>NC_053049.1:5580000-15580000 GCF_003473485.1 Medicago truncatula
AAAATAAATACTTTCAAATTAGGGTTCCTAAAATCGTGTCACGAAATAGCCATCGTGACGCGTTTTAACCAATATCGAATGAACCTCATCCTATGCTCCAAATCGTGACACGTTTTTAACAATCGTGACACGATTTTGCTTTCTTCAAAATCTTCTATTTTTCTTGCTTTCTTTGCTGTTTAGACTTGCTTGTGAACTCAACATATCATGAAAAAAAACTCTAAAAATAGTGAATGACTGACTGTCATCAGTAGCGATGTGATACCTGAATAAGTTACGTCTGGTTGTTACTTGGTGGTTAACTTGTAATGTTTTGTAACTGTCTGAAGATCAGATTGGCAAGTTATATATGTCATAGCTTGGTGCTTGAAAAAGCGTAATAGAAAATGAGAGAGCACAGGCTCAAAAACTATATGAAAGTCTTGAACCTATGTAATTCTTTGATCGTTGAATAGAAAGCTACATCAATTGCTCTGAAATCTGAACCTCAATAATCCATGTGTTCTTATCCTCTTCTCCTTCATCTTGTGAAGTCTATTTTTTTATCTGTTGCGAATTCGATGAGAAAACACACCAATAACAAACTTGATGTGTGGAGCAAGTGATAATTAGGCAACCAAAATCAAAGTGTATGGAACAATTATAAACATATGTCAAAAGTAGAAAACAACAGCGAGAGAAAAGGAAGAGAGAACACAAAAGAATTTGTTGACCCAGTTCGGTCCAAATTGACCTCGTCTGGGGGAGAGAGCAGCCATCCGTTTCACTATATGATGAGTAACGTTACAAAAGAGATATCAATAGGTAACAAGAATAAGTTTCCTGCCTAATTCTACCCAAAGCCCCAATTGTAACACCCCGTTTCCCAAAATCAATTTAATTATAATTATGAAATCAGAGTTCCACATTAAACGGCATGTCACACTACAAAATATAAACTCTTAAATAGATTAAAACTATTTAACAACATCCTTCATTAAACTGCAGCGGAAAATTCTTTAAATTAAACTCCACTATCCAAAATAATCTTGGCATTAAGCCTCAACATGAAAATTCAACATAAAACATGGACTACATTAATTTGTTCCAAAATTTGATACATAGGTAGAAACTTAAACTATAAATCCCAACCCACGCATCAGAGTCCTAGACACATTGAGCCACCACCAACTACTCAGGATCACCTGCAAGTTACCCATAGGAAGGGCAACATTTTCAAGCAGAAGGGGTGAGATTCACAACAAAATATAGATAAAGAATATATCAATTGAATCTAACACCCTATCATAAATCATCAACATTATTATTTACATAACATCATTTTCGCATATTATTAATAATATTAATTCATACACCTCTCAACAATATATGCAACTTATCACCACTCCACTAAGACTCCTCTAAACTCCCATGCATGTGGTACCATAAATCAGGGCCGTGACCCACACCGCTGTCGAATGGTTAAAGCATTCTCAACAGGACATAAGTCCTCACCACTACACCACTTTGAGTAACTAGTACTCCACCACTTTGAACGACTAAGCATTCCAGAGCCGAAGCTCTCCCACTGTTATGTTAATGCAACTAATCCCCATAGAGTATATCTACATACCAACCAACCTAGACATATACATATATATGATTCACTAACCAACTTACACCTTTAAGGGAATTTTAATTAAATACAACATTCATTCAGTCAGCATCCATTCATCAAAACCAACCAAAACATCCAGGGAAATATATATCAGCATACAAGCCATGCAATAATTCAACCAAATACACAATCCAAACAACAACAGAAATTAACCAACCAAATACTGGGCAGCTCGCCTCGCGAGCTCATCTACTCGCTATGGCGAGCTCAGAAAAACAGGTACTCGCCATGGCGAGTTGGAGGCGAACTCGAGGCGAACAGAAATATGGTGCTCTCGGGAAAAATGACATTTTTCTCACTCAAACCTCAATTCTAAGCTCCCTAATCATCTTTTACACTTAAAACTTGCTCTAGTCCTCTTAAGAATCATCTAGGTACACGAAACTACCCAAAATACGGCTTATAACAACTTTTTCAAAATCCAGATTTTCACAAGGTTACTCGCCATGGCGAGCTGTATCACTCGTGAGGCGAGCGATGAAGTTGTTCACTCGCTATGGCGAGCAATGGCTACTCGCGAGGCGAGCGATGAACTTCAGTACGGGCAGAATGCAGGTTTTCCCCAAAAATCCCATTTTTCCTCAATTCACTCCCCAAATTAGTTTACAGATATGCAATGAAAGGTTTTATGCACCCAGAACCCATTTCTACCCTCAATTCTATGATTTCTACACTCAAAACTCCTTAATCAACAAAAACCCAATTTCTCCCAAATCCTCACATAAACCTGTTAGAACACAATCAACATTCAGAATCTATATAATTGCGGTAAACCTCACCCTTACCTTAGAATTGCAGAAAAAATACAGCAGCAAATGATTCCTAAGCTTCTCTCCCTTGCACTAGCTTTTCTCCCAAAACCAGACTGTTTTCACGTAAAAACTGTTTTCTCTATTTTTCTTTCCTTTTCTCCACTCCCAAAATGTAACCTCCCACTCCCTAATTAGCAATTAACTCCCTACTAATTATGTTAATTATTTCATAACCCCCAAAATAATAATTAATCCTATTCTTATATTATTTTAATTATTTAATAAAATAATCATATAAAAATAAATATACACTACATAAATCACCAAAAATCACATAAATGACACCACACAATTAAAAATAATTAAATAAAAATTAGAGTGTTACAACTCTCCCCAAATTACTGAATTTCGTCCTCGAAATCTTATCTCAAACAAACAACTCAGGATAAGAGTCCCTCATCTTACTTTCCAGCTCCCAAGTCAAACTTTCACCAGTTGCTCCACCCCAAACGACTCTCACCAAGGGTATTTCCTTGCCCCTCAATGCCTTTACTTTCCGATCATCGATCCTCAACGGCAAAGTCTCAACTGTGAGATTGTCCCGAACCTGCACATCATCTCTCGGAATAACATGTGAAGGATCTGCTACATACTTCCGCAGTTGTGACACGTGAAACACATCATGCAAGTTCGATAGATGTGGTGGCAAGCCAACTCTATATGCCACCGTTCCGATTCTCTCTGAAATCTGATACGAACCAATGAACTTCGGAGTCAACTTTCTCGATTTCAAAGCACGTCCTACACCCGTCATCGGAGTCACTCTTAGAAATACATGATCACCCTCTTGAAACTCAAGGGCCTTTCTCCGCTTGTCATGGTAACTCTTCTGTCGACTCTGTGACGCTTTCATCTTCTCTCTGATCATCTTGACTTTTTCTGTAGTCTCCTGAACCAAATCCGGTCCCAACACAACACTTTCTCCTGACTCAAACCAACACAACGGAGTCCTGCACCTTTGACCATACAAAGCTTCAAATGGTGCCATTCCTATACTCGAATGATAACTGTTGTTGTAGGTGAACTCTATCAATGGTAGGTGACTATCCCAAGCTCCACCCTGTTCAAGCACACACACTCTCAACAAGTCCTCCAATGATTGGATCGTCCTCTCCGACTGACCATCTGTCTGAGGATGATAAGCCGAACTCAGCCTCAACTTCGACCCCAAAGCGTCCTGTAAACTCTTCCAGAACCTAGAAGTGAACCTCGGATCCCTATCCGACACAATACTCGAAGGAACTCCATGTAGCTTCACAACACTATGTATATAAATCTCAGCCAACTGAGCTACCGGATAACTAATGTTGATAGGAATAAAATGTGCCGACTTCGTCAACCTATCAACCACAACCCAAATCGAATCATGTCCCCTCGGAGTGTTTGGTAAACTCGTCACAAAATCCATAGAAATGCTATCCCATTTCCACTCCGGTACATCCAATGGTGTCAACAATCCTGCAGGTTTCTGGTGTTCAACCTTAGACTTCTGACAAGTTAAACATGCATACACAAAATGAGCAACATCTCGCTTCAACCCAGACCACCAAAACAGCTTTTTCAAATCATGATACATCTTCGTAGCTCCCGGATGAATGCTTAAGCTACTCTTATGACTTTCCTCTAGGATTAACTTTTTCATTTCTTCATTATCAGGAATACAAATTCTACCTCTGAATCTCAACACACCCTGTTCATCAACCTTGAAGTCACTATCTTCAACGCCATTACCAGCAACCATCAGATCAACTAACTTGACATCCACTTGCTGTGCCTCTCGGATACTACTCAGAAAATCACTGTTAATCTTTAGCATCCCCAACTGTACACTTTGAGGCGACAACTCACAAACCAAACTCATGTCTCTAAACTGTTCCAATAAATCAAATTCCTTCATCATCATAGCAGACATATGGAGTGTCTTCCTACTCAATGCATCAGCGACTACATTAGTTTTTCCCGGATGGTAATTCAACCCAAAATCATAATCTTTTAACAGCTCAAGCCATCTCCTCTGCCTCATATTCAATTCCTTCTGGTCAAACAAATATTTCAAGCTCTTGTGGTCACTGAACACTTCAAATCTGGAACCATACAAGTAGTGTCTCCAAATTTTCAAAACAAAAACCACCGCAGCTAACTCCAAATCATGAGTGGGATAATTCTTTTCGTGCACCCTCAGTTGCCTAGAAGCATATGCTACCACCTTGCCATCTTGCATCAAAACACCTCCTAAACCCAGCTTAGACGCATCACAGTAAACAACGAATGGCTCTTCCGGCTTAGGTAAGATCAAAATGGGAGCAGTTGTCAATCTTTTCTTTAATTCATTGAAACTACTCTCACACCGAGCATCCCACACAAAGGACTTACCCTTACAGGTTAACTGAGTCAACGGCAATGCTAACTTTGAAAATCCTTCTATAAATCTGCGGTAATAACCAGCCAAACCCAAGAAGCTTCTGATTTCAGTCACCGACTTCGGAGTCTCCCATTGTGATACTGCATCTACTTTTGATGGATCAACCGCTATACCATCACCAGAAATAATATGACCAAGGAAACTCACTTCACTTAGCCAAAACTCACATTTCGACAGTTTGGCATACAACTTCCTTTCTTTCAAAACTTGTAACACAATTCTCAGATGTTCTGCATGCTCTTCTTCAGACTTCGAATAAATCAGAATGTCATCAATAAATACCACCACGAATTTATCCAGAAAAGCATGAAAAATTCGATTCATATACTCCATGAACACACCGGGCGCGTTAGTAACACCGAAAGGCATCACTTTGTATTCGTAATGACCGTATCGTGTCCTAAAGGCCGTCTTCTGCATATCTTCATCTTTCACCTTAATTTGATGGTAACCTGACCTCAAGTCAATCTTACTGAACACCTTTGCACCCACTAGCTGGTCCATCAAGTCATCAATCCTCGGAAGCGGATATCTATTCTTAATTGTAACTTTGTTCAATTGACGATAGTCAATGCACAACCTCATACTACCATCCTTTTTCTTCACCAACAACACAGGTGCTCCCCACGGCGAAACACTGGGTCTTACAAACTTCTTATCAAGTAAATCTTCCAACTGTTTCTTCAATTCAGCTAACTCAGAAGCTGACATACGGTACGGTGCCATCGACACCGGCATTGTTCCAGGAACAAGGTCAATTGAAAACTCCACCTCCCTCTCTGGCGGCACATCAGGAATCTCATCAGGGAACACCTCCGGAAACTCATTCACCACTGCTAGCTTGTCAATCACAGCTTGATTTTCTAACGACAGATATGCCATTAGAGAAAACATCAGAATTCCATCACGTTCTAACTGCTTCATCTGCTTTGTAGATAAAATTTCAACTCCACTCTCTTCTTCAGCAGAAGAAAAATGCACAGTCTTGTTAAAGCAATTGATATGAACTCGGTTATACTCTAACCAATTCATCCCAAAAATAACATCCATCCCCGTCAACGGTAAACACACTAAGTCTACTTCAAAATCTCTACCAAACATAGAAATTGGACACCTCAAGCAAACCAGAGAAGTAGTCACTGAACCCTTAGCTGGAGTTTCAACAACCATTTCTCCTTTCATATCAGACACAATCAAACCCAACCTATATGCACTTTCTAAAGCAATGAAACAATGAGTAGCACCAGTGTCTATAATAGCAATTAAAGGAGTACTATTAAAGAAACAAGTACCTCTGATGAGACGGTCCTCATTAGCAGTCTGTGTACCAGTCAAAGCAAAAACTTTTCCACCAACTCTAACCTTCTTCGGCTGTGTGCACTGAGTACTGATGTGGCCCTCTTCATTACAATTATAGCATACAACATCACCGCGCTTGCAATCGGCTAGCATGTGACCCTTCTGTCCACATCTGAAACACTTCTTCTCATCCTTGGTACAAACGTTACTCTTGTGACCTTTCTCGCCACACTTAAAGCACACTATCTCAGCAGGAGCATCCCTCTTACTCGGCCTCCTCTCATCATTAAGTCTCTGCTTACCCTTATCAGTCGGGGCACTATACGGTTTAGGACGATTCTGATGTCCCTTACCTCTTCGCTCACTCATCACTTTATAATGAGCTTTGGTGTCCTCCTCGTAGATTCTACAGCGACTCACCAAATCAGAGAAAATTCTAATCTGCTGGTAACCTATGGCTCTCTTGATGTCAGCTCTCAAGCCATTCTCAAACTTTATGCACTTGGAGAATTCAGCTGTCTCCGGAGCATAATGGGGATAGAACTTTGCAAGCTCCATAAATTTTGCAGCATACCCAACAACAGACATATCACCCTGCTTCAATTCCAGGAACTCAATCTCCTTCCTACCTCGGACATCTTCCGGGAAGTATCTATTCAGAAATTCTCTTCTGAACACTGCCCAGGTCACCACAGCTCCATTCTGTTCCAACACTGGTAGCAAACTTACCCACCAGTCATCTGCCTCCTCAGCCAACATGTGCGTCCCGAACCGCACCTTTTGCACTTCAGAGCACTGCATGACTCTGAAAATCCTTTCCACTTCCTTCAACCATGACTGGGCACCATCTGGATCATACCTTCCTTTGAATGCTGGGGGATGATTTCTCAAAAAGGTCTCCAGCATCCTCACTTCTCCATTACCAGCTTGCGGTTGCTGTTGAACAGCTTGAGCTACGGCCTCAAGTGCAGCAGCAATAGCAGCGTCGTTTCTACCAGCCATCTTAAGATTCTACATAATGAACAACAGTTCAGAACAACAACAACAACAACACAACAATATTAGAGTTGACACTCTATCCTAGGTGGCTCAACACGACTCTACTACTTGGCCGGACGGACCAACCTGCTCTGATACCAATTGTAACACCCCGTTTCCCAAAATCAATTTAATTATAATTATGAAATCAGAGTTCCACATTAAACGGCATGTCACACTACAAAATATAAACTCTTAAATAGATTAAAACTATTTAACAACATCCTTCATTAAACTGCAGCGGAAAATTCTTTAAATTAAACTCCACTATCCAAAATAATCTTGGCATTAAGCCTCAACATGAAAATTCAACATAAAACATGGACTACATTAATTTGTTCCAAAATTTGATACATAGGTAGAAACTTAAACTATAAATCCCAACCCACGCATCAGAGTCCTAGACACATTGAGCCACCACCAACTACTCAGGATCACCTGCAAGTTACCCATAGGAAGGGCAACATTTTCAAGCAGAAGGGGTGAGATTCACAACAAAATATAGATAAAGAATATATCAATTGAATCTAACACCCTATCATAAATCATCAACATTATTATTTACATAACATCATTTTCGCATATTATTAATAATATTAATTCATACACCTCTCAACAATATATGCAACTTATCACCACTCCACTAAGACTCCTCTAAACTCCCATGCATGTGGTACCATAAATCAGGGCCGTGACCCACACCGCTGTCGAATGGTTAAAGCATTCTCAACAGGACATAAGTCCTCACCACTACACCACTTTGAGTAACTAGTACTCCACCACTTTGAACGACTAAGCATTCCAGAGCCGAAGCTCTCCCACTGTTATGTTAATGCAACTAATCCCCATAGAGTATATCTACATACCAACCAACCTAGACATATACATATATATGATTCACTAACCAACTTACACCTTTAAGGGAATTTTAATTAAATACAACATTCATTCAGTCAGCATCCATTCATCAAAACCAACCAAAACATCCAGGGAAATATATATCAGCATACAAGCCATGCAATAATTCAACCAAATACACAATCCAAACAACAACAGAAATTAACCAACCAAATACTGGGCAGCTCGCCTCGCGAGCTCATCTACTCGCTATGGCGAGCTCAGAAAAACAGGTACTCGCCATGGCGAGTTGGAGGCGAACTCGAGGCGAACAGAAATATGGTGCTCTCGGGAAAAATGACATTTTTCTCACTCAAACCTCAATTCTAAGCTCCCTAATCATCTTTTACACTTAAAACTTGCTCTAGTCCTCTTAAGAATCATCTAGGTACACGAAACTACCCAAAATACGGCTTATAACAACTTTTTCAAAATCCAGATTTTCACAAGGTTACTCGCCATGGCGAGCTGTATCACTCGTGAGGCGAGCGATGAAGTTGTTCACTCGCTATGGCGAGCAATGGCTACTCGCGAGGCGAGCGATGAACTTCAGTACGGGCAGAATGCAGGTTTTCCCCAAAAATCCCATTTTTCCTCAATTCACTCCCCAAATTAGTTTACAGATATGCAATGAAAGGTTTTATGCACCCAGAACCCATTTCTACCCTCAATTCTATGATTTCTACACTCAAAACTCCTTAATCAACAAAAACCCAATTTCTCCCAAATCCTCACATAAACCTGTTAGAACACAATCAACATTCAGAATCTATATAATTGCGGTAAACCTCACCCTTACCTTAGAATTGCAGAAAAAATACAGCAGCAAATGATTCCTAAGCTTCTCTCCCTTGCACTAGCTTTTCTCCCAAAACCAGACTGTTTTCACGTAAAAACTGTTTTCTCTATTTTTCTTTCCTTTTCTCCACTCCCAAAATGTAACCTCCCACTCCCTAATTAGCAATTAACTCCCTACTAATTATGTTAATTATTTCATAACCCCAAAATAATAATTAATCCTATTCTTATATTATTTTAATTATTTAATAAAATAATCATATAAAAATAAATATACACTACATAAATCACCAAAAATCACATAAATGACACCACACAATTAAAAATAATTAAATAAAAATTAGAGTGTTACACCAATCTCTTCCCGTAATCAAGAGACTCAATCCAAATAATGTTTCCAAAGATGAATCAACCCTCAAACCCTAGTGTTTGTTCCCAATAGACAAACTCTATACAAACCCTAGTTTTGTTGTTGCCTTTCTAAACCCTTGTTTCAGCCCCCTCTATCTCAAGGTTTATTCTGATACAAAACCTATATTTATAGTAAAAGAATCACTCATAAATTGGAACAAAATTAGGCCCAAAAATATGTTTTATTTTGCTGACTCTGCGCAAAATCGTACTCCGATTTTGCCAGATCGTGCTCCGATTTTGTACGAATGAAAGTGCCAATTCTGCTCCAATAAATCGTGCTCCGATTTCTCCAAATCGGGCTCCGATTTTGACAGCTTCAGCAAACTTTAATTTCTCCAATTTTGAACTTTCACAACAGTATCAAACCTCACTCTCATTAGTCTTATTCAAACCAACAAGCAAGCGTATAGCAGTCTACAATTGCTGATTTCTTCGCTTGACTGTCCTGTTTTACGTAGCCATGAGTTTGGTCTGAGCCGGCAACAACGAAAAGGCCAGGAAACAAACCTTTCAACATTAGTAAAATGTATGTACAAATTGTATGGATATACTTTCCAAGTACAAATTGTATTGGGATTTTGACCAACACAACTTACACAAGTCCACTCTTACCCATCCTAACAGAAAATAGTTGCAAGAATAACTCCCACTATAGATCATATAATTATAAAATCATTATCAATCAATGTATATTTTCATTCGAAGTCAAAATCTCTCACTCACCTCATTTACATATTGACTTCCGGTACACCTTCTTGCATTCCAATATACATAGATTAGTAGGGTAAATCGACCTAAAGGCTAATGCCGTAGCCGGAAACACGCGCTATGGAGTCTCAAGGGTTGTCTCATCTATTTTTTCGCTGTTCTACTAGCCCCATATTTCCCAACAACAGGTTTTCTAACATGAATATGGATCCAATTTTATGTAGTTTAAATGGCAGAAATAATTAAATTAAAAAACATACATATTTACTTATAATTTTTTACTGGATCAAAACGAACACAAACTTTTAAAGGAACATTGAAGGAGTTGTGAGAAAGAAGTCCCATATTCCATCCGGTAACTACTAACTTCACTATATAACAAAATAAATAACATTTGCCTATAAAAAAAGGAAATAAACAACCGCACTACTCGATAATCATATACTTTATCACAAGTTGTCAAAAAGAAAATCATATACAATATAAAGAAATATAAAATAAATCATATATTATAAATTAAAAGGAAAAAAGTAAAGGTCTCACTCATGGTGTTCCACTTTTTCATTTTTCTGCAACGCGTGGAGAAAAAGTGGTTAAAGGTAAATTATGGAGATCAAGAAAGGGGTCTACACGCCTTATGAAAATGTGCTTTTATGTATAAGGGTGCTCCCACATTCTAAGAACAATAACACATACATGTCTATGGCTTCTTCTTCTTCCTCTTCCTCTCAAGCTGCTACTGTACCTCGGGAAAAATATGATGTTTTCATCAGCTTTAGAGGCGACGACACTCGCGCTGGATTCACAAGCCATCTTTACGCTGCTTTGTGCCGAAACTATATCCATACCTACATAGACAAAAAGATCGAGAAAGGAGATGAAGTTTGGGCAGAACTTGTGAAAGCAATCAAACAATCCACTCTGTATCTTGTGGTGTTCTCGGAGAACTACGCGTCATCAACATGGTGTTTGAACGAACTCGTTCAAATAATGGAGTGTAATAACAAAAATGAAGATGACAATGTTGTTGTTATTCCTGTGTTCTACCATGTTGACCCTTCACAAGTGCGGAAACAGACCGGAAGTTATGGCACTGCTCTGGCTAAACACAAGGAGCAAGGCAACGACCATGAGATGCAAAAATGGAATACTGCTCTTTTTCAAGCTGCTAATTTGTCTGGTTTTCATTTAGCCAAAAACAGGTTTTTCTAATCTTTGCATTTATTAAAATTATATTTAAAAAAAAAACCATTTTAAGTGGTATTGACTTGAGACCTGGGAGTGTGTCACTCCTCAAAGTCTCAAGTTTAATTATCCCCAATCTCATTTTAGGTGGGTTTGGAGATCAAACTAGTGAGACATCCCGATCATGGTTCTCTAATTGAATTGAAAAATTAATTAATAATAGGTTAATAGTATTTTACCCGTATAATATAGGTCACTTTTAATTTTGCCCTTTGTAATTTTATTGTTTGTTTTTGGATTTGGTCCTTGTAAAAGTAAGATTTTTCATAAATGTCCCCTAGACTATATGACTCATCAGATTCCATAACGTGACACTGACATGAATTATTTTTTAATTTTCATTTTTTATTGTCACACGTGAACTTCATTTAACACGTCATATATAATTTTTAAAAATGATTGAACTTAATATATTTCGAGAAAAAAAAATCTGAATTTTTTCTAAATTTAAATCTGAAATTAAGATTTTGAAAACTAAAATAAAATTGATATTTTTTCTTCAGATAATATAATTTTTGAAATTTTATTTTCATATTTCAATTGAAGTTTAACAAAAATTATATACAGATTTTTAAAAAATATAATATTTTACAGAATTTTTTATTTCGAAAACAAATCTAAATTTTTTTTAATTTTTAATTTTTTAATTTTGAAAATTAAATTCCAGAATTTTATCTTTTTAATTTTGAAAAAAATCCAATTTTTTTTTCTTCTAATTTTTTAAGTTTTGAAAAAAATACCAATTTTTTTTTCTCGATTTTTTAAATTGTTTTCATCTTTTTTAAAATTAAATATGATGTGTTAAATTTATTTCACGCGTGGCAGTAAAAAAAATGAAAATTAAAAAATAATTCCTTGCCAGTGCCACGTCATGGAATCTTTTGAATCATATGGCTTGGGGGGGGCATTTATGAGAATCTTACTTTTACAAGGAATGAATACAATTTTTTTTTTACAGGGGCAAAATCAAAAGTGCTCCATATTACAGAGAGTAAAACACTATTAACCCATTAATAAATATAAGTATATTGGTTTAATTCAAGCTATATATACCAATGAAAAGACGAGCACTCACTTGCCCGTCTTTCCGCTATTTTTATTACGCTAACGTTTGAAAACTATGAATGATTTTTTCTTTTTATGAAATTTTGATTTTGATTAAAACTAAAAATATTAATGTTTGTTGCTTTCAAGTTATAACAAATCAAATTAACCATGAATGACAATTTCTATGACATCAACAATATATAAAAAAATATAATCTATTTTTTTTAATGACACCAACATCAATATTTATTGCAGAAAAAGATGTTTAAGGGTATAATTGGGATAATGAAAAAGTAAGTATAAATAATTAAATATACTTATTTAGTTTATTACAATTTTTAAATAATAAAGGAAAAAATTTAGACATACATACATACATACATATATATATATATATATATATATATATATATATATATATATTACCCTTTAGGAAAACATGTCACAAAACGTGAAAGAGAAAGATTCATCGAATATCTACATTAATACAACAACAATCTATTTCTTTCGGATAGCTTTGCCACATAATACAATCATATACAACTTTAGAGATTAATATCGACAATTGTGTGTAGATGATATTTCATATCAATTTTTTTAAGATAAATATAAAAAATAGAGGCGATAAACCCGATTTCATCATAATAGAGAAAAATAGTAATAATAGATGATATTTCATACCAAATCTCATTGAATCCTTGTAAGCTCCATCACAGTTCTTAGAAGATACTTCAAGCCAATGTAGATGGTCTCATGTTGCCCATGCCTTCCCATCGAAAGAGTCTGCCCACATCTATCCCTCTCTCGAGCCATCCTAAGAATCATCTGGAATGGATCATTGGGGCGTTAATAGCTAGCCCTCTTTGTGATTATGCCCACGTGTTTTACATTTTTAATAATTAATGTTGATATTTTAATATTGAGAATTATGTTGCTTATATTTTGGTGTGATAAAAAATGTTGATTTAAGACTTAGTGAACAAGCCCACTTCGATACATGTGTATTTTGAACATGCATACAAACATAAGTGATTTGTGAGAATATTTGAATATCTTGCTAGTTTTGCCTAAGATTTTAATTTTATGATTCAGATGAAGAACTGGTTTTTACCTCTTTAGTTGGCATTCACATGATATATATTAACAGTTATACAATTTTTTGCACATGTTAGGACTCAAACTGAATCCAACTTAATTGAAGACATTACCAGAGCTGTAATAAGAAAATTAAATCAACAAAGCACAATTGATCTTACTTGTAATTTCATACCTGATGAAAACTATTGGAGCGTTCAATCTTTAATAAAATTTGACTCAACAGAAGTTCAAATCATTGGACTTTGGGGTATGGGAGGCATAGGTAAGACAACCCTTGCCACTGCTATGTTTCAAAGGGTCTCTTTCAAATATGATGGCAGTTGCTTCTTTGAGAAGGTGACAGAAGTATCAAAAAGTCATGGAATCAATTACACATGCAACAAACTTCTTTGTAAGTTACTAAAAGAAGATCTTGATATTGACACTCCCAAACTAATATCATCCATGATCAGAAGAAGACTCAAAAGCATGAAATCTTTCATTGTACTAGATGATGTACATAATTCAGAACTTCTGCAAAACTTGATTGGAGTAGGACATGGTTGGCTAGGATCTGGTAGTACAGTCATTGTGACTACTAGGGATAAACATGTGCTGATAAGTGGAGGAATTAAGACAATATATGAAGTTAAGAAGATGAACTCCCGAAATTCCCTCAGAATTTTTAGCTTGAATGCTTTTGACAAAGTCTCACCTAAGGATGGATATGTGGAGCTCTCAAAAAGAGCAATTGATTATGCCAGAGGAAACCCTTTAGCTTTGAAAGTATTGGGATCATTACTTCGTTGTAAAAGTGAAAAAGAATGGGATTGTGCATTAGATAAACTGAAAAAAATGCCAAACAACGAAATTGATTCTATATTTAGAATGAGTTTTAATGAATTGGATAAAACAGAGCAAAATATATTTTTGGATATTGCATGCTTTTTCAAAGGACAGGAAAGGAATAGCATAACAAAAATATTGAATGAGTGTGGATTCTTCGCTGATATAGGGATAAGTCATCTTTTAGACAAGGCTCTTGTAAGGGTTGACTCTGAAAATTGCATACAAATGCATGGCTTGATACAGGAAATGGGAAAACAAATTGTTCGTGAAGAATCACTTAAGAATCCCGGACAACGCAGTAGATTATGTGATCCTGAGGAAGTTTATGATGTATTGAAAAATAATAGAGTAAGAGAATGATATCACTAGTTCCCTTCATAGACATATGTTTTTTATACAGTAAATTTAAACTTACTACAAAAATACTAACATTGAGATTTTTTTCCAGGGATCTGAGAAAGTTGAAGTCATATTTTTAGATGCTACTAAATACACACATTTAATTTTAAGATCCGATGCATTTGAAAAGATGGAAAATCTAAGGTTACTTGCTGTTCAAGACCACAAAGGAGTTAAATCTATAAGCCTTCCAGACGGTCTTGGTTTATTGCCAGAAAATCTGAGATATATTCTATGGGATGGCTATCCATTGAAAACTGTCCCTCTAACCTCCTCTCTTGAAATGCTTGTGGAGCTTTCCTTGAAACAAAGCCATGTGGAAAAACTTTGGAATGGAGTAGTGGTAAGTATGATCCATGTATTTATTTTTATTTATTTTAATTTTTTTATAAAAAAGCTTAATTGAACATTTGTTTTGGATTTTGTTTTTCTTTTAATGTTTAAATATGCAAATCATCTTTGCAAATAACAAGAGTTTTGATTTGAGACATGTAATTTTTTTTTAATCTCTGCAAATATAAGTTTGTTTGTTTTTGATTCATGTTGTATTGTTTTAGTCATTGCAAAATTGATTCATATTAAAGTTGATCAGTATAATATGTAAAATATTTAATTTTAGTCCCTTAAAATAAAGAGTAACATAAATACGACAATGACCAGTTTCAATATGAACAGGTTTTGCAGGGACTAAACCAAAATACAACAAATCAAAACAAAAAATTCTATATTTGGAAGGAGTAAATTTTATTTTTTTTACAAGGATTAAAATAAAAAACTATATATTTATGGAGATTAAAATAATATTTATACATTATTTTAATTAGGTTCTTTAACATTGTTTTTACTTTAATGTTTTTTAACATTTTTGAATTTTGATGTATATCATATTTTATTTTGTTGCGATTTTTTTAATATATACTCTGAAAAAAACTTTTAAAATGTGATATTGTCTAATGAATATGAGACATAATGTAATCTAATTTTTTGATTTGACTATTTCTCAAATTAAAAAAAAAATCCTTTTATAAAAAGTAATTAATTATCTTATTTAATAATGATTTTCACTATTCATGAAATAAAATTTATAAATGTATTTCAAGCTTTGATTTATTTCTCCTTCATGGTCACATCTAAGCACTAAATTTCACAAAAAATAAACCATTTTAACCGTCAATCAATTATCTCAATTGAAATTTACTAACTTGTTCGATGAATTGTATATTATTACAGAATTTGCCCAATTTAGAGATAATTGACCTCAGTGGCTCCAAAAAGATGATAGAGTGTCCAAACGTGTCTGGTTCTCCGAATCTAAAAGATGTAATACTTAAGAGATTGTGAAAGCATGCTTGAAGTTGATTCATCAATTTTCCATCTCCAAAAGCTTGAAAGATTAATCATGAATAGATGTAAGTCACTTAAGAGCCTTTCCAGTAACACTTGTTCACCAGCCCTCAATTTTTTGAATGTTATGGATTGCATCAATCTTAAAGAGTTCTCAATCCCATTTTCTTCCGTTGATTTGAGTTTGTATTTTACAGAGTGGGATGGGAATGAACTTCCATCATCTATATTGCATACACAAAATCTTAAAGGCTTTGGCTTTCCTATTAGTGATTGTCTTGTTGATCTTCCTGTAAACTTTTGCAATGATATTTGGCTTTCAAGTCCACTGAACAGTGAACATGACTCTTTCATAACCTTAGATAAAGTACTTTCTAGTCCTGCCTTCGTCAGTGTAAAAATCTTAACCTTTTGTAATATTAATATCTTGAGTGAAATCCCAAACAGTATCTCCTTACTATCATCATTAGAGACTTTAAGACTGATTAAGATGCCCATTATAAGCTTGCCTGAAACCATCAAGTATCTTCCCCGACTCATACGGGTTAATGTTTACTATTGTGAATTGCTTCAATCTATTCCGGCACTTCAACGCTTCATTCCAAAATTGCTTTTCTGGGATTGTGAATCTCTTGAGGAAGTGTTCAGTTCAACGAGTGAACCATATGACAAACCTACTCCTGTATCAACTGTGCTCCTTAACTGCGTAGAATTGGATCCACATTCATACCAAACAGTTTTGAAAGATTCTATGGGTGGGATTGAACTTGGAGCAAGAAAAAATTCAGAAAATGAAGATGCACACGATCATATTATTTTGATACCTGCTATGCCTGGCATGGAAAATTGGTTCCATTACCCTTCTACTGAAGTTTCTGTGACTCTTGAGCTTCCTTCTAATTTGTTGGGTTTTGCCTACTACGTTGTTCTTTCTCAAGGCCATATGGGTTTTGATGTAGGATTTGGATGTGAGTGCAACTTGGAAAATAGTTCAGGTGAAAGAATATGTATAACAAGTTTCAAAAGGCTCAACATCAAAAAATGTGACTGGACTGATACTTCAATCGACATGATGTCAGATCATTTGCTCGTATGGTATGATCCTAGAAGTTGCAAGCAGATAATGGATGCAGTTGAACAAACAAAAGCCATTAGTGATGGGAACAGCACGAGTTACACTCCAAAGCTTACATTTACATTCTTTATTGATGAAACTCTATATGATGAAGTAGAGATAAAAGAGTGTGGGTTTCGCTGGATATATCAAGAAGAAACAGTTTCTTCAACAATTTCTGAATCCAATGATGAAGAAGAAACCTTGTCTTCATCGGATTTTCAATCCAATGAGCAAGAAGAAATAGTTCCTGCAACAAGTTTTGAATCAGATGATCTCGAAGAAACAATTCCTCCAAGAAAGAAATTAAAGATAGACATCGTTGGAACTCCACCGTCAAACCCAGAATATTAGATGAAACACATGATTTGAGGTAGATATAGTCTTCCTATCGCTCATTATACTGATAACTTGGGGAATAAATTTAGTTTACGGGCTCTGTTCCATTATATTTTACTGCAAAATAATTATGTTTATGAGCAGGTATTCACTTGAAGAGCTCCTGCACCACATGAACACCACTTGGTTTGGTTCCACAGAAGATGAAAGCAACAACTGAAGAGGAGAGAAAAACTGTTGAATGAATCGACCAAATAAGATCTCAATATAGCATGTTTGAATTCTGAAATCACAGGAAACTAATTTTCAGACTAATAAGTTGTTTGTGTATTTGCTTTTACTTATAGCACCGTCATTCACAAATTAATTCTGTCACAATTTCTAAAGAACGAGTCTATTATAGGATATTACACACATTTATTATGGTTTTAGAACTTTTCTCATCTAAGTTCCTTCCAACATTGTTATTTACTAGATTCAAGATTATTCTTTAATTATATTTCATTACCGTTCTTATTAAATTATCATGAATATCTTGTTTTGGGGTATTACAGCAGAGTGAACAGAATATGTAGTTTATTCATTATCAAACTAACTTTATAATAGTAGGAGGTATCAAAATTACTATTAAATGAATGACCAAGACAACTTGCATCCATAAAACACAAAATGTTTTTTTTTTTTTTCTTCCAAAAGAATAACTAAACATGAATTAAAAATCACATTAATCATAGTGCAAAACTTTGAAATTGTGTTAATCAGTACTTGCAAAAGAATGAATAAACACGAATTACTATAAATTCAAGTTTGATCATTATTGAACTGTTCTTCTATGACAGAAGTCAAGATGTTTATCGGAAAGATGCATAAGACAGTTAGCGATGGGGAAAAAAACTTTCCAAGATCTCTCAAATTTGAAATTGATGATATAGCACTTTATTCAAACCTGAACCTCCGAAATTCAAACAGAAAAGAGTTGTGGAAGGATCATAAGAAGACTCAAAAGCATAAAAGCTTTCGTTGTATTAGATGATGTACGTACTTCAGAACTTATATAGACATGAGTTTTTTGTTAGGCTTGACTAAATGAGATCTTCATGAATATAATATACACTACTTTATTTGTTCTGCCAAAAAAGAAAACTTGTTTTATTTATTTTATGTCACATACACAGACAGCTTGCTTTATTTATTTTATTTTATATTATCAACTTGTTTGTTTGATTCATTATGGCTTCATCCCTTTTGTGCTCATATCTTTCTAAATTTAAACTGCAATATATTGCAAAAGAACCCGTTTACGATATTCAGCTAGAGCCAACATTGGAAAATTATCTCTATACATTGGATAATGCAACATGCAAGTTTTCAAGGATGCCCCTGTCAGTTCCTGTCAAAAAAAAAAAAACACGCAATTAGTATGTGTTTCGTGTCACATACATATAGACAGCTTGCTTTATTTTATTTTATCAGTTGGTTTGTTTGATTCTTTATGGCTTTATCCCTTTTGTGCTCATATCTTTCTAAATTTAAACTGCAATATATTGCAAAAGAACCCGTTTACGATATTCAGCTAGAGCCAACATTGGAAAATTATCTCTATACATTGGATAATGCAACATGCAAGTTTTCAAGGATGCCCCTGTCAGTTCCTGTCAAAAAAAAAAAAACACGCAATTAGTATGTGTTTCGTGTCACATACATATAGACAGCTTGCTTTATTTTATTTTATCAGTTGGTTTGTTTGATTCTTTATGGCTTTATCCCTTTTGTGCTCATATCTTTCTAAATTTAAACTGCAATATATTGCAAAAGAACCCGTTTACGATATTCAGCTAGAGCCAACATTGGAAAATTATCTCTATACATTGGATAATGCAACATGCAAGTTTTCAAGGATGCCCCTGTCAGTTCCTGCCAAAAAAAAAAAAACACGCAATTAGTATATGTGTTTTGTGTCACATACATATAGACAGCTTGCTTTATTTTATTTTATCAGTTGGTTTGTTTGATTCTTTATGGCTTTATCCCTTTTGTGCTCATATCTTTCTAAATTTAAACTGCAATATATTGCAAAAGAACCCGTTTACGATATTCAGCTAGAGCCAACATTGGAAAATTATCTCTATACATTGGATAATGCAACATGCAAGTTTTCAACTATGCCCTTGTCAGTTCCTGCCACAAAAAACACAATAAGTATATGTGTTTCTGTCGTTTTCATATAAATTAAAACATGGTAACTTTTATTTCAAGTTTTGATCACAACATGGTAACTGTAGAGTTATCAAATAGGGTCCACTAGTATTACACTTTCATATAATCAGGTAGAAGAAGCACTGAGAAAAAACTATGGAGACCATCATAAAGTATTCCATGAGGCAAGAAAACTAAATGACTTGGTGATAAGGTTGAAAATTCATTTACAAAACTAGTGATAAAGATGGTCCTTCAAGAAAGAAATAAGATCTCGTAGAAGTATATAAGGAGTGATATTCTTCACTTTATAAGTTCGTTTTGTAAAGATAAATTAAACTCAATATAAACTTATAATAGGCTAATTTCAACTTTAGCCTTTATATATGTTTGTATTTTGACAAAGCCTTTATATGTTTGTTGAGCATATAACAATCATATTATCAGTATCACATTATTGAGTATGAACCTGTTGGGGCCAGCCGCCATCTTCTAGTTGCGAATTGATAATTAAATTTGCAGCACGATGAAGAGGAGTAGGGTCTATCTTCGCCTGCACATAAGAAATTAGCATTTATTTTGAAATTACGTCGGCTTGTTACTTGGTGGTTGACTTAATGTTTTGTAACGGTCTGAGGATTAGATTGGCAAGTTATATATGTCATAGCTTGGTGCTTGAAAAAGCATAATTGAAAATGAGAGAGCATAGACTCAAAAACTATAAGAAAGTCTTGAACCTATGTAATTCTTTGATCGTTGAAAAGAAAGCTACATCAATTGCTCTGAAATCTGAACCTATGTGAACTCTGTTTTTTGTATCAAACTTCACTCTCGTTAGTCTTATTCAAACCAACAAGCAAGCATATCAGTCTACAATTGCTGATTTCATCACTTGACTGTCCTATTTTAAGTAGCCATGAGTTTGGTTTGAGCCGGCAACAACGAAAAGGCCAGGAAGCAAACCTTTCAACATTAGAAAAATGTATATACAAATGAGAAATGATATTTGAACAACCATTTTTTGACAACTTTTGTGACAATTTTTTCTCTCATACTCACATGATTATTCTACTTTCTCTCTTTATTGCTTTGATTTTTGTGTCACCATCTAAATTTCTTTGTAAAATTTGGTTGTCCAACAAGTTATCACGGTTATACAAATAACATTGCTCTATACAAATTGTATGGATATACTTTCCAAAGTTACAAACCTTACACGGAGTTCATCGTAATAATAACTCAACGTTCTTACACAAATAATAGATGCACGAATAACTCATTATAGATTATATAATTTTAAGATCATCACCAATCAATGTATATATTTTCGTTCAAAGTCTAAATCTCTCACTCACCTCATTTACATATTGACTTCTAGTACACCTTGCATTCTAATATACAAAGATTGGTAGGAATCAACCTAAAGGCTAATGCCGAAGCCGGAAACACACGTTATGGAGACTCAAGGGTTGTCTTCCTCGATTTTTTCATTGTTCTAGTTGCCGCATATTTCCTTAACAACAGGTTTTCTAACATGAATGTGGATATAATTTTATGTAGTTAAATGGCAGTATAATAAAGGGTTAATATATGTTTACCCTATAATATTAGCCGTTTCCGGTTTATCCTGTAAAAAAAATTGTTTAAATTTCAACCTTGTAATTTGAAGATTTTTTTATTTTAAATCTTCATGGCATCAAGTTACAAAATTGAAGGTACTTTCGCCCCTATAATTTTAGAGAATTTCGGATTCCCCCTGCTATATCATTGATAGTTCAGTTTACCCTCTGCCATATTATCGATTTTGTACAGTCAAAATTCATAAAGGTACAAAACTAAAAAATTTTAAATTATACGGTTGAAATCTAAATAATTTTTTTTTACAGGAGGGTAAACCAAAAATAGCTAATATTACAAGGGGAAAAACATATATTAACCCAATAATTAAATTAAAATACAAACATATTTACATAAATAATTATGTTACTGGATAAAAAATAAAAAAATAAAAAAAACGTAAACTTTTTAAAGGAATATTGAAGGAGTTCAAAGAAAGAAGTCACATATTCCATCCGGTAACTACTAACTTTACTATATAAAAAAAATAAGAGTTTTTCTACTTGCACCCTAGTTAATCATGGTTGCATTCCAAAATGACAAGATTACCCTTTCATAAAATTTAATCTAAAACTTAGTTGAAGTAGGTCATATAAACTGAGTTTAAGTGTATATACTTAATCTCAGTTTAAGTAGGTTCATGTAAACTGAGTTTAAGTAGGTCATGTAAACTTAATTTAAGTGTACATCTAAAAGTTCAATCTTATTCAATGATTATACGTCATCTCAGTTTAAGTATGCACATGTAAACTCAGTTTAAGTAGGTTCATGTAAACTTAATTTAAGTAGGTTCATGTAAACTCAGTTTATGTAAGTTAGGTCATGTACACTCAATTTAAATTTACGTAGGTCATCTAAACTCAGTTTAAGTAGGTTCATGTAAACTCAGTTTAAGTAGGTTCATGTAAACTTAGTTTACACGAACCTACTTAAACTGAGTTTAAGTTAACCTTTCCAATGTAAATTAAAACTGTAATCGTACAGTGCATCAGTGCAGTTGAAGGAAAAAAATTGAAACTAGCAAATAGAAGAAGAAATTCACTTATTTATATCCAATTGAGTATGGATGAAAAATATTTTGATTCACTATTTAATTTTCATGGAGATTGATATTGAACATCAAATTGTTTGATCGATCGCTTTGTGGGGTGAAAGAGGGTGAAACTCACTGACAATGAATAAAATTAGGGTTTTAAGAAAATTTATATAAAAGGATAATTTTGGTATTATAAAAAACTTTTAAGAAAATTTGAGTATAACCAGAAAAACATGGGGTGTAAATAGAAAAACTTAAAAAATAAATAACATTTGCTTATTAAAAAGAAGAAATAAATTGTAAATTTACTCAAACAACCGCACTACACAAGTTGTCAAAAAGAAAAGCATATACTATATCACCTCTCTAATCATATACTATATCAAGTTGTCAAAAAGAAAAGCATATACGACCTAAAGAAATATAAAATAAATCATATATTATGAATCAAAAGGAAGAAAGTAAAGGCCTCACTCATGGTGTTACACTTTTTCATTTTTCTACAACGCGTAGTGAAAAGGGAACTATTGGAGAGAAAGTCGTTAAAGGTTAATTACAGAGATCAAGAAAGAGAGGTCCACATGCCTTAAAAAGATGTGTTTTTATGTACGAGGAGGGTACTCCCACATTCTAAGAACGTAAAATAACACATACATAGCTATGGCTTCTTCTTCTTCTTCCTCTTCCTCTCATGCTGCTACCGTACCCCTGAAAAAATATGATGTTTTCATCAGCTTTAGAGGCGATGACACTCGCGCTGGTTTCACAAGCCATCTTTACACTGCTCTATGCCAATCCTATATCAATACCTACATAGATTATAGGATCGAGAAAGGAGATGAAGTTTGGTCAGAACTTGTTAAAGCAATCAAAGAATCCACTCTGTTTCTTGTTGTGTTCTCAGAGAACTATGCATCTTCAACATGGTGTTTGAACGAACTCGTTCAAATAATGGAGTGTGGTAACAAAAATGAGGATGACAACGTTGTTGTCATTCCTGTTTTTTACCATGTTGACCCTTCACACGTGCGGAAACAAACAGGGTATTACGGCGCTGCACTGGCAAAACACAGGGAGCAAGGCAACAATGATGATAAGATGATACAAAATTGGAAGAATGTTCTTTTTCAAGCAGCTAATTTGTCTGGTTTTCATTCAACCACATACAGGTTTTTTAATCTTTGCATTAATTAAAATTAGATTTTGTCAAGGTTTCGTAATTGAACTTTTTTTTTTTTTTTTAAGTAGTTTAATGGTTAAAATTTACATCTTTTAAAATAAATAAGTGGGGTGTCTGAGATTCGAACTCCAGCATCTGAATATCAATGCATGTCCTTGCCAACTGAGTTATGGTCACGAGGACATATGTATTTTGTAATTGAACTTCATAATTAATTAATAAATGTAAGTATATTGGTTTATTTATATATATTTTCTATGATATGATTAAAATATCGACTATAAGATCTTAGAGCTACACATATCCAATATATATATATATATAGGATGTATATGACAATGACTATTTTATATAAGAATGTTTATTAACCATTAGATGAAAAATGGATGATTAAGATTAAAAAAGACATTTAAAACAACACCTGTTCCACTCCTTATATGGCTTATTCTATCATTTTTCAAGAACCCATTCAACAACACACCTTCCATCCTGCATCTTCTTCCTCACACCCAGTGGCGGAGCCAGGAATTACATAGAGCTTGGGCGAAAAATTTATCGCAAATTCACATGTGACATAATATATATAAATTCCTTCCTTCAAAAAAAAAAAAAAAATATATATATATATATATATATATATATATAGATAAATAGTCATATATAAAAATAAAAAAGGATTGTCGTATTAAATTGTTTGAAGGATTTATCGACAGTGGTGGATCTTGAGTTATTTTCTCGGGGGTACCAAAATTCTATGAAATATATATTAAGCTGTTTGAAAGATATATCAAAAATGTTAACTGCTGTTGTGGTTTAATTTACATGAGTATGGCCCAAAGGTGTGTGTTCGATTCCCTCTATGGAACTTTATATAGAAACATTACGGTACCATGGGTTCTAAGGAAGATCCGCCACTGATTATCGATCGAGCCCTGCTCACACCCCATCTGTCGTATACTCGTATCCCTTCTCCCTCATAATTGGTTCAAAATCAATCTTATGAAAATCACTTACAGGATGAAAAATGATAAAATTGAATCTAGATCCAAATTAATACGAGAGATGAAAAACCAAATTAATTCAATTTTTTCCTCTTCATTCCCAATTTTCTAAAATGTTTTGGTTCCTTCATCGTCTTTGGGTGACGTGACTTTGTGGCCATCAGCGACCATCCCTGCAACCTTGTTGGAGTTTAATTTTCCGTCCATTAAGTCGTTGATCTAAATCTCGGTGAATCTAGATCCGGTTATCCTGGCCTCACCGGAAAAATAGTCGGTAAGCTCTCAACTCTCGCCGATCTAATTGTTTCACGTCAGTAAGTTTCTCGGCATCAGCTGGAATTTCATCTCCGACGAGATTCCGGCAGGGATTAGTCAGCTTTGCAATCTCAGAACAATCAATTTAAGTTACAGAAACCTTTCGGAAATTGTTCCTCCGTCAATCGGAAAATTGCCGGAGTTGTCGTGTCACCGGCGGTTGGCATAGATGAAAGCAATACTGGAATGGTGTTGTTTGGATTGAAGATGGGTTGAACATAGACACATGATACATTGTAGAAAGAGTATGTGTTGTTTAAAAGAGGGCTTTTAATCATAACTATTTATTTGTAATCTAACGATCCATATGCATTATCATTATTCTCACATAAGAAAGCTATTCTCGTTAGAAATGGCATATATATATATATATATATATATATATATATATGTATGTACAACTATTTGAGATAACTTTGATGACAACTTTTATTTTCTCTCTTCTTATTGGTCCAAAACAATGGAGAGACAAAAAGGAAGAGAAAGAATAAAAATATAATGTGAGTATGAGAGAGAAAGTTGTCAAAAAGTTTTAATAAAGTGGTTGTCCAAATATCATTTCTATATATATATATATATACGGGTTTGTTAGAACACACCCACTAGTTTTTATGTGGGAGTGTTCTAGCAAAGCTACACTTTAAGGTGTATTTAACCACTTTTTAATTATTCACTTGCTAAAATACTCCTACAAAAAAAGTGGGTGTATTCTAGCAAATGCCTATAGGATTTGCTACACCCACTTGTTATTTTAGAAGGTGTGTTATAGCAACATATACCTTAAGGTGTATTTATTAACTTTTTAGTTAGCGTTAATAGTGTTTTACCCCCATGTAATATAGGTCATTTTCGGTTTTACTCCCTGTAAAATATATTTTTTTGAATTTCGTCCTTGTAATTTGAATATTTTTGGTTTTGGACCTTCATGAATTTTGATTGTACAAAATCGAAGATATAGCAGGGGGTAAACCGAAATTTGCTCAAATTAACAGGGGGTAAATCGAAATTTGCTCAAATTACAAGGGGGTAAACCTAAATTTTCTCAAATTACAAGGGGTGAAATTTTTCATGAAGGTCCAAAACCAAAATATCTTCATATTACAAGGATGAAATTTGAAAAAATTATTTTACAGGGGGAAAACCAGAAATGACCTAAATTACAGGGGGTTAAAGCACTATTAACCCTTTTAGTTATAACTTGTTAAAACACTTCCACGTAAAAACTAGTGGGTGTATTCTATCAAATCCCATATATATATATATATATATATTACGGTGGTGTGAAGGATAAAAATTTAATTTCTATAGAGTTTTTTTTTCTTGACAACTCAAAATAAAATTTAATATAAATTCAAAGTGATTCACCCAGCATAAGATGTGCTGAAAGTGAAATAGTTAACAATTTATAATGTCATAATTGGTATTTTGCTGGAAAGCACTAAAAAAAACAAAGATAAAATTATATAGGTACACCCATACTAAGAAGCGGGTGCCAAAATATGGTTGATTTGTTTTCAACCACATAAACGAGTTCAACTTCACTTTATCAATGAGGATACCTGGATCAGAAACATCATTTTTGAAGATGCAGTTGTTTCTTTCTTTCTAAATTGGCTTAATAGCAATCTTGACCCCCCGAACAAAATAAAATACAAAACTGCCCCCTAATTATTGCCATTTTTGCAGTTTTGGCCCTAAACCAATTTTGACCAAGTCAATGCACCCGTGGACGGCGGCACGTGTGTAATAAAAAAAATTAAATTTTTTTCTAATTAAAAATAATATATAATTTTTTATTAATTAAAAAAATAAAAAATATTTTTTAATTAAAAAAATTATACACGTGACGTCCACGTCAGGTTTGACTTGGTCATAATTGGTTTGGGGGCCAAAATCGGAAAAAGGACAATACTTATGGGGCGATTTTGTATTTTATTTTGTTAGGGGGCCAAAATCACAACTTCTTGGCCAAAACTGCTATCAAGCCTTCCAAATTACCCAAACGAAAGCAAGCCAAATAACCTTGAAGAATGATAAGATGATCGCAACATACCCGCCAACTGAGTAAAATGTTCGCTAATCACACCTGAAGGAACAAAGTCAATGCCTAGCCAACACCACAAAAAGGGGGAGACGTGTGTAACAAAGTGATATCTTCAAGGAAGCGGGAGACGTTCTGTGGTTGAAGAGGGTTTGGTGTATAGAAAACAAGCATTCTTTTGATCTTCCTTTGTTGGTGTTTAGCTTATAAGATTGTCAACCATTGCTGGAATTTTGGTTATTGTTACTCTTGCTTGTTCTGCACGTTTCAGATTAATGTGAGCATTGCATTTAAAAGAAAATTTCGGATGATTGAATGATTTTGATGCGTCAATATTCTTCTTTGTATCTGCGTCAAATAGATCTGTGGTTCCGCCATTGAAATCCATTGAAGGAGGAGCTGTTGTCACAATTAAATTCTTCACCTGGACATATTCACCGGTGATAGGATGTCCTTCGACTAGATCTTTCATGTATTCTTCCATTGTGGCAACAAAACTATCAGCAACATTCACGTTAGGTAACTGACCCTTAGTTAAAATCATACCAAGCGACTTCTGATTAGCGACACTCAACTTAACTGACTTATCGCAAGCAATACCGACACCAGGTGGCTTATGACAGCAATATTAACATCAGGTGGCTTATTTTCATCGATTTTAACATTAAGATACCTTTGAATATACATTATCAAAACAAAATGTTTAGCAATATCTTTAACCGTCTTACGCGAGTTCCCTGCCATTCTGGAAGCATGTCTTAAAAGGTCGGTCAAGGAGTAATCTTTGTTGTAACAAAACGGACAACGATGTATCGAATCGGAGATTTTAAACTTGTAGTAATCATCCTTCAATTTTTTGTAATATCTACATTCATAGTACTCCAAATCAGATTTACAGGTATGTTTTAATTTTCTGTACGTATAAGTAGTATGGTTGTTATTACGAACCCTAATAACTAGAATTCACCTTTTTATTACTCGATACATAAGCATTTAATAACATATCATTTTGTCATATTTAGTTTTTTGAAAGTAGATTTACATTTTCTCGTGAGACCAAAATTGCAGTTTTATGAAAATAGAAGAACAAAGAATGCATTTAAACCTTTAATTTAAGAAAATGTACTAACTTTTTTTACCAATTGTATATTGTTGCAGAATTTGCCCAAATTAGCAACAATTGACCTCAGAGACTCCAAAAAGCTGATTGAGTGTCCAAATGTGTCTGGTTCCCCGAATCTTAAACATGTAACACTTAATCGTTGTGAAAGCTTGCCTGAAGTTGATTCATCAATTTTCCATCTCCAAAAGCTTGAAACATTATGTGTGGCTGGATGTACATTGCTTAAGAGCCTTTTCAGTAACACTTGTTCACCAGCCCTCCATGTATTGAATGCTATGAATTGCTTCAATCTCAAAGAGTTCTCAGTCCCATTTGCTTCAGTTGATGGTTTGCATTTGTATTTATCAAAGTGGAATGGGAATGAACTTCCATCATCAATATTGCATACACAAAATATTAAAAAGTTTGCCTTTCCTATTAGTGATTGTCTCGTGGACCTTCCTGAAAACTTTTGTGATAATATTTGGCTTGGTAGTCAACGGAATCCTGAACAGGACCCTTTCATCACCTTAGATAAATTACTTTCTAGTCCTGCCTTCATGAGTGTAAAAGTCTTAACCTTTTGTAAGATTCCTATCTTGTCTGAATTCCCAGACAGTATCTCCTTACTATCGTCATTAAAGTATTTAAATCTAATTCATATGGCCATTAAAAGCTTGCCCGAAACCATTAAGTATCTTCCCCGACTGGAATGTGTCCGTGTTTACGATTGTAGATTGCTTCAATCTATTCCGGCGCTTTATTGGTTCATTACAAATGAAGAATCCATTCCTTGTTTTCTTTTTCTCATTAACTACAATAAATTGGATCCACATTCATACCAGACAGTTTTGAAAGAGGCTATGGATGGGTTTGAACTTGAAGCAAGACATAGTTCAGAAAATGAAGATGCACACAATTATATTATTTTGAACTTCTTACCTGCTATGCCTGGAACGGAAAATTGGTTCCATTACTCTTCTACACAAGTTTCTGACACTCTTGAGCTTCCTTCTAATTTGTTGGGTTTTGCATACTACTTGGTTCTTTCTCCAGGCATCATGGATTTTGGTGTAGGTTTTGGATGTAAATGCTACTTGGACAATAGTTCAGGTGAAAGGATCTGTATAACAAGTTTCACAGAAGGCAACTCCATCGAATCTACCTGGAATTATACTTCATTCCGCATGAAGTCAAATCATTTGGTTTTATGGTACGATCCACAAATTTGCAAGCAGATAATGGATACAGTCCAACAAACAAAAGCCATTACTGACGCGAATAGCACCATTTACAATTCAAAGCTTACATTTACATTCTTTATGAATGAAACTCTATATGACGAAGTAGAGATAAAAGAGTGTGGGTTTCGCTGGATATATCAACAAGAAACAGTTTCTTCAACAATTTCTGAATCCCATGTTGAAGAAGAGACCATGTCTTCATCAGATTTTCAATCCAATGAGCAAGAAGAAATAGTTTCTCCAACAAATTTTGAATCAGATGATCTCGAAGAAACGTTTCCTCCAAGAAACAAATTAAAGCTAGACATCGTTGGAACTCCGCCATCAAACCTACAATTAGACGAAAGACATGATTTGAGGTACATAACCTTCCTATCACTCACTTTACTGATAATTTGGGGACTAAATTCAGTTTAGAGGCTCTGTTCCATTTTATGTTACTGCAAAATATTTCTGTTTATGAACAGGTATTCTCTTGAAGAGCTCATGCATATTGGATTTCGTGTAGACCACATGAACACTTTGTTTGGTTCCACAGAAGAAGAAGAAAGCAACAGCTGAAGAGGAGAGAAAAAAAAGTGGAATGAATAGGCACGAGTCTTTTATTAGGTATGCACGATCAAATATGATTTCAATATAGCATGTTTGAATTCTGAAATCACATGAAACTAATTTTTAAACTAGTAAGTTGTTTGTGTGTTTGCTTTTACTTATAGCACCATCATTCACAAACTAATGCTTGGTCACAATTTCTAAAGAACGAGTCTATTATAAGAAATTTCATTTTCACCCTCATTTAAACCTTCAAGTTTTATTACACACATTCATCATGGTTTTAGAACTTTTCTTCCAACATTGTTAATTTACTAGATTCAAGATTATTTTTTTAATATATTTCATTACCATTCTTATTAAATTATCATGAATATCTTGTTTTGGGGTATTACAGCAGAGTGACCAGAATATGTAGTTTATTCATTATCAAACTAACTTTATAATAGTAGGAGGTATCAAAATTACTATCAAATGAATGACAAAGACAACTTGCATCCATCAAACAAAAAATGTTTTATTTCTTTTCTTCTAAAAGAATGACTAAACATGAATTACTATAAATTCATTTCAACACACTTACTTCAAAAATCCTGCCTGCTGGCTCTGTGCTTATTGCTTGCATTGTATGATAAAATTCATTTTCAGATTATATATATTCGACAAACATAGGTTAGTTCATTTTCACATTCCCATTAACAGTCTTACCCCTGTTAAATACGGCACACCAATGACGATGGTTCAAAATCATTCTAGTTATTTAGGAGCATGAACATCATGTCAAAAACCAAATGAATATGAAATAAAAACAAGTAATCTTTAGAATATTCATTCTTCTTGACTGCCCTTGCAATATTTGACATTCCTGATTAAGAGAACAGTAAATATCATTTCAAGTTTGATCATTATTGAACTGGTCTATGGCAGAAGTCAAGATGTTTATCAGAAGATGCGTAAGACTGTTAGCGATGGGAAAAAACTTTCCAAGAACTCTCAAATTTGAAAGTGATGATAGCACTTTATTCAAACCTGAGCCTCCTAAATTCAAACTGAAAAAAGTTGTGGAAGGATCGTAAGAAGACTCAAAAGCATAAAAGCTTTCATTGTATTAGATGATGTACGTACTTCAGAACTTATATAGGCATGAGCTTTTTGTTAGGCTTGACCAAATGAGATCTTCATGAATATACAGGTATAATATATTGATACTAGGCATCTGATTTGTTCTTATCTTTTGTTTTTTACTTGTTAATGTTTTTCACTTGATATATTTTTTGTTCCTTTTACTTGTTTTTCTTTTCCTTGCGGTCCTGTTTCCCCTTTTGTTCTGTTATTTTTAAGGTAGAATGAATATTTTCTATTTTGTTTTTCTTTGTTTGCCCTTTCCTGTACTAATTTTGCTTTCAACTTTGTCCGCAAGATTATTACTATAAATGGATTATAAATTGTTCAACCTTCATGAAAAAATTATTCCTTTTATTAACTTATGTATGATATCGACAACTCAGCCTGCGTTTTTTTTTTTGAAAGAAACTCAGCCTGTGTTGTGTGTCAAAAAAAATAATATAATACAGTGAATAGTTTTAGTAGGGTTCAACTGAATGTATCGTAAGCTTAGGAGACTAAACGATGGCATGATTGAGGATATTTCTATTGCAAATATTAGTGCGGCAATAGATGTGCGTTGCTTAGTGCGAAAATGAATACATGATAAGAAGGAACAAAACTTAGATATAGAGATTTGATGTCTCCATAATGAAGGTTTATTACCATTTTTCTTCTTACCTTTACATGCTTTATTGGATGAATTAAACATGTAATAATTTTAGTATGTAATTGAAGTTGTGTTGCATAGTTCGTTTTATTTTTGAAATCAAATTTCAAACGTTTATATGAGAACATATTTACTTTTGAGTTGCAAAATTGAATGACGTTCGATCTTCTCATATTGGTTAATTCAAATATGAATGAAATCTAAGCAATGACAAATCGGGTAAATTAACAATTTTAGTCCAAACGATTTTGCGACACTTATTACAACTTCTCAAAAATGATGAATGTAATTTTTTTTTTTATTATTACCGTGATACAAAAAGTGTTACAATAATGTAACATTTTGTGACACTATTTGAATGTTATAGATAATACCATAAAATGCAACTAAAGCTTTTTTGTAACAAGGGTTTTACCTAACAATTGTTCAAATGTTGCTAAATTGAATTAGTAACATTTTTCTTGATTTAGTAATAGTTTTCAAGTGTTACTGAAACTCAATTATGTTGCAGTGGAAGGAAGGTGTTGAGAAAACATACGTGGATACATAAATCAACATTAACTGAATATAAGAATTAAGAATATCAAATACTTATGTATGAAATTTAATATATGATGTACTGAATTGTCTTCAAAACACAATACAATGTATTGAACAATTTGTTTTATTTATTCTGTCAAAAAAGGAAACTTGTTTTTATTTACTTTATGTCACATACATATAGACAGCTTGCTTTATTTTATTTTATCAGTTGGTTTGTTTGATTCTTTATGGCTTCATCCCTTTTGTGTTCACATCTTTCTAAACTTAAACTGCAATGGATTGAGAAAGAACCCGTTTACGATATTCAGCTAGAGCCAACATTGGAAAATTATCTCTATACATTGGATAATGCAACATGCAAGTTTTCAAGGATGCCCCTGTCAGTTCCTGCCAAAAAAAAAAAAAACCACGCAATTAGTATATGTGTTTTGTGTCGTTTTCAAGTTTTGTTTCAACATGTTAACTGTGGAGTATTACACTTTCATATATTCAGGTAAAAGAAGCACAAAAGAAAAACTAAATGGAGATCATCATAATGTATTCCATGAGGCTAGGAATTAAATGACTAATAGGTGAAAATTTATTTACAAAACTAGTGAATATATAAGACAAGATTGTAAGGTTAGATTTAATGAGAAACTACCACCGTCTATATATACATAGGTGCGTTATTATGGACTGGTCTAGAGATAAACCTTTACTATTTTTAATAAAAAATGAATTTTATAATGATAAAAATGAGGAGTGTGTAATATTTTTCATTAAAAATTACTAAAATAGTAATCCATCTTTCAAACAAGACCATATTACACACCCTAAAATAAATACAAACATGTAAACTTAGGAAAATTATTGAAAGCGATTTAAGCTCACGAGTTATCCAACAGCGTCTTGTTGGATCTCAACTTTGTTGCTTAAATAAGATTTGATATGAGTATATAAGGAGTGATATTTTCACTTTACAAGTCCATTTTGTAAAGATATAAACTTGTAATAGCCTGATTTCAACTTTAGGTTTTATATTTGTTAAGCATATAACAATCATATTATCAATATCAAATTATTGAGTATGAACCTGTTGGGGCCAGTCACCCTCTTCTAATTGGGAATTGATGATTAATTTTGCAGCACGATGAAGAGTAGTTGGGTCTATCTCCGCCTGCACATAAGAAATTAGCAATTATTTTGAAGATAACAAACATATGACTAACCGATTCTGGATCCTCTCCATACAAAGGACATCAAACATCCTCCGTCTGATCTCTCAAAATTCTACATCGTAGAAGATATTCCTTAAAGTATATAAAATCTGTCAATTTAAGAACTAATTTGACGGATTTCATATATATACTTTAGGGAGTATATGTGCGCGCGTGTGTGTATATATAATTTAGAGACTAAATAAAAGAAAGGTTGATAATTTAGAAAGTAAATTTATGATTTATTTTTAAATTCATACAAACCTGGCCAGCATGAATTAAACCCATAAGAGCCCATGCAGTTTGAACAATATTTGATCGACCTCCTTCGAGAGGTACATATGTCTGCATTATAATTTTTATTTTTAGTTAAGGAAACATCATTTTTTTTTAAATCAAAATAAATTAAGTTAAAGGATTGATGCAGTTTTGCCTTTAAACTATTTCATACATAATTCATAGTTAATAACGAACCTTTTGTGAGCAAAAAAGGTAGCTCTCCCCCCACCCACCATCTTCTCTTCGTATTTGGAACAGAAATTTTGTGGCTTTAGCAATGGCAGGACAATTTGTGTATGTCTTTCCAGGATCTTCTAGACCGCCAAGTGCGAAGAAAGAACCATAAATGAAGCAAATTCCCCAATTCCCATACCATGAACCATCGATTGTTTGTGAAGATTCAATGAATCGAACCGCATTTGCAATGAAATTATCTATCTCTTTTGTCTTGTATTCTGGATATAGCTTCTTAAACAAAACTAAGGCTTGAATTGCTGATCCAGTGCATTCAACATATTCATGCTCAACAACAATGTCCGAAAAGGATTCTGAAGGATTGAATAGCTGGAAATCAAGACAGATAATTAGCATTTTTTTTCTCAAGTGTATATTTTCTTTTAAATTTTTGTTGATGACAAAAGGAAGAAAATACTATTGTCATTTATGAATTCTGTAGAGAGAAAATAGATAGATTTAGAGAGTAAATAGGAAATAGACAATATTGGTAAGTATGTAGTAGGAATAGCAACCACATCACTCATCTACATTGATGCATCAATTCTTTGTCTATGTCTGCATATTTACATTCATATACTCTTCTCTACCTCCAATAATTCTCTTCAAATGAAAGCATCTCAAAATTTTATAAATGGATCACTGTTTCTAAGATATAATCTTGAAGATTATTTTAAAGAAGAATCTACAATATAGTCTATAAAAGTACTTGAATAGTAAACTTTATTCAAACAAATTATTGTACGATTACCAGGTGGCTGGTAATTAAGACTCCAACTATATTAGCAACAAAAATATCTTCAGCGTTATGAAAGGAACTTCACTTCAAAAATTGAAATAATTATCCAAACCCTACCCTATATTGTTTGGGATTTTCTCTTCCCAAATTTTTTTTTTTTGAGATTTTCTAGCCTAATTTTCATATTTAATTAATTAATTAATCAATACACATCATTATTCATAAATATAATACTTACTTCTAACCATTCTTGACCTCCTGCTGGCTCCCACGCTGATAATCCTCCTGTTTTACCCTGCAAGCAATAATAAGAAGTTGTGTTAATTATTAGAAAAACATGTAGCATGTGAAATTTGATATCAATTATCAATTTAAATTTACTTTCCTGAAGTGACAACACAAAATTGACTGAATCATATAGCCTTTCGGGTTCAACCATTTCCCCCACAATCTTTGGAGGCAACATTGACAAAAGTAGACAACACTGAAACATTGAAGAAAACAAAGGCAGGTTATCAACATATATTCAATGTAATTGACGAAAGCTCGCAAATAAATTAAGTTGGTCATAACTTGTGTAGTTTCCCCCCTAAAAAAAAATAGAAAAACTTGTGTAGTAAGTTACCTTTAAAGCTAGGTATGATGTTGATTATGTGCTTAGGATTATAATCCTACAGCAGGAACATTTCTTCCTTTTGGAATCGGCTCGCGACTCTGTCCAGGAGGTGACCTAGCTAGACTTGAAATGACCATATTTCTACACTATTTCATCCTTAATTACAAGTAAGTATTGTTTCGTTCTCACTTTCTTTTGTAAATCAACCTATATAGTGATCATTCACGTTTCTAATTTATTTTTCTTTTGCAGGAGTTTTCTTGAATCTATTAAAACTGTGTTTTTTTCTTCTTAATTTTATAGGTTTGAGCGAATAAATCCGAAATGTCCTCTTACTTACATACCAATTCCTAAACCAACAGACAACTGTCTCGGTAAGGTTATACAGCTCTCCGGTGATCTTAAATAGTAATTCGAGATGTTGCTAAAGCATATATTTGCTTATAATTTTATAAAACAGACTTTGTCTAACATGCATAAATAAAATGGTCCTACATTATCTACAAGTATTTTTCACTATTGGATCAATAAGTCATATCATATCTCATTTAATTTAATAGTGGAATTTATTTATCAAGTGGTGAAAATTTGTTTCTGTATGATACAAGACTTGTCTCATTTGTACAACATATAATTGGCTTATAAGTCAACCTAGCTTGTATTTATTAAAACTAATGTGTTCTTATTATTAATTACAGTAAAAATAATACTATTATTATTATTATTATTATTATTATTATTATTATTATTATTATTATTATTAGAGGAAAGATGGGAACTTTCACTACAATGTTTTGGCTCTACGGTAGTACCTAGTTTTTTTAAGGAAAAACAATTGGTAGAGTACCAAAGGCAACAATTTTATATTTGGCCTAAATGCACTTTGGTTCCCCCTATTTTCATTTTTCTGAAGTTTGGTACCCTTATTTAAAAATTCAGTTTTTTGGTCCCCTTATTTCAATTTTTCTAACTATTGATTCCCCAACCCCACTACAAAAGACTTGACTTTTAGTAACAGAAAATTTTTATAGGTAAAAGTCCTTATACTTGTCAGGCAAAACTTTAGGTTTGAGTTATGGATTTGATCCGTATGTAAAATGCTGAATCAGAACTTACAAAACTGTAGGTAAAAGTCTATTTACTGTAGGTATAACCCGAAGCACCTATACCTACGGATTCGTAAGTTCTGATTCAGCTCTATCACTACGGATCAAATCCGTAGGTAAAACCAAACTCGCTTTTTTCATTAAAAAAAAAAAATCTGAAACTCTCTAAATGTTTTCAAATCCTCAAACCATCCAAATAAACTCCTTCATACCCTTTGATGTATTCTCAATGCCTCCAATCCTCATTCTCGGCATTGAAACCCTCATCCAAAAATGTTATGTATCTTTGCTTTGAATTCAAACACTTTGAACCATTCTCGATGGCTATGAATCCTCATTCAATTTTTCTTTGGGATTTAAACCCTACGAACCCTCATTCTCGATAGTTTGTGTTCGATAATTTGCAGATAAATTGTTTTGTGTGTAGAAGTGATTGGGGTTTTCATGTTAAGCTTCGATTTTTTCATTGTGCCTTTTGGTTCGAAGGCTTTAATGTACGAATTGGTGATTTCAGAAATTTACTACCCTCAATTTCCTTCTATGTAAAAACACTTTATGTTTACTCCTTGATATATTTGCTACTGTTTTGTGCATTATTGTAATTAACCAAAAAACAAAATTGTTTCGAAATTTACATTACAATCCAAACCTTTTAAAATTTGTTCTTCTGCATTGGCTAGTGCCCTTTTGGTTTATAATGATCATGAGGCTCCATGTGGCAATTCCCTCAAATAATTGAAGAAGAATATGGGGATGGTAGGATGAAAACAATTTTCTTGTGTGTATTGGATATAGTTGAGGGCCAGGAAGATAAAACTCTTAGGGTGTGTTTGGATTAAGTGTTTAAGAGAGAAAGACTTACTTTTCATTTTTAAATTATAGACAATATGCAATATTTTTTTAAAAAAATAAACTTGATTGAAGTGTTATATGATCATTTATCATGTTCTTATTTCAAATTTTTAAAAACATTTTATATATAGTGTCCATAATTTAATTTTATTTTTAAAAAAAAAAAAGTAAACCATCTCCTCTCTTTCCCTCCAAACACACAATTGTAATAACTTAAAGCTCGAATTTGAATCTTTTGTCATTGTTACTGTTCGACCCATTTTAACATAAATATATTCAAACATAAATAAATTTATATTCAATTCACTTTTGATCAGAATCAATTTTACATAATAAATTCATTAAAATTTGATTTTTATCATTGTTGAACCCAAACAGACATTATATCATAATGATGTATTTTCCTTTTGTAGATAGTTTGATAGTAGGTTATCAGCCGGTTTTCCTGATTCTTTATTGATATGGCTTTTCCTTTTTGTGCTCAAGCTCACATTTTAAACTGTAGAGGAAAGCAATAGAATTCGTCTACGATATTCAGCTAGAGCCCACATTGGAAATATATCTCTATACATAGCGTAATGCAGCATGCAGTTTTTCATGAATACTCCCGTGAGTTCCTGCCAAACATAAATAAGAACTTAATTAAAGATACAAAAATAATAAATGGAAGTATATACAAGTTTATTTTTTCTCTGTAGACAAAGTGGTAAGAACCACATATAACTCACTGTCAAATTTTTTATCGTACAAGTTTTTTTCTATCCTTCAATTTTTATTTTACCTTTATCTTTTTGCAAGTAAGTTGATCTAGGTTATCAAAACCATTTTCATATTATTTATAACAAGATGGAAAACTGCCATGGTAAATTTGACATGCTCTGCTAACTTTTGAGGAACAAAAGTAGCAGCTAATAAAACACTTTTTGCTGCAAGGCATAACTATATTATCTGAACTTCGATTATGAATCACTAATTACTTTATTTTTAAGTTCTTGAAATCATTTTTAAATGAGTTTTTAACAAAATAAACATAGAAAACTGGACAATAAAATCCGCCTTTGTTATGACCCGGCAGATTGGGTTAAATTTTCTTCCTAAAAATGGTTCCTTTGGTAAAATGTCTGGAAGCACTACTCTTTTTATAAGTCGAAGGGGAAACTTGTATTGTAATGGAACTTATAGGGTTTCGTAGTGGTGGCGGTGTCGGGATGTCATTCTCTCAGGTGCTGGCCAGGATCCACTTGTACCTACCGCTCAATGGCGGTTTGTTCTGATTCCTTTCTTCTGGAGGGACTTGGTGTTCTTTGGTTCGGTGGGTGCTTTCTTGGCAGGTCTTTCCCGGCTTGTTGTGTTTTTCCCTAATTTTTTATTTTGTTGTTGTCTTTTTTTTAGTTGCTTAGTGTTGTCTCTGGACCTAAATACTCCTTTTTTTTTAAGGAGGACTTAAGTACTCCTTGTACTCGCTTTATGTTTCCTCCTTGTTTTATATAATACTTTATTTTCCAATATAAATAAAAAATCCATATTTTGTTAAATATGAAAATGTTGGTGAGCTAGGTTAATTTTCATTCACTTTATCACTAATTAAGCATGACAAAAATTTCCTTATTATGAAATCATACTTATCATACTTATATCTAATCATATCATACTTATATCTAATCTTTGTTAACGTTGCTAATGACTTTGCAAACCCTAAACCTAAATAGTTTTGGCTCCAAAACAAGGGAGGCCGTTGGATCTCATCATTTGGTTAAGCATGCATCTCATCCTTTGATCTAATCTGAGTCAAACTTTCAAATTTGATGTATATTTCCTATGCACTTATCCAAGTTTTGACTCATTAATTATCCTCCAATTCCCAAATTGACTCCACACTTATCGATGCCCACCTCTTTCTCCTTCATTTTTAAGTTCTCTTCTCTCCTCTCCCATTATTCCTTCTTTATGTGTTGGAATTCAGATTGCTTTTACTCAAAAAAATCTCTTCCCCCTTTGAGTTGTTCATCTTCCACCTCACTCTCAGACATTCAAACAAAATTCTTTGCCGTCGCCGCAGCTCTCTCCTGTCGTCGCCCTTCACCAATGCTCTTGATTCCAACATCACCTTCGCCGTTGTCGTCTGTGGCATCGTATCATCCAGACAAACAAAAAGAACAACACAACTTTTCCACCTAAAACCTGCCACTCCAGATAAAGAGAAAGAAGCCATCGTTGTTCAGATTTGCTAATTTTGCAAAGTTTCTCTCAAGGTAATAGCTTTTCCCTTTCTATGAATTGAATTGTGTTTTGAGTCTAATCACTCTCCACCTCTAAGATGATTTTGAGATAGATGGTGCTTGGTGCTACTTTGCTTTTGTAACCATATTGCCAACCACACTACAAAAAAACGCGTTAATTCTGGCGGTTTTAAACCGTCGGTCCATACTAACCGCCACTATAACCAGTGTATTGCGGCAGTTTTTATGGCCGCCGCTTTTTTCTGTACATTACGGCGGTTTCGACTGCCGGTATGAACAAAATATTATGGCACAATTAACCTTGTTTATTATGGCATTTTAGACCGCCAGTATTAACGTTTTTAATTTTTTCAACTCCACAGCATTTGGCGCACTAACTTCCCTCTTTTTTTTCCCTAAAATTTTAGAAAATCCCTCGTTTTTTATGTTATGAGGGGAAAATCCCTCCATCTTTTCTTTTCCTCTTTTTTTTTTTTTTTTCTTAACACATAAAGTAATGTATATGTGTTAACACCGTTTTTTTTTAACACATAAAATCCCTCCTCTTTTTTTTTATTAACACATAAAATCTCTTCAAGTTGTTCATCTTCTCCATCGAACCTTCAGTTCGTCTTCTCCCATCCAATCCTTCAGGTCCTTCACCGTCTCATTCCGGCGATCGAATCCTTCAGGTCCTGTCTCTCCGGCCACCGCTTTCGATTCCGTCACTCGCCGTCTCACTTCCTTCTCAGGTCCTCTCTCTCACTCGATCTATTCAAATTTTGAACCTAGTTCTTCACATTTAGTCTCAATGTCGCGATTCCTCCCAAATTTTTGTTGGTTTATTTAGGGTTTGATGATTCTAATTTGTTAAATTTGGCACCAATCTTTTGTTTACCTTTTGTCTGGATTTTTTTTACGGGTCCGTCAATTTGTGTCGATTGTGATTAATGGATTCATAATCATGTAAATTGAATTGAAAATAATGTTTATTATTGATGTATTTTCGATTATAAACCCAATCTGGAACCTGAAACCCATGGATTTCTCAATCTTTGACTCAAACCCATCTTTGTTTGCTGATTCTAAAATACCCAAACCCTCATCTTTGTATTATTCTTCTTTTTAGTTGATTAATAAGGTTCACTTTTGATAATAAAGTCCAGTTTTAATTATTTGATTGATGATTTCCTGGTTTTGGTTTTTGATTTTCTTGTTTTTGTTTTGAAATTAGTTTAATAAAGTAATTATTTGAAAGCTCTCAATATGTTATTTGTGCAAGTTCTTTTTTTTTTTTTATGTGTATTATTAAACAAAGATGACATGATTCTGCCAAATTGCTAGCACACAAAACATGATCCTTTATAACTGTGTTTGTTTTGCAGAAACTGGTTCGTTGTTTTTCGAAGTTGGGGTGGCTACGTTGTTATTTGAAGTTGCGGTTGCCTGTTATTATTTGAAGTTGCGGTGTTGCGGTTGCTGTTTACGCATCAGGTACAACAATCTTGGAATTTATCCTTTATAACTGTGACCGCAAGTTAAGGTTTGGGTGATTGGAAAATTAGTACAGACCTTCTACAAGGTACACGACTTTCATTCAATAATTAGTTGACAAAAATATTGCCGTGAACTTCTATTTGTTATATATTTGCTTTATGAAATAGAATATTCACGTTAGACTTATTTGGTGTTTCTTTAATTCTGTATGTGAAGCTGCAATTATTTGGTCTGGTTATAAACTCCTTTTATTTATATGCAAGTTTATATGTGATTGTGACATTGGCTTTCGTTATTGTACCTTCAATTTTCAAGCTTTTACTTTGCTTAGGTTTTTGAATTGGCAATAATATCTTGCTTAATATGAGTTAACAATTATAATATTTTTCGCAGGCATCAAACGTAGGAAGTGAATCTCCAACACCCAATGACATAACTAGATCATCAGATGAAAGCAACGCACGTGGAGCATGAGAGTCCTAATTTTAGTGACATAAGTTGTCTAGTCATTTTTATGTTTTGAAACTTGTTATTTTGAGAATAGCTAAAGATGGTGGCGATGGTTTGCGTAACTTTATGTTTGGAGACTTGTTTATATTTAAGACTGGTTTTGGATATTTGTATCAAACTCCACTTGAGTTGAATTATAAAAATATATCAATGACAATGTTCAAAATTTGTTTGTCCTTTAATTTTGTTCAAAAAATAGAAATGTACAATTATATATTCCTATGAAATAATAATATTATAAATAAAATAATTTCAATTTTTTGATCATTGTGTCATTTTATATGTCAATTGTGGCATCTCAATAATTAATTATCAGAAGTAAATTCTGGCGGTTAAAACTGCCGGTACTTTCTGCATGTTACGGCAGTCAACAATGCCAAAAACACCTATTGGCTTTGTAACAATTATGTAAATAATGGCGGTTAAAACTGCCGCTATATACAATTAAATAACCGCCACTATAAGCCAAGTATAAAATGGCGGACAACGTGGCGGCTACGTAAAAACTGCCGCTTTAAACATTGTGGCAGGCAAAATTTCGGCAGTTTTTAAAACGCCTAAATTGTACATAGTGGCGGCTAAAACCGCCGGAACATACATTTTTTAGCCGTCGGAAAACACGCGTTTTTTTGTAGTGCCAGTAGTGATTTGAACGAAAATTAGATCAAACAATGATTTGGAACTCTCCTTTTATGTGTGGAGTTATATTTTTTTTTCAAATTTTGTCAACTGTCATGTGATGTAAATTTTAATGGTGTATTTTTTTACTACTTCCAACTTTTGTGATGTTTGGTTGCAATAATCGGTCTATCCAAATTATTGAAAGTCAAGCATATTATGTTTTTTTGAAGCTATGCAATTGGATAAATATTTTGTGAGATGTTGCTCATATATGAATATGCTCATAGTTCCTAACTAAATATTTTTCATTTTGAGACAAATAATAACTGTTTGATAGTCAATTATTTTCACTAATTCTCTATTCTTTATCAGCAACATTATCTTCACCTTTCATTCATGATATATATATATATATATATATATATATAAACTTGGCAACTAACTAAATATTTCCCCTTTTTACTCATGCTACTACTACATGGAATAGACAAATCTACAGCGCAAGATAACACAAATTAATCTAATCATTGAAAGTGTTACTCATGTGTTTCTATCCTTTTTTGCTTGATAAAAATAGTATTATTTTTTTTGAGGAAAATCAAGTATTAATGAACATAAAGAACAAAATCAAGTATTATTTTTTTTTGAGGAAAAAATCAATTAAATTTTAAAAACAGAAGAAATAATATCAATCCAACGTTCCAGAACTGGAAAAAACAATATGATATCAAGACTAAGATGGAATAACAGTAGCACCTAAAATATTCACCAACTCAAATAGTAAGAAGATTTTTCTTTTTCTTTTTCTGATAGTTCTTAAATTTAATTATAATATGTTACTTCTTTTGAAATAATATATATGTTGGTTATCATTTTAAAAAATCACTTATTCAATATTGATTGATTTGAATCTACTAATGTACAGCAGTATAGTTAGCACACTAGATCCGTCTAAGTGATAAATGAATTGTTGAAGTTTTACTCCTTTCTTACCATGTAAGAAATTTCAGACAGTTTTTGGATTTTCAATAGGATGTGGTGAAAGTTTTCTATGCTTCTCTTTTTATATTTTCCCTCACAGTTTCTTTAGTTTATATTTGTTGTGATTGAGCGTATGTTGGTAGAAATCACTACTATGTGTCTTTTGACAATTCTACCTCATACCCGTTCATCTAAAATATTGACACTTTCCTTATCTATTTTTGCAGATTGAATGGTTTTGCAGCAGACAAATTCAACTCTATGAATCTTGAAAGAAGGTTGATTATGCAGCTTGATATAAAAATATACAATTAGAAGATATCTATATGAAGAATTATCTCATATTTTAAAGCCTTAGGGATCTTGGTGGTTAAGTTATGTAGATTATATAGACGGAATCCAATGTGTGTGCAAGGGATAGCAGTTTAATTGAAAAAATTTCTCAAGCAAATAACAGTCATAACACATGAACTGAAATAAAACACACAACGGATAAGAACCAAAATTCATATCAAGTCTGCGATTATCACAAACCATAACCTTAAGAAAAGCCCGGTAATTTCTCTTTATAATATATTAGCTTCTCCATTTTTAATGTCCTGGGCGTTAGCACGGGCAAAAGTCCTAGTCCTAATTAATATTGCTAATGACTTTGCAAACCCTAAACCTAGATTTTTTAGGCGCCAATCAAGGAGGTCCGTTAGATCTCATCATTTGGCTAGGCATTCATCTCATCCTTTGATTTAATCTGACTTCAAACTTTCATTTCCCCATGCCACAATTCAAATTCAAGTTTACCGTGCATTGTAAATGACAAACAATTAATGTTAACTGTTTCCAATACAGTGTTGCATATCCATCTCATTGCGAACCATGGCTCTGACCTAACCCTCCTCTCTCTCCATCTCTCTGTGATTCCCCATCTCCACCCCCTTTCTCTCGCACCCATTCTCCCCATCGCACACCGTCCACTCCCCCTTTCTCTGTAAATCGTGATTCTTCCACTTCTTCCTCTCGGGTTCTGCTTCTACATCTATATCCATTTCCAAATTTGCCCAAATACGCCCATATCCGTGTTCAATAAAACGGAAAAACACGGTTGAATGATTATTCTATACAAGTGCATCCAGGTAATTGTATTAGCAAGATTGAATTCATTGTTTATGGTGTATCTCGCTCCGACTTCGAAGCTTCTGTCACCGGTAAGACCATGGTCGCTTCTCACAAGAAGTTAAAGACACATTAGCTTCACATTCTCCTCCATTTCCTGTCAGTTTTGGTACTCACGAGCCAGTAGTTATGTTCTGCTGCCTTGGTTTATAACTTCTTCATCTTTCTGTTATTATACTACTGTTGTTATAATAGTTTTCTTCTGTGCTGATATTGCTAACATGTTACTATAATCTGCTTATGAGAATCATGTGTTTTTTTTTCTTCTGTGTTGACTTTGCTATTCTGTTATAATAATGATATTCTTCAAGTTGATGTTATAATTTTTTGGAATGCTATTCTGTTTCCATTGTCATGTTTGCTTCTTTAACTATGTCAAGTTGATTTGTTGCAGCTGAAGTGGATTGGTCTGCTATTACTACGGGTGGCGATGAAAGGACGTTGGAGTTTGCTAGACTTAAAATTTTTACGTTTGGCATTGAGTAGAATCAAAAACAGGTTTATTCTATTGTCCTTGATTTATTTCTAATGGTTTTTATGCTACTGTTGTTGTCATTTTTTATCAATGCAGTCAATTTTCAATAGAGCTGCTTCTGTATATTTTTAATTGTTTGTTTTTTCAAACTCTTCTTTTTCATTTCTTTTCTGCTTCAAAGTATTCTTCTTGCCTTATGAGACGACATCCATGAATATATTGTTTCTATTTCTTTACCTTATTTTTAATTCTATTCGTTTTTTTTTCCCTTCTCATATATATATATATATATATTACCTATTCAAACAAAATCTTCAATTAAATTAAATTGGATTTAATCCAATGAATTGAGAGAAGAGTGCTTAGCAAAATCAATTCAATTCAATTCGACACACCAATAGAAGGAAGGAACAGAGATGCATATGGGTATCATCGTAACTGGTGGGATGATGAAGACGAGGGTGAGAAAAAAGATTCAATTGTTAGAAGAGATTTGAAAAACACCACGTTAAAGAAATTCTTTGAAATACATATCTAATGAAAAGTGATCTCGAGGTAAATGGCTATGGGTGGACATACGTTCTTGTTTAGGGAAGATGAACAAATGAATGAGTTGAGAATTAATAGAATATGTTAAGACACATGTGAGACTTTTAAATCCGAACCATTTATTTTTCATCTAAAGGTTGATAAGTGTTCTCACCATTCTCATATAATTAACCCATTCTCACTAGATATGTCATCGTGTATCAAGTGAGAGGAGTTTTATTGTGAAAGATGAGAGGGTTGAATCCTAACCATTGGATTAATCTTAACGGTTGAGATAAATTTTGAAAACATGTAGTCTCTCCTCATTGTATCATTCGTCCCAGACTCACTGGCTTCCTCCTTTCCAGTTCTCCCCTTCCTCGTTTCCAGTTTTCCCCTACCTTGAGATCCAAAGATGGTTGTGTATCCATAAAAATTAAATTAGGAGATAATTATTTCATAGAAGATGGTTAATCTAGATTTAAGAAACCAATTTGATTATTCATCTAAAATCATTTCACTATGAGATCCAACTACCCTTCTTTCTCAAATCTTCATACTTCTCATAGCTCTCCAGTTGTTTGATGATTCACACTTAGAATCAACATTTTGATTTGATGAATCACATAATTGATTTAATATATAGTAAAAGATTAATTAACAGTATAATCCCAACCTCTCTTTTGTGTGATTCTTTTTTCTTTTTTTTTTGTGAAAAACTAGAATTTATGCAACAGTAAAGCCTCTTCCCATGATCTGAAAACGTGAGGTTCGAATTTACGGAAAAAAAATTGAACCGCTCACTACCATCAGAGAAGACCAGACGCGAGGGAAGAAGGAAGAGGATGAAAAGATTAGCTGTAATTTTTTAAATTAAATATCACTGTAAAGATTAATCCAATGGTTAGGATTCAACCCTCTCATCTCTCTTGATACAACCTATATATATATATATATATATTTTTTTTTTTTTTTTTTTGAATAATCTGCTTATGAAACGCAGATGATTTATATTCTTTTTTTGTGTTGTTTCAAATTTTCTGTTGCAGTACTACGTTTCTAATTTATTGTTGTTTCAATTTTTTTTTGTTCTAATATCATTTGTTTTATTTTTCTAAATTAATATCATGAAGTCGTCATCCACTCCGTGTTGATTGACGATTTTGGTCTTGAACTTAGACGAATTGTAGTATTTATCGGTGTTTTCTATAATGAACTTGAAGTGGTTGTTGAGAAGAAGACTGACTGGCCGTGTTTTACTCATGGATGGCGTGAAAGAAGACCATGTTGAGGTCTGTTGACGGTGTTGAGCCAACCACAATTGAAGATGAGGTTGCGCAAGGATCATCTAACAAACCTACCAAATTGAAGTCCGTTAAAGTGCAGAAGATTTAACCAGATTTATGTCATACATGATGTTGTGCTTTGTCGACGTAGCTTTGAAATGTTTTTATTCCTGACCGTGTGCCCTTGATATATATGTAATGCCTGTTGCAGTAATTTTGAACTTTTTTCCTTTTTTTTTTTGGGTGTTGTACTGTAATACTCTCTCCGTCCCAAATTATATGTCGCTTTGGAAAAAAAATTTGTCCCAAATTATATGTCGCTTTACAATACCGATGAAATATTAATGTTACTTTTACTATTATATCCTTAACTATTAATTACTCTCTCTTCTTTCAATTATTTCATTTATCTTTTCCATACCATTTATTAAGGATAATTTTGTAAAACAACTCATAATTTCTCTTCCCCACGCAATATTAAAGTTCTAGTATGCATAAATATATAAGAGTCATAATAACAAACAATTAATTGAGATGAACCTGTTGGGGCCAATCACCCTCCTTTAGTTGGAGATTGATGATTAATTTTACAGCACGATGAAGAGGAGTAGCGTCTCTCTCCGCCTGTATTTATAAGTAGTTTCTTTTACACAACATTCATTTGTAGTTAGATAGTAAAAAAGCATGAATTTTAATTTACAGTAAACGGCGAAGGTACCTGGCCGGCATGAATCAAAGCCATTAGAGCCCATGATGTCTGTACAATATTTGATTGGCTTCCTTCAAGAGGTGCATATATCTGCATATATTATTTTCATCAGTCATATCATTTTAAAAATATACCATGCAATTAATTTAGTTCATTATTAGTAAATAATAATAATTAATTATTTAACTACAAACCTTTTTTGAGCTTGAAAGATGGCTCTCTCCCCATCCACCATCCTCTCTTTGTATTGTAAGCAGAAATTTAACAGCTTTGCGAATTGCAGCACAATTCTCATAAGTCTTACCGGCGGCTGTTAGACCGCCAAGAGCAAACCAAGAACCATAAGTGAAGCAAATTCCCCAATTTCCATACCATGAACCATCACTTGTTTGTTTATCTTCAAGGAATTTAACTGCTTTTGCAATGAAATTCTCTACTTCTTCCTTTCTATGCTCGGGATATATTTTTTTAAACAAAACCATAGCTTGAATTGATGATGAAGTGCATTCAACATATTCACGCTCAACTACAATTTCCTCGAGAAATTCTATTGGATTGAGTAGCTGAAAATTAATAACAGATGTAATTAATTAATATGGCGTATATGCTATATTTTGAAATGAAAAGATGATATTTATTCACATATAGAACAATATTAATGTAAGATGTTTAACATGAATGATTTCTAAAAAAAATGTTTAACATGTATGCTAATTATTCGTTTATTAATATCACAAGACTTACTTCCAACCATTCTAAAGCTTCTGATGGCTCCCAAGCTGGTAAACCACCCTTATTACCCTGCAACAATGCCTCAAAAGTAAATCATGTAGCATAAGAAAATTGAACACCCATGATCTATTCTACAAGAAATAACTGGTTTTACTAGGAATTTATTCCTCGGAAAACATCCAAAATTCGTCGGAAAAATTGATTTCCGAGGAAATTATCGAGGAAATTATTCGGGTAGCACTTGGGTGACATAGAGTTGGATGACATTGGTGACATTGGTCAATCACAATGTCACAATGCTTGTATTTCTCTCTCTTTCACAAGCATTATGACATTGTAATTGGCCAATGTCACCAATGTCATCAAACTCTATGTCACCCAAGTATTTTCCAAATTATTCATAGGAAATTTTTGATCTATTCTACGAATTTCCGACGAATAGTACTCTATATATGTATGCAGCCGGTGACTTATAGTTGTATTTAAATTAAGCAAAAAGATCACTTTAGTGCAAAAAAATATTGTATAACATATTTTTGAATTAGTTGAAAATAACAACTTTATAATGTCCGTTGTCTTTAAAAGCAATTTAGAAAGCCTTTTATTGCATTTGTTGTAGTAAACATAATTGATGTGGAATGTCGAGATAATGAATAAATGAGACTTCCGAGCTAACTTATAGAAAGTAACTACTCTAAAAGCCCCAAACAAAAGAACAAAAAGAAAAGACTAAAAACCTCTCGGAAAGAGAGTACCAGCTCTATCGGCTAACAAAGCTAAAGAAATCTTCAACAGACAAAATTGGGATAGACTAAAGTTTAGCCAAAACATCCACCACTTGATTTCCCTCTTGGAGAGCATGAGAGAATTTAATCAAAGCCACCTGCGCTGCAAGTTTCTAATATCACCAACTAAACCCATAACAAGGAGTGTTCTCGGGCATCCTCTCTCAATAAGATTAATCTGTTTGAGAATCACTATCTATCAAAATTTACAAAAATCCTCTAGTCTTTGCTAATTGCAGACCTTGATAAATTAATGGCCCGAATTTCAGCAATAGTGATTGAACAAGTTCCTAGATTCCGAGAAAAACCCACAAAAAACTCGCCATTCGACGTCCTTAGAACACCACCATACGCAGCTTTAAGACCATACTCCACCATAGTGCCGTCACAATTAACTTTAAATCCAACTCTTGTTATGTGGGCACCAAGCAATGTCCAACCAAATTCACACTGCTACAATTACTCTAACTGGCTGGTTTACCAACTGATTTATAAACTACTCTCCAATTTCATATATAAGAAAAGTTTTTTTTTTTTAGGCTCATTAAATAATTGATGTATTCGTTTTACAATGTAGACTAGATACATTAATTATTTAATTTAATGAACTTAGAAAAAGAATTTTTTCTTACATATGAGACCGGGGGAGTATATTTTACATCGGTTGTATGTCTAATTGATTTGGAAAAAAAGTAAATCAAATGAAAAAAAGAATATTTCTTCTTATTAATTACCACATATTATTCCAAGACTAAAGTATGGATCAAACACTCTATGGTACAAAATAGTAGTAATTAAGTAGTTAAGAATATTTTTGACAAAGCAATAGTATGTTGTACTTGCCTGAAGAGAAAATAGGATATTGACCGCATCATATAACCTTTCAGGTTCCATCTTTTCCCCACAATCTCCGGAGGCAGCATCGATAAAAGCAGACAACACTAAAACAAAACAAAACAAAACAATAGTTAACAAATATTTGTATTTTGCATCTGATCAAAAAATAGATACCACTGACCTATAGTTAGTTGGTTAGTTACCTTTAAACCTTCTGCAGTGCAATCTGAAACTGACCATCCATGATCTTGATCAGAGAAGGTCCATGACCCTTTGGACATATGACGGTACATGCTCTCATAATCTCCTGAAGGGTTGTCCCTAACCTGTAAATTGAATAGTAGCAGCACACACATTTTCCAATTAATATGCAATAGTTTAATGAACACTAACTTTGCACTTTGTGATAAACGTGTCATATATTTTCTAAAGACTAAAAGTATGCAAATGATAAGGAACTTTAAATATTGATGGATGTGTATATATCTATAAATAAATAAGTAAATAGGGTTCAAACCCCGGCCACTACAAAAAAAAAATTATTAGAAAAAGAAATATATTATTCTTATTTGTGTTGCACTAAGTATGGTTTTTACCAGGTTCCATACTAAGAAAAAATTATGCTATTTGTTCATTTTAAATATCGATTCAGACCTTGACAGTCTTTTGTTCTTCAAGTTACGGCGCTTGTTCAATTTTTGTCTGGACTCTGGATGTTCTTGTCCTTATACCAGCAGCCTATCTTATTTGTTTCTTTTGCTGTATGTTCAGGCACTGTGTTGCCTTGAGATTTTGGTTCAGTTTAATTTGTTTGTTCTTTTTTCTGCTTAGTGTTACTCTGGATTTATTCAAACATGCGCGATCACTACTTCTGTATTCGATTGCACCATGTTACATCTTGTTCTCGGTGTAAGTGATTCTAATAAATTTCAGTTGCTCCGAAAGTGAAAATTTACGCTCATATTAATAAAGAGAGAGTACAAGAGTTAATAGATAATAGATGAGTATTTTTAAAATTTACGAATAGCAAACTTAATGTTCTTATCACTAAAATTAAGCATACCTGAGATTTCTTGATGAATTCATGTCCTTTTGCCAGTGTTGGACCAATATCCTCAGTTAGGTTAGTGGCAAGCAAAGCTTCAATGATCAAACTAGCATCCCATGTTTGGCTACCAAAACTCTGCATTATAGTGCATTTATATACGACGATGCAATAATATTCTAGTAATTAACTTGCATTTAGATATGGTAAGATTATATTTACATGCAGGGTCATTCCATCTTCAGAAACCCATAAATAGTTTGGGAGCCTTGCAAGATGCTTCTTGAATGCATCTCCATTTGGATCTTCCACCCAACAAGCAAGCATGCACAAAACCTAAAAAGAATTGTTTATTACACATTAATTGATGCATATGGCTAAAGTTTAATGTTTGATTATATCATGACCACTACCTTTTCCACACACCCAATGGTTATGTATCGACTATTCTTATCTTCATAGTGGATATGTTTCATTGCTACTTGGAGAGCTTTTTCTCTAACCAGCTTGTTTAATGGCCAATGAGTCAAAAGTGGCTCCATGAATATGTATAAACTATCCCATATTAGATCTTGTATCAAAGGATGTGGATAGTAAAGATCTTCCTGCATTTTTTTAACAGTAATAATATATTATAAAGAGGAAATCACTGCTAGAAAAAACAAAATCAACGAGGGAAATTAGTGACGGAAAAAATGGAATTCCTCACAAATTCCTTGGTCGCAAAATTTAGTGACGGAATTAGAGAGGGATTTTACGTTTTCCCTCACTAAATTTAGTTTTTTTAGTAGTGAAATGTGCACACACAAATTGTGGTTAATCAAAGATAATACCCCTCACCTTTGCACATAGATGGCGTACTTTTTGCCAATTAACTTTTTCATAATGTTCTGTAAGGAGTTCTTCTCTCAACTTTAAGATGAGTGGTGTTATTGGACCGACAAACCTCTTCCCATACAAGTAAGACATAGGCATGTATACCAATCGACAATAACACAACATTCTAGCTGTATTTTGTATATAAGGTAAAAATGAGATAGAATATATAAACACTAAATTTAATAATTTTTTTAAAATCATACATATAAAATTCAAAAGAGATATTGTTCCATAAAGAGAGTGACAGCATAAGCAAGATAATACAACCTGGATGCTTAAGAAGAAATGAGGGAAGCATCCAAAACTCAGGGGGCATTGGGTTGCTTGCACGCCAATCAAAGATACCAAGTATCTGTATAGTTTCAATATTCAATCAAATTGGCTATACATATATATAGGTATACTATTTCGTGCATATTTATACTTTTTTATAAAATGAAGTAAAACATTACCGAAAGCCAAATTTTTCCCCATGAAGGTACGTATGTCACACCACCATGATCATGAATCCATTTTCTTGCTTTAGCACAAGCATTTTCTTTACCTCCATTTGGACCTTCTCCAAGTATTCGCATACATATGTAGTTGAGTACAGTACAAAACATGATATTGTGACCCTCTACGTGTAGTCCCCATCCTCCATCTTCATTCTTCAAATGAAAATGCAACATGGCAATCATTAAACGATAGTTTTTTGCATGCATATCTTTCAACTAATTCTCTTGTTTTTTCCATCATACCTAATACTAATACGTTTTGAAATAGAAATAGAACAAGTATACCTCTTAGAATTTAGGTTAAGCTTAACTCAACCCTACAAAACTAACTTGTTTGGTGAGATGTCACCCACTTATATATAAATATATTTTCCAACCTTAATGCATTCAATTTGGGACTCTCGACACGCCTAATAATGGCCAATATCGGATATTCAATAGACTCTTCTATAATTTCAAGTTTATATTGGATTTAACTTGTTCTTAAAAACCACCTTGTAAGACCTAATCTCTTTTCCATGTGGGACTTGGATTTTCTCAATACACTCCCTTATACCTAGCACTATTTGGCTTGTGTGTGGATAAAGTTAGGGTTAGGCTTAACTCATACCTATAAAAAAATGACTTGTAAAGTGAGATACATATTATTCACTTTTAAACACATTTTCAGATCATATCTCGTCAAATGTGATGCTTTGAATGGTCCAGAAGTGAGTGGCTAAACAAATTGTTTATAAGTGTAATACCATCTTTAAATTTAACTCATATCTAATTTAATGCGACAAAATTTTCTACTTATCTGAATGTGGGACTCAACAATACCTGATGACAATATATGTAACGGAGAATCTCTTTCCGATACTCTTCGGGGAACATCAAATCAAGATGTCCTATAACGTACATACAAAAGACATGTAGTGTTTTGAGTAAGTGGATAAATCAATCTTGATTAGTGCATTAGCAAAGAATTTGTATATAAAGCAGGCGGTATGCATTTCTTTTTTGAGAGAGTATGCATTGTTTTTTTAGCAGAATATGCAATGTTTTAGTGCTTAATAAGAATATACATCTTATGTGATTTTAATTTCACACGTATTAAAAACAATTGAGAATTTCTTCTGAAAATAATTTTGAATTACTTGGTAGTCTTGTTTTTCAATTTCATAAACAATAACATAAAATTTTCAAACTTTGAATTTCTTTGTTCATTTCTATCATTGATGGCTGAATGTTTCATGAAATGTTGAACTGGTATAGCTTACTAAACATATAAGCATCATTTCATGAAATGGTGTATAGAAATGAACAATTGCGAATTATTTTACAAAAAAGTTATTTGTTTGTGGTATGGAAAACATAAATTAAAATAACTGAAAAAAGATAAAGCAATAAATAGTAAGGGACATAATATTTTTTTTTTTTTTGAAGGAAGTAAGGGACATAATAGAAAAGTAAGCATTAATTTTTTGAATAAGAAAGGTAAGCATTAAAATGTAATTAGAGACAAACAAATTTTGTTAGAATGTCTATAATTTATAAGCAATAAGTAGTACTCACTAAGGGAGGAAAATAGAAGAGAGGGCCGGCATTTAGAGAAGGCCAATGACCATCACTAGCCTGAAGTGCTGATATGTGATTTACTGCTCTTCTTAACGTAGTTGTCACTTTTTCTTCTGATATCTCTTCTCCATCTTCAATCTTTACACTTGCTATTGTTTGTTTAAAATTATTTTCTCTCAGAATCTACATATCTCACAAACAAACATGGAAAATATGCTATATTAATGTATATATGGATGAGAACTACAAATTTATACACATATAAATATACACCATTTGTACATTATTATAAGATAAGATTCTCTTACAAAATTTTGGGCTATTAAAAAATTTAGTTGAGACAATAAGTTTATAAAAAAAAAAAATGCATGTGTGTTACATTTTTCATTATTGCACGACTAATTAAGTAATTCAGACATGTTTCCGAGCGATCGATCACTTGGTGCCAAAATTTTCTTCATCTTTATGGCATGGTTCGAAACTCGACATCTTCAGAAAACTAAATTAAGTATTTCTTGAGTACTAAATTAAGGTCAATGCGAATTGAATTTGATCAACTTGTTAACATACGAATCCAAAATCAATCCAAGATTATATCATTTTTTCAGTATTTTTTTTTTTATAAATTTTCGGTAGTTATTGTTTTTTCCATTGAGTTATCGAAATTTGCATTGAATTGAACCGGTTGATGAACATCTTTAAGGATATGCATGTGATTGTATATTTTGTTTGCTACAGCGAAGAAATAATTACCTGAAAGCGCCAAAGAAGGTCACTGCAGGGCTTAACATAGAAACAGTTGTCATAGAAATTTTTATGAGCCGTTTCAACTTGAGCCCTCTCCTCAGGAGTACCAGCATCAAGATCAAACTCCCATGTCTGCCTCCCCACAAAGTTGTTAAGGCTGAAAATGTATGGGTCTTTTCCACCATCAGCTATCTTCAGCCTCCGCATCTTATATATTATATCTCTTTACTTTAAATATATTGCGAGTTTCGATGTATACAGTTTAGGTAAAGGAAAAACTCGACTATGAGATTTGTGTGTGTAAGGTAATCCCACAACATATATTAGTGTCATGACGTGAACGTGTAAAACTACTTTCGATGGATGTAATACATTGCAAGCAATTGCAATTGCTGGAGAGTGTGGAAAATGCAACCAATGCCATTCTTACTGTAAATGAAAGTGATTGTGGCAATGGCATTTTGCAACTATAAATAGCAAGCTAAAGCTTGTTGTACTAGTCTTATTATCCAAATTACGAAGTAACACGAACAAGTGTACGTACTTGTTGGGTGTGAAAGAAAAGATATTGAGAAGGAAAAGATATTACTATATATCAACGAGAAAGAATGGACCGGAGAGGAAAGTGAAAACAAAAAACGTAATTGAAGATAAGGAGTTGGAAGGGAGAGATGAATTAAAAATTGAAATTGGAATATTGTGATTGAGAAGTCGAAGATGGTGGTTGTTCAAGAACCCATCGAAAAAGGAATCTAAAAGAGGGAATGCATGAATGCTCGAAGAAGAGTAACATTCATAAGCACCGTTGCCGAGTGTGAATCTTGTGAACTATAAATTTCATTGTTTAGGGGTTTGCTACAATAGACCAACTAATTTTTATGAAAAGAAAAAAAATGTGATATGCTCCGGTAAAAGATAGGCTTGGTCGCTGGTGTTTACCCTAGTATGCAGTTGCCCAGGGCCAGAATTGCAAGGGGCCTAAAAAATGTTGTACTCAACAATTTTTATATTGCTGATATAACAAAAAAAATTATTAAACAACTTCAATCACTAAAAACAACGCAGACTTGTTTTATTAATTATCTTCTTCAAACCGTACAATTCACATCAAAAAATTCCCCCTTCTTCATTCCTCCTCTTCTTCACCTATTCACCTCTTTAAATTTAATATCATGGCAACGGTTAAAAAAATGAACAAGATAAATAGTATAACATTTCCATTCATCTATCAATATCATTGATTCTCAATCCTCAATCTCAAATTGAATCAATTCTCGATCCTCTTTCTGTTCTTTAAGACTTCAAGCGCAAGGATCCCGGGAATTTCTAATACTGCAAGACTACAACATCAATTTATGGACTCTCACGATCGATTCTACAATTGATTTTGATGTCCAATTTCAACTATTTAAGTTACACACATGCATATATTGATTCATCAATTGCTATTATATGTTCTTTTGTTTTATTTATTCTTAGAATAGAAGTTTATGAATGATTGAATCTTGTTCAAAATGTCGTGCTTCAGAGTTTGTTTTATCTAATCTAATTTATATTAAAAAGAAAATATTTAAAGATTTTATTTTTATTATTGGTACCTAATTGGAACTTTTATCGAGAAAATGAGTTAAATTGTCGATTCTCTGCAAAAAAAAAAAATTGTTAATTCTGCAAGAAAAACAAAAGAACATAGAAGAACAATTGATAATTCTTTTGTTTTGATGATTATGCATCCAATTTCAACTATTTTACACTAGTGAAAAGAATATACTATGCAGTGTCCGATATTTTTCCTCACGCTGGTATCACACTAGGAAAATGATTTATTATGGTACTTTATTTTTTGACAGATTATACAGTATAGTACTACTATATCTTAGTCAAAAAGTATGGTACTATATCACAATAGTTATATGGATACATTTATTATTATTATTATTATTATTATTGATGTGATATGACTATCATCTTCTTCTTTTTTTCTTTGACAAAATGCGATATGATTATCTTGTCTTCTCTCATTCTCCTCCACATGCAACTTACCGGGGCAAAAGTCCATTCCAAGTTTACTTTTGAGAGGGACAAACTTGTCAAGAAAATAAAAAATGGAAACATGTTTAACAACATGAAGGTGAGAAAGGAAGAGTTAAATTTAAGTTATAAGCAGTGATAAATACTAGTACGAACATAATTTTAACGAAAGGGAAGGAAGATTATGTGCCTTGTTTTCAAAAAGAAAAATTGGTTACTTCCATATTATGTAGTAAATCATGCTCTTCTTTTAATACGGAAAGAAAGTGACAACCACCAACGAAACTTAAATGTATTTAACGTAATAATGTTGATATTTGTCTGTTAAACTATGTGTTACGAACAAAGAATATGGACATATAGTTAATCGTAAACCCATTTAAGTTGGTGTGTTGTTTACTTTAGACCTTAGAACGTGTTTCTCTTAAAATTTTATGTTTGATTCTCTTCAATGTCTTGATGGATTAGGTTCAAACAATAGTTTTAGTCATAACTCTTAGAAATCGTAATTTGACCTAACACAACTCCACAAAATCAGCTTGTGAGGTGAGAATTGTCTCTACTTATAAACACATTGTCAGACCATCATCTATCCGATGTAGGACTCTTTACACACCTCCTCTCGACCAGCACTATTGGACTTGGTTCGTGGACATAAATGGTGGGTGACCCGATAGCGAAAACTTGATAGCAGGTGGCACACCTCCTCACGACCAGCAGTATTGGGCTTGGTTCGTAGACATAAATGGTGGGTGACCCAATATCGAAAACCTGATAGCAGGTGGCCTAGTGAATCTTGAAGAGACTCTGATATCATCTTAGAAATCGTGGTTGGACCTAACGCAGTCTCATAAAATCAGTTTTTGAGATAAGGATTGCCTCCATTTATAAATACATTGTCAGGTCATCACATATTTGATGTGGGACTCTTAACAATAGCAAATGGGCTAAGAAAAACTTTGAAAAGCATAACAAATTGGGTGTTATTAGTTACAATTTATAAGTTGAAAACTCTCAAAGGAGAACAATTACCCGACTATCTCTTAAAAAATACAATTACCGACTAAAAAAGGTGCATGTACACCGTAAAAAATGATAGTACATGGATACATAGAGAAAATAAAAAAGAACATGGTTATTTATAAAACGCCAGCTTCACAAGTTTTAAGAACTTAAGTTTATCTATAATTGACTCTATATTAAATAAATTATCATATTTTTTTTAATATTATATTTCTTTGAATCAACAAAATTGTTTGGATAACTAAATATATATTAAAAGGTAGCTGCATATAAAAATTTTGCTACTTATTATTCAAGATTTGTTTTTCTTTTGGGTAGTCAATGCTACCGCATTTTTATGAAACCCTCTGTTTTTTGTTGTGATATTAAATTCGCATGCAATTTGTAATGTTTTACAAGTTTACCGTTCGTAAAAGACAATTAGTTAATATTTTTACTATAGTATTTATTATTGGTAAAGAATTACTTAATGCAGTTAAAATTTTGAAGGTGGTCTTATAAAATTTTGACAAAAAAAATCAAAAGAATTTTATATGTAGAGCATCTCATGTGGTAGATGAGTTGATTTCATAGAATGATGGATCCATTCCTTCTGTTTTTTCTCTCCATTTAAGGAACTTACGTGGCAAAATGGGTACCATAAAAATTGTAGAAGTAAATTAAATTAGGTACAATATAATCATTAATATTTAACTGCATACCAAATATCCTATCACTACCCCTAAAAAAAATATCCTATCATTATTGGAAAACTGCCGTTGACACATCTGGTTTAGTTGGAAAACACATGTAAAAGATAAAAATATTTTTCGGCAGTTAAGTGTCGAGGAAAAATAAAATCGATTGCAGTTAACTTCTCAGGAAAACTTCGGCAGTTAACTGCCGATGCGTGCTGAACATAAACAGAAACAAAAACTCATTTTTCATTTCAGTTTCAAACACCAAAACTTCTCCAATTCCATCAATTCCTTCAATTCATTTTTTTAGCAAAATCAAGTGAATCATCTCCATTTAATTACAAGTAAGTACCTTGATTCATTTTTAATCATAATGTTAGTTTGTGTAGGTTTTTTTTAAATAAAATTGGTAGTCTGCATGTGGTTAGGGTTGATGTAGGAATTGAAATTTTGATGATTGCATGTAGTTTGTAAATGACAATAGTTGCTATAATTGATGTTTGAATGGTGTTAGAGTATAATGTGGTTTTGAATGGTAGCAAAAGAATACATTTTGAGTATGTTTGATGTTTTGCACAGAAAGTGTTTGATAAAATGCCCCAATGAAAATTATATTGATTATCGAGTAAGTTTAGGTTATGGAAATGATGTTACTTGTAGTATGATAAAGTGCATATTGAATTAGGTTGAATGTGGTTTTGATTTTCACCGAATGTGAATGTTTATATTTAGTGTAGGTTATGTTTAGGTTGAATGTATATGATAATGGATTTGATTATTTACGTTTGAATGTGAATGATAGTGTGTTTGATAATGTTTAGGTTGAATGTGAATGTTTGATAAAGTGGTTGAATTTGAAAGTTTAGGTTTAATGTTTTTGATAAAGTGGTTGAATGTATAAGTTATGATGTTAAGTATTTAAATTTTTGTGTAGATATGTTTGATCAAGGGCCACTGATTGATCCATCTAAGATGATTGGTGGTAGGTGTGCGATGACACAAAGCCACCGGAAGGAGAGGTAAAGCGGGAACATCCCAAAGAGGGGAAGAGGTCGGAGGGGGGATGGTTCAAGGATTTCTCAGGCTTCTCAGGCTACACAGCCTGAAGAGTCACAGGTGGTTGACCCGAGCCAGGTGGAGTACCTGAATTATCAGGATCACCATGATGTCACTGATGGTGGGTATGATGAGCATCAGCATATACCAGAGCAGCAACATATACCAGACCAGGATGACATGGCGCAACAGCGACTGCCCCAGCGGTGTTACCTTTGGATCCTCCCTTTCCTGGAGGACCGGAAAATATATCTCTACTGCACTCTTGTGCCAACCATGTGGCATTGCCGCTTTGGTATAATTCTAATAATGTAAGTGTTATTTTTAATTGTCTAAAATTATCATATGCAACACAATTTTTTTTTTATATGTGTTTTTGCTTAATTATTATATCAACTTTTATGTGTTTTTGTTTAATTGTTTCTTTATATTTTTTTATATCTACTTTAATTATTTTCTTTATATTTAATTATGATTTAAATTGTTTTAGTTATGTGTTTTTTAAGTTTTATATGTGTTATGTCTTAAACTAAATATACGTGCGGCAATTTAAATTTGTGAATTTTATTTTTACATATGTTATGTTTTATTTTGTTTAGTTAAATGTTTACATTGTTTAAACTATGTTTATTTTTCTATATTCAGGTTCGTAAGATGCGTGTTGTAAAACAAGGGGCTAAGATTTTGAATCTCGGATGTCCAAACGGGAATCAGGATAGGTTTTGGGGTCCTCTTACGGAGAGCGGGTTACATGATTTGGTTTACTTGGGCTACGCCACTATGCCTCATGCTTTGCTGATGACTCTATACGAGAGGTGGCATCCCGAGAGCAGCACTTTTCACATGCCCTTGGGGGAGATGACCGTTACTCTGGATGATGTCTCATGTCTTACGCATCTTCAGATTGAAGGACGGATGTTGAGCAATGGGAATAAGATGTTGAGACAAGAGGGAGCGGCACTACTGGTGACGCACTTAGGTGTGTCGGAGGCAGAGGCAGAGAAAATTTGCGGTAAAGAGTATGGTGGGTACATTAGTTATATCGAAGCTGAGTGAGTTATATACGAGGTACCTTGATAGGGCTAACAGATTGAAGGATCCAGGGGATCAAGAGGAGCTGGAGAGGGTTAGGACATTTTGTGAGAAGTGTTATCTTCTATTTCTTGTAGGATGCTTGTTGTTTGGTGATAGAAGCAACATACACATCGAGTTGGTCTACCTGACGATCATGGAGGACAGCTACACGGAAGCGTGACACTGCTCACTGTAAGAAACTTATAAATGTGAACCTTAACTTTTATTTATTTTGTTATATTTTTCGTGCATAAAAAATTATAAATGTGATTTGTTTGGTTTGTGTAGGCATGGTTTTTGGCGCATTTTCATGGCTTTTTCAGTGTTGATCCAAACACTAACTATATTGAAAACTATCCGGTTGCGGCGAGGTGGAAGCTACATAAGGGTCATGGAGATGGGGTGACGTATCGCTCATTTCTTGATCGTATTGAGTTTGATAACGTATGTTGGAGGCTTTACGAAGAGCACATGGAGATTCAGGGTTTTGAGGAGGTTTTCTGGTATTCAGGCTGGATTATGTACGGTGTTTGTAGGGTGTATACCGTCACTTGCCTGAGAGGGTTTTGCGGCAGTACGGATACGTCCAGAGCGTCCCTAGACAACTAACGGATGTTGTAGAGCGGCGACCGCCTCAGATTGTGCAGCCATTCATCGACTTCCGCACTCACACGCTTAAGGAGCCCGATTGGGGTGAGCAGGCAGGAGAGCAGACATGGCGTATGAGGGATGGCTATGTGCTATGGTATACTACGGTGTCTCACCCTCGGATTTTGCCACCTCTTCCAGTAGATCTTCCGAGGCTAGCAAATGAAGAGGAGATCATTGCACAGCATTGGGAGCGGTACGAGGCGAGAAGCTCGCCTGATACCTATGACATGGTCACTGGCGCTGTTGCCCATGCTGATGAGTATTTGGGTCAGGAGGTGATGAGCATGACCCCTCAACAATTTTATGCGGCCTTGCAAAATGTTAGGGAGCAGATCGCGTCGATCATGACTAGGAGGCGAAGCCAGAGGCCGAGGAAGAGATTTTTAGGACTTGGTGTATATTTAGGATAGATTTTTAGGACTTGGTGTATATTTTCATGACATTTGTTCGTTCCGTTTTATTTTCATGACATTTTTTAGTTTGTTTGTATTTTGATGACATATTATCGTATTTTAAATAGAACGGATGTTGGTAATTTCCGTTTATTTGTCGCATCAATCTTGATAATTTATTAATGTTAATGTTGGTTCAAAGGTTGCTTAGTTTTTTATTCGGCCTTGAAATAATATGCCTAAAACCTTTAACAGGACGTTGTGTATCATCAACAGCTTCTGCCATTTCAGGTCTTCAAGACGCATCGGCAGTTTAGTGCCGAGGAAAACCTCGGTACTTAACTGCAACCGGATCCATTTTCCTCGACACTTAACTATCGAAGGGTATTTTTGTCTTTTACATGTGTTTCTCAGCCAAAGAACATGTGTATACAACAATTTTCTCATTATTGATATAAAGTATATTTTTTTCATTGAAGTAAAATGTGTATGAGATGCATAAATATGAACGTATAGCATTAGGGACGGTTATTATTATCGTACAAAATTCATAGTAGATTTCGTGAAAAATGACAATAGAGATGCTGTTAGGAATTAAGGTAGCATCATTTTTCTTTCTCATTTTGATAAATTTTTAGTGGTTATCTTTTTTATGATCGACTTATTACAATTTCATTGAATTGGACCAGTTGATGAACATATCCATAAGAATATCAACTATGTGTTTGCTACAACGAAGAAATAATTACCTGAAAGCGCCAAAGAAGGTCACTGCAGGGCTTAACTTTGAAACGATTGTCATAGAAATGTTGACGTGCTTTTTCAACTTGAGATCTCTCCTCAGGAGTACCAGCATCAGCATCAAACTCCCATGTCTGCCTCCCCACAAAGTTATTTGTACTGAATATGTATGGATCCTTCCCACCATCTGCTATCTTCAGCCTCCACATCTTATATAATATATCACTTTATAACTTGCATGTATTTTACAAGTTTCAGCATATATATTTTAGGCAAAAGAAAAGAGAACTAGATTGCAACTATATATGAGATTTTTGTGTGTGTATATGCTGAATCACACAACATATATGGAGGAGTCTCATGCAACAATTATTATAAAGCAAGCAGTGTTGGCAATGTTCAACGGCTTGAATTTATGATGGTATAATTTACTGTTTGATATATAGGTGTAGTACTAGTGTATATCATTGTGCCTCTTATAATGGTTGGTTATTTGATTTACTACCCCTCTTATAGTAGTTGGTTGTTTGATTTACAATTGTACCTAATCCACTTAATGTAAAGCCGACCAATGAATAATAGTACAACGTACGTTTGATACTAATATAATTTTGTTTGTATAAAAGATTCAATTTAGTATCGGTAAGACCAAATACAATCTAAAATACATATTGTTAAGTTGGATATTTTATGTGATATTTTTCATGTTCGAATATGGGAACTTCTATTTTATTTGTGAGTTTATGGTGATGTTAATTTATCATATTGTCTAAAGAAAAATAGGGAACCCAATTTACTCGGTAAGAAAAATAAAATAAACTTTTAGTTCTTAAGAAGAAAAAAAATCTGAAGTACTTAGTCCTTAAGAAACTTTTATTGTACATGATCTAATAATTGTCTTCATTTTTGACAATGATTCATGTAGGCAATAAGACATGAAGTTTATTTTCTGTTGCAATGATACGGTATCTTCTTATATAATGTGCAATTCTTGATTTTTATGGAACTCCACATAGATATGCTCCAACGTTGATAATAGTTATGGAACGATATCATATGTTCTGAACCTGTTAAGATACTATCGTTTTGAGATGCTCCAAGCTGTCTTAGTTTTTCCTTAGGGATCAAAAGTTGCTTGTATTTTCTTAGGGACTAAACTGAATTTCACAGTTTTTCTCAATAATTAAAATGTATCACCACTCTTCTCTTTATTTTAAAATTTTCAACGTAAAAATTAAGTTTATAGAGTGAAATATAATTTGAAACATTTCTGCTGTGTGTAGTATATGTATTGTTGTTGATATGTGAAGTGCGGGTAGATAAATTTTACATTGAATAAAAATGAGAGTGTTTTTTTTTTTTTTTTAGAAAGACGAAATAGCAAAGCCATTATTATAAACTCACACACACAATTAGTGGAGGTATCGGGGTTCGAACTCCGGTCATAACATCCGGCCTAACAATTTCAACATTTTGCTAGTTGAGCGAGGACTTGTGAATGTTAAAAATGAGAGTGTTAAATAATATATAAGTGAGCTAAAAATCTATGGGAGAGTTTTTTGTTCATTTAGATTTGAAGAGTCTTGAAAGATTTCTTAATGCGCGTAAAGGATACTAAGCTTACACAAAAAATAATATATAAATGAGAAATTTCATATATGTAACATTTTAAAGTTTTTGACGAAATCACCGACAGAAGTTGAGTCAACCAGAAGAGGTTAGACTCTTAATGTGGAGAACCAATGTTTAAGTTGCAACCAAAAGATTTATCCATATTTATTATCAAAAATGTCTCAAATATGATTATTTTCTAGTGAAAGAAACCCATAAAAAAAAACCAAAAAATTGCTTTGAACAAAAAGGAATTATGTTTAAAAGAATAGGTTAAACTCTCAAAACGCAACAATCAAAGTTTGAATTTTAACTAGAAGAGACCGAGTTGTGAGACATCATGACGATGTACACAATCAGACTCGTCTCTTAAATTCGGGTGTCAATTTAGTATGGCGTGTTTTTAAGATAATTAAAAGAAAGAAGTCGCAAAAAGAAATCAAATTACATTATTTTATTATTTTTAAATATTAGGAACACTATCTTTTTATGACTCTCTCCAACAGTCACTCTTCTATTATGTTTAATTTAATCCACTGTTCTATTAGGTTATACTTGTGTAGATCTCACCGTTTTTAAAGTGCAGTATCTATGTGAATTTCATTCAGTAATGAGTATGACATCTTAGAAAGAGAGTGTTAATTTGGTTTATGAGTATGACATGTACTTGCAAAACAGGTGGTGATTGTACCTTGGTTGATTTAGATGTACATCCATACGCTGAGATCAATTCACTTCAATATACTTGCAAACAAAACATTATATTGAATTCTGTCTATTGAAAAATAATATGAGTGCCATAAAAATCTAATCTCTAATCTGTTATACCTTCGAAAAGGGAAAGAAAAAGATAGGGGACCGGTTCATTAAGAATGAGAAGAAAGTACACTACACATTACAGATGGAAGTGTAATAGTTGACAGAAAACCGATCAAGGTCCACATGGCTTAAACTTAGAATCTGGTGGTGTAGAAAGAAATCCTTAAAGATTGTTCCAAGAAAGAATTATAAATGAGAGTTGAAGCCTCGTGACAGGTTTAAGCAAGGGTCATTCCATTATCTACAGTTCAATCTTCATCCTCCACAGTTTTCAAGCCTTCAATTCCACATTAACACAACTGCATCTCAATGATACTTCTTAGATCATGAATTGATTTCCTTCGAAGAAAAAATTATTATGAATTGCTTGGCCAAACCAACTTCACATAATTACGTGAGGGACAGTTGTGTGGTCATCCTCAATATCACAAATAAAATGTCTTCATATGCAAATAAAAGCACTTGTAATTATCCTCAAGCTTAGCTCAATTGGTAGGAATATTGCATATTATATGCAGGGGTTGGGGTTCGAACCCCAGACACCCTACTTCTCCACATTTATATGTGTGAGCTCTAGTCACTAAGCTACTTGATCAAAAAAAAAAAAAACACTTATAATTTATGATCGTAGTCTCTAATTATATATAAACCCTTTTGAAGAATTTACAAAATTATACAATTTAATCCTTTATGTATTTTTTTTCATTTTATTTTGATCCCTTAAATAATGCATGTAGGTTATTTTAGTCTCTTAACTTACAAATGTTGAGACATTTTGGTCTCTAATGGAGAGGACTATAATGCCTAAAGTTTATAACTAAAAAAATTAAAGCATCTAATATTTATAAGTTAAGTAACCAAAATGATACGAAAAAAACTTAACCGACTAATTTGTCTAATATTTATAGTTTAAGAAACCAAAATGAAAAGAAAACAAGCTTAAAAGTCCAAAATGAAATCTAAAATTAACTTAAGAGACTAAAAGTATAACTAGTCATATTCTACAAAGGATGTGTTTGGATGATCAACATATAAAATAGATACATTAAACTCGCTCACTATTTTTTTAATATATGTAAAAAATGTCTCAAATACTTATATTAAGCGATGGATGTAGTAATTATTTGAAGGGTTAATGGTGCTTTTCACCCCTGTAATATAAGTTATTTTCGGTTTTCGCCCCTATAAAATTTTCAATTTGAATTGCATCCATGTAAAACTTTTTTTTTTCCAAAAAACACCCATCCCCCATCCAACTCAGCAAATTCGCTTACATGGCGCTGATTTGGCATTTTTTCTCATTTTTTAATTTTTTTAATTGGCCACGTGTAAAAAATATATCCACATCAGATTTTATTTTAAAAAATCCAAAAAATATTTAGTTTTTTTTCCAAAAATTTAAAAAATAGAAAATTAATTTTGAAAAATTCAAAAAAAATATTAAGATTTTTTCTGAAATATAAAAAAACAAAAAAATAGTCATATTTGTTTCCCAAAAATTTAAAAATCAAAAAAAAAAATTAGAAAAAATCAGAAATTATAATCAGAATTTTTTTAAAATTAAAAATATTTTAAAAAATTCTGGAATTTAATTTTCAAAATAAAAAAAAAGCAAATTTTCAAAATTACAAAAGAGGTCAGATAAAAAATCTGTATACAAATATAAAAAAAAAATTCAGATTTTTTATTCGAAAATTTTGTTCCACAATTTTAATAAAATATTGGGAAAAAAATCATTTCATTCCACAAATATAAGATTTATGATTTCTACCTCCTCTGAAGAAAAGCTTAATTCTAGAAAAAATGGAATTTCTACGACTTTTTTAAAATCCTCTAAATTTGTATCCAGATTTTTAAAAATTAAATTTTTTTCCAGAATTTTTTTAAAAAATCTGACCTTTTTTTTAATTTTGAAAATTTACCTTTTTTGTATTTTGAAAATTAAATTCCAAATTTTTTAAAATCTTTTTAATCGAAAAAAATCTTAATAGTTTTTTTTCTAATTTTTAAAATTTTTGAAAAAAAAATCTATTTTTTTTTCGATTTTTCCAAAAAATATGACTATACTATTTTTCTGTTTTTTTATATTTCGGAAAAATTCTTAATATTTTTTCTGAATTTTTTAAAAATTATTTTTCAATTTTTGGAAAAAAATTGAATATTTTTATGATTTTTTTATTTTTTAAAATTTATTTTCAAATATTTTAAAAGTAAAATCTGATGTGGAAATATTTTTTTACATGTGGCCAATTAAAAATAATAAAAAATGAAAAAAAAATGGCAAATCAGCGCCACGTAAGTGAATTTGCTGAGTTGGATGGGGAATGGTTGTTTTCTGGAGGAAAAAAAAGTTTTACAAGGATGCAAATCAAACCGAAAATTTTACAGGGGCGAAAACCGAAAATGGTCTATATTACAGGGGTGAAAAGCACTATTAACCCTTATTTGAAATAAAGCATTATTTAAGTTTTGTACAAAAATATTATTTTAAGTATATCTTCTATCAAACCGCGATCAACCCATTTTTTTTACCATGTGGTGCCTCTGACCTTATTTGACTATTTTTTCATATATCATAGACATAGAGAATCTCACACTTAAAGGAGAGATGTTAATGTGTCATGTGTGAGTTATAATTCTACATTGGCAGCAAGATTTGATATTTATCAACATACATACATCATTGATCAATTAATAATCATTAGAAAATAAACATGCCATGTACGTAATTTTAAAATTTGGCAAGACAAATGTTTATTATAATGATAAAGATGGTTTTTCCTTTTTGTGCTCAAGCTCACATTTCAAACTGCAATGGAAGGCAACATAATCCCTTTACGATATTCAGCTAGAGCCCACATTGGGAATATATCTCTAAACATGGCGTAATGCAGCATGCAGTTTTTCATGAATACTGCTGTGAGTTCCTGCCAAAACATAAATAAGAACTTAATTAAAGATACAAAAATAATAAGAGAAATGATAGATACTCTATCAAGAAAATTTCAAGATAGCGTATTTGCTAACACATTTCATTAATTACATATTATTACCTCCCTTGATTTCCGGCAAATAACAAATTTAATTGATTGAGAGTTTGGGACCTTTTCTTGATCAATTCTTGATAAATTTCTCAAGATAAATAGCAATGCTCAAATAATAAACCGAAGTATATACAAGTTTATTGTACAAGTTTTATTTTATCCTTCAATATTTTTTTTTACCTTTATCTTTTTCGCAAGTAAGTTGGTCTAGGTTATCAAGACCATTTCATTTTATTTATCACAAGATGGAAAACCGCCAAGGTAAATTTGACATGTTCTGCTAACTTTTGAGGATCAAAAGTAGCAGCTAAAACACTTTCTGCTGCAAGCATAACTATATTATATGAACTTCAATTATGAATCACTAATTACTTTCTTTTTAAGTTCTTGAAATCATTTTTAAATGAGTTTTTAAATATGAAAATCACTATGTTATATCTTTCCTCCTCATTTTATATAATACTTTATTTTCCCTTCAAAAAGTATCCATATTTTTTTAAATATGAAAATCTTGGTGAGCTAGCTAGGTTAATTTTCCTTATTGTGAAATAAGCATAAACATATAAGAGTCATAATATCAAACAATTAACTGAGATAAACCTGTTGGGGCCAATCACCCTCCTCTTGTTGGAGATTGATGATTAATTTTACAGCACGATGAAGAGGAGTAGGGTCTCTCTCCGCCTGTACAGATATATATAGAAATAACCATATTTATATGTATTCATTAGTAGTTTTTTTACACAACATTCATTTGTAGTTATATAGTAACAAAGCATGAATTTTAATTTACAATGACAGGTGAAGGTACCTGGCCGGCATGAATCAAAGCCATTAGAGCCCATGCTGTCTGTACAATATTTGATTGGCTTCCTTCAAGAGGTACATATATCTGCATTATTTTCCTTAATTGTCATATCATTTTAAAAAGGGTCTTGTTAACGAGTGTCCCCGGTACACTCTTTAAGCATTGTAAATTAAGTAATTATTTTTAATATATACCATGCAATTAATTTAGTTCATTATTAGTAAATAATAATTAATTATTTAAAGACAAACCTTTTTTGAGCATGAAAGATGGCTCTCTCCCCACCCACCATCCTCTCTTTGTATTGTAAGCAGAAATTTAACAGCTTTGCGAATTGCAGCACAATTCTCATAAGTCTTGCCGGCGGCTGTTAGACCGCCAAGAGCAAACCAAGAACCATAAGTGAAGCAAATTCCCCAATTTCCATACCATGAACCATCACTTGTTTGTTTATCTTCAAGGAATTTAACTGCTTTTGCAATGAAATTCTCTACTTCTTCCTTTCTATGCTCGGGATATAATTTTTTAAACAAAACCATAGCTTGAATCGATGATGAAGTGCATTCAACATATTCACGCTCAACTACAATTTCCTCAAGAAATTCAATTGGATTGAGTAGCTGAAAATTAATAACAAAATCTAATTAATTAATATGGTGTGTATACTATATTTTGAAATGAAAAGATGGTATTTATTCACATACAGAACAATTCATGTATGATTTTTAACATGTATGATTTCTAAATTTTCATTTTTACCATGTATGCTTATTCGAGATTTAAAAAAAAAAAACATCTATGCTAACTATTCGTTTATTAATATCATAATACGTACTTCCAACCATTCTAGAGCTTTTGACGGCTCCCAAGCTGGTAAACCACCTTTTTTACCCTGCAAAAATGCATCAAAAATAAATCATGTAGCATAAGAAAATTGAACATCAATGATAATAGTGCAAAAAATATACTGTATAACATATTTTTGAATCAATTAAAAATAACAAATTTAACCTTTTACTGCATTTGTTGTAGTACACATAATTGATGTAAAATGTGGAGATAAGTTGAACTTAAAAATTTCTTAAAAACTTCCACATACAAAATAATGGAGAGAGTAGTATGTAGTACTTGCCTGAAGAGAAAACATGATATTGACGGAATCATATAACCTTTCAGGTTCCATTTTTTCCCCTACAATCTCCGGAGACAACATTGATAAAAGCAGACAACACTAAAACACATAAGAAAATTAGTTAACAAATATTAGTATTTTGCATCTGATTAAAAGAATAAACAGCACTGGCTTATGTAGTTCGTTAGTTACTAAGTTACCTTTAAACCTTCTGCAGTGCAATCAGAAACCTGCCATCCATGATCTTGATCAGAGAAGGTCCATGACCCTTTGGAGATATGACGGTACATGCTCTCAAAATCTCCTGAAGGGTTGTCCCTAACCTGCAAATTGAATAGCAGCAGACAAATTGTCAAATAGGCAATAGTTTAATGAACTAACTTTGAACTTGGAGATAAATTGTCATATATAATTACAATAATGTAATTGCTCAAGTGTGCACATGATAAGTAACATTAAATGATTAAGGATGTATATCATTTTGTTAATTTTAGAAAGAAAAAATATTATTTATATTTATACGTAGCATTTCTTGGCGCAACTGGTAAAGTTGTTGTCATATGTCACTGGAAGGTCATGTGTTGAAATGTGTCTCAAAATTGATGTTGAAGTTTGGAAAAATCGTGGCACGTTTGCAGGGCAACGTGGCACGATTGAATGGTTCAGTTTTTTGGTTGTCACTGAAAAAATCGTGGCACGATCCAGGAGGAACGTGGCACGATGCAGGAGCAACGTGGCACGGTGCAGGAGATAAGATCAAGTACTGTACTGCTACCAACTCCATCGTGGCACGATGGGCTCGAAACGTGGCACGATGTTGGGTATTCCTGAACACTATTTAAGGCTTCATTCTTCATTTTTTGGTAAGAGCTTCAAGAGAGAGAAACTAGGGAAATCAAAGGAGATAACTTTAGGGTTGAGGGTCTTTGATTAGGGTTCTCTTGAGTTTGGAAACATTGTAAACACCTTGGGTGAGTGAAAATCATTGAGTGTCTTGTTCATTAATGAGATTGGAAAAATGGGTAGAAATTAAGGTGGTGCTTTGTGAGCTTGTCAAAGCTAATTTCTTGTAACCCATTTGTATCTCTTTGTAAGAACTCATTGATAGTGGATTGGAGAGATCAATCTCTCCCCCAGATTTGGTCAAGTTGGACCGAACTGGGTCAACAATCTTTGATGTGTTTGTTTCTCTTCTCTCTTTATCTTTTACTTGTGGTTTTGAGCTTTTCACTTTGATTACTAAATTAGATTTAGATGTTGTTATTATTGTTGTTGCTTGTTGTTTGCTTTGATATTGGTTACTACTTTCCTTTGCTCCACACATCATAGTTTGTATTGGTGTGATTTTGAGTCGGAATTCACAACATCATGGGTTCAAGTCTTGTAAATAGCCTCTTGTGTAAAAAGCAGGGTAAGGCTGCGTACAATACACCAAATGGTGGAACCCCTTCCCGAACCATGCGTATGTGGGAGCTTTAGTGCACCGGTTTGCTCTTAATTTTTTGTACGTAGCATTTCTGGTTTTTAGATTGTTCCATACTCGGAAGCTGCTATTTTTTATCAGGCATTCCGGTTAGCTATATATCAATCCCTTCTCTGTTATTCCCGCCATCAGAAGCGTGTCTTGTTTGTTTCTTTTGTTGTGTGTTCAGGTGCTGTGTTGCATTGTTTTCTTGGTTCTGTTTTATTTGTTCTTTTTTCTGCTTAGTGTTACTCTGGTTTTATCCGAACATGTGTGATCACTACATCTTGTTCTCGGTGCAAGTGGTTCTAATAAAATTTCAGTTGTTCCAAAAAATAAAAATAATTGTGCCGTTTTCAGTTTTTAGGTTTATGTTAACTATTTTATGTCAAATATAATTTTACATTATCGGAAGAAATTAACCAATAGCAAACTTAATGTTCTTATCACTAAAACTAAACATACCTGAGAATTCTTGATGAATTTATGTCCTTTTGCAAGTGTTGGACCAATATCCTCAATTAGGTTAGTGGCAAGCAAAGCTTGAATGATCAAACTAGCATCCCATGTTTGGCTACCAAAACTCTGCATTATAAAAATATGTGCATTTATATACGATGATGCAATAATATTCTAGTAATTAACTTGCATTAAGATATGATAAGATAATTTGAGTAAATAGGCAATTATCTCATAAAATTGTAAGTTTCGTTAAATACCTCTCTGACATTAACAAAACTTCAATTTTCCCTCTGAGATTGCACAACGTTAATCAATTTACCCCCTCCGTCAAATTCGTCTGTTAGACAACATGACGTTTTGCAAATACCCCCTGAAGTTTTGCACTTATGTGCAAAATGCCTTCCGAACTTAAAAATTTATATATTTTTCTTCTTATCCTTTACTCAAAAGATACTAAAGACAAACGATTAACAATTAACAATTAACTTTAATAATTTAAACTCTACAAATCCCTAAACACTAAGTCATAATTATAGAGATATATGTTAGATACTAGTTAGCATTAGTGAAGTAGTAGTATATATAGTTGTAACAACCCCATGAGTGGGATAACTTCCTCATTTGTAATATTACATTTTACTATCAATACAACAATTTCATAGCTATTCTCTCATTCCTTCCATGGATGCCATGTTTCATAACAATAATCGCACATTGTTCTTTTATTACCATGCCATTCTAGCATTTCGGTACCTATACTTTAAAAGTTTTAAAGCTAAGTAATTGTACATGTTGTAGACACATCTTACAGCCTGTTCTAATCACTTTTAATTCTTGTTCATTTTGACAACTTTTTGTACATTTTACTATCTGTTTCAGACTTGAAAACATAATTTGCAAACAACAAATATAGAACAAGTAGTTGTTAATGAATATGTCACATGGATATGAGAAACAAGAGAATGAGAGTACTGGGAATAGTGAAGAACATGCTGAGGACACTTCAATGGGATCTTCACATAAGTGCTCAATATCCTTTGATTTGAAAGAAGAAGCTATTAGTGATCAAGATGTTAACAATGGGGAAAATGACGTGATCATGAATTAGTGTTTAGGGAATTTATAGAGTTTAAAGTATTAAAGTTAACTGTTAGTTATTTATCTTTAATATCTTTTGAGTCAAGAATAAGAAAAAAATTATAAATTTTCAAGTTTCAGCGGCATTTTGCATGTAAGTGCAAAACTTCAGGGGGTATTTACAAAACGTGATGTTGACTAACAGAAGATTTTGACAGAGGGGGTAAATTAACTAACATTATGCAATTTCAGAGGGGTAATTGAAGTTTTGATAATGTCATGAGGGATAAGTGACGAAACTTACAATTTCAAAGGGGGTAATTGTCTATTTACTCAAGATAATTTATACATGCAGGGTCATTCCATCTTCAGCAACCCATAAATAGTCTGGGAGCCTTGCAAGATGCTTCTTGAATGCATCTCCATTTGGATCTTCCACCCAACAAGAAAGCATGCACAAAACCTAAAAAGAATTGTTTATTACACACTAATTGTTGCATATGGCTAAAAATTGATGTTTTATTATTATGATAATAACTACCTTTTCCACACATCCAATAGTTATGTATCGACTATTCTCATCTTCATAGTGGATATGTTTCATTGCTACTTGGAGAGCTTTTTCTCTAATCAGCTTGTTTAACGGCCAATGAGTCAAAAGTGGCTCCATGAATATGTATAAACTATCCCATATTAGATCTTGTATCAAAGGATGGGGATAGTAAAGATCTTCCTGCATTTTTTTAACAGTAAACAAGATAATTTATAAAAGGAGTATATATGTGAAATGGACAATTATGGCTCCCATTATAAAGAGGATATGTAAACACACACATTGTGGTTAATCAGAGATAATACTCCTCACCTTTGCACATAGATGGCGTACTTTTTGCCAATTAACTTTTTCATAAGGTTCTGTAAGGAGTTCTTCTCTCAACTTTAAGGTCAATGGTGTGATTGGACCGACAAACCTCTTTCCATACAAGTAAGACATAGGCATGTATACCAATCGACAATAACACAACATTCTAGCTGTGTTTAGTAAAAGGTAAAAATGAGATAGGACAAACATTCAATTTAATGAATCAAGTTTATATATATTTTTCCATAAAGAGAGAGTGACAACACAAGTTATTTAATTCAACCTGGATGCTTAAGAAGAAATGAGGGAAGCATCCAAAACTCAGGAGGCATTGGGTTGCTTGCACGCCAATCAAAGATACCAAGTATCTGTATAGTTTCAACTTTCAATAATCAATCAGATTGGCTATATATATACACTATTTTGTGCATATTTATATTTTTTATAAAATGAAGTAAAACATTACCGAAAGCCAAAATTTTCCCCATGAAGGTACGTATGTCACACCACCATGATCATGAATCCATTTTCTTGCTTTAGCACAAGCATTTTCTTTACCTCCATTTGGACCTTCTCCAAGTATTCGCATGCATATGTAGTTGAGTACTGTACAAAACATGATACTGTGACCCTCTACGTGTAGTCCCCATCCTCCATCTTCATTCTTCAAATGAAAATGCAACATGGCCAGCATTAAACGTTAGTTTTTTGCATGAAAATATTTCAACTAATTATTTTGTTTTTCCCGTCATACCGAACAAGTATACCTCTTAAAATTTGGGTTAAGCTTAACTCAACCCTACAAAACTAACTTGTAAGGTGAAGGATGTCACCCACTTATATATATATATATATTCTAACCATAATGCATTCAATGTGGGACTCTCGACGCACCGAAAAACCCTTATATAATTTCAAGTTTTTATATTGGATTTAACTTATTCTTAAAAATCACCTTGTAAGACCTAATCTCTTTTCTATATGGGACTTGGATTTTCTCAATACAACCCCTTATGCTTAGTACTATTTGGCTTGGTGTGTGCATAAAGTTACAGTTAGGCTTAACTCATAGCTATAAAAAAATAAAAAATTGTAAGGTGAGCGACATATGTCGCTTTTAAACACATTTTCATATTATATCTCATCAAAATTGAAACTCTGGTCAAAAGTTCTCTCACATCTAGGATTGAACATCTAAAGCATGGCTTAAGTGGTCCAATAGCGAGTGGCCAAACAGATAGTTGATAAGTGTGATACCATCTTAATAAAATTAATTAGCTCATGTCTAATTTAATCCGACAAATTTGATTTGGTATAATGTGCGGGATGTCTTCCACTAGCAAATACATCTCAAGTTATATCTTATTTGAATGTGGAACTCAACAATACCTGATGACAATATATGTAACGGAGAATCTCTTTCCGATACTCTTTGGGGAATACCGAATCAAGATGTCCTATAACGTACATACAAAAGACCTGCAGTGTTTTGAGGATAAATTAATCTTGATTAGTGCATTATCATAGAAATTGAATATATAAAGCAGGCGGTATGCATTTCTTTTTTTGGCAGAGGATGCATTGTTTTAGTGTTTAATAGCAATACATCTTATGTGATCTTAATTTCATGCGTATCAAAAACATTTGAGAATTTCTTCTAAAAATAATTTTCAATTACTTAGTAGTCTTGTTTTTCAATTTCATAAACAATAACATAAAATTTTCAAACTTTGAATTTCTATGTTCATTTCTATTATTGATGGCTGAATATATGAATACTCACCAAGGGAGGAAAATAAAAGAGAGGGCCAGCATTTAGAGAAGGCCAATGACCATCACTAGCCTGAAGTGCTGATATGTGATTTACGGCTCTTCTTAACGTGGTTGTCACTTTTTCTTCTGTTATCTCTTCTCCATCTTCAATCTTTACACTTGCTATTGTTTGTTTAAAAAAAATTTCTCTCAGAATCTACATATCTCACAAACAAACATGGAAAATTTGTTATATTAATGTATATATGGATCAGAACAACAAATTTATACACATATAACCATTCACCATTGGTCCATTATTATAAGATTCTCTTACGAAATTTAGTGTTATTAAAAAATGGGTCTTGTTAACGAGTCCCCTCAGGACACTCTTTAACATTTCCCTTAAAAAAAATTAGACGTGACGATAAATTTATAAAAAAAAAATGCATATGTTTTACGTTTTTCATAATTGCAGGACTAATTAAGTAATTCAGACAAGTTTCCGAGCGATCAATCACTTGGTGGCAAGATTTTCTGCATCTTTGTGGCCTGGTTTGAATCTCGGCATCTTCAAAAAAACTAAATTAATAATATTTCATGAGTACTAAAGTAAGGTCAATGTGAATTGAATTTGATCAACTTGTTAACATACGAATCCAAAATCAATCCGAGAATTATATCATTTTTTTAGTATCTTTTTAGATAAATTTTCAGTAGTTATTGTTTTTCCAATTGAGTTATTCAAATTTGCTTTGAATTGGACCAGATGATGAACATCTTTATGGACCAGATGATGAACATCCGTTTCAGTAGTTATTGCTTTGAATTGGACCAGATGATAAATTGAGTTATTGTTTGTTCGCTACAACGAAGAAATAACTACCTAAAAGCGCCGCAGAAGGTCACTACAGGGCTTAACTTTGAAATGGTTGTCATAGAAATTTTTACGAGCCGTTTCAACTTGAGCTCTCTCCTCAGGAGTACCAGCATCAGGATCAAACTCCCATGATCTGCCTCCCCGCAAAATTGTTAAGGCCGAATATGTTTGGGCCCTTTCTACCATCAGCTATCTTCAGCCTCCGATCCACATCTTATATATTATATCTTTTTACTTTAAATATATTGCAAGTCTCATTTTATATACTTTAGGTAAAGGAAAAACTATAGACCATGAGATTTGTGTGTAAGCTAATCGCACAATATATATATGAGTCTCAAGACGTGAACGTGTAAAACTACTTTCGGTGGATGTCAAACACTGTTGGTCATGATTTTCTTTACGCGTTGCAATTGCTGGACAGTGTTAAAAATGCAATCAGTGCCATTCTTACTGTAAATGAAAGTGATTGTGGCAATGGCATTTTGCAACTATTAATTGCAACTTGCAAGCTAAAGCTTGTAGTACCATTCTTATTATCCAAAACACAAAGTAACACGAACAAGTGTACGTACTTGTTGAGTGTGAGAGAAAAGATATTGAGAAGGAAATTATGTTCTTTGTGAGGTTTCTGTTGGAATATTTTTTATATTAAGTTATTTTTCAATGTTATTATAAGAGCATTATAATAATTATATTACTATATATCAATGAGTAGCCCTATCGCTCAAGAAATAGAAAATAAAATATCAACAGATAGTCTTAATTGATTAATGATAAAAATAAATAATTATTTAATTAATTGATATGAACTCTGACTCCTTATTTTATAATGATGGGAACCTAGCTAGTTGGCCATCACACACAATGGACACAATTTTATATAGGAAGCATAATATCTATCATGAGAAATGATAACTATAATTATATGAACCATTGGATCAACTTGTTTTATCTAATCTAATTTACATAAAAATGAAAATATTTAAAGATTTTATTTTTATTATATTGGTACCTAATTGAAGCTTGGGTTAAATATGTTTTTGGTCCCTATAAAACTTTTAAGTTTAATCCTTACTTAATTTTAATAGGGTTTTTAGTCCTTAAAAAAGAAAATTACTTCTAATTTTAGTCTCTGTTACAACAAAGTTTGTTTAATTATCCTTAAACTCTTAAATTTTTGAATGATTTTTTCGAGACAAGTTTAAAACACTATGAAAGGTTCATTTACTAAAATTTAGAATTTTTTAATATGAGATGAATTAAATATGAATTTTTTAAAACGGCAAAAGTTAAAGATAAAATTAACAAAATCTGAACTAAAAATCAAATTTTGTGACAATTTTTTGCAGAGGAACTTTCAATAATGATCTTAACACGTCTGCAAAAAATTGTTCAAAAACTGAAGAGTTTAATCATAAATTAAACAAATTTGAATTGAGGAGGGACTAATACTTAGTGCAAAAATTGTTTTTTAGAAACTAAAAAAACAATTATAATTAAGTAAGGACTAAACTTAAAAATCTCAATTTTATAGGGATCAAAAACATATTTAATCCTTGGAGCTTTTATCGAGAAAATGAGTTAAATTGTCAATTCTCTGCAAAAAAAATTGTTAATTCTGCAAGAAAAACAAAAGAACATAGAAGAACAATTGATAATTCTTTTGTTTTGATGATTATGCATCCAATTTCAACTATTTTACACTAGTGAAAAGAATATACAATGTCCAATATTTTTACTCACGCTGGTATGACACTAGGAAAATGATTTATATATACACTATGGTACTTTATTTTTTGACAGATTATACAGTATAGTACTGTATCTTAGTCAAAAAGTATGTACTATCATTAATAACACTATATCCATTCTTTGACAAAATGGATACATTTATTGTTATTATTGATGTGATATGACTATCATCTTCTTCTATTTTTCTTTGACAAAATGCGATACAATTATCTTGTCTTCTCTCATTCTCCTCCACATGCAACTTACCGGGGCAAAAGTCCATTCCAAGTTTATTTTTCAGAGGGACAAACTTGTCAAGAAAATAAAAAATGAAAATATGTTTAGAACATAATTTTAACGAAAGGGAAGGAAGATTATGTGCCTTGTTTTCAAAAAGAAAAATTAGCTACTTCCATATTATGTAGTAAATTATGTCTCGTCTTTTCTTCAATGTCAATTTCAATAGACTAATTTGACTTCTAAAAAAAATTAGTGTCTTTTTTACGTTGACCGTCTTATGACTACGAGTATTACCCTTAAATTGTTGGTTGAAACAGTTTTACTCATATCAAATGGGCTAAGAACACATAAGAAAAACTTTGAAAAGCATAACAAATTGAGTGTTAGTTACAATTTATAAGTTGAAAACTCTCAGAAGAGAACAATTACCTGACTATCTCTATAAAAAAAATGAAAACAATTACCCGACTAAAAATAGTAGAAGTGCATTGTAAAAAACAAAAAAAAACAAAAATAGTACATGGATACAGAGAGAAAATAAAAAAAGAACAATAGTTATTTATAAAAGCCTAGCTTCACAAGTTGTAAGAAGTCAAATTTATTTATAATTGACACTATATTAAATAAATTATCATATTTTTTATAATATTATATCTCTTTGAATAAACAAAATTGTTTGAAATAACTAAATATATATTAATGAGGTATCAATAAGAACTAGCTACTTATTCAAGATTTTTTTTTTTTTTGGCGTAGTCAATGCTACCACGTTGTCATGAAACCCTCCGCTTTTGGTTGTGATCTTAAATTTGGAGGCAATTTGTAACGTTTTACAAGTTTATCTTTTGTAAAAGAAAATTGGTTAATATTTTCACTATAATATTTATTGTAGAAATTGATGTAACATAACCAGGGGTACAATAAATTAAAAAAAAAAGAGAAATGATATTTAAACAATTATTTTGTGACAATTTTACGATAACATTCTTTTTCATAATCACATTAATGTTTTTTATTTTTTCTTTCTATTGCATTGATTTTTGTGTCAAGACATACATTCTTTTATATATTTTGGTTTTTTCACAAGCTTTTATAAAAATTGTCTCATATTATCACACGTGAGGTTCCTCAAGGTCAATGGAAAGTGCTTCAAGCAAGTAGAGTAGAGGGGGACCGATCACCGATGGTCTCTCACCTAATGTTCGCAGATGATATGGAGAAGCAACTGCATCGCAAATGACATGTGTAATCAACTCTTTGAAGACTTTTTGTGATTTATCGGGACAACAAGTGAGCCAAGATAAGACAAGCATGTTTTTTTCTAAAAATGTTCCCTGAGGAGTCCGATATCAGTTGTTGAATTTAGCTGGTTTCAGGGAAGCGACTTCTTTAGGAAAATATCTAGGAGTGCCTTTGTTAGGAAGAGCACCAAAAAGAGCCGATTTTCAGTATATTATCAAGTGCATGTCATGCTTGCGAATTGGAAAGCCAATCATCTCTCGTTAGCCAGAAGAGTGACACTAGCTAAGAGTGTTATTGAGGCAGTTCCTTTATATCCTATGATGACCACTATTATTCCCAAGGCGTGTATCGAAGAGATTCAGAAACTTCAACGGAAGTTTGTTTGGGGCGACACAGAGGTTAGTCGAAGATATCATGCTGTTGGTTGGGAAACTATGTCCAAACCAAAGACCATCTATGGTTTAGGTTTAAGAAGGCTGGATGTTATGAACAAGGCGTGCATCATGAAGTTGGGTTGGAGTATTTACTCTGGATCAAACTCTCTTTGTACTGAGGTTATGAGAGGTAAATATCAGCGAAGCGAAAGTTTGGAGGAGATTTTTCTGGAAAAACCGACAGATTCAAGTCTCTGGAAGGCGTTGGTTAAGTTGTGGCCAGAAATCGAGCGCAACTTGGTGGATTCTAACGGAAATTGGAATTGGGAAAAGCTAAAGCAATGGTTGCCTTTTGATGTACTTCAACGGATTATGGCTATTGCAACACCTCATGAGAACTTAGGAAGTGATAAATTAATATGGCCGAACACCGCAAGTGGGAACTTTAAAGTAGCTAGATTCAGCATATTACAATTTTATCAAAATTAAATCATGTTGATGAAGACGTGACTTGGATAAAATTATGGAAACTTAATGTTCCTGAACGTGTTAAATTTTTTATGTGGATTATATATCATGGAAGATTGCTAACATATTTGAGGAGGAGTAAGATGGGGATTGGAAGTCCAATGTGTAGTTTTTGTCATGATGTGATTGAGTCTGAGATTCATGTTTTAAGAGATTGTCCAAAAGCTTTGGCTCTCTGGATGAGGGTAGTAGATACTACTGGAAGGGCAGCTTTCTTTGAAGGTGATCTATCTCATTGGATCAATTTTAATATGTATAGTGAAGGAGCTTGGAGACATGATGTTGCTTGGAGAGATTTTTGGGCTATTGCTTGTCATACTCTCTGGAAGTGGAGGAACAAGGAAGTTCATGATGATAATTTTCAAAGACCATTACATGTTAACGATATTATCATGAAATATACAGAGGACTATCGCGATGCAAAGCAAAATTCTGACATTATTGTTCCTCAGCCGAGGAGTTTGGTGGTGGTGGGGGATTTATCAGGGGAGTAGAAGGTGAGTGGTTGGGGGAATTTTCCAAATTCTTGGGAAAATGCAATGCTTTTATAGCGGAGTTGTGGGGAGTTTTGGAAGGTCTCCGATATGCGAAACAAATAGGGTTTACAGCGGTTGAAATTCTTTGGTTGTGGTGAACATAATTATGAAGGGGCAGGATATCAATTCGATAGGAAGGAGCCTTGTTCAAAGGATTAGGCAACTCTTAGAGATGGAATGGGAGGTTAAGGTTCAACACTCGTATCGTAAAGCACATAATTGTGTTGATGCTTTAGCTAATATGGGGTGTAGAATGGGTCATGAAATGGTATTTTATGAGTCTTGTCCGACTCAAATTAGTCATTTGTTAGCTGCTGATCAAGCAGGGGTTTCTTTTATGTGTTTGATTAAGATGTAATTTCTCTTTTTGAGCTTCGGCCCTCCCGTCAATAAAAAAAATTATTCCTCATAAAGAAATAATTAACGTAAATAAAAATTTGAAAGTGATCTTATAAAAATGGACAAAAAAATTCTAAAGAAATTTATATGTAGAGCATCTCAAGTAGGCATGGCAATGGAGCAGGGTGGGGGACGGATTTTACCTTCCCATTCACCATATCCTTTACCCGTTACCCTGCCCATATCCATCGGGGATGAAAAATCGAATCTCATCCCCGTCCAGGATGGGTTCGGGTATTCCCGCCTCATACCCATTCCTCGCGGTGGATAATTTTTTAAAATTAAAATTAAAGTAACTTTCATCCTGAGCGCAATATAGTAATGCATTATCTAGGAAATATACAATTGACGATCGATGGCAATGGTGATGGAGAAGAGAGAGGCAGATAGTGTGAGATATGAAAGGAGATAAGAGAGAATTATGATAAGTGACTGTCATCTAAAAGACTAAGACTCTGACTATGGGAGTGAAATGATTTAGAGTTTCGGTTTCAATTTATATAAAAGGGGTAAAAAATTAATTTTATACATTCGGGATGGATTTGGGTATGGGTTCGAGGTGGGTATCTATATCCCCGTTACCAGTCTCATACCTGTGTTTTGAAATCGGGAAAAACTTAAACCCAGTCAAAACGGAAAAAACCCGTCAAAATAGGTTTGGTTCGGATGAGTACCCGCTGTCAAGGATTTTGTTGCCATAGTTAATCTCAAGTGAGAGTATACGAGTTGATTTCATAGAATAATGAATCCATTTCTTATGTTTTTTCTTTCCATTTAAGGAACTTACGTGCCAAAATGGGTACCATAATAATTGTAGATTTTTTTTTTTAAGATAGACGAAATGGCAAAGTCATTATAAACTCACACACACATAAGTGGAGGTACTGGGGTTCGAACCCCGGTCATAGCATCCGGCCTAACAATTTCGGCATTTGCCAGTTGAGTTAGGACTTAAGGAATTAAGGTAGTATCATTTTATTTTTTTTCATTTTTGATCGATTTTCAGTGGTTATCTCTTTATGATAGAGTTGTTACATTTTTCATTGAATTGGACCAGTTGATGAACATATCCATATACATCAAAGAGATAATTACCTGAAAACGCCAAAGAAGGTCACTGCAGGGCTTAACTTTGAAACGATTGTTATAGAAATGTTGACGTGCTTTTTCAACTTGAGCTCTCTCCTCAGAAGTACCAGCATTTGGATCAAACTCCCATGTCTGCCTCCCTAAAAAGTTATTTGTACTGAATATGTATGGATCATTCCCCCCATCTGCTATCTTCAGCCTCCACATCTTATATATTGTATACTTGCATGTATTTTACAAGTTTCAGCATATATATTTTAGGCAAAAGAAAAGAGAACTAGATTGCAACTATATATGAGATTTTTGTGTGTGTATATGCTGAATCACACAACATATATGGAGGAGTCTCATGCAACAATTATTATAAAGCAAGCAGTGTTGGCAATGTTCAACGGCTTGAATTTATGATGGTATAATTTACTGTTTGATATATAGGTGTAGTACTAGTGTATATCATTGTGCCTCTTATAATGGTTGGTTATTTGATTTACTACCCCTCTTATAGTAGTTGGTTGTTTGATTTACAATTGTACCTAATCCACTTAATGTAAAGCCGACCAATGAATAATAGTACAACGTACGTTTGATACTAATATAATTTTGTTTGTATAAAAGATTCAATTTAGTATCGGTAAGACCAAATACAATCTAAAATACATATTGTTAAGTTGGATATTTTATGTGATATTTTTCATGTTCGAATATGGGAACTTCTATTTTATTTGTGAGTTTATGGTGATGTTAATTTATCATATTGTCTAAAGAAAAATAGGGAACCCAATTTACTCGGTAAGAAAAATAAAATAAACTTTTAGTTCTTAAGAAGAAAAAAAATCTGAAGTACTTAGTCCTTAAGAAACTTTTATTGTACATGATCTAATAATTGTCTTCATTTTTGACAATGATTCATGTAGGCAATAAGACATGAAGTTTATTTTCTGTTGCAATGATACGGTATCTTCTTATATAATGTGCAATTCATGATTTTTATGGAACTCCACATAGATATGCTCCAACATTGATAATAGTTATGGAACGATATATGTTGTTAATTGGCTTCAAATTTGTGGTTTGGAAGAACAGAGAAATCGTGACACGATTTCATCAACGTGTCTTGATTTTCTAGACGGTGAGCATGGTTTTGCAGGGTGCTCAATCGTGTCACGATTTTGGAAAAACGTGACACGATTTTCAAACTTGCTGGGTACATTTTCAGGATAAGGTTGGTCGTACCTTGGATTGTACGCACCAATCGTGTCACGATTTGGCAAAACGTGTCACGATTTTGACAGCTGAAGACTGCTATATAAGTGTTCTTGTGCAGATTTTGAAGGAGAGGTTGAAGAGAGAGAAACTTGGATTACAAAGGAGGTAACTTTAGGGTTGAGTGTCTTTGTAGTGAGGATCTCTTGGGTTGGGAAATATTGTAAACACCTTGGGTAGTGAGATTTCACCATTGGAATGATCAAAAAGCTTCCTTTTGTGTTTTTCTCTTAGGATTCATTATTGAGAGTGTGGGTGACTCAAAATGGGTAGAAATTAGGTTTTGCTCTTGTGTAAGCTTATAAGCTAATTTCTTGTAACTCTTTTGTAACACTTTCATCATAGGGGATTGGAGGGATGCTCTCTCCCCCATATTAGGTCATATTGGACCGAACTGGGTCAACAATCTTGGTGTGTTTGTTCCTTTCCTTCATAGCTTATCTCTATTGCTTTAATTATGCTTGTGGTGATGCTCTACACTTAGATCTAGGTCTGTTTTTGTTGTTGTTGCTAGGAGACACTTTATTCATTGATTACCACTTCATTTGCTCCACACATCTTTGTTATTCATTGGTGTGATTTTGTCCAGAATTCACAATAATATCATATGTTCTCGAACCTGTTAAGATACTATCGTTTTGAGATGCTCCAAGCTGTCTTAGTTTTTCCTTAGGGATCAAAAGTTGCATGTATTTTCTTAGGGACTAGACTGAATTTCACAGTTTTTCTCAATAATTAAAATGTATCACCACTCTTCTCTTTATTTTAAAATTTTCAACGTAAAAATTAAGTTTATAGAGTGAAATATAATTTGAAACATTTCAGATGTGTGTAGTATATGCATTGTTGTTGATATTTGAAGTGCGAGTAGATAAATTTTATGATTAATAGGGCTTTACCCCCCTGTAATATAGGGCACTTTTAGTTTTCCCCAGTGTAAATTTTTTTTTTTAGATTTCGTCCTTGTAAAATAAAGATTCTTCAAGATTGTCCCCTATGCACTGTGACTCAGAAGAATCTTTATTGTGTTATTGACGTGGCATTTTTTTTATTTTTCAATATTTTTTGGATGCCACATGTAAAATACATTTTCAATGTCATTTATAATAAAAAAATTTAAAAATTGAAAAAAATTCAGATATTTTTAAAAAAAATTAAAAATCAGAAAAAATTCAGATTTTTTAAAAAAATTAAGTTCCATATTTTTTTAAAATTTAATTTAATTTTCAAAATAAAATAAAAATATAGTTTATATTTCAAAATCTTTATTCCAGAATTTTTATAAATTCTTTTTTGAAATTAAATAATTAGAAAAAAATTCAAATATTTTTTACAAATTTAAAAAAATTAGATAATATTTTTTTCAAATTTTATAATTTTAATTTAATTCGGATTTTTTTTTGAAATCTTTGTATAATTTTTTGGAATATTTGGAAATATTTGAAGTTCGAGAATGGAAATGGTATTACCATATGGGTTTTCCTGTCATTGATGGGAAAAATATTAAGTTAGAATTTAGAAAAGAATTCAAAAAATTTATTCCTGAATTTTTACGAATTCTTTTTTTATTTAAAAAAATAAAAAATTCATTTTTTTTTCTGAAATTAGGAAGTATTTTAAAAAAAATCTGGAACTTCATTTTCAAATTAAAAATTTCAATTTTTTTAATTTTTGAAAAAAGAATTTGATTTTATTTCGATTTTTTAAATTTTTGAAAAAAAAATAGTTTTTTTTTTTCTTCTGATTTTTGAAATAATTTTAGCTTTTTAAAAAATAATTAAAAAAAGATTTTATTTCGTTTTTTAAAAAGATTTTTTTAAAAAGATTTTAATTGGTTGTGTTTTATCTTTGGAATTGTTAATTTATTTTAGATTTTATTTTAATTGAAAATGTTGCTAATTATGCATAGGCTTCCGTGAATTGGTTTAAAAAAAATATGATTCACAAAAAATTTACGGAAAGAAAAATTGGTTTGAGTAAAATCCACAAGAAGAAAAAAATTTGTTAAGAAATGAAAAGGATATAAAAATGTAAATATGAAATGGAAAAGGAAATTTAACGGACTATTAAATATAATTTTTTTTTATTTTAATTAGTTACCTTATTTATCACTTTAATTAAAGTAAAATAAGTGGAATCTGTTTATTTATTGCTCCTTAACAAGTGCCCCAGGGGCACTGGTTAGCAACACCCTTTTTTTTAATTATAAATGACATGTAAATTCTTTTTTACACGTGGCATCCAAAAAAATTGAAAAAAAAAAAAAAACGCCACATCATAGATACTGCTGAGTCACAGGGCTCAGGGGGTAATCTTGAAGAATCTTTATTTTACAAGGACGAAATCTAAAAAAATAAATTACAGGGGGAAATACTAAAGTGTCCTGTATTACAGGGCGGTAAACCCTTTTAACCCTAAATTTTACATTGAATAAAAATGAGTGTTTTTTTTTTTTTGGTATATAGACGAAATGGCAAAGCCATTATAAACTCACACACACAAGTGGAGGTACCGGGGTTCAAACCCCGGTCATGGCATCTGGCCTAACAATTTCGACATTTTGTCAGTTGAGCTAGGACTTGTGGATGTTAAAAATGAGAGTGTTAAATAATATATAAGTGAGTTAAAAATCTATGGGAGAGTTTTTTACTAGTACAAAAAACCCTTTTTAAGTCGGTTAAAAAAGGCTTTTTAAGTCGGGCGCGCGGCTGACTTAACAGCTCCCGTAGTAAGAAGTTTCTTCCTTTTAAGTCGGGTATAGCAACCGACTTAAGGCCTCATTGTTTAAGTCAGTTAAAAAAGCTTTGTAAGTCGGGCACGCGTTCGACCTAACAGCTCCCGTAGTAAGAAGTTTCAGCTTTTGAAGTCGGATTTAGCAACCGACTTAAGGCCTCAATGTGTAAGTCAGTTAATATTTACCCGACCTAAGATATTAACTTCGTAAGTCGCACAGTTTTAACCGTCTTAAAAAGTTAATATATTTTTTTTTTTTTTTTTATATAGCACACATGCAGAATTGGCTTCCATTTTTTTTTTGTCCACTGCATGCATGCAGAATATCCAATGCACTATATTGCAGTGTAATAGGAAGATACATTAAAGTGCATAACCAAAATCCACATGTATTATTTAAAATAAACCATTGAACTTCAATGTCATTAGAAAGTAAATATTGCCACTGTGCACCGACAGATTAAAGTACATAGTAGAACCAAAATGCAAATAATATAAAACTCAAAACAGGGCTAACACTAAGCTAAAACCCCAATTGCTAAAAAAAGAAAACCAGTCTCACTAAAGCTTACTCCCCCCACCTGCTCCAAAAACCAGTCTCGCACTACAATGAATCCTCATTTGCTTTGATAAGTTCTAGAATCAAATTTGCACAGCGTTCTTGAACATTTTTAACTTCATCCTTTTGAAAGGGAGTTGAATCCGCAAATATCTAAATAAATAAATGTTGACATAATATTAGTTTATCATATTAGCATGTAAGAATAAAATTAATTAATTTATAATATTTGTTAAAAAAATCTTATACATACTTGCATCCATGAATCCACAACACCACTGGATATGATGTTCAACATATGTAGCATGACAAAGTATCCGCTCTCGTAAGAAACTGATTGCCTTCGACTCTGAAATTGAATATGATCAAATGTGACCGACTAATCGGTAAATATTATTACAAACAGAAGCTATTTAATATAGAAACACGACAAAGATGATAGATGAAGTAGTAGCATGTGTAAACAACTTACGGTGGGATAAAACCATACTACTTTACTATGCTTTCTCACCCCTTGTAGCTTATAATAACCTTCCAAAGCTCTACAATAATCAATACTTAATCGTTAAACTTATATCATTAAACATATGACAGTTCATGTATAATAAATAAATTGAATACTTACGAATCAACAATGACTGGTAAATTTTTATCCGACGGCTTCTTTCCTAATGAACAGAGAAAGGTTACCTCACGCTTCTTAGGATTAATTATGAGCAACTGCCAGTGACGACTACAAGGGCATTAAAAAATTAAATTATTTGTAAAATTCAAATCTCTATATTACAAGTGATTGAATATAAAGAGAGGGGAAAAAAATTACTTGTTAAAGTAAGGAGCTAGGTACAAATCCTTTTTATTATGGTCCATTGTGTTTTGAATGTAGGTTTGAACACTAACTCGGTCATTTTGAGCAAGAGTGTAATACGGATCAAGAAATCCGTACATTCCACTTTTTCCCAATTCAACACAACGACGGTGTAGATACCTAAGATAGTGCAACAAAATTTCATTATAAATAAAATTAAGTAATTGAATGACCATTAAATTTACAAACAAAATATACTTACGTGAGCCACACTTGCAAAATAGTCAAGTGTAATTCTTTTTTACCCAAACACAAGTCCATGATATCATCCCTTGGTAGCTCAATATCAATCCCACTATGTTTAGCCTTAAACTTCAAATCTTGTTCCATGTACATTGCCTTCACTATCAATTTTTGACAAATAGGTTCTGACTTTTTTTGTGGAACATCAACTTTCATAGGTATATCAACATCCTAAACCATTATAATAAAACATTACACAAGTCTAAACAGTATGAAGTGTAAATAGTGATAGACACAAAGATAATAAATACCTTATTAGTGATAACTCGCAAAAGTCTTTTTGGCCATTTAATGAAAGTGTTGACAGCCTGAGCAATTGTTGTCACCTCATCAGTGGGCACAGGTACTTGAGCCTTTGCATCTATCACCTTAGTAACAGCCACTCTAACCATATCATTAGCTAGCACCTGATTGTGTATAGTGGGCCCTAGGTTGTACACATTAGCATGTGCGACCACATAATTGCTTCCATCAACATACAATTCACACTCTTCTGGGATATCGATATCCTCTTCATCATCTGGTGTCTGTGGAACAGTAGAGCAACTGTCCTTTGAGCTAACATATTGAGTGGTATTAGGAGAATAAATTGGGAAATTTTGATTTGGTTGAGTGCGAAGAGTCTGTAGCACGTCCTGTGTAATCTTCTTAGTCAATGCTGCTAGTTGGGCACCACTGATAACAGACGGGGTGGAATGAGATTTTGATCCAAAGTATTCTCGAATTCCCACACCTCGACCAACAGCACGAACACGACCAGGGTGTTCATCTTGCCCAAGGGCTTTCACCAAGATGTCCTCACGTCCATTTTGCACAAATCCGTCTGACACTAGAGAATCCTACAACATCAAATTTATCATATTTATCATTATTTATAATACACACAAGACTGACAATGAAACTATGCATATATATATAATAAACAATTTAGAAAAAGAAAATTGCAGCTCACATGTTTCATGGTCAAATACAAATCCATATGTCCCCTCAAATGCGTTAAATTAAATAGTAGTAGATATGAAGACATTTTGTGCTAGTTTAACACACTTTCATGAATCAACGTGGTTCTACTAGGCAATAACATTTGTGTCTGTGATTATTGGAAAATTAGCATTTCTGTTTGTGATTCAATGATTTAATAATTTGAATGATGATGGATGATGCAACCATTCCATAGAAGAAATACAACTTAAAAGCTACATGAGAAAGTAAATAAACTTTCACTTTTATCGATGTTAAAAAATGGTATTACATATTGGTCTATAAATAAGAATCCCTATATATGATTACACATTTTTTTGCTCATTTTTTGTATCACAATACAATGGAATACTACTTTCCTGATCTATCATCACAGCCTTATAGGTAGTTTCTATTAATAAAATATATGACAAAACAATTGCTTGTTAATAAACTAGCATGAGCACAACTACACAACCTCCATTAGTTTCAACTGGACCGTGGAATTGACCAATAGCCAATACATAATCACAAACACAATCAACAATAAAAAGAAAAATTATAGCTATCAAATTTCTAATGTTCTACCAAGATAAGGCAGTGAGAATTTCCATTGATTGTTTATATATAGATCATTTTTGTTGGATCCTAAGTGCTTTTAAAAATATCTTTTTGCTTTTCTTCAAATCATTACTTTGATCCAATATATTTACAAGTTGGAAAAAAGAACTTAAGCATTTACTTACAATTGTCTCTGCAACAACACGAGTGTCTTCTGATGTATACTCTCCTGATGGTTTTATTCTGGCTCTTTTCCACTTCTCATGACGTTGAGGTGGAGATGGAGGTGGAACTTCTATGTCTCCAGCTGCTTCTTGTCTTTCTTTTAATTTTTCTTCCATCATCTTTTTCTCAAGTAATTCATATCCCCCTTGAGACAATCTATGAGGATATTTATTATGAGCTTGAGTCTGTTGTGCATTCAGTCTTTTCTCCTATATAAACAACACATTGATTCATTAGGTAATACTAAAATGAAACTTGATACAAGAACTACATAATAAATCAAACTAACCAGAAAGGAAGGTTCGGCTCGCGTCCTAATAAACTCCTGCCATATGTCCTCATCAATAAAATCATAAGTCTCCATAGGAGACTTGTCAATATTTTCACCATCAAATAAATACCTACTTGTTAAACTATATTTGAATGCTTTCCATCGCTCACCCGCGTACGATATAGTTTTCTTTTTCACAATCTTATCATTCGGCATATCCCATTTAGCCTACATTACGCAACAAATATAGGAGTTAGTGTATGACAAAATTAAAGTTAAGTACAATATTGATAAACACAATTAAAAATTACTGTGATTGATTTCCAAATCTCATCCTTTGTGGCATCAGGAACACTATTCCAATCACTTATCAGAATACTTGTACACTCTCGAGCAAAGGAAGCCACCTGGAGCTTGAACCTTTTCGCGTTTTCCCCTGAAGGTAACCCATTAGATTGGAATTCAATTGGTAATTTCTCACCATGTGCAGTTTTCATTTTCAAATTCTTCATACGGGTGCGACCTCTTCCCCTTTTTCGATTAGATTGAGTATTCGACCCACTTTGTGAAGGACCTGCTGGATCACCCATATGTCTGTTTAAAAAGAAACATAACAACAGTTAGTAACAATGCAAGCTCAATACCATTAATATAGTGACCAAGAATCAATTAAAAATTGCATATTAAACTCACCAAGGAAATGAAAATAGAAGAGTAGGCAAAAAATGAGATTATACTGAGGTTTGACACTAATAAATTGAAGTCAAACTATTCATTATCATAACAGTAGCAAAACCCAAACTACAAACTTGATACACAGTGTCATAATAGAATGAAAATTCAAATATGGATTTGTATCTCAACAAATTATAAATTTTTCCATATGTAAGTTACTTCTACATAAAACTAGAAGTCATTCGTTAAGGGCAAAAAGATATTTTTTTTTTTATTAATATAGAAGTCAGATGAGTTTGCAAATAAAACGAGCGAAAACATTAAAAATAAAAATGCAAAAGCAAGATCAAGTAGTTTCATAATTTAAATGACATGAATTGTGGTAAGCACCATTTGAGAAGTCACTTTGTTTACAAAGTAATATCCCAGCAATCACAGTCATATGCTTCTCTGTGAAAACAAAACTATTAACTACTTCTCTAATGGACTGCAATTTCACAAGTAAAACTATTAACTACTTCTCTAATGGACTGATACTCCAAAGTTTGGAATCTCTATGATACAATTGAAACAAAAGTCACCATTTTATTAACTAAGATTGATTTGATTGAATATTTTCCCATATCCCTTCGCGATGATCATCACGAGTGGCATACACATCGTCCACTAAAGTTTCCTCCATTGAAGTAGATTGTCGTTGTGTGAAAGGAGTCTCATAAGTATATAGCGTTGAATGCAGATTGTCATTGTTAGGTTCGTGACTGATTTTACCTTGGAGAACCACTGACCACTTTTTGTTAGAAGGATCAGAAACATAAAACACTTGTTTTGCTTGAGATGCCATAATGAAAGGCTCGTTCGTATAAGCTATCTTACCAAGGTCCACCAATGTATAACCAAATTCATCTATTTTGACGCCGTTGTTTATGTCAATCCATTTACATTTGAAAATAGGAACTTTAAGTGTAACGAAATCAATATCCCACATTTCTTCAATGATCCCGTAGTAAGGTATTGATGCCATGATAGGATTTTTATCTTTTGAACTTGAGAAGTGCATAGACTCGGCTACAACCATAACCCCACTATTTTGAACCGTACTCTTGTCATCCTTGGTCCTTGTATAGAATGTAAAATTATTCACGTTGTAGATGGTCCAACTTATGGCATCAAACTGAGGTTTTCGTGCTAGACATTTTAAATTTTCAGAACACGTATTGTCATTTGAAATAGTTTCTTTAAACCACTTCAAGAAAGTCTTGTTATGCTCTTTTAACACCCATTTTTCATTCATTCGAGAATTTTTTTCCTTGACAATCCTTTTGTGAGTAGAAATGTAAGGTTGAACTTCATCAATATTATTCAAAATATACAAATGTGCTTGAAGTACTTCCACTGAGTCCAAACTCTTAAGTTTTAAACCTTGTATACCTCCACATCTTCCATCGTATTGAGGCTTGGGAATTCCTATCGCTTCCTCTTCTGGCATATAGTTAGTATTACAAAACTCAACAGCTTCTTCTGCGATGTATCTTTCAACAATAGATGCTTCAGGACGATGTTGATTCTTCACATACCCTTTTAAGATCTTCATGTATCGCTCAACTGGATACATCCACCTCAAATAAACAGGACCGCAGAATCTAATCTCTCTCACTAGATGAACAATTAAGTGAACCATGATATCAAAAAAAGACGGAGGAAAATACATCTCTAAATGGCATAAGATTATAGCAGCTTCATTTTCCAACTCCTCTAATTTTCGAAGATCAATTACTTTACTGCATATAACATTGAAGAATATGCACAACCTAGTTAAGATAGCTCTGACCTTTTTAGGCAATATGCCACGAATAGCCACCGGTAGTAGTTGTTGCATCAATACGTGACAATCATGAGACTTCATGCCAATTAATTTTAAATCTTCCATTGAGACAAGACTATTGAAATTTGAAGAGTAACCTCGTGGAACTTTTAATGTATGTAGACACTCACAAAAGCTTGTTTTCTCTTGTTTAGACAACGTATGACAAGCCGGAGGCAAATATGTCTTCTTATTATCTGCTGAATGCGGAGCTAACTCTTGTCGTATGCCCATCTCAACCATGTCTAAACGAGCATTCACATTGTCCTTTGTTTTACCATGAATATTGAGAAGTGTTCCAATTACACTATCGCACACATTTTTCTCCACATGCATCACATCGATACAATGTCTAACATCTAGACTGCTCCAGTAGGGAAGATCAAAGAACACAGACCTCTTCTTCCATATCTTTTTCTCAGTGGTTTTTTGTTTTTTGTTCTTTTCTTTCTTTCCAAATTTAACATTGACATCCTTCACCCGTTGATAAACTTGCTCACCAGTTAGGGCTTGCGGAGCAGTTTCAAACTCTTGCTCTCCATTAAACGCTTTTCTCAACTTGCGATACGGGTGATTAGGTTTGAGAAATTTTCGATGCCCAAGATAAACAGTCTTTTTTCCATGTTTTAATTGTTTGAAGCATGTTTCTTCTTCACATATAGGGCAACCTTTATGTCCTTTAACACTATAACCACACAAGTTCCCATATGCAGGAAAGTCATTGATAGTGCAAAATAACATTGCACGCATCTTGAAATTCTGCCGAGAATAGCCATCAAACACATCAACACCTTCTTCCCAAAGCATTCTTAAGTCTTCAATCAAGGGACTTAGATACACATCTATATCATTTCCTGGCTGCTTTGGGCCCGATATCATCATAGATAACATCATGTATTTTCGTTTCATGCATATCGAAGGAGATAAATTGTAGATAACTAGGAGAACGGGCCATGAACTATGGGTACTACTTAAGTTTCCATATGGATTCATTCCATCTGTAGCAAGTCCAAGCCTAAGGTTTCTTGCCTCTTTACCGAAATCCGAATACAATTCATCAATTTTCTTCCATTGCAATGAATCAGCTGGATGACGAATTTGTCCATCATCTTCCCTATCACATGCATGCCATCGAAGATTCCTTGCATCATTTTCATTAGCGAATAATCTTTTGAACCTTGGAATTATTGGAAGATACCATAACACCTTTGCAGGAGGACGCTTTAAGCTTTCATCATCATCACCATCCTTCACTTTGTAGCGTGATAGCCCACATGTAGGGCACTGCTTCTCATCCTCAAACTCGTTTCGGTACAATATGCAGTCATTAGGACAAGCATGTATTTTCTTGTACTCCATACCCATCGGACATAATATCTTCTTTGCATCATAGTTACGTTTCGGTAATGTGTTGCCTTTTGGGAGCATTTCGCACAACAGCTCAAGAAGTTCAGTGAAACTTTTATCTGTCCATCCATTTTTCGCCTTCAAGTTGAACAATCTCAACACTGCAGATAACTGCGTGAAGTTCTTGCACCCTGGGTACAATATTAATTCATTGTTAGCGCGTAAATTGTTATGTGCATGTGCACGCTGAAAATCCTCCTGTCCAATATCGCAAATCATGTCCTCCATCTGATTGTCCATCTCAACGTCCATGTCATCTCTTTCCGAGACATCTGGGATGTTTGACGATTCACCATGCCATATCCAATTGGTATAAGTTTCGCAAACGCCCTCACAAATTAGATGATTTCGTAGTTCTTCAACTGAAAGTAATGGAAGTCTATTCCCACACTTAACACAAGGACAATGGAACTTCCCGTTATTGTTAGGAAGGTTTTCACAATATTGTAAAAACTCTTCCACTCCTTTCTCATACTTTTCACTCAAACGATTAGCTTTCATCCAACTGCGATCCATATATTGTTTCATCCAACTTTAGAAGGTGTGAACCTTCGTTATGTAAGTCACTTAGTATGTGACTTACACCTAGGCAGAGATTAGTCTAGTTATCAGTCCAAAAGACTGAAGCTAGTGGAAAGACTATGTGTAGCCAATGGGGTGTCAAAGGTCCTAATTACGTGCCTTCAAAACAAAAAAAAAGTGAGTGAAATATTTTTGGAGGCCTAAAGTAATAACTTCAGCATATGCTTTCTCATAGGAACTGAATGATTCTAGAAGATAAGTTCACACATCTCATATATGCCTAAAGTTTTCTTTTTAAAGTCCATGACTATATCTAATAAGTCTGTTAAATTAAATTAAATTTTTTGTTTTACAGCTCACATAATTATACTTTGTTAATGATTGAAAGAAAAGTGAAAGTTCAATATGTCCATATATTTGTTTTTCTTCTAAAAGACTAAATGCCTAATTGAAGACATTGTTTCTAAAACCTTTGCTTTTAGAAAATGACGCCCCACATACATATATTTTTGCTTATAGTTTGTATTAAAAATAAATAATATCTTTAGCCTCTAATAAATAAATAATACCTTTTTGACTACATAGGCTTAAATTACAACAATTTGACTCGGTTAATTAATCTTGTTTGAATGAAGATGAATGGTGAATAATAAAAAAGAAGTATGCACAAGAATGTTGCACTTGGCATAATCTTCATTCTAGTACATTTACTTATGTTTCTTTTGTATATGTTGAACATATTTCAGTTGAAACACATTGGGTAATATCTACATTTACCGTTCCCCTTCCCTACTAGAAAAATGAAATCTGTTTATAGAGATTCTTACTACTATAAGGACCTTCAATTTTTTTTATGGACACCTCTCATACCATCTTATTTTGGTTTTATCCTTTTTTTTTCTTTTCAGCTGCAGCCACTGAATTGTGTATGTCAATTTAGATCTTTGTAAATCAATTTAGATTTTTGAACATATCAAAAGAAACTGGTTCCTACCTTAGTTTTAGTTGTAATTTGGACATATTATGATTTTTGAATTTCTCTGATTTTGTGCAATTTTGTTAGCACAAAAGTATCATACAATAGTTCTATGTATAGCTAAGATGACAAAAAATAAATATCAAGGTATTAATAGTATGTAGGGTGGTTAGAGTTTCATAATTTAAGATTTTTGTGCAAGTGCATTCAACCTTCAGATTTATAGACCAGACACAAGATCATTGATAAGGTGGATCCAAGCACTTCCTAGCTATGTTATACACTCTGATACATATATGTAACACCATTTTATCCATTATGTCTCTAGCTTCTAACAATATTGACGATGTCCTATACTAGTCACAACTATTTTCATGACTATTCAAATGAGTTCCAAATCATAAGGCTTAAATCAAAACAGAACAAGATAAAGGAATTTTTCACCTTTCCTACCATATGTTCACTCATTCAACTCAAAATTATCAACGTTTTTTAGCAATTTATACACACAACTATTTTCATGACTATTCAAATGAGTTCCAAATCATAAGACTTAAATCAAAACAGAACAAGATAAAGGAAATTTTCACTAATCAATTGAGGTTTATATATTGTAGTCTCTAAGTTGAAGAAAGTCAATTAATTTAGTATCAATTATTAGCAGGGAGTCAAATACTAGCAGAATTCGAATAAAATGCCCTAATGCTATGAGCACTTAATTAAACATTGTATCCAAACAGGGCTTAACACAATTCCCTAACAAAGCCACCACTTAAGCTAAAACTAACTAGCGAGTACTTAGAGTTTAAAATCTAAAAAAGGGGTTTCAAATTAAACATTGTGTCCAAACAGGGCTTAACACAATTCCCTAACAAAGCCACCACTTAAGCTAAAACTAACTAGTGAGTACTTAGAGTTTAAAATCTAAAACAGGGGTTTCAAATGTCGATCAATCAAACAAAACAACAAAACCCATTGGAGGAAACTTTGGGTTAGACAAATAATCAAACACTTAATGGTCAATATGGAAATCACACGAAATCAAATTAATCACTGTCACCACTACTATCATAGAAAATTTCCAATGATAATTACGAGAATCATTCTAATAATCAAGTGGATTAAATTAAATACCTAACAGTTGAGGTGAATCTGGAACAATGATCAATCGTGATGAAAAGGACGATGTTGCTGTTGTTGCTGCGATGAACCTCACAGTACGAAGTAGACTGAAGCGAGACGAACTTCTTTTTAAGAAAAAAATGTTTATTTTTTGTTAATCGATCGCGATGAAAAGGACAATGGTGTTGTTGCTGCTGCGATGAATCTCAATCTCACAGTACTAAGTAGACTGAAGCAAGAGAAACTTCTTTTGAAGAAAAAAATGTTTATTTTTTTTGTTGAGACATAAAAAAAATTGTTTTTTTTTTGTTACGGAAAAAAGGTCATATAACTATTTTTTTGTCAAACATATAACTATTAATTAATTTCTTTATTAAAAACAACTATTAATTTAATTAATAAATTTAATTAGTTTATTTATTTAATTAATAAATAAATAAAAATAGTGAAAGTTGATGATTCACCTAGAAATAGAGAGAAAAATCCTTAGGTCGGGTGTTGAAGCGACCGACTTAAGAAAAAGACTTCTTAAGTCAATTGGTCAGCCTAGTGACTTAAGGAATTTATTAAAAAAAAATCTTTTCATATTCTATCAATCGTAAGTCGGGTAATCTTATAACCGACTTAAGGAAGTTTAAAATAATTACGAAACTGCCACCGCGTCAATTCTTAAGACGGGTGGCAGAACGAACCGACTTAAGCACGAATCTATAAAGTATATTTTGTACTAGTTGTTCATTTAGATTTTATGAGTCTTGAAAGATTTCGTAATGCGCGTAAAGGATACTAAGTTTACACAAAAAATAATATATAAATAAGAAATTTCATATATGTAACATTTTAAAGTTTTTGACGAAACCATCGATAGAAGTTGGGTCAAAGGTTAGACTCTTAATGTGGAGAACCAATGTTTAAATTGCAACCAAAAGATTTACCGGTATTTATTGTCTAAAATGTTTCAAATATGATTATTTCTAGTGAAAGAAACCTATAAAAAAAATCAAAAAATTGCTTTGAACAAAAAGGAATTATGTTTAAAAGAATAGGTTAAACTCTCAAAACGCAACAATCAAAGTTTGAATTTTAACTAGAAGAGACCGAGTTGTGAGACATCATGAAAATGTACATAATCAGACTCGTCTCTGAAATTCGGGTGTCAATTTAGTATGGCGTGTTTTTATGACAATAAAAAGAAAGAAGTCGCAAAAAGAAGTCAAATTACATTATTATTATTATTTTTAAAAGTTAGGAACACTATCTTTTTACGAACTATCTTTTTACGATTCTCCAACACTCACTCTTCTATTATGTTTAACTTAATCCACTCTTCTATTAAGTTAAACTCACGTGGATCTTATCATTTTTAAAGTGTAGTATTTATATGAATTTCATTGAATAATGAGTATGACATCTTAGAAAGAGAGTGTTAATTTGGTTTATGAGTATGACATGTACTTGCAAAACAGGTGGTGATTGTACCTTGGTTGATTTAGATGTACATCCATACGCTGAGATCAATTCACTTCAATAATATACTTGCAAACAAAACATCATATTGAATTCTGTCTATTCAAAAATAATATGAGTGCCATAAAAATCTAATCTCTAATGATCTGTTGTACCTTCGAAAAGGGAAAGAAAAAGATAGGTAACCGGTTCATTAAGAATGAGAAGAAAGTACAGTACACATGGTAGTGTGATAATTGACAGAAAACCGATTGAGGTCCACATAGCTTAAACTTAGAATCTAGTGGTGTAGAAAGAAATCCTTAAAGATTGTTCCAAGATAGAATTATAATTGGAGTTGAGGCCACGTGACAGGTTAAGCAAGGGTCATTTCCATTATCTTCACTTCAATCCTCATCCTCCACAATTTTCAAGACTTCAACTCCACATTAATACAACTGCATCTCAATAATATTTCTTAGATCATGAATTGCTTTCCTTCAAAGAAAAAAATATTATGAATTGCTTGGCCAAACCAACTTCACACAATTACGTGAGGGACAGTTGTATGGTCATACTCAATATCACAAATAAAAATGTATTTATATGCAAATAAAAGCACTTATAATTTACGGTCGGGTCGTAGTCTCTAATTATAAACCCTTTTTGAAGAATTTACTTGTCCTTAAATATAAGTTATTATACAATTTACTACAAATATTTATTTTTTAATTTTCAAATATGTCTCATTTTAATGTTAGGTTAAATTACATTTTTGCTCCCTTAAGATATTTTTATATTCCACTTTTTAAGTCCTTTCCTTCCTTCTCTGGTTCCTTAAGTTACAAAAATTATACAATTTGGTCTTTTATGTATTTTTTTTCTTTTCATTTTGATCCCTTAAGTTATGCATGTAGGCTATTTTAGTCTCTTAAGTTACAAATGTTAAGACATTTTGGTCTCTAATGGAAAGGACTATAATGCCTAAAGTTTATAACTAAAAAAATTAAAGTATCTAATATTTATAGGTTAAGTAAACAAAATGATACCAAAAAAACTTAAGTGACTAAATTGTCTAATATTTGTAATTTAAGAAACCAAAAGGAAAAGAAAACAAGCTAAAAGTTTAAAGTGAAACCTAAAATTAACTTAACAGACTTAAAGTATAATTAGTCATATTTTATAGAGGATGTGTTTGGATGATCAACATATAAAATAGATACATTAAACTCACTAACTATTTTTTTAATATATGTAAAAAATGTCTCAAATACTTATATTAAGCGACGGATGTAGTAATTATTTGAAATAAAGCATTATTTAAGTTTAGTAAAAAAATATTATTTAAGTATTTCTTCTATCAAACCGCGATCAACCCACTTTTTTACCATATTGTGTCTCTGACCTTATTTGACTATTTTATCATATATCATAGATATAGAGAGTCTCACACTTAAAGGAGAAATGTTAATGTGTCATGTGAGTTATAATTCTACAACATACACACATCATTGATCAATTAATAATCATTAGAAAATAAACATGCCATGTACGTAATTTTAAAATTTGGCAAGACAAATGTTTATTATAATGATAAAGATGGTTTTTCCTTTTTGTGCTCAAGCTCACATTTCAAACTGCAATGGAAGGCAACATAATCCCTTTACGATATTCAGCTAGAGCCCACATTGGGAATATATCTCTAAACATTGCGTAATGCAGCATGCAGTTTTTCATGAATACTGCTGTGAGTTCCTGCCAAAACATAAATACGAACTTAATTAAAGATACAAAAATAATAAGAGAAATGATAGATACAATGACAAACTATATCAAGAAAATTTTAAGACAGTGTATTTGCTAACACATTTCCTTAATTACACACCATTACCTTCCTTGATTTCCGACAAATAATAAATTTAATTGACTAAGAGTCTGAGACCTTTTCTTGATCAATTCTTGATAAAATCTCTCAAGATAAATACCAATGCTCAAATAATAAACCGAAGTATATACAAGTTTATTGTACAAGTTTTATTTTATCCTTCAATATTTTTCGCAAGTAAGTTGGTCTAGGTTATCAAGACCATTTTCATTTTATTTATCACAAGATGGAAAACCGCCAAGGTAAATTTGACATGTTCTGCTAACTTTTGAGGATCAAAAGTAGCAGCTAAAACACTTTCTGCTGCAAGGCATAACTATATTATATGAACTTCAATTATGAATCACTAATTACTTTCTTTTTAAGTTCTTGAAATCATTTTTAAATGAGTTTTTAAATATGAAAATCACTATATATTATATCTTTCCTCCTCATTTTATATAATACTTTATTTTCCCTTCAAAAAATATCCATATTTTTTAAAATATGAAAATGTTGGTGAGCATAAACATAAACATACAAGAGTCATGATATCAAACAATTAACTGAGATGAACCTGTTGGGGCCAATCACCCTCCTCTTGTTGGAGATTGATGATTAATTTTACAGCACGATGAAGAGGAGTAGCGTCTCTCTCCGCCTGTACAGATATATATAAAAATAACCATATTTTTATGTATTCATTAGTAGTTTTTTTTACACAACATTCATTTGTAGTTAGATAGTGACAAAGCATGAATTTTAATTTAAAATAACAGGTGAAGGTACCTGGCCAGCATGAATCAAAGCTATTAGAGCCCATGATGTCTGTACAATATTTGATTGGCTTCCTTCAAGAGGTACATATATCTGCATTATTTTCATTCATTGTCATGTCATTTAAAAAAGGGTCTCGTTAACGAGTATTCCGGGGCACTCTTTAAGCATTTTAAATTAAAGAATTATTTTAAAAATATACCATGCAATTGATTTAGTTCATTATTAGTAAATAATAATTAAATATTTAACGACAAACCTTTTTTGAGCATGAAAGATGGCTCTCTCCCCACCCACCATCCTCTCTTTGTATTGTAAGCAGAAATTTAACAGCTTTGCGAATTGCAACACAATTCTCATAAGTCTTGCCCGCGACTGCTAGACCACCAAGAGCAAACCAAGAACCATAAGTGAAGCAAATTCCCCAATTTCCATACCATGAACCATCACTTGTTTGTTTATCTTCAAGGAATTGAACTGCTTTTGCAATGAAATTCTCTACTTCTTCCTTTCTATGCTCGGGATATATTTTTTTAAACAAAACCATAGCTTGAATTGATGATGAAGTGCATTCAACATATTCACGCTCAACTACATTTTCCTCAAGAAATTCTATTGGATTGAGTAGCTGAAAATTATTAACAAAATCTATTTCATTAATATGGTGTATATACTATAGTTTGAAATGAAAAGATGCCATTTATTCACATATAGAACAATTAATGTATGATTTCTAAAAAAATAATTACCACGTATGCTTATTCGAGATAAAAAAAAACATCTATGCTAATTATTCGTTTATTAATATCATAATACTCTTCTTCAAAAAAAATATCATAATACTTACTTCCAACCATTCTAGAGCTTTTGACGGCTCCCAAGCTGGTAAACCACCCTTTTTACCCTGCAAAAATGCATCAAAAGTAAATCATGTAGCATAAGAAAATTGAACATCAATGATAATAGTACTCTATATATGTTTGGAACCGGTGACTTATAGTTGACCTTAGATTAAGCAAACATTTCACTTTAGTGCAAAAAATATATTGTATAACATATTTTTGGATCAATTAAAAATAACAAATTTAGTCTTTTACTGCATTTGTTGTAGTACACATAATTGATGTAAAATGTGGAGATGAGTTGAACTTAAAAATTTCTTAAAAACTTCCACATACAAAATAGGTCAAATGCATCTAAAGGTCCTTTAAGTTTTTTGTTTTTCTCAAAATGGTCATTTAAGTTTCAAAAGTCCCAAAGTGGTCATTTTAGTTTTTGAATCATTTCAGAATCATACTTTCCGTCATTTAAGGAGCAATTTAGAAGGCTTTATGATTATGGTCATGAGTTGATTAGATAAAATCCTCATAGCACAGTGCAGATCAAAGTTCAACCAACTGAACAAAGTGAAGAAGGTAATGGAGAAGAGTTTATTCATAGACCATTGTTGCCTAGCTTTTAGAGGGAAAGTATGATTCTGAAACGATTCAAAAACTAAAAGGACCACTTTGGGAAAAACGAAAAACTTAGAGTGTTGAAATTGGGGTCTAACTCATCCTTACAAAACCGACTTGTAAGGTAAGGATTGCCTCTGATACCATGTCGAAATTGGGGCCTAACTCATCCTTACAAAACCAGCTTGTAAGGCCGACTTATAAGGTGAGGATTGCCTCCTCTTTATAAACTCTTCTCAAGAGTCTTATCTATCCGATGTGGGACTTGGATTTTTCCCAATAGAGAGTAGTATGTAGTACTTGCCTGAAGAGAAAACAAGATATTGACTGAATCATATAACCTTTCAGGTTCCATTTTTTCCCCCACAATCTCTGGAGGCAACATTGATAAAAGCAGACAACACTAAAACACATAAGAAAATTGGTTAACAAACATTTGTATATATTTTGCATCTGATTAAAAGAATAAACAGCACACTGGCCTATGTAGTTCGTTAGTTACTAAGTTACCTTTAAACCTTCTGCGGTGCAATCAGAAACCTGCCATCCATGATCTTGATCAGAGAATGTCCATGACCCTTTGGAGATATGACGGTACATGCTCTCAAAATCTCCTGAAGGGTTGTCCCTAACCTGCAAATTGAATAGCAGCAGAAAAATTGTCCATTAGGCAATAGTTTAATGAACACTAACTTTGAACTTGGTGATAAATTGTCATATATATAGTCAGGGCCGGGCTTTGGGGTGTGCAAACCGCTCAATGGAACTGGGCCTCCCCAAGGCATGGGCCTCAAAAAAAAAATTATAGCCCAATACTACTGCTAAGTGTTAAGTGGGTGTGTTTTTTGGGAGGGTGGTTTGAGGTTCCTCAGGTATACGGTAGTGATTTTCACTTTTGGGTGTACCGATTATATAGGGCACCTTGTATTTATCTTTTAAAAAAATTAAATAGAACATGTTCTTAAAAAAAAAAAAAATTGTGCCGTTTTCAATTTTTAGGTTTATGTTAATTATTTTATGTCAAATATAATTTTTACATTATCAGAAATTTACCAATAGCAAACTTAATGTTATTATCACTAAAACTAAACATACCTGAGAATTCTTGATGTATTCATGTCCTTTTGCAAGTGTTGAACCAATATCCTCAACTAGGTTAGTGGCAAGCAAAGCTTGAATGATGAAACTAGCATCCCATGTTTGGCTACCAAAACTCTGCATTATAAAAATATGTGCATTATTTATATACGATGATGCAATAATATTCTAGTAATTAACTTGCATTTAGATATGGTAAGATAATTTATACATGCAGGGTCATTCCATCTTCAGAAATCCATAAATAGTCTGGGAGCCTTGCAAGATGCTTCTTGAATGCATCTCCATTTGGATCTTCCACCCAACAAGCAAGCATGCACAAAACCTAAAAAGAATTGTTTATTACACATTAATTTTTGCATATGGCTAAAGTTTAATGTTTGATTATATAATGATCACTACCTTTTCCACACACCCAATGGTTATGTATCGACTATTCTCATCTTCATAGTGGATATGTTTCATTGCTACTTGGAGAGCTTTTTCTCTAACCAGCTTGTTTAATGGCCAATGAGTCAAAAGTGGCTCCATGAATATGTATAAACTATCCCATAATAGATCTTGTATCAAAGGATGGGGATAGTAAAGATCTTCCTGCATTTTTTTAACGGTAATAATATATTATAAAGAGGAAATGTGCACACACAAATTGTGGTTAATCAAAGATAATACCCCTCACCTTTGCACATAGGTGACGTACTTTTTGCCAATTAACTTTTTCATAAGGTTCTGTAAGGAGTTCTTCTCTCAACTTTAAGATCAATGGTGTGATTGGACCGACAAACCTCTTTCCATACAAGTAAGACATAGGCATGTATACCAATCGACAATAACACAACATTCTAGCTGTGTTTAGTAAAAGGTAAAAATGAGATAGGATAAACATTCAATTTAATGAATCAAGTTTATATATATTGTTCCATAAAGAGAGAGAGACAACACAAGTTATTTAATTCAACCTGGATGCTTAAGAAGAAATGAGGGAAGCATCCAAAACTCAGGAGGCATTGGGTTGCTTGCACGCCAATCAAAGATACCAAGTATCTGTATAGTTTCAATATTCAATCAAATTGGCTATACATATATATATAGGTATACTATTTCGTGCATATTTATACTTTTTTATAAAATGAAGTAAAACATTACCGAAAGCCAGATTTTTCCCCATGAAGACACGTATGTCACACCACCATGATCATGAATCCATTTTCTTGCTTTAGCACAAGCATTTTCTTTACCTCCATTTGGACCTTCTCCAAGTATTCGCATGCATATGTAGTTAAGTACGGTACAAAACATGATACTGTGACCCTCTACGTGTAGTCCCCATCCTCCATCTTCATTCTTCAAATGAAAATGCAACATGGCCAGCATTAAACGTTAGTTTTTTGCATGAAAATATTTCAACTAATTATTTTGTTTTTCCCATCATACCGAACAAGTATACCTCTTAAAATTTGGGTTAAGTTTAACTCAACCCTACTAAACTAACTTGTAAGGTGAAGGATGTCACCCACTTATATATATATATTCTAACCATAATGCATTCAATGTGGGACTCTCGACACACGTACTCATGGCCAACAACTTATATTAAATTTAACTTATGTCTAGCACTATTTGGCTTGGTTTTCGGATAAAGTTAGGGTTAGGCTTAACTCATACCTATATAAAATAAAAAAAACTCGAATGGTGAGTGACATATGTCACTTTTAAAAACATTTTCAAATCATATTTCATCAAATTTGAGACTCTTGTCAAAACATTCTCTCACACTTAAGATTGGACATCTAGAGCATGGCTTGAGTGGCCAAACAAATAGTTGATAAGAATGAGACCATCTCAAAATTTAGCTCATGTCTAACTTAATTAATTGACGATATTGATTTGGTATAAGGTGAGAATGTCTTCCACCTACAAATACATCTCAAATTATATCTTATTTGAATGCGGGACTCAACAATACCTGATGACAATATATGTAACGGAGAATCTCTTTTCGATACTCTTCGGGAAACATCGAATCAAGATGTCCTGTAACGTACATACATAACACCTGCAGTATTTTGAGTAAGTGGATAAATTAATCTTGATTAGTGCATTATCAAAGAAATTGAATATATAAAGCAAGTGGTATACATTGTTTTCTAGGACAGAGTATGCATCTTATGTGATCTTAATTTCATGTGTTAAAAAAATTGAGAAGTATTTTTGAAAATAATTTTGAACTACTTAGTAGTCCTGTTTTTCAATTTCATAAACAATAACATAAAGTTCTCAAACTTTGAATTTTATTACACCATGAGCTCACTCCAACCAATGAGGAAGAGACACATGTTACTTGTAGTACAAGCTAAGCAACTATAGTGTAGTACAATCTAAGTAGATTAGTAGCACAATTCTTATTGTGTATATACCCGTGTACTCTATTCATTCAATCTAATGGAAAATATTATTTGTTTCTAGTTTCATAATAAATTTCTGTGTTCATTTCTATTATTAATGACTGAATATATGAATACTCACCAAGGGAGGAAAATAAAAGAGAGGGCCAGCATTTAGAGAAGGCCAATGACCATCACTAGCCTGAAGTGCTGATATGTGATGTACGGCTCTTCTTAACGTGGTCGTCACTTTTTCTTCTGATATCTCTTCACCATCTTCAATCTTTACACTTGCTATTGATTGTTTAAAATTATTTTCTCTCAGAATCTACATATCTCACAAACAAACATGGAAAATATGTTATATTAATGTATATATGGATGAGAACTACAAATTCATGCACATATAACTATATACCATTTGTCCATTATTATAAGATTCTCTTACAAAATTTAGGGTTATTAAAAAATTTAGTTGCGACAATAAATTTATAAAAAAAAAAACATGTGTGTAACATTTTTCATAATTGCACGACTAATTAAGTATTTTAGACAGGTTTCTGAATGATCGATCACTTGGTGGTAAAATTTTCTTCATCTTTGTGGCATGGTTCGAATCTCGCTATCTTCAGAGAACAAAATTAATAGTATTTCGTGAGTACTAAAGTAAGGTCAATGCGAATTGAATTTGATCAATTTGTCAACATACGAATCCAAAATCAATCAGAGATTATTTAATTTTTTTTCGGTATCTTTTTTGATAAATTTTCAGTAGTTATTGTTTTTTCAATTGAATTATTGAAATTTGCATTGAATTGAACGGGTTGATGAACATTTTTAAGGATATGCATGTGATTGTATATTTTGTTTGCTACAGCGAAGAAATAACTACCTGAACGCGCTAAGGAAGGTCACCACAGGGCTTAACTTTGAAACGATTGTCATTAGAAATTTTTACGAGCCGTAATTTGAGCTCTCTCCTCAGTACCAGCATCAGGATCAAACTCCCATGTCTACCTCCCACAAAGTTGTTAAGGCTGAATATGTTTGGGCCCTTTCTACAATCAGCTATCTTCAGCCTCCACATCTTATATATTATATCTCTTTACTTTAAATATATTGCGAGTTTCGGTGTATATACTTTAGGTAAAGGAAAAACTTGACGATGATATTTGTTTGTGTAAGCTAATCCCACAATATATATGAGTCTCAAGACATGAACGAGTAAAACTACTTTGGATGGATGTCAAACATTGCAAGCAATTGCAATTGCTGGACAGTGTGAAAAATGCAATCAGTGCCATTCTTACTGTAAATGATAACTGTAATTGACCATCACACACACAATTTTATATAGGGAGTGTTTTATCTATCATGATAAAAGATATAATAGGTCATGCTAATCGGTGTAATTTCCTTTTTATTATCTTTAACCAGTTCACCGGAGGCACCGGTTAGCATTTCCCTTGTATAATTATATGAACCATTGGATCACCTTGATGGCAGAATTAGAAAATGGAATTATATCATTGAATGAATGACATTGATTATAATTATATAATCAATGATCCTTCAACTAGAAGAAATGATATATCAAAAATGATTTTAGACACAATCAAAATTATTAATATTTTAACATAATATTTATATAAAATCAATTTTGTATAGAGACCAAAATTTGATTTCGTGACCTAGAGAAATTGAGGCATTTTTGATAATCAAGTAAGTTATGCAAATGTCTATAATTTATCTATCATATAATATATTTATAATCAAATTAATTTTTTAGAAATCTTTTTTTCCATCCAAAATTTTGAAGCCTAAAACCCTCGCTTGAGTTGTTTAGGCCTTAGGCCGACCCTAGATCCATGTTATAATATTTTTCAATTTAACGGTCGATTTTGTTGTAATTCAGTTACACAATAAAAACTTATTGTCGGTGTCATATATTAAGTTTGATATTATAGTGTCAATCAATCATGTCTCCATATATATGTGCTATGTACATTGTACATGGCCTCTTCTCTCCAAAAAAGTGTATGAGGCATAAGAATTCAGGTTTAGCAGGAACACAATCCTCTTCTCTCCATCTGAAATGTTTTACTATTTATATTGTTCAGTTCGAGGAAAAACCACATGTCAACAACACTAACTTTTTAACTTTCTCTCTAGCATTTAGTTATTTATTGGATGAAATTAATGTATATCCCACCATTTTATGGGGTTTCAATTTTTAAAATGGGTAAAGATTGATGAACACCCTTTTAATTCAATCACCCCAGTGACAATTTATTTTGTCTTCTTCAACCAAAATAATATATAAAATACTTTTGTTCTAAAAAAAAAAAAAAAATTCCCTTTTCTCTGTTCTCACTTCACCCTCTCCCCCACCTCAGACCTTCACCCTCTGTCATCTTTCTTCCCCTTTCCTTCCCGCTCTCTCTTTCTTTCTCCCTCACATCCGTCACCACCACCACCGTCGCCCCCACCCTTGTCTTGATCGGTGAAAGCAACTAGGGGCAATCCAAACTCTTCGGGAGTCAGTGGGCAACGCTTATGATTTCTCAACTCTTCATCATTGAATTAGGAATTCAATACTCTTCCCTGCCAAATCACCTACGGGTAGCAAGTTTATCAGCTTTACCCCCACCAAAATCACAAGCTGAATGGGCTGCCATATCCTGCTTAGTGACCATTAATTAACTAACAGGAGCCTTAATTTTTTGAAAAAACATAACTTGTCATTTATATAATTGGATCACAAGGAGAATTCAAAGATGAAATGTGCAGTTCCTTAAATTGTAGTTATAGGGTGGACGGGGCGACGACGGTGGTGGTGGGGAAGGGTGTTATCGGTGGGGCGACGGTGGTGGTGAGTGAAGGTGGACGGAGTAGTTCGCGATGGTTGTGGTGGACTAGTGGTGCTGCGGGAGGGAACTGAAAGAAGACGGTGAGGGTTGTGAGAAAACAGAGAAAAAGAAGATAGAGAAAAAGAAAGAGAAAGTGTGGGTGGGGGTTGTGAGAAAGTTACATGTTTCTTTTGGACAAAATTACCCCTTATATTTTATGAATGGACAAAATTGCCCATGCCACATTGGAGGTGTAGAAGGTGGTTTGCCATATGGGATTGTTCATGTATAACCACTCTTTTAAAATGTAGACTCTACAATGATTTAAACCAATAAAAAAGTGAGTACTAGAGAGGGTGTTTAAAAGAAAGTGTCGTTAACATTACTCATAAGATATTGATAAATCAACATGTCATCGAATTTATAAGCTCAAATGTTCATTTGCTTCCGTACTAAAGTACTATGATTATAACTTTTAGTCTTTGCATTAAGCATATCTTGTACCAATTAATGATTGAATTAATTCTAACAAGTGTATCAGAGCAAACCATCATGTTTGATTTCTTGATATTGAGGTTGTTTGCAAATTTTTGTTTGCATGGGCTATATTCAAGTTTGGGTTTCATGGTTTTTACTCCAATTTATATGAACCCTAAATTATGTAAGTTGAGTTTTCTTCTCAATGCTTATTTAGATAAATTGTTACGTATTGGAATACACGAATTGATTATTTATTTAAATAATAACTATATTTTAAAAGTTGCGACTTTTTTATAAATAGGACTAAAAAAAATTTGAAATTTTTTTTATATAGAGGACCGGAGGGAGTAACATGTTATTTTTCAATTGTGGAAATCTAGTGTTCAATTTGAAATCAACGATTCTACTTCTCAGAAGCTATTGTTATGTACTTCTGCGTTTTTCATTTTTTGAGTGTTTGATTTATTTTACGATGTTGTTTAAACAATATTTATCTAATAGTGAAAAATGGAGGGAAAAAAACGATTTGAAGAGTTAATAAAATCACAACAAGAGACTCTTGAAAAATGAAATATATTATTTTTTTGTTTTTTATTAAAATATTTTCGAATTAAAAAATAGTTATATAAAATGATCATTTTCTTACAATTTGCCTAGGGCTCATAAAATGTCAAGAAGGGAAAAAAGGAATACAAATTTTCTTTTTATTTTGTTTATGGGTGTAACTATATAACTATGTATGAACAAAGTGTATATGGATGGTTGTTCTTGTAAAACAAATGAAGAAATCATATTTGAACAATTTTTTTATTATAAATTTTGGGATAGTTTTCTCTCTCATATTTATATTGTATTTTTATTTTTTTCTTTCCACAACTTTAGTTTTTATGTTAATATCTATTTCATTGTATATCTTGGTTGTCACAAAAATTGTTCAAATAACGTTTCTAAAAAAAGTGGATGGTTAGTTATTGCATCATAAAAAATTGTATTTCTTTGGTGGTTGTTAGATTTATTTTCATATCCTCGTGAGCTTAGCTCAGTTGATGAGAACAATGCATAATATATGCAAGCTCCGAAGTTTAAACCCCGAACACTAAAAAAATTATTTATTTTAATCATAGTCGCTACTATTTCATAGAAAAAAAGAAGAACCGGTGCAAAGAATATAGGGTTAAATATGTTTTTGATCCCTATAAATATATCAACTTTTCGTTTTAGTCCCTTTAAAAAATTTCTTCAACTTTTAGTCCTTATAAAATTTTCAATCACTACTTTTGGTCCCTATTTTTAAGTTAATTTTTGTATTTTTTAATGAAATGTGTAGAATATTGGAAAAAAAAATTCCAAAAAAATAGATTTTTTTTTTTGAAGAGATTTCTGATAATATTATAATTTTTTTTGCAAACTTTTACTCAAAAATATGAATTCTACATATGAGTTTACTTTAAAAGAGCGATCAAAAGTAAAGATATAAAAATTTTGAGGGACTAAAAATTGAAAAAAAAAATTAAGGGACTAAAATAAAAAATTATCATATTTATAGAGACCATAAAACATATTTAACCTAAAAATATATAGTGAGAGAGAAGAATAATTTTGTCCAAATATATATACTTTGGAATTTATCTAAAATTAATCTAAAAATTTGAAACATCATTTGTTCGTATTTTTTATACTTCGGAATTTGTTCGGATGTGAAAAGAATATACAGTGCAGATAATACTTACGTGACATTGTGGTTTGTAATATTGGTGACATTGATCAACTACAATGAAATCAATCAAAACTCTGATAACTTTTTTTTTACAATATTTTTCCACACGCTGATAATAAATCACAATAGAAAAATGATTTATACACTATAGTACTTTATTTTTCGACAGATTATACAGTATATATCACTTATTATTACTGATGTGAACTGATATGACTATCACCATCATCTTTTTTGACCAATTGTGATATGATTATCTTGGCTTCTCTCATTTTCCTCCACATGCGCAACTTGCCGGGGAAAAGTCTGTTCCAAAGTTTACTTTTTGATGGAGACAATTTTGTCAAGGAAATAAAAAAGGTTTTTGTACTCTTAATTGATCACATAACCAACACCTCACATTTAGACACACACTTATAATGCTAAAAAAATTAAAAAGAAAGTGATTAAAGTGGTATTGATTGATGTGACTATTTTATTTATCTTTTAATTTTTTAAATTTATGTGTGTTTAAATTTTATGCCTAAATGCTTTTGGTCTCACTGATAGCACTGGTTAAGATATTTGTTAGTTAAACGAGAAACTCTTACTTGCTCACAGTATCAATACCTCACATTTAGACACACACTCATAAAATTAAGAAAAAAAAATGATTAAAGTGATATTGATTGATGTGATTATTTTATTTATCTTTTAATTTATGTGTGTGCGCCTAAATTTTGTACCTAGATGTTTGTGCCTACACAATACTTTCTCTAGTTAAACTATGTCTTACCAACAAAAGATATCAATTCAGTAGTAAAATGAACAAATAACAAATTGACCGCAACCCACTTGAGTTATATGTGGTGTTTACTTGAGAACTTATTAAAGTGTATTTTTTTTTAAGACCTCATGTTAATTTACTTCGATGTCAATTTTACTGGGTTAGTTTAACTTCTTAAAAAAAAAATTGTGTCTTTCCGATGTTGATCATCTCATGACTAAAAGTATTACCCTTAAACTATTGGCTGAATTACGGTTTTAGTCATAACAAATGAGCCAAGAACATAAGAAAAACTTTGAAAAGTATAACAAAATTGGGTGTTAGTTACGATTTATAAGTTCAAAACTCTCACAAGAGAACAATTACCTGAGTAAAAATAGTACATGGATACACAACACGAGTAAGCTATCCAAGGTCTCAAGTCAATCTAAATAGGTTAATTAATATATTAAACTTAATCAATAAAAAATAAATTTGCAATAATTTTTACTTATATAAAATGAAAATTCAACAAAAAAAAATAAAAAAGAACACTAGTTATTTATAAAAGCTAAACAACTTTTAAGAAGTCAAATTTATATATAATTGATTATATTATCATAATTTTTGTAATATTATATCTCCTTGAACAAACAAAATTGTTTGAAGTAACCAAATATATATTCAAGATTTGTTTTTCATTGGGGGTAGTCATTATTGCTACCGCATTTTCATCAAACTCTTCGCCTTTAGTTGTGATATTAAACTTGCAAGCGATTCTAATGATTTACAAGTTTATACCTTTTGAAAAAGGGAATTAGTTAATATTTTCACTATAGTATTTAGGCTTAATTACACTTTTGGTCCTACCATTTTGACCAACTCACGAAAATAGTCCTATCTTTTTTAAATCAAACAAAATCGTCCTTAAACTATATGTTTTTTGCTGTTTTAGTCCTACCTCCCTATTTTTAACTCCAGAAACGTACAGAAATGACAGTTTTAGTCAATCACCTATGTTCAACCATGAAATAAACAAAGAATAAAACATGTGGGTACAAGGAATCTACTTTATTCAGCACACTAACCTAATTTCCGAGACATGTTACATAAAACATGTCTTAGAATTTAGGGTTTTTCTTGGTTTGTGTGCTGAACAAAGTAGATTCCTTGTACCCATATGATTTATTCCTTGTTTATTTCATGGTTGAGCATAGGTGGTTGGACTAAAACTGTCATTTATGTGCGTTTCTGGAGTTGAAAATAGGGAGATAGAACTAAAACTGCAAAAAACATATAGTTTATGGACGATTTTGTTCGATTTATAAAAGGTAGAACCAATTTCCTGAGTTGGTCAAAATGCAATGACAAAAAGTATAATTAAGTCTAATATTTATCGTAGAAAATGATGTAACATAATTGAAGGTAGGTTGATAAATAAATAATTAATGGAGTTAAAATTTTGGAAGTCATCTTATGAAAATGGACAAAAAAAATTGAGAGGATTCCTATTACAAGAAAATATAATTACCTGAAAGCGCCAAAGAAGGTCACTGCAGGGTTTAACTTTGAAACGATTGTTATAGAAATGTTGACGTGCTTTTTCAACTTGAGCTCTCTCCTCAGAAGTACCAGCATTTGGATCAAACTCCCATGTCTGCCTCCCTAAAAAGTTATTTGTACTGAATATGTGTGGATCATTCCCCCCATCTGCTATCTTCAGCCTCCACATCTTATATAATATATCACTTTATAACTTGCATGTATTTTACAAGTTTCAGCATATATATTTTAGGCAAAAGAAAAGAGAACTAGATTGCAACTATATATGAAATTTTTGTGTGTGTATGCTGAATCACACAACATATATGGAGTCTCATGAAACAATTATTATAAAGCAAGCAGTACTGATTTACTGTTTGATTTTTTTTTAGAGGAACTGTTTGATATATAGGTGTAGTATACTGTATATCATTGTGCCTCTTATCTGAGTTTATGATGGTGTTTATCACATCGTCTAAGTAAAAGAAAAGATTCAATTTAGTTTCCAAGAAAATTGCAAGACCCAATTTACTCGGTTAGACAAATAAAAAAAGTTGTTAGTTTTTAAGAAAAAAATCTGAACAAATTAATCCTCGCTTTCTTAAAAAAAAAAAAAAAAAAACTTAGTCCTCACTTTGACCGCCGTTAAAAGAATGACAATTAGGACCCTAAAAATAATTAAAATAATGATAATTAGGTCCTTGACAATAATAATTAAAATGACGTATTTTGACCCCTACAACAAAAAAGTCCTTCTTCTTTCAAAAATAATAGAAAAGGTCCTTCAAAAAAATATAGAAAAAGTCCTTAAATAATTTATTATTCAATAAATCATTCATTATTTTGTTATTTTTCTTCTTTAGCTTTCACACAAAGTCATTAAATTTGTAAAGAAAAAAACACCGACAAAAGATTTATTAAAGACGAAGAAATTATTCAGGGACTTTAAAAAAAAGAAGTTGAATGATAGGGATAGGGGGTGTATATTCCTTCAAAAAAAGGGATAGGGTGTATATTAGATAAACAAAGAGGTTGAAGCGGATACAAAGCATAACAGGTACTCAAATTCAAAATGATATTAGTAGCGTACCGAGGACCACAAGGTATTTGATGAAATAAATGTATGTTCCATCATTTTGTATAAGTTTAATTTTCAAAGTGTAGACCTGCAATGATTGTATTAGAGAGGATGTTCAAAAGAGAGTATTGCTAGCATTACTCAAAATCAAAATCAAAAACATAAAGAAAAAACCAATGCCAAATTACCACACACACAAAAAAAATACCATAGGGAGAACCTCAAACAAACTCCAACAGACACTCCAAGCCGCCCGGAAGCCAAGCATCGCCACATCCTGCAAACACAAAACCAAACTAAACCCCTCCCACAGGGAACCAACCCAACCAAGGAGTCGGAAGAAGGGACTCCTAACGGAGGGTCGATCAGAACCAGGCAGGGAGCCAACCGGGACATCGAGAACTAAATTGTATCTTTTTAACTGTTGTATATGATCTAATCGTCTTATTTTTTTGACAACGATTCATGTAGGCACTAGGACATGAAATAGGACATGAAATTTGTTTTTGTTACAATGATATTGTATCTTATATAGGTGCACTTCATGGTTTCTACTCCCTCCGTCCCAAATTGTATGACGTTTTGGTCATTTCACATGTATTAAAAAATGTAATTAATTTTGTGTGGGAAAGAGATATTATGAGTTGTTTTACAAAATTATTCTTAATAAATTATATAGAAAGATAAATGAAAGAATTAAAAGAATCGAGAGTAATGAATAGTTAAAGATATAATAGAAAAAATAACATTAATATTTCGTTGGTATTGTAAAACGATATATAATTTAGAATAAAAAAAAATTCCAAAGCTACATATAATTTGAGACAGATGGAATATGTAACTCCGCATATGGTCCAAGGATAATTATATTTATGAAACGATATCATATGTTATGGAACCTATTAAGGTACTACGTTTGAGATGCTCTATGTTGTTTTAGTTTTTCTCTAGGGATCAAAAGTTGCTTTGTATTTTTCTTAGGGACTAAACTGAATTTCACGGCTTTTCTTAATAATTAAAATGCATCATCACTTTTCTCTTTATTTTAAAATTTTCAACGGAAGAATTAAGTTATATGCTGAAATATAATTTAAAACATTTTTTCATTTAAAAAATTAAAACATTTTTTATGTGTGTAGTATATGTATTGTTGTTGATATGTCACCATTGAGTAGATAAATTTTACATTGAATAAATATGAGAGTGTTAAATAATATATAAGCGAGTTAAAAATTTAGTGAGAGTTTGTTACCCATTTAGATTTGTACGAGTCTATCCCATGAGTTTAGCTCGGATGGTAAGGATGCTGCATAATATATTTAAGGTTTGGGGGTCGAATCTCAGACACCACCAAAAAAGATTTAACGAGTCTTGAAAGATTTCTTAATGCGCGTAAAAGATACTAAATTTACACAAAAAACAATATATAAGTTAGAAAATTCATATATATAATGTCTTAAAGTTCCCTTCAAAAAAAAATGTCTTAAAGTTGTTTTACGAAATCATAAATTCTGACCGAAAGAGTTACTTATATTTAGTGTTAAAAGGTCTCAAATGTGATTATCGCCGGTGAAATGAACCTATAAAAAAAGGCTTAATTGCATTTTTGAACCCCTATCTTTTCAAAAGTTGCGGTTATGGACCCCTAACTAATTTAAATACAAAACAGCCCCCTATGTTTTGATTCTTTGGCAGTTTTGGACCCCCAAGGCAAAAAAATAAAATAAAAATTGACATGTGGCACCTCACTTAGGGTGTCACGTCAGCGTTGACCGAGTCAACAATGGACTGGGGGTCCAAAACTGCCAAAGAATCAAAACATAGGGGGCTGTTTTGTATTTAAATTAGTTAGGGGTCCATAACCGCAACTTTTGGAAAGATAGGGGTCCAAAAGTGCAATTAAGCCATAAAAAAAATGCTTAGAACGAAACAAAATTATGTCTAGAAGAAGAGGTTAAACTCTCAAAACGCAACAATCAAAGTTTGAATTTCAGCTAGATGGGAGCGTGTTGTGAGACATCATGAAGATGTACAATGTCATGCTCGTCTCTTAAATTTTGGATGTGAGTTTAGTATGGCGTGTTTTTAAGACAACAGAAAGAAAAAAGTCGCAAAAAGAAGTTAAATTATTAATTTTTTTGAAATGTTAGGAACACTATCTTTTTTAGACTCTCTCCAACACTCACTCTTCTAATATGTTTAACCTAATCCACTCTTCTATTAGGTTAAACTCATATATGAACTTCAGAGTTTTTGAAGGGTTATATTTACATTAATTTCATCCAATAAAATACTGACTATCACACATATTAGAATGAGAATATGTTGATTTGGTTTATGAGTATGACATGTCCTTGCAAAACAGGTGGTGATTAATGATTATACCTTGGTTTTCCTCAAAAAAAAAAAAAATGATTATACCTTGGTTGATTTAGATGTGCATCCTTACGCTAACATGCAAACAAAACATTATCTTAAATATTGAATAAATATTTATTATTGTACCTTCGAAAAGGGAAAGAAAAAGATAGGCTACCGGTTCATTAAGAATGAGAAGAAAGTATAGTACAGATTACAGAAGGTAGTGTGATAGTTGATCGAAAACCGATTGAGGTCCCACATAGCTTAAACTTAGAATCAGGTGGTGGTGTAGAAAGAAATCCTTAGACCATCCCCAATGGTTTTTACCATTCAACACCACTTTTTCAATTTTCAATACTCGACATCATTTTCTCTCTCTTATTCAACACTCATTCAATTTTTACCCTCTCCAATGGTTTTTCATTCAACACCCTACCCCACCACTTTTTATTTCTTATTCTTATTTAACTTTTGTTTTTATAATTACATAAAATTATCGATTATAATTAAATTAAAATAATACAATTAACTATTTATTTTTTAGTATTTTTGGAAAAAAAATTTGTAAAATAATTTATTTTTATTTTCCTAATTTAAAATGCAAGTACAACAAACTAAGCACGCGGCACACAAATAACTTAAAATGCAATACAACAAACTAAGCATAAAACACACAAGTAATTTATTTAGTACGATACAAATCATCTTCAATCACGATACATTCCAAACTTTGTCCATATGTGTTTCACTAGATCTGCTTGCAATTCGTGATGAACATCTGAATCACGCAACTCGGATCTAGCACGCACATGAGCAACTTGATCGCGGGGAGAATCAAATGAGCAATACTCATTACAATACTCAGCAATTTTACCCCAATATGTTTCTCCCCTCTGGTTTCTCCCGATAACACTGTTTGTTCCATATTTAATCCATACACTAATTAGAACCAAATTTTGTTGAGTGTTCCATGCTGGTTCCTTACTTTTCTTGCTCTTAGGAGTTGAGTCTTCTGGAGTGACTTCATTAGCAACTGCCATGCCACCGGGAGTTATTTGTGTTGAAAATTCAGGATATTGAGATGCACCAACAATGAGAAAATTTTCATTCTCCATTGGCATATAACCATTAAACGGAGGTGTTTGAGATGGATATCTCATCATAGATCCATAATATGCATGAAAGTTTGGAACAGAGGATGACTGGTTGAAATTTGGTGTAAAACCAAAATTAGGTACGTTTTGAGGTATGTTTTGAGGACGTTGGTTGAAAAATTGATTTGGATTGGGATAATTGTTGGAATTTTCGTAGTTAAATGGGTAACTAGAATAATTTTGGGGATTGAAATGGTTGTTATTGGGATCCATTTCACTAAAAATAAGATTAAAACTTCACTTAGTTTCCTAATAGAAAGATAATAATAAGAAGAAAAACTTGGTTTTTTTTTTTCTGTGTCCAAATCAAATGAACCAAGTCTCTATTTATAGAGAAAAAAATCATGAATTTTGGTAAAAAATAAAAAAAAAAATTAATTTCAAGTGAAATAATTGAGTTGAAATTATTAAGATGATAAAAATCCAGACAGCCAATCAGAATCAGCCACGTGTCATCCATTATCCACACACAATCTTCTCTCTCCGCCTCTCCTGACCGTCACTCGCGCTTGTCTGCGCGTGTAGCGCACGCGCCATGCTTGGCCATTTGCTTGCTGCCGCGTGTCCCTGTGGCAGGCAATTAAACATTGTTGAACCGGTTCAACACTCCCCTCCTCCATGTCATCTCTCAACACCATTCAACATGCCATTGGAGCTTCATTAAGTGTTGAATTTCTCATTTAACACAACCATTGGACATGGTCTTAAAGATTGTTCCAAGATAGAATTATAGAGCAAATGGTCACTTTAAGTTCCGACTTTGCATCTCAATGTCACATAAATCTCTGATTCAGAATTAAATACAAAGAAATCTCTAACTCTACACTTTCGTTATCACTTTAGTCCCTCACGTTAAATAATTTTGTTAAGTGATGATGTGACACAGGTTTTACGATGACATGACATATGAGGTGTCACAAGGACTAAAGTAAAAGTAGAAATTATCACTTTGGTCCCTGATCCAAAAATCAAATATCCCCAAATTGAATCTCAAATCCTTAAATCTCTAAATCTGAAATCCCTAAATGTCATCTAATTCTCCCTTTTTTTCAAAATTAATCTTCCATTAAACACCAACTTATTGTTAGGTCCCTGACTGTACTACTTACTATCAATTAGATCTCTGACAGTAAATAAATACTCTCACTAATGTCTCTAACAAGTTGTTAACTTAACATAATGCTTCCATAATTGAATAGCATAAGAGGAAGGAGGCCTGACAACATTTGATTTATGGACATAATAGGATTTTCATCTTTTTTATTACCAACAATCATGTGAAGGCTTCATAAGCGGCCAATAGAGAAACATTATAATTATAACTGTTATTATTGTCATTTCATCTTCTTAAAGACACTAACAAATTTATTTTGTTAAAGAATACATGATAGACACACATGTATTTAGTTTTATTAAAAATAAGGATTTGAAACTGAAAACAATATGTGTTATAGGAGGGAGATAGAGATGAAAAAGCTCAAGGCCCTCGTATTGCTCCAAAGCAAGGAGCTCATGATACATGTTTATTGAGAGGGAGGTGCCAAGTTTGCAATTCAGATGTTGCAATGTCTCCTTCGTGTTATGTATCCAATTATGGAAGCATTCTATTAAACTAATAACTTGACAAAGACCTTAGTGAGAGTACATGTTTACTATCAGGGACCTAACAATTAGTAAGTATGCACAATTAGAAACTAAATAGTAAGTTGATGTTTAATGGAATATTGATTTTGAACAAAAGAGATAATTAGATGACATTTAGATTTGAGATTTAGGGATTTGAGATTCAATTTGGGGATATTGATTTTTGATTTAGAGACCAAAGTGACCATTTTTTACTTTTACTTTAGTCCATGTGACACCTCATATGTCATGTCATCATATACCATGTGTTACATCATCACTTAACAGAATTATTTAACGCCAAAGACTGAAGTGATAACGGAAGTACAGAGTCAATAACTTCTTTGTATTTAATCTTGAGTCATGGACCTATGTCACAACGATATGCAAAGTCAGGAACTAAAGTGACCATTTAGTCTATAATTATAACTCCTAGTTGAGGCCACGTAACAATTTTCAAGCCTTCAATTCCACATTAACACAACTGCATCTCAATAATACTTGCTAGATGATGAATTGCTTTCCTTCAAAGTAAAAAAGATTATGAACTATGGTCACCACTCATCATCACAAATAAAATGTATTTAGGAAAATGCAAATAAAAGTACTTACCATTGGCTCCCTGGGTCTCTAATTATAAACTCTTTTTGAAGAATTTACTTGTCGTTAAATATAAGTCATTATGCAATTTACTATGGCTATTTATATATATTTTTCAAATATATCTCATATTAATACTAGGTTATTTTTTATTCCCTTAAGATATTTTGAGATTTCGCTTTGGTCCCTTAAGTCTTTTCCTTTCATTTTGGTTCCTTAAGTTACAAAAATTATACAATTTAGTCTTGAACTTTTTTTATTTCATTTTGGTCCCTTAAGTTATGAATGTAGGCCATTTAGTCCCTGTTAAATTAAAATTTGTTTAATTATACTTAAACTACATGCTGAAATTTTTTAACAAATTTTAATTTAACAGGGACTAAAACTACGTGCTGAAAATTTTTACAGGGACCAAAATTTGTCAAATTTTTTTTATGAGGACTGAAAACACAATTCGTATATTTATAGGATTAAAAAGTTAATTATTGGCCAACTATAAAAAAAAAAAAAAAAAAAAAAAGTCTAGAGAACAAAAATCTAAAGGTAGGAAGAAAAAAAATCACAGAACGAACATAAACCCTTTTCCTAACTCTCTCTAAAACCCTATTTGCTTCTTCTTCAATTCTCTGATCTCACTTCACTACTTTCCCCAACCTTCACAATTTACCGTTGCTGCAACTACAATGTATCGATTCGCTTCTAAATTAGCTTCATCTCTAGCTTCTTCCACTTCAAAGAACAAAAACCTCGTAAGACCGTAACCAATCTTATTTTTATTCTTAAACTTGGTTTTTGTGTGTTTTGAAGTGTAAAGTTTGAATTTTTATTGAATTGGAATTGTGGGGTGTGAATTTTCATCTCAATTTTGTTTTTGCTTTGATGGGTCAATTTTTTTTGAAAAAAAAATGATGAATTTTGGTGCAGGTGTGTAATGGGGCATTGTTAAGAAGGAATTATGTGACTAAAGATATCAAATTTGGAGTTGGGGCTCGTGCTGCCATGCTTCAAGGTGTTTCTGAGGTTGCTGAGGCTGTCAAAGTTACCATGGGACCCAAGGTATTGTTTGTTTACTGCTTCACTTTTTTTGCTCATTTTTCATGTTCATCATTTTTACAGATACTTGTTATGTTATGACCTATGAAGCTCTGTCATCGACGTGTTGACACTGATAATAATTGGAAAAAATGGAAATGATTGAATGAAACCGCCTCATTATTCCGGTTTATGTTATACCTATAAAGCTGCGACACTGTCATGTTGGCATTGATAATAATTTGAGAAAATGGAAATGATTGAATGTAAGTACATGTGTCGGTGTTGTCCACAGACACCTGACATGACTTCAATCTAAAATATGCTACGTAGGTTAATAAGACCGTGTTTTGAATGTGAGTACATGTGTCAGTGTTTGCCATAGAGACACTTGACACGCCTTCCTTCTGAAATGTGCTACATAGGTTAAGGCGATGTTTTGAATGTAAGTACTTGTGTCGGTGTTTTCCAAAGACACTTGACACGCATTCAATTTGAAATGTGCTTCATAGGTCAAGACTGTGTTTTGTTGTTGAATTCAATTTTTGTTTTTGTAATTATTTATTACACATGCTTGTTGCTAGTTGCACCTTATAGGTTTGTCAATGGGTGGTTAGTATTGTTTGTTTTTAAAATTTGTTCATTTTTGTTTGTAAGAGTTGAAATGTGATTTTGATTAGAAATGTTGATTGGAGAAATTGACATGGTGAAGTGATGGAGAGTAACTTTATTTTCTTTTGTTTCGAATTGGTTGAGTCAGGGTCGAAATGTGATAATTGAGAAAAGCAACAGGAACCCTAGGGTCACAAAGGATGGTGTGACTGTAGCCAAAAGTATCAAATTCAAAGATAAAGCCAAAAATCTTGGTGCTGATCTCATCAAGCAAGTGGCTAAGGCTACCAACAGTACTGCTGGAGACGGTGATTACTTTTCTTTCAACTTTTATTTAACCTCAAAACATCCTATAAGTGTTTATTGAGAATTGGATTCTTATTGATAATTTTTTTTTTTCTTTTTTGAAAACTCGGTGTCCGATCCAAGGACCGACTAATCCGAGGGGACCAATCTTATTGATAATGTTACTTTAGCATAAGTCCTACAAGAAGCTTCTTCGAAGTAGAAATTAATAATATATTTCAATCTCAAGGAAAATTAATACAGACTTGTCCATCAAAACTCATTAACTATGTCCAATGTTGCTATCACTCTTTGATTAATTTTCTTAAATTATCAATTATTGTAAGTTGCTTAAAAATAATATCTTTTCAAAGTTTCCACCCCATTGCATGTTGGCCATTGTTTAAAATTTGAGTTGTGTTATTTGAACAGCCATTTTATAGACAACTTTTAGGACAACCATAATTTTACAAAGAAAAAGAGGTATCGACACAAAAACCAAAACAATAGAGAGAGAAAGTAAAAACATAATGTGAGTATGAGAGAAAAAGTTGTCAAAAAGTGGTTGTACAAATATCATTTCTCTTAAAATTTATATATATTCGGAGCTTTTAATTTTAATTTCTTCAGATATTACAAGCCAACATTTCTTCTCTGTTTCCAGGTACAACTTGTGCAACCGTTTTGACTCAGGCAATACTCATAGAAGGATGCAAATCAGTTGCTGCTGGTGTAAATGTCATGGATTTGCGTAATGGAATAAATAAAGCAGTTGATGCTGTAATTACTGATTTAAAAAGCAGAGCAGTAATGATAAGTACATCAGAAGAAATAACCCAGGTGCAAGGAATTCTCAAGAAATATTCACTGTTAATAAATGAATTTTGGCTAAGAAAATTGATTTACAAGATAATGCTTGTCTACATGCCTCCTATAATCAATTTTAGACATATAGGCATTTTGATATGTATCTAAGCTTTTTTTCCGACAAAAATCTGATTATACCGCTAGTCGTCTTCCTAATAGATATATGAAGTGCCATTCGTTGTACTGTTTTAAATTGTTTGCTGCTGGCTATTCATTGATTTTATATGACCAATAGGTTGGTACTATATCTGCAAATGGGGAGCGTGATATTGGAGAATTGATAGCAAGGGCAATGGAGAAAGTTGGGAAGGAAGGAGTCATTACTGTTGCTGTAAGAAAATTTGTTGATTTTATTAAACTTATATTATTGACAAAGTTTCAATACAGGTTGTCTAAGATTTATGTCTTCAGGATGGGAACACTGTGGATAATGAGTTGGAAGTAGTAGAAGGAATGAAGTTGTCTAGAGGCTACATATCTCCTTATTTTATTACTGATCAGAAGACTCAGAAATGTGTAAGTGCAGACTTATTCTTTGTCACTAACATAGATAGCAAACATACTCAAAAGATGCACTAGCATGTTAATGTACAATTGATTTACTGTGATAAACATATGATGATGGTATACTTGGGGGAATATTTTTTTTCTTCTTATTATTAGTATGTATTTCAAAGTCTCCTTTATTTATTCCTCTAAAAAAAAGTTTCCTTTATTTATTGTGAAGTTGGCAAGGTGCCTTTATAAAAAAGACCCTGTTGTTTTTCTTCTTATAATCATGTGATCATTTGTTGAGGACACAGTGTTATGGCGCATTACTTTGAAGGCTATATTAATTTTTCTATATGTTAGTTGTGATTTTTTTTATTAATATGTATTCTTATGACTTTGTGATAAGCCGTAGAATAAATTAGTCATATGTATTAGCTTGGTTTATTCAGTTGTATATGATGACATCATATATAAATAAAATGCCTCATTAAACTTGTTTACATCATATATAATAAAGGTGATGTCGATTTTGTTAGGAATTGGAGAACCCCTTTATCCTCATCCATGACAAGAAAATTTCAGACATGGGTTCCCTGTTGAAAGTATTGGAGCTGTCAGTAACGGTAGATAAGCTAATCTTGATTCATCGTGCTTATTTTCATTACAATTTGAATATTCTCATCATTTACTTTTCTATTTTAATTTTAATCAGAACAAAAGACCACTCCTAGTTGTTGCGGAAGATGTTGACAGTGATGCATTGGCTATGCTCATACTCAACAAGCATCATGCTGGGCTTAAGGTAACAGGTTCATCTTGGTTAAATGTCCCGCTATCTAAAGGTCTTGCAAACTTGATTGCTGGTTTTGTTGTCTTCTCTGTTTTAGATTATTGTACTAGTAACTTATAATCTAGTTATTTATAAGAGTAGTGATATTTTGACAACCATTTTGGTACATCCTTTGAGACAACTTTGTTGTTCTCTCTTCTCATTGGTCAAAAACAATGGAGAGAGAAAAAGATAGAGAGAGAATAAAAACATAATGTGAGTATGAGAGATAAAGTTGTACAAAAGTTGTACCAAAATGGTTGTACAAATATCATTTCTCTATTTATAATTGGTGGTCTTTGTTGCTGCTACATGTAACTTGGGTTTGCTTTCTTGTGTTAATTTTTTATATTGTCGATGTTACACGAGGGTAATAAGTGGTTAGAAAGTTAGATGAACCACAAAAATAACAGATTATAGTGAGATAGCTAATGTAATTTCAAATTTAAACATAGCAAAGGCAATATGTCCATCTACAAATAACTCCATAATGGGGGTAGTTTGAACTGTGCATTGTCTGTTTACTGTCATTATCTTGTTTTATATGCGAGCACTGATCACCTGTGTAAAGTGTTCCAAATTCCCATTACATTCAAGATTTCATTTTGCTGATATAGTATATAATTACGCTTAAAATTTTCTTGCCATAAAACCTTTGGAAATAACAAGTGAAATATGTTGTCTTTAATAAATGCATATGATATACATAATTAAGTGGATACTATCAAATATTCAAGTCCTTCATTATAACAGAAATATTTTACTAAACTTATCATCCGAAGAGGATTTTCATTTGTCATAGATGAATATTCAGATGGTATATTTGAAGTATGTGTCTTGTAATTTTTTTTCCTTTCTACTCTGTGTGTTGAAAGTAATGCAAACTACTTGGAACTTGATTTATTCTCAAGGTTACTTGATTTTCTTCTATATATTTGTTTTCTACTTTATTTCAAGTTTCTTGTATTTTAGGTTTGTGCTATAAAAGCTCCTGGTTTTGGGGACAATAGAAGAGCAAGTCTTGATGATCTTGCCATTCTTACCGGAGGAGAGGTGATGCGCTGCCTATATTTTATTAATCAGTTTTCGTATTTGGATTACTTATGTTCTATTAAGCAATTTTCGTGTATGGACTACTTATTATGCTGAAAATGATCGCAATGAATATGTGAACAGGTCATCACGGAAGAGCGTGGCATACCTCTCGACAAAGTCCGGCCCGAAATGCTTGGCACTGCAAAAAAGGCAAGTGGCTTGAACCAACATAACTATTCTTTGGTTCCTTTAATGTGTTATAAAAAATCTAATTAAATGTGCAACAGATTACCGTCTCCATTGATGACACTATTGTTCTACATGGTGGTGGGGATAAGAAGTTTATTGAAGAGAGATGTGTCCAGGTATTTTTTTAAGAACCAAATTTCACTTGTGCACCCTTTATTTCTTGAAAAATGTTTTTACCATTTAGCCAAATGGTTTTTATTTCTATATCAATTTATTACAGAACGTTGATTTTGATGAAAATATTACTGGATCTTAAATTAGACCTTTGATAGCAGGCTGTTGATAAAAATGGTTCAACAAACGTAATTTGTTTACTTTATGAATATGCACAAATATCATTTTGTAGTTGAGGGACGCTATGCACAACAGTTCTGCGACATTCGATAAAGAAAAGGCACAGGAACGGCTGTCAAAACTCTCTGGCGGTGTTGCTGTTTTCAAAGTTTGTCTTTCATCCTTAAAACAACTACTTTATGATGTTTATTTCAATTTTTATTCATTACCTTACATGGAAGATGGATCTAAACATCTACAGGTTGGTGGTGCTAGTGAGGCAGAAGTTGGGGAAAGGAAAGATAGGGTAACAGATGCTTTAAATGCCACTAGAGCAGCTGTGGAGGAGGGTATTGTTCCAGGTAACTCAATTTTGTCATTTCTGATGGTAGAACAAGTACGAGTATGCAGAGCAGTGTTGTCAAATAGTGGCACTATAGCGTGGTGGAATTTGAAAAAACTTCTACTGTTTTGTGTGGCGTTATAACTTATAACATTTGTAACATAGCAGAATTTGAACAAACTGTTATTTTCTGCAATCTGCAATTGGCAACACTGATTCCATAGTTAGAGTGAAACAAGTGTCATGCACTTCATATTCTTGTTAACAGCTTTTTGATTACTCGTTCATCTATTAAAAGTCTGTATGTAATTGTTTTATCAAGGTGGTGGAGTTGCACTCTTATATGCTAGCAAAGTCTTGGAGAACCTTCAAACTAAAAACGAGGACGAGAGAAGAGGAGTACAGATTATTCAGAATGCACTCAAGGTTTGTGCTGTTTCTAACACTACTTTTTTTTGTCCATGAATTCCCTTCACTATTCTGATTTTACCTGGAAAATTTTCTTTATTTCTAATAATGTATATTACTTGTCATAGGCACCAACATATACAATAGCTTCAAATGCTGGTTTTGATGGTACCCTAGTTCACAGCAAATTGTTGGAACAAGATGATTTTAATTTGGGTTTTGATGCTGCTAAAGGTCAGTAACCTGTTTACGCAATTGAGATTATATTCGAGTCCATTGTGATTTATCCTATGCTGTCTTGTTTATCAAACCTTTACATTTGAGAATAAATATCTGAAAAATTATACTTGTATTAAAAAGAATGTTGTTTAATTATGATGCTTATTCTGCTAAAACAGGAACCTATGTTGATATGGTGAAGGCTGGAATTATAGATCCTGTTAAAGTTGTTAGAACAGCTTTGGTAGATGCTGCCAGGTAAGATCATATAATGACATTGCAATCTTTTCTATGCATATGTTATCGTATATTACTATATGTTAAACTTTTCTGTTTTTCCCTAATTCAGTGTTTCGTTGCTACTGACGACAACCGAGGCATCTATTGTGGAGAATATGAGTGACAAGAATAAACCTCCCCAAAGGGTGCCAGATATGGATGATTTGGACTACTAACCTGCTTCAACAAACGATGAAAGCAATTTTTTGCATCAGTTTTCTACTTATCGAGGAAGCTACTAAAGTTTAAACTTGGGGGGTCTAATTTGAGGAGCGAGATTGAAATTATGCAGCCTACGATTCAATGTCATAGGGAAAGTTCATGTCTTATTCAAGTTATCATAATCAATAGGTTAAGATTTAAACTTGTCCCATTCTTTAGGTGTCATTCATCCTTTGTACTATAATTTTTGTAACACAAGTACAAATCAAAAAAGTTTTGAAACAGTTTTTTGTTTGACGCTAATATTTAAAAATGAATGGAGTGGAATGGACTAGAGAGCAGCGTAACGGAATGAAATAAAATTCTTATTCTATTGTTTGAGTATTTTGTAATGGAAGAAAGCAAATTCCTGTTTCATGGTTTCGACTTTGGATGAATTGTGTTATGACTTTAGTGTAATCTAAACAATGAAACATCAATCCATTCTATTCTATCTCATTTCATCAGTTCAAAGTCACCAAATTTCATTTTCTGGACTCGTTTTTTGTTTGATCATTCAACTCATTGTTACATGCTTCTATAGCTCTGTCATCTTAGCAGTAGAAGCTAGGCCAAAGTTTGTAGAACTTTCTGCCTCTTAAAGCCAACATTCTTTATTCCATTTGTCAAAAATGCATTGCTTAAAAGCACATTCATATGCCTAATTTACTAATTTTAACCTCAAAATGTGATTGCTAATGACAACAAAATAATGTGAACGTATCTTCTGCAATCTATACTAATAAACACCTGCATCATCAACTGGTACAATTTGTCAAAGTAAACAATGTTGCTGCACCTTTCAGATCATGATCTTGATCTTGAGCTTGAACTTGTGTTTGTTGAATGTAGTCACCATCTGATTTAATCAATCCATCGTCTATCTTAAACAAAACCGCTTCATCACTGCATATCATTAGCCAAAAACTGGATCATGTTAGATGTTGTACATGCCAGTAAAGAACAGTATATAACTATATATGGCAATTTAACATCAAATAATCATAAATGCATGTCTATTCTGTCAATAATGGCTTTTTACATCATATATCAAATATTCCATTAATGTCTAATCCAAGCATACACTATAGACATATATTACTAGAAAAAAATTGGATTACATACAGAAAAACATGAAATTCGTCTCTAGTTTTAATGTTAAGTGATAGAAATGCGGAAATTGAAGACCAATTTCATTTATTGTTTTTTATAGGAGAGGGAGAATTTTGTTAGAAGCATTGATAGAACCTCCTACATAATACTCCATCAATGTTCAACCCATACTACTAACCATATTTCTGTCGGTAATGCAACTTTTTCAAGTTAATGACATAAACATTAAGAAAAGAAGAAGAAAAAAAACCTGTGGTGAAGTATTTCTCCGGAGTCGAACCCTAATTCATTTCTTTCATCACAAGGTATATCAAGAATTGGCTTATGATCATACTCATCACTAGCATTACTACTTTGGCCATGCAATGACAATGATGATAGAGAAATAGCCCCCCAATTATTATTATGTTGTTGCAAAGGAGTTGTATTAACACTACTACTATTTCTTTCTTCAGTTATAATGTATTGTTCTTGTTCCTGTTCCTGTCCATGTTCTTGTAATTGTGGCACAACTTGTTCTTGAACATTGTAATGATAATGAGCCGGCACAGTACCCGGAACAATAGATCCTGATGGATTATAAAAACCTAACAATGGGTCTGAATTCATAATACCTTGATCACCATAATTAACCTGTATTTGTTGTTGTTGTTGTTGAGATTGTGATCGAAATATCGCGAGTTGTTGATGAACAAGATCAAGTTCTAATTTATAATATTCAATTTGAGCTTGAAGATCTTGAATATATTTATAACAACCACCAACAGGATCATTAGCCCGCATATCAGATTGAAAAATGATCGTCCTCATGGCTTGATCTTTAAGAGGAGGGTCAAGAAATTTAATGATTTTATTAATGTTGCTAACTCCAAATAATTTGTGTGCATTAAGGAATTGTCTTTGTCTATCATGAGGAAAGTAAGGTGCTAGAATGCAATCAGGTGCACATTTTCTACGTTGGTATTTACATGCAGCACATGCTTGAGTGGTGTTATTGTTGTTTTTGTTGTTCATGGTTTTTTTGGAAGAGAAAAATGTGGAATTGGTGCGTTTCCGGAGGGGAAGGTGGTTGTTAGGAAGGAGATTAATTTTCTCTGAGATGGAGAGAAATGGAAGGAGAGGACATAGACATATATATGGAGATTGAGGTTTTTAGACAAATTAAATAATGTATATTCTTTAACGGATTTAACTAACTTTGTTAATTTTTGGAATGTGGGATATATATTACATATTTAGAACTTGGTAATGACAATTTGTTAATTTAATTAGCATCATGCAATGCAAGTACTTCTATTTTTTCCTTCATTAACTATTTGGCTATCTAACATTGTGAAATAGTTTATTAAGACAAATGACAAGTGGACACATTTTCTACAACAATGAGACCTCATATGTACTCACGGTGAACAATACCTATTATTGTCATTTTTTTAATAATTTTTTTGGATAATAAAAGAAGGGTATTTTTGTAACACATATTTGAGGTTGTGTCATTAACTATTTTCACACTACAAAATGCACAAGGAAATGTATGTTATTAACCACTTATTTAACATATATCTCATTAATCATTTAGAGAACTTTGTTAACCTAAAATGTATATGGTGAAGTTTAAAGTGATAATATTTCAACGCATAAATTTCAACATTGTTTCTTAAAACTATATGGTGAAGTTTCTATCATTAAGTTGACACTATGGACAACTTCGGGAAAGAATTTAATTTCATGTATGCCTACATAATTTTAAGTATTAATATTGGATAAATGGAACCAATTGTGGCTACATAACTAACAAACATCTCACCTCTCTCGACACTTATATTCGAATATTCAACTCAAATTTGGTTAGGACTTAAACATATAAGAACCCAATCTAGAATAAAGACTTGTTTTTGGTTGAAAAGTCTCGTGACTCGATCAACATTATTTTTTTTTAAGAGTTGACGTCAATGAAAACTTATTTTACGTTTTCTGATATCCTATTTATTATGACCTAAGATAAGTCTAAATGATATTAGGTATTTTAGGTGATGAGTCGTGCTTTTCAGCAGGATCTAGAGAGATACTTTGATAGTACTCGGTGAAAACATGTTATACCAATTTCACCTCTCTCATCTCTCTTATTTTATTTTTGTCATCTTTTCTATTTACTCAATCAACATTATGGAACACTATATGATTATTTGAACACTATGTCAACCTGTGATAACCTAAACAAGATGGAGGTGAAAAACCTGCATTGTTGTTGTCTTTGCTTTCTAAAATTACATGGTTGATGTGTGAATTGAAACAAACGTTATTGAATTTAACAAGATAACAAACATTGGTAGCATATGTCATAATTCAATCCCTACTCTTTCTATGCTCAACCATAGAAATATGTCTCCTACTGTTCTAGATGTTTACACTCGGATGATTAGTTGTTTGATAGTATGGTTGGTGTTTCTTTTTCTTTTTGGATAATATTTCATGTACATCTTTTTTTTCATACATACATTATACCACCCCATGTGAGAGTGTGTGAGAGACAATAAATGTAAGTTTTTTTGTGTGTGGGGATCACATGGACACATGTCATAATTATGTGTGGGACCTAAGGTGGTCTATATATCATTACTCCTCTCTAGATTTAGCACTAAATGGCTTCAGTTATCTATCAAACCTACTTTAAATTAAGCCCACCTATATAATTAGTGAAGAAAACACCATAATAAACCTAGGAAAATTATTGTTCTTACTTCAAAAATTGCTCTCAAACATACCCAGCAGTAGTTAATTATTGTTCAACTTTTCAGCGGTAGTTAAATATCGTTGAATATTTTTTAGACGGTTCAATCACTTTTTACACCGTTTTAACTGATTTTAAAAATGTCCAACGATACTTAACTGTCGTTGGAAAGCTAAACATCAGTTAACTGCCGTTGGGCCAACGACAGTTGAAAAAAAGAGCATTTTGAGAAGTGAGGAATAGTTTTCTGAACATAGGTTTTTTGAGTCTTTAAAGAAAAAAAAAAACAAAGATGTTATTTCAAATTATCTTTTTAGATTCCCGAAAATAAAATTATAGGAAATAAACATTTATATGTTTGTTACAAGTTTATTAAACTTAATTTATGGATATAAATGTTCTTGAGAATAGAAAAATTTCCTCAAGGTTGAGAATAAATCTCTGAAGATAAGAATAAATTTATTTATAAGTAGATATTAACTCTCTATTACGAAAATTCATGTGAATATTATAATATTTACAAAATATTTTTTTTAGAAATATAGCTAAGAATAAAAACCATATACTTCATTCCTAAGAATAAATCTAGTAAATTGTTGTAAGAAAATAAAATAAATTTAAGTAAACTTGAAACAAACATCTTAAATAAAATAATCCTATGACACTTAATGTGAGTACTCTAGATATTTTCCTCAACTCAAATTCACAATGATGAAACCTGAGCTTAATCTTTTTATTTTCTTTGATAAAACCTGGAATCAGAAGAACCTCTAAAAATAGAAAGTCTAATGTAATTTTTGAATACCGAGTGTATAAGCCAAAAAGAAAAGAAATCATTTTGAGAAAACAACAAAATCAAATTATGAACAATATAAATCAAGGTGGACTCAATTAATATATACCATACTACCATTTGCACATGCATATACACACAACACCTAAAATTGAAGAATAAAGTATTTAACATAGCTAACCAAAACAAACGAAGATAATAAAACCAAGATTATTACATGAGTAAATTAACCAAGAGGTCACAAAAATCAACTAATTTGAACTTGAAGACTCTAAATTAAATTTGTCAATTAACGTAGAACCTTTAAAACTACTTGAAACACTCCATTGATCGGAGTTTGCCACCGACGACGACGAAGGCACCCCGTTACCGCACTTAGCCACCGTTCTTACACTTTCTATCAAGGCCTCCGTCCTCGACTCTTGCGACAAAATCTCCGACAACTTCTCTGGACTTATCACCAATTTCACCTTCCACACTCCACTACTATTGTACCTCGGAAACACTTCATGTTCCGACCAACTATTGTTATTATTGTTATTGTTGTTGCTATTCTTGTCACATGTGGACATTCGATACGGAGTTAACGTTTCGAATGTTTCACCAAATTGTTTGACAATATTTTTGAGAGGGAGAAGGTAGTAAATTTCACCAGCTTGAAGTTCTTCGTTTTTTGAGAGTGGTTTAGAGAGTGTGTTACGGTTGTTTTTGAAAATTCCATGGTGTGGAAACTCGTTGGTTATGCATTCAACCGTTATGGGAGAATAAAGTTCCATGATGCCTCCATTTGATGTTACAATTCTTACCATTGTTTCTTCAAAATCTCCATGATGAAAGCCTTTGAATACGCAATTACCCATTTTGCATGAATCAATAATAATATGATATGATGGATCTATATAAATATGTATAATGTATAGTTTGCAAGATTTACTTTGAGGTGGTGGTGAAGGGTTGATTATAAGGGTTTGAATTTAAAGGAGAGTGATGATGAATGAGGAGGTTTCTTGAGGGTTTCTTTTTGGTAGATGGATGATGAGTAGCCGACACAAAAAGGTATCAAATCCTTTCTTTGTTATTAATTGATTCCATAAACTAAGATTGCCTATATTTGTCTATGAAGGTATCGGGTATGGGTATGTATGGCATTTGCCATTGATTGGTAGCTATTATAGGGGAGTGGTCCCACTTTGCTTATATTATTGAGAAGATCTTAGTTAATCAAGATTACGATTATTAAAGTTTCTCTTGACAGAAATTATTAATATGATGCATGAACAATTTTATCTTAAAAAATTGTACGAAGAAACAAAGTATAAGGTGATAAGGTCAAAAGGTCAACGATTGAGAATAGATAGCTGACACAATTAAATATAAATCAAATGCATCAATATTAATTGACACATTTGTCTCTTATATAAAAGATCGAAGGAAGTATTATTTTGTTGAAAAAATAATACTACAATTGAATGTAATTTCTTTTTATTTAAAAAAGTTTCTGAAATGACACGAGAAATCAAGAATTAGGAAGGAGAAAGGCCGGTGGTGGGCATTTGGGAAAGTAGGGCCGATCGGGTGTCTTTCATTCAAGCAACAAGAAAGAAGACGAACAAAACCAAGTGAGAGGCCGGAGGTGGAAAAAGAGTCAAGTCGATCAGGTTCGACAATCGAGAGAAGCAAAAGAGTGAATTGGACTTCTAGACTCACGGTTCAAAGAGCATTTAAGCCTATCTATTATTTGAAGATCATCCACTAAACAAGTATATCTCACATACCATGAGAATTAAACCCAATTTATTATAAGGTATAAATTAACTCATTATCAACTAAATCAACATTTTAGATACAAAATTTATGAGTACTATTTAAATAAACAATAATATTAATGATATCCCCTAAAAGATTAAGTCGCTTGTCTTTACGTGGTTGAAGGCGAAGTATTCCTCTCTTCCCCTCAATTATCATGGCTGGTAGCTTAGCTCGTTCACCATTTTGGGCATAGACCAAGTGTTTCTTTTCTTTTTATCTTTTGCTTTGTATGAGAGATTTTTGTAAATAGTGTTTTGGACAATGTTGTTTTTTCCTTAGTACGTCTTGTGCTAGGAAAAACTCTTTTGAGGTGGTAATATAATTCATTTTAGCTTCTTCAAAAAAAAAATTATCATATACACGATAAATGAATACGTGAGAGTACTTTTTATTTGTCCAAAACACGCGAGTAGTTATAAAAGAAAAATACATTTCTCTCAAAAAAAAAAATACATTAGATAGATATACGACATGAATGTCGTAAAAAATTATGCACTAACTAAAATTGTAGTAGAAAATTTAGAGAGACAAAGTTCATGGAAAATTTTATAAAAACTAAAAATAAAAGTTGATACATTTTGAGTGACCGTAAACATATTCAACTCTTACATATTTAATATTGTTTATTATGAAAACTCAGCCGGACATAACCCTTTTAAATAAATGGTTAGGGGTTCTCTCTCCCTCCAACTCTCTTACTCCTTTTTAAAATATTAAATATATGTGAAACAATCAATTATGTAACTTATTTTAAGAGGGTGGAATATCAATTTCACATGTGTAACCCAATATATTTATATTATATTAAGAGTAAGTGGACCTTTGTTTTATAAAAAGGACCTCTCTTTTCACCGACGGACTAAAAAAGATGAGTGGGGTGATGCAAAATTGGATTCAATATATCAATTAAAACGGCTATAAAAAGTTGAATTAACTAATCAAATTATTATTTTCATGGTGGTTTGCATGGGGGAATATAGATTTGTGATGGTGAAGGATGAACGTGTAGGGCCATACGTGTGGTAGGATAAGAGATTGTGGTTGATCTTAGTTCACTAGTTGATAATGAAATGTTAACAATATTGAATCTGGTTTAGTCAAAAACAGAATCCATGTGACCAAACTCAGGTTGCATTTCATTGTGTCATGAAATATGCAGTATTTGTCGGTTATATCATACCAGCACCTGGAAGGATACATGTTGCTTCATCCCCACACGAAAATGTTCCTCTATGGATTTTTTCTCTCACTAAAGATACTATATTCATTAAAATTTTTATAATACATAAAAAACAAACATAAACTAAAAATAAAAATGATAAGTTTGCAAACAAACTCACAACACTTAAATTAATAGCATAAAATAATAAAATAGATATAAATAATGTGACAAAATCAAAGTAATTAAAATATTATATAGATGTTGCGTGATATATCGGTTGTTGGAATTATTAGATTTTTTTTCTTACAAAATAATTATTATAACTTTTCATAATAATGAAGTCATTTCGTTTTTTTTTTTAATATTAAATCAAAATTTTCATGTTTTTTATGATTTTCTAAAAACAAAATCTAAAAAATAAACATTTTCAATAAATACTTTATTAAAAATTATCTTCTTTACGATAAACAAACATAAAATAACTTCATTTTTTAAGAATATTTTGTGCCAACCGTGGATCCATGGTAAAGACGTTTCTCGGTGGCACCGTGACATCTATTGAGAAGGTGGTTTCAGTTCAATCTCCACCTCTAGAGAGTGAAGCTCCCGTTGCAATTTGAACCACCATATGGAAGAATTGTGACGCCAAAACATGACACTACAAACACAAATTTAGGAAATAAGAATTGGCGACGCTCTTGAAGAGAACTGGAAGCGGCGAGATAAAGACGATTTTGTAGAGGAGACACAGTATTAACATCGTCGCAAGAGGTTTTTTTTGTAAGAGATCAAACTTCTAGAAAAAAGAGTAAACCTACTTTTTTTTTCTTTCATTTGGATCATCTAGCCATTCATGCTCTAAAATTTAAAAACTACCCTACACTTTTTTGATGCAAAAAGAGGGGACACTTTACCATAAAAGGAGGATATAGACATATAAATTTGAGAGTATGTATTCTTAAAATTTGGAATGTGGGAATATAATTATAATGATCTTCACTGTTTTCTAGTAATAAGTACCTACGTCTTTTGGCTCATGAGCTTCACCGGGTAATTTGAAACAACAAATTGGCCATATTCTATAGGAAATGTTCCTTTTATCTTTCTCTTTTCATCCATTAGCATTGTGACAGTCCTACAACTTTCGGTGATACTTGATTACAATTTGAAACTTAGCTTATAATTAATCATGAAGTCTAGATAAAAACAATTCTTAGTACCATGTGCAATTTCTTCATTCTTTTGTGTTAGAGGACATTCCAAATTGGGTTGACTAGGTTAATGAGTTACATCAAATTTAATGACAAATTATTGAAGAGGATTTGAGTTTGATTCTTGGATGGAATCATTCTTGACTACTCTTAACACTAAATAAAGAGGACAACCGTAATTGAGATCGATTTGTTTAGTTATATTTTGGTTTTAACACTTCCGTTTTTAGAAAAAGGATCTAGTATTTTGAAATTTGACGGGAAGTAAGCAAATTCTGATTAACGATTGTTTCAATTAGATATTGAACTTGGATTCTTAACTGAAGTTTATTAACCATCTGAACTTAACCGCTTAGATGATGAATTGGCTCAATCAGGCTCTCAAGTTCGGAGTAACATTCCTTTAAAAATAGTAGATAAGAGTAACATTTTAGCTTTATTTTGTTAGCTTGACTTTGTAAGTTTTGTCTCTCTTTTTTATATTTATACATATATGCACACTAGTGTTGAAGTACCTTTTATACTTTAAATGCCCACAAAAATTGTCATATTATTTCATTTCACACAATAAAGAGAAATTGTACATCAAGCAAATAATAATATATTGTCAAGTCTCTCATGTTTTAAAGGAAAATGTTACATGAACACCTTTTATTCCTACATCCCATTGTACATCCCATATATTAGGGATATTTTGGTAAGTTCATCTCACAACCACACTTTATCTTCTATTTATGTGGGATCCAAGTTGCCACGTGTTAGAATTTTGTGTGGGTGTAAAGGGTGTATTGCCCCATGTTCTAAAACATAGCTCAAATCACAATGAAATTTCTTACCTTTTATCATTAGCAGTATCATAAAACAATAGAAAACATTGACAAGGTGTCTTATACACTTATCTTTCATGTCTAGTGTCTCAGAATATCTAAGAACTAAGATCATTATTGACAAAAAAAAAAAAAAAAAACCATATAAATGGTGCTATTGGAAAGTTCGTATTGAGCTCATAAACATCATATTTGAGCCAAACATATTCCATAGAAAGCTATCACCATATAATTATTCTTTGAGTAAATTGCCAAGATTTTTTTCTAGACATTGGACTTTATTCTTGATCTTCGACCTGTTCTGAGGATATAGGCCTGCTCAAAAATTTAATTCCATAGACTTAGTGATTTCGCATGATAAATTTTCTTAAACCAAGAGTTGATTGTAATACTTTATGAGAATGCAATTCCAAGAAAAATTCACAATTGTAGTCTAAAGTCTAAACATGTTCAAGTCCATTTGTCAACAACTCTGACAGTAAAAGGTTATGAATACTTGCAGCCAAGTAATTATAAGGATAATAGTGCCATTCATTTTTCAAGTGAGTTTGATTGAAAATGACCAAGGATCAAGAAAAGAAGAAACAAAGCTTTCTTTTATGATCAAGTAAGGTACCTTATAGAACACAATACTTTGAATTCGCCATATATAGGGAACAAGTGAGAAGATTGTTAAAATTGAGAGATCATCCAACATGTTCAGATTGGGGAGGAGTCGGAGGGGAGAAGAAGATTAGTTGGGTTAAGCGGAAGTCGGTTTGTCAACAAAAAAGGAATGGTGGTCTAGGTGTAAAAAATGTTCGAGTGATGAATGTGAGCTTATTAGCAATGGCGTTGGAGATTGCTAGATGGAGAAAAGACTCTTTGGAAGGAGGTTATAGGGGAGAAATACGGTTCTAGTGTTGATAGTCTTATGGAGGGAGGCAATACCATGATTCCAAATAACGCCTCTTTGTGGTGGAAGGATATAGCTAGATTAGATGATTTTGGTGATCATGGTTGGTTTACATCGGAACTCCAGAGAAGAGTGGGGAATGGCTTGAGTACAAGTTTTTGGAAGATCAAGTGGCGGGGAGAGTTGATTAAATATCCTAGACTCTTTTCTTTATCATGTCAAAAAGAGGCAAGTATTGGAGATTTGTTTACTTTAAATGGCTCTAATTTGGATTGGAATTTATTTGGAGAAGACAACTCTTTGTGTAGGAGGAACAACTAGTGGCGGACTTATTGGTGGAGTTGGAAGGAATGAGGTGGGCGCAAGAGGAGGATAAGTGGGTTTGGAATCTAGATGATGTAGGTGTTTTCTTCGGTAAAATCGGCTTATTTAAAACTAGATAGATTGATGTTGATGGAAGATTTATGGCGAGAAGAGGAAAAACGGGTGTCGTCTAGATTCGTGTGTTTTGTGTGATAGGGAAGAAGAATCGGCACTCCATATTTTCCTTCATTGTGATATTGCAAGGGAGGTGTGCTTGGCGGTGATGAGGTGAATGGGAGTGAGTGGCAGTGAAAGAAATAAGAAAATCCGGAAGGTCTATGGCTTGTTTGGCATACAACTATCTGGGTGATATGGAAAGTGAGGAATGATAAAATCTTTAACAATATTTCTTGGGAGGTAGAGGAAATTATAGAGGAAATCAAAGTGTTATCATTGCGTTGGTTGTTGTCCCGGATCAAATCTTCGGTGTGTTTATTTTAAGAATGGAAATGGAATCCAAAGGATTGTCTTTTGAGGTGAGTAGGGGTCATGGCTTTTGGTAGTGGTTTTGGCTGTTCTCTTGCGACAGTGAGATGGTCCCTGGTTGGCGTGCTTTGTTGCGCTTTTTTTCCTGCCTGTTATGTGCCTTCTGTGTGCTGCTGGCTGGGGTGCTGTTTTGCTTTCTATGGGTTCCTTCCCTTTTGTGAAGCCTGGGCGCGGCCTCAGTTGCTTTGGGTTTTTTGGTAATGCTAGTCATTGTTTTTCTTTTTTTGAGGAACTTGTTATATATACGGATGTTTTGGCTCTTACAGTTCTAGGTGTTCCGCATATATACGGCACCTTGTATTTATCTTGTGATCACAGTTTTGTGTTTCTTACACATACTTGGCTTAATAAATTTTGCAGATGAAAAAAAACAATCCAACATGTTCAGAAAAGCCAACTAAGAAATAAAAATTCTTCCTCTAACATACTTGCTAGAGGAAAAACCAGTTACTCTCTTTAAAATAGGTGACTCCCACATGTCTCAATATTCAAGTCATCAACAAAACTAGCATTTACTGAGCACTGATTGTCAACTTTGTCTGAGAAGTGGTAAAAAAGATTTGTTGTATTTGAGTAGGGAGAACAAATTACAGAAACATATAATTATAGGCTTGTTTAGGCATACTATCATCCTCTTTTAAAACAAAAATATTGTAGCATTTTTTAGTCAAACAAGTGAACAACTATTAATATAAGATGATATATAAGTTAATATATCATATGCTTTGAGAAATTGTAGAAAGTTCATGTTTTCAACCCCTCAAATAAAAAAAAATGACAAAAGAAAGACTACTATGTTCTACTTCCTATGCTATGCTTTTGATCATACTGCAAAATTTAATCTAACAAACTATAACTTGTCCATCATCCTTACAATTACTGTCAATTCGTCCTCCTCGGGATCACAGTCACCTGGTTCATTCAAATCCTCTGGTAACAAAGAGTCAAAGACCCATGCTCTTTCCTACATTACTTCCATGTACCGAGAAGGAATTGAACTAGCTTCAACTAAGATGCCATGAATTTAAGCCTGAACCAACCAGGGTCATGTCATTAAAGAATTGATTTTATTACAATATCATTATCATCGAATAAAATAATCATTACTTTCAAAGTCAGCATGGATGTGCTTGAACTGGGCTACATAAAATCAGATCAAGAAGAATATCTAATACTATATTAATTTGCACTATATAGCTTAAATCACAAAGAGATAGCTGAGCACTAAACATGGTCTTAGGATCATGAACCTGTTCATGTATCTCACCTTTCACAATGTTAGTTTCATTTTGTTTTCATTTTCTCTGTAATATGCAAGAGGGAGTAAATCTTTTTTTTGTGAAAATCACTTTCTAGATTATAATTACTATAAAATCAAAATAAATTCTCGATCTAATAGATATATTGCCAAACCATTAACAAAGGCCAAAAGATAATTCTTCTACAATATAATCAACCTAAGGCATCATATGAAATACTCACATGTTAGTAAAACATGACAAAGATTGTAGAACAACATATATCAATGCCATACATTCAAACAGTTGTCAATAGTAGAAGAGTACTTACTTTCAATGAGTCGAAACCAAACTTTCAACGTGAGAGAACGGACATGCTTTACCGGAATATTTTCTCACTAATCTACTTTCTTCCCGAGTATACCTCAATGCTCTAACTGTCCCTACTACTCTATTTTCTCTCTGATTATAGATAATTGTTTTGCAACCATATTCATATGTCAATACCAAGGTATCTCCATTCTTAGAAAGGTACAGCGGCAACAAGAATAGATTATGGTATCTCTTAATCGTATCATGCATTTCAAGATTGAAGTAATCAATTCTAAATAACTAAGTCCAACACTCTCTTGAGGCAAAATCCCTAATTAATTTTAAAGATAATAAACTTTAATGATTAAGGATTAAATGGACTTTGATTAATTCTTTGGTATTTAACTTGTGCTCTTGAGTGTTTTTACTAAGACAGGAACAAGGTTTAAATCATACCAAGATACATGAAATCAAAGGACATTGAATCCATGAACCAATTCTGAAGTTCAGAAAGTTAGTTCAGAATGTTGATCAGAGAGTTGATCAGAACGTTATGATAAGAGTTCAGAAGGTTGTTCATAAGCAACCCAGAATTATCAAGAACATGAACAAGAACATGCAAGCTACATTGTGACATGAATGTACGTCCAGGAAAGCATCTTTGCATGGGTCAATCAATAAGTTATGGCATTAACAAAAGAAATGTCTAAAGGATCTCTAATGTTCATTCAAGACTATGAACATTAAAGTACTAAGAATATTCCAATGAGAATATTATCCTAGATGATGCATTCACTGCACTTCAGTTGTGTTTTACTATTAGAGTTGATTTACATCAAAAGTTAAGTCTTGCAAATTAACCTAAAGTAAGAACAAATGGAACATTCTGAAGGTCAGAATGTTCATTTCTGCACATGCTTCCAACAGTGTAGTTGGTGGAAAGATGAAAAAGCTAGCAAAAGGAGATCTTGCGCAGAGATTGACTTATCCCCTGATCAGTATCAAGCAAATCTTCTAGAAGCATGGGCCTGAAGATTGCAGATCCATTATCCTCTCTCTCCTGCACAATGTCCAAGACAGATTTGGTAACTTTATCCTACTTTATCCAGCAACTTTTGATGCATATGGAGAAGTAACTTATTAAGGATAGAATTTGAACAAATCTTATGTCACGCATTGGACAAACCCAGAAACTCATCAGACATTCATCATTGATGAACCCAGATGAAGAACATCATGAATATCAAACATTCTGATGAAGAACACAACAACATTCTGATGTTCATACTAGGAACACAACAACATTCTGATGGTCAGAATGTTCACCCATATTTTCAAGTAAAAGCTTGTGGGGCCCAGGACACGTGGCATAACACCTTCATAAACAATAATAAGCATTTAATTCATCAAATGCATTTAACACTTAAACTTCATCAATTAGTAATAATAATTTTTCATATAATATTTCTTTAACAACTCATAAACAACATCATGTAATCATCGTAACAACTTCATAATCAACATCATAGACAACATCATAACAACTTCATAATCAACATCACAAACATCATCATAATAACATCATAATCAACATCATAATAACATCGTAATCAACATCATAAACAACATAACAACATCATAATCAATATCATAATCAACATCATAACAACATCGTAATCAACATCATATAACATAATAACAACTTCATAATCAACATCATAAACATCGTATAATCTTCATAAGCACTTCATTAACAACACATGGATAGAAGACAACTAACAACTCATGGATAGAAGATAACTCAACAACTTAACAACTCATGGATGACAATTCATCAACAACTTAACAACTCATCGACAGCGACTTTGACTCGACAATGCAACTTCGACTTCTTAATCATGCATGTGGTACCAATCCAGGGCATTAACCCCCCAACGTATTGAGCATAAATACACTCTAGGGCATCAAGCCCTCAACTTATTGAGCAAAGGCTCCAGGGCATCAAGCCCTCAACGTGTTGAGCATATATACACTCCAGGCATCAAGCCCTCAACTTATTGAGCAAAGGCTCCAGGGCATCAAGCCCTCAACTTAAATGAGTATGCATGGACTCAACAACTTACAACTTGGACAACATCAACAACTTAAGACTCCAATACTTTGGAATGACAACTTACAACTTTACAACTTAGACCAACACTTGCAACTTGATCAATATTCAACAACAACAGAAACAACACAAGCAATTCACATCATAACAATATTAACGATAAACAACTACAACTTCAACATCATACATATTCCACATAATACATGTATAAGTATATCACATTACTAACATCATTAATCATCTTAATTTTAGACTCTCTGAACAACAATAATAAATACAATCAACAACAGCAATGACAACAACAATAACAACTTGCATCATAACAATATTAACCACAACAACTTGAATGATATGAACAACAATATTTCTATATCATACAATATTCACATAATATATGTATCTCAAATTATCCAACAAAGATATTCACGTCAAACCAATTTAGATCCATCACAACATAGGTTAAATACTCTTAAACACCCTAATTGAACTCATGGTACTTCTAGTTTTGAGGTTTGGAATTATTCCATAAGTTTTTGATTAACCTAGAAACAGTTATGCTGAATTTTCATAAGATTTCACTAAGACCTCCTTGGAGTATTTTCATCATATCTCAAGAACCAAAAATAATTTTCACGTCAAACCAAAGCCACTGGAAAGCTAACTCAATTATCGACAACTTTCATGTTTACACCAAAGGCCAATTCAAAACAGAAACGTGTTAAAAAGACGCAAGAACATGAAACCGGACGTGCTGTCAGAGAGCAACTCGGGAAAAACCCACTTTTCACCCCCAAAATCCCAATTTTAACTTCCTTATGCCCAAATTTGATCCAAAAACTTGTCTAACCATTTCTATACATGTTAAGGCACTCAAAACTATATAAAACATTGCACTAAGAATAGGACATGATCTAAACATCAATTCTACACAAATTCAACGGATTTTCTACTCTATTAACAACTAATTACAACTTCAAAACCTAATTCCCAAATTCCCATAACTACAACCTACAACATGCTAAACTCAATTTCAAAATTATACACTTAGAATTAGAGAAAGTTAGTCCCACCCTTACCTTAGGTTAGATGATCGCAAGGTTCTACCGTTTTCTCTTCTCTGACTCTTCCCTTCTCTTGGTTTCTCCTTTTTTTCCCAAAAACTTGTTTTCACGTAATCCTTATTTTCTAATTCTAACTCAACCCTTTTATATAAATCTTTAACCTACTTATTTTCTCTTATTTCCAAATTTGCCCTCCAAATCTCAATATTCTATTCTAATATATATATATATATATATATATATATATATATATATATATATATATATTATATAATATAAAATATTCCTATAACAAATAACAAATATATTTCTACACCAAATAAGAAATATATTTCTACACCAGATAACATATATATTTCTACATCAAATAACAAATATATTTCTACACCAGATAACATATATATTTCTACACCAAATAACATAATATTTTCACACCAAATAACATAGTATTTCTACACCAAATAATGTAATATTTCCACACCAAATAACAAATATATTTTTACATTAGATAACATATATATTTTTACACCAAATAACATATATATTTCTACACCAAATAACATAATATTTCTACACCAAATAACGTAATATTTCCACACCAAATAACAAATATATTTCTACACCATATAACATATATATTATACTAATAAATACCAACATATAACATAACAAAATATCACTCATCAAAATAAATCGACTAAATTATAAAAAGACATCTAAACTCAATAAAATAAATAAATAATAAAATAGGGCGTTATACAGTCCCTAATGTTTCTTCCTTGAATGAATCCCCTTTGTTCTTCTGAGATAATAGATTTCATGATTGGAGCCAATCTATCAGCAAGTATCTTTTTTATCATCTTGAATTTGAAATTTTTCAGAGCAATAGGTCTAAATTGATCCACTGTATCTGCATTTTTAGTTTTTGGAATTAACACAAGAGTATTTGAATTAAAACAAGGAGGAAACCAGCCCTTTGTGAAAAATTCTATCACAGCATTGCAGACATCTTTGCTTATAATACTCCAAAAAGATCGAAAGAAGATTGCACCAAAACTGTTGGGGCCTGATGCACCCTCTTTGTTTAATTCAAAAACTGCTCTTTTAATCTCATCAAAAGAGGGAATCATGGTAAGCAAGCTATTTGTGTTGTTAGAAATCATGTTGGGAATAACTTCCTCCACCAGCTCATCCACATGCAAAACAGTGTTAAAAGAAAATAAATTTTGAAAATAGTTTGTAAACTGATTTTCAATTTGCTCTAGATCATTGATTATGTCATCATCAACTTTAATAGCTGTGATAGGTTTGGTTTTTGATTTGATTTTGGTCAGTCTGTGGAAATAGCTAGTATTTCTATCACCTTCTAAGTGCCATTTTGATTTTACTCTTTCTTGCCATAATGGTTCTTATTTGTTGAGGGCATCTTCCAAATTAATTTGTGTTGTTTTTTGTTGTTCAAGAAGATCATTAGTCATACCATGATTATCTATAAGACTCCATCCAGCTTATTATCAGCTTCTTTGACAAGAACATGAACATTTCCAAAGATGTTATGATTCCAGTCTTTGAGTTTATCTTTTAAAGCTTTGAGTTTATTAGAGAGCACAAACATTGGATTCCCCACCACAATGGAGTTCCATGTTTCTGAGACTATTCTCTTACAATCTTCATGCAAAAGCCACATTTTCATAAACCTGAAATGGGGTAGCTGTTTGAGTGGATGTTGTTTTGGAGTCTAGCAGGATGGGGAAATGGTCTGATTTATGCCTTATGAGTGAAGTAACTGCCAAGGAGACACAACTGTCTAGCCAAAGATGGTTACAAATTGCTCTGTCCAACCTTCTTTCAGTGAGTCTTGCACCTCTTCTTCCATTGGTCCAAGTAAATTGTACACCCCTTGCAGGGATGTGGAACAAGTTGTTCAGATATGACCAATTGAAGAATTCTTCCATGGGGAGTATTGCAGGGTTATAGTTACCTCTATTTTCATGTGAGCCAAAAATAGTATTGTAATCACCTATTGAACACCATGGTATAATGTATTGGTTTTGGATTGATTGGAGTTTATTCCATAATTGTCTTCTGGTTATATAGTTGGTTGAGGCATAAATGACATTGAAGCCAAAAGTCTTGTTGTTTTCAGAGATGGTGAACGAAACTTGTTGGTTATCAATATCTATTATGTTTGGATTCAGGGATTTAGAGCAGATGCACCAGAGATTGGGGATGAGGTTATTCCTGTTGTTTAGGGCAAACAATTTAAGGTTCAATCTATTTAACCAGTAATAAGGGAAACAGTTAAAAAGGATCCAGGGTTCAGCAATCAGAATAATTTTAGGTTTGTGTTTAATAATAAATCTTTTAAGTGCCAATCTAGTAAGGGAGTTGGCTATTCCCCTTATATTCCAAAAAAGACACTTCATTTAAAAGGTAGAGGTTTAACTACCTTTGATCTGGTTTTGTAGGAGCTGGAAACTTCATTGTTTCTGTTGTTCTTGACTTTTTTCTGAGTTCCTTTGGAGGTAACTAATTGAAAGCCTGATTCATCAATATTATGTTGGATTTCTTGAGCAATTTGAATATCTATGTCTCTTTTTTGTTGCTCCATGGTGTCTTCAGTATGTTGTTCATTCTCCAAATCTGCTAAGTTTTCCCAAGATTTTTGGAGGAAATTCATGTCTTGCTGGATTCTATCTGGGACATCTTGTGAAAAGTGTTGAGATGTAGACTGTGGTAGGCTTGTGATTGATTTCTGGCTATTGCTTGGTTGCTGGCTAGGCTCAAGATTTTGGCTAGGTTTTGGAGTATGGCTAGTGCTAGATTTATGGCTGTTGAGAGATTGTTGGCTTGATTTAGATAGCTGGCTGGGTTTAGATTTCTGGCTAGGGTTTGTTTTCTGGCTAGAACCATGAGCAGATTTCTCCTTGACGGGAGTGTTGTCCACAAACTCAGTGTCTTCAGAAGAGTACTCCTCATCATCCTCTGCATCTCCATGAATAAATTGCCCTGCATCTTGCAAAGTGATTTTGTCTCCAACATCTGGATGTGTATCCTGCATATCATCATTTTTAGTCAATGCTTCACCTTTTGGTGAACCATCATTTTTTGTGAACCAACTTCACAGAAAATAGATTTTTTTAGAGGCAAGAGAAAATATGGTTCAAAAGATTGAACTAATGGTCTGTTTGTTACAAATTAAAATAAAAGTGATTTTGACATAAAATAATTTAGCGATTATATTTTAGAGATTTTATGAAAAATCAGAATCTATTTTGCGTTTGTTTACCGTAATAAAAATCACTTTTTTTAAACAAATAATCTGATTTGTTTGGATACAACTATATAAAAGGGATTTTTTGTTACAAAGTTACTTCAATATTTTAAGCAATATTTTCTCTCTCCTCTAAAAAAATCTATTTTTTTAGAAGTTGCTCTTAACAGCTATATAAAAGTGATTATTATTTTATTAAAATAAGTGATTTTTTCTTTAAAAAGCTATAACAAACAGTCTCTAATTTTGTAACAAAAAAAATTCCTTTTATATAGTTGTATCCAAACAAACTCGATTATTTGCTTAAAAAAGTAATTTTTATTACGGTAAGCAAACGCAAAATGGATTCTGATTTTTCATGAGCCCGTTTGTTATAGCTTTTTTAAGGAAAAATCATTTTTAACAGTTTTGCATCCGTTTGTTACAACTTTTTTAAAAAACTAGAATCTCAAAAAAATCTAAAAATAACTTCAAATGAGAAGCTGTTAAGAGCAGCTTCTCAGAAAATAGTTTTTTTTTTTTAGAGGAGAGAGAAAATATTTTTTAAAAGATTGAACTAATTTTGCAACAAAAAAAAATCCATTTTATATAGTTTTATCTAAACAAACTAGATTATTTGTTTAAAAAATGTGATTTTTATTACAGTAAACAAACACAAAATAGATTTTGATTTTTCACAAAATCTCTAAAATATAGGGTCCGTTTGTTACGAATTAAAATAAAAGTGATTTTGACATAAATAATTTAAAGAAAAATGAGATCTGATCCCTATAAAATTGCGACCTTCTAAGTTTAGTCCTTACTTAATTTTAATAGCTTTTTTAATCCCTATAAAAAAAATTAACTTATAATTTTAGTCCCTGCTAAAATAAATTTTGTTTAATTATCCTTAAACTCTTAAATTTTTTAACGATTCTTTTTATACAAGTTTAGAACACTATGAAAGGTTCATTTACTAAAATCTATAATTTTTTAACATGAAATAAATTAAATATGAATTTTTTAAAACGACAAAAGTTTAAGATATAAGTAACAAAAATATGGACGTAGAAATCAAATTTTTGCGATATTTTTTTCGAAGGACCTTTTAATAACGTTCTTAACACGTCTGTAAAAAAAATTGTTGAAAAACTTCAGAGTTTAAGCATAAATTAAACAAATTTGGATTGAGTAAGGACTAATATTAAGTGCAAAAAGACTAAACTTATAGCAATTTTGTAGGAACCGAAAACATAATTAACCTAATAATATATATTCCAATCTATCTTCATCCTATTGTTCGCAGGAATCGAACAACTTAGTTTTTTTAACTTAACCTAATCGCTACCAGCCACCCAGATCGGCGGCACCACCACCACCAATGAAAAGGCAGAGAACAAATTCTTTCAAATTGAATTCATGTTCACAGCAATTGAATTCTTCTTCTTCTTCAGAATTAGATTTACCAGATGATATATGGGAACGTGTGTTCAGATTGCTGAAAAATAACGACGATGATGACCACCGTAAGCGGTATTTGAAGTCTCTATCTGTCGCCTCAAAACACTTCCTCTCCGTCACCAACCGTCACAAATTCTGTCTAACTATCTTGTATCCAGCCCTACCTGTCCTCCCTGGCCTATTACAAAGGTTCACCAAACTCACCTCCCTCGACCTCTCGTACTATTACGGTGACCTAGATGCACTTCTTACTCAAATCTCTAGCTTCCCAATGTTGAAACTCACATCGCTCAATCTTTCCAACCAACTCATCCTTCCTGCTAATGGTTTGCGAGCTTTCTCTCAGAACATTACAACTTTGACCTCACTTATTTGTTCCAACCTTATTTCTCTTAATAGCACTGATATCCACCTCATTGCTGATACTTTTCCTTTGCTAGAAGAACTTGACCTCGCTTACCCCTCTAAAATCATTAATCACACACATGCTACCTTCTCCACTGGACTAGAGGCTCTTTCATTAGCACTCATCAAACTCCGCAAGGTTAATCTCTCTTATCATGGCTACCTCAACGGCACTTTGCTTTCTCACTTGTTCAAGAACTGCAAGTTTCTCCAAGAGGTCATCTTGCTTAGATGTGAACAATTAACCATCGCAGGCGTTGATCTTGCTCTCCTCCAGAAACCAACATTGACTTCTTTATCCATTACATGTACTGTTACTACTGGTTTGGAACATCTTACCTCACATTTCATCGACTCCTTGTTGAGTTTGAAGGGATTGACTTCTCTTCTTTTGACGGGATTTCGTATCTCAGATCAATTTCTCTCCTCCATTGCAATGGAAAGTCTTCCTTTGAGGAGGCTTGTACTCAGCTATTGCCCCGGATATACTTATTCTGGAATCTCATTTTTGTTATCTAAGTCGAAACGTATCCAACATTTGGATCTTCAATATACTGATTTTTTGAATGATCATTGTGTTGCTGAGTTGTCTTTGTTTCTTGGTGATCTGCTCTCTCTCAACCTTGGTAATTGTCGCTTGCTCACAGTTTCCACTTTCTTTGCTCTCATTACCAACTGTCCTTCACTTACCGAGATCAATATGAATCGCACAAATATCCAGGGAACCACCATACCTAATTCTCTGATGGATCGTCTTGTAAACCCTCAATTCAAGTCTCTCTTTCTGGCTAGCGCCGCTTGTTTAGAAGATCAAAATATCATCATGTTTGCTGCCCTTTTCCCCAATCTGCAGCAGCTTCATCTCAGTTGCTCCTATAACATAACTGAAGAAGGTATTCGTCCGCTTTTAGAGAGTTGTCGTAAGATTAGACATTTAAACTTAACCTGTTTAAGTCTTAAGTCACTTGGAACGAACTTTGATCTTCCCGACCTTGAGGTGTTGAACTTGACAAATACAGAAGTGGATGATGAAGCACTCTATATAATCTCAAATAGGTGCCCTGCCCTTTTGCAACTGGTACTGCTAAGATGTGATTATATCACAGACAAGGGAGTCATGCACGTGGTAAACAACTGCACACAACTCAGAGAGATAAATTTGGATGGCTGTCCTAATGTGCAAGCTAAAGTTGTTGCCTCCATGGTAGTTTCAAGGCCATCATTGAGAAAGATCCATGTTCCACCCAACTTTCCTTTGAGCGACAGAAATAGGAAACTCTTCTCGCGCCACGGATGTCTACTTGTGATGTGAAGTGGATTGAAACTATGCAAATGTAAGTTTTTTATTTTTTTTTATTTTTTTTTATTTTTTTTTATTTTTTAGCTTTACTTCTCAGAGAAATTCCCTTTTCCGCTTATTGCTGATCACTCTGTGCGTGATCATTGCTTAACTTGTTGTTGTGAATTAATTTATTGAGAAATTGGGATTGCTTTTATTTATTTTTCTGTTGTTGTTGAGATTTAACTTATTCAGAAATTAATGATGCAAGTAAGATGCTCATCACTCTTCGCATGATAATTGCTTAAGTTATTGTGTAATGCAAGTTTTAACCTGTATTGTCTTTCATTGCTTTGCCTTTAATTACTTTCATCGATTACCATTCTTGTGTCATACATACTCGGATGATTTCTTATACTATGACTTGTAAAATGGACATTTGAAATCGCGGACATCATTGTCCGAATTGAACTAATTCATTGACCACTATATTCTGTAGATATTTATGGATATGGTCTGCTTCATTGGTTGGAATTGAAAACATAACAATTTTGCAGTCAAAGTTATTTCTATTTTGATTCAACTTGCAAGTTATGGTTTGGTGTTCGTATTCTTCTACAACGTGAATTAGCATTTGGATCTTATTTCATGTTCAGGATTACAAGTTAGGTTGCATGCTTGAGTAGTGTAGTGGATGTCCTTGGTTTATCTCACTGGGCACAGTAAGGTGCAGAGCAAAATGACACTTAAATTAAAATAAGACGATACTTTAAAACTAATTAATATTGTTCTTTCTAGCTGTCCATTGTTTTTCAGTGTATGCCTGATGGTTTGCCCTCTATTGCTCATTAATATAAAGTTCCATGGAAATTTGGCATCTTTCTGCTTATGGCTACATATTATGTTTCTTATTTTGAAGTTATCCTTTGTTTGATATTGTTTCAATATCTATTTTCTATTTCTGTTACAAGACATTTGAAGAGGATTGAAGATGGAAATGCAACTTTGGTGTATTACAACTTCACAAGACGGTGAGGTTGGTTATATTTCTGGAGTCTAGGAATGGATACCTGATTTCTTCTTCTGCTGGAAGGTGTGATTTGGTACTCAGTTTTTGTGAAGCCTTTTTCTTTTGGTTGCTATTTATTTTTTTGTACTCACCTCATGCACTCCTTGTGCTTTATGTTCTCTATAACTTATAAGGAATGTTTCTCTTTTGGTTGTTTTTACAACATATGTATAACGTTTATGTATATTCAGCTTAGGATTTGGTACATGTTGTTGACATCAAGTGGTGGCATAAGCTTTAGGATAGATATTTATTTACCACACCACACTAAGACGATATTTAACTTATTTCATTTTTACATTTGTTAGCATTTTCCGTGAAATATTATTCAAAATGTTCTACATGATGGTAACAACATAATTGCTGCTGCATTAAACTATCGCCTCATACCAACCTATGGGACGGTAACAGTGGAATTTGAACACACCACTATTGTTCTGTCATACTCATTAGTACTAGACCTTGCACCCGTGCTGCCGCACGGGTCATATTGACGGCAAATACATCATTCAAATAAATATAAAAAAAAGGTGCTTTAGTACCAATGTGATGTGACTAATAAAATACAATTAAATTGAGTTCATGTTAGTATATTGCGGTTTGTAAACAACATTTGAAGTGTAGTGCAGCCACAAATAACACATTTTAGACAACTCAATATTAGTCCTAAATAGCGGTGATTTAACATTGAAGAATAACACAATAAAAACTTGTTCCTGAATAGCGGTGATCACCACTCTTTGGGTTATGAAGATTATATGGTTATATGATAAATACGGTAACTGTGAAAGAGATGTTCTGTCGACATTGCATTTTATCTCTCTATTAGCTGGCTTAGTCCACCATGAAACTCCAATAGTGCTGCTAAAATTGTCAGTGCTACTGTTTGCAGCTGCTGCACTGTGCTTAGCGTGCAGCTGCTCTGCCAATCAGATTGCACGTCATGCGTGTCATGAACTGAAATTGTTGCTTCTTCGTTTGATTGTGCCAGACTTTTTCATTTTAACGACGCCATATGCACCAAAACATCATTGCAAAGGTTTTCTGATCCTGCACATTCAGTCCCTGCATCATAAATTCTCAACTTCATATTAGAAAAGCAGTATCATAAATTCTTGTTTCTCTTGTATATTTTGACAGTACCATATATATCAATAGCAAACACAATTTAAGCAGCCCAAGTGACATAAAAAGACAATGCTAAAACATGTGGGTGTTGAAGAAATTAAATGGTATCATGTAAATTATACATATACCTGCAACAAAAGAAATTACATGCTGCCAAATGAATTATATGTCATCATACATGCACAAAGAGAAAAGTTTGAGCACAAGACATTTTTTTAGAAATTTGTTTTTCATAATGGTATATTTTGACAATAAAATCAAGCCATATCTAAATTGAGGAAAATCCTGAAGTAACATTCCAATAGAAGGATCAACCTAAAGTTTGGTGGAGAAATCATTTATGTTAGTTAAAGTGGCAGCCATCAGCGGATAGGTAGAAGCACATACACAACAAATTGGTCTACACTCTCTTGTGGCAGCTAATCTTTCTACAGGTCCCGTGTTTTTATATGGACCAATTAGTACTATTAACATGAACTTTGAACACAATGACAACAAACTAAGTCAACTTTACAACATTACCATGCTCAAATATGCAAAATGGACCAATTAGTGCTATTAACATGAACTTTGAACCCTGCTAATATTTTTTCTATCTCCCTCCTAAAAGCAATGAAAACAAATGGACCAGGCATGTGTTGATGTATAAACACGAAAACAAATGAACCACAATTAGTCTCTGCATATTTTTTTAAAAAGAGTAAGAAAGAAAGATACATCATACATCAGTAACTTTTATGCACAGTTTAACCCCAATTTGTGTACATAATTACAGAACATGTGGTAAAAGAGATAAAAAAAAAAAACTTTCAAATTATCAAAAGAGACAGAAAGATACATCATGCATCAGCCTTTTCTAGGGAGTACATGAGCAACTTTATGTTATTTATGATGCAGCAAGGTTATTATTTCAATGCCAATGAACCAAAATACTACACTATACTCATAATGAATGAAAAAAAAATTAAAACATGTAAATCACCAATTTAAGAAAGATAAGAATACACAACTAAATTATTAAAGATTTTGTCCAATAACTTCTAATTATAAAAACGTTACCTCTCATTGAAGGATTTACCTCCTCTATGCATGTCAGCAGTTGGTAATGCACATTCTTTTCTTGAGAGAAGTGAACTCTTAAGTGAAATACAAATCAAACTTTTATGATTCTGCATAATCATGATGTATGTCAAGATGGTTTAATTTGAGAGCAGCAGCTGTCTGCGACGTCTGCTCGCTCCGGCTAGGTGGAAAACAATCACTCCTGCCTTCATATACACATGATTTCCGCTGTCACGGCAAGTTAGAACAATTTTTTATTCATGGTTGCATAATTAAAGACTTGCGTGACAATCTTTGGGATGATCTTTAACTTCCTTGCATCACAATTTAGTAAAGTGTCAATATCGCCATCACCACCAAGAGGAGAAGACCTCTCGTCCTTGTCGATATATGATATTTGGAGTACCACTTCATTGTAAAAAATCCTATATTGAACAAAAAAATTAATGCATTTTAGTTAGGAGCTATGAATGACACACACAAACACTTTGATGTGTCGAAGCTACATTGTGGTTAGAAAGGGCACTTTTTATGGGATAAATAGAAGTTGAATGAAAATTACCTCATATTTGTACAATATTTTTGTTGACAACTTGTGGGACAACCTAAATATACAAAGAAATATAAGTATTGGGACAAAAACTATATATATATATATATATATAGAGAGAGAGAGTTGTTACAAAAGTTGTCACAAAATGGTTGTTCAAATATCATTTCTCTTTTATCAAATTCAATAATTGATAATTGAATCAATAATTGAGGGAGAGAGTTGTTACAAAAGTTGTCAAAAAATGGTTGTTCAAATATCATTTCTCTTTTATCTAATTGATAATTGAATTTTACGAGTTTTTTTTATTTTTTTAATGAAAAAAAGAATAACAATGTTAGCATTTTAGAACATAAAGGTCCTAATTGGAGAAAAAAAAAAAAGATAAAAGATTGAAATGTTACCTAAAATTAAGTTAAAGGACTATTATTGTAATTTTGCCTAAATTTTACAAAAGCACTCTAAATTACAATTTTGGCCAAATATTCTGGTTTACATGTTTGACTATATAAAAAAAAAACTTGTGGAGTTTAATATAGGAAAGGTGAATCGTTTCCCATCATGGAAAAAAGTGATGTTTTGATCATTGATATGTTAATAAAAAAATTCAAAGGTTGAAATGAGTTATTGTTAACTTTTTGGTTTTAAAAATTGTGACCCAACATTATATAGGTTAAATCTTAAAAAATTACTGTTTGCACTTTAAATAATGTTGAAAACATCAGAAAATTACGCATATAACCCCAACAACGGTATGTTACCGCCGGATAACTTACAACGACATTGGCTGCTGTTGCCATCCTGATACTCCTAGCAACACAACATTCCATCCTCGGTGAATGGAAAATGATAAAAGGAAAGGTGATAAAAGGGAAAAGCTAAAAACAACAAGAAATCATTCAGATTTGGCGCATAACTTGTTTATGGCTTCTATTTTTTTTTTTATATATTATGGTGTTTCATAGCATTATTTGAAGTGGAAAAACCAATTTTCCACATCTTATTTTATTTAAAAAATTGCTTTTTTGACATAAAAAACCTCATAAAGACACAAATAAAATACGTTAATGCCCTTAACGGTAGTTAACTACCATTGGTAGAACCGTCGGTAGTTAACTGCCGTTCCTTTTTCCCCGAAAACCAGAAAAGCCCTACCTCTTATTCACTTGTCACCTTACATCATCTCCATACCATACCTCAAAAAAATCCCATTTCAAAAATTGTGTCAAAATCTTGGTTCCAACTCATTGCTGATCGATTGCTAGGACGTTTCTACACACAATATGCAACAAAGAACAGGTATTTCAATGTTAAAATTCATTACATTTGATTGATTTTTCTGGTTTTTTTTTTGTACTATCATGAGCTATAGCGGCAGTTAACTACCGCTGGATGTGAGCGGTTGTTAACTGCCGCTGGTAACTTAGAGATTTTTTTGCCCAACTTACCAAATTCTACAGACTCGAGTACAACCAACAGAAGAAAGTGGCAAGAATATCAATCACAAATTTTGCCTCTGATTTCGTTTCATGTATATATCAACTTCAACATCTAAGAGCCAAAACACAATAAGTAAACTTGCAGAATATCTACGGGATTTTAACAACTGTGAAAGGTAATAGAACAAAGACAATCCCAAGCGATTCTCCGAGAACTGGGAAGTTTAAAGTATATATATCTCCAGCAAGATCTGCAACGTATGATCAAAACTAGGTCAGAAAAAGGTGCTAGTTTAACTGACACAATAAAAATTGAATCAAAATCAATGAAAAGTAATTTGATATTAGATAGGGAAGAAAAGAATTATATGGTGTCCTCTCATTCAATGCCGGTGGACTCTATAGCTCATTAGTGGATACAGGAAACCAGCTTAGGGGGAATTCAAAGACGGGTCAGGAATTGTTTAATTGTCTCAAAAATTCGAAGATCATGATCTCTCCGCCAACCAAAATGCAAATATACAATTCAGACTTAATGACTCTGGATGTCTCAAAAGGGTAAATTCAAAGTTTTTTTACTGATTAATCTCATCTGTAGTTTCTAAGACTCGGGAAGGCATAAAGAACACTAAAATTCCTCGAAACCTACACCTGTTCATTCATCCTTTAACATACGCAGATAATGGAAAATACCTTGAGACATAACTCTTTTAAGTATAATCAGGTACTGAGCAGTTTTTTTATTCAATGAATATTAGCATTTCGTTTCATCTTAATTTTAAGGTGAAAATCAGGTAATCCACATCCAGTAAAACATGGAAGCTGCAATCTAATACTACCTCCGTCCCTAATTATAAGACTCTTTTGAGAATTTTTTTTGTCCCTTTTTATAAGACCCCTTTTCTATTTTCAACTACATTAATTATTTCTTTACATACATGCCCCTATTCCATTATACATCTTTTTCTTCAATCAACAATAAATAGAATGTTGAAAACATAAGCCAACCCTCTTTCTTAAAGGATAAAATTGTAAAAACAATAGTAATTACAAACATATTTAATACAAATATCCACTATCTTAATTCCCGTTATTTTTTCAAAAGGGCCTTGTAATTAGGGACGGAGGTAGTAACAAATAAAATCTCATATAAGGTTCATTACCTGTCTGAAAAGAATTACAGGCTCTTATGGCTCAGATCTGACAAGCTCCTCTACAGATTTTGTGTAATTGGCAATCAAATCTCTGAAATAGAAGAAAACAGCATGTATTTAGAATCTATGGACTTAACCAAGCAGAGATATTTAATACAATTTGTACAGACCTTCTTTGATTTAGCAATTGCTCGCTTTCCTCCAGCTTCTTCTTCTGTCCCTCAACGGTCTGGATTAAGCAACCGAAAAGCTATAAGTTAGGCCAAGAACCCCGGCTTCAAACTACTAGCAAAAGACTTAACTTTTTAATGGTTCGAGGACAATCACATTGAGAAAACTGAGAGCAGACGAATCATTCTTCTTATTAATAACATCAGCAATTATTGTTTATCATGCACAGGGCATGTTATTAAACAAAAAGGAAAATGTCAAGAAATCAGAAGTGGAGCTTTTGAGATGAATAATAATACATTGAATTTTGAATACTTTGATTTTCAATAAAAGCTTTCTAAATCTTGATTCTTTAACAAATGTCTTAAGAGTCCTCGACTCCTCGTTATTAGAAGGACCGGAAATAAATATTAAAAACAAAAATCTGACTATCTATGAAGCCAGGGCTAAACAGTATTAACAGAATGTCAATTTAGACACAAAATCACACACATATCTATGAGAGTACGTATTTAGAGTTACACCGAAATACTTCAATTAGTCATTGATTTCTCTCAAGTGGTTTTTCAATTAGTCACTGATTTCTTTTCTTCTCTAACATCACCTTCCTAGTTTGTTTGTTACTTTACACGAAAAAAAACAGCTTAACCTGCAGAAATTTATGAGGGCCATATTTCTTGAGTCTATGTATTGCGTCATTGAAATCATTTGTTTTATTCATTCCTTTTCTAATCATCAAGGTATGTCATATACCATGTGTTTCTGTCCATCGAGATAATGATATGAAAACAAAGACTAGGTATAAAATTTAAAAAAAAGCATGACCAATATTTCACAATCAGATGCTATAATCGCCAGAATACCCAATTATTTGTGGTAAGATCAAAATAGAACTTTCAAATCGAAGTGTTGTCAAATAGCAGCTACAGCGCTATAGCATAATGGAATTCAGTGTTGTCTATGGCAGAAGGCTGTATGTGGCAGAGAACCAAAGTCCCACCATACCGACCGCTTTGTGGCGCCGTCACATCAGATTATGGCATAAAATCCCTCCATATTTGCCAAAATTGGGCATTGCGGAGAGCCACAAAACGGCCACCAATTTCCTCCATGGCTGATATTCGATAACAGTACAGGCGGAATATGAATAAAACGCTATTGTTCGGCAATCAGCTATTTACTACAAAGTGTTGTCAAATAGCTGCTAGTGTGGCGCGATAGCTCGGTAGTATAGGGAAATTCAAACATAAGACTATTTTCCGTATTCCGCAATTGACAACACTGGAATGAACACCGAAAAGCCCAATTTGACTTTTTCACCATCAAGATTTTTTTTTTTTGAAACAGCATAACATTAATAGCCACGCACCAGAGGTGCAAAACGGCGAGGAACTACAAGAGGGGCCGAAATGCTCCTTCCCAACCTGATGCCAACCGAACAGACAGCAGGAGGAAAAGGCACCCCGGGAAAACATAAAAAACCAGAAAAACCAAACTGCAGTTACGCTAAACAGAGAGAAACGCAGCAAAAACCCCCATCCACAACTGATATAACAGACCTGTAGCTGCTGCCAAATCCACCTACCTAACCGCATCAAGATTAAGAAGAGTGTGTAATCCTTTTTATAACCATAATCGATGGCTTGTGGGTATAGGCCTTTGATGATAATCTAAAGGTATCGCTCTCCATTTTTTAAAACCTAAGCCATCTCACATGTGCAGGCTCGAGGAGTATCACGTGAGTAATAATAGTAATCAATCACAGTCATTACTAATAACAAATTTAAGGTCAGGATTTGTAGTATCACTAAATACTTACTCCTAGAGTCAACGAATCACTTCTCTTTATGTACTTCGCTTAATAGCTTATTACTATAAACATTGAATTTTACCAATACAACGGCTGACTATTTTCTTACTACATTGATGATCAAGCACACAAAATAAATATATTAAATCAAATCAAAGCATAACAAAAGGAAGTAAAGAAGAGATACCATAGCTTTGGTGCTAATAGAAGCAGAGATTGAGTTTAACAGCTGCTGACACTTCTCAAAATGATTGCTCAATTCAGTGATCTTCAACCAACAAAATTAACATAATGAGTAATGTATTCAAATTCAAATAAATAACCATGAGACGAATTAATAAAAAGCCTTATGAATCAGACATGACACTACACTCTGACACCCGTAAAAAAAAATATTGATTAAATAAATTAATTCAACTTAATCACATGTGTGGGTGTCGTATCATAAGTGTGAGTGTTACATAGAAAAAGTCATACCAATGCATCTGATTGCTGATCCGGGTTTCCATGTTCAACAACCTCAGCCAAATTCTCCACCAACTATATCCACAACAAGAAATCTTCAATTAATTAAATAAAATGTGAAAATAATTGAAATTAATTAAAATTAGGGTTTTTGAAGGGGTTAACATACATTTAAGAGATGAAAGTGAGAAGCGAGTGATTGATGAAGATTCTGCTGCTGTTGAGGTTGTTGTAGCTGTTGCTGTTGCTGTTGCAGAATACGTTGTTGTTGTTGCTGTTGATAAAGTTGTTGCTGTTGTTGTTGTTGGAATTGAGATTGGGTTGTTTGAGATTGTTGAAAAGGTTGTTGTTGTTGTTGATGAAGAAATTGTTGTTGTTGTTGAAGATAAAGATTTGGGTCTTGATTGGATTGAGATTGAGATTGAGATTGAATTTGGGGATTGGAATTAGGGGTTGGGATCATCGTCCATGTTCCTCCGGGAGAAGAGTAATGTTCCATTGCTCTATCCTTACACCTTCGCTTCAATTCGATCCCTCTTTTAAGTGTTCTCCTCGATCTCTAAATAACAGAGACAGTTGACCCAATTACGCATACGTAATTTTGAGTTTAAATATCTTGAATAATATATTAGAAAAAATTATGAAAATTTGATATTTTGAAAATACTCATCGAGACGAATCTAACGACATCTTATATGATATTATTTATCTTTGTATATTAGTAGAAAAATATGGTTAAAATAAGATAGATCAAAATTACACATTTTCAAACAGGTCATTTATTGCAGGATGGATGGAGTATTTTTTAACCAACAGAAACTAAAATTTATAGTTCTTTACAAAAAAAAAAAAGTTTGCAAGTACTATTTCTATATCATTAATAACATTGTGATTTAATTTTTAGCATCAAATAGAATTGGATTCATAGTCTTGGTTAGATGCATCTCTTACATTATCTACAATAGAAATATTTAGGTCAAAGTCAAACTCAATATGTTCATGATGATTACTACTTGAGTGATGGTTTACCCATCAATTCCAAACAACTTATCTAAAGATGTATCTAGTATTTGCAAATTATTCAACGCTAAAATTAAAGGTACTAATTTGTGAAGCTTGCTCGCAAGAGAGGAACGTGTTCTAGTAGTACTTAAAATATATTAAATTATGAGATTTAACTTTTCTTATTAAAATCTTATTATTTTGTTATTATTTTTTATGGACTCCGATAATTTTGCAATTTTTTTAACACATTCGTTTTTTTGTCAAGACATTCAGTTTTATTTTATTTGTTGAAATTCATATAAAAGACAAAAACTAGTGAAATTTATTTGAATTTTAACAATTAAAAATGATTGTATTATAATAATATTAAATAGAAATGAGTGTCCTATCATTTCTTTTAAATATTTGTTTGAAATTCAGCCGATCATTTTAAATCTTATAAATCATAAATTCATTTAAAATCCTATAAAAATTATAATATCAATCCATTTAAATTCTAATCAAAAGTTCTTACAAATTTCTAAAGTTCTACTTTAAACTACTATAAGTAATTAGAATTTTAGTCTTTCACTTCCTCCGTCTTATTTTAATTATTATTTTTGGGTTGTGCGCGATTCTTTAAAATAATTAGTTAGATTTTTTTAGACAAATAATTAGTTAAATTGATCACAATGATAAAATGAGTATTATTTATTAAAATAGTCTTTTTAATTATTATTATTGTTATTAATAAAATGATTAAATGAGGTGAAATTCAATAAATAAAAATATATTAATAAAAAATAATAATGATATTTTATAGCCACCATTGTTTTGAGATTGAGTAAAAAAAAGTAAAGTAACAATTAAAATGGGGCCAAAAATAACCAACCCTTTATAAATCATAAATTAGGACAAAAACTGTGTTCAAAATCCCTTCATGTTATTACCACCAAACACAGCCGCAGGAAAGAAACAACACAACACCTCCTGATTTCAAGGTCCGAGGTACAAGGAAACATTAAGGTTTAGATTCACTGTGTCTGTTCAATTCAATTCTATTTCAATCCTCAAATAATCATTTTCTAAAGGTTTTTCATCTTTCAGGTTTCATCATATCAACCTCCATTTTCAATTCCAGGTTTCACTATTTTTCAATTTAATCCCCCCCCCCCCCCCCCCCCCCCCTTTTTTTTCTTTTTCTTTTTCTTTTTCCTCTTAAGCTTTAATCAACTGGCTGCGTAGTATATATTCTACATGCCATCAAAATTGTATGTTCAATTGTTTTGTTAGATATTCATTCCTAAAGAATTTGATCAAGATTATAAATTGGGGCAAAATTATGTTTTTTCTAGGGTTTATTTAGCTGGGTTGATTGTGAATTTGTGATATTAGAAGTTAATTAATACTGGAAAATGAAAACAAAGAGGACTTTTTTAAGTTTTAACTTATCAATGCTTCAACTTAATTCATGTTCAATGAGTTTGAGAAAAAGAGGTTTTTGTACAATGCTATTTTTTTTTACACCCTTATAATTTTCATTGAGTTTGGCTTATGCTTCCACATTAGTCCTTTTCTCCCGACCCTGCCACCCATATGATGCAACTATGCAAACCTTGCAGACTAGTATAATGAGAATGAGATATCTTGATTGATGGCCAGCGCTGTCCAATAACGGCTATTTTAGCGTTATAGCGCAGTAGAATTTGAACAAATCGGCATTGTTCCACGATACGCCATTTAGTACAACATTTTGTTAAATAGCGGAGATGATAGCTTTGTTGTGTAGTCATGTAGTGGAATTTGAACAAACCGCTATTATTTGTGATTTCCTCTTGAGTTTGAGCCTCCTAGGATACTTCCGTAAATCATAGCCACAAGAGAGCTCCCTTTCTCCTGAAGTTACTGTGTCATTTTTCCGAGTTCCTTCGACATGGTTCTCTGAAGCGCCTTGATGACACCGGAAGAAATAGGACAAATGGAAAAAAAAAAAAAAATGTTTCTGTAATGATGATGGATGGGAAACATTGGAATTGTTGATTTAGTTTTTTTGTTGTGTTAAAGCTGTTTTGGCTTATGATATGTGATCTTTCAGTAAAAAAAAATAGAGAGATAAAAGCTAGAGTCCACCAATAGACAAAGTTGTTTTGGACGATAGATGTTAGCGAAAACCAATTCTGATGTACTTTCAACACCAACCTTTTGCTTCAATTAAGCTTTTGTTAGGCCTTCCATACTTCAGATCTTCACACAAGCTTAATTGAAGCAAATTTAAAATGTTAAGACCATCAACTTCTGATGGTCTTAACAAATTCTGATGTACTTTCAACACCAACCTTTTGGAGGCTTGGGTGCGTTTGTTGTCATTTTAAATTTCCAGGATTTTTTTGTTAGGCCTTCCATACTTCAGATCTTCACACAAGCTTAATTGAAGCAAATTTAAACTTCTGTAAGGGATTAGTCTTTGAGGGGTTTTTTGTTAGGCATTCCATTCTTCAAATCTTTTAACAAAAGCTTAATCGGAGCAAATTTAAAATGTTGGCAAGAATACATTATATCATAAAGTGAAGTTTGATCACTCTCTATTTTGGACTCCAGGCTTACTATATCATAAAGTGAAGTTTGATCACTCTCTATGTTGGCAAGAATACATTATATCATAATGTTGGCAAAACTAACTTCTTTTATCTTTTCTTTTATCATGCTGTGTATGTCTGGTACAACAAATTGGGTTTGAGCCATGGAGCTTGATAGAGAAGAAAGGTGAAAACCGATAGAGAAGGAGGAAGGAGAAGGAGTAAGGGAGAGAAGCGAATTAGAAGGGGATAAAATATCATGTGTAATTAATTTTATATGGAGCATTAAATCTGAACCGTTTAATTTGAACTAAATGGCTATAAATGAGTCCTCTCATCCTCTCACAATAACATGTCCTCTCATTTGATACATCCCCTATATATATATATATAATGAATTTTCATCCATTTCAGGTTTGTAAATAGTAAATCATAGTCTCTGTGCATTCATTTAGGTTGTTAATGTTGCTCGGTTGATGGAAACCATGATGGTGTTAATGTAGCATGTCATGATCATCCTATGTTTGTGTCGTGATTTGTGAAACTATTTAGTTTGAAAAGTATCAGTTTGATCTACATTTTGCAGGTTACCCCTTTCTTAGTAGCTATGGCAGTAAAACCAACAGTTGCATTAAGAGCCATCCTTGTTGGAGGTATAGCGGCGTTTGCTAAAATAGCAGGTGCAATGAAGGCTGCAGGTGGTGTAAAGATGGGCGCGGCTGCAGCTGCCATGACAGCAGCAGCAACTGCAGCTGTGACTGGTTCAAAACAAGAGCAAAAAGATCCTTCTCAACAGTCCACAAAATAACTATCTTTTCCAAAGTTCAAAGTAGCATAGTTCAGTATCTGCTATTCGGTTAGTTGAACCGAAAGATAAGAGGCCATATGCGAATTATAGTTTTTACAGAAGATACTGTATTAACCTCGTCGAGTCCTTGTAGCAAGATTTCATTAAATTTGTAAAGTTCCTGTAGTTTAAGAAGTTATGAAGATTTGAGACAAAGCTAAACACCAGCTGAGTGGTTTTTTAATCTATTTTTCAAAATTTGAATTCGCCAAGACATGGGTTTGGTGTGAAGTAGTTTTGTATACATTTGGTTCGGCTTCCAGTTTTCAATTTTCACCTTTAAAGGGTCATTTCACCGCAATTTCTCGGAAGCCACAATTAGTAGCTTCACTTTGGATGCATTTTTATCAGTGTTCCACTCTGTTGTTTACTATTAATGGTAAGTTTTAGTAAAGGGGGTTGGAGTAGAATGTAATCTTTTACAAAAAGAATAAATTGTACACAGTATGCACTTGATCTTTGATTTTGTAAGACGAGTGGATTTACCCTATTTAATCTTGTCATTGGGCTGATTGTGATTATATTGCTCATTTCATTTTTAAAAGGAGGATGGTACACATAATTTGACACTTTTTGTAGCATTCTTCATAATTATTTTTCACCTTCCTCGCTACTAAACACTTTATTTTTCACCAAAATCAACTCATGCACAATTACTTTGGAAACACCAACTAACGTAATAAACTACTACTAATCACTTTGTTACATCTTTACATGCAAAAAACTCTAATGAAAAAAGATTTGTCCCTTTATTGATCATCACCTTGGAAATGAAGTAATGGATTGGAGAGAAAACCAAAAAGCTGTATACAATGGTAAAAGAAAGTGATAAGATAAGAAGAGAGGGGCTAGTCAAACAAGCAGAAAAGTTGGCAATGTTTTTGGGCAGAGAAAGCATCTTTTAAGTCTCTTACAATTACAATGACAAGTCAACTAGGATAATGACTCTATAATATCCATCATTAAAAAAAAAATCTAAGAGGTTCATCTCACATTGCTTGTTATTTTATAATTTTAATATACCATTATTTTTTTTTTCCATTAATGAATATATATTTTTTACTATATCTCGATTCACCTAACTAGTAACTACTGTTTATAAGAATAGTTAAATGAAAAAACCCATTTTATTACTGATATTATACGATAAATCATCTTATTGAATTGAAAGTGTGCAAAATTTTAATCAACATTGAATATAAAAGAGAGGTAAATGAAACCAAAAAAAAGAGGGGGAAAATGCAAAAATAGAAAACGTGTTGGGTCATATTCTTGCAAAACTCTCAGCTTTTAGAAGTAGCACTAAAAATTATTATGTTTTGCCTTGTGCTTGTAATTGAAAATGCAAGACAAAAAGCACTTATACAAACAGTATAGAGTACAGGAATATTGGTTATGGGGATTGTGCTTTTTGCTCTGCGTGCTATAGCTTGCTTCCTAGGTAGCCCACCACTCTTTCCTTTTACGTTGTTTAGCTGTTTTTGCACCTTCTTTTTCTCACATAAAGAAATTTCAGCACTTACATAAATATGACAAACATCCAATCAACAAATCATTAATTTTTCATTAGAAATGATATTTCTACGACCACTCTATGATAACTTTTAGACAACTTTCTTTCTCATACTCATATTTTATTCTGACTTTTTTTTTTCTTTTTCTCTATTGTTTTTGATCAATGAAAAGAGAGAAAATGAAAGTTGTCAAATAGGTTGTACCAAATGGTTGTTCAAATATCATTGGTCAAAATATAAAGCTACAAGTATATCACAAATTAGAACTATTACTGTATATATATGCTCCACACAAATGACTTGTAGGAACTAGGAACAAGTTGCATCATCTTTTTTATGACTTAATATTAATCATAGCGTTTCTTTGAGACAAAAAGGTTATATGAATTAGTGGATTTTGATTTTGAGGCGACAATTATTGATTTTAAAAAGTTATTTAGGACTAAAAATGAATTGAATGTAACATATTTTATGTTTAGACATATCATGTAAAAGTGAGTTGAATAATAAATTTTAATAGTGTGTTTTTGGGTTGTCGTACATCATGACATAAATAAATTTGGAGGATTTAAATTTAAGTGATGATGAGGTCTCAGTTTCGATATTGAGGAGGAGGTTGATGAATCGTAACATGATCCCAAATTGTGTTTGGTGGGTAGGTTCTTGACCGATCGACCAATTCATCTCCATAATATGAAAATATATATGTCCGAAATTTGGAGGTCAGTGAAAGGTGTGATAGTGAAAGAAGCATATCCAGGACTGTTTCAATTTCAATTATGCCATAAATTTCAATTATATTGGTGAGTTCCTTGAGTATGATGCGAACAATAAAACTAGTTTCTGGAGGAAATACATGAAGGCGAAGGTTAGGTTTGATGTTAGGAAGCCGTTGAAGATTGCGAAGATCATGGCTAATGGCGGTGATTGGTGCAAAGTCCAATTTAAGTATGAAAAGTTGGACATCTTCAGTTTTGTGATGATTTGCATACATGACACATGATGATTGTACAATTTTGTAGAAAAAAAGTCCCTGTAAAATATTTTAATTGTTCCATAAATTATTTAAAAAACAGTTGTTCAAATAACATTCTCAAACCACACATTTAGTATCAATTTTGGTTTCTCCAAATACATGCATAATGATACTACCTCCGTCCCTAATTATAGGGCCCTTTTGAAAAAATAACGGGAATTAAGATAGTGGATATTTGTATTAAATATGTTTGTAATTACTATTGTTTTTACAATTTTATCCTTTTAAGAGAGAGAGATGGTTTATGTTTTCAACATGTTATTTATTGTTGATTGAAGAAAAAGATGTATAATAAATAAGGGCATGTATGTAAAGAAATAATTAATGTAGTTGGAAATAGCAAAAGGATCTTATAAAAAGGGACAAAAAAAATTCTCAAAAAGATCTTATAATTAGGGACGGAGGTAGTATAATAGGGATCCTAATTGTTTAAGTTTAACCTTTCCTTTTCATGTGTAAGATGAAGGCTCACTGCACTAGATAGAGCATTGGGATTCAGAGGAATCTTTTGCTGCACAAATGTTTTGCCTTTTACAAATAAACTAGTTGTGCCAAGGCCACTATCAAAGCTTCCTAACCTTACCCATATCTACGTACAACATTGACCTAACATACATAATTAATTAATTATATAGGGTGACGATCGATAACCGTATGTATCACATTTTCTATACAATAAAGTTGCTTTTAAAATTCTTGTAACTATGGCTCAGATAGTAAAAAGCTCAAGGTATATTCAAAACAACAACAATACCTCAAAGTTATATGTTGAGATGTAAGTTTGAACCTTCAAATTCTCATTTATTGGTATTTAAGGTGTATGAGTTTCGATCGATGCTATTTTCATTATAAAATTGATTCTAACAAATTATTATGCTTTTTTTTTTTTATCAATTATTAGGCTTTTTTTTATCAATAGACTAATATTGTTACCTTGAATGGTACCGTTAATGTACACCCCAAATGTATTATTTACCTTTGAATCAAAGATCGAGTTTTTATTTTCTTTTCCAAATAATCCAAGTATTGTCAAGAATCCCACATATTAAGTGTTAGAGAAGTGTCGCATCTTCATATATGCGACCAACCAACATATCAAGATGTCCATATAATTATCATTTGAGTTATACTTACGAGACATAAATTTAATTTCTTATGAACAATAATCAAGTTCTTAAGATGGTTCGCAAAGAGCGTTTTTCTATTTTACAAACACATACAATTCCTCCATCCTTAAACATAAATTAAAATGTTCATTATTTAGTATAATCAAACCTAATTCATACCTTTTTTTTTTCTTACATTTAAGATCAGAGAAAATCCCAATAACCACAAATAGTTCTTCTACTTTTGTTCAAAAATCCTAAAGATTGGACAATGGATTTGAAGGATCGTCCATATGGATCCCACTTGTGCCCACATCAGGTATCAAAAAGCATATACTTTTTATTTATTATTATTTTTTAAACATTTTTGGGTTATTTAATTCCTCAAAATTGAATAAAAAAACATATTTAGACAAGGTGAACATGCATATTGATGCATATGTATGATTATACACGAATCCATCTCCCATAACAAAGAATCCAATGCCTTTTTCATGTGATCTATACCCATCCATGTCCAAATACTTTATATGAAACTTTATACTTGGACAATATTTATACTTACCTTAATCAGACTATAGGATATATTATTGTTGTTATATGCACATGTGTCGCCAACTCTTGTTATTTTGTCTTCATCTTGTTGTTTTGATCTTGTCTTTGGATATTCCACCTTACTTAATTTGTACATGACAAAATAATGTCATTTTAAATTCTGTTCCAGCGATGATATATAAAATAAAAGAATTTTTATCTTTTGGAAGTCGTAATTACAGTAAACATTGGTGAACACAATAGTTGAAAGTCGTATTGAGTGGGACATATATGATATGACAAAACTCTAATATTATTTGCTTTTTTTAATCATAACTATTATTTATCCTTTCCTTCATCTTAACTATGTTGCACAAATATATTTAAAAACATAATTATTTAATTCAATTTATTTTAGTAAAAAGAATTAAGCATTTTCAATGGGAGTTTTTTGCTCATTGAGTCCTTAATATTACGATCCAACTCTTGATGAGTATAACCCATATGGAGGAAGATGAGTCCTTAAAGTTCTTAAAGAGTTACACAATCATAGTAGAGGATACAGTCCAAGATAAACAAGAAGTTCTTATACAAGTATTTTTTTCCTACTGTTCTCTGTATATTATCGGTCAGATAGGACCGCAATGTCATTTTGATGGTTGGATTTGAATGATTAAATATAACTGTATATATATAATTCAACTAAATTATTTGATTTTGATTTCTCAAAAAGCTTTGAACCAATAAAATTAGTCAAACATTCAAATTAAGAAGATAAAATATTTTTATTAATTTTTCTCTCCATAAAACCCTTAAGTTCCTATTTTAAATAAACATATTTGAAGGTTTATCATAAACTTTATATATATACAAAAAAAAAAAAAAAATTGATTCTTAATTAAAATTTGGAGTATGTGATTAGAATTTGAGGGATAGAAAATTTTGAAATTTTATCATCAAACTTTGGAGATTATGTATAGTAAATTTTGAGCAGGAGAAGACTAATAGTATTTCAATTATAAATAACTTTTTTTAGAGGTTCAGTTATAAATGATGTCCCTTCAAAAAAAAAATTTATAGATGATGTTGTTGTAGTATTTGTTTATCTAAGGAAAAGCAATAAAAACAGTCCATTGTTTTTTACACTTAATTATAAAAATATTGAAGAAAATATAACAATGTGCTTTACAATTATGTATCCTTTTGTTTTACTCATTTTCAAAATAAATATTAAATAATGACTAACTGAAAAAATTCAAAATATAATTATATTGATAAAATATTTTTAGTGTAATTCATTAAAAATATTTATGATGGTGTAGGTATTACTTCTTAATTTCATTCATTTTTTTTAATTGGGAACATGAAATTAATTTTTATCAAATATTAATTTCTATCCTTCAAGTTACCGGATACACAAATATTAATTATTTATAGAAAAATATTTAGACATATCGGTTTAATTATTATCTATCCTTGTTATATAATTCATCAATGAAACTATAAAGCTCGTAAATAAATACATAAGCAATGAAAATATTGGGATCATTCAAGAAAGGTCCTTCCCTTTGGAAAGATAAATATCAACAAAGATCATAACAAAATTGAACCACCAAAATGAAAAAGAATAAAATTTATATAGAAGATGAATAGAATTAAACAAAAAATCCATAATATCTTTCCCTTGTATATTTGGACCTAACCTTGCCATGATGGCTTTTGAGATTGATTTTGTTGTTGTTGATCATTCATGCAGTTTCCAATCCCTGCAATACTTAGAATATCACTATGTGACAATGGCCTAAGCCCCAAGAAATCTCTTGTCAAACCCTCATTTCCACCACCTCCGCCGCCACCGCCACCACCGTCTTCGGCGGTGGAAGTTGGTTTTTTAGAGAGGCTTGTTTCATGATGCAAGTTTTGATCTTTCTTTGAATTCATAATGCCACCAAACATTTCATCAAAATGGGTTGCTTCAAATCCAGAAGGAGATGAAGAAGAAGAAAACATAACATCATGAATATTATTAAGATATGTTGAAGTAGTATTTGTTTCTTGTGTGTTTTGTTGATGTTGCTGTTGTTCTTGTGATGATGACAACAAATTCAAACCAAAATTACCAGAGACATTATTGAGAGAATCAACTTGGTGGGTCTTGATATTCATAGCAGGTGAAGAAGCAGAACCACTTCTATTCATTGTTGCACCCATTTGAGCTGCTTTCTGCAACAATGCAGTAGCTGACATGTGTGCCGAAGGTACTGTTTGGTAAGAAGGGAGTGTGGGTCCAGAAACATGAACAAGACTAGGGTTAGGGTTTTCTTGATGATGATGATGTTGAGAAAATATTGATGATGATGATGAGAGATTATCAACATTATGTGGGCCAAGCCAAGGTGGAATTTCAGAAAGGTTAAAACTTTGATTATGTTGCTCTTTTTTCAATAATGGGAAATTATGAAGATCTTGTTGAGGATTATTGAATTGGTTTTGTAGATTTATCATGTGATGATGATGAGAAGATGATGATGAAAGTTGTTGTTGTGAGGGTAAAATTGGCATTGCATTATTTGTCATAGCTCTTGCACTCTCTTCTGCTAATGCATCACAAAATGCTCTATGTGTTATGAAACTGTCCCTTCTGCAAAACTCATCATAGAAATTACAAAATTAATAAATTTTACTAAAGTGCTATATGCTAAATATACTATAAATATATGTGTGTGACAGTGAAAAAATATCAACTCTCCTTTTCTCTCTCTCTTTACTTTTTCAACATTTTTTAAAAACTTTCTAAATACTTTAAAGACAAATAGTCTATTATTAGGTAGTGCATTAAAAAATTTCCTTACTAGGAATTTCCACTTTTTCCAAAGAATGGAATTAGTGATTATGGGAGAGTGCTATATCAATGTCTTATCATCATCATCTTCTCCAATGTAAGAAATCAAGTGTGTGTAAAAATAAATGTAAAAAGTATATAATATCATAGGAAATGCTAACCCTTCGGAACACCGATTAAGAAATCAAATATAGTAATATTTTATATTAAAAGTTGTGTATTCAATGCATTAAAAATTTAAAATATTTTCTTTTTGGTTTAAAATTTCCTCTTTTGATATCTTTAACCGGTGTCCTAGAAGCACCGGATAACCTGACCCTAATATTAATAATGTGAAATTTATGCATCAAAGTCAACCTAGGATTCAATTCAAAAACTATGATCACCTTCATAAATGAATGAAATTAATGTCTGAACTAAAAAAATTCACATGACATTGAATATATTTTGAGGTTAATTCTAGTTACCTTGAGAAGAGGGTTCCACAGTCACATCTATATTCTCTAGTGCCACAAGTTTTGGAATGAGCTTTCCAATCAGATTGAACAGCATATTTCTTTGAACACTTTTCACATTTCCACTTCTTCTCACCATGCTTTCTGGAAAAGTGTTTCTTGATTCCAGTCAAATCCCCTAATGCTCTTGATGGATCATGATGCACACAAGTTGGTTCTGGACATACATATACTTTCTTTCTAATCTCTTTACTTGTTCTTTGTTTCAACTTCCATGGTAAATTATGACCTCTTCTGTGAAGTTGAAGATTTTGATCTCTTTGAAACCCTTTGTTGCAGATCTCACATATGAACCTGTTTTTTGCTAGTAAACTCTTTGGTGACATAGCTATAACTTCAGCATCAGGGTCTGAAAAAAAAAAACATCATTTTTCAAACAAGAAAAAACCCATTAATAACATGTTCATCAAAACAAATTAAAACAAAAGAAAAAGAAGGTTGAAAACAAACCTGGGTTACCAGGGAGGTTTCTCTTTTTTTTCATTGGTTGAGATTGTGTTGGAGGAACCAAGTATTGTTGTTGAACTTGAGGGTAACTACTACTAGTACCAATTTCAGTTCTATTACCAGAAGAAACACTAGCTTCACCAGATGCAGAAGTTAAGTTTGACATGTTTTCTTCCACTACTTGTTGCTGTTGAAACATCATCAAACCTTTTACCATCTTATGTTTGCAAGTCAAGGTTTTGTTTTAGAAAACTAAGGTTGTTTTGTTTTATGTTGTCTTATAGACCATATAGATCTTGTGTTTTTTATATGTTGGTAATGTTTTTTGGATCTAAATACAAATAAAAAACCTTACCAAAAACAGAAAAGGAACACAAACACTATTTAGCTCACAGTAGTGAATAGTGAGAGAGAATGAACAAAGTAGAAGAAGAAAAAGTTGATATTGAACTCAGAAACAGTTTATGAAGGATGGAACAAGAACAAGAACAAGGACTAGTTGGTTTTTTTGGTGATATAATTTGGAACCAACCCAAGAGACAAGTTTTGTTTTTTATTTGAGTTTGTAAAAGAAACAAGAGATGATAAATGGAAGTGAAGATGAATAAGAAGTAGTAATCTACATTTGTTTCTTGTTCATAGTTTGATAACCATAGTTGATAATGTTACCAAGAAAAATCCAACTATAGCCACACAAATATGAACAAAAATATAGACTTGGTTGTTCAGAGAGAGAGAGAGAGAGAGAGAGAGATGTGGATGAGAAGAGGGAATCCCTGAACTTGTCCAAAACCACAAACCAAAGGGGAACCCTACTGTTAAACTCTGACGTTGCACTTTCTGTCTTTTCCTCTCTGTTCTTTTTCACAACATTAGAAAATATCATTTTTATTTTTTGCTTTTTTAATAAAGTTCTGTTTATTTTTTGCTAAAATACTTCTTTTTTTCAAGTACAGTACCATTATGTCTTTCCATTCTCTTGCAAAAGTAAACACAAAAGAGGGTGAATAAAAACAAGCAAAAAGGGAGTATTATTTGTAAATACCACATTTTTTCACAATTTTTTCCTTCTTAAGTCTTGTTACACTTCAACTTTTTTTTGTGTCTTTTCATTTTTTATCATATTAGTATATCACTTCTTTTGAATTGTAAATATTTAATGTAAAGTGTGGAAAATGGGGGAGTTTATCGCACAAGTAAGTGTGTGATGCATTTGTTAATTTTGGTTTTTTGATATCAATTGAATATGGGGGAGTTTATCTCAGCTTTTATTATTGTGACATTATTAATTCATTGATTAAATTCTAAACAAGCATGGCTAAAAGTTTTTCCTCTTACTCCCTTCGTTTCAAAATGAGTATGTCGCTTTAGTTGATTGCATACAGATTAAGAAATAGAATAAAATAGTCAAATATCGTAGCAATTTTACCAAATTATCCTAATCAACTATTGGTTTGCTTTTCATTAGAGAAAAAAAATAATATTTTGAAAGTAGTGTAAGATAATATTAATTGAAGGATAAAATTGAAAAGAAAAGGCTATTATTACATTGAAACAATTTTAGGCATTCATTTTAAAACAATTTTAGGCACAATTTTTGGAAGATGTGACATTCATTTTAAAACAATTTTTTTTATCTAAAACGACACTTATTTTAAAACGGTAATTCATTTTTATATAAAGTCCTTTATTTTATTCAACACTTTTTTTCACCATCTTCCATTTCACTATCATTGTAACTATTGACTATGAAAAAAAGCTGAATTTTCTGACAAATTTGCATGGTTCTTTGTTTTAAATTGTAAATGATCTTGTTACTTGTTAGGTTATGGTTCTACAGAGGCAAAGCTGCGTGCCTAGAAAACTTTAGGCACAATATTTAATAGCCACAATTTTTGTCTCCCTAGTCATTTTCAAGTCATAATGGTCATTATCAGCATGGAAAAAATGAATTAATAGCTACAAATTATGATTCAACTCTGTTTCAATTTTTCCTTAAAAATAAAATAAAATAAAACTCTATTTAAAATTTCTAGCATGAAATTGGGACAATTGTTAAGATAAGGAAGTGTTATTCCTTCAAAAAAAAAAAAATAAGGAAGTGTTATATGTGGAATACGATTTATGGTAGATAAATTAAGTTTGGCATTCTCCACATGCATATAATTGAGATAGTGACCAATTGAAATATTTGTTGTCTATTAAAAAAAATAAGGGGAAGAAAAATTGAATGATAAATGTTAATATATTAACTATTAAATTGGAGATTATTCTCTTTGTTATAATTTGAATTCTAAACCTTAAATTTTTTTACTCTTAGTTTAAATCGGTTGAGTTATTCAACCTTAAACAAGATATAACAAATATAAGTTGAATTTAAAGACATTGTTATTTATAACAAGTAATACCATGATATTCTATATAAATTTAAGTGTAAAAATTCTTTGGAGCCTATGAAAGAGTTGAACCACCAATCTATGGGATGCCACAGACACCACTCCCGCCACCATAGTCACTCGTGCAAAGGATACTCTCAATAAAATGAGTTGTATGCAAAGAACATTAGCACCAGTAGGAAACGAAGATTTCGAGCACCTTGGACTAAGTCACCACTATGCATGATCAAGTGTAATATTGATGCCATTTCTTTCAACAGTAATTTTATCATGGGGTACGATATGTGTTTTCGAGACTCTGGATCAATTTTTGTTGGGCAAATCAGATTATTCTCGTTTCTATGTCACCATTATGAAAGCTGGAACTCTAAGCTCATTGGAAGCTCTCAAAGTGGCAATTTCGAATGGAATGCATTTTGTGCTATTTGAAACAGATTCCAAGATTTTATCCGACATGCTTGCCACCAACAACTCTCCTATTAATGAGTTTGCTGATTTTGTATCTTAATGTAGAAGTCTCTTATTAAATAGAAACAACTTTGTAGTGTCGTATGTTCGGAGCCAAGCAAATAAGGTTGCTTATACTAGCATCTTTGTCTCGGTTAAGCCCCATATTTTTCATAATGTACCAACTTGTTTGTACCAATTAATTTTGAATGAAATGAATTAGATTTGCTTTTGCTAAAACAAAATTATTTTTACATTAACTAAAATTTTATATAGAATAAATTCTTGAGACAAAATCAATTTATTATAAAATATTCAAACATATTAAAATCAATTCTACACATTAAAATCAATTCCTACTTCTTCAAATAACAAAACAGTGTAGTGTTAAACCATATGAAACAATTTTCCACCCTAAAAGGCACCTCAAGTTAGAGATTCGTGTATCTCAGTGTTGCTTTGTAGACACTCTCGCTTACATTAAATTTGACTCCAAGGCCCGTAGTCAAAGAGTTCCAAAATTTTGTGATTCTTGTGAGATGCTAATTGATAATTTATAAGATAATTAATTAAAGGAAAATGCTTTTTTTTTTTTTTAAGGATAACTAAAGGAAAATACTAAATAGTCATAATCTCGCTTTATAGATATATATCATGACATATCATAAACGAGTGGCGAAGAAATTTTTGGTACCTACTTTAATGATGATATAATAAAAACAATGGTTAATTGTTTCAATTGATCCTCTAAAATTAAAAATACATATTCAAACCAAGTAATTTGATATTCATCTCATTTCTTATCATGTAATATATGCGAAGTATAGAAAAGTGATTTAGATGTTGAATTTTTTATAATTTTTTACATACATATTTATGACGTTAAAAATATGTCTTTTCATAATTAATCAATCATTCTTCTGTCGAAAAATTCTTTTTTTTTTGGAAAGCCATATTTTAACGTTTCAAACATGTATGCAAACAATCGTAAAAAAAAAATTCAACATCTAAGACATTTTTACAGATTTCACGTATATTACATGATAAAAGATAAGAAGAATGTTAAATTACAGTATTAAAATGTGTGTAAGCATAGCAATAGGCGGGATGGGGACAGGTTATACCTTCCCTGTCCCCATACCATATATCCAAATACCTACGCATTACCCTACTCATTCCCAACAAGGATGAGAAATCGAATTTCATCTCCGTTCAGATGGGTTCGGGTATCCTCGCCCCATCCACACCCCCCACCGCGGATATATTTTTTTTTAATAAAAAAGTATTTTTCATCCCAGGATCAATGTTGTAAGGCATTATCCAGCAAAGAGATGGAGATCGATGACTATGGTGATGGAGAAGAGAAACTAAGGGTGTGAGATGTGGAAGGAGAAAAGAGAGAACTTAAAGAAGTGAGTGTCGTCAGAAAGACTTAGACTTTGGTTGTGTGAGTGAAATGATTTAGGGTTTGAGTTTCTATTTATATAAAAATGATAATTAATTGATTTTTTACATTTAGGACGAGTTTGAGTATGTGTGGGTACGTACTTATATCTCCATTACTTGTGTCATACATACCCATATTTTGAAGAAGAAAACTCAATCAAAGCGGGGAAAACACGTTAATTTAGATTTGGTTTCAGCGGGTACCCACATACTTTGTTATCATGTCTAAATATTTGTTTTTATTTTTTCCGGATCATTTTTTAGACTTTGACTATATTATACGATCATTAACTTTTTTTTTTTAATTCACACCCAACTAATACAATTTAAGTTCCACCAACATCCTTATTGCATAAAATAAATAATACCCAACAAAAATCAGTATGATCGTGTCTCAAAGTCCACATATCACCTGCAACAAAAAAAAGAAAAAGAAGTCCACATATCACTCTCATTTTTCTGCACAAAATCAATACCCAACAAAAAAAATACAATCAAACATCAATTGCTCCACCCAAACGAATAAAATTAATTAATGTATACATCCTGAAGTAAAATTACAATTATGTAAATTGATCATCCTTTAAAAAAAAATTATTTAAATTGATCAATATATGGTGATATCATTTACATATTTAAGCATTGTGTGTTTGATCATATGATCATAGCGCAAGTCACCATCCATAACAATTTATTCCGTCAAGAACAAAACTATTCTTACACTTAATTTTACCTACTAAGGAGTGTTATAATGTAACCACGATTATACAAGTTTTTTTAAGGGATTATACAAGTTTTTTTTTCTTCATATGAAATTCAAATTTATACATACAAAGCAATGTGTATATATGATGAATATAAATATAACATATATGGTAGTCACAATCGTGGTAATCAACGTATCAACAATCACATTTTGAATGGACATTGCAACTAAAGTTTAATGCAGATTTTTTATGTCAATAATGTGATGGCGACTACAAATAATTAATCGTTTTGCTAAGTGATTTTTTTTTTGATCGGGTTTTGCTAAGTGGTAGGTGAGCATAATAGTTCTCCATGATAAAGATAAGAGTAAATAGTCGATTCCCTCCTGAAATTGTAAGTTTCATCAATTACCCTCCTGAAATTAACAAAATTTCAATTACTCCCTTGAAATTTCACAACGTTAGTCAATTTACCCTCTCCGTCAAATTTTTCTGTTAGTGAACATGACGTTTTGCAAATACCACCTGAAGTTTTGCACTTGTGTGCAAAATGCCCCCCAAACTTAAAAATTTATATTATTTTTTTCTTAAAAACAAACAATTAATAGTTAAATATTAAAGCTAACTATTAATTTTGGAGTTTGGAAAAACTACATACATATATACATCAAAATAGGGAAAAATGTGTATTTTTAAAGTGACAATGATGGTTATTTCTAATAGACAAATTATTATTTTTAGAGGTTTATAAACAAATTAATAATCAGATTTAAATTTATATTTTCTCCTTCACCATCTTGGGCTTTTAACTCCTCCAACTCCTTCAACAATTTGCTCAAACCATTTAAACTACATAACCCCCAATATTAATCCACAAATCATCCCATTATTGTCACTTTAAAAAATACATATTTTTCCCCATTTTGGAGCCTATTTTGATGTATATATGCATGTAGTTTTCCCAAATTCCAAAATTAATAGTTAGTTTTAATATTTAACTATTAATTATTTGTTTTTAAGAAAAAAATAATATAAATTTTTAAGTTTGGGGAGCATTTTGCACATAAATGCAAAACTTCATGGGGGTATTTGCAAAACGTCATGTTCACTAACAGAAAAATTTGACGGAGGGGGTAAATTGACTAACATGAAATTTCAGGGGGATAATTGATGAAACTTACAATTTCAAGGGAGAAATTGACTATTTACTCATAAAGATACATTACAATCGATTAACAAACCACTGCCAAGGCATGGTTATAGAAGCAACCCCTTGGCTTTCTTATTTTTCCTAAGACATAAACAACAATTTTCTAGCAAGACAAAAGAGGTCCCCAAACCGTATCATGGATACGCCTAACCAATGAAAAATCTTATACCAAATTTCATTCGCAAACTCACACTTTGCAAATGGGTTGTCTTCCGTTTCCTTCACCCTCGAAAACCAGCAACATTTCGGTTCATTTCCCGGCTCAAATGCCCCACACCTCAACAAATTCTCCCTTGTAGGTAAACAGCGTTGAAGCATTTGCTAAGAAAAGATAATGACTTTTAACGGATCAAAGCTTTTCCAAACCCTTCCCAATAAAATGGCACTCTATGCCCCCCAAAAAAAGAAAGTAGAGGACATGTTGCTGAAGATAACCTTCATACTACACAAGTTCTCTGCACATGCTCCTCCAATAAATAGAGTGGCATCCGCATATTGGAGATGTGAAACATATCCTTGGAGTTAGGAAGCCTAAACCCCTTAAAAAAAAAAAAAAAAAAATCCTAAACATACATTTTTTTTCATACATTTTTTTTACCAAAGACCCAATTCCCTCTGCCACCAAGAGAAATAGAAACGGGGCTAATCGATCGCCCAATTTTAACCCCTTTTTAATGTCCATTTGCATTGCAAGGCATTCATTAACCAAAATCGGGAGACTACTAGATCAAACACAACCCTTCATCCAATCATGCTATTTATCATAAAAACAAACTATTCTAGGATGTAGTCTAAGAAGCTCCAACTAATCGAGTCACCGGCCTTTTCAATATCCACTTTTAATATCAAGCATTCTTCCTTCTTTTTCTTTGCCAAATCTACCACTTCTTTTACCAGGAAAGCGACATCCATTAAAACATTCTTTTGATAAAAGCCAATTGATTTTCTGAGATTAGAGTTTTTATTACCTCCCTCATCCGAGTGGTTAGGACCTTTGCCAATAATTTTTACAAGCTCCCTAATAAATAGATAGGTCGGAACTCGTAAAATGATTGCTTACATATAGAACCTTTGAAATTAATGCAACAAAGTATGAAACAAAGCTTTTTGGAAGTTTTGTATTAACAAAGAATTCATCAAACATGCCCTTCACCTCCGCTTTATTAATGATAACACCTTATCATATGATGTATTTTAGGGTTTTATCGAGTTGCTTATGGTTTATTCTAGATTTTTATATAGGATTAAGAGTGAGTTATTCTTGGTTTTAAGATTTTTTTTTTATCCCTATAAATATATTAAATTTCCGTTTTAATCTCTCTAAACAATTTCTTTAAACAATGATCATTCAAATTTTTTAATCAAATTTTTTCTGTCTTTATTTTTAACTCAACTCATTAAATTTTCTGGTTTAGGGTTTAAGATTATTACCTAATTTTACGTAAATATATTACAAATTCTTCAAAAAGATGTGACTTGAGGATAATTGTCGTGCTCATCACCACATTATCTACTAATTCCCTCAATCATGCAATGCTTTTTCTTTAAATTAATTACAAGTTCGAAATTCAATTAAGATTTCCCTTATTTCATCGTGCCCTTTTCCCCTAATAAACAGACAATTATACTACTAGACATGATGAAACACTCTAACATGGATCAAAAGACGGTTGTTTCACTAGTGTTGTTTGCTTCTGACCTAATTATTGCAATACAATCATTGTATGTTTATTGTTTGATCATGAAAGAGTAGTAAATTCATGTATGCATGTGTAGTTTATATCTTTGAAAGTTTGTATAAGCTTATAGAAAACTCAACAAGTGTCGGCATTGTTTTTTGTGGTAGCGGGGATTTGAATCCCAAACCTTGCATATATTATGCATTGTTGTCCCTACAAACTGAGTTATTCTCACGAGGACAGTGTCGACATTGTTTAAAGAATCAAAAGATGTAACTATAATATATAATAAATTTTGTATTTTTTTTAAAGAAGCAACTCAATACATTTCATTATTATTTATTTACTTCTTTTTTTATAAAATACATTTCATTATTTAAAATGGATCAAATACATTACGGTATATCGTTATAGAGGTGGAAACTAGCATTTCATGGAACTATCTTTGCTAATTCTGAAACAATTTGTCTTCCACCAAACTCGACATAAGAGTTTTGAAAACTATTCTGAAACAATTGCTATAAAATTTTGTATTTATTACTTTGATTTATATTTTCAAAATAAAATTCTTATAGATTAATTAAATTACATCTTGCACATTCATTAAATTATAGTCATTCTAAACAAACAGTATACCTCAAAAGAAGTGTAGATACAACTTGTCTAAGAAAAAAATTACAATGCCAACAAATTAAATAGTTGACATAAAATGAAAAAAGATTATCTACATCCAAAAACCATATAACACTTTGAGAGGGAAAAAGAAAATAGAGAGATTGGCATGATAAATGTGATACTTTCACGATGTGATAAGAAGAGTGAGATAGAAAAAAGATAGAATGTTGAATAAATGTATAACATTTAAGGGTGTTTAAATTTAGAGAAATATTTAAGAATTGATATAAAATTGTATCAAAAGAAATGGGAGGAAAAGTGCTAGAATAAACACAACCAACCAATAAAAATGTGTCTTTCTTGGAGTACGTACTCAGCCAGAAAGTTGGGATCATAACCCACAAAGCTTGTAGCTGCTTGATCCTTATTGCAATATAATTTGGGTTCTTAAAGAAGAAACCCATAGTTGTCAATGTGGAAAATACTTACTTACTTGGACACAAATGTTGACACTAAGTTTAGACACATATACACAATTGAAAAAGGTAGATGGAGAAAATAATTAAATAATAATAATTTTTTAAATAATGAAATAAAATGCATTTTTATATGTATGCGTCTAAGTGGTGTGCACAAAAGCTTGTGATCATGCAAGACTTTCTCCTTACTACTTACAAGAATTATGTAAATTATTGTTTTCGTGCCTTTATTGTTTTTTACTCGATTTTGGGCATACTTGTTCCGTTCTTAGTCAAGGCTAAGCCGCCAAAGGAGAGTTCATGGATCCGACTCCTACAAATGGCGACAATGTTTCGTTTCAACCACGAGTACACACATCACACGACCTTTTAAAATATCATCCGTTTTTAGTGTAAGCTCTTCACGGTTTTGTATTTTATAAAAAAATGTCCCGTCGGATTGAAAAATGTAGGTGTTGTTTATAAACTATTATTAACCTCAATTCTCAAGCATCATGAGACTTTAAGGTATATCAGAACAATACTGAATTGTATATACATACACACACACTAGATTAATCAACAAGACAGTAGGGATATTAAGGAATATCATTGCTTATAATGCTTGTTGAACCCCATAGTCTATGTTGAATTAATGCAGCTATAGAAAAGGAAATATGTTGATAAACCAAATAAGATATAAAAAAGAGACCTGGTTTAAAAAGTCTATATGATCTATCAAATATACACACAAAGTCCGTTACATGATCTCTCAAATATTGACAGAGAAACCAACAAACTAAAACTCCCAACCTTCTTAACAAAAAAGAGAGAGGGTTGAGATCATTAAGGGATAGCATATGCTATAGGTGCTTTTGTTTTGTTTTGTATGGTGATTCTTTTGCCCTCTTCTCCCATGTACCTATACCAGTCTTAGTGTTAGGAGTATTGGTATTGGTGTTTGAATGAAAGAATAGGCAAACTGCAGAGCAATCATCAGGTTTAGATGGAATCTTAGTCTTCCATGCTTGAACAGCTGCCTCAACAACTAGTTTAGCAGCCGAAGATCGTGGAGCAGATGCCACAATGTTCACAACTTGATTGTTGGATAAAACATCCCAAACCCCATCTGTGGCTAAAACAACAAACTGATCATGGTCGGTGATGCGGTGATAGGAGACTTCAGGAACAGATATGAGTCCTGAGTCCTTGAGGACAAAGTCGCCAAAAGCTCGTGACATAGCTAGGCCAGGTGAATCAGCATTGGGAAGCCAAAGTCGAGGAACTGCTGAATCGTTGTCTAGGGCAAACACCCTTCCTTTACAAATCCTTATCCTCGTTGCTTCTCCTAATTAACGCACAAGCACAATAATCATGAATAAGATTAAACTCCCTGCCTCTGATCATATATATAAGAAAACATTGTGTTACAAAAATTTAAATCAAATACATTAATTTTTGTTGACGCAACTTTTTCTTATATATAGAACCCGAATGTAGTACTATGTATGCAACAAAGAAATTATATAATACTTGGAAGATTTGGCTTGAGGTCTGTTGTCAACTGAAGAGCAATAAGAGAACCATTTGGATCTAGGGTACCTAAAACAGCTCTCGAGTCTCCAACATTTGCAGTAACTAGTTTGTCGCCCTGAAACAAGAAGAATGAGTGAGGAATGCGCACATAAGTATTTTTTTCTCTCATTCTTTTAACGAAATAAGATGAAAAGAAATGAAATAGCGTACATGCCTTCTTGAGCAAGGTAACAGCGGTAGTCCCACTGCCATAAGATTCCATGAAATATTGCAATTTGAGTTCGTTGTCCATAAACTTAGACGCTTTCAAAAATGATTCTCTCAATATCTCGAAATGGTTATTATTATAATTATTATTATTATAATCATCACGAAGACACGAATTCCATTCTTCCATTAGCTTTAAAGGGAAAGAATTTCTGACTTTCTTGGCGACCACATGTCCAAAAGGTCCATGCCCATCAAATACACCACAAAATACGACATCCTCCATGGAACCAAAGTTCTGAAAAATTTATACATTTATTATTTGATTGAATGATATATCACATCAAAGATTGAAGAATGAAGAGAAATAATACCTCCCAAAGAAGCATTGCATCCTGGTTGATGCCTTTTCTGCCTTGCTTGCAACACAAGGAAGCAACATGAGATGAACCATTCAAGAATATTCTTCCAGGAACTCTATGCAACCCCATTTCCACGCCCGAATCACGTTTATGTGTATAGGATGAAAATGAAGGAGATTCATAATAATAATTTGTATCAGTAGAAGGAGCTAAAGAAGCTCCTGAGATGCACAATCCCATCGATCCCGACACGACAATGAACACAACAATAACACACACAACTCAATTCAAATCAATGACATTTTTTCATATGGATAATGATTTTTTTTAAAGATTTTCATACGGATAATGATAAGGTATAATATTTTCCAGAAATAGTAACAACAATAACCGTCTATCAAAAATAGCAAAAAAATTCAACTGAATATATGATATGGATATATTTTTAATTTGATAAGAAGTTAAGCATATGTGATTGCACAAGTGGCACTTCACATACACTACATCACACACCAAACAAAGAGATAGAGAAAGGAATTCGTCAAAAACTTTCAGTTGTTTTTGTTTACAACCAATGGTTAATTGATAGGTAGATAGATAATCCATTCCAATTCACCTTCTTATCTCTCACATTCACACCTACTTACCTATAATTACGCCAAATCCAATTATCTTTCTAATATATGATAAGCATTCATGATCTATGATACATACACTTTTAATCAATAACTTATTTCTGTTAATTAAAGAGTATCACACATAAACCCACTTGGGTTGACCTGGTGGTATTAGCTTGGGATCTAGGAGTGTGCTCCGTCTCGACGTCTCAAGTTCGATCTCTCCTGGGTTAATTTAGGTGGGCTAATTTAGTTTCTTAAAAAAAAAAAAAAAAAGAGTATCACACATATTTAATTTGTAAGCTAAATGTGATAATCTTATCCCAAACTTGCGAAAATTAAGTTGATAAAATGAAATTTTTTTGTGAATATAATTTTTTTATTCATATAAGATATATCATACAACTTTAAACTTACTTGAAAAGAGCATCGGACTAAAATTTAACAAATTCTAGTTACAAGAAATATACCATGAAGTGATGAAAGTATGAAACCCCATGTCATGCTTATAGCTTATCATTAACAAGAAACGTATTGATACAATGGGGTATTTCAAAATAAATATAAATGGTCTCGCTTGATCACTGAATTCCGCAACATCAAGCCTGTTGTATTAGAATCAACCACAAAATCAAATCGGAAAATGTTAATTGGACGGTGAAAATCACAATACAAGGTGTTAAACTAATATAACCCTAAAGGCGATTTTCTTCATGCGTATATTGGGTATAATCCTAATTTTTTTATGGCGAAGTATTTGCAATGCTTGAACTGTGATTATTGTAGGGTCAAGATGGAGGATAGGTGATAACTCATCTCTTAATTTGTGAAGTGAGTCTTGACTAAAAGGTGGATGTAGACATGGCAATAAAATCCGCCCCCGTCTCGAATTTAACGGGGAAAAGCCGATTTAACCGAATGCGGGTATGGGGGAAATTTAAATTTGTAGTACGGGACCGGGGCCGGGGGATGCTTACACCCGCCTCGCACCCGCCCCGTCCCGCACCAACTTTTCGAAATTTACTTTATTAAATTTATATCTTATTTCCATAAGTACCAACCTATTTTAATATATTATTACTCTCTAGAAACATATTTATTATAATTATTAATATATTATTACTCTAGGAGGAGATGCTAGGGGAGTGTATTATTTTACTTGGTAATATTTCTTTGTAGTGTAATGTGAAAGACACTTTGAGATGGCATCTGGATCCTTATGCAGGACATTCCTCAGGTGGAAGGTGCAGATGCTCTAGTTTGGCATAAACATGTTCCACTTAAGGTCTCAATTTTTGCTTGGAGGTTGGTAAAAAATAGGTTGCCTACAAGGTCAAAACCTGATGCATCGCGGTATCCTCTTAGATTCGGATGCGAGTTGTTTGTTAGGTTGCGGCCAAATCGAGACTTCTCAGCATTTATTTATTTCTTGTGGTTTTTATGGCACTTTGTGGTTTAAGGTGCGGTTTTTATTTATTTCTTTGGTGGCTAAAAGCTAATAATGTTGTTTTTGTTTTTAGTTTCCATTTGTGGTGGTTAGGGGTGTTCAAAACCGAACCAACCCAATAGAAAAACCGCAAACCGAACTAACCCAAACCGAAACCGCACTTGGTTCGGATGAGTTCAGATGACTTTTAGACTGAACCGCGCGGTTCGGTTCGGTTTGCGGTTTGCATCTCAGCAACCAAACCAAACCAAACCGCAAAAATACTCAATGTTATTAAACACTAAGTAAGTACTGTACTAGCCCAATACCAAAGTGAACCCAAACCCAAGCCCAACACTATCCAGCAGAAACTACACAATATTCATTTTTTACTGCCATTTATGAGTGCCATTCATTTTGGAGTTTAGAATTTTCTACATACAGCTGTTTATTATATGAATGATTGTTATTCATTTCTTAGTCTAGAATTTTCTATAGATTCGTGATCATCCTTGCAAGAAAGATTTTACATTTATGCAAAGAGGCAATATTTATATTGATAGTTTGCCGAATTTAGAATCATGATTTTTATTCACTAAATCATGATTTATATTGAGGCAATGTTTATGATTTTTGTTTTTTAACTTTAGATATGACTATCAAGTTGTTATTATTTTGGAGTCATGATAATGTGTTACTTTGGAACTTCAAGTTGTTCTTTTTTGGTTCTTAAATATTATTTTGGTACTGTAATGTTAATTTTAGATAAATAACTTTTATTGGTATTGTAATGCTATTTTGGAACTTCAAGTTCTTTTTTTGAATAATTAAAATTGCTTGGTACTAGTTGGCAGTATTAGAGTTAATGTAATTTTTTTATTTATCTCGCGATTAACCGCATCAACTGAACCAATCCAAACCGCATTGGTTTGGTTTGGTTTGGTTTGGATGACTTTTTAAAAATCAACCGAACCAAACCAAACCGCATGCTTTTTTCTCTCGCGGTTTGGATGATTATTATGCTTGAAATCGAACCAAACCGCACTGCGAACACCCCTAGTGGTGGTCAAGTCCTTTGGCTTGTTTGGGACTTGGCTAATTTTTGTTTGACTTTGTATATTTGTAAATGCTTGGGGCCTCCTTGGTACATCTTGTACTTGGAGGTGTCTGTGGTTTGTTAATATTATTTCCATTTTTGATTGTTCAAAAAAAAAATATAATTATTGTTTTTTGTTGTTATGAAAAAATGAAAAGATATGCATTTTTTAAATATTTTATAAAAAATAGAATTTTCGTGGATGGGGTGGAGGCGGGGGTGGGTGCATGGATGCGGGGGCGGGGATGCTTAAACCCGCCCCCGATCTGCCCCGTTGCCATGTCTAGGTGGATGTCGTGTAAATCTTCCCCATCATATTCCACTCGTGTTATAAACATATTCATACCTTATAAATCCTAAACTTAAAACTTCATTGTGGCACCTTATTAATATTGTTAATTGGCAGCATTAAGGACTTGAAGGTAAAGGTAAAGGTAAACTTGAGCATTAAGTGTGGGCAACTACACTGATCAACCAACACCACAATGTTCTATCATATTAATATATCATATTTTTAGCCAACTCATTAATCTTTAGACCTTTTATAATATTTTTTCTTATAGTTTTTCCAGACCTCCATCTGCACCTAGCAATTTGACTACTCTCCGTATGATACTCTCCTTACTATAAAATCTACAAGTCTTTTCTCTACATGCAAAAACCACCCAAGTCTACTTTACACCATTTGTTCTATAAATATTACCCCAACTCTCTAATGTTGTCATTTATAATCTCACCCAGTTTGGTCTTACCACAAAACTTTCTAAAACATGGTCTTCATTTAAATATGGATTTAATTGAATTTCACATTATTATTGGCTATCCCAATAGTACCACCTCACTATAAAAATCATTCTGTTAAATCTTTCATTGAAGAAAATAAATCTCTAATCATATGTTTGGACGGAAAATGGATTTTTAGGGATTAACCTAGAAATTACCTACTTAAATACAAGGAACTCAATGATTGAATGAGCTCCGGTGTTGAAGAATAAATGTTGAAATGCTAGAGTTTTCATAGAAAAGAAGATAAGTTTGGGAAATACGAGTTACCTTAATTCAAGAAATTGGGCTAGTTATATAGCTGAGGCAGTTACAAAGTGATCAATTGAAATACTTTAGATCCTTACCAATCACAAATGACAAATCACCAAACAAATAACAAACTAAAATAAAAAACATGCTGATAGATCACATTTAGGGACTTACCATTCTATTAGGGAAATGAAACTATAAAATAAAGCAAAGTTATCACATGATAAATTCCTCTAACATATGTATAGTATCATAGTGTTAAGAGAGGTAGAGAATAAATAAAGAATGGTGATAGGGAAAAAGGCAGAATAGCTGCAGGAGCCTGCAAAATGTACATACCATAAAAAACCTGGTAATGACATTCATTTCAATGTTTATTTAATAAGCAAAAACTTCTCTTTCAGAGAAAAATAATAATAATTGTCCTTTTATGAGTGAAACTGTAGTTAGAGTCTGACTGCTATACAAAGCCCATCATAGCTCAGTTGCGCATCAAGGCCCTCAGACTCCAATAATTTTGTAAGGTAGTCATTCACTTCTTCATGATCCATCAGATGCATCATACCTTTGAATTGCCAACAAAGAGACATCGAAAATTACTTTTTTTGAAACATTTTCATTGATGAAATATGTAATTATGGTTTTAAATAAAGGTTCGGAACTGCAAGTGGCTGCAGTATAATTGTTTTCATGCAAGTGAAACCGCAACGTGCCTGCAATTGAGGCAGCATTGGGTGCATTTGATCGCAATTCTTCACAATATCAAAGATTGCACCACGACCAGAATCATTACCACATGTGTATGTAATAGTAACTGCTGCTCCAATTATTTTTTAGTTACTACCTATGAACTTAAGGAGATATTCTATCATGATGCCTAAATATATTTGATCAATGAACTTAAGTAGACTGTTGCATCAAGAAAATTAAGGCATGGAAAATTATGCTAACATGGAAGTTGAAGCTGAACATACCAGTAAAAAGTGTCCTTTTGGGTTGAATTTTTCGCACTTCCTCTAAGGCCTGAAAAGGAAGATCAGAATAAACTTATTCTCCAAGAAGAAAAAAAATCAACAAATGTGAAAGGGATTACCCTTGGAAGTCCAAAATGTGTAGCTGAAGAGCGGTCCGGCCTCAAAGCATCCTGTCGAACGTAGACACATTATGAGCCAAAGAGAAATACTATGCCAAAATTCTAGTTTTTTAATGTGAAAATGAGGTTAGTTTATGGCAAGATAGAGAAGATAGGAGGAGGGGCTGAGTCACCATGATTAGAAGTTCACAGTCCTTCAAAAGTGGATAAGTTTCTTCAGGAATTTCACTGACATCACTGCAAAATTAGATCCAAGATCAACTCACGTATGTATTGACAAAAAATCTGGACTGAATTATCATACAAGCAAAAAAAATTCCACTTAATGAGAAACATCACCTTATGTAACATATATTACCAAAACGGAAACCAAGGGACCGATAACCTTGGCCATGCCATACTGGTAGTGGAGTAAACTGAATTACAATCATAAAAAGAACAAGAAATTAGAGCCAAGCCCCATGCACAAGCATTTCATGGTCAGAAATTACGAGTTTAATAGGTAGAGAATATCAGTGTAAATTAGTTTTACACAGATTTCCAATGGGAGTCCTTCATTTTTTCAGGTCATAGCATTAATTTTAAAATGCAGTTATAAAAGTGGACCGATGTAGCAAAATAGTGTAAAGTAGTTGGTAGTTTTGCACTAACAATTCAAATCCTTTAAATAAATCAATTGATTGCGCAATAAATGAGAAAATAAAATTGAGTGAACAGAAAAAAGTAGCAAAACACCCTCGATCACTTCATTCTATTATAATTGTTAATAATACCAACCTTCAATCCGTGTACGAAAAACGGTTCTTCAGATATGCTATTGAATTGCAACGCTGAGACTGCAGCACCAGGTATGATTACACTTGTATCAACTAAATAATAATGGGTCTTCTTCATCACCTGCACATTTCAGTAATGAACACTTGAGCGAATTCAAGAAAAACATATATCAGCAATTGTGCACTGAAATAACAAATGGTTCATCAGTCAGGTGATCTTCACAAGCTTTAAATCATTTTATACTTCCAGGGTAAAGCTGCAGGTGCTATTAACAGGAAATCCATATCCATAGGACAAGGGAAAGTAAATATAAAAAACATGCAACAATTAAACGTCAAGAAATCTGTTAGGCGGGATGTCACCAACCCTACTGAAAGGGTTGTAAACGTCTACTATAGGAAAAAGTTCACCAATTGTTAGGATTTAAGCCCATGAGAAGAGACAAATCCAAAAGATTGGTCCATTAAGTGGAAAAGCCTCATTGCTTAATATCACACTTTATCTACTCAATAAGGGTCTCCTAACAAAATCAAGCTTATTATACTTTACCCTGAAAGTTATAATATTTGAGAAGGAAAATATATCCCTGAAAACACTTCTTCATTTTTCTACAGTACCAATCTAAATCCTGAAAATGATCTTAAATGTATAGTAAAATATTAAGAGACAAGCATAACTATAATGCAAGATGGACAGAATCCCTCCCTGAATTTCAAAAGCTATCATAGTGAAAAATTTGTTCCATCACACAAATTATAATTATAATATAGAACATTTGGATAAGATACTATACAGGAGTTTCTAATAAACAACTCTCTGTCTTCATATTATATCAGAAGAGAAAGACTTGATCCTTCTCAATTTTTAACTACAAATCATCATATACATCTTTTAAATATTGAGGCAAATGCAGATATTAACTGGTGTTAACTGTCAAGTAGCATATATAAATACATACTTCAATAATATCAGCTCTGCACATTCCTCGGGTAATCCCAGTGAAGGCATAAACACCATTTAATCATGTTGACATAAATGCAACAAAAATTTTGAATAGTATCGCAAATTCTGATCAAAAGCATTGATTTTTTAATATGGTGATATGTGGGAGTCCCTTACAGTTTCCACATTTGATCTTAATAATAGCAATGTGTCCTAGTCTCCTAGACATATATATAGACAACAAGCAGAGAAAGAAAGTAAAATTGAAAGCTTTAATTTCTGAAGGAAAGAACAGGGGAGAGGACCTCAAAGTCACGCTTGGCTACATAAATTGGAATGGAGGGCTGAACATTGTTAGTCCAGTCTCTAAGATCATCAAGACCTGGAGAGAAGAGAGAAGCAGGCTTAGTCTATATGTTTAGTTAGATTTCTTATTAGTTACTTCAGTCAAGAATTGTATTTTTCATATTGCGATGAATTATCCAAAGAGCATTAGAAAGTATTAACATCAGAGACCTCCAATTGCATCAGCATGAGAATGAGTAATAATAACTGCATCAAGTGTTCTTATCCTGACAGAAATACAACTAGTTAAAGAGATAATTAAAAAAAAGAAAAGTACAAAAATACAACAAGAAAACCAGCAAGAATGCCATCTACATCATAAACTCTAGGCTCATCAAGAGATATTCAAGAAATATAGTATTTAAAACCACAAGAAATGCCACTGATGCACAACTCTTGAGATTTTTGTCTCTTAAGTTGATAAGTATCAAAATGCATTCCACATATTTGATAATCCCAATTATAATACTTGCACAAAGCCGCAGGCTTAACTCATACACTATGGACAACACCCTGATCCCACTACAACTTGTTATGAACCGTTCTAATGGTACATATATATCGCATTGTCCTGCTCAATTGTTCCATTCTACATGCAGTTCCTAACCTTTAATTAAAATTGTAGAGTACTCAGCGGCGAAGCTAGAGAAAATTCTATGCGGGGGCCAAATATAAACAAAAATAAAATATTTTTAAAACCTGTATATAAAATTTAAGGATAAAATATAGTTTTAGTTCCATAAATTAAAATTTATGGGTTTAGTCCTTAAAAAAAATTATTCAATTTCTATCTCATCTTAAAATTTTGCCAACAAAAAAAGAAAAAGAAGTGTTTTTAGTCTTGCATTAATTTATATAAGAATAAAAGTATCAAATTGGTTTGATACAAAAAACAAATTTAATCCAAAACATAACCAATTTGTAAAAATCACAATAATTCTTATTTATATGAAATGTAAATTCAAGCAACAACAAATGAAATAAAAATTGACAACAAATGTTAAAAAAAGTTGGGCAAAACATGTTTTAAGAAGCCGATTTTATTCATAATTGATTGTTAAATAAAAAGATTGTTAATGTCTTTTCAATGTTAACAATAGGTTATTTGTAAGAACTTATTATCCATTTCATTTGTTTCTAACTTATGTTGTTGAATTTTTTTTCTCTATAGTTGTTATTGAGACTAAAAGTATCAACCCAATACAAATTAATCTATCAATGATGTAGTAATTTTTTCATTTTCGACAACCAAATTTATTTGGGGTAGCTCAATATTTATTATTTGGGGTAGCTAGATACAAATAGATACTAATCAATTAAAGAATAATTTTTTTTTGGGGTAGCAAGGGCTACCCCATCCTATTGAAGGGAACCGCCCCTGAGAGTACTTTTTCTAAAAGCAATATGGAAATTAGGAGAAGCTATCTCAAATAACAATATCAAAAACAGAAAAAACAATTGAACAGGTAAACTAACCCAAATTTGGGGAACCACTGGAGAGCACTGTGATAGAAAAATCTGCAACAATGAAAATTTGTTATCAGCAGTCAGCACCCAAATGAAGCAAACACCCAAATGAAGCAAACACGTGAGGGAAAATCATATTTGTGTTTTCCTCGAAACTGGCCTTGAATTAAATTTCTCAGTTTGAAAAACTTCAATATATCCATACTGTGTACATGTCTATTTTCTAACGCGCTATATATTATAGAGTTATAGTCAAGATAGACTAAGCGAGCTTTATTTTGTAAGCGGACTGGTGCTGTTTCAGCACACAGTCCTAACTGCTAACCAACTGTGCAGTAAACTAACTGATTTTGAGATCACTCTTTGCATAAACACCAATCTCATTGTAATGTGTATCTAACTTTCATTTCCTGAAATACAAGAACAGAGAGAACTCACTTTCCCTGGTTTTCTCTCTTTTTCTGCTATGAATTATTCGCTACTCTAGGTTTCTATGATATATCATATCCTGACCAGGTAACCTAGTCTTAAATCCATCTATATAATATCTTCAAGAGAAATAAGAAAAACAAAAAAAAAACACATTCACTCGATTAAGTTGCTGGAAGTTTTTCTAATGCATAAACTGCAATAAGAAACGGTGAAAAAAAATCCTTCACTTCTAAATGAATCAACTTCAAGTTTCTTCAGCATATAATATGAATTACACAAGCAAAATATTGCAGGAAGACCACAATTGCTATCTATTAATTTGTCAACATTCCATTAGAGTTTTTATGAGTCCATAAAAAGAAAAGAAACTCTAATTTTGGGCAAACCTAAAACATCAAGAAATCACAAACTTGGATTGAAATCAAAATAAAAGGAAGAAAATGTTCATCCTAATTCATAACCTAGCATAATTGCAGTACATATTACACACGGAAATTTGAAAGTTGAAACATACTTTCCAGCATCTATAAGAATATTGTGTGTTCCTGTGCCGTTAGAGTGACGAACGAGGATGCTTGTGTTAAGTCGCCTATTCTTATCACCCGGTTTTGCAGCTTTTGTACAGACCTACAATTATCATAAAAAACAAAAAAACAAAAAAGGCAAAAATAATTCTCTTAACAAACATATTTCAATATAAATCCAAAACCAAATATGATGCAGACACATATTTTTTTTTTTGAAAGATGATGCAGACACATAAACAACAACAACCAAGCCTCATCCCATTAAGTGAGGTTGGCTACATGGATCGAACGATGACATAAAGTTCTATCATATTTCTATCAATATGAAGCGTGAGTGGTACATATATTCTTATTGGATACTAAAATTATGAATTTGATGATATGATAAGGTTGGTTGATAATAATAGTACCGGACATTTAGTAGAAGGATTAGTCAAGCAGCTAACTCGAGGAATTCCTTCACTAGTTCCAGTTCCAATGAATATAACTTGTGACTGATCAACATGTGAATCCACCTCACCAATTCCATTAGAAGAAACTGCAACACAAATCAAATTGAAATAATCAAAATTGATAATAAGGAATGAAGAAGTAGTTAGAGAGAGAGAGAGAGAGAGAGAGAGAGATTACGAGAGTGGATGGGAGAGAGAGGAAAAGAGATGGAAGAGGGACGCAACAAACGGCGTGAATATGGAGAGCGATGATGAACAAGAGAAGTGAGGGATGATGGAAGAAGACGAATGGAGGAGGTAACCACCATTGTGTTGCGTTTACAGTCACACAACACACAAATCACCAAAATTATTACAACTCCACTTCAAAATCTTCGTTCTCCTCCCAACTCTCCGGGAAAATAGTTTTGATATAAGTAAACTTCGACATCGAACTCAACTTTTCTTAAATAAGTTTTTTTTATTTTTTATTTTATTTTTAAAAGGACTTAAATAAGTTATTTGGTAGAGTTTATTAATTATTCGAGCTAAGTTGTTTGTTGTTCATTTCATTGTGTTAGTTGAAATTAATTATAGATATTTTTTTAAATATAATAAAATTCCATCAATTTGATAAAGTTATTTTTAGCAATAACAAATTTAGAGTTTATATAGCTTATAGTTTATAAGTTCGTATGAAAAGAAGAAAAGAAACTGTTTAATACTTTTTTTAACATAAGTGTTATTTAAAGTTGTTACACACACGTATTGAAAATGAAATAAAGTTAATAAAATGGATGACATTTTTACTAAATAATCTTGTTAATTATTGGTGTGTTTTCCACAAATTTATAGTCGTTTTTATTAACTTATAGCATTTTCTAATATGTCTCAAGTAACTTATAACTTATATCTTTTGTTCCCTTAAAAAAAAACTTTATATCTTATCATTTTTTCTCAACTTTACATGCTTTGTCTTAGTTAAAAAATTATTAATTTTTTTTTTTATCATTTCATATTCATAAGCTAATTTTACGAAGTACTCTAAATTCAATTTGTTAACTTATTTGATACATATTTAATATTAGTTAATTTATCAATATCAATGATATTTTGAAATTCAATTTGTTAACTTATTTGATACATATTTAATATTAGTTAATTTATCAATATCAATGATATTTTGACATCAAAAGTTTGATGTCAAATATGACAATCCTTGAATTTTTATGTGTATTTTTGAAATACATATAAATTATAGATGGCAAAAAAGTAAAAAGGAGATTGAGAGATTAAATATACAACCTAAAAAGTGTCATTTTCAACTTAAAGATTTCTTTTAGCATGACCCAAAAATAAACATGGTCCGACCCAACTTCCGATGACATCCGAAATGGAAACCCAGTGCCCCATTTTTCTCTCATGATTCAATTTTGGTGACAAAAGATAATTTATTTTCTTGTTTTTTTTTTGTTTGCTATTTAGGGAAAGAGAAAAAGAACAAAAAAAAATAAAAATTATATTCATATTTCTTTTTAAACATAGAAATGACCACAAAATTACAGTCAAAATACAATTCTGTGTAATGTATTTAAATTTCTATTTCATTATATCTTGTTTTATCACTACAATTATTCACACATGAGGAGAATACATCCTTGTTTATATCATCGTAATTCATAAGGATCCAAATGTCTGGTTAACCTTCACCTCAGCAATGCATAAGCCAAACCTTCTGTTCAAAATATCCTTCAAAATCTAATACAAAAACATAAAGAAAAAAAAATCAAATAGGGCAAAACTGAATCAGAAAATTACTTAAAGTTCAAGTTTATATAATCAAACACCCCCAAGAAAATGTTAAATGTAGAATCAATAGTTTCACTAGTAATGTCAACCCAAAAATGTTATCATGGTGACTCTTTCGATACGAGCATAAATAGATGCTCTAAAGAAACAATGGATAAGGCTTAAACCAAATACTAATCATCTTCCACTGCTCCAAAGAAAATAGAAAACACTAATCTTGTAATTTAAAATTTGAGTCTTGTGCACAGTTATGCAAGTATTTCGGGGGGTCAACATATATATATCTTTCACAGTTATACAATTTCTATGTGAGTAAAATTGAAATGTAGACTCTTCTATAAAAAATTCCAAACAGTTTTTTCATAAAAGTACATTCTTCTATTAAAATGTGTTTATGAAAAACTTGCTAAAATAGTTTTTGCAACTCATTTAATCAATTACTTAATTCCAGGATCAAATATTTCATGCTAAATTTTGAAAATAGCTTTCATTTGAAGTAGAAATTAATGACCATACTCTCATAATTGGTTATTCTGTTCTAAATTGATTACCAGATTTCAGAAGAACCAAATAATCAATTATATCCTTAGGGTAGTCAATTGTTAAGCTTCTAGACTTGAATATTTTTTTTACAAGTTCAAGATGATTGATTAGCTGATTATACTGTGAAATAGGAACATTTCAGAGGTTCCATACTTGATTCGTTCCTAAACTATTTTGGGGGATTGAGATTCCCTGATGTAAAAAAGCACGCTGTTTTGGGTGTGTATGTATACCTAATCTAGGGTTTCTAAAACTGAGAACAAACAATGAAAACACAGGAACACATTTGAAAACTCTAAACTCTGATTCAGCCTTCTTAGTACATATTGAGCTATTTCATGGCATCAATTTGCATTATCTTTCACAGCAAGAGTAATTCATTCTTTTCCTGTATTGGTTTTTACAGGGTAAGGTAACCCTAAGTTAAGTATCTGGTGAGGTATCCCTTAAGTTGCACTAACACTTCAATTTGAAGGCGTGTCTAATGTCCAACACGTGTCAGTGTCCAACACCGACACATGTGGTTAAATTCAAATATTTCACTTCAAATTATAATTAGTGCCGTGTCTGGTGTCCGTGTTTGTGCTTCATAAGGTATCCCTATATGTTGGGAAAGATTGAGGTATCCTTTAGTCTTGTATAAGGTGAGACATTGCTATGGGATGAATATTTCAGGAAGAGGTGCACATTATAAATTTTACAAACGTCTATATCAGAAGGAATTTTCGAGTAACAAAATTGGGCACGGATACGGACACGGACACGCCGACACAGCTAATAATTTGAAAAAGTCACATATTTTAGTGTAAATACAAGTGTCGGTGTCGGACACGACACGTGTCCGACACCGGGACACGCCTAATTGGAGGAGTGTCCGTGCTTCGTAGGTTCACATTTACTATCTCTACTCTATTTGTTTCAATAATTTATTTGTCATTTTTGTATAACCTATACATCTTGTTGTGGGTATTAAAAAACTAGTTAAGATCATTTCTAATATTGATTCAATCACTTCGATAAAATTAATATCTTCAATACTCTCAATAAACCTATCCTACACATATTTTTGAAAAGTTTTCAAACTCAACCTGACTTTGAAGCCTATTGGGTAACATCCGAAATTCTCATGTCAGGAAAAAGTATACACACAGATTAATATAAGATTTAGTACACAATTGAAATCAAAATAGTCAATAGACTTGAGTATTATCCACTAATTAGAAATTTTAACCAATCATTGGACCAATTTGTTATTTTAGAATGATATGTGATCAACTATGACACAAATAAATTATTTAAGGATATATGGGATTTATGTATACCTTTTAAATATTCACAATCTCAAAGTCTACATGCTGAGAACAATTGCGGAAGTAGGCAGTTATATGGTCAAGTTTGCTGATAAAGATTTTATATGTTGATCCCACTCCAAAGTTCAATGACTTCCATTTACTATAAGACAAACATTCTGGCTTTTCTAAGGCTGCAGCCCCACAAGTAACCTGAAATTGAATATAAAATAAAAAAATTAGTCCATCCTAATTATATTTCTTTTGATAATTCAAAGAAGAAACACATACTCTATCACACGCACACATACTGTGTGCATTTACAAATACAAACAGATAAACACACTCAGAAATTTTTCTCTATACCGCAACTGTACAGAAGGATAGTTTAACAGCTTCAGCCTTATGATGTCCCCGTAACATATTGATCAAACCATGTAAAGTCTCCTCTCTTTTATTTCGATGAGATTTTTCCAAAGGTTCGTGTAATTCATGAACATCAATGATCAATCCATCCAAAGAAGGAAGACTAAACTCAAAGAAGGCACAAGGTGTGGAATACAAGTAACTGAAATTGAGAAGCTGTGGTGAAGTAACTGCGATCTTACATCTAAAGCGGTTGCAAATTAGACTCAAGTTACTGAGTTGGGGAGCAGATATGACAAAATCCTTAGGACTCAAATCTGACTTAAAGGACATTTCGCTTAATTGCAAAATCTTCAAATTGACACAATTAGCAAACGGATCCAGACACTCCATTCCCGTATAACATAAGGCAAAGCTATTTAGGTGCAAAGCTGTCAATGTTGTAAAACCAAAAAGTTCGGATAAACTTGCAAATGGATTTGAAAAGTCGGCCGCAGTAGGAAACATTGAAAAATGCTCGAGGTGTAAAATGTCCAATGATTTGCAACCAAAAGGAGAAGAAACATTTGTAGGATGGCAATCTTTTAACTCGAGCCTTTTCAAGGATTGGCAAGTAAAAAGAGGCAATGGAATTTCAATTGGTGGACAGCCAGAGGTTTTGGCCCGGAGATTAATTCTGATTTCTTCGACACCATGTAATGCAGCATATTCAATAACCTTATTCAAAAGATACTGATCCGTCGCATAATCTACCCCAAAGCGATAGTAAATAAGAACTTTGACATGAGAATTATCGCGATGAGATAGAACCCACAACACAAACTTCTTGAAATCAACCAACCGAGTGAATGATTTACTGTTGAAGTACAGACAGGGAATTGATTTCCAAATATACCTCCACCTTTTCGATAGAACACAAGTTCGAATTGCATCTCTTGTCTCCATAAAAGACAAAATATGATGAATAAGGCAATCTGGCATGTCACCTAGCCTGTCCTGGTGTCCTGTCGCAACACAATTATACACATGTTGAGAAATCAAAGTTGTCTTTTTAGACCTCTTCATAACAGAACCAGATTCCTGAAAACTAGTCTTCGGCATTCCAGGTTCACCACACTCACTGAATCGATTGAGTTGAAGCTCTCAATCACATTCCCATCAAACTACTACCCTCCAAACTAGAAATTATCCATTGAATAGCTGATTGGTTCAGCAACAGTAATCCTCCATGTACAATCTAACAACACAAAAAAAAAAAAAAAAAAAAAAAAAAACAGAAAATTTAAGTACTACCTCCGACTCTATATATAAGAAACAAACAACTAATTCACAAAGACAAATGAAAAGCATTTGATATCACTAAGATCAATGGAAGTGTTAACTTATTCCAGAAATACCAATAGTACATACAGTATTAAACTCATTCAAGATTAATTTATTCACTTGCATTAAAAATGAAAATAGAATTAGTAGATAAAAGGAACTTAGCAATTACTAAACTTAAAAATGGATCACTATTTCATATATTTAGGACTTAAAACACACTAACTATTCCCTATAAAAAGAACCATAGTAGATATACATTCTCATAAGAAAACTTAGCAACAGGAAGTGGAAGATATCAAGATAAGTAATTAACTGGTAGTTTATGAAGAACTGACACAAACACGGACACCGATAATAATTCTAAAAAATAGCATAATTCCGTGCCATTTTACCGGCCAGACACACCTTTGATCAGAAGTGCCGGTGCTATTGAAGCTCCTTCAATGATTGGGTATACTTATATCAGTAATTCATCTTATGTAATAAAGAACACATAGCTGGAAAACTTCTCTAATCCAATTCAATCCTCATAAACAAACAGAAATCTCACAGAAAACTGAAATAAAAGAAACTAACTCACAAATTAATGGAAAAGCAAGAAAAAGAACCAAAACCCATCAAGAAAATTAATAACAAAATCAAATTAAGATAATAAAGAACAATAAAGATGATAACTTTACTATTCCATGGTTGAAAAAGTCGCAACCCAACAAATAAAAAATTTAAAAAATGAAGAAAAAAAGTAATGGGTTGTTGAAAAAGGAAGAGAATTTGGTACCTGACTGTGGAAGATGATGATAATGGGCATGCACGCGCGTTGACAACGGTTCTTCTTTTTGTTTTGTTTGTATTTTGTAGTTACTTCGTAGGTGTGTGTGGAAATCAGAAAAGAGGAGTAGTATGCAAAAATGAATAATACCAAATTGCCACCCTAATGCGGGTTAGTCTTCGCAATTACACACAAATAATCTGAGTCACATACAAAAAGTTTGGAAATAAAGAGGGATTGTTTTTAATAGAATGCGTTAAGTTAACTCTCATAGCATATCGAATCAACATTTGAAACTTTAACTATGAGAGATATTTAAATTTAGTATTTAATATGTATAGAATATGATTATTTATTGAAGAGGAAAAATATATATAAATAAATCTCTGAAATTTAAAACTTTGGGGTTGTTAACATTTTTATTTTGTTTTAAAATTTTTATTTTGTTTTAAAATAAAGGGGAAAGAATAATCTTATTTTTCAGTCATTGACACAGTTGAGGAACGGTTGGTTTTGTTTTCGATCAATTATTCAATGTGTAACTATGCATAGTTTTGGTTCTCTTTTTTGTTTTAATAATAATTTTGGTTCTGTTTTGTCTTATCCAATTATTTTTGTAATATATTTGGTCGTCAAATTTGACCAGTCTATAACGAACTTAGCATATGATAATATGATATGTTTTATTATCTACTTAGAGTAAATATGTATGTGGGCACTATTATCTGTTGAATGAAACGAGTATTTAGAAAAATATAGGCTTTTATTAGGGAAAAAAATAGTTTTACTAACATATATATTTTTCTTAACATGCTAATTATATTGACGCCCAACAAATCAACAATTATCTATAGCACCCAAAAGTATTATTCAATAACAACAAACAAAACGTCTCACCCTTGCTATTAGAAGGTTTAATCCACTGGTTAGTTAGGTAGCTACCTTGAATTAAGGAGTTTTAGAGACTTTACTTGTATTACAAATAACTTTCAAGTTTGTTAAAATGTTTGTTAAATTTGTTGTACAAATAAGACTTTGTGTAAATCACAAGTATGCAATTCATAATTAATCATATCTTTGGATTCTCATCAACACTCTTCTCTAATTCTATCAATCTCACTCGAAATCATTTCTTCTCAAACCTCATAATTTTTCATTGTTATATAAAGTTGGAATCAAGAGTCTAGTTCCAATCACCATTGTTGAAAGAATCTGAGAAAGATAGTAACTTCCAACATCCTTGCGTATGTACCGATCTTTGATGGAAAAAGAAACAATTTTATGAAGCCCGAATACGAGATACGATACGGATACAATACTGCACCGATACGGGAAAATTTCAAAAATCAAGATACGATACGGCTGAGATACGTTAATAAAAAAATTATATAATTAAATGTACAATATAATTATAACCATTTTTTAATATGCAAATATATTAACAAACAAAATAAATCAGTCATAGGCTCGTAGCATATCAACATAAATATAAATAATATTGTCCATTAAGAAAGTGATGATTAGTCAACTACATACACAATATATCCCAAAAGAGCACCATCAAATGCTATACTATATTCAAAAGGAACATTGTTAGTGCTATACTACATCAATCCAAAACAGAAGTACTATACTCAAGAGTTAAGTTATTTTAGTTAACATTAATTGGGGCAGGTATCGGTGCATGATAATTATCAGATACTCTACTGATACGTATCAGATAATTATTTTTTTTAAAAATAAAATTTAATCTTCAGATACTCTCCTGATACATATCGGGAAATATCATGCAGGTATCGGTGCAGGATACGCAAGTGATACGATACGTCATCCATTTTGAAGTATCGGGGAGCTACGATCAATGTATCGTGAAGATGAAGGTATATTCAAGTATCAAGACCTTCTTGATATCATGAATGAACATGTACCAACGCTTGCCAGAATTGCAACTGATGTACAATAAGTTGCACACAAAGATGTGAAGAATAGAGATTATGCACTACGAAAATGCGAAGGAAACATGGGATACTCTGGAATGGTTGTATTCTTGAGATGGAAAGCTGAAGAAGATGTAAGCACAATCTATGAAGGACTATGATATTAAAGATAAATTGATCTTGAAAGCTTCATTGTCAAAGTAGAGAACTTTTAAGAAATCATAAATGTGATTGAAGGTCAATGTCTATTGTTAGCAAACTGGTGATGATAAGTTGATAACGGGAATTGTCACCAGAGATTTGGAACATGAACTTCAAATATTTGAGAATGTTGCATGTGAAGAAGATGGTGAATAGTCTACCACCAATCAAGTTACCAAATCAAGTATGTGACAATTGTTGCATAGGAAAACATGTCGAGGTTCCTATTAAAGCAACAAGAAAGATGAAATAAATTCATTCTAATGTGTGTGGATATTTTGAAGTGAAATCATTGGGAGAGGTAACTTATTTTGTGTCATTCATAGATGAATTCATCAGAACTATGGATATATTTGATATCAAATAAAAGTGACGTCTTTGAAGTTTTCAAGAAAATTAGATCATTAACGCAAAATGAATCGGGTGAAGTGATTAGCAGATTAAGAACAGATGGTGGAGGTGAATATACCTCTACTGAATTTGAAACATTTTGCACATCAAATTGTATAAGACATGAAGTTATAACACCTCACCTTACATTCCACAACATAATGGTATACTAGAAAGGAAAAATATAACCATATGATGAGAAACATGTTGAAGGAAAAATGAGTACCTCATTATTTATGGGGTGAAGCAACCATTATTGTTGCATATCTCGTAAATAGGTGTCCTACTAAGAAGTTACTAAGAAAAACACTTGAAGAAGCTTGGTCAATAATCAAGCCATGTGTGTAACACCTCAAAATATTTGGTTCATTATGTAACACCTCAAAGGTTGAATGACTATAAAAGATTTTCTGACTCAATAATGAATGATGATGGTGAGCTTGTGAAGGTTGGCTCATTATGTTTGCTGAAATTGAACCAATGAGTTTTGAGCAAGAAAGAAAAGCACTGAAAAATAGTTATGACTGATGAGCTAAAATCAATAGAGAAAAATGATAAATGGAGGTTAGTCAAGCTACCTTATAATAAGAAATGCATTGATGTAAAATGGGACTATAAGACAAAACTTAAGCTAAATGGTGAAGCAACAAAGTATAATACCATGCTAGTTGTTAGAGTTTTTTTGCAAAAATATGGACAAGATTATAATGAGGTGCATACTCTTGTTGCAAGAATTGAGACAATCATTTTGATTATTGCAGTAGTTATCTACAATAATTAGTTAATGTATCACTTAATGTAAAGTCACCTTTCTTAAATGCTGAGTTATAGGAAGAATTATATGTGAGTCAACCACTAGGTTTTGAGGTAAAAGGAAAATAAATTGTGTTTACAAGTTGAGAAAATCACTCTATATCCTGAAATAGACATCTAGATCTTGGAATAAGAAAATAAATGGGTTCCTTCTTAAAAAAGGTTATGTTAAATGTGTAAATGAGCAAGGCATGAACACTACAAATAAACGCAAATTTATTGTGTGCTTATAAGTAAATAATATGATTATGACTATAAATAATGAAGTAGAGATGAATTGCTTCAAATGAAACACGATGAACCATATTGAGATGTTTGATTTAGGAAATAGAATTTGAGATGAAGTCATAGGGTTTTTGGTGATTTTTCAAAATAAATATGTACAAGATATATTGAAAAGGCCCACTATGAAATGAAAAATTGCAAGCCAGTTTCAACTTTAGTGGACACAAGAATCAAACTTGTTTTGAGCAATGATGAAAAAGAAGTGGATTCAACACATTAGAAGCAAATAGTGGGATCAACTAACAAAAATAATCTCTCAATCTAAACAAACACTCACATTTCACTAATGTTGAGATTTTATACTTCCACAACTTGTTTCTCTTTATATGAACATTCTCTTTCACATCTCAACCCAACAAATTATTTTATGGCATTCCTCATATTATCTGATTTTGAAATAACAATGTCAAACCCTAACTTCTAACTTCTTTGCTTCGCGTCAAACCCATGCCAATAACTTATCACGCAGATTAAATTTTATTTCAATTGCGAAATGTATGCAACACTCAATACAATACACAAATGGAGTTTCCATCTCAACTTTTTCATTTCCAGAAGGATTCTTAACAAGAGGTGGAACCTCAATTTTGACATTGTCGGAAGGATACTCAACTAGTGGTAAAAACCTCGACTTTGGAATTGCTAGAAGGATCCACAACTAGAGTTGCAACGTCTGACGTCACATTAATAGAAGGATCCATAATTAGAGGTGTAATGCTAGGGGTCAAATCAATGGTGGGTTCAATAGGATCATCCATGTATATGAACCAATACGAACTATTTCAAAAAAATGGGTATGTTTATGTAAAGATAAGGTTCAAATGCTATAATCTGAACTATGTTTTTGAAATTTTGGATTATATAATCCAAACGGCACTACTGCGTGTGGAGTCCATTGATGATTGTGTTGTGCTTTGAAAGAAATATTTCGTGGAAAATGAAGTGTATTTAGAGGGGTTTGGAGTGGAAGAGGAGAAAGTTCGTGAAAAGTGTCTGTTTATGGGAAAATGGCCCACACATGTAGATCAAAATAATTCAAATTATATAATCCGAAAGACAAAAAATACAGTCTAGAGTAATAGAATCTGAAATTCTGAAATTTACTAAAATAAAATTTGAATTTGCAGATGAATGGTTCAAAGGATAAACATATGTCATTTGGATTCTATAACTCGAAAACTCCAAAAACATATTTTGGATTGTAAATTTTGATCAGGACATAGTTAGAAATTTTAAGGGCGCACGAGAATCATAGAAGATGAGATAAGGAATTCTCATCCAAGATAACACACTTCCATAGTGTTTTTGTCTCGGGTAGACAAAGAAGAGACTTAGGTAGGAAAATTGCTTTTCCCACACAAGAAATTGCTTAAAAACATATGAAAATGACCAAAAACCTCAATGGTAGTTAACCACAACTTGCTTCAAAATAGAAAATCGAACTGACTACTGTTTTTGTTTTTATTTTTTTTAGGCTTAATTACTCTATTGGTCCCTTAACTTATTTTTTAGTTTCGTTTTGGTCCCTTAACTATTAAAAGTTTCGTTTTGGTCCCTTAATTTATTTTTTGGTTTTGTTTTGGTCCCTTAACTATTAAAAATTTCGTTTTGGTCCCTTAACTTATTTTTTGGTTTCGTTTTGGTCACTTAACTTATTTTTTGATTTCGTTTTGGTCCTTAACTCTAATACATTCATCCTAACATAAAGGACCAAAGTGGTTGACGGAGAAAGAGTTAAGGGACCAAAACGAAACCAAAAAATAAGTTAAGGGACCAAAACGAAACTTTTAATAGTTAAGGGACCAAAACGAACCAAAAAGTAAGTTAAGGGACCAAAACGAAACCAAAAAATAAGTTAAGGGACCAAAAGAGTAATTAAGCCTTTTTTTTATCATTTTACATGTGCTTTTAAGCAACTTCATACGTGGGAAAAGCAATATTCATTAGGCAGCCCAATTTCTACCGGAAAATGCATTAGAAAGCCCAATTGTATTTTGGTTGAAGCAAATCCTTGTTTTATGGAAGACAATTATTAATCATACCCCTAAAATTTAGCTTATGTGTTTTTTTTTTTTTGAACAAAAAAATTTAGCTTATGTTAAAAAATATCTATCGCAAAGTTCACCATTTCTTTCGAGATTTTTTCACTAACAATAAATATAAATTTTATGGTGAAAATATATATGAACATTTAAAAATGATTTTAAGGTACTCCTATTTTAATATTTTTTTGAGAGGATATTTTAAAAAAATTATTACCGTACAATTTTTTTAAAATAATAACCTGTTAAAATTACTTTCACAATAGTTGCTGGAAACTTAAAATTTACAGGAAGCATTTTTTTTTTTGTGTGTATTTTTTTGTTTACATTTTTTTTAACCGTTCTCAATTGAAGGCATGTATTTTTTATTTTATATTTTTACAAAAAAGAGTATTTTATTCGTTACACTACAGTACCGGTACCTACCAACTTAGCAGAAATGTTTGAGGTTGATGAATGATGATTATTAACAAATAAATATTTTATATAAAAAAAAAAAAAAGATTTGTTCTTTTTAGGAGAAGCAGAGTTGTTCGTTAAAGGAATATAACTCACATATGGAGTATTTTCATGGTTTGTAGTATTTTTTCAAACCTAGTTAGGTTACCATTTAAACATATAATTTATTATAGACTTATGGTTTGTTATTTTTTTTCTTCTTATTTTAATTAAATTTCATCCTTTATTATCTGTGATATCAAACAAAAAATTAAATCCCAAACTCTACAATATTATTGTATAAGAAGTTCTATTACATTATTATTTATGAGTAGGAATCGAACTTGGAATCATGAGATTTACAATCCTCGCATATTCTCCGCACCAATCACTTACTGTAAACCACTAAACCTCAGCGTCTTTGATTATATACATAATACATCACATTATCATAATATATTTAAGAAAATTCTTAGAAGTTAAAATAAAATAAAATATACATTTGTTATAAATTTAAATGATAAATAAGCAATCCACTCACATCCTTTGGTTCTTTGGCAACAAAGTCGTCATCAAATACATGTCTCCTACTATTTCTTCATCATTTACTCGTTTTATCTGGATCTTATCTATTTATTGAAAAATAAATAAAAAGAAGTAAAATAATTCTAAAAATATAATAAATTGCACTATATTGAGGAATTCGTGAGTTTGATTTCGTATGACATAGCATTGTTGTTTTGGCATTTTCATATCTTTCATGAAGGAAATACATGTGCCGATCTTCTTGATTCTCATGGACCAAATATAAATTGTTAGATAATAAAATATTGAGCTTTTATGTTATTAAGTTAGTAGTCTATTAAATTTTATTATATTATTCCTGTAAACTATGCTATTGGAATGCCATTGTAATATATATTATTGAAACCCTAGCCATTTTGTGCTATTGACATTTCTCTATTGAAACCAGTATATTGTTAACCTAAATAGTTTTATTTGGTGGAACACTATTCCTCAGCGCGTTGATGTGAGGTTTTTTTCAATCGTTATGGCTTTTATGATTATAGATTTTCTTGATTTTGTTTCAAGGGTTTTGGTTTTTTGTCCACTTTATTTGTCATGCATGGTTGTCTAATTTCCTTGGGTTTTCACTCGGCCCGTGAAGCTCTTTTATTATTTTTTTTCTTTTGATTTTAATAAATTTATTGGGGTGCTTGAAATGATAGGTGATAATTTTTGGTTGTAGTCATGAAATGTCTTTGAACTCTAATTTTTTGCTTTAAAAAAAATGATCGTATGACAATATGATTTATTAGTTATTATTATTATTTTAAGGAAAATTATTATTATATTATTATTAATTTGAGTAAAAGTACTCTAGACATAAGTTCAGCAATATAACATAAGTTCACCAAACAGTTCAGCAATATATAACAAAAGTTCACCAAACAGGAAACCTTAATTTAAAAAAACATTATCTTCGCGGTTGCAAGATAATACGTATTTCTGAATTGTTCTTATATATTTGGTGCATGTTTCATAAAGTTCTTATCACACATAAAGTATATGCATGCTGTCTTCTACCTAGGTCACATTTAATTGCACTGCCTTTGGAATGAAAAAGAAGCGACATTTGAGGACAGTTTAGCCTCCGTGATATAGTATACGGCTTCTGAATTTAGAGTGAGCCAAAGAGAGAGCAAAAAGGAACAAATTTAGACTTAATGACTTAAGTTGATCATCTAGGATGAAACAAGCTTTTGATCATTGACAAATTTGGACTTAATGGCTTAAGTTAAACTAAGTTATGACATGTCATTTATCATATTTGCTGCATTAGTGCAATTGGGTTGATTAATTGTTACTCGAATGGTATCATTTTTGATGTTTGATTTTAAAAATCATTATTATTATAAGACGGACACATGCGCTAACGTTTGAAAATTATGAATAGAATTTTTATGAAATTTTAATTTTGATTATAAATAAAAATATAAATGTTTTTTGTTTTCAAATTATAACAAATTAAACTAACCATAATTATTTATTTCAATGAAACAAAATTGAATTCCAATCAACTTAAAATTATCAATCCTTACCGACAAAGCTACATCAGGAAAATATGTGTTTTTCGACCTCTAAAGTTGCCATGCACCATACACAATCTTAGTTCCCCCTTCCAATCTCATACCACTTCTAATCAAATTCCCCCGAGTTAGAAGTCTTCTAAGAAAATCATTTCTTAGTAACCTCAATTAAAAATTAATTGAGTGTCAGAGTGTTTGTAGGTACACTCACATCATCCCTACCATAAATTCCAACCAAACTATGAGATCCATCATAATTGTGAGATCATTTATTTCCTTTATAAACACAAGTTATGTGAAGGTGAGAAAAATACACCAGAAGGGGGTTGAATTGTCTGAGTCTATTGACAAGTTCTTTATCTAAGTGTTTATAAAACCTGGTCAACATCTGATGTTGCAGATTCTGACTCAGAGTCTGAATGCAACGGAAATACAAAATACAAAGGGAGAGGGAGAGGGAGAGAGAGGACAGACACAAAGCAATTTAGACTGGTTCCTTCCACAACACATGAGTAGTCCAGTCCCCTTTCACTTTCAGGGGATTTCACTATAATCACTCTCGATTACAACTTGCTCAAGGATACACCAAGAGAATTCTCAATGCTCAAACACAACTGCAAGAGACTTCTATGCTCTAGGACTTTACCTAAAGACTTCATGTTCAAGGACAACTCCAAAAGAGTTCCCTTGCTTAAGCACAACTGCTTAAGACTTTACCCTGCTCGATCACAACTGACAGAGACCTCCTAGGTACTCAAGGCTTTAACAAGAAACTTATATACCCAAACACGCATGCAAGTGACTTTCTAAAATGTTTGCCCCAACTGCAAACAAGTTAATTTGTTCTTACACTATATTTAACAATGATAGTGTAAACTAAACAATTGAACAGATTCACTCCTTAGGATTTCTAAGATATAAACTTGAAAATAAATCGTAAGTGTTTTGCGTTATTTGATTTGACAGAGTTTTGGCTCAACGATACACCAAGAGAATTCTCAATGCTCAAGCACAACTGCAAAAGACTTATATGCTCTAGGACTTTACCTAAAGACTTCATGCTCAAGGACAACTCCAAAAGACTTCCTTTGCTTAAGCATAAATGCTTAAGATTTTACCTTGCTCGATCACAACTGACAGAGACCTCCTAGGTACTCAAGGCTTTAGCAAGAGACTTATATGCCCAAACACGCATGCAAGTGACTTTCTAAAATGTTTGCCCCAACTGCAAACAAGTTAATTTGTTCTTACACTATATTTAACAAGGGTTAATAGTGTTTTTCACCCTTGTAATATATGTCATTTTCAGTTTTCACCCCTATAAAATATTCGGTTTGATTTGCACCCTTGTAAAAAATAAAATTTCCGAAAAACACCCCTAATAGGCCATTTTCAGAAAAAAAAAATTTCAAGAAATTTTGGTTTTTGAATGGCCTATTAGGGGTGTTTTCCGGAAAATAAAAATTTTACGAGGGTGCAAATCAAACTGAAAATTTTATAGCGGCGAAAACCGGAAATGACATATATTACAAGGGTGAAAAACACTATTAACCCATTTAACAATGATAGTGTAAACTAAACAAATGAACAGATTCACTCCTTAGGATTTCTAAGATATAAACTTGAAAATAAATCGTAAGTGTTTTGCGTTATTTGATATGACAGAGTTTTGGCACAAAAAAGTAGCAGAGTCTTGTTGCTTCTTCTTCAGGTCTTCAGCTCCTTTTATAGGCAGTGATTTGAGAGACGTGGGAGAAAAGTGTCAGCGCAAATAAAGTCGTTGAGAAGCTTTGATCAAGAAAGTTGGCCCTTTGCCTGATATGGATAATCGTGTTGGAAAGTCCTTTGAATTTTCTTTGCTGAAAGAAGAATTATCCGTTGTTCTCTTCGTTCTTGATGTCCTTTGTCTGGTTGCACACGTAGATAGAAAAAGACAAAAGCATTGCTCTATCAGATATTATGATAGTAACAACTCACATAATAAGACAAAATCTTACGTGAATTCTGAGTCTCTCAGATCCAAGTAGCCAGCCAAATTCTGCGTCTGATGTCCTTCACATAATATGTTGAGATCACTCTCCGGCTTCTGTGAGGCATCCTTCTTCTAAGGACGTTGACTTATGGTTGACCTTCCTGTAGATCTTCAACCATAGTCTTCTAAGCTTCCCAATCCCTTTCAGATGCTCTTCATATGTTCTTTCTTCATGATAAGTAGATCATGCACACTTGGACATATGTTAATATTCCAATTGTTCTGCAATACTTTGTTATCATCAAAACCTTAGAAAACTTGTATGAACCATTCTTGTTCTAACATTATGATCCGATCATTATCCGGATAAAAATCATTTTACTGTCATTTCACCTTTAACTAAAACTTAATTTTACAAAATTAAATTTCACAACGAAAGCAAAACACACTAAACCAAAAACTCAAGTTGGGTTTTATCATTGAGTGAAAATCAGTGTAGTTCTTAAAATATCCAATATGCATTTTTAAAATTCACATGAAGATATTGACAACTAAAGTTGGATTCTATATTACAGGAGATGCTATTTTTTGCTCATTAATTGAATTTTTGGGTACTATCGTTTGATCACGTAATTGTTATTTTACTGTCGATTGTCAATGATGTAAGTAAATTCCTTGAGACAAGGAATGGTTCAAGTTTGGGGTTGTGATGAAAGTACGTCAAAACTAGTTTTTTAGTCATATTTGCGTTGTTTTTGTAATGTTTTGAGAGTCAAATGCTTGTATACATGGTTAAATCAGCTTAAGATTCATAAAAGAGAAGTTTTGCACAAATTGGAGAAGAATTCAAGAATTTAGCTACTGGAGAAATCGTGCTACGATGGACCTGAATCATGGCGCGTTTGAAGCGTGGAATTTACCTGAAGATGCTGGAAAAATCGTGGCACGATGGATGTGTAACGTGCCATGATGGTTGAGTAAATTTGCTGCCTCGTAGGATTAATGGGCAAATCGTGCCACAATGGTCTCGAAACGTGGCACGATGGTGGGTTTTTTGAAACCCCAATTTTGTGTATATAAAAGCCAGAAGCGACCAGAAGCTTTGCGGGCGATTTTGAAGACCTAAATAGAGCATAGACGACACTAGGAAGCCGAAGAACACGCATTGGATCTCACCAAACTCATAGTTGGTTTTGGTTTATGTATGTTCACTATTTTCTATGTATTTGATTGTTTAGTTATGAGTGGCTAAACTCTTAGATTGATTAAGCCATGAGATGAATCTTTGTGATCTGTGAACCATGTAGTTTGTTAAGAATTCTCTTTTACATCAAAGAAAACCTAGTCTTTATTCAGAATTATTTGTGTTCATTGCTTTTCTTATGATTGTTTGCTTGACTATTAACCCTAGCTTCTTTCAATCACATAAATTAATCTTAGGAATTGAATGACTACTAACCCTAGCTTTTAATTCTGAAAGAGTAATTCTGTTTAATTCAACATAGGAACCTCGAGATAGGAAATTGAGAGTTATGACTTATGAATTAACGTTCTGACATAGTTTCTACGGTTATTCAATCGGTTTAAGAGATTAAAAGGTTATAACTTAGGAAAGGGTTTTGAGTCAAGAGATTGATCAAAACCACTTAGTTAATCCTTTGTAAAGCTAGGTTAATTTCTTTGAGAGAGAAGAGAGGCAAATTACTCACACTGAGCAATAGAGGATTCGAAAGGCTTGATGATATGTTTTAATCCAATTATCAAACCATTTTATTTTCTGTTATTTACTTTTTATTGCAACCAAATCCAACTGCCTAGGGCAACCCATAAATTTAATGCATCCTTTATTTTAACGCTTTTGACGAGTAGAAATTGAAACAGTCCATGTGGATACGAACTTTACTACTACTTCGATAGCTTTTGGTACACTTGCCAAATATCTATCAGATACACCAAGAGAATTCTCAATGCTTAAGCACAACTGCAAGAGACTTATATGCTCTAGGACTTTACTTGCTTAAGCACAAATGCTTAAGATTTTACCTTGCTCGATCACAACTGACAGAGACCTCCTAGGTACTCAAGGCTTTAGCAAGAGACTTATATGCCCAAACACGCATGCAAGTGACTTTCTAAAATGTTTGCCCCAACTGCAAACAAGTTAATTTGTTCTTACACTATATTTAACAATGATAGTGTAAACTAAACAAATGAACAGATTCACTCCTTAGGATTTCTAAGATATAAACTTGAAAATAAATCGTAAGTGTTTTGCGTTATTTGATATGACAGAGTTTTGGCACAAAAAAGTAGCAGAGTCTTGTTGCTTCTTCTTCAGGTCTTCAGCTCCTTTTATAGGCAGTGATTTGAGAGACGTGGGAGAAAAGTGTCAGCGCAAATAAAGTCGTTGAGAAGCTTTGATCAAGAAAGTTGGCCCTTTGCCTGATATGGATAATCGTGTTGGAAAGTCCTTTGAATTTTCTTTGCTGAAAGAAGAATTATCCGTTGTTCTCTTCGTTCTTGATGTCCTTTGTCTGGTTGCACACGTAGATAGAAAAAGACAAAAGCATTGCTCTATCAGATATTATGATAGCAACAACTACAACTCACATAATAAGACAAAAGCTTACGTGAATTCTGAGTCTCTCAGATCCAAGTAGCTAGCCAAATTCTGTGTCTGATGTCCTTCACATAATATGTTGAGATCACTCTCCGGCTTCTGTGAGGCATCCTTCTTCTAAGGACGTTGACTTATGGTTGACCTTCCTGTAGATCTTCAACCATAGTCTTCTAAGCTTCCCAATCCCTTTCAGATGCTCTTCATATGTTCTTTCTTCATGATAAGTAGATCATGCACACTTGGACATATGTTGATATTCCAATTGTTCTGCAATACTTTGTTATCATCAAAACCTTAGAGAACTTGTATGAACCATTCTTATTCTAACATTATGATCCGATCATTATCCGGATAAAAATCATTTTACTGTCATTTCACCTTTAACTAAAAATTAATTTTACAAAATTAAATTTCACAACGAAAGCAAAACACACTAAACCAAAAACTCAAGTTGGGTTTTATCATTGAGTGAAAATCAGTGTAGTTCTTGAAATATCCAATATGCAATTTTAAAATTCACATGAAGATATTGACAACTAAAATTGGATTCTATATTACAGGAGATGCTATTTTTGCTCATTAATTGGAGCTACGGGTCAGGACAGGCATGCATGTCACACATGAAGATGGTCGGACTAATGTCTTTGTTAGCTGCATGTCCCACCTCCGACATACATGTAGAGTGTAGACATGAAGAAAGTTTTCAACATGTTTGGTAAAACATGATATACATAATAATTTGCTGATGATTTAACTCTTAAGTTTTGTCTTTGTTAAACATGATACACTTTGGTGGTGTGGGACTCTTTCTTTCATGCAAAGCCATTCTTTCAACAGTACGTAGTTAGGTGGATCAAAAGGGATGATAGAGACATGGCTTCTTCTTTTTTATAAATCTTCCACTTCTGTATAAATTATATAAGACCTTGTTTGAAAAGCATCATTTGCTTTATAAAAACAAGAACATTATTTGCTAACTAAAGGTGGAGAGAGGACAGGGCATAGGCGTACACAAGATTAGCTAATGTAATGATAGAAAAAAAGCTGCTCCAAAAGTTACCTAATTCATTTTGCTTAATAACAAATAATTCCTTAATTTGATCATTTGCTTTGAAAGTTATGATCAATCGACCACTTCACGACTTTATGTTTTAAATCTTGGACCGTCACACTTTCATCTAATAACGTTTGTTTAGTCATCTTAATCTTTTCTTTTTTCTGTGGTGGTTGGGTTTAAACTCCAAACCCCTTACATATATTATACATTGTTCATACCAACTAAATTAAGTTCACGATGACTACTCATATGAATCTCACATGATAAGAGTCCTCACACTTTTTATGCCATATATTAATCTTATACTCCCTCAAGTCATGTTTATATATATAAGAAAAAGTGAGGCCAACAAAATTGATATATAATTTGCTTTAAATTTTTTGCTAGATACATTAACTTTTGTTGATTTAACTTTTTCTTATATATAAGACTGCATTGAGCAATTGAGAACGTGTGCAAAGACACATGGAGAATATATGACGTTAGTTATGATTTATAGTATTTTTTTAACCACCAAATTTATTAGAAATGAGAGAAGTACAAAGAGTACTTACTTAACCCACAACTCGGGAAAAGAACAAGGGGTACTTGCCCCTTAAAAAAATAAACTCTAACTTAAGTATTTAAACAATGAAAAGGGTTTGAGTATCATTCGTAATACAAACACGGTTTCCCTTTTTCTTAGCAAGAAACCCTATATATCCAAGATATTACTTTGATACCTTCTACAATCTCTTCCGCCCCCGCAATCATTGAGGAGAAAATAACAGCATTTCGCGCTTCCCAAATCTTCCACAATGATACATGCCTAATAAGTGTTACTCCCTCCGTCCCAAATTGTATGTCACTTTAGAAAAAATATTTGTCCCAAATTGTATGTCGCTTTACAATACCAATGAAAAATTAATGTTACTTTTCCTATTATATCCATAACTATTTATTACTCTCTCTTCTTTCAATTCCTTCATTTATCTTTCCCATATCATTTATTGAGGACAATTTTGTAAAACAACTCATAATATCTCCTTCCCACACAATATTAATTACATTTCTTAATATGTGTGAAATGCCCAAAACGTCATACAATTTGGGACGGATGGAGTAATCCCTAGCGGTTTTTTTTTAATAAATAAGAAGAGAAATAATCTAGGAGGGAAACCACATTTTCATGTAGAATGACCCCCGTTCCGATCCATTTAAAAATCAAGGGTTAATTAAGTTTTAGTCCCAATAAATATTCACAGTTTTGTTTTTAGTCCATACAAAATAAAATCACACTTTTTAGTCATTGTGACATTTTCCTTAAGCATTTTAAGGACAGAAAATGTTGATGGAAATTTTTGACAAGGACTAAAAATGTTGATGGGAATTTTTATAAGGACTAAAAAGTTGGATTTTATTTTGTAGGGACTAAAAACAAAATTCTGAATATTTATAGGGACCATTTACTTAATTAACCCAAAAATCAAATACTAAATTTCCACAACAAAATTAGATCTACAAAACAAGTGATCCTCCACACCTCTTGAATCCTCAGACACCACACACAATTCGAACTAACACCATCCACTAAAAATTTGAGCGAGTCGGGAGTCTACTAAAAATTATTTGCCAAGAGAAAAGATGACCTTTTGTGGAACCAAACTTTACCATATTCCACTTAACCTACTTCTAGTTGCCGCACATAAGGCATTAGGAGGAAGAAATTTATTACTAAAAAAAAGTATATAGTGATTTAACGGTAAAACTACTTAATCCTTCAGGAGACCAAATCCACTTATCTTCCGCAAAGTTATGATTTATAGTAGTTTGTTGGGTTTAGTTATTGACCTACTTACTATATTATAAAGATAAGTCTTTAGGATTTTACCATTTTGCTCTTAGGAGGGGCATTTTAGTAATTTCCTATTGATGGGGTGTGGTTAGTGCCACTCACCATTTTTAGGGTGAATTTCCCATTTTGCCCTTCACCATTTTTTAAAATTATTTTATAATTTTTATATTTTTAATAACTTTTATAATTTTTATTTTTTTAACTATTTTTCAATTTTTTCACCCAAATTCAATTGCTTCTAAATTGCCGTTGTGGGAGAGTAAGGTATCGTTTGAACCAGCTTGTTTCCAACTTCTCTACATTTTTAAGGAGAAGTTAGGTCAAACACACTATCAATTATTTTAATTTCAATATTGTTTAATCATCACAACCTCACAAATATTTTTATTCACACTGTCATTTAATGATACCAAATACTTTTATTTCCTTTCTTCAACCTCGCAAATATTTACACACACATTAACGTTTAGAGTAATATTTTATGTCCGTCTGTCTGTGTTTTTGTTACGCTGATGCATATAATTTTTTTTAGTGTTGCTTGGTTGAGTGCTACCTCACCGATTTTTTTAACTATTTTCCAATTTTTATATTTTTAAAAACTTTTAACTATTTTTCAATTTTTTTATTTTTAACTATTTTCCAATTTTTTCTCCCAAATTCAATTGCTTTTACACTGCCATTGTGGGAGATTAAGATACCGTTTGACCCGGTTTTTTTTTTTTTACTTCTCTACATTTTTAAAGAGAAGTTAGGTTAAACACAATATCAATTAAGTACTTACTAGAAAGGGAAAATTTTTTAATGCATAGAATTGAATGGAATGAGCTTTGGCCAAAAGTTGTTGAATGGCTGCTTTAAAAAACTACTTCTCGACAATATATTTCACAAGCACCTATTTTCAACTCACATTGGGAACCTTTTCTTTTATTTTTTAATTTATATTTCAATATGTTTTCTTTTCATTTAACTTTTTTTTTTTTTTTTGAATAGTTCCATTTAATTTTAATATCTTTTTTTCAAAAGATTTTTATTATCTTTTTATCACTTATATATTTAATTTCAATATTGTTTAATCATCACAACCTCACAAATATTTTTATTCACGCTGTCATTTAATGATACCAAATATTTTTATTTCCTTTCTTCAACCTCGCGAATACACACACACACACATTAACGTTTAAAGTAATATTTTATGTCCGTCTATCTGTTTTTTGTTACGCTAATGCATATAATATTTTTTAGTATTGTTTGGTTGAGTGCTACCTCACCGATTTTTATTAACTATTTTCCAATTTTCATATTTTTAAAAACTTTTGACTATTTTCCAATTTTTTTATTTTTAACTATTTTTTAATTTTTTTTCTCCCAAATTTAGTTGCTTCTACACTGCCGTTGTGGGAGATTAAGATACCGTTTGACCCATTTTTTTTTAACTTCTCTACATTTTTAAGAAGAAGTTAGGCCAAGTACAATATCAATTAAGTACTTACTAAAAAAGGTACTTTTTTTAATGCATAAAATTGAATGGAATGAGCTTTGGCCAAAAGTTGTTGAATGCTACTTCAAAAAACTACTTCTCGACAATTTATTTCATAAGCATCTCTCTTCAATTCACGTTGGGAACCTTTTCTTTTATTTTCAAATATTATATTTCAATATGTTTTTTTCTTCCATTTAATTTTTTTTAGCCGTTCCATTTAATTTTTTAAAGGAGGTTCCATTTAATTTTATTACCTTTTTTTCAAAGAAATTTTATTATCTTTTTATCACTTATATATTTAATTTAAATATCGTTTAATCATAACAACCTCACAAATATTTTAATTTACGCTATCATTTAATGATACAGAATATTTTTATTTTCTTTCTTCAACCTCAAAAATATACAGACACACTTACTAGCGTTTAGAGTAATACTTTTATGTGTCTGTTTTTTTGTTACGCTAATGCGTATAATTTTTATAAAATTTTGATTTTAATTAAAAGTAAAATTGTAGATGTCTTTTCTTCAAAAAAGATATAGATGCCTAAAAAAATTATGCTTATCTTTTATATATATATATATATATATATATATATAGACACACACACATACATAAAAGGTATAGATGCCTAAAAAAATTATGCATATCTTTTTCTTATTCAAAAAAATTAAACATTGCTAAATAGGAAAGGTATTATTTTCTATTTTGTCAACATCAGATGATAGAATTTTGTATAAGTTTGATAATGACCCGAAAAATGTCTTTTCTTATGTAGTGGGAATATAGTTGATGTAACACTATGGGAAAAATACTATGTAGCTTTATTATTTACCATCTATTTACCTTGAGTTCCTTGCTTCCATTTTGTAGTCAATGGAAACCCAAATATATGTAACAATTGGTCAGATTCGAGGTTGCTCATCAACCTACATCATCCGGTTGTTGAAAAGTTTAAGACTTAGTAAGTTTGCATTATGATTTCACAATACAGTGTTAGAGTAACTTATTATTTCACAATCCGATTTGTTTGTTTTTTGATCATGTTTCTTGAATTGTTGTCGTGACTTTAACACTTCTCAAGCTCAGAGTCAAAACTTCAGTTAGAACTTAAGTCAGAGTTCGACTTTTTCTCAACGTACTTCGTACAACGATTTTTTCAAATTGTCTCAGGTTAGGCCAATTGCTGAATTTATAAACTTAGTCAATGTCTGCTTTTTTTACGCACAAATTAAAAATACATATTGCATTATTCTTTATTTCATGTGCATAATTTGTGTTAGGAAACATATTGCATCACTATTTGGAAAACAACTAAATTCAATCCTAACCAGTTTGGATTGTATTATGAGAGTTGCACCAAATGTTCGCAGACATCAATGTCAAATGGTGCTAGCTATATATGCACATGCGGAAGTGATGTTTAATTTCCATTTGCTTCAACAATGTTAATTGGTCAACGGGGTACATATAATGTACATGCATGCATTTATCTAGACTTTATAGGAAGATAATAGGATGATAAATTAGAAGTCATGTTACATTTTCTTTAGCTTAAAATCAGTTATGCTACCTTTATTTTATAAATTAAATGTAACTATATTCGCATACATCTTATCCATGTAAATATGCATTAGACTAATATTGCAGTTATTTTCCTGTTTAACATTTCCCAAACGAGGTGTCAAGAACAATTCTAAAAGGAAAGTGCAAAACAATCACTCTCATTGATGACCAGACACAGAGACAGTGTAACTGTCATCTCATTACCGCCGATAGAGCAAGCTATGAAAATTACTTGGGTGGGCAGTGGTTCAATTTCTGCAAATAACGAGTGATGGAAGAAGGTGGTAAGCTCATCTTTGATCTCGAAAAGTCACAGAAGAACTTGCAAATTCGAGTTGTTCCAAAGTAGATCTTTGTTGTTGAACTATTTTAACCTCTACTATTTTGACGTATCGCTTTGGATTGTAGTCGTAAACTATCTTGACTTTGGGATGTCATTTGTTCTTTTCATTTTGTCTGATGTATGTATTGGCAAAAATCCCTTTTTGGCTAGTCTATGAAACTTGCAATCTCTTTTATAAACCTAACTATTATGTAACGTTAATCTGCACATTGTTGGTTCCTTCATTGGTTCCAATTAGTATCATGTTAATTGTAATGTTGTTTTCCTAATGCTTTGGTAAATGTTTTAGAAATGTACATATATATAACTTCTAATTAACACTGCAATTTGTTTTGTATCTAGCACTTCTCAAATGAGATATCAATGACATTTCTAAAAGGAACACGGAAAACAATCACACTCATCGACAAACAAGCTCAAAAAAGGTATAAGTGTCGCTTGATAACAGCAAAGATAGCAAGTTACAAAAAATACTTAGGCGGCCAATGGTTCAAATTTTGCCGAGAACATATGTTAGAGGTAGGTGATAAATTAATTTTTGATCTAGAGAAGCCACCTAAAAATATGCACGTTCAAGTCGTTTCTAAATAAAGATTTGGTGTTCATGATCCGCACTTTCAACATATCACCTTAACTCTAATCATAGATCAGATTATCTTCACTCACTGATGTTACTTCTTTGCTTGATTTCATTTGATGTAAATATGGGTATTACAACAACACTCTTTTTTATAATTTTGGATAATATGTAAATTCACACATCATTAGTTCTTTTATTGGTTCCAATTGTTTTTTTCATAAATATTATGTCAATTCCTAATCTCATTAACTGATTATATGCTCTTAATCAGCCCATACATATTTTATGATGAATCACAATGTTCCATCGTTTTAACATCTCTTCTTTCAAAGATTTTTTTTATCGAATACGTTATTGAACCCGTGCGAAGCACAGGTTTGTAACTAGTTTAAAAGTAAAAATACATAATTGTTATGCATCAATTTTTTTTTGAGAGAATCATTGTTATGAATCAATTGTTAAGTGTCTCTTTTATAAATTTAATTATAACATTTATAACCTTTAAATTCTCCAAAGGTAGAGAAAATATCCAAAAGATATATATTATTAAGATCATTCTTAATTCCAAAATCAATATGATATTAAAATACTTTTTATTCGTCGAAGGGACATAAATTATCGAAGGAAATATGATCTTAAGACTATTCTTAATTTCAAAGGAACATTTATATAAAATGAACTATAATTTTAAGATCACTCTTCATTCTAAAGGACGAAAGAAAAAAAGATGAACATCTGAATTGCTCGTTAACACAAGCGAAGTGTAGAAGAAAGAAAGAATTCTCAACAACTCGGTAAAACACTTTAGAATCTTATTTGTGATCACAACCACAATTTAAAATCATCCTTGCTATATGGTGCAAATTATACACGCAAGGACACGATAAAAGAGAGGGTGGTGATTTATATTTCTAAGATAATTTAAAGCTAAAATCAAATTCTAATCTAATAGTTGTTATGCATGATCCAATGAATACAATGCATTCGTTGATTTTCGTCACTCATATGTCGTATAATTCAGCTTTTTCCATTTAAAATTATTTCTGCCTGTAATACATCTATTTATGTTCAGTTCCATTGTTTGTTTTTTATTCTTTTCTTCTTCTTATACTTGTGCGAGTACTTCTGTCATACGGTGTTTATTCTTTCACCCTAAACTTTAGAAAACAAACAACCTCTTGACCATAAAAAAAAAAAAAAAGAAAAAAGAAAACAAACAACCTATAAAATATTTTTTGGGATTTTATATTATAAAAAATATTTGTATGCGTATTCCTTCATTTTAAAAAGTAATAAGTTGACATCTTTCAAATTTATCATCTTTGACAAAAAAAACTGTCAAATTCATCAATTAGTCATTGGACATTATTTTATCGTTGTTTTCACTAATTAATTAAAAAAATATCTTTGAAATAAAAATGTAAATAATTATAATATACTAATTATAATTTATTAAAAAAGGCATACACATGACAAATTTATGTTATTAAAGAATTACTAAAAATTAGTATTTCTTTAATATATTTGAAACTAAATTAGAGAACAATTAAAATACACAAACTATTTTTGTTAACACTTCACTGCTTTCACATTATTTTCCCGAAAATAGTGACACTGGGGCGTACAATTTATACATCGGACAACTGTGTGTCCTTAATCAATTAGTTATATTTGGTTTTTTTATATCTTCTAAATTAAAATAAGAGTAATTATAACATATTGATTATACTTGTAAAAAAAAAACATATTGATTATAATTTATTATATAAATGATACACCAAACAAATATCTGTCACTAAAGACATGCATACTTAAAATATGTATTTTTTTATAATATTTTTGACATAAAAAAATAGAACAATTATAATACATCAGTTATAATTTTTGCCAATTTTATTATTTTTACGTTGTTTTTTCTCTAAAGGAGACATTAAAGAGTGTTGTTGGAGCATACTATTCAAACACGAGACAAGTTTTTGCTGGTAATCAATTTGTTAAATTTTAAAATTCAACTAATTTTAAAATTCATTAAAATTTTAAAGATTACTAAACTAATTATAATTTGTTATAAAATTCTTATATGAGTAACATGATTGTGACTAAAGAATTAATTAAAATTAGTATTTTTATAACTGTCGACATAAAAATGAGAATAAATATATACAATAACTCTAATTTACAATAATTATAAAACACTGTTGATAAATTTTTTGCACACAAATTTTTAAAGTTAGTTTTTGGGAAATGAGTCGTTAGCACATATAATTCATACACATGATAAATATTTTTTTTTTTCACTAATCAATTTGTTAAATTTATATATATTCTAAATAAAGTTAAGAATAAATATTATATTTTGGCTGTGTTTGGTAATACAAAAAAGCTAACTTATAGCTTGTTGGATTAGCTTATAAGCTTGTTAGATGAAAATGTGGCATGTTTGGTAACAAGCTTTTTTCATGAGCTTATTGCGTGTTTTGAAAAGCTATTTCAAGTAGCTTTTTAGCTTATAGCTGGTGGCTTTTTATATTTTCTTCCAACTTTAACCCTATTAATTTAAATTAATTATTTTTTTAATTAAACAACTACCCATGTTCATCTTTATAACCGCCCCATTTTTTTCTTAAAAAAAATGCCACGTTTTTTTTTTTAAGGAGCACTTTATATATATATATATATATATATATATATATATATATATATATATATATATATATATATAACCTGCTGTACACCACATAAAAAATAACTAGCCTATTTTTTTTTTAAAGGAAAAAATAACTAGTTTATTGTACGTTGTAAAATTTTATATATTCTAGCTCACATTTTGTTTCCACCTTTCTCTTATTTTTGGAATTCATAAAGCAGAGATCAAAATTGTCGGTGAATGTTTTTTTAGGATTAAAGGTCGAAAATTTTTTTTATGGAGACTAAGACCAAAAGTTTGAATATTTATAGGGACCAAAAACATATTTAACTATAATTAAAAATATTAAAAAATAAATACATTACAAAAAAATGTGTGTGTCTATATGTATATTAAAAAAAAAAAAGTCATTTTATACTTATCAGCTACTTCAACAGCTAATTTTACCAAACACATTATTTTTAATAAGCAAGCTTTTCAGCTATAAGTTATCAGCTATCAGTCATCAGCTATCAGCTAACTTTTCAGCTATCAGCTATCAGCTAGCTTATAGCTTATTTTTACCAAACAGAGCCTTTGTTGGCAACGTATTGGCTTATGGAGCACTTTGATGGCTCTTTTTGATATTAAGGTCAGCTTTCCAACCAATGTGTTTGCTATCCTACAACACCTGGATCACAAAAGCAAACTTTGAGTGTGACCCTTTGGAGTATTTGGAAGCATCGAAACAATATGGTATGGAACAACATTACTGAAACAACTCAAGTTATTTATTCTCGTGCATGTTCTCTTCTTACTAGCTGGAGGAATGCTCAGAATATTCGAAATCCTATCCCTCAGAATCCTGACACCCCGATTGATTGAAAGTGGATCAAACGAAGTCCCGACAGATTTACTTGTAATGCCGATGCGTCCTTCTCTCAAGCTCGGAATCGGGTCGGTATTGGTGTTTGCATTCGAGATGAAGAAGGTCGCTTTGTTTTAGCCAAGACGGAATGGATGACTCCGCTCCTTGATGTGGATTTGGGTGAGGCTTTGGATTTATTATCAGCAATGTACTGGGTCCGCGATCTGCAACTAGGTATTGTGGACATTGAGCTTAACTCCAAAACTGTGGTAGACAGTCTTTATGGTAGTAAAAGTGGCGTCTCTAATTTTAGCGCAGTTATTAATGATTGTAGACGTCTGTTAGCTTCTGATTTAGTAACCTCTGATGTTAGGTTCATTTGGAGACAAGCCAACGAAGTCGCTCATAGCTTTGCTAGAGTGGCTTTGCGTCATGCTAGTTTCCATATTAATATTAGAATTTCATCTTGTATCTCTACTATTATCATGAATGAAATGCAATAAGTTTCTTCTTGTCAGAAAAAAACAAATATTATAATATTTAAATTTAAAGTTTATTTAAAAATCATACACATGACAAATGTTTGACTAAATTTATGTAGCTTAATTTCAGTTGTATGAGTTAAACATTATGTTAGGTCAATTTAATTAAACAAACATATTATCCATTCCATATATCATGAGTACTTAATATTAGGGGTATTTTTTTTAGAAAGAAACATCAGAGATATTTTGCCTAGTTCTCTAATATAACTTTTGCCATTTAGAAAAAAGAAATATTAATTAAAAAAAGTTTATCTTCGATTGCAAAATAGTATTCTTAGTTATTCTTATAGATTGGTGCATGCTTCAACAAACAAGTAAATAACTTAAATCATAGAGTATATGCATGCTGGCGTCTAGGTCACATTTAAGAACTGCCTTTGGAGAAAATAAAGGAGTAAACTACCAATTTGGTTATGTCTTTGTAAGTTACTCTCAAATTAGTCTCTGATTCTATTAATATTTTAAAATAGTCTTAATTTGAACCGGGTAAAGAAAGTGGACGAGATTGTGGAGGAGGTCAAAGTCTTATCTTGGCAATGAAGTTTATCAAGGTTGAGGAACGCCTCGTGTCTCTGCTATGAGTGATGTTGGAACGCCCTAAAGGAGTGTATAAGGAGAGGGTAACTTATGTGATCTTTGTTCTTGAGGATGGTGGTTTTTGTAGTGGCTTTGTTTTCTACTTGCTGCTGCATTTTTGTTTTTTCTGCTGCCCGTGTTGCCTTCTTTGCGCTAGGTTGTTGTTTAAGCGGTTTGGCCTTGATTGGCTTTTTTGTATTGTTCCCCAGCTCTTTTACTGCACTTCTGCTGCGGGGGGGCTTTTGATAAATAAATATTGTTTTTTCAAAAAAATAAAAAAAATGTATGTCTTTGTTTAAAGTTTTTCAATTAGGTCATTGTCACGTAATGAAGGACTTAATTGAGAAACTTCTAACAAAGATATGAACTATGTTGAAATATTGTCGAAAGTTTCTCAATTAGATCTCTTTCTCTCTTTATTTTTGTCACATGATGAAGAACTTAATTCAGACACTTTTGATAAAGATAGAAACTAAATTAAAATATTAATAGAGTCAAAAACTATTTTGAAAGTGACATACAAAGACTGAGATTAATTTAATAGTTTACTCGATAATAAAGGTAACATTTAAGTTACTTTAGTCTCCATGGTGTTGTCTGTATACGGCTTTTGACTTTTATGTGGCTTTTGTCAGATAAATAGGGGTGTGAGGGGTGGGGGGAGGCAAATAGATACTTTTAGGTGACAAACGTACATGCATGCATGTCAATTAAATGAACATAAACGTACATTACATGGTATTTTATTGAACTTCAACAAACATCACTTAATTCAGTCAACAAAAAAAGAAACATTACTTCACGAAAAAAAAAATGACTTTATGAAATCTACACCCTCTAGAGAAATAAAATAAAATAAGATAATTAAATGCATATAACAAATAAAATAAAAGATCTACATACTCTTGACATAACTATGGCTGCCATCCTAAAGGAATACTAGGGTTTGTATTGTAATTAACTGTTTGGCTGCTTGATGATGGCAATGATAACCTGAGGGCATCAATGTAATTATCCAATTGGTTAGCTTCCATATTTTGACCTTGTGGATAAATAATACTAAGAGCTTCATGTTCCTTGGAATCAAATGAATCTAGGATGCAACAATCATGGTCCTCAAGGCTTTGATCATTGACTAATTGAGGCAAAATATTGGGTTCAGTTTCAACCAAGTGATGATCATGACATTGATCATATTGTTGTGCCATTGATGCAATTGGGTTGACTAAATTGTGATGTTGGGTAGTATCACTTGGATTTTCTTTATTTCTATTGATATGAAGAGCCACACACTCTAATGACCATGTATCTTCATCAGGGAAAGGATTAGATGGTATTTGATTCTCAATGTCAAGGAAATTGGGATTATAATGGTTATTGATCATGTCTACATTTGTATCAATTTGGTAAAAATTTCCTTGTAGATTTGGAGATGAGGTTGGAAGGTAGAACTGATCTTGATGATGATGATTGGAGTTTAGGATCACTTGTTCCTTGGAATCAGATGAATAATCTAGGATGCTACATGCATAATTTTCAAGGCTTTGATCATCGAGTAATTTAGGCACAATGGCTTCATGTTCAACCAAGTTATGATCATGATATTGATCATATTGCTGCATTAATGAACTTTGGTTGATTGATGTGTCACCAATATTAAATGGAGTGGTGCCACTTTTTGAAATTTGATTTTCCAATTGACTTGGATTGAGATCAAGAGCTACACAATCCAATGACCATGTATCTTCACAAGAGGAAGGATTAGATGGTAGTACTATTTCAGGTATAATTGGATTTTGATTGGGTAGGAATCTGGCATTGAAATGGTTATTGATGTCTACCATTGTACCAGTTTGGTGAAAACATTGCATATTTGGAGACGAGTTTGAAAGGTATAGGTGATCTTGATGGTGAGGATTGAAGTTTAGCATCACATTAGGGTTTGCATTTAAAGGAAAAAAAGTTTCCTTAAAACCATCACTGTAGGAGAGGTGAATATCATCATAAAATGGGGTGAAGGATGGAACAATATCATCAGAAAGGAGTTTTTTCTTTATGCTTGAATTCCAAAAGTTTTTCACCTCATTATCGGTTCTTCCTGGCAAGTACTTGGCAATTTGTGCCCATCTGTCCAAACAAGTTTAAACCTTGTTGAGGGAAAATGAATACACAACACCTTCCGTTTTAAAATAAGTGTCATTCTAGGTTTTCTTATACATATTAAAGATTAGAGAAATGTTATTCGAACAACCTGAAAACTTGTTGGACAACCAAAATATATAAAGAAGTTTAAGCATTGACACAAAAACCAAAACACTAGAGAGAAAATAAAAATATAATATGAGTATGAAATATAAAGCTGTCACAAATATCATTTCTCTAAAAATTATAGGAAAAAAAATTTAGGGTTCCAATTGAAAAAGAAAGACACTTATTTGAAAAAGAAAGATCCTTTTGAACTTTGAGAATAATAAATGGTAATGATTGACATGAAAATAACATTGGAGGAAAAGAAGAAGAGCTATTGTAATGGATATACCTATTGCCTAGAATGCTGTGTAGTTCTATAATGATTGCTACTTCTTCATAAGAGAAACTTCCACGTTTTAAATCAGGTCTTAGATAATTTATCCATCTTAATCTACAACTTTTTCCACATCTCTGCAGACCTAGACACATCATGATATAAATAAATGAACCATATAATAAGATATATTTTTTAGGGAACTATATACTTAATGAAATAGTAAAGTGCACTTAAAAAAAAAAGTAAAGTGGTTAAGAATTTTTTTAGTACCAGCAAGTTTTGGGACAGAACTCCAGCAGCAATCTTGTCCATAAGTTGTGATGTATTTGATGAGTTTTTCATCTTCTTCAGGTGACCATAGTCCTCTGTTGACCTTCTCCTTGCTACAGCAAGAGTGATGTGCCATGATTGATGTCTTGTTTTCTTTTCTCCTTAGTTTGATCAATAAGTCTCAAAATTACAAATATATATCTAATGGACAAAAAAGGTGAAACTCTATATTATATCTTTGGCTTTAGCTTTAGAATAGAACAGGTTGCATTAAATTATGAAATGAATGGATTGAGAAGAGTAACAGAAAAAAGGGTGATTTATAAGCAGATGAAACTGGGAGTACAGTGAGATGGTCGGAGAAAAAGCCATAGTTCAGTAAAGAGCTACCACATATTCTTCTTGTTTTTTTTTTTATTTTCTTATTCGTTTTTACATATGTTGGCATACTTTTATATTTAGTTAACCTAATAATGTTTATCTAGCTACCCCAATCAAGTTTATTTGCAAGAAAAATAAAATAAAAATCACTTAATTGATAAATTTATTCATCTTATTTTGACACTTTAACTTTTTTTTGTGTGTGGTAACTCTCTGGCAGCCAAGGGGAGGGAGACCCTGATAATTAATCTAAAGTTTGTTCGTGAGGTCAGTATAATCTGACAAAATATTGTTCCACCTATGGATCAAACTTCGGTTTCCCGAACAATTTATCTTTTGTCGGAGCACAATAAGCACTTGAGCCCAATTGCTTGATTTGACACTTCAATTTTTTTTAGAGACAACTTTATCAGTACCAAAAATGATCAAAACAAGACTTGAAAAAATATATGGACGATGAATTACTTACAAATAACTTTATTATTGATGGTTGGATTAGTCAAGTGTACCTAATCGTTTACCAAGTAATTAAGTGATAAGTAGAGTATCATATCCACATAGATTGTCGTTTCAACCAAACAATCCGCGTTACTTATTTGAGAACAAAATAAATAAAACAGATAATGGTTAAGAGTTTTGCAATTTAATATGTTTGCAACGGAGCAAAATTTACCTGTTTTGATTGCAGAATGTTAGCGGCGGTTAGGATTCTTCGAATCCCCTCTGTCTAGTTGTTGGAATTACTTAACAGTCAAGTCTTATTCATGTTATTAATCATTATCTTTCTAAGTGATGAGTTCGTGGGGTTTTACTACCTATCAACATTCAAGTTGCATTGCTGATCACACAGTGATCTTTACGTATGGGGCCTTATTCTCTCAAATATATAGGCTTATTTCCCTTCAACTGTCTATTTGCACCTGCTGATTACACTAAGGTTATACGCGCACTACGGTATAGGTTTATCAATCATATAGGACCCGGCCATCTATGAATCTTATGTTGGAACAAAATGTGTTTCACAATGAACCTTATTAAGTTTTGATGATAACAAGGTATTAAAAATTGTCAATTGGTTATTACTAATAATTGTTCAAGTGTACAGGACCAAAGGCTACTCAAGTTATTTCAATAGGTCTTGGAAGAACAATGGAAAGAAAAAGAAATTCTGAGCATCTGAAGAAAACTGCTCCTGAAGCTGAAGTGCTTCTGAAGTGATGACGTCATCAGAAGCAGAAGGTCATCAGAAGCAAAAGTTTTCATCAGAAGCAATATCTTCACCAGAAGCTACGTTTGATCCTTTAATCAAACTGAAGATTCAAAGTAGCTGATTCTCAATTCAGTCTTATCCAAGAAGAACGAAGAATTGAAAGGGAGGTATCAACGGATATATGGATAGCACTGAGCACTTGTCTCTCGTTAATAGAGTTGACAAAGTACAAGTGTACAACCACTACCTCCACTACTCTGTTTTCTGTCTACGCTACAAGACAAAACAACAGCCATGCCTGCAGAAGTTGTACGTTCAAGATGGGAATGAATTTGAAGCTTATTCTTCAAAGGACTACACCCAAATCAGGCAAAGGATTACTGGTGGATAATCAAAGGATTTCAAACGACTCTTTAGACGTGCTGATTATCTCAACGTCTCTTTCACGCCTCTATATAAAGGAGTGAAGACTTGAAGATTGTAGATAGAGATACATAAGTTCAAAAGCGCCAAAACTCTGTCAATTTGATTCTACAAAGCACACTGAATTTCTGCACTGATTTGATACATCTTAGAAATTCAAAGTCTAGAGTCTTTACTGTATTGTATTGTGAACACCACTGATTGTATATCAAGTGTTCAAGTCAAACTCAATTCTCTGTATTTTTGTTTGATTAGAAGTCTCTTGCCTGCGTGCTTGAGCATTAGAAGTCTCTTGCTTAGTGCTTGAGCATTGGAAGACTCTTGCGTGTGTGCTTGAGCATTTTTGTGAAGTCTCATACTTAGAAAGTATTGAGCAGTTGTAATCTTTGTGATTATAGTGAAATCTCCTTGGAAGTGCAAGGGGGACTGGACTACTTCCGTGTTGTGGAAGGAACCAGGATAACTGCTTGTGTCTTTGTCTTTCTTTTCTCTGCTCTGTTCTTTTCCGCTGCAATCTGACTCTGATCATTTCATCAGAAGCAATCAAACTGCTTCTGAAGTTTTATCAGAAGAAGTATTTTTTTAAGAGAAAAAGTATTTTTTAAGAGAAAAAGAAAACACAATTCAACCCCCCCTTCTTGTGTTTTTCACCTTCAATTGGTATCAGAGCTTGCTCTGTTATCACAGCACTTAACCGTGTTACAGTTCAAGATCTATTAGAAAAACATGTCTGGAGATGAGGAATCAGTTACTACAAAATACACAAGTGTCAAGCATGACTATGATACTGCTGACAAGAAAACAGACTCTGGAAAAGCTCCAAAGTTTAATGGAGATCCAGAAGAGTTTTCATGGTGGAAAACAAATATGTACAGCTTTATCATGGGATTGGATGAAGAGTTATGGGACATACTGGAAAATGGAGTTGATGATCTGGATTTAGATGAAGAAGGAGCTGCTATAGACAGAAGAATACATACTCCTGCTCAGAAGAAGCTTTATAAGAAACACCACAAGATAAGAGGAATCATTGTGGCTTCTATACCTCGCACCGAATACATGAAGATGAGTGACAAATCTACTGCTAAGGCTATGTTTGCTTCACTATGTGCAAACTTTGAAGGCAGCAAGAAGGTGAAAGAGGCTAAAGCTTTGATGCTAGTTCATCAGTATGAACTTTTCAGAATGAAGGATGATGAGAGTATAGAAGAAATGTACTCAAGATTTCAAACTTTAGTTTCTGGATTGCAAATACTGAAGAAAAGCTATGTTGCTTCTGATCATGTTAGTAAGATTTTGAGAAGCTTACCTTCAAGATGGAGACCCAAAGTAACTGCTATTGAGGAAGCTAAGGATCTAAATACTTTAAGTGTTGAAGATCTTGTTAGCTCACTCAAAGTGCATGAAATGAGTTTAAATGAGCATGAAACCTCTAAGAAGAGTAAATCCATTGCTCTACCATCTAAAGGAAAGACTTCAAAATCTTCCAAAGCCTACAAAGCTAGTGAATCTGAAGAAGAATCACCTGATGGAGATTCTGATGAAGATCAATCTGTAAAGATGGCTATGCTGTCCAACAAGCTTGAGTATCTGGCAAGGAAGCAGAAGAAATTTTTGAGCAAGAGAGGTAGCTACAAGAATTCCAAGAAAGAAGATCAGAAGGGATGCTTCAATTGTAAGAAGCCTGGTCATTTCATTGCTGATTGCCCTGATCTTCAGAAGGAGAAGTTTAAAGGCAAATCCAAGAAATCAAGCTTCAGCTCCAGTAAATTCAGAAAGCAAATCAAAAAGAGCTTGATGGCAACCTGGGAAGATTTGGATAGTGAATCTGGTTCTGATCAAGAAGAAGCTGATGATGATGCTAAGGCAGCCATGGGGTTAGTGGCAACAGTATCATCAGAAGCAGTATCAGAAGTTGAATCAGATTCAGAAGATGAAAATGAGGTATATTTCAAAATTCCTAGACAAGAACTTGTTGATTCTCTAAAAGAACTTTTATCACTGTTTGAACACAGAACCAATGAGTTGACAGATTTAAAAGAAAAATATGTTGATTTGATGAAACAACAAAAGACAACTCTATTGGAACTGAAAGCTTCTGAAGAAGAACTCAAAGGGTTTAACCTCATATCAACAACATATGAAGATAGACTCAAGATTCTTTATCAGAAGCTACAAGAAAAATGTGATAAAAGTTCAGGCAATAAACATGAGATTGCCTTGGATGATTTTATTATGGCTGGAATAGACAGAAGCAAAGTTGCTTCTATGATCTACAGCACATACAAGAACAAAGGCAAAGGGATTGGATATTCTGAGGAGAAATCCAAAGAATACAGTCTCAAGAGCTACTGTGATTGTATCAAGGATGGATTGAAATCCACCTTTGTGCCTGAAGGTACAAATGCTGTAACTGCTGTTCAGTCAGAACCTGAAGCTTCTGGTTCACAGGCTAAGATCACATCAAAGCCAGAAAACCTCAAGACCAAGGTTATGACAAAATCTGATCCTAAGAGTCAAAAGATTAAAATTCTGAAAAGATCAGAACCTGTTCATCAGAATCTGATTAAACCAGAATCTAAAATCCCAAAACAAAAGGATCAGAAGAATAAAGCAGTTACTGCTTCTGAGAAAACAATACCAAAAGGTGTGAAACCTAAAGTATTGAATGATCAGAAGCCTTTCAGCATTCACTCTAAGGTACAAGGGAGGAAAAGTAAAACCTCCAAAACTAACCCAAAAGGACCCATGAAGATATGGGTACCTAAATCTGAATTGGCTAAAAATGCAGGTGTGCCTAAGGGCAAGAGAGAAACAAAGGTCATGGTACCTAGACAGCGGATGTTCAAGGCACATGACTGGAGAGAAAGCTTTGTTCCTTACCCTTACAATGAAAGATGGAGGAGAAGTGAAGTTTGGTGGCAACCAAACTGGAAAGATCATTGGTACAGGTACTATTGGTAATTCCTCCATCTCAATTAATAATGTGTGGCTAGTAGATGGTCTGAAGCATAACCTATTGAGCATTAGTCAATTTTGTGACAATGGGTATGATGTAATGTTCAGTAAGACCAACTGCACACTAGTCAACAAGGATGACAAATCCATTACATTCAAGGGAAAGAGAGTTGAGAATGTCTATAAAATAAATTTCTCTGATCTGGCTGATCAGAAGGTTGTTTGCCTTCTGTCAATGAATGATAAAAAATGGGTATGGCATAAAAGGTTGGGACATGCTAATTGGAGATTAATTTCTAAAATTAGCAAGTTACAACTGGTCAAAGGATTGCCTAACATTGATTATCATTCAGATGCACTTTGTGGTGCATGTGAGAAGGGGAAAATTGTGAAAAGTTCTTTCAAATCTAAAGACATTGTATCAACCTCCAGACCCTTAGAATTACTCCATATTGATCCTTTTGGTCCAGTTAACACTGCATCTTTATATGGAAGTAAATATGGATTAGTCATTGTTGATGATTACAGCAGATGGACTTGGGTAAAATTCATTAAAAGTAAAGACTATGCATGTGAAGTGTTTAGCAGCTTCTGCACTCAAATACAATCTGAAAAAGAATTGAAAATTTTGAAAGTCAGAAGTGATCATGGTGGAGAATTTGAAAATGAGCCATTTGAACTTTTTTGTGAAAAACATGGGATTCTCCATGAATTTTCTTCTCCTAGAACTCCACAACAAAATGGGGTTGTAGAGAGAAAGAACAGAACCTTACAAGAAATGGCCAGAACCATGATCCATGAAAACAACTTAGCTAAACATTTCTGGGCAGAAGCAGTTAATACTTCATGTTATATTCAAAATAGGATCTATATCAGACCTATGTTGGAGAAAACAGCATATGAACTCTTTAAAGGAAGAAGACCCAATATCTCTTACTTTCATCAGTTTGGATGTACTTGTTACATCTTAAACACTAAAGACTATCTGAAGAAATTTGATGTCAAAGCTCAAAGAGGAATCTTTTTAGGTTACTCTGAAAGGTCAAAGGCGTACAGAGTGTATAATTCAGAAACACATTGTGTTGAAGAATCTATGCACGTAAAATTTGATGATAGAGAGCCTGGAAGTAAAACTCCAGAGCAAAGTGAAAGTAATGCAGGTACAACTGATTCTGAAGATGCATCAGAATCTGATCAACCTTCTGATTCTGAAAAGTATTCAGAAGTTAAATCTAGTCCAGAAGCTGAAATCACTCCAGAAGCTGAGTCTAATTCAGAAGCAGAACCTAGTCCAATAGTACAGAATGAAAGTGCTTCTGAGGATTTTCAAGATAACACTCAGCAGGTTATTCAACCTAAATTCAAGCACAAATCTTCACATCCTGAGGAGCTAATCATTGGAAGCAAAGATAGTCCTAGAAGAACAAGATCACATTTCAGACAAGAAGAGTCATTAATAGGATTGCTTTCAATAATTGAGCCTAAAACTGTTGAAGAAGCTCTCTCAGATGATGGATGGATATTAGCTATGCAAGAAGAGCTAAATCAATTCCAAAGGAATGATGTGTGGGATCTGGTACCCAAACCTTTTCAGAAGAACATTATTGGAACAAAATGGGTTTTCAGAAACAAGCTGAATGAACAAGGAGAAGTAACCAGAAACAAAGCCAGACTTGTTGCTCAAGGCTACAGTCAACAAGAAGGCATTGATTACACTGAAACATTTGCTCCAGTTGCAAGATTGGAAGCAATCAGGTTACTTCTATCCTACGCAATTAATCATGGCATAATATTATATCAAATGGATGTTAAAAGTGTTTTTCTTAATGGTGTCATTGAAGAAGAAGTGTATGTTAAACAACCTCCTGGGTTTGAGGATCTTAAGCATCCTGACCATGTTTATAAACTTAAGAAATCACTATATGGCTTGAAACAAGCTCCCAGAGCTTGGTATGATAGACTAAGTAATTTCTTAATTAAAAATGATTTTGAAAGAGGACAAGTTGACACAACACTCTTCAAAAGGACTCTTAAGAAAGATATTTTAATTGTGCAAATATATGTTGATGATATAATATTTGGTTCTACTAATGCATCTCTTTGCAAAGAATTTTCTAAGTTAATGCAGGATGAATTTGAAATGAGTATGATGGGAGAATTGAAGTTCTTTCTTGGAATTCAAATCAACCAAAGTAAAGAAGGAGTATATGTTCATCAAACAAAATATACAAAGGAGCTTCTGAAGAAGTTCAAGCTAGAAGATTGTAAAGTGATGAACACTCCAATGCATCCAACCTGCACCTTAAGCAAAGAAGATACTGGAACAGTAGTAGACCAGAAGCTATACAGAGGTATGATTGGTTCTCTGTTATACCTCACTGCATCTAGACCTGATATTTTATTCAGTGTATGCTTGTGTGCAAGATTTCAATCAGATCCTAGAGAATCTCATTTAACTGCAGTTAAGAGAATCTTCAGGTATCTGAAAGGAACAACTAATCTTGGACTCCTGTATAGGAAATCCCTAGATTATAAGTTGATTGGATTCTGTGATGCTGATTATGCTGGTGACAGGATTGAAAGAAAATCAACCAGTGGAAATTGTCAATTCCTGGGAGAGAATCTGATATCCTGGGCAAGCAAAAGACAAGCAACTATTGCTATGTCTACAGCAGAAGCAGAATACATTTCAGCTGCAAGTTGTTGCACACAACTACTTTGGATGAAACATCAGTTGGAAGACTATCAGATTAATGCTAACAGTATTCCCATCTATTGTGATAATACTGCTGCTATTTGTTTGTCAAAGAATCCAATTCTACATTCAAGAGCTAAGCATATTGAAATCAAACACCATTTTATCAGAGACTATGTTCAAAAAGGGATTTTAGATATACAATTCATTGATACTGAACATCAATGGGCTGATATATTTACAAAACCTTTATCTGTTGAAAGATTTGATTTTATTAAGAAAAATTTGAACATGCATTTTGTGTCTGATTGAAAAATTGCTTGCCTCTGAATAAGAAGTTTGGCTCTGAAGTCTATTCAGAAGCATCTGGTCCATCAGAAGCTCTTAACTGAGGTTCTGAGGAAAATGTGCTTCTGAAGATGACGTCAGCACTAAAACTTCAGAAGTGGTATTCTTTGCTTCTGAATAGCGTGGTTAGTGGGAACGTTGGCAGTTACTTTGTGTAACAGCTGTCCCATTACCCAAAAGGTAGTTTTCTGAAGAGTCTCTGACGTGGTCTATTTGTATTGGAGTATAACAAAAAGGGCAATGATGTTTTATTTGCTTTTTAACATACTAACACGCGCCCCCAATTTGTCATTAATGCTATGTTTGTTTGTCTCTTCTGAATTGCAAACGTTTTACTTAAAAACACTAAGTCAATTCACACACTACTCACTTCACAACAAACACTTTCTATTTTCTTCTCAACCCTCTGCGAAAGTAAGCGCATTCACTCTCCCTCTCAAAACACCGTAGAACCCTAAAACTCCTTCAAATCATGGAAAGCTCAAGTTCTGCTGGTGGTTCATCTTCAAATATGGAAATAGATACTCCGGCTTATGAGATTAAAGGAAGAACCATGTCTATTGAAGAATGGGAGTTAATCATTCAAGCAGAAAATCCAGTGGATTTCGCCTCCTTAACACACCATGGATGCGACTTAGTAAGGTTCTACAAGAAACAAAAGCTGATGAGTTACTTCAGTCTTCTCAATGGTCCAACGTATGAAGTGCTGGTCAGACAATTCTGGGTAAGGGCTTCAATCTTTGACATTGATGCTGCTAGACAGGAAGAAGCTCAACTGATTCTGGTTGATCCTACTCTGAAGGGAAAAACCAGAGAAGAAATGGGTCTACTCTCCTTCACTGGTACAGAGATAAGATCAAATGTCATGGGTATTCCTGTAACCATAAATGAGCAGGTTATTGCTCAAGCCATGGGAAGGGATACCTCTGGCAAGTACTTTGGAGAAGAGATTCCTAATCCAAGAACCAGCTCTTGGAAGGAAATTGTCAATGAAACCATTTATGGGTCTAAGGTTGCTCAACCTTACAGCACCTTGAGCATTGAGAAGAAGTTGCTGCTGAAGATTCAAAATGAGAACATCTTTCCCAAAGGTGGAGGAAGTGATCAACCTTCACTTGGACACAAGGTTTTTCTGCATCACACCATCACTCAAGAGACCACGATGACTGTTCCCAAGTACATGTTCAAGTACATGATCAAGGAACTAAAGAAGAGTCAGATGGAAAACAGAAAGTTTGTTCCTTATGGAAGGCTGCTTTCTGTAATCTTTCAAGAAGGAGGAATTCTAAGTGCCTTGAAGGATGTTGGCATTTATGATAACCAGAAGCTGGGAGCAGTCACTGGGAAGATAATCAATGCATCAACTCTTGTGAAGATGAAATTGATTCCAGCAAATGCTCACAAGAAACTAGAATCTGATATGCATGAATCTGATGCCATATCTGATCTAGTCACTCATCACATCCCTATCTGCAAGAAGGATCCCCTAGATGTGCAAAGGGCTTACATCTTGGACTTCTACAAAACTTACAAGAAGAAGATCAGCTTGAAAGATGTCCCTGAGGAGATGTATGGTGGTGATTTGCCTGTGGCCAAAGGCAGAAAGTCAAAGAAGAAGCAGATCACCAAGGAAGAATATCTTGCTGAGGATGCTACTGAGAAGGGTGCTCAGAAGCATCAGAAAGCTAAGAAGGAAAAATCAGCATTGTCCACTATTCAAGAGGAAGTGGAGAACTTGGTTGAAGTCCCAATCATCAGAAAAAGGACAAGGAGTGCTCAAGAAACAGCAGAACAGCTTACTTCTGAACAACCTGCTTCTGAACAAGCTGCATCTGAAGAACCTCAGAGTCCTAAAAAGAAAAGAGAAGCTGCTCTTCAAACCATCAAAAGGAAGAGATCTTCAAGAAATCTGAAGACAGCTGAAGGACGAAGGGAGGAAATGTTGGAAGAGCTGCAAGAAAACTGGGAAGAAGACTCAAGCCCCAAGAAGGCAAAAAGGACTATAAATTCTGAGACTATAGTCATGCCCAGTTTTGAAGCTTCTGAGGAACTAAAGCAATATGCTAGGGAGTATTCTGCATCCAAGATAGCAGAGAGGAAACGGATGAAGGAACTGTATGAGAAGCAAAGGGATGAGCATCTCAAGGCTGCAGGGTATGTGCCTACTCCTGACATTGCTGCTTTAGCATCTGAGTTAGAGCAAGAAACAGTTCAGTATGGAGCAACTCTGCTTTCACAAGCCTTGAAGAATAAGCAAGCTTCAAGAGCTACTTCATCAGAACCTGTTTCAAAAGCTCCAGAAGCAGTTCATCCAGAAGCTCAATCTTCAGGTAATTCATCCAAACCTGATATCTATACTCAGATTCCTTCTCTACCCTCTTCACCCTCTTCATCATCAACTGAATCAGATGATCAACCCCTTAGTCAACACATAGACAAACTTCTTAAAACCAAACCTACCAAACTAACAGAATTTGGAACACTTGACTATGAGCAAACTCAAATAGAATTTTCTAAGAATAGGATTAAACTTTGTGAGAAATTCAATTTGCCTGCTACTCATCCACTTTATCCAGAAATTCCAGAACCTGTTAGTGTACAACACCCTGAACCCAACCAAGAAACTAACCAAACAAACCCACAAAATGACCAAACTCCACAAAGAGCCTCTGAAGTGGTTTCAGAAGCAACTACTTCAGAAATCCCCCAACAACAAAAATCTTCAACCCTTCACAATCTAGAAAAACACTTAGGTGGTGAAATGCAACCTACACCTACAAAGGCCTCTAAGACAGTCCTTGGAAAGACTGTTTTAGAAAACCAACAAACAGAAACCATCCCTGAGCAAACTGTTCCTGAGCAAACTGTTCCTGAACAAACTGTTCCTGAACAAGCTGCTTCTGAACAAGTTGCTTCTGACCAACAACAAACAGCTTCTGACCATCAAACAACAGAACAACAACAACAACCAGAACCACAAATAATTGACCTAACCTCTTCTGACCAACAAACAGCCTCTGACTAACCCTCCACATCTCATACAACTCAATCTGAACCTTCAACCATCCCTGACTCTATCCTTGAATCTGAGTATATAGATGAACAGCTAATCAGGCTTAGTGATGAGATTCAGACACCGATTCTTCGCAGAACAGTTCCTGTACCTCCTATTCACTATCTTGATCAGTGGATGGATCTGAAGAAGAGTTTTGATGAGCTGATGGATCAGCTAAGCTCTAAGTGTGTCTCATCTCACTCTGCCATGCTGCAAAAGATGTTGGATGATATGCATGAAGCAGCTAAAGTGAAAGAGCTGAATTATGTGCCTCTGCTGGACATCACTCCTTTCTATCCAGAAGAAGAGTACATCACAAGGGCTGCAAGAATTCATGCTGGGTATAAAAGAAGAATGAGAGAAAAGGATGAGCTACTTAAGAAGAAGGATGAGCAAATTAAGTATCTTTTGGAACAGATGTACAAGCAAGCCCAATCTTAGTTGCACACCCATTTATTCTTTGCTTGTTTTAATCTTTGTTCTAAGTACTTTAGTTGCCTTGCATTTGTATCTTAACTTTTCTATATATATATATATATTATCATTGTTTCTGGATCTTGTGCTTTTCACCTTCAATATGTTTTACAAGCTTTAACTCTGATGATATTTACTGTTTTTAAATGTTGTTTGCTCTGATATACTGTATTTTTAAGAGTTATATGTTTATTGCTCTGATACTCTTTCTTTTGTTTTTATTCTTTTTGTTGATGACAAAAGGGGGAGCAAATGGATAGTATTTTAAGGCACTGAGCCCCACTATAACCTCTTCTAAATTTTTTTAAATACTTCTGATATTATTTATTTTTATGAGTATTTTATTGAAATTTAATTAATAAGAATAGAACTCAGGGGGAGCTTACAAACCTCACCTTAAAGATCTATTAGACTCAGGGGGAGCTTACAAACCTCTATCCCAGTGGTCAACTTATTAATTAGATCAACAACAATTGAACTTTTTAAATACTATTGTTTGTCATCATCAAAAAGGGGGAGATTGTTGGAACAAAATGTGTTTCACAATGAACCTTATTAAGTTCTGAGCATCTGAAGAAAACTGCTCCTGAAGCTGAAGTGCTTCTGAAGTGATGACGTCATCAGAAGCAGAAGGTTATCAGAAGCAAAAGTTTTCATCAGAAGCAATATCTTCACCAGAAGCTACGTTTGATCCTTTAATCAAACTGAAGATTCAAAGTAGCTGATTCTCAATTCAGTCTTATCCAAGAAGAACGAAGAATTGAAAGGGAGGTATCAACGAATATATGGATAGCACTGAGCACTTGTCTCTCGTTAATAGAGTTGACAAAGTACAAGTGTACAACCACTACCTCCACTACTCTGTTTTCTGTCTACGCTACAAGACAAAACAACAGCCATGCCTGCAGAAGTTGTACGTTCAAGATGGGAATGAATTTGAAGCTTATTCTTCAAAGGACAACACCCAAATCAGGCAAAGGATTACTGGTGGATAATCAAAGGATTTCAAACGACTCTTTAGACGTGCTGATTATCTCAACGTCTCTTTCACGCCTCTATATAAAGGAGTGAAGACTTGAAGATTGTAGATAGAGATACATAAGTTCAAAAGCGCCAAAACTCTGTCAATTTGATTCTACAAAGCACACTGAATTTCTGCACTGATTTGATACATCTTAGAAATTCAAAGTCTAGAGTCTTTATTGTATTGTATTGTGAACACCACTGATTGTATATCAAGTATTCAAGTCAAACTCAATTCTATGTATTTTTGTTTGATTAGAAGTCTCTTGCCTGCGTGCTTGAGCATTAGAAGTCTCTTGCTTAGTGCTTGAGCATTGGAAGACTCTTGCGTGTGTGCTTGAGCATTTTTGTGAAGTCTCATACTTAGAAAGTATTGAGCAGTTGTAATCTTTGTGATTATAGTGAAATCTCCTTGGAAGTGCAAGGGGGACTGGACTACTTCCGTGTTGTGGAAGGAACCAGGATAACTGCTTGTGTCTTTGTCTTTCTTTTCTCTGCTCTGTTCTTTTCCGCTGCAATCTGACTCTGATCATTTCATCAGAAGCACTCAAACTGCTTCTGAAGTTTTATCAGAAGAAGTATTTTTTAAGAGAAAAAGAAAACACAATTCAACCCCCCCCCCCCTTCTTGTGTTTTTCACCTTCATCTTAGAAGCACATAACACACACACACACACACACACACACACTCTCTCTCTCTCTCTCTCTCTCTCTCTCTCTCTCTCGGTAGTTCTACAAACGGGCAACCTTACCGAGGTGAAAGAAAAGCGGAGTTATTGGGCTAATTTATGTCGCGAAGTCACTTGTTTCCTTAATTACTAAATAGTTAGATATAAATTAATATTATGTATGTCGCCTCCCTATGTACTTACTTTCAAGGTTTGCTCGTTTTCGCCATTTTTCCGTAGTTACTAATTAATTACTTCATGATTAGACAGATATTCATCAATATTAGGTAATGTCACCTCCCTAAGTGCCTAAGTCTAGGTAATGCTTTAGAGGAGACAAATCTTACGCAACAACAGTAAAACTAGTAGCATAATAATAAATAACTAAATAAAGACTTTAAATTAAATAAAATATCCAACAACCAGAATAGAGGTTCATCTTAAAAATCTAGCCTAAAAAGATGTGGTTACTCATGGTAACTAAAGAAATGTTACAAAAGATATAAAACATACACTAGAAAAACCTTGAGTGAGGAGAGAGACTTTTCCCTTGAAGCTTCTAGTGCTTGCCTTCCTCTCGAACCGATTCGTTCTGAATGAAAAATTGTGAATGAGAACTGCAATATTTATTGGGAGAGTTTCCATCTGAACTTGGGGCTAAAATACCGGGTTTTCTTCACCAAAAAGTCACAAAACAATGCCTTGGCCCGCAAGGAATAGGCGTCAGGCACATGTGAGTGGTGGTTTGGGTGCTAGACACCTATATTCATGCGACAGGCACCCAATGTAGTGTTTCTGGGCGCCTGGCTCCCCACTTTGTGCACTGGGTGCATGTGAGTGCCATTAGATGCTGAAAACGAATGTTGTTTCGCCTTTTGGGTGTTTGCTTTTATGTAAGATGACTTGGAACTTGGGAACAAGAATTCTCCCTCTGTAACATGTTCTGAGGCCTCTTGAATCTTCATTCTTCATTTCCCCAAATTCTTCACAAATCTTCAGATGTCTTGCTTTGTCGATATGTATGATTTCTTCGTGAATTTCAACAAAACATCCTTAAATTGTTATGTTTCAGGAGGAATAGAATTACAGACTCAAATGTAGAAAATATTACAAATGTCCCGAAATCATAAACAATTGATCTAATATTCATCTATTCTGCTTGTAAAACCTACTAAAAATGACTAAAAACATGCTAAGAATAAGGTTAAAAAAACCTGTCATCAATTGTTCACATTGAAAAACGACATTGTTAGTTGGTATAGTACAACATCAATTATGGATGAATTTAACTATTTAAAGCATCGTCGAGCTCAACTTTCCTAAACAACTAGTTGTCAATTTTTAATTCATTTGTGATTCTTGAATTTGCATGTATAAGAAAAAATATTATCGTGATTTGATTTTGCTTATTAGTTAAGTTTAATATATTGTCTATGAGATATTTGCCTAGTAATAAAAGCTTGATTTTATGACTTTAAGGGATGAACTTCAAATCTCATATGAGACAATTTTAAAATAATCATTAGTGCCATACGAAATGAATAATATGTAGAGGGAATTCCAAAGCACAAACGAAAATTTAGTGCATGATTGTCTTATTTCATTTTAAATGATGAACAAACTTACAAGCAATTTCCTTTGATATATACTAAAACCATTGTCATATTAACGTCAATTATAAAGTTGCACCATTTTTTCTTGCTTTGAAAGGGATAGTTGGTAGTTAAAGTTCTAATCGAAAGAAGAAGATAAAAAAAAGTTGCTAGATGTTCTCCAGGGCATACGTAAGTATTTGAAAGGGATAGTTGCTAGTTAAAGTTCGAATAGATAGAAGAAGAGAGAAAAAAGTTGCTAGTTTATGTTCTCGAAGGCATACGTAGGTAGTCAGTCCTCTACCAGTACCACTTATCACTTTTGTTCACGAGAAATACTTGCTAGGGAACGAACCCAAATCCAAAAGATTTAGACACATTTACATATATTAATGTTTTGTTGTTGTTGGAAATATTAAGAGTAAAAAACCACCGTCTTGAAAGCAAATTTTCGGTGGACTTCGATGTAACCTAACATCTAGTTTTGCTTCTCAAAGTTTATACAATTGTGGGTGTGTTTGGTTTGTAAAACAGTAAGTACTGGACAGAACAGTACAACACAAGGCAGAACAGCACAGGATAAATTTTTTATGACATTGAGTAATTTTTTGTTTTATACGATTTTTGAGGAAATGCTATTTTGGTATTTTAGACAACTTGTACATGGGACAAAAAGTTGTGTTGTGGTTTGGTGAGGGACAAAAATATGAGTTTTTGTCATGTGATCTTGTCCCTTGCCTCCAGTTTATCCTGTACCTGAAACAGTTTTACAAATCAAACACTGAACAACTAGAGTTGTTCTATCATGTTCTTCATTTTTTAGCAAATCAAACGCACCATATATGTCTAAACTCATGCACTCGAGACCAAACATGACGAAGCTTCACAAACAATATCCAAAATAATTGAGAATAAAATAGAAAGCATGAACTTAATTTTTGACCACCCATTTGCCAATGCACGACAAAGGCATTTCCACATATGCTCATCTACTTGTATAAAGATACTGCACGTATCTTCTTCTATCCTTGTAAAAGGCTCTCTAAATATGTTTTATATCCGTTGAAGCCAATCACTCCACGTCTCCACCAATAAAATATAATTATTATCATACTACTAATGACCATAAAACTAAAGAAAATTAGCTGCTGGTGGTTATGTTTTATACCTTTAACATTAAGGTAATTAAACATAGAAATGAATTCCTTAAAAAAAAACATAGAAATTATCAAATCTGGTTATACATTTTAGAAGATAAATAATTGTAGGAGAGAAAGATAATTGATTGTCATCATATCCTACATTTTTTTCCTTGGTAATTCACTGAAATTAAACTCAGACACACAATTGTGAGGTTCCGGGTTCGAACCCGAAACTTTTTAGAAGATAAATAATTGTAGGAGAGAAAGATAATTAATTGTCCTTATATCCTACATTTTTATATCCTACATTTTTTTTTTTCTAATCTTAGATTAAGTGGTAATCCACTGAAATTAAACTCACACACACATCTGTGACTCTGTGAGGTCCCGGGTTCGAACCCGGATCACGACGTCCGGCCTTGCAATTTCGACATTTGTCAGCTGTGCTAGGACTTATAGACTTTTATCCTACATTTTTAAAGATAAAATAATTTAATGATGTTGAATGATGTGATTAATTTAATTATCATTTGGGTCATGCTAACCGGTTCTCTGGGGACACCGATTAGCATTTCCCTTATCATTTAAATTTCTTCATTGTCGTGTGTGTTCAAATAATTTTATTTGTATTTGTGTCTATACAAGAATATCTCTTTTTGTTCATATAGCAATATGCTATATAATATAAGATACATTTTTCAATATAATATTTTTTTATTTGTTAAAATTTATATGAATTCGTTCTGGAACCGTTAGAAGACCAATCATACGTTGACACGTGTCCTAACTCACATCTGCTTTAATGCATAACATCACATATGAAAGCACCCCCGCGTGGGGATCACCATACGCGTGTCCTCTAACGGTCCCTAATCACACACCGCAAAACCTGGAGGCGGTTATTCCCAATGCACACCTATATAAGGGTGATCTTGCTTCACCCTCAAGGTATGATTCACTTCTCACAACACTTTCTACACACTCTTTCTCAGTTTCATTACTGACTTGAGCTTTGGAGTACTAACGTGCATTCATGCACCTTTCGTCCCACCGCGGACTCATCACCGCCGTATCGAATCGAAAACTGTCACCGTCACACTGGAGCACTTTCTGCCACCCTGGTCACTCATATATCCTCATTGGACAGATCATAATTCTACCAAATTTACGTAAGGGTGTGTTTAATATGTTAAACACAAAATACATGAAAAACAATATAAGAGAGAATATCACATAACAAACTTTTACTATATTGATTAATTATTGGTCTTATACGATTTTTGATGGACAAAATACTATTTTGGTATTCTAGACAACTTGTACATGTGACAAAAAGTTGTGTCGTATTTTAGTGAGAGACACAAATTTCAATTTTTGTCATGTCTATTGCCTCCAATTTGTCTTCTCTCTGAAATAGTTTTAAACATTATATAATTGAAGTTCTCATGTCATGTCGTTCATTTTTTAGCAGATCAAACGCAGACTAAGACATATTTTATTTTAAGGGACGAATTCAACTGATAAGAGAATGTGTTGCTAACTCTCCTTGTGTATAAATCATGTATGCATAAGTGTATGTTTGGTTCCATGTCTAAAAAGTTCAGAATTGATTCTGAAGGTGTAAAATTGATGCTAACATGTTTGGTTGCTTTGAAGTAGAATTGATTCTACCTCCAAAAATGATTATACATAAATATAAGAATTGTAGTTGTTTTATTCCAATTTTGTTTTTTAGACACAATTTTATGGTTCAACTCACTTTTAAATAAATGTATTAAAACAAAAACAAAAAAACTTTTACATTTTAATCAACTCATTTTTAGTCTTAATCAATTTTACATAATCAAAATCAATAGTTATCTTCGAAAATTGTTGTTCGCACTTGAAAGAGAGCTAAAACACACCACAAAATGACCTAAATGTCCATCGACAGTTAACTGTTGCCGGTTTTATATCACTCGACAGTTAACTACCGTTGATGTTGAATTCCTTGGCAGTTAACTTCCGATACGCACTTATTAGAGCTGTCAAAACGGGCCGGCCCGTTTAGCCCGAATAAATATAGGGCTTGGGTCTAAAATATTGAGCCCGAATTTTAATAGGGCTTTTTAGCTCGGCCCTTAAAAGCCTGGTATCCATTAGGGCTAGCCCGAATGGGCCGCGGGTAGCCCGTTAGCCCGCATAACAAAAAAAATTCTATAAATTATATATATTTTTCAAATAATTATTTACTTAGTTGATTATCAAAGTAAAAAACAAAAGTGAAAATTCAATAAATTAACACAAATATAAATGTAATATAAAATTATATTTATTCATTTCGTTATTTATAGTTTTAAAGATCGAATATATAAATATCTATAACCATAACATATCTAATTTATTTAAAATCATTTTCCTCGTCGTTTTAGTTTACGACGTTTGTACGAAAATGTTTACAATTTACTTTTGTGCTAGACATTATTTAAACATATTAAAAATATTATTTATAAAAAAAATTATAGCAGTGTTTTATAGTACTTTTTTAAAATAAAAAATATATAATTTTTAATACGGGCCGGCCCATTTAGCCCGCGGCCCGTGTAGGGCCAGGCTCGGATAGTATATTTCAAGCCCGTTTTATCAACCGGGCTTTTTGACCCGGCCCGCTAAAGCCCGAAGCCCGCTAGGGCCGGCCCGTTTAGGTACACGTGGCTCAGAGCCAATGACAAGGTGACACGTGTCTAGGAGTTAACTTTGTTTTTAAACTCTAACGGAAACCTAACAGAAGGGTCCAAAACGAAGCTAAAAAAAAAACTTAACTTATCGAACAATCTTTTTTTTAGTTAAGGGACCAAAGCGATGCCAATTCAATACTTAAGGGACCAAAAGAGCATTTAAGTCTATTATGTATCCATGGTAAATAATAAGTTGATGAGTTCCTGTGGAGCCTTAGTACGGGATCTCCACCTAATTGACGGAAAGCAATGCAATAAAAGTATGCAATTTGTTTTTTCAGAGGCAAAATGAGAGCTACTAAAAGTATGACTTTTCCTTTAAAAAAAAAAGTATGACTTTTCTTTTGTTTGAAAAAAATAAAGGCATGGTTTAACTTCCTGTTTAGGGATACATATTCTATATAAATTTTTCTAAAAAAGATAATTAAGATTTCTCAGAAAAAAGAATAATAATTCTTTCAAAGATAATTTTTTTTGTTTGTAACTTTTTTTTTTTTTGGTCAGGATTTTTGTTTGTAACTTTAATCTGTATCTGTATCATTACTATATAATTTTAAAAATACAAATAAATAAGTTAGGAGTCCCCTATATTCCATTTCATTGACAACCAAAACAGATTTAGAAAAGTGTCGGAACGAAGCTAAGAGCGAGATAGTCCTAGATCATGGATGTTGAGAATAAGATACAAGTCTCTGTTGATTTAGACGGTCGTAGACCTGGCCAGTTTGCCCTTGAGTTCTGAGCAGGTTGGTCGGGTCTTTCCCTATTGTTTTGTTCCTATCACATGAAAGACGCACAAAATGATGTATGTTTCACGTATAGAAGATTTGTTGATAGTGTCTTTTTATTGGTAGAAAACTTGATCACCTTTTCTGAGTATTGAATAAAAAAGAAAAATAATAGGTCTTCAAAGTAAAAATGTCACATCTACATTCAATTTCAAAATTTGATATACATATGTTACTGATGTTGATAGTGTCTGTCTCAGTATTTATATATCTCCAAATCTTTTCATGATCAAATACTAGCTGCCAATATACTAGATGCTAAGCAAGCATGGGATTGGGAGGCAAGGCAAAAGTCAAAACATGGGATGCCACGTGTACAAAGAAACTACCATTTCACATGATCACACGAGCTTTTAGCTAAGCAACAACATTAATGGGACAATATTTGTTGGCCATGATCATGGCTGATATGATCTAGACTCTGACATTTTGTCTATTGTAACTCTATCTGGGTCATTTATAAGAAAAAGTGGGTCATTTTTTAGAGCCATTATCCAAATCTTAGACAAACTTTTAACTTTGAAAACAAATTTGATACGTTTGGTGGGGCAACACAGTCAAAAGGATTACATTAATATTGAAAATTTTAGTTTGTTCAATCACGGCTACAATTCATGAATTTTTTTTTTCTGACCCCTTTATTAAAAAAAATATTCAGATCCGACCCCCTTTGAAAAAAAAATACCGAAATGATCCACTTTTGTAATTTTTTTTTTTTTTGTCTTTTAGCGCGTTCCCGCCATCTGAAATGGCGGGACTGGCCGCCGGTCTGACATCCGTCGCGTCATGACGGCAGGTGGTTTTTTTTTTAATATTTTTTTGTCGTTCCCGCCGTTTGATCTGGCGGGACTGATTTTTTTATTTTTTTTTTCGTTTTTTCTTTTTTACATTAAATAATGATGATAATAATAATGATAAATAATAATAATGATAAATATTTAATAAAAAACTACTTTCTCCGCAGAAATCAATTACGCCAATGTAAACTATGACCTCCCGTAGCACATAATTTATCTTTTTTGTTCCGTACGGGTCGTTGGTGTTGCTCTTCCTCTTCCTCTTCCTCTTCCACATCCTCGTCAAGAATTTCAGCATCATCGTTAGTTTCCATAGCGACTTCATTTTGCACTTGTGAAGCTGAGTTGGTCCAGATTTCATTAACGAAGTCATCGTCATTAAACCCTGCTGCCAGATTTTCTATGGTATTTGTTTGTGAATTTGGCCATTGAAGTGCATAGCTTGTTTGGGGATAGTTGACAAAGTGTGGAGGGGTTGGTAGGTTGAACGAGGAGTATTGTGATTGGTCTGGATAACTGATTTGTGTGGTGTATTGAGTTGGATTGTAGTCATCAAATGAATAGTTTGATGTTCGAGAGCTTTCTCCATGACGACTTTGTTGAGAATAGCTTGGATATGGGATTGGGGTGTTATGTAAGATTTGGTTTGTGGGTTGTGGCGGTGATTGGTAAGTTTGGTTGTAGTTGTAGTTGGTGGATGGGTTAAATGTTTGGTCAAAGTTAGTGGGTGGAGGTGTCATGAATTGGTTATAGGGTGGAGGTGTATTTGACCACATATTTTCATCTGGCACCGTATAAGTTTGTGGGACTGCAGGATAGTCACGCGGCAATCCTGGTAAAATTGATGCACATGCTTGCCTTGGGTTTGACAATAATACTTGTCTAGAAAGCCACAGATAATCTCCGAAAAATTCCCAATACCATGCAAAATATTGACGATTTGGATAAACCTCATGGTTATACCGAACGCTGTGAAGTGCTAATTGATGACGTTGGTTCCAGTTTTGGACTTGACGATGATGCTTATCTCCCCACGAGCCTTTAATTCTATCTTTTGACAAATTAATTTTGTGGAAATCTTTCAAATTTTCTGGTAAGGAAGGTGGGTGTTGCGGTAAGCCAAATTGAAGCCTTACTCTGTCTGTCTGATGTCTCTCGACAATCTGAAAACAGATGAGATATGTGTTTGCAGACCATATTTGGCTTTCTTCTTCGTTGCTGTAATTGAAGTTGACATAAGGCCTCCAGGAGAACTGTTTAAAAAGAATGAATATTAGTCTTCAATTGTTGACTAAAAAGCAATGACTAAAAGAAAGTGTAATACCTGATCATATGCCATGGTGTCGATTTTTAAACGCGTACATACGAGATTATGCCGAGGATTTTCCACGAATTTATTACCATGTTCTAGCCATCTAGTTAATTTTGAAAATGTTATAATTAGTAAAGTCTGGATAAATTTATGTAAAAATTAATAAAAAAAATAACATTTATTTTACTTACATATTTGCCAACGGAAGTTGTGCATGAGCTTGTGGTGGTATCCTTGGCACGGGAGCTAAGCATGACATTCTTGACCACGCCCATGCTTGCAAGAGAATTGTGCACCCAGGCATTTCGGTATTGCCATATATTGCACCGTCACACAAGGATCTATATAGCGTGGCCAAACAAGCTGAACCCCAACTATACTGTCCAACCTCCTCAGGTGATTTATCCAACAATTGCAAAAACGACAAATGTACAAGATTACCACTATTATTAGGCATTATTCGAGAGCCTATCAAGTATATGACATAGGCTCTAAACATATGATGAGGGTCGACGATGGGGCCACATGACAAGCAACATCGTTGAGTCGTGGAACTCTGTGTTTAAGGGAACACGCAACCTACCTGTTACACCTATAGTTCAATCAACCTACTATAGGCTGACATGTCTCTTTGCTGATAGGGCTCAAAAAGCGTTTGCAAGGGTAGGTTCCGGAGATTTGTTCAGTGAATATTGCCAAAATGCGATTCAGGATGACATTGTTAAGTCCAACACCCATCATGTCGAACAGTTTGACTGAGAAAGGTATACCTTCTCAGTCCGTGAGACCGTCAACTACAGGGAGGGAAGGCCAATGGGAACTTTCAAAGTGGACCTACGAGCGGGGTGGTGTGATTGTGGGAAATTTCAAGCATTACATTTGCCATGTTCTCATGTCATAGCCGCGTGTTCTTCATTTCGCCATGACTACACAACCCTTATTCCACCTGTGTTCAAAAACGAGAGAGTTTACTCCATCTACAACACAACCTTCAAAGTAGTCCACGACAAGAGTTATTGGCTTCCATACGACGGTCCCGTGCTTTGCCATAATCCAAACATGCGAAGACTAAAGAAAGGTCGACCCAATAGTACCCGCATAAGGACAGAAATGGACGAGGAGGTGCTCGAGAGGACTCCGACACCGAGACGGTGTGGGTTGTGTCGGCATACCGGTCATATTAGGAGAAATTGTCCGAGTTTAAATAATCGGTAGTTAATAACGTTTATGTATTATGTGTTCAAATAAATTAATATATTTTTATCTATCATTATTATTTGTTGTGTTTTATTTAATGTAAAAAAATGCTATTTGTTCAAAAAAAAAATGTAAATCAATGCTGCCAAAAAAATAAAATAAAATAATCAGTCCCGCCAGATCAAACGGCGGGAACGACAAAAAAAAAAAAAAAAAAAAGCAGCGCCCAGTTGACGCGGCGGCTGTCAGACCGGCGGCCAGTCCCGCCATTTCAGATGGCGGGAACGCGCTAAACGACAAAAAAAAAAAAAAAAAAAAGTGGGTCATTTTGGGATTTTTTTTTTTTCCAAAGGGGGTCATAGCTGGAATTTTTTTGGCAAAAAGGGTCAGAAAAAAAATAATTCACAATTGATGTATGCACTTATGCTCTGGTGCACATTTCAATAGTATGAATCAATTATTACTGCGAAATGTCAGCCATGGTGACTTCTCATATATGAGAATTGTTAGTTGACAAATTTCATAAGGTTGAGGCACATGAGTAAAATATGTTTTTGCCTCCTTGACAGTTAATTGCTGAGGAATTCAAAAACCGGCTGCAATCAACTGCCGAGAAAAACCTCGGTAGTTAACTGCCGAGAATTATGTTTCATCTGCCACTGCTCCCCCTACACACTATTTTCATCATCAACTTCCATACCATTCCATCCAATCCTCAAATCCAATATTTTTTTCATCAAATCTTGATCCAAAATCATTCAAGCATCAAGCATAGGAGGTATCAACACACTTTTGACGTAAAAAAACAGGTATTGAGCATTTTAATCCGTTCATTTTTTGGTTTTGTTATGGGTATCTACGTCAGTTACGTAGAACTCTGTCATGGGAATCCTCGGCAGTTAGAAAACCTCTGTAGTAAGGTACCGAGGAATACTTGTGAAAAATTTTCACAACGAAAAAATGGCAGCTACTGCCGTTTTTTCAAAAAAAAAGTTCTTCTGTTTTTTTTTTATTTTAAAGATGTTTTTGCATTAGTTAGTTCTTAATTCATATTTTTGTGTTATTTAATTATAGTAATGGTAGAGAACACGGAAGATGTTCCGGGAGAGACAAAACCAAATTTTGTCGAATTTTCTGGAGTTGTCAAACCGCCTAAGGTTGAAGCGAAACCAAACATTAATGGAGCTTCAAAATATGTTGACTCTGTTGTCCTCCCACTTCAAGCCCACAAAGTTGACACTGCTATGTTTTTTTTCAGACGACATTAAGTTAAAAGATAGAGAAGAATTGCTTGAGTGGGCACGTCGCTGATAAACTTTTACCAAGTGTACTAAAAATATCGAAGTAATAAAATAAATTCGTATCCACGAGGACTGTGTTAATCTCAACTTAGCAATAAAGTTAATATCTAGGATGTGTAAATTTTATAAGTGTCTGTGGCAGTAGGTTTGTGTGCTAAAAAAATAAATAAAAGTTGTTGAAAGATGATTTGAGAAGAATGATTAAGCCGATGAATCCGCTATTGCTTTATATGAGTAGTTTACCTCCCTTTATTACTAATTACTATTCAACCTTTACGACAAATTAATTAAGTAGTTTTGATCAATCTCTTGACTCAAAATCCTTTCCTAAGTTATAACCTTTTAATCTCTTAAACCGATTAAATAATCGCGGAAGCGATGTCAAAACGTTAATTTATATGTCATGATTCTCAATTTCCTATCTCTAGGTTCCTATGTTGAATCAAACAGGATTCCTATTTCAGAATTAAAAGCTAGAGTTAGTAGTCATTCAATTCCTAATATCAATTCATGTAATTGAAGCTATGATTAATAATCATACAAGCAATTATATGAAAGCAATAAACACAAGTAATTCTGAATAAAGACTGAATAACATTATTAATAAAGAAAGTATCAACTATATATATTAATCATGGCTCAATCAAAGGGAATTAGCTAAACATGAATAAAGAAACAAACATAGTAAAAAAATAAACCGATAGAGTTCCGTCGTTGCCGATGTTGCTCTTCAATCTAATTCAATGGATGTTGTTGCTCTCTATTTCCATGTGCTTCTCCTTCTCTCGTGATGCGTGCGGCTCCTTTTCTTTATTTTCCAAATTGTGATTCCTGTATGCCGAGAACGTGCTTCTGGTAAAGTGTGTGGCTTCCACATATATAGCCTCTTGAAAACTAATTTCCTCCCAATTTTCTTCTTCAGCGTGTTCCAATTCTCTTAGGTCAACACACAATGGGTCAAAGGCCCATCATTATTTTCTTCTATTAGCACTCGACACCAAATCACGTTTTGTTGTGAGTAATAATAATCAATTCTTCCTTATTTGACTCAATAAATCAAAAACAAAATTTTATTTAAAATGACTCTAAATTAAATACTAAACTAATAAAAATAGACTAAAACTTAATTAAAAAGACTTTAAAAATGTGATATGACGGACTGTCATCACAAACCCAAACTTGAACCATTCCTTGTCCTCAAGGAATTTACTTGTAAAATTGACAAGCAACAGTAAAATAACAATTTCCTAACTAAGTAGTAGTATCCAAAAGTTCATCTTCCTCTAGCCAATGATGAGCTAGTTTGACTTTCATGCATCCACCATTCACAACTCCACACAACAATATGATAAAGGTTCACACTCAATCAACGTGTAGGTCTACATATTACCATACGCTTGAAAAGTTTCTAAACGTCAATCAAAATCAATATCATTACACACTTTGAGGTCTTTCAGGGTTATGACGGGGTTTAGGTTAAGGTGAGATAATATTTGGATAAGTAGGCTACACAAAATTTGAGTTAGGCATTCCTACGGAAATTAAAGAATGGATTCAATTCCTCATTCACCCCTTGAAATAACAATTTGTAAAGGTACTAGAGAATATTTGTAACTTTTTGGGACAATCGAGTTTAAAATTACTCAGATTTTTCATTGTTTGTCCCTTGATTTTTTTTTTTTTTTATACACCATTTTGAGTTTGAGTGTATATTTTTCATGATTTGTTCTTTGTTCTCTAGTACCTCCACCCCAAACTTAGTTGGTTGCAAATTTCAATAGCAACCCCAAACTTATTGTTTAGCAACACCCTACATAGCCTAACTCAAATATAATATTTTTGGGTCAAATCCTAAAAGTCCTAGGCTCAATATGTAGCTTGTCACCGAACAAAAAGATCTAAATCTACCGGCTCAAATTGGCTTTCAAAAAGGATAAATTCAATCAAAATCAGGGTAGGCTTGAAAAGGCTCACAGGACCAAGCACTTTTGCCTCAGTGTGTATATGATAAAGATCAATCAACAGTAAAGAAACAATGCAAGTTCTATAAATGTAGTTGCACGGAACACTCTATATAATTAAATTGAAAAAAAAATAAAATTTGGCTATGAACCTTACGGTGTTGATTTCTGAGAGTTGAGACTACCTATCACACATGCCGTACACTTCGCCTTTGAAATACAAGTCACTACCTCCTTAAGATATTTTGGAATACCACTTGAACAAGCAATTGTTACTAAACTGAAAAAAATCAACTAACAAACAAATTCGTCAATAATAAACAAGTTCAGATTCAATTACATAACAGGGGGTACAACTGAGTTATCCAAATAAAAAAAACACAGCAATTAAAAGTTTAACTGACACAACTGACATCTGACAAATACGAGTGATTGAAAAAGAACTGATGTGGACTTTGAATTTTTTTTTCTTTTTCAAATCGTGCTACGATAGATTATCAATTGTGCCACGAAATTTCCAGTGGCAAACTTGTTTCTTCGTTTGTTAGATCGTGCCACGTTAAATAAATTTTGTGCTACGTTCGTAGCAGACATTGGAAATATATTTTTTTTTTATATGTAAAATAAAATGCAATAAAAAAATAAAAACAATATCTGAGTGGATCTAAGATCCGATGGGTTGCCTCCCACCAAGCGCTTTCTTTTACGTCATTGAGCTTGACGCTTCAACCACTTTTAGGGTGGCAAAAATGATAGAAGGAATATATCACCCTTCTTCTTCCTCTTGTTTGGTAGGAATTCCATGAACTTAGCACAAAGAATCAGATACTCCCATGCACTCACTTTTGATCTTTTGGAATTTAAGCTCTCCCACCTTAGAGAAGGATGTTCATCCATTTGCACATGAGTTATTTCCTTAACCTCCTTTGGTTCAGATTTCGAACAAATATCACCACTCCTCACTTTGGGATTTTCTTCCACCACAACCTTGTGACATTCTGTCTCCATCTTAACCAACTTAACCAACTTCCTTTGAGACTCATGTGCCTTCTCAACAAGATCACCACACTGAACATCAAACTTATCAAATGAAACTTGATTTGACACCAAGAAATCATCTAAAATATTTTGAAGTTGAGTATTGTAATCGATGTTGATCACCTCTTTCTTCTCTTCACAATTACTACTTGGTTGATCCACCTCATAACTGTCACACCTCTAATTTAATAGCGAGATTTTACTGTCCAAACATTTTATCTTCAAAGATATCATATATTTTTCATACTGCAATGATCAAATCTCTTTTGTGTCATAGAGGCGTAACCAGTCTATCATAGTTGCAAAACTTGGATAAACTTTTTAGTAGAACCGTATAATGAGAAGAAAACGAAGAGCATAAATATTTGTTTTTTTTTTAATATATATATATATATACAAAAAAAAAATATATATGACAGAAATCCTAAACAAAAACAAAATTGCCAAGTTGAAATGATTCAACAGTCCCCGGCAGCAGCGCCAAATACTTGATAAACTTTTACCAAGTGTACTTAAAATATCGAAGTAATAAAATAAGTTCGTATCCACAAGGACTGTGTTAATCTCAACTTAGCAATAAAGTTAATATCTAGGATGTGTAAATTTTATAAGTGCCTGAGGCAGTAGGTTTGTCTGCTAAAAAAATAAATAAAAGTTGTTGAAAGATGATTTGAGAAGGATGATTAAGCCGATGAATCCGCTATTGCTTTATATGAGTAGTTTACCTCCCTTTATTACTAATTACTATTCAATCTTTACGACAAATTAACTAAGTAGTTTTGATCAATCTCTTGACTCAAAACCCTTTCCTAAGTTATAACCTTTTAATCTCTTAAACCGATTGAATAATCGCGGAAGCGATGTCAAAATGTTAATTTATATGTCATGATTCTTAATTTAATTTCCTATCTCTAGGTTCCTATGTTGAATCAAACAGGATTACTATTTCAGGATTAAAAGCTAGGGTTAGTAGTCATTCAATTCCTAATATCAAGAAGCTATGATTAATAATCATACAAGCAATTATATGAAAGCAATGAACACAACTAATTCTGAATAAAGACTGAATAACATTATTAATAAAGAAAGTATCAACTATATATATTAATCATGGCTCAATCAAAGGGAATTAGCTAGACATCAATAAAGAAACAAACAACATAATAAAGAAAATAAACCGATAGAGTTCCGTCGTTGCCGATGTTGCTCTTCAATCTAATTTAATCGATGTTGTTGCTCTCTATTTCCATGTGCTTCTCCCTTCTCTCGTGATGCGTGCGGCTCCTTTTCTTTATTTTCCAAATTGTGATTCCTGTATGCCGAGAACGTGCTTCTGGTAAAGTGTGTGGCTTCCACATATATAGCCTCTTGAAAACTAATTTCCTCCCAATTTTCTTCTTCAGCGTGTTCCAATTCTCTTAGGTCAAGACACAATGGGTCAAAGGCCCATCATTATTTTCTTCTATTAGCATTCGACATCAAATCACGTTTTGTTGTGAGTAATAATAATCAATTCTTCCTTATTTGACTCAATAAATCAAAAACGAAATTTTATTTAAAATGACTCTAAATTAAATACTAAATTAATAAAAATAGACTAAAACTTAATTAAAAAGACTTTAAAAATGTGATATGACGGATTGTCATCACAACTCCAAACTTGAACCATTCCTTGTCCTGGAATTTACTTGTAAAATTGACAATCAACAGTAAAATAACAATTTCCTAACCAAGTAGTAGTATCCAAAAGTTCATCTTTCTCTAGCCAATGATGAGCTAGTTTGACTTTCATGCATCCACCATTCACAACTCCACACAACAACATGATAAGGGTTCACACTCAATCAACGTGCAGGTCTATATATTACCATACGCTTGAAGGATTAAGTAGGAAGGCATGGTATACGGGAGTTGTGAAGTAGATATAATAGTCACAAGGAAGGGGGATTTGAATTGTGACCCTTTTAAAATTAAACCTACAACTTAAAATTAATTATCAAGTTGTAAACTTGAAATGGTTAAGTTAAGGAAATGACTTCAGAACGTTAAGAAGTGTTAGTGTAATAACAGTTTAAATAAATAAATGTTTTTGTGTGTTGTGTATAGTACTGTAAGTAAAAGTATAAGGAAAGAAGAAAGAAACACAGAAATTTATAGTGGTTCACTCAACGTAGGCTAATCCATTCCTCACAATCTTGTGAGAATTTCCACTATGATGCTTGAGATACCCTCTCAACTCCTGCGCCTTACAATCTTGTTCACCTGAACAATTACAACAACTATATTCTGTAAGCCTCAACAGGCTTAGCACTTTCTTGCTAAATCCCACTTAGACTTTTACACTTTTCTGCTCAAACTAACACTTTAGTACCCCCTAAAGTTAGATGAGACTTTTCTCTTTACAATGATCTGGAAGTTTGAAAGAATTAAGACAAGAAGAATAATAATAATATTAATGAGGAGGAAGACTACCTTTGAAAAGATAAGAGAGAAGATTGATTCACACTCTTAGAGATTTTAATAATCTTTAGAGTTGATTTGTGAGATCAATTTGCTATTAAGCTTTTAAACACTTTTAGTAAGTTGTTTTTGTATGCTCGTAAGATGTGCTTCATTGTTGAGCCTTCTTCTCCTTTAATAGAGTTTCTTGAACTCTTGTAGCCGTTGTAGTGTGACCAATAGTCTTGTGCCACGTATCATGGGCCCACCAACTTTTACTTGAAAGTTTGGATCAACATTCTGAATTTCAGAATGTTTCTAGGTTGCAACAATGTAGATCAAAATGTTGTTCTGTTCATCTTAACATTATACATGGGTTCATAAAACATGAGTGTAAGATGTGTTCCTGGGTTTATTTAATGCGTGTCAGATGAATTTATGGGCATTGTTCATGAGTAGTGTCATTTGCACACACTTCAGAATGTTGGTTGACAATGCCTTTCCAGATTTGCCTTGGAATGTGTGCAGGAGAAAGGAAAGTGAATCTACATCTTCACGCCCATGCTACGAGGGATTTCTGTGGTCAATGTGATGAGTCAATAATTATCTATTTTAATATAATATTTAAGTCCGTTTTATTTAAATTTGAGTTTATTTTATTTAAGTTTATTTCCTTTTTAGAACTCTTTTACTACAATTGCAAGTTATTATATTTCAGGAACAAATATTCTAAAGATTGAGTCTTGGAGCAAAAGAAAGGAGAATTGGAGCTGATTCGTGCCAAAAATATGAAAGATCTTATACAAAAATATCTGGTACAAGGATTGAGGACAAAAATATGAATATCTCATACAAAAATATCGTGTGCAAAGAATTTGAAGATCTTTTACAATAATATAAAAGTGGCGTGCCCAATTATATCCTTTTGTGCTTTTGCTTAGATTTTAAGCTACTCTATTTTAGTTTTCTTGTGGAACATTCTAGTGATGTAATTGCTTAGATTCTAAGTCGAATGTAAACTATAAATAGAGTAACTAGCCATCACAAATAATCATATTTTGTTCTCTGAAATAATAAGTGACAATTGTTTCTTTGAATAAAAGTTCACCTTTATTTTATGTTCTTCTTCTTCTTCTTCTTCTCTTCTATGTCTACAATGAACGTTAGTGAGTAGACTCCTCTTGTCTTGGGATTGTTGGATAAGTCTAAATGACATAATCCTAATCAAACCAAGCTTTAAACCTTAATCTTATGTAACCCTAATTTCTAATCTAAATTCACCGTTTTAACATGAATTAACCATTATCAAACTGTGGAAACGAAAGTGGAGGGTTTGATAATTGTTAATCCATCATCTCAAATATCAATTCATAAAACGAAAGTGGAGCTTTGATATTCGAACAAGTGAATTTTGACAAAGATTGTAAAGGCAACGAAATAGTCTTTACAATCTTTGAGACATATAGTTTCGAACTTCAAGGATTCTAATTGTGATCAAGTCAGCGAAATAGACTTGGTTGTAACCTAGAACCAAAATCTAATAGTAATCAAGTCAGCGAAATAGGCTTGGCTGCTAGAGGAACAAAAGAGAAACTGTCTTTAGAAGTTAGGTATAACATAAGGTTATAAGTTTAATACTTTGGTTTGTGAAGGACTTGTCAATTAGATGAACCAACAATCCCAAGGCTCTTTTTATTTTATTATTATTATTATTTTCTTTTAATTAAAAATCCAAATTTTTTAACCTTTGAAACTTTCATCTAATCATTATTAAAAATTAATTGAATTCATAACTCCCTGTTATAACGATACTCTATTTTTACTACTTCGATAGAACCGTGCACTTGCGGTTTTATCCCATCACTTTGCGTCATGTTAGTTTTTATATTCATATTAAGATTCCATCTTGTATCTCTACTATTATCATGAATGAAATGCAATAAGTTTTTACTTATCAGAAGAAAAAAAAAAAGAAATATTATAATATTTAAATTTAAAGTTTATTTTAAAATCATACACATGACAAATGTTTGACTAAAATTATGTAGCTTAATTTCAGTTGTATGAGTTAAACATTATGTTAGGTCAATTTAATTAAACAAACATATTATCCATTCCATATATTATGAGTACTTAACATTAGGGGTATTTTTTTTTTTTGAAAGAAACATCAGAGGTATTTTGCCTAGTTCTCTAATATAACTTTTTCCATTTAGAAAAAGGAAATATTAATTAAAAAAAGTATATCTTCGATTGCAAAATAGTATTCTTAGTTATTCTTATAGATTGGTGCAATGCTTCAACAAACAAGTAAATAACTTAAATCATAGAGTATATGCATGCTGGCCTCTAGGTCACATTTAAGAACTGCCTTTGGAGAAAATAAAGGAGTGAACTATCAATTTGGTTATTTCTTTGTAAATTATTCTCAAATTAGTCTCTGATTCTATTAATATTTTAAAATAGTCTTAATTTGAACCGGGTAAAGGAAGTGGACGAGATTGTGGAGGAGGTCAAAGTCTTATCTTGGCAATGAAGTTTATCAAGGTTGAGGAACGCCTCGTGTCTCTGCTATGAGTGATGTTGGAACGCCCTAAAGGAGTGTATAAGGAGAGGGTAACTTATGTGATCTTTGTTCTTGAGGATGGTGGTTTTTGTAGTGGCTTTGTTTTCTACTTGCTGCTGCATTTTTGTTTTTCTGCTGCCCGTGTTGCCTTCTTTGCGCTAGGTTGTGAAGGTGAAAAACACAAGAAGGGGGGCGGTTGAATTGTGTTTTCTTTTTCTCTTAAAAATACTTCTTCTGATAAAACTTCAGAAGCAGTTTGATTGCTTCTGATGAAATGATCAGAGTCAGATTGCAGCGGAAAAGAACAGAGCAGAGAAAAGAAAGACAAAGACACAAGCAGTTATCCTGGTTCCTTCCACAACACGGAAGTAGTCCAGTCCCCCTTGCACTTCCAAGGAGATTTCACTATAATCACAAAGATTACAACTGCTCAATACTTTCTAAGTATGAGACTTCACAAAAAAATTGCTCAAGCACACACGCAAGAGTCTTCCAATGCTCAAGCACTAAGCAAGAGACTTCTAATGCTCAAGCACGCAGGCAAGAGACTTCTAATCAAACAAAAATACAGAGAATTGAGTTTGAATTGAACACTTGATATACAATCAGTGGTGTTCACAATACAATACAGAAAAGACTCTAGACTTTGAATTTCTAAGATGTATCAAATCAGTGCAGAAATTCAGTGTGCTTTGTAGAATCAAATTGACAGAGTTTTGGCGCTTTTGAACTTATGTATATCCATGTCTACAATCTTCAAGTCTTCACTCCTTTATATAGAGGCGTGAAAGAGACGTTGAGATAATCAGCACGTCTAAAGAGTCGTTTGAAATCCTTTGATTATCCACCAGTGATCCTTTGCCTGATTTGGGTGTAGTCCTTTGAAGAATAAGCTTCAAATTCATTCCCATCTTGAGTGTACAAATTCTGCAGGCATGGCTGTTGTTTTGTCTTGTAGCGTAGACAGAAAACAGAGTAGTGGAGGTAGTGGTTGTACGCTTGTACTTTGTCAACTCTATTGACGAGAGACAAGTGCTCAGTGCTATCCATATATCCGTTGATACCTCCCTTTCAATTCTTCGTTCTTCTTTGATAGGACTGAATTGAGAATCAGCTACTTTGAATCTTCAGTTTGATTAAAGGATCAAACGTAGCTTCTGGTGAAGATATTGCTTCTGATGAAAACTTTTGCTTCTGATGACCTTCTGCTTCTGATGACGTCATCTCTTCAGAAGCACTTTAGCTTCAGGAGCAGTTTTCTTCAGATGCTCAGAATTTCTTTTTCTTTCCATTGTTCTTCCAAGACCTATTGAAATAACTTGAGTAGCCTTTGGTCCTGTACACTTGAACAATTATTAGTAATAACCAATTGACAATTTTTAATACCTTGTTATCATCAAAACTTAATAAGGTTCATTGTGAAACACATTTTGTTCCAACAATCTCCCCCTTTTTGATGATGACAAACAATAGTATTTAAAATGTTCAATTGTTGTTGATCTAATTAATAAGTTGACCACTGGGATAGAGGTTTGTAAGCTCCCCCTGAGTCTAATAGATCTTTAAGGTGAGGTTTGTAAGCTCCCCCTAAGTTCTATTCTTATTAATTAAATTTCAATAAAATACTCATAAAAATCAAATCAGAAGTATTTAAAAGAAATTTAGAAGAGGTTATAGTGGGGCTCAGTGCCTTAAAAATACTATACATTTACTCCCCCTTTTGTCATCAACAAAAAGAATAAAAACAAAAGAAAGAGTAGCAGAGCATATAAACATATAAACCTTAAAAAAAATTCAGAGCAAAACATATTGAAGGTGAAAAAGCACAAGATGCAGAAACAATGATAATATATATAAAGAAAGGTTAAGATACAAAGTCAAGGCTACTAAGAACAAAAGTAAAAAACAAGCTAGTGTTGGGTGTGCAACTAAGGTTGGGCTTGCTTATACAACTGTTCTAAGAGATACTTGATCTGATCATCTTTCTTCTGAAGTAGCTCATCCTTTTCCCTTAATTTCCTTTTATGCCCAGCATGAATTCTTGCAGCTCTTGTGATGTACTCTTCTTCTGGATAGTAAGGAGTGATGTCCAGCAGAGGCACAAAATTCAACTCTTTCTCCTTAGCTGCTTCATGCATATCATCCAATAGCTTCTTCAGCATAGCAGAGTGAGATGACACACATTTAGTTCTGAGCTGACTCATCAGATCAACAAAGCTCTTCTCCAGATCCATCCACTGATCATAATAGTGAATAGGAGGTACAGGAACTGTTCTGCGAAGAATCAGTGCCTGAATCTCATCACTAAGTCTGATCAGCTGTTCCTCTATATACTCAGTCTCAAGGATACTGTCAGGGATGGGTGAGGTTTGAGTTTGAGTTGAATTTGATGTGGAAGGTTGGTCAGAGGCTAAATCTATTATTGGTGGTTCTGGTTGTTGTTCTGGTTCTGTTGTTTGGTCAGAAGTTGTTTGTAGGTCAGGAGCAACTTGTTCAGAAGCATCTTGTTCAGGAACAGTTTGCTCAGGAACAGTTTGCTCAGGGATGGTTTCTGTTTGTTGGTTTTCTAACACAGTCTTTTCAGGGACTGTCTTAGAGGCCTTTGTGGGTGTTGGTTGCATTTCACCACCTAGATGTTTTTCTAAGTTGTGAAGGGTTGAGTTTTCTTGTTGTTGAGGGGTTTCTGAAGTAGTTTCAGAGCTTCTGAAACTACTTCAGAGGCTTTTTGTGGAGTTTGGTTATTTGGTGAGTTTGTTTGGGTAGGTTCAGGTTGTTGTATACTAACAGGTTCTGGAATATCTGGATATAGTGGATGAGTAGTAGGCAAATTGAATTTCTCACACAGTTTAATCCTATTTTTGGAAAATTCTATTTGAGTGCTCTCATAGTCAAGTGTTCCAAATTCTGTTAGTTTGGTAGGTTTGGTTTTTAGAAGTTTGTTTATGTGTTGGCTAAGGGGTTGGTCATCTGATTCTGTGGATGATGAAGAGGGTGAAGAGGGTAGAGATGGAATCTGAGTATAGATGTCAGGTTTGGATGAATTACCTGAAGATTGAGCTTCTGGATGAACTGCTTCTGGAGCTTTTGAAACAGGTTCTGATGAAGTTGCTCCTGAAGCTTGCTTATTCTTCAAGGCTTGAGAAAGCAGAGTTGCTCCATACTGAACAGTTTCTAACTCAGACGCTAAAGTAGCAATGTCAGGAGTAGGCACATACCCTGCAGCCTTGAGACGCTCATCCCTTTCTTTCTCAAACACTTCCTTCAACCTTTTCTTCTCTGCTATCTTGGATGCAGAGTACTCCTTAGCATACTGCTTTATTTCTTCAGTCATTTCAAAACTGGGCATGACTATAGGCTCTGAAGTTATAGTCCTTTTTGCCTTCTTGGGGCTTGAGTCTTCATCCCAGTTTTCTTCCAATTCTTCCAACATTTCTGCCCTTCGTCCTTCAGCTGTCTTCAGATTCCTTGAAGATCTCTTCCTTTTGATGGTCTTAAGAGCAGCTTCTCTTTTCTTCTTGGGACTTAGAGGCTCTTCAGAAGCAGCTTGCTCAGAACCTGTTTGTTCAGAAGCAGGCTGTTCTGCTGTTTCTTGAGCATTCCTTGTCCTTTTTGTGATAAGAGGGACATCATCCAAATCCTCCACTTCCTCAAGAATGGTGGACATAGCAGATTTTTCCTTCTTGGCTTTCTTATGCTTCTGAGCACCCTCCTCAGTAGCATCTTCAGCAAGGTATTCTTCCTTGGTGATCTGCTTCTTCTTAGATTTTCTGCCTTTGGCCACAGGCAGATCACCACCATACATTTCTTCAAGGACATCTTTCAAGCTGATCTTCTTGTTGTAGGTTTTGTAGAAGTCCAAGATGTAGGCCCTTTGTACATCCAGGGGATCTTTCTTGCAGATGGGGATGTGATGAGTGACTAGATCAGATATGACATCAGATTCATGCATATCTGTATCTAGTTTCTTGCAAGTTGAAATCAGCCTCATCTTGACCAGAGTTGCCCCATTGATTATTTTTCCTGTGACTGCTCCCAGCTTCTGATTATCATAAATGCCCACGTCTTTCAGGGCACTTAGGAGTCCTCCTTCTTGAAAGATTATGGAGAGCAGCCTTCCATAGGGAACGTACTTCCTGTTCTCCATCTGACTCTTCTTGAGTTCCTTGATCATGTATTTAAACATATACTTGGGAACGTTCATTGTTGTTTCCTGAGAGATGGTGTGATGCAGAAAGACTTTGTGACCAAGTGAAGGTTGATCATTTCCTCCACCTTTGGGAAAGATGTTCTCATTCTGGATCTTCAGCAGCATTTTCTTTTCCATGCTTAAGGTGCTGTAAGGTTTAGCATCCTTTGATCCGTAAATAGTGTTGTTTACAATTTCCTTCCAAGGACTTGATCTGGGGTTAGGAATTTCTTCTCCATCGTATGTCCCAGCAGCATCCCTTCTCATGGCTTGAGCAATCACATGCTCATTGATTGTTACAGGAATGCTCATGACGTTTGATCTAATCTCAGTCCCAGTGAAGGCGAGTAGACCCATTTCTTCTCTGGTTTTTCCCTCCAAAGAAGGATCAATCAGAATCATCTGAGCTTCTTCCTGTTTAGCAGCAACTTTGTCAAAAACTGAAGCTCTTACCCAGAATTGTCTGACCAGCACTTCGTAAGTAGGACCATTGAGAAGACTGAAGTAACTCATCAGCTTCTGCTTCTTGTAGAACTTTACCAAGTCGCACCCATGGTGAGTTAGAGAAGCGAAATCCACTGGATTTTCCGCTTGAATGATTAACTCCCATTCCTCAATAGACATAGTTCTTCCTTTGATCTCATATGCTGGAGTATCTATATCCATATTTGATGAAGAACCACCAGCAGAACTTGAAGATGCCATTGATTTGAAGTAGTTTTAGGGTTCTAAGGTGTTTTGAGAGGTTGAGTGAATGCGCTTACTTTCGCAGAGGGTTGAGAAGAAAATAGAAAGTGTTTGTTGTGAAGTGAGAAGTGTGTGAATTGACTTAGTGTTTTTATTAAAACGTTTGCAATTCAGAAGGGACAAACAAACACAACATTAATGACAAATTGGGGGCGCGTGTAAGTATGTTAAAAAGCAAATAAAACATCATTGCCCTTTTTGTTATACTCCAATACAAATAGACCACGTCAGAGACTCTTCAGAAAACTACCTTTTGGGTAATGGGACAGCTGTTACATAAAGTAACTACCAACGTTCCCACTAACCATGCTATTCAGAAGCAAAGAATAACACTTCTGAAGTTTTAGTGCTGACGTCATCTTCAGAAGCACATTTTCCTCAAAACCTCAGTTAAGAGCTTCTGATGAACCAAATGCTTCTGAATAAACTTCAGAACCAAACTTCTTATTCAGAGGCAAGCAATTTTTCAATCAGACACAAAATGCATGTTCAAATTTTTCTTAATAAAATCAAATCTTTCAACAGATAAAGGTTTTGTAAATATATCAGCCCATTGATGTTCAGTATCAACGAATTGTATATCTAAAATCCCTTTTTGAACATAGTCTCTGATAAAATGGTGTTTGATTTCAATATGCTTGGCTCTTGAATGTAGAATTGGATTCTTTGACAAACAAATAGCAGCAGTATTATTACAATAAATGGGAATACTGTTAGCATTAATCTGATAGTCTTCCAACTGATGTTTCATCCAAAGTAGTTGTGTGCAACAACTTGCAGCTGAAATGTATTCTGCTTCTGCTGTAGACATAGCAATAGTTGCTTGTCTTTTGCTTGCCCAGGATATCAGATTCTCTCCCAGGAATTGACAATTTCCACTGGTTGATTTTCTTTCAATCCTATCACCAGCATAATCAGCATCACAGAATCCAATCAACTTATAATCTAGGGATTTCCTATACAGGAGTCCAAGATTAGTTGTTCCTTTCAGATACCTGAAGATTCTCTTAACTGCAGTTAAATGAGATTCTCTAGGATCTGATTGAAATCTTGCACACAAGCATACACTGAATAAAATATCAGGTCTAGATGCAGTGAGGTATAACAGAGAACCAATCATACCTCTGTATAGCTTCTGGTCTACTACTGTTCCAGTATCTTCTTTGCTTAAGGTGCAGGTTGGATGCATTGGAGTGTTCATCACTTTACAATCTTCTAGCTTGAACTTCTTCAGAAGCTCCTTTGTATATTTTGTTTGATGAACATATACTCCTTCTTTACTTTGGTTGATTTGAATTCCAAGAAAGAATTTCAATTCTCCCATCATACTCATTTCAAATTCATCCTGCATTAACTTAGAAAATTCTTTGCAAAGAGATGCATTAGTAGAACCAAATATTATATCATCAACATATATTTGCACAATCAAAATATCTTTCTTAAGAGTCCTTCTGAAGAGTGTTGTGTCAACTTGTCCTCTTTCAAAATCATTTTTAATTAAGAAATTACTTAGTCTATCATACCAAGCTCTGGGAGCTTGTTTCAAGCCATATAGTGATTTCTTAAGTTTATAAACATGGTCAGGATGCTTAAGATCCTCAAACCCAGGAGGTTGTTTAACATACACTTCTTCTTCAATGACACCATTAAGAAAGGCACTTTTGACATCCATTTGATATAATATTATTCCATGATTAATTGCGTAGGATAGAAGTAACCTGATTGCTTCCAATCTTGCAACTGGAGCAAATGTTTCAGTGTAATCAATGCCTTCTTGTTGACTGTAGCCTTGAGCAACAAGTCTGGCTTTGTTTCTGGTTACTTCTCCTTGTTCATTCAGCTTGTTTCTGAATACCCATTTTGTTCCAATAATGTTCTTCTGAAAGGGTTTGGGTACCAGATCCCACACATCATTCCTTTGGAATTGATTTAGCTCTTCTTGCATAGCTAATATCCATCCATCATCTGAGAGAGCTTCTTCAACAGTTTTAGGCTCAATTATTGAAAGCAGTCCTATTAATGACTCTTCTTGTCTAAAATGTGATCTTGTTCTTCTAGGACTATCTTTGCTTCCAATGATTAGCTCCTCAGGATGTGAAGATTTGTGCTTGAATTTAGGTTGAATAACCTGCTGAGTGTTATCTTGAAAGTCCTCAGAAGCACTTTCATTCTGTGCTTTTGGGCTAGGTTCTGCTTCTGAATTAGACTCAGCTTCTTGAGTGATTTCAGCTTCTGGACTAGATTCAACTTCTGTATACTTTTCAGAATCAGACGGTTGATCAAATTCTGATGCATCTTCAGAATCAGTTGTACCTGCATTACTTTCACTTTGCTCTGAAGTTTTACTTCCAGGCTCTCTATCATCAAATTTTACATGCATAGATTCTTCAACACATTGTGTTTCTGAATTATACACTCTGTATGCCTTTGACCTTTCAGAGTAACCTAAAAAGATTCCTCTTTGAGCCTTGGCATCAAATTTCTTCAGATAGTCTTTAGTGTTTAAGATGTAACAAGTACATCCAAACTGATGAAAGTAAGAGATATTGGGTCTTCTTCCTTTAAAGAGTTCATATGCTGTTTTCTCCAACATAGGTCTGATATAGATCCTATTTTGAATATAACATGAAGTATTGACTGCTTCTGCCCAAAAATGTTTAGCTAAGTTGTTTTCATGGATCATGGTTCTGGCCATTTCTTGTAAGGTTCTGTTCTTTCTCTCTACAACCCCATTTTGTTGTGGAGTTCTAGGAGAAGAAAACTCATGGAGAATCCCATGTTTTTCACAAAAAAGTTCAAATGGCTCATTTTCAAATTCTCCACCATGATCACTTCTGACTTTCAAAATTTTCAATTCTTTTTCAGATTGTATTTGAGTGCAGAAGCTGCTAAACACTTCACATGCATAGTCTTTACTTTTAATGAATTTTACCCAAGTCCATCTGCTGTAATCATCAACAATGACTAATCCATATTTACTTCCATATAAAGATGCAGTGTTAACTGGACCAAAAAGATCAATATGGAGTAATTCTAAGGGTCTGGAGGTTGATACAATGTCTTTAGATTTGAAAGAACTTTTCACAATTTTCCCTTTCTGACATGCACCACAAAGTGCATCTGAATGATAATCAATGTTAGGCAATCCTTTGACCAGTTGTAACTTGCTAATTTTAGAAATTAATCTCCAATTAGCATGTCCCAACCTTTTATGCCATACCCATTTTTTATCATTCATTGACAGAAGGCAAACTACCTTCTGATCAGCCAGATCAGAGAAATTTATTTTATAGACATTCTCAACTCTCTTTCCCTTGAATGTAATGGATTTGTCATCCTTGTTGACTAGTGTGCAGTTGGTCTTACTGAACGTTACATCATACCCATTGTCACAAAATTGACTAATGCTCAATAGGTTATGCTTCAGACCATCTACTAGCCACACATTATTAATTGAGATGGAGGAATTACCAATAGTACCTGTACCAATGATCTTTCCAGTTTGGTTGCCACCAAACTTCACTTCTCCTCCATCTTTCATTGTAAGGGTAAGGAACAAAGCTTTCTCTCCAGTCATGTGCCTTGAACATCCGCTGTCTAGGTACCATGACCTTTGTTTCTCTCTTGCCCTTAAGCACACCTGCATTTTTGGCCAATTCAGATTTAGGTACCTGTTATCATGGTTTTTGGGTGCCAAGCCATTAATTGGACTTGAACCTTTTGACCGTTGATATCTCTCTTTTTTCTTGGGAAGGGTAAAAGGAGAAAAACCCTTGAGTTTCCGAATTCGGGGGTCGGTTTTACTACGGGAAGGTGTTAGGCACCCGGAGTAACTATAGTCCTCTATAGGAGCCGTTTTCCTAAGTTAATTTCTACGCTTATTTTTACTTACTTTTTGAAAATGGGAGGTTTATTTAGTTAAGAATGGGGGAGAGAAGAAGTAGAATTGGATTTCATTTCGGCTTGGATGAGTTTTGACTCATTGCCTACGTACCCTTTTAAGGGATCAAAACCGTTCGTAGTTCTTGCTAAAAAGACTTGTTTTTGTTTTAATTGTTTGATTTTAAGTTTTTGAAAAAAAAGGTTTTGAAGAAGGAGATTGGGAGGCTTCATGAGCATTAGATTTAGCAAAAAAAAGCGAGGTTTGGTTAGTGATTGGAAAGGAAGTCTAAATGATTAAGATGGATTGAATTTTTCTTAAGAAAAAAAGAAAGGAAAAAAATGAAGTGTTGACTTCATATTTATTATGAAAATTTTTGAAGTGAAGTTCAATTGTTTTTTTTTTGGAAAAAGGATGGATTTTCTCTAAGGGTTTAAAACCTAAACGCTTGTCTAACCATACAATCCTATGCATACATCTAAGGTGAGTGTGTGCGTGTCGGTGCGCCATAGTGTCCATAGTCCATATTACAAAAATTGCCTAAATACATTCTATGGCCCCTTTGCCAAGCTACAAACCAATGATAACAAATTACATTACCAAATGAATTAAAACTTGTAAAAAAAATAAATGCTAAGCTAAAGAAAGTGGAGAGAGTGGTGGAATGCTATGAAAGGTATGGCACATGAGATGAAATGGTTAGTAATCATAAAGCACACAATAGTAGGAAGTAATCAAAAGGAAATGCATAAAAATGGCAAAGAAAAGGTAATAAAGTGGCAATGAACCTAAAAACTTTGATGTGATACCTAAAGGTGCTTGCAACCCATAATCATCACATCATGGCAATTTTGCAAGAAATTTGGTTTCAAGCCATGACATGAAATTAATGGAAACATATGCAAGCAAGGTATCACACCAAATTCATAGAGAAATTTGACACTTTATTCTCTAAAGCAAACATTTGTTGCTTGTAAAACAAGAAATCCATAAAATCATATTCAAAACAGCAAAAAGAAGCACATGTCCAGAGGCATATTCATCATAAGATATGGTATCATTTATTCATAACACATATCAAAGTATCAAGAACAAAAACATAGCAAAAAGTATACCAAAAGTGTAAAAACACATGGAAATTTGTTCATGCCATTTTGATATTTTTTACATGCAGGAAAACACCATAAAAATGCCAAAAATGTACCAAGAAACAACTAGGATTTTTTTAGAAATTTTGTAAACAAGAATGAGCAGGCCACAGGTGCAAATAGCAAAGAAAATGGTGCAAGCAGCAAAAGAAGCAAAAAAACGTACAACAGAAGGCCCAGCCCAAAACCAGAGGAAACGGATCTCACAGGGATACTCAGGGACCGTTGGATTGATCCAAGGTCCCAAACCCTAGATCTAAGGGCTCACAACGCAGGGGATTGGACCGGTCTTGAACCGGTCCGGTCTAGCGCCCTATATAAAACCCTAACGCGCCGGTTTTTTCATTTGTCACACACCTTTCTCTCTCTAACTCTTCTCTCTTCTCTCATCTCTCTCTAAACCCTCACCGCCGGTGAGGATGAAGCCACGGCGGAGACCTTGAAGGTCCGCCGGAAGCTTCATCTTCTCCGGCGCGCCTAAACCACTCCGGTGACCTAATTTTCCAGAACTTCAAAGTTTCTACATCAAACGATTCGCCTTCTTACCCTAAACACGAATCCGGCATTTGTTTTTTTGAAAACGGCTTGGAACGACGTAGATCTTGAAAAAGCTTTTACGGTTTTGAAATGATTTTTGATTTTTTTGAATGAGATCATTTAGATCTTTAAAGATCTACATCGTTTCGTCGTTTGATTACTTTTTGACGCCTGTTTTCGCTTTCAAAACGTTGATCCTTACGGATCTAGATTTTGATGTTTACGGTTATGGTTTTCTTTGAATTCTGGAACCTTTGGATCTGTTTTGCTTGCGTGATTTTTAGGTTTAACAGTGATATTGCTTTTGAAAAAGAGTATGAGTTTTACCTAAGGTTTTGGTTGAAACCTTTAATGGAGGAAAACCTTTGGGAAAAACTTGAATGTTCTTGACGGTTTTGATGATTTTGCTTGCTTTTGGACCGAAAATAAATCGGTTTACCGGTTCATCTTCATCTTCTCTGATTCTTTCTCTGCTTCTCTGTGATTACGTGCTTGAGCTTGCTTCAACGTTTTTTGAATCTGCGTGAAAAATCCCTATGATCAGTGCTTGAGCTTGCTTCAATGTGAGCTCGCACTTTGAATTGTAGGGGAAATCTTCAATCCGGTGATGAAGATTCACACGAATCTCTGAGGATTGATGTGAAAATCAATGAATTTGTGTATGAATTTGGTTCTGGAAATCTTAGGGTTCTTGTGTTCTTGGTGATTTCTCTGTGATTTTCTTGGTTTGATCTAACTGACAAGAAAGAGAAAAATTGAATCTGTTTTGGTGAAGTGGCGTGTAATCAATGGCTTTGATTCTGACTCAATGCTTATATAGTTGACATGTGTACACTTGAGCCAATGAAAATGTGACACCTGGATTTGTATGGACATGGCACGGCCTGGACCTGAAAAATGAACTTTGGACTTTTCTGCAAAAAATAAAACTTCAAGGACTAAACTGCAATTTGACAAAAAAGACTGAAATGAAAATTAAAAAAGGGTGGACTGAACTGCAATTTTGGAACTCTTTGAGGACAAAAATGCAAAAATAATAAAAACACTAAAAATTAAAATAAAATTGGTAATTTGACCAAACGTAAAGCGAAACACAAATAAAATTGACAAAACGGACTAAAACGAACCAATGGCCTAAATGAGGTACTTCAAAGTAACCTCCCCATGCCAAAATTTCGTGTGAAATGACCAAAATGCCCCTAGGGCTAAAAATGACCTAAACAGATTCAAATTGACTTGACGCTGACTCAGACGCAAATTTGAAATGAATTTTAACAAAGTTTACTGATGAAATGTTTAAAAATAATCTGAAAAGACTCAGAGACAGTCACAAGGATGAAAATGGGTCCCACTGCAGGAAATGACCAAAATACCCTTCTGTATGACTTTTGCAAATTTTGAAATAAACTGTAGAAAAAGCAATGTAATGATTCAGAGACACTTTTGAATGACTTATAAGACAAGTAAAGACATTTTGAAAGGTTTTATGCAAGAAAAACATAGGTAAAATTGTGATTAAAAATACTGCGAGGCAGAGACAAATTGAACCGTGCAGTTGAAATTTGATAATTAACAAAGTTTGAAATGAAATTGGGCCCAGTATTTTTAGGTCCAAAAACAGGGTATAACAGCTGCCCCTATTTAAGTTTCTTTGTCTGGAGAGTCAAGAGACGGAGTCTTTGGCTTGACAGGACGAAGATACTTAAATATTAGCATTTGCACTGTGTTTGGACGTAAAAATACGCCTACCCATATTCAAATAATATGCATGCCATGCATCATTTGGATTATGGATGCAAGACCTCATGGGGATTGGAATTAACAAAATATGTCGTATCCATTGCGGGATTGGTAGACATTGACAAAGATAGTGAATAGCAGAGTAACGGGAAACTAGAAACAAGTTGGACAGGTACAAGCTGTTCTTGGATTCGAACTAGCCACTTAACCGGGGATGAAACAAACAGACAACTGCGAGTTGTTCTTATGGATTCGAACTGGTCACTTCACAGGGGATAGAGGTTACTGGACAAACATGAGTTGTTCTTATGGATTCGAACTGGTAACTCACTTGGGTATATTGGAAAGTGCGAGTTGTTCTTATGGATTTGAACTGGTGACCCGACTGGGAAAAAGAGAAAATTGGCAAGTACGAGTTGTTCTTACGGATTCGAACTGGTGACTCGACTGAAAACATGTAAAATTGGCAGGTACGAGTTGTTCTTAAGGATTCGAACTGGTTACTCGACTGAAAGCAAGGCAAATAGACAGGTGCGAGCTTGTTCTTGGATGCGAACTGGTTACTCCACCGGAGACAAATACAAAATAGACAGGCGCAAGCTGCTCTTGGATCGAGCTAGCCACTTGAGCGAACAGAAACAGATAGACGGGTACAAGCTGTTCTTGGACTTGAACTAGCCACTTGACCCAAAATCATAGACACATAGACAGGTACGAGCTGTTCTTGGATTCGAACTGGTAACTCGACCGGGGTCATGGAAAAGTAGATAGGTACGAGTTGTTCTTGGATTCGAACTGGTCACTCGACCGAAAGCAAAGGCAAATAAACAGGTGTGAGCTTGTTCTTGGATGCGAACTGGTTACTCCACCGGACAGAAACAGATAGACAGGTACAAGCTGCTCTTGGATTGAGCTAGTCACTTGACCAAACGGAAACATATTGACAAGTACAAGCTGCTCTTGGATTGAGCTGGGCACTCGACCGATAACATAAGCAAATTGATAGGTACAAGCTGTTCTTGGACTTGAACTAGCCACTTGACCAAACAGAAACATATTCACTGGGGATTAGTTTGTTTGACAAAATATAGATTGAGATTGACTTGACGTCGATTTGAATTGAAAGGTAAAAATTGACTGATATTATTGGCTCACAAGGTTTTGACAGAGAACCTGACATGAGTATTGAATTGAGACTGATGTTGACATTGGAAATGCAATATGCATGGATGATATAACAATTTCATTAAATGCATGGGCACGTAATATGCATGATTATGCATGTATGAATGCTTGTAATGCATGACTGTTGGCATTTTGTAGGCACGACTTCACGGGGAAGACAAGACATCAGAGTATTGGGCACGTAGTGGCTCGTGCCATATTACACATTCTTGGAAATCCTCTTTGGAGATGACGTCGTTGGGAGACGTGTCGGAACCATAGCTGAGGGCAGGTAGCTATGCATCTTGCTGGGGATAGAATCTTGGAAGACCCGACCGGGGAAAACGCCGTTGTGCTGGGCATTTCAGCGCTGGGTATGTTGTAGACATTGCATCTGTGGTCAATGCTTTTGCATGTTATATTCTCATTTTCATTCATCATTTTTTTCATCCCATTTTTGCCTGGATCGCCCTTTCGGGTTTTCGATCCACCGGGGAAATAAGTTCTTTTCAACGCCCCATTTTTGCCTGAACTGCCCTTTCGGGTTGTCAATCCAGCGGGGTGCTCATTTTTGCCTAAGCCGCCCTTTCGGGTTTTCGACTTAGCGAGCCTTTTCATTTTCATGCATTTTCATTCTGTTTTTTCATTCTTGCCATTGACCACAGACTATCCTGGAGGAGAACCTGCTTGTAGCATATATTGAAATAGACATTCACATACCCTCGCTCATGCATGTTTCATTTGATTGTACCCTGTTGCTCGGGTTTGCTTTTCAAAATAGACAAAAGGTTTTCAATTTTCAAAATGTTTGTTTCAAGCATTGTCATTATCAAAATAGAAAGAAAATGTTTTTGTATATAGCTTTGAAAGTAACAAGAAAACAGAGTTTCAAACAAAAGCACAGTCTCAAATTGATGTATAAGAGTGGTGGTCAGCCGAAGGCATGACTCCACGGATTCACAAAGCTTGGAAAATGGTAATTTTATTGGTTGGTGGTACATTGAACACAGCAATCATTACATTTCCTGGGAACTTTGAATCCACAAGTACAGAAGCTTTTTGATGAAGACGGTCATTAACAGCTGCAGATGCCCCCCAAGGGGGACGGTGGTTAGCCAGATATAGTTACTTGCCTTTTGTTTCAATCTCATTTTTGCATGAACCGCCCTTCCGGGTTTTCGGCTCATCGAGACGCTCATTCTTGCCTGAGTTGTTTACAATCTCAGCGAGCTTTTCATATATATTTTTTTGTCCCTTATTTTTGCCTGGACCGCCCTTTCGGGTTTTCGATCCACCGGGAAGCGCATTTTTGCCTAGGCCGCCCTTTCGGGTTTTCGACCTACCACGCTGTTCTTTTCATATTTCTAGGCAAAGTATTTCTTGACTATATCGGCATTCACTGGATTTGGAAGTTCTACACCATCCATGTGTGTAAGGATTAAAGCACCACCGGAGAAGGCCTTCTTGACAACATAAGGACCTTCATAGTTAGGCGTCCACTTGCCCCTTGGGTCGGGTTGCTGGCTTATCCTCCTTTTCAATACAAGTTCCCCTACCTTGAATTCTCGGGGATGGACTTTCTTATCAAAAGCAGTCTTCATTCTTACTTGATATGACTGTCCACGAGCCATGGCATCCATACGTTTTTCCTCAATCAAATTCAACTGATCATACCGGCTCTGGCACCATTCAGCCTCTGATAACTTTGCTTCCATGATCACACGGAGAGATGGGATCTCCACTTCCAAAGGAAGAACTGCTTCCATACCATATACAAGAGAGAAAGGGGTTGCCCCGGTTGAACTGCGCACGGTAGTACGGTATCCATGCAGAGCATAGGGTAACATCTCATGCCAGTCCTTGTAAGTGGTTACCATCTTCTGGACAATTCTCTTGATATTCTTGTTGGCGGCCTCAACTGCACCATTCATCTGAGGTCTATAGGGAGAAGAGTTATGGTGCTCAATTTTGAATTCTTCACAAAGAGCTTGCACCACATTGTTGTTCAGGTTAGTACCATTGTCGGTAATAATCTTGCTGGGAACACCATATCGACAGATGATGTTGTTCTTGATGAACTTAGCTACCACTTGCTTGGTCACATTGGTATAAGATGCTGCTTCAACCCACTTGGTGAAGTAGTCAATTGCCACTAAGATGAAACGATGACCATTTGAAGCCTTTGGTTCAATTCTTCCAATCATGTCGATACCCCACATTGAGAACGGCCATGGGGATGACATAACGTTGAGAGCGTGCGGAGGCACATGAATCTTATCAGCATAGATTTGACATTTGTGGCATTTCCTGGCGTATTGGTAGCAATCATGCTCCATGGCCATCCAGTAGTAACCTGCCCGTAGCAACTTTCTTGACATAGTATGCCCTGTAGCATGGGTCCCGAAGGTACCGTCATGTACATCATGCATTAACTGCTCTGCTTCGTGTTCATCAACACATCTTAGCAATACCATGTCATAGTTCCTCTTGTACAGAATATCTCCATCTAACAGGAATCTACCGGCCAATCTTCTCAGGGTCTTCTTATCTTGTTTGGAAGCACCCGGCGGATACTCACGGCTCAGCAAGAACTGCTTGATGTCATAGTACCAAGGTCTATAGTCAACCCCATTTTCACCAGCCTGATCGATCACATCCCCAATAGCAAACACATGCGAAGGTCTTTCAAGGCGTTGCACTTTGATTAATGGCACATCATTCCAATGGTTTACTCGAAACATGGAAGATAGAGTAGCAAGAGCATCAGCCATTTGGTTCTCATCACGAGGAATATGGTGCAGCTCAACCTTTGTAAAATATGTCAGAAGACGTCTCGCATAATCACGATAAGGAATCAAATTAGCATGGTGTGTCTCCCATTCACCCTTTATCTGATTGATGACGAGCGCAGAATCTCCATAGATGTCGAGGTGCTTGATTCTCATGTCAATTGCTTCCTCGATCCCGAAGATGCATGCTTCATACTCAGCCATGTTGTTGGTACATTCGAACAGAATTCGAGCGGTGAAAGGAATGTGATGCCCCTGCGGGGATACAATGACTGCCCCAATTCCCTTACCATAAGCATTGACAGCACCATCAAAGACTAAACCCCACTTGCTATTGGGATCTGGACCTTCATTAATCAACGGTTCTTCACAGTCTTTGGATTTCAAATACATGATCTCTTCATCAGGGAAGTCGAATTCAATTGGTTGATAGTCATCAAGAGGTTGATAAGCAAGGTGATCGGCGAGAATGCTACCTTTGATTGCCTTTTGAGTTTTGAACACAATATCATATTCAGACAAAAGCATCTGCCAGCGTGCAATCTTTCCAGTAACAGCAGCTTTCTCAAAGATATACTTGATCGGATCCATTCTGGATATCAACCAAGTTGTATGATTCACCAAATAATGACGCAGGCGTTTGGCAGCCCAAGCTAGAGCACAACAAGTCTTCTCAAGCATTGTATACCGAGTTTCACAATCGGTGAACTTCTTGCTTAGATAGTAGATAGCGTGCTCTTTCTTTCCAGTTTCATCTTGTTGACCAAGCACGCATCCCATGGATTCATCAAACACTGCCAAATACATAATCAAAGGCCTTCCTTCCACGGGTGGGACAAGGATAGGTGGTTCCAGCAGGTAATTCTTGATGCTATCAAAAGCTTCTTGGCATTCATCATTCCATACAACAGGCTGGTTCTTTCTAAGTAGCTTGAAGATCGGCCCGCAGGTTGCAGTCATATGAGATATGAATCGGGAGATGTAATTCAAACGTCCCAAGAAACCTCTGACTTGCTTCTCTGTCTGTGGAGCTGGCATTTCTCGGATGGCCCGGACTTTATCAGGATCGACTTCAATGCCCTTTTGGCTGACAATGAAGCCTAATAACTTTCCGGACCTGACACCGAATGTACATTTGTTGGGATTCAATCGCAGCTTGTATTTTCTCAACCTTTCAAACATCTTTGTTAAATATTCAACATGCTGCTCCTCATCTGCTGACTTCACAATCATGTCATCCACATATACCTCAACTTCTTTGTGAATCATGTCATGAAACAAAGTAGTCATTCCCCTTTGGTAGGTAGCACCAGCATTGATTAGGCCGAACGGCATCACTTTGTAGCAGAAGGTACCCCATGGAGTGATAAAAGATGTCTTTTCTCTATCTTCAGGAGACATCTTGATTTGATTATAACCGGAAAAACCGTCCATGAAGGAGAACACCTTAGATTGAGCAGTATTATCAACAAGCACATCAATATGAGGTAATGGAAAGTTGTCTTTTGGACTGGCTTTGTTCAAGTCCCTGAAGTCAACACACATCCGGACCTTACCATCCTTCTTTGGCACAGGCACAATATTGGCAACCCATTCGGGATACTCAACTGTCATGAGGAAACCCGCATCAATCTGCTTTTGAACTTCATTCTTGATCTTGAGAGCCATATCAGGATGAGTCCTTCTCAATTTCTGCCTGACGGGAGGACATTCAGGCTTGGTAGGGATCCGATGCTCCACAATCATAGGGTCTAGACCTGGCATATCTTCATAGGACCATGCAAAAATATCCGGATATTCCCGGAGGAGTCGGATGATCTTCTGTTTAACCCCTTCCTCTAGAGTAGCACCAATCTTGATTTCTCGCTTGTTTTCCTCGGTACCTATGTTAATAAGCTCAATCTCTTCCTGGTGAGGCTGAATGGCTTTCCTTTCTTGCTCAAGTAACCGAGTAATCTCATACGGTATATCATCACCTTCCTCATCTTCGGCTTCATACACAGGGAACTCAAAATTTGGAGGAACCGTAGGATTACTGTGTTCAACGGGTTTATTATGGTTCAACCTGCATATAATGATTGGATGATTTTAGAAAGAGTTTTTTTTTTTTTTTTTTCATGCAGATTTTTGAAATTAATAAGAAAATACAGACGTTTTGGTTTTTTCTGGCATTACCATTGTTTCCAAGGGAAAAAGCACTAAAAGAGTAGTCGTGGGAGAAACGACAAAGTTTTATTAATCAACGGCAATGCCGAAACAAACATGCCCTTACAGAAAATATCACTCTCGCTTTGGGCAGAGCGAGAGGACTGTTATTTTGAAAACAAAGCATTAAAGCAACAAGACACATTACTCAGAAACATGCATGATTGATGGAATGTCAATGGCATCCCAATCTGTCGCAATGCCTCCTGGTGTAACAAATACAGGCCTGAGACCAGATCCAGTGGCTTCTTCAGAGATAGCATTAACAAACCCTGCACTGTGGAAGACTCCCGAGGAAACCCTTGATGACGGGGAGAACCCGAGACCTTCTTTACGCTTGTTCTCACAGAGCTGTATCACCTTGCCCCAGCCGGCAGTCTGACCTTCTTGAATGGCTCTCCGAGCATCCTTCAATGAAGCCATAGCAGCCCCAGCTTCCTTAGACTCTGCACCTTCAATGGTCAAACCTTGGAAAGCGGTCCCTTCAGCAGACCCTGCTTCAATACAAGAAAAAGAAGACAACTGGCTGACTAAGTATGCTTCTTCACCATGGATTGTAACGAGCTTTCCATTCTTCACAAATTTCAACTTCTGATGTAAGGTGGAAGTAACCGCACCTGCATCGTGTATCCACGGTCTTCCCAGCAGGCAACTGTAGGATGCATTAATGTCCATCACTTGGAAGGTAACCAAGAAATTCTCAGGGCCAATGGTTATCGGCAAGTCTATCTCTCCCAGCACATTCTTTCGAGATCCATCAAAAGCTTTGACCAAGAAAGTACTTCTCCTCAACGGGGTCCCACGGTAGCTCAACTGATCTAGAGTCGTCTTGGGCATTACATTGAGAGAGGAACCGGTATCCACCAACACATTTGATATCATGTCTGATTTACAATTTACCGAGATGTGCAAAGCCAGATTGTGACTCTTTCCCGCTTCCGGCAACTCTTCTTCACTGAACCAGAGGTTGTTACAAGCAGTAATGTTTCCCACTATGCCACCAAACCGATCTACCGTAACTTCGTGGTCAACATATGCCTGCTCCAGCACTTTCAACAAGGTATTCCTGTGAGCCTCGGAGCTCAAGAGCAATGACAATACAGATATCTTTGAAGGAGTCTGCAGCAATTGATCAACGATCTTGTAGTCGCTCCTCTTTATTATTCTCAGAATCTCATCTAAATTCGAATCCTCTATAGATTTGCCTGGCTGATTCATATCTGTAGCAATGGGTGAAACAACGGTTGGAGTTGCTTCTTCAACTTGTGGAGCGATTGGCGTAGCTACCTTCTTCTGAAATAACGGCGGACGGACTTTCCCGCTTCTTAGCGCTGCAGAAGTCCCTTCGGCAATGTTACTTACTGTGGCAAAGGAGGCTAGAGGCACCTCTACTCCATTTTCTATCATAGTAGCATTGTACTTGTATGGAACAGCCTTATCCGAAACATAAGGAATTGGTCCTGGCAACCTTATCACCAAAGGCTCAGCATTCTTCTTCAAAGGTGTACTCTTGACAGGCGGATCGTGAAAAACCGGCACAATCACGCAAACATCACTGACAGTCAGAAGATTATCATTCATCAAGCTTTGGATGTCTTCTTGAACAGTATAACAACCCAAAGGATCACGGAGACATCCCAGACACTTGGCATGATCATGATTGAACAGAGAAGCTTTGCACAGCTTGATGTGTAGAGGTACCAGAGGAGTTGCGACGTTGCGGACATCAAGTCTCGGAGCTTCTTCACACACCTCGATCATATTCACAGCGGCATGATTTGGAAGAGGATTGTCGAGGACGTGTAGGACATTATTCTCAAAAGTCAGCTTTCCCTGATCAATGAGCTTCTTCACGATATACTTCAAAGCATAACACCCCTCGACATCATGACCTAAGGCACCTTGATGAAAGTCACATTTAAGATCAGACCTGAACCTTGGAGGCAACGGATCAGGTGGTGGCTTGCCCTGTCTAGTTGTACAATGACCTCTCTGGAGTAAGGTTGGAAGAAGTTCTGCATACAACATTGGTATAGGAGGAAAAGTAGGCCTAGCTTGCTGATTTTGTTGTTGTTGTTGAACCGGCAACTGTTGTTTCATCTGTTGGGCAATTGCATTGACGGGTACTTGAGGCTGGCCCGGTGGCAAAGGGTACTGATGATAAAACGGTGGGAAGAACGGATGCTGAGAATATGGCATATATGGGTATGACGGAGGCATTTGGGCAGCATTGATAGGAGCAACAGTAGCCATGGATTGACCGGCTCCGGCAGACACCATCCCTACTTCCGTTTCTTTCTTCTTGTGGTGTCCGTTACCATACCTCTTTGATGCATTCACAGAGGATTCAGCTTTCTCGAACACAATGATTCCTTCTCTGACGGCTTCTTCCAGACGAGTTCCCATGGTGACCATCTCCGAGAAGTTATTCGGGGCAGCAATGATCATTCTCTCAACATAATCCTTTTTCAAGGTCTTTAGGAATGTCTGGGTCATTTCTTCTTCATCAAGAGCGGGAGTAATGCGGGCAGCTGCCCCCCTCCATCTCTGTGCGTATTCACGGAAGCTTTCCTCCTTCTTCTGGGAGAGAGATTTGAGGAATTCCCTGTTCGGCTTCAATCTGGTGTTAAACCCATAGTGGCTTTTGAAAGCAGCGGCTAATTCATCAAAGGTATGGATGTCATTTTTGCTCAAACTAGTATACCACTCTGCAGCATCTTCCATCAAGCTATCTTGGAAGCAGTGAATCATGAGAGAATCATTGTCTTTGTAATTACCCATCTTTCGGACATACTTGATGATGTGGTTCTGGGGACAAGTCAGCCCATTGTATCGGTCGAAATCCGGAATCTTGAACTTTTTAGGAACATCCACTTTTGACACTAAGCAAAGGTCTTGAGTTTTGACAGAGTCTGCACTCCCTCGATTGGCCTGGATTTCGTGACGGAGTTCTTTAGCAAGTTCCTCCATCATCTCTTCCATAGTCTTGGTTACGGGGATGCTTCTGCGCTGTGTGTTGATGTTAATACCTTGAGGCAGAGTGTGGACCAGAGGCTCAGTGACGGCTACTGTTGTTTGTGGCAAAGTAGCAATGACGGAGGCGGCATTTGTTGCCGGGATCAAAACATTGTTAGCAGTGCCCGAGGTACTTGCTGTAGCGACGGGAGTGAAGAACGGTGGAAGCCCATACGGAAACCCCACTGGCATAGTAAAGCGATTGTCTGCAGAAGTGGTAGGGAGCACGCTTGTAGTTACTGGTGCAGCTGTGGTTGTAGGGATAGCTGTAGCTGATTGCTCTTGAGCAGCTAGTAGAGCAGTCATGACGTCATTAGCTTTAGCCAATTCCTCCTTTAGAGAGGCTACCTCGGTGCGAAGCTGAGCGTTCTCTTCTTCCATAGCCCTTTTCTTTCTTCTGTATTCTCTGGTTCGATCAATTCTATCTGGTTCGTAAACTCTCTGAGCACGAGCCACCTTTCACACTGCGGCAGAGGAACCAGGAGATAGTGAGCACTTGGAAGCCTTTGTGACCAATGCATGATGCATATGATGCATGATATGCAAATGCGAATGCAAAAGACTTATTTTTTTATCGAAGGATTTTAAAACAAATTAGAAATCTTGCAAATAAACAAAATTACACAACATTTTCAACAAGGTAAACAAATAGAGCTCTCAAGCATAGGAAGTAGTCGGAAGATCATCGGACTCAGAATCTGAATCACAGTATCTGTCAAAGAAGTCTCGTCGTCCTCGGGCTCTCTTGGAATCCCTCATAAGCAGCTCGTCTTTCTCTTCTAGTTCCCTCCGGGCCTTAGCTAGCTCTTTCTTCAACATCAGATTCTCATGAGTCTTCTGCTCATCTCTACCATCCAAAGTCATGATTAGATTCTCGGCTTGATTGTACCGAGCTTTCCACACTTGCTTCTCACGACTCTCCATAGCTAGATGCTCCTGATACATATCCTGAGTCGCGGGGAGTAGAGGTAGAGGCATAGATGGAGTAGACGAAGACACGTATCTCATAGCTGGATAAGGCATACCAATCTCCTCAGCTCGATCTATCACCCACTGAGTATAAGCCTCATGAGCGACACCGGATCTCACACCTAGATGCTTCACACTCTTCCTTCGGACCTTAGACCAAGCATCCATGAAAGCTTTCCTTTGTCCGGTAGGAGCATTCGCGTAGAAGAAGAACTCTGGAGATGTAGCAAGATTAATGGGCTTCGATTTCATAGGGAAACCGAACTGTCTCATAGCAAGCTCGGGGTTGTAGTTGATTCCTCCACGGGTACCAAGAAGAGGTACATTGAGAAAGTCTCCACAACCCATGATGATTTCCTTGGCTTGAGCGGCGGGAGTGATCCAGACCACCTCATTAGGAGTGAGAGCCATAATCCGCTGCGAGTAGGACCAGTTTTCCGAGTTATCATGGAAGGAACTCGGAAGGTGCGAAATAAACCACCTATACAGAAGAGATGTGCAGCAAAGAATATACCCACGGCCCTTGAGAGTCCTGTCATGAATGGCGTGGTAGGTATCTGCTAGCAAAGTAGGAACCGGGTTCTTGGAATGAAAGATCTCGATAGCATTCATGTCCACAAAGTTGTCGAGGTTCGGAAAGAGGATGAGCCCGTAGATGAGCAAAGCAAGAATAGCCTCGAGTGTATCCTGACGAGTAGTACCGAGATTAGCCTGATCAAGAAGATACTTTGAAGTGAACCCCCGGATGTGAGACTTGGTAATAAGATGGTTGGAGACGTCGGAAGTCTTGAGGTAGAGATCCTTAGCGATAACCAGAGGAGTAAGAGAAGTCCCGGGACCGGTGAAAGGCGTCTTTTCGGCTATAGGTAAACCCACTAGATTGGAGTAAGCCTCGAGAGTAGGAACCAACTGGAAGTCCGGGAAAGTGAAGCAGCGGAAGCTCGGATCATAAAATTGCACCAGAGTGTGCACTAGCTTCTCGTCCACATCGGTTCGGAGCAAAGTAAGCAATCCCCCATACCGGAGTCGGAACCCTGTTTGACTCTTGACCTTGAGTGCCAACTCTCTCAAACTAACCAAACCCACTTCCTTGAACTTGTAGCACTTAGTCTTCTTCATACCTGTGATTATTTACAAAAATTCTCATTTGTTTAAACCCTTCGATGAATGCATGAAAAATGTTTATGCATGAATGCATGTATGCATGATTGTGTTGTTTAATTACAATGTGGGTTGAGGTTCAAAGTAACGGGGCCACGGATGGACACGGCGTCCGGTGAACTAAGGCTTTGGATAGTAGTAACCAAGGTTCTAACACAGTTCCCAAACTGCAACCTCTCTCACATATATCATGGTAGTACAGGACGACACCCGTTCCATGATTATTTGTGAGAAGGTCTAGTTTGAGTGTAGTATCGCGTGACGACTAAAGTTTGAGACAACACTCAATTTAGCCACCGCACTACGTCCTAAAAAGGCTAGGATGGGTTTGGTAACTACGGTTCATAGCTTCGTCGAACAATTGAAAGTGAAGTGCCTAAGCATGACAACACACGCCGACAATATCACCTTCAAAATGCCTCAGCTATGTGAGATTGATCGCATAATCCAATACACGAGGCAACCCCCGGATCGAATTGTCGATTATATCTCTACCTAAACATAAGTTCACTCAGCCCGGGTATAGGACTTTTGATATTCTCACCCCACACGTCAAATGAAAATAAACAAGTATTCACATATGTAAGCAATAAAACAAAGCGTAAATATAAACTAAGGAAAACTAGGCGCGACCCGCTAAAAAGAATCCCCAGTGAAGTCGCCATTTCTGTTATCATGGTTTTTGGGTGCCAAGCCATTAATTGGACTTGAACCTTTTGACCGTTGATATCTCTCTTTTTTCTTGGGAAGGGTAAAAGGAGAAAAACCCTTGAGTTTCCGAATTCGGGGGTCGGTTTTACTACGGGAAGGTGTTAGGCACCCGGAGTAACTATAGTCCTCTATAGGAGCCGTTTTCCTAAGTTAATTTCTACGCTTATTTTTACTTACTTTTTGAAAATGGGAGGTTTATTTAGTTAAGAATGGGGGAGAGAAGAAGTAGAATTGGATTTCATTTCGGCTTGGATGAGTTTTGACTCATTGCCTACGTACCCTTTTAAGGGATCAAAACCGTTCGTAGTTCTTGCTAAAAAGACTTGTTTTTGTTTTAATTGTTTGATTTTAAGTTTTTGAAAAAAAAGGTTTTGAAGAAGGAGATTGGGAGGCTTCATGAGCATTAGATTTAGCAAAAAAAAGCGAGGTTTGGTTAGTGATTGGAAAGGAAGTCTAAATGATTAAGATGGATTGAATTTTTCTTAAGAAAAAAAGAAAGGAAAAAAATGAAGTGTTGACTTCATATTTATTATGAAAATTTTTGAAGTGAAGTTCAATTGTTTTTTTTTTGGAAAAAGGATGGATTTTCTCTAAGGGTTTAAAACCTAAACGCTTGTCTAACCATACAATCCTATGCATACATCTAAGGTGAGTGTGTGCGTGTCGGTGCGCCATAGTGTCCATAGTCCATATTACAAAAATTGCCTAAATACATTCTATGGCCCCTTTGCCAAGCTACAAACCAATGATAACAAATTACATTACCAAATGAATTAAAACTTGTAAAAAAAATAAATGCTAAGCTAAAGAAAGTGGAGAGAGTGGTGGAATGCTATGAAAGGTATGGCACATGAGATGAAATGGTTAGTAATCATAAAGCACACAATAGTAGGAAGTAATCAAAAGGAAATGCATAAAAATGGCAAAGAAAAGGTAATAAAGTGGCAATGAACCTAAAAACTTTGATGTGATACCTAAAGGTGCTTGCAACCCATAATCATCACATCATGGCAATTTTGCAAGAAATTTGGTTTCAAGCCATGACATGAAATTAATGGAAACATATGCAAGCAAGGTATCACACCAAATTCATAGAGAAATTTGACACTTTATTCTCTAAAGCAAACATTTGTTGCTTGTAAAACAAGAAATCCATAAAATCATATTCAAAACAGCAAAAAGAAGCACATGTCCAGAGGCATATTCATCATAAGATATGGTATCATTTATTCATAACACATATCAAAGTATCAAGAACAAAAACATAGCAAAAAGTATACCAAAAGTGTAAAAACACATGGAAATTTGTTCATGCCATTTTGATATTTTTTACATGCAGGAAAACACCATAAAAATGCCAAAAATGTACCAAGAAACAACTAGGATTTTTTTAGAAATTTTGTAAACAAGAATGAGCAGGCCACAGGTGCAAATAGCAAAGAAAATGGTGCAAGCAGCAAAAGAAGCAAAAAAACGTACAACAGAAGGCCCAGCCCAAAACCAGAGGAAACGGATCTCACAGGGATACTCAGGGACCGTTGGATTGATCCAAGGTCCCAAACCCTAGATCTAAGGGCTCACAACGCAGGGGATTGGACCGGTCTTGAACCGGTCCGGTCTAGCGCCCTATATAAAACCCTAACGCGCCGGTTTTTTCATTTGTCACACACCTTTCTCTCTCTAACTCTTCTCTCTTCTCTCATCTCTCTCTAAACCCTCACCGCCGGTGAGGATGAAGCCACGGCGGAGACCTTGAAGGTCCGCCGGAAGCTTCATCTTCTCCGGCGCGCCTAAACCACTCCGGTGACCTAATTTTCCAGAACTTCAAAGTTTCTACATCAAACGATTCGCCTTCTTACCCTAAACACGAATCCGGCATTTGTTTTTTTGAAAACGGCTTGGAACGACGTAGATCTTGAAAAAGCTTTTACGGTTTTGAAATGATTTTTGATTTTTTTGAATGAGATCATTTAGATCTTTAAAGATCTACATCGTTTCGTCGTTTGATTACTTTTTGACGCCTGTTTTCGCTTTCAAAACGTTGATCCTTACGGATCTAGATTTTGATGTTTACGGTTATGGTTTTCTTTGAATTCTGGAACCTTTGGATCTGTTTTGCTTGCGTGATTTTTAGGTTTAACAGTGATATTGCTTTTGAAAAAGAGTATGAGTTTTACCTAAGGTTTTGGTTGAAACCTTTAATGGAGGAAAACCTTTGGGAAAAACTTGAATGTTCTTGACGGTTTTGATGATTTTGCTTGCTTTTGGACCGAAAATAAATCGGTTTACCGGTTCATCTTCATCTTCTCTGATTCTTTCTCTGCTTCTCTGTGATTACGTGCTTGAGCTTGCTTCAACGTTTTTTGAATCTGCGTGAAAAATCCCTATGATCAGTGCTTGAGCTTGCTTCAATGTGAGCTCGCACTTTGAATTGTAGGGGAAATCTTCAATCCGGTGATGAAGATTCACACGAATCTCTGAGGATTGATGTGAAAATCAATGAATTTGTGTATGAATTTGGTTCTGGAAATCTTAGGGTTCTTGTGTTCTTGGTGATTTCTCTGTGATTTTCTTGGTTTGATCTAACTGACAAGAAAGAGAAAAATTGAATCTGTTTTGGTGAAGTGGCGTGTAATCAATGGCTTTGATTCTGACTCAATGCTTATATAGTTGACATGTGTACACTTGAGCCAATGAAAATGTGACACCTGGATTTGTATGGACATGGCACGGCCTGGACCTGAAAAATGAACTTTGGACTTTTCTGCAAAAAATAAAACTTCAAGGACTAAACTGCAATTTGACAAAAAAGACTGAAATGAAAATTAAAAAAGGGTGGACTGAACTGCAATTTTGGAACTCTTTGAGGACAAAAATGCAAAAATAATAAAAACACTAAAAATTAAAATAAAATTGGTAATTTGACCAAACGTAAAGCGAAACACAAATAAAATTGACAAAACGGACTAAAACGAACCAATGGCCTAAATGAGGTACTTCAAAGTAACCTCCCCATGCCAAAATTTCGTGTGAAATGACCAAAATGCCCCTAGGGCTAAAAATGACCTAAACAGATTCAAATTGACTTGACGCTGACTCAGACGCAAATTTGAAATGAATTTTAACAAAGTTTACTGATGAAATGTTTAAAAATAATCTGAAAAGACTCAGAGACAGTCACAAGGATGAAAATGGGTCCCACTGCAGGAAATGACCAAAATACCCTTCTGTATGACTTTTGCAAATTTTGAAATAAACTGTAGAAAAAGCAATGTAATGATTCAGAGACACTTTTGAATGACTTATAAGACAAGTAAAGACATTTTGAAAGGTTTTATGCAAGAAAAACATAGGTAAAATTGTGATTAAAAATACTGCGAGGCAGAGACAAATTGAACCGTGCAGTTGAAATTTGATAATTGACAAAGTTTGAAATGAAATTGGGCCCAGTATTTTTAGGTCCAAAAACAGGGTATAACAGTACCCATATCTTCATGGGTCCTTTTGGGTTAGTTTTGGAGGTTTTACTTTTCCTCCCTTGTACCTTAGGGTGAATGCTGAGTGGCTTCTGATCATTCAATACTTTAGGTTTGACACCTTTTGGTATTGTTTTCTCAGAAGCAGTAGCTGCTTTGTTCTTCTGATCCTTTTGTTTTGGGATTTTAGATTCTGGTTTAATCAGATTCTGATGAACAGGTTCTGATCTTTTCAGAATTTTAATCTTTTGACTCTTAGGATCAGATTTTGTCATTACCTTGATCTTAAGGTTTTCTGGCTTTGATGTGATCTTAGCCTGTGAACCAGAAGCTTCAGGTTTTGACTGAACAGCAGTTACAGCATTTGTACCTTCAGGCACAAAGGTGGATTTCAATCCATCCTTGATACAATCACAGTAGCTCTTGAGACTGTATTCTTTGGATTTCTCCTCAGAATATCCAATCCTTTTGCCTTTGTTCTTGTATGTGCTGTAGATCATAGAAGCAACTTTGCTTCTGTCTATTCCAGCCATAATAAAATCATCCAAGGCAATCTCATGTTTATTGCCTGAACCTTTATCACATTTTTCTTGTAGCTTCTGACAAAGACTCTTGAGTCTATCTTCATATGTTGTTGATATGAGGTTAAACCCTTTGAGTTCTTCTTCAGAAGCTTTCAGTTCCAATAGAGTTGACTTTTGTTGTTTCATCAAATCAACATATTTTTCTTTTAAATCTGTCAACTCATTGGTTCTGTGTTCAAACAGTGATAAAAGTTCTTTTAGAGAATCAACAAGTTCTTGTCTAGGGATTTTGGAATATACCTCATTTTCATCTTCTGAATCTGATTCAGCTTCTGATACTGCTTCTGATGATATTGTTGCCACTAACCCCACGGCTGCCTTAGCATCATCATCAGCTTCTTCTTTATCAGAACCAGATTCACTATCCAAATCTTCCCAGGTCGCCATCAAGCTCTTTTTGATTTGCTTTCTGAATTTACTGGAGTTGAAGCTTGATTTCTTGGATTTGCCTTTAAACTTCTCCTTCTGAAGATCAGGGCAATCAGCAATGAAATGACCAGGCTTCTTACAATTGAAGCATCCCTTCTGATCTTCTTTCTTGGAGTTCTTGTAACTACCTCTCTTGCTCAAAAATTTCTTCTGCTTCCTTGCCAGATACTCAAGCTTGTTGGACAGCATAGCCATCTTTACAGATTGATCTTCATCAGAATCTCCATCAGGTGATTCTTCTTCAGATTCACTGGCTTTGTAGGCTTTGGAAGATTTTGAGGTCTTTCCTTTAGATGGTAAAGCAATGGATTTACTCTTCTTAGAGGTTTCATGCTCATTTAAACTCATTTCATGCACTTTGAGTGAGCTAACAAGATCTTCAACACTTAAAGTATTTAGATCCTTAGCTTCCTCAATAGCAGTTACTTTGGGTCTCCATCTTGAAGGTAAGCTTCTCAAAATCTTACTAACATGATCAGAAGCAACATAGCTTTTCTTCAGTATTTGCAATCCAGAAACTAAAGTTTGAAATCTTGAGTACATTTCTTCTATACTCTCATCATCCTTCATTCTGAAAAGTTCATACTGATGAACTAGCATCAAAGCTTTAGCCTCTTTTACTTTCTTGCTGCCTTCAAAGTTTGCACATAGAGAAGCAAACATAGCCTTCGCAGTAGATTTGTCACTCATTTTCATGTATTCGGTGCGAGGTATAGAAGCCACAATGATTCCTCTTATCTTGTGGTGTTTCTTATAAAGCTTCTTCTGAGCAGGAGTATGTATTCTTCTGTCTATAGCAGCTCCTTCTTCATCCAAATCCAGATCATCAACTCCATCTTCCAGTATGTCCCATAACTCTTCATCCAATCCCATGATAAAGCTGTACATATTAGTTTTCCACCATGAAAACTCTTCTGGATCTCCATTAAACTTTGGAGCTTTTCCAGAGTCTGTTTTCTTGTCAGCAGTATCATAGTCATGCTTGACACTTGTGTATTTTGTAGTAACTGATTCCTCATCTCCAGACATGTTTTTCTAATAGATCTTGAACTGTAACACGGTTAAGTGCTGTGATAACAGAGCAAGCTCTGATACCAATTGAAGGTGAAAAACACAAGAAGGGGGGGGGGTTGAATTGTGTTTTCTTTTTCTCTTAAAAATACTTCTTCTGATAAAACTTCAGAAGCAGTTTGATTGCTTCTGATGAAATGATCAGAGTCAGATTGCAGCGGAAAAGAACAAAGCAGAGAAAAGAAAGACAAAGACACAAGCAGTTATCCTGGTTCCTTCCACAACACGGAAGTAGTCCAGTCCCCCTTGCACTTCCAAGGAGATTTCACTATAATCACAAAGATTACAACTGCTCAATACTTTCTAAGTATGAGACTTCACAAAAAAATTGCTCAAGCACACACGCAAGAGTCTTCCAATGCTCAAGCACTAAGCAAGAGACTTCTAATGCTCAAGCACGCAGGCAAGAGACTTCTAATCAAACAAAAATACAGAGAATTGAGTTTGAATTGAACACTTGATATACAATCAGTGGTGTTCACAATACAATACAGAAAAGACTCTAGACTTTGAATTTCTAAGATGTATCAAATCAGTGCAGAAATTCAGTGTGCTTTGTAGAATCAAATTGACAGAGTTTTGGCGCTTTTGAACTTATGTATATCTATGTCTACAATCTTCAAGTCTTCACTCCTTTATATAGAGGCGTGAAAGAGACGTTGAGATAATCAGCACGTCTAAAGAGTCGTTTGAAATCCTTTGATTATCCACCAGTGATCCTTTGCCTGATTTGGGTGTAGTCCTTTGAAGAATAAGCTTCAAATTCATTCCCATCTTGAGTGTACAAATTCTGCAGGCATGGCTGTTGTTTTGTCTTGTAGCGTAGACAGAAAACAGAGTAGTGGAGGTAGTGGTTGTACGCTTGTACTTTGTCAACTCTATTGACGAGAGACAAGTGCTCAGTGCTATCCATATATCCGTTGATACCTCCCTTTCAATTCTTCGTTCTTCTTTGATAGGACTGAATTGAGAATCAGCTACTTTGAATCTTCAGTTTGATTAAAGGATCAAACGTAGCTTCTGGTGAAGATATTGCTTCTGATGAAAACTTTTGCTTCTGATGACCTTCTGCTTCTGATGACGTCATCTCTTCAGAAGCACTTTAGCTTCAGGAGCAGTTTTCTTCAGATGCTCAGAATTTCTTTTTCTTTCCATTGTTCTTCCAAGACCTATTGAAATAACTTGAGTAGCCTTTGGTCCTGTACACTTGAACAATTATTAGTAATAACCAATTGACAATTTTTAATACCTTGTTATCATCAAAACTTAATAAGGTTCATTGTGAAACACATTTTGTTCCAACAGGTTGTTGTTTAAGCGGTTTGGCCTTGATTCGCTTTTTTGTATTGTTCCCCATCTCTTTTACTTTTACTGCACTTCTGCTGCGGGGGGGCTTTGATAAATAAATATTGCTTTTTCAAAAAAAAAAAAAAATGTCTGTCTTTGTTTAAAGTTTTTCAATTAGGTCATTGTCTCTATGTTTTTGTCACGTAATGAGGGACTTAATTGAGAAATTTCTAATAAAGATATGAACTATGTTGAAATATTGTCGAAAGTTTCTCAATTAGATCTCTCTCTCTCTTTATTTTTGTCACATGATGAAGAACTTAATTCAGACACTTTTGATAAAGATAGAAACTAAATTAAAATATTAATAGAGTCAAAAACTATTTTGAGAGTGACGACATAGACTAATTTAATGGTTTACGCGATAATAAAGGTAACATTTAAGTTACTTTAGTCTCCATGGTGTTGTCTGTATACGGCTTTTGACTTTTATGTGGCTTTTGTCAGATAAATAGGGGTGTGGGGGGTGGGGGGAGGCAAATAGATAATTTTAGGTGACAAACGTACATGCATACATGTAAATTAAATGAACCTAAACGTACATTACATAGTATTTTATTGAACTTCAACAAACATCACTTAATTCAGTCAACAAAAAAAGAAACATTACTTCATGAAAAAAAAAAATTACTTTATGAAATCTACACCCTCTAGAGAAATAAAATAAAATTAGATAATTAAATGCATATAACAAATAAAATAAAAGATCTACATACTCTTGACATAACTATGGCTGCCATCCTAAAGGAATACTAGGGTTTGTATTGTAATTAACTGTTTGGCTGCTTGATGATGGCAATGATAACCTGAGGGCATCAATGTAATTATCCAATTGGTTAGATTCCATATTTTGACCTTGTGGATAAATAATACTAAGAGCTTCATGTTCCTTGGAATCAAATGAATCTAGGATGCAACAATCATGGTCCTCAAGGCTTTGATCATTGACTAATTGAGGCAAAATATTGGGTTCAGTTTCAACCAAGTGATGATCATGACATTGATCATATTGTTGTGCCATTGATGCAATTGGGTTGACTAAATTGTGATGTTGGGTAGTATCACTTGGATTTTCTTTATTTCTATTGATATGAAGAGCCACACACTCTAATGACCATGTATCTTCATCAGGGAAAGGATTAGATGGTATTTGATTCTCAATGTCAAGGAAATTGGGATTATAATGGTTATTGATCATGTCTACATTTGTATCAATTTGGTAAAAATTTCCTTGTAGATTTGGAGATGAGGTTGGAAGGTAGAACTGATCTTGATGATGATGATTGGAGTTTAGGATCAATTGTTCCTTGGAATCAGATGAATAATCTAGGATGCTACATGCATAATTTTCAAGGCTTTGATCATTGAGTAATTTAGGCACAATGGCTTCATGTTCAACCAAGTTATGATCATGATATTGATCATATTGCTGCATTAATGAACTTTGGTTGATTGATGTGTCACCAATATTAAATGGAGTGGTGCCAATTTTTGAAATTTGATTTTCCAATTGACTTGGATTGAGATCAAGAGCTACACAATCCAATGACCATGTATCTTCACAAGAGGAAGGATTAGATGGTAGTACTATTTCAGGTATAATTGGATTTTGATTGGGTAGGAATCTGGCATTGAAATGGTTATTGATGTCTACCATTGTACCAGTTTGGTGAAAACATTGCATATTTGGAGACGAGTTTGAAAGGTATAGGTGATCTTGATGGTGAGGATTGAAGTTTAGCATCACATTAGGGTTTGCATTTAAAGGAAAAAAACTTTCCTTAAAACCAGCACTGTAGGGGAGGTGAATATCATAAAATGGGGTGAAGGATGGAACAATATCATCAGAAAGGAGTTTTTTCTTTATGCTTGAATTCCAAAAGTTTTTCACCTCATTATCCGTTCTTCCTGGCAAGTGCTTGGTAATTTGTGCCCATCTGTCCAAACAAGTTTAAACCTTGTTGAGGGAAAATGAATACACAACACCTTCCGTTTTAAAGATTAGAACAAGTGTCATTCTAGGTTTTCTTATACATATTAAAGATTAAAGAAATGTTATTCGAACAACCTGACAACTTATTGGACAATCAAAATATACAAAGAAGTTTAAGCATTGACACAAAAACCAACGCAGTAGAGAGAAAGTAAAAATATAATATGAATATGAGATATAAAGCTATCACAAAAGTTATCAAAAAATGGTTGTTCAAATATCATTTCTCTAAAAATTAGAGAAAAACAAATTTAGGGTTCTAATTGAATAAGAAAGACACTTATTTGAAAAAGAAAGATCCTTTTGAACTTTGAGAATAATAAATGGTAATGATTGACATGAAAATAACATTGGAGGAAAAGAAGAAGAGCAATTGTAATGGATATACCTATTGCCTAGAATGCTGTGTAGTTCTATAATGATTGCTACTTCTTCATAAGAGAAACTTCCACGTTTCAAATCAGGTCTTAGATAATTTATCCATCTTAATCTACAACTTTTTCCACATCTCTGCAGACCTAGACATATCATGATATAAATAAATGAACCATATAATAAGATATATTTTTTAGGGAACTATATACTTAATGAAATAGTAAAGTGCACTTAAAAAAAAAAGTAAAGTGGTTAAGAATTTTTTTAGTACCAGCAAGTTTTGGGACAGAACTCCAGCAGCAATCTTGTCCAAAAGTTGTGATGTATTTGATGAGTTTTTCATCTTCTTCAGGTGACCATAGTCCTCTGTTGACCTTCTCCTTGCTACAGCATGAGTGATGTGCCATGATTGATGTCTTGTTTTCTTTTCTCCTTAGTTTGATCAATAAGTCTCAAAATTACAAATATATATCTAATGGACAAAAAAGGTGAAACTCTATATTATATCTTTGGCTTTAGCTTTAGAATAGAACAGGTTGCATTAAATTATGAAATGAATGGATTGAGAAGAGTAACAGAAAAAAGGGTGATTTATAAGCAGATGAAACTGTGATTACACTGAGGTGGTCGGAGAAAAAGCCATAGTTCAGTAAAGAGCTACCACATATTCTTCTTGTTTTTTTTTCTTTTCTTTTTTTCTTATTCGTTTTTACATATGTTGGCATACTTTTATATTTAGTTAACCTAATAATGTTTATCTAGCTACCCCAATCAAGTTTATTTGCAAGAAAAATAAAATAAAAATCACTTAATTGATAAATTTATTCTTCTTATTTTGACACTTTAACTTTTTTTGTGTGTGTGGTAACTCTCTCGTAGCCAAGGGGAGGGAGACCCTGATAATTAATCTAAAGTTTGTCCGTGAGATCAGTATAATCTGACAAAATATTGTTCCACCTATAGATCGAACTTCGGTTTCCCGAACAATTTATCTTTTGGCGGAGCACAGTAAGCACTGAGCCCAATTGCTTGATTTGACACTTCAAATTTTTTTAGAGACAACTTTATCAGTAACAAAAATGATCAAAACAAGACTCGAAAAACTATATGGACGATGAATTTCTTACAAATAACTTTATTGTTGATGGTCGGATTAGTCAAGTGTACCTAATCGTTTACCAAGTAATAAAGTGATAAGTAGAGTATCGTATCCACATAGATTGTCGTTTCAACCAAACAATCCGTGTTACTTATTTGAGAACAAAATAAATAAAAGAGATAATGGTTAAGAGTTTTGCAATTTAATATGTTTGCAACGGAGCAAAATTTACCTGTTTTAATTGCAGAATAATGTTAGCGGCGGTTAGGATTCTTCGAATCCCCTCTGTCTAGTTGTTGGAATTACTTAACAGTCAAGTCTTATTCATGTTATTAATCGTTATCTATCTAAGTGATGAGTTCGTGGAGTTTTACTACCTATCAACTGTCAAGTTGCATTGCTGATCACACGGTGATCTTTACGTATGGGGCCTTACTCTCTCAAAGATATAGGCTTATTCCCCTTCAACTGGCTATTTGCACCTGCTGATTACACTAAGGTTATACGTGTAACACCCTATTTCTATTAAAGCGATAAAACACGCGAATAATACATATATTCAAGAAATAGACACTACGTCATCTTACAAAATCCAAAACAACATGCATGTATAAAAAAATCTCAACAGTCGCAGCGGATATAAACCATATACTTCAACCATACATGTCATGATATCAAAAGTACATCAACATAAAAGTTCTCCAAGTTCCGACAAATGGGTAAATATCCAACATGAATAAATCCAAAACAGATAATCTAGATAATCATATACAGACACCTAGATCAGAGCCTATCCTAGACTGTACGAAACCGATACCGAAGATAGCTCCCGATATTCCACCAAGCATCAAGTAACTCACCGAAGCAACTATCCCTGCACGTCATCTACCCATCCATACAGACAGGTAGGCAGTCAAAACCACTGGGGTAAGCATTACATCAATCATAATCAATAAAACAGATTTGAGCATATATGAGTTAAATCAATTACAAGCACTTAACATAAACGGATAATCCAATATGTACATTTACATAACATTCCAAAATAATACGGTCAAGTATTCACCAAGCACACTTATCATCAACAAACATCATTCACAAACTTCAACAATTATCATTCACATGCAACAAATCAATTTATGTTAATTATGCAATGCTTCTACCTGGTTCGCTTAAGCGAACAAGTTCCAGTAGCTACCAGTAATGCACGCTTACTGATCGCTTACCGGTTCGCTTAAGCGACCGGGTCCCAGAACTTGCTATGCTAGTTTGTAACGCCCTCTTTGAATTATTTGATTTATTTAATTATTTAATTGAGTCTAAAATTTATTAAGAAGAGTTTAAAATATATTTATTTGATTATGTGATTTATTAAGTGGCTTATGTTGTTATTTAATAAATTAAGATTTGAAAATAGAAATAAGATTGAGTTGAGAGTTTGTTATGAGATTTTAGAGAGTTTTGGGGGAGAAAGAGAAATAAGATAAAATAGAAAAAAGGGTTATAAATAGGAGAAGCCTAATTTAGAAAAAAAAAACATAACGTAGGATCAATTTTGGAGAAAAGGGAGAAAAAGCCGAGAGGAGGGAGAAGACCTAGGAGTGCTGCGATTTTCATCTATAAGGTAAGGGTGGGACTAACATTCAATAATCTTGAGTCTATGATTCTGAAAATCGTATTTAACATGTTGTAGGTTTAGTTTTTGAGAATTTGGGAATTAGGGTTACAAGTGATTATTTGATGATTTTCTAAAATAATGTTTTGGGTCAAGTTTTATATGGTTTTGAGTCTTTTTTTATGTATATAAATGTTTAGACAAACTTTGGGATCAAATTTGGGCATAGGGAAGTTAAAATTGGGATTTTAGGGTGAAAAGTGTGTTTTTTCCCGAGTTGCTCTCTGACAGCATGTCCTGTTTCATGTTCTTGCGTCTTTTTCACACGTTTCTGTTTTGAATTAGCCTTTGGTATAAACATGAAAGTTGTAGATCATTGTGTTAGCTTTACAGTGGCGTCGGTTTGACTTGAAAATGAATTTTGGTTTATGAGTTATGGTCAAATTACTGCACGTAGGTCACAGTGAATTTTTATGAATTTCAGCACAACTTTGTCCGAATTTGAAATGAAAAATGTATTGATTGGTACAGAATTGGTCTTAGGTGTAAACACGAAAGTTGTAGGTATAAATGTTAGCTTTCTAGTGCCGTTGGTTTGACTTCAAAAGGATTTATAGAACTTGAGTTATAGTCAAATTACTGCACGTAGGTCACAGTGAATAATTGAATATGATTGATGAATTAGTATATGAATGTATATGTTGTGAATACGATATTGTCCATGATTGATGAAGTGTTATATGTATATATGATGTTTTAAGATGTTGATTATTATTTGATGTTGTTATACTGTGATGTAATTGTATATGCATTACTTGAATTATATGTGAATAATTGAGACGTTGTTGACTTGCATTTGATATTATTATGTCATGCTGTTTTTGTATACTGTTATGTTGCTGTTGTTATTTAACTAAGCTGCATGAGTCGGTCTAAGTTGATTAAGATGATGAAGTTCCAAATTATTGGATTATATAAGAGGTTGTCGATTTAAGATATTACGAGGTCGAGTCCATGCATTAGCATTTCATTGTTGGGGGCTTGATGCCCTGGAGCCTTTGCTCAATTAAGTTGAGGGCTTGATGCCCTGGGAGCCTTTTTACGCTCAAATAAAGTTGAGGGCTTGATGCCTTGGGAGCCTATTTACGCTCAAAGATTGGTACCACATGCATGATTAGAAGATTAAGTTGCATAGTCAAGAGGTTAAGTTGTCAAGTTATCAAGTTGTCGAGTTGTTAAGTAGTTAAATCATGAAATTGTTTAAAGCTGTGATTCTTTATATGAACTATTAAAGAAGTGAATTATGATATATTATTATCTATGATGAATATTATGATGATTACATGATGTTGTCTATGAGTTGTTAAATATGATTGATGATGCTTATGTTGTTAAATGTAATTGATGAATTATATGCTTAATATTATTGTTTGTGAAATCTCACCCCTTCTGTTTGCCCACCATGGGTAACTAACCGGTAACCAAGAATAGTTGATGTCGTGTGAGCTTTCTCTCTCGTGTGTCTTAGGTGCTCTGATACGTAACGGGATGGGATCTTTCGTTATTGCTTTTCTATTCCTTACGTATTGTTTTTGAAGATTTATGACTATGTTTTTAGATTGGATTTTTATGAGACATTTATGAAGAAGCCTTCGTGCAAAAGACTGTTTTAGTTATTGAATAAATTTCGCTGCGAAGTATTAAAGATTTTGTTATTGAATTTTAAAGGATAAATAGTTATTTATTCAATTTATGATTTTAAGAAAAGAATGTGACATTCCGTTTTATGTGAATACTCTGATTATTTTTATGAAATTTTTATGTTGGGAAAACGGGGTGTTACAGTTCGCTTACGCGTTCGCTTAGCATTCGCTTAAGCGAACAGTCATAGTTCTGCAGAAAAATATTACGGATTTCAACCCCTTTCACCCAAAATCCCCAATTTTGATCTCTCAATACCCAAATGTGTTTCCATAGTTTGTTTACATGTCAATGCAACTAAAAAGGTTCACAAGAACACAACAAACATGAAAACAAATGACATTTGAACATAATTCACAAATTCAACCCATTTTACAAAACCAACAACAACAACTCAATTCTCATCATCAAATCATGATTTATGAACACCCAAGCCATGAATCATCAACAACAATATCACTTAGCAACAACAACATCAATTGAACATGAATCTCATCACAATTCAACAACAACATAGCACAACTCAACATTTAGAGCATAATTCAACATATAACACTTTCATATACTTTGAACATGCTATTTCACCAACAACAATTCAATTATCGCCAATTTCATGCATTCAAACATATCATCATAATTAGAGCACGAATTTTAACAACTATGAACAATTAATCACTTACTCAATTAAGCACTTAATCATACAATAATTGAAAAATTACACTAAATGATTATGATTGAATTCTAACCTCCTTACCTTAATTAGCACAATTCCTAGCCCAAGCTTCACTTTAGCTCCTAGGATCTCTACCACTTCTTGAATCTTCAAGCTTCTTCTCCTCTAACCCTTTTTCCTCTTCTCTTGCACTTTCTCTCTCTACCTCTCTCAAATATCTTATGTAATGAAAAATGAATGATATTTTCTCTTAAGACAAGGCTTAAATAGGCTATTCCTCTAATGAGCTTAACCTAATTCCTTAGTGGACTTAACCCACTCAAACACAATTATAAAATGTTTCTACACTCTTAACGGTAAAATACTAACAACGGTTACTTAACGGTAAAATACTAATAAGCACACTGGTAACTTAGTAAAATAATGGTTCTCACTAAACACTAAGAATAATTCTCACCAAAATTACTAATTTTACACCTCTAGCACGAAAACCCATGAAAACGCACCCAATGATAATTAATCAAACACAAGCACAAATAAACACATAATAAAACAATTAAAAATAAATCTAGCAAAAATCGGGCTGTTACAATACGCGCACTACGGTATAGGTTTATCAATCCTATAGGACCCGTCACTTTCGTAAGGATTATAATTAGTGTGGGTTTTACTCTCTCAGAGGTAATTGAAACAGAAATTTAAATTGGCTTTCCTAAATTTCCATCAGTGTAGTCCCGATCTTCATAAAGGTCCGACCATTTATGAATCTTAGAAGCACATAACACACTCTCCCTCTCAGTAGTTCTACAAACGGGCAACCTTACCAGCGTCCACCTTACCGAGGTGAAAGAAAAGCGGAGTTACTGGGCTAATTTAAGTCGCAAAGTCACTTGTTTCCTTAATTACTAAATAGTTAATTCCTGATTTTAATAGATATAAATCAATATTAGGTATGTCACCTCTCTATGTACTTACTTTCAGGGTTTGCTCGTTTTCGGCATTTTTCCCTAGTTACTAATTAATTACTTTATGATTAGACAGATATTCATCATTATTAGGTAATGTCACTTCCCTAAGTGCCTAAGTCTGGGTTATGCTTCAGAGGATACAAATCCTATGCAACATCAGTAAAACTAGTAGCATAATAATTAATAATTAAATAAAGAATTTAAATTAAATTAAATATCCAACACTCAGAGTAGAGGTTCATCTTAGAAATCTAGCCTAAAAAGATGTAGTTACTCATGGTAACTAAAGAAATGTTACAAAAGATATAAAACATACACTAGAAAAACCTTGACTGAGGAGAGAGACTTTTCCCTTGAAGCTTCTAGTGCTTGCCTTCCTCTTGAACCGATTCGTTCTGAATGAAAAATTGTGAATGAGAACTGCAGTATTTATTGGGAGAGTTTCCATCTGAACTTGGGGCTAAAATACCGGGTTTTCTTCACCAAAAAGTCACAAAACAACGCATTGGCCCGCAAGGAATAGGCGTCAGGCGCATGTGAGTGGTGGTTTGGGTGCTAGACACCTATATTCATGCGACATGCACCCAGTGTATTGTTTCTGGGCGCCTGGCTCCCCACTTTGTGCACTGGGTGCATGTGAGTGCCATTAGGTGCTGAAAACGCATGTTGCTTCGCCTTTTGGGTGTTTGCTTTTATGTAAGATGACTTGGAACTTGGGAACAAGAATTCTCCCTCTGTAACATGTTCCGAGGCCTCTTGAATCTTCATTCTTCATCTCCCCAAAGACTTCACAAATCTTCAGATGTCTTGATTTGTCGATATGTATTATTTCTTCGTGAATTACAACAAAACATCCTTAAATTGTTATGTTTCAGAAGAAATAGAATTACAGACTCAAATGTAGAAAACATTACAAATGTCCCGAAACCATAAACAATTGATCTAATATTCCTCTATTTAGCTTGTAAAACCTACTAAAAATGACTAAAAATATGCTAAGAATAAGGTAAGAAAACCTGTCATCAATTGTTCACATTGATAAACGACATTGTTAGTTGGTATGGTACAACATCAATTATGGATGAATTTAACTATTTAAAGCATCGTCGAGCTCAACTTTCCTAAACAACTAGATGTCAATTTTTATTTCATTTCTGATTCTTGAATTTGCATGTTCTATAAGAAAAAATATTATCGTGATTTGATTTTGCTTATTAGTTAAGTTTAATATATTGTCTATGAGATGTTTGCCTAGTAATAAAAGCTTGATTTTATGACTTTAAGGGATGAATTTCAAATCTCATATGAGACAATTTTAAAATAATCATTAGTGCCATATGTTATTCATAATAATTAACTTTTTCTCCTTCAACATTTTTTTGAAAAAAAGAGTTTAATATATTAGTTACAATTTTTTTTTTCCTTTACATTTGGCTCTTTTATAAAAGTAGCTTCGATTTGCAATGGTGGTAAATTCAATGCGGAACAATGGTGGACTAATATAAAGGTATGCAATTTGATAACGGTTAGAAATGCAATATATTGATATAGAAGTTCCAAGCTATAAACTAATATAAGAGTTATGTTATTTGTACAATCGTACAACAAATACAACAATCTATAGAATTGTGAAGTTCACATAACTCTAGATTGGGCAAAAAATTAAAAACAATATATAAGTTGTTGGTTGTACAAATTGGTTATTCACGAATCTTTCCTCTAAATAGAACAATCTAAAAAAGTAGAAACTTTAAATTATTCTAGTTTTCTCTCATACACTTACGATTTACTTTTACTAGAATATTCTACAAACAGAGTATGATGAAGACAAGAAGGGAAAATGCAAGAAACTGCAAGAAAATGCAGGAGAATTGCGAGAAAGGAAATCAAACCAATTGCGCAAAATGAAGCTCAATTTGAAGAAGAAGAAAGAAAGAAAGAGAAATAGAAAACGAAAGGGATGAAGATGAACAATCTTCAACAAGAAAATGAAAAAAAGAAGAAGCTTCAAAGAGAAGCATCAATGGCGGAAGCATGTGTATTAAACTTTCTCTCTCAAAAGAGAAAGTCACTGATACCATATTATGAAGAGAAGAAATGAATGAAGTATAATTCTCATTAACGAAAACATAGTAGCATTACAACTTATATAGAGATCCTTGATGAGTAGAATAACTACAATATACCAATTGTATGCTATCTAATCCTATGACAGTTAGTTACAACCAACTAACTTGATAACTTGTGGAGCAAGCTATCCATATAACTAACTATTAGTTTCCTTTATTTCTTCATTATGCAATATATGACACACACCAATCATAGCTCCTAAAAGATTGATTTCCCATTCGACAAATTTCCTCGATCACTTAAAATCTTTCATATTTTTTGAAAAGTATTTTTTTAAAGAGTGATAAATCAATGTATATTACATAAAAAAAAAAAAAAAAAAAAATCCAATACAATTTTTTAGTTTCCCAAATGATGAGGGTTTTATATTTTGAAGAAAAATATACCCCCCAAAGCCCTCTCCTCCAATGTCATCTATTTCTTCCGCCTACTCCTTCCCTTTTTTTTTTCAAACCCTCCCTTCCATTTTCCTCCAAACTTGCAAACAAAGCATAAGGCAAATATATATATATATATAAGATTGAAAGTGAAAAACCGTACATCACATGAGATTAAAAGAATATTCAAATAGTCTAGTGACTAGACATGGCAACAAAATCCATACCTGTGGTTACCTACCCGAACCAAATCCAATTTGACGGGTTTTCCCCGTTTTGATTGGGTTTGGGTATGGGTTTGGGTTTTTCCCGATTTAAAAACACGGGTATGGGACGGGTAACGGGTATTTTTTATTAAGGTAACGGGGATGGGGTTCAATTTCTCATCCCCGATTTAAACCCTCCCTTCTATTTTTTATTAAAAAAAATATTCAATGCGAGGACGGGGATGAGGTTCAATTTCTCATCCCCGTTGAATATGGGTAAGGTAACGGGTAAGTATATGAGAATCAGGTATGGGGACGGGGAATGTAAAACCTGTCCCCACCCCGCCCCATTGCCATGCCTATTTAGCTCTCTTTCAAGTGTGAACAACAATTTTTGAAGATAAAAATTGATTTTTGGCTAATTGATTATGTAAAATTGATTAAGACTAAAAATGAGTTGATTAAAATGTAAAAGTTTTTTTTGTTTGAATGCATTCATGTAAAAGTGAGTTGAACCATAAAATTGTGTGTAAAAATCAATTCAGGAATAAAAAAAAAGTACAAATCTTATTTCATGTATAATCAATTTTGGAGGTATAATCAATTTTACTTGAAAGCAACTAAACATATCAGAATCAATTTTACACCTCCATAATTAATTTGGATCTTTTTAGACGTGAAAGCAAACATACACTGATGCATATATGACTTATACAAAAGGAGTGTTAGCACCACATTCTTTAACAAACAACTTTCAACAAACTCTCTTATTGGTTGAATTCATCCCACTAAAGTAAAATATGTTTGCGATCGATCTACTAAAAAATTAAGGACATGACATGAGAACTTCGATTATACAATGTTTGATTTGTAAAACTATTTCAGTGAGAAGAAAAATTGGAGGCAATTAACGTGATGAAAATAGAAATTTGTGTCTCTCACTAAAGTACGATACAACTTTTTGTCATACGTACAAGTTATCTAAAATACTAAAATAGTATTTTGTCCATAAAAAATCTTATAAGACCAATAATTAATCAATACAATAAAAGTTTCTTATGTGATGTTTTGTCTTATATTGTTTTTCATGTACTTAGTGTTTAAAATATCAAACACACCCTTAAGTAAAATTGGTAGAATTCTAATCTGTCCGGTGAGGATGGATGAGTGGCAACGGTGGTGGAAAGTGCTCCAATGTGACAGTTTCCAGTACAGCTGTGACGAGTCCTCGTAGTGGGACGAAAGATTCCTGCAGACACGTTAGCACTCCAACGCTCAAGTCAATAATGGAACTAAGAAATAGTGTGTTGAGAGTGTTTTGAGAAGTGAATCGTACCTTGAGATTGAAGCAAGGTCACCCTTATATAGGCGCGCGTTGGAAATAACCGCCTCTGGATTTTGCGGCGAGTGATTAGGGACGGTTAAATGACACGTGTAGAGTGATCCTCGCACGGGGACGCGCTCATATGCGATGTTGTGCTTTAAAGCTTGTGTGTTTCTTCAGACGCGGAGCTTTAAGGCGGTGTAAGTTAGGACATGTGTCAACGTATGATTGGTCTTCTGATCGGTCAAGAACAAATTCATATAAATTTTAACAAACAAAAAAATAATATGTTGAAAAATCTATGTTATAAAGCATGTTGCTATCTTTACAAAGAGATAGTCTTGTATAAACACAACTACAAATAAAATTATTTGAACATACACACAACAATGAAGAAATTTAAATGATAATTAAACTAATCACGTCATTTAACATCATTAAATCATTTTATCTTTAAAAATTTCGGATATAATGGTAATCAATTATCTTTCTCTCCTACAACAATTTATCTTCTAAAAAGTATAACCGATTTGATTAATTTCTCTGTTTAATTACCTTAATGTTAAAGGTATAAAACATAACCACCAGCGGCTAATTTTCTTAGTTTTATGGTCATTAGTATGATAATAATTATATTTTATTGGTTGAGTGATTGGATTTGGTTGCAACGGATACGAAACATATTTAAAGAGCTTGCCTTTGAAGGATAGAAGATACGTGCAGTATCTTTATACAAGTAGATGAACATATGTGGAAATGCCTTTGCCCTGCACAGGCCATCTCTGAGAATTTGGAGGCTCGGCTCTGGAAATGAAAAGAGGTCAATGATAAAATCAAAACATAATATTTATTTTTAAAGAGCAATGTTCTATTTATATTTTTTAAAAGATAAATACAAGGTGCCGTATATATGCGGTACACCCAGAGGTGAAAATGACTACCATATACATGAGAAACCCCAACCTAACACCAAAATCAAGAGGAACTAATTCTAATAATCCTAAAAGAGGCCCATCCTTGTGAGGGAATGAAATAATCTTAGGGGATCTAAGAGATATTAAGGGGGCCTAAAAAGAAACCACCATTATACTGGATATAAAAAAAAAATGAGGCCCATCCTTGAGGGAGGCCCAGCTCGTTTGAGCTGTTTGCACCCCCTCAGGGACGCCCCTGGCCCTGTATTGGCCAATTGGTGGTCAAAAATAAAGTTCATACTTTCTATTCTACTTTCATTTATTCAGGACATTATTTGTGAAGCTCCATTATATTTGGCGTCGAGTGCATTGGTTCAGACACACAGTTGTGTAAATTTTGAGAAGCAAAATCGGATATTAAGTTGCATCAAAGGTCCACCGAAAATTTGCTTTCAGAGCAGTAGTTTTGACCACGGCACAACAAAACTCTTTTCTATCATTTCTAACTATCCAAATTCTAATTTACTTTTAATGTTTCCAACAACAACAAAAAACATGTAAATGTGTCTAAATCTTTTAGATTTGGGTTCGTCCCCTAGCAAGTATTTCTCATGAACAAAAGTGATAAGTGGTACTAGTAGAGGACTGCCTACCTACGTATGCCTTGGAGAACATAAACTAGCAACTTTTTTTTCTCTCTTCTTCTATCTAATCGAACTTTAACTAGCAACTATCCCTTTCAAATACCGACGTATGCCTTAGAAAACATAAACTAGCAAACATTTTATTCTTCTTCTTCTTTTGATTTGAACTTTAACCTGCAACTATCCCTTTCAAGTACTTACGTATGCCCTGGAGAACATAAACTAGCAACTTTTTTTTTATCTTCTTCTTTCGATTAGAACTTTAACTACCAACTATCCCTTTCAAAACAAGAAAAAATGGTGCAACTTTATAATTGACGTTAATATGACAATGGTTTTAGTATATCAAGGGAAATTGCTTGTAAGTTTGTTCATCATTTAAAATGAAATAATACAATCATGGACTAAATTTTCGTTTGTGCTTTAGAATTCCCTCTACATATTATTCATTTCGGTTAGGGTCAATTTTTTAGGGTACTATCACTGTCACTTTTTATATTTCTTTGGTTAGAGTGTATATCCTATCCGACGATCGATATGACATTTTTTTATTGGTTTAAATATGATTTTTTTAAATTTATATTTTTTTTCTTTAAATTTTTTTCGGTCTCCGTAAATATAGTTTAGTTGATACGAAGAGTGCATCGTAAATGCAAGAGCTTATATTCGAACTTTAGACATCTCATTTATTCGTCTTAAGGGTGAATTATAGTCACTAAACACACCACGAAATGAGCTAAATGTCCCTCGGCAGTTAACTATTGCCGGTTTCATATTCCTCGGCAGTTAAGTACCTTCGATATTGAATTTCTCGACAGTTAACTGCCGATACACACTGATATTGCTGATTACAGCAACATACTCCTACTCACTATTTCATCACCTTTTTTCCCTCTTCAATCTAAACCCTCAAATCATTTTTTTTCACGATCTTTGTCCAAAATCATTGCAGTAGATTAAAATAGGCAACTCCTAACTGATGATGATGAATTTGAGATAGATCTAAATAATGTGTATGGAGCGAAGCTAAGGGCGAGATAGCCCTAGATTATGGATGTTAAGAATAAGGTACAAGTCTCTGTTGATTTAGACAGTTGTGGACCTGGCCAGTTTGCCCTCGAATCCTGAGCAAGTTGGCCGAGTATTTCCCTGTTGTTTTGTTCCTGTCATGTGAAAAACGCATAAGATAAAGATGTATGTTTTGAGGTATACAAGATTTGTTGATGGTGTCTGTTGTATTGGTAGAAAACTTTGTCATCTTTTTCCTGTATTAAATAAAAAAGAAAAATAATAGGTCTTCAAAGTTAAAGATGTCACATCTTTATTCAATTTCAAAATTTGATATACATATGTTACTGATGTTGATAGTGTCTGTCTCACTATTTATATATCTCTAAGTCTTTTCATGATCATATACTAGCTGCCAATATACTAGCTACTAAGCAAGCATGGGAGGCAAGGCAAAAGTCAAAACATGGGATGCCACGTGTACAAAGAAACTACCATTTCACATGATCACACGAGCTTTTAGCTAAGCAACAACATTAATGGGACAATATTTGCTGGCCATGATCATGGCTGATATGATCTAGACTCTGACATTTTGTCTATTGTAAATCTAATTGACACATTTGATACTTAACACTCTTTTAAAAAGTTAAGAAGCCCCACAATTAGAAGACTTAATTTGTTTATAAAAAAATAAAAAATAAAAAGACTTAATTTGAAAACAAATTTGATACGTTTGGTGGGGTGGGAGCAGGGGTGGACAACGGGCGGGTTCGGTCGGATCTCGGGCTCAAATATCCAATCCGAACCAAATCCGCGGGTGGTAAACCAAGACCCACTCTCGACTGTTTTGACCTTCGGGTTAGGCGAGTTACGGGTTGAGCGGACTCCGGGTCGAACGGGTGGGTTGCCACGGTTGAGATCTAAAAACCAACAAATTTCTAAAACGGTTCAGAAGCAAAATCAAAAGATGAAAAGAACAGTTATCATCAACCACAAATCTATCCTTTCATAAAAATAAAAAAAAAAATCAACCTCAGATCTATATCACCATTACATTGAACCATCGAGAAAACAAAAACTTTAAAACAAGAAAACAACAGAAACATAGAAAATTTGAGATTGAGATGAAAGAAAAAAAAAGACGATGATAAAGAAGGAAGATCAATTCTATTGTTGTCTTGCTTTGCACTCTTAATTAGTGACCTAAAATTCAAAATTTGATGAGAAGGAACCAAATATACATGAAACTGCACTGTATTTAGGAAAGAGGAAGAAGAGAGAAGATTTTCACTCAGACTTTGAAAGGAAAAAAGGGGTCAAAAAGAAATAATTAAATGTGTAATAAAGGTGAGTTTAGTGATAAAAAGAGTCATCAGATTTCTAGTAGTAAAAAAAAATATATGCATTGATTGGTAGATTGAAATATCACTGTCATTAATGAGAATAGGGTGGAAAACAACACGTGATTATATGTCAGAGTTTGTGTGTCTCAAGGATAATGAACTTCATTTTTATCAGGATGGGAATGAGTCGGTCGGCTTCGGTTTATGAACGGATTCATTTTGGATATCCGTGTTCGTCCATATTTACTCACACAAATCCGAAATGGGTCACCCGATTACCCGACGGGTTGTTTAGACCCATCCGTTTCTCTGTTTTTTAGTCACGGTTTTCTCGGTTTGGGTCGGACTCCGGGTTATTGTCCACCCCTAGGTGGGACTACACAACCAAAATGATTACATTAAGAGAAATGATATTTGAACATTCATCTAGTGATAATTTTTGTAACAATTTTCTCTCTCATAATCACATTATTTTTTACTTTATCTTTGTTTTCCGTGCAAATACCTACCTTTTCTTTATAAATTATGATTGTCACAAAGTTATCAATTAAATTGGTTGTTCAAATAACACTCCTCATACATTAATATTGAAAATTTTAGTTTGTTCAATCACGGCTACAATTGATGTATGCACTTATGCTCTAGTGCACATTTCAATAGTATGAATCAATTCCTTCAAAAAAAAAAAATAGTATGAATCAATTATTACTGCGAAATGTCAGCCATTGGTGACTTCTCATATATTGATCACTTTTTTTTTTTTTAGGGAATATATTGATCACTTTGTTAACTTCCATCTAACTCGGTTAAAAAAAATGTTCACATGACTATTAGATATGGTCGTGACAAGTCTAAATTAGCAAATTTTATTTTTAAATTAAATAATGTTAATAAAAAATAAAAATCCTAAAATAAAAAATAAGCTGCATCATCTTTCCTAAACCTCAACCTGTTTCACTATCTTATTTCTCTATAGCTTTATCATCTTCAAAAACTTAAATAACATCACGTTTCACCGTATCACCTTCATTATTAATAAGTTTAGAAACATCGGGATTTTAAATCAACGGAAGCTTCGATTTAGCTTCAATATTATTTGACTTTAGATAAGCAGGACGTTATTCAACCATAATTGTAAATAAATCACAAAACAAAATAAATAAACTAAATTAGAACTTAAAGTCTTCAAAATATGCAACTAAAATTAAGAAATTAGTTCATTGAACAAATCAGGTCAGAAGCTAGGCCTTGAACCAGGATCAAGTCACAAGCAAGGAGGAGGAGGAGGAGGAGAAGCAGAAGAAGAAGAAGAGGAGGAGGAGGAGGAGGAGGAGGAGTATTAATAATCTTAGAGTTATTTTAGATGAGTTTATATTATATTTATATAATATATTATTTTAGATGGTTTACATGATTTTATGAGGAGTTGTGACTTATTTTATTGTTTAATAAAATAAGATTTGAAAATAAAATAAATATTGAATTTAAGGGCTGTTTTGATATTTTAAAGAGTTCTGGGGGAGAAAGAGAGATAAGATAAGATAATTGGAGGAGGTATAAATAGGGAAAACCTAGTTTTAGAAAAAAAAAACATTGTACGTACGATCAGTTTTGGAAAAAGGGAGAAAAAGCCAAGAGAAGGGAGAAGACCTAGAGGGGCTGCGATTTTCATCATACAAGGTAAGGGTGAGACTAACTTTGCAATCTTATTATGTCTATGAATCAATGGTTACATTTAACATGAATTAGGATGAGTTTAAGAAGAATCGGAAATTAGGTCAAATTGAGTGAATTGATGATTAAACGGTGAAAAGTTGTTAGATTGATGTAGAAACTGTTTCTAGACCTTAGATAATGTGTAGGATGAATTATGGAATCAATGTTAGGCTTAAAACCATGAGAAAAGATGAATTTTCGTAAAAACTGCACTTCTGCCCGAGCCTACATTCATCGCTCGCCCCCGCGAACGATGATCCTCGCCTCGCGAGTGATGAAGTTCATCGCTCGCCATGCGAACCATTTTCCCTCGCCTCGCGAGTTGCACGTCGCAGCTCGCCATAGCGAACAGATGAACTCGCCTAGCGAGCTAGACCAGAGAGCATGCAAGATTTCGTATTTTTGACTTTTGAGTTGAACCTTAGATGCTTTTGAGTGCCTGAACATGTCTAATAATGATTAGGAAAGAATGTAGGACGATATTGAACCTGGAATTAAACTTATAGGAATCTGACCTGAACTCACCACGGCGAGCAGAGGCTCTCGCCTCGCGAGTGACCCAGAAACAGAATGACTTGTTGGATTTTGCGACCTTTATTGCACGATTTGTCGAGAGTTGAACCCTTGGGTAGGATTAAGACTTAAGAATGAGGTTAACTATAATATGTGAAGCTGAATAAGATATGTTGTTGTTGATTAAGATGTTGATGAATTTGATATAATTATGTCATGTTGTTTGTATACTGCCTATGTTGTTGTTTGTTATTTAACTAAGCTGCATGAGTCGGTCTAAGATGTTGAAGATGATGATGTTCCAAATTATTGGACTAATATAAGAGGTTGTCGAATTAAGTTGTTTAAGTGGTCGAGTCCATGCATTAGCATTCATAGTTGGGGGCTTGATGCCCTGGAGCTTTGTACTCACCACGTTGGAGCATTATCTCAAAATTAGCAATGGGGGCTTGATGCCCTGGAAGTATATTAATACTCAAATAGCGATGGGGGCTTGATGCCCTGTATTGGTACCACATGCATATAAGAGGTCTAAGTTGCATAGTTGCATTTATCGAGTTGATGATGATAAAATGATTAAGTTGAGATTATTATGAAGTGATTTATGATATATTATTATCAATGTTGATTAATAAGATGTTTTATGTTGTTGAATTATATGCTTAATATTATTGTTTTGTGAAATCTCACCCCTTCTGCTTGGAAATGTTGCTCTTCGTATGAGTAACTTGCAGGTAATTCAGAGTAGGTTGTTGTTTGTGCTGTCGTGAGTGGCCTTGCCTCACTAAGTCTTAGGTTGCTCTGATACGTAACGGGAGGGGATCTTTAATGGCTATTTCTCTTTCCTTTACGTATATGCTATGTTTTCATGTTACTTAACTGAATTTATGAGATGACTTTTATGAGGCCTGCGTGCCAAGACTATTTATGAAGTTGAATTTAATTCCGCTGCTTTATGTTGAAGGATAAATTATTATTTATCTATTTTCGAGATTTTAAGAAGTGTGATATCCCGTTATATGTTGTTTACTCTGATTATATGTTTGAAATTTTTAAGTTGGGAAAACGAGGTGTTACATCCTGGGGCCCACCAATTTTTACTTGAAAGTTTGGATCAACATTCTGAACTTCAGAATGTTTATGGGTTGCAAAAATGTAGATCAGAATGTTGTTGTGTTCATCTTGACATTGTACTTGGGTTCATCAAACATGAGTGTATGATGTGTTCATGGGTTTATTTAATGCGTGTCAAATGAATTTCTGGGCTTTGTCCATGAGTATTGTCATTTGCACATACTTCAGAATGTTGTTGGACAATGTCCATGCTTTGAGGGATTTTTGTGGTCCATGTACTGTACCAACTTCCATACGTGTCTAATTCTGATTGAATGAGACAAGATCTTTGTTTTTTACTTTTGCTTTCACTTTTCACCTATTGTATTGTTCACAGTCTTAAGCATGTGCTCCTTTGTATCACTTAGGATGATTTGTAAGACTCTCATTTAATGTAATCAAATCCTAATAGTGAAACATCGATGAAGGGCAATGTTTGTAACGTCTAGGATGATATTCTTATTGGAATATTCCTAGTACTTCAAATGTTCATAGTCTTAAATGAACATTGAAGATCCTTTTTGACTTTAATCCTAAAAATGCCTTTATTCCTTGATTGATCCTTCTCAATGTACTTTACTGGCATTTATTCATGTTACGTGTGCCTTGCATGTTCATAGTCTTGCATTTATTCTTGAGCTTCTGGGATTGTATAAGAACAACTTTATGAACTCTGTTTGAATATTTTGAACTATGAGCAACTTTCTGAACTAACTTTCCAAACTCTGAGTTAGTTCATAAAACCAAATGTCCTTTGATTTCTTGTAAATTGGTATGATTTAAACTTTGTTCCGGTCTTAGTTAAACACTTAAGAGCACAAGTTAAATACCAAGAAATTAATCAAAGTCCATTAATTCCTTAATAATCAAGGTTTGTTATCTTTAAAATTAATTAAGGATTTATCCTCAACAAGTTGTGTAGTACAAGTTAGGTTGCCTAATACGTCTCGATAGCTTCATGTCCTAACTACTGAGAGGGCCATTTTTTCCATTTTATGGGGTCTTTGAGCAAATAAAGGGTCATGTTGAGTAGTTTTCTATATAAAAAGCCTTACAAAGGCCCAATTGATCTTGGGTTGGAGAAAGTCTTGTTTTTTAATTGGAAAATATCACTGCATGTTTCAATCTAATGATTATTAACTAATATTGAAAGATTCCCTCAAAAAAGTTAATATTAAAATATTTTAATTAAGAGAATAAGCTATAGTTTTTATGAAAAGTGGAATGAATTTTGAACCTATAGTTTATGGTTGATTAATTATTATTTTTTTCTTATTTTAATTAAACTTCTTCCGTCATTCTTTCTTAAATGAAACAAAAATCTTAAAATTCAAGCATAATAAATCAATCATTTGTATCATCTATATTATCCAATTATATTTAATAAAAATTTAAAAGTTAAAATAAATTAGAATAATACATTTTTAAATAACTTAAAATGAACAAGTTACATAATTAACTATTAAAATTTATTATTGGTTTAAAATAAAAAATGTACATGAAATATGATTTTTATAAAGAGTTTTTCTATCATGTGCGGATTTCCACATGTTAAGAAATACAAAATACTAGTAATTTTATATTAGAACTTGTGCATTTTATATTCATGATGTAACTTTCCAATAAATAATTATTATTTTTAATAAAAAGTCGCTACGTTTATTGCTTTAACATGTGAAATATTGCACATGTTGATGATGCTGTTTAAATTATAAAACCCTCTTTTTGTTTTGTGATGTGAAAAACAAAATGTAAGATCATACCTTTTACATTCTAGAAATAACCTCTTTCTTTTTAGATAAAGTAACACGTGCAACTACAAAAATTAATATTTTGAGTTTTGTGATACTCATACGAGTGGTATAGGGCCGTCCCTAAATAGGAGGTCCGGCTTTCTTTTTAAAATAGGTCCCTAGTAAAATAAAAACACATTTTTTTTTGTGTAGCTAAACTTCATTAAAAAAATCAGAATAAGAACTTCTAAACATGAAATGAAATAAAAAAAAAAAAAATTAAGTGAAAAGAGAGAAGAAATTTATCTAAAGTGTCGTTTGAATTTGTCACTCCTTCATTGTGGGAAGGGAAAACAAATGGTTTATGCGGAAAAAAAATGATTGTTGTGATTCTTTCAATGAAATAGCTTTTCAAATTGACTGATTAAGTGATTTTAAAAATTGTGGTGGTTTGATAGTATCAATTTATGTACAGAAAGGAGAACTAAAGTCTAAAAAAAACTCAATCGTGTACTGAATAAAGAAAAATAAGTAACATATTTTTTTTTATTTAGACGAGGGTGGGTATTAGACATAATTTTTTTTAGGCCAGTACCATTTGGAGGCCCGGCCTGGTAGAGCACCTTGCACTCCCTCAAAGCCGGGTCTGGGTATACTTTTTATAAGAGATTTAAGTATTAACACTAGTGCTTACATCCAAGTTTGAGTTTGAACCAGAGACCTTGATTAAAAGAGACTTGTGCCCGGTGTGTTTGTTTCAAGGATTAAATTTACAATCTTAGGAATAACATTTTTTGGGGCATTATTTCTAGGAATCTTAATCCTATTAATGTGTTTGATAGTTAATTCAGTTTCTCAGAAATATTTTTAAATATATTTAATTTATAAATTAAAACAAAAAAATAAAAAGAGTAAAAATAGTGTGAGAGTGGGAAGTTATGGGTGGTTACCTTTTATTCCCATGGGAATAAAATGTACCTAAGCATAATTTATGGAAACTTGAAACAAACATGGGAACGAAGGATTCGCAATGTCACATTCCTGAAAATAAATTTGCAATCCATAAAATCAACATCCGTTAAAAGAAACTTGTGTCATCTCATATAAGCATTCGTACATTCAATATATTTGAGTCATATTTATTAGTTACACTTTTATTACTATTAGTATCAAATATAAAAAAAAAAAAATTCATTCTAAATTTCGGTTGAGTATACTGGAAAGTGTAGAGTTTCACAATTTCAGTTAAGCAATGAATTCACATTTGGTGTTTGACGATGTCTGAAATATGATTACCTTTAAATTTAATAATAATAATAATAATAATAATAAAAGTTTAATCACACTTGCGATCATGATGGCAATTAGGTGGGTCCCTTCTTAAGTAGATCCGAACAAGTGCGAGTTAGAAGTCTTTTATTGTTTAAAAAAGTAAGAGTTTTACATTGAACAACACATATAAGTGAGAGAACCCATAAACTCAATATCTTAAAATTTTGAGTTATGATGTGGTATCCAACTTATTTGTGTGATTATTCTTACCTAGCGTGCTTTATGAATGTTGGATGTATCCAACGGTCGTTATACACCTGACCGCAGTGACTGCGTACTTTCTCCAACCGCAGTCAATCACAATCCTCACCTTACACTCTACAATATAATCCTATACTATAAAGTGATTGAACTATGGAACTATAGTTAACTTTGGGTACATTGTTTAGCCATTTTAAATGTGGGAAGAGTAACTTTCATAAGAAAATTAGGCAGCCCAATTTCTACCGGAAAATGCATTACAAAGCCTCCATTTTCAATTAATGTTGTATATCATTTGTCAATTATTCTTATCATTTTCAATAAAACTAATTAATGTTATCTATTTGAAAAACTAAAGTTTATTTATTTTTTAAAACAAAGTTCGTTTGATTTTTTTAAATAAAGTTTGTTTCTTGTTATCTTTAAATTTAATTTTGATACAAACAATGGTTCCAAGAAGAGTTAAAATTCTATAAATAAGATGAGTAACAATTGTTAAAAATTTCAAGTGCAAAGTAAAAAAACAGATTTAAGAGAAGAAAAATAAAAGACTCCATGAATGTTCAAAAGGAAGAAATAATGGAAGACTCATTGAAACTGATGAGAGGTGAAGAGGAGAAATAGTTAAAGACTCATTTGACAAGATACAAGAACAAGATGACAATGAAGAATAAGAATTGTTGAAATAATTTTTATATTGCCTTAAAATAATTAAAAAGATGTGCACAATATTTAGAAAATTGACAATTGTTTCATATGAGAGAGAGCTAGTGAACAAAAAAATTGGAATTTGTTGGAGAAAAAAATAATAATTGACAATTGTTTGTTACAAGAGAAAAATAACATATTAAATTCATTGGAAAAATAAAATGTGTGCGAAAAAATAGGAATTTATTGGTGGATTAAAATGAAGGTATAATAGGAAGAAAATGTGTAAAAATATACATCGCTAATTTGATATTAATTTTTTAAAAAGACACTTAAAAAGGAGCGGAGGAAGTATTTCTTAATCATTTACTCATTTTCTCTTGATCTTATGTATTTATTTAGAAATAAACAAAAAGAAGTGAAATAGGTCTAAAAATATAATAAAAACAAATACATATTTAAATAAAATAGAGGTATAGTAAAATATTTATAAACATGTTATCGGAGCATAATGTTGTTGGAGTATTTGATGTTGACCCTGGGTCTTAAAAGAACAACATTATGCTCTGATAATGTATTCTTAGAGATGTTAATAAAAATATGTTGAGGTTGCTTTAAACAATTTGTAGAGTATTTACCAGTAGGTAGATTATATGGGTTTCACTGAGTATCTTCAAAGGAAAAACAAAAGTGCATCATCTTATGCCCATTTTTGATCGTATAAAATCAAAGTAGATTGCTTGGAAGGCTTATCTTTGATCTATAACAGGGAGATCAGTAGAGCTTGTGAAAGTGTTAATCAATGAATGATGATTTATAAATTGTAACTTTGTGATCTACGTTTGGCATGTTAGCCTCCTTAATTGTTTGAGAAGTGGATTCAACATTTTATATGTTCTGGAGATGTTAATAACATAAGTTTGTTACTGTTCACTACCAGAAAATATTTGTTTATGACATCATAAATTTAATAATTTTTCCAGTTTTTAATAGAATTATTTCTAATGTTTGCTTTGGCTGTTTAGATTTTAGTCTTGGTGGATTTGGAACCTCTCAATTGTTAAAAGAAAAGTGAATTACACTCCCCTCCCTTCATTGATGCTTGAATTACACTACCTCCCCTTTCATGTTAAAATATATCCTCTCCCCTCTTATTCAAAATATATTATAAAATATTTCACTTCCCTCCCCTAAGAGAAGTTTGAATTACATTTCACTACCAACTTTTAAATAATCATAATTTATTGTATTTAGTAATTTTTCACATAATTTAATTGTATACTTTAAATTATAAAATTTAATTTTTTACATAATTAATTGTCTTTAGTAATTTTTCGCATAATTTAATGGTTATTTAAAATTTAACTGTATACTTTAAATTATAAAATTAATAGCAAAATATTTAAATTTAATTATCATTGACATTTAAATTATAAAGAAATGAATTTATTTTTCTTTAATGGTGGCTCAAAATTAATATATATCATAAAAATATTTATTTATGCTAAAATAAATTAAAGTGTAGTGCATATTTAATTATTAAGGGAGTGAGTTGCAATTCAAGCATCTTATATATAGAGGAGAGGAATATAAATTTTACTTTTCAAGGGAGGCCTAGGGAGTGTATATTTTAACATAAAAAGGAAGTAGAGTGTAATTCAAGCATCTTTGAGGGGAGGAAAGTGTAATATACTCTAAAAAAAACATCAAGAGATCTCATTTGTTGCTGTGGATTTGATGCAATTTTGCTATGACAAGTCTTAGTTATGTTGCTATGGGAAATACATTTTCAATACTTATTTGCTGTAGATTAACTAAATATTTGCTAGGAATTTATTTCTTTTTACTACGGATTTAGTAAGAAATATTTCCCAAGCAAATTTGTCCCTCATCCATGCTACGGTCGAATCAATAGGTATTCCGTAGTATTTTTCTAGTTAAACTAGTTTGCTAGGAATTAGCTGCGAGTTAGCTGCGAAATCGGGCGTAGCAGATCACATATTTTCTTGTAGTGAGAGTTATTTAAATGACCTTACTTCATGGTGGCATTTTAGGGTGGGAATGAGAAAGAGTTTCCAACTATGGGAAAGTATTTCTTGACCATTAGATTAAAAAGGAACACATATTTTATGATGGTCTGTCCACACTATATTTTTTTTCATTGTCTTCAACCTCATCCAACTGAACATCTCAGACCCACCACCACCGATAACTTTAATATCTTTGCGTCACTGTAATTACTTGCAACAAGTTAACTCGCACAACCATTTTGCATGTTTTATTTTTTTGTGATAGAAATTTTACCTGCATAATATCTTGTAAACCTCCTCTTCGAATCCCTCCGCCAATTCATCAGCACTACAGTATCCTACACCACTCTCCCTCTCAACGTCTCCTTCCTCGGCCTCGTTGTTGATTCCTTCGCAACTGTCACCTCGTCGTTGTTCCCTCCCACCCGTTTTGTCCTCCCCTCAACGAACTTGCCGCTTACAACATCCTATTCCACCGACGACAAATTCCCCCTTTCCGCCGCAAACGACGTTGCCGTCAATAAATATTTTATAGGGTTAATAGGGCTTTAACCCCTGCAATATAGGTCACTTTTGGTTTTCCCCCTGTAAAAAATTTTGTCAGATTTCGTCCTTGTAATTTTTTTTTATTTTGAAAAATCCCCCTAGGCCAGCTGACTGTGCATTTTCGCTGATGTGGCACGCTGACTATATAATTTTTATTATTTTTTAATTGTGCACACGTGGCATTTGTGATTTTTTTTAAAAAAATAATTAAAAAAAATCTAAAAAAATACAAAAATTCTGGACAAAAATTTAAAATAAAAAAAAAATATCTAGAAAAATTTATAAAAATAAAAAAATAATGAAAAAATACCAGAAAAATTAAAAAAATCTGGAAAAATAAAAAAAATCTCATAAAATGAAAAAAAAATATGTATCGAAATTTTTGAAAAAATTATAAAAAAAAACCTTAATTAAGTTCCTGAAAAATTCTAAAAAAGGTCAAGTTCCTCAAAAAAATTTGAATTGTTTTTTAAAAATTTCGAAATTTTTATAAAAAGTGTTATTTTTATAATAAGAAAATTTATTCAGAAATTCCAAAAATTTTATTATTTTTTATAAAAAGTGTTATTTTTATAATAAGAAAATTTATTTAGATATTGTAAAAATCTTATTATTTTTATAATAAGAAAATTTATTTCGAAATTTTTTTAATCAATTTTTTTTCAGGAACTTGATATTTTTTAGAATTTTTCAGGAACTTAATTAAGATTTTATTCGAAAAATTTGATACATATTTATTTTTTCATTATCTTTCATTTTATGAGATTTTTTTTATTTTTCTAAATTTTTAAGATTTTTTTCGTTTTTTTTATTTTAAATTTTTTTCCAGATTTTTTTTAAATTTTTTTAGCATTTTTATCAATTTTTTTTAAAAAATATCACAAATGCCACGTGTACACAATAAATAATAAAAATTATACAGTCAGCGTGCCACATCAACGAAAATGCACAGTCAGCTGCCCTAGGGGGGTTTTTCAAAGCAAATAAATTTTACAAGGACGAAATCTGACAAAAATAATTTACAGGGGGGAAACCAAAAGTCACCTATATTGCAGCGGGGTAAAGGTCTATTAACCCTATTTTATATTTTATATTTTCTGTTTTCAACTTCTTCATCTTTCTTATTGATCTGCTTTGAATCACCGTGTTCATCGATGATTCTTCAATTCGTGCTCTGAATCTTAATACTTATGTTCATAACGATCAATTTAAGTTTTGTTTATACAATACATATGGCTTAATTTCGTTATTATTAGCTTAATTACATTATTATTAGTTTGTGGGGTTTGAATTTGCTTAATCACATTATTTTTAGTTTAATTTCATGGAGCATGATTGTTGTTGTAGTTGCTGGTGGTGGTGAGTGGGTGGCATCGTTTGTGATGGAGGTTGAAGAAAATGGTGAAAGAGAAAGTAAAAAAATCAAGTGTGGACATACCATCATAAAATCTGTATTCCTTTTTAATTTAATGGTCAAGAACAACTTTCCCATAGTGGAAAACTCTTCCCCATTCCCACCCTAAATGCCACCTACTTCATTAGCGCTCCCAATGTTATTTATTTATTTCTTTTGAATATTTTTGAGATGTCTATACCAACGTGCTTCCATAGCTAAGTCTGTTCTATACCTACAGATTTTGGTCCATAGTATAAATCTCCGTTGGTATATGTAAATTTTCTTGTAGTGACTACAACTTATAAAAATTATAAGTGAGGTTTAACACATTTTAATAGCGAGATCACTCACATAACTTTCAAGTTTTTGTTAATAATTGAGAGTGTCTAAATCCCTCCTTAATACGAGAACTTGAATTATTAAATCTTTTAAGGTTATTTTTAAGCATTTCGATTAAAAAAGTGAGTTAGTTTCCTCCTACTTGTTATTGATTTAAGGCTTAAATATGATTTTCGTCCTTGTAAAAAAAAACTTTGAAAAACATCCCTGTAAATTTTTTTTTGTTTGAAAAAGGTCTCTAGCCCCACTTTTTTGCTGACATGGTATGGTTTTGGCCACGTGGCAGTTGCTGAATGTGCAACTTTTGTTACGTGGCAGTCCATGCCATTAAAAATTATATTTTAAATTCTGAAATTTATTTTTTAAAATTAAAAAAACTGAAAAAAATCATAAAAAAAAAGTCCAATATTTTTTAAATATGAAGAAAAAAATTGGAAATTACTTTTTTTTTACATATGGAAAGAAATGTTTGAAAATATGAAGAAAAAAAAAATTATATAATCTCAAAATTTATAACTTTTGAAAATATAATTTTCAGTATTTTCGAAAAAAAAAATGTAATATATAATATTCAAATTAAAAAAAGTATTAATTTTCAAACATTTAATTTTCACTTTTTTTTCAAAAATTTTAATTTTTACAGTTTTTTTTCCGAAATTTTTTTTCAAAAAAAATTTATAGGGATATTTTTCAAAGTTTTTTTTTTTTACAACACGAAAATCAAAACTGGTCCAAATTAGAGGAACAAAAATCATATTTAAGCCTTGAATTAATTGTAATATTGTTGGAGCTGTCAAAGGTTCTCCAAGACTACGACTTGTTGGGGTATTTTATTAAAGATAAAATCGTAGCAACCCTTGTTTATTTTTCTTATCATATGTGTTAATTGGCACTTCATGTTGCATTATAACATGTGCTATGATAACCATGAAATTGACTTCTTTTTTTTTAATCGTTATGTCTTTTCTGATTATAGATTTTCTTGATTTTGTTCGAAGGGTTTTAGTTTATGTCCAACTTTTTTTTTGGCTTAATTACTTTTTTGGTCCCATAATTTATTTTTTGGTTTCGTTTTGGTCCCTTAACTATTAAAAGTTTCGTTTTGGTCCCTTAACTTATTTTTTGGTTTCGTTTTGGTCCCTTAACTATTAAAAGTTTCGTTTTGGTCCCTTAACTTATTTTTTAGTTTCGTTTTGGTCACTTAACTTTTTTTTTTTTATTTCGTTTTGGTCCTTAACTCTAATACATTCATCCTAACATAAAGGACCAAAGTGGTTGACGGAGGAAGAGTTAAGGGACCAAAACGAAACCAAAAAATAAGTTAAGGGACCAAAACGAAACCAAAAAATAAGTTAAGGGACCAAAACGAAACTTTTAATAGTTAAGGGACCAAAACGAAACCAAAAAATAAGTTAAGGGACCAAAAGAGTAATTAAGCCTTTTTTTTTTATAGAAGTTTATGTCCACCTTATACTTGATGTTTTCTTGCATTGTATTCTTTTTCTGTTTATCATAGTTTTATCCTTTGGAGTTTCTACAGTAAGAATTTTAATTAGACAAGTGTTATTTGTCATGCATGGTTGTTTAATTTCCTTGGGCTTTTTGGCTCAGTTCGTCAAGCTCTTTTATTATTATTTTTCTTTTGATTTTAATAAATTTATTGGGGTGCTTGAAATGATAGGTGATAAGTTTTGGTTGTAGTCATGAAATGTTTTGCACTCTAATTTTTTGCTTTAAAAAATTATGGTATGACAATATCAGTTTATATATTATTAGTTCATAATATTATTATTATTATTATTATTTTAAGGAAAATTGTTAGTATATTATTATTAATTTGAGTAAAAGCACTCTAGACATTTTTTTTTTTAAGGAAAAGCACTCTAGACATTAATTCAGCAATATAAGAAATCTTAATTAAAAAATGATTTTGTTAACGAATGTCCCTGAGACACTCTGTAAGCAATTCTAATGAAGAAAATTCTTTAAAAAAAGTAAAGACTTCAATTTTCAGTGCAATTAATTTACAAACTCTCATAAAATTTTACTACTTTTGGTGTTTAAAGAATATCTCGAAAACACTCGTTAATATTTTCCATTAAAAAATATTATCTTCGGTCGCAAGATAGTACATATTTCTTTTTCTTTTTTTGGTACAAAAGTACGTATTTCTTAATTAGTCTTATATATTGATGCATGTTTCACATTTAATTGGACTGCCTTTGGAAGGGAAAAAAAATGACATTTAGGGACAGTTTAGCCTCCGTTGTATAGTATACGGCTTCTGAATTTAGAGAGGGAGAGAGAGCCAAAGAGAAAGCAAAAAGGAACAAATTTAGATGGCTTAAGTTAAACCAAGTTATGACATGTCATTTATCATATTTGCTGCATTAGTGCAATTGGTTTGATTAATTGTTATGTGGAATGGTATCACTTTTGGAAGTTTGATTTTAAAAATCCTTATGATTATATTAGAATCAATTATTTTAATGTTCATACATATTATTGTATGAAGTTTTTACAGCGTTAATTAGTTATAACCGTTGAATTATTAAAAATATTTGATTTTAAATTGTAATCATTTCTAAAATAGAGTAATTTTGATGTATTGGCAATGTAAATATTTTTACATGTGTATCAAAATTAAACTATATTTTAATAATCTTATTTCTTAATTGGTCGGCTATACTCCCTCTGTCCTAGTTTAACTGAATCAATTTACCATTTCACATAGATTAAGAAAAGTGTATAAATGAAAGAGAGAGAGAAAAATGGTTTTAAATGTCTTTGTCAAGTATTAGTTCATTCTACTTATCATAAATGTAAAGTAGAATATATTGAATTGAGAGTTGTGAAATTAGTACTCCCTCCGTTTCCAAATACATGTCCATTTTTGCAATGTGCACTATTCACTTGACTTACTTTGACCATATTTTTTAACTAATGTATAAATACAAATATTAGCATGTAAGATATCGTTTGATTTGTCTCCACAAATATTTTCAAAATATTAAATTTTTATAATTTTTTACTTTAGATAATTAAATATATTAACAGTCAAAATTGTGCATTGACATGTTTGAAGTGGTTGACTTGGACATGCATTTTGAAACGGAGGGAGTATTAATTAAAGTTATAATTGAAAAAAAGTAATTAATGTTGCATTGAAAAGAGAAATGTGTTAGAATTTTCGGAACAATATTTTTTAACAAATGACTCATTTATTATGGGACAGATGGAGTATGGTAAATGTGAATACTATCAATAAATTAAATTAGTAATTCTAGAGTGACCCTCTTAATTTCTAACCACAAAGCAAAGTTACAAGAGTTAATGAATTTTGAGAAATAATATTTGAACAATCATTTTGGTACAACTTTTAAATAATTTTCTCTCTCATATTTATATTGTATTCTTATTCTCAAACTTTTGGGTCGGGGAAAGCAAAAACACACTCACGCCTTGTATATGCATTGCATTGTGTGAAGACACAAGAGAGGGTTTAAAACCATTCAAAGTATATACTCCCTCCATATGTAAGGAAATGATTAATATTGTTGATTTTAATGGTAAAATATGTATCATTCACTAAAACACATTTATTAATTATGGTTAGTGGAATAATTATAGATGATTGAAATGCAATAAATAAGAGTATTTTAGTCGAAAAAAGTAATAAATATTATATTGGTATTATAAAAGGGACAAATAATTTGAGACAAAAGACACTACTAAAAAAACAAAAATTAGTGAGGGAAATTTAGTGAGGAAAAACGTAAAATGCCTCTCTAATTCCGTCACTAAATTTTACGACCAAGAAATTTGTGAGGAATTTTATTTTTTCCGTTCCTCGCTAATTTTTTTTTTCTAGTAGTGAGAATTAGAAAAAATGACACCTATTCTAAGACAAAGGGAGTATAAGGCACCCCTTTTTGCTTAGTTAGATCACCCCATTTCGAGTCTCTCAAATCTTTCATTATTGTATGCTAAATAAGAGTTAGGTCTTTTTGATGTTTTTTACACCAAGAAGACGATGATAAATGGTCTAGAAGAGTGACTACAATTTCTAGGTAAAATTACACCTGTTTCATCAACGTAAAAATCGAATACCAAACCTTACAGACAAAGCTAGCTACCTACAAAATATGTGTTTTTCCACCTCTAGAGTCTTTGGGGCACCACACACAATCCGAGTAACCCAGTTCCAATCTCATAACCCTTCTAATCAAATTCTCCCCGGGTTGGAAGTCTTCCAAAAAAAAATTTTTAATCACCTCAATTGAATAATTGATTGATGTTTGTAGGTACACTCACATCATCTAGCATCATCCTTACCAAGCTTGAGATTTATCATCATTATCCTGAGATCATTTATTTCCTTGATAAACCTAATTTCACTGTTAACTAAAATTAATTTTAGGGTTAAATAAGTAAATAGTCTCCCTAAATATACTAATATTTGATTTTAGTCTTTCTAAAATATTTCTTAAGCTTTGGTCCCTCTAACATTTTTCATCCATGAAATTAGTCTCTACTCTACAACGAGAGCATGAACTAATTTCATGGATAATTTTTTTTTGAGGAACAAAAAATCTAAGGAATATTTTAAAAGGACAAAAATCAAATGTTGGTTTATTTAGGAGAACAATTTACTTATTTAATCCTTAATTTTACGAAATTAAATTTCACAACTGAAAACCAAACATACTAAACTAAAAACTCAAGTTGGGTTTTTACCATTGAGTGAAAATCAGTGTAGTTCTTGAAATATCCAATATGCAATTTTAAAATTCACATCAAGATATTGACAGCTAAAATTAGATTCTATATTACAGGAGATGCTATTATTGCTCATTAATTGGAGCTACGGGTCTAGACAGACATGCGACACATGAAGGTGGTGGGACTAATGTCTTTGTCAGCTGCAGGTCTCACACCTCGGACATACATGCAAACATGTAGTTGTCAACAATTTTGGTAAAACTTTTTTTGACAAAAAAAAAACTTGAATGCATAATTTGCTGATGATTTAACTCTTAAGTTTTGTCTCTGTTAAAAGATTGAGCTGAAGATAGTATCAAGTTGGTAAATCTTGATATACTTTGGTGGTGTGGGACTCTTTCTTTCATGCAAAGCCATTCTTTCAACAGTACGTAGTTAGGTAAATCAAAAGGAATGACAGAGACATGGCTTCTTCTTTTTTTTATAAATCTTCCATTTCTGTATAAATTATATAAGACCTTGTTTGAAAAGCATCATTTGCTTTATTAAAAAAAAAAAGGAAGCATTATTTGCTAACTAAAGGTGGAGTTAAGTGGGCGAAGAGAGGACAGGGCCTAGTCGTACACAAGATTAGGTAATGCAACGAGATAAAAAAGTCACATAATTCATTTTGCTTAATAAAAAATAATTCCTTAATTTGATCATTTGCTTTGAAAGTTATGATCTATTGACCACTTTTAAAAAGTCACAACTTGATCTAATAACGTTTTTTTTTTGTGAGGGAGATCTTTTTTTGGTGGTGTTTGAGGTTTGAATCTCAAACCTTGTATATATTATGCATTGTCTTATCAACTGAGCTAAGATCTTTTGAAGGAGATCTAATAACGTTTGTTTAGTCACTTTTTATGTCAATAGATTAATCTTATATATATATATATATATATATATATATATATATATATAGGGATAGGATCAAATGACACCAAGGTGTCAAATTAAATTTGACACCAAATTCTAACCATTAATCCAACGTCTCTCATCAATTCATTAAATGCTCACATGCTTGATGAAATGATCCAAACTTTAATTTTAGAAATAATGTATTCTTTCTTTTCTTGGTTGATTAGTTCCCAAAATTATATGATAGTATTATTATGGTTTCTTTACGGTTTAACACTATTCAATGTCATCTTTTTTTAAAGGTTTATCAACCTTATTTCTTTATTGGCTTAATTACTCTTTTGATCCTTTAATTTATTTTTTGGTTTCATTTTGGTCTCTTAACTATTAAAAGTTTCGTTTCGGTCCCTTAACTTATTTTTGGGTTTTCTTTTGGTCCCTTAACTATTAAAAGTTTCGTTTTGGTCCATTAACTTATTTTTTGGTTTCGTTTTGGTCCCTTAACTTATTTTTTGGTTTCGTTTTGGTCCCTTAACTCTAATACATTCATCCGAACATAAAGGACCAAAGTGGTTGACGGAGGAAGAGTTAAGGGACCAAAACGAAACCAAAAAATAAGTTAATGGACCAAAACGAAATTTTTAGTAGTTAAGGGATCAAAACGAAACCAAAAAGTAAGTTAAGTGACCAAAACGAAACTTTTACTAGTTAAGGGACCAAAACGTAACAAAAAAATAAGTTAGGGGACCAAATGAATAATTAAGCCTTCTTTATTTCTATTAACCTTTTTATTTTTATTTTTATAAGTTTCTTTATTCCTATTAACCTTTTTATTTTTATTTTTCTTAGAAGAACCTAAAGAAAATTGATTTATAGAGAGTATCTGGAATAATGAATGAACGATTGCTTCCAAAATTAAAAAGAACATATTCTACTAAACGAAAGAAAAGCATAAATGTTTAAACACCCGACACAATAATATTAGCAGCATTTTGTCAACAAAAAAAATTAGCACCATGAACACAAGAATAATACCATACAACAAACGAACGCATAGCCAATATAAACATGATACAAAGATAAGCCAACAAAAATTAGTAAATAGAATCTCTACAAAATAGAAGGGAGAAATCAAATGGCAATCATCTATCTATTGATGCAAAATATAACAAAAACGGGAACTATTCAACCAAGAAAAGAAAGAATAAATTATTTTTAAAATTAAAATTTGGATCATTTGATCAAGCATGTGAGCATTTAATGAATTGATGAGCAACGGCGGATTAATGTTGGATTAATGGTTAGGATTTTGTGTCAAATTTAATTTGACAGTTTGATTTCATTTGATCCCATATATATATGAAAAAGTGAGGTCAACAAAATTGACATATTTGCTTCAAAATTTAAAATAAATACATCAATTTTGTTGATTTTTTATTTTATTTTTTATATAAGACGTTAGTTATCATTTATGGTTTGTTGTGTTTAGTCATTGATCAACAAACAATGACGTTTAAAAGTAAAAATACATCATTTCTTTTTTGTTGAAAAAATACATCATTGTTATATATCAATTGTTAAGTGTCTCTTTTATAATTCTATAAAAAAAAAAGTGTCTCATTTATAAATTTAATTATATCATCAAAATACATCAATAGTATTTAAGAAGTGTGATGTGAATCCATATAAAATATTTTATATCTATACAATAAATTTTATATCCATATACATATTGTATGGTGATGATATGAAGACATTTTTTTCTAATTGTTTTTTATAATTTCCAATAAGATTCATATGGTTTAATATAGTAAATGCATTTGCAATATTAATATAATTAATTAATGAAATTTGGTAGGAAATCAAACATTAAATCAATAATGCAATTTTTTTTTTTATTTTCTCACTAATTAGTGACGGAAATAAATTTGTCATTAACCTACGGATTGTAGTTTGGGAGGGAATTCAATTTCATTACAATTAGGGATGAAATACACCCTCACAATTTAAAAGGAAAAACCAATCCGTCGTTAATTACTGACGGAAATATTGGTAAAAGAGGCTGGAATGGTCCCTCACTATTAGGGACGGATACCTAAATCTCTCACAAATATTTAGCAAGGCCAAAATCCAAAAGTGATTACCGGTCGTCACAAAGTCCGTCACTAAATTCGTTTATGAGGGAATTATGGTAGTTTAGCGATGGACTTCCCTCTCTAAAATTGATTTTTCTAGTAGTAAAAAAATCATCCATGAAGAACAACATATATTTTTAGGTAGAAAAATACATATCACATGACAACCTTCAACGCATGCTAAAAAATAATACATCAAACAAAAGTGTCTATGACAACCTTCATACTGAGTCCTGAGATCTTTTGAACATTTTCGGTTTGTATATTCGTGGATCGAAAATAAGCCTACTATCTTTGAGCTTCCTTGCAAGGTCTTGAAATCATTTTCTTCCCACCTTGTCATTCTATTTTAACTCTAAAAATCTGATATTTATTCTCCATGCCTCAACTCCACCTCTCCCCATCCTGTGTTCGAGCAAGCTACCATAATGCTCTTTTTTTTTCTTTCAATTTCACTCTTCCTCTTCTACATCTCATGACTCTGATGACTTGATTCAATTTCACAATTCTTTCACCACCATACATCTACTTTGTAGCACTGTCATTGTTGTTGCATTTGGAACACTAGTTTCACACATTTATTTAATATTTCATCTCTTGTGAGTATTTGAAACAAAAAAATAACCAAGAGCACATTATTACTCTTATCGGGGCTTCATGGTGTTGGTTTTTGAATTTTCAAACTATTGTATTTGGATTTTCAGAATCTATTCTCAAAAAGAATTTTCATTCACCAAAGTTATTACTGGGTTGAGTCACGACCAGGTAGCTCTTTTAAGACGTTTTGTGGTAGTGTCCAAAATTGTACAAGAGATACTATCATCCACGATGCCAACAAGTCCTATTGCAATTATGCGATTAACTACTACGTTGTAGCTAATCGTTCGAGAATTACACCTTCAATATGCTAATAAGATCAATTATGGTACTATGACCACTAATATGGTATTGTGACCATATTTTCAAATATGTTGTTACCACCACTCTAACCTTTAACATCTTCAAATAACAATACGGTACTACATCCACTCAAATATGGTGTTACCACCATTTCTAACCTCTACATTCTCCAAAGGTAGAGAAAATATCCAAAGGATATATATTGTTGAGGTAATTCTTATTTCTAAAAGAACTGTGATATTAAAAGTACTCTTTATTTCGAAGGGACATAAATTATCGAAGAGAATATGCTCTTAAGACCATTCTTAGCTTCGAAGGGACATTTTACATAAAATAGATTATTGTCTAAAGAACACTCTTAATTCGAAGGACGGAAGAAAAAAAAAAGATGAAGAGCATAGTTACTCGTTAACACAAGCAGAATGTAGAAGAGAGAAACAATTCTCGACAACTTAATCAGTTGAATACTTTGGTGTGTTTTTAAACTGAATGAAGTTCTCTATTTGTATAAAGATTTTGTAACTTAATTTAGCTACAATTATGGAAGCCAATTGATCATTTCAAATAATCTTGTGGAAAAGATAAAAAAGAAACTAACACATTTATAGGAATGAAGAAAAGATAGAAAAATAAGTTGGAGGCTCAATCTTATAAGAGTCAACATGGTCTGAAATTGTGGGAAATGATATGCACTAATCAAAAAAATAAAAGTATCATTATCCCGTATTTAAAAATTAAATATCAATTTAAACACTATTAATGTGTGTTCTATTTCATGTGGAACCTCTACACTTTATTTTTTCAATTCACTAGCTCAAGATTTTATGACCTGTTTGTTTAATCTTCCAAACCTTTTTATTTTCTTCCAACTTCAATCCAAAGTCGCCAAAGAAGTCGTTAGCACATATAATTCATACACATGATAAATGTTTTATTGTCACTAATCAATTTGTTAAATTTAGTATTTTGTATATATTCTAAATAAAGTTAAGAACAATATAATATTTTAATTTAAAGTTTATTTTAAAATCATACACTGGACAAATGTTTGTGACTAAATATTTATGTTGTTTACTTTCGATTGTATCATGTTAAATATTATGTTAGGTCTATTTAATTAAACAAACAAGTGATCCATTCCATATATATATTATCAGGGGTATTTTGTCTAGTTCTATAATATAATTTTTGCCATTTAGAAAAAGGAAATATTAATTAAAAAAGTTTATCTTCGATTGCAAAATAGTATTCTTAGTTATTCTTATAGATTGGTGCATGCTTCAACAAGTACATAACTTAAATCATAGAGTATATGTATGCATGCTGGCCTCTCCGTGGTGTTGTTTGTATACGTACGACTTCTGTCTTTTATGCGGCTTTTCTCAGTGGGGGGGGGGGAGGCAAATAGATACTTTTAGGTGACAAACGTACATGCATGCATGTAAATTAAGTGAACCTAAACGTACATTACATTGTATTTTATTGAACTTCAAAAAGCATCACTTAACAAACAAAATGAAATCCACACCCTCTTGAGAAAAAAATAACATTAGATAATTAAATGCATGTAACAAATAAAATAACAGATCTACACACTCTTGACAAAACTATGGCTTCCATCCTAAAGGACTACTAGGGTTTGTAATTAACTGTTTGGCTGCTTGATGATGGCAATGATAACCTGAGGGCATCTGTGTAATTATCCAATTGGTCCACTTCCATATTTTGATCTTGTGGATAAATAATACTAAGAGCTTCATGTTTCTTGGAATCAGATGAATCCAGGATGCAACAATCATGTTCCTCAAGGCTTTGATCATTGACTAATTTAGGCACAATAATGGGTTCCATTTCAACCAAGTGATGATCATGACATTGATCATATTGTTGTGGCATTAATACAATTGGGTTGACTAAATTGTGATGTTGGCTGGTATCACTTGGATTTTCTTTAATTCGATTGATATGAAGAGCCACACAATCTAATGACCATGGATCTTCATCAGGAAAAGGATTAGATGGTATTTGATTCTCAATGTCAAGGAAATTGGGATTATAATGGTTATTGATCATGTCTACCTTTGTATCAATTTGGTAAAAATTTCCTTGTAGATTTAGAGATGAGGTTGGAAGGTAAAACTGATCTTGATGATGATGATGATAGGAGTTTAGGATCACATGTTCCTTGGAATCAGATGAATAATCTAGGATGCTACAAGCATAATCCTCAAGGCTTTGATCATTGACTAATTTAGGCACAAGGGCTTCAAGTTTAACCAAATTATGATCATCATGATATTGATCATATTGTTGCATTAATGAACTTTGGTTGATTGAGGTGCCACTTTTTGAAATTTGATTTTCCAATTGACTTGGATTGAGATCAAGAGCTACACAATCCAATGACCATGTATCTTCACAAGAGGAAGGATTAGATGGTAGTACTATTTCAGGTATAATTGGATTTTGATTGGGTGGGAACTTGGCATTGAAATTGTTATTGATGTCTACCTTTGTATCAGGTTGTTGAAAACATTGCAGATTTGGAAATGAATTTGAAAGGTATAGGAGATCTTGATGGTAAGGATTGAAGTTTAGGATCACATTAGGGTTTGCATTTAAAGGAAAGAAACTTTTCTTAGAACCGGTATTGTAGGGGATGTGAATATCATAAAATGGGGTGAAAGATGGAACATTATCATAAGAAATGAGTTTTTTCTTCATGCTTGAATTCCAAAAGTTTTTCACCTCATTATCCGTTCTTCCTGGTAAGTGCTTAGCAATTTGTGCCCATCTGTCCAAAGTCCAAACAGTTCAAATCTTGTTGAGGGAAAAATGAGTAGACCGTCCCTTCCGTTTTAAAATAAGTGTCATTTTATCATTAAATTTAAAGGGAAAAATTTAAGATCCAATTGAAAAAGAGAGACACTTATTTGAAACCGGAAAGAGTATAATCAACCTTTTGAACTTTGAGAATAATAAATTGTAAAGATTGACATGAAAAGCACATCGGAGGAAAAGAAAAAGAGCTATTGTAATGGATATACCTATTGCCTAGAATGTTGTGTAGTTCTACAATGAGTGCTACTTCTTGATGAGAGAAACTTCCACGTTTCAAATCAGGTCTTAGATAATTTATCCATCTTAATCTGCAACTCTTTCCGCATCTCTGCAGACCTACACACATCATGATATATAAATGATCATAAAATAAGAAAATTTATTAATTTAGAGAACTATAGTATTGTATAAGATATGTTTAACAAGATTTTTTTTAGGGAACTATATACTTAATGAAATAGTAAAGCACACTTAAAAAAAAGTATAGTGGTTAAGAATTTTTTTCAGTACCAGCAAGTTTTGGTACAGAGCTCCAGCAGCAATCTTGTCCATAAGTTGTGATGTATTTGATGAGCTTTTCATCTTCTTCAGGTGACCATAGTCCTCTGTTGACCTTCTCCTTGTTACAGCAAGAGTGATGTCCCATGATTGATGTCTTGTTTCTTTTCTCCTTAGTTTGATGAATAAGTCTTTTGGCTTAGCTTAAGAACAGAATAGGTTGCATTAAATTATGAAATGAATGGAGTGAGAAGAGTAACAGAAAAAAAGGATGATTTATAAGCAGATGAAACTTTGAGTACACTGAGGTGGTCAGGGGGAAAGGCCATATAGTTCAATAATGAGCTACCCCATATTCTTCTTGTTATTTTTTTCTTATACTTTTATATTTAGCTATCTTAATAATGTTTATCTAGCTATCCCAATCAAGTTTCTTTGCAAGAAAAAAAATAAAATCACTTAATTGATAAATTTATTCATCTTATTTTGACACTTCAAATCTTTTTTTTGTCTCTCCGGTAGCCAAGGAGAAGGAGACCCTAATATTCTAGAATTCGTCCGTGAAGTAAGTATAATCTCGTCAAAAAATTGTTCCACCCATGAATCGAACTCGAATTTTCCGAATAACTCATCTTTTGACGGAGCTAATTGAGCCCAATTGCTTGATTTGCCGCTTCAAATCTTTACGGAGACAACTTATCAATAACAAAAATTATCAAAACAAGACTAAAAAAAACTACATCGACGATGAATTCTTACAAATAATTTATTGTTCACATTGGAACAATAAATTATAGATGAATTTACCATTTAAAGCATCGCCGAGCTCAACTTTCCTAAACTGCTACACGCTCTGGTCACTATTATAAGCAAAAATTAACGTTTTAGATTCATTCATTAAATGATGTATGTTGTCTATAATAAAGACCATATACATCATTAATTGAATGAATCTACAAAGTAGATTTTTGCTTATAATAGTGCCCGGAGGTTGTACTTGCCAATTTTTATATCAGCTGTGATTCTTGAATTTGCATGTTATATAGGAAAAAAAAGGCTAAATACCTCATTGGGTCTTTTAAGTTTGACAAAAAATATCAAATTAATCCTTTAAGTTTTTTAAGTTTCAAATAGATCTTTTAAGTTCAACAACATTGCCCTTTTCCATCCAAGTTTGTGAAAAAACGCTTTTGTGGCAGTTTGGATGCTTAGGTGGATGTTTTAGGTGCTTACATGGCGAGTCCAAATCAGAAAAACACTATTTTTAATAAATTTTTATTAAAATAAAATTCTAAAAAGAAAAAAAAGAAAAGATTATGGGTTTCATTTTCATCTTCCCCATTCCAATGTTCTTCCAACACACCCTAAAAAAAATCATGATTTTCCAGATCTATCAACAATTCCAAATCGAAAAGAAAAAGATAATAAAAAATTCATTTCAAATTTATTGCATGTTCATTATTTCCAAAACAATCATTGTCCAGAAACAACCCCTATCAAATTTAAAAAAACTCAGAAAATCATGAACAAGTTTCATCACCAAAATCTATCTCTCTACTTAACCCAAAAAATTCTCAACCCCAAAACCACGTCTATCGAAATCCACAAACCAGTTCAATGTCTATCCAAATGCATATCAACCCAAAATTTGGGAGAAGTTGAGACCTCAATCCAAACCCATTTACGTTCACATGTGAATTTTGACAAAACCTAGGACTAATTTGAAGAAATAGGAGTGTGTTTCTAAGAAGAAGAAATAAAGGAATTGAATTGTATTTGAATTTAGGCTTAAATATGTTTTTTGTCCCTATAAATATATATACTTTTAGTTTTAATCCCTCTAAAATTTTCTTTCAACTTTCGATCCGTATAAAATTTTCAATCACTACTTTTGGTCCCTATTTTCAAGTCAATTTTCGTATTTTTTTAATGAAACTGTGTAGAAATATGTAAAATATTGTAAAAATCTCTTCCAAAAAATTAGAATTTTTTAACAAAACATAAAGTAAATATGAATTTTAACCACAAAAGATATAAAAAAAATTGATATTTAATTGATATTTTGTTTAAAAAATCTAATTTTTTCTTAGAGATTCTTAGAATATTATTAATTTTTCTGCAAAATTTTATTCAAAAATATGAATTCTACATAGAAGTTTACTTTAAATGAGGGACCAAAAGTGGAGATGAAAAATTTTTGGGGGACTAAAAGTTAAAGAAAAAATTTAGAGGGATTAAAACGAAAAATTTATATATTTAACAAGATAGATACAAGTGAAAGAAAAAGGGTAGAAGATGATGATAGACAAAGCGTGAAATTATTCTGGGTTTGAGTTTGGATGAGTGATATTGAAGATGAAGATGGAGATGACATGAATTGAAGAGGGAATGAGAAGAATTACCAAAAGATGAGATGAGATGAATTAGCGTGAAAGTGAAAATAGCTTTGTTGCTTCCACAACCTTTTCATAATATTCTATTCAAGCTGGGAATGCTGAATATCTATCATTCTTCAGCTTGTAGGGGGATATTAGAGCAAGAAGAACAACAAAGCAAAGCCATTCAATCTATTACTTGAGATACAAGTTATCTAATTTAATCATGTAATTAGCTTATAATTAGAGAGTAACTACTTTAGTTAGTTTAGCTGATCTCTATAAATACCTATTGTACTCTCATTTACAATCATGTTGAATGAAGCTATTTTCACTTTCTCATTTGCATAATATAAAGTATTTTAGAAATATCCAAAAATATGCATCGTATTTCAACAAAAATAAATGTCGTCACCTTTAAATAAAACATGTACAGTACTCCACATCTTTCTTTTAAGAGGGAATTGTAAAATTATACAACTGACGATGATATGTTTAGATATTATTGAATACATTTGATTGTGGTTTTAGAATTTATGCAAACATAAAATTTGAATTTCATTATTTTTTTTCTCTAATTTTTTTATTTAGCCTCTATACTTTTGCATAAATATACATGTTTTTGATTGAACTTTTGGACTATCCCAAACTCAATACCATCACCTTCAAATTATTTAAAGTCTCACACCATCATCTATCAAGGTATGTCTTATTCTACACTTCTCCCTTACCTCAGTTTGATTTGATTGTCGGAGTGTTTGATAATACATCGTCACAATGAAGCATCGTCTCCATCATGAATTTCAGCCAAATACCTTCATTCACAAAGCACCTTTTTTCCACAATTCATCATTACATGAGATCTGTTGTCTTCTTTGATAAATTTCATTTATGATCAGAAAAGTATACATATATCAATTTATATTCATGTCACTTTCAATTAAAATTAATTATACAAAATCAATACTTTAAAATCAATTTTCACCCCCGAAAATTCAAACACTTACTAAAATAAAAATTCAAGTTCGGTTCCACCAACTACCATGGAGGGAAAATCAATATTATTTTAAATTAGATATTAAGTTGTAAAACTCATAAAAAGATATCAACACTATGTCTATCCATATGTTTGCCATTAACAAAGGAATTCAATATTTAGTAAAAAAATATAACAAAAAAGGTGATAATGTTCCCATGCAAGATCACACACGTACCCACCCACTTGAAAATATGATACCAAACTGAATCGGCAAAATCACACCTACAAAAGAGACGGTCTGCCTCTTTTACCATTTTCCTCACACCAAACACAATTTGTCAAACCATCCTCTCCAAGAATTCCCCTCTTTTATAAGTTCCTAGGAGTTGGAAGTCTATGCAGAAATAACTACCAACCAAAAGCTTGTTCCTTTGTACAAAAAAAAAAAAATGTATATAATTTTTTTATCAAGTAGTCGAGTTTTTAAAATTCACACTTAAGATAAATAAGTGTGGTGTCTGAGGTTCGAAAACCAACCTTTACGTTCACGATGCATTATTCCTATCATGCTTACATAGACAAAAAAGAATTATAATTTTAAAAAGTATATTTAAACCAATAAATTAATGTCATATTCACCGTCGGATGGAATATAAACTCTAAGCAAAGAAATATAAAAAGTGACAGTGATAGTACCTGAAAGAATTGACCCTAACCAAAATGAATAATATGTAGAGTTAAAGCACAAACGAAAATTTAGTGCATGATTGTCTTATTTCATTTAAAAATGATTAACAAACTTACAAAGCAAATTGCCCTTGATATACTAAAACCATTGTCATATTAACGTCAATTATAAAGTTGTCGATCTTTTTATTTTCTGAAAGGGATAGTTGCTAGTTAAAGTTCAAATCGAAAGAAGAAGAGGAAAAAAAGTTGCTGGTTATGTTCTCTAGGGCATACGTAGGCAGCCAGTCCTCTACTAGTACCACTTATCACTTTTGTTCAAATAGCAACATACTTTATAATAAAGCACATTTTTTAACATATTATTTTTTAGTTGTTAAAATTTATATGAATCCTATCAAATGAAGTTCCAGGTTCGTTTCATCTGCTAAACGGTTATTATATGAGTGAATAACACAAGACATAAAACAGCACAACAGAAGATAGAACATCCCATGACAAACTTTAATGGTATTGATTAGTAATTGGTCTTATACAATTTTTCACAGACAAAAAATTAATTTGGTAATTTAGACAACTTATACGTGTGACAAAAAGTTGTGTTACGGTTTAATGAAGGACAATAATTTCAGTTTTTGTCTTGTCTCGTTCGTCTAGTTTGTCATGTCTCTAAAATAGTTTTACAAATAAAATACTTTATAACTGAAGTTATTATATCATTCATTTTTTTAGTCAAACAAACACACTCTAAGACTTATTTTGTTTTAGTGGGATGAATTCAATCGACAAGAGAATGTGTTGAAAATTTTATGTTAAAGAATTATTTACTGGTGTTTTTGGTAAACAATAGGGTTAGTTTTGGTTATTGCAAGAAGGATCAAATTACTAGAAAATCCTGGGAGCATGTTGTGCAATGATTTTCCAAAAAATGATTGAATGTTCATCATATTCATAGGTTACTTTATGAACAAGATGAGTAAAACTGCTTTGTTTCGAAGACAAATTGCCTTTCGATAGGAATAAGTAAAGAAAATGCAAGTAAAAAAGACTTTAAAATTTTAAACGCATAAACTTAAAGAAAATGTAAATTGCATTGCATTAATGTAAATGTGGTACAACAAATCAAATTACATACATTTTGGTGACTCTTTTCTTTAGACGTTGGTACTTCGAGTGCTAGAATTCTATAAATGATTTGTGACCCGTTTTTCATATGAAAAACTACTATATATACATAGTGAAAATAACTGAAAAGACCTAAACTGCTAAAAAATGAAGGCCTTCGACGGAAACTGCCAACTCCCCACGTCTAAAGAAACTACTGCTTTTGAATTTGAATTATTTTCCTTTGACAACAACTGCTTGGCTTCGACCATTCTTCTCTTTGAATACCCTTTTGTTGAACTTCAAAGCTCTTGAACTCTTCCAAATGCTAAGTCCCAGACCATGTCGAAATCTTCATGCTAAAGATAACATCTTTAATTCTTGAAAGAACAAAAGTCAAACCTCTCATTAACTGCATTAATTGAGCTTGTCGAAATTACAGGCTAACAAAAATATGTTGCTAACACTCCTCGTGTATAAATCATATGTGCACAAGTGTATGTTTGGTTCCACTTATATAGATGTCAGAATTGATTATGACATGTTTGATTGCTTTTAATTATAGTTGATTTTGCCTGATGAATAACTCTACTAAACATTTGTAGTTTTTTATTCTAGAATTAATTATTACACACAAATTTATGATTCGGTTACTTTTACATGAATGTATTCAAACAAAAATAACTTTTACATTTTAATCCATTCATTTTTAGTCACAATCAATTTTACAGAATCAATTAACTCAAAATCAATTTATATCATCTCGTAACGTAACATACACTATCCATTAGTCGGTGGTATATGCATGTGTGTGTGTTTTTTTTCCCTTTCTAAGACAACATTTTTTCAAAGAATAAAAAAGATAAATTCCGTAGGGAACTCACGCGACTCCTTATGATACTCAGCCAGGTAACAAATTGTGTTTTTGACAAATTTGGAGCAACCTTTGGTATTGAATTATACTATCATGCTTTTTAAATTATGATTGGACGTAGGCATAAAATGTAATTTCACACTAGCATGCATATTTTTTAAAATAAACTTATAACATTTCATTAATTAAAATATGTTTGGTACAATTTAAAGGTTTAACCAATATTTAAAAATTAGTTAACAATATGGTCACTTTCGCTAACTTATGAACAACTTTCACTAGAATGCATGTAAAACACTTTTTAAAATAACATTATTAATTTATGTTAGCTTTAATTTAAGATTAATCAAATTAAAAAAAATCAAATTAAATCTCTTACGATCATAGATTCAATTTTTTGGATGTCAATTTCAGTGACTCATTCATACAAAGTTTTAATTTGGCTTTAAATCAGATCCATAAATGGAAAACAAAAATAAATCTTCGAATTAGTCGGTTATATTATACAGAATATCGAATTGTAGATTCATAAAAAATAATAAGTCGATGAGTACCACCAGTAGAGCCTTAGTACGGGATCTCCACTTGATTGACGGAAAGCAATGCACTAAAAGTATGCATTTTCTTTTTTCAGAGGCAAAATGAGAGCTACTAAAAGTATGACTTTTCTTTTGTTTGAACAAAATAAAAGTATGATTTTACTTCCTGTTTAGGGATATATATTCCATCTAAATTTTTTTAATAAAGATAATTGAGATTTCTCAGAAAAAAGAATAACAATTAGATATCTAATAATAATTTTTTTGGAGATGTTTTTTTTTTTGTAACTTTAATCTATATCACTACTATGTAATTTTTTTTTTTTAAATAAATAAGTTAGGAGTTTCGCATATTCCATTTCATTGGCAACCAAAATATAGATCTAAAAAATGTGCCCAGGGCGAAGCTAAGGGCGAGATAGCCTACAGGTGTTGAGAATCAGGTACAAGTCTCTGTTGATTTAGACGGTCGTGGACCTGACTAGCTTGCCTTCGATTCCTAGGTAGGTCGGCCGAGTCTTTCCCTATTGTTTTGATCCTGTCATGTAAAAGACGCATAGAAGGAAGATGCTTGTTTGAAGTGTAGAAGATTCGTTGGTAGTGTTTGTTGTATTGATAGGAAACTTTATCATGTTTTCTCTAGATTGAATAAAAGAAAAAATAATAGGTCTTCAAAGTAAAAGATGTCACATCTACATTTAATCTCAAAATTTGATATACATGTATCAGTGTCTCACTATTTTATATTTCAAGGAAACAAATTATATTCTTTGGAATGATATTCCCAAGGAATAATATTCCTAGAAATTATCATTCTTACCCATGAGTTTGATAAAAATTTAAATTGCCTGAAAAAGTTTTAGAAATTATTTAATTAAAAATATAAAAATGGAAATAAATGTGAGTAGTAGTGAGAATTTAAAGCAAGTTGAGTTTTATTCTCATGGGAATGTAAGATTCTCATCGTATAAACAACATTCCTGGGAATAAATTTTCAAAACTTGAAACAAATATAGGAATGTTGCATTTCCAATCTCACATTCTCGAGAATCATATTAGAAATCTTGAAACAAGCATACCCTAAAATATTGTCGTGACAAGTCTAAATCAGCAAATTTTATTTTTAAATTAAATAATTTTAATAAAAATATAAATCCTAAAATAAAAAATAAGGTCCATCTTCTTTCCTAAAACTCAACCCGCTTGATTATCTTCTTTCTCTCTAGCTTTATCTCCTTCAAAAAATTCTAAAATTGAAAGTAAAAAAATTCTAAAATTGAAACTTTATGGTTAATATTCTCAAAGGGGTCGTATCCCTTAAACTTGAGAGAGCTAGAATTACGACTCGATAGTTTCATGTCCTAACTACTGAGAGGGAAATTTTCCCATTTTAAGGGGTCATTGTACAAATAAAGGGGCCTGTTGAGTAATTTTCTATATAAATAAGTATTAGAAAGGCCCAATTGTCTTGTGGATGAAGAAAATCCACCAAAGACTCTTGGGTTGAAGAAAATCCTTTTTTTTTCATTGGAAAATATCACTTCATGTTGAAATCTAATGATTATTATAAACATTGAATGATTCCCTAAAGAAAATTAATATTAAAAAATTTTAATAGAGAATAAACTATAGTTTTTATGAAATATGGAATGAATTTTGAACCTATAGCTTAAGGTTTATTACAAGTTTTTTTTTTTTTTTGAACAATTACTGTTTTTCTTATTTTAACTAAACTACTTCATTTATTTTTTTTAGATAGACGAAATGGTAAAGTCATTATAAACTCACACACACAATTGGATGTACCGGGGTTCGAACCCCGATCATAGCATTCGGCCTAACAATTTCGACATTTTGCCAGTTGAGCTAGGACTTATGGATTTCTTCATTTATTCTTTGTTAAATGAAACAAATATCCTAAAATCCAAGCATAATAAATAAATCATGTGTCATTTTAACTTGTACCCTTAGGGCATATGTTAAGCATTAATTTCATTCCTTTAATAGTAAGAATTTATTGAAAAAAGATTAATATTAAACATTTTGAGCAATAAATTAACACAATTTTCAACAAATAATTTCTATTAATGGAATTTTTAATATGTGCCTTAAGGGCGCAAGTTAACATTTTCCATAAATCATTTGTTAATATCTTAGTGTCATCTATATTATCTGAATACATTTAATATTTTTTTTCTTACCAAAGCAAATTTATTGCATATCATTAATAATCAAGGGATACAAAGTATGAGGTACCTCATGAAAAATATGGGGGCTAGGATGAGATAAGGCAGCTCTAGCAATACTATGAGCTACTATATTTTCTTGCCTCCTAACAAACGACACTACATAGTTGGGATTACTACTTAATGAGCTCTTAATTTCGGTTGCTAAATCACTGAATTCATTGAGAGGGACATTGTGAACTTTAATAGCGTCCACCAAAGACTTGCTATTCGTTTCAAATGTTACGTTGTGCACGTGGTTAGATATTTTCATTTTTAGAGAGTAGAGAAGACCTAGAGATTCAGCTTCCAGGACAGATACAAATAAGTGCAAGTATTCAGATTTACCCATAAATAGTGCTCCTGGTGAGTCTCTAAAACACAATCCAAAAGTCATCGTTGTGTTATTATTGAAGATGGCAACATCAACATTGCATTTGACGTGTTCCAACAACGGTTTAATCCAAATTGAGTGTTGGTATTGGGGGCGCATCGAATGCTTAGGTCTTTTCATGCAGCTCTGTTCGTGTAGCACATCTTAAGCTCTTGTAACAATGGAGGGTGGTGTAGTGTATGTAGCTTCCCAAAGCTTCACATTACGACTCTTCCATATACTCCAGAGAATCATGGCAGCTAGGAGTTTGGCTTGTTCCTTTAACCTGGTGAATAATTCAAACATAATAGCCGAGAATTGTATCAGAGTCAAAAGTTCAACGAGAGTTCGACAAGCTCCTTGTGTTTAATGTCTTCCTACTAATGGTGGACATCAAACGGGTTTCGTTGATGTGGTGGGTTGTCAACAGCGGTGTAAGTACAATTGTTTGTGTATTCAAAAAAGCTTATATTTGAGAGGGAGCATAATGAATTGATAGACTCACACTTGAAGGAGAGATTGTTGTGTGGCAAATGTGAGTTAGAAATATAATATTGCTTTAAAAAGTGAATATTTTTTTGGAGAAATTTAAAAAGTGAATATTAAGAAATATATAAATTAGAGAACATATAAACTAAATGCACTAAGGGTTTAAATTAATATGTGATGGAGAACTCACTTATGTGGTTGCTCCCAGATTGCCCTCATGACCCAATTAAATTCAAATAGACAAAAAAAAAATACTCTACGTAAACTGAACTTAGGCGTGATATTTTGAACTCCCCTTTGAAATTTGTTTTGAACGATAAAATTTATTAATAGTTAAATCTCTCCACAAAATAAAAGATCGACAAGATATAGAAACAATAAAACAAACGTAAGCAGTAATAAAAATGTTCAAACAAATCAATTAATTAAGATCACGCAAACAAATGGGAACCAACTTGAAGTAAAGTCACGAAAAACCTTTGCTCTAAGGGCTAGTGAAGTCACGAGAAACTTATACACTCGATATATAAATGGATATACATCGAGTTAACTAACTAGTGGAAGAACACAATTATGTTTATAGTTGAAACAAAAAAAGTTGGAAGTAGTGGTGACCCACAAAATCTGTGCATCTATTAAGGATAAGAACAAGATATACTACGTTGGATACCACAAAACTCTTTCAAGAAGTATCTAAAAGTGATTCAGCATATATAAGCACTTGTTGAAAAGGAACAAATTTCACAATCTAACTTGGTAATGGTGCCTTTTTTCCTGAAAATCTCTCATTGGCATGGAATTCATGCTTCATTAATTCTATATATGAGGCAGCCACGTTATATGGATGAGTACAATTTAGTTCTTTTCCTTGATTCTTGATCAGCAACTGAACACGTATAGTTCTCTTCTTCTTCACGTTTGAATTGGATTGACCAATAACCAAGCAACGAAATTTCATAGATTTTTTGTAGATAGTTAAAGTTTGTATCATGGGTTCTCCAAGTTCATTGGTGTGCAGGTCTTAAGTTAAATACTTTGATTTATATAATGCATTGAATATATATGTTTTTATTTTTATTAAAACTTATAATTTATGGTCGATAAAAAATGCTTCAGAAGAACTCCTTAATAAAATCCTGTAAATATTTACAAAGATCACACAACCCTTATAAATTATGAGTCGGTTTTACTAATTAAACCATCTTTCGTGACATTTTATAGACAGAAGCGTTCTGATTTAAGAATGTAAATAGAAGAGAAAAAATATACAATCATATCTATATTGAATGTACAATTATTTGCTATAGAATTTGATCCATAATCGATGTGTGTGGAGAAACATTTGTTGAAAGAATATAATACTTCAAAATAATTAGTTTTCACATTTGTGCGTGGGTGATACATTTTCTTTACAAAACAAAATACAACTATTTAGCATGCACATCTAGTTACATACTTCCTCCATCCCTTTAATATATTTCTTCTTTGGGGTATCATTTATTTTATCTTTTTATATGAAAACACGACAAAATATTTTTTATTGTGAAAGATGAGAGGGTTAAAAGATTATATTTTATCTTTACAAATGTACAAACTAATTACATCTCTTCGACCATTTTCACTTCTTTCTGTGTCTTTTTTATTTTATTGAACTCCTTTATGTAGGGGTGTGAAAAAATGTGGTTACATGAACCATATCACTAAACTAAACCAAATTGAATCACAAAAAAACTAATCCATGTTAAATGGTTCATAAATTGAACCACAAATTTAAATCAATTCAGTTAACCAAACTTAATTTAAAAATCAGTTTTAACTTGTTTTGAACTCTTTATTATTTTCTTTTACAAATGTTTAAACAAAATTTAATTTTAAGAATAATTATAAATTTATAAACAAAACAAATTTATATATATAAAAATAAGTAACGTTCACATAAATCATATTGGTGTAGTGGTAAATTGACTTTGAATAAAGTTAAGGTCATAGGTTCAACTCTAGGTACTTTGAATAAAGTTAAGGTCATAGGTTCAACTCTAGGTTAGATAACTTTTTATTTAAAAGATAATCTAAATTAAGACTTAATAACAGTTTTGGCCCCCCTAAGTATCAGGAAGTTGCGATTTCGGCTCCCTAACAAAATAAAATACAATCCACCCCCCTAAGTACTCATCCTTTTGCAATTTTGACCAAGTCAATGCTGATGTGGACGACACGTTTGTAATTTTTTTTATTTTTGTTTAATTATTTAAAAAATAAAAAATTATTATTTTTATAACAATTAAATAAAAATATTAAAAAAACACATGTGGCGTCCATGTCAACATTGACTTGGTCAAAATTGGTCTGGGGCCAAAACTGCAAAAGAGGCAATACTTAGGGGGCTGAATTGTATTTTATTTTGTTATGAGACCAAAATTGCAACTTTGTGATACTTAGATGGCCAAAACTGTTATTAAGCCTTAAATTACTTGATAAGTTACAACCACCACCTCAACCTACTGGGCCGCCGCCAATCACCGCTCATCGTCAGAGCGTCGCCTTAGGTTCGCCGGAGAACCGCCATGAACCACCGCCGGCGGCCACTCTGATCGACCACCTGCCAACCTTTCTTTTATAAATATTACATTACTCAGTTAATTTATTTATACATTAAATTATTTAATTAAATATTAATAGAAAAATCTGAAGAAAAAAAAAGTGCACAAAAAAATGATATGTAAAAATCTCTAAATAAAAAAACTTGATTTAATTTAAAATACGGTTCAAAAATATTAAACCAATTTTGAATCAGTTTTTGAACTGAACTGAATTGTTTTTAAAAATAAACTAGTTTTTTTAAAGTGGTTTTAAAAATGAACTGAATCATTAATATGGTTCAATTCCAGCTCAGTTTATGCACTATAAACACACCTACTTTCATGCGTCTTCTCTTTCAATTACAACTCCATTCCTTAAGTTTCAAAATTGACGTAAACACTTCATGCGCATTGCCATTGTGTTGCATCACCTATATATAATTTTGTTTAAAAATCTCGACTTTTGAAGTTTTATAAATTGCATCTTCCATTTATTTTTATAAATGAAGAGGATCTTTACACTTTTACACGACATGACTTTTGAATCCAACTATAAAAATCTGAACCGTTAATATCCATACAAAGGTTATGATTTAACAGTTAATATTCAAATTTTCTCATGAATCTCACGGATATTTTGATAGGGGTTGATAAAATACATGGTTTCATATTTTCGCATATAGTTTGACATTTTCCATACATTACAATAGTACTAGTACTCGTAGTTATTTTTAGTAAATTTGTCCCCTAAAAAAAATCTTTATTAAATTTGTGTAGTAGCAGCCGGCCTCATGATGTTTTGCTTTGGGATGGGCATGCATGTTCTCTAATCGCAAATAGTGGAGTAGACCCTTAGTCACCGTAAAAAACAAGTTATTTGAAGTTTGATCAAAGAATTTAAATTTTTAGGGAGACCAAAGAATCTTACAAGTACAATGTTTAGCATCTTTAAAAAAAAAGTATAAAGTTTAACCAATGAACGACTTCAATAATCTAAATTTTCTTTCCTTTAAAAAAATGATTTAAAGACTCTTTCGAGGACATGTTGATCAAATAAAATTGTGCTTCTAATATGAACTAATGGACCTCAAAAAAAGAGTTCAATTGTGGACTCTCACAGTTTTTAGTAAAACACCCCATTTTTTCTTCATAAAATCCATTATTTTAGTAAATATTGCGAGGGTCCAATTTTTTTTTATTTTTTTTTAAATTACATATTAGAACCACCCATCATAAAAATAATAGCAAATCCACAAAAAAATTTTTTGCTTTCCTTTGACATTTAAGACCACATACCTTCGTGGTTGCTTCCTCACATGAGCAATGAATTTTTACTCAATAGTTCTTCTAAATATATATTTATTTATCTATGTATTGAACAAATCACTTGCTATATATAAAATATATACCTTGACTGAATATACATCCTTTTCTATTACTCACAAGTTTCAACCATAGGCATTAGCCAGCACAACATTTTTCTATTCTCTATATAAGTAGATAACATATCACTTGTAAATTCCTTCACATTATTCAACATAACTAGCAACAATGACTATACTCTCTACTATGTGGCTAATGCCTCTCTTTACTTTCATTTATGTCAATGGTATTCTTCCTATTGAAGCTACTCACCATGTTTATAGAAACCTTCAGAGTTTATCTTCTGATGATTCCTTCAAACAACCTTACAGAACTGCTTATCATTTCCAACCTCCAAAGAATTGGATAAATGGTAATTTACTTGATCTTAATTAATGTTTTATACTCTCTATTTATTTTTTAAAAATATTTTACATCTCTGACAGATTTTTCCTTTGCTTCTTGTTTTTTCTTTTTTTGTCATTTGACATGTTATGCTGATCAAATGGCTATGTGGATGCATATTTTGTGGATTTGCAGATCCTAATGGTTAGTTCATTTCTCTTATAGATCACCCTTAATTAGTACATTTTTATGTACATAGTTTACTTCAATATTAATTTCATCATATTATATATCATCGTCCATTATGTCATGTAATATGTAGCATCGATCGATACCGACACACATGATTATATTCAATTATTTTATTTTTTAAAATTATTACTAATATCTTGTGTTATTGTCGTGTATGATGTTTGTGTTGGTACTCCATAGGTAATGTGTAACTATTTTTTAAAAACAATTAACAATATGATTAATTTCAAAATTAATTTACATAGAATTTAGTCAAAAACTCAAAAGGCTGAAGGTTCAAAAGTAATATAAGAAACGGTCGTTCCAAAGAAATCATAACAAGAAAAATTAATATAGTATAGAGGGATATTCTCAATGGTAGATCCAAAATATGAGAAAAACAATCAGCATCTATTTAACTTAATAAGTTGTGGATATAAGCAAATCACTTACTAGATCAATTGGAAAATGATATTTCAACAATAACAAAAGTCAATGCTACAAAAAAAAAAAGTTGTCATTCAAAGAATAGATGAATTATATTTTGAAATTTTATTTTTAATCAAAAAAATTAAAAAGGAAGTGGGCCAGCAAAATATGAATATAATGATAGTTTAAGGTTTTCAGAAGTTGATATTTCATGTGATTGTTTTTTGGCTCAAAAATTAAATATTGTCTTTGTATATATGACTTTTGATAGGACCATTGAGTTACAAAGGACTTTATCATCTATTCTACCAATACAATCCTAAAGGTGCAGTTTGGGGAAATATTGTATGGGCACATTCTGTTTCAACTGATCTTGTTAACTGGACCCCACTAGATCCAGCCATCTTTCCATCTCAACCGTCCGATATAAATGGTTGTTGGTCAGGATCAGCCACAATACTTCATGGTAACAAACCAGCTATTTTATACACTGGAATTGACCCAATGAATCACCAAGTTCAAAATATAGCATACCCTAAAAATTTATCCGACCCTTTTCTAAGGGAATGGATTAAGTCACCAAAAAATCCATTAATGGAACCAACTAGTGAAAATAAAATTAATGCAAGTTCATTTAGAGATCCAACTAGTGGTTGGTTAGGAAAAGATGGAAATTGGAGGATAATTATTGGTAGCAAAAGAAACACTAGGGGAATTGCAATTTTGTATAAGAGTAAAGATTTTATTAATTGGATTAAATCAAAACACCCTTTGCATTCAGCTAAAGGCACTGGAATGTGGGAGTGTCCTGATTTTTTTCCTGTTTTGAAAATTGGTAGATTTGGTGTTGACACGTCATTAAATAGTGACGATGTTAGGCATGTATTGAAGGTTAGTTTGGATGATAAAAAACATGATTATTATCTCATTGGGACTTATAATGATGAAAAGGACAAATTTGTCCCTGATAAAGGGTTTGAGGAGGAAAATATTGAACAAATTTTGAGATATGATTATGGAAAATATTATGCATCAAAAACTTTCTTTGATGATGGGAAGAATAGAAGGATTTTGCTTGGATGGGTCAATGAGTCTTCAAGTGTTGCTGATGATATCAAGAAAGGATGGTCTGGAATCCATGTAAGTTGGTTGCAATAATTTTCTTAATATTTTGTTCATTTTCTAAAATATAATATAGTTATAAATATTGACTATTGACTCAATAATCTACCTTAGTTTATTTTCTTGGGCATGGTTTTTAATGATAACAATAAAATATATAGTTTGATATATGATGAGCCAGCTAAGATCATGGCATGAGAATAGCCAAAGTTGACTTGAACTAATTTAGTTTATGCTAAATAGTTAGGGCAAAAATTTCACTAATAATAATGCACATGTATATGCAGACAATTCCAAGGACTATTTGGTTACACAAGTCAGGAAAACAGTTGATACAGTGGCCAGTTGTGGAAGTTGAGAAGTTAAGGGTAAATCCTGTCAAATGGCCCACTAAAATACTCAAAGGAGGTGAACTATTTCCAATTAATGGTGTCACAGCAGCACAAGTAAGCTATGTTTTTTTTTACTATCATAAGTCTTACAATGCAATATTTTAATCAACTTTACTGGAACTAATAAGATATATAGTACTGGTCTGACAGGAAGAACTAAAATAGCATTATTTTCTTAATAGAGGTATAAATTTTCTGCTTAATTTAATAATATGAGTAGTTTTATATTATGATATATTTGGTTCTTTCTATATGAAAGGAAATTATCAAATTCCCCTTGATAAAAAAAAGAAGAAGAAGATTATCAGATTTTGTATCTCAATTCATGTAGTCATCCACCAATAATTACTCATATTAAAAAGTAAATTTACAAGGCAGAATATCTTAATGATTATGAATTATGAGTGTGTTCACATTAGATTAACTAATCAATTATTTTATGCAGGCTGATGTTGAAATTTCATTTGAAGTGAATAATATTAGAGAGGCTGAAGTTTTGGACAAATGGACAGACCCTCAAATTCTGTGTAGTCAAAAGGGCACATCAGTGAAAAGTGGATTGGGACCTTTTGGCCTGCTAGTTTTTGCTTCAAAGGGGTTGCAAGAGTTCACATCAGTGTTCTTTAGAATATTCATTTACCAACAAAAAAATTTGGTGCTCTTTTGTAGTGACCAAAGCAGGTTTGTCTTTTGCCCTCTAGTTATTTTCATAAGATTCTATTATTTTGACAAAAAATTTAATTAGGTTTTTTTTTTTTGTCAAATAGCTTAGTAGCTAGAGAAATTCATCTTAAAGATGAATAAGTGGGATGTCCGGGGTTCGAACCCCGTCCCCTGCACATATTGTGCATTATCTTTTACCAAATGAGCTAAACTTATGGGGATCAATTTTAATTAGGTTTAACAAATGGTAAATGGTTAATGAATATAACAAACTGTCGTAAGTTATTAATCATTTACGGAACACAAATGTCATTAACCACAATTTTCAAGTATATATTTGAACATAAATTATGGTCTTATATTTGCAAACTTAAAAATCATGTATGTTTAAATACCTAAAAATTATGTTAATGATGTTCAAAATCATCGTTAGTTTAATGATCAATGAGTTTTGACACTTTATTCTATTCATAAATTATCCACTAAACTTAATTAATTTACCACATATCTAAACAACATTGACCATTCAAAAAATTTGTCCATTTTTGTTGTCAATTTGGTGTCTAAAAGTACCATTTGTTCTTTTCATAAACTATGCATATATTCAAAATTGAGTTCCAACTCTAATTTATAAAAATGTATCTTTAATTAACAGGTCTTCTTTGAATAAAGATAATGATATGACCACTTATGGGACTTTTATAGACGTGGATATTCTTCATGAGAAGCTGTCATTGAGAAGTTTGGTAAGTTCTAATTGATTGAGCATTTAAGGCATTTGACAATATTTATGTGCCAACTTTTTTTTTATGGATTTTAGTGGTCCACAAAAGTTCCATCAATACTTACAATTTTTGAAGTCATGAAATGAGATAGTAGTATGATGCAGAAAACTTTTTTTTGCCTAACACATGCATACTTTTTTGTTTATATTTAAAACTAGAGGAAATATATCATCAATAAGAGGTCTTAGTTATGTTTGCATTCATTATATTTTTGATTTGGCATTCTAATAAATTAGTTTATGCCTTTTTCACAGATTGATCACTCTGTGGTAGAGAGTTTTGGAGGAGAAGGGAAGGCATGCATCACATCAAGAGTTTATCCTACATTGGCCATCAATGATAAAGCACTAATTTATGCTTTCAATAATGGAACTACTAATGTGAAGATCACAAGATTGAGTGCTTGGAGCATGAAGAAAGCACAATTAAATGGAAACTTATAAGCAGAAAGTAGGAGTGGAATACTGAATTTCATATAGTGAAAGTTCATTTTTACCTCTTCTATTTGTGTCTTGAAATATCATTAACGTGACATTATATAATATGATCAACATGTACTGTATGTCATTTTTTATAACACAAATTTGATAAAAAGATTAGGAAAATAATTCTACAGTCTTCTGCTATTCATACTCCATACTAAGATGATCCTTTTGCTTACGTTTCCGACTACCCTTCTTATTTACTTTCTCCTTCGGTATTTCTTAAAACTGTTCTGTTAAACACTGATGTGCAATATTTTTCACTTCATCAATTAGCCCTTTATTATAAGAATCCAACCCTTTTGTTGAGAATATATCAGCAAGGTTTGTGATTTCTCTCATAGCAGTAACCTGTAACAGAATGTATCCGCAATGTATTCATAACATATATCAAATAGGTCACGTAATCAACACTTACATCACAAGGATTAAGAGAATAACATCAACCTGAAACTTAATCTGAGGTTTGCTCTGAAATAATATGCAATTTGCATGTCAAATTGAGGCTGATTCGTAATTATGTCTTTCTGTGACTCTTGAATTTTGGACAGTTCTCATTACTTATGTAAATGGAGCTCAATGAAGATCCAGTACTTTATGACCAAGATAATCATGTTTCTTCGGCAGTTTGGATACTATTTAGGATAATAAGCCTCAAATAGTATCACTATCGCAAAGTTTAAGCAATGACTTCGCAAATATGCATCTAATGCATGCATGAACTGTGTAATTCACTAGAAGTCTTTATTTAACAGAAACGGGGAAAGAAAAGTACATAAGATTGTCAAAGGAATGCTCTCCAAGAAACAGACATAAAACTCAATCATATTCATTCAGATATATCCTCCCCTCAAAGAGCGCTTACAAAGGTATTTACAGATCACCCACCAAAAGATCCTCTTGAACACACAACCTTGTGGGTGAGTCAACTCCGTACGAACTGAGTCAGCCTTCATTGATATTTTATCTAACAACTCTTAACTGCTCTAGTGCCACTTGATATTATATCCTAATGATCCCCAATTTTCACCTCCAAATCCAAAACATAGATAATTCTTGTCTTGCAAAATGCACATTCCATATCCTCTATCTTATTACTCTTATGTAAAATAGAAAACCTTTCGACTTTTATTTATAACTATTAGTCCCCACTCATCAGAAATTTTAATAACTCGTCACTTTGTTAACTAGAGATAAAAATTGAAAAATCCAGAACGAAAGAATGTTGATTTATTTTATCCAATAAACTAATAAGAGAGACACAAAGAGAGGAACTTGAGAGTGAACGCAATATTGTCTGTTGTTGTTTGCAGTGGATTCTTCCACCCGGACATATCGACTAGAGTAGCGGTGTCTCTAAAGCCCGAGAGGAAAACTGGACTAGGGAAATTTAGTTATTACGACGGTTTATTTGAGTAAATCATAAAATTGATTGTGTATAGGTAAGTCATTTTTAAATTGTTCTTGTGAGCGTATAACTCAGTTGGAATGTACAATACATAAAATATGCAAGGTTGGTAATTCAAATTCCGACCATCACAAAAAAAAAAAAAAAACATTTTTGAATTAGTTGATGATTTTATTAATATTTTAAATTAATCTACGTCCTTGTCAAAAATTTCTCTATATATTTAAATCATTGATAATACATAATAAATGTAAAGTTCGAGTTTCACACCTCAAACACTGCAAAAATAAAAATCATTGATTTTATGTTTTTGTCGTATGACGAACAACTTAATTAAAAAAATTTAACAAGAACAATGACTATTTTAAAATATTAATAAATTCAGAGAATAATTTAAAAATGACTTATAAAAATAGAGTTCAAGACGATGATTATATTTTCATCACCGTGGGTGCCTATGATTAGTTAAAAAATAGGGATTGTATTGGACAATATTTTTCTTAAAATTAAAAGCTGTTTTTTCTCTTCTTTTTTTACTCTCACAAAAGTAAATTAGATCTCTATAATGACACATAGGCCAAAAGTGTATCGGGGCAGAATGTCCGGGTCGAATGCTCCAACCCGAATCCAATATCTGATCCACTTTCTTTGTTCTTCTTCAACTAGGGTTTACGAATCACTCTGAGCAAACCCAATCGGGAAAATGGCTTCAAAATCGCTTCTGAGAAATGGTGCTGCATTGTTGAATCGATTATCACTATCAAATTCAAAATCACTTATTAATTACAATAATCCTCAACCTTATCTTTTCCCATCCATATCCAAGCTCCAGAATTTTCCTCAAGACGACGCTGAATCAGTGAAGAAGCTTCTTTGCTCTGATGGGTTTCTCTACCCTTGTGGCCTCCCTTCTCTTCGCTTCTTCTTACCCGATGGTACTTTCTCTGTCCTTCATCTTTTTGTTGAAAAAATGGGTTTTTTTTTTTTTTTATTGGGTGTAAAGTTTTGATCTTTGGGGTGCTTGATGAAAAAAATGGGTACTTTTTATTGGGTATAAAGTTTCGTTTTTTATGGTGCTTGATGAAAAAAAATGGGTGTTTTTTTTTGTTGGGTATAGAGTTTTGATTTTGAGGTGGTTGATGAGAAAATGTGAGTGAAGATGATATGCATGAGTTGTAATGTTTGTTTTGTAATTATTGTGACAGTGAAGTTTTAATTTGAAATTGCAGAAAAAATGGAGAGTTTGTATTCAATTTAAGTTTATTTCTAATGCAATTAAACTGTTAAATGGTGGATTGATGGCTGGCGTCGCCGTGATGTTAGCATTGTTGTAATTTCTGTTGTTTGTTGGTAACTCTTATAAGTTGTTGTTTGATTCACTGAGCTGATTTCTAGTGATAGTTTCTTAGTTGTGTCATCAAAGTTTAACATAGTTAGTTTAAATTGTGTTGTATGATAATTTCATCGAATTCAAGCTTGGTGGTTGAAATGGTGAAGGGCATTATTATGTGATACTAACTTACCACTCAAGTTGAAGGGAAAAATTTATTGGATAACTGTATGACTAGCAATGTTGTATGGAAAAGAGTGTTGACTGGTAAAGAACCAATAAGAAAATAAAATAAACGCAGTGGAGATGAGGCTGCTGCCTTGGATGTGTTTCAAGACTAGACGGGATAAGATTAGAAATGACAACATTAGAGAGAGAGTTGGGGTAGAACCTATAGTAGAAAAGATGGTTGAAATGGAAACTAGACTTAGTTGGTTTGGATATAGAGAGAAGACCTGTAGATTTTGTAGTAAGGAGAGTAGATCAGGTGGAGGATGGTCAGATCACTAGAGACATAGGAAGACCTAGAAAAACTATAAGAGAAACTATTAAAAAAGATCCAAGGATTAATGAGTTGGATCAAAATATGATTTATGATAGAACCTTATTGCGTAATTGGATCCATGTAGTTGGACCCAATTAGTGGAATAAGGCTTGGTTGTTGTTGTTGTACTAGAAGCTTAAACTCAAGTTAGATATATGACACTTTTTTTCTGCTATCCGTTCAAATTTTACAAGATCAAACCGCTGAATGAAAAGAGGCCTAGTTTGGTTCCATTGTAGCTTTAGTTCAATTCATTTATGAATTCAACACAAGATAGATAAGGAAAGCTGTTCTATGGTAAAATTTTGTGGATTTTGTTTTGGAAATCATGGAAAATTCTGCTGTTTCTAGTTTGGGTTCCTGCTTGATTGTTGTGCCTGTATAGTCATGGAAAATATGAACATCAAAAGGGAATTCAGGGATTGAAAAGGATGCCTGTCCCCAAATATATCTATACAGGGGATTCACTTACTCTAGGCATACGTTTGGTCAAAAGTTATTTGCTTGTTAACTTTTTGTATAATGCATATTTAAAAATCCAACCATTGGATATCAGTAATATCAGTGGAATGACATTTTTTTGCTGGTTATGCACACGGATTTTCAGTTACTGAAGTAAAGTTGTCCAATGAAGTTTTGATTTATTTTTATGTTGTATGAATATATGTTGACGAAACTTAACAATTCATGCTCATAAAAAGTTATTAAGCAGAGTAAATTTTGTAGTTTGGCAAAACTTACTCCTACAATACTTGACTTCTACCTATGCGCTCAAATTGCTATCTGATTTGTTATGCTTTACATTTCTATTACAAGGTGTATTTCTCGTACTAATTTAAACATGACGATGTTTTCTGAAATTTTAAGCAAACTACATTCCTGTAGAATATTTTTAGTTATTTGTTCACTGTTGTTTTGCAGGGGATTCTTCATCAGATGAACCAATGATTTTATTCCCAAAAAGGACATTTCAACCTAGCACTATCCGGCGGAAGAGGAATCATGGGTTTTTTGCTCGGTAATCTCATACTTCCACCCTGGTTCTCATTTAGTCCTATATTTTATGAAACAAGAAAACATGACTGATTAAGCCTTCCTTATCTTCTACTTGTGTGTCAGTGTTGGTAAATTTTAAATTCTTGTGGAGAATGTCACTATGCTTCTTGAAACTCAATGACCATGCAAGATCAAATAGGCATATACAGAGGTTTTGAAGGAGATGGCTTTAATGTCAACACTTAATATGATTACATTATACCTTGGATCGGGGCATAGATGATTAACAAACTAATAACTAAACCATGAAGAGTATTTGAATTATTTTTAACAAACAAAATTTAAAGCCTATGTTTGAGCTGTACAGAGATTTTTTCTTGGAACGTGACGTCACATTTGAATATTGTTGCCTATGTCTCAAAAGTATGGTTGCTTTGATTTTTGCATAAATGAAATATACATTGATAATAAGGGCTTCTAGCATAATCTGGATATTTTTTTTCTAAAAAGAAGATTGAATAATTGGCAGATTACGACCAGGAAAAGTGTCATACTTAGAGCATGATTTTATTAGGCTCTTGGATTGCTTGCTTCATTTTTTTTTTTTTTTTTAAATTGTCGCCGCCCCTCATCATTGAGTGAATTGTCATGGGCCTACATTCTACAACAACAAGGCCTTCTCCCACTAAGTAGGATTGGCTACATGAGCCTACTTTCTAGTCAATATGAAATATTCCGGCATTTCCTTTTGTTAATAAATGGGAAGTAACTGCTAAATTTTCCATATTACTTACGTGCAGATTCACATTAGTAATCTAAGAAAAAACAGATTTGTGTTGTGTATATGACGTGTTTTTTTTTTTTTGCTTGAGCAGGAAGGCAACCAGGGGTGGCAGAAGGGTAATTGCTCGAAGAGTAGCAAAGGGTCGGTTTAGGATCACAGCTTAGTTTATTGACTTCAGAGGTAACGATTCGACGTAGCCACTTTTGTTCATTTCATGATAAGACTAGGTGGAATAGAGAAAAAGAGGGTTCTGAGAAAAGTCTGCTATGACCGTATTTGCATGCAAGTATTGTGTATGGGATATGGATGTTATGATTCCGTTTGTTGCCTTTTTGGCGTTGCCGTCAACTGCAATAATATGTAACTCTTACTGTTTTATGTCCAAGACTGCTTAATGATATAGGGTGTGATTGATTTACTAAGTTTGAAGTGGAGAGAATGGAATTTCTTTGTTTAAGCCATGTCCAATGTTAGTTCTTATATATTAGTAGTTTTATTAGAGGTAAGAACTGGTTCATACAAGTTCCATTTTGTTGATTCCTTTCGTACATATGATATATATTTATTGGTATATCATGCTATAGGATTTTTAAACCAGACAAACAACCATTTTGTTGATTAAAGAATTAATAATTCTTGCACGGAATGTACAACATCAATCAATACTTCAAAGATCACTCTTCAAACCTTATCTAGTTGCAAAGCAATGTACGTTTGTGTAGTCTTTCTCGCGTTGCAATGAGTTTTTAACGTGATTTTTGTGAAGCTACTTTTCTAAGCTTCTGGACAGACGTGCGTTTCTTCCCTCTTGGATGCAGTACCAAACATGCTAATAATTTCTTTACAAAAGGAATTTACGGTATATATGGCTATATAACTATAAAAACAATACAATTTTTTAGTTCCCCAAATGAGGAGGGTTTTATATTTTAAAGAAAAATAAACCCCTCAAAGCCCCTCCTCCCAATTTTCTGTATTTCTTTCATTTATTCATTTTTTTTCTTCCAATAATAACTTTTTAATCACTTTTTATTAATTTATTTTTATATATAGATTACTCTTTTTTTTTGTCAGGTAGTCTAGTGACTAGCTGGACTCACACATTATAAGTGAGCAGAAGTGGGAAATATGAGATTCGAACCCCAACCTGTGTATATTATTATCCTTGTAGCTATCAATTGAACTGCATTTACTAGACGATATATACATTACTATCTCTATCCTATAATAATTGTTACATCTGAAAAAAAAAAAAAAAAAGTCATTTTTAGTTTTCAAAGTAACTTTGATTGTTTATTTTCCAATTGTATAATCTAATTAATGTTATTTGCATCACTTGCAAGTTGTTATTAAATTACATCAATAGTTAATACTTAATATTATATGAGTAACAAATTATTAGTTGTTTTAATATGAGCAATGTTGCACATGTTAGACAAATCCTTTCACTAAATCTTCATAATCTCTTTCATTAATCAACTTTCTTTAATCGCATAATATAGTCAAATGCGATAAATATCGTGGGACAATTAAGTAAATGTGAGACTTTAAGCCAATAACAAATATCATGTGTAGGGCCGTTTCTCAGATTCTGGTGGCCTATGGGTGAACCTAATATGATAATTTCCTAAAGTGTGAAAATAATTTTCTTGAAGATTATAGTTTTTATTATGTTATAAAATGTGATATTCAATTCCATTATGTCATTTTTCAATTAAAATGTATATGGTTTTGAATTTTGCTCTTCACCCAGCACAAAACACTTGCACCCGGCAGCCATGCCTAAAATGCCCTTGCGCTAGCACAAGTGTAAACTAGTGCGCAAGTTAAGTAGCGTTGTGCTAGTTAAGTGGGGGAAAGTGGCTACTTTTTATTTTATTTTTTATTCTAATTTATTTATGAACTTAAAATAAACTCGATTTTATTTATTCAATATTTATTAATTCAATACATAATCATAAATATAAAATAAATGCAAAAATAAATACAGATAAAAAACAAAATTAATAAAATTTTATTAATATGATTCAAACATTACAATAATTAATACATATATTTTATCCTCTTCGGTATATACCAATAGCTCTTGGGGAAAATAGTGATACGTCCTGTTGGGGAAAACGACATCAAGACCCCTTGAGTTAAATTTAAATTTAAATTTGGTTCCTTTTATACCCCCATGATGATTCATTTTACCCACGGTAAAAAGATTTTGGGAGTAAAAGGAAGCAAACCTAATTTTATCTCAAGGGATGATGTCTTTTTCCCCAACCTAACGGACCACTACTTCCCCCAAAAGCCACCGATATTTACCTAAAGGGTATAAAGACCCTAGAGACTATAGAAACAAAGAAGAAGAAGAAGAGAAAGAGGGGGAGAGAGTGGAAGGAGAAAATGTGAGGAAAAGAGGAAGTATGTGAGGGTTTTTATAGGTGGTATAAGGTAGATAGCACTTAATGAGGTCCAACAACGTGTGAAAAACTAAAAAAAAAAAGTTTAAAAACAATCAAAAGCATTGGCTACCGTCCCAGAAACGTTTGTGCTTCAGTTTTTACCACCGGCCAACTTGCGCGAGTTAACTCGCACAGAGGCTCAATGGTGTGTGACTTAAGTCACGCAGAGCTTGTGAGGTGCGTGAGTTAAGTCACGCGGTGTGACTTAACTCACGCAGGGTTAGAGCTGTCAAAACAGGCCGGTCCGTATGGGCCGACCCGTTTAGCCCGATTAATTATAGGGCTTGGGCCTTCAATATTGAGCCTGAATTTTAATAGGGCTTTTTAGCTCGGCCCTAAAAAGCCCGATACCCGTTAGGGCTAGCCCGTTAGCTCGCATAACAAAAAAAAATCATATAAATTATATATATTTTTCAAATAATTATTTACTTAGTTGATTATTAAAGTAAAAAATAAAAGTGAAAATTCAATGAATTAACACAAATATAAATGTAATATAAAATTATATTTACTCGTTTCGTTATTTATAATTTTAAAGATCGAATATATAAATAGCTACAACCATAACATATCTAATTTATTTAAAATTGTTTTCCTCTCCGTTTTAGTTTACGACATTTGTACGAAAATGTTTACAATTTATTTTTGTGCTAGACATTATATAAACATATTAAAAATATTATTTATAAAAAAATTTATACAAGTATTTCATAGTACTTATTTTTAAAAAAAAAAAATTTAATATGGGCCGGCCCGTTTTGCCCGCGGCTCGTGTAGGGCCGGGCTCAGGTAGTATATTTCAAGCTTGTTTTTCAACCGGGTTTTTTTGGCCCGGACCGATAAAGTCCGAAGCCCGTTAGGGCCGACCCTAAACGGGCCGGGCCGACCCTAAACGGGCCGGGCCGACCCTAAACGGGCCGGGCCGCCCGTTTTGACAGCTCTACGCAGGGTGATATTTGAAAAACATGCAGGGCGCAAGCGAAATGTGCTGGGTGAAGAGAAAAATTCTATGGTTTTAGCATTTCCTAATATTTATTTTACTTATTGGGCCCTTCATTTTATATTTTGGGGTCTAGGGCGGTCGCCCTCCTCACCCTGTCTCAGATACGGCCCTGATCATGTGGCTATTAATCATGGAGCATCTATGTATGTGTAACCAGAGCTTTACCTTAGAGAAAGGCTCAAATTGAATAAATTTAGACAGATGTAGCAAGCAAAAATTTTGATCTAAAAATAATCTTACTGATGATACTCCACCTTTGTTGACATTAATAATTTTGAACTTTGATACTACTTTTTTTCTATCTTTCTAGAGTGTGGCTTGCTTACCAAGTACTCAATTATAGGGCAGCCTTTATTTTCTTTTTCACCTTTTGCTGAATTCCATGTGACTAAAAGACTCAAGATTAAAAGCAAATAGCAATTGATGAATGTAAACGTGTACGTGCATGGGTCATAACTCATAAGAAAGATGAATGATCCTTCTATACAGTTTCTATTCTATCCATAGTGCAAAATAAGATCCAACAGTCCCTTTTGTCAGACCCGCACATAGAATTATTGACTCCACTTCCAGAAATTTTTACCTCTAGCCCTACAAACCCCTTAATCTCATTTCTACGTCACTATTTGCAGGGATAGAGGTAAATTTCCCACTTCCATAGTTCAGGCCCTATAACATTATTGTGAAAAAAGGCATGCATGTCAGCACGAGGTTTTTTGTGAACTTTCTGTCTATACAATTTTTTGCTACGAAAATGAAATCATTGAAAAGCAATTATCATTATTATCAATTCAAATAAAAGGGACAGGCAATATGCATTAGGGTCAGCTCATTATTTCAATTTCGGACCCCTCTGCCCTAAAGATAGAGTTTGTGATTGTAAAGAGCTACATGTCTTTCAACATGATCCATGATGTATCACAAAAAAATTGGGAATAAAAATCCTGTCAATTTATTTTTGGTGGTCTAGGTTTAAGTAATATTGTTTTGAGGAATTTTGGTTCTTGTTCCCCATGTTTCCTCTTTAATTATTTTCTTCTTCATTTTTGAATATATTTATCTGGATCTGAGTTGTTGTCATCTTGATTGGTAGTGTCAACCTAGTTGAAATCGTCAGATGGTTCTAACCTATTTGGGATTGTCCAATTTCTTTTTGGTGGTCCGACATCTTTCGCGTACTTATAAAAAAAAAAAAAAAAAAACTTAGTTTCACATAAATGCATCTAGACATAAATAATTTCATTCCTTAAACTCACTTTTAATTAATACTATATTTTTTACAAAATTTACTCAACTAAAATCTATTTTCACAACCATGGAGCCAAACATACAGGTTAACTTAACAAACATTTGCCGACAAAGTTTACTAATCATTGAGGATATCATGATTAAGAAAAGTTTATCCTCGATTGCAAGATAACATAACCCCCTCTGCCATTTAATAAGTGACTAATGTGTACCTTTTCAAAAGAAAAAAATGACTCATTCGTGATTTTTTTTTTTCCCCCAAAATATATGACCATTCCAATATTCAACACAATATTAGTTACTTTATTTTCTTCTTTCAATTGTATGTTGTAATTAAAAAAGAGATAGACATAAAAGTTGGTACTGAACATAAAAACCAAAAGAGTGATATATTGGATTTTTTCACGAATTGTTTGAGAGCGTTGGATATTAGATTTAGCAGAAATCATGGGTGCCAAACAAATATTAAAACAACAATGCGATTTGTCCCGAGGCTTTTTATCACAAACTCCTCGCAAACTAATGTTGAACCAATCACATCTCATATTGGCCGCCAAAAACAGGGTAGTGGGGTAGTTGTTGTGTGCAAGTGTGAGTTATATGTCCTACATTGGATAAAAATGTAAAGTTTAACACTTTATAAGAGGACCCATAAACTCATTGCCTTAAGGTTTTGGGTAAGAGTGTGGTGTCTCTCTTGCTTGTGCGGTTGTTCTAGCCTCGATGTGGACGGTCCCCGAACTCCCCCAATGATCCAACAATAGTGGGGTAGTGGACTTTCAATTGTATAACGCTAGAAAGCCTTCGTGATCTTGTCGCTATGGTATTTTTTGCTATTGATTTTCCATCAGCAGTAGAAGTGGTTGTAAAGGCCATATATTGGATTTACTGCAAGCTTAATAGGATCCTACTTAGGCATCAAACACAATGAGTTTCATAGAGGCTACTTTCTTATCTTTTTGAGCAATTAATTGAAGGTTTAACATGGAAATCATAGGATGACAATGGTTTACTTGAGATTCTTATTCACGGGTGGAAATACATTTTTTTTTTTTTTTTTGCTTAATTGCACTTTTGACCTCCTATGTTTCAAAAAGTTGCGATTTTAGACCCTTAATTAATTAAAATACAAAACAGCCCCCTATGTATTGGATCTTTGGCAGTTTTGGCCCCATAACTAATTAAAATACAAAACACCCCATATGTATTGGATCTTTGGTCGTTTTGGCCCCCTAAACCAATTTTGACTCGGTCAACGCTGACGTGGCACTTCAAAGCCGCCAATTTGGAGAGAGATGAAAGGAAGAAGAGGGAGAATCAGATTTTGGAACACGATTTCCTTCCTTTTTTTTTTCTTTCTTTTTTATTTTTTTAATTATTTGTTGTTTTTTTTCATTTATTTAATTCTTTAGTTTATATGTGGTTTTTTTTTTTTTTTAATAAAAAAAATGCACACGTGGCGGCTTTGAAGTGTCACGTCAGCGTTGACTGAGTCAAAATTGACTTAGAGGGCCAAAACTGCCAAAGATCCAATACATAGAGGGCTGTTTTGTATTTTAATTAGTTAGAGGGCCAAAACTGCCAAAGATCCAATACATAGGGGGCTGTTTTGTATTTTAATTAGTTAGGGGGCAAAAATCGCAACTTCTTAAAACATAGAGGGCCAAAAGTGCAATTAAACTTTTTTTTTTTATTTTTAATGTAAAGGTTTATTTTATATTTATTTTTAATAAAAAGCTATAACTGCATGTGGGAGAGGGAAATAATTAAGCTTTGGCACTTGTATTTTCGTATTCTTCAAAATTCGCACAGGAAATTCTCGAAAAAATTAAACCAATTTAATTGGTTTGGATTTGATATCCGGATGCATTGAGTTGTTAGTTTAGTTTTTGCACCGCTAGTTTAGATTTACTGGATTTGAGAGGAGGTGCAAAATCAATTTTTTGTGTGTGCAAAATACACAAAATATAGAGTTAAATGGGCAAGGCACAGTCTATAAGTCCTAGTTCAACTGACAAAAATGTCGAAACTGTTAGGCCGGATGTCATGACCAGGGTTCGAACCATGGTACCTCCATTTGTGTGTGTGAGTTTATAATGACTTTGTCATTTCGTCTATCTAAAAAAAAAAATGGGCAAGGCACACTCTGCACGCCCTATACTTTACCTTTTTTTTTTACAACAATAAATGATATTCATTCATTGAAATTGATAGAGTATATTCACAACATCCATGTTAATAGCATAAAATGACAAAGTACAATAGCCTACACATATGAATATATTCAAGTCTCCAAAATACCCATGTCTTCGGGTCTGCAATGCTGACGACGCCAAAGTCATTGATTGGATCTGCACTGGATCATCTGACAATCTGAACCGAACAAATACCTGAACAAAATAGGAAAGACAAACAACGTCGCACAAAGACGACGAACAACACAACGTCGCACTAAGACGACGAAATCACGAAAGAAAAAACGAAATAGATGTGAAAATCAATATTTTAATTAAAGGGAAAGAGAAAACGAGCTAGAGGGGTGATTTTGGGTCAAATTGACTCAAAATCACCCCTCTTTATTAGATGAAGGGAAATATACTAGAGTTTTGGTGACGGTTCATACAAGAGAAGAGAAAAGAGAGAGCTATTCTTTTAAAATATTTATAGTTGTTGTTTGGACAATGCCCTAGACTTTACCTAGCACCTTGGCGATGGAACACATAATATTTGGTCAGAATAATTTAGTAAATTTGTATGTTTTTTAATTTGTGTAAAATGTATGTAACTTATTGCGGATATTGGGAAGAGTAATTTCGATTCATATATAATTTCTCTGTCTTATAATAACTGGGTTACTTCATCTGTTACTAATTATAAGTAAATTTAACTTTTTAGATACATTCAATTAATGATTTTTTTATGGAATTTAATTATTGATGTATGTAGTCTATACTATGAACCACATACATCATTAATTTAATGAAGCTAAAAAGTCAAATTTATTTATAATTGAATACGGAGGGAGTATTTGTAAAAAAATTATCCTAAAATAATTGACTCATTTCATTTTCTAAATGCAATATTAATTACCATGTTTTAATTAATTATCTATATATATAAAGAAAAATTCCCCTTTCAGCTCTTTTGGGCTGATTTTTTTTCTTTCAAAAATGTCATTCATTTTGAATACAAATAACACATGTAATAATAAATAGATAAGAATAATATTAAATATTAAAAAAATATAACAAATACGATGAGAATATATATGTCTTTTTTTTCCATTATCATTTAAAAAGTGTAACAAAACTAGATGAATATATTTATACTTACTATTTCATTATCCCAATTATACTCTTAAACAGTTTTTTCTATAATGAAGATCGTTGTTAGTTTCATTAAAAAAATAGATTTTATTTTTTTTGTTATATCATTGATGTCGTTGAAATAAATATAATCATGATTATTTTGGTTTGTTATAACTAGAAAGCTACAACATTTATATTTTTAGTTTTAACGCAAATCAAAATTTCATACAAAAAATACCGTTAATAATTTTCAAACGTTAGCGCAATAAAAAGAGCGGAAAGACGAGCACGTGAGTGTCCGTCTTTTCGCTAGTACACTATAATTAATACTAATTTTATTACTCCCAATTCAATATCATTCACATTACATTTATTACATGGTGAATGCACCAATATTTGACAAGGTTACTATTTTTCTCTTTCTTTTACTTATACATTTTATTTTTTTGATCCGATACATTTTTCTTAATATGTGAAAAGAGCAAATAATTCACCTAATTTGAAACGAAAGGATGAAAGGGCATGCTACATAAAGTTCTTATCACATCGTAAAAGTATATGCATGCAGCATGCTGGCCTGTGGCCTCCTGCCTTGGTCAAATTTAAGGGCCAACCTTTAATTGACCATGATGTAATTCAATACGGCTTTTGTCTTTGTTTTCTTGTCGTCATTCATAAAATGTCAGAGATCATCATATAGCAATAGAACAGCCAACTTCTTAATTTAAAGTACACACAAATAGACACAATTAGTTAACAATATCACACGTAGCTCTTCATAAATAACTTTCATATATTGAACTTCAACGATGCCGACATACATGCATGCAAATGGAACCTAAAAGTACATTACATATTTATTGAACTTCAACAAGCATCATTTAATGTAAGTGCCTGAACTAGCAATGTTCAGGTTAACAAATAAAATAAAAATCAACAAAAGTAAAATAAAAAGAAGGCAAAATTACACACTTGTTTCACTTTAACTTAATTTCAGATAACGATTGCGTCGTTTATCTTTCTTTCACGTCATTTTTGTCTTTTTTTGATCTATTTGCATATGAATTTTCAAGCATCAAATATAAAAGATCATATATTTGAACAGTAAAGAGCGAAATAAAACCATTGATTTGAATCTTAAAAATCTATATGAAAATTGATCAAAATGACGAAAATGAGGTGAAAAAAGATAATTGAGGAAATTGTTATTTAAAATTAAGTTAAGAGACGCCGAAAGTAATTTTGCCTAAGAAGATCTACACACTCTTGACAAAAAAAATTACAATACATAATTAAATACATAGAAATAATTGTATGCATTGATAATTAACTTATATAGTAGTAGTACCAATGCTTTAATTAAGGCTCCCATCCTAATGGAATAGTAGGATTTTTGACTACTTGGCTGCTTGAGGAGGACACTGATGACATAAATATGAGGGCATCATTAATGTAAATCAATTGATTATCTTCCATATTTTGATCTTGTGGATAAGTAATACTAGTGGTGTAGCTCTGAATTTTCGCTGCAGCATAATCCTCAAGGCTTTGATCATTGACTAATTTAGGCAGAGTGGCTTCAAGTTCAACCAAATCATGACATTGAACATATTGTTCCATTAATTCAATTGGGTTGATTATTTTGTTGAGTGGGGTGGTATCACTTTTTGAGATTTGATTTTCTTGATTTTGATTGAGATGAAGAGGTAAACAACCCAATGACCATGTATCTTCATAAGGGGAAGGATTAGACATTGGTTGTAAGATTTCTGGTATTGGATTTTGAATGTGAAGGAAATTGCCATTATAATGGTTATTGATCATGTCTACCTTTGTATCAATTTGGTGAAAATTACCTTGTAGATTTGGAGATGAGGTTGGATAGCATAGTTGATCTTCATGGTGATGGTTGAAATTTAGAATCACATTAGGGTTTGCATTTATAGGGAGTAAACTTTCCATAGAACCAATATTTTTATTGTAGGGGGTGTGAATATTAGAAAATGTGGGGAAAGATGGAAAGATACCATGAGAAGGGATTTTCTTCTTCATGGTTGAATTCCAAAAGTTTTTCACCTCATTATCTGTTCTTCCAGGTAAGTGCTTCGCAATCTGAGCCCACCTGTCCAAACAAATTTAAATCTTTTTGAGAGAATTACTGGAAACATTTGAAAATTGTTGTTCACACTTCTAACAAGGCTAAAACACAGCAGAAAAATACGTAAATGTCTATTGGCCGTTAATTGTTGCCAGTTAAAATATATCGGAAGTTAACTGCCGATGAGATTATATTGGTAAAGTACTGGTGTTTCCTAGCATTGAGTGAAACATTTTGAATTTTGATAATGACAAATGTCTATAAGATTTCAGCTATGGGTTAAGAACTTGATCATATAGCTTTAAGAGACGGAGTTTAAATTCTCTAAACAGTTGCTAAATAATCAATAATGTCACTTAATTAATATTAATTTCTATTCTCCAAAAAAATTATTTAAGAAAGTGTTAACGATTCCATGTAAAGAAAAATGGAAGGAAAAAGAGAAAAATAATAGCTATGTAATGAATATACCTATTGCCTAGAATGCTGTGGAGTTCTAGAATGAGTGCAGCTTCTTGATGAGAGAAACTTCCACGTTTCAAATCAGGTCTTAGATAATTTATCCATCTTAATCTGCAACTCTTTCCACATCTCTGCAGACCTACACACATCATGATATACAAATGAAAAAAAAAATGTTAATTTGAAAACTATATGTTAAAAGAAATAGTCTTGTATAAGATGTTTTTAATACCAGCAAGTTTTGGAACAGAACTCCAACAACCATGTCCATATGTTGTAATATATTTGATGAGTTTTTCATCTTCTTCAGGTGACCATAATCCTCTTTTAACCTTCTGTTTGTTGCAACAAGAGTGATGTCCCATGATGTCTAGTTTCTTTTGGTGTTATGTTAATAAACGGGTGAAAGAAATGACAGATGAAGCTATATCTTCTATCTTTGGCTTTAGTTTAAGAATAGAATATATTGCATTAAATTATGAAAAGAATGGTGTGATCAGAGCAACAGAGAAAAGGATGATATATATGCAGAAACTGTGAGTGCACTGAGGTGGTGATTTAATTTCAACGCGTAAGCTGTACAATGGTGGCCCAATATAAAGGTTTTTGGAGAAGAGATAAAAGGTATGCAGCATAGACAATTGCTAGGGAGGTAAATAGTCACACGTGGTTTATTTTACTACAGATAGATAGATGTTTTATAATCGCTCAAAACACCTAAGTTGAATAGATACGGTCCAACAATGTATTTATAAATAGAGGGTAGTCCTTATCTTACAAACTGGTTTTTGTAAAGATTAAGTTAATTAGATCTAAATTGAGTCACGTGACATGAATTGTTAGAGTTACCACTTTTAAGTAGAGGTTTAGGGTACTTAATGTCATTACAACCATTGTTGTCAAAATCCCGACTTAAATCCTAAAATCCAGGATTTTGTGACTTTCTTCACCTTCAACGACTTATATCCATAGTAGAATCCCAAAATAGACAAAATCCATCGATTTTGATTGCGATTTTGCGATTTCTTATAAATTAGGTCATTTATGACTATATACCATTCATAACATATATTTAGTATTAAATTTTTTGGGTAAAATCCATCGATTAGATTGCGATTTTACAATTTCCTATATCGATTCTACAAAAGTTCTTGAGTAAAATCCTTCGATTTTGATTGCGATTGTACATGTTCTGATTTTGCTATTCCCTTTCGACCTGAAGTAAAGTCCCGATTTTGACAACCCAGCAATATAAAACTAATAAATTTATGAGTTTTCTGCATTAGTATTAGCTTGAGCACTGTTATTTATTTAGATGGAAATTGTCCCGATCAGATTGCGAATAGCAGTTAACCAATTACCTCTTTGCCTGGCCACAAAACAAGGAAGGTGGTGCTATAAAAAAAATTTGAGTAGAAAAACTGTGGTGAAACTTTCGCATGGAAATCTGTCGTGATAAGCAGCATTATGCTATCAGTTTTTATTTTGTTTTGTGTCCATTTGATTACCATCTTAGTTGTGAACATGTGTAATACAATAAACCTTCACATACAAAGAGCAACATGTTGTGCCAAAGTGAATATTCATTGAAGTCTCATATTTGTGAAGAAAAGGTAGAAAGTTTTTATAAATAAGAAGGTTTATATTGAGTTTTAATTTCTTCACTACAACAACTCTAGTCCATTATTAGGTGAGCTTGAGTATAGTTGTGTGTTCTCAAAAGGTTTACAAATTTTCGGTCAACTAACATCAGAGTAAAGGTTCAGACAATGGATGAAAGATAAGTTGCGCCATGCATTTAAAGAGAGATGAGTTATCATATTTGTATTTTTTCTTAGATAGTGTTATAGTTACATTGAAGTTGGAAGTTCCTTTATTTGGTCCAACGAACAAGGTCTTAATTGTGCTTTGGAAAAAGAAAAACCAAGTGAGATGAAAATTTAGAGTGGAGTAGAATTCAAAAAAAGGTTGAAGTTAGTTTATTGTAACATCTTTTATATTTCATCGTAAGAAACTTATTGATAATGGATTTGAGAGATCTTTTCCTCTAAATAGATTGACGATTAATTTAGTAAGAGTACTTCACTGTCGTCAAGTAATCATATTTAACAATATATTTGATAGCTAAGAGAACAAGCGACAAAGTATTTATCACAGATAAATATAAAAAATTATGGAACACATTTGTCATTGGTACAAAAAAACATGAAAAATATTTGTCGTTAATAAATAAAAAAATACATGTGACGAATTTCTCATCTATAAATATAAAAAAAATAAGGAACTAATATCAAGTTTTGTTTGTCTATGATCTTCTTCTATTCTATTAGTAGGACCAGAAGAAGTATTACAGATTGCTCTGGTGTCGAAACGTGTCTCAAATGCAGGGATGGTGGGACTAATAACTGCGTTTGCATGTCCAGCATTTTAGACATATGCAGAGCTGAAGAAAGTATTTTGACTCATGATTTTACCTCGTTTTGTCTTTGCTGAATGATTTGAAGTTTAAACGGTTGAGATTGTACTTACAATAGGGTGAATGATTTGATATGAATCATTCTTTCGGTATTTTACTGCTCCCTCCTTCATTTTTCTTTAGCGGTTATTTTTTTTATCAAGTACGTCTGGTCTTATTTATAAAAAAAAAAATTAATTTTTTTTGTCTTATATATAAAAAAGTTACAACCTTAAGGTACATTTATTGTTTAAATTTTTTTTCTAACCCTCATTTAATGTTTGTCTTTTTAATATTAGTGTGTATAATTAATACTTTACAAATTTTTATGAGGGCATATATATTTTTAAAAACATTTAAAAAATTACTACCACTAATGATTATCTTGGTTTTGATGATTTTTGATTTATTTTCTTATAAAAAAGACCGGAGGAGGGAGTAGAGCTGTCAAAACGGGCGGCTCGGTCCTAGCGGGCTTCGGGCTTTAGCGGGCCGGGCCAAAAAGCCCGGTTGACAAAACGGGCTTGAAATATACTGCCCGAGCCCGGCCCGTATTAAAAATTATATATTTTTTTATTTTAAAAAAATACTATAAAACACTACTATAATTTTTTTATAAATAATATTTTTAATATGTTTAAATAATGTCTAGCACAAAAGTAAATTGTAAACATTTTCGTACAAACGTCGTAAACTAAAACGACGAGAAAAATGATTTTAAATAAATTAGATATGTTATTGTTATAGATATTTATATATTCGATCTTTAAAACTATAAATAACGAAATGAATAAATATAATTTTATATTACATTTATATTTGTGTTAATTCATTGAATTTTCACTTTTGTTTTTTACTTTGATAATCAACTAAGTAAATAATTATTTGAAAAATATATATAATTTATAGAATTTTTTTTTGTTATGCGGGCTAATGGACTACCCGCGGCCCATTCGGGCTAGCCCTAATGGGTACCGGACTAAAAATCCCTATTAAAATTCGGGTTCAATATTTTAGGCCCAAACCCTATATTTATTCGGGCTAAACGGGCTGGCCCGTTTTGACAGCTCTAGGAGGGAGTATAACAAATGGAGTGTAACTCATTCATTTGTGTAAATAGAAAAAAAAAATATTATAATAAAACATTTATCTCTTAAGATGAACAGATTAGCTCTCGTTTCTGCATATAATAAAACATGAGAAATGATATTCGTACATCTATTTTATAATAATTTTTGTACAACTTTCTCTCTCATACTCACATGATGTTCTTTTCATATCTCTTCATTTTTCTCTCTCCATTATTTTTGACCAATAAGAAGAGAGAAAAATAAGGTTGTCATGAAAGTTGTCATCAAATGGATGTACATATATCACTACTCATAAAACATTTATCTCTTAAGATGAACAAATTAGCTCTCGTTTCTGCATATAATAAAACATGAGAAATGATATTCGTACATCCATTTTATAACAATTTTTGTACAACTTTATCTCTCATACTCACATGATGCTCTTTTCCTATCTCTTCATTTTTCTCTCTCCATTATTTTTGACCAATAAGAATAGAGAAAAATAAGGTTGTCATAAAAGTTGTCATCAAATGGATGTACATATATCACTACTCATAAAACATTTATCTCTTAAGATGAACAAGTTAGCTCTCGTTTCTGCATATATATGATTCAACACCTTTATCAACCGAGCTAATATCACGATGAGATGTTTGTTTAGCCGTTTAACAACAACAAAAGTTCCATCCTTGAATAATTATGCTTCAACTTTTCAAAATATCACGAGGAGATGTAAATATGTTTTTGGTCCCTATAAATATGTCAACTTTTCATTTTAGTCCTTCTAAAATTTTCCTTCAACTTTTAGTCCCTATAAAATTTTCAATCTTCACTTTTGGTCCCTCTTTTAAAGTAAACTCATATGTAGAATTCATATTTTTGAATAAAATTTTCCAGATAAATTCAAAATATTATAAGAATCACTCCAAAAAAAAATTAGAATGTTTTAACAAAACATGAATTTAATTTGAATTTTTATATTTTTTATGGTTAAAAATTCATATTTAATTTGTGTTTTGTTAAAAAATTCTAATTTTTTGTAGGAATTTTTTTTAGAATATTTTACACATTTCTGCACAATTTCATTAAAAAATACAAAAATTAAATTAACAATAAGGACAAAAAGTAGTGATTGAAAATTTTATAGGGACTAAAAGTTGAAGGAAAATTTTAGAGGGACCAAAACGAAAAATTGACATATTTATAGGGACCAAAAACATATTTAACCCTAAAACTTATGCAAAATTGTAAATGTTAAAAAAAATTATTAATATCTTAAAGAATATTATTTAAATAAACATTATGAGAAATTATAAATGTTAAAAATATTATTAATATCTTAAATAATACTATTTAAATAAACAAATTGAAAAAGAAAAGTTTAAAATTGAAAACTTAAAACATAATAAACCGAGTCGTAAGACATTCAATCGTGTATTTGTATTTATAACAATATATAAAGGGAATATATAAATTTGTATGAATTTTTCATTATTCGAAATATATTTTTCATTTAAAAATCTTTCAAAAAAAAATCTTTCATTTAAACTATTGTATTTACAATTTTACTTTTTTAAAATGTGATTTAAATATTTAATTAAACAAAATTAGTTTATCCCATTAAAATAGCAGCAATTTTACTACAATAAAAACAAATATTACATATAAAATTTAACCTTATTTACCGAAAAAAATTAATAATGAAAAAACAGACAAATAGATACGGAGTGACTTTTAGACGTCACATAAGCTATAAATTATAAAAGACCTCGTGTGAAAAGCATTATTGCTAACTAAAAGTGAAGTCAAGTGGGTGAAGAGAGGACAGGGTCCTACACTTACACAAAGATTAGCTACTGCAAAAGTCTCTTTGCCTTTCTACAATATTATGTACCATAGTAATTTATATGAAGAACATTTTAAATATTTTTCATTAGAAATTTTATTTTTGGTCAGTTGTAAAGCAAAAGTTTACTCCTCTCACTTTTATAAATCGAAAGTTATGATCCAATGATCACTTTGAAAAAGTCCTTTAACTTTATGTTTCAATTTTAATATTCACTTTGATCTAATAACAATGGTTACTACATTACACATCTTAATATCACATAAACGTTAGTTACATTTTACAATTTATTTGTGTTCAGTTAACAATATGAATATCACATTTGACATATGTAATTGTGTACCAACTGTTAATTAATACTTTCTCATTATAAATCTAAACATATTAATAATGTTTATGAAGGCGATGTGGATACATGTTGTTTATCCGAGTCGTAAGGAATTCATATACCCTAAGCACATCTTAAAAATAATAGATACACCTTAAATAAATGGTTATAGATTTGATTCATGTAGAGCTGTCAAAACGGGCCGGCCCGTATGGGTCGGCCCGTTTAGCCCGAATAAATATAGGGCTTGGGCCTAAAATATTGAGCCCGAATTTTAATAGGGCTTTTTAGCCCGGCCCTTAAAAGCCCGGTACCCGTTAGGGCTAGCCCGAATGGGCCGCGGGTAGCCCGTTAGCCCGTTAGCCCGCATAACAAAAAAAAATTCTATAAATTATATATATTTTTCAAATAATTATTTACTTAGTTGATTATCAAAGTAAAAAACAAAAGTGAAAATTCAATGAATTAACACAAATATAAATGTAATATAAAATTATATTTATTCATTTCGTTATTTATAGTTTTAAAGATCGAATATATAAATATCTATAACCATAACATATCTAATTTATTTAAAATCATTTTTCTCGTCGTTTTAGTTTACGACGTTTGTACGAAAATGTTTACAATTTACTTTTGTGCTAGACATTATTTAAACATATTAAAAATATTATTTATAAAAAAATTATAGTAGTGTTTTATAGTATTTTTTTTAAAATATAAAAAATATAATTTTTAATATGGGCCGGCCCGTTTAGCCCGCGTCCCGTGTAGGGCCGGACTCGGGTAGTATATTTCAAGCCCGTTTTGTCAACCGGGCTTTTTGGCCCGACCCGCTAAAGCCCGAAGCCCGCTAGGGCCGGCCCGTTTAGGGCCGGGCCGCCCGTTTTGACAGCTCTAGATTCATGACTCGTGTGTGGAGAAAAATTGATTGAGATTGGAGAATTCAACTTATGTTCCCGGTATATTTTTGGATGATTGAGTATTGTGACTGGTTTGAGCCAAAGAGTTAAATGAGTTGAAAGTCCTCATTCAAATTTAGATGAATAAGTAATTAATATTAATTTAACAACTAACTGCTAACAATTGTCATTCGATAAAAAAGTCATTGTTAATCGACAATAAATAGTTTGCACCTATAATCTATAACGATGACTATCCAAAAAAAAAAAAAAAAACCAAGACAATGTTAATCCATAAATATGCTAGATCATAAAATGAGTTATGAAATGTCAAAAAAATTATCATGAAAGGCAACAAAGTTTCATGTAGGAAATATTATAAGACATTTCTTAAGGAATATAAATATAGACCATGATAGCCATCTAAAATTATTAGGGAAAAATACAAACAAAGTTATCCATGTATATGTAATTAATAAATATATATGAAATGCTTTACAAAAAAAATGGGCTTTCAGTGACAAATATCTGAATTTACTCTTGCTCCAAATATGTGAATTTATAAAAGATTTTGGCATATGTGTGGATTGAAAATATATCATGTGGGAATTGCTTGGCTGAATAGTCCACAAATGGTGGATACTCACTACTACAAAATGGTGAAAAAATGGTGCCCCTTTAATAGCGCTTATAACACTAAAGCGCTATAAATGAAAATACGAGGCCATAAATAGCGCTTTTTCAAAAAAACGCTATATTCAGTACTGGCTTTAAATAGCGTTTATTCCAAAAGCGTCATCATAGATTCATAAAATAATAGTAAATATAATTAAAAAATTCAGGATAAATCTCAGATAGCGCTTATTATAAGAAGCGCTATTTTAGGCTCAACCATAAATAGCGCTTTTAAAGCGCTGCCAAAGGTTTAATAAAGATAGCGTTTATAATATTTGAAAAGTGCTATCTATCAATTAATTCCTAACTCACACGTCTCCTGTTCGAACCCTTGTGGGAAGTTTTCTTTGTTTTTATTTTAAAAGAATTCTTTATGATAACAAAAAAGCGTTAGTTTTTTTTTTTTTTTTTTTTTTTTTTTATGGAGAAGAGCGTTACTTTTGTTGGATGCTCAAAAAAGTAACAAAAAACCCCTATTTTAATGGATCCTAATTAAAAACTAACATAATTTTTATTAAACGTATTTTTTTAATCAATTAGTAAGATATCCCAAAAACTACTTTCCTAAAAAATTTCATTAGATCGTGTGCAAGCAATTCATTCAAGAACCACCGTTTATATCAATTGAATCATTCTTCACCATCACTTGTCTCTTTCGATTCATTCCAAAACCACCACCTCTATCTCAGTCTTAGTTACAGTTCATCGTATCGCCGCTGCCGTCGACGGGTTACAGCTTTTTCGATACTCAATTCTTCATCTTAGGTATCATCTCCATTCTTTCCTTACCTCAATTTAACTCTAATATTCTTTAATTTTTTCATATTTTCATATTGATGTTTTAGGATTTTAAGGTTTAAACTAAAAAAAATAATATGGGGTGAATGCTTTATCTCTTTCTTTTGGTGATTGCTCTCTAGGTGTTTATTTTTATTTCTCTATGAAATGGTTTTGTTTGTAGTTTCTTTTGTGGGGTTGTTTTATTTTGATTACTGGATTGAGTATGTTATAAAGTTTAGTTTATGTAATTGGGTATACGATGGGGTTTTGATAATTCAATTTGAGTCATGTCTTTTATATAGAAATGAGTTTTCATAAAATAATATGAGATATTGCTCACTATGTGTTTGTGTTTATGTCACTACGTGTTTGTGTTTATGAAAAATAATATACTTATTGGTTTGATATATAATTGCTCGACCGAAAGATGTTATGCAGTTTAATGGCTTGGTAAGGTCAAACGCAATCACGACATCATATTTTATTTTGTTGTTGATATCATGATGAATAGGAAGGTGGACTTGAGAAAAAGGTAAATTCTTTGGGGCTAGTATTTCTTCAAGAAGATTTTTTGTGCAATCGATTTTCTTTTATTTTGCTTAAGTGATGGAACCAAAACACAGAATTTGTAATATTATGCATTTCAGTACAATATAATAGGTAAGTGTGGTATTTATGTGCTTGTGTTATGAGCAAATTTTAGAATAACACCAAAGGACTATAGATATCAATTTTACTTGTGACTTGTTGGATATTGTTCTTAGACCCACCTTCCCCATTGTGGTCAACTTATGGATTGAGTTTCTAAAGGTTGGTAATCTTTTACTCAAGCTTTTCTTAATCTTCTTATAAGGTTTGGGTCAAGGAGAGTGAAATATAAGGTTTTGATTAGGTGTTTTCAACATGTTCTTTTTAATCTTAATTAAGCATATAGGCTGTTGGAGACTTGGAGTGTCAGAAAATATCGTTGCATGGTTTTATGCTTTAGACTAGTGTATTTATTCATAATCAAGTGCAAAGGGAATACATTTCATTGAATTGAATGTACTTCTTAACAATGAACTTACTTGAAGTTCAAGAATACAAGGGTGAGAGGTGTGGAGCATCGTAGTTGTGACCACAAAAGAAAACTATACATTCAAGCATATATGGACCACACCAACTTCCTTTCATATTCATATGCTTAATCCTAACTTGGCTCATGGTAACTTGATTCTTGTTTTATTGATACAATTACTTATTTTATTTTTTGTAGTGTCCTCGCCAAGAAAATGGTATAAATTGTGGGTACTTTGTGATGAGGTTTATGAAAAAGATTCTCATTTCAAAACTAAATGAGATTCCAAAGCTGGTATATCTTTTTTTATATTAAAGTATAATATATGTATATAATTAAGTTTATTAAGTAACATGGTTATTTTTTATGTTATAATATATGCAGTACATTGATGGTTTCAAGTGTGTGACATACTCAAAAGATTAACTAATAGAAATCCAAGAAGAATGGTGTCGGTTCATGATCAACCTAAAAGTTATATGATTTTTTTATAATAAAGTGAGTTTAATGTTTCTAAATGTATTTGCTAGAAGTGGTAGTTGTTTAAATTTATAATCTTGCTTTAATTTGTACTCATGATCAGTAGTATTTTGAAATTATCTCTAATATAATATAGTGTTATTGCTTAATGGTGTTTTGTGGTATTTATTCAGGTGGAGGAGAGTGAACGAAATTTGGAAATGAATGATGATTTGCCTGCTTGTTTTGGATAAAAATGTTGAGACGACCAAGAAGATAGATGAAGACTGCATGCTACCATAGAAGATTTTGATCTTTATGTTAACTAATTAGTTGTAACTTATATTAATGGCTATACATTATGACTTTTATTCTGTATATACATACATTTTTTATGATATGTTTAAGTTTTATTTGATAAATAATAGTCTCAATTTTAATGTGCCAAAAATATATATATTTCCCTTAGAAAAATTATATATATATATATTAATATTACTTTAAATTAATAAAAAACGCTATCTGTAAATAAAAAAAAATCTGACCAAAAAAAAAAATTATTGCTTTTCCTAGCGCTTTTTTCCTCCATAAAGTGCTATCTAAACCTAGTGTTACATAGCGTTTTAAAACAAAAGCGCTATTTTATACTAGTGTATGTGTAATTTTAAACGTCTTTTAGATGGCGTTTATTATCGAAAGCGCTATCTAAAGAGAATCTTTGCTAGCGCTTATTTACAAAAAGCGCTATATAAACTTTGCTTTAGATACCGCTTTATACAAAAAAGAGCGCTCTGTTACCTTTACCAGCGCCATTTATAGTAGCGCTTCGAAAGCGCTAGCTAAAGCAAAAAAAAAAGCGCTATATAAGCCCATTTTTGTAGTAGTGACTAACATTGTTCTAAATATTAAAAAAAAAAAAAGAAAAAAAAAAGGTAATGTATAGACTATGCAAGATCTTAGGCCCATTTCACTTTGCAATGTTGTACAAAATTATATCCAAGGTTCTTGCCTAGAGACTCAAACCTCTACTTTCAAAGTGTATTTCTAAAGAGAAATTGACATTTGTAGAATATCGCTGTGTTATAGATAATGTAATGGCTGCCCATGAGATTATTTACTATATGAAGTGTAAAAGGAAAGGAAAGGTGGGGGAGGTTACATTTAAAGTTGATAAAAGCAAGGCTTATGATACAATTGAATGAGAATATTTGAAGGAATTTATGCGAAGAATGGGGTGCCATGATAGATGGGTAAACTAGCTAGGTGGCTGTGCATGGTGAGTGCGAATTGTCAAGTGCTTGTTAATGGAGAAAGACTTGAACCAATTACCCTAATAGAAGACTCAAACAGGGTGACCCGTTATCACCTTGCCTTTTTATAATGTGTGTGGAGGGTTTATCTACTTTACTCATAAAAGCATAAGCGAGAGGAGATATTCATGGTATTAGGGTGTGTGGAAGAGATCCACTCCTCACATGCTCACAATTGTTTCTTTTTTTTTTCGGGGGCAAATATTCTTAAAAATGGTGGTTGGGCCTAACATAACCCCACAAAACCGGCTTGTGAGGTGAGGATTGCCCCCACTTATAAACACATTGTCAGGCCATGTACTATCTGATGTGGGACTCTTAACACACCCTTTCACGACCAGCACTATTGCGCTTGGTTTGTCGACATAAATGGTGGGTGGCCCGATAACGGAAACGTGATAGTAGGTGGTCCAATGGATCTTGGAGAGGCTCTGATACCATCTTAAAAATGGTGGTTGGGCCTAACACAACCCCACAAAACAGGCTTGTGAGGTGAGGCTTGCCCCCACTTATAAACACATTGTTAGACCATGTCCTATCCGATGTGGGACTTAACAAATATTAGAGAGAGTAAACAAATTAAGGAGATATTACAAGTTTATGAAACATTATTTGGAGAAGCCATCGATTTTCAAAAAACAAAAATTTTATCAACAAAAACATATCAGAGGTGGACAAAGAGGAAACTAAAATTTTATTCCAAGTTTCATCTAGCACAGAAAGTGGAAAGTATCTAGGCATGTCATTCATGATAGTTTCTCATTGACTAGATCTGCATCGCTGAAGGATAATGTTGGTCGTTTCCTTTTATTCTTGGAACCGTGCTGGCGTTATTTGGTGGAGACAACAACTCTTTCAATTTTCTCTTGATGCAATTCATCGAGAGCCCCTTGGGTCTTTGGTACATGTTGGTGATATAAAGGGAAATTAGGGCTTCAACCCGATTGAAGGTAGAAATTGTCGTAGGGTCGTATACTCCTAAGAGGTTGGAGATGGATCCCATCATATATACGACACGACTGTTGAACGGGTTTTCCACTGAGGGGGTATTTGGTGAATAAATAGGTATTTTGTTTCTGGTTTGTTTTGTGGTGAAGGGTACCAATGGTCTGATGCTTGACGAAAATTTAAACAAGTATTAAACATGGGATTTGTCTTTGAAAAAGGAATGAAAATGTTTGTTCTGAGGTTAGTTCCCAAGTGAAGTCGCCATTGAATAGCCTTTGAGTAGGGTACTTCCATCAATAACAACCTTTTTCTCTGGGCGAATGGGGGTGGTGTACCTGCACACACATCTAGTGTTAAGTCAGTAAGTGCCTTGGAATGATAGGCGTTTTAGGGGTAAAAGTGAGGATACCTAACCTAGTGTCTATGGATTAGTATTTATAGTGCAGGTTTAGAGTTTTGACCCTTAGACGTTTACCTGAGAAGCTATCTTTGAGAGGTATATATGTAAGCAGAATAGGGGGGATATGGCATCAGATCCAGATTGAAGGGTCCAGATCACTTCCAAGGTCATTGTTCTCTTGCGATCTTGCATGCATGCAGTCTATACCATGATCTTTATGGGTTTGCACAAAGAATTACTTAGAACTTGGCCACATCACCGGAACACTACCTAAACTATAAAATATATAAGGGTTATACATACATGTTAAGATTTTCATAAAGAGCAAATTTTTATTAAGAAACATTATAAATTGGCACAATTTTTTATCACATAATTTCTATCTTTGGTACCTTAATATGTGTCCTAAGGGCACAAGTTAGTATTTTCTAATAAATAAAAGGAATAATGCATATTCTTTAGAGTTAAAAAACAAGGGTGCCAGGCATCTAGCAGCTCTTGTAATATGTAGGGACTTGGAATGCTTGTGACAAAATTAGAAACACTAGTTCAAACAAGAGTCTATATTAATTGATGCACATGCAACATTTAATACTACCAGCCTCGATTCTTTATTTGGTTAACCAATCAAAGCATATTGAGAAAACGTAGTCACAGTCATATGTACATGCAAGAATGCCATGTAATTATTTGACGTGCCATGTTTCCGTATTGGTTTTGGTATAGGTCATTTTCGGTGAAAGAATTACTTCTCTCTACCTCTTATTTTTCTTCTCTTTATTCATCTCTTAATATAATCATGTAGATGCTTTGTCCATTGCGATACAACAAAAACAAGAGAGTAAGGTTGAGGTGTGAGCGATGTGTGTTTATGGATTTTGTTTTTCTGCGGTTGTTTTGCAATTCAGTTTTAATTTAAGTGGTGATGTTGGTATTGGTGGTTGTTTGGTTATGGGTGTTGAAGGTAGGTGGTGGAGTTTTAGAGTCTTGTTTGGTGTTCCGCATATATACGATGCCTCTGTCTTGTAGTTTATGGATGATCGGTCTTTGTTCGTCTTATGCAGGGACTGAGTTTTAATAAAATTTGCAGTTTAAAAAAAAAAATTCCTAGTAAACATTAACCAGAGAAAATGGATTATAATATTTTAAATGGAAGAATTATAGCTCAAGAACTAATGCTATGATAGAGCAAATTAATCAAGTGGAAGTTTTGGTAATGGGTTCTCAATAGGGGTAAGGGTCATTGTCTTCTAAAAGAATGGCGTGTCAAACCTTCAACTAATATATCAATTCTTCTTATTGTCAAAAAAAAAAAAAAAAAAAACTTGCTCTGCTTACAAATATGCAAACTCAGTTGCCAACACAACATGTATACACCAACAAACAAATGATTATTTTTTTTTAATCATGTCATTGGTGTGAGACACCGCTAATGGAGATTTCAGGTTTGAACTCCCAACTTCTTTATTTAATACTAATGAAAAGATGGGTACTTCTTTCCGTTCTTTTTTTTGGACTAACACATATAAATTATAAACAATATAATTTATATGAAATTTTGATTTTGATTAAAATTATAAGTATAAATATTTGTAACTTCTAAATTATAACAAACACAACAACATTTATCTTTTTCAATGGCACAAATAAGACAGCCAGTAATAAATAAAAACATTAGTAAAAGCTGAAATCATATGCATATAGGCTAAATTGTGAGTAAAATAAACTCGTGTTGTCGTGTATGAGATCTTGCATTGCCATTGCTTGCATAGGATTCATACATTCTATGGTTGTTTCTATGGTGCCTATGTGTTGATTCTCTTTCTTGGTAGTGCTCCTTACAAAATAGATGCTCCTCCCAACCTTTCTTCTTTCATTTCAATTTGATAAGTTTAAAACATGGAAAATAGTCATTGAAGCCAAATTATGGACATTCTTTGAGTTTGAAACCATCTCGATGCCTAGACGACTAAGGCTTTGTTTCCGAGTTTAGAGGGAAGGGAAGTTAAGGCTTGGAAAAAAAAAGGAAGGAGTAAATGGAAGAAATAGATGACATTGAAAGGAGAGGTTTTGGAGGGCTTAATTTTCTTCAAAATATAAAACTCTCTTCAAAAAATTGTATTACAGAAGGATTTTAGGAGGATTTAAATGAATTCTTCAAATTTAATATATGTTGTTATAATATTTTTAGAGAGTGATGAATCATAAGCATTAATTCATCACACTCTAAAAAAACATTTTTTCAAAAAATGTGAAAGATTTATCAATTTTTCCATATATTTCTCTCCCTCAAAGCTTTTCTTTCCCCTCCTCTCCAAACTCCCAGAAAAAACCTAAATGAGTTTACTTGCAACTGAAAAATATTTGACTATATTTATTTAGGCTATTTTCAATTCGTCTGTCCTTACTTCGGCTCACCCTTATTTTAGTTGTTGGTCATATTGCTTATTTCTTAGTTGTTTTCATTATTTCGAGTAATACATAATCTTTAGCTAGCGTTTCATCTTCTCTCACAATTATTCACTTCAAGAGTCTCACACCTTCTTATTAACAAGTTAAAACAATCATATTTGTCAAAAAAAAAAAAAAAAGTTAAAACAATCATATATTATAAAAAAAATGAAAATATAAGTTATTTTCATTAATATTCTTTAGAAGGCAATGAAACAAAACAATTGGCCTACATAAAAAAAAAAAAAAGGATATCCAAGAACCTTCCTATATAGTTGGTCTTACATGACCCCACCTTTCATCATTTCTACTATTCATAGCAACCCACTATGAAAGGAAGTTTGAAAAATTACTCCAAAATAAAGAAAGCTTTCAGAATCAATATTTAAAAAAAAAAAAAGTTACAAAATCGCGTGGGAATTCTATGAAGTACGTACGTACGTACGTAACTGTCGAGACATCATATCATATCATATTACATACCATAGTGGCAACAAGTACGTAGGCCATGCAGTAGACATAAGTCAAACTTTAACCTATTAAAGGTACTGTTTAATTTAAGCCTTTGAAATGCTTTTGTCCATAGTGCTGAAATTGACCTATGAACTATTTTGGGTGTTTAGTCTAATTAGACCTAAAAATATTTAAACCGTGTTATTTTGTATATCTGTATAATCTTCTTTCTTTGATGTTCAACAGTTAAAGTGACCCTCTAAAAACAGTTAAAGTGACGCACAAATCCTTCAATGTATTGGTGAATTTGTGGTCCATTTTAAAGCATGAATCAATATTGATTATTGACTAGAGATCAGTTGGACCATGTAGTATATAGTAGCTGCTGTGTTGCATCATTACATAGTGTTTTGATTATGGACCACAACATGTTATTTTCAATTAATTATTATTGTCTTACTATAGCCACGTGGAGATAAGAAATGTCTAATAAAGGTGAGTCATTCTAATCTGGAATTGGTGTTATTTGAATCTTCCACAATATATTTATTTGACACCTAATTATTACTCCCCTTCGTTCTATAGTTTAAATGACTTGGTTTAAAAATGTGTAGTTTTCATATAATTTGACCATATTTTTTTACTTACATATAAAGAGAAAATATAACATATAAGATGTTGTATCAAATTTTCATATTTTTTTCAATAGATTATTAATGATATTTAAGTTCATAATTATATATTGGTATATGCGATAGAGAGTCAACCGTATGATTTAAAATGGGACGGAGGGAGTACAATATATGCACCGGTCTATTTAAATTTTAAATGCACAAATAAAAGTTGGGTGCATTCGTCCGAGAAATTGGGCCATTGAAGCAGCAAATTAACAAATGAGAAGAAGGAAGAAAAAAGAGATGTTGGGAAGTTTATAAAACAGAAATGATTTTCATACATCATTTCTAATTCTAGGAAAATTAAAATTCTTTGCAACACAAATGTTTCAGTTGAATTCACATCATTTCTAAAATTTTGCAACTCAAATATTATAACATAAATATGTTTTTGATCCACGTAAATATTTCAACTTTTCATTTTAATTATTCCACATAGTTTCTTCGACATTTAGTCATTTAAAAGTTTTTCGTCCATACTTTTAGTCCTACTTTTAAGTCAGTTTATATTTACCTTTCAGAGTGTTTGAATGAATGTTTATGATATTATAAGAATTTTTCCAAATAAATTCAAGGTTTCCGAGGACCCAAGGTTTTTCGTCCAGACACATGAGTTGACTTAAAAGTAGAGATTGAAAACTTTTTGGGGATCCAAGGTTTAAAAAAAAATTAGAGCAATTAAAATGAAAAATTGAAATACATATAATTTCAAAAACAAACCCTTTAAAGTTTTTACCCTAAAGCAAAAAGTCACAATTGCACCTTGGACAGAAAATGGGTTTGTATCATGACTTTGATATCGATCATCCGAATGATAAAGATTTACAGAGAATCAAGATAAAGATGGATCATGTTATTAGCACAAGTTTGCTCCTTGTAAGAGAAAACGCTTCAAGAGAGGAAAACCGTGGAAGAATATTGGGGCAAATACTTGATGTCTAATTACTAACTACTATAAAACACGAATACTCCTCAAATAAACCAGACTCTGTTATCAGACACGCGTTGAAAGGTAGTTGCATAAGCTATACTATTAAAACACTTTATGCATCTTTGATGGATAAAATGGTGAATGCTCAAAGTTTTCACTACCATCCGTAAAAAAATGGGTCTAGCTAATAACGGGTCGGCTCATCAGCCCATTTTTTGGGCCAGATCGGGCCTAAATAATAGGGCCAAAAAGCATTCGGACCTTTAAAAGGCCCATCCCATCATGCCCAATTTTAAAAAGGGTCGGACTGGTCTACCGGGCTTTCGGTCGGCCCATTTAAAATAAATATAAGAAAAACTAATTAAAAAATTTATTTTGGTATGAGTTTATTTCTTTCTTTCTTATAAAAAAAAACAACATTTCCTTCAAATTCTCATATTAATAAGTTAGTGATTTTTTTTATCACATTGAAGATTTTATGCATTTTTTTCCTACTTAAGTGTTGATTTTGCTTTCAATTTCTTATTGTTTGAAAGCTTGTTAAGTTATCATAAAATTCTCATATTGTTATTGGATTTGTGTGAACTTTTTGGCATGGTACTAATATGCCTAAGGTTACGTATGATTATCAGATTAAGTTTGATATTCTTCTTGTTATCAAACATGATTATTCTTGAGTTTCTATCCATCTATAAATTTTACGATTGTGTTTTATTAGTTTAATGTGTATCTAGTTAATGTTTATCTCTACATTAAGTACGTTGCACAAATTGAACATAAAGAAAAATGGATGAATGGTCTCTATTTGAAATTTGTAACACAGCCTAGGTTTTTAGACAGGCTCTTAGGTCAGGCCAGACTTTAAAAAGGCTAGGCCAAGTTTAAAATAAAGCGTTTGACAAGTAAAAAGCCAAGGCCTTAGTTTTTCTAACTAGGCCAGACCTATTTAAACAAAGATCGGCTCGGTCCAGCTCATTCCTACCTCTACCTTCTGTTCAGGAGCAAAATTGAACTTGGAGTGAAAAATTGCTGATAAATCGAATTTTGGCAAAAAAATTATCAGGAGTCTATATTTCTAAACTTAAATCAAATCATTTGTGTGTACGTAACATGATAATGATATGAAAAAAATTCTTTGTCGAATTGTTATACACATGATATGAAACTATTCACGTGTCTTCATTATATTAGAGCCTTCTATGACTAAGTCGTGTGGACTCTTTTTTTTTTTTTTTTGGTTACGGGTGTGGACTCTAATATGAAACCTTTGTTCCTCCACTCTCCAAATAAATTAAAGAAAATATGTAATTCATATTCACTGCTATTGTAAAGATTTTATACACTGACAGTCAATCAAAAATGTTAGATCACTAAAATTATTTGACTTTAATCATATAGTTCAACTACTACTACTTCACAGGGAGAGTTCTTGGAAAATTTGGTCTTTGGATACTAGAGGGTTTAAACCGTTTAGGGTTTGTATTACAATTATGTTCTGAATTCTGATGTGGTCCTTGTTGCTGCCATACTGTGTTGAAGTAACAATTGTTTTACTCAAATTGTTCATGCCCAACTTCATTGGTGACTTACGTCCTTCTAAATTTTTATTTTATTTTTTAAATTAGTGCTCATTCTTATTCTCCAAGGGATACTTCATCAGATGATACAATGATTTTATTCTCAAAATGGACCTTTCAACCTAGCACTATCCGGGGAAAGAGGAATCATGGTAAATCTCTCATCTAAAATTTCTTCTAGATGTCTTCCTTAGTTCTTGTAGATGACATTATCTCTCATCAGTGTCATTGACTTCGGAGGTGATCATTCGTCGTAGCACCTTAGTGCACTTCATTATAAAACTCGTGGATCGGGATGAAACGGATATGGGGATTTCAGATTACAGTTTGCTATGACCAAATTTTCAGACTACTAGTTTGCATGGATATGTTATAATTCTGTAATTGTCTTTTTGGTATTGCCTTCTATTACAATTATATGTAACTCTTAATGATAAATTTGACGTAGATTTATTAAATTTGACGTAGAGAGAATGGAATTTCTTAGTTTATGCTATATCCAATGTCAATTATTGTGTTCTATTTGGTTTATAAGAGGTAAGAACTAGATTATACAAGTTCCACTATTAAAGAAGGATGACGAAAAGTGAAATTCTTTTCCCGCCTTGGATCGTTATGATTTCCCTTAAAACACTTCGCCCTTATGATGGTGGGGCTTCTCATGTTAATTATGGCTTGGAATTTGTCGGGGTTCGCCCCTATTCCTCGCCTTGTCAACATGAATCCTAGGAATTTCTCAGCTTGGACTCCAAATGTGCATTTTCTGGGGTTAAGTTGCATGTTGTATTTTTGAATTGACTACGGTATATATTCCAAGTCCTTGCGGTGATTCTGCTACTCTGTTGTTGTTAAAGAGTCCCACATCGGATGAGAGATGGTTTGACAATGTGTTTATAAATGGGGACAATCCTCACCTCACAAGCAAGTTTTGTAGGGTTGTGTTTAACTCAACCATAATTTCTAAAATGGTATCAGAGCATTGTTTCCGTTATCAGACCACCCACCATTTTTTGCCACGCTACGGATGTTCAGTCCTGGACCTAATCTTCTCCGAGAACTAGATCATACAAGTTCCCCCAAAGCAAATAATTCTTGATCAACCTTAAATCGTAATTGTTCCAAGTCTAATGGATAATATTTAGTAAGGAGGTTATGTGTCTCTATATGATCGGAAAAAAACATAATATCATCACTTGATTCATGTGTAATAAAATTCGACATTACCTCTCCACTGCCTTTCCCTCTCCTTTTCTTCTAATTTTGCTCATATTGGATGATTTTGTAGATCGATTGCTTTAGTTTTCAATTTCAATATCTATGTTGATATCAATCTGGGTTATTTTGTTTTCCTGTTGATCTCTGAGTAGTTCATTTCATCAGACAGAGACGGACGACGCCGACTAGAAGGAGAGGGAGAGGCAGCGGCCATATTGTTGTTTCGGAGGAAGAAGGAACGTGGTGTTGTTTGAAAGAGAGTGGGTAGGATTTTTTTTCCAATAAACACATGCTTGTTTTAAATCTTTTGGTATGAGACTTTAATTTTGTTTTTGCCATGTTTCATACATTTGTGCAGTGGACAGGCATAAATGGAGGCTTCCTAAATGGAGCAAAGTTGGACTCTCTCTTTAAGCATTATTTGATAAATTTTATTCGTACACATTGTTGCTAAAAAAGGCATTATAAATAAATTAAACTTTGTTTAATATTAATAGGAAAGAAAAAAAATATATTATTGCATTATAAAAATTAAGGCTATAATGAACTAATATTTCTCGAATATAATCTAATAATGACAAAAGCAAACACTTCATATTTGAAGGAGCAAGTGGAAAAATAGATGATATTGAGAGGGGAAGACTTTTGGGGATTAATTTTCATAGTACAAAATCCTCCTCATTTGGGAATTCAAAAATTATATTGGAGGAGAGTTTTAGGGGGATTTTGGAGGATTTTACATGAATTCTTCAAAATTTATCCATGTAGTTGTAATATTCTTAAATGTTAAAATATATTAATTATAAGCATTAATTTATCATACTCAAAAAAAATTACTCTTTCAAAAAATGTGAAAGATTTTATCATTTTCCCTAATATTTCCAACCCTCTTCCCTTCCACTCCACTCAAAACTCTCAAACCCTTAGATCACATGTTAGCAAAACCTTAGATTAAAATTGGTTGAAGAATCCTAAAAAAATTAATTTGGGGTTTTTTCATGTAAAAAGATAAGAAATCAGAGGTTAGTGAAAATATAGATTTTTTTTTTGTTGCACAAAAAGGCATGAAGATGAAGTATGAGGCTTTTATATTTAAGATAGAAGATTATGAAATTAAATTTGGGTTTTTTTTTTCTTTAGATTTATTGAGAATTTTGAGATTTTGATTTTTAAATTTAGAAGAAGATGAAGTTGAACATAACAATAAGTATCATGTAATTTGAATGTGTTTTTAAGTATATTTTTTATTTATTTTTATTTAAGTTAGTAGATGATGAAAATATGAAGATGGTGATGAAGATGTTCACCAATTTACTGAAAAATTTAATTTTTAATATAAAAATAGTGAAATAAAATAAAATTATCCAATGTGACTTTTCACCTCGGCATTTTTATAATAAAAATGAAAAAATAATTTATTTGTGCATGTTTTAAAAGATAAAGGACTTAATTGAGACAAAAATAAGATAAATGACCTTCGGATTAATTTTTTCTTACTTATAATTTTCTTTTCTTAAGTAATATTGATTACATTTCTTAATTTGTGTAAAATGATCTAAACAACTTACTAATAAAATTTAAGATGGAGGGAGAAATAGATTTCAAAGCATTTGTTCAATTTAATAATGAGCCACCAAAACATACTCCAAGTGGCTAAAATGGTTCCAGTAAGTAACAATTTGTTTCCAAAATGACATGGTAATGTATGGATTTTGGAATGATACACGAATGTGAAATGTGAATTAGAACACGCATATCAAAATCGAAAATAGAAAAGATAACATCCAACCAACACCAATCGAAAGAGAAACATCCACACCCAAAGACGAGATAGGAGAAGCACTCCACCCCTGCTAAATGGCAAGCAAGGAAGCCTTCGTCCTAAAACAAAGCCCAACTCCTGTGGAGATGGACAAAGCATACTATCCCAAGAGTAGATACAAAGAAAACAAACCAACCCGAAATCCTTGCTCAAAGACACCCAAGCAAAACTCCTCCGCAGAAACCTATCGGTCCCAACAGTTCGATGATTTCACCACCCACTCATATGGGAACAAGAATGACTAGAGTGACTCCCAAAAAACCAGCGCCAAAAGGTAAACTAGATTTTATCAACCAATTGCTCTACATCTAGCGTCCTACCAAAGAACACCAGATCATTACGAGCAAACCAGATGGACCACACCCAGGGCCGAACCTTGGCGTGTGCAAACCGCTAAATGGAGTTGGGCCTTAGGAAAAAAAATTATAGTCCAGTAGTACTACTAAGTGTTAGGTGGATGCTTTTTTGGGAGGGTGGTTTGAGGTTCCTCATGTATACGGTAGTGATTTTCACCTTTGGGTGTACCGCACATATACGACATCTTGTATTTATCTTTTAAAAAAAATACATTTTTATTTTATTACGGTCCTCTTTTCACTTACAGAATCGAGCTTCCGGATTCGTAGGAACGACCTTGACCACACCACAAAGTGCCAGATCAACAAAAAAAAAAACACGTAATACTCTCTCTCCTAGGAAAAACACAACACCCTATCTAAAGACCCAATAAATCACTAGGAAGGACCAACCCCAACCAAGCCATCTAAAAATCTTGTACCAAACCCTCGACGCAACCTCACACATAACAAAAAGGTGACTAACAGTCTTCGCCTCCACACCTCAAAATGTACACAAAGAAGCCTTTTGATATCTCAAGACACGTATTTCTAAAACATTAGTTTACATATCGATTGCAGTGGTTTGGTTTAGTTATGGAGTTGTGAATTGAAAATTAAACCGAATATTGATTTTGAACGATTTTTGTTTTTGTTTTAAATCGGTTTTTCACTTCTTCTTTATCAATTTGAATTTGAAGATTCCTAACTATTAAACGTGGAACATCTTTGAAACCACCTATATGGTGGCATATCTTAGATAAAGATCTTAGATAAAGCCTCTAACCGGATGAATTTAGAGTGATGTATGTAGCAAGCAAAAAATGTTGATATATCAGTTTTTCTTTCTTTCTAGAGTGTGGCTTGCTTGCTAGGTACTTAACTACAGGGCAGCCTTCTATTTTCTTTTTCACTTTTTGCTGAATTCCATGTGACCAAAAGACTATGCAAAGCAATGGAATCTGTACGTGCATGGGTCATGAGAAAGATGAACCCTCTATAAGATTCTACTGTATGCCGGAAACTGATTTAAATGCAAAATAAGACCCAACAGTTTTTTTGTCTGGCCCGCCATAAAATTGTTGAGTCCACTTACTCGAAAAATTTGAGAATTATGCTCTTCTTCATCCGGCACATTTTACTCGCGCCCTGCAGCCGTTTAACTCACGCAAGTGTAAATGTATGCGCTAGTTAACTAACGCTACGCAACTTAAAGAGTGCAAGTGTAAAACACTAACTCACGCAGACATTAGCACATGCGTGGGTTAACTCACGCACAGTCTGTGCATACAACCAGAAGAGGCAGAAGCCTTTATTTTCCCTATTTTTTGCAATTCTTCTTTCATACATTCATTCAAGCAAACATTTTTCATCATTCATTCAAGCATTCATTCAATCAAACATTAAGTCGTAAGTATATTACGAAAAATAACGGAATAAAACAACGGAATAAAATAACGAATAATGTCATAAAAACGCTAAAAAGCGCAAGTGTTATATGATTACAACCAAATACAACATGCGTGAGTTAACTCACACTGCGCTACTTAAGTGGCGCACAAAATACAACGTGCACAAGTTAAGACACGCTGCGTGACTTAACTTGCGCAATGATAATTTAGGCAACGCTGCAGGGCGTGAGCGAAAAGTGTTAGGTGAAAAGCAGCATTTTAATTTAAAACAAACGATCAAGGCAATTTATTTTTAACAAGCCAAAATCAAATATATTAATCAAACAAAAACTTAGTAACCAACGCAAAGAGTGTAAGGATAGAAATTAAAAAGACAAAAGCTAAATTTAAACCATCAAAGTTGAAGGTTAAAAGTTAAATTTCAAATTTTCACCTTCAGCCATTAAAATAATAAACGTTTCACTTTGTCAAATAAATGAAGAATTGATTCCTCATGTAAAATACGTCTATTCTTTTCTTTCCAAAAAATCAAAATACAAACTAACCAAATCATATTTAGCATAGATTGAATAGTCCCGGAAGCGCCGCTAAATTATGTTCTTTTCTTTCACAACACTCACCCAACTTCTCATCCTCCCAAACCAATAATCTTCATCCTCTCCCCTACCCCTAATCTAGACTGTACATCTCAGCAGCTGAAAACAATTAAGCCTTGGATAAGAAAAATTCTAATTAAACCTATGTCACTTATCTAGATCAATACTCGTAGAATTTTAATGAATTTTTTTATAAATAATATATTTTTTCTCTTGTTAAGTTTCTTCTTTACTTTTTATTTTAATAAATGTATTTTTGTTATTTGAACTTTTAAAAAACAATAAAATCTTAGTTTTTTGCATTTAAAAAAAATGTATGTATTTAAGACGAAAATCAAAGCAATATAGAGGTGATATAATCACTAGAAATGCTAACAAGTGTCTTCCCATCATATTTGATGGGAAGTGTTTTGGTACATACTTTTTTTTTTTTTTTTTATATATATTTTTGTTTTTCACAATTGTCTAAAAAGTGGTTTTTTTAGAGTGTCTCAAAAGTGTGTTTGTTCAAATAGCACGCATCCTATAAAATTATTGAGGAAAAAGGCTTGCATGTCGGCACGAGGTTTTTTGTGAACTTTCTGTCCATACAATATTTTTTTGCAACAAATACAAATTTGTTTGCAGCAAATATGAATGATTGAAAAGCAATTATCAATATCATACATCAATTCAAATAAAAGGGGTATGTAACATGCATAACGATCAGCTCATGATTTCAATTTCGACCCCTCTGCCCCAAAGATAGAGCTTGTGATTTCATTTCTTGGATTTCACTTATTGATTAAAATATACTATTTAAATGAGAGAGAATGATTAGTTAAAAGAGAGATATGAACAAAAAGACAACAATGACAACAAAGGTCAATATTTTATCATAATAGCATAGAATTTAATTGAGAATGTATAAAAGTTTTACAAATGTTTGATCATATTAATTTATTATTAAACTAATTTGAGTTGGTATGGTCTCGGATTCGATTCTCTTTAGTGTAAATTTCGGTGAACTAATTTATAAAATTTTATTAATTGACAAATGAATCTTTCGAAAGAACCGAGTTTTTCAATTTTATTTTGTGATTAATAGTACTTTCAACGCTTTTAAATTATTATTTTTCACTTTACATTTATAGCAATGTTGAACGTGTGTATCACGATTCAAGGGATGTAAACTATTAAACTTCAATTAATAATTATAATTATATATAAAAAATGAGTAACTAGTGGTTTAAGCTTGGGGTGTAATTACGTTTTGAGTTGGTTCAATTTTTTGGAAGAAAAAAAATTATGAACTAAAAAAAAAATAATCAGTTGATTTTGTTTAATTTCTATAATTTCAGAAAAATAAATGAGATAGATAGTATATAATGATTTCCTTCAAAAAAAAAAAAAGATAGTATATAACGATTAAAAATATATGATCACAACTTTTTTTAAGATAACCGTACTATTAATAATATCTAACAACTAATTAATAATAACAATAAGGTTTTTTCTAGATTACCTTTGAAGAATGGTGGGTAATTTACCCACCAACCAATGAAAATGAGCAATTTATTGGTGGGGTCAAGATAGTTCATGGATACCACTTAAAAATGTGCTTATGTGGCTAATGTGTATTGGTTGGGGTAAATTATCCACCATTCTTTCATAGGTACCCTAGTTGTCACCTAATAATAATAATAATAATATTAATAGTCTAATATGAAAATTGAGTGTTACAAATATGAAAAACAAAACCGAACCAATCTAAATAATCTAGATTGAATATTCAAATTTATGGAGTCATTGGTTTGATTCTTACACTTCTAGTTTGAGTCTGTCAGATTCAGGGTGCAAAAATAAAATTTTAGTGTGTGCAAAGAATATAAAACATAGTTATATATATGTACAATTTTTATAAGTTCATGATGTGCATGTGCACACTCTGCACACCCTATAGAGTGTTTCTATACGCCCTTGATCATAAATACTCACTCTAATCTCATATATAAGCAAAAATTCTTTTTTTAATTAATTGAATAATTATTTTATCTAATTTATAATATAAATCACAAACATTGCTATTCAATGAATTTAACTATATATATTTTGTTTATATATGAGACAGGAGAAAGTGCATCAATACTTAATCAGAATAAATTAAGATTCTCATCATCTAAAAAAATTCTTTTGGAGCATATTGAGAGTAGTGTATGTGTCACACACACACATATATATATAGGAGTGTTTTAGCAAGCTACATCTTAAGGTGTATTTAACTACTTTTTAGTTATAACTTGCTAAAACACATCTTCTAAAAAATAAGTGGTGTATCCTAGCAAATGCCGATAGGAGTTGCTAACATACACCCACTTATTTTTTTAGAAGGTGTGTTTCAACAACATTCACCTTAAGGTTTATTTAACAACTTTTTAGTTATATATTTGCTAAAACACACTTTAATAAAAACACACGGTAAAGTTTGGTTGACAATGCAATGTTTCATAAAGCTTTTGGAGTATGCATGCATGCTGGCCTCCTCTACCTAGGTCAAATTAAAGGACACTAGCCTTTAATTGACAAAGATGTAGGTCATCATCCATAAATGGAACAAACGACGTAAACGCTTAATTTAAGTGCCTGAACCGGAAAAAACCTTATTTTAAAGTACACCCTAATGGATACATAATTAGTTACAAATAACAATCACATGTAGCTCTCCATAAATAACATCCATATATACTTTTATGAGACAAACATACATGCATGCAAATGGATCCTAAACGTACATTACATATTTATTGAACTTCAACAAGCATCACTTCATCCATTCAAATAAAAACAAGCATCACTTCATGTAAGTGCCTGAACTAGCAATGTTCAGGTTAGCAAATAAATAAAAGCTCTACACACTCTTGACAACAACAAAAATACATTACATATATAATCAAATGCATAGAAATAATTAAGACTCCCATCCTAAAGGAATAATAGGATTTGTGACAAATTGGCTGCTTGAGGATGGCAATGATGATGACATACACATGAGAGCATCAATATTGTAATCCAATGGATTAGCTTCCACATTTTGATCTTGTGAATGAATAATACCAGACGAGTAGCACTGAATTTCCTGAGGAGTTTCATGTTCTTGGGAATTAGATGAATCTAGGATGCTAGAAGCGTAATCCTCAAGGCTTTGATGATTGGCTAATTCAGGCACAGTAGCATCAAGTTCAACCAAATCATGATATTGATCATATTGTTGAATTAATTCAATTGGGTTCATTAATTTGTTAAGTGGGGTCGTATCACTTTTTAAAAATTGATTTTCTTGATTAACTGGGTTGAGATGAAGGGCTACACCGTCTTCATATGGAAAAGGATCAGATATTGGTTGTACTATATTTTGTGGTATTGGATTTTGAATGAGAGGGAAATTGGCATTATAATGGTCATTGATGTCTACCTTTGTATCAATTTGATGAAAATTACCTTGTAGATTTGGAGATGAGGTTGAATGGTATAGGTAATCTTGATGGTTATAATGATTGAAGTTGAGGATCACATTAGGGTTTGCATTTAAAGGGAATGAGTTTTCCATTGAACCAATATTATGGTCATCAGAAAATGTGGTGAAAGATGGAATAATACCATGAGAAAGGATTTTTTTCTTTATGGTTGAATTCCAAAAGTTTTTTATCTCATTATCTGTTCTTCCAGGTAAGTGCTTTGCAATTTGAGCCCATCTGTCCAAAACAAGTGTAAATCTTGTTAAAAGTAAAAAAAAAAAATGAATGTTGTAGTTTGAAAAAATAGTTTTAGGGTCTTGCTAACAAGTGCTTTTAGTGTAATAGAAATAATTGAAAACTTTTATATAGATAAAATTGTTTTTTGTTGTTTCAATGTACTGTATAAGCTACTCCTCTTCGTTTTGCAATATTTGTGTTTAAAATTATTTTTTGTTTTAAAATATCAATATAACAAAATACTTATTTATTGTATTTCAACTCAACTATAACTACTTTTCTAACTGGTATTAAGAAAAATCTTTTACTAGTAAATAAAATTTAGGGAAATGCTAACAAGTGCTCTAAGGACTTCTTAAGAAGTTTAAATCGAAAACTTTATTTTAAAAATTGTATATTCAACACATTGAACAACAAAAATAATTTTTTCTACATAAAACTTATCAATCATTTCTAAAATCAGACGGATGAAGTTAGCATGACCCTAAAACTTATTTTTTCGTTAAAATTAAAAAGTAAAAAAAAAAAAAAGTAACTCAAATTAAATTCCTAAATTGAGACATATGTAGTATTAGTTTTTTTTTTTTTAGTGGACGGATGAAGTATTAGTTGTTAGCCCTAGATGTATAGGGAAATAGCATGACTTGAAAATGATGCAAAAAATAATAATGAATATAGGGAGTAATATGTTAAGTCGACATTCACGGAGGGATTCCAGACAAACTTTTGAATTTTGAGAAGAAAGAGAGCTAATGTAATGAATATACCTATTGCCTAGAATGTTGTGTAGTTCTACAATGAGTGCTACTTCTTGATGAGAGAAACTTCCACGTTTCAAATCAGGTCTTAGATAATTTATCCATCTTAATCTACAACTCTTTCCACATCTCTGCAGACCTACACACATCATGATATACAAATGAAAAAAAAAATGTTAATTTGAAAACTATATGTTAAAAGAAATAGTCTTGTATAAGATGTTTTTAATACCAGCAAGTTTTGGAACAGAACTCCAACAACCATGTCCATATGTTGTACTATATTTGATGAGTTTTTCATCTTCTTCAGGTGACCATAATCCTCTTTTAACCTTCTGTTTGTTGCAACAAGAGTGATGTCCCATGATGTCTTGTTTTGGTATTATTTGAAAAATGGTGAAAGAAATGACAGATGAATCTATATGATCTTCTATCTTTGGCTTTAGCTTAAGAATAGAATATGTTGCATTAAATTAAGAAAAGAACGGTGTATACAGAGGAAAAGGATGACACATGCAGAAGAAACTGTGAGTACACTAAGGTGGTGAACTCAATGTGGAAATTGTACAATGGTGGCCCAATATAAAGGTTTTTGGAAAATTGATAAAAGGTATGCAGCTTCAACTGCAAGAGCATGACACCTTATAAAAGTTGATAATTGCTAGGGTGGCATATACACACATGGTTTACTGTGGATGGATATTTGAAAATTGCTCAAAACAAATTTATTTATTTATTTTTTTATGCCAAAAAGAAAATATAATAAATAAAAAATAAACAGATATAGATTGGGGGACATAGACCTAACCCACGGATAACCCAAACGGGAATACATCATGATAAAAGAGTTCAAGTGAAACAACTCTAATCTATCCTAACAAAAATACACTAATCACTGACGCAACCAAGCGAACCCGCGTACGGGCGCAAAACCGGATTACAAAAAAGCGTGAAAAGTGAACATTCGCATAGAACAATTAAAATATTAAACCTGGCGAATGGATTGACCGTCAACACGGTATCCAATTCAAGAGCCCACAATCCCCTGAATCAACAGCAGACATAAAATGCTCTTTCGAGCAAACAACGTGTAAAAACTCAAATCGAGGGATGAGTTCAATACGTCAGTAACCAAACCCTTTTGGGGTTAATCGAACAAGACCCTTTCGGTTTAATCAAACCAGACCCTTACAGGTTTATGAAACTCAACCACTGCAAAAGAGTCCAGATCTGCAACCCCCCAACGTCTGCTGAACAGAACTAAGAAAACACATACCAAACTACCGAAGTCACAAACAACAAACCACACGACAACGACAACGAACACAACCATCCATAAACACCACCATCAACTCAGCCAAAACAAAAACAATAGAAACAGCAACATTGAAACCACGAGAACGACGGCGATACCGCAAAAACAAAAACACAAAGACCCCAGAGAGAGTCTACCACCAAATCAAGCAAAACAACCAATTGGACCAGAAAAGGACAGTTACACGCCACTAACGCAAACCACAACCACTGATAAGAAAACCACAAACCACCATGATCCTTGCGACACGAACAATCCAGAAGTTACGTGAAGGAGGGTTAATCGTGGAGGAGAGAGGTGACACACCTACAGCCGTCGGCGTAGAACAGCCACCACCGCCATCAAAACCAGCTGAAACATCACCGACCCGGACAACAGAGAAACCTAACGAGAAAACCCACAACAACCCCAAACTCCGGCGAGCAAAAGACCACAAACCCAAGTTGAGGAGAAACGGCCGACGACAAGATCTCAAGACAACAGCTCGACGACGAACCATCCAAAACCCACAACATCAAATCCCTAAACATGACGGCAAATGGGAGAAAGGAGGTGCGGAGAACCAACATTCTCGTCACACCTCCGCAACAGGAGGCTACATCTGAAAGGGAACGATTTGGATTTTGTGGTTTGAGGGCGGCGGACTGTTTGTTCTTAGAGAGAGGGAAGAGAAGAAAATAGTTAGAGAGATAAGTCACCAAAATTTTGGAGAACCCCTCCAGGATCCTCAAATTGCGGAAAACACTTAAATTATACTACCTCTATCCCTAATTATTAGACCCTTTTGAGAATTTTTTTTTGTCCCTTTTTATAAGACCCCTTTGCTATTTTCAACTACATTAATTATTTCTTTACATACATGCCCCTATTAATTATACATCTTTTTCTTCAATCAACAATAAATAACATGTTGAAAACATAAATCATCTACCTCTTAAAGGATAAAATTGTAAAACTGATGACATTAGGTCATATATCACTTTTGTTATAGTTTTTATGTAATTTTGGTTGAGTTCGGGTGATTTTGCATGAGATAGAAGCTTCAAATGACACATTTGATGTTGGCAAACAAAGAAGAAATCGTGCTCCGATTTTACAGCAAATTTGAGACATTTTGTCTCGTAAAAAATCGTGCTCCAATGGAACCAAATCGGGCTACGATTTGGCAGACGCTCCAGCCAGGATATGACTTTAATGAAGCCATCGTGCTCCGATTTACAGCATCGGAGTACGATTTTGGCGTATCTGAGAATTTTCCTATAAAAGGGAAGTTGTTTTCTGAGCCAAGGGTTCGAAATTTTGGAGAAAGAAACAGACTTTTGGAGCAAGAAATCTGGAGAGAAGGTGGGAGACCATCAAAACTCATATCCGGTTACCAATTTCATGTAATGAATCCTTCTTTTACATTAGTTATTTGTGCTTTAGCCATGAGTAGCTAGATCTTTTGTGATTAGGTCAAGAGATGATTTTGTTCTAGCTCATGTTTATGTAACCTGTAACTCTTAATCTTTATGAATGCTATTCTAGTTTATTCAGTATAAATTGTTCTTAATGCTTTTATGATTCTGACCCAATATAATTGATTCAAGAGTTTATATGATTGCTGACACCAACGTGTAACTCTGACATATCTATACTGTTCAATCTAACGGACAATCTAGGGATGGAGCGTTGTTAGGTTGTGATACTTAAATTAACGGACTTAAAACCTTTTATGATTATAGGTTCACCTAAGGAATTAGGGAATTATAATCAGAAAAGAAGGCTTAGGATCAAGGGATTGACCTAAGCTATTTTGTTAATTTGTCGTTAACTTTATAGCATTCGTAAACTTAAGAAACAGGTTGCTAATGAGTGATGAACAGATTAATTGATTGACCTAGTCATCTCTCCATACTATTTCTTAAACCAATTTTTCCTTAACCATTTTATTTACATTTGTAACTCAAACCAAATTGCCTCAGTGCACCCCCCATTTTACATACATCCTTAATAATAATGACATTATCGAGTAGAAGTTGAAACAGTCCTTGTGGATACGAATCTTATAAATTTTATTACTTCGATATAAGTTAGTACACTTGCTAATTATGTATCAAAAATCAATATTAATTACAAACATATTTAATACAAATATCCACTATCTTAATTCCCGTTATTTTTTCAAAATGGCCATATAATTAGGGACGAAGGTAGTATTAGATATGGTTTGACAATGTATTTATAAATAATTTTTTTAATAATGTATTTATAAATGATGAATAGTCTTTATATACAAACTGATTTTTTTTTTTTTTTTAAATTAAGTTAGGGAAGTTGTTACGGTTCAATCCTTTGCCTCATAAATGAAATTTTCTTCTAGGAAGTCTTTTACAGTTTTTTCAGCAGCCTCTGTTTTTTCAGGAGATTGCTTCCTATGTTGTTGATGACAAGCGTTGCTAGGGTCGATTTCGAGCATGTCAGCTGCACTCCAAACAAAGAAGGCAGCATGTTCCCGTAGGCAAGCAATCAGTTGAGCTCGCACTAGTTCAGGAAGCTCTTTGCCAATTTTGAAGTTCTTTGAATGGTCGTCTCCATAGGGAATCAGCTCAAAGTCTCCGTCAGGGATTGACCTCAGGATTTTCACATTGAGTGGGTCCTTCTTTTATTTCTTTTTCTCCTACAGGTCAGACTTTGTGAACCTGGGGTCGAGATTGTAACACCCCGTTTTCCCAACGTGAAAATTTCATTTATTTAATCAGAGTAATTCACCTAAACGGAATGTCACATTCTTTTCTTAAAATCATAAACTGTATAAATAACTATTTATCCTTTAAAATTCAATAACTAAAAAGTCTTTAATACTTCGCAGCGGAAATTATTCAATAATCAAAACAGTCTTTGGCACTAAAGCCTCTTTACAATTATGTCATAAAAATCCATTCTAAAAACATAGTCATAACTCTTCAGAAACAATACGTAAGGAATAGAAAGCAATAACAAATTCTCATCCCGTTACGTATCAGAGCACCTAAAGACACTTGAGCCACCACTCCTACTAATCATTAATACCTGCAAGTTACTCATACGAAGAGCAACATTTTCAAGCAGAAGGGGTGAGATTTCACAAAACAATAATATCAAGCATATAATTCAATAATTATATTTAACAACACAAATAACTTCATCTATTAGCAATAATACTTCTTAATGTATAATTCTTAATAATCCAACTAACCTCTAATTATCATTTACTTTATATTCATCACATTATAAATATCATCATATAACACATATTAACCAAATCGTAACAAACATAGATCATCACATCATAGTCATAGTTCATATATAGCATAACAACATCTTAATCCTAATTCATATACAACATAACAACATCATTAATTCATAATAATAATTATTCATCAAACATCTCATTATCAATTCATTAATAAAAGACAACTTATCAATTTAACATAAACATCATCAAGTACACTTAACAACTCATAGATATCAACATGTAATCATCATCACTAATAACTTTAAAACAATACAATATAATCATCTCTTATTAATAGTAATAATTATCTTCATCATAACATAAACATCTTCTTATAATAATATAACAACAACGTAACATGATATTCACTTAATAATAATGATAATTATATATACATCACCTCGTCATAATATAATAATATAACAACAACATAGCATGATATTCATTTAATAATAATAATAATTATATATACATCATCTCTTCATAATATAATAATATAACAACAACATATTCATCTTTTTATGGAAATATAATCAACACATACTAACACCAACATCAACATCATAAATCTTCAACATAAACATCTTAAACAATATCATCTTAAACATCATAGCATCTTTGATAAACAATTACCAAGTAATCACAACATTCGATCATCATCAATAACATAACATAATATTCACTTAATAATATTAATCATATATAGAACAACATATTCATCACTTAATAGTAGCAATTATACACAACATCATAACAACTTAACAATATCATAATCATTATCTTAAACAACATAGCAACGTAACAATATCATAATCAATATCTTAAACAACATAGCAACGTAACAATATCATAATCAATATCTTAAACAACGTAGCAACATAACAGTATCATAATCAACATGTTAAACAACATAGCAACATAACAATATCATAATCAATATCTTAAACAACATAGCAATATAACAATATCATAATCAACATGTTAAACAACGTAGCAACATAACAATATCATAATCAACATGTTAAACAACATAGCAATATTTTAGTCAACATCATATAATTCACATCGTACAATCTTCGTAGGTACTTCTTTAACAACACATGGGTAGAACACAACTCGACAAACTCATGGATGATAATTCATCGACAACTTAACAACTCATGGATGATAATTCATCAACAACGACCTTGACTCGACATATGCGATAATGCAACTTAGACACTTATATGCATGTGGTACCAATCGTCATCATAAGTATTAATATACTTTTATCGTGCGGAGGACAAAGCTCCTAAAACGTGCGGAGGACAAAGCTCCTAATCGTGGTGAGGACAAAGCTCAATGAAATGCTATGCATGGACTCTTAACAACAAAACACCGTAATCATCGTAATCAACATATCATCATGCATCCAATAATTTGAAGCTAAACGTCATCATTTCATAATATATATATATAGACATCATGCACTTAGTTAAGTAACAGCAGTAGCACAGTCAAATCACACAACAATAGAGAGATATCAATATATCAATTGCAATTCACAACATAACAATATTAATGTGAAGCATCAACAACTTAAACATCAAACATCTTCCACATAAGGCATATAAATATTTCACATAACCAACAACAACAACATAGGCGACACATAAACATCTCAGGATATAACAATATCAAATGATAATCAACAACAACTCATGCAACTTAGTTAAATAACAATAACAGCATAATCAGATCATATCAACAGCTTAATATCAATTCATTTTCAACAACTTCCTAATCATTCAATAATAATTCAAGTAATGCAATCAATCAATAAATCACATTATAAACACTTAGCATTTCAATATAGCTTCACAATTCACAATCATTATCTTTAATAGGTCACACTATGTACCTAAAGTTCATTTCTAACCAATCCAAGCAACTCAAGTCTCACAATGCACTAAAACACTCAATTCTGGAAGTGCTCGCGAGGCGAGAGCATCTGCTCGCCGTGGCGAGTACAAGCCAACTTTCCAACTAAGGTTGTTCTAGGTTCAATCTCGTTCTAAATCATTCTCTAATCAATAGTAGGCACCTAAAGGTACTCAAAGACATCTAAGGTTCAACTCAAAAGGTCGAAACACAAAATCTAACATGCTCTCTGCCTTAACTCGCTATGGCGAGTAAGGTTGCTCGCAATGGCGAGCAATACCAAAACACTCGCGAGGCGAAGGGGAAGGCTCGCGTGGCGAGAGATGAAGATCATCCCTCGCGAGGCGAGGATCATAGCTCGCCGTGGCGAGCGATGAATCTAGGCTCGGACATGATGCACTTTCTACACGAAAATCATCATCTAACAAGGTTCTAAGCCTAATTTCAATTCCAGAATTCATCTAAATCATTATCTAAGGTCTAAGGACAGTTTCTACATCTTTTTAACAAGTTTCCACCGTTTAATCATCAATTCTATCAATTTGACCTAATTTCCGATTCTTCTTAAACTCATCCTAATTCATGTTAAACTTAACCATTGATTCACATACTTAATAGAATTGCAAAGTTAGTCTCACCCTTACCTTAGTACACAAAATCGCAGCCTCTAGGTCTTCTCCCTCTTCTCTTGACTTTTCTCCCTTTTCTCCAAAAGCAGTCGTACGTACGTTATGTTTTTCTAAACTAGGTCTCTCCTATTTATATAAATCTTTAACCTACTTATTTTTCTCTTAAATCCAAATATTAATATTCTATTCTAATATATACATATATATAAAATATTTCTATAACAATAATAAATAACAAATATATCTCTATAACATATATATATTTCCATAACAAATCATTTATATTTCCATAGCAAATGACATATATTTCTACAACAAATCATGTATATATTTTTGTAACAAATGACATATATTTCTACAACAAATCATACATATTTCTATAACAGATTATATATATTTCTAAATCAAATAACATATATATTATATTAATAAATATATAACATATATCATAACAAAATATCACTCATCAAAATAAATCATATAAATCACACAAATCATATAAGTATATTCTAAACTTATTTAAAATAATTAAATAATTAGAGAGGGCGTTACAGAGAGTGCTCGCATCAACTTTCCCTTTACCCTTAGAGGATTGTTCAGTTAGGGAATCCGAGCTCTGGCTCTTATTCGCCTAGAGGAAACATCTTGTTCTAGCTTCGATGTCTCCGTGCAGAGTGGTGATGGTGTCATTCTTCGGATGGTATTTTAGCTTTAGATGGACAGTCGAGCATACGACCTCGAGTTGCGCCATCTCTGACCTCCCTATTATGCAATTGTATAGATAGGAGCAGTCGATCATCAAAAATGAGATCTTTATTGTTCTTTTGGCCTCTCAAAATTTTGTGCATTCAATTCATTAAAAAGTTAAAGATTATATGAAATGCGCACATTCCAATAAATTATTTCTACTATTGATTCATTAACTTGTACCTTAAGAACACAAGTTAACATTTTTTTTTCTTTCAATTTTCATCTCCTTCAGCCGGGAGGAGATTGTCTCCAGTTCTTTTCTCTCATGTGAAATATAAGCCCTCTATTAAATAGGTGAGAGAATGTGTTTGTAATAATAAAAAGGGAGAAAGAGTGTAATTAAAGGAACAGGAGAAAACAGGAGAGATCTCCACCGGAGAGGATCCACTCCCCCTTCAACCTTACTCTTTTTATTTTTATTTTTGAAAGAAACCCTACTCATCAAATATATATTTCACTAAAAAGCTCATGTTTTTATCATCTGGGTTCTTTAATTCTTCATTACTTCAGAATTGCAGAATTTACATAGGGGATGAAGGATTTGTATACTCTTACCAAATCAAAATATTTATCTGATTTTTCATTTTTTATTAGAAGTTTACAATATTGTTAATGGTTATTTGAGATGTTTACATCTTCATTTGTCATATGCATAAAACCAAGTCTTAGAGTGAGAAAGTACTTTTGTTACTAAACTAGAGCGAGAGAGATGTTTCTCGGTTTTCCTAAAGGAACAATGTTGATGCATGTTTAGAGTAGGTACAAAATAAAGACTGCATATGGAAAGCAAGTTTCGATCTAAGGTGTGTAGAATATGAGCTGTGCGAGATTTATTGGGAAGTAAGAAGGCAAAGGCACAAACCGTAAATAAAAAAAAAGTAATGATACATAGACATTCTTAGGTGGCAATACACCCTTTGACACCCACACAAAAATCTGACACGTAGTCACGTGGATCCCGCACAATCACACTTTCTCTTTCCTCTCCTCTTCTCTCTTCCTAGTGCATGAGGTGTACAAGGGTGTATGAGAATAAAGGGTGTTTATGTAACATTTTCTATAAAAAAATTGTAGCGAGCGTTCGTGATATTTTCGTGAGGCTTTTTTTGGCTATGTATAGCATAGCTCGATTGAAAAACCAATATTGAATAAGATTTAATATATTATCCTTTATTTTAGATTGGTATAAATAATGATAAGAGTGTACTTTTTGTCCAAATAAAAAAAGTGCATTTTGTTAATATGGATCTTCATGTTTTTTTATATATATACACAATGGTAAAGTTTGGTTGACAATGCATGCTTCATAAAGAGAGCAATAGAACAAACGACGTAGTAAATGCTTAATTTAAACCGTAATTTAAAGTACCCTAATGGAAACATAATTAGTTAACAATAACATGTAGCTCTCCATAAATAACATCCATATATAGTTTTATGCGACGAACATACATGCATGCAAATGGGTCCTACACTTCACCAAGCATCACTTCACCCATTCAAATAGCAATGTTCAGGTTAGCAAATAAATAAAAGCTCTACACACACACACACACTCTTGACAACAAAATTAAAATACATTACATATATAATTTAATGCAAAGAAATAATGGAGCTCACTAGAATGAAGTTATACCAATGCTTTAATTAAGACTCCCATCCTAAAGGAATTATAGGATTTGTGACTATTTGGCTGATTGATGATGGCAATGATGACATACACATGAAAGCATCAATATTGTAATCCAATGGATGAATAATACCAGACGTACTGTAGCACTGAATTTTCGCAGGAGCTTCATGTTCTTGGGAATTAGATGAATCTAGGATGCTACAAGCATAATCCTCAAGGCTTTGATGATTTTCTAATTCAGGCACAGTTTCATCAAGTTCAACCAAATCATGATATTGATCATATTGTTGCATTAATTCAATTGGGTTCATTAATTTGTTAAGCGGGGTCGTGTCACTTTTTGAAAATTGATTTTCTTGATTTAGTGGGTTAAGATGAAGAGCTACACTGTCTATTGACCATGTATCTTCATAAGTAGAAAGATTAGATATTGGTTGTACAATATTTTGTGCCATCGGATTTTGAATGTGAAGGAAATTGGCATTATAATGGTCATTGATGTCTACCTTTGTATCAATTTGATGAAAATTACTTTGCTGATTTGGAGATGAGGTTGAATGGTATAGGTAATCTTGATGGTGATGATGATTGAAGTTGAGGGTCACATTCGGGTTTGCATTTAAAGGGAAGGAGTTTTCCATTGAACCAGTATTATGGTATGGGGTGTGAACATCAGAAAATGTGATGAAAGATGGAGTAATATCGTGAGAATGAATTTTCTTCTTTATGGTAGAATTCCAAAAGTTTTTCACCTCATTATCTGTTCTTCCAGTTAAGTGTTTTGCAATCTGAGCCCATCTGTCCAAAACAAGTGTAAATTTTGTTAAAAGAAAAAGAAAGAAAACAAAGTAAAATATTCACTCTGTTCTAAAACAAGTGCCATCAATTTTTTATTTTTTACATAAATAATAAATAAAAGAAAGAATTTTGTAATCTGAAAAAAAAAAATATATATTATTAGCTACTCTCTTTTGTTTTGCAATATTTTTCTGTTTAAAATATTAATAGAACATTTATTATTTTATTGTATTTCAACTCACCTAGCTACTCTTCTTACTACTACTAAGAAAAATCTTTTACTAGTAAGTAAAACTTAAGGAAATGCTGACAAGTGTTCTTATTAAGAAGTTTAAAATGATCCTTCAAAAAAAATGAAGTTTAAAATGAAAACTTTATTTTAAAAAGTGTGCATTCAAGATATTGAAACAACAAAAATAATTTTTTCTACGTAATTATTTCTAATTTTGAATCCTTGACAAGTGTCCTAGTGCCCCTAAGGCACTCGTTAGCATGACCCTAAAACTTATTTTATCTTTAAAATTAACACAATTAATTAATCACTATTTTTGGGTCATGCGAACTTGTGCCCTAAGGGCACATGTTAAGGAATCTAAAAGTAGAAATATTTCATCAAGTTTTGTACATTCTATTTCCTTCTATTTATTACATATTCAAAAATGGCTTAAACATGTATTTCATCCTTGCAATTAGGGATCGATTAAAAATTGCTCCCTGTAATCGCTAATCCTTTTCTCTTAACTTGTGTCTTAAGGATACAAGTTACCTTTTCTTTTTTTTTTTTTTTTTTTAGAGTCCGGATGAAGTACCAGTTATTAGCCCTAGATGTATAGGGAAATATATCATGAAAATGGTGTAAAAAATAATAAATCGACATTCCAGAGTAACTTTTGAATTTTAAGAAGAAAAAAACAAAAGAGCTAATGTAATGAATATACCTATTGCCTAAAATGTTGTGGAGTTCTACAATGAGTGCTACTTCTTGTTGAGAGAAACTTCCACGTTTCAAATCAGGTCTTAGATAATTTATCCATCTTAATCTACAACTCTTTCCACATCTCTCCAGACCTACACACATCATGATATACAAATGAAAAAAAAAAATGTTAATTTGAAAACTATATGTTAAAAGAAATAGTCTTGTATAAGATGTTTTTAATACCAGCAAGTTTTGGAACAGAGCTCCAACAACCATGTCCATATGTTGTAATATATTTGATGAGTTTTTCATCTTCTTCAGGTGACCATAATCCTCTTTTAACCTTCTGTTTGTTGCAACAAGAATGATGTCTCATGATGTCTAGTTTCTTTTCTCCTTAGTTTGATCAAAAAGTCTGAAATTACAAATATTCCAATGGACAGCAACAATGTATAAGCTATTTTGGTGTTCTTTTAATAACGAGAGAAAGAAATGACAGATGAAGCTCTATCTTCTATCTTTGGCTTTAGTTTAAGAATAGAACATGTTGCATTAAATTGTGAAAAGAATGGTGTGATCAGAGTAACAGAGAAAAGGATATATATATATATATATGCACAAACTGTGAGTGCACTGAGGTGGTGACTTCAATGCGGAAACTGTACAATGGTGGCCCAATATAAAGGTTTTTGGAAACTTGATAAAAGGTATGCAGCTTCAACTGCAAGAGCATGACACCTCTTATAAAAGTAGATAATTGCTAGGGTGGCAAATAGTCACATGGTTTATTGTGCATGGATATTTAAAATATCTCCTTACGGTCATCAACAAAAAGAGAGAAAATACATATAAGTCAGTTTTGTGCATTAATGTTGGACCGTATTTTATTTTGTGTTGAATTGTAATAGAATTCATTCTCGTGAGTGTTTCATTATGTTCTAATGTGTATTTATATAATGATGTTGTTTTGAAGGGATTAATTAAGATTTTTTTTATGATAACATTCTCAATTTGCAAAATAAGCGGATGAGAGATGAATGTCATTCGATCAATGTAATCGTTTTTAAACATCGGTTTTGTCCTCCATGATTCCAACATATTTATCATTGGGGGTGTGGTGATCTTGAAGAAATATGAACTTTATTTGTTTCTCTAATAGTATGATCGTTGCTTACCATCTTATCATGTAAGCTTGCAACTTGTCTTACATCCTCAATTCATGTTTTTCTTGTTTGTCGACCGCTAATCTTGAGGATAGTCAGATTAAGTGGAGCTCTTCTAATCATAGTTGCACCACCATCAAAGTTCATGGAAGCCACTTAGGTAATCCATCAGAGATGGCTTTGGAGCCTTACTTTGTCAATCTTCAATGTCTTGGATTTCAGGCTACATTGTTAGCACCTCTACATCGTCCTTCCTTAGCTTCATGCAATTCACCAAGGATTGTTATTATCTTAGGAACTGAATTTTCAAGTTGTTATTCGCTATACAGATTCCCTCCATCATGTTCATATTCTCAAGGAACCAACTTATAGATTCCATAAATATTCAACTTGATCCAAGACATCAAGGACCTTCTTAACTTTGATTGGCTCGCTTCTATTGCCCACACCCTCGGCAGAAGAAGTGGTGTGTTGACTTTCTAGCTAAGTTCGGTGCTTCTTCTACCCTAGAATTTGTCTTGGTTCACAACTCTCCTCCCACAAGCTTATAAGACTTTCTCATAATTAGAATTAGCTACGCTAAGGGTCTGTTTGATTTAGTTTTCAAAAACTGTTTTTCAGTTTTTAAAAATTAAAAACTAGAAAATTTGTTTGGATGTATGATTTTGTAAAATTGTTTTTAAAAACTTTTTTCCATTTTGCAGTTTTTAAAAGTAAAAAACCAAAATAGCAAATATGGGTTTTGCTTTTCTCTTTCAACAAAGATTGAAAACAGAAAACACAGAGAAAATGTACAATTTTCATTAATGGCAGTTTGATAATTAAGTGGAAGTTCTATTATTATTTTTTACCTATTTTTATGTTGACGCTCACACACAGCGAATCTATTCTTATATTAATTGAATTGAATTATTGTCTATTCTTATACTTCCTCTGTAGATTTAATTGAGCCAAAAGTTTATTTCACACATATTAAGGAAAATGTATAAATGAAGGAGATAGAAAAAACGTTTTAAGTGCTTTTGTTAAGTATTGGTGCATTCTCCACTATTATAAATGCAAAGTGGAATATATTGAATTGGGAGTGATGAAATTAATATTAATTAGAGTTATAAAGGGGAAAAAGTAATTAATAATGTATTGGAAAGTGAAAATGACTCAGTTATTTTAGGACACTTTTTTTTTTTTGCAATTGGCTCGGTTATTATGGGACATAGGGAGTATTAATTTAATTGAATTGAATTTTTGTTCATTATTTCTTTCCATTATTTCTTGAATAACAGTTTATTATTTAATTATATTCAATAAATAAATAATCGTTAAGTCTCCGTGAGCTTAGCTCAATTGATCGGAACATTGGATAATATATGCAGGGCTAGAGTTCGAACCCCGGACACCTCATTTCTTCACATTTAAAATGTGTGAGTTTCAGCCACTAGACTACTTAACAAAAAAAAAAAAAAACCATTAATTTAATCAATCATATGTAATCCTTTTTTTTCTTCTTGTTTGATAAAGTGACAAGTACTATCGATACTCACATATAACTATGAGGTCTCGGATTTAAACTCGGGTGGAGGTGTCTAACCTAATATTATCGACATTATCAACAGAATTACATTATATGAACAATTCAGATAATTTTGGATGATTAATTATCCAATTGAATAAGATCTAATTTTGATCGATATTTAGACATCTAAATTATAAATCATAATTTTTTTTACTAATATTGTAATATATGGCAGTTTCCTTTTATAATTGGCCTACAAAATACTTACATCCACAGCAACAAGATATCCTATTTAATGTAAAAATGCATATATAATCTAGTTTTTAATGTTTAGTAGGAATACTTTCATCTCTAAAACTGATGGAGTTTTTAATATTAGTCGGAATACTTTCATCTCTAAAACTGTTTTCAAAAACAGGATTACCAAACAAGATTTTTGTTCTTTTTCTTCTTAAAGGTGTGTTTTGATGACAGTCCGTCATATCACATTTTTAGAGTCTTTTTAATTAAGTTTTAATTCTATTTTTATTAGTTTAGTACTTAATTTGGTAACATGATCAAAGAAGAGTAAATCAGGAGGTGTCAAAAAGAAATGCTTTAAGAATTCATTAATAGGCTTATTTTGATCCAAGAGAAAGAAAGGAAAAAACGTGACATGCATCATCAATTAAGAAGGCAGCAAGGTCACAAGGATTGGAATAAAAAGGAGTGACTCACGCACAGAATGGGGATTTGACGTCGGGGAAAGTGAGCCGTACCAGGAGATCGGAATTTTGGCCACATGGTTTTGGGAAGATAGAGCCGCACAGTAGGAATCAAGTCTGGAAGCACATGATAATTGGAGGACAACAACAGCACCGTGAGATATAAACTGTGGAGCAAAGCCGGCAACGACGGAACTCTATCGGTTTATTTTCTTTATTATGTTGTTTATTCGTTTGATCATGTCTAGCTAATTTCCTTGTTGATTAAGCCATGATGATCCTATTGTAATATATGAATCAGTAGTTGATACTCTCTGTATTATTAATGCGATTCAGTCTTTATTCAGAATTACTTGTGTTCATTGCTTTTCAGATAATTGCTTTGTATGACTATTAACCCTAGCTTCGTGCAATTACATGAATTGATATTAGGAATTGAATGACTATTAACACTAGCTTTTAATCCTGAAATAGTAATCCTGTTTGATTCAACATAGGAACCTAGAGATAGAAAATTGAGGATCATGACTCATGAATTAACGTTCTTTTATCGCTTCCGCGGTTATTCAATCGGTTTAAGAGATTAAAAGGTTATAACTTAGGAAATGGTTTTGAGTCAAGAGATTGATCAAATCTACTTAGTTAATTTGTCGTAAAGATTGAATAGTAATTAGTAATAAAAGGAGGTAAACTACTCATATAGAACAATAGGGGATTCATCGGCTTAATCATCCTTCTCAAATCATATTTCAACAACTTTTATTTACTTTTTATGCACACAAACCTACTGTCTCAGGCACTTATAAAATTTACACATCCTAGATATTAACTTTATTGCTAAGTTGAGATTAACACAGTCCTCATGGATACGAACTTATTTTATTACTTCGATAGTTTTAATACACTTACTAAAAGTCTATCATGTTTGGTAAAATTAAGCTATAAGGTAGCTGATAGCTGAAAAGTTAGCTTATAGCTGATGACTGGTAGCTGAAAGCTTATAGCTGAAAAACTAGTTGATTGAAATTAAAGTGTTTGGTAAAATTAACTTTTGAAGTAACTGATAAATATAAAATGACATAAAAATACACATGTTTAATATTATTGTAAGGACATATATTTAATAGGTTACAAATATAATTTATAAATATTTTTAACTAATATATTTATTATAACAATTTAGTTTATGTCAAAGTATTTTTTATCTTTAAAATGATAAATGTAATATATGAATTTATTTGAGATTAGGGGAGCTTTTTATGGATAAATACGTAGGGGTAACCCTTTAATCCCTGACAAGTTGTTAGTTTAACGTAATGTTTCCTATTAACATCAATAAGACATTTTAGTATTAAATTATGGAATCATTTTGACAAGTATTACAATAGTTTACAAGCTTTTAACATTAATGTCTTATTAATGTTAGTAGGTAGCATTATGTTAAACTAACAACTTGTCAGGGACCTTAGTGAGAGTACATGTTTACTCTCAGGGACCTAATTGATAGTAAGTATGCACAGTCATGGACTTAACACTAAGTTGGTGTTTAATGGAAGATTGATTTTGAACAAAAGAGATAATTAGATGACACTTAGGGATTTAAGATTTAGGAATTTAGAGATTTGAAATTCAATTTGTGGATATTGATTTTTACTTCATAGACCAAAATGACAATTTTCTACTTTCACTTTACTCTTTGTGACACATCAAATGTCATGTCATCGTATAACATGTATCACATCATTACTTAACATAATCATTTAACGTCAGAGACTAAAGTGATAACGGAAGTGCAGAGTCAAAGACTTCTTTGTATTTAATCCTGAGTCAGGGACATTTGTGACAACGAGGTGTAAAATCAGAGACTGAAATGACTATTTATTATTTTATTTTTTTAGATTTCTTAACAAATGCACTTGTTAGCATTTTCCTTTAAACAAATAAAAAAAATCTTTACTCATTAATGATCATCTTTAGAAGCCAAAAAAACAAAACAATTGGCGAACATAAAAAGGGATATCCAAGAAAACAACCTTCATGTGGTCCCGAGAAAATTGGCCACCAAGGGGGCACCTAAAAGGGTGAAGTCTACACCGAAAAAAAGGTCCACGGGTCGAATCCCCTCTAGATAGGAGATTATTGATGCTCAAAATTCCGATAGTCAATGCTCACATGCCAAGAGTAATGTGCCAAAGACTAAAGGTTCACGTCTTGGCACTTGGTCCTGCTCACAAACTTCAACTCCTACTTCAAAAAAGGAACCTTATTTGCAAATACCATACATTTCACAAATTCCAAATCTCATGAGACCTTTTGTTGAAGATATTGTGAATGTTAAAGGGGATGATAATTGTGGTTTCCTGGTCGTAGCTAGGCACATGGGATTGAATGAGGATAGTCATGTTTTGGTTCGTAATGCACTTATTAATGAGTCGAAAAATCACAAGAATGACTACTTGCCGTTTTATGCTACCGAGAAGCGTTACAAAGAGATCTTCGATGGTTTACATCCTCTAACAAGTAAAAATGGTGATGCACCACCGAAGAAATGGTTGACCACTCCGGATATGGGTCACATTATTGCTAGTTCCTACAATAGAGTCGTTGTTCTATTGACTTTGTCCGAAATGGGTGGTGCATGTGAGACATATTTCCCAATCCGGAGTGCTCCACCACTTAATCCACATTCCAACATAATGTGCCTTTGCTTAATTCCGGAACACTTTCTTCATGTGAAGTTGAAAGAAAATTGTTCGCTACCACCTCCTTCTAAGGAGTGGATGACTCACAAGATTGGTGTGGCGGAGCAATGGCTTTTTCAGTTTTTGGATAGACAAGCCGCCTTCGATGAGCTCATGTCTACGGAGCCGATGTCGCCCAAGAAACCAACAAATGAGCACAATCCTATTAATTTGTACACTCCGGAAAAGCCAAAGCAAGAGATCGAAGTCATGGATGAAGACGAAGAATATGCACTATCACTAGTCTAGTTAGATAGGTTATGACACTTTTGGGTCGGTCGGTGTTCGTCCTATTTTTTTGTGGTATTACACCTCGACATATTTTTTGGTGACCGGTTGTGTAATTTTGATATTTATGACCAATATGTAACTAATATTATATAAATATATGAAATGAATTAGTTTGGATCGTTTACGTGTCACTAAGTGTGTTTAAATTATTACGGGTCATTACCGACGAATGTGTGAAATGTGGACCGTTTGGATCGTTTATGTGTGATTATGTGATTGTGAGAAAAACTATGTTAAATTGGCGTAATTCAATTAAGTTATGAATGTGGCGTGATTACGGGTCATTCTACACTTTTCAAGTTTCAGTTCTGTTACTGCACTGCATTTATTGCAGTTTCTTTTGTCTGCTATGAACGTGAGTTAACTCACGCTAGTGCAAATGGCAACGTGAGTTAACTCACGTTTCACAATACTCTAGCGCATGTTAACTTGCGCTAAGCATTCAACAAATAACACACAAATAACACTAGCGCATGTTAAGTCACACTACTTATCTTAAGTTACGTTATAATTTGCACTAGCGCATGTTAACATGCGTAGGGGCATTTCGATCATTTACTTTGGGAATGAGCGAATCCATTTGGGTAATGAGCAGAATTCTAATTTTTTTAACAAAGAAATTTTCAAGGAAAACTTCAAATGGAAAATTCGATTGAATAGTTTATCTTAAAATGTCATTCTAAATATTTCATCATTTGGTTATAATTTTTTTTATACTAAAATTTTGAAAAATCTATATATATATATATATATATATATATATATATATATATATATATATATATATATATATTCAAATAGTTTTTCATAAAAATCATTTTTAAAAGATGTCATTTTGAAAAAATAGGTGATTTTTACTATATAAAATCTCGAACAATGTATATTTAAGTTAATGAATGTCAAAAAAAAAAAATTAACTTATATCAAATAAGTTTAAAATAACTTTTACTATTTTTGAGTAAAGAAAATGTCAACGGCCCCTGAACACTCTTTAAGAAACAAAAGTTTTTTTTTTTTTTTTCTGTTGAAGGATTTTAAGAAGAGAATTGTTATTCAGTACCGATATTGCAGTAAGAATTTTCACGGACGCGTGTAAAATCCTAATATCCACGCGCTACAGTTCCTACACTTTTTTTAGCATAAAAAACAAGACAAAAGCAATACGTTTGGTTGTGTGAGCAACAGATCATCACTATTATAATAAAACAGAGTGTGTCTTCAATAGCCACTGATTATAATAAATCAGAGTGTGTCTTCAATAGCCACTAATTAACTCATTAGCAACAGATCATCACTATTATACTAAGAAAACATTCTAAATAGCTCTTGTTCTTAACAATTGTTCTAGCGGAAGTAATACGGTTGGTCGTGTGAGCCATAACAAAAACCTATGCAAGCCCACCGAAAACTTCCTTGAGTACATCACCCACATCTACGACCTGCCAGTCGTTGCTATCGATTGCGCCACTGGAAAAAATCAGCATCTTCGCGAGATCAAACCGGAACCCATATCAGAGTTGAAGAGGTGTGTCCAACGGTGACAGTGGGTTTACTTTTCCGGTGACGGTATCGGCCATGAATTGATGCCGGTGAAGTTGTCTTGACAGAAATCTGGAGTTTATCGATGCAGTGGAAATTGAAACATTTTGAATTTTTATTTTTTTTTAAAATAATTGCTTGTTTTAGAATGTTTAAAGAGTGCCCTGGAGGCACTCGTTAACAAGACTTTGAGTAAATTTTTAAAAAAAAAAAAATCCATTTTAAAAATATAAGGAAAAATCCATTTTTTATAAATCTAAAGCAATCGGGTCCGTAAGCGTTTGTGTAGGTTCAAGGTTGAATTTTGTTTTGTTTCATAAAATTGTACATAAATGATAAATGAAGAGGGAAATAACAAACAATTGAGATTTGTAAAAAAAAAAAAAAAAAACAATTGAGATTGCTGGGATTAAACTCATTAATCGCTTTCTAATACATCATCGCTCTTCAGAGGTTTTTATTCATCACTTAGTTAATCAATATGGTAGCATTAATGATCCAACAATGTGGGTGCGTTTAATTTGCTAAAAAATGAAGGATAGGACAAAACAACTCTAGTTGTCCAGTGTTTGATTTGTAAAACTGTTTAAGGTACATGACAAACTAGAGGCAAGGGACAGGACAAAAACTCATATTTTTGTCCTTCACCAAACCACAGCACAACTTTTTATCCCACGTACAAATTGTCTAAAATACCAAAATAACATTTTGTCCCTCAAAAATCGTATAAAACAAAAAATTACTCAATGCCATAAAAAATTTGTCCTATGTTGTTCTGCCTTGTGTTGTACTGTTCTATCTTGTACTGTTCTGTCCAATACTTGAGTGTATCGGAATGCAACCGTAAGGAAAACGTAACTCGACTAAGAATTGTTTTAATGAGAAATTGAATTCGGATTCTTTGAAACTATTCATCATTGAGAAAATTTATTAACCATTTAAACTCAATTGTTTGGTTGGCTTTAAATAATTTTTGCTAAATAAAATAGTGAATGTTTAAAAAAGTTAGTATCCTCTTCATTTCATCTATTTGAAGAGATAAAATCATAGTATTGAAAACCGGACCGGACCGGCCGGTTGAACTGGTCCGACCAGGAACCGATGGGGTGACCGGTTCGAGTTGATAAACGGATCGGTCATGTAATCAAACCGGACTGAACCGACGTGACTCGGTCAAACTCGGGAAAAACCGATGAACCGGTGGGTTTGACAAATCGGACCGGTTTGAGGTAAAGCAGAAATTAATTGAATTAATTAAGCCAAAAAATGGCAGGTGTTGAACCCGCGTCCCCCAGCTTGCAAGGCAATCACTTATCCACTGCAACATGAACATCTTTTGTTTTAAAATTACTTCTTATTATTTATATATAATAACTGAACAGTTTTTTTTAGGGCAACGAAGTACACTCTATTTTTTTTAAGTAACCAAGCACACTCCTATCATTTAAATATTATTGTCTGACATCTCAAATATTTTAATAAACATTTTTTTACAATATTTTTTTTGAAAGAATTTTTTTATTTTACTATATTTATTTGAATATGTATTACTCTCTTCGTCCATATATTTAAACACCCATTTGATTTTATTTTTGTCCTTAAATGTAAACCTTTTTTAAATTACAACACTCATTAATTATTTTAGTTTCTAAAGTGACCGAATCACCGATTCAATCCGAGTTAATCCGGTTATATAACTATATAAATTTAATCTAAGGACCGAGTTATCTAACCGAGTCATCCGAGTGGTTCCGATTCAGTCATGCGGTTCAACCAATGACTCAATGGTTCGACCATTGACCCAGTACCCCCGTCGAATCGATGACCGTGTCGAGTTTTAAAACTATGGATAAAATAGAAAAAAGTTTTATAAAAATATAAATAATATCCTCTGATTATTTAAACAAATGTAAAAAATCTTTACTCGTTAATAATATTTTTTAGAAAGGAAATAAAACAAAACAATATTGTACAAAAAAAAAAAAAAAAAAACAATAAGCCGACATAAAAAGGGATATCCAAGAAAACAGCCTTCATGTGGTCCTACAAGACCCCATTTTTCATCTTTTTTCTTCCATTCATAGCAACCCTTATGTGAAAGGAAGATTGAAAAATCACTCCAAATAAAAAAAACTTTCAGAATCATTATTAAAAGAAAGAAAATTTACCACTTTTTCCTGATTTGTTGCCATTGTTTGATAGAACATAATCTCGCGTGGGAATTTTATGAACTACGTACATCCCTTAAAGTAGATATAAGTCAAACTTTAAGGTATTGGAGGTACTGTTTAATTTAAACCTTTGTAATGTTTTTGTCCACAGTTCTGAAATTGACCAACTTTTTATCGTTTAGCCTAATTGGAGCTGAAAATATTTAAACGTGTTATTTTGTATATCTGTATTATCTTCTTTCTTTGGTGAATCTGTGGTCCATTTTAGAACATGAATTAATATTGATTATTCACTAGAGATCAGTTGGACCATATAGTACAGTCGCTGTTGTGTTGCATCATTACATATTGTGTTTTCATCATCGACCACAGCATGTTTTTCTTTCAATTAATTATACTCACGTCGAGATAAGTAATATATAACAATGCAGGCTTAAATGCAATTTTGATCCCCCTATTTTTAAAATTGTTAATTTTTGATATCCCATTTTCCAAAACTAGTATTTTGATCCCCTAGTTTCAAAGTCAACAAAAAAAATTTGGTCCCCCTCCTCTAAATATGATGTGGCATCCTCATTAATGATGTGGACTCTACACAACATTGTATAAATGGTATATCATTTGACACCTCATTTCCATGTCATTTTAATTAAAAGATTATATATTAAAATATCATAAAATTAAATTACAAATTAATATTGAAATAAAAAAATTAAGGGAATAAAATTAGAAAACCTAATTTATTCCTTTATTCCCAAATTCCCAATTTTTTTTTTTTAAACAAACAAAAATGGAACCTATATATTAACAAACCGAAAACTCTTCGTAGTACAAGGTGTACCAAGGAGAGCCCAAAAAATTACAGATATACAAAGTCCAACAAAAACTTAGGCCAGACCCAAACAATCCAAGGGCCTTGACCACCACAAATCATAACCGAAAACAAATACGATATTACTAACTTTTAGCCAACACAAAGAGTGTCGCTTCACTTTATCCAACAACTTATCAATGGAACTACCTATATTAGTAAACAACCTTTGATTCCGATCATTCCAAATGATCCACGCACAAAGTAACCAAACAAGCTGCAAAAGAGAGCGTCGAGCCCGCACCCAAATTCCCAAATTGAAGACAGCTTCATGATTCAGTTTTTCCTTGGGGTTACATGGCTTTCCTTCTCTAATACATCTATTTTCATACAAAATGCATTTCTTCTTCTCTTTAATTTGGGTTCCTATCACTTATTAGGACCGTCCTATGAAATTGGAGGCCTGACTCTCATAATAAAAATAATCCTTAATAAAATAAAATAAAAATTATGCAAAAGAGAACTGATTGTTGTGATTCTTTAAAATAGCTTTTTAAATTGACTGATTAAGTGATGATAGAAATTGGATGACAGCGCACGGCTGAGAGATAGATGGAGGTTGGACTGGCGGTGGTTGCCGGTGTGTATGTGGTGGCACGCGGCTAAGAGATGGAGATTGGGAGGGAATATGAGAGAGGTTGAGAAGAAGAAAGAAATAGTGTTGCTATTGGAAGAAAGAAGAAACAAAAAGATGTTGCTTTTCTTGGGGTTGGTTTTTGAAGCCAGTCACTTTTGGAGGCAAAGCTCAATTGCTACCCCCCTCCCGATCTTAGGCAAGATCTCGATCTTGATAGAATTGTTATGCACGCCAAATTTTACATGTTGATGTAAAGTTCTCTATTGAAGCATGAATTTGTTTTTAAATTGTATGAATTTATGTTGACTTTACCTACTTATCAAGACCTTTCAAACCAGCTATTGAATATTGATGGAAAGTCAATGCAAGTAACAAGTTATTGAGCAGATTAAGTTTTATAGTTTTACAAAACTTACTCCTATAGTGACCGGATTTTTCCTATATTCTCAAATTCATGCTTTACATTTCTATTACAAAGTGTGTTTCTCTTACTAGCTTAAATATTAGATGATGTTTTATGAAATTTTAAGCAAATTACGTCCCTCTAGATATTTTATTTTATTTTTTAAATTAGTGTTCATTTTTGTTCTGCAGGGGATACTTCATCAGATGATCCAATGATTTTTTTCCCAAAAATGACCATTCAACCTAGCACTATCCGGCGAAAGAGGAATTGTGATTTTTTTCTCGGTAAATTTCTCGTATTTTCATCTTGATGTCTCTTCGGCTTGGGGGATAGGCGAAAGAACCATGAAATCATGAAGAATATTTCAAAACTTATTAATGAACCAAAATTAAAACCTTTGTTGGAATATTGTTGCCTATGTCTATGCACCATGGTAGCTTTGAAATTTAGCATAGATTACAGATACATAGATAATAAGGGCTTGTAGCATATTGTGGATCTCTTTTCGAAACAGAACTGCTACCTACAGGCTGTAGACGACTTTTTTTTTTTTTTGCTTGATCAGGAAGGCATCCGAGGGTAGCAGAAAGGTTGCTTTAGGATTACAGCTTAGTGTCATTGATTTCAGAGGTGACGATTCGACATAGCACCTTAGTGCACTTCACGATTAGAGTCTTGGAGATTAGGGTGAAACGGTTTGGTAATTTCATAGTACAGTCTGCTATGACCAAATTTTCAGGCAACTAATCTGCAGGGTCGTTACGATTCCGGAGGCTTGGCTCTGTAAATGAAAAGAGGTCTGTAATAAAATAAAAATGTATTCGTTTTAAAAGAACAATGTTCTATTTAAATTTTTTAAAAGATAAATACAAGGTGTCGTATATATGTTGTACACCCATAGATGAAAATCATTACCGTATACACGAGGAACCTCAAACCACCATAAAAAAAACATTGACCTAACACCAAAAGCAAGATGATCCAATTCTAATAGACCTAAAACAAGACAACAGAAAAGAAAAGTGGAAACCTGAGGAATAGTGGGGTAGTACTTAATAATACTACTGAGCTATAATTTTTATTTTAAGACCCATACCTTGGGGAGGCCCAGCTCCATTGAGCGGTTTGCAGACCCCAAGGTCTGGCCCTGCTAATGTGTATGAATATGTTTTAATTCGGTAATTGCCTCTTGACATTAGCTTCTGTTACAATAATATGTAACTCTTAATGACAAAGGGTGTGGTTGATTTACTAAATTTGACGTAGAGGGAATGGAATTTCTTAGTTTAAGCCATGTCCAATGTCAATTATTGTATTCTATTAGGTTTATTAGAGGTAAGAACCGGATCATACAAGTTCCATTATTGAAGAAGGATGATGTGAAGAGAAATTCTTTTCCCACCTTAACATATCATGCATGCCCCTTGAAAACTAGGAAACATCTCTTTGCTACACATCCAGATTTTAAAATTCGGACATTTTTTTGTTTCTTTCGGATTTTAGAATATGGACGATTATTATGGGAAGCCTTCGGTTTAGGGAAGAAAAAGCATTAGCCATTTTTTTGTTATGTAGATGAAGTATGGGTGGATAACACTGCTGGATTTGTGGTGAATTCAATTGATGTGAGATGATGGTGTGGTTTGTTGAAACAAGGAAGCAACATAAGTGGTTTTTATGGAGGAATTAGTTATTAACTTGCAGAGTGAAGCTAAACTGTACCTTTTATGTAAAGCATAGAGTCTAGATTCTAGAATCTTAATAAGGCTTGAAAGAAATATCGAAGGTTTGAAAGAAGAAAACCAAACACAAGCAGTGGCCAGTGGCTTGTTCCCGAGTAAAATGGGCTCAAATAGGTACATATGTGCATTCTAAACATTAGGATTTTAAAATTCGGATGCCCAAAAAAATTCATGTCCAAAAGTTTTGAAAATGCATTATACAGATCTGGATTTTGAAGTTCAGACATGTTAAAATATTATATAATAAGTGTCGGTGCGAGTTCCACATTGTTTTAAAATGTGAAAGTTGAATATTTTTTAAGTGAGACGGCGTGTAAACCAAATGCCTTAAAAGTTTTAGGTTAAAGTGTGATATTTATTTTACTTTTTTTTTTGTTTTGGACAAAATGTTCAATTTACTTGTGGTATCAAGGTTGATGGTCAACCGACTCTGTGTCGAAAGTCTTTTTAACTAAGGGTGCTAAGCCGATGTGTCTCATTGGCTCAACAACAACGGTGGAACTAATAACTGGACTCACAACTCAGAAGGAGATTGTTGTGTAGCAAGTGTAAGTTGAAGGTCTCGTATTGTTTTAAACTTTATAAGTGAGATGACCTATAAACCTAATGTCTTAATGTTTTTGGTTAAAATGTAATGTCCATCTCACTTATGTAGTTGTTCTTGGATGAATGTGGATGATCTCACGAGCTCCGCTCAGGACTTAACATAAAATTGCATTTTGCCACAAGGTTTCAAACCTTGTATAAGGTGTGTTTGAATTCTAAATTTAGATCTGTAAAATTGCATTTTTGCCATCCATATTTTAAAAACCATAATTGATAAATTTTGCAACAAAAAAAAAACAAATGTGGTTAGACTCGCACAATATAAATGTGAAGAATATATGATTCAAATACCGACTTTTATATATCAATGTTAATGAAACTATCAACCAAAATGCACTTACATGACAATTTAATTTCAACTTATTTGAAGGTTACATATATTTATATGATCCACCATCGATAATTTTGAAAACTCCAACAAAATTCATCTCTTGGAAGTCTAATGGCCCTCCTCGTTTTTATGATTGAGACAATGATGTAATTTATATAGATTGTATTTAAACAATGAAAAATAGATATGTAGTTTGTATTGTAACGACATCAACCAGACCACCGTCTACTATGGATCTTTTATGAAGGTGGTTCACCCTAAAACTAACTCACTTTTCAATATGGATCTTGAAATAAACTAATATGATATATCATGTGACTATTAATAGAAGCGTTCGCAATGCAGTTTGCTTCGGTTATTAGACAAAAAATCAGCTGATTCAAAAATTTAAATATCCACAGTTAAATTTGGTTTGAACATCTCTTTCAAACAATTTGATATGGTCTGATGCAGTATAATTTTGATCGGTTCTGGATTATCCAAATTACAATTATAAAATATTATTTTAATACTTATTTCGAACAAACAATTGTCCAAAAGTGAAAAGATTAATATGAACTGCATCACTAGTCCTTTTTTTTTTTAAAATCAAGTCTACAAAGCTCAAATTCTACACGTCTATTTATGAAAATTTCTTTTCCTATCATCCTCATTTCTTGTGCGCCCTCCCTTTTGCCAAGTTTACATTGTTCGTATTTTATAATACAAAGTGTTTTTCATATTTTTTGAATTATTAAAAAAAATAAAATTGAATTAAAACTTCCGAATGTATTTGGATTTATATCCACCCTCTGTTGGATACAAGCATGTTTTTTGGGGGTGGGTTTCATAATCCGAACTATTATAAATTGACTTCCAATTATATAATCCGAAATAGTATTAAAATAATGTGCATATTTGATTTATAGAGATAACATAATTTAAACATGACACAACCCAATTTTAAAATAGCATAATTTATCAATGATAACTAAATTTATTAATTCCACAGAACTTCATTGTCCATGTACATCATCATCGGGTAAAATACATATATAAATTAAAGAGATAAATATATTTTTGATCCCTATATAAATATAATCAATATTGTTTTTAGTCCTCATAAAAAAAATGACATGTTTTGGTCCTAAATTTTATACAAGAGTTTCTAAAAATGTTGTTAACCTGTACGTAAAAAATCAATAAAATTTTTTAAATTTTAAGCATAATTAAACAATTTTTAATTTAACAAAGACTAAATCTACGTGCTAAAAAAATCTATAGGAACAAAAACCTGTCACTTTTTTTTATGAGGACTAAAAATAAAATTCACTATATTTTTAGGGACTAAAAACTTATATAACCCTAAATCAAATAAACTTTATAATATCAATCCTACGGAGAACTATTTCCAAAGTGACCAAGAATACAAGATGACGGAGACAGTCACATTTCACCAATCATATTAACCCCCACAACTACTTACATGAAGGTCTCTATTGATCACCGTACTACCATCACAAATATCGCAAAACAACTTTGAGGATAATATGAATGGTCAGCGGTGAAACCGTTACATCATAACCACCCTCAAAGAAAATGAAGATGAAGATGACTTAGAATAAACAATGAAGAGGAATCCAAAACTATATATAGACACACTACATTCCTCGACTATAACGACAGTCAAAGAAAACGTGTAACACACTCCAACCCTCCAAACAAACCTCTCAGGTAACGACGACGTCTGAATTTTGAAAATATTTTAGATTGTATGATCCTAAAATAATATTTTATTTATTTGGATTATATAATCTGAAACATGCACATAATACTTAAAATTGTGCATTTGGGGTTTTCCACGTTTTACATTAGGTAATTTAAACTAGTCAAATACATGATTTTTTTTTGTCAACATTGCACCGACAATTTATGTGGTCCACAACGTACATAACCTTATATAAATTGGTTTGTTCGTTCATTTACAAGCCACAACACAAAACTTGAACACTTACATATTAGATATGAACATTGAGCTAGTTGTAGTGTACTACAATAGGTAAAACCCAATATGTTTAGGCTATGTGTTAATGTTACATTGTTTGGCTTTAAAGATCAGTTGAACCAAATCAATGTTCGTCTCAACCACGAAGACACAACAATGATGCACAATGTTGAGTATTGTCGTCTGTCGATTGACTCGGGTGGGGGTGTTCGATTAACGACGGTGTGAGAATCATGTTCTCTATATTTCATTGATATAATTCAAAGTCACCGATGACTTAGACGCTTCCTTGGTGAAAAAAAAAAATCTCTTATTTCATTTATGGCATTTCAATCCAAAATAACATTCACTCAAAAAAAAAATCCAAAATAACATTTTATTTATACAAGTCCACTGTCCATTTCTGCATAATTATGTTTAATGTACATTTCATTTTTACTTGCAAAGCTGATCTATTTCATACCGTAGCATTTATTCAATTTTGTAATCAACCCAAACTAATTACCGTAACACAAACGGTAGTAAAACAAAGCAATTCAAATCGGTTAAAATTCAATTATGGAGTATTTCAAAGTATGTATTCATTTAATGACGAGCCAACAGAAGATACTCCAAGTTGCTAAAATTGTTCCACTAAGTACTGACAGTTTGCTTCTAAAATGGCTTAATGCGAATGTTTGGATTATGGAATGATATACCAATGTGAAATGTTTGGATTATCGAACCTGAGATCTTGAAAATAATACATTTTCAAGTCTTAAGTCAATATCATCATGCAACTAAAGTAGTTCGGTTCAGTTATGAGGTTGTGAACTGAAAATTGAACTAAAGCAATAAATTCTCATCTAAAATGGCCCAAACATATTTAAAAGTGTGTTGCTAATGAGTGTCTCTAGGAACTCTTTGCACATTTCAAATTAAAAAAAATATGAATTGAAACTGTCAAATACTAAAGTTTCCAAATCTTTGAATACACAATTTTATTTTATTTTTTTAAAAAAATCTTACTAGTTTAAGTCTTTAAAGAGTGTTTGGATGTACTTGTTAACATTTTTCTATTTAAAAATAGCGATTTTGAACAATTTTTGATTTTTTTATCGGGTTTTGACTTTTTTTTTTATCAATTTGCATTTGAATATTCCTAACTATTAAACGTGGAACATCTTTGAACTTGAAACCACATACATGGTGGCATATCTCATAAAGTCTCCAACTGCATGAATTTAGATTGATATATCAAAATAAATTATGTTACTCCTATTCCTATCTACGTGACAACAAGTATATTTTTGAAATTAGAATGTTGAAACTTTTTCTTCTTTCTAGAGTGTGGCTTGCTTGCTAGGTAATCTAACTATAGGGGAGCCTTTTATTTTCTTTTTCACTTTTTGCTGAATTCCATGTGACCAAAAGACAGTAGAAAAGCAATTGAATTTGTACATGTATGGGTCGTAAAAAAGATGAACCTTCTGTAACGTTCTATTAGAGCATCTATAATGGAGACATCCATTTTATTTATAATTTTTTAATAATAGTTCCTAATAATTATTAGGAGCTATTATTAAAAAATTACATAATTAAATAGAATCCGGATTAAACACTCAATCACTCCAACCCAGATCTGACACAAAGTTCTTAAATGGGACCCACTAATCAACTATCAATAACTTTATATCATTATATTTCAATTTTTAATGTTAAAAGAGTGCGGGTCCCGCCTAAAAGTCGGGGTAGTAAGTAAGACCCCGAGTCTTATAAGACCCTGAAAAAGATTCTCCCCATTGAGGGTACCTAATAGGTACCAGGTCTTAAATAGTTAAGACCCTCTCAATGGAGATGGTCTTAGATGACTATTACTTTTCTTACATCATTGTATACTCACGCGTCGGCAAATATAACCGAACTATAGTTTGAATTTTAAAATCCAAACGCGTCGTGTATAATACTCGAAATTAGAAACTCCCATGACTTGAACAATTTCTATTTGACCATAACCAAACTTCTCACACCCCAAAATCCGAAAACTTAATATTGTGTGATTCTTGAAAGGTTTTTTTTTTTGCTCAAAAGCATCATATTTCAAGCATTTTCGAACAACAAACACATGGTAAGATTTCATTACCTCGATTTGTCAATATTTTGGTCATATTTTTTTCTCTGCCATTGAACCTATTCTGATTATATCTACCTAACAAAATTGTCACTGGTTCAGCAAATATAATCTGAATTGCAACAATATATGTTATTTCTGGTTTTTTTGTTGATTGTTGTTAATTGAATGTATATGTGATATTGCATGATTCAGCTATGGAGCACTTGGATCGTCTTAGGAACAATAGACTTTCCATGAATGCTTTTGTAAGGCGAGAGTGGTTGGAGAGGAACGCGGACGATGATGAGCAGCCGCAGGAGGAGGTGCAGATGGTGTCGCAACCGCTAGATGACTATCCTGATGACCCGCATAACGTGTATGTTCTCATCTAATACCATCTTCATATGGCATATGTTCTATAACTTTAACCTTTTTGTGCTATGTTTTTTTTATGTAAATTGAAGGCTATGTTTATTTTTATTTATGTAAACTTAACAAAATCGTATGAATATGTTATGTTTTTCTTTATGGATAGGTTAAATTTAGTAAATCAACCACACCCTTTATCATTAAGAGTCAACAAAACATTTGTTAATATCCATTCCAATGTCTTTGGCTATCTCAATCGATGTCTTTTAACTCCAAATCAACATAAAGCTAACACAGAAATCTGAAAGCCATGCGTTTTTTAATCAATTTCAAACAAACAATGGTTTTTCATCTCTGTAAAAGAAAATGGGTTTTCATGAACTTACCAAGTTTAAGCTTCTTTTATTTATAATAAAGCTTAAGCTAATTTATATCTTCCTGTTTTTGTAGGTTAATATTTTTAGACTTATTTATTAAGGAATGCTAGCAACACTTACTTTTCAACACTCTCTCTAGTAGACACTCTTCTATTGGATGAGATCAATGTATGTCCCACCACTTTGTGTGGGTTCAATTTTCAAAGTGTGAACTCACAATGGTTTAACCAATAAGAGAGTGAGTATTAGAGAGAGTGTTCAAAAGAGAGTGTTGCTAGCTGATAGACGTTTGACAAGTGTACCAAAAACTATCGAAGTAATAACATAAGTTCGTATCCACGAGGACTGTGTTAATCTCAATTTAGCAATAAAGTAAATATTTAGGATGTATAAATTATTTTGTTTGCTCTAGGCAGTAGATTTGATTAGATTTCATAAAATTAAATAACATAAAATAAAGATTCGGTTAGAAAATATAGAGTTGATTAGAAAATATGAGAGAGATGAGATCATGTCTTTCGAATCATCTATGTTCCCTTAATTGGTATACTACACCTATTCTTATGGATGATTTTCTAGTTCCACAATAGTTAACAAAATAGTCATAATCAATCCCTTGAGTTAGGACCCTCTTCTCAAACTACAGTCCGTAATTTCTTAGGTGGTCTAATAATCTTTGAAGGTTTAAGCACGTTAACCTAATATCACTAACAAACGATTATCCATATCTAGACTAAACTTGTTTATTAGAACAAGTCAATTAGGTCTAAGTCGAAAGTTATGGTCAGTAGTCATTCGTTCTCACTAAATCATGTTTATATTTGATCAGGATATAAAAAGCATTAAGAACAATTTAATTGAATAAAAACTAGATTGACATTCACAATAAATAGATTTTCACAGCAACATGGATCAATTAGGGTTACACCGAATCATCTCAGACCTAATCCCTAAGAGATTTAGCTACTCATAATCGAGTTTACAAATAGCATAATCAATAGTAGAATCAAAACATACACGAATTGATAGAAGGTTGAAGAAATCGCCCTCCTAGCCATCTTTAGGTCTCAAAATCACACTTTGCTCTTCTCAATTCGTAACCCTTGTTTTCAGAATAGTCTTAAGCTTAAATAGGCAACAACTGCTCCTAAAATCGTGCCACGATTTAAGTAAATCGTGACATGTTTCTTCCTTGTGAAACAAACCACCCAAATTAGGGTTTCCATAATCGTGTCATGTTTTTGCCATCATGACACGTTTTCACCAATGTTGAATGCATGTTTCTTGAGATCTCCAAATTGTGACACGTTTTTCAGTAATTGTGACACGATTCCCTTTTTTTAGTTTCTTCAGTTTTTCTTGCTTTTCCTACTTAAACTTGCTTGTGAACTCAAAAATATCATAAAAAGACTCTAAAAATGTGAAATGACGGACTGTCATCACTAGCATTACTCTTATTTATCTTGGTGGCTAACAAGAAGAAAAAGGAATTGGAATAAACAAAAACAAAAGAAAAGAGTATATTAAAATTAAAGTTGTTTGTGCAAAGAGTTATCTTCAACTTTACATCAATTAGAATAGATATGTACAAGAAAATAAAAAGAATATCGAGAAGATGACTATGACGGAGCATAAGCGATTTGTTGGGGACTCCAGGGAGCGCCTGGAGTGACAATGGGCTAAACGTCCAGAACCAATAAGAGACTTAGACACCACATTTCCACCCAAAACCTTAAGGCATCAGGTACATGGGTCCCCTCTCTTATATATCCAACGTTTTCTCCATTCCTAGTCGATGTGGGACATAATCACTCACACTTGATTTCCAAACAATCTCCCCCTCAAGCGTGAGTCACCCACATCACTAGCCTGATCCACACTAGGATCCCGCTCCCACTCCCCACCGAGCCTAACCAGGGTTCTGATACCATTTCTTGGGGGAGTCCGGGGAGCGTCGAGAGCGGCAATGGGCTAAACTTCAAGGACCAGTAAGAGACTTAGACACCACATCTCCACCCAAAACCTTAAGGCAATGGTTTATGGGTCCCCTCTCTTATATATCCAACGTTTCCTCCATTCCTAATTGATGTGGGACATAATCCCTCACACTTGATTATCAACACGATTCATTTGAGTGTATTCATCCATTTATTCTATGTGTTTGTTAGTACACGCGTGTGTGCCATTTAAAATGCAGCTTTTAATGCGAGCCGATTCATTTTAAACCAAGGGTAATTATTTGGTCCTCTCATCTATAAACACTCATCTCATTTGATACATGTTCTATACATCAATACCTGGTCAGAATAATTTAGCAGTAAAGTTTAAGATAATATTCTCTCTTTTTTCGTTTATATATCTTTTAAAGGATCTCCGATGGAATATTGAGAGTAGTATTTTTTATTGGGAGCTTCTACGGTACACCTCACAAGTTGAGGTGTACCGATACTCTGCTTCATAAATTTATAAATTAATGATCATTTTATGAAATAAGTTGTTATTTGTCATTATTTATATTTTAGAAAATACCATCTCATGAGAAAAAAAAACATTATTTCATTGTTTATATGAATCATATTAAATTTTTAACATTTTCTCATAAAAAATAATCAATATTCTTCATTATGAGCAATAAAAATTCAAAAAAAAGTAAATTTTATTTCATCGACGCTTTTGGTAAATAAGATTTAATTATTATAATTGTCAATGATAGAAAATAATTATTTTTCTTCAAAAAAAACAATCAATTTAATTATTAATTTAATGTTTAGTGTACCCGTACACTCAAAATGTTGGGTGTACCATTGAATTTTCCTTTTTGATTTATATATTTTTAGAGCATCTCCAATAAAATATCGAGAGTGGTAAATTTTTTTTCTTATATGCAGTGCATGCATCCCCTAAAAAAAAAAAAAAAAATACAGCGCATGCTTCATAAAACTCTTATCACATCGTAAAGTATATGCATGCTGGCCTCCTCTACGTACGTCAAATTAAAGTACACTAGCCTTTAATTCACCAGGATGTAGTATACGGCTTTTGTCTTTGTTAACAATCATAGTAGCTCTCCATAAATAACATCCACATATAGTTTTTTGTGACGAACATACATGCATGCAAATGGATCCTAAACGTACATTTCATATTTATTGAACTTTAACAAGCATCACTTAATGGAACTATGGAAGTGCCTGAACTAGCAGTGTTCAAGTTAACAAATACACTAAAAGCTCTACACACTCTTGACAAAATAAAAAATAAAAAAAATTACATTACATATCATCAAATGCATAGAAATAATTGAGCTCATTGAGATTGAGAATGAAGTTATGCCAATACTTTAAGACTCCCATCCTAAAGGAATAATAGGATTAGTGACTATGTGGCTGCTTGAGGATGACAATGATGACATGCACATGAGAGCATCAATATTGTAATCCAATGGATTAGCTTCCACATTTTGATCTTGTGGATGAATAAGACCATACGTGTAGCACTGAATTTTCGCTGGAGCTTCATGTTCTTGCGAATTAGATGAATCTAGGATGTTACAAGCATAATCCTCAAGGCTTTGATGATTGACTAATTCAGGCATAGTAGCATCAAGTTCAACCAAATCATGATATTGATCATATTGTTGCATTAATTCAATTGGGTTCATTAATTTGTTAAGTGGGGTCGTATCACTTTTTGAATATTGATTAACTGGGTTGAGATGAAGGGCTACACCGTCTTCATATGGAAAAGGATCAGATATTGGTTGTACTATATTTTGTGGTATTGGATTTTGAATGTGAGGGAAATTGGCATTATAATGGTCATTGATGTCTACCTTTGTATCAATTTGATGAAAATTACCTTGTAGATTTGGAGATGAGGTTGAATGGTATAGGTAATCTTGATGGTTATAATGATTGAAGTTGAGGATCACATTAGGGTTTGCATTTAAAGGGAATGAGTTTTCCATTGAACCAATATTATGGTAGGGGGTGTGAATTTCAGAAAATGTGGTGAAAGATGGAATAATATCATGACAAAGGATTTTCTTCTTTATGGTTGAATTCCAAAAGTTTTTCACCTCATTATCTGTTCTTCCAGGTAAGTGTTTTGCAATCTGAGCCCATCTGTCCAAAAACAAGTGTAAATCCTTATTTATTTTTGACATAAACTATAAAAATAATAAATAAAAGAAAGAATGATGTAGTTTGAAAAATTAGTTTCATTAGCTACCCCCTTTCGTTTTGCAATATTTTTGTGTTTAAAATTAATTTTCATTTTAAAATATCAATGCAACATTTATTTTATTTTTTTATCGGTACATCCTCGTTTATTGTATTTCAAATCATCTAACCATTCTTCGAACTACTATTAAGAAAAATGTTTTACCAGTAGTTAAGAAGTTTAATGTGGAAATTTTATTTTAGAAATTTGCATTCAACACATTGAAACAACAAAAATTACTTTTTCTACATAAAATTTATCAATTATTTTAATTTTGAATCCTTAACAAATGTCCTACTGTCCTTAGACCTTAAAACTTATTTTATCATTAAAATCAATTCTATTTTAAGAAGTAACCCAAATGAAATTCTTAAAATGAGACGGATGGAGTATTAGTTTTTTCTTTTAGAGGATGGATGAAGTATTAGTTGTTAGCCCTAGATGTATAGGGAAATAGCATGACTTGAAAATGATGCAAAAAATAATAATGAATATAGGGAGTAATATGTTAAGTCGACATTCACGGAGGGATTCCAGACAAACTTTTGAATTTTGAGAAGAAAGAGAGCTAATGTAATGAATATACCTATTGCCTAGAATGTTGTGTAGTTCTACAATGAGTGCTACTTCTTGATGAGAGAAACTTCCACGTTTCAAATCAGGTCTTAGATAATTTATCCATCTTAATCTGCAACTCTTTCCACATCTCTGCAGACCTACACATATCATGATATACAAATGAAAAAAAAAATGTTAATTTGAAAACTATATGTTGAAATAAATAGTCTTGTATAAGATGTTTTTAATACCAGCAAGTTTTGGAACAGAACTCCAACAACCATGTCCATATGTTGTAATATATTTGATGAGTTTTTCATCTTCTTCAGGTGACCATAATCCTCTTTTAACCTTCTGTTTGTTGCAACAAGAGTGATGTCCCATGATGTCTTGTTTTGGTATTATTTGAAAAATGGTGAAAGAAATGACAGATGAATCTCTATCTTCTATCTTTGGCTTTAGCTTAAGAATAGAATATGTTGCATTAAATTATGAAAAGAATGGTGTGATCAGATCGAGTAACAGAGAAAAGGATGATATATATGCAGAAACTGTGAGTGCACTGAGGTGGTGAATTCAACGTGGAAGCTGTATAATGGTGGCCCAATATAAAGTTTCTTGGAAAATAGATCAAAGGTCCGCTCCTTATAAAAGTACTCCCTTCCGAAAATTAAATGTCGATTATGTGCATTATTTACATAACATACTTTGATCATGTTATTCTACCATCATATAAAGACAAATTGTAGCATGCAAGATATTGTTGAATTCGTATCGACAAATATTTTTAAATTATTAAAATTTTATAATTTTTGTTAATACATAATTAAAGATATTAAAGACTAAATATGTATTGACATGTGTGCAATGGTCAAGAAAATCATTTATTTTGGAATAGAGTGAGTAGATAATTGCTAGCAAGGGTGGCGAATAAGTACGTGATGAATGTTTGAAAATTGTTCGTATTAAGATTTGTATAATTGCTAGGGTATCCTTGAAGACACAAGATAATGATATTGATTGACTTATCGTTCATCTCATTCTTCTTTGTTGGTGTTATATGTGTTGACATAAACGACTCGCCCTTCAAAGCTTCGACACACATATGTGGGATTAGTATTGCCCTCATATTTACCTTCCATAATCCAAAATCGTTGCTTCTGATAAACTTCTCAATGTCCCCCTTGGTACCCATGGTGCTCTCACAGTGGGAGCCAGTCGTTGTGAAATTAAACAGAGTCACACTATAATACTTGATGCGTGGAGAAAATCGATGGCAACAAAAAACCTAAAGGAATGCAATAATAGTCTTGAACAAAAGTAAACAACAATATGAAGGAAGAAGAATACAATCCCAATAAGAGAGAGAGAGAGAGAGAGAGAGAGGGAGAGAGAGAGAGAGAGAGAGAGAGAGAGAGAGAGAGAGAGAGAGCATCTTTCTGTTCCACTAATCAAGAGAGTGACTTTACATAGATATTTCAAAAGGAAATACAAGAATCATTCTTCAAACCTAAATCTATTTTTTTTTCCTCGAATCTTCATGTGGTCTAGAAACTCGATAATTTTACACTGAGGTGTTTCGATGGTGTTTCCAAACTCTAGAATCTACCCCCAAAAGCCTATTGATTTCCTAAATGTTCCATCTTTTGGTCTCTTTAAGTTTGCTTTTTTTTTTTTCACACTTAAAATTGTGTTGAAATCTGCATTTTTATAGACATGTCCCCGCATTTCATCTGGGCGCAAACAGGCTCCATCTGGACGCAAACAACCATGAAACATGCCGCCATCAAGTCTCTTATTTATTTATTTTTTGGAAAGATTAATGTCTCACATAGAATATATATATATTGAATTATGATTTTAGTTTTTGACAAAGAAGTATGATTTTAGCTAAAAAAAAACTAGTTCTTATCCTCATAAAAATTTTGTTTTTTTGTCATCCCTAATAGATACAATTTTGACATTGGTATGTTATTGATATTTCTTGAATATAATATGGACATATAAGAGTTGAAGATGATAAACCAGTATATCATAGATGCATCTTGAATTTTAAAGAGTCATAATTTTGAGATTAATATAAACATAAATTGGTCATTAATGGCTAAAAATAAAACAAAAGATTTTGTGAGGATGAAAATATCTTTTTTTTAGCAATATCTTGTTTTATTTGTTTAGGACTAAAATTAAAATTTGTTATATTTTTAGAGAAGAAAAACTTATGTAACGTGATTGTGTTAGAGAGGGACATAGAACTCAAAAAATTCAACGTATTAAATGAGATATCATTTTCTTAGTTTGCTTGCATACAGGGAACATAAAACCTCATGGACTAAACTATTCTTATCCAATATGAAATTGTATATTAGATTCTCTTAGTATATTGGTATGCTAGCTATCATTGCTTGTTGGAGCTGCTGTAGTGGCGATACGTGTCACACACATGCAGGTGGTAGGACTAATGTCTGTATTAGTTTTCAACAAAGTTGATTGGTATAAAACTTGAAAAATTATAAGGTGAAATTATGATAATGACATTTTTGATGAAGTTAACATTAAAAATATATTGGTATAAAACTTGGAAACTCACAACCTGTTGACACCCTAAATTCTTGAGAAAGCATAGTCATAGTCATGTACATGCAAGAATGCTGTGCTCCCGTATTGGTTTTGGTATAGGTCATTTTCACTCAAAGACTTGCCTCTCTCTCTACCTCATTTTTCTTCTCTTTATTCCTCTCTTAATATGTTTGGGATATTTTTTCTAATATAATCATGTAGATGCTTTGTCCTTCCTAGCAATGGTTCCTTAATAGGGGTTCCTTAGGGTTATTGTCTGTGTCAACACTCTAGAATGTTTACAGTTTACGTAGGGGTAACCCTTCAATTCTTCTATTATTTTCTTTTGTCTTGGTGCTGTATGAGTAGAAATACTCCCTCGACTCCTTCAATCAGTATATTAATTCTTCTTTATTGTTAAAAAATAATTGATCAGCTTATATACATGTTGTATTTTGGATATAAAAAACTGTTCCAAATTAAACTCAATATATTTGGATATGATCGGATCGTATTTTTTTAAATAGTTATTAAATTGAATTGAATTGCTTGCAACTTTTAATTTTGGATCAAATGACATTTTACCTTAAAATCGATCCAAACTGTATCGCAAACACCCTACCCACCATTGCCAACACAATTTTATACACCTAAAAAAGATTAAATAGTTTTTTTATTAAAAAATGCTAGGAAAACTTCATTTCTTACACTCACTCATTTATTAAATGGAATTCAAGGGGGTCTCATCACTTTATGTGAGATTCATTTATAATTAATTACGAGACCCACATGATTTTCACAATGTTGGAGAGAGTCTTAGAAATGTATTATGATCGTCTTCTTTTACGAATATTTTCATTTATTCATCCGTAGAGATAATGACAAAAAAGTTTTAAAAATATAAATAATTAATTGTAATATGACTCACTTTTTGTAAAAAAAAAAAAAAATGATATAACGTGTTAAGATCCTCTCAATTTGCTTAAAATAAATGAACAATATCATTTAGTGAGAGATAGATATAAAAAATCGAGAGATTAATTGGCTAAAAAAATGGAGTGACTAATAAATGAGTTTTTCTACTTGCACCCTAGTTAATCATGGTTGCACCCCAAAATGACAATATTACCCTTTCATAAAATTTGATTTTCAAAAAGCATATTCCTTCTTTCTTGGTTACATCCCAAAACCCCTCTTCCAAAACCATAATTCTCCAATCGATTGATTGTGTTCTGCGAAGATTTTCAAAACCATACTTTCTCACGTCCATTCATGATTTCAAAGAAAATTCGAAGCAAATCAGGTTAGCAAGTGTTGTTCTTCAATCAATTGTGTTTTTCTTGTTCTGTAAACTCAGTTTAAGTAGGTTCATGTAAACTTAGTTTAAGTAGGTTCATATAAACTCAGTTTAAGTAGGTTCATGTAAACTTAATTTAAGTAGGTTCATGTAAACTCAGTTTAAGTAGGTTCATGTAAACTTAGAATGAACCTACTTAAACTGAATTTAAGTTAACCTTACGAATGTAAATTAAAACCGTAATCGTACAGTGCATCAGTGCAGTTGAAGGAAAAAAATTGAAACTTGCAAATAGAAGAAGAAATTCAATTACTTATATCCAATTGAGTATGGATGAAAAATATTTTGATTCACTCTTTAATTTTCATGGAGATTGATATTGAACATCAAATTGTTTGCTCGTGATCGCTTGTGGGGTGAAAGAGGGTGAAACTCAATGACAATGAATAAAATTAGGGTTTTAAGAAAATTTGGATGTAACCAAAAAAACATGGGGTGTAAATAGAAAAACTCCTAATAAATTGAGAGGTCTTACTCCTTCCGAATAATATGATTCATTTATTATAAAAAAATGGAGAAGATATTTACTCCTCAGTCCTGAGTCCTCAGTCCCTCACTATAGAATAAACCAATTGGCCAACAAAAAAAAAATGTCAAAGAAAACAAGCTTCCTGTGGTCCTACAAAACCCCACTTTTTATCTTTTTTTCTTCTATTCACAGCAACTCAAATTAAAGAAAGAAAAGCTTTCACAATCAACGTTCAAAAAAGGAAATATTACGACTTTTTCCTGATTTGTTAGTTGTTACCATTGTTAGAACAAAATCTCGCGTGGAAATTCTATGAAGTACGTACCTGTCATTGACATCATATTAATATTTTCTTCATTTATTTCTTTTTTTTTTTTTTTAACAATTTTTCATTTATTTCTAAACATAGATTTAGAAAAGTACATTTAAATTATTTAAATTAAGAACTTAAATTTTCAAGATTTTTTTATATAGTTCATTTTAATTCATCAATAAATTTTTATTTTTTTACATACACTCTATTTTCAATAATTTTGATATCTTGCCATTATCTAATAATAACAAACAAGTTATACACTCACATTGACATGTCCTCTACGAGCTCTCTCTTTTTTATTTTTCTTTTTCTCATGTAAGCCGTCACAAAATTTATTTTCTTCTCCTTCCTCCACTAAATAAGAGTGATTTAGGGTCAATTTTTAACCCAAAATCACATCTCTAACTCGTTTTTCTCTTTCCCTTTTTATGAAATAAGTGATTTTCACATCTATTTCGTTTTTTATTTTGTGATTTTGTCGTTTTAGTGCGACGTTGGTATGTTCGTCGTCTTTGTGCGGCGTTGTTTGTCTTTCTTATTTCGCTCAAGTATTTCTTCGGTTCAGATTGTCAGGTCAACTTCGATTCAGTGCAGATTCAATCAATGACTTTTGTGTCGTCAACGTTGCAAATCCGGAGACTTGAATATAGTCATATGTGTAGGCTTTTGTACTTTGTCGTTTTATGCTATTAACATGAATATTGTGAGTTTGTTCGCAGATTCATCATTTTTGTTTTTAGCGAATTTGCATTCTATTGATGTACTATATTAATTTAAATGAATGAATGTCATTTATTTTTGTAAAAAAACAAGTTATGTTGATATTTGACTTCAAATTAGTGTTCTTAGAAAGTTCATAATCGTGACACGATTATGGAGGCGTGTCGCGATTTTCGAGGCAGGAAGCATGGTTTTTCCTGAAGGCAAATCGTGACACGATTTGTGGCAGGCGTGACACGATTTATGGATAAGGTTGTTGTACATTGGGTTGTATGTTACGAATCGTGGCACGATTTTGACTATTACAGGGTACTAATTAAGGATTCTTAGTTCATTTTTTAAGGAGAGCTAGAAGAGAGAGAAACTTGGAAATACAAAGACGGTAACTTTAGGGTTGAGTGTCTTTAGTGAGGTTCTCTTGGGTTGGGAAACATTGTAATCATCTTGGTTTGTGAGATTTCACCATTCGAAAGGTCAAAAAGCTTTCTTTAGTGTTTTCTCTTAGGATTCATTGAAAGTGTGGGTGACTTGAAAAATGGGTGAAAATGAGGTCGTGTTCTTTGTGAGCTTTTAAGCTAATTTCTTGTAACATCTTTGTATCACTTTCATCTTAGTAATTGGAGAGCCGCTCTCTCCCCCACAATATGTCATATTGGACCAAACTTGTTACCAATCTTGTTGTGCTTGTTTTTCATTCTTGCTTGCTTATCTTTGTTGCTTTTGAATATGCTTGTGGTTTTGTTCTACACTTAGATTTAGGTCTATTTGTTGTTGTTGCTTGATGCTACTTTATCCATTGATTACTACTTCCTTTGCTCCGCACATCTTTGTTTTATTGATGTGATTTTGTCGGAATTCACAACAAGTTATACACTCCATCTCTTCGATAAATTCTTATTTTTTTCGCACTTTATCTCTCTTCTTTAACAATTAATTGTTAATAGTCTAAATGTTGCACACAATATTTTCTAATAATTGTAAAGGAAAATCAAATTCATTTCAACTTCACATTAATTAAAATTTAACTTTATTCTTCACTTAATCAAAATTCAACTTTCCTCCAAATCCTCTAATCAATGTTTAGACTTCAACTATAGCTTCAAAATTTTGTTAATATTAATATGATATGGATCTATTGATCAATTTTAACTTCACAAGTTACTTCCCCATTCTTCAAAAAAAAAATCTTACCCCTAAAAGAAACATAATTTTTGTCCACAGTCCTGATATTGACCCATGAACTATTTTGTCGTTTAGTCTCTAATTGGATCTGAAAATATTTTTTAATGAGAGAAAGGACCTAAACCGTATGTTTTTGTGACGTGACAATATTAAACCGTACGTTTTTGTGTATCTGTATAAATTTATAATCTTCTGTCTCTGATGTTCACGGTTAAAGTGAAGCACAAATCCTTCAACGTATTATTGGTGAATCTGTGGTCCATTAGAGTATGAATTAATATTGATTATTATTGACTAGAGATCGGTTGGACCATATAGTATCGTAGCTGTTGTGTTGCATCATTACATAATTTGATTATGGACCACAACATGTTTTCTTTTTCAATCAATTATTATTCTCTTATTATACTCACGTGGAGATAAGAAATGATTAATAAAGGCTTAATTAGTCATTCTAATCTTTTATGAATCTTCCACAATATATTTGACAACTAATTATTAACTATATGCACCACTCTGGTTTATCGTTTAAATTTGAAATGCACAAATAAAAATAAATTACGTCTGAGAAATTGAGCCACTGCAGCAGCAAATTAATAAATGATAAAAAAGCTTCATAAGTAATCATGTATTGTACACTTATATTTCAACAACCTTCACTTTAAACTCTTACTTCTATTACCAACAAATCCATAATACTTTTAAATCCGTACATCCATAATACTTGAATCCACTGAAAATTGGTTAAAGATATCGAGAGTGTGTTTATTCTAGGAAAATTAAAAATCTACGGAACTCAAATACTTCAATTGAATTCGTATTATTATTTTTTTTTTATATGAATAGAGTAATAAAAAAATTATTTTTAACTTGTGTTTGACTAATATTATATATATTTATAAATATATAATGAAAGTGATCCAAAATGAGAATTTAAAAGATTAAGGGTTAAATTTAAAACTTTAAAAAGTTTGGGGATCAATTTCCAAATAAAAAGTGCCCAATATGAACTTTTTAAAAAAATTATGACCAAATTGAAAGTTTTTAAAAATATAAAGACCAACTTTTTTTTTTTTTTTAAGAAATGAAGACCAACTTATATTAAAATCATATAGGAGCCGATTTGTATAAGTTAGTAGAGTAATTCTAAAGACCAATTTGTGTTTCACATTTTATAGGGTTAGGAAGTAATTTCAAATTATTGGTTTTGAGATGATATTTTCATTTATAGGGTTAGGAAGTAATTTCAAATTATTGGTTTTGAGATGATATTTTAATTTCCCTAAGTCTGTGTTTGAATGGACAATTAAAAATTCTAGGAAAATTAAAATTCTAGGCAGTTTAGATTGTTCAATTAATTTCCTTTAGGTTTTTTTTGTTTGAATAGAACAATAAAGTACTTCACTATTAGACTTAATTGAGCTATTTTTATAAATTTGAAGAGTTCTAGGATAAAAGTATAAACATATAACGACAAGTGGTTCAAAATGAGAATTTTAAAAGATTTAAGCCAAACTTAAAGTTTTAAAAGGTTGAGGTACCCATTTAAAAATATAAAAAATATAGACCAATTTGTATATTCTGAAAATTTATACGGACCAATTTACAATTTTTTGAAATTTTATAGGGATCAAATTGCAATTTGTTGAAAGATTATAGTGAAAAATTTGCAAAATATGAAAATTCTAGGAACCAATTTGCAAATTTCAAAAAATACAAATGTGTTAATGTGTACATTTTTTCAACATATAGGAATCAATTTGCATAATTTAAAATAATTATAATGATCGATTTGATATTCTCAAAACTTTTAGGTGGTATTTGAAATTTCCTAAATTTAGATTTGACAAAATATTTCTTAAAATTCCTTTATTTTAAAAATTCTCCAAATTTATCCTCAAAACATTTGAATTTGCACAGAATATTTTGAAACCCTCTAAAATTACATTACCTGTAATATCTAAAACCACTCAAATTTAGCTTTCATTCAATACTTTGTAAAATCACTTTTAGGAGATTGAAATGCTTCAATTAAATTTCTTTCATTTCTATATTCTATTTCAATAAATTAATAAAATTATTCATTAATGCTAATCTTTGTTGGGATATTTTTATAAGTTTTAAACAAATTAGATCAAATTAAAAGTATATAATGAAAGTGGTCCCAAAAGAGAACTTTAACAGATTTGGATTGAGTTTGAAGTTTCAAAATATGAAAAATATGGAAGACTTTGCAGTTTTTTCAAATTTATAGGGACCAATTTGATTTTCTTTTTTAGATGTATAGGGATCAATTTTCAAAATTTTAAAATATGTGGTCTAAATTGCATAATTTGAAATAAGTTCAAGGACAAACTTAAGATTCACATTTAATAAAGTAATGAAGGAAATTCAAGTTCTTAGTTTTTAGATGTTTAAATTTATATTTAACAAAATATGCTACATAAAAACTATTAATTTTTTGTCAAAAAAAAATAATAAATTTTTTTGTCGAAAAAATAAACTATTTTGTTTAGAAAAACATTTAAATTTTTCATCCAAACAACGAAACTTACATCGTAGAATTTAAATTATCCTCTGAAATTATATGGCAAAATATATTTTTTTGTCCACGCTTAGATATAGCTTTTGTCTTTTTATATTTCTTTTTTATTTTGTTTTTATTTTCTTCAATTAGGTTTATGTCCCTCAAAATTTTATTATTATTTTTATTTTAATATATAGTTTTCTACAAAATACTTAACATATAAAAAAACATTAAGTTAATTTTTTTTTAAAAGCTAAAATGGAATTTATTAAAATCGCAATGAATCTTAATCAGCACAAGGAGTGCTAGGCTAGGAGTCTTAAAGTAGCAACATACAAAGGATAGATGGGGAACCTCCAATGGAAAACCCATACACCCGTGCATCAAAGAAAAAATTCCAAAAAACCTATAGGAAACGCCTCCTAACAAAGAGCTATATTCGAAATCAATAGATAGAAACGCCACCACGATCAACGAAACAACATAAACAAAAGATGTACCAAAATCCTCAAACATCGTCACAACTACCACAAAAACAACTTCCACCACCTAGATTCTGCTGCTCGCGCACAATCCCCGGACAACAATATAAAAACCTACACAACAACCAACAACCTTGGGAAACAGTCGGGAATAGAACGCCAAACACCACCATTAATTCTCCCAAGCACCTTCATCCAAAACACACCTCTCAAAAAACCGCAAAAGCCAACCAAAAACCTTGTACCATCATACAAAAGGAAAAAACATAACCATCGCTAACCACCACAAAAACCAACACCACTACCATCGCCGCCACCAAAACTACCATTAACCACCACAAAAATCACCATTAACCCTCACCAAAAAATAACACCAACCACCACGCGCAGCACCACAAAAAACCACCATGAGCACCACCACCAAAAACCAACGAGCCCCGCCACAAAAGACCCAAAATCAACATCACCATGAATACCGCCATGAAGCACCACAAACCAACACAACCAAAGATCCATCAAAACCATAACAGTTCATAAGCGAACCCAGATATGATCCATCACCACCATCATGATCGATCCATTAGCACTATGTTGCGAGCAAACATAACATCCATCCACAACCAAGAGAGAAAACAAATCAAACAGTTTGAGGCCCACGAAAACCAAACAATCACCGGCAACCATCCAACAACACACCACGTACACCACCAACGTCCCAACCAAACGAAACAAGAAAACATCAAAATACAAACCAACCTTTACGACAACAGCAACACACTCCTTCACCACTAGTGAGGATGGAAAAGGTCTGAAAAAGAGAGTGAATCTGATCCATAACACTTAGTTATTTTTAGTTCATTTTATTTCATTTTTAATCCATATATAACGTTTAGTTATTTTATTTCAAAACAGGGTAAATCCCAAGGTTATTGTTTTTCTCCCATCTATTTTTGCTCGTTCCCGTTAAAATAGTACAACATGAGTTAACTCACGCATGTGTATTTTCGACGTGAGTTAACTCGCATATGTGTATTTTTCAGCGTGAGTTAACTCACGTTGAACATGAATGAGCAAAAAAAGATGGGAGAAGAGCAATTCTCAAATCCCAAGATTGCAACGTGATACAAGTTCCGATGCGGAGAGGACCAACCCAAAGTCACAAGATCCAAAACCTAAGGAAAATTACTCTTTAGGCTCCTATGATTTGCTCTCAAACACTTTGAACTGACAAAAATATTCCTAACGGCAATTAACTACCATTCCGAGGACCTTTTTTTTTTGTTGATCCAATTTAAAAAATAATTTGACCGATCTAAAAATTGTCAAACGACAGTTAACTACTGCTTTTTGGCGAACAACATTTAACTACTGTTAGCCAATGGTAGTTTGTAAAAATTGAACAATTACTGGGTGCCTCCAAAAGAGCAACCTCCAACACTAAGGGTTGTCAAAATGGGCCATCTCAGCATAAGATGACCAAACGCATAAAACAGGGTCCAACTTTATATGAAAAGAAATGTGGGACTCCTAACATATTGACTTACTATGTCCTACTTTATATTTTGATTTTGATTATCTGAGTTTAGTCCTTTCTGAATTGCTCCATTGCTGGTCAAGAATTCCATACATGATTGTCAGTGTTAACAAGTTGTATTTTATACCTTATGAACAAACAGCTGAAGATCTACATTGTTTTAACATTTTTTTTCATCAAGAGTAGGCAACAAATGTGAAGTGATATTTTAAATTATTCATCTATCTATACAAGATATAAATTGTTAGTATTTCAAAAGATGATAGAATGGTACTCTGAGATTAAAATTTGCATCAAATGTGAATTGGTGAATTAAAACAAAATGTGAATGAAACTGATGTGCTATCTCATCTTCAAACTCACATTTCATAGTCAGTTTTTTTATATAGTACAACACATAGCTATTAATCAATAGAGTAGCCAAAAGAATGAACATCAACATAATAAAAAAATACAATTGAAGGGACTAGTAATTATAAATTGGCGAAAAACACCGTACAAATTCAGCGTTTGCTATTTCATCTTCCCACTTAACCTCAGACCCTCAACAAGGTTGCAAATGATGCAGTCGCTACAAAACTGTTAGATCCAACATTGGACTTGAATCTAACGGCTCTTCAACGATTGCATCATGTGCAGTGCTGCAGAGTGCAAAGGGTTATAGATGCAAACAACTTAGGTTATCAACAGTATCAATCATCTATTATCTATGAACTTGAACACACATTCTTCTGACTAAAGTGACAATGAACAACAAGATGTTGGATTCATTGGTCATGGTCACTACTTAAGTCCCATTGTAAATCGATTTTGATAACTTGTCCTTAAAGGAGTTGCATAAAGATCCTTCCATATATTAGCCGAAGAATAGGAACCAGAAATGCTTCTAGTATCTGCGCTTAGAACATTTGTTCGCGCGCTACGAGACAGACAATCATCATCCATAAAGAGTTTCTTCAAATTGGGAGACGAATGTCTACACGCTTTCAGCTTAGCTTTGGTTGACACTGTCAAATTAGTGTAGGTCGGTTTCCCAGTTTCCCTTTGCTTTGCATCTTCCACCCTCGTTGGTGATCCAGATGTGGATGAAATTGATAAAGGGCTATCATCATACATGCATTCGGAGCTTATAGCCGAAGACGACGGACTTGATTGGCTTGTTGTATGAGATTTAGACGAAACCCTAGTTGTTGCACCATTTTTTCTTGCTTTTACTAAGCCATGTTGTTGATATGAGTTGAAGGAGAGTTCAACATTCTCACTCTTCCTGGACAATGGAGTCATGCCAGGTGAATCCAAATAGATGTCTCCCATTAACCTGCTCTCCCATGGCTTAGCTGCAATCCAGCGTTCTAACATGCTCTTACCGTCTAAACTGCTGTGCTTGAGAGGAGTCAATGGCTTAGAACCTCTTGAGCTTGGACTAGAACTCGCTGTTGATCGCTGAAAACAAGCAAAGTTTATTAAAGCACATATATTTTGCCAAAATTTGATTGTTTTGAATTAATTGGTTTAGTAAAACTGATTCTTACTAAAAGTGAGTGGAATGTAAAGTAAGTTGTGTTTGGATTCATTCGAGTAAAAGATAGTTGAACAATAAACTTGCGGCCAACAATCAGTTGTAGATACCAAATTTTAAAATTCTAACTTCAAGTTAGAATCACTTTTAGAGGCAAAATCAATTTTACTCAAAAACATCCAAACATGTCAAAATCAATCCTACGCCTCTAAAATCAATTGTGCCTTCGCCGAAACCATATTTACACAGTAAGACTCATCATAAATATATTATATCATCTCAAATCTTAACTCAATTACCAGGGTGGAATTGGAGTATGACATTGTTCTATCTCTCTTAATTGCTCCTTCTTGCCTCATTTTTAGTTTTGCTTTAACTTCTTCCACAGTTCCTGGTATGTCACACCACCCTTGCTGACAATAACAAAGCAAATTTTGCTACATTGTTAACATCTTGTTATCAACTTAACTAAGCATCAAAATCGTAAATGTTACATAATAGATAGATTATGATACCTCAGCCTGTTTAATAGGATCAGCTTGATTATGTTGCTCGTTTAATAGTTCCTTCTTAGCTTTCTTTTCTGGAGAATTCCTTACATTCTTTGCCTTGACGCGTTCTTGAACTCGCACAAGAGCCTGCATGCACCTTAGAGTAACAGCTGCTTGTTTTCTCACTAACCGGCCACGAAATATAGCTTGCAGCCTCACCAATGCCCTCAAAGCCCTTAACGCTCTTCTTGCCTGCAACATAAATAGCATAAGCATGCTTTTAGAAAAAGTTAGTGACCGACAGTAACTGTAGCCGCACCGTTAAAGTTTTTCTTGTTTTTACATCCAGCAATTGTAGCCTCATCAGTTGTATTAGGCCGCAATTTCCAGAAATATTTAGGATCTAGATGCAGCCGCAGTTGTATTAGGCCTTACACATTACTAATGGAAAACAATTTGGTTCAAAACATTACACATTACTGGATGCAGCCACAATGCGATTCAAAACCTTACACATTACTAATGCAAAACAATTTGCAAGTCGCTATCTTATATCCTAATCCTATCATGATTCATGAGATAATACTCTTCTAAATTATATATTCAAGTACAATAACCAACCATACCAAAATATGAATCGAAAGTGAATTTTCTAACACATACCAAAATCTTATTTTGACTTGCACATTGAAGCTTCACCAGTATTTACCTCAATTTAAATCAGTAAAAATACCAAATAAACCTATTTGTAATTCTTCTACAAAAGTTCATAGATTGATTTAGAGGTATAATCCTAAATTGTACATTTAAGTATCTAAGGCCTAATTAATGATTTATTTCTTGAGGTGTTTTGACATGTAGTAAATAGTATAGTATCTACTTCTTAAATTCAATGGCACACTAATTTTGCCGAAGCTTTAAAGTGTAGCTTTTGTCAAAATCACATTCCAACACCGTGATTCTACTAAACTCACCTCAAATCCAAACATGTACTAAATAATTAAAGATTAGAAACTCCTAATAACAAAATGAAATAAAAGAAGCTTTGAAAAATAATCTTTTGAAGAGAGAAACAATTTTCAAAACAGAGCAAACAGAATCATGATGATGCTAAAGATTTGAAATTACCAAGAAGCCTCGAAAAGTAGACTGGATGCGGATGGCAGACCATTCCTGCTTGATCACCAAGAAATCTTTGTGAGGAGTTCTTACCACAGCAGCCATTGCAGCAGCAAAAGCTTCTTCATTCACCACAAACGAAGAATAATATTTATCATAAGCACCAAAACTGTGCCCCTTCTTCATAGAAGTTCCAAATCCAATAACTTCTGATGAATTTCTCCATAACTTCCATTTTCTCTTACTCTTATCAATACCCTTCTCCTGGAAAAAGTTCAGAACCAAAACATAATAAATAGACATCACCAGAACCAAAAATACACCTATGTAACATATTGTTACTTCAGATCAAAGACATATTTGGTATGTTCGGTATCGGACATGTAAGAATGTCCAATACCAACACAACACAACACCACATACACATGTGATTATATTTAATCATTTTTTTACTAATTTTAAATTATTATCGGTGTCTACGTGGTATCCATGCTTCATATATAAAACCGCGACACCTGATATGACACGTGGACACTAATACTAATGAGAAAATGATTGAATATAATTACATGTGTAATTGTCGTGTGTCAGACACCAGACAGACATGTCGAGGCGCTTGATAGACAAAGAAATACATAAATAAATTACGAACTTGATTAGTAGATGGCTTTCTTATCAGTGATTTAAACCAGCTTCCTGAACCACCCATTTGAGAAAAGAGCTTATTTAAGAAGAATGGCAACAGCAAGAAGTAGAAGTTGATGATGCAGTATGTGTTATGAGTTTGAAGGTGTTCTTGTAGAAGAAGAAAAAAGAAGAATATAGAAGAAGTTTTGAAATTTGAAATGTTTGTGAAAAGAAAAAGACCAAAAGAAAAAAGAAACAAACATAACGGATACGAAGACTTTTCCTTGCTTTTGTTTCAATTTTCTTATGAATGGATGTTTCCAACTCATGTTCCTGTTCTTGAGTTGACCTTGTCTTGAATGTGACTCCTGGTTAGTGGTTACCACAAAAAAAACGTTGTCGTTTGATGAATTGATGTTTTCCACTCATGTTCCTCACTTATTTTTTTACCTCTTTAAGTAGGATTGAAAATTGGTTGGGTCGGGTCGAACTCATGGTTTAGTTCATAACTTGATTCGAGTTTGATACAAAGTTATATATTGGTATATTATAGAAAATATTCGAGATGTTTGGATGTTATATTGGTATAGGCAAAAACACAATATTTCAATTGTCCTAGTGATTGTGTTGGTTGGTTTTAACCAAAGAACCTCAGTTCAAATAAAGTTTGTAGTATTGTTAAATTGACCAAATAAATCACATGATTATTTAAGTTGGACGTTCGAAACAAGTTAGTTATAAGTTTTTTTTTTCTTCTTTATAAATCCATCCTTTAAATTGTAAAATGTTTGCATCCTTACTATTTTTCATCAAACTTTATTAAAAAACTGTATACGGAACTGTTCTAGTACTTATGTGCCAAGTCTGGATATACAAATTACATTTTTTTAACCAATTATATTTTTTTTAAAATAGAAATAATCTTATGGATTTCATCTTATTCATCAACTTCATTAAAAGAAAGTAAAAAGAACATAAATTGAACTCAATCCCAAAATCTCATCAACCTTCATCACCTTCTTCATGTTCTTCAACACTTTCATCAAATTGTAAACAAAAAACGTCAACCTTTAAAAAATAACATCTCCAACATCTTCATCTATACCATCTTCTTAAAATAAGAAATAAATAAAAATTCAAACTAAATTTATTAAGGTTAATCGAAAAAGAGATGAAGAAAATGAAGGGTGATCAAAGAGCTAATGTATGATTTTTATTTTTATTTTTATTTTTATTTTGATGACGATTATTGATGAAAAACATTCAAAACTTTTATTTCTTTAAAAGTTGAATAAAAATATTTAATTTATTGATGAAGGTGATTTGAACTTGTCACATAAGCACCAAAACGGTCATGTAAGTTTTTACAAAATTGGATTGAAAAAGCTAACATTGCAATTATTTTATGACTTAAAAGGCCAACATGTTACCCAAAAAACCTGTTCGGAATCATTAGACCAATGCAACATTTGCAAAATATTTTGAACTTTATTTTGATTTAATTGTTTGAAATGATTTGAACTCTATTCGGAATTATTTTGAACTTTATTTTGAAATTATTTTGAAACTTAAATTACAACAAGTCTTGCCGAAGCAGCCTACTAAAACTCGTGCTCGGGGTGATCCTCATTCGACTGATCAATAAACTTTCTCTATTGGAATGTTAGAGGTATCGGTAATTCTGATACTCAGATTGCTTTAAAAAAATTATATATGTCTCATAAACCTATGCTTATTTTTATTGTGGAACCGATGATTACGATTTGGCTTCTCTTCCGGATGAATTGAAGGTTGATTTCTTTAGGGATAGTTGTGGTTTACCTAACTACAAATGTCCATGATCTATTTTTTGGTTGTTTTTTATTTCTGCTTATTTTTCCTTTATGTTTTCTTTTGAGGGTTTTAGCCTAGTCTCCCCTCCTTTGTAATTATTTTCCCCCCTTTTTTTAATAAAATTTCTAGAGTTTGGCGGTATAGGATGAAGGTTTCTCGCGGTGTCAACCTAGTTGGAATGTCGATGTTGCCTCTTAATGTTTGTCCTCTCTCCTTGCTTGAAAAAAAATTGTTGAATTGCTTTCATTCATCACGTGACATGAGTTTTTCTATAAATAGACTTATATTTGAGGCAAAATAACAAACGGAATTTATGGTTCCTTATGATTCAAAACTCTACTGAAATTATTTCTAAATGTCTCTTCTTTTCTCTAGTGCTACAAAATATTGGGGTAAACTATCATTGATCTTTAAACTTTGAACTGTAATTTATTTAAAGAATTTCAAAATATCTTGAAGAGAATTGGTAGCTATCCATATTGAATTCGGTTTGTAATTAACTGAATTGATTTTGCATAGCAAAACTTCTCATGAATATAATTATGTAAAATAATTCTCTGCAGACAAAATAAGAGTTCAGAGGACCAACTGAGATTGAGTCTAGTGAAAGAGGTTAACTTTTTATAACACGATCAATTAAAATGTTAATCTCAGTTGGGAGAAGGTGTTCATGCTGTTTAGTGTCAACCATCTCTCGAATAGAATTTCCTCATGTAAAAGGAATTTAGGAATAGAAGAAAAAAAAAATTAGAGTTGAAAGGAATTTGGTAAATTTTGTTTGGTTCGGCTTCATTTACCTAAACTTGGAATATGGAGAAAAGAAAGCTCCCAAGTAAATGTCTCATATGTTAGCTTTATTGTAAGGAATAATTATTTAACCTTTACAACAGAAACAGCCTCTAGATTCATTGCCTAGCTTAATAGAATTTGGTCAATCTAGCTCATGACTGCAAAACATTTATATTCTCCACCCAAATCAATCAATCTTGACCTTTTTTCATCTTTTTTGTTTTTCTTATGGTAAACCAATCCAAACCTTGACTTTATAGTATATACATACATTACTATCACAAATCATACACAGGGAACATTGCATGGATTGCTCTTAGTATGTCCACATTATTTGTATGTAGAATATGAGACCAATTTTGGGCAATTTTGACATGCCTCATCTCCACGCCACAAGGACTAGTCAGTGGCAGAGAATCTTCATGACTAAGAAACTATAAAATCATTTTTAAATATTATTTGACAAACAAGAATGGAATATTGACCCAAGTCCAAAATACAATTGGGTAATTAAACATATGAAGGGACCAAAAAACATTATTCATCATATGCTAAATGACCAAAAGAATTGGTCAAGAGAAAAAGAACTAAATGAAAAAAATGAATCATTGGTTAGATCTCTTATGTTGTAACCTTCATCCTATACTCTAAACTAAGGTATAAATGAAAAGACATGATATTATTAGAAAATGAATATAAAATAGTTTATGATGATAAGTACATGTTCGAATTGATGGTGAGTTTGACAAAATTACGGTGGTACTATGATTTTTTGCTATAGTTCTAAAGCGCACTGCAAGTCTGCAACACCGTAATTCTACCAGATTCACCGACAATTTAAACATGGACTAAATAGATCTCAATTTGCTGAAGTAACATGTACTCTAGGGCTTGGAATTCCCATGTGCACAAGTCTAGGAGACAAGTGAATTTTTGGACTAGGTCTTGGTGAGGGAATAGGTGTCTTGTTAGCAATTTTTCCATTGTTGACTCTAGGTGATAAATTGAGTTGTTGAAGTGCCTTAGCTTGGAGTGTTGATGGGTACTCTCTCACACAACCAATCCTAGGACCAGCTCCAGTGGTCCATTTGCTTGACAATGGCTTGCAATCTTTATGTTGTGTAATTGCCACATTATTTTGGATGCACCTTTTGGCAGAATCACTTGAATTTGCATTAGTAGTATTATTTGTGGACTTAAATTGAAGCTCATTGTCAACTTGCTCTGAAGGTGGGACATCATCATCAATTGGATATTTCTGCATAAGGAAATGTTTGTACATAAGTTTAATCATGTGGATGTTTAGTGATTTCAAATCAAAGCAAAAATAGGCTAATTTATATAGGGAAAATTTATTTGGAAGTTATGAATTTACCTTTACATTTGTCAAGTCCACATTGTGTTCCATCAAGAAGCCAATGAATTCCATGAAATTCTTCTTTGTAGGTCGGTAATGTCCACTATAGGGCCATATAGCCTGAATAAAAATTAATGAACATCAATTTACATAACATTTAAAGAAAGTAAAATGCTTTTCAACTTTTTCCTTTTAAATTTATCTCTTGGTGATTAGAAATGGAATCCTTTTGCTACTTTATAAATGATGCATTCACATTCATGCAATCAGGATTACAGTAGTCGTTTGATCAAGATATGACAATCTAGATTTAAAATTTAATATTTTAGAGTTTTAAAAATCTAAATCGTCTTGTCTCGATCTAACGACCACAAATGTGCTGATTACATGAATTTCCGAGTATATCAAATCCAACTCAGAAATAATTGGCTTAGATTCAACGACTCAGCAGCAAGTTGTCATAAAAATAATTGCATTTTTATGGTGTCCTAAGATTATAAATATGAATTATGTATAAAACAAGTACCATACATCAAGAACACCATTTTGGACAACCAATCTTCCAGATGCAATAGTAGCACCACCGGCTAGGAAACTTGAGTGTTGAAATTGGCCTTTCTTCTTCTCTCCAACATACAAAATTCTGGATGAGCTAAGAACAAAAATCCACTTAGATCCTTCACAAGTGTGTACAAGGTTCTTGCTTTTTCTATAAACAAGCCTTCCTTCCTCTATAATAACTTCATATACTTCCCTTTCTTTCTGCATAAGCAATAAAAAAATAAAAATAAAAAGGAACCTCTTATAATTAATAGAGAATATTTTGGTGGCTGCTCAATATATTAAATAAAGTCAAACTATTGACAAATACAAAAAAAATAAAAAATAAAATAAAATGACAAATGAACGCACTAACACATGATTTTATTGATAGTTTATTAGTCCTAAGATACACCACTAGCACTCTATAATTGACCAAGTATTATATAGTACATGTACATGGATCTAATTCCATGATCATATGAAAAATTATAATATAAAGTCCAATTATCATATGTTATGTGGCATTGTCAATGTCATGAGGTGAAAGTGAAAGAACTTACAGGTCCAAGGTACTTTATACACTGCTTCTGTAATTCACATCTTGTACACTTATCAAGATTTACTTCTTTTCCATCTCCAACATCCAACCTTTTTACGTCACCAACATGCAATTATGAAATCAGTTTAGCAAAAAAAATCGATGATCAAAAGTGTGCTAAGACATGTTTGATAGTAGAAAATGTTTTTACTTTTAATTGTGCTAAGACATGTTTGATAGTAGAAAATGTTTTTACTTTTAATTACAAAGCAGCCACATTATTTTCATGTTAATTTATGTTTTTAAAAATGGTTGTACAAATCTTTGTAAACATGAAACATTTAAGAATAAGGTGGCAATTTCATAAATAAATAAATAAATAAGAAATAAGCAATAAAGAAATATTTGTTTTCTTAAATAAAAGAGAAATGATATTTGTACAACTACTTTGTGACAATTTTTAGACAACTTTCTCTCTCATACTCACATTATATTCTTACTCTCTCTCTTCCTTTTTTTCTCTCCATTGTTTTTGACCAATGAAAAGAGAGAAAAGGAAAGTTGTCAAATAAGTTGTACCAAATGGTTGTTCAAACATCATTGCTCTAAATAAAACATACTACTAAGGTGGCATATTTTAGAGTTTTAAACTTTATTTTAACAATCGCCTTAGTGATTAGTTTTACCAGTAGAAAAAAGGTTGTGAGCTCTGGCTATGGAACCAAACATTATAGTACAAGTGTAAATTGTGTCCATATCGATGACGTGGATCAATCTGCAAAATACAAGAAAATCTTAGTTTTAATCAGCTTATTTATACTTCTAATAAGTTAATTTAAAAATCATAATCAAAGTCAATAATTAGACATATGAGCTTACAGCTTCAAGCCAATGTCTAAGAGCTAATTTTTGTGCTTTATCATCTTTACACAATCCTTTTCCCACCTACCAACAAACCAACAAAAAAAAAAGTTAATTTATAGGAACAAATTCACAAAAGCAATTGTGTTGAAAGAGAATGAAAACTTTGAATTCTTCTATATGGTCCCAGTCAAATATATAATTGGTAAAGCCAAATTAACATCAAATGATTTATATTTCAGGAAAATAATAAAGTTGTAAATGAAACCAATGGCTATGTAATTGAAATATTAAAAAGAAATTCTCCATTATCCAAAAGTTTATTCAAAGATTATAGCTTTTGACATTAAAGAGTACCTTAGCAGCCATAGTCCTAGCTCTAGCCCATTTTGAAAGAGCTGTTTCTGTTTTAACTGAATCAAAATGTGATACAGAGCACCTACTAAGTGCAGCATAGTCTAAAGCCTTCCACCTGTAAGAAATTAAGAAAAAATTATTTACAAAAGTTTATTAAATTCTAATAATCAATGACTATAATTCAACATTAAAATTCCTTATCCATAAAAATAAGGATTAATATTTATTTTTTTGGATAAAAAATTAATGTTTTTAATCCTTATAAAATCACGTTTCTTTTTACTGGTGCTTTTAGTTCTTTTAAAGCAACTAAAAGCATCAGTGAAATTAAAAACACTCATTTTTATTTTTATTTTTGAAGGGAAAAACACTCATTTTTTATAAAAAGTGTGATTTAAAAATTGATGAAAATACTAAAATAGAAAATAAAATTGTTTAGAAACTAAAAACACATCTAAAAATAAATGTCATAATCATAAATATTGAAATTGAAACAAACCATAGTTCTTCACAAACAACTGCACAATCTGCCAAATTTCTTCTAGTCCTATAACTCTTGTAAACTTTCTGCAGCTTTATAGCAGCAACATCAAGCTCTCCAATGGATTTTGGTGAGAACCAAATTTCTGGTTTATGCAACAAAATTGAAGGGCTTTGTTTATTGAAAACATCATCAATAAAACCCTCTTTTGTACCAGAGTTATCTGTAACCAAATATTTGAATGAGAATGTAGTTTGCAGCTTCAGATTTCCAATTTTCCTTCTCTTTGAACATGTAGATTCTTCATGAACAACCTCATCATCTAACTTTTCTTGATTATACAATTCATCTATTTTTCTTTCACTCTTGAAACTCATTGTTCTTAAGGTAACTTCTCCTTCTTTAGATTCATAATCCATTGGTCTTATTGTTATCATTTGCATTCTTCTGCAAAATAAAAGTAAAGAAAAAAAGTTGAATAATTTTAATAATTAAAATAAAGAAGCACTTCTAATAATAATATACTGGGAAATGTTTATAAATCGTCATATATTATTCAATGTAACATCTAAGAGTCAAATCAAGCATTTCACTAGAAAATGAATAACCAATATTAATAACAAGAGATGAAAAGAAATGGTCACCTTTAGAGTATGAAATTGAAAAGCAAGATTCTTTATGATTCTCTTATAAGCAAAAGATAGCAACTGATTTTCAGTCTTGGAAAATGTTCACTTGACAACTCTTATATAAGGCACAAACTTAGGAGTACATGTAAATAAAGAGTGAAGATTCTAATAAGTACTTTCAAATACGTTAGAGATAGATTGAAGAAAAATGGTGTGACCCTTTGAATTATTTATTTAGGAATTAATTAATTAATGAAACGGTTTGGTTTGAATAGAAAAATAAGAAATTATGTGTCTTGTACCATAAAATGGGTTGTCTTGAATATAGAAATTGAAACTTGGAGAAGGTGTTACATGAGTGTGTAAGTGAAAAGTGTATACGCGGTGATGTGAATTGAATGAGACAGAATCAGTCAAAAGCAGCTTAAAGGGGGGGTTGCCATATCTTTATTTTCTTTCTTATTTTTTTTCTTTATGGTGAATCTTATTTTTATTCTTTTTAATTGAGCATGATAAATAAATCAATGTTAATATTTTATTAATAAAAGTGTATATACTTATATAATTTAATTTTTTTATGTTTTTGACAATTTAAGTATATTGAAAAATGCTCATATAATATGTGAATTAGGGCCTGTTGGTTACGGATTAAAATTAAAGTAATTTTGTCTTAAAATAATTTAGAGATTATGGGCCCGTTTGTTACGGATTAAAATAAAAGTGATTTTGACATAAAATAATTTAGAGATTATATTTTAGAGATTTTGTGAAAAATCAGAATGTATTTTGCGTTTGTTTACCGTAATAAAAATCACTTTTTTTAAACAAATAATCTAGTTTGTTTGAATACAACTATATAAAAGGGATTTTTTGTTGCAAAATTAGTTCAATCTTTTAAATCATATTTTCTCTCTCCTCTAAAAAAAAACTATTTTTTGAGAAGCTGCTTTTAACACTTCTCATTTGAAGCTGTTTTTAGATTATTTTTAAATTCTGATTTTTTTTTTTTCAAAATTTGTAACAAACGGATGCAAAACTCTTAAAAGTAATTACTTTTAAAAAAAAAAATGAAATTTTTCTTAAAAAAAACTATAACAAATGGGCTCTATATTTTAGAGATTTTGTGAAAAATCAGAATCTATTTTGCGTTTGCTTATCGTAATAAAAATCACATTTTTTAAACAAATTATCTAGTTTGTTTGCATACAATTATATAAAAGGGATTTTTTGTTACAAAATTATTTCAATCATATTTTCTCTCTTCTCGAAAAAAAAATTATTTTTTGAGAAATTTGAAGCTGTTTTTAGATTTTTATTTTTTTTTAGATTCTGATTTTTTTAAATGTCTGTAACAAACGGATGCAAAACTATTAAAAATGATCATTTATTTTTTTTTTTAAAAAAAATTGGCTTTTTTTTATAAAAAAAAAAAAAACTATAACAAACGGACTCTTAATGAAGAATAGTCTTATTACATATTTTAATCATTCCATTTTACTTGTTATATTCCTCTCATAACATTGAAAAAAGAAAAGTAAATATCTATAGGGCTAACTTGAGCAAAGGAAATTGGAGTATGATGGAAGAAGATGTTTGATTAGGCATTGAATTTTTTGTAGGGGAAGAATCGAATTTTTTATAAAGGGGTTAGGCATTGATGTGATAACGATATCTACATCATTATATAAGGCAGCTTCAAATCAACTACTACAAAATTATATTTAGTCAGACAATACAAATTTATTCTTACTAATTCAATTTTTTTTTCAAATCAGCTGTATATTTAATTAGATTAGATAACATACGACAGTCCTCATGAGTTTAGCTCAGTTGGTATTGACAATGCATAATTATGCAAGATCCGGAGTTCGAACCCCTGCCACTAAAAAAAAAAAAAAAAAAAGATAACATACAACAAAAATTAGGATTTGGATTTGACGCGGTAACTACGTACTTACTCATATAAGCCGTCTGATTTGAAATATGTGGTTGTGATCATTTCTTGTTGATTTTATTATTGTATGATCTGAACTGTCTGATCTGTAACTACTAGTCGAGACGTGAAAAAGTGTGTATCTGCGTGCCTTTTTAACAATAGGCAATCCAGATCCAAAAATCAACACACCAACCCAATTTAATTTACTAACACATAAGCAAAATTAAGTACCCTCTATTTACCTTTTTTGTTTACGTGAGTGTGTCCAAATACTTTAAATTTAAAACCGTAAACACAAACAACATAAAAAATAAAAACTTCAAAGTCTTTGCTCTTCAAATATGTTTGAACGTTGCGTGTGTGAATTGAATTTTTTTTTTTTTTTTTTTAAGTCTCACATTGGATAGTTTACACACAACACTAATGTTTATATAGTGAATGTATGATTTACAAGGGTGTGCTCTTGGGGTATATAATTTTGTAAACGAGTGATGACACACTCAACATGACCACAACACATGCGATGAAGATAACGTCGCCACCATCCTTCCTTGAGGGGGCTTGGGTTGTGTGGTGTGCCCAAATTGATAAATTATTTTTTTAGATTTTTTTGTTTTGGTAGACGTCATCGCAAATGTAAATGTTGTGAATGTTGTAAATGAAAAACTAACTCATATTTGGTTCAAACATTCATGATGTAAATGTTGTGAAATCATTGTTGTTTAACAACTTTGATATGAAAGACTTCATAGAAGCTAATGTAATTCTTGGTATTAAAATTATTAGGCCAAAAAAAGGGATTTTTCTTTGATCAACCTCACTATGTTGAGAAGATCTTCAAAAAATATAATTATTTTGACTGCAAACCTACTTGCACACCACATGTTCCAAATGTAAAACTATTTAAGAACACTGGTGAAAGTGTAAGACAGATAGAATATGCAAGCATCATTGACAGTCTCATGTATGTCACTAATTGCACCACACCCGACATTGTCTATGTTATGGGAAAGTTGTGCATATTTGTTAGTAGACCTGGTAATGAGCATTGGCATGCTATTGATATGGTCTTAAGATAGCTACAAAGAACCATGAACTTTGGATTAGATTATCATATGTTTCCAGATATCCTTGAAAGATTCACAAACGCAAATTGGAACACTTTATTAGATGACTCCAAAGGAACCAATAGTTATATAGTTCGTATTTTTGGAGGAGCTACTTCTTGAAAATATAAGAAACACTTTGTCTACTATGGAACATGAGATTATAACACTAGCAATAGATAGTGAAGAAGAAAGTTGGTTAAGATGCTTGCTAGCAGATACTCCCTCCGTTTTAAATTGTATGACGTTTTGGGCATTTCATACATATTTAAAAATGTAATTAATTTTGTGTGGGAAAGAGATATTATGAGTTGTTTTACAAAATTGTCCTTAATAAATGATATGGGAAAGATAAATGAATGACTTGGAAGGAGAGAAAGTAATAAATAGTTAAGGATATAATAGGAAAAGTAACATTAATGATTTATTGGTATTCTAAAACGACATACAATTTGGGACAATTTTTTTTTCAAAATGACATACAATTTGGGACGGAAGGAGTATTCCTTTATAGGAAAAATTGTTACCAGTTGTGTTGATCCATAGCGATAATACCACGTATATTGAAGAAAAAAATAGAACTGTTATAATAACAGTAAGACATGACAAATACATCATAAGCACAACATTGTTATATAGTTACTCTCTACTGAAACTGTAAGAGCGGATCATGTATGCATTGATGAAAATTTAGTCGATCATTTGACAAAAGCACTAGCTAAAGAAATTCTATAAAACGACGATTAAGATGGGACTACTAACTATGGAAAAGTGAATCACTTATTATGTTAACCCAACCTACATAACTGAAAATGTCAAGAATGAGGTCCAATGGGTAATAAAAAGTTGTGAAGTGATATGAGATGGACATCGTATTATAGAACAAAAGAGGCATGATTTACGAAGCGGTAAAAGGATGAGATAATAAAAACTCTTAATGAGATTTATATTGTATATGGACTGGAGTATATTGAAGCGGTAAGGGTGCATTAAAAACTCATTAATGCGCATGAGTTTTTAGAATACACCTAAGAAAATTTTGTGTATGTTTTGATGTTATAAATAGAGTTCAAGACTACGAGTCACCTTAATAAAATATGAATATTATTCACTACCCAAAGGTTAAGGTTTTAAGACACATTTTCTTTTTCACAATCTTAAAAGATACTTTCTGAGTCAAATTTTTAAATTCAAGTGGGGGTTATCAAACGCCATGTGTGTTTGTATGTGAATTGAAAAAATCCCAGAAGTCCTAAATTGGATAGTTTACACATAACACTATTGTTTACATAGTAGATGTATGACTAGCATAAATATACTCTTAGGGTACACGATTTTGTAAACGGATGATGATGCACTCGACATGACCACCACATGTGAGACAACGACATCATTCGGTCTGGGATTGAGTTGTGTCATGTATTATTTTTTATGGACATAAAACCTTAAATTAATTATTTTTTTGGAGTTTTAGTTTGGTACACGTCATCAACACGTAAGTGTTTTCATGCATCAGCATCATTTGGCACACGCCTACGCCCGCTGAACACACACATGCACGTGCCTTCCTCTAGTCAACTCAATTTCGCGTCAATCACTAAGTAGTGGGGCATTAGTGAGGTAAGATCATGTAGTTCATTCCACAACAATCAAATGATCTTGGCCCTTCATTTTGGTTGCCACTTGGTTCTTGAATTATATAAGGAGTGCTCCACCCTCACTTTTCTTCACACCAAAACTCAACAACTTGTGAGTTTTCTCTATTCTCCCTTTTTTACTAGATGCATTTATGAGCCATTTACCCCCTTTCTTTTTTGACCCTTCAGAATTAAATAGTGGTCTTAAGACCATAGTCATTTTTCAAAAAATTTGTTCTTTCTTAGATTGGTCATCAAATCATAGTCCCTTCGAAAGTTAAAGTGACCATTGTACCATACCTAAGTGGTCTTGAAACCATAGCAAGTGGTCTTTGTACCACATTAGAGTGGTCATTGTACCATATTTGAGGGTGTATTTCTAAAATAGGTCCTACTTTGTCGTCGGACTTTGATACAATTGTAACTGAGATATTTTATCCTAGAAATGTTGTGGTTGATAGTCTGCTTGCATAATCTTAAATATTGTCATGAAACATCTTAAAGAGAGTGACATTGTTTGTGACTCATCCCACTAATCTCTTTGGTGATCTAAAAACTTTTTGAACTATTTGTAAATATTGTCCAAATATTGTTCCAACAACAGTCTATTGTATTAAACATTATGAATTGAATCCTCTCCTTCAAAATTGGCTCCTTCTATCCCCTTCCTCAAATCTTAACCATTATATCAATCTAATGGTAGATATATTAAAATACAAAATAACATAAATAAATAACCCAAAACATTAACATTGTGAAACAAATCGGGCGGGATTTTGCTACTCCAAGAAGCTTCTTCATCTTCCCTTCGAGAGGTATGCACTCTCAATCTTGTGGCCTCCATATCTCAAATTCTATGTTTACTCACCTCTTCACTCTCAATTTGATAACCTCCGTGCTTCAATGTGATTCTATCAACAAATAAGATGGGGAGAAATAATTAGTGCATGTAAGAAATAGGATGGGGTAGAGGGAAAAACCCTATTGTCGCGACATTCGTCGTCATCGACATCTTGTACTCAAATGTTGGTGTCGTTTTGGGCGGCGGCTGATGGTGGAGTTTCATTTCATCCTTCCCGACATGTATTCCCTCTTCGTTGTCTTATTCCCTTGCCGCCGACGTCGTGACTTGTGATTGGGTTCAAATTTAAGGATTTTGAGTTTTTCCTTTTTGTTAGAAGAGATTTTAGATTAAATGACTTAGAATGATACAACAAATAAGTTTTTGAGTTATTTTGTATTTTATTATGTCTACCGATAAATTGATCTAACGACTAAGATTTGAGGAAGAAGAGAAAAATAGATCATTTTAAAGTAGAGGATCTGTTCAATAAACATTATCATGAGATCCCACTATCGTCATAGATCATTTTAAAGTAGAGGATCTGTTCAATAAACATTATCATGAGATCCCACTATCGTCATTTTCATCTTATTTTAGGTGGGGTTTAGCATGGAAAAAGGAAGTTCTTTCCCACCATGGGAAGTAAATCTTTACCATTAGATTAAAGAGGATCACTAGTCTTATTATAGTATGCAAACACGGTATCTTTCCAGACTTTATCTTCAACCTCACTACCATCTCTCTCATTTCGCCACCACCATCACCACACTCAAGTCAACAACCACCTAACCAAATTTTGATATGAAAAACTATATCAAATTAAATACTGATTTTCAATTTGAATTTTGCAGTTTGACATGAAATTGGTCTCTCAATCCCTTTCACGAGTACCCTTATTTTTTTCACAGATCTAGTATATTGATTCATGGTCATTCTTTTAAGAACCCAAAAACACCTACAAATAAAAATTGATGAGTCTGAGAATAAAAAAAGCTAGATTGTTAAAATATTGTTGAGTTGAAATGTTAAAGCTACAAGTATAAGGAATTTTTTATACCCATATGAATAGAACCTCATAGGATTTAAGACCCATTGCAATTTGAAGCCACTTAAAACTGTAGTGTTATCGAAACAAAAATAAACATTGAATTTGTCTTCCTTTGGTGGGTGAGAGATGAGAGAGAATGGTTAGGGAAGATAGGATAAAAAATTCAGTGTAGAGAGTGCATGATAAGAATATGTTCTTCTTTTAATCTAGTGGTAGAAATTCAACTTTCCATGGTGGGAAAAAACTTTGCTTACATAGGCTAAATGACACCCTTATTTTAATAGTGGGTCCCTATGTACGATAAAACATTTTTCATTAGTAAATTGAGCTAATTATTTGACATGTGCCGTTTTTTGTGAATTGCCTTCGAAGTACACCGATTTAGAAGACTTTCACTACTTGTAATTGAAAAGGGATGAAAATTGATGTTGACACATTTGGTTTGGCTGAGAATCACGAGTAAATTACTCAAATGCCCAGAATTTACTCGTGTTTCTCAGCCAAACTAAATGTGTCAACAACAATACTCAAAAGGGATTGTGAAAAGATACGTGCATACATACATACTCGGAGCACGGGAGTTTGAATGTGTCCTTTTCCTTTACCTTATTTTTGTTGTACTAATTGAGCAAGAAGAAGGGACTAAAATGTACGTGATGGTTACACATTCTCCTAGACCGTGTCTAAAATGGGTCAAAATCTTCTTCATTTATGTCCTTCTTTATTTCTACCATTTGGAGAGGTATAGACACACAAAGTTTTCAAAAAAGTAAAACATAATTAATGATAATAGGATCCACTTAATGGTAGGACCTATCATCTATTCTTTTGTGTCTATCTTTCTCCAAATTGCAAAACTCTATTTATTTTAGCAAATGGAGAGGATCTTAATCCGTTTAAAACATTAAACATTTCCTTATTAGTAATTAATACTAGAAGTGAATAAGGGGCAAAAAATATGAAGCATACAAAATATATGAATTAGACAATAAAATCTAGGCTTAATTGCACTTTTGGACCCCTATCTTTTCAAAAGTTGCGGTTATGGACCCCTAACTAATTTAAATACAAAACAACCCCCTATGTTTCGATTCTTTGGCAGTTTTGGACCCCCAAGGCAAAAAAAATTAAAAAATTGACACGTGGCACCTCACTTAGGGTGCCACGTCAGCGTTGACCAAGTCAACAATGGACTAGGGGTCCAAAACTGCCAAAGAATCAAAACATAGGGGACTGTTTTGTATTTAAATTAGTTAGGGGTCCATAACCGCAACTTTTAAAAAGATAGGGATCCAAAAGTGCAATTAAGCCTAAAATCTAAACAACATGAAACATCAAACGAATTGTGTTTCATAGGACAAATACATGCTTGACCACGTCATTTTCATACATTTCAAAATCTTTTTATTAAGTTGAACTTGAAGTCATTAATTAAAAACTGGACTATTTTTCTTTGTTCCAATTGAGTTTTCAACACGGTTACGAATTGTTCTTTGTGTGGCTTGTAATAACTCTTGCTATAAATAATAGATATGGAGTGCTATAAACATACAGTAACGTGATCACACATTCCCACACGTGACTTCGACCTTGACTTGGTTTGTCGTGGATCATTTCCCTTCGATTTGAAGGTCCACAATTTCGTGTGATTCATGTTCACGTCCATATTACTATAACTAACTAAATGAGTTAGAATTAATACAACAAATTAAATGTTTTTTTTTTCAACTTTGGCCCTATAAATAGGTAGCATTTAGTTTGGGAATGGTTAGTTCTTTCCTACCATGAAAAAGTGCAATTTTCTAAGACATCTGGTGGTTTGCAACTTGTTTTGGAAAAGAGAAAAAAAATAAAATTAGTTTTTTAACGTTGTTTGTATTTTATCCAATACACCTCCCCATTTACTTTTGAACCGCTTCAATTTCTCTTCTTTTCGAACGTATAAGCCAATTTCTCTTATATTTTACTGCTAAAATCGAAAAACCCAAGGAAATTTTTTTTCCGGTTACATTGTGTTCTATGTGATATTAATCATTTGGTGGGGTAGAGTTTTTTTGTTTTCCAATACCAATAAAAAAGTTACAACCCTTATCAAGTAATAGATCTCAACCATCCAAATAAATTACTATTAAATCTATGACTCTTGTTAAACTTTTCCATCATGGGAAAGAACTTCCCATTCCATGCTAAACCTCACCCAATAAATATAGTCACGTGCATGTTATATTGAAGTTTTTTTTTTTAATAATACTGATATTTAAGTTTGGAGAATGATTTTCTCCTGAAAAAGAAGATAGGAGAATGAATCATAATGAATTTATAAACATTTTATTGGTACAAAAATGAAACCCGTACAGACCGTTGGTGTTTACATAGGTTGGGTGGGGCAATGACAATACTACTTCGTCAAATAAGGTCCATATAATACATATTACATGTGATATTTCAATTCTAAAGTCTAACATTAATTTTTTTTAAAACAAATGATATTTATACAACTATTTTGTTTTAATATTTATGACAATTTTCTTTTTTATATTTATATTATATTTTTAATTTATCTTTTTATTGCTTTGATTTTTATATCAATATTTAATTTTCTTTATAAATTCATGGTTATCTCATAATTTAGGTCAAATGCATTTAAAAGTCCTTTAAGTTTTTCATTTTTCCAAAAGTGATCCTTTAAGTTTCAAAAGTCACAAACAAGTCTTTTTAGTTTTTGAATCGTTTCAAACAAGTTCTTTTAGAGGATGATGGTGATGATTCAGACGATAGCAACAAAAAGCATTATCCACCATTTGTCATGCCTAAAAAGATGACTGATTTTAAGTGGATGTTAGGAGCCAAATTGAGTATCAAAGATGAGTTTAAAGAAGCAATTACCAACTATGCTATCTACAATGCGAGACTAAAAGGACTTGTTTGAGACTTTTGAAACTTAAATGATCACTTTAGGAAAAACGAAAAACTTAAAGGACCTTTAGATGCATTTGATCCATAATTTATTATATAAATGGTTGTTCAAATAACACCTATTTTTTTTTAAAGGTCTAACACTAATTTGACTGCTGCACTACTTCCTGTTTCTTCTAAATATTTCTAAAGTTTTATTTGTCCTTGTTTTAAAAGGTTTCCTTTAAAAGACAAAACAGGTGAAGAAAATGAACAACCATTGAGCTACACTGTATTAGGAAAAGTGAAAATAGAATTAATACCTCTTTTTCTACATATAGGGTCACTTTCAGAAAATCACATAAATTAAAAAAAATCTTTTTTTTTTATATTAACATTGTTGACAATTTTTTTTTTGGTACAACATTGTTGACAATTGATATGATATTATAAGTTTAACCTTCTTATTAATGTTTTAATAAGAGTATTTATTACAGATTGCGAAAAACATATGTAACAAAATTAATGGTGTGTTGGTGAATAAAAAATTAACATAAAAACTTTGAAAGTGGTCTTGTAAAAAAATAGAGGGGATGGGAGGGCTTAAAACTATCTTACTGGTAGTACAAAAATTACATCGTTTTATGATAACCTCAAACTCAAACTTCGTAAGGATGGCTCTAGTATATTATTTAATCTTTTAGTTGATAAAAAAGGTTTCAATGAAAAATATGGTGATTTCGAGTGGTTTGGAAGAGGAGCTGGAGTTGAAGAAGTGGTTTATTTTCCTGCGAGGAAGAGTTAGTTGAGGGGTATAAGGACTTAAAACTATCCTATATTTAAAAGTGGAGGTCGTAAAAAAAATAGCATCGCTTTCTTGTAAATTCAAACTTTGTAATGATCATTTAGTAGACTACTTGATCTTTCAATTGATAAAAAGGCTTCGATGAAGAATACAATGATCATTTAGTAGACTACTTGATCTTCAAATATTTTTCTCATAGTCATTGTCACTTACAAGGACAATGCTTTGATGAATGTTGTTGAGACAATTTTTTCAGTGTACTGCTCTATTGTATGAGTATCACATCTTTAAAAACGACGTATTTATTATATTCATAGGTTGCTTTATGAATACAACGATCTTTTATATGAAAGTAAATGTCTTTCGGTAGAAAGAAGTAAAGAAAAATGCAAGTAAAAATGCTTAAAATTTCAAACGCAAAAATTTAAAGAAATGTAAATTGCATTGCATTTAAATGTAAATGTAGTTCGACAAATCAGTTTACATACATTATGTATGACTCTTTCTCTAGACGCAGGTACTTCGAGTGCTAGAATTCTATAAATAATTTGCGACATGTTTTTCCTATGAAAAACTATTATTTATACCTAGACTAGAAGAAATAACCGTAAGAAGCTAAACTGCCACGAGCTGCATTTCTTCGATCGAAAACTGTCTGTCCCCCACGTCTCAATAAGAAACTGCTGCTTTTGGATTTGAATTATTTTCCCTTCCACAACAATTGATTGACTTCGAACAATCTTTTCTCTGAATTACCTCTTGTCGAACTTCAAAGCTTTTGAACTCTTATAAACAGTATGTCCCAGACCATCTCGAAATCTCCATGCTAGAGATAACATTTTTTAATTCTTGAAAGAACAAAAATCAATTCAATAGTAGTCTCTAATTTTTTTTTTCACTCAGTATTAGTCCCTCTTCAATTCAAATTTGTTTAATTTATGCATAAACTCTTGAGTTTTTGAACAGTTTTTTGCAGACATGTTAAAAACATTACTAAAAGTTCCTCTGCAAAAAATTGTCGCAAAATTTAATTTTTACGTTCAGATTTTGTTAGTTTTATCTTTATCTTTTGTTGTTTTAATAAATTCATATTTAATTTGTTTCATGTTAAAAAATTATAAATTTTAGTAAATGAACCTTTCATAATGTTCTAAACTTGTCTCATAAAAATTGTTCAAAAATTTAAAAGTTTAAGAATAATTAAACAAACTTTGTTGTAATAGGACTAAAATTAGAAGTGATATTTTTTTTAGGGACTAAAAAACCTATTAAAATTAAGTAAGGACTAAACTTAGAAATTTCCAATCCAAAAACATATTTAACCCGTTATTTGTTTATTTATTTCTTTAATAGAAGAGATGTCATCCTTGTGAGCTTAATTCAGTTGATGGAGATATTGTATATTATATGCAGGAGCCGTTATTCGAACCTTAAACACCCCACTTCTCCGCAATTAAATTGTGGAAACTCACTAGACTACTTGAACCGACAAAAAAAGAGCCAATGGATAAACTTCTTATCGACTAAATCAAATTTGGTTTATTCATTTACGTTTTGAACATTAACACAAAAATATACTACAGGAAATACATTGTTGTTCTATTGTAACCTCAAACTCAAACGTTGTTTGGATCAAATTCAATGGCAGAAAAGGAACCCAAACTTAAAGATTCGGTTTCAGGTATCATCATTTAACACTCTCGTCTCTTCTATGTTCTGTTTTACAAATACTAATATTCTTATTACTCTTGAATCTTGATTCGGATTTTGTTTCAATTGATTAATTAATTAGATGTTATTGTTGAAATTTATCATAACTCCATAATACCCTTTTTAGTTATAGAATTAGAAAGTGTATAATCTAAACTATGCTTATGATAATTAATGGAGATAAAAGAAGAAGAAAAAAATTTGATGTAGAAATTTTAGATATTTGTATGTGTTATTTACCCATATAAAAATCACTTCAAAAAATCAATGTATGGCTCTTGTTTTTGGATTTTTATGAGTTTTTCTGCATCGCCATTGTTCAAAGTTATTTTCCTTTTTGGTTGTGGTCTTATGGAGGAGACATGGAGTTTTTTTTTATATTTATTTTTGAAGCTCAATATCCGGTCCTAGGACCGACTAATCGGAAAACCAATCCACCGTCTACTGGCGGGAGGTTCAATTGAAGTCAGAGTAAAGCTTTGTATGGACTCGCCAAACATAAGAATTGTCTGCACTTGGCAGGATTCAAACCTAAGATGCAGAGAAGAGCACACTCTTAGGTCCTAAGTCTTTAACCTATGAACTCATGCATATTACACAAAAACCTCTTAGTGCTTGACCAACGCTAATGAATTATATGGAAATTATTTGTTTTCCTATGCATCAAATCTTAAGATTTATAAAGATGATAAATAAGTACCTAAGTTGTTTAACTTAATGCATGTTTGGATTGATGGTGAGTTGGACGAAATCGTGGTGACAACGTGATTTTGTTGAAGTTATAAAGTGTAGTTTTTGTCAAAATTATGGTGACACCACGATTTTGTTAAATTCACCATCAATACAAACATGCATGTAGTGATTTTGGTTCATTGCAAGTTTGGGTTGGTGGTATGTTTAACAAAACTATGATGGCACCATGATTTTGTTGAAGCTCTAAAGTGTACCTTTTCCTAACTCGAAGTGGCCCAGTATAAATATGTCAAACTCACCGTTGATCCAAATATGCACTCAAATCCTACACAAATCCTGTGAAAAGCAGATGAATCGGTACAAACTTCCGACCGGTCTATCTCCGAAAGAGAGAACATGTGCATATTCATGAGAAAAAACATGATATGAATCTATTTATGGCTCTTGTTTCTGGATTTTAATGACCTTTTCTGCTTCCTCATTTCTGAAAGTTCTTTTCTTTTTGGTTGTGGCCTTATGGAGGAGTCATGGAGATTTTTGTTTTCTAACTCACAATAATTAGGATCTTTGACCCACTAGGCACTCTAGGTATACTCACAACTTAGGTCCGCTATGGGGCTAATTCATGAACTTGGCAGCAGGACATCTAGTTTTTTCTTTAATCAGGGTTGGACTCCTAACAGGCTTGGAAAGTCATGTTGCCAACTCTTCTAACACCGTGTTGGTTATTATATTTTATTGAAAATGACATGGAGGTTTTATCTTTGAAAGGGGTATAAGAGGCAATAAGATTTGTATGAACTCATGCATATTACACAAAAACATCTCTCAGCATGAGACCAATCCCGAAAACTTATACGGAGATTATTTGTTTTCTTCAGTATCTTGTCTTAAGATTGACTAGATGATAAATAACTGCCTAAGTTGCCCGAGTTAATGCATGTTTGGATTGGTGGTGAGCTAGACGAAATCAAGGTGACAACGTGATTTTGTTAAGCTATTAAGTGTAGCTTTTGTCAAAATTATGGTGGCACGATGACTTTGTTAGTTCACCATCAATTCAAACATGCACTTAGTGTGAGGTCTTTGGTTCATTGCAAGTTTGGATTGGTGGTTAGTCTGACAAAATTACGGTGCCACCATGATTTTGTTGAAGCTCTAAAGTGTAGTTTTTGCCAAATTCACTGTAAATCCAAATATGCACTCAAATCTTATACAAATCCTGTGAAAAGCAGATGAATCAGTACAAACTCCTGACAGGCCTATCTCCGAAAGAGAGAACAACTGGATATATTCATTAGAAAAAACATGATAAGTAATTATTGGTTTTAGATATATATGGGAACTACTTATTGTACATTGTAAACATATATGATATGACAAATGACTATTTTATAAATGATTTGCTTCAAACTTTAAACTCTAAAACTCCATTGTTGAAAGTTATTTTCCTTTTGGTTGTGGTCTTATGTAGGAGACATGGAGTTTTTTTTCTTCTTGAAATTCAGTATCCGGTCCTAAGACTGACTAATCCGGAAAACCAATCCACCATCCACTAGCGGGAGGTTCAATTGAAGTCAGAGCAAACTCTGTATGGACTGGCCAAACATAGGAATTGTTTGCACTTGACGGGATTCAAACCTGAAATGTAGAGAGGAGCACACTTCTAGGTCTTAAGCCTTCACCTCTAGGCCAACCTCGGAGGGTCGAGATGTTTGTTTTCTAAACCACAGTAATTAATATCTTTGACCCTAGTAGACGATCCAGGTATACCTATAACTTAGATCTGCTATGGGACTAATTCTCAAATTGGCAGCGGAACATCTAGTTTTTTCTTTAATTATAGTTGGAGTACTTTCCAAATGGACAACTCCTAACAGGCCTTGTAACGTCATGTTGCCAACTCTTATAACACCATGTTTGTTATTTTATTAAAGGGATATGGAGGTTTTATTTTGAAAGGAGTATAGAGCAATAAGATTTTAACCTATGAACTCAAGCATATTACACAAAAACCTCTAAGCACTAGACCAATCCTAATGACTTTTATGGAGATTATTTGTTTTCTTCTGTATCTTATATTAAGATTTACTAGATGATAAATAATTACCTAAGTTGCTTGACTTAATGCATGTTTGGATTGACAATAAGCTAGACGAAATCATGTTGACAACGTGATTTGTTGAAGCTATAAAGTGTAGCTTTTGTCAAAATTATGTTGACATCGTGACTTTGTTAAATTCACCATCAATTCAAACATCCACTTAGTGAGTTCTTTGGTTCATTGCAAATTTGGATTGTTGGTGAGTTTGACAAAATTACCGTGCCACCATGATTTGGTTGAAGCTCTAAAGTGTAGTTTTTGCCAAACTCACCGTTAATCCAATATGTACTCAAATCCTATACAAATCCTGTGAAAAGTAGATAAATCAGTACAAATTCACAACAGGCCTATCTCCGAAAGAGAGAACATGTAGACATATTCATTAGAAAAAACTTGATAAGTAATTATTGGTTTTAGGTATATATGGGAACTAATTATTGTACATTCTAAACATATATGGTATGGTGATTGAGTATTTTATAAATGATTGGGTTCAAATTTTAAACTCTAACCCCTGTTGTATATTCTGTTTCATTTGAAAGAAAAAGATGTGAAAGCTCCAAACATTCTTGAGAGGGCTAAGGAGGAGATTGAGGCAGTTTTTCATCATGACAAGTCGCCTCGCCATGACAAAGAAACTCATGGAAGGAATGATGACATTGATGAGGGAACTTCTGTTGAAGAAGTCAAAGCTCCCGGTGTGTTTGAAAGGGTGAAGGAAGAGCTTGAAGCTGTAGTTGAGGCCATTCACCCCAAGAAAGTATCTGACACTAAAGACTCTCCATCAAAGTGATCATAGCTGTTAGTTGTTTTTTTTAAGCAAATCATAGTTATTAGCTAGGGTGCACCTTTTATTATAAAACAAAGAGTGTAAACCTTTTACTTATGTTTGGATTGATGGTGAATTTGGTAAAAGTACAGTGTGGTACTGTGATTTTGACAAAAAATACACTTGAAGATTTCAACAAAATCACCGTGCTACCATGATTTCGTTAAACTACACTGCGATTCCAAACATGCACTCAATGCTGTTAATCATCAAAACTATGCTACTATGTTGCTTTGTCTGTGTTTTTTGTTCATGTGGATGTTTCCTTTAGATATGTAAAGTATATTATTGTTCTTATTTTAATTGTTTATTTGGATGCTGAATCCTTTTGTTTTCAGGAAAGAAAAAAATTACCATTTGAACTGTTTAATTATCAATGTTAAAGTTCTGTGTAGACTATGATCTGTTTCTTATAGTTTATCAGTAAGATTTATAACTCACCAAGTATGTTTCCTCTACTTTATTGGTGGTTAGTTTGTAAGAACAGCACATTTTTCTCAACATGGCTCCTATAATTAAATAGAATCTGGTATTCTGAAATACTAATACACATGTTAATATTCAACTCTAATGGCTAAATATACGACGGAAGGAGCTAGTTCCTATAATGTGGCAAACCACGGTTAGAATATGATTTTTTTTTGTACATAATCCGACATCAAACACTATATTCATACGGTTTTGATTTTTATATTATTTTTTCGCTTTTCTCGATCAAAACCAACCCTCCATCAAGTTGAATTTTTTACGGTGTCGGATTTTGATGTCAAAATAACAACTATGTAACATTTTTGCTTTCAAGTGCAAGGATTTTTTTAGTTAATACAGAAGCAAACACCAAAAGAAACTAGAAAAACTGCACCTACTTGAAATGCAGCATTTGTAATTTTCTTTCCTAGTTAACGTCACCACAGTGACCAAACATTCATGCACAATATCCAACCTATAACACTTACCATTTCTCTTCCTCAAAGTCTTATCTTAACTTCTTTTCAGCAGCCCTATAAACTCTAAAGTCTAAACAGACACAACTTATTGGTAGGGAACTTTTTTAATCACTTTTTTTAGAAAAAACTTATTGTAGGTCAGTAGGTAGGTAACATCAGCTTCTTCCTTGACTACATAGCACATCAACTCATGAATGAAAGATCCTTTTACTCAAATCATAAAGCTGCCCTATAAGTAAATAATTCTGAGACAATGGTATACCCCCACGTTAAGAAAGAGTGTATTTATAGCTTTATTTGTTGTTTACTTGTACCTTCCCCCTGGTTTGCTCTTTAACATGACTGATTGATGACTTATTTTTGTGTCATTTTGACCAACCTTTATACAACATAACCAAGTTTATCTATTGTCTATCTTTATGAAATGCTTGTTATCTTTCAAAAAAAAGTATTCTCCTTTATAATGCCTAATTAACTTAAACAATGAGAGAATAAAGTTCAGCTGCTTTTAAGATACACAAACAACTAAAATATATGATATTGATAGGTACATCAAATTGGGATCTAACTCTTCTAAAATGAACTTATTTTAAAGTGTATATTAAGCGGTATCAATCGTTTACATCAAATTAAAGGTAGATATTGCATGTATATCATAATAAATCATGATAATATTATAATAACAAACCTTAATTTCCACATTTTACACTTTAAACGTTTTAGAGGATTTTTGCCCACTAAATTGGATCGTCTTTCATCAGTTGTATGGTGTGGTTCACTGTAAACTGTTAAATTAAGAAAGAAAATATGTAATTGTCTATAGTCGGTTGCACCATATAATCGGCTGATAATAGAGGATCAATGTTGTTGGAAAGAATCGAAACATAGGGGAACAAGGGAACCTATTGTGTATCAACAACATTGATCCTCTATTATCAGCCGATTATATGATGCAACCGACTACATATAATTATATATTCCAACCCCTCCCTATGTTTCGATTCTTTCCAGCGATTTTTCTTTAACTGAATTTCATTAACCACATCATTATATTCATAAACACATTAATTGAACTATTCATAATTTTTTTTGTTTTTAAGAAATAAAGTTGATAATTTTTTAAGAAATAAACTGAGCCCTTTATGTATAACAACCTCAAACTACGCATGCATGTTAGTTTCACTTTCATCATCAGTGGCTTATGAATCATAATAAATGATGCAACCAGAATATGGTCCTCAATAAATGTGGTAAAATATCCAGCAATGCAGAATACACACACAAATTTAATACCAACTAGTAAAGGCATAGTCCATATTGGAAGTTAGTGAAGATATTTCTATACTATTCTTTAATTCTTTAACAAACCAACCTTAAGAAAGTTAACAATAGTACCTTATTTAATTCTATAACAAACTCATTAAATATTTTATTTTTGACCTACAGAACTGCATGTCTCAGGCTGATGATTTTTCTACTTCATATGACTGGCTCTCTGTCCTTGAATTTCTTTCTTCTCTATATGGTAATGAAGCATCAGAAAAAAGGAAAGGTGCATCAAAGATTTTATTTTATTTTATTTAAAAAAAAGAAAAAAATCTGAAATATCAGATAATTATGGAGATTTTGCAGGCTGTTCTGACATATCAGACTCAAAAGGGGTGCTGTTATTCTGATTTTATGGACCACCATATATAGTACTACTACTTTGGATTGATTTGAAAGAGAAAGCTAATTTTGGCTTGTATTGAAAGTTAAGTTATCCAAGATTAAGGATTTGGATTGTGTGCTGTCACAATTCCGAACATATGAACTGTCCGATCAAAATCAACGATCCAGATTTTAAACTTGATAAATAGCATTGATATTTGGACTGTTCGATGTTTTGATCGGATGATCTAGATTTCAAGCAAAATTAACTTTCAAAATTAATTGTTCGATCTTGATCAGATGATACATATGTGTCTAATTGCACGCGGTCACACTGCACACAATGTCACTCCCAAGGTTAGTAGAGCCTTAGAGGCATAAAGACAGTGGAAAAAAGACTAGACTTTTGTAGTAGCTATTGAGTTGTCAAATGAGGGGTGAAAAAATTTGCTGAGGTTTTTAACTATTTGACAAGAAACCAAAAAAATCATTTGCTTGTGAATCAAAATCTCTCGGCCAAAACAAAGCTTTTAAACAGTAGCCTTGGAATGTTTGGGGGTCCTGGCCTGCTTTTTGGGATTTGCAGCTTCAAAACTCATTTGGTCCTTCTTATTTATATATATATATAGCATCAATCATATTGCTTAACCATTTATTCTAGTTATAAGTTATTCAAATAATTCTATAACCTCTCTCACATCATCACATTCATCATTTGAAGAAAAAAAAAATGAAGGGAAGATTATTCTTTTTTCTGCTAACTCTTCAAATAGTGAGTTTGGTTTGTGTAGCAAAGAGGCCTTTTCTTTCAACTCATGGTATTTCACATTCAGGTTAGTCCATTTTCAAGTTTTCAACTTACTAATTTTCAGTGACACATTCTGTTAACTCTTCTCAACCATTCATTATTTTTGCAGCTCAAGAAAATGCTTCAAAATCATCACCACCTTATACCATTGAATCAAAAAAGGTTATAAAAATTTATAGTAATGTGCATGAGTTTATTCCATTGTTTGCTTTGTTGTCTTATAGTTTCATTGTGTTACAGTTAAAGGGTATAATGGGAAAAGAAGGTATGTCAAAGAAAAGGGAGGTAGAAAATGATAGAGAAGTGAGTAAAATAGGGTCAAGTCCACCAAGCTGTGAGCATAAATGCTATGATTGTTTTCCATGTGAAGCTACTCAAGTGCCAAGCAGAACAAGCCATTTGGGGATTATGTATGCAAATTATGAGCCTGAGAGTTGGAAATGCAAGTGTGGTCCTTCATTCTATAGTCCTTGAATATTGTATTATTTTCCATTTTAATTATCTACTACATTGTATTATGACTCAGAATGATGATCTTTTATCTCATTCTCTAGTTCTTATGTAGTTTGTACAATCCTCATATTCAAAAGAGTTTTGGTAATTTATGATTTTATTATTATCATTATTATTATTTCTAAACAATGTGCTCAAAACAAATCATCTATTTCTAACAAGGAGCAATAATCTCTTTGGGGAGGAAAATTTTCTTGGGGTGAGGAGTTGTATATATGTCGTTCCAAACTTTGCAATGTTCAGTTTGTGTGAGTTTATGTGCATGTATAAATTTGATTTTGAAGATTATGTAAAATTTATTTTGATGGTGAATTGAAATGATTTATTGTATGTTTTAAGTTTGGATGCAAAATTAAGCCTAATTAATCGATATCATCATTCATAATATAAAGGGAATTGCAGGTGTTAATTCAAATTTGTCTTTACTAATACATTTTATTTTTCAAATTTAAATTTAAAAATATACAACATAACTAAAATTTAAATAAGTATGAATGACGTAAATACTATAAAATGAAAAAGTTTATCGCCTTCAGAACAAAGACTAGTTAAGAACTAACCGTGTGTTTTGTTGTGTGGTATAGATAATTGATTTTGATAAAATTGATATTACATAATAGATTTTGGTTAAAAGTGATTCTCATTAAAAATTATTTGTGTTTGAGTACATCCATGTAAAAATGAGTTAAACTGTAAATTTGTATATGAAAATCAATTCTAGAATCAAAAGCTACATACTTTAACTACAAGTAGAATCAATTATAAAGTTAGAATCAATTCTACTCAACAATAACGAAATATATCATAATCAATTTTACACCTCTAAAATCAATTTTAGTCCCTCCAAAAATATAGTGATTAAATTCAAGTGTGGTTAATAAAATTAATATTTAGTTTAATTGTATAGGTGCACTAAAATGAAACAACCCATTAAGTTTTACTAACCTTTGAATCAAAAGAACTCCTAAAATTCAAATTTACATTCTCTTGGTTTAGAGTTAGATTGTATATCCACTTCAAGTTATTTGAGAATTTAACCTAGTCAAATATTTCCAAAATTAGAAAACATTTTAGCCTAGAAAAACTAAAACAAATACAAATCAAAATCCAGATCATACATAATGGCACAGTCTCCAATGAAAGAACCATCTTTAATTTCACCATTTTGGGCAACATTAGGCATAGGTTAATATTCACTTTTACACATTCGTTAAAATCTGTTCTGTTTTTGTTCTCTTACATAGACACCATTTGGGTAGAGGCAAAGTCTATGATAGCTTAGTGCCTCGATTCGAAGCTACTAAGGATACAAAACAAAACATGATCCTGGTATTATCTCAAAGTTTATAGCCAAGAGTCCAAAACCATTGCTATTAAACCTGTGTTCATCAGCTCAGAACTGAAACTGCTACTTAGCAAACCTGTATTGAGGTGTGATGCTACATCGAGCAGTAATTAATTGTGCTACTTGCCAAAAATATGATTATAAATAATTATATACACACTTGGATTGGTCCTTTTAGTTTTCTCTTTAAAGTTTCGATTCTCTTTAATGTTAAGTTTGACTTCTTACAAAAAAAAATACACATAAAGACACACACATAATATTTTTTACCGGATATCTCTATGTGTAACAGGAGAGATTAATCACTCAAATCGAGTATGACCGTAGATGAAAAAACTCTCTCAAAAGTTAAAAGCTTTGATTTAATATTATTGTATTTTCAGAGCTCAGTTCTAACCAAAAACATTTGTTTAAACCGAATGAAATATATCCTACCATCCACTTGATATTTTTTTTTATTTTTTAGGGATACCACTCACTTGAGTTGGTTTTTTTATTGCTCAGATAGCATTTGTGGCCTTAACACATCCTTACAAAATCAAAATGTGAGGTTATAATTGCTCGATCCGATAACGAAAACATGATAGTAGGTGTCCCAATGAATCTTAACGGAAGCTCTGATACTATATTGAAATTTGGGATCCAACGCATCCTTAAACAACTGGTTTGTGAGGTGAATATTACCCCCACTTATAAATACATGTTCAGACAATCTTTTATCCGATGTGAGATTCTTTTAACAACTACCAACATATCTTACAATCTGTGAAGCCCCGATACTTCAAAATGGATGACGTACCGTATCCCCTGCGTATCCTGCACCGATATCTGCCCGATACTTTCCGATACATATCGGGAGAGTATCCAAATATTAAATTTTATTTTTTAAGAAAATAATTTTCCGATACGCACAGATACTTGTGTTTTTTATATTATTTTGATTTCTGTGTTTTTTTTTTTTTGTAAAAAATAAGAAAAAAAATAAGAATAAAAACATTATATTACCATGATATATATTCATTTCCTTTATCTTTATTTGGTGTCAGTACGACCCACACCATACCATAGAAACAATTTCATCTTCCCCTTTTTAAAAAATTAGGGTTTCAACTTTTTCTTCCAAGATGGTCGCCTTCCACTTTGGATATAGTGCTTCTTTTTTGGATCGATATAGTATAGCACTAACAATGTTCCTTTTGGATATAGTATAGCATTGATGTATAACACTGCTCGTGCTCTTTTTTGTATATTTTGCGTATGTAATTGACTAATCACCACTCTCTTAATCGTCAATATTATTTATATTTATGTTAATGTGCTGCGAGTCTAGTTTCTTGTGTTTGTTAATATATTTGCATTTAATTATATAATTTTTTTTATTAACGTATCCCAGCTGTATCGTATCTTGATTTTTGAAATTTTTCTGTATCGACGTATCGGTGCAGTATCGTATCCGTATCGTATCTCGTATCCAGACTTCAATATTGAAGACTTTCAATCAAAGTAATGATTAATGATTAATATGAAAAAAACACTTAAACACTTAAACACGCATCTTGTATCCGTATCGTATCTCGTATCGATGCAGCTCACAATCAAAGACACTTAAACACGCATATATGCGTCAATATTTAAGAGACTTTCAATTTCAATTCTTTTTTTTTCTTCTTCATACCCAAGACTTTCAATTCGAAATCGACATATATAAACTTTTGAGATTTAATTAATGATTAATATGAATAAAAAAGTAATGATTAATATTTAAACACATTCATACTTAATTATGCACATACCTCATAATTTTAACAATTAAGTTTTATAATTGAATATTACACACATCAGAATAGAAGAGCAAAATCAATTTTTTTGTATATATATCATAATCCACATACTTTTTTACGGGTAGGGTTCTTTACTATCTATTGCGGGAAGAGTTCAAGTTCCTAAAAGTGTGATCTATAGTTTTCTTATTTATTCATGGCCTAATTAATCTCTTATCAACACCATTGGCAGATGGATTATATAAACTTTACGTGATCTGGTGACTGTGATCAAATAAAGATGATGTAGTTTGACATTGGATTGAGAATTGAGATCTATAAACGACATCAATGAGGATGCCACCCTTAAGCTTTCTTCTAAGAGCTAGAGTGTTGAGATCAAATGGACATATTTCCTATCATATTTTTCCTTCTATTTGGACTTGTTTGAAACTCAAGTTCTCCATTGTCAAGGAACATGGGCAGTGACTTTATTGACAAGACCGTTTCTTTTCTCACGTTATGAGGTTCTCGCGTGCCCTATGCAGTTGAAATTTTAGAATCTGAACTGCATAAAAATTTCATAAAACTTCCAAAAACACGTTGAAATATTTTGGCTTTTAAAATTCAAATAGGACGCGCAAAAAACTTATATGGTAGAAAAAGTAATGATCTATTGAGTATTGACAATGGTGAGTACATCAAATTTTTAGCATGATAAATGGATCAATATCAAACAAGGCTCTATGAACTGATGAATGCTATTGAGATAGCTTAAACAATGACTTTGAGTAGACTTTGGTTAGAGACCGACTCTCATCCTGTTACTCTGGCTTTCAAAATTTCTTGGCACCTAAGAAATAAATGGTCAAATAGTACAATGTTAACAAAAATAAATAAATGAAGTTCTATATTTCTTAAATTTTAAGAGAAGGAAACCGGTGTGGAGACAAAATATATTATTTTGGTCTTAAGCAGAATTGGACATTTTGGCTGAATTCTACTTTGCATTTTAGATTTTTTAAATGCTAGGATGTATTGAATTCATATTTTGTTGATGTTGCTCTTTGTCAAGAGTTATCTTTTTCCTTTTTGTTTTTGTTGTTGTTTGCTCTGGATACATTTTCTCTTGTCAGGTTTAATCCCTTTGGATTTTTTCTAACAGATTTTTGATGAGGTAGATGATGAACTCTCTTAGTTAGGGTGAGCGCAAAGTCCCGATATATCCGAGTCACCCGCGGATCCACCGTGCGGGTTAAAACGGGTATCGGGGTGAAGAAAGACTAAAAAATAGGGTTTGTGTAGGTTTAGACGGTTGGCCCCGTTTTTACAAATCCAAAACCGTGTAAATCGAACCCGACCAACCTGTCTTACCCCAATTTTTGACCTAAGGTCCCACTGACGCATGTCATTTGACCCTGATCAGTCCCTGATTTTTCAATGAAATTCGGCAGGGAGGTATTTTAAAATACCTCATTTTGGTTCCGAATCAGGTCCTCTCCTCTTAGTCTTTAATCAATTATTTCCATCTTTTAATTCTTTTTTTGTTTTTGTTATAAATTAATTAGTTTAACTTAGTTTTAATTTAGACTTAATTTCTTTTTATTCCCGTTTTAAATAAATCCAAGTTTTCTTTTCTTTTCTTTTATTATTTAATTAGGAGATAAAACCCAAAAATATATATACGTGTCTATCTTTTTCATTTTTTTTAATTAAGTGATAAGTCCAAAAGCGGTCCCGATCCAAAAATCCAGCCCAGCCTGGCACGCGCTTGATTTCCAATCAAAGAACACTACGTGTTCTGTTTCTCCCGGATCCCAATCCAAGCACAATTTCTGCATCATCTCAACAAACCCTAGGTCCCAAGCAGCACTATAAATAGAGACCTGCACAACACAAGAACAACACATAGGAAACGCACGGAACAGAGGCACACAGAAAAGGAGAGGAGAAGCCAGAAATTGCACATCACCAAGAGGAGCAGAGATTCGAAACCGCCGCCGGTGTTCTTCTTTCTCTCATCGGAGAAGATGAAGAAACATGAGAGAGAAGAGAGAATTTTGGGGGATAAGAAAGAGAATTGTTTGTAAAAATTAGTAAAAAACCGGCACACCACATATATATAGTACCCTGAACCGGTTCGGTTCTCCTGAACCGAACCAGGCTTGAACCGAACCGGTTTAAGCCCAATTCCACAACCCGTGAGGCCCAACGCGCGCCTCTGAGCCCGGTTCCCTTTTTAATTCCTGCACCCCCTGTTTACTGCTACACCTCCCACCTTGTGATTGAACCTTTTTTATTTATTTCTTTCAAGTCTTGCATACATTTTATTTTATCTTTTAGCATTGTAATTATTTTATATTTCCTCATGCATATTTTAGGTTCAGATATATTATTTATTATTTTTTTAAGCCATTTATTTTGTTTTATATAGCAAGGGTATTAGAATGTAAATTAGGTTTGAAATGTAAATTATTTTATTTCCGTCATTTACTTTCTCTCGCAGACCTTAGCATGTATAATAAGTTTTTTTTGTAATAACTTAGGTGCATGTGTGTGGGTGTATGCTTTATTTTTCTGCTTAGGTTACTACGTTTTATTTTCTCGCTCCGTTAGTTTTAATTTGGTTTCAACTATTATTAAAAAAAAAAAAACAACAAAAATATGCAAATAGTTCAAAAAATCACAGAAAATATTTTCATAAATAAACCTTGATCCAAATCAAGTGACCGTCTTTTTTTATTTTATTTTCTTAAATCAAACATTAATCAATTTAATTTTACTTTGAGTCTATTTTCATTTAAATTAAAAAACACAAACAAATTCTTATTTGCCACTTGACTTTTATTTTTAAAACCTTTTTCAAAACTAATAAAAAACACACAACCGATCAAACGTCAATTTTTATCCCGAACTACGAGGTTTTGATCCCTCACGGGTACGTAGGCAGAGGACACTCGTCTTTCCAAACAATAAAAAATGTAGATATTTAGGTCTTTATTTTTTCCACTTTAGTTCTTATTTTCAAAATAAGCAAGCAAGTTATAACATATTAAATTAAATAAAAAATAAGCAAGCAAGTTATAGCACATTAAATTAAATAAAATCAAGAGGTTCCCGTAGAGTACTACGGACATAAATGGTGCTAACACCTTCCCTTTATGTAACTAACTCCCGAACCCTAAATCTTTTCAAAATGGGGTAGTTTGAACTTTTTTCCCCTTTTTATAATAAAATTAAATATTCAGTCGTGAAATAATAAAGTGAGTCAAAAGCTAATCAAATAGCCTTGATCTCCGAAAAATGACGCAACACAACCCATAACAAAACTTACTCCACATGCAAGCATATTTTGTTGATTTACTATGTAGATCTACTTAAACATGCAAACTTTTCTTTAAATTTAGCCATGATTTACTCAGATCCAAATCTGTGCAAGTCCAAGGTGCAATATTTTAATTATGAACACGTGATATTGAGAACAAGAAAAATAATGATAACAGATCCCTGACCTTTTCTTGTTAAATTTTTTATACCGTGATATTTTAATGATTGCTATGATACTTTGATCTATGATAGTTTAATGATTGCAAAGATACTTTGAGATGAATAAAAAAATATTGAAGAAATAACCGAATCAACCCACCCGACCAAACCGTATTAATTTGTGGGCGGAAATGGATCTCTAAATTGGATGCTCGATTTCATACATATTGCCGAGTTCAGGCCCGAACCCGCCCGAACCCGATCGTTACTCTACCCTACTCTTAGTTATTTGGAATTGAGTTTTTTTATAGTCCTCCCAAATAGTTTTAGACCTTAAGCTCATCTGACTAAACAAATAAGATAGCATGGTGTATTGACTCTACATAATAAATGACATGGCACACTGATTTAACATTTTTTAATTAGCTGACATTTTTAGCTCAATTTTTTTAAAAGAATCATTAAACATAATAAATAATAATTTTTGCTAAAATAAATATTTTTCCTAGTTATTAGTCTTTGCAAAAAAAAATTATAACTTTATAATTGAGTTAAGTGATCAACGAGTTTCTCCTAAGATAAATCTTTTGGAGAATCTGAGTTTAATTCTTGAATGAAATATTTATTAAATTTTATTTACATTTTGACCAAACTCTAAGTTAACCAAGCCATTTTTATATATGAGAGGGTTGACATAAAAAAAAATAAAAAATCCAAACTATCATTTTCTCTTCACTATGATCTTTGAATTATATAAGTATATAATATATTAAACTCTTTTAAAACTATTATTATTCAAGTTAGTCCTTTAAATTCTTAAAGAACAATAGAAAATGACGTCTTCGTAAACTTAATTCAGTTGATAGAGACATTCCATTATTTATGAAATATCAAGTTCGAACTCCAAATTCTCCATCTATTCACTAAAAAAAAAAACGAATTTCTAACAATCACATTACTTGACATAAATAGAACGGATGTCCAAGTACCCAACCTTTATATATACACTCTTAAATCAAATTTATAAAAAAAAACTTTTTAAACTCATTAAATAATTAATATATATGATCTATATACAATACAAGTCAGATATATCAGTTATACAATATTTTTATCAAACATCAATTCATTTTTTTGAAGGAAAAAAAAAAATTAATTTAGTTTTTTTTTTATAAAATTTATTCTAAAAAAATAAATAAATAAATTAGGCCCTGATATATTAAAGTGGCGGTCGCAAATCCTTCTCCTGAAATTCATATATCGCAGCACAGATCTCCAAACTCCAAACACCAAATTCACACTTCATCGCATCCCTCTTCTCCTCAGACATGGCATCCAACGTAAGCTTCTCTATCTTTTCTATTTCATTCTTTGCACTTCAATCACAATGCTATATCTAATAATCATATAGATTTATTCAAAAACTATTAAATTGTTGAAGTTTTTTGATGTTTTTTTTTTTCTTCTTTCTGTTGTGATGGATCTTATTTCAGCTTATTCTAATCAAATTGGGAACTGGGTTTCAAAAAAGTTTCTGTTTTTCGTTTCTTTCTTGGATCATTCACTGGCAAAGCTTATTGTTTTACGTCAAAACTATGGGTGAATTTTTTATGTTATTTTCTGTTCTGATGGATCAATAACCATATGATTCATATTTTAGGAATTGGGTTTCAAAAAGTTTCTGTTTTGTGGTTGTTGGTTGGATCGTTTAGTGATTTGGGCTTTTGGAGTGATTTAACTTTGAATGTTTAAATTTGAGATCTTTTTGTTTGTTTCAATTCAGATCCGTTTAAAACATTTATCCCTGTAGTGATTGTTTGTTATGCTTTGGTTATAGCAAATTTTTCTAAGAATTTGTTATAATTGATGTTAAGGAAAAGGTTAGGATATTTTTGTCTACGAAACTAAAATCTGATGACTAGGGATAATAGGATGAACTTTGCTGTGGTTCCTATGTTGAGGATATGTGTTTAATATTGAATGTCGAATGCCAAGACCAGTGTTGTTAAATAACGGTGCTACAGCACTGGCACATTTGAACAAACCGCATTTGTTCCGTGATATGCTATTTAGGTTAGAGTGTTGTCAAATAGCAGCTATATCGGCGTTATAGCATTGTAGCATAGCAAAATTTGAACAAATTTGCTATTATATGCAATTGACAGCACTACAAATGCTATGATCTGCAGTTACTGCTGAGACCACTACCTGGAATCTCTGTCACACCGACACTTCTAATCAAAGACATATCTGGTGTCCGGCATGTGTTTGTGTTTGACACTGACATGGGTCGTCCATGTGATTACATTCAGTTGTTATATTTTCAAATTATTATCGGTTTCGATTTGTCAGTGTCATATCTGGTGTCCTTGTCCTTGCAAGTACTTCTTTGCCAGGAATTGAGAACTAATAAGAGAAAAGTGTTGATTATTAAAAATTGCTCTTTTATGAATGGTGTGTGAAATTGAACAACTTGTTCTGCACCCATTTTGCTTGCATTTTGTTTTGATGATTATCAGTTTGCAAATTAGAAACCACGGAGGAGTGAGTTTCCAGCATATATGAAAATTACAGTGCTTCTTTTTTGACATGTTTCCATATTGTTACATCTGTAGGGCTTGTGTCCTTCAATAAAAAACATTCTTCTTTTAGACTCTGAAGGGAAGCGTGTGGCAGTCAAGTATTACTCAGATGACTGGCCGACAAACAGTTCAAAGTTAGCTTTTGAGAAGTTTGTGTTCACTAAGACTGTTAAGACAAATGCGCGGACAGAAGGTAAGCAGCAAATTTTGAGAAATACTCATCATGATATGAAGTCTATTAATTTTGTATTGTGTGCTATTGTAGTGGCCAGTGGTGCATATATCAATCTAACATGATTCTTGATGTAACAGATATGCAGCTTTGTTTGTAGGTTATTATTATATTATGCAGTTTGGTTTGATCTTTAAAATCCTTTTACTTATTGATGTTCATGCCAATAGTTCTATTTACTTTCACTTCTTCGTCAAATTCTTTACCTTGAGCTAAATGATAAAATGTTGGATCTTCATGACTACTTTATATCTTGGACAAAATAGATTTTGTGTTTATCTCACTCAAATCTGTTGGTGTCCTGCATATATGTAAACAGTTGAGTTATATTTTGAAACATTCTCATGAGCCTGCATCCCTATTTGCTGCATCACAATTTAATAAATAGACTCAATCATTATTTACTACAGCTTGCATTCCTTTTTGACACCCCCTTTAATTTTGATGGCTTAATCAAACATATTTTCAAGTGTATTAGTTGAAAGAAAATTGTTACAGAAAATTCCTTTAATTGAATGTATCAAAAAATTTCATCCAAGTCAGCACTCTACCGGTATTTCATTCTGTGCCCTTTGTGATTTATATTTATTAACTGATTGAAAAGTTCACAAGGCATTTGCCAGTAGTGGTAGCAGTATCTATTCTACTGAATTTTAACATGTGAATGGAACATGAACTTTCCCAAGACCCCTGGCATATTTGCTCTTTTATTTGTTTCCCATTTGGGAAATCAAAATGCAATAAAAAAACACTCTTCAATACCATTGGTATCTGTTGTTTTATTGTAGAAAAACTTCTGTGAGAACTCATGTTTATCGTTTCTTTTAAGACTGATGTAATGTTAATTATCATCGCAGCTGAGATAACACTGCTTGAGAACAATATCGTTGTTTACAAATTTGTGCAAGACTTGCATTTCTTTGTCACTGGTGGTGATGATGAAAATGAGCTCATTTTGTCATCTGTTCTTCAAGGTTTCTTTGATGCAGTCACCCTTTTGCTGAGGTATTTATTTATGGTTGTATTCTGTTATTTGTTTTCCTAATTAAAATCAGATGGGTATTGCTCATATTTGTGTTCCATTTACAGGAGCAATGTTGACAAAAGTGAGGCACTTGAGAACTTGGATCTCATTCTTTTATGCCTTGATGAGATTGTTGATGGAGGGTATGTATACATTTATTAGCCACAAATTATCTTTTCCACGAAAGTCTATTCTTTTAACACCTCATTTTTTTCTTGAAGGATTATACTCGAAACAAATGGACCTCTTATCGCCGAAAAAGTTACCTCCCACAACATGGATGCTGATGCTCCCTTATCAGAGCAGGTAATGTTTACATAACTATCAGTTTAGTTTCTATCAGTAATGTATGCCTTCTATGGATTTTGCAACACAAATTTACAATGACATACCTCACCTTCAATCTGACATTGACTTTTGGATATTGCAGACACTAACTCAGGCATGGGCTACAGCCAGAGACACTTTCACAAGAACTCTTTTAACATGATGCACTCATGGCGATGTACTTAAGTGTGATCCTTATATTTTAGAAGTTTTTCTGTTTATGAGAGTTGTTTTATACTATCCCTCCATTTGAATCTGTATTTTTTTGACAAAAGCAAGTACAATATACTACTAAATCCAGTCTTCTGCTAAGATCTGGAATTGCTTTTCTGAATTCAAGTTACTGGGTAGTTGTACTATTTTTTTTTTTTCAATGATCTTCTCCTGTACCCGATATTATTTTCCAATGTATGAAAGAACTTAATAATTTTAGGTAAACAATCGTTGGATAAAAAGCAACCTAGATGTTTGGATATCCAAGATACTGTGAAGATTTGGTTCCACATCATATATCATATACTAACGAAGTCTGTTGATAAGCATAGTTTACATGAAACAACTGAACAAGTGGTTTAAGTTCTAATTGTAAACTGGTATAACCTTGTAACACTGTCGTGCACATACATACACATTAAGGATTTTCTTTCGTTTTTTGATCGATCTTAAACATACACATTAATGATTTTCTCTTGTTCTTTGATTGATAATCAAGATAATTTTGTTTAATAAAAAATCGTAGTAAAACGCCAAGGCTTTGTTTGCAAGTTTGGAGGGGAAGTGAAGTGAGGACTTTAAAAAAAAGAGGAGCAAGAAATAGATGACTTTGAGTGGAGTGTGTTTTGGGGGGTTTATTTTTTCTTCATAATAATACAAAATCTTCTAATTTTGGAGAATGTACGGTACGATTTTGAAGGGTTTTTCAGAGTCTATATGAACTCAATCTATGTTATAATATTTTTAAAATAAAAAATATATTGATCATAACCATTAATTTATTATTCTCTACAAATATAATCTTTCAAATATTCATTGTGAAACATAAAATATACTACATCATAAAAACGTCAAGGCGACAACGCTTACATAAATACTAAAATCATATAAACTGTAGTTTTTTTTTTTTAATTTTTTGTGGTGGCCGGAGTTTGAACTCCAGACCTTACATATATTATGCATTGTCCATATCAACTGAGCTAAGTTCACGAAGACATATAGACCGTAGTTTTGAAAAGGAAAACAACTACAATTTACAAAGCCGCTAGAACCAAAAGAAACATGGTAAACCATACATACACAAAGAAAAATAGTATAGTAATATTTTAAAATTGAAATTCCTCAAATGGCATGATTACAGTGATCAAATAGAAACACAAAAATAATGTTTATCAGCTATAAATGAACAATCCAACTCAATCTGCTGACAAATAGGTGAGCCAGATCATCAATTGTATTGTTGACACAAAACAATTATCTTAATCTGCTATATACTTCCTTCATCCTGTAAAATTTTAAGAGATTTCCCCAACGTATGGCCACAGTTGCGCAGATTTTGCCACAATATAAAGACTTGCAGCTTAAGCAACTGCAATTTAGAACCATGGAGAGAACTATTGGCAAGCAGAGACTAACTAGAACTGATCAGAGTTTATTTCTCTTGAATGTATCAAACTGGCCACAACTGAAAAATCATCCTGAAAGAAACATATAGACTTTCAACAGAAATCACAAAAGAAAAAATGCAAAATGATTTTTTTTTTTTTTGTGATTTCAAAATGCTTGCATTTAATGTTGCTTGGTCATTCGAAAGAATAACATTGAGAATAATTTTAAAGGGAGAGAAAATAGTTATTGTAATTAAATAGAAGGATGAAGGTTAAAAATGAACCTATTATAATCTTGTCATTGACACCATCACAAGACGAAGTATGTTGTCTTGAATTGGTCTCTCTGCAAGTCAAGATATGCATTTCATTAACTCAATCGAATAAAAACTAAACATATAATATTCATGTGAGTTAATAATACACAATTGGAAGAAAAGAAACATACCAGAATCTTTTGGATTTCGTAGTAGGTCTTGACACGCTCCTATGTGCGGCGGATTAATCTCCATAAATAGATCAATGGACCTGCTTATAGTAAACATTGATCCAGAAAACAACAGTTTTAAAAATATATACTATGTTATTTGTTTTCTATTTTAAGGAAGTCTCTGGACAATTTTATGACATTAAGGAAAGGACTAGATTACTAGAACATAATAACGTGTCTGATTTGTGAAAGAGGGTAAAAAGTTTTCATACCCATTAAGCACTCATATGATGAACAACTTCTTTTTTCGTTGGAGTCTGAATCTTGTTGGCTCTTCTGTATGCAAGCGCTTACATTCTCATCACATCTTTCAATTGAATCATCAATCTCATTGCCCAATTTCCTCTCATCGTCATCATCAACATATCTTTCAATTGAATCAGACTCAAATTGCATTGATTCATTCAAATCTGATCGGAACCACCATGAACACCTCGATTCAATTTTCTTTTCTACGTCCCTGTCCAAATTCATGGTGGCTGCAAGCCTTGGAAATTCTGAGTAATAAATTGGATAGATCCCACACTCTTTCAAAATATAAGAGCCATTAAGATCCCCACTTAAATTTGTAACAGAGAATTCAAATGCATTTCCAATGAAATGTGGTTCATTATAGCACATGAAAACATGATCCAGGCTCACATCTTTAATAGAATGACTATTTATAAAATTCAAGTCGCCACTTTCCGAATAGTACTTGAATCTGATTTCTAGATTATTACCATGCTCCTCCATTTGAAAGGATGGAGAAACAACAACAGAATAAATGAATCCAACATCTTTGGAAAGTGGAGGAATTTTAATAGTAATGGAGGAAGAGGAACCTATTGCTCGGAATTTGAACTGACTTGGAACTGTGCATCCCGGTAACCAAAAATGAACACCGTTATAACTCCATCCGTGCAAATCATAAACAATTATAGTATTATGAAATGCGGCACTCTTCATTGTTAATATGACATCTTCTGTAATACGGTTGAGTGAAGGTGCATCCAATTTTATGGTATTCTTGAATGAAATTTCCTTCTTCCATCCCTTCATACTATGTGAAAGAGCCTTCAAACTCGAAACCTTCACCAATGAGATGCAGTTATTGACATGAAGCTCTTCGATGTGTGGAGGAACCTCCGAAAGACAACCAAGCTTCTTGCAATTGTCTAAGTACAGAATACGTAGTCTTGAAAGATTCTTAAAGCTTGTAGGCAACATCTTGACCCATAATTAAAATAATTCGATTTTGGCCCCCTATGTTTTGCTCCCTTTGCACTTTTGGCCCCCTATGCCAATTTTGACCAAGTCAATACTGACGTGGCGCCACGTGTGTAGTTTTTTTTAATAATTAAAAAAATACTTTTTTGTTATTTTTTAATTAAAAAATAAAAAAAATACTTTTTTTAAAAATATTTTAATTAAAAAAATAAAAATAAAAAATTACACATGTGGCGCCACGTCAGCATCGACTTGGTCAAAATTGACCTAGGGCGCCAAAAGTGAAAAGGGGCAAAACATAGGGGGTCAAAATCGAATTATTTTAGTTAGGGGATCAAAATATAGCATCACTTTTCTTCTTCAGGATGTAAACCCATACTCTTCTAGAATAATCATCAATGATAGACATGAAATATGAACCTCCCCCATGAGTCTTCGTCGATGCTGGACCCCAAAGATCCGAATGAACATACTCAAAAGGCCTACTAGATTTATGCACCCCCACTCCAAACTTCACCTTGTGTTGTTTGCCTAATGTGCAGTTATCACAGAAATCTAGCTTGTTCAATTTTTCATTCCCTAGAAAACCTTGTTTAGCTAGCTCCACCAAACCCCTCTCACTGACATGACCTAACCTCAAATGCCAAAGTTTAGTTATGTCCGGAGTGTCAACACTAGCAACCGATGCATTTGCTATTACGGTAGAACCTTCTAAAATATACAAACCTTGTATTTTAGATCCTTTAGCCATAACCAATGCACCATGAGAAATTCTCATCACACCACGTTCAATTCTAGTGCAATAGCCTAGACCATCAAACATGCTTATGGATATTAAATTTCTCCTAAGTTCAGGAATATACCTCACATTCTTCAAAAGGAAATCACGATCATCAAACATTTTGAGTCGGATAGTACCCATACCTTGAATTTTACAAGCCTTATTATTACCAAGGCGAACTACTCCACCTTCTTTCAGCTCTAACGTTTCAAAGTACTCCTTTCTTGGACAAATGTGATAAGAGCACCCAGAGTCCAAGACCCAGCTCTTTTCAGGTTCCCAACTTGTCACAGTTAGTGCTCCAGCACTCTCATAACCTTCATCTTTGCTTGCAATCTGAACGGATGATTCTCCACCTCCATTGTCCTTTCTCTCTGGACAATCCTTCTTGAAGTGACCTGGATTATGACAAATAAAACATTTGTACTGTGTTTTATTGCCATCACCCTTCGACCTAGACTTTGACCTTTAATTCTTGCCTTTCCATTTTCCTCTGTTCTGACTTCTCCCCCTTGAGACATTCAAGCCTTCTCCACTATCATCAACCTTCAACTCTTTGAACTTGGTTAACTCTTTGGTTCTCAAAGCTGCTTGAACTTCCTCCAAAGTGATAGTGCCCTCTTTGCCATAAAGCATAGTATCCTTGAAATTCTCAAAGGACCTAGGTAAAGCACACAGCAGGTGTAAGGCTTTATCCTTGTCTTCCAGATTAACATCTATGTTCGCCAAATCATCAATAATCTTATTGAACTCCGTCAGTTGCTCCATTATAGGTTTTGACTCCACCATACGATAAAAGTAGAGTTGTTGTTTCAGACACTGTCTATGTGCCAAAGACTTGGTCATGTATAATGAATCAAGCTTATTCCACATAGACACAGCAGTAGCCTCCCTTGATACTTCTCTCAACATCTTATCCCCAAGACACAGAATGATAGCGCTGACCGCCTTATCATTCATCTCCGTCTTCTCAGCAGATGTCAGATGTGCAGACATATGTGCTTCTCCCTTTAGTGCTTCAACGCACTTTTGTTGAATTAAGATTGCCCTCATCTTCACCTTCCACAACCCGAAGTCGTTACTACCGGTGAACTTTTCAATATCCCACTTCGAACCCATGATACCTGGCTATTAATTTGACCTTTGCCCCACGGTGGGCGCCAATTGTTGTGAATTCGTTGAGAAAACCACACCAATAAAAAACTTGATGCGTGGAGCAAATTAATACCAAGTAATCAAATCAAGCGGGTAGCAAATAATCCAAACAAAAACAGCAAGAGATAAAAGAAAGAGAGAGAAAGAACACAAGATATTTGTTTACCCAGTTCGGTCTAATGATGACCTAGTCTGGGGAGAGAGCAGCTCTCCAATCCACTATAATGAATGAGTTTCTTTACAAAGAGATAATGAGTTTCAAGAATCAGTCTTCAAACCTAATTCTACCCAAGTCCCAGCCTCTTCCCGTGACCAAGAGACTCAATCCTAATAGTGTTTTGTTCAAGGTGAATCAAAACAATCCCAACCCTAGAGTTGTTGCCAAGAGAAATTCTCTATAAACCCTAGTTTGTTTGTTGGTCTAAACCTTGTTTTTCTACACACTTTTATCATCTGATACAAGGCTGTATTTATAGTGGAAAGTAAACCCTTATAAAACTGAAACAAATCTAACTGAAAAATACGTTTTATTTTTATCTTCAGCGCGACCATCGTGGCACGACCCTGCTTCATCGTGGCACGATTTTTCCAGTAGCTTCCCAGGAATCTTGCTTCAACCATCGTGGCGCGATGCTTGGCACGATACTCCAGATTTCTGATTTTAAGTTAACTCTCACACTAACCAATCAAAAGAAAAAAATAAGTAAAAGCATTATTTAATCAACTAGTAGAATAATTTTTAACAATAAATAAGTGGTTGACACTCCTTAATTACCTTGTTATTTTTTAATACATCACAAACTTCTTTAATATCTCTTAACCTGCTGCATTTTTCCGGGTCTCTGCTAGTCTGGTCTTTCTTTTGCCGAACTATGTCAAAAGCCATTTGTTGTAGTAAGTCGTGCATTTGTATTATATTATCATATGAAATAGTGATAAGAGCTTTATCTTCAAGGGTGACTATTCCACTGGCAGCATTGAAACCACAGGCATCTAGTATTCTTGTCACAAAATCTCTTTTTTCATCTTTGAAAAAGAACGCAATATCTAAAAACATTTCCTTTTCTCGGACTATTAATCCATTATAGCTAGATTTTTCTGTTCTTGAGCTTATCAAACCGGCGAATATCGAAAAATCATCCTGGAGGAAACATTTACAATCTAATCAGAAATCACAAAAGAAGAAATGAAAAATGAAAAAATATATGTGATTTCAAAATGCTTGCATCTAATGTTGCTTGTTCATTCTAAAGAATAATATTGAGAATCATTCTAAATGGAGAAAAACTAGCTATTGTAATCAAATAGAAGGATGAAAGTTAAAAACGTGCCTATAATCATGTCATTGACACCATCACAAGATGAAGTATCTCGTCTTGAATTAGTGTCTCTGCAAGTCAAGACATGCAATTCATCAGCTCACTCAAGAAAAACAAAACATATAATCTTCATGTAAGTTCATAATACGCAAATGGAAGAAAAGAAACATACTATAAACTCTCGGATTTCATAGTAGGCCGTGGCGGATTAATCTCCATAAATAGCTCAATGGACCTGCTTACAGTAAACATTTACCCAAAAGAACATTATCCCAATTTGTTGAGCTTATAATTTTCTAAAAGTATATACTAAGATTACACCCGGGGAATACCGGGTTCGATTCCCAAGGGGAACAACGCTTGGCCAGTGCGCATGCCTAAACGCATGAGCCGGATTAGTCGCCCACCACTGGTGGGTCAGTGCGAAAGCCAAAAAAAAAAATAATGATTTTACTTATTTTTAAATTAGGGATGTCTCTCGACAATTTTATGACATTGAAAAAAGAAGGACTAGAAGATAATAATGTGTGCGATTTGTGCAAGAGGGTAAATAGTTTTCATACCCATGAAGCAGTCAAATGATGAACACCTGCATTTTTCATTCAAGTTCAAATCTTGTTGGTTATTCTGAATGCTAGTTCTTTCATTCTCATCACGTCTTTCAACTGACTCATCAATCTCATTTCCTATTTCTCTCTCATCATCATCACCATCATCATCATATCTTGCAATTGATTCTGACTGAAATTGTTGTATATATTCATGAAAATCTGATCCTAGGCTCCGTGACAACTCCAATGCAATTTCCTTTTCTAAGTCTCTGTCCAAATTCATGGTGGCTGCAAGCCTTGGAAATTCTGAGTAATAAATTGGATAGATCCCACACTCTTTCAAAATATAAGAGCCATTAAGATCCCCACTTAAATTTGTAACAGAGAATTCAAATGCATTTCCAATGAAATGTGGTTCATTATAGCACATGAAAACATGATCCAGGCTCACATCTTTAATAGAATGACTATTTATAAAATTCAAGTCGCCACTTTCCGAATAGTACTTGAATCTGATTTCTAGATTATTACCATGCTCCTCCATTTGAAAGGATGGAGAAACAACAACAGAATAAATGAATCCAACATCTTTGGAAAGTGGAGGAATTTTAATAGTAATGGAGGAAGAGGAACCTATTGCTCGGAATTTGAACTGACTTGGAACTGTGCATCCCGGTAACCAAAAATGAACACCGTTATAACTCCATCCGTGCACATCATAAACAATTATAGTATTATGAAATGCGGCACTCTTCATTGTTAATATGACATCTTCTGTAATACGGTTGAGTGAAGGTGCATCCAATTTTATGGTATTCTTGAATGAAATTTCCTTCTTCCATCCCTTCATACTATGTGAAAGAGCCTTCAAACTCGAAACCTTCACCAATGAGATGCAGTTATTGACATGAAGCTCTTCGATGTGTGGAGGAACCTCCGAAAGACAACCAAGCTTCTTGCAATTGTCTAAGTACAGAATACGTAGTCTTGAAAGATTCTTAAAGCTTGTAGGCAACATCTTGACATTGCTTCCATCTAGTCTTAGTTCATACAGTAATGACAAGGAATCAATGTTCACAGGGAGTTCAAGCAAGTTGCCACAATCTTTCAAATATAGTATTATCAACGATTCTAAACCACCAAATAAGGCTTCTAACTTTGATTTAGTTACTACATTGCAATTAGAAAGATCAATCTCTGTAAGTGATCTCATGGAAGACATTTCTTTCGGGAGATTCTTAAGTCTTAAACCTTGTAAATCAAGCCTCCAAAGCATGCTCATACGACCGATTGATGAGTGCAGTATTTCAATACCTGTATTGCTTAAATCCAACTCTTCAATCGAATCTGAGGACAACGAAAATTCCCTGAGACTTGAGCAGCCACTGACATCAATTTTCTGTAGAGATGTTAAATGATTCTCACTAACAAGAATCTCCAACTTTTTGCACCCATCTAAAAGCAAAGTAACAAGTGTGTCCTTGGAAAAAACAGATGGTTGAACTTCATGTAAACTTTCACAACCTGAGAGATACAACCATTTAAGTTTTTCAGCACCAGACAAATCAGGGAGCTTCATCAGCTGTTTGCTTTCCCTTAGGTCGACTTTTTCTAAATGCACAAGTTTCTGTCACAAGTCAAAATGGAAAATCCTTCAATTTTCATTTATTTTTGGCTTAATAACAGTTTTGGCCCCCTATGTTTCAAGAAGTTACGATTTTGACCCATAATTAAAATAATTCGATTTTGGCCCCCTATGTTTTGCTCCCTTTGCACTTTTGGCCCCCTATGCCAATTTTGACCAAGTCAATACTGACGTGGCGCCACGTGTGTAGTTTTTTTTAATAATTAAAAAAATACTTTTTTGTTATTTTTTAATTAAAAAATAAAAAAAATACTTTTTTTAAAATATTTTAATTAAAAAAATAAAAATAAAAAATTACACATGTGGCGCCACATCAGCATTGACTTGGTCAAAATTGACCTAGGGCACCAAAAGTAAAAAGGGGCAAAACATAGGGGGTCAAAATCGAATTATTTTAGTTAGGGGATCAAAATCGCAACTTCTATAAACATAGGGGGCCAAAAATACTATTAAACCTTTATTTTATTCACAAACGCACACAGGCGTACACACACCTGCATCCCGTGCCAAAGATATTTTATATTGCTGCGAGGCAAGTGAATTTCAACAAGTAGCTCAGCGCAAAAAGGGTGTGGAAGAGACTTCAAGGGATATTCACTCCACTCAAGATATCTCAATTTATCCGAAAATGGCATCATATCCTCAGGATGATATATGGTAGTTGATATCTTCTTACTCAAGGGGACATACAGTCTTAGAAATCTTAATTTAGTCATCATTTTGAATGTGTCTGCCCCGACATGCAAATCTTCCTTTTGAGACAAATCAAATATTATCCCTTCAACTTTAGGAGTGCCCTAACCAATCAAAAGAAAAAAAATAAGTAAAAACATTATTTAATCAACTAGTAGAATAATTTTTAACAATAAATAAGTGGTTGACACTCCTTAATTACCTTGTTATTTTTTAATACATCACAAACTTCTTTAATATCTCTTAACCTGCTGCATTTTTCCGGGTCTCTGCTAGTCTGGTCTTTCTTTTGCCGAACTATGTCAAAAGCCATTTGTTGTAGTAAGTCGTGCATTTGTATTATATTATCATATGAAATAGTGATAAGAGCTTTATCTTCAAGGGTGACTATTCCACTGGCAGCATTGAAACCACAGGCATCTAGTATTCTTGTCACAAAATCTCTTTTTTCATCTTTGAAAAAGAACGCAATATCTAAAAACATTTCCTTTTCTCGGACTGTTAATCCATTATAGCTTACTCTTAACACTTCTTGAATTCCACGTAAGGATTCCCCCTTGTTCTCCAAATTTTTCAATTCAGGTTCCCAGAATTCAGGACTTCTAGAATAAAAATGTGAACCCAAAACTTTTAAAGCTAATGGAACGCCTCCTGCATATGCAACTGCTCTTTGTGAGAGAAGTTTGTAACCCTCTTTAGGATGGTTTTGTTTGAAAGCTCCTAAGCTAAAAAGCCTCAGAGATTCTTCAAAATTCCATTTTGTGACTTCATGAATCACATCAACTTTTCCCTTGAGTGTTTGCCTATCTCTTCCCGTGATAATTAGCCTACTGTTTGGTCCAAGGTCATCAAGTTCTGAGCACAAATATTCTAATTGTGCAGCATTATCCACATCATCAAGTACAATGAAAAATTTTCTACCACTTAAGATTCTCTCAATGAATGGGGCTCCAAGAATATCCGATGCAGTAATTTGTCGCTTAAGCAGCTCACTAAGAAGCTTATTACGGATGTACCTTGGTCCAAACTTTTCTATTTCTTCACTTACATTTTCCATAAAGCAAGCGCTTTCATATTGTGCAAAGTGCTTTGCAAACATCTGTCTGGCTATGGTTGTCTTCCCTATTCCACCCATGCCCCAAATTCCAATTCTTGAATATCTTTTCAGCAGTGACTCAGTATAACTACCGTGTTGATCGTTATGAACAAGGCCTTTCAGTTCATTAGGATACATCAAGGCTAGCTTTTTCCAAACATCACTGACAATGCTCTGAATGACTTGAGAGTCATCCCTAGCCAAATAATTAAAAGTATGAATTAATGAACAAATAGTAAAGATGAATCTTGAATATGATTAAGCATCAGATCTTTAAAACATTCTTTTTCACTAAAGAGTTGACTTGTTAAAATTACTTGCTCCAAAGTGTAGCTTTTGCAAAATAAATGTGGCTCACCATGATTCATACAAACTGAACCAAACATGTGAATAATATAATCCCTTCCCTCTAGTAAAAGGATTATTGGAAGAAATATAATTATGTTTACCATATCAGTTTGACAACATGTTCAAGAGGTAATAAGGGTTTTAAATAAGAAAATCTATACTTACTTATAGGTTCGACTTTGACTATCCCATCCAGGTATATTTGCAGCCTCCGCAAGAGCAGCTCTCCACTCAGAAACAGTGTTTGCAAAGGATTCGTTGTTGATGGCTTCTATCTCATAGTGTGAGAACGGTTTCTCGTAACTCCCTGTTTGATTACGTACTTCTGATGTACCTGTGTTATAGAACACAGGTATAACAACTTGACCATGAAGTTTTTTGCATTCAAGTATTTTGAGGAGTTCATTCAAGCACCACTTTGAGGTTGCATAATTTTTGGAGAATACAACAAGAGATATGCGTGAGTCTTGGATTGCTTCAGCAAGTGCTTCACCAATTTCATCTCCCTTCACAAGATTATCATCAATGTATGTTATGATATTTTCCTTGCATAAAGCATAATGAAGATGGCTTGTGAATGTTTCACGCGTGTCTTGGCCCCTGAAACTGATGAACACATCGTACTTTTTCGAAGAGGTGGACATGTTCTGATTAGCTATCACAACCAGTTACACCTTACAAGGAAGAAGAACCTACAGAACACTTCTGAAGAAAACAGAACAGGATATATCAATAATATAAGTATAAGTACTTACAGTTACAGAACAGAAACACCTTACAACTTCAAGGTCAACGCAACCTTAGTCTCTTTTTCTTTTTAGGGTCTGAACGCAACCTCGAGATAAACAACGCAACAAACAAATTGAATAGGTGGTTTCAATTAGAATGCCATGACCGAGACTTACTTGAGTCTTCACTTTAACATTAAAGTAAGATGTTGTCACTATCATATGATAAAAAAAAAAACATAGATAAGATACTATAATGGTGCGCCCCACCGGTTTTCACCACTCCTCCCCACCACTTATGGTAGTTTTTAATAAACCCTTAGCTGTATGGCTCAAGGTAAGGCAACTAAATCCATTGCTTTAGGTTCACCAATAAAAAATTATTTCTACTGGATTTTATGAACAAAAATGCTACATATGGTAAAACGAATTCCTCGAGTCTAGTGTGGATCCAAACGAGTGGCAAATTAATTTTATAGTTGTATGTAGATCTCTGATTCGAATCTATATTCTTGATAATGTTAAAAAAACTTGAGTCATCTCATCTAAATATTCTTGATTAGATATCACTACCAAACTCATATAAAATAGCACACAAGAAAATAATATGTTTTCTTAAAAAATAAAAATAAAATAACATGTTAGGTGACAGACAATGTACGTGAACGCGATCAATGACAGAGACTTTCTTGGTCTTTGCATATATATATATTTTTTTAATAGAATAATTTTTTTAGTATAACTAAAGTTAAAGAAAATTATAAAATAGTTTTTATATTAATTAATTAAATTGAATAATGTGACGCATTAGTCGTTGATGGCCTTTGATGTTTATTATGACTTACTAACTCATTGTATTTTTTGTACCAAAAAAAAAAAAAAAAACTCATTGTATTTTATTACGAGAAATCTTTGGAGTTTTTTTTTTTCTTTCTTCTAGACATTAATTAGAGTTTGGTTGGATATGGCATCTTGGAGGAATTCTTTTATAGTCAGGAGCATAAATGAATATTGCTTGGGCACGAACACATCAATATATTTTTTTTAATAAAAAAAAAATGATAATAAAATGATTTAATATTTTAATCAAAAGTTTTTTTATGTGTGTGTGTGACCAAACACTATTCATTTGTGTTTGTGACCATAGAAGAATGTATTGGGCTCTTGTTAACAAAATTAATTGCAAATTTAAATTTATTTTAAAATAATTAAATAACATGATATTAAATAATATGGTATAATAATCATTTTAGTACAATAGTCCTTAAATGTATTGAAATTTCAAAATAGTTCCTAACACTGCACTTTGTTAGTAAAAATAGTTGCTTATGTTAAAATATTATGTTAATAATATTATATTAGTCGCACAATATACTTACTTACTTCCTGTCATATGAATCATTATAAGTGCTTACTTATTATTTTTTTTGAACAAGTCAAAATAAATTATATTAACACTTCTATAGCAGTCCCTTTAACACAAGGCATACCGAAGAGGCCACTAAAAAATACAAATTGTCTTATCAAATTGCTTATTTATTGTCATATCAATCCCTATAAAAGAGTTATTGTGAACATTGTGAAACTATTTTAACATCAAGGATCATTTTAACTACGAAGTGCACAATCAAGAACTATTTTAAAATTTTAAAATGACTATTATCCCATTAAAAAATTGTTTGATATCCATAAAAAAAAATTGTATGATATCAGCCTATTCAACAAAATTCTAAGGCAATACATTCAATATATATATTCTATACTTTTGGATTAACTTATTGTTGATTTCACGTTACAGTAATAGAGGATAGCTTATAAATTAACTTATAACAGATGATCTTATATTATATAACTTAAAAGTTTAGACGGACGTTGATAATAGATAAAATAGTTGATTGAATTTGTATTGTTTGATAATTAGCAGTTTGACTAGTTTTGTATTTCCATTCGTTCGCCTTTGTTACAAGTTATTCACAATAAAACCAATCGACTAACAAACGCAGAACATAATAGATGAAAAGAATAATGCTGAACCACAAAATTCCATTATTCATTGAAGATATTTGGTAGCCACAAAATGGGTGACTAAACTAGTTGTTTACAAAAATGGGAAGTGCATAAAAATGCTTTATACTTTATTCCATGATCACTATAGCCATAGCCCATAGGGGTTTGATGGTGGAGCACTGGAAGAGCTGGAAGCATCATGGCCTTTGCCCGTTTCCATAAAGAGTGCAGATGATCCCAGACCAGACGCTTGAAATCCATGTCCTCACCACGGCTTCAAAGTTGGTTTGAGGAAGCAACGTTCTTATGTCAGTATCAAGGAGAATGGACTAAGCAAATAAATTCAATTCTATAAACAAAACCTACAAATCTTCCCAACAATTGATACAAACCAACACAAATAGATAGATATTTGACAAATGTATGACAGAAAAACAAATTAAATCTTCTTGATTAAAAATTAAACTTAAACTCCCTAAAGCACCAAATGACCAACCCAAGCATCAGATTGTAAACAAATAGTGGGACTCCAAACTGCCAAGCAAAGCTTCTATCCAAAACTTCAAACACAAACAAATAAAAGCTTTCAACTTGGTATCATGAATTTTTTTCAGAAACATATATATTGAAGATGCTCACCATTTTGGTCTGAATTGCAAAAACAAAAAAGAAATCTATTAGACAAAGGGAACCATAATTCTTTGATTAATAGTGAGGCCGCTCTCTCTAGATGACACAGAAAAGTAATCAATTCTCGTATGCTCTTATCTCTCAATCGTGGTTTTAATTTCTTTGTTAACTTTGCACTGCTGAATTTTCTGGTTTAATTGAAACTTAGTTTATGCGATTTTGCTGTGTGTTTTGCTAGTTTGGTTTGATTGTTTGTTTAGGAAAAATCTTGATGGCTTCCAAATTCCTTCTTTGAACCGACACTTATTCGAGTTTAGAATTTTGCAGTTGGTAGTATATATACGTAAATTCCACTGTACATACTCAAAAGGGTCTTATAATTAGGGACGGAGGTAGTAAAAAAGTGGACATGCATTTGACATCAAAAGAAAAATATATAATCATGATGTGATTCCATAACTCTGAAAAATGAAAACTTTGGAAAGTCCTAGATTTGCCGAATCTTCATATAGCCATCCAAGAAATCTTTTTACTTCCTTCTAGGTGCAAAATAACCTCCACAGGTACCTCAATGGACCTGCACATAGAAAATGTTGATCAGATCAATATTATAACAATTAATTTCTCACTTCAAAGTTTAAAATGCATTATTTCATCTCTAGATATTTTGGATATCTAGAGAGTGAAAGAAAATAGAATAAGATTTAAAAAAAATGGAATGCAGTGAATTAAAATGTAATAGAGTCATTGTTTTATTATTGTTCTGATATTTTACGATGGAAAGGAAAAATAAAAGTTTCCTATCTTTTTTTTTTTTTTTGACAAGATAAAAGTTTCCTATCTTGTTTCCCTTGAAATATATTACATTATATTAAATTCTATAAGTAATCCAAACAATAAATTCAGTTATGATCATGCTCAAGAATCAGTTATTATTGAATTTCTTTTCAATTCAATCTCTATGTATAAATTCTAACATTATGTTATTATAATATCATGACATGAACAATGATGTACATTGAAATGAAAAGACATCGAAAATGACAATTACAATTATGATTCGCAATTTATAATAAAATTATTTAAAAGGCTGAGGTAAGGACAAACATCAAGTAACAACAAACAAACAATAATATAACATGATATTTGTAGATAAAAAAGACTAAAAAGTTTCATACCGATTAAGCAGTCGTATGAACAATGGCAGATTTCATTCAAGTCCAACTCTTGTTCTGTATTTGGATACTTTGATAGGTGCTTTCCTCTTTCATCGGTGCTTTCCAACTGATTCATTGTGGTTTCCTTCCCTCTCTTCATGTATTTGGATACCAGTGTTTTCATTCTCATCATATATGTCTATTGATGTAATGTCACACTGCCTTCCATCTCACTATATGTTCCAATTGATTTTGACATAAGTTTCACTGTCTTAAACAAATCGGATTTTACTTCATTCGAATTTATTTTGCTTGAAAGCCTTTGGCAATTCTTATTAAAAAAGTGGGCGAATACCACACTCTTTCATCCTGAAGAAGCCATCAGTTTTAATGAAGAATTCAAAGGAAACCTTTTCTTCGTCACAACCGAGTATGCTGTCAGAAATCCCACCCTATCGCCATCTTCCTGACACAAATCCCACCTGTTATCATGGTTTTGGGGTGCCAAGCCATTAATTGGACTTGAACCTTTCGACCGTTGATATCTCTCTTTTTTCTTGGGAAGGGTAAAAGGAGAAAAACCCTTGAGTTCTAGATTCGGGGGTCGTTTTCGCTACGGGAAGGTGTTAGGCACCCGGAGCGATTATGGTACTCCATAAGAACCGCTCTCCTAAGTTGATTTCTACGCTTTATTTTTAGAGACTATTTGTAAAAAATGAAGGTGTGATTAGTTAAGAATGGGGGGTGAGAAGAAGTAGAATTTGATTTTTATTTCGGCTTGGATGAGTTTTGACTCATTGCCTACGTACCCTTTTAAGGGATCAAAACCGTTCGTAGTTCATTCTCAAAAATGGTTTTCTGTTTTTATTGGTTGATTTTAAGTTTGAAAAGAGATTTTGAAGAATAGAGATGAGAGGCCTCAAGGGCATTAGATTTAGCAAAAAGTGAGGTTTGATTAGTGATTAAAAAGAAAGTCTAAATGATTAAGATGAATTGAATTTTTCTTAAGAAAAAGAAAAGAAAAAAAATGAAGTGTTGACTTCATATTTATTATGAAAATTTTTGAAGTGAAGTTCAATTGTTCTCTTTTGGAAAAAGATGGATTTTCTCTAAGTGTTCAAACCTAAGCGCTCATCTAACCATACAATCCTACGCATACATCTAAGGTGAGTGTGTGCGTGTCGGTGCGTCATAGTGTCCATAGTCCATATTACAAAAATTGCCTAAATACATTCTATGGCCCCTTTGCCAAGCTACAAACCAATGATAACAAATTACATTACCAAATGAATTAAAACTTGCAAAAGATAAATGCTAGGCTAAAGAAAGTGGAGGGAATGCTAAATGGGATGCATGAAACATGGAAATAAACTTGTTAGTGAAATAAAGCATAAAGAGTAGCAAGAGGCAAAGACGCATAAAATGCCATAAAGATAGTAATAAAATGGTAATAAAAACCCAAAATTTTGATATAAGAACTAAGGCATTTGTAGCTTCTAATTCTCATGCTATAGCAAGTTTGAAATAGTTTCTTTTATCTCAAGCTATAATCATAGGATCATTAGAAACAAGCAAGCTTAATTTCATACCAATTTTGAGATAGAATTAGCATTTTATTATTTTTTAGAATATGCATACATCGCTCATACAATCAAGGTTTCATGAATCAATCTAAAACAGCAAAATCAACATTAGTATTGTAGGTATGAGCACCTCACATTAACATGTCAAATGGCCTTTTATCACATATCCACAAATCAATGATAGAATTGACAAAATAATCATAAGAAATAATCCAAGAAAGAATTAAAATGCCATGGATTAATCATACAAGAATTTTGCCAATTCCAACGTGCAAAAATACCATAAAACATCAAGAAAATGTCAAGAAGTAAGCATGGATTTTCTAGGAAATTTATCAAAATTTTTAATCAAGGCATTGGTTCAAATAGCAAAAACAAACAGTGCAAATAGCAGAAAATAAGCAAAAACGTAGAAAAGAACTAAGCCCAAACCAAAGCCCAAAACTACAAGGTCCGGATGCACAGGAGCCACACGATTGATCCAGGATTCAAAAACCCTAGATCAAACGGCCAGGAATCAAAGGAGGATGGACCGGACTGGACCGGTCCGGTTCGCTGGCCTATAAAAGTGGAGGAACACCGGTTTTCTCATTTTTCACTTGGCTTTCTCTCTCTAAGTCCTTCTCTCTTCTCTCATCTCTCACCTCTCTCTAGAAACCTCACCGCCGGTGAGGATGAAGCTACGGCGGAGACCTTGAAGGTCCGCCGGAAACTTCATCTTCTCCGGCGAGACTATGAACTCCGGTGACCTAAAATTTCCAGAACTTAAAGGTTTTTGTATTTTCTGGTTCGTCCTTTAACCCTAAACACGAATCCAGCAGTTGTTTTTTCAAATACGGTTTGAAACGACGTAGATCTAAAAATTTCCATACGGTTTTGAAACTGATTTTTTGATTTTTTGAAAGGAAATGTTTAGATCGTTTAAAGATCTACATCGTCTCGTTATTCGCTGCTTCTTTGATGTTTGTTCTTGCTTTCAAAACTTAGATCCTTATGGATCTAGGTTTTGTGTTTACGGTTACGGTTTCGTCTTTGAGTTCTGGAAATTTTGGATCTATTGCTTGCGTGATATATTTTTTTTAGGTTTAACAGTGATAATACTTTTGAGAAAAGATTCTGAGTTTTACCTAAGGTTTTGGTTGAAACCTTTAATGGAGGAAAACTTTGGGAAAACTTGAATGTTCTTGATGCTATGTGATTTGGCTTTGAATCCGGAAATAAACCGGTGTTCCTGCTGGTTTCTTGCTTTATCGTCTTCTTCGCCGGTTTAAACCTTCATTATCTTTCCTTCTTCTTCGTCTTCCTCACTGTATCTTCGTGATCGGTGCTGGAGTTTGCCTTTGGCGAATTCGCACCTTGAATTGCGAAGATACTGATTCAATGATGACGATTCTTCAAAGAATCACTGAGAATCCATGAAAAAATAGCTTGAATTTGTGTAGTTTCTGTTTCTGGAAAAGGTTAGGTTTACGCCATTGATGAATGTTGAAGCTTTTTCTGTTTTGATTTGTAACTGACAAGAGAGAGAGTGTGATTCTGTGTTTATGAGTTGGCGCTTGATGAATGGAAAAACGTGTGAAATTCATTGCCACTGTGTTGCTTTTATAGCTGACAAGTGTACTGTTTGGCCAATGGGGAACTGACACGTATCCTGGACTTGCTCACTTGGGCGCTGCTTGCTATTTTTATTTAAGGACCAATCTGCAAATTGTGAAAATGACAAGGACTGGACTGCAATTGTAAAACAGACTCAAAAATAAAAGAGAATTGGACAACTTGGACCTAAATGCAATTTTTAAAAAGTTGAAGGATTAAAATGCAAAGAAAAGAAAAAAAAAATATAAAATGAATTAAAATATGTAATTTGACTAAACGTAAAGCGAAACAAAAATAAAATTGACAAAACGGACTAAAACGAACCAAAGGCCTAAATGAGGTACTTCAAAGTAACCTCTCTATGCCAAATTTTTATGTGAAATGACCAAAATGCCCCTAGGGCTAAAAATGACCTAAACCAACTCAAATTGACTCTGACACTGACTCAGATGCGAGTTTGAAATGAATTTAAACAGGGTTTACTGATGAAAAGTAAAAAATGAATTTGAAAAGACTCAGAGACAGTCACAAGGATGAAAATGGCTCCCACTGCAGGAAATGACCAAAATACCCTTCTGCATGACTTTTTGCAAATTTTGAAATAAACTGTAGAAAAAGCAATGTAATGATTCAGAGACACTTTTGAATGACTTACAAGACAAGTAAAGACATTTCGAAAGGTTTTATGCAAGAAAAACATAGGTAAAATTGTGATTGAAAATACTGCGAGGCAGAGACAAATTGAACTGTACAGTTGAAATTTGATAATTGACAAAGTTTGAAATGAAATTGGGCCCTAGTATTTTTAGGTCCAAAAACGGGGTATAACAGCTGCCCCTATTTAAGTTTCTTTGTCTGGAGAGTCAAGAGACGGAGTCTTTGGCTTGACAGGACGAAGATACTTAAATATTAGCATTTGCACTGTGTTTGGACGTAAAAATACGCCTACCCATTTTCAAATAATATGCATGCCATGCATCATTTGGATTATGAATGCAAGACCTCATGGGGATTGGAATTAACAAAATATGTCGTATCCATTGCGGGATTGGTAGACATTGACAAAGATAGTGAATAGCAGAGTAACGGGAAACTGGAAACGAGTTGGACAGGTACAAGCTGTTCTTGGATTCAAACTAGCCACTTGACCGGGGATGAAACAAACAGACAACTGCGAGTTGTTCTTATGGATTCGAACTGGTCACTTCACAGGGGATAGAGGTTACTGGACAAACATGAGTTGTTCTTATGGATTCGAACTGGTAACTCACTTGGGGATATTGGAAAGTGCGAGTTGTTCTTATGGATTCGAACTGGTGACCCGACTGGGAAAAAGAGAAAATTGGCAAGTACGAGTTGTTCTTAAGGATTCGAACTGGTTACTCGACTGAAAGCAAGGCAAATAGACAGGTGCGAGCTTGTTCTTGGATGCGAACTGGTTACTCCACCGGAGACAAACAGATAGATAGGTACAAACTGCTCTTGGATTGAGCTGGGCACTTGACCAAACGGAAACATATTGACAGGTACAAGCTGCTCTTGGATTGAGCTGGGCACTCGACCGATAACATAAGCAAATTGATAGGTACAAGCTGTTCTTGGACTTGAACTAGCCACTTGACCGAACAGAAACATATTCACTGGGGATTGGTTTGTTGACAAAATATAAATTGAGATTGACTTGACGTCGATTTGAATTGAAAGGTAGAAATTGACCGATATTAACATTGGAAATGCGATATGCACGGATGATATAACAGTTTCATTAAATGCATGGGTACGCAATATGCATGATTATGCATGTATGAATGCTTGTAATGCATGACTGTTGGCAGTTTGTAGGCACGACTTCACGGGGAAGACAAGACATTAGAGTATTGGGCACGTAGTGGCTCGTGCTATATTACACATTCTTAGAAATCCTCTTTGGAGATGACGTCGTTGGGAGACGTGTCGGAACCAAAGCTGAGGGCAGGTAGATATGCAACTTGCTGGAGATAGAATCTTGGAAGACCTGACTGGGGAAAATGCCGTTGTGCTGGGCATTTCAGTGCTGGGTATGTTGTAGACATTGCATCTGTGGTCAATGCTTTTTGCACGTTATATTCTCATTTTCATTTTTTGCATCCCATTTTTGCCTGGATCGCCCTTTCGGGTTTTCGATCCACCGGGGAAATAAATTCTTTTCAATGCCCCATTTTTGCCTGAACTGCCCTTTCGGGTTGTCAATCCAGCGGGGTGCTCATTTTTGCCTAAGCCGCCCTTTCGGGTTTTCAACTTAGCGAGCTCATTTGTTTTCGTGCGTTTTCGTTCTGTTTTTTCATTCTTGCCATTGACCACAGACTATCCTGGAGGAGAACCTGCTTGTAACATATATTGAAATAGACATCAACATACTCTCGCTCATGCATGTTTCATTTGAATGTACCCTGTTGCTCAGGTTTGCTTTTCAAAATAGACAAAAAGTTTTCAATTTTCAAAATGTTTGTTTCAAGCATTGTCATTATCAAAATAGAAAGAAAATGTTTTATATATAGCTTTGAAAGTAGAAGAAAATAGAGTTTTCAAACAAAAGCAAAGGCTCAAATTGATGTATAAGAGTGGTGGTCAGCCAAAGGCATGACTCCACGGATTCACAAAGCTTGGAAAATGGTAATTTTATTGGTTGGTGGTACATTGAACACAGTAATCACTACATTTCCTGGAAATTTTGAATTCGCAAGCATTCGCTTTTGATGAAGATGGTCATTAACAGCTGCAGATGCCCCAAGGGGGACGGTGGTTGGCCAGATATAGTTACTTGCCTTTTGTTTCAATCTCATTTTTGCATGAACCGCCCTTCCGGGTTTTCGGCTCATCGAGACGCTCATTCTTGCCTGAGTTGTGTACAATCTCAGCGAGCTTTTCATATTTGTTTTTTTTTTGTCCCTTATTTTTGCCTGGACCGCCCTTTCGGGTTTTCGATCCACCGGGAAGCGCATTTTTGCCTAAGCCGCCCTCTCGGGTTTTCGACCTACCACGCTGTTCTTTTCATATTTCTAGGCAAAGTATTTCTTGACTATATCGGCATTCACTGGATTTGGAAGTTCTACACCATCCATGTGTGTAAGGATTAAAGCACCACCGGAGAAGGCCTTCTTGACAACATAAGGACCTTCATAGTTAGGCGTCCACTTGCCCCTTGGGTCGGGTTGCTGGCTTATCCTCCTTTTCAATACAAGTTCCCCTACCTTGAATTCTCGAGGATGGACTTTCTTGTCAAAAGCAGTCTTCATTCTTGCCTGATATGACTGTCCACGAGCCATGGCATCCATACGTTTTTCCTCAATCAAATTCAACTGATCATATCGGCTTTGACACCATTCAGCCTCTGATAACTTTGCTTCCATGATCACACGGAGAGACGGGATCTCTACTTCCAAAGGAAGAACTGCTTCCATACCATATACAAGAGAGAAAGGGGTTGCCCCTGTTGAACTGCGCACAGTAGTACGGTAGCCATGCAGAGCATAGGGTAACATCTCATGCCAGTCCTTGTAAGTGGTTACCATCTTCTGGACAATTCTCTTGATATTCTTGTTGGCGGCCTCAACTGCACCATTCATCTGAGGTCTATAGGGAGAAGAGTTATGATGCTCAATTTTGAATTCTTCACAAAGAGCTTGCACCACATTGTTGTTCAGGTTGGTACCATTGTCGGTAATAATCTTGCTGGGAACACCATATCGACAGATGATGTTGTTCTTGATGAACTTAGCTACCACTTGCTTGGTCACATTGGTATAAGATGCTGCTTCAACCCATTTGGTGAAGTAGTCAATTGCCACTAAGATGAAACGATGACCATTTGAAGCCTTCGGTTCAATCCTTCCGATCATGTCGATGCCCCACATTGAGAACGGCCATGGGGATGAAATAACATTGAGAGCATGCGGAGGCACATGAATCTTATCAGCATAGATTTGACATTTGTGGCACTTTCTGGCGTGCTGGTAGCAATCATGCTCCATGGTCATCCAGTAGTAACCTGCTCGTAACAACTTCCTTGACATAGTATGCCCGGTAGCATGGGTTCCGAAGGTACCGTCATGTACATCATGCATTAACTGCTCTGCTTCATGTTCATCAACACATCTTAACAATACCATGTCATAGTTTCTCTTGTACAGAATATCTCCATCTAACAGGAATCTACTGGCCAATCTTCTCAGGGTCTTCTTATCTTGTTTGGAAGCACCCGGCGGATACTCACGGCTTAGCAAGAACTGCTTGATGTCGTAGTACCAGGGTTTATAGTCAACCACATTTTCACCAGCCTGATCGATCACATCCCCAATAGCAAACACATGCGAAGGTCTTTCAAGGCGTTGCACTTTAATTATTGGCACATCATTCCAATGGTTTACTCGAAACATGGAGGATAGAGTAGCAAGAGCATCAGCCATTTGGTTCTCATCACGAGGAATATGGTGCAGCTCAACCTTTGTAAAATATGTCAGCAAACGTCTCGCATAATCACGATAAGGAATCAACTTAGCATGATGGGTCTCCCATTCACCCTTTATCTGATTGATGACGAGCGCAGAATCTCCATAGATGTCGAGGTGTTTGATTCTCATGTCAATTGCTTCCTCGATCCCAAAGATACATGCTTCATACTCAGCCATGTTGTTTGTACATTCGAACAGAATCCGGGCGGTAAAAGGAATGTGATGCCCCTGCGGGGATACAATGACTGCCCCAATTCCTTTACCATAAGCATTGACAGCACCATCAAAGACTAAACCCCACTTGCTATTGGGATCTGGACCTTCATCAATCAACGGTTCTTCGCAGTCTTTGGATTTTAAATACATGATCTCTTCATCGGGGAAATCGAATTCAATTGGTTGGTAATCATCAAGAGGTTGGTAAGCAAGGTGATCGGCAAGAATGCTACCTTTGATTGCCTTTTGAGTTTTGAACACAATATCATATTCAGACAACAACATCTGCCAGCGTGCAATCTTCCCAGTAACGGCCGCTTTCTCAAAGATATACTTGATCGGGTCCATTCTGGATATTAACCAAGTTGTATGATTCACCAAATAATGACGCAGGCGTTTGGCGGCCCAAGCTAGAGCACAACAAGTCTTCTCAAGCATTGTATACCGAGTTTCACAGTCGGTGAACTTCTTGCTCAGATAGTAGATAGCATGTTCTTTCTTTCCAGTTTCATCTTGTTGACCAAGTATACATCCCATGGATTCATCAAATACCGCCAAATACATAATCAAAGGCCTTCCTTCCACGGGTGGGACAAGGATAGGTGGTTCCAGCAGGTAATTCTTGATGCTATCAAAAGCTTCTTGGCATTCATCATTCCATACAACAGGCTGGTTCTTTCTAAGCAGCTTGAAGATCGGCCCGCAGGTTGCGGTCATATGAGATATGAATCGGGAGATGTAATTCAAACGCCCGAGGAAACCTCTGACTTGCTTCTCTGTTTGTGGAGCTGGCATTTCTCGGATGGCCCGGACTTTATCAGGATCGACTTCAATGCCCTTTTGGCTGACAATGAAGCCTAACAACTTCCCGGATCTGACACCGAATGTACATTTGTTGGGATTCAATCGAAGCTTGTATTTTCTCAACCTTTCAAACATCTTCGTTAAATATTCAACATGTTGCTCCTCGTCTGTTGACTTCACAATCATGTCATCCACATATACTTCGACTTCTTTGTGAATCATGTCATGAAACAGAGTAGTCATTCCCCTTTGGTAGGTAGCACCAGCATTGATTAGGCCGAAAGGCATCACTTTGTAGCAGAAAGTACCCCATGGAGTGATAAAAGATGTCTTTTCTCTATCTTCAGGAGACATTTTGATCTGATTATAACCGGAGAAACCGTCCATGAAGGAGAACACCTTAGATTGAGCAGTATTATCAACAAGCACATCAATATGAGGTAATGGAAAGTTGTCTTTTGGACTGGCTTTGTTCAGGTCTCTGAAGTCAACACACATCCGGACTTTACCATCCTTCTTTGGCACAGGCACAATATTGGCAACCCATTCGGGATACTCAACTGTCATGAGGAAACCCGCATCAATCTGCTTTTGAACTTCACTCTTAATCTTGAGAGCCATATCAGGATGAGTCCTTCTCAATTTCTGCCTGACGGGAGGACATTCAGGCTTGGTGGGGATCCGATGCTCCACAATCGTAGGGTCTAGACCTGGCATATCTTCATAGGACCATGCAAAAATATCCGGATATTCCCGGAGGAGCTGGATGATCTTCTGTTTAACCCCTTCCTTTAGAGTAGCACCAATCTTGATTTCTCGCTTGTTTTCCTCGGTACCTATGTTGATAAGCTCAATCTCTTCCTGGTGAGGCTGAATGGCTTTCTTTTCTTGCTCGAGTAGCCGAGTGATCTCATATGGTATATCATCATCCTCTTCATCTTCGGCTTCATACACAGAGAATTCAAAATTTGGAGGAACCGTAGGATTACTGTGTTCAACGGGTTTATTATGGTTCAACCTGCATATAATGATTGGATGATTTTAGAAAGAGTTTTTTTTTTTCATGCAGATTTTTGAAATTAATAAGAAAATACAGACGTTTTGGTTCTTTCTGGCATTACCATTATTTCCAAGGGAAAAAGCACTAAAAAAAAGTAGTCGTGGAAGAAACGACAAAGTTTTATTAATCAACGGCAATGCCGAAACAAACATGCCCTTACAGAAAATATCACTCTCGCTTTGGGCAGAGCGAGAGGATCGTTATTTTGAAAACAAAGCATTAAAGCAACAAGACACATTACTCAGAAACATGCATGATTGAAGGAATGTCAATGGCATCCCAATCTCTCGCAATGCCTCCTGGTGTAACAAATACAGGCCTGAGACCAGATCCAGTGGCTTCTTCAGAGATAGCATTAACAAACCCAGCACTGTGGAAGACTCCCGAGGAAACCCTTGATGACGGGGAGAACCCGAGACCTTCTTTACGCTTGTTCTCACAGAGCTGTATCACCTTGCCCCAGCCGGCAGTCTGACCCTCTTGGATAACCTTCTGAGCATCTTTCAATGAAGCCATAGCAGCCCCAGCTTTCTTAGGCTCTGCACCTTCAATGGTCAAACCTTGGAAAGCAGTCCCTTCAGCAGACCCTGCTTCAATACAAGAGAAAGAAGTCAGCTGGCTGACTAAATATGCTTCTTCACCATGAATGGTAACAAGTTTTCCATTCCTTATGAACTTCAACTTCTGATGTAAGGTGGAGGTTACCGCACCCGCATCGTGTATCCATGGTCTTCCCAGCAAACAACTGTAGGATGCATTAATGTCCATTACTTGGAAGGTAATCAGGAAATTCTCAGGGCCAATGGTTATCGGCAAGTCTATCTCCCCCAGCACATTCTTTCGAGATCCGTCAAAAGCTTTGACCAAGAAAGTACTTCTTCTCAAAGGGGTCCCACGGTAGCTCAACTGATCTAGGGTTGTCTTGGGCATTACATTGAGAGAGGAACCGGTATCCACCAACACATTTGATATCAAGTCTGATTTACAATTCACCGAGATGTGCAAAGCCAGATTGTGACCCTTTCCCACTTCCGGCAGCTCTTCTTCACTAAACCAGAGGTTGTTACAAGCAGTAATATTTCCCACTATGCCACCGAAACGATCTACCGTAACTTCGTGGTCAACATAAGCCTGCTCCAGCACTTTCAACAAGGTATTCCTGTGAGCCTCGGAGCTCAAGAGTAATGACAAGACAGATATCTTCGAAGGAGTCTGCAGCAATTGATCAACGATCTTGTAGTCGCTCCTCTTTATTATTCTCAGAATCTCATCTAAATTTGAATCCTTTATAGATTTGCCAGGCTGGTTCACATCTGTAGCAATGGGTGAGACAACGGTTGGAGTTGCTTCTTCAACTGGTGGAATGGTCGGTGTAGCTACCTTCTTCTGAAATAACGGCGGACGAACCTTCCCGCTTCTTAGCGCTGCAGAAGTCCCTTCGGCAATATTGCTTACTGTGGCAAAGGAGGCTAGAGGCACCTCTACTCCATTTTCTATCATAGTAGCATTGTATTTGTATGGAACAGCCTTATCCGAAACATAAGGAATTGGTCCTGGCAACCTTATCACCAAAGGCTCAGCATTCTTCTTCAAAGGTGTACTCTTGACAGGCGGATCGTGAAAAACCGGCACAATCACGCAAACATCACTGACAGTCAGAAGATTATCATTCATCAAGCTTTGGATGTCTTCTTGAACAGTATAACAACCCAAAGGATCACGGAGACATCCCAGACACTTGGCATGATCATGATTGAACAGAGAAGCTTTGCACAGCTTGATGTGTAGAGGTACCAGAGGAGTTGCGACGTTGCGGACATCAAGTCTCGGAGCTTCTTCACACACTTCGATCATATTCACAGTGGCATGATTTGGAAGAGGATTGTCGAGGACGTGTGGGACATTATTCTCAAAAGTCAGCTTCCCTTGATCGATGAGCTTCTTCACGATATACTTCAAAGCATAACACCCCTCGACATCATGACCTAGGGCACCTTGATGAAAGTCACATTTGAGATCAGACCTGAACCTTGGAGGCAACGGATCAGGTGGGGGCTTACCCTGTCTAGTTGTACAATGCCCTCTCTGGAGTAAAGTTGGAAGCAACTCAGCATATAACATCGGTATCGGAGGGAAAGTAGGCCTAGCTTGCTGATTTTGTTGTTGTTGTTGAACCGGCGTCTGTTGTTTCATCTGTTGGGCAATTGCATTGACGGGCACTTGAGGCTGGCCCGGCGGCAAAGGGTACTGATGATAAAACGGTGGGAAGAACGGATGCTGAGAATACGGCATATATGGGTATGACGGAGGCATTTGAGCTGCATTGATAGGAGCAACAGTAGCCATTGATTGACCGGCTCCAGCTGACACCATCCCCACTTCCGTTTCTTTCTTCTTGTGGTGTCCATTACCGTACCTCTTCGATGCACTCGTAGAAGATTCAGCTTTCTCAAACACAATGATTCCATCCCTGACTGCTTCCTCAAGACGGGTTCCCATAGTGACCATCTCCGAAAAGTTGTTCGGGGCAGCGATGATCATCCTCTCAACATAATCTTTCTTCAACGTCTTTAAGAACGTCTGGGTCATTTCTTCCTCATCTAAAGCAGGAGTGATACGGGCAGCCGCCCCTCTCCACCTTTGCGCATATTCACGGAAACTTTCCTCCTTCTTCTGAGATAGGGACCTGAGAAACTCCCTATTTGGCCTCAGTCGAGTGTTAAACCCATAATGGCTCTTGAAAGCGGTGGCTAACTCATCAAAGGTATGGATGTCATTCTTACTCAAACTAGTATACCACTTTGCGGCATCCTCCATCAGACTATCCTGAAAACAGTGGATCATAAGGGAATCATTGTCTTTGTAATTGCCCATCTTCCGGACGTATTTGATGATGTGATTTTGAGGACAAGTTAGCCCGTTGTACCGGTCGAAGTCCGGAATCTTGAACTTTTTAGGAACATCCACTTTTGACACTAAGCAAAGGTCTTGAGTTTTGACAGAGTCTGCATTCCATCGATTGGCCTGGATCTCGTGACGGAGTTCTTTAGCAAGTTCCTCCATCATTTCTTCCATAGTCTTGGTTACGGGGATGCTTCTGTACTGTGTGTTGATGTTAATACCTTGAGGCAGAGTGGGTACCAGAGGCTCAGTGACAGCTGCTGTTGTTTGTGGCAAAGTAGCAATGATGGAGGCGGCATTTGTTGCAGGGATCAGAACATTGTTAGCAGTGCCCAAGGTGCTTGCTGTAGCAACGGGAGTGAAGAACGGTGGAAGCCCATACGGAAACCCCACTGGCATAGTAAAGCGATTGTCTGCAGAAGTGGTAGGGAGCACGCTTGTAGTTACTGGTGCAGCTGTGGTTGTAGGGATAGCTGTAGCTGATTGCTCTTGAGCAGCTAGTAGAGCAGTCATGACGTCATTAGCTTTAGCCAATTCCTCCTTTAGAGAGGCTAACTCGGTGCGAAGCTGAGCGTTCTCTTCTTCCATAGCCCTTTTCTTTCTTCTGTATTCTCTGGTTCGATCAATTCTATCTGGTTCGTAAACTCTCTGAGCACGAGCCACTTTTCACACTGCGGCAGAGGAACCAGGAGATAGTGAGCACTTGGAAGCCTTTGTGACCAATGCATGATGCATATGATGCATGATATGCAAATGCGAATGCAAAAGACTTATTTTTTTCATCGAAGGATTTTAAAACAAATTAGAAATCTTGCAAATAAACAAAATTACACAACATTTTCAACAAGGTAAACAAATAAAGCTCTCAAGCATAGGAAGTAGTCGGAAGATCATCGGACTCGGAATCTGAATCACAGTATCTGTCAAAGAAATCTCGTCGTCCTCGAGCTCTCTTGGAATCCCTCATAAGCAGCTCGTCTTTCTCTTCCAATTCCCTCCGGGCCTTAGCTAGTTCTTTCTTCAACATCAGATTCTCATGAGTCTTCTGCTCATCTCTACCATCCAAAGTCATGATTAGATTCTCGGCTTGATTGTACCGAGCTTTCCACACTTGCTTCTCACGACTCTCCATAGCTAGATGCTCCTGATACATATCCTGAGTCGCGGGGAGTAGAGGTAGAGGCATAGATGGAGCAGATGAGGACACGTATCTCATAGCTGGATAAGGCATACCAATCTCCTCGGCTCGATCTATCACCCACTGAGTATAGGCTTCATGAGCAACACCAGATCTCACACCTAGATGCTTCACACTCTTCCTTCGAACCTTGGACCAAGCATCTATGAAAGCTTTCCTTTGTCCGGTGGGAGCATTCATGTAGAAGAAGAACTCTGGAGATGTGGCAAGATTGATGGGCTTCGACTTCATAGGGAAACCAAACTGTCTCATAGCAAGCTCGGGATTGTAGTTGATTCCTCCACGAGTACCAAGAAGAGGTACGTTGAGAAAGTCTCCGCAACCCATAATGATTTCCTTCACTTGAGCGGCAGGAGTGAGCCAGACGACCTCATTAGGAGTAAGGGCCATAATCCGCTGCGAGTAGGACCAGTTCTCCGAGTTGTCATGGAAGGAACTCGGAAGGTGCGAAATAAACCACCTATACAAAAGAGATGTGCAGCAAAGAATATACCCACGGCCCTTGAGAGTCCTGTCATGAATGGCGTGGTAGGTATCCGCTAGCAAAGTAGGAACCGGGTTCTTGGAATGAAAGATCTCGATAGCATTCATGTCCACGAAGTTGTCGAGGTTCGGAAAGAGGATGAGCCCGTAGATAAGCAAAGCAAGAATAGCCTCGAGTGTGTCCTGACGAGTAGTACTGAGGTTAGCCTGATCAAGAAGATATTTCGAAGCGAACCCCCGGATGTGAGACTTGGTAATAAGATGGTTGGAGACGTCGGAAGTCTTGAGGTAGAGATCCTTAGCAATAACCAGAGGAGTAAGAGAAGTCCCGGGACCGGTGAAAGGCGTCTTCTCGGCTATAGGTAAACCCACTAGATTGGAGTAAGCCTCGAGAGTAGGAACCAACTGGAAGTCCGGGAAAGTGAAGCAACGGAAGCTTGGATCATAAAATTGCACTAGAGTGTGCACTAGCTTCTCGTCCACATCGGTTCGGAGCAAAGTAAGCAATCCCCCATACCTGAGTCGGAATCCTGTTTGACTCTTGACCTTGAGTGCCAACTCTCTTAAACTGACCAAATCCACTTCCTTGAACTTGTAGCACTTAGTCTTCTTCATACCTGTGATTATTTACAAAGATTCTCATTTGTTTAAACCCTTCGATGAATGCATGAAAAATGTTTATGCATGAATGCATGTATGCATGATTGTGTTGTTAAAAGTGGGTTGAGTTTCAAAGTAACAGGGCCACGGATGGACACGGCGTCCGGTGAACTAAGGCTTTGGATAGTAGTAACCAAGGTTCTAACACAGTTCCCAAACTGCAACCTCTCTCACATATATCATGGTAGTACAGGACGACACCCGTTCCATGATTATTTGTGAGAAGGTCTAGTTTGAGTGTAGTATCGCGTGACGACTAAAGTTTGAGACAACACTCAATTTAGCCACCGCACTACGTCCTAAAAAGGCTAGGATGGGTTTGGTAACTACGGTTCATAGCTTCGTCGAACAATTGAAAGTGAAGTGCCTAAGCATGACAACACACGCCGACAATATCACCTTCAAAATGCCTCAGCTATGTGAGATTGATCGCATAATCCAATACACGAGGCAACCCCCGGATCGAATTGTCGATTATATCTCTACCTAAACATAAGTTCACTCAGCCCGGGTTAGGACTTTTGATATTCTCACCTCACACGTTAAATGAAAGTAAACAAGTATTCACATAAGCAATAAAACAAAGCGTAAATATAAACTAAGGAAAACTAGGCGCGACCCGCTAAAAAGACATCCCCAGTGAAGTCGCCATTTCTGTTATCATGGTTTTGGGGTGCCAAGCCATTAATTGGACTTGAACCTTTCGACCGTTGATATCTCTCTTTTTTCTTGGGAAGGGTAAAAGGAGAAAAACCCTTGAGTTCTAGATTCGGGGGTCGTTTTCGCTACGGGAAGGTGTTAGGCACCCGGAGCGATTATGGTACTCCATAAGAACCGCTCTCCTAAGTTGATTTCTACGCTTTATTTTTAGAGACTATTTGTAAAAAATGAAGGTGTGATTAGTTAAGAATGGGGGGTGAGAAGAAGTAGAATTTGATTTTTATTTCGGCTTGGATGAGTTTTGACTCATTGCCTACGTACCCTTTTAAGGGATCAAAACCGTTCGTAGTTCATTCTCAAAAATGGTTTTCTGTTTTTATTGGTTGATTTTAAGTTTGAAAAGAGATTTTGAAGAATAGAGATGAGAGGCCTCAAGGGCATTAGATTTAGCAAAAAGTGAGGTTTGATTAGTGATTAAAAAGAAAGTCTAAATGATTAAGATGAATTGAATTTTTCTTAAGAAAAAGAAAAGAAAAAAAATGAAGTGTTGACTTCATATTTATTATGAAAATTTTTGAAGTGAAGTTCAATTGTTCTCTTTTGGAAAAAGATGGATTTTCTCTAAGTGTTCAAACCTAAGCGCTCATCTAACCATACAATCCTACGCATACATCTAAGGTGAGTGTGTGCGTGTCGGTGCGTCATAGTGTCCATAGTCCATATTACAAAAATTGCCTAAATACATTCTATGGCCCCTTTGCCAAGCTACAAACCAATGATAACAAATTACATTACCAAATGAATTAAAACTTGCAAAAGATAAATGCTAGGCTAAAGAAAGTGGAGGGAATGCTAAATGGGATGCATGAAACATGGAAATAAACTTGTTAGTGAAATAAAGCATAAAGAGTAGCAAGAGGCAAAGACGCATAAAATGCCATAAAGATAGTAATAAAATGGTAATAAAAACCCAAAATTTTGATATAAGAACTAAGGCATTTGTAGCTTCTAATTCTCATGCTATAGCAAGTTTGAAATAGTTTCTTTTATCTCAAGCTATAATCATAGGATCATTAGAAACAAGCAAGCTTAATTTCATACCAATTTTGAGATAGAATTAGCATTTTATTATTTTTTAGAATATGCATACATCGCTCATACAATCAAGGTTTCATGAATCAATCTAAAACAGCAAAATCAACATTAGTATTGTAGGTATGAGCACCTCACATTAACATGTCAAATGGCCTTTTATCACATATCCACAAATCAATGATAGAATTGACAAAATAATCATAAGAAATAATCCAAGAAAGAATTAAAATGCCATGGATTAATCATACAAGAATTTTGCCAATTCCAACGTGCAAAAATACCATAAAACATCAAGAAAATGTCAAGAAGTAAGCATGGATTTTCTAGGAAATTTATCAAAATTTTTAATCAAGGCATTGGTTCAAATAGCAAAAACAAACAGTGCAAATAGCAGAAAATAAGCAAAAACGTAGAAAAGAACTAAGCCCAAACCAAAGCCCAAAACTACAAGGTCCGGATGCACAGGAGCCACACGATTGATCCAGGATTCAAAAACCCTAGATCAAACGGCCAGGAATCAAAGGAGGATGGACCGGACTGGACCGGTCCGGTTCGCTGGCCTATAAAAGTGGAGGAACACCGGTTTTCTCATTTTTCACTTGGCTTTCTCTCTCTAAGTCCTTCTCTCTTCTCTCATCTCTCACCTCTCTCTAGAAACCTCACCGCCGGTGAGGATGAAGCTACGGCGGAGACCTTGAAGGTCCGCCGGAAACTTCATCTTCTCCGGCGAGACTATGAACTCCGGTGACCTAAAATTTCCAGAACTTAAAGGTTTTTGTATTTTCTGGTTCGTCCTTTAACCCTAAACACGAATCCAGCAGTTGTTTTTTCAAATACGGTTTGAAACGACGTAGATCTAAAAATTTCCATACGGTTTTGAAACTGATTTTTTGATTTTTTGAAAGGAAATGTTTAGATCGTTTAAAGATCTACATCGTCTCGTTATTCGCTGCTTCTTTGATGTTTGTTCTTGCTTTCAAAACTTAGATCCTTATGGATCTAGGTTTTGTGTTTACGGTTACGGTTTCGTCTTTGAGTTCTGGAAATTTTGGATCTATTGCTTGCGTGATATATTTTTTTTAGGTTTAACAGTGATAATACTTTTGAGAAAAGATTCTGAGTTTTACCTAAGGTTTTGGTTGAAACCTTTAATGGAGGAAAACTTTGGGAAAACTTGAATGTTCTTGATGCTATGTGATTTGGCTTTGAATCCGGAAATAAACCGGTGTTCCTGCTGGTTTCTTGCTTTATCGTCTTCTTCGCCGGTTTAAACCTTCATTATCTTTCCTTCTTCTTCGTCTTCCTCACTGTATCTTCGTGATCGGTGCTGGAGTTTGCCTTTGGCGAATTCGCACCTTGAATTGCGAAGATACTGATTCAATGATGACGATTCTTCAAAGAATCACTGAGAATCCATGAAAAAATAGCTTGAATTTGTGTAGTTTCTGTTTCTGGAAAAGGTTAGGTTTACGCCATTGATGAATGTTGAAGCTTTTTCTGTTTTGATTTGTAACTGACAAGAGAGAGAGTGTGATTCTGTGTTTATGAGTTGGCGCTTGATGAATGGAAAAACGTGTGAAATTCATTGCCACTGTGTTGCTTTTATAGCTGACAAGTGTACTGTTTGGCCAATGGGGAACTGACACGTATCCTGGACTTGCTCACTTGGGCGCTGCTTGCTATTTTTATTTAAGGACCAATCTGCAAATTGTGAAAATGACAAGGACTGGACTGCAATTGTAAAACAGACTCAAAAATAAAAGAGAATTGGACAACTTGGACCTAAATGCAATTTTTAAAAAGTTGAAGGATTAAAATGCAAAGAAAAGAAAAAAAAAATATAAAATGAATTAAAATATGTAATTTGACTAAACGTAAAGCGAAACAAAAATAAAATTGACAAAACGGACTAAAACGAACCAAAGGCCTAAATGAGGTACTTCAAAGTAACCTCTCTATGCCAAATTTTTATGTGAAATGACCAAAATGCCCCTAGGGCTAAAAATGACCTAAACCAACTCAAATTGACTCTGACACTGACTCAGATGCGAGTTTGAAATGAATTTAAACAGGGTTTACTGATGAAAAGTAAAAAATGAATTTGAAAAGACTCAGAGACAGTCACAAGGATGAAAATGGCTCCCACTGCAGGAAATGACCAAAATACCCTTCTGCATGACTTTTTGCAAATTTTGAAATAAACTGTAGAAAAAGCAATGTAATGATTCAGAGACACTTTTGAATGACTTACAAGACAAGTAAAGACATTTCGAAAGGTTTTATGCAAGAAAAACATAGGTAAAATTGTGATTGAAAATACTGCGAGGCAGAGACAAATTGAACTGTACAGTTGAAATTTGATAATTGACAAAGTTTGAAATGAAATTGGGCCCTAGTATTTTTAGGTCCAAAAACGGGGTATAACACCACCCTATCGCCATCTTCCTGATGGCATTCACATTGAATTTCAGCACTAGTACCATGCTCATTTTGCATTCTATTGGTTGGAGAAATAACCACTGAGTAAATGAATCCCGTCGAGTAAGGAATGTCCTGTAATCTAATATCTATTTCGGAACCAGTTGTTCTGTATTTGAACTCCTTTGGAACTTCACTTCCTGGTAAACAAACCACTGCACTGTTATAACTGTAGCTGTGAGCATTAATACTGTATCTTATTGATCTGTTGTGATGTGCAGCTCTCTTCATTGTTAATATGACATCTTCCACAACCCGGTCCAATGAATGTTGATTCGAATTCATCATCACGCAATTCTTGAATGAAATGTATATCTCCTTTCCTTCCATCTTTTCTGAAAAAGCTCTCAAACTGGATAAATTGACCAATGAAGTGCAATTTTCGGCATGAAACTCTTTGATTTCTAGAGGAAGCTCTGGGAGGGAATGAAGTTTTATGCAATTGTCTAACCATAAAATCCCTAACTCTGAGAGAAGCTTGATGCTTGAAGGTAGTGTCTCCACATCAGTTCCATCTAGTCTTAACTCATACAATGATGATAAAGAACTGATGTTTGTAGGGAGTTCAAGCAAATTGCCACAATATTTCAAATATAATATTTTCAATGATCCCAAGCCATCAAATATGTCTTCTAAATTCGATTTAGTTACTATATCACAGTTAGAAAGTCGAAGTTTGGTAAGTGATCCCAGACAAGACAACTCATTCGGTAGATTTGCAAATTTTAAACCTTCTAAATTGAGCCACACAAGCTTGCTGATACCATTTATTGATGGATGCAATATTTCAATTCCTGTATTTCTCAAGTCCAAACTTGCAATTGAATCAGAGGACAATGAAAATTCCTTAAGGCTTGAGCAGCCGTAGACATTGATCTTTTGTAGAGATCTTAAGTGCTTCTCACTCGTGAGACTCTTCAGTTTTGTGCACCTATCAAGTATCAAAGTAACAAGTGTGTCCTTAGAAAAAATAGAAGAATGAATTTCACAAAAACTTTCACAGCCTGAAAGATACAACGATTTGAGTTTTGTCGCTTCAGACAAATCAGGGAGGCTGAACAAATGTTTGCACTCACTTAGGTCGATGGCCTCTAAATTCACAAGTTCCTGTAACAATTCAAAAAGAAAGGTATGTTACAATATATTTTGTTTTCATATTTTATATAAATTAAACACTTTTAAGTTTGCACACACATATGCATACGCACCTGCATCCCGTGCCAAAGATATTCTACACTGCTATGTGGCAGGCGAATCTCAACAATAAACTCAGCACAAAAAGGATCTGGAAGACACTTCAAAGGGTATCCATTCCACTCAATGTATCTAAGTTTATCAGAAAATTGTATAATGCCTTGATCAGAATGGTTCAAGGTAGTCAATCTCTTCTTGTCCAAGGGGACATATAATCGAAGAAATCTTAGATCAACCATCATTTCAAATGCGTCTCAGCTTTGACATATAAATTTGATTTTTGAGACAAATCAAATTGTATGCCTTTCAACAATATCAGCCCCCTTGGTAAAAGAGAGAAGGCAAAAAAAAAAACATCTTCCCCAAAAACAAAGTAAACGATAGAAAATTAATTATAATAAAACCATTGAAAAGATATCAGCGCCTTTTACCTTTTTATGTTTAAGTACATCACGAACTTCTTCAATATCCCTCAATCGGTTACGTTTTCCTTGGTCATTACGAACTATGTCGAAAGCCATCTTTTGTAGTAAGTCGTGCATTTGTATTCTATTGTTAGAAATTGTAACACCCTAAATCCTTAAAGCGATAAATCATGTAAATAATATAACAATTCAAAGGATTTAGATGCTACAACAATTCAAAGGATTTAGATGCTACATTTTCAATTAAACCAAACATGCATAATTAATTTTTCAAAACTCGCAGCGGAATAACATCTCATCAACAATTAAAATCTCCAAAATAGCGATGTCGCATGTATCATAATACATCACCAAATAAAATCAGAGCCCTAAAACTAGACTCATAAATATTGGAGTTTTCATCTTGTTATAACATAGTATTGTAGATGAAACAAGTTGTGTCTGTTGTTAAGATGTTGTTACATTCATCATTTATGTACAAAAGAGGATATAAAAGGAATGCGTTTGCCGGGAGTCTAACCCAGGTCTATTGCTTGGAAGGCAATTATTCCAACTGTTGGACTACAAACGATTGTTGATATTTAGATGTATAAAGGAATCATTCTTGGAATCACTTTTGATGTGGTGGAAGGTAGAGAGGAAGACTTGTTTTTCTCCGGATCTTTTTTTGACATGGTTAAGAGAAACTTCAAATACTTTACTCCAATACCAAGTGAAGGTGAGAAAAACACAAGGGGAGATTGAATTTGTTGGTTGCTTTTTGAATCTCTTTGAGATAACCGAATACAGATAAATAGTAGCGGAAAGCAAAGAGATAAAAGATAGAAAATGACACAAAAAAGTTATCCTGGTTCACTCCATAATCCAAAGTTAGTTTAGTCTTCTTACACTTTCAAGGGATTTCATTATAATTAACTTATTACAAACAACTACCACTAAGACAACCTAGTCCTCAATATCTTTGCCTCAACCTTAAAAACTTCCAATTCTCAAACATACTTGTTATCATTAAAACGTAAAGGTTTTGCTCTTTTAATTAATTTTATTAACACTGGAATTAATATATAGGGGAAAAATGCAATTGTAGGAAAAATAAGGACGGGAAGACGTGTCCGTATTTCTAGCTCTTTGTTGAAGGGATTTGTCAGTTAGTGAATTAATGAATAGAGTTAAGTATAATTGAGGGTTATGTGAAAGGGAAATGATAAAGCATAATTTTCATTGGTGTGAAATGTGTGGAACCTTCTTCTATTTCTCACTAGCTCTCTCTATTTTTCCATTTTCACATCATCATCTTTATTCTACTTAATACTTGTACTAGAACAGATTCAGTAATTGTCTTCTATAATAAGTACAATTTATCATCAACTGTCGCCTTTAATTTCTGCATTTACCACAAATGCCTTTGGAAGACGAAAATACTACACATTTCTATTTATCTATCTATTTATAATAAATCTATGAGGTGCATAGCCATCACAAGAAAAAAAGATATTCCAGCAAGACTTGCATCTCTACTTCTCACACAATCATTTACATCACCTCAAAGGAACATAGTATTAAAAAATTAGGGAAAGATTTTTTTTTAGAGAGGATTAGGCCAAAATCCAATGAAAAAAATATTTCAAATATTTGTTCATTAAAAATCTTATCCAAAAGAGTGCAATGCATGCATAAAAAAATTCCAAATAAATTCCTAAATTTAGGAGACCAAATTTGTTTCTAAATCCATCGTTAATAATTAGGTAAAAAAACTCCACCAAACAAAACTATTACTACTAAAAACACGATCAGCACAAGCATCCTCTCTTCATTGAAGTTGTTGGAACACTTTAAAATGATAACTTTTGATTAAGCTGAAACAGCATGGACCAATGATTTTGAAGCATCTAATTTGGCTGCTCTGTCATATCTAATTGCAGGTGCGAATCAATCCCCACAAGCACCTCAATAGATCTGCATATAGAAATGATGGATCGATAAGGGTGTTATATATCAATTCTGTATGATAGAATATATTTTTATTAATATGGTTGATAGAATATATTTTATCTCTCTTTTTCCAGTCCAATTTTTTTTTCTTCTTTCTATTAAAAATAATTTTCTCCAAAAGCTAAACAGAAAAGCTTTTCCATATTCAACACAAAAATCATTTTTTAACAAAGTATTTTTAAAAAAGCTTACAAACATAACTAAAACATTAAAAGTGATTTTAAAACATTTTAAAGCAAATAGGTCATTTGGGAAGTGAATTCTCTCAATTGAAAAAGAAACTGAGGAAATTCTGGAGATATTAATTATTATTGATATTCACATTACCAATGGTTAAGATTTATCATGTGGAGATCTTGATCATTAATCTCCAATATTATCATTGGTAATGATTTATCATTAACCTTGACCATTAATAATGTGAAGATCAATTATCAAGATTTTCACATTATTTCCTCAATTTTTTTCCATTCAATTGACGGAATCGATTTACGGTCCTTTCTACCTTTATAATTTACTTTTTTTTTTTTTTTTGGTAAAAAATAATTTCCTAAAGTTCTGTTGTTTATATAATGATGCAATATATATTATTGTTTCATCTGGAAGAAAGTTTCTCAAAGATGTCCTTGGATATTTAATTTTTTATTTTTGAGGTAATGTCCTTGGATATTTAATGCAAAGTTAAATTAAGTATACAGAATAAGATGCAAGCAAATGAAATGCATATAATTATGTACTTTTTTTTTTTGACAAAATATAATTATGTAACACCACTTGATAAAAAAATTGTAACACCGGTCACTTATGGTGAGTGCATGTTAAAGCTCCTATAGATATTTGGAAGAATGCTCCCACACATTTTATTTATTTAGGAGTATAATAGGAAGTGATCGATAGATAATTAATAATTTCCTAAATACACTGCAAAAGGTGTATGCTGTATTAAACTATGAGCAGTTTATGCAGCGACAGAAAAACGATAAAAGGGAGTGAAAGTTTCTTACCTTTTAAGCAGCCGCGGTCGCAGTCGCAGTCGCAGTCGCAGTCATGTGAACAATGACATATTTTCTTCAAGGCCAACTCCCAATCACATGTGTCACTTGGCTCAAAGTAGCTGCATACTTCATCATACCTTCTACTTAATTTTGACTCTGATTTCACAGCTTCACAAATATTTAATTGTGTGTCCTCGTCCAAATTTAGTGTGGTTGAAAGCATATGAAATTCTGACAAATAAATTGGGCAGATCCCACACTCTTTCATTGGCATTGAAAGAGACCTATTATTGTTTCCACCTGTAATAGAGAAATCAAAAGAAAAAGCTGTGTGGCCACTTCTCAATATGGTGTCAGAAAGGTATGGATCATACCACACAAACACATGATCCGATTTCAATTTTGTGGTGTTTTTATGATTCCACTTAAAGTTAGATGCATTTCCCACTTTCCACCTTCCAACTTTTGAATAACATTGACATCGAATTTCAGCATCTTGGTTTTCATCTGATGAAGGAGAAACAACAACTGTGAAAATGAATCCCAGTAAATAGGGAAGCTTGCGAAGTTCAATAGTTATGCAAGATTTTTTTATATCATGTTGGAACTCTCTTGGAACTCTTCTTCCTGGAAATGGTAAACAAAATTGGACACTATTATACTCATATTTGCCTGTTTGCGAACTGTTGTTTCTAACTAATATATTGTGAAATGCAGCATGTTTCATTGTTAATATGCCATCTTCAAGATTGCGGTCAATGGAAGAAGGTCTATCCAAGCTCGTGCAATTCTTGTATGAAATGTATATCTCCTTTCCATTCATCTTTTCTGAAAAAGTCTTCAAAGTAGATGTTGTGACCAATGAGGTGCAATTTTCAGCATGAAACACTTTCAAGTGTGGTGGAAGCTCTGGCAAAAGTTGAAGATTCTTGCAATTAGACAGACAAAGCTCGGTCAGTGATCCCAGGTCAGAAAATTCATTCGGTAAATTATCAAGCAGTAAGCCTTCTAAATTAAGCCTTACAAGCTTACACATGCGACCGATTGACGGGTTCAATTTATCAATTCCTGTGTTGGTTAAATCCAATCTTTCAATTGAATCTGAGGAGACTGAAAATTCCTTAAGCCGACAGCAGCCTCTGACATCGATCTCCTCAAGAGATCTTAAATGATCACGACTAATAAGACTTTGTAGGTTTTTGCACCCATCTAGTAGCACAGTAACAATTGTGTCCTTAGAAAAAATATGAGGTTTAATTTCACATAAGCTTTGACAACCGGAAAGATAGAGGCATTTCAGTTTGAATGCTCGTGACAGATCAAGGAGTTTGATCAACTTCTTGCATTCTCTTATGTTGATTGTCTCTAAATTCACAAGTTCCTGTAACAATTAAAAAAAAAAAAAACATTCAAAATAAATTTTCTCAAGTTAAATTTTAGACTAAAACCTGCAGACACACGAAGACGTATTTGATTTCCTTCCCAAATATGTTCAATATTGCTATGCGGCAAGTGAATCTCAACAAGATACTCAGCACAAAAAGGGTGTGGAAGAGACTTAAAAGGGTATTCACTCCACTCCAGGTATCTCAATTCATCAGAAAATGGCATAATACCTTGATCAGGAGGATACAACTTAGTAGATTTCTCCTTACCCATGGGGACATACAATTTAAGAAACCTTAAATAAGTCATCTCGTTGAATGTGTTAGCTTGGATATGTAAATTAACTTTTTGAGACAAATCAAATATTATGCCTCGAACTGCATCATTACCCTAACAAAAGAAGAAGTTAGTGCATGACAACAAATAAATTATGTAGAAACATGTAAATTAATATGGTATTGTTCATACCTTTTTACTTTTAAGAACATCACTAACTTCTTTATCCCTAAATGGGCTTTGTTTTTTTGGGCCTATGCGAACTATATCGAAAGCCAATTGTTGTAGTAAGTCATGCATTTGTATTCTGTTGGTCTTTGAAATTGTAATAAGAGCTTTATCTTTAAGGCTCTCTATTCCACCGATTGCACTGAAACCGCATGCATCAAGTATCCTGATAACAAAATCTTTATTTTCATCTTTGAAAAAGAATGCAACGTCAAGAAACATTTCTTTCTGTTGTAATGGTAATCTATTATAGCTCACTTTTAAAACTTGTTGAATTTCTCCCAAGGATTCTCCTCTTTTCTCCATATAATTTAATTCAGATTCCCAGAATTCATATTCTCTTTTCTTAAAATGTAAACCTAAAACTTTTAAAGCTAATGGAACACCTCCTGCACATTCAATTGCTATTTTTGAGAAACCCTTGTAGCCCTCTTCGGGATAAGTTTGCTTGAAGGCTCCTAAACAGAAAAGCTTTTGAGATTCTTCAAACTTCCATTTTGTAACCTCATATATCTCATCAACTGTTCCACTAAGAATATGTTTGTCTCTCGTTGTGATAATGAGTCTACTTTGTGGTCCAAGGCCACCTAGAGGTTCACACAAATAATCTAATATGTAAGCATTATCTACGTCATCAAGTACAATGAAAACTTTTGTACTCGTAAGCCTACTCCTAATAGATTTGGATCGATGCTCAGTTGGTGTTATTTGTCGATTTAGTAGCTCACTGAGAAGATTACTACGAACTTGCATTTGTTTAAATTTGTCTACTTCTTCACATGCATTTTCCAGAAAGCAAGCACTTTCATATTGTGCAAAGTGCTTGGCAAACATCTGTCTGGCTATGGTTGTCTTTCCTATTCCTCCCATGCCCCAAATTCCAATTCTTTGATACTTTTTCAGTAGTGATTCAGTATCTCCTTTGTTTTCATCAATTTCATTGAGGCCTTCTAGTTCAATAGGATGCATCCGAGACGACTTTTTCCCAACATCTTCCACAATTTTCTCAATGAGTTGAGAATCATCCCTATCCAAAAAGGTAAATATAATGAAGAAAAATGCTATATATATAATGATCACGAATGCAATGCATCATGACTAGTTTATCTAAGCCCACTTGTAAAGGTGATTTCCGTTATATCTAAAACCAAAGTAATTTTGCAATATCCGTTGCTTAATAATAATAATAATAACCACTTAACCAAAATTTGAACAAATTTGCTATTATATGTAATTGACAGCACTACAAATGCCATGATCTACTGCTGAGATCTGCAGTTACTGCTGAGATCACTACCTGGAATCTCTGTCACACCGACACTTCTAATCAAAGACATATCTGGTGTCCGGCATGTGTTTGTGTTTGACACTGACATGGGTCGTCAATGTGATTACATTCAGTTGTTATGTTTTCAAATTATTATCGGTTTTGATTTGTCGGTGTCATATCTGGTGTCCTTGTCCTTGCAAGTGCTTCTTTGCCAGGAATTGAGAACTAATAAGAGAAAAGTGTTGATTATTAAAAATTGCTCTTTTATGAATGGTGTGTGAAATTGAACAACTTGTTCTGCACCCATTTTGCTTGCATTTTGTTTTGATGATTATCAGTTTTGCAAATTAGAAACCACGGAGGAGGGAGTTTCCAGCATATATGAAAATTACAGTGCTTCTTTTTTGACATGTTTCCATATTGTTACATCTGTAGGGTTTGTGTCCTTCAATAAAAAACATTCTTCTTTTAGACTCTGAAGGGAAGCGTGTGGCAGTCAAGTATTACTCAGATGACTGGCCGACAAACAGTTCAAAGTTAGCTTTTGAGAAGTTTGTGTTCACTGAGACTGTTAAGACAAATGCGCGGACAGAAGGTAAGCAGCAAATATTGAGAAATACTCATCATGATATGAAGTCTATTAATTTTGTATTGTGTGCTATTGTAGTGGCCAGTGGCACATATATCAATCTAACATGATTCTTGATGTAACAGATATGTAGCTTTGTTTGTAGGTTATTATTATATTATGCAGTTTGGTTTGATCTTTAAAATCCTTTTACTTATTGATGTTCATGCCAATAGTTCTATTTACTTTCACTTCTTAGTCAAATTTTTTACCTCATAAGAAGATAAGTCACGGGGTTACCTTGAGCTAAATGATAAAATGAAGTGTTTTCATGACTATTTTATATCTTGGACGAAATAGATTTTGTGTTTATCTCACTCAAATCAGTTGGTGTCCTGCATATATGTAAAAAGTTGAGTTATATTTTGAAACATTCTCATGAGCCTGCATCCCTATTTGCTGCATCACTCTTTAAGAAATAGACTCAATCATTATTTACTACAGCTTGCATTCCTTTTTGACAATAGAGGGTAATCTAGAAAAAACCCATATTATATATCTATATATATATATATATATATATATTTTTTTTTTTTTTTTTGGGAGACATATTTTATATATTTTAAAAACTACTTATTTTGTCCCGTGAGCTTAGCTCAATTGGTTGGACAATGCATTATTATATGCAGGGGTCGGGGTTCGAACCTCGGACACTTCACTTATTCAGCTTATAAGGTGAATTCTAGCCACTAGACTATCTATTAAAAAAAAAAAAAAACTACTTATTTTAGTTTTCTGTCTCGTTCCTATATCTCATTTGTTTTTTTTTTTTTACATGTTACATACTCAAATTAACGATTCAGTCGTCAACATTATAGCTCCTGGGGTCGTGGCTATTCAAATCACTCACTTTTGTTGTAAACATTTTGTCATTTTATGTTTAAATCTAAGTTTTTTTTTGTTGGAATGTTTTTAATCTTAATGTTTTGAGTTTGTTTGTAGATTTATCATTTTAAATTTTAGCGACATTGAATTTATATTGTTTTATACGCATTCTATGAATCTGAATGAATCAATTGAGAGGGTAGAAGAAACAAAGCAACATAAATATTGTGATATCTAAGTTACTTTGAAGCTTTGGTCGTATACACATACTAATACAGTCTGTTGAGTCTAATATCAAAGCTATTCTTGCCTCAATAATTATTTGCCTTATACTCACTAGCAGAAAGACACGTCTATCAGCTTTTCTATTGTACTTAATTATATATCAATGTTATCAAATCTCATTATAAATATTTAGCATATATCTCCTTTACAATGCAAGTCGTTACTCATTTTTTAATATATAAATAAATTATTGTTTATATTGCGGTGAAATTGTTCCTATGATTATGAGATTTAATCAAGTTTTATTGAAAATTTTAAATAATGTGATCATGAGAGGAAAAATGGTCGGTGAGATTATTCATGGATTCTATGCTGTGGGGTTTCTTCCATAGCTCAAAACACATGTTTACGTGTCATACACAAAGTCTTCTATTCATTTAATGTAAGGTTGCCTTTTTTCTTACCACATTAAGTATATGTTTGGTTGCATGGTGAATACACCAAAACTCACGTTTACAACTCACTTTTATTTAAAATTAATTCTTTTAAATTCAATTCTATCAAATTTAATTTTTATCACCGCATAACCAAACACACAGTAAGCTATGCATAGACTTTTGGTGCCAAGCATTTCAGCATGCGGTGCAGCATATTTGAATATTGGCACGCTATGTCGGTTTCACATTGAAGCTCATGACTTTAGGTGAAAAAAGAGATGCTGATTTTTTCAAACTCTATAGGTTGCTATGAAGCACGGACACTCCTTGAATTATGCGTGTTCCGGTGTCGGACATGTGTCGTGTCCGACATTGACACGATATTGATTCATGTAATTATACTGTATTATGTGATTTTTTAGAATTATTAACTGTATCGGTGTGCCAGTGTCCGTATCCGTGCTTCATTCTGTTCAATATATCTCTAAACAGAGGTGCATTTGGAAGGAAGTATGAATAAGAAATGTATCATAAGCACAATACAAAAAAACAAGCCAAGTGACCTACATCAAGGAGAGTTAGAGAAAAACTCATTGAGAGAATTTTAGAGAAAATTCTTCGATGTAATTGGGTTGCGGGTAGCGAGAGATTGTGAGTGTTTGTGAACTCAGTTATCAATTTACTTCATTTCCATTAACCTGACTATGGGAAAATTTTGCATTATCCATCATTTATGCTTGTAACGTGTGGGTGCACATTCACGAACATTAAGGATTTTCTCTTGTTTTTCGATTGATATCAAAATTCTTTGTTTTTCCAAAATGATTAAACAATTTCAATTGATAAAATAAAAAATGAGAATAGGATAACTTAGGCAAGGTTCATCAATCAGTGAAATTCATTATGAAACATTAAATAGACACCATAAAAATGTCAAGGCAGTGATGCTGAAATCAATTCTAAAATCATACTATAAACTTTGCTTCTTTTGAAAAAGGAAAAGCTACAATTTACGAAGTCACTAGAACCCAAATTAACATATGGTAAACACATAGTACATAGAAAGTGAAATACTAATATTTTAAAAATTAAAATCCTCTAATGGCATGATTTCAGTGATCAAATCGAAAAACGAAAACAATGTTTATCAGCTGCATACTTGCTTCAAGGATGAGTACTATTTGCAAGTAAGAGACTAAGTTCGCGTTTGGAAAAAATAGATAATCACTTTCAAACTCTTCTGTTTCCTGCTTTTGAAAATCATGTGAAATAGGTCTTCGGATGCAAGATTGTTGTTCTAGATGTGGTCACGAACATGCTGTAACTGTAACCAGAATCCAAAGTTCTGCAACATATCAGACATTAGTCTTACCAAACTGATCTGAGTTTATTTCTCTTGAATGTATAAAACTTGCAACAACTGAAAATTAATCCTGGAGAAAACATGTACAATTTCAACAGAAACGAGAAACAAAAAATGAAAAACGAAAAAATATTTGTGATTTCAAAATGCTTGCATCTAATGTTGCTTGTTCATTCTAAAAAATAACATTGAGAATCATTCTAAAGGGAGAAAAACTAAGCTACAATATTTGTTTCATAAAAAAATTATAACATGAACTTATAAATGTTCATCAAATATATCATATCGATACAATTCAAAGATTTCGAACATTGTCCGCTAAAGTAAATGAAAGCATAAACCATATTATAGTCATTCCTAATAATACACAGTGACTTTTTCCAATAGTTCAAATTATAATACATATTTTATAATATCACAATCAAATTCACACACACATATACCGCATACTATCTTCATGCTATAACCAAATTCAAATATATATACCGCATATTATCTTCATGTTACTATCTTGTTGCTCGCTCTGTCACGCCCAATTTCAGCTGCAAATCAATCTCCACAAGTACTTCAATGGACCTGCTTATAGAAAACATGGATCCAAAAGAATGTTATATACCAACCAGTTATGTTTATAATTTCCTGATTTGCATAAGAAATTTTTAAAAGGGAGTAAGAAGTTTCTTACGTATTAAGAAGTCACATGAAAAGTCGCATTTTTTGTTCAAGGCCAACTCTTGGTTTTGTACCTGGGTACCTTGGCCACTGCTTGACTCCTCACCGCATGCTGACTCCTCATGACCACATGTGTAACTTAATTCAGAGTGGGAGGGGACTATCCGATTACAATGAAAGAAAATAGAGTCAAAATCATTTAAAAAAATAGGGATCAAAGTTGCACAATTGCAATTTATGGAATCCAAGTGTGCAATTAAGCATTAATAATAATACTTGCTGTATTTAAGATTGCACAAGTAAAAATAATATGTTTAATTAAATTATGATCGAACTTAATTATTTGAAAGATGGTATTCAGTTGGCTACACCTAATGGTTTATAAATTCAACCTTCCGTTCCTCTCACTCTATCCAACAACAAACTTAAGTGTTAGCAGAATTGGGTTATCCACGGTAAAACGGTCATTCACAAATCTGGTTCATTGGATGAAAATCAGGTGACTCGAATTTCCGATTAATGTTAAAGCCATTTCATTGAGGTCAAAATATGAGTCATTCAATGGGAGAAATTGCTTGACTGGTTGAACACGTTCTATCAACCAGTCAAGCAATTTCGCCCATTACAGAAGTTCAAGATAGTGAAACTGTATATTATTTATGAAAGGGCGGAGATATGAAGCTCTACAACGACGAAAGCGATAACCAGAGTCAAAGGATCCTATTCCAAAGCATAACTCCTACTAGAGAGAGAACTCTCCTAACCACAACTATCAACCATAAAACTGAATGATTCCCACACTCCTCTTGTTGAATCATATAAAGGCTAAATGACTAAGATCCCCCTCCCTAAAATGCGGTAACCATATTCTAGCTCACTAACTAGTTCTCCCTTGATCCCACACCATTTCTTATAGAATATGCATAGGTGTCCTATGACTCTGATTCCGTGCTTCCATTGACAGAAAGGAATCCAGGTCACACGCAGTGGTAGTCTGGTGTAGATTTCATTTGTCGAGCATTTCTTGGCGCATTTTGGAATAATCTATCAATATCAGAAGCCAAAGTAGTAAAGGAGATAGTATGACTTGCTAGTCAAATTTGTTTTACAAGAATGACTTGCGGATTGTTACTGGAGTATGAAGCCACATTAGTAAAGGAGATGCATGAATTGAATGGCAACCTTCTTCAAAAATACTAGTGCATCCAGATAATTAAAAAAATAAAAATAATCAGTAGGATAAGAATCAAGTAATTGAAAAGGAAAAAAAACATTGGTTGAAGTATGTGGCAATACAAACACATTTTTTATTTTTTTCCCAGTGAGATGGTCACATCCCTTTGCTAAGATACAATGCCTTCCTTCAAGAACTGATGTTTTGGTGTTCAAGTTTACAAAATAATAAGAACTAGCAGGTATGCTGTAAAAATATAGTTATTTAGCTGTTTTAAGTAAGTTTTTGTGATAATGAATGAGATGAAGAAGGACTTGATTTAATTAAGTAGTAGTAGGAATAAACACAACATATATGAGACTATCGAAAGGGAGTAAGAAGTTGCAAACCTTGTGTGATATTTGTGGAAAGATCTTCAAGTGGCTTAAAGATTATACTATGTCCTGATTCTAATTCAACTGCCTTCTTCAACTCTTCTTTCCTTGGTGAATCCAATTCCAATTCCAGTAAAACACTCTCCAAGTCTTCGACACCTACAAGTCGTACCCCGCACTCTTTAATACCAATTGAACCGTCAACTTCCCCCATATCGTTTGTAACACAGAACTCAAAACAAATCTCAGGTTTATCAAATTTGAGAATGCTGTCACAATGGAATGGATCATACCACACATAAACATGATCCGAGTTCAGTTCTGTGCAATCAGTATTTAGCAAGCTAACCTTTATACCTTGTTCTCCCAAGTTGCATTGACATTTTATTCTAGCTTCACCCTTCTTCGTTCCATCTCCACCAGCTGGAGAAAGAACCACTGAGTATATGAATCCTAGCAGGTTGGAATGATCAGGAAGCAAATTAAAGGTAATGGAGGAGTCAGTAGCTATTTGACATTGCAACAGACTCGGGATACATGTTCCTGGTTCACAAGTATCAACACTGGTATAATTGTAGCTGTGAACGGCCACACGAAGTCTTCTTACAGACACATTTTGAAACACAGCACTCATCATTGTTAAATTGAGACTTTTCATTATAAGGGTAAGTGAATGTCCATCCAAATTCAAGCTGTTACTGAATGAAATGTGTTTGGTTTTTCCCATCATCTTTGTTGCTAAATTTTTTAGACTTGACACTGAAATGAGTGATGTGCAGTTAACTGCATTTAACACTGTGATGAGAGGTGGAAGCTCTGGTATGCACTCAAGCTCCCTGCAATTCACCAAAGACAAAATTTCCAATTCTTCAAGCTTTTTAATGCTTTCAGGCAACCTCTTCATGTTGCTTCCATCAAGGTTTAATTCCATTAACTTTGATACAACGTCGATGTTGTTGGGGAGGTCAAACTGGTTTACAAAAACAAAATCCTTCATATGTAGTATTCGTAGGGATCGTAAGCCATCAAACAGCTCATGTAGCTGTTGTTTCTCAACTATTAGTCTACTGCCAGAAATCTTCAACTCCCTTAGAGATATCACACTAGGTAACTCCTTTGGAAGATGGCTGAGTCTTAAACTCTCTAGATTAAGTCGTTTAATTTTGGGAAGACAACCAATTGATAGGTCCAGTGTTTGGATTCCTGTACTGCTTAAATCCAAGTTTTCAATTAAATCCGAGGACACTGCAAATTCCTCCAAACTTGTGCACCCATCCACACTGATCTCCTCCAAAAAACTTAAATGTTTTTCACCTCTAACGCTTCTAACCTTTGTACACCTATCCAGTATCAAAGTAACAAGTGTGTTTGCACATAAAACAGACGGATGAAGATCAACCAGACTCTCACAACCAGAGAGATTAATCCATTTAAGTCTTGACGCCTTAGACAAATCTGGAAGCTGTACAAAATGCTTGCATTCACTCATGTCAATTCCCTCTAATTTATCAAATTCCTGTGACATTTGAAAAAGATGATATGATCAAAATGCAAATCATGTATCCCCTGCCACAGTTATTTAACATTGCTGTGTAGCATGGAGATTTCAACAAGAAACTTATCATAAACAGGTTTTGGAGGACACTCAAAAGGGAAGAAGAAGAAGAAGTATATGTGATAATGTGTGTATATTTACCTGTATCCCTTGCCAGAGTTCTTTAACAATGCTGTACCGCATGCGGATCTCAACAAGAAACTTAGCCTTAAAAGGTTTTGGAAGAGACTCAAAAGGGTATCCATTCCATTCAAAATACCTGAGTTTATTTGAAAATGGCTCAAGAAATTCGGGAAGGTCGAGGTATGTAGTAGTACAACTCTGGTTAGAGGGTGCATAGAATTTAAGAATTCTTAAGCCTTTCATCTTGCTGAATGTGTCGGCACTTAAAGATAAATCATTATTTTGAGACAAATCCAACATTATGCCTTCAATGAAGCTACTCCCCTGCAGGACAAGAAAGTAAAATTTATCCAATTAATTGGTTACGTTTTATTAGATAGTAATTTAACTGTGTTGAAAAAAATGTCAGTTTTTCTTCCCCTTACCTTGTTTTCTTCAATTACATCAAGAGCTTCTCTTCCACTCAGTCGGGTATGTGTTGCAGGGTCCGTGCCACGATCATTGCATATGTCCGAACCCATTTTTTGTAGCAAATCGTGCATTTGAATTGTATGGTCATTTGAGATAGTTATCAAAGCCATGTCTTTGAGGACTACTATTTCACTACTTGCTTCGAAATCACAAGCATCTAGTATCCTCGCAACACAATCTTTCTTTTCTCCTATGAAAAAGAATGCTATGTCTAGAAATATCTTCTTCTGCAGTGCATCTAAGTCATCATAGCTCAATTTTAAAACTTCATGCACTGTCGCATTAGAATGCTTACCAAGTTTCTTAAAAGCACTCTCCCAAAATTCAATCTCTCTTGAACGAAGAAGTAAAGCAAAAACTTTAAGGGCCAGTGGAACGCCCCCTGCATAAGTGACCGCCCTTTGCAAGAGATGCTCATACTTCTCTCGGGGATGACTTGGCACGAAAGCTTCAAGGCAGAAAAGCTCTAGAGATTTTGGATCTTCCCATTGCTTGACCTCATATATCCGATGAACTCGTTTTCTCAGCAATTGTCTGTCTCTTGTTGTTATAATGAGTCTACTATCTTTATGTAGCTTACCATAATCTCTACATAAATATTCAAATTGATCCAAACTGTCCACATTATCAAGTACAATCAAAACTTTGGTACTTCTCAGCCTTCTCATATGAAATGTAGATATTACAACATCAGATGGAGAAAATTCTTCCTTTAGTAGCTCAGAGAATAACTTACTGACTGAATATTCTTTTGCATTAGCAAAGCAAACTTGGTCATATTGAGCAAAGTGTTTGGCAAACAAGACTTTGGCGATGGTTGTCTTTCCCATACCGCCCATGCCCCAAATTCCAAGTATTTGAACACTTTTCAATAATGACTCCACACATTCACAGTTTTTTTCGTCTCTCACAACGCCTTCTAGTTCATTAGGGTACCTCAGTTGTAGCTTTTGCAATACATCATTCACAATTTTGTGGATGAGGTTAGATTCATCCCTAACATAGTAAAAATAAAAGAGTAAATGACACAAAAAGCAATGATTAATTAAATTTATCATAAATATGACAATATATTATGCACATAAAGCAAGAAACTAATAACAAAAAGAATTTTGTTTTATTTATGGATCTTTACGCCCATGCATAGGATTGTGCATATTTTTTTTTTTGTCAAAGTAGTCTAATGGATAAAAATTCATCTTTTTAATGTGAATAAATGAGGTGTTCAGAATTCGAACATGACCCTTGCATATATTATGCAATGTCCCTATCTTTAAGCTAACATCACGGGGACTCGACTGTACACATTGTTGTTTATCTTATGGATCTTTTTTCCGTGAAGAATACCCGTCGCTAGTTCTAAATGTCCATAAGCATGCTGATGAGTTCTTTGGAATTTGTGGGTTTGTTCACTTCTATTGCAATGATGTTTTGCATGATTTGAACCTACTTTTGCTTTATGTTACACATTGTGGGAGCAAATTTTGTTACCCAAGGTTGTTTGATTCGACAAAACTGATAGGGGAGGTTGTTGATTGGGGCATAAACATATTTTGCTTAATAGTTGCAGCTCCATATTGTTCCTCGCTATCAGTTGTTGGAGTCATGTTTCGATTTGTGTGAGAAATTTGTGTGAGAAGATCATGTTTCGATTTGTAAAATAAATAGGGATACTTTTGATGAAAATAATTAATGTATTAAATTAGTTTATAGACTAAATTGAAGTAGGAGATAAACTTTATGAAATGAATGGACGATCTATTATTTTATAGCTTTAGCTTGTATTCACCTCAATTTAAAACTTTTTTACACATGAATTTAATCAAATCACACCACTTCAATGTTTATGAAGATATTTTGAGAACTAAACTACTCTCTTCGTCTATAAATTATTTTGGTCATTTCACACAAATTAAACAAATATAATTAATTTTTGTGAGAAAGATAAATTTTGCATTATTTTACAAAGTTATCCTTTATTAATGTTATGTGAAAAATAAATTGAAGAATTGAAATAAGAGAATGTAATAAATGGATAAGGGTATAATGGAAAAAAGTATCATTAATGTTTTCTTGATATTGTAAAGTGACTTATAATTTAGAATAATTTATTTTCTCAAAACGACTTATAATTTAAGACGGATAAAGTATAAATGAAACTTTTAAAAAGAGACAAACAAATATGAAGGGTCTTGCTAACGAGTGTTTCCATAACACTCTTTAAGCATTCCTAATTAAAAAAATATTCTTTTACAAAATCAAATAATTCAATTTTTAATGCACTGAATTCATAAATCTTCATAAAAACTTACCATTTAAGGTTCTAAAGAGTAGGCATGGCAACGAGGCGGGTCGGGACGGGTTTAAGCATCCCTGTCCCCACCCCCGCCTGCCGTCGTCCTCAAACCATATTGGAGGTAAAAATTGAACACCCAACCCCGCCCTCAATGGGGACGGATCTCCCAGCCCCGCCCCACCCCATCCGCGAAAACTCTATTTTTTATAAAATATTTAAAACAATACATATTTTTTCATTTTGTTCATAGCAACAAAAAACAATAATTATATTAATAATTAAAGATCTAATAATTTTTTTTCAAAAGAGCAAAATAATTATAATAAACATGTTTTTAAAGAGTAATAAAATATTAAAATAGGTTGGTTCTTATGAAAATTATAAGATTATAAAATTTAATAAAGTAAATTTTAAAAAACGGGTGCGGGGCGGGTATAAGCATCCCGAGCCCACGACCCCGTACTAAAAATCCAGATTTCCCCCACATCCGTACCCAATTAAATCGGCTTTTCCCGTTAAATTCGGGGCGGGGCGGATTTTGTTACCATGTCTACTAAAGAGTGATCGGTGACACTTGTTAAAATTTTCCATATGAAAAAAAGAACTAATGCATCCATGGTTGATTTATAGTCAATTTTTGGTCTGAAATCACCTCTTTAATTTGTTTATTTTCTTCCCTTTTATTTGATTATCCTTTTTGTTATTCTTGAACTACTTTCATTTATGTACTAGTATTCAAGAATAAAGTCGCTCCTTTTGCCTTCATATATTAGTAGACATTAAGAACATGATGATGATGATATATATAATTCACTTCCTCTTCTTTTTTTGATTAAAAAAAAAATATACTCCACTTTTTAACAAATAATTTTCTCATAACTATATGAAGAGAAAAGCTTTTTATTTTGACACTATTACTTAAAAAATAATAAGTAGATTAAATTCATCAAAAACACGAGAGATATTATGCTTAGGAATTAACACATGGTGGTTGAATTGAATATCTTAAAAAATTCATCTAAAACTGGTTACTTACTTGTGAGTATGAGTGTCCCATCCAGATATAGTGGCTGCTTCAGTAAGGGCAGATCTCCACTTAAGCACTATAAGTTTATTGGATGCATTACTTTTGGTCCCAAGATCTCTCTCGTGTTTTGCAAATGCTTTCTCATAACTATGAGTCTGATTTCTTATGTGAGACGGATTTGTTTTATAGAAAACAGGTATAACAACTTGACCATGGTCTTTTCTGCATTCCAGCACTTTCACCAGTTCTTCCAAACACCATTTTGAGGTTGCAAAATTTTCAGAGAAAACAACGACGGAGATGTGTGACTCTTCAATAGCTTTGGAAAGTTTTGGCCAAACATCTTCTCCTCTATTGAGCTCGTAATCTATGAATGTTTTTATTGATTTATGAATCAGAGCATCGTAAATAAGGTTGGTGATGCCATACCGAGTGTCCTCGCCTCTAAAGCTGACAAAGACATCGTATTTCTTGCTGGAATAAGACATTTTACGTACCTTGATTAGAAATTATGATTGAGTATGAACAAAACAAACATATGAATATGACTTTCTTTTATCAGCTGCCCGCTTGGAGTTGGAGGTTTCTTTAAACAACACAAAGACCCCCTTTAGTTTAAAAATGAACATTGACCTCCCTTATTTGTTTCTTTAATTAAATATTCTTTCTTTGTATGTTAACACCGTTAGTTGTCCGTTAACTTCTCTGTTGTAATGGAAGCTTGTGTCAGCTACGATATCTTTGACCATGGCAACTCCTTGTATGAAAAATTGGCAAATTCATAAAAATTACACAATGGGGAAGAACTATTTGATTATAAATAAATGAAATAAAGCCATAAAACTAGCATATAATTAACCAATTGGTGTAATACACCACAAACAAAATCTTCGGATTCATCGGCTTGCTTTGAAATAGCCCGATTCAGTTCGAAGTGCAAACAGTTCGTCCAATTATCTTCAAAAATATAAAAATTCATATTGAATTCATGTTTTGTTAAAAAATTATAATTTTTTTTGGGAGGGATTCTAATAATATTATGAATTTTTCTGCAAAAAATTTTATTCAAAAATATGATATCTACATATAATTTACTTTAAAAGAGGGACCAAAAGTGAAGATGGAAAAAAATTTGGGACTAAAACAAAAAATTGTCATATTTATAAGGACTAAAAACATATTTAGCCATTTTCCATCTACTCGTTTGAAAATATTCAAGATTCTTGTTATATGGCCTTGAGCAAACTAGAGACCGTTCATTCTAACGGAAGGATTTTTGCCGCTGAAATCAAAATATAGGTACAGAAATTATATTCTGGAAGTTTTCTTTTTTAAAATTTGTAGAGTAAAATAATCCAGAAATTTTATTGTTAAAATTTTTATTTCAAAGTTTATTTTTAAAAGATATTCAAATATTTGGAATATAAATAATATTCAAGCGAAAGGGGAAAACAATAATCAATTCTTGTTTGTTCTAACTTCTTCTCATATATCAATCTTGGTTTTAATTTCTTTGTTAATTTTGCACTGCTGCTGCTGCATTTTGTTTAAATTTCTGCATAATCCATCATAATCACATTGAACTGTGCATCATTTCTGCTTATTATTCATATTCAAACCAATTAGTTATACCTTAGATTCAATAGGATTCGAGAATCATTCTTGGAAACCCCTAAAAAACTAAGAGTTGTCTTATAACGATTAGATTCTATATACACTTAGTTCGACCCCCTCACCCTATTTTTTGTCCTTTGTTTTATTCATTATTATCCCATATGGATTATCCCATATGGATCGAATTAATCTAAATCAATTCGAAAGACCAAATTATTACTGTGGGAAATATTCGAATTTTATTTTAGGAAAATCAAATAAACTTTTGTCAATATGCTGCATTTTAGTGTAACCATTTTCTGATTTAAGCTCTTCTGGTTTAATGCATATGCTTCTGCAAGCTTATTATTAATACCGTTTCTGCACGTAGTTATCAATTCTGCAACATCCATTTATTTCTTGCACAATAATGCAATGCTGTATTTTCTGGTTTAGTAGAGATATGCTTTGCATGATTTTGTTGTGTGTTTCCAATTCATGCACTTATTAAGTTCAGAATTATTCGGTTCGTAGGTTAAACGTAAATTCCATTGTAAATCCTTAATAAGATTGACGGTTCTTCTGGACCTTGCATAGAGGTGTGTGTCTTCTATAATCTAAACTTTTTTGTTCTACAAAAAATTGGACATCTATTTACGAATTCAAATACATTAAAAGCAAAATATATATTCTGATGTGATTCTATAATTTTCTGATAAAAGAAAACATTAGAAAATTCCAGGATATCTCATTGCTGAATATGCACACAGACCTCCCCAAGTACATCTCATTGGCCTTAAAAAAAATAATAAACCTTTTACTTCCTTTTAGGTGCAGATGCAAAGTAACGCCTCTACATAGAAAATGTTACACACATCAATATTATAGCAATTAACTGCTCACCTCGAAGTTTAAAATATATTATTTCATCACAAAATTTATTTTATGAGCAAGTGTGTAAGAAATTTTGGATGTTTAAGAGTGAAAGTCGTTGTTTTATGTAAAAAAAAAAACTATTTTCTAAAGCTGTAATGTGTTTGAATATTTTATTCTTAAGATAAAACTTCATCTTTTGGTCGGTTAGCATGTTTATCTTCACCCTTTTTTGTGACAGTAATCTGACATGCTTGTGTCTGAGTTATATGGAAGGAAATAAATAACATGATTTTTCAGAATAAGTTAATGACTTCGGATCGTCTACAGAAAGGGTCAAGTTTATGTCTTTTAATTGGCTTAAGGCAAATATGCCCAACTTTGCCTTTAGTTATAACGACTGGGGGCGACATCCTTTGTTGTGTATGGGTGTGCTGGTGTAGCTTTTTGTCCATTTTTTTTTCTGTTTTTCGTTTCTGCTTTCGAATTCATAATGTAACTAAACTTTGTTTGTGATAAGTGTTCTCTTTTGCACATCTTATGTGAGATGAATCACCTTTGATAATATAATATATTTCATTTTGGCTGGTTTAAAAAAAAAAACTTCATTTTAACTTCTAGTAAGTATTCTTAGGATATTTATTAACATTTAACCAATTTTATTTTAAAATAATCAAACATACGTCATAATCAATTTTCCATCGACAAAATCATTTTTAACAACTCTTTAAACAAGAAAAAGAAGAAACAGAATTAAAATGATATAATGGTACTTCAACCAAATTTTTTTTTAATGGTACAGCTGTCTTTTTGCCCGTTTAGGGTTAGTGAAGGAATAGGGAATCTAGCTATGAATTAACCACTTGCCGTGGGAATCCAAGATCCTTAAATTATGCAACAGTTGTCGATTATGTTTACTTATTTTACTCTATTCGATTAATATATTTTTTGGTCAAGGTTTTATTATTATTTTTTTGTCAAGTATTCGATTACTATATTTTTTTTTAGAAGAAGTATTCGATATGTTTTGATGAAAAAAGGAAATTTTTTTTTAATAAATGGTTATGTGATACGGGTTAAAGAATTAAAAATATACAAAATTATTTTGAAACATGAACCTTTAAAAAATGAAAAATATATTTTTTCCAATACAAATTTAATTTATTTTTGACAAAAAGTTTAATTTTTTATCCTTAACAATTGCATAGGACTTTTCGGGTAAAAAAAATTGAGGATAGCTAATAAGTTAGTTTATGGCGGGTGATTTACAAATAGTTTATTGACAAAATCGCACAATTCGTCCCTTAACTTAATTTTAGATAACACTTTCATTCTTTTTATTTTTTTTGTCCCGATTTAGTCCTTTAGGTTATAAACTGCCGACATAATTATCCTTTTTTATTAAAAAAAATCATCAAAACTCATCAAACATATAAACAAATCCGAATCTTCACCATACAAATCTAAAAACTCTTATTTCATCAAAAAATTCTCATAAAAATGATATGATATTGACATTATATTACAAAGGATTAAATTGGGACAAAAAATATAAAAGACGAAAGTGTTACCTAAATTTAAGGTAAGGGACGGATTTTTTTTTTTGGAGGGAAGGTAAGGGACGAATTGTGTAGTTTTGTCTAGTTTATAACTGATAATAGATAAAATAGTTGATTGAATTTGTAGTTTTTGATAAAATTAACGGTGGAAGTAACTTATAAATATGAAAAGACATAAAATAATATGTATTTAATTAATATTTATTATTTTCAATTAAGATTTCATGGATAAAATGAAAAAAAGAAGTTATAAACCATTTGAATTAACTTATCAAAAACCGCAATAAGGTCATGAAAAGAAACTGTAGACTTGTGTAAAATTGAAAGTTATCAAACATGTATGTTTTAATCATACAAGCTTTATAAACTATATTCCCTCCCAAATAAATTATAAGCAAATAGGGTAATTAAAAAATTGATATATGTAGACTAATTTTTTAACGATATATATTAACTTTTCTACTACTACTTTTATTTATATTTCATTCTAAAAGTAGAAGGAGTAAACCATAAACTCAATTTTAGTCTTACCAGATAGACAATAGGGAGCACCTATTAAAATGAAGAGTTAAATATGTTTTTGGTCCCTATAAATATGTCAACTTTTCCTTTTAGTCTCTCTAAAATTTTCTTTCAACTTTTAGTCTCTATAAAATTTTCAATCTTCATTTTTTATCTCTCTTTTAAAGTAAATTCATATGTAGAATTCATAATTTTAAATAAAATTTTTCAAAAAATTCAAAATATTATACGAATCACTCCAAAAAAAATTTAGAATTTTTTAACAAAACATTAATTTAGTATGAATTTTTATATTTTTTTACGGTTAAAAATTCATATTTAATTTGTGGTTTGTTAAAAAATTCATATTTTTTTTAGGAAACTTTTTTAGAATATTTTACAAATTTCTGCATAATTTCATTAAAAAAAATACAAAAATTAAATTAAAAATAGGAACCAAAAGTAGTGATTGAAAATTTTATAGGGATTAAAAGTTGAAGAAATTTTTTAGAATAACTAAAACGAAAATTTGACATATTTATATGGATCTAAAATATATTTAACCATGAATAAAAAGATGGGAAATGTTTGACTTTGTTTGCCTGCCACTGTCAAAGCAACCCACGTGCTCTCGTGGCATACTCCCAAAACTATGCTTCTTCTTCAAAGTTGACCCTATAGTCTTACTATTTCTTTGGACAATACTCTATTTAATACTCCGGCCATACACTATCATAAAAAAAAACTCACTTTTCAAACAAATAACAATCACTTTTTTTATAAATTATTCAATAAACTTAACAAATGATTATTTATTTATAATAATGACTGAGAAAAAAGTACGTAAAAATTAATCATAATTAATGAATTGCTGTGCTTGATGAATTATAATTGTTGTAGGCAAAAATTGAATCGTACACCCTCCGGTTACTATTACGAGCAAAGATACACTTTTAAGGCTCATATCTCAATCTTGGTTTTAATTTCTTTGTTAATTTTGCACTGCTGCTGCTGCATTCTCTTTAAATTTCTACATAATCCATCATAATCACGTTGAATTGTGCATAGTTTCTGCTAATTATGCATATTTTATGCTGCATTTTAGTATAATTGTTTTCTGATTTAAACACTTTTGGTTTAATGCATTTGCTTCTGCAAGCTAATTATTAATACCGTTTCTGCACGTAGTTATAATTCTGCAACATCTATTTATTTCTTGCACAATAATGCAATGCTGTATTTTCTGGTTTAATCAAGATCTGCTTTATGTGATTTTGTGGTGTGTTTGATGTTTCTTCCGGACCTTGCATAAACCTGTATCTTCTATAATCTAAACTTTTTTGTTATGCAAAAAATTGGACATGTATTCAAGAATTCCAATACATTAAAAACAAACTATATATTCTTGATGCGATTCTATATTTTTCTGAAAAAAGAAAACATCAGAAAATTCCTGGATATCTCATTGCTGAATATGCACATAGACCTCCCCAAGTACATCTCATTGGCCCTGGAAAAAATAATAAACCTTTTACTTCCTTTTAGATGCAGATGCAGATGCAGAGTAACGCCTCTACATAGAAAATGTTACACACATCAATATTATAGCAATTAACTGCTCACCTCGAAGTTTAAAACATATTATTTCATCACAAAATATATTTTATGAGCAAGTGTGTAAGAAATTTTGGATATTTAAGAGTGAAAGTCGTTGTTTTATGTAAAAAATAAAAAAAAACTATTTTCTAAAGCTGTAATGTGTTGAATATTTTATTCTTAAGATAAAACTTCATCTTTTGGTCGGTTAGCAGGTTTATCTTCACCCTTTTTTGTGACAGTAATCTGACATGCTTGTGTCTGAGTTATATGGAAGGAAAGAAATAACAGGATTTTTCAGAATAAGTTAATGACTTCGGATCGTCTAGCAGAAAGGGTCAAGTTTATGTCTTTTAATTGGCTTAAGGCAAATATGTCCAGCTTTGCCTTTAGTTATAACGACCGGGGTTGACATCCTTTATTGACATATATACATCAAAATAGGGAAAAATGTGTATTTTTAAAGTGACAATAATGGTTATTTCTAATAGACAAATTATTATTTTTAGAGGTTTATAAACAAATTAATAATTAGATTTAAATTTATATTTTCTCCTTCACCATCTTAGTCTTTTAACTCCTCCAACTCCTTCAACAATTTGCTCAAATCATTTAAACTACACAACCCTCAATATTAATCCACAAATCATCCCATTATTGTCACTTTAAAAAATACATATTTTTCCCCATTTTGGAGCCTATTTTGATGTATATATGCATGTAGTTTTCTCAAATTCCAAAATTAATAGTTAGTTTTAATATTTAACTATTAATTGTTTGTTTTTAAGAAAAAAATAATATAAATTTTTAAGTTTGAGGGGCATTTTGCACATAAGTGCAAAACTTCAGGAGGGTATTTGCAAAACGTCATGTTCACTAACAGAAAAATTTGACGAAGGGGGTAAATTGACTAACGTTGTGAAATTTCAGGGGGGTAATTGAAGTTTTGTTAATTTCAAGGGGGTAATTGATGAAACTTACAATTTCAGGGGGGAAATTAACTATTTATTTATGTTTACTTATTTTACTCTATTCGATTAATATATTTTTGGTCAAGGTTTTATTATTATGTTTTTGTCAAGTATTCGATTACTATATTTTTTTTTAGAAGAATTATTCGATATGTTTTGATGAAAAAAGGAAAAAAAATGTTAATAAATGCTTATGCGATACGGGTTAAAGAATTAAAAATAGGGCTTAATTGCACTTTTGGACCCCTATCTTTTCAAAAGTTGCGGTTATGGACCCCTAACTAATTTAAATACAAAACAGCCCCCTATGTTTTGATTTTTTGGCAGTTTTGGACCCCCAAGGCAAAAAAAAATAAAAAAATTGACACGTGGCACCTCACTTAGGGTGCCACGTCAGCGTTGACCGAGTCAACAATGGACTGGGGGTCCAAAACTGCCAAATAATCAAAACATAGGGGGCTGTTTTGTATTTAAATTAGTTAGGGGTCCATAACCGCAACTTTTGAAAAGATAGGGGTCCAAAAGTGTAATTAAGCCTTAAAAATATACAAAATTATTTTGAAACATGAACCTTTAAAAAATGAAAAAAATATTTTTTCCAATACAAATTTTATTTATTTTTGACAAAAAGTTTAAGTTTTTATCCTTAATAATTGCATAGGGCTTTTCGGGTAAAAAAATTGAGGATAGCTAATAAGTTAGTTTATGGCGGGTGATTTACAAATAGTTTATTGGCAAAATCGCACAATTCGTTCCTTAACTTAATTTTCGTTAACACTTTCATTCTTTTTATTTTTTTGTCTCGATTTAGTCCTTTAGGTTATAAACTGCCGACATAATTATCCTTTTTTATTAAAAAAATCATCAAAAACTCATCAAACTTATAAACAAATCCGAATCTTCACCATACAAATCTAAAAACTCATATTTCATCAAAAAATTCGCATAAAAATGATATGATATTGACATTATATTACAAAGGATTAAATTGGGACAAAAAATATAAAAGACGAAAGTGTTACCTAAATTTAAGGTAAGGGACGAATTGTGTAGTTTTGTCTAGTTTATAACTGATAATGGATAAAATAGTTGATTGAATTTGTAGTTTTTGATAAAATTAACGGTGGAAGTAACTTATAAATATGAAAAGACATAAAATAATATGTATTTAATTAATATTTATTATTTTCAATTAAGATTTCATGGATAAAATGAAAAAAAAAATTATAAACTATTTGAATTAACTTATCAAAAACCACGATAAGGTCATGAAAAGAAACTATAGACTTGTGTAAAATTGAAAGTTATCAAACATGTCTGTTATAATCATACAAACTTTATAAACTATATTCCCTCCCAAATAAATTATAAGCAAATAGGGTAATTAAAAAATTGATATATGTAGACTAATTTTTTAACGATATATATTAACTTTTCTACTATACTTTTATTTATATTTCATTCTAAAAGTAGAAGGAGTAAACCATAAACTCAATTTTAGTCTTACGAGACAGACAATAGGGAGCACATATTAAAATGAAGGGTTAAATATGTTTTTGGTCCCTATAAATATGTCAACTTTTCCTTTTAGGCTCCGTTTGGATAAATAGCTTATATAAATGCTTATAGCATTAGGGCTTATAACATTAGAGCTTACATCATAAGCTCTTATACTTGATAAAAAACCTAACCTCTTCTTATTCACTTCACCTAAGTCTAACATAGTACTAAGAAGACTCGATAAATTTGAAGGTAAAACAAACTCCCACCCCAACCATACATATTTAGCGAGTCTTCTTAGTACTATGTTAGACTTAAATGGAGGGAATATAAGGAGAGGTTAGATTTTCTATTAATCCAGCAAGTTGTTGTGTGGTTCTTATGGATATATTGAAATGCTCACATAATAAATATAATAGATTATGCGTAGTTGAGCCATCGAAGGATAAAAATAGAAAGAATTACAAATTAAAGAAGTAGAATTTTTTTTTCTTCCTTTTCACAAGTCATTTTTCAGACTTCACGTGTATATATATAAAGATAATTTAAACAATTAATCCTATATAGTGTATAAGATCATGCACAGTTTATACAAGTTAATGGGTTTAGTAAACCATTTGAAAAAAAAAGTAAACTTGACGATAAATTAAATCATCCTTACATAAGAACAAGCTGCAAGATAGTGCTTTAATTTCTGCAATAGATTATTGAAATCTGCCACCTCGTACGCGATTCAAACCATGTTTCCTGCACTTATAATGCAGAAGACCTGACTTGCTGCTGCTGCTGCCGCCTCAAATGTTGAGCAATCTGCCATGAGTGACATGTTTTTTACTAAAAAAATGAAATTCTATAAGAAAAAATGATTCTGAAATTTATCATCCCGTTTCAATCGTAATCCCAAACAAATTAGCCCCTCGTCCACCCTTTCCTTTTTTATCCAATGTTTTAAAATTGGAATGGATGAGACTTTTGAGTCATAGTAGTTTAATCAGTTTAACTATGATTGAATTAGATGATAAACTAATTATTAAAATAAATAATTAAAAAAAAAAAAACATGTTACATACTAATCGTGAGACAACTGAGATCAAATCAACCAACGAGATGGTCTGTTCTCAATTGAACCAACTGATTCATTTCGATTTTTAAAGACAAAACTGCATCGGAGATCATATAACTTAATTTAAAGTTTCAAATGAGATTTTTAAAGATAAATTACTAACTTGACGAGATTACAGGTCATTTAGTTTGCAACAGTAAATAATAAATATGGAAAGAAAGAAACAAAAGGATTTTAAATGCAAAAGAAAGCTCAATTATGCAGGTGGTCGACAAAATAATGGGTTTGTTTGGCGGTGTTAATATATTTCATTTTAGACTCTTAAAAAAAAAAAAAGAATTTGTTTGGAATATTAAATTTAGTTAAAGAACACTAATAGAAAAAGCAAAATTAGGGAGATAAATTAGTGACGGAAAAAATAAAATCTCCCAAATTCCTTGGTCTAAAAATTTAGTGACGGAATTAGAGAGAGATTTGACATTTTCAGTCTCTAAATTTACCTCGCTAATATTATTTTTTTTTAGTAGTGGAACCTTGCTATAGTTTTATCATTTTTAAAACATTGCTTATACCATGAAAAACATGCCTGCATTCGTGAACTTTTCCATGAAAAAGAGAACATATAGCTCCATATATACCCAACTTCAGGTGCAAATCAACCTCCACAAGCACTTAAATGGATCTGCTTATAGAAAACATGGAGCCAAAGAAATGTTAAATAAAAATTCTTGTTATTTGTATAATGATGCAATATATTAATTTTACCCCTATACGTTTCATATGGAAGAAAGTTTCTTAACCATGTCAGCATGTCTTGGCAACATTAATTTTATCCCAGTATGTTGATTAAATATTCGTTTTGTTTCTCATAAATTCTTCCACAGGAGATAATCATATTCATGACATTTTGACACTAAATATGGGTACCATTATCAATTGAAATTTAAATCTTAGTTCACCACGTTGTTCGTATTTAATTCTTTCAGCTGAACTCAACCCGATTGAGGACGAGTAAATTTTTTTTTAATGAAAGTAGGACCAAACTTACATAATTCGTAAAAGGGAGTAAGAAGCTTCTTACCTATTAAGCAGTCACATTTTTGATTCAAGGCCAACTCTTGGTTTGGTAGCTCGGTACCATCGTCCGAGCTTGACTCCCCACCACATGTGTCACTTGATTCAATGTAACTGCATACCTCCTCATACCTTCCATGTAATGTTGACTCAGATTTCACAGCATCGCACAAATTTAATTGTGATTCCTTGTCCAAATTTAGTATGCTTAAAAGCATTTGAAATTCTGAGAAATAAATTGGGCAGATCCCACATTCTTTCATTGTGACTGTCATAAAGTTGTTATAAACTCCTTCCGCTGAAACAGTAGAAACAGAGAATTCAAAAGTAACATTTGTTTCATCACTTTCCCATATGATGTCAGAAATGTACGGATCATACCACACAAAAATATGATCTGAATTCAATCTTGTGGTGTTTTTGTGATGCCACTTAGACGCATATCCCACCATCTTTCGATCTTTTGAATAACACTGACATTGAATTGTAAGACCATCATTGAATGTATTAATGGGTGGAGGAGCAATAATAACTGAGAAAATGAATCCCAATGAATAGGAGAGTTTAGAAAGTTCAATATTTATGCAAGATTCTTTTGTTTGATATTGGAACTGTCGTGGAACTCTTCTTCCGGGTAAACAAAACTCGGCCCTGTTATAATTATAGTTGCGTGTTTGCAAACTGTACTTTCTTACTAATATATTGTGAAATGCAGCACTTTTCATTGTTGATATAGCATCTTCAAGATTTCCGTGAAGGGAGGGCCCATCCAAACTCGTACAATTCTTGAATGAAATGTATATGTCCTTTCCGTTCATGCTTCCTGAAAAAGTCTTCAAAGTAGATATGGTGACCAATGAGGTGCAATTTTCGGCATGAAACTCTTTGATGTGTGGTGGAAGCTCTGGCAAAATACGAAGCTTTGTGCAATTGTCTAAGGAGATAATTTCTAGCCTTAAGACATACTTGATGTTTGCAGGCAAGAACTTCACACTGCTTCCATCTAGTCTTAATTCATATAATGATGATAAGGAACTGATGTTGGCAGGGATTTCAATCAAGTATCGGCAATCTTTCAAATATAATCTTGTTAATGATTCCAGACCATCAAATATGGATTCTAACTTGGATGTAGTTACTATGTTGCAATTACAAAGCCAAAGCTCTGTAAGTGATCTCAGGTTAGACAATTCATTGGGTAGATTCTTAAGTCGCAAGCCTTCTAAATTGAGCCACACAAGCTTCCTCATGCGACCGATTGATGACTGCAATATTTTGATTCCTGTGTTGCTTAAATCCAAACTTTCAATTGAATCTGAGAACACTGAAAATTCTTTAAGCTGAGAGCAGCCATTGACATTGATCTTCTCAAGATATCTTAAATGTTTCTCACTTTTAAGACTCTGTAATTTTTCGCACCTATCTAGTAGCACGGTAACAAGTGTGTCCTTCGAAAAAATATGAGGCTCGATTGCACATAAGCTTTGACAACCGGAAAGATAGAGGCATTTGAGTTTTATTGCCCTAGACAAATCAGGGAGTTTGATCAACTTCTTGCATTCGCTTAGATTGATTGTCTCTAAACTCACAAGTTCCTGAAACATATCAAGACAAAAGGATGAGTTAAAAAGTAATTTTCCCCATTTAAATTTTAAACTAAAATCACACACCGAAACACATACTTGATTTCCGTCCCAAATATGTTCTACATTGCTTCGCGGCAAGTGAATCTCAACAAGCTGGTTAGCACAAAAAGCATGTGGAAGAGACTTAAATGGGTATTCACTCCACTCAAGATATCTCAATTTATCAGAAATTGACATAATACCTTGATCATGATGCAAGGTAGTGGATCTCTTCTTACCCAAAGGGACATAAAATCTAAGAAACCATAATTTAGTCATCTCTTTGAATGTTTCAGCTTGGATATGTAAATCAACCTCTTCAGATAAATCAAATATTATGCCTTCAACCGCACTAGTATCCTAATTAACAAAAGACAACGTTGTTAGTGACGACAAATCAGATATGTAAACACATGCATATGTCTTTTAAAAGGGTACATTGTGTATATTACCTTTTTACTTTTAAGAATGCTACTAACTTTTTTGCTATCCCTCAACCGGCTTAGCTTTTCTGGGCCTTTGATATTATGAACTATATTGAAAGCCATTTTTTGTAGTAAATCATGCATTTGTATCCTGTTGCTGCTTGAAATTGTTACAAGAGCTTTTTCTTCAAGGATCTGTATTCCACTACTAGCATTGAAACCACTTGCACTAAGTATCCTTATGACAAAATCTTTATTTTCATCTTTGAAAAAGAATGCGATGTTCAGAAACATTTTCTGATATCGTTCTTTTAATCTATTATAGCTCACTTTTAAAACTTCTTGAATTCCATCCAAGGATTCTCCTTTTTTCTCTAGATGATTCAATTCAGATTCCCAGAATTCAAGATTTCTTGAATAAAAAAATGAACCCAAAACTTTTAAAGCTAATGGAACACCTCCTGCATATTCAACTGCCCTTTCTGAGAAACGTTTGTAACCCTCCATGGGAAAACTTTGCTTGAAGGCTCCTAAACTAAAAAGCTTTAGAGATTCTTTAAACTTCCATTTTTTGACCTCATATATCTCATCAACTGTTCCATTAAGAATATGTTTGTCTCTTGTTGTGATAATGAGTCTACTGTGTGGTCCAAGGTCATAAAGATCTTGACACAAATATTCTAATATCAATGCAGTGTTCACATCATCAAGTACAATGTAAACTTTTCTACCACTCAGCCTCCTCCAAATCGATGCAGATCCATGCTCAGTTGCTTTGATTTGTCGATTTAGTAGCTCACCAAGAAGGTTATTACGAACATGTATTAGTCCGAGTTTTACTACATCTTCACTTACATTTTCCAAAAAGCAAGCGCTGTCATATTCTGCAAAGTGCTTGGCAAACATTTGTCTGGCTATGGTTGTCTTTCCGATTCCTCCCATGCCCCATATTCCAATTCTTTGATACTTTTTCAGTAGTGATTCAGTATATCCTATGTTTTCATCAATTTGAACAAGACCTTTTAATTCATTAGGATACATCCGAGACAACTTTTTCCCAACATCTTCCACAATTTTCTCAATGAGTTGAGAATCATCCCTATCCAAGAAGGTAAATATAATGAAATAATGATCAGGATTTGTTTGGGAGGTATATGATCAATAGCACTCTCATTTACCCCTTTTTTCGATATTTCTCATTCACCATATATTTAACTAGATAAGGACTATTAGTAAAAAAAATAGATATATAGATAATAAGAAGAACACTCCCAGTTTTCATTTGTAGTCAAATTTGTTTCCTCTTACTTTTCCTTTTGAATTTGATCTCTCTATTGCAATTCAAAATGATATTTGTTCAACTCATAATCCTTCTAGCCATTTTATCAAACTTACTTTATCATTATTTGTATCTGTTGGAAAAAACCAGACATGACATCTCTTTAAAGTGGAATAATTTTTCCACATATGTGCAATTAAATAAACAACCATCCAAAACAAATTTCAAAGCACAATAACAAAAAAATTAAATATCAAAGACGCCGAATATTTAGCGTGAAAAATTTCCTCAATATGAGATAATAGAAACGAGAGACCTAGTTTATAATAGCTTTGTCATTTTCGTCTATCTACCAAAAAAAAAAAACGAGAGACCTAGTCTAGATGTAAAATAATGGGTACTCAATATCCTTTCTAATAACGCTAGGGAACAAGACCCATAAGTGTAGCTTATTTAGTAGCTATCAGGCACATTATAAGTTGTGGCCGGGGTTTGAACTTCATATTTCCCATTTCTCTACACACAATGTGTGTGAATCTAACCACTATAGACTACTTGACAAAAAATAAAATAAAATTAGGCAACGGGTGGAAACCAGACAACAAAGCAACACTTCTAAAAACAAGGTATACCAACCAAACTAAGAGGAACTAAAGCTTCCGGTAAAATATATAAAAAATACAAAGTGATGGCAATAACATATTGAAATTTTAGTTAAAACGAATCAAATTTGCTCCATTACCATCCACCACCAAAAGCCTGAAAATCTAATTTCCTCTCGTGCCTTCGATTATGTAAGACATGGCTATTAGAAGGTTTAATGCATTAGTTAGTTAGGTAGTTACCTTGTTTTACAAGTAACTGCCTAGTTAAAAAAAAAAAAAAAAAAGTAACTGCCTAGTTTGTTAGAAACTTTGTTAAATTTGTTGTATGAATAAGACTTTGAGGTAAATCACAAAAATGAAATTTTCAATCAATAATATCTCTTTGATTCTCATCTATTATCTAATTCTCTCAATTTGTCACAAACCGCTCTCCTTAATCTCTATACTTTCACGTTGTTCTATCAAGGGCTAATGTGTTTTTTTCACGACAAGGGATTTTAACTCCTTGAGAATCACCATTCGCACACGCACTCTATAACACTTTGAATTATATAACTCGAATATGCAGGGTATCTAGTACTAGGCCTATGATATGTTTAGTATTTTAGGGGTAAAAAGTAAATGAGTCGGGGTTTAGTTGGGTGCCTCTATATAAGTGTGAGGATAAAGGTTTCTCCTTTGATGGCTCAGTAGCTATATATAGGTTTAAATGCACTTTTGACCCCATAACTTTAAAAAAATTGTGATTTTGGTCCTCTATCCTTAAGACAATATGCACTTATGGCCTCCTATCTTTAAAAAATTGCAACATTTTCTAAAGTTATGGGACCAAGATAGCTTTTTTTTTGGGAGGTACAATGCATTTAAGTCTATCCTAGAACTTTGAGCAGATATATACTTTTTCCTCCGCTTAGTGATTAGGTTTGGATATTTGGGCTCTTACTTGCCTCTTAAACCATTCCCAAGATTGACAGGGATTTAACTCATAAGCAACATGGAACCAACGTTTAGGTCATGGTCTTCCTCTCTCTTCAATTGGGCTCTGAGAGTAGTGGATGCTTGGGCCGATCAACCAATCTAGTCAACCTTCCCCCAAGCACGATGTTAGTAAGGGTAATTGCTTGAATAATCCTTTCTGATGTGGTTAGATCCAACCCTATAGTCCATAACCCTCTAAGAACGAGACATGTAAGGGTGAAATGCATGGATACCAATTTAGACGTAGGTCGAGTTCTCCTTTCAAAAAAGCATTGATATGGAGCATTTTCTTATGTTCGTCTATTTTGAATCATTGTCTTGGTCAAATGCACCATTTTTTCCCTAGATTGTCTATCAATGTGTCTCTTCTCTTTCTATCACGGCCAACTCCACTAATCACCTTTGCGCCACTTGTTACACACGACTCACGTCATTAATGGAGCGAGTCTTTTTAATTTCTCAACTATGTTAAGAGTTAAGGGTCAGCAATGCATTTAAGTTTATCCTATAACATTGAACAGATATAGACTTTTTCCTCAAGTATCGCTTAGTGATTAGGTTGGGATATTTGGGCTCTTACTTGCCTCTTAAACATTGCCCAAGATTGATAGGGATTTAACTCATAAGCAACATGGAACCAACGTTTAGGTCATGGCCTTCCTCTCTCTTCAATTGGGCTCTGAGAGTAGTGGATGTTTGGGCCGATCAATCAATCTAATCAACCTTCCCCCAAGCACGATGTTAGTAAGGGTAATTGCTTGAATAATCCTTTCTGATGTGGTTAGAGCCAACCCTATAGTCCATAACCCTCTAAGAACGAGACATGTAAGGGTGAAATGCTTGAATACCAATTTAGACGTAGGTCGAGTTCTCTTTTCAAAAAAGCATAGATATGGAGCATTTTCTTATGTTCGACTATTTTGAATCATTGCATTGGTCAAATGCACGATTTTTTCCCTAGATTGTCTATCAATCACCTTTGCGCCACTTGTTACACAAGACTCGCGTCATTAATGGAGCGAGTCTTTTTAATTTCTCAACTATTCTATATTTTCCCCTACAATCATCATTGTTTCTTCCACCCAAAAACTTTATTCCACTACCTTTTATTTCCTTTCAACCGATCCTCCACCATTTTCAAGGTGTTTTCTTTGCTGGTCTTAATTTCCTTCGGATTAGAAAGGAATTTTTCACCCTTTTTTTTTTCATTTTCCTTTCATACAGTGTACTTTATTTGTTATTGTTATTATCCGAGCAATTTCATTAGGTCAAATGAAACTATAACAATTTTAACAGCAGATTGTTTCAGGTCAAAGGTAATGATAAATTTGAGGGAATCATTTTCAATGATGAGGGTGAGCGATTATTTCCTCTTTATTGGATGAGTGATATGGTTCCAATGAAAGTTTTCTGCTATGATAAGTTTTATGCTTTTGAGAAAGAAGTAACAAGTTATCCAATATCCTTAGCCCTAATAGATTTTCAGGTTCAATTTGAAAAAGAGTCAGATAATGTTACTCTGAAGAGTCTTCTTTGTAAGTAAAATTTTTATGTCACTGTGAGAATCTTTGTGTGTTGGTTTGAATGAAGATCATTTTTTAATTGTGTCATGGTGTTTGCATGTAACTTGAGTATAATTGGTAATGATGAGTGGAAAACTCCAATGATCCTTGTTAGAGAGTAAAAGGGCTAACCAAGAATGAGGTTGTGTCGAGGCCGGTTTGGATTTGTTGAGCATGTAAGTCCATCTTTCAAAGAGGAAAGGGGAAAAACAATATGTTGATGAGGTTTCTATAGAGGATAAACCTCTCAATTACATGTGTAGAGGGTTCTCTATTGAAGTCAAAAAAGGATTCAAGCAGGATCAAGGGATTGAAGGCTAAGGAATGTGAAGAGATAAGTTTTTCATTCTCCGCTCTCTTGATGGATTTGTGCTTTGATTGGATGTTTGCTTCCCGTAAATTCATGGACCAACTTGATATGGACGTCTTTGTATCCCATGATGAAGTGGCTTGGGTGGTTCATATACCACTGAAGGGTTGCGTCCTTCAATGTGTCGGAGAGAAGTTTTCCCTTCACAGTCTCGATTACTCTGAAGATCGCCATTTGGGTGCCCAAAGCCATAAGGTGATCCAAAACATCCCTTTTTCCATAAAACGTGTCGGTTTAAAGTTCGATGGAACATGGGCATCCCAGATCTTCTATCTTATGGGTTGTGGTTATCGACTTCTCCTCCATCAAGATTTCCATAAATTATTGCGCTTGATGTATTTCCTCGACTTGTGTTTGCAGGGTTTCGTTATAGCGTCCTAGATCCTTGACCACAGCTTAGACGACCAACAACACCTCATTGTTTCCTTATAGCACCATTTGGTTCATATTGATAAAGTATGATCGGGGAATAACTCTACTGTAACCCCACATTGGACGCCAAATGTTCAAGCTAATGTACTTAGCGTTAGACCTTGTAGGCAGGGTACCAAGTATTAAGCGTAAGATGTACCGTATTTAGGGGGTAAAAAGTGAATTAGTTAAGGGTTAGCTATGGTCCACTTATATATAGAGGAATATTGCATCCTCTCCCCCAATGGCTCAACAACTATATCTTATAATTGTGGACGGCTACTTGTTCGTATTGCCTGGTAACTAGGTTTGGATATTCGAGCGAGTACTTGCCCCTCAAACCTCACGCAAAACTCGTGGAGACTTAACTCTTACTCAACGTGGACCCAAGGTTCGAGTCATGGGCCTACTCTTCAATTGGCCTTTAAGGGTGGTAGATGCTTGGGGTGAGCCTCCTTCTTTGAAATGCATGTGAGTACCAACATTTTATGTGAAAAGTATTTCCAAATTGGTGGGATCACAAATATAATATTGTTGGGTACAATGACCCACGCATATTTCAATTAAAAGAAGGCTTAATTGCATTTTCCCCCTATCTTTTGTCAATTGTGCGATTTTGCATCCCATATTTTTAATTGAACGATTTTGCACCCCATCTTTTTCCCCTTTTCAGATTTAAAGGCCCCCATGTGTTTTAGTGATGATGTGTCTTCATTTAATGTTTGTCATGTGTATAAATGTAATTTTAAAGAAAAAACAATTGATTTTGGAAATTAAAAGAAAATACGGTCTTGTTAAAATAAAAAATTAAATATAAAATAACATTAACCAAATAAAATAAAATACAAACAAAATAAAATTAAAATAAAAACCAATTAAAAAAAATAAAATTAAAACAAACGCTCTAGACGTTTTTTGAGGAACAGGTGCTCTAGACATAGCATCTCTTAAAATAACACTCTCAGCACAGCTAGAAGGGTGAGACCTACGTTACCCTCTCTTGTTTAGAGGGTAATTACTTTATCATGATATCAATCAATCAAAATGTAATATACATAGGTAACATTAAATGTCAAATAAATGAGTAGATTTTTTCTAAAAATAAAAGAGTTAATAATCTTTTTTTTCTTATGGAGAGTTAATCTTAATCATAAGGTAACTTTTAATACTTTTAATTTTTATTTAATTTTTTTTTGAAACAGCAAATGATTTAATTTTTTTTATATTAAGGTGTTCAATCTTAATTAATTTACACTATAAGACTTATAACAAATAAAATTTTACATCAAATTTCTTTTATTTGGATGTCCTTAAATTCATCATTTACATTCATAAAATTTCTTCCATTCCAGAACCCAGAACGTGAGAACAAAAACATCTCCTTCATTCAAATTTCTTCTTCTTTATTCTTCCATATTGATCAATTATTGTTCTTTTTCATTCTTCTTCCCATTTTGATTGTTCAATTTTGTCGTTCCAAATTGCCGCAGTTTCCAATTATATATAGTGAGAATTGTCATTGTTTCTAGAACCGCGTCATGTATCGTGACTTTTTTTTTTTTATTTGAGCAGCCAACCTAATAAAATCTGTTAACACGCATAGACTTGTCTCACTATCAGCAAAAGTCTTTAAGTCCAAATAAAAGAACAAAAGCCTCATCACATAACCATTTCAGCAGCAACCAAAAAAATGCTAGCAAACTCACACAACATCACAGCGGCAACACCTGCTAGCAGCCCTCAAAGTACAACGGATGACTTACTCAATTGTTATAATTAACTACCTCACAACCAAGAAAAATCAAATCAAAAAGAAAAATCAAGTCTGTTGGAGTAAGCCCTAATAGCCAATCTATATTGATTGAGTTTGGCTTTGTATCATGATATTGATATAAGTATATATTGTGAATATATAATAATAAGACATTTCTTTATTGATTTTGTTTTGTTTCAAAATAATAAAGTCCCTAGAATAGTTAGTCCGTTTAATGGAACATTAAGTATAACTTAATTGTGAGACCCCGTTAAACATAAGGAAACTATTTTTAAAGTATCTGTAGTCAAGCTTTATTGAGAAGTGGGATATCATTAAAGCATAGAGACTATTATATGGGTAGAGTGATGATCACATCTCACAGATCATGGATAAAGAGTTATCAAGTCTTCACATAGATATAAATATTAGGAGTAATATTTATATTGGATTGATCCGCCATGAGAATACTATATAGTAAAAGTTATGAAAAGTGTCATAAGATATTCTCATAGTGATAGTGGTGTATTCCACCCTTCGACCAGAAACCACTATGTACCCTAGATGTTGGAGTCGAGTGCTTTGTCACCATTCAAACGTTGTTCGTAACAAGATGACTATAAAGTTGGTTGATGGGTACTCCATGAATCATGCTGAGGGACATGAGTGACCAAGATGGAATTTGCCCCTCCTACATAACAGGAGAAATGTCTACGGGCCCAATATTGAACTAGACAAGGATGACACGGTCTATGCCTTGTGTTCAATATAGACATGAGGGCAAAAAGGTAATTATACACATGATCATTATCACAGAAAGGTTTCGTCAGATCACATGACATTCTCGTCACTTGGGTAGCAGTGATGTGTTGCTAGATACCGCTCACTGTTTATAATATTAAATATGTGATTTAATATTATTGCCAACGTTACAGGAACCTATAGGGTCACACACAAAGGACAGATAGATAAGAGAAATAAATAAGTAAGACTTATTTATAAATAATAAGTGAGACTTATTTATAAATAATAAGTGAGACTTATTATTAATTAAATAATTAAATATGACTTTATTATTTAATTTACGAAAAATAGAGAAACGCGGTCCACCGTAAGGTACGGTGTATTTAAGTGTTGTCTTGCTGACCACACAAGTGATTCTATAAATAGAACCCTTGTGTTGAAGCATTACTAACTTTTTGTGAGTGCTTAACCTAATTCACAAAAGTTGTGAAACCCTAGCCGCCGCTCTCTAAACCTTCTTCTCTCTGAATCTTCATTGGAATTGGCTAGCACCGGTCATCGGAGAAGTTTTGTTCGTGTGGACTGAGTAGAGGCATCGCTGTTTTGCTTTGCTCGTGATCAGAAATATTTCTTCTACAAAGGTTCTGCTCTTCAAGAGGTAAACACATGAATCTTAAAGTATTTAAATTTCTATTTGATTAGTGATTAATGATTTAATCAAGATCCGTTTCAATGGGATTTCTTCCGCAAAGAGGATTAAAATTTTGAAAAACCCTCTTAAAATCCCTTCAAAGTCATCATACTTGACGTGGTACTGGAAATAACGGCAATTCTCACGATATTTGAAATCAAACGAACGATGACGATTCTCACGAAAATGAAAAATGCGGCAGTTGGGAACGACAAAATTGAACAATCAAAATGGGAAGAAGAAATTGTATGAATATAACTGATAAATTTAAGGACATTCAGATGAAAGAAATTTGATCTAAAATTTTAATTGTTTTAAGCCAGTCCTGTAGTGTAAATTAATTAAGATTGAACACCTAAATATAATTAAGGCAATATTACATTATGGGTCCTTTATCTTATTTATTTGTAACATGTTGGTCCTTTATCTTTATTTTTTCCCGTTTAGGTCCTTTATCTCTCTTAAAAGCACATATACATCTTTTTTCGCATTTTTTTTATTAAAAAATACATAATTTTATTTTTAAAAATATATTTTTATTAAAACTAAAAAAAATCCAAAAATATGATGAAGATGTTCATCATCTTCATCTTCTTCCTTTGAATCTTCATCATCTTCTTTAAATAAAAAAAATTCTCCTAAAATATATCTCCAAATATCGTGAATTAATGTTATATTCACTTCAAATCTTCTTTTAAACACAAAAATCAAAACCTTAATTTCACAAATGTTGCAAGGTGGATGGTGGAGGCTTAGTCACTGGCGGAAGGGTTGGGCTTTACGAAAGTTAAGATTGTTCTGTAAAGAACAAAATTGATGTGCAAAGCTGCTCTCAATTTTTGGGTTATTTTTATGTCGGGCTTGAATATTGAGTTAGAAAATAATAATAATAATAATAATAATATAATGCGTGACAATTTATATAACTAAATTTATTTTTTTTGTGATGAAACTAAATCTCTTTCTCTATAGGGTTTTGATTTTTGTGTTTAAAAGAAGATTTGAGGTGAATATAACATTAATTCATGATATTTGGAGATATATTTGTGTAGAAATTTTTTTGATTCAATGAAGATGATGAAGATTTAAAGAAAGAAGATGAAGATGATGAACATCTTCATCATATTTCTGGATTTATTTCATTTTTAATAAGAATATATTTTAAAAAAATAAAATTATGTATTTTTTTTAAATAAAAAAAAATGAGAAAAATGATGTATATGTGCTTTTATAAGAGATAAAAGACCTAAGCGGAAAAAAAAAAAAGATAAATGACTCAAGTGTAACAAATAAATAAGATAAATGACCTCTAATGTAATCATGTCTATAATTAAATAAAAATTAAAAGTATTAAAAGTTACCTTATGATTATAATTGATTCTTTTTTTAGAAAAAAATTGACTCATTTATGACATTTAATGTTGTTAATGTATATTACATTTTGATTGGTTGATATTATGAGAGGGTAAATATCCTCTAAATAAGAGAGGGTAATCTAGAAAAAAAAAACCGCCAGAAGCATATACAGCTTTACACCCTCTAAGTTTTATGTATTTACCCCAACTTTATGTACTTTTTTCGCTTGCATAAACTTTTTGAAGAATTATATTTTATCATAAATTTTATAGAGTATATCAAACAATTAAACTTTTATAATAATTTGTTTAGTTAATGTACTTAATGGAGAAAAAATCTCAACCTATATAAATATAGGCAATGCACTGTTAATATACTTAATAGAGAAAAAATCTCAATCTATATAAATATAGGCAATGCAGTAAATGCATCAAATCCAGATCCATAATTTTTCTTTTCTTTTCGAAACAATAAATTTTATTAAACAATCATAGCACTGTTCAAGACGAACAGAGACCAGATCCCTGTTCAAGACGATCAACCAGATCCATAACTTGAAGGGCTTATTAGTTACAAACTGCACTCTCTTATTTTAAAGTTTTTTTTACAACGGTAAAGACTTGAGGATCAAACTCTTTATCAAGAGTTTTTGCATACATGTATTAACAAATATTTTTTCTAGATTAGCCTTGAAAAATTATGTGTAATTTATGCAACAAAAAAAAACAATGAAAATTAGTCGTGGACGCCACTTGCAAATTTACTTGTGTGACTCCAAAAGCTTGGTCTTATGGTAAAAAGACAGGTCTTGAATTCGAGAGAATCCGAGTTCGAGCCCCGCTCGTGTGACTAATTCTCATCGGCTGTTAAACAAATTACCTATAATTATTTAAGGGTAGTGAAAGGAAAGTAATTAATTACCCGTAGATTCTGGAGTCCCATCCGGAGATATTGGCGATCTCAGTGAGAGCAGCTTTCCATTGAGACACTTTGTCTTCATTGCTCTTGCGATCTATCTGGTAATTTGCAAATGGTTCCTTGTAACTTCCCGTCTGATGACGTACATCTGATGGATCAATTCTATAGAACACAGGTATAACCACTTGATCATGAAATTTTCCACATTCGAGTATTTTGAGGAGTTCATCCAAACACCATTTTGAGGAAGCATAGTTTTCTGAGAAAACCACGAGAGACATACGTGATTCTTGGATTGCTTGAACAAGTGCTGGACCAACCTCTTCTCCTTTGTTAAGATTCTCGTCAATGTATGTTATGATATTTTCCTTTTTGAGTGTTTGATAAAGCTGTGCAGTGAAGGTTGAGCGTGTATCCTCTCCCCTGAAGCTAACGAATACATCATACTTTTTGTGAGAGGTGGTCATTACCGATTACTACCACAAACTTCTTCTTGTTTTGGACTGAGAATCTATCACAAACTTGATGTAAAACACTAAATAATGTGGCTGGCTTATTTATTGTTGTTATCTTGACCCCACGTTCGATATTGATCTACTACTATTATTTATAGGAGCTTCTATGGTGCATTAGAAAACTGATTTTTTTTGGGAAAGTTAATCATGATCTTAATGTTTGATTCATTTTTAAATTGTTGATTACTAATTAATGATCAATAGTAATTCATCTAGTAATGCTTGCAACATCTTGGACTTACAAGTACTATTGTATTGTATCGTTGGCATCTTTAACATGCAAACAGAGTTGATGATATTATGTGATAGTCTTAAGTGTTACACTTTGTGGGGTGTTACACTTAAAACAAGATAGGATAAAATTAGATTAAATGTAGTCTTGTTAATCTGATGAATTGACGATACTATGGGGACTGAACTTTTGATGTCACTGTACAAACAGTGGGGTGTTACTCACTATATTTTTGATGCTATAGTATTAACTTCACCAAAAAAGTTATTTTCATGACTTCACCATAGAATTTTCCATTATTTCATGCACATTACGACCACTTCTTATATATTTTATTAGGGGATTAATTTAATATATGAGCAATGATAACAACACTCTCTTTTAAACATTCTCTCTAATACTCACTCTCTTATTGATTTAAATTATTGTGGATCTACACTTTGAAAATTGAACATGCACAAAGTGGTGGGATATACTAATTTCATCCTATAAAAATGTGAGTGTTAGAGAGAGTGTTACTAACATTCCTCTTAATATATAACGAGTAACTATAGTTTTAAAAATCGACTCAGATCGGGAACTAGATGGATATACAGATTCGAGTCACTTATCAAATCGGTAATGTAATTAGACCGCCACAACCCGATGAAACTCGTTGAAAACCGATGAGAGCCGGTTTTTTAATCCAGTACGGTTTAGCACTGCCCCAAGTTAATTGGATCATTCATGATGGCCTTTAGTACTCTTTTAATACCTTTTTATGGCCTTTAGTACTCTTTTAATGCAAAGCTTCGTTTTAATACGTTTCCCATGCCAGCTGGAAGAAAGGACACCTCATTTTCTTAAGAAAATTTTGGATTGGAATTTGAAATTCTAGGAATAGGATTCGAACCATCATTTATGTGCAACTAAAATAGAGAAGAGTAAATTACACTTCCTTTCCTCAAAGATGATTGAATTACACTTCCCTCTCCTTTTATGTTAAAATATACACTTTCCTCCCCTCTTATTCAAAACAAATTAGAAATATTATAAAAATAAATATTATTGAGGACCCATAAGAGGGGATTGTATATTTTAACATAAGAGGAGAGGAGAGTGTAATTCAAGCATCTTTGAGGGGAGGTGAGTGTAATTTATTTAATAAAGAAAGTTTTGTCTAGAAGTCCTAGTTCAACTTGCAAATGTCGAAATTGCAAGGCCGGACGTCATGACCCGAGTTCGAACCCGAAACCTCACAATTGCGCGTGAGTTTAGTTTTAGTGGTTTACCACTTCATCTAAGACAAAAAAAAAATATAAAGAAAGAAACTTTTACCACTCCACCTTCAAGTTGCTAATGTCAAGTGTTAAAATGTAATAATATGTACGTTAATTTTATTTACATATTATTATATTTACATAATAATAATATCCATAATATTAGTATTAATAATGTTATTTTCATCAAAATATGGCTAAATATTTGAGTTTCAGTTAATTCTTTTATTTTTATTGTTGATAACAATTTTGTACTAATCTTAATTATTCAGTGTAAATAGTTGGTATTTTTTTTTTTGATGTTAGGGGTTCGAATCTCAGACCTCACATATATTATGCATTGTCTTTATAAATTGAGCTAAATTCACGGGAACAGTAAATAGTTGGGTTAATATATTATCGTTATTTTCCAACTTCAAAAATGATTTATGATTTTTGTCAAAAAAAAAAAAACAATTATGGTTGAAGGTAGAAGAATAATTTAATTATCACCTAAAAAAAGAATAATTTAATTTACATTCATATTCATCATAGAACTCGTTTACACATTCATCAAATCATATTTCATCATGTACATAGATAGAGATATGATAGAAATTAAGATAATAAAGTGACACATTATGATATAATAATTTGATTGAATGCATGTGTCATGTGTGAACCAAATTTACAATATAATTAATCTCTTTTAATTTTTAATTTTTAATTTTTTGTAATGATATTGTTACTAAACTAAAATAAGAGTAACCAAGTTGTTTGGGCTTCAGTGGCAAGGAGCTCCTTTCAAGGACGTATCCGGGGAATACCGGGTTCGATTCCCAGGAGGAACAACGCTTGGCCAGTGCGCATGCCACTACGCATGAGCCGGATTAGTCGTTCACCTTTAGTGGGTCGAAAACCGCTGCGAAAGCCAAAAAAAAACAAAAAAAAAAGAGTTTTTTTTAGCAAATAAAAATTATATATGACCTTTCAGAATATCAATTGATATTTTTTGACAAAGAATATGGACGCAATATGGAAAGAACGGAATGGTCGAATATTTAAACATAAGGACGACAACTTTAAAACTTTTGGTGAGCAGATCAAACTTTAAACTTATTGGTGGTTGATATCAAAATACTTATTTTTTATCTTGAGTACTAGTTTTGGAGGTTGCATTCTCATCAATGTTTATAATCTATTTTTAAGTTCCTTTGCTTTTCTTGAGTACGTCTTTACAAACCTTATTTTGACGGATTGTATCTGGACCGTCAATATCTTCCTAAGGACCTAGGAGTCCTCACAAAGGGTCTAAAGACCCTCTTAAAGGCCTCAACGCCCTTCTAAAAAGGCTCTAAGGCCCGGGGCACACCCTCCTTAGGGCGCTGCCTTAACCAGCTTCTAGAAGCCTCTAGAGCTCGGCCTAAATACCTAAATATCGTCATTACTTATAGACTAAGTAACCACAAATCAGACCCATAGAGGACTTTTTTCGCACAAAGAATAATTGTGCTTGAGGACTTTTTCGCACAAATTATAGAAGACCAAAGTTGAGACCCACTTGCTTGATCACTAGCATAAAGGATATTTAAGCCGGCTGTAACGCCCTATTTTATTATTTATTTTATTGAATTTAGACGTCTTTTTATAATTTAGTAAATTTATTTTGATGAGTGATATTTTGTTATGTTATATGTTGGTATTTATTAGTATAATATATATGTTATTTGGTGTAGATATATATGTTATTTGGTGTAGAAATATATATGTTATTTGGTGTAGAAATATATATGTTATCTGGTGTAGAAATATATTTGTTATTTGGTGTAGAAATATATATGTTATAGAGATATATTTGTTATTTGTTATAGAAATATTTTATATTTTATATATATATATATATATATATATATATTAAAATAGAATATTGAGACTTTGGGGGCATATTTGGAAATAAGATAAAATAAGTAGGTTAAAGATTTATATAAAAGGGGAGAGTTGGAATTAGAAAACAAGATTACGTGAAACCTGCTTTTAAAGAAAAAAGGAGAAAATCAAGAGAAGAGGAGAACCAGAGAACCTTTCAATCGATCAATCTAAGGTAAAGGTGGGACTAACTTTCTCTAATTCTAAGTTGTATAATTCTGAAATTGTGTTTAGCATGTTGTAGGTTGTAGTTATGGGAATTTGGGAATCAGGTTTTGAAGTTATAATTGGTTGTTAATAGAGTAGAAAATCTATTGAATTTGTGTAGTATTGATGTTCAGATCATGGGTTATTTTTAGTGCAATGTTTTATATGGTTTTGAGTGTCTTAACATGTATATAAATGGTTAGACAAGTTTTTGGATCAAATTTGGGCATAGGGAAGTTAAAATTGGAATTTTGGGGTGAAAAGTGGGTTTTTCCCGAGTTGCTCTCTGACAGAACGTCCTATTTTATGTTCTTGCGTCTTTTTCACACGTTTCTGTTTTGAATTGGCCTTTGGTGTAAACACAAAAGTTGTAGATAATTGAGTTAGCTTTCCAGTGGCTTTGGTTTGACGTGCAAATGGTTTTTGGTTCTTGAGATATGATAAAAATACTCCAAGGAGGTCTTAGTGAAATCTTATGAAAATTCAGCATAACAGTTTCTAAGTTAATCCAAAACTTATGGAATAATTCCAAACCTCAAAACTAGAAGTACTATGAGTTCAATTAGGATATTTAAGAGTATTTAACCTATGTTGTGATGGATCTAATTGGTTTGACGTGAATATCTTTGTTGGATAATTTGAAATACATATATTATGTGAATGTTGTTATTGAATAATTTGAGATACATATATTATGTGAATATTGTATGATATAGAAATAATGTTGTTATACCATCCAAGTGGTTATATTTGATGATTGTTGTTGATGTTGACTTGCTCCATATTATTTAATGGTGTTGCCTTGCTGTTGTGATGTATTAATATCATTAAGATGCTAATGTTGGTCTAAGTTGTTTAAGTTGTAAGATGTTGATCCAAATTATTGGAGTCATATGAGATGAGTTCTTAAGTCGTAAGATGTTGAGTCCATTGCATACTCATTTAAGTTGAGGGCTTGATGCCCTGTGAGCCTATTTATGCTTATATGTTGGGGGCTTGATGCCCTGGATTGGTACCACATGCATGATTAAGAAGAGTTAAGTTGTCATCCATGAGTTGTTAAGTTTTTGATGAGTTGTCATCCATGAGTTGTTAAGTTGTTGAGTCGTCTTCTACCCACGTGTTGTTAATAAAGTGCTGATGAGGATTATATGATGTTGTTTATGATATTGATTATGATGTTATACGATGTTGTTATGATGTATTGTTTATGTTGTTATAAGATGATGATTATGTTGTGTTGTTTATGTTATTATAAGATGATGTTTATGATGTTATATGATGACGGTTATGATTTGATTATTATGTGTTATGTGATGATGTATATAAAGCGATGAATATGAAGTTAATAATAATTAGAAGTTGGTTGAGTTATTAATGAAATCTTATAAGAAGAGTTAATGTTATTAATTGATGAAGTTTAAGTTGTTAAATGCATATTTTTGTATTATATGCTTATTATTATTGAATGTGAAATTTCACCCCTTCTGCTTGAAAATAGTTGTCTTTGCATGGGTAACTTGTAGGTGACCAAGAATAGTTGCAGTCGTGAGTGGATTCTCTCACGTGTGTCTTAGGTGCTCTGATACGTAACGGAATGGGGATCTTACTTGTTTTCCATGTGTTACGTATTCGTTTTGATTTTATGTTGAAGATTTGCCTAGACTGGATTTTAATAAGTTGTTTAAGTTGAGGCCGTTGTGCCACTACGATGTTTAACTTAAATGTTTTCCGCTGCAATGAGATTTAAATTGATGACATGAGATAATTGAAATAAATAGTAATTTTACTATATTTATATTTGAAAGTGTAGCATCCTGTTTTAATTGTTTACTCCGATTTATGCAAAAAAAAAAATCAAGTTGGGAAAACGGGGTGATACACCAGCTATATATCCATTTGATAAATGATCAACCCAAACTTTGCTGGAGGATTAAATCATATCCTAAACGAGTAATATATCACTACTAGCTAGAAAAAGCAAAATTAGAGAGGAAAATTAATGACAGAAAAAGTAAAATCCTTCTTTACTTTTCTCGTCGTAAATTTTTATGAGAGAATTAGAGAGAAATTTCATGTTTTTCCTCTCTAAATTTCCCTCACTAATATTTGTTATTTTAGTAGGGTTATAAATTGTTAATGATACATATAACGACTCTTTAGTGGAAATAATATGAAAAATAAGAGATTGATTTCCTCATGGATTATTTCAATGTTAAAGATCGTTAATTAAGATCCTTAAATAAAGATCCTTAAATTATATATGACATCTTGAATATAACTTGTTAATATTAACTTGATTTTATTCATTTTTCACTCATTTTAGAGAAGTTGTATAATTTTTTATTGGTGTTGGGTCATGAAGAGAGTTTAGAGGATCGTCTTCATTGGGGCAACAACAACCAAACAAGTGACAGAGACACCGTATTTTTTTATCCAAAACCATAAGTTTATGAGTCATCCCACATATACAATAATCATCCTCTACTTCTCCAAGAAATGTGAGACTTCTCACCTCACACTTGCCACAAAATTCTCTCCATCAAGCATAAGTTTTCTCATCCGCATATACACTTACTTACATGCACCGTAGTTGGCCGCACAACGTGCGAGACACGCTGTCAGCCTATCGTTTTCATGAAGACTTTGAATTTTGATACAAGGAGTCAGCAGCACAAGGAGTCAATCAAACCCTTACTTGAAACATCGACTGTAGTACCAATATTAGATCACGAGGAAGCTTAGAGGATCGTCAACATTTCACCAATAGCAACAACACAAGTAAGAGATACTCCACATCTTTACTTAAAACCTTAAGGTATTGAGTTTATGGGTATTCTCACTTATAAATTAATCATCCTTCACTTTTCCAAACAATTTGAAACATCTAAATTTATATAAGTGTAACCAAGTAAAAAATAAGAGAAATTATGTGCCATAAGGACACATGTTAGCATGATCATTCTTTTACAAAAATGTTAACATGTATCTTTAGGGCACATAATAGTATACTAAAGATAAATGTTATGTATTGAAAATTGTGTCAATAAATATTTTCTCAATAAACATTTATTATTTGCATAATCTTTAATATGTATCCGCAGGGTACATGTTTGCATACCCTTTCTTTTGCTACAATGTATCTACACTGTCTATAATTAAAGATTCATACTGCTCATTTGGGACTATGAAAGTCAAGAGTCACACAAGTTAGCATTTTTTCAAGAGAAATGATATTTATGCAACCATTTTATGGTAACTTTTGGACAATCTCTCTTTCACACTTACATTATATTTTTAATATATCTTCATTTTTATCTCTATATTGTTTTTTACTAACGAAAAGAGAGAAAAATAATAATACTCACATTACATTTTAAATTTATCTTCATCTTTATCTCTATATTGTTTTTTACGAATGAAAAGAGAAAGAGAAAGATAAAAAGATCAATTTAAAAGTTGGTATAAAACAGTTGTAAAATATCATTAGTCTTTTCCCGAGAGTAAATTGTTCAATTGTTATGATATTTTGTTGAGCAATGATACTTGTACATCCATTTAAAGACAACTTTAGTGACAACTTTATTTTCCTCTCTTTTGATTGGTCAAAAACAATGTAGAGAAAAAAAAAAAAAAAGAGGATGATAACATCATGTGAGTATGAGAGAGAAAGTTGTCAAAAAGTTGTAAAAAAATGGTTGTACAAATATCATTTTTCTATTTTGTTTGGGAAACATCTTTACGAGTCACTACTTCTAATTTTATGGGTTAATAGTGTTTTACCCCGTGCAATATAGGACACTTTTGGTTTTGCTCCCTGTAAAATATATTTTTTTAGATTCCGTACTTGTAAAATAAAGATTCTTCAGGATTGCCCCCTGACCTCTATGACTCAACATAATCTCTTACGTGGCGCTGACGTGGATATTCCTTTTTATGTTTCATTATTTTTTTGGATGCCACGTGTAAAAAACATATTAACGTCATTTATAATAAAAAAATAAAAAATCTGAAAATTAATTTTTGGAAAAAAGTTCATATTATATTTTCTAATATAATAAAAAACTCTGAAACTTAATTTTAAAAATAAAAAAATATTGGAAAATACATTTCGAAAATTAGTAAAATAAATTTGAAATTAAAATAATTTCAATTGTTTTTTTAAATAAAAAGATTTGTTTACTTTTTCTAAAAAAATAAAAATTCAGGAAAATAAGATAAGTTTCTATTTTTTTAAATAAAAATATATGTTATTTTTGTAAAAAAAATTAAATATTATGGAAAATAAATATAATTTTTTTTAAAGAAAAATTCTGGAAAAAAAAATTCTTTTTTTTTGATGGATGGAAAAAAAAATTCTTGAAATGTTTTATTTTGAAAAACGTTTTTTATTCCATAATTTTTATATTGAAAAGAAATATGAACTTTTTTTAATTTCAAATATGTTTTTCTGTTTTTTTTTTATTTTGAGAAAAAAATCTGAACTTTTTATTTTGAAAATTAATTTTTTTGATTTTTTAAAATTTCAAAAATTAATTTTCAGATTTTTAAATTAATTTTTTTTGTTTTTTTTATAAAATTAAATATGATGTGTTAAATGAGTTATACATGTGGCCAAGCAATATCCACATCAGCGCCTCGTAAGATATTCTGCTGAGTAATAATGATCAGGGACCATCTTAAAGAATATTTATTTTACAAAAACGGAATCTAAAATAATTATTTTGACATCCTATATTACAGGAGTAAAATACTATTAACTCTAATTTTATTTTCCGTTGAGAATAGGTGTCTCTTTCCCATTGAAAAGCGCCAGTTGTAACGTTGATAGTTATTGCAGTTGGTACCCACTGACGGATCCAACAACAGTTCCGGAATGTATCGCCACATGATTCATGCAGTTGGTACCCACCGTGGTTCACTACATGATTACATTTATTCTAATTGGCTAATATACAAAATAGTTGTAATTATTTGCCAAAACCATAAAAAAGTCAATTATGAAGAGATTTCTTTTAGATTTGCAAAACAACAAAAAAAAAATTATTTTTCTTTAAAAAAAATTATATTGAATTGAAACCTATGATGTGTTAGTTATGGTGTTTTTGCCGTGCAATAACAATGGTGGATGTGGAAGAGGTTAGAGATGAAGGTGGTAAAGGTTAGAGCATCTACAATGGTGAGGTCTTCACCATTTAAGACCTAGTACCTAATAGGTACTCCCATTGTGGAAATATTTTTTGGGGATCTTCTAAGAAATGGGGTCTAACTTAAGATCATATCTTTAAGTGGTCCACACACATTTTTTTATTAAAATAATATAGGCTTAATTGCACTTTTGGACCCCTATCTTTCCAAAAGTTGCGGTTATGGATCCCTAACTAATTTAAATACAAAACAGCCCCCTATGTTTTGATTCTTTGGCAGTTTTGGACCCCCAAGACAAAAAATAAAATAAAAATTGATACGTGGCACCTCAAGTGAGGTGCCACGTCAGCGTTGACCGAGTCAACAATGGACTGGGGGTCCAAAACTGCGAAAGAATCAAAACATAGGGGGCTGTTTTGTATTTAAATTAGTTAGGGGTCCATAACCGCAACTTTTGGAAAGATAGGGGTCCAAAAGTGCAATTAAGCTAATAATATATTAATGGTGGAATTTAAATGATTAAGAGTTAGTGGTAGGACCCATTTAGACTTTTTAAAAGATCTCCATTGGACTGATCGAGTACCTCCTATTAAATATTGTTATTATAAAATAATAAAAAAGTGATGTGTACAAGTAGGATCCGCTCAAAATCTTCAATTTGAGGGTTTCCATCGTGATGCTCTTATAGATGCGTTTTTGCTGTTCTTTCTCAAGATCTATCACTCAAAGAAGGAAAATATGAATTTCCTATACTGACCGTATAATATTCATACCATTAAAATGTAAATGAAACTATTATCAGAATTATTTATATCTTTTTCACCTGCTACAATAGGTAAGTAATAAACCAAACCTGTAAAAAGTAAAAACAGGTCATTTAAGCTTTAAAAAAAAAAGAGTTGGGATCAAGGAGTATTGAAATGGCAATGACGTGGCCTAAATCTTGAACGAGTGATGAAAAGCGGTTTTCTGAGACTGCTCCTAGCATTACTTTGATGTTGAGGAAAGTCATTTTAAGTCCGTTAAAATGAGTTTTTTTTTTTAAAATATATTCAAGATTTAACATGTGAAGGTGTTTCAAATTAGGGAAAATGCTAGATATCAAGAATGATTTTATAAGAAAAATTCAAGAATGACATGACACAATAATCACCTTTAGATTTCAGTCTCATTTATTAATCTTTCATAAAAAGAAGATACATAACACCCACCACCCCATGATTTCCGGCCAGGCTGAGATTTTATTGGTTAACATTAATTTCAGGACTATTTCTTGATAAAATCTAAGGGTGATTATTCTGCCATGTCATTCTTAAAATTTTCTTAAAAAAATCTTTCTTGATATATAACATTGCTCTTCAAATTAGTCTTCATAGTTCTTTCAAATAAAAAATAATTAGTCTACATAGTCGACTGCTTTTTTTTTATCTTTTAAAAAAAAATAGTTTTAGTCGACTTAAAACATACTACCTCAAATAACTATTATAAACAAAAGTTTTTCAAAAAAAAAAAAACTATTATAAACAAAATATCAGTTTCTACATTTATTTAATCTATATTCTATATGTTTAATAAGTGTAATGTTAACCGGTGCCCCTAGAGTACTGGTTAAGAAAACAAATGTAGTAATATGGCATTGAAACATGTGTTGTTAACTCCTCAAAAACATAAAAAGTATTATTTTCATTTTAAAATTTTATTTTTTAAGTTCCTTAACAAGTGTCTCGGGGGCACCAGTTAACATGACCCATGTAATAAAGATGAATCATTCCCCTAAAACAAAAGAGAAATGTTAACTTGTGCCCTTAAAACACAAGTTTAGAAGGCAAATATAGAAATAATGTATTGAAATGCTACATTAACTTTAATCTTTAATGTTTTAATGAATTGAATACACAAAATTTAAAGGAATAATTTTTTTTTGGATTTATTAACATATGTCCTAAAGACACAAGTTAACACTCCTCAAAACAAAAAGATGAATCCTTATTTTCATTAATTTTGAAAATAAATACAAGTGGGAGCTCAATATAACTTTTGTCATTTCCCTTGAAAAAAAACTACTTTTGTCATTTATCACCTCTATGTAAACAATGACTAATGTCATATTTCCTTTATATTTCTAATTTCTATTTCTATTCTTTTAATTTTCTTTCTATTTCTTTATTTATCATCCATCATAACATCTATATATTTCTTTCAAAAAAACAAACATCTATATGTCCTCGTGAGTTTATATCAGTTGATATGGACAATGCATAAAATATACAAGGTTCGTGGTTCAAACTCCGGCCACCACAACAAAAAAAACAAACACTAATATATTTAAAAATAACATAAGTTTAAGTAAAAAATTTAATTACAAATAAAATAAATTTAAATAAAAAATTAAAATGCTTATAGAACCCTTAAATTTAATTACAAATGATATAAATTTAAGTAAATAATTAAAATGCTCGTAGAACTATCAAACTTGACATTGAATATGCGTTAAAAAAAAAACATAATACGACCAGCTAACATAATACCACTTATTTGTAAAAAAGGCATAATATAGGTAGGGGGTATCATATTAGGGATGGCAATGGGTACCTAATGCATAGGGTACTACAATGTCCATCCCCATACCTGCATTTATTAAAATTACTTGTATCCGTGTTCGTATCTTCGTGGGCAACAACTTTAGTGCCTTTTCCAATACCCTATGGGTACCTAAGTGCTCATACCCGCACCCATTACCCGCACTTTAACTATGAAAAGACAATAAAAATATCACAATTGAAATAAAACTATGGTCTAAATCTTTTAAAATTAACTTATAAAATAATACGGATCGTAGTATTTAGTCAAATTAAAAACATTTAAAATATCTCCAAAAAATTGTACACCGGCAGGATAAAGTTGTTATTGTATTAAGCAGTTCTTTGGTTTAGGTTTTAGTTTAGGCTTAAATAGCTAAATAAATTATTTAATTATACACTAAAAATAAATAAATTACTTATGATATTAAATAAATATGTATATGCGGGGTTGCGGGCCTGGGCACTATAGTACCTTTACCCGTGCCCATAACTATTTAAATTCGTGGGTATTACCCAGACCCGTCCCCAGACCCATGATAGTGGGATTTTACCCTACCCATTGTGGGTATTTTATGCAGGTATCCATTGAACATGGGTCCAATTGCCATCCCTAATCATATACACATGTTCCCTTAATCATGTTTAATCGTTTCATTCTATAATTAATTCTAAAAAAAATGAATCAATTTAATCATATTCCTTAAAAGGATATAACAAACGCATATGGTTGTTTTCATTTTTTATTTTCACTTAACTAATAAAATGAATACCTATGGACTATTCTAGACAAAAATATGTTAATATCTTAATAAAAATATAAGAATAATAAGATTACACACAGGAATGGAAATTTTAATTTAAAATATATCCATATCTCTATGAAAATATATTAATACTTTTAAACTTCTTTTTAATTTATTTTCAAGATCTTGATGTTATATTTTTTTTATTATATTGGGGAAGAGAGAAGTAATGTGACACTAATAGTCGTTTTATAAAATTTTATTTAATCACAATGTAGTAAACTAAAATATATGTTTATTTTATCCATTATATTTTAAATGTTTATGTGCAAACACCACAACTTTTGTCATTTTTTTACAATAATAATATAAAAAATCACATAAGAATCCAAAATGATACTATAAGAAGTTGTACATTAAAAATGTAATAAAGATTCTTAATTTAACGGTGTCCAATTGGGAAGTGTGGAACAAAAATTGGCCAAGCCACAGAAGGAGAGGACGGTTGACATGGGATGGTAAGCCCAAAATGAAATCAGTTGTTCTTGAATTGGAAAACAAGTCAGCAATGGAAATCTCTTAAACAATTCAAGAATTCAATAGGCAATCTTTAACAATTGCTTTATTGAGAGTAGTGGCATTAAGACTGTTGATGGGTGGATCCATGGCTTCCATTCGTGAGGCTTGTGCAAGAAATCAAAGATGTGCAAGAAAATCTCTCTTCATGCTCCTCCGTGTTGAAAACATCTTCCTCCTCATTATCACTGCATCAATCTTAATCATTCGCAAGACCTAAGTTTTAAGTTGTAGCCTTGATAGCACCGACATTTCTGATCGAAAAATTATTTGTATCCAACACATGTGACTATGGTTATCGACGTATTTAGTGTAAATGTCTGCGTAGTATAGGTTGTAACTAACTCGCTCAACGACTCAACTGATTTTATATTCCTTTTTTTTTTTTAAAAAAGGTAAATGTTAGGACTTAGGATGTTAATTGTTATGTTAGTTTTTTCTTTTGTTATGATTTGAACTCTGGACTTCCAACTCTTTAACCTTTAACTCAAATCAGTTGTTTTACAAAACCCTTAATTAAAAGATCTCTTGCTACCTTAGCAAATAGCGTTAAGAAACTTAAGACTGCCTAGTGCCAATTAAAAAAACATGAATCTTTCATTTCTTTTCCTCATTTTGAATTGAACCAATGAAGTTGTTCTTGTTTTCCAATTCAAGAACAACTGATTTCATTTTGGGCTTACCATCCCATGTCAACCTAAATTGCTTAAGATGACGAGAGCTTTGACCAGTAACTAAAGTGACTCCTCATATATTTTTTTACTTAATACCAAAAACAACATCCTCAGTAAAATTATGAGGCAAATGGATAGAAAAAAAATGCATTTAAAATATGCATAAGCTAAAAGGAATAAAGAATTATCACCATTTTTTACAAAGCATTAAAAAACACAAATTCTTACATTGTGTCTCTATTATACATCAAACTCCAGAAACCAATAATAAACAATGAAAAAGATATCAATCAAGAATTATTCCTTGAACTGATTTAGCTGCAAGGAGATTTTCCATTCCATGATTCATATTCATCTTTCACCATTCACATTCTTAGAAGTATCGCTACCAACAACTGGAAGCATTGCTAGCTATGGCTGCCTGCTTACACAATGAAGTGCCTCACTTAGCTTTCACTTTCAACTCTCACAATGATATGGACATTTCAATTAGCAAAAGCATTCTAGTATTTGCAATATCATAATCATTGAAATCAGTTATTACTATCTAGAATGATTCAATGAAAAATACAACTTTCTAAAACATGCATTGTGAACGAAAAAAAAAGAAGAAAACAGAACAAAAAGAGCACCTGCAGAGCAATATTGTCCAAAAAATATAGTTAAACTAGTTCCAGCAAAGGAGAAAAATAGGGAAAGAACAAAAGGAAGAAATTAAATAATTCCAAACAAAAAGAACAATTAGAGTTCTCTTTCAAGGCACACAATGAAAAAAAGTATGCAATTTAAGACTCCTAATTGTATTCTGAAAATTCTGCAATTTAAACTCCTAATTGTATATCATATTAATTTTGACAAAACTAAGTAATAGAAAAAGAAGAAGAATATATATATGAGATTCATAAAAGTTTCATACCGATTGTGCAGTTCCAAATCTTGGTCATATACTAGTGCTTTCTTTCTCTTCACGTATTTTAAATGACTCAAGCTTTTCTAAATCCCACTGAACTCTACCAAGCAAATATGACTTTACGTGATCTTCAAAATTCAATTTGCCTAAAAGAATAGGAAATTCCGATGTATAAATTGGATAGATCCCACACTCTTTGACTCTGAAGAAGTCACTAGGTTCCCCATTATCAGTTGTAACACTAAATTCAAAAGAAACAGTGCTATGAAAGTAGCGTAAGCTGTCAAAATGGTATGGATCATGTCACTAGGTTCCCCATTATCAGTTGTAACACTAAATTCATTGATTCTTCAATTTCAATCGCTTAATCCTTAATCATATTCGTATTTTCGCGATTTCGCAATTCATATGTATATTTTCTGTTTCATTTACCTTTCTAGGTTTTTCATTCAATTTTATCGATTTCTTACTATATTTCGATATTTATAATCATAATCGTCAGAAAAACTGTTGTTCTTTGTTTTCGATGATTCAGATTTCACATGCACTCATGTGTTTGTTTATGTATTATCGTGTTTCTAAGTTTCTTGTTTATTTGATTTAGCGTACTTAAGGTCTTTTGTTTAACTGGTATCCTTATCCTTCCATTCATTTGTTAAATTTATTTCCCTCTCCTCTCTCTCTCTCTTTCTCTGCAGAAACTCTCTCTCTCTCTCTCTCTCTGGACGATGGCGAAGGTGCAGCTAGACTACACAAAACTCTGGACTTTTGAAATGCTCCTTGAAGCAAACAAGGTCAACACTCCGATTAAGGCTGATCCTGAAGAAGAAAAGAAACTACTCGATTTTAACCGTAGGTTTGCAGACGAGGAGGAGATCGGGGAATCTAGATGTGGTTGTATGTTTGATGATGAAGTAGATTTTGACGAAATAGATGGGGAATCTAGAGATTTCGCTGAAATAGAAGATCCTCGACAGGTATGCTCTTGTATATTTTTATTTTTCGAAACAAAGCAAGTGTTATTGAATTTGTTGTTAATTTGATTTTGTTTATAATCGGAGATGCAGGCCCCCCTTGAACAGCAGCAGGAGGCTTGTGCAGCATACAATGTTTTTGAAGAAATGATTCAGTTACCTGCATCAAAGAAGATTTGTGATGCGCATCATGTTGATGGAGAAACTCTGACAAAAGTCTTGGAGAATTTGAAGAATTCCATTACCCAAGAAGCTTTGATTCAACTAGAAAAACGTGCCAAAGATGGCAGTGCTTTCGCCAAATGGTTCGTTCTTCTCTTCTACACCATTTCGTTCGCTCTCTTTCTTTCTCAGATTCTTCAATAGATCTTTTTTTTATTTATTTACTAATTTTATGATTTTTATTTTTTATGTTTGTAAATTTTTTCAGTGATGAGTGTACATACACATGCACAATTGTAGCCTTGAGGCCAAACTCAAAAGGAATCTCGGTAATCATCGTTATTACTCATAAACCCTAATTAGTAATTATCATCAAAATCTAAATAACCGTGCTTGTTTATTTTTGTTTTTGATTTTATTTGATTTGGTTGTTTAGATTCTCATGCTGTTGAGCAAGCTGCTGAAGTGAAGAAACCCGAGAGGTGAAATTTTTTCCCCAATTTTAGTTTGTGAATATTGGACTCTGGTTTTTGTTACTATTTAGGTTTATTTATTTTTTGGAATTTTGTAGGAAGAAGCCAAATTCAAAAGACCCAACTGCGAAAAGGGCTAAAGTTGGGAAAAGGGAAAAGGTTAAGGATTCTAATGCCGCGAAGCGTTCACCAACCGATTTCTTTGTTTTCATGTAAGGGTTTGTTTTGTTTCTGCTGTTTTGTAATGTTTTGGTTCTATAGGTTGAGGGTTTTAGTTGATTGGTTTGATTTGTTGCAGGGATGAGTTTAGAAAGACTTTTAAGGAAGCTAATCTTGATTCAAAAGATGTTAAGAGGGTACTGAAAAAATTGTTTAGTTTAATTGTGTTTGGTATTGTTTGATTAACTTATCTAAGGATTAATTATTGATCATGTTACTTGTATTGCAAAAACTAGGTCGGTAAGGAAGATGGCGAGAAGTGGAGGCAGCGGTAAAGCTAGTAAAAAATTTACGTAGGGGCAAACTATAAAAAAACTAATTAAAACCAACATATTAAATTTAAAGATAAAATATATTTTTAGTCCTATAAATTATTATATTTTAGGTTTGGTCCTTACAAACAAATTTATTCAATTTTTATCTTGATTTTTTTAAAAAAAAATTTTAAAAAAAAGTTTTTAGTCTTCGATTTCATCTTTGTAACAAAAAATTAAGGACTAAAATTAAACAAAATCTTAGGAACTTAGCTTAAAAATCGCAAGTGTTGTAGAGACTAAAATCAAAATAATCTGAAAATTAACCAATACATGAAAATTAACTAAGAGCGGCAACAAATAATAAAAATTGATGATAGCTATTTAAAAAAGCTGGATAAAATGTGTTTCAAGAACCAATTTTATCCATAAAGGACTATTTATAAAATAGATTAATAATATATTTTCCAATGTACACGAATAGATTATGTTTAATTATGACTACTGTCTTGATAGTTTTTATTGTTAAAAAAGTTCTCTCTATAATTGTTATTGAGATCAGAAGTACCAAACCAATACAAATAAATCTATCAATGATGTAATAATTTTTTTACTTTCTTATTTATGTTATTTTTTGGCAACTGAACTTGTTTGGGGTAGTTCAATGTTTATTATTTATGGTAGCTGGATATAGATACATACCAACTAATACAAGAATAATATTTTTTTTGGGGTAGCCAAGGCTACCCCTTCCTAATGAAAGGATACGCCCCTGAGTGGAGGTCTTTGACTGAGGAAGTAAGTTTGGTTACAATGTTTTGTTCTGTTTTGATCGGAATTTTAACCTAATTTCCGAGACATGTTACATACCTGAAACATGTCTTAGAAATTAGGTTTTTTTTGGTTTGTGTGCTGAACAAAGTAGATTCATTTTACTCACATGATTTATTCGTTGTTTATTTCATGGTTGGGCATAAGTGGTTGGACTAAAACTGTCATTTCTGTGCGTTTCTTGAGTTGAAAATAAGGAGATAGAACTAAAACTACAAAAAAACATATAGTTTAGGGACGATTTTGTTCGATTTAAAAGAGGTAGGACCAATTTCGCGAGTTGGTCAAAATACAAGGACCAAAAGTATAATTAAGCCTAAAAAATAAAGGTAGTAATATTTTTTTTTTATATCTTTCTTAAAGATTTACTATTTTATCGTTCTTTTTCCAAATAAATTTTATCAAATATATGTATCTTTCTGTCTTTATCTTTATAAAGTTGATATAATGTTCTGATTTTTCTTCCAAATTTCTCATTCATTTGAATTATTTTATTACAATTTCACTATTTTCTATTTACGATCATTGTAAAACAATTAATTAAGTCTATATTCCAACCCAATTTTATAATATACTTCTTCCTTCCGTTTCAAAATGAGTGTCGTTTAAGGTTTTTACACACATATTAAAAAATGCATTAATTAAAAGAAAGGGAGATGTTATTTTACCAACTTATCTTTTATCTTAATCAACTATTGGTTTGTTTTTCATTAAAAAAAAACCTTGGAAGTAGTGTATATAGTATTAAACGAAGGGTATAATTGAAAAGAAAAAGTTATTATTGCATTGAAAACCGAAAGTGATATTCATTTTAAAACAATTTTTTTTTGCTAAAACGACACTCATTCTGAAACGGATTGAGTAAGATTTTATAAAATATTAGTGGTAAGACCATATATTATAAGTTTTTATGCAAACAATATAACGGTACATAAATTTCCTAAATAAATATGTATAACTTTATTAAAAAAAATTACAATTTATAAAATAATCATATCATTATCTTCAAGCAAAAAAGTTGGAGGTTACAAAAAATATATTATATTATTTTTCTGGTGGTGTTGGTTTGAAAGCTTAAAATATGATCCTTTGAATGTCTGAGGTTCGATTATCCTTTGTATCAATTTCGGTACAAACTTTACTAATTAACTTTTAGATAAATAATATAGTAAAATGTATCTTTCAAAAAATAAAGTAAAACTGTAATTAATAATAATAATCAAGAAAACACAATCTTCCCAAAAAGTTAAGAAAAGAAATGAAAAGATACTATGAATTTATAAAGATAAATCAAATATTTTTACAATATCTTTTCAATTAAGTAAAAAGATATGATATATTAAGAAATATAATATTCATTTAGATTTTAAAATTTCTTATCAACTAAGTAAACAAATATTTTCTGGTTTATAAATGATTTGCAATTTATCTAACTTCTTATCAACTAAGTAAAGAAATCTTTGCTGGTTATAAATGATTTGCAGTTTATCTAATAACCACAATCCAACAAGCATAGAAACCTCTCTATCCATCATCATAGAGAGATTTTAATTCATGGCTGCTGCAACACATAAGCTGGTGAGTACTGCTTACATTTCTAACGACCTTGCTTTCTCTATTCTTTCCAAATTGCCTCTTAAATCCCTCAAACGATTCACATGTGTTAAAAAATCATTTTCCCTTTTGTTCGAAAGCCCTGATTTTATGAGCATGTTTCGCACCAATTTCATATCCAAACACGATGAGAACAACGAAAATACGCTTCTCATCCTAAAGGAAAGGACACAAATGATTCCCTTTCCCTACACCTTCTGCACATTTGCTGGTGACAAGTTGGAGGATGGGGAGAGATTAGATTTTCCACCTCCATTAATTAAGGGGATTCAAATTGAGATTTTAGGTTGTGCTAGTGTTAATGGCACTCTTTGTCTCTACCAAGGAAATTACGGTAACACAAAAATTGTGTTGTGGAATCCTGCTACCACAGAATTTAAGGTTGTTCCACCTAGCTTTCAAATGTATGACAACATTGAGTTGAAGACACGTCCTAAGGCATTTGGTTATGATCGTGTTAGATATGACTATAAGTTGATTCGCATTGCATTTTATCCCTCAAACTTTAAAGGTAATTGGGTTGAAGTACCTGATAAGGATAGCTATTTGTGGGATGTGGATTATGATGAGTATCACACTGTTTGGGATAGACTAGTGGTGGAGATGAATGACCCTTTCTGGGAGATATATAGCCTCAAAAGTAACTCTTGGAGGAAAATCAATGCCATTGAGATGAGTTTTAATTATTGGCCAGATGGCCATCCGGTGAACTTGAATGAATTTTGCCATATGTTAGGCCCATCTGATGATATTGTGTCATTTGACTTTATCAATGAGATATTCTCTACCACACCTTTACCCCTGGATGGCTCAAGCAACAAGTCTTCCTTTGCATTAGGATTCTCATTCCCATGTTTTTATGCGTTACCTACATTGGAAAAGTACTAAGTGTTGATACATGGGTCTATTGCTTACATCTCCCATATTGAGGTGTCATGTTTTTATGACATATGGATTTTGGGTGAACTTGGTGTTAAAGAATCGTGGATTAAACTCTTTGTTGTTGGACCTGCACCTTGCATAATGCGTCCTTTTGGGGTAGGCGTAAAGAGCTTTGTATTCATCATAAAAGATGACGAGGAGATAGGTTGGTATGATTTAAGTACCCAAAGGATTGAGGAGATCAAGATTAAAGGAGAGTCAGCTGGATTGAAAATTATAGTTTATAAGGAAAACCTTCTTTCTTTTGAAGGAATTAGTATTTAATGTGTTGGTAGTTTAATTTTCATTTGCTTTTACCCTGCAATGATTTTATAAATAAATTAACCAAAATATAAGCTTATAAATTAGAAGTTATAGGAAGTAGGAGGTTATGTTTAAATTATGATAATGTAAAAGAGAGAATAGTTATGATTGGTATTTAGAAGTGGTATTTAGAAGTGGGAGTCAGGGAGGACAAATGATATAATTTCTAGGTTCTTGTTTGGTTTTACATAGATAGTATTTACATAGGAGTAATTTTGTTTGAATGCAAAAATGAGACGAGCGTATTCACTTATATATACCAAAGTCTTTTATAAATTTTTAAACACTCTATCAAATGAATGTGATCAATTTGCTGAGAAATTCACTATTTCAAATGCGTATGAAGTAATGTTTTTGTGTTGGATAGTGAAGAAGCCATAACTGTGTTTGCAATTACAAGTTCTAACTCGATTATTATTTATTGAACATTGTTTTGTTTTGGTTCTTTTACTTCTTTTATTGTGTTTTGTTTTGTTTTAGAACTTTCATATCATTTTCGTTCTACTGTCTAGCTTTTATATCACTATTCTACACAGAACTGAAGTAGGACTAGTTCGATGGCAGCACATTCTAAGATTTGCAAGAATAACCCGAATACCATGGAAGGGATTATCCTAGTATCTATCACTTGGACTCTGTTAATATTAAATACAGAATTTCACCTGTTTTTGCCTTTTTCCTGTGTTTTTGATGCCTCGTGTTAAAGCTAAAAACTTTTAAGCCTTCTTAGAGTTCTGAGTGGACACACCAAGTATGTTGAGTAACCTATTTGGATGGTACTTACCACGTTGCCGAATTATTAGGGTATTTTTACTCTGTGAATTAGAGGTGTAAGACCAAAACCAAAAACAGATACATCTTTGCATGTGAAAAAATATTTAAATTTATTTTTTTGTTTCTTTTTAACTTTGTCATTTACTTTTCTTTCCTTTCAACAGAGAGACGAGTCTTCCGTTGATTATGAATTACACTCTTCTATTTCTCCAACAAGATTAAATTCAGCAGACAATTCGAAGACAGATGAGGTGTTTCTTTACTCCTTAATGACACTTATGGTTGATTGTTTCATTACCTGGAAACTAAGAATCTTCAACAATCACCACCACCATTTGTGAAGAAACTGCGGATTCCATCTTATCCTTATACTAACAAACTAACAAACTAAATCCAAACAGATATCTTCATCACATATTTGAATGCTAATCTTATATCTATTCATCCTTACATCTACATTTTTGCTAATGTATGAGCTGTTAGTGTAAGGACACTTACATACACTGACTAATGAGAAAGAAAGAAGGACCGATTGAAAGAGGATATGATCAATTGTGTATACGACTTATCATTGAATCAGTAGTAAAATCAATTACATATACAATGGTATTTTTAGACTTGTAACACAAGTAAAATAGTTACACAACTAACTACTAACTAACAGCAAGTTTGGTATTTTCCTAACTAATCATGGTTGAATTAGTCACAACATTCTCCCTTAATTCAACCTCTTATTCATCAAATTGAATTACACCTAGTTCATCTCTAAGTAACAAAAATCCGTCAACTTTCGCTCCATTAGTCAAGGCATCTGCAATTTGAGACTCAGTTGGACAATGCATCACTTTAAGCCTTCCATTGTTCACCTTCTCTCTTAGGAAATAAAATATACCCCTATGTGTTTGCTTCTGCCATGTAACAATGGGTTCTTCGCTAGATTTATTGCTGACTTGTTATCAATTAGAAGTTTGATTGATTTCTTCACTTCAACCATTAGCTCCTTAAGCACAAATCCAAACCAAATTGCTTGACAGGCAGCATATGATCCTGCTATGTACTCAGTCTCGCATGATGATAATGCCACCATATGTTGATTCTTTTAACACCAAGAGATTAGTGCTCCAAGAAACTTAAATTAGAAATATCCAGCAGTACTGAGTACTCCTTCTATTTACTGTCTCCTCATCAGTCAGCATCAGAAAAAACAAATTAGCAATGCATCCGTCTATTCTGCAACTTTTGGAAATATAATTCCATACCTCAATGTTGCATACTTCCATTAATTATTCAACGTGCTTATAACGATCTAGCAATGCATCTGTCTTCTCTTATTTTGCTACATTCATTCGAGATCTTCTAAGATCATCCATAAACCTACTTATTAATCCCATTGCAAAATATATATCTAGCCTAAGTGAACCAACAATTTGTTTGAACAATGTTGAATCCACTTTTTCTTCTTCAATTCGTTTCTCAAGCTTGAAATTCACTTCAACTGGTGTATTTGAAGGGTTGCAGGATTAGCTGTTGCATACTATCCCTAATTTAAGAAAATTCCCTTTGAACGTTATGATTTGATGCCCCTCCTCATCTTTTATTAGAGGATTCACGTTTCTCATCATATTTAGTATTCTCTTAATTCAACCAGTTACCTTTCTTGTACTTTCCCTTGCCTTTCTTCCATTTGAATCTATTATTTCCACCACCTTTCTTGAATGTTTGAGCTTGCTTGCAACAAGTCTCAGCTCATGAGCCTCTAGTGATCCTTGCAAATCTTCAATTTTCGATGATGCTAGATCGTTATAAGCACGTTGAATAATTTGATATATATATAAATCTATTAATTTTATTGATATTTACCCATGCATGAATGGAAGCAAGCCGCTGTCACTAATCATTTTTCAATTGGCTAAACCAATGGTTCTGAAATCAACATTCATAGACCTGGGGGATACATCATTGCTCATCGATACGCATGACCTTTTGAACTCTTTGTAGGAGATCAACGACCTTTGGTACTAGAAAACCAAAAGTGTCAAACACATGCTATAAAAACATGTTGATTGTGAGAATACACACTTTCTCATGTTTAACTCCATAGTAAATTCTCGGTCCCCCCAATCCCACAAGTGGGAAAACCTCTGACAAAATCCGCACATGAATGTTTCCCTCCTACCCAATTGTACACCAGAAACATCTATTGGCCTAAGTGTTGACCGATTTCCCTTCTTGGGATAAGTAGCGTATTACAGTTGTCTATTTCACTTCAATTTTCTTTCTTTCTATTTTGTGTACTAATTAATATTTTAATTTTGTCCTTTAATTAAATCTTTTATTTAAACAATAAAATCAAAAGTAGTCAATTATCTATCAAACAAAAAGGAAAAAAAAAACAAAAGAGTTAATTAATTAGGTGTATTTTTTTGCAAGAAAATATATTATTAAAAAAAGTTTGAATTATTTTTTAGTGGAAATAAAATGTTTGAATTGTTGATTGCATAATATTTTTAATCATTGGAATAAAATAGGCCAAATACCTCCCCGGGTCCTTTAAGTTTCATGTTTGTTTTAGATAGATCCTTTAAGTTTCTAAGGTTTCAGATAGGTTCTTTAAGTTTCGAGTTTGTTTCGGATAGATCCTTTGAGTTTGTTAGGTTTCGGAGAGATCCTTTAAGTTTTGAGTTTGTTTCAGATAGGTCATTTCTATCAACCTCCGTCAAGCCAAAGTTGATATGTCCATTAAGCCAAAGTTGATCTGGTTGGGGAAAAAATTGATGCCAAGTGTCATACAGAACCACCTCACCCACTTAACGGACATATCAACTTTGGCTTAACGGACATAACAACTTTGGTTTAACGGAGGTTGACAGAAAGGACCTATCTGAAACAAACTCGAAACTTATATGACCTATCTAAAACCTTAGAAACTTAAAGGACATATCTGAAACAAACGTGAAACTTAAAGGACCCAGAGAGGTATTTGGCCAATAAAATACGTACTAGTTTTTTTTACTGGATATGTACAAGTTGTAAAAAAAGTACAAGTTGCTTAACGGATGTATATAGATAATATGATTTTGTTTTACTAATTATAGATAATATGACATTGAGAGGGGGCATATATTTTAATAATGGAAGTGGAGGGACTAAGGAGTAAATTCCTTATTTTATCCAAATCGAATATATGCTCTAACCAACCCTAAAGGGAAAATGGACAAGCATCACATTATTGTAGCCTATTCCTTACAAATAAAACGAAACAATCAGTCAGCATAATAATAAGTGATGACAGCCTAAGATTAATTTTTTTTAATCTCTCTCTCTCTTGTCTCTTATTAAAAGAAAAATATTGTGTTGTCTCCTTCACATGACTATCTTACATTGAATAATAATACACAGTCTAAAGAAATGATATTAAGGGGTGGTTGTAGTAACAAACAATGTCTTACCTACAATAGATTATTTTAGTTTTTTTATTTATAATTTTTCATTAACTTTAATGTTATGATACATTTTAAGCGACTCTAAGTCTTTGCCTCCAAATTGAAGTATAATAATGTATTAATTAATATATTTTAATGCAAATTGTTTTATCTCAAGTATGTGAGTGATAATCTAAGATGTGAGGTTATGATAATGCATATTATATATATAACAAGTTCAAGTTCTGTTTTCACCTAAATAGGTTCATGTTCTAATCGATCCTTTTTACACTTAGGATAGCTAATTGATTACCTATATCTAAATCAGTATGTTAACCTCTACCAGAAAAAAATATGATGTATTCATTAGCTTTAGGGGTGAAGACACAAGGAAAAATTTCACAGGAAAGCTTCATGAAGCTCTTAAAAAGGAAAATATTGAAACATATATTGATTTATATGTTAAAGTGGGAGATGAGGTTGGACCAATGCTTATCCAAGCAATCCATGAGTCACAAATATCTGTCATTGTTTTCTCAAAAAACTTTGTAACCTCAAAGTGGTGTTTGGAGGAACTCCTTCATATACTAGAATGTAGAAAACATCATGGACAAGTAGTTTTACCTTTTTACTATGAAACCGATCCATCAAATATTGTAGGTCTTGGGAAAGGAAGTTATGAGAAAGCATTTGCAAGATATGAGAGAGAGCTCATGAACAATCAATGTGATGATCTCACGAATCCCGGAAAAGTGTCCAAGTGGAAAGCTGCTCTTGTGGAGGTTGCTGCTATATCCGCACGGGACTCTCGCCACTATAGGTAAATTACTATATGCTCTTTCTCGGATTTTGATTTTCTGCAGTCAGTACAATTTATAAATTCACGCAATCACAACATTGGTATCAAATTAAGTTTAGCGTTTCTGCTTTTAAATATCAAGATCTACATTATATCTAAATCGTTAATAATGGATCAAATAGGAGAGAATCTTATAGTTTAAGAACTAAATTGAAACTTTAGTCAAAATTATATATATATTTGGTCAAGTAGTATAGTGGTTAGATATTCATCCTATAAGGTGAATAAATGGGGAATCTGGGGATCAAACTCCGTTTATTCACATTATGGGGTGAGTATCTAGCAAATTGAAGCATTGATGGTTAAGTCTAATTTATTATTTATTTCATATTTGTATTCATATTTTTTACTTATATTTTTTTGTCTAGTGATGATTCTCAATTCATTCAATGTATTGTGAAAGACGTTTTACAAACACTATCCCGGTTGTATCCTAATGAACTAAGAGATCTCATTCAAATTGATGAAAAAGGTGAAGAAGTTGAGAATTATCTTAAAAAGGTTCCAAGAATTGGAATTTGGGGTATGGATGGATTAGGAAAAACAACCATAGCAAGACAAATGTTTTCGAAGCACTTCATGCATTTTGACAGTTCATGCTTCTTAGAAAGCATAAGCCAAGGGTTAAAAGAATTTGGACTTCCCTATCTACGTGATAAGCTTCTCAATGATCTACTAAAGCAAAAAATTATTACATCTGATTTTCATGGAATTAGTGGTAAAAGAGTTTTCATTGTACTTGATGATGTTGATAATGGTATGCAATTAGATTATTTGTGTGGAGAACTCAATGATCTTGCACCAAATAGTAGAATCATTATCACAACAAAAAATAGGGATACTCTTAATGGAAGAGTTGATGAGATATATGAGGTCGAAAAATGGAAGTTCAAAGAATCTCTAGAACTTTTTTGCTTGGCAGCCTTCAAGCAAAAGCATCCTAAAGTGGGTTATGAGCGTCTCTCTGAAAGGGCAGTTGCGTGTGCACGAGGTGTTCCCTTAGCTTTAAAAGTTTTGGGTTCGCATTTACATTCTAGAAATCTCGAATTTTGGGAATTTGAATTGAACTATTTGGATAGCAAAGGAGAATCGTTGTGCGAAATACAAGATATGTTGAGAGTGAGCTATAATGGATTAAAAGCGCCAGAGAAAGAAATGTTTCTAGACATTGCATTCTTTTTCAAAGATGAAAATAAAGATTTTGTTACAAGTATACTAGATGCTTGTGGCTTTGATGCTACTAGTGGAATACATATCCTTAAAGATAAAGCTCTTATCACCATTTCAAATGACAACAAAATACAAATGCATGACTTGCACCAAAAACTGGCTTTTGATATAGTTCAATACAAAAAAGATCAAAGAAGAAGAGACCCACGGAAATGTAGCCGATTGAGGGACATTGAAGAAGTTTGTGGTTTACTCAAAAATAACAAGGTATGAAATTCTAAAATCTTGTCAATATATGTTTCTAGTTAAAAGTTATATAGCTAATATTCGTTACCATCTTCTTACCTTTTTATTTGGAATGTTTGCTAGGGGACTCATAATAAAATTGAAGGTATAACATTTGATCTTACTCAAAAAGTAGACTTGCACATCCAAGATGACACATTCAACTTGATCACTAAACTAAGATTTCTTAGACTACATGTCCCATTGGGTAAGAAGAGATTGACTAACTTGTATCATCCTGATCAAGGCATAATGCCATTTTGTGATAAATTGAGATATCTTGAGTGGTATGGATACCCTTCTAAGTCTCTTCCACAACCTTTTTGTGCCGAGCTTCTTGTTGAGATTCGCTTGCCGCATAGCCATGTAGAACATCTATGGTATGGGATTCAGGTACGGTTGTGCAGTGTGTTCACTGTTTATGAAGTTTGCATTCCTTATAGAATTTAAAACATATTTAATACTTTAAATGCAATTTGAGGAAATTCCTTTTTTAATTGTTATAGGAGCTTGTGAATTTAGAGGGAATTGACTTAACTGAATGCAAACAATTGGTGGAGCTCCCTGATTTATCTAAGGCAACACGACTTAAATGGTTGTTTCTATCTGGTTGTGAAAGTTTATCTGAAGTTCATCCATCAACTTTTCATAACGACACACTTGTTACTTTGCTACTAGATAGGTGCAAGAAATTGGAAAATCTTGTATGCGAGAAGCATTTAACATCTCTAAAGAATATTGATGTTAATGGCTGCTCAAGTCTCATTGAATTTTCTTTGTCCTCTGATTCAATTGAAGGATTGGATTTAAGCAACACAATGGTCAAAACATTGCACCCATCAATTGGTCGTATGAGCAATTTTTCATGGCTTAATCTACAAGGTTTAAGGCTGCAAAATGTGCCAAAAGAATTGTCTCACTTGAGATCATTAACTCAGCTTTGGATTTCCAATTGCAGTGTGGTAACAAAATCAAAGTTGGAAGAGATATTTGAGTGTCATAATGGTTTGGAATCATTATTAAAAACATTGGTCTTGAAAGATTGTTGCAACTTGTTTGAGCTTCCCACGAACATCGATTCATTATCATTTTTGTATGAATTAAGACTAGATGGAAGCAATGTGAAGATGTTACCTACAAACATCAAGTATCTTTCAAACCTAACAATTTTATCCTTAAACAATTGTAAAATGCTTGTTTCTTTGCCACAGCTTCCTGAACACATCAAAGAACTTCGTGCTGAAAATTGCACCTCATTGGTCGAAGTATCAACTTTGAAGACTATGTCAAAACATAGGAACGGAGATGAGAAATATATTTCATTCAAGAATGGAAAAATGTTGGAATCAAATGAACTTTCACTCAACCGCATCACGGAAGACACAATACTAGTAATAAAGAGTGTTGCATTGTACAATGTACTAGTAGATAAACGTTGTTCCGAAATTCATAGCTACAATTATGATAGTGTTGTGGTATGTTTACCAGGAAGTAGAATTCCAAGCCAGCTCAAATACAAAACATCAGATTCCAAACTAACTATTGGATTTTCGGACATATATTACTCGTTGGGATTCATTTTCGCAGTGGTTGTTTCTCCATCCAGTGGAATGAAGAATGAGCGTGGCAGCGGTGCTAAAATTCAATGCAAATGTTATAGGGAAGATGGCAGTCAGGTGGGAGTTTCTTCCGAGTGGCATAATGAAGTTATAACAAATTTGGATATGGATCATGTTTTTGTATGGTATGATCCATACCGTATTGGGATCATACAATACATCAGTGAAGGAAATGTTTCTTTTGAATTCAATGTTACAAATGATAGTGAGGAACAAGATTGTTTTCTCAGTGTGAAAGGGTGTGGAATATGCCCAATATATACCTCAGAATTTTTGAGTCTTTTAGACATGTTGCATTTAGACAAGGATGTAGAATCATGTATGCGTAGGAATATTCAGTGTTGAAATATGTCATGAGATAAAAGACAATGACATTGAATCACTTGCATATGTACTTTGACACATTGGATTGTTCTAATGACTTCATATTCAATATGAAACTTTTATGATTCTCATATATTCTTCTTTTGTGGTTACCTTGACACAATTCCACTTTTCTTCTCTTTACATTTGGAGCAGCCATCTTCTAACTGCGACTTCTCTTGTTGAACCTTACGTACTCTTTCCTCGAGCAAAAGAATTTGTGCTTTAATATCTTCAATTTCAACATCCATGGCCTTAATCTTATCCTCACCGGCAATGATGGACTGATCGAACTTCATTATTGTTGTGAATTCGGACTCAAAACCACATCAATAATGTTGTGAATTCGTACAAAATCACACCAATGAATAACAAAGATGTGTGGAGCAAAAGGAAGTGGTAATCAATAGATTAAGTGTCTCCAAGCAACAACAACAAAAAACAGATATAAATTTAAGTGTAGAGCAACACCACAAGCATAATCAAAGCACTAAAGATAAGCAATGAAAGAGATGAACAAACACATCAAATATTGTTGACTCAGTTCGGTCCAATATGACCTAATTTGGGGAAGAGAGCAGCTCTCCAATCCACTATGATGAAAGTGTTACAAAAGAGTTACAAGAAATTAGCTTATAAGCTTACAAAAGAACAAGACCTAATTTCTACCCATTTTGTGTCACCCACACTCTCAATAATGAATCCTAAGAGAAAACACAAAAGAAAGCTTTTTGATCCTTCCAATGGTGAAATCTCACTACCCAAAATGTTTACAATGTTTCCCAACCCTCAAGAGAACCTCACTACAAAGACACTCAACCCTCAAGTTATCTCTTTTGTATTCATAGATTTCTCCCTCAAAGCCACACACAAAAGATGAAGAAAGAAGTCTTAAATAGTGTTCAGAAATACGCAGCATCGTGCCACGTTTCGTGTCAATCGTGCCACGATGGAGCAGGTGATAGTACAGTACTATACCTTATCCGTCCACATCGTGCCACGTTCTTCCTGGATCGTGCCACGTTCCTCTTCCATCGTGTCACGTTCCTATTGGATCGTGCCACAATTTTTCTAGCGACAAACCCAAAATCTGAACCATCCAATCGTGCCACATTGCCCTGCAAACGTGCTACAATTTCTCAGTGCTTCAATATCCAATTCTTGAGTCAATTTTCAACAAATAAAACTATGATGTGTGGAACAAAGGAAAGTAGTAATCAGTAACAACATTAATATATTTTTTTTTTTTGAAGAAGTAGTATCAACATTAATATATTGTTTCTATTAATTATACTTGTATTTTATATGTAAAACACTGTTAAACGTCTACACCACACTTTTAGTGGATTTTATGTGTTTACATATGTGGAAACAAATTTTCATGTAACGATACAAGAAAGTTGATGTGATAAAAATTTAAAAACTCATGACTATTTTCAAAACATCAACATCAGTGTAGTGTTTTTATTAAATATTTTGTTTTTTTATTTACAAAACACCGTTAAATATTTGCATTGCGTCAATGCAGATTTTATATGCTTATTCATGCGAAAACAAATTTTTATATACTGATATACGAAAGTCGATATGATGAACTTTTGAAAACTGGTGACTATTTTTAAAATATCAAGTGTTTTTATTAAATATTTTGTTTCTTTATATGCAAAACATCGTTAAACATTTGCATCGCATTCATTGTAGATTTTAAATGATTATATTCGCGGAAACAAATATTTATGTATCGATAAAAGAAAGTCGATATGATAAAATTTCAAAATATAATTATATGTTAGATATTTTAATACCTTGACAATTAGAATGTGTATTGATTATTTTCAGTCGTGAATGAATTGAATCTCAGATTGAATTTTGCCACATCCTAAGAGAGAGGTGCAAATAGCAAGCTAACAGAATTAGTGTAACTGGGCCGTACCGGGTTGAATTTTCAACCCAGGAGTCTTTCTTCCTTCATTCCTTGCTACGTAAACCTTGCTCGTTCTAAAACCCTAAAACTAGTGCAGCCTCTGCAGCTGCCCCTTTACACCTGCCGTCGGAGTATCACCGAGTTCGAAAGTCCAGGTTTTCCTTTTCTTTCATTATTTCCAATTTTCTTCCTTAGAGGCGCAATCGCTAATACAACAACCCAGATTCTTAACAGCGCTTGTAGATTAGATTTTTTTAAATTTGATGTTATAGTTATGTTTGTGTGCTACGGGATTGGTTATTTCTTGGGTAGGATGTTTATTTCTACGGGATTATGGTGGTGTTGTTTGATCCATGTAGCCAACCCCATGTAGTAGGATAATGTTTGTTTGTTTTTTTCATTTCTAACTTGAAATTATCTTTTTTGATAGGTTGATACAAAACAAAAATGGTGCAATACAATTTCAAGAAGATTACTGTCGTACCAAATGGAAAAGATTTCGTTGACATCATTCTCTCACGTACCCAACGTCAAACACCAACCGTTGTGCACAAAGGTTATGCAATTTCACGTCTCCGACAATTCTACATGCGAAAAGTCAAGTACACCCAGACTAATTTTCATGAAAAGCTTTCAACCATAATCGATGAGTTTCCTCGTCTTGGGGACATTCATCCTTTTTATGGTGATCTGCTTCATGTGCTCTATAACAAGGATCATTACAAGCTTGCACTTGGTCAGATTAATACTGCTAGGAATCTTATTGGTAAGATTGCTAAAGATTATGTTAAGTTGCTTAAGTACGGTGATTCGTTGTATCGGTGTAAGTGCTTGAAGGTTGCTGCTCTTGGGAGGATGTGTACTGTGCTTAAGAGGATTGGGCCGAGTTTGGCGTATTTGGAACAGGTTAGGCAGCATATGGCTAGGCTTCCTTCAATTGATCCAAATACCAGGACTATTTTGATTTGTGGGTATCCCAATGTGGGGAAGAGTTCTTTTATCAACAAGATTACTAGGGCTGATGTTGAAGTTCAGCCGTATGCGTTTACTACTAAGTCGCTGTTTGTGGGTCATACGGATTATAAGTATTTGAGATATCAAGTGATTGATACGCCTGGGATTTTGGATAGGCCGTTTGAGGATCGGAATATTATTGAGATGTGCAGTATTACTGCTCTTGCGCATTTGAGAGCGGCAATATTGTTCTTCTTGGATATATCAGGGTCTTGTGGGTATACTATTGCTCAGCAGGCCGCATTGTTTCAGAGTATTAAGTCTTTGTTCTTGAACAAGCCTTTGATTGTTGTGTGCAACAAGACTGATTTGCAGCCGTTGGATGGGTTATCTGAGGAGGATATGAAGTTGGTCAATGAGATGAAAGCTGAAGCGTTGAAGACTTCCATTGGTCATGGAGGTGAGGGGACGGATGCTGATGTCTTGCTGACCATGAGTGCGTTGACTGAAGAAGGTGTGATTGCGGTGAAAAATGCTGCCTGTGAGAGATTGCTGAACCAGAGGGTTGAGATTAAGATGAAGTCTAAGAAAATCAACGACTGTCTGAACAGGTTTCATGTTGCAGTTCCGAAACCACGTGACCAGAAGGAAAGGCCTCTGTGTATTCCCCAGGCAGTTTTGGAAGCTAAAGCTAAGCAAGCAGCTGCTGAGGAAAAGAGAAAAACTGAGAAGGATCTGGAGGAAGAAAATGGAGGTGCTGGTGTATACTCCATGAATTTGAGAAAGCATTATATTCTGGCTGATGATGAATGGAAAGAAGATAATCTGCCAGAAATTTTGGATGGTCACAATGTGTATGATTTCATTGACCCTGACATTCTACATAGGGTGGAAGAGTTGGAAAGAGAGGAAGGGTTAAGGCAGGCAGAAGCTGATGATGATGATTTTGAGATAGATGGAACTGAATTGACACCGGAACAGCAAGAGGCTTTAGCTGAGATTAGGAGGAAGAAAAGTATTCTAATCCAACAACATCGGATTAAAAAGAGCACTGCTGAGAGCCGACCAACCGTTTCAAGGAAATTCGACAAGGACAGGCAGTTCACAACAGAGAGAATGGGAAGGCAGCTGTCTTCTCTTGGGCTTGATCCTTCTATGGCTATTAACAGAATGCGTAGCAGATCTGCATCTAGGAAAGGACGGAAGAGGGAGAGATCACCAGAAGGAAGAAATGATGGGATGGATATTGATGACGACACACCTAGCAAGAAACAGCGTCTCAGTAGATCACTGTCTCGTTCCAGGTCGGTCTCTCGACCACCACATGAAGTTGTTCCTGGAGAAGGCCTTAGGGATTCTGCTCAAAAGATCAAAGCAATTAAACTTGCGAAGGGATCTTCCAAGAAGAGAAACAAGAATGCCAAGCGTGGAGAAGCTGATAGAGTCATCGTTAACCTTAAACCAAAGCACTTGTATTCTGGAAAGCGCTCCAAAGGAAAGACAGACAGGCGCTAAAATAGGTAATAAACTTTGTGTATGCAACTTTGATTATTTATCATGTAGCAAGTCAGGACACTCCAAAATTTTCATTAGTTTCCTTGAACTTTAGAAATACACACATTTTCGTTATGTTTTGTGGTACCTTCCTGATTTATTATATTTTTCTGTCTCAGCCATGAATATTATATGGTAGTTGTGGCAAAGAATAATTGGTCACCCTATTGTAAATCAATTTTTGCGTTTTAATTTTTTTTCTTTAGTTATGTTGAAAATTTTCTCCATTTCACGAACTTTTAGAAATACACTATTTTTTCGTTTTATGTTCTGTAGTACTTCCCTCATAATTACATTTGACATCTCAACCTTGAATATATCAGGGCGGCTGTGGAAAAGAATTTTATGTTCTGTAGTTTCTTTATGTTAAAAATTTACACGATTTCATCAAAAACTTTATAATGATTTCTTTTTCCATCTCTCACTGTTAAAATGGATTGAAGGAAATGCGCGGCTGTTATATCCAAGCAAGTTGTTTTTCATTTTATTAAGTGGGGTGATTGACAAATCTTGTTGCATCAAGTTCAATTTCTGCATATGCCCTTCTAGTCATGAGTTTTCTAACTGCACTCCAATATCTGACTGAGTTTCGATTTTTCTTGAATCATGCGTGTTGTAAGTCTTAACTTTGTTTGTTCCCCTGCAGCACTATGCAAGCCTTGGTCTTGATGATATCATTTATTTCAATCCTGTTTTTGTAAACCACTGAATGAATATCTGATTTTGTTTCTGTTCATGGTTTAAGGTTCCATAATTTTATATACTTGCCGAGCCCCAATTCTCTCTGTCTTTCAAAAAAGGATGTTGATTTCTCTCCCTCCTCCCAGAAGCCCTCCCTTCTCTAAATTCCAATCTAAGTCTTGAGTTTCGTCTAAAATTAGATAATATGTTGTGTTCTTAGACAATTCTTTTATGTAACAATCCACCAGTGTCACTAAAATAATTATTTTCTTTGCAGGCAATGATGATGGTTTTGTGGGTGTCAAGAATTTTGTTCTATCGTATTATTTATGTTCTTCTGGAGTTAAATGCATGGTGCTTGCTGCAGAGAAGTTTTTGTTATACACTTATACCTTTTATATTGTTATTTATTAATGTTTCTTTAGTTCAATTTTGGATGCACTTTATGAATTATCGGAGCTTCTGTTTGAATCTTGAGTTGTTTATGTACGCTAAAATATTTGAGTATTTGTTTCACATTTTGCAACTGTGGTTGTTGGTTATTCAAAGTTTTGTTGTTTTGTTTCAACTGTGATGACCTGTTATTGGAACCCAAATGGATGAATTGGAGGATGGTTTTTTTTTTTGGCTTAATTACACAAATGGTCCCTTAATAATTATGAAATTTTGATTTGGTCCTCTTATTAATTTTCGTTCCATTTTGGTCCTTTAATTTATCTCTGTCCATCATTTAAATCCATTATGTTAACTTTTGTTAAAAAATGTTAACATTCATCTTCCTCCTGCATCAACTTCATCCTCAAACCCAGAAAATTCATCATCATCATAACTAAACCCAGAAAAATTAATACATTTCATGAAAAAACTCAGAAAAAACAGCAACACTCTTTCCCACAACCCTCACTTATCTTCTCCCTCGTCTCTCTTCTCACCACAACAATCCCAACTTCTCACTGCAGCTCCTTTCTCTTACACTCACCAACACAACACCATCGCATCCACTCTCTTTCATCGTCATCGCCGTCGTATTCTGTCACAATCACCACCACCGTGCTCAGTTCACCATCGCCGTATTCTCTCTCTTTCACAACGGTGATGACGATCTTCTGTCCTCCGTTCCAACACTTCGTCACCACCACGTTGTCTCATCTCGCCACCACCACGCAGTCTCAGATCCAACTAACACTTCGTCTCCTCCCTCCTCCACTCCTTTCATCTCACCACCACTATCATTGCCTCTGTCGCAACCACCACGCCATCCAGCCACCACTACACACACTTGGATTGGGATCTAAGTTTTGGAATCATTGGAGACACTCAAGAAGGTAAAGGGTCAAAGTAGAGTCAAAGCTCTTAAAAATCTTAGAAAAATTGTTGTTGCTCATGTTTGTGCTGGAAAACAGTGTTGAAAAATGGTGGGGTTGGTTTGGTTTGTTCTCTGTTAGGTCCTTTTACTTCACATGTTGTTGTTGGTTGTGAAGCTATTGGTATCCTTCTGAATTTGGATTTGAGTTTAGAATTGAAGAGAAAAAAATCTTATGCATCGAGCTAACTTTGATTGGTTGTTGATATTACGAATGAGGGAACTATTGAAACAAAGATGAATTGTGCTAACTCATTGTGTTCATCATCGCCTTCATATCTTTTGAAGGTTTCTACTGTTAATTCAATTTTGTGTTATTTGTTGTTTGAAGATTTATGAGTTTAAGTTTTGGGTTTATATTTGAGTTAATTTTGGATGATGATGAAGATAATATATTGGGTTTTTTTTTACTTTTTTTTTTTTTTTTTTTAGTTTTGTGATGAAATTTTTTGGGTTTGAGGATGAAGTTGATGTAGGAGGAAGATGAATGTTAACATTTTTTAACAAAAGTTAACATAATGGATTTAAATGATAGAGACGGATGTAACTTAAAGGACCAAAATGGGGCGAAAATTAATAAGAAGACAAAATCGAAATTTCATAATTATTTAAGGGACCATTTGTATAATTAAGCCTTTTTTTCATGTTAGATAATTTACATTTGTTGCTCGTTCTTGTTTCTGTTTTCATTACACCTAGTTCGATTCCCAGCAGCCCCGATTTTGATTAGCTTTGTAACAAACAAAAAAAAACTGAAGTTGAACCCACTTTTTCAAAGTGAACAGAATATGAGTTTAGGTGATGCAAATCAATTAGTATACTCACTCACTCTTCCGTATAATCACAAACTACTGAGGTTATCAAATATGCTGAAATCGTGTCTTAGGAAACAAAACTAAATTATATAATGTATGAGACTACGTTGTCCTCTACATGCTCATTTTAATGAGCTTATACCTATTCTAGCTTAGGTAGTTCTAGCTTATGTCAAAATCCGAACACAAACATAATTTTGTCCAAAGTTGAAACCAAGTGTTCAATGAATCCTCTCAAGGAAGTCATAATTGGCCAAAGTAATGTCATTAACACATGAAGAAAAAACGTTAATGAAGGACAAGATTTGACAAATAATAAATTGTGGTTTGAATAAACTCACACCAAACAAGAAAAAAGATTCAAGATTTGACAAATAAATTATGGTTTCATACACCTGTTAATTGTTATACAATTTCCATTGGGACATTGGCATATCAAGACCTGATGCTATAGAGTATGAAGGTCGAATTGCATGATTGGAGATCAATTTGATTGAGAAATGCTACTTCTAGAGAATATATTGTCCCGAACAGATCACGAGAGCACAATTATTATTGTAGCTGGGCCCATCCAATTTTACTTCCACCCACAACTTCCGTGATTTGTGTACAGAACCAGATTTTGATTGGTTGACAAGGATTTTGCGAGCACTTCATGAAGAATCCTCTCGCTATGAATAGCAGTCCTCAATTTCATTTCATACAAGTTGTGAAAAAACCACAGTGCACAATAGGATACTCTATACTTCCATTGTTGTCTGCTAAAAAGCAGCATATGAAGACTTAGAATTCTTAATACTCGACATCGGCTCTTTTCTTTCAATTACCATATTCTTAGCAATATCTTCCATGTTCTCAACTTCGTTTTGTTTTTTTTCCAACTTTGTACTTTTCTTTTGCTCAACAAGAACTCCAAATTTTTTTCATCCACCTTTTCTTTCTGTTTTGATTCCTTCTGTTTATTAGCATCTCTCACTCGCTGCATAAGCTTTTCTCTTTGCCGTAAAGCATTCATGTGATCCTCAACCACTTTTCTAGTCACGACAAAGTCTTCGAAAAGGTTCTCAATATAGGATGTCATTTTCTGGATGAAATTCGCAAGAAAAGGAGAAACTTTTTGAGGATTTTTTATTATTATTTTTATATAATTTAAGGACCAAGTACGAGAGAGTGATATACAGTGAACTAAATTGATGGTTTATAAATTGTTCAAAAATATAGGAAACATAACAAGCATAATAATAAGGTAAATTCTAAAATGGAGGTGCCAGTCTCATTATGGCATGATTTCCTTCAAGCGTATCATAATTTGAATCCAACTTCCGCTTCTTCTTGTTTACATTATCAATCTTCTCGCGGGTTTGTATGGTCATAGAGGCTACATTTTTAGCTTCTTCCAAAATTTCAGATCTCTTCTCCTTACATTTTGAGCAAGCATCCTCTAACTGTGACTTCTCCTGTAAAACCTTACGTGCTTTCTCCTCGAGCAAACGAATCTGTGCTTTGATATCTTCAATTTCAACATCCCTGGCCTTGATCTTATCCTCAGCGGCACTGATGGACTCGTCAAACTTCATTATCTTGTCTTTCGATGCTTGAAGCTTGGATATTGAATCTTTATGATCCACATTAAGTTGTTGAAGAGTAACATTGCTCAGTTTTCCTTCATCAATATTCACTGTAGCTTCTGTGAAGATTCTAGTGAAATCAGTAATACCGGAACTTTGTTTCTCAGAAAGCTCATTAGCTCTATAATTGAGTTTAACTAATAAAGCTTTCACCTCTTCTCCTAGAGTCACATCATTGGGTAAATGTTTCAATAAGTTTCTTGAAAATGCCAACTCCCTCAATTCATCAAGCAGCGTTTTGATACTCTCAGTTTCAGTAGCTTCTGCTTGTTCTGTAGATTGAGGAGTCTGTGAAGAATGACCAAGTTCACCAGATAAGAGTTTGTCCATGATTGCCAAAGGGTCTTCTTCAAGGATTCTCTTGTATTCAGAATAATCAATAGGAGAATATTCTGAATCCTTTGAAGAAGAAGGTTTACTTGAAGAACTCTCAGCAGCCATTGAGGTGTTTGGATTTAGTTTGTTAGTATAAGAATATGATGGAATTTGTAGATTCTTCACTAATGGTGGTGGTGATTGTTGAAGATGCTTAGTTTCCTGGTAATGATACAATCAACCATAAGTATCATTAAGGAATAAAGTAGTTTGCATTAAGAATGAAGGATTTTTCATGTCATTAAGGAATAAAGAAAAACCTCATCTGTCTTCGACTTGTTTGCTGAATTTAATCTTGTTGGAGAAATAGAAGGGTGCAATTCATCATCACCAGACGACTCATCTCTCTGTTAAAGGTAAGAAAAGTAAATGACAAGTTAAAAGGATACAAAAAATATATAAATATTTTTTCACATACAAAAATATATCTGTTTTTGCCATTATCTATAAAAACTTGTTTTAGTCCCTAAACCAGAAGATAGGCCGCACCTTACAGACCGGTTTTGTAAGGATGAGTTAGACCCAAATTCAACATTGATATTTATATGTTTTGATTTTATACTTTGGTCTTAAACCTCTAATTTGTATAGGGAAAAGACCTTAATAATTTGAAATTCAGCAACGAGGCAAGTACCATCCAGATAAAGACCATTTGTGATGGGCCAAATAGGTTACTCAACATACTTGGTGTATCTACTATCTCCTTGTAACTGATTTTCCCCATACAATACTTGTTGCAAGTGAATACTATAATTAAGCCTTTGTAACCTCCTTTTAATTTGAACTAATGAGAATAAATTTCAGAGTCTCTTGCATTCCATTTTATTCTCTCAATTCTGTTCATATTATTTGTTTTATTATGTTGTTCATGAATTTTTTTAATAAGTATGATGAAACCAAGTTCCAACCATGGATCGAACTCAGGTACTTCCAATAGAACCCGAATACTTCTATCGATTCGACATTAGCAGAACGCTCCTTAACCAATTGAGTCCCAAAAGTTGGTTTTAATGTTTTGATATTAGTATATGTAAAATTTGTTCATGTTGGTTTTAATTCTTGTAATGTATGAACTATATTAATTTTAGGACTAAACTTAGATAAAGCGCTATCCATATTGTTCTAATTATTCCTCTCAAGAAGACATTTTTTCACACCCTTTCAGAATTGTTCCTCACATAAAGGTTAACTCCAACATAAACAAAACAACAAAGATTAAAACAAAACAACAATGATCAAGGTTATAGTAATAAGACAATATTTGAAAAGAGTAAGATGATGTGATTGTGATATTAAGAGGTCAAACACGTAAGTATTACCTTAATTTCTTTACTGCGAGACGATTCTACATCAGAACCTCCTCCAGTATAATCCTCCACCTTCTCAAATTGTTCTTGTTTAAAGGATGAAGTTTCAGTTTCCTCTCCAGACTTCGTAGAACTCTCATGAACAATCTTAAGTTTCATCATTTCTTTGGAATTATCATCATCGTCCAATTTTTCTTTCTCTTGAGGATTTTCATGTGACTGAGTATCATTGGAGACTAAAGAAAAAGAAATGGTGAGGTTGGCAAAGAAAAAATCGACTATCTTAAAGATTTAAAAGTTTTCATATCAATGTTTATTTCAAGTTTCAAACAGGCAATTGCGATTCATCAAAAAAGAAAGCATGCAACTGTAATTAATAAAAGTGGTTATGTGCATAATAATAGTTGTAAAGGTAACTCTACTCTCTGAGATGATTGTAAAACTTGACGATGAAGACAAATGAAATAAACCAATCTATATAATGTTTTAATATATAAATTTTTATAAAATGTTGTATCTTCATCTGGTTTCACTCAAATTGAATTTGAAGGGGAAGAAATATTGGAATTAGTATTGAATTGAATAAAATGAGATGGACTATATTAAAATATTAACAAGAAAAGTAAGATATCATATAACATGTGCAAAAGAGAGCAAAAAGTTTCGTACCAATTAAACATTCATATGAACTGTGACAATTTTCATTTAAGTCCAATTGTTGGTTCTGTATGTCAGTACATTCCTTCTCGTCATCTCCGTCGTCATAGCCTTCACCTGATCTTGATTCAAATTGAATTTCCTCATACAACTCTAATTCTAATTCCTTGTCTAAATTCCCTGTACCTAAAACCCTCCGACTTTCAGAGTAGTAAATTGGACAAACTCCACACTCTTTGATACTTAAGAGGCCATCAAGTTCTCTCCCGCTGCTTGTATAAGTTTTAATGCAGAATTTGAAAGAAATCTTTCTTCCAATACTGCTGAGTATGCTGTCATAATGGTATGGATCATACCATACAAAAATATGATCCATGTTCAAATTTGTAATCGGTTTATGATCCCACTTAGACTTATATCCCACCTCCCTGCTTCCATCTTCCGTATAGCATTGACATCGCATTCCAACAAAGTATCCATGCTGTTGTGTTCTTTTCGATGGAGAAACAACAACTGCAAAAATACAGCCCAATGATTTGGAAATGTTGACAGTTATGGAGGAAGATGTGGTTGATCGGTGTTTGAACTCTCTTGGAACTCTGCGTCCTGGCAGACAAACCTCGGCTCTGTTATAATTGAAGCTGTGGGTTTGGAATCTGTACTTTCTGACTAATACATTGTGAAAGGCAGCACTTTTCATTGTTAACACGGCATCTTCCGTAATGCAGTCAAGCGAGGGTCCATCCAATTCCAGCATAATGCTATTCTTAAACGAAATGTATTTTTTTTGGCCAATCATGTTTATTGAAAAGGTCTTCAAAGTGGATACTGTTATTAAGGAAGTGCAGTTGTCGGCCTGAAACTCTTTGATGCTTAAAGGAAGTTCTGGAAGACAACGAAGCTTACTGCAATTGTCTAAAGACTGAATTTCTAGCTCTGAGAGGTACTTGATGCTAGCAGGCAACTCCTCCACACTGCTTCCATCCAGTCTTAATTCATGCAATGATTCTAAGGAACTAATGTTTGCAGGGAGTTCAATCAAATTACAACAGTCTTTCAAGTGTAGTAATCTCAATAATGTCAGACCGTCAAAAAGGGCTTCTAACTTTGATTTAGTAACAACATTGCACTTAGAAACCCGAAGTTCAGTAAGTGATCTCAAGTGAGACAATTCAATCGGTAGATTTGTTAGATTTAAGTCTTCTAGATTCAACCAAATAAGGTTGTTCATGTCACCGAGTGATGGGTGCAATATTTTGATTCCAGTTTTACTTAAATCCAACCTATTTATTGAATCTGAGGACAACGAAAATTCCTTCAGACTCTTGCAGCCTTTGACACTGAAGTATTTTAGAGATGTTAAATGCTTCTCACCCATAAGACTTTCCAGTTTTATGCACCTATCCAGTAGCAAAGTATCAAGTGTGTCCTTAGAAAAAGCAGAAGGTTGAAGTTCACATAATTCTTCACAACCGGAAAGGCGCAACTGTTTGAGTTTCAACGCCCCAGACAAATCAGGGAGGCTGCGGAACTTCTTGCATTCACTTAGGTCGATTACCTCTAAATTCACAACTTCCTGTACCAATTCAAAAGGACACGTCAAAGGTTATTAATATTCGCATATTTTTATTTAAACTAGTCTGCCAAGCATCCATTCATTTTCACACCATGCAAGAGAAGAAAACACAGCTGCATGTGACTCACATTATTTAATCATTTACTAATGTTCATTTGCATAAAAAACAAAGAAAGAATCCCATAATTCAGATGAATTGGTTTAAGTACACACACGCACCTGCATCCCGTGCCAAAGATGTTCAATGTTACTGTGCGGCAAGCAAATCTGAATCAGCTGCTCAGCATGAAAAGGCTCTGGAAGAGACTTCAGGGGATACCCATTCCACTCAAGGTATTTCAATTTGTCAAAAAATGGCATAATATTTTCAGGAAGATGCACAGTGCCCAATTTCTTCTTACCATTGGGGATGTGGAATTTAAGAAATCTTAATTTTGTCATCAATTTGAATGTGTCAGCTTGAACATGTATATCTACTTTTTGAGACAAATCAAATATTATTCCTTCAATTGCATCACTCCCCTGATAAATTTAAAGAAGTCACTACTTTACCACGACAAATCAACAGTAATATTTTATTTAGAAAATGTTAACAGTCGATACCTTGTTATTTCCAAGTACATCACAAATGTCTGTAGCATCCCTCAGTCGGCTACACTTTCCTCGGTCATTATATTCTTCTCGAACTATATCCAAGGCCATCTTTTGTAGTAGGTCATGCATTTGTATTCTGTCATTGTTTGAAATGGTTATAAGAGCTTTGTCTTCAAGGATTTTTATCCCACTAGTTGCATTGTAACCATAGGCATCTAGTATCCTTGTGACAATATCTTTGTTTTCACCTTTGAAAAAGAATGCAATGTCTAGAAACATTTCCTTCTCTCGCCATGATAATCCATTATAACTTGCTCTTAGCACTTTTTGAATTTCGTGAAAGGCTCCCCCCTTTTTCACATAATCATTCAACTCGGATTCCCAGAATTCTGGTTCTCTGGAATGAAAATGTGAACCCAAAACTTGTAAAGCTAATGGAACGCCTCCTGCGCATTTAACTGCCCTTTCAGAGAGTCGCTCGTAACCCTTTAAAGGGTGGGCTTTCTTGAAGGCTCTTAAGCTAAAAAGATTTAGAGAGTCTTTAAGCTTCCATGTTTTGACCTCATATATCTCATCAACTTTTCCACTAAGCGTATGCCTGTCTCGTGTTGTGATAATGATTCTGCTGTCAGGTCCTAGGTCACCAAGTACTCGACACAAATCATCTAACTGTGTAGCATTATCAACATCATCAAGTACAATGAAAACTTTTTTGCGAAAGAGCCTCGTTTTGATGAATGTGTGAAGTCCATGAACATCAGATGCTGTAATTTTCTGCTTCAGTAGCTCACTAAGAAGCTTATTACGAACATATATTTGTCCGAACTTTTCTGATTCTTCATTTATCTTTTCCAAGAAGCATACATTATCATAATAGGGAAAGTTCTTGGCAAACATCTGTTTTGCTATGGTTGTCTTTCCTATTCCACTCATGCCCCAAATTCCAACTCTTGGTATTGTTTTCAGTAATAATTCAATATGTTCAATGTTCTTATCAACTTTAACAAGGTCTCTCAGTTCATTAGGATACATGAGGGACAATTTCTGCAAAACATCTTCCACAATATTGTCGATGACTTGAGAATCGTCCCTAAATAAATAAATAATGAATAAACAAATTAAACTTAAAGAAAAATTTCAGTTTTGTAAGTAATTACAATATATAATCTCAAAAAAATAAAAATTAGAAGTTATAAATGAATCTGGAGTAAGAGCCTACAAGGTCAATAAGATATGTTTATGTGAGAATACCATCACCAAAATATCTACAATTTGTTAAAATTCCACCAACAATATTCAGATAATCAACTTCAAAAGCCTTAGCAACGATCAACGTCAAAAACCTTAGCACAGATTTAAGGAGCATAGTTTGCCATAATAAGTAAGTAATTGAAACATCCGTTAAAATATCAACCTGGTTGGGCACAGTGTGTAATGAGTCAAGTGGAAGGGGTAATATAGGAAAGGGTTTTGTGGTGGCAGTGGTTTGAATGCCGGACCTTGCATATATTATACATTGTTTGTTCCTACCAACTGAGCTAAACTCAACTCCACGAGAACAAGAAAGAGTTTGTCTAACATGTGTAACATTGCTGATGTTAAAGCAACTAAAAACTTATGTATTTATTATAAATTGTACAAGTTCTAATGTAAAATTACTATTTTAAATTTCCTAATATGTGCAAATCAAGAAATATGAAGGAATGGATTTATATAAAGGGTACGCTAACATGTGGCATAAAGGCACAAGTTAGCATTTCCCTTGTGTAAATAGGAGAAAGTCAAGGAAATAAGACAGGAAATATATGATATGTAATTTCTTCTATCTCTAGCTCTCTGATTCTTTCACTCTTATGCTTTTCATATAGTTCTTCTATTTTTTTTAACAATATAGTTCTTCTTCTATTTGTCTTTTACTAGTAAATTGGTAGATATTCCTCCTTTGTTTATACACTGGGAGTTGGATTCATCGTTCATATTCAGTGCAATAGCAACAATTGTCTTTATTATAATTTGATCCATTACACACAGCCCTAAATCAATAGAATTTAGGAATAAAATTAAAAAGATAAATAATTTAGTCATATCATTTAATATTATTTATATTTTAAACTTTATCATCGATGTTTGTTGCTCAAATAAATTTTATTTATGGTTGTGTTTATGCAAGACTTGTTCTTTCAACAGGTATTGTTAAAAACAATAATAGAAGACGTTATATAAAACGACGAATAATTAAGAAAGATAGCTAATTTATGTTTTCAACATAATATTTATTGTTGATCGAAAAAAAATATACAAAATAAATTGGGGTATGTTGGTAAAAAAAATGACTACAGTACTTAAAAATACTTAATAGGTCTTATAAAAAAGGATAAAAGAAATTCTCAAAAGAGTCTTATAAGAACAGTACTTAAAAATACCTAATAGGTCTTATAAAAAAGGATAAAAGAAATTCTCAAAAGAGTCTTATAAAAATATAGATAGTAGCATGTATGTGGATATTAAATGTGAGTTGCTTGTAATAAAAAGGTACATAATAATATCCTAATAAATAAATAAAAAAACTATATCAGATTAATATTATAAGAAGAAAAAAAACTACTTCTTAAATCTATTGAATAATTAATGTTTTTGGTATATGATGTTCGAAATTCATGAATTATTAAATGAATATAAAAATAACTTTTTGATTATAATAATTACTGGAGGGAGTGATGGTCAAGTAAGATAATAATAGTCATACCTAGAGCTGTCAAAATGGATCGGGCCATACGGGCCGGACCGAAAAGTCCAAATAAAACGTAGGATTTAGGCCGAATAATTGCAGCCCGGATTCTTCCAGGGCTTTTTAGCCCGGCCCGTAAAAACCCGTAACCCTTTCGGACTAGCCCGTTTGGGCTAAGGGCAGCCCGCATAAACTTAGGGAATGTATACTTTTTAACCATAAAACATGAAATTCACTTATGATTTTTGGATATTTTCTTTGTTTTGGCGTCGTGTTATCTAATCTTTCTTCTCATTTTTTTTGTTTAATTTTTTATTTTCATTTGATTAATTTGCCAAATGTTAGCTACTGCCAATTCATTAAATGTTACAGGGACTTAGCATTTCTCTTCTCGTTGGTACTCCTTTTTGGAATGATTGCTATAAATATTAATTTGGAAGCCAATAATCAGTTAGTAGTTGGTACACTTTAACTTTCTAAACACACAGCCATTGTCTTCCTATAACTGAGTTATGTATTCTTCATCCATCCATACGTAATCATCCACCTGTGTGTTTGCTTATTATTGATTTATGCGGTTTTACTTATTTTTTTGTTTTTTCTTATTATTAATTAGCTTCTACAAGTCCTTCAATGATTAAAAAAAAAAAAAAGTATTTGCGGGCTGGCCCGTTAGCCCGGGAGCCTGTATAGGGCCGGGCTCGGGCTCTATTATTTCATCCCGTATTTAAATCGGGCTTTTCAGCCCGACCCTAAAAAGCCCGCAGCCCGTTCGGGCCGGCCCGAAAAGGGCCCCGTAGCCCGTTTTGACAGCTCTATCATGCCCTTGAGCGGTGGCGGAGCACCACTTGGGTTGAGGTGGGCCACGGCCCACCCCCAATTATTTTTATTTGTTTTATATATGTGTAATTACAAATATACTTAGGCCCTGTTTGGATAAACAGCTTATATAGATGCTTATGGCATTAGGGCTTATAACATTAGAGCTTACGTCATAAGCTCTTATACTTAATAAGCTATTTATGTTTGGATATGTACACTAAAAAGTACTTACATAAATTGAAGTGTTTGGATCTACATTACATAAGCAATTATCGAAATTTTAAATATTTTTAATTTAACAAAAAAATCAAAAAATCGAACCGCAAAAATCAAAGATAATAGTGTAAAGTTTGTTACCAAAAAAAGACAAGTTAAGTTTGTTTTATTTATTCAGTTTCATTTTGTTACGTAACAAAAAAATAAAAAAAATCTTCCTTCAAAAAAAAAATATCTTAGTTATGTGTGTTACTTTGGTAAGATAAGTATATAGCAATTTTGTTGCTCATGCACGCCAAAGATAACTAACATTATAATTAAAATATATTTTTGTTTCTAAAAACAAAAGCAAAAAAATTAAAATATATGTTTTGAAAAAGTGGATCCAGAGAGAATCGAAGGAGGTTACATAAATTCATAAGCTCCTTGTTAAGCTGGAGGGTAAGCTGAAAATTTATGCTTATTAAAATATGGCATAAGCAGCTTATGAAACTATGATAAGCTATTTTTATTTATTTACCCAAACACTGTTAAAAAGGCATATGGGAGTAGATAAGCCCATATAAGCTCAAAATAAGTCAATCCAAACGGGGCCTTACTTTAAGAACAAATATGTTTTTGGATCTCATCAAATGGTTGATATTTCATTTATTTGAGAAGTGTATAATACGTTAATTTTGAGACATTAATTCTAAATATAGCATGAATATTTATATTGAAACTTGGAAGAGAAGTTAGTGTAAGTATTAGTTTTGATTCTATTTTTTATGTTTTTTTTTTTGGGTTACCTATTTTATATGTTTTCAAGTATTTGGAATGCGTAGATAATTATTTAAATTTTTAATATATGTTTTTAAATTTTTTATTTTCAACTTTATATTTAACACACACTACAACATAAATTTTATTTTATATATCATAGTTCATTTTGGTGGCCCACCTTAAAAAAAAAAAAAATTGGCTCCGCCACTGCCCTGTAAATATGCATCTCAACAAATATATGTTATATGTTCATTAAAAGGAAAATATCCTACTATTTTTCTTTTTATGGTCAAAGTATTTTTACCCCTGCGCCCCTTGGGATGTATCTATCATCAAGTATTTCAACCACATAAATAGTGTATTTTCATCATTAAACCTAAGACTTGATGCTACTCAAGTGTGCGTTGAGTTTCCACCATTGATCATCAATTAAATATGGGCTTATACCACATCAATTATAATATTTTCAATGTGTTCAACAAGATATTCGAAGACATCATATCATTGTCAAACAAATTATTGCAAGATTTGGTATTATTTTCTATAGAATTTTGTTCACTTTCAATAATGTGATTTGGAAATTCGTCTTACAAATCATATTCATCGCGAGTATGTATAACATAAGAATAAGAATTAAAACCCTTCCAAAAAAACAAAAAAAAAGAAATTAACTCATGACTATGACTATGAGTTTAGAGGAGTATTATTAAATTAAATACATACCGATATTTGCGAGAGTCCCATCCAGATATATTGGCAGCCATCTTGAGAGCAGCTCTCCACTCGGACACTCTATCAACATAAGATATGCTGTTGACGAGATCTCTCTCATATCTTGCAAATGCCATCTCGTAACTCTCTTTCTGATGACGAACATGTGATGGATCTATGTTATAGAACACAGGTATAACAACCTGCCCAAAAAGTTCTCTGCAATGGAGTATTTGCAGGAGTTCATCCAAACACCACTTTGAAGTTGCATAGTCTTTTGAGAAAACTACAATAGACATATGCGAGTCTTTGATTGCTTCGGCAAGAGCAGGTCCAACCTCATCTCCTTTAACAAGACTATAATCAATGTATGATTCGATACTTCTATCGGTAAGAGCTCGATGAAGCTGGGCAGTGAAGTTTGTACGTGTATCCTCTCCCCTAAAACTAATGAATACATCATACTTTTTGTGAGAGATACGCATATCTCAGGATAATAATCAACTAGTTTTGACCACACTTTCTTTTAGGTTCTCTTTGGTTCAAATTAAACCACGAAAAGATAGATTATAAGAGAGTGGAGGGGTTTATGCAGATGGTAACAGATGCTTAGATCTATCAGAGTTTTGATATAAAGAGTTGTGTTGGGTACCAATAAGCAAAATAACTCCAAATTTAAATTTGCTTTACAAGATATTTTAGAAAATGATACAACATGATTAGATGAGATACCTGCTTCACCAAACTTATTAAAAGAGTATTACCCAAGAGAACATGGAAGAGATGATAAGAGTCTCTTCCGACCTAACCACATATCATTTTATTTTATTTTTTTGAAAGAAAGGTGGTCTTAAATCTCTTAAGGGAGAATTTTAATGTCTATGATAGTCCTATTTGACTTAGAAGAATTCATCGCTGCATGTATACATGGAAAATAATCTCTTTACACCAAAATAAAGAGTAAAATAAAGCACAGACCCTTTTCTTTCGATGTTTTTTGAGTTAATAGTCTTTTACTCCTATGAAATATATGTAATATAGAGCACTTTTGATTTGTCTCCATAAAAAAAATTGAATTTGATTTTTGTAAAATAAAGATTCTTCATAATTGCCCCTTAAGCTCTTTGATTCAGCAGAATCTAAGATATTTTTTTAAAGCTAAAATATGGTTTTAGTCCTTGCAAATATGCCTCGTTTTGGTTTTAGTCCTTGTAAAAAAAAAATTGTTTTTGGTCCCTGCAAAATTTTTTGTTTTTGAAAATAGTTCCTGGAGGGACTATTTTCAAAAACAAAAAATTTTGCAGGGACCAAAAACTACAAAATTGGTTCAGTTATAATGTGCCACGTATGCAAATCATCACAAAAGTGGGGTCAGGGACTATTTTCAAAAACAAAAAAATTTGCAGGGACCAAAAACAAAATTTTTATTTTACAGGGACTAAAACCAAAACGATGCATATTTGCAGGGACTAAAACCATATTTTAGCTTTTTTTAATTGTCAAAGATAGACAAACATGTGGGTCCCACAAGTTTTTTTAAATCGTGTACATGTGAAAAGAAAGATCAACAAAAGAAGCTGGTTAGTTTCACTCGTTAGTCAACGCTTCTGTTGTGGTGTTGACTGCATCATCATATCATATATATATTATCCACCACCCAATTTGAAGAAGAGGGAGAAGAAAATAGTAGAACTAGATGTAGAAGTTTTGTAAGGGTCATTGATTGTATATGCCTTGTAGCCCCATGCATCTTTTGACTTTATATCAATGATCTTGCAAGTTGAGGATGGAGGTGTTGTAACATGTAAATGTTAAAGTCTCGCCATGGATGTAAAAATTGAGGTTGAGTAAAATATAAGTGAGAATATGGTGTATAATCTCACTTATGTAGTTATTTTTACGCGTGAGGTTCTTCATTATGGTAGAGTTATGTTTCGAGTGTACTTATATATAAATTAGATGACTCATAAATTTAGCGATTAAAGTTTTGAATAAAGATATAATGTTAAATCTCATTTGTGTTAAAAAATTGAAGGGTCTGCTAAAAAATATTAAGTGTATAAATAAATATAGCAACTATACATCCTAAATCAATTATCTATTCCCTTTCAAACAAAAAATCAATTATCTATTCATCTCCATTCATTTTATAATTTCTTGTTTCCTCTTATCAGTCAAATTAATTGATTTAATGGATCTGGAATTGTTGGAACACTGGTGAAAATTGATTTCTTTTTCCTTTTTAAGAGCTTCATGAAGCTTGCCCGTGAAATTTTTCCTTGTGCCTTCACCCCTAAAGTTAATGAATACATTGTATTTCTTTCTTGTTGAGTTAGATATTTAAGGATGCGTTTGTTTCAATTTTTTTAAAAAAAAAAATAGATTTTATATTAAAAGAATCTATAGATTGTTTTTAGAGATTTTAAAAAAAAAATCTGAAGTTATTTTTGTTTGTCTACTATCCATAAAAAAAAAAAAATTTCTTCTAAAAAATGATCGTTTTGACTTGTACATGTGTTACCTCCTTGTAGTTGAAAAAAAATAAATTTTGAAAAAAGCTAATCCTAAAAGCTTTTCATTTTATGATCAAAATAGATTTTTTTGATAAAATAATTTTTCTAAAAATCCTAATCAAACACTTAAAAATGAAAAAAGTTATTTTTTTTAAGGAAAATTTTTTATTTTTTTTGAAAAAAATCTTAAACAAACGGAGCCTAATTTAGTTCTAAACCATTTGCAATAGAGCACCCCGAATTAGATGCTTAAGTGGGTCTCATATGTCCACATCACTTATTTTACGGTAATATTTAATAAGCATCAATTTTCTACAACCCAGCACCTTAAAAGAAATTATTAAATAGGTCCCACAAATAATTCTATATCATTAAATTTCAACAAAATTTATTTATTTTATTAAGATTTATTAAATAGGACCCGCGAAAAATGAAGAAAGAGAGAGGGTGCTTCCAAGCCATCCTTCTCCATAGACACCCATATATTATACTTCACAATGGAGATGCTTATTAATATGGTGTTAAATAGGTGAAGCACCCACCATTGTGGATGGTCTAAGTAATCAATTAGCTATCTCAAGTGCAAAATGGATCGAACAGAATATGAATTTTTTGTTTATTTAGTGAAAACAGAACATGTATGTATGTGTGTGTGTGTGTGTGTGTGTATATATATATATATATATATATATATATATATATATATATATATATATATGGGGTAATGTTAACCATTGCCTCGGACACTGGTTAAGAAATCAAATGTAGTAATATATAGGGCTGTTAACTTACACCCATTTAAAAACACTAAGTGTAAATTAGCAAGCTGCATCCACCTAAGATCATTAAGGTGTAAGTTAGCAACTTACACCCACTTGAATATTTTTACTCATTTTTGTAAGTTTTATCTAATTGTTTACACCTATCTCACAAATTTACGGGTAAAGATCATCTCCATTTATAAAAATAAATGGAAGATGCAATTTAGAAAGAGATAGACAGAAAAAAATAAGCGGTGAATCCTATCATTAAGTGGATCCCACTATCATTAATTATTTTTTACTTTTTGTATGTATTTATCTTTTCAAATGGAACAAATAGAGAGGATTCTAATTCCAAATTTACACCCACTTCCATCATTTCAAATATTGTTTTCTTAAAAATTTGTCACACCTTGTACTAAAAAAAACATGAAAGATAGCGCAAACATTTGTTTCCTTAGCAATCGAAAAACATTAATGAAATTTACCCTTTGCATATAACATATTTAGATGAATTAAATTGAACTTTTAGTAAAAAGCAAATGAACGTAGCTTGTTAATTTACACCTTAACATTTTTAGATAGGTTTAAATTAGCAGCCTCTGTATATATATATATATATATACCGCTTCAAGGCCATCATATATCATAAGCTCACATCTTAAATCTATCACATGCTTGAGCTAAAACAATTTGCATTAAAATATATTGGTACATTATTATTATACTTCAATTTGGACGCAAAGACTTAGAGTCGTCTCTTAAAATTTATCATAATAACAAAGTTAATGAAAATTTATAATTAATAAGAAAAATCACCTTTTTTTAAGAAAAATATTGTATTTTAACTACAACCACCCTTATGTTTACTTTTTTCGCATAACAACCATCATTTCTTTAATCTCCGAAGGAGACAACACAATATTTTACTTTTGAAAAGAGACAAGGGAGAAAGATTAAAAAAATTAATTTTAGGTTGTCATCATTTATTATATGCTTAGTGGTTATACCCTTCTTTTGGAATGTCGTTTTTTGGTTTGCTATGGCATTTTGTGCGTAATTGGCTTGGCTTCTCTTAAGTTGATCTCGTTGCTACATCAGATCAATTCGTTCAGTTTGGTAATTTAGCAGGTGTTGCTAAATTGTGGTGTTCATTTATGCTTTTAGAATGGTTTTCTTATACTTGGGTAATTTGAAAGAAAAAGAACAACAAGATTTTTAATCACAAAAAAAGCACGGCTCTTCAACTTCTGAATAATATTAGGCAGCTTTCTTTTTGGAGATTGAAGGCAAGATTTACGACATTGCTTTTAGTTATCATAGTTGGTGGCATAGTCCTCTTTAAGTGTTCGGGTATTGGTTAATTAACTTGTTTTTTCCTTTTCTTTTATGTTTGAATTATTGTTACTGTAACTTTTGTATTTTACTCTGGAACGCCTTAATAAGGAAATTATCTATTTAAAGCATGTGATTTGAATGTATTTTTCTTAATTCTTTTTGATTGGTAAGTTTTGATATTATCTATTTTATGACATTGTTTCTGGTGTTTTGAGTATGAACCAATTTGGATAAGGAAATTGACCCTTACACTAACATTTTAGATACCAAAGAAGAGATGGTCTATGCTTTGAAGTTTTTGCTTGAAGTGCGTACGGAGGACAAATTAGGTTTTTGATCTGAATTGTAATTTTGAAGGAAACTTATGTTGAGAATTTTTGTATAGGTTTTTATTAAGAATCTGAAGGTGAAAAACACAAGAAGGGGGGGGGGGGGGGGGGGTTGAATTGTGTTTTCTTTTTCTCAATATTACTTCTTCTGATAAAAACTTCAGAAGCAGTTTGGTTGCTTCTGATGAAATGATCAGAGTCAGATTGCAGCGGAAAAGAACAGAGCAGAGAAAAGAAAGACACAGACACAAGCAGTTATCCTGGTTCCTTCCACAACACGGAAGTAGTCCAGTCCCCCTTGCACTTCCAAGGAGATTTCACTATAATCACAAGATTACAACTGCTCAATACTTTCTAAGTATGAGACTTCACAAAAATGCTCAAGCACACACGCAAGAGTCTTCCAATGCTCAAGCACTAAGCAAGAGACTTCTAATGCTCAAGCACGCAGGCAAGAGACTTCTAATCAAACAAAAATACAGAGAATTGAGTTTGAATTGAACACTTGATATACAATCAGTGATGTTCACAATACAATGCAGAAAAGACTCTAGACTTTGAATTTCTAAGATGTATCAAATCAGTGCAGAAATTCAGTGTGCTTTGTAGAATCAAATTGTCAGAGTTTTGGCGCTTTTGAACTTATGTATTTCTCTATCTTCAATCTTCAAGTCTTCACTCCTTTATATAGAGGCGTGAAAGAGACGTTGAGATAATCAGCACGTCTAAAGAGTCGTTTGAAATCCTTTGATTATCCACCAGTGATCCTTTGCCTGATTTGGGTGTAGTCCTTTGAAGAATAAGCTTCAAATTCATTCCCATCTTGAGTGTACAAATTCTGCAGGCATGGCTGTTGTTTTGTCTTGTAGCGTAGACAGAAAACAGAGTAGTGGAGGTAGTGGTTGTACACTTGTACTTTGTCAACTCTATTAATGAGAGACAAGTGCTCAGTGCTATCCATATATCCGTTGATACCTCCATTTCAATTCTTCGTTCTTTCTTTGATAAGACTGAATTGAGAATCAGCTACTTTGAATCTTCAGTTTGATTAAAGGATCAAACGTAGCTTCTGGTGAAGATATTGCTTCTGATGAAAACTTTTGCTTCTGATGACCTTCTGCTTCTGATGACGTCATCTCTTCAGGAGCACTTCAGCTTCAGGAGCAGTTTTCTTCAAATGCTCAGAATTTCTTTTTCTTTCCATTGTTCTTCCAAGACCTATTGAAATAACTTGAGTAGCCTTTGGTCCTGTACACTTGAACAATTATTAGTAATAACCAATTGACAATTTTTAATACCTTGTTATCATCAAAACTTAATAAGGTTCATTGTGAAACACATTTTGTTCCAACAATCTCCCCCTTTTTGATGATGACAAACAATAGTATTTAAAATGTTCAATTGTTGTTGACCACTGGGATAGAGGTTTGTAAGCTCCCCCTGAGTCTAATAGATCCTTAAGGTGAGGTTTGTAAGCTCCCCCTAAGTTCTATTCTTATTAATTAAATTTCAATAAAATACTCATAAAAATTAAATCAGAAGTATTTAAAAGAAATTTAGAAGTGGTTGTAGTGGGGCTCAGTGCCTTAAAAATACTATACATTTACTCCCCCTTTTGTCATCAACAAAAAGAATAGAAACAAAAGAAAGAGTATCAGAGCAAAACAAAACAAAAGAATAAACATATAACCTTTAAAAATAGTATTTTAGAGCAAGCAGCATTAAAAACAGTAAATATCATCAGAGTTAAAGCTTGTAAAACATATTGAAGGTGAAAAAGCACAAGATCCAGAAACAATGATAATATATATATATATAGAAAAGTTGAGATACAAATGCAGTGCAACTAAAGTACTTAGAACAAAAATTAAAACAAGCAAAAAAAAATGTGCAACTAAGGTTGGGTTTGCTTGTACATCTGTTCCAATAGATACTTGATTTGCTCATTCTTCTTTTTGAGTAGCTCATCCTTTTCCCTCAATCTTCTTTTGTACCCAGCATGAATTCTTGTTGCCCTTGAGATGTACTCTTCTTCTCGATAGAAAGGAGTGATGTCCAGCAGAGGCACGTAATTCAGCTCTTTCACTCTAGCTGCTTCATGCATATCATCCAACATCTTTTGCAGCATGGCAGAGTGAGATGAGACACACTTTGAACTAAGCTTATCCAGTAGGTCATCAAAACTCTTTTTCAGATCCATCCATTGATCAAGATAGTGAATAGGAGGTACAGGAACTGTTCTGCGAAGAATCAGTGTCTGAATCTCATCACTAAGCTTGATTAACTGTTCATCTATATACTCAGATTCAAGGATATAGTCAGGGATGGTTGAAGGTTCAGATTGAGTTGTATGAGATGTGGAAGGTTAGTCAGAGGCTAAATCTATTATTGGTGGTTCTGGTTGTTGTTCTGGTTCTGTTGTTTGGTCAGAAGTTGTTTGAAGGTCAGGAGCAACTTGTTCAGAAGCATCTTGTTCAGGAACAGTTTGTTCAGGAACAGTTTGCTCAGGAACAGTTTGTTGGTTTTCTAACACAGTCTTTCCAGGGACTGTCTTAGAGGCCTTTGTAGGTGTAGGTTGCATTTCACCACCTAAGTGTTTTTCTAAATTGTGAATGGTTGAGGATTCTTGTTGTTGGGGGATTTCTGAAGTAGTTGCTTCTGAAACTACTTTAGAGGCTCTTTGTGGAGTTTGGTTAGGTTCTTGGTTGGGTTCAGGTTGTTGTACACTAACAGGTTCTGGAATATCTGGATATAGTGGATGAGTAGTAGGCAAATTGAATTTCTCACACAGTTTAATCCTATTTTTGGAAAATTCTATTTGAGTGCTCTCATAGTTAAGTGTTCCATATTCTGTTAGTTTGGTAGGTTTGGTTTTTAGAAGTTTGTCTATGTGTTGGCTAAGGGGTTGGTCATCTGATTCTGTGGATGGTGAAGAGGGTGAAGAGGGTAGAGATGGAATCTGAGTATAGATGTCAGGTTTGGATGAATTACCTGAAGATTGAGCTTCTGGATGAACTGCTTCTGGAGCTTTTGAAACAGGTTCTGATGAAGTTGCTCCTGAAGCTTGCTTATTCTTCAAGGCTTGAGAAAGCAGAGTTGCTCCATACTGAACAGTTTCTTGCTCTAACTCAGACGCTAAAGCAGCAATGTCAGGAGTAGGCACATACCCTGCAGCCTTGAGACGCTCATCCCTTTCTTTCTCAAACACTTCCTTCAACCTTTTTCTTCTCTGCTATCTTGGATGCAGAGTACTCCTTAGCATACTGCTTTAATTCTTCAGTCATTTCAAAACTGGGCATGACTATAGGCTCTGAAGTTATAGTCCTCTTTGCCTTCTTGGGGCTTGAGTCTTCATCCCAGTTTTCTTCCAGTTCTTCCAACATTTCTGCCATTCGTCCTTCAGCTGTCTTCAGATTCCTTGAAGATCTCTTCCTTTTGATGGTCTTAAGAGCAGCTTCTCTTTTCTTCTTGGGACTTAGAGGCTCTTCAGAAGCAGCTTGCTCAGAGCCTGTTTGTTCAGAAGCAGGCTGTTCTGCTGTTTCTTGAGCATTCCTTGTCCTTTTTGAGATAAGAGGGACATCATCCAAATCCTCCACTTCCTCAAGAATGGTGGACATAGCAGATTTTTCCTTCTTGGCTTTCTTATGCTTCTGAGCACCCTCCTCAGTAGCATCTTCAGCAAGGTATTCTTCCTTGGTGATCTGCTTCTTCTTAGATTTTCTGCCTTTGGCCACAGGCAGATCACCACCATACATTTCCTCAGGGACATCTTTCAAGCTGATCTTCTTGTTGTAGGTTTTGTAGAAGTCCAAGATGTAGGCTCTCTGCACATCCAGGGGATCCTTCTTACAGATGGGGATGTGATGAGTGACTAGATCAGATATTGCATCTGATTCACGCATATCAGAATCTAGTTTCTTGTGAGCATTTGCTGGAATGAGTTTCATCTTTACAAGAGTTGATGCATTGATTATCTTCCCAGTTACTGCTCCCAGCTTCTGGTTATCATAGATGCCCACATCCTTCAAGGCACTTAGAAGTCCTCCTTCTTGAAAGATTACAGAGAGTAGTCTTCCATAAGGAACAAACTTTCTGTTTTCCATTTGACTCTTCTTTAGTTCCTTGATCATGTATTTGAACATGTACTTTGGAACATTCATCGTTGTTTCCTGAGTGATGGTGTGATGCAGAAAGACTTTGTGACCAAGAGAGGGTTGATCACTTCCTCCACCTTTGGGAAAGATGTGTTCATTTTGTATCTTCAGCAGCATTTTCTTCTCAATGCTCAAAGTGCTGTAAGGTTGAGCAACCTTAGACCCATAGATGGTCTCATTGACAATTTCCTTCCAAGAGCTGGTTCTTGGATTAGGAATTTCTTCTCCAAAGTATTTGCCAGAAGTATCCCTTCCCATGGCTTGAGCAATAATCTGCTCATTTATGGTTACAGGAATACCCATGACATTTGATCTAATCTCTGTGCCGGTGAAGGAGAGTAGACCCATTTCTTCTCTGGTTTTTCCCTTTAGAGTAGGATCAATCAGAATCAGTTGAGCTTCTTCCTGTCTAGCAGCTTCAATGTCAAAGACTGAAGCCCTTACCCAGAATTGTCTGACCAGAACTTCATAAGTTGGACCATTGAGAAGACTGAAGTAACCCATCATCTTCTGCTTCTTGTAGAATCTTACCAAGTCACACCCATGGTGAGTTAGAGAAGCGAAATCCACTGGATTTTCCGCTTGAATGATTAACTCCCATTCCTCAATAGACATAGTTATTCCTTTGATCTCATATGCTGGAGTATCTATATCCATATTTGATGAAGAACCACCAGCAGAACTTGAAGATGCCATTGATTTGAAGTAGTTTTAGGGTTCTAAGGTGTTTTGAGAGGATGAGTGAATGCGCTTACTTTCGCAGAGGGTTGAGAAGAAAATAGAAAGTGTTTGTTGTGAAGTGAGTAGTGTGTGAATTGACTTAGTGTTTTTAATAAAACGTTTGCAATTCAGAAGGGACAAACAAACACAGCATTAATGACAAATTGGAGGCGCGTGTAAGTATGTTAAAAAGCGAATAAAACATCATTGCCCTTTTTGTTATACTCCAATACAAATAGACCACGTCAGAGACTCTTCAGAAAACTATCTTTTGGGTAATGGGACAGCTGTTACATAAAGTAACTACCAACGTTCCCACTAACCAAGCTATTCAGAAGCAAAGAATAACACTTCTGAAGTTTTAGTGCTGACGTCATCTTCAGAAGCACATTTTCCTCAGAACCTCAGTTAAGAGCTTCTGATGAACCAAAATGCTTCTGAATAAACTTCAGAACCAAACTTCTTACTCAGAGGCAAGCAATTTTTCAATCAGACACAAAATGCATGTTCAAATTTTTCTTAATAAAATCAAATCTTTCAACAGATAAAGGTTTTGTAAATATATCAGCCCATTGATGTTCAGTATCAATGAATTGTATATCTAAAATCCCTTTTTGAACATAGTCTCTGATAAAATGGTGTTTGATTTCAATATGCTTGGCTCTTGAATGTAGAATTGGATTCTTTGACAAACAAATAGCAACAGTATTATCACAGTAAATGGGAATACTGTTAGCATTAATCTGATAGTCTTCCAACTGATGTTTCATCCAAAGTAGTTGTGTGCAACAACTTGCAGCTGAAATGTATTCTGCTTCTGCTGTAGACATAGCAATAGTTGCTTGTCTTTTGCTTGCCCAGGATATCAGATTCTCTCCTAGGAATTGACAATTTCCACTGGTTGATTTTCTTTCAATCCTATCACCAGCATAATCAGCATCACAGAATCCAATCAACTTATAATCTAGGGATTTCCTATACAGGAGTCCAAGATTAGTTGTTCCTTTCAGATACCTGAAGATTCTCTTAACTGCAGTTAAATGAGATTCTCTAGGATCTGATTGAAATCTTGCACACAAGCATACACTGAATAAAATATCAGGTCTAGATGCAGTGAGGTATAACAGAGAACCAATCATACCTCTGTATAGCTTCTGGTCTACTACTGTTCCAGTATCTTCTTTGCTTAAGGTGCAGGTTGGATGCATTGGAATGTTCATCACTTTACAATCTTCTAGCTTGAACTTCTTCAAAAGCTCCTTTGTATATTTTGTTTGATGAACATATACTCCTTCTTTACTTTGGTTGATTTGAATTCCAAGAAAGAATTTCAATTCTCCCATCATACTCATTTCAAATTCATCCTGCATTAACTTAGAAAATTCTTTGCAAAGAGATGCATTAGTAGAACCAAATATTATATCATCAACATATATTTGCACAATCAAAATATCTTTCTTAAGAGTCCTTCTGAAGAGTGTTGTGTCAACTTGTCCTCTTTCAAAATCATTTTTAATTAAGAAATTACTTAGTCTATCATACCAAGCTCTGGGAGCTTGTTTCAAGCCATATAGTGATTTCTTAAGTTTATAAACATGGTCAGGATGCTTAAGATCCTCAAACCCAGGAGGTTGTTTAACATACACTTCTTCTTCAATGACACCATTAAGAAAGGCACTTTTGACATCCATTTGATATAATATTATGCCATGATTAATTGCGTAGGATAGAAGTAACCTGATTGCTTCCAATCTTGCAACTGGAGCAAATGTTTCAGTGTAATCAATGCCTTCTTGTTGACTGTAGCCTTGAGCAACAAGTCTGGCTTTGTTTCTGGTTACTTCTCCTTGTTCATTCAGCTTGTTTCTGAATACCCATTTTGTTCCAATAATGTTCTTCTGAAAAGGTTTGGGTACCAGATCCCACACATCATTTCTTTGGAATTGATTTAGCTCTTCTTGCATAGCTAATATCCATCCATCATCTGAGAGAGCTTCTTCAACAGTTTTAGGCTCAATTATTGAAAGCAGTCCTATTAATGACTCTTCTTGTCTAAAATGTGATCTTGTTCTTCTAGGACTATCTTTGCTTCCAATGATTAGCTCCTCAGGATGTGAAGATTTGTGCTTGAATTTAGGTTGAATAACCTGCTGAGTGTTATCTTGAAAGTCCTCAGAAGCACTTTCATTCTGTACTTTTGGGCTAGGTTCTGCTTCTGAATTAGACTCAGCTTCTGGAGTGATTTCAGCTTCTGGACTAGATTCAACTTCTGTATACTTTTCAGAATCAGAAGGTTGATCAGATTCTGATGCATCTTCAGAATCAGTTGTACCTGCATTACTTTCACTTTGCTCTGAAGTTTTACTTCCAGGCTCTCTATCATCAAATTTTACATGCATAGATTCTTCAACACATTGTGTTTCTGAATTATACACTCTGTATGCCTTTGACCTTTCAGAGTAACCTAAAAAGATTCCTCTTTGAGCCTTGGCATCAAATTTCTTCAGATAGTCTTTAGTGTTTAAGATGTAACAAGTACATCCAAACTGATGAAAGTAAGAGATATTGGATCTTCTTCCTTTAAAGAGTTCATATGCCGTTTTCTCCAACATAGGTCTGATATAGATCCTATTTTGAATATAACATGAAGTATTGACTGCTTCTGCCCAAAAATGTTTAGCTAAGTTGTTTTCATGGATCATGGTTCTGGCCATTTCTTGTAAGGTTCTGTTCTTTCTTTCTACAACCCCATTTTGTTGTGGAGTTCTAGGAGACGAAAACTCATGGAGAATCCCATGTTTTTCACAAAAAAGTTCAAATGGCTCATTTTCAAATTCTCCACCATGATCACTTCTGACTTTCAAAATTTTCAATTCTTTTTCAGATTCTATTTGAGTGCAGAAGCTGCTAAACACTTCACATGCATAGTCTTTACTTTTAATGAATTTTACCCAAGTCCATCTGTTGTAATCATCAACAATGACTAATCCATATTTACTTCCATATAAAGATGCAGTGTTAACTGGACCAAAAAGATCAATATGGAGTAATTCTAAGGGTCTGGAAGTTGATACAATGTCTTTAGATTTGAAAGAACTTTTCACAATTTTCCCTTTCTGACATGCACCACAAAGTGCATCTGAATGATAATCAATGTTAGGCAATCCTTTGACCAGTTGTAACTTGCTAATTTTAGAAATTAATCTCCAATTAGCATGTCCCAACCTTTTATGCCATACCCATTTTTTATCATTCATTGACAGAAGGCAAACTACCTTCTGATCAGCCAGATCAGAGAAATTTATTTTATAGACATTCTCAACTCTCTTTCCCTTGAATGTAATGGATTTGTCATCCTTGTTGACTAGTGTGCAGTTGGTCTTACTGAACGTTACATCATACCCATTGTCACAAAATTGACTAATGCTCAATAGGTTATGCTTCAGACCATCTACTAGCCACACATTATTAATTGAGATGGAGGAATTACCAATAGTACCTGTACCAATGATCTTTCCAGTTTGGTTGCCACCAAACTTCACTTCTCCTCCATCTTTCATTGTAAGGGTAAGGAACAAAGCTTTCTCTCCAGTCATGTGCCTTGAACATCCGCTGTCTAGGTACCATGACCTTTGTTTCTCTCTTGCCCTTAAGCACACCTGCATTTTTGAACAATTCAGATTTAGGTACCCATATCTTCATGGGTCCTTTTGGGTTAGTTTTGGAGGTTTTACTTTTCCTCCCTTGTACCTTAGGGTGAATGCTGAGTGGCTTCTGATCATTCAATACTTTAGGTTTGACACCTTTTGGTATTGTTTTCTCAGAAGCAGTAGCTGCTTTGTTCTTCTGATCCTTTTGTTTTGGGATTTTAGATTCTGGTTTAATCAGATTCTGATGAACAGTTTCTGATCTTTTCAGAATTGTAATCTTTTGACTCTTAGGATCAGATTTTGTCATTACCTTGATCTTAAGGTTTTCTGGCTTTGATGTGATCTTAGCCTGTGAACCAGAAGCTTCAGGTTTTGACTGATCAGCAGTTACAGCATTTGTACCTTCAGGCACAAAGGTGGATTTCAATCCATCCTTGATACAATCACAGTAGCTCTTGAGACTGTATTCTTTGGATTTCTCCTCAGAATATCCAATCCCTTTGCCTTTGTTCTTGTATGTGCTGTAGATCATAGAAGCAACTTTGCTTCTGTCTATTCCAGCCATAATAAAATCATCCAAGGCAATCTCATGTTTATTGCCTGAACCTTTATCACATTTTTCTTGTAGCTTCTGACAAAGACTCTTGAGTCTATCTTCATATGTTGTTGATATGAGGTTAAACCCTTTGAGTTCTTCTTCAGAAGCTTTCAGTTCCAATAGAGTTGACTTTTGTTGTTTCATCAAATCAACATATTTTTCTTTTAAATCTGTCAACTCATTGGTTCTGTGTTCAAACAGTGATAAAAGTTCTTTTAGAGAATCAACAAGTTCTTGTCTAGGGATTTTGGAATATACCTCATTTTCATCTTCTCAAAATCTTACTAACATGATCAGAAGCAACATAGCTTTTCTTTAGTATTTGCAATCCAGAAACTAAAGTTTGAAATCTTGAGTACATTTCTTCTATACTCTCATCATCCTTCATTCTGAAAAGTTCATACTGATGAACTAGCATCAAAGCTTTAGCCTCTTTTACTTTCTTGCTGCCTTCAAAGTTTGCACATAGAGAAGCAAACATAGCCTTCGCAGTAGATTTGTCACTCATTTTCATGTATTCGGTGCGAGGTATAGAAGCCACAATGATTCCTCTTATCTTGTGGTGTTTCTTATAAAGCTTCTTCTGAGCAGGAGTATGTATTCTTCTGTATATAGCAGCTCCTTCTTCATCCAAATCCAGATCATCAACTCCATCTTCCAGTATATCCCATAGCTCTTCATCCAATCCCATGATAAAGCTGTACATATTAGTTTTCCACCATAAAAACTCTTCCGGATCTCCATTAAACTTTGGAGCTTTTCCAGAGTCTGTTTTCTTGTCAGCAGTATCATAGTCATGCTTGACACTTGTGTATTTTGTAGTAACTGATTCCTCATCTCCAGACATGTTTTTCTAATAGATCTTGAACTGTAACACGGTTAAGTGCTGTGATAACAGAGCAGGCTCTGATACCAATTGAAGGTGAAAAACACAAGAAGGGGGGGTTGAATTGTGTTTTCTTTTTCTCAATATTACTTCTTCTGATAAAAACTTCAGAAGCAGTTTGATTGCTTCTGATGAAATGATCAGAGTTAGATTGCAGCGGAAAAGAACAGAGCAGAGAAAAGAAAGACACAGACACAAGCAGTTATCCTGGTTCCTTCCACAACACGGAAGTAGTCCAGTCCCCCTTGCACTTCCAAGGAGATTTCACTATAATCACAAGATTACAACTGCTCAATACTTTCTAAGTATGAGACTTCACAAAAATGCTCAAGCACACACGCAAGAGTCTTCCAATGCTCAAGCACTAAGCAAGAGACTTCTAATGCTCAAGCACGCAGGCAAGAGACTTCTAATCAAACAAAAATACAGAGAATTGAGTTTGAATTGAACACTTGATATACAATCAGTGGTGTTCACAATACAATGCAGAAAAGACTCTAGACTTTGAATTTCTAAGATGTATCAAATCAGTGCAGAAATTCAGTGTGCTTTGTAGAATCAAATTGACAGAGTTTTGGCGCTTTTGAACTTATGTATTTCTCTATCTTCAATCTTCAAGTCTTCACTCCTTTATATAGAGGCGTGAAAGAGACGTTGAGATAATCAGCACGTCTAAAGAGTCGTTTGAAATCCTTTGATTATCCACCAGTGATCCTTTGCCTGATTTGGGTGTAGTCCTTTGAAGAATAAACTTCAAATTCATTCCCATCTTGAGTGTACAAATTCTGCAGGCATGGTTGTTGTTTTGTTTTGTAGCGTAGACAGAAAACAGAGTAGTGGAGGTAGTGGTTGTACACTTGTACTTTGTCAACTCTATTAATGAGAGACAAGTGCTCAGTGCTATCCATATATCCGTTGATACCTCCATTTCAATTCTTCGTTCTTCTTTGATAAGACTGAATTGAGAATCAGCTACTTTGAATCTTCAGTTTGATTAAAGGATCAAACGTAGCTTCTGGTGAAGATATTGCTTCTGATGAAAACTTTTGCTTCTGATGACCTTCTGCTTCTGATGACGTCATCTCTTCAGGAGCACTTCAGCTTCAGGAGCAGTTTTCTTCAGATGCTCAGAATTTCTTTTTCTTTCCATTGTTCTTCCAAGACCTATTGAAATAACTTGAGTAGCCTTTGGTCCTGTACACTTGAACAATTATTAGTAATAACCAATTGACAATTTTTAATACCTTGTTATCATCAAAACTTAATAAGGTTCATTGTGAAACACATTTTGTTCCAACAGAATCTATTAATGATGATTAAGCACAAAAAAAAATAGTAGTGATTTTCTAAAAATAAGAATAATTTAGGCGTAATGTCTTGGACCAAAATTCGGGGCGTTACAGTTTCAATGATGAATCGAAATTGATGGAGAAAATTATGATAGAAGATAACTGATATTGTGTGGGAGAGATAGGGAGGTGGTTGGAAATGTGTTGGTTTTGATGATTCTGGATTTTGTTAGAATATAAAATGTAGAGAAATGATATTTGTACAACCATTTTATGACAACCTTTTGACAACTCTCTCTTTCATACTCACATTATGTTTTTATTCTCTCTCTTCCTTTTTCTCTTTTCATTGTTTTTGACCAATAGAAAGAGAGGTAAAGGAAGTTGTCATGATAGTTGTCAAAAATTATTGTTCAAATATGACTATTCTAAAATGTATGAGCTCTTTTTTTTTTGTTTTTATAAACAAAGGAAGTTGCAAAGCAACCCCCGTAAATATATATAAAAAGAAAAGGAATGATTACAAAAAGATAGAGGGGGACATAAAACCTAACCCTCAGGAGAGTTAATGAAGCCTAAAATTAGGAATATCAAGACTATTCCTATCAAAATGATCACTAATTTGATGGGGCAAACTATGAAACCAACTATAAGATTGTATAGACAGACCAATGTTAGCTAGCTGATCAGCACAGTAATTTCCTTCTCTATAAATGTGTGAAAAGTTAAAGTTAAAGAACTGCAAAAGGTGCATACAGTTGTCCCACCTGTTCCTCAGATGCCAAGGAACAATCTTTGCAGATTTGAAGGCCAAAAAAACTAGCATAGAGTCAGTTTCAAGCCAAAAGTTATGCCAGTTTTTTTGATGGGCTATTTCAATAGCCACCATTGCTCTAATCAGCTCAGAACTTAAAGTAGAGGTAACACCAAGGTTTATAGAGAACGCACCCAAAAAATCAGCATTAGCATTTCTATAGATACATCCATAAGCTGCAGGATACGGATTACCAACTAATGCACCATCAGTGTTACATTTGACACAATTCAAAACAGGGGGCAGCCATAAAACCTCCTTTGTGATTCTAGGCTTTGGAGGATTAATTCTAACAGTAAAAGATTTGAGGATAGAAAAATCTGAGATAGAACTGTTAACTGCAAGAAGAGAAATATTGCCAGAAAGGGGAGCACCTGAAGTAACCAAGTTAATGGTTGATCTGACATTAATGACTTTATCATTAAATCTATGGTTAATAGTGTTTTTCACCCTTGTAATATATGTCATTTTCGGTTTGATTTGCGCTCTCATAAAATTTTTATTTTCCGGAAAACACCCTTAATAGGCCATTCAAAAACCAAAATTTCTTGAAATTTTTTTCTGAAAATGGCCTATTATGGGTGTTTTCTGGAAAAAAATATATTTTACAAGGATGCAAATCAAACCGAAAATTTTATAGGGGCGAAAACCGGAGATGATATATATTACAGGGGTGAAAAATACTATTAACCCTTAAATCTATGTTGATTTCTGCAAAACCAAATAGTGTTGAAGCAATGAATAATGGTAGATAAAACAACTAGCCTACATTGAGATGACCAATATGTATGACCTCTAACCACTAGGTTATTTGACAAAAAAAACATACAAAAAAACAACAAAAAGAAAAACATGAAAGATGCATCTTAGAGCATATATTCGATTCGGATAAAACAAGGACTCCCTCCACTTTAAACATTAAAATATTTTTTAGGGAAGTTTAATCATTAAAATATATATGCCCCTTACAATGTCATATTATCTATAAACATTCATTAAGCAACCAGTACAAATCTAGTAAAAAATAAAACTTTTACATATTTTATTCCAATGATAAAAAAAATTAAGCAACCAACAATTTATTTTTTTTTATTATAAGACTTACTCTCAATATTATTTTAAGGATTAAATAAATTTTTGGACTCCATAAATATATCAACTTTTTGTTTTAATCCCTCTAAAATTTTCCTTAAATTTTTAAGCTCTATAAAATTTTCAATCGCAACTTATGGTTCCTATTTTTAAGTGAACTCGTGTATTTTTTACTTATGGTTCCTCTTAAAAATGGACCAAAGATAGACTTTTAATATTTTAGTAAAAAATGAATTTTGTAATAATAAAAAGTCTAGAGCAAAAATAATATTTTATTCAAATTTAATAAAAATAGTAAGACCTGGTCCACAAACTAACTTATCTATCTTTTATTTTTTGCTAAACATAAAACATTAACTCGTTTATTTCCCTCTCAAAAAAAATTATTAAATCATTTATTTTAACTTTTTTTTTGACAGAAAAATCATTTATTTTAATTAGTATATAAAAATAATTTCTGTAAAAATAATTAAATACGAATAAACATTTTATCATGGATCCTAAGTAATAATTTTGATTAATTCATACGTGTGATGATAAGAGGGAGAAAACATTTCTTCTGAAGAGGAAGAAGACATTTCGTAATATTAACTATTTCATTAGTGCAAATTAAGGATATACAACCTTTTCTCCCTTCAAAGGCTTGGAATTTATGGTGGTGAAAGCAGACTATGAACTTGTTCCATTATTAATATCACAAATTTGAGATAAAACAATGCACAAAAATTTAATATGTGATTTGGTGACAGTGTGAATGCGATCAAAGACTAAACTTGGTCTTTGCATAAAATTTATAGTAACACTAAAGTTAAAAAAAATAAAATTGTCCAATAGATTTGTTTTGCTGATTAATTAAATAATGTGACGCGTTTGTTGTTGTTGATGGCCTTTCGATGTTTACTATGACTTTACTAACTTTTTTATTTTTCTAAGGAGAGGACTTTAATGAATGTTGATTTCACATTATACAAACACCCCTTGTGCTGATGGCTGCTTGCTGTAAGGGTCAGATATCTATTTTCAAATAAATACAACCACCCCTTATCGTCTTGCATGTCGTGTTATCTTGTACACGTGTCAATAAGAAAACCACGTGTACAAGGACCAATTTGATGGAAACGCTAAAAATTTTAGTTTTACTTTTTAAATACAACAATAATAATAATTACAACTATATAATTTTTTTTAAAGTTAAGTTAGCCAGCTTAAATTGGCACCGGAAGAACGAATTTCGAGATATATCGAGGATGAGCACACTCTCAGGTCTCAGGTCAATACCATCAGATCAACTCAAATGAGTTTAATTACAACTATATAATTAAACACGAGCAATATCATGGATGAGTCAAACTAATTTTATTTTAAGTTCATCGACGCATATTTTGATTTTTTTTCCTGATTTTTTTTCGTATGTTCTGGATCGAATCAAACTTTTTCAAATAACATAAATAAATCTCAGTAAGAAAATGTCTAAATCAATTAGTCATTTTGAACTATATATAGAGAACATAGTTCTCACGTCGTGGTCGTTGTTGTTCTAGAGTTTCAAACAAGTAAAGAAAACTCTCCCATATGAGTTGATTAACATACGACGATATTCAACATTGTTCATCCTCCTTATGTCATCGTTGTTGAGATGGTCATTAATTTGATCCTTCAAGTCACACAATGTAACATCAACACATACTCTAAATAGATTTGATTTTCCTATGTCGTAATAAATTAGGTTAGTGTTCATTTCTATTGGATGAGTGATCATGTTTCTAAGATGTGAAGTAAAAATGAATCAAATACATCAATTTATATAAGTTTTAGTGTGTCGTGAACAACAAAAATTATCAGCACATTGTGGACCACGAAAATTACCGATGTATTGAGGACCACATAAAATTTTTGTATTCGACTAATTTGGATTGCATAATCTCGAACATGTCAAATCCCCAATTCGTAAGTTTTTAAAAGTTTGGACATCAGTATATTAATAGGTTTTAGATTATTTGAGCATATAATATTTTATCCAAAGCAAAGGATACTCACGGTCATCCTTACCTCAAATGAGATATAATAAAATTTATTGATTAAATATTATATGTATAAAGAAAACAATCCCTTTCAGCTCTTTTGTGTTAACATTTTCTTTTTAAAAATATCATCAATTTTGAATACAAGTAACACATGTAACAAATAGATACGAATAACATTAAATATTAAAAAAATGTAACAAACACGATATGAATATATGTCTGTTTTTTTTTCTTTATCATTTAAAGTGTAACAAACTAGATACGTATATTTATACTTACTTTTTTATTATTCCAATTATACCCTTCAACAACTTTTTCTATAATAAAGATCATTGTTGGTTTCAACTAAAAAAAATAGATTATATATTTTTTGTTATATTATTGGTGTCATTGAAATAAATAATCGTGATTATTTTGATTTGTTATGACTTAAAAACAACAACCTTTATATTTTTAGTTTTAACCCAAATCAAAATTTCATACAAAAAACACTGTTAATAATTTTTAAACGTCAGCGCACTAAAAAAACGAAAAGACGGACACGTGAAAATAAAAAACACACACTAGTTTATGACGCAATACTATTTTACTTATGATTTGGGTACATTAGACAAAACCGTGAAAGAGATGTATCAGCTATGAAACCTGTATACTTCAATACAGAGACGTACTCATATCGGATACGTACGCACGAAGTATCATATTAATTATTTTAATTTTTAATAAATATTTTATCGGATACTTATGTGATACTCTACATATACACAAGGATATTTCTAAGATACTTTATAGATACGTATCCTAGAAAAACATGAAGAGTAAAAAAGTGAGACAATGTTGTAAAAATTCATTATAAATGTATATGATTCAATTTTAGATATGCATCAGTATAATTGATTCTCGATGAAACACTTAAAATTATATTTCTTGTGGAAGAACGTAGCGAGAGAGGTGATTCAGTTAGACAACATTAAATAAAATTAATGTTAAGTTCTTTTAATGATGTTTCTCTCAATATCACATCATATGAAAATGTAATATGATTTATAAGAAAATTTTTAAAAAATTTATTTTAATAATCACATGTACTATTTTTTAAAAATTGTATCTTTTATAATAATACAATAATAAAGAGTAATCAGTGTTAATTTTTCTTCAAATATAAGTTTTATTATAAATCATTGTTAACGTATCATAAGTCATTACCGTATCGTATCTTAATTTTTTTTTAAAAACCGCTAATTCACGTACCCGTATTGTATTGTACCCGCACCTGTATCACAATCGATCTTAGTTAGAAGAATTGTCTCGAGGCGGTGCAAGACAGCATATAATAGACGTGGACTCTCTTATACCAAACGTTGTCGTATCACAAAGGGTTAGGTAACAAGTCACAGTTTGTCCACGTGTCACGTTTTAATTGGAAGAGCTGCCGTTGGCGTAATATAACAGCCAATCGATTTTTGCTATAAAAGCAAATCAGGTAAACTAAACTTCTTCATTCTTTTCTTCCCCATCGCTACAAAACCGGTTCCTTTGGAAAAGAGATTCATTCAAACCTAGCACCCAATTCCGTTTCAAGGTATAATCTACTTTCTATTCTTCGATTATTTTATTATTATTAGCTACTATCGTTTAATCGATCTTTTCTTTTGATCCGTCAAATTTAAATTCAATTAGGGTTTTGTTCTTTTCTTTCATCTGATTGAAATCCTTCTGAATTGAACCGTTTACTTGATTTTACTGTTTATTGTATGATTTAATCCTTTGTTTTTCAAAGACAGTCTTTAGATTGTGATTAGGGGTTCATATAAATTTTTAGATTTGGATTTTTGTATTGTATGATTCAAAAAATACGTCCTTTAATTAGATTAGTACATGGATATTTTTTACCCGATTTATTGATTGTCAGGGAGAATTTGATGAGCAAGTTTTTTTGATGTCTGTTGTAAATTGAATTGATTATAATTGCTGATCTGCTGCTTCCAGTTTTCATAACCCATATTCTTTTAACCTTGTTGTACACACAATGAAAAATTGGTGATTGATTCATTTGTTTTTCTTTGTTTTGGATTATACAGATGCAAATCTTCGTTAAGACCCTCACTGGCAAGACCATCACTCTCGAAGTTGAGAGTTCAGATACCATAGACAATGTTAAGGCAAAAATTCAAGACAAGGAAGGAATCCCACCAGACCAGCAGCGACTGATTTTTGCTGGCAAGCAGCTGGAGGATGGGCGTACCCTTGCTGATTATAACATCCAAAAGGAATCCACTCTCCATTTGGTGCTCCGTCTCCGTGGTGGTATGCAAATATTTGTGAAGACTCTCACTGGAAAGACGATTACCCTTGAGGTGGAGAGCTCTGATACCATTGACAATGTTAAGGCCAAGATACAAGACAAAGAGGGTATCCCACCAGACCAGCAGAGGCTCATCTTTGCTGGAAAACAGCTTGAAGATGGCAGAACCTTGGCTGATTACAACATCCAGAAGGAGTCAACTCTCCATCTTGTGTTGCGACTTCGCGGTGGTATGCAGATTTTTGTTAAGACCCTTACAGGAAAGACTATTACTTTGGAGGTAGAGAGCTCGGACACAATTGACAATGTGAAGGCCAAGATACAAGACAAGGAGGGTATCCCCCCAGACCAGCAAAGGTTGATTTTTGCTGGAAAGCAACTTGAAGATGGTCGAACTCTAGCTGATTATAACATCCAGAAAGAGTCGACTCTTCATCTTGTCTTGCGACTTCGTGGTGGTATGCAGATTTTTGTTAAGACCCTAACTGGAAAAACGATTACTTTGGAGGTGGAGAGCTCAGACACAATTGACAATGTAAAGGCTAAGATTCAGGACAAGGAAGGCATTCCCCCAGACCAGCAAAGGTTGATTTTTGCTGGAAAGCAGCTTGAAGATGGCAGAACCTTGGCAGATTATAACATCCAGAAAGAATCCACTCTTCATCTTGTCCTTCGTTTGAGGGGAGGCATGCAGATCTTTGTGAAGACTTTGACAGGAAAGACCATTACATTGGAGGTGGAAAGCTCAGACACCATCGATAATGTTAAGGCAAAAATACAGGATAAGGAGGGAATTCCACCTGATCAGCAGAGGTTGATCTTTGCTGGGAAGCAGCTTGAAGATGGCCGGACTTTGGCTGATTACAACATTCAGAAAGAGTCCACCCTTCACCTTGTCCTTCGTCTGAGGGGAGGCATGCAGATCTTTGTGAAGACGTTGACCGGTAAGACCATCACCTTAGAGGTAGAAAGTTCAGACACAATTGATAATGTGAAGGCAAAAATCCAGGACAAGGAAGGAATCCCACCAGATCAGCAGAGGTTGATCTTTGCTGGGAAGCAGCTTGAAGATGGCCGGACTTTGGCTGATTACAACATTCAGAAAGAGTCCACCCTTCACCTTGTCCTTCGTCTGAGGGGAGGTATGCAGATCTTTGTAAAGACGTTGACCGGTAAGACCATCACCTTAGAGGTAGAAAGTTCAGACACAATTGATAATGTGAAGGCAAAAATCCAGGACAAGGAAGGAATCCCACCAGATCAGCAGAGGTTGATCTTTGCTGGGAAGCAATTGGAGGATGGAAGGACCCTTGCTGACTACAACATTCAGAAGGAGTCTACTCTTCACCTTGTTTTGCGTCTTCGTGGTGGATTTTAAGTATTTAGGTTTGTGTAGTTGTCTTTTATTGTGTGTTGAATCCTAAGCAGGTTTATGGTTTTCCAATTTCAGAACTTGTTGCATGGGTCTTGATAATGGCCCTTATCTTTAGTTTGTTGTGGTACTCGTATCTGTTCTCTTTCTCTTTGTTAAACTTAATGAATATGAACTAATTGCTGTCATTCAGAGATTAAGTACTCTTTTGTTTTTAATCTGAAGTTCAAAATATTATTGTATTTTCGATTCATTACTGCTACGCTTGAAGTTGGAGGAAGTAGAAGTTGTGTTATATCATGTGTTATTTTGAATTTTTTCTCTCTCTTGTTACAGAACAGTAAAATTCTGAAAAATATAAGCCATATGTGGAGAATTAAAATGGTTCCATTAAGAATATAGAAATGATCCCCTCAGAAAAAGAAAAAAAAAGAATGTAGAAAGGGCATGTTCTGTGACAAACCATACTCACACCTTACCACAACCTTATAACTCAACTACAACATAAGAGTTTTACAGACAAAAAAATAAAGAAAAGACGATCATCCAAATGATGGGGTTTATTAAAAGAATTGCTAAAAAAATGAGTGCAGGAGATTTATAAACTACTACATTTTTTGCTGATCATCAACTACAGTTTATGAAAAAAAAAGTCCATTTAAAGTTCTGTTTGGTTACAGACCAGATGTTTTTTTGTACCATTAGAGCATCTCCTACTGCAAATTGCAAAAAAAATCAAACTTGGTTTCATAACCACTATTAAGTGACTCTCACAATGTCACATCACGTCGCTTACGATATTCAATCTTTCAATATTTTTCTTTTATTTACACTCAACTTTTAATTTGACAATACTTTTATTTGCACTCAACTTTTAATTAGATGATATACAAGGAAAACCGGGGCAGGAGATTAAAATACTACAACATACAAGCAACAGTTCATTATTCTACTAATTTCATTTAGATACCTCCATTGAAGTGCTCTTACAAACCAGATTTGTCATGACATGAATTAATTGCTTGCTTTTTTTCTCTGTTATATTCCACAGGCAAAAAGGACTATACCTGATAGAAGTGGTGTGAGTGAGAAAGAAGCTGTTTATGAGTTGTCAAAAAAACTGGGTCAAGAGATGCAAACTCTACCACATTTCATGTTGAGTAGGATTATCAACCAGAGTCCTTAATAGAAGAACTCCATTTAAATTCTGGTTTAGTCAAAACAAATTTTAGCACGACAAGAATTCTTTGCTTGCCTTTTCTTTCTTATGCATGTGTCAGGTTGTACTAAGTAATTCCTATATTTCATTCAACTTGAAAATGGAATAATTGGTGTAAGCAGAAAAGAAAAAATACATGGAGGGGAAAAGAAAGTAGCTGGAATGATTTACCAGAAATTCCAAAGTGTTAAATGTATTCCAAGTTGAGGTACAAGGTTCTCAACTAAATCTAATGAAAGAAGACGTGTTGCTGTCCTAGAACACTGAAAATCTGGGCACAGGGAACACTTTTGCTGCTGAAATATTGGGTGCCATGAGAGCTGTAGAGCTTGCGGGTCAATATAATTGGAAATATCTTTGGTTGGAATCAGATTCTGTCCTGGTTGTCCAAGCCTTCAGCAACAAAAATCTTGTACCTTGGCAGTTAAGAAACCGCTGGGAAAATTGCATTGCTCTCTTATCTTCAATGAACTTCATGGCATCCCATGTGTATAGAGAAGGTAACCTATGTGCAGACATGCTTGCCACTATTGGTCTCTCCTCTAATGTATTAACTGTGTGGCTTTCTCCACCTTCTTGTATTAGGGAGTTTGTTGTTAAGAACAAGTTAGGAATGCCTAACTTCAGATTTGTTAATATGTAGGGAGGTTTGGTTTGGTCCCCCTCCTTTTTTGTCTCCTTCTTAATATATTTTGGTAGTCTAGCACTTTGCTAGCTACTTTCTTTTTGCAAAAAAAAATAATTTTTTTTTTATCATACAAGTATATGTTAATGTATTCAAAACTTTAGCTTACACTTTCTATCATTCACTCATATTTGTAAGATCATCATATGATAGTTCATCCTTCTCCTCTATTAATAATGACAAATCCTTCTTGTGGGAAGACCCAAAAGAAATATAATAAGGTATTTATAACTGAAAACAAATGTGTAGTAATGTGTTAAATACAAGTATATGAAACATGGCCCTTAGTGAGTTTGAGGCTTTGATCTGCTACTTGTCATCACAAAAGAAGAATATATGATAATCATAAAAGTTTCATATTGAATATGCAGTCACAAGAACAATCCAATGTGTCAGAGTACATATGCAAGTGTTTTCCTTCTCTTCTTATCCTTCATGTGATTTAATGTCATTGTCTTTTCTCTCATGACATATTTCAACACACTGAATATTCCTACACATACATGATTCTACATCCTTGTCTAAATGCAACATGCCTAAAAGACTCAAATTCTGAGGTATATATTGGGCATATTCCACACTCTTTCACACTGAGAAAACAATCATATTCCTCACTATCAGTTGTAACATTGAATTCAAAAGAAACATTTCCTTCATTGATGTATTGTATGATACCGAAACAGTATGGGTCATACCATACAAAAACATATCCAAATTTGTTACAGGTTCACTATGCCACTCGGAAGAAACTCCCACCTGACTGCCATCTTCCCTATAACATTTGCATTGAATTTTAGCACCGCTGCCACGCTCATTCTTCATTCCATTGGATGGAGAAACAACCACTGCAAAAATGAATCCCAACGAGTAATATATGTCCGAAAATCCAATAGTTAGTTTGGAATCTGATGTTTTGTATTTGAGCTTGCTTGGAATTCTGCTTCCTGGTAAATACACCACAACACTATCATAATTGTAGCTATGAGTTTCTGAACAACGTTTATGTACTAGTACATTATACAATGCAACACTCTTCATAACTAGAATTGTGTCTTCCGTGATGCAATTGAGTGACAGGTCATTTGATTCCAACATTTTTCCATTATTGAATGAAATATATTTCTCATCTCCATTCTTATGTTTTGACGTAGTCTTCAAAGTTGATACTTCAACCAATGAGGTGCAGTTTTAAGCGCAAAATTCTTTGATGTGTTCAGGAAGCTCTGGCAAAGAAAGAAACATTTTACAATTGTTTAAGGATAGAGTTGCTAGGTTTGAGAGATACTTGATGTTTGTAGGCAAAATCTTCACATTGCTTCCATCTAGAATATTGTGCTTAAGGAGCTAATGGTTGAAGTGATCAATCAAACTGCTAATTGATAACAAGTCAGCAATAAATCTAGCGAAGAACCCATTGTTACATGGCAGAAGCAAACACATTGTTACATGCATTGTCCAACTGAGTCTCCAATTGCAGATGCCTTGACTAATGGAGTGAATGTTGATGGGTTTTTGTTACTTAGAGATGAACTAGGAGAAATTCAATTTGATGAATACAAGGTTGAATTAAGAGAGAATGGTGTGAGTAATTCAACCATGATGGTAGTTAATATAGTTAGCTGTGTAACTATTTTACTTGTGTTGCAAGTCTAAAAATACCATTGTATATGTAATTGGTTTTACTACTGAGATTCAATGATAAGTTATATACACAATTGATCATATCCTCTTTCAATCATTTCTTCTTTCTTTCTCATTTTCTCAGTGTGTGTAAGTGTTCTTACACTAACAGCTCATACGTTAGTAAAGATGTAGATGTAAGGATGAATAGATATAAGATTAGCATTCAAATTTCCGATGAAGATATATGTATTGTCGTTGTGCTTATTAATGTCGGATATCATTTTCTGGACGAAATTTGCAAGAAAAGGAGAAACTTTTTGATGATTTATTTTATCATTATTATTATTATATAATTTAAGGATTAAGTACGAGAGTGATATACAGTGAACTAAATTGATGGTTTATAAATTGTTCAAAAATATAGGAAATATAACAAGCATAATAATAAGGTAAATTCTAAAATGGAGGTGACAGTCTCATTATGGCATAATTTCCTTCAAGCGTCTCATAATTCGAATCCAACTCCCGCTTCTTCTTTTTTAGATTATCAATCTTCTCACGGGTTTGTATGGTCGTAGAGGCTACATTTTTAGCTTCTTCCACAATTTCAGTTCTCTTCTCCTTACATTTTGAGCAAGCATCCTCTAACTGTGACTTCTCTTGTTGAACCTTACGTGCTTTCTCCTCGAGCAAACGAATCTGTGCTTTGATATCTTCAATTTCAACATCCCTGGCCTTGATCTTATCCTCAGCGGCACTGATAGACTCGTCAAACTTCATAATCTTGTATTTGGATGCTTGAAGCTTGGACATTGAATCTTTATGATCCACATTAAGATGTTGAAGAGTAACATTGCCCAGTTTTCCTTCATCAATATTCACTGTGGCTTCTGTGAAGATTCTGGCGAAATCAGTAATACCAGAACTTTGTTTCTCAGAAAGCTCATTAGCTCTATAATTGAGTTTAACTAATAAAGCTTTCACCTCTTCTCCAAGAGTCACATCATTGGGTAAATGTTTCAATAAGTTTCTTGAAAATACCAAATCCCTTAATTCATCCAGCAGCATCTTGATTGACTCACTCTGAGTTTCAGTAGCTTCAGCTTGTGGCGTAGATTGAGAAGCCTGTGAAGAATGACCAAGTTCACCAGATAAGAGTTTTTCCATGATTGCCAAAGGGTCTTCTTCAAGGATTTTCTTATATTCAGAATAGTCGATAGGAGAATATTCTGAATCCTTTGAAGGTTTACTTGAAGAACTCTCAGCAGCCATTGAAGCGTTTGGATTTAGTTTGTTAGTATAAGAATAAGATGGAATCTGTAGATTCTTCACTAATGGTGGCGGTGATTGTTGAAGATTCTTAGTTTCCTGGTAATGAAACAATCAACCATAAGTATTATTAAGGAATAAAGTAGTTTGCATTAAGAATGAAAGTTGTTTCATGTCACTAAGGAATAAAGAAAAACCTCATCTGTCTTCGACCTGTCTGTTGAATTTAATCTTGTCGGAGAAATAGAAGAGTGTAAATCATCATCACTGGAAAACTTTTGTCTCTGTTGAAAGGTGAGAAAAGTGAATGACAAGTTAAAATGAAATAAAAAAATAAATTCACATGCAAAAATAAATCTGTTTTTGCTCTTAGCTATAAAAAATTGTTTTCCCCCCTAACCCAGAAGAAATTTTGGTTTTGGTCTTATACCTCTAATTCACAGAGGAAAACTATTCTAATAATTTGGAATTTGGCAACGAGGTATGTACCATCTGGATAAAGGCCCATTGTGGCCAAATAGGTTACTCAGCATATTTGGTGTGTCCACTATCTCCTTGTAACTGATTTTGTAACCTCCGTTCAATTTGAATTAATGAGAATAACTTTCAAAGTCTCTTGCAATCCATTTTATTCTCTCAATTATATTGATATTAATTGTTTGGGTTTTTATGTTGTTCATCAATTTTGTTAATAAGTAAAGTATGATGAAATATTGTTCCAAGTTCCAACCATGGAGCGAACTTAGGTAATAAAACTGGAATACTTCTTATTGACTTGACATTAACATAACACTCATTAACAAATTGAGTCCAAACAGTTGGTTTTGAATTTAGTATATGTAATATTTGTTCATGTTGGTTTCAATACTTGTAATATATGAACAGTATTAATTTTAGGATGTGCTATAATATTGTTCTAATTGCTCCTCTCACAGATTATTTTTTTTACACCCTTTCAAAGTAAGTTGTTCCTCTCATAAAGATGAACTCAACGTAAAAATGCACTACAAAGATTAAAACAAAACAACAATGATCAAGGTTATAAAAAAAATGATGATCGAAAACAAAATTTCTTTATTTGAGGGGATGGTGTGCGAAAAGAACATATATGTGTATGTGGGTGTAGTGTGTGAGTGTTTGTGTGTGTGCGCGCACACACGTGCCACTGTACTTTCTTCATTAGGCTCTATAGAATGGGTTTTATGCTGAGCTTTCATTTTCCGTTGCTTAGAAACATTGCTAAAACACTATTTGAAAAGAGTAAGAGGATGAGTGCGATATATTTAGATGGAATGAAGAGGTCAAAGGTGCAAATATTACCTTATCAAAAGACGACTCTACATCAGAATCTCCTCCAGTAGAATCCTTCTCCTTCTCGAATTGTTCATGTTTGTTGGAAGAAGTTTCAGTTTCATCTCCAGACTTCGCAGAACTCTCATGAACAATCTTAAATTTCATAATTTCTTTGGAATTATCGTCATCATCCAAAGTTTCTTTCTGTTGAGGATTTTCATGTACCTGAGTATCATTACAGGCTAAAGAAAAAGAAATGGTGAGGCTGACAAAGAAAAAATCGACTATCTTAAAGATTTAAAAGTTACAAGTTAGGCAATTGCAATTCAGTGAAAAAGAAAGCACGCAATTGCAATTAATAAGGGTGTGGTTATGTGCATAATAATAGATTTAAAGGTAACTCTACTCTCTGAGACGATTTTAAAATTTGACGATGAAGGAAAATGAAATAAAGCAGTCTATATAATGTTTAGATATATGATTGTTTATAAAATATTGTCAGTTTCATCTGGTTTCTCTCAAATTGACTTGGAAAGGGAAGAACTATGGACTATATTTTAAATGCTATTCAAAATATATTGTACGGCAGGATTGACTAACAACATTAGAAAGATATCATATAACATTTGTGAAAGAGAGCAAAAAGTTTCATACCAATTAAACATTCATATGAACTGTGAAAATTTTCATTCAAGTCCGATTGTTGGTTCTGTATGCCAGTACCTTCCTTCTCATCATCTCCCTCATCATAGCCTTCACCTGATCTTGATTCAAATTGAATTTCCTCATACAACTCTAATTCTAATTTCTTGTCTAAATTCCCTGTGCCTAAAACCCTCCGACTTTCAGAGTAGTAAATTGGACAAACTCCACACTCTTTGATACTTAGAAGGCCATCAAGTTCTTTCCCGCTGCTTGTATAAGTTGTAATGCAGAATTTAAAAGAAATCTTTCTTTCAATACTGCTGAGTATGCTGTCATAATGGTATGGATCATACCATACAAAAACATGATCCATGTTCAAACTTGTAATCGGTTTATGATCCCACTTAGACTTATATCCCACCTCCCTCTTTCCATCTTCCGTATAGCATTGACATCGCATTCCAACGAAGTACCCATGCTGTTGTGTTTTCTTAGATGGAGAAACCACAACTGCAAAAATAAAGCCCAGTGAGTTGGAAATGTTGATAGTTATGGAGGAAGATGTGGTTGATTGGTGTTTGATCTCTCTTGGAACTCTGCGTCCTGGCAGACAAACCTCGGCTCTGTTATAATTGAAGCTGTGGGTTTGGAATCTGTACTTTCTGACTAATACATTGTGAAAGGCGGCACTTTTCATTGTCAACATGGCATCTTCTGTAATGCGGTCAAGCGAGGGTCCATCCAATTCCAGCATAATGCTATTCTTAAACGAAATGTATTTTTTTTGGCCAATCATGTTTATTGAGAAGGTCTTCAAAGTGGATACTGTTATTAAGGAAGTGCAGTTGTCGGCCTGAAACTCTTTGATGCTTAAAGGAAGTTCTGGAAGACAACGAAGCTTACTGCAATTGTCTAAAGACTGAATTTCTAGCTCTGAGAGGTACTTGATGCTAGCAGGCAACTCCTCCACACTGCTTCCATCCAGTCTTAATTCATGCAATGATTCTAAGGAACTAATGTTTGCAGGGAGTTCAATCAAATTACAACAATCTTTCAAGTGTAGTAATCTCAATAATGTCAGACCCTCAAAAAGGGCTTCTAACTTTGATTTAGTAACAACATTGCACTTAGAAACCCGAAGTTCAGTAAGTGATCTCAAGTGAGACAATTCAATCGGTAGATTTGTTAGATTTAAGTCTTCTAGATTCAACCAAATAAGGTTGTTCATGTCACCGATTGATGGGTGCAATATTTTGATTCCGGTTTTGCTTAAATCCAACCTATTTATTGAATCTGAGGACAACGAAAATTCCTTCAGGCTCTTGCAGCCTTTGACACTGAAGTATTTTAGAGATGTTAAATGCTTCTCACCCATAAGACTTTCCAGTTTTGTGCACCTATCCAGTAGCAAAGTATCAAGTGTGTCCTTAGAAAAAGCAGAAGGTCGAACTTCACATAATTCTTCACAACCAGAAAGGCGCAACTGTTTGAGTTTCAACGCCCCAGACAAATCAGGGAGGTGACGTAACTGTTTGCATTCACTTAGGTCGATTGCCTCTAGATTCACAAGTTCCTGTACCAATTCAAAAGAACACGTCAAAGGTTATTAATATTCTCATATTTTATTTAAATTGGTTTGTCAAGAAAACACAACTGCAATGTGACACACATTATTTAATCATTTTTCCAATTTTCATTTGCATAAGAAACAAAGAAAGAATCCCATAATTCAAATGAATTAGTTTTAGCACACACGCACCTGCATCCCGTACCAAAGATGTTCAATGTTGCTGTGCGGCAAAGAAATCTGAATCAGCTGCTCAGCATGAAAAGGCTCTGGAAGAGACTTCAAGGGATACCCATTCCACTCAAGGTATGTCAATTTGTCAAAAAATGGCATAATATTTTCAGGAAGATGCACAGTGCCTAATTTCTTCTTACCCTTGGGGATGTGGAATTTAAGAAATCTTAATTTAGTCATCAATTTGAATGTGTCAGCTTGAACATTTATATCTAGTTTTTGAGACAAATCAAATATTATACCTTCAATTGCATCATTCCCCTGACAAATTGAAAGTCACTACATTATTACCACAACAAATCAACAGTAAATTTTTATATAGAAAAAGTTTAACACTCCATACCTTGTTATTTCCAAGTACATCACAAATGTCTTTTGCATCCCTCAGTCGGCTACGCTTTCCTCGGTCATTATATTCTTCTCGAACTATATCAAAGGCCAACTTTTGTAGTAAGTCGTGCATTTGTATTCTACTGTTGTTTGAAATGGTTATAAGAGTTTTATCTTCGAGGATTTCTATCCCACTAGTTGCATTGAAACCAAAGGCATCAAGTATCCTTGTGACGATATCTTTGTTTTCACCTTTGAAAAAGAATGCAATGTCTAGAAACATTTCCTTCTGTCGCCATGATAATCCATTATAACTTGCTTTTAGCACTTTTTGAATATCGGGCAAGGATTCTCCTTTATTCTCATACAAATTCAACTCAGATTCCCAGAATTCTGGTTTTCTGGAATGAAAATGTGAACCCAAAACTTCTAAAGCTAATGGAACACCTCCTGCACATTCAACTGCTCTTTCCGAGAAACATTCGTAACCCTTTAAAGGATGGTCTTGCTTGAAGGCTCTTAGGCTAAAAAGCTTTAGAGAGTCTTTAAGCCTCCATGTTTTGACCTCATATATTTCATCAACTTTTCCACTTAGCGTATGCCTGTCTCGCGTAGTGATAATGAGTCTACTGTTAGGTCCAAGGTCACCAAGTACTCGGCACAAATCATCTAACTGTGAAGCATTATCAACATCATCAAGTACAATGAAAACTTTTTTGCGAAAGAGCCTCCTCTTGATGAACGTGTGAAGTCCATGAACATCAGACGCTGTAATTTCTCGCTTCAGTAGCTCACGAAGAAGCTGATTACGAACATATATTGGTCCCAACTTTTCTGAGTCTTCGCTTACCTTTTCCAAGAAGCATACATTGTCATAATGGGCAAAGTTCTTGGCAAACATCTGTTTTGCTATGGTTGTCTTTCCTATTCCACTCATGCCCCAAATTCCAATTCTTGGTATTGTTTTCAGTAATAATTCAATATCTTCACTGTTCTCATCAACTGTAACAAGGTCTTTGAGTTCATTAGGATACATGAGGGACAACTTTTGCAAAACATCTTCCACAATTTTATCGATGACTTGAGAATCATCCCTATGAAAATAAATCAATAAATAAATAACTAAAGAATAAACAAATTAAACTTAAAAGAAAATTTCAATTTGGTAAGTTTCTAAAATGCTATAAGAACATAATCAACTTGTTGACATGATCATTTGTGTTGGTGAACTGATCATGACTCAGTTGGATATGGACAAGGAGACTAGCCCCCCATATGCACCTAGGCAACTATTTTCACAAGCTTCAACAGTTTATAAAAACATAGCATACACAAAACCAATTTAGCTTTCTTTAATCTTTTTCTATAAAAATAAATTACATGTAAGCTTATGCATAAGTGTTTATCATGATATAACATGAGAATTAATGAGTTTAGAGGAATAAATTCAATACGTACCGATATTTGCGAGAGTCCCATCCAGATATATTGGCAGCCAATTTGAGAGCAGCTTTCCACTCGGACACCTTGTCTAGTTGAGATTTACTGTGGGCGAGATCTCTATCATATCTTGCAAATGCCATCTCGTAACTTTCTTTCTGATGACGAACATGTGAAGGATCTATGTTATAGAACACAGGTATTACTACCTGACCATGATGTTTTCTGCATTGTAGTATATGGAGGAGTTCATCCAAGCACCACTTTGAGGTTGCATAGTTTTCTGAGAAAACTACAAGAGACATATGTGAATCTTGGATTGCTTTAGCAAGAGCAGGTCCAACTTCATCACCCTTAACGAGACTATAATCGATGTATGATTCGATACTACTATCGGTAAGAGCTCGATGAAGCTGGGCAGTGAAGTTTGTACGTGTATCCTCTCCCCTAAAGCTAATGAATAAATCATACTTTTTGTGAGAGATACGCATATTCAACACTTTCTTTCTTTAGGTTCTCTTTGGTTCAAACCATGAAAAGGTAAATAAGAGAGTAGAGGGGTTTATGCAGATGATAACAGACCAAAGACAAAAACAGAATGCTTAGATCTATCACGGACAAGAAACTTTACTTGAGATAAATAAAATAAGGAAAATTCCTTGATATAAGGAAGGAGTTGTGTTGGGTAAAATAACTCCAAATTTAAATTTGCTTTAGAAGAAATTTTAAAAAAATGATATAACATGATTGGATGAGATACTTACTTCACCAAACTCGTGTTATCCAAGAGAACATGGACTAATACGAGTCTCTTCTAGCTTAACCACATATCATGGATTCAAATTCAGTTTCATAAATTTGCCGTCTATTATAGTCTTATCAAGCTCGAAGAATTAATCGTCGCAGTCATGCAAAGAGTATATTCTCTTCACACAAAAAAGAAGAGTAAAATAAAGCAGGGACCCTTTTCTTTCGGTGTTTATTTTTAAGCAATCTTTGTACATGTGCAAAGAAAGATCAACAAAAGAAACTGGTTGGTTTCACTCTTTAGTCAACGCTTCTGCTGTGGCGTTGACTGCGTCATCGTAGACATTAAAGATACGGAGCATTATAAACCACCCAATTTGAAGAAAAATATGCCTTGTAGCCAACTACCATTTTGACTTTTTATCATATGAGTTAAACAAATTAACCCAAATGCAGTAAAAAACAATCTCCTTCTGCTCCGCAACATTTTTATATGCCACTTATTTTTAAGGATTAAAAACGAAATTAAAATTTATTTAGAGTCTAAAAACGTATTTAATAAAAAGAATGAAACTGAAATTACCTCTTGCTCCTTCTGCTCCATAACATTGGCATTCGAAGCAAAAATGTGAGGAATAACAAAGGCGATGGTAGTGAGAGGTATGGCTCCATTTATAGAAAGCAGTGACGCTAACATAAAGGATATATATGATTTTCACATTTCAAAGTCGCGATTTGAAAAATGAGAAATTCTGCATTATTGAGTACCACTCCTCAGAGAAAGAACAATTAGTGACTAGTTCAATAATTCGTTAAACAACTATTCGCTCCATTTCAAATTCAGTAATAAAAATATTATGATCAAAATTTAAATATTTTTATAACATTTGTTTTTATATTTTTCATCATACCTATAATTTAATATATTATTTTAATGATTCAAATATTATGTATGAGAAAGTCTTGTGTAGGCACACACACATATATCAAAAAAATTCAAAGATAAATAAAATAGTCACTTTAATCAATTTCTTTTAAAAAAATTTAACATTATAGGTGTGTGCCTAAATGTGAGGTGTTGGTCTTGTGACTAAGTAAGAGTTTCTTTATTATATATAGTAGTAATTTATGAATAAAATAAATTAATATAAGAAAATGTCATCACAAAGATATCAATTCTGTCCACTTAGACATTGTCATGTCATCAAAATTGACCATAAAATGGGGTGGGGACTAAAACAAAAAAAAAAAGTTGAAATATGCATTGCGACAATGATTTTTAAAATAAGAAAATTAAAAATACATTCAAACGAATTTTTTGTATTGAGTATCCTTTGCAAACACAACTAGATAGAGATTAATTACTCAAGTTGTTGAATAGGATCACAATAGGTGGCAAAGCCCCTCAATAGTTACTACATTCACGAGGTTAGATTACATATGATTAAGATAAAATAAAACATTGTTATATTATCCAAGTATTTTTTTTTTTTTTTTTTTACGAAATTATCCAAGTGTTCTTGAAGTAGTGAGTAAAATATATGTACTAGAATAAAAACAATTATTTTTTGAAATAAGAATTTTGAATTTTAATATAATACAATAAAGTATATTTAATTAAGATTTTTTTTCTAGTAATAACTTAAATCCATCCGGTTACACCCAAATAACTTTAAAACTATCGTTATTCATGCCCTAAAAAAAAAAATATCGTTATTCATATAAGTTTTTTCAAAATCTTTTTTAATCTCACCTATCTTTCACAATCATAGATAGGTGATCAAACTTGATAAAAGATTATAGGTTGATTGAATCACAAGTTGTTACATTAATAATTCATTGTATATGTAATTGAATTTCTACGTTTTGGATGGATTTTGAGTTTTTGGTTTTTTGACAATCATTTTGTGACAACTTTCTCTCTAGTATTTATATTATGTTTTTACTTTCTCTTTATTGTTTTGGTTTTCATCTCAATGCATATCTTTCTTTATAAATTTATTGTTGTCCAATAAATTGTCATACAAATAGTTGTTCAAATAACATATCTCTAAGTCTTAGACTCATCAGAAAGAGGATAAGATAAAGATGCAAGTGACCTTTAATACTAGTTAATTTGATTTTGGCCATTTTTGATCAATTTGCATAGATTACAACAATGAAGCAATATGGAGGAAAGGAGGTGAGAACAAGGACAGAAAGAGTACGTGAAAAGGGTTGATTTTAAAGTTTTTTTTTAAAAAAAAAAAATATATAAATTAACCCAACAACTTGAAGTTATCAAGCCAACACCACCAAACCAACTAAAGGGGTTTTGATTTTGAAAATTTAATGATACAAATGTTTAGATGATTCCTCAAAAAAAAAAAAAAAAGATATCTAGATGATTTGGGGGTGTAACTGGATTATTAAGGGTTTAACTAAAAAAACTATTTAAAAATTATTTTTGGTTACATGCAAAAATTCTTTAATTTATTGACTACATTGGTGTTATGTTTAATTAAAGGGCGAACAAGGTGTTTTATTTGAGAATCGAGAAGGTGTAGAAATGGTGAACAACAATGGATGACTACCCAAGAAATTTGACTAGTGTAACACAGGGATTCCTCATACTTGTGTCTCAAAGTAAGGAGAGTTTTTTTTATCTATAATATTATATTTTGGACTGTTTCTAAAATAAAATAAAAACTGTTTCCAAAATAAAATAAAAAGTAGGTTGGTAAAGGTTATTTGTCATTTTGTTGTTTGTCTTCTTTCATTTATGCAAACTAAGAACTACATGACGGCAAAGATAAGGTATCACCGCAAAAAAGTGCATTATTATACATAAAAATGGATTCATCTATCAGTGTTTTTTTAAAATTTTATGAAATTCCGCATACTTGATCTATTTAAAGTTACTTAGAACTATGATCTTAAAAGAAGATTTATAGAATTCTCATTCTAAAAAAAAACTTAATAAGATGGGAATACTCCCACTCATTCAGTTCAACCATCAAAGTCATTTTTAGCTTCATGAATTCCACCCAGTCTTTAAATTCAATTCAATAATCAGGGAAATTTGAAACAACCAAATAAATACATAACTTCAAAATTTAAGCCACACACAATTGAACCCAACATCAGTACTTCTCAGCTACTGCTACTTCCAAGGTTGTCTGCAAACTCTACTCTGAAACCTTCCCATTTGTCTTTCAACTTCTGCTGCTTTGACAGGGCAGCAGTATATGAAGATTTAGACTTCTTAATACTCGCCATCAGCTCTTTGCCTTCGGTAATCATATTCTTAGCCTCATCTTCCACTTTCTTCTTTTCACCTTCACATTTTTCCATGCTCTCCTTCAACTTTGTTTTTTCCAACTCAAGAATTTTCTTTTGCTCGACAAGTATTCTAATTTTTTCATCCGTCTTTTCAACCTCTTCCTCGACACGCTTAGCTTCATCCTCAAACTGACTCTTTTCTTTCTGTTTTGATTCCTTCTGTTTCTTAGCATCTGTCACTCGCTGCATAAGCTTTTCTTTTTGTTGTATAGCATTAATGTGATCATCAACCACATTTTTAGTCATGACAAAGTCTTCGAAAAGGTTCTCAACAGAGGATGTCATTTTCTGGACAAGCGTCACAACATTAGGAGAAACGTTTTCATGAGATGCTTGTTTTATGTATTCAAAAGACATATGTAATTGCTGCTGTAGCTCGACATCACTGAGAATGGACTCAAGTGAATTTTTTAATAGGCTTTCAAGGTTATGCAAGGCTTCTCTTACAGCAACATCGCTTGTGGAACAGGTTGCTTTTGGCGAGGACTCTGGACTTCCCAACAGGATGCTATCAAGTTCAGCAAAAGGGTCATCATCTGATCCATCTTCATGTTTGCTAAGATCTGTTATTGGTGCATTTTCTTTTTCTTGCTCTGGTTCACTTATCAGATCATTGGTTTCAGGAACAATGATTTGTTCTCCTTGTATGTTTGGTTTTTCTTCTGGATTCTTGGTCTCATCACAATTGTCTGGCCTATCGTAGTTGTTTACACTTGACTTGTTATCAGAACTTTTTTCAACAGTTGACACTGGAGATAAATGCAATGCAGCTTCAGATTCAATTGGTCTTCCTTCATTTCCAGTGCTTTTGAACTGCACAATGAAAAAGCATTTATCAAGACAAGAGCAAGTATCTTCTAGAAATTCAATAACCATATTATGTACTTTTATTTGTTAGGATTGTTCACAAGTCATGATTGCTTGTATGTATCTGCATTCCAATTTTAATTTAAGGCTCACGAGAGATAACAGACTAGATTCTTCAAATTTCTCTTTGATAAATGCCTGCATAGGTTACTATGAAATCAACATTTCATTCTTAATTCATGCCGTGTCTTAAGAATTGGGGGAATAATGGAAAGAAGAGGTATAATTTAAAAAAAAAATGTAATTGTTGGTTTTAATTTATGTTTTACTTCGACGTGTGATGGAGCGATATCGGACAGATAAAAAAGACTTACACTTAGTTTTCATTGATTTGGAGAACTATTATTATCTTATTGTTCCTTTGACAAAGTCGCAAATAGATGATCCCATTATTTTGAAAAAGACATTTTTTTCAAATATGGATAATGTAAAGACTAACTCATACATAAAAAAATAGTTACAAAAACTAAAACAAAGCAGCAATCATCAAAAACAAAAATTGCTTGATTTGAAGGGGTGAAAAACTATATTTTACTAAGGAAATACAGATGACATCAGAGCTGTAAATTGTATATTTACTATAGATTCTTCAGTAGGCTTGGTAACTTGGGATATTTAATAAGCTTTCATTTTCCGTTTCTTAGCATCGTTATTAAGACACTATTTGAAAAGAGTAAGAGGATGATTGTGATATCATTAGCAGGGATATAGAGCTCGAAGGTCCAAGTATTTACCTTAATTGCTTTATTGAAAGACGATTCTACATCAGAGCATCCTTCAGAAGAATCCCCCTTCTCAAATTGTTCTTGTTTGTGTGAAGAAGTTTCGGTTTCCTCTCCAGACATTGTACAATTCTCATAAAGAATCTTAGATTTCACCATTTGTTTTGAATTATCATCATCATCATCATCCAAATTTTCTTTCTCTTGAGGATTTTCATGTACCTGAGTATCTTTAGAGACTAGAAAAAAAGAAATGCTGAGTTTGATAGAAAAAAAAATGAATATCTAATTGAAGAAAAACAAATAGATGTAATATTGAAGTTTTGAATTGTAAAAAAAACAACAAAAGAAATATAACATACAACATCTGTGAAAGAATTTAAAAAGTTTCATACCAATTAAACAGTCATATGAACGGTGACAGTTTTCATTCAAGTCCAATTCTTGGTTCTGTATGCCAGTGCCTTCCTTGTCATCACCTATTTCATTTGATTCAATGTCAATGCATTCTCCCTCATCACAGCCTTCAACTGATCTCTCAAATTGAATTTCTTGGTACAACTCTAATTCCAAGTCCTTGTCTAAATTCCCAGTGCCTAAAACAATCTGACTTTCTGACTTTCAAGTGTAGTAATGTTAATGATCCCAGACCATCAAAAAGGGTTTCTAACATTGATTTAGTTACTACACTGCACGTAGAAACCCGGAGTTCAGTAAGTGATCTCAAGTGAGACAATTCAATCGGTAGATTTGTTAGATTTAAATCTTCTAGATTCAACAACCTAAGGTTGTTCATGTCACCGATTGATGGGTGCAATATTTCTATTCCGGTTTTGCTTAAATCCAACCCTTTTATTGAATCTGAAGACAATGAAAATTCCTTCAGATTCTTGCAGCCTTTGACACTGAAGTATTTTAGAGATGTTAAATGCTTCTCACCCATAAGACTTTCCAGTTTTATGCACCTATCCAGTAGCAAAGTATGAAGTGTGTCCTTAGAAAAAGCAGAAGGTCGAAGTTCACATAATTCTTCACAACCGGAAAGGCGTAACTGTTTGAGTTTCAACGCCCCAGACAAATCAGGGAGGTGGCGTAACTGTTTGCATTCACTTAGGTCGATTGCCTCTAGATTCACAAGTTCCTGTACCAATTCAAAAGGACACATCAAAGGTTAAGAATTCATTTTCACACCATGCAAGGGAAAAAAACACAACTGCATGGGACTCACATTATTAAACCATTTTTCTAATTTTCATTTGCATAAAAAACGAAGAAAGAATCCCATAATTCAAATGAATTAGTTTAAGTACACAAACACGCACCTGCATCCCGTACCAAAGATGTTCAATGTTGCTGTGCGGCAAACAAATCTGAATCAGCTGCTCAGCATGAAAAGGCTCTGGAAGAGACTTCAGGGGATACCCATTTCACTCAAGGTATTTCAATTTGTCAAAAAATGGCATAATATTTTCAGGAAGATGCACAGTGCCCAATTTCTTCTTACCCTTGGGGATGTGGAATTTAAGGAATCTTAATTTATGCATCAATTTGAATGCGTCAGCTTGAACATGTATATCTACTTTTTGAGACAAATCAAATATTATTCCTTCAATTGCATCACTCCCCTGATAAATTGAAAGAAATCACTACATTGCCACAACAAATCAACAGTAATTTTTTACTTAGAAAATGTTAACACTCCATACCTTGTTATTTCCAAGTACATCGCAAATGTCTTTAGCATCCCTCAGTCGGCTACGCTTTCCTCGGTCATTATATTCTTCTCTTACTATATCAAAGGCCATCTTTTGTAGTAAGTCGTGCATTTGTATTCTGTCGTTGTTTGAGATGGTTATAAGAGTTTTATCTTCGAGGATTTCTATCCCACTAGTTGCATTGAAACCAAAGGCATCTAGTATCCTTGTGACGATATCTTTGTTTTCACCTTTGAAAAAGAATGCAATGTCTAGAAACATTTCCTTCTGTCGCCATGATAATCCATTATAACTTGTTCTTAGCACTTTTTGAATATCGGGGAAGGCTTCTCCTTTGTTCTCATACAAATTTAACTCGGATTCCCAGAATTCTTGTTTTCTGGAATGAAAATGTGAACCCAAAACTTCTAAAGCTAATGGAACACCTCCTGCACATTCAACTGCCCTTTCAGAGACACGCTCGTAACCTTTTAAAGGATGGTCTTGCTTGAAGGCTCTTAAGCTAAAAAGCTTTAGAGAGTCTCTAAGCTTCCATGTTTTGACCTCATATATCTCATCAACTTTTCCACCAAGTGTATGCCTGTCTCGCGTTGTTATAATGAGTCTACTGTTAGGTCCAAGGTCACCAAGTACGCGACACAAATCATCTAACTGTGTCGTATTATTAACATCATCAAGAACAATGAAAACTTTTTTGCGAAAGAGCCTCCTCGTGATGAATGTGTGAAGTCCGTGAACATCAGACGCTGTAATTTCTCGCTTCAGTAGCTCACGAAGAAGCTGATTACAAACATATATTGGTCCAAACTTTTCCGAGTCTTCGCTTATCTTTTCCAAGAAGCATACATTGTCATAATGGGCAAAGTTCTTGGAAAACATCTGTTTTGCTATGGTTGTCTTTCCTATTCCACTCATGCCCCAAATTCCAATTCTTGGTATTGTTTTCAATAATAATTCAATATGTTCACTGTTCTCATCAACTTTAACAATATCTTTCAGTTCATTAGGGTACATGAGGGCCAACTTCTGCAAAACATCTTCCACAATATTGCCAATGACTTGAGTATCATCTCTAGAAAAATAAAGAAAGAAAGAATAAACAAATTAAACTTACAAGAAAATTTCAAATTTGGTAAGTTCCTAAAATTCTATAACAGGATCAACCCATCTACCAGATCATTGTGTTGGTGAACTGATTATGATTCGACTGGACCTGAACAAGGAGACTAGCCCTTGACATGTAGCAAGACAACTGTTTATCTATATCTATTATATCATCAACATCCAGAATCATCATATATCATTTGTTCATCACAAAGTCAGCATACAATATAACTATGTACAGTTTCAAAAGTTACTTAGGAGTATATGTAAACATAAGAATTAATATGAGTTTAGAGGAATTAAATGGAATACTTACCGATATTTGCGAGAGTCCCATCCAGATATATTGGCAGCCAAATTGAGAGCAGCTTTCCACTCAGACACTTTGTCTACATGAGATTTACTGTGGGCAAGTTCTCTCTCAAATCTTGCAAATGCCATCTGGTAACTCTCCTTCTGATGACGTACATGTGATGGATCTATGTTATAGAACACAGGTATAACTACATGTCCATTAAGTTTTCTGCATTGAAGTATGTGGACGAGTTCATCCAAGCACCACTTTGAAGTTGCATAGTCTTTTGAGAAAACTACAAGAGACATATGTGAGTCATCAATTGCTTTGGTAAGAGCAGGTCCAACCTCATCACCTTTAACAAGATTGTAATCAATGTATGATTCGATACTTCTATCGCTAAGAGCTTGATGAAGCTGGGCAGTGAAGTTTGTACGTGTATCCTCTCCCCTAAAGCTAATGAATACATCGTACTTTTTGTGAGAGATACGCATATCTCAGATACTCAATTAGCTATCACTACTTTAACCACTTTTTGTTTTTTTTTTTTTTTTTTTATGTTCTCTCTTTGCTCTAAACAAAGGGAAGGGAAGATACCATAGTGAAGGGGTTTATACAGATGATAAAAGACTTTATATGCAACTGTGTCAAACCTCTTGAGAGAGGGTTTTGTCGCCTATTGTGATCCTACCTAACACGAAGTATTAATCTCTACATTGCTTTCCGGCATACTAGTTAACACTAAAAAAAGAGTTCAAGATTGTTGACCATAAAATAAAGCAGGGACCACTCGGGTAACGAGAGACGAGAAACACAAACATGTGGGTACTACAGATTTATTAAATTTTCGTACATGTGCAAAGAAAAATCAACAAAAGAAACTGGTTTTGTTTTCTTGCTTTTCAAGATTACCCCTTTTCCACTCTTAAGTCAATGCTTCTGCTGTAGTGTGGACTGCGTCCATCATAGATATATTAAAGATATGGAGCATTATCCACCACCCAATTTAAAGAATAGTAGTAAAATAATATCACTCTCCTTTGTTTAAACTACAATAAATTAAATTATTATAGGTTAACACACCCCAAGAACCCCTCCACTCCCAACTTGTCAAGACTCAAGACTATTGGTAAAAGATGCATGGTAGTTGTTCTGCTACTACTATTCTTTAATAGTAGTTCCCTTTCCTAGACAAAGAGAAGGAAGATAAAAACCGGTAGAGAAGGGGAAAAATATATGTGTTGGTCCCCCACCAAAACCTTTCTAAAACAAAAATCAACTTTTTAGGTTCATCGAATAAATGATGTATTTGGTCAATAATATAGACTAAATACATCATTTATTGAATGAATCTAAAACGTTGATTTTTGTTTATAATACTGCAACTATATCGGTTTAATTCCCACTTTCAGGGTCATGCCAATAGAGGAAAAAAAAAAAAAAAAGGACAATTACTTGTGAATATTGATGCAACTCAAATATGTATATATCAAGTACAAATAAAAATTTGAGTTTTAGGACGAGAAGAAAGAGAAATTTGACAATGAAAATTTGGTTCCCGATACTCGATAGACCTTCTATTACTAAGAGGAGTAAACACTGTTCTGAAAGAACCAACAAATCCTACAAGATTGAAGAGGATTTTAGGTACAGTCAAATCTAAGAGATGTGGTCAATAGGACACAATAAAAGAACATGTAACGATAATAATTGAAGGGGAAGTCATCAGGTCACATGCTCACCCAGTTTTTTTATCTTTTTAATTTCTAAATTTTTTTGATATCCAAACACGTCATGGATGCTCAAATTGAAGAAAAAACCGTGTGATGTACTACGAAATTGGAAATGGGGACTAAAATTGTTTAAAAATAAATAAATAGGCCAAAGTCGCACACGATTAGGAAAATAAGGGGAGCAAAAGTCTAATTGAGCCAAAAAATTATATGATAGAAGAGGTATCCATTATAGTAAATAATAATCCATAAATTGTGAAGGCTTGTTTGATTTTGTTGACACAAGAGGTATCCATTTAGTCTAGCCAATAACATTTAGTTCATTCATAGCCGTTGTGGGAGTGGGACTCACCACACACATTTGAATCCAACATCAATACTTCTCAGCTACTGCTACTTCCATAGTTGTCTGCAAAATCTACTCTGAAACCTTCCCATTTATCTTTCATCTTCTGCTGCTTTGACAGGGCAGCATCATACGAAGTTTTAGACTTCTTAATACTCGACATTAGCTCTTTGCTTTCAGTAATCTTATTTTTAGCCTCATCTTCCAATTTCTTCTTTTCATCTTCGTGTCTTTCCATGCTTTCCTTTAACTTGATTTTTTCCAACTCAATACTGTTCTTTTGCTCAACAAGTATTCTAATTTTTTCCTCCACCTTTTCACCCTCTTCCACGAGACGCTTGGCTTCATCCTCAAACTGACTCTTTTCTTTCATCATTGATTTCTTCTGTTTCTTACCATCTCTCATTAGCTGCACAAGCTTTTCTCTTTTTCGCAAAGCATTAATGTGATCCTCAACCACATTTTTAGTCATGACAAAGTTTTTGGAAAGGTTCTGAATAAAGGATGTCATTTTCTGGACAAGCTTCACAACGTTTGGAGAAACTTTTTCATTGGTTGCTAGTTTTATGCATTCCAATGACGTGTGTAATTGTTGTTGTAGCTCTACGTCATAGAGAATGGACTCTAGTGAATTTTCAAATAGGCATTCAAGGTTGTGCAAAGCTTCTTTTACAGCAACATCATCACTTGTGGAACAGGTTACTTTTGGCGGAGACTCTGGACTTCCCAGCAGGATGCTCTCAAGTTCAGCAAAAGGGTCCTCATCTGATTCATCTTCAAAGTTTCTTAGATCCATTGGTGAATTTTCTTTACTTATTGGATCAGTGGTGTCGGGAACAATAACCTGTCCTTGTATATTTGGTTTTCCTTCTGATTGCTTGGTCTCATCAAAATTGTCTTTCCCATCATAGTTGTTTTCACTTGACTTGTTATCAGAAGTGTTGCCTTCAAACGCTGACATTACCGGCAGATACAATCCAGCTTCAGATTCAGTTGGTCTTCCTTCATTTCCTTTGCTTTCGAACTGCACAATGAAAAAGCATTAGTCAAGGGCTCAAGGCAAGAGGAGTGGGTGTACTATAGGAATTAAATTATAACTGTATTATGTTTTATTAGATACAATGTTAGTCATACAGTCATACTGGTTAGTTGGACTAATTAGTTAGACTAGTTAGTTGTTCTCATTTTCTATATACTTATCTTTACTTTACTCTCATCTATGATTTCTATCAAGAATAGTAACATGTACTTTTATTTGTTAGGATTCATCATGATAGCTTGTCTATATTTGTGTTCTAGTTTTGTTATAATGTTCATAAGAGATAGGAGACCAGATTCCTTTTTTATTTGTGTAAAGTAAGGCCGTCTTTGAAGAATTTGCAAACAGTACCCACAAGCTAATTTTTACTCCACTTGCAAATTTACGACTGTGGCTAATTTTCATGCGATGTTTGGTAAATTACCCACAATTCTTAAAGGAAACTTAGAAAAAACCTTTGTCTAATGATAGGAGGTAACTCTTCAACTTTCTTTTTGAGAAATGCCTTGTATATTGTTGGTTATTATGAAATAATTTCATTCTTAATGCCTGCAGTGTCTTAGGAATTGGGTGAATAATGGAAAAAATGAGGACTAATATGGAGATATCATTAAAATACACCTAGGAAATCTTAGACCTAGACATAGGGTAATATTGAATGATGCAGTATTACAAAACTATTTCATTATTACAGCAATCTTATGAACTCAAAAGAGGAAGGTGGATAACAATTGATGGAGCATTTATAAAGAATAATTTACTCTCATTATCGTAGATGCCTTAAATTCCTAGTCTGAGTCTTAGGGTCTGTTTGGGAGGAGGTTTTTCAGGGTTTTGGAGGGCTAAGTCTATATATTTTGAAATTAATTTGATATTTTTAAAAATTAAAAACATGATAAATGATCATATAGTACTTCAATCGCATTAATTTCTTTTAAAAATATTTTATAGGTCCGTATTTTAAAAATGAAAAGCTTGCCCTCCTCACCAAAACCCTCCGTCCAAATCCTCATGATTCCTTTACCAAGTTTATTGATTATTATTTACTTTTACTTTGCATTCTGATTCCATTGATTCGTCTCCTTTTGACCCGCACAATCTAATAATTATATTGACAAAAATGACAGCTGAAAATGATATGATATAATTACAAAATGTGATGTTATATTTTTGCATATTTTGACACTTTTTCCTATAAAAATGACAAAGTTTGTCCAAATAAAAGTAGAGACTTACGACTTTTGCGGAATTTGTAATATTCTCCTCATGACTGGTTCCAGCATTGGTATTGGTTTCGTTGTTAGAAGATCTGATGCTCTTTTCCACATTAAAGAAGTGACTTTCAAGTTCAACTGATTCTAGTTTAACCATTGCTGATCTTTGTTCTGTGACATAAGCAACGAAAATTATAAGTAGGTGAAAACATAAATTCCGTAAAAAAAAAAAAAAAAAAAAAGCAAAAGAGAAGGTGAAGTGTTGGGATTAGAATCAGTTGATTTCTCCTACTTATAATTTATCACTGGTTCAACCAGCTCTGAGTCTAATTCTGTGATTAAAAACAATGAAAGTGAAAATTTGGCCAAAAGACCCGGTGTTCAATTTACAAAATAATAAGAACTACCTAGCTAGTGATTAGTTAATGATAATGAGATAAAAAAAGGACTCAATTTCAATTTAATGAAGTAGTAGGAAACTATGAATAAGAATAGCATAGCATATATGATGAGACTAGGGAAAGAGAGTAATTAAGAAGAGAATGTATTGTCAAAAATGAAGTTGCAAACCTTGAACAATTGGCTTCAAGGTTATCCTACGTCCTGATTCTAATTCCACCGCCTTCTTCAACTCTTCTTTCTTTTGTGAATCCAATTCCGGCAAAACACTCTCCAATTCTTGAACACTTACTAGTCGTACCCCACACTCTTTAATACCAACTGAACCATCAACTTCCCGGCCAGTATCGTTTGTAACATAGAACTCGAAACAAATCTCGGGTTGATAAAATTTGAGAATACTGTCACAATGGAATGGATCATACCACACATAAACATGATCCGAGTTCAGTTCTGTGACATCAGTATTTAGCCAGGTAGCTTTTATACCTTCTTCTCCCAAGTTGCATTGACACTTTATCCTAGCTCCTCCACCCTTCATTCCATTTCCACCTGCTGGAGAAAGAACCACTGAGTATATGAATCCCAGCAAGTTGGAACGATCAGGAAGCAATGTAATGGTAATGGAAGAGTCAGAAGCTGTTAGACATTGGAATAGCCTCGGGATACTTGTTCCTAGTTGACAAGCATCAACACTGTTATAGTTGTAGCTGCGGACGGCCACACGGAGTCTTCTTACAGACACATTATGAAACACAGCACTCATCATTGTTAAATTGAGACTTTCCATTATAAGTCCAAGTGAATGTCCGTCCAAATTCAAGCTGTTGCTGAATGAAATATGTTTGGTTTTTCCGATCATCTTTGTTGCTAATTTTTTTAGATTTGACACTGAAACCAGCGATGTGCAGTTAACTGCATTTAACAGTGTGATTAGAGGTGGAAGCTCTGGTATGCACTCAAGCTTCCTGCAATTCACCAAAGACAAAATTTCCAGTTCTTCAAGTTTCTTAATGCTTTGAGGCAACATTTTCATGTTGCTTCCATCAAGGTTTAATTCCATTAACTTTGATGCAACGTGGACGTTGTTGGGGAGTTCAAACTGGTTTATAAAATCCTTCATATGTAGTATTTGTAGGGATTGTAAGCCATCAAACAACTCATGTAGCTGTTTTTTCTCAACTATTAGTCTACTGCCAGAAATCTTCAATTCCCTAATAGATCTCACACTAGATAACTCCTTCGGAATACGGTTGAGTCTTAAACTCTCTAGATTAAGTTGTTTGAGTTTTTGAAGACGTCCAATTGATAGGTCCAGTGTTTTGATTCCTGTACTGCTTAAATCCAAGTTTTCAATTAAATCCGAGGACACTGCAAATTCCTCCAGACTTTTGCACCCATCCACACTGATCTTCTCCAAAAAATTTAAATGTTTTTCACCTCTAACCCTCCTAACCTTTGTACACCTATCCAGTATCAAAGTAACAAGTGTATCTGCGCATAAAACAGATGGATGAAGATCAACCAGACTCTCACAACCAGAAAGATTAACCCATTTCAGACTTGACGCCTTAGAAAAATTCGGAAGCTTTTCAAATTGCTTGCATTCACTAAGGTCAATTCCCTCTAATTTACCCAGTTCCTGTGAATTTCAAAACAACGTATTAAGATGCAAACTCTAAAAACAAAACATGTGATTACACGTGTATGTATTACCTTCGTCCCCTGCCACAGTTGTTTAACATTGCTGTGCGGCATACGGATCTCAACAAGAAACTTGGCATAAAAATGTTGTGGAAGAGATTCAAAAGGGTATCCATTCCACTCAAAATACCTCAGTTTATTTGAAAATGGCTCAAGAAATTTGGGAAGGTTGAGGTATGTGTTAGTACATCTCTGCAGGTTAGAGGGTGCATGGAATTTAAGAATTCTTAAGGCTTTCATCTTGGTGAATGTGTCGGCACTTAAAGGCAAATCATTATTTTGTGACAAATCCAATGTTATGCCTTCAATTGAGCTACTCCCCTGACAAGAGAAGAAAGTAAATGTATCCAATCAATTAGCTACATTAACTAATTTGTATTAGAAATTTAGCTATGTTGAAAAGTGTATGTTTTTCATTCCCTTACCTTGTTTTCTTCAATAACTGCACGAGCTTTACTCCCACTCAGTCGGGTATGTGCTGCCGGGTCCTCGCCACAATCATTACATATTATGTCCGAACCCATTTTTTGCAGTAAGTCATGCATTTGTATTGTTTGGTTATTTGAGATAGTTATCAAAGCCTTGTCTTTGAGGACTACTATTCCGCTATTTGGTTCGAAACCACAAGCATCTAGTATCTTTGTGACAGACTCTTTCTTTTCTCCTATGAAGAAGAATGCAATGTCTAGAAATATCTTCTTCTCTAGTGCATCTAGTTCATCGTAACTCACTTTTAAAACTTTGTGCAATTTGTCATCACGATGATCATCGAGTTTCTTAAAAGAACTTTCCCAAAATGCAATATCTCTTGTACGAAGATGTAAAGCCAAAAGTTTAAGGGCAAGCGGAACGCCCCCTGCATAAGTGATTGCCCTTTGCAAAAGATGCTCATACTTCTCTCGGGGATTACTTGGCTCAAAGGCTTCTAGGCAAAAAAGCTCTAGAGATTTTGGATATTCCCACTGCTTGACCTCATATATCCAATCAACTCTTCCACTCAGCAACTGTCTGTCTCTCGTTGTTATAATGAGTCTACTATCTTTATTTAGCTCGCCGTAATCTCTGCACAAATATTCAAACTGATCTAAGCTGTCCATATTATCAAGTACAATCAAAACTTTTCTACTTCTCAGCCTCCTCATATGAAATGCAGATCCTACATTAGATGGGGAAATTTCTTCCTTTAGTAGCTCAGAGAAAAGCTTACTAAGTGAATATTCTTTTGCATTAGCAAAGCAGACATGATCATATTGGGCAAACAGCTTGGCAAACAAGACTTTAGCAATGATTGTTTTTCCCATTCCACCCATACCCCAAATTCCAAGTCTTGGAAAACGTTCCACCAATGATTCAACCTGTTCACAGTTTTTTTCGTTTCTCACTACACCTTCTAGTTCATTAGGGTACCTCAGTTGTAGCTTTTGCAATACATCATTCACAATTTTGTCGATGAGGATAGATTCTTCCCTAGCATAACATAAATAAATAAAAGAATAAACCACAGAAAGAAAGAAAAAAATAATTAAACTAATCATCATAAACAAGATTCTAACAAACGGTTGATTTCTGCAGTGCTCCTTACGGTTTTTTCCTGTTTTACCAAAGTGAACAAAAATCATGGAAACAGCCCCAACAAAATGTCGTCACGCCGCGGAAAAACTTAATTTCCCATTGTTTCTACCCTATTTCGTAATTTAAATTCTTTTCATAACTTATTGATGAATTTGTTTCTTCTAAAAACCAAATTAACCACTAATAAATCTAGGTTTTAATGTTTTTAGAAGAAACAATTATGAAAGGAATGACAATTATGAACTTACGAAGAAACAATAAGAAATTGAGTCATTAAACATTATAGGATAGCACAAATACTTTTGATAAGATTTGTGCATTGTTGTGATTAACTCACACCACAACGACCGCAATATGTAATGCAGCATCCTTAACAGCCGAAATCACAAAATACATAACGCTACCACGACCTTGACCGTTGTTAAAACCTTGATTCATAAATATCTGAAACAAAATCATAAAACACTGCTTACTTGTGGGTTTGAGTGTGCCATCCAGATATAGTGGCTGCTTCAGCCAAGGCAACTTTCCAGTTAAGCACTTTAAGATCATTGGTCCCAAGATCTCGCTCATGTTTTGCGAATGCATTCTCATAACTGCCAGTCTGATTTCTTATGTCAGATGGATCTGTTTTATAGAAAACAGGTATAACAACTTGACCTTTGACTTTTCTGCATTCCAGTACTTTGACCAGTTCTTCCAAACACCATGTTGAGGTAGCAAAATTTTCAGAGAAAACAACGATGGAAACATGTGATTCCTCAATTGCTTTGGCAAGAGTTGGCCAAATATCTTCTCCTCTTTCAAGCAGGCTATCCACGTATGTTTTGATTGATTTATGAATCAGAGCAGCGTGAAGATGGCTAGTGATACCGTAGCGAGTGTCCTCGCCTCTAAAGCTAAGAAACACATCGTGCTTCTTGCTAGAATATGACATATATATGCTATATAGCTATATACCCTTGCTTAGACGCTGCTTTTCTCTATTGAAAGTTGTTTGGGTTGAAAATGTGACTATTATGTGTTCCTTCATCTTCCTCCATTACCCTTAATTCTTTAATAACAACTCAACTTTTTATAATAAGTCCATTCTATGGTGTACAAGTGAGACATGTTTTGCATCTTGCACAAATCGATATCTACCATTGGATCAATAAGTCACCATTGAATCATTCTGTGTCATGCACAAATTGATTTCTACAAATTTAAGTATAATAATGTATTAAAATATAGAAAAATAAAAACATAGTCAACTACAAACACCCCAAAAACAAAATTACAAAAACACACCAAAACTAGTACATGTAACAAATACAAATATCAACAAAATTCCACAACAAGAATTGAGAATATCCTCAAAAATACTCTTCCACTTCCAAACTTTAATAAGGTGTAAGTTAACAACTAACACTTTAACTAAAAACTCAAGTACTCCCTCCGGTCATTATTATAAGCAAAACTCCACTTTTTAGATACATTAAATAGTTAATGTATCTAGTCTTTATCATAGATTAAATACATTAATTATTTAATGTATCTAAAAAGTAAAGTTTTGCTTATAATAGTGACCGGATGGAGTATTTCTTTTCAAACTAGTTTAAATTAAAGGATAATAAAGTAATTTAATTCTTTAATACATACAATTAATTAATTTGCAACTTCCCATCATGCTTCTTAAAAATTACACTTCAATATTTTCAAATACTGTTCATTTTAGATGTTTAATGTGCTACAAATTTTTCAGGAGAACCTGTTGACTTATCTTTTGGTCAAACTCTACGAATCGGATGCTTAACACACAAAAAAACATTCTCTATTTTTTGTATTTAATTCCTGAATATATAAGAAAAGTGTAGCAATAATTGATTCCTAACTTGTATCAATGAAGCAAGCATACCAATTAAGAACCCGAGCAACTAGTGCGAGAAAATCAACAAGTAGCAGAGCAAGAGAAGAGAAGCAACGAATTTCATGCAATTAGAGAGAGAGAGAGAGAGAGAGAGAGATTAACCTCTCTGTGAGCTTCCATGAGAATGATGATTGCAGAGCTGAGCAAGAGAAACGACAATGGCGCGAATGCAGAGCGAGGGAAACGAAAGCGTTTGCGGTGTTTTTATGTGAAAAAGATTTACAAAAATACCCTCTATATTAATGCATTATTATACTTCAATTTCGACGCGAAGACTTAGGGTCGTCGCTTAAAATTTATCATAACATTAATCAAAGTCAATGAAAACTTTATAATAAAAAATTGAATTAATTTTTAGGCTTAATTGCACTTTTCTCCCATATGGTCTTCCAATTGTGCGATTTTGCACCCTATAGTTTTAAACGAGCGATTTTGCCCCCTATAGTTTTCCCCATTTCTGATTTTATGGTCCCCATGACATTTAGTGCTGGTTTTTTTATCAATTAATGTGTGCCACGTGTGTAATTCCATTTTAAAAAAAATAAAAAATAGTATTTTTCAGATTTTGAGAGAAGGAGCACATGATTTTTCAGATTTTAAGAAGAAATATCACGTGCCTCCTTCTCTCAAAATCTGAAAAATACCATTTTTTTTTTATTTTTAAAAAAATGGAATTACACATGTGGCACACATTAATTGATAAAAAAACAGACATTTCAGCACTAAATGTCATGGGGATCATAAAATCAGAAAGGGGGAAAACTATAGGGGGCAAAATCGCTCGTTTAAAACTATGGGATGCAAAATCGCACAATTGGCAAACTATAGGGAAGAAAAGTGCAATTAAGCCTAATTTTTAATGCAAAAATATTGTTTTTTACTGCAACCACCCTTTAAGTAAAATAAAGCCATGTGAAGGAGACAACATATTGACTTTTGAATGGAGAAAAAGGAGATTAAAATTTAAAATTTAGGTTGTTTAGTATTTTTCAAATAAAGTAAGATAAAAGACACCTAAAGTACACTACTTTATTGTTAAATGTCGTACTCGTTAAGAAATCAAATAATGAATGGTACATGTGCATTGATTATACAACGTAATGCGTTTTAGATTCAAAAATAGAGGGGCAAAAAAAATGATGAAGAAAGTCTTTAAATACGAAACTGAGAATATGCCTAAAATCTAAATGGATACATTATTGTAAACCTAAAGAAAATGTAGATCATACCATCCATCTCAAGGAAATTTCTAACAAATCAAAAAATATAATATGTGTCTCAACCAGGAAAAAAAAATGTAATGTTTGGAATCCACACGAATAAGTTCCTCGGATTTTACTTAATCGAAAGAGGGATTGAAGCAAATTCGGATAAATGCAGAGCTTTCATTGAGATACCTACTCCAAAGAAATCAATCTAAATGTTGGAAGACGTCTAATATGCCCCTCCTTTCTACAGGTTGTTGAGGAAGGAATCTGCATCTGAATGGTCTGAAGAATGCGAATTTGAAGCGACTCTAGCCCGACTTAAACATGCCCTATCTCAAATACCAATTCTCTAATGATCCAAAAAGGGAGAGATAATGTTCATATATCTATCAATTTCGGCAAAAGCAATCAATGAGCCTTGATTAGAGAGAGCGACAGAGGTCAAAAACTCATCTATTTCACCAACAAAGCATTACAAGGACCTGAAATACGGTATATCAAAATAGAAAAGTAGTCCTCACCCTAGTGATGACCACAAGACAATCATACAAAAACTCAAAGAAAAACACAATCTTACAAAAATCTTTTCATTCACTCTAATATTACTAATAATCATTATGGTTGATGATTATTAACAATCTTTCTTCTAACTAGTTACCCGCACTTGCCTTCAAGACAATTAGTTAAAAGACATGTTTGTATATTCACAAATTTATAAAACTAAAATGAGTGATGATCATATATGAGGGAAGACCCTTTATTTCAAGTGTTGCTTTGTGGTGATGTGGTCTTAGTTTTGTTATCTTTACTCTTGAATTTGTATTGAATATGTTCAGTTTGTTATAGAAACTGAATTTGAGATATGTGACGGTGCATATCTATTATGAACGTGTTTTTTGATAGGGGTGTTCAAAACCGAACCAACCTAATAGAAAAACCTCAAATCAAATCAATCCAAATCGAAACCGCAAAAAACTGCATTTGGTTCGGATGAATTCGGATGACTTTTGCACTGAATCGTGCGGTTTCGTTCGGTTTTTGGTTTGCATCTTAGCAACCAAACCAAACCAAACCAAACCGCAAGAATAATGAATATTACTGAAACATGTACTAGCCCAATTACATAACCCAAGAATAATCTCTTTTGATTCGATTTTTCCATTGTTGCATGCTTATGTTTCTTCTTAATTTTACCTATTTTTGATATAAGTTTTACCTAATATTTTATCATATAAACAACAAAACGAAATGTCCTATGTTTATTTTGAAACAAGTTGGCAATATTAGAGTTAATGTAATATTTTTTTATCTTGCGATAAAGCGCACATACCGAACCAATCCAAACCGCATTGCTTTGGTTTGGTTTGATTTTGGATGACTTTTTAAAAATCAACTTAACCAAACTAAACCGCATGTTTTTTTATCTCGCAGTTTGGATTACTTTTATGCTCAAAACCGAACCAAGCCGTACCGCGAACACCTCTGTTTCTTGATGTTATGCATAGTTGGGTGCTTAATTCATAGTTCGTTGGTGCTAAAAACATAAAGCACATCAATGCTTTCTAGAATCCGTACATGGAGATGAGGTAGTTTCATGCGATGACGTCGAAGTAGAAATCGTACCGGGTCATTCTAATGATCTTGATGCGGACTTCCCTGCTAAATAGTTTATGAGATGATTGGGTCGAACCTTTTAGGCCATACCATTACATCCAATGATGTTCCAATCATATATAAAGGATATATTTACATGTATGAAGTATGATTATCAAAATACTACATGATTTAAAGGATATATTTGTAAAATGGGAAATTCTTTGTTACCCATCTCACTATGGTGGGTATTTGTACCCATGACATTTTAAGTCGGTTAAAATGTTAACTGACGTCATAAGATTTTTTTTTTTTTAATTTTTTTTTAGAAACGAGATTTTCTTTGATACCAGAGTTTTAGCAGAATGCAGAAGACTTTTTCTATAGAAAAATTTAAAATCTTTTGTTTAGTTTTTCGAGTTGTAGAGACAACTTGAGCTTTGTAATTTATTTATCTCTTTTTGTTCTGAGATTTCAAAATCTCTTTTGGGTGGTGTTACTCTAAGGCTTTAATCCATGATCGATGGTTTTTCTGTTTCTTCAAATATATATTTCTCAGCTTCTATCAAGGAAAAACTATTTCTTGCTAAATTTCTAAATATAGGTGACTTTAGGGTAACTAAAGGTGTAAATAATTCATCAATATGAATTGTATTTTTTCCTATAAATTCTATGCTATGGTGTGAATTACTCAAAGAATAATTAATTCTATAACATATTGTAAAAGGATGATTACCCTTTTTCATAAAATTCGAGTTTTCCAACTTATAATGAAAAACTATAGATCTATCTAGATCTTTATCTTTTTGGGATAATCCCATTTGTAAATTTATATCAAATTTTATTTTTCCATATTTTAAATTACACTTTACGTGTGCAATTGTTGCTTGTCTTTTGTCTAAAATCCTAGAGTCTTCTAGGGCTATTTCTAGAGGTGAATCAATACATTTCATAAAGATACTTTTGATTAAAATTTGAATAATTGATATATGAATATAACCACTTTTTCTTTTTTGTTTTTCAGAAAATGTTTCAATTCTTTTTTCAATTTGAGTTTTTTGTATGGTAGATATGAATATATTTCCTTGAGTATTTTCAATTGAAATTTCTTCTTCTTCTATCATTATTCCAAATTTCAAAATACTTTTTCTTGAGAAAAATTCTTTGAATTTATTAAACTTTCTTTTGAAATTTTCTTCAGCAGTTAAAGATAAATCTGATTCTTCTATCTTATTATCTATTATGTCATCAGCATAATAACTAGATGTTCCTTCAAAGTATGAAACCTCGATCATATTCTATGTTGTTTATTATGTCAATACTATGATACTGAAAAGTAAATTTTGAATTTAATAAAGATATATTCATACCTGATTTGATTTTCTTTGAGATTTTGTTGATATTTTTGGTTTCGTTGTAGTTAGATATAATAATACCCTGTTTTTCCAATTTTAACTTCCTTATGCCCAAATTTGATCCAAAAACTTTTCTAACCATTTCTATACATGTTAAGGCACTCAAAACCATATAAAACATTGCACTAAAAATAACTCATGATCTGAACATCACTTCTACCAAATTCAACGGATTTTCTACTCTATTAACAACCAATTACAACTTCAAAACCTAATTCTCAAATTCTCATAACTACAACCTACAACATGCAAAATTCAATTTCAGAATTATACAACGTAGAATTAGAGAAAGTTAGTCTCACCCTTACAAAATATAATCATTCGAAGATTATATCTAGCTACAACGAAACCAAAAATATCAACAAAATCTCAAAGAAGATCAAATCAGGTATGAATATATCTTTATTAAATTCAAAATTTACTTTTCAGTATCATAGTATTTACATAATAAACATTATAGAATATGACTGAGGTTTCATACTTTGAAGGAACGTCTAGTTATTATGTTGATGACATAATAGATAATAAGATAGAAGAAGCAGATTTATCTTTAACAGCTGAAGAAAATTTCAAAAGAAAGTTTAATAAATTCAAAGAATTTTTCTCAAGAAAAAATATTTTGAAATTTGGAATAATGATAGGAGAAGAAGCAATTTCAATTGAAAACACTCAAGGAAATATAGTCATATCTACCATACATAAAACTCAAATTGAAAAAAGAATTGAAACATTTTCTGAAAAAGAAAAAAGCAAAATTGGTTATATTCATATATCAACTATTCAAATTTTAATCAAAAGTACCTTTATGAAAGGTATTGATTCACCTCTAGAAATAGCGCTAGAAGACTCTACGATTTTAGACAAAAGACAAGCAAAAATTGCACAAGTAAAATGTAATTTAAAATATGGAAAAATAAAATTTGATATAAATTTACAAATAAGATATCCCTAAAAGATAAACATCTAGATAAATCTATAGTTTTTCATTATAAGTTGGTAAACTCGAATTTTATAAAAAAGGGTAATCATCCTTTTACAATCTGTTATAAAATTAATTATGCTTTGAGTAATTCACACCATAGCATAGAATTTACACCATAGAATTTATAGGAAAAAATACAATTCATATTGATGAATTATTTAAACCTTTAGTTACCCTAAAGTCACGTATATATAGAAATTTAGCAAGAAATAGCTTTTCCTTGATAGAAGCTGAGAAATATCTATTCGAAGAAACATAAAAACCATTGATCAGGAATTTGAGCCTTAGAGTAACACCACCCAAAAGAGATTTTGAAATCTCAGAACAAAAAGAGATAAATAAATTACAAAGCTCAAGTTATCTCTACAACTCAAAACTAAACAAAAGAATTTAAATTTGTCTATAGAAAAAGTCTTCCGCACTCTGCTAAAACTCTGGTATCAGAGCAAACCTCGTTCCTAAATAAATAAATAAATAAATTAAAAAAATAAAAATAAAAATAAAAAAATCTTATGACGTCAGTTAACATTTTAACCGACTTAAAAGGTCATGGGTACAAATACCCACCATAGCGAGATGGGTACACAAGTTGTCACCTTGTTTTATTGTTGGACGTGATTGCCACTTAGTTCAAAAACATGTTTTTTTTTATATCATGGTAGAAGTGTATATATAGTTTTTTTTTAATCATGTATATATAGAGATTAATACATCGAGTCTCTTAAGACCACAAATTTAGTTAGATAGAATACCTTATGTCAAATTTAACTTAGTTACACTTTTGATAATTTTGTGTAAAATATATGAATTTAACAAACACTATCAAAGCTGCCTACCTGTCTCAGACTTGAGAGAGAGCGCCACGTAGGACAACGTGGGCTCCATATTCTCACTTTGCCAGGTCATTTATTACAAAACTTAAACAAATGACAAAAAAAAAAGCTAACACTAAATAATACCGAAAATAACTGCGATGTTTCGAAAATTCAAAGAACAAAAGACAAAACAACAAAAAAAGGAAAAAAGTTTCTTTCAATTTTCGTTTTCAACATTAATTAATTTAACTAATTTTCTCTCTCTTTCTCTCTCTCTCTCTCTGCATTTTGTTTTCTTCTTCCTTGATCTGCAACGTTACACTCTTCTCTCTCAACATTGCTACATTCATTCCTCAACTTCAACATTGTCCCTCCCGTTTGGTTCGTTTTCCTTTCTTCTTTCTGTTTTGTTTTCAATTTGGTGCATTGCATTGTTATTTTTTTTTCTTCATAATTTTAGCTGGTTAATTTTTTTTAAGGGATTTTAAAAAAAAATCAAGGGAAATATGTTTCTTAATTATTTGAGCTGTTTTGAATTTTAACAAATTATTGTGTTTGATGCATTGTGAATTTGCATTATCTATTTAGCTTATAGATTTGAGTTTGATTATGATTATGATTTTTATTGTTTTATGTTTAAGGTTATTTTTTAATTCTGTTTTTGGAATTTTATGATGTTAGGGTGTTTTAGGAATTTGAAATTTGAATGTTGGTTTGAATAAGGGTGGGTACCCCTCCTTTTTTTTATTCAGTATCCAAGGATGAATTGAATTTACTGGGTTTAAATTATATGAAAAGTTGGTATATTGTGCAGATTTAGTATTATGCATCAAATATTATGGCGGTGTTTATGTGATGAAACCTAGCGCTGACACTTCCGGTCAAAGGCATGTCCAGTGTATGACATATGTCCAACACTGACACATGCGATTACATTCAATTATGTCATTTTCGTCAATTACCACCCATGTTAGTGACGTGGTCATATTTGGTTGCCATGTATGTCTTAGTGCTTCATAGGATGAAACTGATCATTTTGTTAATTTGCATGTGTTGTTAGGTTTTAGAAGAACAAATCGGGGACAAGGGGCAGTTTGATGGTGCTCCCTTCCACTAGCTGTTTTTTGGGTTTTGTTCTTGGTGGGTATGTGTTGGTTGAATAGAATTCTACTTTGAGCTGAATTGCGGCTAAATGGCAAAGGGAAGGATCAGGGCGAGGCTCCGAAGGAGCAATTTTTACACATTTGGTTGTCTTCGAGCCTCTGCTACTACTGAGGAAGGGCCTCATCCACTTCAAGGTCCGGGGTACTCGCGAACCGTGCACTGCAACCAGCCTCAGATCCATGAGAAGAGACCTTTCTTTTATTGCAAGAATGATATTTCCACAACCAAATACAACGTTCTTACATTTTTGCCCAAGGCAATTTTTGAACAGTTTCGTAGGGTTGCTAATATATACTTTCTTTTGGCTGCGTGTCTCTCGTATACTCCAATGTCACCTTTTAGTGCATTGAGTATGATTGCTCCTTTAGCATTTGTTGTCGGGCTTAGTATGGCGAAGGAAGCATTGGAAGATTCCCGCAGGTTCGTTCAGGATGTTAAAGTTAATCGTCGAAAAGTTAATCACCATAAAGGTGATGGTGTTTTTGGTCATAGATCGTGGCAGAATATTATGGTTGGGGATGTAGTAAAAGTAGAAAAGGACAAGTTTTTTCCAGCTGATTTGCTTCTCCTATCATCAAGTTATGATGATGGGATATGCTATGTGGAGACGATGAATTTAGATGGTGAGACCAACTTGAAGGTTAAAAGATCTTTGGAGTCTACCTTGGCCCTAGATAGTGATTTAGCTTTTAAGGATTTCACTGGAACAATAAGATGTGAAGACCCGAACCCCAGTCTTTACACTTTTGTTGGAAATTTTGAGTATGAGCGCCAGGTTTATCCTCTTGATCCTGGTCAAATTCTCCTCCGAGATTCTAAGCTCAGGAACACCGAATACATCTATGGAGTGGTCATTTTCACTGGTCACGACAGCAAAGTCATGCAGAATTCCACAAGATCCCCTTCAAAAAGGAGCACAATAGAAAAGAAGATGGATTATATCATATACACTCTCTTCACTGTCCTTATATTTATATCTGTCATTAGTACCATAGCATTTATTGTCATGACCAAGTACGGAACCCCAAATTGGTGGTACATACGCCCTGACGTAATCGACCGCCAGTATGATCCCAAGACACTTGGAATGGCTGGGATGAGTCATTTGATTACTGCTCTCATTCTCTATGGATATTTGATACCCATCTCACTTTATGTTTCCATCGAGGTTGTGAAGGTTTTACAGGCAACCTTCATTAACCAAGACATTCTAATGTATGATGAAGAAACCGGAACTCCAGCTGACGCACGGACTTCAAATTTGAATGAAGAGTTGGGTCAGGTGGATACAATCCTCTCTGATAAAACTGGAACTTTAACATGCAATCAGATGGACTTTTTGAAGTGCTCTATTGCGGGTACTCAATATGGTGCGTCTTCAAGTGAAGTTGAACTTGCTGCTGCAAAGCAGATAGCTTCTGATCTCGAGGACGGGGATTCAGATCTCTCCAATTTCCCCCTACGTCATAGGAAAGCTCAGGTTTCATGGGAAAACATTGATAAAGTTGATGAAATTGAACTAGAGACTGTTGTTACTTCCAAAGGTGATGAGGATCAAAAGCATGCCATAAAGGGGTTTGGTTTTGAAGACGACCGTCTCATGAATTGTAATTGGTTGCAAGAGCCCAATGTCGATGACATTTTATTATTTTTCCGAATACTAGCAGTTTGCCATACTGCCATTCCTGAGCTGAATGAGGAGACAGGTGGTTTTACATATGAAGCCGAGTCTCCAGATGAAGGGTCTTTTCTCGTAGCTGCAAGAGAATTTGGCTTTGAGTTTTGTAGGAGGACCCAGTCAAGTATTTTCACACGTGAAAGAATATCTGCTTCAGGGCAAGTGGTTGAAAGGTATGAGTTTAGGAAAACTCTTATGCTCATCTATTTCTTTTGATTTGTTTGCACTCCCAACCCCAGGCATTACAAGATATGTTTTGTCTCTATTCATGTCTATTTATATTTCTTTATATATACTTTTGCGTGAATCATTCAGGGAGTACAAACTCTTGAATCTACTAGATTTCACAAGTAAAAGAAAGCGTATGTCAGTGATTGTCCGTGATGAGGAGGGCCAAATTTTTCTTCTGTGCAAAGGGGCTGACAGGTTAGCTTACAAATTCTATTGTTCTTGCCTATGGTACTCATTTTTTACTGCTGAGCGTATAATGTCGATCATCAATAGGACCTTCTCAAATAATACATTAGAATAAATGAAATTGAAATTAAACTTGAGCTTCACAACGTTCAGCAAATTTACAACACAATCACAACAATCCCCTGCTTCCATAGAAGAAGCTTGCAAAAACACACATGTATTACTCTCATAAAGAGGCTTTCAATATCTCTCTTAGAATTTGACATCCATTCTTTTCTTGCTCGGTTTTTCAGTATCATATTTGATCGTTTGTCCAAGAACGGAAAAGCGTATTTGGAGGCTACTACCAAGCATTTAAATGATTATGGAGAAACAGGTTTAAGGACACTAGCTCTGTCCTATAGAAGGCTTGAAGAAAAAGAGTACTCGGATTGGAACAATGAGTTTCAGAAAGCCAAAGCAGCCGTTGGGGCTGACAGAGAGGCAATGCTTGAGCGGGTCTCAGATATTATGGAAAAAGAGTTGATTCTTGTTGGGGCTACTGCTATAGAAGACAAACTGCAGAAAGGGGTAGGATTTGTTATTCTTTCTAATCAACACACACACACACACACACGTATTGCCGTCGTTGTTGTTTTTCCTACTTCAAATCTTCAACCAAATTCAACGCTTTATTCTCCTCAGGTTCCCCAGTGCATTGATAAACTTGCTCAAGCTGGTCTCAAGATTTGGGTATTGACGGGGGATAAGATGGAAACTGCAATCAACATTGGGTCTGTCAACCACAAACTATCTAGCCTCGTATACTATTTTATTTATGTTCTAAACATATAAGGTTGAACTTACAGAAAAGTGCTTCCGTAACAAAGTATGCTGAAATGAAATTGTATTTTCTGTGGTGCAGCTTTTCCTGTAGTTTGCTTCGACAGGGCATGAAGCAGATCTGTATAACTACAAATTCAGACTCAGTATCCAATGATACCAAACAGGTACTCTTTTTCATTGAGAAAGCGTATCAGAGTTTACTTTACGGGCTTGTGTTTTATCTGATGTTGGGCCTAGTTCTTTTGCTTAACTCCGCAGGCCATTAAGGACAACATATTAAATCAAATTACCAATGCTACACAAATGATAAAGCTGGAGAAGGATCCTCATGCAGCATTTGCATTAATTATTGATGGGAAAACTCTGACATATGCTTTAGAAGATGATGTAAAGCTCCAATTTTTGGGACTAGCAGTTGATTGTGCATCTGTCATCTGCTGTCGTGTGTCTCCCAAGCAAAAGGCACTGGTGGGAGATTTTTTTTCCGTTTTCTGTTGTGATTTTGTGGACTCATACTGTATGAGTAGTTAATTATTGGAGTTATATGTATGCATGATTGCTCACGTGGATCCACCTTAGTAAAATAGGAAAACTTAGGTCCATTAAAAATCAGCTTGTATGCCACTCATTGCCACACTTACGTAGATTGCATTTATCCAACTCTATCTCTATGTCAACTCTGATATATAAAGTTATATATGCATTTTACAATGTCCTGATTTCTTAATCTTCTGGCGCCAGGTCGTAAGGTTGGTAAAACAAGGAACTGGGAAGACCACTCTTGCAATAGGTGATGGTGCAAATGATGTTGGCATGATACAAGAAGCAGATATTGGTGTTGGAATCAGCGGGGTTGAAGGTATGCAGGTCAGTGGCATACATGACTGTCTCTTTAAGAAAAACTGTCTCACAAATATCACTGCTTATGACAAGTTAATTCTAGCCTTTAATTTTGCAAGTTGGAATAAAATTTTAGTCTTATATAGTCTTCTTATTTTAAAAAATAACACCGTGATTAGAGAAAGAAAACCTGTCATGTATCTTTTTTCATGTTTGGACTTGCTTTCAAGCTGGACCGTGCACTAGATTTTCTCATAGTTGTCTTGTGATTAGAGCTTCTGAACTGATGCAAGAGGAAAATGAACTTCCTCTTTGCATTATCAATAATATGCTGACTAATTTATTCTATAAAACGAGGGAAAAAATCGAACTTGCTTAACAAAATGAAACTTATTTAGAAAGTTAGCATTTTGGTATTTTCTTAATTCTTTTTGTTATTATTGCCTGAAACTAGTTATATCTGAATTTTGGTCAGATTGAATTGCTAAATTTTATTGTAGTGTGGAAAATGATGTGCAAATTTTCTGACGTTACGTAATTGTGATGTATTCCTTAGTTGTCCTTTTAAGCTGTGGTCTCAAGCATGTAATTTCCTTTCAGGCAGTGATGGCTAGCGACTTCTCGATTGCCCAATTTCGATTTTTGGAGCGGCTTCTGGTGGTCCATGGACACTGGTGTTATAAGAGAATTGCACAGATGGTAATTGATTAATAATTGTCTTGATCGTCATTCTCACAAACTGGATGCCTTGCATTCAATGCCTTGTGTGTTGTGTATCCTTTGCATGGATAGAGAAGCACTTAATATTTCTAGCATGTTGTATCTGTTTTATTATGAATTGATTCCTTCATTCCTCTTCTTAACTGGTATCTTCTACCTTGCAGATTTGTTATTTCTTTTACAAGAATATAGCATTTGGCCTCACCATCTTTTACTTTGAGGCCTATACAGGCTTCTCCGGCCAATCGGTTTATGACGACTGGTACATGATATTGTTCAACGTTTGTTTGACATCATTACCCGTCATTTCACTTGGTGTATTTGAACAAGATGTTTCATCGGAAGTTTGTTTACAGGTTTGTTCTCTTGCAATGTCATCAACATATTACGTCCCAGTGTGAAAAATCCAACCTATTAATAAGTTGTCGTGTTTTGCAGTTTCCAGCACTTTACCAACAAGGACCCAAAAATCTGTTCTTTGATTGGTATAGAATATTAGGATGGATGGCCAATGGTCTATATTCCTCTGTCGTCATCTTCTTCGGCACCGTCCTCATATTCTATGAGCAAGCATTCCGTGTTGATGGTCAGACATCTGACTTGGCTTCTCTTGGAACCACAATGTTCACTTGCATAATCTGGGCAGTCAACTGTCAAATTTCACTGACAATGAGCCATTTTACATGGATTCAACATCTGTTTATATGGGGTAGCATAGTTACTTGGTACCTCTTTCTCATGATGTATGGCGCACTTTCTCCCAACCTTTCTCACAGTGCCTACCATTTACTGATTGAGGCTCTCGGACCTGCGCCTATTTATTGGGCAACAACATTATTAGCTACAGTTGCATGCATTCTTCCTTATCTTGTCCACATATCATTTCAAAGATGTTTTAGTCCAATGGATCACCACATTATCCAAGAAATCAAGCACTACAAGAAAGATATTGAGGATCAATCCATGTGGGTGAGGGAGAGTTCTAAAGCAAGACAAGAAACCAAGATTGGGTTCACTGCAAGAGTGGAAGCAAAGATCAGACAATTGAAGGGAAAGCTGCATAAAAAACAATCTTTCTTGAATATTTTGTCCCCAGTACGTACATAATTGACATTTTTGAGTATTTTTTTAGGCTATGCGGGTTAATTTTTGTTCACAATTTTGCCCCTTTTAAATTCTTTGATGCTTATATTGTGTTATAATGAAAACGGGGTGAATTTATGTCTCCTTCACCACAAAAAAAATGTAAGCTATTGTATGTAACATATTTATATTTATATAGAAGAGTGTCAGTGTGTGTTTCTCATGCCAAAAAGGGTTATGGTCCAAGTGACATTGAAGAAATGAAACAGCTACTTTTTATTAATTTTTTTTTTTTTAGAAAATAAACGTGGATTGTGGATTTGTGGTATTTGAAGCACAAAGACTTCTTGGATTAGGCGTGCCTCGGTGTCGTATATGTGTTGGTGTTGGATACCAACATGACACCAACACATATACATTGAATTATGTCATTTTTTCAAATTATTAAGGGTGTTGACTTGTCATTGTTGTGTCTGGTGTCCATGCACCATAGTTTGTGATTTGGATTGAAGTTTGCAAGTTATGTCCGATTAAAATTCATTTTACAAAATTAAGTTTGATCAATATCAGTTTGCTTCAATGTTCCCTAAAATAAAAACCAGGTTGCTTCATTGTGATTTTTGTTTTGGGAGACGTTTCTCAAATGCACGTATGATGGAATAAAATGCAATTTATATTGGTGGAAAGTATCAAAAGTACTTCTGAGCATATAATTACCATAAATCATATGACTTTTATATTGTAGAATAAAAAGGTGTTAGAGACTTTGCTTCATGCAAACTTCTAAAATCAGACTTTGTTGGGCTAACTGAATTAAGGAGTTCATAATGTATTTTGGTAAAATTACACTCACCTCAGGCCATGGATCCACACTATGTTAAATGGAGGCACTTGACCCCACTCCTTCAAATAGTTTGTAATTATTAAGAGCAACTTCAACGGTCATTTTTTCTTGCAGTCCACCAGCATGGAGTTACAAAATTTGAGCAACTTTGTATGCTTTGTTATTGGGGTCCGTCAACTGTAGTAATACCCGTTGCCTTCTGAAGCAACCAAATTCAAAGAGTTATGTTATCCTTGTTACTGTTTTTTTATATGACCTGTTACCGGTGTTATTAATTTGACCAAGCAATTCTGCCATACCACCAGTGTGAAACATAAGTTAATTTATTTTATCATTTTTTTTTATTATTGAAATTCTTTTATCTATAAATTGTGATCATTTACAAAATTCACAATTTCATATTATATACTCTTAATTTTACACTCAAATTTACCCTCATAATTTTAACTTCATAATTTCATCTTTTTGGTCTTCATTATTCAATGTTTATATCTCCAATAGATCCCAATCAATATAATTACCAACAATTTTTGTCATTGGCGACAAATCCAACCATTTTCATGTTGTCACCAACTAACCCCCAACATATTTTATCGACCTAAAATTGATACACAAAGTGGAGAGTTTACTCATTATGAACCTGAAACACCAATTGAGCCTATGTCAGAATGTCATGGTTTCACAATTTTCAACTCAAGTTGGTCTTGAAAATATTACGCTTGGAGAAAAAAGATGTTCTGCTCCCAAAATGCCTCGCGAGCTATTCACATGAGATGAGGATATACTTCTTAGTGAATGATATCATGAATATTGTGGAAAATGATAAAAAAGATCCTATTGTGGAAAATGATAAAAAAGCAGACAAATTTTGGTTAAGGATCCCTGCTAATTATAACCAATATCATGGCCAATTGCAAGAGAAGAAGCTAATAGAATATAAAAATTAACAGTAACAATATTATCCCAATTCGAGAAGGGACATCTCTCCTAAGAAAGGGAGGAAGACTAGAACTTTTGTTTATTAATTTACTTCATTATTTATTTACACATTACAATCTTAATATAACACACCAATAAATAACTAACTTCCTATAACAACTAATAACTTCATAAAACTACTACCAATAACTACCTATAAATATAATTAATAATTAACACTATAATATAATAATATTGACATTTGCTCAAAAAAAAATATTGACATATTATACACATAATTATAATTTATATTACATATAAATACATATTTAATATGTTATCTTATACCCGTATCAGGAGCCTAGTCAATTAAAATCTCGATGGAGTCAAATAAATGATCCGTTAATAAATTTGTCGGATGTTACCCTTCAGTTGTTGATGGAAAGAAAAGTGGAACCTTAAAGAATGATATCATGAATAATACACATGCTTTACTCAAAACTATGATTTGTAGCTTTTGATTTTAGAAATGACTTTAACACACATATCTATGATTAAACTCATTTTTATATAAATATATCTAAATACAAAGCATTTTTAAATTACATTTAACTAAAATCGACTCTACATAATCAGTTCTATCAAAATTAATTCTCACACCGCACAAACAAAGACGCACTTCATATTTAAGTTTTGGTGTGAATACAATGTCGACTACTTGGACTAAAGCAGGCATGACTCTAATGAGTGACAAGTCTTTATGAGATAAGATTTAATGAACTTTGTCCTTAATTAATTAATTAATAATAATCAAAATCCAAAAAACAAGCGTTAGGTAAGGTTGATGAAGAAAGCGTGAGCGCGTGACAACGAACGATTCATCACTCACAATAATTTCTCTCTCTCATTTTCTTTTTTCTTAATTCCTATTTTGTCCTTTCCTTTTTCATCATTTCCCAGATATACCCTTTTCTTCTTCTACGATGACGCACTTCAACTCGTAGCTCTTCTTTTTCAATTCTGATTTTCAATAGGGTTTAATGGAACCTCGAATTGGGAATAAGTTCCGTCTTGGGAGAAAAATTGGTAGCGGATCTTTTGGAGAGATCTATTTAGGTTCGTTTTCATTCCAATTTGTTGCATTTTTGTGATTTTTTGTTGTGAATTTTAGGGTTTTTAATTTGTGTTTTTGTTGCAGGTACCAATATTCAAACAAATGAAGAAGTTGCGATTAAGCTTGTAAGTACCTGAATTTTGAAAAAGAAATTGAACAAAGAGTTCTTTTTTCTTTTTCTTTTGAATTATTGGTGATTGTGAAATCCGAATACTTTTGTTGTTATTGAAGTTTGATGAGAAGGGGTTATAGAAATTAGTTGAATTTGCATGTTTTTAGTGATGTTGAATTAAAATAATGAATTTGAAAAAAAGAGTTGTATAGGCAATATGGGATATTGAATTTCGTTTGTGTTTTAGTTTTCGATACTGAACTTGTTGGTTTATTTTCGCCTTGTAACTGAAGTATCAATGACAGAGGCAGGGAATTAGGGAATTAGATGATTGATTAGGTTAGTCAGGTAATCACCATAATCAGACTTGGTTAATCAGTTAAGTTAATGATTAATGGATTAAAATAAAGTAATGATCGATTAGGTGATGTAGATTACTGGTTTGGTATTTGAAATTATGAGTATCAAGTAATTAAAATTTACGAACTCGTATTTGGAAATATTGAGCAATTGAGTCTTTTGAATTTACGAATTGATATTATAATTATCGAGCAATTTAGTTGTAAGTAGTGAGCAATTTGCAAAGTTTTGTGCATCTCTTTGCTGCAAAATTGAAATTATTGAATGACACTTGTGTAGTTGAGTAGTTTACTAATTTATTTTTGTTTTGTTTGATTCAGGAAAATGTCAAAACCAAGCACCCTCAATTGTTGTATGAAGCAAAGCTGTATAAAATACTGCAAGGAGGAAGTAAGCTCCCAACTTAGTGAATTTGTGTATTTTGGAACTCTTTGCTTACTATAGACTTCATATTACTCACTTGGCTTAAACATTTTTTGTTGGTTTCTTTTCTTTGGAAGCTGGAATACCGAATGTGAAATGGTCCGGTGTCGAAGGAGAGTACAACATCCTTGTGATGGATTTACTTGGCCCTAGTCTTGAGGATTTATTCAATTTCTGTAATAGGAAATTGTCTCTCAAAACTGTTCTTATGCTTGCTGATCAAATGGTGGGTTTTCCTGTATTGCATAAGCTTGTAATTGACATTTACCAGTTTTCTTATAATGTCTCAAACTGCATCTTTTTTCAGATAAATCGAGTTGAATTTGTTCATACCAAGTCATTTTTACATCGGGACATAAAGCCAGACAATTTCCTCATGGGTTTAGGGAGGCGTGCAAATCAAGTACTTGTTTAATTCTTGTGTTTTTCAGCTGCTTTCTTAAAATTTATGATCATCTCCAACGCTTGTTATGTATCAATTTCATATTTGCCTCTTATGTAGGTGTACATCATTGACTTTGGTCTTGCTAAGAAATTCAGAGACAGTGCACATCAGCATATTCCCTACAGGTACTTTTGTGGCATCAATAGTTTTCTGATTTTATTCAGCATGGTTGCACAGTTCAACTTCAAACTATTCACCATCGATATATTCCCTATCATGCTTTCTTATTTTGTAAAATCTATTATCATGGAAAATCCTATATCTGGAATCTGGATGTTATGCTATCATGAATTATTTATGTGGATAGCTGATTACTACTATTTAGTAGGAGGAGAGTTTTCTCGTAATAGAAAAAGTAGAAAAATTAATATCATTGAAAGTTGCAAAACTAATTTTGAGCTTTGCGCAGGGAACTTTCCTGGTTTTACATTCCTGGCATTGATTCTATTTTCTTCACTTTGAGTTGTTTATGTTTCTATAATCCTTGCATGACTTGTTACACCAGCTCGTTAAGTTATTTGTCCTTGATGATAGTTTTGTTAGCCTTGTTTGAACTAAGATCCATTGATGCCATACTTACAAACATAAACTAAAAAAATGATATGTGATTACCAAAACAATATTAAAGGATTCAAGCATTGAATTAGTTAATTTCACAATTTTTTAGTTGATTTGGACATCCATATAATAGGTATGCAATCAAATAATAAATGTTTACTTACATTTTAAATGTTAAAATGTTTACTTTATGAGAATTTTTAACTCAATGACTAGATCAATAAAACTCGTGAATAAAAAGTTATTAAAAGGTGAATTTATGCCAATTAAACTTGGTTTCATTGGATCCCGACTCTCTCCCTCTCTCTGGGGTCTGTAATATCACTTTACCTAGTCTTTACGATTATTTATTTAAAGATCAAGTTAGCACATAACTTATGTTGCTGTAAGTGGTCAAGGAAATATACTCTATTGTGTTTTCTGTGAGTTTGTCTTACTTGTAATCCCTTGCAGAGAGAATAAGAATCTGACGGGAACTGCTAGATATGCCAGTATGAATACTCATCTTGGAATTGGTATGTTCTCATAATCTCATTTGATCAGTTCCCTTTCTTAATAGCCATTGATTTTTACCTGAAAATGTGAGTTTTTTGCTTTAATAGAGCAAAGCCGTAGGGATGATTTAGAGTCGCTTGGATATGTTCTTATGTATTTTTTAAGAGGAAGGTAATTAGTCTATCACCTTTATTATTTGGCATTTGACATATCTTTTAATTGGATACTCTTTCTTATTTGGTATTTCTGCAGTCTACCTTGGCAGGGATTAAAAGCAGGTACTAAAAAGCAGAAGTATGAGAGAATCAGTGAGAAGAAAGTTTCTACATCTATTGAGGTATGATTGGAGTGATAAAACAGTAACTTATTTCATATAATGTATGTCCATTATGTCTTTTAAAATCATTGTTGATTGTGGGTTGCTTCTTTGCTAGTCTCTCTGTCGTGGCTATCCCTCAGAATTTGCTTCATACTTCCATTATTGCCGGTCACTGAGGTTTGATGATAAGCCAGATTATGCTTATCTGAAAAGACTTTTGCGTGACCTATTCATCCGTGAAGGTTTGGGCCTTGTTTTCCTATTTATATTTTATTTTTGGAATGATGCACTATAGTCCTTGAAAACCATAGTTTAGGTTCTAGATGGGATGTGTTTTAATGTCATTTTTTCTTTGTTCTTGCCTTGTTGCTCCAGGATTCCAGTTTGATTACGTCTTCGATTGGACTATCTTGAAATATCAGCAGTCTCAAATCGCCACTCCTCCTTCCCGTGGTATTGTAAGTGATGGTGTGCTGTCTCATTACGTTAGCTGGTTGATTGTTGAGATTAAGTTATTTAATTTTTAGTGGAAGTGATAATATGACAATTACAGGGTCTTGCTGCTGGACCGAGTTCTGGTCTGCCGCTAGCTTCTGCAAATGCTGATGGACAGTCAGGTATCCTTGTTGTTTTAACTTCTCTTTGATTGAGATGTTTAAAGACAGATTGTTATAGTGCAGTTTCATATCATTTAATAACTTGTTAGTTATTCTGTGACATCCTTCACGTATTTTGTCATCTGACTCATCCTTGAATGATTTTCATTTGTTACCAGTGCATTTTTTAATGTGGTGCCTCTTTGTAGGTGGTGGAAAAGATGGTAGGAATATTGGGTGGTCTTCGTCTGATCCCACTCGAAGGAGAACCTCTGGACCTATTGCTAATGATGGAATCTTATCTAGAGAAAAAGCCCCACTTACAAATGACTTAACCGGATCTAAAGATGCTATGGTGCGTGTTTTATGTATGGGCTGTTTTTTGCATGTGAAATCATTATATTTCTTGCAGAAGTCAAAGATGATGGTTGCTTTGTGCATTAATTTCTAGAATTTTTAAAGTGACAATAATTCCTGTCCAAAATCATATATGATTCAAGAAATGAATATTTATTTGAAATATTGGATTGCTTTACAAAAAGAAAGTATATGAAGACTGTTTACCTTTTATCCAAGGAAAAAATTAAAGTTTTGTCTTGGTGCATTCCGTTTCTTTTGTTCATGACTTGGTTTTAAAATATTGGCTTTAGCACTTGTGTTTATACACACAGCTGAGGCATAAGATAAGCAGGTATTGTAATTGTAAATATTTCTCAAAACTCTGCATATTGCTAACATCTTACATACCCATTCTCCGGGCTTCACTTCCACGGACCCATACTATTGAGTTAAATGGTGTGGATATTGTCGTACTGTGCAAGTTAATATTGGCAAAGAAAATAATTAGAAATGCCGTGTGTATTATAGTTATCATATATAATATACCCTGCTGGTTAAGTTTATACAAGGTTATCTGTTTATATGGCAATTAGTTTTCATATTACTCATCAATGTTTGTTTTGTTTTTCTGCATAATTTAAGCAGTTATCAAGTTCAAATTTCTTTCGGTCAAGCGGATCTGCAAGGCGAGGTGCTATGTTAAGCAGCCGTGATGCAGCTGTTGGCAGTGAGACGGAGCCCTCCTCTCGTCCTCTCACGCTGGATTCAAGTCTAGGAGCAGTCCGTAAAAGCTCTGGTGCTCAGAGAAGTTCACATATCATGGCATCGGAGCACAACCGAGTATCATCTGGAAGAAACACATCAAACATAAATAATTTGGATTCAACGCTTAGAGGTATTGAGAGTCTGCATTTAAACGATGAGAGGGCACAGTATTAGCAGCTGCTACTCTCAGTTCACCTTTCTTCCTTGTAAATTCTGAAAGGTTTATACTCATTTTCACAAAGTGCGGAGTGGAGTGGAGTGTTGTCTGTGCATTTTGCTGAGAAAAAGCTGCAAGCAAATTGGGAACTATACCTATAAGTATACAATAAAGAAAATATGTTTTGGTGGTTTCCTAACAAAACTAGCCTCGTAAAAGGCTTCTGTTCATACAGTTTGTTATACCGATGAATATTTTTCGTAACCTTTACTATCATTTGTTTTCTTTGATATTTTTAGCCTCAGGGATGATATAAAGCATATCATTGTGAACTATACAGGGGGATTATAGACTATAAAGCATAATTTATAGTAGCAATATGCGAATGTGAGCTGTATTGTGTATTGTGAGCTTTAAAAGCTCAATATGTAGCGCTAGTCCACCGCATTTCTCTACTGTAATTTTGGTATTTTACGAACACACTCCAATGATCAAGCTTTCATGTGAGACTGGAATGGAGTGAGCAACGGGGATTAATTATTATCACTACAAAATAGCTACTGTCAATAAATCATGACTAAATATTCCCTGTTGTATTTGTGATTTGTTGAAATGGCAGCACTAAAAGAAATACCACAAGGAAAGACAAAACATCTGGTGTAAGTTTGTACCATTAATTGTATGCATTTGTGTTTAAGAGCCACCTTTAAGAAAATGAAAAATATTGGCTATGTGAATGTTTAAGCTTGACAAATGTTTTAAACAATGTCAAAAGAATTATAAGCCTGAACAAAGTAACTATTACATTTTATCAGCGAAAAATAATAATTATTACATTAATAAAATAGAATGATTTGAGTTTTTTTTTTTGGTACTAAAAAGACACTTATTTTGAAATGTTTGAAGTGGTTTCCAATGAAATGTATGGAGTGGTTTCCAAACAGGATTTTGTTAGGTTTGGAAACTAGCTTGCCAAAACCAGAGCAAGCCCCTATTTAGAAAAGAAAGAACCATCAAAATCCAATTTTCTTTTAACAAAAATTAAATAAAATAAAAAATAAAAATAAAATATCTAGATCTAATGCTTGCATCCAATGTATTTTTTTTTTAGTAAAAAATCTAGATATATCAGAGAGATTACATTGTTTTGTTTTAAGTTTACAAGTATTCCCTTCTTCATTTGAATTTGATTTCTTAATTTATTTATGAGTCAACATACAACTTACAATAACTATTTAATTTACTGTATAAATTTTTAGTAATTTTTTTTTTTTTTTACAAAAATGAACGTTATTCATTCATTCATTTAAATTAATAGTAGAATAATCAACACAATACAAATTCGAAGTTACTAAAAATAAAAAGGATGAATCTGCGAACAAATTATATCATCTATGTTAATAGCATAAAGTGACAGAGTACATATATCTACAAATATGACTATATTCAAGTATACAAAATACTCATGTTTTCGGATCTGCAACGTTGAAGACGCCAAAATCATTGATTGAATCTGCACTTGCTCAAGACTAATCTTTCAACCTGAATGAAATAAACATCGCATAAAGATGAGAAATTAAAACAAACAAAGTCGTACAAAGACGACGAAGTCACATAAACAAACAAAATAAGAATGATAATACGTGAAAATCACTTATTAACTTAAAAAAAAGAAGGTTAAATTACATTAAGGGTCCTTTAAGTTTGAGGTTTGAAACAAATTGGTCCTTTAAGTTATTTTTGTAACAGATAAGTCCTTTAAGTTTGAGGTTTGTAACTGATTGGTCATTTAAGTAATTTTTGTCACACATAAGTCTTTTTAAGTTGTAAATGTTTTCAATTTAGTACTTCTATTAACCAAAATGATGATGTGACAGAAGGACTAAATTGAAAACGTTTAAAACTTAAAGGACTTATGTGTGACCACAATAACTTAAAGTACCAATCTGTTACAAATCTCAAACTTAAAGAACTTATGTGTGACAAAAATAACTTAAAGAACCAATTTGTTACAAACCTCAAACTTAAAGGACATATAGTATAATTTAACCAAAAAAGAAAGAAAAATAACTTGTAGAGGTGATTTTATGACAAATTTGATCATAAATCACCCTTCTTCGATGAACCTAAGTTAGTAGATAGAAATTCACCTCTAATATGCATTTATGATGCAACGTCTATACCAATTGAACTAATCTTACATAGCCATATTCCATTTAGAATTTTATTGAGTATAAAAAGATTTCCATTGAATATATCTTCTTTCGTGCGATTTTTGTCAAACTCATGGTTAAGTTTTCAAACTTGCATGTTATGAAACTTCAGTTCCTTAAAGTTGTTCAACGTTTGATAAAATTAAAGTCCATTTTAGAAGTTTTCTTTTTCAACCTATTATAACGACTTCCATTTTTATCTATTTAAGAGTCATACATAATAATGTGAACATGTATAACTAAGATTACAATCCTTAGTTATACATGCACCACCACATATTCATATGCTATGCAAGAAGTAAAACCAAATCCAAAAGCATCTTTTACATTTTATTATGGTGAATATACAATATACATTACGAGTGTTAATTGCACCGCTAGTTTGTCTCATTATAAATGGCAAGGTAAATTTAATGCTTTTCCTAATCTAAATTGCAGAAGCGAAAAAGAATGCACATGGAAAATACGTAAAAAGAATCCGTTTGTACATGATGCATCGAGTAAACAATTTTTGAAACAAGAGTATGACATAAAACAACTAATCTAATTGGTTAACTCAATGATTCAAAAAATTTGGGCTTAAACAATTGATTCATCAGTGCCAATTTTTTTTTAGCCTGAACTTTATGTTTATATTATAGCAAGGGTCTTGCTGTGTCTCCTAGACATTCTTTGATCATTTTAAATTAATAAAAGTATTATTTAAAAAAGTTAAATACTACAATTTTCAAAACATTAAGCACACAAACTTTTATAAAAGTTTACCTTTAGAGAATTTTAAAGAGTGTTATGGAGACACTCGTTAGCATTTCCTTTATAATAATGTCATTTTTGATAATGTTTATTTTAATGTAATTTTTATTATAATATTGTCATAAGAAATTAATATTATTATTATTATTACTACTAGTACGAAAAACAAATTTACATAGTCTTGTAAGTGTAACTCAATTGATAGCTCCGTTGCAGACTGATACACAAGGTCAGTATTCGAACCTTGGATTTTTCAGCTCTCCATATTTATAGTGTCTGAATCTAACTGCTAGGCTACTTGACCCAAAAAATATCTACCGAATAAATTGAATAAAATATAGCAGCAGAGCAGAACATACTCTGAAAAATATTGACTATCACTTTTTATTTTAAGGGAAAATATCACCTTTAAAGCATCACCAAATGGAAGTATTTAAGCGAGTTTTATAGATTGATAAACCGTTCCTTAATATTTCTTCTTCTCATTGGAGGAACTAGCAAAGAAAATAAAAAAGGTTGAAGTAGTTTAAATAAGCTACCTTATAACATCAACATTTCATGAGAAAAATCATTAAACTGTTGATACTTGAATTCGTTATCATGTTCCTAATACGAAAATTAGGCATGTGGCTCGTTAGCTTACACACCTCTCTTTTTTTTTTTTTTTCTTTTCAATTCAGCTTCGTGTCCATACGTAAATTCATTGGATTGTGCACGTGGTGCATAATATATTGTCATTTTATAACTTAAATGACTAAATTGAGCAAAAAAAAAATGATAAAGGGCCAAAGTTTTACTTAAAATTAAGTTAACGGACAAATCCTGCAATATTGACTTTTATGTTTGAATCGACGATTGGGAAATTCAGGAACTAGCAAATATTTATGCATAAACAATGCCTTCCTAAAATTTGATGAACTAGGCAGGGGATGCATCTATAAAGTATCAACTAAGTTCCATATACAAAAATGAAATTCAACTTTTTCTAAGTATAGAGAATTTAATTTAGATAGATTTAGAATCCAAATTAAAATAAGTAAATTACAACAGAAAACTATAAGTTATTATATACCAATGAATCATCACCATAATTGGCTGCATGTGTTCTTGATCCATCTTAAACTCTTCTTAAAAGACCCTTTCATTTTTCCTTCAACATCATATACTTTATATCCAGCTACTCTTTTCTTTCTCTGCAACTCTGGATCATTGAAGCTCCAACTTTTTGATGCTTTGCCAAATTTGCTTTTCCTTTTTTCTACCTTGTTTTGATCAAAAGCAGATGAATTACTTGCATAATTTGTACTATAACTTCTCAGATCTTGCATGCTAGTTGGAGCTACTTTTCCACCACTCTGCAAACTTTGATCCTTGCATGATTTGGATCTGAATTCCATGATAATAATTCTCAAACTAAGGATGTGTTCTAAAGTTAGAAATTAAAGAATGGTGAAGGATATATGGTTGATGGTTAATGGTTTTGCTTTTATTTTTTCTTGTTGTATTTTATCGGTATGTTTTTTAATTATATTTACTAATTTTTTAGTATAAATAATAAATAGTATTTGATTGAATAGGAGACAGTTGAAAGTGGTGATGTTAATGTTAGATTTTGTCGTTTTTGTATAATGGAGTAAGTATTGGTAGAGAAACTTTCAATTTTGCTCAACTAAGATAAGTTGCATGAGGTGTCAAAAATGGATACTGATGGCTGAAATTGAGTAATGTTGTTTTTATACCAAGCAGGAATTTATACATCACTCTTTTAGTTAAACACAATAAAAATATGAAATAGAAAATTATTCCAAAATTATGTGGAAATATCATTTGTTTTAACAAATGTCATCTAGTAAGTATCAGTACAAGTATCTTAAATTCAATGTCCTCGCGAGCTTAGCTCACTTGGTAGGGACAAAGCATAATATATGCAAGGTCTGTTCAAATCCTAGCCACGAAAAAAATTAATTCAATGGATCTGCAAAACGTTACTGATTAAATTTAGTAACATTTGTAAAATTGTTAGGTAAAGCGCGTGTTACTAAAGAGTTTTAGTTACACTTTATAATATTATATGTAACATTCAAAAAAGTGTCGCAAAATGTTACATTATTGTAACACTTTTTGAATCACCAGTAACACTAAAAAAATGTTACATTTTAAATTTTGAGAAGTTATAAAAAAGTGTCGCAAAATTGTCTTGCCTAAAAAATTGTGAATCTACAAAAAAAATGTTACTAATTGAAGTAGATTAGAAAAAAGTGGATTATCTATTGGTATTTTTGTACTCAATCCAAGCAAATCAAAATACTACATTTTGATCAATCAACATTTAGATAATTTTTTTTGGATGACATTACAATGAAATAAGATATCCTAACTAAACCCAGTAATAATCACTTTTTCTACCAAAAATTTCAAAAAAAAGAAATGAGTACACCATCTTTCATAGCTTCTCTCGAAACAACAAAAGTCTTCTAGCTGCAAGTATTTAGAAGGAATATGGGAACAAAAACAAAATAAAAGTAAATTTGAGGTATAAATGATTGAACCAAATCCAACAATCACTAAAAAATTGAGATATAAAGATGGAGCAGAATTTACCTTTACTAAAGATGAAGCAAGCAACAAAATCATATTGATTTAAGTGTTGCTACTTTTTGAACAGAGGAAAGATCCCACATTGTTATATTCCATGAAAGTAAAACCAATCCTACCAGACCCTAAGCACAAAAAAAAAACGCTAGAATCACAATAACCACACAACATAACATACAAGCTACCCAAATAGTGATCAAACCAGTTGAAAAGGAAAAACATGATCAAATCAAACACCTCTGTTGAGCTGAACAGAACAACAATGATCTTGTTAAACTCTTGTTCAACAAGAACAACACTCACTCAATAAGAGTTTCTACAAATTAAGTTGAAAGATACACTCATTGCAAGCCACGAAGCGTTCACCCTTAGCATTAACCCCCGACGGTATGTGTTTTCCCCATAGTTCATATTCACCAAATGAGATTATCATAATCCAAGTCAACAACAAAGCTTAAAAATAAATAATGGACCACACATAAGTAAAACAAGTTTTCAATTCCAACAAATATACGATGTTTGATAATATACGTGGTCTCTTGTGTAGGAATGTATGGTTGTCATGGTTTCCTTAACAATTCATGGAAATATAGACCAACGATAATTAAGTGGCTTTAAGCTAGGAATCAAATGTTGTTGTTACAATACTAGCTATCAATATGATGAGTATTAGAACTTTTGCTTAGCGAATTCTTCATCCAGGATCTTCACAAAGGGAGCAACACAGTTTGTGGTGCAAGAAGCATTGCTGTACATTAAGAAACATAGGAATGAATATGAATAATCAATAAAAACACGACACTATCTTGCATTGACATTCTCAACTATGATACCGTTGTTCTCAACCTCAACATTCGCAATGAGGTCAACAACTTAAATAATAAAGCCTTACCTTATGATGTCGGCTACTTCATGGCCGTAGTCTTATATATAATTTTCCCTAAAAAAAAAACTTATATATAATTTATATAGTCACCACTTACCACACAACATGGAAATTCTTCAAAAAATGGTCTGAACGAAAAAACCTAAGGAAACTGTAATAATGATTCGCACTACAAGAAAATATAGATTTTGCTACCATTATTTTACTACAAATTGTGTTGCTAGCAAATTTGAATTAAAAATACCACTGAAATACCACAAAAAACCAAGTTATTACTTATTATTACTATTTTTTTTTTTTTTTAAAGAGACGAATAGAACAAAGTTTAGAAGAAAATAAACTTGTGTTAATACATACAAACACGTATAAGAACTAGACTATTTATAGACTACATTACTTGAGATGCATGTTAATTACTTGAGATACAAGTTAACTCATATAACAACTTTACAACCATCTTCTCTAACTAACAAAGTAACTAACTAACTTCCCAATATGAATTAGCTAACTTTTAACATCGGTTCCATGGTTCCGAATCCATAACTAACTTTTAAAAAATTTAAATCAACTATTTCAAACCCAATTGTTATTATTTGTTGTTGAAAAAATGTAAAAAACCAATCCAAATTGAATATTAGAACTTTTTCAAAACTAAAACCGATCCGAACCGTGATTCGAACGGTTAAACTGAACTGATTTTAACCGATCTCAACTATTTATTTATATCGGATAGTCTGTATTAATTAGTGCGTCACATATTAGTTGCATCTCATCCATCTTTCAATGGTTTAGCTAGGACTTGGCAGTTTTCACATGATCAATTTTAGGGAAAACATGTTCAAAAAGAGAAAAATAGCACTACCTCACATAAAGTTGAAATTTGAAGCAAAAAGTAAACAAGTATATGGCACACAGATATTACATGTGTTTTATATCTTTATACATCAAACATGCTTGAATTGAATTTTGTATCAGTATATTTTTAAACTGATCATAGTGAAAAAGTTAATTCTAATTTGCATATATCTAATTTTGAATTTCCCAAGAACATAGCACTTATAGTTTTCTTAAAACGCGTTATGAATCCATACTATAAAGTACAATTAGTCCCACATTATTCCCAGTTGTGGATTTGGGTCTAGACTCATATCAGTGACGTATATGATTATAGTATTGAACAAAAGAAATAGGAAGGAGATAAGGAATATTTTTTTCAAAAGATAGAACTTGTAAACATAACAGTGTTAAATAACTTCCTAATCAAACAAATTTGATAAAATTCAAGTAACATCAAATCAGATATGTTAGATTTGTAATGAGTAATATATAAATGAAGAATATATGTTTTTACAAAATATCAAAGATATTACTTGTCCAAAAGTAAAATCCCCAATAACTTTACAGAAGAACAAAATTTAACTCATCAGAGCAAATCTTCAAAATTGCATGGCAGCTCCTCTATAACCATATTGTAGAATTTCTGAATATCTATGATCATACTAGTCTCATCCTCTGTCATGAAGTTTATAGCAAATTTCTCACTCCGGCCTATACGGTGAAGATAGTTTTCAGGCACAGTTGGGAGATCATAGTTTACGATCAGAGACGCTTTATGCACATCTGCACCACAAAGCTGGGGGTCGGTGGTAATGAGAACTTGAGGAGAGCTAGACTGGGAAAAAAACTCGCGCGTAACTATATCCCTAATGTCCTGGGAAAAAAACTTGAGGATGACAAACACTTTATGATCTCTGCTTCGCAACTCGTCCATGAGCCAGTCCACTTTGTCCATGGTATTCACAAAGACGATACAATGAGTGATGGATTTAGCTTTAAGGGTCAGCTCAAATATGTCACATAGTGTCTCTAGCTTCCACTCTTCCTTGTCAACATCCACATAAAACTGCTTGATTGAAGAGGGCCTCCCAAAACCTTCGGAAACAGAATAAAAAAAACATCATACATATGATTTTGTGAAAACTGTGTAGCAAGAGTAGCATATATTGTTTTTTAAAAAAACATAACACACATGATTATGTCTCTTCAAATCAGTAAATAATTTTGAAACACAAATATATATGGTATAAGAGTTAAACTTGCAACATACTAACTAAGTATCGTCACATACCGTGTGAAAACCGAAGAAAAAGTTACAAGAAAGCATAACGATAAAAACTTAAAGCATTCAAATAAAATATGCATACCTTGAGAATGAGTCGACGACAACATGGATAAAACTAAACAAACAAAAGACTGTGGTTGTGAGCGTTATTCTGTGTGAGAGCGATGAATAAGAATGAGAATGGTATAAGGGTTTCTAATATTGGACTTTTATCTATATATATTCCATCTACAAATAAATCGTAGTTTGTTATAAATTATTATGAACTTATCATAATTAAAAGATTGAAGTTGTTCCTATTTTAGTGGAATACTTTAAGATGGAATATAACTGATTTTTCTTTATTAAATATTTAAATATGTAATACAAAAGATTTCCTCAAAAAAAATAAAATAATATATAATACAAAAGATAAAATTGTAGTTAGAATAGTTTAAATGAAGGGTAAAATAATAATAAACCCTTTATATATAGTACAAGCATTCATATGGGTTCTCCGTGTTCGTCTATCCACTATTTTTATTGCGCTAATATGTATAAACTATGAACAATAATTTTTATAAAATTTTGATTTAGATTAAAAATATAGATATAGATATGTTGCACTTTCATATTGTAACAAACAATATCTATCTTTTTCTTAATAAAACATAATACTTAAATTTTTATATTTTTTAATGACACCAACAACAATATTGCAATATTATAGGCAAATTTATTTAAGGATATAATTGAAAGTAAAAAAAAAAACCACCCCAAAATATGGTATTCACTTTATGTATACGAGCGGAAAGATGGACACTAACGTAACTATTTTTCTACTTTTTTATTACGCTAAAAATTTTAAATTATATAAATGGTGTTTTTATTTAAAATTTTAATTTTGATTAAAATTATATATATAGGGGGCGTTTGTTTCAGGGATTCATAAATTAATTAGCAATTTTTGCGAACTTTTTTTGAAAAAATTTCCAGGCATTTAGAATACTAACCAAACACTTTTTTTTCAAAATACCCAGGAATAAACTTTCCACTACTTTATTCACGGGTAAGTTATTCCTAGGATTAATTTATGTCGGTAACACTTTGATAAAATCATAACATATAATCATGATTTCATCAAAAAAGTGAGTTGTGTACCTTTAATATTGATGTTAACTTCGTCATAGTGAGTAATGAGTTTGGTTGCAACGATTGTGAATTCCTGAATGGCATTTCTAAACACTGACGGTGTAGATGAACTTTCGATTTGGTCTTAGCTTTAACATTCAGTTTCTAAAAGAATGAATGGTGAATTCGGTGGAATAAGTGTTATGCCAATATAATGATCAGTTTTACCTTCTTTTTTTTTACTTCCTCCGTCTCATTATAAGTGAACTTTTCTTCATTTCTCACATATTAAGAAAAAAATTTAAAAGTAAAAGAGAAAAAAAAGATTTTGATTGTCTTATGAGAAGTAGATAACTCTTATAAGAAATTATGTTAAAGCCATTTATTATTCATTTCACAAACATTAAGAGGTAGAAAGAGAAAAAAGATCACAAACTTAAGTTAGAGGAGCTAAACTGAATCCATAGCTAGGATATTTGAAGCTTGAGGTAAGAGTGGTTAGACTTTCTCACAATAAGCTAAAACCGTCATATTTTCAATTATAGGTATAGGTGATTATTGGTGAATTATGACTTTTAGTGAATTTTAATATCAATTTTTGTGCTCTTTAAGTGATGATAAGTTTGAGTATGTTAAATTATGTTAAGCTTGTTGTTGTTGTTTTCCTATAATGACCCTCTAATATTCATACCATTAAAATGTAAATGAAATTATTACAAGAATTATTTATACCATTTTTACCTTCTACAATAGGTAACTGATGTACCAAACCTGCAAAAAAGCAGGTCATGAAGCTTTCAAAAAAAAAAAAAAAGGTCTCCTATAGCAGGAGATCTAATAAGGTTACCTACCATAAACAACACTCAACCTTTTATATATATTTTTTTGATAAATTCAACCTTTTATATTAAAATCACAAGTTTGTGATATTTAAAGGATGCCGTTTAGGGTGGGAAGTCAAAACTGCAATTAAACCTTTTTTTTTTTTAAGGAACTTTTTTTTTTTTTTGTAGATAAACGAAATGACAACAAACATTATAAACTCATACACTCAAGTGGAGGTATTGGGGTTCGAACTCCGATCATGATGTTTGGCCTAATAATTTTGGCATTTTTGCCCGTTGAGCTAGGACTTGTGGACTAAGGAACCTTTTCTTTATTAACAACGAAAAGACATATACCAAAAGAAATATTTTTATTATTTTTATTATTTATAAAAATAAATCATCCACACTAAAAAAAAATAAAAAATCAAATTGTTGTCTCTGAAGACTCCAACCGACGACGATCCTTGCTCAACCACTAAAACGTTAACCTCTCTTAGGTAACTCTTTCTCTCTCTAAATCTTAATTAGTAACTTAAGCCAAATCGTTAAACCCTAAACCCTAACCATATCCATTCGCATTATTTCTCTTATTTTATTGCTGCTTGCAGAACAAAAAATATGGAGCACGATGAAGATCGATTGTCGAATCTACCGAAAGTCATTCTTCATAGTATCCTGTCGAGATTACCAGAAAAAGATGCTGCTAGGACAAGTGTTTTGTCCAAATCTTGGTTAGAGACATGGCATACTTTTCCTATATTGTCTTTTTCTGATGCTAAAATCACAGGGTTGTTTCCCCCATCTGATATAGGGAGGATGTTGTTTCCCGAATTAATGGATGATTTTGTGAGGAAGATAGAAAATTTCATTGATTATGTGAAGATAACTTTGTTGAGGTTCTATGATAATGGATTGGCTATCAACAAATTTAAGCTTGTTGTGAACAATGTTGAGCTTCGAGGTTACAATGTTGAGCTTGATCTTTGGTTGAAGTTGGCAAGTGAAAGTGGTGTTGAAGTACTACAACTTTGTTTGCCTAATGGTCCCAACCATGAATACTATGTCCTACCAGAGGGTGTAATGGGGGGAATAAGAGTTGATACAGCATTCATGAATCGTTCAATTAAATTTTTCTCATTAAGAATATTGTCATTGAAGCATGTCCTTTCCAGAGACGAACATGCAATTGAACATCTCATTTCTTGTTGTCCTTTAATTGAACATATAACTTTGAGGGATTGTTCAATGTTGAGCCCTAATGGCGCAACAAATCATCTACTTGAATCTCACACCTCTGGGGTCATCAAGTCTTTGAGTATGGATGGTCTACTTAAGTTGAAGACGGTTGATGTTCAAGGAATACAAGAGGTTTATATTGATTCCCCGTCTCTCGAGAAATTACGTTATTGTCCTGGTTATTTTGACGCACCATTTAAGATTGATTTTGATAGATGCCAAAATTTGAAATATTTAGACTTGTGTCTGGACAGTGGTATTATCACCGACAAATGGTTTCTTGAACTGTTTAGAAAATTTCGTTTCCTTGAGAGTTTGAAATTGGATGATTGTACAATGGCCGAGAGGATTAATATTTCAAGTGTTCAACTTAAGGTGTTGGAGTTATCTGATTGTTCTAACTTGAAGGAGGTTAATATTGATGCTCCAAATCTATTATCGTGTGTATATTGCAGTGATGGTGATTCAGAGCCTATTATATCTTTCCTAACAAGTTCTAGTCAACTAAAGGTTGATATGGATATTCCCATTGATCATCATCATCTTTGTAACTTGAGGGAATTTGTGCAAAACATCAAACCTCAAAATGTTTTGTCATCTCTATCCGTATACATCCGTAAACCATTTGTGGTGAGTATTAATTAGCTACTTAAATCGTTAGTTCAATCTTCATAACTACTCATTGTATTTGTGTTTGGATTATGTAGGATATACTACACCCGATGGTATTTCAAGTGTCATCCCCTCCACCAAGCATCAAACACTTGCACCTTCGCTCTGTTCCAAAAAATGAAACTTTTTTTTCATCTATTGTAAATATCTTACTTTCAAGTTGCTGCCCTGCATTTATATCTTTGAACCCGCATCCTTATTTTTGCAGTAAAGCATTCACTGAGGTATGTAATTATCTCCTATATCTGAATTATGTAGAAGAATTCTTTGAATATTGTCATGGTACTATCAACTGAATGTAATTATAGGAATGGACAAGGTAACTCTACAAGGCCACCCCAAAGGAGCACTCTCCTTTCTCACTAGAGAAATATCTAATCACAGCATATCAACTCTTCACTAAAAGTACCCTGCTACTTAAAGGCCAAACTTCTGTAACAATAATTACTGAGACAAATCTGTCAAATATTGTGCCTACTGAAATTTGGTAATCTAATAAGATGTTTATAATACAATGTTATCCTCAATTTGGGTTAGATCCAATTCCTTTTATGTCAGACATGCATTTATGCTTAAAAGATTTTACTTTTTATCAATATATAAAATATAAAATATGATTGTTTTGTGGAGCTTCTAACTCTATTTGTTAATCATCTAAATATGCAGTTTTTATACGAGAAGCTAATGGAAAGAAAAGGGGATGACTGCTTTTGCAGTTCTAGTGATACTAAGTGTTGGTGGCATGGCTTGAAGAATGTGAAAGTCATAAGCTCATTGAAGAATGATAAGAATATTGATTTCAAGACCATGCTAGAATTGTTGCCAAATGGAGGAAAAATTAGCTTTATGTTAGAATTTTAATGTTGCTGACGCTGTCATAAACTCATAGACATGTTTTTACTTTGAAGTTTGATATTACCTCTTAAATGCATGATGACACATTTGTTATGATATAACACTATGGAAAATTCTGAGCGGTATCGTAGAGTTAGTAGCTCTTATAGTTTGTTCTTTATTATTGGCTTTACTTATTTGTAGTTATTTATTATCTTCCAATGATTGATAACTAGTTATTGTGATTCGCATTTCGCATCTTCCAAGCAAGGACCTTCTGCTGATTTCCATTTCACCATAACATTTTTGGATATAACTCATTTCCAACTTCTCCATGCAGTGATCCCTTCAAGTTGATTTTTTCTACAAAAGCTGCATGATCTTTGTATCAATGGGCATTGCTACCTTGCAATGTTTTCAAGCTGTCTACTGAAATATTTTTAGTTTCTTCCTTCATTGATTTGTATCTTTAACCGATGAGTTTGCTCTTCCTATATTGTGCTGATTTCAGTTCTATGGCTACAGCTCAATTCATTTCCTTTCTAAGTGAATCTGCTATAAACTTTTCACATGAACTCAACCCTAAGCTACGAATCTATTTGGTGGTAAAAAAAATCTAAGGTATTTTTCGAATCTCAAATCCAACAGATTGCAACTAAGCTGCGACACAATATAAAGATCATAACTAAATGGTATAAAACAAAATAACCAATTGAAATGAACACTAAGTTTGAAATGGAAACAAAATATATATTTCTATTCTATTTTTATTTCTTAAAAAAAATGGTTACATGAGAAAAGAGGAAAACAAAGCAGGCTATGCTGGTAGAAAATCCCGTCTCTCATGAGAAGCAGACAAAGCTCGTTTGGGGGATCAGCTATAACATTTAACTCGTTCCTGGATCTAGCACCAAGTTTGGCAGAAAAAATAAAATCAGCACACATGTTCCTTTCACTCAACATATGATGCAGTTGAAGACTCCAATCTTTGGCAATACAGTTACATCAACACTTTGAAACTACGGAAGTGTATGCTTCGAATCAATGTAACAGATTATTTTACTCAAACCTTCTTTCCAACACATGCTAAGGTCATGCAGGATGTTTGAATAAAGCCTTTCATAGTATCTCGAATAAGACCACCAAATTTAAACACCTCGGGATTCATTAGAGAGCTCTCATCAACATTGAGGATATATGTGTCTTCCTGAGGTTGTTTCCAATCCTAAATTTTATTTTAGTTTTATTTATTAACAACGAAAATATATATTCTGGACTTCTGGTTATGTGAAGAGAAGGTTGTTGAAATTCTATGATAATGGATTGGCTATCAAAGTATTTAGGCTTATTGTGTATAATGCTGAGCTCAGTCGTTTCATGTCAAAGAATGTTGATCTTTGGTTGAAGTTGGCAAATGAAAGTGGCCTTTGCTTTACTGCAGTGAAACAACATATTCTATGATCCAACGTTCCTTCAACTTCAAATTGTGCTTCCTGCAGTGAAACAACATATTATATTGTGACTGTACTGTTTGACAGAAGGTAAAAAACTTGTCATCGATGTTTTCCTTTTATGTTAAACACGTCTCTTTTATGCTTAAAATGTGTTAGGATCCGTTCTTTGAGTATGAAAGAATTCCTAAAAAGAAGATAGCATTGAGTAAACAAGAGAATGATTCAACTAGAATAAAGATTGATCGTCATGGTACTACTATCAACTGAACGTAATAATAGGAATGAACAAGGTAACCTTGCAGTTAGCACACAAGGACCACCCTAATGAGTAAAATATAAAATGGAAAGGAATATATTTTTATTCCAAAATATCAAAAGATAGTACTTGTCCCAATAACTTTACATAAGAACAAAAACTAACTCATCAGAGTAAATCTTCAAAATTACATGGCAGCTCCTCTATAACCATGTTGTAGAATTTCTGAATATCTATGAGCATATTAGCCTCATCCTCTATCATGAAGTTTATAGCAAATTTCCCACTCCGGCCTATATGGTTAAGATAGTTTTCAGGCACAGTTGGGAGATCATAGTTTACGACCAGAGACGCTTTATGCAAATCTGTACCACAAACGAGGGGGTCGGTGGTAATGAGAACTTGAGGAGAGCCAGACTCGAAAAGAAACTCACGTTCAATGGTATCCATAGTGTTCTGGTCCCTGTCACCATGAATGACATAATGATCTCTGCTTCGCATCTTGTCCGTGAGCCAGTCCACTTTGTCGATAGTATTCACAAAGACGATACAATGAGTGATGGATTTATAAGCTTTAAGGGTCAGCTCAAAGATGTCGCATAGTGTCTCTAGCTTCCACTCTTCCTTGTCAACATCCACATAAAACTGCTTGATTGAAGAGGGCCTCCCAAAACCTTCAGAAACAGAATAAAAAAAACATCATACATTATGGTATAAGAGTTACATCCTTCAAAAAAGTATCGTCACATACCGTGTGAAAACAGATAAGAAAAAGTTACAAGAAAGCATAACGATAAAAATAGAAAGTATGCAAGTAAAATATCAACCGATAAAGCTAATAAAGTTATGGATATCGGATATGCATACCTTGAGAACGAGTCGACAACGACATTAAAATTTAAAGCTAAACAAACAAAGTACGATCGTAAGAATTTCGAGGGAGGGAGAGAGCGATGAATGAAAATGAGAATGCTAAGGGTTTCTAATATTGGAATAAATGGGCTTTTGGTGCAGCGATATTTTTATTCAAAAAGATTTATTCTAAAAAAGATTAATTCTAATTTAAATATTCAACTATATCGTAGTTTGTTATAAATTATTTGGAACATATCATAATTAAAGATTTAAGTTGTTCCTATTTTAATGGAATACTTCCTATTTTGATGGAATATAACCGATTTTTCTTGATTAAATATTTAAATATATAGTACCAAAGATAAAATTGTAGTTAAGATAGTTTAATATATAGGGGTTTCGGGAATATTTCAGCTGCTTTTTTTTATTTCAAATATACCCTTAAATAAATTTTTATATAATATATTGTGTTGTATTATTAAAAAAGATAAAAACAAATTTTGTTACATTTGTTATATTATTGTTATCATTAAAAAATATAAATATATTTTGTTGAGTTTGTTACATTTGAAAGTCACACACACATATATATATATATATATATATATATAAAGAATATATATATATATATATATATATATATATATATATATATATATATATATATATATATATATATAAAGAAAATAGGGGGTTTACGAAATATTTCGGCTGGCTTTTTTGTTATTTCAAATATACCCTTAAACAAATTTTCATATAATAATATTATACTGTTGGTATTATTAAAAAAGATAAAAAAAAATTGTTTATCTATGTCAAAAAATTTATATAAAATATCGCTTGAAATTTACGCACAAAATTTTATAAAATATCGTTGATAATGTATAGCGTTGGCGCAATAAAAGAAACGGAAAGATGGGCACGTGAGTGTCCGTCTTTTCGCCGGTAAGAATAATGAAAAAGATATTATAAACCATTTGTATATAGTACAAGCGTTCAAACGGGTATTTTGTGTCCGTCTATCCACTATTTTTATTGCACTAATATAAATTACGAACAATAATTTTTATAAAATTTTGATTTTGATTAAAATTATAGATATAGATATGTTGCACCTTCATATTGTAACAAACAATACTTATCTTTTTCTTAATAAAAAATATAATACTTATCTTTTTCAATAACATCAACAATATAACAAATATAAAATAAATTCTTTTTTTTTTTTTTTTTTGTGGTGGCCGGGGTTTGAATCCCGGACCTTACATATATTATGCATCGTCCATACCAACTGAGCTAAACTCACAAGGACAATTTTTATCTTTTTTAATGACACCAACAACAATATTGAAATATTGAAAGAAAATTTATGTAAGAATATAATTGAAAGTAAAAAAACCACCCGAAAACCAGATATTCCCTTTATATGTAAGGATATAATTGACAAAATTCTCAAGTTAGTTCTTTAAGTTTCAAATTAAATAGATCATTTTAGTTTGACAGAATTCCGAAAGTTAATCCTTTAAATTTCAAAAGTTTCAAATAGACTATTTTAGTTGATAAACTATTTCACCTTTACCTCTGCTGTCAGTTAATAATTAATTGATGCTGATGTAGCTATTAAGTTGTTGACTTGGATCAAAACGTTGCATTTTAAAAGCTCTAGGGTATCAAAATGTTACGTTTAATGGTCACAAATGATCATTCTAGCATTATAAATGTCATTTAATAGTGCTAGAAAGGCATTTGTTGTTGTAAATAGTTGCCTATCTAGCAAACCAAATGATCGTTTGTGACCATTAAACGTAGCATTTTGACACCCTGAAACATTTAAAAGACAGCGTTTTGATCTAAGTCAACAACTTAACGATAACATCAGCATCAGTTAAACCGAGATTGACATCATGGGTAAAGATGAAATAGTTTTTCAATTAAAATGACCTATTTGAAACTTAAAGTACTAACTTGGGAAGTCTGTCAAATTAAAAGGACCTAATTGAAACTATTGAAACTTAAAGAAATAACTTGGGAATTTTGTAAAACTAAAAGGACCGAAAGTGATATTTGACCGTATATATACTAGGGAAATGACCGTATCCGTCTTTCCGCTCTTTTTATTACGATAACACGTGTAGATTATCAACGATATTTCAGTGAAATTTTCGTGGTGTAAATTAAAATGATATTTTATATAATTTTTTAATATATAAGTATAGATATTTGTGACTTTTAATGTATCGTAGTTTGCTATAAATTATTTGGAACATATCATAATTAAAGATTTAAGTTGTTCCTATTTTAATGGAATACTTCCTATTTTGATGGAATATAACGGATTTTTCTTAATTAAATATTTAAATATATAGTACGAAAGTTGTTGAATTAAAAAAAATTCTATTTTGTTGTTCCTTTTCTTTTTCTTCTTGAGATTCTAATTTTATTTATCTTTAAATTCCGATGAATGAATCTTTAATTATCTAACTCAACACAAAAATTGAAAACAGTCAATGATTCAATCACATCGCAACAAAACAAAAATCCTAATCAAAATCAGATACAATTCCTCTAACAAGAAGCAGAACCAAATCGAGGAAAATTTGAGAATCTAACAAGAAGAAAAATTATAGGATATACCGGTGGATCAGATATAGAATTTGATGCAATGCCGAATTGCACGAGAAATGCAAATTTAGGAATATTGTTGCGGCTATCTCCACGGTCGCCGGCAAATGCAAGATACTTCCCATTGTCCCGTGATGGTGTCTCCGGGAGAGATTTATGATCGGTGCTAGAGGAATCATCATCGACACTTACGCTTTGGAGCGATTTGAGAAGGAACAATTTGGAATCGACATCGCAACCATAGTTTAACTATTCCAAGAAGAACATCCAAACCACAAAACAACATGTGAAACAAGCAAAATGTTGGGGTGAGGGTATAATTGTTGGGGTGTAGGGTAAAATTTTCACATAATAATGTCACAAACCATCTTTTTTGCTTTACTAACCAGATAGATCCAACGTAAAAAAAAAAAATTATCAGTAAAATCAAATCTACCGTAAGAAATTGAACAAGTAGCAGTAAAGCACAGAGAGCATTTTATCTCCAAATAATGATTCTCTTTTTAAATATAGGATTATGATAACCGGTGCTCTTAGAGCAATTTTTTAAAGCAGAGGAAAATTTTTCAACTTTTAAAAAGTTGAATTCAGCATTTTTCATCACTTCCCAACAAGATATTTTTATTTTTGTTCTTTTAACCAATGTCCCAAGGGCATTATTTAGCATTTCCCTACGTATGTTAGGTTTATTTATGGACATAAATTAAGTATATTACTATTACTATATGTAAATTTTGAACACATTTGGAATGATATGGCGGCATTGCCTTGAGACTTTGGCACGTGTTCATCTCATATCTCAAGTTCGATTATTTTGGTTTCAATTTCGGTACATTAGTTTAATTTCTTAAAAAAAAATTAAAAGATAGGTTATAACCAAAGCAATAGAGAGAGAAAATAAAAATATAATGTAAATATGAAAGAAAATTATCACCAAATGATGGTACGTGTATCATTTAAATTTTTGTGCAGAAATGAGGCAAACATCTCATCACAAACATCTTTTATTGATGTTTTGCATTTAAAATAAGTCCAAAGAGTTGGTTCAACAATCAACATTAAAGAATGTTATGGGAGGAGGTTCCATAATTTCATTAAACACAATCTCTCCCCTTTTTTCCGTTTACTTCAATATCTTCAACTACAGTTAATGAAAAAAAATATATTAACAGAAGATAATTAAAAATAGAAAAATAATGGAAAATAGCATAAATCTAATTATATTTTCAATAATATTAATACTTTTTAAATTTGATTGATGATTAGGAAATTCAGGAACTAGCAAATATTTGATGCATAAATAATGCCTTCCTAAAATTTGATGAACTAGGCAGGGGATGCATCTATAAAGTATCAACTAAGTTCCATACAAAAATGAAATTCAACTTTTTCTAAGTATAGAGAATTTAATTTAGATAGATTTAGAATCCAAATTAAAATAAGTAAATTACAACAGAAAACTATAAGTTATTATATACCAATGAATCATCACCATAATTGGCTGCATGTGTTCTTGATCCATCTTAAACTCTTCTTAAAAGACCCTTTCATTTTTCCTTCAACATCATATACTTTATATCCAGCTACTCTTTTCTTTCTCTGCAACTCTGGATCATTGAAGCTCCAACTTTTTGATGCTTTGCCAAATTTGCTTTTCCTTTTTTCTACCTTGTTTTGATCAAAAGCAGATGAATTACTTGCATAATTTGTACTATAACTTCTCAGATCTTGCATGCTAGTTGGAGCTACTTTTCCACCACTCTGCAAACTTTGATCCTTGCATGATTTGGATCTGAATTCCATGATGATAGTTCTACGGTGAGAAGTTAAAGAATGGTGAAAGATATAAGAGAAGTGTATATGGTTGATGATGGGTAATGGTTAATGGTTTTGTTTTTATTGTTTCTTGTTGTATTGTATTGATATATATTGTTTTGTAATTATGAATACTAACTTTATTGTATAAATTAATATAGCAGTATATGATTGAATAGGAGACAGTTGAAAGTGTTTTGGTGGAGTAAGTATGTATAGGTAGAGAAACTTTCAATTTTGCTCAACTCAGATAAGTTGCATGCGGTGTTATGGGTTGAGTGGCATTCACACGTGGAAGTGTCAAAAATGGATTTTGATGGCTCAATTTATTATTGAATAGTATCCCAAAGGCTCACCACATGTTTGTGTGTTTGGAATAAAATCTAGAAGATGAAAATGATCCCAATAAAACAAGAGGTAAGCACCTAGACTTGGACTTTTCTCCCGGATTAGGATCCTTTAAAATCAATGACCTCAAAAATGAATGGTTCTTGTTGTAACAAATTTATATTACTTACTTTACACTTAAAATTTACATTTAAAAATAAGTTACTCACTTTAGAAGAGTCGAATCTTTACAAATGTAAAAGAAACTTTTAAATCAATGTGAAAACAACATAAATTAGATGGAAAGAAAAAGATAAAACAATAACTTCTATATAATCTTCTTTAATAAAAAAAACTTATATATAATCTATATGGTCATCACTTACCACACAAAATGGAATTATTGTATCAACCAAGTTTATTAAAAAAGTATTCCAGAGCAGGTTACAATTGCAACCCAAAAAAATAAAAAATAGGTTACATACATCATTAGTTAATACTTTACCTCTTAATTTTTCATAAAAAAATGTTAGTAGTTAATTAGGGAGAGTTTATGAGAGATCATATTAACATTTGTTATTGGTAGTTATCAATATTAGTGTCAGAGTCTCACTAAAGCAATCCTAATTAATTTCATTCAGCATGTGTCTTTCTTAAAGGATCCGAATCGGTGCAGTAATTTTTCCACACAGTTTTACACATTTTAAATCTCATTAAGATTTAAGATCAGACGGTTTAAATTACACGTTCAATATAAATTAACTTTAACCGATCTCGACTATTGGTTTATATTCGACAGTTAATATCAACTGCTTTGTCACATAGTAGTTGCATCTCAGCCATCCTTCAATGGTTTAGCTAGCACTTAGCAGTTTTCACATGACCAATTTTAGAGAAAAAACTTGGTCAAAGGAAAAGCAAAACAAGAAGCAAAAGAGGTGTTGAAACTTGAAGCAAAAGGTAAAGAATAGATATTCTATGTTTTATATCTTTAGGCATCAAACATGTTGGAATTGAATTCTTTTTTTTTGGTAGAGTTGGAATTGGATTCTAGTATGATCTTTTTAAACTTATAGTTAAAAAGATAACTTTAGTACCTAATTTTGGATTTCCTAAAAACAGAACACTCATATTCTTAAAACTCATTAATCCAGTCATAATTTCTTTCCATAACAATAATTTTGACGCACTATCAGTGTCGAACTTTGTAAACCGTCAATTAATCATAAACCATCGTTTGTATGACTATTAAAGTATATACGATTAAAATCAAATATTTTTAAGATGCATCAGTCACGATTGAGTGACAATGTACATCAATAAAATCCTTAAAATGAAATCAAATTTTTTAAATTACTGGTTCAAGTCTAGATTCATATAGGTGCGATATATGATCTCAGAGTTAGAAATCAAAGTGATTATAGTATTGTACAAAATAAGTAGAAAAAAAATTCAAAAGATCAAAAGATAGCACTTGTAATATAACAGTGTTAAATAACTTCTTAATTAAACAAATTTGAGAGAATCCCAATCCAAATAACATCAAATCAGATCTGTTAGATTTCTCATGAGTACTTTCCAATAAGAAAAATCCCTGTAGACTTAACATATGAACAAAAATCAACTCATGAGAGCAAATCAGCAAAATTTGATGGCAGCTCCTCTATAATCACATTGGAGAGTTTCTGGATATCAGACAACATTCTAAAATCATCTAATGTCACAAAATTTATAGCAACGCCTTTTCTTCCAAATCGCCCTTTGTGGCATATACGGTGGAGATAGTTTTCAGGTAGAGTTGGGAGATCATAGTTTATGACCAGAGACACTTCCTGCACATCTAAACCGTAGACCAAGGGGTCGGTGGTAATGAGAATCTGAGGAGAACCAGACTGGAAATTACGTACGATGATATCCCTAGTGTTCTGGTCCATGTCATCATGAATGGTCAACACTGTATAATATCTGCTTCGCATTTTGTCCATGAGCCAGTCCACTTTGCGCTCGGTATTCACAAAAACAATGCAATGAGTGATGAATTTAGTCGTATAGATGTCATATAATGTCTCTAGTTTCCACTTTTCCTCGTCAACGTTGACATAAAACTGCTTGATACCCTCAAGGGTGGTCAGCTCATCACGCTTTGCCTGAATTGTCACAGGCTTTTTCATGAACTTCCTAGTAATCTCAAGGGCTTCAGGTGGCATTGTAGAAGAGATTACTCCAACCTGAATTTTGTAGGGCAATAGCTGGAAGATTTTATCGATCTGCAACACAAAACAAAATTTCATAAAGTTATGCAAGATAGAACATGAACTAGACACCATTGCATTAAATTCAGAAAGTAAAGCTCTCCTTTTTTTAAAAATTTTATTAGCAAAAAAGGAAATCCATGCTTCAAAGTTCAAACTGATAAGATGTGTTTATAAACAATATAATTTGTAAAGTAAAAACAAATGGAAATCAAGTATATCGAACAAACCTTTTCCTCGAAATCACATGAAAGCATTTCATCAACCTCATCCATAACGACCAATAATGTGAACACCTTCTCGGAAAAAGCCCTCGCCATCCATGTCATACACACTATAACCAACTTGCATAAAGCGCTGAAGATCCTCCACAGGAGCACTTATCCCGCCGACACAAGCATGAATCCTTACACCATGGAATTGACCAAGATCTTGCATAACCTGCTTAATCTGTAAAGCTAGCTCGTTGGTTGGGGCCAAAACCAAAGCCTGGCAATGAGCCAATTCATAATCAAGCATCTTCAGAATTCCAATACAGAATGTTGCTGACATCCCGGTTCCAGATGGATCCTGTAGAATCACATCGTGGCCTTTGCAGAAAGGAGGAATTACCATTTTCTGAATTGAAGAGGGCCTCCCAAATTCTTCACAACAGAATAAAAAACATCACACACATGATTTTGTGAAAACTGTAGCTAGAGTAACATACATTGTTTTAAACATACATAATCTCATATTCAAAACAATACAAAGTTCAGAAAATATATTGGATTTTCAATCATATATTGGTGCAATTATTTTGTTCTCTTCAAGACAGTAAATAATTTTGAAACACAAATATATATTTCAAATAGAAAAACATTGAAGGGAGATATATACAGTATTTTATCCTGAAACATATAAGTTATTACAAATAAACCCTCTTTTTTTTTTTCATACGAAAGATCAAGAGTCGAACCCTTTTTTTCATACGGAAGATCAAGAATCGAAGAACCCCTCACCATCGCTTGAGAGGCCCAAATCCTTTACCACTTGCATCAATCCAATTGTTGGTAAGTAACCTCTCGTATTATATAGTAATAGTTAAACTGCATACTAATTAAGTAACCCTCCTATACCGTGTGAAAATAGAAGAAAAAGTTTCAAGAAAACCTAACGATAAAAATATAAAGCACAAGGATAGAAATATAAAGCATATGCAAAGAAAATATCCACCGATAAAGCTAATGAAGTTATGGATATTCATACCTTGAGAATGAGTCGACGACGGCATGGATAAAACTATACAAACAAAAGACGACAGTGGCGATGAACGACAGCGGCGAAGAAAGATTTGAAGTAAAGAGTGTGTTTTCAGAGTGTAGAAGATGCGTAACTGATTAATTTTAGAGAGGTTTTGTGAGTGATGGGTTTTGATTAAGATAAACTTGAAGGGAGAAAGATATATAGGGCTTCTGACGTGCTTCTTAAGCTAGCTGTTTTAATAGGCGGAGAGCTTTTTTATTTGGTTTAATTATATAATTTTGATTCCCTTTTAATTAATTTCAGGATTTTAGTCCCTGATTTCTAAATCCATTTATTATTCTAATTCTTTAATTTGACGCAATTTTAGATGATGTAGCATTGAACTTAGTTCACACATGGATGTCACGTCATATTAAATTAAAAAATTGGTGATTCCAATTTTACATTATTATGTTAAATTAAGGGTTAATTATGTTGAGAAATGATATTTGTACAATCATTTTTGTACAACTTTCTCTCTCATACTCACATTATCTTCTTATTCTCTCTCTTCTTTTTTCTCTCTCCATTGTTTTTGACCAATGAAAAGAGAGCACAACAAAATTGTCCCAAAAGTTGTAGCAAAAAAATTGTTTGGTCCCTATTTAAATTTTATTAAATTTTTCATCCTCAATGTTTTTATCCGTTTGTAAATTTGGTCATTGCCGTCAAACTGTGCTGACTAGGTTAACAGAATGCTGATCCAGTCGACATGCCACATGGACATTTCAAGTGACATGGCTGCCATGTGGTAAATGACATCATATGTTTTTGGTCCCTATAAAATTTGGAAGTTTAGTCCTTACTTAATTTAATAGTGCTTTTAGTCCATATAAAAATTATGCACTCAGTTTTAGTCCCTACTAAATCTAAATTTGTTTAATTATGCTTAAACTTTTAAATTTTGAACAAATTTTTGCACAAGTGTTAGTAACATTACGAAAAGTTCATCCGCAAAAAATTATCTCAAAATTTAATTTCTGCATCCATATTTTTGTTACTTTTATTTTGAACTTTTATCTTTTAAAAAAATTCATATTTAATTTGTTTCATGTTAAAAAATTCTAAATTTTTAGTAAACGAACCTTTTGTAATGTTCTAAACTTGTATAAAAAATCGTTGAAAAAAAGAGTTTAAGGATAGTTACAAATTTTCCCATAATTTTTGTCAAAGTCTATCACTCTCCTTTATTTCTTTTTATTCTTCCAGATCCATAAAATATTTCACCCTACAAATATTTCTGGTCATTCCCTGAATTTTTCGGAAGAAAAAAAAAAAAAAAATATCTGCATTACTGTTTCTCTTTATTACTACTTCGCTCTGACTCTTTGTTTTTCGATCCGAACCTTAAAAATGGACTGGTTCCGCTTCACTTTCGAAAAGGTTGTTGCTGGATTTTCAATGGTGAAGATTGTTGAGTTTTTGTGTGTTGAAGTTGACATGTGATTAAGTTGTTGAAATTGATGTCTTAGATGAATTTGCAGGCGAAGGTTAGAAGAGTGTCGCCGACGTGAACGAGGTGGTGAAAAGATTCGTTTACTAAAATTTTTCACCACCTCCTTCACGCCGGCGACGCTCTTCTAAAAACTCTTAAATTTTTCAATGATTTTTTTTATACAAGTTTAGAACATTACAAAATATTCGTTTACTAAAATTTAGAATTTTTTAACATGAAATAAATTAAATATGAATTTTTTTAAAAGACAAAAGTTCAAAATAAAAGTAACAAAAATCTAGACACAGAAATAAAATTTTGAGATAATTCTTTGCATATGAATAAAAACACTATTAAAATTAAGTAAGGACTAAACTTAAAAGGTCCCAATTTTATAGGGACAAAAAATATATGATGTCATTTACCACATGGCAGCCATGTCACCTGAAATGTCCATGTGGCATGTCTGGGTCAACATTTTGTTAGCCTAGTCATCACAGTTTGACGGCAAGGACCACTCTTACAAACGGAAAAAAAACTTTGGGGATGAAAAATTTAATAATTTTTTTTTTTGAAGACATAAAAATTGAATATATTAACAACGGCAGTGAGTCACCTAAGTACAAGATGTACTAAGAGTGCCACCCCTAAAATAGTCAGTCATACAATGAGGGAAACAGAAGCAAAGGTCAGTCGATACCCAAACATAATAAAGGGTCTGACCACCATCTGTGAGTACCGTACACAAAAGTAGCCTTATTAGCTTTAAGCCATCAAAAAGAGTGAAACTTCACTTTTTCTGCTAGTTGTTCGATGGTGGTTTGGATATTGTTATTGAAATCTGTTGTTACGTTCATACAAACCAACCAGACACAAAGTAACCAAATAAGTTGAAGGAAGGATTGACGAGCCTTTAAGTGACCTGTAGAGTGAGTAAACTGAATGAAATGGTCGCTAGTATTTTGATCCAACACCTGATATGATGCCACAATGTACCGAAAGTGGCGCAATGAAGAAATAAGTGTGTCGTGGACTCTTCCATGCCGCAACCTGCAACACATAACGCTGCTTCAGCATCGATCACGCCGCGCCTCAGAAGATTATTCTTAGTCAGCAACCTATCTCGCATCAATCGCCAAGCAAAGATAGAAACCTTTAGTGGCACCTGCTTATGCCAAATAAGATCTCCCGTAGTAACATCTTGAGGAACAGCCTGCATTGTCAGTTGTTCATAGACACCTCTCACAGTGTAACCACCATCAGAAACAGAATCCCAAAGCCACTTGTCAGAAATATCAGGCGGCAAAACAACACCATTAAGTAATTACCTACACTCATCTAACATCTCCTCCTCCCACACCCTCAACCTTCTCCTCCAACCCCACACGTTTCTCCACCAACTTCCCTACCAGGATCAAACATATCAGCTACCGAACACATTACAAAAAGGAACATCACCAAGCCACCTATCATACCAAAAGAAAGTACTAGTGCCATCCCCCACCTTTTTCGACACCCTCTGCGAACCAACCCCCATCTGCATCACCTACCCCATCCCTAATCTTCACTACTTCCCGCCACCAAGATGAAACACTCCGGCCCCCAACCTCCCAGCCTTCTCACCATAACATGCTACAAGAACCCTATACCAGAGCCCACCTCTATCCACCAACATCCGCCAACACAATTTACCTAACAAAGCGCTATTAAACTCCTGCAACTTCCTCACCCCCAACCCTCCATACGCTCCTTACATAAACAAACAAAGCTCCAAGAAATCCAGGAAATTTTCCTATTATCATCACTCCCTCCCCAAATTTTTTTATTAAATATAAATTCAATGACAGGGATTATACCTGACGGAGCTTTGAAGAAGGAAAGAGCATAGACAAGTAACGCGGTCAGGACAGACTTAAGAATGACCACCAGACCACCATAAGAGAGCAAACGACTTCGCCACCCCAACAGTCTAGTTTTAATGGCCTTTAGCACAGGTTCCCAGAATGCTAACCTCTGTGGGTCACCGCCAATCGATAAGCCCGGATACACAAACGAAACCTTACCCGCCTTACAATTTAAATGGATGCCACCTCATACAACCATGAATTCGCAATATTTATACCAACCAACATGCTTTTATTGAAATTTACTTTCAAACCAGACATCTCTGCGAACAAAGTCAAGACCGCACGCAAGGCACGCACATTGGCCCAGCTCTTAGTACCAAGTAATAAAGTATCATCTGTGAATTGGAGTTGGGACACGACTGCCGAGTTTGAGTTACCAACCATGTACCCGATGAAAATATTATTTCCCACCGCCGAAGTCATCATGGCATTTAGACCCTCGGCAACAATCAAAAACAAGAAAGGAGATAGGGGATCCCCTTGACGCAAGCACCTTTGCAAAGGGAACTCATCTGTAGGACTGCCATGAACAAGAATTGAGGCAGTTGCAGTCATAACACATTCTTTTATCAATTTTCTCCATAAAACCGGAAACACCATTTTTTGCATAACCGTATCAAGATATCCCCAATTCACCGAGTCAAAAGCTTTTTCAAAATCAACTTTAAACAACATTAATTCCTTTTTATTCTTTCGAGCCTCATCTACCACTTCATTAGCAATCAAAATCCCGTCTAAGATTTGTCTGTCTTTCACGAAAGTTGTCTGTGAATCAGATATAATTCTTCCCATCACATGTTTCAGCCTATTAGCCAACACCTTAGACAAAAATTTGTAAATAGAGCCGACCAGAGAAATAGGCCTAAAATCATTAATGCGTTGGGGGCTATCATTTTTCGGAATAAGAGCGATGAAAGTATTGTTGATACCTCTTGTCAGTTTACCATTTATGTGGAAATCTGAGATAAAACGCATAATATCATCCTTTAACTCATCCCAAAATTCCTTGATGAAACCGAAATTGACCCCATTAGGTCCTCTTGAAGCTGTCACAATCCCAAACTGCTGTTTTAACTTCAAAAACTTAAAATGGCTTTGTTAAACCACTTCCTTCTGCATGAGATAAACTCTTGAAAGGTAAGTTACCAATCCCCGGCCTAGAAGTATGTTGAGACGCAAAATGCTCTCTGAAGTGGGAGAACATCGCATTCCTAATAGGTTGAACCCCTTCCACAATAATATTGTCCACCATAAGTGAAATAATGGAGTTGCAACGCCGACGGCTAGAAAGAACTGAATGAAAGTATTTTGAGTTAGCATCTCCATCCTTCAACCAAAGTAACCGAGACTGTTGCCACATAATACTTGTATTCAAGCGAGACATGGAATGAAGATCATTTATAATTCCCCTAAGCTCCTGAATTTCATCCGCAGACAACTGACCATCTTCACCTTTGTCATCAATTTTCGACTGCCGCATTTTTAAGTAATCAATCTTTCTAGGAATATTGTTAGCATGATCTGCATGCCACTCCTTCAGAGCATTTTTAATGAATTTCAATTTCTCACGGAGCACAAAACCGCCCCACCCCTCTATCTGAAAAGTATTCAATTTATCTTTCACAAACTGCTTGTAGCCAAGCAAATCTTGCCAACATTTTATTCCCTCCATCCCAAATTGTATATCATTTTAGAAAGAAAAAAAAAATTGTCTCAAATTATACGTCGCTTTACAATACCAATAAAATATTAATGTTACTTTTCCTATTATGTCCTTAACTATTTATTACTTTTTTTTCTTTCAATTCCTTCATTTATCTTTCCCATATAATTTATTAAGGACAATTTTGTAAAACAACTCATAATATTTCTTTCCCACACAATATTAATTACATTTCTTAATATGTGTGAAATGCCCAAAACGTCATGCAATTTGGGACGGATGGAGTAACATTCTAGATGGACAGATAACTGAAGCGGCCAATGTTGGAAGTTCGCTTATTTGTTGGGACCTTAAACATAATTAACCCTTAAATTAATAGTTAATATAATTTGAAAATAGTTATTTAAATTTTAAAGTGATATCATTTTATGAAAAAATTAATATTATATTAAGTTTTAATCCGACATGGCATCCATGTGTGTACTAAGTTCAGTGCCACATCATCTAAAATTGTGTCACATCAACATTAATTGAAATGTTGGATTCAATTTCAAATATTTGAAAAATCAAGGGACAAAATTGTGGATTTAGAAATCAAAGGACCAAATTTCAGAAATTGATTAAAAAGGGACCAAAATACAATTGCAAATAAGTCTTTTTTTTTATTTTTATTGAAAAAAAGTTACTTGTGAGTTTAACTCAGTTGATATATACGATACATAATATATGCAAGGTCCGGAGTTCGAACCTCGGTCACTAAAAAAAACTGGGCTCCTGGCTCTCTAAAATTATAGTAAACCTCAAAATTTAATAACCACCGTCATAGTTGTTTACATATCAGAGATATCACCCACCACGAAATTTTTTTTAATATAGTTTTACAAGTTCTTTTATAGATCACCCAGAATCCATTATCACAACTAAGACTCAATAAAGCATCCATAACCAGCTGCAAATTACCTACATAGTGAAGAGTCGTGATGCACTAGATAATATGCTTAGAGCACATATGAGCCCTCTAATTGATCCAACATTCGCCTGATCATTGAGACATAAGGGCAAAAAAACATAATTATTTCGAGGGTCTAGTAATAGGACAGTTCACACCACAATAAGGTACACACTCTCATTCAGAGAAATCTTCTCAAAGCACATTGAAACTTAACAGACTTGTTCAAGTCTAGATTAAAAATGGTGGAATTATGATCATTTAGTTAGAAATCAAAGTGAATAAATATAGTATTGTACAAAAGAAATAGGAAGGATATAAGGGAAAAAAATAAATGAAACCTGAATAACACCCTCTTAACTAATTAATCAAAACAAATTTGATGGAATTCCAATACAAATAGTATCAGATCAGATGAGTTTGATCTCTAATTGTTAAAATATAAAAGTTTAATAAAAATAAAAAAAAAAGAAAATCAAAACTTTTCCAAGAGAAGAAAAAAAAAATCCCAGATGATTTAACAGAGAACAAAAATTAACTCATCAGAGCAAATCAGCAACATTTGATGGCAGCTCCTCTATAGTCACATTGTAGAATTTCTGAATATCAGCCAACATTCTAGCATCTTCTCCTGTTACAAAGTTAATTGAAACACCTTTTCTTCCAAATCGCCCACTACGACCTATACGGTGGAGATAGTTTTCAGGTTGAGTTGGTAGATCATAGTTTATGACCAAAGATACCTGCTGCACATCGATACCACGGGCCAAGAGGTCGGTGGTTATGAGAACTCGAGAAGAGCCAGACCGAAACTCACGCATGATGATATCCCTAGTGTTCTGGTCCATGTCACCATGAGTGGCTGAGACTGTATGATCTCTGCTTCGCATCTTATCCGTAAGCCAGTCCACTTTCCGCCTGGTATTCACAAAAATGACACTTTGAGTGATGGCGAGAGTCTCGTAGAGGTCGCACAATGTCTCAAGCTTCCATTCTTCCTTATCGACATTGACATAAAACTGCTTGATACCTTCAAGGGTCAGCTCGTCACGCTTTACGAGGATTCTCACTGGCTTATTCATGAACTTCCTAGTAATCTCAAGGGCTTCAGGTGGCATTGTAGCAGAAAATACTCCAACCTGAATTTTGCCTGGCAGTTGCTGGAAGATGTCATAGATCTGCAACACCAACAAAAGTTTTCACAATGTCATGTAAGATGGAACATAAACTTTTAGCTAGACATGGCTGCATTAAGATTCAGTTAGTAAAGCACGCTTCTTTTGCATTTTATAAATAAATGAATGAATAAATAAAGAAAAAGGAAAACTAATTATGCGGTTCTATATCTTTTTTTTTTTTTTGGGTAACAAATTAGTCTTTTTTATCTTCTTTGTTTTAAATTTTAGTCCTTTATCTTTGAAAACATGTACACGGTTTTCCTTTTTTCAATTTTCCGTTCAAAAACCATTCACATGGCCACTAATGGGTGATTTTGTATGCACTAATAGGATAATATCCCCTTAATCTCTCCTGATTTGTGATTTATGCCTTCTCCCCTGCTTTCCTTTAACACAAATCCTAATTGAGAACTCAGAAATTGGAGGGAAATGCAAGTCCCTGTGGGATATGTAACTCACGTCGTTACAGCTGCCTCATCCATGTAACACACACATCGCTATCACTTTATGAATGGAAAATGGAAGAAAGGAAAACCTTGTGCATGTTCAAAAATATAAAAGACTGAAACAGTGGGGGAAGATAAAGAACGGCGGCGACATTTTGACTAAATAAAAAAAAAATAAAAAAATAAAAAGGAAATCCATGCTTCACCAAGCTACCACGACACTGTGTTTACAAACAATGGAATAAGTAAAGTCAAAAGGTGGAAAATGAGCATATTGACGTACCTGATCCTTGAAACCACGTGAAAGCATTTCATCAGCTTCATCCAGAACAAACATCTTTATGCACTCTGAGCGTAGAGACTGCCTCCGCAACATGTCAAACACGCGCCCTGGAGTTCCAACGACAGTGTGAACACCAGCTTGGAGAATGCGCTGATCCTCACGAACACTTGTCCCACCAACACAAGCATGGACCTTAACACCAAGAAAATCACCAAGAGCACGCATAACTTTCTCAATTTGTTGAGCTAGCTCCCTTGTTGGGGCCAAAACCAAGGCCTGGCACTGAACTAATCCATAATCAAGCTGCTGCAAAATTCCAGAGCAGAATGTTGCTGTCTTCCCAGTTCCAGACTGAGCCTGTTGAATCACATCCAGACCTTTGCAGAAAGGAACAATTCCCCTTTGCTGGATCGCAGAAGGCCTCTCAAAACCTTTCAAAACAAGGTAAAACATGACACACATGATTTCATGATAACTGTAGCAACTAGCAAGAGTAATATTTATTTTTAACATATATATTATTGATGCCTTCATGAAAGATGTACTCATTTTTAGAACATTAAAAATTTTAGAAACTTAGTTGATTCAATACATTTGTCCATTTTATTATTTCTCTTCTAGCCGGTAAATAATTTGAAACACAGTTATATCTAAAATAGTTGATTCAATCACATTACCATTGCAATATAATTACAAAATAATAATATTACATTTTACTAGAAGTGATTAGTATTAAAGTTTTGTCAAAAGATCTTGAAGAGTTGGTTGCACCAATAAATTATAGGGGCTTTATAATTTCAACAGTGAGAATACATCAAATATATCAAAAGTCAAAGCACATTAGATCCAATCCAGATTCTAGAGTGTGAACCTTGCTTACTGAGCTACCATAATAAGAATAAGCACTTAAAATAAGGTGGTCAATTTTCCAGTACATACCGTAAGCATATATGCCTCGCAGAAGATTTTCTTGCAGCCCCATTGCATCAAAGCTATCATATACTTCATCATACGAGGTGAAGAATTCTTGCCCATCAGTGGCAAGCCTGTGATGTTAATGTACAAGACGTCAAATTACAGGGAAAAAAAAAGGTACGTGAATAACAAATTCAATCATAATTATAGTAAAGAATATGAAGCACAGAAACACACAGTTCATTCATCTTAGAGTCATAATGATTAGCATCAAATTGTGATCCTTCTGGAGCCAAACCTGCCATCACTACAAAAAAACAAAACTTTATGATAAGAAAAATAAAAAGAAAACTCATAAATCCAGCTAATCAAGCAAAACAAAAACAGATTATAAATTTTTTGTTTTTGAACAAGCAGATTATAAATTTGTCTTAAAATTCGTTCAAGGAGAACACGACAAACAACATAACAAGAACACGAATAGCTTGAAAATATTTTACTGTGGACAAAACAAATATGCATATCTTACGAGCTTTTGCTATTGTTCTTCACTTAAAATATTCATAACTACCCATAATTTTCTGAAATCCATAATATCTGTCTCAAGTTTGTTATAACCGCAAAAATTGTATTTTAAGTGAACAACAGAAAAAACACCTAATGTAATGCACCTATCTTTTGTCCATTCAAGTTTCAATAAAACCACTTCCTTTCCTGAACCATAAGACATATAACGGAAGTGACAAGTATGCAATCCACACAAGAAGAAATGCAAACACTAAACATGTGTTTCACTTCAACATCAACAAAATACATATAAAAGGACAAAAAAGGATACATACATTATTACATTACAAAAACAAATCATTATGACTCAAATATCCTACTTAGCACACTCCACCAAGATTCATTATAACAGTACCAAAATCAAAGGATAACTAGAGCAAAAAGAAAAAGTAATTATTCAAATCCTAACAGCTAAGTTCATATTGAGTACAATATAAAGGCATGCAAAGTAACCAAATAACAGATCAATAAATTAGTCATTTTTAAACAGACACGTGGACTCTGCAGAACTGACACTTCTGATCGAAGATGAGTACCGTGTCCAACACTAACAAATGTGATTACATTTAATTAAATTATTTTCTCAAATTATTATCAGCGTCGACGTATCAATGTATTGTCAATGTCCTATGTCAATGCTTCGTAGCATGTGGATACTTTGTAACTATAACATTACAACAAAAATCTAACAAACATTCACCACCCCAATAACCCAACAAATCTAAACACATGAATTTATGTCTAAAAACTGAAAAAACAACATAAAAACAAATAAATAGATGATGGGTCGGTGAAAAAATGAAAACTTTGAATGAAAAAAATTCAGATCAACCACAGATTCATAATAGTACATAGTAACTAATATGCGATATTCGAGGAAATTATATAAAAGAAGAAGAAAACGAGAAAAACCTGGTTAAGAGTATTGAAAAGTTGAGAGAATGGAACACGGAGTGAAGGAATGAAGAGAAAGCGAAAGGGGAAACTCCTCGGATCGGAGTTAAAGAGACACGAATGAGAATGAAAGGAGTTTTTATATATTCGAAAAAAGGTAAAAGGAAAGTGATTAATTAATTATGACTTTCCACGATTACCCTTCCCATGGCCATGCCCATGATCCCTTTATAAGATGATCTTTAATAATATTTTTTTAAAATTTTGTTTTGGGAAAAAGATAAAATTTAAATTAATTTTAATAAAAGATAAATATAGTTTGTTAAGATTTAAAATTCATAAATATCTATTATTTTGATTTTGTTCAAAATTAAAATTTATAAGAATATATAGTTTTAAACTTACATGCGTATTATTCAAAAAAAAAAAAAAAACTTACATGCGTTTAAATTGTTAGAAAATTGCTTTTCTAACATAGAAAACTTCACAATGACACAAGTAAAATAATTAAATGCCCCCAACGGTAGTTAACTACCGCTGGAAAAATCGGCAACAGTTAACTGCCGCTGGACCCAACGGTAGTTAACTACCGCTGACTAGCTAGCTTGTTTCATCCTTTTACCAACTTGTTGAAGTGAAGTGCAACACTCCTTCATTAACTAAAGAAATGGTGCTGTGTCCCATCCATCTCAGATCACCCAAACTGCAGCGGCAGTTAACTGTTGTCGGTTTCTCTAGCGGTAGTTAACTACCGCGGGGGACATTTAAGTATTTTACTTGTGTCATTGTGAAGTTTTCTATGTTAGAAAAGCAATTTTCAAATTGTTAACCAACGTAGATGCAAAAAAATGGGTGGCTAATGGGCCGGATATTTTGTGTTGGATCCAACCTCAAAAGTTAGCCCAAAATGCATTCATTTTTTGAATTCTGCTCTTCTCCCACCATATTTTGCAACAAGATTTTCATATATACCATTGCGTGAGTTAAGTCACGATGCATAACTTAACTCACGCACCATATAAGTTTTGTGTGACTTAAGTCACGCGACGGTGGTCAGTTTTTCAACCTATTCTATCATTCCCACCTATAAATACTTCCCTATTTCCTCACACCATATCATTTTCTCTCCCTCTCACTCTCTCCCTCTATTTTTATTTTTTTTTCTTCAATAGTCTCTAGTCACTTGGGGTAAACGGTGGTCAGTTTTGAGGTAAATGGTGAGTAGCCAACTTGGAGGAATTGATCAATCCTTGGGATAAAATTAAATTTGCTTCTTTTTACCCCAAAAACTTTTTACCGTCGGTAAAAAAATCTTCTTGGGATATAAAAAGAATCAGATTTAAATTTAGCCCAAGTGTTGATGATGTATTTTCTCCAAGAAGGCTGCTCACTATTTACCCCATGATTGATCACTATTTACCCCAAGAGGGTAAAAAGAAAAGGGAAATGTTAACCGGTGCCCCCGGGAAACTGGTTAAGGAAACAAATATAGTAGCTTTTGCATCGAAAACTGTGTAATCAATTTTTCAAAAGTCAAAAAAGTATTTTTTTGATTTAATTTTTCCTCTTTTAGATACCTTAACCAGTGCCCTACCGGTTAACACAACTCAAAAGAAAATAAGTAGATTTAGTGAATTTGAATAAATGTATCAATTATTGTACGAATTCTATTAATAAAATAAGATTTTGTTATATGTATTAATCTTGTTCATTTCATTTTATTTATATTTGCTTTTATTTTCCTATTTTGTATTTAATGAATAAATCCGAATAAATATTAATTTAGTTCATTTATTTTTATTTATATTTGTATTTATTTAATGAATAAATTCAATTAAACATTTATTTTAAGTGCATAAATAAATTAAAATAAAGCAAATAAATAATTTAGAATAACGTAAATAACTTAATTTGAATAAAGTAAATAAATAAATTAGAATAAAGTGAACAAAGAATTTAGAAAATAAATAAATAAGAATAAAGTGAACAAATAAATTAGAATAAAGTAAATAAAATAATTTGAATATAATAAATAAAAATAAAAAAAGTGATTTAAGTCACTCACAAATTTTTACACTTGCGTTAGTTAACTAACGCAAGGGTAGTTTACGTATTTCAGCTGGGTGCGAGCGAAACTCTGGAAGAAGAGCATAATTCTCGTTTTTTTTGCCATGACCCATATAAAAATGGGGTGGGGCTAGGGCTTCGGCCCGGCCTACTATCAATATTTTCATTTGATTGATCTTAAAAAACACTATTTTTTGTAGTAACTAATATAAAAAAAAATATACATAAAAAAGATAATAAATTAAAAAAAAAAAACTAAAACAGGTCAGTTTATGTATTTTACTTGTGTTTTTAGGAAGTTTATGATGTTAAAACAACAATTGTCCAAATCAGGCCTCTCACCCGGTGGCTCTAGAATATTGTGGCCCCATTACAAATGGATTGAACCGGATTGAATCAGTCTATGTAATCGGGTCTCTCAGACCGGATTAGGCTAGGCCGAACCAACCCATTTGACATCTCTATATATGATAGATAGCTGGTCTCTTAAAATAGATTTTCCTATTTCAAAGGATTAGTCTTAACTTTCAATTGCAGATATGTTGAGTTATCAAAAAATCTAAAATCATTAATGGTGAGCCAACCATGATACGTCCTAAAAAATGTGATAGAAGAAGGTCTTCAACTTGTCGAGGTATCAACAAACCATGTGATTTTGATCATTCAATATTAATCTACAATGCATGTTACGTACAGTTTCAATGATTCTACTACCGCTGAAGCTATGACTCATTTGCATCTTAATTAGTTCTGCATCTAAACACCATCAGAGTGATTTTGTTACATGTGCTCTCTCGTTAATGAATGCTAAACAAAGACTGTATACTAGGGAAAAATTGTTGAAGTCATCAATAGTAATTTTAAGTGTTTTGAACATGTTTGCAAGCTTTCCTTGTTCCTCTTAACACGCACTTTAGTGGGTTTGGATTATTTATGCTATAATCGTTTTTTTAATTTCAAAAATCACTCAATTTTGAGAGATCAAATTTTATTTTTATTTTTTACAAAAATCACAAACTAGTTTTGAAACTGGACTATGTTGCTGGTTGGTTCAACCATTGTTGTTTATATCAATCACTTAGAGCTGAATGTACTGTGTTGAACCGCAATTCTTCAACCACTTACTATGATTGAACCAATTCGAGCATAGTTTAAACAATTGAACTATAACTTTTTTTTTAGGGGACCAATTGAACTATAACTTGAAGATCGAACCGGTTCAATTTCCATCCGGTAATGAAAACATTGAAAAATACAATTAAGTCTTAAATTTTATACTGCTTCCACTTTGGGTCCAATATCCAAACAAGATTTATCTTAAAAGAAAAAAAAGCTCAGTCATACATGAGTTTCCCTACTAAAGGAATTTGATAAAAACATCCCCCAAAAAAGTTGTCAACACCATTTACTGGACTACAAATTTTTACATATCAAATGCAAAATCTAACTGAATCTATTTATCAATCTTGCATTGACCATCTTAAGCCCATTTGATAGTTTCGCCTCGCAAACCTGCATAAATAGACCCACAAGATCAATGGTTAAAATTGAGAATCATGCTATTTGATTTCACTAACAAGTAGAAAAGAGTATTTATCTACATTACATTGTTCATAAACTTGTTCAGCTAGCAATAACATCGCATCATTTCCTTCAGCCATGCGTGAGAATTTTTCCGTCTCCTTGACTGCCTCAGTTGCCAGATATGATTTGTTTTCAGTTTCAGCAATTATGTATGCTGCAGTTTCAGCTGCTTCCTTCAGCATATCATCAGAGTCTGATGATTGCCGTTTCGGCCTGACCATCTTTCGTTTTGGTGAAGGTGATGGCTTGGCCTCCTTTTGTTTTGGTGAAGGTGATTTTTTCACTGACAAAGCTTCTTTTATCTTGAAACAGTTTTGTTCCTGCAGATGGTAAAAAATTGGAAAAAGAAGAAACAAATAAACAAACTTCAAGATATTTTAGTTTAAGAGCGCAGAGTCTCTGTGGCAAGGTTGGCCCAATGGAAGCACAGGAACATCTATTTAGGAGAGTTATAGTCCTGACAATGGAAGCTAGCAATGGTGATAATGTTGCGTGTAAAAACATTGGAAAGAGTGATTATGATGGAAGAGAGCAAATGACAGCCTCTACTTGCAGGAAAATCCCTCACCCAAGATCCTTACAATAACAGAGCCACTACACAGCAGAGGCACTACCCTCTTTCAAAGAATTCAAAGGTCTAACGAATATGATGGATTTTAAAAAGACCTTATCGCCTGTGCATGTTGAAAAGTTTCTGGTGGGAAACCCTCTCGCCAATTGCCAAATCAATGTCCTATGATAGCACTAAGCAGATTGCAAAAACATCCAAATCACCCACACAACTATACCTATAAATTTCCCGATTAACCAAGAGATCTTGAACACATAATTGTAGTGAAAAGAGCGATGATAGACTAATAAGCTTGAACCAGGGTGACTTCTAGAGCAACAGAATGTGACTGCAAAGACGCTAGAAAATACAAAGGAAAATACAAGTGATCGTGTATTTTACTTTTTTTTAGAAAAAGAATCGGCAATCAGTTACTATCTAAGTATTAAAGCCAAGTCAACCAAGCAACATGCTTTAACAATAAATCCAAGTAAAATACACGTTCAAATATTAAATACGAGCAACTATGATGTATATCACGTAAGCATCAACAGATGATTAATTTACCTTTTCAAGCTTCCCATGACCCACAAGCATCCTCAACCTTGCCTTCAGTGACTTTTTGAAATTTTGAGGAACCTGATGTTTTTGCTGCGGCAATATATGTGATAATGATTACTTATCAAAGTCTAAAAATGAAAAAATCATGTAGAATACTCAATACAAACAAACAACTTACACAATTGACATTCCATATAAACTAGTTTTCCAAGTTACATCAAGGAAAATTATATGCATTACCATTCATTCTAGTAGTTGATATGTAAAATTTTAATTGCATAATCTCAAAAAACAGGGTATTTCAAACCAACTCACAAAATGGTATAGTATGTATACTGTCAAATGTATGAAAACATTAAAAGCATTAAAGAGCTTCATCTAACCTCAATGAAACTAGCAATGGCAATTACGTCGGATCCATTAGTATCCTTTAATGTAGACAGAGCTTCGTAAATCATGACATCATACCTGATAAAAGGAACAAAAGTACCAATAACCTAATATAATCTGATATATTAATTGACTGAACAAATATCATGTCATGTTAAAATTCTCCATCAAATTAATAGCAAAAGAACTAATTGATAATCACTAGTCAGCTAGAAATCTTGTTCAGTGTAAACTATAACTGAAAATATTCTCATTTCATCCTGTCATTACATGTACATCTATAGGCTCGATTTAAAAACCTTTTACCCCCTTAAGGATCAGTCTGATTGTCACATATATGAACTAAAAATTTAATTGAATTTGATGAAATAGGATTGAGAAAAGATTCATACGAATTACAAAAATTTTGTTTCATAAGGGTGATTAATTAATGAGTGTAAAGATCCATCGTTAGTCACAACGATATATCTCATTTCAGAATCGAACAGCTGACCAATACCAGTACAAATGATGCTCTAATTGCTTCCTTCTACCCTTTTAACTACACATTTATAATACTGACAGGACTCTCAACAAACACCTATCATGCCCAGGACTACGATTACCGGACATCCAATGAATGTAAAGAACCATCACTAGTCACTATCATATATTTCATATCAGAATCAAACCGTTGACCATCCCAGTAGAAAAACAATGCTCTAATAGCTTCCTTCCAGCATTTTAACTACAGTCATGATATTTACAGGACTCTCAACACACCCCTTTCACGCCCACGTCTACAACAACCAAAAATCTAGAGAGTGACTTGAATGAGCCTATAGGCTATAGCAGGTGGTCCAAGATAATGTTGTCAAATAGCAGCTATAGATGAGCTATACTGCTATAGCGTAGTGGAATTTGTTGTACACACAACTATTGTTCTCCGATACAGTATTTAATACAAAATCTTGTCAAATAGTAGTTAAAGTGACGCTACAGCACTATTGCATAGCAGAAATGTAACAATACACTATTTTCCGCTATCCACCATTGACAACATTACTCCAATAGATCTTGAATAGACTCTGATACCGCCTCTACAAAACCATCTTAAAAGGAGAGGGATATCTCTCACTTATAAATATACTTTTACGACATATCTCATCCAATACAGGACCCTGACTCAACAATATTTGATTTTTATTTTGCCAATTTACCTAGTAACCAACCCATACTCAAATAAACACACACACAAAAGGGGAAATTGTGGAGACCCACAATAAAACCCAGACACCCACATAAATATCGTCACAACCAAATCACTATGTTGTAACAATATGGACAAGCTCTCGACAACAATTATATCATGAAAAATACAATTTGACTAATTTTTTATTTTTTTTGGAGTTAACCCTCCGGTTTTCAGGGAATGGGACCCTGGTATTCAGAGTTCAGCCAGAAAGTAAGTAAAGTCTGACAAAGAATTATTCCACCAAGAAATCAAACTCAGGTTCTAACAATTCGTCATTGGCGGAACTTATAACATGAATATAATTTTTTTATTACTGTGAATAATATATAAGAATTAAAATACCTAGGTGTGTTGTTTTTAACAACATCTTGTTCAATTTGAAGAGGAGGAGGAGGAGGAGGAGGAACATTGTTAACAACATCAGAAGAAGGAAGAGCAACAGTTTGATCAACAGCAGCACCAGAAGAAGAAACAGGAGCAGGAGAATCAGGTTTGCACTTGGGAAACTTAGGAACTTGACTAATATTATTCACATTCATATTCCTCCATTTATCCTAAACAAACCAAGAAATATTAAAAATAAAAAATAAAAAAAATAAAAAATGAAAACCCAAAAGTAAGCTAACCTTGAGGTCGATGTTGGAACGAGAAGTGAGTAAAGGACCAAACTGAGGATCAAGGAGAATGGCCTTCCATTTACCAGGGCCATGTGTTTCGATTCCAGCGATAAGAGCGTCTTCTTCTTCATTCGTCCATTTCAGCTTTTGATTTCCCATTATTATTCAATAAAACAATAAGCGCTTCTTTTTCGCTTACTGTCTTGTCTTTCATCAGACACATTCACCCACTTCGCACGGATGTTTGGTTTTTCCCCTAAATATTACTTTTGCTTTTTTATGTCAAAATATTTTTTAAATTATGAAAAAAAAAATAAAAAAAACAACCAATGTTATTCTCCTCTGTTGAATTATTTTCATATAATTTATATAATTAGTTCCATTTCTATCAAGATCAAAATTAATTTTGACATGTTTATTTATTTTCGAGTAGAATCAAATTTTTCCTAAACAAAAAAGTAGAATCAATTTTGTCCTTATTTGAAGTTAGGATTTGTGATCTTGTTTTTTAAAAGAAAAATGTTTATGTTTTTTCATTAATAGTAAGAGTAGTAATTTCTTTTGAAGGAGTAGTAAGGTAGTAATATAAAGTGGTAAATTGAAATAAGTAGTTGAACTAAGTAACTTGACTATCACCGCTAAAGCATGAACAAATATGATAAATTATGTGTTCAAACACATTAGATAATTTGTGAACAAATGATTGAATGTACGCGTAAAGTAAATTTGTATAATTTGAATCTTATTCTAATCCATACTTGCTCCGGTCATTATTATAAGCAAAAGTTGAATTTTTAGGTTTATTTAATAAATGATGTATGTGACCTATATATAGATCATATATTTCATTTATTGAATGAATCTAAAAAAATGAATTTTTGCTTATAATAGTGACCAGAGGGAATGTTAAAGATTGTTTCATGGTCCCGAGGGAGTATTAAAGATTGTTTCATGATCTTTTTAATTTAGAGGTTGTATTCAATTAAGATTCTAATGTATTTGGGTATTCTAAGACATAATTTAAATAAGTCCGGTGGTATTTAATAAAGAATCTTTTTATTTGTAGCTTAAGTATTCAATCATATTTCAATTTGAAAAGAATGTTTAATAAATTAGATTTTGATGGATTGTTACGAAAATGGGTGATATTAGCTTTAGATGACATTCGTGACATTGTGTCTTTTTTTTTTAAGGAATTCGTGACATTGTATCTATCTCTTTTTAATCAATATTCTCTCTCATCTAAATAATTTATTTGAATTATTCATCAACTATTCTTTCTCATCTAAAATGTACTAATGTCACCAATGTCTTCGAAAACTATATCACTCAAGTAGAACTGTTCATGTGGATCTTATATCTGTAGTAAACAAAAATTATGTTTTAAATTTACTTATGGTCCCCTAAACATCTTGATCGTGCAATTTTAGTCTTACTTCTTATTTTTTATTTTTTGAAAGTTTTCGGTCACCTAAGTTTCCCCTTTCTAATTTGGCAGCATCTCCGTTTTCCTCCAAATATACATTGAAGTGGTACACCTAATTACTATGGAACCAAACTCAGTGCAAACATGACTTTCTATTAAAATAAAAATGCAAATAAATGAAAGACTATATATTTTGTTCTTATAGACCAATAATGTGACATGAAATAAACTATTTTACAAGATAGATGTTTTAGGCCACCACCTTACAAACCATAAATACAACACTGCATATATAAAAGCATAAGTACTTACATTATTGTCATATTAACAAGCAAGCAATCAAACACACATCATAATTATACATAAGTGATGTGATAAGGAATTGAAATTCCCTCTTTCACACAAATTATTTAAAACCCTAACCACAATTATTCACAATAAAGCAATACTCTTAGATGGAGATACTGTTGGGAATTCCTCTAAAAGTAAGTCCTTCCTCACTTGAAGGTAAAAGAAGGGTATAAGGCATGCTAACCGGCCCAACTCGGTTTCTCAATGATTCATTGTTGTTCCTCAGAATGAGTTGTCCCTCAATTTCAGCTAGGGTTTTTCCAAACTTCTTGAAGGCTGCTATGGCATTTGTATCAGAAGTCCAATACTCAGCACTGTCTCTTTGTCCAAGGTAGTACTCATCAGAAGCATGCCTCGACAATATTTCTATGACTGAAAGATCAATCAGCGTTTGAAACTTCGGTGTAATTGTTCTCAAGTAGGCCTTCTGAGGGTTGGTAGCTAGCTCATTATACTCGGTAGTACCTGCAATATGTAAAATATTTGATTTTAGTCGCGATAAAATAAATATCATTTGATATGAACAAATTTTGCAGAGACTAAAACAAAACACGTACCTTTCTCAGGCATTAATCGCCTACTAAGAGTTGGACGGTTTAATATGAAACCTCCATACGGATATTGTCCAAAATTAACAGCTGCATGAAGAGCTGAAGCAGTCCATATGATAATACTGCAAACTTGAATCAACTCTTCGCGAGTTTGCATTTTCGGCCACCATGGCTCGTCTTTCTTGTCACCATGACCCACTTCTACAACTTCTTTCCACCAAGATTGGAGTTCAGAGTCCTGCTGAATTTTTTCATCTGATGTGAAGTATATGGAGACGTAGTCTTGTACCCATGTCTTAATAGCATCCCAAATGTCAAGTCCATCAACAGCATAAGGGTAATCCTCTATGAGTAGACGAAGACCGTGAGGGGAAGATGAATCCGCAACTGCTATTCCCCTAAATAAACAAGATCACAATAATTATACTGGTTAAATATATTGTTAGTCCTTATAAAATCATGATCGTTCAACTTTAATCATGATTTTGATATATTATTTATTGGTGTATATTTGTAAGAATTACCTTTTGATAAGATCAGCAGGGAGGGCTTGGTCTGTAAAAACCCAATCCTTATAAACTTTTGAAGATATCTCCATAGCATACCCTCCCCACAAGAATGTCTTTTCAATAATACCATCTGCATTGACTAAGGATGATCTAGCAAGTGCATTTATATTCATAGTATCGCGATAATGTGGATGTAATAGTTTATAAATAGGATGAAGCACACTAAGTTGTCTGTTTGTTGCTATAACAAATGGTTCAACAACTGCATGAGTATTTAACCTGCAATCCATCAAAATTATTCATAATCAATTCATATACATGAAGTTACATTTCACTAATAAAAAACATATAAATTAGTAAGGAAAATTTAGATAGGAAAAACGTGTAATTCTTCTCTAATTCTGTCACTAATTTTGTAACAACCGAATTAGAGAAGGATTCCATTTGTTCATTCACTAACTTTCAGTGCTAATTTTAATATTTCGATGTTTTACCAGTGGCTGACAAGTTGGTGAAAGCATGAGTCATTTACTATAACATAAGCCTTGGCAAGTAGCCAAACCGTAGCTTCAACACCTTCAATTGCAGGCAAGTAGACGTTACTAACAACACCAAATTGATCTCCTTGAGGATGTGGAAGACTTAACTCAATGGCCAAAGGCTTTAAAGTTCCATCACTTTTCAAGAAAAGGACGGTTCTTGAAGCATAGGCCTTTGTGGAAGTTGAGTTTATAAGCCTTAGATATGGAATTATTGTGTCATGGTGTTCTAGCAAGAACAATTTTTTGTTTTGTATAGCCTGTTCAAAAAATTAATCACTTGGTCAATTCTATTCATTGCAACCATACCACAATAAATCAAATTTGGCTATAAAGAAACAAAAATGCTTATTGGTACCTCATCAACAGTGAGACCGTCTAAGTTAAGCTGTATGTGCTCTCTGGTTATTGTGCTAGTATGATCACCATAGACTGCACTATCTAGCTTACTTTTTGGAGGAAACTCCTGTAATATTATTTTAGAAAATCATGAAAGAATGATGTTAACAATTAGTTTCATGTTTATTAACAATGAACTTGTTAAGCTTACTTGGAGGCTGCGAATTAAGCCAGGATTTACACCAGCAAGAATCTCTCTTCCAAATTCATCATCAGTCATCCATGCAGACTTACTCACTACTCAAAATAATAATGATTAGTCCATAAATTCTTCACTAATTTTTTTTATTAAATTTTAGTCGAAAGTGTCATTTTAAAAACTTGGATCTTCTCCAACCCTTTCATAGATCTCTCCTGTCAAATTTCAATTACCGGATTAATCTAAAAACTGATAATATTGATAGATCAGTATTTAGATTAATTCAATTGTCGAAATATGACAGGAGAGACATGAAGGCGAGCAAAGAATCCAATAAGTGGTTGTTTCGCAAAAGGTATGATATAGTGATATACCTTGAATTACTTTAGGTGTAGGAAACTTGAGGAATTGTTCACCATCAGTTCTAAAGATTTCTGATAACACTGGTAAAGGACTAATTTGGCTAAGTATATCTGTTGGTAGCTTAATTCCTCCTTCATATAGATCAAGCACATCATCAAAGCTATCAAATTCATTCGGTGTGAAGTTCGTGTCAAATACAGATTGTATCAATGGAATTACATCTTGAGAAACAGACTTAAGTCCATAAACAAGAAAGTCTGAGGATTTCAAGTGGCCGAAAGCTTCATCTCTTGGAATATACACACTAGAGCTCCTGCTCTCACTGTTAGGATCTGTTGTGATAATTCAATAAAAATTATAAGTAACAGTAAAATATTTTTCATTATAATGATATTTTTCGCCAAGCTGTGGTAGTTGAGCGATAAAAGTTTGACTTTGTAAACTCAAGCGTCATGTTTAAATTTCATTTAAGATAGTTGTAAAATAATCATTAATGTCCCCGTTATTCATAGTATTTTTCTGTCCTAATTTTTTTAAAAAAGAAAATAACTTCATACCATTACATGCTATGTATCAATGAGATTCATTCCTACAAATTTTGTATAAAAAATTAAGACAAAATCTAATAAAGTATTTACTGAAGTTTATTAAAGAGAAGAAAAAAAAGAGATGAGACATGAATCCAAGAACATAGTCGAACCTGTTGCTGTTGGTTTTCTGCCCGTTCTTCCCCTACGAGGATAAGGAAGGCTGCTAGATCCTCCCAAAACTGGACGAGCGTAGCTTTGACCCTTGTCGGGGTCACCCAAATCATTGTAAACATCATAATCATAAACTCTGTCCCATTCTTTGCGCTCCCCCGTTCCATCTCCTCTTAAAGTCTTCAACTCTAATTGTCTATAGTAGACAAGTGGAGCAGGTGTTTCACTTGGTAGAAAAGTCTGCAATATATTTTATGTATTTGATGTTACACACTTTAAGATTTTTTTATTTTTTTTTATTTTTTTATTATTGTTTGCTCAAAAAAAAAAGATTTTTATTATTGGTATAGTATATGTGATGATAATGTATGACATCGGTTAGCTTGTTTCTCAAGCAACTAACATATTAAATAACATATGCTCTTCCATTTTCAAAAATAAATTTTTGTCACACTTATTTGTTTAATAAGGTGACCACACTCACCACCTTTAATCAATCAAATTACGAGATGAGTGTTTGTGAAAAAAATAAATAGAAGTGATGTATACATATCAATCATTCAAGCAAACTTGAATAGAGATGAGAGAAATTTTTTCTATACTATAAAGTATTAAATTCAAATACTATTAGGTAGATAGATAGATTGCTCTTACATTGTTGGCGAAGAAAATACGATCAGTTAGGTAGTTTTTCGCATTGTAAACCCACGAGTTGCAAACAAAGTGAATGGTTCCAACGTTTGGGATATCATCAAGAGTCAAACTCACAAGGAGGAACTCAGTTGACATAAAGTTCTTAATTTTGAATGCTCCAGGAATTCCAAAGTTGCTATCATATTCAAATTCAATGCTGAAAGCTGTTTGTTTATCTCCCAATGTTGGCAAATTGTTAATTGCCTCTTTTAAATAAGCTTCTTTTCCAAGTTTCCCTTCCCCAGTTACTGAAAAATATGCATAAATTAAAACATAAAGTTACTTATAAAGCATAAATTAATTTGTACCAAGATGGAGAATAATTTTAGTTAGTCAAGAGTTATTGGGAAAAAGGAGCATGTTCCTTATCTCAAACATTAATTTTTCACTTTCTAATTCGACAAAAAAAACTTACACCCAATTTTAGTAGAGCTAATTAACTGGAGACAAATCGATCGACCCAGAAAGGAAGTAAGTGTATCAAAAATCGATCCAAACCCATCTAAGGCTCCATCGATAATCTTCGTAGGATCAGTTAAGCTGTTGATGTCCAAGACATTCTTCTGCATCAGCACCAATGTGCCTTTGATCTTATCATTCCCAAATAGGAAAGACATTTTTGCTTACCGATCAAGCCACAATATTGTTAAAATGGATAGGAAGCTTGTGAGAAAGTCAAGCACACTCACTGCGTATTTATAGGCCAACAAGTAGTGTAGAGCTGTCAAAACGGGCCGGCCCGTATGGGCCGGCCCGTTTAGCCCGAATAAATATAGGGCTTGGGCCTAAAATATTGAGCCCGAATTTTAATAGGGCTTTTTAGCCCGGCCCTTAAAAGCCCGGTACCCGTTAGGGCTAGCCCGAATGGGCCGCGGGTAGCCCGTTAGCCCGCATAACAAAAAAAAATTCTATAAATTATATATATTTTTCAAATAATTATTTACTTAGTTGATTATCAAAGTATAAAACAAAAGTGAAAATTCAATGAATTAACACAAATATAAATGTAATATAAAATTATATTTATTCATTTCGTTATTTATAGTTTTAAAGATCGAATATATAAATATCTATAACCATAACATATCTAATTTATTTAAAATCATTTTTCTCGTCGTTTTAGTTTACGACGTTTGTACGAAAATGTTTACAATTTACTTTTGTGCTAGACATTAATTAAACATATTAAAAATATTATTTATAAAAAAATTATAGTAGTGTTTTATAGTATTTTTTAAAATAAAAAAAATATAATTTTTAATACGGGCCGGCCCGTTTAGCCCGCGGCCCGTGTAGGGCCGGGCTCGGGTAGTATATTTCAAGCCCGTTTTGTCAACCGGGCTTTTTGGCCCGGCCCGCTAAAGCCCGAAGCCCGCTAGGGCCGGCCCGTTTAGGGCCGGGCCGCCCGTTTTGACAGCTCTAAAGTAGTGTTACAATTTTGTTTTTAATAACAAATCATGAGCTTAGAACTGAGATATTCCCAAGTACTTACCATGTGCAAAATGTGAATGTTGAAAATGAAATAGTCTGTATCAAACAAAGAAAGAGATAATATTATTTAATCACTACAACACTCTTATTCATTTAGTGTATTATTTATTCATCAACAATCAACATTATTATAAACTAGCGTGCAAACAAAAATTACACATCAGTCCGATTTTTTTACTCCCGTGAATCTCGATATTTTTTCTTTCAATTTTTCTCTCTGATTTAGCCAATAGAGATATCTGTCGATGTCATGTCACCTAGTGTTCTGCTTTAAAACTAAACTTTATCTTATTACAAATCAGTCATCATACAAAATATTAAGGGGAATTTCAATCTTAGTGCACAAATGCAAATCTATGTTTAATTTTGATTTAATCAAGGACATAATTGCAATAAGTAAAGATATAATAACACACCTTATAGATAAATGTATAATACACCAAATAACCTGACGTGGCATGACTTAAATACACAAATACTCGGTTGACCATTTAACTTTACCTAAAAGACATTTTCATTATTTCACCATAAAATTTTCCAACAACCACAAAGCTCGCCTTTCCGCAATCGCCTTAAAGAATACTCTTATATACAACAATGATGATTTAACATGTTCTAGGCTTAAAACTAAAACAAGTAAAACATCTTCAAAATAATATAGCTAATGATCAACCTCAAAACCCAGTTTTATTATTAATCATTATTATTTTATATAAATACATTTTCTTGATATAATAATTTATGTTGGGGATAAGATGTTGATATTAATTAAACCAGTGTTTTAAAACCTGGACCGACCCGGTCGGACTGGTCATACCAGGAACCGGAGGGTGCAGCGGTTCGGACAGGCTACTAGATTGGATATGGAATTAGCCCGTTGAAATCCGGTGTGACCCGGTTGGGTCAGTGGACGGACTGCTGAACCAGTTTAACCCACCCGACCCGTCCCGTTTTTTTAATATATAGAAAAATGAAAAGGCAAGGCATATAAAGACAAAAACCTTGTAACCAAAAAAAAAAAAAAAAAAAGACAAAAACCCTAGTAACACATACTCCAAACCCAAAAGCGATGGAAATGATGAATACGGATATCAAGACTATGACAATTTGACTTCATGGGCATAAATAGTTTATTGATTAGTGAATTGTTATAACTTATTTGTGTTTCTGATTTTTGTTGACTATGTTTAGAACTTACTTGGGTTTGTAAATCAATTATTTTTTGTTGACTATGTTCAGAACTTACTTGAGTTTGTAAGTCTGTTATATTTTGATTTCCAACAATGTTTAGAACATACTATGTTTTAATTTTTAAAGATGGAATCTGAATTAGAACTTATTTGTGATGTTTTTTTATGCGGTACTATTGTTTAATGTATGAGTTCATTTGAATTTGGATTGAAATTAGCTTGAAATTGAATTGTGTTGCAGTTAAGAAATTAACTTGCAAACTTGCAGCTATGAAAATAAATTTTTTAATGCACGAACTTCAAATAGAAAAAAATGAGAGGATTTTTTTTTTTTTTTATCAAAATTTCATTTTTTGTCATAAATATTTTATATAGATCGGGTCAATAGTCAAGCGGTCTAACCAGTGACCCACTGGTTTGACCAGTAACCCAGCGACCCAATACCTTGACTAGGTTGATCTTCGGTCCGGGTTTTAAAAAATTGAATTAAACATGTTTATATGCATATATTTATATAGAAATAGGGACAAATAAAATACTATATCCATTAATTAACTCTTATTATAACGAGGGAACAATTTTGATGCATTGCCTTTGTAAAAAGGTTTACAATGTCGATCAATCATAACATTTATATGTATTACTTTCAAGTTAGATATGATGAAACTAATTTTTTTAATGTTGAATAATTATGATTGATTAACTATGAAAACAACCTAGAGAATTGCTGATGATACATTGCATAAGGTTGTGTCACACGAGTAATTTATCGAAATGTCCCTCGACGGTTAACTGCCGAATTATGGAACCGGCTATAGTTAACTACTGAGGAGCATTTGGGTAAATTAACTGCCGAGGAATATTTGAATAAATTACTCGTGTTTCTCAGCAATGCATATGTGTCAGCAACAATTCTCAACAAATTATGATTAACTTACTGTGCAAGAACTTTTTTTTTTTTTTTTTGCTAATATAAAATCTCTTTATATTATCTGTGCCTATGAATTAAATATTTAATTAATGTCAATTATTGTTTTTTTTGACAATAATGTCAATTATTGTTGTTTTTTACTTTAATTAATGTCAATTATTGTTGAGCATTGTTACTCATATTTTTCAATAATGACAACACGTACAAGAAAATGCTTGTATGCGAGAATCGTGGTTCACGTGTACTTAATTTTTTTATCAAAAAAATACCAAGATGCCTTAGTGACTGGAATAGTAGTTGACTTGAAACTTTTATAACTTTTGTAAGTTACATTCAATAAATGTGGGTATTTATCTGCTACATATAAATATAGGAGATAAATCTTGTACTGTGTGGAAAATTGTTATTTTGGTACAATATAAATTTGTTTTTTATTACTAGAAAAATAGGAGATAAATCTTGTACTGTGTATAAATTTGTTTTTCCAAATCCGGACCGGTGATCGATCCGGTCAAAGCATTGGGTCGCTGGATCATTTGCCGAATCAGTGGGTCACTGGTCAGACCGCATGACTACTGATCCGATCTATATAAAAATATTTACGGAAAAAAATGAAATTTTGATAAAAAAAAATCCACTAATTTTTTTTTTTTTTTTTTTTGCTATATTTATGTACAAGATCAATAAGTCGTTGAATTAATGAAATGAAATATATGATTAGACTTATTGATCTATGAAAATACAGTCTTGTTAACGAATGTCACGACATATTTTTTAAGGATTTTAAAATGATAAAGGAACATATTAACAAGTGTTCTTAATGTAAGAGTATTTATTTAAGCGTCTAAAAGTAGTAACTTTAATATTGCAAATTGTGTAATGATTTTTACAAGTGTTTGCCTAAAAAGTTTTGAAGACAAATTTTTTTGTTTTGTTGATTTCTCAAACAATGTCCTTATGACCCTCCATAAAAAAATAATAATAAGGATCTTGCTAACGAGTGCCCTCGGGGCAATAGTTAAGGAATCTACAATTAAAAATTTTGTCTTGGAAATATAAGGTGTTATTTTGATAAAGTAATGATTACACAACTTTTTTATGAAAACTTACTTGTTTTTTGATGCTTAACCATTGTCCTTAGTACACTGGTTAGCATTCTCCAAAAAATAATGCCCTTAGAACCCTTGTTAGCAAGACTTGATAAGAAATTATTTCATAAAACTGTCAAATATTTCAATTTTCAATATATTAATTACACAAATTTTTATAAAAAAATACCATTTAAATATCTTAAAGAATGTTTCAATAGCACTTATTAACATTTTTAAAAATAAACTAGTCTATCTACCTTACATGAGCAACTTAATTGTGCATATATATTAAACAAAGTTGTATGTAATACTTAGCCTATGAGACACCAAAGAAACAAAATAGATTTAACCTCACATCAAAACATCTAAACATAATCTTCAGAGTATTTCAACTAAAACAAAAATCTTTAAGAAATAGACACGAATTTACAACTTAAACCAAGTGGTTAAATAGAAAATAGATTAAAAAGAAAAGCAGTAACTTATATAATATTTTTTCAAAGAGGAACTTATTTAAAATTTATAGATAGGTATATATCTATATTTTAAATAAGGAAGCAGTCTATCTCCTCAAGAAAGGAAATAAAATAAGGTAGCGTCTATCTTATTTAAAAAGAAAAATTGTATGGCTTATTTAAAATTTTATTGCAAAAGAGATTTATATATAATCAAACTATTAGAGTTAAGTGATTAATGAGCTTCGCAAATGAATTGTTTAGGAGAATCTGGTTTCAATTACTGAATGAAACAATTTTTGATCAAAGTATACTACTTAACTTACATGTAAACTCCAAATTACCAAGGTCCCTTTCTCCTTAGGAACCAGAGGGTTTATACCAAGAAAAACGAGAGTTATATGTAAGTCTATATCTATAACGATGGGTGCTATGAACCAGAGATGGAGTTAGAAGGGGGACCAATAGAGGCAACAACCTTCCCAAGTTTTTTCAATTTTTTAAATACTAGTATGCAAATTATACTTTTTTTTTTTGTCTATATATTTATTTTTTGTGAACTTTGAAACATTTGGATTTTAGGTGTAATTACACTAATTCTTAACTAAAATGTTTGACAACTAATAAGAAATGAAGTTTTGTCTGTAATTTACATATGTACACTAATCTTTAATTAGAATCTCCATTTATCATTCCTAGTTGTTATTTTGCTTTATAATTTTTGAATCATTGCATGTGAGCTCTCGGGCATTACCAAACAATTTACTGCTTACAATTTAATCTTCCATTTATCTTCCTACTTTTGCATTTTTTTTTTAATATTTTCTTTCTCCAGTATACCAAAATCATATTAGTATGGTCATTCTCTAACAAACCTCAAAATTCTCATCTCTTTTATATCGTTGAAATTTCTTAAAATTTGGATGTATTTTAACTTTAATTATCTCTTATAATTTCTTGTATATATTATATGAATTTGAAAATTTATTTTTCTTTTACTTAAATGATACTTTAAAACCTGGTCTTCCCTAAGTTTAATTTTTGACTCCGTCATGTATGAACACTATATCTCTAACATCCACCTTTTTTACTGGGTGAAACTCTTGTGGATCCTACACTTTAGAAATGGACCTCATGTAAAATGTAAAGTGGTGAGTCCAAACACGAATTTTAAAGATGTATGCGTGGTTAATTTAAGTCTTTTAGGGAGTGACGATTGCCACAAAATGACCGACCGCTTTGTAAGGAAGTCTTGGTGGGTAAATGTGGTGATAGAATTCTAAAGTTGGTGGATTGTGGAAGAGTTTGACTCTACAAAAGTGATAGGTTTTTCTTGGAAGTTGCTTCTTGATCAAAGTTCAGCTAGGAGAAATTTATTGTTGCATAAGGCCGTTCCTTCAGATTCTTGACTCTTTGTGTCTTTGTCATCGGTCGGAGGAATCCTCTTCCCATATTTTTCTCCATTGCGATATTGCGTACAATGTGTGGCCTTAGGGGTTCAAATGAGCTTGGTTTTTCATCGATTACCCCTCATAACTTGTTAATGTATCTAGAAATTATAATAGGGGAAGCTAGCTAGGAACAACAAAATCCAAAAGAGTTATTGGCTAATTTGGCACACTCTTACTTTGATTCTTTGGAGAATTAGGAATAACAAATGATTCAAAGATTTTTCAAAGAATGTCATAGAGGTGGTTGAAGAGGTAAAATTGATATCATAGAGATGACGTTTAATTAGGTTGAAAGTGAGCCTATATAGGAATGAAATCTGCACAGTAGTCCTCAAGGGCACCATACCTGGAATCCAAGGGTCTCTCCAAAACCAATCTCCATGCTCATTATCTATTTGGTCTAGGTGTATTATGTGATTACGGTACACAGGAGAACCATTTGCAACATCCTAGATATACAAAAATACAAACCTTCTCAAACGATACAAACCAACAAAAAATAGGGGGACAAATGCCACACCCAAAAGGAACAAGAAAATAAAAGCAAAACAAAGTGGAAAAGGAAAAGAACAAGAAAAGTATCTCAAAGAAAGACCATGAGGCATCTTGGTTAATTAAAAAAACCATGCTGAAGCAAATATTATTCGGTTTTACTAATTAAATAATATGACAAAATTAATTTTTAAGTTTAAGGTGAAACATGAAAGCTGCATATGAAATCAATGGTCTGGAATGGTACAAGTACGACAGATAAAATATTTCTTACATTGATGTTAAGCAAAACATTATAACAATCAAACAAACATACATGCATAAAAACATGACCATAGATAGGGGTTGAGGGAATTGAATTCCTTCTTCGTATGTTATTCATAGAATTACTACAAGGGAACCTTTTTAGATGGAGATACTGTTAGGAATGCCTCTGCAAGTCAATCCTTCCTCACTAGAAGGATAAAGCAAAGTATACGGCATCTTCACTGGTCCATATCGATTCCTTAGAGTCTCATCATTGTTCCTTTGAGTGAGTTTTTGTTCAATTTCAGCCAACTTTGTTCCGAATCTCTTGAAAGCCTCTAATGGTTGTGAATCAGAAGTCCAAAGATCACCTTCAATTCTCTGTCCAAGGTATTGTTCATCAGAAGCATGTCTTGACAAGACCTCTATAATGGTCAAGTCAGTTAGTGTGTCATCTTTTGGTGTGATTGTTCTCAAAAACGCCTTTTGATAGTTCTTAGAAAGCTCATCATACTCGGGGGATCCTTTCTTAGGCATTAATCTTCTGCTTTTAGTTGGTCGGTTAAGAATGTAACCACCGTACGGATATTGTCCAAAATTAACAGCTGCATGAAGTGCTGAAGCAATCCATATGAGGGTAGTGCAAGAGTCAATCAACTCTGTGCGAGTTTGCATCTTAACCCACCATTTAGCATTTTTCAAGTCACCGTGACCAACCTCTACAAGTTCTTTCCAAAATGCTTGGAGTTCAGAATCTTGTCCAATATTTGCATCTGACTTGTAGTAGAAATTCACATATTCTTCAACCCATGACTTAATAACAGCCCATATCTCTAATCCATCAGCAGCATAAGGGTAGTCCTCTATCAGAAGGCGAAGGCCGTGTGGGGAACTTGGATCCTTAACAGCCACTCCTCTAGATAACAAAAAAGGAAGATATCATTAATATCAAAATAAAAACTTTGATATCAATATATTATTAACGGAAAGTTTAAAATTGCGGCAAAATAGAGTTGATGCGGCCACAACCATTGATGTTTAGACATTAAAAACCTGAATATCCCATCTTAGATTGAGGTTGCGAACAAATTTTCAATCCTCTTTTTAACTATTGAATATATGTCTAGGATCTAATGTTTTTTAAGGTTACCTTTTGAGTAGATCATTAGGCAAACCTTGCTCTTTAAAATTCCAATCCTTATATAATACAGCAGACAACTCTAGAGAATAACTTCCCATCAAGAACGTCTTCTCAATAACACCCTCTGCATTGACCAAAACATTCCTTGCAAGTGCATTAATGTTCATTGTGTCACGATAGTGCGGAAGTAAAAGCTTATGAATAGGATGAACCACACTAAGATGCCTATTTGTTGCTATGATGAATGGCTCAACAACAGCATGAGTGTTTAACCTGTCAGACATATAGATATTAATGTATAACTCATAGATATATAAAGCATGTTTGACTCTCTATAATCTTTTCAATTGAATTTATACCAATGGCTGATGAGTTGGTGATGGCAAGAGTCGTTTACAACAACGTATGCCTTGGCAAGGAGCCAAATAGAAGCTTCAACACCTTCACTTGCAGGCAAGTAAATATCACTAACAGGACCAAAGCTATCAGCCTGAGGATGTGGGCTACTTAGCTCAATGGCCAACGGCTTCAAAGTTCCATCATTTTGTAAGAAAAGGAAGGTTCTCGTAGCATATGCCTTTGTATCAGCTGCATTTATTTTCCTCAGATATGGATATAACGAGTCGTGGTAATCAAGTATGTACAATTTGTTGGTTTGGATAGCCTATTAAAAAAATATATAATTCAGTCATTGCAATAATTTGAATAAAAATGAAACAATTTTGCAAAACAATACCAAAATTATTTATTTCGAGTATTGATGTTAAATTTTGTAATTACTTGTTCAACTGTGATGCCACCCATGTTTTGTTGAAGCTGTTCTTTGGTTATTGTGCTGGTATTATCACCGTAGAGTTGCCTATCTAGCTTGCTCTTTGGTGGAAATTCCTACATTAAATATATCAAGCAATAATAAGGTTAACAATTACAAAACTACGATGAAAAATGGATACAAAATTCTTATTTTAGTTTATGTGTTTGCATAACAATTATTAAACTATTAAGTTTACCTGAATTCTTTTGATGATGTGTGGATTTACACCAGCAATCATCTCTCTTGTAAATTCTTCGTCAGTCATCCATCCAGATTGATTCACTTTTCAAAGTAAGAGAAATATAAAAGTTTTATGAAATTAATTTCTTTCCAAATTTTGCATGACTAAATATGTGTTTCTAATGGATACCTTTAATGACTTTAGGTGGTGGAAACTTTAGGGCCGATTCACCATCAGTTCGGAAGAGTTCCTTGAAAAATGGTATAGGGCTAAGTTTGCTAAGTGTACTAGTAGGTAATTTAATCCCACCATCATAAAATGATCGCACATCATCAAAGCTGTTAAATTCTGGCTTATTGAATTGTAATGTAATTGCAGATTGTAATTGAGGTATGACATTTTGAGATACTGATTTGAGTATGTAAACAAGAAAATCTGAAGACTTCAAGTGACCAAATGATTCATCTCTTGGAAGATAAATATACTCGCTCCGTCTCTCACTTTTAGGATCTGCACAAATACAAAAATAGCAAAATATGCATTAGCAAGAGGAATGTCTTAGAATCATAAACAAATGAAAATTTGGATCAACATACTTAAGATATAACATACATAAAGTGTTTAAATAAAATATAAAAGCATATAACCTTTCTTAGCTGGTTTCCTGCCGGTTCTCCCTCTTCGAGGGTAAGGCAAGGTGTTGGATCCTCCAATAACGGGACGAGCCAAGCTTGCTTTCTTGTCAGGATCACCCACATCATTGTAGACATCGTAGTCATAGATCCTTTCCCATTCTTTACGCTCTCCTGTTCCATCTCCTCTTAAAGTGTTCAACTCTTCTTGTCTATAGTAGACTAATGGAGGTGGTGTTTCACTTGGAAGATATGTCTATATTTATATTTTAGTTAATAGTGTCAAATTTTGGAAAATGTAAGATATTTAAGATGTAAGATAAATTTGATATTTTTTGATAATTACCTTGTTGGCAAAGAAAATGCGTTCAGTTTTGTACTTTCGACAATTGTAAATCCATGAGTTGCAAACAAAGTTGATGGTTCCATGGTTAGGAATATCTTCAAGTGTTAAACTTACAAGAAAGAATTCTCCTAGCATGAAATTCTCAATATAAAATGCTCCTGGAATTCCCATCTCACTATCCCATTCAAAATGAACTTTGTATGCAGACTGTCCAGCTCCTAGAATTGGTGCAGAGGTAACAAAACCTTCAAGAAACGATCTCTTTCCCACTTTACCTTTTCCACTTTCTACAAATATGTCACAAGTTTGTTTTTCAATTTCAGTACAGATTTATATAAAAAAAAATAAAATCAGTTATGATAATTCTCAAAAGAAATATTATAGCAATTCAAAATCTAATACTTTTTTGCAGCGTTCAATATCTTTTTAGCTGGAAAAAAATCACCATTGAACTTAAAGATTATAGTATCATATTAGTTATGTCTGTAAAATTTTAAGTAAATTTAAATTAATTGATAAATAATGGAGGTATGTGAAGATTAACTATATTTTTATTAAACAACATTAATATTAAATTTCGTATACGTCTCAATAACATATAGAAAAAACTTTTGTTTTTTTTCTAATCTACTTAGGGTGTTGCAGATCCGTATGCGCGCCATTTGCCTAAAAATAATAACATATAAAATAATTCTAAATTTCTATAAATTTTTTACACAGAAGATCTAAATAATATAACACTAAAGTTTATCTATCTCTAAAAAAAGTCCAAGGATAGACCATACTAATTTTAGTAAACAATAAATTTTATAAGGAAAAATTAACAAATACTCTTAAAAAATTATTTATAGAAATTATAATAATTATAAAAAATGAAGAACATGTGTAATATTTTATCAAAGTTTAGTAAAGAAAAATAGTAAAATCTATCTTTGAACCACATGGTTAGATTTGACGTATAGAAATCAATTGTGAATTTAAAATATGAAAATTTTTACTGTATACTTGCAAATTGAAGTATATCGGTATTTTTGTATTGAAAAAAGAAAAAGAGATTTTATAACAATGAGTTATGAGTATACATCCATTTAGTGAGCATTATGTTTGTAGACAGTAGTGTGAGAGATTAAGTAATTATAAGAAGAAAAAAAAAAAAAAAGTAATTACCATCAGCACTAGTAGCACTAATCAACCTGAGAGCCACGGAAGAGCACAAGATTGAAGCGTAGGTGTCAATTATAGAGCAAGTGAGATTACCAAGAACCTTGAATCCACCTGTGACATTTAAACCAGCGGTGAGGGCGTTGATATCCAACACATTCCTATGCATCAATATCACTGTCCCCTTCACCTTTTGGCTTCTGTGAAATGGATTTGTAAACATCTTTGCAACTTCTCCAGCAAATTTGTTGTGCACTTTCTGGCAAATGAAAGAAAACTTTGTGGCTTGCAAGTCACTATTCTAATTTTGTTTACACTGCTCTCATTATATACTGTAAGTCTTGCAGCCTAGGTCAACCATCAATGTAACTAAAGGGGGTGGTAATTTAGTAGATTTAGTAATAGTAGATAGATAGATAGATTTGTTTTTCATTTGGAGGTCTAGAGGGGGTGGTAATTTAGATTAAAAAAATGTAAAAATATTGGAGCCCTAAAGTAAGAGTTTAGTCTATATATCTTATGTTTCGGTTCAACGAAAGAGCTTATTGTTTAGGGTTTAGAAAATTTTGATAGAATTATACAACTAGAAGAATTAGGTTTTATCAAAAAAAAAATAGTAGAATTAGGTAAATTTTATCTATCTAAGAGTTTGGTTGGATATATACTTTTTAGGCAAAATTTGTTTAACATTTATATTTATTTTAAAAATATGACATGATATTGATTGATTGGATGAAGGGTACATACACAATAAAACTACGTAGGTATCATTGTGTTCCGGGTAGATTTATTAGAATAATATAGTGGTCATTTGAACATTAATTAATGGTGATAGAGTTGTTGAGAATGAATAAACTAACGATAGCATAAGTAAATAAAAAGCAAATAGATAAATTGCGAGTAAAATAATAATTTGATCGATTGTGTATGTATAAATCAAAATTTACAATTTGTAAAAAAACAAATCAAAATTTACAAGTGGTATTTATAGACAAAATAACATAACAGGTAATTCTGTTGTCCTATAACATCCTGACTTACAAAATTAATCCACATGTTTATTTAGATGTGCCATTTTTCCTAACAAATCCACATGTTTGTATTCAAGATCAAAGTTAATGTATTAAAAACAAAATATAATTATTATTGTTGGTACTACGAAGGTTTAATGTCAGTAACTTACAGTGTTAGAAACCACACTGGAAACCCATTGTTTTGGAACATGCTTAGAAGTTGGAACATGAGAAAGTGTGGTCCAACTCATATCTAAATAATATATTAGTATCGAACCAGAGACATTGGAAAGGAGTATACTTTGCCAATATTACCAGATCAACTCAAATGGTTTACTTACATCTTAACTTAAAACTTTAAAGCATTAAATATATGAATTCTCTTGCTTATAATGTTGAACTTATTTTTTTTCCTTCATGGAATGTAGAACTCTTAACAAGTAAGTCTAAACCCTATTTTCGCTCACACGACAACACATTATCAACCTTCCCTATCATCTTTCCCAAACCTCATGTGTGTAAAGAGTATTGTCACTATCACACGAAATGTTTGTTGTTTTGAAGGAGTATTTTGCATACATAATATTGGAGAGTGTATTTATTACAATTTAAAACTTATGACATGGTAGCTACTAGCTTAAATGCAATACGTGTAAGGGAAGACGAAGACCCATAGAAGTCTACTCTTTTGTACTCTTCCATCATCTTAACAAAGACATGCGCCTATATCTGTTTATTTGGCCGTACACAATAGTAATAAAGATATTGTTATATTATTATTGAAATTTATAACTTAGGATAAGATATAGGTTTGATCAGACAGATGCAATAATTTTTCTACCCTTTAAAAGCTATATTATTCAATGTGTATATCCACCACTATAGTCCTTGTATGGAAATGCATTTTCCCATAGTGTGAATGGGGAGACCTGGAGATCATCATGAAGCATCGACTCAAACACACAGCTTGCACTGTTGGAGAAAGATGCTACTATTATCTCAATTATTGTTAGTAATTATTCATATTACGCAGATTGAGATCCAATTCCTCAACTTCATTATCACTAATAAACTACTTTAGTAACCAAACTAAATATATATATGCACCAAGATTAGGCGTGTTGCGGTGTCCGACACGCGTGCTGAGTCATTAATTAGTTATTTTAATATAATATTTAGTTCCGTTTTAATTAGATTTAAGTTTATTTTATTTTAATATTATTTCCTTTTAGAGCTATTTTACTTCAGTTGCATATTATTATATTTCAGGAATGAATATTTGATGGATTGAGTCTTGGAGCAAAAGAAAAGGGGTTTGGAGCTGATTCGGAACGAAAATACGAAGATTTGGAGACAAAAATATGTCTCCCCCAAGCCAGAAGCTTGGCACGACCCGTGCTCCCACTGGCACGGTCGTGCCACCTCCCAGGATCTCCTTTTGCTGCTTTTGCTTAGATTTTAAGCTACTCTATTTAGTTTTGACCGAAAAGCCCGCAGTTTCTTGTGGAACATTCTAGTGATGTATTGCTTAGGTTTTAAGTCGAATGTAAACTATAAATAGAGTAGCTAGCTATCACAACAATTCATCTTTTGCTCTCTGAAATAATAAGTGACAATTGTTTCTTTGAATAAAAGTTCTCCTTTATTTTATGTTCTTCTTCTTCTTCTTCTTCTTCTTCTTCTTCTTCTTCTTCTTCTTCTCTTCTATGTTTACAATGAACGTGAGTGAGTAGACTCTTCTGCCTTGGGATTGTTGGGTAAGTCTAAATGACATAACCCTAATCAAACCAAGCCTTGAACCCTAATTTTATATAAATTTACTTTCTAATCTAAATTCACCGTTTTAACATGAATTAACAATTACCAAACTATAGAAGCGAAAGTGGAGGGTTAGTAATTGTTAATTCATCATCTCAAATATCAATTTATAAAGCGAAAGTGGAGTTTTGATATTTGAACAAGTGAATTTAGACAAGGATTGCGAAACATGAAAATAGTCTAGCAAACCTTGAGACATATAAAGTTTCGAACTTCAAGGATTCTAATAGCAACCAACCATGAAAATAGGCGTGGTTGCTAGGGGAACACACTCACTGAGACTGAAAGGAGATGTGATAAGCTAAAGAGAAACTTGTCTTTAGAAAGTAAATCAAATATAAAATTATGGTTTAGGGTTTGTTTGTGAAGGGCTTGTTATTTAGATGAACCAATAATCCCAAGGCGTTTTTTATTTTTATTATTTTCTTTCAATTAAAAATCCAAACTTTTCAACTAAAACTCTTTTCTAATCATTGTTGAAAGTTAAGTAAATTCATAACTCCATCCCCGTGAGCTTAGCTCAGTTGGTAGGGATATTGAATATTATATGCAGGAGCCGGGGTTCGAACCCCGGACACTCCACTTCTCCACAGTTTAATTGTGTGAGCTCTGGCCACTAGGCTACTTGACAAAAAAAAAAAAAATTCATAACTCCCTGTCGGAACGATACTTTTGTTTACTACATCTGTAAACCGTGCACTTGTGGTTTTATCCCATCAAAGCGTTGGTGTTTGACATTCTTATGACACTTATACGACATATGTTGGACCAACTAAGTCTGGTGTCCCAAAAATTTATTATTTTTATTTACTTCAACACTCCATGGATCGGTGTCTGACATCTGTATGACACTCATATAACGCATGTGTCGAAAAACTCAGACAAGTATCCGAAGTTTTTTTCTTTGCTTCGAGACACCTTAGACATATCTAAGACGTATCTACAAGATTAAAGATGTGTGAAAACAATGTTGATCAATGAAGCCGTTAAAGAAATTAATCTTTTTAACAAAATTTTAATATTTTTTGTTAAAGAAATACATTGCTCAATTTACATGTATATATTTTGATTCTCGCTTTTTGTCAATGTCAAGATCCTTCTTCATATCAGATTTGCCGTGTTTTAGTTTTAGTTACTTCTTAGTTAAGTTTACTTGTATGAGTCATAAGTTTAATTTTTTTTTAGGGATGACTCATAAGTTTATTTAGTTTGTTGAGGTATGAGTTATATGTTGGTATATCAAGTATGAGTAAGAGTTCTATATTAAAATGTGGATGATGAACACGTTATAATTGAGATGATATATAATTTTAATGTCTTAATGTTTTGGGTTAAAGTGTGTGTCAACCACACATGTATTGTTGATTTGAGCTTAATGTGAATGATCTTTAGACTTCCCTAATCAGCAAAAACATTATGCAACGTAATTTTTCACTCCAATATTCTATGATAAATGCTCATCTTTCAAAATTGACCAATATTCATTGATTTTTTTTTGAAGGAAACCAATATTCATTCATGTTAACTGTATATGCCATCATTCACTTTATAAATTTCCACTCAACGACTCCGTACCTTGCCAGCCAACACCTCTTCCATGTCAGCAACGCAACCCATCAATAGCAGTTACACACCTATAGATAAGATCCAATCAACCAATGAACCAATCCATAACATTTATACAGACTTATTAATTAAGATTTAAGACCATTCCATTATAGCAATAGACATAAGTCAGCAATTCAAATAAAGTTTATAACCAACATAAGTGTATGCTTGATAAATATTTCGTCTCTAACACGTAGCGACAAAATTATATAGAGATATATTTCCTTCTCAAAATGTCCCCAACTGTTTCACCTTTTTTTAGTAGTGAGTCTAGTGACCATCCTCAATCTACATTCTGCATCAAAATATATATTGTTCATGTTTAATTAAACTATATAAATCTTATACACTGCAAGGCCCACATGGTACTTAAGAAGCAATTGCCAAGTCTTTGATACATTAAATGCATGCTTGTATTTTAATTTTTTCCCTTAATAGCAAAGCAAAGTTATAAATTAATTGTCACCATGCAAAGTTTGAAAGCTCTTGACATACAATTATGTTGGGTTCATGACTTTTGGTGGAACAGGAGGAGTGCATGACTTAGCAACTGTGAAGGCGTTAGTATAACTTTTAGGTGGCCTAGTAACATAAAAAATTAATAAGAAATATTAAACTTTATCATAAGCAAACACTTTCACAATAATTTTTACTTTCCTAAATAAAGGTTTGAACAACCTGTGAATCAATGAATTCTAAGATGTGAATCGATGCCTATTATTCGTTTGAAGGAACCAACCTTGATGAGTGAGCAGGTGTGGCTGAGTGATAAAAAATATCAAATTTTATGATCATAAGCAAACACACGTTCACAATAAGTTTTACTTCTCCTTCCAAAAAAATAATAATTAATTTTTTTACTTTTTCATATAAAGCCTTTGTTAGAGTTGTTATACGTAAACCAACTAATGTGGACAAACACCCTTCTACCACTCTTATAGGTGGCCAATTTTATAATAAAAAATTCTTATTATCCATATCATTTGTACAAGAAAAAAATAAAAAATAAAAAATAAAAATTGTTGTTTTCTCAGTTATTCACTCTAGTGGCTCTCTTTTTCTCCACCGCCGCTGCCCCGTCCTGGCCTCTCTCACCACTACCATCATATCCTTGTCATCGTACCTCCGCCCCACCCCCTCTGCAACACAACACTCCACCAACACCACAACTGTCGTGGCCTTCACAGTTCACACCATCCAGAAGTCTTCCCGTTCACCGCCCTCAAATCGCACCACCACCACCATCATTATGTAAGATCTAGCCATTACCATCATAGTTGCCGCCGTTCTCACCACACTCCGTCAACATCCTCGTCCTCGTCACTACTCAGGCGAGGGAGAAGAGAAAAAGAGAGATAGATAAAATTACAATTACAGAAGGAGAGAGAAGGAGTAGAGAGAAAAAAGACACGCAGATAAGATTTGAGGGGAGGAAGAGAGTTCATAGAGGGTGAGGAAGGGAACATGAAATCTCATTTTTACCCCTTGTTTTTAAATAAAACTACAGAATTGTCATCCACATCAGCAAGTGGTACAAAGTGTGTACAAAAGGGAGTGGTCCATCTATCATTTTCCCTTAAAGTTAAGTACCACGTGGGCCCTACATAGTACTAGAGTGATGAATGTGGTGTAAAAAGTTTGGGTGGCGGAAGATTCTAAGGGAGGAGTGCCGCTTGAGGAGGTGCCATGGCGGAGCTAAAAATAATTTTTTGATTGGAGCAATTCTTTTAATGTGTGTAAATTTATATTTTCTTATTAATTAAATCAAGTGATTAAACCGGTGTTTTAAAGATATTTTAACATAAATATTATATAATTTTTTATTATATTACACATATACTTTTAATTGAAAAAAGAATTGTGTTTTATTCGCACAAAATGTTGGTGAGAGAAAAATAATGTTGGTGATAGATATACAACTTAGTGGTTCGGTACTCTTTTAGTGGCCAACTGGTTTGAACCCCTTGATGGTTTTTTTTAATAAATTTATTAAAAATAGGCATAAGAAATTAAAAAAGAATGGCAGATATGATTTGAACTTTTAACATGAAGGCATAGGATCTCTCAACTTAAACGTTAGAACACACTTATTTCTGACGCAACATATTATATATAATATAACTTCATACTATAATATGTGAATATATACCTATTAAAATGATTTTTTTAGTGTTTGGGTAAGTGAGTGGCTCCGCCACCGAGGAGGAGGGTGAAGGTAGTGAGGAGGCGACAACGGTGGCTTCAAAGGAGGGTTGTAGAGTGTGAGCAGAGAAGGATAGGTTTTTCCAATAACACCGCCATTAATTATAGATAGAGGAAGGGGGTACGATAGTTCTGGAAACACCTGGAGGAAATGTGGAGGGAGAGTAGGTAGGAAATAGTTGGATGCAGTAGGGATTTTTCGCTTACAAAGGAATGACAAAATTTATTTTAATATAGAGGATGAAACAATACTTAAGAAGTCGGTAGAACTTGAAGAAGTTGATGAGTTGAATAAAGGAAGAAAGGAGAAAGCAAGCAGTGGTCAATGATTGTATTGATTTATAATGTGAGAAGCTTGGGGAAGATCGAAAAGGAAAATGATTAACTAGTTGGTGCGCCAACAAAAGGTTGATATCTTTCGCGTGGGAGGGTTTTGTCGGGGTGTGCTTGGAGTGAGGATTCTTTTAAAAATGTTCTTTTGCCATTATATCTATTCCAAATATGATATAATTGCAAAGAGGAGATTCTGTGAGAATCTTTTGATGGTTACAGATACTTTGAGAGAAGGAGCTTGGTGTTCGGTGGGTGATTTTAATGCGTGTGTAGTTTGAAAGAGAGAAGGGGGATAAATTTTGAAGCTTCTTCGGGACAACCATTGAAAATGAACTCTTTTTAATAATTTCTTGAGGGAGGTGGACATGCTGGATGTGACCGCTACTGGTCGTAGATTTACTTGGTATAATTCAAATGGGAGTGCGATGAGTCATATTGATAGAGCTCTAATTATCAAGAAAAAATGGTCTAACAATTAGGGTTATGTGGCTTGGTGGGTCTTATCGAGGGATATATCAGATCATTACCTCTTGGTTTTTAAAGTTGGAGATAGGGGTTGGGGTCCAAACCCATTTTGCTTCAATAATTTTTGGCTGGAAGACATGAAGTTTAAACAAGTAGTGGAGGATGTACAAGAAAATCAAAATGTTAGGTTTGATGAGAGTGGTGTTGAAAACAAAACCTAAAGCTTTGAATATTGAACTGAGAGCTTGGAATAATTAATGAAGTGAGGTTGGGTATGGAGATATAGAAGTTGGTTGTCAAAATTGGTGGATAATATTATGGATCTAGATGTTAGAGGCAAAATCTGTTCTTTGAGTCGAAGAGGTGGAGATTAGAGAAAGAAAGTTAACGAGTTATTAACGAGATTAGGGTTTAAAGATCTAAGTGAAAATGACTTTGGGAGGGGGATGCCAATTGAAAGTACTTCCATAAATGTGTGAAAGCAAGATCAAACCAGAACATAATAAAAGTTCTTAAATCTAATTAAGTCGATTAAAAAAGACACTTTTTAAGTAGGACGTTCCATCCAATGGCACCCACGCAAAAGTAGGATGCTGCCACATATTTTGTTCAACTTGCTTTTTGAAATTCTCTACCACCTCTGTTTTCTGAGTGCAGATCTGCTCCAGTACAAAATTGCTCCAGTTCCCAGTTAATGTAACTGATGCGTGACATGTGGCAGGGTCAGATTTCAACGGATCAGATTTTAAAAACAAAATCAGTTTTTTACTTTGACACAAAAAAAGAGCTCTGTGAGAGTAATAGCACGCTTACGCCCTTCTCCGTCACTCCTCTCCGCCCCTCTCCCTCTTCTTCGTTAGTACGTCGTCGTCCCTCTTCTTCGTTAGTACGCCGCCGTCCCTCTTCTGCATTTCAATTGGAGGAATACAGTGTTATTCGTTGTTGTAAACATTCTGTTGGCACATAGTGTGATGTTTGTTATTGCAAATAAAAGATATCGTTGTTGTTATTGATTGAAAGCTTGTAACAGCGTGACGGCGGCAGCGGCGGACAGTTACAGCAGCGCGGCGGCGGAGTAGGGCTGAATAGTGGTAAATTAAGTTTGAACGTGTTTTGTTTCGACGGAGAAGAGAAGAGAAATCATTTCTATTTTTTTAATTAAAAATAACTTACTTTGCAAATTTAAAATCTGAACCATTGATGTTGTTTTTGCCACGTGTCGTCAATTTGTTCAAAGTACAGGACAGTTAATGGATTTTATAAACTGGAGCTGATCTGCACTCCTGTTTTCTAGTACAGAAAATACTTTTTATGTTTTGTAAAAATGACTTCTTAAGTCGGTTTCGAGGCCGACTTAATAGTAGACGACATAAGAAGTATTGACTTCTTAAGATAGATATGACCCAACTTAAGAGAATGACTTCCTCAGTCGCGTAAACTCTGACCGACTTGGCAAAGTATTATTTTAATATGAAAAAATTGCCACGGGTAAACCATGACCCAAAATTGTTCAAGAAAAAACCGTGGCCAAATTTTTTTTGGAAAAAAATTAAATTTGTTCGACATAAGTCGGTTTCGAGTCCGACATAATAGTAGCCTGATTTGCTCGATTTCTTCATGAATTACTTCAAGAACACTGCTATGTTTCGGGAATAATAGAATTACAGACTCAAATATAAAAAAGATTACAAATGTCCCGAAATCATAGATTAATCTAATACTTCTCTACTTTATTGGTAAAACCTACTAAAATTGATAGAAAGACATGCTAAGAATAACGTAAGATGACCTGTCATCACTACCGCATTAAGTCTAAGGAAGTTGGGATCACCTTTTGTATGTGGTAACCTGGTTAAATTAGCTTGGTGATTTCAAACTATGAACTCTGAGTACCAGTTTAGTTAAAAGAGATCTATGATGTTGGAAGAATGTTGGAAGGCTAGCTTAGATGAAAAGAGTTGGATGACTATAGATATACGTTATGTATTAAGCCATCAGTTGTACTACCTTGTCTATTGTATACTCGTTAGTCGGTGCACTATTACTCAGATATGAATTATATTTAATGTAATCGCCAGTTAGTACATTTTGTATTTAGATACGACTTATGGATTGTACTCAACAATTAGGACTTTCATCAGATTTATGAGGTAGTATAATGTTATGGTTCATTACATAGAGAAAGTTGAATTATTTCTTACTTTCCAAGGATGTAAGCTTAAAGTCCAATATTGTTCCGTGTAGGGACGATCTTATACGAAGTATGGTAAATTTTACTTCAAATAACCACCCAAATTACGGAGTAGTTTTTACTTCTTTCACCTATTATATTCCTTGGTGATTAATTATTTTTCATATTTTTATTTCATTAAGGTTCTAGAGCAGGTTGAGCAATTGAGCTATCAACGGATCCCAACTTATTCTTGTCAGAAAGTGTCACTGTCACCACTCAACGGGTGTGAAAGGATTGTTACCATTCATGGAAGCCATGTGAGGTAGGAAAAACTAAACTGATACCATATTTGAACCATATATATGAGACAACTGGTTTCTGAAATAAGGTACAAAAAGACACAATAGTTCTTATTGATTTTAAGTAAAACATTAACAATAAAACAACCATAGGTAGGAGGTGAGGGAATAGAATTCCGTCTCGTCTGTTATTCAAAGCAGCAACACAATAACCATGACCCAATTTAGATGGAGATACTATTGGGAATGCCTCTGCAAGTCAATCCTTCCTCACTAGAAGGATAAAGCAAAGTATATGGCATCTTCACTGGTCCATAACGATTCCTCAGTGTCTCATCGTTGTTCCTTTGAGTGAGTTTTTTCTCAATTTCAGCCAGCTTCTTTCCAAACCTCTTGAAAGCCTCTTTTGGTTGTGAATCAGAAGTCCAATTATCACCTTCAATTCTCTGTCCAAGGTATTGTTCATCAGAAGCATGTCTTGACAAGACTTCTATAACAGTCAAGTTAGTTAGGATGTCTTTCTTCGGTGGGATTGTTCTCAAAAACGCCTTTTGATAGTTCTTAGAAAGCTCAGCATACTCAGCAGATCCTTTCTTAGGCATTAATCTTCTGCTTTTTGTTGGTCGGTTAAGAATGTAACCACCGTACGGATATTGTCCAAAATTAACAGCCGCATGAAGTGCCGAAGCAATCCATATGAGGATGGTGCAAGCCTCAATCAACTCCTTACGGGTTTGCATCTTAAACCACCATTTAGCATCTTTCAAGTCACCGTGACCTACCTCTACAAGTTCTTTCCAGAATGCTTGGAGTTCAGAATCTTGTGCAATATTTGCATCTGACTTGTAGTAGAAATACACATATTCTTCAACCCATGACTTAATTGCTGTCCATATCTCTAATCCATCAGCAGCATAAGGGTAATCTTTTATCAGAAGGCGAAGGCCGTGTGGGGAAGTTGGATCCTCAACAGCCACTCCTCTAGGTAACAAGAAAGGAAAAAATCATTAATATCAAAATAAAAACTTTTGATATCAATATATTATTAACTGAAGTTTAAAATTGCGGCAAAATACAGTTGATGCAGCTACAACCACTGACAATTCACATGAAATTTTTTGATGTCTCATCTTAGATCGTGGTTGTGAACACTTTTTCAATCCTCGTTTCAACTACTGAATATATTTCCAGGATCTAATGTTTTGTAAGGTTACCTTTTAAGTAGATCATTAGGCAAACCTTGATCGGTGAAAACCCAGTCTTTATATATTACCGCAGACAATTCTAAAGAATAACTTCCCATCAAGAACGTCTTCTCAATAACACCCTTTGCATTGACCAAAACATTCCTTGCAAGTGCATTAATGTTCATTGTGTCACGATAGTGCGGAAGTAAAAGCTTATGAATAGGATGAACCACACTAAGATGCCTATTTGTTGCTATGATGAATGGCTCAACAACTGCATGAGTATTCAACCTGTCACACATGTCGATAATAATGAATAACTCAGACATTTAAACTATGTTTGGCTCTCTAATCTTGGGAATAGAATTTGTACCAGTGGCTGATAAGTTGGTGATAGCATGAGTCATTTACAATCACATAATTCTTGGCAAGTAGCCAAATAGAAGATTCAACACCTTCACTTGCAGGCAAGTAGATATCACTGATAGGATCAAAGCGATCACCTTTTGGATTCGGGCTACTTAGCTCGATGGCTAATGGCTTAAAAGTTCCATCATTTTGTAAGAAAATGATGGTTCTAGTAGCATATCCCATTGTATGATCATTGACTTCATTTATTTTGCTCAAATATGGAAATATTGAGTCTTGGTAATCAAGTATGTAAAGTCTCTTGTTATGGATAGCCTGTTCAAAAAACATTTGATTTAGTCATTACAATTGTTTGAATTAAAATGAACCTTTTTCGCAAAATACTTCCTCCGTCTCATTTTAATCGTCATTTTTGCATTTTTTTTATCTATCTCAAAATAATTTTTATTTTAAAATATTAATACAATATTTATCAATTTTTTTAACTTTAATATACTCTTTTTTATTGAATTTTACTTCATTTAACTATTTTACTAACTACCATTGATAAAGGTGTTTTAGTAAATGACACTATTTACAATTGAAATCAATCAACTAACCGCACACGACTCAAATACTATAATTAAAATGAGACGGAAGGAGTAGAAGTAACAAAATCATTTAGTCATTACTTCTTCTACAGTGACCCCATCCATATTTAGCTGCAACTGTTCTTTGGTTATTGTGCTCGTATTATCACCGTAGTCTTGGCTATTTAGCTTGCTCTTTGGTGGGAACTCCTACATTATATATAACATGTAATACTGAGATTAACAATTGAAAATATAGTATGTAAAATGGACAAAATAGAGTTTAATTTTCTGTTTGTATAGAAATCGTTAAACTATGAAGTTTACCTGAAGTCTTTTGATAATGTGTGGATTCACACCAGCAATCATCTCTCTTGTAAATTCTTCATCAGTCATCCATCCAGACTGATTAACTGCTCAAAATAAGAGCATTGCAAATGATCCATGAGATTTCTTTCCATATTTTGTATGAATATAAATTACTAGGACTAAAATCGTAGTAGTTCTAATTCCCTGGGTACCTTGAATCACTTCAGGCCGTGGAAACGTAAGTCCAGGTACTTCCTCATCATAGAAGGCATGCACATCATTAAAGGTATCAAACTCTGGCTTATAATTGCATTCTATTTCTATCTCAGATATGAAATCTTGAGATGCTGATTTCAGTAGGTTATCAAGAAATTCTGAAGACTTCTTGTGATCAAATGATTCATCTCTTGGAATGTAAACAAAGCCGTTCCGACTCTCACTTTTAGGATCTGTTCATGTACAAAATAGCAAATATGTATTAGCTAGAAGAATGACTTTAGAATCATTTTCAACACAAAAAATAATGCCAGCATTATTAAGAAAGTAAAAGAGAGTATTTGAGAGAAGACATAAAGAGAAAAATGAAGTAAAAATTGTGTTATTCAATTCAGTTTGTTACAATGGAGATGAACTCTATTTATAAGCTAATTTCTAACATAGCATCTCTAACAAACTTAACAGCTGTACAAGCTTATGTGGCAAGTTAGTTAGAGTTAGAAGTGGTTGCTTGCTCCTCAAGTAATCTTCCTTCTTCTTCCATTCTTAACAATCATAACATACACTATACTTTTATAAATATCAAGGCGACATTAATTAAGTCTTATTGAAATACACCAGGGATCACTTTCGTTTGTGAAGTAATACCTTAAAAAATAATATACCCAAGTGTTTAAAAAGAGTATAAAAGTTTATAACCTTTCTTAGCTGGTTCCCTGCCGGTTCTTCCCCTTCGAGGGTAAGGGAAATTGCTCGATCCCCCAAGAATTTGACGCGCCAATTGAGGTTTCGAGTCAGGCTCACCTAAATCATTGTAGACATCGTAATCATATATTCTTTCCCATTCCTTGCGCTCTCCTGTTCCATCTCCTCTTAAAGTCTTCAATTCTTCTTGTCTATAGTACACTAATGGAGCTGGTGTTTCACTTGGAAGGTATGTCTATATTTTAAATCATATGAAGGTGTCAGATTTTGGGAACTATAGTTTATATTTAACATGCAAGATAAATATGGTATATTCATTACCTTGTTGGCAAAGAAGATGCGTTCAGTTTTGTAGTTTTGAGCATTGTAAATCCATGAGTTGCAAACAAAGTTGATGGTTCCATGGTTGGGAACATCTTCAAGGGTCAAACTTACAAGAAAGAATTCTCTTTGCTTGCGATTCTTAATATAAAATGCTCCTGGAATTCCCATGTCACTATCCCATTTAAAATGAACATCAAATTCAGATTGCCCTGCTACATTCAAAGACGTTTCTTTTCCGACTTTACCTTTTCCACTTTCTACAAATAAAATATGTCACAATTTTGTTTTTCAATTTCAGTAAAGGTTTATAAAAAAAAAAAATCAGTTATGATAATTCTCAAATGAAAAATTATAGCTATTAAAAATCTAATTCTTTTTATAAAAAATTAACAAATACTTGTAAGACAATTTTTTAAAGAAATTATAATAATAAAAAATGAAGAACATGTGTAATATTTTATCAAAATTTTGTAAAAAAAATAGTAAAATCTATCTTTGAAACACATGTTTATATTTGACGTTCTCTAAACATAGAAACCAATTGTGAGTTTAAAATATGAGAACTTTTACTGTATACTTGCAAATTATGTTTGTAGACAGTAGTGTGAGAGACTAAGTAATTATAAGCAAAAAAAAATAAGTAATTACCATCAGCACTAGTAGAACTAATCAACCTGAGATCCACGGAACTGGCCATAATATAGGTGTCAATTATATAGCTAATGATACCATGAACAAGATTGATAACACCTTTGATTAAACCAGCGGGACTTGTAGCTGAAGTGAGGGAGTCTATATCAAACACATTCTTTTGCATCAATATCACTGTCCCCTTCACCATTTGGCTTCTGTGAAATGGATTTGGAAACATCTTTGCAACTTTGTGCACTTTCTGCTTTTCTGACAAATGAAAGAAAACCTAGTGGCTTGCAAGTTTCTATTCTAATTTTGTTTACACTCTCACTCTTACTATATATATATATATATATATATATATATATAGTAAGTCTTGCAAATCATGGGGGCTGCATCCAGCACGTCAACGACCTAGGTCAATACAGCAAGGTAATTAAAATCAAACCAGTCGGTTGAAACGGTACCTTTGAGTTTGGTTGGATATTGCTTTTCCTCTAGTTAATAATACTAGTTTGGTTCCTCTAGTTAACATCTGTACCAAAAAAAAAAATATTTGTTTAACATTTAAATTATTTTAAAATAAATTAATATAAAAATATTACATGACATTGATTGATTGGATGATGAGTATATATCTATTAAAAATTGTATAGGTGATAGAGTGTTGAGTAGTTGAGAATTAATGAAGTAACGATATCATAAGTATAAAAGGCAAAAGGATAAAAATTGCGAGTAAAATAATAGTTTGGTTTATTGTGTGTCAATCAAAATTTACACGTGAACTTATAGATAAGGTGACATAACATGTAATTCTATGTCATGTTAAAATTGAGATTTTGCTTTAGATCGAAAGAGATCAGCAAAATCGACAATCGTTAAATCGCAATTAAAATTGATGGATTTTATCAAAAATATAATATTAAATATATTTTATAAATGGTATATAGTGATAAATGACTTAGATTATAATAAATTGTAAGACCGCAATCAAAATCGTTGAATTTTTCTTATTTTAGAATTATACTATGGGTTTGAGTCGTTAAAGATGAAAAAAGTCACAAAATCTTAAATTTTAAGATTTAAGTCGGTATTTTAACAAGTCTTAACATCATGGCTTGCAAATTCAACATTGATTGTTGTTAGAGTAAATTACACTCCCCTCCCCTCAAAGATGCTTGAATTACATTCCCCTCCCCTCTTAAGTTAAAATATACAATCCCCTCCCCTCTTATTCAAAACATATTAGAGAAAATTTCACTCCCCTCCCCTAAGAGAAGCTTGAATTACATCCCCCTCCCCTCTTATGTTAAAATCTACACTTTACCCCCTCAATATTCTTTTTTATTATTTCTAATAATCTAGCAAAAAATAATAATTTAACACACTTAAAAAAATAGTATTGCGAGTCTGTTTTAATATAATAAAAAGTTGAATACATATTTTTCGCTATTTTTTATTCACAATTTCATTAACATGTAGTTTTAAACCCTATTATAAAATATTAAACAACCCAAAACAAAATTAAAATATGTGAAAAATTACTAAAATCATTAAGGCATGATTATTTAGAAGTTAATTTTATACTCAGATTTATAAAATCAATAGCAATATATTTAAATTTAATTATCATTGACATTTAAACTATAAAGAAATGAATTAATTTTTCTTAAATGGTGATTCAAAATTAATATATATTATAAGAATATTTAATTATGTTCAAATAGATTAAAGTGTAGTGCATATTTAATTATTAAGGGAATGGTTTGTAATTCAAGCATCTTATAAGGGAGGGGAGTATAAATTTTAACATTAGAAAAAAATATTGAGGGAGTAAAATGTATATTTTAACTTAAGAGGGGAGGGGAGTGTAATTCAAGCATCTTTGAGGGGAGGGGAGTGTAATTTTTTATTGTTTTGTATTGATCCACATGTTTATTTAGATGTATCATTTTTCCTAACAAATCCAAATGTTTATATTCAAGATCAAAGCTAATGTATTAAAAACAAAAAATATCAATTATTGCTGGTCCTACCACGGTTTAATGTCAATAACTTAGTTTAGAAATCACACTTGAAACCCATTCAATGTTATCCACCACTATAGTCCTTGTATGAAAATGCATTTTCACATCTACATTTTCCCATGGTATGAATGGGGAGACTTGGAGATCATCATCAAGCATTGACTCAAACACAAGGCTTGCACTGTTGGAGAAAAATGCTATTATTATCCTAAATTATTGTTAGTAATTATTCATATTACGCAGATTGATATCCAATCCCTCAACTTCATTCACACACACACACATATATATATATATGCACCATGAAGTACACACCTCTCTAAGTGTGTCACGGTGTCCGACACCAGTGCCGGAGCCAGAAAAAAATGTTTGGGTGGGCCGCTAAAATAAACTATAAACAATAATATGTAAACATAAAATTAAAGTACTAATAAGCATTAAGCTTGAAGTTGAAATTGCAAAGTTTGACTAAAAAGCTCGGGTGAATGCTTTAAAAAAACAAATTACATATTACTAATGCTATAAATTATGATTTTTTTATTTATTTTATAATACAACTCTTAATTGGAGGAATTTTTTACAAAACAATATAAAAGAGATTTGAAACCACCAAAAATTAAAAGGTCTGTAAACCTCCGTTAACTAGCCAAGTATAAGCATAAAAAAAAAAATCACATATGTCACTTTTGGAACCACCGAAAATCTAAACGGTTGAAAAATTGTTTAAAATCTCGCAAAGCTGACTTATGATCGTCGATTTTTTACTTTTTCCGGGTGGGCTGTGGCCTACCCCGGCCCTTAAAGGGCTCCGCCTCTATCCGACACACGTCGATATTTGACATTCATATGACACTCATATACAACACATGTTGAACCAACTCAGTCTAGTGTCCCAAAAATTAATCATTATTTTATTTTCTTCGACACACCTTGAACATATTTCTAAGGGTATCTACAAGATTAAAGATGTGTGAAATCAATATTGATCAATGAGGTGGTTAAAGAAATTAATATTTTTAACAAAATTTTAATATTTTTTGTTAAAGAAATACATTGCTCAATTTACATGTATATATTTTGATTCTCGCTTTAGCTATTTTATAAATAATACTAATATATGATTTGATTATAAGAAATTAATAAATATATATGTTGCGATGCCAAAGTCTTATGTTTTTTAATTTTTACATTGACGATATTAATATATCCGTGTCAATGTCATGTGTCAAGTGTTCATGTCGGAATACATGTCATAAAGAGTGTGTGTATATATAATTCAAGATCTTTATTCATATAAGATTTGCCGCGTTGTAGTTTTAGTTACTTCTTAGTTAAGTTTACTTGTTTGACTCATAAGTTTATTATTAGTTGTTGAGGTATGAATTATATGTTAGTATATCAACTGTGAGTAAGAGTTCCATATTAAAAAGTGTATGATGAACGTATTATAATTGAGATGATCTCTAATTTTAATGTCTTCAAATTTTGGGTTAAAGTATGTTGTCAACCACACATGTATCGAAAATTTGCACTCCAATTCTATGATAAATGCTCATCTTTCATAATCGACCAATATTCATTCATGTTAACTGTATATGTCATCATTCACATTATAAATTTTCACTCAACTACTCCTTAGCTTGCCAGCGAACATCTCTTCCATGTCAGAAACCCATCAATAGCAGTTACACACCTATAGATAAGATCCATTAACCAATATCCATGACATTCATACATACTTAGTAATTAAGATTTAAGACCATTGCATTATAGCAATAGACATAAGTCAGCAATTCAAATAAAGGTTATAACCACATTATTGTACGTAAGTAACATAACTAAGTGCATGCTTGATATGCAGTGAAATTGAAAGCAGACAAGAAAATGCAGCAATGATAGGTTGACACTCTTAGGGTGTGTTTGGTTGTGGAGAGAGAGAAAGTGATAAGAGAGAAGTAGGTGAGAGAGTTTGAGAAGAGAGAAAGATGTGAGAAATAAAGATAGTGTTTGGTATAAAAGAAAGAGATAAGAAATTGAGAAGAGAGAAGTGTTGATTATTTTTAAAAGTACAAAAATACCCCTTAAAATAAAAATCTTTTCCTAAAACTACTCTATTTTATATTTAATTAAATTTATGAATTGATTAGTTTAATTAGTTATCTGGGTTATTTTACTAATAATAATAACAAGGTAAGTTAATTAATTTAATTATTATTTAAATAAGCCTATTGTGAAAAAGAAAGAAAGAATCACGTGACAACATTGCATAAAAGACAAAAAAAATGTGTTGTTCTCTTAAATTAAAGGGCATAAAAGACAAAATTAAAGCAACAAAAGAGTAACTTCTCTTCCGTTTCTTCGCTAATTAGGGGAGAACAAAAAATGCATGGGACCCACCAATTTTGTCCCTCTTCTCTCTTTCTCACCTTTGTCAAACTAGAGAAATGCCACACTTCTCTCCTCTTTCTCTCCTTAGTCTCTCTCTTCTACATTTCTCCACTACTAAAGAGAGTTTTAATGTATACACTCTTTTGCATTACTTTAAAAAAATTAAAGTTAACCAAATATATAGTTTATGTGACCACGTTTTTTTAGTTACGTGGCCACTATTTTTATGACATACATGCTCATAATATATTACTCATGTTTAATTAAACTAAATAGATCTTTTTTGGGACTAAATAGATCTTATATCTTATATCATAAGCAAACACTTGGATTTTTCCACTGTAGGGCCCACATGGTACTTAAGCAATTGCCAAGTCAAAATATATATGTTTACTTAAACTAAATAAATCTTATCTCTTACCACTATCGGGCCCACATGGTACTTAACGCAATTGCCAAGTCTTTGATGCATCCCCTCAAAAACAATCTTGATGCATTAAATGGATGCTTGTATTTTTTCCTTTTATAGAAAAACAAAGTCTTAAATTAATTGGCACCACGCAGAAAGTTTGGAAAGCTCTTGACACACAATCATTTTGGGTTCTTGACGTTTGGTAGAATAGGAGTGCATGACATAGCAACTGTGAAATCATTGGTATAACTTTTAGGTGGCCAGATAATATAAAAAACTAAACTTGATCATAAGCAAACACTTTCACAATAATTTTTACTTCCATAAAAAAAGGTTTGAACAGCCTTTGAATCAATGACTTCTAAGATGTAAATCGATGCCTATTATTCGTTGAACTTTGAAGGAACCAACGGGTAGCACTTGGATGACATAGAGTTGGGTGACATTGACCAATCACAATGTCATAATGCTTGTGTTTCTCTCTCTTTCACAAGTATTGTGACATTATAATTGACTAATGTCACTAATGTCATCCAACTCTATATCACCCAAATACTATCCTGAAACCAACCTTGTGAGTGAAGCTGAGTGAAAAAAATATTAAACTTTATGATAAGCAAACACACGTTCAAAATATATTTTTTACCTCTCCTTCCAATTTATTTACTTTTTTTTACTTTATCATATGGAGCTTTTGTTAAGTACAAGGTGGGTCCTATATATTATTCGAGTGATGGGAGTGGTGTAAAATTGGTCTTCTATCAACTAGATCACTCCCATACAAACTGACGAAAATATCTCTAACGTAACTTAAATCAATCTGAAAGGGAGCGTGAGTTAACTCACACTGGGCTTGCGTTCAGGACCAGAACATCATAAACATCTTTTTCAATAATTTTCTTCATTCCTTCATTCATACATACATCCATTTCTGTCAAAAATACATGTTTTCATCATTCATTTAATGATTCATTCATTCACTCATAATTTAAATAAAAAAAATAAACGAAAATTAACAAAAATGTCATAAAAAAACGCAAACGCGCAAATGTAAATATATATTGCATCCATATCTACCAAAGTGTAAAAAATACATCTAAATATACACAAATGTTAGGAAAACACTATATATAAAAAAAAAATCTACTCCTATGGACTATGGCTCCTAGTCCTCCGCGGAACCGGCTCCTCCTGAAGCATGCGATACTCCGACCAGATTCCCTCCATAATTTCATCATTAAAAATGCTAAAAACAAACATATTTTCATGTGTTAAATATGTCTTTAGTCCTTACATTTTGCGCCCCTTTGAAGAATAGTTCCTACATTTCATTAAATGTTTTTAAAATCCTCACATTTTCTCTCTGTTATCAAAATTAGTCCTTGCTGTTAATTCTCCAACGGAATGCTGATGTGGCAGTTAGTGGGTCCCAATTATTTTAAGGTTAAATATGTTTTTTGTCTGTACATTTTGCGTGACTTTGAAAATTAGTTTTTACATTTCAATAAATGTTTTTAAAATCCCTAAAATAATAAGGACTATTCTTCAAAGTCACGCAAAATGTAGGGACCAAAAACATAATTAACCTTAAAATAATTGGGACCCAGTAACTACCACATCAACATTCTATTAGAGAATCAACAACAAGGACTAATTTTGATAACGGAGATAAAATGTGAGGATTTTAAAAACATTTAATGAAATGTAAGGACTATTCTTCAAAGTCACGCAAAATGTAGGGACGAAAAACATAATTATCCCTAAAATAATTGGGACCCATTAACTGCCACATCAGCATTCCGTTAGAGAATTAACAATAGGGACTAATTTTGATAACGGAAATAAAATGTGAGGATTTTAAAAACATTTAATGAAATGTAAGGACTATTCTTCAAAGGGAAGCAAAATGTAAGCACTAAAAACACATTTAACCCTATTTTGATTGAGACATTTTATCAAACACCTAGAGTTCAACATAATTTCTAACAATTCCTAACTCTAACCTAACTCTAACGTACCATATTTCAATCAAACCTACTCTAATCAACTTCTAAAAAACAATTTATAACTTAATTTATCATTAACAATAAAAATATCAAACATGCAAATCAACTCTAAAACTTAAAATTTCACAATTTCATCCAAAAAAAAAAAAACTAACATTTAAACCCAAAAAACCCAATGCAAAAGGTTAGATAGCACTTGTGATGGAAGTAGAATTTGATATTGATTTGATTGAGTTCGGTGAAAATCGCACAAAGTGGGAGAAATTTCATAAAAAATGAGTTTGAAACACAATGGTTATATTTTTGTCTGTTGTCGTTCTATAATAACACGCAATGTGAGTTAAGTCACGCTGGGTTACAACGTATGTGAGTTAATTCATGTTGAATGTACCGGGCGTGACTTATGTCACGAACGTGGGGGTACTTTCGTCCATTCAGTTGGGAGCGAGTATTTATTGATGGGAGAAGAGCAATTTTCTAAAAACTTTGGGTGTGGTGGAAGATTCTAAGTGAGGGTTGTATGTTCTGTTATGTTAAAATAACGGATAACTGATAAGTTTGCTGATAGCTGATAGTTTATAGCTGATAGATGTTGGTTGATGGCTGATAACTTATAGTTTATAGTTAATGACTATTGACTGATGTTGATAAGCTAGTTAAAGTGTGCTAAAATTAACGGTTCAATTAACTGATAAATATAAATTGACATAAAATGAATTTTTTTTATTCATAATACTTTTTTGAGAGGACCAAAGCCCAATTTAATTGAAAAATTTAATAATTAGAATTTATAAAAAAAAAAATCTGAAAATAAAATGTTTACTAGACTTTCCACCCGTGCTGCCGCACGGGTCATATACATTGTAGATATAGTAGACAAAAACAAATCTCAATGCATATCAAAGAGAATGAAATATGTGGTCCCAAATATATGCAGATGTTGGAATTCGAACCTCAGACACCACGCTTATTCACCAAAAAAATATTAATTTTTATCAATCGTGTGTTACTTCATTCCTTTGTTAAAATTATATGTCAATATTATATTATTGGTATGTTACTTCATATTTTTCTTTTTTTTTTTGAAAAAATGTTACTTCATTCTTTTGTAAAAATTATATGTTAATGTTATATTATGTACCTAAAAATAGTTCATTCTTAACCTCAACATGTAAAATGTTTTATTTAAATAATTTTCCTTTTATCGAATATTTGGCCTTTACCGTAAATGATACCCTTTAACTGTTTGTTGAAATGTTTCTTCCACCTGTTTATATAGATTGCAAAATTCAGGTGCATTTTGTGGTAAATATTTAACAAAGAGAGTTCAATTCTAATTTGGATGAAAAGTGTAATATTAACAAAAAAAAATGTTGCTATAATCTTTCAAAACCCTTTTATTCCAATAGGGCGATTTGTTTTGTTGAAGAAATAGGGCGATTTGTGTTTTGAAGAAATAGGGGAAATAAAGCGATGCCGATTTGCTTTGTTCATGAAAATAGGAGATTAGGTGTGAGCATTAGCGTTGTTCATGAAAATAGAAGATTAGGTGTGAGCATTAGGGTTAAAACGGTAAAATTATGCAACAGGGTTTAGGTTAAAATTAGGGCTCATGAAAATATGAGATTAGGTGTGAGCATTAGGGTTGTTCATGAAAATATAAGATTAGGTGTGAGCATTAGGGTTAAAACGGTAAAATTATGCAACAGGGTTTAGGTTAAAATTAGGGCGCATGAAAATATGAGATTAGGTGTGAGCATTAGGGTTGTTCATGAAAATATAAGATTAGGTGTGAGCATTAGGGTTAAAACGGTAAAATTATGAAATATGATTTAGGTTAAAATTAGGGCTTACGGGTTACCTTTAATATATAAGAAGATTAGGTGAGAGCAATAGGATTGTTCATGAAAATAGGAGATTAGGTGTGAACATTAGAGTTAAAACAGTAAAATTATGCAATAGAGTTTAGGTTAAAATTAGGGCTTACTTGTTAACTTTAATATATAACTTTAATATATAAGAAGATAAGCCCTTAACTTTGCCAAATCCCCAAATTGATTCAACCAAATTCTTCCTCCCCAAATTGAATCATCATGCATCATTCCTTCATTATATGTCAATTAACCGGTTGGTATGAAGTAGAAAATCGAGCGATGTTGCATTATTTCATTTACCGATACATGCTTAAGCAAAGACCAAGAAAAGAGAACATGGCAATAGAGATGGAATGGTTCATTACCTTTTTAGATTGAAGAATGGATTGGGGAGTTACGATTTTTTTAAAGAGAAAACTAGTTACAAACCCGTGCTTCGCACGGGTTCAATAACGTTTTTGATAAAAAAAAATCGAAAGAAGATATGTTAAAACGACGGAACATTATGATTCATCATAAAATATGTATGGACTGGTTCCAAAGCATTATAAAGATCTGCTGTAGAAAAAGGGCATGTTCTATTTTGTTCAAAAGATTATGAAAACAACATTATAATTAACATGATACTAATTTGAACCAATGAAGAAACCAACAATGTGCAGATTAACGTTACATAATAGTTAGGTTTATAAAAGAGACTCCAAGTGTCAAAGACTAACTAAAAAGAGATTTTTGCCAATATTTACTTCAGACAAAATGAAAAGAACAAATGACATCCCAAAGTCAAAATAGTTTACGATTACAGACCAAAGCGATACGTCAAAATAGTAGAAGTTCAAATAGTTCAGCAGCAAATATCTACTTTAGAACAACTCGAACGTGCAAGTTCTTCGGTGACTTTTCGAGACCAAATATGAGCTTACCACCTTCTATCATCACACGTTCTCTGCAGAAATTGATCCATAGCCCACCCAAGTATTTTTCATAGCTTGCTCTTTCGGCGGTAATGAGGCGACACTTATACTTTCTCTGTATGCGAATATAGTTACATATAATTTATAAAATAAAGGTAGCTTAACTGATTTAAGCTAAAGAAAATGTATCATGACTTCTAATTTATCTTCCTATAAAGTCTAGATAAATACATGTATGTGCATTATATGAACCCCGTTGACCAATTAACATTGTTGAAACAAATGGAAATTAAGCATCACTCCCGCATGTGCATCTATAGCTAGCACCATTTGACATTGATGTCTTCGAACATTTGGTGCAACTCTTATAATACCATCCAAACTGGTTAGGATTGAATTTAGTTGTTTTCCAAATAGTGATGAAGTATGTATCCTAACCCAAATTATGCACATGAAATAAAGAATAATGCAATATGTATTTTTAACTTGTGCATCAAAAAACTCAAAGCATGTTCGTGCATAAAAAAAGCAGACCATGACTAAGTTTATAAATTCAGTAATTGGCCTAACCTGAGGCAGATTGAAAAAATCGTTGTACAAAGTACGTTGAGAAGAAGCCGAACTCTAACTTAAGTTATGACTGATACTTTGACTCTGAGCTTGAGAAGTGTTAAGGTCACGACAACAATTCAAGAAACATGGTCAAAAAACAATCAAATCAAATTGTGAAATAATAAGTTACTCTAATACTATATTTTGAAATCATAATGCAAACTTACTAAGTCTTAAACTTCTCAACAACCGGATAATGTAGGTTGATGAGCAGCCTCGAACCTGACCAATTGTTACATATATTTGGGTTGCCAATGACTACAAAATGGAAGAACTCAAGGTAAATAGATGGTAAATGATCAAGCTACAGAGTATTTTTCCCATAGTGTTACATCAACTATATTCCCACTGCATAAGGAAAGACATCTTTCAGGTCATTATCAAACTTATACAAAATTCTATCATCTGACGTTGACAAATTAGAAAATAATACCTTTTATCTTTCAACACAATGTTCGTACACGGTTTCTTTCTAGTCCCAATTGGTGTTGTCTTGACAATCTCATGAAGAAGCCCGATGATTTCTTAAAAAAAAATTACATCTATAATAATATTATAATCGGAGAAAACAAAGAAATAAATTAAAGCACATAACTATATCATATAAAATGTCAGATTTGAATTTTCCATCTTGAATTTCCTTAAATGACTTAAAACGAAATTCATGAGTAAGAACGTTAGTTAACTTGTCATACTTCTGCACCTTTGTATCAGAACCAAAAACAACCCTAAAGAGATTAAATACAATGTCCTTATCAAACACATGACAATTATACAAAGTATAAGTCTTGTTTTCCTCGATCAAAGCCTTTCAATGCTCCAATTCTCTATACCGAGTTATTACATGAACTCGATCACCCTAAATTCGAGAAAGAAACCAAAAAATGTAAATAAATCAAAATGTACACTAATAAGTAACATTGATAAATCATAAAGGAAATTACAACAAATCTTAACTAACTCATCTAATCTTTGCATCACAAATAATGAGCTTCATATGTTGATTCTCATTACTACCATTTACAATCCAAGAATCCAGCACTCCAAATCCTATTTTCCAAATGTCCAAATCATTTTTTAGATCCTTAATGTAGTCATAATCCCTTGACATCGAAAGTCCTATATAAAGATACAATAATACATCATTTAATTTTATTCCCTTTGTTCATTCTGATATCGAAAGAAGCTAACATATCCTATGTGATCAATTTTTGTATCATCAAATCAACCTGATCTTAAATGCACAAATTTCTGAATCATCAACTTTTTGGACGTCAATGATATGACCAAAACAAATTTCACCAATCAACTTTTGTACGGCTCAATCATATAGGAAAGAATAAACCAAATATGAAAATTGTTATGGCTTTATGATTACTCACAAAAACTAAAATAACCCACATACATCAATTTTTTTTCAACCACAGTACCAGAAGCTAAAATAACAATTGTGTCAAAACCTTATCATGAGCTAAAATTCAATCATCATGATTTATCAATGTTACTTATTAGTGTACATTTTGGTGTCTTTCAAAAAGATAAGAATTTATATTATATGATATTATATTTGTTACATTGTTGGTGCCATGGAAACATATATGTTTAGTTTTTTCGAATAAGAAGAAGATATGCATAGTTTGTTATAATATAAGGGTGCAAAATATATATATAAGTATAATTTTTCTAGGCATCTAGACCTTTTTTGAAGATAAGAATAAAAATAATCATACGCATTATGCAACGTCAAAAAAAATTATACGCAGTAGCGTAACAAAAAAACAGACACATATAAAGTATTACTCTAAGCGCTAATATGTGTGTTCGTATATATTTGCGAGGTTGAAGAAAGAAAATAAAAATATTTGGTATCATTAAATGACAGCGTGAATAAAAATATTTGTAAGGTTGTGATGATTAAACAATATTGAATTTAAATGTATAAGTGATAAAAAGATAATAAAATTCCTTTGAAAAAAAAGGTAATAAAATTAAATGGGACCTCCTTAAAAAAAATTAAATGGAACGATTCCAAAAAAAATTAAATGGAAGAAAAAATCATATTGAAATATAATATTAAAAAATAAAAGAAAAGGTTCCCAGTGTGAGTTGAAAAGATGTGCTTTTGAAATAAATTGTCGAGAAGTAGTTTTTTAAAGTAACATTCAACAACTTTTGGCCAAAGCTCATTCCATTCAATTTTATGCATTAAAAAAAAATTACTTTTTGTAGTAAGTACTTAATTGATATTGTGTTTGTGTTTGACCTAACTTCTCCTTAAAAATGTAGAAAAGTTGGAAAAAAAGCCGGGTCAAACGATACCTTATTCTCCTACAACGGCAATGTAGAAGCAACTTAATTTTGGACAAAAAATTGAAAAATAGTTAAAAACATAAAAATTGGAAATAAAATATTTGGTATCATTTAATGACAGCGTGAATAAAAATATTTGTGGAGTTGTGATGATTAAACAATATTGAAATTAAATATATATGCGATAAAAAGATAATAAAATTAAATGGAACATTCTTAAAAAATTAAATGGAACGGTTCAAAAAAAAAAGTTAAATGGAAGGAAAAAAACATATTGAAATATAATATTAAACAATAAAAGAAAAGGTTCCCAGCGTGAGTTAAAAAGAGGTGCTTGTGAAATAAATTGTCGAGAAGTAGTTTTTTTAAAGTAACATTGAACAAATTTTGGCCAAAGCTCATTCCATTCAATTTTATGCATTCAAAAAAATACATTTTTTTAGTAAGTAAATAGCGTGAGTTAAAAAGAGGTGCTTGTGAAATAAATTATCGAGAAGTAGTTTTTAAAGTAACATTCAATAATTTTTGGCCAAAGCTCATTCCATTCAATTTTATATTCAAAAAAATTTCTTTTTTTTAGTAAGTAATTAATTGATACTATGTTTGACCTAACTTCTCCTTAAAAATGTAGAAAAGTTGAAAAAATAAAAACCGGGTCAAGCGATACCTTAATCTTCTACAACGACAATGTAGAAGCAACTGAATTTGGGATAAAAAATTAAAAAATAGTTAAAGTTATCAAAAATATAAAAATTATAAAATAATTAAAAAAATTGTGAGGGGCAAAATGGGAAATGCACCCATATAATGGTGAGGTGGCAACAACACAATTCCACCAATTAGAAAATTACAAAAATACCCCTCCTAGGGGCAAAATGGGAAATTTATAGAGCATCAACTTTAATAGTAGTAAGTATATAGATAAGAAGATGAATGTGCATCATCATCTTAGAATGACAAAACAATTATTCTTTTTCTTTTTATGGAGGAACGATGGATGCTTCAATTTGGGGAGGAAGAAGGAGGAAGGATTTTGTGTGAATCAATTTGGGGATTTTGCAAAGGTAGGGTTCTTCAATTATAAACATTTTATTTTCAGATTTTTTTTTTTTTATAAATTCTAATTATTAAAATTTTTAATTTAATTTTACTATTAATGATGTGGAAATGATGTGTCTAATAATGGTATCATGTTAGCAATGTAATATAATGTCATTAATGAACGCGCTACATCATTCAAAAAAAAAAGGAGGACAATAAATTTTTGTTGACATTTTAAATAGGAGATCAAAATGTTGGTTTTAGAAAATGGAGTATAAAAAATTAACAAAATTGAGAAATGGAACAAAAGATAATAAACTATAAGTTCAAATGTTATTTAAAATAGCGTCTGAAAAATAAGTTATATTAGTTCGTTATGAAAAGAGACAGATGTCAAACAGGACTTTTTGATCAAACGACTTATAAGCTATAAACTCTTCTCTATAAGCTACCTCTTTGCCCATAGCAAACAGACCCGTGAGTGTGGGGGGAGGAGGATGGTTTTGTCCAATAACACCACCAATAGGCTTGCGGATAATTATAGATGGAGGAAGGGGGTATGAGTATGATAGTTCCGGAAACACTTGGAGGGAGTAGGTAGGAAATAGTTGGATGCAGTAGGGATTAGTAGAACATGAAGAAGCAGATGTGTTGAATAAAGGAAGAAGGGAGAAAGCAACTAGTGATCAATGATTGTGTTGATTTATAATGAGAGGCTTGGAGAGATCGAAAAGGAAAATGATTAACTAGTTGGTGCGCCAAAAAAAGGTAGATGTCAGGGTGTGCTTGGAGTGGAGATTCTTAAAAAATGTTGCTTTGACAATAATATATATTCTAAATGTGATATAATGGCAAAGACGAGGTTGTGCGGGAATCTTTTGATGGTTAGAAATACTTTGTGAGAAGGAGAATGGTGTTCGATGGATGATTTAATACGCGTGTAGTTCGGAAAGGGGGAAGGGGAATAAATTTGGAAGCTTCTTTGGGACAACAGTTAGAAATGAATATTTTCAATAAGGGAGGTGGACTTGGTGGATGTGACCCCTCTAGATCGTAGATTTACTTGGTATAATTTAAATGGGAGTGCGATGAGTCATATTGATAAAGGTCAAATTAAAAGAAAAAATGTTACAATAAAACACAGTATTTATTTAAGGGGAAAATATTTTTTTTATAATGTCGAAGTTACATGCTAACATGATACGACACTGTTTTAATTCGAAGGTGTGTTAAAACCTAGCAGCAGATCAAAGGTACAGTACAACCACAAACCCAAGGTTACTTGCTTTCCAAGGCCACAAAAGGGACCTTTAACTCTGCTATACTCTATTTTGTGTAAAATAGAGTGCACATCGATCTTCCCCTCAGATATACACTATTTTGTGCTTCAATAAAAATTGAAGTGTTTCAATTATAAAAATTTGTGAAGCGAAAACAAAGTATTAACCGTTAAAATTGTGAAGCGAAAACAATGTATTAACCGTTAACTATGTGAAATGAAAACAGAGAGAATTGATATAAATCTCGTATTCATATCGCATATTCTGTGATTTAACTATGTGTACAAGAAGGTTTAATATTAACTAACTGTGATAGATTCTAGATGACTCCTACATTTCTAATATTAACTTCACTTGTTCTGTACATTCTACATTGTTACAGAATTTGCCAAATTTTCAGAAAATTACAGAATCTGTCCATTATACCTTGTTACTGATGTAAAAGCTTGTCAAGTGTTGATTCATCAATTTTTATCTCTTAAGAAACAGAGCTTTAAGTGTGAGTGGATGCACCTCACTTAAGAGCTTTTGAACAAGCATTTGTTCACCATTTCTCTGAGAATTGTATATATGTCGCTTGTTGCTCTAGGGCCTGTTTGAGTAAGAGTCAGAGGCATATAGCAGTAAAGATATTATCAGAAGGCATCATCAGATCCTATTTTACAGCACTTGATATGTTTTTCATCTCTTAATCATTTGAGAGTGAAATATCATTTATGGACTAATCTTTGAACCAGCAGGCAGGATTTCGGAAGCAAGTATTTGAGGCTTTTGTGAGCAATTGTTTGGTGCCTAAAGAGTAACCTTCGAATATCACTCCTTCCACATTTTTTTCTCCTTTTCAGCTGTTGCTTTTGCCTTCTGTCGAACCAAGCAAAGTGTTCATGTGCTCTCCACCAAATCCAATATGCATAAGCTCTTCAAGTAAAGACCTACTCATAAACCAAATTATTTTGCAGTACCATAAAATGGAACAGAGTCAATAAACTAAATTTATTCCCTAAGTTATCGGTATAATGAGTGCGAGGAAGATTATGTACCTCATATCATATGTTTCATCTAATTCGAAGTTTGATGGCAGAGTTCCAAAGATGTCTAGCTTTAATTTGTTTGATGGAGGAATTGTTTCTTCTAGATCATCTGATTCAAAATTTGTTGGAGGAATTGTTTCTTCTCGATGATTGGATTGAAAATTTGATGAAGATGCAGATGCAGTTTCTTCTTGATCATGAGATTCAAAAATTGTTGAAGGAATAGTTTCTTCCTTATATATCCAGTGAAATCCACACTCTTTTATCGATACTTCATCATATAGATCTTCTTCAATAAAGAATCTAAATGTAAGCTTTGGATTGCAACTAGTGCTGTTCACATCATTAATGGATTTTATTTCTTCAACTGCTGCCATTATCTGCTTGCAACTTGCTTGATCATACCAAGAAACCAAATGATCCGATATCATGTGGATTGATGGATCGAAACGCAATAACCAACTGAAGAAATTTGCTCTTGTGAAACTTGTTATATAGATTCTTTCACCTGAACTATTGTCCAAATAGCACTCACATCCAAAATCCACATCATATCCCATATGGCCTTGAGAAAGAACCAAGTAGTACGAAAATCCCTGTAAATTAGACGGAAGCTCAAGAGTGACACAAACTTGTGTAGAAGAGTAATGGAACCAATTTTCCATGCCAGGCATAGCAGGTAAAAAGTACCAAATAATTTCATCATCATCATATAAAGATGGTCCAGTTTCAATTCTATCCATAGCATCTTTCAAAACTGTTTGGTATGAATGTGGTTCCAAATTTTTGCAGTTAAGGAGATAAATAAAACAAGGATTGGGTTCCTCATATGGTTCAATCGTTGAACTCAACACTTTCTCAAGAGATTCACAATTCGAGACAACCAAAACTGGAATGAACTGTGAAAGTGCCGGAATAGATTGAATCATTTTACAATCGTAAACATCAACACGTTCAAGTCGGGGAAGATACTTAATGGTTTCAGGCAAGCTTCTAATGTCCATACCATCCAGTGTTAAAGACTTTAACGACGATAGTAAGGAGATACTATCTGGGAATTCAGACAATATAGGAATATAAATAAAGGTTAATTCTTTTACACTCTGGAAGGCAGGACTAGAAAATAATTTATCTAAGGTGATAAAAGGGTCATCTTCACGATTCTGTGGACTCGAAAGCGAAATATGATCGGCAAAGTTTTCTGGAAGATCCACAAGACAATCACTGATTGGAAAGACAAACCGTTTAAGGTTTTGTTTATGCAATATTGACGATGGAAGTTCATTCCGATCCCACTCTGATAAACACAAATCCAAACCATCAACGGATGAAAATGTGACTGAGAACTCTTTGAGATTGATGCAATCCCTAGCTTCCAATTTCCGGAGCGCTGGTGAACAAGTGTTACTCGAAAGGCTCTTAAGCGATGTACACTCGAATACATTTAAAACTTCAAGCTTTTGGAGAAGGAAAATTGATGAATCAACTTCAGGCATGCTTTCACAATAACGAAGTATTACATGTTTTAGATTTGGGGAACCCGACACATTTGGACACTCTATCAGCTTTTTGGAGCCACCGAGGTCAAGTATCTCTAAATTTGGCAAATCCTATAACAATATACAATTGGTCAAACAAGTTAGTGCATTTTCTTAAATTCTATAGATTTCACAACCAAGAAGGGGGAATAAGTATAAAGGCTCACATGCATTTTTTGTTTTCCTATTTTGATAAAACCACAATTTTGGTCAGCCATTTCTAATTATGCAATTTTGATCACCTATTTTCTAATTACGCAATTTTGGTCCCTAATTTTTAGAAATTGGGAGTATATATGTAAAAGAGTCTTGCTAATGAATGCTCACCATCATTTTCCATTATAAAATACTTAAAACTTTTAACAAAACCAAAAAAAATACAAGGATCATACTTACCAGTACTCCATTCCAAAGTTTTTCCACATGGCTTCCTTTCAATGAAAGCTCCACAAGCATTTCAGGACAAAAGGTGGAAGGCAAAGATTGCAATGGATAGCCATCCCATTGAAAATATCTTAAATTTTCTGGCAATAAATCAAGACCATGTGGAAGGTTTATAGATTTAATTCCCTTGTTGTCTTGAAAAGCAAGTAACCTTAGATTTACCATCTTTTCAAATGATTCAGGTCTTAAATTAATATGTGTGAATTCAGTAGCATCTAAAAATATGGATTCAACATTCTCAGATCCCTGTAAAAAAGTAAATCTCAACGTTAGTATTTCCGTAGGAAGTTGCATTTTGTATATAAAGATCATATGAATAGGAAGGCAAGTGAGGGCATCTCTTACTCTATTATTTTTCAATACATTACAAACTTCCTTAGGATCACATAATCTACTGCGTTGTCCGGGATTCTTAAGTGATTCTTCACGAACAATTTGTTTTCCTGTTTCTTGTATCAAGTCATGCATTTGTATGCAATTTTCAAAGTCAACGCTTATAAGAGCCTTGTCTAAAAGATTACTTATCCCTATATCAGCAAAGAAACCACACTCATTTAATATTTTTGTTATTCTATTCCTTTCATGTCCTTTGAAAAAGCACGCAATGTCTAAAAATATATCTTTCTCTTTATCATCCAATTCATTATAACTCAATCTGAATATAAAATCAATTTCAGTGTTTGGAATTTCTTTCAGTTTAGCCAGTGCACAATCCCATTCAATTTCACTTTTACAACGAAGTAATGATCCCAATACTTTCAAAGCTAAAGGATTTCCTTTGGCATAATCAACTGCTCTTTTTGAGAGCTCCACATATCCATCCTTAGGTGAGACTTTTCCAAAAGCATTCAAGCTGAAAAGCTGGAGGGAATTTTGGGAATTCATCTTCTTAACTTCATAAATTTTTTCAATCCCTCCACTTATCAAGACATGCTTATCCCTAGTCGTCACAATGACTGTGCTACCAGATCCTAGCCAACCATGTCCTACTCCAATCAAGTTTTGCAGAAGTTCTGAATTATGTACATCATCTATTACAATGAAAGATTTCATGCGTTTGAGTCTTCTCATGATCATTGATGGTATTAATTTGGAAGTATCAATATCAAGATCTTCCCTGAGTAACTTGGAAAGAAGTTTGTTGCATGTGTAATTGATCCCATGTCTCTTTGATACTTCTGTTACCTTTTCTAAGAAGCAACTGCCTTCATATTTAAAAGAGACCCTTTGAAACATAGCAGCAGCAAGGGTTGTCTTACCTGTGCCTCCCATACCCCAAAGTCCAATGATTTGAACTTCTGTTAGATCAGATTTTATTAAAGATTGAATGCTCCAATAGTTTTCATCAAGTATGAAATTACATGGAAGATCATTTGTATACTGTTGATTTAATTTTCCTAATACAGCTCTAGTAATGGCTTCAATCATTTCAGATTCAGTCCTAACATGTGCAAAAAAAAAAAAAAAAAGTTAATACATATCATATGAATGCCAACCAAAGGTAAAATCCAATTCTTCATCTGAATCTTAGAATTAAAATATTAGGAAAAACTAACAAAATACTCAAACATTCACACAATTCATTTTCATTTATATGCATTTACAGAACATACATGTATTGAATTGGGCTTGATCCTTAAGTGTACTTAAATTAACATTTTTGTTGATCAAAGATAATTTTCAACCAAATAGTATGTCAGGAAAGGCTGTTACCAGACCAAAATTATAATCGACGTAATTCTCAATATAAAAATATCATCAACATTAATGATTAAAAATATAAAGCACATGGGAATAAACATGTATTTACAAATGATTATTTTACTTTATTAGATCCTACATAGTCTCTTTAGTTTCTGTTGTGAATCCGGTTGAAACTCACACCAATGAAATAAACAATGATGTGTGGAGCAAGTGATAGTGGTAATCAATGAGAACAAATGGTTTCCAAGCAAACAACAACAAAGCAGCCCTAGACTAGTGTATAGCAAAACCACACTAAGAGATAACAAAGCATAAACAAGATAAGCAAGAAAGGAAGAACAAAACACCGAGAAGATTGTTGACCCAGTTCAGCCAATATGGCCTAATCTGGGGGAGAGAGCAGCTCTCCAATCCAATATGAGAAAGTGTTACAAAAGGTTACAAGAAACTCTAGCCTTCAAGCTTTACACAAGACAAACCCTAGATTCTACCCTTTGGTGTTTCCCCACTCTCACAAGATGAACCCTAAAAAAGAGAAGTCACTAGAGGAAGCTTTTGATCCTTCCAACTAATGAACTCCTCACTACCCAAGGTGATTACAATGTTTTTCCCAACCCAAGAGACACTCTCAACAAAGACACTCAACCCTTTGGTTCCCTCCTTTGCTATCCAAGTTCTATCTCTAAGCTCTTCCAAGCTCTCTCTCAAAAAAGCACAAGAACACAATATATACTAGTCTTCCTCTGAAGAAATTGTGCCACGATTTCCCACAATCGTGTCACGATTTGCATCTGACCCAAGGTTGACAAGTCCTTATTAGTGATACTTAACGAGCAAGTTTCTGAATCGTGTCACGATTTCCCAAGATCGTGCCACGATTTGGCGTCCTGCAAACTAGCTCACGGCACCTTGAAATCGTGTCACGATGCCAAAATCGTGTCATGATTTCTCTGTTCTTCCAGACCACAAATTTGAAGCCAATAACAACAGTTTCTTTAGTTTGTTAGTCTCTTAGTCTTAACTTGTTGTTGTCGTCGTTGTCTATTATGATCATGTTGAGTTTATTGTCTTTCTAGTTCCTACCCACCGTGTATTTTTTCGTGTGAACTAAGTAGGTATCATATACGCACAATTGCAAAGAATAATCTTTCAAGTTGCATATGATTATAATAGATGGTAAAACTGTCCTTCAAAAAATTTATTTAATGATGTTGCATTTCATGATTTAAGATATTCGGTGATTCTTTCCTTTTCATATTAGTAACATATTTTACTAAAAATACAAGGGAATCTAGTTACCCAAGAGTAACATATTCTGTCCTTCAAAATTGATTTAAGTTGTTATTTTCTAGTTTGCACTCAACTTGAATATGCTTCTAAACCTTATGATTTTTTAGCGATTTATTTTTTTTGCGTTTTCATCATAGTCAATAGATCATATAGCGTCAATCTTCACTCAATTGCGATCAATTAGCAAATTTGATAGGTTTTGATGATGATGGATAATTGAAAGGTGGGGATTCCGCATTCAGATGGATGAGTGGGTTGAGATTGGTGGTTCGGTTAGGTAATCAGGGTTATGTAAAACAAAATGTTAAATGAGCAATAATTCGGTAGTTATCTAACGGAGGTAGAAAATCGAAATTTTTAAAATGAACATCCGATAGTTATCTACCGGATGTACAAAATAGATTTTTTTTTTCTTTTTAAAATGAACATCCGGTAGTTATCTACCGGCTGTACAAAATGATATTTTTTTATATGAACATCTGATAGTTATCTACTTGACGTGTTATTAAGGACAATTTCATAATTTTAAGAGGTCTAAAGAGATATGAGAGGGGGGGCCTAAAAAGAACCTTCCTTGTTAGTTTACCTAGAAGCAATATAATTAATGCAAAATTACCATAGGGTTCATTCTCAAGACACCAAAAACACATTACCTCGTGCATTTTTATACGTTAGATTTTTTTTTTGTTAAACCTTTGTTTCTAAGGGAAGGTGCCTCTTTTTTTTTTTTTTTTTTTATATTTTTTATAATTTCTTTTAACCCTATTGTTGAAATAAATAAATAATTTTTCATCTCCCTTTCTTTCTCTGGCCCTCCATCATATACTTTCTTTCTTTCATCTTTGTGTTCTCTTTACCTGCTTTGGTTGTTTTTTTTCCATATCATTTTTTTTTTGTGCTTTATATATATAGGAATAGTACTATATTATTAGAGTTTTGCGTCGGGGGTTTACTAGTATAAATTCCATACTGAAGTTTTATTGCATAAGATTTTCTATGATATAATAGGAATTTTTTTACTGAAATATTCTTATTTCTTTCATTGTATTCTTATGTGATTAGGTGCTTTTAGATGTGAACAATGAATTGTAACAATTTCCTTTAAAAAATAAAGAATTGTAACAATCTTTTAGATATTTATTAATTAATTATCGATTTTAATCACAGAACCATGATTTAGAGGTTTCTTCGGTTCGATCTCCGATCTGATTTTTACAACATTGATATTAATTTGACGGGCAGACCGATAAAATTTAATTTTAATGTATGCAAAAACAGAAAAACCTGTATGTGGTGGAATGAAAACCAGACAAATTAGCTGCTTGAAAAAGAGCATTCTTCCAATTTTGCATCATCTTATCATCATTTTTGCCTTGTTTCTTGTGTTTAATCAACGCAGTGCCATAACTACCAGTCTGCTTCCGCACGTGTGAAGGGTCAACATGGTAGAACACTGGAATAACAACAACCTTGTCATCTTCATTTTTGTTACAACACTCCATTATTTCAACAAGTTCGTTCAAACACCATGTTGAAGAGGCATAGTTTTCCGAGAACACCACAAGAAATATAGTGGATTGTTTGATTGCTTTCACTAGTTCTACCCAAACTTCATCTCCTTTCTCGATCCTGTAGTCTATGTAGGTATAAATCTTGCTTCGGCACAAATCAGCGTAAAGATGGCTTGTGAATCCAGCGCGAGTGTCATCACCTCTAAAGCTGATGAAAACATCATATTTCTTCATAGGCATAGTAGCAGCATGAGAAGAAGAAGAAGAAGAAGAAGAAGAAGAAGAAGAAGAAGAAGAAGCCATATAATCTATGAGTTATTGTCCTTAGAATGTGGGAATACCCACATGTATAAAAGCACATTTTCATAATGTGTGTGGACCCTTCTTTAAGCACTTTGCAGAAAAATGGGATGATAAAGTGGAACACCATGAGTGATGCCTTTACTTTTTCTTTTGATTTATAGCATATGATTTATTCCTTTTTTTTTGGCAGTATTTTTTTTATAGTAAGGTTAGCAGTTACCGGATGGAATATGGGATTTCTTAGAATTCCTTCTTTTTTTAGTGGTGGCCGGGGTTCGAATTTCGGACCTTGCATATTTTATGCATTGTCCTTATCAACTGAGCTAAGCTCACGAGGACTTAGAATTCCTTCGATGTTTCTTTAAAAGTATTTATTTTTGTTGAATGAAATTTTATGTTTGTTTTGATCCGATAAAAGTGAATATCCAGTAAAAATTGCATTTATCTAGTATGTTTTACTGTTTTTATGTTATGTGATCTATTTGTTTCTTCTATTTATGTAGTGATAATTTTAATTTTTTTTTTTTTTTTTTTGTGCTTTAGTTAGGAAAGAGGAATGGGTTCTGATGGAATCAAAGCTAATTTGAGATTTTGACATTTGAGGATTAGAATTTTATTCTCTTATATTTAGGAATCAAAGCCAATTTGTCTTGAAGAATTTTATCTTGAAGAATAAATGTGTGAAAAATTTGAGAATTTTATTCTTTTATCGTGTGAAGAATAATTCTAATATGGAATTGAAGATAATATTTTGGCCATCTCAACAAACAAGAACATTAATGTGAAAAAATCCGAATTTAAAAAATATGTAGGTTGTAGGAATTACATTTTAGTTCATAATCAATCCAAAAAGAGACTCTGTATCCGATGTAATCTATCAATTTGAATGAATGAATATCATTTATTTTTGTCAAAAAAAAGAACATTAATGTGATTAATAACGGCAGACCTTGGTAGATGATGGATATAGAACACGAGGATAATGATAATTTATCTCATGTGCATAAAACACTAAGGGTGTGTTTGGATTGAGGGTTTAGGAGGCGAAGGAGGGAGGAATTTACATTTTTTTTAATTACGGACTATATAACATGTTTTTCTAAAATAAATTAAGTGTGATTGAAGTATTATACGATCGTTTATCAAGTTAATATGTTAATTTTTTTAAAAACATTTCATAGTGTCCGTATTTTAAAAATGAAAAACCACCAAATTAAGTGGTCGAGTTTATTATGACGTTGGTAGTCTGTTACGGCTAACCTTAATGGTTTTGGGTCTTTTAGCAACACTTATGAAGTGTTACAAATTTATTTCTTGCCTGTGATTCATCGAAGAGGCATTCCACAAAGTTCATTTAATTATCTTACCATCATTTAATCTCTTCATGAATTACATGTTCCCCGCAGATTCATTGTCTTTTACCCCATTTCTCTTAATATATTATCTATTTAGTGAGAAATAAAAAAAAAATTGTGATACTACTCCTAATTAAAAGTTAATATACTAATTTGTTTAATGAAATAGACGAATAACCATGTTATCATGGAACATGTTCCTTCCTTAAAAATAAAACCTTGTTATGATGGTGTTGCAAGAATTTTCTCTACTTTTGGCACATCCGTTATATAGATTCGAAGATAACCCGTAATCAATATATAGGAGGCAATGCTAGAACATCAATCATTCATACCATGAGCCCTACATGCATGGAGTTATGTTGAACAAACCAAAAACACCCTCCCATTTGAAAGGTGTGCTAAAGAAGTGGCAACTAGTTCTAGAACGGTTGTATTTGACTTTAATGATTATTTAATCAGTGATACAAGATAGACCTAAATGAGAAAAGCACTATTCACAGTTTCTTAAATTTGTCTATTTAAACCCATGTTTAATCGTCGACAATTAAGTACCTTCAAAATATGTTTTAGGTGAATAGTTTTTACAATCATGCCTAATCAGTTTTGATAAGAAAGGCTCATTATAATTATAAAAATAAAAAAAAAAATTAAATAGCTTGGATATAACAGCGAAATTGCTAGGAATTTTAGCTAGAGTTTTACTGCAAAATTGTTGTGACGATATATCCTAGCGATATAGTTACGACACATAAACTTTTGAACAATATTTTACTATAATTTAATTGGTAATTAGCTACAATTTTTTCATATATTATTTTCATTTTAGCTAGTAAATATTTTGCCAGATCATTTTCCGTTCAATGCATGCTATGACAGCTAATTCATAATTATTCTCTAGCTAAATGTATTTGCGCTAGAGATTAGCTACAAATTTGCTTAGATTTCAATCTTGCAGCTAATGGCAGATTTTCTTGTAGTGCACGCATAATGATTTTGATTTATTATATTGCCTAACTATAATTTATCATGTCATTTTTTGTGCCGATCAAGATTCACTTCAATCAATATTTTACCACATTCACACATTCGAAATATCTACAGTAGTTGGATCAAGATCAAAAGATCATGATCTAACGACCGCTGATATGCCAAAGATGAATGTAGAAAAAATATTAAATACTGAGGCTGAATTAAAATATTAGGAAGAACAAGAACAAGACAAATACAATCTATGTATAGTATACCATATATTTTGCAAATTAAACAGTGAGATTTGTGGTCACAACTACAAACTAAATAGGAAATAATTTGAAATGAACCTAAAAATAAGTGGTTTCCCTAGAGAAAGTCGAAGATTTAAAATCAAGGCCGCAAAGGAAACCTGTAATTTCAAACCATGAAGGCACTAAATGTAGGTGGCAATGACACGAAATCTAACCATTTTGAAGTTCTAACTCCCTTCTTAGTAGTGGCGGAGCCTTTCATGGGCTGGGGTGGGCCACGGCCCACCCGAAAAAATTAAAAAATCAACAATTATAGGTCTATTTTGTGAGATTTTATGCAATTTTGTGTCGATTTTATGTTTTGGTTGATCCAAATTCTTGCAAAGTGGTGTAGTGGCCCACCCGAAAATTTAAATAATTCAATTATAGTTTTATTTTGCGAGAATTTATACAATTTTATGTCGATTTTAGGTTTCGGATGATCCAAATTCCCGCAAATTGGTGTAGTGGCCCACCCGAAAAATTTAAATAATTCAATTAAAGGTCTAATTTGCGAGACTTTAAACAATTTTTCAATAGTTACTTTTAGTGGCCCACCCTGACATTTTTTTTCTGGCTCCGCCACTGCTTCTTAGCCATTATTTCATTAGTTAAATTTACTTTGAAATCCAGAAGTCCTAGCTCAACTGGCAAAATGCCGAAATTGTTAGGCCGGATGTCATGACCGGGGTTCGAACCCCGGTACCTCCACTTGTGTGTGTGAGTTTATAATGGCTTTGCCATTTCGTCTATCTACCAAAAAAAAAAATTACTTTGAAAATTGAGATTCACTTTGTAGCCATGAAACGGTTTTATAACAGAGTGAATTTGAGATTCACTTTGATATATATATATATATATATATATATATATATATATATATATATGTAGTTTCTTTGGAAACAAATAGGTCATGGAAGGAAATGGGAGATGCAGAGAAGAGCCGGTCGATAGAAAAAGACTATTGTTTTTTGGTATTGTCGATCTTACTAACATCTTGTTTTAATTTTTTTTTACTCTTTCAATTATTTAAATATTTAGTATGTATATTTTTATCATTGAATTAGATTTTATCCTTTATTTAGTAGAAAATTAATTTCAGTATAAATATCATAAATTAATTTTTATTCGAATTTGTAGTGGTAAATAAAAATAAACGAATTAAATTTAATAAATAGTATTAGGTTCTAGTGAAAAACACAAAACTGTTGGTAAAAGGCATGTTTTTTTTGCTACTTTTATTCATGACGTTTACGCACCGGATAAACCGTAGGTAGAACTTAAAACTTTTGGTGACAGTCACTTGAACTTTTCCTCTCAGACACAACCCTTGAAATTGGGCGTACGTAATTGACGCCTTTTTCTAGTATTGAAGGACTTCTATGGACAAATATTATCTTTCTGTTGATGTCAAATTTCTTGAAGTGATATGTTGGGGGTATAAGTGTGAATAGTTTGTTGGAACAAAATGTGTTTCACAATGAACCTTAATGAGTTTTGATGATAACATGGTATTAAAAATTGTCAATTGGTTATTACTAATTATTGTTCAAGTGTACAGGACCAAAGGCTAGTCAAGTAATTTCAACAGGTCTTGGAAGAACAATGAAAAGCAAAAGAATTCCAAGCATCTGAAGAAAACTGCTCCTGAAGTTGAAGTGCTTCTGAAGTGATGACGTCATCAGAAGCAAGGTTTTCATCAGAAGCTATATCTTCACCAGAAGCTACATTTGATCCTTTAATCAATCTGAAGATTCAAAGTAGCTGGTTCTCAATTCAATCTTATCTAAGAAGAACGAAGAATTGAAAGGGATGTACCAACGGTCATATGGATAGCACTGAGCATTTGTCCCTCGTTAACAGAGTTGACAAAGTACAAGTGTACAACCACTACCTCCACTACTCTGTTTTTGTCCACGCTACAAGACAAGACAACAGCTATGCCTGCATAATTTGTGTCCTCAAGATGGGAATGAATTTGAAGCTTATTCTTCAAAGGAGTACACTCAAATCAGGCAAAGGATTACTGGTGGATGATCAAAGGATTTCAAACGACTCTTTAGACGTTCTGATTATCTCAACGTCTCTTTCACGCCTCTATATAAAGGAGTGAAGACTTGAAGATTAAAGATAGAGATATACAAGTTCAAAAGCGCCAAAACTCTGTCAAATTGATTCTACAAAGCACACTGAATTTCTGCACTGATTTGATACATCTTAGAAATTCAAAGTCTAGAGTCTTTATTGTATTGTATTGAGAACACCACTGATTGTATATCAAGTGTTCAAGTCAAACTCAATTCTCTGTATTTTTGTTTGATCAGAAGTCTCTTGCCTGCGTGCTTGAGCATTAGAAGTCTCTTGCTTAGTGCTTGAGCATTGGAAGACTCTTGCGTGTGTGCTTGAGCATTTTTGTGAAGTCTCATACTTAGAAAGTATTGAGCATTTGTAATCTTTGTGATTATAGTGAAATCTCCTTGGAAGTGCAAGGGGGACTGGACTACTTCCGTGTTGTGGAAGGAACCAGGATAACTGCTTGTGTCTTTGTCTTTCTTTTCTCTGCTCTGCTCTGTTCTTTTCCGCTGCATATCTAATTCTGATCATTTCATCAGAAGCACTCACAAACTGCTTCTGAAGGTTTATCAGAAGAAGATTTTTAGAGAGAAAAAGAAAACACAATTCAACCCCCCCTTCTTGTGTTTTTCTCACCTTCATAGTTTAGTCTCACATCGACTATAAATTAATTAAATGTAGGATATATAACTTATAAGAGTGGCGACTCATGCCTAATGTCTTAAGGTTTTGGGGTGGAGAAGTTGTGTCCAATCTCTTGATGGTCCTGATCATTTACCAATTGTTTCTCTTAGCGCTCTCCCGGACTCTGCAACAATATCTTGAAAAACCAAATGGTTATAAAATCGTTAACTTGCATTGCTTTTTCAGCACTGTCTTGTTTTTGCCATGCCATATTGCAAATTTACACTACTAGATTTGCACAAACCTTGGTGTTATTAATTAACTTTTTCCAAACATAAACTCTTGTATTTCATATCACATGTCTAACACATACAAGAGGTACACACATCATGAGTATTTCTTATTGATGTAAAGTAAACCATAAATACCAACAAACAAACAAACAAACAAACAAACATAACAACATGACCATGATGAGGTAATTTGACTACTTCACACATTTTATTTAAAGCAACAGAACAAACAATGAAACTCATTAAATGGAGATACTATTAGGAATGCCTCTGCCAGTCAATCCTTCCTCACTAGAAGGATAAAGCAGAGTGTATGGCATCTTCACAGGCCCGTATCGGTTTCTCAATGACTCATCATTGTTCCTTTTGATGAGCTTTGCCTCAATTTCAGCCAACTTCCTTCCAAACCTCTTGAAAGCTTCTAATGGCTGTGAATCAAAAGTCCAAGCCTCACCTTCATTTCTCTGTCCAAGGTATTGCTCATCAGAAGCATGCCTTGACAAGACCTCTATGATTGTAAGGTCAGTTAGGGTATCATTTTTTGGTGTGATTGTCCTCAGATACGCCTTCTGAAAGTTCTTAGAAAGCTCGTCATACTCAGCAGACCCTTTCTTAGGCATGTGTCTCCGGCTCTTAGTTGGTCGGTTAAGTATATATCCTCCATATGGGTATTGACCAAAATTAACAGCTGCATGATGTGCTGAAGCAATCCATATGAGGATAGTGCAAGCTTCAATCAACTCTGTACAAGTTTGCATCTTAAACCACCATGTAGCATTCTTCAAATCACCATGACCCACCTCTACAACTTCTCTCCAAAATGCTTGCAGTTCAGAATCTTGCGCAACAGCAACATCTGACTTGTAGTAGAAATTCACATATTCTTCAACCCATGACTTGATAGCATCCCATATCTCTAGTCCATCAGCAGCATAAGGGTAGTCCTCTATCAGAAGGCGAATTCCATGTGGGGAAGTTGGATCCTCAACAGCCACTCCTCTAGATATAGCATGCAAGGAAGATATCATTAACATAAAAAATACTTTTGACATCAATATCTTTTTTACCAAGATTATTAAATTTCTATTGTAGTCACAATCCTAGCCATTATAGAGAATTGCGGTAAAATATAGTTGATGCCTTATCTTAGATCATGGTTACTAGCATTATTTCAATCCTTTTTTAACTAATGAATGAGTAGTAACTAATTTTTTTTTGAAGGTTACCTTTTAAGTAGATCATTAGGTAGTCCTTGATCTGGGAAAACCCAATCCTTATATAATACAGAAGACAGTTCTATAGAATGACTTCCCAATAAGAATGTTGATTCTATAATACCCTCTGCATTTACCAAGACACTCCTTGCAAGTGCATTAATGTTCATTGTGTCACGATAATGTGGAAGCAGAAGTTTGTGAATAGGGTGAACCACACTAAGATGCCTATTAGTTGCTATGATGAATGGCTCAACAACAGCGTGCGTGTTCAACCTGTTACACATGTAGATATTCATGAATCAATCTTAGATATATAAAATTAAATATGTTTGATTCTATAAAAATTCATCAACATAATTGTACCAGTGGCTGACAAGTTGGTGAACAGAAGAGTCATTTACAATAACATAAGCCTTGGCAAGGAGCCAAATAGAAGATTCAACACCTTCCTTTGCAGGCAAGTAAACATCACTAACAGGACCAAAGCTATCAGCCTGAGGATGTGGGCTACTTAGCTCAATGGCTAATGGCTTCAAAGTTCCATCATTTTGTAAGAAAATGATAGTTCTAGTAGCATATGCCTTTGTTGTATCAGCTGCATTTATTTTCCTCAGATATGGATATATTGAGTCATGGTGATCAAGTATGTAAAGCCTGTTGTTTTGGATAGCCTATTGAACAAAATATAATTTAGTCATTGCAATTATTTGAATAATAAATAACCACAAAATAACATTGTCAAAGTTAAATTATATGCATAGTATTAATGTTAAACTATGTCATTACTTCTTCTACAGTGACCCCATCCATGTTTAGCTCTAACTGTTCTTCGGTTATTGTGCTCGTATTATCACCATAATCGGTATTTAGCTTGCTCTTTGGTGGGAACTCCTACATTATATATAACAAGTAATACTGAAATTAAGATTGAAAATATAGTATGTAAAGTGGACAAAATAGAGTTTAATTTTGTGTTTGTAAAGAAATCGTTAAACTATTAAGTTTACCTGAATTCTTTTTATAATGTGTGGATTCACACCAGCAATCATCTCCCTTGCAAATTCTTCATCAGTCATCCACGCAGACTGATTAACTGCTCAAAATAAGAGCATTGCAAATGATCTGTAATATTTTTATTTATTCTATGAAAATATATTGCTAGGACTAACTAATAGATACCTTGAATCACTTTAGGCGGTGGAAACTTTAGGGCCGATTCACCATCAGTTCGGAAGAGTTCCTTGAAAAATGGTATGGGGCTAAGTTTGCTAAGTATACTAGTAGGTAATTTAATCCCACCATCATAAAATGATCGCACATCATCAAAGCTATTAAATTCTGGCTTATTGAGTTGTAATGTAATTGCAGATTGTAATTGAGGTATGAAACTTTGAGAAGCTGATTTGAGTATGTAAACAAGAAAATCTGAAGACTTCAAGTGACCAAATGCTTCATCTCTTGGAACGTAAACAAAGTCGTCCCGTCTCTCACTTTTAGGATCTGTTCACATACAAAATTGAAGACACGCATTAGCAAGTACTAGCAAAAAGATCGATAACTTTAAAGTCATAATAGAGAAAATGTTTTGATCACAGCACCATTAATTTAATATGGAACTTTAAAATTATAACCTTTTTTAGCTGGTTTCCTGCCGGTTCTGCCCCTTCGAGGGTAAGGCAAGGTGTCGGATCCTCCAATAACGGGACGAGCCAAGTGTGCGTACTTGTCAGGATCACCCAAGTCATTGTAAACATCGTAGTCATAGATTCTATCGTGTTCCTTGCGCTGACCCGTTCCATCTCCTCTTAAAGTCTTCAATTCTTCTTCTCTATAGTAGACTAATGGAGCTGGTGTTTCACTTGGAAGGTATGTCTATATTTTTATTTATTTGATGGTGTAAGATTTCAGGAAATATAGTTCATATTTAAAGGTCTTGCTAACAAGTGCCCTAATGTTAAGATTAAAATATTGAAACCAGTTGATAGCTTTCATGTAGAAAAAATTGTTTTTTGATGTTCCAATGTGTTAACATTTCACTATATTTAACATGCACGATAAATATGGTATATTCATTACCTTGTTGGCGAAGAAGATGCGTTTCGTTTTATACTTGTCAGCACTGTAAATCCATGAGTTGCATACAAAGTTGATGGTTCCATGGTTTGGAATATCTTCAAGTGTCAAACTTACAAGGAAGAATTCTCGTGTCATGTTACTCTCAATATAAAATGCTCCTGGAACTCCCATGTCACTATTCCATTCAAAATGAATATCATATGCAGACTGTCCTGCTCCCAAAATTGGCATGGAAGTAACAAAACCTTCAATAAATGTTTTCTCTCCGACTTTCCCTTTTCCGCTTCCTACAAATATGTTACAAGTTTGATTTACAATTTCAGCAATGATAATACTCCCTCCGTCTCACATCAGGTGTCACATTTGAGTTTTACACAATTATTAAAAAAATGATTAATAATTTTGATTTTAATGATAAATATGTATCATTTACTAACATACTTTTATTAATTATAATTAGTGGAATATTTTTAAATGATTCAAATACAATAGATACAGATATGTTAAAAGAAAATAATAATAAATATTGTATTATTAGTGTTATAAAAGGGACAAATAAATTAAGAAAAAAAACATATAATTTAAGACGGAGGGGAAAAAACATCTAATTTGAAACGGGGGAGTAACATTCAAGATTAATTTATGTCAAAGTAACAAATTACTCTTTTTGTGCCAAAAAAATATTAATTCTTTCCACCTGAATAAAGTGTTTTATATAGGAGTTGATAGTTGATTATATCTTTCATGCTATAAATAAGTTTTTGGTCCCTTTAAATATCTCAAATTTCAGTTTTTATAGTTCAAAATATTTTCAGCAAAATTTGGGTTTGCTAAAAATAACTTAGAAGGAAAAACTTGCCAAATTGTTTTAGAGAGACTATATATAAAATTTTAGATATTTATACAGTATCCCTAAAAAAAAAAAGAAATTTATACGGTAGAATTATTTTTTTTAACCCATTTTGTAATGATAAAACAAAAGGGAAACTGAATTGAATCTTATGGACTAAGGGTCAAATAATAGAGGAAAAAAAAAATCAAATTATTGATAAGTATTAATAAAAAAATTAAACCTCACAAAGATTAATTTAATGTATCAAACTAATAACTGAAGACTAACATATCATATGATTTTCTATGTAAAATGTTACCAGATCGAAAATCATATGATATGTTAATGAGGTAAATCAAGACTAACTTCTGATGTGTGTGTATAAACTTCAATTCATTTGTAAACTTTATTAATGTTTACTCGTTAAAGCGTTATTGAGCAGCGCAACACTGTCCAAATACTATATGTGTTCAGTGTTGTAAATTTATGACGAGCATTATGTAGTCTTAGAATGAGAAATGAATAAGTTTATTACCATCGGCAGTGGTAGCACTGATCAACCTGAGAGCCACAGAACGGCCGACAAAGGCCCCGGCGGTGTCAATTAGAGTGCCGGCGACACCACCAACAGCCTTGATTCCAGTTTTGACCAAATTAGTGGTGTTTTTAGTTGCACCATTGATGGCATTGATGTCGAAAACATTTGTTTGCATCAACACAACTGTGCCCTTCACCTTTTGGCCTCTCTTAAGCATACTTTTGAACCCTGAATACATCTTAATTTGCTGCTTAAATTTTTTTTTTTGCAAATTAATGAGAGAAAAGTTTGTGGCTGGCAAGATGCAACCATCTCATTATTTATAGGGCCAAAATTAAGCTTCTGATTAAGAACAAATAATTTTTTTTTAATTGATTAATTGATCATTGACATCGTGCAAAAACTATTAGTAATAGGCTAATCGTGGAATATAAAATAATGATGTATTTTATTATAGAAAGAAGATAACAATATGTGTTACACAATCATATTATGACAAATGGATTTTTGAACTATAGTTAATTAGATTCTAACGCGTACACCAATAGTAATAGGCTAATCGTGCAAAAATTATTTCCTGATACGAGGTCGTCTTTCTTTCCATTGTTAATAATATCCCTTCTCACAACTCACATTCACATACCGTAACCATGGTTCAATTTAATAATATTAATAATAAGAGGATGTACAAGAGTTAATTAAACTATGCAAGTGCAACTCCTATATGATTTTAAGATGAACATAACTCAACTCTTACAAATATGATTTGTAAGGTGAGGGGTTTCCCACTTATAATAAACTCATTTTATCTTCATTTAATATAGAACTTTTACACTGCTCATATATGTTTAAGAATGGACGACAGGAGTGTGACTCGAGTTGTATGAAAATAGATGATCAAATAGATTTTATTACGACTATAATACATAATGAAGGTTGTCCCCGTGAGCATACTCAGTTGATAGGGACATACATAATTATATGCAGGGGTTGGGGTTTGAACCCAGACACCCCACTCATTCACCTTGAAAAAGGTGAATTCTAGCCACTAGATTAAAAAAAAAAAAATTAAGAATTCATTTTCAGGTATAGTTTTATCATCAAGTGTGAAACTATTAATATATGCAATGTTAAAATATAAAATAAATTTGTTTTTATTTTTTATCGCAAGATTTATCATTAAACTTTATTTAGTTGTTTTGACTCATTCCTTTTTCTATATTTTAGCTGTTTTAGTTGAATGTAGTTCCGTTAGAACTAAAATTTAAGTTTTTTTTTTTTTTTTTTTTGGAAAGTTCCATGAAAAAGAAATTAGTTTTTTTTTTTCTTTTTTTCTAGTACTGCAAACTTTAAAAATATAATTTTTCTGAATGCTTTTGTATGAATGAATTTTGAGGAGTGTTAGAAACACTCTCTTTTTAACACCTACATTGATATTTAATTTACTCTTTTATTGAATGAATTCATTGATATTTACTATTTTATTGAATAAATTAAATGTGTATTATACATTTTAAAATGAGTTTCACATAAAATGGTGGATTCCATAGATTTCGTCAAATAAAATAGTGGATGTTAGAAAGAATGTTCAACTCTATGGTCTATTCACTAATATTTTCACACCCCACAAAATATTTCTAATACAAAATATTTTGTCAAGATTGAATAAACTTTCAAAAAAACTTGAGCTAAATTTTCCAGAAGAAAAAACTGTTGATTGGAATACACGGGGAATTTTTTTTTGGAATTTTAGTCACGCTTCAAATGTGGTTAAACTGCCGAATTTGTAAAACGTAATACTTGGAAAAAGATTTCCAAAATTTTATCCATAGTTGCTAAAAATCCTGAGGAAAATTCAATGAATCTGCCGTTTAGTATCATTTCAAGAAACTTTTAATCAATTGTAAAAAACTTTTACTTACCAGAAATATTTTGTCCGAGTTAAAGTCAAATGACAAAAAGATAAAATTAACAATAGAATTTTTTATAGTTTGTAGGGAGGAGATGTATGAATGCAGGGGTAAAGATTAAAGTGAATTTTTATTTAAACTATAGAGCAAAAGCAAAAGCCCGCGACATGTGCAATGAGGCTAAGGCTTTGTAGAGCAAGAGTGATTTTTTATTTTTTCACAAGAGTTGTTAGGGCAATGAGGACTACCCTACTCTTCCTACCCCACAAAGTATATAACATGTCTAATTTATTTCCAACGACTTTAAATTATTGAGGAATAGGAGTTTAGTCCTTTCATCATTTCAGTTTTTGGGATCGAAAAATTGAAAAAGTCAAAATTTGAATTTTTTTTTTAATGTACTAGTTTTTCTAGTCCATACGAAGAGATACATATCATGTGAAATTCACACATAAGACTGTAAGATTATAAGTTTGAAGCGGACAAAGATGTTCAAACTAAAAATATTGATATTAGTCATTGAAATAGACCATGCAGACAAGAAAATATTAGTTTTTGAAAGAAAGAAAAAACAATGTTACGAGGAACTCAAATTTTGAGTTTTTGATAAATTAAAAAATTTGAAAAAATGGGAGTATTTGTTAACATTTCCCTATAAATGAAAACGATAAAACCAAACATTTTAAAAGAATATAGTAGTATGATTTTGAGGGGTAGGTAGAATAATTCTTCTGGAGCGATAATGCTATGAGAAGAGCAACCAATTGCATATACTTGGATATGGTTTGGAAGGAGCACATTTTCCAACTCATTAATTATTTTAGAGAGTGACTAATTTTTTTTTTTGTTAGACATGGTTACACGTAAGTACAAGTTTAGTTAGGGGTGCCCTACTTTCGTGTGGTGAATTCGATGATTTTTGACTTTGGATCGCGTGTTCAATTTCATCATTCTTGGAGAGAATGAGACTTTTTATCTTGCACAACTCTCGAGTCTCCTTCTAATTAACTTTATAAACTTATTTTTGATCATATCTTTGGGGCTTGCATACTTAGAAGTGTTTGTTTTGATTTGTAGTTTTTCTTTGGGCTTCGACCATCTTTTGTACCAAAAACAAGAGATTACTTTTTGCGTCCAATGAGTTTCTCACGCACCATATTTTTTTTTTAATACCCTTTAGATTCTATAATTCAAACAGCACTTCAGCTTATATAATCTGAAAACTTGTATTTCCAATATTTACTTAACATCGCTGATTTACAAAACATCATTGACATATACTATTAAGAAAACATAATTGAAAATGACCAAAAATTGAAACAAAAATGTAGAGACATAAAAACGAATTCAAATTCTCATTATATTAATAGATCATATCTTGAAAGTACATTTACATTAACATCAAAGCATATTACGCAAAATTATTAAACATCTAATATTAAACATATGGTGCAAGAAGATCATGTAGGGGTAAAAAGAATATGATGGAGGGGGAAGGAGGTTGGAGTAAGGTTTTTTTTTTTTTTTTTTAGGATGAAGGATACTTTGATGGTCAACCTTACACCTAAACATATCAAATTTACATCCAAACATATGGTACAAATTTGCATAGTGGCACCATCTTCGTTGATCGCTCATACGATCGCTAAAATAAAAGAGTAACCTTTTTGTATAAAAGGTCAACGATGGAAGCATATTAATTGTGGAAGAAAACAGAAGGAGAAAATGTGAAGAATGAGAATTTGTGAAGGATTGGTGGGTATTTACAGGAGGAACTTGTGAAGGATGATGCATAGAGTGTATAAGACCATTGATTACGGTCAAAAAACGTGGTAAACCTGGTTCGACCGGTCAATGAAACTGATATGACCAAAGAAAAACTTGTTCAATGAGTTAGTCTTGCTGAGCTGATTCGAACTCTGAACTAGTTCATATTAGGTAATTTGAACTCATCCCAGGAATGTTATTATATAATCCGAACTAATTTAAGATTGTGTTAAAATTCATACCTTATAGGGTGAGGGAGAGTTTAAATTATAAATTATATAATTCAAACCAGTTCAATACATGTTCTTTTTGTGATCTACATTGCACCAACAGTTTCCTTTTATGTTTTTTTTCTTTTTCTGTGTTCTGGTGTTGTGCCTTATTGGCCTTTTTTTCCAAAACTGTGACACCAATTTTTTAGGGCGAGAATAGAATTTGATTGATTCTCTTCATTAAATTCAATGGATTTCATAAATTTCTAATTTTAAGGTCACACGGCTAATACATATATAACACAAAGTGTCGTCAGAGTCTTTTGGCATTGGTGTCATACTAATCTTGTTTGAATTCTCTACTCCGATTATTTTCTATTACTTTGAGAATTCATGAAGTCATTCATAGACCTATTTAACACATAATTGATGCCTGTGTTTTATATTTACACTTTATTAAAACTGTTGTAAAAGAAAAAAAAAACAGACATAATCATATTTTCGTTTTATAGTTACGGTTTGCAAGCATGAATTCTCACCTCCGTTGATCTCTTTAAATTAATTCGAAGCTTCAATTCAAAGTGGGTAGAAGAAATTGTAAACAGAGCAAGAGGTTTAGCTTGGAATTCAGAAAAAAGTCTTGAAGCTTCACCCTTTCATCAATTCTTGATTTTTTCTTCAATTTGATTAAGGGGGATTACCACTAAATGACTGTTTTATCTTTATCTATTTTATGAGCATGTTGTTGCTTTATGAAATTTTTAGAGATTCTTAGTTTATGCAATCTATTTTATGTGTTTCTGTCAATCGCACTTTTGCTGCTGCGTATTTATCTGGTTTTGTGTTTGTGTCAGTTTCTGCATAATATCTGCATTCGTTTAGGTTTCCTTGTAGTTTCTTGTTTAATGCAATTACTACATAATTGCATTTCTATTTTTCATGTTTCATTAGTTAATGTTATTGCTCTTTTTAGATTTTATTTCTGCATAATACATTCTTTAATGATTTCTACTTGGCTACTGGTTAGAACTAACAATTAAAAATAAAAGATCTTAAATAAGGGCAGGTCTTTAAAAAATACCATTATAATTTTCAACGTAACATGCTTCTCTATTTTACATCTCTTTGTTATATATATTCAAATTGGTGAGGTATTTGAGATTCTAGAGGGTGATAAATGCCTTCCTGAAGAACAATTGCAAAGCTTATAAATGCCTTCCTGAAGAACAATTACATCTCCAAATGTGGTCTTCCTGGAAACTCAGGTGGCAGACAAATTAAATCTTGTTCTGGTTTTGCTTGCATGCAATGTAAATTTGAATCCCTCTAATATCTCTTTTGTTTAGAACCTTCTCCTTATGTCTATGGTTTTTTTTTTTTTTTAAATTTATAAAGATGAGCATATTTCTTATTCAAATTTACTAATTTAGAGAAGGGTTCATTGGATTTGAAACTTGTTATCATACTTATGCATATGTCATCTTCATTTATTTGTGTGGATTTACAGGGTTGTATATGGATTTGTTATGTTTGCAACTTATTTTCTTTTATTTTCAATAGGCTACATATGCTTCTTGTACAGTTTCTTTGGAAACAAATAGGTGATGGAAAGAAATGGGAGCTGCAGAGAAGAACCGATCGATGGCGGAATTTTCATGGAAATATATGTGCTCTACCTAATGGTCAGTGTAACAACTTGAAGGCACCATGATTTCTAGTCATAGTTTAAAATTGTTTGATGTAAAAGGTCGAAACTAAAGCATTAAGGTAAAATATAATTCACTTTAACTGTTATTACTTTTTGGGTATTAACAGCATTGCAACTGTTATATAATCTTAGGAAATCAATATTGTACATTACTTTTTCAGCACTATCATCTTTTTATCATGCCATATCGCACTACTAGGTTTGCACAAACCTTGGGGTCATTAATTCATTTTTTCCAAACTTAAACTAATGCATTTCATTATCATATCACATGTATTACACATACAAGAGGTAAACACATCTTAAGAACTTCTTATTGATGTATAGTAAAACATAAAAGCAAGCAAACAAACAAACATACATAATAACAAGACCATGACGATGAGGGAATTTGACAACTTCACACATTTTATTCAGAGCAAAGCAACATACCATCAAATTCTTTAGATGGAGATACTATTAGGAATGCCTCTGCAAGTCAATCCTTTCTCACTAGAAGGATAAAGCAGAGTGTATGGCATATTCACAGGCCCGTATCGGTTTCTCAATGACTCATCATTGTTCCTTTCAATGAGCTTTACCTCAATTTCAGCCAACTTCCTTCCAAACCTCTTGAAAGCTTCTAATGGCTGTGAATCTGAAGTCCAAACCTCGCCTTCATTTCTCTGTCCAAGGTATTGCTCATCAGAAGCATGCCTTGATAAGACCTCTAAGATCGTAAGGTCAGTGAGGGTATCATTTTTTGGTGTGATTGTCCTTAGATACACCTTTTGAAAGTTCTTAGAAAGCTCGGCATACTCAGCAGACCCTTTCTCAGGCATGTGTCTCCGGCTTTTAGTTGGTCGGTTAAGTATATATCCTCCATATGGATATTGACCAAAATTAACAGCTGCATGATGTGCTGAAGCAATCCATATGAGGATAGTGCAAGCTTCAATCAACTCTGTACAAGTTTGCATCTTAAACCACCATGTAGCATTCTTCAAATCACCATGACCCACCTCTACAACTTCTCTCCAAAATGCTTGCAGTTCAGAATCTTGCGCAACAGCAGCATCTGACGTGTAGTAGAAACTCACATATTCTTCAACCCATGACTTGATAGCATCCCATATCTCTAGTCCATCAGCAGCATAAGGGTAGTCCTCTATCAGAAGGCGAATTCCATGTGGGGAAGTTGGATCCTCAACAGCCACTCCTCTAGATAACAAGCAAGGAAGATATCATTAATATAAAAAATTAAAAAGCTTGAGATCAGTATCTATTTAACCAAGATTTTAAATTGGTTGTAGTATGATCTTAGTTATTCTAGCGAAACGCGGTAAAATACAGTTGATGTGGCCTCAACCAACGGTGTTTGGACATAAAAAAACCTTGATTTCTCGTCTTACATTGTGGTTACTAACATTTTTTCCAATCCTTTTTTTTTACTAATTAATTTATGTGCAGGATCTAATATTTTGTAAGGTTACCTTTTCAGTAAATCATTAGGAAGACCGTGCTCTATGAAAACCCAATCCTTATATAATAGAGCAGACAATTCTAAAGAATAACGTCCCATCAAGAATGTCGATTCTATAATACCCTCTGCATTAACCAAGACATTCCTTGCAAGTGCATTAATGTTCATTGTGTCACGATAATGTGGAAGTAGAAGTTTGTGAATAGGGTGAACCACACTAAGATGCCTATTTGTTGCTATGATGAATGGCTCAACAACAGCATGAGTGTTCAACCTGTTACACATGTAGATATTAATGAATTACTCATAGATTGATGAAATTAAATACGTTTGATTCTAGAAAAACTCATCAACATAATTCGTACCAGTGGCTGACAAGTTGATGAAAACAGGAGTCATTTACAACAACGTAAGCTTTGGCAAGTAGCCAAATAGAAGCTTCAACACCTTCACTTGCAGGCAAGTAAACATTACTAACAGGACCATAACTATCTTCTTGAGGATGTGGCTTACTTAGCTCAATGGCCAATGGCTTCAAAGTTCCATCATTTTGTAAGAAAATGAAGGTTCTCGTAGCATATGCCTTTGTATCAGTTGAGTTTATTTTCCTCAAATATGGAAATATTGGGTCATGGTGATCAAGTATGTAAAGCCTGTTGTTTTGGATAGCCTATTCAAAAAAATATAATTTAGTCATTGTAATTATTTGAATCATAAATAACCACAAAATAACATTGGCAAAGATGTATATTCATGGTATTAATGTTAAACTATGTCATTACTTCTTCTACAGTGACCCCATCCATGTTTAGCTGTAACTGTTCTTCGGTTATTGTGCTCGTATTATCACCGTAGAGTTGGGTATCTAGCTTGCTCTTTGGTGGGAACTCCTACAATAAATATAGAAAGTAATAATGAAGTTAACAATTAAAAATAGGAAAATGTTATTTCTAGCGAAGGAAATATGGCTGCTCCTAATTCTTGAAGATTTCGTGATGCTATCTTTCGGGAAATATGGTCAAAATAAAAATTAAATTTTCTGTTCGCAAAGAAATCGTTAAACTATCAAGTTTACCTGAAGTCTTTTGATTATGTGTGGATTCACACCAGCAATCATCTCCCTTGCAAATTCTCCATCAGTCATCCATGCAGACTGATTAACTGCTCAAAATAAGAGCATTTCAAATGATCCGTGATATTTTTATTTATTCTATGAAAATATATTGCTAGGACTGAACATGTGTTTCTAATAGATACCTTCAACCACTTTAGGTCGTGGAAACTTTAGGGCCGATTCACCATCAGTTCTGAGGAGTTCCTGGAACACTGGTATGGGGCTAATTTTGCTAAGTGCATTAGTAGGTAATTCAATTCCACCATGATATAATGAACGGACATCTTCAAAAGTGTTAAACTCTGGCTGATTGAATTGTAATGTAAGTGCAGATCGTAATTGAGGTATAACATTTTGAGATGCTGATTTCAGTATATAAACAAGAAAGTCTGAAGACTTCAAGTGGCCAAATGATTCATCTCTTGGAATGTAAACAAAGTCGCTCCGACTCTCACTTTTATCATCTGTAACATACAAATAGAAGACATTAGCAACAAGATCAATATCTTTAAAATCATATAGAGGAAATGTTTTGATCATAGGACCTTTAACTTAAGATAGAGCATAAAGTTTATCACCTTTTTTAGCATGTTTCCTGCCGGTTCTCCCCCTTCGAGGGTAAGGCAAGTTATTGGATCCTCCAACAACGGGACGAGCCAAGCTTTCTTTCTTGTCAGGATCACCCAAGTCATTGTAAACATCGTAGTCATAGATCCTATCCGATTCTTTGCGCTCACCCGTTCCATCTCCTCTTAAAGTCTTCAATTCTTCTTGTCTGTAGTAGACTAATGGAGCTGGTGTTTCGCTTGGAAGGTACGTCTATATTTATATTTATTTATCGGTGTCAAATTTTGAGAAATATAATTTGTATTAGCATGTTAAAGAAATATGATTTTTTTTCATTACCTTGTTCGTAAAGAAGATGCGTTTCGTTTTATACTTTTTAGCATTGTAAATCCATGAGTTGCAAACAAAGTTGATGGTTCCATGGATGGGAATATCTTCAAGCGTCAAACTTACAAGGAAGAATTCTCCTAGCATGAAATTTTCAATATAAAATGCTCCTGGAATTCCCATCTCACTGTCCCATTCAAAATGAACATCAAATGCAGATTGCCCTGCTCCCAAAATTGGTATGGAGGTAACAAGACCTTCTAAATATGTTTTTTTTCCCACTTTACCTTTTCCACTTCCTACAAATATGTCATAATGCTTAATTTATGTCAATATAAACAACTTAATCTTTTCTTATGCTAAGTGCTAAATTTATGTTCACCCAAGTTGCTTAGATTATATCAAAGTGAAATAATTCCTAATTTCCTACATATATTTTAGTAATAGTTGATTTATTATTTAAAATAAGTTACGTCAAAGTGATAATCACAAAAATAAAAATAAAAATTTATAATAAAACAAAAGGGAAAATAAATTGAATCTTAATGGACTCAGGATCAAATTCTTGTAAAAATTAAAATATAAAGACAATTTTCATTTGGATCCTTTGTAAAGCCATTCATTTAAAAACGATAAACTTTGAAACTTATATCACCTGCAGATTTAAAAAATGGTGAGGCCTAGGTTGCCTTTGAAAACTCATGGGCAATTTACCTAAACCAATCAAAAGTTTTCATGTGTACTCCATTAGAATAATAACATTTATTATTTTATTTTGCAAAAATTTAGCAAGTATTTTATTATTTGCATATTCACCCCATCTTAAATTAATGATTTTTTACAATTTAAACCATCACAATAATTAAATTTCACCTCTAATTCAATCACTCTCCAAACCTCTTTTTTAGCTTGGCAAAAATCATTAAAAATTAAAATTATCACCCCTGAGAATCAAACCTGGATGCTCCCACCTATTTAAAATGTACTCTGGAACCACTTGATCAATACATTTTTTATGAAATAATTTGGAATTCAAAATTATGTTATTAGTGAGCAAATTATTTTATTTTTATTTGCAGTGCCTTTATAACCTAGCTTTAGTGAGAAAAAAAAATCATTTTATGTGTGTATAATTATGAAGTAGTAAATTTTTCTTAAGAAAAATGAATTCATTCAATTGATTTTTTATATTTTAAATTTCATTCTTTTTTATAAATTCATACTTTTATATAGATTCGATGACCTACGACAATGTTTCATTTGTGATCCACCGAATTATGATTTATTTTAGGTACTATTTTTCATTTGGATCAGATAAATTGTTTAAAGGTAATAATTTTTTTTTTTGCAAGGTCTTATAAGTTATAACCTAGCTTTAGTAAAAAAAATCATTTTATATGTGTATATTTATGAAATAGTAAATCTTTCTTAAAAAAAATAATTCATTCAATTGATTTTTTATATTTTAAATATCATTCTTTTATATAAATTTATAATTTTATATAGATTCGATGAACTACAACATTGTTTCATTTGTGATCAAACGAATTATGATTTATTTTAGGTACTATCTTTCATTTTGATCAGATAAATTGTTCAAAGGTATTATTATTATTATTTTTTTTGCAGTGTCTTATAAGTTATAACCCAGCTTTAGTATAAAAAAAATAAATCATTTTATATGTGTATATTTATGAAATAGTAAATATTTCTTAAAAAAAAAAAAATGAATTCATTCAATTGATTTTTTTTATATTTTAAATATCATCCTTTTATATAAATTCATACTTTTATATAGATTCGATGACTGATGGGATAAAACCGCAAGTGCACGATTCTACCAGAATTCAGGGCATTACAAACGCAACATGTGGCATAAAAACATTACTTTATATGTATATACTATTGATTTTCCTGTTCATTTAAAATATTTTATTTGCTTAATTGCACTTTTGGACCCCTATCTTTTCAAAAGTTGCGGTTATGGATCCCTAACTAATTTAAATACAAAACAGTCCCCTATGTTTTGATTCTTTAGCAGTTTTGGACCCCCAAGGCAAAAAAAAAAAAATTTGACAAGTGGCACCTCACTTAGGGTGCCACGTCAGCGTTGACCGAGTCAACAATGAATTGGGGTCCAAAATTGGCAAAAAATCAGAACATAGGGGGCTGTTTTGTATTTAAATTAGTTAGGGGTCCATAATCGCAACTTTTGAAAAGATAGGGGTCCAAAAGTGCAATTAAGCCTATTTTATTTACTATTTTATCCTTTAATAATATTATATTAAATTTGAATTAGAAAAATGAAATCTCATTAAAATAGGAAATATACCACTACAACAGGAACAATACTATATATACTTTTTTTTTTTTTTTTACAAAATACTATATATACTATATATGAAGGGAATAGAGACTTTGGGCTGAATTTTTTATAATTTCAATTATACCCTTTAAACAAATTTTCCTATATTAATGTTCCATTCTTGGTGGTATTAAAAAAAGATAAGAATTTATATTATATTTGTTAAACTACTGTGTTGTTGTGGTAAAAGATAAACATGATTTTTTTGGGTTTGTTACAATTTTAATTTCACAAATATTTGTACTTATAATTTTAATCAAAATCAAAATTTCATATAAAATACCGTTCATAATTTACACATGTCACGTGCCCGTTTTTTCGCTAGTTATATATAGTATTTATACTATATATAAAGAAAACTATCTCTTTCAGCACTTTTGGACAGGATTTTTCTTTCCAAAAATACCCTTAATTTTTAATACAAACAACACATGTAACAAATAAATAAGAATAAATTTAAATATTAAAACAAATGTAACAAACACGATATGTGTGTTTGGTTTTTTTCCTTTATCATTTAAAAAGTGTAACAAACTATATGAGTATATTTAATATTTGCTTTTTTTATTATCCCAATTATACCATTAAAACAAAATCCATAATCATCAATCAACAACAAGAAGATCCAACATTTTAAAAAATAAATAGATAAATTTAAAGGAATTTTTTTAAGATTCTTATGTTGTTACATAATATTTGGACAAGATTCTAATTCTCATTAATCTTTTCTCCCACGTCAAGAATATCTCTTTGCTTCTTCTGATTCATATTCATTCATTCCTTATTATTCTAATTTTTAACTCAATTCATCTTCCTATAGATTTGCATCGTTTTTGCTGAACCAAGAAGGACTGTTAAGTAGAAGAATTCCAGAATCATAGATGTAATCACAATAGTTCTCAATGACAATGCTTAAAAAAAATTGATTTTTTTCCCAATCTATCTCTCTCAATCCCGATCTACTCTCTATCCCCTTAAACCCTTTTTTCCTAAACTATTCCTTACCTCTCATGCTCTCTCTTCTCCATCGGATACCATTTCCCCTTCTATCATCTTCATTGCATTCTCCTCTTTCTCTTTCATTTTTGACTTCTCAATAAAAAATCAATCGCAGCTTCAATTTTTTATTGTCGAATTCGAATTCGAATTTGGGGTGCGTGGGTTCGATTGAGAGAGATAGGGATCGAGATGATGGATATATAGACAACGGTGTTGATGGTGGTTTTGAAAAAGAGGTTTTGATGGTGGTTATCTGGATTTTCTCTGGATTTTTTTTTATGAAGGTGATGAATGAGGGAAAGAAAGAAGATGAAGTATGGGATATAATGCTAGATGTTGTTGGTTCACAGTAAGATACAGTGGACATGCATGATCTAACAATCTTTCTTTATTAAAAAAGATCAAACGGTTTATATTAAAAAAAATAATAGGATCTATAGTGGACCAGGGGGTTCACCATAGATATTTGAGGTTAAAGTTAATTTATTTGCAAACTGTGGGAAAAGTGAAGGACTAAAACGTGAGTTTTATTAATTGTGAGACCAAAATAAAACCAAAGAATTAAATAAGCCTTTTTTTTTACTAAAGCTAAGTTATAACTTATAAGACATTGCAAAAAAAAAAAATTAATACCTTTAAACAATTTATCTGATCCAAATGAAAAATATTATCTAAAATAAATCATAATTTGGTTGATCACAAATGAAACATTGTTGTAGTTCATCGAATCTATATAAAAGTATGAATTTATATAAAAGAAAGATATTTACAATATAAAAAATCAATTGAATGAATTTATTATTATTTTTTAAGAAAGATTTACTATTTCATAAATATACACACATAAAATGATTATTATTATTTTTACTAAAGTTAAATTATAAGTCACTGCAAAAAAAAAAATAAAAAAAATTGCTCACTAATAACATATTTTTGCATTCCAATTTAATTCATAAAAAATGTATTGGTCAAGTGGTTTGGGAAAACATTTCAAATAAGTGGGTGCATTTAAGTTCGATTCCCACGAGTGATAATTTTAATTTTTAATGATTTTTGCCAAATTGTTCAACTAAATTTGAATGAATGCATGATCTTTGGCATTAAATTCCAAATTTGATAAAAAAAAAAGAGAGTGATTGGATTAGAGGAGAAATTTAATTATTGTGATGGTTTAAATTGTAAAAAATCATTAATTTAAGATGGGGTGAATATGCAAATAATAAAATACATGCTAAATTTGTGCAAAATAAAATAATAAATATTATTATTCTAATGGAGTACAAATGGAAAATTTTGATTGGTTTGGGTAAATTGTCCATGAGTTTTTAAAGGTAATTTAGAAAAAACCTTAAAAAATTGGTCTGTTACTTGTTTAGCGTACAATTTAGCGACCGATTTCAAAGTTTGGTAAAATGCAAAGTTCACTAAAATTGTGAAAATGCTACCACGTTTTTTTCCCCCTCATCTCAATTATCTACTGATGTGAAATGTTATATGTTATTAGGAATTCTCTCAGGTACTTATGGGTCTGTTTGGTTAACCCCAAAAAAGAGCTTTTAGCTTCTAGCTTATAGCTTATAAGCTCGTTTGATAAAAAAAACTCTGTTTGGTAACACTTTTTTACCATGAGCTTATAGCTTATTTCACGAGCTTATAAGCTATTTTTCAGAAGCTATTCCAAGTAGCGTTTGAGCTTATAGCTTATAGCTTCTCACTTTTTCTTCCAATTTTACCCTTATTATTTCATTTAAATTGTATTTTTATCCATTATAATTTTTATAATAAGCTACGTAATAAAGACTACTATCCCTTTATTCCAATTTTTGTATATATATCAGCTGGCCTTTTTTTTTTTTTTTGAAAAAATATATACCTTCGTTTTTTTTTTACGAAACAAAATATTATTATTCTATTAGTGTTACTTTTTTTTTTTTTTGAGATAAGTGTTATTTTCTTTATTCTCTGTTATTATTATTACTCTATTAGTGCTACTTTTTTTTTTTGTTTTTGAGGTAAATGTTATTTTTTTTATAAAGTGGAAACACTTAAATGATAATAAATATAAGATAAAATTTTAGTGAATAAAATTTAATTTAATTTATAATACATAGGATATATTAAATTAATAAATTTAAAGTATTTTTTTAAAGAAAAATTAGTTTACAAAATTACAAATACTTAAATTAATGATATAATTTTTATTATGAATTAAGAATACCCTTTATGTCATTTTACATTTATCAGCTAGTTGAACCGCTATTTTTACCAAACACTTCAGTTAGCTTATCAGCTATAAGCTATCAGCTAGCTTATCAGCTAAAAGCTATCAGCTAACTTATCAATTATCCGCTATTTTTACTAAACAGAGCCTATGTCCACCGATGTGAAAGGCAAACCAAAGTTTACTAAAATTTCAAAATTGTCACTGTGTGCATCTTTCCCATTAGGTATTTTCTGTGCCGATGTGAAAACCCCTGTTGTAAGATGTATATTTTCTAGTAGTGGTTATGCCAGCTTGTAGCCTTAGATCTCTCCAAGGAAGAAAAAAGCTACTAAAAAAACTTGAATTAGTAAGAAGAACTTTAGAGGAAAAAAATCTCCCTAAATTTAGTGACCAAAGTATAGGGAAAAAAAATATTTTTCCATCACTAATTTTCGTCCCAATTTTATTTGTTTTATTTTTATAGTGAAAATTCTACCTCATATATTAACAAAAGAATAAAGTTTAAAGGATCATCAAATCATCAGCACATTATATCTTCACCTAAAATCATAAGACACTTACTATATGAATCACTTTTTATATGGCATTTGTTAAGATAGACTCATTTAATTTTTAGAAGTACTACTTTAACAAGTTAAAACTAAAATAATATATAAAACAAGGGTTTAAGTTAGCAACTTTTGCAGGCATTTGTTAGAATATATTCACTCATTTTTTTAAGGGACATCCACTCATTTTTTTTTTAGAAGGACTATATGTTAGAAGTGATAATGAAAAATTTGTTAATTATACACACAGTAAGGTGCATGTTGCTAAAATACTCCAAAAAGCTTCCCCCAAACACATATTTCAAGGTGCAAAGTTCAAATTCTTTTAGGAGAGTTGTAAAATGATCATTAGTGTCGAGTAGTAGTATGAAAGATTAAGAAGTAATTACCATCAACATTGGTAGCACTAATCAACCTGAGAGCCACTGAACGGCCAAAGGAGGAAGTGTAGGTATCAATTATAGAGCTAGTGATATCACCAACAACATTGAATCCACCTTTGATTAAACCAGTGGCACTTTGAGCTGCAGTGATTTCGTTGATATCCAATACATTCTTATGCATCAATATCACTGTCCCCTTCACCTTTTGGCCTCTGTTAAAGATACTTTTCACCCCTGAATACATCTTAGTAATTTACTGCTTTTAATTTTGTATTCTTTTGCAAATTAATGAAAGAAAAGTTTGTGGTTTGCATGTTGCAACCATCTCATTATTTATAGGGCCAAATTAATGTTCTGATTCAAAACTATATTATTTTTTTAGAGACTGATTCAAATCATATGAGTCAATGTTCTTTCCATATTTTATCCTCATCCAAAATAATTGATCTACTTGTAAAAAAAAAACATTTACCAAAATAATTTATCTTTTTCAATTTGCATGCAACATTAACGACTTCTTTTCTACTGTACAATGGAATTAATATCATCAATTTCAACTCAATATCTTCAATTTTTTATATATATGGTAAAAGTTAATACATGATAAAAGTACTTCATTAAAAGCAATCTTCTCTTTACTTTTAACATAGGTGCAGTTTTTTTTTTTGAATGAACATAGGTGCAGTGTTAAAAAAAAATGGAGTATTCCTTAAACGAATTAGTTGTCTTTTTTTATGTGACTAAAATGAAGTCGTCTTTGTTTAAACATACTCTTCTCACAGAAGATAACCATGGTTCAGTGCAATAATAATAATAATAATAATAATATTAGCAAGAGGACGTTGAGGACTATAATTTGAGAGGTAGGTAGGCGAATTTACCGGGGCAATAATGCAATGAGAAGAGCACCCAATTGCAGTGCTTGGCCCCAAAGATGTTCAAAACTAGACTATTAGTGTGTGAAGAGAAAAACAAAAGAAGAAAAACATGATTTCTCAGTATGTCCAGTTATATTCAAATTTGTTATAATACAATGTCAATTGTTGATTGAAACTAGAGATTAGTTCAGGTAGCAGATGATGTCCTCGATTATGATTCTCTTTCTTTGCACGATTGACGTTGAGGAAAGAATTTTCTCCCTCAGCTACGGGTTCCTGAAATTATTTAGTAAAATGTTAAATAGAGTTGTGTTTTTGGCCAAGAAGTGTATGTAAACTAAGATAAAGAGATAATGATAAATGGATAAATTAGCGAAAAAAATAGCTTGTGTTTGATTGTGTGTTGACTGTTAACTCGGTCTAAAGTCTTCAAGGTTGATGTACTAGCCAATAGACTCGAGAAAGAATCGACCAACCCTCTTTCGGCTAAAATAACACTTGCATAACCTTCTATCGGCTCGGAAAATTCTCCCAACCAAATGTCATTTTGTGTTGCGTTATCACTTGAATTTCGAGTGATGAGATGACGCAACGTAATTGAAATGGTTACGAACAATATCATCATTACGTCATAAAAGTAGAAAAGTAGTCGTTGGGATGAATCAATTTGAGATCTTTTGTGTAAAAGTATTTCATTACTCTCATTTTTTTTTGGGTATAATTACTCTCATTTTAACGTCTTCTACTTATATATATGATTAAATTTTGATACATTAATATGAGAAGAGTACTTTATTAAAAATAATTTTATCTCTCTTTCATTTATACATTGTTCTTCATCCATGTGAATTAGTTAACTAAATCGGTTATTTATGAGGGAGAGAGTATTTTTCTTTTGAACTATAATATTTATTTTGTGTAAACCTTCTGATTTTGGGAAAATAAACCGCTTTTTTTTTTTTAAATAAAACTCTAAACTCCAGTTTTCAGTACGTAGGTAAGTTTGAAATCATCAATTGATCATTGACATGCAAAAACTATTAGCATGAGGCTAAGCGTGGCAGATAAAATAACAATGAATTTGTTTAAAAAACAGTAATAAAGTACTGAAGGTAAAATACTTTATCATAAAAAAATATAATAATAATATATGTTGATTGATCATATTTTGACAAATAGATCTATTGAGCTATTGTTAATTACATTCTTACGTGTATACAAATAAAAATATTCCCTGTACGAGGTTGTCTTTTTTGTTTTTGATTTTGATGGTACGAGGTCGTCTTTCTTTCTTTTGTTTAAACATACTACTTTTCTCACATAAGGTAACCATGGTTCAATGTAATAATATCAATAATTGTACAAGAGTTAATTTAACCGTGCGATTATTGCACATTACGATGCTCTCCATTTTCAATTGTCACTATTTACTTGTTAACAAAATTAAAAATAGTAGAAGTAGGACTATACTAGATTCAATAATATTTTAACTTTTAAAAAATTAAATTCATTAGTTTTGACCGTTTCCTAATACAATATATTGATAAATCCTTAATCAATGTCTTAAATACACTTTTTAGTATTTTTCTTAAATTAAATAGTAGGTCATATCAGATTTTTAAAATGTCACATTCAAACCTAAATAATAAACCTACGACACGCCACATGCTAGACATTGATCTTAAAAATTTTGGTAGATTAGACTTAGATTTTGCAAAATTTAGTTCGGCCTAACCTATTATATTTTGAAGATTGCTCTAATCCATGTCCTAATTATTCATCCCATTAATTCAGCTGTTCAATATTTTTCAACGGCAATTACTGCTACGGGCATTTTTAAGACCAGTTCATTTACTTTTTAAATTGTTTTAATAGCAATTTTCATTATTATATGTACCCCATATACGCTTCCCATGACGTCCAACGCTGACAGCAGCATGCAAGTGCACTTCACGTGATCTTGTTCCTTATTGCATAGTTAGTTTTTTATTTTCTAATTTTACTATACCGAACTCTAACATTTTCACACTCAAAGTTCTTGCCCTGTCTCCCGTTTTTTTCTTTTCTTTTTTTAACAAAAACAACTTATATATTTTCATTCATCAAATCAAATTGAAAGTAATACAAGATGGAATTAAATAAAAGATATGATGCCGAATATACATAGATGTGATATAAGATAGAATAACGAGCATATAATTATAACACTTAATAATATATGAGTGACATAATTTGTTTGTGTTCAAGCTAAACTCATCTTAAAGTTTTGAAACTGTTCTACTAATAATTTAACTGTGCGATTGCGCATTACGATGCCCTCCATTTTCAATTGTGACTATTTCCTTCATCGCTCATATGAATTAGCTGTTAAAAGGTAGGTCGTATCAGACTTTCAAAATGTCATATTTAAACCTAAAAAATAAATTTATGATAGACCGCATGCTAGATACAGGCCTTAAATTTTTTAACAGATTATCCTTAAGTCTTGCAAAATTTAGTTCGACCTGCCTATTTCAAAAATTGCTCAAATCTATTTCATAATTGTTCATTCGCTTAATTCATTGGAAGTTAACTGTTGCTCGATATTTTTCAGCGGCAGTTCAGATCGGTTTATTCATTTTTTAAGTTGATGTAAATAGAAATATGTACCCCATATTCGCTTCCCATGACGTCCAATGCTGATAGAAGCAGCATGCAAGTGCAAGTGTATTATATTACCGTATAGTCGCTTGAAATGAAACCACACACTTCACGTGATCTTATTCTTTATTGCATTCGTTTTTTCTTCACTAATTTTACTATCCCAAAACTCTAACCTTTTCACACTCAAAGTTCTTGCCCTCTCTCCCTCTTTTTTGTTTGACCAAAAGCAACTTATATTTTTTCATTCATCAAATCAAATTGAAAGTAATATAAGATAAAATTAAATAAAAGATATGATAACAAGCATACGATTTTAACACCCTTAATAATATATGAGTGACATAATTTGTTTGTGTTCTTGCCAAATTTATCTTAAAGTTTGGAAATTGTTCTACTTATATCTACAATTGGACAAAATACCGTCAAACTTCGATTGATTGCTAGAATTATCCATGATGTCTTCTGCCACTAACTTACAATCTAGTTCAATTTTCACGGTTGATAATCCTAATTCTCGAACATTCATAGTGATATGTCCGGTGAAGATGAGATAAATATGGGGGTGGTTCTCTCCGGGAACTGCATTTGTTCTCCGGAAATTTTTCTTTAAGTTGTAAATAGATCATTTAAGTTGTATATTTATCGCACTCTTATCCTTTTAAAGATTTGTTTGAAACTTAAAAACTTAAAAAACTTCATATAGGTGTATTAAATTAACAATTTAAAAGATCTATTTGAATTTTTTAAAAAAAAAAAAACAAAAAAACTTAAAGGACATATTTAAACCTTAAAAAACTTAACTGATCAACCTAATATTTTTGTCAAACTCATAAAAAAGCGTTCATGGCATACGGTGTTTTCCTTCCATAAAAATAAAAAATAAAAAATATCTGAATGTATTTTTGTTTTACAAAACTCACATGGCATGTTGTAGGAGATTTGAGATGTGTGTGGGGGTGGGTGTAAAATTCCATAAACCTGATAAATCAAAATTGTTAAAAGTGAGAGTAAATTGGAATGGAAAATTTAAAAATTGTGGAAGTGGGGAACCACGTAAAAATAAACTTTTCCAACTTAAACCATATGATAATTTCTTAATCTGTCCTCTCATGTTATCAGCAGTACGCTTTTAATAGTGTTTTATATTTGAAATATACTGCCAGAAATACATTTATGATAATATAAATTGATAGATTTAAGCAATATAAGAAGATTCATAAATTATCAAAACATGCGCAATGCTAAAGCCCACAACATGCAGATGCACAAAGGAGGATTCGATTTGTAGTGCAAAGTTGTTGGGGCAATGAAAATCGGATTTAATTTGTATGTATAGATAGTATAAAACTTGTTTACACATGTATCAAATCAAATTACGCCATTAAAATATTTATGGAGATATTTAAACAATTCACTTATAAAAACGACACTTTATTCTAATTTGATTGGATGGATATATAAAAAGAAATTACACTACTTGTTCAGAAAAAAAAAAAGAAATTACACTATCGGTGCATAGAAATGACACTCATGAAAATTACCCTTCCTACCAAACAGTATATAAAGTCTCTATATTATTGCCAACAACCATAAATTATTGAGGAGGTAGAGGTTAGCCATTTTAGCACGTTTGTGTTATTGAGATAACAAAATTGAAAAAAGTCAAAAATTGAGTTATTTAAAATGTAGTAGATTTTGAAAGAAAGAAAAAAAGTTCCAATGAACTCAAATTTTTGAGTTTTTGAGATAACCAATTAAAATTGTTCTTGGGACGTAAAACACGCTGAGTATTAGGGGTGTTCAAATCCATACCAATCCAAAATAAAACCGCAAACTGATCCAAAAAAACCGAAAACCGCAAAAAACCAAATATTTTTGGATGTGTTTGGATGTTGTTTTGGAAAAACCGCTATGATCGGATCGGATTTCGGATTGCGTTTTCAAAACCAAACCGAACCGCAAAAGTAAATTTTTATACTTATTTATTATTTTATTAGTATTATATATTGCACTAATATATTGCTTATTGATATTTAATCTTATATATTGCATTAATTTAATCTATATTATTACTACTTCATCTATTTCAAATATAATCAATCATTTTTATTGTGTAATGTTAACTTTTTAAATAAATTTGTGTCATATTTTGTATCAAACCTATTATTTTATTGTGTATGAGTAATATTAATATTTAAAAAAAAAATTACATGTTACACTTTGGATATCCAAAAACCGATCCAAATTAAACCGCATATATTTGGATCGGATCGGTTCGGATTTTTTTAACATAATCATCCAAACCGAACCGAACCGCACGTGATTTTTATTTTGGATCGGTTGATTTTTAACCTCAAAACCGATCCAAACCGGACCGCGAACACCCCTACTGAGTATGTAAGCTTAATATTGTTTTTCTTTTACAAAAAGTAAATTTAAGGGGGTGTTTCTATCAAGTATAATATTTACATTTATGGGAATACATAGGTACGGAATGAGTATATCCATATTTTTTATAAGATTGAGAAATCATTATTCTTAGGTATCTAAGGTTCTTAGGAATGAAATAACTTTTCTTAACTTTAAACAATCTTACGAAATTATTCCCAAGGTAAAGGATGGAAAAGTAGGTTCCCATCAAATTTTGTACACTTTTTTTCTAAAAGAATATAACTTGCAATTCCCCTAGGAGTGTTCAAGAGTGTGCCAAACATTTTTTTTTTTTTTAAATACCCATGAATAGAACTCCCGTCATGATATCTTTAACTGTGATTCCCTTTCTTCAAGCGATTAATGGTGAGGATGGAACTTTGTTTTTAGGTTTTTTTTGCTACTAGACTAGTTGGAAATGCATGTAAAATAACAACGGCAGAAAAATAAAAGTGATAAAATAGGGAAAATAGTTTGTGATTGATTGATTATGTGTTAAATACATTGTATAGAGTATGTACTTATAGGCAAAACTATTTCTACTGGCCACAAGATATTACCTACAGTGTTTAACCTTGTTCGACTATTTTCACGAGTAAGCATCAGCTTTCCCACGCTCGACTGTCAGCTTCCCAATTAATGGCATGACATGTTGACAAGGTCCATAATGTTTAGTACCTCATTGTCCAGATCTGCTTGAGCTTTGACTCAATATGATGTCTTCAAGACAATCGACCTACCCTTGTTTGGCTAGAATAACACTTGCATAGATTTCCATCGCTTGTCTATTGATTTCAGCTAACATGACATATATAATTACTTTTAGGTGTAAACATATGCTTCCTTGCGTTGCATTTTCGATTGGCTTCCAAGTGATTGGGATGATGCAACATAATCGAACTGATTGCGCGTGAACAATGCGATCTTTTATGAATGGATATGAACTAATAACCCTGTCAATCCAATAACTCCAACGGTTACCGCAGTTTTCTCAATTGGTATGGTGATATCTTCGCCTATTTGAAAGACGATCTTTACGTATAAATAACTTTTTATAGACCTGGATTATTCCCCAACTTTTCACCCTTTGTCGTTCTTTTTATGTGGCTTCCTATCCACTAAATAATTCATGACTATTACTTTTTCTACCCTGCTGCCTTCTCGCGCGCCCTGCAAAATTTACTAAAATACCCCTGGTCCGGATTACATAATCCGGAGCAAATTGTTAGTGATATCCGAAAAACGAAATTCGGACCAGATGTTATGCGTTTTTTTGTGTCTTTCTTTGATGTCAAGGGTTTCTGTTGACCGTTATATGAACCCCACACAAGTTGCAATGTTATTCCAGGGTTCATACGAACAGTCAATAATGACCATGACACCACTAACACCCCAAAAAAACTAAAAACATTTGAAGAAAATGGAAGAAAAGAGGTGAAATGAAGAATGAAGGTATTTGTTGAAGATGGAAGCATGTTTATAGCCTAAAACAAGTCCTAGGTCATTAGTACAGTAAATGAAAACGTGTTAGTGGTTGTAACCGTCCAAACCCACATTAATGGCTCTCTTTCAAAAGAATCCAATGCTGAAGCTTTCAAGATTTTACATTCCGGAATAACCTTAGCCCTACAGAAAGTGCCAACTTTTCCCTTGTTCACCATTATCGCATTAATCCGGAAAATATATTCCGGAAAACAAAGGTGCATTTCAGATTTTATTTTCTGGAATGCAACAATGTCATGGCCAGTGGTCTGCACCACACATTTTTGTCGATGGTCAGGTAATAAAAAACGTGTTTTATCACGTTTTTTGACTGCATTTATGGTCTCCCAACCGTTTTTGCCCCTCCCTATAAATAACCTTCCAAACCCCACAATTTCTCACACCATCCTCTCTCACCCTCTCCTCCTCTTCTTCCTTCTAAAACCATCGTTTTTCATCGTTGGCCTTTCATAGATAAGGGTCTCGTTGAAAACTTTCAAGGTTTGTATGAACGGTCAATGTGGATGGAACAGTGCTGCAACGAAGTGCGGTTCATCTGAGGGTCATGTGGGTCAGTGTGGTTCTTAGCTTGGCCTATCTGGGCGTAAGTTTCAGCACCCCCACCTCCCTCAGGGACATTGTTTTCTTCTTCCTGCCTTCCTCTTCCCTCCTCCTCCTCCGGTTTTCCTCCATTAGGGAACCTACTGCTATGTCCTATCGCATAGTAGTGATTAGGATCTTAGGAGATTAGAATTAGGCTCTTAGGATATTAGAAATAGATTTAGGATCTTATATAATAAGCTTAAAAAGCTTGAAAATTATTGTAATGTATAGTTCATATATTAATAAAATGAGTTATTTTTATGTTTGTGTCCTTTTATTTCTGTTTTTTATTTTATTTTACGAATTGTAAAGCTTAAAATTGCAAAAGTTATGGTAAAATATTATTCCGGATTTTCAAATCCGATTTAAAAATACATTCCGGAAAACGAAATTCGGACCAAGGGTAAAATTGAAAAAAAAAAAAAAAAAGGGTGTGCAAGGAAAGATATAGGGTGGAATAGGTAAAACTCACAATTCATTTTGGTGCGTCCTTCAACCCTCAAACCCAATAGTCAGAGAGCTTTGCCAATGATTATTCTCTAGTTTTACACCCGATAATTTTCTTAATCTTGTCATTTTCAAGATAAAAGACCACTAATTCAGAAAACGAGAATGAGAAGGGAAGTGGCAAACGAACTTTGACTCGTAAAGGCAAATTAAAGCATGACAATGTCTAGATAGGGGAAACTTAAATTCCTAACATTTCATGGGAAGGTAATAATTGTCTCAATCGATTTCCAGAACTAACACTTCCTTCATTTACTAAGTAATTTCTTATCCTTGTTTTTAAGAGTCTTTGTGCAATTTTATTTAAGGATTTTTAGAAAATTCTAAGGAGGTGCTGATAGTTTAGTGAAGAGTCTATGATGTTTAGAGAAACCATTTTAAGTCTTGTATTTTCCTACCTAGACAACTCTATAAATGTCATAAGTCTTTTTGTTATAGACGCTATGAGTTGATTTTATCACTATGACTAGAAAAACTCATTGGATTAGTATTGAATGATCAACTTCAATGATGTTGTTTGAACTATATGTAATCGATGATGTCCTCTATTAATGCAATCTGAAATATGCTTATAAGGTATACCTTGTGCTTAATGATTTTCAATGCCTGATAAACTCTGAATTGATTTTAATTTATAGTTCACAATCAACACTTGTTTTTGTAACACGAACTAGGTAGTGTTCTTTAATCAATTTATCTAGACATAAGGTATTAATTAGTATGGTCGGTAGTTTAACTGTCAATGAATCTTTTGATAAAATTAGTTTCACCTAAGAAATTAGGGTTCTATTTTAGATAAATGGGACGTCGAGGCAAGAAATTGGTCGTGGTCTATTTCTTTAAACTGTTGTGAACATAGAAATCAAATTGTTATTGTCTAGGAACTAGTATTATCAAAGAAAATCTTTCTATAATTTAATTTGCGAAACCAAATCTTACGAAAACTCCCCCCAATTTAACTTTTTAATAAGTATTGTTTAATTGTCAAGTATAAACAATAATATTTGTGGAGAGGGATCTTTATAAACACTATTACTTGATCTGCCAAAGAGTCCATCAAGCTTTTGGCGCCATTGTTAGGGAATCGTTGATGATCTCAACAAGGTAGCTACGCTCTACTTACATGATTTGTTTTTTTTTGTAATTTATTATAAAAACATAAAAATATTTACTTTTGGCTCTTTAATCTTAGTGTGTGTTGTGCTAAATAAATATTCTTGAGTGTTGTTATGCGAGGTGGAAGCTCAGGTACCTTGTTATTTGATTCTGAGGTTGAGAAGATTACAAGAGAAAACCAGAAAGATTCTTTTTCTATCTCAGTACCCCTCAAATAATCTAAAAATACTATCAGAGGGAGAACATAGGCATGGTTAGAGATGGTTTAGCAAAGGAAACTCAAGTTTGAGTTTTCCCCCCAAAATCCTAAAATACTCTTTTTTTCCTTATTCTTTTTTTTCTTCCAGAATTAATGAACGATGGTGTGCAAGTCCTATATTTCACCACTTATATGTCACGCAGGTTCTATTGTAACTTCTTTCATTTATTACTTTCGTTGTTCTTTTGCTTGATCTATTCTTTTTTCCATGTCTATTCTCTGTTCCGATTTGTTTTGATTTTGTGATCGATATTATCTCTACTGTTACTTCTTTCGGTTATTGTATCCCTTGGTGTTTGATTATGTTTCACATTGATAAACTTAATAGTGTTTTTACTTTTTACTTGTTGAAGAGCTTACATTTGTGTCTATAGAGTTCTATTGGAAGTAAATTGTTTATTTTTATGTTTTCTTATATTTTTGTTTGTTTTTGTATTCAACTTGGCTATTGTAATCACACCTCTGTTTCCGGTAGCTGAATTATTATTGTCTAAATTTGATCAAAGGCAACCTAGCAATTGAATAATCGAGCCTTGTCGGAAAGTGTCATTGTCACCACTCAATGGATGAGAAACCAACAAAAAAGCCGGATTATTAGAAGAATGAATGTGAAAGAATTGTTACCAATCATGGAAGTCATGGGAGGTACATAAAGTTCAACAAGATCACAAAAGAATAGCGTGAGAAGGAGAAAAAAGTTGTGCGAGAAATCAGAGAGAATTGAGGAAAAACTCAGTTGATACCATATTTGAACCATATGAGACAATTGATTCCTGAAATAAAAACATTAAGGCTGCATTTGATACAAGAGGACTAGAATGTTACAAGGTACAAACAGACACAATAATTCTTATTGATGTAAAGTAAAACATTAACAATAAAACAAACATACATAATAACATGATCGTAAGTAGGAAGTGAGGGAATGGAATTCCTTCACATCTGTTATTCAAAGCAGCAACACAACAACCATGATCCACTTTAGATGGAGATACTATTAGGAATGCCTCGGCAAGTCAATCCTTCCTCACTAGAAGGATAAAGTAGAGTATATGGCATCTTCACTGGTCCGTACCGATTTCTCAATGTCTCATCATTGTTCCTTTGAGTGAGTTTCTGTTCAATTTCAGCCAACTTCTTTCCAAACCTCTTGAAGGCTTCTTTTGGTTGTGAATCTGAAGTCCAATTGTCACCTTCAATTCTATCTCCAAGGTATTGCTCATCAGAAGCATGCCTTGACAAGACCTCTATAATGGTCAAGTCAGTAAGTGTATCATTCTTTGGTGTGATTGTCCTCAAATAAGACTTCTGGTAGTCCTTAGCAAGCTCATCATACTCAGGTGATCCTTTCTCAGGCATGAATCTTCTACTCTTTGTTGGCCGGTTAAGGATATATCCTCCATATGGATATTGTCCGAAATTAACAGCTGCATGAAGTGCTGAAGCAATCCATATAAGGATGGTGGAAGCTTCGATCAACTCTTCACGGGTTTGCATCTTAAACCACCATGTGGCATTCTTCAGGTCACCATGACCAACCTCTACAAGTTCCTTCCAGAATGCTTGGAGTTCAGCATCTTGTGCAATGGCAGCATCAGACTTGTAATAGAAATTCACATATTCACCAACCCATGACTTAATGGCAGCCCATATTTCTAGTCCATCAGAAGCATAAGGATAATCCTCTATCAGAAGGCGGAGACCGGTAGGAGAGGCTGGATCCTCAACAGCTACTCCTCTAAATAACAAGCAAGGAAGAAATATTAACATACAAAAAATATGTTCTATGGAGTTATTATTAATTAAAGTGATTTTAATGATCATTTTACAACTGTTTTAGAGGAGATTTAAGCCCGTATAACAGAAATTATTAGTTAGAGTTTGTTGATAAAAAATTGACAGACCAAAGATGTAAGGTTACCTTTTGATTAGATCGTTAGGTAGTCCTTGCTCAATGAAATTCCAATCCTTGTAAACAACAGCAGACATTTCCAAAGCATAATTTCCCCACAAGAAGGTTGATTCTATAATACCCTCTGCATTGACCAAGACATTTCGTGCAAGTGCATTTATGTTCATTGTGTCACGGTAGTGAGGAAGTAAAAGTTTATGAATAGGGTGAACCACACTAAGATGCCTGTTTGTTGCTATGATGAATGGCTCAACAACAGCGTGGGTGTTCAACCTGTCACACATGTCGATATTCATGAATTAATCATAGATAGGTTAATTATGTTTGATTGTGTATACGTGATTAATGAGATTCATACCAATGGCTGACAAGTTGATGATAGCAGGAGTCATTTACAACAACAAAAGCCTTGGCAAGGAGCCAAATTGAAGCTTCAACACCTTCACTTGCGGGCAAGTAAACATTGCTAACAGGACCAAAACTATCACCTTGAGGGTGTGGCCTGCTTAGTTCAATGGCCAGTGGCTTCAAAGTTCCATCATCTTGCAAGAAAAGTATGGTTCTGGTAGCATAGGCCTTTGTCTCGGTTGCATTTATTTTCCTCAAATATGGAAAGAGTGGGTCGTGGTGATCAAGTATGTACAATCTATTGTCTTGGATAGCCTGTATGACAAAATAAAATTTAGCTACTGTGGTTTACTTGAATAAAAAAAATTCAATCATGGAGAAAAATATTAATCAAACTAAGTCCATGAGGTGTCAACCCAGTGGTTAAAGTCGACCTTATAACCTCAAGGGATAGATTTCAAATTTTCTCCCGGACGAAATTCACGAACGCCACTTTGGAAAAAAATAGAACTGATCAAATATGTCATTACCTGTTCTACGGTGACCCCACCCATGTTTGGCTCCAAGTTTTCTTTGGTTATGGTGCTGGTATTATCACCAAATTTTTGGCTATCTAGCTTGCTCTTTGGTGGAAACTCCTGTATTAAATTTAGCAAGCAATAATGTCACCAATTACAAAAATAACATAATGTTTACAAAATAGTCTTAGTTTTATTTTTTTAATTTCTTAACAAAGTTAAACTATTAGCTTTACCGAAAGTTTTTTGATGATGTGTGGGTTCACCCCAGCAATCATCTCCCTTGCAAATTCCTCATCAGTCTGCCATGCAGAATGGTCCACTGTTCATATTAAGAAATTTTCAAAAGATCCATTAGATTTCTTTATATGATTTTGTATAAATATATTACTGCAAGGACTAGGTATTATGATTAATATATACCTTGAATCACTTTTGGTGGTGGAAACTTAAGTGCTTGTTCACCATCAGATCGGAAAAGTTCCTTGAACAATGGTATTGGACTAATCTGGCTTAGTACATCAGTAGGAAGCTTAATTCCACCCTCGTAGAGAGAGCGCACATCTTGAAAGGTGTTAAACTCAGGGTTATTGAGTTGTAATGTAACTACAGATCTCAGTTGAGGTATGACATTTTGAGATGCTGATTTGAGTATGTAAACAAGAAAGTCTGATGACTTTGTGTGTCCAAAAGATTCATCTCTTGGAAGGTAAACAGTGGGACTTCGAGTCTCACTCTTAGGATCTGTTCAAATATATAATAACAATATATGTTTTAGAAACAATACCAAAATCTTTAGAATCATAAGCAGGGTAAACATTTGGATCAACCAAAAAAACACATGTTTAGTCCAAAATCTGACAGAAGTGTTTGTGGCCTAACCTGTTTTAGTTTTTCTTCTGCCAGTTCTTCCCCTTCGAGGGTAAGGGAAATCGCTTGATCCCCCAAGAATTTGACGCGCCAATTGAGGTTTCGAGTCAGGCTCACCCAAATCATTGTAGACATCGTAATCATATATTCTTTCCCATTCCTTGCGCTCTCCAGTTCCATCTCCTCTTAAAGTCTTCAATTCTTCTTGTCTGTAGTACACTAATGGAGCCGGTGTTTCACTTGGAAGGTATGTCTACATAAATTTAATCATTCAAAATATCAAGTTTTAGGAAATAGGCTTAATATTCAGCAAGCTATATAGTTATTATGATAAAGTGGATTTGTGATTTGAGACATCAGAAAGAGATTGGGAGTTGCAAGTTCTCAACTCCCTCTACTCGCATTTCTAAAAACTAATTACTAATATTTGTCGTTATAATAGAAATAACAAGCTACATGTGTAATAGAATTTTTATTCTTACCTTGTTGGCAAAGAAGATGCGGTCGGTTTTGTACTTTTTAGAATTGTAAATCCATGAGTTGCAGACAAAGTGGATGGATCCATGGTTTGGAACATCTTCAAGTGTCAAACTCACAAGGAAGAATTCACCTTGCATAAAATTATCGATGTAAAAAGCTCCGGGAATTCCCATGTTACTGTCCCATTCAAAATGAATACTGAAAGCATTTTGTTTGTCTCCCAATGTTGGTATGGAGGTAAGAAGACCTTCCAGAAATGTTTCCTTTCCCACTTTTCCTTTTCCAGCAGCTATATTAAAAATGTCAAATATTATTAGTTTCTCAATTTCACTAATCCATGATTTTCAAAGTTTAATTTTATTCTTTTACAGATCCATTTTTCTTTTTACATGATCATCATCCATCTTGCCTGAGTTATATCGAAGGGAAATAATTTCAATATTTTAGTGGTAATTGATTGTACCTGATCATTTATAACCAATATTCTACATCAAAATCTCCATTGCACATTTTTAATTTAATAAAAAAAACAAAAGGGAAAATAAGGTAAATCTTAATGGATTGATGTATCAAAAACTCTTCTTGAATAATAGGCTGGCTTGGTGGTGTGGTGGAAGAGTTATGGAGTAATTAATGCAGTCTGAGTTCAATTCTTACATCTAGCAAAAACTAACAACCGACATAATACTCATTCGATATTATTTATAAGAAATAATGAATTTTTTGATTTATTGAATAATTAATGTATATGATATATATTCTAGATCGAATACATAAATTATTCAATGAATCTAAAAAATTAATTATTTCTTATAAATAGGATTGGATGAAGTAATATTTATTGCTTAAAAAAATAAAACTCCTCAATATTTTGTTGTTAAATCAGAGATATCCTCCACGTGCAAATGTCTGTCACTTATGTTATGTCACACAATGTTGGTAAAAGAGTCTAAGTAAAGAGATCATAGAAGTATGAAAAGAAGCAATTTTAAATAGAAAAAGATAGTAGAATTTACAATTTTAAAAATCTAATAAGACAGAAGTTCAAATATAAAGTATATAGATGGGGATGTCAAATTTTAAATAGCTTATGGTACAAGATTAATTTAAAAAATTTAAGTGAGCATGTGCACCCATCACGTAGATCCATACATACCAAATGACAAAGATAAAGTCCAAAACAGTTGCCAAACGCCAAATATCACACTTATTTGCATTATATATACTTCTTTTTTTACAAAACCATTAGATATACTCCCTTTAATATACATTGGATATAAGTTTTTATATAGTCATTTTTTATTCCAATAGTACTATTTTTTCCATATCATTTTATTACTTAATCAAATGTCCAAATTATTTTAAATAGTTACTTAAATAATTTCATAATTTCTTTATTTTAATTAAGAAGAGACAACGATGAAATTTTTGTCTGTCAAGTAAGGATATAGTTTTGCAGTTAATAAAAGAATATAAACACAATTTTTTTCTTTTCATAAATTTCATCAAAGAAGGTAATCAATCTTATTCAGAATCCGTCGATCAGACACTAAATGTGATACCTCTCTCAATCAAGATTCTAAAATCATTCTCGTCCGTTAGATCCAATTACTTCCATTGGTGTACACATAATTTAAATAAGTTATATCAATCAATTAATTAAAATGCCTATTTCTTGTATGAATTAAACATAGTGAGAAAGGTCCTCGTGAACTAGCTCAATTGATAGAGACATATAATATAATATATGCAGGGGTTGAAGTCCGAACCCTAAACATCCGACTTCTCCATATTTAAAATGTGTGAGCTCCCGTCACTGGGTTAATTGACAAAAAGAAAAATAGAGTGAGAAAGAGAAATGAGTTATTACCATCAGCACTTGTAGCACTAATCAACCTGAGAGCTATAGAACGTCCCAAGAAGGAAGTGGCAGTATCAAGTATATTGCCAGCAACATCACCAACAATACCAAAGGCACCACCAATGATACCAGTAGGGCTTTTAGCAGCAGTGAGGGCGTTGATATCCAAAGTATTCTTTTGCATCAACACCACAGTTCCCTTCAACTTTTGGCCTCTATCAAAGAGACCTGTTACACCAGAAAACATCTTTGAATATGCTTTAAATGTATTACACTATATATGGTAAATGAAAGAAAGGCTTGTGTCTTGTAACCATAGGGGTGGTTAGTATTTATAGTAGTTGATGAGATTAGGATCACAATGTTATAGTTCAAATGAGGTGATATTTTTATTCAACTACTCATTTACAACATGGTGGAATGCAATTGGTCACGTCTTATGCTAATTTTTTATTATGAGTGATTATCTCGTGGTATATAAAATAATAATATATCCGATTGCAAAATTATTTTGGTAGTTGTTATATGTGCCAGCCTTGGCATTATGTTCAATAATAATGACTCTGTTTGCTCTATTGTTAATTATTACTACTATCTTACGTGTCTGCATTGGTTTTCTCGAGTTTTCTCATATTTTTTAAAGTGGGAAAATCTCTACCCTTAAAATTCATTTCTTTCTTATTTTAATTTCAAAATCTCTCCTCTTTTTTTTTTTTTTTTTTTTTCTTTTTCTTTTTCTTTCTCTCATACTATCAAATCAAGATTAGGATTGGACTTGAGATACATTTGCTTAGTCACAAACATAAAAATGAGTCATTTAACACACACAATGTAATAAAAAAAATTGATTTGGTGTTGTGGTCTAATTTAACACTTACTATATAAGTATTTCTCCATCCAAAGATGGATCCAAAAATCTATTAGCAATTTTAGTTCACGGCCTAATTTATTCTCTTGTTTGGGAGTCTTTTGTAACAATTTTTGTTTTTTTATTTTGGGTTGACGGCAAGACCTTTGTCTTTTGATGTAACTATACTCTTTTTCCTTGTTCTTTTGGCACTTTCTGTGCTGGAATAGCAGATATTTTTCAAATATAAGCAATCAACGTTTGTTCTAGGGCGCTCTATATATGGATAATGTTATCAGCCACGTTTTTGACATTTGCATCAATTTTTTTCTTTATAAATGATGAATAAGACATGTATTACTAATGATGGTTGATATTCCAGCTATCATGGAATCCAAGTCGCCATAGTACAATGTTTTTAAAATCCCAGCTATGTTGGCAACCCAAAACATCGTGTGTCAAATGCGCCACATCTTATATATTATTAATAATAAAAAATACAAAAACGAAAAAAGTTGAGTTAAACTCAACAAAGCTAATTAAAATGATAGGTATGCATACCAAACCTATCTAAAAAAACCACTGATAATAAAACTAGGACATATATACCACCATTGAAAATCTCCAATTAGTTTACAAATATCAACGAAAAAACTTCTCCTTTTCCTCTTGTGACATAGATGATCTCCAGTAGGTTTCTGCGTTTTTCCTCTTCAGTTTCGTGTTTTGCTGCTTGCGTTGGGGGTGTGAAAATTAAACACTGATGACTTGTGAAAAAAAGAAGCATAAAGGGCTGCTGGACTAAAGTCTGATAATTGTTGGTCCCTCTATTATTTTTGTTATATACACCCCTCTATAAACGATTATTGTTATATACACCCTCGTATAAAAAAATTAGGTCCCTAAAGGCATGGGCCCTAGGCTGCCGCACCCCATCCTATATCTATGGCTGGCCCTGAATGTTATCGTTGTAATAGAAGTGGTTTAATATATAAAATGAAAGACATAAGGTAAATAGGGTAATGTTGCATTAAAAATGGATGTTGGTAAGGCATGTGGCATTGATAGGTCATTTGAAAGAAATTTTGATGAAGATGAGGTTATGTCAGTAGTGAATGAACTAGATAATGATGTGTATTAAAATGGTGGATTATTCCATTATTGTTAACAATGAAATCACATGACCAATCATACTCGGACGAGGCCTTCATCGGAGAGATTCTTTGTCTCATTGTTTATTCTGTGTGCAGAAGGCCTATGTGCTCTTATTAAGTATGTCGAGGCTAGTGGAGAGCTTCATGGGGTCAAAATTTGTCGAAACACTTTGATTATTACTCGAATTTTATTTGCAGATGACTACTTTCTATTTTTCAGGGAAGGTGAAGCGCCGAGACTCAAAATATGAAGCAAATTTTGAGGTTGTACAGAGCAACGTCTGGATATTACAGCTTAAATGCCCAACAATCCCTTCAAAATGCTTTTACAACAACCTTAGGGGGGTCAGGCGGTGTTATGCACAATGAAGTACATCGGACTACCCTCTATGATTGGTAGAAGAAGGAATGTTACGTTCAGCTTTCTCAAAGATATGACTGGAGCAACAAGTATTTGTGAAAGGAAGATATAATGATAAAAACATGTACTGCAAGCAATACCATCTTATGGAATTAGAATTTTCTTACTTTCTACCATGTTCTTTGATGCCAACGAAAAGATTATTAACACGTACGTACTGGTGGGGTCATGGTGGTTCCACAATTAGAGGTATTGACTGGTTATCAAGGGACATGCTTGTTGTCTACAAATTTTTTGGAGGTTTGGGGTTTAAATACTTGACGTCATTCAACTAAGCAATGTTAGGAAAACAAGATCGGAAATTCCACACACACTTGGACTGTTTGGTATCAAGACTGTTCAAGGCGCTCTATTTTCCTCATGGAAGCTATCTAGACCGAAAGTGATGACAGAGCACTATATGACATTTTGGGCTATGTTTTTAGTACTTTTATTTGCATTTGAAGACATATAAGTTGAGAGATAGAGGAGTTGTTAATGGTTTGGGAAACATATTGTATTGTTTTCAATCGAGCCGTTGTTCTTGATGCTTGACAGTTTAAGGAACCTCTAGGGTATGTTTTTTAAACATCGTTGTTCCTTGATTGAGGAACCTCTAGATATTTCATGAAGTGTAATTCCTTTAGATGACAATTTAAGAGTCACACGGGATGTTGCAGTCAAAAGATGTGATCATGGCTTTCATAATTGAGTTATGGATAAAACGACATCTGTAGGAATATTCTCTCTATAGTAAACCACCGTTTATGTAATTTTTAGGTTTTAATTAATAGGTACTTTGCATTAATCCAACAAAGAGGGAAGAGGGAAGAGGGGATTCAAGGATTCCCTAATCACCGTTATACATCTAAATCACACAAACATAATCTTTCTTTGGATAGGGAAATTTAACCATGCAAATCTTTTTTTCATCTCTTTTCTATTTTCTTTCTAATAAGTTTTGCTAATTACCGAAAAACTTGCTACTTTATTAATTGTTATGATTTGGTGCACTTGCCAATTTCGTCCTTCAGAAAGCTTGGACATAAATCAAAGCTTTAGTTGGAGAAGAATATTTACCGCTAAGAGAGTAGTACAAAAAGTTGCTCGGTGGAAGATCAGATCGGGTACAAAGTTTCAATTTTTTATGCTTTGTGGGTAAAAGATGGGACAAGTATTCTAGGAGATGGTCAACCTCTCAAGGTAATTCAACAGGCTAAAGTGCACAATCTCGTTGATCAAGAATTTCCCGTATAGAACAATCATATTGTAAACCAGTGTTTTGATCAACTTATAAATGAGCTCATTCTGAGTACTCCTTTAATTGAGTCTGTTAAAGAAAGATAAATTAATTTTTAAATCAAAGAAAAATGAACATTACTCGGTAAAAATTGTGTACAAGATTTATACATAAAATAGTGCAGGCAACTCATATTTATGTCAGTAAGGTCATTGGCTGGAATTTAGAAGTTAAAGGTGCATCCCAAAGTGAAGGATTTCATTTGGCTGATTTATCAAGGTTGCTTACCGACGCGTGTAAGGCTGAAAGATCGAAGTCTCCATTGTCTGTCTATTTGTATGATGTGCACCGGTAACTATGGGGATGCAATGCATATATTGTTTGATTCTCCGTAAATAGGATATGTATATATTTTTCTCAAGTGCATTAATTTTATCATTCATAGCTCCAGCCCAGTTTATATTTTTAAATGTTTCTTCAATAGATGATTTGATTCTCACATAATCAACGGCAACAATAAAACTTTGATTGTGTGGAAAGTTGTTTAGTGGAGACATATTGAGAAATATGTATGATATCTATATATAGAGGGACAGATCGATAACATTTGCAATCATCTACAACAGGCCATGTTACCCAAGAACAATCATCAATAAAAGAAACAAACCACCTTGCCCCATAAATATTAGAAACAACAAGAAATATTAGAAACAGGGGCCGATCGGCAGACATCAAAATGAATAAGATCAAATGGTTCAACACTTTTACGAAGATTCAACGAAAAAAGTGGTATGTGTACGCTTATAAAATGGATATATATATCACATTTAAAAGACTAAATCGATTGCATTAAAAAACAAAGATGGAAACATAAACTTCATTAGTTGAAAATGAGGATGACAAAGACGTTTGTGCTGAAGCCAAATTTGAGAGGCAGAATAAGACTCTGACTAAGACTGAAGTGCAGAAGACAACACCTTCTGATCAATTCGTGCATCATACAAATAATATAGCCCTCCTTGTTCCTAAGCAACTCCAATCGTCTTTCCCATTACAAGATCCTCGAAAGCACAATGTGAATCAAAAAATATTACTGCACAAATATTATCCTTTATAAGCTTACGAACATAGATAAGGTTATTCCAAAGACAAGGAACATGAAGCATATCTTTCAACTTAAAAGGTTCAAGGTTAATTTCTCCACAACCATCTACACGAGTATGAGAACCATATGCAGCCGCAAAAAAGAATGTCATATGAAGAAATTTACTTCAAAAAGGCCAAGAACCAATGTCATATGATCAATAGCACTATAGTCAATAATATAATCAACATTTCAAGCAAAAACCACATATAACTATTTTCAGTCACATTGGCTGATAACTACAAAAGAATCTCCTCAAAAGAACAACAAAAAGAAGAGGCTTCAAATAACAAAAAATAGGCAACAAGGTAAAAACCGTAAGTCGCAACAACGTAAAATCACCAAATAAAAGTCAAACTGAATCACAAAGGGTCCTCAAAGATGCTGGTAGTCACAAACAAGCACAAAACAACCGCTATCAATCAGTTAGTGTCAAGAGTACCCACGTAAAATAGTATCTTGGTCTTGGATCAAGATTTTGACCCCTTAAACGAACCAATTATGTGAAGACTATAATTTCTAGGAATAAATGGTGTCGAATGGTGGTTCACAAGGTGGCATGTGCATCGCACTTGATGGAGCTTCACTTTAGATTGGGCCTCTGCTCTCAACTTCTCAAGTTCTTCTTCAAAAAGTATTTGAGAACAAATTTTTATAGCCCTTTCGTTTAAAAAATCTTTTTAGTTTTGCCATATTAGTTGATGTATGATTCTTTAACTGTATTTACATTGGAAAAACAATTGGCAGTGGAAATAAAATCATTATGATCTATTATTGCTTTTTCAATGTTATCATTTTTTTGTCATGCTATATTGCATATTTGCATTGAGAGCTTTTTTGTCATGAAATAAAATATGAAGTTTGCATTTTATATACAAAGTAAATCACACAACAAAATAGAAACATAGTAACTTTTATTGATGAAATACATTATAACAATCAAACATGATAGTTTTTATTGATAAAACACATTACAGAATTAAAAACAAACGTACATAATAACATAACATGACGATATACATAGGGGGCGAGGGAATTGGATTCCTCCTCCTCTTTTATTAATAGCGACAACGCAACAACCACGACGTTTTTTAGATAGAGACACTGTTGGGAATGCCTCTGCAAGTCAATCCTTCCTCACTAGAAGGATAAAGCAGAGTGTAAGGCATCTTCACTGGTCCGTTACGATTCCTCAGTGTCTCATCATTGTTCCTTTGAATGAGTTTTTGCTCAATTTCAGCCAACTTCTTTCCAAACCTCTTAAAGGACTCTTTTGGCTGTGAATCAGAAGTCCAGAGATCACCTTCAATTCTCTCTCCAAGGTATTGCTCATCAGAAGCATGCCTTGACAAGACTTCTATAATGGTCAAGTCAGTAAGAGTATCATTCTTGGGTGTTATTGTCCTCAGATAAGACTTCTGGTAGTCCTTAGCAAGCTCATCATACTCAGGGGATCCCTGCTCAGGCATGAATCTTCTACTTTTAGTTGGTCGGTTAACGATATATCCTCCATACGGATATTGTCCAAAATTAACTGCTGCATGAAGTGCTGAAGCAATCCATATGAGGGTGGTGCAAGCTTCAATCAACTCCTCACGAGTTTGCATCTTAAACCACCATGTAGCATTCTTCAAGTCACCATGACCGACCTCTACAAGTTCTTTCCAGAATGCTTGGAGTTCAGAATCTTGTGCAATAGATGCATCTGACTTGTAGTAGAAATTGACATATTCATCAACCCATGATTTAATAGCAGCCCATATTTCTAGTCCATCTGAAGCATAAGGGTAGTCCTCTATTAGAAGTCGAAGACCATATGCTGAAGTAGGGTCCTCAACGGCCACTCCTCTATAGAACAAGCAAAGGAAGATAACATTAACATACAAAAAAAAAAGATAGTTAGGAAAGTTACTTAGAGTTTGTTTGATTGGTAGTTACTTTGTTGATTCTCTACTAGCTCTATACATGGCTACAAAGTCAAACATTTACCATTGAACTGAAACCGTGTGGTATTATACTTGAGATCAATATCTTTTTAAAAAACGGACTGAGTCAAGATGTAATGTTTTGTAAGGTTACCTTTTGATTAGATCATTAGGTAGGCCTTGCTCAGTGAAAACCCAATCCTTGTAAACGACAGAAGACATTTCCAAAGCATACTTTCCCCACAAGAAAGTTGACTCGATAATACCCTCGGCATTGACCAACACATTTCGTGCTAGTGCATTTATGTTCATCGTGTCACGATAATGTGGAAGCAGAAGTTTATGAATAGGGTGAACCACACTTAGATGCCTATTTGTTGCTATGACGAATGGCTCAACTACAGCATGAGTGTTCAACCTGTCACACATTGTAGATAAATTTTCATCAAATTACTCATAGATGTATAAAATTTATTTGATTGTTTAAATATCATAAACGAAATTCATACCAATGGCTAACAAGTTGGTGATAACATGAATCATTTACAATTACGTAAGCCTTGGCAAGGAGCCAAATTGAAGCTTCAACACCTTCACTTGCAGGCAAGTAAACTTTGCTAACAGGACCAAAACTATCACCTTGAGGGTGTGGCCTACTTAGTTCAATGGCCAATGGCTTCAAAGTTCCATCATCTTGCAAGAAAAGAATGGTTCTAGTAGCATAGGCCTTAGTCTCGGTTGCATTTATTTTCCTCAAATATGGAAAGAGTGGGTCGTGGTGATCCAGTATGAACAATTTATTATTCTGGATAGCCTGTTCCACAAAATAAAATTTAGCACTGTTGAATTATTTTTTTAGAGTAAAGTTGTTGAATTGGGTAGAGATTTACCTGTTCTACCGTGACCCCAACCATGTTTGGCTGCAAATGTTCTTTGGTTATGGTGCTGGTATTATTACCAAAGAGTTGGGTATCTAACTTGCTCTTTGGTGGAAACTCCTAAAATAAATGTACGAAGCTGTGGTTAATTAAAACTTATAAACATGGCATGAAAAGTGGGAAAAATAGCATTTGTTAGTTTTTCAGTATTTTCTTAACAATGTTAAACCATTAACTTTACCAAGAGTTTTTTTATGATGTGTGGATTCACCCCAGCAATCATCTCCCTTGCAAATTCCTCATCAGTCATCCATGCAGAATGATCGACTGTTCAAAATTAAAATTTCAAAAGATCCATGAACTTTATTTCTCTGATATATGTTAATAGTAATAGGAATGTGTGACTAATTAATATAAACCTTGAATCACTTTTGGTGGTGGAAACTTAAGTGCCGCTTCACCATCAGTTCGGAAAAGTTCCTTGAACAATGGTATTGGGCTAAGTTCACTTAGTATATCAGTAGGAAGCCTGATTCCACCTTCATAGAGCGAGCGCACATCTTCAAAGGTGTTAAACTCAGGCTCATGGAATTGTAATGTAACTATAGATCTTAATCGAGGTATGACATTTTGAGATGCAGATTTGAGTATGTGAACAAGAAAGTCTGATGACTTTGTGTGTCCAAATGATTCATCTCTTGGGAGGTAAACAGTGTCACTTCGACTCTCACTCTTAGGATCTGTTCACAAATACAATAACAATGTATGTTTTAGAATCATAAGCAGAGTAAACATTTGTATCAACAAAAAGACTTAGTAAACAACATCAGGGATAAAAACATTAGTTGTCAAGTAGAATACAATTTCACATTTTAGTACCATATCACTTAATTTTTGCCAGAATTTCTTAAAATATAACATACTCAAGTGTTAAGATAGAACGTAAAGTTATAACCTTTACGAGCTGCTTTCCTGCCGGTTCTCCCTCTTCGAGGGTAAGGGAGGGTGCTAGATCCTCCAACAACAGGACGAGCCAAACTAGCGTTCTTGTCCACATCACCCAAATCATTGTAGACATCATAATCATATATTCTTTCCCATTCCTTACGCTCTCCAGTTCCATCTCCTCTTAAAGTCTTCAATTCTTCTTGTCTGTAGTAGACTAAAGGAGCTGGTGTTTCACTTGGAAGGTATGTCTACAAAATTGTAGTCATTGATTGTGTCAAGTTTTTGGAAAAGAGAATTTATAGTCTAAAAAAATATTTAACAAGTTATACATGTTGGATATAATTTATAAATATTCTTACCTTGTTGGCAAAGAAAATGCGTTTAGTTTTGTAATTTTTAGCGTTGTAAACCCATGAGTTGCAAACAAAGTTGATGGTTCCATGGTTTGGAACATCTTCAAGAGTCAAGCTGACAAGGAAGAATTCACCACCTTGCAGATAATTCTCAATATAAAAAGCTCCTGGAGTTCCCATGTCATTGTCCCATTCAAATTCAATACTGAAAGCATTTTGTTTATCTCCCAATGTTGGCAAGGAGGTAATAACACTTGCCAGATACGTTTTCTCTCCCACTTTGCCTTTTCCGGTTTTTCCTATACAAAAATTGGACTCTCAATTTCACTGATGATGATTTTAAATAGTAGTAACACGTTATAGCTATTCCAAAATTTGATGTTTTTTACAGCTCAAATGTTCTTTATACCTACTACATAATTTCTCAACATCCACTTGCCCTTAATTATATCAAATTGAAACTAAATTTTAATATTTTAGTGGTAATTGATAGTAACTGGTTATTTATGAATAATATTTGGGTATTGTTAAAATAAGATAAAGAAGTTGTTACCATCAGCAACGGTAGCACTAATCAGCCAGAGAGCCACAGAACGGCGGAACAAGGAGGTGGCAGTGTCAGCTACAGTACCGGCAGCATCACCAACAAAATCGAAGAAACTGTCAACTACACCACCGGCGCTTTGAGCTGCAGTGAGTTCGTTGATGTCTAAGACATTCTTTTGCATCAACACCACAGTTCCCTTCACCTTTTGGTGCTTATCAAAGAGACCTTTCACCAATGAACTCATCTTTAATGCTTAAATGTATTACACTATCTTTGGTAAATGAAAGAAAAGCTTGTGTTTTGTTACCAAGGGGATGCTTAGTATTTATAGTAGTTGATAGGTGCAAGGTTAGTTCAAAAGAAATAATTGTTTATTGTTCATTATTATATGTTTTTTACATAATTAATTTACTAAATAACAACACATTTAAATGAAGATGGGTAATATAAGCTGGCACATTACATAAATAACTCTTACCAAAAAAAAAATTACATCAATAACTGATATCTACGTGTTTTTTTGTTTCTGTCACTTGAGTGCGATATTTTTTGTTCGTCATCTTGATGCATTGTTGTTTGATTTTTTGTTTTGTTGTGATGTTCTTTTAATTTAAATTCAGTCAATGACTTTAGCTCTAACATTAAAAATTTGGAGGGATAAATATTAAGTTTACTTTGATTTTGTGACTTTTATAGACATTTTGTTACTTTATGTTATTAATTTGGTTTTTTCTAGATTACCTTTGAAGAATGGTGGGTAATTTACCCACCAACCAATGAAAATGAGCAATTTATTGGTGGGGTCAATATAGTTCATGGATACCACTTAAAAATGTGCTTATGTGGCTAATGTGTATTGGTTGGGATAAATTACCCACCATTCTTTCATGGATACCCTAGTTGTCACCTATTAATTTACATGTTGTGGTTTTATTCTCATGTTTAACTTAAATCAATTCAGCTACTCAATCTCCTATAATATTTTCCACGTGTTCTATTAATTTGAACTGATGACTGTTTTGGTTAGTAAGAAAAAGCACGTTTAAATGCAATTGGGGCACAATCTTATGCTAATTTTTCGATGATTATCTTGTTTTATATTAATAATATATTCGTAGGTTTCATTATTATTTAGATTGTTTTATGTATTGTTAATTAGGTACTGACCTGTATGCATTGGTAGTTTCGATCAGGGTTGAAATAGATGGCCGTTTGGGACCCCATCTTAGGAGGGACATAAATATTTTTATAATTAGAAAAGTAAAACCATATGTACTTAAAAAACTATAAAAAAATTTGTTAATGTTAACGAGTGGTTCAAAGACACTTGTTAATTAGGTTACTGGAAATTAGATCTCAAGTTCACAAAAGAACAAATTTCTATCCACTTTTCAATTCACTCAAACTAACAATGAATCCTAAGAGAAAACAATAAAAAAAACGTTTTGATCCTTTTTCTAATGAGATCTCACTGTTAAAGGTGTTTGTAAAGTGTTTCACTTTTCCAAGAACCTCATCCAAAGACATTAAACCATAAAGTTCCCTTTGATTTTTCCTAAGTTTATCTCTCTTGAAGCCACATATTAAATTGAAGAATGAAGCTTTTTATAGAACTCAGACTTAGATAATGATTTTGTTTGGATAATGCCACGATTTCGAGCTCGAACACAGTAATGCACTAAACCTTATCCTCAAAGTGCGTCATGATTTTCTCCCTTCAGACTGCAAAATAATGCGAACCAAACCTCAAAAAGTCTAAACCAAATTGCGTCATGAATTCTTCAAATCGCGCCATGATTTTTGACGAACTTCAACATTAACTTTGAGCCAATTTTAAATATTTCTCATCCTTAACTCTAAATTGTTGGTGATGTCATTTTAACCATCAACAACCTAAATGCTATCTCCAATGATAAATTATTCTTCAACAAATTTAATCAAGTTCAAGCAATCCTTGAACCTTGATATAGACAATAACTTGGTGAACACATCTGTCGGATTTTCTTCCGTAGCAACTTTCTCAATCATAATCTATTTCGATTCAATCATGTCTCTAACGAAGTGCAAGCGAATGTCAATGTATCTTCACAATGTATCACAATACACTTGAAGATATGTCAAATGGATGACATTTTGGCTTTGGCTATCACAATGTATCTTCACACATATTTGAGCAATTCCTAACTTATATATTGTTGTATATTAATAATATATCCCTGTTCCAGAACTAAAACAGTAGTCTAAACTGTTTTTTATGTCATCTAAAGATCGTACCCAATCACTATCAGAGTAACCTTGCAACTTGAAAATTTTCCATCGATAGAACTTAATGCCATAATTTAAGGTTCCCTTGACATACCTCAACACTCTTTTTTCTCCTTTGAAATGAGATTCTTTAGCACAATTCATGAATCTTGAAAGAACATTTACAACATACGAAATATTTGGTCTTGTAGTTGTAAGATACATTAAGCATCCAATTAAACTTCGGTTGAGTGTTTCATCCACGTGTTCTTCTTCAACATCCCTTGCATCTCAAATTCTCGAATGAAATTAAGCGCTTGCATTCCCCTAATTCTTTCATCTCCTTCGTATTCAGTTTTGAGGAAATTTCATATTTCAAATGCTGGTTTGATGGTCATAATTTTGGTTAAGATTTCTTCTGAGTCATCAGCAAAGGAAGAACTTCGTAGTCCTCCTCAAGAGCTTCGCAGAGGTCATTTGCCTCTAAATACGCCTCCATTCCTGCTGCCCATATATGATAGTTTTCACCATCAAACACAGATAATGGTAGGGCTTTGTAGGGTGTTTCAGAATCCATCAGTTTGATGAATTGAGGAATAATGTTTAAGCTTTTACGGTAGCTTTCACTCACTTCACTCGCAAGTCCCTCCAAGAAGAAGGCTTTGATACCAATCTGTTGGTGATTATACGTAACTCATAGAATAGGAAGGGAAAAACTGAAATATTATTGAATTGAAAAAACTGTTGTCAAATACAAAGTTGTAACTTAAATAAAAAACAAATATTGAGTAACTAACTCATGATCTTTAGCCACTACTTTATTAGCTAATTAAAAACTGAAATATTAAAACAAATTCTCTTAGAGACTTGGTCAAATAGTGCAGCTGGAAGTAACAACTGATGATACACATGTTCAACACCTTCTCATCATTTATTCAAAGCAACAAACAACACAACAACCATGGTGTTTTTTAGATGGAGACACTGTTGGGAATCCCTCTGCCAGTCAATCCTGGTCCACTGGAAGGATAAAGAAGAGTGTATGGAAACTTCACAGGCCCATACCTGTTTTTCAATGACTCATTATTGTTCCTTTGAATGAACTCTTCCTCAATTTCAATCAATTTCTTTGCAAACTTTTTGTAGGCTTCTACTGGCTTTGGATCAGAAGTCCAAAGATCACCTTCAGTTCTTTGTCCAAGGTATTCCTCATTAGGATCATGCATGGATAATACCAGCATAGTATTCATAACTTCAAGGGTTTCAACCTTTGGTGTGATTGTCGTCAAATATGTCTTCATGTAGTCCTTAGCGAGCTCCTTAAACTCATGTGATCCTTTCACTGGCATGAATCTTATGGTTTTAGTTGGTCGGTTAAGGATGTACCCTCCATACTGATATTGTCCAAAATTAACAGCTGCATGAAGTGCTGAAGCAATCCATATGAGGGTGGTGCAAGTTTCAATCAACTCTGTACGAGTTTCCAATTTAACCCACTTATCAGTCTTCAAGTCACCATGACCTACTTCTACAAGTTCTTTCCAAAATGCTTTGAGTTCCTCATCATCTTTAACATCTTTATCTGACTCGTAATAGAAATTGACATATTCATCAACCCATGACTTAATAGCAGCCCATATCTCTAGTCCATCTGAAGCATATGGATAATCCTCTATCAGAAGACGCAGACCATGTGGGGAAGAATCATCGTCAACAGCCATTCCTCTAGATAAATAAACAAGAAAGGTAACATTAAAACACACGCAAAAAAATACGGAAGGGGTTATTGTTAATTAAAATAGTAATAACTAATAACTATTTTACAATTGTCTGAGAAAGAGTTCGTACTCTGTCAAATAGAAATATAATAATAGTTAGTTTGAGATTTTTAATTAGTATGTAATTAGTTTGTTATTTGGTTGTTAGGTTTTAAGTTATTGATTCACTTGGGAATATATAAAATGTATATATTTTAGATTAATATCTTTCTAATAAATGGACTGAACCATGATGCAATGTTTTGCTAAATTACCTATTTTTTAGATCAGTAGGTAGTCCTTCTTCAGCGAAAACCCAATCCTTGTAAACAACAGCTGACATTTCCATACAGTATTTTTCAAACAAAAATGTCGACTCTACAATACCCCCTGCATTGATCAAGATATTTCGTGATCGTGCATTTATGGTCATCGTGCCACGATAGTGTGGAACTAAAAGTTTATGAATAGGGTGAAGCACACTAAGATGCCTATTTGTTGCTATGACGAATGGCTCAACAACAGCATGTGTTTTCAACCTGTGACACAAGTAAATATATATTCATAAAATTACTACTCATTGATAAATCAAATATATAATTTTATTATATCAAAATGATCTAGGAAATTCTCACCAATGGCTGACGAGTTGGTGACAACATGAGTCATTTACAACAGCGTACGCCTTTGCAAGGAGCCAAATTAAAGGTTCATCATCTTTAGCATCTTTATTTGGGGGCACGTAAACATTACTAACAGAACCAAAACTATCACCATTAGGATGTGGCAAACTTAGCTCAATGGCCAATGGATTCAAAGTTCCATCATCTTTAACAAAAAGAATGGTTCTAGCAGCATAGGTCTTTGCTTCAGTTTCATTTACTTTCCTCAAATATGGATAGATTGCATCGTGGTGATCAAGTATGTACAATCTATTGTCTTCGATAGCCTGTTAGACAAAAAAAAAAAAAAAAAAAAAAATTAGCCTCTGTAGTTCAATTGATTGAAAAAATTAATTTTAATAGAGAAATAATAATAATAAAATTAATTCTTCATTACCTCTTTTACTGTGACCCCATTCATGTTTGGCTCCAAGTGTTCTTTGGTTATTGTGCTGGTATTATCACCATAGAGTTTACTATCTAACTTGCTCTTTCTTGGAAGCTCCTGCAACAAATATAGAAAGCAATGAGGTTAATTACAAATTACTATGTATGTATTATATATGAAAAGTTGAAATGATAACCTTCTTTATTTCTTTTGTACATGCTTAAAAATATTACAAATTTACCAGAAGTTTTTCGATGGCATTCGGATTCACACCAGCAATCATCTGTCTTGCAAATTCCTCATCAGCCATCCATGCATGATAATCCTCTACTCATAGTAACAAATTTTCAAAAGAATCCATGAGCTTTCTTTATATGATTTTGTATATAGTTAAATATATATTGCGATAACTTGGAATTTCTGAACAATATATATATATATACCTGCAATCACTTGTGGTGTTGGATACGTTGAACTTTTAGCCACTGATTTAGCATTAATTGGGGAAAGTTCGTTGGACCTCGATGTTTTGTTGAATTTACTTAGTATATCAGTACCATGGTTAATTTGAATATTGAAGAGTGACAACACATCTTGAAAGGTGTTAAACTCTTGACTGAATATTAAACTCTCATCTGTGTGAAGTAATTCATCTCTTGGAATGTAAATTCTGCCAGTCCGACTCTCAGTCTTTGGATCTGTTCATATTTATGATAACAAAATTATGTTTCAGCAACAATACTAAAATCTTTAGAATCATAAGTAGAGTAAACATTTGGATCAACCACAAGACATGTTTGAAAGACTATTATTTTGAGACACAGGCACTACAAAAATAGAGGACTACACACAAATATTTGTAGCCTTACCTTTCTTACTTGGTTCTCTACCAGATCTTACCCTTCGAGGGTAAGGAAAACCGTCTGATCCCTCCAAAGTGCTTGATCCCCCAAGAACTGGACGACCCAAGCCAGCCTCTTTGTCTGGTTCACCCAAATCATTGTAGACATCGTAGTCATAGATCCTATCCCATTCTTTGCGCTCACCCGTTCCATCTCCTCTTAAAGTCTTCAACTCTTCTTGTCTGTAGTAGACTAATGGAGCTGGTGTTTCACTTAGAAGGTATGTCTACATTTTTTTATTTCATAGTGTCAAATTTTGAGATATATAAATATAATATATATATAACATGTAAGATAAATATGAATATGATAGTTTTCATTACCTTGTTGGTAAAGAAGATGCGCTCAGAGTGATAGTTTTTAGCATTGTAAATCCATGAGTTGCAGTTAAAGTTGATGGTTCCATGATTTGGAACATCATTAAGGGTCAAACTCACAAGGAAGAGTTCACTTTGATTAAAATTCTCGATAAAAAAAGCCCCTGGGGATGGAGCTCCCAACTTTTCAGTGTCCCATTCAAACGTAATATTGAAATGAAATTGGGTTTCATCCGAGGCAATAAGACTTCCCAAATATGTTCGCTCTCCCACTTTTCCTTTTCCATTTCCTACACAAATTGCAGAAAGTAGATCTTAATTTCCAGATATACTACTAATTTAAATTACATCTTTTTGTGCAAATTTATTACTACTATCAACTTATTATGGTAATTTTGTCATATTCCTATATTTAGGGATGAAAGTGGTAATAATTATAATCATTGTTCCTACTTTTTTGAGAAGAAAACATCGAAGCCTATATCAACAAAGATATTCACAAATTTTTAAACCGGGAGTTTCTACTCTACACTCGCAGATTAAACTATAGTGAAATACTTGATTTTTTAATCAATAAATTAATTATCGGTTTAATGAAATAAAGAGTTATTTATCAACTTTAATTTTATATTGTATGAAATATCATTGTATAAGGGAAAAAAAAATCACATCATTGTTTATAAGAATCATATTAAATTAAGAGTAAATGATAGAAAATAACTTTTTTTTTTCTTTCTAAAAAACACTTTTTTTTTTCAAAAACAACTAAACTAACAATTCGTTTAAAGATCTGATGTATCGATCGATGTACTCGAATTCGTCTTACAAATATTGTTTTAACTTGTCAATTTTACGATAACATTTCTAAACATTTTTATCCAAGACTTTTTATTCTGTTAAAATCTAGTTCTAAAGGGAAATAGGCATCGGTAATATGGAGTTTGATCGAGAGGTAAGTATAGTTTGATAAAAAATTGTTCCATTCAGAATTGAACTCACGTTCTCTTAAATATTTTATCTAGTGGAACTCATTAACCACTTTTCTTTTTGGCAAGTAGCCTAGTGGCAAGAATTCACATTTTTCAATATGAATAAGTGGGGTTATAGGGTTCGAACCCCACCCCCTGCATATAATTATGCATGTCCCTGCCAACTGAGCTATCCTCACGGAGACCACTCATTAACCACTTTAACCTACCAATTAACTAAATTTATTATTGCATAAGTTTTCTATAACTTTTACTCTTTTTAACATAAAAAATGTGTTCATTTGCATTGTTACTCCCTCGGTCCAACAGTTTACAAATAATCATGGATATTAAGAAAAGTTGTTGGATAAATAAAGTTGTCCCAAATTGTTACCAAATTGTATTTGTGTTAATGTTGATTTTTCATTTTTCAAAATACATTGATAGTATTAATAAAACAAACAGTCTTATAATTATGTACGGATGGAGTAGTGGATATAGTTAGATAAAGAAGTTATTACCATCAACCGTGGAATCACTAATCAATCTGAGAGCCACAGAACGGCCTGGGATGGAAGGATCAGCAGCATCTTTGTTTTGCTTAAGAATCACAATACCCTTAAGCTTTGTGACCTTGTTCCTAGCTGACACTGACACGAATGAAGTCATCTTTGATGCTTAAATGTATTACACTATCTTTGTCAAATGAAAGAAATGTTTGTGTCTTGTAACCATTGGGGATGCTTACTATTTATAGTACTTGATGGGATCACAAGGTTAGTTCAAAAAAGATAAACTATTCTTTGATACACAGCTGTTCACGATATCATATTGAGAAAGACGCCAATTATTTTACCTATTTTACTACTAGTGTATCTCAACAAACAAGTAGGGAAATCCAATTATTTTACTATTCTTTTTTTTGAAGGAATTATTTACTATTCTTGGAATAGTGTGTACATGCAATTACTCCCTTCTAATCTTTTTATATCATCATCTTACATAAACTATGAATATCAAAAGGATTTTTCTATCAAGTACTCAAAACGTTTTCAATTATAAGCAAATTTAACTTTTTATATTCAAAATGATTTTTCTATCAAAAACCATGCTTAAACGTATTACAATATCTTTGGCTAATGAAAGAAAAGCTTGTGTCTTTTAACCATAGGGTGGTTTGTATTTATGTAAAATATGAAGAAAAAATATATATATATCCGTTGAATAATTATTTTGTTATAATAAGGTGTATCAAGTGAGAGGAGTTTTTATAATGAGAGATGAGAGGGTTGAGTTGTAACTCTTGGAATTTCACCTCCTTCATCTTGTTACGCGCGCCTTCTTTCTTCTCTCACATATGTTTCCAATTCCTCACAAATCCCAGACACCTTGAACCTTCCTCGCGACCGCTGCAAGGACTGTGTATTTGCATAATCAACTCAACGTGCGTAGATCCACCATGACAAATTTCCATCCATATTTGTATAATCGGTTTCTAGCCACGGTTGAAGATCGTCGAATTGACTTCAGAAAATCAGATATAATCACTGATTGAGTGACTGGGAAAATTAAGCAAGAAGTAATTATGTGATTGTCTCTTTGTTTGTGTGCATATAGAACATTTATCCGATCTGTGAGTCGCATCTATTGATGACTGTTATTAGAGCTTTTGGGTCTAATTTCATGAAAAACTAATAATATAATTAATTGTTACTTTAAATCCCAAATAAAAGTAAGTCCAATCATTTTAAAACGGAGGGAGTAATAAATTAAAAATTTCAGGCAAAAAATTGACATATAACCAATCATATGCGATCAATGAAGAAGAAGAAAGATAAAACTTAAAGAGAAGGTGTACCTTCTTTTTTTACTCAATCCGTTTTAAAGCGAGTGTCGTTTTAGCAAAAAAAAAATTGTTTCAAAATGAATGTCACTTTCAGTTTTCAATGCAATAATAACTTTTTCTTTTCAATTGTACCTTCAATTAATATTATATACATTACTTCCAAAGTATTATTTTTTCTTTAATGAAAAACAAACTAATAGTTGATTATGATAATTTGGTAAAATAACATCTTTTTTTTTTAATTAATGTATTTCCTAATATATTTATAAAAACCTTAAACGACGTTCATTTTAAAACAGAATGAGTAAAAAACCAAAATCAAACTAATCCATCAAAATTAACACTTACGAAAATCTAAAATAAAATTTTAAGATGAGCATTCCGAATTGGGTTGCAACTTCTCTTTTTTTAATTGTCTCCGGTTATTAAATTATGGAAAGTTAAACAAGTAGGTGTATGGTTGTCTTATGTGCGAGAGATTCCAAAGTCACAGCTGCTTTGGTGCTATTTTTTTTTTTGGTTACATGCTGCATTATGGTTATTAATAACTATTTTTTTCCCCTAATAAATAATATGGTCATTAATAACTGTGCTTTGCTCTATTATTAATTGTATTAATACGTGTGCGAGATGGTAGATCCGAATTTTCCGGTCATGAGATACAAAACTGTTCACGTTCCCATATTGAGAAAAACGCCCATTATTTTTAGTTAATAGTGTCACAACAAACACGTTAGGAAAGCCAATTATTTTTTTTTGTCTGCTTTGGAAAACCAATTATGAATAGGTATGTAACTAAAATTAGGGTCATGCTAACCGGTATCAAGGTACTGGTTAAGGGTATCAAAAAAGAAAGTTATTACTAAAGAAATTTTTTAACTTTTTATGGATTTATTACATAATTTTTAATACAATAACTATTATATAATTTTCTTTTTTAATATCCTTAACTGGTGCTCCGGAGAAACCGATTAGCAATTTCCCTTAGAGGGTCATGATCTTATGAGATTAAGGATAAGTTTCTCTCTGGTTTCAACCTCTTCTAGATTTAATAAATAAATTGACACAATTTCTGATACTTTATTTTTATATTTGGTATAGTAACATTTGTTCTATGAGTACATGTTGGCATTCCCTTAAGAGTTAAAACTGGTAAAAGGTTTAACGATTGAAAAATATAGAGAATTTGAAATGATAAAACTATTATTAGTGGTGAAGATGCACATGAATTGGAAATTGAATACATGTTTTTTGAGTAAAAAATTGAATACATGCTCAATTAAGTAAACTATTATTGATAATCAACAATTGATTTACATTATTTAAAAAAAAAAATATTGATTTACGTAATCGAATACTAGTTTGAATAAAATTCGCCAAAATTTGTTTTTTTTATCTAGTATTAATGAAAAGTTTGGCTCTTTAGATAAGCTCATAGCATATAAGTTGTTGTGAAAGTGATTTAAAATTGGATTTTTGAAAGTGCAAAATTAGGGTCCGGTTTGGACAAATCGATGACTGATTTTGAATCATTTTCCAGCCTTTGTATTCGACAATTTTCGGCGTCCGATTGGTGAAAATCGGCGGCCGATTATGCAAAACAGATTTTTATGGGTTAGATTTATTCCAATTTTATGCGGGATACTTTTACTATAAATATAGACCTTGTATCAGAGTAAACATTGAGAAAGGGGGTTGAAAACAAGGGTTATGAAACAAACAACAAACTAGGGTTTAGAGAGATTTCTCTAAGCGGGAGACACTAGAGTTTGAATTGTTTTGATTCACCTTGAACAAAACACTGTTAAGATTGAGTCTCTTGGTCACATGAAGAGATTGAGACTTTATGTAGAATTAGGTTTGAAGACTAATTCTTGTTACCTTTTGATATCTCTTTGTAAAGTTACTCATCATTATAGTGGAACAGAAGGCTGCTCTCTCCCTCAGACTAGGTCAGTATTGGACCGAACTTAGTAAACAAATTTTGTGTGTTCTCTCTCTCTTTCTCTCTCTCTCTCTCTCTCTCTCTCTCTCTCTCTCTCTCTCTCTCTTTCTCTCTCTCTCTCTCTCTCATTGTTTTCTACTTTACTTGTGTTTATAATTGTTACCCATGTTGATATTGATTGCTTAATTATTTTGCTCCACAAATCAAGTATTTTATTGGTGCGATTTTCAACAAATTCACAACATAAGTTAACTTATTATAATGGATAACATATAAGCTAGCTTATAGATGAAGCAGATAGACTATCTGAATGAATTTATATTGTTTGGTAAAATTTGCAGTAGAACTAACTTAAAAATGATACATTTAATTAATAATTGATTTTTTTTTTTCAATTAAAATTATAGGGGTAAAATTGATATAAATAATGATAAGCTATATGCTTCAAACTACTATAAACTATAAACTAGTAAAAATAGGTGATAAATTCATGCAAAAGAGACACTTATCATTCTCTTATATGACCTTATAAGATATGTATAAGTTATAAGATGGAAATAGGTCTTGCCAAACAGACTCCTATCATTCTCTTAGAAGGAATTTTTTTAGGGAACTCTTATAAGGAATTGAAATGATGTTACAAAAATCTGTAAACATATCTAAAACATGACAATGGCTCCGTCTATGGTGGGAGACCTGAATAGGTCTCATACCGTAGGAGACATAGTTTTTTTTTTCTTTTAAAATGAATATGAATCATTGGATAAGGGTTTGATCAAAATGTTTACTATACACCTCCAATACAATTGTTTTCTATTATTCTAAACTTGTGTATTTATTCGACGTTGTTTTTGTTAGACATATAATTAAGGACGACCAAAATTATGCATGCAAACATATTTGCAGATAAAATTTACCCCGAGCTAGTACATGACCAATATTTTAATGGGTATACACGAATAAAAGAAAATCATATTTTAAATACTCGTAAGTTAATAGATGCACATGCAGATGAAATATTTAATGAGATTATCTTCAAAATATTTAATTACCTTTTTATTATTAAAAAATACTTTTTTATGTGTGTGGGCCTAAATACTATTTATTTGATATTGTGACCGTATTAAAATTGCTCTTCTTGAAGACTATGCGGTTAATTAGTAATGAGTGATTGTATGAATTTTTCCGCTTACAATATTTTTTACTTTTGAAACAAATGCAAACTACTAGAAATACTCGATTTTTCTGCGGAACTACCTGCGGATTTATGTGAATATTCCGCAGAAAACGGTTTTCCTGTGGATTTTGTCAAGAATTTAGGTTCCCATGTAACAGCTTCGTGGGTAATTGTTTCCTGAAGATTTTAGGATCCGCAGGAAGAGTGAAAAAAATCCGCAGGAAACGTTGGGTTAGTGATTAGGGAATTTTCCTGCCCATAAAAGCACTGTTTCTGCGAATATATTCTCAGGTATTTCCGCAGTAAATGAAGCAGGAAAATCCCCTAGACTCTTTTTCCACAGGAAAGTGAGCTATTTATTTAAAAAAAAAATAATGCACTTCATTGCATTGAACGATATAAATAATAGAATATACAATTCTTATAAATTTCAGAAATTATAGAAGACACAGTTTCATTAATCATGCAACAAAATAAAATTGAAAGTACCACATGTCTCTTCATAGTTGAACCTCCTATACACAATTGCTAATGTCTCATGCCTTCAAGTCTGTTCCACTCACACCACCTAATAAACTTCCTATAATTACTAGCTATCCTCCAAATATAAAGATGTATCGGAAAAGGAGCATGAACCTCTTACCAACATCTTCAAGAAGCTGCTAATCCAAATTCTTCATCCATGCATTCATCTAGGTTAGCCTTCTCTAGTACATACTCAATTTCAACTTGTCCAACAACCCAAAAATTAAGAAAAAAATAATAGCATAAGTTTCCTTCCTAAATGAAAGGATATCTGAGAAATTTCACCCATATACAAAACCCTGATCAGCTTTGAGAAACTATTAGGCTGAGAAAGACAAAGACAAAAGTGGCAAGTGCACCAAATCATTCAAGTAATAAAGTAGTAAGTAATCGTATTTACTGGGGATCATTTTTTTTCTACTTGGCAATTTACTAAACCTTTTATTAAAAACTATAAATGATGGAAAGTTTGGAAGTTTTAATTGATTAACTACAAAAATAAAAATGCATATTGTGACGATTAAAAATAGGACAGTTGAAAATCTGTGACGGCTCCCCGATTGTCGAGGACATGTGTGTCGCTAGAGAATTTCGTGTCAGTTCAATAAATGGTCATTCCAACAGTCGCACAGGACATTGCGACAATTGGAAACCGCCCTTACTTGCGACAATCGGAAACCGCCCTTATAATTATCGCAAAGAACGCAATGTTTATATTAGAAGGGCTATTTTGCTTCAAACCATCGTAGACATGTGATTTATTTTTATTTTCTACATTTTCCATTTTGATTTTGATAGTTTATTCAATAAGAATTAATCTTAAATTAAAATAAAAAATATTAATAAATACTAAATGCAAAAATATATAATTATATATGATTAAATCTCATTCATATAATCCTTTCAAGAATAACAACATTGATTCCCTAAAAAAAAAAAAAAGAATAACAACATTGATACATACATAAACTTGATTAAAACAATAAATAAAATAGTTTAACATTCAAAAAGCCAAAACACTAGTGGAGTGGCTGATTATACAAAAGAACTACATAAAAATTAATTGATAAAAATTATCCCCTAGTGACTTTGCTCCATGATTCTCAAGGGAACGCCTGCCATCTAGAAATAAGCCAGTCCTTCACTCGTCCATTTAGAAATTATACAAACAAATGAATACGTTGGTTGGATTTGGATACATCATGTGGGTTGATTGTGTCGTAGGCCTTCACAGAGTGTGAGAGATGTGCGTTGAAATCTTCAGACTCCTTTCCTGAAAATTAGTTATCCTTCATAGAATTGAGGACACGATTCTTAATATCAAACACCATGGGGTTTGCAGGTTGGAACCTGAGAGACATTTAATCATAGTTGGTCTTCTGCTATCATGTAAGAACTGCAAGTGCATGAGAATGCATCATGCGCAGTGCCCAAGAGTATAAAACTATAATCATAGGATTTATAAAAGAGAATCACATCATTTTAGCAGATTCTGATTTAGTATGTTTAAGAGATAGCAGATCAGAGTTTGACTTCATATAACCCTCTTTCTGTACATATTGCCTTATATAGTTTATTGTATTTAAGTCCTAGTTTATTGTCATTAATTCTCCTTTGTTGTTTGGGATCAGCTAGGCTTGACTTTAGGGATTTTGATAGGAAAACTCTGTATATATGTAACACTGATTTACAATGAAAGATATGACAGTGAAACACTTTGGTTCCTGTCTTTATATGGCATCAGAGCAATTCTGATCCTAAATTAGAAACGTTTGCTGAAAATGGCGGACAAAAATGATTCCACCATAGAAGGTGGGATCAAAGGAGATCGAAATGCAGAAACAAAAATAGCTGGGAAGAAGACACCTTCTCCGTATGATCTGAGTTCGCACGACAATCCAGGAAGCGTTATCACCCAAGTCCAATTACGTGGTGAAAACTACGATGAATGGGCTAAGGCGATGAAGACCTCATTACGGGCACGACGTAAATGGGGGTTTGTCGAAGGAAACATAAAACAACCTGAAGAAGGATCGACAGAAATGGAGGATTGGTGGACCGTACAATCTATGCTCGTGTCTTGGATCCTGAACACTATAGATCCAACTTTGCGATCGACCATCTCTTATATGGAGAATGCAAAGGAATTGTGGGAAGACATCAAAGAACGATTCTCAATTGTGAATGGACCTAGGATCCAACAATTGAAATCGGATCTGGCACAATGTAAACAAGAAGGAATGGCCATGGTGAATTACTATGGAAAACTCAAGATGCTTTGGGATGAGTTGGTAAATTACCAACAAATCCCAATCTGCACGTGCTCAGGATGCAAATGCGGCATCAAGTCGAAATTAGAGAAGCAAAGAGAAGAAGAAAGAGTGCATCAGTTCTTGATGGGACTAGATGATGTGTTGTATGGAACAGTCCGCTCTAATTTGCTTGCTACTGATCCGCTGCCATCGCTGAACAGAATATATGCTACTTTGATACAAGAGGAGCGTGTGAAATCAATTGCTAGGACCAAGGAAGAACGAGGAGAGGTCGTTGGCCTGGCCGTGCAAACTGCTGGAAGGGCTAGAGGACGTGGTGATATGAAGGAGAAGAATGCGGTATGTTCATACTGCAATCGAACAGGACATGATGCATTAAGCTGTTTTCAGGTAGTTGGATACCCTGATTGGTGGGGAGATAGGCCACGAAATGAAACTAAGATGGGTGCAGGTCGAGGAAAAGGACAACAACAAACCAGAGGTTCTAATCAAGGACGTGGGAGAAGCACAATTATTCGTGCAAATGCTGTCCAAACAAATGAAGGAGGCCCGGTCGTGACAAATGCAGATGCAAGCGGGTTGACAGGTTTAAGTAGTGAGCAGTGGCAGACTTTGGTAGAGCTTCTAAACACTCATAAGGGAAGCAATACGGAAAGAATGACAGGTAAAAATACAATATGGATTGTTGATACAGGCGCTTCTAATCACATGACTGGAAATGTGAGATTTTTGCACAAAATGAAGAGCGTGCAAGGATGCCCGGTGGGTCTGCCAAATGGAGAACAAGCTGCTGCTACTCAAGAAGAAAGTGTAATTCTTGAAGGGGGCCTGCAACTTAACAACGTTCTATATGTGCCCGGATTAAATTGCAACTTGATATCTGTATCCCAATTGATAGATGATATGGATTGTGTTTGTCAGTTCACTAACTCTCTATGTATTATGCAGGACCGCACTTCGAAGACGCTGATTGGAGTGGGTGAACGAAGAGATGGGCTCTACCATTTTAGAGGGATTCGACATGAGAAAGTCTGCAAAGTAGGAGACATGTCTTTGTTGCATCTTTGGCATAAACGCATGGGACATCCTTCCATGAAGATTAGTCAGTTAATTTCAAATGTTGGTAAAAATAAGAGTGTGATTGAAAATAAAGCCTGTGATGTTTGTCAAAGGGCAAAGCAAACTAGGGATAGTTTTCCTTTAAGTGATCACAAAGCTAGTAGTAGTTTTGAACTAGTTCACTGTGATTTGTGGGGGCCTTACAAAACTCCTTCTTCATGTGGAGCGTATTATTTCTTAACAATAGTAGATGATTTTTCTCGAGCTGTTTGGATCTATTTATTGCTTGATAAAAGAGAAGTTTCACAAACTATATTAAGTTTTATTGCTTTGGTAGATAGACAATATGAGAAGCAAATTAAAATAATTCGCAGTGATAATGGAACTGAGTTTACATGTTTAAAAACAGAATTTATCAAGCGTGGGATCATTTTCCAAACATCTTGTGTGGGAACGCCACAACAAAATGGACGGGTCGAAAGAAAGCACAGACATATCCTAAACATTGCCCGAGCACTGAGATTTCAAAGCAATTTGCCTATTTCTTTCTGGGGTGAGTGTGTTTTAACAGCAGGATACCTCATAAATAGGACTCCAACACCTCTGTTAGATGGAAAAACCCCATATGAGATGCTAAATGGGCAGCCACCTTCATATGAACATTTGAAGGTTTTTGGATCTTTATGTTATGCACATAATCAAGGAAGGAAAGGTGATAAGTTTACCAGCCGAAGCAAGAAGTGTGTATTTGTAGGATACCCTCCCGGGAAGAAAGGATGGAAGTTGTTTGATCTAGACAACAAAAATTATTTTGTGTCAAGAGATGTAGCATTCTTTGAGAATGAGTTCCCTTTTGCCTCTATTGATAAAATTTCGAGTGAGCCAACACAAATTATCGAAAATGAGAACTATGAAACTCAAAGTGCAGTGAGTGAACATCAGGAGCTACCTTTGGAAGTGGAAATTTCTGAATTAAGGGGGGGTACTGATGAAGAGAATGTGCAAGAAGTTGGGACATCACAAGTGCTACAACAAGATGATGAACATGAAGAAATTAGTGAAGAAGATCTTGGTCGAGGTAAACGCGTGAAGAATCCCTCTGTAAAGCTGAATGGTTATGTGACATATAATGTACAAAAAATGGTTATGAGCCCATCTACGAGTTCACTCCCTCTACAGCCGAAATCAGGTGCGCCCTATCCCATAATGCATTATGTGAGTTGTGATAATTTTTCAGTGCAGCACCGCAGGTTTCTTGCTGCTGTAAGTGCAGAGAAAGAGCCGAAAAATTATTCTACGGCCGTTAAAGATCCTAGATGGCGTACAGCTATGCAGCAGGAGATACAAGCGCTTGAAGATAATCACACATGGACTATATGCTCTCTCCCAGCAAATAAAAAGGCCTTGGGGTGTAAATGGGTATACAAGATCAAGCATCGTTCCGATGGGACCGTAGAACGGTTTAAAGCTCGACTCGTGATCCTTGGAAATCATCAAGTGGAGGGGATAGATTACAATGAAACATTCGCTCCTGTAGCTAAAATGGTTACAGTTCGAATTGTGCTAGCAGTTGCTGCAGCCAAGAAGTGGGAACTCCATCAAATGGATGTTCATAACGCCTTCTTACACGGAGAATTGCAAGAGGAGGTGTTCATGAAACTGCCCCCTGGTTTTCGTCCCTCTCAACCAGAGATGGTATGCAAGCTTGGGAAGTCACTGTACGGATTAAAACAAGCTCCCCGTTGTTGGTTTGCTAAGCTTTCCTCAGCCCTCAAACAATACGGATTTCATCAATCATATTCTGATTACTCTTTGTTTACCTTGTTTGATAAAACTGTGCAGCTTGTGGTTTTAGTTTACGTTGATGATTTGATCATTTGTGGAAATAATCATGATTCGATTGAACGGTTCAAGGAATACTTGAGTCGTTGTTTCCATATGAAAGATTTAGGATTGTTGAAATATTTCTTGGGGGTGGAAGTGGCGAGATCGCCTTCTGGGATTTTTCTCTGCCAAAGAAAGTATGCTTTGGATATTATTAGTGAAGCCGGGCTACTTGGAGCAAAGCCTATGCCGACTCCACTCGAGCAGAACCATAATCTCAGTCTTGCTCAAGGGGAGTTTCTTGAAAATCCTGAAAGGTACCGTAGGCTTGTTGGACGCCTTATCTATCTTTGTTTTACTCGACCTGAGTTGTCGTATAGTGTCCATATTCTCTCTCAGTTTATGCAGCAACCACGAGAAGACCATTGGACTGCTGCGCTAAGGGTGGTGCGGTATCTTAAAGGGAATCCAGGCCAAGGTATATTTCTTGACAGTACAAGTGATATGAAGCTGCACGGGTGGTGTGATGCTGACTGGGCAGCTTGCCCTATCACTCGCAGATCACTCACAGGTTGGGTCATCTTCTTGGGGAACTCGCCTATCTCTTGGAAGACCAAGAAGCAGCAAGTTGTGTCTCGGTCATCTGCTGAATCCGAATACCGTTCGATGGCTAATACAACTTGCGAGTTAAAGTGGGTGAAGAGTATTCTTTGCAGTCTAGGTATCTCTCATTCTATGCCTATGCAACTCTATTGTGATAGTCAGTCTGCGCTTCACATTGCAAAGAATCCCGTCTTCCATGAACGTACCAAACACATTGAAGTGGACTGTCATTTCGTTCGTAATGAAATACTTCATGGTCAGCTTCAACCTTCTTATGTTTCCACTCATGCTCAACTCGCAGACATACTTACTAAAGCATTGGGTCGTGCTCCATTTCAATTCCTACTTGCCAAGTTGGGCATTCGAAATCTTCATGCTCCTACTTGAGGGGGGGTAAAAGAGAATCACATCATTTTAGCAGATTCTGATTTAGTATGTTTAAGAGATAGCAGATCAGAGTTTGACTTCATATAACCCTCTTTCTGTACATATTGCCTTATATAGTTTATTGTATTTAAGTCCTAGTTTATTGTCATTAATTCTCCTTTGTTGTTTGGGATCAGCTAGGCTTGACTTTAGGGATTTTGATAGGAAAACTCTGTATATATGTAACACTGATTTACAATGAAAGATATGACAGTGAAACACTTTGGTTCCTGTCTTTATAATTTACAGCCATAGCTGTTCTCTATAATTGCTCTACAATTCCCAGTAGTTAAATTTATTTACCTGGAGTTGATGAAATTTGAGCAAGTAAACAGTGGATTCTACATACATTGGATTGCTTTCTACATATCTAAAATAACAATCAAAATGTCAGTGAGCATAAATATTGTTTAATTATTACAAATTTCATAAATGAATGTTGTTTAGTACTTACGAGATGCATTCATCAAGCCTTTTGAGAAGTGGGAGGAAGTTTACGATTCCAACATTCATATTTGAAGAATAAAAATTGGTAGCAACCTGCACATGACGATTTAAAGAAACCACATACATCATCTATAAATTCATAAGTATGTGAAGTTTTCAGTTTGCATTCGCAAATTTTTAACTGCGTATCTTACTCACCATAACTCATTACAAGGTATAGTTAAAGCTAACCACATTTTAGTGTCATTTTATTCACCATAAACACATGAGAAGAATCTTTGCAATATGCAATAATCTTATATGTTCCCTGCATTTCAATTTTAAATAATGCTTTATCCTTCCAGATTGAGTACAACTTCATACTTTAGTTTTGTAGATTAAAATACACTAAAATGCACATAGCTATGTAGATTAAAATGACATTGATAATGATATCCAGTAGTTGTAAAGACTTCATTAGTAAGTTTAACTCAAGTTTAAAAATTCTTGTAACTTCACAAGTTAATAACTAAAACTCTTAAGCATCATAACTCAATTATTCCCTTTCCTTTAATTTTTTGTAATGGCTGTATTCTCTTTCCTTGTCTTACCCAGAATTGCAAAACACACCCACGACGACCTTATGAACAGTCACAAAACAACCTTACAAATATGTAACGACACAATCGACTTTCTCTAATTCTTCAATCTATAGAGCTTGCAATAAGAGAAGTTGATATGAGAAATTCAATGGGTTCAGTTCAGCACACAAAGAATATTTGTTATTTGAAAATAAAAAACCGCATGAGAATGTTATGGATCTTCTTCGGTTCCTCCTTCTGCTGCACTATTGAAGATTGAAGATGTTGTATTAAGGTGTTTTTGGATCTGGGTACAGCACAATTTTGTTGAGAATAATAAAAAAAAAAAAAAAAAAAAATTAGACTTATTTAACCGGTTGCCGGTTTAAGAAATTAAAAATGAAATGACGCGTCCGTAACTGAATGAGCGACTGCCCCTAACATTACTCTATTTATTATTCAATGGTTAGGATTTCATCGGACCTTCTAGTCATTAGAGAGGATTCATTCCTGTCCTTTAACCATAGGGTGCTTAGTATTTTGGTATTTAAGTTGATGGTATCACGTGGTAATGGCTCAGGATAAGATATTTTGTTTGACTCATCATCAAACAAAACAAATTCAAATTGATTCACTGCATTATTATTTTTGGTTTGTTATGTACTGCTCTGACGTTATTTGATGGTATCACGTGCTTTTTTTCTTCTTCTTCTGTTTGCTCTGTTAAAAAAAGTTCTATTATTACGTGAGTGGTTAGCTAGATCATATTTAGAAGGACCACCGATAAACACCAAAAAATAAAAAATATAATCGATGTTTAATTTTTTATTTATTTATTAAAAAAGACAATTGTTCATTCGAATCTATGGAAATACATGAAAAAACACAAATTCAACCAAGGAAGACGGAATTTACTATTAAAACACGTATATTTGATAGTGGTTCCGGATGTAGAAAACTAAAGTTTGTGTTGAGGTTTAAAGGAGACGATAAGCATAAAGGAATAAAGATAAAGTTGAAACAAGAAGGCACATGTTTAAGAAAATGCAGATGTTCCATTCAGGTTGAGTGGTTTTTTTAGTGCATAAAAAATATGGAGTCTTGGTTTTGTTTCACGATTGCATAATCATGAGATGCAGTCAAAGTTAGAAGGTCATATTTTGGTGTGTCGTTTAAATATTTTGTCTACTTTAAAAGATAGACGGAAAGACAACAGTTCCAAAGCAAGTTTACAATCTACGTCAAAGATAAAAAAGACCATAAGGGTGTGTTTGGTTTGCAAAACAACAAGTACTGGACAGAACAGTACAAGATAGAACAGTACAACACAAGGCAGAACAGCACAAAACAAATTTTTTATGGCATTGAGTAATTTTTTGTTTTATACGATTTTTGAGGGACAAAATGCTATTTTGGTATTTTAGACAACTTGTACGTGAGACAAAAAGTTGTGTTGTGGTTTGGTGAGGGACAAAAATATGAGTTTTTGTCCTATCTTTTACCTCCAGTTTGTCCTATACCTGAAACAGTTTTATAAATCAAACACTGGACAACTACAGTTGTTATGTTTTGTCCTTCATTTTTTAGCAAATCAAACGCACCCTAAGAGATTGGAGAAAATGAAGCAAATTGTTGAAGTGTTTGAAGAAAACAACTAAGCTTTCAGGTATAAATGTTTGGGGAGTCAAAAATTGTTCAAGACATGTTTTTGGTACATCCTAAACATGTGAACTTGTTTAACACTTTTTCTACTCTTTTGCTAATGCATTTCATTTATTTCCTTCGATCACTATTATAATAAAAAAGCATTTATAAGATTTATTGAATTACTTATATATCCAGTATTATAGATTAAATACGTCAGTTATTCTATTAATAAAAAATGGTTTTTTTCTTATAATAGTGAAGGTAATGAGTATAAAATATCAATTACTGAGATGTATTGTTTGAGATAGTTTGCATTAGTCATATAACTCAATACCCAAAACACCTGACTCACATTTTGTCAGCGGTAGTCAAGGTTTTACAACTCAAGAGTTTACCTCAACTCGTTTTGCTTAGGTAAACTCCACTCTTAAACTCGATTCGAGAATTCGTACGAGTTTACCTAAAATTAAAATTATATAAAATTTATTATATGCATGACATATATAAGTTAATATAATATTGTAAATAGGTTAATAGTGCAAAATATGACTTAATTACAAAGGAAAATTATATGAAACTTCTATAATGAAACGTTATGCTCAACTTAGCATCAAAATACAAAAATTAACGCACATAATTATAAGTTTCATAAGTCTCTAAGTTTAAGTCATCCATAAAACCATCCAAAAAAGCAAGTTTCACAAGTTTATAAAGTTGTTAATAAAACTAGAGAAATGCTAGCAACACTCTCTTTTGGACACTCTCTAACACTCACTCTTTTATTGGATAAAATCAATGTATGTCCCACCATTTTATGTGGGTTCCATTTCCAAAGTATACGACCCACATTGTTTTAACCCAATAAGAGAATGAGTGTTAGAGAGAGTGTCCAAAAGGGATTGTTGCTAGCAATCCTCATAAAACTATCCAAAAAATAAACTGGCTAATTTCTTCAAAAAGTCATCAAACACCACCACCGCAACCCTAACCAACATCGCAATCACCGGCGTTGCAATCGGAATTTCCCCCATCGAAATCGCAACCCTAACTAATATGTGCTCTCATGTTCATGGTTTGAGAACTCAGATAAGAAAAAAAAAAAGAAACGTTTCATTTCAGGAAGCTAGCAATGTGTTACTGTAAAAGTAACTATTTGATAAACGTTTCAGTCTCTGGGCTTTTAGAATCGAAATTGGGTTTTGAAAAAAACTTAGCCCAAAAAAATGGGCCAATTTTTACTTTTTTTTTAGATTTAAACTCGTAAAACTCGGTCAAGTTTACACGAGTTTATCGAGTGTACGTTAACTTGGTCAAACTTGTCAAACTTTCCGATTTTACCATAAACAGAGTTTACCTCCGAGTTAACACGATTTTGGTACCTAAAAACATAAATTCGATAAACTCGGCGAGTTACCACTCAATTTGCGGAACATTGCCGGTAGTACAATAGTTAAATTGGCATATTGGATTCAATAATTCGATATGACATTAACTTGGAGCATTAGTCTCGGGTCTGTCCAGAGATTGTGTCCCATCTCAACTTCTATGGTTTTTTCTTCATGAAATTCTTGCGGAAAAAAATTCTGTTTTAATTAGGCATGGCAACAAAACTCATACCCTCACGGTTACCCACAAAAATCAAACTCAATTTGACGGGCTTTCTCCGTTTTGACTGAGTTTGGGTATGGGTTTGGGTCTTCCCCGATTTTAAAACACGGGTACAAGACGGGTAACGGGGATATAGGTACCCATGCTCAAACCCATCCTGAATGTAGAAAATCAATTTATTACCCATTTTATATAAACAGAAACCCAAACCCTAAATCATTTCACTCACACAATTAGAGTCTCAGACTTTAAAATGACACTCACTTATCATAGTTCTCTTCTTTCTCCTTCCATGCCTCACACTCTCGGCCTCTCTCTTCTCCTTCACTATAGCCATCCATTTCCATAATCTTTTTGCTGGATAATGCATTACAACATTGCGCTCGGGGATGCAAAATACTTTTATTTCTATCAACAACAGAAAACTTTCCGGGGATGGGATGGGGCAGGAATATCCGAACCCGTCGGGGACGGGGATGAGATTCGATTTCTCATCCCCGCTGGATATGGGTAGGGTAACAGGTAAGTATATGAGAGTAGAGTATGGGGACGGGGAAGGTAAAACCCGTCCCCACCCCGCCTCATTGCCATGCCTAATTTTAATAAAGCACTTTCATATAAAAATAATCAATTTTTTACCTTATGAGTTGATGTATGTAAGATTCTTTAACTTACTTATCTATAGTAGAAAAACAATTGGTACATGAAATATAATCACTATTGTCTATGAATATTTCAACGTTATCATTTTTTTTTTGTCATGCCATATTGCATATTTGTATAAGCTTCGATGTTCACAATTCATTTTCTTAAATTATGAAGTTTGCATTTCAGATATATCATAAAATAAGTCCATCACAATAAAAGGTACAATCATAGTAGTGTTTATTAATGAAAATGATAACAATCAAACAAACATTGCATAAAAACATGACCATACAAAGGGAAATATGAGGGAAATGGATTCCTTCTCATCTTTTATTCAAAGCAAGAAACAACAAAACAACCATGACATTTTCTAGATGGAGACACTGTTGGGAATGCCTCTGAAAGTCAATCCTGGCTCACTTGAAGGATAGAGCACAGTGTATGGCATCTTCACTGGCCCATTCCTGTTTCTCAATGATTCATCGTTGTTCCTTTCAATGAGCTTTTGCTCAATTTCAGCCAACTTCTTTCCAAACTTCTTGAAGGCCTCTACTGGCTCTGAATCGTAAGTCCAAAGATCACCTTCGATTCTGTGTCCAATGTATTGCTCATCAGAAACATGTGTTGACAATTGCTCCATAACAGATATGTTCACAACGGTATCCGTTTTTGGTGTGATTGTTCTCAAATAAGCCTTCTCGTAATCCTTAGCAAGCTCGTCATACTCAGGGGTTCCTTTCTCAGGCATGAATCTTCTGCTTTTAGTTGGTCGGTTAACAATGTATCCACCGTACGGATATTGTCCAAAATTAACAGCTGCATGAAGTGCTGAAGCAATCCATATGAGGGTGGTGCAAGTTTCAATCAACTCTGTACGAGTTTCCAATTTAACCCACTTATCAGTCTTCGAGTCACCATGACCCACTTCTACAAGTTCTTTCCAAAATGCTTTGAGTTCCTCATCATCTTTAACATCTTTATCTGACTTGTAGTAGAAATTGACATATTCATCAACCCATGACTTAATAGCAGCCCATATCTCTAGTCCATCAACAGCATATGGATAATCCTCTATCAGAAGACGCAGACCATGTGGAGATTTTGGATCCTTAACAGCCACACCTCTAGATAACAAGCAAGGAAGATAATATTAACATACAAAAATTTAAGTGATATTAATAACTATTTCGAACTTATTAATTTAAGTTGGCTAGAATTTGTTAATAGATAGTTAGCTTATTAATTTCGTAGTTTCTTTGTTCATTCTCTATTTCTCTATGGATACAAAACAAAACTCTTGCATCTAAACTGACATCTCATGGGTGTAAAAGATTATTTTTGAGATCAATGTCTTTCTAAAAATGGACTAGACGACGATGTAATAATTTGTAAGGTCACCTTTTGATTAGATCATTAGGTAGTCCTTGATCTTGGAAAACCCAATCCTTGTAAACTTCAGAAGACAATTCCATTGAATAACTTCCAAACAAGTATGTTGACTCTATAATACCCCCTGCTTTGATCAAGGTATCTCGCGCATTGGCATTTATGTTCATTGTGTTACGATAGTGTGGAAGTAAAAGTTTATGAATAGGGTGAACCACACTAAGATGCCTATTTGTTGCTATGATGAATGGCTCAACAACAGCATGAGTGTTCAACCTGTCACACATGTAGATATATATTCATAAAATTACTCGGATATATCAAATATTAGTGTTTGATTGTAGAAAAAATGATTAATGAAATTCATACCAGTGGCTGATAAGTTGGTGATAGCATGCGTCATTCACAACAGCGTAAGCCTTGGCAAGGTGCCAAATTGAAGCATCAACACCTTCACTTGCAGGCGTGTAAATAGTAGTAACAGTACCATCACCAGCAGGATGTGGCACATGTAGTTCAATGGATATTGGCTTCAAAGTTCCATCATCTTGCAAAGAGAGAAGGGTCGTTGAGGCATAGGCCTTTGCGGCGCCATTTGCATTTACTTTCCTCAAATATGGTAAGATTGCATCTTGGTAATCAACTACGTATAATCTAAGGTCCTTGATAGTCTGTTAGACAGAATAAAATTTAGCCATTATGGTTCCTTTGAAGAAAAAAATGAATTCAACATAAAAATAATAGTAAAAACATTAATTCTTCCGAGTAACATTGAAATGTAACACTCTTTACCTGTTCTACACTGACTCCATCCTGCATGTATGGCTCGAAGTGTTTTTTGTTTATTGTGGTTGTATTCTACATTTGACATAGCAAGCAATGAGGTTAGTTATCAATTATAAATTTAGCATGAAAATTGAACATGGTAGTCTTTTTTATTTATTTCTTTTGTACTTGCTTAAAAATATTTAACTATTAAGTTTAATTACCCCAACTTTTTTGATGACGTTTGGATTCACACCAGCAATCATCTCCCTTGCAAATTCCTCATCAGTCATCCATGCAGTGCGATCCTCTACTCATAGTAAGAAATTTTCAAAAGATTCATGAGCTTTCTTTATATGATTGTGTATATAATTAAATATATTGTTAGGACTAGGAATTTCCGACTAATATTTACCTTGAATCACTAGTGGTGTTGAAAACTTTGGATGTTCACCAGCGAAAAGCGAGAGCACGTCATCAAAGGAGTTAAACTCTACTTGATCATTTTGTAATCTTACTAGCGATCTTAATTGAGGTGTCTCATATTGAGATATTGATTTGATGGTGTTAACAACAAAGTCTGACGATTTCGGAGGGATAATTAATTCATCTCTTGGAATGTAAAAATAGTTACTCCGACTCTCAGTCTCTGGATCTGTTCATTATAGTAACAAAATATGTTTTGTCGAAATAAGTAAAAATATATATCACAACAAAAAATTGCAAACAGACACAAGTGTTTGGAGTCTCACATTTCTCGAGGTGTTTTCTGCCAGTTCTTCCCCTTCGAGGGTAAGGCAAGGCAGTTGATCCCCCAAGAACTGGACGATACAAGCAAGGATTTTGGTCTGGTTGACCCAAATCATTGTAGACATCATAATCATATATTCTGTCCCATTCCTTACGCTCTCCAGTTCCATCTCCTCTTAAAGTATTCAATTCTTCTTGTCTGTAGTACAGTAATGGAGCTGGTGTTTCCCTTAGAAGGTATGCCTACAAAATTTTAACCATTGGGTGCTGTCAAGTTTTTGAAAAAAGAAAAATATACATTTAAAAAGTTACATGAAAATGATAAAATGGTTTGAGCTCAGGTACGTGAGTTCAACTTCCTCTACAAACATTTTTAATAACTAATCGTTAATATTTGTCGCTCGAAAAAAATATTGAACAAGATATATGTTGGATAGAATTGATATCATTACCTTGTTGGCAAAGAAAATGCGTTCAGTTTGGTACTTTTCAGCATTGTAAATCCATGAGTTGCAAATAAAGTTTGTGGTTTCATGGCTTTCAACATCTTCAAGGGTCAAACTCACAAGGAAGATTTCATCTTGCGTAAAATTCTTAACATAGAAAGCTCCTGGAATTCCCATGTGATTGGGATCCCATTCAAAATGAATACTGAAAGCATTTTGTATGTCTCCCAAATTTGGTATGGAAGTAACAAAACCATCCATAAACGTTTCCTTTCCCACTTTTCCTTTTCCAGTAGCTATGTTAAAAATGTCAAATATTAGTTTCTCAGTTTCACAAATGATGATGATTCTCAACTAATTAGTTTTCAAATATTAATTTTTTTTTACAACTAATTTTTTTTTTCGCCTATACAAAATTTGTCATCCATGTGCACGTTATTGTATATAGTTATATAAAGAAATTATTACCATCAGCTTTGGAAGCACTAATCAACTTGAAACCCACAGAAGTGTCCAACAAGGTAGGACGAACGGTATCACCTTCATTCTCAACAACAGTATTACCACCAATAACTTTGTAGTTCAATGCATTCTTTTTCATCAAAACCACAGTTCCCTTCAGCTTTGTGACCATGTTCAATGAAGTCATCTTTGATGCTTAAATGTATTACACTATCTTTGGCTAATGAAAGAAATGTTTGTGTCTTGTAACCATGGGGATGCTTGGTATTTATACTACTTGATGGGATCATTTAGGTTTTTGTTTTTTTGAAAAATGCTAACTTTGGGCCCAGGGGCGGAGCCATAAATTAAATAATGGGGGGACCAAGTTTAAAAAATATACTCTAGTTAAACAAAAAAAAGTTCAAATCTACTAAATATATGAGAAATTTAAGTTACATTTGATGTTAATATTGTGAGAAGATAGAAAAATTAGATTCATTTGTGCATATAATATAAGACTTCAAATAAAAATGCTAATGATGGAGGGACCACATTGACATTTCTAATGAAATAACAACATATATAGCAATATATTAGGAGCATAAAAAAATTTATAAGAAAATTTGGGGGACCATGGCCTCCCCTGGCCACCCAAGTCCCTCCGCCCCTGCTTGTGCACTTAGGGCACATGTTAAGAATTCTGTTAATAGAAATTATGTATAAAAAATTGTGTTAATTTACTGCTCAAAATGTTTAATATTAATTTTTTACAATAAATTCTTACCATTAATTGAATGACATTAATGTTTAACATGTGTCATAAGGACACAAATTAGCATGACCCTTGTTTTTTTACTAAAATATGATATTCATTCAAATTGATAGAGTATAATAGAAATAAGGGGTAATAGTCATTTTGGTCATGAATGTGTAACAAGTAGCAATAATGGTCCTCAATGTATCGAAATTTCAAAATAGTTCATGATTGTGCACTTTATTAGTCAAAATAGTTCCTAACATTAAAATAGTTCTTTAATATTATCATATTAGTTCTTCAATATACTTACATATTGTTGTATGAGACTTTATAAGTACTTAGTTATTCCTTCAAAAAAAAAAGTGCTTAGTTATTGTTATTTCAGTCAATATATGACAAAAGTTATTGTGAATATTGAGAGATTATTTTAGCGTCAAAGACTATTTCGATTAACAAAGTGCACAATTTGGAACTGTTTTAAAATTTTAATACATTGAGAGATTATTGTGACCACTCGTGACCAAAATGACCATTACCCTAGAAATAAACACAAATTCAACATCACTAGAAAAACAAAAAAGAATAAATTTGTAAACAAACTCACATCACTCAAATTAATAACATAAAACATCAAAATACATACAAATAATATGATAAAATTAAATTATCAAAGTACTTATGTCTTCATATCAACAACTTTAACGCCTAGCTTATTGATTAATCAAAGTTGAAATGTGGCAATATAACCAGAACAATACCACAACAATTTATCTAAAAAAATAAAATCCACCACAATTACAAGAAATAAAATACGTCGCACCAAATTGTTAGCAACTAGTTTCTATATCTTTGTTAATTCACCCACAAGTTGTATTGAACACATTTTAATTAATGAAGTGATATAATTTTTCTTTCCAAAAAAAATCGTCGCACCAAGATGACAATGTCACATTAAAACGACGAAATCAAAAACAAAAAAAAAAACCTAATCTATGTGAAAATTATTAGTTTTTATTTTTCGTGATGTCCGGGGTTCGAACACCGGACCTCGCATAATTATGCATCGTCCTTACCAACTGATATAAGCTCAGAAGGACATTATTTTTTTTTTATGGTCGCTGGGGTTTAAACTCCGGACATTGCATATATTATGTTTTGTCCCTATCAACTGAGGTAAGTTCACGAGGACACGGGGACATTAATGTCTATTAAAAGAGAGAGCAATATAATTTTTTTTGTACAAATAATACCTAAAATCAATCTTCTTCCATCAACAAAGAAGAAGAAAGAAAAAACTTAGACTATTACTTTTCCCAACTTATATTTTACTAGCGAGTCCTGTGATTTTTTCAAAAATGCTCCTGTGATTATCAGATTTTAAAATTCGAACTGAGTTTTTTCTTTATTATAGGGTGAAAAAAATGAGTCTTTGTCCAACTCGGATTTTATAATCCAAAAACCTCAAAAAATAGGACGCGCTACTTAATTTTTTCTGATCATATAATCCAAACAACCCTTAAACACCCTTTTTCAAGGAAAAGACAGTGCAAATTATATAATCTTAATTGTATCAGCACCAATTCCGAACTTTTTTGTAGCATGGATATTCATTTTATGGACAATATTAAACTTCCTAACTCTCATTCTTCTGTTTTAGGTCATTGTTAGCTGTTCGTAGTCAAAAATCTGATTTTCGGGCTACTTGATCGGATTGTTCTGAAACATCCCCTGAAAATCAGAACAAAATCAAGTATTAAGACTCCTGTAGAAGAGATTTCTTACGTGACGCTGCCCCTCAAAATCCAAAATTCAATCATTTAGACCTATTTTTTTATTTTTTAGAATTTTTCATATTCTAATTAAAATCTGGAAAAAAAAAATTGTATTAATTTTATTTAATTTTTAGAATTTTTGATTCTGATTTCTAATTATACATAAATATATTTTAGATTATAAAATCCGAACGGATTTTAAAACAAAATAACTTTTGGCTTCCCTATTTTTAATTGGGGCCGGCTAAATTATGAAGCTTATATAATTACGTACTCCTTTTTTCTTTCTTTCTAATATAGTCATTTTTTTTTGCTTTTTATCAAGTGGTCATTAATTACTCTGTGTTGCTCTACTGTCAATTGTATTAATACGAGTACGTAGTAGTAGATCCAAATCTTCCGGTCACGAGATACTGTGATACACTACTGTTCATGGTCCCACATTGAGAAAAACTCCCATTATAAAAAAAACACGTTATAAAACAAACACGTTGTGAAAACCGACTACTTTATTGGAGTACATTTTTTGGTCACTATTATAAAAAAAGTCAATTTTTTTAATTCATTTACTAATTGATATATGTGATTTATAATAAAGATTTTATACAACATTAATCGCATGAATTTAAAATATAGATTTTTGTTTATGATGGTAATCAGATGATATATTTACTAGTGCACAATAAACACGTTTGGAAAGCCTTGTAAAAAGAAAAACGTTAGGAAAGCCAGTTATTCTATTCGTTTTGTTTGGGAAGTCCAATTATGAATAGCGTGTACACCGTCGTCTAAAAGAAAAAATTAAAAACATCAAAATGAATGCAATCGTTAATTTTATAACTTTTAAATGCTAAAGAGTATTTTTAGGGTATTGGTTAAGTGGATATAAATAAAAATATTGTGTTGTAAAATGGTGAAGAGTAATGAATTTAACATTTTAAACGTTAAAATGTTGTTGAATCTAATACAAATATACTAATTTTGATTTCTTTAACAAGTGTCTTAAAGGCATTTGTTAGCATAACCTTTTGTACAAATATATCTATAAAAATCTGTGAAACATTAAATACACTCACTGATATTAAAAAGACAATTGTTAAATAAGGGATAAAAAAATGTTTAAAATAACAACTTCAACTTAAAAGTTGTGAACTTTTTTTTTGAAAATTTTCTTATATTAATAACCAGAGGAGTATGTAATTAAACTAAAGAGGTTGAACCGTGAGAGACGTTTTAGAGTTAAGGGTTATGATCTTATGACACATGAAATTTCTATAAATAATAAATTTTTATTGAGAATAATTTGGTAAAAAAATATTTATTGAGAATAAGTTATTTTAAAATTTTAAAAAATAAATTGACACAATTTCTGATATATAGTTTCTATATTTGGTATATTAAAATTTGCATTTTTCTAGAGTTAAAACTACTAAAAGGTTTAACTGATTGATTGAAAAAATATCGATAATTTGTATTGATAAAACTATTATTAGTGGTGAAAAATGCAAATGAATTGGAAATTGAATAATGTTTTGAGTAAAAAAATAGAATAAATGCTTAGTTCAGTAAAATGTTATTGATAATCAACAATTTATAATTTACATAATGGAATATAAGTTTGAATAAAATTTGCAAAGATTGGTTTTTTTTTTATCTAATAATGAAAAGTTTGGATCTGTATAGTTAAAAACAGTGAATAGTTGATAAACTAACTTATAAATGAAACATATAAGTTTGATGATTGATTTGCAGCATTTGAAAAAATTTGTAGTTGAACTAACTTAAAAATATGGAATGACATAAAAATGATATCTTTAATTAATATTTAATTTTTTCAATTAAGAGTGGAGGGGTAAAACTGAGAAAAATAATGATAATCTTTTTTTTTTTTAGAGCAAAAATAATGATAATCTTTAAACTTTAAACTACTTGAATTTACTCATAAAAAACAATATACACTATTAAAAATAAGTGATAAGCTCGTATGAAAGTGACACTTACGAAACATGTCATTTCTAATCATATGAGCTTATAAGACATATGTATATAAGCTATAAGCTCGAAAATTAGGCTTACCAAACCGACCATATATCACTCTCTTAGAATGACTTTTTTTTATAGGGATTTCTTAGGAGGACTTGAAATTATGTTACAAAAATCTTTAAACATATCTAAAACATGACAATTCTTTAGGAAGTTTCAATAATTCAATAAAGATAAAACTGTGAAATGTATATTTTCCTAATGCAATATACAAATTCATTATTAATGATCCTAGTTAAATTGTTCATTGTAGAGATTTTTTTTATTGAAAGTGTCTAAATTATGTTTGCAGACCTCTTATCAGATGAATTAAGTATTCTTGTTTTTTTAGGCTTATTTGATCCATTAATCTTCTAAATAATTTCATATTTTCATTTTGGTCCCACAATTAATAAAACTTACATTTTAGTCCCTCATTTTTTTCTCCGTTTGCCAAATAAATCATGAATGTTAAATTTAACTCCAAATAACTATGGTAAACCAACCTTTAGAGTGGTCCACCATAGACCTTATTAATTTTTTTAATTTAAACCATTTGATCTGTTTTTAAAAAGGATGATCATTTGATTACACAAATGTATTTTATCTTACAATTATTCATGTCGGGTTTAATCTTAAAATGCCCAGTTTGTGAGAGGATATACATAAAGTTGAATCTTTGATGCGTCTTCATGCTTTGAGGTTAAATTTTGATTCCTTTTATTCAAATTTTAGTTTAGGCTTTTACTTGATTTTGGAACGAAAGAATACATAATTGGAATTTGAAAGAGAGAGGTTAATCATGTGATGTTTATTTTGATTTTTGTTTCCGGAAATTTTTTTTGCTTGTTCATGAGTGATGATGAAGGTATTGTTGAATTATGAAGAAGGGGAAGGAAGAAGATGAAGAAAAGGAAATAAAATTAGGTGTTGTTGATTCACCGTAAGATAAAGTAGACTTACATAATCCAATGGTAAGTATTCTCTTTATAAAAATCAAACGGTTTAAATTAAAAAATTAATAAGGTCTACGGTGGACCACATAGTTATTTAGGGTTAAACTTAACAGTCATGATTTATTTGACAAACGGAGGAAAAAATGAGGGACTAAAACGCTTGTTTTATTAATTATGAGACCAAAATGAAAAATCTAAAATTATTTAGGGGACCAATAAATCAAATAAACTTTTTTTTTACAAGCAAATAGTCTTGCTTTGATTATGTAGTAGTTATTAATGATTTTGCAACAAAAAATTCTAAGGAAACAAGTCTTGCTTACAATATACTAATAACTTTGAAGTTCGTCTGACATAACTTTTGGCTTCCATAACTGTTCTAACACCTTATTTTCCTTTTCCATTTGCTTTGAACCCTCAAGATTCACAAAAGGATATCATAGCCATATTCATAGTTGGCAAATGATATGTGACAATAGTCATCTCAGGAATCCCTTTATTTGGCTAACTTGAATCTGAATTCTCCGATAGCCTTTTGAATGGCTTTCTTGAAGACTATGTAGTTAATTAGTCATGAGCGATTGTATGAATTTTTCCACTTACAATATTTCTTTTACTTTTCAATGTTGTCCTTGTTAATGACAAAAGGAACAAATGCAACTTGTGGTACTCAAGTTAAGTGTGTGTTTGGTTTGGCGGCAGAGTTAATTGATTCTGGTAGAATTGAGTTTGATAGAATTGATTATGGTTAAAAGTGAGTTTGATGTGAATTGATTTATGTTTCGATACACTCACTTAAAAGTGATTCTTATGAGTTGATGTTGTTTGGATAATTTTAATCAAAATTGATTTTGAATGTGCAATGACCAAATTATCTTTTTAATTGTTTTTGAAACTAAATATCATATTTTCTTTTCAGATAATTATTTCTACTTTTCTAAAATCATAAGTACATTTTTATTGGTTCATAAATTCCTTTTAAAATAATTTTTTTAACGGAAGTTCCTGTTAAAATAATATTCATTAATAAGAGTTATTTGTAATATTTTGTTATCAAACCAATTGAATTATTATTTGCTTCGACTCCTACATAGTTCGAGCTTTTCTAGTTTTAGAATTAAAAGCAAAAAAAAAAAAAAAAAAAATGTAAAAGGAAAATGACTCTACATGAATTACAATGGGCCCATTCATCTCTCATCTCTAACCTGAAGATTAGATAACAGTACCAGGCACCAATAAAAAAAAACGCAGGACAATAAAGGGTAAAACTGGAAATAATAATGTTACTTCTACATAATTGATTTTTGTGGACGGAAATGCTACATATTGTAGCTTCACCTAAAATCGATTGTAAAAGGAACAATCACATTTTTAACATGGGTACCAAACACCTTCCAAATATAGTAGAACTACGTTTAGAGGTGTAAACGTACGTTCATGGATGCCAACCGCAGAATCAAACAGGGACTAAGATCTTCTCCGTTTATAACTTTTTTCATTTGTTTCATTTGGAGAGATAAAAACACAAAAAAAGTAAAAAATAATTAATGATAATGGGATCCACTTGGTAATAAGACCCACCATCTATTTTTTGTGTCTATCTCTTTGCAAATGACATCTTCCATTTATTTTTATAAGTGAAAAGGATCTTTACCCGTGGAACTCATTTTGGTTCTCCTCTTCGTATTGTGCCGTGAATCTTTTGACATTGTTGATTTGTCATCTTTCTCATAAAAGATGAGAAAATTAGAAGTTTTGTCTCCTTTAGGGACGTACGGGACCATTTTATCACCCATAATAGACAAGGCTTTGTATACACATGGGCCTATTGATGAGTTATAAATTATCCTAAAATATCTTGAGAATATTGCTCTTCTTCCAACAATTTTTGCTCGTTTTCAACTGAACTTTTAAAAATATCCCTGCGTAAGTTAACTTACATAGGTGTTAAACTCTGCGTGACTTAAGTCACGTTGAAATATCCCAATATTTTCATCAATCATTTCTTTTCCATAGCATCAATGAATTAAACAAGGAAGAGAACAACAAGTTCTACAGTCCTAAAATAATTGAGAAAGAGGAAGAGAGCCAGGTGGTGGACAAAATATAATAATTCAATTGTTGATATCATGTTGAATTCTGTTGCATATTAATAAAATATCAAACAGTTGGAATGTTGGCATGTGAAGAATCATAAAATAGTTAGAATTTGAAAGAAAAGTTGTGGCGCATATGAGCATATAAGCATATTGCATACGAAAGGAGTTGAGATTATATTAGGGTTGTTGTTTTAATTCATCGATGCTATGAAGAAGAAATGATTGATGAAAATAGTGGTGTTTTTCAACGCGACTTAAGTCATCCATGGTATAACACCTGCGTGAGTTAAGTCATGCAGGTTTAACATCTTTGTGAGTTAACTCACGCAGGGGCATTTTCGGAAGTTCAGATGGAAGCGAGCAAATTTTTTTGGGAGAAGAGCAGTATTCATATCTTGACTATTATTTTCCTCATCCTACTTATTTCTCGCGCGTTCTATTCTTTTACGAAAATGTCTATGTGATTTTCGAAATTTATAATCCGAATTGAGTTTCTTCTTTGTTATGGGGTGAAAAAAAGAGTTTTTCACCTATTTCGATTTTATAATTCAAAAACCTCAAAAAATAGGACGTGTTCCTTGACAGTGCAATGGCCTCTGCCCATTAGATTTATCATGTGCAGTGGAATGGCAGAGCCCGGTTGACCACCACTGCAAGTCTGATCTTGTGGGTTGTTGCGTAATGCTTGTTAAGTTGTTAATTAAAATTTGTAAACACACTGTTTTGCAGAAGAAAAAAAAATTAAGCATGAAAGGATGAAGAACAGTGATGGTTATCGGATCAGGCTTTGAAATGTATATTTTCCTATTTCCTATAGTGAGAAAAACTCCCATTATTTAACTACTAGTGCACAAGAAACACGTTGGGGAATACTCTAATGTGCAGTTAAAACCCAAGAGGCTCAAACGAGAGAAGCTTGAGTTAAAACTACTAGTAGTAAAATATTTAAGGGTTATACTAACATGTATCTTAAAAATTCCATAAATAACAATTATTTATTGAAAAAATAATTAATTTTCATATTTTAACAAAATAAGTTGGCACAATTTTAAAGCTGAAGTTTCCTATCGGATTCTTTAACATGTATTCTCTCCGTTTTAAATTATAATAAGAAAAAAAAAACTCTTTTTTTTTGTCCCAAATTATAAGCAAATTGCATTCATTTTGCTACCATTTTCATTTTCTTTATAATTAATAACCAATGGAAATTGTTTTTACATCTTTTTAGGAAACTTATTTCAAGAATAACACAAAAAACTATACTACAAATTACTATATTTTAGATTTCTTAATAAGTGTAAAATAAATCTTTTTTCTTATAATTTGAAACTGAGAGAGTACCCTTAGCATTCCCAATGTTCAATTAATTGAAAAAAAAACGGAAATGATAACTTGTAACATTAAGATACACAATAAGAAATCTAATATAGAAATAAAATCTTGAAAATTGTGTTTCTTTATTTTAAAAGTTTAAATTTTAATCTTAGATTTATAAAACTATTATAATTACAACTATTAGTGGTAAAAAAAAATGTAAATGAATTGAAAATTGAATACTTCTTATGGTCTCAATTATAAACCACATACATTATTTATTAAATAAATCTAAAATATGAAAAGTTGTTTATAATTGAGACGGAATGGAGGACACGTTTTGAGTGAAAAAAAATACTCCATCCTATCATAAAACAAGATCTGAATCTTGGATAAATTGAACCTAAGGTTCACCAAAAAGATTTGTAAGTAAACTCCACAATGAAAAGGTAAGGCTCTGCAAAAATAAAAGTGCACCAAAATTCAGGCAAGTCTTTAGATTCTTATAATACAATATTGATAAGGAAAATGCTGAAAAGCACGATAAGGATTGTCGTCACATTTGCACGAACGGTTTTATAAATGTCATTTGGTTATTTTTCCTAATTTTTATTTTGCACAAAATGACAAATCTTGCCTCTGCTGGATCTTTCTCATGAGAAATCACAAAAAAACACCTCATTCAATGATGGTTCTCCAAATCAACTTTTGCATGTGTCTTACCACCCTTGTTGAACGTGGATCATGTATGCTATTATTGCTTTGGTAGCATTGTTTTTTTTTTCACTATATATATATATATATATATATATATATATATATATATATATATATATATATATACTATATACATGCAAAAGCATCCATAAACTAAAAAACAAATCCATTAATAAAGTAAATAGGGTGCTATTGAACATGTCGTGCGGCTTTTCATGTGTTGAGTCCTCGTGCGATATAGCAGCTCTCTATTGATAATCTATAACTTCATTGACTCATATCAGAGTTTGTGCTTGTGCTCTCAATTATCCCTTTTGATTAACTATCTTATGAATAAATAGAACTTCCAACAATTACATCTACTAATTCACTTGCCTCAATGCTTACAAATAACTTGAGAAAAACTCACATCACCGGTTTACATATATTATTGAACAATCTAAGGACATATAGTACCATACCCCCAACTTAAAATTTAGATGTAATTGTATAAAATCAATCAAATTCTGTCAGAACAGTTCAAAACATTTAAATATGTCTTTCGGTTCGATATTTCTAATGTTATGTTAATTCTCAAAATATTTCAACATTGACTATAAACCAAAAAATATCAATCACAATCGAGTTTGACGACATTTATTTGGATATATGTTGATCTGGACTTAAATTCAAAACTATAGGTTCTATATTCAATATCTAAAATTAAGAAATTTGAAATCTTACAAATTTCAACAAAATAAACAAACTGCAGGCAAATCTGCAGGAAAAGACATATGAAAAATCGCAGGAAAATCCGCAGCAATATATGTGAAATTTCCTAATGAAACAGAAATAATATTTGATAATAATTCCGCAGGTAAATCCTCAGCAAAATAATAGGTACCTGCGGATGTTCCTGCGGCATCTAAGAGGTCATCATATATTGGCAGCAGTTGGTAGAAACCACATATTCCATGGGATAGCGTGAAACCTTGTTGCTTTTGAACTCGGGGTGGGGTATTCCCCATGGCTGCTCCTGGACCAATTCCACGTGATTTCTAATGGGAGTTCTTGCACTACAACATGATTAAGATTTAGTAACAATTGAAATTTGTAACTAAATTAAGAAAAATGTTACTAATTAAATTTAGTAACATTTGAGCAATTGTTAGGTAAAGCCCGTGTTATTAAAAAGCTTCAGTAACATTTTATATCATAATTGTAACAGTAAAAAAATGTTGCATATTTATATTTTGTAACATTTTTTGTATGACCAGTAACACTAAAAAAATGTCACATTTATATTTTTTGAAAAGTTGTAAAAAAGTGTCGCAAAGTCGTCTAGACTAAAATTGAGAATCTATCGAATTTGCCTTTGCTTTCACTTCATTCATATTTAAATTAGCCAACAATATTTAAAGATAAACTTAATTCAAATTTACAACTCCAAATATTTCCCCATACAAACATTTGAAATTTGATTTCATAATGGAAATGAAGTATGCAACACAATTTCAATTACATACTATAACTATTAGAAGTTTTCGTCAAATAAAGCATGTAAAGGTAAGAAGAACAATGTGCAATAAGCCTTCTTTATGAGGTATCAAAACTATATATGTAGGTTTTGTTCTAATTTCCACTATGAAACGTGCATTCAATCAGACTAGCTTCACAAACTGCTCATCAACAAACCATAGGCCTTTGGAATAATTTACACCGAGGAAAATAAATATTGTGCGAGGAAGGTATGGTCTTTGGGAAGGTAGATGAAAAAATAACTCAATTGTAGATCATGTATTTGGGAGTTGCACTGAACTTTTGTTACCCTTTGATGACTTTATTCACTTCAAGTATTTCATTGTTACAATCTCCCTTGGGGCACTAATAGTGTACAAACCAGCTTCAGTGCACACACTCCTTATATCAGCTCCTAGAAAGAACAAAATCTATGTTGCTTAGAAAAGAAAGTAAGTTGCAAAAATTCCTAAAACCAAAAAAAGTTTTGATTAGAAAGGATATAACTTGAATACTTATGTACTTGCAAAAGATTGATGGTCAGAAGGTAAAAGCTAATTTAAAAATTGCCCAGTTGTTAAGAAGTTCTTACTAGGAGTTAGGGTGAAGCCGAGCTGGAAGCTCAAAATGGATATCCCTTTTATAATTCATTTTTCTTTTGTGTATCTTGAATATTTGTGTCCTGCTCTCTAAGTTAGGAAGCCAAATTCAAATTTACGATCCAATCGCCCACACCTTAATAACGCTGGATCAAAAGTGTGTGGCCTAAAAATAGTGGACAAAAAGCCATTAGATATATGAAGAAAAGGACTTGTGAAGCAACCAATTGGTACTATTTGAGCTTTATATTGATAAAGTGGATTTGGAAATCCATGTCTTCTCACCAACATAACCATTAACTGGTCCTGGTAGATTTGAACCCACAAGAGTTAGGATTGGTACATTAGGTCTTGTTCGATATGTTGTTGGATTAGACAATATAGGTGGATAATCCATTCTTGTTGAGTCGAATAACCTACAATAGATCTTTGCATTCCTCCTATTGGGCAAAAGATCGGTTCTCCAGCATAAGCCATGTTGTTCTCTTGCACAAATTGTCATAAGATGACACTTGCAACATTCCAATTTGTCTTACTACCTTAGGTAAATAGAACATTAGACTAATTAATTTCACCCTAGTGACTTTGCTCCATGATTCTTAGGGGAACGCCTGCCATCTCTTGCCAATTTTAAGTTTATTGGCTCGAAATAAAAAACAATGACTAGCAAGACAAATTACTCATTAAAACTCATAATTAAAAAACAGTGACAATCTTCAAACTGGATAGTAAAAGAAAACAAGAAAAACAGTTTGAGTGCATCCACATACCACAATGAACTTTCAAAATGGAATAGCAACATTGATATGAGAAATTTGGATGTTCAACCCAGCTGAGATTATAGGTAATGGAGCAGGATTCCTTTGTTGATTTTTGAATGACCCCACGTACTTGACTTACTCCTCAGACAAGCCGAAAGTTGTTGGGAGACATGCACCGTTGTCGTGAGCTTGTTCACAGAAATCATGGATTGTACCATTTGATCACAGCAATGCCACATCCCTTGCTTCTAACATCTTGTCTATGGTTTCTTCTTTGGGGGTAGCTTCTTCGTTGCTTTGTGGACAGTATTCATTTAGAGACATATTATCAATCAGTTCTATGACTTCCCAATTAGTTTTGATCTTCATGATACCTCCAGTTGATGCATCATACAAGTTTAGGGTTTCAGCCATGTAGTGAAAGTCTGCATGGTATCTCTATCTCCGTACACATGTGACATGGACACCTTTTCAGAAGAACTTTGAATCTTTCTCAAGCGCTATAGAATGTTTCCCTATCTTGCATTTTTAAGCTAGCAATTTCCTTCTTCCTTGCCAAGTACTTCATGTTTGGGAAGAAGCGATCTGAGAATTCCCTCTTGAATTGATCTCAAGTAGAGATCGTGTCAGTTGGAAGTGATATAAGCTAGTCCTTCACTCGTTTATTTAGACATTGTACAAACAAACAAATCATTTGTTGGATTTGGATACACCATGTGGGTTGATTGTGTCGCAGGCCTTCACAAAGTGTAAGAGATGTGCGTTAAAATCTTCAGACTCCTTTCCTGAAAATTAGTTGTCCTACATAGAATTGAGGACATGGTTCTTAATATCAAACACCACGGGGTTTGCAGGTTGGAACCTGAGAGACATTTAATCATAGTTGGTCTTTTATAATCTCCTAGAATATTACGAGGAGTTTCGTCTGTCATTTCTGAATCGTCAGATGAGACGTCTTGAATGGAGATAGTAGCTTCTTTGTTCGCCTCTTGTTTACCTAACCAATTGTATTTTACGAATGGCCTTTTCGATTCTTTCAATGTTTGGATAAAAAAGAAGGTACATGAATCTACACCACGTGGGAGGAATTTGAACAAAACAATACTAGAATATTTTTAGTATTTTTAGAATAATAAATAAATAAAAACAAATAAAGAAAGTTACTATTAAAAAATAAAAACAAATCTGAAACTGTTTAACACTTTTTCTACCGTTTTGTTAATGCATTTCCCTTACTCGCTTCGATCACTACTATAATAAAAAAAAACAGTTTATACTATTATAGACTAAATATATCAGTTATTCGATTAATAAAAAAATGATTTTTTTTTTTTTTTGTTTATAATAGTGATTGTAATAAGTATAAAATATCAATTACCGAAATGTATTGTTTGAGATTGTTTGTGTTAGTCATATAACTCAATCCCCAAAACAAAGTGACTCGCATTTTGTCAGCGCTAATACAATAAAATAAGGGGAAATTATATTGACCTCCCCTAAGGTCTCATTAAATGATACAAACACCCCTCTTAGTTAAAAATATACATTAACCTCTCATAAGTTTTCGTTAAATATGATGGTGAGAAAAACACAAGAATGGGGGTTGAATTGTGTTGGTTTTTTCTTCTTTTTCTCCTAACTGAAAATACAGATCAGAAGCAGATAGAGTTCTACTTCTAAAGAGAAGTTCAGACTAATTGCAGCGGATAAAACAGAGATAGAGAGAGAAGAAAGACACAAGCAATTTATACAGGTTCCTTCCACATACCGAAAGTCAGTCATGTCCCCCTTGCACTTCCAAGGAGAGTTCACTATGTAATATCTGATTACAATTGCTCACTACTAAACTTAGTAAGAGACTTCCTATGCTCCTGAACACAATCAAGAGACTTCTATTGCTCAAGCACAACTGCAAGAGACTTCTTGATTCAAACAGAATTACAAGAAAAATGTTTGAGGTTGAACACTTGATATACAATCAATGGTGTTCACAATATAAATCAGATACAGACTCTAAAGACTCTAGAATTCCTAAGATATGAGCTTTGATAAGAAATTCTAAGTGAACTTTGAAGTGGAGAACAATTTCAGCAGAGTTTTGGCTTAGTTAATTCTTGGTATTGTTCTTATAAAACTCTGAGTCTTCACTCCTTTATATAGAGGTGTGAAAGAGACGTTGAATTGCCCGCACATTCAAAATAGAGTCGTTTGAAGCTTTTGATCAATCACCAATGATCCTTTTCCTGATATGGTTATTGTCCTATGAAGGATCAATTTCAAATGTATTCCCTTTGAGAAGAAACATTGTTGCAGGCAAAGTTGTTTTTCTTGTCTTGTAGCAGAGACAAAAACAGAGTAGTGGAGATAGTGGTTGTACACTTCGTAGAAACGTACTATGTCAACGCTCTTTGAAGAATTAGCATCCAATGCCTTCCAAAATAGCCGTTGTAATACTTTTCCAGTCTTCTGCAATCTTAGACGAGTTTGAATCCTTTAAACAGCTTTTGAAGCTTTAAGTTGCATCTCCTGATGAACTGCAGCTTCTGGTGATTCACAACTTCTGATGAACTTGCTTTTGATGACGTCATCACTTCAGGAGCACTTTGTCTTCAGGAGCACTTTAACTTCAGGAGCAGTTTTCTTCAAACGCTTTAAGCTTCCCTTTTTGTTGATGTATTTGCTCTTTATTTGTTCTTCCAAGACCTTTTTAAGATGTCAAATTTTTGTCTATAGTCCTGTACACTTGAACAAATATTAGCATATCCAATTGACAATTTTTAATACTTTGTTATCATCAAAACTCTTAAGGGTTATTTTTGCTAAACACATTTTGTTCCAACAAAATAGACAAACACCTTCCTTCTTCATTAACAATGTTTGCTTTCTCTGTTAAATCACAAAAATGCCTTAAATTACTGCACTCACAATTTAGGGATTCTTTCGCTTGCTATCATCAAGCCACCAAATAATAAGATTCTCCTATTTTGCAAGCCATTGCAGCAGCAAAAGAAAGAATAGAGGATTCTTATCATTTTTTCAACCTTCAACCTTATCATTTTTTTGGTCATGCCATATAATTTGCATATTTGTATTGCTAGCTTGGTATAAGCTTCGATTTTCATAATTGATTTTCTTAAATTATTTTCATATATCATATAATAAGCCCATCACAATAAAAGGTACAACCATAGTAGTGTTTATTAATGAAAATGATAACAATCAAACAAACATTCCATAAAAACATGACCATACAAAGGGAAATATGAGGGAAATGGATTCCTTCTCATCTTTTATTCAAAGCAAGAAACAACAAAACAACCATGACATTTTCTAGATGGAGACACTGTTGGGAATGCCTCTGAAAGTCAATCCTGGCTCACTTGAAGGATAGAGCACAGTGTATGGCATCTTCACAGGCCCATTCCTGTTTCTCAATGATTCATCGTTGTTCCTTTCAATGAGCTTTTGCTCAATTTCAGCCAACTTCTTTCCAAACTTCTTGAAGGCCTCTACTGGCTCTGAATCGTAAGTCCAAAGATCACCTTCGATTCTGTGTCCAATGTATTGCTCATCAGAAACATGTGATGACAATTGCTCCATAACAGACATGTTCACACGGGTTTCCATCAATGGTGTGATTGTTCTCAAATACGCCTTCTCGAAGTCCTGAGCAAGCTCGTCATACTCAGGGGTTCCTTTCTCAGGCATGAATCTTCTACTTTTAGTTGGTCGGTTAACAATGTATCCACCGTAAGGATATTGTCCAAAATTAACAGCTGCATGAAGTGCTGAAGCCATCCAAATGAGGGTGGTGCAAGTTTCAATCAACTCTGCACGAGTTTTCATCTTAAACCACCATGTTGCATCCTTCAAGTCACCATGGCCCACTTCTACAAGTTCTTTCCAGAATGCTTGGAGCTCGGAATCATCTGCAACAGCTGCATCTAGCTTGTAATAGAAATTTACATATTCTTCAACCCATGACTTAATAGCAGCCCATATCTCTAATCCATCAGTAGCATAAGGATAATCCTCTATCAAAAGGCGAACACCATGTGGAAATTTTGGATCCTTAACAGCCACTCCTCTAGATAACAAGCAAGGAAGATGATATTAACATACAAAAATTTAAGTGATATTAATAACTATTTTCAACTTATTAATTTCGTAGTTGCTTTGTTCATTCTCTATTTCTCTAAGGATACAAAACAAAACTCATCTAAACTGACATCTCATGCGTGTAAAAGATTATTTTTGAGATCAATGTCTTTCTAAAAATGGACAAGACGAAGATTTAATATTTTGTAAGCTTACCTTTTGATTAGATCATTAGGTAGTGCTTGATCCGGGAAAACCCAATCCTTGTAAACATCAGAAGACAATTCCATTGAATAACTTCCAAACAAGTATGTTGACTCTATAATACCCCCTGCTTTGATCAAGACATCTCGCGCATTGGCATTTATGTTCATTGTGTTACGATAGTGTGGAAGTAATAGTTTATGAATAGGGTGAACCACACTAAGATGCCTATTTGTTGCTATGATGAATGGCTCAACAGAAGCATGAGTGTGCAACCTGTCACACATGTAGATATATATTCATAAAATTACTCAGATATATCAAATATTAGTGTTTGATTGTATAAAAATGATTAATGAAATTCATACCAATGGCTGATAAGTTGATGATAGCAGGCGTCATTTACAACAGCGTAAGCCTTGGCAAGGCGCCAAATTGAAGCATCAACACCTTCAGTTGCAGGCGTGTAACTAGTAGTAACAATACCATCACCATCAGGATGTGGCACATGTAGTTCAATGGATATTGGCTTCAAAGTTCCATCATCTTGCAAAGAGAGAAGGGTCGTTGAGGCATAGGCCTTTGCGCCAGTTGCATTTATTTTCCTCAAATATGGTAAGATTGCATCTTGGTAATCAACTACGTATAATCTAAGGGCCTTGATAGTCTGTTAGACACAAAAAAATTTAGCCATTGTGGTTCCTTTGAAGAAGAAAAAATGAATTCAACAGAAAAAATGAATAATACCTGTTCTACATTGACCCCATCCTGCATGTATGGCTCCAAGTGTTTTTTGTTTATTGTGGTTGTATCCTACATTTCACATAGCAAGCAATGAGAGGTTAGTTATCAATTTTAAATGTAGCATCAAAATTGAGCATGATTGTCTTTTTTATTTATTTCTTTTATACTTGCTTAAAAATATTTAACTATTAAGTTTAATTACCTCAACTTTTTTTATCACGTTTGGATTCACACCAGCAATTATCTCTCTTGCGAATTCCTCATCAGTCATCCATGCAGTGCGATCCTCTACTCATAGTAAGAAATTTTCAAAAGATCCATGAGCTTTTTTTATATGATTGTGTATATAATTAAATATATTGTTAGGACTAGGAATTTCTGACTAAGATATATACCTCGAATCACTAGTGGTGTTGGAAAGTCTGGATGTTCGCCAGCGAAAAGCGAGAGCACTTCATCAAAGGAGTTAAACTCTGGTTGATCGTTTTGTAATCTAACTAGCGATCTTAATTGAGGTGTCTCATGTTGAGATATTAATTTGAGGGTGTTAACAACAAAGTCTGACGATTTCTGAGGGATGATTAATTCATCTCTTGGAATGTAAAAATATCCACTCCGACTCTCGGTCTCTGGATCTGTTCATTATAGTAACAAAATATGTTTTGTCGAAATAAGTAAAAATATATATCACAACAAAATATTGTAAACATACACAAGTGTTTGGAGTCTCACATTTCTCAAGACGTTTTCTGCCAGTTCTTCCCCTTCGAGGGTAAGGCAAGGCGGCTGATCCCCCAAGAACTGGACGATACAAGCAAGGACTTTCGTCTGGTTGACCCAAATCATTGTAGACATCATAATCATATATTCTGTCCCATACCTTACGCTCTCCAGTTCCATCTCCTCTTAAAGTCTTCAATTCTTCTTTGATGTAGTACACTAATGGTTGTGGTGCTTGACTTGGAAGGTATGCCTACATAATTTTAACCATTGGTGCTGTCAAGTTTTTGAAAAAGAGAAATATACATTTAAAAAATTACATGGAAATAATAAAATGGTTTGAGCTCAGGTACGTGGTTCAACTTCCTAAACAAACATTTTTAATAACTAATTGTTAACATTTGTCGCTCAATAAAAATATAGAATTGATATCATTACCTTGTTGGCAAAGAAAATGCGTTCAGTTTGGTACTTTTCAGCATTGTAAATCCATGAGTTGCAAATAAAGTTTGTGGTTTCATGGCTTTCAACATCTTCAAGGGTCAAACTCACAAGGAAGATTTCATCTTGCGTAAAATTCTTAACATAGAAAGCTCCTGGAATTCCCATGTGATTGGGATCCCATTCAAAATGAATACTGAAAGCATTTTGTATGTCTCCCAAATTTGGTATGGAAGTAACAAAACCATCCATAAACGTTTCCTTTCCCACTTTTCCTTTTCCAGTAGCTATGTTAAAAATGTCAAATATTAGTTTCTCAGTTTCACAAATGATGATGATTCTCAACTAATTAGTTTTCAAATATTAATTTTTTTTACAACTAATTTTTTTTTTCGCCCTATACAAAATTTGTCATCCATGTGCACGTTATTGTATATAGTTAGATAAAGAAATTATTACCATCAGCTTTGGAAGCACTAATCAACTTGAAACCCACAGAAGTGTCCAACAAGGTAGGACGAACGGTATCACCTTCATTCTCAACAACAGTATTACCACCAATAACTTTGTAGTTCAATGCATTCTTTTTCATCAAAACCACAGTTCCCTTCAGCTTTGTGACCATGTTCAATGAAGTCATCTTTGATGCTTAAATGTATTACACTATCTTTGGCTAATGAAAGAAATGTTTGTGTCTTGTAACCTTGTGGGATGCTTAGTATTTATAGTACTTGATGGGATCACAAGGTTAGTTCAAAAAAGATAAACCATTCTTTTATTCATTAATTAACTGCTACTTGTGACACAATTGGAGCGCATCTTAGGCTAATTTTGTATTTTTGTTGATTATTTCGTTGTATATTATAAAATATATCAGTTAAATAATCATTTGGGGTTTTGTTTTTTACTAAAATATGATAATCATGCAATAGAGTATAATAGAAATATACATAAATTTAACATCACCAAAAACTAATTAATTAATAGCATAAAACGATCAATTTGCAAACAAACGCATATCATTCAAATTAATTAATAGCATAAAATGTTAAAATACATACAAATGATATGACAAAATTTAAGTGATCAGAGTATTCATGTCTTCATATCAACAACTTTGACGATCATCTCATTGATTAAATTTATAATGATCGAAGTTGAAATGTGTCAATCCAAACAATACCACAACAATCAATCTAAAAAAAAAAATATTGAACGTCAGACTAAAATGACGAAATTACAAAAGAAAATATAATCTACGTAAAAATTATTGATTTTTTATTAAAAGAGAGAACAAATCAACACTATATGTCTAAAATCAATCATCTTCCATCAATGAAGAAGAAGAAAGATAAAACTTAGAGATATGGCTTCTCTTTTTTTAATTGGGGCCGGCAAAATTATGGAAACATAAATAACAAGTACGTAATATTTGTTGTCTTGTGTGTGAGAGATTCCAAAAAAAAAATTATATACGCGGGGTTTTTATTGACCATATTGGTGCTATGGTCATTAATTACTCTTTTTTTAATCCAATATGGTCATTAATAACTCTCCTTTGCTCTATTGTTAATTGTATCAATACGTGTACGTAGTAGTACATCCAAATCTTCCAATCACGGTTCCTATATTGAGAAAAACACCCATTATTTTACTACTAATACACAAGAAACACGTTGGGAAATACTTACCCAAGAGGCTCAAACGAGAGAAGCTTTAGAGTTAAAACTACTAGTAGTAAAAGATTTAAGGGTTAATACTATCGAAGATTCATTAGCTAAAATTTAAAAAAATTTAACATTAAATATGAATTTTTTAAAACGGCAAAAGTTAAAGATAAAATTAACAAAATTTGGATGTAGGAATCAAATTTTGCGACAATTTTTTGAAGAGGAACTTTTAGTGATGTTCTTAACACGTCTGCAAAAAATTGTTCAAAAACTCAAGAGTTTAAGCATAAATTAAACAAATTTGAATTGAGGAGAGACTAATACTGAGTGTAGAATTTTTTTTTAGGGATTAAAAAAACTATTAAAATTAAGTAAGAAATAAACTTAAAAGGTCCTAACTTTATAAGGACCATAAATATATTTAACCTATATGTTTTTAGGGCATATCTTAAAAATTCCATAAATAGAAGTTATTTATTGAGAAAAAATTAATTTTCAACTTTTAACAAAATAAGTTGACATATATAATTTCCAAAGCTGAGTTTTCCTATCGGAATCATTTAACATGTACTCTCTCCGTCCTAAATTATAAGATTAAAAAAAAAAAAAAAAAAAAACAACTCAATTTTTTTTCCCAATTATAAACAAATTGCACTCATTTTGCTCTTCCTTTCCTTTAAGGATAACACAAGAACTATACTACGAACTACTATTTCCTCCGTTTCAAAAGACACGTCGCAATCAAATACTCTACACATGTCAATGTACAACTTTGACGGTTGATATCTCTAATTATCTAAAGTAAAAATTTATAACAATTTAATATTTTGAAAACATTTATCGAGACAAATCGAACAACATTTTACATACCAATCTTTGCATTTATATATTATTTAAAAAGTATGGTCAAAGTAAGTCATGTGAATAGTGCACATTGCAAAAATGTGACATTTATTTTAAAACGGATGGAGTATGTTTTAGTTTTTTCAATATGTGTGAAATGGAGTTATGACATTTATTTTAAAATGGATTAACAACAAATCAACCATATCATAAGTGTTACTAAGAATCCCATCTCTCATGGCGGAAGCAAACACATTGGGACTAGATTCTATTTCATTAGGGAGCAGGTGACTAATGGAGTGATTGAGTTGCATTACTGTCCTACAGAATTGCAGCTTGCAGATGGTTTTACAAAGGCTTTGAAGCTTGATAGATTTAAACTTTTGAGGAAGAAACTTGTTGTTGTTAACATTCAGCAGTTATTAATTAAGGGGGGAGTATTAGAATGTTAATACATAACTTAACTGTTTAGATATAATATATTCGTTGGGGAATATATTATACCCTTGGGGGTATAAAAGTTTGTCACAAGTTAGTTAGGTAATCAAGCTAAGTTTGATAGTTAGATAGCTTGTTCTATAAGCAAGTGTTATTGTGCCTATAAAGGCTTTGTATTGTGAAACTTCAAGTCTTAATGAGATTACACAGTTCATATCAATCTCTCTATTCTTCTCTCTTTCATTTTTCAGTTCTATTTTTTTTATTTCTCATCTTGCTAAAAACTGCTTATTTCAATAAGCACTTCTGCGCATATGAACACACGCATATGAACACAGTTTCTGTTCAAACAGTAACAACAATGCCAACCCCTTTCACATTCTAGAAGAGAATTAACATCTAGGAAAAGTAACTACATCCCTATAGAGTTCAAGTTTAGAAGGAGATATATAGTTGCTTTGCAAACATTTTTCATAATCTCCTTTGTCTAATTCTTCGTGGTTGTCAACCTCTAAATTCACCACGAAAAGGGTTTTTGGCGTCGAACCTCATTGATAGCCTGAATTACAATTTACAAGAACTTGATCCAAGTTAAAAATTTTGTTTTTCTTGCCCTGTTTTGAAGTTTCGGCATGACTTGAAACTCTAGCAGTTTGTTTGTTTTGCTTTCTGTTCTGGTTTTTTTTTTTTTTTTGCACTTTAGGAATATCGTTCTTAGTGTATGCAATATGGATGACCTACAATATGACAATTTTAACAAATTTAGGAAGTCTTTCATATACAACCCCCAACATGAAATGCAAACACCCTCTATACGAGAACATACTCGTGAATCGGTTTTGATAAATCAACATCAACAAATAGTCTAGCAAAATGTCCAATTACTCTATTTCTAGTAGGTTAATCCAATGTAATATACATTCTAATAACACAAGCAATCTCAAATAAAGTTTTAGGACGTCAATATTCCTAAGGGATATCACTTAAACAAATCTAAACATGATCATTAGAATGTTTTTTATAATCTGGATAGAAATCACGAACCCATTGAGATATACAAAGAATCGCGAATTTGAGTTTCCATGAGCCTGCCAACCAAACGGAATGCATATAGGAGTTGAGGGCGACCTCTAGGGTGCGCAATCGAAATATATTGTGTATCGTGCATGAGTGAGTGCACTCTAGACCGGATATATCAAATTCTCTCTTCCCCGTGATTGAACACCCCCTTCTTCCTCTCTATTTCATTGTTCAATTTCTTTTAAATCAATATTTGATCTGTGTTGATGGTTGGATTTGCAGGTGTCATAATGCTTTGCTTTCACTCTTAAGTCCTTATTTTCTTAGGAGATTTTATCCCAAGAATGACAGCAAGGAATTATGTTAATAGAAAATGATTAAATATATGGATTTTCAATTTGATAAGAGTTAGTGTATTTTTTGGCTCTGCTACATATAAGAGTTTGGTGTTCAAATTGATCTTGAACTTTCATTGTTAAGGAAAATAGATCAAGGGTTGCTAACTAACTGATACTTTGAAAGAAAGAAAAAATCACTAATGAGCACGCTAGCCTCCGCCGGAGTTTGAGAGAGCAAACTCGAAGAAACCTTTGCTAAGTGACATTAGTCTCCAATTTTTATTGAATTTCCAAAGAGAGCTTAATGTGTGTTTGGATGAGGAAATATTTTGATTTGAAGGGATTCAAATACTTTGAAGTGAATTCCATTGTTTTGATAATAATTTGAAGAATTTTCAAAATGATGGAAATTTATGAAGTATTTTGTTCAACTTAAATTTAGAAAATTTCAAATGACACTTAAAGTTAAGAATTTCAAAATTCTTCATTGTTATAATTTTTCAAATTTTGCATTTTGGTCCTCAAATTTTCCAAAATTTCCAATTTGACACCAATAAATTTCCAAAAAAAATGTAAATTGACCCCTCAATTTTTTCGAAATTTACAAATTGACCCCTTATTTCAATTTTCAAAAGTTGCCCAAAAATGATGACAATGAAATTTTTTATTACTCCATCCAAATCTTTATACTAACAATTTAGAGTTTTTAGAAATAGCCTATTTCAAAATCCTCTCCTCTAAAGATGTCCACATCATCATAATCCTAATTGGCATTTGTTCCAAAAATTTCTTCTAATTTTTAATACAAGCTTAATAATTATAAATAAATATTATTAAAAACCGTTTTTTATTAATCATTAAATGGTACATAAAATACACAGTTGGTTACAATAAAATCATTATTAATATAATAATTGTTTCGATTAAAATTTATATGTTACATTAAAAATTTGTACGTTACAATCAAATGATTATTAATATAATTATTATTCAATTAACATTTATATGGTACATTAAAAATTTGGTAGGTTACAAAATTATAATAATTAACTTGAATAAATTATATTTTGAATTTTGGTCCGTTACACTATAACAGTAACCTACTAATTAAAAATTTAATTGTAGTAATTAGTTTTTAAGGTTATATAATTAATTTTTATTCGTTACAAAATTATATTACTTAATATTAATAAGATATTATTGAATTTTAAATGTTATGAAGTTAATTTTTTGTAGGTTAGATGAAATATAATCTAATCATTAATGCACATTTTATAATATTAATTACGTTGATAATATTAATTTTAAAACGGTCAAATTAATAATTAGTAGATATTAACCGTTATGGTACTATTTTTTTATATAAATAGTAGCGCTTTTAGGTACGAGTACACAACAATCACAAAATATAGTTCTTCTTTTTCTATTCTATGGTTCTCTGATATCTATATTCTAAGTAATTTCTTTAATTTTTTCTATTGCAAAGAAAAACGTCTACGAAACACGACTTCATCTCTAATGTTTCGCCAAGAAAATAATCGTGGACATTGGTTGTGAGGGTTGTTCGTGCTTGGTTTGTTCAAGACTACAAAAATAAAATAAAAACTACCATTTTCTATGGAGTTGGTTCTAATGGATCGAAATTGACTTTTTTCATACCGTTTTTTGTTTTGCTTTGTTTAAAGTATAGTATTTTAATATTTGTTATCTAGGGTGATCGAATATGTGTGTTTATACGAAGAACATTGATCTACAAGTTCAAGGAGCAGCTCCAAGAGGGAATGGCGTTCACGATTTCCTTATTTGATTTTGTTTGCAACAGTGGTTTGTATAGACCATCACACAACGAATACAAACTGAATTTTACAATTAACACAAAAATCAAAATATTTAAATCTTCTTTGGTCCCTACAAACATGTATTCGTTTACACTGCATATGATGTTTTCAATGATTCTTACGACATGAAATGTAATTTGAATCATATTTTTATCATCAAACTAATTTCAAACCCCCATCCCTTTCTAACAACATGAACTAAATTATATATTAATGTAGTTGGTGTCTTGACTGAGGTGGATTTTGTTTTAATGAAGACCTCAAATCAATTATATTAAAAACCCTTCAAGCACAAGATGTACCCAATAAAAGAAAATACAAAGTTCAAGATGCATAGATACAAAAGAACCAAATCATGAGGTAGAATAACCAAGACAAGTAGAAAGATTATTTCACCAACATTTCAACTCAAAATACATACATGATTGCTTAGCATTTTGTATCCAGTAAACAAGAAATATAATTTATCTAACAACACCATAAACTGGTTCTTGTGACAAAAATGTAAGAATTTTTGTCTTTCCAAATAATCCAAATGCAAGTCAGCAAAATCAACTGAAAACTAAAACGAACTTTTTTTGGAACAATTGAGAACCACTGAAATGAAGAGTACCCTCAATAATTAATTGGAAGAACACAATAATTCCAACCACTTTAGAATATTATGTCATATGCTACCAAAGAATTCACACTAAAAATAAAAAAGATAATTTTCCTCTTTTTCACATCTGCCAGAACATAAAAATAAGTCCATATTTTAAATACTCCATCAAGCTAAGTTGCCATTTATTAGAATTCAGATATTCAAGAGCCTCCGCGAAAAGAGAGAGGCATTTAGAGGAGCTACTTTGTTCCTAATGAGATTTTTTAGAGCCATAGGTTCATCATGCTCCACTTGCAACTAGATGATATACCCCTTTGTCAGAGTAACTTTCACCATGATCAACTTTAAAGAAACTTATAAAAAAATGCTAGCCTGAAAAATAATGTTGTCCACCAAATAACAACAATATATCCCCTGCACCTCATTCCAAGAAAAATTCTATGACATCGTCTCCACCCCATCCAACCCTAACCTACGTATCTCCTCAAATGGCATAGAGTTATTCTCATATAACTCAAAAGTTCTTCTAAATATATCACACAAAGGACCACTCTACAACCACGAATCATTGCAAAAAAAAAGGAGTATTTTTTCTCATTACTCTCCACTATCATCAAGTTGTCATCAAACCAATTTCTAATCCCCATCTCCGCCCCTATTTTAACATCATGGAAGTAATTTTACCACACACACTCCTAATTGTCCCCACTCTTCACATGAACTCACCCAACCTATTCTAAGAAGCTAAAACTCTAAAATGCAAACTCATTGATCCATATCAGCCTCCAAAACTATTCATGTAACAAAGATAAGTTAAAATTCTACATTATATGAACCCTCAAGCAACAACTATATCGACCAAGACACACCTTATCTCACTTAAACCAATTGACTTTAATAGCTTCCGCACTCTCTCCACACTAAAAATAATAAGGATTCAATAAAATAATTTTTACTTAAGTAAGCCTTGAAGAATGAAAGAAATTAAACCAATTGTGGTGGATATTGAAAGAGAATACAAAGATACATTAGAAGAATATTGAATTGAATTCGAATGGGTGAAATCAATTTATTTTCATTTTTAATATATAATACATTATGATATTTAATTATTATTTTAATTATTTGTCAAATAATTTTTAAGAGATATCAGTTTGAACGTACTCTTTTTTCTATTTTCTGGTAAATTTAAAAAGGCGAATCTGACAATTTTGTTGCAAAAGTTAAGTTGTTCCTAGGTAAGTATTTATAACTATCAACTTGATTATTTAATACCATTAAAAACTACATATTTATTCATTTAGTTGAACCATTTTATTTGTTTCTTTAGAGATTGGAAAACGATGTTACAAAATTCTTTTCAATCAACTAAGATCAAATTCAACCATTAAATTATGGAGACAAAAAGAACTAAAGAAAATGTATGCTTATTTTGATGAAGGAGATTTTTTTTCCACAATCCTTTTAGTAAATACATTTTCTAATAAATGGTAAAACAATTACCTTTATTTTTAGTTGCCTGATCTATCCCACATTAGCATACCTGAAGAATTTTTTACTCTTACTCTTAGGATCACCATTGGAGTTAAAGAACCTGCATGAAATTGAGTGGGTTGACATAGATCTCCTACCTTTTTCTTCCCCATGTTTGTGGAGGTTTTAGTTTGTGGATTTCGGTTAGGAATATTAAGAAGGAGGAAATGTTTGCTTGGAAAAAAGGGGAAACGATGAATTGGAAATCATAACTACACTAAAATATAACGAAATTAGGTTAGATTGTTTTAATTAGGTTAGGGACTCTCTCCAATCTTAGATATAACAAATAAACAACTACATTTTATTATCTTAAATTAAAAAAAAATATATAACTTACTTTGACTTTATTTAATGTTATTTCTCCTAATATACATTTTAATTCATGTAAGTTTTATTTTTAATATTTTTTTATTCTCATGAAACAAGTTCCAATAGATGGTACTTTTCATAATTTTATATTTTTTTAGAAACATTCGAGAAAACTAATTGCATATAAGTAAATTTTTGAACTTAGATATATTTTTTTTATAATTGAAATCCGAGAGAGTGATTAAATAAAAAAAGTAATAACTTTATTCAAAGTGGTAGGTTTTTTATTATATTTTTATAAGACAAGAGCAAAAAGAATAATCTCAATTAAGTTGGTACCCTACTTTAATCGATCACCAGTTGCTCATATATATTATTAAAAAAAGGAAAAAATTATATAAAATCTGGGAGGACAAAAAATATGATTCAGTCAATCCAAGTGGATCCACCCTAACGAGTAATATATAAAAAAAAAAAAAAAAAAGATCAACAAAGTGGATTCAACCCTAATTAATTCTAACAAACGAATACCATTAACGATAGACGTTTGTGATGGCCAATCGGGTCTATAATTTGGCGAATTGATCGATCTTCAACACAAAATCAGATCACGTGCTATCAACTCCCTACAACAACGACAACAAGCATTAACGACTCTTTCAAGTCCACACAGTCTCATGTCAATCAAGGATTAATGGGATACGAAACACATACATATTCTTGAGAGTGGAAAGTAGATTCAACCGCCAACACGGTAATTAACAGATTCACACGCACTAACTGTTTACTGCTATGATCAACATCAAATTAACAGTCATTTATGGCCCAATATAGAACCTCAACCACCTCCAAAGAAAGGGAGGAGATGGCGGATTCGAATGACCCACCATAACCAATCCACACGGCGGCGAAAAATGTCTAAAACGGTGGCAAAATAGAGGATAAAGAACGGACCCTTTCGGGTTTCAACCAAACCAATGCGGGGTTCTGCTATTGAGAAGCCAACACACAAAACTAAACAAGATTGCCGGTGACAACCAACAATTTACGAATACCAACAACTAAGCAACCACCACCCGTAGCAGATGCGGTACTGGTTGAATCGGAAACGAACGACACGAATTGTTGCGGGAACCGGAAAAAGGGTGGTGCGGGGGGACGACGCCACTCATCACACCATCGTTGAATGTTGGTACATCGTAAGTGATGAAGGTTTCAAAAAAAAGGGGGCGAGGTGGCGGAAGATTTCTAAAGAGAGGGCAGAGCCATAATGGTAGATTATAGCAGGGGTAATCATACCTCTTATTAATTAGATATATTTTTAAGAATATACTAATTATTTATATATTTTTATATTTTAAATATAGTTGTACTTTTTCTCAATATTTTAAGCAGAGTTGGCGTCCCTGCCAACTCTGTCTCAATTTTAAATATGAAAATAAAGTACTACATAATATCAAAATTCTGAATGAAATCAAACTAAAAAAGTCAAATAATATCTAAAAAAACTTATTTATGTGTAAACTCTGTTAAAAAAAATTTAAATAAAATGTATCCCGTGCTTGGCACGGGGCGTTACACTAGTAATATACATTCTAATGACAATGAATTCTTTAAAATTTCTCGATTACCTCATCTAAACAAACTCTAATAGTGTTGTCCAACGTAAGAATCAACTTGACACTTTAATCCTTTCAAATAAAAACTTGATATTTAGAGGAATTTTAACATGGTCACAAGACATTAATCAAAAAAAAAAAAAAAATGGTCACAATATAAAATAAACACTGTTTGGACACACACATTTAGTATTATTTTAATTATAAAAAGAAAATTGATAAAAGATTATTGAATATTTTGAGAATAATATCTTGATGTGTGTGCCAAACACTATTTATTTAGTCTTGTGACCATAGAATAATGGTCACATTTTAATAGAGTGGGTCATGGAGGATAATCTCATCGACATCTTTTAAACCTTGCTTTGCATCGAATCTCCATAAAAGAACACCAAAATTTAATTGGGAGAAATGAGGTTAATTAGGGTTTAGGTTTGGTGCTCAGAGATTTAAATTGGCGAGGGATTGAATATGAGAGAGAGGAATTGTGTCCAGAAATATTGCTTCCCATCTCAAATTCTCAGGTTTTTTCTTCAACATGTCTTGAGAACAAATTCTGTACACTATAGCACTTTCGTATAAACAATCAACAATTTTTGCCTTATGAATTGATGTATATTTCTTAAACTCTATATATAGTAGAAAACAGTTGCTACTGAAATAACATTATTATGATCTATTACTTTTCCAACATTATAATGTTTTTTCATACCATAGATGCATTTTCTCAAAATATGAAGTCTGCATTTGATATAGCAAGTCCATCATCACACTACAAGTACAAGATACAAACATGGTAGTTTTTATTGATGACAGACATTACAGCAAACAAACATACATAATAACATGACCATACATAGGAGGATGAGGGAATTGGATTCCTTCTCATCAATTATTCATAGCAACAAACAACACAACAAACCATGACATTTTCTAGATGGAAACACTGTTGGGAATGCCTCTGAAAGTCAATCCTTCTTCACTAGAAGGATAAAGCAGAGTGTATGGCATCTTCACAGGCCCGTATCGGTTTCTCAATGACTCGTCAGCGTTCCTTTTAACTAGCTTTTCCTCAATTTCAGCCAACTTCCTTGCAAACTTCTTGTAGGCCTCTTTTGGCTGTGCATCAGAAGTCCAAAGATCACCTTCGATTCTCTCCCCAAGGTATTGCTCATCAGAAGCATGCCTTGACAAGACTTCAATAATGGTAAGGTCTGTAAGGGTATCACTCTTGGGTGTGATTGTCTTCAAATATGCCTTCTGGTAGTCCTTAGAAAGCTCAGCATACTCGGCTGATCCTTTCTCAGGCATGAATCTCCTGCTCTTAGTTGGTCGGTTAAGGATGTATCCTCCATATGGGTATTGTCCAAAATTAACAGCTGCATGAAGTGCTGAAGCAATCCATATAAGGATGGTGGAAGCTTCGATCAACTCCGCACGAGTTTGCATCTTAAACCACCATGTGGCACTCTTTAAGTCACCATGACCCACCTCTACAAGTTCCTTCCAGAATGCTTGGAGTTCAGCATCTTGTGCAATGGCAGCATCTGATTTGTAGTAGAAACTCACATATTCTCCAACCCATGTCTTGATAGCAGCCCATATCTCTAGTCCATCCGAAGCATAAGGATAATCCTCAATCAAAAGGCGAATGCCGTGTGGTGAAGCTGGATCCTCAACAGCCACTCCTCTGCATAACAAGCAAGGTATATCACATTAGCATAAATAAAAATTACTTTTGTGAATCAATTGCTTTTTCCTTTATGAGTAAACATAGAATCTAATGCTTTGTAATATCACCTTTTGAGTAGATCATTAGGTAGCCCTTGCTCAGTGAAAACCCAATCCCTATATGCAACAGCAGACATTTCCAAAGCATATCCTCCCCACAAGAATGTTGATTCTATAATACCCTCAGCATTGACAAGGACATTCCGTGCAAGTGAATTTATGTTCATTGTGTCACGGTAGTGAGGAAGTAAAAGTTTGTGGACAGGGTGAACCGTACTAAGGTGTCTGTTTGTTGCTATGATGAACGGCTCAACAACAGCGTGAGTGTTCAACCTGTCATACATGTAGACATTAATAAACAACTCACAGATAGATAAATTATATCTGTTTCTATAAATCTCATTTACGAAATTCATACCAATGGCTAACAAGTTGGTGATGGCAAGAGTCATTTACAACTACATAAGCTTTAGCAAGTAGCCAAATAGAAGCTTCAACACCTTCACTTGCAGGGAAGTAAACTTCACTAACAGGTCCATAACTATCATCGTCAGGATGTGGCTTACTTAGCTCAATCGCCAGTGGCTTTAAAGTTCCATCATTTTGCAAGAAAAGGATGGTTCTAGCAGCATAGGCCTTTGTCTCAGTTGCATTTATTTTCCTCAAATATGGATATACTATGTCATAGTGATCAAGGATGTACAATTTGTTGTTTTGGATAGCCTAATCAACAAAATATAATTTAGTCACCGTACATCATTTGAATAAAAATGAACCATTTCTCTAGAAAAACATTAATATCTTGTGTCATTACCTGTTCTACAGTGATCCCGCCCAAGTTTGGCTCCAATTGTTCTTTGGTTATGGTGCTGGTGTTATCTCCATATTTTTGGCTATCTAGCTTGCTCTTATGTGGGAACTCCTGAATTAATTGTTTCAAGCAATAATGTTACCAATTATAGAAATAACATATTGTTTACAAAATAGTTAACAATGCTAAACTATTAACTTTACCGTGAGTTTTTTGATGATGTGTGGATTCACTCCAGCAATCATCTCCCTTGCAAATTCCTCATCAGTCATCCACGCAGAATGATCGACTACTCAAAATAAAAATTTCAAAAGATCCATGAACTTGATTTCTCTAGTATATGCATATGTTGATAAGATTAGGAGTTTGTGACTAATATATACCTTGAACCACTTTAGGTGGTGAAAACTTAAGGGTTGATGCACCATCAGATCGAAAAAGTTCCGTGAACAATGGTATTGGGCTAACGTTGCTAAGAAAATTGGTAGGTAGCTTGATTCCACCATCGTAAAGTGACCGCACGTCTTCAAAGTTGTTAAACTCTTTGCTAACTACAGATTTCAAGGAAGGTATGATATTTTGAGATGCTGATTTGAGTATGAAAGCAAGAAAGTCTGAAGACTTTGTGTGTCCAAATGCCTCATCTCTTGGAAGGTAAACAGTGCCGCTCCGACTCTCACTCTTAGGATCTGTAAATATACATTGTAGGTAAATATGTGTTAGCAACAAAAACATCTATTGAGAAAAACACTACCTATCACACATGTTACAATACCATTGAAAACATCCAAGTAGAAAAATTGAAAAGTGACATAATATTTTAGTTAGAACAGAAGGTTTAACCTTTTTTAGCTGGTTTTCTGCCTGTTCTCCCCCTTCGAGGGTAAGGCAAGGTGCTCGATCCTCCAAGAACTGGACGACCCAAGGTAGGTTTCGAGTCAGGCTCACCCAAATCATTGTAGACATCGTAATCATAGATCCTTTCCCATTCCTTGCGCTCTCCTTTTCCATCTCCTCTTAAAGTCTTCAACTCTTCTTGTCTATAGTACACCAATGGAGCCGGTGTTTCACTTGGAAGGTATGTCTACATTTATATTTACTTAATCATGTCAAGTTTTGAGAAATAATTTATACTTAACTAGACAAATAAATATGAGTTTTTCTTTACCTTGTTAGCGAAAAAGATGCGGTCACTTTTGTATTTTTTGTCATTGTAAACCCAAGAGTTGCAAACAAAGTTGATGGTTCCATGGTTTGGAACATCTTCAAGTGTCAAACTCACAAGGAAGAACTCATGTTGCAAAAAATTCTCAATATAGAATGCTCCTGGAATTCCCATGTCACTGCCCCATTCAAAATGAACACTGTAAGCATTTTGCTTGTCTCCTAATGTTGGTATGGAGGTAATAACACCTTCCAAGAATGTTTGCTTTCCCACTTTTCCTTTTCCACTTCCTACAAAAATTTCAAAATGAATACTGAAATCATGATTCTCAAATTAACAACCTAGTTATAGCTATTGTAAATCTAAAGTTTTTTATAGCTCATTTTTTCCCTACTAAATCTAAACTCAATCTAAATTTATTTTCATCGATCCGGCTTAAGTCTGAGTTGTACTGATATAAGTGAAATAATTTGGAATTTTTTTTCTAATAATTGTTAATAGATTATCAATTAAAGGGTTGTTGATGCTGGTGGAAGACATAGTTAGAGCTCATAAGGTGGGAAACTAGGAAATTAATTCCTTTATGAATATAAGACAAATTACATACAATAGTCTTATTTCTAACCATTAAGTTATTTGATTAAAAAAAAAAGAATACTAATTTTACCAAAAGTTTATTTTATTTTATTTTTTTGACTTGCATCTTTGTCCATCGTTATTAATAAAAATATAATGACTTGAGAGTGATCTACATAGTGCTACTAATTCTTTTGGGTTATAACATAGTTCTACTAATTAGATGGTAGAATTAGAAAGAAAATAAGTATTTGTTTTTTAACAAAAAGAAGAAGAAAAAAAAAACTAATAATAATATATTTATAATGACAATCATTTTTGCATAAATTAATGGGACACTTGTTATGAGTTTTATGATATATCTATGTAGTGAGAGAGAAGTTATTGTTACCATCAGCACTTGTAGCACTAATCAATTTAAGAGCCACATTACGGCCTAAGAAGGCAGTAGCAGTGTCAAGAACAGTACCAACAGCACCAAAGGCACCACCAATGGCACCACCAATTATACCACCAACTGGGTTACTTTTAATTGAAGTGAGTTCATTCACATCTAACACATTCTTTTGCATCAACACCACAGTTCCCTTTAACTTTTCACCCCTGTTGATGATACCTGTAATTCCTGAAAACATTTTTGCTACTTTTGATTTGGACAATGAGAGAAATGCTTGTGGCTTGCTCACTTCTATGGAAGTGTTCACTATTTATAGGACTATACAAGATATTTGGATAATTAATTTTTATTTAGATCTTTCTTTTTGAGTCACTCATTATACACCACGTGCTAAACACTCTCCAGCCAAACCTCTCGTGGTATATAAAATAATAATATATTCATTCTATCACCTTGATTGGAGATGTATCTCTTTCAACTATTTTTCTATACATTATATTTTTCTCATTTTTCTATATGTATTTTATACATTATAATATATTAATATATTAGTAATAGTATCAATTGAGACATTCCATATTTGGATACTTAAATGGGTCACACATGCGCATATCATTAATTTATAAATTTTTTAATAGTAGTAAGCATTCAATTCCTCCAACTAGCATCTCACACAAATTTTTTAAATAGGACCTACTAATCAACTATCAATAATTTTATATCATTATATTTTAATTTTTTAATATTAAACTAGTGTGGGTCCCGTTTAGGATTAGAGGTCTTAAGTGAGACTATCGGTCTTATAAGACTTGGAAAAAAAAAATTCTCCAAAGGATATACCTAATATATACCGGATTTTAAATGTCTAAGACTCTCCTATTAGAGATGGTCTAACAAGATAATTTGGTTAAAATAGTTAATGAGCACCATTCCAAAACCAATTATTTGGAAGAATTTGATTTGATTTTTAGATAAAACACATTCTTAGTCATGCTATATTTCCTTCACCACCAAACTTTATATTATCGGATTATGAATTCTGTAAAAATTGGAGGGTTAACACCAAATATTATTTAGTTTTCCTTTATCTTGTTTAAATTGTTAAAATTTGCCAATGAAAGAGACGTTGAAATTGGGAGTGAATCACTGATTAGTCTAAAAAATTGTAGGGCGTAATAACAAAAAAAAAAAAAAACAATCACATTAGTTTGCGTGAAACATTTCAATTTCAATAGCTAAATAAAGTAATTTCGATCAATCATCTTATCTTTTTTTTTTTTTTGGTACAACAATCATCTTATCTTATTTATAGATTTTGAAATATTAATAACTTTGATGATTGTGTTTGTCAAAACCCTATAAATTCAAAAACTGGAATCAAACTAAGATATCACGATTTTCGATTATGTAAAAGTTCCACTTTATAGCTTTTACAAGATTATGATGGATCACTATGATTTTGATAAACTCACTTTGATAAATCATGCATTAAATTTATAATTCTATTTTAGTATATAGCTTGTTAAAATTTGTATAGAGTTTTTGATAGAAGAATGTAAATAATTTACGAAGAGCTATAAGTTGTCAGATATACGTTGAATTGTCACAATTTTATTGAAATAGTAGCTTTTGAAAAATCTTGATGACTTAACGTAATTTGTAAAACTTTTTCTTTGGGTATCTAAATATATATTTATCTCAACGCATCCGACAACCGAATCTTTGATCTCACTTTTCCTTAGTTTTTTGTTTTGAACGTAAAATCACCTTCCTATACAATCTTGCTTTAGACTATTTTCTTGTTAGCATATCTAAGTACTACGATTTATTATTATATACTCCCATATATAATATAAAAAAAATTACTATTTATTATATACTCCAATATAATCTTGTTTTATACTATTTTCTTGTTGGGTTGGCCCAGTCTTTGGTTGTGCTCAATTTCTTAGAAAGTTCATGAGCTTTACAGAGCCAACATATAATAAAAAGTGCATAGATTGTTTTAAAAGTGCTATATTATATTCATAGGTTTTATACAGTAAACATTATTTTAATACTTGCAGTTGCCAGTTAGTAGTAAGACAAAATTTCTATGTTAAAATATTTTTTATTTGTATCATACATGGAAAAATGTAACAATTTTTTTTTAATGGCATATATAACGAGAAACCTCGGTATAGACATATACAAATTGTTAAGATAGTTGGAAGTTATTAGAAGTTATGTGGAGTTAGTTAGTAGTTAGACAAGAGTTAGTAATCAACTATAATTAGTTGATAAGTAAACTAGAGTTAGTACCTTAGTTAAAAGTTAGTTAGAGGTAGTTACTCAAACTAATCTCTATATATAGGAACACTATTGTAATCATTCATCATCTTTTAATCAAATCTATTCACTCTACAATGAGTTTCTTTGAGTATCTCTCACATGAGTACTCTTATGTTTGCTATCTTACTTACATCTATGACTTCTCTCCTTATGATTCCATGATTCTTAACACAAATAACGAGTAGAATAAGCATTTTAGTCAAACGATGACAAAACAAATGATACCTACTAAAAATAAAAAATAAAAAACAAGAGTGGAAATTAATACATCATCAATACCATAGGATCATCCAACCTCAAACGAATAGGAGGAATACAAGTAACAGAACCATACAGTCAACCAACTCATATATGAATCTATCACATGACGCTGCCAATGTCAACATATAATGGATTCCTGATCCCGCTAATAGAATGAACAAGTGTGGCCACAATGTTTCCTTGAAAACCACTTCCAAGAGGTTAATTTAACCTTATCCGCCAACTGGAGCACAAATGACTTCTGTCCCAAAAAGATGTGAGCTTTATAGGATCTCCACAAGGACTACACATCAATTTTGGAGACTAATAAGAAGCATAACCTCTAATTTTTCACATCACCTAAGTCAAACAGAGTACTAAGAAGACTTGTTAAGTATGGAGGTAAAACAAACTCTCCCCCCAACCACCTAAGCACACGATACCACACCTGACTTAAAAAATGACATCTAGCAAAAAGGTGACAAACCAACTCTACAAGCTCATTACATAAAATCTTATGATAGTAATAAAATAAGAGGAGAAGATTCTAAAGAACGAGAAGTTAGAGAAAAATTGTTGTAAAAGAACACTAAAATCTTCTCTAACAAGCACCCAAAATCATTTAAAGAATGAGAAGTTAAAACCACCCAAACCTAAACTCTTATTACAACAATTTAGGTCATCTTCGATGTTATTTCCTTCCGAGTAAAAGAAACACGCATAACACTACTATATATATATATATATATATAGATGGAGTTTAAACTCATAGCCCTCCATTAGAGTCCTATGATAGTTAGATTCAAAAAATTATCTTGAAAAAAAAAAATTAACCACCTTTTTCATAATACCTGGCACGTCCTCTACTTGAGATTTTCTATATAACAAAGACATGATGGAATTCTAGCATCTGGAACATCAAGGAGGACTCTCACACCTCCTCAACTTTTGTTCTTGAGTACGTTTTATTTCTCTTTTATTACGTAGTTTGTTATCATGAGTAACTAAACACCTTTTGATTAAGATTGTAAGATGAATCTCTATTTATTCATTGAATTTATTAATGCAAGGTGTTTATTCAGTTATGATTTAAGTTATATTATATTTTCAGATGTTTCTTGCTTAATGCTTTCCTACACTAAGGAGTGTGTCATACCTAGCCTGCAGTCTGAACTTATATTAGGGTTGAAAGCTTAGTCTTGCTTTGATCAAAAGTGTTACATGTGAACTTTATTCTAATGTTTAGAATTTATTAAGGATAATTAAGGTATGTGGCTATATTCTAATATTTGTGTGCAATGTGGTTCCTCTTATGACAATTTAAAAAATTCAACATTAGTCTCAATTGAATTTCCGGTGAGAGTGTAAGTCACCACTATAATAACTATACCAATTTGTACAAAAATACAAAGGGGTAATGACCCTTTACCATATTGCATATATGACCTTGAAGGCAACGAGGAGCAACTCGGTCACAATGCAATTATTATCAAGCATATTTATAATGCATATCACAAATATAAAGAGTATATTAGGGGTCCAAGATCATATAAGAAACATCTCAAGAAATGTTTGATTGAAGATAAGTATATGTATAACTATAGATAGGTTGCTAGTTTTGAGATAGTCAAAGATATTTTTGTTGGTGTAAGCTCTAGAGACCAATAGTTTACGTTAAATTTATCTTATGTATCATAACTTTTATTTATTAAATAATATATGACACTCTTTATTATATTTATAGTAATGTTAATAAAGTCCTTATAATAGATAGTTCGTGTAATAATATATTAAGTGTGACTTAATGAGATTACATTATCATAAATAACACTATTCTTAAATGTATTCGTAGTCAAGCTTTAATATGAATTAGGATAATAATAAAGCGTCGAGACTATTATGTATGTAGACTGATGACCGCATCTCATGGGTTATAGATATGAGATATTAAGTCTATACATAGGTATAAATATTAGGAGTAATATTTATACTAGATAGACCCACCGTGAGAATACTACATAGTAAGTTATGAGATTGTCATAAGATATTCTCACAATGATAATAGTGTATATCGCTCTAAGACCTGAAATCACTATGATCCCTAGATGTGGACTCAAGTACTTTGTTGTCATTCTAACGTTGTCTGTAAAAGGATAACCATAACGTTGGTTGATGGGTACTTGATGAATCATGCTGAGGGACATGAGTGTCCTAGATGAGATTTGTCCCTCCTCATAAACAGGAGATATATCTTTAGGCCTCTTGATGAAATATGACTGTAAAATTGCATGGTCATGCCGGACTAAGTCAATATGAGATATTGGACTTATTCGTTATTTAGTATATTTCGGAATCAAGAAATATAAACATTGATCCATACAAGGGTGACAATATCTATGTCTTGGGATCAATAAAGATATCGAGACAAAGGAGTAATTTTACACATAATTATTATCATGAAAAAGGTTTCGTCAGATCACTTGACATTCTTGTCACTTAGGTAGCAATGATGTGTTGCTAGATACCGCTCATTGTTTATAGTATTAAATATTAGATTTAATATTATTGCCAACGTGACTAGAACCTATAGGGCCACACACAAAGAACAGTCAAAAGAGAAATATATAAGTATTACTTATATAAGGGGAGCGTTTAGTAAATAACGTTAATTAGTTAGCAGAATTACTAAACATGTTATTGGGCTTACTGAAACCCAATAGTGGCTTCTGACTTGAAGAGCACACAAGGAGTTCTATAAATAGAACCCTAGTGCTGAAGTTTGATGTTGCACGTTTTTGAGAAACCCCAACTCTCTCAAACTTCTGATTCTTTGGCTACCACCGAGTTTTAAAAGAGCACTCTTCGTGTGGACTTGCTAGAGGCTTTGCTGCAGGTAACAATCGGATCACTGATTCATGTGTAATTCGTAATGATCCAAGGAAAGAAAATCGAAAATTTTATCCGCTGCTTATTCTATTTTGAATTCAATTTTCCTTCAATTTTATGGGTCCATCCAAATTTCATCAGATTGCTTAACACTTTTCCTATTGTGGTCAGATAGATTCCAATTATATAACTAATAAACATCGACAATAGTTGCTTGAGTGTGTTAGTGTCACTTCTACCGTTCACGTACTTTATTTAATTTTTTTTTTGTATGGTGTACGAGAAGGAAAACAATGTCGAGCTCTAGAGACGTGTCATGATCATTGAAATATCTAAATAATGATCCGAAGATAAATGTGATTAACTGAGACACTTCTATGATGAATGATGTTGTCCCAATTTTTCCTTACTATATTGTTGTATTGTAGTGGTACCACATCTAAAACAATGTCATACAAGATGTAGGACATATTACGAAAGTGACAGATATCAAATCTAAAGGTGGGAATGAGATGAGATCAAATCCAAAGATGAATGTGAAGCTATACTGGAGTCTTGGTCGAAGAAAACATAAGTTAGTATGTATAAACTTTCCAAAAAAATTGGAATATGTGGAAGGTACTATATATATTTGGGTTGGTGAAGAAGAAAGGGGTAAGAGCTTGGACAGATTATGACATTCATATTGGAAATACAACGACAAACAAGGTTGAATTTGCTCATAGTTAGTTAAAAAAGAATCTAGCAGATAATATGGTGATATATGTAAAAATTGGGTTTCAAATAACACGATAGCACACTTAGATACAAGTCTAGTTTGAAAAGAACATGATTTCAATGGAACACAAAAGATGTAAAAATCATGTTCATATATATAATCTGGAATGGGTAAACACACCTCTAGGTGTGTAGGACTTCGTTCCTCTTCTGCTCTGGTACTGGGGTGTTCAAATCATACAAAAGGTTAATACAAAAGTTGCACACAAAAATGAGCAATACAAAGGTTCTGTTCAGAAGGATCATTTTGAACGGTCAATTAAATTATTACCGTCTTTTTTTTTTAGCATGTTGACTCTTTGCATCCAAATACATCAGTTTCACAGTTGAAGTCATCATGTTCATGTAAAAATAGTGTGCATGCTATTAACTTGTCCTAATCCTACTCCAAACCTAAATGAGTTGCCTCGATTCATTTATCGGTTTATTAAAATTGTCGTGAATGTCGAAGGTGGTGGTAATTATGGATTACATGTTGTTTCTAGTCTTCTTGGTCAGTCTGGTGAGTCTCATTCTATTATCTGTCTTAATATTACACGAAGGTTAAACAATGCTTAAAAACATAGCCTAATCCTTCTTGATTAAATCTTGCATTTTATGAATGCCTCTTAAAGTTTCATTTTCTGCTATTAAAAACATGCAGGGGTGTGTGGGAAGGGGTGGGTATACGAAATTTTCTTTAAAACAAAAAAAACTAGTAACGTTTGAAACAAGTGGACTAATTTTTTAAAAGCCCAGAACACTCCATTGTTTTAGAAGGAAAAAAAAAAACTTTCTCAACCATTTTTTGTCGTAAATTACAATTAGTTTGAACACTTAGCTGTTAAATTTTTGGGTCTCGCTAATCATTGCCCTCAGAGCAATGGTTAAGGAAGACAAAAGTAGTATCTTTGCATTGGTTTTAACAATATTTTAACTTTTAAAAAGTTAAATTTATAACTTTTTACCATTTTTCAATGCTATATTTTTATTTTTATTCACTTATTAGCATCTTATTTTGGTTTAATTTTTTGGTTTAATTCTTGAACAAACATGTCCTTAATTTTAGCAAATTAAATTAAATTAAACTATAAATATACATGTAACTTTAAAATAAGATGCTACCTTCAAAAATTAAAATAAAATAAGTTGGTTTGTTACCAAAAAATAAAGTAGACAGAAGTGCATGTTAGTTAAACCAGCATATAAAAGTCTTAAACTATGAGAGTTAACATAAAAACCACATATTACCAAGTTTATCAGACCCCTTGAAAACCACGGATTACCAGGCCTCTAAAAATCGAAGGATTAACATAAAAATAACGTGATAATATATTTTAAATAGGCAAATGCTATTTTATGTTCTAAAGATAAAAAAAAAAGTTGAACTTTGCCCATTGAATATTTTTGTATAGTTAAAAATTGTTATTTTTAAGACATATTCCTTCCCCTTTCAAAAAGAAAAAAGGCATACTATTTCTGACTACTAGTACAAGCAAATTTTGTCTAATTCAAATTTTTTTCTCATAGTTATAAACAATAGATTGGACTGGACAGAAATGAATAATTTCTATTGGTTGATTGTTTAAAATGTGTTTTATGGACACAAGTGAACAAAACTTCTTAAAATAAAGAATGGGAAAAATGTGATTTAATCATGGAGGACCATAATTGTTATATGTGATGACAGGCAACGTTCCAGATGAAGAAAATTTGAAATATAGAATAACTTATAAAAATGGGGCAACGTGCTTCGCGAGGAGGAATTTTATAATAATATGATTCCTTCAAGAGCAGATAGAGTTACTATGATGACATAATGATAGCATCAAAGTTTTTTTTCTTAACCAAAATGACTTTCAATAGCTTCAAGTTAATTTCGTTCGTAAAAGAAAGCTTAAGATTAATCTTTTATTGTATGAAAAAATGACATCAAGCTTTTTGATGCTTGACATAAATCGGTCACAATACCACACACGCTATCACCACCACCACTCACCATGTTGAAGGTAGGCACCGCAACGGGATGTAAACGGTTTTTGCTTTGTCCATCGCTAAATTTGATAGAGTTCGGGTTTTCTCATACCCACCTCGATCCTCAAGAAAGGTGAAAAATAGAACCTCATACCTATTTAAGTTTGGGTATTTTCATCTTGTCAAATAAAAAGTTTGGGTATATCCGTATCATCCTCAAATGAATTTGCACTATATTTTGATACTTTTTATTTAAGAAAAAAGTAAAAAATAAAAAAAAAAATCCAAGTTTAGGTTTGGATTTTCTAATTTCAAAAAACAATGCGGATGATACGAGTTTTAATTTGGGTTTTCCACTTTAAAATTGGTTCAAACGAGTACTCATAATTATGAGTTATGTTGTCATGCTTAGTCGAAAGGAGAAATTTACACACATAAAAATTTACGCAATTATTAGTTATGAAAAGCAAAAAAAAAAGTTTTTTTATTGAATTAAGGGATGACAATAATAACATCGAAATATATAAATACTTCAATATCTTGATCATTTGGTTGAGTGGTAATCTATTATTATGAATGGTGCAAGTGTTAGAAATATTATTCTCTTAAAGAAAATTAATAAGAGTTTGATTATTTTTTTGACGGGGAATACGAGTTTTATTTATGAAATTATTCATTTGAGAAGTAGTTCAACTCTAATAGGAAAAATACGTCTCACTAGAATTAGTTTCACAATGAGAATACATTGCATTACTAGAAACTATCGATTTACCTGCGGGTATCCTTGCGGAAATTAATCTGCAGGAATACCTAAAGATTTTCCTACACTTTTCTTTGCATTGAGGACATTTTCTCTGGATCCTGTCACAGCCAGAATATTCGCAGGAAACTGTAATTTTTGCTGGGGTTTTTCCTGCGGAAGATTTTGGAATATTTTTGTCACTTTTCCTGCGGATTTTCCTACGGATTTGTTTAATGTAATGGATCCTGTTCCAGCCAGAATATTCGCAGGAAACTGTAATTTTTGCTGGGGTTTTTCCTGCGGAAGATTTTGGAATATTTTTTGTCACTTTTCCTGCGGATTTGTTTAATGTATCCAAAACGTCAATTGTTTTTAAGTAGGACCGGAGGGAGTATTTTTTTTTGTTTCTTCATGGAATGTTCTTTTTTGGTGTGTGCAAGATCAATTCAATAGTTTTCTCTTTTTTACTTAAAATAGGTACAATAGGTTCCTTGCAACATTTAAAAGCGGAAACGGTAAAAACAATATTGATGAATGCTCGTTGTAAAAAATGCAATTGCGCATAACAGCTGAAATCGTGGTTGGGACTATCGATTGGATACCTTCAAACATCAACTTTTTACGAGTGCACCATAGATTCCGTATTATGATAGGAGCGACACCCTATCTTACTAATTAACATTTGTATGATAACTCCCATATTACTCAAACAGTTATTAGCGAACAACAATTATTATCTCCACCAAAAAACCTCTGCTATTTTTATCGGTCAATACGCATATACAGTATCATAGGTTGGTTTTAGATCGACCTTTTTGGTCCTTGGATGAGCACCTCATTGTCATAATGGTCCCTAACTCAAGAGAAAACAAGAAAAATTCCCTGACTCCAAAATTTGTTAACCACTTTGGTCTCCGACTTTAGATTTGGCTGTTAACTCTACAAAAAAACTGAGTTTTTTTTTTTTTTTAGACATGTAAGCTGTGAGGTGGCAATAGTAACCAAAATGAAAGAGCATCCTTCATCTCTTCCAACAATACAATTTATCTCATCTTCCTCGATGTAATGTGCGAGTTGAACATTTCAATAAAATCTTTCTGATTTTTATTCCTTAACTAGTAGAGCACTTATTGGGGCTTGCCTTTTGAAAATATTTTTTTTTTAAGAAGTTAAATTAACTCATCCAAATTGGTTTCAGAGGGAATCGAATCTGAGACCTTGCGGAGGAGCACACTCCTAAGTCCCAAGCCAATACCACCAGGGCAACCCAAGTGGGTTCCTTTTGAAAATGTCTTTCTTGAGGTTTTCTTGTTTGTTGTATTCATTTTCAATAATTTGTATGCAACTAACACTAAAATGCCGAAATTGTTAGGCCGGATGCCATGACCGGGGTTCGAACCCCGGTCCTCCACTTGTGTGTGTGAGTTTTATAATGGCTTTGCCATTTCGTCTATCTACCAAAAAAAAAAAAAAAAGAAAGTATGTCATACACTAGAACCATTTGTTTACATGTTTGTTTCAATTTCTTTTTTGTGATCTTCGGATTAAGGTTTTATGATGGGGATAATTGATTTTGTCTGTTATCCTATTGATAATTGTTACTCTTTTTTTTTATTTTTCTGGGTTAAAGTGAGGAAAATTGAGAAAGATGAGATGAATGATGTTGTTGGAAGAGATGGATGATGTTCTTTCATTTTGGTTCATGTTGTTATATCACAGCTTACATGTCTCCAAAAATATGTCAACTCAGCTTTTTTGTGGAGTTACGGCCAAATCTAATGTTAGAGATCACGGACCATTATAACAGTGAGTTGCATATTCATAAACTAAAATGGTTGTTTACCGTCATTTTAATGAAATATAATTATTTTATTTTTAATTTGTTTCTTTCTTATGTTTTGTTCTATGCTTATTACACAATTTGTTTGATAGTGATTTATTGAATTTGAAACTTTTAAATAGATAACTTTTTTCTTAAAGAAGTAAATTGATAACTTACCAATCATCTTCATTTTATTTTCTTTGACGAAGACTCATCAACCCTGTTAATCAATGAATTAATAAATATTTGGATGACATGGCCATTTATTGAAGATTGGTACTATTTATTTAAAATTATTTTACTTTCTTTTTTTATTAATTGAGAGAATTATTTTACTTTCATTTTATTCCTCACATGACCCTTTTTTTTTTTTTGAAGGTCCTCACATGACCTATTGTTCATTTAATTTTTTTGTATTTATTTATTTATCTCTCTTACATAATAAAAAGTTTTGTTGGTTCCCTTCAAAAAACGACCATGTGAATGTAACCAATGTGGTTTCTGAACGATCACATATTTAGTACTCTAAATTTGTCACGACCATGTAACCAAATCTATCGTATCATTCAACGTGGCTTTTAAACTTGGTTTAAAAAACTTAGTACCAAAAACCGAACGTGACAGATTTGGTACTCTCAAATAAGTATGAGATCGTTTATAAAATTATTTTTACTTTTTAATAAATATTTAATTTTCAAGAATGATAATTTGTAAAATACATTATCTTTTTTTTTCAAAAAGAAATACTCTCTCCATCCCACAATGATAATGGTGAATATACCAATATTTTACAAGAGCATTTAAAACAATTTTTCTGTCTCATTCACTTATACATTTTTTTTAATATACGTAAAATGAACAAATAACTCACTTAATTTGAGACGGAAAGAGTATTAGCTAATATTAAACAAAATGTATACACCAATATTTAGCGTTAAAAGCTTCTTATAACTAGGATGAATCTCATAAATCCAATTCACCTTTAAATAAGTCTATCGTTATCATCTACTATTTTTTTTTTCTTTTTAAAATACTCTCTCCATTCCTATATGTAAGCACCCTTTTATTAGAGATAAATGGTGCTTACATACGGATGAAGTAATACACACACTTTTTCTTGTAATAATATTATTGATATTTGATTAAAAAAATTGATTTTTACCTGACTAATCTTGGATGAAATTAAACCTATTACCTGACTAATCTTGGAAGAAATCAAACCTATAACCAAGCCTTTATCTTTAGTATGAAATTTTCTTTTCACGTCCAAACAAAACTTGGTGGGCTAGGGCAACTAATTAGACCACGTGCAAAACAATCCACGTCACCGGCCAACTAAAAATGGTCCAAAGAAAACAAATTATATAGTATAGGACAGTTTCTTAAAAAGATAATGATATACTGTAGTACAATGTTCCAGAGCTGATTTAATTATTTATAGAAGGAAAAATTATCATTTGTTGTCTTATCAAAATGTGTCATGTTCGGTTTGTCCTTTTAAGTTGAAAGGAGCTTATTATCTTCATTTTTTAATTTAAAAAAATATCCAAACTGTAGCCATGAGGGAAACGAGGTGGGGACCACCCAACTAAAAGCCATAATAAATCAAAGTTTTCACTTCTTGGAGGAGACCTTTTTGGTATATACTCAATAACTTCTCTGCATAAATGTAAAGATTAATCAATTAATTGAATCGGATAGAATATAAATTATGTAAAACTTCTTTTTCAAAAAATATTAAACTATATCATTATTCCTTTAAAAAAAAAAAATTAAACTATATTATTCTCAAATTTAGATCTAAACTCTTGTGTTCATATAAACTTATCTCAATTGATAAAGATAATACATAATATATGTAAGGTCTGGGGTTCGAACTCCGATACAACCAAAAAAAAATCTAAACTCTTGTGATATGACATCTGACTATTTTTTTTAAGTGTATATATATATATATATATATATATATATATATATGTGTGTGTGTGTGTGTGTGTACATTTGCCTCATGACATATGATTATTAGAAATTACACATCTGTTTTATTTAAAAAAAATATTTAGACATAAATAAGACAGAGTCTTTCCCCTAAAAAACAAGAATGAGACTTAGTTAGTGAAGCAATATTAGTCCGACAACAAAAAGTGTGTAAATATTAGCTCATTCATTATTTAATAGAAGTTGTAAAACATATGTTGCAAATATATTTTACACAAATAATGAATTAAAGATATACTTCAAGGTCTCAAATTAACATCATATTGTCAATTTAAGTGGGTTAAACATTAAATGATATGATAAACAATTTATTAGTTTTTTTAATAAAAAATATCAACAATTTATTAATATTTACTCATCTTTTCGGATTTAAACCCAAAACATTCAACTTTATAACTCTTAGTTCGAAGCAATTGAATACACATGCAATAATTTAAAGTGATAGTACATACACATATATAAAGTTTTATTTGTTTTGTGACCCTCAATTCTTATTATAAAAAAATATTTGCACTCATTTTTTATTAATAAATTAATTTCAGTAACGGAATCTAGGAGCCACATAAGTTAAGAACTAGCACGATGTATGGAATCGACGATGATGAGATGAGATTATTTATATTATTGAGCATCGTGATAAATGTTGTACTTGCTACTGTGCTTCATATCATTTTCCTCACCCCACATCACATGCTTTGTTTTTATCCATCCACCACCTTCATGCAATTATTTGGACGTGGAAAGATACTATATGAAAATAATTCATAGACATCCATGTCTATTCTCAATGAAAGAAAGAAGATGAAAAGTAAATGATATGATGAAAAGAGAAAGACATCTTCAGAGAAAGATCATATCTTATAAATAATTTTTTTTTTAACTTGTAAAACATAGATAAAATAAGAGAAATGATATTTGTACAACTATTTCTTTACAACTTTTGTGACAACTTTCTCTCTCATACTCACATTATATTTTTACTTTCTCTCTTTCTTGCTTTGATTTTTGTGTCAATACATACTTTTCTTTGTAAAAATATGGTTGTCAATTTGGTTGTCAACCAAGTTGATGTTCAAATAACATTGCTTATAAAATAACAAGTAAAGATGTGATTTGATCTCTACAAAAAAATTCGTCACTCAATTTAGTCTTTTACAAAAAATAATATCTAAATTAGTCCATCTATATAATAAATCAGAAATTTATTTATTATTCATATAAAGGTATCAAGGACTAAATTTTGTTGAAAAAAATTATGAGGGAGCAAATTGAGTATTTACTCTAAAATAAATACAATTCTTTCTTATAAAAGAAGGAATCAAACAAATACACGTTCCTTTCATATCCATCTATAATCTTTAATCTTTATTTTATATGTCTTACAAGTTGCAAAACAACAAGTATTATTTATGAGAAATGATCTCAAGAAAATTCTGTCTTCAGCGTAAAAAATGTCAACAGTTGTTGCATGCTACAATGGTCACACATTTTTGTAGCACTAACATAAGCTTCTTTTTTTAAGTATAGTTGTAACATAAGCTTAAATACATTTTTTATTTTAGTAAATATAATATAATCAGTAGTTGAGACTGACAGTTCCTTTCATTTATGTGTGAAGACGTGGTTCTCTTAATTTACTTTTTATATATTTGTCTCTTAACTTGTTGTATGTGTAGGTATTATTATTAATATATTAAGATCTTATGAGATTTGATATAATATTGCCGCGGATTAAATATGAACAAATAATTTTTTTTTGACAGGGAAGCATGAACAAATCATATTAAATAAGTTATTAGATTATATTATCCATTCTTATATGCTTGTGCAATTATGCTTTTGACACGTACTATTATTATTCTTTTCATTAATAGTACAATTTTTGGCTTTTGCATTATTGTACTATACTTTCCCATTTAATTATCGATCGATCTTCACAAGAGAAAATAGTATTATAATTCCCATGCGAGCCACGCTATGAATAAACAATTCAGTTATCTTGGGAGCAATGTGAACAAAAATAATCAATTGTCGTTGTTCAACACGTCAAGAAGCTTTCTCTTTATTGGTCCAAGCTTATGTACACGTACTTATCTAAAATCAAGAATGCTTTTTTTATAATTGATTAATTATGGCACGTTCTCTGTATAAAAAAAAAATAGTTATAGTACAAACAACATATAATATAGTGGAAACGGGTGTATGTCATTTCATAATCAAGGTGAGGTGGATCTGAATTTCTACCCAAAATCAACTCCAAAATTGGTCGTTATTTCTTCAACCACTTCGGCCACCTTTGAAGTTTTGCCGGTAACTTTTTACACAAGGTTAAATGTACCGCCTTCCGGTCGATCATTGTTATAAACAAAAATCACTATTTTAGATTTATTCATTAAATCATATATATGTTTTATAATAAAGGTCATATATATATATCATTAGTTGAATGATATATGTATATATTATTTTGCACAATTCTTAGAATTTTGTCTTAGGCATAACATAATTTTACAAACTTATAAAGTGAGATTTATCTTCACTTAAAAATTTTGATATCATTTCTCATGGAACTCTTAACAACCTCTTGATTCAAGACCAAACATCTCAAACGTGATCCATAATGGTTACTAATACAATGATGAATGTAGAAATTTCAACTGATATGTGTAAGATAAGATTATATATACGATAATTACTTATACACAAAATCAATCAATTCATGAACGATAAAATTAAATAATGACATCATTATTACTAAAAAATGATATTACAAATATTACAATATCCTTGTATATTACAAGATATTAAAGAGACCTTAACACATACAAATTGTAATTTTCTTTTTTTTGAAAGAATGTACAAATTATAATTGTTTTCTACTTGTCTTTATATTTTGAAAATGTTGAAGAATTTTTCATTTTTAATACTATATATCAATGTCGCCAAGACTCAACTCTAATATTAAAAACGAACCCTAAAAAAAATAGAGCTAATATGAACAATTTACAAATTAACAAATAGAAAATCTTACTTGGCAATTAAAATCATAAATTAACAATAAGCATTATTTTAATTTCAGTTTGTTTTGTTGATTATTTATTGTTGACGTTGATGGTGGATGTGTGTAGGTTGGGTTGGGTCTATCTTGTCCATTTACTCTCTTTTTGTATTAGATGATAAGTGCTAGGTTTGGACCTATATACCATAAATTTTATGATACACCTCAACAATTATGCTCCTATCTCTACAAATATTTGAGTCCCCCATAAATTAGAGGTCCAACGTCATAAAGCTTATTGCACATGCTTATCAACAACAGTACTGATACGTTGACACCCTCTCATGTACAACTCACACAACCACTCTCTTTCTCTCTCATCTCCAACTTTCTCTCTCACTCATCATATGTTCCCAGAACCTGCTTGTTGTGCTTTCTTTCAATCATCTCTATTTCTCTCTCCCTACATGTTGATGGTCAGATCGGTGGTGGTGGTGGTTAGATTTGTGGGTGAAGAAGTCGACGGTGGAAGTGAGATCTAAGGATAAGAACAAAGACGATGGTTTTTATGGCGGGGAACGACAATGGTGGACGTACGAGGTTGAAGGCAGACGAAGATTGTTAGATCTGACGGTGAGGGTGGTGCCGGTGAAGTTTGAGGGTGATGACGGCGACGGTGGTGGTCAAATCTTAAGGTGAGGACGACGACCGAACGAGGGTGGTGGATGGAGGGTGTTAGATCCGAGAGCAACGACGATGGTGGTGAGCTTTGGGGTGAGAACCGCGTACGACGGCGGATGGTCGTGGCCCGTGGTGGTGTCCGGTGAGGGAGAGAGGAGAAAAAGGGTGATGGAAGAGAACGTGAGAGATATTACGACGTAGATGGGGGCAGCGGTGTTGACAGTGGTCAGTGAGTGAAAGGAGGAGGAGGTAGGTGGTGGTGAAGAGGAAAGACAACCAGAATGAATTTAAAAATAAAATAAAATGTGAAGTTACTAAAATGCCCCTGCTATAAGCTATTACAAGAGTGGTACAAATAAAAGGGTGTCAACCTATATTTTTCCTATCAACAATTATACTCCTACTCCCACTTATTTTTGACCAACAACCCGAATCATTCTTTTCAATCTTTTTTTTTCTTTTTCTGAAGAAGCTAAAATGAAATTTATTAAAATCACAATGAATCCTAACCAGCACAAGGAGTGCTAGGCTAGGAGTCTTATCGTAGCAACATACAAATGATAGATGGGGAGCCATGAAAAACTCATACACTCGTGCATCTAATATAAAATCCAAAATAATAGATAGAAAACACCACTTACCAAAGGGCTATCTCTAAAATCAATAAAAGGAAACACCAAAAACAAAGCTAACACCACAATCAAAGACAAACCTTCGCACAACAACGTAAAAGTTGTACCAAAATCCTCAAACATCATCACAACTGCCACAAAAACAACTTCCACCACGTACATTTTGTTGCTTGCTCACAACCCTCGAACAACAACATAAAAACCTACACAACAATCAATAACCTTTGAAAAACAGCCGGGAAGAAAACCCAAACAACACCATTAACTCTCCTGAGCACTTTCATCCAAAAATACACCTCCCAAGGAACCACAAAAACCAATCAAAAACCCTTATACCATCATACATCAAGAAAAAAAAACATAACTACCAACAAAAGCCACTAGAAGCACCACCAACACCACAACAAACAGCACCACCACCGCCACCAAACTACTATTAACCCTCATCAAAAAACAACAACAGCCACCATGAGCATCACCACCAAAAACCACCACGAGCACCACCACCAAAACCACTTCGAGCACCACCACAAAAGACCCAAAATCAGCCCCACCATGAAAACCACCACGAAGTACCACAAACCAACACAATCAAAGATTCTTCGAAACCATAACAGCTCATAGGCGAACTCATATCTGATCCATCACCACCTTTGTGACCAATCCATAACCACCTAAGTTGCGAGCAAACATAACCTCCATCCACAACCAAGAGAGAAATCAAATATCATATCAACCACTGCACAACAAAAGAAGAAAACTCAAGCCATCATAGTTGAACAACCAGAGAAACAGAGTTGTATTACAATTCACGACCCCACAAGAGGTTGACCGTCGGAACCACTGCCAAAACTGTCGTGCAGGACCATCCACAGATCTGGAGGTAGCTGATGCGGAGGACACAAGCCGCTCGTCACACCACCATAAACGACATCTAGATCTTAAGGAGATAGATTTTATTTATGGGTGGCGGCGACAAGATTTGTGTCGTTCATTCTTTTCAATCTAGTTTAAATTAAAGGGTAATAAAGTAATTTACTTATATAAAACACAATTAATTTCTTATTTTGTTGGTACTCCTTCTTCCATTTCTCTGCACTAATTTTTTTTTAACTTTGCACTTATTTTTTATGGACTTTGCACACATTTTTTCTTTTGACGAAAAGAAGTCGAAAACTTAATTTTTTCGATCAATTCTTTCGTAAAAGTAATATTAATAGTTTGTTTTTCTTAAATTGTTTTTTATTACATTTTTTTGTGTGTGGGGTATAATATAGTTATTGTGGGTGACGACTTAATTGCGTTAACAACATTCTAGTTTTTTTTTTCTTGAAAAAAAGATTAAATGTTTAAAAAAAACATAGAGTGCTTTAGAACACAACAAATATTAAAGAAACATGTGCAGAAGACTAGTGACCTACTCAAAAAAATATGGTCGCAAATGTTTGCAATGGAATTTGACCGCCGCAAAAGTATATTTGATTTGGCGAAAATCACTACAAAATGTAAGGTTTGAAAAAACTGCTGACATTTGCTTGAGCCAAAATCCGTCAGAACACATTTTCTTTTAAAAAAATTGCTTGGGCCAAAAGCCTCCAAAATTGTTATTGTTTTTTATAAAATGTTTTTGCGTCAGTTTTTAACTATTGTAAACACTTGCAGATTTTTTTTATATGTTTTTATAAAGAGAGATGATATTTGTACAACCATTTTATGATAATTTTTGCAGCAAACTTTCTCTTTTATACTCACATAATGTTTTTACTTTATCTCTCTATTGTTTTGATTTTTGTGTTAATATCTACCTTTTTTTTTTGTAAATTTATGGTTGTCCCATAAGTTGTCAATCAAATGGTCGTTCAAATAACACATCTCTTTTATAAATATAATGAGAAAAGTAAACAAATTTTTTTCAATAAATAAAAATTGTATATAGTAAATCAAATATGTAGCAAATATATGAATAAAAAACAATTTAAAACTAAACAAATAGTAAAAGAAAAAAACATAATAATTTAAAATTAAATGTGAAGAGTGAAAACTTAACAAAAAATATAGAAAAATTTATAGAGAATGATGGTAGAGAAAAGAAAGATCTTTTTGAGGCGTATAGAGAAGTATATATTTTTTTTGAACATTATGCATTTGTGGAGGCATTTATCTGTCGCAAAATTCAATTTTTTCCTGTCTTGTATTTGCGATTGCTTTTGTTCGCCACAAAACTTATATTTAAAAATACAATTCTCGTTTTACATCTGCGACAGATTTTATCTCCTGCAACATTCCTCTTCTTTTTACCCCTTACATATGCAACAATTTTTGTGTGCTGCAATGTTCAAAATAAATTCAGTCTTACATTTGCTGCAAATTTTGTTCACCACAAAAGTCGTTTTCTTTTGTCTTACATTTGTGAGTGACTTAGATCCGCAGCAAATGTTTGGACGAAAAAAAATCCCGCCACAAATATCATTTAAAAAAAAAAAAAATTAACCTTTTCATTTGCATGTGACCTTGGCCGCCGCAAAATTGCGTGGGTCTTATGCCCCCTCAAATTTCAGCTGCAAAATCTGTATTTCTTTTAGTATTTTCATTCAAAAGATCTTGATGTGTCTTTTATAAAAGTTAATATTATATTGGCTCAAATAATTAGTAGATAACGCTCTACTTAATGTATGTGTAATTTTTGTGGGCACTTCTACGGTGCAGTCAAGAAACTGACTTTTTTAAAAAAGTTGTTTTTTTTAGCCAATAGAATAAGTTGGTGGTGGACGGTAGCTGCTGTTTTTCGTCTTTTCTTGGTGGCTGTTTTCTGCTTGCTAACTGTTGTTCCTAGTTTAGGGGTTGTTCTGGCAGCAGCTGCTGCCTGTTTTCCTCTGGGCCAGCAACATGTTGCTGTTGTTGGGATCTTGTCAGTAGGCAAGAGTTTTAGCTTGTGTGGTGTGTGTATGGGGTTAAGATGTTGGCTTATATATGGAACCTTTGTAATTTTCCTTACGATTTTGCAGCTTGTGCGTCTTGTACGGGTTTGCTTTTCAATAAAATTTGCTAATTCAAAAAAATAAAAATAAAAAGTAAAAGATTCAGAATAAGGATTATGTTTGTGTTAGATTTATCATATTTTCACTTAATTGTGTATATTCGACTACTTACTTGCATTCGAAAATACACAAAAATCAAATGACATTAAATTTGAGGTCGAAATTTTGAAGTAATTCTCATGACTTCACCAGAAAAGTCATTATCATGACTTCACCATAGAATTTTTCAATTTTTGTTCGCACTATATTGTTCACTGACAAATTTTTCTTATTTAAATGAACAATATTTGTTTGCATTGTATTTTTGGAAAAAGGACAATATTGCTTATTTTTGAAAAATTGTTCATTTAACATAAATTTTTTGGATAAATTAATTTAAAATTGTCTCCGTAAACTTTAGTTCAGTTGGTAGGGACAATGCATAATATATACAAGGGACATGTTCGAATCCCGAACACCCAGCTTCTCCGTATTTATAATGTGTGAATTCTATCTACTATACTACTTGACAAAAAGAAAATGATTTATTTTATGTGTAATTTTTTTGGTAATTTAACAACATTCATACCTTTTGTGCGGGTTTTTACCTTACCTATTAGGTATGAGTCCAATTGTCATTCATAATAAAAGTATACGTAAAGATCAATAATCAAACGGTCCTCGTGAGTTTAACTCAGTTGGTATGGACAATGCATAATATATGCAAGGTCCGGAGTTCAAATCTCAGCCACCACAAAAAAAAAAAAAAAATTACATTGTGTATACTCCTTATAAGGTGAATTCTAACTACTAGACTACCTGACCAATAAAAAAGATCAATAATGAAACGATTTGACTTACAATTAATTGGATTAATATCAAATCAATTAGAAATACCAAGTTTGATTGATGATTGAAATAATTATTACCAGATTTTACTATCTCCACATCAAACCGCACATTATTCTTAAAACAATATTCTTAAAATTAAAAATATGCATCATAATCATTAATTTATCTCCTTAAAAAAAATCATTAATTTATCATTCTCTAAAACAATATTCTTTCAATAAAAAATATGAAAGATTTCTCCATTCTCCCTTATATTTCTCACCCTTCAAAGTTCTCTCTTTTCCTCCCCTCCAAACTCCTAAAAAACCTAAGTGATCGTGTTCGATTAAGATTCATTGATCCAAAGGATATGAATTTCGTGAAAGAAGCTCAAAGAATACTATTTGAAAAAAAAAATATTAAAAGAATTTAGTGATAAAAGTAAAATTATACTTTTCCTTATGATTTAACTCTTTAATTTGACTTTTTCAATAGTAGAAGAATTTGACAAGTGCAACATTGTGACTCCATTTCAATTGTGGGAAGGATAAAATATGAAAACAGGACATCAACTGTGGGGAAGGAGAATAGAAGACTATATATGTGGTTGAAAATCCAAGTACAAAAAGCATTTGAATGGACATCCATCTTGGAAGATTATTTATCGACTGCAGAAAGCAAAAAAAATGTTTAATACCGAAGATGACTTCTTTTTTTTAATACATGAGAAAAAGAAAAGTAAAAGAAAAATGAAAAACTACTACTCCCTAATAAAAGAGGCACCTAAAACTTCGCGAAGAAATCTGCACAAGCATTTCATTTCCGAAGAATATCATCAAGAGAAATCATACAATCCATACTCAGATAAACCTTTATACGCTCCAACAAATTAGAATACATGCAAATAGTCATAGTAACATACAAAAGACTTTATTTCCGCTTTGTAACACAAATTCTAAATCTCAGCATGAAGGATATTAGACCAACCAACACTCCCGTGGAGCCCAAATATGAAGCTTCCATCTTGCCTTCTAAAGAGACAACCAAAGCCTGCAAACTCTAGATTCGTCGGTGCACTTCCATCTACATTAAGGATCACTGAGTCTTGATTAACTCGTTGTCAAGAAACCTCTCGACAAGGTTTAAGAGCATTTTACTCCTTAATATTACCAAAGCAGTTCTAGCCACTTGAGGTTGAGATAAAATAGTTGTTTTGCATTAAAATTCCCTTAAATAAACAAATTGACTAAAAAATTAGAAGCCTTCGTTCATCAAGCAACATAAGTCAAATCCACTCATATGTAGTTAAATTTAAGCACGTACTTTTGACAGCAAATACATCATGTTTGTTTAAGGCCAAACTGACATTTGTGTTCAAGAATTGCCTTTTGTTTCGCTCTCCAGGGTTGGGATTCAAACTTTAGTTTGCTATATTGTGGAAGTCTAACTCTCTACACTATACTCAACCTCTGTTGATCAAAAATTGTCTTTCTATTTTAGAAATTTTCAATTTCTACTTGTTTTTTATATTTATAATTATAATTCAGTAAAAAAAAAATATCAAGTGTTTATAACTAGTACTAATTAAATAATTTTCAAACAATATATATACTACAAATTAAATGAGTTTGTTTGAAAAAAAATTCAATGAATCTTTATAGAACTTTTTAATTTGATTTTGTATGCAAAACACTTGTACTGAACACACTTTACTATATGTGATAGAAAGTAGAATACATAGTGCAAAGCAAAAGTGGAAATTAAACACACTTTATTATATGTGAATAAGAGCTCCCAAATACAGCAGTGATGTTGTAGTAATAGTAGTGCAGACATAGAGACAATAATTATACATAAACCTAATCATCACATTGATGTTATTGGAAAGCAAAAGTGCACAACATATATGAGGAACCACACACAATTTTTTCTAAATAGAGATACTGTTGGGAATTCCTCTGAATGTTAAACCTTCTTCACTTGAACGAAGTAGCAAAGTGTAGGGCAATTGCACTGGTCCGGTGCGGTTTCTCAAACTAGACTCATTGTTCCTCTTAGTGATTTTCCCTTCAATTTCAGTTAGTTTGCTTCCAAACTTTTGGAAAGCTTGAACTGCCCTTGTATCAGATGTCCAAAACTTGTTATTATTCTCTCCAAGATACACTTCATCGGACGCATGTCTTGACAATATCTCGATCACAGAAAGATCAACAAGGGTTTGATACTTTGGTGTAATAGTTCTCAAATACGCCTTTTGAGGACTTTTCACCATCTCATCGTATTCCGGAGTTCCTGGCTCCGGAATAAATCTTCTACTAATTGTTGGACGGTTCAGGATATATCCTCCGTAAGGATATTGTCCGAAATTAACAGCTGCATGAAGAGCAGAAGCAGTCCATATAATAATGGAGCAAGATTGAACCAAGTCTTGAACAGTTTGCATCTTAGGCCACCATGGCTTGTCTTTCAAGTCACCGTGACCCTTTTCTACAGCTTCCTTCCACCATTTTTGAATTTCAGTGTCTTTTTGCACCGCCTCATCTGTTGGATAGTATAAGGAGACATAGTCTTGGACCCATGCCTTAATAGCATCCCATATTTCTAGTCCATCAACAGCATAAGGGTAGTCCTCTATCACAAGTCGAAGGCCGTGAGGGGAAGAGGGATCCTCAACAGCTAATCCTCTGAATCAAACAAACAATATGTTATCAATGCCAATTAACAAGTTGTCCTAACTTTTTATGTAGTAATATACATTTACTGTTACCAATAATTGCAGAACTTTTGAATTAAATTATTTACACATTTTATCATTGTTTAACATGAAGAAAGTGTTATTTTCTATTTTCAATTTAAATTTTAGGAAAGGCAATGATGACAATCAAAATGACTAGATTATGGTTTCCAATATTAGATGGGAAAATCTTGATCTTTATCTGTCGAAATTATATGTTCTCGTGAGTCTTGGTGAAAAATTACCTCTTGATAAGATCAGCTGGTAATGCTTGATCAGTGAAAACCCAATTCTTGTAAACTGCAGAAGAAATCTCAATGGAATTTGGTCCTGGACAAAATGTTTGCTCTATAATGCCGCCAGCATTGATTAGAGCTTGTCGAGCAAGTCCATTGATATTTATTGTGTCACGGTAATGGGGGAATAAAAGCTTATTAATCGGGTGAAGTACACTTAGATGTCTATTTGTTGCTATGATGAATGGTTCCATCACTGCATGAGTATTCAACCTGCAATGTCGTGCATTTTCTTATTAATAATTGCGGTATACATTATCTCTTGGCCAATGCAGGTGTAGCTATGCAGAGTACGTAACTATGTCTGCATCGGCCAAGGGTTATGTATTATATATAGAGATAGAATGAATTTATTTTGTAGATATAGCTATGAAGAATTCATACCAATGGCTCATGAGTTGATGATAGCATGAGTCATTTACAATTACATGAGCCTTTGCCAACATCCAAATTGTACTTTCAACACCTTCATGTGCAGGCAAGAATACTTTGCTTTCAGCACCATATTGGACCCCATTTGAGTGTGGCAAGCTTAATTCGATGGCTAATGGCTTCAAAGTCCCATCATCTTGCAAAAACAAGATTGTCCTTGTAGCATAAGCTTTTGCATTTAAATTTATCCTCTCCAAATATGGCATGAATGCATCATGGTAATCTAAGAGGAATAATCTCTTTCCATCAAGTGCCTGTTCCACAAAATTAATTTCAATCACATTATTTCATAAATTTTGATTGATTTACAAGCCAATGAGTTTGATTGAAACATGTTCATATCATTACCTCTTCTACTGTGATATCACCAAGATTAGTCTCTAAGTGTTCTTTTGTTATTGTGCTATTTTGATCACCATAGACAGTGGCATCTAGTGTGCTTTTTGGTGGGAACTCCTGTTATATCAGAAAATAATTTATACAAAGAAATATGTGAATATTTGAATATTGATAACAAAATACATATTTTAGCAGATATTAATACAATTGGTACTTACTTGAAGAAGACGAATCACATTAGGATTTACACCAGCAAGCATCTCTCTTCCAAATTCTTCATCAGTATTCCATGCAGACTTGCTAACTACACAACAACAAAGAAAATAATGTGAAATTTGATTAATCTAAAATACATCAGTTTACAAATAATGTGACAACAATGATCATTTTACGACTGTCTCCTGAGAAAAAAATACGAGTTTTATGTTGTTTGATATGCTAATACTATAATATGTGAGTGTGACGAACATGTTAACTATAGGTAGGTGGTTTGATTAAGATGAATAAAGTACCTCTAATTACTTGAGGTGGTGGAAACTTAAGGGCTTGTTCACCGTCTGTGCGGAGGATTTCCTTAAGGGCTGGCAAGGGGCTGATTTGGCTGAGTATATCTGTAGGAAGCTTAATTCCACCTTCGAAAAGTCCACGCACTTCATCGAAGCTATCAAACTCATTCGGGGTGAAATTCAGATCAAAAATTACAGATTGTAACAAAGGCAAAACGTCTTGTGACAATGACTTTATTCCATACATAAGAAAGTCTGATGACTTCAAGTGACCAAAATTTTCATCTCTTGGAACATAAATGGCACCAGGTTTCTCACTCTTAAGATCTGTTAAGAATCATATAACATAAAACCAATTAGAACGTTCATATAAAATAGACATGTTAAATTTACTAACCGTTACTTTGGTAGTGAACCAACCTTTTCTAGTTGGTTTTCTACCAGTTCTAACCCTACGAGGGTAGGGATGGGTGCTAGATCCTCCAAGGATTGGACGAACAAGGGCGTCGCCACCATCAGGATTTCCGAGATCATTATAAACATCATAATCGTATATCCTATCCCATTCTTTGCGTTCTCCGGTTCCATCTCCTCTTAGATTCTGCAACTCTTCTTCTCTAAAGTGATTTAATGGAGCTGGTGTTTGACTTGGAAGATACGCCTGTAATAAATTCAATTTACCTTTATTTTCTTATCAAAAAAATGTTAATAATTAATTGTTAGATTAATTTTTTTATAGGTTTATGGTCATATAAAATTCAAAGCTTACATCATTGGTGAAGAAGATGCGATTGTTTTTGTAGCTTTTGAAGTTGTAAACCCATGAATTACAATCAAATTGAACACTTCCACGATTAGGAATATCTTCAAGGGTCACCCTAACAAGGAAGAACTCAGCTTGTGTATAATTTCTTATGTAAAATGCTCCTGGGATTCCAAAGTTAGCATCATATTCAAAGAAAATACTGAATGCATCTTGTCTTGCTCCCAAAGTTGGTAATTGAGGAAGATGTTTGCTCAAAAATGTTTCCTTTCCAACTAGTCCCTTTCCACTTGCTACAAAATTAAAATAACAGATATGAAATTATTTCAAAAAATAAATATTTTTATTGGTAGAAACCAATATCCCAATAAATAAATATAAGCATGATCTCGTGATCTAAAATAATCACTAAAAAGGGACAGTTAAGTAAATAATATAGTCTATTAATGTCAAATTCAAGAACATCTGGACCATAAAGAAAATGAACACATCATGATCTGCCACTTGTTTATGTTCAATTAGTGGAAAAACAATGACAAGGCACCAATTATATAATCTAACGCGTCAGCACTTATTTACCCAAAATATTATTTTATTGTTTTATTTTTATCTCAATATATATTTTAATACTCTGTACATTGGAATTTGGTTGGATATATATGTCATTTAATCATTCATTAATGTAACATTCTTTTTATATTTAATCATTTCATAATAAATAATAAATTTTAATTTTGATTTACTTTTGCATACAAGCACTATAACATCTAACTATACGTGTATTTGGATTGAGGGTTTGGGAGAAAAAGGGAGGGGAAGACTCACTTTTATTTTTTTAAATTACGAATAATGTAAAATATTTTTTTTAAAATATATTAAGTGTTTTTGAAGTATTATATGATTACTTATCATGTTATTAATTCAATTTTCTAAAAATCATTTTATAATGATTGTAATTTAAAAAGGAAAAGCAAGTCCTCCCCTTCCTTCCCCTTCTAAACAAACTCTCAATCCAAACCCACCATAAATAGCTCATGTAGTATTTTCCTCTAAAAAAAAAAAAAAAAAAAACTATTCTCATTTCTTTTCTTTCTAAAAAGTCTAGCAGCTAAATATCCACAAACACCCTTAATGCTGAAAAATAAGAAACTGCAAGTTTAGATCTGCAAATCAACATTATCATATGTTTATGGACTTTTTACAATCTCAAATATACTTATAAGATAAACTAATTGGTTCCTCAATATTTTTTTAACTATTGCTTTCTGTTTCAAAAAGAATGTGTAGAATAAGATAATAAAAAGAGTTAAAATTGTCATAGGAAGATAAATTATTTCATTGGCATGGAACGTAGAGAATAATTTTTATATGATTTTTTCTTTTTTGATAGTCGTATTCACAGTTGATTATTATTAACAACATGAAGGCCATGGTCATGGTGGGGTCAGTTAGCTAGCATATTGAATAAATGTGTGGGGATTCCAAAAACACATAAAGTTAAATATGTCTCTCTATAGATTCAGATAGATTACGAAAGATAATGAATCAGTTTGAATAATTGAAGTATATTTTGGAACAACTTGAATAATTGAAGATAGAGAACAAACCATCAGTCTTTGTAGCACTAATCAACTGCATAGAGACATTACGGCCTAAGAAGGCAGTGGCAGTGTCAACAACTCCACCAACAATGCTGGTGACTCCTCCGATCAAATTTCCGGCAGCGTCGAGGACACCGCCTTTACCGATGGACGTTATGGCGTTGAAGTCCAAAACATTTTTGGGCATCAACACCACAGTCCCCTTGATTTTTTGGCCCTTGTCAAAGATGCCAAACATGTTTGCTAACTCTTTATGTATCAACAAATTAACACTTAATATTTGATGTAGTAGAGTAGAGAAAGAAGCTTGATGAGGTTTATGAGGAAGTCATGTATTTATAGATGGAATATAATGTATACACCAGCTGCAATAAATTTTTTAATCAGAAGCTGTGCTATTCGTGCCAAACGTGGAATATAAAATATGAATTAATCATAACAATGATATTTTTTATTATTATAACAATACGGTAGGTATGAAAGTATTCACAAGATCACTGATTTAGATGGAGAAAATCTGTTGGTCACACAAACAAAGTAGCTCTCTTATTCTAATTGAGTTTTTTTTTTTTTTTTTTGGTATATGTAAAAGAAAGAGGTTAAATCTTTAATGTGTATTAATCCATTTAGACTTGGACCAATCAATTATAGGTGAGATTGATGGAACCAATCAATTTTGGGTCAAGTAGGACAATGACATGAAATCTCATAGCAGCTCACTCCCCGAATGTGGATGAAACCGATTTCTTCTCCACACTGGGAGGAGACACCGATCCAGGCACCTCTGGTCCATCCAAAAACCCTTTTTTTTAACCGAATTCTTCCCTCATGAGTGGAAGGAACCGATTTCTTCTCCATATTGGACACTAAGACTACACTAGGAGGAGACACCAATCCAGGCACCTCTAGTCCATCCAAAAACCCTTGATTACCGGTTGGCACCTCCAGAAGCACAACATCTCCAACTCTCGTAGTCGGTACCCTGCTCGCGCTGATTGCGAGGTAGAAAACCTACTTCACACGTGAGTATCACTTCTTTCTTCAAAATGCCTCAATTTTACATTGATTTCCATTAAAATATCAATTTCAAATTTCCTTCGACAATTAATATAATGTGTAGGTTGAAAGAAACTTGCAAAGGAAGTTTTAAGTTAGTAAAAAGACATGGCAAACATGAAGCATAGAAGTTAGTTCATTTCTTTTGCTATTAATTGGGGGTTTGTTCTCCTCCATGCGGAGTAGTTCATTTCCATTTAGTAAACTTGCCTAATAGATTATACATTTGTTCACATAAAATAAACATTTAACTAGTTGTTGATCAAATAATGTATCTTTGTTAATAATAATATCATTTCTTTTTAATTTTTGTTGTTGCTTTTCTTCATTTTTATACTAAATCATTTTGTTCTTATATTCATCTTCATGTGTTTGTTTCTTGCTCTGCAAGTCTAAACTTGAAACATAAACCTATTAACTAAGAACCCCGTAAGAATTTAATGTCCTAGATCAATCATCAAGTTTATGTGTGTTGAAGAGATATTTATCCCTATCAACAAACACATTATTATATTCGAATGAAAACACCCAAATACAATAGTAGTACACACATAGAAACAACAATTATAAATAGACAATCATCATATTCACATCGATGTACATCGATGTTATTGGAAAGCGAAAATGCACAATAGATAAGAAATAATCCACACAGACTTTTTTTTTCTTTCTAAATAGAGATACTGTTGGGAATTCCTCTAAAAGTTAAACCTTCTTCACTTGAACGAAGGAGCAAAGTGTAGGGCAATTCAACTGGTCCAGTGCGGTTTTTCAAACTAGAATCTTTGTTCCTCCCGTGGATTTTCCCTTCAATTTCAGATAGTTTGCTTCCAAACTTTTGGAAGGCTTGAACTGCCCTTGTATCAGATGTCCAAAACTTGTCATTCCTCTCTCCGAGATACACCTCATCAGAAGCATGTCTTGACAATATCTCAATCACAGAAAGATCAATGAGGGTCTGAAACTTTGGTGTAATAGTTCTCAAATACGCCTTTTGAGGACTTTTCACCATCTCATCATACTCCGGAGTTCCTTGCTCCGGAATAAATCTTCTACTAAGAGTTGGACGGTTCAGGATATATCCTCCATAAGGATACTGTCCAAAGTTAACTGCTGCATGAAGAGCTGAAGCAGTCCATATGATAATGGAGCAAGATTGAACCAAGTCTCCAACAGTTTGCATCTTAGGCCACCATGGCTTGTCTTTCAAGTCACCATGACCCTTTTCTACAGCTTCCTTCCACCAAGTTTGTAGTTCAGTGTCCTTTTGCACTACTTCATCTGTTGGATAATATAAGGAGACATAGTCTTGAACCCATGCCTTAATAGCATCCCATATTTCTAGTCCATCAACAGCATAAGGGTAGTCTTCTAACGCAAGACGAAGTCCATGGGGGGAAGACGGGTCCTCAACAGCTAGTCCTCTGAATCAAGCAGACAATTTGTTATCAATAATAATTATGAAATTGCTCCTAATTTTTATATAGATGGTCCAAATCGTGGTCAAAAAATACCTCTTGATAAGATCAGCCGGTAATGCTTGGTCGGTGAAAACCCAATCCCTGTAAACTATTGAAGAAATCTCGACTGAATTTGGTCCTGGCAAAAATGTTTGCTCTATAATGCCACCAGCATTGATTAGAGATTGTCGAGCAAGTCCATTGATATTTATTGTGTCACGGAAATGAGGAAATAAAAGTTTATTAATTGGGTGAAGAACACTTAGATGCCTATTTGTTGCTATGATGAATGGTTCAACAACTGCATGAGTATTCAACCTGCAATGTCATACATTTTTTTTATTAATAATCATGTCATACAATGCATATATTAGTGTTATTTTTTAGATATATGACTAAATAGAGTTCATACCAATGGCTGATGAGTTGATGATAGCATGAATCATTTACAATGACATGAGCCTTTGCCAATAGCCAAATTGTACTTTCAACGCCTTCGTCAGCAGGCAAGAATACTTTGCTTTCAGAACCATATTGGACCCCATTTGAGTGTGGCAAACTTAATTCAATTGCTATTGGCTTCAAAGTCCCATCATCTTTCAAGAACAAGATTGTTCTTGTGGCATAAGCCTTTGCATTTATGTTTATCCTCTCCAAATATGGCATGAATGCATCATGGTAATCTAAGAGGAATAATTTCTTTCCATTGAGTGCCTGTTCCATAAAATTAATTTCAATCACATTATTTCATAAATTTGATTGATTTACAAGCCAATAACTTTTAATTGAAACATATTTATATCATTACCTCTTCAACTGTGATATCACCAAGGTTAGTCGCTAAGTGTTCTTTTGTTATTGTACTGTTTTGATCACCATAGACAGTGGTATCTAGTGTGCTTTTTGGTGGAAACTCCTGGTATATCAAAGAATAATTGCATAGAAATATATAAGCATTGAGCTATTGACAACAAAATACATATTTTAGCTAATATATATTAAGAATACATTTGGTACATACTTGAAGAAGGCGAATCACATTAGGATTTACACCAGCAACCATCTCTCTTCCAAATTCTTCATCTGTCATCCATGCAGACTTGCTAACTGCTCAAAATAATTGTCAAATTGGATTAATTCAAAAGTGCATGATACTAATATATGCATGAAAGGAACTTGTTAGCTATAATTGATTCGATTTGGATGAACAAGGTACCTTTGATTACATGAGGAGGTGGAAACTTGAGGACTTGTTCACCGTCAGTGCGAAAGATTTCCTTAAGGGCCGGTAAGGGACTAATTTGACTAAGTATATCTGTAGGAAGCTTAATCCCACCTTCGAAAAGTCCACGTACTTCATCGAAGCTATCGAACTCATTTGGTGTGAAATTGAGGTCAAAAATCACAGATTTAAACAATGGTATGACATTTTGAGACAGTGATTTTATTCCATACATAAGGAAGTCTGATGACTTCAAGTGACCAAAATTTTCATCTCTTGGAACATAAATCACACCCGGTTTCTCACTCTTAGGATCTGTTACGAATAAAAAAAGCATAAAACCAATTAGAACGTTTCTACAAAATGAACACATTAAATTCGCTAACCGCTATATTTCGGCAGCAAACTAACCTTTTCTGGTTGGTTTTCTACCACTTCTAACCCTGCGAGGGTAGGGATAGGTGCTTGATCCCCCAAGGACAGGACGGACAAGTGCGTCACCACCATCTGGATTTCCCAAATCATTATAAATATCATAATCATAAACTCTATCCGCTTCTTTGCGCTCTCCAGTTCCATCTCCTCTTAGAGTCTGCAACTCTTCTTCTCTATAATGATTTAATGGAGCTGGTGTTTGACTTGGAAGATACGTCTGTAACAAATTCAATTTTTATTTTATTTTCTCATTTTCCTAATGAAACAAATAAATCCTAGATTGTAAATATAATATTTTGAAACCAAAAAAATAATGTGTAAAAAAATTATAGGTAAAATATGTAAGTTTCCTAAACTTTGCTACAATCATATAAACATATTTAATCCTTAGCTTAGAATTTAAAACTTACATCATTGGTGAAGAAGATGCGATCTTTTTTGTAACTTTTGAAGTTGTAAACCCATGAGTTACAAATAAACTGAACAGATTCACGGTTAGGAATATCTTCAAGAGTCACACTAACAAGGAAGAATTCAGCTTGTGTATAATTTCTTATGTAAAATGCTCCAGGTATTCCAAAATTAGCATCATATTCAAAGAAAACACTGAATGCATCTTGTCTTGCTCCCAAAGTTGGTAACTGTGGTAGATGTTTGCTCAAAAATGTTTCTTTTCCAACTAGACCCTTTCCATTTGCTACAAAATTAAACACATTTAAACATAATCACTAGATAGTATATAATGTCAAATTCAGATATTTCAAGACCAAAAAATATCTAAGTACATCACATCTCTGCCACTTGTTTATGTTCAATTAGTGAAAATTTTATTCTTGACTAGGAAATTAATGGACAGAATAATTTTTGCATGATAGTATTCATGGTTAATTATTAATTTTTTGGTCACGGTTAATTTTTTTTCTCCATGTAATAGCTTGAAAATTTGAATAAGTAGAGAACAAACCATCAGTCTTAGTAGCACTTATCAACTGCATAGAGACGTTACGGCCTAAGAAAGCAGTGGCAGTGTCAACAACTCCGCCAACAATGCCGGTGACACCTCCGATGATATTTCCGGCGGTGTTAATAACACCGCCTTTACCGACGGAAGTTATGGCATTGAAGTCCAAAACATTTTTGGGCATCAACACCACAGTTCCCTTGATTTTTTGGCCCTTGTTGTTTAAGATGCCAAACATATTTGCTAACTCTTTTTTATCAAACAAATTAACACTAGATATTTAATGTAGTAGTAGAGAACGAAGCTTGGTGTAGTAGGAGAAAGCCAATGGTATTTATAGATGGAAGATAATGTATCCACGCTCTACCACATATATTTTTTTAATTGGAAGATAAGCTCCACGTGCCAAACGTGAAATACTATAAAAAAACTTAATTGTACTGTTATTCTTTAGATTATAAGATATCTTTTATAAATATATGATATGATAAAATTTCTTTCTGTTTGGCTCTGGATAAAAGTCTTATTATGTTATGAAAAAAAAAAAGTGTTCCTTTCTTTTTGCCTTTAGGTGTAAATAAACTAGTATTTTCCTTTGAGATGATTTTTGGAAAAAGTATAGTTTGTTTTATTTCATTTTGGAAGCGGTCTTATTTTATTACCTATAAAATTAATTAATTGTACTTTTACTCTTCAATTGTACTTTGACAAAAAATATAAATCCTTTTTGTTTGGCTTTGGATAATTTTCCTATTATAATAAGAAACTCATGATCCTATCATTGTGCTTTTTTGGAGTAAATACACTATATTTTCCTTTGAGATGAAATGTCATACACTCTAGCTTCTTCTTCTTTTTTTTTTTTTTGAGATGTGATGCACTCTAACTTGTGACAAGGATTGTGAATAAGTATTACGGTAGCATTTGAATTACCTTGATGTTTTTTTTTACGGAATATATATCTTGAGGTTACAAAGCTAATCTCTTATCCATAAATTAGTATCTTGTAAAACAGTAAGTACTTGACAAAACAGTACAGGACAAAACAGCACAGCACAGGGCAGAGTAGCACAGGACAAATTTTTATGGTATTGAATAATTTTGTCTTATACGATTTTTTATGGACAAAATGTTATTTTGGTATTTTAGACAACTTATACGTGGGACAAAAAAGTTGTGATGTGGTTTGGTGAGAGACAAATTTTTGTCTTGTCCCTTGCCTCCAGATTGTCATGTCTCTAAAACAGCTTTACAAAATCAAACAATGTACAACTTGGGTTATCATGTCTTATCCTTCATTTTTTTTTAGCAAATCAAACGCATTCTAAGAGTGTGTTTTGATATGCATTCTAAGAGTGTGTTTTGATGAGACAATTAAAAAATTTAATAGAATTTAAAATTTTAGGAAATTCAAATGATTCAATCAAATATCCTTCATTTCTAATTTCAAATAAGAAAATTGAAATTAGGGGTAAATTTTCAAATTTCAAAATTATTAAGGGGTGAATTTGTAATTTCCAAAAAAAATGGGGTTAATTTGCAATTTTTTGAAAATTTATTGGGGTCAAATTTGAAAATTTTGGAAAAAATTTCGGGACCAAAATACAAATTTTAAAAAATTAAACAAATGAAGAAGTTTGAAATTCCTAACTTTCAGGTGTCATTTGAACTTATTTAAATTTAACTTGAACAAAATAATTCATAAATTTCCATCATTTTGAAATTTCTTCAAATTGGAATTCCCTCAAAACATTTCCACATCCAAATACATTTTAATTGTAATGTGATAATATAATATAATGATGATGATTGAGGCAAATACATTATAAATGTAATGTGATAACATAATATAATGATGAACATTGAGCTCAAGTCATTAACCGTTCAGGGAAACAAAAAATCATAGCCTGAATTTTCATCAAATTAGTTTGGCATGCTTTAAAAATGCAAGTCCAGGTCGATACAATATAGATTAATTATAGATTCAATTGTGTGTGTGTTTTATAAGTCATGAGAAATTTAAATCTTTAGAAGAGTAAATAATTTCAATCTATTATAAAAAAATAAAATAAAAAAAGGTTATTCTAAAACAAGAAGTGTTTTTGAATTTTCTCTCTTAGAGGTAAATCTTTTCTTTTTTTTTTAACAAATAGAGGTAAATCTATTTAAGCCACTCTCAGGTACAAAATATAGGCACACCTCTCTTAATTTGAATTCTATCTATTTCTTCCTTTTGAAGAGATAAAGAAAAAAAAATTAATCATGATGAGATTCACTTAATAATTAAACACATTATCTATTTTTTATGTTCATCTCCCTTTAAATGAAATATTCCATTTATTTTAAAAGACGAAGATGATTCTAACCCACTTCTCTCCACTCAAAGTCACAATTCCAACCTTATTATTGGAGTCTATCTCTTTTCAATAGACATAGTTTTATTGATAAGAGTGAAAGCAAACAATTGTTTCTAGTAAAATTTTGTTAGGAGGTTCTAATTTTATACATTAAAATAACATTAATTAGAAAAGTTGATCAAAGATCATGTGGCTAATTAATTAGGTTCTGTGACAAAATTCATTATCAAGTATTCATTATCAAGTATGTAGGGGTGGTTATATTTAGACACGCTTAGATTCTTAACCTTTCATGCGAGAAAAATAGAGTAACTTTAGACAACATTTGCATAAAACATGAGAGATAGTGATGTTTAAAATTAAGGGAAGAAGATGTGAGGAGTTCATCTTTGCTCCATTTCGGTTTGCTCAATTTATTTCATTTCAAGTTATAGATGTATGACATGTGGCAAAAATAAAATCAATGGTTGTGATTAATAAGTTTGGAAAATACATTTGTTTGATGAACAACAAATCCCACGCGCATTTCCTCTTCTGTGGAAAACAACACGCATCCACTGTCCTTTCCTTCTTCCTCTTCCCATAATCATCGCCGTCTCTCCCTCTCGCCGTCGGCGCCGACGCGACTCTATCCCTCTTTTGTTGCACATCGCCTGGCCAATTTTGACCTTATTTACTTTATATAGATCCATTAATCCCTTGCCAAAATCACATTCCTTCTCCAACAAATAAAATAACAATTCATATGTTAATTTCATGATTCAGTTTCTTCTTCTTTCACATCGAATTTACGTTTAGCTCATGTTAAAGAGATTGGAGACATAGATCTTTCTCTTTAGCCGTCGGATTTGTGTTGTTCCACTTCTTCAATTTCTCTCTTGATTTGATTTTTGAGCTGTGGTATGTGGTTCTCTCCAACGACGTTGCGTCGTTTCGCCGCCGCTTTAGAACGGTGGTCGGAAGAAGAGTGGCAGCGGTGAGTATGAGAAGAGGAAGAAGAAAGGTGCGCGTTGTTGTATCTGATAAAACGACAGAGGAAACGTGCGCATGGGTTTTTCTCTTCATCAAACAAGTGCGTTTTCCTAATCTTTTAATCTCAGCCATTTTATTTTTGCCACATGTCATACATCTAGGACTTGAAATGGGGTAAATTGAGCAAACATAAATGGAGCAAAGATGGACTCAGATGTGAGAGAAAATAATCAAGAGAGAAAGATAGAAAGAAAGGCAGAAAAATGGAAGACATCCTTATCCTCTCTCTCTCTCTCTCTCTCTCTCTCTCTCTCTCTCTCTCTCTCTCTCTCTCTCTCTCTCTCTCTCTCTCTCTCTCTCTCTCTCTCTCTCTCGATACGATACGATACGATATGTATGTGGGTCCATGAAATATTTTCTTAAAAGAAAAGTTATTGAATGTTTTACACTTGTTAAAGAGTTTCACATCGGATAAGAGATGACTTGACAATGTGTTTATAAGTGGAGGCAACCTCGCTTAACAAACAGGTTTTGTGCGGTTGTGTTATGCCCAACCACAATTTTTAAGATGATATCAGAACCTCCTCCAAGATCTTTTGTGCCACCTTCTATTAGTTTTTCGCTATCAGGTCACTCATCATTTATATCCATACTCTAGATGTCCAGTTATAGACGTGCGGAATTGTTAAAGAGTCTCACATCGGATATGAGAAGACCTGACAATTTGTTTATAAGTGGGGGTAATCTTCATGTCACGAGCCGGTTTTGTGCGGTTATAAGTGGGTATATCCACACTCTAGATGTCCAGTCTTGGGCGTGCAGTGTTGTTAAATAGTCTCACGTTGGATAGGAGATTGCCTAACAATGTGATTATAAGTGGAGTCAATCCTTGTAACCCCTGAGGCTAACAAGGGCAGGGTGTAACATCCTAGACGACTTTAAGCATTGTCGACTGACCCTAAAAAACCAACACGAGTCTTTTCAGCGTGTTTTGTCCTCACTCGCACGCTTACCGAGAAGTTTTCTGGTAGGTCACTGATAAGTGCTAGAAAGTTGTAATTTAAGTGATATATTTTAGGCACTTTTGTTACTTGTTTTGCAAGTTATTAAGGGAAAAGCCGAGAAATAAGTGATTATTGCCCTTTTACGCTTTATCTATCTTACTTCACCCATTTGTGCAGGATTCGAACTCAAGACATCAAGCAAAGAGAAGAAAATCGAGAAAAGTACAAAAAGGCAGAAAAAGGAGATCACTCGCCTCCAACTCGCCATGGCAAGCAGCAAAGGCGAGCAATTCCAGAATGCAACAAAGATCACACGCCACCAACTCGCAATGGCGAGTAGAAGGCGAGCTTACTCGCCATGGCGAATGGAAGGACTCGCGAGGCGAGTAAGGGCGGTTTAGCCTCTAAATGCTGACGTGGCACAAACCCAATGGGGAAGAAACTTCAACTCGCCATGGCGAATGAAGCAGCTCGCGAGGCGAGTGAAGGCAGACTCAGAATTCTATAAATAGCCCACTCAACCATTTCAGAGAAAGATAGTTTTTACATAGTTTTTCACTTAGTTTCTATCTGTGTTTTTACTTGTAATATTCTTAGAGAGAGAGAGATAGGGCTTGTGCTTTATAGAGTGAGAGTGATAGAGAGTGGATTCTTCATCCTTTGTTGAGACATCACAAGTTGTAATGAATCTTGCTTCTTCAATTCATTCTTGCAAGGCTTCCATGACAATGAGTAGCTAAATCTCCTTTGTTGGGATTAGAGGTACTTGATCATAGTTTAACATGTAATCGTTTGATCTATAAATATATGGTTCTAGCATTTGAATTGATATTGAGGTTATTCTTGCACTTTAATCTTTATCTTTGATTTAATTGTGATTGAGAAATACTTTTGAATCTAGGTTTAGAATAACCATCTATCAAAACATAGTTTCTAGACATGGAATCGATGTTTTGATAATCACCTTGAGTATCCAAACCTAAAGCTTTCTTATCATTTAATAGATTGAGAAATCATCGATTGAACGATAAGATCGACTCTTGAATCATTCAATAGTTTGAGACATCGACCATTGAATGATACAATTGATTTCACAATATTGTTTGGACACGAATGGTGTTGTCGAGGGATACGTGATAATATCAAAGAAAAGCTAGAATCCATGTATGATCATTAGGTTACGTGCGACGCTCGATCAAGGAACTCTAATCCTAACGAGTTTTACGCCCTATTAATCTCAATTTTATCATTTGCAATTCAGTTACTAAAACAAACAATCAACTATCGTTTAACTTGAAATGATATTTGGTGTCGAACGGTCCGCGATATCGCACTAGTCCCTGAGGAGACGATATAAATACTTACTATTGTTTGATGCAAAAATACTACATCAGTCACCCATCCAAAGACTACTCCAAGTCAAGCACGCTTAACTGTGGAGTTGTTATGGAATGAGCTACCAAAAAGAAAATGCATCTTGTTGATATAGGTAGTACCAAACAATTCTTATAAGCCTTCCTTCAACCATGTAGTTCCATACCTACACGGCCTCATGATTCCTCTCATTCCAATGTGATTCGATTACTCTAGAAGTTGTTGGGAGCCGCTCATTATCGTGCCTTGTGCACCGGCGACCACTCCTCGCCCTCGTCAGACGTGGGTGTTACATGCCCACCAACTTCCACTTGGTTTGTCCTCGAACCACATCATACTGAAAGAGGTCTGCTCTGATACCATTTTTCATGAAGAGATGAAATTCTAACTTAAATGGTAAATCATGTGTAACAAAGAAAATAAATTATTTCGATCACTGAATGAAAGTTTAATAGTCCACACAAACCAATTCTCACAAATTGGCATTCACTCAAAATTAAATATAACAAAAGTATAATGGGATGCAAAACATCATAATTCGGAAACAGCAAGCACAAATTTTAAAATATGTAATTTTGGATTCGATAAAAACAAAAGCCAAAAGCCCCGAAATTAAAACAAGGGTTCACAACAATCTTAATAAGACAGACACACAAACAGCTGGAAGGAACACAACGTAACTACAATTGAATCATGAATTTAGCACATCATGAATAAAATAAGAACATACCCAAAATCATATCAACAAATTATAACACGAATTTAACATGAATTTATTAAAAGATCGTAAAAAAAAAATCAATAGAAACTAAACCATTCACTACCCACATGTTCATACAATCCTTATGGTGATCCTTATGGTGAATAGAGACTCCCTTTTACCTCTAGTTCGGAGAATTTGATGAATTTCTATAGTAAAATCTCTCTCCAGGTTCTTCTTTGTGTGTCATCTTGCTTTTTCTCTCCACAACCCTAGTTTTTCTTTGATATAATTTTCTGTTTGTTGTAACTCTAATTTTCTAATGTTCTCGTCTATTTATAATAATCAGCTAAGTTTGTTACTAATATTTTTAGATTACTATCAGCTAACTAGACTGTCTTGCTATTTACACTCCCCTCTGCTTAAATCATTAAAACACTTCTCATCTTACTAATTACACCTCTTTTCTACCTAATTTTACTAATCCACCTCCGTTCGCACTCTACTTTCTTATTCTCTCAAAAAATTCTAATAATTAAATTAATAATATCAAACAAATCAATACTATTGATAATATTAATATTAATATCATCTAATAATAATACTAATAAACTAATATTAAAAATTGGGGTGTTACACGGGGAGTGGTCGCCGGTGCACAAAGCATGACAGTGAGCGGCTCCTGATAGTGTCTAGGCAAATTGAATCACATCAGAATGAGAGGAATTCTGAGAGAGTGCATGTATGGGACTACATGTTTAAAAGTATACTAATATGAATTGTTTGGTACTACTTATACCAACAAGTTGCATCTTCCTTTTGGTAGTCATTTCATAAGAAATCCATTGTTAGGTGTGCTTGACTTGAAGCAATTTTGAGATAAGTGGCCTTTTGGGAAGTTTCTCAAAAAGCATACGAGTGAGGACAAAGCACGCTAAAAAGACTTGTGTTGGTTTGTGGGGCCAGTCGGCAATACTGAAAGTCGTCTGGGATGTTAAAGTGGTATCATAGCATACCTCTCACAATACGATGTGGTTCGGGGACGAACCACGCGGAAGCCGGTGGGCATGTAACACTCGAGGCTGGCGAGGATCGGGAGTGGTTGCCAGTGCACAAGGCATGACAATGAGCAGCTCCTGACAGCTTCCAGGCAAACCAAATCATATCAGAATGAGAGGGATTCTGAGACTGTGCGGGTATGGAACTGCATGGTTAAAGGAGACTTATAAAAATTGTTTGGTACTACCTATACCAACAAGATGCATCTTTTTCATAGCCATTTCATAAGAACTACAAATTTAAGTGTACTTGACTTGGAGCAATTTTGGTATGGGTGACCTTCTTGGAAGTTTTCTAGAAAGCATACGAGTGAAAACAAAGCACACTAAAAAAACTCATGTTGGTTTGTGGGGTCAGTCGGCAATGCTTAAGTCGTCAGGGATGTTACAATTCTCATCTCACAAGTCGGTTTTGTGTGATTGTTGTAGACTCAACCATGATTTCTAAGAACACCCACCATTTGAAGAAAAAAAAGTCGTGAGGGATGTTACAATCATCTCACAAGTCGATTTTGTGTGACTGTGTTAGACTCGATCATAATTTCTAAGAACACCCACAATTGAAAAAAAAAAAAAATCGTTAGAGATATTACAATCATCATCTCACAAATCGATTTGTGTAACTATGTTAGGATTGACTTTGATTTCTAAGAAAACCCACCATTGAAAAAAAAATATCTACAACTTTAGTAAAAGATAGGGTCCATGGTTCCATTCCATACATGTATTGGTTTGTTTTTAACTTCATTGAGGAGTTGTCTTCTTGGTGAGGAGTAATCTATCGTACTGTTATTGTGATGAATCATAGCTATATGGGTTGCATGGTGGGTCCGTGTAGGGTAGTAGCAGAGTTATGGCTTAAGATTTGTTTCATATTGATGACCTTTTGCGCTTGGATTGCTCCAGTCCCCAGTTTGATGCTCTCTTTTACGGTAAGTACGATTAATTATGACAAATTAAAAATGAAAGGTACATCTTTATTCTTGGCTAATGGACAATTATTAAGAGGGCAAAAATAATTATTTGTAAAAAAGAGAGAGCAAATATAATTGCAAAGACTCACAATAATTTGCATTGATATTTTAAATTGATAGTGGCAGTTAAATAAATCAATACACTGACGGGAAAATAATGCAACCAGAGGCATTAAATGGAAAATGAATTATTTCTACCTATACATATAATCATGCTGCTGCTTGACTAAAAAAAAAGAATATAAGTTGTTAAAAAAAAAATATATATATATATATATATATATATATATATATATAATAATGCTGCTAGAAATATTTGACAGCTCTTTTCCCTTTGATCGATTTGCATGTGGTGGATCAATAATGGATCATAATATGGCTTGTGGAACACATGGTGTTTGTACTTTATAGGAGGCCATACAGGTAAGGTTCTGATATGTAAATTAATCTGCATTTAAAAGAAGATTCGTACCAATGCCAACCCATATGAATATGGGTAGTAAATTCAATTTCCATATGGTAATTGATATATAAGATAAGATAACATTTTGCATCGTTGAGTTTTTTTTTTCTGCTTAATCCTATAGGTGTAAAAAGTAGTAAAAAAACTTCAGGGAAATTTAAATCAATCCTTTATACCTAAATTTGATTTATATATAAAGACTAAATTTTAGTTATCTTATCTTATACTTAAATTCTAGATTACTAGAACCTCATTTTTTATTCTCATCGAAAAAACCTTTGATCTCTACAATGAAAATTTTAAATCTTATTCCTTTATTAAGCCTCGGATATCCACTACCTAAACATGAGGTAATCTCTAAAGAAACAAAGAAGTGTCTCACCAACATAGCTCCCTATTCTCATGGTTTCTACGTTGGCTCGAACATTAAACCCGATTACCCCTTTCATCCAAATGTTCCTAGCTATTCTCATGTTTTGAACCTTTTATCTAGACTTATATTTCTAGCAACAACCTTTTGTCTTTTGGTCGATACCTAATATTTTAAACTCATTAAGGATAGATTGGGTATTGAATTCCTTTAAGAAAAGAAAATAATGGGATTATGAAAAGATTGTCATAGGACTACCTTCCATGATCTCAAGACAAATAAAGACTATTAACTCATCATGGTGATGAGCTACCTAATAAAATAGATAAAGCAATAAAATGAAACTGATTGAAAACGAGTACAAGATTAAGAGTTCTAGGTAAATTTTGGTGTGAAATTAATGTTAGCCTTGTCCTGTTTATAGCCTAGAATTTCTCACCTTCAAAATTATAAGTGATCATCCAAATGTCCAAGAGAAGAAACCACTAAATTTATTTCTTAAAAATGTTAGGATCGTAGCCTGGCATTACGGCAGGTCGTAATAACTTTTGATCTTATAAGCTTGATCTTTTACTTGTCTTCCTTCATTGGTAACGTTTTTGAAACTTATATGTTTATAAATTTTTGAAGTTTTGATGAGTTAATTCTCACTTCTTCATTGTTGAAAACATATTCATATTTCAACACGCGTAATTTTAGTGTCCAATTAACGAATCCCCGTAGTATCATTACTGCAGCAAAACCAAATGCATGAAACGCAACTTGAGGATACTCATATTTCACAAGCATTTGTACAACAATTTTTTTTTTTATGGTGCATTTGTACAACATTGATCTATGACTAGTATATTATTATTATTAGGCTAAAATATGGCTTTCGTCCCTGCAAATATGCCTCGTTTTGGTTTTAGTTCCTGTAAAAAAAAATTGTTGTTTTTGGTCCCTGCAAAATATTTTGCTTTTGAAAATAGTCCTTTTCAAAAATCAAAAGATTTTGAAAATAGGACTATTTCAAAAGCAAAATATTTTGCAGGGACCTTTTCAAAAATCAAAAGATTTTGCAAGATTAATTTTCTAATAAATGGGTTCAGTCATAATGTGCCACGTGTTTAAATAATCACAAAAGTGGGGTCAGGGACCAAAACCAAAATGAGATATATTTGCATGGATCAAAAACAAAAAAAATAAAATTACAGGGACTAAAACCAAAACGTAACATATTTGCAGTGACCAAAATCATATTTTAGCCTAATAATAATATATCGTACGTACATAAAATAGACAGAACGATATATCATTGATCAACTTATTATCATCATGTGATGATTCCATTTAGGCACATTTTCTCCTCTACATATTCCATCAACAAAACACAAAAAATATCATATTGTTCTCTCTGTTATTCATATGATGACTTTATGAAATGCTGCATGCATTAGGATTTTCATCACTGAATAGTTGAGGAGGTGGAGTACGTTCAATCACATAAAGTGGAGGATATTGATAATAATACATCATTCCTTCATCAATATTAACCACAGCACCACTCTCTTTTTTCTTGGTTTCTTCTTTGCTTTCTTCACCCCCCATTTCTTCTTTATTCTCACCCTCCTCTTCTTTCTTTGGTTCCTCTGTTGGTTTCTCTTCTGGCTTAGTTTCTTCTTCTGCTGCAGCTTTTTCACCTTCATTCTGTTCTGGCTTAGCTTCTTCTTCATCTGCAGGTTTTTCACTTTCATTCTCTTCTGGCTTAACGTCTTCTTCTGCAGCTGTTTCACCTTCATTCTCTTCTGGCTTAGCTTCTTCTTCATCTGCAGGTTTTTCACCTTCTTTGTTTTCTTCTTCTTTCTTTTCTGGTTCAGGTTCTGGTTTAGGAACTATTTTTGCTTGTTTTTTGGTTTTTTTATAGACATAATCCACTAGCTTGTTTGCATCCATTGTTCCTGTCACAGTTACTTTCCTTGTGCTAAACTCTGCCACTGCTGTTTGAACTCCTACATTAATCAATACAAGTTTTTACATTAATTAATGCAAATAAATTTTGTGAGTAACTTTCACAATGGGGCATGGGGCATACATTACACAATCACCAAACAATTTGCTCAAAAGAATGCCACGATAAGAGGGATCATCATCAATTCATGCTGACTTGGCAATATGATGATGCAAAACATGAAAAGATGGACATGCCCAAATTATAGTCTCTCTGTCCCTTAATAGATGACCTAGTTGACAATATACATTATTGATTTGAGATATTTTGACGATACTTTTCTACTAATTCATAAAGATAAATAATATCATGTAAGATGTTGTTGGATTCGTCTCGATGAATATTTTAAAATATTAAATTTTTATAATTTTTTTTAGTAGAGAATTGAAGATATCAAAGATAAAAATTGGTACATGTGGTTATATCGTGTAACAATTACTCCCACCGTCCCTCAATATATGACCTAGTTGACTCTGACACACGTATCAATGCATATGTTTTATCTTTGATATCTTCAATTCTCTACTAAAAAAAATTATAAAAATTTAATATTTTAAAAATATTCATCGAGACGAATCCAACAACATCTTACATGATATTATTTATCTTTATGAATTAGTAGAAAAGTATGATCAAAGTATGTCAAGTCAATAATGTATATTGTCAACTAGGTCATCTATTAAGGGACAGAGGGAGTACATTGAAATCAAGAATAAACAAAGGGTCTTGTTAACAAGTGTTCTAAGAGCATTATTTAAGAAATCTACTAAAAGAAAGTTTGTCCATAAAATACAAGTCAAACATATATAAAAGTAATAATTATACAATTTCCAAGATAAAAACTACTAATTTTGGATACTTAAACAATACTCTAGGGATACTTGTTAGCATTTTTCATAAACAAATTATACCTCTCATTTGGAGTATCTTTCTCTTGAGTTGTTCAGCACAAGCCTCACAATGCATGGTCACATTAAGTTCTACTGTTGTTTCTGGTCCACTAACCTGAAACACCAACATATTCCCATTGTAGATTAAGGACATATTTATATTGACTAATTGAAATTTATCAATTGACATAAAGACTATTTACGAGGTCCTCGTGAGTTTAACTCAGCCGATAGGAACAATGCATAATATATGCAATGTTCGGGGTTCAAACCCCGGCCACCACCAAGAAAGACTATTTATGAGAGTTTATGGAAACATGTCCACAAGTTCTTTTTAACTGATTTTCATATGCTCTTTTGGATAATATAAAAATGGCGAGCAATAATTTTAGGTTTAATGATGTGTTTCGTCCTTGCAATTAGGCGTCATTTAAAAATGAGTCTCTATAATCGCTAATCCTGGCAATTTACCCTTGCATTGTTTAATCATTTAAAATTTCGTCTTTTTATCAACTTAATCACTGCCACGTCATCAAATTAGCAAAATGACATGGGAATGGATAAAAATATCCTCGTCATCCATTCGTAAAATGACATTTTTACCCCTGTCTTCATCTTCTTCTCATTATAAAGACGAGGGTATTTTTGTCAATTCCCATGCTATTTTGTTAATTTGATAACTTGGTAGTGATTAAGTTGGTCAAAGGACAAAATTTTAAATGATTAAACAATGCAAGGGTAAATTGTCAGGATTGGCGATTACATGAACTAATTTTTAAAGGGTTAATTAAGTTTTTAGTCCCTATAAATATTCACAGTTTTGTTTTTAGTCCTTACAAAATAAAATCACACTTTTTAGTCCCTGTGACATTTTCCTTAAGCATTTTAGGGACCAAAAATGTTGATGGAAATTTTTGACAGGGACTAAAAATGCTGACGGAAAATTTTAAAGGGACTAAAAATGCTGACGGAAAATTTTATAGGGACTAAAAACACTAACGGAAAATTTTGTAGGGACTAAAAAGTGTGATTTATTTTTATAGGGACTAAAACCAAAACTGCAGATATTTATAGGGACCAAAAACTTAATTAACCCATTTTTAAATGACGCCTAATTGCAAGGACGAAACACATCATTAAGCCATAATTTTATTATAATAACTACTTTACCATGTTTTCTGAGATAACATTGTGAACATCTTTGTAGTCCCACAACCAGTTCCACTTTCTTGGTTCTTTCATTGATTTTTCTCTAACGATGCTCTTCCCAAGTTCTTTGAACAAATCATGCATACAAATTCTCCCCATCTCGCTGGTTATGAATGATTTATCAATCAGAAAGTTTTGTAATTCTTCCACTTGTGAGTGCATCCCAACTATATCACCAGTTAAAGTTTCAGTCTTATTTCCCAATAAGCTTCTTACCTTTTTAATAATTTTTTCAATCTCCGCATATTGTGACCTAAAAGACCAGAGAATAGAAATTCCAAATCATCACATGAAAACCACGAACATAAATAACAAAGATTAATTGATAAAACAATTCAAGAGCCAAAAATTAATTGAAAAGTTCATTGAAATTTTGTTAGTATAAACTTAAAAGTGTTGATCACAACTTGCGGCAAACATAGAAAATACTACTTACTTATCCTTTATATCCCAACCAGAGAGATTGGCTACTTGTGTTAGGGCTCCCCTCCATCTTTGCACTGCCTCTAAGTTTCCTTTGAATCTTTCTCCATGCTCAAGAAAGGGTTTTTCATAATCTCCGGTTTGTTTTCGTACCTCAGATGGACTCACATCATAGAAAATAGGTAGAACAGTTTGTCCTTGTACATGGATGCAATCAGCAATATTTACCAATTCTTGCAAGCACCATGTGGAAGAAGCATAGTTTTTTGAGAAAATTACAATCAAGATATGAGATTCTTTTATAGCTTGTAGGAGCTCAGATGATATGTTTCCCCCTTTTTTTAGGTTTATATCATCCCTGAAGACAACAATGCGATTTTTATGAAGAGCACCAAAAAGATGATCAGTGAAATTGTTGCGCGTGTCTTCGCCTCGAAAGCTCACAAACACATCATATTTCCATTTCCTCCTATTTGAAGAGACACTTTGGATGCTACTACGAGTCATTCAAATTGTTAAAGCCAAAGGCCCAAAACTAACTTGCTAAGGATTTTGTATTTTGTTTGCACTGTTGCTTGCTATGAAACTAACATGCTAACTTTACATTGCAATGAATTATATTGCAGCTTAAATAGTTATTGGAGTATTCGTACATTTGAGCCTTTTCCAGGGTCTTTCTTGCTAGCTAGCTTCCACCAACATTCGTATGTAACACCCTTGGAATTTCCCACTGCTAACATATTCTGGTTTTATCTTCCACTACTTTTTCTTCACGTTTCAACGGTACGTTTATCAAAGGGCCTATAGGACCCACTTGCATTGCATGTCGGTTGTTTTCAGCCAAAATGGAAAATTGCAGCAAGTCTTTGATGCATCAAAAAACCTCTTTTTACTAGAATTTTTCAACAACCGTTCATCCTAGGTGGCATTTCTACAGAATTTTAGATTATTTTTTGAAAAAAAAAAAAGTTTTTAATAGGGAGTAGCAAGAAAATACTTGAATGACTTTGTATTTTTGTAACTTTAATGACTTTAGTGTATTTTAGACGAGAAAATAATATATGAGTGATTAAAATAAATTATTTTAATGAGATAATTATTAGTTAGAAGAGAGATATAGACAAAATCACCAAACTCAAAGTCACCGAAGTGTTACCCCATTTAAGATGGGTTGATTAGTAGATGGTTTTACGCTAATAGGTAATTATTGTTTCATGGTTGATTGCAGTTTTTTATTGATCTTTTTTCAATCAAGGGTGATGTATTTAGTATTAGGTTAGTAGATGTTGTCCTCGTAAATTTAACTCACATGATAGAGATAACGCATAATACAGTAAGATATGAGTTTCGAATCCAACCATAAAAAAAAAAAAAAAAAGTCTAGTACATGTCATTTAAGGGGGTGGTTTGATATATTGGGTTGGCACTAGATCTTTAGTGTCCTAGATGACATGACATTTTTAGCTGTACTGACCAGCTATATCTATCTATCAACACATCCTCTTTTATAATTGGTTTAAAAAAGTCCAAAAGTCAACAGGCTACACAAAAAGCCTAAACTTCCGGACGTACAATTTTGTCTTATTTGGTTTCATATTATGCTATATATATATATATATAGCATTCCATGCATCTTCCTTTTCCTTCCACTTTGTTTTCATCGTTTTGCCAGATCTCTTTTCCCGTAATCTTCTTGTGTTGATTCAGTATTCAACATATGTCTTAGGAGTTCTCTTAAGTTTTCTTTCCTGCATAATATTGTGATGAAAGAGCGAGGTTATATTACAAGTGAAAGTGATTAAAGACAAACAATAAAGGGTTAATAGGGTTTTCTCCCGTGTAATATAGGTTATTTCTATTCCTTGTAAAAAAAAAAAATTGATTTACCCCTTTATAATTTTTTTTTTGTTTACTTCTTAATAGGTCATTCAAAAATCAATTTTTTTTTTAGAAATTTTCGTTTTGGAATGACCTATTAGGGGTAAATCAAAAAAACAATTACAACGGAGTAAATCAAAAATATATATAATTACAGGGTATAAATTCAAAAATAACATATATTATAGGGGTAAAACCCTATCAACCCAACAATAAATATGAAGGAAGATGAGTGATTGTTTATTGCTGCCAACTACGCTACACTACACTATTTAACATCTTCATTCTTTTAATTTCACGAATATTAATAAAATTTCTATTATACATCATTTTATATATGGTGTTGATTAAATCATATATAAAGTTGGATTTTTTTTTCACTAAATCATACAAAACTTAAACTGAAATTCAAACTCAAGAATTTAAAGTTTAAAGCCGGATTTTTCATCTATAAATCGCTAAATCATACAAAAGTTATACCTAAACTCTAAACTCAAGAACTTTTCGTGCAAAGCTAGATTTTCACTAAATCATACAAAAGTTAAACTCGGACTCTATAAATTATCAAATCACATTTAGGGTTAAATGTTTTTGATCCACATAAATATGAAAAATTTCAAAGGTCATTGCACGAATAGAACTCTAATAGGCTCCCTGCCTTAAAATAAATAATTGCCACATCGCCTCTAAATACTCATAATAGGCTCCCCGCCTGTAATGGTTCATATTAGAATCCTTGCCTTGAAATCAATAATAGGCTCCCTGCCTTTAATTATACATATTAGACTCCCCGCCTTAAATAAAATCGACAATAGGCTCCCCACCTAAACTAAGCTCCCCGCCTGAAATAGTTCATATTAGGCTTCCATCTTAAAATCAATAATAGGCTCCCCGCCTTTAATTATACATATTATGCTTCCCGCCTTAAATAAAATCCACGATAGGCTCCCCGCCTGAGATAGTTCATATTAGGCTCCCCGCCTTAAAATCAATACTTTCAAAAGTTTAAATCATGAATTATTCTTCAACAATTTCATTTTATTTTTCAGATCATTGTATCTTAGAAATCATGTTAGGTTCTCAAAATAAAGTGTTTCAACAAGGGTTATTCCCACAACTTATATTGCTAAAAGAAACATAAAAGTGAATTGATAGCAAAAGTTGACTGATATTGAAAGCAATAAGATAAATTTGTTACAATCCCAATTATTTACTCGACTTAATTTTGAGTTGATCAAATCTTGAAGTTCGTAATGCAATTGATTGAGGTAGTAAAATCTTCCCTATTTTGATCTCATAATAAATCATCCTTTATGTATCCTTTTTCTCCTTTACTCTGCAAAATCACTCTTTCACTTCAAACCCTTCAATCTTTTCTTTGCAAGCATTTTTGTTCTTCAATTTGACCAGAGAGAGAAGCTTTTTATTTTCCATCTTTCGCAGCCTTATACTTTTCTAACACACTAATCCTCCCACTTCCCCCCCTGCTTTTCGTCTTACCCTTATCTCTCCCTCTAACTCTTTCCTTTTCTCTCTCGATGCTTCTCCTTCTATCTTCTTCTCTATCAATTTGAAATCCTAACCCCAAAATTCGTCTTCTTCCACTTCAATCTTCATGATTTAAGTTCCTTCTAAACCTTCAATTGCGTGTGAATTTCCTCGAATTTTGGTTTGGAATGGTGGAGTATGGTGGTTATGGTGTTTCAGCCGAGAGCTAGTGGAAGGAAGATGGGGAAATTGTAAAAATCCCCTCCCCCTCTCTCTGCATGGTGAATTTACAAAAATGCCCACTAAATTCAACAAAGAACCACATCTTTTCACATGAAAACGAGCTTCTAAACCAAACGCAGGACAGAGTCCTGCGCTCTCGTGATTTTGGGCAAATTTTACCGGTTAAGGGGTCAAAATGACAATTTTTTATTTAATCAGAATTTCTCAAGTATAAAGGTTGATATAAAGGTTGCCGAAGTCGACAACGATAGACAATTGTATCTGGCCAAAATTGAAATAACAAAATGAAAGATGGTGATGTCAACGGCAAAAGTCGTTGTCGGTAGCGCTAATGAAATATGTATGGGATGATTAATAGAGCATATAATCAGTTTATGAGATTAGGAATTGACATAATATATAGGATAAAAACAATTGGAACCAATAAAGGAACCAATAATGTGTGAATATACATATTATCCAAAATTATAAAAAAGAGTGTTGTTGTTATAGAGTTACCAAAAAATGATTGATACTCATATTTACATCAAATGAAATCAAAAAAAGAAGTAGCATCGGTGAGTGAAGATAATCTAATCTAGGATTAGAGTTAAGGTGATTTGTTGAAAGTGCGGATCATGAACACCAAATCTTTGTTTGGAAACGACTTGAACGTGCATATTTTTAGGTGGCTTCTCTAGATAAAAAATTAACTTATCACCTACCTCTAACATATGTTCTCGGCAAAATTTGAACCATTGGCCGCCTAAGTATTTTTTGTAAATTACTCTCTTTGCCGTTATCAAGCGACACTTGTACCTTTTTTGAGCTTGTTTGTCGATGAGTGTGATTGTTTTCCGTGTTCCTTTTAGAAATGTCATTGATATCTCATTTGAGAAGTGTTAGGTATAAAACAAATTGCAGTGTTAATTAGAAGTTATATATATGTACATTTCTAAAACATTTACCAAAGCATTATAAAGATTTATTGTAGGAAAAGAGCATGTTTTATTTTGTTCAAGAGATTAGGAAAACAACATTACAATTAACATGATACTAATTGGAATCAATGAAGGAACCAATGATGTGCAGATTAACATTACATAATAGTTAGGTTTATAAAAGAGATTGCAAGTTTCATAGACTAACCAAAAAGGGATTTTTGCCAATATTTACACCAGACAAAATGAAAAGAACAAATGACATCACAAAGTCAAGATAGTTTACGACTACAGTCCAAAGCGATACGTCAAAATAGTAGAAGTTCAAATAGTTCAACAACAAAGATCTACTATAGAATAACTTGAATTTGCAAGTTCTTCTGTGACTTTTCGAGATCAAAGATGAGCTTACCACCTTTTTCCATCACTCGTTATCTGCAGAAATTGAACCACTGCCCATCCAAATAATTTTCATAGCTTGCTTTATCGGTGGTAATGAGATGACAGTTATGCTGTCTCTGTGTCTGGTCATCAATGAGAGTGATTGTTTTGCGCTTTCCTTTCAGAATTGTTCTTGACACCTCATTTGGGAAATGTTAAACAAGAAAATAACTGCAATATTAGTCTAATGCATATTTACATGGATAAGATGTATGCGAATATAGTTACATATAATTTATAAAATAAATGTAGCATAACTGATTTTAAGCTAAAGAAAATGTAGCATGACTTCTAATTTATTTTCCTATTATCTTCCCATAAAGTCTAGATAAATGCATGCATGTACATTATATGTACCCCGTTGATCAATTAATATTGTTAAAACAAATGGAAGTTAAGCATCACTTCCGCATGTGCATATATAGCTGCCACCATTTGACATTGATTTCTTCGAACATTTGGTGCAACTCTCATAATACAATCCAAACTGTTTAGGATTGAATTTAGTTGTTTTCCAAGTAGCGATGAGTATGTTTCCTAACACAAATTATGCACATGAAATAAAGAATAATGCAATATGTATTTTTAATTTGTGCGTAAAAAAACTCAAAGCATGTTTGTGCATAAAAAAAGAAGACATTGACTAAGTTTATAAATTCAGCAATTGACCTAACCTGAGACAGTTTGGAAAAATCGTTGTACGAAGTACGTTGAGAAGAAGTCGAACTCTGACTTAAGTTCTAACTGAAGCTTTGACTCTGAGCTTGAGAAGTGTTAAGGTCACGACAACAATTCAAGAAGCATGGTCAAAAACAATCAAATCAGATTGTGAAATAATAAGTTACTCTAACACTGTAATATGAAATCATAATGCAAAAAATTATACGCATTAGCGTAACAAAAAAACAGACACACATAAAGTATTACTCTAAACGCTAATATATGTGTTTGTATATTTGCGAGGTTGAAGAAAGAAAATAAAAATATTTTGTATCATTAAATGATAGCGTGAATAAAAATATTTGTGAGGTTGTTATGATTAAACGATATTTAAATTAAATATATAAGTGATAAAAAGATAATAAAATTTCTTTGAAAAAAAGGTAATAAAATTAAATGGAACCTCCTTAAAAAGATTAAATGGAATGGCTACAAAAAATTAAAGGGAAGAAAAAAATATATTGAAATATAATATTAGAAAATAAAATAAAAGGTTCCCAACGTGAATTGAAGAGAGATGCTTGTGAAATTAATTGTCGAGAATTAGTTTATTGAAGTAGCATTCAACAACTTTTGGCCAAAGATCATTCCATTCAATTTTATGCATTAAAAAAAGTACCTATTTTAGTAAGTATTTAATTGATATTGTACTTGGCCTAACTTCTCCTTAAAAATGTAGAGAAGTTGAAAAAAATCGGGTCAAACGGTATCTTAATCTCCCATAACGACAGTGTAGAACCAACTGAATTTGGGAGAAAAAAATTAGAAAATAATTAAAAATAAAAAATATTGCAAAATAGTCAAAAGTTTTTTTTTTTTTGAAAGAATGGTCAAATGTTTTTAAAAATATGAAAATTGGAAAATAGCTAAAAAAAAATCGGTGAGGTATCACTCAACCAAGCAATACTAAAAAAAATTATATGCATTAACCTAACAAAAAACAGACAGACAGACATAAAATATTATTTTAAATGTTAATGTGTGTGTGTGTATTCGCGAGGTTGAAAAAAGGAAATAAAAATATTTGGTATCATTAATTGACAGCGTGAATAAAAATATTTGTGAGGTTGTGATGATTAAACAATATTGAAATTAAATATATAAGTGATAAAAAGATAATAAAATTCTTTTTAAAAAAATAATAAAATTAAATGGAACGGTTCAAAAAATGAAAATAAAATAAAGTTAAATGAAAAGAAAACATATTGAAATATAATATTAAAAAAATAAAAGAAAAGGTTCCCAGCGTAAGTTGAAAAGAGGTGCTTGTGAATTATATTGTCGAGAAGTAGTTTTTTAAAGTAGCATTCAATAACTTTTGGCCAAAGCTCATTCTATTCAATTTTATGGATTAAAAAAAGTTCTCTTTCTAGTAAGTAGTTAATTGATATTGTGTTTGACCTAACTTCTCCTTAAAAATGTAGAGAAGTAAAAAAAAAAATCGGGTCAAACGGTATCCTAATCTCTAACAACGGCAGTGTAGAAGCAACTGAATTTGGGAGAAAAATTGAAAAATAGTTAAAAATAAAAAAAATTGGAAAATAGTTAAAGGTTTTTAAATATATAAAAATTGAAAAAAAGTTAAAAAAATTAGTGAGGTAGCATTAAATCAAGCAACACTAAAAAAAATTATATGCATCAACGTAACAAAAACACAAACAGACGAACATAAAATATTACTCTAAACGTTAATGTGTGGGTGTAAATGTTTGCGAGGTTGAAGAAAGGAAATAAAAATATTTGGTATCATTAAATGACAGTGTGAACAAAAATATTTGTGAGGTTGTGACTATTAAACAATATTGAAATTAAAATAATTGATAGTGTGTTTGACCTAACTTCTCCTTAAAAATGTAGAGAAGTTGGAAAAAAGTCGGGTCAAACGATACCTTAATCTCCCACAACGGCAATGTAGAAACAACTGAATTTGGGTGAAAAAATTGACAAATAGTTAAAAAAATAAAAATTAGAAAATAGTTAAAAGTTATTAAAAATATAAAAATTATAAAAGTTAAAAAATAGTTAAAAACTTCTACTTAAAAATGTAGAGAAGTTGAAAAAAAAGCCGGGTCAAACGATACTTTAATCTCCCACAACGGCAATGTAGAAGCAACTGAATTTGTGTGAAAAAATTGAAAAATAGTTAAAAGTTATTAAAAATATAAAAATTATAAAAGTATTTAAAAAAATAAAAATTATAAAATAATTAAAAAAAATGGTGAGGGGCAAAATGGAAAATGCACCCTATGAATGATGAGGTGACACTAACTACACCCCATCAATAGGAAATTACCAAAATGCCCATCTTAGGGGCAAAATGGTAAAATCATAGGGATTTATCTTTATAATATAGTAAGTAGATGTCTATGTCCAATTGACCACACTGATAATGTATTTATATTCATATGAATTGGCTAGTTGATTAATTGATTCTTAAGAAAGGAACACAATTTGACCCTTGATTATATGCTTACTCATATCAAAATTGCAATTTTACATGTTTTGGGTGAAAAATTAAAATAAATTGAGGCTAGTCGGAATGCTACGAAACTTTACAAATCATTTCTATGTATTTTATATAGAAATATTTTCAACAAAAAAAAATTAACTCAAAATTCGAATTCTACATTGAGATTTTTGTTATTTTTTTTTGGGTTTTCGTCGCTTTAAAAATTTATAATTAATCTATCATTTTACATGCCTATAAAAAAAAAATTACTTGTCACTTTTTCAAACTTTATGTCTAGAAAGAAAAAATATGTAGTAAAAAATAGGAAAAGTATCATATTACAAAATTAAAATATATAAAATTATTTTTCGGACGCGTATATTACATGATCACTTTGAACAATTAACTTTAGAATAAATGATTTTTACATCTTCCTCTTTCGAGAAAAAATTTGAAAACTCAAAATTATATTTTTAAAACTAATAAAAAACACTCAAATTATATTTTGAATTTTTGAAAAATCCTAAAAATGTTAGATGTTGAAAAATTCGATACCTACTTGAGTTCCTAATTCTTTTTCTTTAGGCAGAGTTCCAAAATTTTCAAACTGTTATTGTATGCAAAAGAAAAAAAAATCAAAAACAAAAAAGCTCGCGTGTCCCTCGCTGCTACGGTGTGCTACCTACCAAGAATGAATTCAACAAGCCAACCAACACGAAGCATACGGACAAAGTACGGTACGGTGGATATGTTAGAATCACGATAACTAAAAATAAAATTTGTTTTAAAAAATAAAATTTATTTTTAATTATCTGCATTTAAACATTTTACAATAAAATTTTGTTATCTATAATTGTTTCGTTAAGAGTTAAAATTATATGTCACACAATGTGAATTTATTATTGATCAAAATCATGTTTTTAATTTTATTTGAGATGGTTGTGAAGACATAGTTTAAGTCTAAGTGGATGACCTTGTCAAAAAAAAAATAATTTAAGTGGATGATTGCTAACTCAGTGGGTATATTAAAATTACGAGATTCACCATGATTTTTCAGACATTACATTTTGTAGCTTATGCATAATCATATTGGGTCATCGCGATTCTGACATACCTACCGTGATATCAAACATATATTAAATTTTGATTAATACGGTTGCAAAAATCGAAAAAAGTCGGGAACCATTAATTACCTTTGTAATCAAAGTAGCGCCAAGTACTTCGACCACAGGGGAGGGAAGTTTCGTAGACAGCTTCGCGTCCTCGCTGCTTCTTTCTGGCGACTATGATATCTTAATAACTTTTATTTTGTCTTATAATTATTAAAAAAATATGTACAACATTTTAACTAACTATTTGTCATAGATAAAAATAGAATGTGTGCAAAAAAATAAAAAATAGTTGAAAAGAATGAGTAACTTTTTTTTGGTGGATGGAGGTTGAACCCCAAATCTTACATATATTATATATTATCCCTATCAACTGAAGATAAACTCACGAGAGCAAAATAATAAGTAAAGTACTAACACTGTTTTAAAAGAAAAAAGAATTTATGGGTGAATTAAAATATGGGTGTAATATGAAAATTTTTATAAGCAGTAATAATTTATTGAAATTTATTTAAAGTAGTAAAAAGTAAAGGTATTTTATAAAATAAAAAATAAAGATAATAATTAAGGAATAAAAAAAAGGAAAGAAATAAGGAATAAAATATGTTCTGGTTTGGTTTGCTGGGGTTTCAGCTGCAATGCCCTTTCCATCTTTCTTATATTTGATTTGATCCGATCTCCCACCACCAAACCCTAATTTCAATTCTCATCGCCGTATTCTCAATTTCAATCAATAATGGCTTCTCATTTACTCAATCACTCCAAAAAGGTCAATCATTCTATTTTCCCTTTCACCATATTCTATTTCTTCTTTTTTCATCGAATTCATTTTTTTTATTCAAAGCTTCTTTTTTTTTTTTTTTTATTGCAGTTAAGAAATGCTTCGAGTTTGTTACACCACGACCGTGCTCTTTTGCTTCGTATGTTTTGCAGCGATGTTCAGCCCAGAAATCCTGGTACTTTTTTTTAATTGTTATTTTTCAATATCTATTGCTACTTAATTCCAATGCAATTTTCATTTTTTTTGAGTTTGTTGGTTATAAAAAAAAAATTGAAGTTTTTAGAGAGAGAGAGAGTTGGGGTAGCTGGTATAGTAGAAAAGAGGGTGGAAACTTGGCTTAGGTGGTTTGGGCATGTAGAGGGAAGTTCCGGAGATTTTGTAGCAAGTCGAGTAGATCAGCTGGAGGGCAGGGAAATCACTAGAGGCAAAGGAAGACAGTAAATCCTGTGGTAAGACGAGTAGATGAGATGGTGGGTAGAGGAAGACCTAGAAAAACTATTAAGAAAGATTTAAAGGTTAATGAATTGGATTGAGATGAGATGTTCGATAGAATATTATCGCGTTGTTTGATCCATGTAGCTGACCCTACTTAGTGGGAAAAGGCTTGTTGTTGTAATTTGCTATAGGTACATTGATAGTGATCAAATTAAGAATTTGTGTTTTTAACTTCTAAACAATCTATCTGTGCGAGCAATAGTATAACATTAGAGGTGATGTGGGAGAAAATCACCTTTTGGTGAATGGTAATATTGTGCAGGAACCTAATGATATTATGCTATTGTTGCTACTTTGTGTTCTTTATTTTTTATTTTGATGTATTTATAGTTGTAGTTGGTTATTGTTTAGATGTGTGGAAAACTCAATTACAAGAGCGTGAGTCTTCAGCGAGAAATCATGTCTCTGAATCATCCCCAAACTTTACTGTGAGTAGATATCATTTACTTGACAATGCTACTCAGGCTGTTTCTTGCTTTTTTTACACCCTCCCCTCTGAGCTAACATTCTAGACTGACCCGTATTCTCTTTTTCTTTTTCTTTTTCCTAGAAACTTTCATTTGGTGTACAGAAGAGAAACATGTCCACCATGAAAAGGGGTTACATGAGGGAGTCGTTGTTGAATAGAGAGATTTCACAGTAAGTTGTTTTCATGTCAATTTATTTTCTTTTTTGCTTTAAGATGGGATTACCTGTATCTTACTCATTTTCATTCCACCATGCCCTTCAACAGAAATTCACAGGTTCTGTCTAGGAGAAGCTATTCATCAGCTTCAGGTACAGTTCATCATTCTTTGTCATTTGTTCGTATTGTAGATTCTTTGGTGATCATATCTAAATTACCTTGGTTAAAATATCCATGAGTTGTTTTGTTCTTTGGTTTTATATTCAGTTGAATGTTTGGATTTTGAGTGAACCATCCATATATCTAGGATTTGCAACGTGGGTGAGGCTTCTCACCCAAATGATGCTTTTGATGCAAATTCATGTCTACCAGCACCCCAGTTCTGAAACTTCTATTTTGTAGCTTTTGAAAAAATGAATTCTGAAACTTAACCAAGTAGAATTGTGTATTAAATACTATTAGCCTGCAATAATCCACCTAGTATTTTGACCTGTTATGTTAGTTTTGTTGCTACTGTAAATTATTAATAGTTTCGTTGCAACCCAAATGGAAGGTTGCAAATGTTGAGCTACCTGATCAAATCAGTATGACTTTTTGACTAGTGTTCTTGACAATGGTTTGAGCTATGAGGCTTTTTTAATGTGGTTTTCTGACAATATGTTAAGTATCCATTAATATGTATCGAATCATGTGGATGATTATTCTCCTAAAAGCTTAAGTTGATAGGTAGAGGTGATGCTTTTGTATCTTTAACATGCTCCCTTACATTAGAACTCTGAGCTTGAAGCATGGATAATGCACATACTTGTTATACCTTGTGTTACATTTAACTTATTTACAAAGAATATAGTAGAAGATTCAGGCTCTTGAAAACTAATGGGTTTTTAATACCATGTCAAAGTCCAACTCTCCTAAAACACTTCACTGCTGTCTGCTGCATTATTTATCTTGTTTTGAACTTGTGTTTGCCCCTTACACCCTTACAGGGAGAGGTTAGGTTATGTACTTGATTGTTACCCAAAAATCTCATTGTTTGGAGAATAGTTCTGTTTTTCCAAAAGTTACGAGGATTTTATATTTTTCCGTAATTCCTATTCTTGTTTCCATTTTTTATTATGAAATGAATAGTTAATTTTGGGAATATCAGTATCAATGATTGTGTACTTAATGATCTCATTACCAAATATGGTGAATATCTTTCAGATCTCCCCCCACACCAGGAAATTGGAATGCCTTCTCTCTCGCCTACAATGACAGAGGTTTCTACTGCTCTGAATCCAATGAGATTGCCGTATAGTATTAGTAGGTAATAGGTTATATTAACTGATTCCCAATGATGTGCAGGGTAACATTGCAAGATGGTTGAAGAAAGAAGGTGATAAAGTTTCTCCTGGTGAAGTGCTCTGTGAAGTTGAAACTGTACGGTTCTTGTACCAGAGATTACATCAAATATAAAATATCACTATTTAGATTCCTGTCTGAAATGTGTAAATTGTATTTCAAATGAAGGATAAAGCTACAGTTGAAATGGAGTGCATGGAGGAAGGTTTTCTGGCCAAAATAGTACGTAAGGAAGGCGAAAAAGAAATTCAAGTTGGTGAGGTATTGATATTGTCTAACTCTCTGAACTTTCACCTTTTCTCTTTGGAAAGAGCTCTTTATGCTGTTGTTCAACAGATTGAATTTACCAGAATTATTTATTCCTTTAAACTCCAAACTCTTTTCTCTTATGAAAAGATCCATGTTGGTAACGGGAAGATTTTCTTTCATAGGTAATTGCCATAACTGTTGAAGAGGAGGCGGACATTGCCAAATTTAAAGACTATCAACCTTCAGCATCTGAATCTAGTGCCCCCCCTGCCAAAGAAACACCTGCCCCACCTCCCCCAAAGAAAGAGGTGGCAGAGGAGCCTGCCCGAGAACCTGAGCCAAAGGTTTCCAAACCTAGTGCACCACCTTCATCTGGAGATCGCATATTTGCTAGTCCCCTTGCTAGAAAGTTAGCTGAAGAGAAAAATGTCAGTTACTAACACTTAAACACCATGGTTGAATAATTTTCTGTTAAAGAACTGAACTAAGCCATTTTTATGGCATTATGCAACCTGTTTACTTCATGTATGCAGGTGAATCTCTCCAGCATCAAAGGAACAGGACCTGATGGGCTCATTGTCAAGGGTGACATTGATGATTACTTGGGTATATTTCTAATTTTCTATATGTATGTGTCTGTATTATTTACGCAGTATAGTAGTAACACATGCTTCCCTATTTATTCCTCTGCCTCTCGCTAGTTCTAGGATATTTTTTCTGCGAAGAACTGGGTCAGATAAACAATCAAATTGAAATTTTTTTGAACCCTGATTCCCAAAATTGTACCGGGTAGGTAGCAGAATTCTCCCACAACAATGATTACACTCAATGCTTTTTCTCTTCCCTCTCAGTCTCTTAATTTCCTCCGCTACCTACTATCTCGACTTACAGTTAGTTAGCTGTCCTGTTACACTGTGTAGCTGTCTTAACTTATTTAGAGGTTGTAATCCTCTGCTCTCCTTTTATTTCTCGTTACATATCCAAGTTGGCTGCTGCTTACCGATACCCCCTCAAAGAACGAGTCATCTTGTCCTCTAGTTGGAAATCATGTATTGCTCTTGGGATGCTGGCTGCAGCCTTCCAACTATTCTCCTGATCTGGTAAATTGAAGCCATTTGATCAACATCTCCAATTCACCTGAGGAATTTCCCCTTTTGTCAACAAATGCTTCAGGTTGTACCTTCCATTCATGTTCATCTGATAGCATTGGGGGAAGGTTGGCCCTCTGCTGACTTGGATGTAGGGCTTTCTTCAACAAAAAGACATGAAAAACTGGTGTATTTTGTTGTGTTATGGTAATTGTAATCTCTATCTAACCTGTTGAAATATATCCAGTTCCTCATAAGTTCCAAAAAAAACCAGCCTATATCAAGCAGCGGTTGCAGCTTGATAAAAACCCAGCCACCCACTTGGAACTCTGTTGTTCTCCCATGCTTATTCAACTGTGCTCTCAACTGGTTTTGTTTGTCTCTAGAACAAACTGCCTTCCAGTTCAATCTACAACAGACTGCCTTCCAGTTCAACCAACTCATCAGTTTGCCGAGTTAACGATTTATTTTCTGACCTCAAAAGGGAATAATAACCCCTTTCTAAAGCAAATATAGGAGGATATAGGCGATGCAAAACTTTGAAATGTGTTGTTTTGGTTTTGGTGCCGTAGTTAATGAGCTATAATAAAAAATTGTGTCTGCTTAGTTGATTCATTTAGGCCACTATTTAAGCCTTGTACTTGTAATCACTTTCATCTTTAGTTGATTCGTTGATTGTGTTGATTATATTATAAACCTTTTTACCATCTAATGCAGCTTCTGGTGCTAAAGAAGTTTCAGCACCTTCAAAGGCCAAGCCTGCAGCAGATGCAGCATTGGATTATACCGACATTCCTGTCTCACAAATAAGGAAGGTAGTATATCAAACAAGTCTTTGAAATTTATCTTCGATGATACTTTGTTTCGCACATGAACCAAATACCATTTGTTTAGGACAACGCCATGTATGTTCTCAATTTGTGAACAAAAATTGTGTATGCTTATTGATATATTACTGGAACATTTTTTTTTTTCTGTATGTTTTTTTCTGCAACAACAGTAACATCCTGATCATAATATATCTTGTGCATGCATAAGTGATGCTTTTTCCTTGAAACTAACTCTATATATTTGACAGATCACGGCTTCACGTTTGTTGCTATCAAAACAAACTATTCCTCATTACTATTTGACAGTAGATACATGTGTTGACAAACTCATGAGGTGAGCTTCTCCACTATTATCAATATATTACCTATGATACAAATAATTTTTTATAACTTGAACTCCTCATCTGCAGTTTGCGTACCCAACTCAATTCACTACAGGAAGCTTCTGGTGGTGCCCGTATATCAGTAAATGACCTTGTAATCAAGGTATCAATTTTTTTTTACCAAAATATGTGTTTGATAGTTGCAGATTGTCTTCCTTCGATCCCGTGTTTTGGTTGGGTAGATTTTCACTTGTTTCAAGGACATTATATTTGATAAACATACGTTGTACTCTTTTCACTTGTTTTTGATTAGCTTTGAACAACATCTGAGCGTTTGCTTAGGTAGATTTTCCCTCAGACCTCTGTTGTCTCTCTTTTTGGCCCCTTTATAAATTGTGACTCTTATTCCAGTTTTTCTATCTCCTTATGAATTTATAGAACTCCATGAGTTTCAGGCTAAGACAATCCAAAGAGCAGTGCATTAGTTTTTGCGATTGTCAATAGGAAAGATAGATTTTTAACTCCGACAGTGGTTATTAATCGGCTGTGAAAATCACACAGTGCAATGTAGTGTGAAATTAATTTTAGCCCAAGTCTGTTGCATCATCACTCCTCCAACTTTTCAGAGCGGCTTTACAGTTGTCTGGGTTGCAATTTGTCTGAAATTTACTCATAAGTTGCCAAAAAAAAAGACTTTTTAGCTTAAACCGTCTGTCTTGTGCGGCAGAGATTATTGTCTACATATAACTAAGTTTGATGCTTGCCTTTTTTATTACAGGCTGCTGCTTTGGCTCTCCGTAAAGTTCCTCAGTGTAACAGTTCATGGACAAATGACTATATTCGCCAGTAAGTTAACAGTTTTTAAATGTATGGATTGCAATCAAATTTGTGAATGACCGTATGAAACATTTGTTATTATGTTTTTTGTGCAGGTATCATAATGTGAATATCAATGTTGCCGTGCAGACTGATCATGGACTCTTTGTTCCAGTCGTCAGGGTGAGTGATGACTTCTTTCTAACACTTCAAATACATACACAACCTTTACTTATTCTAACTCAACCTTGTATTCACAATATTTGCAGGATGCAGACAAGAAAGGCCTCTCTACAATAGGTGAAGAGGTCAAACAATTGGCAAAGAAAGCCAAAGAAAACAGCTTGAAACCCCAAGATTACGAGGTTATTGAAGTTTCATGTTAATTCTTCATATTCATCGACCAATGACAACGTCTTGTCCTAGTTTCTGAATTGTTTGGTTGATATACATTGCAGGGAGGTACATTTACGGTGTCTAACTTGGGAGGGCCATTTGGAGTCAAACAGTTCTGTGCCATTGTCAATCCTCCTCAATCAGGCATTCTTGCAGTTGGATCTGGTGAGAAAAAATTAGGATTTTTTTCACCTTTTTATTTATTAGCTGCACTTGTTTTTGTTTATCATAATGATCATCTTTCTGCCTTTGCTTCTACATGAGCAGCTGAGAGGAGAGTCGTTCCAGGTTCAGGTGCTGAAGAATTCAAGTTTGCTTCCTTCATAGCCGTGACCCTCAGCTGTGATCATCGTGTTATAGATGGTAATTATTCTTAATCTGATGCTGTTACTTATGCTATATAATTTATTGATCAATGACATAGATTATTTTACTGTTTAGTGGAGCTAAATCCCTTTTGTGACTTTAAATTTAAGCTTATTTTTGTGATCATGGACTGAATCACCATTTATCCTTGATATTGTAATTGTCTGACAATTTAGTCCCTCAAATATAGGAAATGACAATTTAGTCCATTAAATTAAAAAACAGTCAATTAATAGTCAGTCATTTTCTCAAATTTAACACCACAATTTTAAATGTTCTATATTGTATTACTCTTATGCATACAAGAGAGAAGCTAATATGCAGGCATTTAATTAGTTTTGATGGATGTTTTTTAAAGTGATATTTTGGTGATTCGCGCAGAGAAACATGCTAACAATATGCTTATTATTCTGTTCAGGGGCGATTGGTGCCGAATGGTTGAAAGCATTCAAAGGCTATATTGAGAATCCAGAAACCATGTTGTTGTAAAAGTAAATAGAATGCTCCGATGAAGTACTCAATTCCTTTTTTCGAGTGATATTGTAGGCGGGGGATAAGATTTGATCACCTGGTATTTACCCATTTGGGTTTGGTTGATTTCCCTGACCAATTTTTTATTTAAGTATTTACTCTCTTACAATAAATTTTGAAAATTTGTAATTTTTTAATAAGTGAGGGTAGATAAGGCATTGAATTTTGAGTCCTGAAATCATGTTCTTCGAAGAGAATCCGCCCTTTATACAAACGAGGATTTAACATTTTCTTTGTTAGATGGTGTGAATAATTGAAACACTAATTTTATTTTATTGGCATCTCACCTTGTGTTGATTGAGTATGCATTTCGGTACTAGTATATGTCTAGTGACTAAGATGCAAACTTGAAATCATCAACTCAATTTATATCAAAGGTTAAGATTGTTGAACAACTACTGAAGTTTTCTATTTATTAAAACCCTAATTATAGTTTGATAGTCTAAGTAGACTACAAAGACACACTAGATTTAGTTAGGGAGCTTCTTTTCTCACCTCGTAAGTTATTTTCAAAGAAAACTTTTGGAGAAAACTGTTTTCTACCCTCCAGAACCAGTAGTATACTTTTGAACACTTCTATTTTTATTTTCTGTGTACGTATTTTTTTTTAAACTTGAGGTGAAAAGAAAATCTCTTTTAATTTTATATATTCATTCTCACGGCCTTAAATTGAGTAAAATTTACATTAAATTCATTGAATAAGGTGATGTTTAAATTTCATCAGTGATTTGTCAACAAAACATAAGTTAGAATCAATTAATTGATTTTAATTAAAAAAAAGGGCGATGATATTTCAATTACTCTTGATGACGGACTTGTGTTTTTTAACTCATTAAATAATATGTGAACTGTCATGTAAAAGGGTATGAAATTATTTTTAATATATTGTTGGGGTAAAACTTTTTACTATGTGAACCAATCACAATTACAAACTATTATTTGCATAACTTTTAAGATAAATATGGTTAAAGTTAAACATTTGTAATGATCCAACAGTTGAGACTAATTGACAGTAAAAATCTTTACCCTATCCATGCATGTCTGTTAAATCCTTTTCTTATTTTTAAAATACACTTATCAAGTTTTCTTTAATCACAGAAAGTTAATACTGTTCTTATTCACTAAATGATCAATACAAATTAACAATTAAATTTCAAAAGGGATTGGAGATTTTAACCAATAATTTGGCATGAATCAATGCATCATTCTCTGTACACTACACACAACGGAGTAAAGTCATGGAAAAGGGGGCTAGCTTCGACGACAACACTGTCAAGTGCAAAAAGCAATTTGGCAACATCAAAGACCTCCACCCTTGGAATTTTTAAGGAACCGGGAACATGGAAGAGTAAAAAGCAAAAGATAGATGGATAGATAGATAGACCAAGGAAGCATGAGACACAAATACACAATAAACCATACGAAACAAAAACAATAGGATTGAACCAAATCCCATATCTATGTCCCTTTTCATTTGCTTTAAATCCAAATTACCTCCTAATAATAACAATGATTTTACTATCACGTTGACGAACAAACCACTGCGAACCCATTAACCTCACACCCTCTTGCTATTGAGTGTGTTGCCTTTGCATAAAATACTCAAATTGCTGAGAAGCAAGGCAACACACTCAATAACAAGAGGCAAACTAATAATCAAACTATGTATGCATGATTTTCGGGAACAAAGCAGCATTTAGACATATATAAGTAGTGGTTGATTGTTAGTCATGATACTTCAGGACTCTAGAGTAAATTGTTCATGCGCTCATCGCAACATAACAAGAGTAATCAATATCACCAAAAAGAAGTTCATACAAGGTATGACCAGAACATAGAAGCCACAATCAACTGAAATATACTTAAGTATCAAGCGCAAGGATGAAATCATGATGAAATATCATCAAATGGCACCAACAATTCCTACCACAGAAAACTCTAAAACGAACAGTAAAGTAATAGTGGTTTAACACCCAAAAAAATTGTTCAATTCTGATCAAGCACATGCCAAATCTATCAAATCAGCCATTCAAATCATACATATTGATCCAGCTCTACCCATAACAAAAAAAGAACAAGCAAAAACAAAAGGTCAATTGATGCTATATCCACCTTTAAATTAGTCCTTCCAATTCACAGTTACACATTATAACAGAGCCATAATCGAGTTAAAAAAACATAGCATTAAACTAACAGTTTGCAACATAAGCATTAATTACCAACTACAAACCAACTAGTGACCCAGACACCAGATGCAACACTACTGACATCAAAAAATTGACACTAGTAATAATCTGAGAAATAGAATTATTGAATGCAATCACATGTATCATTATCTTGTCGACAAGTTTTGGTGCAACAAAGCTAACTACCATCACCACATTACATATGGCATACACCTTCCAAACAATTCTATATAATCTATAACTAAAATTAACATCAACAATCTCTCAAAATTGATATTTTTAAGATCAAATCTCACCCTCACACTTCAAATAATTTTTTTAATCCAACGGCAAAAACTAATTGCTTAGAGTGAACAACACAGAAATGTCATTCACTCTATAATTTGCCATTAAGTAAACCTCCATTGTACCGTAACCCAGACGTAAATAAGATTTGGCATTATGATCAATCAAATTGCCCTTCCAAACTACCATATATTAGCAAGTTTAGTTAGGCAAAAGCAAAGGCAACACACTTAACAATAGCAAGAGGCAAACTGTAATATTCAACCTAAGCGTGCATGATTTTCTGGAACAAATCAGCATTCGGACATATAAAAGTGCTAGTATATATGATAACAATGATTGATTATTGACCATGATACCTCCTGACTCTCAAGTAAATTATTCATATGTTTAGTGCAACATAACAAGAGTAATTAACATCAGCAAAAAGTTCATAAATAATATGACTAAGGCTCAGAAGAAGCCACAATCACCTAAAATACATAACCTTCAAAGTGCAAGGATGAAATTCAGATACTAGTGATGAAAATGAGTAAAATATCGCATCAAATGGTACCAAAATCCTGCAAAACTCCCATGATAAGGTGCCAACAATCTCTTCAGTAAAAATTCTAAAATGAGCAGTTTTATACCCAAATAAAAGTTGTTAATTTCTGATCAAAGACATGCACAATCTTTCAAATTAACCATTGAGGTCATTCATATCGATCCATCTAAACCCATCACATAAAAAGAACAGGCAAAAACCAAAGATTAATTAACACTATATCTATCTTCAAATTTAATTTCATCCCAATAATCATAATTACTCATTCCAAGACAACTTCACAAAGTTACACATTATAACTGAAAGCCATAACCAAGTTGTAAAGATATACCACAATAGTTAGCAACAGAAGCATCGATTAATTACTAATTATATTAAGTAGCAACATAGACACAGACACGACATTGATAATAATTTGAGAAAACAGAATTTTGAATATAACCAACCAAATATATAATTATCTTGTCGACGAATTTTGGTGCAATAGAGTTAAATAGTTAACTACATCACCATAATACACATGGCATACAACTTCCAAACAATTCTATATAATATATAACTAAAACTAACATCATTAATTTCTCAAAAAAAGATCTTTTATAAGATCAAATCTCACCCTCACACTTCAAATAGGCACATATCGTTTCGCTACCCGCTTCGCAGCCACAGCAGCTCCAACCAAAACACCACCAACAGCACCAGCAACCGCAGCCGATCTCACCCCTCTCGCAGCTCGATAAACCGCCCCAGTCCCAAGCCCTGCCGCCACACTATTCCAAACATCATCAACATCTCTCACAGCCTCAATTCCACTCTCAATTCCAGCATACAACAACCCAATAATCCCAACCCTATTTCCCCAAGTCCGACCCGAATGCCCAGACGCATTCAAAATCCGATTCACCCTAAGCTTCGCTGTGTCGGTTGATTCAAAGGATCGGATACCTTCGACAAGTCCAACTCCGGCACCGGCGATTGAACCGCCGAGGTAACCGCAACCGGTGTAAAAAGTAAGATTCTCACCCCAAGAACGGCGTTTACGTTTGGCTTCTTCGTCGAAGAGATACTCCGGTGAGGTTGGGAGTTTGTAGAGGTTTTGGATTGGAACTTCGAGGTCTTTGTATGGATTGTAGAATCGGGTTTGAGGATCTTGATCGGATTCGTTATTCGCCATTAGGGTTAGGGTTTCGTGGAAAGGAGTGAAAGCACGCAACGGTGCTTTTGTGTTTTCGAAGGTGAAAGATGAAACTGAACTTTCTATTTATGAAGGAAAAAGAAAAGTGTGGTTTTTGGGTTAGAGAATCTGTTATTAGATTGGAGATTCGGTTCGAATATGGATGGACCGGGTTTGGTTCGACCAGATTAAAGTGAATTTGGTTCAATGGACCGGCAAAGAGTGTTTGTTTTGTCTTTTTCCTTCTTTTTTTTCTTGTCAATCAGTTGTTGTCTCATTTGTGGGAGAGATTAATGGGTTTTAAGTGGAAGTGGTTAAACATGTGAGGGATTACGTTCTACACGGAGTAAAATGTTGGATTTATAAGAGAAGTGACTCATATACCCATTATCAAGGTTTCTTGTGGTCTTGGAGCATTAACCTCAATGTTTTTCTCGTGGTCTCGAGTCTGCTATTGGAATTTGGAAGGGCTCCATGTAAAAGCTTAGGATTAAGAGATAGTTTTAGTATAGAGAAATGTCACCAACACACATTCTAACACACTCTCTCTAATTGGTTGAAATTCTAATGCCTTCTTTTTTTCTCTTTATCAACTAATTAAATGGAGTGTGTTCAGAAAAGTGTGTTAGAATGTGTGTTCCTAACCTTCCTTTTCAGGATATTAGTTTGGGTAAGAGTGCAAACTCCACCATATCTCAAACTTTTTTAACACTGATATTCACCTCTATTTTATTATCTAGATATTCATCTCACTATTATTTTTGCCATGCGCAAAATATTCGAGAGATCACTCTCGAATAATATTTTTTTATGTTTTAAAGGTTTTGAGAAATAACTTAGAGATCGTTTTTTATGATAAAGAGAAAAAAATGGTCTCATATTCAAACCGAAGAGGCTCATATATTCAACATTACTTTAAACGTGATTTACTTTTAAAAATTATTGGATCAGTCGTGTGTATACAAAAGTAATTTATTAATAATAGTTAACACACAAAATATATTATATATACTAATTACTACACAACCAATCTTCCTAAAAAGTGAAATATGCAACAAGTGCTTATAAAAGCAAGGGAGGAAGTATAATCTAGGAAGAATCAATGGATGCCGTGGCTTGCTCATCAAGCAGATTCCACTGACATGATTTCATTATGGTACCAAAATATATTTTAGTATACAGCAATATCTTACCGAAAGTTAAGGTTGGCAGATTATAATAAACAGTGATGCATTACAAAATAACAAATGAAATAATACTAAAAGTTTTTGTTAAAAGATATTCCAACTCACAACTTGCAACCACTAATCATCTAAGGAGGAAAACGATAACCATAAAACCCAATTCAACGTTTCAATCAATGGAATATCTACTATGTCATTTTCTCATCTTGTAATGTTATGACTTATAATTTTCCATGTATAATATAATACTTTAGCCTTTGAAAAGAAAATGTTATAAGTAATCTTTCACTTGGAAATAAAAGAAATTTAGAGTGAACTCTCTTTGGAAAAAAATGGAAAAGAAACATATCATAGATGAATTCAAAGGCCAAACAAGATTACCTAATTTTGCAATTCCAAAACAATATGAACTTCACTTAATACCTAATTTTTCATCATGCACTTTTTCTGGCACAGTGCAAGTTAGGCTTACCATCAATGAAAAGACCAAGTTCATTGTCTTAAACTCATTAGAACTTGTTATTCAAAATACTTGGTTCACAAACTCTTATGGAAAAGTGAGTATTCTTTAAGCACTTTGTGAAATTATTTGGATTAGTTTGTTTTGTTTGGTTGACTTTTTATGTGGCTTTGATTGATTTTTTTAACAGTATACTCCAAGTGATGTTGTGGTGGATGAAGAGGATGAGATATTAGTCTTGGTGTTTGACGAAGCACTTTTTGATGGAGAAGGAGTTTTGGTGATTGAGTTTTCTGGTATCCTCAATGAGCATCTTAGAGGATTCTATAGATGGTACTTCCTTTTTCCCTTTACTATGTTACATTGAACACCTTATTATAACGTAAATATGCGGCTACAATTGCAGTTGTGATACCGATGTAAAGACCTCTAAAACTTTTATGTCGCAGCTGCGATACCGTTGTAAACCTTAAAAAAACTTGCTTGATGAATTAAACGACTCTCACTTGATGCCTTTAGAGTCAATCAAACTTGTGCATTAATTTGAACAGCACTTATGTTGATGGAGAAGTGAAGAAAAATATGGCCACAACACAGTTTGAGGCAGTAGATGCAAGAAGATGTTTTCCATGCTGGGATGAACCTGCTCTAAAGGTATGTGTGTAGAATTCTATTCTTATCATCAATTTATAAGACTAATAGCTTTGACCATTCTAAATTACAGGCAAGTTTCAAGGTAACACTTACTGTGCCATCAGATTTAACTGCATTGTCTAATATGCCAGTTGAAAATGAAAAGCTAGATGGTGAATTAAAGACTGTTTATTTTGAGGAGTCTCCTATCATGTCAACTTATTTGGTGGCTGTTGTTGTCGGCTTATTTGATCATATCGAGGATAGAACTTCTACTGGTATGCAAATGAGTTTATCTACTGGCATAAGCACTTATGAGACCGTTTGGATTGACTTGTTTGAGTTTATCTACTAACATAATCACTTGTGTGACTGTTTGGGAAAGCTTATGGAAATAGCTTAAGACATCTATAAGTTGTTTTCAGCTCATTTTCATAAGCACTTGACTTCAAGATAATCACTTGTGACACATTTGCTTATGCAATCCTCTTATGCTGTGTTGATCATTTTTTGAACTTTCTTTATAGGGGTTGTGGTTGGTTTATATTGTGCTGTTGGAAAGAGTGATCAAGGGAAGCTTGCATTGGATATAGCTGTGAAGGCACTAGAAATATATACCAAGTGAATTCTTCCTTCCCTTTCAACTTTTAGAATACTCATTGTATACATAAATCTACATTTGCATGGAAACTCAACCACCTTAATTTTGTTAACAAAACTGTCTAGATATAAATAAACACTATACGGTATACATGGAAGGAAAGGTAAATATCAATTTCCTTCAATAAAACTCTTTGCTTGTATGAGAGGAAAAGAAGTAAAGAAAGAAGGAAATGATCCATTCAATGGAAAGAGTGTCCAGTGTCCGATATTAACGCGACACCGACACAAGTCGTTACATTTAGTTATTATATTTCCTCAAACTATTACTGATGTGTGTTATGTCCGGTGTTCGTGTACTCTTCCGTTGCTGTTGGTTAATTTTGTCTTTGACATCATCTAGGTACTTCTCAGTGCCTTATCCACTTCCTAAGCTGGATCTGGTTGCAGTTTCTGAGTTTTCTGCTGGAGCCATGGAGAATTATGGTTTAATCATATATAGAGAAAGTGATCTTCTTTACCATGAATTGCACTCTGCACCTGCAAAGAAGCAAAGAGTATGTTTCATAGTTAATCTTATTTTTGACTTTCAGCATTATATTTGTTTTGAAAAATTACTGTGTTTTTGTGAACATGATTATTTAGTTAGGTTCATCTATACTTGAATTGCATGTTGGTGAATTGAATAATCCATCATATATTAATATCCTTCATTTGTTTCCTTTAGATAACAATTGTCACAGCTCATGAAGTAGCTCATCAATGGTTTGGAAATTTGGTAACAATGGAATGGTGGACTCATTTATGGCTCAATGAAGGTTTTGCAACATGGGTAATTGGTTCTCTTAACCTTCTGGATTTGAGTTATAACCATTGATTGATCTATGAATAATCTTCATACTTTGTAACATGTTTTCAGATAAGTTATATGGTCACCAACATCTTATATCCAGAATGGAATATTTGGAGTCAGTTTCTTCTAGAAACTGCTAGTGGTTTACGAATGGACGCATTGGAAAAATCACATCCAATTGAGGCAAGAAAGTTACAGTATTTCTGACTGTAAACAAATAATGATGTTCCACTTCTTTCATTTATCTTTTTCTAATGCGACAGTTATTTGGACGGAGGGAGTATTATTTTGTCTCACACTCCACTTTGTCAGCAAAAAAGGAAATTGGCATTACAAATGTGATTCTCAAGCATATAATGTACATAATATATTGACACAAGTTGCTCCTGTATAACACATTTTCAGGTAGAAATATATCATGCAAGATCAGTTATTGAAATTTTTGATGCTGTCAGCTATGAGAAAGGATCTTCTGTAATTAGAATGTTGCAGAGTTACCTTGGAGATGTTACATTTCAGGTGACAACTGAACTATTGATGTGGACCTAATTATGTCTTTGCATAGAAAAAAAACTATTCATGATTTCATCCTTTATATATTCATTGAATATTTCTATGAAGTTTATACATTTGATATGAAAACCCTCAATGGTTTACTTTTAAATTTAAACTTACATTATTTGTTTGAATTTAGACTTGCATGAAATCACCTAAACAAATATGCTTCTTCCTGCAACATTTCTATCAGTCTGTTTTGACACTGCATTATTTTATTTTTAAACAAGAAATCATTAAGCACATATATAAGGAAATATCAAGCCAAAAATGCAAGAACAGAAGATCTATGGAATGTGCTTTCAGAGGTATCTGGTGAGCCAGTCGACATAATGATGCACAATTGGACAAAGAGCACAGGATATCCGGTTATTCATGTTCAATTAACAGCTAACATTTTGGAATTCAAACAGGTATTATGAAGTTGCAATCAAAACTAACATGCACCATAGACAACAAGTTTTCAACTTTCACCTTTGAAAATAACATTTATTGGCAATAAAATTTGCAGTCGCGATTCCTTTTATCCGGTTTTCATGTCGATGGACAGTGGATTGTTCCAATAACCTTGTGTATTGGTTCATATGAAAGACAGACAAAATTTCTTTTGGAGAAAAGCGACGGAAGGGTGGATATATCTGAACTGGTTCAATATATTGGTGATGATGTAAATTCAAATGAAAATAAGCATGAGGAGGATAGTCAAGAAAATCTATGGATCAAAGTCAATGTTGATCAAAGTGGTTTTTATAGGGTAAATTATGAAGACAAGCTTGCAGTTCGATTGAGGAAAGCCGTACAAAACAATTACTTGCTTCCTACTGATAAATTTGGTGTGTACAAAATCGTAGTGTTATATAAATAGAAACCTATGATATAATTTTTTTCTAGGAAGTTTTATTTAAGAGGATATGATAAGTCACCAATGCATGATCGCAAATGAAATGAGAAGTTTAATACAAACTACAAAAGCCATAAGAGACGTGAATTTTTATTTTACAGGCATTTTGGACGATGGAAACGCTCTTTGTCAGGCTTGTGAACAGTCACTGTCATCTTTGCTTATGTTGATGGATGTTTACAGAAAAGAGTTAGATTATGTTATTGTATCAAGGCTGATTGATGTAAGCATGTACATCTTCTCTACTGTACTTTCACTAATAACCTTGATATCTATCTATAGTGGCACAATATCGTAATTCTTTTTTATGACAGGTTTGTTATTGTGTTCTGAAAATCGCCATTGATGCCATTCCAGATTCGGTGAATGAATTGAAGCAATATTTTATCAGCCTTCTCATGTATTCAGCAGAGTAAGACTGTTGCAAACTTCACTTAAATAATTCACCATAATGGTTGGAATTTCCCTTTGAGTGAATATTTACTTTGATTGTGAATTTTTGTCATGTTCAGAGCATACTATAGATATAGGGTCCACACATATTGTGCACTTGTATTGTATAGTATCATCAGTATGATTTTCTGCATTCAACTTCATGATTAATATCATGTAATCTGAATATGTCTTAAAATCCATTTCTGTTAAAGGCAGTTAGTTTCTTACCTTGCAAGATATTACATACTTTATACTGTTTGTGCAGACAGCTAGGTTGGGATTCAATATCTGGCGAAGACCATTCTAATTCACTTTTGAGGGGGGAAGTTATTGAGGCATTGGCTACCCTTGATCATGATAAAACTCAACGTGAAGCAATGCGCCGTTTTCAGATTTTGTTGAACGACAGAAACACTTCTCTGCTTTCAGCCAACACCAGAAAGGTAATATATATGCAAGCCTTTTTCCCCGTCAAGAATACAAATCATTGTTTTGATTCTATTTACTTTTGACATGTATATTTGTAAAATATTTGTCAGGCTGCTTATATAGCTGTAATGAGGAGTACTACTGGTGAAAGGAGTGGATTGGAGTCTCTGTTCAGTTTCTATAAGAGCACTGATGTTTTGCAAGAAAGAGACAGGATATTGCGTATGACACTAGCCTTTAACCCTTGACTAGCTAGAAGCTTTATTGATCTCTTATGGCATAAGCGCTTATCATATAAGTGCTTAGATAAAATAAAGTAAAAACTGTTTTTATAAACAATCTTTGAGAGCTTATGAAATAAGCGGAAACGGTTTATGGACGTGTCACAAACTGTCTTCATAAGCTCTATCAAACAGTCTCACTCAAGTCAATTTGCTTAATCTGTCAATTTAAACAGACTCTTAATCTGAATGCATCTTCTAGAATTCTATGATTATATTGCATAGAGTGCTAAGTTACTTGATTAAATATGTTTTGTTATGAACTCATGCAGGTTGTATTGCATCAAGTGCAGACCCAAATGTTGTTCTAGAGGTTCTGAATCTTTTGTTGTCTGATGAGGTATTATAGTTTTCTAATGCAAATTCTGGTTATAAGCAGATAAAATGAATTCCCTTCTCAATTGATTGACCTTTGTTCATTGAAATTATTTATAGATTCCAGATCAAGATATTGTTTATGTGCTAGGCGGAATAAGCTTAGAAGGCGGTAGAACTGCAGTCAAATGGTTGAAGGTATGTACTTATCTTGATCCGTGAGAAATAACTAACAGCAATGAGTATGTAATATTTAGCTAATAATATGTTTGAAAAAAGATTTGCAAAGCTGTTCTGAAACTCAACTTAAATTAGTGGATGTCTATTTTGATTGAATTTATGGGATCATTCTGGTTTGATACCTAATGCAGGATAATTGGGAAAGAATCTTGGCCAAATATGGCGGTGGACTCTTACTCACCAACTTCATAAGTCTAATAGTTCCACGGGTAAGAAAATGCAGAGAAAGATGAGTTAGTGGATAAATTACTGAATTTCCAATTTGCTTCAATCTATTCAAACATATTTAATGTGGGTTCTAATGAATTAGTCACATATTCAAGTATACCGAGTGTGAGAACCTATGATGCACCGACACACACGCGAACACCGGACACGAAGTTGACATTGACACGTTGACACTGGTAATAATTTGAGAGAATGAAATAATTAAATGTAACCACATGTGTCGGTGTCAGACACAAATGTACACAGGTGCTACATAGGTGACAACTGTGAAAATTAAGATCAGTAAATGATGTCAATTCCAATGTAATGAGAGGTGACAATATCAGTATGTTTTCAAAATTGAAACCTCTCATTCCTTGAATTCATTCATGATGTGGTAGGTTAACAGCAATGAGGAAGCAGATGATATAGAAGCATTTTTTGCCAGCCGCATGAACCCTTCCATCGTTATGAACTTGAACGTAAGCATCGAAAAGATCCGCATCAAAGCAAGGTGGATTGAGAGTGTGAAGCAAGAACACTCTCTGCCAGACTTGATCAAACAATTAACTCAAAGAAAATGATAACTTTGACATCAATTTCCTATTAGCAAGTAACAATTCAAGTAAGCAATGTGTTCTGCTTCAGCAGACTAGGATATTCCTAATGTTGTTACTATGCATGGAATTATAAACATTGAGTACAGTCTAGTTTATCAATAGTTTGGGCAAAAACAAAGTTACCAAACTACTATATACATCGTTTCAAGTTTGTATCTATGGATTGGACACCAACATGAACACCGTCACACTTTCAATATAAAGTGTCGGTGCTGCATAGTTTGTATCATCCTCGTTTGTATGAACTTTGAAATGTCATGTCTACTCGCTGGATGTTTAAATTTTCAGGAGACTCATAGTTATCTTTATAAAACAACATTCTTTCTAGTCTCATTCATGTGACATGCAATTATGAATAATAATAATACTGTGAGTGACAAAAAGATGATGTTAACTATCCTTTGAATTTTGATTACTTAAACAATGTTTGAACCATAACTAGAAAAAACATTCAATAATCTTACAATCGAAGCATCCAAAACTGGCCATATCATATACACAAAGCATACAAAAGCCACACCCCACTCAAGAAAAGAAAAAGAGCACTACATTACTACAATATCTGTATGTCAGAATTCTCTTTGCACAAGAACTAATTCCTCTGTATGAAAATGAAATCTATATATCTGAATATCTATCAACAAACCATTTAGAGAAAAACTGTTTTAAATAACAATCAAGAATAAAGCAAATATCAATCTTGTAACTTGAACTTGGTCTAGTTTCATTTTAAATATAAGGGTTTTGTAAAGGACCAAGATTGGACCTCCCAATTCCTTGCTTCTCCCTCAAGGAATTCATCTTAGCCATCCTCAACCCAGCTCTAAAATTCTGTATAAAGTTCTGAGCTTTGGTATCAACATCTGGACTAGGACAAAACAACGGATTTGCACTTGCATTTCCAATTTCAGTGGCATTCTTCTCTTCACCATCTTCAGCATAGGGACTATTACTACATTGGCTAACTGGTGACTCAACAACTTCATCTGAATCTGGTGAACCACTCCTCGAACTACCAATGCTATCAACCCTAACATAATCACCCTGAACTCTAAACTTCCACGCCGGTAACTTAAACGGTGGAGGCGGTGGCGGAGGAGGGATAGGAATCAAGGGTGACTCATTACCAGTCATCACCACATTCTTTTCCAATCTATAATTAGAATTCTCTCTTGCCATAGGAACAAGGTAGGTTTTTTTGTGTTTGCTTTTGTTCGAAGTGAACAGGTTGTGAAAAACCGACGCTGGGGGAGGCGGGGGTGGCGGCGGAGGGGGTTGTGAAACAAGTGGCGAAGGTTGAGAATTTTGAATGGTTTCAAAATTTTCAACACTTTTTGATCTTTGTTTCTTCTTCTTTCCTCTTAATGAAGCTAAAAACTCTTTAGTAGCATTCCCTCTTTTCTTCTTAAGAGGAATGCCTGTCTTTCTCTCCGCCATTGACCGCTGTGGCACCGTCTGTGGTAGATAATTCTCAACGAAAAAATCATTATCTTCCAATTTCTCGATCGCTTTCGGTTGATTTGTTCGCTTGAAATTTCCTCGAACACCTTTAGTCCTCATCACCGGCAGTTGTGGATTTAGCTCCTGTTCCGGCACTGGCGAAGAAAATTCTGCAGAAGTAACTGCTGCCGTGTTTACTTCAGATTCACTCCTAATTTTCTTCTTCCTCGCAGCCGGTTGCCGATGCGGATTAAGCTCCGGTTCCGGCACCAGAGAGGAAAATTCCGCAGAAGTCACTACTGCCACGTTTTCCATAGATGCACTCCTGGTTTTCTTCTTCCTCAACGCAGGTATCGGTTGCAGAGGCGGCGGTTGTGAATTCTCCACAACAGAATCATTGATTACCGATTTCTCAACCGTTTCCACTTCATACATCGGATCAACATTTCTTCCAACATCTTCAGTTTGAGAATCTGGCACTGGTTTCACCTCCGGTCGCCGGGAAACTTCACCGGAAGTAACCTTTTCCCGGTGAAATTCATCTTCACTTTCCAATCTAGAGTTCCGATAAGGGAAGTGAATATGAGTATCATCATAAAACCGGTACCGTTCATCGTCAACAACTACCGCCTCCGATCGCCGGAGATCCGAATACGATCCTCTGCTTCTCAACCGGTTAAACGAAGACAGACTAGAATTCTCATACCAAAACGGCGGTGTTTCACTTTCGGTTACTGGTTTCACCTCCGGTTGCCGGAAAGTTTCACCGGAAGTAACCGTCTCCCGGTGAAATTCATCTTCATCTTGAAATCTCGGATACCGATAACGAAAATTTACACGAGTATCATCATAAAACCGGTACCGATCATCGCCGCCGTCAGCAACCACCACCTCCGGTCGACGGAGATCCGGATACGATCCACCGCTTCTCAACCGATTAAACACCGATGGATTTTCATTACCATACCAAAACGGCGGCGTTTCAGTGTCAGGATTCGAAAAGCTTCTACGATGAGTATTATAACTATCAAAACGACGCGGTGTCGTTTGCGTTTCATTGGTGTCGTTTTTAGTAAGAAAACCGCAAACGACAGCGAAGAGAACTAGTATAAGGTTTAAGTAATCCCAAGAGTGTTTAACATCTTGTGGTTTGAATTTGAAGATGTTTGAAATGAAAGAGTATATAGTGGGGACCACAATGAGTATGAAGATTAGGATTGTTATGAGGATGAGGAAGAGGGTGGTGGTTGTTGTGAGGAGGAGTGAGTATGTGCGGCGGAGACGGTGGTGGTTTGTGGTGGTTTTTGGGAGCCAAAATGGTGATATGTCTTCTTCTTGTTCCATTGGAATCTAATAATGTACTATGATGTTTGGACAATGTACTATGATGTTTTTGTGTTTGTGTTTTGGTTTGGTTGTTATGATGCTTTTTGATGAAATGGTTAATATATTTTAGGGTTGATTTGTGACTTTATAGTATAGTATGAATGAAGGGGTGGTTTAGTTTAGGGATGGATTTGTTTTGTTTGCCAGTTGGGAATGTGAAAAAGAAGGAAGAAAAGGTCAGTTGGCAAATGGTAAGCTGTATTTTATGATTTTATGTGAATGATGACAGCTAAAGTAGAGATGGAAATAGGAAGGTAGTAAGGTAAAGCATGTGCATTTTGGGTTGAGCTTCTTGATCTTGACTTGACTTCACCCTAAGAAGAAGTGAGGAGGTACTTACTATTAAGAAGTAACGTGTTTTTATCTAATCTTAAATTCTCAATAGTGGAGCATGGTAATATTTTATGGGGAAAGTATATTTGTACAACTATTTTTTTTGGATAATTTTTCAGACAACTTTTATTCTTTAAGGATAAAAACATTGGATATAATTTATACTTTTCTGCTTTTTTTTTTTTTTTTTTTTTTTTTTTATAGAAATTGACATCATATGCTTTTTACCCGCTCTTGGTTTTTTTTAAGAGTCTAGGAAAAAAACTTACGATTGGAGGCCTAGTAATGCAATTTGATGTTACTAGGACAGAGGCAGTTATCCAAACTTGCAAGTAATATAAACTTGAAAAAGAAAAACAGGGACGGGTATTTTCTTTCTCCATTTTTCCAGCAAATACTACATGATAGCAAGTTAGCAATCCTAAATGAAAAATGTTTGATAGACACTTCGATAGAAAAAGAGAATAAAAAATCTTATGATAGATGTAATATATTAGCGATTTGATAGAAATAGAGATAGAGATGAACGAATCTTGAAAAAATTAGGGTTTTCAAATTCATTATTAATCTCAAAATACATGCATTCCAAAATAAGTAAATGATAATCAACAATCTTGTTCAATTAAAGAAGAAAGTCGGATCAACATTTGCGTATCCACGCCAAGAGAATACAAGCAAAGCTACATATATAACATAATATCTCATTCAACAGTTATACTTGCATGAGTATCTAACATTACAAATGACAAAAAAATAAAAAATAAGTTAAACCCTTCTGTCACTATTATTATAGTAGATTGCAAGGAAAAATTTAATAATTTTAAATTAGAAAAGTGTCACTCGGGGTAGATAGTTAATCTTATTTTTAATTTTTTTAGTTGCGAATATTATTCTATATAATAATATGTCAGCATTTGCAAAATAATTAAATATCTTCAAATGACTTATCTGTTAAAATATGTCTAATGACTTTTATTTTAATTTTTTAAATAGAATATTACTATCAAGATCATCAGAACTATCATAATTTGGATAAGTTTCAAGATGTTTTGAAGATAATTTTATGTTATTATCGTAGAATGATTTAAGTTTTTTTATACCAAATAAAAATAGAAAAATATTCTCATGTGTTGTTAGAACTCACATGTTTATATTTTTGTGAGTAGAATTGATGTTCATTTTCACACATGATTCATACTGTTTGTAACTGCAATTCAGATTTCTTGAGAACTTCATGAAAGTAGCACTCAATTCGATGTGGTAATGTGATGATGTTCTAACTCAATTATGTGCATAAATCATTCCTTACATCGAGTTATTAATACACATTTGTGTCCATATTGTAGCACTCAATTAGGGAGAGAAAAAAGACAAGAGATCACATTTTAGAAAAAAACCTTCAAGACTGGCATACATGAGTGAAACATTTTTGTGTGTTTAAATCAGACTACACTGACCTCTATTTTAATAGCATAGAAAATAACTGTAATAAACATTTATTGATATGATTTATTAATTATAATCATAAAAGTTTAAGCATAATTAAACAAATAGATATTTGAATTTTATTATTTGGTTTTAACAACGACAAAAGAGGCACCAAGTAGAATACAAACTTAGAAAAAAGGACACCACGACACAGAAAGCAATGGATCTTTTCTTTTTCCATTTTCCTTCAAATACATGATAGAAAGTTAGCAACTACTAATTAACATTCCCAAAGACACGTGCATGCATACTAAAATAGGTTCATGAGAATCTAGTTAATTAGGTACATCATGCCTATAATAAGGGAATAGAAACATAGCTTTATGCACCTCATAAAATGGAACTGAACTAGTTTTGCATGCCAAGAGCTTGATCTACCATGTGAATAAGCCTTGCTTTCCTCGTGTAGAAGCTGATGATATTAGAAGTGATTTTCATTTGCTTTTTTCCGTGGCTAATTGATTACATTTAGGTTAGTTGATTGATATTCGGATCTAAAGTTACAAGAAAATAACAAGTATTGTTATCACCACAGTAATGGTGCAGATCAGAGCCTGCAACATCAGCAAAATGGAATAGTTGAGAGACCAAAATCACATGTGGCCGTAAACTAGAGAGACTTAAATGTAATTATCCATAATTTTATTTTCTCGAGAGAAATATAAATGAAAATATTCAAAGCGTGGTTATTGTAAAAGAGGGAGTACTGATGTAAACTTGCTCTCAAGTACAACACTTACAGCGATTGCAGAAGCAGCGAGTCCAGCACGCTCCCTTGGATCCTTATGATAGTAATTTCCAAAGTAGAGAATTGTTGCATAATACCACGTCAATGGGCATGCAAATCCTAGCAGAAAACTGGTAAACAAAAGGGAGGGAAGAGGAGAACATTTAAACATCAAACTATGTCGGCTAAAGAATTGAGACTTGAGAGAGATGAATCTTTACAAAATAACTTACGAGAACCATCCAATGCCGCAACCAAAACATGGAAGTGGCTTGTCAAATTTTCCCAATGGTGGGTGTTCTGGATCTAAGATAGGAGCATAATCGCCCTTTATTCCGTCAGCCGTGGCCATCTAGAGTCTTATCTCTCTGTATATTAAACTCAATTTTAGCCCACTTTTTAACACATATAAGATGCATAATTTCGTATCTGCGTGTTATTCTTCACAACAAGGCATGAGCTTTATCATAATCATCATAGAAGGTAGCAATAGACCGAAACAAAAACCAATACAAAAAGAAATTAGACAAGTGGCTCGCGAACCAAAAGCGTAGCGCTGAACCCTATCATCGCTACTCTATTCTGCTATAGCGCGCTATTGACTACATTCACACCATTACATTATTCTATCATAACCATGTCATGAAACTACCACAAAGAAGACAGTTATTCACCGCCAGCTCACGGATGGCTAAAACGCTTCGCTTTATAATGTTTTTTTTTCCTTCTAACAGATGTAACAAAAACCCAGTCTGCTGTGACGGATACTACTCATTGTGCACGTATGAAAATGAATAAGTTCTACTTTTTGTGACGCCAAGGACCTTTTGACGTGCGATTATGTTTGTCTCACTATTGATAAGAAATATCTAGATTTGAAGTTTAAGTGTAATAGTTAGATCCATCTTGAATGATAAAGGAGTAGGGAAAACAACCTCTTATGGGCTAGCAACTACCATTTATAAAAGGCAAAGAATCTTCTTATAAGGTCAAAATAATCTTTAAACTGTACTGCATAAATTCATTTAAATTCAAGACACCATTGCTAGCTCAATATGATGAAACACAGGATGCTGAGGTTCATTTGCAAACACTACTTATAGTTCAACGTTTAATAGTCGAGGGAGGCATATCCAAAAGTTTCTAAGGTATTGTATATGATGGTATAAGCCAAGATAAAGAGAGCTAACATTCAATACTAATTATCGGATACATTATATTCTAAATATATGAAAACAAGGTTAGCATTATCATATCTACAAATCTTCTATGGCATCTGCATACAAAATTATTGACGCCCTCAGTGTAATACAGGCAGTAATAACAGAGTAAACATCCAGAGCTCAATCCTAGCTACCTAGAGCTAACAGTGCAGAAGAACTAGATAATTTGCTTCCTTCACATGACAATTCAAAATAAAATGCTGTCAAATTCCGGAACTTTACTAAAAAGTACTATCGGACACTAAACGACATCCTCAAAAGAGTCATCCGATCTCAATACTGAATTTCACCAAACTAGTTACTTAAAGAACAGTTTTCAACAAATACTTTTCAGTCCTCAATTTTAATCTGCTTCGCATCAGAGAAGTATAGCATCCACAAATTGAAAATGTTTTGATAATGGATTTAAATAAGGGATTATAATCAGCTCAAAAAAAAAAAAATTTAAGTCAAACTAAGAGGGTATAATATGTTACCTCTAGCTAGTGAAAATATCTAATTCAATAGCAGATCTTCTTCTAAGTCATATATAAATAACATACGATAAAAATATTACACACACAAAGTGAATTATGTACCATAACCTCAATTGACACTTAAAATAACCAAGCATGCAACCAATAACAAATTATAGATGCTAAATGCATTTCAATATTTCATTTCATCTTATACAATCAAGCGGATGCATCACTTGCAAGGCAGAGCAAGAAAGTAATAAACTTAACCAGTTTCCTATCACTGACCATGACCCTGTTTGAGAGAGCTTATAGAAACAGCTTATGACATGCCTATAAACTATTTTCACCTTATTTCAATAAGCTCTCCAGGATAGCTTATGAAAACAGCTTATAGCTTATATAAATACAATTTGACTTTATTTTATCTTGTTATAGATATAACTTATGATACGCACTTAATTAAACAGTTTATGCCTATAAAAATGAAAGATTTCATTCAACAAAAGAACAATTTCAATGAAAAATAGTTCCTACAACGAAGACCCATTTTCCAACAACGAATTTCCTTGAAACCCACCTAAAAAAGTTCCATTTTTACCCCATAAATAGCAGTAAAAATAAATAAAAATTTAAAATTTAAAGGTGTTAAGAGTTACCTGTGAAATGAAAGCAAGGAAAACCAGAAAAATGGATAATTGGATTGTGAAGAAGTGCTTCAGCTCTACATAACAGTGAGGGTTGTTTGAGGGGTATAAATGGGAAGTGAAAAGCGAACAAATAACGACAGTGAAGTGCAGTGAAGTCGAAACTCACGATTTTTTTTATTGTATCTGTTTCAACCATTTGACAAGTACTTTGTCTTCTGCTTACACACGAATGAAAATGTTAAATTCAAGGATCTTGCTTGTGAACTAGTTAAAAATAAAAGCTAAGTCTTGCATTAAAAATAACTTTCTTTTTTAACTTTTAAAAAGTAAAATACACATTTGTCAAAAAAAAAAAAAAAAAGTAAAATACACATTTTTTAAGACAATATTTCATTTTATAATTCCTTAACAAATGTCACAAGGGCATTTGTTAACATTTCATTAAATTTAATAATATCGATATTGTGTGTTGAATTTTCATAAGATACAATTTTTATCGACTATAAATAAGGTATTTAAATTTAAAATAGATAGAATACATCGAAAACAATACAAATTTTTTGTCCCTCACATCAAAGAGGTTTAATATAAGAACAAACTTACTTGATCTAGTTAATAGCATAAAACGACACATAATATATAAGATACAATTAGAATTTTTTATTTTTTTTAAGATACAATTAGAACTTATTATGTTAAAAAAAAGATTTATTTATGAAAACAAACAAAAATAGATATTTTCATAACAATAATGTTGTAGGACAATGCATAAAACATAACATTAATGAAATGATGGTGATGGGTATGTTGAGGGACATGGATTCCAACGGCAGAAATTTCACATAGATTTCAATGCAATGGATTGTAACCGTTGATTTGAGATCGGAAAGTTTAAATTTTAAATTTTGTTTTACAAGGTAAAATAATTTTGACTATCAAACTCATTGACCTCTAAATCTTTTCAAATAATTTTTGTTATAGTTTTCCTACTCTTCTTACGACGGCATCTACAGATCTTCTCTCTACATGCCCAAACCATCTAAATTTGTTTTCTACCAACTTTTCTATTATAGGTGCTACGCTCTCTCTCTTCAATGGTGTCATTTCTAATCATATCTCATCTAGTCTTACCACTTATCCAACACAACATCATCATCCCGCTACACTTACTCGATTAGTATGTTGGCACTTAACCGTCCAAGACTATGTCATCGTCGGTCTGACTAATGTCTGTTAGAACTTTCCTTTCAACTTAAGCAGTACTTTCTTATCACATCAAACCACATGAGACTCTTCTCCATTTCAACCACTCAACTTGAATGCAATGATTTATGACCTGCTTCCATTTCTCCTTCACTTTATACTACGGATCCAAGATATTTATACCATGTAACTTGGGGTTATGTGATCTTCAACCTTTACCTCCAAGGTATAACTACTTCACCTTTTGCTGAAACCACACGCTTCTAAGGCTTGTGATCTCCAAGTCTCTAGTCTCCCATTCAATTCTTCCATCGACTCTTCAAGATAGACTACATCATTTGCAAAAAAAAAAAACATAAATTTCGATGCTAACACTTGGTAGATGTTGAATGAGTGTTCTTTAAAATATGGTTGCCTAAGTATCGAGACTCGAAAAAAAATATGGATGTCAATTTTTTTATAATCTTTATGAATATTTTTTTTACAAGAATAATCTTTATGAATATGACTCTACATTTTTTTTAACGGAAAATATGAATTTACTTTGTAAATAAGTGAATATTCAAAAGTTACTTTTATGACCGTTTGTATTCTTTGATTAAATCGGTTAATTAAATTAGCGGATTTTTTTTGTCAAGTTGTTTAGTGGTTAGAGCTCACACAATTAAATTGTGAAGAAGTGGAGCGTCTGGGGTTCGAACTCGAGCCCCTACATATTATATGCAATATCTCTACCAACTGAATTAAGCCCATAGAGATTAATCTAGCGGATTTTAATAGATAATAATGTGTTAGAAGGTGTTCGTGTAATATTACTAAGATAAGATGGGGATGTTGCAAAGCATGTGCATTTGAGTTGTTTTCATCAGCAAAGCATAGGTCTCTAAGTAGTTCCACAAGATTTATTTCATTTTTTTACAAGTGTTTTATTTCAACAACCATTTGATTGATAATTTTTAGGGCAATCATAATTTTATAAAGGAAAAGAGGTATTGACACAAAAACTAAAATAATAGAGAGAAAATAAAAACATAATATAAGTATGAGAGAGAAAGTTATCACAAAATTTATCAAAAAGTGATTGTATAAATATCATTTCTCTTTTGATAAATCTTATAGGTGCAAGTTGATATGACCGTCTATATTTATACTTTATAAAGTTTATGCACTATTCTTTTAATAAATTAATAATAATGTTTCAAAAGAAAACTTGAGAAATTGTAAAATAACAAAATCAATCAAATGAGACAAGTCTATGTATAAAACCAGGTGCCTTATTCATTTTAAGTTTATTTTTAGATAAGAAGTGCCTTAATTGAAATTGTGGTGTATATATATCATGCCAGCTATATATCTATCTGTATCCTTAACCATCTCTAATAATAAGCTTTAGAAATATTTGTGACTTTTTATTAAAGTTGAATTCATCATTATTATTTGATCCAACTTAGGTACACATATACATGCACGTATAATGAAGTAAACAAACAAGTGTTTGTTAGAAAATAAAATCCAACTAATGGGTTTTGTACTTGAAGCCAGAGGTTTAAAAAGTGGTTAGTAACGGTTTGGTCAATTTAACAAATCAGTTATTATTCATGTATTACATTGAAATGGGATAGAAACAGAGACAAGAGCTTATTTTTCTAAAAAAGTAACTAACCTTAATTCTTCATGCAAATGATTACTAATGAATTAGGAGCTGCCACCGCCGCCAAAACCACCGTCATTGCCATCAACACCGGTCGGAATAGCCAGTGCGCGGTGAAATGGGCGGTGGACCACCTTCTAAAGAAGAACTCCAATTGCATTCTCATTCATGTTCGTACCAAACCTCTCAATTCCAGTAGGTATTCTTCTCCTTATCTCCCATTCATCCTTCTCACATCAACAAAAAAAATAAATCAACCTTTCATCATAAATTTTAACAAAACCCTGTTTTTGTCCTTTCACCTAGATTATCATATTTTAACCTATGATATGATGTATGGCTATAATTTGAATTTAAATAAAACTATTTATGAATATAGAATTGATAATGTGTATGGGATCATGCAACCAAATTATTTGTATTATGAAATTTTGAATTTGGTTTAATGCAGGTGATCATATTGTCGATGTTCCTAAACATGGTCGTCCACCAACTCATGAAGAATTGCACCAATTTTTTCTTCCCTTCCGTGGATTTTGTGCTAGAAAAGGGGTAAGAATTAATAAATTTCCAAAGTTTGAGTAATCTCTATTAAATTCCTACATTTACATCTGAATTAGAAATTATATTTGATGAATAGGATAAATTTCCCAAAAAAATATGTCATGTTTATTATGTTTATATATAGGCTTAATTACTCTTTTGATCCTTAACTTATTTTTTGGTTTCGTTTTGGTCCCTTAACTATTAAAAGTTTCGTTTTGGTCTCTTAACTTACTTTTTGGTTTCGTTTTGGTCCCTTAACTATTAAAAGTTTCGTTTTGGTCCTTTAACTTACTTTTTGGTTTCGTTTTGGTCCTTAACTCTTCCTTCGTCAACCACTTTAGTCCTTTATGTTAGGATGAATGTATTAGAGTTAAGGGACCAAAACGAAACCAAAAAATAAGTTAAGGGACCAAAACGAAACCAAAAAATAAGTTAAGGTACCAAAACGAAACTTCTAATACTTAAGGGACCAAAAGAAAACCCAAAAATAAGTTATGGGACCGAAACGAAACTTTTAATAGTTAAGGAACCAAAACGAAATCAAAAAATAAGTTAAGGGACCAAAAGAGTAATTAAACCTTATATATATTATATACAAGTTGATAATTATGAATGTTGATCATTTTAGATTGAGGCAAAGGAATTGGTCTTGCATGACATTGATGTTCCTAGTGCTCTTACTGCTTATGTCATCGAAAATTTTATCAACTATGTTGTCATTGGTGCTTCTGCTTCCCCTTGGAGTGTTCTTATAAGGTCTTAATAACTAATTAATCTCACATTATATACATTTATTTATAATTACATATTGTAAAACCTTGATTAACATATTTCTCTTTTAACCAATATTCTCATTTACATGTGACAGAAAATTTAAAGAAGTGGATATGTCATCTACCTTAGCTAAGTCATTGCCTAAATCAAGCACATTGTATGTTATATCAAAAGGAAATGTACAACATATTCGACCAACAGGACCTATAAGAGACATAGTTACACTCTTGCAGAATGATCAATTGATGCAGCCAAATAAACTTTTTGCTCATACCCCTAATTGTGAAGATTTAAACAGGTATGATACAAATTATATATTTAATTTTAAAAAATAAGGTTTTGGTCTCATTATCTTAAAAACCGTTTTTCCCCTCCAAATTAAGTTTTTATGAACTTTGGTTCCTCGTATCATTTTTGGGGTCATTTTTTGTTATGTAGTTTGTGAGAGTGTCAACCTAATGTATATGAAGAATTAAAATGAACTTTAATGAAGAACATTTTTAAGTAAAGCATCAAAGGTGTAATTGTTCAAGGAAAAAACACATGGGGTTATCAACTGTTAGGTCGTCAACGTCAAAATTCTACAAATATTAAAATAGTAAATTTAAAATTGTTAGAATAACGACTTGGTTCAAAGGTAAAAGATATGAAAGCAACACAAACAAAGAACATAAAATGTTTGATCATGGAGTTCGGTCAATTGTGTTTATCTCATCGACTATGGCGCAGTTGCATAACCTTTTTATTAATCAAGCATGAGATTTACATGACACAACTTACATTTAAATACTACAATTCAATTCAAATATTGATCTCCGTCCGAGCGACCGATAGACTAATCGATAATTATGAGCCATATCTAGCAAAAATAGTTTAGGATGAATCTAAGAGCCTCTATATGCTATTTTGAGATTCTTGTCCATGATAATTTGTTTCCATGTCACTTAAAAGCAACATATCTGAATTTTTAATTATAAAAAAAAAAAAAAAAAAATATTACTTGAATTTTTTTCTTATTTATTGGTAGGACTAACAACACACATTTGTACAAGATTAGTTGGATACAATTAATTCTAACATATAAATCAGTCATCCTAAAAATAAATAAGATAACTTGCCAAACAAGTGAACAACATGTTCTAATCAAATAAAAAAAAGAGAAAGAATTAATATAGTTGATTTAAAATTCATCAGTCTCTACTAATTTCATGATTGGTGATGAACCTTAAAGTTTTACTCTACTAATTATATGATGTTGTGTATTTTCTTGTCTCATTACTTTATAAAGGAAACCATTCAAAGATGCAAACAAAGCCTGGGAACCATTACATGATATGAAAGATGTTACACTGATGACACCATGTAAATCCAATATTCTTGAAGATAACAATTCACCCAGAGGTCCAAGATTATCAGCCGGAAGCTCCTCGTCGCAAACTTCATCGAATAGAAGTTCTCCTGCCAATAGTAATGATAGTTCAGGGAAACATGGAAATCATGAAGTTATAAATTCAGACAATACTAAGCGCTTACTTTCTTCAAAACCACCAGTAAGTACACATGCCCTTTTCTTTTACACTTGCATTGACGAATTCTAGTTTATCAAGTTATGCATGTATCAAAATAATGAGGTTCTTGAGTGTAATATGTTATATTGGTATGTGTCACAATTTTTTGTACTTTCATGCAATAATCACTTCCAATCATTGATTTGATATCAAACTACTTAGATCATATATGTTTATTAACTTTATTTTCTCCTTTTGCATGAATCATCATATAGTTGCAGATAAGGATTGAGGCAAAAATAAAGAAATTAAAACTAGAATTGAAGAAAACAACTGAGCAGTATGGTATGGCATGCAGAGAAGCTGTCTTAGCAAAACTGAAGGTAACATCATTCATAATGTTATGAAAATTATGCTTGAATTTAACTTTAAACAAATAGATTTAATAAATTAATGAAAAAAATAGTCTAAAAGACGATTATTTTTCATTTAGGCAAGTGAAATTGAAAAGTTTAGAGAAGAAGAAGAGCAAAATGTTGAAAAAGCAAGGCTTGCTGAAGAGGCTGCATTAGCTTTAGCTGAAGTAGAAACACAGAAAGCAAAAGCTGCTTTGGAAGCGGCCGAAATGTCACAGCGTCTTGCGGAAATAGAAACTCAAAAGAGAAAGCTAGCTGAATTAAAAGTGAAACATGAGAAAGAACAAAGGATAAGAACATTGCAAGAAGTTGTGTATAATAGCATTCCATATAGAAGATATGATATTAAAGAAATTCAAGTTGCAACTAATGGCTTTGACAATGCTCTCAAAATTGGTGAAGGGGGGTATGGACCTGTTTTTAAAGGTGTGCTTGATCACACTATTGTTGCTATAAAAGTTCTTAAACCTGATTTAGCTCATGGAGAGAGGCAATTTCAACAAGAGGTAACTATATTTGTTCAATAATTATAAAATATATGACCTTTTTAATTATGAACTAAAAATGCTGACCAAAAAAACTACAAGGACTAAAAAGTGCATTATTTGTAGGAACTAAAAAGTGCATTTTTTATATATTTATAAGGACCATTTACTTAATTAACCTTTTTTTTTTTAAATATGAACTGTCTAGGATGATGTATAAGTGCCAAATACTAGCACTATGACACTGTCTTTTCAGTACCCTCTTTTATTGGCTAAATTTTTTGTATATCCTTACTAATTATTGCGAGTCTCATCGCCCTTATGTACCATCAATATTTTCAATGCAGGTTCTTATTTTAAGCAAAATTAGACATCCCAACATGGTGCTCCTTCTAGGTGCATGTCCAGAATTTGGATGCCTTGTGTATGAACACATGGAAAACGGAAGTTTAGAAGATCGTTTATTCCAAAAAGACGAGACTCCACCAATTCCATGGAAAAATCGTTTTAAAATTGCATATGAGATTGCCACTGGCCTTCTTTTCCTTCACCAATCAAAGCCAGATCCAATAGTACATCGTGATATGAAACCAGGAAACATTCTCTTAGACAAAAACTACGTTAGCAAGATCAGTGATGTTGGTTTGGCGCGACTCGTTCCTGCTTCAATAGCCAACAAAACCACTCAATATCGCATGACAGGCGCAGCTGGAACATTTTGCTACATTGATCCTGAGTATCAACAAACTGGATTATTGGGTGTGAAATCAGATATATTTTCATTTGGTATGATTTTGCTACAAATTATCACTGCAAAGCCTCCAATGGGTTTATCTCATATAGTTGAAGAAGCTATAAAAAAAGGAAACTTCATGAACGTGCTTGATCCAAATGTACCAAATTGTCCTGTTGAAGAGGCTTTGGCATGTGCTAAGCTGGCTTTAAAGTGTATTGAGTATAGAAAACGTGATAGACCTGATCTTGCTACTGTTATTTTGCCAGAGCTGAATCGAATATCACATATTTGGAACTCTGATGAGGAATAAGGATCCATTCACAAAAGTACATGCACATTTTTATTTGTATGTTAACATAAATAAAAGTATCTATTTTATGTTATTATTGAGGTTGCATCTTGATTATGAGATCATGATAAAACCGTAATTTTGTTAAACTTGTAAAATGTAAATTTTGTCAAAATTATAATGGTTCAGTACAATTATGTCGAATTTTCCTTAAAAAAAGCGATTATGTCGAATTCACCATTAATCAAAACATACATTCCATCTACAAAACAAAGTTAGTCAATTTGCGACTTCGAGGTTGTGACTCTAATGACATATGTATGTGACCTAAGTTTCCGATAACAACAAATTACCAAATGAAGATCTTCACATTTGTTAATAATATATGGAGTCAAAGGAAGAGAAACTATAACAAAGACGACTAGGTTTTATTAGTAAAAAGAAAAAAGACGACTAGGTTTTATTAGAATAACAATAACGTGAATTTGCATAACTTGTCAAAATATTACAAGAAAATATGTAATTAAACCTAAAATGTCTCTAATAACTAATAACTTAAAAACCTAAAATGCCCAACAAATAGGAGAATCTAATAACTTGTTATCTAACAAATTTCTTCATTAACCAAAAGAGCTTTCAAAATTAAATACGAAAACATAAATCTTCTTTTGTCCTAAAAACAAAAACCATATCTGAAATATGAGTTGATTTTATTTTTTATACGATATGTATTTTTTAGCAAACCTTTGCCACACTTTAATCTTTGTTTTTATATTTCCAACATCTCAACCTTATTTTGTACCTTCTGCTCCTTAAATTGAACTTGGCGAGAGGCAATCCACAAACTTGCCAACTCCACAAATTTGGCAGTATACTTTGTCACTGACATGTTCCCTTGCTTCAGCTAAGGAACTCGATCTCTTTCTTCCCTCGAACATCTTCTAGAAAGTATCGGTTTAAGAACTCTCTCCTAAACACAGCTCAAGTAACCACAACACCGTCTTGCTCTAGGGTAGGTAGAAGACTCACCCACCAGTCATCAGCTTCTTCAGCTAGCATGTGCGTACCAAAACACACCTTCTGAACCTCTGAACACTGCATCACACGGAACACTCTCTCTATCTCCTTGAGCCTCGTCTGAGCTCCATCAGGAACATATCTACCCTTGAAAGCAGGAGGATGATTCCTCAGAAAAGTCTCTAGCATCCTCGCTTCAGCATTTGCACCAGCATTCGCATTAGGCTGCTGTCCCACAGCTTGAGCCACGGCTTGTAGTGCAGCAGCTAACGCAACATCGTTTCTTCTAGCCATTCTTAATCTCTACACAACAAGCAACAACAACATAAGATAGTATTGCAACTGTTACTAAACTCGAAACGACTCAACTACTTGGCCGGACGGACCGACCTGCTCTGATTCCAATTGTAACACCCCATTTTTCCCAACTTAAAAATTTCAAACATATATCAGAGTATTCAACACAAACGGAATGCTACACTTCACAAAATCATAAATAAGATAATTAACTAATTATCCTTCAACATAATTGCCCAACTTTATAGGGGAGAGCTCAATCAAGTCCCATATCGATGGAACAATGAAAAGTACTCTTAGATTAAATTAATTGCCCTACTTTATTTGAAACAAAAATGAGAACATTGGCATAATTATGCACAAAGTCTTCCCCCTTCATCTATCTCTCCCCATATTTATGCACCATGTTCTCTTTAAGAGCATCTACAATGGATACACTCATTTTTTGTTCTTAAATGGGTCCCACGTGCACATATCACTTATTTATAATTTTTTAATAGTAGTACCTAATAAGAATTCAATCTCTCCAACCCAGCATCTCACAAATTTCTTAAATGAGACTCACTAATCAACTATCAATAACTTTATATCATTACATTTCAATTTTTTAATACTAAAAGAGTGCGGATCCCGCTTAAAAGCGGAGGTCTTAAGTAAGACCCCGAGTATTACAAGACCTTGAAAAAAATTCTCCTCAATGGAGGTGCCTAATAGGTACCGGGTCTTAAATGGTTAAGACTCTCCCATTGGAGATGGTGGTAAAATTTGAAAAAAAAAAAACTATATTTTTTATTTGGTTAATAAAACTTCGAAGTAGTAGTATAAAACTACCTTATTGTTTTCCATGATCATTCTTATGGAGTGAGAACACTTGTTATAAGAACTTATTTGACCAATCATTGGTGATTTTTTTTTATTAGGGTTAATAGGTGTTTACACCGCTATCATATAAGTGAATTTTGATTTACCACTATAAAAAAAAATTGAAGATTTCCCATTGTAAAATGTAGATTCTTTGATTTTGGAGTATCATAATATATGACTGAGCAAACTTGCTTATGTGACATGCTGAATGTGTAATTAAATTTATTTTTTCAATTTTTTGTGTACACATTGATAATGCAATAAAAAGTCATTATTTTTATAAATAAACTAAAAAAAATGTTGTTATTGTAACACCCCGTTTTTCCCAACTTAAAAATTTCAAACATATATCAGAGTATTCAACACATAAACGGAATGCTACACTTCACAAAATCATAAATAACAGCACCTAAAAGACTCAGTGAGGGATAACCACTCACGACAGCAAAGCAACAACAATACTCTCGATCACCTGCAAGTTACTCATACGAAGAGTAACATTTCCAAGCAGAAGGGGTGAGATTTCACAAAACAATAATATTAAACATATAATTCAACAATTATATTTAACAACATGAAAACATCATAATATTCATCATAGATAATAATATATCATTTATCACTTCATTAATAGTTTATATAAAGAATCACAACTTCAACAACTTGGCAACTTAACATCTTTGACTCGACAAATACGACTATGCAACTTAGACCTCTTATATGCATGTGGTACCAATCCAGGGCATCAAGCCCTCAACGTAATAAGTATTAATATACTTTCAGGGCATCAAGCCCCCAACATAATTGAGCTAAAGCTCCAGGGCATCAAGCCCCCAACGTGGTGAGCAAAGGCTCCAGGGCATCAAGCCCCCGACAATGAATGCTAATGCATGGACACAACAACTTAACTTCTTATAAACAACAACCTCTTAAATATATCCAATAATTTGGAACATCATCATCTTAATCAACTTAGACCGACTCATGCAGCTTAGTTAAATAACAAACAGCAACATAGGCAGTATGCAAATCATCATGATATAACAATATCGAATGCAAGTCATCAACATCATAAACATCAACATAATTCATGTAATGTATATACAATTATATAACATTAGCAACAACATTAGATTATACAATTCAGGCTTACTGAAACAACAACAGCAAGATAAATAACTTAGTTTCTAACCTCCAAGATCAACTCACATCAACTCATGCAACAAAGATCGCATTTAACCTAACAAAGCATTCTGTAATTGGGCAGTTTGCGAGGCGAGGGCCTCTACTCGCCATGGCGAATTCAGGTCTAACTCTCAAAAATCCATTCTTAAACTATTTCAGGTTCAGTCTTAATCTCCAATCTTTCCTAATTATTATTAGACATGTTCAGACACTCAAAAACATCTAAGGTTCAACTTAAAGGTCAAAATTACGAAATCATGATGCCTCTCTAGTCACACTTGCTAGGCGAGTGAATCTGCTCGTTATGGCGAGCTGCAAGGTGCAACTCGCGAGGCGGGGAAAACTTGCTCGCGAGGTGAGCGATGAAGTTCATCACTCGCTATGGCGAGGATCATAGCTCGGGAGGCGAGCGATGAATGTTGGCTCGGGCAGAAGTGCAGTTTTTACGAAAATTCACTATTTCTCATGGTTTTAAGCCTAACATTGATTCTTGTAATCATCTTATGACTTATCTAAGGTCTGTAAACAGTTTCTACATCAATCTAACCATTCTACATCAATTAATCCTCAATTCCTTTCATTAACCCTAGTTTTCCAACTTTTCTAATTCAATCCTACACTTGCTAAATACAATCATATGAATCATATAGGTTAATAGAATTGAATGCTAGTCTCACCCTTACCTTAATAATCAAAATCGCAGCTTTCTTGGTGCTTCTCTCTTCTCTTGACTTTTTCTCCCTTTTTTCCAAAAACTGATCGTACGTAATGTTTTTCTAAACTAGGTCTTTCCTACTTATATCTCCTCTATCTACTTTATCTTATTTCTCTTTCTCCCCCAAAACTCTCTAAAATCTCAAAACAACCCCTCAACTCAATATTTATTTTATTTTCAAATCTTATTTTATTAAACAATAAAATAAGTCACAACTCCTCATAAAATCACATAAAATCACCTCAATCATATAAATCTCTTAAATCACACATATATCATATAAATATAATATAAACTCATCTTAATAAATTATAGACTCAATTAAATAATTAAATAATTCAAAGAAGGCGTTACAGTCATCATCCGCGTGTCTTCCTCTCTCATCCATCATTTTCATTTCTTTTTAACCACAAATTTATCTTCAATTGAAACTCATTTTCCTTCAAAATCCAAAGCCCTGATATTGTTTTCCTTGGTCTGTGAGTCTGATTTTAATTTGAAGTCTAAGCTTTGTATTGATATTTTGCCTAATTACTATCTTGTTAATTGTGCAAAATATAAGGGTAGGAGGTCTGGTGGTCTAGCTAGGCTATGGTTTAATGATGTAAATTTGACTATTCACAATTATAATACGAGATTCATTGACCGTTATATTTCTTGTTCTACCACTAATCTTGGTTGGTATGCCACATGAATCTATGGTTTTTCAATTCACGATGAAAAACACAAAATTTGTGATCTTATTAATTCTATTAAATCTAACCATATTAATGATAACCGGCTTTTGTTTGGTAATTTTAATATGGTGATAGCTGATAAGGAAAAAATGGGTGGCAATTCTATTGATTACAATTTAGCTGACTCTTTTAGTAATACTATTAATGGCTGCAACTTAGTGGATTTAGGTTTTAAAGGGAATATATTCACTTGGGCTAATAATCAAACTGACACTAGTCACATTCAAGAGAGACTTGATAGGTTTTTGGCTACTCCTAGTTGGATTGATTCTTACCCTAACTATTGTAACAATCATTTGCTTAGATATGCCTCTGATCATAACCCTTTGCTTTAAATTTTTGGCCTAACAATGCTTGCAGGTTCACCAAAACAGATAGATACTTGCCAAAAGTTGAGCAACTGTGATTCAAAATTCTGACAGTAATCAAATTGTTCACTCTACCTGGTCTCACAGTAAAGGGGATATTCCTAGTAAAATCAAGTCATCTTCACAGCTGGGGAAAAGAAACTTTTGGAGATATTCCTAGGAAAATCTCCAAATCCAGAGGGACCTAAAGCTGCTCAAAAATAAAATTCTTGATACAACTACTTTAAAGATGATCAAAATTCAGGAACAAAGTCTTGATGACCTTATGAAGGAAGAAGAGCTCTGGTGGGCTCAAAGGGCTAAAATTAATTGGCTCCAGGTTGGGGATAAAAATTCCAAGTATTTTCACATCAAAGCTTCTCAACGGAGGAGAAAAAACACTATTAATCAAATCTAAGATGATAATGGAAATACTTGGAGTGATATTGACAGAATGAGCTCAACTTTCGTGGAGTATTTTAGTAAAATCTTTACTTCCTCTAACCCTTTAGATATGCAGGATACTATAGATGTGGTGAAAGACAGAATCAATAATGACATTATAACTCTCCAAAAAGATTTCAGTACAGAAGAAGTGTTTGAAGCAATCAATCAAATGAAAAGTACTGCAGCTCCAGGCCCTGATGGCATGCCTGCTCTATTCTATCAATCTTATTGGGAGGTCATTGGTAATGATATCACTGATTATGTCCTTAAAATCCTTAACCATAATGGGGATCCTGGTAATATCAATCACACTCACCTTTGTCTTATTCCTAAAATAAAACATCCTTCTTTACCTTCAGATTACAGACCTATTGCTTTATGTAATGTCCTTCTAAAAATTGTTACTAAAATCATAGCTAATGGACTCAAAATAATTTTAAATACTATTGTAAGCCCTCAACGAAGTGCTTTTCTCCCTAATAGGCTTATTTCTGACAACACTATTTTGGCTTATGAAGCTTTTCATTATCTAAAAACTCACAAAAATAAAAATAAAAAAGGGAGTGGTTGGTATCAAACTTGACATGGAAAAGGCATATGATAGGGTGGAATGGAACTTTCTTGAGGCTACTCTTTTAACTATGGGTTTCCCTAAAAAATTGGTGTCTTCTATTATGGTTTGTATTAAGAGTGTTTCTTTTTTTTGCGCTTATTAATGGTTACCCTTCTTCTACCTTTAAACCAAATAGAGGTATCAGACAGGGAGACCCTTTATCTCCATATCTGTTTATCATCTGTGCAGAAGTCCTATGTGGCCTTATTACTAAGTATCATAACCAAGGAAAAATCTAGGGTATCTCCATAGCCAGAAATGCTCCTGCTATTTCCCATTTATTCTTTGCTGATGACAACATGATCTTTTGCAGGGCAAACAAATCAGAAGCTAAACATCTAAAGGAAATCTTTGATGAATATAAAAGAGTTTTAGGCCAGAAAATCAATCTTAACAAATCTGAAATGGTGTTCAGCCCTAATATTATACAAAGTGTCAAAAAGGAGTTTCAAGACTTCATGCCTATCCAGATCACTGACTCTATTACCAAATACTTAGGTCTCCCTACTCAGGTTGGCAGATCAAAGACTCACACATTCAACTTTATCATGGAAAGAGTCAGAGCTAAATTAAAAGGGTGGAAGGAGAGGAATCTATCCTTCTCAGGAAGAGGTGTTTTAATCAGAGCAGTTATTCAAGCTTTGCCTACTTATGTCATGAGTATGTTCCTCATTCCCGAGGGCATTTGTGATAAAATAGAGCAGGCAATCTGCAGATTCTGGTGGGGAGGAAATGAAGACAGAAGAAGGATCCACTGGAAAAACAAAGACTTCCTATTCAAGCCAAAATTCAGTGGAGGCCAAGGTTTTAGAACTATGCGCAGTTTTAATGAAGCTTTGTTAGCAAAGCAAGTCTGGAGATTAATTAAATACCCTACATCCTTCTTAGCCACTTGCCTAAAAGCCAAACACTTCCCCAATACAGATGTTTTAAAAGCTAAATTGGGTAATCAACCTAGTTTTGTTTGGAGCAGTATCTACCACACAAAGTGGATTATCAAAAAAGGGGGTCGCTGGTTAATTGGAGATGGCAAAAAGATAGATGTGTGGGATGATAACTGGCTACCTCATCAGAATGGATTCAAAACTGTCTCTAAGCCAACCAATAACATTGATATCAGAATTGTGAAAGACCTCATGGTGGAGGGCCAAAAAAAGATGGCAGCAGAACTTACTTACAATAATAACTTCTACAGGTTTGAAGCTGTAGAAGTTTGTGACCAATACTTTTTTTTTAATATTTTTTTTCAATGTGTAAAGTAAAAGTAGTATTACTACTTATAACATATATAATATAATAGTTTATATTGTTTGTCTCAAGTTTATAAATTAAGTTGTGTGAGCAATCTAAAAAATTAAAGTTGGGTTAAACATATAAAAATATGGTATTATTGGTTAAAAAAATTGACAAAGAGTAGGGTCAGCTGACCCCAAATGCTGCTTCTACTTGCATCCGTGTATGTTACTATGTATAATCTATAACAATGAATATTTAAGTTAGTAAATGTCAAAAATTCATTTTAAACTTATATAAAATGAGTTTGAAATAACTTTTTATTATTTTTGAATATATTTTAAAAATAATTCATTTTTAAAAATATAAAAAAATTTCATTATTACCGACCTGTACGAAAACGTACATATAAAAGCCCTTAAACCCTAAAACCCTTTCACCGCGCCATTCAGAAACCCTGCACGGCACCACAAACCCCACACCTGACACCACCGCTTCCTCCGTTCCGACGAAGCTTTCGATTCTTCAACAAACTCTCTAATTCTTCATCTTCAATCATCTCACGCGAACACAGTCTCCAATTTCATCTCAATTTTCATACTCGTTGTTCAAACGAAACTATTTTATCATTATTTTCGATTTTGATTCTTGTTTTTATATATTCTTACTCGATTAACGTTAAATTTTGTTAGAAAAGTGTTTTTAGGTTGAAATGTCGATTGACGGAAGCTTCACCCTTCATTTGGCGCTTCGGAGATTGCTTGATCGTTGTCCAAAGCTTCAATCATTTCCTCAGATTGAGGCGTTAGCTCAGAAGGCATGGCTTCAATCTTTAATTCCTCTTTTTACATTCGTTTCATGTTTGATTTGACTTAGTTGAGCTTATAGGATCATATAAGTTTAGTGTGAAAACAACTTATGAGTTATTAGGTTGTTCATAAGCTGTTTTCAACTTATTTTTATAAGTTTTCCAATGTGAAAACAACTTATAGCTTATACGACGATAGGTTAACTATTAGCCATTTGCAGCTTATAGTACAAGTGCTTAGCATGATAATTGATAAGCTTGCATAAGCTATTTTTATAGCAAAAACTAAAATAACATTAAATTATTTTTTAAATACCATACGTTGTTTTTATAAGCTATATTTGAGAACTTATGAAAACAAGTAGTTGAAAGTTTATGAAAATTGTCATAAACAGTCATCATAAGTTTTCCCAAACAGTCACACAAAACTTATGTTAGTAGATAAACTCAAATAAGACAATCCAGGTGGACTGTATATTTTATCTGCAATTCACTTAGTTTTTCTATTGTATATATGGTCATGTTTGGTTGACTTATTTAATCTTATCCGATGACATAAGTTTTTCGAGACCGTTTAGAGACTGTTTATGCTTATTTTCTTAAGTTCTTTGATATGAAAAGTGAAAACAACTTATTGCTTATGCAAAATAATTTATCTTTATTTTTGGCCTGTTTGGATTGACTTATTCGAGCCTATCTACTGGCATAAGCCCTTGTGAGATTGTTTGAGAGAACTTAGGAAAACAACTTATAGATTATACCTAAACAATTTCACTTTATTTTATCTTCTGTTATAGAGATAACTTATAACAATTTCACTTCATTTATCTTTTGTTATAGAGATAACTTATACACAAGCCCTTATCATATAAATGCTTATGTATAAGCTGCAAATTAAGCTGTTTATCCAAACAAGGCCTTTATCTTTTCCTTTAGAAATAGCTTATACATAAGCTCGATAAGTGCTTGTGCTATATATATATATATGTTCAAGTGATTAATATAATTATGAGTTATTTTTTAAACTAATTCATTAAAACAAAAAAAGAAAAGAAAAATTGGATTGACGCAATTCAACTATTATGCATTTTTATTTTTTTGTTTATTGCTGTGTACAGGGGAACTTGGTTACACAAGAGGAAGTGGTTAATGTGTTAGTGGGTTTTTTTCTGCATCCTAGTTATACAATTCCATTGATGGGATGTTTCCGGGCAATTGCTAGAAAATTTGTAGATAAAGCTGTTGCTTTGCTTCGTTTGGTACCAAATTTGAGGTCTAATACCGTGGATGATGCTATGGAAATTGACGCAGACATTGTCTTGGATGATGTTGCCAATGTTGTAGAGTACTATGTTGAACAGGGAAGGGGTCTTGATCTTCATGAACATGTTTGTTTAGCCTTCTGTCGTGCTCTCGATCTTCATGAGCAGAACTTGATGAGGTCGGTATTTTATTTTAAAATATGGTAGTAAGAGCCTAATTTTGAGTTATTTTTTGTCTCTAGCCATCTATACTTTTTATGCTCCTTTTAGATTCAGTTTATTGTTAGTAATGTTAATTATTGTCATAGAAAATTAAGATTTTAAATTGATGTTAATTATTGTCATATAAAATTAGGATATCTCTAGTTTCTATTTCTATGAATTATGAAACACTTGGTGTAAAATTTTGTTTATTTGCAAGTCTTGGGTACTTCCCTAAATGCTATAGAAATATTATTATATTGCTATTATGTGGAAATTTATATCGAAAACGAAAAAAATATAGGTATCTGCGTGCACATGTGTGTGGGGAATTGGAGAGCAATTATCATACTACTGGCCTTGTTTTCCAGTTCTATATCTCTTAGGAGGATATAATCTTTCCTTTTTTTATTTGCAATATATTTTTTTATTTTTAAAATTTAATAATGTTAACAGCAGCAATGCAACAATTGTCCTATGTGTGTGCAGTTTGTACGCACTTCCGCATGGATAGTATTTATGTTTAGTTGTAATAATTCTTCCATTTTGTCCAACAAAAGAATTTTTTTATTTTCTTTTATAATTCCTCCATCATTTTTGCATTGTTAAGTAAACTACTTGTAAAAAAAGAAAATGATGTAGAAATCTGTCATCCAATTCTAAATTCTAAATTTCAAACTCAAGGGAGTGATGATTATTATCAACAACTTTGACAGTAGTTATCCTTTTATATTTAGAAATTTGTATTATAGTTAGCTAGCTCTTTTAAAGGGCATATACTTGTATTAATTCTAAGTTTTGTGCACTTTTATCACCATCTATCACCCTATCTTGTCAAGTAGCATACCCTTTTCATAATTGACAATATTCGTTGCTTATTGATAATTTATAATGATCCAGTTATAGTATTGATTTATAGTGATGTGAATATAGTATTTGCTAATTTGTTAACAAGTTACAAAATTGTGATTTGATTCTCTCTTTGGTGCAGTTCTGTATTAAGCTATTTCAAATTTGCACCTGCTCCATTTGAAAGATTTTCAGGGAAACATGTTATGGTCAGTGCATTTATGATGATTTTTTGAGAAATGATTTTAGGATATGCTTTTGCGTATTACCTAGCAATGTCCTCTTTTTTCAGGTTGAGCCCCATGGACTGCATGTTGCTAGCATATCATACCGTTTTCTTGTTTTAAATCCTGAAATTTTCTCAAAGCTTTGGGACTGGTCTTGTTTTCTAGAACTCGAGCCATGCAAATCAGACCTGATATGGTGCAGGGGTGAGATATTAAAAGTTGTGCTCAAATCAGGTTCAAGAGCCAGTGAAAGCTTGAATATTGAAGCTCAGGAAGCATCTGCACGGTCAGTTTTGTATAATTTTTTTTTGCTTTGATGTTGCACTCAAAATGTATTGCATGTTCAATGATAATTTTCAACTTGTCTTATTCAGTTGGAAAGAGTTTTGTGAGGACACATTACTAGAGAAAGCTGGTTGTTTTGTCGAACCAACAGCAGACTATGTTTCTGATTCTCCTAATAGTAGCTTGGATTTCAATCAAGAGATCTGTTTAAGTTCCTTAAGATTTAATCATCATCCCATTGGTTCTCCAAAGGTTCATGGGTTGCAGCCACCTTATAGGAGCAAACGGCTTACCACAAGGTACAACTTATTTGACTCCATACTTTGGTCTATTTCTGCTTTCTATAATTTTATTTGGCAATAGTTAAATTTCAATACAGTGGAGAGAACCTACCGGAATAAAAAAAAGAACTCTGTCTATCTGTTTCCAATTATACTGTTTGAACATTTTTAAATGCTAATTTTATGGTTTTCCTTTGTTAAGCTGTGTAGCTTCTCTCTGGATTGTTTTACCGATACTTCTGATTTCATTTTAGTTAGAACTTAGTTTTTGATATCTTCTCTATAATTTTAGGGATGATATATCAGCAAGTTGTACATTTATATTGACATCAGCAGTGAAGGAAAGTTATGAAAGAGTTCTATTGGCAGCGAGTCAGAAGTGGCCTGTTCTTTTAGTTGGTCCCTCTGGTTCCGGAAAATCTGCTCTTATTTCTAAGCTGGCTGAGGATAGTGGTAACCAAGGTAAATTATACTATTGACCTTGTTATGTTATTAGTTTCTATTTCTTGTTTGCCCATATGGTATAATTTGACCGAGCATGTTTAGTTGGAAGATCACATCTCTTGGGATTTCTTTTTCATCTGTTCTCCGCTATTAGCTAGTCATTATATCTTTCGTGAAAACAATAATCCTGTCTATCTTTATACACAAGTTATGGTGGAATATGTTCAAACATGATTATAAGTTCTTTAGTCAAATTAAAACTCCATTACTCCATTAGGACTTGAATACAGTTAATAGAAGAAAAACAAAATAGTATGAAAGCAATTGCGCACGTATTTTTTCCTGTGAATTACTGTTCATTTTGTGAATTCATGGTGTGGGAAAGAGGTGTGGAAAGCTCATGGTCTTCCTTACTGGGTTTCCCTCAAGGATATGCTTAGGGGTTGGAGAGCTTTCCCTGGTTTCTCCTCGTTTATGTTTGTTTTCATCTTTCATGTTTTATTCTGTTTTTAAGAGGATTTATTATCCCCTTCAGTCTTTCTAATTCTCTCTTTATCTAAATAAATTTCATTTTCTATCAATCTACGTTAATAATTGTTTATGCTCTTATTTTCTTATGCAGTTATATCCATCCAGATGGATGACCAGATTGATGGCAGAACATTGGAAGGGGGGTATGTCTGTACAGATAGGCCTGGGGAGTTTAGATGGCAGCCTGGGTCACTTACTCAGGTTCCAATTCATATCTAACTCATGCAGATGTTTTGGTATCTGTGCCTAGACAAGTTAACAAGAATCTCATTTCTGTATTGTCTTTGCTATCACAGGCTGTGCAGAATGGATTTTGGATTGTTTTTGAGGATATCAACAAAGCACCATCTGACGTACACTCCATATTGTTGCCTTTATTGGAAGGGAAGGATTCATTTGAGACAGGACATGGGAAGGTGATTTTTTTGGCTGTTCACTTCTCTTCTTAAATAAAGTAAATTGTATTCATTTTCTGGTTTTTCTGGTCCATGACCTCCAAGAAGATCATTTTGTAAGATACAACAGTTCTTTGTTAAGTTTTTATTAATTCTTTCACATTATATGCTACTTTTGGATGGATTCTATGATGCGATCTATTCTTACCTTAATTAATAAGCAATATTTCAATTTGACAATTGTAAGTCATTATCATTTAAGGAATACAAGTAACAACCAAATAGATAAACCTTTGGTTGATGAAAATGTTTGGTTTTAAATAAAGGCAAATGCTAACTTGTGCCCTCAAGGGCACATGTTAAGGAACTTATTAAAGAAATATAAGCATAAAAAGTCGTGCATTCAACTTCTTAAAAGTCAATATATTATGTTTTCCAATGCAAAGTTGCTCTTTTTGGGTTGCTTAACATGTGTCCTTAGGACACAAGTTAACATGACCCTTAAATAAAAGTGTATGTGTGTATACACACCATTTGTATATTGGAATGTCTTTCTTATGATGATGATAGAAAATCCAATTTTTTATTAAGACACACTATCGAAGCATGCGGTTTGGGAAACTATAGCTTATTATTATCATTTTGTTTTGCAATTCTTGCATGGAGTACTTCGTTTATAGTTTCTTAGCGAACGCATGCTTGTCCTGGCACCTTGGTGTTATTTCTCATTATGTATTCTGATTTTTTTTTTACAAGATAACAAGGCTGAGCCTTAAAGTACTTGTAATTTAGAGTGAATGGTTGTATTTTAAATCAACTCTCTTTGACCTTAACCCACTTGGGTTGGCCTGGTGGTGTTGGCTTGGGACCTAGGAGTGTGCTCCTCTCAATGTCTCAGGTTCGATTCTCCCCGGTGCCAATATCGGTGGACTAGTTTGGCATCTTAAAAAAAAAAAAAAAACTCCCTTCGCCCTCACATATATAATTGCTGAATAGGATTATGATCGGTTTTCTGTTTAATAGGGTATCATTCTCTCAACAGAGCAGAATGTTACATTTCTCTTCAGTAAAACTTTTTCTTTGGCAAAGTTTAATTTGGGATAAAAAAATCTTTTTATGAAAAGCATAGTAACAAAAAAATGTTACAGTGGTGAGTTTCAAGCATCCTGATGTTGACGCAACATAGTAAAAAAGATAATGAGAAGAAGTTTCTGCTGACTTATCAGAAATAACCATTGGCCAAAAATATAAGCCAATCTCCCTACAGAGCACAGAAGAGGAGACTTCTTTTGAAAATTCTACTACGTTGAGTTGGTTCAAATGCATCTGCTATATGCATACGATTTGTTTATGAACTGTTGTATTTTTCCTTGATATCTTCCACTCCTCTTGCTTAACCAGTTGATCATAATTGATAAGATAAAGATTTACTCTAGGAATGGAATGTACACCTTACCAGAATTCTAGATGGATAAATTCTATCATTCATGTCTAATCTGCGTCTCAATTCCTCTCTACCAGTAATTAATTGTTCAAGTGTTACATATTCTGCAGATAAAGGTGGCAGATAGTTTCAGGATCTTTTCAACTGTTGTTTCTGATTTAGACTCTTCCGAGAGTGCAGGTTCTTACCTTCACCGTTCATGATTTTAGTTGATATGTTTGTAATTCTTTCGGTGTTTATGTATATCATGTTGTTTATTCATATACTTGTTCTCCATTAATTCAGTTGATGTTTGGGGGGGGGGGCTAACTACGTGTAAATTCGTAGATACCCTTTTTAACGAGCATTGGTAAATGCAATCCTTTGCTGCACTTGATTGAAATCCGTCACATGCATCTTTGAGGGTGATTTGGCATTGATTGTTTTAGGCTGTGCTTTATTTTTAGTTTCTATACAGACATCCAGAGTTGAGTTGAAAGGAACTAGGTATTTGGAAAGAGGCTTGGTAGTTAAATGGCTACGAAGTGAAAACTATCCAGAAATACATCATTATTGTAACTAGCAATTTGAAGTAAAAGTTAAGAATGGGCATTGCTGCTCTTCACTGCCTCATCACTATTCCAGTGAAGAGTTCCCAAATGTCTGGGAGTGTAACAATAGCTGTATTCATAATTTATTTTCCTGAACCCTCTTTTATATCCCCACAAATTCTTTCACAAAATAATCCATCTTTTTCAGGCATATTTGTTTTGTAATGAAGAGTATAGGGTTTTGTTACCTTGCCAACAATTTCAACATTAAGTAGTATTTTATTTGCCCAAGCACTTATTCAGGAGAAACCGATCAAATTCGAATAATACAGTCCAAATAAACTCATTTTCTTTGAATCTGGAAATCTTCCTCAGATATAAGGAAACAATTCCGTTCAAGAGCCAAAGACTGTAGTCTTGATTCTTTTTCTTCGTTTCAACCGGTTTTCACTTTCTTCCAGCTTTTACAGCCTCCTGGGTGAAACCACCAGCTTTTGACACTTCTTTTCTAGGGATCTTTCCTGCAAGCGACCCCACCTCAACAATCGTCTCCTCTAGATTGACCTTTCCACAGAATCTTTACTGCCTACATCCCCACACATGATATGTAGGGCCACCTCCTTGATATATGTTCACATACAAATGGTCACCTTCTTCTGGCCGTCCTAACCTAGTCACTTATGGCCCCAACTGTTCACACATGTCTCTTCCACCATTGTTAGTGTCGTTCTAGGTATCATTTATTTGTTGGTTTTGGTGTTCTAGTCACAGCTCCTCACCCGCAAGGGTCTCTCGCTTCTATTAGACCTTCCTCAAACTGACGGGTCTTAGTTTTTAGGCTTGTTCCAAGATTTGTGTTGTTGTATCTATGTCTTTTGCCCATTTTCTAGGTACAATGCAGTTGTACAAGTTTTTTGTTTTTTCTCCCACATTGTGAAATTGGCTTCTCCTATTTTGAGATTATGAACTAGTTGCTGACCTCGGCTGTACTTTAAGGTCAAGATTCACTCAGTGTCCTTTGGAAAAAAATAAGAATCCGAGCACCGGAAAATGAAGATTTGCAAGAGATAGTCAAAGTGAGGTATCCTGATTTGGGGATTCATGCCAACAAACTCATAGGTACTGATTTACAATTTATTTAATATTTTAGTTTGACAATCCATTTTTTAATCATAAATTTTTGCTACAGACTCCTTTAATATCTTGCAACAATATAACTTTATATTTTTGGCAGAAACCTTTGATAGGGTCAGCAACTCTATTTCCATGTTTCAAGTAGCGGGATGCTCTTCTGTCAGGTTCTCATTAAGGTATTTTTTTTTTTTTGAAAACTCGGTATCTGGGCCAAGGATATTTTTAAGAGTAATTATACGCTACCTGTGCTTTTTGGTAATTTTTTATTATTAATGTGGCATTTGGTTCTCCATGGCAGGGATCTCTTAAAATGGTGTAAAAGAATAACTGGTTTAAGGTTTTGCTTTGATGGTAGCTTGTCAGAAGAACAATGTAATTCTATATATACAGAGGTCTGTTTTTTTGGTTTTTTGGGGTTTCTTCACTTTTTTTTTTGATATATATTTCATAGATGCTTCATGTGTAGCTTGTATTATATCTCAGGCTGTTGATGTATTTGCGACCTTCCCTGCTTCATTTGATAACCGGTTATCAATAATGAAAGAGATAGGGAAGTTGTGGAAAAGACGAGATTCTGCTGCTGAGACCTTATATCCCCTCGACAAACCAATATATCAGGTTTTATTTATTGAAGTTTAGCCTTTACTTCATTCTTTTGCCTCATCAGTTTCTCATTTATGATGGTAAATGCAGGATTCTGTCCCAGGTTTAAAAATAGGCCGGGTTTTACTCCAGTACACAAAAACACCTGTGAGTATATTCTGTTGACAATTTTTTAAAGATGATGACATAACTTCTGCGGAATAGTCTCATTTTTCGTTGACTTCGCTTTTATTTTTCATATGCAGTCAAACGAACGCAGAATTCCATTTGTTGAGATCCGTAGTTCGTTGTTTGTATTGGAGCGTATAGCTTGCTCTGTCAAGCATAATGAACCTGTACTCTTGGTTGGAGAAACTGGTACTGGAAAGACTACACTTGTTCAAAATTTGGCTTTAAGGCTTGGTCAGAAGCTTACTGTTTTGGTCTGTTACATATTGCTCTATTATCTGCTCTGTTATTTGAAATTTCAAGGTTTTTTGAGTGTGAGACATGACGTGGTTTATATTTTTTTCACAGAACATGAGTCAGCAAAGTGATGTTGCTGACTTACTTGGAGGATTCAAGCCGGTGGATGAACAGTTTGTGTATTCCCATCTTTATCAGGAATTTATGGCTCTGTTCGCTAGGACATTTCCTATTGAGGTATTTCTTATATTTATTTATTTATTTATTCATTTGTATTTTGTGTGTAACTGTTGTTAATAGCTCTATTTGTTTGTTGACGTACAGCTAAATTCAGAGGTTTCTAATCATCTAGAGAAGATTTTAAATAGCAAGAATTGGGAAAAGCTACTTAGAGGAATTCAACAAGGAGTTGGGAAGACACAACCGCTTATAAGATCCAAAAAGCGTAAAAGGCCAGAAGAACTACTCCAAGCTTGGGAGAGCTTTTATATGAAGTTTGACAATGTCTGTAAAAGTAATCTATCTTCTGGGATGCTTTTTTCATTTGTAGAAGGAAGTTTTGTTACTGCTCTTAGAAACGGTGAGTGGATTTTGCTTGATGAGGTGAATTTGGCTCCTCCGGAAACCTTGCAAAGAATAATCGGTGTTTTAGAAGGGGAAAATGGGGCATTGTGTTTAGCTGAAAGAGGGGATATTGATTATATACACCGTCATCCAAACTTTCGTATATTTGCTTGTATGAATCCAGCAACTGATGCAGGGAAACGGGATTTGCCATTTTCATTGAGGAGTAGATTTACTGAATATTTTGTTGATGATGTTCTGGATGATAATGATTTAAGTCTGTTTATTAGTCAGTTCATTAATAGTGGCCATATACAGCTGGTGAGTAAAATTGTGCGATTCTATAAAGAATCGAAAAAGGAATCTGAAGAGAGGCTGCAGGATGGTGCTAATCAGAAACCACAATACAGTTTAAGGTCCCTTTATCGCGCTCTAGAGTATACAAGTAAAGCAGAGAGAGAGTTTGGATTTCAGAAGGCTTTATATGATGGCTTTAGTCTATTTTTCCTCACATTGTTGGATGGGTCTAGTGCTGACTTAATGAGGCAAAAGATATTGTCTCTTTTATTGGGGGGGAATATGCCTTCAGATGTACCTTTTCACAGATATTTGAGTACCTTTAAATCTGATGGGTATTCTGGGAACTATGTTAAAACTAAAAGTGTCCAGGAGCATCTTGGTAATTTGGCTCGAGCTGTTCTAATAAAGAGATACCCTGTTCTCTTGCAGGGACCGACGTCTAGTGGGAAAACTAGCCTTGTTCAATATCTTGCGTCCATAACTGGGCATGAGTTTGTACGAATCAATAATCACGAACACACCGATTTGCAAGAGTATCTAGGTTCTTATATAACTGATGCTAGCGGGAAGCTTGTTTTCAATGAAGGTGTTTTGGTAAAAGCGGTAAGAAATGGTTACTGGATTGTACTGGATGAGCTTAACTTGGCTCCATCTGATGTGCTGGAAGCATTGAACCGATTACTTGATGATAACAGAGAGCTTTTTGTTCCTGAACTTCAAGAAACAATTAAAGCTCATCCAAACTTCATGCTTTTTGGAACACAAAATCCACCTACACATTATGGCGGGCGAAAAATGTTGTCTCGGGCATTTCGTAACCGTTTCATAGAGATTCAAGTTGGTGAGATTCCTGACGACGAGCTGAGTAAAATATTGGGAGAGAGATGTGAAATTCCATTAAGTTACGCCTCAAAAATGGTTGAAGTAATGAAGGAGCTTCGAATGCACAGACAGAGTAGCAGAGTCTTTGCTGGGAAACATGGATTCATAACTCCTCGAGATTTGTTTCGTTGGGCTGAACGTTACAAGAAATTTGGTAAATCTCAAGAAGACTTGGCCAAAGACGGTTATTATCTTTTGGCAGAACGGCTACGGGATGAGGATGAGAAATCTGTTGTTCAAGAAGTTCTGGAAAAACATTTTCGGGTTAAACTAAACATAGAAAATTTATATGGTCAGGTATGGTCATTTTTCTTACTGTTTAGTTGTTACTGTTTGCGTTGAGCTGCTGCTGCTTTTCCCCACTATATTGCTTCTTGATTATTGATTTGTCAGAGTAATCAATAATTTTGGAGGAAAACAATGGTCACTTTGTATATGCTTTCCTTGAATTAGCTGCACTGCGAAGTGCATACTTCCTGACTAAAGTTTATCTTTGCATGCAATAGTTCAAATTGTATCAATCCAATTGTTGTGAAATTCGCATAAAGATTCTCCATATTATTTCATTTTTCTTTCTTTTGTCATATTCATTAGTTGTTCTGTTGATTACTGGATCATGTAATTTGGATTCAAATTCAGAATACCAATTTATTTTAATTATTACGGGCCATCAATAACCCACTTAGGTTGGCCTAGTGGTAGTGGTATTGGCTTGGGACCTAGGAGTGTGCTCCTCCTCAAGGTCTCAGGTTCAATTCTCTCTGGTGCCAATTTAGGTGGGTTAATTTAGCTTCTTCTTCTTCTTCAAAATAATTATTATGGGCCATCATGGTAATTTCTGTTGTTTTGGGACTGAGTTATTGGTTTTTACTTGAGAAATTATTCCCTTTTTTAAGATTTAAATCAGATTATTGCCTCTACAATATATATTAAAAGAATAAAGCTGAAATATGCTCAGCAAGCTTTTTTAACTGTATTTCAGATTTTGTCTGGAGAAAGCTCTTCATACAATTCAATTGTCGGTTTAGGAGGTCTGAAGAGTCTCGAAAGGTATTGGCTTATTGCTGCATTTTCTCTGTTGACCAAAATCCTTGGTTCACTATGTCCAACTGATGGTTTTGCATATGCAGTGTATTCATGACCAAAAGTATGAAGAAGCTATACTTCCTTGTGGAGCGCTGTTTTGAATTACGCGAGCCTGTGCTACTTGTTGGGGAGACGGGTGGAGGGAAGACCACTGTTTGTCAGTTACTAAGTGCTTGTTTGCAGTTGAAGTTACATATCTTGAATTGTCATCAGTATACTGAAACATCTGATTTTATAGGGGTTGGTTCTTTCATGTTTTTTCTTCCAAATTTTCTTATAACCTATAAGGACACTTAAAAAGAGACCTGTATTTGTGTTTATTTCTATGTACTATTAGCAGAAGTATTGACTAGATGGTGTTTTGCAGGGTTTTCGTCCTATACGAGATAGATTTAGACTGATTTCCAACTATGAAGAGATCATTGAACAGTTGAAGAGACTGAAGGCTTTCAGATGCTATCCTGAAGACCATGTGAGTATAATCATATATAATCATATTTCACTGCATTCAGAAAGCCATTCCTTTCTATGATTGTTTTCTTCGCTTCTCTTCTTCAGTCTATTATTCACAAAGCAAGTGCTGATTTGTCATTTTCTGCCACAGTTGATTTCTTCTGGCGTAGACCAAGCTTCTTTAACTATTGATCTACTGAATAGTATGATAAGGAAATATAAAGAGGGGCGAGTTTGTACTGCTGATGTCATCAAAGAAGAACTTTATGCTTTTGAGCAATTAAAGTTGAACCTTGATGTCTTGCATCGAAAGTGGCAAAGCATATTTGAGTGGCAGGATGGTCCTCTTGTAAAAGCAATGAAAGATGGTGATCTCTTTCTTGTGGATGAGATATCCTTGGCAGATGATAGTGTACTTGAGAGATTGAACAGTGTGTTGGAGCCAGAAAGGACGCTAGTAAGTCAATTATATGCGTAGACATTTTTCTTTGAACTTGCTGTTTAAGCTGGTTTTAGATCGAGCTTTATCGTTCATGGTGTGTTGAATGGTGGTGTCATTACTTGTTCTATTGATTTAGTGGTGATTTTGTATATATGTGTGTTCAGAGTATAGTTAATGCACTTGAATTTAAAAGACGAAGGAGGCTCCTTGTCCCTGCTTGTCCGAAAAGGGTATCAGGACATATTTATCAAGGGAAATGAGAGTTCTTTTGTGCTGGTTATAGAAGTATTATAATTTTTGTTATGATTATTATTAAAAGCAAAATGTAGGAAATAATGTTAACAAAAGAAGAGGATGACATGGTATCTCTCCCAACTAAACCATAATCCAGAAAGATATGGTTAGATAAGAGAGTTCTCTTTTCAGATTTCATGTCTTCTGTGGAAACTGTTGAAGTATGAAATTTTGAGCACATTTTTGACATGAGTATGTACACAATATGCGTATGTAAATTTAATTTGTTTATTGCTGGTGGTAGATATAAAAATCTAATATAATTCAACTCACTCTTCAATTTCTGAGTCTTCTTTTCTTTGTTGCTGCAGTCTTTGGCTGAGAAAGGAGGGCCTGATCTTGAGAAAGTTGTGGCACATTCAAATTTCTTTGTTCTTGCAACAATGAACCCTGGTGGTGATTATGGTAAGAAAGAGCTCTCTCCAGCACTACGCAATCGATTCACAGAGATATGGGTTCCCCCTGTTATTGATTTAGACGAGCTTCAAGGAATCGCTATGGAAAGGTACATTTATTTTTAACTATTAGACGAAATGTTTTTGGAAGAACAGATATTTTATTTATGATTTATTTGATTTATATGCAGAATTCCCAAGTTTAAAGTCCCCACATATGAAGAAAAACTATTATGCATTGTTAATGCTATGATTAGTTTTTGGGAGGTATGTTATTCGTTAATTTACTATTGAAGTCATTAATCGGACATCTTTTGCCTGTACAATGTTCACCACTTCGCTGATAGGATGGTGCCATGATTATCGTGTTTTCACGCTAGCATTCCATGTGTTTTTCTCTTTGTTGAGCAAACCATTCTCTTTACTTGGCTATTTGGCTAGTTAAGTAGAGTCTTGTCACTATCATATCGTACAAGTTTATACAGGCTAAATTGTAGTCCATTCTCACCTCTTCTTTTCCTTGCAAAATCTGTAGTTTTTCATTTTGCAGTTCCTGTTTTCCCCTCTATTGTTTATAAGATGTTCTTTTTTCATGTTTCTTATGAAAGGAGTTGCGTTTTGTCTTTTGTAACGGGTTTTGCGAGTTTGTTTGAGTTATCATTAGGAGGAATTTTTTTCTTCTATATCTTTGTATGATCCATGTAGCACACTCTTCCTTGTAGAAAACGTTCTAGGGTTTTGTTATGGTTGTGTCTAACTTCTTGCTTTCAGTTTTGCAGCTTATAAGTATACATTTATCTGTTGCCATTCCACCATTACAATTCATTGATTTGTCATATATTACTGTTAATTTGGGTTATTATTCGTATGTTTTTCAGTGGTTCAACAAATTACATCCAGGGAGAATGCTTACTGTCAGAGATCTCATTTCCTGGGTTGCTTTTTACAATATAACGGAAGAAAGCTTAGGACCCGAACATGCACTTCTTCATGGAGTATTTCTTGTTTTGCTTGATGGGTTAAGTCTAGGTATGCTCAGTTCGTAGTGATTATTCTTTTCAGCCTCTGTTACTTCTTGTATCCTTACTATATTGAATGATTGATTTTCATTACCTGATTTTTGAGATTGTAATTAAATTTACCTAATCTATATTGCGTTTTTTGGTTTCATCATCTACTTTATTTAGAAGAAATCTAAAATATTATTGTCCTCAGAGTGTCAAATTTTGAAAATGATATGAAACTAATATTGTTATGGTTGTTGTGGTCATGGTATTGATATTGGCAATGAGATAATTTTTTAAAAGGATTGGGAGACAGTGGTGTTTAGTGGCGTGGCTGTTGTAGTTGTGATGGATATGGTTGTTGATTTGGAACTTAGGTAGCTAGATCTGTCATGTCAAAGGCCCTTGGTTTTATAATTCATCAACAACCCCAAAGCTCCTTGGGTTTAATATTTCATCAGCAACCCAATGTCCGATCAATTTCGTCCAAACAGAAGTCACCATGGTACAAAATAATGAAATATGAATAGCTGTTTCAAAGCTTTTTTCTAATATGAAAATACACTTCTTGGGAGAGAATGCTTCAGATGTTCAAAGTATTTAACAAGAATAAATTTCAGAAGCATCAGGGGTATATTGTTTGTGTAATCTTGGCTATGTTATATGGACTACTAGATATTCAAGGCAGAGACACTATCTAGCTACATAGACATTTCACAAATTGTGTTGACTCAACATATTTTACTACATGCGTTGAAGTCCTCGAGTAATAGTTACACTTTATTTTTCTCTTTCTTTCTGGTCTATTGACACTTCCCCACTTTATCAGGTACAGGAATTTCAAAAACGGATGCTGGAGAGCTAAGGGAGAGGTGTTTATCCTTTCTTCTACAAAAGCTGAGGGTATGTTTCTCCCCTTGTTATCATCATACACTTTCTCTCTTTCACTCCCTATTCTTCTAAGGTGAAGTCATCTGATTGGGGATAGCTACTAATAAGACCAACACTGATCATTGGAGGTTATTGGGAGGTCTAATGCCCTTCAACTATTACTTCTGGTGTGTGATAGAAACCAACTGATATAGAAGAATAAAATAGGGAAAATCCCTTTGATTACAGAATAATATTGCAGAACTTCAAGGGTCTGCACCTCCCTAATGCCACAAAATGGCCCCTTCCCAGTCAAGTCCTCAGATGCCCCTCAATCTTCCCATCCCTCCCCTATTTATTCTTAAAACTTAACCTCCCACTACTGACTTAATTAATTATTAATCATAATATAATAATAAACCATAATTGCATAATTAACTACTATAATTATAATAAAACTGACACAATTCTAATAAGATATCTAACAGTGTGTGATCTAGGTCAGAATGTTTTCGTTCAAATGAGTTACAGTAGATGTATAATGTCTTGGATCGAAATCACTCTTATAAAAGAGTAATATTAGTTACTACTCATTATACACGTGCTCCTGTTCCTCTTGTAATCAATGTTCTATATAATATATTAATCTACCATCTTCCGCTGATAACACAGTTTTGCATTATTAGTTCCTCAAAATTTAATGCTATCAGAACAGTACCAGCATTCTTGACCCAATATTTTCCACTGCCAGTTTTCCAAAATTTGGAATCCTGTTGATTGACCCTAAAATGTTTGTCCACTTGTTTTTTGGTGCTTTATTCCAATGCAAAAGATTTGCTTTCATGAGCTGCAATTTCCGGAGATCTTCATTCACTTTTTTTTTATTTTTTTTATTTTTTTATTATCATCGTGCTGGCTTGTTTATGCTTGGTTTTGTTTCTTTTTACTTGCCAGTTGCCAGTGCTACCATATTTTTCTACATTTTTTCTTCTTCTGGGTTTTCTGAACTCACCTTTCAATAAGTTGTGCTTTTTTTTGAAACTCTTAGCTTGGCCAGCCTTCAGATCCTACCTTCTACAGCTGGGCCAATTTCTTCCCGTTGTTTCCGTTTTTTTTTTTTATGTCCAGTAAAAAGTCATGAACTTCTTACTTCAATGGAGTGCTTTTCTGGTTAAATCTACCCTTTGTATATTGTTTCTACTATGAATGTCTCAGAGGCTAGTTGGCCGTACATCCTATGCAACCCATCTTCTGTTTGGATTTGATGCTTTTTGGAGGTGATCTTGGTCTATTTGATCTCATTGCTTCATTTGTTGAATTCCTCGAATCTGTTTCACTAGCTTTGGCTATGATTGCCACTGTTTGGTTATCTGTATTTGTAGTGAACTTTGGGTATGATTGCTATTGTTTGGTTATCTCTATTTGTAATGAACTGAAAGCTTAATAGTTCAAGCTCCAAGGGGATCGATAGCTTAATAGTTGAAGCTTGAAGGGGGCGTGTTAAGAGTCCCACATTGGAAGTGAGATGGCCTGAACAAGTGCTTATAAGTGGGGGGTAATCCTCACCTCACAAGCCGGTTTTGTGGGTTTGTGTTAGGCCCAACCGCAAATTCTAAGAATATTTAACTTTGCAAATGTTCTACGCTTACACAAAATTGTTTTTTTAAATGTATTATGAGGTGAGAGTTAGTCTTGTCCCATGGTTTGGTGCTGTTCTTTTGATGGTCCTATATCTGTGGTCCCACGTTGTATTTGAATTGACTGAATGCTCGTTTTCTTTGATGATAAATATTCATACTGAGCTCAAGTGTGACAAAGCCATTTTTATTGTTTCTAATTCTTGTTCTTCACATTATTTTTATAAATTGGTTGTAAATGGCAACTATTGCTACAGGTTGATGAAAGTAATTTACTATATTCAAAGCTTTCAAGAATGGGAAACTATGGATGGGGTGAATATGGCACAAACGTGGATGTGTCACACAGTGATGATAAGCAACATGATGATTTATTTGGCATCGATCCGTTCTATATCAAGAAAGGTAATAAATGTATATATTGTTACTTGATTTAGCTTTGTTTGCTTAGTGCTTGGATGTCACATTAAGCGTAATGTGGTCCAAGTATAGATATATTGGAGATACAATCATTTTTATGAGGATTGATTTTCCTCCTGCATTGTGGCTTTTTTTCCTCTGAAATACAACCATATAATGCCACATGTGCTTTATTCTGTGACTTTTGGTCTGCTTATATAGGTTTCAGCAGCTGTGAGGACGGTGGGTTTGAATTTAAAGCGCCAACCACCCGCAGAAATGCCTCGAGAGTTTTGCGGGCTATGCAGCTTCCAAAGCCTGGTATGCTTCTTTATTTACTTCTGGTTATCCTTATATTCGGTTATCTATTGCTCATGTTATCGTGGTATCAGTCTCTTGCAAATGCAAAGTAAGACTGTCCACATTAGACCAAAATACATAATGTGTCCGACCCTTCTCTCTGAACTCCACCATGAATTTTTATGGCATAGGGTTACTCTATTTTCTATATATTTCTCATCCAATTCCATCATCAATTTTTCATTGAAGTTATGTTTATGTGTTTTAATTGGATGCTGGTTTCCAGTTTTACTTGAAGGTAGTCCAGGTGTTGGGAAAACAAGTTTAATCACTGCCTTGGGAAAATATTCTGGGCATAAAGTTGTACGGATAAACTTATCCGAGCAGGTCAGTCCATCTCTTTTCTGTTAGGATATAAAATAGGGTGGGGGAGTGTTAGGATTTGAGCTGAAGAGTTAGCTTGGGTAGTTATTAACTAGTGGGGTAGTTAGGATTATCGTGTATAAATAGGGAGCTTATGAAGTTAGATAGGATATTATTGACTATTGGAATCATTTAGACTCTAATGTAGAACGGGAAACCCATGGTGGAGAGGTCTCTCTCTCCTATTCTTTTCTATTTTCTTATTAAAAGTTTTCTTACTTTTCGATACAAATTTTCAGTTCTTAACATTTAATGTCTTTGCAAAGTCCTTTATGGGTATTTATTTTTTGTATGTATTTTTTGTGCAGACTGATATGATGGATCTGTTGGGGTCTGATTTACCTGTGGAAAGTGATGAAGGAATGAAGTTTTCGTGGTCTGATGGGATACTATTGCAGGTTGAAATGTCTTACAATGAAAGCTATCATATTCTTCTCTGCTCTTGATATGTAGTTAACTTCGAACTATCATGTCTGTGCAGGCCTTGCAGGAAGGCTGTTGGGTTTTGCTGGATGAGCTTAATCTTGCCCCACAATCTGTTTTAGAGGTAAAATGTTAATCTCTATTTGTATCCCTTTGTTTCATCAACTCTTTATGAGCACTATTACATTCTTTCTACCTTAATTATTGCTTTTCTGATGCCACTTCTAAAGGTTTGTGTTGGGGACGGGTAAGGGTTTTACCAGTATACAGTATGAGTTGTAACACAGTTCTTTAACACAGGGTTTGAACGCTATTCTGGACCATCGAGCTGAAGTGTTTATACCGGAGCTGGGTAATACTTATAAGTGTCCTCCATCATTTAGAGTTTTTGCGTGTCAGAATCCATCACATCAAGGTGGTGGCCGGAAAGGCCTTCCGAGATCCTTCCTAAATCGATTTACCAAGGTATACTTGTCGTATATTTTGTATTTAAATGTGAACCTCAAGAAGTTGGATGGAGGACTTTAGAAGAAGCTACCTAAAAAAATCCAAAGTCCGAACTCCAAATTTATCTGGCTGTATTACTGAAATTACTGAAGTTATTTAAATATCTTGTAAAATAATAAGGCAATCTTATTACTTTCTTCTTTCCAAGAAAAATATGACCGTAGAAATGAAACAGGTCTTTTGATGTGTTTTTTTGTTAGTAATATGTTTTTTATGTTCTCAACATGCAAGATTTATTAACTGTTCTTTGGTCGTTGACGATAGGTATATGTGGATGAGCTAGTTGAGGACGATTATCTGTCTATTTGCAAATCAAAATTTCCAACTATCCCGGAGCCTTTACTTTCAATGTTAATCTTATTTAATAAAAGGATGCATGAAGAAACCATGCTGAATCAAAATTTTGCAAAGGATGGTTTCCCATGGGAATTTAATCTTCGCGATGTGTTCCGATCTTGTGAGATAATTGAAGGTCTGTTATTTTTATTCCTTATAATTCTGATTTGACATGTATGTTTCTCCAGGTTCTATCTTTTATTACCAATATCCCATGGAGAGTTGTTTTCTTTTATCTTGATATTTCATTGTATTCAATTTAGGTGCACCGAAGCCTTTGGAAGTGCATTCCTTCTTGAACATTGTCTATATTCAAAGAATGCGTACCGCCGCTGATCGAAAAGAAGTCTTACAGGTTTTCAACGAGGTATTTAAGGCCACACCATCAATAAATCCGTACCCCCGTGTTCAGCTCAATTCAGATAATTTAATTGTGGGGAATGTTTCTATCAAGAGGAATGTCACCCAATTTTATACTGCCTCAAGCAATCAGCTCCTGATACAACCTAAAATTTGTCAAAGTTTGGAAGCTGCAGCTCTTTGTGTAAAGCGTCAATGGTTATGTATCTTGGTCGGCCCATCATGCTCAGGAAAAACTAAATTGTTACGATTACTTGCGAACCTAACAGGCAATGTACTGAATGAAGTAAATCTTTCATCCGCAACTGATATTTCTGAATTGCTGGGATCTTTTGAACAATATGATGCCTTGCGTAACCTTCGCACAGTTGTTTCTCAAGTTGAGGGCTATGTTAATGAATACTGTAGTTTGCAACTGAAAGTTTTGAATGGAGCAACATTTAAGGAAACAAATTTATATAGAAGATGGTTTGATTTTTCGTCTAAATTTGACACCTTAGCTTCTGCTTCAAATTATCTTGAAAACTGGAGGAATATAATCTGTTCTCTTAGTTTGTTAGATGAGATCATTGAAAAACTGAAGTTGTGTATAGAAAAGAATTCTCTTCTCTTATCTTATTCAATTCAGGATCTTGATTTAGTCAAGCATACAATTTTAAAACTCAAAGCAGATGATCAGAAAAGGTTGGTTTCCACAAAATTTGAATGGGTTACAGGATTACTGATCAAGGCTATCGAGCGAGGGGAATGGATTGTACTGGAGAATGCAAATCTATGTAATCCCACGGTATGTGATGCATATAATGTTGATAGTTTGCCTTTATTTGGCTGTGAAATTGGGCTTATCAGTGTGTACTTGTGTGTTCTATTGTTAGATATTTTTATCATATTCTGTAGTTTTTTTTTTTGGTAATTATTGTGTACTATACTTGGCTCGGTTATCAACTCGGCGGGGGTACTGGGTCACTGGGTCAATGGTCGAACCAGCGAGTCATTGGTCGAACCGCATAACTGAACCGGATTAAACCGGATAACTCGGTCTATATGAAAAATGTGTACTTGTATTAAACTGATATGGATCAGATTAAACTAATCACTCAATCTCAAAAATAAAAATAAAAAAAATCATAAAACCTACCAATTGTCAAAATCATCAAAATTAATCACTTTATATGCACATTTCATACCTACACAAATGCATACCATATTTAAATGAATATTAAAAATATATATTTAGAGAGAATCAACAATTATTTTTTTTGAATAAAGAGAGAAACAACAATATTAAAAAAATATGTATTTTACTTATAAATATGTTAAACTGGGAACGTTAACGGTTTATTATAATTTAAAATAGAGTTAAATTAAGTTTTTTTACGAGTTAAATTAACAACTACTTGAATCATGGGAGCAATGGCCAGGGTGTTGCTTTGTCTAGGGAACATTAAAAATATAATAAATAAAAAGTAACAGTTATCATAAAAAAGCATGTGGTGTAATGGTTAAGGTTTCTGCCTTGGTTGTTGCTGGTCGCGTGTTCAACTCTTGCCCATGCCAATTTTAAGATTTTTTATTAAAATATCAGAAGCGCGGTACACTGACCCGGCCGGTTTTCAAAAACCGCCGGGTCACCGGTTTTTACCGAGTTTGACCGGTTCTTTCCGGTTCACACCGGTTTAATAGCATACCCGATCCAATACTTGGCTCGAGCCGTTCAGGTGTCCGCTTCCCGGTTCAACCGGCCGGTCCGAGCCGGGTTTTAAAACTATGACTATACTTCTATCTTCGGTCATAGGCCGCAGTGCCCACATGCACCATATTTTTATGCCAGATTTTTGGCTTGCTACCATTATCCACTATTTGCCATTGATAACATTTGATAAAATTATTTGTGTTATTGTGCATAGCAATGTCAATCTGTATCTTTTAATTTTTTTTTACCTGTTTTTGTTTCTAGGTTCTTGATAGGATTAACTCTTTGGTTGAACCTAGTGGATCAATCACGGTCAATGAGCGTGGAATTGTTGACGGAAACCCCCTGGTTATCCACCCACACCAAAGTTTCCGCATGTTTCTCACCGTTAATCCCTGCTACGGTGAGGTTTCTCGAGCTATGCGTAACAGAGGAGTTGAAATATTTATGATGGAGCCTTACTGGGCTTTGGATGATGCAAGTGTAAGCTCTGAGATTATTGAACTCAAAGATGTGAAGAGATTTCTCACTTTAGCAGGTATCCCATTTGCTCAATTGATTGATTCAATGGCCAGAGCCCACATGTACGCTAAAAGTGAAGGTTCAAAGCTTAATGTTCACTTAAAGTATCTTGAACTTTCACATTGGGTCCATCTTTTTCGGCAGCTTCTCATGAATGGCTGTCGTCCCATCTGGAGTCTACAATTGAGTTGGGAACATACATACCTCTCATCATTCTATGTCGATGGGGAACAAATTATCAATTTTGCAAAAATCAAATATTTATCTGTTACTGGTTTGTGTAGATATGATCCTTTGACAGAATGTCCATTGGGCTTGCCAGGAGGATGGCCTGCGACATTGGGGTTAAGGGATTATATATATTACTCAAAAGAAGCTTCAATCACACAGAATTGCATGTATCTGGAGTTCCTGGGAACTCAATTTGCATCACATCAATATCAAATTGCTCAGAGAAGGTACTCCAGAGATAGTTTGCAAACTACTGCTGATCATGTGAGGCCATATTTGATGGATATGAGGATGTTACATGATATTATGTTTCCTAAGACTTCAGTTGGAATAATGCCACAATGTGAAAGTGAATTTGAATTCAACTCAGAATTGGCAAACAAAATGCTCTTATTTGCAGCCAATTGGACAATTGAACAAGCAACGGAAAGTGATTTTAAGTTGTATCTTCTCAGGTTTGATTGGTTTAGTTCTCAGCTGCAGCCTTTCTGCCAGTTCTTCGATAACTTCCACAAACTGATAGGGCAGATCATCAAACATCCTATTTGGGAATATATATCATGCCGAAGCAAACTAGATGTTGATATGCAGTTGATGCCATTGTTATCACTTGATTTAGTTGATTTGGCAGCTCCAGATAGTGAAATTAAATATCTCTGTAATGCCATTTGTTGCTTTGATCCGCTAAGGTTAACTTACCAGCAATGGATTACTGAGATTCAGTATAGTTTTACAGATGCAGTGAGTTGCTTTCTTCCAGTTTTGAAGTCTCTTCATGTGTTGGAAGATGAATTTCTGAAGAAACTCGTAGCTTCAACTCCTAAGCTAATTGAAGATAAATCTTTTGATAATTTAATACAGTTATACTCTGACCTTATTGAGGATCATGTATTATTCTGGCGTTACTTCAGCTCTTCAATGTTTGACCAGATGATAATTTCTTGGCATTCTTTGCTGAAAGCTGCTGAGAAGCTTATGACTATCTGTCCTGAAGCTGTAAACCATTTTTTGGTAAGCTAAGCATAATGTTTTTCTTACAATTATTTTTAAAAAGTAATTAACTTTTATTTCCTTAAATAGATGGAGAGCAAAAATTTGGAAAGGTTTTCATCTTCAGAAAAATCCTTGCTGTGGATTCATGGCGGTCACCCATTTTTGCCCACCTCGTCTGATTTACATGATAAAAATCAGCAGCTTCTAAAATTGACTGAACCGCTTTGGCCAAGGAAGAGAGCAAACAGTAGTAATCAAGGTTTAGTTATGCATTCCTTTCTATTGTTTTTTTATGGGAAAGTTTAGCATGGATATTGAGCATCCATTAATTTCTCTGTTGGATAATGCAGGAATATTGAACATCGATCAAGTCGATGTTGTAGCATTTGATCATGATCTTCGCTTCCTTGTAATGCAAGGTATGTTAATATTATATTTTCCCACTCATACATTGATATTTCCAATATTAACCCACAATAATATCCTTAAGGAAAATACTTTGTAGCTCTAATGGTTTTCTGAAGGTGTGGGAGTTGTCCTATTTATTATTCATTTTGATTGGGATGATTAAATATTTATTCTGCAGATATGTGGTTGATTTGATTTTACGTCTGAAAGTTTTCATCAAACATATATTTAGAACAGGACTTGGTCTCAATCACACAAACTAATTGTGTTCTTTTGGCACATAATGTGATTTCTATGTCAATATGTTGTACGAATCATGATAGTTCTCTTGAGAAGTCTTAGCCCAGTTGATTATAAAGTTATACCCATTTATGATTTTAATCATTTCTGCGTATATATGGTTGGCAATAAAAATCCACGGAAGATGTGATAGCCTCTTAAAACATGTAGCCTGAATGTTTCTGGTTTATAACTGATTGACTGTGCACATATGCCAATTTTATTTTCCTTTGAATATTTCTCATTTGTTTAATTGGGAATGCATCTTTTTCATTGTTTATTCTGTAATAATGTAGATATCTCCAACTCCTCGTTTATGATAGCGAAACGGAGTCATGAAGATGATGGTGTTCATATTATTGAGAAGTTAGATGAGGCATATCAGGTTCGTGCCTTTTATGTTGTCATTGAAAACTATAAATGCATGTGTTTCTCTTTGATTTGTTACTGAACTTCATTTACAGGTGCTGTCAGGAAGGTTAGAGCATGAACAGAACAAGTTGCAAATGAATACTGGAACCAAAGATCTTTCTGCTTATGCCGAAAATCTAGCTTCTTGTTGTTTGTCTACACCTGAGTTGTTATGCCAAAAGTCTGTATTTGAGGGTGTGCAGGATACGTTTCCTCCAGCTGATGCTACCAGTCTATTCTGGGACATGGAGTTACTAAAGGAGCTCACATCTGTGCCTTTGGACGAACTCGAAGGGTTACACCAAGTAATATCGAGAACAATTTTCTATTCAAGTGTTTATTGGTAGATGTCTGTTTAGCAGCATAATCAATTCAGTATGCGTGTCTAATTACGCACTTAATTAAGTCAAGCTTGGTTCTCATGAATTTTTTCAGCTTTAATAGTATTTCCTTCTTTTCGGGTAGTTACTATAGCTGAGAGAACCTACAATTTGGTTTTAAATGAAGATTTGATTTATTAGATCACTTTCTTTCTGTTATACTACAAGTAGTTTGTATGTATAATGGATTATTTTAAACATAATTTTCTCTGTTTATCTGGTTGTAGGTTGTTGGACGTCTTTCCTACCTTTTGGACTCTGCTTTAAAATTTTCTTTGAGTTTCTCATCAAGACCCCCACAAATGTTTTCACCACATCAAAAGATTTTGTGGACCCTGAATGCTTGGACTTCAATGGATGCAGGTTGGTGCAGGAATTCAGATGTGTTGTATTAACATTCTTCTCTATGAATTGGCTCAGATAAGGTTTTTTAATTTATTTTTTCTTTGGGATTTTTTTCCTGGGCTGGCCGGGTTTGTAGTGAATATGAAAATTGCAAGCTTTGTTCTTGAGATGTGGTTTAACTGGCATGAGTCTTTGTGGGCATGCTTTCCTGAATTTGTTAAGGTATGTGTTTGTGCAATTTCTCTTTTTCATATTTAGTTTTTTGTGGTTGTGTGCTTTTTGACCATTTGTCATGTTTGTTCTTGCACCAGAATTTCTCTAAGATCGAAGGTTTTGATAATATCAGTATTGCATTACCCCACACGCTCATTCAGCCTGTTTGTGCTTCCACTGTGTTACAGATCACGTGAGTTCATTTTATTAATTATTTTGGTTTTTGTTATATACTGCTTCTATTTGTTTTAAAATATACTGAGGTTTTTCTTTTTCATGTTGGATGCTAGAACACCACATTGGTCTCATTTTTACGATTCCTTTTTGTTTTTCCTTAAAACAGTTAGGGAAGTATAGCAATTTTAGATTATAAGCTACTTTTTTTTTTTTTTTTTTTTATCCTTCCTGTTTATGCCGTCTGAAATAAAAAAAAGAAATTTGACAAGTGAAATAATATGAAAGATTTGTTACACCTGTGTGTGCTAAAATTTGTTAAAAGTGAAATACGACTGTAGGTGAATTTCATAGAAATGGTTTATTAATAAAATGGACAAGTCTTTCTGATTTCTTCCAATAATTGAATGTCACTGCTTAATTCTACTGAGAAATGAAGCAGTGAGAAAATGGATCAGTCTTTCTGATTTCTTATGAACTGAATATCAAGATTACAAGGATAAAATGTATGGTATTTTTGGAGTAGATTCTAGACTACAGCAGTTACACAACTGCATAACTATCTATCTAACTAACAGTTGTCGACAGCTGTTTGAAACAGAAAAGATACATAAAAATAAAAACGTTCATTTGGTACATATCATAAACATACAGACACCCATTACTAATTTCAATATTGTGGCTTATTTGCCCATGAAGTATGAAGATTTTTGATTTGTAGAGATTCGGTGAGAGAAAGAAGAGTGTTTTACTGTCCTCAAGAACAGCAAGTAAAACACAGTTACAGTGGGATTATTACTACAGATACACTATATATGTAGAAATATTCTGCAATGAATAAATATGAGATAATTTCTAATTTTTGGAAGCTATAAAAATCGGGAAATATATCCGAGAGCATAGAGTTCAAATCCTAATTAAGAACGACAATTAAATGCTGCTAAATACTAGATATTTACCAATACATGTAGACAGATCCTTATTGAATTCAAATCTGAAGGCAGCTATTTTTCTTCCATCACATTTGGTTAAGTACTAGTCAATGTGCATCTTGCCAGTATTGTATCATTTGTCGTTTGTTGCATGAGTACTTGTTATCTGTAACTTGTGGATATTGGAAGTCATGAGCTTGGCCTATGATATTTCTCATCACTGTTCATCATATATTTCAGGGAAAGCTCACATGCTGTCAAGGAGTTTTGGGTGCAATCTCTCAAGTGTAGAGCTTCCTTGTCCAATTTGTGGAATTGCTCTCACCATGGGACATATTTGCCTAAATTTCTTTTGTCTGCTGCCCGTGCCCTTTTCCAACAGGTAATATTTAATGTTTTTTTTTTTTGTAATTTTTTTATTATTCGTCATTCATTGGACATAATTTATATCAAATTGTTAAACTAATTCTTGTTTATGGCTTTGCTTGAATGCAGATTATTTATGCGCACAGAAAATCATTTGATGCTGATCAATATGCTGCAATTAAATATAACTTTTCTTCTTTTGAGAGAAATATGGCTACAGTATGCTCTTTATTTATTTATTTAAATTCTTACTATGGCTTTTTGACTGTTTTGGTTGTTTTGAGAGTTATGGGCATTTTGAAAATATCTTATGTTGGGCATTGCTTGTCTGTTTTCCTAATTATTTAAACAAATCGTGGTACTCCTTTTTTAATTTCTTCTTTTTCAACAGTTTAATTTTTGTTTTACTCAAATATCTTCCCAGAACATATTTATCAGAATAATGCTACAGTTAAGCTAACTAATAAATGTAGCTATACCTGAGAACAAAATTTAAGTGGAGTTAAGCAGTTGGCAATGCCTATGGGGCTGTTCTCTGATAATAACACATATGTGGATATGTATATTCTGGAAAAAATAATACATATTTTGTTTTTGAAGATCACCACAAGCACATCCGAAACTTGATCCAAGTTTTGACCTAAGCCTCATTGGTTCTTTAATCGAATTGTTAGCTTCTGAATGTTGTGTTAAATTTTAGTTTCAATCTTCATTCAATTTCATATGTTCAGCAAATGAGTAAAACATGTTTTGATGTCATTGAATTCAATTATCCTTGTTCTTCTGATATTTTGAACATGTAATGCTAAACAACTATAGGGATGGCATTTGACTCAAAATTAATCATGAGCTAATCCCTCCCTTAGTTAACAAATATGTTAGGCTTTCGGAAGGTTTTCTTAACACGAAGAAATCATGGAATACAAGGGAGGATATATATTACTACCTCCGGTCCTATTTATAAGAGAAATTTAGGTCAACAAAAGTGAATGTATTTGGACTGAATTTTTAACTAGATACATCAACTTTTGTTGACCCAAAATTCTCTTATAAATAGGACCGGAGGGAGTACTCCAGTTTATATTGTACTGGTGATACACTTAGTTGGACAATACATGCAATGTGTATATATAAGTACATTTATATATAAGTTATAAGTGAGATTCATGGAATTCATAACAGAGTCTTTTTTTCCCTTTGTTTTAACACCTTTTTGATTCATGTTAGATTTTATTGAATATTAAATTTTTTGGTTTTTTATTCATTTTAATTAGTAGTTCTGATAATGATACTTCAGTGGTCTTATTCCCATTCCTTTGTAACTGAATCCAGGAAGAAAGCATCCATTTGGTGAGCACCCTTGTTGGTTCATCACGACACCACAGATTGAAAAACTCGGTGAATAAGTTCATTGTTCCGCTGCTTAGGGAGCTGTATATTCAGTCCACTACCACTGGTAATTATTTGCCTCTTCTTCCCCTCAATTAATCAAAATATATAATTACTGACTATTTGTCCCTTTATCTATGGCCAGAGAAGTATAATCGTTTTGGTTCATGGTTTTGAACCATCTCACTTCTAACTTTTTTTTCCTTCATATATATATACCAGATTTCAATTTCAATTATACTATTGGTTGTGCATGGGCACACATTGGAGCATTACGCATTCATCTCTTGCTCAGCTATAATGAAGTTGATCCTGTCATGAAGTATTATTGCAAGTACACTCAGCTTGAAGAAACAATATCATCACTTGAACTTGAAATTCAGGTATTCCAAAAAGTGCCTTAATTTGACGGATAACATCTCAATTTTCTATTATATTAAGCTCTCCGTTGTTTAGCATTTATTACATCACTCAGCAATATTCCTCATTTACCATAGTTCATTACTGGAATAGCTCTGTGCATCTCTAGAGTGAATTAGTTTTCATTTATTTAATTATTTTCAGGTTCGGAAAGAGTGCGGGTATTTATCAGGACAGTTTTTGACAGTAGAAGCTGATAAAAGAAAGGCTGAAAGGCTAGAAAAGCTTCAAGCAGAGCTTAGAAAGCTGCAAAGAAAGGTTTATAGATTCTTATCTCTTGATTCTCTATCTAGATATTCATACTTTTTTCCTTATGCGTACTTAAATATATATTTTATGTTGGATTTTTAGTACAAACTCAGTATTTTTAATAAATGATGCCTACTTCAAATGAGTTTAATAATTTACTGTATCCTTGCTAAAAATATGTAGTCTTTGCTGACGCTATGCATTTGCAAAATAAAAACGGCGCCTCTTTGAATTGTAGGTTGGTGGTCCAAAGTTCTTGATCTTTGCATATGGCTTTCCCTAGTTGCCACTACCCATTTTGCTTTTATCTTGTCATAATTCTTCCTCTAGCAAGAGACTAAATTAGTGCTTTTAATTCTTTCTTGTCTTGCAACACCGAGCTTACTTCATTGGTGGCTTTTTACTGCTCGACATTCAGTCCTATACAATATTGTGGGTCCTATAGTTTTTCCGCCAAGTTTTCTTTCAATCTTGAGTAGCATACTTTTTCTATCTCATATCAGATTCAAAATATTCCTCTATTTACATTTTGGATCTTCTGGGTTTACATCTCCCTCTATTTTCTCGCCATTTTGTATGATAGACCCAAGAGACATGAACTGTGATTCTTGTCTTATTGTACGATCAGCAGTTTTCAACTCTTATTTGGAAGTCATATGGTTTATGCTAAACTTGCATCCCACACGCTCTTGTTCGAATGCAATTGGCAGTGCAAAAGTATAAATTTTTATTAACATATGTTACGACTAAATTTCTTTAAATGGAAGATTGGGCTTATTCTTTGTCCAATTTCCTACATTACTCATATGCTTGTGTTATTATTGTTTTATTGTTTTCTTCGTGCATATCTTTTTTAAACTTTTTTCCCTCTTTCTATCTGTAATTTGACCGGAATGGCGGAAATTAACTTGTTTTATGTCTGTGGGCGTGCTTCACTATTGTCTTCCATTACTTCTAACTTACTTTGGTCTTTTACTCAGATTGTGTTCCGCTCTGAATCCTGGAAATACAAAAAGTTAATGAATGAATGTGATGAGTTTCTCAAACACATTGCTTCTTTGGAAGTTTTAGTGGGTAATGTTGAAGCAGAGGATCTACAACAGGTTATTGACCGCACTCACAGTTGGCAGGTATAACTATCTAGGCATGTCATTAAGGTTGAACTAATTTGGATTACTATGTATAAATATTTCTAGTTTTCTCATTCAAATGTTACTATTATAGTTTATTATTATAGTTTATTCAAATGTTAGTATTATGTTAGTATTTTGTTTATATTATTTAAAGAAAATTAAATTTTATTTAAATCATCTTGCGGCTGAAAGATATAAAAATATAATAAAACTGTTGGTAAGATTGTCGTATTTATAAAAACAATAGAAGTTACCAAACTAAATTATATTTTGAAGTGATAAAGAAATGGAATTCAATATATAGTTGTTTTTAGATTAAATAGAAACGTAAGAGTAATTAGTTGAAATTTAAAGGAATCAACTACTTAAACCAGAGATCATCATTCATCATAAAAGAATAGATAAGAAAATAACAAAACTACCTAGACCAGGTAATTAACTATACAATGCTCACCAATCTCTCTTCTTAAAGAAACCATCCTCTGGGAAACCGTAAGGAGGCTATGAACACTACTTTTATATACTTCAATTACCTGTCCGCGAGAGTTATGATATTCCTTCTAATGAGTTTTTGACCAATGAAAGAATGCTCCTAGGTTTTTATTGACTTAACATTCACTCAAAATGCCATCAGAGTCAACAGCATGTCATCTAACAAGGTGACAATACAAAAGGTAGCTGTATATAATTGATCTAGTCACAATGGATTTGAATTCTGAAGGAAATGGTCATTAGAGTAATGAGAGAAATTGAATTCAATAGAAAAGGAAGGATTTTGCTAAAGTAGCTGCTAATCAAGTACTCTTGTAACAAAGGTAGAAATGAAGAAAGTGAAATCCGCAACCTGCAAATCCTTTCAAATTCTGATATATGAACCATCTGTTAATTTAGAAGAAACCAAAGGAATGATAATTCTTAGCATTGCGAGATAAATTTTCCAGGGCTAGAGTAAGTGTACCAATTATCTTGTATCCCAGTGATTTTGCCAAGCCCAATAGGTATTCTTTATTTGCACTGGATTTCCTGACATCACAACAAAACTGATTGAATAGGTATTCTTCTACAGCCATCAATTATATGAGCTAAGAAGATCAGATGCAAATACCAACCCTTACTGATTGGCTTGAGACTAACATGCCAACTAAGAATTAGATGATCTCTTGTACCAAGTCCTTCTTGAAACTAAATACAGTCTATCATGGTAGAAAAAAAGGTCGCGTTGAATAAAGTCTATCAGCATATATCATATCCCATAGAGGTTGTAGTGAAAGTTATTATCGTTGGGCTGTCATTTATTTATCTTTATTTCTGATTTTGAATTCCAGGAAACAGCAATGTGTTTCATTAATCGATTGACGGATGAGTACACGGCATATAATGACATTATCCAACCAATTCAAGTCGCTGTATATGAAATGAAATTTGGGTTATCGCTGGTTCTGTCAAGCTTCTTGGAAAAAGAATATTTGAGAAAAGTTGGGCATGAAAACATCAACCTGGTTACGGTAACACTGTCATTTTTAAATGTTTTCTTGTATAAATTCATTTATTTCCTATTTGGAAGCTGACATTATGAGCTTTACAGGATATGATATATATACTTATGCGCTTCCCTCGAGCTGCTTCATGGAAATTCATTTCCGTTGAGGACGTTGGAGTAGACTTGCATTCATCATACAAGCTAGATTTTGGGACAGACTTTTATTTGAATATGGGTTTGATAGAAAGGCTTATCACTCTTTCAAGCGGCGTTTCTGCTGATAAGAAGGTAAATAAATTATTGGATTAAAATCTAACTCTAATTTAATATATGGATTCGGCAAGTTCTATTTTGTTAATTACTTTGCATCTGAATTCTGAGAACAGGTATCTGCGATGCGATGTAGAGCTTCCATCTACTGGAACATTCTTGTTCAAATTGCATATTCTATAGCAAACGCAAAAATAATCGACCGTGAATCTTATATGGTCTGTTCCCATGCTCTGGTTTTGTATGCCAACTAATTCAATTTTATGAATCTGTTGAAATAATTATATGCTTATAACACCCTATATCTTCTGTACCAGCTTTTGCACAAGATATTTGACGAGTTTGCCAGTCTTTGGATGAGTATGAAAGTTTATGCCAAATCAAAAAGCGATCATGACGCTCAACAGTTCAAGTTTAAGCCTCGAGCATTCCAAATTGAGAGTATTATGGAGCTTGAAATACCAGCTCTTGCAAATTCAAGTGCAACCGAAGCATTTTCCGATTGGAAAGAGTTTTCTTATGAAGAAAAGTCTGCTGACAATGTAAGACTAATTTTTTATGCTCAATTTCTGCTCTCAGTTAATTGATTCCATCGTTTATATATTAGTAACCTGAAATGAAATCTGTTCAATTAATTAGATGGAATCTTCAGAGGAATGCGAAATATTGGATGAAGAATGGAAACATCTGGAAGAGTCTATTCTGGACAATGTGGTTCTCATTCACAGTCAGTTATTTGGATCTGGTGATCTAGTCCAAGCTGTGAGTCTGTGTAGCCTTTACTTCTTTTTAAGTTAAAATATGATTTGCAAATTGGCGTTGAAAGATTTTTATGCCTTATTTTTTTACTGGATACATGTTATAAATATAATCAAGTCTATATTAGTTAATGTTTTATGCGTTTTATCCAGAATTGGAGCTTCACTGGGTACTGCATCAAAATATTGAATTTGATGGGTTGGCCATGGTCTTATCACCAATTTGTATTTTAAAATAAATTGGTCAATATTAGAGTGATTTGTTTTTATTTTTATTTTTATTTTTATTTTTGTATTTTTCAACATGACTTTTGATTGCTTCATCCAATTTAAGTAGTTTTTTTTTCATGATCACCTTACACAACCAAACCAAGTGAGTCATATGACTTTTATAAGACCTATGTCTGATCAGTTGTTTTCAGTGGTCGTCCGTCCACCTGTACCAGTGCTGATTTTTATTTTTATCTGCAGTTGTTTTTTGGTATCTCATGGTAATATGACTGTATTTTTTCAGCCTGGAATCTTCGAAATTTCTGATGAAGATCGGTTGCATTCCTTCAGCGAGTCATATAAATTGGGTATCAATTTAATCAAAGGTAATGATAAGTTCTGGATATGATTTCAAGTTTTGTGTCTGGGCACGACTTATGATTTTATATTATATTTTCTAATTCTAAATTTTTTCCTTCGCTCAGGTGCCCACTCTTCAAATCTGGCCAGCTTAGATGCTAAGCTGATTCCAGAGCACTTATTTTATCTCTCTATCGACTATAGAAGGAAGTTTCATTCATCATCCAAATCCGCTAATAGATACAATTTTTACAAGGTGTTTCCCAGTTCTGTTGTTTTGATATTTTGGAGCCTTGGATTTTTTCCCCTTCTTCTTTTTGTGGTTGTGTCATGACCTGTGTATCATTTTGTTCTTTGTGGATCCAGGATTCAAATGCTCATGAGATTGAACAAATGCTGAAAGTACTTGCACCGCTAAGACAGCAGATCACATCCCTTTTAAATGAGTGGGAAGAGCAGAATGATCTTCAGAGATTTTTGGATGTCATTGACATGCTCTTGACTCTTCCATCTGATATCCCTCTAGCTAAGGTGAGCAATTACTGTCTAGACTCCCAATCTTTCACAAAAGTTGATTTCCAATTTAGAGATTAATAGAATTAGAGCGGTGTTTGAACCTCTAATGAAAATGAAGTTGTCATATATACTCATGCCCTAGCACACTTTTTCAGTTAATATACAGTCTTATAAAAATAGAAAACAAAATGATTTTATCCATGACTCAACTGTCTATTCTTCATCTATTCTCTCCTCTTTAGGCTTTTTCAGGGTTGCAGTTTTTACTTCACAAGGCTCAAGTTATGCAAGAAAATCATTCAAAGTTCACCTTCTCAAGTATGAATTTTCTTTCAAGTAATGTAGTTAAAATTTTCTATGCTGTGTTTTTACCAATTTTTATGGTTTTAATGACATGCAGATCAGTTGAAATCTGTTTTTGATCTGATGTCATCATGGCACAAGATGGAACTGGGCTCTTGGCCCGTGTTGCTCGATGAGGTGATGGATCAGTATGAGAACAATGCTAAAAAAGTGAGTGGCACATTACTTCATTTTGTTGTTATAATTTGTTGTAGTTGTATTGTAGGACCCCACAATGGTTTGTAGCGTGAAAGCTTTATAGCACTAGGTCACCTTTTTTTTCCTTCTTATTTGTATCTTGAAATGATAAAAATTTACTAAAAGATCTAAAAACACGCGAGTGGAGCCCCTGCTAGAAATGCACTTATAAAGACTAAAGGCTTTTCCCACTTTAGGCCGTTTGACCGTATGAACCAACAGGCACAATAAATCCTTGTCATGATCGTTTTAATGGTACACAATTCAACTCCTAATCTCTGCAATTGTTGCACCTATACCTATTAATTAACCTTTCACTCTTTGATTTTATCCAGTAATGAAAATAAGAATAATAGCAAATTTAAATAAGTCAAATTAATGAAAACAGGAGAGTGGGTTGAATGGTTATCTTAAAATTTGTGGTTGGGACGAACATAACCTCACAAAACCGGCTTGTAAGGTGAGGATTGCCCCCACTTATAAACATATCTTTAGGCCATCTCTCAATCAATGTGAGACTCCTAACAGGTTAATAGTAAATTGATAATCAGGAATCAAATACCTAGTGTTTAATTTTCATATTTAACTTGCTAATCTAGGGCAGTAAATTATCATTAGCTTATTTTGCTGGCCGTATTAAAAGAATGATGCATAAAGTTCTACATGTATTTCAGAACTAGGGAAAGTGCTTGATCTAAATGTTATTCTTTTTGGTGATATCCTGCTTTATTTTATGCCGCAATAACTTAATTCTTTTTGTCTTGCTCTTGTTGCAGTTGTGGTTTCCTCTGTACTCTCTTCTTCTATCCACTACTTCTGATCAATCAATTTTCCAAAGGTAATCTATAATTAACATTCAGCCTGCTCATTTGATGTTTCATCTTTTTAGATTATGTGGCTTTCTTTTAGAGTAACTTTTATTTTTCATATGAATCTTGTAGCCTGGAGGACTTTATTCAGACTTCCAGCTTTGGGGAATTCAGGAAACGGCTTCAGCTTCTTTATGCTTTCCTTGGTCAAAATCATACAAGTGCATGCCTGAAAATTAATTCCAGGTATATTTAGAAGTTGTGTTTTCATTGATATGTATAAAAAATACAAGCGCTTATTGAATCCAATAGATAATATCAGTTTAATATTCTTATGACACATCCTATTTTGTTGCAAATGTTTAGAATTTTGTCAAACTTCTTCTACTTGCAATTAAATAGATTCTTTTTTAGTATAAAGTAATATAGTTTTTTTTCTTCATTGCTGGACACTGCAGCTGTTGTCGGACGGAGCAGTCAACATTCTTGTACAATATGTTTGGATTTTATGTGCAGTTCTTACCAACGTGAGTTCCTTTCGGTTGTTGTTTATCCAATATCTTGTCTTTTATTTATTGTTTTCATTGGCCTTGTTATGTGTCTGAATGTATATTATGCACCTGAGCAGTGTATCGAAGCACATTGATGCTAGTAGGAAAGAGATTTTGACTGAACTGAAAGATTTGGTGAAACTATGTCGGTGGGAGCAGGATAAGAGTTATTCATCGATTGAAAATTTGAAAAAGAGTCGACAGAAGCTGAAGAAACTTATAAAGAAGCATACTGTAAGTAGCATTACTCTGCCTGCCTGTGGTTTAGTTTTATATGTAAAGATAATTGGCTATTGAAAAAATAGTCGAGTGAATTTGGCCTCTCTTCTAATTTTAATATTTATCCACAAATTTTGAGTTGACTTTCAATTTTTGTGTTTTATTATGCTGTTCAAGTTATTTCATGTTAGACCTGTGTGTACAAATGCTTTTGTATAACTTTATTGGCTTCATACAGGGTTTTAGTTTCCTCCCAATTTTAAAATCTTTTATTTTAAAAATTTTAATATTAAACATATCTATATTTATATTTTATTAGATATTAAAAATTATTTTTAACTTTTGTTAGTAAATGTGGGAACAAGACGTGTCTCATCCTATTGGTTTCTAACACAACCCTCCTTTCAGGAAAAAATTATGACTAAACAAATATGATGAGAATTGTGACTAAATATGATGAGATAGGCGGCATCATTGAATAATTAAATCATGTTGGCACAATAAATACTAAATTTAGGCAGCATATGATAGCTTACCTTACTATGTCTCTCCTATCCTAACTATCAAACGGGTCCAATCTATAAATGTTGTACTCCTTTGATACTTTGTTATGCTTATTTTTCATGCAATTTTGTTATACTTTGTTATATAAAATTTTAATTTCTTATTCTGTGTGTGACTATATATACTCATTAAGGATAATAGTTAAGTGTGTTTAGTTTTCGGACTCATTAAGGATAATAGTTAAGTGTGTTTAGTTATCGGACTCATTAAGGATAATAGTTAAGTGTGTTTAGTTTTCTTGATTTCATGGGAAACAAGCTTAATTATAACGGTCATCTCACAATTTGAAGGAATTGATGTAAGGCTATTTTTGGAATAATAACATTAAATGGGCATAGAATAGTTAACTTTTGCTTTTATTCGAGTCCAACATTTTTTGACATTTTTTTGCTTGTAATGAGTCCAGAGTAGTATATCTTCTTTTATTTATTTATTTATTTATTTTAAATATATATAAAAATTGCTGTCTTTGTTGGATGGATACCTAACAGTTTCATCTTCAGCTTCTATATTCTATGTATGCATTATAAACTGTAAAGCATTTTTGTAACGGTAGCTGTTCTTATTATACTGTCGCTTCCCGATTTGTATTTTCAATGATTGTGTAAATATTTGTTCGATCATAATTTTCTATGTTGTTCTCTTAATGGTGAAGGATATTCTGCAAGAACCTATGGATAAGCTCATTCGTGATGTTCTACACAAGGGTTCAATCAGCGGTGTTTCTGATTTGCCATTGTTCAGTGATGAAAACAGGTTATCTTATTTGACATCTTATGGAACATGGACTCTGCAATTTAATAATATTTTGGTAGTTTTTTATTCTTAAGTTGTTGGCACTCTCCGGTGTAGGTTGATCTGGTTTGAAAACTGCAGCATGGCATTAGACCATGCTTTTGAGAATTTGCTGCTTAAGAAAACCTCAGCATTTGATGTTTTACTTTTACAACAGAAAAATGCTAAAGGTAGGTATTTTTTCCTTTTGTTTTCTTGTCATTTTATTTTGGTGTTCCTAGTTTATTTTTTTGGTCTGATTTGCTTCTTATTGCGAAATGCTGGAAATTGGTAATTTATACAGAAGTTGGAAGCACATTAAGATCTTGTGATTCCCAACGTACACTATACCAGGAAGGATGGAAAGATGTATGGCATATGATTGAAAATATTTATATTAAAGCAGTTGACTCCGGTAACATTTGGAAGGAAGATAAAAATAATCAAAGGAAGAGTAGAGCTTTGTCTGACCTTCTCAACCTTTTAAAAACGAGTGGGTTGTCTCAACGCAAGTCTACGCATAAGGTGGTATGAAGCTGAGCTGTTTCTTTTCATGAATATCTAGATTAATTATTCATTAAGAATTGATAAAAATATTTTGTTTTTCTTACCTATCTTTTAATTAAACTAAAATACAGGATGAGCGAAAACCTTGGTGGTTCCTTCAGCTTTCCGGGAACATGGAGTGTCTACTTCTAGAAAATAGTAGATTCGCCAGTCCATCCTTGGAAATTGATGGTAAAGTAAAAAATAAAGATGCCCCTGAAGAAAGCCCACTTACGGAGTGGAAGACAGCTATTGAGCATTACTTCAAGAGTGTTATGTGTGTGCGTCTTCTGCAGGAAGAGATATGCCTCGATCCTCATAAAGATATAGCTCCTCAACAGGTAGACATTTTTTCTAAATACGTGTAGTGTTAGGTCTCTAATTTGTTTCATACCCCACCTCAATGGTAGGACTGAATATCACACCCACCTCTTTCTGTGTGCCTTCTGAGTGTTTTTTTTTTTTTTTTTTTTTTGTCGTACATTCGGTATATTGAATGTGAGCTTGGTTCTCTTTAGGTTACCAGGTCCAGTTCTTTCCTCAGTCAGCTTGTCCAGATACAACAGGACCAACTTGCTGCTGCCAGTGTATTTAGCGAGAAATTGAAATGCTTTAGAGAATTTGCAACTACTATGGGAAAGTTGTTTTCATTTTCCTCCCCCACTGATAACAGTAAAAGTTATATGTGCTCTATTGTTCCGCCAAATCAGCTTGCTACTTACAAATGCATGTGGCAACAGAAGGTAAAATTGTAATTACATTTTTATTTGGATGCTTTATTTGCTTTAGTGTTTTAAGCATCTGATATTAATTATCTTTATGTATTTTATTATGCAGCAATTATTTGATAGTCTGTGTGCTACATCAAATGGAGAATTACTTTTACTAAGGATATTAGAAAATAGCCATTTAAACACTTGTCAAAGAACAAGACCTTCAGCGAGTGAGATGACCGCTTCCATTGAAGAATTCTTACCAGTGTTCTGTAAATCAAAGGTGAATAAATAATGGTTTTTGGTTTTGAATTGCTTTAAATTTGCAACTTACATATGGTCTTATATTTATGCAAAACATAATCACAGGAATCATTGGATTGTTACCTTATTGGGGGGTCGAAAGCTGTCACTACAATAGCATCCTCACATCTTTCTGTTGTTACTCAAGAAATGGAGCAGCTGGTATCCGAAAATTTCAAGGTCATAAAGGATTTTAAGGATCATTTTCTTGTACTACAAGCGAATGGTATGGATAGAAGCTCAGTTAAAAATGTTCTGATTCATCATTTTCAAGAAATAATTGACAAGGTATTTAAACTTTGGACTTGACCTTCTGAAATCCAGAAAATTGAATGAGAAGCCTGGATTCATAAATTTTCTCTTTTCAGGCAAAATCAATTGAGGAAGAATTTATCACTGCAAAGAATGAAAATTCTAATCCTGTAGATTTATCTGAGAAGGACCATTTTTGCGGAAGACAGTGTGCGGAGCCTAATGCTAGGTTTGATGAAGCCCTGAAGTCCACATATCAACACATTACATCTGTGTTGCAGAGTTTATGTTCGCCCAGCACTATCCCTTCCATGATTAACCTTGGTTCATGGGAACTACAATTTGTCGCAAATCTCAGTTTGGACATGCTATGTGATGATCTTTTCAAAACAATCACTTTTGGGGTAAGTTTTGTTTAACGGCAGGTTATTTCAACTGTTCCTTTCTTGGTGACCAAAATGATGATATGGTTGCTTGTAGGCGAAACTGGTGAATTGTTGTGACAATAACATTAGCAGTTCTTCCAAAGTCGGAGCCCATTTCCAAAATCTACATACGCTCGTGGATCTATTACTGAAATTCAGTGACGAGCTCTTGAAAAATTTCTTTGCTATGCACAAATCAGTAAGCTTAGCACTCACTTACCTCTTTCTGTGGATATGCATAATTTTTTCTCCTGATAGCATAATATATGTAATTGGCATATTCTACAACATTTTTAAAGTTCTGTGAAGTTTTTAGTATTGTTGTTTGAGATGGATAATCTAATTCTGTATATTTATATATCGATTTGCAGGTAGCAGTAACAACTCATGTGATTGCAAATATTTTAGTTTCTCTATTTTCAAAAGGTTTTGGAAGATTAACAGAAAACCAGGAGGATGATGGAACCCTTGATAAATCTGAAGATGCAAGTGGGACTGGCATGGGGGAAGGTGTTGGACTAAATGATGTCAGTGATCAGATAACTGATGAAGATCAGCTGCTGGGAACACGTGAACAGGTTAGTTTTTGGGCTTTAATATTGCATTATATATGGCAAAATTGGATTCTCAAGGTATGTTAACTGTCTTTTGTCAATGATGCAGAAAAAGGAGGAACAAGAGGAGTCCAAAGAAGTGCCAGGCAACGATAATACAGGTATAGAAATGGATCAGGATTTTCAGGCTGATGCTGTAAGCCTTAGTGAGGATTCTAGTGAAAATGAAGATTGTGATGGTGAGAATGAGGAACTTGAATCAGAAATGGGTCCCACTGGACCAGATAGTGAAGCAGTTGGAGAAAAAATTTGGGATCAGAATGAAGATGAGACTCCCGATGATACAGGAGAAAAGTATGAATCAGGACCTTCAGTTAAGGACGGAGATGGAAGCAACAAAGAGCTAAGAGCCAAGGATGATTCTACCAGCGATCAATCTGGGGATGACAGTTGTGATGAAGGTGATGCTCAGAATGATGAAGCTGCAGCACAGAATGAGTTTGATGATGAAGAAAATGGAGACGATGTAAATATGGACAAAGAAGCAGCACATTCTGATGCTACTGGATTGAAGCCCGATGAACCGGATCACTCTTCTGACATGGAAATAGATTTGAATGCAAACGAAGATGTGGATCCTATTGAAGAGGGAGATCAAGAAGGGCATGATGATTCAGCTGAGAATGGAAACCAGGAAGATGAGACATGCCCGCCTGATGAAATTATGGAAGAAGCACATACTGAAGTTGATGTATCCTCTGAAAAAGATGATCTAGGTCAAGAACATCAAGAGAATGATGACATGAATTCCATGGATCCAAAGAATGATACATCTGAATCTTCTGACGTGGTTAATCCGCAAGTTTCCAATGTTGATTTAGCGTCACAGTCCAAAAGTGATTTGCAGACATCTGGTTCAGAAAATATAGCGTCACAGTCAAATTTATCAAATAGCCATCACGATTTCGGCAACCCTGCTGTAACGGGAGGTTTTCCTTCAAGTGATATGTCTGAGATGGATATTAATATGTCAGATTCATCAAATACTGGGGGATTTAGTAAAACTCAACCTAAATCACACCTTCCACAGCACGAGCATTCATTTTCTCAAGAAAAACAAACCAATCCTTCCCGAAGTACAGGGGATGCACTTGATTTCAGGAAAGAAAAAATAAATGTATCTGGTGATCTCCCTGAGGATAATATAGAACATCACGGTGAAATGGATGATAATAATGCTGATGAGTATGGATATGTTTCTGAATTTGAAAAGGGAACAACTCAGGCTTTGGGACCTGCAACGTTGGAACAGGTTGATAGAAACATTGATGTCGATAAGGTTGACACAGAAAGTCGTGCTGGAGAAGATGCAAATTTGCAGCTTGAGAAGCAAAACTCAGAAATAGATTCTGTAAGTAATTCTTCCTTACTCCCTAAAAATGAAAAAAGGGATCAAGCGAATATGCCAGTCATGGAGAAATCTCAAGATGATGGATCAGTAAAGCCTCTTGGTAGTGCAAATATTGATCCTGAAAGTCATTTGGAAGATCTAATTTCTATCAGTAGATCATACTTGGGTGAGAACACACATAAATTAAGTCAACTTTCTGTGAATGATGAGGAATTGGGAAAATATCACGAACCTTGTGATGCTCCTGATCATGTGAAGGATAATGCTACTGCTCTCTGGAGAAGATATGAACTTAGCACTACAAAGTTGTCTCAGGAACTGACTGAGCAATTGCGTCTTGTATTGGAGCCCACAGTGGCCAGCAAGCTCCAAGGGTATTATAAAACTGGAAAAAGGATACATATGAAAAAGGTAGCTGACGTGTTCTGATTAATACGTATGAACCTTATAATAGTATGCATCTGTTCATGAAATGTTAGTGCTTACTCTCTTTTCCTTTTAAAAAATCCCAGGTAATACAATTCATAGCAAGTTATTATCGTATGGATAAAATATGGCTTAGGCGGACCAGACCCAACAAACGTGATTACCAAGTTGTAATTGCTGTTGATGATTCACATAGCATGTCGGAGAGTTGCTGCGGTGATGTTGCTGTGGAAGCTTTGGTTACAGTATGCCGTGCTGTTTCTCAACTTGAAATGGGGAGCTTGGCAGTTGCAAGCTTCGGAACAAAAGGAAACATAAATTTGCTGCATGATTTTGATAGCCCATTCACTGCAGAGTCCGGGGTTAAGGTTAGCAGGATTTACACAAGTCTAGTTTTTTTCTTTATTGACATCAGTACTGTGCATTTGTTGAATATGTTGAAAGGATCTGATTGTTCGTTTTTGACTGAGGAACAGATGGTCTCCAATCTGACATTCAAGCAAGAGAATACTATTGCCGATGAACCAGTTGTTGATCTGTTGAAGTTTTTGACCAACAAGCTAGATGCTGCTGTTGTAAAAGCACGACTTCCATCTGGCCATAACCCCCTACAGCAACTTGTTTTAATAATTGCAGACGGTCGTTTTCATGAAAAGGTATGTGATTAACAATCTGGCTGCCTCATTATATATTCATAACTATTGCCCTCTTTAATTCAATTGTATCGTTTTCAGGATAACTTAAAGCGGTGTGTTAGAGAAGCATTAGCCAGTAACCGGATGGTTGCGTTCTTGCTTCTTGATAACTCTCAGGAGTCAATAATGGATCTTATGGTACTTATTCGCTTCCGCAAGTGACTTTTATGATTTGCAAATTTTCTTTTCCCTAACCTTGACTTTCTGTACTCCAGGAAGCATCCTTTGAGGGCGGAAAGATGAAGTTTTCCAAGTACATGGACTCCTTTCCCTTTCCCTATTATATCGTTCTGAGGAACATTGAAGCACTGCCTAGGACTCTTGCAAACCTACTGAGACAGGTAAGCTTGAGTTCTTTTTCCTTTATCCGAGGCAGAAAAAAAAGTGGAAAATAAATAGTATTACGAAAATAATGTTATGTTTTGTTGTGTTTATTTCAGTGGTTGGAGCTTATGCAACATTCAAATTACTGACTGGTTAAAGACTCATTGAAGACGTGCAAAATCCATTTTTGATTTCAAGAATGCAGATACAACATGCTTTATATTGAAGAGGGATTAGAAAAAATCATTGGGTTACTTGGGTGTGAATTTTGTATATATGAAAAGTACACGAAATTGTATAGTATTAACAATTATACAGTTACCAAAATAAAACAATTATACAGTTGTGCAATCCAATGTACAGATCTACTTTGATTAATAAGAATGTCATGTTTGCTGCATTTGATGAATCTTACTAGCAAGTGATTTTGAACATGTTTTTGTACTTTAATTTATATCTTTGTGGCTACCACGGCCGCTTGGGTAAGATTAAGCTTTAGAATTGAAGCATTCAAAGATGATTAGAGATTAAAATATTATTAGAATTTGAGCACAAGTACAGTCACATTTCAATTGTGCGAGTGAGATCCAACATGATGAAAACAACACAACATAGCAGTAAAAACCAAAGGGTTGTTGTTCCTTTGCTTTACAGAAGTTACTAGCACAAAAATAACAACAATGGTTTGAATCCCTACAAAAAGTAGTTTATGAAACTGTTCTAGACTTGATGGCTTATTTTTAAATATCTGACTGTTCCTTTGCTCTTTAAGTCCTTTCAATTGCTCACAAAATGCTAGAAATGCTTTCATGGGGAGTTATGCCATGTTCGTTTGGATCGGAGTTACGAACCGATCACTAGATTGGAAATTAGGATGCACGAGCAGCAACAATAGTATGTTAATCTTTCCACAATTAACTCATAATTCAACATCAAAAGTAAAAGCTTTAGGGTTCAAGTCCTCACAAGGAGAATACTAACATAACAATTTAAATACTAACATTTGTCATTATAAAAAAATCATTCATAATTTGACACCGATAAACTATAATTTAAAATTCAACAATACGCCAAAGATTAAAATTCAACATGACCAAAATTGACAACCCAATATAAAATACACCAAATTTCTACTAACACTTTATGCATTTGCAGTTCGAACTAACACATATATAACACTCCATCTTTAATATAACATCCAAAGATATACCACCATATTCCTTGTCAATTCAACACCAATATTTTTCTCTTTATCAGTTAATCAGCAAGAGGATGACCTTCTAACTTTGGCTCCATCGGATGGTTGTGCTCTCATTAACAATATCCAATGGCCATTCATTGAATTTTGACAAAAATACACGCAACCTAAATAGGCATTCATGTTTTTTTGACTCAGTATCTTCTCAGTTCAATTTCTTCTTTCTTCTAGATTACTTTGTACACCCTTTCACAACCCAACACTAACATTGGCGACCTTCTTTCACCACCATGATGGGATTTCTCTATAATTAAGGTAAATTCGACCTTTGTTTCTTGTTAAGGAACCCATTTAATTATATCATCTCTAATTTTTCATTTGTTATATACGTGAAAAAGTAATGCGCCATATCTACTTCATTATTGCCAAGTTTTGAAACATCGGAACAATGTTATCTTTAGAATCGACATTAGGTTTCAAATCAACAAAAGCTCACACAATGTTTGGTTTCAATCCGACAGAAGCTTTAAGAATAGTTGATTTTAATTCACCGCTAGACTCAACAATATTTGTTTTTGACTCAACAAAATTATCAATCGGATGTTCAACATAACTATAAATAAATAACAAAACATAAAAAAGTTAAATTATAAAATAATATCTTACAATACAACACAACTGACGGAATAAAAAAACAACCAGGGTTGACTGGATCAATAGTTAGAACCCGACCTAGGATCGGTTGGTAACTCTCCATATGTTCGTCACACCAGTTTCTAAAAAAATTCAACAAAAAACAACAATATAAACAGGTTATTAAACGACTATTATTTAAAGACGAAGCGAGTATTGTGAAACCATAAGGACACAACACAATTATTAACTGTAATTACTAATACAATCATCCTAATACTATTTTTTTTTTTTTTAAGAAGCTAAACTAACCCCCTCAAATTGACACCAAAGAGAATCGAACATGAAACCTAAAGGAGGAGCACACTCCCAGATCCCAAGCCAATATCACTAGGCCAACCTAAGTGGGTTCATCCTAATACTATTATTTTGCAGTATGCAGGTCTGTCCATCCCATAGTGGGACATAGGTCATGGGATAAAACCGCAAGTGCACGGTCTTACCGAAGTAGTAATAAAAGAGTATCGTTCCGACAGAGAGTTGTTCAATTCAATTAACTTTAGTTGATAATTAGAAAAGAAATCAGTTGCAAAAATGGGGTTTTCAAACGGTTGAAAGATAATATAATAATAAAAAGAGTCTTGGGATTATTGGTTCATCATAACGACAAATCCTTCACAAACCAAACTATTAAACCTAGAACCTTATGTTAGATCTAACTTCTAAAGACAAGTTTCTCTTATGTTCTTCTAGCAATCAAGCCTATTTCGCCGACTTGATTACTATTAGATTTTGGTTCCTTTAGCAACCAAACCTATTTCGCTGACTTGATTACTATTAGAATCCTTGAAGTTTGAAACTTAGATGTCTCAAGGATTGCAAAGACTATTTCGCTGCCTTTACAATCCTTAACTAATTTCACTTGTTCGAATATCAAAACTCCACTTTCGTTTCCACAGTTTGATAATGGTTAATTCATGTTAAAACGGTGAATTTAGATTAGAAACTAGGGTTACATAAGATTAGGGTTAAAGCTTGGTTTGATTAGGATTATGTCATTAGACTTATCCAACAATCCCAAGACAAGAGAAGTCTACTCACTCATGTTCATCGTAGACATGGAGAAGAAGGAAAAGAACTTTTATTAAGAAAGACAATTGTCACTTATTGAATTCCAAGAATAAAAGATGAATATTTGTGATGGCTAGCTCCTCTATTTATAGTCTTATTGTCGACTTAAAACCTAAGCAACTATTCACTAGAATATGAAGCAAAAGCAACAAAAGAGTCTATGGGGGGTGGCACGGCCGTGCCAACTGGTGACACTGGCCGTGCCAAGGTTCTGACTTGGGGAAACATATTTTTGTCTTCAATCTTTCGTATTTTCAACCCGAATCAGCTCCTAATCCTCTTTCTTTTGTTTCAAGACTCAATCCATCAAATATTCGTTCCTGAAATATAATAATATGCAATTGAAGTAAAATAGCTCTAAAAAGAAATAATATTTAAATAAAATAAACTTAAATCTAAATAAAACGAAACTAAATATTATACTAAAACGACTAATTATTGACTCATCAAGAGGATAATTAGATTATAGTAACTTGTTTGGAAAAGGTTCCTTTTGATAATGATAGAAGATGTTTTAAAATATGGCTGTTCTAATATGGAGGCTCTAATTAAAATTTGGACTTCTATGGCTGCTCTAGATTCTAGTCGCATTGTTTTTGAATTAATTAATAGTTAAATAAAATTGTAAAAATAAGGAAATAGTTAAATAAAAGGTCATGCTGCATATCAAATGTCCTAATGAAACTTGTTAAAAGAAGTCAAAAGTAATAGATTTGCACCAAAAATTATAAATTTTTTTGATGATTTATTTTTTAAAAGGCTTAAACTCACTTTTTATCCCTTAAGTTTGCAAAAGTTGCAATTTTGATTCCCTATTAAAAAAAATGGCAAAAGTGATCCCTTATGTTTAGCCCATTTTGCAAAACCTCAATTTTGACCTGGTCAACCATAGGTGTCATGCAACATCACTTAAAAAATTGCCAGCTAGATATTTTTTAATTAAAAAAAAGAAAGGAAAAGCCACATGTATTTATGGAATTAAAAAAATAAAATAAAATAAAAGGATTAAAGAGGGGAGCCACGTGAGGTGTGAGATGATTCTTCTTCTTCTTTAATTTTTTCCCATCTCCTCTTAAACTCATCACTTCAATTTCAAATTCAAAGTCATATGTAGCTTAAAAATCCAAAAATTCATAATCCCAAAAACTAGCTGAAATCTCTTTCAGATTGTTCACCCTAAACCTTCACTAATACCATACACCTTAACTGACTTGTAAAACTGATTCATGAACAGAATTCAATCCCTTTAATATTGTTAACCATTACAATCCAACAAATCTCAGATCTAGAATGATACTGGAATAATGTTTGCTATTTTGAGGTTTTCAGTTTCGAAATTGAATCGTTCCTTGTTTGGATTTCGTTTTAAGCAAGAGTGAAATCAATGAATAAGGAATGTTGTGAAGGGGTTTCTGGGTTTTGTTTCAAAGAAGAGTGGACCCATGACCGTTGAAAATGAATTGATGAATGTTGAAGATGATTCGATGAAAGTTTGGAGCATGTGAATAAGAATCTCGCCTCAAATTCATGTGGAGGGATTAATGAAAAGAAGACGAAGGCCATCTATGTGGGTCAGATTCATCTGTTTTGTTGGGGAGGGAGGTGGCAAACAGACAGCAAGATGACGGCGAGGGAAGAAGGGGGTGGTGTGGATTCGGATTTGTTTGGGAGAGGAGGTGATGTCTGCTTCAGTCACGTGCTCTTCAATATATATTTTTTAATTTGTTTAATTATACGCGTGGAATTAAAAATTAAAAAAAAATCAAAAAATTTACAGGTGGCATGACACATAACGTTGACCAAGTTAAAATTGAGGTTTTGCAAAAGGGGCTAAACATGAGGGGTCATTTTTGCCATTTTTTTTTTAATAGGAGGCCAAAATTGTAACTTTTGCAAACCTAAGGGGTAAAAACTGGGTTTAAGCCTTTTTCAAAGTAGCTAAATATACCTGTAAATAAAGTAGCTAAATATACTACCATTGTGTATGCTCTTAGACCTCAAGACATGTTAAAACGACTCTTATTCTATATATATATATGTGTGTGTGTATAATGAGTGAGAGTGTAAAAAAATTTAGAATAGCGACTTGCAAGCCAATAAGTTTTCTTTCATTTGCCAGAAAGTGCACAACAAATTTGCTGGAGAAGTTGCAAAGATGTTTTCAAATCCATTTCACAGAAGCCAAAAGGTGAAGGGGACAGTGATATTGATGCATACGAATGTTTAGGATATCAACGCCCTCACTTCTGGTTTAATCAAAGGTGGAATCAATTTTCTTGGTGGTATGACTAGTGGGGCAAATTTTTTAATTTTTTTTTTGAAAATCACAATATCCGTCACTTTGTTACTCTCGCTTTTACTAGCTTTGTCCCTAAACAGTACTTGAAAAAAATATCTTCGTCCAGTTTCAATTATACAACAAACAATATATTAGATTACTACTTCTTTCAAAAAAAAATAATAATATTAGATTACTACTAATACAAACAATTGTAAGGGTGAGACTAACTTTCTCTAATTCTAAGTTGTATAATTTTGAAATTGAGTTTAGCATGTTGTAGGTTGTAGTTATGGGAATTTGGGAATGAGGTTTTGAAGTTGTAATTGGTTGTTAATAGAGTAGAAAATTCGTTGAATTTGTGTAGAATTGATGTTCAGATCATGAGTTATTCTTAGTGCAATGTTTTATATGGTTTTGAGTGCCTTAACATGTATAGAAATTGTTAGACAAGTTTTTGGATCAAATTTGGGCATAAGGAAGTTAAAATTGGGATTTTGGGGTGAAAAGTGGGTTTTTTCCCGAGTTGCTCTCTGACAGCACGTCCTGTTTCATGTTCTTGCGTCTTTTTCACACATTTCTGTTTTGAATTGGCCTTTGGTGTAAACATGAAAGTTGTAGATAATTGTGTTAGCTTTCCGGTGGCTTTGGTTTGACTTGAAAATGATTTTTGATTTTGAGATATGATGAAAATACTCCAAGGAGGTCTTAGTGAAATTTTATGAAAATTCAGCATAACTGTTTCTAAGTTAATCCAAAACTTATGGAATAATTCCAAACCTCAAAACTAGAGGTACTAGGGGTTCAATTAAGTTGTTTAAGAGTATCTAACATATGCTTGATGAATTATTATATGAATGTATATGTTGATGAATATGATGTTATATGATATTGTTCATGATTGATGAATTATTATATGAATGTATATGTTGATGAAAATAATGTTATATGATGTTGTTCATGATTGATGAATTATTACATGAATGTACATGTTGATGAATATGATGTTACGTGATGTTGTTCATAATTGATGAATTATGATATTATGATGCAAAGTCGTCGTTGTTGTCGTTGCCGATGTTGTCGTCAATGTCGTTAAAGTTGTAAGTTTTTGTCTAAGTTGTTTAAGTTGTTGGTTGCTGAGTCCATGCATACTCATATTAAGTTGAGGGTTTGATGCTCTGGAATGTATAATCATTCATTTAAAGTTGAGGACTTGATGCTCTGAAATTTATAATCATTCATTTAAAGTTGGGGGTTTGACGGCCTATGAGCCTTTTTCGCTCTATAGTTGGGGGTTTGATGCCCTGTGAGCCTTATTCGCTGTTAAAGTTGGGGGCTTGATGCCCTGATTGGTACCACATGCATATTGCATTTGTTGAGTCGCTGTTGTTGCATTGTCAAGTTGATGTTGTTGTCGTTGCATTGTCGTTGATGTCGAGTTGTCGGTGTTGTCGTCGTGTTGTCAAGTTGTCGAAATAATTAATGAGTAGTTATTGAGGAATTATGTAAAGCATTGTTAATGATGATTTGAAGTTAATTGATGATGTATAGTTGGAATTATGTGAAGCATTAACATTGTTTAATTGTTGTTGTTTATGTTGATAAATTCTCTTACTTAAATTATTGTTTATTAGTTTTACTAATGATGAATATATGTTGTTATGTGTTGTTAAATTATTGTTAAATTATATGCTTATTATTATTGAATGTGAAATCTCACCCCTTCTGTTTGAATGTTGCCTCTACGTGGGTAACGTGCAGATAACCAGGATTAGCTGTTGGAGTGAGTTGACTCTCTCACGTGTCGTCTTAGGGTCGCTCTGATACATAACAGGATGGGGATCTTTGAATTGTTTTCCTTGTGTTACGTATTTTTATGAATTATGTTGATGAACCACTTAGAATGGAATTTTAATAAGTTGTTTATGTTTAGGCCGTAGTGCCATTTTGTTGAATAAAGAAATGTTTTTCCGCTGCAATGTAATTTGAATTATTGATAAAAGATATTTTAAATAAATAGTAATTTTACTCTATTTATCTTTTAAAGAAGTGTGACATCATGTTTAAGTTGAATACTCTGATTATTATGCAAAAGTTTTCAAGTTGGAAAAACGGGGTGTTACAATTTCAGTACAGTACAATCTCAACTTCAATTTCAATTTCAGTACAGTAACCATAACTTAACCAAAACCTAATTCAAACAATTTAAAGTAACCAAAACCTAATTCCAATAATTTTGACAACTCAATTTCAATTTCAATGTTTCATACAATATAACCACTGACCTAAAAACTAACGTGAGAAAGCAGAGATCATGGTGTTTCATACAATATAACAACTCAGAACGATCTTTCATTAAAAATACCCAAGTACATCTTGAGAAATCATCAATAAAAGTAACATAATACTTGTAACCTAAGGTAGAAGGAACACGACTAGGACCCCAAATATCAGAATGAACAACATCAAAGGGAGCCATAGCTCTATTATTAATACGATTAGAAAAAGAGACTCTAACATGTTTTTCTAATTGACAAGACTCGCACTGTAAATACTCCAACTGAGGAAGACCATACACTATCTTCTTCAATTTTGATAGACTTGATGATACCCAGACAACCTCTGAGTCTTCTGCTCTTGTTTCTAATTCCAATGACCGTGGTAGTGGAGTTCGTGGACGTGGTCAAGGCCGGGGACGTTGTTAAGGGTCCGTTTGGTTCGAGAGTTTTGGAGGGGAGGGGAGGGAAGGGGAGGGGAGATTTTTAATTTGAAGTGTTTGGTTCAATTTTTAGAAGGGAAGGGAAGGGGAGGGGAGCAAATCTCTTTAAAATTTTATTGCATTGCCATAATTATCCTTAAATTAATTTCAAATCTCAATATTAACCTTGTAACAATTTTATGAGTTTTTTTAGGGAGACTGTTTTGTTATGATGTTTATCATTATTTTTTTTAAGGAGAAATAGTTAACAATAGTCATAGTCACTTTCATGTGTCTTATTTGTTCATATGCAACAAATTTCATTTATCTTACAATTGTTAATTAATAAGCACTATCCATGATTTTGAAAATTCTTATGTCATATATTTAAGAGCTATGCTATTTTTTACGAAAGTAATTGGAAAAAAATGCAAGGATTACAAAGAATTGCTCTTATAAAAAAAATATTACAAAGAATTGCTCCGATAAAAAAAGCCAAAAAAAAAAAAACAATATGATGCTTGGAGCAAAATACATGAGCCAGTTTAAGATAAAATAGCGGCTTAGATGTGTGCTTGTCTTTGTCAGTTTCTGAAATCGTAAATGTTAGAACAAAATGTGTTTCACAATGAACCTTATTAAGTTTTGATGATAACAAGGTATTAAAAATTGTCAATTGGTTATTACTAATAATTGTTCAAGTGTACAGGACCAAAGGCTACTCAAGTTATTTCAATAGGTCTTGGAAGAACAATGGAAAGAAAAAGAAATTCTGAGCATCTAAAGAAAACTGCTCCTGAAGCTGAAGTGCTTCTGAAGTGATGACGTCATCAGAAGCAATATCTTCACCAGAAGCTACGTTTGATCCTTTAATCAAACTGAAGATTCAAAGTAGCTAACTCTCAATTCAGTCTTATCCAAGAAGAACGAAGAATTGAAAGGGAGGTATCAACGGATATATGGATAGCACTGAGCATTTGTCTCTCGTTAATAGAGTTGACAAAGTACAAGTGTACAACCACTACCTCCACTACTCTGTTTTCTGTCTACGCTACAAGACAAAACAACAGCCATGCCTGCAGAATTTGTACACTCAAGATGGGAATGAATTTGAAGCTTATTCTTCAAAGGACTACACCCAAATCAGGCAAAGGATCACTGGTGGATAATTTAAATTAGCAAAGGCAGGTGCAGATGAGTAGCAGCTTGGCCACAAAAAGGAAGCAGAAAGGCACAAGCACAGAACTCTAAAGCATACCTTGTGATTCCGTGCAAATAGCCGCTCCAGCAATCGGTCGACCAATTGAAATTTTCCACATTTTCCAATTATCTCATTCACAGGAGGATAAAAATCTATACAAAAGCAAAATATAGCTCAGTTTAAGTATAATTGATAATGAAATTAGTTAAATCATCCAATCCGACATTACTTACATGAACCATCAAAGACTGATTCTAAGAGGTCAGGATGGTTACAAACTTTCCTAAGCTGAATTACCAAATTATTAAGACTCGTTGGAGAACGTCCTGCATCAAATTGGCACACAGAAGGTGCATTTTGTACGCTCTTTCTGATTTCCGATGAGGAGTGGCCTGCTGTTGTAAAAAGCCAACATAGTTTTGTGCCTTCAAATTTTATGTCATCAAGCAAACTCAATATTACATGTACATAATCAATTTTATGACCCAATTTGGTATAGAAACTACATAAATGGTGCACCAAATCTCTATAAAAGTTGGTTCAAGACAATTGAATAAGGGTTCAGTTCAATTTTTCTAAACTGTGGTAGTTGTGGCACAAATAAAAACAAAACACCAGGCCAAAACAAAAAACATGCAACAACAAATAAAAACCTCAGAATCAAAACCAACACAACACACATCCATGTACTTGTTCAGCTCAAGGAAAAGGATAAACATGGACTCCCACTTAAAAAATTCAGATTTAAGTGCATCAGCCATCAATCAAATTAAATATCTTATACATATCAATAAGTTACTATTTTATATGTTATCATATTATTATCCATACAATCATTGAAAACTGCGGCACTGCCTGTGAATGTCAAGAAAATAAGGCCACTGAAAACAAAATTTCAACATATTAAACTATTATGTTTGTGTTCAAAGCATTGCCTATATATAAGGGATGATAAGCACAAGACAGCTTCCATTGACCTTAGCACAAGTTTTTAGCAACTCTATAACTCTTCAGCATGGCCACAACCTTAATTAACAAAAAAAAGTCATTCCAATAAATCTGGATGTTTTAATCTTCTGAAAACATTTCACAAATAACAAATAAAGCAAGTTTCGATTAAGCCGCATCCAATATGTCATGAGCCCAATTTTTACAACTGTGGCTGTCACCATAATTCCTAGCACTCAAGGACCATGACAAAATTGCAATAGTGAAATATTATACCAAGAATCAGGTTGAGTTAAAAATGTTGATTTCCTCCATTAAAATGGAAAAAACTCCTCAAATCAAAGGACCGATACACCCTCATGGGAGCTTTAGCCGATATGAAGATTTTCAATCCCACAGATACTCACACCATCCAGGTGTCCTATTTTAAATGAGTTGTCCTAAAATTAACTGACCCTGTGTAAAACCGATACTGCTTCAAATTTTCTCAGGTTGAACAACAGACCCTAACAGAGCAAATTAACAATAGAAATTAAGAGTTACTACAGTTGAATTTAACTATTACTGAAATCACCAAGCACCACAAAATCACCAAGCACCACAATCAATCATGCTTCTTACTACCTCGCACAATCAGAAAAGGTAATTGCATAGTCACAGCAAGTGATTCAATCTGACAGACATGTTAAACATAGAACAGAATCGATGACACTGAAATTAATACAAAAAAAGGTTTCTTGAGCTTTTACTGCCTCACAAAGAACTGAACTAATGATACTATGAAATGAATACACAAAAGGTTTCTTAAGCATCAACACTTTAATTTCTTCAAAATCTATTCAAAACATTCCAATGCAGAAACCAAGGAAATACGAAAAGTTCTTATAAAAACTAAACTTTTGGAATAGTAGCTTCTTGTATAAGTTGACATTAGTTTCTGATCGCAATTTTCTCATCTAACTCCTTTGTGAACAGCGTAAAATAAGCTAATAAAACTTTTCCACAAGTGATGTATTGTATACCCATTTCAATCGAAAAGATTCATAAGATAGACTGGCAATGTTCAAAAAAGTAAAAAACCACTACGCAACATTGAAGAATATCTAGAACCACATAAACCATAACGAAAATTGGAAAGGCAAAAAAGAAAAAGGAGACATAAACCAAGCAGACAAGAAAAAGAATCTTCACCTGTGAAAAACTTGAAAGCAGCTGGTCTACTTCTCCTGTGTAATCCAAAACACATCTTGCTTCTTATTCATGTCCAACCCCGGATCAGCAATTATAGGCCTTGCACGTTGATGACTAATAAACAACACAAGCACATCAAATAATCAATCTCCATCCCTAAAATAAAACAAAGCAACAATGATGGATAAATGAAAAGAAAACTCACTCTTTCCATCCAATGTCACTGGTATGATCGATGAAATTAAGATCCCGCGGCAAATAGCTAAATGTGTGAAGTAGATCTACTCATCCAAAACCAACAAAACAAAAACAACAGTCAATTCTCAAAGCCAAACATCATAAAAAACATACAAAATCTTAAATTTCAATGCTCAAAATAGATGAAAATGCAGAGAAATTTCATGGCACAGAAGGCAAAATCCAAAGTATATTCAGAAATGCACATGTAGCAAACAAAATCTGATTGAAGCGTTGGTTCATGACACAAAACACAATCACAAAATTCACAATCACTTACTTGAAAGACCAAAATCGAACCGTCACAGTTACATTTTATTTAGTTTTATGAGAATCCAATGACACAACCTCTAGATATAACTGTTACGGCTTCCTACGCATTGACGAATACGCAGGTGAACTTGGAGCGTGATTGGAGACTCCATAAAACCATTTAGATGACGAAGTTGTTAAAGATGACGGCGAATTCGCACCTTTCATAGCTTCAATCCTTTCATTGCTTCAATCGATCTGAATCATTTTGATCACACCGAGCCTACAACAATCAACAAATTTCAACAAAAAATTAAATAAAATGAATAATAATCCAAACAATTCAAATAAGTAAACTATCAAATCAGCCACACATAGCTTAAAATTTCTTCAACTCATAAAAACCGATCCAAATTGTAATTAAAGATGAGTAAATTGCTTCTTTTTTATTCTAAGAACAACAACACAAATTTATCTCTCACAACAAACCAAGTATTTCTTTTCACTCAAATTTTTAAAACCCTTTTCTAAATAACATATATTTTGTAAAAAAATTCTGAAAACATAATTTTCTGGAAATTTCTCTCAAATTTTTTACAAAACAGAATCAATAAACAACAACACAAAACCAAGGAATCAAAACCTCAATTAAAATCAAAAAAACCCTTTTCTGAAAACATGCAAGCAAATTTCAAACCAAAACCCACAAAATTTCTGGAAAATTAAAATATTCGACATGCAAAACACTGATTGAACAAATAACACAAAAATAATCCAATCATGATTTTCAATTGATCAAAGGAAGAGGAAGTTACCTACAATGAAGACCAAAACCAAAATTTGTGGAAGAAGGAAGAAAGATAGCAGCAGAGGAAGGACTGTTTTTTTTTCTTTTTTGAGAGATGGAAGGAACGATTTTTTGTTTTGAAGATGAAATGAAATGGGTTTTGTACCACTCCATATATATAGGGGGAAAGACAGAAATTACTAATTTACGAAAATGCCCTTTCATAAGGGCAAAATGGTAAAAAAAGGGACAAAGATTGTCCTATATAGTAAAGTAGATAGAAGTTCCGAACTATCTTTGTTAACTTTATCTCTTAGTAAGCGAAATCTCCTTTCAACATGCTTGCTTTTTCCATGGTTAATTGATAATTTTCTAAATCAATTGTTAGCGAGAAGTTTCATTCAAGCAATCTCAGTAATCTTCAATTCTTCAAGCAACATTTTAATCCATAGTGCTTGACAAGCAACAAATGTATCATTTCATATTTCTCTTTTAACTACTCATTCTCTCTCATATAATTGATTTATTTTAATTATTACTAAAATACACTTGAGGCACCAATACATCAAAAGTAGATGATAGCCAAAATGAGATTCTTTTTATTCTCTATTTTTCTCACAACATGGTGTCAATGCTTTTGTCCTTCCTGGTCTCTGTCACTCTTGTTTTTTAGGTTGAGGAGTGCTATGGACAGTCTCTTTCTAACATTCACCCTCTTATTGGGTGAAATTCATGTGGGTACCACACATTGGAAATGATCCCACATAAAGTGGTGAGACCCACATGAGTTTCACCCAATAGAAGGGTGAGTGTTAGAGAGAGTGCTAGAAAGAGAGTGTTCTTAACATTTCTCTTTTTAGGTTTACTTGAAAGAGTTGAAGTTGTGGTCCCTTGTATCTCTTTCCTTAAAAAATCTTCGATGTGGGTTCTTTTATACATCTATTATATATGCTTCATATTTCTCTCCTTATCCCCTCCTCTCTCGCCCTCTCTCTATCACATATTCCTGTACATAAAGATATGCTCTAACTTTAATAGGATCCCTCAGCAAATGGATGGTGGGACTGAACCCCTCAGATTATGCAGTCCTTAGGTCAAATACCAAGTTTTTTTTTTTAAAAAAAAAAAAAATCAAATAAGATACCATATAATTATTTGTCTTGTGCATCAACCTTTAAAATGGAGTACAAAAAATTGTCATGTACATTTATGTACTGTCTTATACTTTTTTGTTCATTATTTACTATTTTGTGAATCAAACGCACCAAGTAAATATTTTCAAGCATAAATAATTTTTTATTTAACATTATAACTAAATTAAATTTTGCATAAATTGATTTATTAAATATAATTTTACACTATCACAAAATCGAAGACACTGTGCTATTCAGCGAAACCAACATTAATCCATCTATTATCACTATGTAGTTTTTGTACATTGGCAATATAATTATGTGGACACAGTGCTTTGTTACAATTAAGTGGGTCAGAGTAGAATTAGATGTTTTCCAATTTCGTTGCTCAATTTAAATATATTAAAACAAATTTATTCATATTATTAAATTTAAAAGTAAAAACTGATTTTGTTTTTTGTTGAATGTGACGTGGGGTTTAGGTTTCAATAGAAGATAATTTAAAAATATTTATTTTTAGTTCAATTTGATAACTTAGTTGGTGAGTTTTGAGTGAAATAATATTTTCAATATTCAGTTAATTTAAATTGTAGTTTTGTTAATAGATTATGAGAATTTGAAAGTTTTAAACAAAAAAGAGAAACGAGAAAGAGACTTAATTGAAACAATGTAAATTTGAATAGAGAAAATCAGAGAGATCAAAACCCCACATACATTGAACTAGAGGAACCAAAATTGCAGTTAAGTTTTAAATTTGTTATTATAATTTTGTGCCATATTATCATATTTCTATAATAGGATGAAATTGTCAAGATCACAGAGATGACATCATACAGACAAATACAAGTTTCCATGGAAAAAAGGAAAATATAAAACTTTCCATGCAATTGACTTCAACACAAATGTCATTTTAGTTAATATATACTAGTTTTATCTCTTTTCTATTATACTTTTTAAATCAATTTATTATTAAAAATTACTTTTTATTGTTCTTGTGAACTTAACTCAATTGATATTAACAATACATAATATATACAAAGTCCGAGTTCAAACCCCACCACCACAAAAAAAATAACTTTCACTACCACAAAACCTAAAACACTATCCCGTAAAATTAAATGTGTATTTAAATTTACGGTAAATTTAAAGAAAATCACGGATTTTGTCAAAACCATTTTGATTCCAAACCACTCACTTCAATGCTATCAATTTGCACTATGTAGGGCCTTCCATCACACATACTACTAATATAGTACTCCACTTGTTTGGAAAGGAAAAGGTCCCTCTTGATAATGATAGATGTTCACAAATAAGATGTAGTTAGTTTTGACAAATCAACGGTTTTCCCCTAAATAGCAAGATGTTCTTGATATTATATTGTGCTCCCTGATTTTCGGATATCAAACCATTAATTGATTTGAATCGTCAATCTTTGAACTCTCAATTTTTATTCGTGGGAAGGGAAAAAATGAGTAAAAACCCTTATCGAGACTTTGGATTCGGGGGTTGGTTTCGAATAGGGAAGGTGTTAAGCACCCTAAACGACTTTGGTACTCCGAATGAACCGCTTACCTAGATTATCTTGTGCTAAATTCATTTGCTTACTTGAAAAAATTATTACCTAAAAATCTAAGTGAAAGAATGGAGGGAGAAGAAGTATGTTTTTGGTTATTTTTATTTGATTTGGAAGGACAAGTCCTCTGCCTACGTACCCTTTTGGGAAAGGGATCAAAATCGACGTAGTTCCACTAAAAAATTTCTTGTGGGTTAGGTTGATTTTAAGATTTTTTGAAAATGGTTTTAAGAAGAGAAAGAGGCCTCAAGGCATGAGATAAAAGAAATGAGTGAGGTTGATTGAGAGTTTGATTAAGAAAATAAAGGAAAAAAAGTTATTAAGAAAATGATTTTGAAGTTTTGCATATTTGATTTTTTTGAGAAAATGATTTTTTCTAAACTAACGGTGGAAACTAACGTAACTTCGTAAAAAAAAAACGAGCGGAAAGCGGTAAATAAATTGTGGTAGTGTCGGTGCTTGTGTTACCTACATTATTACATCAATTCCTAAATATAACCCTAAGGCCTTTATGCCAAAATAAAATGCAAGAAATAAAATTACACCAATTCCCTATTTATACACACTAAGTCAATGACAAAATAAAATGATGAGAAAATTAAATATGCATGCTATGATTTAAGACAAAAATTAAATCGTTAGTAAGCATAAGAAATATCATGGTGAATGAGACATAAGAAATAAAAAAGCAAGGAATTAAGACAAGCAACAATTAAGATCATCATATAAGAAATAAACAACAAATTTTAAGAGAAAACAAATAGGATGGATTTTTAAAATTAGAGAAAATTAAAATGAGGAGAACAATATTTTGGATTTTTTCTAAACACAAAAAAAAAGACAAAAAGTGTAAAAACAGTATTTGAAAATAAAGACAATTAAAAATAAGAAATAAAAAAATTGGCTCAGCAGGATTTAATCTTGACCGTTGGATGAATCCAGAGGTCCAGATCTGAATCTTAAGATCTCATCACAGCCATAGGATCTAAGATCCAACGGTTTTAAAAAAAAAACAGAAAAAAGGAAGGATATACTGGAAGCACAGTGACCGTCAGATCAACGATCTGACGGTTCAACAGCAGGCACGCAATATTCCACATAAAAGAAACAAACACTCAACCACATACGAGATGCATCATCGGCCGTTAGATCTACGATCTGACGGCGTAGCTTTAACCATACACGACAATACGATGGAAAAACACACATGGAATTAAAATAAAATGATGAGGTTATATAAAGTGGTTTCAACAAAAAAAACAATGTAAATCAAACAATCCTTCTCTCTCTAAGTTAAACTTAGAGAGAGAAGCTCTCCCTTCCCTCTAAAAGAAACGTCGTCGGAGAAGATGAGGAGGAGTGGTCGGAGCTGCTCCGGCGCGGTGGTCGGCCACAGCGCCACCGCGTCGGAGCTTTTTTTTATTTTTTTTTGAATTTTTTTTACATCAAAAGCTTCTTCTCCTTCTCCTCTATACAAATCCGGTATTAGTTTTAAAAAGGGCAGAGAGATTTGAGCTAGATCTAGCAAAGAAAGTTTGAGTGAAATTACCTTCGGTTTCAAATCAGAGAAGTCTGGATCTACTACTTTAAGCTCGGATTCACTTCCTTCTTGCTAAATTCCTCCGATCCAGTTCGAATCCAGTCCGATTTGCTTCACTCTTCTTCCGTTTCTTCGCGATTCGGTTTGTACAGCTTACGTTGATGATGATGACGAGTTTGGTTTGTTCTTGTTGATGTAGTGGTTGAATGGTTTATAGCTTATGGATTACGAGATCACTGTGTATGATTTTTGTTGTTTCTGTTGGAATTCGGAATATGTGAATCAAAGGAAAATTGTTGTTGTTTATGTGCTTTCTGTGATTTTGTGTTCATGAATGTTCATGAGGATTCATGAAGTGTTCATCGTTTTGGGGTGTTTTGATCTGTAACTAGATGAGAGAGAAAGGGAAAAGGTGTTTGTATGTGATAGGGACCAATCTGACCCGTTTTCTGACTCTGACGCGTTTTTCTGACTCGCGTTTTTCTGACTCTCTCCTTTAGTGTAGCAGTAATTGCAGCTATTTATACTGCTAAAAACTAGGGTTTTGGATCAAAGGACCAATAGATTTTGGACACCTGGACATGACTGAAACTAAAGACTTAAAAAAAATCGATAAAAAAAGTTAAAAAGGAAATACTTGTAATGAAAATGGGAAACATGACATTCAAAGAAAAGAAGGAAGTTAAAATCAAATGATGAAAAAATAAAAGAGGAAATTAAATTATGAGAATCAAAGATAAAGATAATAATAAAGATGGAGAAAATGAATTAATAAAATTAAAAATTGTCTCTTTCGGAAACCAGAATGAGGTACTCCAAAGTAACCTCCCTGTCGAAATTTCGTTTGAAATGATTAAAAAGACGCGATTTTTTTTAAAATACGATTATACCTTTGACTGTTATGACTAAAAACACTATAAAATGCGTTATAAAAATGCAGATTAAGTGATTTTAATTGTTGTAAAAATGCAAGCGGGGACTTAAATGCAAGATAAAAGTTTTTTTTTTTAAATGATTAAAGACGAAGAAACACGAATTTTAAATAGTAAAAAAACGAATAACAGAGAAAATGGATTATTTTTAAATATGGACAAAAAAGATTTTAAATGGTCCAAATTTAGGATATGACATATATTGTACCAAACAAGTCTTTAAGTTTATTTTTATCCATCTCTTAAATGTTATTTTTTAAATTTGCTTATCCCTCACTCTAAAATTCCTATTTTGTCCTCATTCGAAATATATAATTCAAATCCTTTTCGCAGAATTTTGGATAATATAATTTGAGTTCTGCCAAACTTGAAAAACATATTATAGTTGATACGAAGGTCACTGTTAACCATCGTATCATCCCCATAAAAATTGCACAACAATTTTAAGGATGATATGAATGGTCAGTCGTGACCATGATATTATTACCCCACCTAAAGAGTAAGTAAGAAAGAAAAGAGAGTAAGGAATGAAGAGGGGATTTGTAAATGGAGAATAATGCAACCAATGATGAGTTGTGCTCTTCTGGTCTTCTATTTTCTCTTTATACCGAAAAACAACATTCGAAGTTATCTATCGAAACCTTTGAAAAAAAAAATCGTTTCATAGTTATGAACCAAACAATTCAAGAATTTTTAGGGGCCAAAAGAGCTCAACTCATCAAAAATATGTTTTTACCTCCAACGACAGTTAACTATCACTCGGTCAATTTCCAGCAGTGGTTAACTGTCCTTTTTGTTAGTTATGCAGACAATGGTAATTGTAATGTCAACCAAGCCACAAATCGGTCAGTACCTGTAACTAAGAACTACAATTCCCGAAGCAGTACAGCAAATATGACAACAACACTTTCTCATAAGCAACAACATTATACATAATCATTCATAATTCACTATTATTACATCAATCTGACACTACATTAACTATTCATAATCATTCATAATTCAGAATTACGAGTTTTTTACAACATATTACACAACAAAGCATAAAGAAACTTAAAAGTCCAAAAAATGACAGCAAATCTCTTCTGCCAATTTGGGTAGTTGTAGTTGGAACGAATACAAAGATATAGTTTATTATTTTCAATCACCGACCTAAACATGGATGCGACATCACCATCATTATGAATAACATGAGGATAATAGACAATTTTCTAGAAGTTTTTCCCCCCAGATCTACGCATGATACTTGTACAAATACATGAGATGTAGTATGATTTTCACCAAGATGGACAGTATTCGTTAAGTTGCCCCTTCAACTCATCCAACTTGTCTGCGTGGGTTAAAAAAACCTTAACCGTCCTCTTGAAGGTGTAATATTGGACATGAGCTTCAACTTTTTCATACTGAGACATGATTCACTTGACAGAAGTTGATACAAGAGCAAATATTAGAATAAAATGAATGAAAGGTAAAGTAAATTTTTTATCAAACAGATACATATATTTATATAAAGCATATTCCCATGTCTCAGCCTCTTCGCTCTTGTATAGCTTCTACTCTGTAGACGATGGATGTATTGGAAAATCATCTTTCAAAAAAGCAAGAACAAAATGATTAAGGATTAATCCAAGACACATGATGTGGGTTTTTTGGTTAAGTGACGGGCTACCTCTAATTGAAAAAAAAGCCTATGAAATTCTGATTTCATGAGTTGTCAACTCAACTACAACCTTATTATAACAAGTTGCAATGATGTGACCTATGTCTGGTAATGTCAACTGTTGAAGCAAATGTGTTTTATACAATGCCTCTGAAGTTTTGATTATAACAAAGTCTAGAAAGAACAATTGGATATGTTAATGTATGTTTAAGTATGCAAGACCTTAGAATAAATAAAAAGTATCAAATCAAGTTTCGGTTCTAAAAGACCAAGATTCTGAACATATACAAACACATTTGAATCAAGTGAGAAGGTGAAGAATATACAAACACTCTGAAGATCACGTTAGGATCAGAAAACTCTAATTGGATTTGTCATCTACTAAATAGCTCATTATCAGATTTGGATGATATAGTTTGTCCTCTTCTTGTAACACCCCGTTACCCAAAAACAATTAAATAACAAATATTAATCAGAGTTAAGCACCAAACGGGCATGCCACATTGCAAATTCAAAATTTCTTAAATAGAAAATAAAACTCTTTAATTCAACATGTTTAATAACTTCAAAATCATGCAGCGGAAAGTTTGCATTTCAATAACAACAACAACAACGGTTAAATTCTCCAACAACATCTTGGCATTAAGCCTAATCAACAATAAGTCAACCAACAAAGGGCCACATCAACAAGTTCCAAAAATTGATACATAGGAAGGAAAACAACAATAATATAATATAATAATTCTCATCCCACGTATCAGAGCCCTAGACACGACTCTTGAGCCACCACCGACTACTCAGGATCACCTGCAAGTTACCCATAGGAAGGGCAACATTTTCAAGCAGAAGGGGTGAGATTCACAACAATAAATATAGATATTAAAAATCTTCAATTGAATCTAACACCTTATAACATCAAATACATCATCTTGTAAATATAAATAATTAATTCACAAGCAACAACAACATCATCGGAATCCACCCATCAAGTATGTATATAAATGTACATATTCATCAACAACATCATCATCATCAAAGCAACAACTAAGACTCATGCAAATGACATGACAACACTGCTAAGACAACACCTTAGACTCCTCAATAGATGCAATTATGCATGTGGTACCAACCAGGACCGAAGCCCTCACCGCTGTTGAGCAACTAGTGCTCCAGGACATGAGTCCTCTCCGCTGTTTATGCATATGCAATGGACCTACTTGTGTATATCTACATACAACTGACCATGCATACAAACTCCATGTGACTCCACTTAAACAACATCTATGATTCAATAAATTTTAGCATACATCACAGTCATCAGTAACAACATCTAGTAGAGGTCCAATCATCCAGAACTATGCACAATTAAATATAACTATGCTTAAACAACAATATTCCATCACAACCATTCATGCAAGCAAAACAACACTCAAAACTGCACAGCTCGCCTCGCGAGCACATCTGCTCGCTATGGCGAGTTCACAAAACCACTTGCTCGCCATGGCGAGTTCAAGGCAAACTCGAGGCGAGTGAAAAATAGGTGCTCTCGGGAAAAATAACATTTTCTCACTCAAACCTCAATACTAAGCTCCCTATTCATCTTTTTAACCTAAAACTTGTTCCAGTCATCATTAATATCATCTAGGTACCTTAAACCATCCCCAAAACATCTTATAACAACTTTTCAAAAATCAAGTTTTGTCCAGGCTTGCTCGCCATGGCGAGTTGGTCTGCTCGCGAGGCGAGCGATGAAGTTGCTCACTCGCGAGGCGAAACATGAATGCTCGCGAGGCGAGCGATGAACTTCTGTACGGGCAGAAAACTGGTTTTTCCCAAAAATCCCATTTTTCTTCCAATCACTCCCCAAATCAGTTTACAGATATAAATTAACTTTCTGTATGCACTTAGAACCTATTTCTAGTATCAAATTCACACTTCCAACTCCCAAAATCATCATTCCAACATAAAATCCAAAATCCCCAATTTTCACCAAAACCTGTTAAACTCAAAATCAGAAATCAATAACTACACTATTGAAGTAAACCTCACCCTTACCTTAGAATTTGCAGAAGAAATGCACAGCAATAAAGATTCTTGGCTCTAACTTGCTCTTCTCTCCCTTTCTCCCAAAAGTTGGTTTTCACGTAAAAACTGCTTCTGACATCTATTTTCCTTACTTCCCTCTTACTTAACTCCCTTTATTTTCATTTAACTCCCCATTAATTTTAATAAATTCTATTAACTCCCCTAACACCAAAATAATTATTATTTCACACTTATTCTAATTATTATTAAAATAAACCATATAATAAAATATACACACCACATAAATCACCAAAAATCATATATATATATAGACTCCACATAAATCAAATAATTAAATATGACAATTAGGGCGTTACACTTCTGACCACGTGCAGAAACAAACAAAGAACTTCAAGAACAGTTGGAATGAATCAAATAATTTCATTTGAAGCAAAGGAATTTCGAATGACCTTTCAACGATATTATCCAAATCAAGAAACATTCAAGCATCTATGATTAAGCTTTCAAAGACTCAAATTTATGCGTTGGTACCTCTTACACGTCTCTCAGATTTCTTGCTATATAAGGATCGGAAGACATGAAGAGAAAAAAACACTTTGTAGTTTTTGAAATTGCTCTTACTCTGTCAAAATCTTAGCGCAATAAACACTTAAGAATTTCTTAATTACAAACTTATATCTTAGAAATTCTAATATCTTAAAGAGTCCTCTCTGAATTGTATTGATTACACCTCTGATTGTATATCAAATGTAAAACTCAAACGATCTTTATTTGATTAAGTTAGATTATTAGAAGTCTCATTCAGTTGTGATTGAGCATTATAAGTATCTTGCTTGTGTGCTTGAACATTGGGAGTATCTTGCTTGTGTCCTTGAGCATTGGAAGTCTCTTCTTTGTGTGCTTGAGCATTTGTAGTTTTTAGTGATTATAGTAAAAATCTCTTGGACACTAGAATACTTTCGGTTTGTGAGAGGAACTAATATAAATTGTTCGTTCTATGTTATATATCTATCTCTCTCTTTGTGTGTGTTTTTAAAACATTGTATTCATATTCTTTGTGAGACTATGAACTGAAGCTCGAGACTCAATTTAGATTTAGGGTTAAATATGTTTTTGGTCCCTATAAAATTGGGATCTTTTAAGTTTAGTCCTTACTTAATTTTAATAGTTCTTTTAGTCCCTAATAAAAATTTATGCACTCACTATTAGTCCTCCTCAATTCAAATTTGTTTAATTTATGCTTAAACTCTTGAGTTTTTGAACAATTTTTTGGAGACGTGTTAAGAACATTACTAAAAGTTCCTCTGCAAAAAATTGTCGCAAAATTTGATTTCTAGGCTCAGATTTTGTTAATTTTATATTTTATTTTTCTCGTTTTAAAAAAATCATATTTAATTTTTTTCATGTTAAAAAAATCTAAATTTTAGTAAATGAACCTTTCATAGTGTTCTAAACTTGTCTCAAAAAAATGGTTCAAAAATTTAAGAGTTTAAGAATAATTAAACAAACTTTGTTGTAACAAGGACTAAAATTAGAAGTAATTTTCTTTTGTAAGGACTAAAAAACCTATTAAAATTAAGTAAGGACTAAACTTAGAAGTTCCCAATTTTATAGGGACAAAAATATATTTACCCCTTAGGTTTATATAAATTCTGATAGTGACCTATATAATACGAGATATATATCTCCTTCAAAAAAATACGAGATATATATAAATTCTGCAACATATACTCCCTCCGTTCACATTTATAAGCAAAAAACAACTTCTTAGGTACATCCAATAATCAATGTATCTAACCCATAAATATGACCGGATACATTAATTATTCAATGTACCTAAAAAGTAATTTTTTGCTTATAAATGTGACCAGAGGGAATGTGCTTTTAACAAAATTTTGTAACCCTATAAGAGTTGGCACCCGACATGTATATCCTTTGTTGGGTAAAGTCAGTGGCGTAGTCAGGACCCTAGGTCAGAGGGTTCAAACTTTTGAGCGTTCAAACATTTGAATACTTGAATGTGTACTTAAATGACGTATTGAATTTCGATGTATCGAAATTGGGAATACATTCATGTGTGTCTCTTTTATTAGTTTTTATCCTTGAATTTATTTTTAGATCATCAATTTAATACTCATATGTGTTTTCGCTGTTCATTTTAGTACATAAAATTATGGGTGTTCGCGGTTTGTTTTGGTTTGGTTTGGTTCGGTTGACTTTTAAAATAAAATTCTAACCAAACCAAACCAAAACAATGTGGTTTGAGTTGGATTGGTTGGTACGGTTTTTTTGAGACAATACAATTTTTTATTTCCAACTTTAAAATCGAGTTAAAAAGCTAAAACACAACATTTTCAACAATATTTTTAATTTCATCCAACATTACAATTTTATTTTCACCAAAAAACACATATCAAATAATAAATGTGGACAAAAAGTATTTCATATGAACCCACCGGCCACTGTGGCTCCGCCAGTGGGTAGAGACTAATTATTAGTGAAAGTGGTTTTACTAAACTATCTCTCCGCCAGTGGGTAGATAAAGTTGATACTAAAGTAAAAATCCCGCAACAAAATTGGGTGGGGGCTTTGCCTCTTACCATTAAAAAAAATAAAAGTTGATATATAGATTATTAAATGTAGATCAAAAGAAAATTATTCCAAAAAAAAAATAAAAATTGATACATAGATTATTAAATGTAAAGGAAAAGAATACGATGTTTTATAACATGTCGGGAAAAGCAAAAGGTTGGGGAAAGAATAAAAAAAAAATTGTAATTGATAAAGTATACTATTATGTATCATTGGTTGATATTGATCTATTTTTTATATTAGGTAATAATAAATATTTATCATGTGTCTTTTTATGTATCATAACAAATATTAGTTCTGTATCTTTTTTTTATTGTATTTTTAAAGGCAATCTATATATAGAGGGTTAAAAAAAATGGATATGACCATGCAAGGAAAACGTGTAGAACAAAATGGCTCAAACTATTAAAATTGTCGAATTACTTTTATGGAAAGCAGTGCCTCTACAAAGATATAGAAATGTGCCAATCTATTTTTATCCCTATTGAGATATGTTAAATAATTTAAAAATTACACATTCTAACCCAAAAATCCAACTGCATCATAGGATTTTAATCATCTTCGTTCAAATCTCCTAACTAAAAAAATAAAATTTCAAAAACTCCAAATTTCAATTAATTTTTTTTGGTAAAACCAAATTTAATGAAAAATCTTACCTTTAACTGCCTCTCAACCGTGTATTTAAAAAACTTCACAATTGGTATATATTTACCTAATAAACTAAAACTCTACTATAGTATAGTGATGCTACTTTATATAGTCTTTTCCTTCTTTAATATGTATCACACTCGACCGTTATTAACACTTGAATTGATGACAAATAGGTAATAAGCTGTGCCGCTAGACCTTTCTGGATGACAAAACCAATACTCGTAAACACAACATTCATGAACCTATGAGACATGACATTATATGCATGACCTTTTGAACTCTATGCAGAAGGTCAACAACCTCTGGAGCTAGGAAACTGAAAGTGTCAAAAGCAAATGGTTTAAAATCATGTTGATTGTGAGAACACGCTTTCTCATGTTTGGCCACTTTGCTTGACGCAGCTTTTACGACTGTCTATCCTATCGTAAAAGGCCGACACCTAATCCCACAAACGGTGAAAACCCAGTACAAGTATAGTCTGTTAAAATTTAAAATCATTTCAAGTTGCAACAGCCATGCATTGCAATAACCTCGACGGCCGCAATTTAAAAATATTAAAAAGCATCCCAAACTAACCTTATGAAGTAAGTTTAGTCTGTATATATATATCTGCCTTACATGGCTTCAAAAGTACAGTCCACATTCACAATACACAAATAGCATTTTGAGCTATACGAGTGAATTAGCTAAGCCAAATTAATTAAGGTACGTACTCAATATATTCATTGTCCTACGATTAACTTTTGTAGTGTTTATAAGATACAAGCATTTAGCAAATAATAACCATACATTCATGATATTTTATGTACAGTTAATATTGCATTAACCCTAGTGTGCATCTGCTAAACTTTCTTTCTGCATGTATTGATAGTTATCTTGCAAAACTCATCAATTTGTTGCAGTGCACATTTGATATTAAGGTGGACGGTGACAACATAATTTTTTTAAAGTTGTAGCTGTAATTCTATAAAACTCACAAAGAATCCAAAACATAATATGCTAGGAAACAATTAGTTTTCCACAGTGCAGGAGTTTACTTGAATTCTCTTTTCATTTTATTTTTTTAGTTTTTAACAGAGTTAACAATTAAAGAATTTATTTGATTAGTAAAATTGTTTCATTTTTTAAATAGGAAAATAGAAATGCATATAATAGTACAAGTACAAATGTAAGAAGAGTACCGCAAGTAAAGTTTTGATTCTGACAACCTTGACCCAAAAAGAAGAATAAAAGGAAAATACTTCAACCCAATTAACATACAAACAACCCAAACTCCCACTCAAGTACCAAACCAGAAGAAATCATGCTCCATACCCACTCCATCAAAAACAAGCATCACAGGAAGCCACAAAGGAGCCAAACCCTACTCAAAAGCACCCAACCATGCAGACTACACAAAGAACTATCAGCACCAATAGAGAACATAAACTGAAAAAACGATATCATTACGGGTCGTTCAAATGGATCATACAACAAAATGTCAGATCAACATAACCCCAAACTTGGAGTACATGTTTGCTGCAAACATGGTCATACCGAATTCCATTTGGAGTTATCTTCCTTGGCAACGTGTTTTCTCGTGGTTAGTTTTTTTGCGAGGGGTATGAACAAATGCTACAAAAAGTTGAAATATATATATTATTAAATGTAAACCATCACTAAAAAAGTTGAAATATATATTATTAAATGTAAAGCAAAAGAAAATTCTTGACCAAAATAAGGAAAAACAAATTATTCACCAAAAAATAAGTTGATATATAGATTATTAAATGCAAAGCAAAAGAAAACTACGATGTTTTACAACATGTGGAGAGAGCAAATGGTGGGGAAGAATAAAAAAACATGTATCTTGTATTTATCATATATATTTTTTAACGCATCAATAACAAACATGTATCTTGTATTTTTTTTAAATTTATTAATAACAAATATTTTTCCTTTTTACGTATCATTGCTTGACATTTATCTCACTTATTTTTTATATTTATCAATAATAAATATTTATTTTATGTCTTTTTTTTATGTATTATAATTTTATAAAAAATACTGTTTTCATATTTTTAATATTTTTTATTTAATTTGTTATACGTATTATATATAGAGTCTATCATGAACATGACCAAACAAGTAAAAGTGAAGAACAAAATGGATCTAACTATTAAAATTGTCGAATTACTTTCATCAAAGTAGTGCCTTTACATAGATATAGAAAGAGATAGGTTATTTGAACAACCATTTTTTAGAACAATTTGTGAAACAACTAAAATATACAAAAAAAATTGTAAGTATTAAAACAAAAACCAAAACAATAAAGAGAGAGTAAGAGCATAATATAAGCGTGAGAGAAAAACTTGTCTAAAAATTATAACAAAATAGTCGTAGAAAATCATTTCAGATATAGAAATATGTCGGGCTATCTTTATCCCCTGTTGAGATGTTAAATCGTTTAAAATCTCTCCACTCTAAACAAAAAGAATAGAGAACTAAAATTCAACCGGATCTCCTTCAAAAAAAAAAAAAATTCAACCGGATCATAGGATTTCAGTCATGTTACGTTAAATCTTTTAATTGAAAATTAAAATTTCTATTACCAATTTTTTTTCTCTAGAATTTGAAATTCCAATCTACTTTCAATTTAATGAAAAATCTTACCTTTAACAACTTCTCAACTGTGTATTTCAAACATTTCACAATTTGTATACTTTTTGGTGTTGACTATGCTCCTCATAAAGGGGCTCAAAACAGTCACCAGTAGCAACATGATACTTTTCATTAACCCAACAAAAGTAACCTCTCATGATATTTATTTATCCCAAAACCAAAAACCGTAGCAGTAAAGTAAATATCCCTTCTACTCAAATTTATTTATCTTTCTAGTAGTATATTGAGTACATATTAATAACTATAATAAAATAAATCAGAAAATAAATAATAATTTTCTCAATTTTGTTTCATCAACACTAAAAACTGCGGTCTTTGATGCTCCATTTTTTTTTTTTGCTTTCAAAGTAATAGGTTTTTTTTCCATAGGTCAAAATTGTTGTTGTATGGTATCATGAAAAATTACCAAGTCTCACTTCGTAAGTATGAGATATATGGTACATTAAACAAGTTATGACACTAATCTTTAATATTTCATGGTTGTTTTGAAGGAGAAACGATGAACAATGAAGTGGCAAATTATGGAGGTTCAACAGAAACCGCACCGAATAAGGAATCAAAGAAAGGATGGAGAAAGGTAATAGAGAAGATACGGAGTTGGTTGTCCTACAAAAACAAGGACAAATGGTTGGAGGATATGAGAGGGAACTTGGGTTTAATAGCGACAGTCATCGCAACAATGACATTTCAAATGATTTTAAATCCACCCGGTGGCGTTATGTCGATTAAAGATGGGGAAAATCCACCCAGTACCGACGCAAGTCCACCCAGTACTAACGCAAATCCACCAGATGCCGACAATTATGACAAAATTTGTACTTTTGTCTACAAAGAACGTCTATGTCCAGGTGAAGCTGTCTTAGCTGTTAGGGACTCTAGTGGATATCTTGAGTTCCTTATTTCGAACACAATTTGTTTTATTGCATCACTAAGTGTTTGTCTCTTGCTGGTGAGTGGAATTCCTATGCATCACAGGTTTCTTATGTGGCTTTTATCAATAGGGATGTGGGTCACTCTCACAAGCCTTGATTATTCTTATTTAATAGCTGCGGTAATGACAATCCCAGATAGTGTTTATGTTCGAGCTACCGAAGTTGTTAACAAGGTTTTTTTTACGTGGATCGGATTGTCCGCATTTATTGGTTTATGCCATACACTAAGGTTGGTTACTTGGGGAGTGATTGTTTTCCTGGAAAGAAATAAGAAGCCAAAGGAGACTCCGATTTGCTAGTTTTTTTAAAATTTCATTACTATGAGTCTTTATTTGGGACGTCTCGACTGTATAATATGTATGAACTTGTCTTTATTACGTGGGAGCTAGTGCTAATAAATTAATTAGTGGTATCCGTATGGTTATAAGTTATCTATATATTATGTATGAACTTGTCTTTTGTTATATGAGAGTGCTTGTAAGTTCTGTATAGCTCAGAGAAGTGTGGATATTTTACAAAAGTTTTGGGGGAGTTATCATACTGAGGAGCATGAATCTAGCCTTGTATGTTCAACATCAGCTAAAAACAAAAGGAAAAAGAAGTAGACAAATAGACAAGTTTCACCGAAAAGCATAAGTAGTGAGCACATCCAAACTCATTCTAAAAAGGGTGTAATCAAAAGCAATCCTAAATATTTGTGATTGTTATGTAGATGGTTCTTAATAAGTGCTGGTAGCTAGCTCTGTTGTTTCTCATCTTAGTTTCTTTGGTTTAAAAGCAATGCTTTAGCTAGATGATTGTAGTTCCTTTGTTTCTTAAGAATAGTCTTGGCTTGCTCTCTCAGGTGTAACCTATCTGTATCGGGTTCAGGCCCTCTCCTGCCTTTATTGCTTTCTTTTGCCTTTATAAAAAAAAAAAACTTGGCTTAGGTAAATGGTAGATAAATTTGGAAAAATAGTTTTATATTTGGAGTACGGTATCCATTATTTTTGGATCAATTCAACATTCCAACAATTACCAAGCAATTGTGCCTTCCTAGTAAATTCAAAATGAGTAGAAAGAGAACTTTTAAATTTTTATGAATAGACCTATTTTTGAAGTTTTTGTGGTCTTGTTTTTCTTCATTTTTTCTGTTTTTGTTTATGAGACTTATTTTTTACAAGTGTCTCTTAGTTCTCTTCTACCCCACCCCCAACTTAGAATGGTGTTAATTTCAGAAGCATCCTCAAACTTAAAATCAAATCGAAGAAAGCATTTTAATGCTTCTACCTAAGACTACAATAAATTTGTTATTTTGCGACACATTTCTATAGAATGTTGACCTTACTTTGCGACACATTTCTATAGATTAATTTTATATTTGGGTAATTGTAACTTATGCAGTTATCGATATCGTTGGCATTGGTGTATCTTCATTTTCCTCATCGACGTATCGACATCAGAGCAACATGGTAACGCGTTTTCGCCACTTTTATCTTTCCCGCTCCTTGGCTTTATTATTATTTTCACTTTTGGTTGTCAAAGTTCAAATTCTTTTGCTACTTTTATATACGTTTTGCTACTTGTTGGTTCCAGTTAATATCCACACTCTACTTTTTGCATAAATCAATTCAACTAAATATGTTACCATCAACTCAAGATACTTTATTGAATCACTTGTTTATGTTTTATTGAATCATTTTATATGAATGTAAAATTCATATTTTAGTTTATGGATTAGTTCATACTATCGATTAAGAATTAATTTAGTTGTGTCATAAAAATATTACTCTAACTTTCTATTAAAATTACTGTAAGACTGATTTTTTTTTTTATATAAATAAATTCTCCAAATAGCGACGTTTCAAGACCGCCACAATACCCCTTGCAACAGTTGTTGCAACAGGTTATTTGAACCGTCGCAAAACAGTCATTGATTAAAAAATATAAGTTAAAATCGGCAAAGACAAGTGCCCTCAGCCGATGACTAAAGAGTATATATATATATATATATTGTTTAATAAATGGAACACGATTAAAAATATTGTTTAAAGAAACTATAAAGAGTATATATATATATATATATATATATATATATATATATATATATATATATTGTGTTTTGAAAATACAAATCAAGTATTTGTCATTGATTAAAAAATATAAGTTAAAATCGGCAAAGACAAGTGCCCTCAGCCGATGACACATCAAGTGAGGATAAATAATACATCCAAATTGTATATATGGAAAGTACACGAAATTGTATAGTATTAACAATTATACAGTTGTGCAATCCATTGTACAGATTTACTTCTTTGATTAATAAGAATGTCATGTTTGCTGCATTTGATGAATCTTACTAGCAAGTGATTTTGAACATGTTTTTGTGTACTTTAATTTATATCTTTGTGGCTAACACGATTAAGCTTTAGAAATGAAGCTTCCAAGATGATTAGAGATTTAAAATATTATTATTAGAATTTGAGCACAAGTATAGTCACATTTCAATTGTGCTAGTGAGGTCCAACATGATGAAAACAACACAACATAGCAGTAAAAACCGAAGGGTTGTTGTTCCTTTGCTTTACAGAAGTTACTAGAACAAAATTAACAACAATGGTTTGGATCCCTACAAAAAGTAGCTTATTTTTAAATGGTTTTGTTGATCGTCGGGTATCATTTAATGGATTATTGTTGTAATTTGCCTTCAAATTAGTGTTGCTGGAAACTCACATATCGTGATACGATTTTGAGTGGCACGTCACGATTTTGGTGGCAGAATGGGTGGTTTATGCTGAAGGCAAATCGTGGCGCGATTGGTGCAGGTGTGACGCGATTTGTGGATAAGGTTGTCGTACCTTGCGCCATACGCTTCAACCGTGGCGCGATTTTCTCTGGCGCGGCGCGATTTTGTTTGTCACTATGTACTATTTAAGTGTTTCAGCTCATTTTTGAGTAGAGGGGAGAGAGAACTTCAAGAGAGGAAAACTTGGGAAATCAAAGGAGATAACTTTAGGGTTGAGGGTCTTTGATTAGAGTTCTCTTGGGTTGGGAAACATTGTAAACACCTTGAGTGAGTGAAAATCATTAAGTGTCTTGTTCATTTGTGAGATTGGGAAAATGGGTAGAAATTAAGTTTGTTCTTTGCGAGCTTGTTTAAGCTAATTTCTTGTAACCCATTTGTATACTTTTGTAAGAACTCATTGATAGTGGATTAGAGAGATCAATCTCTCCCCCATATTAGGTCAAGTTGGACCGAACTGGGTCAACAATCTTTGGTGTGTTTTGTTTCTCTTCTCCCTTTATCTTTTTCTTGTGGTTTTGTGCTTTTCACTTTGATTACTAGATTAGATCTAGGTGTTGTTATTATTGTTGTTTGTGTTCACTTTGATATTGGTTACTACTTTCCTTTGCTCTACACATCATAGTTTGTATTGGTGTGATTTTGAGTCCGAATTCACAACAATTATCTCTGTTTGTTGCTATACAATTTTGATATGAGAGATGAGTTTCATCTAATCTCTTACCATTATCTTGTGGTCAATTGTGGGTGGTTGCTATATAACTTTGGATCACTAATGGGGAAACATTCAAATGAAATTTTCTAATAGGAAATGTTAACTAGTGCTCGGGCACTAGTTAAGGAATTATAAAAATAAATATTTTCTTGTAAATTGTCTGTTTTACTTTTTGAAACTTGAAAAAATGTTGCTTTTAATGTTAACTTTGTCCTTTCTTTATATTTTTATTTGCTTAACTAATGCCCCAAGGCACTGATTAATATGACCCTTTTCTTATAAGTTGATATTGCTCGATGTTGGAATATTTGCTTATTATCACACGTCTAATGTCATTTTACTCTCGGTGGCGGAGCCAGAAAAAAAAAAACTCGGATGAACCACTAAAATTAATTATAATATATAAATATAAATTAAAGTTATAATAAACATTAAGTTTGACGAAGTTTAATTAAAAAGTTAGAGTGGATACTTAAATAATTAGCTTCTTCTTTTGGTGTTGTAAATTCTGATTTTACGACAATCGCTTTTAAGTCCTTCCAATTGCTCACATGTACCTCAAAATGCTATAAATGCTATCATTGGGAGTTATGCCCCGTTACTTGGCAGAGTTACGAACTGATCACTGGATTGAGAATTAAGATGTAGAAGCAAATGTAGAAACATGGTTTGAACTATTTATCTAGACAAACTCAACACAAAAACATTTCAACATTTTTCACAATTAACTTGCTCATAATTTAACAACAATACATCACCATTTAAGGGAGCTTGAATAACTCATCTGATTTAAGCTTATAGATTAAAGCAACGAAGAAGTTAAATGTCTAGGATCCAAAGTCTTGGCAAGGACAATACCAACATAACAATTAACACACTAAATTTGTTTTAACTTTTAACAAAAAAATCATCATTCATAATTCAACACCAATAAACCGTTAAGCTTATCCTCTTCTTGAACTCTGTGTCGATAAGGACACATCTCAATCTTATCTTAGTTCATAACAAATCTGACCACCAAACTGATTGGCTTCAATTTGCACCATGTAGGTCCCCCTATCTTGTACATTGGCAATAATACTACGTAGACACACTGATGTCATCTATGTGACCTTAGCATTTTCATGCTATTACATAAGTACGATAATATTCCTTAAAAAAAAACATTTTCTTATTGGCTACAATTACGCACACACTGTCATCTATGACCTATTATAGAAATATTATGATATTCCCTAAACAAAAACACTTTTTTTACAAATACAAGAATTTATTGACATGACTTATATTTAAAAAAAAACTTTATGTTATGAATATCATAATTATCTCATAAATTATGTCGACAAATTAAGTGACATCATTTTATTTATCTCATAAATCATACTTTTTTTTGTAAATAGCCTTAATAACTTATTTATTAAGTTATATCATTGTCCTTCTTTATAAATAGAGATTATTATATGTAACATAATTGTACATTATAAAATAATCATAGAATTTCATCTCATTCTCTTTAATCGTTCTTATTCTAATAGTTTCATAACACTTTCTATAAAACTTGCTTTCAACATAATTATTTTTTTAACAAATAAAAACAGCAGAAACACCGGTTGAAGCTTTCAACAAAAAATTAATTCACAGGTAATCAATTTGTTCATGAGGTGCTAGTGGTTCATTGGTAATAGTTGACCGTATAATTTTATGGAATAATAATTTTTTTGTCAAAAAAATCATTTTTTTACCATTTTTTTTTAATAAAATTGATTTATTAGAAAATAACTTTTCATCTGCCACAAAACCAAAAACACTATCTCCTATTAAGTGTGTATTTTAATTTATGGTGAATTTAAAAAGGGTTAAATATTTTTTTTCTCCCTATAAATATATAAACTATTCGTTTTAATCCACTTAAAGAATTTCTTCAACTTTTAGTCCCTAAAATTTTTCCAACTTCACTTTTGATCCTTACTCTTAAATCAACTCATGTGTAACATTTATATTTTTGAATGAAATTGTACAGAAATATGTACAATATTATAACAATTTATAAAAACAAATGATTTGTTTAACGAAACGTGAAATAAATATGAAATTTTCAGTGTCAAAAGCATAAAAATTCATATTTAATATTTTGTTAATAAATTCTAATTATTTTTAGAGAGATTATTATAATATTCTAAAAATTCTTGAAAATTTTATTCTAAAATATGAATATATGCATGAGTTAACTTAAACACATGTAGCAAAAGTGACGATGAAAAACCTAAAAGTTAAAGAATTAAAAGTCATTAAAATAATAGAACAAAAAAACATATTTAATCCTTAAAAAAATTACGATCCATCCAATTTATCACAACCATTTTGATTCCAAACCAATCACTTCAATCCTACGAATTGTCACTATTTAGTCCTTCACATTGACAATAACACTGCAAAGAATAGGAGTCACAATTATTTGCACTATTTAGTCCTTCACACAATAACCCCGCAAAGAATAAGAGTCAAAATTAAATGGGACAGAGGAGAATTAGATTATAGTACTCCACTTGTTTGGAAAATGCCCCTTTTTGATAATGATTTATAGATGTTTTCAAATATTGCTGCTCTAACTAAAATGAGGATTTCAATGGTAGTTTTGACAAATCAACGGTTTCGATGCATCTGTTTTTTTTTTTTTTGGAACTATAATAGTTAAATAAATTAAAATTTAATAAAAGTTATGTGCTTTACATTTTTAAAAACCATAGTAACTAAATACATTAAAATAATATAATAGAGAAAATGTATGCTTCCGAAAAAATAATAGATAAAAAATATAGAAAAAAGGAAAAAAAATCTCTTGTAACACATGTATTTATTTTAAAAAGATTATAAAAAATTTAAGGGTTTTGCAGGGGATACAACATTACAAAATTTCGGGTCCGTTTGGTTCGCAGGTTTTGAAGGGGAGGGGAGGAGATATTTTAAAAATTTTGTGTTTGGTTCAATTTTTAGAAGGGGAGGGGAGGGAGAGGAAGGGGAGCAAAATCCCTCATAAGTTCATTTATTGCTCCTCCGTCAAATTGAAGTTTTTTGGAGGGGAGGGGAGGAAAAGAAAGATGAGTTAATGCAATTATTTTTTATTTTTTTGGTCTTAGATGAAGTGGTAATCCACTGAAAATAAACTCACACACAACTGTGAGGTCCCGGGTTCGAACCCGGGTCATGACGTCCGGCCTTGCAATTTCGGCATTTGCCAGTTGAGCTAGGACTTCTAGACGAGTTAATGCAATTTTAATTACATTGAATTCTTCAAAAAAAAAAATTAATTATGTAACACCCCGTTACCCAAAAGTAAATAAATAACAATAATCATCAGAGTATTTCACCAAACGGGTATGCTACATTGCAATTTCAAAATTCCTAAATAGAAAATAAAACTATTTAATCAAACCACTTGATAAAATATGAAAACGTAGCAGCGGAATAGTTTTCAATCCAACAACATCCTACAGCATTAAAGGCCTTGGTATAATCAACAACGTTGTTCAAAAGACAATAAAGACTCCACATCACAAATCCAAAATTCGATACATGGAAAAGAAACAACAAGAATATAAATAACAGTTCTCATCCCACGTATCAGAGCCCTAGACACGAATCTTGAGCCACCACCGACTACTCAGGATCACCTGCAAGTTACCCATAGGAAGGGCAACATTTTCAAGCAGAAGGGGTGAGATTCACAACAATATAGATATTAAATCTTCAATTGAATCTAACACCCTATAACTTCCAATATTTTCACTTAACTCCCCATTAACTTTAATAAATATTAAATAACTCCCCAAACTCCAAAATAATTATTATTTCATACTTATTCTAATTATTATTAAATAAATCATATAATAAAATAATGCACCACATAAAACATCCAAAAATCACATATATACAAATATATGCATATATATACTCCGCATAAATCATCAAACATCATATATAATAATATATATATATACTCCACATAATAAAATAATTAAATAAATAACTAGGGCGTTACAACTCTCCCTAAATTACAGAATTTCGTCCTCGAAATCTTACCTCAAGCAAACAACTCCGGATACGACTCCCGCATCCTACTCTCCAGCTCCCAAGTCAAACTTTCACCAGCCGCTCCACCCCAAACGACTCTCACAAGAGGTATCTCTTTACCTCTCAAGGACTTCACCTTCCTGTCATCAATCCTCAATGGCATAGTCTCAACTGTCAGGTTGTCCCTAACCTGCACATCATCATCCCTCGGAATCACATGAGAAGGATCCGCAACATACTTCCGAAGCTGAGAAACATGAAACACATCGTGCAAGTTCGAAAGATGTGGTGGCAAACCAACTCTATATGCCACTGTACCAATTCTCTCTGAAATTTGATACGGACCAATGAACTTAGGAGTCAACTTTCTCGACTTCAAAGCCCGACCAACACCCGTCAAAGGAGTGACCCTCAGAAAAACATGATCACCCTCCTGAAACTCAAGATCCTTTCTTCGCTTGTCATGGTAACTCTTCTGTCGACTCTGCGAAGCTTTCATCTTTTCTCTTATCAACCTGACTTTCTCAGTAGTCTCATGAACCAAATCCGGTCCCAACACAACACTCTCACCCGACTCAAACCAACACAAAGGAGTCCTACACCTCCGACCATACAAGGCTTCGAACGGTGCCATACCAATACTCGAGTGATAGCTGTTGTTATACGTAAACTCAATCAAAGGTAAGTGACTGTCCCAAGCTCCACCTTGCTCAAGCACACACACCCTCAACAAATCTTCCAATGATTGAATTGTCCTCTCCGACTGACCATCTGTTTGAGGATGATAAGCCGAACTCAACCTCAACTTCGAACCCAAGGCGTCCTGTAAACTTTTCCAGAACCTAGAAGTGAACCTCGGATCTCTATCCGACACAATACTCGACGGAACACCATGAAGTTTCACCACACTGTGAATATAAATCTCTGCTAACTGCGCTACCGGATAACTGATATTGATAGGAATGAAGTGTGCCGACTTCGTCAACCGGTCGACAACAACCCAAATAGCATCATGCCCTCTCGGAGTGTTCGGTAAACTCGTCACAAAATCCATAGAGATACTGTCCCACTTCCACTCCGGTACATCTAACGGTGTCAACAACCCTGCATGCTTCTGATGCTCAACCTTGGACTTCTGACAAATCAAACAGGCATAAACAAACTGAGCAACATCTCTTTTCAAACCGGACCACCAAAACAATTTCTTCAAATCATGATACATTTTTGTAGCTTCCGGGTGAATACTCAACCTACTCTTGTGACTCTCCTCAAGAATCAACTTCTTCAAATCATCATTGTCAGGAATACAGACTCTACCCCTGAACCTCAGCACACCCTGATCATCAACCTTGAAATCACTATCCTCAGTGTCATTACCTGAAGTCACCAAATCAACAAACTTCAAATCCTCCTTTTGAGCTTCTCGGATACTGTTCAAGAAGTCACTATCAATCTTCAACATTCCCAACTGTATACTCTGGGGTGACAATTCACAGACAAGACTCATGTCTCTGAACTGTTCTAACAACTCGAACTCTTTCACCATCAAAGCAGACATGTGCAAAGTTTTCCTACTCAAAGCATCAGCAACCACATTGGCCTTACCAGGATGGTAATTCAAGCCAAAATCAAAATCTTTCAGTAACTCTAACCATCTTCTCTGCCTCATGTTCAATTCCTTCTGATCAAATAAATACTTCAAACTTTTATGATCACTGAACACCTCAAATCTGGAACCGTACAAATAATGCCTCCAAATTTTCAAAACAAAAACCACTGCAGCTAACTCCAGGTCATGTGTAGGATAATTCTTCTCATGAACACGCAATTGCCTAGAAGCATACGCTACCACCTTGCCATCTTGCATCAGAACACCACATAAGCCCAGCTTAGATGCATCACAGTACACAACAAACAGTTCTTCTGGTTTAGGTAAAATCAAGACAGGAGCAGTTGTCAATCTTCGCTTCAACTCATTGAAACTACTCTCACACTGAGCATCCCACACAAAAGACTTACCCTTACAGGTCAACTGTGTCAACGGAAGAGCCAATTTTGAAAACCCTTCTATGAACCTGCGGTAATAACCAGCCAAACCCAGAAAACTTCTGATCTCAGTTACCGACTTCGGAGTCTCCCATTGTGATACCGCATCAACTTTTGAAGGATCCACTGCAATACCACTACCAGAAATAATGTGACCCAGAAAGCTCACTTCACTTAACCAGAACTCACATTTTGATAACTTAGCATACAACCTCTTTTCCTTCAACACCTGCAATACAATTCTCAGATGCTCTGCATGCTCCTCCTCATTCTTGGAATAGATTAAAATATCATCAATAAATACCACAACAAACTTATCCAGAAAAGCATGGAAAATTCGGTTCATGTACTCCATAAAAACACCAGGCGCATTAGTAACACCGAAAGGCATCACTTTGTACTCGTAATGACCATAACGTGTCCTAAAGGCCGTCTTCTGCATATCTTCATCCTTCACCTTTATCTGATGATAACCAGACCTCAAATCAATCTTACTGAAAATCTTAGCACCAACCAACTGATCCATCAAGTCATCAATTCTAGGAAGCGGATATCTGTTCTTGATCGTAACTTTGTTCAACTGACGGTAATCTATACACAGTCTCATACTACCATCCTTCTTCTTTACCAACAACACCGGTGCTCCCCAAGGTGAAACACTGGGTCTTACAAACTTCTTATCTAACAGATCCTCCAATTGTTTCTTCAACTCAGCTAACTCAGAAGCTGACATACGGTACGGTGCCATCGACACCGGCTTAGTTCCTGGAACAAGATCAATTGAAAATTCAACCTCCCTCTCCGGTGGTACATCAGGAATCTCATCAGGAAATACTTCTGGAAATTCATTCACTATAGGTAACCCATCAATCACAGCTTGATTTTCTAACGACAATTGTGCCATTAGAGAATACATCAGGATACCATCACGTTCAAACTGTTTCATCTGTTTTGTAGACAGAAGCTCAACCTCACCTTCTTCTTCAGCAGAAGAGAAATGTAACGTCTTACTAAAGCAGTTGATATGAACTCGATTATACTCTAACCAATTCATACCAAAGATAACATCCATACCCGTCAACGGCAGACAAACTAATTCAATCACAAAATCTCTACCAAACATAGATATGGGACACCGCAGACAAACAAGAGAAGTGGTTACTGAATCCTTAGCTGGAGTTTCAACAACCATTTCCCCTTTCATATCAGATATAACCAAACCCAACTTATAGGCACATTCAATAGCAATAAAACAATGAGTAGCACCAGTATCAATAATAGCAATTAAAGGAATACTATTAAAGAAACAAGTACCTCTGATAAGTCGGTCCTCATTAGGAGTCTGCGTACCAGACAATGCAAACACCTTTCCACCAGTTCTAACCTTCTTCGGCTCAGGACACTGTGAACTGATATGACCCTCTCCATTGCAGTTGTAACAGACAATGTCCCCACGCTTGCATTCAGCTAAACTGTGACCCTTCTGACCACACCCGAAGCACTTCCTATCATCTCTTCCACATACATTACTCTTGTGGCCTTTCTCACCACACTTGTAACAGACAATCTCAGCTGGAGCATCTCTCCTCTTGGGCCTCCTGTCATCACTCATCCTCTGCTTTCCCTTGTCAGCAGGAGCACTGTAAGGCTTAGGACGATTCTGATGTCCCTTACCCCTCCTCTCACTCATTATCTTGTAATGAGCTTTGGTGTCTTCTTCATAAATTCTACACCTGTTAACCAACTCAGAAAAGACTCTGATCAGTTGATATCCAATGGCTCTCTTGATGTCAGCCCTCAGTCCATTCTCAAACTTGATACACTTGGAGAACTCAGCTGTCTCCGCACTGTAATGAGGATAGAATGTGGCAAGCTCCACAAACTTTGCAGCATACTCTATGACAGACATGTCACCCTGTTTCAACTCCAGAAATTCAATCTCTTTCTTACCTCTGACATCCTCTGGAAAATACCTGCCCATAAACTCCTTCCTGAACATGGCCCAGGTTACCACAGCATCATCCTGTTCCAACACAGGCAACAGACTAATCCACCAATCATCAGCCTCTTCAGCTAGCATGTGCGTCCCAAACCGCACCTTTTGAACCTCAGAACACTGCATGACCCTGAATATCCTTTCGATCTCCTTCAGCCATTTCTGAGCACCGTCAGGATCATACCTACCCTTGAAAGTTGGTGGATGATTCCTCAAAAAAGTCTCTAGCATCCTGGTTCCATCACCACCAGTCTCAACCTTAGGTTGCTGTTGAACAGCTTGAGCTACAGCTTCAAGCGCAGCAACAAGGGCAGCATCACTACTTCCAGTCATCTCGGAATTCTACACGACAAACAACAACTCAGAACAACAACAAAAGCAACATTAAAGTTGACACTCTAACCTAGGTGGCTCAACACGACTCTACTACTTGGCCAGTGTAATGCCCCAATTTTATTTAATTATTTTTAGTTATTTAAAGTCTTTTTATATGATTTTTAAATGATTTACGTTGATTTTGTGGTGTGGTATATTTCATTAAATGACTATTTTATTATTTAATAGAATAAGTGAGAAATAGGATTTAATTGGAGTTTGGGGGTTTTACGAGAATTAAGTAAACTTAGGGGGAGTAAAGTGAATATTGAGAGGTTATATTTATTAAGAAATAGAAAATAGAAGGGAGAGGCAGTTTTCACGTGCAACAGAGAAAAAAAGAGAAGAGTCAAGGAAAGGGAAGAGAACCAAGAAGGGCTGCGATTTCGATTATCTAAGGTAAGGGTGAGGCTAACTTGCAATGATTTTAGTTTATATAATTCTGATTCTGTTTAATAAAGATTATGAATAAATTTGGAGAATTGGGAATTAGGGTTAAGGAGAGAATTGATGATTAAATGATGGAATTAGGGTGAATTGATGTAGAAATGATGAACAGACCTTAAATGTTTCATATATTGATGTTTAGAATCAGTTTTAAGGTTAGAACAATGGGTTTGGGTGAATTTTTGAGAAAAACTGTAACCTGGCCGTACTGTTATTCATCGCTCGCCTCCCGAGTGATGAACCTCGCCATAGCGAGTGATGAAGATCATCGCTCGCCTCGCGAGCAGGAGTGGTCGCCTCGCGAGTTGCATTTCGCAGCTCGCCATAGCGAGCAAGTTTACTTGCCGTGGCGAGTGTGGGCAGAGAGCTTGCAAGATTTCGTGTTTTTGAGCTGTGAGTTTAACCTTGGGTGTTTATGAGGGCCTGAACATATACCTTAATGATTAGGCAAAGTTTTAGAATGAGATTGAACTTGGAATGGTGTCAGAATGGAATGGTGAGTAGTTTACCCTAACTCGCCATGGCGAGTAGAGCCTCTCGCCTCGCGAGTTGTCCCATTTCAGAAGCCTTGTTTAGGATTTGGCGATCATTTGTCGCACGTGATGATATGAGTAGACCCATGAGGTAGGGGAGAAGTTATTCTTGATTATACGGAGATTCAGAGAGGATGTTTATAATGTTTAATGACGTCGACTTAGGTTGATGAACAACGAGGGGATAGTTATATAATATGAAAGATGTTGATATGAGTCCTACTTGTTGTATATGATGATTATTATTATTGTTGTCTCGCTGCTTGTTATTATATGTTGTTGTTGATTGAATATGATTTGCTGCTGATTGTTGGTGTATGCATACATGCATTCAATTGGATTATACAAGATGTTGGTTCAGGTTGTAAGGTTGCAAGTTGTCGTTCTAAGTAACGGAGTCATAGATTGTTGATGTTGACCAAGTTGGGGAGTAAGTCATAAGTTATTATGCACAGTCGTTGTCGTTGTTGTTGCCTATGTTGTCGTTGTCGTAGTTAAGTTGTATGCTGATATACACAAGTGGAGTCCTTTCATGATTAGGAAACTGTTGAGGGCTCATGCCCTGGAATGCCTTGTCATTCAATCTGTTGAGGGCTCATGCCCTGGAATGCTCGTCATTCAACCGTTGAGGGCTTATGCCCTGGAATGCCTTGTCATTCAATCTGTTGAGGGCTCATGCCCTGGAATGTTAATCATTCAATCTGTTGAGGGCTCATGCCCTGGAATGTTCATCATTCAAAGTGTTGGGGGCTTATGCCTCGGAATGCTTAGTCATTCGTTGAGTTGAAAATAGTACCCTGTCGTTCGTTGTCGTTGATGTAGTGGATGATGTTGTCGTTGTCGTTGATGGTGATATTGTCGTTGTTGTAGGTTGTGTTGTGGTCGAGTTGTTGTTGTCGTTGTTGGTTGATTTAGTAAGAGTTATTAAAGTCGAAGAAGTATGAATATTATTGTTGACTTATATGTTGCTTATTACGTTATTTAATTAAGTTGATGATTTATATATCTATTATTATTGTTTGTGAATCTCACCCCTTCTGCTTGGAATTGTTGCCCTTCGTATGGGTAACTTGCAGGTATTGAAGTTTATTAGAAGTGGTAGCTCAAAGTGTCTAGGGCTCTGATACGTACGGGATGGGATTTTCTTATTGTTTTTCATTCCTATGTATCAAATTTGAATATTGCTGACGTAGCCCTATGGTTGTTGAATTTATGTTGATAAGGCTCTATGCCAAAGATTTAATTATGGAGATTTAAACTATTGCTATCGTTGTTTTGATGCAAATTTTCCGCTGCAAATTTAATAATGACTTGAAGGATGTTTGTTAAATAGATTTTATATTCTATTTAAGAAATTTTGAAAATGTAGTGTGACATGCCCGTTTGGGAATTACTCTGATGCATGAATTATTAATTAATGGATTTTTGGGAAACGGGGTGTTACAATTGGTATCAGAGCAGGTTGGTCCGTCCGACCATGTAGTAGAGTCGTGTTGAGCCACGTAGTGTAGTGTGTCAACTTTAATCTGTCTTTTGTTGTTCTGATTTTTGTTTGTGGTGTAGAGTTTTAAAATGGCTGGGAGAAATGATGCTGCTATTGCTGCTGCGCTTGAGGCTGTAGCTCAAGCTGTAGGACAATACCCACAAGCTGGTGCTGGTAACGATGGAGTAAGAATGTTGGAAACTTTTTTGAGGAATCATCCACCAACATTCAAAGGAAGGTACGACCCTGACGGAGCCCAGAAGTGGCTCAAGGAAGTTGAAAGAATTTTTAGAGTTATGCAGTGTTCAGAGGTGCAGAAGGTGCGGTTTGGTACGCACATGTTAGCTGAAGAGGCAGATGATTGGTGGGTAAGTCTTTTACCTGTGCTTGAACAAGATGGTGCTGTGGTGACCTGGGCTGTGTTTAGGAGGGAGTTCCTGAGCAGGTACTTTCCGGAAGATGTCCGTGGAAAGAAAGAGATCGAGTTTCTTGAACTGAAACAAGGTGATATGTCGGTAACTGAGTATGCTGCTAAATTTGTGGAGCTTGCAAAATTCTATCCACATTACACTGCCGAGACTGCGGAATTCTCAAAGTGCATTAAGTTTGAAAATGGTTTGCGTGCTGACATTAAGCGGGTCATAGGTTATCAAAAGATCAGGGTATTTTCTGAATTGGTGAGTAGTTGTAGAATTTATGAGGAGGATACGAAGGCTCATTATAAGGTTAGGAGTGAGCGGAGGAACAAGGGTCAGCAAGGACGTCCGAAGCCCTACAGTGTTCCTATTGACAGAGGAGAGCAAAGATTGAATGATGAGAGGAGACCTAAGAGAAGAGATGTTCCTACTGAGATTGTTTGCTACAAGTGTGGTGAGAAGGGCCACAAGAGTAATGTTTGCAATGGTGAGGAGAAGAAGTGCTTCCGATGTGGAAAGAAGGGGCATACGATAGCTGAATGCAAGCGTGGGGATATTGTTTGCTTCAATTGTGATGAAGAAGGACATCTCAGTTCACAGTGTACACAGCCTAAGAAGGTTAGGACAGGTGGCAAGGTGTTTGCTTTAGCTGGTACTCAGACAGCGGATGGGGATCGTCGGATCTGAGGTATATTTTCGAGGACGAAAATTCTTAAGTTGGGGAGAGTTGTAACGCCCCAATTTTATTTAATTATTTTTAGTTATTTAAAGTCTTTTTATATGATTTTTAAATGATTTACGTTGATTTTGTGGTGTGGTATATTTCATTAAATGACTATTTTATTATTTAATAGAATAAGTGAGAAATAGGATTTAATTGGAGTTTGGGGGTTTTACGAGAATTAAGTAAACTTAGGGGGAGTAAAGTGAATATTGAGAGGTTATATTTATTAAGAAATAGAAAATAGAAGGGAGAGGCAGTTTTCACGTGCAACAGAGAAAAAAAGAGAAGAGTCAAGGAAAGGGAAGAGAACCAAGAAGGGCTGCGATTTCGATTATCTAAGGTAAGGGTGAGGCTAACTTGCAATGATTTTAGTTTATATAATTCTGATTCTGTTTAATAAAGATTATGAATAAATTTGGAGAATTGGGAATTAGGGTTAAGGAGAGAATTGATGATTAAATGATGGAATTAGCGTGAATTGATGTAGAAATGATGAACAGACCTTAAATGTTTCATATATTGATGTTTAGAATCAGTTTTAAGGTTAGAACAATGGGTTTGGGTGAATTTTTGAGAAAAACTGTAACCTGGCCGTACTGTTATTCATCGCTCGCCTCCCGAGTGATGAACCTCGCCATAGCGAGTGATGAAGATCATCGCTCGCCTCGCGAGCAGGAGTGGTCGCCTCGCGAGTTGCATTTCGCAGCTCGCCATAGCGAGCAAGTTTACTCGTCGTGGCGAGTGTGGGCAGAGAGCTTGCAAGATTTCGTGTTTTTGAGCTGTGAGTTTAACCTTGGGTGTTTATGAGGGCCTGAACATATACCTTAATGATTAGGCAAAGTTTTAGAATGAGATTGAACTTGGAATGGTGTCAGAATGGAATGGTGAGTAGTTTACCCTAACTCGCCATGGCGAGTAGAGCCTCTCGCCTCGCGAGTTGTCCCATTTCAGAAGCCTTGTTTAGGATTTGGCGATCATTTGTCGAACGTGATGATATGAGTAGACCCATGAGGTAGGGGAGAAGTTATTCTTGATTATACGGAGATTCAGAGAGGATGTTTATAATGTTTAATGACGTCGACTTAGGTTGATGAACAACGAGGGGATAGTTATATAATATGAAAGATGTTGATATGAGTCCTACTTGTTGTATATGATGATTATTATTATTGTTGTCTCGCTGCTTGTTATTATATGTTGTTGTTGATTGAATATGATTTGCTGCTGATTGTTGGTGTATGCATACATGCATTCAATTGGATTATACAAGATGTTGGTTCAGGTTGTAAGGTTGCAAGTTGTCGTTCTAAGTAACGGAGTCATAGATTGTTGATGTTGACCAAGTTGGGGAGTAAGTCATAAGTTATTATGCACAGTCGTTGTCGTTGTTGTTGCCTATGTTGTCGTTGTCGTAGTTAAGTTGTATGCTGATATACACAAGTGGAGTCCTTTCATGATTAGGAAACTGTTGAGGGCTCATGCCCTGGAATGCCTTGTCATTCAATCTGTTGAGGGCTCATGCCCTGGAATGCTCGTCATTCAACCGTTGAGGGCTTATGCCCTGGAATGCCTTGTCATTCAATCTGTTGAGGGCTCATGCCCTGGAATGTTAATCATTCAATCTGTTGAGGGCTCATGCCCTGGAATGTTCATCATTCAAAGTGTTGGGGGCTTATGCCTCGGAATGCTTAGTCATTCGTTGAGTTGAAAATAGTACCCTGTCGTTCGTTGTCGTTGATGTAGTGGATGATGTTGTCGTTGTCGTTGATGGTGATATTGTCGTTGTTGTAGGTTGTGTTGTGGTCGAGTTGTTGTTGTCGTTGTTGGTTGATTTAGTAAGAGTTATTAAAGTCGAAGAAGTATGAATATTATTGTTGACTTATATGTTGCTTATTACGTTATTTAATTAAGTTGATGATTTATATATCTATTATTATTGTTTGTGAATCTCACCCCTTCTGCTTGGAATTGTTGCCCTTCGTATGGGTAACTTGCAGGTATTGAAGTTTATTAGAAGTGGTGGCTCAAAGTGTCTAGGGCTCTGATACGTACGGGATGGGATTTTCTTATTGTTTTTCATTCCTATGTATCAAATTTGAATATTGCTGACGTAGCCCTATGGTTGTTGAATTTATGTTGATAAGGCTCTATGCCAAAGATTTAATTATGGAGATTTAAACTATTGCTATCGTTGTTTTGATGCAAATTTTCCGCTGCAAATTTAATAATGACTTGAAGGATGTTTGTTAAATAGATTTTATATTCTATTTAAGAAATTTTGAAAATGTAGTGTGACATGCCCGTTTGGGAATTACTCTGATGCATGAATTATTAATTAATGGATTTTTGGGAAACGGGGTGTTACAGCCAGACGGACCAACCTGCTCTGATACCAAATTGTAACACCCCGTTACCCAAAAGTAAATAAATAACAATAATCATCAGAGTATTTCACCAAACGGGTATGCTACATTGCAATTTCAAAATTCCTAAATAGAAAATAAAACTATTTAATCAAACCACTTGATAAAATATGAAAACGTAGCAGCGGAATAGTTTTCAATCCAACAACATCCTACGGCATTAAAGGCCTTGGTATAATCAACAACGTTGTTCAAAAGACAATAAAGACTCCACATCACAAATCCAAAATTCGATACATGGAAAAGAAACAACAAGAATATAAATAACAGTTCCCATCCCACGTATCAGAGCCCTAGACACGACTCTTGAGCCACCACCGACTACTCAGGATCACCTGCAAGTTACCCATAGGAAGGGCAACATTTTCAAGCAGAAGGGGTGAGATTCACAACAACAATATAGATATTAAATCTTCAATTGAATCTAACACCCTATAACTTCCAATATTTTCACTTAACTCCCCATTAACTTTAATAAATATTAAATAACTCCCCAAACTCCAAAATAATTATTATTTCATACTTATTCTAATTATTATTAAATAAATCATATAATAAAATAATGCACCACATAAAACATCCAAAAATCACATATATACAAATATATGCATATATATACTCCGCATAAATCATCAAACATCATATATAATAATATATATATACTCCACATAATAAAATAATTAAATAAATAACTAGGGCGTTACAAATTACATTGACATAATTATCCTCATGTTTATTTTTAAATGATAAAACCGTCCTTATTAAAAATTTAAGTGTTTTCAACATATTGCTTATTACCATCTTTTTTGTAACATGCCAATGTCAATTTTTTTTTTTAATTTTTTTTTCTTAAATATTTTTGTAAAATGACAAAACCATCCTTAACGAGAACTGCATATTCTTGTCTTCTATTTTTTTTTTACGTGAATTCACTTTTTTGACTAACGTTGCTTTTATTTTTTTATTTTATTTTGATATATTTATTTTATAGTTTTTAATTGTATTATATATTAAAACATAATTAATAAAATTTGTAGAAGATTTTTTTATAAATATATTTTAAAAATAATTTCTAGCAATAAATTTTTTATAAATATTTTTATATTGTACTAGATTATTTTAGAAGTGCTCTAATATTTATGAATATCTAATATTTTGTTAGAATTTTTGTATTTGATTATTTATGGAGTTTTTGGTTACTGAGTTTTCATGTTTAAATTTTTATGAAGTGAATAATATAAAAATCATGATATTGTTTTAAGGTTAGAGGGATAAAAAAGTAATTTGGTTTTAAAATCCCTCCCCTTCCCTTATGAACCAAACACATATTTAATTAAAATCCCTTCCCTCCCCTTCCCTCCCATCATTTGAACCAAACATATATTTAATTGATATATCTCCCTTTCCCTTCCCTCCCTTTCCATTCCCTCCATCCCCTCCCCTCCCCTCCGTTGAACCAAACGGACCCTTAAGGTTTGTCAAGGCATTAAAAATATGAGAAATAAAGTTTGAAAAGCGAAAAACTCTACATTTTTTTTAATTTGTATGAAAATCTTGGTCAAATAGTTTTAAACTAATTTGTTCAAAAGAAATTCAAAACTTAATTACTAATAATTCAGTGAATGTAAAATATATTTGTCATAATGAAATCATCTTTGAAAAGGAAAATGATTGTTCCTACGAAAACTTTTCCAAGAATAAATAACGAAGGCATCTATTTTAACCACTACCTGCATGTTTTCTGTTACAGCGCTGCTTATACACAGCGGAATTGTTTTTCAAGAAAAATCAGTCATACATTTCGCGGTTTTTCGTTTTTTTCTCTCTTCGTGGTGAATAGCACAACTCGTGTAGGCAAAAGGGAGGATATGAGTAACCATTTTTTGTTGTCTTACTAATGAAATTTCAGAAGTTTAGACTTAGTCTTTTAGTGTACTCATGTTTCCTAACCTTTTTTTGTCTTACTAATGAAATTTTTATATTAAGTTCCTCAACATGGGTCATAAACTTAGGGCACATGTACTCATCATCACTCACTTGTAATTTGTTATTTGTTCCACGATATTGATGCTCCATCATAGAAGAATATGTAGCCAACAATCGACTTTCTATCCCCCGTGTCTCCACACCAATTTGCATCTCTTTAGGCAACCAGTTTGTATATCTTCCCTGGCCCCAACTTAGAGTCCATATGTTATTACTTTTAAGAATATGATACCACTAATTTTACCATTGAAATCAACATAATTAATCATTTTTTTAATAATCGTGTGTAAATCTTAAACGACTAATATTGTAAGATGGAGGGAGTACAAATGATTAGTAGCTTATTTATAGCAGTTATAATAGCGTCATTGTAGTTTGAGATACATGACAATCAATGTTTTAAGAGTGTCGATTATATATGTATTGAAATAAAAAAGTATCAGTTATATAGTTGTCTTAAATCTTTATGTTTGGTGCTTCTGTTGATATGGTGGACTAAATAATTGAGTCTAACGTAAATGGTTGTTGTACAAAATGTGTGACTATTGTGATTTGGAAAGATAATGAGTTTGATTTCAACTAAAAAATATATAGCAAGATGTTCTTGATATTATATTGTACCAAACAAGTCTTTAATTAAGTTTATTTGTTTTTCCATCTCTTAAAAGTAATTCTCTTTCACTTGCTATAAACCCCAATTTTTTCTCTCTCTTTCAAATCCATCAATGAACTAGAAAATCTATAAATGAATCTTAATTTGTACATGACTCTACTCCCCCGACCTCCCTTAACCCGTAAAATCTCTATCCCTTCTTCACTCTTTTGTGTCTCTCTTCTCTCACTATCTTATCTACGTCTACTATATATGCCTCATATTTCTCTCCTTATCCCCTCCTCTCTCTCTCTCCCTCTCTCTATCACATATCTCAGAATGGAGATATATGCTCTAGCTTTAATAGGATCTCTCCGCAAGTGGATGGTGGGACTGAACCCCTTGAATTATTCGATCCTTAAGTCAAGTACCAAATTTTAAAATAAAAAAAAAAAAAAGGTGTCGTATAAATTATTTATCTTGTGCATCAACCTTCAAATATAATGGAGTACAAAAAATTATCTTGTACATTTATGTATTGTCTCGTACTATTCTATTTATTATTTACTATGTTGTGAATCAAACGCGTCAAATAAATAATTTCAAGCATAAATAAATTTTTATTTAACTTTATAACTAAATTAAATTTTGCATAATTGATTTATTAAAATAATTTTACACTATTCGAAGACAGAAAGATGGCATCACATACAGACAAATACAACTTTGAAGACTTGTATATGGAAAAAGGAAAACATAAAAATACACCTTTCCATGCAATTAACTTCAACACAAATGTCATTTTAGTTAATAATAATTTTATCTCTTTTCTATTATACATTTTAAATCAATTTATTAGAAAAAAACTTTTCACTACCACAAAACATAAAACACTATCACGTACAATTAAGTGTGTATTTAAATTTATCCTCCTAAGTTTAACTAAGTTGATATGTATAATACATATGACATAATATGTAGGGTAAATTAAAAAAAATCACGGACTTTATCAAAACCATTTTGATTCCAAACCACTCACTTCAATCCTATGAATTTGCACTATGTAGGTCCTTCCATCCTACATAACACATAGTACTACTAAACGGGACAGAAGAGAATTAGATTATAGTACTCCACTTGTTTGGAAAAGGTCCCTCTTTTGATAATGATAGATGTTCACAAATTAGATGTAGTCAGGGTTGACAAATCAATGGGTTTTCCCCTAAAGATACTTTATATATATTTTTTATTTTGTTTTAAAAGACCAAAAATTAAAGACTTATTAACAAACTCTCTTTAAAGCATAAGACGTGTCTAAAAGAGATTAAAAAGCATAAGACATTCACTTAAAAAATATAGTTAACTGCCGTTCAAATTTTCTTAAATCAGTTAAATCATTTTTTAAATTGGCAACGAGGGGTATTTTGGATAACTTGAGGTGCATAAGAGCAATTGATAGGTGCCTAACGAGCAATTTTCCCTTTTTTTTTGTGTGTGGGCGAAGCATTGAGTTTGTTTCATACCTTGCAATGTTTAGGCGACATGCAATTTGACAATGTCGTGGCAGACTCAAAAACAACCAGTAATTTCATTCTAACCGAAAAAATGGTACAAAATTCAATCATATTGTTACATCTTGTAGACGTCTCTTCACTACCCACTTTACAAACTCTCGGTCGAGTTTAATAGACGGAAGCAAATGAAGTAGATCATGCTCTTGTAGGAGAGACCACATTATAAACTTTTTTCTTTTGGATAAAGACCAGGAGGAAGGTTAGGTATCAAGGTGAATCTGAAACATCCCAACTAGGTTGCCACCCTACATAAACCCCAATCCTTTACCACATTATAAACTAGTCTCTACATTTATATCGATATTCCCCATTGCATTAACAATCTTATTATTAATAAAATGCTATAATCAACTTTCCTTAAAATATATATATAAAAAAAAGTTCACATAACCAAAATTATTATTTCATCATATTATGTTTCAAAAAAAATGAAAATGACAAGCTTATAGAATAGGGTTCATACAAAATTACCAACTTTCAATTTACGTCCCCATAAATTTTTTTGGCACATTTTCATTTATTCAAAATATTTTTCCACGCAATTTTAATTCATGTTAAAATCCATATTGTTTACCTATCTTTCAATTTTTAAATCATTTAATGCAGACAAGTTTATGACATTTTAAAAAGTTCTTTCACAAAAATTTAAAATTCTTGAACATTGTATGAATTAAATATGCTTTTTTTAATGTCGAAAGTTCAAGATAAAAACAATGAAAAAATTGGATCTTGAAATCAAATTTTAAACTTAATTTTTGCGGAAAAACTTTATACAATGTTCTAAACATGCTTAAAAAATAGTCAAATATATATTTAATTAATAACAGAGACTTAAAGCTTGTGCATAATTTTTTTTAGGGACGAACACACATATATTTTTTTCATTTGGCACAAACAATGAATGTTGGCCGTTGAAATACACACACACATATATATATATATATATATATATATATATATATATATATATATATATATATCTTCTGGTCACTATTATAAATAAAAATCAACATTTTACATTCATTTACTAAATTATATATGTGGTCTATAATAAAGACAATATATATAATTAATTGAATAAATAGAAAATATAGATTTTTACTTATAATAGTGATCAGATTGTGACAGAACATGTCAGCCGTATAATAAAAAACATGCCATTTAATTATAATTCTTTCTAATAGAGTAGTTATTGTCAATTTATGTCATATAATACCAAAATCTATGAAACACAATTTCCACAAACTCTTATGAATCTACAAACAAAAGTTGCCTATATATAGTGCAATAATTAAGCTTTTACCTACAACACTCTACCTAACATTCAAAAACGTTAGACAATTGCAATTGATCATCCACAATCAAATCAAAAATATGAGTATAATTCCCCAACAAAATCCTTCTAAAGATAATAAATGGTTAGACGATATGAAAGGTAGCATAAGTTTAACAGCTTCCCTGATCGCAACTCTGACATTTTCACTTGCCACTAATCCACCTGGTGGCGTTGTGCAAGCTAGTCTTGATGATAGCAACTATTGTTCCACAATATTAAATACCAGAATGGTAAATACCACAATATGCTTAGGAGAAGCTATCTTGGCAACTAGATTAAAGGATGACTATCTAGCTTTTTTGATATGCAATACATTTTGTTTCATTGCATCACTTAGTGTTATTTTTGTGCTTGTTAGTGGAATTCCTATCAACAATAAATTTTTAATATGGCTTTTATCAATAGTCATGTCCATCATACTCTCAGGCCTTGCTCTTACCTACTTGTTTGCTGCAGGAATGGTCACTCCAAACTCCCTTTGGGATACTCCTGGGTCTGGGTTCGGTAAAGCTCTTATTTCTTGGGTTCTCGTAGTTTTAATTGTTTATATCATTGTCCTGGTTTGCGCCTGTGTGAAGTGTGCCAAAAAATGTTGCTCGTAGTTGTCTTATAATACTCCCTTTGGTTTCAACTATAAGAGAAAGTTACCTTTTAGGTTCATTCGGTAATTAATGTATTTAGTTCTTAATATAGACTAAATGTATCATTTATTGAATGAATCTAAATAGTAAATATTATCTTATAATTAAGATCGGAGCAGTACTTTTGTTTGTGTTTGGCTACCTCATTTGATATGGTGGAATAAGTGGCAGAAGCCACAGTTCTGGTGTAGCGTAAGTGGTTATTGTGTAATATGTACGTCTATTGGAGAGTTTAAAGTTCGATTTCATGTGTTAAAATATTGGCAGAAAGTTCCTAGCTTTTTGATGTTATGTATTGGCAAGCATGCACTAATCATGTGCAAACTTGCATGGTGTAAGAAGTCAAAAATAATTGTGTTATCATTTTATAATAAATAATTGTTGTTTTCAATAAATAAAAATTCCTTGTCTTTAATTATAGCACCATTATAATTTCTATTGAAGGGAATGCACATTATCGATGAATGGACTAATGCTGATATACATAGTCATTTCAATCTCTAACTTGTTCCATAAGTCATGAAACTACCAATACTAACTGTACTAATCGACTAACTTTCATAATAACAAACTAGAATGTTAGTTAACAACATAGATAACTTGTTTAATTAACAAGTAATCAGTATCTAATCATGAATTACAACATTCAGACCTCCTAATTCATGATTGCCTTCTTCAAGGGTTTTATTTGAATGTTTGTCAATTGCAGTTCAGTTTTGCAATAATAAAGTTCCAAACTATCTTTGTTAACTTTATCTCTTAGTAAGTGAAATCTCCTTTCAACATGCTTGCTTTTTCCATGGTTAATTGATAATTTGCTAAATGAATTGTTAACAAGAAGTTTCATTCAAGCAATCTCAGTAATATTCAATTCTTCAAGCAACATTTCAATCCATAGTGCTTGACAAGATACATTAATTATTCCATGTACCTAAAAAATCATTTTTTGCTTATAAATGTGACCGGAGGGAGTGTGCTTTTAACAAAATTTTGTAACCCTATAAGAGTTGGCACCCGACCTGTATATCCTTTGTTGGGTAAAGTCAGTGGCGTAGTCAGGACCTTAGGTTAGGGGGTTCAAACTTTTGAGCGTTCAAACATTTGAATTTCGATGTATCGAAATTGGGAATACATTCATGTGTGTCTCTTTTATTAGTTTTTATCCTTGAATTTATTTTTAGATCATCAATTTAATACTCATATGTGTTTTCGCTGTTCATTTTAGTACATAAAATTATGGGTGTTCGCGGTTTGTTTTGGTTTGGTTTGTTTCGGTTGACTTTTAAAATAAAATTCTAACCAAACCAAACCAAAACAATGTGGTTTGAGTAGGATTGGTTGGTACGGTTTTTTTGAGACAATACAATTTTTTGTTTCCAACTTTAAAATCGAGTTAAAAAGCTAAAACACAACATTTTTAATAATGTTTTTAATTTCATCAAATACTACAATTTTATTTTCACCAAAAAACACATCAAATAATAAATGTGGACAAAAAGTATTTCATATGAACCCACTGGCCACAATGTGGCTCCGCCGGTGGGTAGAGACTACTTATTAGTGAAAGTGGTTTTACTAAACTATCTCTCCGCCAGTGGGTAGATAAAGTTGATACTAAAGTAAAAATCCCGCAACAAAATTGGGTTGGGGCTTTGCCTCTTACGATTAAAAAAAAAAAAGTTGATATATAGATTATTAAATGTAGATCAAAAGAAAATTATTCCAAAAAAAAAAAAGTTGATACATAGATTATTAAATGTAAAGGAAAAGAATACGATGCTTTATAACATGTCGGGAAAAGCAAAAGGTTGGGGAAAGAATAAAAAAAAAATTGTAATTGATAAAGTATACTATTATGTATCATTGGTTGATATTGATCTATTTTTTATATTAGTTAATAATAAATGTTTATCATGTGTCTTTTTATGTATCATAACAAATATTAGTTCTGTATCTTTTTTTTATTGTATTTTTAAAGGCAATCTATATATAGAGGGTTAAAAAAAATGGATATGAACATGCAAGGAAAACGTGTAGAACAAAATGGCTCGAACTATTAAAATTGTAGAATTACTTTCATGGAAAGCAGTGCCTCTAAAAAGATATAGAAATGTGCCAATCTATTTTTATCCCTATTGAGATATGTTAAATAATTTAAAAACTACACATTCTAACCCAAAAATAGAGAACTAAAATCCAACTGCATCATAGGATTTTAATCATCTTCGTTCAAATCTCCTAACTAAAAAAATAAAATTTCAAAAACTCCAAATTTCAATTAATTTTTTTTGGTAAAACCAAATTTAATGAAAAATCTTACCTTTAACCGCCTCTCAACCGTGTATTTAAAAAACTTCACAATTGGTATATATTTACCTAATAAACTAAAACTCTACTATAGTGTAGTGATGCTACTTTATATAGTCTGTTCCTTCTTTAATTAATATGTATCACACTCGACCGTTATTTACACTTGAATTGATGACAAATAGGTAACAAGCTGTGCCGTTAGATCTTTTTGGATGACAAAACCAATACTCGTAAACATAACATTCATGGACCTATGAGACATGACATTATATGCATGACCTTTTGAACGCTATGCAAAAGGTCAACAATCTCTGGAGCTAGGAAACTGAAAGTGTCAAAAGCAAATGGTTTAAAATCATGTTGATTGTGAGAACACGCTTTCTCATGTTTAACTACTCTATTTGACGCAACTTTTACGAGTGTCTATCCGTAAAAGGCCGACACCTAATCTCACAAATGGTGAAAGCCGAGGACAAGTATAGTCTGTTAAAATTTAAAATCATTTCAAGTTGCAACAGCCATGCATTATAATAACCTCGACGGCCGCAATTTAAAAATATTAAAAAGCATTCCAAACTAACCTTATGAAGTAAGTTTAGTCTTGTATATATATCTGCCTTATTTGGCTTCAAAAGTACAGTCCACATTCACAATACACAAATAGCATTTTGAGCTATACGAGTGAATTAGCTAAGCCAAATTAATTAAGGTACGTACTCAATATATTCCTTGTTCTACGATTAACTTTTGTAGTGTTTATAAGATACAAGCATTTAGCAATAATAACCATACATTCATGATATTTTATGTACAGTTAATATTGCATTAACCCTAGTATGCATCTGCTAAACTTTTTGCATGTATTGATAGTTATCTTGCAAAACTCATCAATTTGTTGCAGGGCACATTTGATATTAAGGTGGACGGTGACAACATAATTTACTTGAATTCTCTTTTCATTTTATTTTTTTAGTTTTTAACAGAGTTAACAATTAAAGAACTTATTTGATTAGTAAAATTGTTTCATTTTTTAAATAGGAAAATAGAAATGCATATAATAGTACAAGTACAAATGTAAGAAGAGTACCGCAAGTCCGCAAGTAAAGTTTTGATTTTGACAACCTTAATCCAAAAAGAAGAACAAAAGGAAAACACTTCAACCCAATTAACATACAAACAACCCAAACTCCCACTCAAGTACCAAACCAGAAGAAATCATGCTCCATACCCACTCCATCAAAAACGAGCCAATAGAGAACATAAACTGAAAAAACGATATCATTACGGGTCGTTCAAATGGATCATACAACAAAATGTCAGATCAACATAACCCCAAATTTGGAGTACATGTTTGCTGCAAACATGGTCACACCAAATTCCATTTGGAGTTATCTTCCTTGGGAATGTGTTTGGTATTGCTATTGTTGTTTTCGCTGCTGTTTTTATCTTTTCTCGTGGTTAGTTTTTTTGCGAGGGGTATGAACAAATGCTACAAAAAGTTGAAATATATATATATATATATATATATATATATATATATATATATATATTATTAAATGTAAAGCAAAAGAAAATTCTTGACCAAAAAAAGGAAAAACAAATTATTCACCAAAAAATAAGTTGATATATAGATTACTAAATGTAAAGCAAAAGAAAACTACGAAGTTTTATCTTTTCAAGAAAAAAAAACTACGATGTTTTACAACATGTGGAGAGAGAAAATGGTGGGGAAGAAAAAAAAATTATTGTAATTGATAAAGTACATTGTGATAAATAAAAAATATATATTTCTTTATGTGATAAATACTTTTTTAAATAACTATTTATCATATATATTTTTTAACGCATCAATAAAAAACATGTATCTTATATTTTTTTTTAAAATTTAATAACAAATATTTTTCCTTTTTACGTATCATTGCTTGACATTTATCTCACTTATTTTTAATATTTATCAATAATAAATATTTATTTTATGTCTTTTTTTTTATTTTTTATGTATTATAATTTTATAAAAATACTGGTTTCATATTTTTAATATTTTTTATTTAATTTTTTATACGCATTATATATAGAGTCTATCATGAACATGACCAAACAAGTAAAAGTGAAGAACAAAATGGATCTAACTATTAAAATTGTCGAATTACTTTCATCAAAAGTAGTGCCTTTACATAGATATAGAAAGAGATAGGTTATTTGAACAACCATTTTTTAGAACAATTTGTGAAACAACTAAAATATATAAAAAATTGTAAGTATTAAAACAAAAACCAAAACAATAAAGAGAGAGTAAGAGCATAATTTAAACATCAAAGAAAAAATTGTTTAAAAATTATAACAAAATAGTCGTAGAAAATCATTTCAGATATAGAAATATGTCGGGCTATCTTTATCCCCTATTGAGATGTTAAATCGTTTAAAAACTCCCCACTCTAACAAAAAGAATAGAGAACTAAAATTCAACCGGATCATAGGATTTCAGTCATGTTATGTTAAATCTTCTAATTAAAAATTAAAATTTCTATTACCATTTTTTTTCTTCTAGAATTTGAAATTCCAGTCTACTTTCAATTTAATGAAAAATCTTACCTTTAACCACTTCTCAACTGAATTTGTATACTTTTTGGTGTTGACTATACTCCTCATCGAGGTTCCAAATTCTTATTAGTATGGTGACGTGGGGACATGAGTATTGATCCCCATTTAAAACGAAAAACCATAGCAGTAAGGTAATGATACTTTTCATAAAGGAGCTCAAAACAGTCACTAGTAGCAACGTGATACTTTTCATTAACCCAACAAAAGTAACCTCTCGTGATATTTATTTATCCCAAAACACAGTAAAGTAAATATCCCTTCTACTCAAATTTATTTTATCTTTCTGCTTAGAAAGGAAATAAATATGAAAATTTAGAGAGTAAATATTTAGTGATAGATTTTTTTTTTCCATTACTAATTTCTCTTGGTAAAATTAAATTTTCTAGTAGTATATTGAGCACATATTAATAACTATAATAGAATAAATCAGAAAATAAATAATAATTTTCTCGATTTTGTTTCATCAACACTAAAAACTGCGGTCTTTGATGCTCCATTTTTTTTTTTTTTGCTTTCAAAGTAATAGGTTTTGTTTCCATAGGTCAAAATTGTTGTTGTATGGTATCATGAAAAATTACCAAGTCTCACTTCGTAAGTATGAGATATATGGTACATTAAACAAGTTATGACAATGATCTTTAATATTTTATGGTTGTTTTGAAGGAGAAACAATGAACAATGAAGTGGAAAATCATGGAGGTTCAACAGAAACCGCACTGAATAAGGAATCAAAGAAAGGATGGAGAAAGGTATTAGAGAAGATACGGAGTTGGTTGTCCTACAAAGTCAGGGACAAATGGTTGGAGGATATGAGAGGGAACTTGGGTTTAATAGCGACAGTCATCGCAACAATGACATTTCAAATGATTTTAAATCCACCCGGTGGCGTTATGTCGATTAAAGATGGGGAAAATCCACCCAGTACCGACGCAAGTCCACCCAGTACCAACGCAAATCCACCAGAAGCCGACAATTATGACAAAATTTGTACTTTTGTCTACAAAGAACGTCTATGTCCAGGTGAAGCTGTCTTAGCTGTTAGGGACTCTAGTGGATATCTTCAGTTCCTTATTTCGAACACAATTTGTTTTATTGCATCACTAAGTGTTTGTCTCTTGCTGGTGAGTGGAATTCCTATGCATCACAGGTTTCTTATGTGGCTTTTATCATTAGGGATGTGGGTCACTCTCACAAGCCTTGCTTATTCTTATTTAACAGCTGCGATAATGACCACCCCGGATAGAGTTTATTTTGAAGCTACCGAAGTTGTTAACAAGTTTTTTTTACGTGGATTGGATTGTCGGCGTTTATTGGTTTATGCCATACACTAAGGTTGGTTACTTGGGGAGTGATTGTTCTCCTCGAAAGAAATAAGAAGCCAAAAAGTACAAAAAATACAAAGGAGACTCCGATTTGCTAGTTTTTTAAAACTTCATTACTATGAGTCTTTATTTGGGACGTCTCGACCATATAAAATTATGTATGAACTTGTCTTAATTACGTGGGAGCTAGTGATAATAAACTATTATGTATGAACTTGTCTTTTATTATGTGAGAGTGCTTGTAAGTTAATTACGGTAGTACACATGCATTGCATGAGTAAAAGTTACCTATAATGGATTGTCATAATATAAGTTATATTGTAACCGTTCTAAGGTGCACAGCAGCAAAAAAACCATTCAAAACAGGAGCCAAGGAGCACAGCAGCACCTGCTCTCTAAGCCAAAATATGAGACATCAAAAAACACCACCTTTCAATTTTATCTTGACAATATCAATCACTTTGGAGACCAAACATTCTGTCAAATGCACTCAAAAGATTAAAGCGGATTCATCAACCAATTTGAAAATACAAAACATCCGTTTAACAAGGTATTTCTGTTAAAAATAATGTCATTAAGTTACAACCAAATACATCAAGTCGTTGCATGCCAAATTAAATGAGACACTTTTCTACCTTTCTTGCCTTTGCAAAGCGAATTAAACAGCAAAAAATTATCGACGAACTCAGTGCTCCAACATCCAACTTTTCAATCCAACCATATAAGAATTAAATCCCAAATATGTTGATCTTAGTGCAATTTAAAAACAAATGACTTGCTGGTTCTGTACCATCAAAGTAGTAGACGCAACACTGTTGATAAACGTCCTGAATGACTCCTCTCCTCCATAGTTCCACATTGTTGGAAGCCTATCATGCAGTAATTTCCATCTGATTAAAATAATTTTTGACGGCACGGAAGTGTCCCACAAATATATACCTCACTGCAAATCACGATTTCACCTTTTCTTGTTGGTAGAGTGTCTTTTTCAAGTAAGGTAAGACCTCTCTATTTATAGGCGAGTAAACCCTAATTTTGCGAAAAAGCTATTGCACGATGCACACAAGCTCCTGCACATCAGATCTTAGAAAACATTGTTTCTCTGTTTTCTTGTTATGTTGGTGTGGCACGTGGCTATTAGCAGGCATCACGTCATTGACAGTAGTTGACCATTTGATTGTGCAAGGCATGGCTCCTGGCAGGCATCATGCTTCTTCTAGTAGTTGACTCCACCGTAATTCTTCATCCCTTGTTCCATTTCACTTCACTGAAATGTCAGTAGTGACTATTCCCCAAGAAATCACTTTGATAATCTTGTACAAAGTATAACATGACCACAAACAGGGGCGGTTTCACCACCCAGCTAACCTGGGCACGCGCCCGGGCTCAACCGATACTCAGGACGGATCTTTTTGGGGATCTATGGGAGCCATACCATTCCTCAAGAAGTTTACTCGGTTGCATTGGAATGTAGGGACTTGAACCGGCTCCCACACTAAAATCAAAACAAGCTAACCATTTTATCTACTTACCACTTCTTGTTACACATTGAAACGGTTTTGTATATATTATATACAATTTTGGCACCCCTAACAAATATAATCAGGATTCGACACTGCGCATACTTTCTTTGTATCGCTACAAGAAATTTACAACAAATTTGAATTTTTGTGACGGCCAAAATCCGTCAATATAGGAAAATTTATGTAGCTAAATTCGTCTGTCAGTGCCAAATGGCTGTCACGACATGTTTTCCACCTTTACCTACGGTTTTTTCCGTAGGTAAAACTTATCATTATTTTATTTGCCTAGACTCTATAAATTTCCTGACTCCGCCACTGACCACAAAGTTGTCTGGTTTCCATAATTTTCATATTCTAAGGTCGCTGTTCTTCATTATTTTGCACTTCTATGTGTATCAGTCGATTTGTTTACAAAAAAATGAACTAAAACAAATGATACTATGCTAAAAAGTCTCTAAACTCCTAAATAATGCTAAATCTCATATATGACATACCGTCATCACAACCCACACTTGAATTTTTGTTTGTAATCAAGCAATACACTTGTGAAACAAAATTTGGAATAAAATAACAGTCACCCTGAATGATAAGAACACCAAAACGTGTTTATCTCAACCGACAATGGAACTACCAGTATTTCATGCATTATTTTGCTCAAAGGGTTCCAGTTCTCTAGACTTCATGTCAGTAGGTCCAAAGAATTTACCACATAGATGCTAGCTAAAGCATAACCATTTTCTACCTACTTAATCTACTTAAAATTGAAATATGGCAAACACCAATCGCCATGCATGTGCCAGTTGACCATACAACTTGAGGACATTCTAAACGCGAATTAAAATACATAAAATATACACACTTTTGGAGTACTTTATATGTTAGAACTTGGCTAGGTAAATGATGGATAAATTTGGAAAAATAGTTTTATATTTGGAGTACGGTATCCACTATTTTAGGATAAATTCAACATTCCAACAATTACCAAGCAATTGTGCCTTCCTAGTAAATTCAAAATGAGTAGAAAGAGAAGTTTTAAATTTTTATGAATGGACCTATTTTTGAAGTTTTTGTGGTCTTGTTTTTCTTCATTTTTTCTGTTTTTGTTTATGAGACTTATTTTTTACGAGTGTCTCTTAGTTCTCTTCTACCCCACCCCCAACTTAGAATGTTGTTAATTTCAGAAGCATCCTCAAACTTAAAATCAAACCTAAGAAAGCATTTTAATGCTTCTAGCTAACACTACAATAAATTTGTTATTTTGCGACACATTTATATAGAATGTTTACCTTATTTTGCGACACATTTCTATAGATTGATTTTATATTTAGGTAATTGTAACTTATACAGTTATCGACATCTTCGTTGGCATTGGTTTATCTTCATTTTCCTCATCGACGTATCGACATCCGAGCAACATGGCAACACATTTTCGCCACTTTTATCTTTCACGTTCCTTGGCTTTATTATTATTCTCACTTTTGGTTATCAAAGTTCAAATTATTTTTCTACTCTTATCGTCTTTTTGCTACTTGTTGGTTCCAGTTAATGTCCACACTCTACTTTTTGGATATATACATCAATTCAACTAAATATATTATCCAGAATCCAAAGTTAATTTATCTTATTGTCAATTTAGATATCTCGTATGGAGTTAAAAAGGGAAGTGTAATGTTTTATTTGTTTCACATTGAATGGGATTAGGTGATCTTGTGAGAGCTTCTCCGAAATAAATAGCTAATGAAATCAATATTGCGCTTTAGGTGCAGTAGAGAGTGATTTGGTGTATCGGCCGAAATGTGCATTCTTTAAAAAATATATCAAAAAGTAGTATTAATAGTTTAATTGCATATTAAGTTAGAATCCATGACTTTAATGACTTTGTTGCTTATTTTTGTCAATTAATGTTATATCTAATTTATTTTAGGTGGAAGACTAAGAATCACCAAACGGAGTATAATGTTCTTTGGAGTCAATTCAACTTGAGTTGATCAAAACAATTTTCTTGCCTGACCATCTGAATAATTGATTAGTTTTTCATGTTACCAACTCAAGAAACCTTATTGAATCACTTGTTTATGTTTTATTGAATCAGTTTATATGAATGTAAATTTCATATTTTAGTTTATGGATTAGTTCATACTATCGATTAAGAATTAATTTAGTTGGTGTCATAAAGATATTACTCTAATTTTCTATAAAATTACGGAAAAACTGTATTTTTTTTTTTTTTTTTATAAATAAATTCTCCAAATAGCGACGGTTCAAGACAGCCGCAATACCCTTTGCAACAGTTGTAGCACGGGTTATTTAAATTGTCGCAAAACGGTCAGCGACACCCATCACCTCGACTATTGTGTAACTATCGTAGGTGGCAAAACTTGCGACGGTTTGACCTATTGCAAATCCCCTTCTTAATCGTCACAAAGAGCTTTTTGTTGTTGTAGTGTAAATCCATAAAGCGGAAACAATATTAAAACAATTATGAAAGTCTAATTGGCTTATATAGTGGTTTGCCACTGAAAGAAAGGAGATATGTATGAAAACTCAAAGTGGTTTAGCGTAGGATATTATAAACATAAAGAGTCGCTTGAAAAGGCTCTATGTACCAATAAAACTACCTCAACGTGTGTACGTACAACCAATAAGCAAGTAAGGAATGAACGAAAAGCTCAAGAAATGAGCAATGGATGGAATCCATTCCACCTGAAAGAAAAAGTAGAGAATGGAAGGTTATGCTAGGTAACACATAAGATGTTTTTCTTCTTTCTTCTGAAAATTCCTCCTTTGAACCGTCGAGCAAAATGCATTTATTTTTGTCCATTAGAGGTAGACCAAGAATTTCTTGAAATTTTCATCAATCAGAGATTAGTGTTACTAAATTGATAAATCTAAAAGAACAAGTAATATTTGTTTAATTAAAACAAATCCATATTTAATATTCATGCATCATAGTCATCATATCAAGAGCAAAAAAATTGTCTAAGCAAAAAGGATTAAGCATAAAAAAATGATTGGAAAATCCCATGGGTTACCTCCCATGCAACTTTGCTTTTACGTCTTTAACTTGAAGATTGATGGCATCATGGTTCGTTTAAACCGGTGACACTCTCTCGGTTTTAACCGTTGACCATATACCTTAAACAATGTGTTTTTTTTTTAGGTTTTGCAGCTCTACTGCTCCATAAGGTGACACATCTGCAATGATGTAAGGACAATTGTGATGATTAATTTAAAATTAAATTTTCTTGTATTGGACTTTCATAATCTATTTCGTCGGATTTAAATAATATTTTTCATTTGGTGAATGATCACAATGTTTTGAAAAGCAGTAATGGCTCATCTACTTCTTTTTGGGATGACAATTAGCAATTGGTTACAAATTACAATTACAGGATTTGGAGCCACTCCCATATCATATCTCTCACTTGGTGACTGCCAAAGTTGTAGATGTTGTTCAAACAACAGTTCTTAGAAATTACTTTTAGTATTCTAGTCTTGCTTCACTCTCTTCAAAAACAAATTTTGCTGCAACGTAACATAACATATTTAATTGGCGAGTAAAGTGCATCAGAGTAAGCATATTAACAGAAAGAAGAATTTTGAGTGTAGATTGAATATAATTACAGAGATTCAAAACTAAGTGTAATTACAGTATCATTCATGTATTGAAATTTATCTCTGCAATTTGACATGTAATTACATGACTGTTTTGTTTTGCTCCGTGCAATGTAAAAAGAGACATGTTAGGTTTCCATTGAGTACATGCACATAAAATAGTGTATCAAATATCCCTGCAACTTAATTTTTATCATGTAAATTGCTCTTTTTCTCTTTTTCGGTATCTAAAATAAGTACAAACATAGTACAGTTCACGAGCACGATGACTTCTTCTGCGCCAGCTGCTCCTTCATCATAGATTCATAGGTACAAGTATCCCCAAATGGATAAAATAGCAGATAGTGGGTTAAATCAAAGATAATTATTGATAATAGCTACCATAAGAGAAGAAACAATCAAAACCTATAACCCATTTATAATCAGGTTTGGACCATCAATAATTTTTTGAGTCATGGTGAGCCTCCATAAATAATTTTACCCTTCAGTCCACCGACGATCCCATCAATAATTCCACATGCAATTTCAAAATAAAAACAACACAAAGATAAAAACCCAAATATTTGCAAATGATAGTCAGATTTAAAAATACAATCCTTCTAATTGCACTCCCCTACTACACACTCTCCAACACTTAAAAAGTTCAATTAAAAAGATCAATCAACAATAATAAAAACTAAAAAACATTTATTATTCCATCCCACTAGGAGTTGGAATAAGCCGGGCTGGGCCGAGCTGAGTTTTGCTTAAATAGGTCTGGCCTAGTTGAAAAAACTAAGGTCTAAGCTTTGACCTTTTACTTGTCAAAGACTTTATTTTAAGTTTGACCTGACCTTTTTAAAAGTTTGGCTTGACCTATTAGCTTGTCTAAAAGCCTAGTTTGTATTACGAGTTTCAAATAGAGTTCATTCATCTATTTTTCTTTCTTTTCAATTTGTCCAACATACTTAATGTAGAGATAAACATTAATTAGATACACATTAAAATAATAAAACAAAATTGTGAAATTTATAGATGGATATAAACTCAAAAATAATCTTGTCTGATAACAAGAAGAATTTCAAACTTAATCTGATAACCATACTTAACTTTAGTCATATTATTAGTACCAAGCCTCAAAAGTTCACTCAAATCAAATAACAATATGGGTATTTAATGATAACTTAACAAACTTTCAAATAGATTGAAACTGAAAAGTAAATCAGCACTTAAGCAAGAAAAAATGCATAAAATCTTCAATGTGATAAAATCATTTTTTTTTTGTATTGCTATATAAATAATAAATGTGGGATAATGTAATATACTAATATACGGGTCGGCCTAATAGGCTTTTTTATAGCCTAAGCCTAGTCAATTTAAATTAATAGGCTTTTTAAAAAGCTCATGTTTGACCTATTTATTAAATGAGTAAGGTCGGGCCGTACTTTCAGTAGGCCGAGCCATATACCCTTGACGAGCGGCCTGGCCTATTCCCCGTCAAACATCCCACAATTGAAAGAAAAAAAAAAACACCTCTAACTTCAATAACAGCAACAAAGCCAGCCTAATTAACAATCTACAAAACAATAAATTCACCAATTGGAACTTGAAAAAATATTCTATTAACATTTTTCTACAAAAATTCATTTCTTTGTTCAGTTACAAAGAACATTGATTGAGAATTTGAATTCCATGAAAAAACTAGGTGCATTGTTTTTTTCCTTAAAAATAGGTACATTGTTTGACCCATCAAGTCATCTCCATTATTTGATTAGGGAGGAGAACCAGGTGTTTGAGAGTTGCTCTTGTTAGATAACTTTGTTTTTCAGCATAATGATCATTTTTTTTGAATTCTCATTCAAGTTTCTTAAAAAACAAATGATGACGTTACAATGCTTATGAGGTTTGTTCAAGTACATCAAAAAAAATTTATTACATAGAAAACTACTCACTATGTTTATAATGTATTAAGACAACAACAAAAAAGTTTATAATGTAATTTTGATTAATTTTATTCAATCATTTAATCTAAATTATATATGAAGAATATACATGATTTTGGGATAACTTTTTCACTTCCAAGTATACTCTTAAATGAATTTGCCTATAAGAATACTATATTGTTGGTGTCATTAAAAAATATAGGAATTTAATTATATTATATTTGTTATATTGTTGGTGTCATTGAATAAGATAAATATAATTTATTACAATATGAAAGTGAAACATATCTATAATCTATAATTTTAATCGAAATCAACACTTTTTAAAAACTATTGTTAATAATTTGTATGCGTTAACAGCGCCATAACAAGAGTGGATATAGACGGGCACGAATTCCCGTCTCAATGCTAATTAATGTACATTATTACCAAAATGTTTTTTTTTTCTTTTTGCATTCTTGAAAGTAGAAAATAGATCAATAGTTAATAAAATAATTTGATAAAAAATTTAATTAGCATTTATTTTAAAACTGTGGGAGTAGAAAATTGAAGAAATTCGTTTAAAAACCATCTTCAATTCCTTTTCTCTTAAGACTTTCGTAAAAAAAATAAAAAATATTTTTTAACAACAAAATAAGATATTATTGTTAAATCAGATGTAAGAATAAGAACTACTAAACCCAACAACTTAGTCGAAGTACATGTAGTACTAAACCCACGAAAAATTAGCACCAAGAAAACCTAACCAAAGGGAAGTAGGAAAGTCACAAAACCGCTAGACAACCTAAAAGACCACAAAAGATGACATGGAAAAAATACCATTCCTAAAGGAATCCCTAAAACCTCGAACTAACGAACAAACCACTCGTGATAAAGGCATAACCTCAACCCAAACCCACCTCACACACACCTATCCAACGAAAACTACGCATTGAGACCCCAAAACCCCAAGCCAAGCAAGTGTATACAATCAACAACCACCTCATCCATTCCCACAACACACATTTTTCACTAAATCACAACCCTCATGCGTTAAGAGTTTGTTAATCAGCGTTGGCCTATCTTCATTAAATGACGCCTCAATATTCATCTCCATGTTGAAAATCCTCTCCATCTCAACTCTATTGGTGTCAATTTTAGAATTAGGATATTTACCCAAAACACCATAAAAAATGCAAACCTCTAACCCCCAAAATATTCTCTTAATACCTCTCTTTTAAAACGGATCGAGAGAGTAAAAAAATGAAGAAATTTGTTTAAAATCAATCGTCAACATTTTATATTAATGAATAGATTTCCTTTAAATGAAGAAATTACCCTTTGATGAATTGAGAGTAATTTACCCCTAATGACAAGTAGGATTTGATTTTGAAATGAAGGAGATGGATAACACATGTTGAATGAAAAAGATGAAAAAGTTGATGTTCTTGAGATAAAAAAGGCAACTGATAATGAGAAAAAAAACCCAAAATACATTATCTTTGATGAATTGGGGGTACCCCAAATGACAAATAGGATTCAATTATAGAACGAATGAGATGGAGATCACTTGTTAAATGAAGGAGATGAAGAAATTTAATGATCTTAAGATGAAAATGGTAATTGATTTGAAGAATAAAGACGAAGAAAAGAGGATTTATTTTTATTTTTTTTAAGGGAAAAGAAGATTTTTCTTTGATAAGGATAAATTACCCCATTTCATCAAGGGATAATGTAAAAGTGACAAATTCTACGGTACCGGTACACCAACCCTTTAATTTTATAGGTAAATGAGTTGTTTTTTGAAGAGAAATATTATTTTTTATTATTTATAATTATGATGATTAAACCTTATTCATCAAAAGTGTAAACAAAATATATATATTTTTTTTAATTTGTATCGCTCATAATAGAGAACTTTGATTATTTTATGGAAACTTCTATGGTATACTCACAAGATGAGGTATACCGGTAGTCTTGCATCTTAATTTTATAAATTAATAATCATTTTTTATGTAGTAAATAGCTATTTGTCAATATTTATATTTTATCGAACAACATTTCATAAAAAAAACATTATTTTAGTGTTTATAAGAATCATAATAACTTTTTTTTACATATTATCGTAAAAAATAATAAATGTTCTCAATTATGAGTGATAAAAATTCAAAAAAAATAATATTTCGTTGCCACTTTTGATGAATAAGATTTAGTTATTATAATTATAAATGATAAAAAAAAATATTTTTCTTCAAAAAACAACTAATTTAACTATTAATTTAAAGAATGGGTATACCGGTACACTCAAATATATTGGGTGTACCATAGAATTTGCCTTATTTTATATGATAATATGTAAAAAAAAAAATGACTATGATTCTTATAAACAATGAATGATGCGTTTTTCTTCTGAAATCATATTTTCTAAAATATAAATGCCGACAAATAACTAATTATTTCATAAAATTGATCGTTAGTTTATAGATTTATGAAGCAAGAGTACCGATACACCTCAATTTACGAGTGTACCGTATAAGTTAAAAAAAAAAAAACCAAATTGGAGGTCTATTCATTAGGCCCGTTAATTTAGTCAAACATTAATATTTCTCATTTCCATTCACACTTACTACAAAATAGTTCAAAAAGGAAGAAAGATTTAAAAAATAAATAAAAAATTCCTTTAACAGTATGCAACAAAACAACAATTTCTTGCCTTCTGGTTTTTCCATTTTCATGCAAAATGCATGGGGACATGCGGCATGTGCATTCATCATCACTTAAACCCAAAAACCATAGCAGTAGGAATCCAATGCTGCTTGCCTATATAAAGGGGGCTCAAAAAACTCAGAATTCTACGTCATACTTTCACTCAACCCAGCAGAAGCAATCATAACTCACTCCCCGGTAAATATCTCTTATACTCAATTTTATTTTATATTATCTTTCTGCTTATTAAATAAAACAATCAAGCAGTGATAAAAATAATTAGAGAGCAACAAAATATGAAAATTTATAGAGTAAATATTTAGTTATGAATTTTTGTTTCCTCAAAAACTAAAAATTGTGGTCTTTGATAAACTAAAGCAACAATTTTTTTCTTTCAAAGTAATCGGTGTTGTTTCCATAGATCAAAATTGATGTTGTATGGTATCAGGAAAAACATTCTAGTCTCACATTGAAAAATTAAAATAAAATCTTAAAATAAGTTTATAGAGAGTCACTATCATCCGTCACACACTTTAATTAGAAACAAATTTTTAAGAGTTGTATATGGTGCATTAAACAAGTTATGACAATTCTTACATATTTCATGATTGTTTTGAATGGCAGACAATGAACAATCAAGTGGATAATCATGGTGGTTCAACAGAAACCCTAACCAATAAGAAACAAGAGAAAGGTTGGAGAAGGGTTTTCAAATTAGCAGTGCGTTGGTTGTCATACAAAAACAAGAATGACTGGTTGGAAAAGATGAGAGGGAATTTTAGTGTAGTAGCAATATTCATAGCAACAATAACATTTCAAATGGGTTTAAATCCACCGGGTGGCGTTAGGCCTGCCGAATACGGCAAAGATAAAATGGATGATGATATATTAGGTGCTGAAAATTCCACGTCGACGCTACGTGCGGGTGAAGCTGCAATGGCTGTTGTAAGCCCTGAAAACTATTCCAAATTCCTTTACTCGAACACAATATGTTTCATTGCATCACTTAGTGTTTTACTCTTGCTTACCAGTGGTATTCGTTTGAGTCATAGGTTTACTATGTGGCTTGTATCTATAGGGATGTGTTTCACTCTCACATCTCTTCTTGTTACTTACGACATAGCAGTAGGAATGATTACCCCAGATATTCTCTGGGATGATACGTTGGATTTTCTTTCAACGTTGCTTTATATTTGGATGGGATTGTTTTCCTTCTCGGGTTTGTTACTCACACTGCGTATTATTATTTGGGGAATTAGTGATTTCCTCAATAAACGTGAAGGTAAAAAGGCAAACAGAACTCCAACAAAGACTCCAACCCCTTGATTTAATCGTACAATCTTTAATTTCGACTATAATTAGTGTGTTAGATGTTGAGTATATGTAAGATATGTATATGTTTAAATTTTATCCTTGTAAGGACTGGTATATTTTTTATTTTTTTCAATAAGCAAATGTTAGTGATTATAGTTTGCTAAGGGGAGGAAAAATATTTGGGGAAGTGATCCAACCATGTATCTCTTAAATGTCCTACCCCTAATTAACCACTTCATTTGCTATGTATTTGTGTGGAAATTGTATTTTTTGTGTAATATAAATGTGTTTATGTTTTTGTTTGCTCTGTACTCTTTTTTCCTTGCTGGATTCTTCTAGCAAGGTTTTTAATGAGGCAGATGTTAAGTTTCCTTAATTATTTTAGTTTGGGTATTGGTCTAATCCCCCAAATATCTTTGTATTTTCTTTTTATATTAATAATATAGCTCTTGAGTGTTGCACACTATTTTTTGTTTAAAAAAGGTAGTATATGTTTGTTTAAACTCGATCGTTGTAATTTGTTTTGTTTAATAGGCTAAAAGAACTAAATTAAAATGTAGAGGGGTACTCCAACCTAAAACGACAAAAGATAATTTTTTGTTTAGAACTAGCATTGAATTGGTTGTCATACAAAAACAAGGATGAATGGTTGGAACAGATGAGAGGAAATATGAGTGTAGTAGCAGTATTCATAGCAACATTAACATTTCAAATGGCAATAAGTCCACCCGGTGGTGTTAGGTCTGTTGAAGAGAACAACAAAGCTCAAAAGGGAAATATATTATGTGCTGACAATGCCCTTTCGGAGCTATGTCCGGGGGAAGCTGCTTTGGCCATTGTATACCCTGCTGACTATTATGACTTCCTTCTTTGGAACACAATATGTTTCATTTCATCGCTAAGTGTTTTACTCTTGCTTATGATCAGTGGTATTCGTTGGAGTCATAGGTTTACTATGTGGCTTTTTTCTATTAGCATGTGTTTCACTCTCACATCTCTTCTTGTTACTTACCGAATAGCAATATTAATGGTTACCCCAGTTCCTGTCACGGGTGGTATTAATATGGATTTGCTTTCAACGTTGCTTTATATTTGGATTGTATTCTTTGGCTTCTTAGGTTTGTTACCCACAGTGCGTATTATTATTTGGAATACAAAATAATACGAAATCAAAGATGAAAAACAAATACAAAATCGAATACGAAATCGAATACGGAATTGATGGTTTGAAAATTCACCTGTGATCGGAATCGACCATGTTCAAACGTTTGCTTCATCTTCGATTTGATCAGAATTGAAGGTTAGTTTGAATACATGAGAGAGAGTTGAAATGTGTTTTTGTTTTAGTGGAATAGAAATGTGTTCTGATATAAAACACTACTAAATTAGTAATATTAACACTACTGAAAAAGAAAGTTACCAATGTAACACTTATTAAAAAATGTTAGAAAAATCTCTATATTAGTAACCCATTAAGTAAGTGTTGCAAGGTGAATGAATGTTACTAAAACACATAAGTGTAGTAGTGGCATAGTCATCATATCAAGAGCAAAAAAATTGTCTAAACAAAAAGGATTAAGCATAAAAAAATGCTTTTACGTCTTTAACTTGAAGCTTGATGGCATCATAGTCATCAAATTACAATTACAGGATTTGGAGCCACTCCCATATCATATCTCTCACTTGGTGACTGCCAAAGTTGTAGATGTTGTTCAAACAACAGTTCTTAGAAATTACTTTTAGTATTCTAGTCTTGCTTCACTCTCTTCAAAAACAAATTTTGCTGCAACGTAACATAACATATTTAATTGGCGAGTAAAGTGCATCAGAGTAAGCATATTAACAGAAAGAAGAATTTTGAGTGTAGATTGAATATAATTACAGAGATTCAAAACTAAGTGTAATTACAGTATCATTCATGTATTGAAATTTATCTCTGCAATTTGACATGTAATTACATGACTGTTTTGTTTTGCTCCGTGCAATGTAAAAAGAGACATGTTAGGTTTCCATTGAGTACATGCACATAAAATAGTGTATCAAATATCCCTGCAACTTAATTTTTATCATGTAAATTGCTCTTTTTCTCTTTTTCGGTATCTAAAATAAGTACAAACATAGTACAGTTCACGAGCACGATGACTTCTTCTGCGCCAGCTGCTCCTTCATCATAGATTCATAGGTACAAGTATCCCCAAATGGATAAAATAGCAGATAGTGGGTTAAATCAAAGATAATTATTGATAATAGCTACCATAAGAGAAGAAACAATCAAAACCTATAACCCATTTATAATCAGGTTTGGACCATCAATAATTTTTTGAGTCATGGTGAGCCTCCATAAATAATTTTACCCTTCAGTCCACCGACGATCCCATCAATAATTCCACATGCAATTTCAAAATAAAAACAACACAAAGATAAAAACCCAAATATTTGCAAATGATAGTCAGATTTAAAAATACAATCCTTCTAATTGCACTCCCCTACTAACACTCTCCAACACTTAAAAAGTTCAATTAAAAAGATCAATCAACAATAATAAAAACTAAAAAACATTTATTATTCCATCCCACTAGGAGTTGGAATGAGCCGGGCTGGGCCGAGCTGAGTTTTGCTTAAATAGGTCTGGCCTAGTTGAAAAAACTAAGGTCTAAGCTTTGACCTTTTACTTGTCAAAGACTTTATTTTAAGTTTGACCTGACCTTTTTAAAAGTTTGGCTTGACCTATTAGCTTGTCTAAAAGCCTAGTTTGTATTACGAGTTTCAAATAGAGTTCATTCATCTATTTTTCTTTCTTTTCAATTTGTCCAACATACTTAATGTAGAGATAAACATTAATTAGATACACATTAAAATAATAAAACAAAATTGTGAAATTTATAGATGGATATAAACTCAAGAATAATATTGTCTGAAAAGAAGAAGAATTTAAAACTTAATCTTATAATCATACTTAACCTTAGTCATATTATTAGTACCAAGCCTCAAAAGTTCACTCAAATCAAATAACAATATGGGTATTTAATGATAACTTAACAAGCTTTCAAACAGATTGAAACTGAAAAGTAAATCAGCACTTAAGCACGAAAAAATGCATAAAATCTTCAATGTGATAAAATCAATTTTTTTTTAATTGCTATATAAATAATAAATGTGGGATAATGTAATATACTAATATATGGGTCGGCCTGATAGGCTTTTTTATAAGCCTAAGCCTAACCAATTTAAATTAATAGGCTTTTTAAAAAGCTCATGCTTGACCTATTTATTAAATGAGTAAGGCTGGGTCATGCTTTCAGTAGGCCGAGCCATATACCTTTGACGAGCGGCCTATCAATAAAGGTGAAGGTCAGTCAAAAGGAAACCACTCCACCGAAGATTCCACACTCTTGATTTGATCGTGCAATCTTTAATTACGACTATAATTAGTGTGCTATGCATTGAGTATATGTAAGATTTGTATGTTTAATTTTTATCCTTGTAATAAGGACTTTTTTTTTCCTTTGAATAAAAAAATGTTGGTGATTATAGTTTGCTGAGGGGAGGAAAAATATTTGGGGAAGAGATCAACCATGTATCTCTTACATGTTCTACCCCAAGTTAACCACTTCATTTGGCATGTATTTGTGTGGAAGTTGTCTTTTATTTATATGTAATATAATTATAATAAATGTGTTTATGTTTTTGTTTGATATGTACTTTTTTTTCCTTGCTCAATTTTTTGTAAGATTTTTTATGAGGCAGTAATTATTATGGTTTGGGTATTGGTCTAGTTTTCCCAAATATCTTTGTACCTTTCTTTTTATATTTATAATAGCTCTTGAGTGTTGCACACTATTTTTTGACCTGTCTGGAAAATTCTAACATTTAATTAAATCACACACGTTGACTCAAACCCAAAGTGTTCTTAGCTGAAGGTTCCCTTAAAATTTATAACATTTGCAATTCCTATCTGATGAAATTCCAATACATCATCATTCATCAAAACTTTATAAGAGAAAATTACAAGCAAGGCAAAAAATAAAAATGTTTCCTGCAAAAATTCCGCAGGTAAAGTCGCTGCAAAGCTATTTCCGCAAGTAATTCCTCAGCAAACTGAACCAATCCGCAGAAACATCGGCAGGAAATTTACTCATTCATCAACCTAATTTTTTTATTATTTTCTATTAATGAATGCCAATAGCCGGATTAAAAGTCATTTTTTATTATTTGTTTAACAAAGAAATTTATTGGGAACTATTGTGAGTGAAATTTGGGACATAGCATATGCGGTTTTTAAAAACATGTATAGAGGTAAAATATCCAAAAATAGCATATAATCAAAACTAACAATGGCAATAAAAACCTGTTCTTTATGACAAAAGCACTAGTCATAAAATACATCAAGTCTCCATCACTATGAAGCTGCAAAATATGCATAATAAACATTTCAACAAACACTAAAATATGACAAAACACTCTAGTTACAGTATGACAACTTGTTCTAATATTCCATGATGCATGTTATGTAATTTTGCAATGTCTTCAGCTCTTAGTCTTGCAGCTTGCTCTTCTGCCAATTGTTTCTCAAGCCTTGTAGTTGCCTCCTTCAACTTTGACTAAATCTACAAAACCATATGATTGATCAAACACAAAAAATAGTAGGAGAAATATTCAATTAGGAAAGATAATTAACTACTTAATAATACACATATTTTCGACAATGGAGCAAATTACTTCATATGCTAATATATATATATATATATATATATATATATATATATATATATGTGTGTGTGTGTGAAAAAAAGGCAACTGTGTAGACAAAGAGTCCAATAGAGAAACATACCAAAATTCGACACTCCAAATTACTAGTTATAAATATGATAACTAATGTTATCTTCAACAAAATCATTGTCATCTTCATCGACAACTTCATCAATGTGCTCATTTAATTCACTGTTGGGGTTTGAAACATGGGAAGAAGATCCAACGAATCCCAAATGTTTCATAAGGACATCAAGTTTTTTATTAGTATTGATCATCTCTTTTTTCTTGCCGTTGCATTTGTTGCCTCGTATCGTATGCAACTTCTCTTGTTCTTGTCTTTGCAACGATGCATTTAAAGCATGCACTTGACTTCTAAAAACTTCAACCTCTTATGAATTAGCATGTGTGTTTGTTTGTTGATTTGAAAATGGAATCAAGGTTTTTGATATAGATCCAAGACCAAATATCCAAATCAGTTGGCATGTCATAAGTTTGTTGACTGTCAACTTCATCCTCTCCTCGACCAAATGTGGAATTCTGAGTAGATAAGTCATCTTTTTTTGTTCAAATTTGTCCTAAAAGAAAAAAAGAAGTTCAATGCATCAAAAATAAAAACAGAACAGTTTTACAGTTATGCATGTCAGGACTAAAAATAAAAAACATGAAGATAAGAACAAAAATACATAACATATCAGAAATCTCTTATTGCAAATGGAACAAAATCAAAGAGTACTGTGAGAACAACAGATCAAAGAGTCCAACTCCATGTCTCTTATTATAAAGTTAAAGTCAGATCTGATGTTCTCACAGTACCTCATGAAAGAATTTGGGAACGACAAGCACTCTTTGATTTGATGTTCTCAATTATATTAAAAATCTCTTATCACAAATGGAACAAAACATCAACAACATCAATAGGAACACATCAAAGAGTAGTTATGAGTCAACACATAGGAAAATTATAATATATCAGAAAAATTTAATAGATTAAATAATAATATACTCACATATGCAGATTCAACATGCACATCCATCCAACTTTGATCCTTTTTGCGACGTGTACGGAAATAAAACCCAGTCAACGGCGGATCTGCACCTTTTTCCTTTTTCTGTATATTATCAAAAATGTTATAGGGTCATTAATTTTAAATACTATATTATGAAATATAATAAAAACTTATAATAAACGATGGGGAATTGATCCTCCAGTGTGAAGAGATGCACCAGCCATAGAATTGTGATTTCTTTTATTTGTTTGAGATTCTTTTTTGAACTTGGAGGACTTCCAATATTGTGTCGATTCATTCTACACGTCCTCTCCCATCCAACTTGGTTTATCCTCCATGTTTTTCCGAACTTCTTGCATCAACCGAGACATCTTAGCTGCACCCCTTGTTTAAAAAAAATAAATTGCGCTTTTACCTTGTGTTTTGGTTGCCATGTAAACGTTTTCTGTAATAATCAGATAAGAAAAAAAACTTAAAACATTATTTAATGATACTGAGGTTCATCAAACTATAATCAATTAAAATAACCATTTTAATTGATCCATTTATCCACACCTGAAACTTATGGATATTATATTAAGAAACTTAGTTAGTCATAATCAGAAACTTCATCAAACTCCAAAGCACATGGTATCAATCAAGTTTTACTTAAATCTGTTCTAAAGAGGTTATGTTATGTCATAATCAGAAACTTAGTTGATAATTACCATGAATGAGTCAAAGAAATCATCTTGGTGCTTTCCTGATAATTGCTTCCATGACGGTTTTCCCTCTTCTAATTGATAGCGTATAATGTGAGCAATTTCTTTAACTACCAATTTTCGGTGATCAAACCTGCAAAATGTGTTTCAAACAAGTAAAGTCTTGACTCAACTCAAAGGTATGAAATTACCAACACAAACTAACTACATGCACCACCAATATTTCTCAGGAAAAAACTCATCCAAACATGTTCCAAAGCCTTAAAGATATTAATTCAAAATACAAACAATTATAGTTTCAACATATCATATTGTGTGTAATATCTTATTGAGTCTACAAGCATCTAATCCTCACACCACATATAGCATGTCCAGCAACTAAAGATTCCTAATTTCTCTTAATCTTACAGTTTAAACATCTAGAATGTTAGAAAAGTTAACTCCAGGATATAATAATGTACACGAAAATAGTTGAACCAATTTATCCATTTTTCATGCTTCGGATGTTTGTATCGTCAAATTGTTGAACCAATTTGTATATTTTGAGTCTACTACATGTGTTTTTATGTTAACTTTTTTTGTGGTAACTTCTTCATGAAGCTTGAACAATATTCCTTAGCTTGAATGGTTCTATGACCTTTTGTCATTGTTCTAACTATATTGTTGTTTGGATACTTGTACTATATTTTGGTGTGAAAAACATGCTTCTTATTAATTTTATAACATATTATTGCTCTCCAATTTTCTAGGTTGATACAACTGATATGAATATTCAAACGAAGGAATCACAAACCTTTAGAACCAATAAATTTTTATTTAATACTTCAATGCTGTCATGGTTTTATAGATCTATGATATTTAATTTGTGATGTTGGTTTCTTGTTTGTCCTTGGTTTTCCCCAATTATTAACTCTACACTTTTAACTTTTGAATTTATTACTCGATCAAGTTGAAAGCTTGCAGATCTCTGCGCTCTGCAGAATGAGAAGATGGGTACATTGAAAGAGCTCATACCCGATGCAACAAGGCTTATGAATGCTAGAGTTTTCCAAGTTTCTTCAATATTATTTAATTTGTTCAAACTTATTTGTTTTAACTAATTATATAAATGTTTTTCGTTTTATGTCTTATAGACGGATAAATTATCTTACATGCTTGATGATGCCGTCATGAGGAGCTTTTTCATGCATCAGAAGAGGAGTCGTGTTTCAGCAATTTATGGAGTCTTTTTCACAATGTCAGTCACATCTACCTCTGTTAAGATCCATCTCATCCTTCATGTCAGGATACACCTCTATGTCCACCTACTTAATATTTATTATATGGTTTTGAGACTTAGATTGTAACTTTTAGTTTCAAATAGAATGCTATAATACTATATTAGTTATGATTTCAATGTATTTTGATGCAAAAGTAGTGTGATACTTCTGAGCGCAACCAAAAAAAAGGTTTTTGGAATAAAAAATTAATATGATTTCTATGCATTTTTTGTTTTCTAAAATGCTTTTTGATACTTGTGATTCATCTTGTTTAATATTACAAATGTATTTTGAGAAAAAATTGGAAAATTTTCTACACCTGATTTTATTCAACGGAGAAAAAAATATAAATTGCTATTAGCGACAAAATCGAATATGTCGCAACATAAATTTCCAACAAATCAGCAACAGAATGCTTGCAACGTGTTGTAAATTTCCAGATTATTTGTGACGGATATATTCCCTAGGAAACTTTTGTTTGATATTTGTCCAGGAATTTCTAACAGAAATGTTGTGATGGCAGAATATCGTCGCAAATTGTGACGTAAATGAAAACCCTGCTAATGGTTTCCAATGCTCATCATTACTAAGGATTTTTGGAGCGTCAGAAAATCAGTCACAGAACAGTACAACGGTAATTCCTACATTTTGCAACAGACTAATTTCGTCACTAAACGTGAGTGAGTTTTTTAGTAGTGATCAATTAACTATAACTATCGGAAAGACGGGCACTTTAACTATCTATATTTTAACTTAATTTAATTACGTGTTTTTCATTTAAATTTGAAAATATATTTAGTGTCCAGAATTCCACTAATGTTGGCATTGATTCTAATTTAAATTTAAAATTGAAAAAGAATTGACTTAATTGCATTTTTGGACCCCTATCTTTCCAAAAGTTGCGGTTATGGACCCCTAACTAATTTAAATACAAAACAGCCACCCTATGTTTTGATTCTTTAGCAGTTTTGGACCCCCAAGGTAAAAAAAAAAAAAAAATATGACACGTGGCACCTCACTTAGGGTGCCACGTCAGTGTTGACCGAGTCAACAATGGACTGGAGGTCCAAAACTGTCAAAGAATAAAAACATAGGGGGTTGTTTTGTATTTAAATTAGTTAGGGGTTCATAACCGCAACTTTTGAAAAGATAGGGGTCCAAAAGTGCAATTAAGCCAAAACAAAACAAAACTCCGAAACAATAGTTAGTTAACTTTTGAGTTCTCTTTATATAATGATATAGATAATAATTATTGAAGTATTTATTAATTAATTATGCAATCATACAATGAGTATGTATTATAAAATACTCCCTTTGTTCCTTATTACTTGTCGCATTTAAAAAAAAAAAAATTATTTACATATGATTTTCAAAGTTTAATGCAACATATATTATTGTTTTGTCAAAAATGTGTAAATAAAAATACATTAAGATCACTCCTGTTATGGAGATGCTTGCACAACAAGCTCCCTACTCATGAAAACCTGTCTGCAAGAGGATGTCAGATGCCTTCAGTTTGTAGCCTATGTAATCTTTCTATAGAATCAACTCAGCATCTTTTTATTGATTGTGGCTTTGCAAAAAGCATATGGCAATGGCTTAGCTCAACTCTAAATACTAACTGTGATTTTGCAAATGTACTGGAAGTTGTGAATGTTTGTAACAGAAGATGATCTCCTTTGTTAATTGGTGGTACTTGCAGCCATTACAAACTGTTTTAGCACTATTTGGTTTTGCATGAATCAAAAAATGTTTGCAGAAAAGACCATTTTGGTCAGATCAGCTATAAACCTTATTATCTCAAGTACATATTTAGCACGTAATAATGCAAAGATTCATGCTTCTTCATCAATATCTGATATTATTGTGCTATTAAAAGCTTTCTCAGTTGAGCTGAATTTTGGAAATGCTCCAAGAATCAAAGAGGTCATTTAGCAGCCACCTATTCTAAATTGGGTAAAATGTAACATTGATGGAGCATCAAATGGAAATCCAGGGCCATCAGCTTGTGGGGGTATTTATAGAAACTCAAATGCAAATTTCTTAGGGGCATTTGCTTGCAATTTAAGCAACTCAAACTCTCTTGATGCAGAACTTAATGGTGCAATGTTGGCAATTGAATTGGCACATCAGAAAGGTTGGTCCCATCTTTGGTTTGAGACAGACTCAACTTTAGTTAATTTGGCCTTCAAGTCTTTAAAAATAGTTCCTTGGCAGTTAAGAAATAGATGGGAAAATTGTCTGTTTATTTGTTCCTCTATGTCTTTCTTTGTAACTCGCATCTATAGGGAGGGGAACCATATTGTGCTGATATTTTGGCTAGTGTTGGTTTAGCTTTGCAAACTCATTTTTGGTGGGATGATGTCCCTAATCAGATCAGATTAGACTTTGCTAGAAATAGGTTACGGCTTCCCTATTTTAGATTCTGCTAAGTTCTTAAGGGTTTTGGTTTATGTCCTCTGTCTTTTGTGTTTTTCTTCTTCTTTTTTAATGCAATATCTATAGGGCTTGCTTCTTTTGCAAGTTTCCTTTTCCTAAAAAAAATACATTAAATGAGATAATAAATAATATAATTAAGCATATTAAAGAAGAGAACAGAAATAATAGTATAGAAAATAATAAAATTTATAGATGGTCTTGATATGTGTTAAAAAATGGAAGGCGAACACTTTAAATGGTGAGAATTCAGACTCCACTCTAATATTAGTATGATTGGATATGTGATTATCACTCAATCATTCCATAAAATATCATATAAATAAATTTTTTAAGAGAAAATTTATAATGAATTTTGTTTACTGGATACTAGTATTTAGACCCGTGCGATGCACGGGAAGTTAAATATGACATTGATTAATAAATAAGGTAATCGTAAATGAAACAATAATAGTTGTAAGTGAGCATGAATTAATGTGTCCAAAATAAAACCAATAAAAACTTGAAGTAATTTAGAATTCTCGTTATCACATTGGATAGACAAATAAAAATAACCAAATGCAACTACTAATATAAGTTTGTCTTGAGTAATAATATACAAATTTGTGGATAATAAAGACGTGTCAATTCTCAACAATTGAATCGGTAAAACTCATTTTTGTGTCCATGACTTTTGGTGATTTCAAATCAAAAATTCATCATAAAGATGATGATAAACCTGACATGAAATAAAATAAATTTGTATGATTATACACGATTGTTTTAAATGACAGAAGGTATAAAGAGAAATACAAATTACATAACAATATATAAAAAAAGTATAAGAAAAATGCATAACATATTGTTAATTTGTGAAACAAATTTAGTTGATAAATTTTGACTTTTTTGTCAACAACAAAATTCTAAATATTATTTCTTACACACGCGTGTGCGTCCACACACACACACACACACACACACATATATATATATATATATAGATCGAAAGAAAGGCATTATTTTAAATAAAAGTGCTTTGAAAAACATAGCTAGATGCGCGCAACATTAAACAAATAGAAAATATATACGAATATGTATATGTGTAAATTATCTATCTTAAATTCTGAAAGACTTCTTTGTAGACAACATTATTAGTTTTGTTGGAGACACGTCCTTCGCATCGCAAATCAGCATCTTCAGCCCATCATCACGTCCGTGTGAAAATATGGGTTTTGGAAGATATATTCCAACATTTTTGAGAGATTGTCCTTGACTCTTATTGATAGTCATCGTAAATGAGACCATAATAGGAAACTATTTACGTTGAAATGTGAGAGGAAGTTTTGTATCAGATGGAGATGGAGACAAACTCAATCTTGGGATATATACATTTTGTCCAATACTGTTTCGTGATATTATCTTTGCCTCAAGTACGAAATTCCTCATTTGCGTAATTATAAGGCGCATACCATTGCATAATCTAAACGGTTGATCAATATTTCTCAATAATATAATTGGAACTCCAACCTTGAGATTTAACTCATGGTTTGGCAAACCTGAAGATTTGACGGTGTTCAAAAATTCTAGAGTGAGAATCTGATCAGGACCATTAATATTTTCATCATGTGTAGACGGATTATCAACACTTAAGTATGTTTTTTTCTCACCAGGAATCATCTATAAAATGTAATTGTTCAGTGAATTATCATTGGTAGGTGCTAAAATTGCCCTATCTTGAAAAAATGAAATATCACTCATATTCTCCAAATGGTGGATATGTGCTATTAACAATTGAAGAAATTTGGTCACCTGAGTTCTTGATCAACATGTCATCTAATATTTCAATTTCAGCATCCCCATCATTGTTGTCTTCAATATTTCCATCTCCAACATTTAAAATCCAGTCAGAGAACTCTTTGAGTTCATTGACATCAGAACATGAAGATCCAATTTGAAGCCTCATGTTTTTGGTCAATTTTAAGACTCGACAATGTTTCCAAAGGCGCGATGAATTAATGCTAGCATCAACAACATCATGTCTTGGTGCTCTTGGAATGACCGAAAGAATTTGCCTGAAATCACCACCCAAGACGACCACTTATATAGAGAGAGGTAGTGGATTAGTTTGGCATAAAGTGCCACATATCTAGGAAAAGTTACTTAACAAAAACAAACAATAGATGAGGGTAGGTCAACAAAATAGGAAAGTTAGTGGAAATCAAACTAAGATTATTATGAAGAGAGAAAAAACACGGTTAGATTCTATTTTGATGAGTCTATTTGTTATAGACTTTTTAAGAAGTAAAAAAAAATCACTTTTAAAAGTGTGCATCCAATTGTTACAATTTGTAACAAAAAATAGAATCTAAAATTTTTTCCCAAAATAAGAATCAAAATATTAAAGCAATTATAAATAAGATAATTCGTTTTATATAGTTGTATCCAAACAATTAATGGAAAACAAACTAAGATTATTATGAAGAGAAAAAAGAAGAAGAAAAAAAGTTACCTAGTAGTTTATGAGTCTATTTGTTATAGCCTTTTTAAGAAGTAAAAAAAAATCACTTTTCAAGTTAAAAATAAGGACTCTTGCTAGTAGTTTGAATAACTTGGTTGGGTTAACATTTTTCTAAAGTTGGTTTTTCACATAAAATTTATTTGTGCTTATAGCAAAATATGAGTTATCATTTAAGAATAGGCATGCATATAGTTTTTGCCACCATATGAAGAGAGGATATTGATGATGCTACGAAACACAATAAAAAAAAGTAAGTTGATTTATTTTGGTCACCAACGCAAGTGATTTTTGGTTACCACCACATCATTCGATAGAGATAAAAAAAAAATTATATAGATAGAGTGACATTGACGTGGACAAAAAAGAACGTAAACATGTTATTTTTGGATGTATGACATATGCACCAAAGTACCAAATGTTATAACAACCAAATTAGCAAATGTGAAGCAGATAAATTCCAAAACAAATAACAATTAAGAAGGTACTTATTGAGTAAAAGAGAAAAACGACACAAAATAAATCTAAGTAGTGTAGACTAAGAAGAGCTAAAATATCAATCTTCAGGTTCTTGCTTAATTTTGACAATTTTCTGCAATTTAGTGGTGGACGACCGAGTTTGACAATCAACGTCAATATATATTGCATCTGAGTCGGCGTTTCTCTTTCTCAAAGACTTGGATGGATGAGTATCTTTATGAATAGAATTAGCTTCATCACCAAGAAGCTACATGAATAATAAACATTCATAGCAATAGTTAATTTAATAAGTTTTATGAGTACTTTTAAAGTAGATATAAAGAATATTTAACTACCTTAATGTTATCATCAGTTTGGGGAGTAATAGGACCTATGATATCAACATCATCTTCACCATTCGGAGGAGCAGCATGACACTCAATATAATACCATTCGGACATCTTTTTGACTACATAGGTATAAAACCTTTGTTCAATATTTTTTTTGATTGATCTCTAGTTTGAAAAGCATTTCCTTATTATGTAAGGTGTCAAACTCGGTTGGATAATCATTTGTGGTCTTTCCCTATTTTTGATTTAGATTAGTAAACAATTAAAACCAATGTTTATTGTTTTAATAATATAACATAAAAAATACAAAAAAAAATAATATACTTAAGTTCATTATCAATACCATTTGTTCTTTTGCAGTCTTTCCAAAGTGCTGTGAAATAACTCCATCAAACAACACAAAAGTAGTTGACCCACTATCATCCATAACATGAATGTGCACCATAAACCTAAAATGAAAAGTGAATATACATGAAAGATTCAATAACCTTATAAGGAATCACTAACCAAAAAAATCAGTGACCAAAAGAATAAAAGTGGTGATGATGCAACTTGTCGTTTATATAATCATGCACATAGTAAGTTATTACAAACAAAAACAAATTGAAATTAGATTTGCTAATTATATAAGTAACCGAATAGAAAGAATAATTGAGTTTAGCTTAAAAAAATGAGTGAAACATAAGAAAAATTAATATGGAAAACGTTACCTTTTTGTAGCTTCGACTAATGTATCACATTTTTCACAAAAGTATTTTGTACAAACAGGTTCAACCTTCTTGAAACATTTATCGCATGAAACATAGCACCACTTCTTATTGGTGTCTATGTCAATAATTTTAGCCAGGACAACACATGCACCCACCTGCATAGTTATTAAATTTATTTAAAGAATAATAATTAGAAAATTAAAACACAAAGATATGGATTAAGAATTATTTAACAACATGGTATAATAGTATAAGTCAAAGAAAATTAGCATAAAGTTGTAGACCTGTTTACCTTGTGTAATATCTGAAATTGTCATGTTTTTTGTTTGGAGTAGATCATTAGACAAAGAAAGTGAAGATTATGTTGTCATCTGAGTGACCCCTTGGGTCAAAGATGCATTGTCAGTTTCCATTCTATCGTAAAATATAAGAAAATCATACTTAACAAAAACAAATTTCAATAATTATCAATATATAATATATGTGTAATAACGATAGGTTAGTGCATACCCTTTCTTGTAGGTGCAACATTCTTCAATGTTGGGATTTATAAGCAACTTGGTTTAATCAAAAAAATACGACGTACGATTAATTTGAAATAAGATGATTTAATCGAAGGATGAAGTATGACTTATAAATACTATTTGATGTTACTTATATAGAGAGTTGAAAGATTAGTTTGGCATAAAGTGGCACATATGTAGACAGAGTTAGTTACCAAAGACAAACGTTAGATGATGTTTTTTCTTTTCTTTGGTGGCACAAATTTAATGAGAATTTTTTTTAGCAAAAGTTTGTTTAGAAAAACATAGTTACAAAAACTAAAAAAAATATGGGGATCGGTGTTTATATTGCCAAATAAATAGAGAAAATAGCACTACCAAAAAAATAGAAAACAAACTATGATGTCCATAAAAAAAAAAATTATGAAAGGAAAAAAAAAACGTATTTAGTAGTTTATGACACAAATTTAGCAAATGTTTGTTCAATTGCATAAATATATGTTAAATAATAATAATAATAATAATAATAATAATGAGATGTCAATATTAAATTTAGCAAAAGTTTGTTCAATTGCTTAAATATATATTAAATAATAATAATAATGAGATGTCAATATTAAAATGACAAAATTAACCTCAAATTTTGGCTCCAAAAAGCTGTTTAAGACAACTTAAGACCTTTTATAAATAAGATATATTAAATAATAATAATAATAATAATAATAATAATAATAATAATAATAATAATAATAATAATGAGATGTCAATATTAAAATGACAAAGTTAACCTCAAATTTTGGCTCCAAAAAGTTGTTTAAGACAACTTAAGACCTTTTATAAATAAGATTCGGTATCCAATTAAACTTGAAAGTAACTAAAAATGTACTACTTAATAAAAGAGTGTGTTATTTGAACAACCATTAGATTGACAAGGACGACCATAATTTTAGAAAGAAAAAGTATATTGACACAACCAAAACAATAAAGAAAAAAAAGTAAAAACATAATTTGAATACTAGAAAAAATTGTCATAAATATTATTAAAAAATGGTCGTACAAATACAATTTCTCTTAACAAAAAATCAACTAATGCATTAACAATTGAAGTTCAATAAAAAGTTATGAAAAATCAAAAGTTGATCAATAATCAAAAGTTATGAAAAATCAAAAATTGCTTTACTCACTCAGTAAAAGCCCTTCTTATAGACCATATATCAATTATGATTGAGATCGAGTTATTATCGTATCAAAAATGAAACAAATTTGCACTTCATGATTGAACCTCTTTGAGCAGGACCCAGGCAATTGAATAATGCAACTGCGCACTATATATCTTCTTCAAAAAAATACGAGATATATATATAAATTCCGCAACATATACTCCATCTGGTCATATTTATAAGCAAAAAAAAAAAACTTTTTAGGTACATCCAATAATCAATGTATCTAACCCATGAATATGACCGGATACATTAATTATTCAATGTACCTAAAAAGTCATTTTTTGCTTATAAATATGGTCGGAGGGAGTGTGCATTTAACAAAATTTTGTAACCCTATAAGAGTTGGCACCTAACATGTATTTCCTTTGTTATGTAAAGTCAGTGGCGTAGTCAGGATCCTAGGTCAGGGGGTTCAAACTTTTGAGCGTTCAAACATTTGAATACTTGAATCTGTACTAAAATGTTGTATTGAATTTCGATGTATTGAAAATGCAAATACATTCATGTGTCTCTTTTATTAGTTTTTATCCTTGAATTTATTTTTAGATCATCAATTTAATACTCATATATGTGTTTTCACTGTTCATTTTAGTATATAAAATTATGGGTGTTCGCAGTTTGGTTTGGTTTTTGGTTTGGTTCAGTTGACTTTTAAAATAAAATCCTAATCAAAACAAAGCAAAACAATGCGGTTTGAGTTGGATTGTTTTGTAGATAAAGTTGATACTAAAGTAAAAATCCCGCAACAAAATTGGGCTGGGCTTTGCCTCTTACCATTAAAAAAATAAATAAAAGTTGATATATAGATTATTAAATGTAGATCAAAGAAAATTATTCCAAAAAAAAAAAAACAAAGTTGATACATAGATTATTAAATGTAAAGAAAAGAATACGATGTTTTATACCATGTCGGGAAAAGCAAAAGGTTGGGGAAAGAATAAAAAAAAAATATTGTAATTGATAAAGTATACTATTATGTATCATTGGTTGATATTGATCTATTTTTTATATTTGTTAATAATAAATATTTATCACGTGTCTTTTTATGTATCATAACAAATATTAGTTCTGTATCTTTTTTTATTGTATTTAATCTATATATAGAGGGTTAAAAAAAATGGGATATGATCATGCAAGGAAAACGTGTAGAACAAAATGGCTCGAATTATTAAAATTGTCGAATTACTTTCATGGAAAGCAGTGCCTCTACAAAGATATAAAAATGTGCCAATCTATTTTTATCCCTATTGAGATATGTTAAATAATTTAAAAACTACACATTCTAACCCAAAAAATAGAGAACTAAAATCCAACTGCATCATAGGATATTACAATATTACAATATTTCCCTCCAAGTTCTAATGTTATTGGCTTAAGATTACTTATTGCAGCTAGTTCAAGTACAGTTTTTCTAGTGTCCATCAATGTAGTGAATGCTAACTGCAAAATTATATGTAAAAAAATGGAATTTGTATACTAAACAATGAATCGATTTTATCCCGTGAATGCTAAGTTCAGGATAATATGTCTTGATATCTTTCATTACTTATCAATTTTATAACCTCTCTTATATAAGGCATAAACAATGACTACTATCAATATCATATTCTATAAACAAGAACTACTATCAATATTCAATATCATATTCTTGATATGACCTAACACAGACTTTCATGAAATTTAGACCGATCATGCTCTCAAACATGATGCATTTTGATAGTATAACCAATAATATGCATACCGGATTGGAATAAGCAGTTCTGAAACAAGCAATTCTCAAACTTAAAGCAATTCTGGCTTGTCATAAACAAATCAAAAACAAATTCTGAAACTTAACGCAATTTTCCAAAGTATGTTCTGAACAATTCTGCAACGTTCATAGATAAGCCTAATCGACTTTAGTTCATTAAGCTAATTAAAACAATTTTCCAATTAAAAATTTCCAATCCCCAATTCTAAAACCCTAAACAATTCCCAATTCCCAATTATGAAACCCTAAAATCAGCCATTGGAGAAGGAAGGAGAGATTGGAGATCGATTGACTTACCTTGGATTAGTGTGGGTGAGAACTGTGAGAAAGTGACGACTGGATTTAAAGAAGAGTGATGGGTTAGAATTTCAAAAACGAGTGGTGGAGAGAAGAAGAGAGGTAAGAACTGTAAATCCTGAATGCCTTTCTGAGAGAGAAACGAGAGTGATTGGGTTTTGCTTGCGAAAAGAGAAATAGAGACAAGAGGCCAGCTGAGGAGAGAGAGAGAGAGAGAGAGAGAGAGGATGCGAGATGAATTATTGGCGGATTACTTGTTTTGTTAAAACATTAGTGACAGATTTAATCGGTCGGTAAACCAACAGTCCTGCATATTGACGGAATTTTTCTGCCATTAATATTAAAATAAGAGTAATTATTTTTCTGTGTGTAACTGTTTGAATTATTGAAGGGTTTATTCTGCCACGGATGTTATTGAGGGTGTTTAGACCGTCAGTAATTACTGAGGGTCTAAATCCGTCAGTAATGCAATTTTGAATCTGTCACTAATTAAAGGAATTATTGTAGTGGGAGCATGATGAATAGATGACTCACACTTGAGGGGAGGTGTTGTTTTGCAAGTGAGTTATATGTCCACATCGGATAAAATAGTAAAGGTTGAAATAAGAGAACCCATAAATTCATTGCCTTAAGGTTTTGAGTAAGAGTGTGGTGTCTCTCTTGCTTATGCGGTTGTTCTAACCTCGATGTGGATGATCCCCTAACTCCCCAATGACCCAACACCTCTTACGTCTATGGTGAGCCTAGGTCAAATTTCCACGTTGCAATCTTTGACTTGACTATGAAACCATGCTAATAAAGAGAATCTGAGAAAAAGAGAGAATAACAAAAGAGATTAGGAGATAATAAAATACTAAATATATTTCGTAATATTCCAACACTCTCCCTCAAGCTATAAAACTAAATAAGGTTTAAGCTTGTTGCTAATTAACCATGAACATTGGAGCTCAAATCAAACCAACTAGTATTGTAACCAACTAAGAAGAGCATCCAATAAATGAGAAACGATCAAAGAAGAAGCACAAACCAAAGAGATGAACAATCAGACGGAAGAATGAAATCAAACCCGACGAAATCAAACCAAATCAGGCCAATGGAAACCAAAAATATAAACTAAGAGATAAGCAACCAAACAGAGAGAGAGGGAGTCAATCAAACATAATGGTCTAGAGCGAGGGGAAAGGCAACCAAAAAGAAGAGCGAATAGAGAAAAGCAACCAAACATAACAATTAACAGGAGATAATCAATCAAACAGAAGAAAAGGAAACATAAATTTGCTGCATGTCGGAGAGTTGTTGTGGTGATGTTGCTGTGGAAGCTTTGGTTACAGTATGCCGTGCTGTTTCTCAACTTGAAATGGGGAGCTTGGCCGTTGCAAGCTTCGGAACAAAAGGAAACATAAATTTGCTGCATGATTTTGATAGCCCATTCACTGCAGAAGCCGGGTTAAGGTTAGCAGGATTTACACAAGTCTAGTTTTTTTCTTTATGGACATCAGTATTGCGCATTTGTTGAATATGTTGAAAGGATCTGATTGTTTGTTTTTGATTGAGGAACAGATGGTCTCCAATTTGATGTTCAAGCAAGAGAATACTATTGCCGATGAATCAGTTGTTGATCTGTTGAACTATTAGACGATGTTGTTGTAAAAGCACGACTTCCATCCGGCCATAACCCCCTACAGCAACTTGTTTTAATGATTGCAGACGGTCATTTTCATGAAAAGGTATGTGATTAACAATCTGGCTGCCTCATTATATATTCATAACTATTGCCCTCTTTAATTCAATTGTATCGTTTTCAGGATAACTTAAAGCGGTGTGTTAGAGAAGCATTAGCCAGTAACCGGATGGTTGCGTTCTTGCTTCTTGATAACTCTCAGGAGTCAATAATGGTTCTTATGGTATTAATAAGAATGTCATGTCTGCTGCATTTGATGAATCTTACTAGCAAGTGATTTTGAACATGTTTTTGTACTTTAATTTATTTATTATCTTTGTGGCTAACACGATTAAGCTTTGGAATTGAAGCTTTCAAAGATTATTAGAGATTTAAAATATTATTAGAATTTTAGCACAAGACAGTCACATTTCAATTGTGCTAATGAGATCCAACATGATAAAAACAAACAACATAGCAGTAAAAACCGAAGGGTTGTTGTTCCTTTGCTTTACAGAGGTTACTAGAACAAAATTAACAACAATGGTTTAAATCCCTACAAAAAGTAGCTTATTTTTAAATGGTTTTGTTGATCGTTGGGTATCATTTAGAAGAGCAATGGATTATCTTTGTTTATTGCTATACAATTTAGAAGATGCATTTTTTGTGGACTGAAGCTCCTCAAACCACATTTGACCATCTTAAAAGTACCTCTGCTAAATGAGTCACCCTTCTTGTTAGCTTGAATCATGACAACTAATAAGAAATGTATGTGCTGGAGAGAATATATTTTCCAAATCCTTAAGAGGGTAGTACCATATGTAACTTTTTGCATAATGAATAAAGAAGAGAATAAGTTTTACAGTATTTGTAGTCTTTAACTATCCTACTAATTTACGGTCTTGCATTTCTTACAGTACAAAATGCATAACAATTAATAATCATTCATATAGGTTAGGTTGATCCTATAATTCTTATTTCTTAGTACAATATTGTAGTAAAATTTTCAACTTCAATTTTGTAAGAGAAATTCTAATCTCAATTTCAACTGAACTCCATAAACTCTGGAGCAAGTTTGATGGTACAGCCATAACACAATTAATCATGGATTATTTTTCACCTCCTCCTTGGTGGCGGGGCCTGAATGGGTTGAGAAGAACTGAAAAATATTATTTTAATGGTCAAGGATAAGAAAAAAAAATATAAATTTTAAGTTCGGAAGACATTTTGCACATAAGTGCAAAAATTCAGGGGGATATTTGCAAAACATCATGTTGACTAACAGAAGAATTTGACGGAGGGGGTAAATTGACTAACGTTGTACAATTTCAGAGGGGTAATTGAAATTTTGTTAATATCAGGAAGTAATTGACGAAACTTACAATTTCAGTGGTAATTGTCTATTTACTCAAAAAAAATTCTATAAATACAAGAACTTGTCGACATGACTTATATCGGAAAAAAACTTTATGTTATGAATATCATAATTATCTCATAATCAGACAAATTCTTAATGACGTCATTTTATTTATCTCATAAATCATACTTTTTTTGTACATATTCTTAATAACTTATTTATTAAGTTCCGTTAAGGGGGTTTATCAGTATCTCACGTTATCTGACACCTTTCTGAAGCGAGGCTTTTTTGATGTAGCATGGCTGAAGCAGGTTCCGTTAAAGGTTTCAATATTTGTTTGGAGGCTCCTTCGCAACAGATTACCTACCAAAGACAATCTTATCCGTAGGAGAGTTCTTCTTCATGACGCCATTTTTTGCACAGGTGGATGTGGGTGTTCGAAAACGACGAGTCATCTTCTTTTCCGATGTGACATCTTTGGCAGTGTATGGCACGAGGTTTATTAGTGGCTTCAGGTCTCATTCATTTCTCCTGACTCTGTTGTGAGCATCTTATTCAGTTTGGTCACATGGCGAGGTCACCACGATTTACACATTCTTTCTTTAGAGTGATCTGACATGCTTGCGTTTGGACAGTTTGGAAGGAAAGAAACAATAGGATCTTCAAAAACAAAGCACTGGACTTGCTTCAATTACTAGACAAAGTAAAGTTTGCTTCTTTTTCTTAGTTAAGGGCGAGTAGGCTCACTTCAGCTTTCAGTTATAATGACTGGTGGCGACACCCGTTAATTTGTATGGGTGTTAGGGAGTAGTCTTCTTGTCCATTTTTCATTATGTTTTGTGTAGTAACAGAAACCTGATCTTGTATTTTTGGAGGATGACTCTCTTTGCACACCTTGTGCGAGATGATTACTCCCTGTGTTTAATCTAATTTTATTTTGGCTTCTTAAAAAAAAAAAACTTTTTTTTTTTTTAGGGAAAAAAAAACTTATTTATTAAGTTATACCATTGTCCTTCTATATAAATAGAGATTATTATATGTAACATAATTCTACAATACAAAATAATCATATAATTCCATCTCATTCTCTTTAATAGTTCTTATTCTATTCTAGTAGTTTTATAACACTTTCTATAAAACTTGCTTTCAACATAATTATTTTTTTTAACAAATAAAAACAGCAGATACACCGGTTGAAGCTTTCAACATATAATCAATTTGTTCATGAGGTGCTAGTGGACAGTGGTTCATTGGTAATAGTTGACCGTATAATTTTACGGAAGGAAAGCTTAAATTCCACCTGAAAAGATTGTAAAATGGTAACAAATGTCAATTTAGTTAATAATATTTTTTTGGTTTAATTGCACTTTTGGACCCCTAACTAATTTAAATACAAAACAGTCCCCTATGTTTTGATTCTTTGGCAGTTTTGGACCCCAAGACAAAAATAAAAATAAAAAAATTGACACGTGGCACCTCACTTAGGGTGCCACGTCAGCGTTGACCGAGTCAACAATGGACTGGGGGTCCAAAACTGCCAAAGAATCAAAACATAGGGAGCTGTTTTGTATTTAAATTAGTTAGGGGTCTATTACCGCAACTTTTGAAAAGATAGGGTCCAAAAGTGCAATTAAGCCTTTTTTTTTTTATCAATAAAAATCATTTTTTTTACTTTTTCTTTATAAAATTGATTTATTAGAAAATAACTTTTCATCTGCCACAAAACCAAAAACACCATCTCAGATTAAGTGTGTATTTAAATTTGTCAAAAAAACAAGGGTTGAATATTTTTTTTAGTTTCTATAAATATATCAACTTTTCGTTTTAATCCTCTTAAAAAATTCTTCAACTTTTCCAACTTCACTTTTGGTCCATACTCTTAAGTCAACTCATGTGTAACATTTATATTTTTGAATGAAATTGTGCAAAAATATGTAGAATATTTATAACAGTTTCTAAAAAAAATAGAATTGTTTAACATAACGTGAATTAAATATGAATTTTTCAATGTCAAAAACATAAAAATCATATTTAATGTTTTGTTAATAAATTCTATTTTTTGAAGAAATTATTATAATATTCTAAACATTCTTTGAATTTTATTCAAAAATACGAAGTATATACATGAGTTGACTTAAAAACAAGAAGCAAAAGTGACGATGGAAAACTTTTAGTTTGGAAATTAAAAGTTGAAGAATTTTTTAAAAAGACTAAAATGAATTCTTGATATATTTATAAAAAAAAAAAAGAGCAATGGTATTTGTACATCCATTCCATGACAATTTTAGTGACAACCTTGTTTTTCTCTCTTCTTATTGATAAAAACAATGGGGAGAAAAATGAAGAGAGAGGATAAGACCATCGTGTGAGTATGAGTATGAGAGAGAAAGTTGTACAAAAGTTGTCACAAATTGGTTCTACAAATATATTTTTCAAAAAAAAAAAATTAACCCTTTAAAAAAATCACGATCCATCCAATTGTGTCACAACCATTTTGATTCCAAACAGTCACTTCAATCACTATTTAGGTACCGTTTGGCCTGGCTTTTTTTTTCAGCTTTTTTACGATTTTAAGGAGAAGTTAGGCCAAACACAATATCAATAAAGTACCTTCGAAAAAAAGTACTTTTTTAGAATGCATAAAATTGAATGGAATGAGCTTTAATCAAAAGTTGTTGAATGCTACTTCAAAAAACTACTTCTCTATAATTTATTTCACAAGCACTTATCTTCAACTCATGCAGGCAATCTTATCTTTTATTTTTTAATATTATATTTCAATTTGTTTTTTTCTTCCATTTTTTTTTTTGGAACCGGTCCATATAATTTTTTTTAAAGGAGGATCAATTTAATTTTATTATCTATTTTTGAAGGAATTTTATTATCTTTTATCACTTATATATTTAATTTTAATATCGTTTAATTATCACAACCTCACAAATATTTTTATCTTGATACAAATATTTTATTCCCTTTCTTCAACCTCACAAACACATACACACATTAGCGTTTAGAGTAATATTTTATGTATGTTGTTTTTTTTGTTACGTTAATGCGTATAATTTTTTCAGTATTGCATAATACGTACAATTATTATTTTTATAAAATTTTGATTTTAATTAAAAGTACTAGTATAGATGTCTAAAAAAAATTATACTTATATATATTTTACACATTTATAACGTAACAAACTATGCATATCCTTTTCTTATTAAAAAAACTAAACATATATTTTTCAATGACACCAAAATGTAACAAATATAATATCATATAATATAAATTCTTATCTTTTTAAATGACACCAAAAATATGATATTCTTATAACAAAATTTGTTATACGGTATAATTGGAAAAGAAAAAACAAACTATTCTCTAGCTTAGCTCAGTTGATATAGACAATGTATAAATATATGCAAGGTCGCGAGTTCGAACCCCAACCACCAAAAAAAAAAATTCAAATGTACAAAAAAAAAAAAAAAAAAAAAAAAAAAAAAAAAAAACAGCTTTCCAAAAGCTATAACGAAAGTACTTTAACGAAAAAAAAGTCTGACCAGTACCTTAGTCCTTCACATTGATAATAACACTGCAAAGAATAGGAGTCACAATTATTTGCACTATTTAGTCCTTCACACAATAACACCGCAAAGAATAGGAGCCACAATTAAATGGGACAGAGGAGAATTAGATTATAGTACTCCACTTGTTTGGAAAAGGCCCATCTTGATAATGATAGATGTTCACAATTAGATGTAGTTAGTGTGACAAATCAACGGGTTTTCCCCTAATGATACTTTATATATTTTTTTCTATTTTGTTTTAAATGTAAAAAATTAAAGATTTATTAACAAACTCTCTTTAAAACATAAGACGTGCCTAAAAGAGATTAAAAAACATAAGGCGTTCACTTCAAAAATATAGTTAATTGTCGTTCAAATTTTCTTAAATCGGTTAAATCATTTTTTAAATTGACGATGAAGATATTTTGGATAACTTGAGGTGCGTAGGAGCAATTGATAGGTGCCTAAAGAGCATTTTTCCTTTTTATTTATTTTTTTGTGTGGGGGAAGCATTGAGTTTGTTTCATACTTCCAAATTGCAATGGTTAGGCAACATGCAATTTGAAAATGTCGTGGCAGACTCAAAAACAACCAGTGATGTTTTCATTCTAACTGAGAAAATGGTATAAAATTCAATCATATTATTACATTTTGTAGATGTCTCTTCACTACCCACTCTACAAACTCTCAGGTCGAGTTTAATAACACAAACAAATGAAGTAGAATGCTTAGAATACATTTTCCAAACTCTACAAACTCTAACTAATGACCAAACTTTGAACAAAAATATTGATTTGTTTCTATAATGACATGAAGAATGCTTAGAATACATTTTCCATGAACTTTCCATGCAACTTGTTTTTGTTGACTAAAGTCCCCATGCACTTTCCATGTAACTAACTTTCAACAAATGAGATTTAAACTATTAATTGAGATTACAAAGTCAAACTCTAACTAACAACCAAACTTTGAACAAAAATATAGATTTGTTTCTATAATAACATGAAGAATGCTTAGAATACATTTTCCATGAACTTTCCATGCAACTTGTTTTTGTTGACTAAAAGTCCCCACGCACTTTCCCCAATAAAATGAGTATTCCCCAAAAATGAGTATTCCCCAACAAAATCATCCACAATAAGATGAGTATTCCCCAACAAAATCATTCCGGAGATAAATGGTTAAAGCATATGAAAGGTAGCATAAGTTTAACAGCTTCCATAATCGCAACTATGACATTTTCACTTGCCACTAATCCACCTGGTGGCGTTGTGCAAGTTAGTGTTGGTGATAGAACCGTTGTTCCACAATAATCCCACAATATGCGCAGGAGAAGCTATCTTAGCTACTTATATCATGATGAATATTTAAGATTTTTGATATGCAATACAATTTGTTTCATTGCATCACTTAGTGTTATTCTCTTGCTTGTTAGTGGAATTCCTATCAACAATAAATTTTCAATGTGGCTTTTATCAATAGGCATGTCTATCGTAATCACAAGCCTTGCTCTTACCTACTTGTATGCTGCAAACATGGTCACTCCAACTCCATTTGGAGTTCTCTTCAGGGACTGGGTTTGGTGTTGCTCTTATTGTTTGGGTTTGGATTGCCATAGTTTTACTTGTTTATATCATTCTCGTGGTTTGCACCTGTGTGAGCTGTTGTAGAAAATGTTGCTCGTAGTTGTGTTATGATACTCCCTTAGGTTTAAACTATAAGAGAAAGTTAGTTTTTAGGTTCATTTCAATAAATAATGTATTTAGTTCTTAATATACTAAATGTATCATTTATAGAATGAATCTAAAAAGTAAATGTTATTTTTTAATTAAGACCGCAGTAGTACTTGTTTGGTTACCTCATTTGATATGGTGGAATAAATGGCAGAAACTAGAAACTAGAGTCCTGGTGCAACGCAAGTGGTTAGTGTGTAATATGTAAGACTATTGTTGGGTTTAAAGTTGATTCCATGTGTTAAAATATTGGCGGAAAGTTCCTAGCTTTTTGATGTTATGTATTGGCAAGCATGTACTAATCATGTGCAAACTTGCATATTATAAGAAGTCAAAATAATAAATTTATCTTAAAACTTGTGTATTTTGTTCTTTATTATTAGATATTAAGTATCAGATCAATTTTTTAAAAGTTACGAAAGAAATATATAAATAAAATGACTAAACTATTTATAGTAAATTAACTATTGATCTCGTAAGGGAAGATAGTCAAAATCGCTATCTTTAATTCTTTTCAACATGCTTGCTTCTTCCATGGTTAATTGCTAATTTGCTAAATCAATTGTCAAAAGAAGTTTCATTCAAGCAATCTCAATAATCTTCAATTCTTCAAGCAAACATTTCAATCCATAGTGCTTGAAGCTTCACCAAACATAAACAAGTAACCTACAAAAACCTTCTAGCCAAGCCAACACTTTGACACAAATATGGTATGGGCACAAATAAATCAATGAAATATTGCTATAGGACAATTACTCATGGAATCTCTTCAATGCATTAATTCAATCAATTCAAATTGTAGTTCTTTTTAATAGATTATGAGAATTTGAAAGTTTTAAACAAAAAAGAAAAACAACAAAGAGACTTAATTCTTCTTCAAAAAAACAAAGAGACTTAATTGAAACAATGTAAATTTGAATAGAGAAAATCAGAGAGATCAAAACCCCACATACATCGAACTAGAGGAACCAAAATTGCAGTTAAGTTTTAAATTTTTATTATAATTTTGTACCATATTATCATATTTCTATAATAGGATGAAATTGTCAAGATCACAGAGATGACATCACTTACAGACAAATACAAGTTTCCATGGAAAAAAGGAAAATATAAAACTTTCCATGCAATTGACTTCAACACAAAAGTCATTTTAGTTAATACCAGTTTTATCTCTTTTCTATTATACTTTTTAAATCAATTTATTATTAAAAAATTACTTTTTATTGTCCTTGTGAACTTAACTCAATTGGGTATGAACAATACATATACATAATATATATAAATTCTGAGTTCAAACCCACCACCACAAAAAAAAAATAACTTTCACTACCGTAAAACCTAAAACACTATCCCGTATAATTAAGTGTGTATTTAAATTTACGATAAATTTAAAGAAAATCACGGATTTTGTCAAAACCATTTTGATTCCAAACCACTCACTTCAATGCTATCAATTTGCACTATGTAGGGCCTTCCATCATACATACTACTAATATAGTACTCCACTTGTTTGGAAAGGAAAGGTCCCTCTTGATAATGATAGATGTTCACAAATAAGATGGAGTTAGTTTTGACAAATCAACATTTTCCCCTAAATAGCAAGATGTTCTTGATATTATATTGTACTACCTCCGTTCCTTTTTAATTCTCACTTTTAGACATTTTACACAAACCAATACAATCAATAAATATTACTACTTTTGATACAATACTTCATACTTTTACTATAATAATCTTATTTATTTAATATCTGTGCTCGTGATTTTCGGATATCAAACCATTAATTGATTTGAATCGTTAATCTTTGAACTCTCGATTTTTATTCGTGGGAAGGGAAAAAATGAGTAAAAACCCTTATCGAGACTTTGGATTCGGGGGTTGGTTATGCGAAGGGAAGGTGCTAGCACCCTAAGCATCTACGGTATTCCGTAGGAACCTCTTACCTAAATTATCTTGTGCTAAATTCATTGCTTATTTGAAAATTATTACCTAAAAATCTAAGTGAAAGAATGGGGGGAGAAGAAGTATGTTTTTGGTTATTTTTATTTGATTTGGAAGGATAACAATCCTATGCCTACATACCCTTAAAGAAAAGGGATCAAAACTGTAACGCCCACTTTCGTTTAATCGTTATTTAATCGAGTTTAGGCAATTATATTATAATTATATAATATATGCAAGATTTTGATATGTTTTGATGATTTGTGGTGATTTTGATGATTTGATTGATGACGTGATAAGTTATGAGTTTTGGAGGATTTGATAAGATTAGAGAATTTATTTTATTGTTAAATAAAATAAAGATTTGAAAATAATATAAAATATTTAGTTGAGGGTTGTTTTGATATTTTAGATAGTTTTGGGGGTGAAAGTGAGATAAGATAAGTAATTTGGAAGAGATATAAATAGGAGAAGACCTAATATTTTAGAAACTCATTGTACGTGAAAACTTTTGGAAAAGGGAGAAAAGCTTAGAAGGGAGAAGAGCATAGAGAGGGCTGCGATTTCTTCATAACCAGGTAAGGGTGAGACTAATAATTCAATAATGTTAATTACTGTAATTCTGATGATTAGTTGACAAAGTTAGGATTGATTTAGAGAAGTTTTGGAATTAGGTCAAAACCCTAAAAATTGATGATCAAACGGTAAAACTTGTTAGATTGATGAAAGAACCGTCCTTTAACCTTAGAATATGTTTAGGATGAATTCTGGAATCAAAATTAGGCTTTGAACCATGTTGTGTGATGGATTTTTGAGAAAAACCCTAGTCTGCCCGTGCTTCTGTTCATCGCTCGCCACGGCGAGTGATGATCCTCGCCTCGCGAGTGATGAACTTCATCGCTCGCCACGCGAGCCCCTTTCCTTCGCCTCGCGAGTTGTTTGGTGCAACTCGCCATGGCGAGCAACCCTTCCTCGCCTCGCGAGCTTAGGCAGAGTGCATGTCATATTTCGTGTTTCGACCTTTTTAGTTGAATCTTGTATGCCTTTGAGCACCTGAACATACCTAGTATTGATTAGGAATGAATGTAGGATCAGAGGGAACCCAGAACAACCTTAGTTTGGGAGTTGAGTGGTACTCGCCATGGCGAGTAAGTACTCTCGCCTCGCGAGTACAACCAGGATGAACTTGTTTATGTGTTTATGCGATCTGTGTCGCACTTGTTGATCAAGAGTGAACCCCTAACTGGTAATGAGACCTAGTGATGTCGTTTAATGCAGACTGTAGAGTTGTTTAAGTTATATTAATATTAATTGAATATGAACTATTGTATTGTATATTCATGCAAGATAAGAAGATGTGATAATGATACAAATTATGTGCTTTGATATAATGATATCATCTTGTTATGTGACCTGTTTATGCTGCTTCCGTTATTTAACTAAGTGCATAATTATATGATGAAGTTTAGCTCCAAATTATTGGATGCATGTTGATAAGTGATTACGATGTTTTGTTCATATGTGTCCATGCATAGCATATCATTGAGCTTAGTCCTCACCACGAATATTAGGAGCTTTGTCCTCCGCACGTTTTATAGGAGCTTTGTCCTCCGCACGATTAAAGTATATTAATACTTATGATGACGATTGGTACCACATGCATATAAGGAGTCTAGGAGCATTGTCACATTGTCATGATTAAGATGCCTTGTTGATGATGAATGAATATGTGATTACGTGATAAGCGTTCATTGATTATGTTATGTTGTTTATAATGATTGGATATATGATTATGTGATAACTGTTTAGCATTTATGCAAAGTTAATAATGGAATGATTATGATGTTAATTTATGATTCGCAATTACATTGATTAATGTTATTTTATTATGAAATCTCACCCCTTCTGCTTGAAAATGTTGCCCTTCGTATGGGTAACTTGCAGGTGATCGTGCTTAGTGTACAGTTGCCGTCGTGAGTGGCCTTGCCTTCACTGTGTCGTCTAGGTCGCTCTGATACGTAACGGGATGGGGTTAATGCTATAACATGCTTCATTCTTTTACGTGAACTGCCATGATAATTTATGCTTTGATAAACTCTTTTGAGATACTTGTTGGGCCTGCGAGCCAAAACGTTTATGATTTATGTTTATGATTTTCCGCTGCAAATGTTTAAGATATTGGTTAAATTATTATTTAACTGTTGGATTACGTTATATGTGATATCCCGTTGCTTGATGCTTACTCTGATAAATGTTATGCTTTTAAAGAAATTTTAAATATTGGGAAAACGGGGTGTTACAATTGGTATCAGAGCAGGTTGGTCCGTCCGGTCAATTAGAGAGTCGTGTCGAGTCTTAGTAATATTTATATTACTATCTTATGTTGTTCTTGCTACTTTTGTAGAATCTCGGAAATGGCTGGAAGAAACGATGCTGCGTTAGCTGCTGCTCTACAAGCTGTTGCCCAAGCTGTGGGACAACAACCTAACGTGAATGCCGGTGCGAATGCTGAAGCTAGGATGTTGGAGACGTTCATGAAGAAGAACCCTCCGACTTTCAAAGGACGTTATGACCCTGATGGAGCCCAGACGTGGCTTAAGGAGATCGAGAGGATTTTCCGGGTTATGCAGTGTACGGAGGATCAGAAAGTGCGGTTTGGTACTCATCAGCTAGCCGAGGAAGCTGATGACTGGTGGGTTGCTCTTCTGCCTACCCTTGGGCAGGAGGGAGCTGTTGTGACTTGGGCTGTTTTCAGGAGGGAGTTCCTGAGAAGATACTTTCCGGAAGATGTTCGCGGGAAGAAAGAGATCGAATTCCTTGAGCTGAAGCAAGGAAATATGTCCGTGACAGAGTATGCTGCCAAGTTCGTGGAGTTGTCGAAGTTCTACCCGCACTATACTGCTGAGAATGCTGAGTTCTCGAGATGCATCAAGTTCGAGAACGGTTTGAGGCCCGACATCAAGAGGGCGATTGGGTATCAACAGCTGAGAGTTTTTCAGGATTTGGTTAATAGCTGCAGAATCTATGAGGAGGATACCAAGGCTCACTACAAGGTAGTGAATGAGAGGAAGGGCAAGGGACAGCAGAGTCGTCCTAAGCCGTACAGTGCCCCCGCTGACAAAGGTAAACAGAAGATGGTCGATGTTAGGCGGCCTAAGAAGAAGGATGCTGCGGAGATTGTGTGCTTCAATTGTGGTGAGAAAGGTCACAAGAGCAACGCCTGCCCCGAGGAAATCAAGAAGTGTGTTCGGTGTGGTAAGAAAGGTCATGTTGTAGCTGATTGCAATCGTACAGACATTGTGTGCTTTAATTGCAATGGAGAGGGTCACATTAGTTCACAGTGTACTCAGCCTAAGAGGGCGCCGACTACTGGGAGGGTCTTTGCTTTGACTGGGACTCAGACAGAGAATGAGGATCGTTTGATCAGAGGTACTTGCTATATTAATAATACTCCTTTAGTTGCTATTATTGATACTGGTGCTACGCATTGTTTTATTGCTTTCGATTGTGTTTCTGCTTTGGGTCTTGATTTGTCTGATATGAATGGAGAGATGGTTGTCGAAACTCCGGCTAAGGGTTCGGCGACTACTTCTCTCGTATGTTTGAAATGTCCTTTGTCTATGTTTGGTCGTGATTTTGAAATGGATTTAGTTTGTCTACCTTTGAGTGGTATGGATGTGATTCTGGGTATGAACTGGTTAGAGTACAACCACGTTCTTATTAATTGTTTTAGCAAGTCAGTGCATTTCTCTTCCGTCGAAGAAGAAAGTGGTGCAGAGTTTTTATCTACTAAGCAGCTGAAGCAACTGGAACGCGATGGTATCTTGATGTTTTCATTGATGGCTTCTTTATCTGTTGAGAATCAAGCAGTGATTGATAGGTTGCCGGTGGTGTGTGAATTTCCTGAAGTTTTTCCAGATGAGATTCCTGATGTGCCTCCAGAGAGAGAAGTTGAGTTTTCTATTGATCTTGTTCCTGGAACGAAGCCGGTCTCGATGGCACCTTATCGTATGTCTGCTTCCGAGTTATTTGAGTTGAAGAAACAGTTGGAAGACTTGCTTGAGAAGAAGTTTGTTAGACCAAGTGTTTCACCTTGGGGAGCGCCGGTTTTGCTAGTAAAGAAGAAAGATGGTAGTATGCGGTTGTGTATTGATTATCGACAGTTGAACAAGGTAACTATCAAGAATAGGTATCCACTTCCGAGAATTGATGATTTGATGGATCAGCTAGTGGGTGCACGAGTTTTCAGCAAGATTGATTTGAGATCAGGTTATCACCAAATTAAAGTAAAGGATGAAGATATGCAGAAGACAGCTTTCAGAACGCGTTATGGTCACTATGAATATAAAGTTATGCCTTTCGGTGTGACCAATGCACCTGGAGTGTTTATGGAGTATATGAATCGCATCTTCCATGCATTTCTGGATCGGTTTGTGGTTGTGTTTATCGACGATATTTTGATCTACTCCAAGACTGAAGAAGAACATGCTTAGCATCTGAAGATTGTCTTACAAGTGTTGAAAGAGAAGAAACTTTATGCTAAATTGTCTAAGTGTGAATTCTGGTTGAATGAAGTGAGTTTCCTTGGCCATGTTATTTCCGGAGATGGTATTGCTGTGGATCCGTCTAAAGTCGAAGCTGTATCGCAATGGGATACTCCTAAGTCCGTTACTGAAATTCGAAGTTTCTTGGGTTTAGCTGGTTACTATAGAAGGTTTATTGAAGGATTTTCTAAGTTAGCTCTTCCGCTAACGCAGTTGACTTGTAAAGGTAAAACTTTTGTGTGGGACGTCCATTGTGAGAAAAGTTTCGGTGAATTGAAGAAGCGTTTGACGACTGCTCCAGTGTTAATTTTGCCGAAGTCGGATGAACCTTTTGTGGTATATTGTGATGCGTCCAAGTTGGGTTTAGGAGGTGTGCTTATGCAAGAAGGTAAAGTGGTAGCTTATGCTTCAAGACAGTTGAGAGTTCATGAGAAGAATTATCCTACGCATGATCTCGAGTTGGCGGCCGTAGTCTTTGTATTGAAGATATGGAGACATTACTTGTATGGTTCGAGATTTGAGGTGTTTAGTGATCACAAGAGTTTGAAGTATTTGTTCGATCAGAAGGAATTGAATATGAGACAGCGAAGATGGCTCGAATTGTTGAAAGATTATGACTTTGGTTTGAATTATCATCCAGGTAAAGCTAATGTTATTGCAGATGCCTTGAGTAGGAAGACATTGCATATGTCCGCCATGATGGTCAGAGAGTTCGAATTGCTTGAACAATTTAGAGATATGAGTTTGGTTTGCGAATGGTCACCTCAGAGTGTGAAACTGGGTATGCTGAAGATTGATAGTGAATTTCTGAAAAATATCAAGGAAGCACAGAAAGTTGATGTAAAGTTTGTGGACTTGTTGATTGCTAGAGATCAGACTGAAGACAGTGATTTTAAAATCGATGATCAAGGTGTGTTGAGATTCCGAGGAAGAATTTGTATCCCAGACAATGAAGAGATTAAGAAGATGATTCTTGAAGAGAGTCATAGAAGTAGCTTGAGTATTCATCCGGGAGCTACGAAGATGTATCATGATTTAAAGAAGATTTTCTGGTGGTCTGGTTTGAAACGAGATGTGGCACAGTTTGTGTATTCCTGTTTAGTTTGTCAGAAGTCGAAAGTCGAGCATCAGAAACCTGCTGGGATGATGGTACCTTTAGATGTGCCAGAATGGAAATGGGATAGTATATCGATGGATTTTGTGACGAGTTTGCCGAATACTCCGAGAGGGAGCGACGCAATTTGGGTTATTGTTGATAGGTTGACGAAGTCAGCTCATTTTCTACCTATTAATATTAGTTTCCCTGTTGCCCAGTTGGCAGAGATTTACATCAAAGAGATTGTGAAGCTGCATGGTGTTCCTTCGAGCATTGTATCAGATAGAGATCCAAGATTTACTTCTAGATTTTGGAAAAGTTTGCAAGAGGCTTTGGGTTCGAAGTTGAGATTGAGTTCGGCGTATCATCCACAGACAGATGGTCAGTCGGAGAGGACAATTCAGTCGCTAGAGGATTTGTTGAGAATTTGTGTTCTTGAGCAAGGAGGAACTTGGGATAGTCATCTTCCGTTGATTGAGTTCACTTATAATAATAGCTATCATTCTAGTATTGGAATGGCACCGTTCGAGGCTTTGTATGGTCGGAGATGCAGAACTCCGTTGTGTTGGTTTGAATCAGGAGAAAGAGTGGTCTTAGGACCAGAGATTGTTCAGCAAACTACTGAGAAAGTTCAGATGATCCAAGAGAAAATGAAGGCGTCGCAGAGTCGACAAAAGAGTTATCATGATAAGCGTAGAAAAGATCTTGAATTTCAGGAAGGAGACCACGTGTTTTTGAGAGTCACTCCTATGACTGGTGTAGGACGTGCTTTGAAGTCAAAGAAGTTGACCCCGAAGTTCATTGGTCCGTATCAGATATTGGAAAGAGTTGGAACGGTGGCTTACCGAGTGGGTTTACCGCCGCATCTTTCGAATTTGCACAACGTTTTCCATGTGTCGCAACTTCGAAAGTATGTTCCGGATCCATCTCATGTAATTCAGAGTGACGATGTGCAAGTTAGAGACAACCTTACGGTAGAAACTTTACCGTTGAGGATTGATGATCGTAAAGTGAAGACGTTGAGAGGCAAGGAGATACCTCTCGTGAGAGTCGTTTGGTCGGGAGCGACAGGTGAAAGCTTGACGTGGGAGCTTGAGAGTAAGATGCTGGAGTCTTATCCAGAGTTGTTTACTTAAGGTAAATTTTCGAGGACGAAAATCTTTTAAGTGGGGGAGAGTTGTAACGCCCACTTTCGTTTAATCGTTATTTAATCGAGTTTAGGCAATTATATTATAATTATATAATATATGCATGATTTTGATATGTTTTGATGATTTGTGGTGATTTTGATGATTTGATTGATGACGTGATAAGTTATGAGTTTTGGAGGATTTGATAAGATTAGAGAATTTATTTTATTGTTAAATAAAATAAAGATTTGAAAATAATATAAAATATTTAGTTGAGGGCTGTTTTGATATTTTAGATAGTTTTGGGGGTGAAAGTGAGATAAGATAAGTAATTTGGAAGAGATATAAATAGGAGAAGACCTAATATTTTAGAAACTCATTGTACGTGAAAACTTTTGGAAAAGGGAGGAAAGTTTAGAAGGGAGAAGAGCATAGAGAGGGCTGCGATTTCTTCATAACCAGGTAAGGGTGAGACTAATAATTCAATAATGTTAATTACTGTAATTCTGATGATTAGTTGACAAAGTTAGGATTGATTTAGAGAAGTTTTGGAATTAGGTCAAAACCCTAAAAATTGATGATCAAACGGTAAAACTTGTTAGATTGATGAAAGAACCGTCCTTTAACCTTAGAATATGTTTAGGATGAATTCTGGAATCAAAATTAGGCTTTGAACCATGTTGTGTGATGGATTTTTGAGAAAAACCCTAGTCTGCCCGTGCTTCTGTTCATCGCTCGCCATGGCGAGGGATGATCCTCGCCTCGCGAGTGATGAACTTCATCGCTCGCCACGCGAGACCCTTTCCTTCGCCTCGCGAGTTGTTTGGTGCAACTCGCCATGGCGAGCAACCCTTCCTCGCCTCGCGAGCTTAGGCAGAGTGCATGTCATATTTCGTGTTTCGACCTTTTTAGTTGAATCTTGTATGCCTTTGAGTACCTGAACATACCTAGTATTGATTAGGAATGAATGTAGGATCAGAGGGAACCCAGAACAACCTTAGTTTGGGAGTTGAGTGGTACTCGCCATGGCGAGTAAGTACTCTCGCCTCGCGAGTACAACCAGGATGAACTTGTTTATGTGTTTATGCGATCTGTGTCGCACTTGTTGATCAAGAGTGAACCCCTAACTGGTAATGAGACCTAGTGATGTCGTTTAATGCAGACTGTAGAGTTGTTTAAGTTATATTAATATTAATTGAATATGAACTATTGTATTGTATATTCATGCAAGATAAGAAGATGTGATAATGATACAAATTATGTGCTTTGATATAATGATATCATCTTGTTATGTGACCTGTTTATGCTGCTTCCGTTATTTAACTAAGTGCATAATTATATGATGAAGTTTAGCTCCAAATTATTGGATGCATGTTGATAAGTGATTACGATGTTTTGTTCATATGTGTCCATGCATAGCATATCATTGAGCTTAGTCCTCACCACGAATATTAGGAGCTTTGTCCTCCGCACGTTTTATAGGAGCTTTGTCCTCCGCACGATTAAAGTATATTAATACTTATGATGACGATTGGTACCACATGCATATAAGGAGTCTAGGAGCATTGTCACATTGTCATGATTAAGATGCCTTGTTGATGATGAATGAATATGTGATTACGTGATAAGTGTTCATTGATTATGTTATGTTGTTTATAATGATTGGATATATGATTACGTGATAACTGTTTAGCATTTATGCAAAGTTAATAATGAAATGATTATGATGTTAATTTATGATACGCAATTACATTGATTAATGTTATTTTATTATGAAATCTCATCCCTTCTGCTTGAAAATGTTGCCCTTCGTATGGGTAACTTGCAGGTGATCGTGCTTAGTGTGCAGTTGCCGTCGTGAGTGGCCTTGCCTTCACTGTGTCGTCTAGGTCGCTCTGATACGTAACGGGATGGGGTTAATGCTATAACATGCTTCATTCTTTTACGTGAACTGCCATGATAATTTATGCTTTGATAAACTCTTTTGAGATACTTGTTGGGCCTGCGAGCCAAAACGTTTATGATTTATGTTTATGATTTTCCGCTGCAAATGTTTAAGATATTGGTTAAATTATTATTTAACTGTTGGATTACGTTATATGTGATATCCCGTTGCTTGATGCTTACTCTGATAAATGTTATGCTTTTAAAGAAATTTTAAATATTGGGAAAACGGGGTGTTACAACCCTTATCGAGACTCTAATCTTTGAACTCTCGATATTTATTCGTGGGAAGGGAAAAAATGAGTAAAAACCCTTATCGAGACTTTGGATTCGGGGGTTGGTTATGCGAAGGGAAGGTGCTAGCACCCTAAGCATCTACGGTATTCCGTAGGAACCTCTTACCTAAATTATCTTGTGCTAAATTCATTGCTTATTTGAAAATTATTACCTAAAAATCTAAGTGAAAGAATGGGGGGAGAAGAAGTATGTTTTTGGTTATTTTTATTTGATTTGGAAGGATAACAATCCTATGCCTACATACCCTTAAAGAAAAGGGATCAAAACCAATGTAGTTCACCTAAAAAGTTTCTTTCTTTTTGGTGGGTTGGTTGATTTTAAATTTTAGAAGAAGGTTTTAAGAAGAGATAAGAGGCCTCAAGGCATGAGAGAAAATAAAGTGAGGTTGGTCAAATTTTAATTACAAGAAAATCAAGTCTATTATGAATATTAATTCAATTAAGCATTTGATTAAGAAAATAAAAGGAAAAAAAAACACTTGGGTTACAAGCCAAGGTTTATTTAAGAAAATATTTTTGGAGTTTTGCATATTTGATTTTTTTGGTAAAAATGATTTTTCTAAGCTAAACGGTATGCTAGCGTAACGACGTAAAACAACAAAAATAAGCGTAAAGCGGAAAATAAAGTGGGGTAGTGTCGGTGCATGTGTCGGTGCTTGTGTTACCTACATTATTACATCAATTCCTAGATACATTCTATGGTCTCAAGAGAAATATGATAGCAATAAATAAAATGCGCAAAATAAATTACATCAACTTCCTAATTATACATACTAAAAATAATACCAATGAAATAAAATGACAAAAAATTAAATATGCGTGAGATGATTCAAATATACTACAATAATAATGACAAAACAGTAAATAAACAATTAACACAAAGCAAAACATATTTTTTTGTAATTTTTAGAGAGATTTTCAAAAGTGAAAGAAGTGCAGAAAGTAAAACAGGGGTATAATTAACGAAGTTGGGCTTAAGCAGACACACCGGACCGGTTCGGATTACTGGACCGTGGGCGGGGCGGTTAGACCCGCCCGGTTCGGATTGATATATATAGGGTGTAAGACCCATTTTCCTTCATTTTCTCAAATCATTTCTCTCTCTTACTTCTCTTTCTCCCATAAAAGCTCTCTCTTTCTTCATCTTCTCCGACGGAAGGGATGGGTTCCGGCGCGGTGGCCGGTGGTGCACCACCGTGCCGGAGTTTTCAAAACACTCCTTTTTCAAAAACAATTACATATTATTATATCCTTTTTCGTGTAGATGATAGATCCGGACTTAGATTTCAAAGAAAAGCAATAACACGTTCTAGATCTACAATCAAACAAACGGAAATAAAATACTACCTTCTTTACCTCGGATTCCGATCTGTTCTAGCAAGGAGGAGCCGAATCGGTTTGTGCTTCAGCGCTGCAAGGCCGGTTCAGTTTCTTCTTCTTCCTTCACGCTCCGGTTCTATTCCGATCCTTGACACTGTAAACTTGTTCGCGAATCCTTGTTTCCTTTCTCCGATTCGGTTCGAATTTGAGACTTGTATCAAAGCTTGGATCTAGATTTGTTGTTGTTTATGAGTTTCTGGTGAATTTGTGGTTGTTGAAATCAAAACGGAAAACGATGGATGATTTGTGAGATGGAATGGATTCGGTTTGATGTATGAGTTCGGAAATTATTTACGGGACTGGGTTTTGTTCGTTTTCTTGCAATTTTGCTGTTTGATTCGAAAATTCGGGAAAATGGAGAGAATTAGGGTTTGTGATGTTTGATAGCGGCTGCTGTTGTCCGGTTTTTCTTTGTTTGCAGCTAGGGTTTTATGATCTCCTCTTTCTGTCTTTTTTTGCAGGTTTCAATTTATACCATTAGGGTTGGATAGAATAAGGAAATTACTACTGATTTGCTGGATTTGGCAACAAAACTTTGACCCTATGAACTTGCCTAAACATGTGGGCGTACGGAGAAGAAAAGACAAAAGGAAAAATGGACCCTTGCTGAAATTTTTGGACTTATTGACTTCATTGGACAAAAACGGAAAATAAACATTTATTAAATAGAAAGAGTAACTAATTTTAAAATCAAAACTAAAATTAAAATTAAAACGATGGAAATTAAATACTGAAATAAAAAGAAAATAAAGAGAGAAGAGGGCCCGACTCGGAATAAAAAAATGAGGTACTTCAAAGTAACCTCTCTGTCGAAATTTCGTCTGAAACGACGAAAATTACCGACTTTAAAAATATGAATAAAAAGGGTAAGAATAGAGAAAAGACGTCAAAATTTGGGGTATGACAATATCTCATTTTATATATTTCTCTTTCCACAATAAATAACTAAGGATAATATTGGTAAAACAACATTTAATGTTGCATTGAACTTTGAAAGTGACAGTTAAATTGAAACAAAATTTTTCTCCAAAAGTGACACTTAAAAAGGAACCGAGGGAGTACCAAACAAGCCCTTTAAGTTTATTTTTATCCATCTCTTAAATGTTATTTTTAAATTTGCTTATCCCTCACTCTAAAATTCCTATTTTGTCCTCATTCGGATTATATAATTCAAATCCTTTTCGCAGAATTTTGGATTTCATAATTTGAGTTCTACCAAACCTGAAAAACATATTATAGTTGATACGAAGGTCATTGTTAACCATCGTATCATCCCCATAAAAATTGCACAACACTTTTAAGGATGGTATGAATGGTCAGTCGTGATCATGGTATCATTACCCCACCCAAAGAATAAATAAGAAAGAAAAGAGAATAAGGAATGAAGAGGGGATTTGTAAATGGAGAATAATGCAACCAATGATGAGTTGTGCTCTTCTGGTCTTCTATTTTCTCTTTATACCGAAAAACAACATTCGAAGTTATCTATCGAAACCTTTGAAAAAAAAATCGTTTCATAGTTATGAACCAAACAATTCAAGAATTTTTAGGGCCAAAAGAGCTCAACTCATCAAAAATACGTGTTTACCCATAACGACAGTTAACTATCATTCGGTCAATTTCCAGTAGTAGTTAACTTTCATTTTTGTCAGTTATGCAGACAATGATAATTGTAATGTCAACCAAGCCACAAATCGGTCTGTCTAAGTACCTGTAACTAAGAACTACAATTCCAGAAGCAGTACAACAAATATGACAACAACACTTGCTCATAAGCAACAACATTATACATAATCATTCATAATTTACTATTATTACATCAATCTGACACTACATTAACAATACACGAATGATTGAAATTCAACAAAAGTGCAGAATTGCGAGTTTTTTTACAAGATATTACACAAGAAAGCATAAAGAAACTTAAAAGTCCAAAAAATGACAGTAAATCTCTGCTGCCAATTTGGATAGTTGCAGTTGGAACAAATACAAAGATATAGTTTATTATTTTCAATCATCGACCTAAAAATGGATGCTACATCACCATCATTATTAATAACATGAGGATAATAGACAATTTTCTAGAAGTTTTTCCCCCAGATCTACGCATGATACTTGTACAAATACATGAGATGTAGTATGATTTTCATCAAGATGGACAAAGTATTCGTTAAGTTGCCCCTTCAACTCATCCAACTTGTCTGCGTGGGTTAAAAAAACCTTAATCGTCCTCTTGAAGGTGTAATATTGGACATGAGCTTCAAATTTTTCATCCTGAGACATGATTCAGTTGACAGAAGTTGATACAAGAGCAAATATTAGAATAAAATGAATGAAAGGTAAAGTAAATTGCTTATCAAACAAATACATATATTTATATAAAGCATATTCCCATGTCTTAGTCTCTTCGCTCTTGTATATCTTCCACTCTGTGGACGATGGATGTATTGGAAAATCATCTTTCAAAAAAGCAAGAACAAAATGATTAAGGATTAATTCAAGACACATGATGTGGGTTTTTTGGTTAAGTGATGGGCTACCTCTAATTGGAAAAAAAAGCCTATGACATACCGATTTCATGATTTGTCAACTCAACTACAACTCTATTGTAACAAGTTGAAATGATGTGACCCATGTCTGGTAATGTCAACTGTTGAGCCAAAATGTGTTTTATACGATGCCTCTGAAGTTTTGATTATAACAAAGTCTAGAAAAAACAATTGGATATGTTAATGTGTGTTTAAGTCTGCAAGACCATAGAATAAATTAAAAGTATGAAATCAAGTTTCGGTTCTAAAAGACCAAGATTCTGAACATATACAAACACATTTGAATCAAGTGAGAAGGTGAAGAATATACAAACACTCTGAAGATCATGTCAGGATTATAAAACTCTAATTGGATTTGTCATCTTCTAAAAAGCTCATTATCAGTTTTGGATAATACAGTTTGTCCTCTTCTGACCACGTGCAGAAACAAACAAAGAACTTCAAGGACAATTGGAATGAATCGAATAATTTCATTTGAAGCAAAGGAATTTTGAATGACCTTTCAACGATATTATCCAAATCAAGAAACATTCAAGCATCTATGATTAAGCTTCTGAAAGACTCAAATTTATGCATTGGTACCTCTTCAACGTCTCTCAGATTTCTTGCTATATAAGGAGAGGAAGACACGAAGAGAAAAAAAAGAACGCTTTACAGTTTTTGAAAGTGCTCTTACTCTGTCAAAATCTTAGCGCAATAAACATTTAAGAATTTCTTAATTACAAACTTATATCTTAGAAATTCTAAAGTCTTAAAGAGTCATCTCTGAATTGTATTGATTACACCTCTGAATGTATATCAAATGTAAAACTCAAACGATCTTTATTTGATTAAGTTAGATTATTAGAAGTCTCTTTCAGTTGTGATTGAGCATTATAAGTATCTTGCTTGTGTGCTTGAACATTGAAAGTATCTTGCTTGTGTCCTAGAGCATTCGAAGTCTCTTGTTTGTGTGCTTGAGCATTTGTAATTTTTAGTGATTATAGTAAAAATCTCTTGAACACTAGAATACTTTCGATTTGTAAGAGTAACTAATATAAATTGTTCGTTCTATGTTATATCTCTATCTCTCTCTTTATGTGTGTTTTTAAAACATTGTATTCATATTCTTTGTGAGACTCTGAACTGAAGCTCGAGACTCAATTTAGATTTAAGGTTAAATATGTTTTTGGTCCCTATAAAATTTAGACATTTTAAGTTTAGTTCTTACTTAATTTTAATAGTTCTTTTAGTATCTAATAAAAATTTCTGCACTCAGTATTAGTCCTTTCTCAATTCAAATTTGTTTAATTTATGCTTAAACACATGAGTTTTTGAACAATTTTTTGGAGACGTGTTAAGAACATTACTAAAAGTTCCTCTGCAAAAAATTGTCACAAAATTTGATTTCTAGGCCCAGATTTTGTTAATTTTTGTCGTTTTCAAAAAATTATATTTAATTTTTTTTCATTTTAAAAAATTCTAAATTTTAGTAAATGAACCTTTCGTAGTGTTCTGAACTTGTCTCGAAAAAATCGTTCAAAAATTTAAGAGTTTAAGGATAATTAAACAAACTTTGTTGTAACAAGGACTAAAATTAGAAGTAATTTTCTTTTGTAAGGACTAAAAAACCTATTAAAATTAAGTAAGGACTAAACTTAGAAGTTCCCAATTTTATAGTGACAAAAAATATATTTAAGCCTTAGGTTTACATAAATTCTGATAGTGACCTATATAATACGAGATATCCCCTTCAAAAAAATACGAGATATATATAAATTCTGCAACATATACTCCATCTGGTCACATTTATAAGCAAAAAAAAAACTTTTTAGGTAAATCCAATAATCAATGTATCTAACCCATGAATATGACCGGATACATTAATTATTCAATGTCCCTAAAAAGTCATTTTTTGCTTATAAATGTGATCGGAGGGAGTGTGCTTTTTATAACAAAATTTTGTAACCCTATAAGAGTTGGCACCTAACATGTATTTCCTTTGTTATGTAAAGTCAGTGGCGTAGTTAGGATCCTAGGTCAGGGGGTTCAAACTTTTGAGCGTTCAAACATTTGAATACTTGAATATGTACTTAAATGTCGTATTGAATTTCGATGTATCGAAATTGCAAATACATTCATGTGTGTCTCTTTTATTAGTTTTTATCCTTGAATTTATTTTTAGATCATCAATTTAATACTCATATATGTGTTTTCACTGTTCATTTTAGTATATAAAATTATGGATGTTCGCGGTTTGGTTCAGTTGACTTTTAAAATAAAATCCTAATGATGAGATAAAACCGCAAGTGCACGGTCTTACCGAAGTAGTATAAAAGAGTATCGTTCCGACAGGGAGTAGTTCAATTTAATTAACCTTTAGAGATGATTAGAAGAGAGAAGAGTTTGTAGATTGGGGGTTTTTAAACGGTTGAAAGCAATATAATAAAAGGGCCTTGGGATCGTTGGTTTCATCTAAATAACAAGTCCTTCTCAAACCGAAACCATAAGCTTATAATGTTATGTTAGACCTAATTTCTCAAGACAGTTTCTCTTAAGTTCCTCTAGCAACCAAGCCTATTTCGCTGACTTGATTACTATTGGATTTTGGTTCCTCTAACAACCAAGCCTATTTCGCTGACTTGATTGTTATTAGTTCCCTTGAAGATCGAAACTATATGTCTCAAAGATTGCAAAGCCTATTTCGCTGACTTTGCAATCCTTGTCTGAATTCACTTGTTCGAATATCAAAGCTCCACTTTCGTTTTATGAATTGATATTTGGAATAATGGACGAACAATTATCAAACCCTCCACTTTCGTTTCCACAGTTTGATAATGGTTAATCCATGTTAAGACGGTGAATTCAGATAAGAAACTAGGGTTACATAAGATTAAGGCTTAGGGCTTGGTTTGATTAGGATTATGTCATTTAGACTTATCCAACAATCCCAAGACAAGAAGAAGTCTACTCACTCATGTTCATCGTAGACATGGGGGAGAAGAGAGAAAGCATGAAAGTAAAAGACAGGAAAATAAAGGAAAGGAAAAGAACTTTATTGAAAAGCAATTGTCACTTATTGTATTCCAAGTAAAGATGAATATTTAGTGATGGCTAGCTACTCTATTTATAGTACATAATTGACTTAAAATCTAAGCAAGTATATTCCTAGAATATTCCTCGGTAGATTGTGCGCCAAAATAGAATAGCTTGGAGTCAAAGCAAAAGCAGCAAAAGGCATCTAGAGGGTGGCACGGCCGTGCCAAGGCTAGCACGGGCCGTGCCAAGCTTCTGACTTGTGGGAGATATATTTTGTTTCCCAATCTTCATATTTTTGTGTCCAATCTGCTCTAAATCCCTTTCTTTTGCTCCAAGACTCTCTCCATCCAATATTCTTCCCTGAAATATAATAAATTGCATTTTAAAGTAAACTATTCTAAAAAGGAAATAATACTAATATAAAACTAAATAAAATCTAAATAAAACTAAACTAAAAAGCATATTAAAATAACATATAATTGACTCATCAAACTCCCCCATACTTGAATCTTTGCTTGTCCTCAAGCAAAAGGCATAAACATAGTAGCATCAACAGTTAAATCAAATGACAAATAAATTTAAAGCACATGTCTCCTCAAGGGCTTAAATCCCATATGTACACTAATCACAAACTCAAGTATTTCTTGAAATTTTTATTCTACCCAACGATCAAGTTTTAAGTGAGTGTGTGTGTGAAGTCCAACCCTTTTCTTGCTCCTGTATAAGATAGGCATAATGAGGAAACATGGTCTAATCCTAGCACTAAACTAACCAAGAAAAATTCCTTCTACAATTCATATAAGAGAGATGGGAGTTTTTGAGAATCTTTGTTCTTTTGCCATATGCACATTTTAAGTTCTTTATTTAAGGAACAACATTTTCACGTAGGAGGTCGGAGGGCCTACCCCCTTCCCCAATCTAGATTCAATGGTATTCCTTAAAACATCGTCTTCACGTAGGAAGTCGGAGGGCCTACCTCCTTCCCCAATCTAGTTTCAACAATGCTTTTTAAAGTTTTTTCTCAAGATAACAATCACCTTCACGTAGGAAGTCGGAGGGCCTACCTCCTTCCCCAATCTAGATTCAGTGATGAGATCTTGGAATTATTTGGCTTTTTGGCTTTTTATGGTCTCCCTTATACTCACTTATACTACTGGCGCTTTGAGAATTTTTAAAGGTTAATGCACCACTAAGATTAAAACGTGTTTCCTTAAATTACCTATTCATACACTTACTCAAGGGAAGCAACTTTGTGTTTTTCTCATTGAAGAACTTTATTCACTTTAAAACAAGATGTGGGTATATCAAGAAGGCTTAAAACACAAGAGTTTGCTTTCATGTACAAGAATCAACAAAATAAGAGGAGACAATGAAAATTTTTGTGTCATGATGTTTTCAATAAAAATTAGCTACTTAATCATGCCTTTTTCAATAAAACAAAACAAAAGAATAAAGTTCAAGGGAGTTTGGAAACACTACGACTAAAGACACTTTATTAGGCTCCCCACACACTTAGGAGAAGCATTGTCCTCAATGATTCAAGAGAAAAGAAAAATAAAAGAGAAGTAGAGGTAGAAGAAGAAGAAGCAGAAGAAGAAGGAGAAGGATAAAAAGGGAAGAGTGGAAGAGGAAAGCTCACATTTTTATCATTGAGGTCCATATGGAGGACCTTGGAGGTGAAAGTGGTGCATCATGTTCCGAAGCATTTGGTTATTTTCTTCGGATATGCGGTTGCCCCTTTGGACATCATGCCTTATGCTCATGAGTTCAACACCTTGCCTTTGTTGCTCGGTGTTTATTCTTTCAACCTCGGTAGTCATCCATGCCCATCTTGCATCCTCATTTGTTTCATCTTCATTAGGGTCATGGTATGCCTCATCATGGTGCAGTTGTGCACCTTCCTCTTCCTGATGCAAGTGTGCATCCTCTGTTTCTTCATTAGGCTGCTCTATGTGCACCTGTGGGTCATCAGCAACATACAACAAATTTGCTTCCACCTCGGTGTTAGTTCGAGATGGGTTAGGCAATAAAATCAAGATGGGCACATTGAGTTGGAGTGTATAGACAAAGGGGACTCGAGTTTTGATGAAATTCATAGAGATGAGAGTTTCTATGTTTAGTCTATTGTTACCCTCGATCTTGTTTATCCCTAGGTCTTCACTCACACCGAATCGCCCAGCTATGTATGTTATGATACCACCAACTACTATTTCTCCCCTACTATCGGACCTATTTCCTATAAGGGAAAGGTAGTCAAGCAAGTAAAAACAAGTGTTAATGGGTTGGTTGTGCAACATAGCCCAAATCATGAAGAGTTCATCATTCCTAGTGTTCCCTAATTCTTTCCGTCCCCTAATGGTACAAGCTATAACCCTTTGAAGGTACCTAAGTACGGGGTTGTGAATGTTGCTAGCTTTGTTGGCACATGTGTTAAATTGGTCAAGACCGGTGATTTGCTCCCAAAAGGCGGCGGGTTGATAGTTAACCGGTTTTAAATTTTGATCCCAAGAGTCGTGGATGAACCCCGCATTTGCGAAGCCCATCTCATCACAGAAGTGCTGAAGAGACATCTCATAATCAATATTCAAAAGCCGGAAAGAAACTCTATGGTTGGGGTTATCAAAGTTCAACCTATCTTTTGTAAAAACAATAGAACTTAAAAATTCATAGGTGAAGTTTTCATACCCTCTCATAGGTTTCAACATATCAACCCATCCTAGCCTTTCTAGCAAATTTAACACATTATCTTTAATACCTAGCTTATTCATATCATGGTTATCAGGGTACCTGCAAGGTTGTAGAGGTTTAGAGATTAGAAGTTTGTACCTATCCCTTTGCTTGTTGTCCCGGAAGATGATGCCATGATTTTTGGCTTGTGCTTTCTTCTTTGGGGGAGGTCCTCCGGATGAGCTTGCAACTTCCTTTCCACTTCTCTTTGAAGTCATTGCCTTGAACTTGCCTTTGGTGTGGTGGTTTGGGTAAGGGTTGTTTTGGTGGAAAAGGTTGGATTAGTGTTGTGGTGAAGGTTTAAGTGAGTTTTGGGGGTTGGGTTATGAGATTGGTGAAGAATTTTAGGTTTTTGGGTTAGGTTTAGGAGGGTTACGAATTTGGGGATGTTGTTTGAATGGATGAAATTGGTTTTTGAATGGTGGGTTAGGATTGGAATGGTGTTTGTGATTGATTGGGTGGAGAAAATTTGTGAATAGGTGTGAGTTGGGGGTAGTTGTGAAGGTTTGTAGTTGTATGGTTATGGAGGTTTGAGAGAGAAGGTGTGAAGTAGAGAGAAGTTTGTGTTGGAGAGTGAGGGAAGAAGAAGTCCAAAAGGTAGGGTTATATTTACCTGTGGTCGGGCACGGCCTTGCCAAGCTTGGCACGGGCCGTGCCAACATTCTGGACCTTGGCCATTTGTTTGGTCTATGAGGGTCTAGCACGGCCGTGCCAGTGTGAGCACGGGCCGTGCCAAGGTTCTGGAAGGCTAGGCATCAAAATTTTCTGTTTTCTTGAATTTTTCTCGGACAATAACCTACAAAATAATTAAAAGAAACAAAAAACAAAAACAAAAGCAGTTAAATGCATGGGTTGCCTCCCACGAAGCGCTCGTTTATTGTCATTAGCTTGACGTTAGGAAAGTGTCCTTAGAAAGGATCAAAGAGGTCATATTGTGTAGTTGACGCTAGAAAGCGTTCTTTCACATTATGTACTTCAATCATGTTACAAGAATAAAGAGCGGGACCTTTCATAACATTTTCCAGCTCGAACCCAATCATTGCATCACTTGCTTGAAAAACTATCCTTCCACTCTGAACATCTATTATAGCACCTGCAGTAGCTAGGAAGGGTCGTCCTAAGATTATCGGGACATCAAGGTCCTCTTCTATGTCGACCACTACAAAATCAGTCGGGATATATATCCCTTCTATTTTAACGGGTATGTCCTCGATGTAGCCAGCTAGGGGGATAGTAGAACGGTCTGCTAGGTTTAAGATCATCTCGGTCGGTTTAAGCTCTCCTATTCCCATCCTTTTAAAGAGGGATAAAGGCAACAAACTTACACTAGCTCCTAAGTCACACAAGGCCTTGTCAACGGTTTCTTTTCCTATCACACAAGGGATGGCAAAACTACCTGGATCTCTAAGCTTTTGGGGTTGCTTCTTGATGATTGCACTACTTTCCCTAGTTAAAGCTACTGTCTCCTTATGATCTATAGCCTTTTTCTTTGAAAAAATTTCTTTTAAAAATTTGGCGTATAGAGGCATACGAGATAGGGCTTCAACAAAGGGGATCTTAATGCAAATCTTTTTAAGTATGTTTAAGAATTTAGCAAACTGGGCCTCCAAGTTGAGCTTAGTGAGCCTTAATGGATTAAGAGTCTTGTTCTTATCAAGTGGTGTTTTTATCGCATCCTTCTCACCTAAAAGCTTAACACTCTCTCCCTTGACACCTTTGGCTTTGGTAATGGTCTCTTCTAACTTATTGCCCCAAGAGAAATGGCATTGACATGGGCTTTGGGGTTTGTTTCAGTTTGACCAGGAAAGACTCCTGGTGTTTGAGAAGAGATGGCCACTTGTTGGGCCACTTGGGAGATTTGGGTCTCAAGCATTTTGGTGTGTGTGGCGATGGAATCAACCTTGGTATTGAGCTTGGAGAGAGAGTCGTTCAGAAATCCTGTTTGGTTTTTCAATTCTTGAAGATTTTTATTTTGATTTGCAATGCAATTTTCCAGTAAAATCTCCAAACTTGATTTCTGAGCCACTCTCTGGTTGTTTGTATAGCCAGGTGGTGCTGCTTGTCCATAGGAACCTTGAGGATTTTTGTAAAAATTTTGATTTGGCCTCATTCCTTGGTTGTATTGAGCGTAATTCAGTTGCTCAATGTTGGCAGCACTACCTAACTGACAATCAACACCTATATGACCAGTTATACCACAGATTTCACAAGGAGGGGATGCAGAAGAAGGTGGGACAGCATTAACATTAAGTTTTTCAATTTTTTGTGTTAATGCCTCAACCTTAGCAGCAAGGTGGTTATATTCAGAGACTTCGTGTATACCTGCCTCTTTCTTAGAGGGAGTAGGAGTGGTGACGGCTCTTTCGTTGGTCCATTGGTAATGATTCTGAGCCATGTCCTCAATCAAAGCATAAGCCTCCGTGTAGTTTTTGTTCATAAGAGCTCCACCTGCAGCTGCATCAACAGACATCTTAGTGGTATATGACAAGCCATTATAAAACGTGTGGACTATAAGCCACTTCTCTAGGCCATGGTGGGGACAAAGTCTAAGCATTTCCTTGAAACGCTCCCACGCCTCATAGAGAGACTCCCCATCTTTTTGATTGAATCGCGTAATTTGGTCTCTAAGCTTAGCTGTTTTGGATGGGGGGAAAAATCGGGCGAGGAATGCTCGCCTCATAGGCGTGACTCAACTTCTCCGACTCAATTGCTCCGACTCAATTAGGTCACGGCCTGATTTCACCGGCATTTACCCTTTCTCGCTGCTCCGGTTAGCTTCCACGAATTTCACCCTTGCATTTTCAGGTAATCAGTAAATTGTATTTAGGTTTTGATTCAAATTTCAGCACTCTTTTATGGTTTCTGTTTATAGAACTATGCTCTGTTAGTATGTTTGGAATATTTCAGCACTTCACTTCAAATTCCTTGACCAATCTAAATTTGAATTATTGTGAATTATAATATTTTGGATCAATGGAACATTTAATGATGTGTCTGTGTATCCTCTTCTACATGCTCTCTGCATCTTTATGTTGAAATTTGTCTACTATGAGGTTTTCCCTAAGATCTTAGCTAAGTCTTTTATTAGGTGGATGATAAATCATATAGGTTGATCTGGGTGTAGCCTTTTTTGGTTATAGCCTTTTTTGGAAATATTTGTTGTTGTAGCTTGTTTCCTTTTGTTGATCATGATTGTCAGATGCTATGCATAAAAAACAATTTTTTGGTTTTTGTGCAATAAAATCCTTGAAAGTGTGTGTTTTATTATCTGTCTAAGAAAAAATGTACAATTTGGGTCTGAGTCTACATTTATTATTACACTATAAGCACCTACTTAAATGTGCAAGCACAGCCTATATGGGCATGGCTCACCATAATGACCTTTTTTCTGATGACATTTGCATGAGTTGTATTTGAACCTAGGGTTCCTTCATTCAAATCCTGCTATAAATCCTTTTTGAGTATGTGATTTGCATTGGGGTAATCCTTCTATCATCCTAAACTTTTTGAGTATTTGATTTGCATTTGCCTTGTGACTAAATAAGTAGTGAAGTTTGAATTTTGATGCTCTTTTTGATTTTATTTTGTTTACTATCTAAAATGATACGCTTTGTGCAGGGAACAAGGTCAAACAGGGGGAGGCACTGGTATGCAAGACAATTTTGCATTCTTTTATGGTTTCTGTTTATAGAACTATGCTCTATTAGTCTGTTTGGAATATTTCAGCACTTCACTTCAAATTCCTTGACCATCTCTTAAGATCACCAATCTAAATTTGAATTATTGTGAATTATAATGTTTTGGATCAATGGAACATTTGATGATGTGTTTGTGTATCCTCTTCTACATGCTCTCTGCATCTTTATGTTGAAAATTTGTCTACTATGAGGTTTTCCTTAAGATGTTAGCCAAGTCTTTTATTAGGTGGATGATAAATCATATAGGTTGATCTGGGTGTTTAAGTTATGTGGCCCTTGAGGTAGGGCAGTGCCTTAAAATGTTTCTAACTAAATTTAAGTTGCGCCTAACTGAATCCTTAGTATCCATTTATACATGTGAAACCATTTACATGGTCAACCAAATGGTATGGGCAATAAAGCCGAAGCTTTAGGCCAATAAAGCCAAAGCTTTAGGCCTCCTCTTCTGCAAGGCTTTAATTTTTATTTCATGTTAGTATGTTATACATGTAGAGGCTGCCCAGGTTTATAAGTGGGTTTTTTCTTCTTCATAAAAATGCAACTATTGTTCATTACATCTCATTACACGATCATATATTTTAAGTGGTTCATGATAGCTTTACAGAAATGAAAGCATAGGTGCATATTGAGCAGTTCTTGTTAATGCACCTGTAATCTGGTTCATAATGTCGGTGTTTAGTTTCTGAATAAATTAGAAAGAAAAGGCGTAAATTGATGCTATATGTTGGTTCACTGTATTTTCTGTTTTATACTTGCCTGTAATAGTCAGGATTAGGAGTGAGAGTGGAGGTATTGAGAAGGCCATAGTTCCCTCCAATTAATGTCTGCCTACAATAAACTTTATTATTAAAACTAGCTCTTTACAATGTACTCCTAACAATTAAGTTCTTAGCTTTCTCTTAGCTTTCTTCATCTTGATGATATTAGTATTAAAATAGGTGAATGTGAATAAAGAATAAATATTGATGTGTATTTGGGAATATGAATATGAATAACTATTTGACTAAAATGCAGGACGGATTTGATATCAACTTCATCTGACAGTGGACAACTGAGTGTTGAAACTTCATCACTGATTCATGCTGATCGACCGTCAATGTTGGCACTGAAGACACCACTCAAGCACAACGATATCAACAAATTTGTGCTGTTACAGTTCAGCTTTCTACACGTTTTTGTGCAGATCCGGAGTCATCTAAAATTTTTCTCGACGGTGTTCTTGAAGCTGGAAAAAAGGCAAAGGAGTTGCTTCTTTCTAAAGGTATTCGTACAGGCCCGACGCCATCTAAGTCTTCAAAAGTAGCTGCTGTTGGTGAAACATCTGCTGGGGTGAAGCCCACCGCACCAAAGTTCAAAGAAAGACCAAATCCAATTAAGGCAAAGAAGCGACTTAAAAGTGATTATGAAAAAGCTAGGGAAAGGCAGAAATTCCTTATCAATCGGAAGAAACAAAAGAGAGATGATGAAGCTTTATTGGGGATAGTGGTCACTGATTGATTGTTTTTAGGTTATAAGTTTGTACTAGATTTTATTTTGATGATTATAGTTTGGATATGATCTAAATGAAATTATACATTTCACATTTTTTGTTGTTATGTATTGATGATTATAGTTTGGATCATATATGATCTAAATGAAATTATATAATTCACATTTTTTTTTTTTTGTTATGTATTGATGATTATAGTTTGGATATATGATCTAAATGAAATTAAATATGTAATAAAAAATGAAAACATGAAATTATGCCAAAACCATCTTGCTAAGGTTTCCAGCAGGTGAAAAAAACTAAGGACCTAGAGTTGTTTCTGTGAGTTGTACTCCAAAACCATTTTGCTGTGAAAATGGTTTCTGTGAGTTATACTCCAAAACCATTTTGCTGTGGGAATGGTTTCCAGCAAGAACAACATGTACCATTAAACCATGCTTATTGTTTCAGTAATAATTTCAGTGTATAATATTTTAATCATTATTTAAACCCATGTACCATTAATAATTTCATTTAAAACCATTACACAATTATATTGGTTTTACATACAAGACTATCAAAACCATTAAACCATACTTATGGTTTCAGTATTCCATACCCCTAAGTTTGTTTGAAAAATAAAATAAAATGAACATTATACTATGAAACATATAAAAAGAAAAAAAAGAAAATGAACTACAAATTATTTGGCATGAGTCTGGATAACTAGTGAACTATAGCTTTATAGATCCTCCTATTTGTACGCCAAAACCATTAAGTACATCTAATGGTTTTGCAGTACAACACATAAAAACCATTTCAACAGGAAAATGGTTTTGGAATTATTTAGGTCAGCGGATTATAGGAAAAGTGAGGTGTCTGGTGTTTGAATCACGACACTTACAAGATTATAGGAAACAAGACTTTACTTATACATCAATGTTGGACTAGAGATGTGCGTCTGTCTGTTGATAAGCTGAAATCTACCATCAATGTTGGCACTGAAGACACCACTCAAGCACAACGATATCAACAAATTTGTGATGTTACCGTTCAGCTTTCTACACGTTTTTGTGCAGATCCGGAGGCATCTGAAATTTTTCTCGACGGTGTTCTTGAAGCTGGGAAAAAGGCAGAGGAGTTGCTTCTTTCTAAAGGTATTCGTACAGACCCATCTTCCGTGACGTCATCATCCAAGTCTTCAAAAGGAGCTGCTGTCGGTGAACCATTTGTTGGGGTGAAGTCCACTGCACCAAAGTTCAAAGAAAGACCAAATCCAATTAAGTCAAAGAAGCGACTTAAAAGTGATTATGAAAAAGCTAGAGAAAGGCAGAAATTCCTTATAAATCGGAAGAAACAAAAGAGAGATGATGAAGCTTTAAAAAAAAAAAGCGGTCACTGATTGATTGTTTTTATGTTATAAGTTTGTAATAGATTTTATTGGGAATATTTTGATATGATCTATTGGAAATTATACATTCACATTCTTTATTGTTATGTATTGATGATTATAGGTTGTTACAAAACCATTAGACAATTAGTTTGGTTTCACATTTGAACATTCTTATAAATTTTAATTAAATTGAACATTCTTATCACATTTGTTTTTATTTACAAAACCATTAGAACCATATACCAATAATAAATTCATCTAAAACCATTACACCATAAGTATGGTTTTACATAGAACACTATCAAAACCATTAAACCATATTTATGGTTTCAGTATTCCATACCCTTAATTTTGATCAAATTTTAATTAAATTCAACATTCTTGGGCCTAAAATAACTGTTAGAATCATATACCAATAATAAATTCATCTAAAACCATTACACCATAAGTATGGTTTTACATAGAACACTATCAAAACCATTAAACCATACTTATGGTTTTGGTATTCCATACCCCTAATTTTGATTAAATTTTAATTAAATTCAACATTCTTGGGCCTAAAATAATTGTTTATCACATTTGTTTTTATTTACGAAACCATTAGAACCTTGTCCCGATAATAATTTCATCTAAAACCATTACACCATAAGTATGGTTTTACATAGAACACTATCAAAACCATTAAACCATACTTATGGTTTCAGTATTCCATACCCCTAATTTTGATCAAATTTTAATTAAATTCAACATTCTTGGGCCTAAAATAACTGTTAGAACCATGTACCGATAATAAATTCATCTAAAACCATTACACCATAAGTATGGTTTTACATAGAACACTATCAAAACCATTAAACCATACTTATGGTTTTAGTATTCCATACCCCTAATTTTGATCAAATTTTAATTAAATTCAACATTCTTGGGCTTAAAATAATTGTTTATCACATTTATTTTTATTTACAAAACCATTAGAACCATGTACCGATAATAATTTCATCTAAAACCATTACACCATAAATATGGTTTTACATAGAACACTATCAAAATCATTCTTTTCTTTGCTTTTAGCCTCTTCTTTCCACTCCTCATCCAATTGTTCTTCATTCTCTTGTTTCTTTCTTTTACTCATCTTTATGTGCTGTTTTTTTTTTCTTTGCCCTTGGACTCTTTTGTTTTTTGCTTCTTATTTTTATCACCATCAGTGACATTCTTTTCCTCCTCTTCCATTTGTGTTAGTCCAATACTGAATGATGGCTCTAGCTCTTTAGTTTTTTTCACCTGCATGAGCAAAGAAAACCATTAAAACTTGAGTGTATTTTTGAAATCAATTAAAAGAATATGGTTCTGCAATGTCTCTAACAGAACCGGGTACCAATTTAAGTATTAAACTATGACGCTGTTGTTAAAGAAACCACATGTTCATCGACCATACATCATTAACAATGCATCTTTACCTTCCTATATAAGGAGAAAATATTCTCCTTATATAACACACTTGGTATTGGTTAAAAAAAATCATGTGGATACAACTAAATCACCTAGGTTTCATTCTGTATTTGGTGGGACACATTTGCTAAAGTAAAGAGATTCATGACAATTTTTACCTATTAAAAGTGTGCAAGAGAGTGTGTGGTTAATTGTGCGCAACTTAGCATTGCTCTTTACAGGATCATTTTCAGACTTCATATGTACTACCGGTTCCATTTCAACAATAAACACAATTAAATTTTATGAGTATTACTAATTTATACTACACGTATCTAAAATACACACGATATGAATGAATATCTTTGAATTGCAGCCGACAGAAGGAAATCCTTTATTGTGTGGTATTAAGAGTGGCATGCTTCTGGCATAAGATGGCACTCTTGTGAGTAATTTATGTTAGAGGATGTTAAAGAGATTGTTAAAAACAGTTTCAAAGAAAATCAACACTCTGAAACCATTTCAACAGCAAAATGGTTTCAGAGTAAAACTTGCAAAAACCATTTACACAACACATTGGTTTTGGCATAATTTTTAAACAAAACATACTATAATAAACACATTGGTTTTTAAAATGCACTAGTCTTCTAACTTAACTTAAACTAATAATGCTCTAGTCTTCTATCACACTACATACTTGTCTTCAAACACCAGCAAATTTTCCCAACCTATCTCTTGAAATCACTTTAAGCTTTTATGTTATATATATTTTTTCTTTCTGTTAAGTTTTTATAGTTCTTGGTTGGTTTGTTGGATACATATAGATATGGTTGTGCAACAGATAGAAATAGAAGTAGCAACAAGAAATCATTTTTGTAGTCTTTTGCTTATTGATAAATTGTTTTCTGCATTCTCATGTTTTCAATGCTCAGATCCGTATAGCTTGTTCATTTCTTTATGGTTCAAAGAAAAATTTAACACCAGAAACAAATGCAGAAGTCCAGCATCCAGAAAATAACATTAAATCTAAATTTCTAGGTTCAGACGTGAGATAAGGCACACTAGAATTAGAGTAACGAACCCCTAATTTTCGTGCAACAATTGAGATAGGTTCTCAACGTGCACGAGCTCCCTTTGAGTGACATCTTCCCCCTTACCTTGACTGAACTAAACTCATGGTAGCGTTGATGTGGAACGGAAGCAACTTCCCACTTAATCAGTTATCCTAATTCTCATTAAACTGCTCTCTTAGTCTTGATCACTCAAAACTATTTTATATTAAGGTAAGGAACACATCATAATTTATTGAGAAACACACTATAGTACAGACTACAGAATTTGACACAATTTGACAGATAGTCAAAACCAGTACCCTGCACAAGCACAAATAAAAAGTGACACTTCTTTTACACTTCCAATACCAAACTAATATATTATGAAAACTGGTTCTATAGTGTGTTATTAATAATACACTTGAGACATTAATCCAAAGAAAACAATTACCAGCATCAAATGGTTTTGGTGTAAAACTTTCTGAAACCATTCCTTGTGCCAAATGGTTTCAGACAGTATATTAATAATATACTTGAGACATTAATTTCAACTGTTTTTAATTTTACAGTATTAACATCTTAGGATTCAATTGGAAGTGATGAAGGAGAATGGAAGACTGCATTGGTAAGAACAGATCTAACTAAAAACAGAACAGATAGAATTGAAGAATTACCCTTTTTTCCATCTTCTTTTCCATCTTTTTACCATTTTTTTTTCCATTATCGTCATCAGATGCTTGCTCCTGCTCTAATGGTTTTGGGTGTAGGAAGCAATTATGCACGGTGCATAAGGAAATGGCTTATGCACCATAACCACTCCCTCCGCAAGGGACTCACAAATTTTAGTATTAAAACATTAAAATATAAGTATTTATACCTATTTATGTAACCAAAAAAAAATTATATAAAGTTATTAGTGATATCTATTTATTAAATTTTTGGAGATGTTTGGTTAAATGAATAGCGTACTTATTAATTATTATTTTTAAAAATTAGAAATGAGAGGTGTGTACATTCAAAATCGATTTAATATCCAAAAATGAATTTCTATCTTGTGGATGCTCTAAATGTGTTTAAAAGATGAGGGGAAATGAATAGGACAGCTATGAGTTCTTCTCACGTTATTGTAGACAGTATTATATTTTTGTTGTAGAAGCAATACATATAGATAAAGTAGACTATGGTATTGTTTTGTAGATAAAGTTGATACTAAAGTAAAAATCCCGCAACAAAATTGGGTTGGGGCTTTGCCTCTTACCATTAAAAATAAAATAAAAGTTGATATATAGATTATTAAATGTAGATCAAAAGAAAATTATTCCAAAAAAAAAAAAACAAAGTTGATACATAGATTATTAAATGTAAAGGAAAAGAATACGATGTTTTATACCATGTCGGGAAAAGCAAAAGGTTGGGGAAAGAATAAAAAAAAAATATTGTAATTGATAAAGTATACTATTATGTATCATTGGTTGATATTGATCTATTTTTTATATTTGTTAATAATAAATATTTATCATGTGTCTTTTTATGTATCATAACAAATATTAGTTCTGTATCTTTTTTTATTGTATTTTTAAAGGCAATCTATATATAGAGGGTTAAAAAAAATGGATATGATATGCAAGGAAAACGTGTAGAACAAAATGGCTCGAACTATTAAAATTGTCGAATTACTTTCATGGAAAGCAGTGCCTCTACAAAGATATAGAAATGTGCCAATCTATTTTTATCCCTATTGAGATATGTTAAATAATTTAAAAACTACACATTCTAACTCAAAAAATAGAGAACTAAAATCCAACTGCATTGTAGGATTTTAATCATCTTCGTTCAAATCTCCTAACTAAAAAAATAAAATTTCAATAATAATTTTTTATGGTAAAACCAAATTTCATGAAAAATCTTACCTTTAACTGCCTCTCAACCGTGTATTTCAAAAACTTCACAATTGGCATATATTTACCTAATAAACTAAAACTCTACTATAGTGTAGTGATGCTACTTTATATAGTCTGTTCCTTCTTTAATATGTATCACACTCGATCATTATTTACACTTGAATTGATGGCAAATAGGTAATAAGCTGTGCCGCTAGATCTTTCTTGATGACAAAACCAATATTCGTAAACACAACATTTATGGACTTATGAGACATGACATTATATGCGTGAAAACACGTTTTCTCATGTTTGGCCACTCTGTTTGACGTAGCTTTTACGACTGTCTATCCAACCGTAAATGGCCGACACCTAATCTCACAAACAGTGAAAGCCCAGTACAAGTATAGTCTGTTAAAATTTAAGATCATTTCAAGTTGCAACAGCCATGCATTGCAATAACCTCGACGGCCACAATTTAAAAATATTAAAAAGCATTCCGAACTAACCTTATGAAGTAAGTTTAGTCTTGTATATATATATCTGCCTTACTTGGCTTCAAAAGTACAGTCCACATTCACAATACACAAATATCATTTTGAGCTATACGAGTGAATTAGCTAAGCCAAATTAATTAAGGTACGTACTCAATATATTCATTGTCCTACGATTAACTTTTGTAGTGTTTATAAGATACAAGCATTTAGCAATAATAACCATATATACATTCATGATATTTTATGTACAGTTAATATTACATTAACCCTAGTCTGCATCTGCTAAACTTTCTGCATGTATTGATAGTTATCTTGCAAAACTCATCAATTTGTTGCAGTGCACATTTGATATTAAGGTGGACGGTGACAACATAATTTTGTTGAAATTTTAAAGTTGTAGCTGTAATTCTATAAAACTCACCAAGAATCCAAAACATAATATGCTAGGAAACAATTAGTTTTCCGCAGTGCAGGAGTTTACTTAAATTCTCTTTTCATTTTATTTTTTTAGTTTTTAACAGAGTTAACAATTAAAGAATTTATTTGATTAGTAAAATTGTTTCATTTTTTTACATAGGAAAATAGAAATGCATATAATTAAGTACAAATGTAAGAAGAGTACCGCAAATAAAGTTTTGATTTTGACAACCTTGACCCAAAAAGAAGAACAAAAGGAAAACACTTCAACCCAATTAACATACAAACAACCCAAACTCCCACTCAAGTACCAAACCATAAGAAATCATGCTCCATACCCACTCCATCGAAAACGAGCCAATAGAGAACATAAATTGAAAAAAAGATATTATTACGGGTCGTTCAAATGGATCATACAACAAAATGTCAGATCAACATAACCCCAAATTTGGAGTACATGTTTGCTGCAAACATGGTCACACCAAATTCCATTTGGAGTTATCTTCCTTGGGAATGTGTTTGGTATTGCTATTATTGTTTTCGCTGCTTTTTTTTTTATCTTTTCTCGTGGTTAGTTTTTTTGCGAGGGGTATGAACAAATGCTACAAAAAGTTGAAATATATATATATATTATTAAATGTAAATCATCACTAAAAAAAGTTGAAATATATATTATTAAATGTAAAGCAAAAGAAAATGCTTGACCAAAAAAAGGAAAAACAAATTATTCACCAAAAAATAAGTTGATATATAGATTATTAAATGTAAAGCAAAAGAAAACTACGAAGTTTTATCTTTTCAAGAATAAAAAACTACGATATTTTACAACATGTGGAGAGAGAAAATGGTGGGGAAGAAAAAAAATTATTGTAATTGATAAAGTACATTGTGATAAATAAAAAATATATATTTCTTTATGTGATAAATACTTTTTTTAAATAACTTTTTATCATATATATTTTTTAACGCATCAATAAAAAACATGTATCTTGTATTTTTTTTTTAAAATTTAATAACAAATATTAGTCTATCATGAACATGACCAAACAAGTAAAAGTGAAGAACAAAATGGATCTAACTATTAAAATTATCGAATTACTTTAATCAAAAGTAGTGCCTTTACATAGATATAGAAAGAGATAGGTTATTTGAACAATCATTTTTTAGAATAATTTGTGAAACAACTAAAATATATAAAAAAAATTGTAAGTATTAAAACAAAAACCAAAACAATAAAGAGAGAGTAAGAGCATAATTTAAACATCAAAGAAAAAGTTGTCTAAAAATTATAACAAAATAGTCGTAGAAAATCATTTCAGATATAGAAATATGTCGGGCTATCTTTATCCCCTATTGAGATGTTAAATCGTTTAAAAACTCTCCACTCTAACAAAAAGAATAGAGAACTAAAATTCAACCGGATCATAGGATTTCAGTCATGTTATGTTAAATCTTCTAATTAAAAATTAAAATTTCTATTACCATTTTTTTTCTTTCTAGAATTTGAAATTCCAGTCTACTTTCAATTTAATGAAAAATCTTACCTTTAACCACTTCTCAACTGAATTTGTATACTTTTTGGTGTTGACTATACTCCTCATCGAGGTTCCAAATTCTTATTAGTATGGTGACGTGGGGACATGAGTATTGATCCCCATTTAAAACGAAAAACCATAGCAGTAAGGTAATGATACTTTTCATAAAGGAGCTCAAAACAGTCACTAGTAGCAACGTGATACTTTTCATTAACCCAACAAAAGTAACCTCTCGTGATATTTATTTATCCCAAAACCAAAAACCATAGAAGTAAGGTAAATATCCCTTCTACTCAAATTTATTTTATCTTTCTGCTTATTAAGAAAGAAAAAGAAATAAAGTAGTTATGAGAATAATTAGAGAGGAAATAAATATGAAAATTTAGAGAGTAAATATTTAGTGATAGTTTTTTATTCATCACTAATTTCTCTTGGTAAATTAAATTTTCTAGTAGTATATTGAGCACATATTAATAACTATAATAGAATAAATCAGAAAATAAATAATTAATTTTCTCAATTTTGTTTCATCAACACTAAAAACTGCTGTCTTTGATGCTCCAATTTTTTTATTTTTTTTTGCTTTCAAAGTAATAGGTGTTGTTTCCATAGGTCAAAATTGTTGTTATATGGTGTCATGAAAAACAACCAAGTCTCACTTTGTAAGTATGAGATATATGGTACATTAAACAAATTATGACAATGATCTTTAATATTTATTTCATGGTTGTTTTGAAGGAGAAACAATGAACAATGAAGTGGAAAATCATGGAGGTTCAACAGAAACCGCACCGAATAAGGAATCAAAGAAAGGATGGAGAAAGGTATTAGAGAAGATACGGAGTTGGTTGTCCTACAAAGACAGGGACAAATGGTTGGAGGATATGAGAGGGAACTTGGGTTTAATAGCGACAGTCATCGCAACAATGACATTTCAAATGATTTTAAATCCACCCGGTGGCGTTATGTCGATTAAAGATGGGGAAAATCCACCCAGTACCGACGCAAGTCCACCCAGTACCAACGCAAATCCACCAAATGCCGACAATTATGACAAAATTTGTACTTTTGTCTACAAAGAACGTCTATGTCCAGGTGAAGCTGTCTTAGCTGTTAGGGACTCTAGTGGATATCTTCGGTTCCTTATTTCGAACACAATTTGTTTTATTGCATCAGTAAGTGTTTGTCTCTTGCTGGTGAGTGGAATTCCTATGCATCACAGGTTTCTTATGTGGCTTTTATCATTAGGGATGTGGGTCACTCTCACAAGCCTTGCTTATTCTTATTTAACAGCTGCGATAATGACCACCCCGGATAGAGTTTATTTTGAAGCTACCGAAGTTGTTAACAAAGTTTTTTTTACGTGGATTGGATTGTCGGCGTTTATTGGTTTATGCCATACACTAAGGTTGGTTACTTGGGGAGTGATTGTTCTCCTCGAAAGAAATAAGAAGCCAAAAAGTACAAAGGAGACTCCGATTTGCTAGTTTTTTAAAACTTCATTACTATGAGTCTTTATTTGGGACGTCTCGACCATATAAAATTATGTATGAACTTGTGTTTATTACGTGGGAGCTAGTGCTAATAAATTAATTAGTGGTATCCGTATGGGTATAAGTTATCTATATATTATGTATGAACTTGTCTTTTATTATGTGAGAGTGCTTGTAAGTTAATTACGGTAGTACACATGCATTGCATGAGTAAAAGTTATCTATAACGGATTGTCATAATATAAGTTATATTGTAACCGTTCTATAAGGTGCACAGCAGCAAAAAACCATTCAAAACAGGAGCCAATGAGCACAGCAGCACCAGCTCTCTAAGCCAAAAATATGAGACATCAAAAAACACCATCCTTTCAATTTTATCTTGACATATCAATCACTTAGGAGACAAAACATTCTGTCAAATGCAAAAGTTCGCTTCTTGCCTTTGCGAAGCGAATTAAACAGCAAAAAATTCGACTAACTCAGTGCTCCAACCTTCAACTTTCCAATCCAACCATATAAGAATTAAATCCCAGATATGTTCATCTTAGTGCAATTTAAAAACAAATGACTTGCTGGTTTTCTATACCATCAAAGCAGTAGACACAATACTGTTGATAAACGTCCTGAATGACTCCTCTCCTCCACAGTTCCACATTGTTGGAAGCCTATCATGCAGTAATTTCCATCCAATTAAAATAATTTTTGACGGCACAGAAGTGTCCCACAAATATATACCTCACTGCAAATCACGATTTCACCTTTTCTTGTTGGTAGAGTGTCTTTTTCAAGTGAGGTAAGACCTCTCTATTTATAGGTGAGTAAACCCAAATTTTTCGAAACAGTTATTGCGCGATGCGCACAAGTTCATGCACATCACATCTTAGACAATATCGTTTGTCTGTTTTCTTGTTATGTTGGTGCGACATTTGGCTTTTAGGCATCACGTCATTGACAGTAGTTGACCATCTGATTGTGCGAGGCATGGCTCCTAGCAGGCATCACACTTCTTCTAGTAGTTGACTTCACTGTAATTCTTCATCCCTTGTTCCATTTCACTTCACTGAAATGTCTGTAGTGACTATTCCCCAAGAAATCACTTTGATAATCTTGTACAAAGTATATATGACCACAAAGTTGTCTGGTTTCCATAAATTATCTTATTCTAAGGTCGTTGTTCTTCATTTTGCTCTTCTATGTGTATATCAGTCGATTTATTTACATAAAAACAAACTAAAACATGCTAAAAAGTCTCTAAACTCCTAAATAATGCTAAAACTCATATATGACAGACTGTCATCACAACCCACACTTGGAATTTTGATTTTCTTCAAGCAATACACTTGTGAAACAAAATTTGGCTATAAAATAACAAGTCACCTTGAATGATAAGAACACCAAAAGTGTTTATCTCATCCTACAATGGAACTACCAGTATTTCATTTATTATTTTTCTCGAAGGGTTTCAGTTCTCCAGACTTCATGTCAGTAGGTCCAAAGAATTTACTACATAGATGCTAGCTAAAACATAACCATTTTCTACCTACTTAATCTACTTAAAATTGAAATATGGCGAACACTCAATTGACATGCACATGCCAGTTGACCATACAACTTGAGGACATTCTAAACGCGAATTAAAGTACATACAATATACAAACTTTTGGAGGATTTTATATGTTATATCTTGGCTTAGGTAAAGGGTGGATAAATTCCAACACTTTTGGAGTACGATATCCACTATTTTTCGATCTATTCAACATGCCAACAATTACCAAGCAATTGTGCCCTCCTAGTAAATTCAAAATGAGTAGAAAGAGAACTTTAAAATTTTTATGAATGGACCTATTTTTGAAGTTTTTGTGGTCCTGTTTTTCTTCATTTTTTCTGTTTTTGTTTCATGAGACTTATTTTTTATGAGTGTCTCTTAGTTCTCTTGTACCCCACCCCAACTTAAAATGTTGCTAATTTCAAAAGCATCCTCAAACTTAAAATCAAACCTAGGAAAGCATTTTAATGCTTCTAGCTAACACTACAATAAATTTGTTATTTTGCGACACATTTATATAGAATGTTTACCTTATTTCGCGACACATTTCTATAGATTGATTTTATATTTGGGTAATTGTAACTTATGCAGTTATCGACATCTTCGTTGGCATTGGTTTATCTTCATTTTCCTCATCGACGTATCGACATCAGAGCAACATGGTAACACATTTTCGCCACTTTTATCTTTCACGTTCCTTGGCTTTATTATTATTCTCACCTCGACTATTGTGTAACTATCGTAGGTGGCAACTTGCGACAGTTTGACCTATTGCAAATCCCCTTCTTAATCGTCGCAAAGAGCTTTTTGTTGTTGTAGTGTAAATCCATAAAGCGGAAACAATATTAAAACAATTATGAAAGTCTAATTGGCTTATATAGTGGTTTGCCACTGAAAGAAAGGAGATATGTATGAAAACTCAAAGTGGTTTAGCGTAGGATATTATAAACATAAAGAGTCGCTTGAAAAGGCTCTATGTACCAATAAAACTACCTCAACGTGTGTACGTACAACCAATAAGCAAGTAAGGAATGAACGAAAAGCTCAAGAAATGAGCAATGGATGGAATCCATTCCACCTGAAAGAAAAAGTAGAGAATGGAAGGTTATGCTAGGTAACACATAAGATGTTTTTCTTCTTTCTTCCTGAAAATTCCTCCTTTGAACCGTCGAGCAAAATGCATTCACTACTACAAAAAGGGTCTTATATAGCGCCTCATAAATAGCGCTTTTAACACTGAAGCGCTATAAATTAAAACAAGGAGGTCTTAGCTAGCGCTTCTTTGGAAAAGCGCTATTTATTCTTTTAAGTTTATATAGCGCTTTGTATTGAAAGCGTCAGTGTAGGTTAAATAAAAATAATAAATATTTTAAGAAAAAAACATGATAAATTTTATATGGCGCTTTTGATGGAAAGCGCTATAAATATTGCAACCTTAAATAGCGCTTAAAAAGCGCTACTGAATGGTGTTCAATGCTAGCGCTTATAGGTTAAAAAAAGCGCTATTTATGCAAACATAAGCAACCTTCAAATCCCTTGTTCGATTCCCTGTGCTGATATTTTGTTGTTTTTTCTTCTTTTTTTTCAATGAGAAATGCTTTGAACTAATGGTCCCTTGTTCGATCTCTGCATAACACATATTTGGGATTTATTTTCAATTTTTATGAAAATCAATTGCTGTATCAAAACTCACATTTTTTTAATTTTTTTTTTCTTCATATATATCAGTTAAAATATAATGAGACCAATTTGACTGTTATCAAATCCCTTGTTCGATTCCCTGTGCTGATATTTTGTTGTTTTTCCTTTTTTTTTTTTTTTTTAATGAGAAATGCTTTGAACTAATGGTCCTTGTTCGATCTCTGCATATATAACATATATTTCAAATATATTTTCAATTTTTATGAAAAATCAATTGCTGTATCAAAACTCACATTTTTAAATTTTTTTTTTCTTCATATATATCACTTAAAATTTTTTTAAAATTTTTTTCCTTCATATATATCACTTTAATTTTTTTTATTTTTTTTCTTCAATTTTTTCCGGGTTAAATATGTTTTTGGTCCCTATAAATATATCAAATTTTCGTTTTAGTCCCTCTAAAATTTTTCTTCAACTTTAAGCCCCTCAAAATTTTTACATCTTCACTTTTGGTCCCTCTTTTAAAGTAAACTCTTATGTACAATTTATATTTTTGAACAAAATTTCGCAGAAATATTCATAATATTATAAGAGCCTCCCCCAAAAAATATTAGAATATTTTAACAAAACATGAATTTAATATGAATTTTTATATATTTTATGGTTAAATTCATAATTAATTTATGTTTTGTTAAAAAATTCTAATTTTTTGATGAATTTTTGTTATAATATTCTACACATTTATGCATAATTTCATTAAAAAATACAAAAATTAACTTAAAAATAGGGATCAAAAGTAGTGATTGAAAATTTTATAGGGACTAAAAGTTGAAGGAATATTTTAGAGGGACTAAAACGAAAAGTTGATATATTTATAGAGACCAAAAACATATTTAACCCATTTTTTCCTTATACCAATTTAATTTGACTGTTGCTGTTAAGCACATTTTTTAATATAATATATAGTCAAACTTGAAAGTTGAATACATTTTTGGTCCCATTATTTTTATTAATTCAAGATATGAGTTGTTATATTTTGAAATTATAAAAGTATATCTAGTTGAAATTGTTGGCATTAAAACTTTGAAAATTAAAGTAAAAGATAGAGGTTGATCATCCTATACTTGTTGCCTAACATCATGTATATGACCAATTCATTATAAAAAATTTATAAAGTCATCGCCACTCAATCTTTAAAATAAAAAAAAATAAAAAAAATTATACATAGGAAATTACGACAATGACCTTATTAATATGAATATTACCAATTCAATTTCATTTTCTCTTCCCCTTTCTCTTTCATCTGTGCGTAAGTTTTTTTTTTCTCCCAGCCAAATTGAATCCGACGGAACAATATCCACCACCAAACCACCGCCGACGAACCGCGACCACTCTCCTCCTTCTCCATCCATCACCGCCGCCGCGATTACTCTCCTCCTTCTTCAGTTTTGAAAGCTATCTCCATCTCTCTCCACAAACCCTAATTGCTGTAACTTGTAAGGTAATGTGAAATTTGAATGTAACTTCCTTCAATTCTGATTTTGATTTGATGATTACATGTTTTTAGTAATGCGAAATTGAATTTAATATTCTGGTAATGATTTGTAATTTTGTATGTGTGTTTAGTAATGATTTAGTAATGTGAAATTGAATTTTTGAGTTTTTGATTGCTACTGATTGCTACAAAAATGTTTTAGTAAGACATGAATGTTCTGCTTATTACTATGGTTTAGAACATGAACTCTGATTGCTACTGAACCCGTTACTTGTGTTTAAATAATTGTCTCGAGTGTGAGACAATATAAACCATTTTGATCGCTTAGTCATTTTCAGAAAGGTAAAATGCCAATGCTTCCGACATATAAACCATTACTGACATATAAACCTAACTTCAGTAAGTTTAGTCAACAAGAAAACATGGGAATCAGGCTCAAAAGAAATTGGCTCAAACAATCAACATATGATTAAAAACTAATGATTTCTCAAAGTTACATTAAAAACTATTAAAAGCCTTATATGATATTAGAAAGAACAAGAAACATATGATTGTGTGATGCCATTATAGCCCGACTTAATTTTTACATTTTGTCATAAATTGTGTATTTCTATATTTGGATCTATAGCTATGTGTATATGTTCTATTTTCATATTGATTAAAAACTAAAATTAACAAGTTTGAATTGTATATGATTAAAAACTAAAATTAACATTCCCGAGGTATTTAATTACTTGCTTAAGTATATATTTCATTTAGTAATTTGCTAATTATTTTTGTTAATAGCTTTATGTTGATTTGGTTTAGGGTATATCACCTTGTTCACTGTACCTGCTGTCTCCTACTTATCGCATAGTCGCTAAGGGAATGGTACACAACATCTTGGGAGATAAACTTCACCATAAGCCACTCCCTGTTGGCTATTTGAAAGTTTCAATTGATATTGCTTTTGAAAAGGATGCAGAGTTGCCCATACCTGATGATGATGCTGATATAAGGTTGGTTGGAGATGCAATAGGAACATATGTGGCATGGAAAAGAAACCTCATTTCCCTTAATCTTGAGGTAAAGTAAATTGTTTTATTTGTTATGTATGGTGACATTTAATTGACGAGGGCAGAATTTGTACTTCTAAGAAGTTATGGTATTGTGTCTAGCTAATTAAATATAGATTCAAGCATAAAAAAAAAAAAAAAAAACTGATCACTGACTGAATCAATTTCATATAGACTCCTGCAACATATAAAGGCAATGGTAATGATGGGATTAGGAGGGGTGACGAGTCGGCCACATCAAAAAAACAGGTATATACTGATATACACTAGAAATGTTCATTTTACTATTCAATCATTTATTAATCATTAACTAAATTAATTGTACAATTAATATTTTAGATTCAAATACAAAAATTGCATGAAAGTACTAAAATCATGAAGAATAAACCAAGAAATATGTCTCCAGTACAAAAGTTGAAAGAAGTCACTAATAAGGGTGGACATAGAAATATTCAAATCACAAAACCAAAACAAGATGCAAAAACCAAACATCAAAAGTCTTACTCTACAAATTGTCGTCCATCGTGGGTGTTTGCTCTTAAATCACTGGTGGCAGTGCAAATGATGGAAAACACAGATATGCGTCAGATAACTATGGAGGAAAGTATTTTTGGTGAAGAACAGTATCATGAAAACATTACCAAAGAACAAATGCATGAGTTTTTTGAAAGTACAGAAATAGGTGTCTCTGTTATCTGCATATATATCAGGTACTCCGAATAACTTTAAATTGACTGAACAAATTATTTTATTTGTATAACATTTAATAGTATCTAATATTATATTTTCAATTCTAGGTACTTGTATGAAAAATTTGTGCGCGACACTGATTTCTCAAGGAAATACTCCTTCTTATCCCCCCATCGAATATCATTGGTGTTAATTGAAGCAGAACAAGAATTGGTCAAAGAATACATGGTTAAGGAATTCTTGAAATATAAAGATGAGCACAAGTTATTTATTCTACCATTTTATGTACATAAGCCTATGTAAGATTTTCCTTGAAACTTTGCTTTTGATTATTTTTTCCTATCTTGTTACCATCGTTTATAAAAGATTTTCTAATTAACTTTGACATTTGTGTAGTGCACATTGGCTGTTAGTTGTCATTGATCCCATATCGGAAATCATATATTATTTGGATCCATTACTCAATGACTATATGAAATACCCAAAAATGAAGAATATGTTTGACACGTAAGTATATATAAATTTATATATTGATGTATATGAAAACTTTATATATATGGTTAGTTGTATGTAATCTAAGTTTACATTTATATTTTGTAGAGTTCTACAGGTATTTCGCTCTGCAAGGGACGCTCAAGTATCAAAGAATAAATTTAACAACATATCATGGGTCCGAGTACAGGTTTAATAATATAACAGAACAACCTTAAAAAATTAGTGTCTGAATAATATAAATAATTTAATTGATACAAACTTATTTTATTGTTTGTAGTGTCCTCGCCAAGAAAATGGTATAGATTGCGGGTACTTTGTGATGAGGTTTATGAAAGAGATTCTCATTTCAAAACTAAACGAGATTCCAAAGCTGGTATGTTATTTTTATATTAAAGTATAATATTTGTATATAATTAAGTTTATTAAGTAACGTGATTAGTTTTTGTTATAATATATATGCAGTACATTGATGATTTCAAGTGTGTGACATACTCAAAAGATAAACTAAGAGAAATCCAAGAAGAATGGTGTCAGTTCATGCTCGACCTAAAAGTTATATGATATTTTTATGATAAGGTGGGTTTCATGTTTCTAAATATATTTGCTAGTGCATGGTAGTTGTTTTAATTTATAATCTTGCTTTAATTTGTACTCATGATCAGTAGTACTTTGAATTTATCTTTAATATAATATAGTGTTATTGCTTAATGGTGTTTTCTGGTATATATTAATTCAGGTGTGGAGGAAAGTAACGAAAATTGGAAATGAATGATGATTTGTCTGCTTGTTTTGTATAAAAATGTTGAGAAGATCAAGAAGATAGATGAAGACTGCATGATACAATAGAAGATTTTGATCGAAGATTTTGATCTTTATGTTAACTAATTAGTTGTGTAACTCCTAGAGATCGATATCTATGTTACCATATTAGAGGCCATACATTTCTGACTTTTATGCTATATGTACATACATTTTTTATGATATATGGTTAAGTTTTATTTGATAAATAATAGTCTCAATTATAACGTGCCAAAATTATATATATTTCCATTTAAATTTCTGACTTTATATATATTTTACTTTAAATTAATAAAAAACGCTATCTGCGAAGGAAAAATAAAATTGACAATAAAATAAAATAAATGCTTCTCCTAGCGCTTTGTTTCCTTTATAAAGCGTTATCTAAACATAGTTACATAGCGCTTTAATACAAAAGCGCTGTTGTTAAACCTGTCTTAAATGGCATTTTTTGTAGAAAGCGCTATTGAAGGAGAACCATTCCTAGCGCTTTTTGACATAAAGCGCTATATAAACCATGCTTTAAACCTGTCTTAGTTGGCGCTTTTCGTAGAAAGCGCTATCGAAGGAGAACCATTGCTAGCGCTTTTTGACATAAAGCGCTATATAAACCATGCTTGAAACCTGTCTTAAATGGCGTTTTTCGTAGAAAGCGCTATCGAAGGAGAACCATTACTAGCGCTTTTTGACATAAAGCGCTATATAAACCATGCTTTAGCTAGCGCTTCATACAGAACAAAAGCGCTATATTTCTTTTACCAGCGCCAGGTACAGTAGCGCTTCAAAAGCGCTATATAAGACCCTTTTTGTAGTAGTGATTTATTTTTGTCCATTAGAGGTAGACCAAGAAATTCTTGAAATTTTCATCAATCAGAGATTAGTGTTACTAAATTGACAAATCTAAAATAACAAGTAATATTTGTTTAATTAAAACAAATCCATATTTAATATTCATGCATCATAGTCATCTTATCAAGAGCAAAAAAATTGTCTAAGCAAAAATGATTAAGCATAAAAAAATGTTTTTACGTCTTTAACTTGAAGCTTGATGGCATCATAGTCATCAAATTACAATAACAGGACTTGGAGCCACTCCCATATCATATCTCTCATTTGGTGACTGCCAAAGTTGTAGATGTTGTTCAAACAACAATTCTTAGAAATTACTTTTAATATTCTAGTCTTGCTTCACTCTCTTCAAAAACAAATTTTGCTGCAACGTAACATAATATGTATTAAAAAAAAAAGGAATAATACCAAAGAGAAGAATGGAAACAACATATTTAATTGGTGAGTAAAGTGCATCAGAGTAAGCATATTAACAGTTCACGAGCTCGACGACTTCTTCTGCTCCTTCATCATAGATTCATAGGTACAAATCATCCCCCAAGTGGATAAAATAGCATATAGTGGGAGAAATCAAAGATGATTATTAATAATAGCTACCATAAAAGAAGAAACAATCAAGACCTATAACCATTTATAATCAGGTTTAGCTCATCAATAATTTTTTGAGTCATCATTGTGAGCATAGATCCATCAATAATTTTACCTTCACTTCAGTACTGTCCAGGATCCCATATCAATAATTTCATATGCAATTTCAAAACAAAAACAACACAAGATAAAAAAAACCAAATATTAATGATACTAATTTATACTCATGATTTAAAAATACAATCCTTCCAATTGCACTCCCCTACTACACACTCTCCAACGCTTAAAAAGTTTAACTAAAAACATCAATCTAACAATAATAAAAATTCAAAAACATCTATCATTCCATCCCACGATTGAAAAAAGAAATTACTCCCTCCGTCTTTAAATTATAGTCGTTTAATGTTTGTGCACGATTATTAATAAAATGATTAACAGCGTTGATTTTAATGGTAAAATTAATATCATTTATTCCCTCCATCCCAAATTGTATGTCACTTTAGAAGAAAAAAAATTGTCCCAAATTGTATGTCACTTTACAATACCAATGAAATATTAATGTTACTTTTCATATTATATCTTTAACTATTTATTACTCTTTCTTTTTTCAATTCTTTCATTTATATTTCCCATATCATTTATTAAGAACAATTTAGTAAAATAACTCATAACATCTATTTCCCACATAATATTAATAACATTTCTTAATATGTGTGAAATGTCCAAATCGTCATACAATTTGTGATGGAGGGAGTACTAAAATATATTATTAATTGTAGTTAGTGGAGTAGTTAATTAAGTTGAATAAAATTCATTAAATAAGGGTATAATAAAGGAAAAAATAATAATAAATGCTGCATTGCTATCGTAAAGTGACAATTATTTTGAAGAAAAAAAATGTTAAAAGAAAATTATTGTGAGACGGATGGAGTAGCTTAGTAACTTTGACATGGTGTTGTCAATTGCTAGAAAATAGGGTTTGTTTACATTCTGTTATTCAACACTAGCACCACTTTGTTCCATAATATTTTGGATTAAATAGCGTATTTTAGAACAATAGTGTTTGTTCAATGTACACTTACTATACAATTGCGCTATAGCATTGCTATATATAGCCACTATTTACCAATATTACTTCAACCGTCCGATCCAGCGGGAAAATCCTCCACCTCTATAGGTAACGTCACAACTACCTTCATAATCTAGCAACCTTTCCATTACTACGGTCCTTTCATAATCGATACATAGCTTCATCATTCATCTTATCACACTACTAAGCATAAACCGCACCAAAATTCCTCTAACTTCAATACCAACAACAAAACTACCCCAAACCTTCCACCAATTGAATTTCAAATTTTAGTGTTTTATTTAACGATGTACAAAACAATAATTTACCGATTGGAACTTGAAAAAACATCCTATTAACAATTTCCAACAAAAATAAATTTCTTTGTTCAATTACAAAAGCTTTGATTGAGAATCTGAAATCGTTGAAAAAACAAGAGCGAATAGTAAAAATGACATACAAAAGAGGAAATATCGATTCATAAGTACATTGTTTTTTCTCCTTAGAAAAGGTACATTGTTTTTTTTTCTTTTGGTTACAAAGCTAACAAAAACAAAACAAAAAAACAGAGAACTAAAACACAAAAAAAGAAAGAAAAAAAAGACCAAAGTCTACGGAACCAGGTTCCTGTATAGTCTGAATCTAAGAGATCAGATAATCCTGGTGGAGCAGAGGTGTGAACAACATACTCTGAAGTAGAAGAAGCACCAGTCTTAGCTAGGAAATCTGCACATTTGTTTCCTTTTCGAAGAGTGTGATCAATAGAAGCTTGCCAGTTAAGATTGAGGAGATCCTTGATGTTTTGAATCAACGTAGCATACTTATTAACACACTGGAGAGAATTCGTGTAGCAGAAAACCTCTTGAAAGTTCATCTCCTTATCAAGTAACAACCCACGACGAATGGCAAGAAAAGCTCGGCAAGAAGGATGTCAGATGTACCTGCAATTGTAACCTGAAAAACTTGTAATCCAACGTCCAGTCTGGTGTCGAAGTAAACCTCCAAATCCTGCTCTGATGGAATTTCCTAAACAACTACCATCTTTATTAAAAAAGATACAAGATTGATTAGAGGAGTTCCATCGAACCCCTTTATCTGCAATCGAAGGGGTTGGAGAGCAAGAGAAGCAAGATATCAGGCTGGCAGATAAGTTACGAACTTCCATGGCAAGACGGTAGGTAGGGACATAAATATTAGAAGAAAAGGTATATTGTTTAATATAACAATTCAATCGTAAAAAAAAAAAATTAATTAAAATAAACATTAAACATTTTAACCTAACAATTAAATCGTAAATAAACAATAACTAAAATAAACACTTTAATATAACAATTAAATCGTTAAAAAATAATAATTAAAATAAACATTTTAACATAGCAATTAAATCGTTAAAAAATAATTAAAATAAACACTTTAATATAAAAATTGAATAGTTAGAAAAACAATAAACATATAAACATTTTAAGATAACAATTGAATCATAAAAAACAATAATTAAGTAAAAAAAAAACAATTATACTTACTTCGACGTCGCTCTAAAGCCTCCAACTTCGGTAGAAGCGACATGTCACTAGAGCCTCCAGGAAAACCATTCGGTTCGTGTGCAACCTCTGATACCGCCTGCTGCTAAGGGTCAGCCACACCATCCTCTTGAGCAATTTGCTCATATTGAGGTTGATGATGTTGTGTAGCGTCCACTATCAGGGATGGACCCGTCTGGGACGACGACCCCTCTTACTCCTACGCTCGTTGTCGTGTTCTAATAAAAGGGCACGCAACCACCCTCTCTGCCCGTGCCCTCCCAGTCATCGTTTCATTGCCGAGTCTCTTCCTATTTGGGTTGCCAGACATATCAATACAACATACAAAAATGCAAAAAATCAATTATTTTTTCATTGAGACATTTTATTAAACACCTAGAGTTCAACATAAACATCGTGAGTTTATGGTGTCATTTCAATCTCTAATCTACCACATTGCACTCAAACTTACTCTAATCAACATCAACAATCTAATTTCTAACTAATTTCATAACAAGCAAAAAATCTAACATAACCTAAAATTTAACAACTTTTATCAAAAAATTGAACATTTCAACCAAAAATTCAAATTCCAAATGATCATAATTTCTTACTTGATGTTCGAGTAGAAGTTGAACTTGATTTGCTTGAGTTTGTGGGAATTCGAGTTTGGAAGGAGAAGTTGAATTTTCTTGGTTTTGAAACAAAATGGGTATCTAAACGTTCTTTAGAAAGATAGCTACATAAACACAATACACGTTTTCTTGCATTTGTTTTTCTTGTGAATTTTTTTTTAATCCACTTGCTTCCTTTCATATCAACAATTTTCTTCTTGTGAATTTTACTCTAACCGATTGTTTTTCTGTCAATTTTCTTTAATAATTTTTTTCTTTCAAATCAATTCAAGGGAAAGCCTATACTCAAATCAGTTTTTTTCCATGAATTTTTTTTCTTCCGATGAAAAATTCTATTGTTTTTTTTTTATTATTAAAAGTTGTAGAAATAATTAAACTAAGACAAGAAATTATAAAGTCCAAAATAAATTTGCAATTCCAAAGATAAAATATATCATATTAAAAGAACAAACATTATTATCAAATATATTAAGTTGATATTCCACTCCAAGCTTGTATTGACGCGCATATATTGATGTTGATTTTTAAAGAGTATTGAATACAAATCATTCCTATTTTAATTAAGTTGACCAACATTACATTTAATTGAGATTAATTAAATGGAACACGTTAATCATATTGTTCCTTAACCTGGGCACTGGATAGCATTGCCCTAATATATAAGCCCCCTACATTTTTTAGCATCCCAATACAATGTGTCAATCTCTCAACCCCCTAATGTCACGTCATCATTAAAAGCAAATTCTATTTTTACCATTTTAAGCATTTACACAATTCAAACAATAAAATATCATTATCACACATCTTAATAATATACAAGCCCCCTACATTTTTTAACATCCCAATACCATGTGTCAATCTCTCAACCCCCTAATGCCACATCATCATTAAAAGCAAATTCTATTTTTACCATTTTATGCATTTACACAAGGGAACTTCTACGGTACACCTGCAAAATTAAGGTGTACCGCCACTCTTACTTCAAAAATCTATCATTTTAATGAAATAAAGAGCTATTTCTTGATATTTGTATTTTAGAATATACCATTTTATAAGAAAAAACATCATATCATTGTTTATAAAAATCATACTAATTTTTTTAACATTTAATCCTAAAATATAATCAAAATTCTCTATTATGAGTACTAAAAATTCAGAAAAATTAAATTTTATTTTGTAAACATTTTTTTATAAATAAGATTTAATTATTATAATTATAGGTAATAGAAAACAATTTTTCTCTTAAAAAAAAACACATTTAACTATTAATTCAATGATTTGGTGTACCAATACACTCAAATCTTTGAGTGTACCATAAAATTTGCCTTATTGAAACAATAAAATATCATTATCACACATTTTCCCTCTTCAATTCAAAATTCAAATTTCAATTTTTTTTAAATCCTCATTTCTCTCTCATTCACTCTAAACTTCTTTCTTTCTTTTTCCTCACTCTCTCTCACACATTTCTTTCTTTCTTTCTTTTTCCTCTACCTTCTTTCTTCATTTTCGATCAATTTCAACCTCCTCTCACTAAAAGAAAGCCGTCATTATCTTCCTCTCTTCATCCTCTACAAAACCAACTTATTCATTTATACATCAGGTTCTCTCTCTATCTCTCATCCAAAAATACCCATTTTGGATCTGTTGGTATGTCTCTCTAAGCATTGATATTATGTGTTTTTGTAGTTTTGAATTTTGGATATGTTGCATAATGAAATAATGAAGCAGGACACATGGAAAGGGTAATGAATAACGATTCATCCATTTTTCTTTTTCAGATTTATAGATCCATTATATTTTGAATTTTTAGAAGAATTTTTTTTGATCAAATCCTATGTATCTTTCGGGGAAACTACTCACATCAGGTATGACATTTAAATGTATCAGATTCAGTTTTCAATTTGAATTTTGGATGTTTAATTAATTATTGATTTTGTTTTGAGAAACAATCAGAAATGGATCGGAGGGATGAAAAACACTATTAAGTCATTATGTAATATATTTAAAAAATTAATTGTCACTTGTAAATAGGATCGAAGGGAGTACTACATAACAAATACCCGATAAATCAGAAATGATTAATGAGAATTGGTGCCATACTTTAAAAGCACAATTATCACATTTGTTTATAATCCATCTACGTGCCTAGGGATGTCAATGGGTACCCATGGGTACGAAAATTATGATACACATCCCCGCCCCGTTGGATAAATATGATACCCATGTCCGCCCCGTACTCTCGTGGGTACCCGCTATGCGGGTACCCGCGGATATTTAGGTATGCATAGGTACCCATGAATTTTTTAATTTTTTTATACAAATAATAACTTTTTTTTAATTACAAAAACTTCAAGTTTTAAACATCCATACATAATCCATTCAAAATTTCATAAATCATACATAATCCATAGAAAATTCATTATTCTTACATAATCCATATGATATGTTTTTTTATGTGAATGAAGTAGAAACTGTGAACTTAATAAGATAAATTAAAACAAAAAAAAAGTTACTAATGTAGAATCTTAGGTGGACGGTAAAATTTTCTTCAATAAGGTAACAACTTTAAGTTATAAGATAAGATATATAAGAATATTTTAATATTTTACTTAAGTGCTTATCGGGTATGAGTACCCGTGGGTATGGGTACAATCAAATCCGTATCCGTATCCATATAATAATGGGTAGTCAAATACTCGTGGATACCCGTTTAGCTACTCGCCCCGTGCCTGTGACGGATTTTACCCACGAGTACATGTGGGCATGGGTATTTTTGCCACCCGTGCCTACTTTCACTAGTACAAATTTTTTCTTATGCTAGACAATTTTGCAACACTTTTTACTAATTCGCAAAAATGATAAATGTAACATTTCTTTATGGTTACTGATGATACAAAAAGTGTTACAATAATGTAACATTTTGCGACAGTACACTTTTTTAATGTTACAGCTAATACTCTAAAATGTAACTAAAACTCTTTAGTAACAGGGGCTTTACCTAACAATTGTTCAACTGTTACTAAATTTAATTAGTAACATTTTTATTGATTTAGTAATAGTTTTCAAGTGTTACTAAATCTCATCTATGTTGTAGTGAACACTTACCCTTGTGGATGGTCTACAACACTTACCCTTGTGGATGGTCTACAGGATTGAAAAGTTAAGGAGTTAAATGATCATGGTTTGAATCTTGGTAAGGAAGAAAATACTAACATAACAATTAACATACTAACGTTTGCCATTGAAAAAATTATATACTTCAACATCTTCTTAGAGACTCAATAAACCGTCCCAATTTTATTACAATACATATTTAACATGTTCAATATACATTTGCCAAGTTGTCCCAACAATTCTGCAGCATATATGCTTTTAACCCTGTTCTGCAGTTTGGATTTATGCAAAGCCTAGTCGGAGTAAATTGGTTAAGACCTAGGGGCAGATCCACTATTAGTCTATGTGTGGTTAAAGCAAAAAAAAAAAAACGCAATATGTAACAACAACCAGAACAAAATCCAATTTTTCCTATCCTTCTCTGTCTCGTAAAGTCATTTGCAACTTTTGATGTGAACAAATTATTAAGGATGGTTGACTTTTATTCAAATGATTTTATGGATGTGTCAGAAGTGGTGTTACGCCATCAACTTAGGAATTATGTTATAAATGTTCAATCTGACCCAAAATTTGCCAAGTCGAAAGGACCTTCATATTTTTGTGCAAAACATGTGGAAACAATTAAATGCAACACATTTGAAATGCTTTATAAGCTTTTGAAGTTGGTTTTGCTCTCGCCGGTAGCAACTGCAAGTATTGCACGTGTTTTTTCAACTATGAAAGTTGTGAAGAGTCCACTATATAACAAAATGGGTGATCGGTGGCTAAATGTCCGTCTTGTAACTTATATAAAAAGAGATGTTATTTTAACAATTAGCAATGAAGTCATTTTACTTCATTTTTAACAAATGAATAGGAGACAATTTTAATATAGTTTGCATTATTGTTTCTTTCTAATTTTAGTCACAAATATACCAAATGTGTAGATCCGTCCTTGGTAAAAGCATCCTCAATCTAGTTGGAGTAAAATGGGTAAGACCATCTTCATTGAAAAAGGCTTATCCTTTAAGAGTTGGCACTTAACATGTATTTCCATTGTGGGGTAAAGTAAGATAGTAGTTATTAGGGGGACTGGCACTTATAAATATTAAATGAATGATTATAAATGAAAGATTTGTACATTCAAAATCCATTTAATATCCAAAATGAATTTCTATCTTGTGGAAGCTCTAAATATGTTTAAAAGATGAGGGGACATGAATAGGACAGCTATGAGGTCTTCTCACGTCTTTGTAACCAAAAAAAAGAACCACTAAACCCAACAATTGAGTCGAAGTGCATGTAGTACTAAACCCACGAAAAATTAGCACCAAGAAAACCTAACCAAAAAGGGAAGTAGGAAAGTCAAAAAACCGCTAGACAACCTAAAAGACCACAAAAGATGACATGGAAAAAAAATACCATTCCTAAAAGAATCGCTAAAACCTCGAACTAACGAACAAATCACTCGTGATAAAGCCATAACCTCAACCCAAACCCACCTCACACACTCCTATCCACTGAAAACTACGCATTGAGACCCCAAAAGTACCCCAAGCCAAGCAAGTGTATACAATCAACAACCACCTCATCCATTTCGACAACGCACATTTTTCACTAAATCACAACCCTCATGCGCTAAGAGTTTGTCAATCAGCGTTGGCCTATCTTCATTAAATGACACCTCAATATTCATTCCCATGTTGAAAATCCTCTCCATCTCAACTCTATTGGTGCCAATTTTAGAATTAGGATATTTACCCAAAACACCATAAAAAATGCAAACCTGCTCTAACCCCCAAAATATCCTCTTAACACCTCTCTTTTAAAACGGACCGAGAGAGTAAAAAAATGAAGAAATTTGTTTAAAATCAATCGCCAACATTTTATATTAATGAATAGATTTCCATCAAATGAAGAAATTACCCTTTGATGAATTGGGAGTAATTTACCCCTAATGACAAGTAGGATTTAATTTTGAACTAAAGGAGATGGATAACACATGGTGAATGAAAAAGATAAAGAAGTTTGATGTTTTTGAGATAAAAAAGTAACTGATAGCGGAACATCTATGGTACACCTCATAAATTGAGGTGTACCGGTACTCTTGATTCAAAAATTTATAATTTAACAATCATTTTATGAAATAAAAAGTTATTTAACAATATTTATATCCGTTTAAATGAAAGATTTGTACATTCAAAATCCGTTTAATATCCAAAATGAATTTCTATCTTGTGGAAGCTCTAAATATGTTTAAAAGATGAGGGGACATGAATAGGACAGCTATGAGGTCTTCTCACGTCATTGTAGACGGTATTCTATTTTTGTTGTAGAAGCAATCCATAGATAAAGTAGATTATGATATTGTTTTGTAGATAAAGTTGATACCAAACTAAAAATTCCAGCAACAAAATTGGGTTCGAGCTTAGCCTCTTACCATTAAAAAATAAATAAAAGTTGATATATAGATTATTAAATGTAAATCAAAAGAAATTTATTCCCCAAAAAAATAAAGTTGATACATAGATTATTAAATGTAAAGCAAGAGAAAACTACGATGTTTTATAACATGTGGGGAAAAGCAAAAAGGTGGGGAATAATAAAAAATATATATTGTAATAATAAATATTTATCATGTGTCTTTTTATGTATCATAACAAATATTAGTTCTGTATTTTTTCTTTTTTTTATAGACAATTTATATATAGAGGCTAACATGAATATGATCAAACAAGGTAAAAGTGTAGAACAACATGGTTCAAAATATTAAAATTGTCGAATTACTTTCATCATTTCATGGAAAGCATTGCGTCTACAAAGATATACAAATGTGCCAAGCTACTTTTATCCCCATTGAGATGTTAACTAATTTAAAAACTACACATTCTAACCCAAAAAATAGAGACCTAAAATTCAACTGCATCATAGGATTTTAATCATCTTCGTTCAAATCTCCTAACTAAAAAAATAAAATTTCAAAACTCCAAATTTCAATTTATTATTTTTTTGGTAAAAACAAAATATAATGAAAAATCTTACTTTTAACTGCCTCTCAACAGTGTATTTCAAAAACTTCACAATCGGGATATATTTACCTAATAAACTAAAACTCTACTATAGTGGATAAATAGTATAGTGATGCTACTTTATATAGTCTGTGAAAATTTAAAATCATTTCAAGTTGCAACAGACATGGCCGCAACCGCAATTTAAAAATATTAAAAAGCATCTCAACCTAACCTTATGAATTACGTTTAATGTGTATATATATGTCTGCCTTACTTGGCTTCAAAAGCACAGTCCAACTCCACAATACACAAATAGCATTTTCAGCTATACGAGTAAATTAGCTAAGCCAAATTAATTAAGGTACGTATATATTCAATATATTCATTGTCCTATGATTAACTTTTGTAGTGTTTATAAGGTACAAGTATTTAGCAATAATAACCATACATTCATGATATTTTATGTACAATTAATATTGAATTAACCCGAGTCTGCATGTGTTGAGATTTAATCTTGCAAAACTCATGATTGGATATGCATATGTTGAGTCTGCATGTGTTAAACTTCCTGCACACCCTTGAAGAAACAACATATATAGTGACAAAAAGATGACTGACAGACTCAATGGCCTCCTGTAAAATTGTAACAAATTGAGTAAATTAATATTTCTTTTAAATATAGAAAATAAGAAAAAATTTATTACTTTGAAGTTACAAGCCTAAACTTATGTTTGTTACAAACAAGTTTACTAAATTTTATTCCCGAGTATAATATGTTCTTGGGAATAGAAAATTTTTCCTAAAGAAAAGGGTGAGAATAAAGTTCTCATGGAGATGAGAATAAATTCATAAATAGATACCTATTAAAATCTCTATTTTCATGGTTCCTGGGAATATTATAAAGTTAACCAAACATATTTTTCCTAAATATATACCTTGGAATAAAATTCCCATCTTTATATTTCAAGGAATGTTATTCTTAAAAATAAGGTTCTCTCATGCTCTCCTTTGTTGGGTTACCCAACTAACGTATGGTAAATATATCTCTTGTACTCAATTTTATTTTATCTAGCTGTGATGATCTCTTCAAAAAACAAATCTACCTGTGATGAAAATAATTAGAGAGGAAAAAAGATGAAATTTTGGAGGGTAAATATGATTTTTATATATTTTTACACTTAAGGCGTATGCTCACTAGTAAAAGCATAGTCAGAACGGTTGTAAAATAATTATTACTGTCATTTTAATTAATTAAAAAACTATAAATATTTAATGATAGATTTTTTTTTACAAGAAAATATTTATAATAGATGTCATTTCTTTTTTTAATCACTAATTCTTAATTTTTCCAGTAGTTAATTATTGAGCACATATTAATAATAATAATTATCTCAAGTTTTGTTTCAACAAATTTTTTTTTTTTTTTTTTATCAAAGTTAGAAATCAATATAAAGCAAGAGGCCTGAACAAAAACTAAAAACTGTATGTTGTCGTTGATGCACTAAAGCAACAATATATTTTTTTTTTCTTTCAAAGTGATCGGTGTTGTTTCCATCTCTCGGAATTGATGTTGTATGGTATCAAGAAAAACATTCCAGTCACACATTGAAAAATTAAAATAAAATCTAAAAACAAAATTATAGGAGAGTGATCATCCATCACACCTTAATTACAAACAGGTACTTATGAGTTGCTTCCTCCGTCCCAAACTGTACGTCGTTTTGGAAAAAAAAAATTGTCACAAATTATATGTCGTTATACAATACCAATGAAATATTAATGTTACTTTTTCTATTATATTCTTAACTTTTATTACTCTATCTTCTTTCAATTCTTTCATTTATCATTCTAATATAATTTATTAAGGATAGTTTTGTAAAACCACTCATGATATCTATTTATCATACAATATTAATTATATTTCATAAAGAAATGATATTTGTACAATCATTTTGTGACAACTTTTAAACAATTTTTTCTCTCATACTCACATGTCGTTCTTTCTCTCTCTCTCTCTTACTTTTTTTTTTCACTCTATTGTTTTTTATCAATAAGAATATAGAAATAAAAGGTTGTCATCAAAGTTATCTTCAAATAGATGAACATATATAACTACTCCAATAATATGTGGAAATGTCCAAAATATCATACAATATATGATGAATGGAGTATATGGCACATTAAAAAATTTAGGCTTAATAGTAGTTTTTGCCCCATAACTTTCTCGAAGTTGCGATTTTGGCCCCCTAAGAAAAAAACTACAAACCACCCCCTAAGTTTTGCAACTGTAGCAGTTTTGACCCCAAGATCAATTTTTTATAAAAAAAATTACACGTGGCACCTCACTTAGGGTGCCACGTCAGCGTAGACAGAGTCAAAATTGACCTTGAGGGACAAAACTGCCACAAATGCAAAACTTAGGGGGTGGTTTTGTAGTTTTTTTTAGAGGGTCAAAATTGCAACTTTGGGAAAGTTAGGGGACTAAAATTGCTATTAAGCCAAAAAATTTATGACAATTCTTTTATATTTCAGGGTTGTTTTGAACGACAAACAATGAACAATCAAGTGGATAATCATGGTCGTTCAACAGAAACCCCAACTAACAAGGAACCGAAGAAAGGTTGGAGAAAGGTTTTAGAACTAGCAGTGAATTGGCTGTCATACAAAAACAAGCATGAATGGTTGGAACAGATGAGAGGAAATATGAGTGTAGTAGCAGTATTCATAGCAACATTAACATTTGAAATGGCAATAAGTCCACCCGGTGGTGTTAGGTCTGTTGAAGAGAACAACAAAGCTCAAAAAGGAAATATATTATGTGCTAACGATACCCGTTTGGAGCTATGTCCGGGTGAAGCTGCTTTGGCCGTTGTATACCCTGAACACTATTCTGACTTCCTTTATTGGAACACAACATGTTTCATTACATCGCTTAGTGTTTTACTCTTGCTTATGAGTGGTATTCGTTTGAGTCATAGGTTTACTATGTGGCTTTTATCTATGGGGATGTCTTTCACTCTAACAACTCTTCTTGTTACTTACAGAATAGCAATATTAATGGTTACCCCAGATCCTGTATATAGTATTAATGAGAAATTACTTTCAACGGTGCTTAAAATTTGGATTGGATTGTTTTCCATCTCGGGTTTGTTACTCACTCTGCGTATTCTTATTTGGACAATTAATGATTACTATCTCAATAAAGGTGAAGGTCAATCAAAAGGAAACAACTCCACCGAAGATTCCACTCTCTTGATTTGATCGTACAATCTTCAATTACGACTATAATTAGTGTGCTAGGTGTTGAGATTTGTATGTTTAAATTTTATCGTTGTAATAAGGACTGTTTTTTTCCTTTGAATTAAAAAATGTTGGTGATTATAGTTTACTGGCGGAGGAAAAATATTTGGGGAAGAGATCCAACCATGTATCTCTTACATAACCACTTCATTTGGCATGTACTTGTGTGTAAGTTGTCTTTATTTATATGTAATATAAATGTGGTTATGTTTTTGTTTGATCTGTACTCTTTCTTTCTTGCTCGATTTTTTTACAAGGTTTTTAGCGAGGCATATGCAAAGTTTCCTTAATTATTCTAGTTTGGATATTGGTTTAGTCCTCCCAAATACCTTTGTATCTTTCTTTTATCTATACCATATATATAACGAAAATAATATCGTTTCGCTTCTTTTGGACTTATTTTTTCTCTTTCTCAAATTACCTTCAAGATTTGCACAGGTCTTATTTATTTAGGACATGTACACAGAGGCATAGCTATTACTGTCTGTGATATTGGACCTGTAAAATTAAAGATTGATTACTAGCTAGCTAGTAATTATACAGATTCAATCCATCGTGTTGTCATGTCCGTTTATTCATATATTAATCAGCATATAACAAAATATGCATGAAGGTTGACCATGAGTTCCCTCTACAAGTTGTTTTTTGTTAGATTACTTTGTTTTTATGGATATTGCATACTTGAGCTCTCATTACAGTTCCTTAAAAAACTTATGCTATCGTTACAATGCTTATGAGATTTGTTCACGTACATAATCTTTAGCCCAGTGACATATAAACATTGAAAATTACTTGCTAAGTTTATTATGTAATAAGCTCTCAAAAAATAGTTTTTTATATAATGTAATAAGATAAAGAAAAGAGTTATAATGTAATTATTATGATTAATTTAATAAATATAATGTACATTATTACCAAAATATTATATTTCTTTATGCATTCTTGATAGTAGAAAGTACATTAATAGTTAAAAAAATAATTTGATAAAAAATTTAATCAGCATTTAATTTAAATAGGATGGAGTATAAAAATGAAGAAATTCGTTTAAAAACCATGATTAAAATGTGAATTGTGAACTTAATAATCCATATTCAATTGTTGCTGCAAGTATGTAACCAAAAAAAAAAAAAAGTGCTAAAATATAACCAAAAAAATTGTTGCTGCAAGTTGAATGTAAAAAAACTGCATGCATGTATCACATTTGTTTTCTTCAAGCTACGCATTAGCTTTACAGTTGGAAAGAAAATCCATCAATTGCATTTTCCCGTGGGAAAACTAGGCTAACATTTTTCTTTGGGTGAACAGTAATACATGCAATGTATCCCACCATTTTTATCAATAATTAGGACATTGACCGAAAACACCATAAAAAAAATGCAAAGCTCTAACCCCCAAAATTTCCTCTTAACACGTCTCTTTTAAAACAATAAAGATATTTAGACACATGTATATAATCTCAGTTTCGAATATCTCAGTTAATCAAATATATAATCTTTACGATCACATTTATTCAATTGCATGGTCACTATTTAAAAGATAAAAAATGTGGTTACTCGACTAAAATACATGTGACCACTATTTTTCCATTTAATTAACCAAATAAATTATGAGAAAAATAGTTATCACACAACTATAAAAATGTGGTCACACATACTATATATTTGATTAACTGAAATTTTCCAGAATAGTAGAAAGAGGTATCTCTCTATCATTGCTCCTTTTAAAACATTGAGGCAGTAGAAAAATTAAGAAATTCGTTCAAATTCATCGTCGATATTTTCTCTTTCCATGATTACTATTTTTTTTCATTTCCATTCACACTTACTACAAAATAGTTCAAAAAGGAACGGTGGAAAAAAGATTAAAGAAAAATTCAACAATGGTGCTACAAGCTCCTCTGACTCCCTCCTTTCCAATCCCTTTCTAGCCTTCCCATCACACGACACTTGTTTCCTTGCTATTAGTTCTTTAGAATGGAAACTTCCAACAACCTTTCCTCATTGACTCCTCCATGCCTTCCCTTCACCCTCCCCTTTTCTTGTCCGGAATCTGCATGGCATTGATCACCACTTAAAACAAAAAACCATAACAGTAGGAATCCAATGCTGCTTGCCTATATAAAGCGGCTCAAAAAACTCAAAGAATTCCATCAGAAGTACTAACCTCTCGTGATATCCATCGATCACCAGCATAACTCACTCCCAGGTAAATATCTCTTGTACTCACTTTTATTTTATCTTATCTTTCTGCTTATTTAAAAAAACAATAAAGTAGTGATGAAAATAATTAGAGAGGAACAAAATATATGAAGTAAATATTTAGTGATAGTTTTTTTTATCCATTACTAATTTCTCTTTGTAAATTAAATATTCTAGTAGTAAATTGAGCACATATAAATTATAACTATAATAGAATCATTCAGAACATAAATAATAATTTTCTCAAGTTTTGTTTGAACAAAAACTAAAAACTGTTGTCATTGATGCTCCAACATTTTTTTTGCTTTTAAAGTAATAAATGTTGTTTCCATTGGTCAAAATTGTTGTTGTATGCATTGTTGTCAAAATCCAGTATTTTGTTATTTTGCGACTTTCTTCACCTTCAACGACTCAAATCCATAGTAGAATTTTAAAATAGGCAAAATCATCGATTTTGATTACGATTTTACGATTTCATATAAACTAAGTCATTTATAACTATATATCATTTATAACATATATTTAGTATTATTTTTTTTGGTAAAATCCATCGATTTTGATTGCGATTTTCAATTTCTTATATCTATTCTACAAAAGTAGTTGATTAAAATTCTTCGATTTTGGTTGCGATTTTACGATTGTCGATTTTGCTCTTCTCTTTCGATTTGAAACAAAGTTCCGATTTTGACAACCTTGGTTATATGGTATCAAGAAAAAGATTCAAGTCTTACATTGTTTTATAGAGAGTGACACTCATCTGCCAAACCTTAATTAGAAATGGATTAATTTGTTAGAATGAGTTATATATGGTACATTAAACAAGTTATGACAATTCTTTCATAATGGTTGTTTTGAAGGAGAGACAATGAACATTGAAGAGGAAAATCATGGTGGTTCAATAGAAACCGCAGCGAATGAGGAACCAAAGAAAGGTTGGAGAAAGGCATTAGAAGGGATAGAGAGTTGGGTGTCATACAAAGACAAGGAGGATAAATGGTGGGATGATATGAGAGGGAACTTTGGTTTAATAGCAACAGTCATCGCAACAATGACATTTCAAATGGTTTTAAATCCACCTGGTGGCATTAGGTCGATGAAAGATGACGCAAATCCACCCAGTGGAAACACAAATCCACCTAGTGCCGAAAATCTTGATAAGTTTTGTTCTAGTTTCAACGGCATACTTTTATGTCCGGGTGAAGCTGTCTTAGCCGCTGTAAATCCTAAAAAATATAGTTTGTTCCTTATTTCCAACACAATTTGTTTTATTGGATCACTAATTATTTGTATCTTCCTAGTTTCTGGAATTCGTGTCCGTGGCAGGTTACCTATGTGGCTTTTATCGGTAGGGTCGTGTATCACTCTCTCAAGCCTTAGTAGTTCTTATATAATAGCTTTGCAAATGACCACCCCAGGTGATGTTTATTATGGAGCTAGGCGCAAATCTGTTCTAATCGCTAATTATGCTTGTATTGGATTGTTAGCGATTATTTGTTTGTACCTTACACTAAGGTTTGTTATTTGGAGAGTGAAAGTGTACTGGAAAAGAAAAGGAGTAATTAAGCAGGCAAAAACTCCAAAGTACCTTACACTAAGGTTAGTTACTTTGGGAGTGAAAGTGTACCGTAAAAGAAAAGGAGTAATTAAGAAGGCAAAAACTCCAAAAATTACAAAGGAGACTTTGATTTGCTAGTTTTTTAAAACATTAGTCTTTTTTTTTGGGACGTGTGGAATGTGCTTGTAAGTTAATTATTGTGGTACCCATGCATATCATGGATAAAAGTTATCTATACATGTATCTATGAACTTGTGTTTTATTACGTCGGATTGCTTGTAAGTTAACTAGTGTGTTACACATGCGTGGCATGTAGGGTCGGTTTTGAAGGGTGCAAAAGCCTCCAAAATTTTGAGGAGGTGTCTTAGTGGTAATTTAGGTCTTGGGTTCAACAACATAGATCCCTTTTTTCCTTCTTTAATTTTTTTTTTTTTTTTAGTATAAGAGGACCTTGGTTTAGGTATGGATTTGAGGCCCTTAAGTCCTCAAGACCCTCTCTTTTTCCTCTAATTCACCCTAACTCTCTTTAACATAATGACTTTTATATCTATAAATAAAAACATAATATAACTATTTTCTTGTTCTTATTTTTGTTAGAGCACTTGTAATTTTCTGCTTTATATTTGTTGTATAAAATAACAAAACTCTAACGATAAATATTATAATTATTCTCTAAATAAAACATGATAAACTTTTTTTTGCCTCTGTACAAACTAAGAAAAATAACAACTTAGAAAATTGATAAAGATATTCATTTAAAGTTGTTTTTTATTTATTTTTTATTAGAATATTGATCTTTTTCTGTGTTACTTAAAATGATGAATATTTTTTATGTTTACAGATCATATTTTCAATTTAAAATAGATGATTTCTCTTTAAAAAAAATGTATTTTATTTTACTAAGGGCCTATTTTTAGTTGAGAGTCGACCTCCATTTTCATATGAAGAATTATTGTGTAATCATAGTAACAACAAAGCCTTATTTTCATCTTCCATATTAACTTCAATGTTGGCCAAGTCATCAAGAATTTTGTTAAATTTTGTCAATTGCTCCGTGATTGATTTAGACTCCACCATCTTCAATGAGTAGAGTTGTTGTTTCAAGAGTTTCCTATGAGCCAACGATTTCGTCATGTACAATGACTCCAACTTAGCCCACATTGATGTCGCGGTAGATTCCCTCGCGACATCCCTTAAAATCTTATCTCTGAGACATAAAACAATGGCACTCTTTGCCTTGTCTATCATCTCACGCTTCTCCGCTTGTGTCAAGTTTGCTGGCATCGCCGCTTCACCTTTCAATGCTTCTACAAAATTTTGTTGTGTCAAAACCGCTTTCATCTTAACCTTCCACAACCCGAAATCATTACTTCTAGTTAACTTCTCGATGTCCCACTTTGAACCCATGATACTCACTTTACCAACTTACGCATTTGTCCCACGGTAGGCGTCAATTGTTGTGAATTCGGACAAAATCACACCAATGAAAACAAAGATGTGTTGAGCAAAGTGAGTGGTAATCAATGGACAAAATAGTCTCAATCAACAACAACAACAACAAAATAGACTTAAGTCTTAGTGTAGAACAACATCACAAGCATAATCAAAGCAATAAAGATAAGAAATGAAAGAAAGGAACAAACATACCAAAGATTGTTAACCCAGTTCGGTCCAATATAACCTACACTAGGGGAGAGAGCAGCTCTCCAATCCAATAAGATGAAAGTGACACAAAGGGGTTACAAGAAATTAGCTTGCAAGCTCACAAAGAACAAAACCTAATTTTCTACCCATTTTTCAAGTCACTCACACCACTACCACAATTTTGGCTTTTAATAGCGCAATTTTAATAGCGTTTATGGATAAAAGCTATTAAAAATGCAACTCATAGGCCTGTTATAGCGCTTTTCAGAAAGCGCTAAGAAAAACATGTTAAAAATTGGGTTAGATAGCGCTTTCCTATAAACACTATTATTTTGGTTCGGACTAATAGCGCTTTTCAGAAACGCTATTGTTGGGGGGGTATAGATAGTGTTTTTGGGCTTTAAAAAAAATAAAAAATACGCTTTTCTAAACTCTATCCCATTATCTCTCCTCACCATTGTACTTCTCCTCCAAAACACTCGTGTGTCTCTCTCTTTCACTTTCCCACTCGATCTCTCTCTCTCTCTACCTCAACTCGTTTTTCTCACTCACCACAAAACCTTCTCATAAATCGCATACCCATCACATATTCTTCTCAATTGAAATCGTTTTTTCACCTCACCTTTCCCTCTTTCTCACTCTCCATCTCTCCATCAAACTCACAATGAAGAAGAGATCGTTACTGCCGCTTATAGCGTTTGACGTATCACCACACACGCCCTCAGGTAATTCTTCTTCTCAGTAATGACTTCATGGGTTTTGCTTGTGCTATTGGAATTGGTTATATTTTCACCCAAACCCTAATATTCATATGAACCCTAAATCTGAATTGGTTATTATTTGTTACAATTACCATTGCAAATTCCAAATTTTCATGGTTGATTCTTCAAATTTCATGCTCAATTTACAATGGTTGGAGCTTGATATATGATATTAGGTGTCGTGATATCTTTCAATTAGAGTGAGTTTTAGCCTTACAGTGTTTATTGTATTCAACCACGTGTCACTTCTTACCACCTAGATTAGTTGTTGCATTGATGGTAGTAGCAATTCAATTTGATAGCTGGTTTTTCTAGCCCTTTATTGGTCTCTCCAAGAAACAATGATTTGGGCACTTTTTCTTATTCAACATTAATGAGAAGAATGGTTTACTTATTTCAATTCACTTTGATAGTTGTTTCATTAGCCAAATCTTTAACCTGAACTGTAACCACATCAATATTTAGCTTTTATTAATTTTGCAGGAGAAACTTAGTAATAAAATCCATCATCAAAACCATGGAAATGTTTTTTCAAAAATAAAATAAAATACTATGAAAAGTTGCTCTTAATTTATATTGTACATAGTTTTGATAGTATAGTTGAGCTTCAATTCAATGGTGTTGCGGTTATGGAGATACATTGAAAACATTGACGTCGCATTTTCACAATTAATTTATATTCATTTAGAGTAATATTATATGGTCGTTTGTCTGTTTTTTTTTGTTACGCTAATGCGTATAATTTTTTTTTTAGTGTTGTGTAATGTGTATAATTATTTTTATAAAATTTTGATTTTAAGAACAAGTGTAGTTGTCTAAAAGAATTATACTTATATATATTTTACACATTTATATTGTAACAAACTATGCATATCTTTTTCTTATTAAAAAAACTAAATATATATTTTTCAATGACACCAGCATTGTAACAAATATAATATTATATAATATAAATTCTTATCTTTTTGACTGACACTAAAAATATGGTATTCTTATAACAAAATTTGTTAGAGTATAATTGGAAAAGAAAAACCAATTATTGTCATTATATATTACACACACATATACATATTAGATGGTATCTCTGAATATATGATTGAGCGTGACGAAGAAAGCAATATAAATGAAGAAATCAGTTCATATAATCCAGGAAGAGTACAAGATGGAGGCTACATGAATAAAGTTAGAAATTAAATAGGAGTTGCATTGATGGAGAGTAGAAACGTTTGAGTTTGTGATGATTTATGTTTTTTTTTTTAAAAGATGATTATTGTTTTTAATTTTCCAAACTACTTTGATATTATTTATGTTATTATTTGAGCCTCCTTAAATTATTTCTCCTATTCAAATATTTAACAAGTCTTTTATATGATGATACAAATTTGTATTCATGTTACACAAAATAAACGTCGTTGAGTAAATATAGTATTTGTAAAAATATATCTTTTATATTTTAAACATTTTTCCCCTTCAAAAAATATTTTAGACATTTTTTTATTTATTATGTTAATTCATAATGAATTCAAAGTTTTTTTTATTTATAGACAATGCATAAATATATGCAAGGTTCCGAGTTCGAACCCATACACCACCAAAAAAATAATAAATTCAAAGTTTTGTACAATATTTTGTCAAACAGCTTTTAACTTAAAAATAACTTTAGAACTAAAAAAAAAAATAAAGAAATCAAACAGCTTTAGTCTTTTTTTTAAAGGGCTTTATTTTAACTTTGTTTTAAAGTAGCTTTTAGATCGGAAAAAAAAAAAAAAAGCCAGATCAAACGGTACATAGAAATGCAGGTAGTTGTACTTACATATGTTGAGATTTTAAGGCTTTGCAAGGTTTTATTTCTCTAAGGTGTAAGATCCCAATATTTTATCATATTTTTATTTTTATGCTAAATTATTTTATCATAATTTGATGTAACAATATTTTATCGGTATGCACTACTAGGAAAAGCATAATTAGCGAGGGAAATTAGTGATGAAAAAAATAAAATTTCTCACAAATTCCTTGGTTGCAAAATTTAGTGGCGGAATTAGAGAGGGATTTCATGTTTTCCCTCACTAAATATCCCTCACTAATTTTTGTTTTTTTAGTAGTGATGATTTATTGAGTGATGATATTATTTCTCTCTTGAGAAAAAATTAGTTTCGAATTTATTTATTTATCATTATATGGTCAAATCTTTGTTCCTAATTATCTAGTTGATGTCTTATTTTATTTTATCTTATCTTAGCAAACTTTATGAATATATAGTTTATTATATTAGAGTAGGAAAAATTGGTGACATTTATTAAGTTACTAACTTAGTTTTATTATAATTGTTTCTAGTTTTATGCTAGTTACTAGTTAGGAAGCACATGATCATGTTTATTCATTACTAGAAAGTAGGAGATACAATTTCTTCGGTTCATATGACCATGACACACCACTTTCCACTCCATGAATTAGTTCCACATTTTTAGCAAGGAAGGTAGTGAGTGAGAGAGTTATAATAATAACCGGTTCTTATTCTTTTTAACACACACCCATTCTATACTTTGAAGAACAAAAAGAAACGTATTTAGATATTAGAGAAAAGACGGGAAAGCACTACTAAAAAAACAAAAATTAGTGAGGGAAATTTAGTGAGGGAAAATGTAAAATCTCTCTCTAATTCCGTCACTAAATTTTGTGACCAAGAAATTTGTGAGGAATTTCATTTTTTCCGTCACTGATTTTCCTTGCTAATTTTGCTTTTTCTAGTAGTGAAGGGAGTCAGAAGGAAGAAGGAGAGTGATCAAACATTCACTCTAGAGAGACAAGTAAAAATCCCCTTATTATTCCTTAATCCATTTTATTATAGGAGAACCAAAATTACTCATTTCTTTTGACGATAACGTAATATATAGTGGGAAAGGAACATTCTAAATTCTTTCTCTTTTGCAATTCTGTATATTATTATTGTTATAATTTTGACCTAAAAGTTAAGATGGACACTTCAATCCCGGAAACCTTTACTACTATTTGAATTAGATGAAATAACAATTAGAAATTTATGATTCTATGATTATTTTCATTAGTAATTTCAAATTTTAAATTGATATATTATCAAGTCAGCGAACAAGTAATTTTGGTTATGCACTATTCCAGTTATTTTTGCTAGGTCTAAGGTACATTTGAAGTTTGAAATAAAAGCATTTTTTGGTCCTTCGATACATAATTTGATTTGAGTTAAATGATTGTTGAATCACCAGGAAGTCAAAGTTTTGAGAGTAAAGCAGATTTTAATTTGATTATTTTGTGTGGAATAGAATTGATGGTAGTAATGGATACTATATATGGTGCGTACTAGAAAAGATATATAGGATAGGTATACTTTTGGGTGGATTGGAGTCAATGTTAAGTTTTAAAGTTAGAGAACTAGTTGTCGAAATTATTTTAATTAATTAACATATCTTGATTGTTAATACTATTATTTTTATTAAAATGGCTATATTGGTAGACAAGTGACTTCATGTAACAGTACTGGTTCAAACTGGATTTCAAAATGTCAAAGTATACTCTATAAAGCTATCATCCTATTTAATTTAAGGGTTTGTCTAACATGTGCAATATTGTATATGTTAAAGGAACTAAAAATAGTAACTTTACATTGAAAAAGAACAATTATTTATTAAAAAGTTTTATAGTTAATATAAAATGCACAAGTTCCGATACAATTTTACTATTTTAAACTTCTTAACATGTACAAATTTGCACATGATAGAAAAACCCTTTTAAATTTAATTATCCTGATTATGTTTTATTTTCTTAAGTTTAAAACAAAATAATGTTGTAGGGTTTATTTTGATGGGGTAAATATGCATGATTATTAACAGCTATCATTTCTATAAACAAAAAAATTAGTAGGATTTAGTTGGAAATCATACACCCTTAACGGAACCTAAATCTTGAGCATAAATAAAGATTAGTAGAATTTAAAACTAAGTAAATTTTTAACTGTGAAGGTATAGATAGAGGGAGAGGAACAAAGACTACTAAAATGAGAAATTTAAGAACCGATGTTGTAAAGGTAAGGGCATCACTCCACGCGCTTATGTACGTGTATATTTGTATATATTTGTATTGTGATAATTATCATAGTGGTGTTGTTTTTGAAATGAATGTTATCTGTTATATGTTGTTGTTGTGATAATTATATTTGGTGGTTTTGTCTTGGCATGATTATATGTGTTATTAATTGTCTGGTGTTGTTTTAACATAAATATTACTTGTTAAGTAACTAAATTGGTGATTTAAAACTATATCCAAAGGTGGGATACTAGACTTTAGAGTTGAGGAGTTATTACCCAATGGTGGGGTATTTATGGAGACATTTATGCATTAGATGACTCAGACTGATGTCCAATGGTGGGGTACCGAACATCGAGTTTTAGGAGTTATTACCCAATGATGGGGTAGTGACGATTCATATGCATTAGGTGATTCAAAATAAAGCCCAACAGTGGGGTACTGAAGATCGAATTTTTAGGAGTTATTACCCAAGGGTGGGGTATTGCCCAACGGTGGGGTATATTGTCCAATGGTGGGACATTTGGCTCTGCTTAGAGGTGAAATCCGAATCATGAGCATTTGCATATAGACTGACCAATAGGGATTAACACATTTTAGTCAGGTTGTAACTTAAGGTGAGGTGTGGTGATTATGGAACTGAGTAATGTGTCTTGTACGGTCTATTTATTTGGTTATCTTTTGTGTAAATTTATATCTGGGGTTAATAGGCCTTTACCCCCCTGCAATATAGGTCACTTTTGGTTTTCCCCCCTGTAAAATTTTTTTTTTAAATTCCGTCCTTGTAAAATTTTTTTGTTTTGAAAAACCCCCCTAGCCCAGCTGACTGTGCATTTTCGCTGATGTGGCACGCTGAATCACCGTTTTCTGATGACGTGGCACGCTGACTGTATAATTTTTATTTTTTTAATTTTTTTTATTGTGTACACGTGGCATTTGTGATTTTTTTTATAAAAAAATAATTAAAATTTTTTAAAAAAACGAAAAAAATTTAAAAAATGCTGAAAAAATAAAAAAAATTATTAAAAAATTTATAAAAATGAAAAAATACCTGAAAAATTAAAAAAATCTGGAAATTTTTTTTATAAAAATTAAAAAAAATCTCATAAAATGAAAAAATCTAGAAGAAATTTTAATAATTAGAAAATTTATTTCGAAATTTTTAAAAAAAATTCAAATTTTTTCAGGAATTTGATCTTTTTTAGAATTATATTTTACGAGATTTTTTTTATAAAAAAATAGGAATTTTTTCCAGATTTTTTCATTTTATGAGTATTTTTCCGGTATTTTATCAGATATTTTCATATTTATAAATTTTTCTAGATTTTTTTTTTAAAATTTCCAGAATTTTTTTTTTTCACCATTTTTTTTCGTTTTTTTAAAAAAATTCAATTATTTTTTAAAAAAAAAATCACAAATGCCACGTGTACACAATAAAAAAATAAAAATTATACAGTCAGCGTGCCACGTCATCAGAAAACAGTGACTCAGCATGCCACATCAGCGAAAATGCACAGTCAGCTGGGCTAGGGGGGTTTTTCAAAACAAAAAATTTTTAAAAGGACGGAATCTAAAAAAAAAAATTTACAGGGAGAAAACTAAAAGTGACCTATATTGCAGGGGGGTAAAGGCCTATTAACCCTTATATCTGCATGCATATTTGTACTATGTTTGTTAGTTGGAGATGACCCTTACTTTTGGACAGATGACCGTCAATCTGTCTTTCCTCCTTGGTGGTGACGTCGGGGAGGCAAAGTGATCTAGTAGATGAAGACGCAAGTAAAACGGTGGTGCACATTTGGAGGCTTGATATATTCCGACACTGGTATTAGCCTTGTTGAGAAAACTTTTCACAAGCATCCAGAACTTTGACCAGTTAGGTGTAGTGTTGGGTAGAAAAAGGTTAAGTGCCTTGTTATTAGGAATATTATATTTTTTATGTAAAATTTACTATTTTAGAAATTCAAAGAGAAACTTATTTATTGGTTTATTTTAAAATTGACGAGTCTTACGTTACATTTATTATTTTAAAAGAAATATATATATATATATTCGTCTTTTTGCTAAGAATTTTGCTAATTAACGTCCGAAAAATCAGGTCGTTACACAAGGGGTCTTGTATATCTGTTTTATTCTTTCTCCTTTTAGTGATGATATTTTTCTGAGGCCTTTTTTATTTTCTGATTTAACAGAAAGGGGTTTGGTGGAATCAGCAAAAAAAAAAAAAAAAAGTGCATGGAGTTCTTTTTTTGTAATTGAGTGGAAATGACAGGCCCTATGGGACTAGAAATGTAGACAGTTGTACTTACATATGTTGAGATTTTAAGGCTTTGCAAGGTTTTATTTCTGCAAGGGGTCTTGTATATCTGTTTTATTCTTTCTTAGTGATGATATTTCTCTGAGGCCTTTTTTATTTTCTGATTTAACAGAAAGGGGTTTGGTGGAATCAAAAGTCGATAGATTTTTTAGAGATATTTTGGTGAATGGTGAATTATGGGCTGCTGGAGTGTCGTGGGTGTCGACTCGTTTAGATGTCTTCGTATCAGATGATCACAAAATTATTCTGAACAATGTATTAGGTTGTTGCCACAAAATTATATTATTATCAACAACAATAATCTTCGATGAGTCATTTATCGCAACAATAATGAGATTGTTGAGAGAAATAAAAAACTTATTACAACGACTTAAATTACACGTTGCTATATGTATATTAAAGAGTTAAACTATTCCCAGCAACAATAAATTTTGTTGAGAAAAATAAAAACCTATTATGACAACTAAAATTAGTCGCTACTATATGTATATAGAAAAGTTCTATTATTTGCAGCGACAATAATTGTTGTTGGGATATGTAATTTTCTCCAACAATAATAAAATTGTTGAGGAAAAAATAACTTATTGCAACAATTTAAATTAGTCGTTGTTATATGCATTTATTGTCAACAAATTGAATATCGCTGAGAAAAAGTTGCTGCCAAATATCATATTTCTTTTAGTGATATCTCATCAATACTTCTAATGAGAAAATCGTGCTCTCCCTACAAGAAAATCAGTGATTTGCTACGGTGAAAATGGTAGCTAATTCGTAGCTAATTCCTAGTAAAACATATTTAACTACAATTTAGTTGCGAATCATCTATCGCACTGATCGTTGCATGGATTGGACGGAAAATTATCTATCAAAATATTTCCTAGCCAATTGACAACTAAATCTAATAAAATCTTAGCTAGTCCCCTATTAAAATGTAGCAAAGTAGTGTTCAAAAGTTTATGTTTCCAAACTATTTCGCTAGGACATTGGCACAATAATTCTGCAGTAAATTCCTAGCTAAATGTTCCTAGCAATTTCTATACTAGTTTCAAGCTTTTTATATAATTTGATAATCATTATGACGATCCTTCTGATCAAAGTTGGTTTTTATTTTTCATTTTTTTTATAACTCTATCAACATTGATAATCGTTATTACGTGCTCACTTAATTGTCAATGATTAACCGTTAGTTAAAATTGACAAAATAATATATATTAATAGTGCTTTTCTCATCTATGTGTTTGTACTTGTTGAATAGATTGATAACACAACTAGAAAGCAATTTTCAAACTATATATCTCCGATATTCATTAAGAGAACCACTAAGTAATTTCATACGACCGTTAACAAAACCGAGCAAAAATAACTATCAAACTCTCATTCAACAGAAGTAGGGACACATTTTTGCAACTTTAAAGTATTAACCAAATATGTAGTATATAATAGCTTCTTTGCATCATCGAATAGAAGTGTATCAAATATATATCTGACTGTTCCTGGAGGTTCCGATAAAAAGTGCAGATAGATCTGTGGTCTGACACATAAGAAAAATAAGATATCTGTTAATGCATGTTCTCATGTTGCTGGGCACAAGTATGCTGGGAATAGTTCTATACAGTCCAGGACCAGATGTAGTTATATACAATCACTGGTAAGTTCAATGGCTTGATAATTGCATTACCAAATTTTGAAGATTTTTAGTGTTCATAGTTTAAATTGTAGTACATCAAAATCATTTATAGGCATGACAAAGACTATGTTGATGCTATTGATATTCCTATATATTGGAGGTTGGTAATTTTGTGATTATGCATTTTGTATCTTTCAATGAAATCATAATTTGAAGGAATTATGGTTGAGAAACCTGAAAGGGGAGAGGTTTATTTAGTAAATTTACTATCAATATATAGATTGATATATTAAGGAAAATTATAGTAGTTATAAGTTGTTAGAGAAGTTAGCTAATTAGTTATATTGTTTAGTTGGAGAAGTATATGACAAGATGCTTCAGAGGCTTACCTACCGCCGGCTCCACGAAACGCCACCAAATCCAACCAACATAGGGTTGTCAAAACCCCCCGGTGGGAAGCTTGTTTATCAGACAAAGAAGAAGAGATCAGCTAGTGGACCAATGTGCCTATTACTGGAAATTTAAGTCCGACAAAGTACAAGAGATCAAGGTACCTAGAAACAGAAGCTGGACCGTGAATCATGCATATTGTAGTATTTTATGTGGAGGCGCTGTTAGAGAAAGAATCATTCGAGCTTTCTTGGTTGAAGAGAAAAAGATAGTCAAGAATGTTCTGAAGATCCGAAAGAGAAAGGAAAAACAAGCTTTGAAGGGATGAATTTTATGAAAGGAGACATATCTTTTCAGAGGAATTTTAGGTTTGAGTGATTATAGTACAAGCACAAAATTTATTAGAGTTGTTCCCTTTGTGAATTTTTTGCTCATTTGGCTTCTTTGAACTCATTATGATACAGTTTTGTATGTCTTGATTTTATGTTGATTGTTTATTGATATTTTCATGTTTTTCTCTTGGAAAGAAAAAAACTTTCAGAGAAGTATATTGTATAAATAAGGGATTACAATGATAGAGCGAAGTATCTTCGACCATTGTAATTGTGAATAGAGAATTTTCTATTGTGACGGAGAAACCCTTGGAGGAGAGGTTTTCTCCTATTCTATTTATATTTAACAAGTCAAGCGTTCATTCTTTGAAATTCAAATATTGGGTTCCTAACTTCTACCAGTTGGTCAAGAGCTGGCATGTGCTTGACAATTATGTTTCGGCTGATGACTCTCTCTAAGCAAGAATAGGTCAGGCTCTATATGTTTGGTTTCGACATGTAGAATGGGGTCGTAGGATAGAACAACAATGCTAACATTGTTGCAGAGCATCGCCATAGTGCGGCAAGGGCCCCGTAATTCTTTCAACTGTGACTGAACCCAGAAAACTTCAGTGATGTTGTTTTGTAGACACCTCAAACTTGGATTGGGCTACGTAGAGAATGCTTTTTGGAGTACTAATATATGAGGTTTTCCCCCTCAGTCCTCAATTTAAAAGTCAATGATAGGCACATGGTGGCTGAACGATAATAGACCATGTTGTAAGGTACCTTATAGTTAGCTGAGGATTCATTTTACTGACTTACAGTGGCTGTCAAGAGTCAGATATATAAATTGGAAAGATTTATTCGCTACATAGCTTATTTCTTGGCTGCTAATGGTGGCATATTGAAGAGCACCTACAATAGATATGAAGATGGAAGGATCCTCAAGATAATCCGCCCAAACTTTGACAATTTTAAGTTGGAAATAATGGGAGTGACAATTTATTTTGCATCAGTCTTATTTGGCCATGTCAAGAAATCACAAATGAGCATAGATTGCTTTATACAATTTGCACACTAGAGATTTATCTTCTAATCCAAAGCCTACGCTGCTACATAGGCATCTAGTTCAAAAATAATGTTGTTTTCATTCAATCATCTGTTGTGAACTTCAATTCTCATTCATTTATCAGGATATTTCCCATGTGCTTTGTTAACTTTGTCTGATTAAATTTGTATATTTCATACATTATTTACCCTAGTATTACCAGTTTTATTTAGTAGTCTGTTATATATTATGCTGTTTAATTAATTGCTTAGTAAGTTATAGGTTGCTGGGGGTTGTACACTTCGAATTTCACGAGTTCCTTGATTTCCATTTATTTGTTCCTTTCTTCATGTTTTGCAATTTATGTAGTTGATATTATGTAAAGTATGGAATGATCTTATTTCAATTCGATGACAAGGAAGGTGTATTTAGAGTTTGGGGTAGTAAGAACTAGTAAACCTCTTGGTCCTAGCTCAACATATTAAGCCCAAGTTCAGAGGTTAGAATTGATAGGAGAGTAATTAACCATGTGTTTGTGATGATTGCTAAATTTGATCGATGCTTTTACTTGTTCAGATGTTGCATGCATGTAAAGTTCTTAGCTCCTACTTCTCCTTTTCTTATACTCCTTTCCCTCTTTATTTTTCTTCTTGTTACCAAAGGCTGTTTAGAGGCCAAAGGAGCTAGCATTGATGCGAAAATATCAAATGGTGTGGAGTGGAAGGCTTCGGATCCAATAATGCAAGGTTTGGCATGAAAAATAAAACTTCGATCAACCCATTTCTCTTTTGGGAAGTTTATATAAATTTCTCTCAAGGTGTTGGTTTCTAGATTAGCAAGGGTAATGAACTCGATTATTTCTGTCAATCGGATTTCGTGAAAGGGAGACATTTGGTGGATGCGGGTGTAGTTTGTTAACGAAGTTGTAGATTTGGCTAAGAGCTCTAAGCGAGAATGTATAATTTTTAAAAGAACAATAATATTTGTACATCTATTTATTGACAACTTTGGTGTCAACCTTATTTTTCTCTCTTCTTATTGGTTAAAAACAATGGAGAGAGAAAAAGGAACAGAGAGTTTAAAAACAACATGTGAGTATAAGAGAAAAAGTTGTCAAAAAGTTGTCACAAAATTGTTGTACATATATATCATTTTTCTTTTTAAAGTAGATTTTGATAAAGCTTATGATTAAAGTTTTTTAAGTTTTAGTAAACGAATTTTTTTAATGTTCTAAATATGCATGCAAAAAGTCGTTAAAAAAATTAACAATTGAAGATTAGTTAAACAAATTTGGTTTTAACAAGAACTAAATTTGTGCGCATAAAATTTTATAAAGACTTAAAATTTTATTAAAATTAAGGATTAGACTTAGAACGTCTTAATGTTATACAAAGACCAAAAATAAATAATTATATACAAAAGGTTTTAAAACACATTTTTATAACTAACATGGCATGTTTGCCAATTATTAACATCTCCATCTCCATCCCATCTTTGAATCTCGGAAAAAAAAATTAATTAATTAATCCATATTCAGTCAAAGGAGAATTTCTTCATCAAAGTTAGGGCAAGTTAGTTTGGACGGGTTTTATCTTTGATTATAAAGGATAATGAAACCAAAACAAGAAGGGAAAAAAAAAACTTTTAAAACTATTCTTCTTCTTTCATAGTTGAAGATGAACCCTGGTGTTTTTTTTAAGGGTGAACCATGTAGTTTTTGTTGCCCTAGAATGGAAGTACATAATTTTTATATGAGCGAGATAAAAAAAAAAAAAAAAATCTCTGTGACTCCATATGACAGATGTTTTACAGGCTTCTATGAGAGTGAAGTTTGGGGGATGCTTAGGCCTCAAATGGATCATAACTCTGGGTCACCAGAGGGTTATTTTTGAATCAGACAGTAAGATGTTAGTTGATGATGTGCATTCTAACAAGGTGAATCATATGAAGTATGGTTTAAAAGTTAAAAATTGCAGAAGTTTACTCTGAAATTTTAACAACCATAAAGTTGTGTTTATTATGCGTCAAACATACAGAAACGCTCATGCTTTTATAAGAGTAGCTTTATCCCATGCTTCGTGCAATATTTTTGATATAATTCTAAGTTGTATTACTACTATTATTATTAATAAAATGACTTAAGTTTGTTTGCCTAAAGAAAAAAAAACTGATTGCTCCATAAGGTGGAAAATGTTACATAAAGTGGACGATGTGGTATTTAAGTAAACTTTATAAAGAAAACGTGGTTAACGAAACGAAACTTAATGCATTACGTAGCAAATACTTGTCCTTATATCATGAAATATAAAGGAAACTTGATTTATTTAGTTTTAATCATGGGATGATGACCTTTACTTTATGTGTGGGTCTTAACACTACAAGAAATTTGACCTGTAGTGACAGACAAAAACCGTCACTATAGGCTATTGCTCCGTAGCTAAAGGTCGCAAAAACATTTACCCACGACCACTTTGGCCGTGCAGTTTACTCAACGAATGGCAACGGAATTTTGTCCGTATGTCATTGCTAGGTGGCCGTCACTATATGTTTTAGACCTTTACCTACGGATAAACTGTAGGTATTTCTATGAAATCCAATGAAAATATAAAAGACCTTTACCTACGGTTTGACTGTCACTAAAAGTATTGATTTTTAAAAAAAATAAAAATTCATTCCACCAAAAATTCTAAAAATTAAATAATTCATAAAATTACCTATAAAATTAGTTTACACCATAAATTCTAAAAAATAAATACTTCATAAATTGTAGAATATAAAACTGAAGTCAATAAAATCATGTTAAGTTAATTCAACAATGAAGAATTATGAATAGCAGAAAATAATTATTTGTCTCTCTACATTGATAAGAAGTTGAGAACCGCACATTGTAACTAAACTAAGAAATTAATTTATTCTTCTCTAAACAAAACCAATCAATTCTTCAAAATTCCAATGTGATCTTGAAGGCCACCATCCAATCACACCAGGTGGCTTCCCTTGAGCATCACGCAGACGCCAGAATTCTATCTTGACAGAATTCCTACAAATAATGGTAACATGAGAAAATGAATTCAATACCTGATATTTAACATACTTAGGACAAAATGTTAGGTACCTGGAGAATTCCCTTGGTTGTGAAGTCAAATCCAGTTGAAAGATGTCCACTGCCATCAATCCATTTGATTATTCGTTGCCTATGGCTATCTGCAAAAAGTAAAAAATAAGTGAGCTAAGTGTACAATGCAAAAGAAGTATTGAAAGGGTAATGTATTCACATACTTAGTAACCAAAAAGTATTCATTTATTTCATGAATGAGAATTTTAAGCATACCTTGGTTATAGTCCAAAGTAGAACCGTTGTAGTTGCAAACATCCAAATACTCCCCGACAGATAACAGTGGTTGTGCTCCTTCAATATAGTCTTTAACATATTTTGGTGAATAGCTACAAATGACAGAATTGAGAGGTGTAAAACTATAGCTCCTGAATATATAAAGTAAGAAGCCAAAAGGAAAACAATCAATTTTCAAAAGGTGTAGCACATCTTACCCTTTGCATAATCAAAACGAAAATCCTGAAAGCCCACATTATGGCAAAGCCACTGAAGCCATCCTATGATATCCTTTCTCACAAAATCTTGAGTGTGGTCGATATGGGGAAACCCGTGGAAAATGGCCCCAGTGTTTCGATTAACCAGAAATGAACAACGCAAAGATACAGCAAGAGGAACACAGGATGTGGAATAGCCTTTTGTAACTGTTCTTACTGTTACTAAGAAGGCAAAAAAAATAATGTGATGGAGGAAGACTCATATTATCCATTAGAAGTTCAAGCAATCCACAGTCATAAAAGAAAAACAATGTAGTAGTAAGAAGAAAAACAATGTAGTAGTGAGAGCACACCTATAAAAGAAAACGAGCTCTCCGATAGTATCCCAAACCGGCCCAAATACTTCCTGCACAGAAATCAAAACAAATGCTTGCTTTTAAATTTTATAACTTGAATGTGGAACTAAACTAATAATCTTAAGGCAATATACTACACAATAGCATAATATCAGACTTACATTTGAGAGAGATATCTATTAATAATTGACTAGTAAAAGATTGGGGAGGGGAAGCCAAGACAGAACTATCATTATATTGACAAAGAAAAGAGCAACAAGCTTATTGATGGCCTCAGATCAACAAGAACCAGGTGATTATCACTACCACCAGAAACCAGTTTATATCCATGCTCAACCAAGTAGTTAGTAAGAGCTCTACAGTTAGCAACCACCTGCACAATGATAGGTTTGGGACATTACTATGTGCTTTATGTCAAACTCTAACCAATGATGAAAAGGGACATTACTATACCTGGTTTTGGTAATTTTTAAAATCTGGAGATTAAGCATACTTCAAGCAAACTGCTAGTCCTCCAATTGTGTGGTTACGAGAACCCCCCCTAAAAAAATTCTTCACTATATTAAAATCACAAACTAGGATGGTAAAGAAGGTAAATGAATCTGACTCAATATATTGGTACATAGGATTCATGCACTTTCTCAATCATAATAGTTAAAAGAGAACTAATTAGAGGATATTCCAAATTTACCTGTAGACCAGGAAAAATAGCATTGTTAATGGCAAACTCCAGATCAACTCCATGCACAACATCTTTCTTGAAGAATATCATACCACCTCTTTCTTTCTTGGAGAATTTACAGTGAGGAAATTCATTTGGCCAAAATTACAGTGAATTTTCTTCTTATAATCCAAGTAAGGTTCAAGTTATTAGTTACAAGGAAACTATACTTAAGCAAGTTAGTAGATAGTATACCTTTCATGAAATTTTACACAGTTCCTTACTCTAAATAAATATATCTTACAATTGTTGAAGCTGCCTTTTCAGTCACAATGCTGCCGTCTTTTCGAGTTCGGGTTTCAATATAAATTTCAGCTCGAGAAGGTTGCACTCCTATAGCCTTCGTTGTCTAAAATTTGTAATAAGGACAGTAAGCATTCTATTTGCAAAACAACCTAGTTGAAAATACTAATACAAGTCATACAAAGAAACATACCATCTCATGAATTAGCCTCGGAAGATTCTTGGTTCCCATACAAGTCATACAAAGAAACATACCATTTTCGGATGAGTTAGCAAAAGCAAAATTCAGAAAACTTAAAACCCCTCTAATGTAATCCTCCTTAGTTATAGATTTATTTGATACCCAACTCTTATCCATTGATAAAACAGGAGAGAGTCGAGCTGTGAGCTCTACACCTTATTTATGAGCCAATAAGGCTTATAAAACCCAAAAATCTCTCGAGGTTTCTTAGCTAGCTATTTATAAATTTAACAGTAATACTTCATGAAAAATCAGTTGCACTACATAATCATACCAAGTATTTTAATCTATTTATCCAAAAGGGTCATAGTCCACTTACGGTTGAGTGCTAAATCTGTATTCTGTATAACAAAGCTGGTTTGCCGTGATCCTCGTAGACTATGTCAGACACAGAACAACAACCAGAGATGTTCCAAAAAATCTTTCGAAGACTTGACTTCTATACAAATCTTCTTAGCAACCTGCAATAGAAATGTACAAAGTTATATGACAACATTAGCAACCTACTTTAGCTTTTGATATTGATGGAGCTGGAGGACAGCAATCTATTTCTATTGCCTATAGCACATACTTTCCTACTGCATTCATATTTCGAAAACACACATAAACATGATTTCAAATTGCATACCGCATCAAGTGATACAGTAATGATATTACGGTTGAGGTAATGTATTTTTGCAACCTTATGAGACCGCAATTGCAGACTATATCACTTACAAACGATTGGATATTTGAAGACACAATATTGATTCCTCTATACATGTTTGAATTAAAGTCTACGGTCATATACAATCCAAACTAAAGAAGGAACCAGATGAGTGGAACCATGTAGTATACCTATAGGTATGTGAAGACCCAATACTGATTCCTTTATACATGTTTGAATTAATGTTAACACAATTCTGCGAAAATCCTGTTCAAAAACACATTCACATTCTAATGTTAACACAATTATGCAAAAAAAGCATATCTCAGTTATCCTAATGTTATCATAATTCTCAATTATCCTAGTGTTAACATAATTCTACCAAAATCCAGCTCAAAAACACATGCACATAAACTGATTTCAAAATTCTACCAAAATCAAGTTCAAAAACACATACAAATAAACTGATTTCAAATTTTTTCCCAAAATCCAGTTCAAAAACACATGCACATAAACTTATTCCAAAATCCAGTTCAAAAACACATACACATGAACTGATTTCAAAATTTTCCCAAAATCTAGTTCAAAAACACATCTACGTATACTAATTTCAAGAATAACAACACTATACCTAGTTACCACATTCATATCAAAAATTAAAACAAAGAGAACGAAAATTACTCACAGCGATTGAAAATGATCCAGAGCTTGAGAACATAAGCGATTGAAAATATGAAGAACATAAGCGATTGAAAATTACACACGCACATAAGCGACTGAAAATTACACACGCACATAAGCGATTGAAAATGATTGATGTAGTTTGTGAGCTTGAGATCAATGGAAAACGATTTGAAGACGACTGAAAACGATTGAAAATGATTGAAAATCGATTTGAAGATCTCTAAATCGATTTGAACAAAATATGAAGAACAAAATCGATTTGAAAATCGATTCAGAGCTTGTTTGAGGTGAGATTGATGAGGTTTGTGAGGTTTGAGATCAATGGAGTTTGTGAGATTTGAGATAGATGTGTGATTTAAGATTGATGAGCGTGATAGAGAAAAAGCGATTCTGAGTTTGATAGAGAAAAAGTGATTTTGAGTTTGTGAGATTTGAGATTGATGAGCGTGTGAATGGTAGTGAAAAAAAATTCCACTCTATTCATAAGAAATATAACAATAATAATTATATAATAATATAATAGAAATAATAAACTAAATAAAATGGTTTTAATGACAGTTTTTCATATGTCCGTTGGTAAAAACTACCCCGCTTTAAAAAATGGCCGTAGGGACAGGGCACTTTTCTTGTAGTGTAAACTTTATTTTTGTTTTGTTTTCTTTTTAATGGAATGCTTTTGTTTTGATGAATAGTGGGTTTTAAATTTTTTTGTTTGTCAAAGGGAATTAGCCGTCATTAGTTTTTTTTTAGAGAAATTTCAACTTGTCTTTAAATGTTCTTTGTCTTTCACTCATTTTTGAAGATATGGTTTCAGGTTTTTTTTGACTTAGAATCATCCTCTGCATCCTTTTTTTCCTTTCTTTCGATTCAAATAAGTGAATTTCACATATATCAAGTTTTTTCTTTTGTGTTTTTTTTTTCTTCGTGATTTCGTCGTCTGAGTGCAGCGTTATGTTGCTTCTCGTCTTGTGTGACATTGTCTTATTTTACATCTTGTTGCAGTGTCTGTTTGATTCATATTGAAAGATCAGCTTGCAAACAATTTGCTTAATGAAAAGGTGATTTTATAAATATTTTAATACTCTAAAGATATTTTTTATGTTCATGCATTCATCTACATCAATCGCTTCATCTTTTGCTTTTAAAATACAACACTGATATTTAAAAAACCATTATATTCTAACACTAATTCAACAGATCAGTTTTTCTCTAAGTTTCGAAAACACTTTCTAAGTGGGATAAAAAAGACTTTTTAAGTCGGTTCTATATCCCACTTATAAATGGCCGACTTAATAACTATTTTGATTTTAAGTAGTCTATATTTTACCCCACTTAAGAAGTTATCAATTAAGTTGGTTCACCCCACTTAAAAAGTTATTAATTACCCCGCTTAAAAAGTTTTAATTAAGTAGGCTAACCCAACATAAAAAACACACTAAAAAGTATTAAAAAAAAATCCATTCAACCCATTTAAATTCTAATTCTTTTTTTTTTAGTTTCTTATATATTATACATGATGATAAAATAGAATTTTATAAATTAATCTAAAATTTCATACACAATAACTAATATCATCATTCAACCAAATTCCATATCAAACACTAAACAAATTCAAAGCTACAAAATCTTCTTATAAGCTACTTCAGATGAAGAGGCAATAGTTAGGTCAGCAATTTCCACATAAACCTCTTCCTCTTCCTCTTCCTCTTCCTCTTCATATCTATCATATCACTTTCTTTTATCTCTTTCATTCTCAAGGTCATAATAGGGTCGTTAAAATCAATCGATTCCATTGGACCGACACGTTTAACTCACTAATTTAAGCAGATTAAGTTGAAGTTTTGAACTCGTTGAAGAAGTGACACATGGATAGGGCGGACCGAGACAATTAGCTTACAAAAACTATTATTTTTTTGTTAATTTTACTAAAAAAAATCATGTGAACTATAACACAATAATTTTTTTAACAAGACAAAATAAAATATATGAACCAATTAAAGAGTTATATCTAGCACAAGGAGTGCAAAGATAGAAATAAGCGTACAAACAGTTACAAAACCATAACCAACAACTAAGATACCAACATAGATTATAAGGTAAGTGACAAAATCTAAACACATAATAAGATTAAGCCACCAAAGATAAAGATCAAAAGCTAGTTATACTAATGAAGATTTTTTTTATAACAACAACAACAAATCACTCGAATAACACTTTTATAGGTAATAAATACAACACATTATTGTACCAAAAAAAAAAAATACAACACATTATGAACTTATATGGTTAATGTGAATGAAAAATAAATTTGTTTGATGGATCGACCCATCATCCCGTCAAGGGATGGAGGAAAAAAGAAAGATAATAGTGTATCATAATTCATACATTATTTTATTTTTTGAGAAAAAATCATACATAATTTTATAATTGTAAACAATTTATTTCTTATATAGATATATATTTAATAATATTTTTAAATTTTAACCATTCAACAAAAAAAAATTAATTTGAATACTATACTACCATACAATAATATATATGCATAACAAAGTCGTATAAAGTTTAGTTTGGTTCAATAATTTCCATAAATAAAAAGGGTTTAATTCAATAATTGACCCCATAAAACCCCACAAATCTGCACGTTATATTGACCAATATCTTTTTCATCCTTTTCCGGGCGTGCTTCGTTTTTGTTTATAGAATTTACATTTATTTTATAAAATTTGAAAATGATGGAACATTTGAGAAAGTGGATAAAAGGGATATTAACCTCTCTCTCTTTCCTTTCTCTGTCACCAGAATCCTAGTGTATTTTCGTTCATCCATAAAAGATAGGTGATTTAGGATTAATTTTTGACCCAAAAATCACCCCTCTAACTGGTTTTTTCTCTTTTTATTTTAATAAAATAAGTGATTTTTACATCTATTTTGTTTTTTATTTTGTGATTTTGTTGTCTTAGTGCGATGTTGGTTTACTCGTCGTCTTTGTGCGACATTGTTTGTCTTTCTTGTAGGCTTTTGTATTTTGCTTTTTTATGCTATTAACATGGATCGATGTTGTGAATTTGTTTGCAGATTCATCTTTTTTGTTTTTAGCGAATTTGCAATGTACTCTATCAATTTGAATGAATGAATATCATTTATTTTGTCAAAAAAAAGGGATATTTTTTTTGGTGGTGACTGGGGTTTGAACCTTGGACCTTGCATATATTATGATTGTCCCTACCAATTGAGTTAATCTCACGAGGATTAAAAAAAATAAATAAATCTTTCATAATTATAGTGATTTTTTCAAAAAATATGTCTAGGAAAAATAAATTATTTTCATATTTTTTTATCAGCAAATTGATTTTACATATAATCTAAACAAATTATATTTATTCTGAAATCTTTTTTAGTTAACTTATCCAAACATGAAATTATCACAATCAATAGATAAATAAACTTTATTTTTCACAATTAATCCAAAAACACCCGAATCTTTATGAAAATTCTTTCCATGCCCTTATCTCACAACTTATGATTAATTTTTCTTGTATATATAGCCTTATTTGTCTTCAGAAGTAGGCACTACATCTTGTCTTCCACAGCCGATTCCAAATAGCTTGATCTTCAGTTGAGCTTTCATCATACAAATAAAAAAACAGCCAAGGTATGTAATTAATATTTTCATCGTCCTAATGATGAATTTTTGTATTGTTTGTACATTTCATTCTTATGCATCAACTACAACAGTTAGGGAGATTGATGTTATGACGTAAACTTACATATATGGGATGAGAGTATGTAAAGTTAAAGTGTTGACTATACTTTCAATCCTTATATATGAAGATTCTCTGCAGTCTATTTCTTCTTCTATTAAAATTATTTCTTGCTTTTCATCTTTGCAAATATACAACTTTTTGGTTTTGGTAAATTATATTTATATAGATTTTTATTTCTGTAATATTCATTTTAGTCTTTAATTTGAGGGATTAAAATAAAATATTCTACATATTACTTTAACCAATTTCAATATAAATAAATTTATAAAGACTAAAACAAAAGATTAATAAGTTTGGCGTTCGTCAAGGACGTACCACCATCCCTTCCAGAACTCCAGCGATCCTATTTCTTTCCGATGTGTGGTGTTGATGTTGATTTGGTTTTAAAAACTATAGCAGTAAGTAAAAGTATAGGAAGGGAAATATCACTAGTAGCAACATGATACCTTCATTAAACCCAGCAAAAGTAACCTCTCGTGAAATCCATCACCACCATAACTCACTCCCTGGTAAAATATCACTTGTACTCAATTTTATTTTATTTAGTTAAGGAAAAAAAAAAGATAAAATAAAATTGAATACTAAAGTAGTGATGAAAATAATTAGAGAGGAAAAAATATGAAAATTTAGAGAGTAAATATTTAGTGATAGATTCATTTCTTTTTTTCATCACTAATTTCTCTTGACAAATTGAATGTTCTAGTAGTTTATTGAGCACATTATAATAACTATAATAGAATAAATCAGAAAATAATTAATAATTTTCTCAACTTTTGTTGCAACAAAAACTTAAAAAATGTTGTCTTTGATGCACAAAAGCAACAATTATTTTTTCTTCTTTCCAAGAAATCGGTGTTGTTTCCATCTCTCAAAATTGATGTTGTATCGTATCGGAAAAAATATTCTAGTCACACATTGAAAAATTAAAATGAAATCTTAAAAAAGTTTATAGAGAGTGACGATCATCTGTCACACCTTAATTAGAAACAAATATTTATGAGTTATATGGTACGTTAAAAAAGATATGACAATCATTTTATATTTCATTTTTGTTTTGAAGGAAAGACAATAAACAATCAAGTGGATAATGATGGTCGTTCAACAAAAACCCCATCGAGTGAGGAACCAAAGAAAGGTTGGAGAAAGGTTTTAGAACTAGCAGTGAATTGGTTGTCATACCAAAACAAGAATGCATGGTTGGATCAAATGAGGGGGAATATGAGTATAGTAGCAATATTCATAGCAACAATAACGTTTCAAATGGCTATAAATCCACCCGGTGGCGTTAGGCCTATTAAAGACGATGGAGATAAAGACGCAGATAATACAGCATGTTATAATGGTTATGAGGACTTGAAGCTATGTCCGGGTAATGCTGTCTTAGCCATTGTATACCCTGATGACTATGCTGACTTCCTTTTTTGGAACACAATATGTTTCATTGCATCGCTAAGTGTTTTACTCTTGCTTATGAGTGGTATTCGTTTGAGTCATAGGTTTACTATGTGGCTTTTATCTATTGGCATGAGTTTCACTCTAACAACTCTTCTTGTTACTTACCGAATAGCAATATTAATGGTTACCCCAGATCCTGTCTGGGCTGATAATGAGGTTTTACTTTCAACATTGCTTCGTATTTGGATTGGATTGTTTTCTTTCTCGGGTTTCTTACTCACACTGCGTATTATTATTTGGGGAATTAGTGATTTCGTCAAAAAAGGTGAATGTAAAAAGGCAACCACTCCAATGATGATTGCACCCGCTTGATTTGATTGTACAATCTTTAATTACGACTATAATTAGTGTGTTAGGTGTTGAATATATGTAAGATATGTATGTTTAAATGTTATCCTTGTAAGGACTGGTATTTATTTTTTAATAAGCTAGCAAATGTTAGTGATTATAGTTTGTTTGCTAGGGTGAAGGAAAGATATTTGCGGCAGAGAATATATTTAGCCCAAATTAACCACTTCATTTGGCATGTATTTGTGTGGAAGATTGTCATTTATATGTAATATAAACGTGTTTATGTTTTTGTTTGCTCTGTACTCTTTTTTCTTTGCCGGATTCTTCTAGCAATGTTTTTAATGAGGTAGATGTTAAGTTCCTTTAATTATTTTAGTTTGAGTATAGGTCTAGTCCACCCAAATATTTTTGTATCTTTCTTTTTATTACTTATTTTATAATCCTACTAAATTCTCCTAAATTACTTCCCTAAATTATCTTATAATCTTATTGTTAATTATTGTTGATAATCTGATTTTCTCAATCAAAAAGCATACATGCAAATTCAACGTGCACATAAATAAATGTCAGCAAAGCAAATAAAAGCATGCACATTCAACATTTCAATTTGGAAAATGCTAATTACAGCGACATATTGTATCACAAAGGTATCCCGAATGACGTGTTGCATAATTCTGTTCAGTTTTTGTCTCTCACTTTTTTTTTTTACTAATTCAATTTCTCTGTTTTTTTTGTTCTTGACAAAATTTTCAGTTCTCTCTTCTTTCTTTGACTAAAGTTCATTTTTTCTTTTAGAATATGAATTTGTTAATAAAATTCTATATTTACCGTCACTTCACCATATTTTGATCCATCGATAATGATTTCATGGTAGCCGCTGGAAAAAACTGGAGTTAAATTCAATGGAGATTTAGGGTTTCTCAAGTCTCCTATTGCATGAGGATAGAGACATTGTTTCTAAACCTTTTTCCATGTTTATGGATCAAAGATTGTGATTGTCTATGATAATGGTGGATCAAATGGTGGTAGGTGAGACTGAAGCTCAGGAAGAAGAGTCTCTAGTTTATTATGATAAAAGGAATATTCGTGGAATTTCGTGAATGTTACTTTTCTCATTTTCGATATTAAAAAATTTTCTCTATATATATATATATATGTGTGTGTGAAAATCACTCAAAATTTCATCTCAAATACACATTTGATTATGTAAAATTCATGATGGAAACTCTTCTTATGGTATAAATTTTCAATTTATAGGAGCAATCCATCCATTATTTAAATAGAGGGGCAATAATTAAAATATCAAATACTTCAACACATATGACATAAACACAATTTTTAGTCTTAATAAATGATGATGATGATGATAACTTTTGAAATAACTTCAAATATACAACAATCTCCTCCATATTTCAAAAGTTTTAAATTAAGAAAATATAGTGTAATGCCTGGGAAAGATGTGTGTCGAAATCGTGGAAGAACCCTAGATCAACTACAAGTTTTTCATGTAGTCAATATTGTGCTTGATGTCCAAATACAATTTCTTGAGTTGTTTTATAGCTAGAGCTGTCAAAAATATGCCGGGCTCATGGGCTGGCCCATTGGCCCATATTTTTGGGTCGGGTCGGGCCTAAAAAAACTAACTAAAAAATGCACTCAAGCTTTTTCGGCCCAAGCCCATTTGGGCCATACAAAAGTTGGGCTGACCCACCGGACTTTGGGCCGGCCCATTAGCCCATATTTCATTTTATTTTTGTTAAAAAACAACATATTTTTAAAAAAAATTATCAACTAATTTAAAATTTATTAACAAAAAAATATTTAAATAAATAAACTTAATAAATATGGATGAATTTAGCTTACAGTTTTAAAATTTAAAAATTATTAATTTGATTTAATTGAAAGAATAATCTAGAGTTTAATTATTATTCAATGTTAATGTAAAAATTATTTATATTTTTATGTCCATCCAATCATATTTTAGCAAAAAAATAATGATGAGTAACTAATACATAAGAAAATACATAAAAAAAAATGAATAAATTTTAAAAATAAAACTTAAACGGGTCAGGCGGGGCTGGTCCATTTCTATAAGATCAATAGATAAACATAAATTGTAGAAGATAGAAGAAGAGATTGATTGGAACTTGGAAGGAGAGGATCCAAATTGGTATCGATCCCGTCTTTCACGTAAGACCTTCATACTAACATCTCTCCAAGATTTTAATCTGGTCGTCTGCTCTAATTCTATCACGAGACTACGCCCTCTACGAGTCCTACTAGCGTCTCACTCCAAAGTAAGGATGATCAGAGGGCTCAAAGAGCATTTATAAAAAGATTTATATTCACATCTCTCTAAAGAGATTAGCTGCAATAACTTCCAAATCCAACTTGCAAGGAGTGTCTTTTTACTACATATCAATTATCGTTTATTTGACTAAAAAGATTTATATTGCCAGACTAAATTAGTTTCCCTTAACAATAATAGTGTATCGTTTATTTGACTGGAACTTTAGTGTATTATTTGAATAAATACATGTGTTTTATCATTATATATAGAGAACTTGAAAATTAACTAACTATTGATAGGACATTTGTTTTGGATAATTACCCTTACCAGTATAATTCTTTTTCAATTTTAAATTTAAATTAGAATCAATGCCAACATTATAGGAATTCTGAAAACTAAATATCTTTTCAATACTTTTTACTACAAATTTCTCCTTAATAATCTAAATTTATTTTCAAACTTAATTGAAAAACATGTAAATTAAATTAAGCTAAAATGTGGATTAGTTAGACGGACATATGTTAGTACCCGTCCGTTATAATAACTTAATTGATAAGGCGAAGTTAAAGCAATCAAAAGTTACTTTACTCAGCAAAAGCCCTTCTTATAGACCACATATCAATTATGATTGAGATAGAGTTATTATCGTATCAAAAACGAAACAAATTTCCAGTTCATGATTAAACTCTTTGAGCAGGTCCCACGCAATTAAATAATGCAACTGCGCACTAACTCTACATAAAAGTATACGAGTCTTGGTTTAGCCAACAAAAAAAATTGTTTTAAAATGAATTTTACTTTACATTTTTAAAATAACTTTAATTTTTTTTTTTAACTTTATCATTTCCAACTTTTCTCTCACATAATTTTCAATGCAATTTTATGTTTGTCTTTTTCTTATAAAGTAAAGGCAATTTAGTAAAAGTGTTATGTCTAATGATTATTTCATTCCATTTTTTAATCTGTGTACAATGGGTTAAAACGACACTCATTTTTAAACGGAGGAAGTAAAACATTTCTTAAGGCTTTAATGAAACTAAGCCATTTTTAGGGTAATTTTCAATCTTTGCACATCTTGTCCTTGGTGTGGCTTTTCTAATACATTCATTTTACCTTTTCAAATATATAAATAGTTTAAAAAAGGAACGAACCAAAAACAGAAAACAATTCTTTATGATTTTATTTGGAAGTTTGGAGGGGAGTGCAGTGGAATGGAAGATTTTGTAAGGTGGGAAATATGTAGAAAAATAGAGAAATCTTTCATACTTTTCGAAAGAACAATTTTTAGAGAATGATAAACTAATACTTATTATTAATATTATATTTTTTATTTTAAGAATATTTTTAAGGAGTTTTAAGAATATTATAACAATTTTATTTTTGTGTCCCCTAATACGATTTTTGTGTCCCTCAAATGAGGGGAATTTTATATTATGAATAAAAAATTAACCTCTAAAAATCTCTCATCTCAGTGTCTTCTATTTCTTTTACTTGCTCATTCCTTTTTTTTTCTTCCAAAACTCTCCCCTTCAAACTCCCAAATTAAAGCTTAAGAGTATGCAACAGAGCAACAATTTATTACCTTCTCCTTTTCCCATTTTCATGCAAAGAATTCATGCATGGGGACATGCGGGCCTTGATCACGACTTAAAACCAAAAATCATAGCACTAAGGGAATGAACCCAATGCTGCTCTCCTATATAATGGGACTCAAAAAACACACCACCAACGTGACACTTCCATTAAATACTTTCATTAAACCCAGCATAAGTAACCTCTCGTTATATCCATTCTCATAACTCACTCCCTGGTAAATATCTCTTCTTCTCAATTTTATTTTATCTTTCTGCTTATTAAGAAAGAAAGAAAATAAATAGTGATGAAAATAATTTAACTAGAAAGGAAAAAATATGAAAATTTAGATAGTGATGATAGATTTCATTTTTTTTTTTCCTTCAGTAATTTCTCTTGGTAAATTAATCTTTCTAGTAGCTAGTATATTGAGTGCATATTAATAACTACATTAGGATAAAACAGAAAATAAATAATAATTTTCTCAACATATGTTTCAATTAGTACTAAAAACTGTTGCCTTTGATTTTATTTTTTTTCAACTTTTGTTTCAACAAGAACTAAAACTGTTGTCTTTGATGCCCTAAAGCAACAATTTTTTGCTTTCAAAGTAATAGGTGTTGTTTCTATAGGTCAAAATTGTTGTTCTATGGTATTCGAAAAAAGATTCAAGCTAGTCTCACGTTGTTTATAGAGAACGACACTCATTGTAAGTATGAGTTACATAGTGGAACATTAAACAAGTTATGACACAATTCTTTCATATTTCATGGTTGTTTTGAAAGAGAGACAATGAACACTGAAGTGGAAAATCATGGTGGTTCAACCGAAACCCCAACTATTGGGGAACCAAAGAAAGGTTGGAGAAAGGTATTAGAAGGGATAGGGAGTTGGTTGTCCTACAAAGACAAGGAGAAATGGTTGGATGATATGCGAGGGAACTTGGGCTTAATAGCGACAGTCATCGCAACAATGACATTTCAAATGGTTTTAAATCCGCCCGGTGGTGTTATGTCGATTAAAGATGGCACAGATCCACCCGGTACCAACGCAAATCCACCCAGTACCAACGCAAATCCACCAGATGCCGACGATTCTGACAAAAATTGTACTTTTATCTACGGCGAACGTCTATGTCCGGGTGAAGCTGTCTTAGCCGTTGGGGACTCTTATGGATATTTTCAGTTCCTTATTTCCAACACAATTTGTTTTGTTGCATCACTAAGTATTTGTCTCTTGCTTGTGAGTGGAATTCCTTTAAATCACAGGTTTCTTATGTGGCTTTTATCAATAGGGATGTGGGTCACTCTCACAAGCCTTGCTTATTCTTATTTAACAGCTGTGTTAATGACCACCCCAAATAGTGTTTATGTTGAAGCTACAAAAGTTGTTAACAAGGTTTTTCTTACGTGGATAGGATTGTCAGGGTTTGTTGGTTTATGCCATACACTAAGGTTGGTTACTTGGGGAGTGAATGTTTTCCTCAAAAGAAGTAAGAAGCCAGAGACTCCAAAAAGTACAAAGGAGACTCCGATTTGCTAGTTTTTTAAAACTTCATTAATATGAGTCTTTATTTGGGACGTCTCGACTGTATAATATTATGTATCAACTTGTCTTTATTATGTGAGAGTGCTTAGTGTGGTATCCATATGGATAAAAGTTAGGAAAATGCTAAAGAGTGTCGTTAGGTTGTTAATTAAGAGGATAAAAATAGAAATATTGTATTAGAAAATGATGAAAAGTGATGTATATAACTTTTTAAAAATCAAATATTATTAAATCTGATGCAATCCTACTGCTTTCTATTTCTTTAACAAAGTGTTTTGCCCTAAAGGTACTTGTTAACATAACCTAAAAGTTATATATATGATTGGTGTTGTTTACCATGGAATTTCACGGGATTCAACCTTCACACTTTAACTATAATATAAACATCATTTTGATATTAAAAAAAACATTAAAGGCATTTTGGCGGAAAAAGACGAGGGTAGTGCTATTCTTGTTTTTCGTTGCGGAACTGTTCGTGGTAAAAAACATTTTCCATTAATAAATAAATAAGAAAGAATACTTTTGAATATTTAGAAATACTCCCAATTTTGTAAATACCTCAAAATATGATAAATACTATCGTATAGAGAATATCTGCATGAATATTGGATGGACACAAATATCATTTTATTCAAGGTGGCTGATAATGAATATTATTATTCGTTTACATGGATTGTGGTAGAAATAGGTCAGATTAAGTTAATCTTTACAAGACTTAAGTCTGACCTTATAAAAAATTCAAGGATAAAGTTAGATTTGTTACTTGTCATTAACTTGATAAAAAAATCTATTTCATATTAACGTTTTTAAATAAAGTAACAAACTAAAAAAAAACTCTAAAATAAAACCTAAAAATTTATTGAGAATAAGTTCAATTTTAATTTTTAAGATCCAACACGACTTTTAAGAAAATCTTGACTCATATGACATCCTATTTAAAATTTATCTTACAAGTACTCTCAAATGCAAACTAGTATGCTTACATTACAATAAAAAAAATGTTTTAACGCTAATTACAAAATATATTAATAATGCAAATATAATTATATAATAATTCTTTATATTTATTTAAGTAAGTTGGTTTGGTGAGGTAAAAAGACTTCTTTATTGTTACAATCTGATATAGCTTAAACCTGGTACAGATTAGATCACAAGTTCTTATAGATCGATCTAGCCTATTTTTATTCTTAAATGTACATTGTGAATACCCATTGTCATCCTTATATCCAAAGCCTCCACCAAAGGAAGATGGACACATGGACCTTGACACGTAGTTATGAGTAGTTAGGTTGCTTAGGATTGTATTTTTAAAAGAAACGGTTTCTTACAAATTTTTAATAATAAAAGTGTTTTCTAGAATGAAAGTGATATAAAATTGATAAAGAGAAATTGTAGAAAAATGAAAAAAAATTGGATACACATGAGTACTTGATCAAAGCTAATCTTTTATGTTGAATCAAATAAACATTGTATTAAGACGGAAATAAAAAACATACCGCACAAAGAGGGAAAATCAAAATAAACAGACGTGCTAGACTATGAAATCACAAAAATAAACGAAAGAAAAGTGAAAATTTATGAAAATCATTTGTTTAACTAAAAAGAAAGAATACAATTTGGAGGGGTGATTTCAGGGTAAAATTAACCGCTAAATCACTCCACTTTAGTAGATCTAGAAGAAAAGTAGTTGTGATTGTGATGGCTAGGGTTTGAAAAAAGGAAGAGAGAGACGTAGTGTTTTTTTCCCTATGCTACTTATTACTTGTCGTTTTTGTAAAAAAAAAAAAAAAAATGCTTCTATTTCTATATCATTTTTAAAGTTCAATGTAACGTTTATTATTTTTTTGATCAATAATACTCTTAAATATTTTTTGCAGAGAGATAAATAAATGAAATGAGATAATAAAAAATTAAATGTAATATAAAAAAAATATATAGGTTAAATTGCATTTTTGGTCCCTTAACTATTTAGGTAGTATCACTATGATCCCTTAATTAAAATTTGATTTATTTTGGTCCCTTATAACTTCTCTCTGTTACACATTTTGGTCATTTCTGTTAGTTTTAATTAAAAAACGTTAGGTTTTCTTCATTTTCTTCAAGGATTATTGTTGTTGAAGGTTGATGGAGATGATATGGAGATGAAAAAGAGGAGAAGAAGATGAAGAAAACCTAATGTTTTTGAATTAAAAGGTTTAATACATGCTTTGATCCCTTAACTTATTTTCGGATTTTATTTTGGTCCCCTAACTATAAAGTGTCTCAATTTGGTCCCCTATATCTTCTGTCGTGTTACCTCTTTTGGTCATCTCCATTAATTTGTTTTCAAAAATAGTTAACCCTTGTCCACATGTCTAGATTTGAAAAGTACACAATGGGCTCACAACATATAATCATTTGTATTTTTCTTGATTTTCCTAAAAATATAAATTTAAAATCACCATCAATCTTCATCTATTTATATATTTTTAAAATAATTTGTATCCTGATTTTTAAAAATTAAAATATTTTTCAGAATTTTGTAGAAAAAAATTTTAAAAAAAATCTGACCTTTTTTTTAAAATTTCGTAAAAAAATTACTTTTTTTCAAAAAGATTATATAAAATTCAGGAATAATTTTTGTTTTTCATATTTTCCAGAATTTTGTAGAAAAAAATTTAAAAAACATTTTTTTTTTGGAAAAAAAAAAAAATCTGACCTTTTTTTTAGATTTCGTAAGAAAATAATTTCATTTCAAATTTTTAAATCTTGAAAAAGATTTTATAAAAATTATGAAATATTTTTTTTTCTAATTTTAAAATCTGAATTTTTTATATATTTTTCCAGAATTTTGTAGAAAAAAAAAATCTGACCTTTTTTAAAAATTTCGTAAAAAAAAAAAAAAATTTGAAAATGAATTTTTATATATTTTTGCCTTCAAAAAAATTAGGTGTTAATCATTCACCGTAGGCTACAATACACCTACATGATCCAATGGTTTCTATTTGAAAAATAGATCAAACAGTTAAAATGTAATGGATAGGACCAAAAGAGATAACGGCAAAAAACATAAGGGACCAAATTGAGACACTTTATTGTTAGGGAACCAAAATGAAATCCGAAAATAAGTTAAGGGACCAAAGCATGTATTAAGCCGAATTAAAACTAATGGGAAAGACCAAAATGTGTAATGGAGAGAAGTTAAGGGACCAAGATAAATCGATTTTTAATTAAGAGATCAAAGCGATGCTACCTAAATAGTTAAGAGACCAAAAATGCAATTTACCCAAAAAAAAATATATCATCTTGGTATGTGTAAAAAAATATCTAAAAAAATTAAAGTAAAAATGAAAGGTGGATGGAGTGGAGTATAGATAACAAATGGTGAACATTGATATTAGTTTGATGGTGATGCAGGAGGGTTTTATTAGTTTTTTTTTTTTTTGGTAGATAGACGAAATGGCAAAGCCATTATAAACTCACATACAAGCGGAGGTACCGGGATTCGAACCCCGGTCATGGCATCCGGCCTAACAATTTCGGCATTTTGCCAATTGAGCTAGGACTTCTGGTTTTATTAGTATTTATTATTTAGTCAAATCTTAGTAATTTTCTAAAACTCTCTATTATTATTACGTTTGATTTTATTTTGGCCTACGAGTTTGTTATTTCTTTCACTATATAAGCAGAACTTATGTATCCTAAGAGACACTTTTTGATTCATTAATAATATTCGAGATTTTCTCTCAATTTTTGGTGGATTCCGAAACCCTTATTTTGATAGGTTTGTCGCTTGCAACCCTATTTTCACAAGTTTATCGCTTGTAAACTTGTTCTTTTCTATCTAGGTTTAGCGCTTGCTAACCCTACGCTTCCGTACTGCGTCAGATGGGGATATGAAGAATCATTAATGGCATATCATATTTTTATATTAATTTATATTAAAATAAATTTTAATTTTGGACTGGTATGGAGGACCATACCATGTGTACCGGTATGGATGGAGGATCATACCAAGTTCACTTTACTATACATTAACTATTCAACATATCTAGATCAACTTCATCACCCATCTAAGCATTCTGAATATAGAACTCATGTGGCAGGTGACAATACATGTACAGATGAGCTATGTGGATATCAATGGGTTACTTTAATGGGCCTGGATATCCAAAGAGAGACTCATTAGATCAAGAAAGTGATACCCATAAAATGAGACACTTAAAGAGCAGAAGAGGAGGATGATTCATCTTTGACAGGGTATTTTCATCTAAATCATTTTCGGAGTGCTCTTAAAATTTCTCTCTACACATTTCACTGAGCAGCTTATCAGTTGTAACAATCTTGTATTTATATACGTGAACAAATTTATAATAAATTTTGTTTACGATAGAGTCGGTTTTTAATCAAATTTCAAAGTATCTTAGAATTATTCAACAAATGAAAGATCAAAAGTTGCTTTAATAAGCAAAAGCCCTTCCATATAGACCACATATCAATTATCATTGAGATCGGGTTATCGTATCAAAAACGAAACAAATTTCCAGTTCATGATTGAAGCTATTTGAATAATGCAACCGCGCACTAACTCTAGATATATAGTGGATGTTTCCTCTATGACTAACAAACTTTATAAAACTTTTTTTTTTTTTTGAAAGGTAACTTTATAAAAGATGTTCAACTTCTTTTCTTCTCCATTCTTCACAAAAATGTTACCATTAAAAAGTAAATGGGTTTCTAATTTTTATAAAATGTGGCAAACTAGTCTCTATTATGAAATATATGAAATTATGTAGCACTCAGTTCACCACATGTCGTATTGTCACGTAAGCAGTTAATGTCTCTATTAGTTGAAGGCACAGGATAAAATTTAAGACATTTTTGCCTATCTGCAAATTGCAAGGGATAATAAAATGTTTAAAACCTACCATTTCAAGGAGCAAATTAGTGATTTACACACACACCCAAAAAAAAAATTTAGTTGGCAGATTAAAATACCGCATATAGGAAAATCAGTCCTCTAATGTATAAACACCGATCAAAATGTCTTTGATTTATTTGAAATCCACAAATATATCTCTGAAAATTATGTCATTCAAAATAGTTTTTTATTAACTTTTGTGGGTTTTTTTTTAACTGGTTATGAACTTTTATTGATAAAGATTGATGTGATATATTAATGAGTTTTAGGTGGTCTAAGAGAAAAATTTATCGGTAATTGCAATGGTGTGAGGACTAATTACAAGCAAATTAGTTTCCATGTTTAGAGGAAAAATAATCTTGTGTGGTGACATTGATGTGGGATCATTGTATTATGTAATATTACATGTCTAGTTAAGATGTCACGTCATAATTTCTAAAGACAAAAGATAATATAGGGACTTTTTTTTAATGATAATTTATAATATCAAAGATGTCATTAAAATATTGAAAATACTAGCTTACAATTTTGTGTACTAACTTGCCTATTACTTATTGGATTTCATGGTATTAACACCCTTTTTTTTTAAGGAAGGAAATGGTATTAACACCCTAAACTCCAAAAAAAAAAAATCAAATTTAATAATTCCTAATATTTTAGTTTTCATCCTTTGCTGAAAATAACGATTTTTCAAAATAAATTCATAACTTACATGTCTGAAGAAGTACTATAGAGGTTCATCATTGAATCCTATATAACTCTTAGATAAGAGGATATGACAGTTTAGGCTTGAATACAAGCAGAAAGCTTTCTATAAAGTACTTGGAATTTGAAGTTCACTTGAATCTTTGTATTTTTGAGATTTGCTTTGAGCTTTTTAGACTTGGAATAAAGGATTATTAGAATTTTAGATAGCACGATTAGATTTGAAAAATTGTTTATCTTGAATTCCAATGTTGTATTTATAGACCAACTTTGGTTTGATCATTGAGGCGATCTTCTTTGAAATTTATGATCGTTGAATTGATCTTATCCAATGTGACTGTTGTAGAGAATTTATCAAATTCTTGGTTGTCATTCTTGTACAATTTGAATGTATTATCGTGAATGACTTATAGTATTCTACACCCATGACTTGAACTAGTGTAGCTAGTGTAATATAATTGTCTCCATATATATTTGAAACTCTGGGAGAAAACTCTTTGGTGAAGAAGATAGAATCGTCTTCACAAAGTTGAGGTATGAAAGTGTTTCACCAATCACTTCAAGAAATCAGCCTTTTAGAGACCAAATATTCAATTGCTACACCATCAAAATTGGTCATTGGCAGATTTAGTGACCTAAATAGCGACGAATAAAAAGAGTGGCTAACTCGTTTGTCGCTAATCCTTTTTGACCGATATAGCGACTGAACCTAGAGTCCGAAACGCTTGTGTGACGGCGTCTAGAGACTGATTTTGTGACTGAATGTTGTCACCAAATTCAGAGACATAATTAGAGTCTGAATATAGAGACGGATTTGGAGACCGAAATTAGAGACATAATCTAGACACCAATTAAAATGAGAAGATGTAAAAAAAAATCATTTAGAAGGAAAATATTTAGGTTTCATTTTTTATGATAACATGAAAGAGGGAAATTTGTTTGACACACCCGCTCAAAGTTAAAACTTAAGTAGGTATAGCAATAGTAATTATAAAATTAAAACTTATAATCTTTTTCGTGACCAATAAATCAGTGGCTACATAATATAAATATTTTTTATTTAATAAATTGAGAAATTAAGAGAGAGTATAGTCAATGATATTTTGGTAGCTGAAAAATCGGTTTCTAAATTAGTCGCAAAATAAATTTTGTGACTGATTTAGAGACCAACTCGGTTTTGGTTAATTGTATACAATAATCATTTGTTATATCGGTATCTACTATGCCAATTTATTTCAGTGTCTAAATCGGCCTCTCTAAACGACAAATTTTCTAGTAGTGAAAGGACACTTATATTAGAAGATCAACTTGTTCTTGCCAAAGTTTTGTTTAAGGTTTTTCCTACATCAATTAAGAAATGCAATGATGGTGTCAGAAGACAATATACTTTTACCAAACTAAATTTATTTAATATTAATGTATCCTTAACGAAGCCACAACAATAATCTTACCGACCAATTAATCTTACATTAAAGAACGCAAATCACTTTCATTCTGAAACTTTTTTTCTGTTGATAAAGTGACGTTCATTTTGAAACAGATGGAGTGAGAACATAATTATTTATTGGTATAATTGATTATTTTTTAGGACTTCTTATTTGCATTTAGTTGATTTCTAGGTAAAGGCAATAACAATAACAATAAGAACACATCTTATTACAAATTCAACTTCAAATCGATCAGGACATATTATTAGTCATCTGTGTAAAACTATTTTAAACTGAAAATGCATATCTCATTTTTCTTATATTAAGATATCTCCAACGAAGCCACAACAATAATCTTATCGACCAGTTAATCTTTTTTAAAAAAATAGGAAAAAGTTGAGTATTTTATTATTTAATTTAAAGTGAAACTAATAATCACTTTACAATCATTTTCAAAGGAATTTGAACTTCTTACATTAAAGTTACAAATCACAATATCAAATTCCTATCACTTTACAACCGTCTTCGTTTCTGTTTATAGAATTTTTATTAATTAAGAGCAATGATATTTGAACAGCCATTTTCTAACAACTTTTATGACAACTTTCTTTTTCTCTTTTTTTATTGGTCAAAAACAACGGATAGAGAAAAAGGAAGAGAGAGAGTAAGAATATAATGTGAGTATGAAAGATAAAGTTGTCTAAAAGTTGTCACAAAATGGTTGTATAAATATCATTTCTCCCCAGACAAAGACTAATTTAATGAGTAATGATATATGAACAACTGCATTGGTGACAACTTTCAAAACAACTTCCATTTCCTCTATTTCTATTGGTAAAAAATAATAGAGAGAGAAAAAGGAAGAGAGAAAATAAAAAAATAATGTAAGTATGAGGGAGAAAGTTGTCAACAAATTGTTGCAAATTGGTTGTACAAATATCATTTCTCTAATTTAATAACTAACTTACAAGCACTCCCAAAGCAAAGACCAATTAATGAAGTTCTTAAAAAACTAGCAACTAAACCGAAATCTCCTTTGTACTCTTTTGTTCAGTCATGGCCATCTTACTTCTGTTGAGGAAAAATTCCACTCCCCAAATAACCAACCTTATTGTGAGGCAAAAACCAAGAATTGATAACAATCGAATCCAAGTAAAAACCAACTTCTCAAGAAACTTGTTAGCTTTTTCGAAAACAGGATCTGGTGTGCTCATTTGCAAATGTTATAAAAAAAAGAGCAAGACTTGTGAGAGTTATACACATCCCTATTGCTAACATCCACATAGGTAACCTATGATGCAAACGAATTCCACTCACAAGCAAGAGACAAATACTTAGTGATGCAACAAAACAAATTGTGTTTGATATAAGGAACCTATGATAATCATTAGGGTATATAATAGCCAAAACAGCTTCTCCAGGACATAGTTTTGGGTCATTCCGTTGTCTTCATCTGGAAGACATGGTATATCATTTCCTGTTTTGGGTCATCACTGTTGCTGTTAAACTTAGGTTCCCTCTCATGTAGTTTAACCATTCTTTCTTGTCTTGTTCATCCATCCAAAGGTGCCCTGATTTTTTTACAATGTACTTAAGGCCCAAAATTTTGATTGATTCTAACTGCATGCAACAATTGAGTCAAAACTTATTAAAAGCTAATATAAGAAGTCTAAAGCAAGGTCTTGATTGGTAAATTATCATTTCAAAAGTGGTTCATTGCTTGTCAGGAACAAGAAGATGTTGCGCCAGATGTATGACAAGGAGGTGAATAAGGATATGGCGGTGGCGCGTGGCAGACCGGAACAAAAACCATATTTGGGTTTATGAGATTTTTTTTTTCTCTTCTATGAGGAGGTGGAATGGAAAATATTTGGCTAAAAACATCTACCATATCAAATAGAGATGTGATGCAACTTGCAAGTCGGACAACGTTGAAATGTATTCTATGGTATTATTCAAATTTGATTTTTTTTTTTTAAGGGTTCAAATTTAAAAATATTATTAAATGTGGTTTTTTAAAAAGTTTATAATAGAAAATTTGTATTTGAACTTGTACATTTAATATTAAATATAAATTTTTTGAATAAATAATTGTTGTTTTTCAATAAAAAGTTACTACTATTAGTTGTTTTGTCATGTGCAATATGTTGCACATGATAGACAAACCCTTCGACGGGTTAACAGGCACACCAACTAAAGGGATTGAGTTCGAAACATCAACTTAATCCGTTTAAATTAGTGGGTTAAACATGTCGGTCCAACATGATCGACCCGTTTTGCCGACCCTATTATGACCTTGAGTGTGAAAGAGATACGGGAGAGTGATGTGATAGATTTGATATATTGGTGATTTAATAGAAAGGGTGAAATAATGAGTTTTTTTTTCTAGTAGCCTAACAGTTAGAGCTGCACATTTAAATGTGGAGAAGTAAGGTGTCCGGGGTTCGAATCCCTACCCCTGCATAAATTATGCAATGTCTCTACCAATTGAGTTAAGCTCATATGGACAATGAAATGAGATTTTAAATAGAATACGGAAATATAAATTGTTCAAATATCATAGTTGGGTTGAAATTTATTTAACATTTTGATATATTATTAATGTGATTACAAGAGAAAGATAAAGAAAAAATGATATGTTGAATTAGTGTTAGAAAATAATGGGTTTTCAAATATCCTTGTTGTATTTTAAAAGTAAAAGATGAAGCGATTGATGATTGATGGAGTGGAATGCATGAACATCAAGAATGAGAGAAACAAATGTACCAAAAGAAAAGGAATCAGATAAATATAAGAAAAATCTTCAGAGTACTAAAATTAAAATATATATAAAAATTACCTTTTCATTAAGCAAATTGTTTGCAAGCAAAAATGGAAAAATTTAGATGGAATTTTTTAAGATACTTTTGGTGTTGTATGTCACTGAAAATACACTTTTCGCGATTATGACAACATTATAATAAAATAAAAAGGTGAAAATACCAATACCACATAAAATGTAGATGAGTTTAATATAACAAAAAATTTATTGCTTTTTCAATATATGTCTTCTTTATCTGAAAAGTTTATGATTTATTGATCATGTGAGTATAACTTAATTAATTAGTAGAAATATTATAATTTTTAGGTGTTAACATTCAAATTTAAAGTTTCTTATTCATTTTAGGAATGAAATTTAAACCATTATACTACTTAACAAAAAAAAAGTGTTTTTTGTTAAGGAACAAACAAAGAAGTTTAAAACCATCAACAAAACAAAAATATTCCATAAAAAAGAAAACAAAACAAAAATAAAGTTTAAGACCCACACATAAAGTAAAGGTCAGCATCCCACGATTTAACACTAAATAAATTAAGTTTCGTTATTTTGTTTTTTTAAGGATAAGTTTCCTTCTTTTTTTTTTCCATGATATAAGGACAAGTATTAGCCGCGTAATGCATTAAGTTTCGTTTCTTTAACCACGTTGTTTTAATAAAGTTTCCTTAAATACCATCGTCCACTTTATGTAAAATTTTCCACCTTATGGAGCAATTAGTTTTTTTTTTACACAAATTTTATTAATAATAATAGTAGTAATACAACTTAGAATTATATCAAAAATATTGTGTGAAGTATGGGATAAAGCTGCTCTTACTGTTAACACAATATCTCATGGTTGTTAAAATTTTGGAGTAAACTTTTGCAATTTTTAACTATTAAACCATGATCTGAATGATTCACCTCGTTAGAATGTACATCATCAACTAACTCTCATGATTCAGAGTTGTGATTCATTTGAGACCCTAAGCATTCCCCAAACTTCACTCTCCGCCAGAATCATATATAGAAGCCTTTAAAAAATCTGTCATATGAAGCAATTAATCACAAAGAAAAAATGTATCTTGCTTATATAAAAAATATGTACTGCCTTACTAAGGCAACTAAAACTAAGGGTTCACCCTTAAAAAAAACATCAAGGTTCATCTTCTTTTTTTTTTTTTTTTGTTGGTACATCATGGTTCATCTTTAACTATGAAAGAAAAAGAATAGTTTTAATATTTTTTTTTTCTTGTTTTGGTTTCTTTATCCTTTACGATCGAAGATAAAACCCGTCCAAACTTGCCCTAACTTTGATGAAGAAACTCTCCTTTGATTGAATATGGATTCAAAAAAAAAATTCGAGATTCAAATATGGGACGGGGATGGAGATGTTAATAATTGATCCCAAACATGTCATGATAGTTATAAAAATGTGTTTTAAAACCTTCTGTATAAAATTATTTATTTTTGGTATTTAGCTATAACACTGAGACGTTTTAAGTTTAGTACTTACTTAATTTTAATAGATACTCCAGTCTTTATGAATTTTTTTGCGCACAAATTTAGTTCCTGTCAAAACCAAATTTGTTTAACTAATCTTAAATTGTTAAATTTTTTTAACGACTTTTTCTATGCATATTTAGAACATTATAAAAAGTTCATTTACTAAAACTTTAACCATAAGCTCAAAATCTACTTTAAAAATCATACATTCTCGCTTAGACCTCTTAGCCAAATCTACAACTTCATTGACAAAAAACACCCCCATCCACCAAGTGTCTCCCTTTCACGAAAGCCGATTGTGACATAGAAATAATCAAGTTCATTACCTTTGCTAATCTAAAAGCCAACATCTTAGAGAGCAATTTATATAAACTTCCCAAAAGAGAAATGGGTTGATCGAAGTTTTTTTTTCATTCCAAATCTTGATTATTGGATGTGAACCCTTCCACACCAACTTGATATTTTCTCATCAATGCTAGCTCCTTAACAAGAACAAAATAAAGAGGGAAAGGAGAAGGAGGAGCTAAGAACTTTACATGCAACATCTGAACAAGTAAAAGCATCGATCAAATTTAGCAATCATCACAAACACATGGTTAATTACTCTCCTATCAATTCTAACCTCTGAACATGGGCTTAATATGTTGAGCTAGGACCAAGAGGTTTACTAGTTCTTACTACCCCAAAATCTAAATACACCTTCCTTGTCATCGAATTGAAATAAGATCATTCCATACTTTACATAATATCAACTACATAAATTGCAAAACATGAAGAAAGGAACAAATAAATGGAAATCAAGGAACTCGTGAAATTCGAAGTGTACAACCCCCAGCAACCTATAACTTACTAAGCAATTAATTAAACAGCATAATATATAACATACTACTAAATAAAACTGGTAATACTAGGGTAAATAATGTATGAAATATACAAATTTAATCAGACAAAAACTTTGACAAAGTTATCAAAGCACATGGGAAACATCCTGATAAATGAATGAGAATTGAAGTTCACAACAGATGATTGAATGAAAACAATATTATTTTTGAATTAGTTGCCTATATAGCCTTATTAGTGGGGCTGAAGTTTAACTCAGCAGCAGAAACCTAATAACATTTATCATGATTCACAACACTTCGTTATTAACTCTTGAACATTTTTCAAAGATTAGCCACAACTTTGTTACATCAGCATAACACAAAAATAACATGACAAAAATTTATTTACACTCCAATCAATACCAAATAAAAATGCATAAAGGTGATAGAAATAATTGTTGAATGGTATAAGAAAGTATATTAGAATATCTTGACGTTATCATAGCTTATCTAATAAGAATAGTTTCTAATCTTGAAATATCTTTGATTGTTTCCTAAGGATTAGTTTATTCTAATGCCCAGTAGTGTGCCTGAGGAACTAGAATATATGTAACATCCTAGTTCCTAGGCTTTGGATTAAAAGATAAATCTCTAGTGTGCAAATTGTATAAAGCAATTTATGGCCTCAATCTAGCTCAAAGAATTTTGTTTAAACACCTAACTTCTGCATCAAGAAACCACATTTTACACCAAGCAGACATAACCTTTTTTTGTTTACACTTATCACTCTTTACTACACTATAGTGATGTTAGTCTATGTAGATTACAATCATTACATCTTAGCTACTGGCAATTCACTTCCCCACATTCAGCAACACATTACCAAAGATTAAAAGTTAGTTTACGCTCAAACAACTTTAGAATTTGGCATATTTTTTGGCTATAGAGGTTCAACACCTCAAAAATGGTAGCCATAGCGCTGCTCAGCAACAATGTTAGCATTCTTGTTCTATCCAACGCCCCATTCTACATGCCAAAACAAAACATATGGAGCTTGACATATTCTTTCTCAGAGAGATTCATCAGCCAAAACCTACTTGTCAAGCACATACCAGCTCTTGACTAATAAGTGGTAGATGTTAGGAAGCTTGATTTGAATTTCCAAGAAAGAACACCTGATTTAAGAAATAGATCGAATAGGAGAAAACATCCCCTCCAAGGGTTCCCTTCACATTAGGAAATACTACAACGTTCAAAGATGGTTCTCTCTATCATTTTCTTCCCTTATTTATACAAAATTAACAAAGGAAACAACTCTAATGAATTTTGTGCTTGTACTATATCCCTTCAAAGCTTGTTTTTCCTTTGTCTTTTGGATCTTCAAAACATTCTTGACTATCTTTTGCTTTTCAACCAAGAAAGCTCGAATGACTCTTTCTCGAACAGCACCACCAGATAAAACACCACCATATGCAAATTTTACAATCCTTCTGCTTCTAGGTAACTTTGATCTCTTGTACTCTGTGGGCCTTAAACATGGAATCCCCCCTTATGAACCCTCTTTCCATTAACAATGCATTTTGGTCCACTAGCTCTCTTCCTAGTTGTCGGTAAACAAGCTTCCCATCGAGGGTTTTGACAACCCGGACTGTATATAACTACATTTCCACCATACTTATTCCCACCAACATGAAAACAAGCATTAACAATATATTATTTTTCAGGCCACGAAGCGCAATTTGCAAAGTTCAAAAAAATCTATTTATCCACAGAGAAATATCATCACTAAAAATAAGGAAGAATAAAAGAGACACAACACAAGACCACTTGCAGTAATAAAACTTTGTAAATCATCGAAATCTCAAATATGTAAGTATAACTCTCTACATTTCTAGTTCCATAGGGGCCTGGCATTTCCACTTAATCACAAACAAGAACTCCAGATACAGTGTCTATGTGTATATAGTTCAATTCACAAAGTTTCTTAAAACATAACTCAGAAAACTTCCTTTGCATGTTGCAACACTACTCAATATCCGATAACAGTTACTCATTAAAGATAAAACTTCACCTTAATTCCTTCTACTAAGTAGCTTCCTTACTTACAAAAGGAAGTAATTGATGAAGGGATTAAAGGAGATGAAGGAATAGAAAGGAATTCTCTTAAAAATTCAAAATTATGAGAGTAAGACTTACTTGGTGTCAATGATCCCGACTATATATGTGTGTACGTATTTGTACACCTAAAAATCATACTCATGTTTAAAATCATGGTTAACTGTGTTAAATTAATATGGTTAATTGGTTATACATCATCTTGCTGTATTCATCAAATAATCATTAGATATAATTAACCATATATTTAAATTGTGTTAACTATTTAAATTGTTATCAAATTTTGAGAGGAAATGTGACGAATTTTAGTCATTAACATATAGCACAGATAAAAATGGCAAGTTTTAAAAGGAAAACGCTAAGATGATACGACACAAATCTCTTTTAACTTAACCAAATTCCTACGTTGGAATTTAATTTTGAACATACGTGTTTAAATAAGAGATGACATAAATCTCTTCTAATTTAAACAAAGTTTTGAATTTGTCCTTCCTATCCATAAGGAAAGCCAGGTGATTTCAGAACTTGTTAACTCCCAATGGTTGACTATCTGGCGTGGCAGACTTGGATGCCTTTCTATTTTTTTATCAGGAAGTATTTTTGTTTTTGCCACATTATAATAAATAAATATGAAGCGTTAATTATTAGTTTTTTCTGTCTACTTTTGGTCCAGTAATCTTTCTGCATTATAATATTAGCAACCCTGCAACTTGCAAGCTTCTATGGAGAATCTTATCATTGAATATTTTGTATTAGTAGGACGGTAATATAATCTCATAAAATATCCGTAAGCCAGCAGAGTTACCTACCTATCGTAATACTCCACAAGCCATTGATGCCAAAATCATATCCATTATGCAATTTCAATTTATTGTGTTTGATTTTGAGGTTACAAAAAATAGTTTGTTTATAATCGAATAAATTGATTACGTAGAAATTATACCAGATAAAACAGAACTAAAAAAAATTAAAATGATTGATGTTTGTCCTCATAACGAATGTTGATTCATTCGTGATTTAGACCGCACTCATCACGAATGTTGACTCTGCTTATAAGTTGATTCATTCCAAAGGTATAGATTCAACTTTTTATCAATGTGAAGACTTGGTTGATGTATAATTTATAAGTTTCTTTGCAAGTTTCACTAATTGTTGATGTCAACTTTGACTTCCGTAAGAAAATTGTTCTTTTCCCTCTTTTTTCATTTTCTTATATCAGCGGCAGTTAACTGCTATTCGGCATTTTGCAGTGGTGGTTTACGGCCGCTGATACTTTTAAGATTAGTTTCATTATTTTTTAAGTTTGTTCAATTGATTATAAAAGCGTCAAGGACAGTTAACTATCGTTGAAAAATGTACTAATATAAGATAATGAACAATTTTATAAGTGACACGACTAACACCTCCAAACTAAAATTTATTTGGCTAAATGTGGGTCGAATAAAAATGAACTAAAATCATTAAACTCTAGTTTCAATTGAACATTAATCTTAGAGAAAAGAAAGTAAAATCAAAATCAGATTCACAAATAAAGCTTTAGGTAGCTTGTAATGAAATTTATATTGTCCAAAAATAGAAACATACGAGTGATTTACATAGTATTCATCACGATGTATTAAAACTCAATCCAACAACAAACAATGGATAAGGATAAACACGTCACTATTACTTTCTTTCTTTCTCGGACAAACAAAATACTAAAAAAACACTCTAATCCAAAACTGACACGTGTCCTTTTCCCACCTCCATTTTCACCTTCATATCCACCTCTCATTCCGGTAACCCTTCTCTCTCTCTTCACCTTGACATTCTTCTCTCTCTCTCTCCAATTTTTTCCACCCATTTTCCGGCATGTCTCTAACTCGCCATCGCCGGCGCCGCCGTTGAAAGATACGTTTTTCCGGTATGAACCGTTTCATGTCAAACTCTTTCTTGATTTAGAAATGCTAGATCTATTCATTGTTTCACACGTTCGATCCAAAACTTGGTTTCACAAGAGGAAAAAAATTAACCCCATTTCATCATTTTCTTCATTATCTTAAAAGGTTATTGTGATTTCCCAATTTTGTATAGTAAACAAATTTGGCCTTTTTTTTTTTTTTTTGCAATAAAGTTTATTGATTTTGCAATTTTCTTTGTTGGGTTTGGAAAGTTTTTGTATATTTAGGGTTTGTGGTAGTGTTAAGATTTGAAGGGAGTAGAAAAGATTAGATTTTGATTCTGGGTTTTTTTTAAAGTTTGTGAAAGTGGCTAAAATGGATTTGAGTGTGAATGAGGAAGAGGTAGAGTCAGAGGAAGAGATTCATGTTCCAGCTGAAATTGATTGGCAAATGCTTGATAAATCCAAGTTTTTCTTCCTCGGTGCTGCTTTGTTTTCTGGTGTTTCAGCAACATTGTATCCTGTTGTTGTGTTGAAAACTAGGCAGCAAGTTGCCCAATCACAAGTTTCTTGTATTAAGACTGCCTTTTCGTTGATTAAGGGGGAGGGGTTTAGAGCGTTGTATCGTGGGTTTGGTACTTCGTTGATGGGTACAATCCCGGCTAGGGCTTTGTATATGGCGGCGCTTGAGGTTACTAAGAGTAATGTAGGGACTGCTACTGTTGGTTTTGGTCTTGCTGAACCGACGGCTGCTGCAATTGCTAATGCGGTTGCTGGTTTGACTGCGGCTTTAGCAGCTCAGCTTGTGTGGACGCCGATTGATGTTGTGAGCCAAAGGTTGATGGTTCAAGGTAGTTGTAATTCAAGTGATCCTAAGGGTTCGTCTGTAAGATATGTTAATGGTATTGATGCTTTTAGGAAAATTGTGAGAACGGATGGTCCTAGGGGTTTGTATAGAGGTTTTGGGATATCGGTTTTGACGTATGCGCCTTCAAATGCAGTATGGTGGGCTTCATATTCTGTTGCACAAAGGATGGTTTGGGGTGGAGTTGGATATTACTTGACTAACAAGAAAGGTGGGGAGGGAAGTGACAACAACAATGGAGGGGCTAATGTCTTGAGGCCGGATACAAAAACTGTTATGGCAGTTCAGGGAGTCAGTGCAGCAATGGCAGGAGGCATGTCTGCTTTGATTACTATGCCATTGGATACAATCAAGACAAGGCTGCAGGTCTTAGATGGCGATGAGAATGGCCGTCGTGGACCAACAGTGATGCAGACAGTTAGAAGTTTGGTTAAGGAAGGTGGTTGGATGGCTTGTTATAGAGGATTGGGACCTAGATGGGCTTCAATGTCGTTCTCTGCAACAACAATGATCACAACCTATGAGCTTTTAAAACGGCTTTCCGCAAAGAATCAAGAGGTTTTAACATGATGAATGATATAACTATAACAACAGCAGCAGCAACAACAACAACAAGGAACACAGAGAGAGGGAAAAAGGGTTTTCCCCATCTGATGTTTGGAATCGCAGTGAATTTGACTAAATCACGGTGACTTTGTAAAATCTACATTAAGGTGCTTCAACAAATTCATGGTGATGCCATGATTTGTCTAAATTATGCTCTTGTTTTTCTCTTATCTTGTCTCAAACTTTTTCTGTTTGGGCTAGTTACCATGACTGCTTGATCAATGTAAGTCACTGCAGGTTTATATATAAATAAAGTTTTTTTTTTGTCTCTAACACATTACTGCATTTTAAGTCCCAATTGAAATCAAGCATATGCTTCATGCTAATTTGCAAGTTTCTTTTGATAATCATGTGCCACTCTGGTTTAAAAGATACGCAGCTATTAGTTTTCAAATAAAAATAGCATCAAGTAGCTTTAGTAACTCTGAAACCTAAGAATCTTGCGAATTTCAATATTGTGTAGCTTTGGTCTTTCAACTTGAATCTTGTCTACCATGTTATCTAAAGAATAGGAGTTTTGAGTGCAACATTTGAGAAACTTTGTTGTTTTCTCATTCTCATGTTGTAATCATTACTTGATAGATCTATGCTACTTAATTGTAGATATCCTTCATCTTTCTCATAAAAAAAATGAAAACGTCCATTACAATTGACTATAGTTTAAGGTTTATAAAGACAAAAATTTCTAGAATTTATGGCATAATCTTTATAATACATGATTCTCCTAACAATAACCCTTAGGACACTGGTTAAAGTGCTAAGTTTCTGTTAATAAGTTGTATAATTATGGCATTGACAAAAGTAACAACGTGTATTTCTAAGACAAAATTTTCATTCATGAAATCTTTAAACAATGCCCTTAAAACACTACTTAGCAAAAACTTTTTAACTTATACTTAAAATTATAGTATCAAAGCTCTCTTATGCATTTAAATAATTGAGATTTGAGAAGATCTCACACTATAGAGCTAGGTTAGGTTCATTGTGGATAACTTTTAATTGAATGGTGGGGCTACCAACATAATGAGTGTGTGGACCAGGGGGAGTTAGGTTAGGCAACTGCTAAATATTAAAATATGAAATTATAGTAGCCTATTATCCCAAAAAAATACATAGTAGCCCTATTGTGTGTATTTTGCAAATGACTTTGTTGTCAATATGGTATATTGATCAGACTAAAATAATTGTTTTCTTGATGTTTAGGACAATAAGTCAGGATTCTTTTCATACATGTACAGTCTTTAATATTGCTGTCAGTTTTAAATTAATTTGACATGTAACATTAAAATAGTGCTAAAATGAATTAATGTTTTGCTCTAATCCTTGTTCATTTTGGATAAGATTCCACTTCTGACATAGTCTTGATTTTTGCATCTTATAAGTTTTGGCATATAATAAAGTGACAGATTCTATATAAAAGAGAGTAACCATGGCTTGCAAGTTACAACTTAACCAGTGGAAGGCTTGAAGCACAGTGCACATGTTATTGTCTTTCAAATGTATACTATATATAGTTTTTTTAACTAAATTTTTTAATTTCTTTTGATGTGAATGACCCTTTTAGGATTATTTTTTCTGACTTTCAATATGACACAATGGTTAGTTATGAAGTATGAAAAACTATAGATTTTAAAAGATAATAGTTTTGGATGACGTTTCAAAACTGGTAATAAATTATTTAAAAAATTCATTTCATCTTTTAAAATAGCAAAGTTAAATGCTTCATTAGCAATAATTAAATTGGTACATATTGAAACATCAATAAATATATTCAGAGTTAGCTTATGATGTGGTCATCTTTGTTAACGCATAAGCAAGCTTCACATCTTTTTTACATACAGAAAACATCTTTTTTTCACTACAATGTTCCAAAGAAAGCTTCACATACCCTTAACATGAAGATGAGTTGTATCTAGGATAGTGTTTATGCAGAAATTATATGCACTTTTCACCAAATACTTGACATATTATTCTATCTTCCAAATTCTCTGATCCTCTCTAACAGACACAGGCACACACATAATGTGATCCACTCCAGGTTGGTCAAATAGTGTATGCAACAACTCAATATCCCAACATTTCATATCCGGTCAACGGAGGTCTCACATGTGAAGCTGGTCGATTTCTGGATTCATGTTTAAAGCAGTAGGGATCATTGCACACTGCAACAATGAAGGTTCATTGTAGAACTTTATTAACATATGTGGTTCTAGTTCTAATTCTAGCTCAAAAACAATAATTTTGTTCAGATCAAGGTAAGAAAAGGCGCAAATCATGCGTTTTTGAAATGGAATACATACCATTTGCACTTCATACATAAAGAATTAAAATGAAGATACACGAACTTGGATTTGTTGCAGTAAAAACAAACCAACATATGAAGATTGGACTGCTCATTTCAATATCAATAGATCAGATGCAAAACATAAACTCAAATTTTGTTCCGATTTATTGACATAGCCATATTTTGGCTGCATTTCTTATGAATGTTCATTGAAGAGGTGGCTGACTTGATTTCTCCATCAATGTGGCCAAACACTCTTTCCAATCTGGAATTTTATTTTCCCCATTGGCCACTTCAAATATGAGTCCAGTTTGTGGGACAAACTCCAGTGCTTTTACACATACGAACGCGACATCTTCTTTGCTAATACTTCCGGTAGCTGCACAACCCTGTAATATTAAACACAATCATATAAGTAACAGACGCGGATATCTTATTGTAAACAGCTAGCACATTCTCTTTTTAAGATCTTACACTGAAATCTAATCATGTTTCAGATTCTTGCTATAGTCTAAACAGGTTTTAAGAAGTACTATTATACTAATGTGAAAAGAAAAAAAAATGATGAAATTTGATTAGATGTCTCTTTAATGCGCCATTATTAAACTCTTCTCGTCTAAGAGATTTCAAGTTGACATGAATGACAATGATTCAAGCAGAACGCATATATATCAATCCTTCCAAAATTTCAGTAAGCATCTATACACCTGTGTAACACGTAAGAGGATTTTGATGATTGACAGCATAAGTGGTGAGCAGTTCTCACCTTATAAGCCGATTTTACAAAAATGAGTAAGATGATATTAAAGTCTATCGAAGATCCATTGGGTCACACGCTATTGGGTCACATTCTCGAAATCTAATCTTGAACGTGAAGTGTTAAAAGTCTCACATTAGGTGAGCTAAGGTTTGAATATGAATTTATAAGTGGTTGAGAACTCTCGCCTTACGAGCTGATTTTATTAGGACAAGTTAGTCTCGGTATATATTCTAAGAATCACTTTTGTGTCAACTTGTTTTATTCATAAAGTAAGAAGAAATTAAAGCTGATAGATTGTACCTTGTCAAAGGTAAAGCCTTGCTTCCCACCAGGTGTATCTTGCAATTCACCGGTCCTGAGCTCCTTAATACAGATTCATCTTGCTCAGCCAATTTCTTTGCATTGTTTTTCATCATAGATTCAATGCCAGTTTTACCACTATAAACTGACAACTGCAACTTTATTAAAACAGAACAAAGGTTGTCTTTGCGATGGTACAAGGGAATAAAGAGAGTACCTGTGATAAGAGGACCAAATGCTTTACCCCTTGAAGGCTACCAACACTAGAAATAAAACCCTCCTTGAAAAGAATAAACTTACGTTCAGAAAATTGTTTAAAGTTGTGAATTTGTGATATCATTTGACACAAATGATTCTTTGCATGTCATTTCATTAAAAGACGTTGTGGATTTGTGATATCATTGAAGGCTAACTAATAACTTCTCTCATAAGTTGAAATTAACTTCTGCACCTCAGTTTCTGATATTTAACTATGGATAAACACTATAAACTTATGGCAAATTCTCTGGTGCATAAGTGAGACAAGTCTTGCATCATACACAAGCTAGTTTCCACCATTGGATCAATAAATCTCACCATTAAATTAAATGAAATATGATGTGACTTTTTTTATCTAATGGTGGAAAAGGCACTTGTGCATGGTGCAAGACCATTTTGCTTGTGCATGTTAGACAAAGCCTAAACTTATAAGGTCTTTATGAATTAGAAACTAAATACTATTTCAGTTAAATGATTTCTATAAGCCATAAAGCCTTGACAAAAAGCTAAACTTCATTGAAATGGTTATGAAATAAGCAAATCAAGTTTATGGAGTGTTTTAGCTATGTCTAAGAGCATAGAAACATGTCTATAGAGAGGCATGGCAAGTTGTACATACGTTTGGGCATATAATTGTGCGAACTCCTCTTTAACGCTTTCATGAGGAATCGATTGTCGCTTGTATCACCTGTCATTGACTTTGCAACAAGCAACATGGAGTCAATAATACAAGTATAAGAACAAATAAACAAAGCACAAACAAACAATCTGTTAATGATTTTGCAAATTGAATTCAGCTACCTCAACATAACTTCCAAAGGCTTCGAGTGCAACTCTTTTATCCTTCACCAATGCCTTTATTCGAGATTTGTTTACAACCAATGACAATAGCACAAATCAGAATTCAATCATTGATGTGAATCAATGAATGTTATGGATACAACACCATTTATGAATTATCAGATTCTATGAAGGCAACTTACTGACTACAAAAATAAAGTGCAAATTATTTTTTATCTCAGACAATGCATTGCCTGAGGGAATCGGATCGTCTACCATCCAAGATCAAACAACTAACATTTAATCAGTTTATCTTTATACGGACTTTTTAGTCATAAGCAACCATGTCTTTGTAATTCTTACCTATCATATGCATTTAAAACAAGAATATAAACCAGAATTTCAATACTCGGATGCATCATCTTATCAAGCAACAAGGTTAATTTCAAACAGTGCATCTGACTGCGATCTAGGCCATGATATCAAGTTTTTTTTTACTGCGAGTGCAATGCAAAGGGGATTAAGACAACATCAATTGCATTTGACTGAGATTCTATGCAATATATCAAGGATCGCGACACAATCGCGATTAAAACCTTGACAACTTCTAATCAAATGAGGCATGTAATGATAAGGAGTTAAAAAAAGGCAAGCAAACCTGGCCGATATCACTATCTCCATCTGTTACCAGGACTGCATCCCTAACTTCATCTTCTGCTTTGAAACAATTGAGTCAAACAAAATCACTATTACGCAAAACACAGACAACAAGGTATTAGATACCCATATAAACAGCATTTTTTGGATCACTGTGAGTCATTTTAGGTTCTGTTTCAATTGGTTTATTTGAGTCTATCTATTTGCATAAGCACTTAAGAAAGTGTTTGGAAGAGCTTATGGCATGCCCATAAACCTTTTCAGCTTATTTCCTCAAGCTCTCCAAAATAGCTTATGAAAACAACTTATAACTTACATGAAAATAGTTTGACTTTATTTTATCCTTTTATGTTATAGAAATAGCTTAGGCAAAATTCTAACAATCTTTGTTCGGAAACATGGAAGTACCATCAACCAAAATGGCTGTGTCTGTGGTTTTATCTTCGATCGAAAAACTTGCATCACTTAACTACAATCACAGTCCATACACAAGAAAAGCACTACATAAATCAGTTTCAAGATCTACCAATACACAATAGAAAAACACAATCAGTTTCAAGATCTACCAATACACAATAGAAAAACACAGTCAGTGGCTCAACTTAAGTTATAGGCCAAGGGCGAGACCTTTCAGAGTTGAAGAGTTCATGGCTTGTGTGCAAGGAGGGAGAATTTTATGCATACAAATCATTGAAACAGTGCCAGATTTGATAGGGTCTTTTCACAGTATCGTTGTAACTTGGAATGCAAATCAAGCACACATGTACATGTTTTGCCAGGTGAATGTAATTAGTTTAAGATCTCAATATTGAGAAAGAAGGATATGAGCAGATAATCAATGCTTTTACAGCCGTGGTTGGAGTTTAATAATAAGTGGCAGTCATACTTCAGAATTTGTAACAGATTACTCAGGTTGTTAGAACTTAGAAGAATAAAGAGAATAAATGAATAGAAATCAAAAGAGCTAATCAACATCATATATCTTAAAATTTGGGTTGGGCTTAACTCAACCCTTACAAAACCGGCTTTTAAAGGGTGGCCTGCCTATCACTTATAAACATATCGTCAGACGTTATCTCATCAAATGTGAGACTCGTATTATAACAATAATAGAGATCATACATTAAGGTTTGAAACTTGATGTTTCATGGATTCTTTGTGGCATGGTTCCAGACAAAATCTATATATGTTTCAGGCAAAATTATACAGATCATATACATCATGTACACATCTTTCCAGACACACTACCTCTGAGAACTTCCACAATTTTAAGAACCAATGGCTTGAGCTAATTCAAAATAATGATGCCTAACAAGCTGTTTATCCGACTGACCCCTCAAGCTTCAAGCTCATGAGTTGGTTCACCTCAGAGCCAAATTCATCAGGAAGCTCATTGAAGACATCACGGCAAAATCCAGATATCATAGCAGCCATTGCTTTTTCATAGTCTATTCCTCTCTGTTGAAAGTAAAATAACTGATCTTCACCAATTTTCGACGTACTAGCCTCATGCTCAATTCTTGCTGTTGGATTTTTCACCTAGAAAACAATTTCAATTTCATGAGCAGAAGTCTTGAGGCAAGTTTCTTGACATTGCAGAATAGAAAAAAGGGTGAAAATAAGAAGGAAACAAATAGGAAGTAGTAGGAGTTAACTTGGGTATGGAAACTGTGCACAATAATGCTATCAAATAAACAAAGAACTAAATCCATATCAACAATGAACTATTTTTTGTCTCAACCAAACACTGCAAGAGTTTTAGCCTCCTGTAAACAAAATAAAACACACACTTCTTGAAGCTATATGTATACACACACCAAAGTTGTGTTCAATCAATATAGAAAATGGGGTCATGTAAATCAGGACCAACACCTAACATCAAATAGTTGCAGGATACACCAACAATTTCTAGTGTTCTTCCGCCATTAATTTGATCTAGACCACATGTATTAGTTGAAAAAGTACTGATTTTGTGCAACAGAACAACCATATAGTGCTTAAATCATAGCTATATAATTGGCCACAACAATTTTTTTTTTAAACAGCATATTCATTAATAGCCACGCACCAGAAGTGCAAAACGGCGAGGAAATACAAAGATGCCAAAACAAACAAACCAAAAACTGATGGCAGGAAACCGCACACCAGCATGGAAAATCAGTCCAGCAAACATAAAAAGCCTAGAAAACAAACACACAGGCACCAAAACACGGCAGACCCATCGCAGAAACTCCCAAGCAGCCAAAAACAGAACAAGCAGAACAGGTTCTGCATCTGATACCGCAACCAAAACAGAAACACACCCCCATCTCGCCTCATACACGGTTAAGGCATTCTCTAGGATTCCATGTTATGCTTGATACAAGGCATGAACATCTGTATGATTTGTAACTTAATATAATCAAGGTTAAATGACTTGACTATTTTAGTTAAACTCCTTTTGTTAATTTATCAAACACATTCAAGACTAACTTTCTATATCAATATTACTGTGAGGATTTCTTCCATAACTTCAAATTGGTCAAGTAAATGTTCAAACCTTTATATCTGTCTCCCCTTTCAACTAGAAACCACAAATACAACGCGACATGCAAATACAATGACATAGGTAAGAAGATAGAACAAAACATATAACTATAAAACATAACACATGAAATTCATATAGAAACTCCAATCTTAGAAAATATATACAAAGTGTCTATGAAGTATGCACAAATACAGCCTACATATTTTGAAATTCCCATGCTTCCTTATCGCCATCTTTTAAACTTATCAATCAGTATACCATAAGTATTAACTAAAAGCATTAACGAGTAACCATGAAAATCACTAACACAGTGTAAATATGAAATTATCAACTAAAGTTGAAAGCAAAACAGGAAGAAAAAAAATGTTACCTGAATGTAAGGATAGGTATTGGCAGCAGCACTATCACCAATAAGCATGGAATCACACTGCGAAGAGTTTTTCGCATTCTCCGCCTTAGACTGAACCTGAACAAGTCCTCTATAACAATTCCTTGAATGTCCAGCAGAAATACCCTTTGATATAATCCGACTCTTTGTATTCTTCCCTTTATGTATCATCTTAGTCCCCGTATCCGCCTGCTGATAATTATTCGTCAAAGCAACAGAATAAAACTCACCAACACTCTCATCTCCCTCCAAAACCACGCTCGGATACTTCCAAGTAATCGCGGACCCAGTTTCCACCTGGGTCCACGATATCTTGGACTTCTTACCAGCACACAATCCTCTCTTGGTCACAAAATTATAAATCCCACCTTTCCCATTCTCATCACCCGCGTACCAATTCTGCACCGTGGAATACTTAATCTCCGCCCCCTCTCCGCAGTACAACTCAACAACTGCCGCATGAAGCTGATTTTTATCATAAGAAGGTGCGGTACACCCTTCCAAATACTCCACCATACTCCTATCATCAGCCACAATCAAAGTCCTCTCAAATTGCCCCGTCTCCAAGGCATTAATCCTAAAATACGTGGATATCTGCATGGGACACTTAACACCCTTGGGTATATAAACAAACGACCCGTCACTAAAAACAGCGGCATTCAAAGCAGCGTAATAATTGTCGTCACTAGGAACAACTTTCCCTAAATAAGTCCTAACCAAATCAGGATACTCCTTAACGGCATCGGAAATGGAACAAAATATAACACCAGCCTTCTCAAGAGTTTTCCTATGAGTAGTTGCAATAGAAACACTGTCTAAAACAGCATCCACGGCAACATTTGCTAGACGATTCTGTTCGTTTAACGGTACACCAAGCTTATCGAAGTATCTCAAAAGCTCAGGATCAGCTTCTTCTAAGCTATTAATCTCGGGTTTGTTCTTAGGAGCTGAATAATAGCATATATCTTGAAAATCTATAGTTGGGTACGTGTTATCTGACCAATTTGGTTCTTTCATTTTGGCGAATTTCTCAAAGGCGTTTAATCGAAAATTGAGCATCCAATGAGGTTCGGATTTTAGAGCTGAGATTAAATGAATGGTTTGTGTTGAAAGACCTTTTGGGATTGTGACAGAATCAATATCGATGTTGAAACCGAATTTCTTGTCGTAATCACGGTTACGGAGAATTTCACGGATTTTGTCATCGGTGGATGAAGAAGTTGGAGAATCATAACTAACGTCGGAACGGATTTGAACGGTGGTTTTGGATAAGGGTGATTTGTGTTTGGGGGTATTTGAGATTGGGAGGAAGTGGGTTTGATGGAGAAGTGGTTTTTTAGAGAAGCTGGTTTGAGTAGGTTGTGAGTGTAAGGAAGAAACGTTGCCGTTGAGAAGAGAAGCCATAGAGGAAATTGGTTTGGTGGAGTATGCAAAGTGATTATGTGGTGTGTTTAATAATGGTTGTGTATAAGTTCAGCCCTTCTTATCGTGTCGTGTGTGTCACACAAGTACGTATTAGTTTGTGTGGGGACCCACCCGTTTTGGCTAAAAATGGCTCTGAGGAAAAGAATCAAATCAAATCAAATAACATACCTCCAGAACCTGTTGTTATTGTTAACGCACTAAAGATTGAATCTTCACTATTGGGTAAGCAATATATTCGATTTTGATCTCTCTAATTAATCTGGGTCGGCTCGTTACCTCTACCATTTTCGAAATTTGCCTACAACAAATTGAATTTTTGGAGTTGAAATGAAACAGAGCTAAATCGGAGAATTTGCAGTTAAACTATCTCCGACGAGTATATAAACTTATTCTTTCTTGTAATATACAGGGTGATATTTTAAAAAGGAGGAAATATGCAATTACCCTCTCAAATTATAAGTTTTCTTTTTGAAATTAACAAAACTTCAATTATCCTTTGAAATTGCACAAGGTTAATTAATTTACTCCCTCCGTCAAATTATTATGTTAGTCAACATGACGTTTTCAAATATTTCCTGAAGTTTTGCACTTATGTTCAAAATGAACTTAAAAATTTATATTATTTTTTCTTATCTTTAAAAGTGACTGCATTATCAATTTATCACTGAATTGTGGAGCATGTTAGCTAAATTTTGACGGTATACAATCATATATGTTCCATGAAACGATCAAACATTAACTATGTATTAGAGGCACTTACATTATTGTTTGTTTACAGACAAAAATTATTAGGAACTCTGTCATTTTAAATACATATGTTTTTTCTGAGAATATATGCGTGGTGGAAATATGTATGACTTTCTGCATATTCAAAACGTTGTGCTTACTCTTCCTTATTTGCATCAAAACAACATTATACATAGAGACTTCAAAACTGTTAATCTTTTGATGGATTAGAAAGGGGTAAGTGACTATTAATTTATCATTTCTTTTGATTTTACAAGTTCTTGTTCTTAGGTAATGCTTTCAAATCATACTATAACAATATAAACCACTCTAAAACTCTAGTTGTGTATATTATGGCATGCTAGCGTATTGTACACTAAAGCTCATGTTGAGTGGAAGGCAAATCATTAGAAGTGCAAAACAATTTCATATTGATTGAACCGAAAAATGATACATAATTTTCTTAGTTTATAGGAATTCATGCTTTGTCAATAATTGGCCACCTTAATAAAAAATCAGGAACTAAAAGTAACTTGATTTATGAAGATTTACGGTGAATAACATATGAACTTATGTCTATGTGAACATCGTTCAAAAATTTATCAAACAGGTAGTGAAAGTTTTGCACTTATGCTCCACAATAATGCAGTCATTTTGAAAGATAAGAAGAAAAAAAATATATATATATATTCAAGTTTATGAGACATTTTGCACATAAGTCAAAAACTTTAAGGGGATATTTGCAAAATGTCATGTTGGCTAACAGTAAAATTTGACGGAGGGGGTAAATTGATTAACGTTGTGCAATTTCACGAGGGTAATTGAAGTTTTGTTAATTTCAAGGGATAATTGATGAAACTTACAATTTCAGGGGAGGTAATTGCCTATTTACTCTTTTAAAAAGATTAATATAGATAAATATCCATAAGGAGAAGGACACGTAGACCGCTCTTAATGTGTATACAAAGATGGCAAAAAAAAAAAAAAAAAAACATTCGTGGATATGCATGGATAAAATCCTTCAAGGATACAGAACGGATATCTTAATGGATATCCATGGATAAAATAAACATATAATTTAACTACCCGTTAATTAATTGATACATATGCAGATTTAATGGTATCCGCACTCGCACTCGCATATATCCATACCCGCTATTAAACCGAGTAAGTTAAATTAAATAACTTTAATACATTTCAACTTTCTAAGCAAAAAGTATCGGTAGTGTGAGTATTATTAGTTATTACACTGTTCAAATCTGTATTATGCTCCTTTAAAAGGAAGTGAAAGTGATCGGAATTGTTAAAGCAAGAAGTTTTGTTTTTGTTGAATATGATGAGCTTTATTTATGCTTTTGTTAAATCAAAAAACATTATTTTTATTAAATGTAAGGAACTTTATTTATATTTTTGTTTGGTCAATGATCTTTGTTGTAATTGTAATGTATGAATATTATGTTTCGCTAATAAGAAACGAAAATGCATGTGATATGCATAGAGAATGAATTTCATATTTATCCAACATAGCAGACACGGATATTACATTATCCGCATCCATGGATATATATTTACATCCCTAGAGAAAAGGTCAATGCATTCACAAGATAGAGATACAAAATTCTAACAATCTTTGTTCAGAAAAATGAAAATATCATTAACTGAAATGGCGGTAAATTTGACTAAATCACGATGATTTTGTAAAATCTACATTAAGGTGCTTCAACAAAATCATGGTGACAGCCATGATTTGTGTAAATTATGCTCTTGTTTTTCTCTCATCTTGTCTCAATTTTTTTTCTGTTTGGACTAGTTACCGGAACTGCTTGATCAATATAAGTCACTGCAGGTTTATATATAAATGAAAGTTTTTTTTATCTCTAACACATTACATTTTAAACCCCAATTGAAATCATGCATATGATTCATGCTAATTTGATAGTTTCTTTTGATAATCATGTGCCACGCTGGTTTAAAAGATAGACAGCTATTAGTTTTCAAATAAAAATAGCATCAAGTAGCTTTAGTAACTCTGAAACCTAAGAATCTTGTGAATTTCAATATTGTGTAGCTTTGGTTTTTCAACTTGAAACTTGTCTACCGGTGGGGCTACCAACATGATGAGTGTGTGCACCATGGGAGTTAGGTTAGGCCACTGCTAAATATAAAAAAATGAAACTATAGTAAGTAACTTTTTTTTTTAGGGGATATAGTAAGTAACTTATTATCCCAAAAAAATACATAGTAGCCCTATTGTTTTTATTTTACAAATGACTTTGTTCTCAATATGGTATATTGATCAGACTAAAATAATTGTTTTCTTGATGTTTAGGACAACAATTTTATATTAACAAAACTCGGCCAATAAATCAGAATTCTTTTCATACATGTGCAGTCTTTAATAGTGCTTAAATGAATTAATGTTTTGCTCTAATCCTTGTTCATTTTGGATAAGATTCCACTTCTGACTTAGTCTTGATTTTTGCATCTTATAAGTTTTGGCATATAATAAAGTGACAGATTCTATATAAAAGAGAGTAACCATGGCTTGCAAGTTACAACTTAACTAGTGGAAGGCTTGAAGCACAGTGCACATGTTATTGTCTTTCAATGTATACTATAATGTGATCCACTCACTCCAGGTTGGTCAGATAGTGTATGCAGTAACTCAATATCCCAACATTTCGGATCCGGTTGACGGAGGTCTCACATGCGAAGCTGGTCGATTTCTGGATTCATGTTTAAAGCAGTAGGGATCATTGCACCTTGCAACAATGAAGGTTCATTGTAGAACTTTAGTAACATATGCAGAGGTCTAGTTCTAATTTTAGCTCAAAGACAATAATTTTGTTCAGATGAAGGTTAGAAAAACCGCAAATCATGAGATTTTTTGAAATGGAATACATACCATTTGCACTTGATACATAAAGAATAAAAATGAAGATACACGAACTTGGATTTGTTGCAGTAAAAACAAACCAACATATGAAGATTGGATTGCTCATTTCAATATCAATAGATCAGATGCAAAACATAAACTCAAATTTTGTTCTGATTTAATGACAGCCATATTTTGGCTGCATGTCTTATGAATGTTCATTGAAGAGGTTGCTGACTTGATTTCTCCATCAATGTGGCCAAACACTCTTTCCAATCTGGAATTTTATTTTCCCCATTGGCCACTTCAAATATGAGTCCAGTTTGTGGGACAAACTCCAGTGCTTTTACACATACGAACGCCACATCTTCTTTGCTAATACTTCCGGTAGCTGCAACACCCTGTAATATTAAACACAATCATATAAGTAACAGACGCGGATATCTTATTGTAAACAGCTAGCACATTCTCTTTTTAAGATTTTACACTGAAATCTAATCATGTTTCAGATTCTTACTATAGTCTAAACATGTTTTAAGAAGTAATATTATACTAATGTGAAAAAGAATGATGAAATTTGATTAGATGTCTGTTTAATGCACCATTATTAAACTTTTCTCTTGTCTAAGAGATTTCAAGTTGACATGAATAACAATGATTCAACCAGAATGCATATATGTCAATCCTTCCAAAATTTCAGTAAGCATCTATACACCTGTGTAACACGTAAGAGGATTTTGATCATTGAGAGCATAAGTGGTGAGCAGTTCTCACCTTATATGCCGATTTTATAAGAATGAGCAAGATGATATTAAAGTCTATCCAAGATCCATTGGGTCAAGCACTATGAGTTTTAGGGTTCGAATATGAGTTTACAAGTGATGGACAACTCTTACCTTACGAGCCGATTTTATAAGGACGGGTTAGACTCGGAATATATTCTAAGAATCACTTTTGTGTCAACTTGTTTTATTCATAAAGTAAGAAGAAATTAAAGCTGATAGACTGTACCTTGTCAAAGGTAAAGCCTTGCTTCCCACCAGGTGTATCTTGTAATTCACCGGTCCTGATTATGGTGTAAGGAATTCCTGAGCTCCTTAATACAGATTCATCTTGCTCAGCCAATTTCTTTGCATTGTTTTTCATCATAGATTCAATGCCAGTTTTACCACTATAAACTGACAACTGCAACTTTATTAGAACAGAACAAAGGTTGTCTTTGCGATGGTACAAGGGAATAAAGAGAGTACCTGTGATAAGAGGACCACATGCTTTACCCCTTGAAGGCTACCAACACTGGAAATAAAACCCTCCTGGAAAAGAATTAAATCAATCAACCATTGGTTCAGAAAATTGTTTGAAGTTGTGAATTTGTGATATCATTGACACAAATGATTCTTTGCATGTCATTTCATTAAAAGAAATGAGCTCGGGGAAAAAGAGTTGAAGGATCTAGGTTAAAACTCAGGTAAAGGAGGAAATACTAACGTAACAACTAATATACTAATATTTGTTTATACAAAAAACAAATAAGACCAAAAGATTAACTCTCCATATACAATGGCCATAATACCTTCCTCTCATAAGTTAACAAGAGTCTTGACTTGTTTAATTTTTCAAAGGCAAACAAGGTTTCTAAATGAAACCAAAGCTTTGATATTCAGAAGGAACATAAAAACAGAAGCCTCACTCCTTTCAACACAGAAAACATGAAAAATTAAAATGACCTTCGTATAACTATAGTATTCTAAGCAATAACTTCTCTCATAAGTTGAAATTAACTTCTGCACCTCAGTTTCTCGTCTAACTTTTGAAAAATGCTATAAATTTATAAGGTCTTCTTTATGAAGTAGAAAACTGAATACTTATTTCAGTTGAATGATTATCTATAAGCCATAAGCCAATCCAAACTGGTCATAGCCTTAACAAAAAGCTAAGTTTGATTGAAAATGCTATGAAATAAGCAAAGCAATTAACATATCTAAAGAGGAGGCATGGCAAGTTATGCATACGTTTGGGCATATAATTGTACAAACTCCTCTCAGAGCTTTCCTGAGGAATCGGTTGTCGCTTGTATCTCCTGTCATTGACTTTGCAACAAGCAACATGGAATCAATAATGGGAATATAAGAACAAACAAACAGTATAAAGTTACTACTATCTGTTGGTGGTTTTGCAAATTAAATTCAGCTACCTCAACATAATTTCCAAAGGCTTCAAGTGCAACTCTTTTATCCTTCACCAATGCCTTTATTCGAGATTTGTTTACAATCAATGACAATATCACCATCTGCATAAGCCAAAAAACACAGCACAAATCAGAATTCAATCATTGATGTGAATCAATGAATGTTATGGATACAACACCGTTTATGAATTATCAGATTCTATGAAGGCAACTTACTGACTACAAAAAAAAAAAGTGCAAATTATTTTGTATCTCAGACAATCCATTGCCTGAGGGAATCGGATCGTCTACCATCCAAGATCAAACAACTAACATTTAATCAGTTTATCTTTATACCGACGTTTTAGTCATAAGCATCCATGTCTCTGTAATTCTTACCTATTTTATGCATTCAAAACAAGAATATAAATCAGAATTTCAATGTTCGGATGCATCATCTTATCAAGCAACAAATTTAATTTCAAAAAGGGCATGTGACTGAGATCTAGGCCATGATATCATGTTTTTTTTTACTGCGACTGCAATGCCAAGGTGATTAGCATCAATTGCATTTGACGGTGATTCTATGCAAAAAAAAAATGAAGGATCGCGATGCAACCGCTATTAAAACCTCGACAACTACTAAGCAAGTGATGCGTGTTAAAGAGATAAAAAAAAAGGCAAGCAAACCTGACCGATCTCACTATCTCCGTCTGTTACCAGGACTGCATCCCTAACTTCATCTTCTGCTTTGAAAAAATTGAGTCAAACAAAATCACTTTCACTCAAAACACAGACAACTAGATAGTAGATACCCATATAAACAGCATATATGGATCACTGAGTCATTTAAGGTCCTGTTTCAATTGGTTTATTTGAGTTTATCTATTTGCATAAGTACTTGTGGAAGTGTTTGAAAGAGCATAGGAAAATAGCTAATGGCATGCCCATAAATTTTTTTCAACTTATTTCCTTAAGCTCTCCAAGATAGCATATGAAAATAACTTATATGAAAATAGTTTGACTTTATTTTGTCTTTTATGTTATAGAAACAGCTTAGGCATAACTACGTATATGATACGCGCTTATGATATAAGCACTTAATTAAGGGACTGTTTGAATTGGTTTATTTAAGCTTATCTACTGATATAGGCATTTGTGATAATGTTTGGGAGAACATATGAAAACAGATTATGATATGTTCATAAGCTTATTTTCAAAAGCTCTCCAAGAAATTTGATTTTTTAAATCTTTCTCTATAGAAATAGCTCATAGGCATACATAAACACTTATATAATGAGTGTTTAAGCTATAAGTGCTTAATTAAGTGGTTTATCCAAACATGGTCTCTTAATTTACCTGGAAAATCATCATCACCATCATTTGCTGTGGAAGTACCTTCTTTTTCAAGAAGATCAGGTGCACCATACCATTTCCTTAATTTAGGACCACCTAAAAATTAAACACAGAATCAAAACACAATGGTCAAGACCCAGAAATTGAAAAACATAAAAATTGAAACTTTATTATAAGAACAATAATAATTTGTGGAAAAAAGTATCAACCATGTTGTACCTTCAATGTAATCTAGAATTTGATCAAAAAAACCGATTTTTTTCTTAGCATGGCAAACAAGTAATGGAACAGCAACAGAAACATTAGTGTCTCTGTTGGATAGGAAAGAGGAACCAAATGGTGTTGTTGAAGTGAAAGGAACAAGCTTTGTGAGTGAAAGTGTGGAAGAAGAACAAACCAAGACCATTGTTGGTCTCCTCCAACCGTTTTGTTTCTTCCCGCTAGAATGGATAATGCATTTCTCACCCAAAAATAAAGGTTCCATTTAATTAAATAATAATAAAATCTGAAAATTATAGTATACTTTTACAATAATCTTTTTTTTCTTAGAATTTTACAATAATCTTTTTAAAAAATAAATTGGGAATAAGGAATTTTTTATTAATTAAAGTGATACTAATGATGTGCCTAGGAGTGTAAGCTAGTTGGTAGGAACGGTGTGATATACGTAGATTATGGTTCGAACACCGAATTTTTCAATTATTCACCTTAAAAAATGAATTTTTAGTTATTATACTACTTGATAAAAAAAAAAAATTACGTGACACTTATAATTATTTTACAAAACTACGTTCTTACCATTGAGCTAACAACAAATGTATAATTTGACTTTAATTTGAAATTTAGATATAAATCTTTTTTATCACATAGTTTCATGATGTTAATAGATAGATTAAACATATCTTCGGTTCAGCGAGAACGAAAATTAATCTTTATAGAATTGAGTTTAACAGAATTGATTTTGATTAAAAGTTATTTTTTTTAATATACTTATGTTTTATGTTTTTTTTTTAAGATCAAATTAAAAAAAAATAGTTAAAAGTAATTTTGACATAAATTAATATATGTTTGGATACATTCACGTAAAATTATTTTGTTTGGTTATTTGGATGAAAAATACTTTTAGACATGTAATTATCAAAATAGCCTCCAAACTGCTGGGTCATTGGGGGAGCTCGGGGGACCGTCCACATCGAGGCTAGAACAACCACACAAACAAGAGAAACACCACACTCTTACCCAAAACCCTAAGACAATGAGTGTATGGGTCATCTTATTTATAAGGTGTTCAACCTTTACTTTTTTATCCGATGTGGGACTATATAACTCACACTTGCACACAACAACACACAACAAATGTAATTATAAAAATGGGTTTTGTTTGTTTTTAAATGGCAAAGAGGATTGACAGGTATGAGCTTAAGACAAATTCTGAAAAATGTTGTAAAGGGTAATTGAAGAATATGTACGGTACAACATGGTAGAATTGTTTTGCGTACATGCATAAGTTAGCACTTCCTACTTCATGTAGAATCAATATAGAACATAAAATTGATTTAATAAAGAAAATCCAAACACGTCACATAAGTTCTAACTAAATTGACAAGTGTCGGAGTTGTGAAGTTAGATGTTGTGATATGGTTCAAACCCACTTGAGATCTTTCATTTGTGTTAATGAATTTTCAATTGTTATTGTCATTTCATCTATTCGAAAAGAAAAGAAAAAAAAATCCAAATACCAAGACGCACAAATCAAATAATCCAAATATCAAGACGCACAAACCATGTTAGATGAAAGAAGCACGCATCTAAGGGTTGTAGAAGCCGAACCAAATAGAGCATAACTCAAATTCTCTAAAGTATCACTTTTTTATGTGGGGCTTCCCATAACTTTTTAATTGAAAATGATATTTATACATTCATTTTGTGACAACTCCATACTGACATTATACTCTTATTATCTCTCTCTTCATCTTTCTCTTTTTATTGTTTTATAGAAACATAAAGTTATCAGTACAATTTATACAAATATCATTACTCTTTTTGTTTTTTATCTTCAAAGATGACAAAATAGTTAGAATAATGTGGAAAGGACGGTTCTGGAATTGTGGATGACGTGGCTACAATTGCAACTTTGCAAGAGCTTGCTGAAAAATGAATCTAGAGAGGACAAGTCTAGATTTTAATTTTAAGTTCAACTTCATACATCAAGTCTATTATGAGGTACGTTAGTGCAATGAAATAATCACCATCGATGTAAGCATCAAATTGGTGTAAGTATATAAGTACTTTTATAAGTATTCTATGAACGTTTCAACAACAAAAAAAAGTATCCTATGAATCTTGAGTCTTTTACATTCCCTAATGAGTTCCAAAGATTCAATTTATTTGATGTTGTCTTTCCTATGATAGAAATTATACTATGTTCTTCTGTTGTCATTTAAAACAAAACACACACATAATGTTCATATGTTAATTTTGTATCATGATATACATAAGTAAAAGGACTGAAATATGGTTTATAATATAATATTATGGTCTAATTTAATTCATGTAGCCGACCTCAATTTAATTGAAAGAAAAAAACTCTGTCGTTGTTATTATATGAGTAAAAAAACAATGAGAGAACAAGTATGGAATTGGAGATGAATGAACAATGTTATTTAAACATCACAAATCCATCACTATGCATGTGAAGCATCAACACAATTGCCAACGTGGGGCCAAAGATGTTGGGATGAACAAATAGAATTGTAGAAGAGGAGTCACATGAGATTTTAATGAGATTATTTAATCTCAATAACTCCTCTCACTCTCACATAACATCTTACTCCCTCCGTCCCAAATTGTATGTCACTTTAGAAAAAACATTTGTCCCAAATTGTATGTCGTTTTACAATACCAATGAAAAATTAATATTACTTTTCCTATTATATCCTTAACTATTTATTACTCTCTCTTCTTTCAATTCCTTCATTTATCTTTCCCATATCATTTATTGAAAACAATTTTGTAAAACAACTCATAATATCTCTTTCCCACACAATATTAATTACATTTCTTAATATATGTAAAATGCCCAAAACGTCATACAATTTGGGACGGAGGGAGTATTCAATACAAGAACTATCAATAACATAATTGGTCACTCTAGTATTTTGTGTTGGTCTAACTCTAACCTATACTTCCCTCCTTTTTTTTTTACTTAATTTCAAATTTTGGAGGAGGGGTACCATTACCAAGCAACAAAGAAAATAACAAGACATCCTTTTAAATAAATTTATGTTTAAATATCCTAGTTTTCCTTATAACATTAAGGAAAATATTTAACTTTCCAAAGTCAGCAATTCATAAATAACAATAAACTACAGTTTGAACAAACACAAGAAGTCATCAACTGAATTGCAGCTGACAACAACAAAACCAACAACAGCACAATTCTATAATGGACTAGTAAATAAACACCTACAATGTGCCAAACAGAAACTATCCAATAACTTAAACGTCTAGAAAGAAAAACAGAACAACAACACGATCAGTAAATGATCGAAACCTTGCTTGTTATTATGTCTTCAAGGGCGAGCTCTCTTATTGTTACTGCATGATGGACACTTGTACTGCTTGATATGCTCAGCCCTAGCAGGGGTGATCTTCACACATTTCCCATGGAACCACTTCTCGCAGATGTCACAGCAAATCCAGAATTCATCAGTGCCATAATGCTCACCGCATGCACCACATAAGGTCTCTCCATGTTCATCTTCATCTTCCTCGTCCAGTTCCTCCACCTCATCATCTTTAGGTAACTCCAATGGCTTTGTCTGCTTGACCTGAGGTTCTGGAGCCCGCTGCTTCACAATTCAAAAATTAGATGAGAAAACAATTTAGCCAAGTGTTAAAAAAGAAACTGCAAATATGACAACAGTACTTATAATACAAATCGAATATTCATATACCACCTTCACAAATTTGGAGTACTTTTACAGAACTACATTCCATTTAAACCGTGAACTTTGAAAATTAATATAAAAAAACTTTCAAAACATTGATGCCGCTATCACATCAAGAACAACAGTACAAAACCATGATAAATTTTTCACAATCACGATAGCCCTCCAGGATTTAGCATTGCAAACAATATTTTTCATAATAATAAATTTTTCTTTTGAATGCATGGGCAAGGTCAAAGCTAAAACACAAGAATTATTAAAGTGAAGGATAGAGTTATGTCCTTTCGAGTAATAACACCTCACTATTGAACAAACATTTTCGTCCTACCCGATACCTTAATTTTCGCAAATCAAACAGACCCATAGCAAGTGTATTAGGTGAGAACATGAGAACAGCTAATTTTTTTTCTATGTTTACATGGTTAAGATTCATTGTTCTCATGAAAACTATTCTCACTATAAACATATATATGCAATAAATGTTATAATATTCTGATAATACCATTATCAAGAAGAAGAAAATCTGATAATACCATCCAATATGATACCAGATTTAACTTCTGGAGATGGATATAATATAACAATGTATACATCTGTTATATATTCTATCTCTATTTTCTTGATATTTGCATAATCATTTAAATATTTCAAATCATAGGCTGAATTCCCGGATAATTAACTAACTAGCTACTCAATTTAGTACAAACAGACAGCACCTTGATATAAACAAGAGTTCTTCACAGAAACAGACGTATGTATAAAAAATATATGTATATTTTGTCATGCATAAGTTAGAGCAGAAAAATATTATTTACCGCTTTCGAGCTGGACTTGGATTTGCTGCCACTGTGGTTTGAAACTGAAGACTTCTCCTTAACTTGTTTCTTTGCAGCACCAGTAACAACTTCATATATTGATGGCAGATCATTGATCATGTTGAACAGGCGCTTCCTGCATCACAATGAAAGTCATGAGTACATGGATGAACAACGGATACATACAGAAAAAATCCGATACATAAGATAACTTAACCGCAGGTAAGATTTAGAGTTAAAATATGAAATACCTGTCAGATTTGTCGAAGCCAAATCTGGCACCAAAGTAGTACGCAATGGCGATTAACCATGAATCACTGTGAACAGCAACCAAAGATAGCCAGTCTTTCTCTTGCATGCCATCCCTGGCAAAGTTAATGCCAAGTACAGGCTCGGGAAGCTCTGGCGGAACTTCCTCAGCAGGTAAATTGACTTCCCACTGCTCACTAGGGAAGCCATACAAGCAAAGATTCTCCTTCTCTGAAAGAATCAAGTAACAGGTTTATATAGCACAAGTACCAAATAGAATACCGAAAAAAAAATGCCCTGTAATCAGTACAACATGGCAAGTAATCCATTCTCTACAGGATTTTTCTTTGCAACTACAAAAGATCTGCAATATAGATTCTATATCTGCAACGAAAAAAAGTACTGCTAGGAGACTTGATAAGATAAGATCGTGATTTGTGACTATAATGTTCCTTGATGAAACTAATATAGTTTTTAAAACAGTAGTACCCTCGTGTAAGATTAATTTGAATATATATACTGAAGAAGGAATGTGAAAACATGTGCTCAAGGACCAAAGTGGCCATTTTTTCACTAAAACCAATAACAATTAAACATATCTTCAGAGCAAACAAAAATTTCTTCAAACATCATAATAAATCAATAGAATGATACTTGTTTATGAATATTAGGGAAGCCCCTATTGCATTCATCCATCCAGCAAGTCTAAAACTTGATTTATCCAAAAGACAAATGCCGTGGCACACAACTACCACGTGAAAAGTGAATGTAACTTACCCGGATCACATTGGGTATAAAACTCTTCAACATCTGCAACAGCAAAACCGGGCAGAAAATAGTTCATCAGTAAAGAAAAGGTTTCAGAACATTCTTATATATAAATTTAAAATGAACACAATCAAAAAGTTCAAGGCCACAATGAAGCACGAAATGTCATATTCAAGTATCGAAAACGAATATAAAATTATCAGGAGAAAAAAGAAAATGACAAGAAACACATCATGTATCAATTGCAGGTTAACATATTGCACAGCCTCCACAACAAGTGTAAAACAAACTCGAGTTAAGTGTACTGAAAGAATTCTGTCCAAAAAAAAAACTACCAAGGGCCTGTTTGGATCAACAGCTTATTTGCAGCGCTTACCATGATAACGCTCATGCATAAGCTCACATACGCTATTTTAATAGAAAAATATTAAAAAAATAATAAAAATTGTTTTTATATATGCTATAAGCTGTTTTATAAGCTAAATTGGAGAACTTATGAAAATAAGCAAAAAAAAAGCTTGTTAAAATTATCATGAGCTGTTTTCATAGGTTCTCCCAAACAGTCTCACAAAACTTATGTCATATGTCAGTAGATAAGCCAATCCAAACAAGCCCTAAAAGATAATTGGCAACAACTGACTAAACAGGAAAGCAAAAATAAATACTAATAAACCACATCCACCTATGGTAGGTTTAGTTCAAATTACACCTTCCCATTTCACAACAAACTAAACTCAATTCCCATTCCTCAGAACCCATGAATTATTACACAAATCAAAATGACATGAAAATTAACCACATCAGGTATCAATCATCAGTTTCATCCAAACAGCCACATTAAAAACACTTGTAAAATTCAAAAACAAAACCCATTTCAAGTCTAGCTAAATTGTAAACAGTGAAAAGTTCAAAATCAAAAGGTACTCAAATTATGAAACAGTGACACAGACAGGGACACCGGAGATGACACTGACACCGGTAGTAATTCACAAAAATGATATAATTGAATGAAATCATGTTTGTCATACACGGAGACGCGTCGAACACAAGACACACTTTCGATCAGAAGTCTCGGCACAAACACTAAAATTTTCAGATAAAACTAAAGTTAAAAAAAAAAATTGCAAGGAACCATCTCAAATACTCAATTTAAAAAAACATCACACATTCTTGCTTTAAAAAAAAAATCAAATTTCACAGAAACAACTACTTGTAAAATTCTAAACCCACTTGAAAATTCAGTTGACCCATTAAGTAAAATTGAAAAATAAAGTAAAAAAATGCACAGAACCAATGAAATTCTCAAGAAAAACAAACATCACACATTATTTCATTAAAAAAATCAAACTTCAAAATTTAACAAATTTAAAAAATATTACCGCTAATATTATAAACAACAACAAGAACAGCGATGTGTAGAAAACAAAACCAACCAGTTGAAAATTCAGTTGACCCATCAAGTAAAATTGAAAAACAAAGTTGAAAATCATGAAATTAACACAAAAAGCACATTACTTTACTCCAAAAAATGAATTTGAAAATTTCGATTTGAAAAAAAGAACAAAAAATATGGTTTTTTAAGGTTTGTTAGATATACCAGTGGTGAGAGCTTTGATGAGACCAGCACGACGACCCTTAAAATCTCTGAAAACTTCCTCAACGGTGCGTGGATTATATTGTGTGCGCGCGTCCATTGTAGCTTCTCCTGGTCTTGTTCTGAGAAGAATGAAAGTGGAAGTGGGTTTAGGGTTGAAAGAGAATTTGGGAAGTGGAAGAGTGAGAGTGAAGTGGGAGAGACAGGTTCTCTCTCTCTCTCTCTCTAGAAGAGCTTCGCTTGGTGTTTCTGCAAAGTATGAGAACTGAGAGAGAAGTGCAAGTTGTGTGTCTTTCACAACACAATACCAAACACAATAAACAACTCTTTCTGTTCTTTTTTTCTTTTTGAGGTTTTGTTGCAAAAATTTTCATCGATGATTTAGACGTTAACGTTGCGGATATATTTTGATATTTTTTACATTATCTGTAACATTTTATCGTTATATGATATTAACTTGAATCTAGTAAATTTAGTTTTTTAGATGGATTTTGAATTTAGTTGTTGATTTGCGTATTCCATTTTTAGCAATGTTGATGTTTTTTGTTTTCGAGATATTCTACTCTTTCCGATCACTATTATAAATAAAAAGTTACTTTTTAGATTCAATGAATAATTGATGTATTAATGTTTTAGTATTAATCAAAGAAGAATAAGGTCGAGTAAAATGAAATTTAGATAGAAGGTAAGTAAAGTGCACTTAATAATTTGAGTTTATTTATGATATACTATCAAATTTAATAAATTAATTTATGTTTAAAAAACTATCAAAGTTAAGGCTTGAGAAGCCACTTTCTCTAAGGACGGTTTTTCAACAACTTTTTTCTTTTTTATTCTTTTCTTTTTTATATTGAGGAGTTCGAAGGGGGTGATTTGGAGCGAGAGATTTTTCAATTTTTTTATTTTTAAAAGTTACTCCGAAGGGGGTGATTTCTCGAGTTGGTATTATTTTTTATTCCGTACATTTATTTTATTTTCGAGACTAAGATTTTTCTTTTTGACTAAGTAATAAATATAATAACTAATTAAATTAATTAATTTAGAATCATAATATTTAGTAATAACGTCAATATATTTAAGTCCGTGTTGACTAAAAAGAAAAGGCGAAAATACATTGTACCGAAAAATGAAAAATACATTGAATAAAAAATTATAATATTTAGTAATAACGTCAATATATTTAAGTCCGTGTTGACTAAAAAGAAAAAGCGAAAATACATTGTACCGAAAAATGAAAAATACATTGAGTAAAATAAATGCAAATATGGTACAATTGTAAATAACAAATTTATCGTCCAAGATGTGTCGGTTAATTACAGCTTGACTTTGTAGTTTCCATGTGTTAGACAAAAATTGGTTAAAGAACATAAGCTATTAAGTTTTGATGATAACAAAGCATGTACGAGAACGATTCGGATATTCTAATGTGCATTTAAGTGTGCAGAAAATTCTAAGTAAATGAAGTTCTGCCTTTGTACCAAGTCACCACTCTGCCAAGAAAAGAAACATTGTTATGGACAAGCTTCAATGATAGAGCTCCATAATCCTTTTCAACACTACATATTCACTTTTTGCCATAATCATTCCCAACGCTGCATCTCCTTTTATTGCCACATCAGATATTCAATACATTTCATCAAACTGACCATAGCAAACATTACTAGTTCAAAAATGATTAATTAACAATAAAAATTACTTAAATTCCTAAATTCTTAGATAGAAAATGATTAGATATTATAGGTCATGCGATCACTCAAAACATTATAAACATCGGGGATAAGTTCTAGGTAATTACCAACATTTTGTAGGTTATCACTTAGCAAGCTAAAACTACCTAGGGGGCCTACCTGATATGAAGTAAAAGTCAAATGTTCTTTGTGAGGTGGTGGTCGGATTAGGCAAGTGTACTAAATCGTGTACCCAGTAATAAAGTGATAAGTGAGTATCGTATCTACATGGATTGTCGTTTCGTCCAAACAACTTGCGCTACTTATTTTAAGTTTGACGATAAAATAAAGAGATAAGGGTTTAGAGATTTGCAATTTTTATCTGTTTGTAATAGAGTAAGTTACCTGTTTTTGGTTGCAGAAATGTAACAGTGATTAGAGGATTCTTCGGATCTCCCTATTTATGTGTTGGATATTAAATTAACATACATGTCACATCTAGTTATTCTAAGTGAACTATCTATGTGATAAGGTCGTGAGATGTTTCTACCCTAATCGATCGTCAAGTTGCATCTGTTGATCGCCTGGTGATCATTACATGTGGGGTCTTACACTCCCAGTTGATTAAACGATATCCCTCAGATGGCTAACTGCACCTGCTAGTCACACGATGATCTTTAACGTGTGGGCTCTTGTTAATTCAAAGGTAATTGAAGCATGAACTTAAATTGGCCTTCAAGTTTTCCGTAAGGCTATGAAGTGCCAAAGTTCCATTAGGTTAGAACATCCATGAAATTTAGGTATCTAAACTCACACTCTCCTTCTCAGTAGTTCTACAAACGGGCAGCCTTATTAGCGTCTACCTTACCAAGGGTTAAGAAGAATGGTTCTATTAGGTTTGAGTTTATTTCCTTTAAGAAACCGCTTGTTTCCCTAATCTATAACTAGTTACATCCTAGGTTCAGCAGATTTTACTAAGTCTTGATAATGTCACCTCCTAAGTACTTACTACTAGGGTCAACTCGCTTTCGGTATCTTTCGCTAGTTATTAACTACTTACTTCCTAGACAGATAATTATTAGTATAAGCACATAAATATTAAGATATAAGCATCCAGATAGTAATAACAATCCAAGGCGCTGTCACAACCTAAGTATCTAATTTAGGGTTGCGCCTACTATAGAAATAAACTTAGACTAACAAAACTAAATAGTGAACATAAAATAACTAAATAAACGACATTATTAAATAATTATCGAACAAAATAAATAGGAGTTCATCTTAGAACTCTAGCCTATAACTAATTAGTTACTCATGGTAACTAAAGACAAGATATAAAAAGATAAAAACATACCCTAGAATAGATAGGAGAAGATAGAACTCCTCCTTGACTCCTAGAATCTCCTTCCTCATGAACTGCTCTAGTTCTGAACGAGAAATTATGAATGAGGAAGACGATATTTATAGGGAAAGTTTCCACCTGAATTAAGCTAAAAATATGGGCTTTATAGGGGCGAAAAAGTCACAAATAGTGACTTCTTTCGCAAGTCACCATGCTCCTAGCACATTTTTCATGCGCCTGGGCGCTTTAGGTCATGCACCAGGCGCTTTTTCATCGCATCATGCACTTTTTAGACAGCCTTTTTGTGCCTAGTAAATTCAGTGTTGAAATGCCTTTTTTCTTCGTTTGTTTTGATGTTTTCTTCAATGTAAGATGTCTTGGAACTTGGGAACAGAATTTCTCCCTCTATAACGTCTTATGATGCCTCTTGAATCTTTAATCTTCGTCTTCCCAAGAACTGCATGAATCTTCAGATGTCTTGTTTGCCAATTAGCGTGATTTCTTTGTGAATTACAACAAGACCACCCTAAAATTGATATGTTTCAGGAAAACTCTGATTACAGACTCAAATATAGAAAACATTACAAATGTCCCGAAATCATAGGCAATTACTCTAATACTCCTCTATTTTGATGGTAAAACCTACTAAAAAAAAGTCTGAAAAACATGCTAAGAATAACGTAAGATGACTTGTCATCATGAGGCATGTCAAAAAGAAAAATTGGTTAAAACTCTTTTTAAAATTAAAAACATTGTTTCTACCTCTAGGCCACCGAAGCTTCTACATATTTATCTTTTAGGGCAAGCTAATACTACCTTTATCAATGGAACGAAATATAGACTGGTCATTGTTGACGACTTTAGTATATCAACCTAGGTGAAATTTTTGATAAGCAAAGATGAGTCATATGAGGTGTTTAGTATATTCTGCAAACAAACTCAAAATGAAAAAGAAACATCTATTTTGAAATTAGAAAAAATTGATGCCGAAATTGGCAAGGACACCAAATCATACCCAAGTATTAAATTAGTAAGTTATCGTCTCCACAAGGATTGTCGTTCAACTTGGTAATTAGCGGAATTTATTAGAAATAAAAGAGATGAAGGGTTTGTAGGATTTTAATTGTCCTGCCCAATGCGAGATTAGATTGTTGTGACTCGGACGTTTACCGGAGATTAGGGAATCCTTAAATCCCTCATCCATCATTGTTGGAATCAACTCGATTGATTATTAGTTTATGAAATGTGTTTCGATTTAAGAAACTAGAATATGACCCCGTGATGTATTAGTGGAAGTTTTATTTTAATATTTCCACAATTCAACCAGTTACAATGGCGGTGTTCCCTTAAGATGAGTCAAAACCCTAAATTCATACATAGATTCGATTAAAAAAAATTAATTTAGAAACTATATAATTTATATTATTGTCTGGTTCAGACGAAATTAGGGTTGTCAATCCTAATATTCTCCATCTAAGATTAGATATAGAAATGGACATATACAAATTAAATCAGACACTTGGATCATAAACTGAATAAACAATTTATTAATTGAATTCAACAAATATGAAGAGGATCATCGTGGAACCCTAATCAAAGAGGTTTAGTTGCACATGGCAACCGACATCATTACAAAACAATAGGAAAAACATACCTTAGATAGAACAATATGAGGATGAAGATCCTCAACCTTTAAGCTATGATGCTTGACTCTTGTCTTGTACCGCAAGCTTTCTATATCAATAAAAATTTCTGCAAGGTCTCTATTTATAGTGCATCATTACTTAGAGGTTAAGAGAAGAAACCTAAGTTTTTTTCACCGATCCAGCTTGAAAAACAAGCAAGCAACAACTTATGGCCGCAAGCCATGCGCGGGGGCACATGGGTACACGCACAGGGGCATAGGGGGTAGTAGCCAAGACTACCTCATGCACAGGGGCGCATGAATCAGTAGCTTTTTGAGTGTTCTTCCGTCTTGACGTGGCTTGGCACTTGAAACGGATTTTCTTCAACTTGTATTGTCTTCAAAGACATTTTAAGAACCATTGATCTTCAATCTTCATATCCTCGATACTGCACGTGATGGTTTGTTTTGTTGATTTACATGATTTCTCACTAAAATGACTCAAAACACCTGGAGTTGCATGATTTAGGATAGAACTGAATTACAATGACTCAAATGAAAAAATACAAAATGTTTCTCTAACCATTGACAACTCGTCTAAATGACCTTTTATTTACCTTCAAATACAAAAAAAAAAAAAAAAAAAAAATAACAAAAAACATTGACAAAAATATCATATTATATTCCATCATCACAAATCCAAACTTAAATCTTTGCTTTTCTTCAAGCAATAGATAGAATTTAGACATTCAAATAACTCACATCCGGTTGTGTTTCCACTCACATAATCATCAATCATTTGAGGGGAATTTACCTTGCCCTATATTTAATTGACTAGTAATAATGTTATAACATGTATTGGGTGTAAACAATAATAACATGTTTTTTGTGTGTTAACCTCCTGTTACCAAGGAAAATGGCCCCTGGTAATCCGGAATTCAACAGGTAAATAAAGCTTGATCAAAAATTATTTCATTTAGAAATTAAACTTAGATTCTTGTGAATATTTCGTCCTTTAATAAATCTCATTAATCAATTAAACCCAATTGCTTGGTTAAACTATCATAACATATATTAATTAAGTTATTTAAATCATAATGTGTAAAATAATTTTATATAAATTTAACTCCGCGTTGACTAAAAATAAAAATAAAAAATACATTGTACCGAAAAAGGAAAATGAAAATATGGTACAAACGTAAATGACATTTTTATTTTGTTGAATTATCTATAGGATAATGATGACAATTTTTTATGTTATAGCAAACATTTTAGCAAAGTATTTGTGTCCATAGAGTGTAAGTTCAATAGTAACAACATGAAATTGTATCTTAAGGGACATGATTTAAATTTCTCCAAACGCAATTGTAAAATGACTATTAGTTTAAACGTTATTAATAAAATTTTCTCTACCTTGATTTAAAAAAAACACACACACACACACCCTGCATCCTTAGAATGCCTTCCCCCCTTTTCATATGATCCTTTTATTAGTATAGAAACTACTTTCTCCATAGGAGACTAGTCAATTAAATTTTATTCTTTGTTTATTTATCATGTTGAGAAGAGAGTGAAAGAATAATCAGATATAGTTTTTACGTTGAAAAGTTACCTTTATAGAAAACGATTTCTCATTTTGATACAAATTTTCTATATTAAGAACACGTCGCTAAAGATGAGTATTTCTAATTAAGTAATAATAATATATATTAATTAATTATATAATTTTTTTTGAAGGAATTATATAATATTATTACCAATCTAAAATCATAATATTTAATAATAACAATTTATTAATTTAACTCTGACTAAAAATGAAAAATACATTGTACCATAAAATGCAAATAATTATATTATAAGTGTGAACAAAGTTTTTTCTTGTGTTGGGTTATATATAGGTTAATGAGGGCAATTTTTTTTGTCACACCATCATTTTAACAAAGTCTACATCCTTAGGGTGATAGTTTCTCCCATGGAGGCTTCTTAACCATGGGGAATATACATATTCCTTAGTTATTGTATTGAGATTTTCAGTAGCTACACAAAAAAATTAATATTATTTTATTTTATTTTATTTCAGTTAAATACAATGGATGTAACTTTTGTAGTGCACAGAGGCACAACATTTTCAATGGAAGTAGGTTTTTTCGACACAATTTTGGAGATCAAAGAAAAAGTTGAAAAATACCAAAGGATTCCGGTGTCCAATCAGACATTAATCTTCAATGATCAAATTCTCCAAGACAACGATGACATTTGGAAATGTGCTATTTTTCAAAACTCTCGTATTCACCTCATAGAGACCGTCACAAATTCGGATCATCATAGCTCACCAACAAATCATGTAACACCTCATTTCTTATTAGTCCTTATCTATCTTATATAAGTTATACATATTAAATATTATAATGAATGTGTTTGATTTTGTGGTTTATGGGATTAATTTGGCTTATTAGTATTATAATCAAGAGTGTGTGATCAATAGTAGTAACCTTAGTTAGTGTAGAGGTATGTCTACTTCTTATTATTATACTATCTACATGAATTTCAAGTCTCTATTGTCTTTAAGGTCAATAAGCAGTTCGGTCTTTTTCAAACTTATTTTTTCAAATAACTAATAATATTAAGCGGTAATCAGAGCTCGGTTTTGTCCACAACAGGCCAAAGGTGTTAGTTTTTTTTTTTTTTTGAGAGAAGGCCAAAAGGTGTTAGTTGCTTGCTATGTTTTCATATGTATGCCCTCTTTTAAATGTTGAATGATATTCTTTGTTCTATTTACTACGCTCTTCGCCTCTAATTATAAGATCATTTATAAAAATGTATTTATTTTTTAATATATGATCATCTACGAATTTTTAGACCATATTCCTTATTAATATTGTTGATTGCCTTAAAATATGAAAAATCAACGTTGAATGCATTTATATGTAAAGAACAATTTAATAATAGTTACACACTTTTCACATAAATTTATTACTCCAACAATTTTTCTTAAAATCCATGGTTTTTGTAAAATACTTTTATATTAAGGGACAGATGGGGTATTGTTTTATTTCACAATGTTCATGGCTAGTTTTACTATAGTATTGTTTGTTTATTTTCCACACTTGATTTATTGCTTTTGGTTGGCTTAATCAATTGATGCAGGCAGCGATGATTAGAGGAAGGAATGACACTGAAGTTTCTGAGTTTTTTGGACCTACGATTGATGTGACAAGACAAGCAATGCAAGCCATGACTGAATCTCATGCAACGATTCAGGCAGCGCCTTTACAGGCAACGATGATTAGAGGAAGGAATGGCACCGGAGTTTCTGGGTTTTTTGGAGCTACGATTGGTGTGATAAGACAAGCCATGACTGAATCTCATGCAACGATTCGGGCAGCGCCTTTACAGGTTGACACTGAAACTGCTACAAACATTGGAAATGTTAGCACGGGGGATGTATATGATGACATACTCACGGTGATGGGTCGTTTCGACCAGGCGAATCCTCCAATCTTTGAGGGTCACTATAACCCTAATGGAGCAGAAAGATGGATGCAAGAGATTGAAAATGTTCTTAGAGGAATTTCTTGCCCAGAGGATCATAAAGTGTATATGGCAGCACTCATGTTAACTGGGGAAGCAGAACAATGGTGGAGCCATGTCCGTAAACGTCTAGAAAGAAGGGGGGTGGAGATCACATGGGGTTTGTTTAGATATGAGTTCTTGGTAAAGTATTATCCATAAGATATATGTAACTTGAAGGAAGTGAATTTTGTGAAGTTTGAGTAAGGTACTTTAAGTGTGGCATGATAGGTCGTAAGTGCACGGCTCTATCACATAATAAAAGAGTAATGCTAACAACACTCTTTTATTAACACTCTCTCTAACATTGTGGGTTATACATTGTTTTTATCCAATAAGAGAACGAATGTTAAAGAGAGAGTTGAAAAAAGAGTGTCCTTAACATTCCTCTGTAATAAAAATATTGATCTCAATGAGACTTTGTTTGAGTACCAATTTCTTTTTACTATTTTTATTATCTAAAACAATGATTGTTGGAAAAATGGTTGATGATTGAAAGTTATAATAAAAAAAAAAGCTTAAATATGGAAATGGTCCCTGCAAATATCTGGCGTTTTTGTTTTAGTCTCTAAAAATATTTTTTTTGTTTTTAGTCCCTGCAAATATAGAATATTTGGTTTTGGTCCTTGGTATTTTGTTTTAATCCTTGTAAAATCATTTCATATTAAAATTGGTCCCTATAATATTTATTTTAGTCCTCATTTTGAGGGACTAAAATTAAATATTCTACATATTACAAGGACCAAATCGAATATGAATCAATTTTACAAGGACTAAAACAAAACACCAAGGACCAAAACCAAAAAAATATTTTTACAGGGACTAAAACTAAAATGTCAGATATTTACAAGGATTATTTTCATATTTAAGCTTAAAAAAAACGACTTAAGATTTTGGTTCATCACAATGATAGAAACTACAACCAATTCCTCTTGTATGTTATGGGAATGAAGCTTCTAAGATGAGATAAATTAATGTAACTGATGTCTCCTTTCGGAGTAAAAAATTATGTCATGAACTAGACAAAATTGTTGACATATCCGGGAAGAATAATTACCTTATCATTTAAAAAAATCTAGACAATTTTTATGTTTTGATTCTCTTGTCCAATTTTATGTTAGATATTAAACTTCATCTTTTGGTCTTTAATTTGATGTCTAAAAACATGTAGCTAAGGTTTTTTTTAGCTACAACTACAAACGCGATTAACAATATGATTGAAATAAAAGAGTTGAACCCCGTAACAAACAGAAATAATTAGGATTATAGGATATGATTGAATTTCTCTCATAATCCTAATACAAAAGAATCTAGGTACTCACTCATGATCACTGTAAATGTAGAAAAATAAAATAAAAACATTGAACAATATACAAAAATGAATAAAACCCTGAATTTTATTGAATATAATAGAAATTGCAAGAGCAAAGAACTAGATGAAAATGAGAGAAATCTATAAAGTTTCCAAGTGTGAAGTGATGATTCGTGTACCTGAATTTTGCATTTGAATGCTCCTCCTCTCTTTGCGTTGGCTACACAATGGATACGTTGCTCTGGAAATTTGGTTTTCTCGCATTATCTTGTTCTTCAACAGACTTTGTTTCATCAATCATCTTCTTGGCTTTGGTAGTTTCTTCTTTTACGTCAAAATCTCTACTTTTTTCTTTATTCCATGAATTTTTTTTTTTTTTAAGGAGGTCCATGAAATATTTGTTTACGTCAAAATTAATCTCTCTAATATAATTAATATGTGGCACATTTTTGGGTCCCTCAAATATAGGTTATGTAACGACTAAAAATAAAATTAATATTACGTAGATCGATTTTAATAAAAACAAATTTTACGTGGACTAAAATAAAAAACCAAGACCAAAAGTCAAAATGTACTGTATTTTTCACGATTAAATATTAAACATTTTTTTTTTAAGGAAAATATAAAACATTAGATAGTACAGCAAGCAGTGATATATTTTTGCAAAGACAAATATATTTCTTTTTATAGAAAGAGAGAAATATATTTAAACCTTCTTACTTAAGAAAACATATCTAATACTTCATCCATCCTAAATAGTAAGTTGTTCTCAGTTAATATGTATTAAGAAATGTAACTAACTTTGTATGAGAAATAAATATCACTCATAAGTTGTTTTATAAAATTGTCAATGAAAAAGATAACTTTAAAAATTGACTGAAGATAAAGTAATAAATAGTTAAGAGCATAATATGAAAAAGTAACATTAATGATTCATTGGTACTACAAAAGGACTTATAACTTAGAACTTTTTTTTTTCTTTCTAAAAGCCACTTATAATTTGGGACCAAGTAATTAATAAGATAAGGGCCCCGTTTGTTTCTGATTTTTTTCAAAAAATTTTAATTATTTTTTTAAAAAAAATCACTTCTTCATTTTTAAGTGTTTGTTTAAGATTTTTAGGAAAAACATTTTATCAAAAAAATCTATTTTGACCTTAAAATGAAAAGCTATTAGGATTAGTTTTTCTCAAAATCTATTTTTTATTTTTTATAAAATAAGGAGGTAACACATGTACAAGTTTTTTTTTTTTTTGAAGGAACACATGTACAATTTAAAACTCTTTTTTTAAATGGATTTTTATGGATAGTAGACAAACAAAAATAACTTCAGCATTTTTCTAAAAATCTCTAGATTCTTTCAACATAAAAACTATTTTTTTAAAGCTGAAACAAACACACCCAAGATCATCTCAACGAGTCATCGATTCACTCACATGAATGGGGTAGCACTTGGGTGACATAATATTTGGTGACATTGGTCAATCACAATATCGCAGACCTTGTGAAACAGATAGAAGAAAACCACTTATGACATTGTGGTTGATCAATGTCACCAATATCACCAAATGCTATGTCATGCAAGTGCTAACCCACATGAATGCCTACCAAGCCACTTTGTTAAGAAAACAACAAAAGCATCAATATATAGTATCAAAACTACACATTCAACACCATTTGATTTTCAACAAGCCATTTGGCAGTCGTAGACAAAAATATAGTTTGATGACAACTTAGTTTAATTCTTATAAGTGTTTCTTTAGCCAAACATTTTTATCCAAAGCATGATATCAACCAAAGATCTTCCTATCCTTATTCTTGAATAATTAAGAAGCAACACTACACATAATTTAAAATGAGCCAAGGATGACTTCCCAATGGAACATAACAACCATTACACTTCTCCAAGTGAATGGAGAAAAATAATTAATTGCTAGAATGTTCCAAACATGTCTGTCACATAAGGACAGATAGTCGGTGTTGATTCCCACCACCACCACCACCACCACGGGCATCGGCTGATAAATCCTGCATATGAGAAGGGTAACCACATGATCTGAAGTCGGATTCATGTTGTTGGAACATGTCGTCACTATTAGAAGCACATGTGACGTCAGAACAAGTGGTTGTGGAAGCACCATCTCTATACTTTTCTACTTGATGTACCCTTGATTCCGGCACATTTCCACTCGGATTCACCCGAGTGGTGGTGGAAACATTAAAGCCATGGTCTTGGAGCTTATTGGTATTTAGAAAACGCCCGCCAGAGCCTCTAGCTCTCTTCAATGCATGCAGATGGCGCGACTCATGTAGATATGGCTGCAAGACAATATCCAAAATGTTATTAAGAGAAATTTCCCTTAGAGAAAAGGAAACGAAAATGTACACTTACTTTCCGATTTTTGACGAGTTTGTTCTGTGCTTCGAGCTTTGCACGATACTGTCTACGTCTCAAAATAGCATGGTACTGCTTTGCGTTCACATATATTGGTTCCTCACAAAGATTAAGAGGCAAAGGAATCCGAACGGGAGGCATTCCTGCTAGCTGAGCATGATTAACCTGGCAATATTTTTATAGCATGTATGTATACTTCAGAATTCGGTGATAGACAGAATTCACCATGGTACTTCAAGTAACTCAATGGCATTTGGATATAAATTGAAAACCAACCAATAGAATCTATAAACACTTCTAAGAAGCTTAGTTAAAGGCATAAATAGGATTCAACCACTGCAGCATTTACTCAAACGAACAACTATAGAGAAGAATCACAAAAAACTTTGAACAGAATTCGTTCAAATTCAAAAGGAAAAGTTACAATAAGAATAGCATGTTTTCCTATAAAGGTGTTTCTCTTTTTCTAATTTTGTGACAACAAAGACTACACTGCAAAATCAGAAGCAAAAGCAGCATTGCACGAAACTTGAAACACAAGGTGGAACAATCATAAAGTGATTACCTCAGATACATACAACAAAATACATTCTAGATGAAAACATAAATATGATGTGATAATTTTTCGTGCAAATATTTTTGACACATGGTAAAAGAAATGAACAAACTTTAAAATCTTACATTATTCCGTGATCCATATGGAGCTGCTAGTAGGCCGTTAGAGTATGTCTCAACATGAGGGAATGCAACAGGAGCCTGAAAGGCAAACTATAAGAAATTTTTTGCAACTATCTTCAGTGTTGTCAAATAGTGGCGCTAAAACATTGTAGCATAGCGGGATTTGAATAAATTGGTATTAATTTGTGATACGCTATTTAGTACAAAGTGTTGATAAATAGAGGCGATAGCGACACTATAACATTGGAAGGAAATGCTATTTTGCGCAATCCACAGCTGACAACACTTACTATCTTCTTTCCACCAACACACAAACACATATATACTTACAAGTGATTGGTTGTGATCCAGTTGAGAAGAAGGCAAAGTAAAATCCCGACTCCCTGCAGATGACAAGATGATACCTTCCGTACTCTTTCCACCGGTTTCGCTAAGTGTTGAACAAGTAGAGGAATTGTTATACTGGACAGAAATTGGACCTAAAGCAAATACTCATCAATATGCATTAGAAAGTGGCAAAAGTTTATTTTTTTTACTCCAACAACTTTCTAATACTAGTTTATCATTCTAAAATGTTAATTTTTTTCCTATACGGTATTCAACGCAGAATGATGAGATATATTACATAACAATTGCATCATAACCATAAATCTGTATCACTTTATTTCGTTTTTCTTTTCTTTTACAATATTGAGTACCGAGTACTCTCTTTGAACTTGGGTTGCGCCTAATCCAAGCCCTACAAAACAGGCTTATAAGGTGAAATATGTCTTCCACTTATAAACTCATTTTCAGGCAATATCTCATCTAATGTGTGACTCTTAACACACTCCCCTCGCATACAGGACTAGACATTAGTGGTTAAATGGATTTTGGGTAGACTTTGATACCATGTTAGAAAACATGATATCCAAGAAGGGAGAGGAGAGAGAAGTCTAAAAGGAGTAAACCGCCAAATTAGTCCCTGACTTTGTAGGGCATCAAATAGGTCCCTGACATTACGAATATTTTAAAAAGGTCCTGACCCTATAAAACCATCAAGTTGGTCCCCTATTTGACCACTTACTATCAATTTGGTCCCTATATTTAACCAATTATAATCAATTTAGTTCCTACGATGTTGTCACAAAGACTAATATGAGTAAAGTTTTACAGAGTCATTGACCTTTTTGAAATATTCATTATGTCACGGATTTATATGAGAGCGCCCTACAAAATCAATGACTAACTTGGTAGTTTACTTTTTTACGGTATTGATGAGTGTAAAATGATTCCAATGAGAAAAGCGGATTCAAATGATTACATCAAGTCTAAATAGGCATTCACAAAGTAGTCTAAATAATAATCAACTGCTAACCACATCTCTAATAATCTACCTTTAATGCTGATAGAAATAACAAAAAACAATTGATAACAAGAGTCAAATGCAGATATGAAACAAATTTAATTAGAAATAGTTACCGGATTGTCCCGAACCAACTTCCAGATAAGATTGGCCAGTTGATTGAGTAGAAGAAGAATCTTGGTCTTGAAATTGAAAAACTAGTGGTTTAGACTTGTGGCATTCTTGTTGCAAAACACTCATATTCAAAGTTAGATTTTCTGACATAGAGGATTGTTGCACACCAGATTCAGAACTCCCCCATGGCCATGAGTGCTTCATTGTTATCCACTACGATTCAAAGCTTACCTAATAGAATAGAAATTCACTTACCTTAAAGTAAATAATAACAGAAAAAAAAAAAAAAAAAAAAAACAATGAATTTGGAAACCAGAACTTAGGTTTAAAGATTTTTCAACCAAGAGCAACTATTTCTCACAGTTATTAATAGTATAAAAAATATGCTAAGAAATTGCAAAAGCTAAAATTCGTAAGAAGATAAGTATACAAAAATATAAATGAACATACCAATTTTTACATGCACCTACAAAAGGAACAAGTAAGACTAAATCACATATGAGGAAGATGTTTCATTTACATGCCAAAAATCATTAATAAAAAACCTCTTATTTAAGATTTTCAGAATAATAGAAAGCATGCCAGAAAAATGAAAAGTTTATCTATAAATGGCTAATTCCTAAGAATATTCACAGAAATAAAAAGAAAAAAATTATAAGGTTCAGTATATCTGTTGAAAAGGAAAAAAAAAAACAAATGGGAATTTGGTACTGTACAAACCAGAATCTATGCATGTCAAGTTTCAAATTGAAACAGAAAGTGTGGTGTCCCACAAACAACACTGGTTTCTTTTCTAGTACTCTTTGTGTACTGTATTGTCTGCTATGACTTATGTGTAATTGAGTTCAGCAGCTTGAACATATGATGAAGGGATGTTTCCTTAAACCATATAGACTCTCTCTCTCTCTCTGCATTAACACACGTCAATAAGTGCACTCTCTTCACGATACCACCTTTCACAAATCACAATTCCCAATTACTCCATTTATTTATTTCTTTTTTGTACTCCATCCGATTTTTTTTATCAAGGTTTAAATCTCGGGTCTTGAATATATTATGCATTGTCTTTATCAGAGTTTTGTCTACGAGTTTATATTAATTTACTACCTTCGTTTTTTATAAGAGTTTTGTCTACGAGTGTCCTAAGGTTATCGTTAAGAAATCACTTGATAAAAATTTTGTCTTAGAAAGTCAAATTTTTACTTTTGTCTTAGCTAAAATAATGTAAACTTATTTATTTTAGTATTTTAACTTTGTCTTCAGTTTTAAATATAAGCAACAAAAATTTTAACAATTTCTATCACATTTAGTCTTAAAAATATTGCAGAAAATTAGATTGTGTTCCTTTTAAGATCTCGTGTTCAGTTCTCTCTAAAATATTCTCGAAGATTCGATTCTTCCATGATAATATTCTGCAAGGTTCGTTTCTATTACATTTAACAAAAAATATTATGATAATAATAATAATATTTGGTCTTTCCCTCAAAAAAAAAAAAATACTTGGTCTAGAATATGGTGATATGACACGTTTTAAATGAAGTTTTTATCATAATTTTCTTCTAATTTTGTTGATGTTGATGTATTATCATCGTCATATCACATGTCAAGTCATTTAAAACATATTACACAATGAATTTTTAGTTTAAAAAAATATGATGAATGAGCAAAAACTTCAATTTTTAAAATAGGAAGATCAAATTCACAAAATGGTGAAAATAGGGGGACCAAAATTATAATTAAACTTAATATTAATTTTATTCCCCTCGAACCCAGTTTGGTTGATCTGGTGATGAAAATATCTAAAACTACTATTATTAAATAACATTATTAAATTGGATAAAAGTTGTTTTCTTTGTTTATAATTTGAGACAAGAAAATACATTTTTTTTTTTAATACTCATTTTCTTTCCCTTATCATAGTTTCTTAATCAGTAATTTGAATTAATCAAATCCGATAATTATTTTGTGTTGATGGGTGTTTTAACTTTTTATTTTGAAGGTTTCCTTTTTATGCCAAATCCGATAATTATTTTGAAGTTTTCAATTCAATTCAATTTAACCCCACAGTCACATTCAGACTACTAGGATATTGATGACTCCTGCTCCTACTACTACTCAAAAAATAAACTTTCGTGCAGGTCTTAAATGCTCCCTACTTAAAGAAAAAAGTGTTGACTGAAAACTAATTTTTGACACATCTTTTTGACTAAAGTAAAGAAATTTTAAACAATTGAAAAATACTTCCACGTTATCCAAAAGTTTTTTTTTTAAAGGAAGACATTACTACACAAATTTTAAAATTAAAAAAATAATACTACCTCCGGTCCTATTTATAAGAAAAATTTAACTTTTGAGATTCATTCAATAATTGATGTACCTAACCTAGAAATAGATCAAATACATCAACTATTCAATGAATCAAAAAAGTAAATTGTTTCTTATATATAGGACCGGAGGGAGTAATAATTTTCCTCTCAAATTTTTTTTCCTTTATCAAGTTAATTATATAAAGAGGAATGTTTGTTAGTCGTGTTGTATTCTCGAACTGATGTGTGTGTTCTTATGCACAACTAAAACCATGTTATCATCTTCATCGGACCCACGACATGTGTCACAATAGATATTAACAAATCCAAAATGATATTAACAATTGTGAATACTTCACATATATGATGGGTTATAAAAATGAGTGTTTTTATCGTGTGCAAACTTATAAAGTGGAGTATGAGAAATCAAATATAGTAAGTTTATCTTAAAATTTGTGTATTTTATACTCCTTATGTTTTAAATTATATGAAATTTTGGCTATTTCACACGTATTAAGAAATATAATTAATTTTCTGTGTAAAAAAGATATTATGAGATGTTTTGCAAAATTGTCCTTAATAAAAGATATAAAAAAATATATGAAAGAATTGAAAGAAGAAAAAATGATAAATAGTTAGGATATTATAGGAAAATTAACATTAATGTTTCGTTGGTATTGTAAAATGACATATAATATGGAAGAAGAAAAAATCTCCAAAAAAACCTATAATTTAGGACAGATGGAGTATTTTATAATACAATTGTTGTTTGAAAAAAAAAAACATTTTTAGTTGTCTTTATCTATGCATTATTGTATACGATTGACAAATCCAAAAAAATTATGTGTTCACTCTACTCTACGAATTGCATTTGTGTGACATAGTGGTGGTCAATTCAAGGATGACAAGAGACATTATAACCTTTTTAAAACGTAAACATTTTTTTAACAAGGCAAAATGGAATTATATAACCAAACAAAAAGCAGATTTCAAACAAAAGGTATGTCTAGGAAACTATTGCAGTACAACAGAGTATGTCAGTAACGGAAGGTGGGCATATAAGTGTTTAGCCAATGCCCAAACAAGCAAAAGGGTTTGTCCACCACCTCTGCGTGCCAAAAACAAACATGACATTTTTGGCTTTCAGTCACCCTAGAGATCACAATTTAACCTTGTCTAACAGACGGGGGACTACAGTTACAACATTATTATTCAACCGGTTGTTTCGTTCGTTCCATACAACCCAAGTACACAGAAGCCAAATTAGCTGCAGGAATGAGCGTTTAGCTTTACCAGGAGTTGTCATCAATGTAAATTGCAACAAATGATCGGAAATATTATTAGAATTGACCCCTCACAAACTCAATCCATTCACGCACATGCTGCCATAACAATGCAAAAGTTGTGCAATTAAGAAATAAGTGTTCGGCCGTTTCAACGTCCACATCTTGAAACAAAATAAGACGCTGATGTTGGTATAACCCCGTGTATAGCCAGATTATCTTTCATTGGTAAACGATCATGAATGAGCCGCCAAGCAAAAATCGATACCTTTAGAGGAACCTGATGATGCCAAACCAACTCCAAAGGTGTGTTCATACTAGGTGTAACACTGTTTGTCAACAAATCATAAGCACCACGCACTGTGTAACCCCCAACAGGGTCCGGGATCCACACCCATTTATCTGAAACATTAGGAACAACATAGACATCAAACATAAAAAGTCATCCACTCCTCTAACAATTCCTCCTCCCACACCACAACCTGCGACGCAACCTCCAACCCTCCCCACCATGCATAATACCAAGGGAGAACAAATTAGCCACCGAAGCGTATTTGTTCTCAGCTAAATCAAATAACTGAGGAAACCGCACTCAAAACGGAGTACCCCCCCCCCCCCCCCCCCCCAATCTACCTATGAGTGCAAAATAGCGTTTCAGTCACATCTCCCACCCTCCTCAACACACTATTACTGAACCATTTATCACCCATGTCGCCATCCCCATCACGAATCCTCCCTACTTCCTGCCACCAAGAAGAACCACTTCGGCCCCCAACCTCCAACCTCCCACCTACCTCGCCATAACGGGCGACTAAAACATGATACCACAAACCTTGTTTATCCCTAACATCCTACAACACCATTTATGTAGTAAAGCAAGATGAAACTCCTTCAACTTCCTTACCCCCAACCCTCCTTGCTCCTTTTTAGAACACACATTATTAAAACCTATCCAGGTAATTTTTCTATAGTCCTCACCCCCCCCCCCCCCCAAAAAAAAATAAAAAATAAAAAATAAAAAATTATTAAATGAAGATTCAATGGAAGAGATTATACCTAATGGAGCTTTGAAGAAGGAAAGGGCATAGACATGCAGAGAAGTCAGAATCGATTTAAGGAGGATCAAGTGGCCACCGAAAAGAGAGAAACCGGCTATTCCAACCCGACAATCTAGATTTAATACGATTCACCATTGAATCCCAAAAAGAGAGTCTCTGCGGATTACCTCCAATAGGCAAGCCTAGATACATAAAAGGAACTGTTCCTACTTTGCAACACAACATCGAAGCCGCATCACTCAAACACGAATCAGAGATATTAATTCCCACCAACAAGCTTTTGTTGAAGTTTACCTTCAAACCCGACATTGATTCAAAAAGAAGAAGTGTTGCTCGAAGAGCCCGGACATTAGCCCAACTTTTGTGACCCAACAACAAAGTATCGTCAGCAAATTGAAGGTGTGACACAACCACCGAATAACCATTAAATAGATGATTATCAACCATTGCTTTCATCAATATGTTTAGTCCCTCGGCCGTAAGCAAGAACAAAAAAGGGGAAAGTGGATCCCCCTGGCGTAAGTCCCTGTGTAAATGAAACTCATCCGTTGGGCTTCCGTTGACAAGAACTGAAGCTGTAACAATACCCACACATTCTCTAATCCACTTACGCGACAGTACCGGAAAAGACATACCCTTCATAACCGTATTCAGATAGCCCCAATCAACAGAATCGTAGGCTTTTTCAAAATCTACTTTAAATAACATAAGCTCCTTCTTTAACTTACGAGTCTCATCGACCACCTCATTAACTATAAGAATACGTCTAGAATTTACCGATTTTTAAAACGTAAACATAAAAATATGTGAGAGAAAGAGAAAGATAAAATAGTTGAATTAACTTATGTATGTCACAACTAGATTGATTAATATTAATAACATTCCAGCCTTAATCCCTTCAAAAAAAAAAAAAAAAAAACATTCCAGCCTTAATGGTACACAATCGGATTGCTCTACCTGTTGTTCCATATTCATAACTGTTTTTGGAAATGAAGCAAGCTTATAAGTGTTAATATTTTATTTTTTCAATGTATATTGAATTAATATTTAATATGCATATGTTTTTTTTATAAAAACAAAACAATATTCATTTTATCCTTAAAAAAAAAATATTTATTTAAAATTGATGGAGTATATCAAATACAACAACATATTCAACATTGTTAAAAATATGAAGGATGAATCTGCGATCAAACTCACATCACCAAGTTAATGGTCTACTACGATAAAATGCCTATGAAAAGTATGATAAATCAAAGTGATCAAAATATTTATACCTCTAGTTCAAATTTTGGTATCCATCTTTTTAATAATAAATGAACATTACCTTCTCTAATACAAAAATGATCATAACATTTCAAAAAGTCCTTAAATCTACTCAAAAGACTGAGCAATCGAAACTCATTAAGAACTAGAGAACAAATTATCAGCACATGAACAAGTCAAGAGCTTCTTCGCAAAGTCAAGAGCTTCTTCGATATATTTACATCATAAATATTTCTATAAAGTAATAAGTTTTGAGGGGCCAAAAGTAAGATAACGCCTTATTGTAATTAGTCTTCGAAGACTAATTATGTGTCAAACTGTTTCTTACAAATGTTGTTTAAAAGTTCGCAAATTATTATTGAAAGAGTAACCACCTATTAGCATCCTACACAAATTGAGGGACCAGGGAAAGCAGCCTGGTGGTTGTAGATATTGCTAAAGGTCAAAAGAGGAATGGTAAGTAATTAAACCAGGGAAGACACAACAGGTTAATTTAAGTAAATGTTACATTATAATAAGGAAAAAGGGCCAGTCTGAGTAAAGCAACTGCTACATTAAGGAAAACATAGAAATCACAAAAGATGCGAGTGATTACAAGATCAATAACATATATTCCAGAATATGTCAGCTTGCTTGTAAATTATCAAACTTCTATGGGATCCTTCCATAAGTAGAAGTTATCGTCTTTCATATGAAACTCTCACAACATCCCACTTCGTCCAGTCTTTCAAGGCAAGGGCTAACTTGCCCAAAATGTAGTCAACTTATAGTGATTAATAGTTCCGTCCCTTGTATGGCGTCTCCTGTGAAAAACAAAAACCAATCTAAAAAATTAAGCTCCCAATAAATTGGCAATGAAAGTTAATCTACGAGTATATAATGGCAGATAAGACTGTTCAAACTCCAATCAGATTCCTAAATGAATAAAGTATATTAGCAATGAACCGATTGTAACAAGGAAGAATATCCGACATACATAACACATCACATATATGATTTTTTTTTTTTTTTTTGAAGAAACATCACATATATTAAGTTATTGAGGTAGCCGATTTGATAATTGTAATAATGCTAGAAACAATAAAACAACATCCTGTGAAGTCTCCAAACTAAAGGAAAAAGAAAAAAAGAGTCTTGCTAACGAGTGCCCTAAGGGCACTCTTTAAGGATTATATTCATTGAAAAAGTTTAATGCTTCAATTTCCGATGCATTGAACGCACAAGTTTCCATAAAAAATTACTATCTAAAGTCTTTAAAGAGTGCCCTAAGAGCACTCATTAGCATTTCCCGAAAAAAAATATCTAGCATAAAAATAGAAAACTGACACTAAAGAATAAAATGGAGTTCTTACAGGTAGATAACTGGGCATGAATACAACTTGTTGTCTCGGATGACCATGAAGTTGTCCATACTGCAATTAGATTGATAATATTAATTAATCATTATGAAATATTTACATTCTATACTCACATAAAAGTCACCAGAGAGTAATAAAGGTGGATCCCACCTGTGGTCCATTCTGGTGAAAATATGGTTGGGATGGCATTTGTGCTGCCTGTGGATTATACATGATAGGTTGTGGCCCGGCAAAAGAAGTTCCAACCTGAACACCGTATACGACAAAGTCAGAGACTATCTTATCATTAGAGATTTGACAATATCTTATCATGAAATACTTACTCCAACACCCATTGGCATGGTTGGCATACTCGGTACAGCAGATACATTTGCTGGGAAATAGAAGGAACTATCAGACACTGGGGAGCGAGGCCTAACAGATGTTTGAGACGGAACGAAACTCTTAGCATTAGGGTTCAGCTTAAATTCCTGACAACAACAAAGGGAAACCAAAAAAAGAGGAAAGCTCTGAGACAAGCCACAACAGTAATAAAAAATACCAGCAATTGCAAGTGTTATTTCGTATTCTACAAAGTCGATCTTTAACTTACACACCTTTGCATTGGGATTCAGAGTTGATTTTTCGGAAGACAGTGAACCAAGTGAAGAACTTGGTGATAGACTGGGACCAGAATATGTTGCCACTCCTGCTACACGATCTGAACCAGATGATATACGAGTTTCTAATCTTCCACGTGAATTTACAGACTTTGTTTCCCAACTTGCTTTGCCAGATTCTGAACCCCCAGTCAACTCTCCATGCGATCCAGTTTTTTCATCAATCTTCGATGAAATATGAGTAGACGAGACATAGGAGGGGGCATTAGCCGGAGATAATCCCCCTTTATCAGAGCCATCTTTCTTCAAGTTGACGGCTGGCTGTAAATCTGCACTAAGAATTTGCCATGATCAACTGAATACAAATATTTATCAAATAAGTAATCGCATAAATGACACTTGAAATGTAGATGAGAGCTTCCAATCATAAGTAACATTGGGTACTGATAGAAAGCTTCAGCACTTCATTTACAATAAATAGAACAGCCACTTAAATGACATTGGTTTAGTTTCATCCACATTAGCTTCACAATTTCAGACATAACAATGCTTTAGATATAATCAATTCACAGGGATGTGAGAGAAATTTCACAAACCCTCAAATTTCAACAGCTGTACATCCTCAGCTTGCTGCAACAATTAAAAGGAAAAAAAAATGAGATTTAAGAATATCAGATTACAAACATCTCATGTGCGGTATTTATGCAGACATGAGCATGAGAGTTGTGACACTCAAACTTCAACTCACCATCTGATTTTCTTCCTTGGTGCTACCATCGGCTCCGTGTAGATCACAAACTGAGTTATCCTGAATCCTGTGAGTTAAAAGGATTTGAAATATTTATATTTTAGTAAAGTTGATATTTGTTTCTAGGTGCTGAAAAGCCACCCTTGGTGAAAACGATTCAGATGATTACAGTGAAGCAAATAAAATAACTAAATATAGAAATGCAAAAGTCAACAAAAACCTGCTTTCTCCATCTGAAAATGAGTAACTTTGGCCAGGGAGTTCAGATGGTAACTGCTTAGCGTGATCATAAGAATCAGAGCGGCATAAATCCCCACCAGTTTTTGACTGAGATGACTGCAAGTGGTCAAGTATATGAAGGTCAAACAAAATGTTATGCTAAATTTAGGAGGAAAAATAATCATTTTATAAAAGATCGGGGAGGAGGGCAAGGCAAAATTTAGGACAAAAGAGGAACACTCAGTACCAACTTATTTTGGACACATGTTTTAAAATTTGTTAATGTATTTAGATGTTCAAGATGCACTAATTTGATTGTAGGGTTAAATAAGTAAATAGTCCCCCTAAATATACCAACATTTGATTTAGTCCCCATAAAATATTCCTTAGGCTTTTGGTCCTTCCAAAATTTTTCATCCATGAAATTAGTCCATACTCTACATTGAGTATTACACTATTTTTTTTAACAGCAGGGACTAATTTAATGGATGAAAATTTTTGGAGGGATCAAAAGCCTAAAAAATATTTTATGGGGACTAAAATCAAATGTTGGTATATTTAGGGGGACCGTTTACTTATTTAACTCTTGATTGTATCAAACAAAAAGATGCACTAATTTGAAAAACAGAACAGGACACAGATTTAAGCAAGGTTGAAGAGCATAATGATTTGGAATTGCAAAACCAAAGCATTCAGGTAGATTATGGACAACATCAAGAGTGATGCATTTATGTAGCTAAAAAAATACATAAGCATAATATGGTAGGATTCAATCACAAGAAAGGAAAAGTTGAGAAGCGAGTGACATTCAAGTTGAAATCGTACGATCGTACGATCCCCAACAATGAAACCGTGCTCTGGTCTTCTGAAGAGCGTCGGAGGCTGTTTCACACTAGGTCGCGCATCCTTGGGCTTTCGGATGTCAGGTCAGATTTTTCCCTAAGAAATTCAAATTTGTTAAACAAATTAAACCCACGATTCCTTCTCCTCCGTTTGGTGTTGCTGGTCTCGCCTTCGTTTGGTATTTCCAGTGTCATCTCCTCCAGCGAGTCTCCCCAGTACTTATTTTGAACCTGGTGTCTTGAATACTAATGAATTATGGATTATGTCTTTTAAGTATGAAATATTAATCAACTTAGTTGAATATTGTGATTTATATGTTAATTTAGTTCATGTATTATAGTTTTTATGCTTGTGTGTGTGTGTGTGTGGGGGTGTGAAATTATAATTTTGCCTTTCGGTAAGATTTACCGGTCGTGTTGCGATCTTTCAATGGCCTACATATCCTACTTCAAATCTCGTGTTTGACTACATTTAAACCAACTAAATTGAAAACTTATTAAACAACTGGTTGAGGAGATACCATAAAGGAGAAATTTGACCACGTTTGAGCTCCATTTTTGCCTTTCCCACCACTTACCTTTCCTGGTCTCTTTATGACTGGATCAGATATATCACCGAACGTTTCAGAATTTTGTGAATCCAACAAGTTGTCTTCATTTTCATCATATTCATCGTCAACACCTTTACCCCTATATACAGAAGAGAATCTGGTCTCTTCATCAATGTCAAAGTCATCAGGGTAAAGGCCTCTTTCCTGTTGAGAAAAATTAAAGTTAAAAAAATTCATACAGAATAGTAAATAAAAAATATACACAGATTTGCAAAGGGGAAAATGCAATGAACAACAACAACCTCTGCTAGATGAAGATCTTGGGTTTCCTCTCCCTCAATTTCTCTTGCTATTCTTAGAGCTTGCCTCTCCAATTCTCTCATCTGAGGCCCTTTTTCAAGCTTTGTTGTATAGAGTTCCTCATCAAATGTGCTTTTTACACCAAACAACATTTTATTTGTCTCAAACTGATCCCATCCCCGAGAACTAGAAGAATACAAAAATAGTTGTCAAGGTAAAAAATTACAATCAGAAAGAAGAAACAAATATAAAAAAAAAACAAGATATTAGAAATGGTAGTGATAATGCCATAAACTCAAGTAAGCCTCATCCTGACAAGTAAGGACCTACCACAAAATCCTGTATTTACTCTGCTATATAAGTATTATAAGAATTTCTACTTTGATGATTTAGAGGGAATCTCTGGACTGAATATTGTAAATCTTTCTTGATTTTTAGTTAGTTACACAATGATGATCATCTATTTATAGACTGGTCTAGGTAGCTATAGAAGGTTCTAGCCAACTGACAGCTGTCAGATAGTTAGTTGAAGTATAAACCAGTTACAAGGGTATTAATCTAATGGCTTAAGGTCTACAGTGGTGTGCTTATTAGGTTTTTATATCGAGCCTAACTCATCCTTACAAAACCGGCTTTGTAAGGACGAGTTTGGCCCAACATAAAAATCTAATATGGTATCAGAGTCTATTGATTTGGGCTACCCACTATTTATATCCACTCACCCATCCCAAGAGTGTTGGGCGTGAGGGGGTGTACTGGAAAAACCAAGTCCCGCGTTGATTAAAGATAGTTTATAAAGAGTCTGATCAGAGTTTATAAAGAGTAGAACTACTCGTCTTACAAGCCAGTTTTGTAAGGATGAGTTGGGCCCAATATTAAAATCTAATAATGCGGATTGGTAGAAAGACTATTTCTTTAATAAGTATAAGTCATAACTAGATATTTTCGCGAATATCCTTCCGATAACTCCCACAGTGAACATTTCTCAATTTTCCATAAATGCAGTTACATTTCAATCCCCTCAGACTATAATTGAGACACCACAAGAAAACAACTGATCTTTTATATTTTTCCTTTTTCTTCATAGGTAATCATGATGTAATAGAAGGCTTGAGGGAGAAACAATTCAACCACTCATGACAAAATAAGAATCAGCCACCTAAGTAAAAAAAGGAGAGAAACTAAAGCCTAAACAAATAAAGTACCTACGAATATTGAACATAAAAAGGAATTCCTATGCTCCTTCAAAAATTTCTCTTCATCATTAAATACTAAAAAGGATCATTTAATAATTTTATTCCACATGTTATAGGAACATCCGACAAGGCATATCACCAAAGATCTCATTCAAATTATAAAACTAATCCAGTAGGACACAGGTCTGTTAATACCACAACTGTACTATAACCTCTAAAGTGGAATTCGTTGTGTTTTACTCAAGTTGTTCCTCAGAAAAAAACTTGCCAAAAAATGGGCCTAAGCAAGGTCTAAAAAGTCAGGGTGATCAACAGGCAACATGCAATTAGAATATCAAATGAAATATTTAGATTGGAGACAATATAAATTATAAGTAAATTTAGAGTCAGAGTCCAATTGGGTTTCTACACTCAAACTATGACCAATGATACACCATTATATAAAGGTAGTTATCCCTTCATGGTGTCCTGCTACAGTTTTCAATATGCCCAATATCCCGTGTTTAAAATTTTAAAAATGGAGAACGAGGTCATGGGATATCTACCATTAGCATATTATATATCTTATTTACAATAATTTAAGCCAAATTTTTTTGCATGATATTTGTAGTTTATCAGCTAACTTCAAAGAACAAGGGGGACTGATAAGCATGAATTTGGTGTCAAGACTTCAAGAAAAGTAACAGCTCCAAGAAAAATGCAGTCTGGTGGTGCTAAAAAGTTCCAGAAATGAGTGTAGTAAGGCCAGTAAACAATATTGTTGATTATAATTTTTTTTTAATTAGTGATGATAAAAGAAATATAAAACCACCTATTCCAAGGGCCATCGAAGATATTGTCAAGTTCAGGGCATTGTGGAACATCTTCATCAGGTACCCATCGGTGTAATTCTCTCCCTAAGTCAACATGACGTGGTTGAGATATTACTGAATCAACCATGATCTCCTGATGCACATCATAGTGAGATTCACTGACTAGGTCACTTGTAGAAACAGCAACATCCTGCCAAATTGATACATCAAAGAAGCCATCAATGAACAAAATGACAGTGTTTTCAAAGCAGCTTCACCTAATCCTGGAACTAAAACTTTTCCGACACCGTTCAGTGCTATGCCATTTCCATACTTATTTATTTAAAAACAAAACAAAAGTAACATAGCAGATTTGACATAAATTATGCTGCAAATAAATGAAGGTAGCAAACCTTTGCTATGACTTGTACAAGTTCTTTGCCAGGTATAATTAAAGTTTTAGAAGGAGCTTTGCTGACAAATTCAGCACCAGAGCTCTGCCCTTGTGAAGACCCATCCTTTGTCAAGCAAGCCATTTTTAAAATGATTCCTAAAAGAACAGCAATGATGATATGAGCAGTAAGAAACGTCAATTCAAGTAGGAAATGAAGAGGGATTTCCAGGATATCCCTACCCCCCGAAAAAATACTAATTATACTAATTTTTTGAAGAAAAAATACTAATAATACTAACATTTGTCATTTAAAAAAAAATCTACTTTGGTATTATCTCCAAAAGAAATAACTGAAACAGACTACAATAATCTATTCAGGCATACAGCAACATAAAAATAATATTGCCTCCAAAATCATCAAAATCAATAAAACAAACATAACAGAAACATACCAAAATCTTTCTCGGTATTTGTAGCATGAAATATTCCGGAGTATATAGATCCATTTTTCACCTGGACTTCCACCTGGTGCCCAATAAGGCATGTTGTTAAATATACTAGTCGATCACGTGAAGGACTCTCATAACTACCACCTTTACTACCTGTCACTGCACCTGTAATAGTAAGTATCGGTTAAACAGTAAATGAAATAGAAATAGAAAACAGTAAACAATTAGGATCAGATATTCACCTGTACTAGCTAATCTGCCAGCATTTGATTTTCCAGGGGCAACAGATTTAGATGCCGCGTCTTTTTCAGATTTCCGACGACCATATCCATTAGATGGTTTAGGCTGCCCAACTTGTTGCAAATTCATCCTCACCCACAGCCTTGCTCCACTAACCTAGAGCACTTAGACAGTCATATCAAACACACTAACACATACACGCAGCATTCCAAAGCAGAAAGATACAAAATGAAATAAGCACAAAGGATTCTACTATCTTTCTGCAGCAATATAATAAATTAAAATCTGGCTCCATGTATAGTTAGATTTGGCCAATGAAATAGAGTTCAGGTATGCTCCATTTAGGCTAAGCTCCATTTACTCCATTTAGGGTTTGGATGTAAGACATGTGGCAAAAAAATATCTAACGATTGAGATTTTAAATTAAAAAACAATAAAAGGTTGTTGCGATATGAGAGAAGAAGGGAACATGATTTGTTTGTAATTATTATGTATTTTTATTAAACAAATATTTGTTTTTTAATTTAAAATCTCAACCGTTGGATATTTTTTTGCCACATGTCTTGCATCCAAACCCTAAATGGAGTAAATGGAGTAAATGGAGCTTAGCCTAAATTGAGCGTACCCGAACTCAATGAAATAAATACATATAATAAAACGATGGCCATTAATTCTATATTCAAAAGCTTGGTTAATATTTTAAACCATATTTCGTGGAATTTCATTATTCTGAAGGTATCTTTCTTATCAAGGCTTGAAAACTAAAGTTCCTTTACTCTCTAGTTTGTTGTTATATTCCCTCCTAACCGAAACATCAAATTCTCCCCAATGTTCATTGCCAATAAAGCCTATATCCCCAGATCCCCCCATTTTTTTCTAGCTTTCACCATAAAAAAAAAAAACATTTATATTAATTCAAATCATAAAAGAAAACCATTTAATTCATCACATAGTCACATTCCAAACCCCTATCACAGCTCAATCCTAAACAAAAATGAATCTTTGAAACCTAAAACCATTCCCTTATCCCAAAGCCTATCACAAAATGGAATCTATATAATCCCCTCAATTTAACCCCCCTCCCCAATAAAAAGGCGTCGGCCAAATACCTCTTTTGATCCTTTTTAAGTTTGTCAAAGATACCGGGTTAGTTTTTTAAGTTTCAAATAAGTCCTTTACGTTGTTAATTTAATGCACCGTTACCCTTTTAAGGACCTATTTGAAACTTGTAAACTTCAAATAGGTGCATTAAAATAACAACTTAAAGGACCTATTTGAAACTTAAAAAAACTAAAGACTTATCTGAAACTTAAAAAACTTCCGGTAATTTTATTAAACTTGAAACTTATTAAAAAACTTCCGGTATTTTTATTAAACTTAAAAGGATCAAAAGAGGCATTTAGCCAAAAACGTCTTCAAATTTCAAATACCACCAACAATCAACTTCAAAGCTCAAATCAGCATAGAAATAGCACAAGATCTAAGCTCTGTAAATTTTCCCTGTTCCTTTATCTCAATTCTCTCATTCAAACTAATCATCATTGACATAATGCAGCACATATCTCAAACAAATAATTTCCATATAAAGTCACAAAAATTTCAATTTATTCATCATTTCGCTTCACTAAGCAAACCCGATCCACAACCACAAATACCTAGTTACTTACCGATGAAACATATACTACATGAGTCCTAATTTCTCAAATACCTATCACAGAATAGAAACTTGCCCTCAATTTATCAAGCCCCCAAAAAAAGAAGAAAAACAAGGTCTTCAAAATTCAAATACCACCAATAGTCAACTTCAATGCTCAAGTCAACATAGAAATAGCACAAGATCTTTAACCTATACTCAATTTCATTTTCCTCTAATTCAAAATAATCACTAAATGCAGCACAAATCACAACCAATTTGATCACCATATAAAAAATCGCAAAAATGTCAATTTTTTCATCTTTTTTATCCAAAACCACAAATACCCGTTTACATATGATCCAACCCAAGTCCTAATTTTTCAAATTAAACACAAAAAACAAAGTAAAGTTTCGTTTTTTAATCAAACAAAATCGAATTGAGAAATTTAGCGATCGAAAAGGAGAAAGGGGGTTAAATATACCTTTGATCGGAAAAGGAAATTCCTAGGTTGAAAATTGAAGAGGGAGAAAGAGGGGTTAATTAGGGATTGGAATGATGAAGACGACGGAAGCACCAATTGCAGTGACGGAAAGAGAAAGGGGGTGAAATTAGGGTTCCGTCGTGATCCAAAATTCACAAATCAAAATTGCATCGGTTTGAAGAAAGAAAAAGAGAGGAAAGAAAATAAAATAAACGCTACGAAACAATGAAAGTGATTAATAACAGGGTGATGATTTATTTTGGAAAGACAAACTATTAATTTTATATAGTTTTTAATCAAATCAAATAAATAATATGATAGATTAAATTTGAACGTAAATTATTTCACTCATGAATCTCAGCCAATGTGTTAATGTGTTTGAAGATGTATATACTTTCTTTGTCGGTATATAAAAGTTTTATTCAATAGACTTTAATGGTGGTTGATTACCTGTCTAAAATAATTTTGTACATAATTTATCTAAAACAATTTTGCACATAATTAATCAAAACATTTTAAATTGTCGTATAATTTAAAAATATTAATTGATTTAGCAATTCTAAATATGTTGATTGATTGTATGTGCAAAATTATTTTATATTGTCAACTGATCATAATTAAACTTTAACTCAGATTATTTAATGAATTAAAACACATTACTTTTCATATTTTATTAAATGATGTGGTAAATAATTAGTATGTGTTAAATTTTTTTACACTACAATGTATCTAAACTAAACTTTAAAAAAAAACGTGAATTGTCATATTTATTAATAGATATGTCTATACAATGTTGATTGTACTTGTAAAATAATTTTACAATTCACACTACATAGCAAATAAACTTAATAGTAATAATTTTGGGTTGCAGGAATATAGCTGGAGTCTGCTATCTCTCATGTGCTGGTTTCAATCAATACTTACGAGAGAAAACAATATTAAAAAAGTTTATGGATTTAAGTAATATAAGTAGACTTGTTAAAAAAAAGTATGAACCGGCTAGAACAAAACATTTTTATACAATCAAGCAATTGAGTTTAAGTAATAAATGAGCTTCATCAAAGACGAATTCTTCGGAAGAACTCAAATTTGATTTTTAAGTGGAGCAATTTTTAATAAGATTATCTTTACCTCACGGTTATTGGTACTTATAGATACTACGATTAATTTTCATTCGACGACGGTGTGAAACTTTTTTTATATGTGTATCAAATCAAATTACACCAAATAGATATTTTTATAGATATTTTAGAAATTAACCTAAAAATCAACGTAATAATGTGCTTTGATTGAATACATGTGAGAATCACATTATCATATTGATTTTTGCTTCTTATAAAAAAAACATAAACAATTTTGTTGAAAAGAAAAAAAAAACAATATAGCAAACTCTATCCATAGATATTTGTGAAGATATTCTATGGATTAACTTATAAGAGTACTCTGATTTGATTGGATAAATCTATAAAAAGATTTTACATCATTGGTGTTTAGAAGTTAATCTCAAAAATATATCTACATATATTTATTTACGTATATTTGAAGAAAAATCTTTAAAAGATTATATTATGGTGAGATTTGATTGAATAAATATGTAAATAAAAAAAGAGTTTCAATCTTGGAAACTAACCTCAAAATACATATAGTTGCAATTGTATATTTAATTATTTATTTCATCACCAATATCTCAAGTGGCCATGAGAATTGAGATTGAACTCAAGTTGTAGCTATATTTGTTCCTTTAAATAGAGTGCATGCATTAACCAGTTGCCTCTACCTCGTGATTATTACATCTATGTTAAACATCTCATTTTTCTAACATCAATAATTAATCAGGTTTCTTTTTTAAAGAATAATTAATCAGTTTATTGAAATCAATAACTCTTGTATGAAATTGTCTTCGTCAATAACTATGTTACAGATTTTATCATTCAATGAATTTTTATTTATTTATTTTTTTGTTATCATGTAGTAATTGTGTTTGAAGTGAAGTATCTACAAAATTTGTAGTCAATTCCACTCAAAGTAGCATATTATCGATAATTATTATTTATTTGTAGTTTTTTTTTCAGATGCACTCGAACATGGATAATTCTATTTAAGATGTTGAACATTATACGTAAAAAGTCATGATAACTTTTTGAACAACTTTTTTATCTTTTTTTTTATTTGCCAAACACAATAAAGAGAAAAATGAACAAATAGAGTAAGATCACAATAAAAGTACGAGAGATAGAGAGTTGATCAAAAGTTATCTATAATGGTTACACAAATATCATTTTTAAAATCTAAATACATATCCCAATTATGATATGTCATAATGTGAAAAACATAAACCAACTCGTCTGATTATACTTAAAGCTAACCCGTTGTTTTGTCTAGTTTTTTCTTCTTCTTCTTCTTACAAGACATAAAGAAAAGGGCAATGGTCATTTTAGCTTTTGAATGTGTAACAAGTAGTCACAGTCTCTCAATGCATCGAAATTTCAAAACGGTCCCTGATTGTGCATTTTGTTAGTCAAAATAGTCCATAACGTGAAAATGGTTCATCGATATCGACATTGACTCTTTTCATATAGGGACTGGTATGACATTAAATAAGTACTTATAGTGACTTATATGATAATAAGTAAATATATTGATGGACAAATATGATAGATAATATTATCAAAACATTTTAACGTAAAGAACTATTTTGATTAACATAATGCACAATCAAAAATTATTTTAAAATTTTGATACATTAAGGACTATTGTGATTACTTATTACACATTTAAGAATCAAATTGACAATTACTTTGATAAAGAAATCAAGAAACAAATGAAGAGGGAGAGAGAGAAAGCAACCAAGTCCTAATAAAGACACTCGTAAAGCATAAGTCAAAATAGCATAAGAAAGACTTGGAAGTGTGGTTCATGAACCATACATAATACTTGGAAGTGATTCATGAACCATAACTAGAGTCCTAGAAATATGGTGCAGGTCTACATTCCAATAATTAGCCAAGTACTAATGAATGATCACCAACAGATTAAAATAGTGATGTAATCTACCAGTACACATGTACTACATAAAAGAGTCCTAGAAATACAAAAGTTTAGAGTACATGTTAGCAAGATCCAATAAAAAGAGAAGGAAAATGGACATAAGTTGGTTGGAATTACTCACATAACCTTGAAGAAGAGAACACAAGTTCAAATCTTAAGAGATACTCTAGTTGAAAGGTGACAAAATATATCAAATTAATTCTCATTCGTCTATGCAGTTGAATTGAGCATTAGTTTCATGGCTGATCAAAAAGACCAAAACATAGGAATGCTTTGATTGACTTGGTGGGTTAAAATAATGTAGGTCATGAATTGAGCATTAGTTGTATACATGCATCAATGTATGACTAGATGAGCTTAATTAAAAGTTAGAATCATGTCCCAAATTGACCATAGGACCTAGTGATTCTTCCCAAGCACCCGCCAAACGGTAGATAACTACCGTTCGATACTTTTGAGATTAGTTGAGACACTTTTAAATCATTTCACCCGATTTAAAAAGTGTATCTAAATGTAGTTAACCACCCTTCGTCTTTCATGATGTCTAAAAGAGCAATTGTCTAATTTAATAACCATAGGACCCAATGCATGTTCTTTTAATAGAACCATCATGAGTGAGTAAGACTGTATAAGACGTGGCACGCAAGTAATCACACAAAGTTGGTTTATATCTTATCAAATAAATAGAATTGATATTTTATAAGATTGAATGAGGCATTAATAAAATCATATCATACATCTACTGTCTAATTATTACGATACTGCAGTTTATTGCAACAAATTATCAAAAAATAATAAAAAAGCAAAAAAATATATAAATTACAACTAGAAGTGTCTATGAAGTATCTGACAAAAATATGTGAACCAAAAAATTACCATACAACAAAGCTAAAGTTTTGAAGTGTCCTTGCTTCCTATTTCACCACTCACTGGAATCTGAATTTGATAAGCAGACTCAGAAACTCTGAGTGCATCTTATGGAACTTTTGTAGCAGTGAGACTATACTTCAAAAAATGTATATGACACAATCTGATCCTTTAGAGAAATGAAAGAGTGGAAGTGCATTCTGCTTTACTTGCAAAGGGGTGTGGATCCTCTCGATAGTACCGGTAAGAAAGAAACAGACACAATAAATATAATAATAATAATATTTATTAGTCGCGTCTTTCTCTCCTTTCGGAACCATCCAGTAACGGGAGAGGAATCCAACCCCTCACAGAGGTAACTTGATTCTATCAGACCATTTAAAGATATCAGAATACACCTTATCACCTCCCAATTCTTCTCCTTTGGCTCCTGCTGCAACCCTCATAACATCTTCAATCAACGCAAAGTTTCCCATTATATCAACATGAGCACCGCTTTGTGTTCCTCTACCTTCTAGCAGGTTGGCTGGAGGAGAATGATCGTATTCTCGAACATAAGTGCGGATCCCTGAAGGATTGAATCTTGTTTTACCGCGCCAACCTTTAGCACACATGTAGCCTGAACTTAGAACTGGAACGGTCTCATCACCATCAACAGTGTAGACACCATCTTTCAGACAACTAACTTTGTCGCCACCTTCGGCATTAGGATCAATTTCAAAAGGAATGTAACACTCGGCAAAGGGAGTTAACTTATAAATATAAGCTCTTTCGGTCGGTAGGCCAACTCCATATAGAGAGAAGATTTCCATATCAGGGGCATTTGGTAACCTGTCGATAATATTAAGAGTTGCAAAAGACATCAATCAATTGAATAGGTAATAAAAATAAGGAACCAACTGAATAGTATTTACATTTTGCTTGGAAAGATGATGACCTGAGGACTCAAGTACTCAACTTCCTAAATTTCCATTGTCAATATTCACAAATTCATAATGATTATTTATTTGGAACATATCAAGAGCGGAGAGGATTGTTATTTGTTATAATTCATAATGTTTAATATACTAAATTTCATCATGAATGATAGCAATTGACAACAGTAGACTAAACTTGTTTCTGAGGTGTATCTAATACTGTGTTTGGTTACCATTTAGAGAGATGTTATTTTGACACACAAAAGACCAACACCATATCTGAAGTTGTTAAAATATATCCAGAGCTAGTAAATATTCCATCCGAGGAGAGAGAAAATAATCATAAAATATCCAAACTGTATGTTTATACGGTGTCCAAAGTCATAATTTCTGTCAAAAAAACATTACTGTTAGCTTCAACGTAACAGATGGAGATCACCTTTTTCAAAGCCAATCCAAGGAAATTATCTGTTTGGATTGACCTATTTAAGATTAAATACTAGTATAAGCACTTGTGGGATTGTGTGAGAGATTATGGAAATAGCTTATAATATTTCCATAAGCACTCTAGTATGCTTATAAAGCAGTTTATAGCTTATTAGAAAACAGTTTGACTTTATTTTATCTTTTATTATATAAATAGCTTATATACAAACACTTATATTATAAGCACTTAAGTTATAAGTGCTTAAGTTATAAGTGCTTAATTAAGTTCTGTACCTAAACAGAGCACATAAGTATCGTCAACGAATGTTTGATTTTGAACTCACAAATATGGCTAATATACATCATCAAGCTATTTTAGAACACTACCACCAAAGAATTCATTCAGAAATTTATTAACAAGAATAACTGATCAAATAAACTGCTAAATAAGATAAAAGTCAAGAAGAAAAAATCTCACTTTGTCTCCAATGGGTTTGACCAATATTTGTAGTGTTCATATTTAGGATCATCTAAATTGTCAGCTACTCCATAAGAGAAATGATCACTACCACGCGCCATCATTTTTGGAGCAACAAACTGAAGCAGGTCTATGATTGAGCCAGCTGTGTAAACTTTATGTTCTGCAACTGCTCTTACTCCCTCGACACCCATATCATGGTATTCAGTCCACACATCACGACAAGAGGTATTTGCAACATTGGGACCCTTAATTGCACCCTGTTAACAAAAACCTGAGTGTTAACTACAAATGAGACAGAACAAGAAAACTGGTAAAATAAGGAATAAGCACACAAGACAATGCATGGCCCTGTTGGATAAACAGCTTACTTAAGTGTCTATAGCATAAGTGTTTATCATATAAGTGCTTATGTATAAGCTATTTTTATAAAGAAGAAATAAAATATTAAAAACAAAGTGTTTTATATAAGCTATAAATAATTTTCAGAAGCTATCATGAAGAACTTGTGGACATATGCTGAAAACAACTTAAACAGTCTCACAAGTGCTTATACCGGTAGATGACCTTAAATAAGTTAATTCAAACAGACCCTATATCAATTTCAAGTTTTGCTCACCCGAAAGTCAACAATATCGATCTTAGACGAATCTGCCTCTGCGACAGCTTTGCCAAACGATATCATTCTTCCATAGTTAACATTTGTTTTATTTGTCTTTTGTTCTGTCAACTGAGTATTGTTGCTGCTTTGCTTTCTCGTGTGAAGGCCGCAGCTTTCCTCTGGTGACCAATCAAGGTCGCCCCATATGGTGTCCCCTCCTTTTGGTATCATTGACATTGTCGAGTCCCAAGTGCGAGTCATCTTCATAACATGTTGCAATGTTTGAATGCGGAACATATCGTTATCTAAAAACCCTGGTGCAATCGCCCTTGTGACATGACACGAAAGAACCAAATTCAATTTAGATACGGAATAGTTGACTTAAACAAAAAAGTGTAGCATGCATGCCAAATGCAATGAGAATTTGTGGTTCCAATTCAAAGGGGAGAGAGATCTTAATGTTGTTTACAAGACTTAGCTGATTTAAACAATATGCAGCACCGACACTTCAGGTTGAAGGCATGTCGGTGTTTAACACTGACACAAGCGGTAACATTCTCAAATTATTACCGGTGTCTGTGTCAGTGCATGCTTCATAGTTTAAACAATAGAAGGAAACATGTAGTTCATAGTAACTAACATAATCATTCTAGCTAGAGTATAATACTGTTGAACCAGGGTACACCCATACAAGTCATCATGTAACCTAGTAACTAGCATGGCCATAAAGAAGATATACCTTGCAACAGCAATATCTCGGGCTTCAGCTGAGAAAAGCCCTGCTATAGCCTTCGGAACACCTAAAAATGGTCCACCGATGTTTACAATTGCCTTAATATATTTGGAACACCAATCTGGTCCTCCTCCACCACCCATTGGAGCTGGTGCTTCAACCCATTTCATGAAATGAAGAAAATACAAAACCCCCATCGAATGTGGAATAATAACTGCCTTATTTCCACCATTAGTGGAAACCATGAGTTCTATGTTGCTTTTTATCCGACTTAGTGTTTGATCCCGCACCTGATCAATTAAGTTATTATTAGCAAAATGAAAAAAATTCAGCAGTGTTCTGAAATAAAAACTCAGTGCAAAATCAATTATTAAAATAATGATACCTCAGTGTTCTGAAATGATATTCTCCAATCATATGCAGCCATGTACATAGTTTTTTCTTCATAACCGATGCGTGCCAAGTTAGCAATTAGGACCGCCCAAACAAAGTATCCTGCGGCAAAGTAGTCAGCAGCTACAAGTCCAGAGACAGGCCGGACTCTAATGCCAGGTGGATCCATTCCTGTTTCATTGTCGAGGGACATGTGCTCCACCCAGCATGAAGGTCTGCAACACACAAAAATAGGACATGAATTTTATGTTACCATTTCTACGTCTATGATGGGAAATCAGTCACAAACATCAAATGCATAGACAAATATTGCACTAGTGATGGTGAACTGTGTTATAAGCCTTATCTGGACAATTAGTTAGGATTATCATTTTCGCTGAAAATTCTTCAATTGATGTGTACTACAGATATTATTTGTCTCACAGAAGGAATGAAATTAATGTTTAATCAAAAACTTTCCCTACCTTCAAACTGAACAGTACTTCCACTCACAAATGGACATGGAAAAGCAACTTGAATTTTTCCAATCAATCAAGTACTCACAATCAGCACTTATAACATTATACAAGTCTAAGTTAAACTAAGAATTCATGTAATTGATTATTTTGTCTCACAAAGAAATCAAGTTCAACCAGTGTGACTAAATAAGATATTATTCAGGTTGTTCACATTATCCTAAATCAATCTAGTACTTGTTGCACAATTCATTTGCAGCACTGTCTGTCAAGTAAGGAAAAAGGGAAGTATAAAGAGGAGATAAATAATGTGGTATACAAATACTTCACACTATCCCACCCATTTCCAACTATAATGATTCTTAATTTCAGACATTTATCAACTAAGATGCTAGATCTAAACCTCAACCAAATTAGCTCAAGCTTAAAACATTTCAGCTCCAAATATTGACAGGACAGATACAATGAACCATGTCTTAACTTACCCTGTACTTTCCCATGTCTAAGAATACCCAAATAAAACAGGCACTTATGCAAGAAAGATAAACATCAGGTTACATGAAAACAAACTAATATCCACTCAAACAATTTAGCAGTCTTGGTGATATGTATGTGGAAGATAAAAACATCATGGGCATTAAAGTAAATGTCATAGACATTCAAGCACATTATCTCCTCTTGTTCATTTGATATCTTGAGCTGGGTGAGATGAAAGTGTACAAGGGGGGTGTTGTACTAAAAGTTCTGGGTAATAAGATGAGAAAAATAAACAAGGATTTTGCTGGCAAAAAGCAGTAATTGTTGAACACCAAAGGAACAGTAGATTGAGCACTCTGCGCTGCGCATCCTAAGATGAAAGTAAAAAATAGTTCTTTGAGAAGACATATCATGCAAAAATTTCCTTAATTGATGAATTTTTCCTTACTTAATGAAGATCAGAATCAAAGGTTTAAAGGAAAACAGAAAACAGTGATCTAACATTACACATGAAAAATTCTAATAAGTAAAATCCAATAACAGACAAAATAAATGAAATGCCAAATCAGCAGAGAGCAAAAATTAGCCATCTCAAGCAATCACATTATCAAGCATCAATACCACAAAGGAGGAGTTCCCTTCCAAATCATTCTTCCAATGTCTACACCAATAATAGAAACATGTTAACAAATCCAACAACCTAGCATTAAATCGACAAGTGTACCAAACAGCTCACCAACCAATAATCTCCAAATCAAATGTCAAACATATATTTCAGCTCATTTCAATCTACTATCACCAATCACCATCCTCTCAAAATCAATCAATTTCAAATCACAACACACTCACAAACATACCAATACCAAAAATCACTAAACAATACCAAACAAGACAATAAAAACACCATCAACCTCATCAAATTAAGACAAACAAAAACCAATACAACAAAGCAAAGTTATAAATACACATATATCTACGTATCTATATACCTTTTATAAACTTCTCCAAAAGTACCACCCCACAACCTCTTCCTAAACAACCCCTCAGCACACTGATGCCCCTCCCAAAGTTCAAGTCCACCGGTAACAATCCCTGGAACAAAAACCACCGGATGCTTCACACTCAACCCTTCCTTCTTCAATTTCAAACCAGGTGGATCAGGCATAGGACCAGTAATAGCCTCAGTGACATACTGAGGAAATGAAGCTGGCATTACATTGTACATAAACAACAAAAACCACCATAAAGTACAAATGCAACCAACAAACCAACAACAACTGTCAACACAAGACCACCTAGTACTCTTCTTAAAAACACCAACCTCGTCCTTGTTCTTTTTCTTGTTCTTTTTGTTCTTATCATTATCATCATCTTCATCTTCTTTTTTCTGAATTTTTGGTTCTGAATTTTCGCTTTGACCCTTTTCTGGTTCTGACCCTTTTCTTCTTCGGATCAAAGCCATGGTTCAAAAAATCGATTCAAACCCAGAATTTGTTGAAAAAAATAATTAAAAAAATCAACTTTTTTTTCTGGGTTTATTTTTTTGAGAGAAGAAATTGATGGGGTTACGTTATTTTGATAAAAGATTGAGAATTTAGAATTGAAAAGGGAGCTATGATTATTTTTGTGAGGGTAGTGAGAGAAGGATTTGTGTTTTCTGCTGAATGGGGACAAAATAAAGTATAGTGATAATTGGTTAGAGCATCTAGGGATTTTAATTTGGGTCGCTAATTTATTTGTTTTGTTGTTACATAATTTGGGACACTAATAAGAAAAGTCAAGAAATATTATTATTTCCATAAATTCATGGTTTATTAATTTATTAAAGAAAAAAATTGAATAAGTTCACAAGTTTTTGTTCAATTGGCAAAACTATGGAAATTATCAGCTAGAACACCGTAATTGAAATTTAAATCTCGATTCTCTATTTATGTATGTGAGTTTCTAAAGAGTATTGTTATTTCGTTTATCTACTAAAAAGATTATTGAGCAATGAAATGCACAAGAACTCATTTCCTTAAAAACAAAATACTACTTTAATGGTTAATATTATGTATATAAACAACATCCAAAACAATGTATATAAAGAAGATGAGATGACATAAATCTTTTCTAACTTTACTAATTTATTGATTTAAACTTGAGTTTGATATGTCACAACGTTAAAACTTTTAAAATGACTCAAAAGATCTCATAAAACTCACTTTAGTCACACAAAAGGCTCGAAAGATTATTCATTTGCGTGCGAAATTTTTTTAGTATATACATCCATGTGCATGCACTCTACAATATCACTTTTTTAAAAATATATTAATTGATAAATTTCCTCTTGTTCTACTATTTTTGTCTTAACAAAAAAAAATCATTTTTCCTTGTAAGTGCAAGTATACTTGTCAAAAAAAAATATATATAAGTGCAAGTATTCATGAATGGTAAAAGTATTTTTCGAAGATAAGTTAACATTAACTAATTCTTAAGCAGTTCTTTATGTGTATTTTTGTAATGTATCTATTTGTTTTTCTTAGACAACATTCATCTATTTTTTTCACACATCATATATCTATGTATGTACCCATATTTTTTGTGTGGAAATATATGTGTACCTCATATAAAAGAAATAAGAAACTTAATGTAAATTTTTTTTCTTTCCGTTTAACTTTTGTTAAATACTTAGTGTACAATTTTATCATAATTTACCTAATTAAATATAATATAATGTAATATAACAAATCTTAAAAAATCTAAATTAAATTAATACTACTTCAATTCTAAAACAAAAATATAATAATTAGAATAAAAACTATATAATTGAATTTCACCCAAAATTTCAAGTTTAATTTTCAATTTGATGGAGACCAACTATGAGCGCCGTTTGCACACTAGTTTCTTATAAGAAAGATATTGGATGAGAAGTACAACCACAAATGATAAATATTTAAACACGCCCATATTAAATGTAAAAAATAAAAGAGAATAAAAGTAAGGACGTTAATTGATATGATCTAATTATTTTTGTTTTAATTTTTTCTATTTGATGTGAGTGTGCCCAAATATTTATACTTTGTGGTTGTATTTATATAAGAGTTTCTTATTATTCAATTTTATTTTATTTTTTTGTGTCCAAACTCCAAATATATTTATTTGAGATTGTGCATAAGAAAGTATATTTCCATCAACATAACTGGATTTTCAATTTGTCTCTTGTAATATTTCTTAACAAAAAGATCTTCTAATAGTTTTGTCTTATGAGTTGATTTTAGGTTGATCTAGAACTTTGAGGAAGTGTAGTTGTTGGCTGTGCTGTGCAGCCTGCGATAATTGATAGTATGGGTCCAAATACTTGCATTAAATTAAATTAAATAAAACTGAGTTAGGCGATATGGGAGATATTTTTTTTGTTTTTTAATGAATAAGAGATTTTGTTTGGTTATTATGCTAGCTACTACAATTTTTATAATTGGTGGGGGACCATGTTTTCTTGTTTTAGATCTCTCTTCTCCACACCCATTGGCTGTCACTGCACATTATTTATGCCTGCAATGTTTTGGGAACGTTAAATAATAATCCCTTCTTACAACATATATATATATATATATATATATATATATATATATAACAAATAAAAGACAATAATAATTTTAATAAATTAATTTTATTATCCTTAATTAATTTTCTTTAGGGTCATATATACCAAGTGAAAAGTAAGTTTTATGAGTAATGAACATAATCCTCTTTTTGACATGGTTAAGCTATTGGTATGGTTGTGTATCAAAATTAAAACTAAAAGTTTATTATACGGTTACTATTAGTGGAACATTATTCAACCACTTAACGTGATATTATTTTTGAATGGCAGAACAACACACCAGTTACCAAATTTGTACTAGCTAGAAGGGACTAAAATCTGTAGCAAGAAACGAAGTTGAAAGCTTACAAGATATTTCAACCGTAAAAGAAAGAAGTAATAAACTTGTTTAATATGAACCCTTTGAGGTTTGAGCATGGGATGGAAGAACAACCATGCACGTAAGTAGATATTGATCATGAAGAGATAATCTTAAGATATTTGAAGATTAGAAACTATTATATGAGATAAACTACAATAATATCAACATTGTTATATTCTAACAATTATTTCTATCACCATTATGCTTATGCATCTGATTTGGTATTTGAATGGAATGCACACAAAAATTTGTCAGTTCATTTTTGCATCAATATTTCCTTTCGGACATGAGAAAGAGATCGGACACTCCAAGATTAACATTTTTTTTCAAATTCGATCCTTTAAATAAGAGAAGATGCCCTTAATTTCTACTACGCCCCTAGCTATAGTATAGATGGTAAACCTAAGTATTTATCTTACAGAATGTTAAGCTGAGTTACACTCTAATATAATGGTAAGTTATAAGTTTGTTGAATTCCATTTATCTGTTCCTTGCTTGATATAATATGTTTTGCAAGTATTTTGATTGATATGATTTTATTTTGATGATAATGGATGTATTAAGAGTAAAAGATGTGAAACTTGAGACCTACGTCGTTTAAGTTCTTCTGAGTTAACTTTAGGCACATAATGCATGTACCTCTGCCTGTTAATTCTCGCTATTTTCACTCATGTAGATTACAGCTACAATTCCCCCAATTTGTATGCTGGTGGTTCATCTTTGCTTCTAATTAAGCACCGAGACTACCTTAGTATACAACATAGTTTAATCTCTCTACCTATTTAAATGGATTCAAATAGTAGTAGTTAATAGAAAGTCAATATTGAATTAAATACTATACATATCATTTGATTATTTTTATTTTTTTTGTTGAAACGATGCTTCAAATTGTGATGACGCGGATAAGTAATAAGTAATTAACGAGGTAAAGCAAAAATGATTGTCACATGTATTATAAACATTTGTGCATGAAAGATGTATATTTATGCCAGATAAACATTTATAATATAGATTATGAGACCTAGTTATTAATAATGTCATTTTGAATCGCGTAAAAAAAAAATCGGAAAAAGTTGCTAAAATAATCTATTTTTTCTCATTTAACCAGAGTAAACTTAATTGACTAGGGTATATACATTACTTGGGCCGGTTAAGATAAATAACTATAGTAAGTTTTGGACATGTGGCACAGTTTTCGTGCAACTTCAATTTTCCATTGTTATATCGAAGCAGATTTAGATATGAAATTGTATTGTATTCTTGTGTTTGTGGCGGTGCAAGTCGTAGGTATACTATTTGCATCGGTGAGAAATGAACGGTTGCGATGCTAGTTATGTCCCTTCTTAACGGGTTTTGTGTTTCCACACACTCTCGTTAATCGTGTAGTACTTTGGAAACGGGTGTGGTTTGGATTGTACCTTCGGTCATCATCTTAGTTCATGCACAACAACTCAAGAGTAAAGCATCATAAACAATTCAAGAATGTGCTCAAGATTCTACTCGGATGGAAGGCCGATTCCTAGTTCTGATTTTGTTTCCAGTCTTATTTTCATTTCAGTTTTTATAAAATTACGATTTCTATTTAATTGAAAAATAACAGGTGTGATTAATGATAATTGCTTTTTGTTTATTTTTCTTAATATTTCTACTTAACAAATAAAGGACATAAACTATTTACATATTGTCGCACTCTCAAATGAAAGACCAATTTCACGTTGACACGTTGCCTAAACTCACTTCGCCTTAAGGTCCCGCACATGAAAGAACATGTCAACTTTGGTGCATTGCATCCAAGCACGCCCCCGTGCGAGGCAGGGCCGTTCCTAGCGTTTAAGGGGCCTTAGGCATAGTTTGAAAAAATGGGCCCTTACATAATAAATCATAAATTTTTTTAGTTTCTTGTTATGATTTTACTAACGCTACATTTTTCTTTTCTTCGCTTTTCACTATAAGATAAAAGCTTTTTTAGGCAACATCTTCAAATAAATCAAATACTTCATAGAAACCAAAACTAAACAAAATACTATAGGATTAGAGAACAATAGCTTCTCCGAAGTAGACTGAAATTTTAGCACCTAAATAGTAGACACTGAATTTTTGACATCTAATGATAGTAAAATCAAAAAAATAAAAGTATATCAACACGTAATTAATTAAATTTTAGACATTTGGATACAAAATTCTCCAATGCTAAACACACAACAACAATAATACTTGATAAACAAAATTAGTGTTAAATGTTTTAGAGTAATCTAAGATACAATAACTCATTTGTTATACTACAAATAAATCATTCATCTTTTTATAGGCTATAAGTACCAAGTTTATATTACTATATTGATATAATTAATTTATTTTGGATACTTTCAAGGAAAGATTAAGATTAATTTCTATTTTCAACTAAAATATAATTTGTTTTGTTATGAAAATTCTCCCAATTTTCTGGATAATAAATATCACATATATTTTTAATATTAGTAAGACACATTATTAGGAACAAAGGGCCCCAAAAAATATAAAAAAATTCTTGGCACATTATTAGAAACAAAGGGCCAATTTTTTTGGAAGGGTGTATATAGAAAGCTTTGTTTCTTATGGGGTATATATAGCAAATTGCATCAAAAAGGCCAAAACAATAACAGACTGCAGCCCAGCTTTTCATGTCAATTTTCGGGCTGCCAATATTTTACTATATAAACCCCCATAAAACCAATTCTTACTATATACACCCCCACCAATAAAAAAAAATTAGGGCCCCCTACCGGCATGGGCCCTAGGCCGTCGCACTCGTGGCCTATGCCTAGGGCCGGCCCTGGTGCGAGGATCACTCTACACGTGTCCTCTTACCGTTCCTAATCACACGCTGCAAAACCTGGAGACGGTTATTCTCAACGCACGCCTAAGGGTGAAATTAATTCACCCTCAAGGTATGATTCACTTTTCACAACACTTTCTACACACTCTTTCTCAGTTCCATTACTGACTTGAGTGTTGAAATGCTAACGTTTCTTCCCACCGTGAAGGCTCGTCGCCACCGTACCGGACACTTTCCGCCACTGTTGCCTCTCATCCATCCTCACCAGACAGATCAAAAAGAAAAGAGGTAGAACAGTAAAATGAAAATGGAATAAACACAATACTTTCAAAACGGTAGAAGGGGAATCATAAAATTTGTATAGCTTGTTCGATTCGATATTGTCGTGCATAAAAATATTGTAATAAAAAATATTCAACATTTTAATAAGTTTATATCTTATGAGAAAATAAAAATATACTATTTGTATCATACACTCAATCACAAATTATAATAATTGTTTAGTATATCATAACTTTATTCAACATACAATTTTAATGAAAAAATCATGCACACAACTAAATAGTACATCAACGCAAATGATTTTCTATTTATGGAAGAATTTGTAGGATTGTAAAACTAAAAAAAATTAAAATGTCAGTTAAATCATGTGTGGCTATTTTCTCTCCATTTATTTTTTCTTTCTATTTTCTAATTTAATTCTTATTTTAAAATTTTAATTTATAATTCTTTATTTAATTAACAAAAGTGGGAAATAAAGTTATGGACGGTGGGTAGTTACAGGATTATAATAATAAATTATTTTTAATTTAATTAATAAAATGAGAGCTATGAAAGAAAAAGTTATGGTAGATCTTGTATGATTATAACAATAGAGTTGTGGAGGCCGATAGCTATATGATTAAAACTATAATTTATTAGTTTTAATATAATTAATAATATGAGAGTAAGGGAGAAAAAAGTTATTATAAAACTTGTTGGATGCCAATACAGTTGGGATGGTTTGCCTTCTTCGACATCTCTTAACTTTTTTTTGTATATAAAAATGTTACATTTGTATAATCTCATTGAAATTAATGTATATATAACAAAAATAATAAGGATAGAAAAAGGAGTTTCATAATTATGCAAAATGGTAAGATTAAGATTGTATCAAACATATTAAAATCAAATCAAAAGGAATATATGGGAAAATGAAAATGAAATCCTCAAGAGGAAAAAGATGGACTGAGATTGTACCAAACATTGCAAAATGAAAACCAAATAATGCATATCTTTTTTTTTTTTTTTTTTTTTTGCAGATTATGATAGAAAGTAATAACATGAGATAAAAATGAATAAAGAAGTTGTTGAACTTTTCCATCAAATATTGTGTGCATGCATAAAAAGTGTTTTTCTCTTAAAAATAAATCAAAAAATAAGAATCAACAATCAACAACTCTAATATAAAGAAGAGGGAATGATGAGACTATACATGAAGAGAGAATGAAATAACAACCAAAGGAAGATGAATGTATTGAGAAAGTAGGAAAGTAAATGTGCAATTGTTGTAACCGTTACATGTATTAGGTGTGTTTCGAAGAGTTTGTTGGTTATGAATTTACTCATGTATTCCATGTATTTATGAGAATGGTGGATTAATGAGAAGGGTGGACAATTTGGTCATGAGAAGGGTGGATTAATTAGATAATAAGCAGTTTTTTTTTTTTTTTTTTTTTTTTATGTATTGTATGTGTGAGTGACATGAGTTAGTGGGGATATATAAATTATTTTTTCTATTTTTAATTTAAATTTCTATTTTTTTAATTTAATGATTAATGAATAGAATTAGAGTTTTGGGTGGAAATTTTTTAGTTGTAGGGATAACTTCTTTTCCAAGTTACCAGTAACTAAATTAATGAATAGAGAAAGATCTCCAAACAAGCTACACATAAAAATTGAAGGATATGCTAATCCCTCGTAGTATAGAAGTTAAACAATGCTTCACCAAATCCTAATTGATCCTTGTAAGAAGAGAATGGTTCCTGAATATCTTCCTTTGGTGCAATATCCTTCACAACATTAGCCTTCAATTTTTAACTCTTCAGACCAAAGGGTCAACATAAAAGTTACTTGCATAACTTTATAAACAATTCTAGCAGTAACATAATCAATAGTATCTTTATTCGGTTGGTACTTTGTTCTCTTGATGTTGTGCTAACCACTACATGTTTTCCCCTAAATACATTGAATGAAAAACAACATATATGAGTGGTAATGAGGCCTGTAAATGCAAAAACTTAACTAAGTTTATTTTTTGAATTTGTATGTTCTGCATATAGTCTTCTAGGTAGGATAGCTATACCATTAGCAGGTGATATATCGTTATTTAACATAAGCTTATAACTTTTTTTTTCACGAGTTACTCCATATCATATTTTTTAGACACCGTTGTAAGTAGAATTTGAGTTTATAACTTATTTCATGATTCATATTATTTTTCGATTACTTTCTTGATTTTTGTTAACCGTATGTATGTGTGATGTATTTTTCAAATATAGACCACCTTAGGAACAACCGACCTTCCCAGGTTGCATCTGAAAAACGAGTGCGGATGGAGAGGGATTTGATCGCATGGTCCATGACACATATTATTTCTTAAATTTAGTTTTTTTTGGTAACAAAAGGGAAGAAAAAAAAAAAGGGAAAAAAAAAACAGAGAAGCTAAGAAAGACCCATACTAGGGTCGAACAAACTCAACACCTATTGCATCTGCTAAGAGGACAGAGGCTATATCATGAGGGGCTTCATTCAAAATAACAAGGCTACTATCACTAAGAGCACCCTTTTTAGCTAGAAAATCAGCTGCAGCATTACCCTCACGCAATGTATGTCGTAAACTAACCACCCAATCTCTACGAAGAAGTTGTTTAATAGCCATGATTAAATTTCCATATTTGTGATGAACATTCAAATCTTTTTGGACGAGGTCAACAACAGTAGTTGAATCAGAGTGACACACCACATGCTTAAATCCAGTATCCCAACACAGCTTCAAACCATGGTATAAACCTAAAATCTCAACATGGAGAATGCAAGGTCTACTAATTTTTCCAAAGAAACCATGCAAAAAAGAACATGTATGATCCCGAATAAGACCACCAAAACCTCCCAAGTTGGAATCAAGGAATACACTGCCATCAACATTAAGAGCTACTGAATTCATACTAGGACATTGCCAACTGACAATACGTGCAGGCTGCTGAACACTGTGAGAGGTAGGATGAGCAAAAGCTTTCAAGATATGGTGCAGAGAAGATAACACTTGAGCACCAATTTCTTGGACAGAATGCTTGATATCCTCAAAGATACATTTGTTGCGAGAACACCAAATCTTCCAAATGATAATGGGACCAATTGGCCCAATATTTGAAATAAAATCTTTCATCCAAGTATGCAAATTATCTTGATCTGGAGGAGTGATCGACTTGTGGAGACAAAAGGACCACACGTCCTTGGCACGCGGGCAGGAGAACAAAGCATGAAACATATCTTCACTACCTTGATTACAAATAGGGCATAGGTCAGAAGAGATAATATTACGATACAATAAAACGGACCTGAAGGGAACAGAGTCATGACACAATTGCCATAAGAAAAATTGAATATTTGAAGGAACACAAAGGCGCCAAATCCAATTCCAACTTTCTTCCCCAAGCAATGAAGTCTGAGCTCCCATTAACCACTGGTAGCCTTCTCGAACAGAGTATATGTCAGATGTGCAGTTGGTCCACACCCACACATTAGGAACACCATGCACAAGAAAATGAGGAGCCGAATTAATCTTTTAATAATGTTGATGGGAAGTATGGAATATAGGCGAGAAAGTTTCCGATCATTCCCATCAACAAGGTCCTTGATACTCCAATTCATATCATGATAGTGAACATAAGGCACATGAGTGCAAAGAGGTTCCTTGTCTAGCCAAGGGCTATACCAAAAACTAGTTAAATATAGATTTTTCACTTTTTAATGTCAATTTTTTTTATAACAACATAATTTTAAAATAAAAGTTATATACTTTTCTTAAAAAAAAAAAAATTAGATTTATATATACTTCTCTCTCATTTCAACATTAAGGTGAATAAATGTTGTTAAAAAAAGTTGAATAAGTGACGGATCCAGCTTCTCTCTCATGATTATACTGTCTGAAGTAATCAAATTATACGATCCAAAAATAGTTAAGAAAGTTAGCACATTAATAAAATAATACGGGTCTTCAGCTAGTTTCCGCCAAAAAGGGAGTGTAAGTATCCTTGTTTAATATGCATATAAACATTAGCACCTGAATTTTGCTTTCAACCCTTTTTTACCATATTCTTCTCCATCTATTATATAATATATTCTCATCTTCTTTCTTTTTCCAGGGAAGTGCAAGAATCTCATACTCCATTTTTATTTTATTTTTCAAGACGCGGTCTAGCCACAGTTGAACAACCAAAAGTCCGGTGTAAGATATTTGAAGATCTAGAGTATAATTTTACGAAAAAACTACAATAATATCAACATTTTTATATTCAATATGATAGTTAAATTTATAAACTTATTGCAGAAATGGAAGAAGGAAATGCCCATAAATTACCTGTAGATCCCTTTGAGCACACTTTAGATAATGAGACTAAAATTTTTCGTACATATATGCAGAATTGTTATGAAGACCAATGTAGAAGATATGTAAGTCCGGTGCTAAGATGCAATAATCATTTGTTAAAGTTCCTTTTGTTTTAATGTATTTGTTTCATTTTTTATCAACCCCTGGTTTTACCATTTATGAATAAATGAGAAAAAATATTTAGCAGTTCTATTTAGTAGTGTGTCTTCTATTGTTTTGTTTTGTCACTTGCATTTTTTGTGCTTTCCTTATTATGAAATTTATGAAATTGTTGTAGGGGCCTGAGAAAACATATAATGAAGATACGAAAAAGGACGATAATAATCACTTTGGTAATCTCACAACCGTTGATCAGGGTGTTCCAACGATTGATCCACTGAGTCCTTATTATGTTCATCCAAGCGATGGTCCGACCTCAGTTTCAATTACTCCTGTGCTTACCGGATCCAATTACCATAGTTGGGCTCGGTCTATGCGTAGGGCTTTGGGTGGAAAAATGAAATATGATTTCGTTGACGGTTCTATTCCGGTTCCTACCGATCTTGATCCATTATTCCGTGCTTGGTCGCGTTGTAATATGCTTGTGCATTCATGGATCATGAATTCTGTCACTGAATCGATTGGTCAATCCATTGTATTTATAGAAAATGCGGTAGATGTTTGGAATGATTTGAAATAACGCTTTTCTCTAGGTGATTTGGGTCGTGTATCAGAATTACAACAAGAAATTTATGCTCTCAAGCAAGAGCATCGAACGGTAACTGAATTTTTTTCTGATCTTAAGATTTTGTGGGAAGAACTAGAATTGTATATGCCAATACCTACATGTACCTGTCATGTCAGTTGCTCTTGTGAAGCTATGCGTACTGCTAGATCTAATCATAATTTACTCTATGTGATTCGTTTTTTGACTGGTCTTAATGAAGAATTCAGCGTTGTTAAGTCACAAATTCTGCTATTAGATCCTTTACCTAGCTTGAATAAAATTTTCTCAATGGTTATTCAGCATGAGCGTCAAATTGTTCCTCCTATTTCAGTTAATTATGACTCTAAAGTCCTTGTTATTCAGTATGGAGTTCCACCTCATTTGCAGAAGAAAAGTTTAAACTATGCAGCTCATAAGGTTAATGCAGAAAATTCTGCGCCTCCAGCCCTTACTCATGAGCAGTATAATACTCTTGTGTCTCTACTTCAGGCTTTTAGCATTGGTAAACAATCTACTGCGCATGCTTCTAATTAGGTGAGATCCTCCCGATCAGTTGATCATCCATGGGATTAGTCTTATTTATGTTCCTAATTTTCTCTTATTCTAGTTTCAGTTTCCAAACTCTATTCCGCTTTACCTTGTCTTGTTAATTTCACTAATTCACAATGTCTTGTTCAGGATCCTTATTCATTGAAGATGATTGGTTCTGCTGAACTCGTTGAAGGATTGTATTGTATCACTTGGTTCTCCTAGATAAGATTATGAGTGCATCTGCTGCCCCTTGCAACTCTGTTGTCATCATACCAGAAAATGCATTATGGCATTTTAGACTAGGCCACCTCTCTAGTTCTAGAATGACTTTACTACATTCTGATTTTCCTTTTATTGTTAAAGATCAAAAAGGAGTTTGTGATGTATGCCATTTGGAAAAACATAAAAAATTACCTTATCAAAGGAGTTTGAATAAAGCCTTGAAACCTTTTGATCTAATTCACTATGATATATGGGATCCTCTTGCTATTAAATTTGTTCACGATTTTTCTTATTTTCTTACTGTTGTTGATGACTTCAGTAAATATACTTGTGCCACTGTTATAGATCTAAGGCTGAAGTTAGTCAACATGTCATGAATTTTGTTAAAGCCATAAAAACTGATAATGGCCCGGAATTTCTGATGCCTTCTTTCTATTCTTCCAAAGTCTAATCAGGTGTTTCATGTGCTAAGCCTAATCAGCTTTGTAAACTTCTTAAAAATCTCTATGATCTTAAACAAGCAAGCAGAAAATGATATGAAAAATTGATATCTTTGTTAGTGAAGGAAGGATATCAACAATCTAAATCTGATTATTCACTTTTCACACTGAAAAATGGTCATGAATTTACTGCCTTGTTGGTTTATTGAACAATCTAAATCTTTGTTGGATTTATTGAACGATTCGGGTTTATTGGGATCCAAACCAGATGGTAGCCCTATTGATCCTTCAATTAAATTACATCAAGATGATGGTAAGCCTTATGATGATATTGTTGCATATAGGAGATTAATTGGTAGGTTGTTATATTTGAATACTATTCGATCAGATATCACATTTGCAACTCAACAACTAAATCAATTTCTTCATACTCCAACCTGACACATTATAATGCTGCTTGTAGAGTTGTGCAGATTTTGGAGTATTTAGATTCTGACTGGGCTGGTTGCATTGATTCTAGAAAATCAATTTCAGGATTTATTTTTTTTATTGGTTCTTCCTTGATATCTTGGTGAGCTAAGAAACAGAAAAACGTATCTAGGTCTTCTTCTGAAGCCGAGTACATAGATCTTTCTAGTGCAACATGTGAATTACAATGGTTGCTTCACTTGTTCAAAGATTTACATGTCATCTCCACACGACAACCTGCGCTATATTGTGATAGCCAAAGCGCTCTTCATATTGCTTCCGATCCTGTGTTTCATGAGAGAAGAAAGCACCTTAAAATAGATTGTCATCTAGTAAGGGAGAAGGTTCAAGATGGCACTCTTAGACTTTTACCAATTTCATCACAGGAGCAGTTAGCAAATTTTCTCACCAACGCTTTGGCTTCTCCAAAATTCAACTCATTTATATCCAAGCTTGGCATGATAGTCATCTATATTGCTTCAACTTGAGGAAGGATACTGAGATAATAAATAATAGGCACATCTTTATTGGAAACCTGAAGTTATTGGCTGTTATATCTTTCATGGTATATCTGTGCATTAGTGTCAGTTGCACATTGCTTTAGGGTGTAATTTCTACCCAAAGTTCTGAGTTTTAGCAGAAAAATGCAGTTTTAAGTTCTAAGTGCTTGAATGCTTCATGTGACTGATTCTAAAACAATTTTGAAATATTATTAAGCAATTGAGTTATTGCCTTAATGCTTAAATAGGTTTAAGTCTTTAAGTATCGACAGAAGCAAAACCTCCCGTGTAGGAACTGGTTTAAGCACTTAACTGCGTAATTTAAGCAATTAAAATAGTTTCAAGATCATATTCTAACTTGTTAGATCTTACTTCATGTGGCTCAACTGTTGCTACAAGAAAAGGCTTTGTGAATGCATTGCTCTATTAAAATGACACAGTGTTATTATTCATTCTGATATTTGCTTCTTTGTGCAGTTTATATTATGATTTAGATTTTAAGGGCCATGTTTTAGACATTTTAGACATAGCCATTCTGTTCTTTTTGACAGAAAACATTTTAGACATTAAGAAGGTTTTGTATAATACAATAATATCATAATCACAAATAACAAGAATTTCAGGATGGTCAGTTCAATATACAAAAACAATCGAAAGAGAAGTACAAATCGTCTTCGGTTGCTTGTAATTCAAGGAATGAGACACTTGCATATTAAGGTCAACTACTTGTGCCAGATCTTTTTTACTATCTCCTACAAGGTCGTTGTGCCTTGAAAAAAACACTGCAACTGAATCTGATTCAACTTGAATCAAAACATCTCATTACATCACAATCAACTAAAAAGTGAGAAAAGTGTGGTGCTCGTCACTAAGGAAAAAAAGCTACTCAATCGAGCAATGTTCAAGCTCAATGGGAAAATTAACAAACCAATGCTTCATATAAAGATACTCAAATGATTATTATTTTTTTACTAAAAAGAAAAAAAAAAACAGATGGAATAACTTCTTTTACAAGTCACCAATAGCTACACATCAAAGGGTCAACATTACCTTCAATTCTTCACTCTTCACACCAAATGATCAACACAAAAGTACTTGCAAAACTTTATAAACAATTATAGCAGTAACATAATCAATCGTATATTTATTCAGTTGGTACTTAGTTCTCTTAATTTTTATTTTTTTTGAGGGATACTTATAGTTTTCTTAATGTAGTGCTAACTATGTCCCTCATGTTAGTAATTGAGCTTTATCTCCAATAAATTAATCATATTTAACTCTACATTTTCCATTGAAAATTTTAAATTTTTTAAATGTTTTTTTATGTAATTTTATATTTATTAATTAGTTCAACCACTAATTTTATCAAACATTATAAATCCAATAGGGCAACATATTCTTTACTATAAGCTAGTTTATCCGTCATCAGTTAACTTATCAAACATCTTTTTTTTTTTTTACCATACATCACTTAAGTAAATTAATTGATTGTGTAAAAAAATAAATTTATATTAATTATTAGCAAAAATGGCGTGCCTATGCTTTACCCCCCAAATATGTATGCCTATAAACCTCCTTTTGCTAAAAATAAATAAAAAAATTCTTTAAAATTTAAATGGAAAATGCTAACAAGTGCCTTTAAGGTATTGTTTAAGCATGATTATCCCATTTCTTACAAATTTATGCATAGTTTGCACATATTTATAGTGGTGTACGATATGTAAATATTAATCCAAATCAACACATACATGCATTGCTGCAACTAAAAAACTTCAAAGTCCACCAACATGATATATTGAATTTAACACAAAGGAGTTAGTCTCCCGCAATATGATGAATCATAATTTGAATTTCGATTGATTGGTGTCTACGTCTATTATCTTATGCTTTTCTAGATATGATTTACTTGATAGAGAGAACATATAACTGATGAAAGAAATCTTGAAGCACCTTTCATTTATGTTTGGAGGAGTTAAGAACATATTTCCAAAATAAGCAAAATGTCAACTTCATCTATCCCTTTTTCATGAATTGGGAGTCCTTAGAGGCCAATTGAATGATTAAAGCACCCAAAGTACCATAATTGTTTTACCCTCCCAAAACCAAATCTAAATGCTCTCAATTCTTGAAACATAGTACAAAAGCCAATCACGTCCTATTTTTTTCCTTGCAAAGCATGTGACTTATGGTCCACAAGATATGATGACACCATATATATCTTATTTCACCAATTGATGAACATTAACTATATAGTACATTAATTGTATTGAAATAATTCATATGATAATGTCCCTCTAAGAAACTAGGTGGGCCTAAATCTTTTACTCAGATGCCATAGGCTCTTGACTCCACCGTCATGGATAATGTCCTTTATGGCTCTAACACTTGCATACGTGAATGGATTTGAACTACTACCAGAGTATGATCATACCAAATATGAACAAATTTTAATTCTATGCATTAATTTCTGGGAAACGCCCATGCATGTGTAACAGTAACATCGTCTATGATAAATTTTGATTTCAATTTTGACTTTTGGCGCATACAAAGTTTAAATAGAACAAGTGTTTTTTAAACAGTCAAAGTCACCGGTGTAATTTTTAGATTTACAGTTTTTTCTGTCGTTCGTCGAGTTTGAATTCAAAATCTCCAACTCATCTATCATTTAGCTCAAATTAGTTAAGATATTCAACCCAATAAAACTAAATTGTACACAATATAGTACAATTATTATATTGATATTATACAATAATTATTTTAAAAAGAAAGAGCAGAGTATTGAGCCATTTCATTAGATAGTAGCAATACATATTAGAAATATCATTCAAAATGTGAGAGTTAACTACTAGTTATATATAGCCACCCGAGCTAAATCATATGCAACCACTTTAGTTTGATTTATAAAAAGAATGGAGTGGAACACACCTCTTTTTATTGGAAAAGACACAACACAACTAAAGTTGTTCGAATTTGATTAAAAGGTAAGTTATGAGATTAAACAAAATGAGAGGTGGCACAAGCGGACAAAAACAAAAAATTATGGGTGGACTTATTAAACCATGCGACAATTTTGTATCTCAAATATAATGTAATAATAAAATGTACATTTTTTATCGAGTAATTTAGTGGTTAGAGAAATTCATTTTAAAAATAAATAAATAGGGTGTCCAGGTTCGATCTCTGACCCCTCCACATATTGTGTATTATCTTTTACCAAATGAATTAAACTCACATAACAATACATTTTATTTTCTATTCAAAACATATTATGATTTCTCATCACCTCTTCTCTCTCCTCTATGCCATCTCTCTCTCCCCTTCCCTCTTTCTCCTCTCACTATCTATATTCTCTCCTCTCTAATTTCTCTTGTATCTCGCTCTCCTCTATATAGTCTCACTCTTTCTCTCTCTATTAATAATATAATTGTATTCATAAATATTTATAGGATTATGCTAACCATTGCCGCCCTTAAGGCATTGGTTAAGGTTTTAAAATAGGAAATAATTTATAAATTTTATGTATATAAAGTTTCTTTTTGAAGTTTCAATGCTTTGAATACACAATTCCCAAAAAAAAGTTTCAATGCATTTTCCATATTTATATTATGAGAAATCCTATTATTTGAAGGGTTTTGCTAACCATTGCCCTGAAGTAACATGTTTGCATTGGTTTCAACAACATTTTGACTTTTAAAAAGTTAAATTTATCACTTGTCACCATTTTTCAATGTTATATTTCTATTTTTATCTCATTATTCAATGCCCCATGGACAATGGTTAGCATTCTCCTTATTTGAAAGATAACAAGAAGGGGGCAGTAGGTGTAGCTAGGTATAGAAAAAACACGTTGGTGTGTTTCATGTGGTCAATATTTGTCAAAAGCAGCATTTTTTTGTGTTGTTCATTCATAAATCGTTGAATACACATTGTATTATTCAGTTAAATATTCATTCTTTGCAAATCAAATGAATCATAGAGAGATGACTGCATTTAATTCAAATTTGTGAGCACATTACAATTTGTACGAGGATTTTGATTATTAATGATATGAATTATTTCACCTTTTGTTTTTTTGGAGTACATTATTAGTTCACCTTTTGTAAAAACAAGTATTTGAAAGTTCTCAAACACAAACCAAACTACATTGAAATGAAAGCAAAATTTCATATATATATATATATATATATATATATATATATATATATGAAATTTTATAATTCCTTAAGAAGTAAGAATTCTCGCATACCCGTGTAACGTTTGTATATAGAAAGAAACAAAAAGAGTGTTCTTTTATTTTTGAATAAAAAAAGGAAGTTCCATTATAAAGAAAGGGTGTATTTCACTTTATTCCTCTCTTAACTTACAAATAAGAAACACAAATAATCCAATAATTTTTGCTCCAATTTGAAGGAACATGTATTTTATATAATATCGAATTGGCACTTTTATGTTAAAGTAACGACAATTATGTTGTGTTGATTGAGCCAAAGGCAATGTTTGCCCTAACACAAGATTTTTAGTAATTTTTTATGGTTCTTTTCATTCAGCTCTTTAAGTAAAGGGTTGGGTTTGGGTTCTTTCTTTTTTTCTCATCACATTTCTAAGTAGTATAATCGCCAACATTTAAGCTTGTATACTAAGGAGTACAAAACTTTTGATCTCTATGACTTTATCACTTTTCTTATTCATGATGATAAAGGTTAATGAGGAATATCTGGAAGAAAAGGGTTAGTGATGTTTGGCTTATACTAAGTAATCGATCAGTGTCTTTTTGTCATTATTGTACATATGATTGAAGAAACCAAATCATGTGATTTTTTATTATTTTCACACTATAATTTTTCACGAGAGAATAAAATTTATGTGCTTCTCTCTCATGATTTTAATGTGGGAAGCAATCAAATTATACAGTGTGAAAATACTTGAGAATTTTTGCACATTAATAACACTAAAAAGAATATGATTTTTGTAAATTGTTTGAATGTAAAGTATTTATTTTATTAAACCAAGTTGTTTGGGCTCCAGTGGTAAGGAGCTCATTCCAAGGAGGTATCCGGAAAATATCGGGTTCGATTTCCAGGTGGAACAACGCTTGGCTAGTGCGCATACTTTACACATGAGTCGAATTAGTCATCCACCTTTGGTGGGTAGGAAACCGATGTGAAAGAAAAGAAAAAAAAGTAGATTACGCTCGGACCATTCCTCTATCATAATTCCAAAAAAAACCACTGAAAAATAATAATTACCAAACATAATATACTCTGCCCTAGAATAATTATATGTATTTGATTTATTTGGTTAGCCTCAAAAAATAACCTTAGTAATCCAGGAAATTTTTTTGAGTGGCCGAATTTAAGCCTAGACATCGCATATATTATGCATTATTTTAATAACGAGAATTGCATATTTGAGTGCTGTTATTATTTCATGTGGCCATGCATTGAATGGCCTAACACAGTAGTTTCCAAATGTGTGCCTGTTAGAATTGACTAAAAAAACTGTAGCATGAAATTGAAAAGGAAGTTTTTGGTAGCATTAAAAGCTTGAAAGAAATGAAGGAAATTGAGGCAGACACACAAGCAATTTTTCTGCTTTGACTCATCACTCATATGCTTAGGTCAATGTCAATCTATGTGAATAGATAGAACCAAACCATTTGCTTGGCCTTCTCTACATGTGACTACTCTACACATATTTTGATTTATTCTTTTTGTTTTTCTTTACATTAAAAATAAAATAAAATAAAAAATCAACGGCTACAATGCTAATAAAGTAATAGTAGGGTAATGAGACAAATTTCTAATATATATCTCTAACTAAGGTCCAATTTATACAATTTGGTAGGGCTTACATTCCACTATATAATTGCATTTTAAATATGCTGCTTCCAGCACTACTTGAAATTTTAGCATACTACAAATTAAAGTCAGTGTTACTTATGCAAGTGACGCCAAAATGACATAATCTTGTCTCTTTTCATTCTTTGTCCTCTCATGAACACATTACTGTTTTTTTTTTTTTTTCCATTTTATAAGGAGTTATTAGTTCATATACGTTCAACAGTTACTACCTGCTTTATTTATTTCTAAACATTCAGAACTGAATAATGTTATGATGAACTTATTGGAACATTTTCTTTTTGACAAATTGATATTTTTTCACTCAAATTGTTAGACTACATCAAATACAACCATAAATTTAATACCGTTAAAAACAAAAATGATATATTTGTGAATAAACTCATAACATTTAAATAAATAACATACAAGTCATAATATTTAGTTCAATTTTATGACCATCGAAAATATTTTGACTTGTTTTTTCTTTCTCTAATTACTAAGGAAAATAAAAACATAGATATATATTTGTAGAATATGCTTTAAGAAAAGGAAGAATATTTTTTAATGACAAATATTATTTATTATGTTAGTTTTTTCTCTTGTCAGGACTGAAACCCTAAACCTCATTAGTACAAAAATATGAATCAAATATACACAGCACAAAAAATCTACTAATTTTGATTTAATTCCCCATGGTATGATAAATAGCAGGACTATTAGCTTGTCTACTGTAAAAACACCTATGACAACCCCCAAAATTAAACAGACAAATATGTCGTTGTAAACCCTTACAACCGTCTCTGTACACTTCAATATGATAATCTAAAAGACCTCTTCTTGAAGCCTCAGTATCATTGAGAATTACCATAACAAGAAGAAACAAAACAAGTGAAGAAATGGAGGATTTTTCCATAGTGTATATGAGTCACTCAAATTACTCCCTTGTTAATTTGTTTTCTTAAATTTTATATTATTTTTTGTATGGATGAAATTGCTTGAAACGTAAAGTGAATCAATTAATTTGGCATTTGCGTTATGGTTTTTATTTTATTTTAAATTAAGCTGATTGGATAGAGCTTATGGGAACTGTAGAAGAGTATACATATATGGTTTTAAATACTTTTTTTTTTTTTTTGTCAAGTAGTCTAGTGGCTAGAGCTCACACAATTTAATTGTGGAGAAGTGGAGTGTCCGGGGTTCGAACCCCGGCTCCTGCATATAATATGCAATATCCCGGTTTTAAATACTTATCATCCTTCAAAAAAAGAATTACGGTTATCATTTTCAATTTTTGGTTTGTGTAGCTGATGAATTGGTTGTTTTGGAAGCAATAAATGATAATTAAGTTAAATGAAACTAGTATAACTAGCTGATGAGTTTTTTAGTCGTAGCTATTTTAATTTAGGAGGATTATGGTTCATCAGGTGTCATTTCAATGATAAGAATTTGATTTTAATTTGCAACATCAAATGACATAATTTAAGTCTCAAATGGAACAGTTGTAAAATTATTATTTGTGTCCTAATCATTAATAAATAGTTTCCATGTCCCCCATTTTTCTTTAAAAAAAATCATGAATTAATAACATCTATTTTATAGTTACATTAAAAAAAAAACATTTGTTGGAGAAAGGAAAAAAAAAAAGAGAGAAAACAGTGGTTAAGATGTTGTAAATTTTGATGGTGGGGGAAGAGAGGAACGCCAAAAATGGTGTTGTGAGAGGGAAATGTGTAAATTTATTTAAAATGATAAGCTATTTTAAATAGCTTCTCATAAAAATCATTTTGGAGAGATATTTTTCGTTTTCTCTCGTACGAAAATACTTAATAATCTCCTTTTTTTTTTAACTTTCTTTTCTTTCCTCTATCTTGCTTTTTATCAACTAAACAATGCGCATATAAAAATTAACTCGTTTTTGTGACTTAAAAACTTATACCCTTAGACTTTGTTTGAGAGTTTGGAGGGGAGGGAAATTGAAGGCTTTGAGGTGTGGAAAATATGAGGGAAACCGGATAAATCTTTCAAAAAATTTAAAATAGTAGTTTTTTTAAAGAATGATAAATTAATGCATATGATTACTATATTTTTAATTTTAAAAATAAGTTAACAACATAAATTAAATTTGAAGAATTCATATTAACCCTCCAAAACCCTCCTCCAATACAATTTTTTAGTATTACAAAAAAGAAAGTTAACCTTCAAAGCCATCACCTTCCATTTTCCTCTATTTCTTCCAATTGCTCATTCTTTTTTTCCCAAATCTTCCTCTCCCTTCCTCTTCAAACTCGCAAACAAAACCTAAATAATTTTAAGGCTTAAATATGGAAATGGTCCCCGCAAATATTTGGCGTTTTGGTTTTAGTCCCTATAAAAATATTTTTTTGATTTTAGTCCCTGCAAATATAGAATATTTGGTTTTGGTCCTTGGTATTTTGTTTTAATCCTTGTAAAATCATTTCATATTGAAATTAGTCCCTATAATATTCATTTTAGTCCTCATTTTGAAGGACTAAAATCAAATATTCTATATATTACAAGGACCAAATCCAATATGAATCAATTTTACAAGGACTAAAATAAAATATCAAGAACCAAAATCAAATTTTTCATATTTGCAGGGACTAAAACCAAAAAAATATTTTTACAGGAACTAAAACCAAAATGTCAGATATTTGCAGGGACTATTTTCATATTTAAGCCTAATTTTAAAGATAATCCGAGAACTTGACAACAAAATGTGCAAATGTGCAAGAAGAGCCTTCATTTTCATGCCCTACATTTGTGGAAAAATTCTACCGATTTTCACGGTTTGACACATTATATTGAATCGATTTTGTTGACATTTTGATCCAAAAGTCTCTTGTGCACGAATGAAATGTTATCTATCACAATGATTGTTACGTTCCCCACGCAACAGTGACAAGTTGACAACACAAACCTTAAATATTAGAGTTTCTTTTGCACTCTAAAAATTAATTAACAATGCTTTCACACTTTCTCAGCTTGTGAAACACAAATGATGCACTTAGTTGTTCTGTCTTTGTTAATAAACTTCCTCTCTGTCAAGTACAACTAGGTGTGGTCAATGTAATCTCAAGTTGAAGGAACTTTAAGAAACATTTATACTATTGTCAAATCATTTTTTAGGTCTAAAGTATTGAGTCATATTATATCATGCCAGCGTTGCCATTTTTATTTTTTTTAAAACCACTTCAGTTAAAACAAAGTGATTAATTGAATAAAAAAAATCAAATGGTTAATGAGAACAAATTGTTTGTGAGAATTTGAATTATGTCCGAAACAATTTTTTATCGGACTTTACTTATCTAACTCTAAATTACTGGAATTCATTTATTTTGACAATGAAAGAGTTAAATAGTTAAGATATTTGACTTTAATAGCATCTTGGGCATATCCTTTTGCTTTTGGATAGGTTATGAACTAATCATCGATTTGACACTTAATTAGTTAACTACACTTAAACTTAATCTCTCCAAGTATTGTCAACTGAGGAATATAAAATTGGATTGTCATTTTCTCAAGTAGTATATATAATCGATTAATAACACTTAAAAAATAAGTTATTTGACCGCAAGAAAGGAAGAGTATTTTTTTGGTCTTTACCAAGACATATTAGTTTTTGAAGCTTAATTTTAAGTGTTGTAACAATCAACAAGCAATCTCAGCAATGTGGCCCTTTTCAAACTTGAAATTGTCATTCCTTTTTTATACTATTTACAAAGATTCAACCTTTTGTATAGTTGCTATAAGAAAAACCCTTCTATACAAATCTACATATGTTGCCATCAAGGAATGAGTAAACACGTGAGGAAAAGGGAAAAATGGGTTTGTGATAGTATTCCCTCGTCGCATATGATATTTCAATACAAAATTTATATCTTAAACTTTTTAACATATGTAAATTTGCACATGATATAATTATTTTTTATTTTTTTTAAGTTTTGTGTTGATCCGAGAGATCAATTCCAATATTCTTTTAGAGAATTTTTTAGAGGGGAGTTCAATTAAAATCAAATCAAAATACCGTGAGGACTAGTTCAACATAGAAATTGTTGACACATGAGGAATTCATTCATAAAACATAGAGTGGATTATTTATTTTTTTGGTGAATAAGGATATTTTATTTTCACTACAAAATAAGGTATTGCCCCGTAATGGTGATAATAAAATAAAATGGATGTGGTAAGAAAATCAAATCAAATATTGTAATGAGTTTCGAGTACACTTTATACTCTCATTAATTTGTTTTTCTTATAAAAAAAAAGTGACATGATGAGAATTTAATATCGAGATATTCAAATTCACCAACTAAACTTTCAAAACAAACTAAAATTTTGAACCATCCCCAATTCACCAACTATAACATTCACAACCAACGTTCAAATAATAATGCAATTGAAATTTACCATTTCAAGTAATGCATGAATCCCCCCTTAATCCTTTATAAGTAACGCACCCCACTGTAATTAATTAGGATCTGTCATAACATTCAAATATTAAGAGTTTTAAGAAAAGAAATAATGTGACTGTCAAAGAAGGAAAAAAAATAATGTAGTTTAAAACGAAATCACTACATAGTATACATAGATGAATAATTATTCAAAAAATCATATGCACAATCTCTCTAGTCAAATATAAGTAAAAAAGTAGATCATCAAAATTAGAAAAATGATAAAGAATTTTGAGGACTTAGGTCATCTTTGTTATAAAAAAAGAAAAAAGAAAAAGATTTCGAGGCAAATTTTGTTAGAAAATTAGTTAACAATAGATGTGATATCTTGGTTTTTGAAGATGAGGCAAATCAATCACTATTCTAAATGAACCTAAGTTCGAATTCGATCTAAAACAATCATATATCAGATTTTACCTATCCCTCGATCAAATTCTCAATTATGGAGGTTCTCTTCCTTATGAATCGAAGAGTTAGCACAAAAAGAAAAATCAAGCAACCTTTTAAAAATCAGACCAAAGTTGAATTACATAACAACACTTAAATAAGATAGTAAAAGATTTTTTTTTTAAAAATGATAGTAAAAGATCATTTCCAACTTAACCGAATGTCTGTGTTCGAATCTAATAGTGGGAATGCATTAGTGGTGCATCTTATAAAGGAGAGTTTTGTCATAAATTACCATCTTAATTGACTCAAGAAATTAGTTTACACACTTGTGCGCGTAGAATACATAGTTCACACAAAAAAATTAAATCAAAGTTGACTATTATAGAAAAATTATCAAAACCTACTAACGGATGATCAATCAAATTCAACTTGGTTCGATCCCAATTCAATCCAGTCAACAAAATGTCATCAATTCAATCAAAATCTAACCACGCGATATATTCTTTTAGATTTGATGTGTCTCTGTGTGTCAGATACATATCTTATCGACACGGAACATAGGATTACATTAAATTATATTTTCTCAACATATCAATATGCTATCCGGTATCTATGTCTGAGTCTATGTTTCGTAACAACTGATTGATTCTTGAACCGATCGATTCGGTCCGATTTTCAAAACATCTAAACGAAGTAGATCAAGACTCTGCTATGCTCACAGAAATTCTACCTTTTGTGTTGTGCCAAACATAGCACATAACTTCACGCCGCTACATTCCCATTTTCCACCTTTTCTTTTCAGAGAGAGAGAGAGAGAGAAAGAATAGGGTGGCGCATGCACAATCTCTCTCTCCTCTCTCTCACTATATATATACACAAGTGTACAACAATAACACTATCACAAGAAATCACACATAGAATAGACACATAGGGGACCAAGCCACCACGCCAATCCTCAGTACCTTTCACACGTTGTTGTGAAGAACCTATACATACATAGTTAGATACAGCTACCCACCTAAACAACCCAAATCTCAATGACCCTTCAGGAGTGACACTGAGAAGAAACCAAAGGGTACTCTTAATTTTCTTATTTACATTCTTGCATTCCTTGTGTTTGTTCTTATGTCTCACTCAGTTTATGTTTCAGTTTTAGTCTCCTCTGACTCATAGAGAGAGAGAGAAAGAGAAAGAGTTCAATTCACTCAACATGTAGTATATATATAAAAATTATCATTTTTTTATATGCATTTTGATCTCATAGATCCATTTTCTATATCTCTCTTGTGGGTGTGTTTATTTTGGTCATCATTCTTCATAGGATCACTGTTTTTGCCTTATAAGCAATACATTGATTCAATGAAGTTTTTGCATTTTTTTTTTAAAATATTTGTGTATTGAAGAGAATTGAGTTGACCCCAGATCTTATATTTGTTTGATTGCTATAAAGTTTCATTTTTTGGTATTAATAGCTTTGGTTCTGTTTTTGGCATTTAGAAGTGGAATTGGAAATTCAAGTGAGTTGTTGAATCAGAAATGTTGACTTGCATAGCTTGTTCAAAGCAACTCAATAATGGATCTCTTCATCAACAAGAAGAAGATGAAGCTGTGCAAACACCTAGCACCAAACAAGCCATCAAGGCTCTCACTGCTCAGGTAAATTGCCAGATTCCTCAGATTAGTCGGTCCTTGGGTTGGATAACGAGTTTTCAAAAGAAAAAAAATGTTAAATCCATATTATACACCTGTCTTTGTTTCTGACAAAGTCATGTAATAATGTTTATATTTGGGTGCTGATTAAGAAAATCAAAATTCCATTATTTTGCTAACATGAAATTTGTTAGTTAGTTAGTTATGGTTATGCAAACGTACATGTTCCTGTTCCTTTCATGTAGGTGTGAATTTTAGTGACCCTTTATGTAATTAAAAGACCCAATTTTTGTCTTTTTTTATTTATGTTTTTTGTTTTTTTCTCTAGAGGTGATTTTGGTGACAAATGTGTTTTTTTTCTTCCTCAGATCAAGGACATGGCAGTAAAGGCTTCTGGGGCATATAAGAATTGCAAGCCTTGTTCAGGATCTTCAAATGGTAACAAGAACAAAAAATATGCTGATTCTGACATGGGATCAGATTCAGCAAGGTTCAACTGGGCGTACCGAAGAACCGGGAGCGCAAGTTCAACACCAAGAATGTGGGGGAAGGAAATGGAAGCGAGACTCAAAGGGATTTCAAGTGGAGAAGGAACACCAACATCGGTGAGCGGACGTACCGAGTCAGTTGTGTTCATGGAAGAAGAGGATGAACCTAAGGAATGGGTTGCACAAGTTGAACCTGGTGTGCTTATTACTTTTGTTTCATTGCCTGAAGGTGGGAATGATTTGAAGAGGATACGGTTCAGGTACTTCCCTTCTCTTCTTTTTTTGTGTTTTGGAAATTGCACAATGTTTTTATTAGTTGGAGTTGTTGCAAATCACATGCTTTGTTATGTGGTAGAGAGTAGCTAGCTTTTTAACTACTGTGGCTTTGTCTTTTGTAGTTTTTAAACTTTCTTTTGTTCTTGTTTGATCTGGCACTTAATTACATGTTTGTTTGAGAGTGATTACATGCTATGTAGTACGGACATGTCGTGTTTAGTGTCCGACACTTGTCAGAGTTCAATACCAACACATGTAATTACATTCAAGGTTTAAATATGACTTTAGTCTATGCGTTTTTTGGTTTTAGTCTCTACAATTTTTTTCGTTTGGATTCAGACTCTGCAGATTCAAATGTTGTTGCTTTTAGTCCCTGACATCAACTTATTGGGTCACGTAGCATGATTTTGTTGGGCCACGTATAATGTCAGGGACTAAAAGCAACAATATTTGAATTTGCAGGGACTAAACCAAATTAAAAAAAAAAAAAACTTACTGGGACTAAAATAAAAAACAACTATAATTGCAGGGTGCAAAATCATATTTAAACCTACATTCAGTTACTTCCATTTTCCAAATTATTAAGTGTCTCTGTCGCGTTGGATTTATGTGTGTATGTTCCATAGATCACATGCTTTTCAAAGGCTGTACAGATTCTAGATTGGCATTTGGCAGGATCTATCTTGTTTGTAGTGTGCCTCTTTGGAGAACCACTGCTTTGTTTCGTTGTCAGTAACACATGCTTCACTTGTGGTAGTAGAGTGGGACAAAAGCAAAATGGATTTTTATCTCCTTGCTTGATCATTCAAATTCCCTCCCTCCTCTCATCTCACAAAAGAAAAAGGAAAAGGAAAAAAGAATAAAGATGGAAAAAGGAAAGAAAGAAAAAAGGAAAGGAAGCTATGCAAAGAAAAATTCTAGGCTTGTTTCTCTGCTAGAATAATATATTTTATGAAATGCAAGCAAGTTTGAATAGAAAAGGAAACTAAAAAACAAGAATTATACATTAAGGATCCATACATTGAAACATCAATAGTTTATGAATATAAAATTCTACTTTATTGATACTGAATAATTTCATTAGTAGCAAATAGAGTTCCCTTTTTTTTTATATATACTTTTTGCTGTCAATACATATTGAGCCTTATTCACTATGGGAAATATACTTGAGTATTATGGTGATTTCTTTGTTTTTACCCCATCGATGATCAAACTAACTGTTTTATAATTTCTGATCAGTCGCGAAATGTTTAATAAATGGCAAGCTCAGAGATGGTGGGCGGAGAACTATGACAAGGTTATGGAACTGTACAATGTTCAAAGGTTCAATCAAGAAGCAGTTCCTCTTCCAACCCCACCTAGATCTGAAGATGAGGTGAGAAGAATACACTTTTTGTAGTATCATGTTAAAGAATTCCATGATTGAACTTCTGTTTCAAAAACAAATCCATGCAGAATGCATGTTATCCGTGTTACTCGTCTTGAATTCCATCTAACTCATACATGATCTTGAGGTCTGAACTTGAGATATTTGAAATGGAAACCTGCCTCTTGAATGGGTGGGATGTGTTTAAGGATCAAATTCCTATTTAGGCATTGTTTAGATAAACAACTTAATTAAGTGCTTATAGCATAAACGCTTATCATATAAGCTGTTTTTATAACAAAAGATAAAGTAAAGACAAACTGTTTTCATATAATATAAGCTAATTTATAAAAAGTTATCCTAAAGAGCTTATGGAAATAAGCTGAAAACAACTTATCGACATGTCATAGGTTGTTTACATAAGCTCTCCCAAACAATCTCACAAATGTTTATGCCAGTAGATAAACTCAAATAAGTCAATCCTTAGTATTGGGCCTTACTAAGTAAGTGGATTGTTACCTTTTGTATTTTACGATAGCAATTTATGTAGAATACTTGGTGTTTAGGTACCTTTCTTTTCTTTTTTCAGAGTTCGAAGATTGAATCTGCGAGGGACAGCCCCGTCACACCTCCTCTAACCAAAGAGCGCCTGCCCCGTCATTTGCACCACCCAATGACAATGGGCTACTCCTCATCAGATTCACTGGATCACCACCATATGCAACCTCAACCTTGCTATGAAACAAGTGGTCTGCCATCAAAATCTAATCTTTCCAACATTGGTGTGCCAAAGACCGAAAGATCATCCATTGATGCTTCTGTAAGGACGAGTTCATCAGAAGAGGAAGATCACTCAGGTGAGCTCTCAATCAGCAATGCCAGTGACATGGAAACTGAATGGGTTGAACAGGACGAACCGGGAGTATACATCACTATCAGAGCACTACCAGGTGGAACCAGAGAACTTAGGCGTGTCCGTTTCAGGTTTGTCGAAATTGTTTGCATGGAAAATAAATTACTTTTTAAAGAAACATCAGTTTCATTCAAAATTTCATTTGTATATCCTTTTACGCAGCCGAGAGAAGTTTGGAGAAATGCATGCGAGATTGTGGTGGGAAGAGAACCGTGCGAGGATACAAGAGCAATATTTGTGACTATAGTAATGAGCCTTTACACACATAACTGCTTCAGAAGACTAACAAGAGAGGACAATGTGAAAGCTTTACATTACTGTGAATTTTAGATTCAGTTTCTTTCTTTCTTTTCAGTGGATAATATTCAAGTGACTACAACTTTCAAGTTTGGAGTTCAGTGTAGCTGTGGAGAAATGAAGATATTGGGAAATATTAAACTATGATAGTGCAATTTAAGTTATAGTTAAACTTGTTAGTGTCAATGTCTTGATGTAGTTGTCAAATATTTTCCATTTTGTATGAATTTTTAACTATTCCATGTGAGATAACATGTTTGGTTCTTGACAATGTTTACACTGAAAACTTAGTGCAGCAGATTGAAAACGATCTTCATTATATTTCAAATCTGGAGAAAATAATTAATGAATTTTTGTGATGAGTTAATGGCTATAAATACAACAGAATGGGGATATTTTTTTGTTAATCTGGAGTGGGGCTGTGAATATTTGACGAGTAACCGAATCGTTGTTGTTGGCCTCATTTTCAAGGTGTCACATACCTTTGGTTTTAAATGTTGCTCGTAAGAGGACAATAGTAAAGCAAGACAACAACATGGAATGAGATAATGATGAGAAACGGTGACACCAATGACCAAATCAAAAACCATATACTAGCTATGAAGGAGGAGTCGTGACAACAGAAGAGTTAGTATATGTTTGGAATGACAATGCTTTTTGCAAAACTGTGGCAGGAGGAAACCACGTCACTGTGAAAGCTTGGTTTCTTGGCTTCTCTTTTTCAACGAGATGCCTATTGGCACTTCTGCCGCCAAACCAAACATGACATTAGTCAACGAGACGAAATGTACTAGGAGTAAGTGTGGTAGAATCAAGAGGTATATTTTGAAAAAATAATTAATCCCTCTCAAACATAAAACTTTCATGTCTAACTAAAATAGCCATGAATTACACTAAGATTTAGAGTTTACCTTTTTAAGCGTGTTTTAGCCAAAATCACCTATGCACAAAAGAGTGACGTCACTACTTCTCCATGGTCATGGATGGTGCAATTACCAAAGATGCTCTTGAAGGAGAGAGCTTTGTGATTCTCTGGGTGCTAGTCTTATATATACTCCATCCTTCCATTATGATTTACTTTTTTTCATCCAATCCATTTCTACTCGCTCTGTTTTGTATCAAAAATGTCGCTTGGGGGGGTTTTGGATTATTGAATCTAAAATGAGTTTTTTTCCTGTTTTTGGATGGAAAATGAGTTTTTCACATGCTGAGATTATACAATACGAACTCAATAAGTAGTTTGAATTTTATAGTCTGAAGCACCCCATGTATAGGGTGTGTTCCTTGTTTTCTATATACCCCTCTCGTGTCTAGAATCCGAAGAAAACCAGTTCGGATTATATAATATGAATTGTAACAACACAAAAACCGACCTTATTTGTAACAGGGATAGGTAGTTCAAGAACCATAATAACCATCCTAACTCCTATTTATGTGCTTTAGATCATTGTTAGTTATTGATGCCGTGTCTAAGTTGAAAATCCGGTTTTCAGACTACTTGATTAGATTGCTCTGAAACATCCCAAAAAATTATAATAAAATAAAGAACCTTACTCTCGTAGAAGTTACACTGAACTCCACAACCTTTTTGCGGGAAAACCAATTTTTTTATTTTTTTTCAAGAAATTTTCGTTTTTGTTTGGACTTTGGCCTATTGGGGGGTAAATCAAAACAATTGTTTTTTACAGGGGGATAAATAAAAAAAAATTACAGAGGGATAATTGGAAATGACATATATTACAGGGGATAAAGACCTATTAACCCTTCAAAATATTATTATATGTACATCTTTAGAGAATATCTTTTTTTTTTAAAACTCGGTATTCGATCCAAGAATCGACTAATCCGAGGGACCAATCCCACCGCCAACTTGCGGGGGCCCTGTTTAAAGCCAGAGCAAGCTCTGTATGGACTTAGCCCACCGAAATTGGCACCAGAGGGAATCGAACCTGAGACCTTTAGAGAATATCTTAATCCACGACGAGACATACAAGTATCCTATTTATATATATATATATATATATATATATATATATATATATATATATATAACTCTTGTGTTCTATTTTGTTCTTAGGATTGATAGAGACATAATATGAATTAAAGCAGAATAATAATAAAATACGATATAGAAATGATAAACAATTATTCTACAATATATTTGATGTGCACACGATAATAAACATCATAACATTATCTTATCATACCATACTTTTGGTACACAGACATGATATGATATATATCATATATTTAAATGTGAATATTATCCTTATAAAATAATTATAATTTTAAAAATTATTTTGTAATATTATTTAAAATTAAATAAATAATTAAATCATTTTAAAAAATTCATTGACACTACAAAATCAATTATTCCATTTTTTTTAAAATTCATAAGTAAATGAATAATTTATTATATATGCTAGATAAGCCAAATAAAGGTAAGATATATATTACATTTTTTATAAGGCAAGATATATATTACATATAAATGAAAAAACTACTAATGCAATAATATTATATTGAATATATTATAAAAATAAATTAAAATTCATATTTTTTAATTTTTAATAATTTTCTTTTAAATTAATTATTAATAGCTTTTAATTCAATATCTATCTGTTTTTTATTTATATTTTATTAGATTTCAATTTTTTATTTTAAATTATATTTTATAGGGATGAATAAGTAAATTATTTTATATGTCCTCGTGAGCTTAGTTCAGCTGTTATGCAAAATGCATAATAATATGCAAGGTCTGTGGTTCGAACCCCGACCACCACAAAAAAAGAAAAAAAATTATAACCCTGTCACATTGGTTTCTAATGCAACTCAAATTGTGAATAAGATTTTTAACTGCAGAAACAATATATGATACATTTCAGAAAAAGTTATTTTACCATTTTTTTTTTTCAAACATCGGATAGAGATAGATTTATGAGTTGTTTTTTAATAAAATTTGTAAAAAAATATTTTAGTTAAGAAAATATTTAATTTAATTTAATTAATTGATAAAAATAGTCAACTTTTTTTAATTTATAAGTTAATATTCAATTTAATTTGTAAATAAAAATATGTATATGCTAATGAAAATTGAAAAAAATATCTTAGTAGCTATGTATAAGTTAGTTTTTTGACCAAAATTTACAAGTGCTTATGTATTTGTCAAAACAATGTATCTATATATAATGTAAATATTTAATTTCTTTGACCAAAATTTAAGTTATTATGTATCCATGGAATTATGGCTCCAAAAAAAAGTGAATCTTTAATTTTTGAATTAATCCCTCTTTTGAAATAAAAAAATAATAATTGTCAGTTGTGAATTAATTTTTGAGATTCCTTATCTTTTTTGTGGTGGCCAGAGTATGAACCTCACACTTTGTATATATTATACATTTATTACCATTACCAACTGAGATAAGCTCACAAGGACTGAGATTCCATATCTCAAGCATTCAAAACGCCACCCAATTTCTTTTCTCAAAAAAAAAAAAAACTCCATTCAATTTCTTCTTTCTTCAACAAAAAAAACTCCATCCAATTCTCTATTAAAAAAAAAACTTGATCCAATTATCCACTTTTAACTTTTGTAACTGCACCACCATTAATTATAACCACGCCTTCGATTGGATTCATATTACTTTTAAATCCAACTAATGATTCCCATTTTAATTATACATGATTTTGTGACAATGTTTTTTGGTACAAAATTTTCACCCTTCAACAATAATCAATGCGTTGGTTTGTGGATTCCAACTTTCAACTCTTTTTTTCGACGAAAAGGTACTAATTCATTTCATTAAAAATCAAAGGATCAATATAATCAGGTATGTCAAAATAAAGATGAGAATTGGCATTATATACAGCCACCTTTGCAAGTTCATGAGCAACCATATTAGTCTCTCTCTTAGAAAACTCGACATAAGAGTTGTTACAAATATTAGATAAATTTACTCTACACCTCTAAGATGGAACCAAGCTCTGTGTCATCTCGAACATGTGAGTTGAATGAGTCTACTACTCCTTTTGAATCTAAACAGAAGATAACTTTCTTGAACTCCAATTCTCTTACCCATTCCATAGCGGCTAGTAATCCTGATGCTTCTCCTATGTCAACTGACATAATCGGTTGCAGCCATATAGTTTTAGCTCCTATAAACATACCAAATTCATCTCTTAAACATATTCCAATACCCACTTTATTGTAGTTCTGAGAGAATGAAGTGTCAACATTACACTTTACGAAGCTATTGGGTGGTCGTTGCCATTTCACCCTATCAGGATGAGTTTGTTGTCGTGACGACGGCAGCTCCTCAATTTGACGTGCATTCCGCCATTCTGTCAACATGTAACTCCCTCTATGAATAATTTCTGCCATCCCCTCATTTTGATGGTCCCAAATTGATACATTTCTCCTCTTCCACAAGCTCCAAATATTCATAGCAAAAATATATTTATCTTTCTTTGACATTAAGTTCATAAGTAGAAAATCATACCTCCAATATTACCATGTTGTGGCTGGGCCTGGTCTATGTAATTAATCAGATCCAACTTCACCCAACATTCTCTACTTTTGTTACACTGCATCAGAATATGTGTTGTTGTTTCCGGGACAGATTGTTCCAATTTGAATACCCTTCTCGCTAAGCCTCACGTGAGTTGGCAAGCAATTTCGAGCTACTCACCAAACAAAGTTTCTAACCTTTGGTGGTACAGCTAGTTTCCAAATCGAAATCCAATCCCCCTCGACCTCCAGCCCTACATTTTCTACTAGTTCTGTTAGACAAAACCTATATGTTGAGCGAGCGGTGTAAGTTCCACGCTTATCTGGCCTCCATACTCGCTCATCATGTGCAATAGAATTAAATAACGGAGTGTTCATAGCCTCACACATCGACTGTGGACTTAAATAATGTTGCAGCACATCCAAATTCCATGACTTTTGACCCGGCTGAAGCAATTCGTTCACATTAAGTTGCAGCAACTGATTGTACTGCGCAGTAGGCTGTGCTAAACTGCCATTCATGAGCCACCTATCTTGAAAAACCCGAATTTTATCTCTGTTACCAATCTTCCACCTTGTTCCTTGCTTGACCATGGGTATAGCCTCATGAATACTCTTCCACACATAACTTGAATTGTTTCCTTTCTTTGCCTCAAAAATATCATTCCTTCGGTAATGTCGTGCTTTAAAAAGTCTTGCTACTAATAACTCTGGTTGAGACATTAACCGACATACTTGTTTGCCTAGAAGTGCCATATTGAACATATATAAATTCTTAAAACCCATACCACCATTTCTTTTATGGACATATAATTTATCCCATGAAAGCCACCTGATTCTCTTATTTCTATTTTCACCATTTCCCCACCAAAAAGAATTCATCATTTTCTCGATTTCATCACCAAGAGATGAGGGAATTAGAAAAATACTCATGAAATAGGTAGGAATAGATTGGAGTACAGATTTAATCATCACCTCTTTTCCCGCCGTAGATAAAGAGCGTCATCCCCATGACTTGATCTTCCTCCATATTCGATCCTTAATGAATTTAAACAAGTCTTTCTTGCTCCTCCCTGTCATGGAAGGAAGGTCGAGATATTTACCGGTTCCAATTGCAATGTTGACTTGTAAGATATTCGATATGTTCACTTTGGCTTCTGCACCTACATTCTTGCTAAAAAATATTTATGATTTTTGGAAATTTATTTGTTGGCCTGAAGTGTCTTCATATATGGAGAATATGTTCTTTAATGCATTTACTTCTCTCTCTGTGGCCCTGCAAAATAAAAAGCAATCATCGACAAACAAAAGGTTTGTGAATGTAAGAGCCCCCGGACACACTCGAACTCCATAAAGGTCTCCCCTCCCTTCCGCTTTGTCAATCAGTGAAGTCAAACCTCGTGCACACAAAATGAAAAGGTAAGGGGACAATGGGTCTCCCTGCCTGAGCCCTCTACCTGGTAAAATAGGTCCCTCAGATACTTGATTCACTAACACCTTATACTTCACAGAATCCACACACATCATGATCCAACCAACCTATTTCGCATCAAAGCAGAGTCTTAACATAACTCTGCGCAAATACTCCCAATTAATTTTATCATATGTCTTACTCGTGTCAACTTTTAAAGCCACATCCCCCACATTCCCTTTGGTTTTACTCTTCAAGTAGTGAATAATTTCTATAGCAATCATAACATTATCCAAAATAGATCGTCCAAGAATGAATGCAGACTGAACATGGGAAAACATTTATGCAGGCAATACTTAAGTCTATTAGCTAAGACTTTAGAAATTACCTTATACAACACATTGCATAAAGAAATGGGGCGCCGATCCTTCCTAGATTCCGGACTATCAATTTTGGGAATTAAAGCAATATTAGTCTCGTTTAGTGTTGGCGGAAAGGAGCCATCTTCCAACCATCTACACCCTGCTTGAAAGAAAGCATCTCCATAATTCACCCATAAATGTTTAAAGAAACCAGGGTTAAACCCATCAGGTCCTGGAGCTTTGTCTGCGTCCATCTGCTTGAGAGCCATTGAAAATTCCTCTCTAGTAAAGGGTTGGATCAACTCTTCATTATCTTCCAAAGTGATACAAGGTTCCATACAACTTATAACAGGTTCATACTTGCCTTGTCTACTTTGAGACAGATCTTGAAAGTATTCACGTGCCACATTCTGAACATGTGCCGGATCATTCACCACATCCCCTATTTCATTTTCGATCTTCTCAATTTTATTACACTTCTTCCAACAAGTTGTTGATGCATGAAAAAAACGGGAATTAATATCACCTTCTCTAAGCCAAAATGTTTTGGCTCTGTCTCCAAAAAATCTCTTCCTGCATCACCAACTTGTTCATTTGGTCCTGGGCTGCCTTATACCCCCTGACTCCATCTTCATCCCTCCTATACCGAAGCCTTACTAACTATTTCCGACACTCATCTATATCTTCCTTGAATTTCATTCGGATTCGTCTACTCCACTTTTGAAGTCTATCAGCACATCCTCCCAAATTAGCAACCACATCACCACCACCACCACTTCTTTGCCACCCTTCTTTAACCACGTAATCAATATCAGACTCTAGTAACCATAAATTCTCAAAACGGAAGCGTCGGTGCCCACGATTCACCTCCATTTTGAATCGGTTGAGAAGAATCGGGGAATTATCTGATCTTGATGCCACCAAATTTATGAGCTTAACCTCTGGGAACATTTGGAGCCACTCTACATTTTCCATGGCTCAGTCAAGTCGTTGCTCTATGGAATGGTATGTCCCCATCGCAAACCTCCAAGTGAAAGGATATCCTTCAAGAGGAATGTCAACAAGTCCGACATCCTGAGTTGCTTCACGAAAACCTTGAAACAGATAATTCGGGTGGTCACATCGTCCGACCTTATCATCACTTGTCAACAAGTCGTTATAATCCCCTACCATACACCAAGGTAAATCAAACATACCTGCAAGTCTACGAATAAGTGCCATGACTCTCTCTTCTTCGTCTTTCTGGGTACCCATAATATCCGGTCAACCTCCAAACACCTTGTTGGTCACTATCCACCTTCATGTCAATATGATGCGAAGAATAATTGAGGACTTCACAATTAATGTTGTTTTTCCACTAGACTGCTATTCCACCTCCTTTGCCCACTCTATCAACATTGAAGCACGAATCAAACCCCACTATCATCTTCACCATCTCCATGTTATTTGCAAGTAACAAGGTTTCAAACAAGAAAACAATTTCTGGGTTATATGTTTGGATCAGGTTCTTTAAACTAGAAACAACACTCTGATGGCTAAGGCCTCGACAATTCCAACTCAAAACTGACATTTTTCTAATTATACCACACCCTCTGTTCCACTATGATATACTACCCTTCAACTTGGTCTTTAATCCATATATAAGAGACCAAACTTAATTTTAAGTTTTTTGATAAACAAGAATAAGAGACCAAACTTTAACAATTTATTTAAAGATGTCTCAAATTCTTTATTACTTGACCCAATTTATAGTTTTTTTTTTCTTCATAAATTTTGTTTAGGTGAGTTGTCTTGAGCAGAGACCTCCATAGCCATATAACATGTTCTCACATCGACAGTGAAAGTTATATACTTTAAGAGTCAAAATTGTATTATTACTATTACAGTAGTGCTATACCACGCGAACAAAAATAACCTGATCCATTCATGAATTGGTCGAGAGCGTTGGATAATTGAGTTTCTAGAAAATCATGGATGAATAAAAATAAAAGGGATCATCATACACTTACACGTCACCATCGTGAGGAACAAACATTTCCCTTAATATTATTATTATCATCACAAAAAAAGTTTATTGTTATTATTCTTATTATTTTGACTAATTTGACACTTTATTATTATTTTTATAATTAGTAGTATAATCTTAAATTTTAATGGATTAACCAAAGGGTATTATAGTAGTTTAATCAACCCATCAAATTTTCACTCACCAATCAAAAAAACATTAATGACATAATTATTTTTCCTCAAAACACATAAAACGTGATTTGTCAAAGGTTTTCAAAACCCTCACTCTGTCGCTTCGCTTGTTCTTCTCAAAGCCGCTATCATTTTCATTTTCCTTTCTAAGAACCCTAATCCCAAAATCTCAACCACCCTTTAAATCTTTTTCACTGATTCATCATAAAGTTTTGTTTTTTCTCATTCTCCTTCGTGATTTCTCATCTGGGTACCCTTTAGTTTTCGCTGAAATGGTCCCTGCTTCAAGAACGGAAGGTGCTGGTGGCACTGGAACCCACTTGTTGTCTGCTAAAGTCCGTAAAACTATTCAATCCATTAAGGAAATTGTTGGCAATCATTCTGAGGCTGATATCTATGTTGCTCTCAAGGAAACTAACATGGATCCTAATGAAACTACTCAGAAATTGCTTAACCAAGGTTGGGTTTTTGCCGGGTTATAATGTTTTTTTTTTCTTGAATTTTTTTTGGTGTTATAAATTGTGGGGTTTTGATTATTTTGTTGGTATTTATTGATTTTGGATTAATGGGGTTGTTTGTTTGTTGTTGCCAATCATTTTAGGGTTGAATGATTAGCTTCATTATAGTGAAATGTTATAAAGTTTTGATTTTTAGGTTATTTTGAAAGTGTGTTGGTTTATTTCTTGATTTTGGATTAATGGGGGTTCTTTGTTTGTTGTTTCCAATGATTTTAGGGTTGAATGATTTCTTCATTTTAGTGTAATGTGTTGATTTTTAGGTTATTTTGAATTTTTGTTGGTTTATTTATTGATTTTGGATTAATGAGGTTCTTTGTTTGTTGTTGCCAATGATTTTAGGGTTGAACGATTAGCTTCATTATAGTGTCATGCGTCATAAAGTGTCTATCTCTTGAATTTGGATTTATGGGGGTTCTTTGTTTGTTGTTACCAATGATTTGAGGGAGGAATGTTTAGCTCTGTAGCGTGACCCGATCTCCAACACATGTCAGTGTTGCGATTACATTAAATTATGTCATTTTCTCAAAATTTTATCAATGTTAGTGTCTGTGTACAGTGTTGGTGCTTCAAAGATGATTAGCTTAATTTTTCCTTTAGTCATCGACATTGTATGGTGTAATGCAAATATTTTAAATGCAATCATTTTCATTACGTGGTTAATGGTTATTGACCGAGTTTGTGAGTGCTCATATGCAATGATTAGGAAGAGGTGTACATGTTCGGCTATGTATCTTGATCATTATGTTTTGAGTGATCGGTTTAAGAATGTCAGTTAGGTTTGTTGTATAGTTTAAATTTGGTTTTGAGTCAGTTTCTTTTTTGTTGTTATAAGTCAGTTTATTTTATTTTATTTTGGAATTGTGATGGTTCTTTGTTTGTTGTTGCCATTGGTTTGAGGGAGGGATAATTAGCATCATTTTGCCACTAGTCATGGATATTGTATGGTGTAATGTAATTTTTTTTGAATGAAACCACTTTCATTATGTGGTTAAATATTGGTTAAATAGTTATTTATTGAGTTTGAGTGTCCATTGCTGTTGCTATGAAATAGTACAATGATTAGGAGGCGGTGTACGCTTTCGGCTATGTATCTTGATCATTATGTTTTGAAAACCATCTGTTTGATGATGTCAGATTGCTTGTGTGGTTCAAATTAGTTTTTGAGTTACAGTGTCTCAGATTAATTTGAAAGAAAATTATGCAATGATTGTTTGGATTGTGTTCTCCTAATGTACATTGTGTTTTGTTATTCAGATCCATTCCATGAAGTGAAGAGAAGGAGAGATCGAAAGAAGGAGGTATTGCCTCTTGTGTAATTTTAACGATGTTCTATGGTAACACATTAAAGAGCTGTGGTTTTCTCATCTGTAATCTAATAACAAATATCTCTTGTTGCAGAATCAGAATCATGTGAATCAGAATGTAGGGAACAGGGGTTCGAGTGAACCAAGGAGGCATTCTGACAATGGTGGTCAAAGAGCGCAATCCCACAACCCTTCTGAACATAATGCTGGGAACAGGGGTTCGGGTGAACCAAGGAGGCATTCTGAGAATGTTGGTCAAGGACAGCAATCCCAAAAATCTTCTGAACATAATGCTGGGAATAGGGGCTCAGGTGAAGCAAGGAGGCATTCTGACAATGGTGGTCAAAGAGCGCAATCTCACAACCGTTCTGAACATAATGTTGGAAACAGGGATTCGGGTGAACCAAAAAGGCATACTGAGAATGGTGGTCAAGGACCGCAATCCCACAACCCTTCTGAACATAATGTTGAGAACAAGGGTTCAAGTGAACCAAGAAGGCATCCTGAGAAGGGTTCGGGTGAACCGAGAAGGCATCCTGAGAAGGGTTTGGGTGAACCCAGAAGGCATCCTGAAAATGGTGGTCAAGGAATGCATTTACACACCCCTGCTGAACATAGAGTTCGAAGAACAAACTATTCTCGAAATCCACCCAGTAATATTCTTATCTTGCATCTATTTATGGGTTTAAAATATGATGTCCTAGTTTGCATAACTGTCTGCATAAGTATCCATTTTCTACATGTAAAATGTCAATGCAAATGTTAAATCTTTTGGACATGTTTTAATTTCTGATAAATTTTTTAATATTGATGATCATCATTTCAATGGAATTTAAACTAATAGTTAAAGCAGCCTAGGTGAAGACACTAAACTATGTTGAACTTTGGTTTTCCTTTGTAGTTGTGATTTGCTTTTCTTTCGGACACTGGTATTTGTGCTGCATTTAGAGAGACAAACTATTTGATTTGTTAACTAATTTATTGATGATATTTTAGTTATCTATTTACTTCAGATGGTTAATCTGTGGTTTTCATAGCATATCTTCATTAGTTTATGTATTTGTTAGGAACCTAGAGAAATTGAAATGAAAGAAGAATCAAAAGAATAAAAGTTGAACAGAAAATGGAGAGTAGAGTTTTGACTAAATAGAAAGAATAGCAAGAAAAAAAATTCTACAGAAAATGGAGAAATTTATGTATTTGATCATAACTGTATCCCATAGTTGATCAGAAGTTTTTAGGGAGATTACATTTTCTCACTAGTTACGAGTTTTCAGGTTACTTGTTAGGAACCTAGAGAAATTTAAGTGAGAAATATAGAAAGAGTCAAAAGATAAGTCTATTATTGGATTCACACTTTTCACTCACAAAGAATCAATTGTACGATGTGAAGGCTCCTAATCTGATTTCCTTCACCTCTACTAAAGCTAATAACTGGACATGTTTTCCTTCGGACGCTCCTACCAAACCCCTTTATTTAATCCTTCTAAGTAGCTACCTAATCTTATTATTAAAGTAACTGAGTAACACAACACTTGTATCGCTTCCTTTGATCATGTTTTCTAACAAAAAAATAGATGTTTTTTTTTTCCTTCTTTCTTATTGCACCTCTGTTAGCAATATTATATATGCTGATCTTTATTCATGCCAATTGTTCAGGTTACAGCAGAGAGTTCCGTGTTGTCAGAGACAACAGAGTAAATCATATATATAAAGAAGTGAAACCTCCTTCACAACAGCACTCACCATCTACCAGTGATAAATTACCTGCAAACACTTCTGAAAAGGGGTATGCTCTGATCTTCAAATTTGCATATCTAGTGTCAGTAGTTGTCCTTGTATGGACATCCCTTACTTTATGACCTAACAGATAGATTTTTGTTAGATTCTGCTGCTAGACTAGTGGTGACAGAATAGTATGTATACCTGAGTTGTGAATGCAGTTCTATTGGGTGAAATTTGTTTAATAGATTGCTGTAAAAAGAATTATGTAAAACCTGGTTCAGGGATATATATGTACAACAAACTACAAACTGAAAAGTTAATTTTTTTTTAATCTCATGCAAAATGTGCTGCTACGGATTGAAAGATATGAGTAGACACTAGACAGTTACAAATGAATCCAATGATGAGAAGTGATAAACCTCTCATGATAGGATAGTAATTGCATACGTTCTATCAAATGTAGTCAAATACTTTAGGTGTCATTAAGACTATGAAGGTGCTACCTTTTTTTTTTTTTTTTAACTAATGCACTTGGCTATTAAAGTAAGACTTCTAAAGTTACCTTATATAATTTAAAAGCAGCATGTCTCGGGTCACTTTTGATTTGTTTTCAGGTCATTGGATAAGTAAACTTTGTATATAATTCATCTGTTTTCTCTGTTCCAGCTCGTCAGCAGCTTCGACCAATCAAAGGTCATCTGGGGCTAGAAATCAGCAGACTCTAAATGGTCCTTCTGATTCACATGCTAGACATTCAAAAGATGCTGCCACAAATGCTAGCGACAAAAAAATTACATCTGATGACAAGCAAGGCTTGATTTCGAATGCATCAGCACGGGTGCAACCAATTAAGCCCGACAACATCCATCAAAATTCTTCAACAGTGGCTTCAACCAGTTCTGTCGTTGGGGTGTATTCCTCTTCGACAGATCCAGTTCATGTGCCCTCTCCTGATTCCAGATCATCGGGTGTTGTTGGAGCCATTAGGCGTGAAGTTGGGGTTGTTGGTGTTCGGAGACAGTCTTCTGATCACAAACCGAAACAGTTGTTTCCTCCTAGTAGTTCTAATGCTAATAATTCTATTGTTGGAAAAGATAGTACATCTGCAGATTCATTTCAATCGGTTGACACCGTCCAAACAACTGAACCACTTAGCCAACCAGCTGTCGGCGTTGTTACCGAACCCTCATTCTCTGGCATGTCTGTTAGCAGACCATCCTTGAACAATCAGTATAATAGTAGGGCACATCAACAACTTGTGGGACATCAGAGAGGTATATCTTTAAACTGACACCAACAAAATTATTGTTTTAATCTTACGTTCAATCTTCGAGATCTTTAGTTAAAGTATATCATAGTGTAACTGTGTCGTTTGTTCTTAATGCCCTATTTGGATGAACGGCTTGATTTAACACCAATACTCTTAAGCGCTTATATATGAGCTATTTTCTATAACAAGATAAATTGAAGTCCAACTGTATTCATATAATCTATGTTGAACTCAATTAAATGCTGTTAATAATATGAAAAGCTACCCATTCTGTAATCCACTTTAGTGAGGGCTTGATTTTAGGCAGAATATTTTTATTGTTTACCATTTTGTTTCATGCGGGCTTTGAATTTTGATGAGTTCTGTTGCAGTTTCCCAGCATAATAAGGAGTGGAAACCTAAATCAAGCCAGAAGACAAACAGCAACGGTCCTGGAGTAATTGGAACACCCAAAAAAACTGTTACATCTCCAGCTGAAAATTCTAAAAATTTAGAATCAAAATCAGCACAGCTTCAAGATCAAATTTCACAAATGAGTGTATACGAGAATCAAAATGTGATCATCGCACAACATATTCGTGTTCCAGAAACTGATCGCCGTCGGCTGACCTTTGGTACCATTGGAGTTGCAACAGAGCTTGGTTCTTTGATGCATCAATCTCAGTATCAATTAATAGAAGCTACTGCAAATTTAAATGGGGATTCAGCCACAAGGTTGGCATTCATTTAGTGTAGATAATATGTTATGTTCATAACTGCCAGTAAAGATATCTTGTTAATAAAATGCATTTTCAGTAACCTAGTTGTGATCTTGTTTAATTTTTGATGCCAGCTTAACAGTACCTGCTTCAGAGTTGTCCACCGACGATGTTTCTGGGAGCAAGCAGGTGGATTTACGTGATGACCACGTTAGAAGTTCCGAGTCCGAATCTCCAGCATCCGGTGCTGCTTCTGAGCAACAGTTGCCTGATAATAAAGAATCCTCAAGCTCTCAGAATCTGGACAATTATGGCAATATCGGATTGGTGCGTGATACAAGTCCATCCTATGCTCCAGCAGCACAACAACAAGATTCTCACAACATGCCCGGCTTCTCTGTGAGTGATTACTTTTATTTCTACCATCGGAATATTTGGTGCTCTTCTGCTTGATTACATATGCCATGTATCTGTTTTGCATTTTGTTGTTTATTCATTCTCACGTTTATGTTTCCAAACAGGCTTACGACCCTCCCACTGGTTATGATATTCCTTATTTTAGACCTAATATGGATGAAACTGGACGAGCGCAGGTTCTTTCACCACCTCAGGAGGTATAATAATTAATACATACATAATGAAGTATTTGAAGTGATTTAATTGCTGGCATCTGAAGTCCTTTAGTTGCTAAATTGTAATGGAATATATGCAATTATGCAAATGTACTTTGTTCTCTTTGTTAAATATGCATTTAAGGTTGAGCAGTGGGAGTTCAATTGATGAATCTTACAAAAACTACTGATATTTCGGTTCAATGTTTGATGTATGCTAAATTGCTAATAATTAACAAGAAAGCACCTAGTAGAATGCACTATTTGATCTTATTGCTTGTCGACGAGCAACACAAGCTGGCACAGTGTTATGGTCATTTTATCCTTAACTAATTCCTTTAATTCTTGCCTCAGTTTAACATATTTTTGGTATATGCAGGTTATGAACTCCCACCATGCTGCCAACAATGTTCCCACATCTACAATCTCGATGGTGCAACAACAGCAACAGCAACATCAAGTTGCACAGATGTATCCACAAGTTCATCTTTCACATTATGCTAATCTAATGCCCTATCGTCAGTTTCTGTCCCCAGTTTATGTACCACCCATGGCTGTGCCTGGATATTCAAACAGTGCTCCATATCCTCATCCAACAAACGGCAACAGTTACTTGTTGATGCCTGGAGGTGGTTCCCATCTTAATGCCAACGGCCTTAAATACGGAGTTCAGCAATTCAAGCCGGTCCCTGCTGGTAGTCCTTCTGGGTTTCAAAACTTTGCAAATCCAGGGTATGCCATGTTAGCTCCAGGCGTGGTTGGTGGTGCCTCAGCTTTAGAAGATTCATCTCGAGTCAAGTACAAAGATAATCTTTATGTCCCAAATCCTCAGGTATGGTGCTTTTGTAATGTTTTGAAAAAACAACTTTTTTTTTTGTTTGAATGTCAAGAATTAGAAACATTAAGAAATATGCCGGCGCCTTTTTAATGATTTTTATATGGTAAAGCTTGATACTCATGTCGTTGTTAACATATCTATCTCTGGATTAATGTTTTGATGAACAACTTCAGCTCTTATAACATAAGCACTTATCATATAAATGCTTATGTATAAGCTATCAATTTCTATAACAAATGGAAGCTATAAGCTGTTTTCATTAGCCATCTTGGGGAGCTTATGAAAATAAGCGGAAAATAGCTTAATGACATGTTATAAGTTGTTTCAATAAGCTCTCTAAGAGAGTCTCACAAGGCTTATATCACTAAATAAGCTCAAACAAGCCAATCCAAATACAAGTGCTTATGTATACACAATTTCTATTACAAGAAGTTCTGAAAACTTTATGGAAATAAGTTCTGAAAACTATATATCGATCGATATGTCATAAGCTGTTTCCATAAGGTCTCCCAAACGATGTGTTTATTCCAGTATTTAAGTTCAAATCAGTGAATTCAAACATGCCCAATATATTTATTAAGATAATTTATTTGGTGTTCTATTTTTATTTTTCTTCCATTTCACAGGCTGAGACATCAGAAATATGGTTACAGAATCCAAGGGATCTTTCCGGAATGCAATCTCCTCAATACTATAACATGCCAGGACAATCGCCGCACGCTGCTCCATTCATGCCTTCACATGCTGGCCATGCTAACTTCAATGCAGCTGCAGCTCAATCTTCTCACATGCAGTTTCCCGGCATGTACCACACTCCTCCACAACAAGCTCCTATGCCTAGTCCTCATCATTTAGGACCAGCAATGGGAAACAATGTCGGAGTGGCTGGAGCTGCTCCTGGAGCACAAGTTGGTGCATATCAGCAACCTCAATTGGGCCACCTCAATTGGACAACAAATTTCTGAAGGGGGGGAAGGGGATTAGAAAGAAAAAAAAAAGGCTGAATTTTAACCGGTTTGTGAATTTACGGACGGAAGTAGATATAGAAAAATCGCAGTTTTTTTTTTTGTTGTGAAATGAATATCGTATCGTTTTTCTCTCTCGCTAATGCATTGAGCCATCACATTATCAGCGTCCTTTATATGCAGTATGTTTGGGAATCATTCTGAGTTTTAACTTAAGAAAGTCAAATCTCAGATAATGCTTAGGTTGCACATTCTCGGACGATAACAATCTCCTTAAGTCACTAATAACTAAGTTTTTATGCCAATTTCAAACAAAATAAACATGATAATGTCACTTGGATTGAAAATTTGCTACATGTGTCCATTTCTTAAGTTGTAAAAGATCATATAATGGAGTTGAAATTACAGTTAATCGAATGGTCTCAACCGACAAAAAATATATCAAATGTTGTCCAATAATGTCTAGAAATGGATCATGCATACATCACTTGACTTTGTTCATTCAAAATGGTTATGAGGAGTGTTATTTGAACAATCAATTTGGTGACAACTTAATTTACAACCATAATTTACAAAAAAAAAGTAGTATTGATACGGAAACCATAACAATAGACAGATAAAGTAAAAAAGTAATGTGAGTATGAGAGAGAAAGTTGTCACCAGATTGATGTTCAAATATCATTTCTCAATGGTTTTTATCTGTTGGAATGTCAATATTCGACATGTCTATCGGATCAATGAGATGGGAACGGATATCATATCATATTATTGGACCAGTAAACTTGAAGTTGAGAGAACTAAATATAAAAACATGCCTACTTATTCAATAAAATAAAAATTGGAGTAGCCAAAAAAAAAAAACCTACCTCATTCATATGTAAGTAGGCCCTGACCTCAATGACTTCATAGTCTAAATGATAGAGGTTAATGGAGGGACCCTTTTAAGTCATGTGTTACAATTTTAAGGATTTCTTCGCTAAATTGTAAGATTAGATGATTAATATTCACAATTCTGAGAATTAATTTGTCTAAATCATTATTACTTTTTCAATTAATTAACTTTACATATAAATAGGTCCAACCAATAAGTTCACGTCTTTATCATTCATCCATAAATGTGATACACGATTCATGAAACTCAATCCTTTTAAATTGTTGTTTTATGATTGTTTACACATACTTAAAAAAATCAACAAATTTTATTAGTTTAGATGAAATTATCTATCTTTTTAAATTGTTAAGAGTATTATTGACAAAATAATAGTTAATATTACATTTAACTTTAAAACGCCACATAATTGGAACATATATATGGAATGGGGAGAGTATCAATTTACCTATAGTAGATGATTTATTTTGAAATGACGTAATATTATTGGTGGGACCATTTAATAAAATTTGTAGAGGTGCTAAAATTAGGGAGATAAAATTCTTAATAGATACTGATTAAAAAATATAAATAAATGAAGTGTAGATGTAAAATTCACTTAAATACATTAGATTTTGCTCCATTGTAAGTACTCTTCGAATTATTCTTGTAAAAGAGTACTCTTTGACTAATATCCACAATAAGAGTGTTTCTACTTGGCTCCAATTCTTAACGATTAAGCACTATTTTAGAATCATCATTGTGGATGTTTTTTCTTTTCTTTTCTGAAGGACCATTGTGAATGATCAAAGCTTTGAGATATAGTATGTTTGGTATATTATAAGTTATTTAAATCAAATACATCAATCTTTATTGATCCAACCAAATAAATCAATTTTTATTGACTCATAGTAGGTAGTATATATAAGGACTATGAAATATTTCTACTCAAGAAATTTCTCAAATGTTTCCAATTAGTTGAAAATAGGTTTTTCTTGGGTAGTTTTGCAGGTTGCTAATACTAATACACTTCATTCTACCAAACAATTTTTGAATTATAAAACAACATTCCATTTCTCAATCACATTCCCTTCTTTTTCTAAAGTAGAAAAAGAATAAATTAAAAAGCAAAAAACAGAAATCGATTTTGCACTTTTATTCTTATAGCTGAAAACAAAAAGAGAGGGTAGCTAGGTAGATAGATTCACTTTAAATTTGTATATATGTATACATTAGTTCATTCCTCGGGATTGATGTACCCTTTATCTTTTGTATTAATAGATATTTTTATAGGTCACCGATCCCTTTTGGTTGATCAAAATCTGAATCCACATGTTCATTCAAACCCTACAATTATAGGGACAAATACCCTTCTTTATAGAGCTTTAGACCCTCTTTCATTGCATCATGTGTCCCATCTTAAAGGACTAGTGCACGTTCAGGTACTGACCCTTCAAACAAGGGAGTTGCTATCTATCTATCTATCCTAATTGTTTCAAATAATTCTTCTTCCAGGGTGTTCCCTAGCCTTTTAATTTGTGCTTTTTCTTTCCTCAAAGAATCTCCTAAATAGGGCTCATTATGATCATAACTAACATGTTTGCTTTTGGCAATTTTGGTGTTTACACTTAAACGTTCTTGCTAACTAACATGTACAGATAAGACATAACTGGTGCATTATACTACACATATGATTTGAATATTTTGATTTATAAAAATGATAACCGGTGTCGTTAGGGCAAGATCACAAGTTAAAAAGCTAAATATAAAAACATAATTTTATAAATTGTACATTTATAATCTTAAAAGTGAAAACTAAATACGAGTGTCAAGGGCCTTTAACTTGTGCTTTTTCTTCCTCAAAGTTAAGGGCTTAGTTTATGCACACAACAGTTTATGTACTCATGATATATGAACCCTCAGTACTCTATATCTCATCGAATTTTTTTGGGTGCGGGTTTGAGAGAATAATATGTATACACATGCACCATGTACACTTCTTAGTGAGAGGTTCTTATTCATTTTATACTGAAAAATAAATACCATAAAGAAACACCATGAAAAACAGAAAATAAAGTTCTATATACTACATGCATGCATGCATGCCTCCCTTCATGCATACATATTGTTTATATAATATATTTTTTCATCAAGTAGTCTAATAGCTATAATTCACTTTTTAAGATAAATATGTGGGATATTCGAGGTTCGAACCCCAACTTCTGCATATAATAATGCATTGTCCATGCAAACTGTGTTGTGCGATCACGGGGATTATGTAATATTAATACCATGTTGTTGATCAAATGAAAAACAATTATGGTTTAAAATATAATAAAATTAATACAAACCAATTTCATCATTTTTAATTACATATTTTTCTTAATTCAAAATTTATTTTCTAATAGTATTTTTTTTTAAAAAATTTGTTTGGCATAAGTTCAAATGATATCTGTTAATATTTTTTTTTTAAATGATGGACAATTTATATTTTTTTCCTAGATTCCTTTCATTTAAGATAATTCTATTTGAGACGTGTTAGATTAAATGTGAATACCTTTTTCAACCAAGATTCTACATATATATTGTGAGTTTAACCCTTGAACTTGACCCAACAACTCACTGGTAATTTTTATTTTATTTTATTTTATTACGACAATAAATACGATTAAGTAACATTTTTATTCAATTTGATTGTTTTTACTTGTATTCAAATTTGTTTTTTTTTTTTTGGGAGAGAGTATAAGATGGTTTATGACCAATGAACCTAGCTAGTACTCCATTGTCGGCTTAATGAGGTCAAAATTGACACTATACCTCACCAATTATAATGGATATGAGAACCCACATAATAGGGTTTTCCCTAGCTAGTGTAATCATACACTCTCTTTTATTAATAGCTTATCTTTTTCCACTTAATAATCAGCAACTAATCATGACTGTTTATGTCACAAACATGTCTTAATTTTGTTTTAGCTAGGTAAATTTTTATCATCTCTAATATATAGGTCCTAAACCCAAAGCTATGTGAAAGTTTTGTTGCTCTAACTAATTTTGATGACGAAAGCAAAAATATCCAAATAATAATTTATAGGAGTAAATCATTGGGCTTTTGCAAACCACTTTGTTTGTTAATAGATATCCAATTAAGAAGAAATAAAACGATAAATATTGAAGCATGGAATTTAGAATGATTTAGAATGATTTTATATGAAAATCGTGCAACAATAGTTGAATGGATAGGCAAGAAGGAGCAGTCATGCTTGAATTTTAATAAGTGGATGTATTGAGGAAACGATCAAAATGGGCCAAAGCAATATATTTGTTTTGATTGAAGCAAAGGTTGTGGGGGTGACCCACGATTTGAAACCAAGTTAAAGAAATGATGGAGGCATGTAAAATGGCTACCAACCCAACCTTTGCAAAGTGTTTTGTAGTGTGGAGAGGTGTCACTTGAGGCTGATCGATGCATCTCTTTCTTTTTCATAAAGGGAAAAGTTAATTATTCCAATTTCGCATCTCCCTCTTTCTTGTGGAAACCACTATATAATATATAAATTAATGAAGAAATATTCACAACACTTCTTTAATATATACATCCTCTCATTATACTATCTTTTTGGCTTAAATTTTAGAGTTTCTCACTGGAGTAGAGTTAAGTGCAGTTGCAATTTTAAGATAGAGAAATGATATTTGTACAGTCATTTCTTAACAACTTTTGTGACAACTTTCTATCTCATATTTACATTATATTTTATTTTCTCTCTCTATTGCTTTGGTTTTTGTGCCAACACATACTTTTCTTTGTAAAAATATGGTTGTCAACTAAATTGATGTTCAAATAACATTGCTCTTTAAGATAATATTAAAGTCTATTTAAAATTTATTGGGACACCAACATGTTATCATAGGGGTGGCACAATACATTGAATCGATCAAACCCACCCAAATATGATGGTTGAACAAGCAAACGGTCAGGTTTGATCGGGTTCACGAGTTAAAATGGATGAGAGTTATGATACATACTTTTTATTACGGTTAAAATGGGACAATCAGAAATCAAACCTTCTCGAACCTATTATGTTATAGTTAGATATAGTACAAGCCCAATTACACTACACATCTAATATTGATGAGAAGTTTTTTTTTTTTTTTTTTTTTTTTTTTTTTCCATTTCAACCCAATTTTAATCCAAAAAAAGAAAAGAAAAGAAGAAGCCAAGGTTGCATTACATATCCAACGAAAAATTGTAACTGAAATTCATTCATCTCTCATTCTAGGGTTTCATTTCCATATCGTGCTCTCTCTCTCTCTCTCTCTCTCTCTCTCTCTCTCTCTAAATCGTAACCCAAATTCAATTTCATTGTCTTCCACACACACACACACTCCCCCATCTCTCTCTATCCATTTTAACTTTGAATCATCGTTTTTTTTTCATCGAATGCATCGTCTTCCCCTACTTGAATCTTCATCTCCATCTTCTGGGGTTTACTGTTTGGATTTTTGGGTTTCTTAATCTTCTTCTTCATCTAGATTTTTGGTTTTACCAATCCCTATTTACCGACTTGGTCAACCCAAAAACTCAAAATCTAACCAAATCGTTTCAAAAACTAGTAGAGATTAGGCCATTGTTCATTTCCCGCAGGTCTGACTGGATTCACGGGGGTGGTGGTGGGTTAGAACCGATGACCACAACCATTATCAGCTTAGAGTTATCAAACCACTCGAGTGTGTTTAGAGTTTCACATTGAATGAGATACGACACGTGTTTATAGGTGGTGGCAATCCTCATCTTACAAGAATATTTTTGGTTGGATATAAAAGTCTAATTGTCTTATAATTTGGATTGGATATAACTCAATCTATACAAAATTATATTGTAAAGCGACAATTGTCCCCACATATAAAGTCATTTTCACGTCTTATTGCATATGATTTGAAATTCTTAACACACATCTCACACTCATGACTGAATTTCTTGACCTAAGTGGCTCGATAACGGATCATCCAAAGGATATTTGTTAGACTCAGATACTACATTAGAATTTAATTTGAAACTAAATCTACCTTATAAACTATTTTCCCTGTAAACATCTTGTGCTCTTAAGTTGTGGTTTTAGTAATTTAATTTGACCTTTTCCCAAACAAAAACTCATTTAAATTTCGATCAATAAAAAAAGGAAAATATTAGGAGGAGTGTGTTAAAGAGAGTTTTAACACCCCTCGCTGTGTGTGTGAGTGGTAGACAAGATATTTCTTCTTTCTTTTTTGATAAACAAAGTGGTAGACAAGAATTGGTTTAATATCTCAACATGATTGTTCATAGTAAGTCTTGTAACTCCTTCCCATGTGTATGTTCTTCTATTTTTAGCAAATTTATCTTGGGCATCAAACAAGTATCTTACAAGTGTAACCTTTATTTCTTTAATATATCTTACATGTAACCTATGAAAACGAATTTGGTATATGATGGAAATGGGGAATCCATGAAAATGGAATTCATAATTGACATAGGTATCTTTTAACCGTTCATATATCAATCAATACGAAGTGTGATCAATTTTACACGTGTGTGTATATATAGTGAGCTAGCTAGCACTGAAAAATTATTTCAAAACACATGCAAATATATGAATGAGAATATGCTTGTCAATATAGTGTCATTAAATTTAGCTTAATATCCCATTAACTATCTTTATATTTGAACCACATGTTCGGGTCTTTCTTTTGCATTTCAAAGACAAAGTGTGTTTTGCGTTGGTCTATTGGTTCCATAAATACAAAGATGTTTCAGACAATTACTACTTCGATGATGATATGCTAAAAACAAAAGTTTCGGAAAGGTATAAACAAACGCATTATGTGAAATGACATCCTTCATTTTCCTTCACCTTCAAAGTACTCCCTTTTCTTTGCTCTTAAAAATAAAAGCATATACCAAAGTAATGGTGTGTCTATTCATAAACGGGGTGATATTGGTGAAGACTAAGCTTATGTATGTACACAAGGAATCAAACTTCAATACGTTCTTAGGGAGGATGATGGCAATTGAAACATGGGGCACAATTCAAGTGACTTTTTCTTAATTGGGGGACTTAGATATAAACCATGTCAATATAAATGTGGTATATGACTTGGCTTTGGGTCCCTTTATTGATTTAAATGGAATCTTAATCCTCAATCACGTATATGTCTTTTTAAGTAACTTGTTTTAGGGTTATTTATGCATAAAAAATGATTTTTTAATAGAATTATTTATTTTGTCTATAATATTCTTTACTTTTTATTATTTTATGAAGGTTTTTTTTTAATGAGTTTTGAGTACCCTGTATTCTTATTAATAAATTTGCTTATAAAAAAAACTATATCTTGGAATAAAAAATCCTGATAAAAGTGACAAGTAAAAAGGAATTGTGTGCAATAAATATTTACGGGTAGAACATTGTTTTTAAAAGTGACAAGTAACTTAAAACAAAATCTTCATATAAAAGTGACAAGAAAAAATGAATAGATGTAATTATCTAGGCTATCATTAGGCATGGCAAAATAACTCGTATTTGCGGATGTTTGCCCGATCCGCATCAACTTTGATCGGGAGAGCCTGAGTTGATTAGGTTCAAATTCGAGGTTTATCTGGTTTCAAAAGACCGGGACATGGTAGGTATTGGGAACATTGTCGAATCCGCCCCACTTGCATTAAACTTGCATTTTTATATCTCTTAGATTAGAAATCCTTAAAATAATATTTAAATTACATTTCTATGTTTATTTTTACTTTTAAGTTGAACCCCTAAACAAGTCGTTTTCGTTAAAAAAAATTATATTGTTGAGTTTTGAGTTTTTTTACTTTTTTATTTTTAACAAAAAAATTCGAAAACTACAATCTAAGTTTATAGGATGATTGAATGAGAAGATGATACCCAAACTCAATCAGATACGAGGTTGGGGTTCTATTTTTCACCCCGTTGAAATTGGACAAATATGAAGATATTTGAATACCGAGCCCACTCTATTACCATGATTATAATAATTATGAATATTGACATCTTAAATACAATGAATATGCATCTTACTCTCATTATCATATCCTCGAAAATTTCTGTTAAAAAAACTAACACTAATATTCCCGTTCAAGATATCATTTGTTTTATTTATAAGCTTAATCAAGATATCATTGAACTCCTCTAATATCATAGGCAAAAAAGACTCTTATGCTAATCTAACTTATTGATTAGATAATGGATAAAACCCTTAATTCTTAAGGATAGTATTTTGGAAGTGATCGATTACACATCGATTTAACAATCAATTTGTCATAAATGGTGTATAGTATTATGCATACGAGTGACATGATAATAGAATCTCCAATTTGTTTTATATATAGCAAAATTGTTTGTAATTTGAAAATCATTTTTTTTAACTATAGCCAAGTACTTCGTACGTATTAAATTATTATTAATTTCTTACACATGAGACGTGAGAGTTGAGACTCGTGTATCAATCATAACATCCCATGATTGTTACATGCGTTGTGTATTTAGTTAGTTGCTTTTTTTTTTTTTTTTTTCTTTTGTATAATTATTATAATAGAAGACACTTTAGTGGGGATGTTATTATATTAGCATCCTAGCTGGTACATTTCATTATGAAATATATTCTTGAGACTTAAGGGAAGGTAGTAGGAAAGAGATGGTACCAAATTTGGGGCCAAATAATAAAGATTGGTATAGAAGAATGCATATCACACATACACACACGTTGTTTTATTTGGTGTGATGCCTTTTTCTAGCTTATCTACTTAATTAATATCTAACTTTTCATCACTTTGTTTATTATGATCATTTTCATGCCCTAATCCTCTTTTAGGAGTTTTCTTTTTTGGATTAATTTACTTGTCGTCTTATTCGAGGTCGGTAGACTAGCAATGAAAGACCTTCACCACAAAATATGCTTTTTTGTTGTTGTTAGATAATAGTATGTTATAAGGTTTTTTATTAAAACTATAGTAAGGTTTCACTGCGGTCCTTATGAAATCGGAGGCTCAACTCTCATAATAAAAATAGGTCCTTAATAATAAAAATGCACAATTTTTTAAAAAAATTATTCTTCAATTTAAATTGAAAATAACATTCGTATAATGATTATTAGCCACCAAAATTAAAATTAGCAATTATTTTTACTAAAGACGTATTTTTTAAAATAGTAACATGGAACATGATTTTTTATTTAGAAATTGAAACATGAAATATGTTTATTTTTCTTTTCTGAGTGGGGATGGGGATATTGAACAATAATTTTTTTCTTGAGGTCCATCACTTTGGGAGGCCCAACTCGGTTGAACTCTTTGCACTCCCCAAAATACGATCCTGGTAAGGTTAGTTTAATCCTTTTAGCCTTTTATATTTACATTGTTTGTAATTTTTGCATTCCTAACTTTAGTCATTCTTATTGAAACACTAGTCTCTTCCCCGTTGTCCTCTTCTCTACTTCTTTGTGAATCTCTATTGGTAGTATTTTGCATAAAGAGTCGAATCAAAGATCTTAAATTAAAAGCAAAAGTTGCTTAAATAATATGATGTAATTGATTCAAATTCTAGACTAAGTACGTTATATATGATACTTATTTAACTATTTTTTGCTTTTATTTGAGATTGATGTACTCTTGTACACATTAAGTTTACTTGCAAACCTAGCATAGTAACACACTTTTACAATAAATTTGAATTTTACACATTTACGCCGTCAATACATTGAAGACCGTTAAATCGACATCAAAATGTTCAAATTTCAAGTTCAATACTTTATATTTAAAATTTCAAAAATTGCATTAAAATTTAAATTATCTAATCTTAATACAATGATCATTAATATATTGGTTCCTTGAAGAAAATTGTGACCCTAGAGAATCCAAATCCTTCAATAGGGCCTAACACTTTGGCTATAATCCTTCTTTAGTGTTGATAAAATCTCTAATAGATTTCTTTTAGTTTCAAATTTGTTTCAAATTCTCTCCCTTCATAAAGTTTAGGAGAGCCACGAGAGCAATGATTGTGGAAATAAGCACACAATGCTCCCACTAATTCTATCTCAGTCACTCTCTATTTCATCACTATAGACCCCACAAACATAGACACACAAAGATGAAGACACGTACACATTTGACCATTGATGCAAGTGAACAAGCATTAGTGTGTTCCTATTTCTTTTGCACTGTCAATTTAGTGTGCCTTCTATAAATGACAAGAGCAATGGTGAGATTATTACTAGTCTTGCTTTTGTAATTTATGCTATGTTAGTTTAAGCCTTGGAACCAAACTCTCGTTATTTCAAGTGACCCCATTTCTTTATTAGAATTTTCTCCTCCTCCTAAAAGAATTTTCTCGTTATTTTAATGTTTACTTTTCACATTTAAGAGAAATTGATAATATTAAATAATAATTAGTAGTATATTTTAAAAATATAACAGCATCTAAGAATTTGCAAAGAATCTTATATTTAATGGTAAACAAATGTTCTAATTTTTTTATTAAATGTTTGTATATCAATTATGAGTAAAGTGTCTTACATTGAACGAAAAACTTGATATTGATAATTTTATAAATGAAATGATTCATAAATTTAATGTCTCAAGGTTTTAATGTTTAACTCACTTTTTTGATTGTTCAAAATCTAATGCGATGATCTCCTCGACCCCTCATGACCCAACATTAGACTAGTAATAGTGTAAAAGCATTTTTTCTAAAGAAATATTTTATGTTTGAAGATTTTTTTGAAAGTTTTTTTATGTTGAAGATATGAGCTATGAGACAGGGGCGGATACACACATAGGCTATGTGTGGCTAAAGCCCCACATGCCTTTTCCTGTTTTTTTTTTCTCTCTTTCAAATAATAGATTTAACACAAAAGAATAAGTCGGTAAATGAGTAAATTATTTATTTGTAATGTATTATATCAAACAATATTATTTCTTATTTTTAATATAGTTTACATTACTGTTTCTTTGAAAATTTAGCCCCACATATATCAAAAGACTGGATCGTTGATGGGATGCATATGGTTAATTGAAGCAATAAATTACTACTAATAAAATTGTAAAAAAAAGTTAGGTATGTCTCTATGGTAGCTCATAGGCCATAGTAGCTATGCAGTTGATTGATTAAAATAGGCTAAAGTTGAACAGCATTAAGTTGAAGGTAGCACGGGCATTTGAATCCAGAAAAATAAGTGTCCTAAAGCCCAAATTTTAGTTCTGTAGCCGCATTAATTGACTGTAACAAATAGTAGCATAATTGCAATGTCTCATAAATTCACAATACAGTAGAGTAGAGTAATACTCAGTAAGTCCTCCGAGCATAATTCAGTTGATAGGATAATGCATTATTATATGCAGGGGTTGGGGTTCGAACCACGAACACTCCATTTATTCACCTTATAAAGTGAATTCTAGCCATTAGACTATCTGACCAAAAAATAGTAATATTGAGTATATTTTTTTAGGGAAGTCCTTCTCATGTTCATGGTTCTCATTCACATTTCCAATCGAAAGGTAAACACTATCCTTTAACCACAAAAGCCATAAATTAAATAATGAGACAAAGTACCAAGAAGGGGTTAAAATCCCACTATGTAGCGTACCAAAATCCAAATTCCAACTAAGAAAGGTATCTATATTTGATATTCGTCATTGCTTTCAATAAGATTATTTTCGATGGAAAGAATCTATATGAAAAAAAAATCACGTGAAAAGAATATGAATCAACGATTTTATAGGGAAGATAAAGTCTACTAATCCATCCTTATTTATACATATATCAATCACCATAAGGTGTTTATGTTACACAACTTAAATTTTGTGTACTATACACAAATGCTTGGTTATCGTTGATACAATGCTATTATGGCACCTCCGACGCAACCAGTATTATTGGAATGTATTTGTCTACCTCTCTATCACTTTGTGTCTTGTGTCGTCGCCAATACCATGCTCCATCTCTTCTACAACACAATCAATTGTCTTATCCTGAGACGGACTATTTGGAGTGTTTCGTCCTTTCATCATGTCACTACAACTTCAATTTCCGATCATTTGTATATCTATACACAAAACTTAAGTTGTATATTGTAAAGATCATGCAATATACATTCATATTCAAATTAGATTAGATAGTATCATCAATTTTTTTTTCTTGAGATAGAGATATAAAAAATGTTTATAAAGCATAAGAGGAATCTTGTTTGCAAGATCAATGCATCATCTATAAACCAAGAGCAAAATAAGGTATGTGGTGTTAGGATCAAAACCTACTTTGCATGGTCCTACAAAACAATACAATTTTCTTTCTTTTCTTATATAAAGAGAAAGTAAGGATCTAATGTCAATTCATGGGATGAAGGAAAATTTTATAAGAAGGTGAATAGAATAATCAAACTATTAATTAATTTTTATTTTATTTTTATATAATAAAAATTCCACATCATTATTTACAGCCTGGCCAACTCAACTTCCATAACCCTCTCCAACCCTTATAAAAACATCCAAAAGAAACAACTCTCCAAAACTCTCTCTCTCTCTCTCTCTAATCATCCATTGTTTTCTCTTCTTCTCTTAGGCGTGGAATTTGGCTTTCATTACTGTCTCAAAATCATTTCATTCTCTTCATAATTTCCACTTTCTCTCTTTCTCTTACAAACCCTATCTCACACTCTCTTAAAGCTTTTTTTGTACTATTTGAAGCAGACAACATAGTCCAAGCAATTGATACAATTCATAATCCTCTGTTTCCTCTGTTTTTTCTCTCCTTTATTCTCTTTCATCTTCATAGCTTCTTTTTTTAATATAAAAAGAGATAACACAATGGAGAAATGGAATAAACCTTCAAGAGATCATAGAAAACAACATCAAAGAGAAAACCCATCATTCTCTTCATCTCTTCTTGATGTAATTTATCGATCGATCGACGAAGGACATCATAAAACAGAGGAAAAAGAAGAGAAACTCATGTTCTGTAGAGAAACAACAACAACCATGAGGAAGATGAAAAGTGTTGAAGCTGAAAAACCAAACTTTAGAAAAGCAAGGAAGGTTGAGAATTGGAATGGAAGAAACTCCTTAACAGAATTTGAAACAAGAACAACAAGAAGCAATTCAAACACACTCTCCATGCATTCAAGCTCATCTTCTTCAGAATCAAGTTCAGCTGGTGGTTTTTCATCATCTGATTCAGAATCATTCTATGGTTTACAAAAACCAAAACCAATTAGAACAAGTGTTTCTGAAAAACCAAACATTGATTCATTTCAATATGGTTATAGTGCTAGAAACCATAACTATAACCATAACCATAACCATTCTGTTCAAACTCAAAAACCAAAAAATGAGAATGGTTTAGGTAAAACAAAGTCCAAAGCTTTGAGAATTTTGTATGGTGATTTGAAAAAATCAAAGCAACCTATTTCACCTGGTGCAAAAATTGCTAGCTTTTTGAATTCACTTTTTACTTCTAGTGGAAATACCAAAAAACCAAAGATACCATCATCAACAGCTACAAAAACTACTACAAATTCTGTTTTGGAAGCAAAATCAGCACAAGCTTCAACATGTTCATCAGTGTCTTCATTTTCAAGGTCTTGTTTGAGTAAAACTCCTTCATCAAGATCAGGTGCTAAAAGATCAGTGAGGTTTTGTCCTGTTAGTGTTATTGTTGATGAAGATTGTAGGCCATGTGGACACAAGAATTTGCATGAAGGTGAAAAGGGTTCTTCAATCTATGATGGAAAGAATAATAGTAGTGAAGAGTTAAGGTTGCATGTTTTGCAAGAGAGTTTAAGGGTTGAAGAGTTAGCAAGAGACTTGTTGAAGAATTATCAGAAAAAAAATGAAGTTGATTTTAATATGCAATTTGAAGATGAAGATGAAGATGATGATGATGGAGCTAGTTGTTCTAGTTCTGATTTGTTTGAATTGGATAATTTATCAGTAATTGGGATTGAAAGGTATAGAGAAGAATTACCTGTGTATGAAACTACTCATTTCAATCCCAATAGGGTTATTGGAAATGGTTTCATTATGTAATTTTGAGAAAATATGGGGTTTAATTTTAATTTTAGAGAATTTAATGGTGTGGGGGTTTACATCTGATAATAAGATGGGGGTTTATATCTTTTTATTTTTTTTATTTTTAATTTGATGTTGTTGTTTTATTAGTTTTTATAATCTAACTACTTTTTCTTTTTTAATTGTATTATATGATTTTAAATTTCTCAATTTATTATTGTTGTTTGTTTTTATAGTACTCTTCATGGTTTTTTATTTGCTTTTATGGTTGGAATTGGAGTGTTCCTCATGCAAAATCATTAAAGAAGAGAGGGTGAGAAATACAAATATTTTGCCCTAGAAATTTTACATACTTACATAATTAGTGATTTACAGCTGTTGGGATTAAGATTGGATCCTGAGTTTGTGTTTCAATATATAAATTTTTAAGTTTAAAATTAGAATCGTTAGGTTAAGATTGAACGGTTTTAATTTTGAACTTACCTTTAAAATTTTATGTATTGAATTTAAAATTGAAGTCATCTAATTTAAATCTAATACCTCTGAACTATGAGCTGCGAGGAAACCCTAATCATATGAGATTTCAATTTATGTGAAATTTAAAGATAAGTACAAGTTTGTACCATTTAATGATGATTTTGTATGTGAAATGGGAAAAGATAGAAAAGCAATTAAAGAGTGTGAAGAAGAAGATGAAGTTGAAAGCAAAGGCAGAATTTCTATACTTGTTCATGGCAAGAGAAAAGAGGGTTTTTGCTTTCTCATATGTAATGGGGCCTCTTTTGCTTGAAATTAACACTATCTTCTTCATGCATCACATATGCGTGGGAGCAATAGTCAAAAAGTAGCTATGTTAATCTAATGAGATTCCTTTTTTGTTTTATTCCTTAGAATGTTAAAAAATGATTTTACTTGATAGTCTCACAACATAATTTCTCAAATTAAATTTTTAGTAAAATTATTAGTACTTGGTAGAGACTATAGAGGCAGCCAAAAAGAGGTCAAATGATGGGGTTAATGGAAAAAAAGTTGAGATGTATAGCATGGTCTCCAAAGATGTGGACAAAATATCTCTTCATGGATTCTCTATATTCTTGATGTCAAATTGGTTGGCTTCAACCCAAGAGCTTGTCCTTGAATTATTTTAAAGTCTTGTACAAGTACAACAAAAATTAAGTTCATTTTTTGTTTGTTTGTCTTGTTATTCATTTCAAATATTTTCTTTGTGTAGTTATAGCCAATTTTGATTTGAGAAAAAGGAACTTCTATGGTACACTCATAAAATGAGGTGTATCGGTACTTTTGCTTCTTAATTTTATAAATGAACGATCATTTTTTATGTAGTAAATAGTTATTTGTCAATATTTATATTTTATAGAACAACATTTCATAAGAAAAAATATCATTTAATTGTTTATAAGAATCATAGTAATTTTTTTTTACATATTTCCTAAAAAATAATGAATGTTCTCAATTATGAGTGATAAAAATTTAAAAAAATAAAAAATTATTTCGTTGACACTTTTGATGAATAAGATTTAGTTATTATAATTATAAATGATAAAAAAATAATATTTTTTTCTTTAAAAAATAACTCATTCAAATATAGTGGGTGTACCATAGAATTTACCTTGAGAAAATCATAATAATTATGAAAAACAACATCAATATGCTGAATATTACTCATGAAATAGTTCAACATATATTAAACCCTTTTACTATGTTTTTCTTTTGTTTCATTCATGTTTTGCCCTAACTTTTTTTCTTTTTCATTATGTTATGTCTCATCCTCTTTAATGAAATAGAGTTCAGTAGAAATTTAATCTTTTCACTTTAAATGTCTCAAGTTGTTTGATCTTTAGTTTCTAAGACAAAAGGCTATATATCTCATACTATGAGGGGTAAAAAAAAAAAACAGCTTTATATAGGGATTCTCACATTATCTCGAATCTAATAAAGGTAAGGGAAAAAGCAAAACAATAACGTTCGATTCAAAGTCCAAAATTGTCATTTACTTTTCACTTTGTTAAATTGTCTCTATTATGTTTTTTAATTTTTGCAATCAACCATTATGACATTCTCTCCTTTTTTTTTTGTATAAAACATTCTTTCCCTTTTATTATTCCTTACAAAAACTAATATATTTCTCCCCTAAAAAAATAAAAATAATTCTTGTACCAAAAAAACCTAATACATCTCTTGCTTTATTCTTCAAATTAAATTAGTATAATTTTATATAATTAAATTAGTGCAAATTAAAGCATCATTCAATTAAGAAAATGAAACCCTTTTAATAAAATATTATAAAATTAGAATCTGTTGGACCACTAAATCATAACAGTTTGATATGCTAATTAAGTTGAATACCCTTAATTAACTATAACAATCTTTTAATGGAATAAGACTATGAACTTTCAAAGTGTTGGATTGTAGGAAAAGAAAAGGCTATGCTATGCTATGGTCTAAAGTGTCATAGGTGAAGAGTGTCTTTGTAGGGAGTGGCGTTTTAGTGTGGTCCATCCATGAGATGCCCTTAACCGCAATTGATGAAATTAAACATTAAGAAATTAATTAGTTAAGGGAAATTGGCATGCAACTGTGTAATTATTGGGTAAGAAAAGCACTTTGCAATCTAATAAAAATGATTTGTTTCAAAATTAAACACCATAGTTGTTACTGTTTTCATATGGTTGGTGGAGTGGGGAAGTACTACAACAATGATAATATAGACTTGACAGTGGGTGTGAAACCACCTACTCCTCTTAGAGTTGACGATTTCTTGGATTCCAATTATTTTTAATAATGACTTGCAATCTTCTTCCCCTTCAAAACAATTACTAGTAATTACTAGTACCAACTATCTTTTTTATTTTATTTTATATATATATATTTAGAAGCAAAGCTAACATTTATTAGATTAAATAAAAACATCTCAAAACTCAAGATATGCTATGATAATGTCAAAATACAGGGCAAGATCAAAGATTGCAGAAGACAAAACCCCTGAGTACCAAAAACAACAACAAGAATGTCAAATAACTCCAAAAGGAATAAAAATCGAGCACCAAGATAACAACTAAAGCAACCTAGATAAAACCAAGGTAAAAACTTTAGCACCAAAGGGTGGGAGCTCCAAAGAAAAAAAAATTAAAAAAGCCAAAACTCCACCAAAGTGCATTATTCGAGCAAATTGATCAAGAAATAAAAGGCCGAAGATCGGAAAGATAGAGGAACCTTAGGATCTCACTCCAAGCCACTAACGAGTTACTGAAAGACCGTAGACAATGCAAGGAACATTATTTACTACTCCAGAGCCAAATAGACTAGAATTTTGAGATACGACCAAGGATTCTTTAAAAATGCGATCCGATAACACACAACTAAAGAGCACACTTGATTCCTCTATACATGAATTGGCGTGTTTGGCAGTTTTGGTGCAGTTTGGCAGCATATTCGTGCTTGGATTGGCGTGTCAAGTGCTGACCCTCATGATCTCAGTGACCATTTTATTCAGGTTATTAATTGTACAGGTCACTCGAAGGCGCGTATATCCTTTCTTCAGCTTATTTAATTTGATTACTTTGTGTGTGGATGGTTTGGAATGAACGCAACAACAGACTTTTTAATAATATCCAAACATCCATTGAAGGTTTATCAGAACAAGTAAAATTACATTCTTTATGGTGGCTAAAAGCTAGTAAAGCCACATTTGTGTACGGTTATCAAAGATGGTGGTCGGACCCTATGCTTTGTTTGGGTATCGACGCACCCGGTGTATTGTAATTACTACATTTGTTTGACTCTTGCAGGGGTGACTTCTTAGTACATCTTGTACTTAGAGACTTCACCGCCTTTGTTAATATATACCATTTTTGTTTCTTCAAAAAAAAACTTCTTTAACCCTTTTTAAATTTAAAATAAAAATAAATTATGAAAATATACCTTAATAAAAATATAATAATTCATATTGCATTTCTATATTGATTTAAATGTTTTGTTAAATTTAAGATAGTAAAGTTTTATACAATCTTAAAGGCTAGAAATAAGCTTAAAGTGATCACCAAAAATAAATCTTAAAGTTATTTCTATATCAATACTCCTATTACTATCTTAATGTTTTATACCAAAAATTGCGCGTTGAAGCGCATTTGTAATTAGCTAGGTTGCATTTTAATTAAGAACAGACTAATGGAAAATCTAAAATTAAAAGTAATAACATTGGAACATATTGTTTGGAAATTTAAAATATCATTATTTGATATGAACAAATAAAGAAAACATATTTAACGTCAAAAATATATTCTCCTAAAAAGAATTATTTTCAAACTTTATTTCAAAATATGAAAAACAATAAAAAGTAGTATCAACAGAGTAACTGATTTGATTTAACGTCTGAACTGCCCTATTTTCCCGTCTTCTAATGCATAATAATCTATCTATTACACACGAACAGGTGGATTCCTACTGTCAACATTAGTGTATGTATATACGATATCACTACATACTTGTGGCATTCCGTAGCTTGGCATGTCACTCACCCACCATGCACAAACAACTATGTGTGTATGCAAAAGGAATGGTGTATGAAAGACTTGACCATGGTGGCTATTCAAAGTAGGTCCAACCTTTGTTAAGGTTAGAGCCGTCAAATAATTTTCAAACTCTTCGAATAAGGTTTAAGTTGACAATTTTTCCATATCAACAATGTAATTGCACTATAGATCAACCTTAAACCTATATCTTTTTACATTAATTTTGGATGTGCTTATAAGAACTAGCAACAAGATGTATCATTTTTGCAGATGGTAGTCATGCTTGGAGAGTTAATTGAGAATTAAATGGGAGGTTGAAGATAAAACTTAGAACCGTATGACATCTTTCTGAATTGAAGCAAAACAAAATATACGAGATGTAACTTCAGCAAAAGGCGTAATATAGTTTTATTTTAGAGTTGCAAGTTGGAGATTATATAATACAACAAATTGCACGGTTTAAATTCCATAATACAAAATGATAGAGAAATCGAAGCATATGTAAATTATCGAATTCAATCTGAGTGACCGAAATGAAGAAGAGCATCATGTGTTTGATGTGATATGAACATATTGCTCAAGTTGGAGGGAAAATTTTGTCAGCCAGCGGTAAGACCAACAATGTTGTATGGAACAAAGTGTTAGACGGTGAAGAACCAAGTTGAAAATAAAATAAGTGCAGTGGATGTGAGGATGCTAGATTGGATTTTTGGTAAGAATGGATTAGAAATTGTTAGAAATGACAATATTAACGAGAGTTAGGGTATCACCGATGACAAATTTTACAAGTATACCAAATCATTCAAGTAATAAGAAATATATGCATCGTCTTCACATGAATTATCGTTTTCGACTTGAAAATTTACTAAGTAATGAAAAATAGTAAATTGGGTGTGGGGGTGGAGGTGGGGGGTTAACTTTGCCGAATCACACAATTTATCGATAAAAAGACTAAAAACACTTGTGCATTTGTCTAACTAAGTAAGAAACAAGATTAAAACAACTTAAATTAAAACAAAACAAAATATCCCTCGAAAAATGAGCAACTCATCTAAAATTTCTCTAAATTATCTTCAAATACTTATTAAAATGACTCAAAAGCATAACTAAAACATCATATGATGAGACATTGTCAAACACCAATAAATTATCACGTATTTCAATGATAGATCATTGGATTTTTTTTTTATTGCGTTGAAAATTATTGGATGATACAAGTACCACTGATTTTTTTTATTATTATAATTATTAATTTTCATTTAAAAATGACCAATATTTGAGGGTAAAAAATATTTTATAACCATGACCCTTGAGAAGAAGGAGTAGTTATGCCAACAAAGATTGGTCTAGTTGTTCACAAGCCTTAGTTTAATTGATAAATGTCAAAATTATGTCAAAATTGTTAGGTCAGACGCTATGATTTGAGTTCGAATTTCGACACCGCTACTTATGTGTGTGAGTTTATAATAACTTTACAATTTTTTCTATTTAAAAAAATTGGTCTAATTGGTATTTTGGCTTAAGTAGGAATCACGGTGAATACGAAGATTTCGTTGGTTAATAATATATGTTCTATGATATTTTCCCCTAACTCTAATAAGCTCTAGAACTCAATTCACACTTTAATAACTAAAATAATTTAAAAAAAACAATTTTTTTTTTTAGCAATTATACTCATAACTTAGAATAAACAAGATGAAAGCAAATAAGTGGTTGCGGTTACTTCACCTACTCATATAATTTGTGCTGTCAAATTTGTTTTTTTGCATAATTCCGTTTTTCCTACATATTCTTGCTAATCAACACATACATGCATGTATTGTATAGCTAATCAAGCACATTCACTTAGTTGAGAAAAGTAATTTGTTGAGCTAACAAACGGAATCAAAATAAATATCGATTAAATTCTTTACAATAAAATAGATTAAAAGTATATTCTTGCTTATTGTTTAATAGAAATAATAATGTATGTCTTGACAAAAAAAACATGTATCTATCTAGCTATGTTTCAACTTTCATCCAAAGATACGAGTTCATGCAAGCATCAATGAACTTGGAATAACTTGGAACCAATTCCTATCTTATCTTAAGTAAAATAATTAACATTTTTGTTGTTGGTTGGAATAAACAAGATGAAAGCAAATAACTTGGAATCAACCACAAACTTTTTTTGACATGAACCAACGAACTTAACACATACTAACTTATTTGTAATGTAAAAAAATAAACACACAAGTTATATGATTTTTTTTATCTAATTGGAAATATAGGGTACCCTTCTGAACTTCTCTTTTGCTTTAAATTCTTACTTTTTGCACCCACACGTCCACACGTGATGAACTGGTCCCACGTGTTTCATAACTGTCGCGCATGCACACGTGTGCTATCACCTTCACTGATGCCCTAGCCATAGGGATCCTTTATTAAATAAATACTAGTACACCTATCAATATCAAAGCAAAGCAAACCAAAGATCAATGTATAATTGTACAAGTAGTACTTGTATGGATCTCATCATCATTCATCCTCATCCATACACCTTGCTTGGTTCTATTACGATTCATTAATTCTTATACACAAATCCCTCAAAAAATAAATAAATCATTCTCTCCACATACAATACAAGTGAAACAATAGTCACACCCTATAGTTTTCATATATTTAATGTATTAATGAACAATATTAACTTATTTTTGGTAGAAAACTATATTAATTTAAATAATAAAGGTACATATGTTTAGTTTAACTATTAGAATGTTTTTATTTTTTTTAAAAATGAAATCGACTAACTAGTAATCTAGTATACAATGAAAAGTGAAAACAAACAAAACACAACGTATCCTTATTTATTTTACATCTTTTCTTTTAAATCAACAATATTTTTAGACAAATCAATGGAGTATGTTGAAAACATAAACTGACTCTGTTTCTTAAAGTATAAAATTTTCAAAACAATAATAATTATAAATAAATTTAATATACTTATCCACTTTTTTAATATAAATAGGATCGAATGAAGTAATATATTGAATGCTCGTTCAAATTCGAAATATTCTGTAACCAAAAAAAAAAATCGAAATATTCATCTTCTCAACTTAATTGATGTGTGTGATTTTCACACATGTGTCACAAAGTCATTGATAATCGAGCTACACCTGAAGTCCCACACATGTGTCACAACTTCATTGGTGAATATCTCTTGCTAGGCAGTAAGGGAGCAACAGTCATCAAAGACAAGGTCCCCTCCATACAAATATATCCCTTTCGCCCTTAAAATGAATGTAATTGCTTACATCAATATATGAATGTGGGCAGGTATTGTGGTGTATGAGAATGACCTTACTTGTGTCTGTTTCCTCATTAATTCTCCCACACACACATTTCAATATTGTTTATTATGGTAAGAAAATGTTATTTCTCATTAATTAATTAACAATATCATCGATCTGCCACAAATATTCAATTGCCTGGATCATCACATTTATTGAAAAAACAATCATACAAGTGAGTGTAGACACCACAAATTTACCTGAAATTTGAAGTCTTTTTTTAGAGTTTGGAAGAGGAGGGAAGGATATGATTTGACGAAGGGGAGTAAAAGAATGAAAATCATTCCATATTTTAAGTATATTTTTGTAGGGTGTAATAAATAAATATTTACGATTTATATCTTTTTAATTTTGAAAATATAATAACAACATAGACTAGATTTGGAGAATTTATTTAAACCCTTTAAAACTCTCCTTCAATGGATTGGAATTCAATGGCACGAGAACGTTATTTTGAATTTAGTGTAGTTTTGTGTGCTTTATGAAAGAGAAATATGAAAGAGAAATAAGAGTGTAATTAAGAGATACACACAAATCAGAGTGAGTTTGCTGCCTTCAAGTTACTGAATCTCAATCTCTCTTTCAAGGTGGATGTTCGGGGTTTGAATTCTGGCCTCTACATATATTATGCAATTCCACTACAGCTGAGCTAAGATCACAAATATTTTCTTCAATACAATTTTTAGTTCTCCTATTTTGAAGTATAAAATTATGAGATTAAAGTATATGAACCTTCTCATTTCAAACGAAAGGTCACAAACCATTGACTACATGCAATCATTGTACATAATCCTAATCCTTCAATCATCTATATATAAAATTCAGATATATAGAATCTTTCTAGCACACACTTCATCTTCAATACGTGCAGCCAGTTTGCCTACATCAATATGAACCGTCTGATCTTAAACCATTGACCGCATGCAATCGCAGTACATAAACATGATCCTTCAATCATCTATATATCATCTGATTAGAGCTCTCAAGAGACATATGTGGGGCTTAAGTTTGATTAATTTTTAAGCATTTGGAATATATGGTGTTAGCATTTTGGTATAAAGTGAAAGTGCATATGGAAGAGTTTTAAAAGAGGTGAAGGTAGCAGCTTTAACAAAAGAAAAGAAAGTAAAAGGGAATTAGATTAGATAGAACAATACAAGGTATATGGGATCGATCGTGGTGGGATTAGGATGTGTGAATCACTGTTTATGTCTATACGGCAAATGGAAAAAAGAGAAAGTGAACAAAATTTTGGTGATCCCAAGAAGATTGTTTGTCTTTAAATATTTCAATTGTTAGCAGCTTTATATTTTTCTCCATTTTATGGACAGACCAGACCAGACCTTTGTGGGAGAGGGTTATAGGAGTACGGGAGATTCTCTAGTAGCACTATTTGGGAATTAGTAAAAACAATTAGGAATTATGTGACTTTTTTTGTATGTAAATTTAATTAAGAGCAATGACATTATATATATATATATATATATACACACTACATATGCATATTCCTCTGAGTCAAAATTTTGTAAATGATGAACACATCTAAACTCTTTGTTAAATAACTTTTCTTTAAAAATATTTTATAGGTTCTCTACACTAATATCAGCACTAAATATAACCACATTTTTGGGTAAGAATTCAAATTTTAATTCGTCATATGATGGTCTAGCTCCTTCTATTGGTCGCAACCCTAGTTGGACATTTGCTTAAATTATTAGTCTTTCATTTATTTATAGTATTTTCTTACTCATAGTCATAGACATGAAATAATTAAATCTATAACTAATTATGGGACATAGTTGAATACTTTTATTGATTAATGAAAATTTTAAGGTTTACAAAAATAAATGTTATTGAAATATAAATGTTATTTCATTTTTCCACTTGTGCTTGTGAGTGCCAAATTAGTTAGTTAAAGAAATTCATTTAGTTCTGTCCAAGACTGAGCATCTTTCAATTATTTGTGTCTGTTACTATAATGATCGAATTTATTTTTTATCAGCTGACCTACTACAAATTTGGTGATATGTTGGGAATTGAGCTTATTTGATTCTTGCATGTAATGTCAGGCCTTACACCAGTCCAATAAAGTTTGAATTTAGAATCTCAACATTACAGTACTTAATGTTCAATCATTTGGTGGTGTCCCTGTCCAATTTTATATGCAGATAAAAAAGAGAGATTTCATAATTTATAGCTCAAAATTTAGAGAACACTTCAATGAATGATTGCATTTCTACAAAAAAAAAAAAAATTGATAATGTATTTATATTCTACATGATCATATTTTAACTTATTTTATATAGAGGAGTGTTATTTGAACAAACAATTCAGTTGACAACTTATATGACAACCATATTTTACAAAGAAAAAGTAGTTATATGCACAAAAACCAAAGCAAAAGAGAGATAAAGTAAAAAATAATGTGAGTATGAGAGAGAAAATTATCACAAAAATTGTCACCAAATAGATGTTCAAATATCATTTCTCTTTTATATGTGTCATGTGTGCATATTAGGAGGGACTTTAATTAATTAAACATGTCAGTACTTTGAGAGTTGAGACATCAGAAAAATTATATTAAATCTTGAAATTTTTTGAAAGTTAGATTCCACAGTCCGGTTCAGTAATCATGGATATTAATTGCATGCATATTGAAGAATAATTAATAGTTTTGCTATTATCTTCAAAATTTGTTATCTGTTACTTTCTTTTTCCAATGAAGATGTTGAAAGTTCAAGTTTCATTTTCAAGCTCTTACATCTACTTTAACTTTTATAGACAAAAAGACTTTGTTTTGTTATCAATATATAGTATTTTTTTTTTTAAATGAGTTATGTATTCTTTGTATTTAAAAAATATTTATGCGCAAATAGGGACTAATATTTTTATTTTATTTTATCATGCTTGTGTAACATCTCTCAAGAAAAATCAAAATTTAATACTTTTGGATTTTATTTTCTTTAACACCACGTCATGCATGATATTTTCTGGTATATGTAGTTCATTTTTATTTTCATTTAGATAATCATTATGAGGTAACTTGTGCTATACTTTTCAGAGAATTTAAGCATGAACTATTTATGGGAAACAAGTTATATCGGTTAGGCATTATCAAGGACAATGCACTAAGGGTTGCTAGGTATTAGCCTATTACCACTATCTTGCCTAACCAATAACGACCACACGATAAAAAAATCCTTCAAAAAATAATCTATACGAAACTGAAGTTTAATTTTGACATATGAAGGTTGGCCAAACTCAAGTGTCAAAGAAAAAGAGTAATTTCTCTCAAAAGTGAATGTCACCTAATCAATTTGATGCAGATATGTTTGTATTGATGCACACGTACTCCTATATATGATACTTGTACAAATCATAGGGTTCGTCAAATGTTATGTTGATATCTTATATACAATATGTGTACTTAGATTTTAGGTCTGAATTTCATGGGTATCAATTGATCTTAATTTAGCGCTATGGTAACTTAAATTGAATAGACAAAATACAAAACATTAATAAATACAGTATAATTTTGTTCTCCGAAAAATGGATCACATTCACATATATATACATGATTAAGTAGGTAAATTCAAGCCATTGTATAGTAGTAGATGCCTAAAAGTGGACCAATCATTGGCTGTTTACTTGTAAAAATCATTTGATAGCGGCACAATTCATGCCCAAATCTGCACATATATGTAAATTATTATGGTTATAATCTGGCACCATAGTGAAAGTGGTTAATTTGTTTGCAAGCAATCCAATTATTGGATTTAAGAATTAATATTTTAATCAATTTTAAATAGAGAAGATACACATTTGAGAGCGACCCATATGCATGTTCGATATTTGATTTCTATTCTACAATATGACTAGATTTGACATTATTTTTTAAACTTGCTCTTTGAACGAAAGAGATATAGTAATTTGAAGTTTAATTTAGTCAGGAGCTAAGTAAAATTTCACTAAACATCGTTTTGGTGGGGATTGAAACTCAAATTATACATTATTTGAGTTTGAGATGATATAAATAAAGATTTAGATGTCATATTGAATTTCACTTGCATATTTTTAAGGTTCTTGGGAAAAATTTGTCATTTGATGTAAATTTTTAACTATTTAAAATCAATCACTTAGTTTGCTCGTTAAATTTAAATAGTGAGATAATCAAATTTCATGTTAAAATTCAACCTTTAGTATCCAAATCAATATACAGTAACTCACTAACAATGATTTGTTGATTTTTTTTGACACAACAATGATTTATTTTAGAGAGCAATGAATCGTTGAAAAAGTCATCATCATCATTATTATAAATGAATCCTTGTCAAAAAAATAATTATTATAAAAGAAGCATTAATTATCAAAGTTAAAGAAGCATTATTATAAAAGAATTTTTTTTTAATACATCTCTAATTTCCTTGTGAAATTAGGGACCGCTCTCTATATTTATTTTATCTTTCATTCTCTATTTTTCTTCAATAATTCAACTTTCTTTAGTAGCTCATGAGAAAGAGGAAATATAAATACGTGCCTCCGACTACAAATATGGCTGCTAGCTATTTTATTTTTAACTAGCTAGGATACCTACTTGCTAAAATTATTATTCTTGTGTGGAGTTAAAAAAGAAGGAATCTCTCTTGAAATATTTGTTCATTTCGTTGACTATATAATACTCCTTCTATATGGGAAAATGATATTTAATTGTTTTCAAAATTTTAATCATGAGAGGTGAGTAAGATGGATGGTATTGGTGGGCTTGTCCTATGCATGAGCAAGGGTTTTCAATGATTTTTGTGATTAATGTATCTTCAACTCCCTTTTTTTACTCTCAAAACTAGCAGCAGTATTTTAATAGTAGGTAGAATCGTACGTAGTTGGTGTGATTAATTTTTTTTGGGTTTTTTTTTTCAAGAGGTTGGTGTGATTTTTAATTTTTTTTTTTTGACAAAGAAGTTGGTGTGATTATTTTTGAGAGGAATTATAGAAATTACTTTTGTACTCTTCCTAACTAATCAATTTTATTATATTTAATATTATCATCTCCATGATATGTTTTTATTGATTAGAGGATCAATTTTCACCGAAATATCAAATAAAGATTTTTTTGATAGAAATTAAATAACGATTTCTAACAATAAAAATAAAATTCCTTCAAAAAAACTATAAAAATAATTGGTGTCTGAGTTATTTTTTTTTAAAAAAGAAATCATTGTAATTTATATTTGAGTTCATCAAATGGAGTTGTAATATTATTTTTTCTTCAAATTCTTTGGAGATAAATTTACAATGTTACAATCAATAATATATAAATTGGTTTAAGTGGTAAGAGATTTGATCATGATAGAGGTTCGATCCCTAACATTAACATAAAAATTTCATAAATTTAACATGGAAACCTATAAAAGATATATCATTGTTTCAATAGTACTCAATAATAAATCAACCGAATTGTTGCAAAAATTATCAAATTAATTACAATGCAAATATTATGGGCAGATATATATATATAACATTGTGCATGCATGAACCATAGAACATTTACCATTTGATTCATTGGTTGGTTGTTTTCACTTCCCTGCGTATAGAGTTTAAAATAATACAAGTAGTACTATCCCACATTTTGGATCTAGTAAGTGGTGCTAAATCCACTTGAAAATATTTCAAAATTGTGAAATTGCGGATAATTTCCTTAAGTATATGGTTAATTTAGATCATTTAAAAATTGTGAAGTCGCAGTTAATCATGTAATTGAATTAACGATAATTTAATTGTAAATTAAATTAGCCACATTTTTTAATATGATTAAAAAGATGTCGCGGGTGTGGAAATAAATGGGTGTCTGAATATCATTACTTTTAAAATATTTACAAAAGAATAAATGCTAAGTAACAAACGTAATGATATTTTAAAGGTGAAGGTTTTGATACTAAAATCAAAACATCACTGTAACATGTTCAATATTCCACAAATTGACCTTTCTGCATTAATACTTCTGCTATCCAGATTTGAAAATTTCGGAAAATCTATTGATCAACCTTTTTAGATGCCGGTAAAAGTTTAGGGAGAGTTTACCGCCTATTTAAATTTCACAAGATCTGAGGGATTAGTCTCCGCAGTTACACGCGGAGAGAATACCCAATTTACACCAAAAAGGATGCCAGCAAAAGTTGGATATCAAGACAAACACTACTTATGTTGATGTTGTAGACATCAGTATTAGGTCTAATAGCATAATACTAATATTTAAGCTAAAATGAAGTAAAAAGTATGCATATCAGAAAAACTTATTCTATATTATGTTACTCTTTACCGTTCAAGATTCTGATGGCTTCATGTAAATGCTCTTTTCTAAGTGGCTTCTCTATATAAAAGTCCATTCCGGTCACCGACGTCGATCTATCAATATCTGCACTTAATGCAATGATAGGAATGCGAACGCCGAATGGTTTCTCGATCTCTCGTATACGCCTTGTTGCCTCAAATCCATCCATTACCGGCATCTGTTGAATTCATTCATCATATAAAATTAAAGCACATATTGTTCTAACGATGAAAAATCAATCATTTCCTAAGTTTGATAAAGCTAACAAAAGAAAAGGAGAAGAAACCTAACCATAGTACATGGTCATTATACCTGGCAATCCATTAAGATGTAATCATAAGGAGGATTAGGAATAGGATCATTCCTTTTTAGACCTAGCATTACAGCTTCTTTGCCATTCTCACATTGCTCGACAGTTACGTTGCACCAAGCGAGACCAATATATTTGTCGCTATCACATGTAAAATAATAGTATCCTCAACAGCTTGAGTCTTCACATTCTTGAATTTCTTCTTGATGAACCGGAGAATTTCTAGAGTGAGGTTTCTTAATGCTTTACCAAACACAACCATTATCATACTCAGGAAGAAGCATTATGACTTGGAACAAACGACTACCGTGAAATGGTTTCGATATGACAATGTCGTTTTGATCAATTATTCTAGAATCAATACGATGCATATGTTGATTATCCAACCAAATTAACAACATTACAAGAATTCGAAAGGCCTTTCTTGAATTTGGATATAATCCCAAAGAGTTCAGAAAATGATGATCCTGCATTTGTAGTATCGATGACAATCAAGACGAAACATGCTACAGTTCCAAAATTTGTCTTTTTGAATACTGGATTAGTGAACAGGAGTAGTTTCTTTGACTTGAACATAATTCTCAAACACAGACTTGTAATTCTCTTTGGGAATTCCTTTTCCTGTATCGTTCCTTTTCTTGTTGAATTGAATTCATTGTTTTTTCTATGTCCTCCTCATCTGCTTCATTTTTCTTCTTAGAAGAAAATAACCATGACAATTGTTTCATGAAACTATTTTGGTTAGTCATGAATTAGCGATTTCGTCTTGAAATTGTAACATATTAATTATTATATTATGTTCATTACTAGAGACTTCAATAAAATTATATTAAATTTTGAAAATTGTCCGGCGATATAGTCAAATTAACTCTTTAAAGATGCTATTTTATCTGTATTGTGGATGGTTATCATTTCAGCAGATTCATCGATGGTCTAAATGTACGATTTGTTCCTCTACACCATCAAAAAACCTTCTTAATGACAACAACCCACCTTAAGATATAATCGCATTATTACAACACTAATTTGGTTATATTCTTGAATTTTAAATAAATGTATTTCTCCTTATTATTAAATGCATACAAAAAACTCAAACTTCTCAAATAAATATATTTTGTTTTTGTTATTATTTTTGAATCATACTGAATTTAAATAAAGAAGAAAATATGAACATTTTATTGTTGTTCTTCACAAGAGGGATGATCCCTTACGCCTACATAGTTTTTTTTTTCCATGGAAATGTTTGTGATAATTTTAAAGAAAGGATTTTTGTTTAAAAATATATATCACTAATTTGATGAAGGAAAAAGATATTGAATGCAAAAAGTTGACTGGTGAATTAGTTTATTGATATTTGTATATAAATAAATCAAAAATGGGTTTAGCACAATCATTATATTTTTTAGTTTGCATTTTTTTAAAGATTTTTGCAATGGGTAAACTAAAAAAGGATTTAACGTAGTTCATATTTTATAGATTTGTATAATGTTTAAATCAAAATTAGATTTGACAAGATCATCACTAATATTTTCGGTTTATATTTTATTTAAGAAAAGTTTGCAAAATGATTATAATAAACAAGAATCAAATATTGCCGTGAACGTTAAAATTTGGAAAGTGTTGAATTTATTTATTTTTGGTTACTGAAAAGTGTTGAAATTAAAAGTGAATTTGAGACATTCATTACTTACATTTATGGAAATACTTTCAATTTTTAACAATCTCTTCGATTTGAAGGTTTTAAATGAAAAAGGAAAATGCTTAATCGCACGATAGCAATACAAGCACGAATGGGCACGACACATTACAGACCGTTGGATGAGCTTTTTTCTTTTTATTCATGATTTTCTCTTTCCCATGTTTATATTTGCCGAGACTTGATTGCCACGTCGTGCTAGACTTGATTGCCACGTCGTGCTACATTCGTAGGCTTTTGAATCGTGCTGCATAGCACTACTCAATGAAAAAAGCAAATGTGAAAGGAAAATTGAGATGAAGCTAAAAATGTTAAAACAATATCGGTGGAGTGTAACTGACAATAAAATGGTAAAAATTATCATGTAACATCGTACATTTCCTAATTACAGTTTAACATGGCGTGTACTTTCTCTGTTTTGTAAAATATTTGATTTGTTGTGAATAATATTGCGGAAAAAATAATTTAGGTGTGTATTTTGTTGCATCTAGCACAAGTTAATTTAGTTTTTAGTGATAACAATTCACTTCATGTATGGTCTTCCATTTACACATGTTTGGGGTTTGTGATTATGTTACTGCACTCTTGTTTTGTCTATTGGGAGATATATGTACTATGGGACTCTGTGTATTGGCGAAAAACTTCTAATTGGTTTGATTTGTGTTTACGATATTATTATCTAACGGTTAATTAGATCTTGAATTTAAATTTCTCATGAAATTGGAGATGGTATAAATCTTTATTTTCAGAGCTCTCCTAAGCTTCTTTAAAATACATACGAAGTAAAAAAAAAAAAATTGTAATTAATCATACATGTACAAGTTATATATCCACCAATGTAATATATATCATATGTTGGAGAATATATATATATGTGGGGGACGAGTTTCTTGGCTTGGCGGAGAGATTTCTCTTTTGTAGAGTTGGTAGTGTCCCTTTCACGTACCTTGGGTTACCGGTTGGTGATAACCCCCGCCTGGATAAGACCTGGCATCCGCTTATTAAGTTGCTTACAAGTAAATTGGGCTCCTGGGGGAATAAATAAGTTAGTCTTGGTGGTAGAGTTGTCCTCCTGAACTCCGTCCTTAATGTTATCCCCATCTTCTACATGTCTGTTATGAAAATGCCTGTTAAGGTGTGGAAGAAAATTGTTCGTATCCAGAGAGAGTTCCTTTGGGGTGGGGTCAAGCGGAGTAAGAGCATCCCCTGGGTCTCGTGGGCGGTGGTTTGTAAGCCTAAGCGTGAGGGGGGTTGGGTGTGAGGGATCTCCGTCAGGTTAATCTTGCCCTTTTGGCCAAGTGGCGGTGGCGTTTTTTGTTAGGAGATGGTGGTTTGTGGCGTGAGATCATTACCGCCCGTTATGGGGTTTGTCATCCCTCCCCCCATCTTGGTGGTAGGCAGTCCGACCTTCGTGGGGTGTCCTTCTGGTGGTCCAGTATTTCCCTTTTGGGTGGGGAGAAGGATGCGTCGGGGGACTGGTTCTCTGAGGGGGTGGTTAGAGTCATTGGGGATGGTCTCTCTACCCAGTTTTGGCATGATCCCTGGTGTGGGCCTGCGATCCTTAGGGTTAGGTTTAGGCGGCTTTATCACCTTTCCCTCCAGATGGTTGGAAAAGTGGGGGAGCTTGGGCACTGGGAGGACGGTGCCTGGGTTTGGGATCTTTTGTGGAGGAAACCCCTTTTTATCTGGGAATCGGAGCTTCTTGTTGACCTTCTTGCGGTTGCGGTTAGGCCTTTAAGGGTAAACAGGGAGGATAGGTGGTCTTGGTCTATTAGCACTGATGGTCTGTACTCTGTGAAGTCGGCCTACTCGATTCTTATTAAGGATCTTCCGGCTACGGGTACCCCCGTGGGGGAGGAGTTGCGTGCTGTCTCTAGGGTGTGGAAGTCTTGGGCTCCGTCTAAAGTGATTTTTTTTCGTGGCAGCTTCTCCTTGATAGGATCCCTGTAACAGCCCGATTTTCCGTTAGAATTATTTTATATGTGTTATATGTGCTTGCATGCGATTATCTGTCATTGGGTGCATTTTCATGGGTTTCCGTGTTAGAAGGGTATTTTGGTCATTTTGTGAGAACGGGTAAAATTGTAAGTTGTGGTGAGAGTTACTTTTAGTGTTTAGTGAGAATAGTTGTTTCACTAAGTTACTAGAGTAAAAATTAAGATTTTACCGTTTAGTGACCGTTAGTGACATTTTACCGTTAATTGACCGTTATTAGTGAATTGCAGGTTAGAGTATAGAAACATTTTTGGTTTGAATAAAAATGGGTTAAGTCCACTAGAAACTAAGTTAAGCCCATTAAGGGGAATATACCATACTCCCTCCGGTCTCGAATGTAAGAAACAAAACAAAAAAATTGTTGGTCTCAAATGTAAGCAAAAGTATACAAAAGTCATCATATTAAATGTTACTATTCCAATTTTAACCTCATTTACTTTATCCAATTTGTTTCACATTCCCATGTTTAACGCATTCCAAAGATTTTTCATTGGTGGAGTTCAAAAGTCATGTTTCCAAGACAAGGGCATAACAGGAAAAATGGTCTTTTTTACAATGACTCAATCCACTTTCTTAATATGTGTGATTTTTTTTTTGTTTCTTACATTCAAGACCGGAGGGAGTATGAGTTTGTCTTAGGAAATATCATTCATTTTCATTTCACAAGATATTTCTAGAGAGAGGTAGAGAGAGAAAGTGGTGAAGAGAAGAAAAAGGGTTAGAAGAGGAGAACTTGTAGAATCAAGAATTGGGGTGAGCTTAGGAGCTAAATTGAAGCCTAAGTTTGGGTTAATCCTTATCTAAAGTAAGGGGGTTAGTTTTCATCATAATCACTTTTTTAATTTTCAATTATTTGTATGATAAGTGCTTAATAGGATGAATTGATTAATTGTTCATATGTGATGATTTTTTTTATTTTTTTTGACTTTTTTTTAAATTAAAGTCATTATAAATTGGTACATTATCAAATCAATCTCTAAATTATTCCTTAAAAATCAAGTTGGTCCTTGAATTATGTCACTTAATATCAAATCGATCTCTGAATTATTTATCATATCTATCAATTTGATCTCTGATACCGTCAAATAAATGCTAAAAACTAAAAGAACGTGAAGAACACACAAGAAAGAAGTTAGGAATAACAATTAAACATTATTGTTTCAATACCTTCTAATAAATAATAGTTAAACTTATTGTTTAATCCTTTCGGTAGTTAAAATTGATTCTACATATCGTATCTTTTCAAAGTTTTTGCTATTCCTAATTCAATATCACATGCTTTTAGTGTTTAACATTTATTTGACAATATCAAGGATCAAATTGATAGATATAATAAATAATTTAGGATCCATTTGAAATTGAGTGACATAATTCATGGACCCACTTGATTTTTAAGGAATAATTTCGTGATCGATTTGACAGCGTAACAATTTGTAATGACTTTCATTTTCAAAAAAGTAAAAAAAAAAAAAATTCATCAAATTCATCCTTGTACACGTGGAAGTTGACTTGGAACTCCACATCAGCGCTTAACGTGACACATTAACACTCTTAACGGTGGGACTTGATGAAGAGACTAAATTGATTAACATTTATAAAATTCAGGAACGTATTTGCTAATTCAAAAAATTTAGGGATCAAATTGACTGATGCATACAAATTTGAAGACCAAAATGCCTATTCACTCCAAGAAAATTTGATGTATAAAGAATAAATTTTTAACGATACACATTGTTCTTTTAAATTTTTAACTATCATTTTCACATATAAAAGCTATTCTCATGTGATATACCCCATATATATATAACATGTCTTGCCAATAATTAAATAAGCAATACAGGAGATACATGTGTCATTATTGTAATGATTGCATTTAGTTCGTTTTAAAATTGTTGGATTTCGGATTTCCAAATTGTTATATCTGGATTTTCAAATTATATTTTGAAAAAAGAATTGTCATCTAGCTAAGTTGTTACTAGATAGAGTCACAACCATGTTGTCTTTAAGACATTTTGTGATACTGCTCAAAATTGTGCAAGGTAAAAAATCAATCAATCACGTCATCTGCAGGATAAAACAAGTTAATCAAGTTAATTGTGCAAGCGGCATGCAATCAATCATGTTGTCTCTAATATAGTACAAAGACCACTCTTTTAATACTGAAATCACTCTAATATGATGATGTGACCACTCTATTATAGTTTTGAGACCACTCAAATATGATGATACGACCATTCTGACTTTTAATTTCTTGAAATGTAGGAAATTATTGAATATATATATATATATATATATATATATATATATATATATATATATATATATATATATATATATATATATATATATTGTTAAGATCATTCTTAATTATGGGACATTGTTATTCCAAAAAAAAAAGGACTATGATCTTAAAAATATTTTTTATTCCAAAGGGACATAAATTATCAAAGGGACTATGCCCTTAAGATCATTCTTGATTCCGAAGGAACGTTATATCGAAAAAAGAACTATGGTCTTTAGAACACTATCAATTCTGAAGGTACAGAAAAAGGAGATGAGGAGTAGAATAACACGTTAACATAAGCTGGAGGGAGAACAGAGAAAGAGTTCTCGACAACTCAATAGAACTCTTTTGTATATTTTTTGAACTAGGTGAGCTCTCCTTTTATAGAGATAGTTTGTAAATAATTTGGAGAAACTTAATAATTAAGTAAACTTAAAAATTACGCAACCCACAAATCAGCTCAAGTAACAAACGAATCAGATAAGTTTAAAAAGAAAGAAACCCACAAAAGTGGAATGAATAGATTAATTTGATATGAATGAAGAAAAGATAGAAAACTGAGTTGGATTCAAAATCTTAACACAACCAACACAAACTAAAATTATGGAAAGTGATGTCTATGAATACAATTCATAATTATTATTTTTATCTTTATCGGGTATTTAGAAAATTAAATACCACAATTTAAACACTACTAATGTATGTATTCTATTTTATGTGAGATCCCCACACTCTATTTTTTCAATTCACACAATACTAGATCAAAGTCTAATTACTTGGTGTTTAATCTTTCAATTTTCTTTAAACTTCACACCAATGTTCCAACAATCCCCACTTGAATTTTAAAAATAGTTTCATAAATAATGTGAAAACGTTTCTATAAGGTTGATAATAAACAAGGGTGTCGACAATGTAACGCCCTAGTTGTTATATTTAAATTATTTTGATTTATGTGGAGTCTATATATATATATATATATATATATATATATATATATATATATATATATGATTTTTGGGTGATTTATGTGGTGTATTATTTTATTATATGGTTTATTTAATAATCATTAAAATGAGTATGAAATAATAATTATTTTGGTGTTTGGGGAATAGAAATTATGGGGAGTTAAGTGTAAATAGAAGGAAGTTACAAGTAAGTGGGAAGTTAAGACAGAGAAGTTAGAAAACCAGTTTCACGTAGAACAAGTTTTGGGAGAAAAGCAAGAGAGAACCCAAGGAAGAACCAAGAGTTGATTTTGTTGTGCATTTATTCTGCAAATTTAAGGTAAGGGTGAGGTTTACTTCAATAGTGTAGTCATTGAATTCTGATTTTGAGTTTAACAGGTTTTGGTGAAAATTGGGGATTTTGGATTTTATGTTGAATTGTTGATTTTGGGAGTTGGAAGTGTGAATTTGATGCTAGAAATAGGTTCTAAGTACATACAGAAAGTTGTTTTATATCTGTAAACTGATTTGGGGAGTGATTGGAAGAAAAATGGGATTTTTGGGAAAAACCAGTTTTCTGCCCGTACAGAAGTTCATCGCTCGCCTCGCGAGTAGCTGTGCTTGCCATGGCGAGTGAGCAACTTCATAGCTCACCTCGCGAGCAGATCAACTCGCCGTGGCGAGCAAGCCAGTTCAAAACTTGATTTTTGAAATGTTGTTATAGGCTGTTTTGGGGATGGTTTAAGGTACCTAGATGATATTAATGAAGACTGGAACAAGTTTTAGGTTAAAAAGATGAATAGGGAGCTTAGAATTGAGGTTTGAGTGAGAAAATGTCATTTTTTCCCGAGAGCACCTAATTTTCACTCGCCTCGAGTTCGCCTTGAACTCGCCATGGCGAGCAAGTGTTTTTGTGAACTCGCCATAGCGAGCAGATGTGCTCGCGAGGCGAGCTGTGCATTGTTGAGTGCTGTTTTGCTAACATGAATGGTAGTGATTGAGTGTTGTTGTTTAAGCATAGTTATATTTAATTATGCATAATTCTGGATGGTTGAATCTCTATTGGTTGTTGATTGTTGTTGATGACTGAAATGTATGCTAACTATTGAATAATACATGTTGTTTAAGTGGTGTCACATGGAGTTTGCATTGCATGGTCAGTTGTATGTAGATATACACAAGTAGGTCCATTGCATATGCATAAAACAGCGGAGAGGACTCATGTCCTGGAGTACTAGTTGCTCAACAGCGGTGAGGGCTTCGGTCCTGATGAATGCTTTAACCATTCAAAAGCGGTGAGGGCTTCGGTCCTGTTTGGTACCACATGCATATTTGCATATTTGAGGAGTCTAAGGTGTTGTCTTAGCAGTGTTGTCATGTCATTTGCATGAGTCTTAGTTGTTGATTGTAATTGTTACATTGATGATGATGATGTTGTTGGTAAATATGTACATTGTATACATACTTGATAAGTGGATTCTGATGATGTTGTTGTTGCTTGTGAATTAATTATGTATATTTGCAAGATGATGTATTTGATGTTATAGGGTGTTAGATTCAATTGAAGATTTAATATCTATATTTATTGTTGTGAATCTCACCCCTTCTGCTTGAAAACGTTGCCCTTCCTATGGGTAACTTACAGGTGATCCTGAGTAGTTAGTGGTGGCTCAATGTCGTGTCTAGGGCTCTGATACGTGGGATGTGAATTATTATCTATATTTATTGTTGTTTTTCCTTCCCATGTATCAAATTTTGGAACTTGTTGATATGGCCCTTGTCGGTTGACTTATTGATGATTAGGCTTAATGTCAAGATGTTGTTGGAGACTTAAACTGTTGATGTTTATTAAATGCAAACTTTCCGCTGCATAATTTTTGAGATTATGAATGATGTCGATTTAAATAGTTTTATTTTCTATTTAAGGAATTTTGAATTTGCAATGTAGCATGCCCGTTTGGTGCTTAACTCTGATGAATAATTGTTATTTAATTACTTTTGGGTAACGGGGTGTTACAGACAACAACTTGAACCTTTGCATAGCGAGTAAAATTCCAATTAATAAGAGTTACTCGTGGCATTGAACTCAATCTCAGACATAGAACCTGCACACAACCTTTTTATGGTGTATTCTAAAATCTCGCGTGTTGATGGTCCTGCATGTTTATACTAGTTTTAACGAACGTTCTAGGTATTCTACCTCAAAATCACATAGAAACTGACCTTAGTTCCACATTCGTATAGGTGAATCTATCAAGAATATCTTATAGCTCTATACTCCACTTCATATAGAGTATAAATCTTCATTAAGAGATTTTATCATTTCAACCTCATGTTGCTTTAGGAATCATAACATGTTTTATCACTCCATGACTTGTTATTACTCATTGAACCAATTTCTTGGGATCTCTAGTCATTTAGGTCGGGTTACCATCACTCGTGATCTTTAGGCATTAGTCTTATCCTATTGGATGTGTTTGCTAATTTTTATCAGTATGTACATACTAGATCTACTTTAACCATTCTTTTAGAGTGTTGCTAGCTCTCCAGTTATTATGTGTTCGTGCCTCAGTTATCGTCTTTTATTATTGTAGTAACGATTCTCAATTTTGTAATAGTTGCAGTACTATCACAAAGAATTAACACACATGACAATAGTTTTTCCCACAAGGGGAGCTCGACTAGCAAGAATCTTATCAACTTGTTTCGTCATTAGTTTTCTTTAGCGATCTCTTATCAGATTCCATTTTGGACTGAGTCAATATGTTATGTTTCATATTTTCAAGAAGCAGATCCTCCAGTGATACTCAATGTGTAGCCGCTGTCCGCTTAGGAATCATATGAAAGGATGTTCCATTTTGTGTCATTGTACCATTCAAGTACAATATGATACTTCTCAGAAAGTAATCCTAAAGTCATCATTTTTTTTAAGACACCTCATGACAATAGCATGTCAATGCTTCTCACCTAGTCTATTGATAAACTTGAACAAGAATCTCATGACATAAGCAATGTCAAGTCTAATACATTTAGTGGCATAACCAAGAGTTGCCAATGATGCTCGTATATTCTATTTTGTCTAACATCGTCTCAAGCGTTCTTAAAGAGTTTTACACTTGGATCATAAGGTGTGCCCTTATCCGTTTTTGTAATAGCTCTTTAAGACCTAAATTTTTTTCTACCTTAGAGTAACTCACTTTCCTTCACACTAAATTATTCACAATAAATAGTCATTTTCATCTTTAAATATTAACAGATAGTTACAATAATCTTTTAATGTGTTCAAATTCTAAAATAGTCCTTAATTATACATTTCGTAATAATGTTATTATTTAATTTAATTTAATTTAATTAAAATTAATATAAAGTGACTATTACCTTAGTTTTTCTCTAAAAAAACAAACCTTAGTTTTGATGGTAGAGAAAAAAATAAATTAAAATGGGTAATTTTTAACTTAGGTAGGTAGTTCCTTAAAAAAAAAAAAAACTTAGGTGGTTGATTAATTGTAACCTTAGTTTGGATTATAGTTCATTATTATTTGAGTGAGAAGTAGCATAGAGTTTTTTTATTTTTTTGAGGGAAAGTAGCATAGAGTTATTCCAAACAAAATTGGAATTGCATAGTAGAGCATAGGAGCGAAGCATTCAATATGAGTTTTCTGTTCGGCAGTAGAAAGACTCCCGCAGGTAATTCTTCAAATTTTCACTTTTAATCAATTGGTTTTTTTTTATTTTTTTTATTTTCTCGTTGTGATTATGATTGTGTTGATTGAATTGTGAAAAAAACAATAATTTAATACTGGGTTGTTTTTTATTTGTTTTTCTAGTTTAGAAAAATTGTGACTTTGATTAGGAACTGAGTTTTTTTGGTTAATGGGTAGTTTTGGTTTTTTTGATTTTGTTAACAGAGCTTTTGAGGGAAAATAAAAGGATGCTTGATAAGTCTATTAGAGAAATTGAAAGGGAAAGACAAGGATTGCAGTCTCAAGAAAAGAAATTGATTGGAGAGATTAAGAAGAATGCCAAACAAGGACAAATGGTATTTTCTATTACTAGCAGATTATCCACTTTTCTATTGCATTTAGTTCGGTTAGTTGTATATTTTGATGTAGGTTGAATTATGTTTTATTCCCTGCAATTATTGTGCTTTTTGGTTTTAATCCTTGTAAGTTCTTTTGTTTGAGTTTAGTCCCTGCAAATTCAAAAACTATTATTTTTAGTCTATGATGTCATATGCGGCCCAATATAATACGCCATGTAGGCCGATTAAGTGATGTTAGAGACTAAAAGCAGTTGTTTTTTAATTTGCACGGACTGAAAATAAAAAACACTGATTGTAGGGACTATTTAAACTTTTATTGTATTATATCCGCTTTGGTTTAATTTGAACGTTTTAGTTTCATAATATCAGTGTTATTTGAACTTAATTAAATTTCAGTTTCAATATTCACTAACGGTGTTACTAAGGAGAATTTGTTAGGAACTGTGTTGTTAAGGGTAAATTTGTTAAGAAAAAATGTCTGAACAAAATTGATAATTACTTTTAGGGTTATATTATACAAGTATAGATTATTTGGAATTCTTAAGTAGTCTATGTCTGATGAGAAGTTTATTGCTTTTAAGGATTGTGGTTTTTAATATAGTAGGGTGTTGTTATTTGGACAGGTATGTAATATGTTTGGTCTGGTTTGAGTAGTTTCTGAGTTTGGTTTCAATTTGTTAGGGTGCTGTGAGGGTTATGGCCAAGGATCTTATCAGAACTCGCCATCAGATTGAAAAGTTTTACAAGCTTAAATCGCAACTTCAGGGTGTGGCTTTGAGAATTCAGGTTTGTTTTGCATAGCATGTTGTGTTTTCTTTGTCTGTAGCTCAACTTTGAAAATTTCTTCATGCTTATTGTGCTCCTAGGATTTTAGCAGATAAGTTGAGGTTATGTACTACTTTGATGCATACATATTATGTAGCACTGACACTTATGATCGAAGGCGTTACAAGTGTCTAACATGTGTCGGTATTGGGCACTGACATACGTGATTACATTCAATTAATTCATTTTCTTTAATTATTGTTGTTTCGACGTGCAAGTAACGTGTACGGTATCCATGTCTCTGTCGGTGCCTCATTGCAGATATATAATGAGCCTTGTGTATATACTTTCATTCTCATTCATACTATGGCAGTATCATATACATACTGCAAGAATTCTGTTAATTTATAATTTTTAATCTGTAATCTGTAGGATTGATTGATTTATTATAGCTTTTAAAAATGACTTCCTGAGATTAATTGTAGACACTTAAATCTACTCAAGCGATGGGGGACGCTATGAAAGGAGTTACTAAAGCAATGGGTCAAATGAATAGGCAGATGAATCTACCTTCTTTACAGAAGATAATGCAAGAGTTTGAAAGGCAGAATGAGAAGATGGAACTTGTTTCTGAGGTAATGGGAGATGCAATTGATGATGCTTTAGAAGGTGATGAAGAAGAGGAAGAGACAGAAGATCTTGTGAATCAGGTTCTTGATGAGATCGGAATTGATATCAACTCTGAGGTAAGTTATTATCATTCTTATTATTGTAAGAAAAAAGTTATTAATAATAGACTAGCCCTTTTTTGGATAAACAACTTAATTAAGCGCTTATAGCATAAGCGTTTATCATAAAAGATTTTGTATAATCTATTTCTATAACAATGGATAAAATAAAGTCAAATTTCATATAAGCTGTTTTCGCTTATGAAAATAAGCTAAAAATATCTTAAGGACATGTCATAGGTTGTTTCTATAAGCTCTCTCTAACGTCTCACAAGTGCTTATGCCAGTAGATAAACTCAAATAAGTCAATTCAAACAGGCTCTAAAATGAATGATTGTTCCCCTAGCTTAGAAAGAAGCTGTAACAATAATAACGGAGTGATGATGAATATGTCTTTTGTTCTACGTGCAGCTTTTGAATGCACCTGCATCAACCTCAGCCGCTGCACCAGCGGCAAAGAACAGGATTGCTCAGGCCGAACCAACGGGCAATGATGATGGTGGAATAGATGATGATCTACAGGCTAGGTTAGATAACCTAAGGAAAATGTGATGCGTAGGAATATTTGGAGAAACGTTTCAAAGAAGCATGAAAATAATAATTGTATATGAAATCAGTACGTGTTTTAGTCCGTTTTATTTTCAGGTTTGGAGCTATCTTACTTATGTATAGAGCAAAGCTAAATGTTACACGTTTTCCATGATATATATCAATTTTAAAATTGTGAATCTCTTCTTGATGATTGATATACCTCTTTTATCACATCAAACATTTGATTTTGCATCAATGTTATAGTTTCTATGATCATGTAATTACTAGAAATTCTTTGTGATACATAGATCTTATTAGAATTGGTTACATTTGCTGATCTGACTGGTTTGTTAGAAAAGGAAACGTAGATATATGCAGAGGGTATGGTACGGTAAGGTGAAGGCATTCAGAACGATTTTCTGTTATAATCTAAGTGGTTTGGGTAGAGAGAGAATTATCTCTTCTCTGGAATCACAGAGGGTTTTCTTTTCTATAAAACATTTCCTTTTCAATTAATAATATAAATTTGTTCTTTTCTTTATTTTTGTGTTCCTATCAGATTTATTCATATGTACTTCATAGTAGATAGCTACTGCATGCATCACAGGTTAGTTTTATACGACTTCTATGGTCCAGAAGGAACAAATAGCTAATCATAAATGAGGTTCATTGTAGAAAATTTTAATTAAATTTTTAAATTCAGAAACCATATGTGAGGAACAAGGAGAAAAGTTTTAGTTCAAGAGAAAAAAAACTAGCTATGTCATTGTCACTAGTAGGTTGCTATGAACCAGAATATTCTCAATCCTAGAGTCAACAATTTCCATAGTCCGATGATCATTATTTGTCAATGATCCATTTGGCGAAGTTACTTGATCAATCTGAGAGCGACACAACGGACATCCCAAATGAGAGGCAAGCCACTTATCAATGCAAGATGTATGAAACATGTGCTTGCAAGTGTGAAGCTTCCGAACGCTTTCGTCTTCTTGGAAGATTGTTAAACAGATAACACATTCAGTCTGGTTTATGCCTTTTGCAGCATCAGCTTCATTGTACAGAAATGTGATTGAATGCGACTCTAAACTCATGCAAGCCGAAAATTTGTCATTAGAAGATATGACTGTTGTAGGAAGACGTGATTCATGATTGGTAACCCTGCACCATCCTAACATAGTGAGAATGAAAAATGTAAAAGCAATTACTAGTGCTCCAGTGATTATGATCCCAGGGAGAATATACATTTCCTCATATGCTGAAAAAGCCATGAAAAGGAAAAGGGTATCTATAAATATATTTATAGAACCGTTTCATGATAGAGTTGACAGTTTCTATGAGCATACAGCAACAACCCATTCGGTCACAACAAAGCTGGAGATGATTAAAGGCATAATAATAATCTAATAAAGTGATATATACTTTTGGAATTTATATGTTTTGGAAAGAAAAAGAATGTAACTGGTATTTTGTGATGGATTAGGATAGAGCAATTGTAATTTTGTATTTTTTAGAATTACTTCTGGCTGATGACTACTTCTGGCTGTGTTGGCTGCCGTATAGGAGGTATCATTGTGTGTGAAGGGGATTCTGCCTTTCCTTTTTTGGTGATGATTCCTAAAATTCCATTGATTACATTGGTGGCATCTAATGAATGTTAGAAAGAAAAAATACTTGCATCTTTTCATTTTACTGTCTTTTCACATCTTAGTGCTCTTTTAATAGAGAAATGATATTTGTACAATCATTTTTTGACAATTTTCTCTCTCATACTCACATGTTATTCTTATCGTTTCTCTTCCCTTTTCTCTCTCCATTGTTTTGACCAAAAGAAGAGAGAAAAACATGGTTGTCACCAAAGTTGTCATTTACAAAAATGCTAAACTGCACGGCATTGTCGTGCTACCCACACGACTTTGTTTTCCACTGGGGCGCAATTTCATATTGTTTTCATTTATTTTAGGTTTAATAGCAGTTTTAACCCTCTAAGTTTCAAGAAGTTGCGATTCTGACCCCCTAAGAAAAAAAAAACAACAGAACCGCCCCCTAAGTTTTGCCCTTGTGGCAGTCAAAGCCCCCAAGACCAATTTTGACTTGGTCAACGCACACATGGATGCCACGTGTATTTTTTTTATTTTAATTATTTAAAAAATAATTTTTTATTTTTGTAATTAAAAAAGAATTATTTTTTATTTTTTAATTATTTAAAAAAAATATTTTTTTAAAAAAAATAAATAAATAAATTTAATTTATTTTTTAATTTAAAAAAAAACGTTGACCGAGTCAAAATTGGCCTAGGGGGCCAAAACTGCCACATGGTAAGCCTTTATTTTAATTAAATTTTATATAAATTTCAGGGGCGGATCTCTTTGGAGACCCCAAGTTGCCACTACATCCCTAGTTTTTATATAAATTTCATATTATACTTCCTGGTGGGTTTTGAACCAAAATCCCCATGTATCGGTCAAGCAATATTACCAACACACCCGTTTACAATGTTGCACATTTTTTAAAATTGTTTAAAATATATTCTTCAATATTTAGCATCCAAAAAAAAAATAATTCAAGATCCACCACCGCAAATATCATTTGCTACCTCATTTTAGTAAATGCATAAGGAATACACTTTCAAAACAAATTTATACAAGTGTCAATCAACAAAGTCATTGCCACATCAATTTAAAATTAAAATATCATTTAATTTTAACTATTCATGTCTATACTTACCCCGACCACCTTAACTAAAGACATCATTTTTGTTTCTTGAAACCATGCACGTCTTTCCTTATCCTAGGTGACTTTCCATCTTCTTCTCTGCGATACCGTGTACTCCCTCCGTTTCAAAATATAAGCAAAATAACTTTTTTAGGTTCATTTATTTAATAATGTATGTGGTTCATAATATAGACCACATACATCATTAAATGAATGAACCTAAAAAGTGAATTTTGCTTATATTTTGAAACGGAAGGAGTACTACGAAGATCTTGAAGTATTTTTTTTCAGTCAAACCATGCAATAAGGAACAACTTATTTGATTCACAATGCACATCATGTTTAAATCATTCAATGAAGAGTATTTTGTTTTGAGAGCTTCTTCTTTTTTTGTCAGGTGTTTTGAAAGCTTTATTCGGGCTTTAAATGGAGTTCCGCTAGTGAACAGTGGAATTAGATTGAATATCTGAGTTTGTTTTTTTCTTTTTAAAAGAGTACTACCTCCGGTCCTATTTATAAGAGAAATTTAGATCAACAAAAGTGAATATATTTGGACTGAATTTTTAACTAGATACATCAACTTTTGTTGATCCAAAATTCTCTTATAAATAGGACCGGAGGAAGTATTTTGTTTTCTTCATAGAGAGACCACCATACCATACAGTGGCGGAGCCCTTCATGGGCTGGGGTGGGCCACGGCTCACTCGGAAAAATTAAAAAATCAATGATTATAGGTCTATTTTGCGATATCTTATGCAATTTTGTATCGGTTTTATGTTTTGGTTGATCCAAATTCCTGCAAAGTGGTGTAGTGGTCCACCCGAAAATTTAAATAATTCAATTATAGGTCTATTTTGCGAGATTTTATACAATTTTATGTCGGTTTTAGGTTTCAGTTGATCCAAATTCCCGCAAATTGGAGTAGTGGTCCACCCGAAAAATTTAAATAATTCAATTATAGGTCTAATTTGTGAGACTTTAAACAATTTTTCAATAGTAATTTTAGTGGTCCACCCTCACATTTTTTTCTGGCTCCACCACTGATACCATACAAATCATTAAAAATCGAAATATCTTAACTTTTTTTTCGATGAATAGTGTGCATCACTTGGAAGTTAATATCTTCCGCTTTGTTATTATGACAATGACGAATGAAAAAGGCATGGAGATATGTATTTAAAGAAGAAAGCTCTTTTATCTACTCGGGAACAATATTTAAAAACTGATACACCACATGGATTGCCCTATTTTGTTGAGAGAAGGCTTTGTCGTATGAAGGTTCTTGTTGTTCTTGACGATGTCAATGATCAACAACAACCGGAAATTTTAATTAGAACACTTGAGATAAGCAAGTACTTTTAGATGTAGCACTTTTAGTTGTTATATTTCTAACGACAGAATTACAATTTTTTTTTTTTTTTTTGTAGGAACTAACTTACATTGATGCTTGAAATTTTTTCTTAACTTCATTGGCAAGGGAGTTAGGCCATTAGAAGCTTAGCTACCGACTAGTCGATTGCAGTTAAATCCAAAGGTGTTTGCTAAAATGGATATCTACAATACCTGGAAATTTATAGTGAAGGTTTGAATATTTGCAAAATAAGCTTTTTACTTGTCATATCATCAATATTTGGTCTCAAATATACATGAGAAAAGGTTAGACATTTTAAAAAGGCTTAATTGCACTTTTAGATCCCTATCTTTTCAAAAGTTGCGGTTTTGGACCCCTAACTATTTTAAATACAAAACAGCCCCCTATGTTTTGATTCTTTGGCAGTTTTGGACCCTCAAGGCAAATAAAAAATAAAAAATTTGACATGTGGCACCTCATTTAGGGTGCCACGTCAGCGTTGACCGAGTCAACAATGGACTGAGGGTCCAAAACTGCCAAAGAATCAAAACATAGGGGGCTGTTTTGTATTTAAATTAGTTAGGGGTCTATAACCGCAACTTTTGAAAAGATAGAGATCCAAAAGTGCAATTAAGCCTTTTAAAAACGGAGGTTTGAATGTAGTTCATACTGCATAGTGACATTGTGGGAAGAACATTGGTGGAGTTTCATTTTATGATCAATTCAGGTTCTTGTATTTTATTTGGATTTTGTTAGCTGAAAATAATTATGTACAGAACATTTTACTATATGTTGTTGAATAAAAATTAGAGGACTTTTCAGTTAAAGTAAAGTTGATTTTATACACCAATATAAAAGAATGTACATATGTTTTACATTTTTTTTTTTTTGAGTAAACGTATGGACATTTTACATGAAAGCACATAAGAAAAATTTAAATATTTTGATTCATCCTTCGGTAAAATATATATTTTGACACAAAAACTAAAACAATAAAATGAGAAAGTAAATTATAATTTCTCTTCTAATAAATGCACTTCTCGTTTTCCATGAAAGAACAAAAATATGTCTTGTTGTCGCATAGGGCCACAAAAGTGTTTTTTTTTTTTTTAAATAAATAAATGATATTCATTCATTCAAATTGATAGAGTTATGAATGAAAATTCGCTAAAAATAAAAATGATGAATCTGTGAATAAACTCACAACAACTATGTTAATAACATAAAACAACAAAGTACTAAAACCTACACATATGACTATAATTAAGTATCTGAAATATCCATGTCTCCGAATCTGCAACGTTGACGGCTTCAAAGTCATTGATTTGATATGCACTAGACCAAAGCTGATCTGACAACCTATTCTCATCATGCGTGACGTGCAGGCTCCTCCTGCATGATGTGGTTTCTTCAATTTTCTTCATTTCTTGACCCATTTCTCTTCTCTAAAATGTTTGCAGTGCATATACCTCAAGAGGTCATTTGACACATTTTGTAAAAAAGTAAAGCACGACTAAATGCCACCCGACAAAGTGGTCTAATTTTGGTGATTTAACAAGGTTTCAAAGTCTTTTTCACAGTTTCCGCTTTTTAGAGAGAATTCTTCACTTTGTTACAAAAGTCAACTAAAACAAGCATAAACTTCCCTAAAAGCTCACAAAATGACTAAGAAAATGATTCGTGACAAACTGTCCTCAATTATTAAATTAGATGATCTATGAGTCATATTAGTATTATCATAAGGTGTTGGATCCTATGTCCAAGCTAATTGACTATTCATTAATAAAGATAAATCCTATAATTTTACCATTTTGCCTCTAAGAGGGGCATTTTAGTAATTTCCTATTGATGGGGTGTGGTTAGTGTCACCTCATCATTTTTAGGGTGCATTTCCCATTTTACCCCTCACCATTTTTTTAAATTATTTTACAATTTTTATATTTTTAATAACTTTTAACTATTTTTCAATTTTTATTTTTTTAACTATTTTTCAATTTTTCACCCAAATTTAGTTGCTTCTACATTGCCTTTAAGGGAGATTAAGATATGGTTTGACCCGATTTTTTTTTTACTTCACTACATTATTAAGGAAAAGTAGATCAAACACAATATCAATTAAGTACTTACTAGAAAGAGAATTTTTTTTAATGTATAAAATTGAATGGAATGAGCTTTTGTCAAAAGTTGTTGAATGCTACTTTAAAAAACTATTTCTCGACAATATATTTCACAAGCACCTCTTTTCAACTCACACTGTGAACCTTTTCTTTTATTTTTTAATATTATATTTCAATATGTTTTCTTTTCATTTAACTTTTTTTTTTGTTTGAACCTTCCATTTAATTTTATTATCTTTTTTTCAAAAGAATTTTATTATCTTTTTATCACTTATATATTTAATTTCAATATTGTTTAATCATCACAACCTCACATATTTTTATTCACGCTATCATTTAATGATACAAAATATTTTTATTTACTTTAATCCTAGACTAAATTATCTTCACTCACTGATGCTTCTTTGCTTGATTTCATTTGATGTAAATATGGGTATCAATCATTTTTTGATAACTCTATAACAACAACACTCTTTTTTATAATTTTGGATAATATGTAAATTCACACATCATTGGTTCCAATTGTTTTCATCTTAAATATTATGTCAATTCCTAATCATAGACTGATTATATGCTCACTTAATCAGCTCATACATATTTTATGATGAATCACAATGTTCCGTCGTTTTAACATCTCTTCTTTCGAAGAATTTTTTTTATTGAACCCGTGCGAAGCATGGGTTTGTAACTAATTTTAAAATAAAAAGGTTGTTCACATTATGGTCAAAAATTTAACAATAAAAAAATTAAACAACCTAAACAATCAAGTTGTTGACATTTAACCGAGCCCTAATTTTTTTTATTTTCTTTGGGAGTCTAGCCTGATATGTGCATGTGCGCACACAAATCTATATCATTATATAAACTACTTTATGGTCGATTTTTTTTAGTGGCAAACGCACACATTTTAAATATAGATTGTTTGGAGTTCGAACCTCAACCTTTATATATATTATACATTTGTACTTACCACCTGAGCTAAGTTCAAGGGGATACTCCTTCGGTTTATTTCTCAGGGTCCTCTGAAAATAGTATATTCAAAATAAGTTGGTGGATTTTTGGTGTTTTTTTTTTACTATTATACTTTCATTTTAACGAATCAATAAATTTATATTTTTTTGCACACTCTTTCTATCAAAACAACAATCAAATAGAAATATAAAAGAAGGTGCAGCCCGTCCTGTGTTTGTGTCGCTTGGTGCCTCCTTCTCTGTATATTATTTCAAACTTTTTCTAGTTATCTAATATATATGGATAATGGTTCACTCTATATGGATAATGATTAAGAGCACGACATAATTTTTCGTGCATGTTGCACGACGACATATTTTCTCTTTTATTTTAGAGTTAAATATGTTTTTAATCCCTGTAAATATATCAACTTTTCGTTTTAGTCCCTCTAAAAATTTTCTTCAACTTTTAGTCCCTATAAATTTTTTTAATTTTCACTTTTGGTCCCTCTTTTAAAGTAAACTCATATGTAGAATTCATATTTTTTAATAAAATTTTCCAGAAAAATTCAAAATATTATAAGAATCACTACAATTTTTTTTTAGAATTTTTTAACAAAAAATGAATTTAATATGAATTTATATATTTTTTACGGTTAAAAATTCATATTTAATTTGTACTTTGTTAAAAAATTCTAATTTTTTTTAAAAATGTTTTTTAGAATATTTTACACATTTCTGCACAATTTTATTAAAAAATAAAAAAAATAAATTAAAAATAGGGACCAAAAGTAGTGATTGAAAATTTTATAGGGACTAAAAATTGAAGGAAAATTTTAGAGGGACTAAAACGAAAAACTGACATATTTATAGGGACCAAAAACATATTTAACCCTTAATTTTATGACAGTGTTGTGCTAGTGTTATACCAACATATATATATATATATATATATATATATCTTTGTGAAGTTGTGAAAGTGTTGTGCCAGTCCATGCATATCAATCAATCCTATGATATAATATATGTTTATATAAACTTTCTGCTAGTTTTGACTCAAATGCCAAAAATTCCACTTTTCACTAAGAGGTGAGCCATGTACCTCTATCTAAGGACTAAGTGTTGTTTTATTCATTTAAGATATAAAAAGCAAAAGCACATTTATGATGGAATTGGAAGCAAATTAAGAAAAAAAAACATTGTCGTGCACCTTTCGTGTAATTATAGGGTCGTGCCATATAGCACCACTCAATATATATATTTTGCCATTAAAAAAAAAATAGAAACACAAAATCTATATTCTAACGACATGAAGGAAAAAAAAAACTAAGGGAGTATTAAATTAGATGGTAGCGTTAAAATAACGTGTTGGATCCTTTTTTGACGCAAGCGTGTTGGATCCTAATTTCAAGTTCATGAATATTTTTTTGTACTAAAAGAGTTGTTTACATTATGGTCAGAAATATAACATAAAAAATTAAACACCTTAAACAATCAACGTTTTTTATTGACAACCTAAACAATTAACTTGTTGTCATTGAAGTAAGGAAAATGCTAGATATCAAGAATGATTTATCAAGAAATATTTAAGAATGACATGATATAATAATCACCCTTAGATTTCAGTCTCATTTATTCCTTTCATAAAAAAATAAAAAAATAAATACATAACACCCACCACCCCATGATTTCCGGCCCGACAGAGATTTTATTGGCTAACATTAATTTTAGTACAATTTCTTGATAAAATCTAAGGATGATTATTCTGCCATGTCATTCTTGAATTTTTCTTAAGAAAATCTTTCATGATATATAGCATTGCTCTTAATGTAATATATATTTTTTAGGGGAATATCATATGTAAACTCTGTTGGAACAGAATGTATTTCACAAAAAAAACTTTAATAAATTTTGATGATAACAAGATATTAAAAATTGTCAATTGGTTATTGCTAATAATTGTTCAAGTGTACAGGACCATAGGCAAAGTTAATCAATTTCAATAGGTCTTGGAAGAACAATAGAAAGCAAAAGAATCTAAAGCATCTGAAGAAAACTGCGTCTGAAGCTATGAAGTTTTTCTGAAGTCTCAAGTGCCTCTGAAGTAATGACGTCATCAGAAGCAGAAGTCATCAGAAGCTATATCATCACCAGAATCTACAGTTGATCAGAAGATTCAACCTGAAGACTCTAAGAGTTGTCTCCTGGATTTAAACCCGTCTAAGAGAGCGAAAGAGAAAGAGGGAGGTGCCAACGTTCATTTGAAAAGCACTGGGTGTTTGTCCTTCATTGAAGAGTTGACAAAGTACAAGTGTACAACCACTACCTCCACTACTCTGTTTGTGTCTACGCTACAAGACAAGACAACAGCTTTGCCTGCAGAAATGTTCCTTCAAGATAGGAATGGATTTGAACTTGATCCTTCATAGGACTACACCCAAATCAGGCAAAAGATTATTGGTGGATGATCAAAGGAACTCAACGACTCTTTAGACGTGCTAAAAATCTCAACGTCTCTCTATTCACCTCTATATAAAGGAGTGAAGACTTGAAGATTGGTAGAGACATCAACACAAGTTAAAAGCGCCAAAACTCTGCCAAATTTGATTCTAAAAAGCAATTTGAATTTCTGCTCTGATTTGATGTATCTTAGAAATTCTTAAGTCTAGAGTTTTTATTGCATTGTATTGTAAACACCACTGATTGTATATCAAGTGTTCAAAGTCAAACAATTTTCTGTGTAATTATGTTTGATTAGAAGTCTCTCGATCGCCTGCGTGCTTGAGCATTAGAAGACTCTTGCTTTAGTGCTTGAGCATTGGAAGTCTCTCGCCTGCGTGCTTGAGCATTTGAGAAGTCTCATACTAGAGAGTATTGAGCATTTGTAATCTGTGTGATTATTTCTTAGTGGAAATCTCCTTGGAAGTGCAAGGGGGACTGGACTACTTCCGGTTTGTGGAAGGAACCAGTATAATTGCTTGTGTCTCTCTTTCTTTTCTCTGCTCTGTTTTTATTCCGCTGCATATCTGATGCTGAACATCACATCAGAAGCATTCCTAACCAGCTTCTGAAGTGATACCAGAAGAAGAATTTTTAGAGAAAAAGAAAACACAATTCAACCCCCCTTCTTATGTTTTTCTCACCTTCACACTCCTTAAAAAAACAGAAATGATAATTAAACACATATTTTTAGACACAATACAGACATCATAAGTAATTTGGACTTTTTAATATTAAAGCAGGGGCATTGCCTAAATGCCTAAATTAAGAAACATAAGTAGAATATATTTATTGGAAAAATCTATACTAATTAATCTCTAAAAAAATATGTGTAGATGTTATTGAAACAAATCATGCTTATCTTTTTTAATTACACAACATTATTGCAAATAATATAATAAAATTGGAATAATGAAACCAAAATTTCATATTTCATATTTTTAAGATAATGTTGTTCCTATTGTAGTGGGGTATTTTATGGAGATTTATCTATTTAATTTAATTAATTTATTAAAATTTTGTTATAAAAAATTAAATCTATACTATATATATATATATATATATATATATATATATATATATATATATATATATATATATATAAAGAAAACTATCCTTTCATATCCTTTGGGCTAGATTTTTCTATCAAAAAATGTCCTTGATTTATAAATAACACATGTAACAAATAGATAAAAATAAATTTAAATATATTAAAATAAAAGTGTAACAAACACAAATGTCCAGTTTGTTCTTTTATCATTTAAAAAGTGTAACAAACTAGATGATTGTATCTATATTTACTTTTTCATCATCTCAATTATATCCTTAAACAACAACTTTTTTATAATAAAGATTGTTGTTGGTGTCATTAAAAAAAAAATTAGATTTTTTTTTTTTATATTGTTGGTTTCATTGAAATAGATAATCATGGTTAGTTTGATTTTTTATAATTTGAAAACAAAAAACAATTACATTTTTACTTTTAATCGAAATTAAAATTTCATAAAACAACACCGTTCGTAATTTTCAAACGTTAACGTAATAAAAATAGCGGAAAAATGGGGACAGAGTGCCCGTCTTTTCGCTAGTAGTAAATAAGATACTTTTAAATGAAGGATAAAATTGAAAAGGAAAAAGTTCAGCACAACACGTCTATTTTTTTTTATATGTAGCATATATAATTAAGTATTGAAAAAAAGATTGATTATTGCGAATTGATTAAATGAAGAAAAAATGATTAAAACATAATACACTTTATCCGATCATCCTTTTTCTCACGATTTTTTTTTTGTTAACCCTCCGTTTTTTGGTGGAACAACCACTTGAACTCAATTGCTTCTAAATCTTATTAATCATAACAAAATTGTAAATTTGACCTTAGTGCTAATCGATGTGGTATAATAAACTATTACAAACTTGAACTAATTTTGACAAAAAGAGGGAGTTATAATAAAAGAAAGACTGATTACCATTTACCAAGTCAACGCAAGGCTTAATTTGAAATCATGCTAAATTGCTAATAAAAAGGATCCTATCTGATTGATACTTGAGCTTGATGACTGCAGCTATAATTCAAAGTCAGTTCTGTTTGGTTTTTCTTTAACTTCATAACTCCAAAATGAAAAATTGTGAATCTAGTAGTAGCATAAGTTTATTAGTTTTTCTCACATTTTTGGTTATTTCAGAACCGAGGGGGGTAGGTTCAAGTTCAAGCATAATTCCAAAACCAATTTCAAACAAGTATTACTATCCTACATGTCCTGTGGCATTTTCACATCCTAGTTCTAACTCTATTCCAGAGATAAAACATGATGTCTTTGTTAGCTTCAGGGGTGAGGATACCCGCAGAAATTTCCTTAGCCATGTCCTTGTGGCTTTTTCGCGAAAGCAAATAAATGTATTTTCTGACAAGAAACTTGAAGAAGGAGATGAAATATCACCAAAACTTAATGAAGCAATTGAAAAATCATTCATTCATTTGGTCATATTCTCTCCAAACTTTTCATATTCACATTGGTGTTTGGATGAGCTTGTGAAAATAGTTGATTGCAGAGCAAAATATGATAGGATTCTATTGCCAGTTTTCTACCAAGTAGATCCTACAGAAGTACGACATCAAACTGGTGCTTATAAAGATGCTTTTGTTCAACTTGGACAAAATTTTAGTTCCGACAAGGTGGAAAAGTGGAGACATGCTTTGACAAAATCTGCCAATATTTCTGGATTTCATTCAATACATTTTCCGTAAGTCTTCTTTTTTTAATTCATAACATATAAATTTTTAGATCATTTGGACACTTACACTTTTAATAGCTCTTTTTTTTTTTTACACTTCATTTCATCAAATACTAGAATAGCAACAGGATTGAGACCTTCCCCATTCACTTCTAATGACTCTTTGTAAACGGAAAATTAAACAACAATTGAAAGTTTTCGTTAAGTAGATCAAATCTATATATATTAATAGAATTTCAAAAACTATATGATATTTTATTCCATCATCTTATTTTAACGTACAATATGCTATTTAAAACATATGTAAACATATACCAACAACCATCTAAACTGTTTGAAGTTTTGTATGCGATCAACTATATTCCAATAAATATTTAAATTGTTTGAAGCTTTGTATACATGATCATCAATAGTATAATATAAGTTGATTCAATTGATGGATTGATTTGATTCGCTTTTTGTAAAGAGTTATTGAAAGTTATTGATCTATTACACTATTTGATTCGCCTTTTGTCGAACCTAACGGCGACTGTACATGGCGACTGTACATGTCATATACGTAACGCACGTTATTGTCTTCTTTTGTTTGTTTGAAAAACAAAAAATAGATTTCATTAAATATATCAAGAAAGATTTTCTCAAGAAAAATTCAAGAATGATATGGCAGAATAATCACCCTTAGATTTTATCAAGAAATTGTACCGAAATTAATGTTAGCCAATAAAATCTATGTCGGGCCGGAAATCATGGGGTGGTGGGTGTTATGTATTTTTTTTTTTTTATGAAAGGAATAAATGAGACTGAAATCTAAGGGCGATTATTGTGACTTGTCATTCTTGAATCTTTCTTGATAAATCATTGTTGATATCTAGCATTTTCCTTTCATTAAATATGCAATTTCCTAATTAAACTTTGATTTATTTTATGGATGATTAATACTAAGATTTCAACATTAAAGATGTCATTTTGTCAAAAAAAAATAAAAAAATACTCCCTCTATCCCAAATTATAAGCAAAAAAACAAAAATCACATTTATTAAGAAAACTAAAACATAAAAATTTGGAGTATAGTTTTTTGTGTTTTCTTTGAAAAAAGTTTTATAGGAAGATATAAAAATAATTTTCATTGGCTATTGGTTATGGAAAAAATGAAAGAAAGAGAAAATTGAATGTAATTTGCATTTAATTTTATGAGAATAACAAAAAAAAATCTTGAAAAAGATAAAAGTTTGTCTTTTTTGCTTATATTTTGGGACAAAGAAAATGTGTTTTTTTTTGCTTATATTATGGGACGGAGTGAGTATATATTTAAGATGTCATTATTGCTCAAAACTGAAGTCTTCTGGGACCATAAACGGAAGTCAAAGGTTTGAAGAAGTATGCTCCTTGTAGACTTGGAGGTTCAAATTTAAACTGATCCAAAATTAAAACTGCAAATGGAGCAAAAAAAAAACCGAAAACCACACAAAACTAAATGTTATTGGATGTTTTTAATCTTAATAACAAAGCTAAAGATACTTGAATGGATAAATGCATAAATAATGTTTTTTACAAAATTCTTCTTTATAATTTTACATTCAAAGGATGGTATTGTTTAAATAAATATGAATTTGATTGAAGCTTATACATTTTCTCTTTTCTTTGTTGTGCAGGGATGATGCTAAGCTTGTAGAAAAAACAGTTGAAAGTGTGTTGATGAAGTTGAAACAAGTTGAAGGTAAGTTAAAAGGACTTGTAGGAATTGAAAAGCAAATTTCACTTATAGAATCATCGTTACATTTAGAGTTACAAGATGTTCGTGTTCTTCGAATTTGGGGTAGGGCTGGTATTGGTAAAACAACTCTTGCTGAAGAAGTTTACCGTAGACTACATTCTAAATACGACAGTTTTTGTTTCATGGCTAATGTAAGAGAAGAATCAGAAAGATCTGGCACAAACAATTTGTCATTAAGAAAAAAGCTTTTATCCACTCTGTTAGAGGAAGAAAATACGAAAGATGATCTGATAAATGAATTACAACCTTTATTTAATAAAAGGCTTCGCCGCATGAAGGTTCTTATTGTTCTTGATGATGTCAAAGATGCAGAGCAATTAGAAGTTTTGGTTGGAACACTTGATTGGTTTGGACCAGGAAGTCGAATCATAATAACTACGGGAGTTACGGAAGTACTTGTTGGAAAAACAAATGATACATACAAGGTTCAACCATTGGACTCTGTTGAATCACTTCTGCTTTTCAATTTGCATGCCTTTGCTAAACATAAGCATAATGAAATGGAGTACCGTGAGCTATCGGAGAGGATGGTCGATCTTGCTGAAGGTGTTCCACAAGTTCTTACAACTTTAGGTAAGTATCTTTGTGGGAAAGATAAAGCCATATGGGAAAGCCTAGCAAGGAATATCAAAATAGGGCAGACTAGAACTGTCCATGATGTATCTAGATTGATGTACACTAATCTTGATTATCATGAAAAGAATATATTTTTGGATATTGCTTGCTTTTTTGACGGAATGAAGATGAAACTTGACATCATAAAACTTCTATTGAAAGATCCCCATTATTCGGTGAGCAATAAATTAGACAAGCTAAAAAACGAAGGTCTTGTAACTATTTCTCAACAAAGTATTGTATCAATGGATGACATAACACAAGAAACTGCTTGGGAGATTGTTCGCAATGAATCTTTTGAAGAACCTGGAAATCGAAGCCGGCTCTCGGATCCTAATGACATTTATAATGTATTAAAAGATGACAAGGTAATTATTTTTCATTGAAGATTTGCTTATATTTGTTTTGTTTTGTATTGTTGGAAACGTTGCTTATATTGATCGATGTTTGAAATTGTTTTACTACTGTTTTAGCAGGGAGGTGAGTCCATCAGAAGTATGGCAATCAGATTATCTGAAATTAAGGAGCTGCAGTTAAGCCCTCAAGTATTTGCCAAGACGAGCAAATTGAAATTTTTGGATATTTACACCAAGAGGTCTCAAAATGAAGGGAGTTTGTCTCTTCCTGGAGGGCTTGAGTTCTTGCCTAATGAATTGAGATATCTTCGTTGGGAGTACTACCCTTTGAAATCCTTGCCATCCATGTTTTCTGCTGAAAACCTTATTACATTGTGCTTGCCATATAGCCGATTGAATAAACTTTGGCATGGAGAGAAGGTAAGTAATAAATATATTTTTAGTCTAGGCACTTTTGGTTCCCAAAAAATTTGTCACATTTTGATCCTTAATTAATTTTATTTTTTTTATAGAATATTTTGATCCTTTATATCTAACAATATGTCGTTGGTCAGAGAGCCTGTGTAAAAGCTATTAAATTTTAGTTGCAAGTTTTTTTTTCTTTTTTTGGGACCAAGGTTGTAAGTTAAATGTGGTTGAATGGTTGAAAGAAATGATTTCTACCTCCAAGATTCAGTAGCTTTTTCATATGCTCTCTGACTGGCGTAGTTGGCTATAAACAAAGACTAAAGTTGACTCATATTTAGAAATAAAGGACCAATATGAGACCAAAAATGATATTTCGAACGACTAAAAACATATTTAAACTATATATATTCCAGCATTAGCATGCAATTAAATTTAGATTCAATTGGTTCACATGTTTTGTGTTGGCTAATTCTAAATGGAACAGGATCTTGTGAATTTGAATGACCTTATACTCCATTCATCCACACTTTTAACAGAGCTACCAGATCTTTCAAAGGCCACAAGTCTTGCAGTAATGGACCTCCAATTCTGTGTAGGGTTGACTAGTGTCCATCCATCTGTTTTCTCTCTGAAAAAGCTTAAGAAACTGGATCTGAGTGGATGCATTTCCCTTACAAGCCTTCAAAGCAATACCCAATTAATCTCCCTTAGTGATCTCTCCCTCTACAATTGTACATCACTGAAGGAATTCTCAGTGACCTCAAAGAATATGAAGAAATTGAATTTAGAACGCACGAGTATCAAACAAGTGCCCTCATCAATTGGACTTCAAACCAAACTTGAAAAGTTACATCTAGGACACACTCACATTGAGAGCTTGCCTAAAAGCATCAAGAACCTTACAAGGCTGAGACATCTAGACTTACACCATTGCAGAAAGCTTCAAACATTACCAGAGCTTCCTCCGTCGATTGAAACACTAGATGCTGGTGGTTGTGTGTCACTAGAGAATGTAGAGTTCCGTTCAACTGCTAGTGAACAACTTCAGGAAAAGAGGAAAAGGGTTACCTTCTGGAATTGCCTTAAAATAAACGAGCCTTCTCTCAAGGCTATTGAGTTGAATGCTAAAATCAACATGATGAACTTTTCACACCAACATATATCCACATGCGACCTTGATCATGATCACGATCGCAACCAAGGCATGTACGTGTATCCAGGTAGCGAAATTCCTGAGTGGTTGGAATACAGTGCAAGTGCAACTAGACATGATTACATAGCCATTGATCTTTCTTCTTCTCCTTATTTCTCAAAGTTGGGATTCATTTTTGGCTTCATCATTCCTACCATCTCGTCTGAGGGTTCAATTCTGAAATTTAAAATCAGTGATGGTGAAGATGAAGGTATCAAAGTGTATTTGGACAGACCACATCATGGAATTGAATCAGATCATGTGTATCTACTGTATGACCCAAGATGTTCTCATTACCTGGCTAGGCGAGTCAATAATCAGTTGAAGATTAAAATTCAGGTCAGCGCATTCTCAAGAACACTGACATCACGTTATATGCCAGTGCAGTTAAGAGGTTTTGGAGTTAGCCTAGTAACACCTTCCGATTATGACAAGTTTAAACAGAAATTGGAGTTTGGTGATGGCAGTGTTGTTCCAGAAAATAGTATGTGTTCGGTGGAAGAGAGATCAATGCTTCTATGAATTAAAAACAGTTCAGTTATTTCTGTTGCCTGTTTTACTTGCATGCTTTAAATGTGTTAAGGTAAATTGGAACATGAATTTGATTGAATAATAGCCCTTGTGGCAGCTTGTATTGCTATGAAGTAAGTTTATGTGGCTTTTGTAAACTTTTTTTCCATCCTTATTGTTTTGTCTCAGAATTCAGAAAATTTCTAGAGATGCATGACTCGTTTATCAGTAGTCAGTATACATCAATTTCTAAAAAGTATGAGGCACCGTGTTGTATTAGTGGTTTTTGCAAAAAAATATATACCCACCTACCTCAATATAACTTCCTAACTTAGTTGGTTTATCCTTCAGCAGTAACTTATTTCACAATCAACGACAATACGACCCTGTTTGGATAAACAACTTAATTAAGCATTTACAGCATAAACATTTATCATATAAGTGCTTATGCATAAGCTACTGTTATAACAAAAGATAAAATAAAGTAAAATTGTTTTCATATAAGGTATAAGCTAGTATTTTCATAAACTATCATAGAGAGCTTATTTGAATATATCTACTAGTAGATATATTCAAATAGTAGATATATTCAAATAAGTCAATCTAAATAGAATCATATCTACACGGAGGTTATGAATACACCACAATAGCCTATTATTGAAATTTGGAGGAAATTATTGACAAGGAAGATATGAAAAAAGTTATAACTTAGTGTACGAGACTGTATAGCTTAATATCATACAGTGTAGAAATACCCACCTTCTTTTTTGGCATAACTAAGGTCTTATGTAGGAAATTCATACTATGGCATATGCCAAACCTACTTGATAGTTGGAATTGGTTGTTGGACACCTTTCCTAAGTCCTTGTAGGCTTCCATCAGCGTTTTTTAAGGCCATAAGGTATAAAACTACATCTCTAATGACCATGGCAGTACCATAGGTCAAAGTTCCACGTTTATATGACGGAGTTTTGGCCATCGGCAATTGACAACTTTACATATGATCTTATCTTCACACTGTCAGTTCAGTTAATTTGAGTCAAATATCTCAGTTGCTACGAGATCCTCATGATGATGCATATTTATTAATCAAAGAGAGATTTTACTGTGCCTTATCTTGTTGTTTGTGATCGCCATAGATCCCAAGTTACCTCACCTTCATAGACTTTGACATGTTTGGCGTTCGTGTATAATGTGCAGGCTCAACTTCTACTAGTATAGTTAAATCGTTCTGCAACATATACCATTGAAGCTTCACTCTCTGGAGGCGATATTATCTTTACGGATGATGTTAGCTTTGAGGTCTTTCTGGATCATTTATTTGTACAGAGGACATGATGAAATGAAAACATGACTAAGTTGAGGATACTCCTGCGAAATCTTCCGGAAGACATCGAAGATAGCACATGTTTTGGCTAACTAATGTGCATACTCAATTGTATATAGATATAAACTAATATTATTGCAAGGACTTTTCTTGACAAAATTATTGCAAAGACTTTTTTTTTTTTTTTTTTTTTACGTTAAAGACAATTTCATTAATGAAAATCTGGCAACAAATCAAATGCCAGAAATACAAGGCCTGAGTTTCTTCGATCCATATGCAATCTGAATTCTTAAGAGCATATTTAGCTAAATTATTGCAAAGACTTAGTCCACGCAAATAGTAATTTTTGTTTTTTTCATTGTGGAAAAATAGAAGATAAAAGATGAGAAGTCATCACAGAGTAAGTTTTCCTGACAATTATTGCAAAGACTTCATCCACCAAAGTCTTATTAAATACTTTAATAAAAAAAAAAGTAGTAAACGTTATGGTCAGAAATATAAGATGATTTAAACAACTTCTTAAACAATTACACCTAATATTTGTCCCCATTACATACAGTTCATATGTATACACAGAAAATAATATTAAATTAATCTTGTTAAATATTGACAAAGTAAGTATTCAATTCAATCATGAGACAAAACTAGCTTCAAAACTTCATTATTTATAACAAAAGAGTAGTAAACATTATGGTCACAAGATAGCAACATACCTGTAATATTGACAGTATCAAGTCATTACTCATTAGGCAATTATAATATACAGTCCAATATCAAGTAGTAAACTTCGTTGCCTTTTTCTTCCTACTATTCTTTTCATTTTGCAGATATCTTGAGGCTCCCTCCAAAATGAAAATTTGTGAATCCAGTAGTAGCATAAGTTTGTTTCTTTATCTCACTCTCTTGCTTATTTTAAAACCGAGGGGTGTAGTTCCAAATCCAATTTCAAACAAGATATTTTCTCCTTCTACTTCTATCCCTGCACCTCAGATAAAATATGATGTCTTTGTTAGCTTTAGAGGTAGTGACATTCGCAAAAATTTCCTTAGCCATGTCCTCGACGCTTTGTCGCGAAAGGGAATCATTGTTTTTTCTGACAAAAAGCTAATAACAGGAGACGAATTATCAGCAATTCAAAGAGCAATTGAAAAATCATTGATTTCATTGGTCATATTTTCTCCAAACTTTGCATCTTCACATTGGTGTTTGGACGAGCTTGTGAAAATAGTCGAGTGCAGAGCAAATTATGGTAGGGTTCTAATGCCAGTTTTCTACCAAGTATATCCCTCAGATGTACGGCATCAAAATGGGACTTATAGAGATGCTTTTGCTCAACATGAACAAAAGTATAGTTCCTACAAGGTGCTAAGCTGGAGATCTGCTTTGAAGCAATCTGCTAATATGTCTGGATTTGATTCATCACTTTTTTCGTAAGTGTCCTTTCACAAATAAATTTTCATATGTTATCACTATTTATTTATTTCATATCCACTACATGTATGTTATAGTAAAGTGAGGACAGAGTCCACTAAATATTTTAATTTTGTACTTTGCCCATACAACACGCAGAACAAAACACTAAATTGGATTTATGTGGTAAATGTATTTTACAGATGGATAGTGTGGTCTTAAGTGCCTTATGATGTCGGTGACCAAGTCTATAATGCCGCAATGTATATACAAAGGGACCTAGTGTTGTGGCAGTGTGATTATTGAGAGCAACATTAGATGAAACTGAATTAATATATGGACTATAACTTGTTTTGGGATTAGCAGTTATGAGTAAAAGCAGGTCGATATTTATATGAATAGAATCCCTTTAACTGATTCGTGCTTAGTCTAGCTTGTTAGTTACAATGTAAACAATCTAAATAACAGTTTGAGAACTGTTATTCCATAGGCTATACATAGTAGGGTACAATAGGATATTTATGTACTCTAATAAAACCCTAACTTGAGCCTATAGAAGGGGATAGATATTGATTGTAAACCAAACAAGCAAAGCAAGAAACTAAAGCATTCTCTCAAGCAATAGATGTTACCCTTCTCTCAAATATTCTATCTACCTCAATTCCCCTTAAAAGCTTAACATAACTTTCTCCATTCAACAAAGTGGAACAAGAGCTTAGGTTTCTATAAGAAATCCTTCTACAAAAACAGCGAGCAATGGAATGACATTTTTCCAAGTTCCATTTCTAAAGGAGAGCACCTACGATAATTCGAGTACCAAAATGAAGGCTCTTCTCGAGGAACATGGTGTTTAGGTGATTGTTGTAAAAGGCTATAAGGAATCACAAGATGAAGATTCACCAACTCAAACACAAAAATATTTTGAAGGATTCAAGAAAGAGAGGCAAGAAAGCTCCCTTCCTCTTCTACCAAGCATTGTATGAAGATGAGTTTGAGAAACATAGAAAAACCTCAAATGAGAGATTATTAGTAGTTAATCATATACATAAATTAATATTTAATAGTCAAGTTTGGAGTAACTCTTACTCTAAAGAGTTATTATTCAAGTTGTGAATATTAGTCATGTCGCGGTATCCATGTTGTGTCATGTGTCAAAGTTTGTGCTCCATAGGATTTGAGTATTCCTTTTTTTCTGAAATGTAGGTATAAAAGCAAGTACTATAGTACATGTATCCTACTCATTTTGTTGGAACTCAAATCATACTCATTGTCATCCCTAGTTGTAATAGTAAATCTTAGTAACAAAGTTGAAGACATTTGAAAGGATAAATACATAAATAATATGTTCTAAAAAATTCTTCTTTGTAATTTTACATTCAAATGTATTGTTAAAATAAATAAAATTTGATTGAAATTTACACATTTTCTCTTTACTTTATTGTACAGGGATGATGCTAAGCTTGTTGAAGAAATAGTTCAAAATGTGTTGATCAAGTTGAATCAAGTGGACCAAGGCAAGTCAAAAGGACTTGTAGGAATTGAAAAGAAAATTTCACCTATAGAATCATTGTTACATTTAGAGTCAGAAGATGTTCGTGTCCTTGGAATTTGGGGTATGCCTGGGATTGGTAAAACAACTATTGCTGAAGAAGTATTTCGTAGACTACGTTCTAAGTACGAAAGTTGTTATTTTATGGCTAATGTAAGAGAAGAATCAGAAAGATGTGGAACAAACAGTTTGAGGTTAAGAAAAATTATTTTATCCACCCTATTAAAGGAAGAAAATTTGAAAGATGAACTGATAAATGGGTTACCTCCTTTGGTTAAGAAAAGGCTTCACCGTATGAAGGTTCTTATTGTTCTTGACGATATCAAAGATGCAGAGCAACTAGAAGTTTTGATTGGAACAGTTGATTGGTTAGGACCAAGAAGTAGAATCATCATAACTACTAGAGATAAGCAAGTACTTGCTGGAAAAGTTGATGATATATACGAGGTTGAGCCATTGGACTCTGCTGAATCTTTTCAGCTTTTCAATTTGCACGCCTTTACTAAACATGAGCATCTCGAAATGGAGTACTATGAGCTATCAAAGAAGATGGTCGATTATACCGCAGGTGTTCCACTAGTTCTTAAAGCTTTAGCTAACCTTCTTTGTGGGAAAGATAAGGACATATGGGAAAGCCAGGCAAAGATTCTGAAAATAGAGCAGATTGAAAATGTCCATGTTGTATTTAGATTGATATACACTAATCTTGATTCTCATGAAAAGAATATATTATTGGATATTGCCTGCTTTTTTGATGGATTGAAGTTGAAACTTGACCTCATAAAACTTCTATTGAAAGATCGCCATTATTCGGTAAGCACTAAATTAGACAGGCTAAAAGATAAAGCTCTTGTAACTATTTCTCAACAAAGTATAGTATCAATGCATGACATTATACAAGAAACAGCTTGGGAAATTGTTCGCCAAGAATCTGTTGAAGAACCTGGAAGCCGAAGCCGACTATTGAATCCCGATGATATTTATCATGTGTTGAAAGATGACAAGGTAAATATTTTTCATAGAAGATTTGATTATTTTTGTTTTGTATTGTTGGAACTGTTGCTTATATTGATTGATGTTTGAAATATTTCTACAACTCTTTTAACAGGGAGGTGAGGCCATCAGAAGTATGGCCATCAGATTATCTGAAATTAAGGAGCTGCACTTAAGCCCTCGTGTATTTGCGAAGATGAGCAAATTGAAATTTTTGGATATTTACACCAACGGATCTCAGAATGAAGGAAGGTTGTCTCTTCCTCGAGGGCTTGAATTTTTGCCTAACGAACTGAGATATCTTCGTTGGGAGTATTACCCTTTGGAATCCTTACCATCCAAGTTTTCTGCAGAAAACCTTGTTAGATTGAGCTTGCCTTATAGCCGATTGAAAAAACTTTGGAATGGAGTGAAGGTAAGTAATATATATAGTCTAAAATATATTTTTAGTCTAGTCACTTTTGGTTCCCCAAAAACTTGTCACATTCGGATCCTTTAAATCTAAAAACGTGTAAACTTCAGTCTGTAGCTAACTTGGTGGGTCAAAGAGCCAGTGTAAAACCTATCAAATTTTAGTTCCAAGTTAAATGTGCTTGAATGATTGAAAGCAATTATTTCTATCACCAAAATTCAATTGCTTTTTTATATCCTCTCTGACTCACGTAGTTTGCAGTTCGCTAGAAATAAAGACCAAAGCTTGACACACATTTAGAAATGAAAGACCGATATAGGACTCGAAAAAATTAGGGATTAAAAGCAAAAATGATATTTTTAAGTACCAAAGACATGTTTAAACAATATATATATTCCAGCATAAGCATTCTGTTAATTCAGATTCAATTGGCTCACAAATCTTGTCTTGGTTGGTTCTAAATGTAACAGGATATTGTGAATTTGAATGTCCTTATACTCTCGTCATCCACATTCCTAACAGAACTACCAGACTTTTCAAAGGCCGCAAGTCTTGAAGTTATAAACCTCCGACTCTGTGTAGGGTTGACTAGTGTCCATCCATCTGTTTTGTCTCAAAAAGCTCAAGGAACTGGATCTGAGTGGATGCATTTCCCTTACGAGCCTTCAAAGCAATGACACCCATTTAAGTTCCCTTAGGTATCTCTCCCTCTACAACTGCACATCAGTGAAGGAATTCTCAGTGACCTCAAAACATATGAACATATTGGATTTAGAAGGCACGAGTATCAAAAATCTACCCTCATCAATTGGACTTCAAACCAAACTTGAAAAGTTATATCTAGCGCACACTCACATTCAGAGCTTGCCTAAAAGCATCAGGAATCTTACAAGGCTGAGACATCTGGACTTGCACCTTTGCAGTGAGCTTCAAACTCTACCAGAGCTTGCTCAATCACTAGAAATACTAGATGCTTGTGGTTGTCTATCACTAGAGAATGTAGCGTTCCGTTCAACGGCTAGTGAACAACTTAAGGAAAAGAGGAAAAGGGTTATCTTCTGGAATTGCCTTAAACTAAATGAACCTTCTCTCAAGGCTATTGAGTTGAATGCTCAAATTAACATGATGAGCTTTTCATACCAACATATATCCACATGGGACCGTGACCATGATCACAATCACAATCACAATCACAGCATATATGTATATCCAGGTAGCGAAATTCCAGAGTGGTTGGAATATAGTACAACTACACATGATTACATAACTATTGATCTTTCTTCCGCTCCTTATTTCTCTAAGTTGGGATTCATTTTTGGCTTCATCATTCCAACCAACTCATCAGAGGGTCAGATTGTGAAATTAAAAATAAGTGATGGTCAAGATAAAGGTATCAAAATGTATTTAAGCAGACCACGTCGTGGAATTGAATCAGATCATGTGTATTTAATGTATGACCGAAGATGTTCTCATTACCTAGCTAGCAGAGTGAATGATCAGTCGAAGATTAAAATTCAGGTTAGAGCATCATTAAAAACACCGACATTACAGTATGTGCCAGTGCAGTTAAGAGGGTTTGGGGTTAGCCTAGTAACCCCTTCAAAATATGACAAGTTTAAACAGCAATTGGAATTTCGTGATCGTAGTGTTGTTCCGATTAATATGTGTCCAGTGGAAGAGATATCAAAGTTTCTAGGAATTTAAAATGCTAAATGGTTCAGTTATTTCAATTGCCTGTTTTACTTGTGTTAAGGTAAATTGGAACATGAAATCAGACGTTGGTTGAATAATATCATTTGTGGCAGCTTGTATTGTTATGAAGTAGGCCTATGTGGGTTTTGTTAACTTTTTTACAATCCTTTGCTCCAAAAAAAATAAAAAATAAAATAACTTTTTTACAATCCTTATTGTTTTGTTTCAGAGCTTATAAAAGTTCTAGAGATGCATGCATTCAGTATAAATAAAGCTTTTTTGAAAGGGAGACAACGAATATGTAAATCATTCATTCATGCTTATATAATTATTTGGTTTAATCGGATAAAGGTATTCTTAATATGACATTTAGTACGCAATAAACAACCCTTTGTTTTCAGCATTATCCAAATCCATGTTCAATGGAAATTTGCTCTTTAGCACCAACGCAATTGCTCTTTTATGCAAGTGTCATTGGTTAAGCGGCACTTAAATGTTGTTCACTTAACCAGCAGCAGTTAAGTGCGCTAGCTTCGACACTTTTTAGATTGGTTCAATCACTTTTTTAAATATGTCTAACAAATTTAAAAAATAGCCCGAAAGTCAACTGTCGATCGAAAAAATGGGTGATTCCCTGGTGCAATTTTAGAGGCCTGAAGAGCGATCTTCGTCTTCAATAGTGAGTAAATAGGTGTTACCATGGAAATGAAAACCACAGTGTGATGCCACAGCCCGTACTAGAACCGTCGCTTCTGGTCCTATCATAAGGAGAATCGGAATTTGAATCTTGAAACAATCCTTAGTTAGATTTTAATTATCTCTCCTATCTAACTTTAATTACCATGTTTCTTCTACTGCTTTCATTTTTGTCAGCAAAAGAAGAAGAAAAAAACTAGAAACCTTGAAAAGAAATACAAGTTGAATCTCTCAAAATGGGCAAGATAGGAAATCTGAGACCAAATTAAACATCTTTAAATAAATAGATTGATTAAGACCCTATTTAGCAAAACTACCAATCATTTGTTTAGCTTCACAATAATCATATTGTAAACGAGATGAGTGAGAATTGGGAATTAGTGAGGATAATTAATTCAGTCAAAAAGAAAAAGTGGTGATAAAGTATTGATTCATATATTCAAATAGTAGATACTCACATTGTCATTTTATAATTGTCCCACTACACAATAGTTTTGGGCACACACAAATAATAATAAATTAATGTTGTAAAATGTTGACAAAGTATTGATTCATATATTCAATTCAATCATGAGAAAAATCAGCTTCAAAACCATAAGGTGTTGAATCAAAAGTCCAATGGAATAGTACTATTATAATTATAACAAAAGAGTACAAACATTATGGTCAAGAAGAAGAAGAAGAAGATAGCAACATAACTGTAATATTGACTGGACTAAGTCGGTACTCATTAGTCAAGTCATCAACAGGGCTTAATCTGATATCTAGCTTGTTGAATGCAGCTATAATTTAAAGTCTAGTTTTGTTTGGACTAACTTCATAGCTTTTTTTCTTCTATTTTTTCTTTATGCAGATATCCTGTAGTAGCATAAGTTTATTTGTTTATCTCACTCTCTTTATGCTGATATTTTCTCCTACTAGTTCCAGCCCTGTTCCTCAGATAAAATATGATGTCTTTGTTAGCTTCAGGGGTAGTGATATTCGCAAAAATTTCCTTAGCCATGTTCTTGAGGCTTTTTCGCGAAAGAAAATTGTAGTCTTTTCTGACAAGAAGCTTCGAGGAGGAGACGAAATATCAGAACTTCATACAGCAATTGAAAAATCATTGATTTCATTGGTCATATTTTCACCAAACTTTGCATCTTCACATTGGTGTTTGGATGAGCTTGTGAAAATAGTCGAGTGCAGAGCAAATTATGGCAGGATTCTATTGCCAGTTTTCTACCAAGTAGAGCCCTCAGATGTACGGCATCAAAATGGGAGTTATAGAGATGCTTTTGCTCAACATGAACAAAAGTATAATTTGAATAAGGTGCTAAGTTGGAGATATGCTTTGAAGCAATCTGCCAATATGTCTGGATTTGATTCATCACATTTTCCGTAAGTGTTCTTTCACAAATAAATTTTGATAGGTAACTAGTCTAAAGAAAATTCAAGAGAGGTAGAAGTACTACAGATGTAAATTATTACATGCAAATAGTTGAGAAGTATGTAGAATCATCTCTTGATGTGGATAAAACCTAAGCTATCTTAGAGAAGAAGTGAAGAGAAAATCTAAATATACCAGGTTGGTCAAAAGTTGTGAATAAGAATCTCTCTCTCTCTCTCTCTCTCTCAGACATACACACTCAATATTTTGGGCCGTTCATCATTTAAGCCCACTAGGACTTTGTCCCATATTGCATCCTTTCAGGATAAATAATAAATAATCTGTATTGAAAAATTCTTCAATTTTACATTCAAAGTAAGGTATTGTTAAAATAAATAAAACGTGGTTGAAATTTACACATTTTCTCTCTTCTTTGTTGTACAGGGATGATGCTAAGCTTGTAGAAGAAATAGTTCAAAATGTGTTGACGAAGTTAAATCAAGTCGATCAAGGCAAGTCAAAAGGACTTATAGGAATTGAAAAGCAAATTTTGCCTATAGAATCATTGTTACATTTAGAGTCAGAAGATGTTCGTGTTCTTGGAATTTGGGGTATGCCTGGTATTGGTAAAACAACTATTGCTGAAGAAGTATTTCGTAGACTACGTTCTAAATACGAAAGTTGTTATTTTATGGCTAATGTAAGAGAAGAATCAGAAGGATGTAGAACAAACAGTTTGAGGCTAAGAAAAAATCTTTTATCCACTCTATTAGAGGAAGAAGATTTGAAAGATGACATGATAAATGGATTACCTCCTTTGGTTAAGAAAAGGCTAAGCCGCATGAAGGTTCTTATTGTTCTTGATGATGTTAAAGATGCAGAGCAACTAGAAGTTTTGATTGGAATAGTTGATTGGTTAGGACCAGGAAGTAGAATCATCATAACTACTAGAGATAAACAAGTACTTGCTGGAAAAATTGATGATATATACGAGGTTGAGCCATTGGACTCTGCTGAATCTTTTCAGCTTTTCAATTTAAACGCCTTTACTAAACATGAGCATCTCGAAATGGAGTACTATGAGCTATCAAAGAAAATGGTGGATTATACCGCAGGTGTTCCACTGGTTCTTAAAGCTTTAGCTAACCTTCTTCGTGGGAAAGATAAAGCCATATGGGAAACCCAATCAAGGAATCTTAAAATAGAGCAGATTGAAAATGTCCATGATGTTTTTAGATTGATATACACTAATCTTGATTATTATGAAAAGATTATATTCTTAGACATTGCCTGCTTTTTTGATGGATTGAAGTTGAAACTTGAACTCATAAATCTTCTATTGAAAGATCGCCATTATTCGGTGAGCACTAAATTAGACAGGCTAAAAGATAAAGCTCTTGTAACTATTTCTCAAGAAAATATTGTATCAATGCATGACATTATACAAGAAACGGCTTGGGAGATTGTTCACCAAGAATCTGTGGAAGAACCTGGAAGCCGAAGCCGACTATTGGATCCTGATGATATTTATCATATATTGAATGATGACAAGGTAATTATTTTTCATAGAAGATTTGATTATTTTTGCTTTGTATTGTTGGAAACATTGCTTATATTGATTGATGTTTGAAATTTTTTTACTACTCTTTTAGCAGGGAGGTGAGTCCATCAGAAGTATGGCAATCAGATTATCTGAAATTAAGGAGCTGCAGTTAAGCCCTCGTGTATTTGCCAAGATGAGCAAATTGAAATTTTTGGATATTTACACTAAGGAGTCTAAAAATGAAGGACGTTTGTCTCTTCCTCGAGGGCTTGAATTTTTGCCTAACGAACTGAGATATCTTCGTTGGGAGTATTACCCTTTGGAATCCTTACCATCCAAGTTTTCTGCAGAAAACCTTGTTAGATTGAGCTTGCCTTATAGCCGATTGAAGAAACTTTGGCATGGAGTGAAGGTAAGTAACACTATATATAGTCTAAAGTATATTTTTAGTCTAGTGACTTATGGTTCCCGAAAAACTTGTCGCATTTTGATCCTTTATTATAACTAAAAACGTGTCAACATCATTCTAAAGCCAACTCTGTCGGTCAGAGAGCCTCTGTATGAACTTTTAGTTGCAAGTTAAATGTGCTTCAATAGTTGAAAGCAATTATTCCTACTCCCAAAATTCAAGAGTTTCTTTATATGCTCTCTGACTCGTGTAGTTCGCTACAAATAAAGATCAAAGGTGACACGTATTTAGAAATGAAGGATCAATATAAGACCCATAAAAGGGATTCAAAGCAAAAATGATATTTTGAAGGACCTAAGACATATTTAAACAATATATATTCCAACATAAGCACTTAGTTAAATCCAGATTCAATTGGCTGACAAGTCTTGTCTTGATTGGTTCTAAATGAAACAGGATCTTGTGAATTTGAATGTCCTTATACTCCATTCATCCACACTCCTAACAGAGCTACCAGACTTTTCAAAGGCCACAAGTCTCGCAGTCTTGGACCTCCAATTCTGTGTAGGGTTGACTAGTGTTCATCCATCTGTTTTCTCTCTCAAAAATCTTGAGAAACTGGATTTGAGTGGATGCATTTCCCTTACAAGCCTTCAAAGCAATACTCATTTAAGTTCCCTTAGTTATCTCTCCCTCTACAACTGCACAGCACTGAAGGAATTCTCAGTGACTTCAAAGCATATGAGCGTATTGAATTTAGATGGCACGAGTATCAAAGAACTACCCTCATCAATTGGACTTCAAAGCAAACTTACATTTTTAAATCTTGGACGCACTCACATTGAGAGCTTGCCTAAGAGCATCAAGAATCTTACAAGGCTGAGACAACTAGGTTTCTTTTATTGCAGGGAGCTTAAAACCCTACCAGAGCTTCCTCAATCGCTAGAAATGCTAGCTGTTGTTGGTTGTGTATCACTACAGAATGTAGAGTTCCGTTCAACTGCCAGTGAACAACTTAAGGAAAAGAGGAAAAAGGTTGCCTTCTGGAATTGCCTTAAACTAAATGAGCCTTCTCTCAAGGCTATTGAGTTAAATGCTCAAATTAACATGATAAGCTTTTCATACCGACATATATCAGAATTGGACCATGACAACCGTGATCAAGATCACGACCAAAATCTGAATCATAGCATGTATCTCTATCCAGGTAGCAAAATTCCAGAGTGGTTGGAATATAGTACAACTACACATGATTACATAACTATTGATCTTTTTTCTGCTCCTTATTTCTCTAAATTGGGATTCATTTTGGCCTTCATCATTCCAACCACCACATCAGAGGGTTCGACTTTGAAATTTGAAATCAATGATGGTGAAGATGATGGTGAAGGTATCAAAGTGTACTTGCGTAGACCACGACATGGAATAGAATCAGATCATGTGTATCTAATGTATGACCCAAAATGTTCTCGTTACCTAGCTAGCCGAGTCAATAATCGGTCAAAGATTAAAATTCAGGTTAGAGCATCATCGGGAATATTGACGCCTGATCCAAAAAGAAATATAACACTGCTATCACCGTATGTGCCAGTGCAGTTAAGAGGCTTTGGAGTTAGCCTGGTAACCCCTTCACGGTATGACAAGTTTAAACAGCAATTGGCATTTCGTGATGGTAATGTTGTTCCAAATAATATGTGTTCGGTGAAAGAGAGATCAATATTTCTAGGAGTTTAAAAAGCTAAACAGTTCAATTATTTCTGTTGCCTGTAAATTGGAACATGGAATCAGACCTTGATTGAATAATATCCCTTGTGATAGCTTGTATGTGAAGTAATTTATGTAGGTTTTGTCAACTTTTTTTTTATCCTTATTGTTTTGTTTCAGAGATTACAAAATTTGTAGAGAGGCATGATTCAGTATACATACATTTGGATATAAAATTGTCTGTACTGCCATAGAGGAATGGATTGTCAATTGTATCTCCTGCCAATGACCTGCAAAAGGCATCATGTAGTTAATAACAACTTCAAGATTAGAATTGCGGTGAGTTTGATGGAATCACGGAGACACGCTAACTTGATTTTCCATAATTATAGCACAAGCATTTATCAATATAAGTGCTTCTCATACATAAGTTATCCTATAACAAGGTATAAAAAAATCAAATTATTTTCACATAACGTATAAGCTGAAATTTTCGTAATCTACCATGAAGAGCTTATGGAAATAAGTTGAAAACAACTCATGGACTAAAAAGTAGTGAAATTTAGAGGAAAATTATTGACAACGTAGATAGGAGAAAATTACAAGTTAGTGAAGAAAAATCAAATTCAGCATTGCATTGCTTAGTGTAAAGTACTACTACTAGAGGAGGTTTTCATTGTTCAGTTTGCACCAAACATCAAGCTTCATGAATCTCGATCGGATCCCCTTTATTTGAAGAATGTGAAACTTGTGGATTTTTTTTTTTCTTCCATGTTTCTCTCTAGAAATGCTCATTCAATTGAGAGGATCTTGACTCCATTATTGTTGCGTAACAAATAGCAACACACATAATGCATTATTTTAGATTGGTCACTCCAAATTATGTGTGATCCACGTGAGTTAAACTCAATTAAAAAATGTATGTTAAAATGTCTGTTATTAACATTATCCATAGCAAAACATAAGAAATTGACTTAATTATCCTTTTAACTATACTAACAAATGTTCTAAAGATATTGTTTAAGAAATCTTAATAGAAAATTTTATCTTGAAAGTATAAGTCAAACATTTATCAAAGTTCTTTTTTGAGAAAAAGTCAAATATTTATCAAAGTTATAAATACACATTTTTTAACGCAAAAATTATTACATCTTTTGATTCCTTAATCAATGTTCCGAATGACACTTGTGAAGAATCTTTGTAAAGTTTTTGATTCCTTAATCAATGTTCCTGATTGCAGTTATCACATAATTAAGCTCATAAGGTTGAAGTTTTTGAATCTTTGTGAAGAATGATGAGTAAAAAAGGTTTAAGATGGTGTTGTTACAACAACAACTAGCCAGTAACAAGAGATTAAACACAATTTCAATAAATGTCCAGTATAAAGCTTGTTGAGAACGTTAAAGAGACATATTATGCGTATATAAACATTTTATTAATTCTGAATTGTATGTACATGTCATGCGTTTTTAGACATTTTATTGATTCTGAATTTTATGTATATAATAGATAAGAGATTTGTTATATCGTTAATTTCATTAAAAAGTAAACATTAATTATACCTTTAAATAAAATTTTTAATACTTTTATTCTATATCGTATACAAAGAGAATAAGAGATTTTTAGGATTACTTTTTCAATATTCCATTTATCTTGTTTGGCCAGTTGAAAGTTTGGACAACAAGTTTTATGACTCACACACTATTTTTGGTCTAATACTAATTTTTTTTTATTAATTTGTTCTTAACTAAAACTAATCAATTACTTTTTTTACTAAAAAATCAGTTAATTACTTAAATTCAACCATTTAGTTAAACGTACTATGTATCACTACCAAAAAAAACGTACTATGTATCAAATAAGTTTTATTGCTCGTGCCAAACCATTTAAATGATTTTGATTCGAACCAAGTAGATGTATATTGTTGTTATGGAGTTGAAGTAGTTGCTCGTGGTTGGTTATGGAAATGGTTATACAAATTTTGGTTTCATGCTTCCATTGGATGTTTATTAGTACAATTTTCATCCATTTGTTTTTCCAATTTCCTTTTCAACATTGCTCTGTCCTCGGAGGTTTGTACATTGTACTTGACTTGAACCAAGGGTTGTTAAATTGTTATGTACCTAGAAGGTGTATGCTTGATTGTACTAAGAAGATAGTGTGAAGTGACAAAAATAGAGGTTTCATGTGAGTTGGAAGGAGGAAGAAGAAGAAGAATGAGAATTAAGGGAACCTCGTGCAATTTTTTATTTTATTCTTTAACACCCAAAAAAAGATTCATCCTTTAAATATATTTTAGGTCAAATTGCATTTTTTTTTTCCTCTAACTATTTAGGTAGTATCGCTTTGGTCCCTTAATTAAAATTCGATTTATTTTGGTCCCTTAACTTCTCTCTATTACACATTTTGGTCCTTTTCGAAAGTTTTAATTGAAAAACATTAGGTTTTCTTCATTTTCTTCTGTAATTTTTCTGAGGTTCTTATTGTTGAAGGTTGATGGAGATGATATGAAGATGAAAAAGTGGAGAAGAAGATGAAGAAAACCTAACGTTTTTGAATTAAAATTAACGGAAAGGACCAAAATGTGTAACAAAGAGAAGTTAAGGGACCAAAATAAATCAAATTTAAGGGACCAAAGCGATACTATATAAATAGTTAAGGGACCAAAAATGCAATTTAGCCTATATTTTATTTCTTTTAAATGTTTTATTTTAAATGTTAATTTTTTTTTGGGTCAAATAACCAAATAATTAGATATTCACCTCATAAGATGAACAAATAATGTGTCTAAAGGTTCGAACATATATCTTTGCATATTACATAAAATCTCTTTTACCAATTGAATTATACTAACATTAACATTTAAATGTTAATTTCTACATCGACAAATATACGAAGATGCTACATCAACATCTTATTTCTTAAAATGTGCATGGAATGATGAAACTAGTTAAAGCAATAGAGGATACAAATTGTGATCAAAAACTCATTTTAAACTTGTGGTAAAAAATTATTCGATGCCAAAAATATCATACTTTTTTTTTTTTTAATAAATTACTTTAATTAACGATGCATTTTTGTTGGGTCTTGTTAATGAGTGTTTTTATAACATTCTTTAAACATTATTCTATCCGTTCTATAATAAGTGAATCTTTTATAAAAAAAAATATTATCGTAAAATAACGGTTATATTTTATTTTTCAATACAATATTAAGTATATTTTTTCAATTATAACTTTAAGGGAAATGTTAACTTGTGCCCTCAAGGCACAAGTTTAGAAATTAATTGTAGAAACTTATTTTTGGAAAACGTGCATTAAATGTTTTGAAAAATTAAAAACTTATTTTTTCAATACAAAACTCATGATTTAATTCTTCTTTTAAATCCTTAACTTGTGCCCTAGTGGCACAAGTTAACATGATCCTAACTTTAATTAATACTATTTTCATCACTTCCAATTTTATATATTCCACTTTACATTTATGATAATAGAGAATGCACCAATACTTAAACAAGAGCACTTAAATTCATTTTTCTCTTTTTTTTCATTTATACATTTTTCTTGATATGTGTGAAATGAATAAATGACTCATTTAATTTGGGACGGAGGGAGTATAAAATAAGCAATTATCCTTTTAAAAAAGTCAAATATTTCGATTTCCAAGACATTGAATACATGCTTTATCATAAATATTTACTCCCGCAGTCCCATATTAAGTGACACAATTGACTTTGTTACATATATCAATGCATATTTTTATCTTTTGGAGAAATTGCACTCACCTCCCCTAAGGTTTATTAAAATGGCACTAACACCACCTCTAGTTTTAAAATGAATATTAACCTCCCTTAAGTTTTCAACAAATAGACAACACATCGCTTCTTGGTTAACACCGTTAAATTGTCCATTAAATAATTTTTTTTTTATGATACAATCAACTAGTATCTTACTCCATTTTTTTATACAGTATCGCTTGTTTTTTTGCAAAAAATAATTCTCATTTTTTTAAACATTGAAGGTCTAATGAAATTCACGTGAGAGTCAATGAAATTTGAGCAAATAATTGCATAAACCAACTAACCAAAGGAATATTCGCAAAGGGGATGACAGTTAATTTAGAGGGAAAATTGCGGCTCTGTTGCTGCTATTGGGAGTTTTTTTCTATCTTTTTTTACACTCTCTGTTGTATGGTCTTGGCTACCTATTTTTTCCGGTCCTGCTTAGACCTATTTTTGTAGTTTTACTGCGACGTGATTATGCTGTGTTGGTTTGTATTGGTTTCAGCCATCTCTGACGGGGTGGGGGTTTTGGTTTCCTACTGACCACATACATACGGCTGATGTAGTTCTGTTTGCTTATTTGCACATTTTGTGCATTTAGTTGTTATATATGTATGCTGCTTTCAATAACAACGACAACGATGGAGAGCAAACACGAAACAATGATACGACGACCGATCAACAATGTAAAAAAAGAATGGTGAACGAAAACAACACACCAGAAACTAGACAGAAGGATGCCACAATTACAGCTAAGAGCAACGACAACAACAATAGAGAGAAGGCACATAAACAGTGGTCAGTAGTGAGTGATGAAGTAGGAGGATGATCATAGATACAAGTGACAGTGAAGATGAACAACGTTGGAGAGAAGGAGGATGATCAGTAGTAGAATCGCATAATTTTTGGCGGTTTTGAGAGAGAGGAAACGCAAAGGTCGCATGACCTAATTATGCTGATTTCCAAGGGAGAGAGGGAGAGTTAACAGAATGTAGTGGAGGGGGAGGTATATGATGGTTTTGAAAATAGAGGGGAGGTTTGTTGTATTTAGCCATAACTTGAGGGAGGTTGTTATAATTTGCCCTTATCTTTAATTATCTATTAGAAAAATTATGAAAATTTAATATTTTGAAAATATTCATCGAGAAGAATCCAACTAACATCTGATATGATATTATTTATCTTTAGGAAATGTTAACGGGTGCCCCCGAGACACTCTTTAAGACCTTTATATAATAACTTTGTATGAAAACACGTGTAATCAAAGCCTTAAAAATCGAAATGTTTGACTTTTTAATAAATTAATTTCTTCTTTTAGAATCCTTAAAGAGTGCCCAGGGCACTCGTTAACAAAACCCTTTATCTTTATATATTAGTAAAAAAATATGGTCAAAGTTTGTCAAGTCCAACAGTACACATTGTCAAACAAGTCATCTAATATGAGACGGATGAAGTACTATTTTTTTTTTTTAAGGAAGGAAGTACTACTTATTTATTATCCTTAAAAAGTCTTCAAAATTTGTATTAAATAGATTAATTTTTGCTTATATTTTAGGAATGATGGAGTATATCATTTTATATTACTAATTCATTTAATCATTTAATCGTTAATTTTATTAAATGTAATAAATTACATAGTTTGTTTAAAATAAATAAATTAATAGTTAAATTAAATTTTGAAAAGTGTGCAGAGTGAGTGAGAGGTAAAAGACAGAGAGAGTCCAAAAAACGAAACAAAACCCCGGAATCAAGTCTAAAAAATAAACCACAATTCACTAAAATTTCAAATCCGTTGCTAAAATCTCGCCACAGAGCGTAACCAATAAGCCACTCTCACCTACACTAAACCAAACCCACAATTTTTCATTTTTCATTGCAATATATAATTAAATCAGTTAAAAAATATTTAGATTCATTTTTCAGTAAAAAAAGTTTTCAATTTCATTTTTCTTTTACGTATGTGAGAAGCTTCTTCTCTCTTCAACTCAGCTTCTGAGTCAACTCGTTCTTTCCTCTATGGTTAGTTCAATTTCAAATTGTGCTTTTAACTAACCCCTTTATTGCATTTTCGTTGTTTCAGTAGTTAACATTTGTAAATTGTTTTTATATTTTTTATTTATTTTTATGTTTGTGTTGTGTTTGTGGTTAATTGGTGCTTTTGGGTTGTTGGGTTTGATTCAATTTTTTATAAAGTTTTGATTTTTATAAGTTTCATGATGTGTGCAATGCAAAATTTTTAGTTTTTTTTTTTGGTATTTGGGTTGCATGTGTTGGAATATAGAGGATTTAGTTTGTTAATTTTCAATTTTTGTGTAGTGAAGTTTTTGTGTTTGTGGATAATTGGTGTTTTGGCTTCTTAGGTGTGAGTGTGATTCATTTTTTTTGAAAAAGTTTTAATTTTTTGAATTTTTAGGATGTGTGCAATGTAAATTGAGTTTTTTGCTATTTGGGTTGCATGTGTTGGAATAGAGAGGATTTTTGTTTGAGTAAACCACCAAATTCGTCCCTTACAATCAAATAAGTACCTGCCATTATGAATATTTCGAAAAGGTCTCTGATTTTGTCAAATTTTACTCATATTAGTCATTCTAACAACATGGTAATGACAAAATTGATAGTAAGTGGTTAAATATGGGAATCAAATTGATCGTATGTTGTTAAAATATAAGGATCTATTTGATAGTAAGTGATGAAATTTAAGGACTAACTTAACGGTTTAATAGGGTCAGAGACCTTTCTGAGATGTACATCGTGTCAGGGATTTATTTCAGAGCGTCCTGCAAAGTTAGGAACTAATTTGGTGGTTTATTCATTTTTGTTTGTTAATTTGTTTTTCTTTGTTTTACAGATTGTGTACTTGTGTTGGAATAGAGAGGATTTTTGTTTGTTAATTTGTTTTCTTTGTTTTATAGGTTGTGTACTTGAGGTGCATGAGGTTGATATTCAATGGAAACAGTTGTTGAAATTGAGGATTATGATGATGGGAAGCTTGGAGACAGTGGGATTGATAGAAGCAGTCATGCTTTGTCTTCACCGAAGCGGATTTCCAATCCAGTTGTGTACAAACTTGTTCGGGTATTTATCTAGCTACTCACTGATTCAGTGTTTCAAATTTTTTAATATTGTTTTGTGTGCTCCATGTGTGGGGAAAATTTGTAATTATTTTGTTTGATGATAAGACTAGACATGATAGGATTAGAAATGACAACATTAGAGAGAGAGGCTGGGTAGCACCAATCGTAGAAAAGATGGTGGAACCTCGGCTTAGCTGGTTTGGGCATGTAGAGAGAAAACACGTAGCTTCTGTAGTAAGGAGAGTAGATCAGTGGAGGATAGTCAAATCACTAGCGGCAAAGGAAGACCTACTACACTAAAGCGCTAATCATTGTCCATGAAGTGTTCTAATCATATATTCTTTTTGTTTGTTGGTGTCTTTATTACGTCGATGAAAAAATGTTTAAACTCTAGAGCATCCCGCCCAATCTGTCTTTGTTACTTTGATGACAAAATGTTTAAACTCTAAAACATCCCGCCCAATCTAATAATTAAGAAGCCCAAATAAATAAACTTTATAAAATCATCCACACATTTTTATTAGAATGATTGCTTGTCATTTTGGCAGCATAACTTTTTTTCTTGCCGGTTATTTATGATTGCATTCATGACGCCTTGATACCTTTTTTTTCTTTTCTTTTCCTTTTCTTCCAGAATTGGCCTGCAATCTACTACAAAATATCTGATGGCTCCAGTCTTCCTTTTATAGTCTAGTTATTCAATTGATTACCTTTGATCGTTGTATTGTAGTGTTTGCGGAATCACGAGCATGATCATGTAATCCCATGATCATACAATTTAGAACGGGAATTTCTGTGCTACGATGATGTTAAAATTGCAGCTTTTAGGATCGGTGGTAGGATCATAGAAATCGCGAGTCATATTGCTGCAAAAAATTCCCCAATCTGGGTTTAGTTTTTGGCGAAAGCCGTAATTTTTTAATGTTGACTTTAGAGGAAAAAAATCCCTGTTTTAAATTTAAAATAAAAAAAATACTCAGTTTTCTTCATCTTTACTTGCCTGATACACACCCTGTTTACGGAAAAACACTTCCCTTCTTCCTCGCCTGCTACTGCCACTTAAACAGCGTCGTTGCTTTGTTTTTCCGGTGGCACAACCTCTGTTTCACTGTTTCCTGCGACTGCCACTAAGCGTGTTTCTCTTAGACACCAAAGTTGCTGTGCTGGTTCCTCTGCATAGACTAATATATGGTTTCTAACTTATGGTTATGAACTTAGTTTAATGTTGTGATTTAGAGGTTATTAATTTCATCTATGATAATTTTTATGCAAGTGTATATAACAACATATAAGTATATTTTTACCTTATTAGTACGATCCTCGGGTTACGATCTTTCAAACTTGTGCTGATTCTTGATTTTGAAAACATTGCTGCATTTTTATATTTAAGTGAATTGAATGGTGCACCTTTGTAATTTGGTTGCATTATATTCATGTCTCCAAATTTTCGATAATAAAATGGAATGTTGAAATTTGAAAATGGAATTTATTATGTGGAGAAAAGGAATTATATTTCTAAGGTAATTTGGTTACATTATATTTGTGTTCCCTAATATTTTGTTATATGGTTCTACATTTTTTTTCCGTGATTTGTACTTTTATCTAGGGTTGTTCATAATTCTGTATGATATCTGATATGATGTTCAGGTTGAAGGTGATGGGAGGTTAGTGCCTGCAACAGATGATGAAGTAATGGAGGTCGAGGATTTTCTTGAATATGAAAACAGTGAAATGCGTGTTGTTGCAGACACTGGACAGAGTATGGAATGCATATCAATCGAAAGATCATCTTCTGGGAAGCTTCGATTGGAGTGCTCGGAAGGTGAATGCTCAATCTTTCAGTTGCTGAAATCGTTACTCATTTAGCATGTGCTGTGCTGGTCACATTAGAGTCAACTATTTTTCCAGGGATTTCTTTGCTGCTTGTTACTATAGTTTTATCTCTGAAAAACCAGGGGTTTGAGTGTTGTTTATGTCCTTCTTTTAGTTGTTTTATGACTAAAATTTGTGTATTGGTGTCTTTTGGGTCAATGTTTTCTGTTTGTGAAGCTGTTGAATGCCTGAAGTTTTGTTTCTCTCACTTATCACTTGAGATTTTTGGTTGATGAACTCGTGATATATGCTTAGTTATATGGTTTTGAATTTTGTTAAGTTTTAGGAAAATTCCATGTTAGCTAACTTCTTTCTCTTGCTCATATTTTCTCCTATTTTCTTCCAACTAATACCCAGGCGTTTCACAATTAGGCACTGCAGAGGCAGATTTGGGGAAGCTAAATGCAAAGTTTCAGGTGATTGGCTATTTTTTTTTCCTTATCTCATCTCATCTGCTTTTCTTTGCATTTTGATTCCTTTTTGTTGTTTCTTCTGCATTATAAATTTTAAAATGTGTATCACGATTCTTTTGAATGCTTGGGAAAAGTTGGTAAAACTAACAAAACTCTGCCTTCTATCAGAGATACATAATAAAGGATTGCTATATATGATATTCCTCTTTATGAAATTATGAAATTTAGATCAATTGAGCCAGAGATGAGCCTATTTATTAATAAATAAATGACATAACTGCATCAGGGGGGTCCTTTAACTTAATTCAAATTTTCAAACAAGTCCTTTATCTCTTTTGTGTCATTAGTCTTTTTTGTTTAAAATAGTCAACAATGTTAGACCAAACTTCATTTTTGACAAACTGAGTAATGTTTATCTAATTAAGAATTATAACATTCACTACTTTGTGATGCTATAGTTTGGAAGAACTATGTCAAATATTTGTTACTGGATATAATACATGGTAGTATTGCAACTTTTCCATCTTGGACTCAATAAACATATAATTATAATTAGTATCATGGACATGGAGCATGTATTGTTTCCTTGACCCTAGTACATATGCTTGGTTGGGTTTAAAAAAATTTACGAGTCTCTTAGATTGGTTTTTTTTTTTTTTTATCCTTTACAATGTTATGTGTAGTTTTATTTGGAAAGTGATTAATGATCTCATATTTTCTTAATAGCATAATGTGAATTTTTCTTTTTCTTGGTTAATGGGTGCATAGTTATGGTTTTTGGGTTGCATGTGTTCATATCCTGACATTGGTAGTATTTTGTTTTCTAGGGTCCTTCTTTACCTCTAAAATTTCTTCTAGTATATTGAACAGATGCTGCAAAAGGTTAAACAGGAAGAGAAACTTCGCTTGTCGTCTCGGTCACCTGTTCATTCTCATGTACAAATAGATAGCCAGTGTTCTGCTGATAAGTTTCCTGTCAGAAATGAGAAGGTTCTGTCTGAAACTCCATTCCAGGAAGCACATTCTATAGCATCAAGTTTAAATTATAGTCTTAGTAATCAATCTGGGAGTATCGATCAGTGTTCTAGACCTTCTGGAGGAGTGATAGAAAGTGGTTCATCTGCTTCTGCTGTCAATTCCGCTTTGAAGCATGATTTTTCCATGACAGACGGAGAAATATGTTTGGATAAGTTGTCGATCAAAGAACTTCATGAACTGTTTAAGGTCACTTTTGGTCGGGAAACTACTGTGAAAGACAAACAGTGGTTGAGGAGGAGGATTGCTATGAGTTTAACTAACTCATGCGATGTTTCAGCAACAACATTCACTGTTAAAGATAACAAAATAACTAGAAAATGTGAAGAAGAATGTTCTAGAAATGTGAATGCTGCAGCTGTAATCTCTGTGGAAAATATGGCTGTGCAAAGGGATATCAAGTATAATGATTCAAATGCCGTGGGTGGTTGCGAAGTTGATAATAACCAAGTTGCTTCTGAAACAAGACTGGAAAATCTTAATATTGAACATGAATTAGAAGATGAGGATCAGCTGAGAGAACAAAGAGCTGCGAAAAGAATGCGTAAGCCCACTAAGCGATATATTGAAGAGCTCTCTGAAAATGAATCTAGAGAGCAAATTCCTAGGTCGTCAAGTTCTAATAAAAGTACGGGACACATGCAGGCTTCTCCAACATCTTATGCTGGGCCTGCTAGGAATGCTTATCCAGAGACAAGAACATTTACCACCAGGTTAGACTCTCTTGGAGGTTCTGGTTTCCAAATTCCTTGTGTTACTCGGGTGCGAAGAAGTCGTCCACGGAAAAATATCACTTCTCTTATGGTAAGTAATGCCTTTTCTTGCTTAAATATATGAATGTAACACTTTTATATTTTTATCCTTGCCCTATTGGTGCTTGATGCAAGCTGTTGAAATTACAGAAGTTTAGGTAGAGATGGAGGAAAAGAGCAAACTGATACTGCATAATAGAATAAAAATATTTAGGTTTAAATATGCCTTTAGTCCTTGCACTTTCATCAGATTTTGGCATTGGTCCCTACACTTTTTTTTGTTTGAAATTGGTCCCTGCACTTTGTAAAAATATTGGTATTGGTCCCTCTATTAACTTTCTTTTTAAAAAAAAAAAACACAAAACTATTGGTATTGGTCCCTGCACTTTGTAAAAATATTGATATTGGTGCCACGTGGCGTGAAATGATTGGGCCACGTGGCACTCCATTGGTTGTGTTTTTTTTTTAACAGAAAGTTAACAGAGGGACCAATACCAATATTTTTACAAAGTTCAGGGACCAATGCCAAACAAAAAAAAGTGCAGGGACCAATGCCAAAATCTGATGAAAGTGCAGGGACCAATGACACATTTAAACCAAATATTTATAGTATATGGTGTGTAATGATGTGTTTCAAAATACAAAGCACTAATCTCTATTTGTGTTAGTACAACACTCCTCTTCCATGACACCTAAAAACCATTTTAAGAGATCGTCTAAAATGTTCTTAATTATTCTAAGTTATAATTGACATTATAAGATATTCCAACACTAGACGATCTTGATGTTTTATGAGATAAACTCAATTAGAAAGTTAGGGCATATTTGTTTGTCTTTTTGCGAGTTAGTTACATACGACCTTTGACGCTTTTCTCTGGTTATTTGAAGGCTAAATCTAATGCTTCCTATTGATGTTGTCTTTAGGCCTTGCCATGTTTGATTGCATGACTAGGAAATGCATTGGTTTATTCCTGTTGTGTCTTTCCAGAAGTCTCTTGAATGTTCCAGAAATAACTGATATATGATAGTCCTGGCAATTGTTTTTATTTTCTTACAAACAGAAATAATGATTTTGTTTCAGAAATTCCATCCAACTGGCACAGGCGAGGCTGCAAAGTTAGGCAATAAAGTCGTTAGCAATCATGGTTCTGATGCTGATAGTGAAATTGAGGACAAATTCATAAAGCCAAGTTCAATGCATGTGAAGGTTCATCAGACGGTAAGACCAACTACGCATTTGCTAGTGATAGAATGTATAAGGTTTTTTTTTTTTTTTTTTTTGCGATGAAAGAACGCATGTATGTTTGTCTTTGTGGAAGAAGAAATTCATTAAGATAAAAAGGATGAATATTATTACAAAGGCTAAAACAAAGTACAATTGTAGGATTATAATTTATAACAATGTCTATGTGGTTACAGTGTTAAATAACTCTTAACCTGCCACAGGAATTTGGAAAATATCACATCACCTTTGAGCGATTGCATTAGGAATTGATTTGTTCAACTCTTTTTTACTTGTTTAAGATGTCGTTGGCTTCTAATATGATGTGTAATTTGCTTCTGTATATTTCCTTTATTAAAAACACGAACTCAATGTGGTGGGTAACAGTGTTCTCAAATATTGGCCATGGCGGATTTTTCACAACCGCCGTGGCCAATTCATAAAGAATAGCGGCGCCGTGATGTTTTATGGCAGCTTTCACGTGTTATAACTATTAGAAGTATTGATAGGAAGTGATAACAAGTAATGGAAGTATTAGCTTAATTGACTATGCAATTTATGTTAGTTTTCATATGCATTCTTACTTCAGTGTCAACATGACAGATAGAAGAATTGCCTTAATTGACTCTGACACTTGAAAGAGAGATAACTGACTGCTTTGATATGGCATCATTTCCTCTCCTTTATTTATTTTTTCTTCTAATTAATTCAATTTAGAACCATGATATAATCATTTTGATTTTGTGGGTTGGTGTCTTTCTTAGTCTACTTCTGAGTCTACGAAAGAGAAGAAGCAGTATCCGGTAATGATTGGCACAACTGATCCAAGGCAGGAATTGAGGCCTAAAAAGATAGATTCCTCAAGTCATGCCACAGAGGGCAATATTCCCACTGCTAAAGGTGGAATGAGGAGGAAGCATCATCGAGCATGGACTCTTGTTGAGGTATTGAAACTGGTTGATGGTGTGTCGCGGTGTGGACCAGGGAGGTGGTCTGAGATCAAACGGCTCTCCTTTTCTTCGTACTCACATCGTACCTCTGTTGATCTCAAGGTACTCATTAATAAATCCTTGTCATGTGGATTGTTGATCATGTGAAAACTGGTAGAGAACATATAAGGCTAGATTTTGGTCTTTGTGCATGAGTGCGTTGACTCCATATTTTGCTTTGCAGGACAAGTGGAGGAATTTGCTCAAAGCTAGCTTTGCACCGACATCTGCAGATGAAGGGGTAAGAGTTTATGACACGAAATTTCAGTTTGATCTCACAGAAGTGGGTTAAGTTAGTTTCTAATACACTCTTGTGTCTTCTGGTGCATGCCGTGGAATGTCTTGGGATATTTACATCATGCATACTGAGACTTGATATGTCATTAATGTCTTATCCCATATATTACGAGTGAATCACCGGGTTTTCTCTAAAATTGTGGGTTGGGTCAATGTAGACCTTGAAGATAATGAAATTCCAATATGATCATTGTAATTGAAAATCCTCAATCAAATTAGTTCTCTTGGGATGGTTTCAGGGACTATATTGACATACCCATAAGGACTAATGTGATTGAGGATTTCCAATCTCACTTATTTTTTTATTTTGTTAATATCATGTGACAAATTGCTCGACGCCTACAATTTTTAGCGACTAATATGGTGATTCACTCGTTTATTTATATATCAAAAAATCTGAATCATCCTATAGAGTCTTTTTATCATACTCATGTTTTATCTGAACAATACTTTTCAGTTAGCATGTTTTGTGGGTTGCAGATCCACTGGTTCCTGCTTACTAACATTCCCTGAATTTGTCCTCAAGTTACTTTCTAGAAATGAAAACTCAAATGTTTAAAAACTGTACCAGATATCAACCGGGACGAAACCATGAACCGCTTAAACAACCCAATCATGGTTCAATCAGTTGGAACTGTCTGGTTTAGTTTTTAAAACTTTGAAGTTATTACGAGTCTCAGTTAGAAATTTGTGAAGTTAAAAGTTCATCTTTGATGATTACATTGACAATTTTTTGTGTATGAATGACAGATGAATTCGCGGAAGCATGGTTCCGCCCCAATTCCTGAGCCAATTTTAGTACGTGTGAGAGAGCTAGCAGAGATAAATTCTCAAGTACCTTCAAATTCCAGTTCAAGCAAGTTCACAGCTAATGGGGCAACTAATGGTGCAAGGAGTATGCATGGAGACAGAGTGGGGTACTTGTAGTAGTGTTGTAAATATTACCAAATTGCTTAACACTGCAAAAATTCCCAAAAAAAAAGTATTTAACTTGTGCGCTCCTTTAAACCAGTCCTTTTTTATATGCATAGAGTTTTGCAATGTTGTAGGCAGTTAAGAGATTGATCAGATGTTTAAAGTATTGAGGAAGCGTATAATATAATGTCTTGAGTTCTTCATTATGGCTGTTTTAATGGTTGTAAATTGTGTTTTATAATTAATTATAAACATATTTCAATAAGTATTTTTTTAGGGAAATACTAATATGTAGAGCACAAGACATGTTAAGAGACCAAATATAGGGTGGCATTTAGCATGGGAATGGAGAGTTGTTTCCCACCATGGAAAAGTTTTTTTCAACCATTAGATTAAGGAGGAGTATTAATTTTATCATGGACTGCCTACATCATATTTTTTCCTTTGTCTTTTACATTTTTTTTTGTTCAGATATGTATTTTTTTCTTTCCATGCTTATATACTTAACCATTATTGAATAAAAAAACTCAAGAGTTTCATATTTTTTATCCAAAAAAAATCAGTAATGGAAGCAACATCAACTTGCTTCTTTGTGATAGAATCCCATCAAAATCCAAATTAGCTTCATCATCATCATTTGGATCATTTTGTTTATTAACGCGCAACAATGTTACTACAATCATGTGCAAAACTTCATTAAGAAAAAATGAAGAAGAAGGAGAAGAAAAAATGATGCAGCAATAGAAATTCAACTACCCTTTAAGAATATGAACAAGAATGTATGTCCATGAAAATATTGGTGACTCTATTGCATGAGAATATTTCAGATCTTGAGTTCTTTTGCCTTATACGTAATAAAGCAATAGAAAAAACATATAAACATAATGAAATTAATGTTGAAATTGGATAGAGCGCAAAAGTATGATTACCGGATTATCAAAGAAAAAAATTCCAGATCTGCATAAAAAAAATGTATAAGATAAAAGAAAAAAATATGGTGTAGGCAATCTATGATAAAATTAATACTCCTCTTTAATCTAATGGTTGAAAAAAACTTTTTCATGGTAGGAAACAACTCTCCATTTCTACGCTAAACCCCATCATATAGAAATTATAAATTGAAAATTGTGCCAATTTTTTTCAATAAATACTTGCTTTTAGTGGAAACCTTAACGTGTGTTTTTAAGGTATATGTCATGACTGTTTGTTCAAACAAAATATACTAATCCAATGACCGACCGTTTTCTCAATAAATCAATGCTCCACTACCATCCATCCATAAATCAACATCAGACCTGTCTCCTTAAATAACGGAAAAAAGAGTTGTGAAATGAAAGCGATGGACCATGAGTCCGGTGAGGTGTTAAAGAATTAAATTTAGTCCAAAAATTTAACTTGAAAATATAACTTTTAAAAACTATTTTTTTTTGTTTTTGTACTTTGCAAGTTAACTTCTAAATCATCTACACTTTTTTATGGAAAAAAGTTTTAAGTAAGTTGGGTTCGTGGTTACCATAATTATGATATGTCTTGTTTTTTTTTTCTTTTAAGTAGCTACTAGGTTAGAGCTCACATAATTAAATATGGAGAAGTAGAGTGTCGGGGTTCGAACTCCGATCCCTGTATATGATATGCAATATTCCTATCAAGTATTAACTAGAGAGTCGAGATTTGAACCTCAACCCCTACATATGATATACAATATCTTTACCAACTGAGTTAAGTTCACGGAATTGTCTTATTTTAGTTAAGGTTCAAATGTTAAAAGATTATATTATCCACCAAAAAGTTATCAAATCGGTAAGAAGAGTTGAACTCGCGCTCATGTAGGATATGAAAAGCAGCCTTAATTGCAAGCATTTAGTTCAAATAGAGAGAGAGAGAGAGAATTTGCCCATGCTCGCATATTCGTCCACTACTATCTATTAACCCATTTTTTATTTTATTTTTATCTAATTTTTTTTCATTATTCACCTATGCACACTGCCCACTCAAGTTATCTCCATGACACCAATCTCTTGATCGAAGCCAAAGGGTCTTCCTGGAAATTTGTCTATGTTTGAGGTTGTTGGAAAAGGGTAATTTGTTTTTGAAAAGAAACCATTAAGATTGAAACTAATGTTAGTGGAGGTGGTGAATTATGTTTTATTTTAATAAGAATCATAACTTTTATGTTTAATGTCTTTACAAAAGAGGTTGAAATATTTTTTTTTAATAGGTTGAAATATATCTTTACTCTTTGTAAAGTTTCAAAGTTTTTATTTTAATTTCTATTTAAAAAAATAAAAAAAACGACTCTTAGTTTGTCCAGTGATATTTTTTATCATGAGTTTTATAAATATGATTTTGGTCCTTATAAAATTTTAAATTTGATGTTTAGCTCCTTTAAAAAAATTCCGTCATTGTAACAAAGAGATCATAAATAAGAGAAAAATTGAATGCTTCTTAGAAGAGCACATTCTCCTGCTTTGAATTCGATACATCAACCTCTCTTATTGTTGTAAACAGTAGTAGAGTACTACTCTTTTCGATTTTCCAATTATGATACAACCAAACAACAGAATTATCGGATCATCAAAAACAAATTATTATGAAATATTTATCAGATCCAAATCCTCGACTTTTCGATTTTGATTGTTTATTATGTTACGTTTGGTTTGATGACCGACCGACACCTTCATCAGCATCGTTTGAGTTGTTTTCTGACCTTCATCTAGCAGCAAGGATTACTTGTGATGTTTAGAGGAGTTGAAAGCTAAGATGCTTGGTGGGTTAGGTTGAGCGACATTGTTTCAATCTTCTAACCAGCTTTTTGGTTTCCAAATGTGGCATTGCATTGCATGTTGTTGCATGTTGTGTTTAAATGTGTGTTAAAATGAGTGACGGTATCATTCCTCTTGTGTTTATTAAGTTTTCTAAATTGTGGTTAATTACATAATTGAATGAATTGCTTCTATTTTCATGCTTTACAATAGTACAATGATGATATATTTTTGTACAAATGATGATCCTTTTTATTTTGGCTTTTCAATTTTGAGTATATAATTTGTATTTAAGTTTTTTTTTTTTTTACAATTTCTAAATTATTTGAGTTAATAATTTGTATTTGAGTTTGTTCTTCATTGTTTAATCATATTTTAACCTTTTGGTTTAGATGCTTGTTGTTCAAGCATTGTTTCTCTAAAAAATAATTTAATCTTGTTTTGTCTTCAAATTCTAAATGAAATATTGTTTTGTTTTTTGAACCATAAGTTTGTGTAAGAAACTATGTTGAGTGGTGCCCTAAATATCGTGACCGGCTTAAGGACCAAGCAATCTAAATAGGGAATTTATGCCTCAAAATTTTGGGCAACAAAAATGCATAAAAAATCGATTTTGTTATAAATATCAAATTGTATTACATATTCATAGTCCTTAAAAAAATAGGGTTAAATATGTTTTTAGTCCCTATAAATATTTACAGTTTTGTTTTTAGTCCCAAAAAAATAAAATCACACTTTTTAGTCCCTGTGACATTTTCCTTAAGCATTTTAGGGACTAAAAATGCTTATGAAAAAATTTTATAGGGACTAAAAATGTTGATGGAAAATTTTATAGGGACTAAAAATGTTGATGGAAAATTTTATAGGGACTAAAAAGTGTGATTTTATTTTGTAGGGACTAAAAACAAAACTGTGATTATTTATAGGGACTAAAAACTTAATTAACCCAAAAAAATATAACATAATTATAGATAGGGATAGCAATGGGTACTCTATGGGTAGGGTACTACAGTGCCCTTCTCTATATCTGCATTTGTAAAAAATACCTGTATTCGTGCCCGTATCCTCGTGGACAACAACCTTGGTGCCCTTCCCCATACCCTATGGGTACCTAAGTGCACATACTCGTACCCATTACTCGCACTTTAACTATGAAAAAACAATGAAAACATCATAATTGAAATAGAACTATGACCAAATTTTTTAAAATTAACTCATAAAATAGTATGAATTGTAGTATTTAGTCAAATAAATAACATTTAAAATATCCCTAAAAAATTGTACACCGGCAAGATGCATGGAGATGTTATTCTATTAAGTAGTTTTTTGATTTAGGTTTAAGTTTAGGCTTAAATAGTTAAATAAATTAATTAATTATACACCAAAAATAAATAAATTATCTATGATATTATGTAGAAATATATATATGCGGTGTTGCGGGGCTGGGTAGTATAGTACCCTTACCCGTGCCCAAACCCATGAAAGCGAGATTTTACCCTACCTATTGTGGGTATTTTTTGCGGGTACCCATCGGACCTGGGTCCAATTACCATCCCCAATTATAGAGGATGTTTATCCAACTCAACTGGGCAAAAGTTATGGTGCATAAGGAAATACTTATGCACCGTGCATAAACACTTCACAACCATCCGATCTAGTGTACACGTGTAATAATCCTAGACTTCTCAAACTACACCAAATCAAACTTCATTTGCTTCAAACACTTCTCTCACTAAAACATAAAGCTCTCCCTCTCTCTCTACAATTCAGATGAGTCTTCATCTCTTTCGGCCACACATGATGATTCTGGCGCAGTGGCATCACCGCGCCGGAGTTCAAAACTCCGTCCAAATAAAAAAAAATCACGATTTTAGACATCCTTTTTTGTGTTGATTCCAAATATCGCCTTAGATTTCTCAAAAAAAAAAACTCACACGAGCGTAGATCTACGAGTAAAAAAACGAAACAAAAAGAGAAAATGAAACTACCTCTTGTTCTTCACGAATTCGTTTCGTGTTTTGGTTTTCTTCTCCGATCCGGTTCGGATTTGTTGTTGTGTTGAAATGTTGTTCCGATCCGATTTGAATCTTGTTGTGGTATGCTGTACGAACTCTCCCTCTACCTCTTCTAAACCGATTCTGGATTTATTGATGAATTCGAGAGTGGTAGATGATGTTTATGTGATTTTATGTGGTTTAGTGTTCATGAGGTTCACGGTTTCAGATCTGAAGTTGTTACTGGATTCGAAATCTTTGTGATGTTAGAGGGATTTATGGTTGGGAAACTGCTGGAAACCATTAAGTACATCTAATGGTTTTGGAGTACAACTGTTGGAAACCATTAAGTACATCTAATGGTTTTCCACAGGAAAATGGTTTTGGCATTCCGGTACGGTGATGATGATGAGATAGAAGATTCTGGAAACCATTTCCACAGCAAAATGGGTTTGGAGTACAACTCACAGAAACCATTTCCATAGCAAAATGGTTTTGACATTCCGGTACGGTGATGATGATGAACGACAGTGTTGATGATGAGATTCAAGATTCCAGTGGTGATGATTCAGTTTATTTCCGTGTTTGGTTCGTTTTTTTTGTTTTGTTTGATTTCCTTTGGAAGTGTAGGAAACAATTATGTTGGAATTTATGCACGGTGCATAATGATTTCCTTATGCACCATAACCGATCCCACTCAATTGGTCCAGATGGGAGACATCCCAAAGCCCCATACAGAAAGGAGTAATGAATTTTTTACAATAATATATTTAAATAGTTAGAGAAATACAATCTTTGGTACTCATGTATGCACAAAAGTGTTGTTTCTTTAACATATTGCTGCAAAAAGAAGAAAGAAAAAGAATGTAATACAAAAGAATAGATTGAAACGAATAAGAGACGAAATAAGTAATAAATGTTTTTTTTAGGGAAGTAATAAATGTTGTTGATGTTTCTCATTTAATTTTCCTCTAAAAAAAGGTTTCTTGTTTAATATTAAAGTGTTAATGATGTAATTATAATTTGTCCATAAAATCATTTAACGTTAAAGAAAATTATGCGATTATTTATAAAAATAAAATCAATTATTTAATAGATGATAGATACGTAATACATAAATGTAAAGGAGTTAAAATTTACAACCGGCTTTTTAATTTTAACATAGAAAATATTTATTCTCATATGATATGCATGACTCAAAGATTCATATTTAATACATTGCAGATAAGAGAAATGAGAGAGAGATCAGAGAGAGATGTATTCTTTTCAATTTCATATTGTTTGTGACTGAAATGCATGACTGAAAAGGGATGTTTAATTAACGAGAATGAGAGAAAATTAATTATGTGATTTATCTAATATTTAAAATTGAATTTCATAAATTAAATAAATGATATATTAACTTTGTTTTTATTTTTTCATTAATTATGAAAGCACGTGCATTTACCATAGTTCTCTTTGTTAATTCTTTCAAGTAAGTTGTTAATTAACCAATTCAGAACAATATTAAATGTTATAATGAATAAGTTATTAAATGTTGTTTACTTTTAGGCCATTTCATATCAACAAAAAGAACAAATTTAGTTGTATATTGAGACTAAGACTTGATCAGTTTGAGGGAAAACAATAGTTTAGGTGTTATATTTTGTTTTGATGTTTCTTAGATTTATTTATTTAAGTCATACATTGAAGTATCTTTATTTATTTTATTCGGTTGTGTATGCAGTCATACTAATGTTATTATACATTAATGAATTAAACTTTTTTTTTAAAATTTCTTATCTTGTAAATTGATAATCTACCAAAAAAAAGTAACTATTACCTTTGAGTGAATGTTGCTTACAAAATTCTCCTATCCCATCTGAATATTCCCTATCATCACACTACACTAGTCATGGAATTGGTGAAAATTGAATACTACCTTATGTTAAATATTATTCTTCTTTATAAAAAAAATTATTATTCACCTAAATAAATCATGTTAATACTATATTAATAAGAGTATGTGTTGAGGAGTCCGGGGACTAATCAACTAAATGAGCGCCAAATCTCTATCTAATATCTTAAAACATTTTAATTTAGATTTTCTTGCCTGCAACATTGATAAAATATTGTTTTTCATTGTTTCTAAAATTGCATTATTCCTAACTTCTCTTTCATCTTCTCTATCACAAAATGGATTCTTCCATCTTCTTGTTAACTATTTAAAATAAGCATATACTTTTTTCTTAAAAAAGTTAAATTGATCCACCTAAATTGATATTGGAGAGAATTAGACGACCTTGAGAAGAGCATAATCTCAGGTCTCAAAGTAATATCACAAAGGCAACCCAAATGGGTTAAATAAACATATACCTTTAATGTAAATATATATATATATATATATATATATATATATATATATATATATATATATATTTCATGAAAAAGTAAACAATTTTAATTTTATAAAATAGAATAGAATAAAGAGATAAGATGCAATGAAAGTCCAAGGAAGAATATTATAGTCCATGCAATGAAGAAGAAGTTTTTTTGAGGAAAGGAAAAAGGAGAGCGTGACTTTTTTATCCTTTATTTGATCAGATAGAACTGATTTTCTATTTTCTTTTATGCGATGTAATTTTGTGATTGGTTATTATGCTCACTTTTAGGTGAACTTTCTGCAAAATTCACTCTATGTAGTTTGAGTTGGTCTAGTAGTACAATTTTTTAACATCAACATTTTTAGTAAACTAAGAGAGTATGAGATTTTTTTAAAATCATTGGTATTCGTTAAGAAAAAACGCGTTATTTAACTAGTGTGTGTTTGTGAGAGAATTAGTATTCTTTAAAAATGTTATATTTCATTTTAAATGAGGAAAATAAAGGCTGAAAGTAAACACATACAAAGATAGTCAACAAATTTGAAATTAGTTAGCAAATTGAATAAAGATAAACCAAATAAAGGGATCAAAAAGACCATAATCAAATCAACCAGTCAAACAGACATTTCAAAGCCATAGAAGACATAACAACGTTTAGATTTCAACTAATCAAAGAAATAAATCAAACAACAAACACACTCAAGCAAAATGTGGGGCTAAGTCAAGGGTCTCCACGTGAGAAAGAAAGCCTAGGAAAGAATAAATAAGCTAAAACATATACAATTAATCTTGAGTTTGCCGTGTGTAAAAGATCACAAGAATTATTCAATTCAATATTCTTACATAAGAGACAACGGATGAAAATAAATAAGAAGTGGAGTACCCAACCCAAATCTTCTCTTAAATAGACTATGCAGATAATTTGATTTGATATTTGTGATCGAAAGCAACGGAAAGCAAAAAGTGGGGTAATATTGTCCCCCATTAATCTACCAAAAAAAAAATCAAGGGTAAAATCAAATGCATTCTCAATTGTGAAGGTTTGAACATTCAACCACTTTGAGTGGATGAATCAATCACATAAAAGGGTTATGTGCAATGTGCATGATAACAACACCGACCTCTCTTAGAACGTTGTCCTTTTACCAACTTCATTAAAATAGAAATAATATTTTAATTCTTTTTGTTAAAAATATTTGATAATTAGATAAGTCAAAATTTATACAATTATGCGCGATAAAAATAGAAAAAAAAAATCACACAATCAAAACCCCACAACACAACCAGCTTGAGCTCCATGGCAATAGACAAATGGACCAACCATCCTTTTCTTTAGTTTCTTTTTGTACTAGACGGCATATGATGGAAAAGCTTCTAGTAGACAGTACAACAGCCTCATTTTCTAAAATTCTTTTTTGTAAACAGCCACATCATTTTTAAGATTGGTTGTATATATATTTTGTCGAAAAAAAGATTAGTTGTATATATAACTTTTAATTACTAAATAATTTAACTAAATTTATTGCTCTTCCAAGTAAAAAAGATATTTATTTACTGCTTTAAATATTAAGGAATTTTTTCAAATCTTTATAACTGAATAAATTATCAACTAAACTATTTTGTTGGAAGTCGAGTATTTTAAATATAATAAATTATTTTCTTTTTCTTAGACTTCTCTCTAACTGTTTTTTGTCGTTGAGCCTCTTACTCTACAAATTCAATCTTCCTTTGCTCGGATGTAAACTGATCGTGGAATGGCGCCACGAGGTTCCTCCTCCATGATAGACAAACTAATTTTTAAGCTGATCCTCAAAGGCCACCCAAAGTACACCATCAGAAGAATCCTTAAGGTCGTTGTTGGGGAAAAATTGAGAAATTGTCTTTAAAAAAAGGCCTAGCCTCCTAGTGAACTTTTATAAATTTAAATATTATGAGCACCAACTATATTTTGTACTAAAAATATAGTGACGAGATACTACATTAACTTACCTCTTCGTCAACTTTACTAAGGAGTTTGGACAAAAATTATTAAAAAAACAAATACAATCACGAATAATAATAAAACTAGTGTAAAAATTGTTTTTCATTCATATCTAAACTATCTACCATCGTCATTTTCACTCTTTAGAGGTATTTGGTTGGAGTCATTGAGTCTTAATATGTACTTTTATTAACAAAAATTGTAAATAAGTAATGTGTACAATGCATGTATTCCACTTGTGTTTGTCCGATGATTTGTGTTGAAACATTGGAGTGTTCTCCCTTTAAAATCTCAAGTTTGATTTGATAGTTTAGTCCATACTAAATTTTATTTTGACTTTAAATAAGGTCCTCTACAAATAGATGAAGAGATTTGATCATTTGAACTAGTTAATATATCAAATTTAAAAAATAAAAAAGTGTGCACATAAAATCCATTTAAAAACTCTTTTTAAATTATTATTATTATTATCTTGGATTACTTTTTGGGTTTACGCGTCGTAATGTAATATTGTGATTGGTTGTGCTAAGGACAACGGCGGCTATCGTGTAGTATAAAAACCCTGCAAAACATACTTGCCAAACTCTTCTCTTTTACATCAGCAACTAAAATATCGAATTCTGATCTGAATCCAATAGGGAGAGAGGGAAGAAGGGGTGATAATGATAAAGTCGATATTAGTTTACACAATAATCATAATTAGTGTCCTCTTTCTCCTCTCCCGCACTCATAACAAACAACAACAGATTCACCCTTCTGCCGAGTGGGATGAGGATGAGTTCAATGTCACTAACAGAATCGCCCGCCTCTTCCCTGAAATCGATGTGGACCCCACTGATCAGTTTGTCTCCGTTCAGGAATTGACTCAGTGGAACGTTCATCATGTCCAACGACAGATTTTGCATCACAGCCAGAAGGAGATGGTTGTTTATGATAAGAATCGCGATGGTTTTGTTTCCTTCTCCGAGTTCGGTCTTTTCACTCCCACTACAGGTGATCCTTTTGGTTACGATTTGAGGCTGTTGGAAGAAGAGCATTTTAATGCATCAGATGTAGATGGTGATGGTCTTCTGAACTTAGCTGAATTCAATGAGTGAGTATTTTCTTCACATGCACAACTAGATGCTGTGGTCAATGAATCATCATCCTTTTTATTTAAACTAATTTTTTGTCAGTGTCTTGTAGTTTTCTTCACCCCGCTGACAGCAATAACCCAAGGCTTCAACAATGGTTGTGCAAGGAGGAAGTCCGGTAACTCAAATCTTGCATAGTATTTTTATTTTCTAAGAAAAACCCTTTTAAATTTCACAAGCCTTTGTTGGGCTATCCCCGCTAATTGCTTGTGAGGGATGTATTCGCGACTAATTTGCATTTGAAAATGAATTTTTCTTTGCAATAATATTGGAATACGTTTCTAAGAGACTGGTGCCCTTTTATTTCTTTATAGGGAAAGAGATATGGACAGAGATGGGAAAGTCAGTTTTAGAGAGTTTTTCTATGGGCTCTATGATTTGGTAAGCAACTATGATGAAAAAAGTCACAATGATTCACATCATTCTGATCATTCAATGGATGCTTCAGCTAAGGTTTTGTTTTCTCAGCTTGACAAAGATTTTGACGGGTATTTACCTTTCTTTGTGTCAATATATAGTAGTTTCCTCTATAGCACACTATCCATTTTTTCTTATGGGTTTTGATTTCAATATGTTGCAGGTATTTGTCCGATATTGAACTGTTGCCTATAATTGGGAAAGTTCATCCATCTGGACATTATTATGCAACAAAACAGGCAGAATACTTAATGTCACAGGTATTGATTTTAACATTACCATAATTACACTGTAGTTGTTGACAAAGGTGTCATTCCTTTCTTACAAAGTCGTCTGAACTTGTGAATGATCGTTGTTATCACATTGCAATTCAGATTTTGAATTAGCAAGCAAATATTTTGAATTATAGATAGTATCAGATCACAAGATTCAGAAGCATTGTAAAAACTAATTTGGCGTAGAAATTGACTAAGATGGGTCAACAACGCCAAAAGTATAGCGATAAGATTGCTACGAACGAGTGATCAAGCAACTATGTGAATAGGGCTGTCCGAAAAACAGCGAGTAAGATAGCTTAACAAGCACTACAACATCTGGTGGATGTCACTATGCATAAATTTTATAGTAACCTTTCTATATTGCTATACAGGCAGAGGTTGACAATGATGGGCGCCTTAATTTGACTGAGATGATTGATAATGCATATACATTATTTGTTTCTATTTTCCCGGACGAGTTCTTTTAAGGACATGTTAGGTAAGGGAAGTTCTCTAGTCATCTATCTCAACCTACATTCAGTGAAGGTTTTCAATCTAATATTCTGTAATCATTAATTGCAGGAAATTTTGGCAAATGAGTCTAGATTTGAATCCTATCACTGCAATTTTTTGCAATATCAGTGACAATGAGTCATTTTTGAGTTGAATGGCACAAGTTCATCGTAGCAGCAGGGAGCTGGGACCAGCATTGGTAGTCATACAGTAATGGACAAAAAACTGGATCTTCAATTGGCGTTGCTAATAGGTGTGGAATGCTCATGAAATCAATAAAGTAGCTGGTGCTGTCAGCTATACTCACGTTGGGCAATTATTATGAGCAGGTGCAGCTAGTAGGATTTCAAGTCAGCATATCTTGTAATTTTGATTGCTCTTTTCTTAGCTTTTCTTGTGCTTCGACTAGAGCCTAGTAATGTATTTCTTTGCATCTTAAAAAAACATAACAGTGGGACTATTTTTTATGGATAAAAATATATACGATAATTTCTTGTCTGATAATAAATCTTTATTTTGAAGTATGAATATTGATCACAAGTATTGTGAAGTTCCTTAGTACGGTTGAATCTATCGGTATGGCATAAAAAACACATATACCTTGATCTAAGAAGGCCGTCTACAATACAATTGATGAATGGAATAAATACCTCCTAAAATTATACAGATGATACTGTTCCTAAGGCGTTACTAAAATGACATGCTAACAACTAACATTTTCTTTTTGAACGGGAAAATGATAATTTATTGAAAAAACGAGAGAAGTACAAATAGTACCTGACCCATAACCTGGGAGAAGTACAAGGGGTACTCACCCCAAAAGGAACCAACAACAACCTCCTAAAACAGCATACACAGAAGTAAAAACTCATCAGCAGCACAGAGAATAGTAATATTACAATACTATCTGTAAAAGATGTAAAGCTCTTTGTAGATCTGTGTGTCTATAATGAGATCACACACCTTGTAATTATAATGATTTTACAATTAGTGCATTGAATACTTCATTAGTAAGCACTAGCCTAGGAAGTTGAATACTCTAGGAGTAACAACAATCAATCTAGGAAGTTGTATAATTAAAGGAATATCTAAAGATTCTTAACTTTAACACTATCAAAGTAAAAACTCATTAGCGGCACAGAAAACATTCTTTATGACTAATCCTATGAAAACTGTAAGTATATAAATTTCATTTCCCATTAAAGAAAATGAGATACATGGACCTTCAGCCACAATTTCCATTTGTTGAATGAAATTGAGATATTGTGATATGTTTATTGGGCTGACCCCAAGCCCTCTCAACAACATTACTGGCATGTACCCTAATGTTGGTGTTCCTGATTCTGCTGTAACTTTAATTTTGAACTTCGGCTGATTTTTCACCCGGCTATTTAGATAGCGAGACAAACCTTGGTCACACATCAGATACACATGGTCTGATTTAATTTCTTGACTAGGCTTATTCAAGTATACTTGAATATTTTCAGCTTCACCGCCAACACTAATATTAAATCTCAAAATGAAACCCTCTGATTCAACTTGTGGAACAATAAAGCAAAATATGAAGGCCAATTGATCAGAGGAATGATTCACAAAAGAGAGATCAATAAACATGTAATTACGTGTTGTTCTATACACCAACCATTTTGGAACACTGCTTCCTGGATACACATATGTGCCTTGAGCATCATAATCATGATCACTGGATGTAGATATTTGCTTGTGTGCAAATTTCATCATGTTAATTTGTGCATTCAATTCTATTGCTTTAAGAGAATGCTCAACTAGTTTCACACAATTCCAGAAAGAAACCTTTGTCTTGTTTTCCTTTAACACTTGAAGAGCCCTTGAAGGGAAAGTTACATTCTCTAATGATACACAGCCGGTGGCATCTAGAGTTATCAACGATGAAGGAAGCTTTGGTAGACGTTGAAGCTTCCTACAATGTCGTAATTCTAGATGTCTCAGACTTGAAAGGCGCCTGATGCTTTTAGGCAAGTTCTCAATGAAACTGTGTGAAAGAAGCAACTTTTCAAGTTTGGTTTGAAGTCCTATTGATGATGACAGTTGTTTGATACCTGTGTGCTCTAAATTTAACAATACCATTTCCTTTGAGGTTACTGAGAACTCTTTTAGTTTAATGCAACCAGCAAGTGATAGATAACGAAGGGAGCTTAAATGAATGTTGCTTTTGAGGCTTGTGAGGGAAAAACATCCACCTAGATCCAATTTCTCAAGCTTGTTCAGAGAAAATACAGATGGGTGTATACTAGTCAGCCGTCCACACATGCGAAGATCAACTATTGCAAGATTTTTAGCCTTTGACAAGTTTGGAAGCTCCATCAGTTGTGAGGATAAACTCAATATTAGAAACTTCAAATTCACAACATCCTGGTAAGTACAAAGCATGCATCACCATAGATATCAAATTAAAAGTGGTTAAATTTTGGATATCTTAATTGAATTAGAATTTAGAAAGAAAATCTACTAATTTTACTTTTGATTCTTTTGTCTGTGTAAAAGAGTTTAACAGAGACATTCAATCATATTCTTTTGATTCTTTTGAATTAGAATTTAGAAAGCAAATCTACTAACCTTATCTTCATGCCAAAGTTTTTTGACTTGGCTGTTCTGCAAGTTCAACACAACAAGTTTCTCCCCATTAAACTTAGATGGTAAAGACTCTAAGGGGTAATATGCCCAACGAAGATATCTGAGTTCATCTGGCAAAGATTTAAGCCCTTGAGGAAGATTCAAGCTTCGAGGAATTTGGAAAAACACATAATATCCTTTAGTATAGATATCCAGATATTGTAGTTTGTTCATCTTAGCAAAGACCTTGGAATTTAACTGCAGATCCTTAATTATTGAAAAGTCGGTAGCTATACTTCGAATAGCCTCACTCCCCTACAGCAAGAAAATTAGCAGTAGAAAATTATCAAACATCACTGTGAGCAACTTTTCCTACAAAAATATTTAAATCGTAAAACTAGATTGAAATACAAATATAACTATATATTTAGATTTTTCATATACTATATATACATACCCTGTTATGTTTTAGTACTTGATAAGTGTCATAATCCACTAGTCGACTTTGATTTTCAGGATCATCAATGGATTCTTCGCGAACAAATTCCCAAGCTGTTTCTTGTATAATGGTGTGCATGGATACAACATTATCTGGAGAAATATTTATAAGTGCTTTATTTTTTAGACTTTCTAACTCAACACCCACCGGATAACCTAGATCTTTTGCTAACAATTTTATGTCGTCAACATTGAGATGCAATCCATCTATGAAACACGCAATGTCTAAAAACATCCTCTTCTCATGACGATTGAGATCATTGTAACTCAATCTAATAATTTCATGAAATTTTTTAATTGGAACTTTTTTAACCCTCTCTAATTGGTCTTCCCATTCTTTTTTATCTTTTCCACGCAGCTTACGACCTAAAATTTCAAGAATGAGTGGGATTCCTTTGGCATACTTGACCATCCTCTTGGACAACTCATAGTACTCTATTTGATATGTTTGATTTTGTTCAAAAGCATTCAAATTGAAAAGCCTAAGAGAGTCATCAAAGTTTAATGGCCTAACCTCATATATATCATTGGCAAAAACCCCTTTGCCAAGTACTTGCTTATCTACGGTTGTTATGATGATTCTACTACCTTTTCCAAACCAATCAAGTGTTCCAATTAAAATATCTAGTTGCTCTTGATCACTCACATCGTCAAGAACAACAAGAACCTTCATAGTTCGAAGCCTCACAAAATCGCGATAGGGCAATCTATGTGGCGTGTCAATTTTCAAATCTTGTTCCCCTAATAGAGTAGAAAAAAGCTTTTTCTTTAAATGTATTATTCCATGTCTTCTACATTCTTCTCTTACATTGGCCTTGAAGTAACAACCACTATACTCCGAACATAGCATGCTATATACTTCTTCTGCAATAGTTGTCTTTCCAATACCACTCATACCCCAAATTCCAATAGCACGAACATCTTGCGACTCTACTTGTAACAATGATTCTACACGTGAAATTTGTTTGCCAATTCCAATAAGTCCTTTTGAATTGACAAGATGCACATGATCCAACCTCTTCAAAACAAATTTTACTATTTCTTCAACAAGTTCGGCATCATTCCTATAGAATAAAATAAAAAATGAAGAGAACAATGTATCAAATTGAATTACATTTCTTTGGATGTAAAGCAAATATGAGAAAGGCCACTGTCCATAATTAACATATATTTAGTATTATCATTTAGATGTTTGTTTTTAAAACTTGAAACATGTTCGGTCATATATCAATAAATGTTTTTGGTCTTATACTTTCTCTAATCATGTTCTCAATAAAAACTCCCTATGAAATGATATATCAATCTCTATTTTATTTGAAAGACTCCCCCTACAATATGTATGTTGTCTTAAATACAATTCTCGTGATTCTTCAAAGCTTAAAACACTTCTCTGCAGTAGAGAATATTTCATTTGGAAATATTAAACATGCATTAAAACAAAACTTACAATCTTTTTGATGTATGAAACCCATTGATATTCGCGGATTTCTTCAAAGCAGATCTCCATCGTTGTACGACGGTCCAATTGTACTTTTGTTCATGTTCAACAAATGCATCTGCATAAGTTCCATTTTGATGCCTCACAATTGTGGGATCAACTTTGTAGAAAACAGGCAATAAAATGTTTCCATCTTTCTCTCTACAGTCAACAACTTTGACCAGCTCATCCAAACACCAAGATGAAGAAGCATAGTTTTGAGAGAATATGACTAATGAAATTGAAGATGTTTCAATTGCTTCAAAAAGTGACTGTGATATTTCATTTCCTTTTGTAAGCTTATAGTCTACAAAGTAAACAATTTTCTTTTGAGAAAAAGCTTTAATCAAATGAGGAAGAAAAACTTCACGGATATCTGGACCCCGAAAGCTAACAAAGACATCATACTTGTGAATTTGAGGAACAGAAGATTGAAACTTCAATGTATATGGAAAATTTGTGTCTGGTTTTGTGCTTGCGACTTCACCCTTAAATTTCCAGATAAACAAAAGACAAACAAAAAATGCACGATTAATGTGCATTGTGGATTTTCCTTTGTCTCTCTACTCTACATAAGATGGCCATAACAAAATACAATTAGTTAAAGAGAGAACTTAGAATTATAAAGAAATTAATGAAAATCAAATTACAACCACATTATTGCTTACATCAGTTTCCTTGAATGATTTCACCTATCGGGTGATTTGAATTGTATGCATTATGTATATGGACATAATATATAAAGACAAATATAAGATTTGACTATTATTTGACATTGGAAAATTTAACTACTCTTCGTTGCGTGTTCGTAGGAAATTTACTTAACTAACTAGTACAGATTACTAATGGAAAATATATTTATACAAAAGCAATATACTAATATAATATACTAAAATATAAAATGTTTAAAATCATTTTAAATTAACGGTAATTATGTGTTAATAATTTAGAGATTATATACAAGTTGAATTGCCACCTGGATAATTTTTTCATTTTATAATATTTATATCCCAGTAATTATACGATTATCTTGTTTTTTTTTAAGTAATATACTATTATCTTATTGATCTCAAACACATGATATAATTTAAGATAATACTATTATTTTCTTTTTTTTAACCAAAAATTATAAATCATGACCATCTACAACATATATATCCTAAAAGAATGTTATTCTTTTTTTTTTTAAACAAAAACGAACTTGTGGAGTTTCATTAACAAATTAAAGAGTCTATTAATTCACATATGAGTTGGATAAATTTGGGCTGTTGGATTTTATTAACTTTTTTCATGTTGTTGATTGAATAATATTATTTACATGACTTGACTAATATATCAATCACATACTCATTTCCAATAGTCTATACGCGTCCTTACGGAAAAAAACAAATGTATTAACTACTAACTAATCAAGATATATAGTTGTAAGGAATTGTTCCACTCAAGTATGGACAAAATATAATGAGAAAAGAAGCAACGGATTCACATGGAAGCTGAAATACCCAGAAAGAAAGAGTGAAAGAACAACTTCTAGAAATTATTTTAGGAAATATGGAGGAGCTCGAGAATCAAATTAAATTAATTAATTAACTCAATTATAGTTGAACTAAGAGATTAAAAAAAACCTAGTAACTAGACTTACACAATATAAATTTGAAGAAGTATGTAATTTAAGAATTCGAACCACGACTCCTGCATTGTAATGTCCATAAAACTATAAGTTGAATTACACTTATGCACAAAACACACTCATTTGTTACTTAATTCACATTTATGAGCATATACCACAATTTGGACTCCGAGGGGTATATTGAATAAACTAGAGCGTCTAAAATGATTGATAAATTTAATTTGGATACTTAAATCACATTTATGAAACATATACTAAGTTAAAAAAATCAATTACCATATTTTTATTAAGAAGCTGATCTAACTCACTAAATTAGCATCCGAAGAATCTCAAACATTGAGGATGCGCACACTTCAAGATTTGAAGCCAACATTACCATCAACTATCATAATTTAATACCACAATACTTATAGTAAATAAAAGATAAAAGAGGACATATTAAAGTAAACCAGTTATTACGCCAACTTCCGATAAAAGTTGAGATTGTGATGGTTATTTTAAAAAAGTTGTTATAGTATAGAATTTAATTAGTATTTTTACACGGACAAAGTATATTAATTAAACTCTATCTAAAAAATTTAACGGAATATCTTATGCAATTCAAACGCACAACTATGAGACACAATATGTGTCCGTATAAGTACCATTTATACAGAGACATGTTGTATTTGTGTCAAAAATATGTGTTCCAATAAGTAAAAAAAAGGGTATTTTAAAATATTTTTCCAATCCTAATCGAATACACAGTTTTCTTTTCAAATGTATACTCTGAACAATGCTGCTTTTCATATTTTTTCTTCTCATTATTCCTACATTGATAGTGATATATCTAACCTTATAAGTCAAGCGACACAGAATCCAACAGGATGATCTCATTTAGAATGAAAAGTGCACGTGTATTCTGAATGATTTAGCCCTTTATATAGTATTTTGGTTCGGCAGTTTATTATGGGTCGCACATTTAGTAGATACAAAAAGCTCGATGTATGCCATGGCGCTCTCTCAAACCTAATGTATTAATCTTTTGGGTTGAGCTCTCGTCATGGACATAAGTTGATTAGTCTTGTAACTGCCTGAGCCTAACCATAGGTCCTGAGGCTGATATGTGCGCCGTCTTGTTATCATGGTGCTTGAGGCCTTTTATTTCAGCCATCGTTTGGATTGTGTCTAGCTTATAGAACAATGATGACCAATGCTAACCAAATGACATGTAAAGAATAGCTTTATAGCAGTACAGACAATTATATATTCAAATGTATGTATACTGAATCATGCCTCTCTACAAATTTTGTAATGATGCAATACAAAGTACAAACAGGATCTACTATTCAAAGTATGGTTTCATGTTCCAAAAAACTTCGATCCCTCTTCCACTGAACACGTATTATTTGGAAAAACAGTTGCATCACCAAATTCCAATTGCTGTTTAAACATGTCATACTGTGAAGGGGTTACTAGGCTAACCCCAAACCCTCTTAACTGGACTGGCACATACGGTGATGTCGGTGTTCTTGATGCTACTCTAACCTGAATTTTGATCTTTGACTGATCATTGACTCGGCTAGCTAGGTAATGAGAGCATCTTGGATCATACACTAGATACACATGATCTGATTCAATTCCGTGACGTGGTCTGTCTAAATACATTTTGATACCTTCATCTTCACCATCACTGATTTTGAATTTCAAAGTCGAACCCTCTGATGAGATGGTTGGAATGACGAAGCCAAAAATGAAGCCCAACTTTGAGAAATAAGGAGCAGAAAAAAGATCAATAGTTATGTAATCATGTCTAGTTGTACTATATTCCAACCACTCTGGAATTTTGCTACCTGGATACACATACATGCCTTGATTGTGATCATGATCACGATCACGGTCCCATGTAATATGTTTGTGTGAAAAGTTCATCATGTTAATTTGAGCATTCAACTCAATAGCCTTGAGAGAAGGCTCATTTAATTTAAGGCAATTCCAGAAGGTAACCTTTTTCTTTTTTTCCTTCAGTTGTTCACTAGCAGTTGAACGGAACGCTACATTCTCTAGTGATACACAACCATCAGCATCTAGTGTTTCTAGTGATGGAGGAAGCTCTGGTAGAGTTTGAAGTTCACTGCAATGGTGCAAGTCCAGATGTCTCAGCCTTGTAAGATTCTTGATGCTTTTTGGCAAGCTTTCAATGTGAGTGTGTCCTAGATATAACTTTTCAAGTTTGGTTTGTAGTCCAATTGATGATGGTAATTCTTTGATACTAGTGAGTTCTAAATCTAACTCGTTTATATTCTCCGAGGTCACTGAGAATTCCTTCAGTGCTGTGCAGTTGTAGAGGGAGAGATAACTAAGGGAACTTAAATGAGTATTGCTTTGAAGGCTTTTCAGGGAACTGCATCCACTCAGATCCAATTTCTCAAGATTTTTGAGAGAGAAAACAGATGGATGGACACTAGTCAACCCTACACAAGATTGGAGGTCCAATACTGCAAGATTTGTGGCCTTTGAAAAGTCTGGTAGCTCCGTTAGAAGTGCGGATGAAGAGAGTATAAGGACATTCAAATTCACAATATCCTGTTACATTTATAACCAACCAAGACAAGAATTGTGAGTTGTGAGCCAATTCAATCTCAATTAAACTGATTACTAATGCTGGAATAGACATTGTTTTATTCTTTCAAAATATTATTTTTGCTTTTAATCCCCTTTTTTTGTCTTCCATTTCTAAATATGTATCAACTTTGGTCTTTATTTATAGCAAACTACGCCAGTCAGAGAGCATATAAAAATGCTATTGAATTTTGGTGGTAGAAATAATTGCTTTCAACCCTTCAAGCACATTTAACTTCCAACTAAAATTTGATATCTTTTACAGTCAAAGAGAGCATGTAAAAAAGCTACATGTATTTATATATAAAGGATCAAAATGTGATGATTTTTTAGGACCAAAACCAATTAGATCAAAAATATATTGCTTACCTTCGCTCCATGCCAAAGTTTTTTCAATCGGCTATAAGGCAGGTTCAATATAACAAGGTTTTCTGCAGAAAACTTGGATGGCAAGAATTCCAAAGGGTAATACTCCCAACGAAGATATCTCAGTTCATTAGGCAAGGATTCGAGCCCTTGAGGAAGAGACAAACTCCCTTCATTTTGAGACCCCTTTGTATAAATATCCAAAAATTTCAATTTGCTCATCTTGGCAAATGCTTGAGGGCTCAACTCCAGCTCCTTAATTTCAGATAGTCTGATGGCCATACTTCTGATGGCCTCACTTCCCTGCTAAATAGTAGAAAATTTTCAAACACCAATAATGTAAGAAACATTTCCAACAATAATCAAGTCTTGTACAAAAAGTATTTACCTTGTCATCTTTCAATACATGATAAATGTCATCAGGATCCAATAGTCGGCTTCGGTTTCCAGGTTCTTCAACAGATTCTTGGCGAACAATCTCCCTAGCTGTTTCTTGTATAATGTCATGCATTGATACAATGCTTTGTTGAGAAATAGTTACAAGAGCTTTATCTTTTAGCCTTTCCAATCTAGTGCTTACTGAATAATAACGATCTTTCAATAGAAGATTTATGAGTTCAAGTTTCAACTTCAATCCATCAAAAAAGCAGGCAATGTCTAAGAATATGATCTTTTCATAATAATCAAGATTAGTGTATATCAATCTAAAAACATCGTGGACATTTTCAATCTGCTCTATTTTAAGATTCCTTGATTGGCTTTCCCATATGGCTTTATCTTTCCCACGAAGAAGGTTAGCTAAAGCTTTAAGAACCAGTGGAACACCTGCGGTATAATCCACCATTTTCTTTGATAGCTTATAGTACTCCATTTCAAGATGCTTTTGTTTATTAAAGGCATGCAAGTTGAAAAGCTGAAAAGATTCAGCAGAGTCCAATGGCTCAACTTCATATATATCATCAACTTTTCCAGAAAGTACTTGTTTATCTCTAGCAGTTATGATGATTCTACTTCCTGGTCCTAACCAATCAACTGTTCCAACCAAAACTTCTAGTTGTTCCGCATCTTTGACATCATCAAGAACAATAAGAACCTTCATGCGGCTAAGCCTTTTCTTAACCAAAGGTGGTAATCCATTTATCATGTCATCTTTCAAATCTTCATCCTCTAATAGAGTGGATAAAAGCTTTTTTCTTAACCTCAAACTGTTTGTGCCATATCTTTCTGATTCTTCTCTTACATTAGCCATAAAACAACAAGTTTCATATTCAGAACGTAGTCTTCGAAATACTTCTTCAGCAATAGTTGTTTTACCAATACCTGGCATACCCCAAATTCCAAGAACACGGACATCTTCCGACTCTAAATGTAACATTGATTCTATAGGTGAAATTTGTTTCTCAATTCCTATAAGTCCTTTTGACTTACCTTGGTCCACTTGATTCAACTTCATCAACACACTTTGAAGTATTTCTTCAACAAGCTTAGCATCATCCCTGTACAACAAAGAAAAGATAAAATGTATAAGCTTCAATCAAATTATATTTATTTTAACACCTTACTTTGAATGTAAAATTACAAAGAAGAGTTTTTTAATATATTATTTATGAATTCATCCTTTCAAATATATTTAACTTTATTATTTATGACGAATCCCATTGTGGCACAAACGAAGGTTATAGATTTGATTACTCCTGAAACCAAAGCTTGGAAATCTTCTTCAATTTCTCAATACTTTAACGTGGTTGCTGCGAATAAAATTCTCCAGGTGCCTATGTTTAAGTATGTTTAGGAGGATGGAAGATGTTGGAAGGTTTTTTCATTTTTTAGATAAGCAGAAGACGTTGAAAGGCAGCAGAAAATGATCAATTCGCGGTTAAGAGTGCTTATCAGTTTTGTGTAAACCAGTTGATTAACACTAGCCATCTAAAAATGGAAGGAGATTGAGACAGAATTTGGAAATTCAAGGTGCCTCCTAAAGTTAAAATCTGATTTAGAGGATGTGTAGACTGAAGACACTGTCTACCTCATAGAGTAAGTCTTTGTGGAAGAGGTGTTGATTGCTAACCAAATTGTGTGCTCTATGAAGGTAATGTTGAATACAGTATGCATTTAATTTTCTACTTCCATTCGGCTGAGGATTGCTGGCAAACAGTTAATCTATGGGATACGATCCAGTACTGTGATCAGGCATTTAGAGGATGATGAGCAGAAAGACGTTTTTTATGGTTGTGTATCGTAGAAGATAACATAGTTGCTGGTTTTGTTGTGGAAATGTGGAGCATGCAGAAAAGAAGAAATTGCAAAGTTTGGAATGATGTACATGAATCTGCAGACCTTGTAGCTAGTTGCGGACAGCACCTGCTGCAAGACGGACAGAGTACACGTTATTCCACAGCAACAGATGCAGATTACAGAAGATGGGGTGTGTGATAAGTGGTTCAAGCCTTCGTCCAATCGTTTAAAATGCAATGTTGACGCACTTCTTCATATACTCTTAATTGTGTTGGAATTGTGATGGTTATTCGTGATCACGGGGGAGGTTTCTTGCTATGATGGAGTTGTTTTCACCCATATGTTCGATTGATGATGGTTTTTATGAATCGAATGATAGACTGAATTCGTTGATTGAACTAGAGTTTACATCTCATCTCATTTTTATATATAATTGATCATGTACATGTGCTATAAGCTATGGTGCAGTAACTAACAGCTAATTACTCAAATACATCAACTAAAACTGTTAACTTGCAGTGCAAGTAAAGCCTGTAACTAGTTGGTTAACTGCATTTGTTCATGATGCAATAATGGTGAAGCCCGTGGTCTCATGTCAGCTATGAGTTGAGAGTTTTCCTGTAGTGTTTTTTTTTTGCGGTATCCGGGGTTCGAACCCTAGACTCTACATATATTATTCAATGCCTCTGCTAACTGAGCTAAGCTCACGAGAACTTTCTTATTGTGTTTTAGTCGGTCATTATATATTTTGAAAAGTATTATAGGTCTGAATTAGGTGAGGTGCAACGTAGATTGGACCAAACATTTATACAACTAAAAAATATTTTGTTATTGGTGTTAATTATGTGTAATCTATCGGACATTTCTTTTTTAGGGATACATGACACATTTTTTTATTATAAACAAAAATTTAGATTAAGGAAGACATATATATTATATAACGTTGAAATCGTTATCTGCCAATAAAGTATTACTTGACTTTCAAAACCCATCAACAGATTGCTGCCAACTTCCCTAAAAACAAAATGATTGCTGGCAAGGTGATGCACATGGTAGGGTCAGAGGGAAATATTCTCAGCCGTATGCTATTTCTGTACGGTCAACCTTTTCATTTTTTGTTTAAGAAAGCAACTACTAACTATGGTAAAAAAAAACTATAAAGTATAAACAGAGTTAAGAGTTGAGTAATAAGAATGCAAGAGTTTGATCCCCACCATCACTATAATAAAATACTAAAAGTACTAGTGTAAGAGTTTGATAACTTTGGGTGGATTAGTCCATATAGAATTTTGATTTGACAATAAATAGACCATCAGATTAATCGGTCCTTAGATCAGATACCTGGTTAACAACAAATACTAACAATATTGATATGGATCGGTTAAAAAAATATAAACTCTCAATAAAATAGGTAGAACTTAGACCGGTCAAACAAACTTAGATCTCCATAATATAATCTCTCATAAATCACTAATAAGGTAGTTTAATAACAACTTAGATCGGTCAAACAAACAACATCCTTGTTTAGTTTCGATATTGTAGAACTTTGGAGAAGCAGAAAAAGAGATGAAGAGACACATTAACTTTTTTAATTTGTTCAATCATAAAATATGAATCAAATAGTGGAAAAATATTAAAAAAATATGGTAAAAGAACACTTACGAAAATTGTGATGAATCAAATCCAGAAATATTTGCAGATTGCTTCAAAGCAGATCTCCACCTTAGAACCTTGTAAGAACTATAATTTTGTTCATGTTGAGCAAAAGCATCTCTATAAATCCCATTTTGGTACCTTACAACTGTGGGCTCTACTTGGTAGAAAACTGGCATTAGAATCCTACCATATTTTTCTCTACACTCAACTATTTTCACAAGCTCCTCCATACACCAATATGAAGATGCAAAGTTTGGAGAGAATATAACCAATGAAATGAATGATTTTTCAATTGCTCTTTGAATTGCTGATAATTCATCTCCTGTTTTAAGCTTTTTGTCAGAAAAAACAACGATTCTCTTTCGCGACAAAGCTTCGAGGACATGGCTAAGGAAGTGTTTGCGAATGTCACTGCCTCTAAAGCTAACAAAGACATCATATTTTATCTGAGGAGCAGGGATAGAAGTAGAAGGAGAAAATATGACAGGACATGTAGAATAGTATTGGTTGTTTGGAATTGGAATTATGCTTGCAATTGCAACTACACCTTTTGGTTTTGAAATAAGCAAAAGTGTGACATAAACAAAAAATAAAGTTATGATTCTCATGGATTGAGGAGCACAAGAGTCAAGATATCTCCACAAAAACAAAAATCTTTGTTGATTGAGTATATATGTGGTTGCTATCTTATGACCATAATGTTTATACTCTTTTAATTCAACAAAAAAATAATAATCATACTCTTTTATAAAATATTATTCATTTGGACTTTTGATCCAACACATTATAGTTTTGAAGCTAATTTTGTCTCATTATTGAATTGAATATATGAATCAATGCTTTGGCAATCTTTACAAGATTTACTTTATTATTTGAGTGAATTATTCACACCTATTGTATGTAATGGGACAAAATATAAAATGACATTAGGTGTAACTGTTTAAGTTGTTTAGTTTTTTTTTCTTATATTTCTGACCATAATGTTTACCAGTCTCTTAGATTATATAAACATTCAATTAGTTGGGGATGAGAATGGTGGACTAAGTCTTTGCATTAATTTTGTCAAGAACAAGAAACTTAATTGGTCATTGGTCAATCACACTCTCTAAAAGTGTGTTTGGATGAAGCAATGTTTCGAGAAAATGTAAAGTTTTGAGGTAAATTTCATTGTTTGGATAATAATTTAAAGAATTTTCAAAACGATGAAAATTTAAGAAGTATTTTATTCAAGTTAAATTTAGAGAATTTCAAATGATACCTAAAAGTTAAGAATTTCAAAATTCTTCATTGTTATAAATTTTTAAAATTTTGCATTTTAGTCCTCAAATTTTCCAAAATTATCAAATTGACCTCAAAAATTGTAAATTGACCCCTCAAAATTTACAAAAAAAAATAAAATTTACAAATTGACCCCTAATTTCAATTTTTAAATGTGGCCCAAAAAATAAAATTTATAAAAGTTGCCCAAAAATGATGACAATGAATTTTTTTATTACTCTATCCAAACAAAAGTATTGAGAAATGAAAGCATTTCAATTTAATTACCTAGAATTTTAAATTCTTTAAAATTTCTCAATTACCTCATTTAAGGCTTTGTTTGGGAGGGGAAGAAAAAGCTTTGGGGGATGGGAAATATAGGGGGAAATTGTGAAATCATTTACATTTTTTAATTTTTTTCTAGAGAGTGATAAATTAATGCTTATGATTAATATATTTTTAATTTTAAAAATATTATAACAACATAGACTAAATTTGAAGAATTCATACAAACCATCCCAAATCCACCAAAACCTCTTCCAATACAATTTTTTAGTTCCCAAATAAGGAGGGTTTTATATTTTGGTTAATTAAGTTTTTAGTCCCTATAAATATTCACAACTTTGTTTTTAATCCCTATAAAATAAAATCACACTTTTTAGTCCTTATAAAATTTTCCATCAGCATTTTAGTCCCTATAAAATATTTCCATCAGTATTTTTAGTCCCTATAAAAAAAATCAAAATTTTTTGTCCCTAAAATACTTAAGGAAAATGTCACAGGGGACTAAAAAGTGTGATTTTATTTTGTAAGGACTAAAAACAAAACTGTGAATATCTATAGGGAGTAAAAACTTAATTAACCCTTTATATTTTGAAGCAAAATAAACCCCCCAAAGCCCTCTCCTCCCAATATCAAATATTTCTTCCACTTACTCTTTCCATTTTTTCCAAATCCTCCCCTTCCTTCCCCTTCAAACTCGTAAACAAAGTCTAAGTGTATTGTGCTTTATATATGTTTACTAAACATTATCTTTTTGTAAGCAAATTGTTGTTGTATATCTCTGAATTAAGATTAGGAAGTCTTATAGGTTGAGGCGAGCAAATCTAGGACTAGATTATTTTAGTGGTGTTGTTGTAATCATGATTTAATTATAGTTGAAAAATCATTTAGAAGTACAAGAGAATCGGATAAATATTGTATGTTGTTTCTTTCCCATATTTCTTGACTTTCCGCTACTAATTATCAAAGAGATTCAAAAAGCAACCAAACACAATTCAAAACACCCCTGGGATACCGCCTCTGGTTGCCGATTCTTCATTCATTCCTTGTTTTAAACTTGTCCTTACTCCTCTGTTTCAATAAATATTACTTCATACTCAAATATTTAAATTTTAAAAAATAAGATTAAGATCTAGGATTCAAATTCCAACAAAACAAAAATTGATCCACGACACTTAATTGAACACCACTGCCGGTTAACAATAACAACAATAAATATTGTTAAAAAAAACAACAACAATAATTAAAATTTCCCATCCTTACTTACAAAAGGATTGCATCCACGATAGAACTTCTTCCAACACGTAAAACACATTTTTTACTACAGTTATGAAAATACCAACGCAAAAGTAAATCACGCTAAATATGACTAACATCATGAAAAATTGTACTGCACATACATAAATAAAATCAATCAATGTCTGCCAGAGCCAATTCCATATGTTGAGTAATATAGAATTTGAGATATTTGAACCTTCATGAGCCATTTCCATGCGTTGAGTGATATTGAGACATTGCGAGATGCTTATTGGTCGAAAAGAGTCATCAAAATCTAATGCTTTAACTTCATATATATCATTATCAACAACCATTTTGGCAACTACTTGCTTATCTTTAGTTGTTACAATGATTCTACTACCTGTTCCAAACCAATCAAGTGTTCCAATTAAAATTTCTAATTGTTGTGGATCCTTGACATCGTCAAGAACAACAAGAACCTTCATACGACGAAGCCTCCTCTCAACAAAATAGGGCAATCCATATTGTGCGTCAAATTTCAAATTATGTTCTCCTAATAAAGTAGAAAAAATATCTTTCTTTAAATACATATTTTCATGTCCTCCCCATTCTTCACTTATATTAGCCTTAAAGTAACAACCATCATATTCAGAACATAGCCTCTTATATACGCCTTCGACAATAATTGTCTTTCCAATACCACTCATCCCCCAAATTCCAATAGCACGAACATCTTGTGACTCTACTTGTAACAATGATTCCACATATGATATTTGTTTTTCAATTCCAATAACTCCTTTTGAATTAACTACACGCACATGATCCAACCTCTTCAACACACTTTTAACTATTTCTTCAACGAGTTCAGCATCATACCTATGTAATAGAAAAGAGGAAAATTTATCAAATTGAATTACATTTATTTGGATGTAAATAATATATATATATATATATATATATATATATATATATATATATATATATATATATATATATATATATATATATATATCAAAATAGGCCGAAACTAAGCAATAATATGATGGAAACAACAATGGTTTTAAATCAAAACAACTAAGGAAGATACCTTATTGCAACAAAAACAACTTTCTTTGCGTTGTAAAACAACAGAAACAACTTCCGTTATTGCAAAACACAAAAACTCACCAAACTTACTTCAAACCCATATTCATTCAATTTGTCTCTTCAAAGACGAGCAAGTTATCAAGAATATAACAACTGTACAAATCCCTTGTACTCACATTGGAAGTTCTATATGGTGTTTTTTTTAAATTTGGTAAAATGTTAATGTTTAAGGTTGTATAAATAGTTGATTTTTTGGTTAGTTTGTGATAACATATTTGAATGTTTTGGTTATAAATCTTGTTTGGACTAGGTTTAAGTTCAATGTGATTGTTTAAAAGTTGAAATAACACAATGAATTAAGATTGTACATTTTGTACTCCAAGTGTTTAATGGAATGCTTGATTGAGTTTTTCATTGATTTTTTATATCGTGTAGATATGGTTGACAGACGCAGGCAAAGCAGGGAGACCATGAACCATATGTCTAAACAAGGATTGGGGCATAGGAGCGATGGGGAAGGGACCTCATTAGTGGGTGCGTCCTAGGTTGTTGATCCTTCATAGGATTAGTACCACCTAAGAAGCACTACCACAACCCTACTCAAGAGGAGTACCACCAGGTTGAGGAGCTTGAGCAACTTGACGCACAGGTTGATGCATTCGCACCCCCACTGGCACCTATGTTTTTTCTTGGGTCCTTTTGATATATCTCTAATGTCGTCATCCACTAAGCTTATCGCTTACAAGATTTGGAGTGACGTTGATGCAAGTATTATAGTATTACTTTATCATTCAAATGTTTATTTTGGTTAATATATTTTTACCAGTTTGTTTGTTTTTATTTTTTATTTTTTGTATTTTAGTGTCACTCGTGTGTGCAAGGCCATCAGACATAGGAGGAAGATTGCTACACTTACACACCCAGCAGTGCATTTTGACTGGTTCTGGTTGCCACTTATTTATATTGGTTCTCTACTTTGAGTAGTGTCATGCTTACCACGTTGTCAGAGAGGTGGCATGAGGAGACCAACAACTTTCATCTTCCATTTGGAGAGATAACCGTCACGATGGATGATGTGGCGTGTCTTCTACCATCCCCGTCATAACGAAGATGATGGATCACGAGGAAAAGATCACTAAGGAGATGGGTGTCCTGTTGATGACTGAGTTGCTTGGTGTTATCGAGGCTTGAACGATTGATGAGTGTGATCCCCAGTTTCGCATTTTTATTAATATTCCCTTTTTGACACAATTATTTGAGGAGCACCTCAATATGGTAACTCAGTTGAAGAATGTAGCTGAGCGAGATGAGGAGAGAAATAATTAGATGCAATGGTGTATGAGGGCTTTCTTGCTCTTTCTGGTTAGATATACCATATTCCCCAACAAGAGCAACAAGCACATTAACTTGATATGGCTTAATGTGATATAGGATATGGGCAGGATACATGAGTGATCATGGGGGTAGGATGACGTTGACTTATTTGTACCATTATCTTTATAAGGCTACCGATTTCACAAAAGGCTCCATCGGTGGATACACGACCTTGCTTGAGGTAGTAATTTATTTCATTTTTATCTTTGTTGTATATCCTATTATAATACGCTAATATGTTTGTTTGCATTTTCAGACATGGGCTTTGGAAAATTTCAAACATTTATTTACATGGTCGTCGATCCCATTTATACCCTCAACTTGGCACGCGCTACTCGCTTTGCTTTTAAGAAGGGTCACATTTTATTGGAGTCCCCAACAAAGGCATCCTTAATCGTTTGGTCTTGGAAAACATCATATGGAGCCCCTACAATAAGCATAGGGAAGTGTATCCCTTCTAGAATATAAGTTGGTACTTTAGTTCGATTATTGCCGACAGAGGGAAGAAGTATCAACACTTGGTGGAGTGGGTGAAGAGGTAGTATAGGTTTGTCTAGGACATTCTCAGACATTTGCCGTTATGTTTCCTCTTGGTGAAGCCCAGGTATATCAGGTTTCCATGATTTGATGATTCACATCATACCTAAGGTTGAGGGGATCTGGTGGCTGTGGATCTATGGCAACATGCACCAGGGTACATGGCCTGATTCAATAGGGTTTCTCACTTAGAGTTACTCCCATCTATCGAAGAGGTTCATGAAACACCCCCTAGGCAGACTAATTAGGATGTCATCATTGAGTAGGATTATGCTAGAGATCATCCTGACACATTGGGTATCATAGGGAGCTACATTACAATGGCGGAAGAGGGGTTACATGATGGTCGGGCAGCCGAAGAATTCAATGGTATCTTGACGAAGATTGTGGATGAGATGCGCCCAGCCGCTACATATCAAATTTTGAGAAGGATGAGGCAGATCAGGAGGTAGTAGTTTTATGTTTAGTTGGTTTTGGATCATTGCTTATAAATAATGAATTTGTTTTGGATTTCATTGCATTTGTTTTGTGCAATCGAATGATTTTGATATTAATTTGTTTCTTTTGTCCGATGTAAATGAATGACTTTATCGCATGAATGAATGATTTCAGTTTTACTTTGTTTCTTTTAAAAATGATTTTAATGAATGAAGGCAAAATAAATGAATGATTGAACGATTGAATGAATGTACGTGGTGAAAAAAACACAGGGTACATGGTGAAAATGGTGTTCTGCCTCTGTTGCCAGAGCGCAACGGCAGTTAATTGTCGTTGCAGTTGATATTGTGTGGTTGAGGTTGCACTAATAGTTTATGTGGTCCACGTTGCACATATACTTGCATAAATAGATGTGTTTAGTTCATCTGTTGTAAAACACATCAAAGAACTGTGAATACTTATCTAGTGAATCAGAACACAAAGCAGTTTTTTTGAACTTGGTCATATTGTCCTGCCAATTAGTATATTTCTATTGGAAAGGCAGCATGATCAAGTTCAAAACAAACTCTTAGAACATCTTCCCTTTCATCATCACTCATCTTATAAAGTAACATTTATCGTTTTATATAAGTTTACATGCAATGTTGTATCTAGGTCATTTTATATTATTTGGTGTGCCTTACAGCAAATGATAGAGGTTGTTTTAGGGGAGAAAAGTTTTTTTTTTTTTAAAGAAGTGTGAGATAGGAGTTTCAGTTATGGTATAAACCCAAACACAGCGACTCTTAAGTGTCACTGGTACGATGGAAATTAATTGTGTTGAATAGCGAACATCAGTTAATTGTCATTGGAGGCAATTTGGTCATTTTAAGATGGCTAGGAGAAAATTTGAAACCCTAAAAAGTCGATAACATTGTTTGAAATCATGCGGGAAAACCCCAATTAACCTAATAAGACTTATACAGAATTTGCACGGGTCCCACTTCATGTGTGTTAAAGATAAGTAGTTGTACATCTCCAAAGAAGATTGAGATAGTTGAGTGCACATATAAATCCTAAGTAAGATTATCAATTTATCATGAAGATAAAAAAGAAATTAACTCACTATCGCTCCTAAGTTCCAGATAAATCCGTTGGATGGGGTGTACGAATGACAGGTTAGATCAAGTTATGTGTGTACCTTAGGTCCCAACATTATACTAGGTCAATTTTTCAACGCCTTTTAACACTTAAAACAATACTTTGAAAAACTCCATAAAACAATACCGCTTGATGGGGTGTGTTTTATGTCGCAAGGTATTGTTCTATGGAGTTTTTCACGCATTTTAGGGTTGTAGCATACGCTCGTGCATGACACAGCACGAGAGGTGTCTTTTGCCTATGCTCACTGGTTGCTAGGCGCCTGGCTCGGGATCTGCACCCATCATTCAGCGTTTTCTCATTCTTTTATGGCTAATCTCGTAACACCAAAGAAAGTAACTTTGTTCCTTTTCATCTAATGAGGTATCTTTGTTGTAAAAATAATAATAATATATATCCCTCATGTCACCTTATAAACAACTTTTTTCATATTAATTGAATAACTGATATATCTAATCTTTTTTTTTTTTTTTGAAGAAAATTGATCTATTGTATGCTCAAATATACAACAATTATTTAATGCACTTAAAAATGAATATTTACTTATAATAATAACTTAAGGAAGTATATCTTTGCTGCCTCAAAATAAAAATATTACCTACCCTCATACTTTCTTTTACGGTGAAAAAGGAAATCAGAGAAAAAAATTCAAATCTTTTAAAAATCTATTTAGCTAAATATATCGGACTATCAAGCCAACCTACTAAAAGAAAATTTGAATGATATTTTGTATTATTATATTACTACCATTGTTGTTGTTGTTATTATTATTTTAAATTTGGTAATTTGGATTTAACTATAAATTGATTAATTTTTTAGTAATTTAAGTTACGAGTCTACATTAATTTTTTCCATATTTAAATGTATTAATATAGATCAGAATTGAGATATGATATCATATATAGGTAAATTCAATTAATTTGTTAAATATTAAAACGAAGTTTAATAATCACATTGGTTTATTAGTTCGTTAATCTATTGAAACATGTATCGGATTACTTATTTAACTGCGTTCATATGGAATAGACTTTTAAACGAGCTAATTGATTATATTAGACTTCCAAAAAGTTAGATATAAGCCTAAATATTAAGTTGACGAGTTTGGCATAATTCTTGCAAAGCCTAAATACATGTAGAACCAAAGGAAAATAGGAAGTATTCAAATTTCACTTATTGGAATTAGAAATAAAACTTACAAAAATTGTGATGAATGAAACCCTGAGATATCTGCAGATTTCTTCAAAGAGCTTCTCCACTGTTTCACCTTGTTCAAATTGTACTTTTGTTCATGTTCTGCAAATGCATTTGCATAAGTCCCCTTCTGATGCCTCACAACTGTAGGGTCAACTTTGTAAAAAACAGGCAATAAAATCTGTCCATCTTTCTCTCTACACTCAACAATTTTGACAAGCTCATCCAAACACCATTTTGAAGAAGCATAGTTTTGAGAGAATATGACTAATGAAATTGAAGATGTTTCAATAGCTTCAAAAAGTGATTGTGCTATTTCATCACCTTTTCTAAGCTTATTGTCTACAAAGAAAACAATTTCCTTTCGAGATAAAGCTTCAACCAAATGACTAAGAAAACCTTCACGGATGTCCAGACCTCTAAAGCTAACAAAGACATCATGCTTGTCACTTTGAGGAACTGAACATTGAAATTCCGATGAATATGGACAATTTGTGTCTGATGTTGGGTTTTCCACTTCACCTTTCAATTTCGACATAAACAAGAGACAAACAAAAAATACAAGATTAATATTGTGCATTGTGGATCTTCCTTTGTGTCTCTACTCAAATAAGATAGCCACAACAAAAGATAAGATCATTTAAGAGAGAATTATTAAAAAATTAATTGATGTCAAACAGCCACATTACTACTAATGCTTTGCATAAGCCACATTGCTACAATTGCTTTGCATAATAAACTATTGGATATTTTTTGACTGATTCTTAGTTTCTCGCCAATTTGGACAACTTGTATGTATAATAAAAAGACAAAGATTAGGCCACCAAAAAAAGACAAAGATCATATTTCTAAAAGAATTTAAATAAGGCAAATTGAGTCTACCAATACACCTATATGTTAAATGAATAGTTTAATGAGTTATTTTTTTTAGAAAAAATATATTTTCTATTAGTTACAATTATAATAATTATATTTTATTTCTCAAAAGTGTCGGCAAATCAAAATTCAAATTTTTTAAATTTTTAATACCCATAATAGTGAATATTGATTATTTTTTTGATAAAATGTTAAAAAATTAGTATGATTCTTATAAAGGATGAAATGACGTTTTTTCTTATAAAATAATATTTTTTAAAATATAAAATTTGATAAATATCTCTTTATTACATAAAAATGATCAATAACTTATTGATTTATGAAATAGGTGTACTGATACACTTTAATTTAAGGGTATACCATAGAAACTCCCTTAAGATAAACTAATAATACACACTCATGCGACCTAATCTAAAAATGTTGAATGAGCGTACGCATAAGCTTAGGTGCACAATCATATGTCTTGAAGGCCCAAAATCAAATAATCTCCAAATGGTAAAGAAGAACTCCAACCTTTTTTTACATAATATTAACCAAAAATTGTCTAAATAACAGGTGATAAACACATATTAACCCATTATAAAATACTATTCAATTCAACTTTTGATCCAACACATTATACTTTGAAGCTAATTCTGTCTTTCTTCTTATATTTCTGACCATAATAAAAACTTAATTGGTGTGAATTACACCTATTGTCATTTTAAACATTCAATTAGTTTAAAACAATTACACCTATTTCTTATCACCTAAACAATTACATCTATTTCTCATCACCAAGTAATTGAATGTTTTCATGACTTATGTGAATTCGCACCTATTTCTCATCACCTATTTACTCTCTTAGATTATAAAACATTCAATTAGGTGGTGATGAGAATGAGTGGACTAAGTCTTTGCATTAATTTTGTCAAGAACAAGATGTTAGATATTTTATTTAATAAATTTATTTTAAAGTATTATTGTACATATTATTTTATTAATTATTATAATTAGTTAATTTTCCATTTGATTAAGTGGCATGCACGTTTCTTTTGTTGCTACTTACTTGGTCAAAACTCGTTGCCACTTAATTACTAACCGTTGAGTCAAATCCTAATTAAAATTAAAAGGATTTATGATTTGCAACGTTGAAAACTAAAGGTCTACAATTGGTTTTATATATATATATATATATATATATATATATATATATATATATATATATATATATATATATATATATATATATATATAGGGTGTATCAAGTGAGAGTGGTTTTATTATGAGAGGTGAGAGGAGTAAATCACAGCCCTTGGATCAATCATTACTATGATATTTAATTTTTATTAATGTAGGTAATCTTTCATACCTTCATCCCCTTATTTCTCTCGCGTTCTTATTATTCTTGTTTTCTCATATTTCATCCACGATGCCCCCACTACACATCTATCTTTCTACTTGAAATCGATTGGTTTATCTTCATTTTCATTTGAATTGCTTTGTTCCCCTGTTCTAAATCCTTATTTAATTTTTACATTGAAATTGCTTTGTTCCCATGTGCTCTTCTCCTCATGTGTAATTGACCTAAAATAACAATTCTTCTTTAACCTAAAACACCAAAAATTGGTTATTATTATGATTATTCTTTTGAACAAGAAAAGGGTTATATTTCTGAACAACGAATTGCCTCCTACGAGTGTTGCTGTTCTTACTTCCCCAGAATTATGATTTCCAGTTTTGTACCATTTATGCAGCTATAAGAATCGTTGTTGTTGTTGTCAATCTCTTCCCAAACAAAAATCAAATTAAAACATAAACTTTTTTTTTAAAAATCAACCCCAAAGCTTCGATATTCAACAATGGAGGCTTGCTATTCATGCTTTTCAATCAAACAAATCTCTTCTTTGAAATAATATTGAATTCTCTTATTTCACTTTTTTTTTTAATTTCATAAATTAATTTAATTTCTTATAAAGTAAGTTGAAAAATTAGAATCCAAAGGTAGAATAAAAAAGTTTTCAAATCTGGAAATCTTAAGAAGAAGAAGAAGAAGAAGAGGAAATTTGTAGGAGGCAAAATAAACCAAAACAGTACGAAGAAGAAGAAGGAGAAAAGGAAGCCACGCTTGAGAAGAATGGGAGATTAATCACATGGTTTTAGTATATTTTAAAGCTAAAAGCATCTTAGCCATTGGATTTAATCGGATGGTTGCTAATTACTTCTCTCATCTCTCACTATAACAAGTCCTCTTACTTGATATGGGAGAAGTTAGATTAAAACCGTATTAATGGCTAGGAGTTGTTAACATACACACACTTATTTTTTAAGAAGGTGTGTTTTAGCAACATTCACCTTAAGGTGTATTTAACAACTTTTTAGTTATATCTTCGCTAAAACACACCTTAATAAAAACTAGTAGATGTATCCTAGCAAACCCCAATATATATAAACGTCGTTGGAGCAAGAGAGGCAGAATTACATTGGATTAGGTTGTAAGCTATTCCATATATTATATACAGTACTTATGCAAAAGATGAGTAAAAATTATAAAGAAATTTAGTTTCCTCGAGTATCTAAAAAGTTGCTTCCGAGACTTGTTAATTCACGTACGGTGCTAGTAAGAAGTGGTTGTTATATCTTGGAAAATATTATAAAAGTGATAATATTATTTTATCATATCCGGCAATCGTTGGATCTAAAAAGGGGTCCTGATTAACTTCTAATTTTTAAGTTGCACCACTGATCTCTTTTGTTTCGTTCTCAACTATGCCCCCTTTATACTCCTTTTCTCATTTCCGGTTCTGTAATTATGTTTCGTTTTACATTCTTTATTGAACGCCTCAGTCAATAATGGAGATGTTTTCTTTTTTACTCTGTTTAATTCTAAATCCAAATATTCCAACACAAGAAACTTAATTGGTCATGAAAATTTTCAATTTTTATCTTATGCTATCCCGTTTAAAAACTTGATTACTATTAGAGTGGACTAAAGTCTTCCCAATAATCTTTAAAAAAAGTCATTCCCAATAGTCTTCCTCAAGTTACTTTCTAGAAATGAAAATTCCTCAAATGTTTTAAAAACTGAACCGGACAAAACCATGGTTGAAACACTTAAACAACCCAATCATGGTTCAATCAGTTGAACTGTCCAGTTTAGTTTTTAAAACTTTGAAATTATTACGAGTCTCAGTTAGAAATTTGTGAAGTTAGAAGTTCATCTTTGATGATTACATTGACATTTTTTTGTGTATGAATGACAGATGAATTCGCGGAAGCATGGTTCCGCCCCAATTCCTGAGCCAATTTTAGTACGTGTGAGAGAGCTAGCAGAGATAAATTCTCAAGTACCTTCAAATTCCAGTTCAAGCAAGTTCACAGCTAATGGTGCAAGGAGTATGCATATGGAGACTTGCAGTAGTGTTGTAAATATTGTTTAACGGCTCAAAATTTCCAACAAAAAAAAGAGTATTAACCTATGCTCTTCTTTAAACCAATCCTTTTTTTTAGATGCATATGGTTTAGTAATGTTGTAGGCAGTTGAGAGGTTGATCAGATGCTTAAAGTACGGAGGAAGCGTATAATATAATGTCTTAACTCTTAAGTTATTATTCATTATGGCTGTTTCAATGGTTGTAAATTGTGTTTTATAGAAAGGAAAAAAGTACTAATCCTATGATGATTGTGAGTCTTCTAATAATAGCCTTTTTTATATATGAAAATAGATTTTTCAAGTTTAATTTTGATCATGTTTAACCTCAAGAGAATTGCTCTACAGACCTCTCAGTTTCGCTCAAAAGTTCACTGATTTATAGGATTGTAAGTTTGTAACTTCCGATTGCTTTCTTTTTATTTCCATCACTTCGTGTAGCTCATGATCAACTTATTTCGTAGGTTGAACAATCCAAAAAGTGTATATAGAAATCTTCTAATCTTAAACTTTAAACATATCAAAATTGAACATGAGATTATGGGGTATTGGACGGTGAGATTATAGAAAATTGCTCTTTAGGCATCCATGGTTTGCTCTCAGGCCTTTGACCCACGCCTTTCACGGGTCCGGCAGAAGGCAGCTGTGCAGCCGCTCTCTCAAATTTGGATATGTTAACCTTCAAGTTTAAAGGCCTAGAATTGGTGGCTTTTTTGACCGGTTGACGTGCATCATCCATTGATTTAAACTTGTCCTCACTCCTTTTGTTTCAATAGACGCTCCACTTACATATTACAGTACTCCATGCTCAAATATTTAAATTTGAGAAAATAAACGCTCCACAACACTTAATTGGACAAAAATGTCAGTCAACAACAACAACAATAAATATTGTTCAAAAAACAACAACAATAAATAAAAATATCTCATCCTTAATAAAAAAAAAAAAAAAAAAAGATAGCATCCACAATAATTTACTTTATTATTTGTGTGAATTATTCACACCTATTGTATGTAATGGGACAAAATATAAAATGACGTTAAGTGTAACTGTTTAAGTTTAATTTTTTTTTCTTATATTTCTGACCATAATGTTTACCACTCTCTTGGATTATAAAAACATTCAATTAGTTGGTGATGAGAATGGTGGACTAAGTCTTTGCATTAATTTTGTCAAGAACAAGAAACTTAATTGGTGGTTATGAAATTATTCAATCAGGAATGCACAACAAGGACACGAAAATTACATGTGAAACAACTGAAAATTGAAGAGAAAAAATTGTCATTAATTAAATCAAATTCTACAATAACATACATTAAACATAATTTTCTTATTTTAAGAATAAACCATCTTCAAGATCATCAATAGAACTTGTATGGGCACGTAAACGCACAAGCAAAACACAGTTAAGTTGACTAAAACTGCGAAAAAGTCAACGCAAAAGTAAAACACATTATATGTCACTAAACCTATGAAAATTGTTAATGCAAGTTTATAAATTACATCAATCAATATATTCATAAGCCATTTCCATGTGTCGAGTGATATAGAATTTGATATATTTGAAACTTCACGAGCTATTTCCATGTGTTGAGTGATCTTGAGACATTGTGAGATGCTTATCGATCGAAAGGAGTCATCAAAGTCCAATGCTTTAACTTCATATCTATCATTATCAACAACCATTTTCGCAACAACTTGTTTATCTTTAGTTGTTATAATGATTCTACTATCTGTTCCTAACCAATCAAGTGTTCCAATTAAAGTTTCTACTTGTCGTGAATCATTGACATCGTCAAGAACAATAAGAACCTTCATACGACGAATCCTCCTCTCGACAAAATAGGGCAATCCAAGTAGTGTGTTGAATTTCAAATCTTGTTCCCCTAATAGAGTAGAATAAAGATCTTTCTTTAAATACATATTTACATGTCCTCCCCATTCTTCTCTTATATTCGCATTAAAGTAACAACGTTCATATTCAGAACATAGCCTCTTATATACTTCTTCTGCAATAATTGTCTTTCCTATACCACTCATACTGTAACGACCCAAAAATTTCACATATTAACTTATATAATATTTAGCGAAAAATGGTGCATATTTTATTTATTTTTTTTTAAAAAATAATAATAACAATGACTTAAAACTCACTCGCTTGAAAGTAACAATAAATAATAAATAAAGAAGTTTTTCTTTGAACCTTTTTAAATAATAAATCAGTATTGTTTTACATCAAAATATAAAGTAAGGCCCTTGGCCTTTAACTACCCAAAGACACACCCTAGCTGGTCATAACTTTGGACGCTTGCGAGACTCTCGCTAAGGCGCACCTAAAGTCCACATCACTCGAAGCCTCCAACTGTAAATCATTATCATTATCTGATTTTCAAATACGGAAAAGGGTCAACTCCCAAACAACAACAAACATACAAGTTGTACATATATTAAACATGAATTTCAAGACAAGCAAATTGTACAAAAATTAATATAACTACACAAAGTGTCAACACCAAAAACACATGTGGACTCGACAAATGCACAACACCCTAAAGACCGACCTATATGCGACTCCAAATGATCCGGATATCACCTCTCTTAAAGGACAACAAAAGTTCTTCGTAGATATTTGTGGGCTCCAACCAATTATGAACACTCCACCGTGACTCCAACCAATTATGGACACCACATACCCCACGGGTCCCAACCAATTATGGGCACCAAAGGAAATCAACGAGCCTCAACCAATTATGAGCACTCACAAGGAAACAATAAGCCCCAACCAATTATGGGCACTCAAGACTTCGGGTCCTAACCAATTATGGGCACCACGCAACAATGAATGTATGCATGCGACACCTGCATATTAACTCCACCAAATAGACAACTCACAATGAATATCCGAACCTGCTAGAGACATTGATTACACCGACAGTAACGCTGACTAACAAAATATGCAAGACCTCAATCCAGGCATGAAACAACAATTTATACTCACAACCAAGCAATACAAAATCAAGTTCACCTAGTATGTAAGCATGATACAATACATAAACATGTTAAAAACATCATCCTTTTAAAAAAAACAAGTAAATACATATATAAAATAAAAAAATGGAGCGCCCTTTCCCTTACCTTAACAATAGCAGCTCTTAAGATTTCCACCAACAGTCTTTACTCTATCGAATCTACACTTGTGATAGGTCTAAATGCTAGTTTTAGAGTTGATCTTTGTTCTCATTTCTTTCTCCTGCAAGACTCTCTATGTTTCTATCCCTCTCTCTCTAAATTTCTCTCTATTTTCTTCAGAGTGTAGAATCAGTAAAGTGGTGAATGAATGGAATAAAGAAGGTAACCGATTGTTATTAATTGTGAAATAACCCTCCCACTAACTCCCTTCCTAAAAGAGTGGCACTATGCTTAAGGAGTGTGAAGTGAAATTGACCAATGTAACTAGGAAAGGAGGTTACATTATTGTTTTCTCTGTAAATACACGTCCCCATTTCTTGTTCTATACTATTGGCTGATCATTATACTTAATTAAATTAATACTAACATGAGATAAAGATGAGAAATTCTACATGTGCACACATAAAAATAGTAGGAATAAATAGTTATAGGGTACACTATTTAATAATTAATATAATGAATTTTGGCTATATACTTTGAAAGAAAAAAAACAAAATAATATATTATCACTCAATAAATCACAAAGGTAAATTATTTTAAAGTCAAATTAAGATAAAATAATTTAAAATAAAAATATGATAAAATACCGGGATCTTACATTCTACCCACCTAAAATAATTTCGTCCTCGAAACTGGCACCAGAGAAAGTCTCGACAACGTTCATTTATTTCTTAACTAATAACTCTAATACCTCCAACTCTTATTGAAGTACTTCAAGCAACAGGATAATACAAATTGAAAGTTTCCTTTCCCACAATTGAATACAGGCCTCTAGGTGCATTCAGACGTTCTGCTCTTGCCACGTATACTGGATCCTCCTCTTCTTATGCCTTGCAGTCCCTAGCAAGATGTCCTGGCTCACGACAACGATAACATAGATCGCTCTTTGCGATACATTTGTCAGCATAGTGTCCTGGATCTCCACACTTGAAACAATAAGGCTTTGGCTTAAAGAGGTCTCCTCTGTCTCCCGCACTAGGTTCCAATGAATTATTATAATCCCCTTTAGGTTCTCTAGAGTCCTCGTAGGGCTTCTTCCCATTTCCTCCTCGTCCACGATTTTGATTGCTGGAACGAGTTGGTCCCCCACAGTTATTGTTATTCCCTCGAGCAAGTCTCTTATTCTTCATCGCTTCTATTTCTCTACATTTTTCTACCAAAGGATGGAATTGTTGAATTCCCAATGGCATTACCATGTCTTGAATTTCATCCTTGAGCCCTTCTTGGAATCGGTGGCACATGTAGGCCTAATCCACAGTCTGACGAAAGAACTTGAAGTACCTGGACAATGTCTCAAACCTTGCTGCATATGCTCCTACCGTCATGTTGCCCTGTTGTAACTTCAGAAAATCATCACCCAATTTAGTTCTTGCACTCTGAGGAAAATATCTTTCCAAGAACTTGGTCTGAAAAACCTCCCAACTGATTTCCTCTTGCGCATTTTCTAACATATTTTTAGCATTTTTCCACCAATAATCTGCATCACCAAGCAACAAATATGTGGCATATTTCACCTTTGATTCTTCAGGACAGTTAATCACTTTCAAAATCTTCTCCACTTCTTGTAGCCACAAATCAGCCCTCTCTGGGTCTAATTCTCCATGGAATTGAGGTGGATTGTGACGACGGAAATCTGCCAATCCCCTTGAATCTGCTTCCCTATCTTCTCTCTGTTGTTTCAATTGGTCTCGCTGAATTTTGGCGGCTGTTTGTGCAGCAACAGCAGCAGCCATGTCAGTCATAGCCTGAGCCATCTGGGCGTTAACATCTCCAGAAGTTCCAGTAGTCTCCGGAGTACGTCTTGGAGGCATTGTTTCCTGCAATGCTTAAACAAGTCATTACTCTATCTTCATAAATACTCATAGAACCACTATCCTAACTCACAGAAACTTAGATTTCTACCACTCAAATTTAAATCTTTAAAAAACCTCTCACCCTCAACATTCTTGATTCACATTATCCACCACCTAGATTTACCTGCCTAGGAACTCCTCTCAAGATATCTGTAGCGATCTCTGGCGATGTAGCTAACAATACAAGTCCCACATTTCTTTACCAACACTCAAGATTACTAAAATCAATGAAGTACATAAGTCTCATTCAACTGAAGCAAACATTGCACTCTTCAAAGAAATATTCATTAAGCAATGCGGCAATAGTGCAACATCCTTTAAGTCCACGCAAGGTGATGGTAGCCAACCACTTCAAATGAGGTGACCATCCTTCCCTCCTAACAATTATACCGTTTACTACTACTTGTAGTTAATATCTAATGAGTTTCTTCAATCACTTAAATCCCCATGACGAAAGACAACCCTCCTAAGAAACTTGGGTGTAGACATCACACATTCTTGATACTAGTACCTCACATAATCGTCACTACTTATCATAGATAAGGTCAAGGTCAACGTACATGCGCTTAGAACACACACTAATTCAAGAAAACATTTAATTTTTATTTTTTTTTGAAGTAAGTCAGAAATGCACATCATCTTTTGAGGACTTCAACTGACCTGACCAGCACTAAAATTACTTATACAAACTACCCGGACATCCCCACAGTCCGAACTGGATCGAACTGCTCTGATACCAAATGTAACGACCCAAAAATTTCACACATTAACTTATATAATATTTAGCGAAAAATGGTGCATATTTTATTTATTTTTAAAAAAAAATAATAATAACAATGACTTAAAACTCACTCGCTTGAAAGTAACAATAAATAATAAATAAAGAAGTTTTTCTTTGAACCTTTTTAAATAATAAATCAGTATTGTTTTACATCAAAATATAAAGTAAGGCCCTTGGCTTTTAACTACCCAAAGACACACCCTAGCTGGTCATAACTTTGACGCTTGCGAGACTCTCGCTAAGGTGCACCTAAAGTCCACATCACTCGAAGCCTCCAACTGTAAATCATTATCATTATCTGATTTTCAAATACGGAAAAGGGTCAACTCCCAAACAACAACAAACATACAAGTTGTACATATATTAAACATGAATTTCAAGACAAGCAAATTGTACAAAAATTAATATAACTACACAAAATGTCAACACCCAAAACACATGTGGACTCGACAAATGCACAACACCCTAAAGACCGACCTATATGCGACTCCAAATGATCCGGATATCACCTCTCTTAAAGGACAACAAAAGTTCTTCGTAGATATTTGTGGGCTCCAACCAATTATGAACACTCCACCGTGACTCCAACCAATTATGGACACCACATACCCCACGGGTCCCAACCAATTATGGGCACCAAAAGAAATCAACGAGCCTCAACCAATTATGAGCACTCACAAGGAAACAATAAGCCCCAACCAATTATGGGCACTCAAGACTTCGGGTCCTAACCAATTATGGGCACCACGCAACAATGAATGTATGCATGCGACACCTGCATATTAACTCCACCAAATAGACAACTCACAATGAATATCCGAACCTGCTAGAGACATTGATTACACCGACAGTAACGCTGACTAACAAAATATGCAAGACCTCAATCCAGGCATGAAACAACAATTTATACTCACAACCAAGCAATACAAAATCAAGTTCACCTAGTATGTAAGCATGATACAATGCATAAACATGTTAAAAACATCATCCTTTTAAAAAAAACAAGTAAATACATATATAAAATAAAAAAATGGAGCGCCCTTTCCCTTACCTTAACAATAGCAGCTCTTAAGATTTCCACCAACAGTCTTTACTCTATCGAATCTACACTTGTGATAGGTCTAAATGCTAGTTTTAGAGTTGATCTTTGTTCTCATTTCTTTCTCCTGCAAGACTCTCTATGTTTCTATCCCTCTCTCTCCAAATTTCTCTCTATTTTCTTCAGAGTGTAGTAAAGTGGTGAATGAATGGAATAAAGAAGGTAACCGATTGTTATTAATTGTGAAATAACCCTCCCACTAACTCCCTTCCTAAAAGAGTGGCACTATGCTTAAGGAGTGTGAAGTGAAATTGACCAATGTAACTAGGAAAGGAGGTTACATTATTGTTTTCTCTGTAAATACACGTCCCCATTTCTTGTTCTATACTATTGGCTGATCATTATACTTAATTAAATTAATACTAACATGAGATAAAGATGAGAAATTCTACACGTGCACACATAAAAATAGTAGGAATAAATAGTTATAGGGTACACTATTTAATAATTAATATAATGAATTTTGGCTATATACTTTGAAAGAAAAAAAAACAAAATAATATATTATCACTCAATAAATCACAAAGGTAAATTATTTTAAAGTCAAATTAAGATAAAATAATTTAAAATAAAAATATGATAAAATACCGGGATCTTACACATACCCCAAATTCCAATAGCACGAACATCTTGTGACTCTACTTGTAACAATGATTCTACATGTGCAATTTGTTTTTCAATTCCATCAAGTCCTTTTGAATTAACTATTCGCACATGATCCAACTTCTTCAACACACTTTTAACTATTTCTTCAATAAGTTCAGACTCATACCTATGGAATAAAAAAAGTAAAATTTATCAAGAGGTGTTGGACAATAATTTACAGCAACAGCAAAATCAGTTTAAAAAAATAACCTATTTGAAACCCAAATTAAGAGCACATTTGATGCCAATTATAAGCATAGGAATTTTAAGCATAAATTACAAATGATATCTTCACTGAACTTGTCATTAGAGAAGAATTAGCACAAGACATGACAAGACCAAAGCCAGCAAAAGAGTCAATTACAATAAAAAAAACAAAGTCTATAACTATCAATCAAAGTTGATAACATGGTCAGAAATCATGCGGGAAAACCCCATTTGAGCCCAATAAGACTTATACAAAACTTGCAAATATAAATTCTAAGCAAGATTATCAATTTGTCATGAAAACAAACAAAAAAATAATAACTCACTATTGCCAATAAGTTCCAGGTAAATCCGGTTGATAAGGGTATACGAATGAAGGTTAGATCAAGTTATGCGTGTACCTTAGGTTCCAACATTGCACCAGGTCAATTTTTTAACGCCTTCATTTGATCCTCGATGTAATGAATGATTAAGATGGGTATAATAGTATAATTATTAGGTTCAAGCCCATTGTAGGGCACTCGTTGATCTAAATAGATCTAATATGATGAGTCATTGTTTATGTTGGTTGGTTGTTGGGCGCATGTCTCGGGATATGTACCTATAAAATCAGCCTTTTCTCATTCTTTTGTGGCTAATCTCATGACACTAAAGGAAAGGAAGGAACTCTTATAAAACTTCGAGGCTAAGAGTTGAGTATCTTTAGATAATATTTTTGGATTATGAAACACATTTCAAATACCTTGGTTAGTGAGATCTTATTAGTGGCGGGATCAAAGATTTCTCTCTTGTTTTCTCTTAGGATCTCTACGACGGTTCAATGGCTTGATGAATGGGTAAAATTATTGATTGTTGTTTGTGACCTTTTGGATCTAATTTCGTGTAACCTCATGTATCACTCATTTTATAGAGGACTGCGGAGTTACTCTCTCCCCCCATACATAGGTCATATTAGGTTGAGTTGGGTAAACAATCATCGATGTGTTTTACTTCAATATTTCTTAGGCAACAAACTCAATAAGAGTAATAATATATCCTCATCATCAAAATTTACTTCAATATTTTTATATCATCAATAAATTTGTTCAATTGCGTAGGTTGTTCCACTAAAGATTTTGACTCTACCATCTTAAATGAGTAAAGTTGTTGTTTTAGACATAGCCTATGATCCAATGACTTGGCCAAGTACACTAGTTCTAACTTGGTCCACATTGTCGCTGGAGTCTTCTCCTTCGCGACTTCCCTCAACACCTTATCTCTAAGGCACAGGATAATGACATTTTGTACCTTATCTATCATCTTTGTTTTCTCTATACATTTTAGTTGAATCATTGTTTATCTTCACTTTCAACAACCCAAAATCATAGTTTCTGGAAAATTCCTCAGCTATCTCATTTAGTACTCATGATACACACTTGAAAGATTTGTTTCACATAGATGGGGCCACTTATTATGAATTCAACATGAAAAGTGAAACAAATAATAAGGCAACCAAAACCTATATACATGTAGAGCAATCCAGAGACAATGATAAATAGAGTAAAACAAAACTTACAAAAATTGTGATGAATGAAAACCAGAGATATCTGCAGATTTCTTCAAAGCAGATCTCCACTGTTTCACCCTACTTGAATTGTACTTTTTGTCATGTTCAACAAATTCATTTGCATAAGTTCCCTTCTGATGCCTCACAATTGTAGGATCAACTTTGTAGAAAACAGGCAATAAAATATGTCCATCTTTCTCCCTACACTCAACAATTTTGACTAACTCATCCAAACACCACGACGAAGAAGCATAGTTTTGAGAGAATATGACCAAAGAAATCAACGATGTTTCAATAGTTTCAAGAAGTGATTGTGCTATTTCATCACCTTTTCTAAGCTTATTGTCTACAAAGAAAACAATTTTCTTTCGAGATAAAGCTTCAACCAAATGGCTAAGAAAACCTTCAAGGATATCTAGACCTCTAAAGCTAACAAAGACATCATACTTGTCTCACGTTGAGGAACAAAACATTGAAATTCCGATGTCAAACAGATACACAAGAGATAAACAAAAAATACAAGATTATTATTGTGCATTGTGGTTCTTCCTTTGTCTCTCTACTCTACATAAGATAAGATGATATAGTTAATTCATGTCAAACAGCTATATTTGACTACTATTGCTTCCATAAATTTTCCCACCAATTGGACCACTTTGTATATATATAGAGACAGAATATTATTGGACGACTTGTGTGGATTACGTGTCTTTGCAATCATGTTGTCAAAAAGAGTCATTGTAATAATATTATTTTACGTCTATGAACACATTGTGCTATAAAAGAATAAATACTTTTTTTATAGGTACATTACATAGTATATATGTAGCGACCGAGGTTTGAATCTTGAATTTTCCATTTATTCATCTTAAGAAATGAATTTATAAATTATATTAGACTACTTGACAAAAAAAAAAAATTGAACTGAAAAATATGTGGTGGGGAATATTCTAAAACTTGTGAAAATGGAGACTTTTGGACTTATAAATGGGCTTACTAAAATTGCGACACTATGAAAATATGGAATCATTTTATAGCTTCCTTGATTTAGAAAAGATAAGTCATCTTTTTCATTCCTCTCTAAAATTCTTCATCCAAATACACCATAAAGTAAGGACTTTATAACTAAATTTATAGTTTATGCTTGAGCATGGTGAATGACATGGGAGTGTTTCTTTTACAGAGAATAAGCTTATAGCATGTCATTAGAAATTAAAGTGTAAATAAATGGCGGAACATCACTATAAGTGTGGGAGATAGTTGATAATGCGACTATCCACATTAAAGCATGAGCGGATTCATTTGTTTGTCTCCGACTAAATTTGACATGAGTGTTTTGCAAATGTAAATTACAATATTTTTTTTACATTCTTTCATAATGCTCCCAAATTTCGTGATGTCATGAAAAGCTCTATGGATTTAGTCCACCATCTCCTTCGTACCAAGGTCAAAATAAAAGTTTGCAGCTGTAAATCATGAACTCAAGTAATAGCATAGTTAAGACTCAAAGAGTGAGCCAAAGAGTTTTAGCAAGAAGAAAACTCGTGAGTTCATCTTGAATGCCCATATCCACGTCCTCGCCTTTGAATATCGATGGAAACCCCATATTTCAACTCTCTAAACATGAGGCTTATCCATCAAAATCATAGTAGGTAGTTATGTTTTCATGCCTAATATAAACTGGTTAACTTTTGAAAACTTTTTTTTTATAAACTTTTTTTTACAAACTTTTGATGTCAACTTAAAATGTAGACGATGTGTTCCAATACTTAAATTTAAAAATAAACACCATAATCTTTCAAAAAAAAAAAAAGTAAAAAAATATACATCGTTATGGCCGCAACCCAATTTGTTATAGTTTATTATCCTTCATCCACCAATTTGGTCGCAGATCAATCCCCTCATTTGTATTGTATCAATATAGTCTATTAATTTAAATGAATATCATTTATTTTTAAACGCTATATGCTAACTTTTTTTAGATACCGGAACATTCTGCATCACTTCACTTATTTGTACATTTTAGAACTTAAATTTTACAAAGCATAAACAATAAGAAAAATAGGGGATGCAAATAGTAATTTAATGCACACATATGAAAAGCATAAAAAGCCCAATTGAGAAAGGAATATCAAAGCTGGGCCTTGAAACTGAGTTCATCTTCAATCTCCTCACAGAACAAAAACCTCTCTCTCTCTCTCTCTCTCTCTCTCTCTCTCTCATCGTGTTGTGACTGTATTTTCCGGTGAGTTAGCTTCATTTTGTGAAAATCTCTCACCACTGAGTTCATCTTCCTTGATTCATAATCTCTATCTTGTTGTTGATTTCAGCGACAAAATGGGTATCATTGAAAAGATCAAAGAAATCGAAGCCGAGATGGCTCGGACTCAGAAAAACAAAGCCACTGGTTCGTTCGTACTCATTATATTGAATTTTAGTAAACTTAGAACTCCGAAAAATGTTTTTTTTTTTGTTGGGTGTTTTTTCATTTTTTGAAATAACTTTGGTTTATAAATTCAATTAATTAATTAATTAATTTGGTATGTACTAATTTGTTGCTTAGGTTTGTTATATACGTTTCATTTTGCTTGATATTTTAATTTTAATTTGTTTTTAACTGTGTAGAGTATCATCTTGGGCAGCTCAAAGCTAAGATTGCAAAACTAAGGACACAACTGTTGGAACCTCCAAAGGTATGGAAAATAATCGTTTTTATATATGTTTTATTAATTTACTCTTAAAATCAGCACAGTCAATAAACTGTAGAACCAACACGAAAATAAAGTATAATTTAGATGAAGATGTTTTGTTGGATGTGCTGTAAAACTAGATGAGATAGGATTATAAATGACAACATTAGAGATAGAGTCAGGGTAGACGGTTAGCACCTATAGTAGAAAAGATGGTAGAAACTAGGCTTAGGTGTTTTAGACATAGAGAAAAGACGTGTGGATATAATGAGAATAGATCATATGGAAGATAGTCAAATTATTAGAGACATATAGAAAAATCATACGAGAAACTATTACAAAGATCTAGAGATTAATTAGTTGGATAAAGATGATATATTTAATAGAACATTTTGGTGTCGTGTGATTCCTTTAGTCGACCCCACTTAGCGGGATAAGGCGTGATTTTTGTTCTTGTTATTGTTCTATTCTTAAGTTCAATATTTTGGCAACCTGTATAATGCGAATGCCATGATTGTAACACCCCGTTTTCATAATTCTATACGATGATGCAATTAACGGTGATTAGGAGGTCTGTCTGAACATTTGTAGAGTTAGAACAATGTTGTCAAATGAGAAATGCAGAAAATAGTGGTCCAAATTCCGCTACTCTGCAGCACTATAATGCCATAATGGCTGCTATTTTATAGTACATTGTACTAAATAAGATATCATTGAACAATAGCTGATTTTGAAAGGCTTTAATATTCTTTTTCCCACATTTTGTGTTGACAAGAGAGAACAACATATGCCTATGGAGGGACCATTTGCTTCACGTGTGGTCTTGGTTAAACCTAATCATAATTTTTGAGTAAAGGACCTGTCTTTAATTCTTGTGTCAAGTTTTGTCTACTTGTTTGAAGGCATTACATTGATCTGCTGTTTTTGGTGTGGTCATGGTGTTTATGAATAAGATTATGATGCCAGATTCTTGGATAAAAAAAAAATAAAAAAAAAACTTCTACTTATTTTTGGGTTTTGGGGTGATTCGACTGTCTTCTTGGCTTCTATTTTTATGATTAATAACACATTAGCGAGCTGAAATGCTGTTTCGTTTTGTTCACTTCAGTTTTTATTTGCTTTACGAGGATTTCTTATTATATATTGTGTTTGTAATCCTCGTAGTTGTCCTAATAAATTATCATCCTACTACATTATAATGTAATTATTGATGTTCATGAATTTGGGTAGTAAATATTTCGTGTGTGTTTTTCCTTTGTTTAGCATGCCTTGGTTTCTAAATTATTTGTCAACCACAGCATTTTATCCTTCTCTTCATACTTTTCCTGTTATCAATTGATGCTATAGGGTTCTAGTGGTGGTGGAGACGGATTTGAAGTTACAAAATTTGGCCATGGACGTGTTTCACTGATCGGGTTTCCAAGGTCTGTCTCCCATAATAGTATCTTCCCAATTTATGTATTTTACCTACTATTAATATCTAAATTGTTTAAAGTTGTATTGAGATTCGTTTCCTCAAATGTAGCACTTATGTTTTGCCTTTTCATTTGCCAGTGTGGGAAAGTCCACTCTTTTGACATTATTAACGGGCACTCATTCAGAGGCTGCATCTTATGAGTTCACAACTTTGACCTGCATTCCTGGAATTATACACTACAATGATACTAAAATTCAGTTGCTTGATCTTCCTGGAATTATTGAGGGTGCTTCTGAAGGCAAGGGACGTGGAAGACAGGTAAAACTAAAATTCCTTGTTTATATCATCCCATAAATTGCTTTTACGCTATTTTTGGCGCCTATGAATTGATAATCAGCTTGCAAATAATGCTGTTGTATTTCCTAATACATCAGAGGTAGCACTATCTGGAATATGTTGCTTGGATTTTTTAATATACTGCTTTGGGAAACATGGTTTTGTTATATAAACACTGAAAGGATTTTTGTTGGGTGAATGTTTTCTCAGGTTATTGCTGTTGCTAAATCTTCAGACATAGTATTGATGGTTCTTGATGCCTCCAAAGTAAGTGCAATTTGGCATTTTCTGAAGTAGTCTTTCCACTTTTTTTGTTGTTAGTATTGCTAAGAAATAAAATAATATTTTGGCTGTTGCAGTAAATTACTATTCAGACTATGGATAATATTAATACATATTCTATGATAGTGCTGACTCATTAAACATTATCGTTAAAGACACCCTATCAAACAGACCTTGGAATAAAACTGGTTGTTTTTTCATTGTGTAATATCTTTATGATATCACTTCAGTTTTTCTTTGTAAATATAAACTCACTTTTGTAACTCATCTATCCAATTATATAAGATTTTCATATTACTGGATAATGTTTCTAACTTGATCACAGCAAATTCAGTGAATGTGAGCTCAACATGTTGCTTTTCTTCCGTTCCTTTTATTTTTTAATCTTTTTTATTGTTTCAGACCAGTGAATATATTGTTATACCAAAATGCTCATGAATCTGCTCTTTCTTTGTTGATCTTTTTTTTTTCTTTCCTAAATCCATGTTGCCTGTGGAGTTGGGTGGACTACTTGTGGGATTTATTTTATTTTAAATTGCTAAACTTTCAATTTCCTTGCCATGAATGTTTTTTCTTAATGTGCCAGAGTGAGGGCCATAGGCAAATATTGACTAAGGAGCTGGAAGCTGTCGGCTTGCGGTTGAACAAGAGACCACCTCAGGTAAGTTTGTGTATGAAGGGATATTTTCGGATACATGACATGAAACCTATATTTTATGTGGGTTCTAGTTGGATTTATATGTTGTTTCTCATTAATTTGGAACTTTCTATGCAGATATATTTTAAAAAGAAAAAAACGGGGGCATTTCGTTCAACAGCACTATGCCTTTAACTCATGTGGATGAGAAGCTTTGTTATCAAATTCTACACGAGTACAAAATTCACAATGCAGAGGTATATAGCAAACTTTAACATGATGTCTGTTGTAATTCAGTTCTACATGTAGAACATGGCTGTTTTGTGATGTGAGCATGCTGTGTTTTCCTTTAGGACACCTCTGATAAAACCTTGAGCTGTTAAACTGAAGCCCGATACTGATTTTATATCTATAACACGGCCTTCCACACAATGATCTTGTATTAAAATTTAGTTTTACTAAAAATAACAGCAGCAGCAATTATCATATTCCGAATCACTTTGTCATGGAGGCTTCGGCACGATGTCAAAGTTCCACACCCCAAAATGCTGAAACTAATTGGTAGAGACCGTAGAATGATTGTCTCGCTATCAACTGTGATATCACTGAATCTTTTTCATGGGCAAGTGATTATTTGCTCAGTTATTGCTTTTTTTTTTCTTTCTGAAATGAGTAGAATAATTATTTCTGATAAAGAATAAAAGAACCTTAAGTTGCTTTGCTGCCTGAAAATATTAATGAACTCTTAGCTCTGATTTCGTTTTGTTTATCTGAGACTTCTTTGCTGACTAACAGTTAGTCACTTTTTTTAACGTGTATAACTATTTAACTTATATTACAGTTTAATACTTGATATCAGTTGTTGTTTTTCTTTCACCAATGTCTTTCCAAGTAGACGTAAACTTCCATATCGAATGAAAACTGTGATTATGAATAGCAGACTGACCCCTTTTTGTATAGTGTAGAAGTGTTGGGTTTGACCTGTCTAGGCTAGTCATCATGATATAATTGACTTTTGCCAGTGATAGAACCATACCGTCTTGATGAATTATGTAATTTTCATACTACATTTACCATAGTATATGGGTTTCTTTCTTTCTTCTATTCTACATTACCTACCATATGGGTTTCTTTCTTTCTTCTATTTTATATTACCTACCTACATCAAAAGAGCTAACTGACAACTTCAATTTTCAGATCCTTTTCCGTGAGGATGCGACAGTGGATGATTTCATAGATGTCATTGAAGGAAACCGTAAATACATGAAGTGTGTATATGTCTACAACAAGATAGATGTTGTTGGTATTGATGATGTGGACAGATTATCCCGTCAACCTAACTCTATTGTCATTAGCTGCAATTTGAAGGTAGCTGCGTATTTTCACTTTTCAGTGTCAACAGAATAATACTAGATACAATAAAGTTTTACCTGTTAATTCTTCTTTAATATTCTATAAATTATAGTGCATGAACCAATTTTTTTCCCACCGTTTTTGTATGTCAGTAACACAAGTTTTCTGTTTTAATGCAAACAGCTGAATTTAGACAGACTACTTGCAAGGATGTGGGATGAAATGGGTCTGGTTAGAGTTTATACAAAACCACAAGGGCAGCAGCCTGATTTCGGTGATCCAGTGGTTCTTTCAGCTGTATGTTGCATTATGTTTATTATTTTTAGGGTCATGCTAACTTGTGCCCTTATGGCACATGTTAAGCATTCCACTAATGGTAAAAATCTATTGCAAAAAATTAATATTCAACATTTTGAGCAATAAATTTACACAATTTCCAATACATAATTTCTATTAGTGGAATTCTTAACATGTGCCATAAGGGCACAAGTTAGCTTATGAAAACCTTTGGTTACTTTTTTGTTTTTGGTTGGATCGGCTTATTTGAGCTTATCTACTAACATAACTTATAAGCACTTGTGAGTATGTTTGAGAGAGTTCATGACAACAACTTATAACATGTCCATAAGCGGTTTTCTGTTTATTTCCATAAACTCTCCTGAATAGCTTATGAAAACAGTGTATACACACACACACACACACACACACAAACACTTACATGATATGTGCTTAAGCTATAAGTGTTTAATTAAGTTTATTATTCAAACAGGGCCTTAATCTTCTAATTCATCATTTTCTCTGGCATATTGTTTTAGGATAGAGGTGGCTCCAGTGTAGAAGACTTCTGCAACCATATACATAGAAGTTTGGTGAAGGATGTGAAGTATGTTCTGGTCTGGGGTACAAGTGCTAGGCACTATCCACAACATTGTGGCCTTAGCCATGTTCTTTGTGATGAGGATGTTGTTCAGATTGTTAAGAAAAAGGTTAGAAATCTACCCTTCATCTTGTTTTGTGTTGTCTAACTGGTTGGTGTGCAGTGTTGTTAAATAGTGGCTATATCGTAGCAGAATTTAAACAAATTGTTACGTGATACACTATTTATTACAAAATGCTGTCGAATAGTTGCTATAGTGGCACTATAGCATCGTTGCATAGTAGAATTTGAACAAACTGCTATTTTCCGCTATCCACGATTAACAACACTTGGTGCATCGTTGTTCAAATTCTATGCTCTTTACTTGTTGTGCTTGTTGAACACATGTATATTTGCAATGATGGGAGATTTAATATGAATTATATCATGCAGGAAACAGACGAGGGAGGAAGAGGTCGATTCAAGTCGCATTCCGACGCTCCTGCTCGGATATGTGACAGACAGAAGAAGGCCCCACTTAAACAATAATTATATGACACTGCCAATGATTTCATTGAATTGGCGTGTGGATGCAAAAAAAAAGAGTGGAGGTTGGTGATATATCAAGAAGCAAAAGTTATCTTTTTTTGGTTCCTCTTCCAACATAGGATTGAATGTTCATCCTTTTTGCACTTTACAAAGTGGAGCACCTATGTTTTCATCACCCATGTGTTGTAATTTTTTTCATCCTTTCAACAATAGCTTTTATTATTCTATCTATGAAGTCTGCACAATGAGTTGAGAAATAGAAAGTAAAGGAATCATGAACTGCATCTTGAAATCATTTTAGTCATTATTTGTGATTGCCTTTCACCTTATCTGCTTAGAAGAGTAGCTCTCTGTTTAAATACTCTAACCCTAGTTAAGGATTTTGTTACACATCATAGAAACAAAACAGCAAAAATTCAACCTTGCCGACATTTTCACTTCGCCATCAATTAATATCCAAGAGATCACAAGGTTGTTAAAATCGTGAGTTAACTCGTGGAATTGTACTGTTATGTGTGTTTAGATGGCAAATTTGAGTTAACTTTGTAGTAGACTTAAAATTTGATAAACTCGAAACTTCAACCTAGCTAAATCAGCTAAAATTTAGCATTTTTTTATGTTGCATGTTTCATCGCTGTTACACTATGAACGTTTTTTTTTTTTTTTTTGTACATACACGTTTTGATCCTTTTTATTCATATAGACACTTGTAGATATTGTTTTTTCTTTATTTGGTCAAGTGGCTAGAGCTCATATATTTTAACTGTGGAAAGTGGGGTGTTCGGGTTCGAGCCTCGGCCCCTGCATATAATATGCAATATCTCTACCAACTGAGCTAAGCACATGGAGGTCACATGTAGATATTGTTATTAGCTTTAACAAACACATGAAAAGAGATATTCGGAACACAAATTATGACCAAAAAGATGCGAAGATTAATGACTTTTTCCTAATGAAATGTCATCTTTGGTGTAAAATTTATTTCTTTTTTATTTTTTGGTCAAATTCATTTCATTCTTTAATTCTACAAAACAAGGAATGGTAGGTTAAAAATGGTAAATAAAAATTAGACCGTTCAATAGTTTGGTTATAGAGAGATAGAGACAAAATCATCAATGTCACAAAAACTTAAAGTCACACAACTGAAATCCCCTTAAGTAGTGGTGAATACGCTGGATAAAGAAGACCTTCCGGTGAAGTTTGTGGCATAAGATTCAAAGGTTACTCCAGCTTGGTTACTTCAGCTGGAGTGGAAGGTGAAGGTTCATCATAGCTATTATGAAATAAATGTGTATTGTTGCTCTAGTCAGTTTAGGTTGTGATTTGGATTCTACTTTAATTTTTAATGAGTCATGTCCAACTCAGATTAATCATTTATTTTTAGTCGATGTTGTTGGTGTTAGTGTACTCGGATGATCGTTGTGTAATTTTTTTTCTCTGGACTTGAACCCTCTTTTTAAGAAAAAGAAATGTAAGTAGTGTTATTTTATAACAATTATAAATAACAGAGAGAGAGCAGTAAATAATCATGGATTTAGAGTCTTCCCTTAACCATGGATGCTATTTTTATTTTTTTTGTGTGCGCGTGAACGAACACACCATAATATTGTTCATTATAGTCCTTCCTTTAACCACGTATGTTACTACATTATTCATTAACTACTGCTAAAAGTAGTAACAATCAAATAAAACTAAAACCAAATCGGGCAAAAGTACCAAAACTTATTTAATTAGTGAAACTATACAAAATTGAAATCCTATTTAAACTAAACGTCCTTTTCTATATGAAGCTCAGCAATAGCACACTTTATTTTTCTTTTTAACCTTATGTAAAGCTCTTTATCCTACAAAATGTGTAAGTGGATGGATCCTAGGCTCCAAACAATAATAAAGACTTGACTAAGAATAACAACATATCCCCGTCCTACAAAGTCAATTATTACAACTTTTTCATGGTTAGGCAAAATGCCACCTTCCATTATTGTATTCCATCAATCACTCTCATGTCATTTAAAATTGTTAGATTTTTTATTCTAAATAGATTAGCGATGATACTCATGCAAAATGCTTAAAAGTAAGAAATTGTGAGTATGTATTTGTACCTTAACATATCAAATATTTATGCGGTCTTTTATCATCTGAATTGTACGTAAGTGATCATATCAATTAATTAAGTTATCACACATAAAAGCCGGGTATCGTTCTTGTTAGGTAATTGTCTAACTTTGTAGTAATCTAAAGAGACAGAATTCAATTCCATTATAAATTGTATGTCCATGTCAAACAAACAAATTTATATTTTATGTGATTAGTAATAAAGATTGGTCGTAAAACTATGGTCGCTTTCTTAACACACAAGAATCTAAAAAAAAGTAATATAAACCACTAGTCTTTTTTTTTTCATTGTTTGGATTTTATGAAGTCGTCATACTTGTTTGGTTATGGATTCTTCCTCATCGTAGTTGTGCTTCCCAACAATCTGTTTATGCTCATAGACACTTTTCTATCCAAACAAGTTTTTCTTATTTTCAATGAGATTCTACCCAAACATGCACTAAAACAAATTGTCAGTCATGAATCAAATCTAACTACTGACCACTTAAATCTAGGTCTCTCTAAATAATTTGACATAAAAATTCTTTAATCTCCCTCTACTGAGACCTTGTTTGGATGGACAATTTAATTAAGTATTTTATCATATACTATAAGCTATTTTTATATTAAAAGATAAAATAAAGTCGCATTGATTTTAGATAAACATCGTTTTTATAAACTATCTTGAAAATCTTATGAAAATAAGCTAAAAACAGCTTACGAATATGTCATCAATTGTTTTCATAAGCTCTCTCATGAGTGTTTATGGGATTGATAAACTCGTAAGTCAATCAAACTATTTTATCCACATATATTCACATGACATAAGATGAGGTTCTGCCAAGTTAATGTAACACTTTGCAGAATCTTTTGACATAGATCATCCCAAACAAATAGTACAACAATGAAGAAAAACATCTCAAAAAGACATCAATTAATTTAAACATGTCAGAATGATAAAAGAGCAACATATAGCAGTAAATGTTGGTTAAAGACCACAATCATCAATAAATGATACTAACATTTATTCAAAAGCAAGTGGTAGTTATTGGATCTCAATCTGATACAAAACCAAAAGGAAAAAAAAAAAACAGTAACTCACCAACTGATCAAATCAAATAGGCAAAGAAACTAAATAATCCACAAGTTAAATCTTGGAAATTTGATTAACTGATCCATGAATATGTTTCATTTCATGATATACTAACAGTGTTACAGGAAATCACAACTGTGAAATCCTTAAATTGATGCTACAATAATTAGATTATCAACTAAAACTCTATGCCTTTTTAAACATACAAGAATAAACCATCAATTAGTCTCAAAAGTATCACATTATCTCCAATTTAGTCCTTAATGTATATAAATATAATAAACAATCCTCAAAGTATTTAAAATTCGTCACTTCAGTCCCTACCATTAAGATGGTAGGGACTAAAATGATGTATTTTAATATACTTTATGGACTAAAGTAACGGATTTCATATACTTCATGAACTACTTATGATATTTACATACTTTAGAAACTAAAATTGTGAAAGCCATGCTTTAGAGACTAAATTGATGGTTTAATCATACATAAAACCAATATGAGTGGAATTGGCACAGAAGAAACCTTGAAGAAGTTACACATAATCTCACCAGAAAAATTCATTCCTTTCAGTATCAGAATAAATTTCTTCACTTCACTGCCTCATATGAAACCTCAAATTGAACCTGTTAACTTGATCTAATTCTCTTCTGGTTAACTTTTCCATCAGATTTGAGAGTTCCACTTGAATCTCCTTCAGACGAAGCCTCACGCGATTTGGTAAACGAACTCGAAAGATCAGCATAGAGATCAACCACTCTTCTGATATTACTATTCAGCTCTTTAATCAAACTAACATTTCTGCTCAGATTATCAGGAATCCTAGACTCATGATTTTGGTTTATCTGGTTGATTAAAAGCCGATTTTGATTCAAAATATCTTGTGCTTGCACTAAGCTCTTCTGAAATACATGTAAAACTCTACTATCTACTTGACTTGTATCACCTAATTCTCCAAATATATCACCTTCCATTTCTCAATTACACTTTGAATTTACTCAACAAATAATCCTACAAAAAAATATATAAAATTAACAACAGAACAATAAAAACATGATCAATAACAAAAAGAAAACAAGACAAATATATAAAGAAGAAACTAACTGAATAAGATGCTTGATCTATCAGATTATAGCAGAAAATCAAAAAGTTGAAACAGGATTTTTGGGAAACAAAATCAACACACATGATTTTACCCTATTCTTTCTTCTATCTACCAAGCAACCAAAAAAAGGTACAAAGGGTTTGCATAATTTTTCTCTCCCTGACTTAAAGTAAGATCCTTTTCAACAAGAAAGAACCTTTTTTTTTTTTTTTTTTCCTTTTACTGTTCCCAATGAAATCAAGATTGAATGAAGCAGAAAACAAAACAGTGAAACACAAAAAAACACAAAACAACAATAGTTGGAATCCCAAAAGCCAAGTCAATCAATACCATAAAAAAAATCTTAACTTTCAATAAAAATAAGACAAACCCATTAATAAAAATTGCACCTTTTTATCACCCCAAAAAAATAAAAATAAAACATGGGTCAATTCTGAAATCAAAATTATATAAAATTGAATCATGAATCAAACAAACAAACAAACCCAGAAAACAGAATTGAAAAAACTGTACCTTGATAAAGTGAAGTATCTCAATGGAGTATTTGATGTTATGAGAATTTTATTATTGGAAAAGAAAAAAAAAAAGGTTTTTATGAAGGAAGACCCTGAAATGATGGAGAAAAAAACAAGATTAGATTATGATAGTACATATGATATGTGAAAAGTGAAAACCTCGTTTATATCTATGATTTATGATCCATGAGACGCAGGTTATATGCAGTTGTGTTGTGGGCACAGCACAGACAGATATAATACTTAAGAGGGACAGACAGATTCATTCTCTATTGCAACTTGTCTATATTCAATTTCAACACTAAAATCAACACCATTTATGTCATTTTACAATGTCTTCCTGTCATTTCTTGTTTTTATTGGGATTTGGATTCCACAAATAAATGTGATTTTAGCCGGTGCAGTAAATCGTGATATGTATGTTCCCGTAAACTTAGCTCAGTCGGTAAAAACAATTTATAATATATACAATGTACAGAGTTCAAACATCGGTCACCACAAAAAAAAAAAAAAGTGTTACGTATTTAAATGATAAATTAACTATCAAACATGATTGCGTTAGACATTCGTGTAAAAGTTAGATGAACTATAAATTTAGGTGTAAAAATCCATTTTTGAATCAAGAGTTTAAATTTTAACTTCCAAGTTGATATGGGTCATCTGAGATACCACACCCTCTTACACAAAGCTGGACAATAGCCGTGAGCACACCTCTCTGAATTAAGTTGTCATTTGTTGGAATACGATTACGAAGTAGCCTCCACACAAAGAGACAAACTTTCGGAGGACATTTTTATGTCAAATGAGATGAGAATTGACGTTTATGATTTGTTGATCCACTAAAAATAGAAAGTTGCAATTATACTTTTTTTTGAAGTATGCAAAGACATAGCCAATTGTCATTCACATCTTCTTGCAAAACAATATAATTCAACAAGGAACAATAGTCTCCTAACTGATCCTCCTTCAAAGCCCACAACCTTCTCCGCCATCTTCAAGTCTCACCACCCTCACCCAAACATAACTGATTCATTTCAGCCACTGTTCCCATATTATTAACAGAAAGTTTAAAAATGCGGTTGAATCTATCTTTTAAGAACCCGCTATCTAACCAAAGATCTTACCAAAATAAAGTCGACACCTTAAGTTATCGTCAATCCACCTTCCTACTCCCACGCCTACACCATGTCTAATACTAATTATATTATTCCACCAAACTAAACCTCCTCCACCATCCTCATGAATAGAACCCCATTCATCTCCATATCTAGCTGATAAAACTTTATACCACAAACCCCCACGCTCCTTCTTTAGTCTACAACATTATTTACTTAACAAAGCTATTTTGAACTCCCTTAACTGCTGAACCCCCAACCCCTCATTCTCCTTTTTATAACAAATAGTAACCCAATTTATCCTAGAAATTTTTCTAACATCCTCACTTCCCCTAGAAAAAAAAAAATTAAAAATAGATTTAATAGGGAAAATGATACATGTGGGAGCCTTGAAGATAGAAAGATAGAGACTAGAAGAGAGGACATAACAAACTTTAGAAGAATCAATCAACCACCCATAGATAGGTTTCTACTCTTCCAATCTGACAATCTAGATTTAATACGATCAAGCAAGGGTTGCCAGAAAATCAATTTGCTAGAGTTGCCTCCAATGGGAAGCCCTGAATAAAGGAGAGGTAAATGACTCATTTTGCAATTCAAGACTGAAGTAGCCTCAGTAAACTAAAAATCAGCCACGTTAACACCAACCAACATAATTTTATTGAAATTAACCTTGAGATCCGAAATCAATTCGAATAAAATGAGCAATGCTTTCAGCGATCTGACATTCGTCCAACTCTTGACTTCCAACAAAAGAGTATCATCAGCAAATTATAAATGAGAGACAAAAATATTTTTGGAGTGACCAACCGGATAACCTGAGAAGATCCCTGCCTCCGCGACCGCTTTCATCAAGATATTGAGGTCTTCAACACCTATTAAAAACAGAAAGGGTGAAAGAGGGTATGCTTGGCGTAACCGTCTTTGAAATTTAAACTCATTAGTTAAGCACCCGTTTAAAAGGATGGATGTTGAGGCAGTGCTAACACATTCCATGATCCATTTTTGCCATAAAGTAGGAAAATTCATTTTGAACATTACAGTTTCCAGGTACTTCCAATCGACAGAGTCAAAAGCCTTCTCCAAATTGAATTTAAATAATAACAACTCTTTTTTTATCTTTCGAGCATCATCCACCACTTCGTTGGCTATAAGGACCCCTTCCAGAAACTGTCTACCTTGAATAAAAATTGATTGTGATTCCGATATTACAGTTTGCATCACCCTTCACAATATATTTGCTTATACTTTCGCTAAAACTTTATACAAACTCCCACCAATGAAAGTGACCAAAGATCTGCAAGTTGTTGAGGGTTGTCTGCCTTGGAAATAAAAGCTATGAATGTGTTGTTGATACCTTCCGTCAACTTTCCCTTACGATGGAATTCAGACAAAAAACACATAAAGTCATATTTTAACTCTCTCCATAAGTCAACCAAAATTGATTCCATCTGCCCCTGGACTTTTGAAACTTTCACAATCCCACACCGCCTATTTAACCTCTTCTAAGTTGAAAGGTTTAATTAATTCACCACTTTGCACGATGTTCAAAGAGTTAAAAATGATATTTTCGATCCCTAGACGCTCTGAGGACATTAACTGAAAATGAGAAGCAAAATGATTGAAAATGCTCCCCAGACGCCCTCAACTCCTTCCACTTGCGCCCCCAATAACTGAAATAGTAATAATAGCATTTATTTGACGTCGAGTAGATATAATTCCATGAAAAAACTTAGAGTTAGTGTCTCCCTCTTTCATTGGTTGATATGTTACCTTATAGCACATGGATAATCAATGATAATCTATAGTTGATGGATGATAGTTGATAATTGATAGTTTTTTTTTTTTTTTGAAAGGTGATAATTGATAATTGATGAGTTAATTCAAGTGTTTGGTAAATTTATTAATTCGATTAGCTGATAAATATAAAATCACACAAAATGATATTCTTAAATTGATAATAAAATTTAGGCTAAACTGAACTTTTTGCCCCTTAAGTTTTGAAATGTTGCGATTTTGGCACCCTATTAAAAAAATTAGGCTTAAATGCTCTTTTGGTCCCTTAACTATTTAATTGGTATCGCTTTGGTCCCTTAACTAAAAAAAAAGATTGTTTGAGGATTTTAAGTTTTTTTTTAGTCTCGTTTTGGTCCCTTCTGTTAGGTTTCCGTTAGTTTTAATAAAAAACGTTAAGTGTGGACACGTGTCACATTGTCATTGGCACTGAGATTTTTTTTTTTTATAAAAATTTTTTATATATTTTTTATAAAAAAATTAATTTTTTTTAAATATATATATATATTTTATTTTTTTGTAAAAAATTCCCTGAACCAATGACAAGGTGACACGTGTTAACTCTGGGACACGTGTCACGTTGTCATTGGCTTTGGGATTTTTTTTATAAAAAAATATATATTTTTAAAAAAATAATAATTTTTTTTTGTAAAAAAAAAAAAAAAAAAAACTCAGAGCCAATGACAAGGTGACACGTGTCCAGGAGTTAACTTTTTTTTAAAACCCTAACGGAAACCTAACAGAAGGGACCAAAACGAGATTAAAAAAAAACTTAAAATCCTCAAACAATCTTTTTTTTAGTTAAGGGATCAAAGCGATACCAATTAAATAGTTAAGGGACCAAAAACACATTTAAGCCAAAAAATAACAATTTTGGCCCCTTTCGTCCTAAAACTGCTGAGAAGACGCCACATGTCCCAAAAAAAGGGCCATAATTGCAACTTTTTGTAAAGATAAGGGGTTAAAAGAACACATTCCCCTTCTGTTAGTGGGTCAAAAGAGCATATTTCTCTAAACATGGGGTCACTTTTGCCATTTTTTTTAATAGGTGGTCAAAATCGCAACTTTTTGAAACTTAAGTGGTGATAAGTGCAGTTTAGCCTAAAATTTATATCAATTACTATTTAAGATATTCGTTATGGAGTAATTTAAATTTATTAATTTAATATATTTTTCATCTATTATTATTAAATTAATTTTTATTCACTAAATGTTTATTTTAACTTTACTTTCATTTTTAATATTTTTTGTTGATAATATTAGTTTTTATACTTTTTTGAAAAGTAAAACGTAATGATAAAATATATTGGAGAATGGGGGAAGCATATGGAGTTTTTATACATGTTTTTTTTAGATGTAAAGTTTTTTTTTGGTTACATATGCAAAGTATTTAAAAACGTATCTATTTTATTTTAAATTACAAAGAGTAAAAAAGACTTTTAGTTAAAATAATAAGGGTAAAGGTAGAAGAAAAGGTGATAAGCTATAAGTTAAATGTTATTTTTAATAGTGTTTGATAAATAAGTTGTAGGTTAGTGAAATAAGTTATATTTTATTAGAAATTAGGGGCGGATGCAGGATTAAGTTTTTAGTGTATTTAAAATAATAGTGTAAAAAATATTATCAATAAAATTAAACACTATGTACTATTTCAAGTCCATTTGTAACCTTGACAATTGTTAATTGAAACAAAATAAGTGATCACCTTCCTCTAACATTTCATTTTTAAAGACAAGCTTCACATGTTAAAAAATAAAAAAAATTGCAAAATTGTTGGTGTGGATATAGCCGTACCAAGCCATAGGATAGGTTCGTCCATAGATGAAATGATAGCTATTAAATATGTTTTTTTAGTAAAGTAAACTTATAATTTATAAGTTAGTTTGTGTGTCTTGCCAAAGAAACTCAAACCCAATTTTAGTTGAAAACAATAAAACATGACAAAATTGATTCTAGACCTCAAAAATCAATTTTGTCTTCTCAAAAATTAAAAACCAAACACAAACGTAGTGATTCTAGCCGTTCAATATTAAATCAACAATGAAGATCCTTTTAACTTTTATAAAATATGTTTTTTAAAGATGATTTAGTAAAGATATAACGTGAGTCGGTCAAATCTTAAATCGTTGTTGCAAATGCGAGTTTCTTTTTAGAAATGATATTTGTACAATTATTTTATGATCATTTCTATACAACTTTCTTTCTCATATACTCATTACATTCTTACTATTTCACTTCAATTTTCATTCTTTATTGTTTTTGACCAATAAAAAAAGAAAAGAATATTATCACAAAATATTTATACAAATATCATTATTCTTTTTTAAATGCAAGAAATTCAGGTAATTTTATGATGTAGTCTTTGTCCTGTGTTGTGAGATTTGAAGTAGAAAACGAAATGGCAAGATCTTGTCCGTTGTATGTTTTTTAGCTTAGGAAACAAGCACAAATGTCCAATAAGAAAGTGCGTGGGTTTTTTTCCTAAATATTTTTGGATTGCTTAAAAAATTAAAGGTCAAAGTCTAGAATGTTAGTTTCACCAAAAGTTTTTAAGGTTTGGTCCAATTATTTTTGAAAGTTTGATCTTATAAAAAAAAAAAAAGTTTACATGACTTTATAAATTATAACTAATCGGCTAGAATAATATGTTCATATTTTATCAATGGATTTTGATAACAAGCGTCCTAATTAAGAATACAAAAATGAAAATAATAGTAACGAAGAATGAATTGATCAAAATAGTAAGAAATTTGAGTCCTTAAATAGGGTGGTCATAGATTTGTCATTGTTAAAAGACATCGACACTTTATCATAATTTTAAAAAGGGTTAAATGTTAGTATTGGTTGTTTTTTATGTAGAGGGTGGGTATTAACTTCACAGTCCTTAACTTCAGCTAACCATAAATATAACTTTTTATTATAATTATTGTTTTTATTAATCGTAAAAATTGAAGCCTAAATCAAATTTGAGAGACCTCTTGGCCTCTTCACTGTAGTTGAACTTTACTAAATTATGGATTAAGCATGGAATGATGTGTTTTATTAAATTTTAATACTAAAATTTTATGATATTTTAACAGCAGTGCTATACAAAGCGAATAAATTTTCGCAAAATTACACGATGGCTGATGTGTTGTTCCTGTGACAAATAGAAAACACTTTAGTTGAATACATGGTGGGTCAGTGGTTTAATTAGCCAATAAAAATAATTCGGGAAGCATTCTCTTGCGAGATATACCATTTCCCTTTTTTTAATATTCAAGTACCATAAGTATGTTGAATGAATAACTTTTTTGGAATTTTTTTCTTTTGCATGACTAGCGAACATAACACAACTCAGTGATAACTGTGTTTATTTGATTCTATTTTAGTGTTAAAATATGTGTTGGAGACTTAATCCAAACCAAAAGCAGTTGATTATTTTGTATATTGAGTTTGGTCAAATTCAACCATTCAATCCACGAACATTTCTAGATCCCCTCAAAGATCTCCATCGTGTTTAGAGTTATCAAAATGGGCCGAGCTCACTGGGCCGATCCCTCGACCCACTGTTTTAGTACGGGCTGGGCCGTAAAAAAGCATGAAAAAAGCGACCCTATCTTTTTGGGCCAGCCCAACGAACCTACATTTTCAAAGGCTGGGTCGGGCCGGTCAGTTGGGCTGGCCCATTATAAAATAATTTTGGTTGACGTTGGTAAGAGATATACCAGAAGTAGAAGATAATTGTCTGCAGTACCATATGCTCAAGAGACTTAGCTCTAAAAGTTGTCAATTTTATACTTTATTGTCTTCTATTTTGAGTTGTTGGATTGGTAATTATTTTGTTATGTAAGACATAACTTGTTGTTTTCAATTCCAAAATTTTCTTTGTGAGTTGTGATAAATACTATATTCTTTTGCATGGATGTATTTTGTGGTATTTATCTTTTACGAATATTGATTTAATAGATTTTTATGGTATTTATACTCTCTACTTTTGCATGGATGTTTTTGAAATTGTGGTATTTATCTATTATGAATATTGATTTAATAGATGTTTTATATGCTATTTAACTAAGTATATGAAGACATGTAGTGATTATTTGATTCCTTCAAAAAAATGTAGTGATTATTTGATGGATAATAATATGTGATGTTTCTAAAAAAAAATTATGTGATATGTAGCTTTATTGTTCTTAGCTAAACGTCTAGAAGTTTAAGAGAGACACCACATCTTCACCTAATATATTAAAATATTAAGTATATGTGTCACCTCTTTTATATATCCAACATTTCAACAATTTTAGAAATCATTCAACAAAAGCACTAGACATTAAAAAAAAAAAAAAAACAAGTTTTGATATTTTCGATCTCTCCAAAAAAAGATAAATAGAAATCTTCATTTATTACATAGATAAACACAATCACAGAAATGTCAGATTGGTATATTTATTTTTAAAAAGATGTGGTCTTTCTCCTAACCTAAATAATGCCCTACGTACTAAAGAAAGAGAATTTGTATCCCCAAAAAGCAAGTGGAAAATTGTTATTGACACATTTAGTTTGGCTGAGAAACACGAGTAATTTATCTAAATATCCTTCGGCAGTTAACTGCTGAATTTTAAAGAAACCGGCTGCAGTTAGCTGCCGAGAAAAACTTTGGCAGTTAACTACTGAAGAATTTCAAACCTAAAATTAAATAAGGTAATACACCTAAATTTTCCCTTAATTAAATTTAATTCTTTAATACATGATTCTTTTTATAACGTTGTTGATTTCATTCATATAATTTTGTTGTCATAAATGAAGAAATATGAGATCATAGAATTACATATTCGATCACGTTTCTTGCTAGTAATAGAAAAGAGGTTTTATTTGTACAAAAAAAAAGAGGTTTTATTAATAGAATAATTACAAATATAATTATTTGAAAGAGAGATGGATATTATCTAAAATATTATAAAGTAATAATAGGTTAGTCAAACCTATGAATAATGACATACATCAATGAAATTAATTACAAATATAATTATTCTATCATTTATAATGTTTTTTGTTGTTGCATTTTTTTATTAAATCACCATTTTAGGTCCATTAATTACTGATGGCAAACATTTTTCTTTGTTGTTGCGATTTTATTTTTTGTTGTTGAATTTTTCATGTTAATTAAAGTAATAATATCTGAAATATTACTATAAAGTAATAATTGGTTAGTCAAACCAGACATCAATGAAATTAATTACTAATAATTACAAATATTTGTAACGTTTTTGTTGTTGCATTTTTTTTATTGAATCATCATTTTAGGTCCATTAACTACCGATTGCAGATATTATTCATCTCTCATATTTCTTCATTTATGGCAACAAAATCATATGAATGAAATCATAAAAATAATTATGTTTAATTCCTTAAAAGGATTAAAGAATTAAATTTAATTAAGGAAAATTTAGGTGTATTTCCTTATTTAAGTTCAGGTTTGAAATTCCTCGGCAGTTAACTGCCGAAGTTTTCCTCAGCAGTTAACTGCAGCCGGTTCTTTAAAATTTCGACAGTTAACTGCCGAGAGGCATTTGAGTAATTTACTTGTGTTTTTCAGCCTTAGCAAATGTGTATACAACAATTTTCAAAGCGGTGTACTAAAAAAAGATTATTGTTCACAAGGAAAAAGTTAAGAGAAGAATCTCACTTTCAAAAACAGAGAGTATAAAATGGAAGTACATTACAACGTCAACATGCAAAGTGAGGATTTGTGATTCTAAATCTTGGGAGATTAGCTCATTATCTGCCATAAGTTTGGCAGGTGTGAAGTGGCTTCATGCTTTGAATGTTACCATAAGGTTTTGCATGTACTTTACATCTTTATTTAATTACCCAGAAATTTCTTATATCATGACGTATTAGTGTTATGCATATTTTATTTTATTTATTTGCGAGAGCTTTTGTGTTTCTCTTCTTGTAGGAGTTTGTTGTGCTGGTACAATGACCGAGGTGAGATTGGACGACTTATCACTAAGTGATGATGAAGGACTGAGTTTTGACATTGAGGAGGAAGAAAGTTCTGAACATGATCCTCGTTTATGTTTGGTCGGACGTTTTCTTGTCAACCGTCCTGCTCGGCTTAAGGAGATGATGATACGAATGTCTGAGGTGTGGCGACCAGTGAAGGAGGTGGTTGTGAAGGAAGCGCAACCAGGGTTGTTCTTGTTCCAATTCTTTCACAAACTGGATTTGGAGGAGGTACTAAAGGGCGGTCCGTGGACATATGACAATCACTCTTTGGTTCTGGAAAAGTTGCGAATAGGGGTGCCATTGAAGGATATACAGTTGAACTACATGAATCTCTGGGTTAGGGTTTACAATTTTCCAACTGGTATGATGAAGGAGAAAGTCGGAATGGGGTTAGGGAACTATATTGGAGAGTTTTTGGAGTATGATGGAAATAACAATTCTAGCTTCTGGCGTGAGTATATGAGGTTGAAGGTGAGGTTTGATATCAGACAGTCATTGAAGATAGGGAAGAAGATCAAAGCGAATGGGGGATAATGGTGTTTGGTGAATTTCAAGTATGAGAGGTTAGAAACCTTCTATTTTGTGTGTGGGGTGCTAGGCCACAACGAGAACAAGTGTGAGGTTAAGTTTTCTCAACCGGATGTTACAATTCAGAAACGGTGGTCAAACGCTATTAGGGCATATCCGTGGAAGCCAGGGGGAAGGGCGTCATCACAGTGGTTGCGGGAAGATGGGGTTTCTAAGGATGACGTGGAAAAGGAGGGAGGGAGGAGAGCCGAAACAGATGGACAGTCTGAGTCAAGTACGCAGCAGGCATCTCTGTCTTCTGTGGATAGGGTGACCACGTGTCCGGTAGTGGTGGGTAAGCAGACTAATTCTACGTTTGTGTCAGATTGATCTAGCAAAGGTGTGAATGAGTTAAGGCATGCAAATTCTCCTTTACTGACTTTCACTAAAGATATAGGGTCGAGTACATCATATTCAGCCATCTCATCGACTGTTGATAACCAAAATCAGGTGCAGCGTACTAGTGAGAAGGAAAATAATGCAGACATGGAATATCAGTTTCAAGGAAAACGTATGCGAAAGGATAAACAGCATGTCGAGGATTCCAAAAATCATACAAACCAGCATTTTTTATCGGCACGTCCTGGCAGCCAGGACTGCCGGGATTAATGGTTATTTTGAGTTGGAACTGCCGGAGATTGAGCAGCCCGAGTGCAATTCCAAATCTTCGAAACTTGGCCCGAGGACACAAACCAAACATTCTTTTCCTATCTGAAACGTTGGCTACTACACGAAGCATGGAAAATGTTTGTGTCATGTTGGGATATGATTCATGCTTAGCAGTTGATGTGGAATGCAGGAGCGGTGGGCTGGCAGTGTTTTGGAAAGATGTTTCTAATTGTCGTGTGTTAAATTACTCTTGAAATTTCATTAATCTGATTGTGAATGATAAAGAAGCTGGTGATTGGAGATTGACTTGTTATTATGGCTTTCCTGAACGTGCTCGTCGTCGTGATGCTTGAGATTTACTTCGGGAGCTGTGGGATATGTCATCTATTCTGTGGTGTATCATTGGGGACTTTAATGACTTGTTGTCTCAACAAGACAAAACTGGTATTCATCCTCATCCTAATTTGTTGTGTATGGGTTTTCGTGAAGCGGTTGATGATTGTGCCGTATCTGATATTAAATTGCATGGTCACCCATTTACGTGGATCAAGAGTCCGGGTACTAATTGAGTGCTAGAAGAAATATTGGATATGGCTATGGGAAACTCTGAATGGCTGAAATGCTTTCCAGAAGTCAAACTTACAAACCTGCTTACTTTCCACTCAGATCACACTCCAATATTGCTTGATACTGCCCCTACGGTTCGTCAGAGGTATGTTCATTCTTTTAAATTTGAAAACAGTTGGCTCTTAGAGAAAGATATTGAGGAGGTGGTGGTGGATGGTTGGGGTGGTAATATGGGGTTGGAGCTCGGAGATAGAGTTGTGAATTGTTCTATGAAGTTGCAAAGTTGGGGTAGAAGGAAGAGAGTTCAGTTTAAGGAAGAAATTAATCAATGTGTTCGTATTTTAGAGGATCTCCGTACCCAGCCGAATAGTATGATGCGTACGCAATACGTCGCAACTCGTGAGAATCATGCTCGACTACTTGTACAGGAGGAGGCGTTTTGGAAGCAAAGAGCAAAAATGCACTGGTTGAAGGAAGGGGATATGAATACTAAGTTCTTTCATATCAGTGATAGCCCGTGGCAAATTGAAGAAGGTTAGTAAGCTCCGCACAGATGATGGGAGGACGGCTACATCGCAAAAGGATATGTGTAACGTGGCACAAGTTTATTTTGAGCAATTATTTTCAGCGAATGTAGGAGTCCATGAGCCGGTGCTGGATTTGATGAGCCAGTGTGTTTCGATGGATAACAATATCATGCTTACTTCACCTATTACAAAGGAAGAATTGCGTCAAGCCCTTTTTCAAATGCAACCAGACAAGTCCCTAGGTCCGGATGGTTTTAACCCGACATTTTACCAGAGATTCTGGCATGTGTGTGGTGATGGTATTTTTCAGGCAGTGGTTTCTTGGTTGGATCGTGGTTAATTTCCCTCAAACCTTACAGATTCAAACATTTGTTTGACCTCGAAGTGCGAAGACCCAGATAATATGAAAGATCTTAGGCTTATATCTCTTTGTAATGTTTTGTATAAGATGGTTTCGAAGGTTCTCGCTAATCGACTGAAACGTTGTTTGGATAAATGTGTGTCAGAGGATCAGTCAGCGTTTGTCGAGGGTCGCTCCATATTGGACAACGCGTTAATAGCTACCGAGATAATCCACTCAATGACAATGAAGAGGAAAACAAAGGGATGGAGAGGGGAATTGGCTCTCAAGATTGATATTAGCATGGCTTATGATAGAGTGGATTGGGGGTTTCTTCGTGGCGTGCTTATGCGAATGGGATTCAGTGAGAAATGGATTCAATGGATGATGATGTGTGTTAGTTATGTTACTTATTTAGTGCTTATGAATTTTTATATGGTGGGGCCTATTGTACCCGATCGAGGGTTGCACCAGGGTGACCCATTATCACCATATTTATTCATATTGGTGGCCGAGGGCCTCTCGACTCTAATACATAAGGCAGGTAATAGAGGTGATATTCATGGAGTACAAGTATGTCGCGGCGCACCAGTAGTGTCTCATCTGTTGTTTGCAGACGATTGTTTCTTGTTTTGCAGGGCTAATGTGGTGGAAGCACAAAGTTTACTCACTATTCTTAAAACTTATGAGGCAGCATTTGGGCAAGAAATTAATTTATCAAAGTTCGAGGTGTTTTTCAGTCGCAATATGAGTGAGGCAGCGCAAGTGGATTTGTCAGGCATTATTGGCATCCGACATGTGATGGGTACCGGAAAGTATTTGGGATTACCTTTGATGATTGGTAGAGATAAGAGGTCCGTTTTTTCTTTTATCAAGGATCGCATCTAGAGACGAATAAATGCGTGGAGGGGACGAGATTTATCAAAGGCGGGAAAGGAAGTTATGATCAAATCTGTGTTACAATCTATTCCTTCATATATAATGAGTATTTATCTTTTGACGAATTCAGTAATAGATGATATTGAGAAGATGATCAATGCGTTTTGGTGGGGAGGAAGGAGTAACAATCGAGGGATTAAATGGATAGCTTGGGAACGTGTGGCATGCCCCAAAGAGTTTGGTGGAATGGGGTTTCGAAATTTCAAAGCTTTTAATCTTGCTATGGTAGCTAAGCAAGGATGGAGTTTTCTGTCTAAACCTGATTCTTTGGTTGCTAGAGTTTTTAAATCGATGTATTTTCCACGATCCTCATTTTAGGGTGCTAAACTCGGTAATAACCCGAGCTTTGCTTGGCGAAGTATTTGGAATTCGCGACATTTACTTTTATATGGGTGTAGATGGACGATTGGACGTGGGCAACATGTCAGTGTGATGAATGATCCGTGGGTTCGAGGTGTTCACGGTAGCTGGATTCAATCCCCACAAAGCCAAGATGTACATAGTTTGCGTGGGTCTGATTTGATAGCTGACGATGAACGAGTTTGGAACATTGATAAGATTGAATCTTTGTTTTAAGATGATATGGTGCAAGCTATTCTCGACACACCATTGTTTGCGGAAGTTTAGAATGATAGAATAGCGTGGATGATGGAACGTAACGGGAGGTATAATGTTAAAACTGGTTATAAACTAGCTATGATGGAGTTGTTACACACTGATCGGTTCCATGTTGAGGGATAGTGGCATAAAATCTTGAAGGTGAATTCCCCTCATAAAGCACGTAATTTGTTATGGAGGATTTGCAGGGGGTGTGTTCCTACTCGTCTCCGACTTCGATCACGACATGTACAATGTGGGGTGATCTGCCTCTGATGTGTTACGGATGTTGATGATGATTGGCATGCATTTGTGGGTTGTACGGTGGCACGTGAAAGTTGGTATTGGACAGGACTTTCGACTGTGTTGCAAACGCGAGTTGGAACTTAGAGTAGTTTGGCATATTTTGTTTTTGACATATGTTGCTCAGAAGGCCGAGACATTGATGGTCGGGTGGTTTTACTTCTTTGGCAAATTTGGGCTGCACGTAATGATGTCATTTGGAATGACACTCATCATACTTCAACAAGCATTGGAAGGACAGCTCTGGATGCATGGCAGCAATGGCATGAGGTTCATAAACATCCCTCACTACCGGTTGTGCAACACAGCCAGAATAGGGGGCAAGGTAACAACTTAGTTTGGGAGAAGCCGAGCGAGACATGGTTGAAGTGGAATGTGGATGCCGCGTTCCATGAACGTAACCGTCTTACATCCTCTGCATGTTGTGTTAGAGACTCTCGGGGGAAATTTATTCGTGCACAAATGAAATGGAAACGGGCAAATATGAAAGTTTTGGAGGGGGAGGTAGTAGCCTTACTCGATGCTATTCACTTTGCTGATGTGAACAGATGGGACCGGGTTGCCTTCGAGTCTGACTATGCTACTTTAGTGCAAGCTCTTTCGTCTCCGGGCCATGGTGATTTAGTATTCTATGTTATTGTTTCAAGTATTATTTATCAGTTATCTTTACATTCCAACTTTGATGTGAAGTTTGTTAGGAGACAAGCGAACATGATTGCTCATACTTTAGCTAGGGCGGTCTGTTCTTGGGCTAGTCACCGCATTTTTAATTCTTATCCACATTGGTTGATTAATTATAGTTAACTTTGTTTTGGTCCAAAAAAAAAATTCAGGGAAGTGTTATGCATATTATTATTGCTTTGCAATATGTGAGCTTTTATTTAAAGGTTTAATTGCACTTTTTGCACTTTTCCCCCTATCTTTTGCTAATTGTGCGATTTTGCATCCCCTTTTTTCTTAGCGATTTTGCACCTCATCTTTTGTCAATTGTGTTTTGTTAAAAATCATCATTAAAAGAGGGGAAAATGGGCAAAAGATGGGGTGCAAAATCGCTCATAAAAAAGAAGATGGGGTGCAAAATCACGCAATTAGCAAAAAGATAGGGGGTAAAAGTGCAATTGAACACAAAAATGGGATGCAAAATCAGAAAAGGGGTAAAAAGATAGGGTGCAAAATCGCACAAATTAGCAAAAGATAGGGAAAAAAGTGCAATTAAACCTTATTTAAAAAGACACTATAATATTTTAACGGACAATTCTTACGCTTTTATTTACAAATTATACTTGGCCATTTTTAGTAAAGAAACATATTCATCAACGGGCAATTATAAAAGGGAACTTCTATGGTACACTCACAAAATGAGGTGTACCGATACTCCTGCTTCTTAATTCTATAAATGAACGATAATTTTTTATGTAGTAAATAGCTATTTGTTAATATTTATATTTTATAGAACACCATTTCATAAGAAAAAACATAATTTAATTGTTTATAAGAATCATAGTAATTTTTTTTACATATTATCGTAAAAAATAATGAATGTTTTCAATTATGAGTGATAAAAATTTAAAAAAATAAAAAATTATTTCTTGTTGACACTTTTGATGAATAAGATTTAGTTATTATAATAAATGATAAAAAAAAATATATTTTTCTTTAAAAAACAACTTATTTAACTATGAATTTAAAGAGTGAGTGTACCGGTACACTCACTCTTTGCCATTATAGTGGGTGTACCATAGAATTTGCCATTATAAAAACACTTTCCAAGTGTTTTTTGAGTCATAAAGTTTTCTTGCTTTATTATAAAAAATAAAATAAAAAACTAATGTTTTCCTGCTTTGGATTTGGACATAATTGTATCACCTTTTATTTATCACATAAAAAATCTCCAAATATTGAAAATTATATAAAAGTTGATTTTATTTAATATATATTTTTCATATGCATCGATCAGAAACTAAACCTCTAATAAAAATTAAAAGACTTGACATCTACCTCTCGTGTTACAACATTTATATCCAAGTCTTTGACATTATTACATTTTTCTTCCTAGATTACTTGTTTATTTAGCCTAATAATTAAACAATCCCAATTGGTGAAAGATACTATTTCTAGTAAAAGTTTATTAAAAAAGAAAACTATTTCTAGTAAAAGAGGTTAATCTCACAATAAGACAAAACAACGTTTAAATATTGGATGAGAAAAGTATCGAATATTGAGTGTTCAACACTTCTAACACAACAACTTTTTTTCATATGACAATCCCAAATTAAACTATAACCATGCTCTTCCAAACACAATATATATCACTAAATATTGATTGAATTTAGTCGTATACTTAAAAATGGAGATTTTAATATTAAAAAGTTAAATCAAGACAATAAAAACAATTATATATATAGACACGTATATGCGTGGTTCATTACAGAAATTGTTGTTTATAGTCTACCAACCAAATCCATAACATATTCTGATGAAAATGGTACAATTATTATACTCATTCCGTTTCAAAATGAGTGTCACTTTAACAAAAAAAAATTATTTCAAAATGAATGTCACTTTACATTTTCAATGCAACTTTAATTTTTTTCTTCCAACTTTTCTCTCACACAATTTCCAATGCAACTTTAATTTTGTCTTATTCTTATAAAGTAAAATCAGTTTAGTAAAAGCGTTATATTCAATGATTATACTATTTCATTCCATTTCTTAATCTATATGTCAAAGCCTGCAGCGACACTCATTTTAAAACGGAAGGAGTAATATTTTATTGATAAATAATATTTGTACAACCATTTTGTGACAACTTTTGGACAACTTTCTCTCACATACTCACATGATTTTCTTTTCCTCTCCCTTCCTTTTTCTCTCTCCGTTGTTTTTGACCAATAAGAAGAGAGAAAAACAAAGTTGTCATCAAAGTTGTATGAAATGAATGTACAAATATCACTACTCTATTTTATTTGAGGTGAGGTGATACCATACATTTAAGTTTCAAATATTAAGTTTGAAGTTTGAACCCGCCAATCAAACTTCTTGGTTTGTGACCTTTGTCTGCAAGAGCACGCACGCTCTAAGCCACGTGCATTTGTCACAATAATATTGAACAAATAATAATAATAGAATATTACTTAGTTTTTTTTTTTTGAAGGATATATTACGACCAAGTTATAAGGTTGTATAAACATACATACTGTCCAGTGCATTATTTGAAATTAATCGTAGAACAATCGTAATTAAATTTGAACTATAGGACGAGGTTGTATTATACTGAGAATTCTGCTCTTTACCCTGCATTTTTCGCTCGCGTCCTGCAGTCATGATCAAAATATCTCTGCGCTAGTTAATTAATACAAGTGTAAAAGAAAATTGACTTAGTTTTTATACATGCGTGACTTAAGTCACGCTGCGTGAGTTAACTCACGCTGGAATGAACACTTGCATGAGTTTACTCACGCAAGTATTGTTTTGCCATATTCACAATGTTTTTGCATACTCAAGTGCTGGCTCACCATACTAAAAGCTTCCTGTCTCGTAATATTTCCAATTTCATTTTCTAGCTTTAAGAATTCATGAAACCGATATAATATTTCAACCGTCAAGCATTCTGTCAACATAATAAGAAGCAAAAATTGAAATATTAGTTAGAAGAACAAACTTATGTATATATAATATTTCAACCGACAGACTCAAGCATTCTGATTTTTTTCTTTCTTTCTTTAATTAATTAAATGTGATCCAAATATCCTGCGAGATTAACACGAATTTAAGGTACTGATCAAATGCTAAGAACCACACAACCAACTGTTGCACGTGAATATGCAAAAACATTGTGAATATGACAAAACAATACTTGCGTGAGTTAACTCATGCAGCGTGACTTAAGTCACGCATGCGTAAAAACTAAGTCGTTTATTTTTTACACTTGCGTTAGTTAACTAACACAGGGGTATTTTAGTCATAGTTGTAAGGCGCGAGCGAAAAGTGCAGGGTGAAGAGCAGGATTCTTATATTGATTGCTTTCGTTTCCTTACACAATAATTCATAGCATAGATGAGAGTGATACTTTGGCGTTGCAACTTGCAATGTACACAAAAATGGGTGTACACTATGGAGTATTAAGCATGACATGTCCATTCCAAAAATAAACATGACAAGTGAGTAGGTATTAGTATGACTCTCATTTCTAGTGTCTATAATAAGGTCCTGCAATGCAAATAGAAGTAAATGGTGTACATCACATCAACCACCTAACCTGTAAATTCTTTCCATATTATTTCTCCCAATTCCTATATTTTTACATTAATCTAAATGCTCGTTGGTCTAATCTAATCGTATAACATGAAAGTGTTGCAAAAGGAATCATTTTTTTCCACCAAATAAAGGATTAGATTTTTGCAATCACCAGATTAATAACATTGTTGCCTAAATCACAACCTCGGCATAAGATTGTATGCCAGTGTTGGTGTTGATGTGGTTGCATTGCATCAGAAGTAACCTATCTCAGAGACAAAATAGCTCAACAAATGAAATAAACAAATAAATAAATAATGAAATAAAATAATGAAAATTTCCATACAAACACATTCTGATTATTGTAAGTAATCTAATTCCTTTCTTCTCCTTTGGAAGTGAAACATTTCCCATTGTGTCATAAAATTATGAAAGAAACAATTTGCTACAGCATTGTTGTGAATCCCACGTATGTACAAAAGTCAGTTGACAGCAAACTGCCATCATAGATCCCTAAAATTATGCACTCGTTTCCTTTCATTTTGATACAAAATTGAGTATTTTCTCTCCCCCGCCGCCTTCTTCGTTCAAATGTCTGCGGTCTTTCCCCCCCCCCAACACATCCCAGCAGCTATGGCGACAAAATGGCTAGAACCAAAACAAGCATATGTTGGTTTACCCATGTTACATGCTCTCCTTCATCTTGTTTGTGTATTTGTGGCTCATGCAGCTTCCCCCGAAAGCCCCCCCGGCCAAGAGCTTTCAGCAGCGCGGCCCCGGGGGATGAGATCACAAAATGACAAAATCAGATAGCTCATATGAACTCCCCCACCCCAAGGGTCTCGATGCACAAGAAGAATCTGCAGATAAAGCAATGGCTATACGTCTCTCTTTGCCATGGTTCCAGTTGAACCTTGCCTCTTCTGATTGCCATGCTGCCAAGCATCTCTGGAATCATCCAAGGAGTTCTCGGTTAAATACCTTGATGGACGATGGTTCCCATTTCTGGAGCTTGCTGAAGCGCCATTCATCCTCTCATCATCTTCAGATGGTGCTCCCACCCTGGATTCCGTATGCATCTCCATTGATCTATTATATCTTGGCCCGCCTGATCTTATTCCCCTCATATTTGAGGGTGGTTTACCGGGCAATGGTGTGTAAACAGGTCCCTTGGTCACCAGAAAGTCCTTGGGAATAGAATCCATGTCCATGTAGCAATTTCGGGATCTTGCATCTGCAATCAATGCAGCCCAATCTTCGGATTGTATCAGAGCATTTGCATTTCCCATCACCTGTCAATTATAATGAACTATTAATATCAAGCAAAAGTGTGGTTTTGTGCATTCAGTACAAAAATATGTGGTGACATTAGATTATTAATATCAAGAAATAAGTGTGGCTCTGGGCATTTGGTAAAAAAAAGACATGTAAGAAGAAATTAGGAGATTCATTTCATACCCAAAGGGCCCTTCTTGCACGTGTAAGGGCAACATTCATTCGACGTATATCAGCAACGAAACCAACCCCATGAGTCGATGCACGCACACAAGACATTATGATCACATCACGCTCTTGACCTTGGAAAGCATCTACTGTGTTGATATATATATCCTTCCCTTCTTCTGAATTTAAGACTTCCTCAAACTCACGTTGGAGGCATTTCAACTGCAGCTTGTAAGGAGTAATTATGCCAACAGAAATCTTTGGCAGACCCAAAGATTTCACTGTTTTCTGAATATGCTCATACAATCGGAGACAAAATTGTGCTTCGTGTATGTTTTGGTAGGAGACTGATCCACCTCTGTGAGACTCCCGCCCATGTCTGATGTCATAGAATATATAAGGTCTAAGTAAAGGGTCTTTATAGTATGCTTCGTCAGGCAATTTAATCACACTTTCACTGTCACTAAGGCGCCCCTGATAAAAGTACCTAGAAGGGAAATCCCTAATTTGGGGATGCATTCTATATTGAACAGACAACAACATTGTTGGGCATCCTGCTTGTTGGAACCTTTCAAAAAGACTCCTGCTGTACATCAAGGTTCCTGCAGCCTTGCTGATAACTGTAGCAGGAAGCTGTTGAGGATCTCCAACAAGAACACATCGTGCTGCCCCAAGAGAAAGGGGAGGAAGAACTCCCACCTCACTGGCTTGGGCTGCCTCGTCAATTACTACCATATCAAATCCATGGGAAAGACGAGAAAACAACTTGCGGCCACTGCTAGAAACAGTAGTGAAAACTATTTCAGCTTCATTGGCAAAACTGGCCTCCAGACTAGCACGGGCCTCTTCCAAATTGAAACCACTGCCAGGTCGAAACCTACCTTCCAAAACAGCAAGGCGGGACATCTCGACCAGAACCTTATCCCTGCCTTCGACTACAGAGGCAAGGTTCTGTAGCAAAACATCCCGATTCTGATCACGGGCCATGAGAAGGTCGGGGTCAACGCCGACAGATCCTTGGGAACGAACAGCAGCAGCAGTAGCATTCAGTTCTCTATGAAGACAGTGCAACTGTTGAGTATACTGTGCTTCACGATTCCTCAACTGTTGCATCCATCCCATAACTTCCTCCCGAGTCTTGACTAAAAGTTGTTCAGTTCTCCGCTCCACAGAAACTGCTTGGGCAGCACGTGTCTGAGAATCAACCCCAACCCGTGCTACATCAGGTCGATATACTTTCATCTCTCCATCAATAAATCCACGATCAAGGACACGGGAAAGAAGCTCATCAGTGGCAGCATTAGAAGGAGCACATACCAACATTCTAGGCTTTGGGACTAGTTTAGGCAAAGTTCGTAAGAGATTTTGGTCCATGTTTTGAAGAACTTCATCGATGGACCCTGTAGGGGCATTATCTGAATTGAGCTCATTAGCTTGCTTGTAGCTTTCAGGAGCTACATGCTTAAGCAAAGAGGTGTAGTAGTGTTGATACTGCACAAGGTGAATGACATTCAACATTCCCCATACTGTATGTGTTTTTCCTGTTCCTGGAGGTCCTTGAACAAGAGTAAAAGGCCAAGGTTCTTGCCTCTTTGTTGCCACACTACTTGTACCAGCAGCTGTATGCATAGCTGCCCATTGGATTGCAGCCAACTGGGGTTCGTTAAAGGTCCTGCGCAGATACTCGGTAAAGTTTGGCGTGAAGCATTCAGGCATTGCCGGGGTCTGCTGCTCATATTTCGGGAAGTGTTCAGGACTAGGCTGCAGAATTGCACTTTGCATCTGAAAAGTGAGAAATTAGTCAGAATTGCAAACCATCGACACACTGTTAGATATAAGAATATTTTCATCATATATATTTACCTGCATGTTTAAGCGACGAAATGCATGCAGAGCAACATATTCTCTCTGTGTAGTAGCAAGAGAACCAAGGACTGTGAGATACCAGATGCTTCCAGTTTGAAGTTTCCGTACGATATGATCATCGTCACCCCTGAAGAAAAGACCAATCTCATTTGAATATAACTATGGACCCAGAAAAGTGCATATAATAACAAAACAATTGAATGGGATCTTTAATGCGAAAACTTGAAGGAGTACTTGCCTGCTGGGATCATAAGAATCCCCCACATAGTAATGGAGTATTGCACCAGGAGGATCGCGGGTATCAATGGGTATGTGTCGCCTAACTGTACCAACCACACGTCCAGTGATTTCTGATTCCCCGCTATCGTGACCTAAAGATGAATTGTTCTGCTTGGATCTGACTGCTCAATAAAAATTAATTATCAATAAAGTTGAACTAAGAAAAGAAAAATGGCTCTACTAGATTATTGACAACAAACCTGATCCAGGCCTAGGGGTTGAAAGAATTGCAACATCGCCCTCCTTAAATGACCATTTGAACTCATGTGCTGGAAGTAATTTCACATCATACCAACCTAAGAGAGAGAGGTAAAACAAACCCACAATTAACAAAAACGAAGAGGGGCAATTAACCGATATATCACCAAACTGTAGGATCATGTTTGTTGAACCTTGCACGGAGAAAGCAAGAAACACGTCCTCAAAAGTATGGCTGAGTACCCAAAAAATACAAGCACAATAAAAGAAAATTAAACTCCTTGAAGTTGGCAGAATGAAGCTTCTAGCATACAGATGGAGTTTAGATTAATGTTAAGAACTAGTACCTCTTTCTCTTGACTCATTTGCCTTCACCCGCACCATAATATGAGTATCCCTTGACACTGTTTCTGTTGATTCTTCCCAAGTACTGTAAAGTTGAGCACGGCATTCCTCAAAAAGCAAAGGCTCAAATACTCGAACATACTCTTCCACTGATTCAAACTTTCCAGGAACACACTTTAAATCGGTCTCTCCTGAACCACGGGATCTTCAGTTAGTCACATATAATAATATATAAATAAATAACAATCAAACTTTCGAAGAATTAAAGGATGCATCCAAACATTTAGAGGGACAACAAAATAAGTAATCATTAACTAATATAAAAGCAGCGAATGCATTTTAGCTCAGTGTGTTGGTAATACTACAACATAAAGCTTTAACCAACAAATATTAGGATGACCTGTCTGAAACAGTGATTAATACATATTAAAGTTCTCCAAATGGATTATTTTCATCATACAATTCCATAAACAGATGCACTCTTTTCTTCCCTGTGTATAATCATATATTCTATATTCTACCATTATTCCTACCTGTCTTATTTTCTTCAAGCTCGCAGACAACATTTTTGCTTTTGTTTGCTGCAAATGTTTAGTTGTTTATATTATGTGCTTTCTACATACCTACAATTGAAGTGACCCCCACCCTTTCAGGATAAATCTAAAAGTTTAACCTACCTTGCCTACTCGTGCAAAAAGGGAGGCATCTTAACTTATCACTTCACAAGTCTGAGAAACATCTTCTAAAGATTTATCACAGACAGAATGTCAAATTATTTATCTACAACAACAAACAAGTACCATGATGTCCTATCATAGATCGTGTCGTGTCTATAGATAAATTGTGTCAATTATAACATTTTTAATAGTTTAACCTTTAGTTTTGTTGGTCTCCCTCCCCTCTAACTTTTGGAATATACTCCATCTAGTCTACCCTAATTACCATTCCTGCTAAAAGTCATGGTTCACAGCCAACTAAAAACTTTGCCGGATCTCTATGACGAATTATTTATAAGCAGCCAAAACTTAATATATGACAAGAAATTATGGTTCACTAATCCATGTAGTATCAATATGCAGTTGTGTACATCCACAACCAAATCGTTACATAGTAATTCACTATGCAAACTACCAATATCAAGAGATTTGAATATCCATCAAATGATCTTCTATTGAATAAGCGCAGGTAATTGAATGAACGTGAAACCCTTTCCGACTAAGAATATAGGAGTAGCATGTGTCTGTAGTAACTATGCATTATATTCCTTGAATAACTATGAACTTGGTCTTTTAAACCAACCTTGTCGTAAAAACTTGGCTTAAAAGATTTTGGTGTGACATAAATAGTTTGCATTCAAAACATACATTTGTAAAAGAAAAACCTCAGAAAATCAAATAAAAAAAAGGGTAACCCGGTGCACTAAAGCTCCCGCATATGCGGGGTCCGGGAAGGGGTCCCACCATTATTGGTGTATTGTACGCAGCCTTACCCTGGTTTTTACACAAGAGGTTGTTTCCAGGACTTGAACCCATGACCTTCCAGTCACATGACAACAACTTTACCAGTTGCGCCAAGGTTACCCCTCTCAGAAAATCAAATAACCCCACATATTATTGTATAAATTCAGCAATTAGCATAGAGAACATGGAGACAGGAGATATAATAATTGTTAACATACTGAATTGAAGTAAAGCACCAGGTTGCCCTTCCACTTGTTATCTTTTGTTCTTTCTCAAGAAACATGACAACTTGAGAACCATAACACAGAGAGGCATATGATGGTGACTGGATTACATAAGGAAATCATGTAAACCAGTGAAAGCTATCAAATCAATATCAAATTCCATTCCAAAAACAACTGTCATCACCTTTGCATGTCTCTCCAATGTTATGACTCTCACAGTCTGATAACTGGAGGAAGGGAGCAACAAGATGAGAAATCAGAAACGACTCAAGTGCAAGGAACAAAAAAACAAAAGAGATCATGAGCAAAATTGTATAAAATTGTATTTTTGCACTAATGGATATAATATGAACACTCAGTACCTGGGTGGTGCCAAAACTTTTCACTGGTTACCTCCCGTATGAGGCGTTCAACCGATGAGTCCTGGGACTGAAAACTGACAGGAGCTTGCTTCTTGATAGAAGGATATTTCTTGTTTCCCAGTCTAACATCATTAGAGCTTTGACCACTCTGTCCCGACTTCCTATTAGAAACAAATGCATTCTTCTGCTGCCTCAAATCTGTCTGTTGTTTCCATGACCCCTGCCTTGGTATGGGTGGTAAATTGGCCTCTATAGGAGGTTCTGCCTCACTGTTTATCCTCCTAGACCTACCAAATTGTATAGAATTATCACCATTACAATCAGATTTAGGTTCATGTGTTTCAATTTGACTTACACCTTCACCAGAAGAAGAGTCAACAAGATTCGGATCCTTAGCTATTCCAGCACGTTCAACTTGTGCAGGAATAGTACGAACTTCCTTCACGGTACGACTTATAACTGGCGATGTGAAAGCCTGTCTTCTTGGGGTTGAGGTTTTAATAGGACCTGCTTGCTTGACATCTTCCAAGTTAAGAAACATGGTCTGTCTAGTACGTTTCTTTCCCAACATTTTCTCTTTCTGTTGGTCAATCTTCCTCTTCCCAGGAATATTTGCAGCCCTAATTGCATGACTTGCTTCAATACCCTTCACCTCTTTTTGCTTGGGAACTAAACCAGGTTCCTCCTGTGCATCAATAGAAGCTTCACTTTTTACATTGCTTTCTGAATTTGGGATACCATTGTTTTTTTGTTCACTACTATCTGATTCTAGACCTATAGAAGCACGGCTATTCTTTTCATCATTTAAACTATTAGAATTAGAACTCTTGATATTGCTAGACTTACTGTCAGAAGCCACTGCAGAACTTCCATTCACTGCTACAGATGTTGTTTGTTCTTCTGGAGCATGACTTTGTTGCGGCGGATTATTACCTCCATTTGCATCAGCAAAACCCTCATCGTCAGACCACTCACCCTCTTCCCTTTCTGTAGATTGTGCTTTTGTCAAGCCAGATATGTGTGATTCCTTAACTTTAACATCCTCGTCTTTAATGAACTTAGAGGAGGACTTTGCACCCGAATCTCCTGCATTCTTAAGATCAGAATCCGCGCCAGGGACACTTGCAGATTTAGAACGAATAAAAGGTTGAAATCCCGAGACGGTTGAGGCATGAGAAAATGCGTGATTATTCATTATTCCTTGAGCAGCAGTAGAAGCTACAAGTAAGTCTGAAGAATGGGAATTTGTTGATGGTTGGGTCTTTTGGGGCTGGAAGCAGAAAACACTATCCTTCTCATCATTATCTTCTGTAGGTGGCTCGTTGAGGTCAAAATCAAATAACGGTCTTCCTCCGGAACCCATCTAATATGCATAAGGATGCAGACTAAATTCTGAATAAAACGTTGAACAGATGTGTTGCTAGTATTTTTTTGAAGCAACAATGTACATGTCATGCCCACGATGAAGAAAGACGGTGAATCTGCAAATCAAACACAGGGAAAAAAGGGTCTTATAAATATGAATTTACAGTTCAGATAAAAAAATCATATACTAATTTACAAAACATACGACAACATTGTATCCTACCCCAACGGCATGAACCAAAACAAACAATTACAAGAACAAAAAGAATAAAACCCACAGCATGCCAATAATCACCAATAATGATGACATGTTATATGTTTAATTCTTCACATCCTGTAAAGTTAATAATCTAGAAACACAAACTATCCTCATATCATGTACAATTAATGATCCAAATTAAACAAATGAAAGCATAAAAACACAATATATAATAGATAAAGAGTGAACCCCTTAATAGAAAATCGAAACCTAACAGCTAGATGACACTACTAACCCTAAGCATATCTAAAGATAAACTTCAAGCAACCATCCAAAGCTATTTAACTATGAAGCATGGACAGACACCGACATAGGACACAACACAAACGCTGATAAGTTGATACAGGGTCAGACACACGCCTAATCCAAATTGTATCCGTGCTTCATAGCTAATTAACACCGATGAAAAGAGCTCCCATCAACAATCACAATACAAAGAACAGAAACTAATTCCAATAAAACAAACAAGATACGCATACATATACATATGACAAATTCACAATCACAATACAGTTCTCAACTCCCATCAATCCAGATCAAAAAAGGCACTAAATTTCCCTCAAACTCCGAAAACAAAACACTAAACAAACCATAAAAAACTACACCCGGTGATAATAGTGGGATTGGATACAGAATTTCCAGAAAACTACACCTCAGTAAACACAACAACCAACAAATTTCTAGGGTTCCAACATCCAACAACGAAACAAATCACACACTATCTTCACCAAACACCCATTCTAATTCTAAAAAAATCCATATACCCTTAGATCTTAATACATAGATCAATCCACTAATTAATTCACCCTAATGCACAAATCTAATTAATTAGTCAACCCTATTTTCCTTTATTCACCACCATTTTCATATCTTAACAAATTCAATTCTCTTATCCACACTTCCCAATTTTCCATCACTCAAATTTATCAATTTCACCGACCAATCCTCAAAAATCGAGAAAAAAATAATCAAAAATTAAAATCAGTCTTCTAGAGAGAGAGAGAAGAGAGAGAAAGAGAATTTACCTCTTCTCAGTTCTAACAGAAAAGAGAACAATAGAAGAGAGGGTTGGCTCTATATCTATAGGTACAAGTTGTAGAGAGAGAAAAATTTCTAGAGAGAGAGAGAGATTATTAGAGAGAGAAATAGAATGCGATTTTGATGAGAGAAAGAGGGTGCGGTGTTGGGTTTATATAGGAAAATATCGATCGAATCTCACCGGTCGGAGATTTTTCCGGCCACCGTTAAGTGATTTCCGGTGAAGGGTAATTTCGGGATTTTGTTTGGTTATTATTTAATGATAGGGTATTGTTGTAAAGTTTTGGTGTGTGTAGGGGTAGTTTCGGAAGATAGTAGCGGAGGCTAAAAACGATATGTGTAAACGGTGGAGATTGGATATCACGTAAATTGTGGCGCGTGAGGAGTTGTTTTGTCCGTTGATTTTGGATCAAGTAATAACATTTTTTTTCAAAATACTCGTTTGTGATAAAATCTAATTAGTGGTGCAAATCTTTTGCCCCAAGCTTTACTATTCATGTTATTTATTTACTTTTTGAATAAATTAATTATTATATACAATATTTTTAATGATGGGAATAGGATGGTCATCTCACATTGAATAACTATTTTAATAAAAATTGTTAAAATAGTTAAATTAAAAAGGGTTTTTCTATCATGTGCAAATTTGCACATATTAAGAAGTTTAAAGTAGTAATTTTAACTTGGAACTTGTGTTTTTTATATTAAATATGTAGTTTTTAATCAATAATTGTTGGTTTTCAATAAAAAGTTACTACTTTTAGTTACCTTAACATGTGCAATATTGCACATGTTAGACAAACCCAATTAAAAAATATCAATGGAATTAAATTATCTTAAATAAAAGTTGAAAAAATTTTAAATGACATTAAAATAATATTACTTGGTTATCCTGGTGGTATTGGCTTGGGATCTGGGTGTGTGCTCCTCCTCGAGCTCTCAGATTCGATTCTCTCGGTATCAATTTGGGTGGGCTAATTTACCTTCTTCAAATTAAAATAATATTAAAATAAATTCATCATAAGTGGTTCATAAAATGTGTGTAAGTGTATTTTTTTGAGATATTTTTTGAAATAAAACAAATATGTTAAGAATGAATATAGAAGCTCCACATTTGCATAAAAAAATAGTTTTTTCAACAATTAAAAACCTTAATTTATACGGTACTAGCTTGAAGGCGGACAAATTTTGTCATTTTTTTGTTAAGTAACCTAATGGCTAGAGCTCACACGTTTTAAATGTGGAGAAATTAAGTGACCACGGTTCGAACCCGGCCTGCATATAATATGCAATATTTTTATTCTTGCCAACTGAATTAAACTCACATGGATAAAATTTTGTCATTTAGTATTATTATTTTTATTGTTGTATATTTAAATTCAATTTTAATTATGATTAGTTTAAATTTGATTTATTTTTATTGGATTATTATTTGATTTGTTTGATTTGACTTAAGAATTGGATTAATATTTTTTTTTAAGGAGGATTAATATTTTATTTAAAATTTAAATTATGATTAGATCAGACATTATTTCAACTAAGGGATAAAATTGGAACAAAAAAAATTAACCATTATTTTATTTATGAAAAATTTGAGGAAACTATCAAAAATAATGATAAACGTTTTTTCGAAGGAAAATATAATGATTATCATAGGAAAAATTAATTTGAAATTAATTAAGTTTCTGGTCAAAAATAACTAAATTATAAAATTATAAAATAATTGAGTTCAAACTTCAAACATTTGAAAACAAAAGTCACCATAAATGAAAATTAATTAATTTCCTTATAGAGACTAATAATTAATTAAAATGAATAATAAAATATTTAATTAATCAATTTCAATTGAAAAAATTGAATTTAAAAGCAATTGTATTACGTTGCAATGGATATATTAAAACAAATAAGTCACTATGAAAGGAAATAAATTAATTTCCTTGTAGATAATAATTATGAAAAAAATAATCAAATATTTGACTAATAAATTTCAATTGAAAAAGTTGAATTTAAAAGCAATTATATTACGTTGAAATGGATATATTAAAACAAAATTATAAATTAATAAATAAATAAATAAAAGACAAATGAGGATGTTAAATAAAATTGCATGTTATCATTTGGTTCATCTTTTAATTTTCTTCTCCTGTTTTCATTCTTTATCAACAAGTATGTTGAAGTCGGTTGAAAATATTGATGGTGAACACAGTCACCAAAAACAAAGGATACCAAAATCATACTCTTAGCGCCTATTTCATGCACCCGAGTGAAAATCCACACATTCTTCTTGTTACTCCATTATTACTATATGGTAACAATTACTAATCTTGGTCACTTGTGATGACAATAGCTTTAAGATCAAAGTACATGCATCACTTCATCAATGGAGCTTTACCACGACCATCAAATGAATATCATGATTCCATAGCAGGGGATCACTACGATACAATGATCATGTCATGGACTTTGCAATTCATTTGAACATGCAATCTCACAAAGTATTATGGATTGATGCTACATCAAGAATTTAAAAAGAGCTCAACGATCGATTTAAAAAGAGCTCAATGATCGATTTTATCAAGGAGACATTTTTAGAATCTCTAACGTTCAAGAAGAAATCTATACTTTCTAAACAAGGTGAATGTTCTATCTTTTCTTATTACGATAAAATGGCTTTTGATCGGTGATGACAAATTTGACAAGTGCACCAAACTGTTAAAGTAATATAGTAGTTTATCGTCTCAATATGGATTGTTGTTTTCACTTTACCTTTTGTTGGATTAATGCATGTTTCATTCCAATTATGACCTAAGGACTATATAAACGATGGTTAACCTCGTGGGACGAAGATTCTCGTACCTAGAGATGTCATATTGCTTCATACCATATATAACCTAAGCTATAAAAATCATGAGCTTATTATGACATAGGCAATTGACTCTGGAATGTCACGTTGATCCTCAACTATTAAATGGCCTTAAGCTCACATAGATGCAAGAGGAGTCAGAATGTCATATTGCTCTCAGAGTCGGGACTTAAACTTGCACATGTGTCTTAGAATCTAACAATTGTACCCTAAGAAGTAAGAATCCCTAATTAATTAACAACTCATGAGCAAAATACATAATTAATGATTCTAGTTAAAGCAAGATCCCCATTTTATAAAACCCTAACCTAAGATCAATTTTAAAGTGTTCGGGTGTAAATTCCTAGTTTGAAAGCATTAAGCGTGATAAAAATGTAATGTTGATCCATGGACTTATCCTCCCCCAAGTAATTGACTATGGAATGTCATATTGATCCCCAACTATTTGGAACTTTTACTCACACAAACCCATGAGACGTCAAAATACCATATGACTCCTAAGGTTGAGACTTACATTCGCACAAGTGTCTTAGATCCTAACCGTCATACCTTAAGAATACATAATTAAGGATTTTGGTTAAAGCAAGATCCCAATCTATAAACCCTAACATGTGATCAATCCAAAGTCTTATAATTTGAAAATCACCAAGCACAATAAAAATGCTAGTTAAATATAACTCATATCATACTTGAATAAAGAAATTGCATTGATCTTTTTTTGAAGAGGCTAAAATGGAATATATTACCCAAATCAAAGAGTTCATCAATTGCATTGATAAATTTGAACAAATATAACTTGTGAGTACATCAATTCATTGTTTGATCCGATTATTTAAAGGTACAATATTAGGGCATTAGTCATGAACTATTATAATTTGAAATGAACGAAAAAAAAATCAGTTATTATGAAATAGAAGGATTATTCGATAAGAAACAAGCAAGAACGATAATAGTTGGTAAAAAAAATTGATCCCATTTGGTAAAAGACAATTGTTTGTAGCCCTCATTGTCATTGCCATCAAAGAATAATGGGATTTGGCAATAATGAATGTTTTTTTTTTTTTGAAGGAAGGCAATAATGAATGTTAAAAGCAATCAATTCAAGTTGCATACGATGGGTGCAAGTGATTTTAAGATTTTCACCTAAGAATGTAGACAACACATTATTCGTTAGGTTTTCTTTTGCTATTTTTGGTTTGGTTTCCAGAACGAATTTTTCCCTAAGTTAATGGATCACAATATCCCAGAGGCTAGATGAAATAACTCCACGTCATCATGGAATAAAAAAAAGTTTGACCATCCTATTAAAATGTGCCACGTTACATGTTTAATTTTCTTCCTAAAAAAGAAAAATTCCCCCTAATTACAAGGCACAGTGGTACAGTAAAAAAAGAAAAGAAGGTGCAGTGATATTTAAGAGTTCGATGCAATTAAGAGGCTTAACTAGAGTAATCTAGACTTATTAGCCAAAATAGAAAATTTGATATTCGAATCACTACTTTTAGTCAAAATATCGTGATTTGAGTGAGAATTTAGAAAACTGCACTCATTTAGTAAATTAAAGTGAAACGGCAAATAAAGAATTAAATGGTTTTTAACAAAGTGGAAAAGACAAAAAATGCATTTCTAATTTTTAGCAAACTAGTAATTATATTTTTTGAGTTTAATATGGTGGGGTTAGTACTTTTTTTTTTTTTTGAAAGACGGTGGGGTTAGTACTTGAGAGGCTTATATATATGAACATACAATAATAATAATATTGGTAGTTTCGTTTTCGTAACATTTTACAAAATTGATGATTCAATCATGTCTTTTTACAAAGTTATAAAATTCATTGTATCATTGTTTAATCTAAACATTCACTTTTCATTCCTAATAATTAGGATGTGTATATTAATGTGTGAAGCACCAGGAAGTAGAAGGGCAATAAGACTTCAAAAGCAAAGCAACTAAAGTTGAGCTTCATGCATAGGCGCTTTCTAGGATGCGCGAGCCCCTCATGTCGTGCATGGTGCGCGAACGAAAATCATGCTAGTGTATACTACATGCGTCTGCATTATGAGTAATGCTATATTCAGCGAGAGATTTACTCGCGAAAGAATCACGATAAAACCCATGCAATTAAATTTCGTTATTTAGCAGAAAACACGAAGCCTCATTGAAAAGTACAAGTGAGTTAATAAGGTAGTCATGCAATTTTGCTTCCATGGAAATTGTGAAAACTATGAACCCTAATTTATTCCGGTCACTATTATTTGTAAAGATATATTTTTCAGGTTTATTAAATAATATTTGATTTATAGTATAAACTACATATATTAGTTATTCAATGAGTCTAAAATAAAATAAAAAAAATCTTATAATATTGATTAGATGAAGTATTTTAAGACTATCCACAATATTAGTGCAATGACAATTCTCCAGCCTTGTAATAATCCTAAGAAAATATGTTCAAGTTCTCTTGAAAGATATGCATGTTCCACTTGAACTGTTTCTTGAAAGGTTACACATGGAATTAATTCAGTAATAATTCACATACTCTGAGAAACAATAACAGTAACTTTTGAGATACACTCATTTCAGAGAGAGGATTTTATCTCGATGTAATAATCCATGATCCATCCCTTCATTGTTGACATGGGCACTTCAACCAAACCGTCCATTTTTCTTTTGAATTTTAATTACTGCACTCAATATAATTTATACTATGAATGAGAATTCATTAATTAAGAGGATGGGTGGTTAGTCCTTTTGCCTTGGCAAAAGAAAAAAAGATGGACGGAATATCAGTCAAATATAATTTATGGCTGCCAACTTTTTGTTGCTATTTTTCTTCAAAAAAAAAAAAAAATTTTGTTGCTATTTTTAATTTTTTTTGTTTGTTTTTGGTTTAGTGGTTTCTTCATGGCTCACACAACATTAAATTTTCTTTTGCTATCTTTCATCTCAATTTCTGCATGAATTAGCTCATTTCGTAGGTAACCCGCAACGTTTAATTCTAAAATTTACACTTTTGAATCTACAAGTCCTAGTTGAATTAATTAAAATGACAAAATTATTTAAATGATGTTGAAACAATAGTAAAAAATATCTTCCATCGAAGAGATTATTAGGTTAAGTCGTGAATTAAGTCGCTCTCGTTAACACATTTTGTGACACTGTTTAAAATTGTGCAAGCAGACTATCAACTACGACACCCACAGAATAAAACAGCTCAGCTACAACTGTATCGGAGTCCTACTGCATTGTAGGATATGTTCTAGAAATACACCTTTAGATATGGTGTTAAAACCACTCCAATATGATATTTACACCACTGTATTATGGTACTAAGGCCACTCTAATATGGTATTATGACCACTCTAATATGATGTTTCCACCATTTTAACCTCTTACTTCTCTAAGGGTATAAAATATAGAAAATTGACTATATTATTAAGATCATTCTTACCTCCAAAGGGACAATATATATCAAAAGAGATTAATTATGATCTTAATAATACTCTTATCTTAGAAAGGGAAAAATTTATCGAAGAGACTATGTTCTTAAAACTATTTTTAATTCAGAATGGGCATTATTTCTCAAATGGACTATGGTATTAAGAACACTATTTAAATTCGACAAGACAAAAAAAGAGGGGAAAAAAGAATAGGTCGTCAACACAAGTTAAAGGAAGGTAAAGAGAGAAAAGTTATTTGACAACTCAAAAGAACTTTTGGGGTGAGTAAAAGCGAAGAATGAGAACTCTATTTATAGGCGAGGAGCCAAAGATAAGTTACAAATCCAATGACTATAGGATTAATTGACCACTACAAAATCAATGTCGTGATCTCGCCTCATAAACGAGCACTCAATGAGATGGTTGACTTGAAATTTTTTAATTCGCATATTAACATTCATAATGTTACAAGAGACACTCCTACTATAGTTCCAATCCTTGACTCCTTCACTTATGCCAGTAAATTTCTAATAAGTCTTGTTTAAACGGTGTTCCAAGAGTAAGGGTTAAGAAATGCATAAATAGAAGTTTTGATTTATGATTAAGTAATAATTACACAGCTTGTTTATAAATCCTTATATGTTTTAGTTGTTTAATCAATGCCCCGTGACACTAGTTAGTATTGTTCTAACTATAATTAGACAATAGTAGTAATGTACGAGTTATGCCAACAAGTGTCCCGTGCACGAGGACATTTGTTAAGAACATCCAAAGTACTCCTTCCGTTTCAAAATACATGTCCATTTTGAAGAAATTGCAGTAACCAAGAAACCAAATAAATTTTGTTATTTTTGATGAAAATATGTGTGTGTTTTTTATAATACCCTTAATCATTTATTATTTCATTTTATTTTTTTCTCTCTCTACAATAAATATGCAAGGGTATTATTGACAAGACAATAATTAATGTTGCATTGAAACTTGAAAGTGACAAGTATTGTGAAACAAAATTATTCTCTAAAATGGACAAGTATTATGAAACGGAGGGAGTAGTATTTATTTTGTGTTGGTCGGGGTTTGAACCACGAACCTTACATATATTATACATTGTCTGAGTTAAACTCACGAGAAAGATCCAAAATAGTACACTCCATTTGTATAAGATTGGATAATATTTTAACTTTTAAAAAGTTAATAAATTCATCATATTCACTATTTTTCAATGTAACATTTATATTTTTATCCTTTTAATCAACGTTTGTTCAAAAAAAAAAAAAATCCTTTTAATCAACGCTCCAAGATACTCTTTAACATTTCTAGGATATTATATATAAACACTCACATCTTTGTACATCCACCACGTGAATGAAAAGTAAAAAGAAGCGAGCGAACCTTAAAAAACAAGAATCAGAATCAGATCCTATGAAACAGTGGATCGAACAAGTACGATGATGATGTTTGGGTTTCGAGTCTTATCCGTTATCGGAATCGCTTTACTTCTTATCTTTGAACAGAGAATCTCAACCCCCGTTTGCAATAATCACGTTGAAGAAGCAGAAGCAGAAGCAGATGAGTTGAAAGTCATGATGGTTGCTGACCTTCTTCTCTTAGGCTCTGAAGCTGGTTACGTTAATCGCTTTTTCAGAGATCATTACATGTCCAAATTCTTTCGGGTACCTTCCCTTTCTTAGGATCCATCATTTCTATTACATAATTTGTGGTTGTTCATAAGCTCTTTTCTGCTTATTTTCATAAGCTTTCGTATAGTTTGTAGTTTTAGGCAACTTAATCAAGTACTTATAGCGTAAACACTTATTATTTAAGTGCTTATATTTGAGCTGTTTGTATAATATTATACAAAAAGTCAACTTGTTTTAATATAGGCTGTAAGTTGTTTTAGGAGGGTGTATAGTATTGGATTGAGATTTCAAAGGATTTTAAAAGACTTTTTTGTTTTATAAAAGTCTTGTGGTATTCAATCAATAAGGAATGTAAAACATTCTTGTGGCATTCAATTAGGATTTTCAAGATTTTTTAAGGAGTCCAATGAAATCCAGTGGTATTCAATTGAGATTTTGCATAACTTAGAAATTGTCTACTGGCATTCAAAACTCTACGGATTTTAATGGATTGTTGTGAGTAATGGATTTTGTGAGATTGTTTAGTGTAAAATGTACCTACTAACAATCTCACACCTAGCCTTGAGACTTTTCTATCTCCCACACATAGCCTTGAGATTTTGTAATACTCTTCCAAATTCATTTTTTTTTTTTTACGTTTCTTCCAAATTCTTTTCTGTTTTACTGTAACAATGGTAGATTATATATTTTGTTTGACAAACTTATTGTCGAAATCATCATGCCTCTACCTTGCACTTTTCTTAACATAATTTTTACGTTCATTAAAAAAAAGAATGTACTGGATAATCTTGTGGTTAATTTACCATCTACCTATATATCAAATTATTATAAAAATCACAACTTTACGTTAATTGGTATTATAATAATTTTTCTACTTGCATTTTTCTACATGTAACATGCATTTTTCAATCAAATTATTATAATTAATAAACTAACATAACTTATTTTTAGGTCTATTTATTTTGATATCATATGTCCAAAATTTTTAAGATCAATCAACCTGCTAGTAGTATATTATCTAATAGTCTTTTTTTTTAAGAAATATTACACTCATTGATTCAATGTTTTTTTTCGATTGATTTATAACTGTACTTTTGTTTTTGAGATTTACTGTATCTTTAAATTTATTGACCCTTTTAAAATCTTTAAAATCCATTAAAATCCTTTAAAATCTATATCATGAATCCATTAAAATCTTGCAAAGAATCTTGATTGTAAAAAGTCTTTCAAAAAAAGTCTTTTAAAATCCCACAAAATCAATACAATCCAACAAAGTCTTTTAAAATCTTCAAGATTTTTTCTATCAAAACAGTCTTTTAAAATCTCAATCCAATACACCCCCCTTAATAAGCTATCCATTACGGAGAGCTTATGAAAATAAGTTCGAAACAATTTATGCACATGCTATCAGTTATTTTCGTTAGTTCATCCAAACAGTTTCACAAGTGTTTTCGCTAGTTGATAAGTTCAAATAAGTCAATTCAAACATACGCTTAGTTTATACAATGCAACTTGTATAGTGTTTACAGGTTGTTTACTCCATTGCCCATTCAATTGCATATATAAACATATATTGCTTATTTACAAGCTTTCTTATTATAAGTGCTAATCAAATAAATGATAGGAGTGAGAATTAGAAAGGCTATTTTCGAGTAATAGTAATTCCAGGAAGAAGAGATAAAATTTAAAGGAACATTTGAGTCATATTTTTCTGCCATTTCAATCATCGTTTGAGCCTCAGGAGAATCCGTGTTTGAATTATGGCTCAAACAATCATCGGTCAGGATTTACTTTCCTCCCAACCGAACTCTAGACACTATACTTACCTTTGAATGAATAAGTACTTGATTAATCTCTAGAACACATTACTGATATAAACTGTTTACTGAGATGCATCTTACTCTTGAGAATACTTAACTGAAAAATAGATCTTGCTATGCAATATTCAACTTGCAGCAATACCACATTAAAAATGGTGTTAAAATGAGAGACAGTACTAACTATGCAAATATTAATTGGTAGAAAGCAAGGATATATTTTTTCTGTTGCTGTTTATTACCACACTTGTGAATGGTTATGTGAACTCTGGCAGTTATCATAACAATAGACTAGAAAAATAAGAAATGATCGGTCATTCACAGCTCAGAGAAATAATGTATTTTTCTTTAAACTCTCTCTGGAAGTTATAAAAAATTTATATTTAAAAAATAATCTCAAAATAAATTAATCCAAACACAATGCAATGACCAGTTTATGTGACTTGTGTTGGATTAGTATCTCATGATTACAAAATTATTCCAGGTTTTGTAATATTTTTGTACTGCGAATCATCTTGCCAAGGATTAGTTTCTGGTTTACTTCATTGTTGAATTTGAACCAACCACAGGCTTTTAATTTAATAATGCACCAACTGGCCAGAAATCGTTTGAAAATTTGAAGCCTGATTTGCTTATTGTCTTGGGAGACGTTTCTGCAAAAGGTTCGAAGTTAATAAGAAGCAAATGGGTGTCGGTACTCCATCAGTTTTACCAAATGTTGGGGCCCTTTGTTGATCTTCCATTCCATGCAACTCTTGGTGATAGGGATATTGGAGAATGCAGTGATCTTGATGCGAATAAAGTCAATTGGATTTCTCGCAAGTTACCGGGATTGGATCGTTCTGGCTGTGGTGCATTTGAGATTGGTAATGTCAGTTTCGTTTCGCTGAATTCTGTGGCCTTGCTTTGTGACAACAGTAGTTTGCGTTTTGATGTTGAAAAAGTAATAGAGAGGGAAAGTGTAGAACTTCGTGAGGAAACAGAAGCGGCAACAAAAACAATGAATCATTCCACCCACTCTAGACACACAAAGTATAACTTCTTCTGGAGGGAAAGCACCGTGTTATCTGGGTCAGGCCCCGTCCTTCTTCTGCACTTACCTTTGGACCAAACAAGAAACGAGCGCTATGCTGGCATTGGTGCTTTTGAAAGATCTTCTAGCTCCTTTATAGAGCGGTTAAATGTGGTGCCAAAAAACAGGTTAGTGGACATTTTTCATATGGTTTTAAATTCTTGAAAATTTAAGGCTTAATTGCATTTTTGAACCCCTATCTTTTCAAAAGTTGCAGTTATGGACCCCTAACTAATTTAAATACAAAACAGCCCCCTATGTTTTGATTCTTTGGCAGTTTTGAACCCCCAGTCCATTGTTAACTCGGTCAACGCTGACGTGGCACCCTAAGTGAGGTGCCATGTGTCAAATTTTTTATTTTTTTTTGCCTTGGGGGTCCAAAACTGCCAAAGAATCAAAACATAGGGGGCTGTTTTGTATTTAAATTAGTTAGGGGTCCATAACCGCAACTTTTGGAAAGATAGGGGTCCAAAAGTGCAATTAAGCCAAAATTTAATTAATGGTTCTCTGAATAAACTCGATTTTAAACCCTCTTTTGTACACATTTTTATACACATGCACACAATCAAACAGAAGCGCGTACAATAACAATTCCACGTCATCTGAGTTTTGTGAGGCCTGTTTTTCCCCAATGAAATCACAATCGTACCCTTTTGTTGGACTAAAAAAATCTCTTGTAAATGTCAAAGTTTGCGGATCAAACATATACAGTATTCTAGAACCTTAGGAAAACTATCCATATAATCAGTTGTTATGTTTTTTTGTTTGTTATATTGGTAGTTTTATTTGTTTAATTTATAACTAATAGTCAATACTCATTCTTGCAGTATTCATGCTTTTTAACACTATTTCATATATTAATGTGGTGTTTTTATTTTCATATTAGGGAGCGCGTTGGGACTGGCGTCTATAATTTACTTCACACTCTCCCACTGAATGCTTCTGAGTACATTTTACAAGCTCTGAGGCCAAGGTAATCAAACGCTTATTTGATTGTGCCTTAATATAACAAATACTCAATTGATACTTGAACATTCATATAACAATTACTTGCATATTTTTAGAATGTGAACTTAACCAAACTTACCTTTAAATCATGTGACATTATCTTCATGATCTTGCATATCAAATTTCAGATAATTTTAACATTCCTATATATGTTATCTAAAAATGAAGCTTTACTTATAATTTAAGTAACATTATTGTTAAAATAAAATAGTGTGATGAAGTATTAAATATTTATTTGTATGAAATAATTTAGTTACATTTTCTCGTGGTCAGTATGCTGCACTTGAATGCTCTTGGGAGAAATTATACCCTTTTTTTCTTCAAGCTTGAAGTGAAACAGGTCCCTCATTTTGGGACAGGTATATATAAACACCTTCAGGCTTCATTACATTAAGGAAACATATTATCTTCTGTTTGGTTTGAAGTTGTATGCCTCAGAGGATTTGATTAACCATCATGCTTGTAGAGTGTCGGTGTCAATGTGCCACTAGCCATCTGCCTCAAATTGATATGTTTTATTTGATTCACTATCCCTTTCCCCACCTAACAAAAAAACCCGAATAAATAACAGACATTTATTTGTTTGTTTCTGTTTTCTTGGAGTCTAGATACTTTAGTTTCATTTTGGCAGTTCTTTCTTATATGCATTTTGTGGATGTAAAGTTACTTGCGCGGTTGCGTCTAGACTATTATTGTCCAAGGTATAAGCTGGCTTAGTGAAGGTTTGTTCCAAATGCTTTGGAAATTACTTTTGATTATTTTGTTTTGTGCGTGAAAGCTAATTCAGTTTTTAATCTCATGTTCAATGTTTAAATTGATGTAATGGCCATGCATGGTTTAACTTTCTAAGTATTGGTCAGCTGGTGCTGTGCTGAAATGTTGAATCTTTGAGAAGTTGTAAATCCTTTGACATGCCTCTCGTATTTTCTGCAGGATTATCTTCAGTGCTCACAGGTGCATGTTTTCTGACCATGTCCATTTCGACAAAACTCGAGAGATTATTGTCCCAGCAATGTCATGGAATGCAAGAGATGACCCTGGATTTGTAATTGCCACTTTCCGAAAAATGGGAAGAGATGTGAGCATAAGCTATTGTTCTCTTGCCAGGGAATCTCATGTTCTTGTAGTTTATGTTTCTATAATAGTTATGTTTTGTTTGGCCTGTTTAAAAGGATAACTAGGAAAAAGGATAGCAGGGATTAGAGAATGCTTAGTAACACATTATTTTTCATCATCACCGTCTCTACCAATTTTGAAGTCCAAGAAAACTTTTGTTTCTGACTCGAGAGTTTAGCTCGAGAATGATGTAAAAGCAGAAAACACAGGGCTCTTTCAGGTTGGAGTGTTAACAGCGCTGATCGACCCATTGATCCAACCAATCCGAGCTTTTCGGGTCGGTTTTGAAGAAATAACAGGATGACATGAATTGATATTTCAATACAATATCGAGAATTAATTTGATGGACAAATGATTGATTTTATCAATGATTTTCAACTTCATAGATTGCTTTGAAATTTCATCAGTTTCAGAGATTGATTTGTTCCAACTCTATAATTTTCAGGGAGTAAAATGGTGAATCTTTTGTTTAATCTTCCTCTACATATTCATGAAAAAATTATGAATCCTTTTTTTTACACTGCATCTAATAGTTACATCCTAATACTATTTTGTTATTCTAATTTCTAAAATATATTCACAATTATGTCTACTCGATGAGATTTTATTGATGTGTTAGTCGTTTTTGGCCAATCAATATATTAATTTTTGTATCAACGTTTTCTCTTTAATTTGCTTGATGGTTTCCAATTTTGAGAAATATTCTGAACTATTATTATTTGAGGAATCGAAATTGTCTTCCCATGACTAAATTAGGGACTCATTCTATCATCATACTTAAAATTAATCTCAAGTAGATATGTACATTGTTCAACCTCAATAGGATAGTTTTGAAGTTTTAAAGATTTGCCAAATAAAAATCCGTTGCAACGGTTTAGCAGCAAAACGATGTGCCAAATGAAGACCCGTTGCAACGGTCTAGCGGCAAAACGATGTGCTAAATGATATACATATGGTTAAATTTTGAAAGCATATTCTAGAAATACTTGTAATAGAATATGCTATCAAAATTTTAATGTCTAGAAATTTCATAATCCAATTGAAAAAGCGAAGAATAAACTTGTAGTAACGATTCTTCTCATTCTTCTTCTTTTGATTCAATCAAGTTTCATCCATGGCGGAAAACGGTTCATCACCATCCACAATTGACTCTCAAATTCAAAAACCCTCTTCTTCAAACCCATCTCCTTCACCAATTCCCCAACAATAACAATCTCAACAGTCACCTGGCATCAACAATCTAAACCCTAACCCTAATGTTTCAAATTTTCAAATTCAACCTCAGCAGCAATTAACCTCGGTATAAAAATTTGATTTTTTTTGTTTGCATTAAAGATTGTTAGTCTATGAGATAGGATTTTGGATCTTGTGTTTGGTGTTCTAATTTGCAAGGTTTTAAACAACGGTCGCGGTCGGCTATAGGATTTCATGATTTCGGCTGTTATAGATATTGCGTGCGGTTGTCGTGATGTGAATTAATCACAACATTGCACAAGTCTTAAATAAAGTCTTAAATAATGATAATACCGTAAATAACTTAAACCATAGATAGATTTTGAGTTCTGAATCAGATAAGGAGATATAATTATGTAATATATGATCAAATATGTATTAAAAATATGATTTTCATCTATCTTCATTTAAAAAACATCAGGATTATGTGTTTATTGTCGGCTACCTATACCTTTTTTCGCGGCCCTTTTCTCGTTAACGAACAGTTTATTAAAACCTTGTTGATTTGTAAAATTTGCTTCAAGATTTTGTGTTTGGCCATTATTGTAAATATGATTATGATATTGAATTTGTGTTTGGTTATTGTTGTGAATGTGATTATGAGATTGGATTTGTGTTTGGTGTAGCCGGGGCAGCAAGTTGGTTTCGTACAATCCTCGCAATTTTCTTTGGCAAATTCTACAGGACAGTCACTGCAAGGAACACAACAAGCCATTGGGACCATGGGGTCGTCCAATCTAGCCTCTCAACTGATGATGACTAATGGAGCTCTTTATGCTCAGCAGCTGCAACTCTCACAGCAGGCTCCGCTTAACAATCAACAGGTATGACCTAATTTGGATTAGTGTGCAGCTTATGCTGTTTTCCAATTAAAATATGTCTATGCTTCTTAAGTTGTGAAAAAAGTCGTTATAAGTTGTTTATTGGTGTTTGTTGAAACGTTGAATGAGAAAGTTATAAAAGTTTTGTATGTTTTGATCTTATTTAAGAAACAAAGAAGCAATTATGCTTGCCAATCTTCATAAATGAAGTTGTCATATTCCTTGGTTTAGATTTTAAATTCTAAATGCAGATGAAGTCAAAGTTTTTATTAAGGTTCCATTTCTTTCTAAGAAATAACAGTGATTTGGTGAGTAGAATGCTTTTCCTATTTTTGTCACGCATCTTTCATTTTGCTGAACTTTTTGGGTTATGCTATATGACATTATCTGTCAATTATACTTCTTCCCATACTAACTTTCATGCATTGAATAATTTGAAAGTATTCTCACCTCTCTCTCGTGCTGCAACTCCTTTCAAAAATGGATTTTTATAATGATTTTGGGCAAAAATCCATAGTGAATCTGAAGTCCTAAACTTAATAATGAAGTGTTCAAAATTTTTTGGTGGTTGATGTTATTGGAATTGCAAGTTGTAGAAAATGGAAAAGTTTCAGGAGTTTTATTTTTTTAAGTCGTTCACTATCACTAAAAGGTTCTTTTACTTTAAAACGGATTTCATATATATATTTATCTTTTAAAAATAAGAGGGTGGAAGTTGAATTTATTTAAGCTGCTGTCAAGGTAGGAGGGTATATAGTTTATGCAAAAAATTGCAAAGAAATTTATTTTCATATAAATGGAGTTTGTTTTGTGGTATAATGTGATGATTTGTTGAAGTTTACATATTCTTGTTGTGAATATGTATTTTATTTTCTGAAATGAATTGAATTGTCCCTTGCTTTTATGAATTTCCAATTGTTTGGGTTGCCTCAGAATGGACAACCTGCCATATTGCCATCAGTGTCTGGCACTGCCTCCTTGTTGCCACTTCAACAGCTTCAGAGGCAGCAACAACTGGCTTCATCTGCTCAATTTCAACAAAACTCTTTGACCCTTAACCAACAGCAACTGCCACAATTGATGCAGCGGAGATCCATGGGGAAACTTCAGTTTCAGCAGCAACAACAACAACAACTTTTACAGCAGCAGCAACAACAACAACAACTTTTACAGCTGCAGCAACAGCCACAACAACAATATCAGAGGCTGCAACAACAGCTAGCTTCATCTGCTCAACTGCAACAAAACTCCTTGACCCTGAACCAACAGCAATTGCCCCAATTGATGCAGCGGAGATCCATGGGGCAACGTCAGCTCCAGCAGCAGCAGATACAATGCAGATGCTGCAGTCACTAGGGATGCCAGGATTGTAACCAGATGCTACTGCATTTGGCATGACCACACCTGGCGGAAGTTCAAGTCAAGGAACCAGAACAAATACCATGTCTGGACAAACTGAAATCATGTCTGTTGTGCGTGAATTGAAAGAAACAAGAAAGGAAGTCAAGGCTATTATCAAGATCCTGTCAGGGTTTTTCAAAGTCATGTCCATTGTTATGGCTTTGTTCATTTCTTAACTCTTTTTGTGTTAGGATTCATCATTTTATGGTCCTTGTGTTAGGATTCATCATTTTAGGAAGTTGATCTTTAATTACTTTTATGGTCCTTGTATTTTGTCTCCTATTTGTGTAATTCTCAACATTAAACATGCTTATGCTTTAGTAAATAGCATCTAACATTCGTTGTTTGATAAAAGCAAACACAATTGTTTCATAAAACCATCCACTCATATCATGCGTGTGTCACAAAGTTCTTCACTCATGTTGGTGATTTCACAAGTCCTAAATTGTATATAGTATCACCTACTAACTAGTATTGAGTCCATTCTGTTTGCCATAATTTTATCAGTAAATACTTGATTTAATCTGATTACCGAATACCCCTAATAAGCTTATAGCAATATAATCTGCATTACGCAGAAAAAAGCTCTTCTGAATGAATAAGTACTTAATTAATCTCTAGAATACTTTACTGAGACACGTCTTACTCTCTAGAATACTTCACAGAAAAATAGGTATTGCTATGCAATTTTCAACATGCAGCAATTCCACTTTAAAAATAGTGTTAAAATGAGATACAATAATAACTCAACAACTATTAAATGGTAAAAATCAAGGATTTTTTTTCTTGCTGTTTATTATCACATGCTTGTATGGTTATAGGAACTTGGGCAGTGTGTGTAACATTAGACTATAGAAAAAAGATCTGTCATTGACAGCTTATTTCTGAGAAATAATGTATTTTTCTCGGAAAACTCACTGAAAACTATTATCTTTTATTTTTTTATTTTAAAAAGAATCTCAAAATAAGCTTATACAAACGCAATGCAATAATCAGTTTGTGTGACATGTGTTGGATTTAGCATGCTTAGAAAATTATTCCAGGTTTTGTAATATTTTTGTACTGCAAATCATCATGCCAAGGATTATAATTCTGGTTTACTTCATTGTTGAATTTGAATCAACCTCAGGCTTTTATTTAATTTCATAATGCTCCAACTGGCCAGAAATCGTTTGAAAATTTGAAGCCTGATTTGTTTATTGTATGTTTCTGCAAAAGGTTCGAAGTTAATAAGAAGCAAATGAGTGTCAGTACTCCATCAGCTTTACCAAATGTTAGGTCCCTTTGTTGATCATCCATTCCATGCAACTCTCGGTGATAGGGATATTGGAGAATGCAGTGATCTTGATACAAATAAAGTCAATTGGATTTCTCGCAAGTCACCGGGATTGGATCGTTTTGGTTGTGGTGCATATGATGAGATTGGTAATGTCAGTTTCGTTTCGCTGAATTTTGTGGCCTTGCTTTGTGACAACAGTAGTTTGCGTTTTGATGTTGAAAAAGTAATAGAGAGGGAAAGTGTAGAACTTTGCGAGGAAACAGAAGCAGACGTGAAAACAATGAATCATTCCACCCACTCTAGAGACGCAAAATATATCTTCTTATGAAGGGAAAGCACAATGTAATTTGGGTCAGGCCCCGTCCTTCTTCTGTACGAGCGCTATACTGGCATTGGTGCTTTTGAAAGATCTTCTAGCTCCTTTATAGAGCGGTTAAATGTGGTGCCAAAAAACAGGTTAGTCGACATTCTTTCATATGAATCAAATACCATATATATGATTTTGAAATTCTTGAAAATTTAATTCATGGTTCTCTGAATAATCTCGTATGAATAAACCCTCTTTTGTACATATTTTTACACACATGCACACAATCGAACGGAAGAGCATACAATTCCACGTCATCTGAGTGTTGTGAGGCGTGTTTCTCCCCAATGAAATAACAATCATACACTTATGCTGAACTGTAAATCTCTTGTAAATGTCAAGTTTGCGAATCAAACATAATATTCTAGAACCTTAGGAAAACTATGCATACAGTCAGTTGGTTATGTTATTGTTATATTCGTAGTTTTATTTGTTTAGTTTATAGCTAATATCCAGTACTCATTCTTGCACTATTCATGCTTTTCAACTTTCTATTTCATATATTAATGTGGTGTTTTTCTTTTCATATTAGGGAGCGCGTTGGGGCTGCTGGATTGTATAATTTGCTTCACACTCTCCCACTGAATGCTTCTTACATTTTACAAGCTCTGAGGCCAAGGTAATCAACCTTATTTGATTTTGCATTCATATAACAACTCTAGTATTGATACTTGACAATTCATATAACAATTACTTGCTTATCTGTAGAATGTGAACTTAACCGTTCTTACCTTTAAATCATGTGACATTATCTTCATGATCTTGCATGCATTCCTAGATATGTTATCTAAAAATGAAGCTTTACTTATATTTTAAGTAACATTATTGTTAAAATAAAATAGTGTGATGAAGTATTAAATACTTTTTCATTTGTATGAAATAATTCAGTTACATTTTTGTCGTCGGTTGGTATGCTGCACTTGAATACTCGTAGGAGAAAATATACTGTTTTTATCTTCAAGCCTGAAGTGTAACAGGTCCTTGGTTTTGGGATATGTATATATAAACCACGATCTTCATGCTTCAGTGCATTAAAGAAGCATATTATCTTCTGTTTGGCTTGAAGTTGTATGCCTCAAAGGATTTAATAAACTATCATGCTCGTGAAGCTTGGAAATGGAAAAATTGTGCAGGCTAAAGGAAAAGGTATTGTTTCTGTTCACACTAGCAAAGGTCCAAAATATATCCATGATGTTTTGTTGATTCCAGATTTGAGTCAAAATTTGCTAAGTGTTGCTCAGTTATTGAAGAAAGGATATTCAATTTCCTTTAAAAACAATGTTTGTGTCATAATGGATTTAACTGATTCTGAAGTTGTGAAGGTTGAAATGTGTGGAAATAGTTTTCCATTAAGTTTGAATCAAGTGAATCAAACAGCACTTGTTTCCAAATATGATGATTATGCACTATGGCACAAAAGATATGGTCATTTTAATTTTAATGCATTAAAATTTCTGCAATCTCATGATACGGTGAGAGACATGCCAGAAATTAATTTTATTAATGACTTATGTGATGCTTGTCAACTTGGAAAAATGCATAGAAAGTCTTTTCAGTCAACAAATGTTACACGAGCAAAGGAAAAATTGGAGCTTGTTCATACCGACTTGTGTGGTCCTATGAGTATGCCCTCTCTTAGCCACAACAAGTACTTTCTATTGTTTATTGATGATCTGACTAGGATGACATGAGTGTATTTTCTGACAAGTAAAGCTCAAACTTTTAATGTCTTCAAAAAGTTTAGAGCTATGGTGGAATCTCAAAGTGGCTGCAAAATCAAAGCTTTGAGATCTGACAACGGAAAGGAGTATACTTCCAATGAATTTAATTTGTTTTGTGAAGATATGGACATTGTACATCAGCTGACAGTGAGCTACACACTTCAGTAAAATGGAGTTTCTGAGAGGAAACACAGAAAAGTTATGGAGATGGCAAGATGTTTGATTGCTGAAAAGCAATTACCAAAAAGCTTTTGGGCTGAAGCTGTTTATACAGCAGTGTATCTCTTGAATAGGCTACCAACAAGAGCTGTTCAAGAGAAAACACCAATTGAGGCATGGATAGGTGTGAAGCCTTCAGCCAAACATTTGAAGATCTTTGGATCAATATGTTATGTTCATGTTGTAGCAGCAAAAAGATCCAAATTGGATGACAAAGCTGAAATGGGGATTTTTTTGGGTTATGCAGCAAGCTCCAAAGGTTATAGAGTGTACAACTTGAAGACAAAACAAATTGTGATCAACAGAGACATTGATGTTGATGAAAATGCATATTGGGATTGGAAAAATGATGAGGTTCAAAGAAGTACAGAATCTGCTGAAAGTGCTCATGACAAACAAGAGGACACAACAAATGAAGATGAAAATCAGATAGCTGAATCTGATTCCCCAATTCTAAAGAGCAAATCTCTGGCTGAAGTTTATGAAAATTGCAATTTTGTTGTGAATTAACCTTCTAGTTTTGAAGAAGCTTCATTAATAACATAATGGAAAGATGCAATGAAGGAGGAGCTGCTGGCCATTAATAAAAATGGTACATGAGAACTCACTCAAAGACCTAAAGATAAAAATGTGATAGGAGTTAAATGGGTTTACAAAACCAAGTTAAATCCTGATGGCTCCATTCACAAACACAAAGCAAGGCTTGTTGTGAAAGGATATTCTCAAATGGCTGGAATTGATTATGGTGATACATTTGCATCGGTTGCTAGGCATGAAACAATTCGGTTGATTGTTGCTCTATCAGCACAATGTGGATGGAAGATCTTTCATTTGGATGTCAAATCGGCATTCTTAAATGGAATCCTGGAGGAGGAAATTTATGTTGAACAACCTGCCGGTTTTATTGTTGCAGGTCATGAAGACAATGTTTATAGGCTTCATAAAGCCTTGTATGGGCTGAAACAGGCGCCTAGAGCCTGGTACATCAGAATTGACTCACATTTTCTGCAAAATGATTTCAGGAGGAGTCAAAATGAGCCTACACTTTATGTTAAAGATTGTGGCAATGGGAAGAGGATTATAGTTTCTCTTTATGTTGATGACTTGTTGATTACCGGTAATGACATTGATGAGAATAACAAGTTTAAGAAGAGCATGTTGCAGGTCCTTGAAATGACGGTGCTGGGATTGATGAAGTATTTTTTGGGAATGGAATTGCATCAACTTGATGATGGAATATTTCTTTCACAAAAGAAATATGCTAATGATGTTCTGAAAAAATTCAAATTGGAGAGTTGTAAGTCTGTTTCAACACCTCTTGCTGTAAATGAAAAACTCTCGAAATCTGATGGAGATGCTAAGGCAGATGTTACTCAATATAGGAGTTTGATTGGTTGTCTTCTTTACTTGACTGCAACTAGACTAGATTTGATGTTCTCTACTAGTTTGCTTTCAAGGTTCATGCATTCACCAAGTGTAACACACTTAGGTGTGGGCAAAAGAGTGTTGAGGTACATAAGAGGTACTACTGATTTTGGTATTTGGTACAACAAAGGTGATGGTAAGATTGAAATTGGGCTGGATCGGTTGATGATTCTAAAAGCACAAGTGGTTATGTTTTTTCACTTGGTAGTGGTGTATTTTCATGGAATTCCAAAAAACAAGACGTGGTTGCTCAATCCTCAGCTGAAGCTGAGTATATTGCTGCTGCAGCTAGAGCTGTCAAAACGGGCCGGTCCATTTAGCCCGAATAAATATAGGGCTTGGGCCTAAAATATTGAGCCCGAATTTTAATAGGGCTTTTTAGCCCGTCCCTTAAAAGCCCGGTACCCGTTAGGGCTAGCCCGAATGGGCCGCGGGTAGTCCGTTAGCCCGCATAACAAAAAAAATTCTATAAATTATATATATTTTTCAAATAATTATTTACTTAGTTGATTATCAAAGTAAAAAACAAAAGTGAAAATTCAATGAATTAACACAAATATAAATGTAATATAAAATTATATTTATTCATTTCGTTATTTATAGTTTTAAAGATCGAATATATAAATATCTATAACCATAACATATCTAATTTATTTAAAATCATTTTCCTCGCCGTTTTAGTTTACGACGTTTATACGAAAATGTTTACAATTTACTTTTGTGCTAGACATTATTTAAACATATTAAAAATATTATTTATAAAAAAATTATAGCAATGTTTTATAGTACTTTTTTAAAATAAAAAAATATATAATTTTTAATACGGGCCGGCCCGTTTAGCCCGTTTTGTCAACCGGGCTTTTTGGCCCGGCCCGCCCGTTTTGACAGCTCTAGCTACAGCTGCATCAAATCAAGCTATTTGGATCAAAATGGTATTGAGTGATCTGAATCATATACAAGAGGAACCAATTGTGCTATGGTGTGACAACAAATCAGCTATAGCAACTGCCAAAAATCCAATTCAACATGGAAGAGCAAAGCATATCAATGTCAAATTTCATGCTATAAGAGAAGCTGAACAGAATGGAGATGTAAAATTGCAGCACTGCAGTTCTGAAGAACAATTGGCAGACATTTTAAAAAAGGCACTTGCTAGTGCCAAGTTCATGGAGCTAAGAAGCAAGCTGGGAGTATTCCAGAAAAGTTTTAAGGAGGAGTGTTGACTAATTGACCTATAAAACTTTTCTGAATACTTTATTGTTTATGTTACTTTATTGCTTATGTGTGTAATCATTTTAACTTATTTTGTTAGTAAAACTATGCTGCACAAGTAATAAGGTTATCTGCACAAGTTAAGCAGGTTTATGTCATATGACATCAGCTAAGCATAGGCTGAGTCATTACTAAGTATTTGGCTATAAGTATGTAAGAAGGATGTATGGATGGTTTGTATTAAATTTGCAGCATAGTAAACATTGTTATTGTCCCTTTCTCTTCCATTTCTTTTCTTCTCTAATTTTCTGTTTTCTGTTTTTGAGCTTATTGCTTCTGCTGCCATTACAAAAGCTAGCACATATTGAACTTTCAGAAGACATTAAGCATTATTAAAACGAAATCCAAATTCTAACAACCAAACTACATTCTTACACATTTGACAATATGTCAATAATAAATCGAGATACACATTCTCTGATTTCATTCAACTTTGGAAAAATATATTTGCAAAGATATTCGCAGGTGTTTGCTCCTATTGACCATTTGTGATCTCAAATGACCAATTCTATCACATATTAACAAAACATTTATGATGTTGAATTTAGTGATAGCTGCCATAAATCTATTACTCGAAACATAGTATCTTTGAAGTGAGTCTTTCTCAAACATTTCAGCATATTGACAAGACATTTTCTCTTGGTGATACTTAAAATTCAAGTTAAGTAAAAAGTGCTGCATATTTAAGATTTTTTTATTTTAAAAATGCATGTGGTATATTTTTTACAAATTTAATTTATATAAATTGTGAATCCATTTTTTTTCCGCATACATCGAATCGATTACATCCTATTATATTATTAAGAGAGATGTCAAGTTGTTAATAGTGTGAGAAAAATTTCTAAAGATGTCACATAAGCATAACTCTAACTCTAGAATGAATCAAATTTAGAATTCTAACTATTGTATATGTTTGGCATTGCATAATGGTGTGCTGAGTTTTTCTAACCTGATAATGAAGATTTGCAATATTTACCACGTCTAGTCATGACACCTCCCTCAAAAAAAAAATCAGTTGGGAAAAAAAATGAATGCAACCAATGACATGTAAAAGAAAACAAAGTGGACGAGAAATTAATGTGTTCAAGTAGATATTTCATTATGGCTTTATAACCAAATCAATAGAAAATATTAGTAAGCACATGAACTCTCCTTTTCTTTATGTACATAAAACAAGAGTCTTTTTAACAATCAATCTATTCCCAAAAGATACAAAAATCTCTACATCATCACCAGGTCCTAGATTTGATGTTACATTCTTCCAATCTTCATCATTAAAGGACATTACTGCGTCTCGCTTGTATATCTGGATGGTGCACTTTGTGTAATTAATGATCAAGACACCAGTAAGACATTCAGGTCCCATGTTTTCAGATGTTGATGAATAAACAACACATAAGATTATTCCCTTCATGTGACGATCGATATCCCTAGGAACTTGAAATAGTGCCGAAGGTCCTTCACCAGTATAGGCTAACCAAGAAGGATAATTGCCACCCGGAATGAAAAAATCACTCGAACCATTGGTTGTTAGTCCCTGTGAGACTTGAGGAACAACATATATTGACAGTTTCAATATTCACGAGTTGTACAGAATAGTCTAGCAACCTAGTTCTTGTGCAATAGTAGTTATATACTATAACACTAAAATAATGCTATATAAGCTGACACTTAATCTATAATGTTGAAAAGACAACTATTGAGAAGCGAAGAGAACCAATGATGTGTCAATGTTACATTATGAGGCGCTTATATATAGATAAAGGTTAGCTAGGAAAGCCAAGAGGATAGAGAAAGAACCTGGGATATGCTCTTGCCACGAGTATCAATGATTATGTGACAACTTCCCATTCCAATCAAAAGTGATCTCAAGGAAAGATTTGAGATTTCTGATGAATGTGATGTTTCTGATTCGTCAAAATTTACATCACATTGATTAAGAATTCTTAGTAGTTCTTGAGTTAGTTGAACTTTTGACCGACATTGTACCCAAACAGTTCTAAGTTTTGAAAGGCTACGAATCATTGGTGATAGAAAGCCCAAGTTATTATTATGTATATCGGTGGAAGATAGAGACAATGAAATGTTTCCAAACGGGGAAGTGCGGGGTAGGGAATTCAAGGTTGGTGACATCCAAGACCAAATAAGAGAAGGAAAAACATCACAGGATAACCCTTCATATCTACATAGGGATAAGTATCCAATGCTTTTTGATCTTACTAATAAACAGGGCACTTCTTTTACAGCTGTATCATTTGCGATCAGTGTTGTCAAGGATTTCATCTGCATTATGTCTTCTTCCAACTAGGCAATCTTTGAACAACCAGAAAGGATGAGAGTTTTCAATGATTTCAACTGATAGATATTCCTTGGGAGATTGCTAAGACTTGTACAGTCCTTCAAATTTATTAGTAGAACATTCTTGAGATCTCCAATGGACTGATGCACCTCGGACAAACTTGGACAATCTTTCATAATAAGCTTTTCTAGATTTGGTAATTTTGAAAAGTCAGGGGTGTGTTTCAAGTACCTAGAATGACTGAGATTAAGAATTTTTAGCTTCTCCAGAAACTGCAAGAAGATAAACGTTTAAAATAAAAAATAGAGAAAAAATGGAAAGTCAAGTGGTGGCAACAATTACTACTTGTTTCAAAAGAAAACGAGGGTATTGTACCATGGTTTCATTCCAAACTTGTTTAATTTTGCTGTGTTTTAAGTCTAAAGCAACAAGGTTTTCCTGATAAAAGTCATCTGGTATACAGTTTAAGGTAAATCCTTGCACACTGACCCATCTCAGTTGTTTGGAAATACACCCATAATCTCCAGCGAGGTCAACACAATCAAGTTGTAAAAGTTTCAGTTGTTTCAGTTGTTTCATTTCCATGAAAGAATCAGTACAGAAGCGAACTCTGCCGGTTCTTGGCAAACTTAAAAAACAACCCCTCAACATTTATTGTTCCCTGCATTCAAGAACAAAAATATATTGAAAAGAGAAAGAGGAAATATTTTTTGTTTGTTTGCTGTAAAGTGATGAACAAAGTTGCAGCAGTGTAAGCAAAGCAGACCTACAATCAACGCAACAATGTAAACAAACTCATATAATGTACTCCACAAGTTTTCAGCCAGTAGTTACAAAGCGAAAGAGTTTAGAAACAAATAGAAAGTCTTATGATCTTGATAAGATTAGGGAGGATTATCAAGAGTTTCAAATTCTATACAGAGGAAGTCTTACCGTATTTTTTGTCAAAACATCATGTACATCCTCGTGAAACCATAATCGACTGCGCTTCCCTGGATTTTTTGCTGAACTTTGGCGAACAATTTCTCTTCCCATGTCTCTAAGCAAATCATGCATTCCAAGCTTGTTATTCTTTTCAATTTTCACAAGGCTCCGCTCTACGAGGACCGTTATTCCAATGTCAGCATAAAGTCCACAACCATTTAGTATCTCAGTAACATAGGCTCTATCCTTGCCGATAAAGAAACAACATATATCAAGAAATATATCCTTTGCCATATCATCCTTTAAACCGTCATAGCTTATTCTCAGTTTCTCTTGCACTTGATCATTGGGAATTCTCTCTAATTTCAAGAGTACACTTTCCCATTCTTGTTTTGTCCTCCCGTATAAGTAAGAACCGATGACTTCAAGAGCCAGTGGTAATCCTCCACAATAGGCAACTACGGTCCTTGAGAGTTCACTGAAGTTTTTTATCGGACTAGGTTGTCGAAAAGCATGCCAACTGAAAAGCTCAAGGGGGTCTTTTTCTTCCATTTCCTTCATTGTACAGACATAGTCAACCTTAACTAAATTGAGCAGGCGAGCATCTCTAGTTGTAACAATAAAGACACTTCCCGGACCAAATAATCTAGGATTTCCACATAACGCTTTTAACTGTTCCACTGTGGTCACATCATCAAGAACAACTAGTAACTTTTTCCCTTGAAATCTTTTCTCAATCTTAGTTGTCCCCAATGCAGGGCTATGTATCTTATTCTTTGTGTTCAGGATATCTGAAAGAAGTTGTTGTTGTAAATGAATAGTCCCTCTATTTTCCTTTTCACATACTTCTCTAACGTTTTCAATGAAACTTCTATTCAAAAATTTGCGATGAATTTGATTATAGATGGCTTTGGCTGTGGTTGTTTTACCCGACCTGCCCATTCCCCATATCCCTATCATACAAACTTTGCTTGGCTGAGTTGCAATAAATTCAATAACTTTGTGCATGCGAGATTCCAATCCAACTGGAAATTCGATAATAGACAAGGATGCGTTGTCTAGTTTTGCCAAAAGATCCTCAACAATTTGCTGCACTAGTTCAGCTTCACTCCTTGGATGGTAATAATTATAGAACATGTAGAGTGAGCATAAAGTTTGAAAGACCACAAGGTTAAAACACATTCACATATTCTGGAAAATAAAAAAGTTGATTTACCTGCAATTGGTGACATCCCAACCAGACAAATTAGCAGCTTGAGTGAGTGCACTCGTCCACCTCGACAACATATACTCCACCCTTTTCTCTCCTGAGTCGGAGTATATTTTGTTTGCATTGCTTTCAAAATTTCTCCGAAAGCACCCTTCTGTTGGCGCACAACTGATGGATCAACGTCGTAAAATATAGGGACAACAACCTGGCCATGAGTTCTGTGGCATTCCATGACCTTTTTCAGCTCATTAAGACACCAACTAGATTCTGTATATCTTTTGGAGAAAACGAGGATAGATATATGAGACCCTTCTATTGCCCGTAATAGTTCTGGTCCCAGCTCGGTTCCTTTGTGAAGTTGTTGGTCAATGTAAGTGTTGATTCCAGCATTTGTGAGGGCAGCATCCATATGAGAAACGAGGCTGGTACGAGTATCTTCCCCTCTGAAGTTGAGGAAAACATCATGTATCCACTGAGGATTGGAGGATGAAGAAGAAGACATTGATTAGGATGACAGGAGTTTGAGTCAACTCTCAGATGAAAGAGTAACAAGTTTGTTTGTCAACTCTTAGAAAAGTCTAAAATCTCTTCTTTTAATTGTGTTGTGTCTGTATCTGTATTATTAGTGTTTCAAAAAAGAGAGTTATTTGAACATCAATTTTAGTCTTTAGACACTAAAATTCAACAACATTTTAAATGGTTAAACGCAGGATTCAACGAGTGGTTAATGGATGTATATATTGGATATCTCATTAAGAACGAAAGTTACTTTATTAAACACAAATTTAAACGTTAAGATGTTTCAACTACAGTAAATTTGAACGCTTAAACACCGTGGTTATCGGCATTGATTCAAGGGTCGTGTTAAATTATGTGCCTAGGGCACATGTTAAGGAAATCAAAAGTATAATATTCCTTCAAGTTTTGTACATTCTATTTATTATAAATTCAAAAATTAAATTCAATGCATATATTTCAACAACAAATTACTATATTTGATTCATTAACTTATGTTTTAAGGACATAAGTTAGTTTTTCCTTGATTCAAATCTGTTAGAAAATTGTTGTTGACACATTTCATAAGGCTGAGGCACACAAGTAAAATACGATTTTGCCCCCTCGACTGTTAGCTGCCGAAGAATTCAAAAACCGGCTGCAGTTAACTGCCGAGGAAAACCTCGGTAGTTGACTACCGAGAAATATATTTCATCAGATGAAACAGTCACCTACTCCCCTTACACACTATTGAGCATTTTAATCGGTTTATTTTTTGGTTTTGTTATGAGTATCTACGTCAGTTACGTAGAACTCTGTCATGGGAAACCTCGGTAGTAAGGTACCGAGAAAAACTTGTGAAAAAATTTTCACAACGAAAAAATGGCAGCTACTGTCATTTTTTCCAATTTTTTTTTTTGTTTGTTTTAATTCATTATGGCATTGATGTTTATGCATTAGTTAGTTGTTAATTCATATTTTTGCGTTGTTTAATTATAGTAATGTTAGAGAACGCGGAAGATGTTCCGGGAGAGACAAAACCAAATTTTGTCGAAATTTCCGGAGATGTCAAACCGCGAAGGTTGAAGCAAAACCAAACACTGATGGAGCTTCCGTCCATGTTGAAGCTTCTAAATATGTTGACTCCAGTGTCCTCCCACTTCAAGCCCACGAAGTTGACACAGCTAGGTTTTTTCAGACGACGTTAAGTCGAAAGATAGAGAAGAATTGCTTGAATGGGCACGTCGTCAAGCAAATAAGGTGGGATTTACAACTGTTACACAAAGATCAAGCTTGATCAATCCAATGTTCCGCCTAGTGTGTGAAAGGAGTGGAGCTCACAAAGTGCCGAAAAAAACTGAAGTATGCGACAACGGGCTCAAGAAAATGTGGGTGCTTGTTCATGGTTAGTGGATATCAAAGTAGGCAAACAAAGGAGTGGGGATTGAACATTCTTAATGGAGTTCACAACCATGCGATGGAGCCGACTTTAGAAGGATACATTCTTGCTAGTAGATTAAAGGAGGACGACAAGATGATTGTACGTGACTTGACCAAGAGCAAGATGCTTCCAAGAAATATTTTGATACATTTGAAGAACAAAAGACCACATTCCATGACAAATGTGAAGCAAGTGTACAATGAACGTCAACAAATATGGAAGGCAAATAGAGGTGCGTTGCAATATATAATCTCAAAGTTGGATGAGCACAACTATACTTATTACTCAAGAACACAAAGTGAAAGTACTACAATCGAAGATATCTTTTGGGCTCATCCAACATCCGTTAAGTTGTTTAACAATTTTCCAACGATTTTGGTTATGAACTCCACCTACAAAACCAACATGTACAAGATGCCAATGTTTGAGGTAGTTAGGGTCACTTTGACCGATTTGACATATTCGGTTGGGTTTGGATTTGTGACACATGAGAAAGAGGAAAACTTTGTTTGAGTTTTAAAAATGTTGCCTAAACTTCTTACGTCAAAGATGAATATGCCTAAGGTGATTGTGACTGACAAGGATATGTCTTTGATGAAAGCGGTTGCAAATATTTTCCCCGAAAGTTATGCAATGAATTGTTACTTTCATGTGCAAGCAAATGTTAAACAATGTGCATCTTAGATTGTAAATATCCTTTGGGAAAAAAGGATGGGAAAGAGGTGAAACCTCGCGATATTGTTTAGATAATGAGGGCTCGGAAAGCTATGGTTGAATCGCACACTCAATAATTATATGCAAATGCATTAGTGGAGTTCCAAGATACATGTAATGATTTCCCAATTTTCTTAAATTATGCCATGACCACCTTGGAAGAAGTGAAGGAGAAAATAGTGAGGGCATACCTGGGTTGCATCTTGGTTGCAGAACCACCAACAGGGTAGAATCGGCTCATGCTTTAGTAAAGAAATATTTGGACAATAGTGTGGGTGATTTGGGTACTTGTTGGGAGAAAATACATGACATGTTGGTGCTTCAGTTCACTGCGATACAAACAACCTTTGGTCAGAGCATTACCGTCTTGGAACATAGATTCAAATATGTCACTTTGTACTCCGGGTTAGGTTGTCATGTTTCTAGATATGTTTTGGACAACATTGCTTTGGAAGAGTCACGTTGTAGGGAAACATTGTGCATGGACAAGGAAATTAGTGGTTGTGTTCAAAGGACATCCTACAGGCTACCATGTGCATGCAAAATTGCTACTAAACTCCTTGAAGAGAAGTCAATTTTATTGGATGAGATACACCACCATTGGCATAGGTTACGTATGGGCGAAGAAAGTAATGAACATGGTTTTTCTGTCGAGGTTGAGTTGAAGGGTATTGTAGAACGTCTCAAGAAACTCCCTTTCCAAATGAAGCTTGAAGTCAAAGAGGGTTTGCGGCATTTGGCATTTTTTGAAACCACCATGATGTCTCCACCACCATGAAAAGTACCAACCAAGGGAGCTAAGAAAAACGTGGACATTGTGAGGTCTAAAGAAAAAATTACATCGACTAGTCAGATCCCTTCTTCGTGGGAGGTTGTTGATTCCTAAAATCCGGATAGTCAACCGTCACCATCACCAACAACATCATCATATAAAAGAAAAAAATGTGTCCGTCTTGGTAAAACATCACTTTCCCCACTTCCACACCTTCTCGGTATCCAAAGCCTAAGGTTATCCCGGTTATGAGGCATATTGATTATATGCCACGCTTCATGCTTCCATTTATTGAAAAAGTGGTTGATGTTTTAGGCGATGGACATTGTGGATTCCGGGCTATAGCCCAGTTCATGGGCTTGACCGAACAAAATCATATCATGATTCGTACACATCTTATTCAAGAGTTGAAGGATCATAGAGATGATTATGTTGAAGTATTTGCGGGTGAGGATCGTTATAACTACATTTTAAATGACTTACATCCTCCCGCAAATATGAAAGGTTGTGCACATCTTGTCGATAAGTGGTTGACTTTTCCAGACATGAGACACATTGTTGCTAATTACTACAAAAGGTGTGTGGTCGTGTTGACAAATCTTGAAGTTGGAAACTCGGAATCTTTTTTCCCACTAAGAGGGCCACCACCGCCGGGTAAGCAAAAAACTCCCATCATGTGCCTTGGGGTAATTCCGAATCATTTCGTGCTTATTTATTTGAAGAATGGTTGTCCACTACCTCCATTATCTACGGATTGGCACAATCACAAGAAAGAAGATGCGGTGACTTGGGAAGATGGGTATTTGGATCAACATGAGTTGTTCCGAAAGCTCATGGCTATTGGAAGTGGAAACAAACCTCCGAAACCACAAAATGAGTCAAACAAAGCGGCGCCTATTTTGTTGGACACTCCCGAAAAACCAAAGCAACAATTTGAAGTTATTGCGGAAGATGAGGAAGATTCTAATTCACTTGATCTTCCCCAATCACTTGGTCTTTAATGAGTGATTTTTTTGTCGGTGTTAGTCCTTTTTTTTTTTGTAGAAATTACACCGACGTGTATTTTGGGGTCAAAATTGTAATGCCAATTTTTTGTGGGCAATATATAAGTAACATTTTGTAATTTATATATATATATATATATATATGATAATATGACTTTTATGTGGTGAAACTAGTGCAATACTTATTTATAGCTTATTAATGTTAACGCATTTGATTTATTCGTTATTACGTTTCGTTTAATTACATCCTAATGTATGATTTTTTTTTTCATAAAGCTTTTGTGAAGTGAAACATGTCTGAGGTTGCAAAAATTGAAGGTCATGTTAGGTACTCCGCTTTTAAAAAGACAATTAAGGTTATGATAACGCCGACCGACTCTCTTGATGATTTGAAGACACAACTTAACACTTATTTTGAGCATCTTGGTGAAAATCAATATACACGTCACTTGTTTGGTCAAATGCCATGCATAGACCTAGAGGAAGATAGAGATGAATACGCATGGAAAATGGCAAGCTATATGCCTTGGCTTATTCGCGACGATAGCGACGTCAGATTTATGTTTCGGAATATGGTGGAAAATAATATATTATATATGTATGTTCGTTCCATATGCAATTGCATTGAATGTAAGTAGAGATTTAATTTAATGATGTGTACTGAGTTGTAATGTGTTGTTTAATTATGGACACTATGTAACGTTTTCATGAATTTCAAACTTTTGTGTATTTTGAACAAAATGTGGGTTTGATTTAATTATGGACAATTGTAAAAGATATTGTATTTTACTCCATTTGTCCCTAAATGTAAACCCCTTTTGCTTTTTTCACATTTCTTAAGAAAACTTTTTGGTGTAATTAATGTGTCTATTTTGTGTGTTAATATTATAAAATTGTCATTTGTTTGTATGTGCATTAAAATTGACTTTTCATATTTCAAGATAAGTTAGTAGTATTTATTATGGGCATGTTTATGAAAAAATAATAAATGCATCTAGTAATTTGAAAAGGGGTTACATTTAGGGACTAAAATAAAGTCAAATGGATGGTTAGATATAGAGACGGAGGGAGTACTTGTTTATGACTAAGTTTAAATGTTGTATAAGTTATATTGCCTTTGAAAATGCTCTGGTTTAATTACAAGTAAAAAAACAGGTTGAAAAACGGCTTGGAAATGCTTTAGAATTATGCAGAAGCCACTGTCTGCATAATCAGTTTTTCTCGGCAGTTAATTGCAGCCGGTTTTAAAATTTCTCGGCAGTTAACTGTTGATGGGGCAAAAACGTATTTTACTTATGTGTCAACAATTTTTAATCTGTTATTAATGAAGATCAATAATTAATGATGAAAAAGAATCTGGATACTAGTAATATGTCTATTAACTAAATCTAACACCAATGACACACTTAATTTCTTTTTTAAATACTCCCTCCGTCTCACAATTATTGTCTCTTTACCATTTTTTATTTTTCTTAATATAATTGTCACCAGCATTTATTATTTTTTTCCACTATTATACCCTTATTTATTGAATTTCATTCAACTTAACTACTTCATTAACTACAATTAATAAATATGTTTTAGTAAATGCTACTAATTTTATCATTGAAATCAACACAATTAATCATTTCTTTAATAATGATACACAAACCTTAAACAACTATAATTTAGAGAGGAAGACCGGAGGCCATTGGGCATTGGCTATGATAACAACCAACTTATTCTAGGCCCTAGCTACACGTGGGTGGGTTGTTTCCAGCCAAAAAGCAATTATCAAAGTCTTTGATGATTAAATGCATGATTGACATTGATTAAAAAAAAAAAAAAAATTGAACATCTATTTTATCATAATTTTTTTGGATAATTTTCTCATTCATACTCACATGATTTTACTTTATCTTTCTATTGTTTTGGTTTTCGTGTCAATACTTATTTTTTTTATAAAACTATGATTGTCAAATAATTTGTCACCCAAAAAATTGTTCGAATAACACATCTCTACAAAAAAAACTAATCAAAGACTAAATCGATTGTCTAAAAATTATTAATACATCAATAAAATCTCATTGAGTAGAGATATTTGCGAAGTTTTTTTATTTAAACAACTTGTGAATATATTTTAGAAATTAACATAACAAAATAGTATTAGAATGTAATCTATTAGATGTATGTGTAAAAAAAAAAAAAAAAAAAAAATTCATGAATATGTAGAGAAAGATTAAACAAAAGATTCACCATTTTAGTCCCTAAAAATTATAGACTTGGAACAATTCAATCACTTTCAAAGCAATCTATGAAGTTGAAAATCTTTGATAAAATTAATCCTTTGTCCATCAATTTAGTTCTTGATATATTGTATTAAAATATGAATTCATGCCATCCTGCTATTTCTTGTGCGATACAATAAAACCGACCCGAAAAGCTCGGATCGGTTGGCTCAATGGGTCGATCCGGGCTATTAACACTCCAACCTGAAAGAGCCCTATGTTCTCTGCTTTTACATCATTCTTTCAAGTCAGCAACAAAAGTTTTCTTGCACTTCAAAATTGATAGACAGTGATGATTTAAATAATGTGGTACTAAGCATTCTCTAATCCATACAATCCTTTTTACTAATTATCCTTTTCAACAGGCCAAACAAAACATAACTATTATAGAAACATAAACTACAAGAACATGAGATTCCCTGGCAAGAGAACAATAGCTTATGCTCACATCTCTTCCTGTTTTTCAGAAAGTGGCAATTACAAATCCAGGGTCATCTCTTGCATTCCATGACATTGCTGGGACAATAATCTCTCGAGTTTTGTCGAAATGGACATGGTCAGAAGATAATATGCTTCTTTAATGCACTGAAGCATGAAGATCGTGGTTTATATATACCTATCCCAAACCAAGGACCTGTTACACTTCAGGCTTGAAGATAAAAACAGTATATTTTCTCCTAAGAGTATTCAAGTGCAGCATATCAACCGACGACAAAAATGTAACTGAATTATTTCATACAAATGAAAAAGTATTTAATACTTCATCACACTCTTTTATTTTAACAATAACGTTTGCTTAAGGATTTGGAGTAGCCAATGCTTATCAAAAGCCGGGCGAGAGGTAATGATAAAATCTGTCTTACAGGTAATTCCTTCATACATTATGAGTGTGTTTTTGCTTCCTACCACTCTGGTGGACGAAATTGAAAAGATGGTAAATGGCTTCTGGTGGGGACACGGAGGTAGTAGGAGAAAAGGAATTCATTGGCTATCTTGGGATAAGCTTACTGTGCACAAAAACTATGGGGGCATGGGGTTTAAGGATTTGACAGCGTTTAATCTAGTGATGCTAGGGAAACAAGGATGGAAATTCCAAACACAGACTAATTGCTTGGTTTCGAAATTATTCAAGGCTCGGTATTTTCCAAGTAGTGACTACTTGGGAGCGAAACTAGGCCATAAACCAAGTTTTGTGTGGCGCAGCATCTTCAGCGCTAAGAGAGTAATTCGCGAAGGTATTCGATGGAAAATTGGAATTTGAGTGAATATACCAATATTTGATGCTCCATGGCTCGAAGGTGGGAAATGTGTTTCTGGTGAAGGGCAAAATAGCGAGGTTATCCAACATGCCAAAATTCACTCCCTTATAGATCACAACTTACGGTGTTGGAACCAAGATGTTATTCATTGCTACTTTGATAACAGTACAGCCCAACAAATCCTAAAAACACCTTTGTTTCGACAAGTGGAGGAGGACCAATTAATTTGGAAAGCCGAGAAAAATGGACATTATTCCGTTAGAAGCGCGTACCGGATTTGTATGGAAGAAATTGGTGATAATTCGTATCTACACAGACCGGGTTTTTGGAATGGAATTTGGAAGTTGAAGGCTTCTCCGAAGGTGAAGAACTTGATATGGAGAATATGCCTGGGATGCTTACCAACTCGTGCCAAACTGTTAGATAAAAGAGTGAACTGTACCTCTATGTGTTCTATGTGTGATGGAAATTATGAAGATGACCTTCATGTTCTGTTTGATTGTCAAAGAGCGAGGAGCATTTGGCGGGACAGTCACCTCTCAAACGATATATATGTGGCGATGCAAACAAATAACACAGCAGCAGATATAGTGTCCGCCTTACTGCAAAATCTGCCACATACTAAAATTCAGTTATTTGTTACTTTAGTGTGGAGCTTGTGGAAAAGTCGGAATATTCAAGTTTGGCAAAATATGCCCGAGAGCAGCCAGTCAATTGTTGAGCGTGCACATCAGTTGCTGCATGGGTGGAAAGCAGCAAACAATTGCAGGAACAGGTTTGACAGGTCTGTAATTGGTGCTGAAACACATACGGTTAACACCATGTCTGGCAGCAGCTGTACACAGGTGCAGCAGGATCAGTTTCGGTGCCAAAAACCTACGAGGGGAAGGTTTAAATGCAACGTGGATGCATCCTTTTCGGTACATTTAAATGTCGTTGGTTATGGTATGTGTATCCGAGATGATCGCGGGAATTTTGTGAAAGCAAGGACGATGTGGTCAAGACCCGTGTTTGTCGGATATAGGTGAAGCTTTGGTCTGTCACAAGCTATCCAGTGGGTTCATGATCTACAACTCCCAAATGTCAATTTCGAGTTGGATGTCAAGAGAGTTGTAGACTATTTAACACGGGTAACGATGATATCTCAGAATTTGGAGTCATTATTGATGATTGTAGGAAGTGGTGTAATTCTTATTTTGAAAATTCTAAGGTTGAGTTTTGTAGGAGACAAGCGAATGAAGTCGCTCATAATTTAGCTCGAGAGGCTACATTCTTAGCTAGTCCCCATGATTTTAATGGTGTACCTTCTTGTATTTGGCATTTGATATCTAATGAAAAGCTATAAGTTATTTCCTTTAAAACAAAAGAACGTTACTTAAATTATAAGTAAAGCTTCATTTTTAGATAACGTATATATGAATGTTAAAATTATCTGAAATTTGATATGCAAGATGATGAAGATAATGTCACGTGAATTAAGGTAGTACTTCAAATTAAAGTTAAGTAAAAAATGCTGCATATTTTAAGATTTTTTTCTTCTTCGAATTGCTAACAACTGTTTTTAGGCACTTGTTTAGAAGTCAAAAGAAGAATTTTTTTTTGAAAATTGTGTATTCAACACGTTGAAACTTCAAAAAAGAACTTTATTTGCCTAAAATTTATAAATTATTTCCTCTTTTTGAATCCTTAACAAGTGCCCTTTGAACATCCGCAATGGAGACCCTCAACTTTGAGGTCTTAAATGGGTCCCACATAAACATATCATTTTTTAATAATTTTTTAATAATAGTACTTAATAGGTACTCAACCACTCCAATGGAGATCTTCTAACAAAAGGTCTAATAGGGTCCCACAAATATTATTTAATAGCCATGAAAATTATTATTTTAATAAAAAGTGATGTGGGCTCATTTAAGAATGGGGGTCTTAAGTTAGACCTTGGATCTTTTAAGACCCCCAATTTTTTTTCCACAATGGAGGTACCTATTAGCTACCAGGTCTTAAATGGTGAAGACCTCACCGTAGTGGATGCTCTAGAGCATCCATAATGATAGTACACTAATAAGGACTTCTTATATGGACCCCACGTGTACACATCATTTATTTATAATTTTTTAATGAAAGTATCTATTAAGGACTCAATGACTCCAATGACAATACACTAATAAGGGCTCCAATGAAAAGTACTTAAATAAGTCCCACTAACTTTACACCATTATACAAAAATAATTTATTTATTAAATTATAAATTACCTCATAATATTTAATTATAGTCCTTAAAAAAATTAAATTATAAATTTTTTATTTATTCATATGAACTTACATTTGTGCCACATTTTCTAATAATTTGAAAAACAAAAACAAAGATAATAAATTTTATATTCCTTCGTTAAAAAATAATGATAATAATTTGCATGAATTACATTTTATTTAAAATGATGACATATTTTATTAAAATATTACTTCTTTTACAAGTGGGATCAACTAGTACATATTTTATTAATTCTTTTAAACGTGAGATCCGTTAGTTGCTCAGGAGATATAGTCCTTATATAGTTTTTTGTTGCTTAATAAGGACTAATTTTTTCTTCCTCTAATGGGAGGTCCTTATCAGAGATTGGTCATTGTTATATAAGGAACCCCCATTTGAGACATTCTTCCCTTAGGACAGTTGTTAGCATAACTTTTTTTTTAAAATGCATATCTTATATTTATTACAAATTTAATTTAGGCTTAAACATCTTTTAAGGTAAAAAAAAAATAAAAAAAATCCTTTTAGTATCTTATCTTTATTTCGGGGTTCATATTGATCCCTTATTAAAAAAAGATGCACATATGTTTAATTTGTTTAATTGGTATCATGTTAGTCATTTTCATGCGAATTTGATATTTTGAAGTACGAGATCAATGTGAATTCGTGTTGGATCCACCTTCTGCGCCATTGTTTGACGATTCAGAAAGGAAACTGATGAGAAACCTCGTGAATTTGACATGTTAGCTCAGAAGGAAAAACACAATCTCTAATTTGTGGAGAAGAGTTTGGGGAAAAATTGATTTCAATGAACCTTAATTTTGATTTGGCTTAAGTGCAGTTTTGCCCCACTATTTTGACCCAAACTCGATTTTACACCTATTTTAAAAGTCGGAATTTCACCCCCTGTTTTACATTTTTCAGAATTTTACTCCCCAATCAAATTTAAACTGATTTATGCTGATTTGACATTGTTATGTGGATTTTAAAATATTATCTTATTATCCACCTAATTAATAATTTAAATTAATGTAAAAAATTAATAATTTAAATTAAATATTTCTTTAATTACAAAATTTTGAATAACTTTTTTAAAAAAAAACCATAAAATGCAGGAAAAAAAATCCGAAAAAGCAAGAATTAAAAAATCAAAGATTATAAAACCAAAAGGAGAAAAAATACTAGAAAAAGGATATAAAAGGTAGGAAAAAAAAATCAAAATAAACAAAAAAAGTCCCATTAAAAATACATAGAAGGAAATATAAGCAAACTGATTTTTTTGGATTTTGGATTTTGGTGTGTGAGTATAAGCAAAATTATTTTTTGAATGGAAATATAAGAAAAATTATTATTATTATTATTTATTGATTTTTTTCTCTTTTATTCAGAATATTTAATATAAATAATTTAAATAGGTGGATACTTTTTTAATATTATATAAGTCACATCACCTAAATCCTAAAAAATATTAAACTAGGGGTAAAATTTGGATTTTTAAAATAGAGGGGCAAAACTCCGAATAATATTACACACGGAGGGTGAAATTTTGAGTTTTAAATTAAGGGGGGTAAAATGCAGTTTGAGTCAAAATAGGGGAGAAAACTGCACTTAAACCTTTTGATTTATAGGGGAATTGATAAAGTGGGAAGAAGGAGATGCTGACTTACATGACATATATTTTTATTTTTTTTTAAGAAACTAAAATGAAATATATTAACACAACAAAGGCCTTCCTAGCACAAGGTGTGCGAAGGAATAATAACCTTAAAGATGATACAAAGTACGAATTTTACAAGGAATACAAGAGCAAGCACCACAAAACAGCTCAGCACCGAACAACTATTAGCCTATTCCTAGTAAAGTAATTGGACTAAGCCACCAATCATGATAGTTAAAGGGAAGAGTTACAAACTTCACCTTCAACCACTTGAAAGTTAACAACTTAATTATGTCCACCACTTGCAGAATAGAACTAACCTTTGCATTAAAAATCCTATTATTCCTTTCCTTCCAAATCTCCTACATTGTCGCAAACCAAATCACCTGAAGAATAGATTGCTTCGTCTTAGAGACACCGCATAAAAAACTAAACTGATTAAAGTGCCCTTGGACGTCATGAGGCATGACTGTAACAACGCCAAGCCATTGAAAAATGACATTCCAAACCGAACCAAAAAAATTACAATGAAGAAATAAATGATTGGATGTTTCAATGAGACCACAATCAGCAACACAAAATTGAGCATCAACATCTAAAACATGACGCCTATGAAGATTAACCTTCGTAGGCAGCCGATCACGAAACAAACGCCACACAAAAAGCACCACCTTCAACGGAACGTCCTTATGCCAAAGAGAAGGTGTTTCCGTCACATGATCAACCTGAACCTGGGCAATGAGCGTATTGTAAGCACTCTGAACTGTGTAACAAGAAGAGGAATCCGCATTCCAATGCCACCTGTCCTTTTGCTGAACCTGTAAAGAAACATTTTGAAGTAAAAGCCTAAGCTCCGCTACCGACTCCTCCTCCCACGCAGACAACCTACGCCTCCACCTCCATGCCTCAGCCTCTTCTTCCCACCCTAAAGCTCTCATTGCTGCCACCGATTCCCCCTTTAATAACGATAACTCATACAACCTACTAAATCTATCACGTAACGACAACTCTCCCAGCCAAATATCCGTCCAAAATAAAACATTATTACCATCACCCAACGAACGACTAACATTATTAATAAACCAGCCCTCCAATCGTAAACCCGGTATGTTCCGCCACCACGCAGAACCGTCACTCCCTCCAACTCTCAAGTGACCGCCCTCCAACCCATTCCGCGCCATCAACACCCTAAACCATAAACTATCCCTATCCACCAACACCCGCCAACACCACTTCCCTAATAACGCTAATTCTTTTAGTCTCCTTACCCCCAAACCTCAAACCTCCTGACTCCGACAAACAGATTTCCAATCAACCTAAATAATTTTTCTGTGATCTGCACTCCCCCCCCAAAAAAAAAAGAAATTATTAAAAATAGATTCAATAGAGGAAACAATACCTGACGGAGCCTTGAAAAAAGAAAGAGCATAAACAGGCAGGGACGATAGGACAGACTTCAGTAAAACCAAGCGGCCACCTAAAGACAAGTGTTTCGACTTCCAACCCGACAATCTAGAGTTAATACGATTAATGAGAGGTTTCCAAAACACCAATCGACTGGCATTCCCTCCAATAGGCAACCCGAGATACATGACATATATACTACTGTTAAAGTCTTTAGCTTTTGATGGATGAAAATGACTAATAAGGTACCAATTAAACAAACTTGCATTTTGTTTAAAAATAATGGACCAATATGAACACTGAAATAAAGATAAGAGACCAAAAACATCTTTAGTCCTTTAATTTGTAAATTGTGAATTGATTTTTATTACACATATATATAATTAATTACATCCTAATACTATTTTGTTATATTGAATTCTAAAATATATTCACAAATATCTCTACCCAATGATATTTTATTGATGTAATAGTCGTTTTTGGTCGATCGATTTAGTCCTTGATTAATTTTTTTTTATCAATGTTTCCCTTTAATTTGCTTGATGGTTTTCAATTTTGAGAAATATCTTTGAAATAAGTTAATCTCAAATAAGTTTGTGCATTGTTAAACTTCAATAAAATATCTTTGAGATTATAAAGATTGCCAAATGAAGAACCGTCGCAACGGTCTAGTGGCAAAACGATGTGCCAAATGATATGTATATGATTAGATTTTGATAGCATTCTATTTCAATTATGTTAAACATTAAATTAAAATAGCTCATGCGATCCACATTTCCAACGTAACTTTTACAACCGATATTTCGAACGTTGGTTTGTCATTTTGTAGGAGCCTAGCTCCTTTGACTAGGGTCAACCCATCTTATAAAAATAAAAGAAAAATTGTTAATTTTTTCAAAAAAAAATAATTTCTTTTGTTTAATAAAAATAAAGAAATTGTTTTTTTAAGGATAATAAAAAATTGTTATTAAAAGAAAAATCCTTATTTGTCACCCTGCATGAAGAATGAACCGTTACATTGCATGTGGACACTTGTCTTCTTGACTCTTTTTGTTATAAATAGAACAACATAGTCATAAACAATGAAATTTCATCATCCAATTGATAAAGTGAAGTGAAGAATTGACTCTTAGTAACAACGATTCTGATTCTTCTTCTTCTTCCAATTCAATCAAGCTTCATCCATGGCTACACCACCATCAACAATGGCGCAAAACATGATCAGTTCACAACAATCCACAATTGACACACAAACTCAAAACCCCATTTCTTCAAACCCTACAATCCCATCTCCTTCACCAATTCCCCAACAGTTACCTGCCATCATCAATCTTAACCCTAGCCCTAACCCTAATGTTCCCAGTTTTCAAATTCAACCTCTGCAGCAGCAAGTTGCGGTGCAGCAAGCCGGACTTTACGGTGGGCTGATGAATTTCGGTGGATCAGCTGCTGTTCCTGATCAGCAACAGCAATTATCTGGAAGTGTCGGTGTTGGCGTCGGAGGCAACGCCTCTAACTTGTCTGGTGCTGGAGCAACTCAGTTTAACCTGTTAACCTCGGTATAAAAAATTGATTTTTTTTTGTTTGCATTAAACCTTGTTTATTTATGAGATATAGTTTTGGATTTTTTGTGTTTCGTGTTGTAATTTGTAAAATTTGCTTCAAGATTTTGTGTTTGGTGTTTAATTTGTAAAATTTGCTTCAAGATTTTGTGTTTGGTGTTGTAATTTGTAAAATTTGCCTCAAGATTTTGTGTGTGGTTGTTGTTGTAAATGTGATCATGATATCTTTGTTTGGTTATTGTTGTGAATGTGATTATGATATTGAATTTGTGTTTGGTTTATTTTGTGAATGTGATCATGATATTGAATTTGTGGTTGGTTGTTGTAATTCTGATTATGATATGATATTCAATTTGTGTTTGATTGTTGTTGTAAATGTGATTATGAGATCGGATTTGTGTTTGCTGTAGCCGGGACAGAAAGTTGGTTTGGTGCAAACCTCACAACTTTCTTCTGCGAATTCTGCTGGACAGTCACTGCAAGGAATGCAACAAGCCATTGGGACGTTGGGGTCGTCCAATCTAGCTTCTCAACTGATGACTACTAATAGATCTCTTTATGGTCAGAAGCAGCAGCTCGCGCAACAGGCTTCACTTAACAATCAACAGGTATGAGCTATATCGCAATTTGGATTAGTGTGCAGCTTATGCCGTTTCCTACTTAAAATATGTTTATGCTTCTTATGTTATGAATAAATCGTTATAAGTTTATAGGTTTTCATGGAAAAGTTGAATGAGAAAGTTATAAAAGAATTTAAATTTCCACCTGTACAAATGTCGAATGTGATTATGATATTGAATTTGTGTTTGGTTATTGTTGTAAATCTGATTATGATATTGAATTTGTGTTAGGTTATTGTTGTAAAGTGATTATGTTATTGAATTTGTGTTTGGTCATTTTTGTAAATGTGATTACAAGGCTCAGCAACAGCAATTAGCCGGAGGCGTCGGTGTTTGCATTGGCAGCGGTGCTTTCAATTTTGGAGGGTCAGCTGTTGTTACTGCTCAGCAACAACAATTAGCCGGAGGCGTTGGTCTTGGCATTGGAGGCAACACCTCTAGCTTGTCACAGTCGGCGTTAGCTGGACCGAGTGGTCCCTTCCCCAAGTTGTCTGGTGCCAGTGCAACACAGTCTAACCAATTAACCTCGGTATAAAAATTTGATTTTCTTTTTTGTTTGCATTAACAATAGTTAATCTATGAGATAGGATTTTGGAATTTTTGTGTTTGGTGTTGTAATTTGTAAAATTTGCTTCAAGGTTGTGTTTTGTTATTGTTGTAAATATGATTATGATATTGAATTTGTTTTTGGTTATTGTTGTGAATGTGAATGAGATTGGATTTGTGTTTGGTGTAGCCGGGGCTGCAAGTTGGTTTGGTGCAATCCTCGCAATTTTCTTCGGGGAATTCTGCTGGACAGTCACTGCAAGGAACACAACAAGCCATTGGGACCATGGGGTCGTCCAATCTAGCCTCTCAACTGATGACGACTAATGGAGCTCTTTATGCTCAGCAGCTGCAACTCTCACAGCAGGCTCCGTTTAACAATCAACAGGTATGACCCAATTTGGATTAGTGTGCAGCTTGTGCTGTTTCCCAATTAAAATATGTCTATGCTTCTTAAGTTATGAAAAAAGTCGTTATAAGTTCATAGGTGTTTGTTGAAACATTGACTGAGGAAGTTATAAAAGATTTGAAATTTTTACCTGTACGAACATATATGAGAAGCCATTATTTTAAGGTGTTTATAGATGCTATAACCCAAGCTTTAAATGTTATGATCTTATTTAAGGAACGAAAAAGAAATTATGCTAGCCACTATTCAACTTGTATCTTCATGAAATAAACTTGTCATATTATCACTTGGTTTTGATTTTAAATTTTAAATGTACATGAAGTCAAAGTTTTATTAATGTTCCATTTCTTTCTAAGAAATAGCAATGATTTGATGAGTAGAATGCTTATCCTGTTTTTGTCACGCATCTTCATTTTGTCTTATAAATTTGGGGATGGGTTGAGGACATTTTTAGTGATTTCAAGGTAAAATGTTAAATTATATCCTTTTGTGGGATTTAACTGCAACCAATACACTTTCATAGTCTTCATAACAGTCTTTATAAAACGGTCACCACAAACACCGTGAAACTTTTTGGTTTATGCTATATGCCATTATCTGTCAATTATAAAAATGAATGTACAACCTGAGGCTTTATCACTTTCTTGTCATATCTGCATATACTTCTTGGTGCTTCTCGCCCATGCTAACTTTCATGCATTGAATAATTTGAATGTATCCTCACCTCTCTCTCGTGCTGCAACTTCTTTCACATATCGATTGCTATAATGACTTTGGGCAAAGTTCCATAGTGAATCTAAGTCCTAAACTCAATAATGAAGTGTTCAAATTTTGTTGGTCATTGATATTGGAATTGCAAGTTGTAGAAAAAGGAGAAGTTTCAGGAGCCTTTATTTAAAAGTCATTCACTATCCACTAAAAGGTTCTTTTACTTCAAAATGGATTTAATATAAATTAATCTTTTAAAAATAAGAGGGTGGAAGTTGAATTTATTTAAGCAGCTGTGAGGTAGGAGGGTATATAGTTTATGCAAAAATTGACAAAGAAATTCATATTCATATAAATGGAGTTTGTTATGTTGTATAATGTGATGATTTGCCGAAGTTTCCATATGCTTGTAAATATGTATTCTATATTTTGAAATGAATTGAATCATCCCTTGCTTTTATGAATTCCCAGTTGGTTGGGTTGCCTCAGAGTGGACAGCCTGCCATGATACAGAATCAGTTGCTTAAGCAAATACCAGCAGTGTCTGGCTCTGCCTCCTTGTTGCCCCTTCAACAACCTCAGAGTCAGCAACAGCTGGCTTCATCTGCTCAACTTCAACAAAGCTCTTTGACCCTGAACCAACAGCAATTGCCTCAGTTGATGCAGCAGCCGAAACCCATGGGGCAACCGCAGCTTCAGCAGCAGCTACAACATCAACAACTTCTACAGCAGCAGCTACAGCTACAACAACAATATCAGAGGCTGCAACAACAGCTGGCTTCATCTGCTCAACTGCAACAAAACTCTTTGACCCTCAACCAACAGCAATTGCCCTTGTTGATGCAGCAGCCGAAATCCATGGGGCAACCTCTGCTTCAGCAGCAGCAGCAACAACTTCTACAGCAGCAGCTACAGTTACAACAACAATATCAGAGGTTGCAACAACAGCTAGCTTCATCTGCTCAACTGCAACAAAACTCTTCGACCCTGAACCAATTGCCCCAGTTGATGCAGCAGCAGAAATCCATGGGGCAACCTCTGCTTCAGCAGCAGCTACAACAACAACAACTTCTACTGCAGCAGCAACAACTAGTTCTACAACAGCAGCAGCAGCAACAGCAACAACAACGAACTCAACTTCTGCAGCAGCAGATGCAGGCTCTGAGGATTCCAGGACCTGCAGGTCATAAGTCACTAAGTTTAACAGGATCTCAGCCTGAGGCTACTGCATTTGGCATGACCACACCTGGCGGAAGTTTAAGTCAAGGAACCAGAACAAATGCCATGTTTGGACAAACTGAAATCATGTCTGTTGTGAATGAATTGAAAGAAACAAGAAAGGAAGTCAAGGCTATTATCAAGATCCTGCTGAGGTTTTTCAAGGTCATTTCCATTGTTATGGCTTTGTTCATTTTCGTAACTCTTTTTGTTGTTTTAATCAAGTAAAATCAATGTTGATGTTGGTCCTTGTTTTAGGATTCATCATTTCAGAGTTGAACTTTAATTTCTATTATGGTCCTTGTATTTTGTCTCCTATATGTGTAATTCTGTTTTAAACATGCTTATGTTTTAGTAAATCAATAATACTGCCATGGTTTCATGCTCATTGTAACTGGAACACCTTCGATTTGAATTCAACCTGAAACAAGATAATTTTTATTTAAAAAAAATTAATGTTCTCCTACTTGGTTTTAATGTAACGGTACTGTACAGGTTTCACTTCATAGACACTGATCAAAGAGTTAGAGTATTTCTAACACCCTCCATATTTTATTAAATAATTAGAATCCTTAGTTTTAATTTTTTTTTGAAAGGAACCTAAGTTTTAATTATTTACTTTAATTGACCAAAACCAAAACGAGGCAAAAAATATTACAGGGACTAAAACCAAAACGAGACATATTTGCAGGGACCAAAACCATATTTTAGCCAAATTTTAATCAATTCTCATATGAGATTGATTAAAAAATGGACAGAGGCATAGGTTCATTGATTTTGTATTTATCAAATTAATTGAACCGTTAATGTTGCCAAACATTCAACTAACTTTATCAACTATGATTGATCAACCTTCAATTATAAGTTATGAGTAATTAGAGAGATATGACTTAGACCATACACAATGGTGGGTGCTTCACATATTTAGCACCGTATTAAATAGGCACTCTCATTGTGGAGAATAATATATGGGTGGCTATGGAGAAGGGTGGCTATGGAAGCACCCTCTCTATCTTCATTTTTCATGGGTCCCATTTAATAAATCTTAATAAAATAAATAAATGTTGTTAAAATATAATGATATAAAATTATCTGTGAGACCAATTTAATAATTTATTTTGAGGTGTTGGGTTGGAGAAAAGTGGTGCTTATTAAGTATTACCGTAAAATGAGTGATGTGGAAATATGAAATAAATGTAAACACCTAATTTAAGATGCTTTTTTGTGGATGGTCTTATGAGTTATCAACTAATACTATCACCATTCTTAAAAAAAAAAAAAAAAAAAAAAAACTAATACTATCACCTACTTGCTATTTTTAGCTTTAAAAAAATAATTATCATTGATTTGAAGTTGCATATTTTTGGGTTCTACTTCATCCCTCGTTCCATTATAGCACACTTTTGAAGTAGATTGGATGATGATGATTGAAGAGTAAGGGTTCATTCCATATCACCACGAAATCTTAACCCGACTCATAAAATCTACGAAAGAAATAAACTCAAAACAACACGTCAAATAACATCATCATCACAGTAAATACACTTTTTTTATTCATGTTTTGGGTCAACCCGACCCATCCAAAATAAGATCGACAACCATCTTACTACTATATCCCTAGTTTTTTTTTTTTTTTGTTTTGTTCAAGTGGTCCATGACTAAAATTCACCTTTTTTTCAAGATGAATAATTAGGATGTGCCGGTTCAAATCCCGACCACTGCATTTAACAATGTATGTCTCTGCTAATTGAGTTATATTCACGATGATGGAGAGTTAAATTTCCTTTAACCCAACCCAAATGGATTATCAAGTTCTTTTCTCCGATAATTATTTTCCTTTACCATTAAGCATTTTTATTCTCTCTCTCACTTAATTCTCTCAATCGTAAATTAGGGTTTTGTAATTCCCAAATCGTGTTTAACCTTCTTCTTCCTCCAATCCAATGGCGGAAAACGTAATTGGTTCACCGGATTCTCAAATTCAGAACCCCTCTTCTTCAAACCCTTCAATCCCATCTCCTTCACCAATCTCTCAACAACAACAATCTCCTTCAATTCACATGTCAAATTCATCACCATCTCTCTCTCAAGATCAACAACAGTTACACACCATCAATACCATTAACCCTAACTCCAATTTTCAACTTCAACAAACGCTACAACGTTCTCCTTCTATGTCCCGCCTTAATCAAATTCAACCTCAGCAGCAGCAGCAAGTTGTTGCCAGGCAGCAAGCTGCACTTTATGGTGGGCAGATGAATTTTGGAGGATCAGCTGCTGTCTCTGCTCAGCAACAGCAATTAAGCGGCGGCGTTGCTGCCATGGGTGGCAGTGCTTCCAATTTGTCGCGATCGGCGTTGATTGGACAGAGTGGTCATTTTCCTATGTTGTCTGGTGCTGGAGCTGCACAGTTTAACCTATTAACCTCGGTATAAAAATTGGTTCTTTTTCTTATTTGCATTGCAATTTTTAGTTTATGAGATGAAATTTTGGATTTTTTGTTTGTGTTTGGTGTCATAATTTGTAACATTGCATTCAAGATTTTGTGTTTGGTTATTGTTGTGAATGCGATTACGAAATTGAATGTGCTTGGTCGTCATTTGTGTGAATTTGATTATGAGTTTTGTAGCACCGACACCTCTGATCAAAGGCGTGTATGTTGTCTGACATGACACCATCACATGTGATTGCTTTGAATTAATTCATTTTCTCAATTTTTTACCGGTGCCAGTGTCGTGTCCGGTATGTGGCTGCGTCAGTGCTTCATAGATTATGAGATTAAATTTGTGTTTGGTCATTGTTGTGAATGTGATTTTGGGATAGAATTTATATTTGGTCATTGGTGTTAAGTGTTAACGTGATTATGAGATTTGAATTTGTGTTTGGTGTAGCCGAGGCAAAAAGGTGGGATGGTGCAATCCTCACAATTTTCTTCGGCGAATTCTGCTGGACAATCACTGCAAGGAATGCAACAAGCTATTGGGATGATGGGGTCGCCCAATCTAGCCTCTCAAATGAGGACCAATGGAGGTCTTTACACTCAGCAGCAGCAGATTCGATTGACTCCAGCCCAAATGAGGCAGCAGCTCTCACAGCAGGCACTTAACAGTCAACAGGTACCCAATTTGGATTTGTTTCCGGCTTATGTTGTTTCTCAAAATATATAAGTTTATGCTTCTCCTGCTATGAAAAAAGTCATTATAAGTTTATACATGTTTATCGGAACGTTGAATAAAGAAGTTTATAAAAGATTTGAAATTTCCATCTGTACGAACACATATGAGAAGCTATTATTTTAAATTGTTTATAGATGCTATAACCCAAGCTTTATATGTTATGATCTTATTTAAGGAACAAATAAATAATTATGCTTGCCGATCATCAACTTGTATATTCGTAAAATAAAGCTATCGTATTCTCACATGGTTTAAATTTTAAATGTACATGAAGTCAGAGTTTTAATAAGGCGCCATTTCTTTCTTGGGAATGATGATTTGAGTAGACCACTTATCCTATTTTTGTCATGCGTCTTCATTTTGTCTTATAGTTTTAGGGATAGGCAGAGGTCAGACATTTTTAGTAACTTCAGGGGAAAATGTTAAATTATATCCTTTTGTAGGATTTAACTGCAATCAATTTAACTTCAGGGGAAAATGTTATATTATATCCTTTTCAACTTTCAATATGTCATGCAAGATGATTAACACCTTTTTTTCCTTTTGAATCCAATCCTTTAGTTTAGACTGACAGCTTGAATTAGTTTAATAGAAATTTCATTTAAGAATTTTAAAAAGTAGTTATAATATATCAATGGTTTATGAAGGCAAGGGAGCAAAATACAGTCATTCGAAAGTAGTTAAATGTGTTTGTGTGTTATCATATCTAGTTCAAAAGCTAAACTAAGTTTTTAGCATTTGAATATCAGTAGGGAAACGGGAATTTCATCATAATATTTTTGAGGTTAGAATGAAAGCAATTAGAATAAATTACATTCCCTCTCCTAACAGAAGTCTAAATTACACTGCCCTCCCTTATTTTAATAGTTACATTTCTTTCACCACCTAGATGAATATGTGTAACACGTAATCCTTTTTAATTCAACCAAAAATATTATTGATAATTGTTTTCTGTATTTGAGATTCCTAACATCATCAACGTATATCTTTGAAACCTACTATCAATTATGGAACATTATAATGATTTTGGGCAAAGTTCCAAAGTGGATCTGAATTCCAACCTCAATGATGAAGTGTTCAAAATTTGTTGTTGGTTGATATTGGAAGTTGTAGAAAAAGGTGTGATTTCAGGGGGCTAATTTATAGTTGTTCACTATCGCTAAAAGGTTCGTTTACTTAAAATGGGAGCTCTCAAGGGAGGAGGGTATAGTTTACCCAAAAATTTCAAAGTTCATATTCATATACTTGTAAGCGGAGTTTGCTATGTGGTATAATGTATTAAGTTACTGAAGTTTCATTATGCATGTAAATATGTATACTATTTTTCAAAATGAATTGAGTCATATTAAAACATTGACAGCGTTGCTGACTACAGGTTCAAGGTATACCAAGGTCATCATCCCTTGCTTTTATGAATTCTCAGTTGTCTGGGTTGTCTCAGAATGGGCAGCCTGGCATGATGCATAACTCTTTAACACAGAGTCAGTGGCTTAAGCAAATGCCAGCAATGTCTGGCCCTGCCTCCCCGCTGCGTCTTCAACAACATCAGAGGCAGCAACAGCAGCTGGCTTCATCTGGTCAACTGCAACAAAACTCTATGACCCTGAACCAACAGCAATTGTCCCAGTTTATGCAGCAGCAGAAATCCATGGGGCAACCTCAGCTTCATCAGCAGCAGCCATCCCCTCAGCAGCAGCAGCAACAACAACTTCTACAGCCACAACAACAATCTCAACTACAAGCATCTGTTCATCAACAGCAACATCTGCACTCTCCTAGGGTGGCAGGACCTACAGGTCAAAAGTCAATAAGTTTAACAGGATCGCAGCCAGATGCTACTGCATCTGGTGCGACCACACCTGGCGGAAGTTCAAGTCAAGGAACTGAAGCAGCTACAAACCAAGTACTTGGAAAGAGAAAAATACAGGATTTAGTTGCACAGGTTTTCTTTAAACTTGGTTAGTCTTTTTTCTTTCTTTTCGTAAGTATCTGTTTAATGGCTAATTTTGAATTTAATCTTCTTTACTACAGGTGGATCCACAGGGTAAGCTGGACCCTGAAGTTATAGATCTTCTTTTAGAGTTTGCCGATGACTTCATTGATTCTGTAAGGAATCTATTATGCTTACCTTTTTTTCTCATATTGCAATATGTGCTTGCCTAAAAAGAGATGATATGCCACAGTCATGTTGTTTAAATATATCGGAGGGAGTGATTCATCTTTATCATTAATACAAATTTTTGTGATGTTTTTTTTCTTTTGGTATCCTGGATGATCCCTATTGGGATCAGTGTTATCGATGGCGGATGAAGGATCATGGCTAAAAGCCAAAAAACCAGCCATATAGTGCTGCCATTCCTTCACAGATTGGCAAAAACCCGCCATGACTTATATTTAGACAACAACACTGATTGGGATCATTGGTGAATGTCTGCACTGCTAATGGTGACAGACCCCCACCCCCACCACCACCACCACAACCTACAGCATCAAGAAATTCATTATTAGCAAAGTTGGTGAAAGGATTGATTTTGTCACAAGTATAACACACTTTCTAATAATTATAATTGACTAATGAGTAGTCGATTTTGCCTAGTGGGATAAGGTTTGATTGTTAAGCATGCATTTAGTTTCAATTTGAGAAATCAGTGTGTATGAATTTTTTGAATTCACGATTGAACTATGGATTCCAGATATTATTAAATTTTTATTATCTGTTAAATCCATTTTGACCCCTCCCTTAACAGCACACACTTTTAATTTCAGTGATTCTTTGATATGATAATCCGATGTTGACTATTTTCCAAAGTATTTTAAAGTTCAAAATTGATCGCTTCTCATTACCACTAATATCTGCACGGCTAATTTGAGATATGTAACTACTTAAACACCTATTGTGCTTGTCATCATGGTGGTTAAGGATATTATTTCCCCTGTTCTCTGCATAGTAAATGAGCCATTACTAAAAATTGGGTAAGTGTTGACTTTTGAGTTTTCTTTCTTAGTCTTTATGTTATGAGCTCAAATTTGTTAATGAATGACAGGGATGGACAGTTTTCTTGTTCAATAAATATTTTTGTCATGGTAAATGTCTTACTTCTCCTAGTGGGATAAGGCATGGTAGCGGTTGTTGTAAATGTCTGTATTCTATTTCTGTGTTTTGATGTTGAAATCCACAGATGATTTTGTTTTTATCTCAGCGTGTAACATTTTTTGGTTACGAACTTACTTGTTCTTATATGCAGGTAACTACACACGGTTGTATTTTGGCAAAACATAGAAAATCATCAACTTTGGAGTCCAAGGATTTATTGCTACACCTAGGTATGTTGTTTGTGTGTTTTTTTTTTCTTCCTGAGTTTCAACCATCCCTGCAAAAGAAGAATGTAACTCCTGCATTGCTTTACTGTTACTTAGGAAAAAAAAATTAATTGTGTAATCACAAATAGAGCTAGAAAAGAAAAACGTTTTCTGAATATTATTGGTTTTAGATGATGTACAATAATGCCCTTGTGGTTTTTGTCTGTGGTTAATACTGCACTCTTATTCTGAATATTGTTGACTCATGCTAAGAGGGGTGCGGAAGATTTACATACTAACACAACATGTGAATTCATTTCTTTCTAGTTCTCTTTTTGTATCCTATATTTATTGTTTGATTTTTAGCTTTCTCATTTAACGGGGCAATAAAGTCTATTGTTGGCCCAGACCTATTGGAGCTCTGGGCTATTTTTATATCATGTCTAATATGGAGTATCGAAATAAGCCCTAATCGACTCTTCTTTGAAACTTGTTAAATATAAAAAAGACCATTGCTTTCCTTGATATCTTGGGTAAGATTAAAGTTAAATACTTGGATTGATAGTACTGACATTTTTAATTATATTTGGTAAAAGAGTTGACATCGCAGCTTTGCTGATTTACTTGTTTCCTGTGTCATTTATTCAGAGAAAAATTGGGATTTGACAATTCCTGGATATTCAAGTGAAGAGAAGAAGTACCAGAGTAGACCTGTAAGCACCAAAGAGTTTCTCTCTCCCGAGCACAAAAAACCATGTAAATGTAAAATATGATACTAATTTGATTCTTGCTATGCTTCAAACTTGCAGCTCTCCAATGAGCTTCACAAGAGACGGCTAGATGCGGTAAGTTTGAAGGATTCATCTCTTTGGTTTATCTGTATACTTCTTCCATCAGACAATAATATAATTAATGCGTTCTTTCCTTGCTTGCTAACCATTCAACAATCAGGTTCGCATGTTGATGGAATCCTCTTCAGTCCCGGAATCAATTGTTAACAATTCTAAAGATATCAGTAGACAGGGCCATCCCAACCCTGCAGGTTCCCATCATCTAATGAGACCCCTGAGTTCAGACCAGCTGGTTTCTCATTCAACTAGTTCTCAAATGCTACAGCAGATGACAAGGTTTTAGTTAACCTCTCTGTTTCTGGTCTTAGGTTTAACTGCCTGTGTGCTAGTAAGGTTCGTTCTTCGTTCGTTCTGTTTTAAAGTTGTTATCTATTTATGTTTGCTTCCTGTTTCCAACAAGTCATTTTAGTCCAAAGAATGTAAATTTATTGCAATCAATATTCCTCTTTCGCAATTCCATTGCAAAAATCATGGGAAGTGGTTATTGCAATTTAAATGCAGAAAACTATCATATGTTTATCCTATTTTGTTGTACAACGATGGCAGATTTTGAATTTATAAGCTCATGAAAACTGTTCAGTCCTTCAACACTAGCTAGTAACTGTATATTGAGACGACACATAAACTTACCCAGTGTATTTGTTTCCGCTTTTTTGGTCTCAGGTCTGGAAGTAAATCAAGAAATTCTTGCTGTTACTGATTATAGCATCCAAGAAAAATTGTAATTATTTTGTATTAGACATGAAAGTTAGTTGTTAAAGTATCCCGCTAAGCGACTACTCTCCTCTAGATATCCCCCCCGCTCCTTCAATAGTCATTTATTTCAACTATTTAAACCAAATAATGGATTTGTAATGGCCATTGGTGCCTATAAATTCATTGGTAGAGTTATTCAAACTTTCTTGTATACTTTATAGTTCTGGTTGGCATGAAAAAACTCTTGTAAAGCTTTTAAATTTTGTAATGCGACCAACACGCTGTATGTAATTATTTTATTTATACAGAAAGCAGTAATTATTCTGGCAATATCTTACCACACTTTGTATCTTTTTTGTTGTTAGTGGCCGTATCTGTAAAATGACTAGTATTATTTGCAAATTTGTATTTTATTTTCGAATGTTATGAATTGATATAGGACTTTTCACACTTATTAAAAATTCATAATTTCCATTTTGCATAAAAAAAACTCATGGACGGTCTTGACTTTACATGAAATGCCCATCTGAGTATAATGTAGTGTATTTTTGTCAGTTAGGAGATGAAAATGTATATTTTAACATATAGAGGTTGTGTATAAAAAAAACATATAATAGAGGTGTTTAGTACTTGTTCACCTCTCTTAGATTACTCAAAAAAAAAAAAACTAATTTAAAATTATAAAAGTATTTTTAAACAAATTTTCAAATGAAAGAACAATATTTTAACTTAAAACTTACATAATACTATTTTTAGAAACAGACTTACATAATAAGTTATAAAAATAAAAAATAAAAACTTATAAACTACTGTTGAAGGAACTTAAAGGAGGGTGAATAAACATTTTAGCTATTGAACGTCAATCAAGTTACTCTCCATCAATCAATTGAATTGATTCTTATGAATTTGCATCGCGAAAGTTGTAAATAAATTTATAGAAACATATCCCTTGAGCTTAGTTCAGTTGGTAGGGATATTGCATATTATATGCAGGAGCCGGGGTTCGAACCCCGGACACTCCACTTCTCCACAATTAAAACTCGGCTTTGACCTGACAAATGATGAAAATTGAAGAGGTTAAGCATATGTTTAATTTCATAGAATAATTTATCATTTTGTAATTTGGTGACAAATTATCTAACCTCTACAATTGATATGATTCATTAAACTTAAAGATTTCCTAATGTGGGTTTTATGTCTCACAACACAAAAGTCATGAAACCCATCAAAAAGGTTTCCAATTCCAATGCATGTGGGACAAAATATGAAGGAAGCCAAACTCCATCAGTTGTTGGTTGGTCCCCCTCCCTTGTGATGTCGACGTACGAGGAGTACGATACGCAATATTTTCACACCCAATTTGCTTTAAAGTCTTTCATGTTTTCTTGTCTTGTTTTTCATTTTTATAATTTTTTTCTTGTATTAACTAATGACCCTCATAACATTGTTGTCCCTTTTCTCTTTGCTATATGGATCCATGGAAAGTACGTACATTTTTCTAAGCTACTAAATATGTGTAGTAATAAATTAAAGCCACTATAGTCATTATTGTTTTTATGAGTGGCAGTGGAGTGTTTTTTGTGTGAAGAAGAAGAAGAAGAAGAAGAAGCAAAGTAACTAAGTAAGTAACATGGTTAGAAGTCCTAAGGAGGTTAATAAAGGTGCTTGGTCTCGTGAAGAAGATGATATCCTCTCCAAATATGTTGTCATTCATGGAGAAGGAAAATGGCAAAAGGTTGCCCAAAATGCAGGTGCTAAATTAATTACTGATTTTCTCTAATGCACAACTATATTATAGTTGCCATTCAATGTGTTTTCATGAGACTTGTATCCTTTCCTGTCTCTCCAAACAAATCTTGATAGTTGGATTAATTTGAATGGCCGAGAGGTTTGTCTAGAGAGACTGTAGAGGATACAAGATTGTTCCATGCATGTCCTTAGATTTTGAATCCGATTTGGCCGTGGCAGAAGATCATGTTGTCTATTATAATTTTTCTTAAATAGTTTTCGATTGGTCTCTTTGGTTTATATGGAGTAGGTTTAAAGCGGTGTGGAAAAAGTTGTAGACAAAGATGGTTGAATTATCTCAAACCAGGTATAAAGAGAGGCCATATCTCTACCGACGAAGAAGACATGATCATAAGACTTCATCGTCTTCTTGGTAACAGGTGATTTTTATTTTTATTTTTGTTTTAAATTAGCCTATGCTACTCGACACAAGTCTGATAATGGTGATCTAGAGTTCGGTCGAGAGCTAAGTGAGATTTGACCAATATAATTCTAGTCAGGAATCGAATCATCACAATTCATTCTCCTTCATTATTATAAATGACTAAAATTTATGATATTTGTTCTATATAGATGGTCTTTGATAGCTAAGAGACTACCAGGACGAACAGACAATGAAATCAAGAACTACTGGAATACTAATCTGTCAAAGAAGTTACAAAAACAGCCAACATCATCATCATCATTGCCATCACCATCTTCTGTTTCACTTCGACACAATCATGGCAAATGTGGACATGTAGCACCAGAAGCTCCAAAGCCTAGGAGACTGAAGGCTGTTCATCAATACAAAATTTTGGAAAAGAATAGTGGAAGTGAGTATGATCAAGGAAGTGATGAAACTTCTATTGCTGATTTTTTCATTGACTTTGATCATCAAGATCAATTGATGGTTGGTGATGATGAGTCTAATTCAAAGATTCCACAAATGGAAGATCACAAGGTGAGTTCAACAAATAGTACTCATAGTTCATCATCACCTTCTGATCATTGTCATCTTTTAGCAGAGAAATTTGACCCTCAAGAGATCCTTTTGGATGTGGAGCTTAAGAAGATGGCTTCCTTTCTTGGACTTGAAAATGATTGAAGTGATTTATTCCAATGAGGGGACCAAGAGAAAAAGGTCAAGTGAATTGGGAATCATATAGCCTTTGCTATATGCCATTTTTATATGTATTTCCTAACTAAACATGTAACTAGATGAACAAGTTCTTGGCTTCTTCTTTATGTCACTTGATCACCAATCCTTTATACCAAAAAAGTTTGAATATAGTGACGGAAAATTAGAGACCGAAAAACATGAAATTCGTCTTTGATTTTGTCTCTAATTGATACAAAATTATAGACGCTAAAGTAGAAGATTATTTCTTTTTTCTATCACTAATTTCCGTCGATAATTTCACTTTTTCTAGTAGATATTATGCCACAATAATTTAGAAAGTGCTGGAGTTTTACAATTTTTGTTTACCAATTTTTTGTTGGGAGCCATGCCATTAATTTATGCATCTATAACTGTATTTGAGTATAAATATGTAACTATACATGAAGAGATAAAATACTCATACTAGCATATACTATGCAAAGGATTTCAGTTTTGATAGCTTATAGAAGCAACATAACAAACAGGAGTACTGTGTGTGTAACCGTAACGACTATATATTCATTATCAAACTCGTGTGTATATCTTTTATTCCGAATTATCACCGGATCTATGCAAGTGGTTGATGCGTAGTGTGTGTTAGTGTTGTAAATATCATCGGGAGTATTTCTCAAGTGTCAGGTTCAGCAATATTAATTGCTTTATATCTACTTTAAATGTCACAAATTTTCAGGTTTAAGGTCACAAATCACAGTAGTTCCTTCAACTTGAACAATTTAATTTTCCTAAAGAGATGCTTGCAACAATAGATGATAGACAGTCACAGGGAAAAAGAAAGCATCAATGTGAAAGCAAATTTATCCAAAAGAGAACATTGTGTATATAAACTACTGTGCTAATAAAATAGAAAAATTTGGTTATACTAAAGTGAATTATCCCTGTTGAAGATAATTTTAGACATCTTAACAATTAATTAAAGAGAGAATTTTAATTAAGATGATCCACATACACATGTTAGGTATAAAACACTGACCTGTTAATATATTTCCTTGATAGTACTCTAACCAATGTTTGAGATGATTTCTTGTCTCAAAAGTAAACTATTAATTTTGCTCGTAAAAAATGGTAAATTATTCATTTTAAAAGAATATAGTCCTAAAAGAGTTATTTATACCACTTGTGTTTGCATCAATCAAAATCATGTTTATAAACTTTCACCGTCATTTCATAGGTGTCTTTTCAGCTGATTGGCGTATAAGTGTATGTTTAGATTCATGATAACTTTGACGAAATAACAAGAACCTACTGTGATTTTAACAAAAGCTACACTTGAAGAGAGAATTGCATTTAAATTATAACACGATTCTAGCTGGTAAATGCAACTCTATGTAACTTTTACATTGGAGTGATTGAAATCTAGACATAACCATTCGGTTCAAACCCATTTTCAACTAAAATCAAATTTGCACTACCTCAAAACACTGAATTAACTAGTTATATCAGTCCCAATACCATACAAAGGTTTACTTTCCAATCTATCTAATCTAGATGCCTATGAAGTTCATTTCCATTTACATGTAAATCTCACATAACAGGAAAACTTATCTTTCTCCTATAATTACTCTTTAACCAACGAATATAATTTGATTAGATACCTTTTAGGTTAAGTTATTAATACTCACTAGATTTATGTACTCCTTGTATAAGTTTTTCTATTTATTTAGTACTTCCTAGATCCCAAATTACACGACGATTTGTAATTTCACATTTATTAAAAATTTAATTAAGATCGTTGATGTTTTCATTCATTCAAATTGATAGAATACATCAGAATCAAGATCGCTAAAAACGTAAAGGGTGAATCTGCGAATAAACTCACAACACCCAAATTAATAGCATACAACGACAAAATTCCTGCAAATAATATGATAAAATCTAAATCACCAAAATATTCATGCTTCCGGATCTGCAACGTTGACATCCAAATCATTGATTGAATTTATGTCTATTTTTTATCTATGCTTCCAGATCTGCCGAAATTTATCTATTTTTTTTATAACTTATGTCTATGTTAGATTTTTTTTGGTGGTGTCTGGGGTTTGAACATCGGACCTTATAAACTGAGTTAAGCTCACGGTGACTATGTTCGATCTTAAATATATGGAAAAAAAATTATATTTGAGAATTATAAATAAGTTTTAACAAAAATATCATTTACCCTTAAAAAAACAAAATGTCACTTAGTTACTTTTAAATTTTATTTTCAACAATCCTTTTTTTCTTGTAAACTAAATTTAGGGTGACAATTTAGAATACAATTATTTTTAATTACTATTTTAATTACTGCATACATTTAAAAGAAATCCAGAGATAATAAAATAATCGGAAAAAAAAAATTGCAATTATTTTTTTTTATCCCTCATTTTTTTTTTTCATTTCATTTTATTTCAATTTTTGAGTTGCAAATATTTGATATTTTAAACCTTTAAATTTACTTGAAATGATTTAAAAAAGAAAAAAGATTAGTTCTTCTTCGTAGGAAATAGGGATTGAAATTGGTTCTTCTTCTTCTTCTTCAGTGTTCCTTCTTCTCCATGGCTGCTGCTGAATCTCCAACTTCTGTTCGTAAAGGTTACTTCTTCTTCTTCATCAATCAATCACTCAATCTTTTCTTTTCTCTTTCTCAATTTGATTTTATTGTCATCTTTTTTGTGATAGTGGTTGTTCATCTCAGAGCCACCGGTGATGCTCCTATTCTCAAACAATCCAAATTCAAGGTACTTTTCCTCTTTAATTAATGGGTCTTTTTTTATTTCTTCACAATTCGCATTAAAAATCGTTAATTTAAGCTTTTGGGTGTGAGGATTGTGCTTAAATCTGAATTGTGTGTATTTTTTTTATGTGAATCGTTAATTCACATGGTTTAGGTGAATTAGTAATCGAGATAATTACTTTCTCTCTTTTGGGTGTGAGTTTTAGGTTTTATAAGTTCTTCATGTTTGCTTTTGCTTGGATTGGTTTGATGTGGTAACGAAATCAGTCATGCCTTTTCTTAATGTGGCTTCTTAAATTGATTAATGGAACCATGTTGAACAAATTAAGCATATGAATTATCATACATCGCCCTCAGTCAATGTTGGTATACATCAAATCATCAACATTTCTTACTTTTTAACTTCTGTTCATTTCCAATTCTATTCATACATAGTTCATGTGCTGTCTACCTTTGGAATTATACGGATAAACACTCCAGGGAGACTTCTCAAATATTGGCTACTTGTTGCTTTGTTAATACAATTTTATCTCATACGGAGTTCAATGTTGTTATAAATAAATTTGAAGTTGAGTTAACTATGACAAATGTGAAAGGATGATAGACTCTCACTTTAGGTTGTACAGCATTTGTGGAGAAGACCTGTATAGGCCCCTAAGAAGAGCTAATCAGGTGGAGGGTAGTCCAATAATTAGATTTAGGGTTGAGAAGTCTAAGAAAAACTACAGACCAAACATCTAAGAAAGAGTTATGTTTTTCTGTTTTGTCATTAGACATGATTCACCAGAGTATCACGGTCTTTTTCAGTTATGTTGATTTGTTTTGTCATTAGATATGATTCACAAGAGTATTCTTGTTCAATTCATGCGGCCAACCCTATGTAGTAAGAAAAGATTTAAGTTGTATATATAGTTAACTGCGCCGATTTACAATGAAACAGACAATTAAAAACCATGCTCCACTAGGTAGGTTTGGTGGCTACTTGAATCAATAGCGGCCATTGGTTCTAACGAACTTGTTCGAGCAAAATATTTTTATATAGTTTATCCTCAAGTTTTTGACATTATTCTTTGTACCTTAAACCCATACTGCATTTCATTTTATATGCACCTTTTGATTGAGATTGCACACTAATTTAAATGCTGACAATGGGGAAAGAAGGGTGCAGATTTTTTTCTGTAAGGATTTCCTGCGCTTGATGTTAGTATATATACTTACTTTCTCACATATAGAAAATGCTGGTTTGGAGTGCATAAACAAAAAATTTAGTTTTAAACTGAACTCTGAAAGTCGTTATATTAAGGAATTCATGAAAAAAATTGACTGAATCTCTTATTCTATGATAACAAGCATTCTTAATTTTGAAGTGTAAAAAACTTACATATATATTTGACATGGCAGATAGCTGGAACTGATAAATTTGCCAAAGTGATAGACTTTCTTCGCAGACAGCTCCACAGGGAATCATTGGTAAACAATAACTATTTACTCTACCCCCATCTGGCTCTTTAAAGGCTCTGCATGCTCAATTTTTTGTTTTCTCGTTTTGCAGTTTGTATATGTCAACAGTGCTTTTTCACCGAACCCTGATGAACTGGTCATTGATTTGTATAATGTAAGAAATTATTGGATTCTTTTTTCCGTTGTTTTTAATATTTACATTGAATGTAAATGATGCATATTGTCGTGATGATTCTTCTTGTTATCTTCGTTGTGTAAAACCTTTTGAGGAAAAACATAAAATTGCCTGGCTTTTCTTTCTTTGTTAGTGAATATTATGATGCCTTTTGCTTCTTGTTAATTATAGTCTCAATGTTATAGTATTGTATATGACATTTTATTTTTTGAGGTGGGGATTGGTAGAGTAGTATGGTAGTTGTTGAGCTTCTCTACGATATGTGTAATTAGTAGGTGTCTAGATAGAAGTACTAATGGAACCATTAGCTCATAGGAAGTGTGATAAGTATCCAAGCACTTTGGGAACCCTCCCTTAAAAGCTAGTTGTCAAGAGAGAAGTGCCAAGCCACTTAAATACTCCACCAAGCATCTCATACTACTCAATGTGAGACTTGGGCACTCTATAATACTCAAATCCCTATCCTAGCACCGCTCTTGAGAGCCAACATCCCGGCAGCTGCACACTACAGCGCTTTACCTATCTGTCAGCCCTCTACAGGTAATCCTATCCGAGCTATCGGCAATCAACAATAATACCAATTGATAATTATCCAAACACTTGAGGAACCCTCAATTAAAAGCTAGATATCAGGGGGGAATAACCAAGGCACTTAAATACTCCATCAGGCATTTCATGCTGCTTAATTGGGGACTTGGACACCCCATAACACCAAGGTCCCTATCATAATGCTGCAGCAGATTAATTATTTCATGTCAATGGTAGAATCTGATTATTACTTAAGGTGCATATAATCACAACATGTTAAGTAATTTTACTCTAGCATTTTCAGATTACTTCTAGTATGAGCTCATAATTACTAGTCTTGTAAGTTTGAAAGAAACCTAAATTTCAGAAACAGTAATAGAACTGAACCATGGTTGTCTTTGTTGTTCAACCAAGTGTTAGAGCTGGTTACTTTGGCCCTAGCACCAGATATCTCTAATTGGGCATCTCACCGACTGTTGTCCCTGTTTTGTAAGGCATGAAAGCTTGAAAGCTTGCTGGTTTTGTAAGGCATGTGTCATGTCGTCAAGCCATCCCATATGTGACAAGCTTGATGCATATGACATATATGTACTAGCTTGTAGGAGAGTTTTGATATTATCGGCTACAATGATCGCATACTTATTAAGTGTTTGCTTCCAAGTAATATGAGATAGTTAGAATATAAGAAAATACATATTTTTATCTTATGCTAGAGTATCTTAGTTTATCCTATAATCAATTTATTGTACTAGAGTATCTCTGATTATCTCCTTATGTTTTTATTTTCTCTTATGGGCCACTTTGATTTTTCAGAATTTTGGCTTTGATGGAAAACTGGTTGTCAACTACGCTTGTTCTATGGCATGGGGCTAACACTAAAATAACAGTTGCTGGTCGATATAACCTGCAAATTCCAAAATGTGAATATATATAGTTTTTCTTTAGTTGTTACCACACGTTTCAGCACAAACTCGGACTTCAATTGCATACAATCAAAGTACAATATTGCTATTGAACTTGAAGATTCTGACAAGGTAGAAATGGAACAAAAACTAACATGTGTTCTTCATAACTTGTTGGTTTGAAATGCCTTTATTTTAGGAGTGTCTTTACATAATGGAGCCACCCTTTTAGTTTTATTCATGCCATTTTTTTTTTGTTGAGAAATCTATCATGTCAATTTAGTCATGGATGATGGTGGTTTAGAAACTCGTATGCTTGTTGAAGTGATAACCATTCAACTATTATTCTTTAATCAATATATCATGATGATGTATATAGCTTCAACCAATAATTTTATTGAATTATACATCTTAGTAGTAGAACTTTTGCAACTTGATATATTTGTGCACTACTCACTTCAGCCTTAAATATAAGCAAAATATCAAATGTATTTATCCAAATTTAGACATAATATCTTTGATATTTTTTGCTTATATCTGATTAAGTAGCTAATGTGAAGTTGTAATTTACAACTACAATGAGCATGATTTCATAGAACGCAGAAGATTATTAGTATACTCCCCCTCACCCGCATGAGGTTACGATTCTTTTGTAAATAGAGAGGGTGGAGGTACATAATAGTACCATGAATTGGAGTGATGGACCACTCATTGCGAATCGCCTTCGTTGACAGAAACCCATAACCATGGTCTTGTCTTATTTCATGAAAAATATGCTACATGAAACAAATGAAATATAAGTAAAATAAATTTCAAAAACTTAAGAGTGTGTTTGGATGGATGAATGTTTTGAGGGAATTCAACTACTTTGAGGTGAATTTAAAGTAGTTGAATTCCCTCAAAACATTCCTCCATCCAAACACACTCTAAGAGTATTAATTATCATTTCATAAATGTCATGCGTGGTAGTATCTGAACTTCGTCTTTTTAGATCACAATTGAAGCTTTTAACATTATTTTTCAACGTATGGACTAAATATAAGTAAAAGTTTTGAACAAATTTACATCTTAGTGGTAAAAACTTGATGATTTTGTGTTTGAAAGTATACTTTCGAACAACAAACTTTATATATTTCTACAATTGAAAAAGTGGAAAAAAGAAAAATTATTATTAATTAAAGTGTTGTTGCATTAAAGATCATTTTGCCGCACAAAAAAAGAATTAAAGATCATTTTACAACTATTTTTGAGAAAATTTAAACTGCATTTTTTAAGATACAATGTGAACTTTGCTATCTCTGATATCATTTCACTCTGATAATTTTTGTTTTTATTCAAGGTAAACCATGAAGTCAACCATAGTTTAATAATTTCATATTCCAAATTCAAACAAGTGGTATCTGCAGTAACTCCAAGACCTAAGCTAAGTTGTCTTTCATGAATGAATAAATAGTGGACACAGAAGAGCATGTGATTCATTGAATTGAAATGTATGATCAAAGTAACTCACATTGGTCTAAATTTCAACCACATTGAAGTAACTCGCAACTTATTTGGTTTGATCTTCAAAGTCCACAAAAACTGTCTACAATCTGCATGGGCTTCAATGCAATGCAGCAGACAGATGGGTGCATAATGCTTTAACAATGTGAATATAGAATGAAAAGTTAACGTTATTATATATATGCATATAGTTTTCACCTGACCTATGGTGCCATGCTGACAACGCTGTTGCGGAGATTTTAAGGTTTCCCTCCTAAATTACCACAAAGTTCTCACCCTTGGATGTTCTAGTTTTCTTTTTTTATACATATACAACTTCATGATATCGATAAAAAATTCAATTATTTATGAACTTATTTGTGTTTATATGTTTTTTTGCACATATTAAGAAATGATTAATTCTGTATACATTGACAGTGTATTTTTTTGTTACACATGTATTCAATTAAATTACTATATGATGTTTCATTTTTAAATAAGTTCCTAAAATATTTCTACATAAATGATTTGATCAAATGTATGTGTAAAAAAAAAGTTATTTATTTCTTACCCTATCGTTAATTGGCACAATTAAAGTTATTAAATATGTGCTTTTGGTTCTCTCAAAAAAAAAAAAAATTGCTTTTGGTTTTGTATGAGTACAAAAGGGAAAAAAAAAACACTTATTTTATCTTAGTTTCTTTTTCTTTTTTTGGTTTGGTATTTTATCCTAGTTTCTTAAAACAACCAAAATTTTAAAGTATTAAGCTAAAAATAAAAAGACCAAAATTAGGGGCGGAGAAACAATACATTATATTACTCATCTGATCCAACATAGCTGTTGTTCAAGGTTTGTTGACATTGATTAAAAACAGATATAAATGAATTAAACAAATGTTATTTTTTATAAATTATCCTTATTAACCATTGATTATTATTAGTCGTTGTTGTAAATGTTTAGTGGAATAATGGTTTAAAAGTAATTCAGATAATATTAATTTATGGTAGAATTAGAAAAATAATAATTAATATCACACAAAAATAACAACTACTTTTACTACTAAAAAAAACAGTTATTCAAACTATTTTAGGTTAATGGTGCTTTACCCATCTGTAATATATGTCATTTTTTATTTTTTTCCTTGTAAAATATTTTTTTTGATTTACCCCTTGTAAAATATATATTTTTTGGAATACCTCCGTAAAAGGTCATAAAAAAACGACTTTATTTTTTTTTTCTTCAGAATCTTTTGGTTTTTTTATATAATTACAAAAATATTTTAGAAAATGTGTTAAAGAGAATGAAAAAGAATAGAGTATTATTAAACACCAACTAAAAGTCCTTGTAAGTTTATCTCAGTTAGTAGGAACAATGTATAATATATGCAAGGTTTAAGATTCAAATCTCGACCTCCTCAATTAAAAAAACACCAACTAAAATTAAAGATACGTACATAATAGAGGACAACTTGTACTTGTGTTGTGCTTGGTTTGCAACTTGCATTATTTCACAGTGAATCTGAACCAATTGGCACCACTGCTCTAACCAGTAAGCATACATGCAATGCAATTGCAACTAGTAGTCGATTGGACCAAATGGTTCAATTGGGTCACGAATGCTGCAAACTAATTTAGGTCAAACATTTTTCTAGAAACAATTCTTTGTTTCTTTATTTTTAACTCAATCTAAAAACAATTTTCAAAAGAATGAAAAGATGATAAAGAAATAAATATATAAATACTTTTGCATATCCACATGAGCTTAACCCATGAATAACGCATAATATTTCTAACAATTTTTTTTTTTTCATGTTACCATTATTATTTCTCATAAACGTTCAATTTAAAACATTCGACTTTGATAGTTACTCCTTAAGCATCCAACAATTGCTCGAATTTGGTTATTATTGTTCGTTGTTAAATCATTTAATAACTTTTTAAATTGATGTAATCAATTAAAAAAAATAAAAAAAAAGTAGTTATATTGTCGTTGGACATATTTTAAGAAAGAGTAAATTTCGTTGACTATTATTTATTAGAAAGGAAAAACATTTGTTTTATGGAGGAACTAAACCGCCTTAAGATACCGTTGCCGTTTTTCTTATTTTTTTTTAAGGCAAAATGTGAATTCTTCAAATCAAATGCATACATTTTTCAATAGTTTTAGCGCAACAATTGCTGAGATATTTCTAGTCTGAGAGTTTGAGCATTTAACTCAACAGTGATAAATAAGTTTTTTTTTTTTTTTTTTTAAATAGAAGAACAAATGTATTAAGAAGAGGACTATTGAAGCATTTTGGGCCATAATGTGGGTGCTATGTTTCTGATCTACCCATATGGGGAAATTGATCCTTAAACACCTATCAATTGCTCACAGTCACGTCAAAATACTCAAAATACCTTCAACGACAACTAATTATTGTTCTAAAAACTTTTTTAAATCGTTACATCAATTAAATTTGATTTAAACAATTTAAAAAGTACTAAATGATAATTAATTATCATTTTAAAACAAACAACAATTAATCGCCGTTCAGCGAACGATAATATGAAAATGTAGAACAAGGCAAGTTATCATCAACAATGAAATATTCAAGAAAAAACACAAACTTATCAATTAAGCGTTATTTCAAATCCTCTATGCCGGGAGTTATTAGAAGTTGTCATTTTACACTTAAATTGATATACGATTGAATTGTTTGTCCACTTTATGAGAGTTAGAATACTAAGCTTAGACTTTTTATCAATTTTGATACAAACTCATTTTTGCTATTATAAACTAATTTCTCACTTTGTTGGAGTGAATCCTCAAAGGACCAGTCTTTTGCTACTTAAATTGGTCATTTGTGTTGTATTATGTTTGCACTATCTTTGTTTTAACAAGTTTCGTTAAAAAAATATGCATGTCATTTTAAAATTGAGATAACTCACATAAATATGCTAGATTTGTCCCACTCCTTAGTTTCTTAATTTTTTTCTTCTTCTTTTAATCTAAATTTTCAACTCCAAATACATTAATAACTATTTTTATTTTTTTTGCAATAATGTCTTTTTTCATTTCTACGATTCGAATTCACAAACTTCAAACAATGATTGTTCATCTCTAACGTGAGATGTGATGAATGTACATATGTATGTAATGCTTTCATCTTTAGTTATGGAACAAAATTTATAAATTAATAAAGTAACAAAAAGTAACATAAATTACAATAAAGTAAGAGGAGCATAACATGCAAATGAGCAAGACCAATTCGAAAACAAAAAATTGAAGGATCAATTAAAAAAGAGGTCTTGTTAACAAGTGCGCTAAGAGCCTCTACAATGACGAGGTCTTCACTATTTAAGACCTAGTACCTAATAGGTACTCCTATTGTAGGAAAAAATTTGGGGGTTTTTGTAAGACTTGAGGTCTAACTTAAGACCCCATCTTTAAGTTCCCACACACTTTTTTTATTAAAATAATATGTTAGTAGTGGAATTTAAATGATTAAGAGTTAGTTGTAGAACCCATTTAGACTTTTTGTTAGAAGATCTCTATTGGAGTGACTGGGTACCTATTAAGTACTGTTATTATAAAATAATAAAAAAGTGATGTGTACAAGTGGGACCCGTTTAAGACCTTCAATTTGATGATCTCCATTGTGGATGCTCTAAGGACACATATTAAGGAAACTAAAAGTAGTAATTTTGCATTGGGAATTACAACTTTTTAACTTTTAGAAATTTGAATTCAACACTTTTCATCATTTTTCAACAAATTATTTATATTTATGTTCTCTTAACCAAATACCCTAAGGACACTTTTAACATTTTCTTAAAAAAGTTTAAACATAAAGGATTTCATTTATTTATGTATATTTACAATAACTTATTTATTATTTGTTAAAAGTAGCAGTACATTACTTATTCTTATACTATAATTTATTTATTTATCTTTATAGTCTATAAGGTTCAAGTTCAAAACATCCACTATTACACAAACCACCATATCTCTCAACTGCATTCAACCTTAACCATTTATCGAATCACATTCACCGGTCAATACTAGATCGAACAGTAAACAAAAAGCAGTGCAACATAGCATCAAATCAATCTTTATTTGATCATTAGTATATGAAACACAGACATGGACACGTCGAGTAATAATTTTTAAAAATTATATAATTAAATATAATTATATGTGTCGGTATTAGATATAACACGTATCAAATACCAGAATACGTTTAATAAAATTGTCCATATATCATAGAACATAGTTACTGATGAGATATTTTGGCATCTATTCTCTCTTGAAATTTAAAAGCAGTGCAACATAGCATCAAATCAACCTCTATTTGATCATTAGTATATGAAACATAGATATGGACACGTCGAGTAATAATTTTTAAAAATTATATAATTAAATATAATTATATGTGTCGGTATTAGATATAACACGTATCAAATACCAGAATACGTTTAATAAAATTGTCCATACATCATTGAAGATAGTTACTGATGAGACATTTTGGCATCTATTCTCTCTTGAAATTTAAAAGCCATCAAATCAACCTCTATTTGATCATTAGTATATGAAACACAGATATGGACACGTCGAGTAATAATTTTTAAAAATTACATAATTAAATATAATTATATGTGTCGGTATTAGATATAACACGTATCAAACACCAGAATACGTTTAATAAGATTGTCCATACATCATAGAACATAGTTATTGATGAGACATTTTGGCATCTATTCTCTCTTGAAATTTAAATACTATTCCACAAACCACCATATCTCTTAAGTGTATTCAACCCTAACCATTGATCAAATCACATATATCAACCAAAATTAGCATTGCAACATAGCATCAAATCAACCTCTACTTAATCATTTATCCATGAAACACGAATAAAAATATTAGACACAACACGAACACTGACACACCAATATTATTAAATATTTGAAAAAATCACCTAACTAAATGTAGTTATATATTCAGTATCGTATACGACATCTATCCAACACCAAAATATGTTTAACCTCGTTAGTGTCCGTGCTTCATAAATTATAATCATAGAGGAGAGAGTTTGGCATCTATTCTCTCTCTTGAAATATAAATACCAAAGATTATAGTATTTTATTTTGTTATTAGACTGCTACTACATGCCGTGGCCACCTCTGCAGAAATCTGAGAAAGAAATGAAAGAGCTGGCACAAAACCCAACACTTTCATTTCATTACAAACCTCACAATATTACACGACACAACAACACTAACTTTTTGTCTAAACCTCCTCAACAAATATTATTATTAAAAAAATATATAAATTTTATTTTATATATATAAACACATATCTAGTTTCATTCACACTCATTTCACAATCCTAGCCTAGAAAAGACCCACGATATATCAAACTCATATGATTATTAATGACTATGATATCTTAATAAGAAGATTCAGATACCCTCAACAGAAAACAAAACAAACTAAATGGAAAATTTTCATCTCTTTCAAAACCAAACCATTCTTAGCTTTGAACTTTGAGCTCAAACTCCAACATTCCTAACAAAGAAAATCCAAACATCTTCTTTAGACAAACATGAGTAACTGGTTAGGATTTTCTCTCACTCCACACTTGAGGATTGATGAAGAATTTGGTACAGAAAACCAAAACCAAAACCAAAACCATGTAGCTGAAGGATCAGAAATAGGAAGAAACTATGTTACTCCTTCTTCTCATCCTCATCCTCATCATTTATCTATTATGCCTCTACGTTCTGATGGTTCACTTTGTGTTTCTGATTCCTTTACTCCTCAAGGTATATATATGTATTTTTTATTCTTACTTATTAGTAACATTTTTTTGATGGTTCTGCATGTTCTAGTAGCATTTTTTTGTTCTTACTTATTAGTCCTCAAAAGGGTATTTTTTATTTTGCTCAAAACTATTTGCATGTTGCTAAAAAAATGTTTTTTTTTTATACTCTTGATATGAATAATTGAAACAAAAAAAAACAGTAATTTTTTTGTTTTATTTTAATAATTTGATAATGATTTAGTAATTAAATTTGTGTATGGATTTTTGGTGTGACAGAATGGAGATATGAGAATGCAATAACTGATGGAAATTCAAATGAAGAAGGACCAAAACTTGAAGATTTTTTGGGATGTTACTCAAACCAAAACCAGAATAGTACTACTACTAGTACTATGTCTAAAATTAATGTTAATGTGTCACCAAGTTTTTGTACCAATAATAATCCAGAGATTGACACAAGGGAGAATCTAACAAACCAATCTTTGATTCACTCTTTTCATGCATATAATGATCACAGCAACAACAATCATCATGCTTTAATCCATGATAATAGCATGTATAAATCTTGGATGACTCAAACTCAGTTTTCTTCTGAGGGGAAAACAACTTCTAGTGATGGAAATGGTTTTCAATCTCTTAATTTGACTATGAGTCCTTGTGTGCAAAATGGTGTTGGTGGGGGTGTTGGTAGTGCAATTTCTAATGTTCAAGTGAATGAAGATCCTAGGAAAAGGTCTTTGTCAAAATCTAATGCTAGAGAACCTGTTCCTCGTAAATCTATTGATACTTTTGGACAAAGAACTTCTCAATACCGTGGTGTTACAAGGTATTAAGATTAATTAATTTGATTTTTGTTTATTATATAGTTTTATTCAAGGTTTTATATATGAACTTTGAAACTGCCACAAAAATTTAGAGAAGAAAAAAACAAATTGGTCACTATTTCTTTTGCTAAATGTTACATATGCCAAATACAGTGACCAATTTTATTTTTCTGTTGCAATTTTTTTGTCCTTATATCAACTTTTTTTAAGATAATGTTTGGTATTGTGACAATTTGCTATTTAATACATAATTTTTTGTTGAATTTGTATTTTTAATTTTGTTTAGGCATAGATGGACTGGGAGATATGAAGCACATTTATGGGATAATAGTTGCAGAAAAGAAGGGCAAACAAGGAAAGGAAGGCAAGGTAAGAGAAACATGACATACACTTTTGATTTTGTTTCAATTTTTTTTTTTTTTTTTTTTTTTTTTAACTTTTTAGTTTTTTGGTTTATGTTGTCATTGACTAAGGAAGCATGTTTTGTAACTATTTTCAAGAACCAAACTAGTCCTCTAACCTCTTTTCTATTTTCAATCTTTCTTTTCTTTCCTCTCTTGTTTTAAAAGAGAATATACTAACTGTTTGTTTCATGCACTTGTTTGATTCTTCTCCTTTCATGGCTTCTTCAAATCTTTCACAGTTTACCTTGGTAAGTCACACTCCTAAAAATGCATTTGTAATGTAACACATAAATTAAATTAAATGCATAACATATTTGCATTATTATTAGGTGGGTATGATAAGGAAGAAAAAGCAGCAAAGGCTTATGACTTAGCTGCACTGAAGTATTGGGGTCCAACAACTCACATAAATTTCCCTGTAAGGTTTCTGAGACTTGCACAGTTCACTCCTTTGTAAAAAATTCTTACTAATATTCACTACAAGGAAAAAAAAATATTTAGAAAAAGTCAAATATTTATTTTGTATATTTAATGTATATGCAGTTTGAAACATTACATAGTTAGTAACTGTGATCACTCTATATCTACTACTTTCTTAAATGCTCAGTTAAGCACTTATGATAAGGAACTTGAAGAAATGAAGCACATGACTCGGCAAGAATTTGTCGCCAATTTAAGAAGGTACCATTAAATTTTTTCCATGTGAACTTGGTGAATTTTTTTCTTCCTTTTGGCCTTTTGTTTTCACCAATTTTATTCAATATGGAATGAATGGTCCTTTTTGCTTCACTTGGACAGGAAGAGCAGTGGATTTTCAAGAGGTGCGTCTGTGTATAGAGGTGTGACAAGGTATGGCCCAAAGTGTTGTGCTTTTTTCATTAATATTAGTAAAATTCTCAATGAATTATTTGCTGCAATTTCAGCTTTTGTTTTTATAATTAAACACATGGACTATTATTGGTTAACAATTTATCTTTTTCCTCTTGTCTCCAATTTTCAGACACCATCAACATGGAAGGTGGCAGGCTCGGATTGGAAGGGTTGCAGGAAACAAGGACTTGTATCTTGGTACATTTAGTAAGTTCCCTATCCTCCTTCGCTATATTCTATATCCTTTGACGAAATCACGATGACACCATGATTTTGTTAAATTAAGTATTTCCTTACTTATGTACAAAGTTATAAGTGCTTTGACGAAATCATGATATGGCACCATGATTTTGTCGAAGCTCCAAAATCACACCGCAAATCCAAACCTACGCATTCATTCTATTTTGCATTGTTGTTAAGCATGATATATAGTGTGAAATATAATCTGACTTTTATGATATCATGTTCTAGTTTAATTGAGTATCTTGATATTTTATCTAATTAGTGAGCCATAAAAATTATATAGGCACGCAAGAAGAGGCTGCAGAAGCATATGATATTGCAGCAATCAAGTTTAGGGGAACAAGTGCTGTGACCAACTTTGACATAAGTAGGTATGATGTCAAGAGAATATGCTCAAGTTCAACTCTAATTACCGGAGATCTCGCAAAACGTTCTCCTAAAGACTCCACCCCTCCCGCAACCACAGCCGAGGACTTCAATTCATGTGGAAGTTCATCGACACTTTCTCAGCCGCCTCCTCTGACTATTACTGATGGTGAACAACATTCTGATGAATTGTCCAACATGGTGTGGAATTCCAACAACGACGAGCAAAAACCTCAGAACGGCACCAACATCACCGAATCATCACAGCACGGTTCACCAAGCAACAAGAATGAGATGAACCCTCAAAGTCCCAAATGTTCATTGGGACTACCTAATGAGTTTGGAGTGAGTGGAGCAGATTATGGACATGGTTACTTCACACTGCATGGACCAAAATTTGATGATGGAAGCAATGAAAATGACCACATGAACAACAATAGGCTTGGAAATTTGGGTTTGGTTAATCAAGTTCCTATGTTTGCTTTGTGGAATGAATGAAGGGAATGTTTTGACATTAAAAAACATTAGCTTAGGAATTAAATCAAATGTCAGAATTATTATTGTTGAATGATTATTTATGTTTGGTATATGGTAGTAACATGTTTTTCTTTTGAAGGAAAAGTTATGTCAGAAATGTTGATTCCTTATGTGTTCAGTAGGTAGGGTACATACACTAATTCAAATCCAATATGGATCCGGGTTGTATGCAGTCATACGCTTCTCGACCGACTAAGTAAGATTGGACTCTTCTTGAAAAAATTCTTCAAAAACTGAACTGTCTGATCTTGATTGAACGATCTGATCTTGATTGAACGATCGAGAAATGTATGATTGTGTGCTGTCATATTGCGCTTAATCCAATACTAACTAGCTCAAGATTATTTATTTGTTGGAATGAAAATTGTTGCATAAAACCAATGATGAGATTTGTACAAAATCATGAAAATGAAAATTAGTATGTCTTTTTGGCTAGCAACTTATTATTATTCATCTAAAATGATCATTTGACAAGTTGTCATGAGTACTTTTTCATTGACTAGAAAGATATTTTCATGCATGAAATCTTTATAGAAAATTGGTTCAGTTTGTCATGCAAATAAAATGAGGGTAATAAATTAATGGAATGTAGCGGGGAAATAAAACAGTGACATCCATGTCTTTTGGAATCAAGACAAACATCAAAGACAAGATGAGGCATTTCCCTACTCAGCAACATAACGTTACTTTGATATTAAGTACGCCTGATTAAGTAGTAGATAATTTACTTATTTAGTCTTAAGTAGTTTATGTATTCACAAAATTAGCAACCTACAATGACCCAAGTGACAACCCACAATGACACCAACAAGAGACTAAAACATCACTATACGATCCAAAATACTAAGACATTGAGAATATAGATTACTTCTTTTATAAACAAGAGGTTGCTATTTAAAGTGAAAGATTTTATCAAGAAAGTATAGCGAAAGATTGGCAGCCGTTAGATGTGGGGATTAGCGGAAATCATGTGTTGATGAAGATGAAAATGAAATAGGTGTGTTGATATAGTTGTAAACTGCTATCGTGAATGTCTCGTGAGATAAGTTTTCAGAATAATTAGCATTTTCCTACAAATAATTCATTTAGTTTATTTCTAGTCAATTTAAGGTTTAACCATTTATATTTAAATTTTAACTATCATCTTTAAAGTGTGAGTCTCTCACATCATTATATATATCCAAATAGAATATGTTACATGACTTCAAATCCAAATCACTGTTGCAAAGACACTTTTGATACAAATTAAGATTCAATACAACTTGATATACTCTTTTTGATACACAAGTTATATACACATTGATCCAGTCCCCCTCATGAGGCCAACTAATGACTTCGATACCACTGACTTCGAAGAGCACTCAGAGCAACAATAGATTAATTATTTTGACCACTAAGAGATCGGGATCTTATATATATCACACTCAAAATTATTTACTGACATAAACATTTATGAATTGTTAATCGGAATTTTTCTTAAAAATGATTTACGATATCTCCGATACATATTTTTAGCTTATTTTCATAAGACTTTGGTCATTGAAAGTGTATATTAACTAATAAAACAAATAATGAAATCAATTTTCTTTTACTCATGTCATAAGTTAAATAACTGGAATTTTATTTTATATTATCATTGTCATGTGTTTCCAATGTCGTATTATTTCAAATTAAAAAGAGATCATCATACTCAAAAATAAATAATTTAAGGAGAATGTTAACTAATCCCTCAAAGATATTGGTTAATCAATTAAAATTGAAATTTTTTATGAAAATAAAAACTTACATTTTCAAATTAAAAAAAAATTATTTAAAGATTCCTTAACTAATAAATTAACATTGATTAAAAAGAAAAAGAAAAAAACAACAGGATATAGTTTGACCCAGTCAAAGAGTTGTCGCCTGAAGGGAGACTACCATAGTACGGTACGGCTGAGCAGCAGGGAACAACCTGCTAAAATACACCTATGGGTATAATGCGCACTCACTTAAAAGATCTGTCGCCATGTCATAAAAAATACCCCTTTTGACTTGAGAGAAAGGGGATGGATGAATGGGGAGGTGCCTTAAATTGTGTGCCCATTCTCATTTTCCTACAAGACAAAAATATCTAGTGTCTTTTGATGAAGAAAATAAAATTAATTTCACTTTTTTTGAAGGAAAATTAATTTTAATAAAAATGGGAAGAATGACTCCAATCTAGAGGTGATAATAAGTCTCGTCAAGGCAGACTTTGATAGGCCTAAGTTTGATTTATGAAAAATTTGTAAGCTTGAGCTTGACATATAGATTTTCATAGGACTATTTTTTTTTTTTTATTTGATCTAACTTATTTAAAAGTTTGGTTTGATCTAAAAGCTTATTTACAGACCTATTTCATATTAAAATCATTAAATAGTGTCAAATCAACATAAAAACTTATTTCATTATAAAACTTGTGTATCATTATATGGCCTTAAATTGTAGGGCTTTAAAGCCTATTTAAAAAGTCAATTATTTGAGTTGTTTCTCGATTTTTATGTTTAATATAAACTATATATTGATATAAATAAAAGATAAGTTTTAATAGTATCCATAAACGGACGACCTATCTGGCTTCACTTGCTTTTTTGATAGCATAAATCTATCATATTTACTTCAACAAACTTTTTAAAAATCCTAAACCAAACCTTTTTCAAAACCCTATTATTATAACCTTTTTTACATAGACTAAAATTAATGGTTATTTATTTATAAGGTTACAAGGTTAATAACATATTTCACCTTATTATTTATTGATTCAATAATAAAAAAGACATTTGTTTGTGTATATGGTGTTTTATGCATGTTAGACATTGTGTTTGTAAACTAATAACAAGTGTAGCACAAAACATGTGTGTCACATTAATAATCATTTAGTGCTTATTGTTTGATGACATTAACTATAACACATAGTGTGTTTGATGACGTAAAAGAAATGCACAAAGTTTGCATAATGACTGCATGGTGCTTGTTGTCTGTTGACATCAAGAACAACACATGAGCATGTCAAGTACGAATATAACAATGGCAGCTGATTCATTGTCTGTTGAGTTGAGGTGAAGCATGCAAGTGTTATTTGTATAAGTAACTTTGACCATGCATGCTATCACTTTAATGTACTTTCATCAAATCTTTTATGAATGCTACATATATATGATCTTTATTTAATTAATATAACTAAGGTAAGTATATCAAACGAACAATAAAGTATTATGGTACCATGGAGCAAGCATCATCTGGAGATTCATTGTCTGCTTGCTCAAGTCAAGCATGTAATAAAGTTATGGTACAACCAACCTTCATATCTAGTACTATTACAACACCTTAGGCAATCATCTCAACAAAACTATTGATTTCATATGATATTTTTTATACAACTAGACATATAGTGTGTTTGGTATTGTGGTCAAGTTACTTCAGACACATCACCATTCTCACATCAAAAACAACTTTGGGATGCGAGAAAAACGATTAGAAGGTGAATTGAAACATAGTTATTTCCTACGACTCTCTAATTTGTTCTTTATATTCAATATCTCTCTAACAACGTTGACGATTATCAAAGAATATTCTATATAAAATGAGGGAAAAAGTTAAGGGTGAAATTGAAAAAGAAAAATTTAAGAGAAAAATCAAGTGAATCCATTCATGTGAAAATAATACACTCATTTGAATTTATTGCTCTTACAACATGTCGCTGTAACAAATCTCAACCATTTGATCACAAATCAATCGAGATCAAGTAAACGTTGTTGATAGCAAGTAAATGGTTGAGATCGTCTACTATATCAAATTGTGTGAATAAGCTAATGCAAAGAACTGGAGTACATAACACACACTCTCTTGAGTGTAATAGCAAGTATTAAATTAACAATCATGTTACTTTCCAATATATCCTAAATTGAACAAAAACTCCTGTTTGAAAATGGCGTATTCATTTATTTGTATAGCCTGTATGAAAGTAAAAGGGGACAAACAAAATTTATCACTGCAACAAATTTTGTACGGATTGAAGGGGGGCCCTTTTGGGGGTTTGCTGCAGGGAGAAAATTTAGAGAGAGATTCTTTGCAGAAGAGAAATATGCATATAATGGCAGAGAGGGCCATGAGACGCAAGAGACATAGAAAAAGACACAACATGTATAGGACAAGATGCTTAAACATTCAGAGACATTTCTCCATCATTACTATCCTATTTCCAGCTCTGTTCATTTCTACAGTCTATGTGTGTCATGCAATCACCAAATCCATATTAGATACAATAGCTCTGAACAATTTCAAGTATATAAACGTGTATACATTAATATTAATTCACATCATACATGCACATTTACATTATATAGTAGGGTGCTGTTTATGGTAGGAGGCTTGAATAGGTCTCTCACAGTAGGAGATATTAAAAAGATTGATTTTTTTTTATAACAAAAATGGCATGTGTTGCGGTTAGATTGACGAAGAACACTGATCTTACCATAATCCCTCCACACTAGATTTTTTTTTCATTTGGTAGATCTAAGAGAGAGAGAGAGAGAGAGAGAGAGACGTGTATTGTAGCAACTCCATTGTTGTTGTTACACTTTCTGTTGATTGCTATACCTCCAACACAATAAATTCTCCTTCGTCGACCTTCAACAGCAAATCGTCGTTTTTTTTCAACACCAACACGTCTTTTTTTGTTCTTTTTATTCTATTTTCATTCGTAATTTTTCATTGACCAGCTTGTGTTCACATCTGAACTTAAACACCATCCCTCTCAAGATCTGAGTTCTGTGAGATTTTCCATTCCGATTTTGATTGTTTTGTTGTGTAACATTTGGTCTGGCGACGGATTTAATCGCTTTAATCTGAGTTTAGTGATGAATATGTGAACTTTGGGTTGAATGAATTGAATAATTGAAAAATCAATATTTTCTGCAATTTTGTTTTGAGGTGAATTAGATTAAATGAAATTTGAGTTTAATGAATGTTGTTTTCTCTAACTTTGGGTTGATTAGATTGGATTAAGATTTCCAAAATTCGTCGTCGTTGTTGTGCGGTGCATCGCGTTGTTGTTGTTGTTGTTGGGCGAGTAAGAGATATGGAGAGGGAAAGAGAAAGATGATGGAACATAGTGTGAATATAATGTTTAAAGAGTATGATAATACTATGGTCTTCAAAAGTTTTCAAGCACATCCAATGATTGACAACAATTTTATAAAAAAAAAAAAAGTCAAGTCTTCTACTATAGCCTTTGCCTATATAGTAGTGGTTAGGTACAGTTATTAAATCATCAATATTTTTCTAGAAGTCTATGTTTAAGTTGACATATGGTTTCAACATCTTTCAAATATAAGTTACTTTATATTTAAGTTTGATTATAAATTTGGTCTTTATTTTATTCAATATGAGATTATATTTAGGTACCGTTTGGCCCGGCTATTTTTCAGCTTTTCTACGTTTTTAAGGAGAAGTTAGGCCAAACACAATATCAATAAAGTACCTTCGAAAAAGAGTACTTTTTTTAGAATGCATAAAATTGAATGGAATGAGCTTTAACCAAAAGTTGTTGAATGCTACTTCAAAAAACTATTTCTCCCCAATTTATTTCACAAGCATCTCTCTTCAACTCCCGCCGGCAACCTTTTGTTTTATTTTTTCAATACGCTTTTTTCATCCTTTTTTTTTTTTTTAACCGGTCCATTTAATTTTTTAATGAGGTTCCATTTAAGTTTATTATCTATTTTTTTAAGGAATTTTATTATCTTTTTATCACTTATATATTAATTTCAATATCTTTTGATCATCACAACCACGCAAATATTTGTATTCACGCTGTCAATGAATGACACCGAATATTTTTATTCCCTTTCTTCAACCACGGAAATACACACACGCATTAGTGTTTAGAGTAATACTTTATGTTCCTCTTTCTGTTTTTTTTTTTTTGTTATGCTAATGCGTATAATTTTTGTTAGTGTTGTGTAATGCATATAATTATTTTTATAAAATTTTGATTTTAATTAAAAGTACAAGTGTAGTTGCCTAAAAAAATTATACTTATATATAATTTACACATTTGTATTGTAACAAACTATGCATATCTTTTTCTTATTAAAAAAACTAAACATATCTTTTTCAATGACACCAGCAATGTAACAAATATAATATTATATATATAAATTCTTATCTTTTTGACCAACACTAAAAATATGGTATTCTTATAACAAAATTTGTTATAGAGTATAATTGGAAAAGAAAAAACCAATTATTCTCATTATATATACACACATATACATATTATAGATATGATTGAGCGTGACGAAGAAAGCAATATAAATGAAGAAATCAGTTCATATAATCCAGGAAGAGTGCAAGATGGAGGCTACATGAATAAAGTTAGAAATCAAATAGGAGTTGCGTTGATGGAGAGTAGAAATATTTGAGTTTGTGATGATTTATGTCTTTAAAAAAAAATGATTATTGTTTTTAATTTTCCAAACTACTTTGATATTATTTATGTTATTATTTGAGCCTCCTTAAATTATTTATCCTATTCAAATATTTAACAAGTCGTTTATATGATGATACAAATTTGTATTCATGTTACACAAAATAAACGTCATTGAGTAAATATAGTATTGATAAAAATATATCTTTTATATTTTAAACATTTTTTCCCTTCAAAAAATATTTTAGACATTTTTTTATTTATTATGTTAATTCATAATGAATTCAAAATTTTTTATTTATAGATAATGCATAAATATATGCAAGGTCCCGGGTTCGAACCCCAGACACCACCAAAAAATAATAAATTCAAAATTTTGTACAATATTTTGCCAAACAACTTTTAACTCAAAAATAACTTTAGAACTAAAAAAAAATAAAGAAACCAAACAGCTTTAACCTTTTTCTTAAAGAGCTTTATTTTAACTTTGTTTTAAAGTAGCTTTTAGACCGAAAAAAAGCCTGGCCAAACGGTACCTTAATCGTCCAAATTTAGGCTGGTTCGGTGTAGTTTTTAATTTGGTAACGGAGTCTGTAACCCTAAAATTTGATTGGACATATACTTATCATTCAATTATTTAATGATGTGTCATATTTATGTATTAGTTTATCTAAAACTCAAATCAAATTTTGAATGAGTTTTGACCACATGATACCGATATTCAACAAAATTTTAGAATGCTACCATTTAGTTTTCTATTTTAACAAAAATTAAATTTAAATCTAGAAGACCCACTTAAATATTATAAATTTAAAATTTATATATTTAATAATAATTAGAATAACATGGTTGAAAGTTGTGGTTGCAAAGATGGCAGCAGACGGCTAATAGAGTGGTGGTTATAGTGGTGGCCAAAGTGTTGGTTATAGTGGAAGGACTTTTGAGAAACTAAGAGTTCAAGAAATTGTTTAAATCATAGACATGAGTTGACTTAAAAGCAGAGAAAATAGTGATGAAAAAACTTTTAAGAAACTAAAAGTTTAAGGAATTTTTTATGGAGATTAAAATAAAAAGTTAGAATATTTATACGAAGCAAATACATATTTAACTCATTAATCTAAAAGCGCCAAAAATAGAAGGAATAAATAACGACAAATAATATTTATTTTAATTTGAGAGAACTGAATAATATTTATTGATCCCTGTTGTATCTTACATGGTGAGATTCTTCCACTTTACCACGATCTAGATTTGTGTTGGTCGATTGATTGCCAGCGAGTTATTTGTTATTCAGATTCCTTGCATATGATTAAGTCGGTTCACGATCCACTTAATATGTTTCACAGGTTTGGTAACTTGAGTAGCTTAATTAAGAAGCTCTTGAGTCTAAGATTGAATTGTTGATTTGTGTCCGGTGAGAACGGATGAGTGGCAACGGTGGCTGATAATGTTCCGGTACGACGGTAACGATTTCCGGTTCAACGGCGTCAAGTCTTCGCGGTAGAACGAAAGGTCTGCAGGCATGTTAGTAATGGAACTGAGAAAGAGTGTGTAGAAAGTGAACCCTGAACAGCCCCCGAAAAGAAAAATATGTAGAAAGTGTTGTGAAAAGTGAATCATACCCAGGCACAGATCTAGGTGGACTAAATTGGGACAACTGCCCCCACTACTCTTCCGGTTATATTTGTTAAAATTTTGATGATTAAACTATTGCTTCCGTTAAATGGAAATTTATATCATAAAAAAGAGTTTTGCTCATTAATTTTATAAAATCAACGTGTAAATGCATTTGAGATGAAATTTTGAATAATTTCTACCATATTTTATAAATATAAAGACACGTAAAGAAAACTTTTAATTTGTAGATGTTGATGAGTCTTTGATTTTTCTAATATGGGAGCCCCTAATATGGACCCTTTTTATTAAGGTCCACCCATGGTCCTTAATAAATGACCGGTTTTAATGGGTAAAATCACTTCATTTCCGGTTTACATGGATATTAATATAACACAAAAAAAAAAAAAAAAATTAAAGCAGGACATGCCATTATTCAATGTCTTCGTTTTCTCTCTCCTTCCACCATTGTTTACGCAAGTGCTGCTTCAATTCTTGAATATAATAATCATCTTTTTTCAACTCAAATGGTCCTTAAATCTTTAATCAAACTTAAGAAAAACCCATCTTTAATTTTCATGGACAACGTATGCAACTGGATGCCCAAAGCCCCAAACCATATCCAACTTTTTCCATTGGCAGAGTTTTATTGAGATCCACTCTTCCATAAATTTTAAACTAAAGTTGCTTAGTTTAAACAACTATTTGTAATTTCCTTCGTGTTGAGGTTAGGCAAATTTAGCATGTTTCTGCAGCTTAGATTTGCTTGTTCTAGAAAATGTCCTCTTTAAAGAGCTCGTGAGTAGAGATTAAAAAGAAATAGTCATCCATGGAGATTAAAGAACAAGTTGCTATTGTTTTTGTAATTTGTAACTTTACGATGTATTCATTTTGCTTTAGTAGAACGAATACATACACCTTAGTAGTTAATGTAAAACCATATTCAGAAACTCGATCCTTGCTATTTCGTGAAACAAGACCTGCAATCACTGATCTTATCCTTACTTGTTAAATAGATTCATCATGAATAAAAGGATAACACCTTAAGACAATAATTTGGGTCAGTTTTGTCATTTAAAGGTTGTGCTCAATAAACAATTAAATATAAATAATTAAATTAAATGAAAGGAAAATGTATTCACCCACTATAACCGGTAATTTATCAAGGACCATGGGTGGACCTTAATAAAAGGGGTCCATATCAGGGGCTCCCATAATAGGATAGTGTTTTTTTTTTTTTAAAAAGAATAGGATAGTGTTTATAATCTCGAGTATTTTGCTCAATAATAAAGATGTTATTATATATCACTTTTACATTGCTAAAAATTTTCAATAAATATCTATCATATAAAGTCTTGCCATTGCAAGTCAACATATTTGGATCCAACACAGATTATACCTTAAGAGTGAAACAAGTGATTAGGGATGGTTAGAGGACACATGTAGGGCAATTCCGCGAGAGCGTGCTTCTGCGTAGCATGGTGCACTTAAATTGGCGTGCTCCCTCAAACGTGGAGCCTTAAGGCGATGTGTCATACCACGTGTTAACGTGTGATTGGTATTCTGACCGGTTCAGAACAAGATTAATTTAAGGTTATTCATCATGGTCACCTAAACATGAACACCTAATTAACCATTCAATGGAATAAGTATATATATTACGTAACAAAGTTGGTGTACTTTAATAGCTTGTTCTTAATTTTCTTCTTTTTTGAGCGTTATTGCAATCAAACTGCAAGTTATATTTATGCTACAACTCCCTAGCTAGCTAGCTAGCTAGGTGGTACTATGGATTAATTAGATTGTGTAAGGAAGAATAGGATAAGAGCTGAGTTCAGAGATTGCATGGGTTGCATGCTAGCGTGACAGTTTAAGCATTTTTACCATCTATATAATATGCTATATATATAGGTACTTCTTCTGTGTTCCTTTATTTGAAGGGTGTGATTTTGTTATGGGTTAGGAATAGACAGGTCATTTTCGATAGTCTGTAAACAAACACAGCCTATCTATGCTACCAGTTGTGATATATTCGAGTTTAACTAAAGTCTATTTGGCTACTATTTCATTTCAAATCTAATCAAAGATTTATGGAAGATAGATGCTATTTAGAGTCAACGTGGATTGTAGACTAAAATCTAATCTACTAATTATAGCAAGGTCATGTTAACCGGTGCATCCAGACACTAGTTAAGGAAACTAAAAAGAAAATTTTAAAATAAAAGTAACACTTTTTATGTTTTTGAATAGTACAGCACAAATTTCAATGTAATATTTATTATATTTAACTCCTTAACCAGTGTCCGGAGGCACTAGATAACGACACGGGTTAACATTACCCATATTGTAATCACATAGTATGACTTATGAGTCGTTTGTCGCTGAATTAATTAGTAGTTCTTATGTCATGATTAAAATGATTTATATATTTCTCGACATTTAAAAAATCAAATATTAATGCATTTTTTACTTTTGCTGTTTGTTTCTTCATAAAAACATTTATGCCCAATTAAAATTATGTGGAAGTATTCCATGTTTACGAAGATATAGTACTATTTTTATATGAACCATAGACTCCCAGTTTCTTTTTTACAGCCAGAGTCCTAGTTATACAACTTTTTTGAGATTATATATTATTATGATTACGGTTTAACCAGTGACAGATCTTGAATAAATTTATTTGGGGTGCCAAAAATGTATGTATTATATATTAAACGGTTTCAAGTTAAAGCAATTAGTAGATAACAGGTCAAGTGGTTGGTTTTCCTGGATTATTGTGACGGGAAGATGGTTCAAATCCCCCTGGTGACCAAGTGAAACATGTTGCATTATTAGGGGTAATATGTCATGGCAAATTCTATGGTACATCCATTGGATGTATCGGTACACCAAGTCGTAAAATTAATAATAAATGAGTTGTTTTTTTGAAGAAAAATAATTATTTTCTATCATTGACAACTAAAATAATTAAATTTTATATACCAAAAGCTTCGACGAAATAAAATTTAATTTTTAAGAATTTTCATTACTCATGACAATGAATATTGATTATTTTTTATGACAAAATGTAAATTTTGTAATATGATCCTTATAAACAATGAAATGATGGTTTTTCTTATGAAATGATGTTTTCTAAAATATAAATATTGACAAATACCTTTTTATTTCATTAAAGTGATCTTTAATTTATATATTTTGTAAAACAAGAGTACCGGTACACTCAAAATTGTGAGTGTACCATAGAAGTTCTCGTATGTCATTTATTGAATGAATTTAAAATATGAATTTTTGCTTATATTTGTGACCGGAGGGTATATATAGTAAAGTTAGGGGATACCATGACACCTGAAGGTCTCCAAAGAGATCCGCCCCTGGATTTAATGGTGATTAATCTTCGTCGAAGAATTTAGATGACACTTAAGATGAATCATCACATTTCAATCGAAATTTTCTCATACGCAATAGTCACGGATACAACCCATGACAACCTGGTTAAAGAATTCGGGGAATGGGTAACTTATTTAGTTGAACTAAGATATTAAAAAGGTTAAGGAGTTAATGATTCAGAATTCAAATCTTAATATAACAAATAACATTTGTCATTAAAAAAACTTGGCTAAATAGTTATAGTTATACAATAATAATATTATTAATTAATAAAGTAAATTGATAATCATTTTCAACTACTTGTATTATATAATATTCATACAATGTCACGTAACTAAGACCTTACTTAAATATGATTTGTTCTATAGGATCGTAACATTGCGTCCTTGATTTCTAAGGAGACATGAACATAAATCTGGATGAGGAATTATGAATGTGTGATTAGAGCATGATTAACGGTTCTATCATGAGACATATGGGGATCAACATAAGAGATTATTGAGAATCGTTCTTAGCCACCATAGTCTGGTTGGGTTGGATACACGATTGTCTTGACTTGAGAGGTTTCCAATAAAAAAATGTCACATAACTTATCCAAAATAAAAGATAATATTGTCACAAATCAATTTTACTTTTGGGGTGAATTTTTTTTTTACAGGGAGACATTTCTATTTGACGGGTCAACAAAATATAAATGTTAGGGATTTAGATTCACTCATACATCCGTCATTCTTCAACAAAAATAATGTGAGTAAGAGGAGGAGAAGACGGGGAAAAAATGAGGAGAAGCTTATGATAGAGAGAATAATTTCTTATTCACGTAGTCAAGGCTGAACATAAACCCGTTAGTAACCGAAGAAAAAAAGAGTGAGACGGGCATATACAAACGGGTTACGAGCCAACGGGGTCGAAATTCGATTTGGTCTGGGTTGGTGTGGGTGAGTGTGGGTGGAAAGTTTTGAACCACAGGTAACCAAACCCATGCCCCATATAATATACCAAACGATGTTGTTTTGATGTTAAACGCATGCATTTTGATTTTTAGGGTTTGCATTACCGCATTCACTCACTTAGACTTAGTCTTGTTGCCTTGCCTCCTCACATTCTCTCACTTAACTGATAGAAATATGAAGGTCGATCTTGAAGCTCTCTCTCACTCTTAGTCACAAACATAATTGTAGAATCCCTAATCGTCATCGTTTAACTCGCAGTCACGACCATATCTAACCCTCATGCATACTCAATCTCTCATATCACTCAGCCTCACATTCACCAACAATTTCAAACCAAGGTCTTGATTTTTCCTCATCTTTTTGACTCTCTTTGTGTAACTACGCTCAAATCAAAGGTTAGATCTTCTATTTTTAATGTTTGTCATTTTTTTTCTTCCGATTTAGGGTTTCTAACCATTTGCTTTTGTTTTTAAAGTGTAAGTTTTAACCTAGTACAAATTTAAATGTCACTGTTATGTTTGATAATTGGGAAGGTGATCAATAATTGATCGGATTTAGTTTTAAACATCAAGTTCAAACTTTGTTTATTGACAATTTCACAAAGAAAGTTAAAATAGAATGCTCAAAGAAAAATAGAATATTCAAAGAAGTTTATTCTCTCACATTTGATTAGTACCCATACTTGACTCTAATGATGAAGTAATTATATGTTAAATTATTAAATTTCTTGCTAATGGTGTTCTAAGAATATTATTTAAGATTTTTAAACAAAGTAATTAATTATTAGATCGTTAAGTTTTTTTTCTTTCAAATTTAACTAAGAATACAATTTTCCATAAGAATTTATTTCTTTAGACTTCTACAACTATTGCTTTATGGTGTAGCAGTAAAAATTGTTGGATTGTTAGAAAGAAACGTTATTTCTCTAAATTTAACAGCCTATATAACTGTTGTACCACAAAATACCATAAAAATCCAATTTAGTTAAATAATAAGTCTTAAGATATAACTGTTGCACATTTTCCTGATATATCTTAAGGCTAAAGCAGAACAGTCCAATAGCCATTTTTTCTGTAAGATACCACTGAAATTCCTATAGATGTGCAACAGAAAAAAAACAAAAATCCAACTACCATATATCAAAATCAAATCATGAAATGAGAATGATATAATGTGGCCATAGAGATATATAGGGATATCCCCATTCCTCCAAATGGCCATCTGGGGTACCCTATAGCACCCAGCTGAATTTTAACTACTGTAAGCAACTTAGCCTCAATTTCCAAGACATTGTCACGTAATACCCTTTCTTTTTCTTCACTTCAGTGTCCTAAAACTCAAAACTTTTGCACTTTTCTCATAACATCTTTATTTTTATTTTTTTTCTCTTTATGAAAACTATTGATATTGAAAGTAAAGTTAAAACGATGGGGCGAGGGAACAATAAACAATGAAGTTCCCTTTTTATCCACAACAAGACTAAGGTCACTTTTTCTTTTGGCTCATGACGCATTCCCTTTCACACACCATGACTACCCTTTTTACCCTTCATTCATTTCACATCCTTGTTATGTCTCAACAATTCCAACATGCCACCTTTTGTCCCTACAACACTCTCAAAATAACCATTACCTAAGCTAAAGTAACACTCTCATCCTCTCACAAATACTCTCAACTACTCAAGAGTGATCCTTTTATAAAAAAATCATCTCACGATTAATTACCTTTTAATTTTTTTAATACAATATTAATATTAACTCATTTTTTCAACTATAAAATCTAATTAACTAATTTTTTCAATATTAATATTAACTAATTTGTATCACTTTCAAATCAATATTTTTTACTTTGTATTAAGGGTTAAATATGTTTTCATGTTTACATAAATTAAATTAATTTTTTTTTTAGAGATTCTTATAATATTATAAATTTTTCTGCAAAATTTTATTCAAAAATATGAATTTTACGTCTGAGTTTACTTTAAAGGAGAGACCATAAGCGAAGATGAAAAACTTTTGGAGGACTAAAAGTTGAAGAAATTTTTTAGAAGGACTAAAACAAAAAGTTGACATATTTATAGAGACAAAAAACATATTTAATCCTCGTATTAATGATAAAGAAATAACACCAATATTAAATAAGAGTAATCTAGTAAAATCAACATTTTCCCTTTTTTATTTAGGCAATGTTTGGTTCCACGTCAGAATGTCAATTATCGCGTTCGAATGTTATGTTTATAGTGATTTTGTGAAGTTAAATTTCCTAGTTTCTCTTTCACCGCATGACTACATTAAACCAAATGTCTGACCAAACACATACTTGAATACCTTTTTAATCGGTCACAAATAATCAAATGATTTGTGAGTTGAAAGAAGTGCAATGTTTTTTGTTAAGTAATCTAGTGATAATGGTAAAGTTGTTGTCACGTGACTAAAATATCACGAGTTTAAATCTATAGGGACAAGGAAAGATTGTGTATTATACATCAATTGGTGTGACTCCTTCACAGACCTTGTATATACGAAAACTTTAGTGCACCAGACTATCATTTTAAGTAGTCTAATGACAAAACTAACACACTATAAATGCGAAGTAGTGGAGAATCCGAAATTTAAACTTCAACTCTTGCGTATGAATGTTCATGAAGTTACCAACCGATTTGTAGATGAAGAAATTCAATTTCTTTCGGAAGTGACTTGTAAATGGGACAAAACATTGATGCCATGCATAGGGAGATAGGTATAGACATAGACATAAGAACAAGAAATGAGCAATAGGACAAATGTTGCTGACATTTGTGGTAAAAGAGACTGCGTTGATCCGGCTGTTTAGCTGGATCCGCCCAACATGCTTCTTTGCTCCTTTTTGCTTGTTTGTTTGCTTGCTCCACTAGTATTCTACTACTACAATGTCTTTTCTATCCCCTTTTCCCCCTCTTATCTTAATCACTAGCTAGCTGTGAAAATAAATCGAAATGACTACTAATACTTTACTACTTAAATATAAAGTTTGATCAATCAATAAAGTTCAACAAGTTTCATGTCATAGAATATATAGGTTTTATTTAGTTCTTTTTATAATAGGGTTGATAAGATTTATTAGCTAGTTCGGTTCGAGTTTTAAAACACTATACTAAAATATCTCTATTCAGACTAGATCGTAGCATTTGAAGAAAAAAAAACTAGATCACAGTACAAAGTAAAGTAGAAATAGGTACCATGCAATTAAGAGAACTTATAGGAATATGTTGAAATTCATATATTACAAGTTCTTTTTGTAAACAATGTTGAAGAACTTATAGGAATAAACTAAAAAGAGATTATGAACAATGTTATACAATATTGTTATAAGGTTTTTTCAAATAGTCTCACAAGAATTCACATCATTGATAAATTCAAATAAACCAATATAAATGAGATGATGATGATTGCTATGTCATGTCTCTTGGCGAGGTGAATTTGGTCATTTCTATTGAAATAGTATAAGTAATTTCAAGAGAGTAACTACACCTACCCATAAGAATTTAGAACTCAAATTTTTAATTTCTCACCCGTCGTGCTAGGTTAGTAATTTGGGGTAGTTCATCATCTGTTGCTGGTTATACAAGCTAGTGGTATAAATATAAGTTTCATACAATAAATAATCCATTTTGGATAATAGTACCAATTCAACCAGAACAGATACTTTTATGAATATTTACCTAAATCTTTCTTTAGGGATGAAAATAAATTAGACTGTCCAACATAATACGTATACTTCAAGTTCAACGCAAGAGGACTATGAATTAGTATGATTGATTTATTGGAAGAACATGAGAGTTAAGATTGAAACACATATATATCCATGCAGTAGATTAGATTTTCATGTATAATATTTGAATTTTTATAACGGCGTTTTTGACCGGAAGAAATCAACATATTTTTTTTTTAAGAAAAATCAAGACTTATTTGTTTGCTCTAAACTATATTATCAATCAATGTTTCTTACATTTTAAAGAATTTTTTTAGAATTGATAAATAAAAGACTGTTTTTTTTCCACCTTATGAGTTTCTCAAGTACCTTATGCAGTTCGAATTTTAGAATCTAAACTGCATAAAAATCCCATAAAACATTCAAAAACATGTTGAAATATTTCAAATTTTAGAATTCAAAACGTCATAGGGTGGGAAAAGTACTAACCTAAATAAAATCGGGAGGACAAAAGAATATATAAATTTAAAAGCCCAACCCGTCAGCTTTATTGCAATTATTTGTGCCCAGAATTTTTTTGAAGCTAATACATTACTTGGGCCAATACATTTTGTTGGAAGTCCTTGAGCTTAGATAGTTGCTCTTTAAACACCTTAACTTTTCTTTCGACCGGATTGTAACTTTTGATCGAAAATTTTTATGTGTAAAATTCGATCAAATTGTAAATTTTAATCAGATTTTTTCAGTAAGAGCACCTCCAGAGGCGTTAAAGTAATGTGTTTGTATTTTTTTTTTAGGAGATTAGTAATCAAAATGATAATAAAGGGACACATGATTTAAAACATAGTGTATGATATTAAGGGTAAAAAATTATATTTTTTAATCCCTCATTTTCCTTTGTGAATCAAGCATATATTTAATTAAACTCTCTTGCCTCTTTTTTAATTCCTCTTTTAAACCAAACATATATTTAATTAAAATATCTCACATCATTTTACTCTTCCTCCATTGAAATTCCCCTTCCGTGAAACCAAACGGACCCTTAGGAGTAAAGATGTGGCACAAATCCACTTCCACACTCCAAAGATTAAGGTAAGAAAATAACAACTCCTTCACAACTAGAAAGGGTGACGGGGAATCCACAACCTAAGAGAAAAGGTCAATCACTTGTTGATAATAAATAAATCAAGGAACTTCTCTTATGGTCAATCATATTATTCTCACAAATCTAGGCACAAGAGTTTATTGTTGATCAACATATGGTTCTCAAATTCACCATCAACTGGTGATAAAAAAATGACTTAAATATGTCTTTAGTCCCTGCACTTTTATCAGATTTTGGTATTGATCCCTACACTTTTTTTTTGTTTGGAATTGATCCCTGCATTTTGTAAAAATATTGATATTGGTCCCTCTGTTAACTTTTTGTTAAAAAAAACACAAAACTATTGGTATTAGTCCCTGCACTTTGTAAAAATATTGGTATTGGTCCCTGCACTTTGTAAAAATATTGATATTGGTGACACGTGGTGTGAAATGATTGGGCCACGGGCACTCCGTTAGTTTTGTGTGTTTTTTTTTAACAGAAAGTTAACAGAGAGATCAATACCAATATTTTTACAAAGTACAGGGACCAATGCCAAACAAAAAAAAAAGTGCAGGGATCAATGCCAAAATCTGATGAAAGTGCAAGGATCAATGACACATTTAAACCTAAGAAAAATCCAAACCCAATTAACCATTAAGATAACTAAGAGTCTAAGAAGATTGTGTAACGGTATGGTTCTAAAAGGTTCAACTCAATTATCTTATGGATCATCCAACAAAGAAACCCATTTTAAGAGCATCAAATCGACTCAACAACCGATGTCACAGTTTTTAACACATCAAAATAAGCATTAAGTTATCGCATCCTCAAGGACTCATGCGATATCAATGCCTTTTAACGGTTAATATGATTTTAAGTAGAAAGTAAAGTATTTTTTTGATAGAATTTGTATAAAACTAATAATTAGAAATCAAAATAATAAAAAGATGATATTACTGGGATTAGACTTCGTCAATCTCTTTCCAAATTCCAATGTATCCTCCTGATAAATTACATACTTTCAGGTTTTCAATTGTATCTTCGCTTGTCACTCTTCATACATTTTCATTCCTGACAAACAATGAGAGATCTTTTTTTTTTCGAATGACAATATATATATATACACGAAAGATAGGAGTACAATATACACGGAGAGAGTCGTCAAGTGACGCTCAAACAAAACCACCACAGAGGAGAATACCCCCAACCCCACACACTAGGCCTGAGGCGCACCCAAAAACACTCTAAAAGAGAAAAAACAACAAATGAATCAACACCAACATATGATAGATCTATTATATCGATTAACTACTGATTTCTTTCCCAGTTAACCTTGACAATAACATTAAAATTTAATATTGGTTTTTGACTCTAAATCTTGCCCTATTCCTAACAACTAGCATCCACAAATGCATTTATTTTAAACGCATTAGTTAAAAAGACTTTTCCAAGCAATTGAAAAAAATCAAAAGATCAATTTCGAAATGATCACTCCTAAAAGTATCAAAATTAGAATAGAACATCTATATAACGAAACCAAGATTATACATAACCAACATGTTAATAGATAATACATTGGAGTATAGATGATTTAATTCTAATTTCAATAAAAGAGATTTTTAACTACACATGGTAACCTTACTGTAAGAATTATACTGCCTGACTATTTTCATTCATTTGGCAAACATATATACAACAATACATAGACTCCAATTAAGGTTGGAGTTATTGTATAATTAACTACATTTATTTACACAATGATGAATAATGATTTTGGTGATTGTGGTCAACTGTCTCTGTATTCTAACACACCCCCGCAGTCGAAGCGGGAGGCCGGCGTACGCTGAGACTGTCTCGGAAATCTTCAAATAGTATGCGCGGAAGACCTTTGGTGAAGATGTCGGCAATTTGATAGCGAGATGGAACATGAAGAACACAGACTTGTCCACGGGCAACTTTTTCACGAACAAAGTGAATGTCTATTTCAATGTGCTTAGTGCGTTGATGTTGAACATGATTACCAGAGAGGTATATTGCACTAATATTATCACAATGCACTAAGGTAGCTTTCTGAATTGGGCAATGGAGTTCCAAGAGAAGGTTTCGGATCCAACAAGATTCAGAGACAACATTTGCAACCCCTCTATATTCGGCTTCAGCACTTGATCGAGATAGAGTTGGTTGACGCTTAGATGACCATGATATCAAGTTGTCGCCAAGGAAGATGCAATATCCAGAGGTGGAACGTCTAGTATCGGGGCACCCACCCCAATCGGCGTCCGTGTAGGAGATGAGACCAGAAACAGAAGAGGTACTTAGTTTAGATTTGGTATCCACTGGTGTAGCTGTTGGTTTGCATGAGGTCATACCTGCTCGTTCGATTATCTCAGACGCATATTTTCTTTGACTAAGAAACAAGCCACCTGCATGATGTGTAACTGCAAGGCCTAAAAAAATAACTCAGAGTACCCAAATCTTTCATAGCAAATTCGGAGGCAAGAAGTGACATAATAGACCGACGAAGAACATCAGATGATGCAGTAAGAATGATGTCGTCAACATAGAGTAAAATATATGTCATGTCATTTCCTTTCCGATAAATAAATAGGGAATGATCAGATTTGCTATGGGAAAAACCGATGGTGAATGCAAAATCAGCAAACCGTTGGTACCAAGCACGAGGGGCCTGTTTAAGCCCATAAAGAGATTTCTTCAATAAACAAACATAATCTGGATGGATTGGGTCACGAAAACCCATCGGCTGATGCATGTATACAGTTTCTTGAAGTTCACCGTGAAGAAAAACATTTTTAACATCGAGCTGATGAATGGGCCACGACTTTGAGAGAGCTATAGTAAGTACTATACGAATAGTCGTTGGTTTCACGACTGGGCTGAATGTTTCATCACAATCTACTCCAACCTATTGAGACCTTCCATCACCTACAAGTCGAGCTTTATACCTCTCAAATGACCCATCTGATTTCTTTTTGTGACGGAATATCCACATAGAGCGAATAAAATTAACATTTTGTGGACGAGGTACCAATTCCCATGTCTTATTTTTAATAAGAGCATCAAATTCGTCTAACATGGCAGCTTTCCAATTCGAGTCGGACAGGGCTGCCTTAGGGTTGTGGGGAAGTGGTGATGATGTAATTGAGGTGGTCAAGTTGAATTGAATTTTAGGTTTATGAATTCCATGCATGCTGTGGGTTGCAATGGTTCGGGGTGGTTCTTGATGGATTTGTTGTGGAGTATGTGTAGGAGATGTGAGTTCAGTTGAGACAAGTGGATGGGGTAATTGGTTAATAGACATAGGGGAAGGCGGTAGTATGCTTTGGTTTGTCACATTAATTGGTGAGGCTGGTGTTGTGGCAGGTTGTGGTGATTCAATTTTACGTGGTTCCGGTTCATCTTGTTTTGGATCATTTTGGAGGTGGTAGTGTAGAAGTGGATGAAGGCTGTCATTTAAGAATTCATAGGTGTGAGTGGAGGAAGTATGTGTTTTGGCAAATGGGAATTGGGTCTCATCAAATATGACATGTCTAGAAATTATTATTTTCTTGCTAGACAAATCATAACATTTGTAACCGCGGTGATTTTGTGGATAACCTAAAAAGGCACATGGAGTGGAGCGGGCTTGTAGTTTATTGATGGCGGTGGAGGGAAAGAGCGGATAACACAAACACCCAAATACACGTAAATGTGTGTACGAGGGATCCCTATGATATAGGTATTGAGTGGGGGAGTGATGTGAGAGAATCTTGCTAGGTAGAATGTTTTGAAGGTATGTGGTGATTTGTAGAGCATGGTGCCAAAATGATGGTGGCATAGATGAATGAGCAAGGCTAGTACGGATGAAGTTATTAATTGCTCGTATTTTACGTTCAGCTTTGCCATTTTGTGGTGAAGTGTGTGGACAAGAAAAACGGAATACCATACCATTTTTGTGACAAAACTGTGTAAAGTATTCATTATTAAATTCTGTTCCATTATCACATTGAAAACATTTGATTGTGGTTCCGAATTGAGTTTTAATGAATGCATGAAATGAGGAAAAAATGGATGGGACTTGTGATTTTCTTCCAATGGGAAATGTCCACACAAAATTGGTGTAATCATCTAAGAAAAAAAGGTAATATTTATGGCCTGCTGAACTTAAAATTGGTGATGTCCACAAATCACTATGAATTATATCAAAAGGCTTGGAAGTAGTAGAATTTGAAATAGAAAAAGGTAATTTAACATGTTTCCCATAAATGCAAGATTGACAAATAGAAGGACTAGAGATTTGTTTACACTCAATAAACTTATTTTTGTTTAGAAAACTTAAAACATTTGCTCCGGGGTGTCCCAAACGATTGTGCCATAAGGTAGGAGAGAGAGCTGCAAAGGTTGCTGGAGAAGTGGATTGATGGCTTGTGGTTGTGGTGAGAGGGTACAGGTCACCTGTGCTGTCACATCTCATTAGAGGTATCCCCGTTTGTATATCCTCCACAGAAAAACTAAAAGGATCAAACTCAATGGTAACATTATTATCAATTGTGAAGCGACGCACAAATATTAAGTTTTTAATGAGTTTAGGGGCATGGAGGACATTATTTAATGATAAGGGTGGGTAAGGTGGGGAAATGTATGTTTGTCCATAACCGCGAATTGGAATTTCCTGTCCACTGCCAACAACGATATTTTTATTAATGCTCAAATTAGAATAAGTAGAGAGAGTACCTTGAGATGCAGTCATGTGTGATGTTGCACCAGTGTCCATGTACCAATTTTCATCAGGAACATTCAAGAACAGATTATGCATTGCCGCATCGATGTCTGTAGGTGCATAATTTGAAGGAGTTGGCCCATGAGCACTATAAGCCTGTGGTGGACGAGTTCCTGTAGCCACGGGGGAACGATTTGATGGTGGACGAACCCAATTGGATGTGGGGTAAGGACAAGGTGGAGCTGCCCATGGTTGTTGTCCCCACGGTCCCCATTGTGGGTATGATGGCCACAGTTGTTGCTGCCATGGACGTGGATTGTATTGCTGTCCACTGTTTTGTCCGTTGTTACTACGACCTCGTCCTCTACCGCCACCATTTCTGCCGCGATTGTTGTTTTTGTTCTGACCGTGTTTTTGATCAAAATTATTACGGTGTGCTGGATTTCTGGAACCTTGGGTAAACCCACGATTGTTACCAGAGTTGTCATCACTGGACTGGTTTGTGGTGAGGAGAGCGGTACCTGCAGCATTGATTGTAGCAGCTGCTTGCTTTGCCTTGCGGGTTTCTTCGAGGATCAGCCTCGATCGTGCCTCATGAAATAGCGGCAAAGGATTACTCTGTTGAATAAAAATAGCAACACCATCGTAGTTCTCATTCAGACCCGCAATTAATTGGAGAACTAACCTTTGGTTCGAAACTGGTGAGCCAACGTTTGACAGTTGATCAGCAATCATCTTGAGTTCTTGGCAGTATGCCGAGATGTTGGGAAAGTCGTCCAAATGGACGCGTGTGAATTGGTTTTCCAGGTGAACAACACGAGAAGCTTTGTTGTCCTGGAAGATGTTTTCCAATCGCTCCCATGTTTGCTGTGCGGTTGAACCAGGTGACATGATGGTGTGAAGGAGGTCGGTGGAGATCGTTCCGTAAATCCATTGGAGAACGATTGCATCCAGGCGTGACCATTGTTCTTTGTTACTCTCGGCAGATTTTTCCTTTTCTACAACGGATCCTTCTTTGTTACCGGCTATTGCTTTTTCTTTTTTCTTTGATGATTCTATTTCTGGTGTGGTTGGGATTATGTGATCAATAACTTGGTAGACGGTGCAATGAATTTTGAATAATTCTGCGCATGTGGAGTAATGGTTGGTTTCCATCTCTAGAGTGATGGGAATGAAGTTTCTGATATTGTTCACAGCAAGGGCGGGGTGAAAGTTTTTGTTTTCTGCCATTGATGAAAAAGAAAAAGAATTGCAGCAGGTTTGTGTTTTAGGATCAAACTCGTGATACCATGTAAGAATTTACTGTCTGACTATTTTCATTCATTTGGCAAACATATATACAACAATACATAGACTCCAATTAAGGTAGGAGTTATTGTATAATTAACTACATTTATTTACACAATGATGAATAATGATTTTGGTGATTGTGGTCAATTGTCTCTGTATTCTAACACTTACAATACATGTTAAGAAGGGATTGATTGTTGAAGTTGATTCCTTAGTCACCTTCTCCGTCTGGCTATGGTACCGAAAGGTATCAAGTGACACTCTAAAAATGACAGTTATTGTTCTATTTATAATGGATGGACAAATGAAGTCTTTTTCAACTCAAAAAAACGTCTTTCGGTGTCGCCTTAATTTGCTAACCAAATTACGTGCTTGCTTAGGGATATTACCATGTTTTTCTTTATATCTCTTTGGATTGATTCCTGAAGCAAACTGTTGGCTTGCTTAGCAAGGTGCCTTTATATCTCTAGCGGTAGTTGTATATAGGGGTGCTCAAATAGAAACCGATCCAAAATAAAACCACAAGTCAGATCCAAAAAACTCGAAAACCGTAAGAAAAAAATCGAATATGTTTGGAAGTTGTTTTGTAAAAACTGCTAGGATTATATCGAAGATCGGATAACTTTTTCAAAACCAAACTGAACTATAAAATTAAATTTTAATACTTATTTATTATTTTGTTAGTATTATTTATTACATTAATATATTTTTTGTTGTTTTTTAATATTATACATTACATTAATTTAATCCATATTATTACTACTTCGTACGGTTTTAATATATTCTTTCATTATGCGATGTTGATTTTTTAATATCTTTGCGTTATATTTTGAATCAACACATATTATTTTACCGTGTATGTATAATATTAATATTAATAAAAAATTATATGTTGCATTTTGAATATAAAAAATCGATCCAAATTAAACAATATATATTTGAATCGAAATTTTTTAGAATAATCATCTAAATCAAGTCACATGTGAATTTTATTTTGAGTCGGATGACTTTTTATCACAAAACCGATCCAAATAGCACCACAAATACCCCTAATTATAAGCTATAATAGTTTTATTGTTTGTTATTTCATCCAAATTGCTACTCCCAAGGCTAACTCTTGCTCGGATGACCTTTGTTTCTTTCTTCTAAGGTTCTATCAATCATTTACCTTCGAAAACAAGAAAAAGATGTAAAAATCATCATTCTTCCGTCTCAAACCCGAAGTACCAAATATATACAATAAAGTGGAAAAAATCACACGTTTTTAATCAATTTTAGTTGATATAAGTGTTTTGAAAAATAATTGAAAACTATGTAAATGAGCTGCTTATTAATAATGGGTTCAAATACCAATTCCACCCTAGGTGGGTCACTTCGACACAAAGGATAATTCAACACAAAAATCTACTCTCAACGTGATCCCAAAAAACAAACACATCTCCGCATTAGGATTTTAGAAGTACCGATATGCTTAATCGTTCCTAGCATCATATAATAATTCAAATATTATAATAACCTTTAAGTTATCTCATATTCAATTTTCCATAACAAATTGAGTTTATTTAATACAAATTCTGCATGAAGAAGATTACAACAAGATGAATATCATTTAGAGCCACACTATAAATAATAGACCTCACCTCATGCATCATCACGTTACTTTGCACTCACTCGCTACATGGTAGCACACTATCTGATTTTGGCATCACTTTATCATTCACATGTTGCCTCTTTGAAGAACAAGCATACACCTAATTGCGAGGATCATCAACATTTGGCGTGAAGAATAACACCCCCTCCTTAGGTGATACATTTCGTGAGTTCACACAACTTTGAAAAAAATAATGGATTTAGAGAACTCAAATCTCAAACAATTTATTTTAAGAGAAACTCATCAACCACTTAAACTACATACTCTTGTTACGGTTATTAGGTAATAAATTTGTTAAAAAAAAAAAAAGAAACTAAATTAAGTAGATAAAATATTGAGTATTGAATAGAAAGACACATAGGAAAATAAATGTATGAAGAGTGATGACAGGTAGGAAGATTCGTTCCATGTTGCTAGCTCATTACTCTCCTAAATTAGCCCAACCGTTGAACCCCATCTCTCTCTCTCTCTCTCTCTCTCTCTCTCCTCTCCAACCCCATTCCATTTCTTTCAACCCCATTTCTCAGAAACAATCTCGGAGAGAGAGAAAGAGAAACACATTCCTTCATTTTTCAACCCCTCTTTCTCTTTCTCTCCAAAACGACCCCTTTTTCTGCGTTTCACAATGAAAACATCAAAAACCCTAATTACCTTCATTCTCAATTTCTCACCTTAACAACAACAAATCAACGATTTTGATCCATACCCATTTCAATTCAAAGGGTTAATTTCATTTTCATAGCAAAATTTCAACCTGGGGGTAGATGTGGAAAAAACCCCCTTTTGTATCTACAAACCCTAATAATCAATATAGAAATCGATCTCTGTTCTTCCATGGCTTCAACATTTTATTCGCATTTGGGATTTTTGATTTTCGGTATTTCTATTTGTTTTTATGCTTTTGTTGTTCAATCTCAGATACAAGATCCAAACGGTTTTCAATCACAACAAAATCAAGTGGTTTCATCTCCACCACCGCCTCCGCCACCTCCACCACCGCCACCACCTCCACCACCTCCGCCGCCATCAACTCCACCACCTCCTCAGGATTTCAATTCACCTCCACCGCCAACATTGCCGGATATTCCACCACAAAATCAAAATCCCAGCCCAATAAGTTCGCCGCCGCCGCCCCACCTCCGTCGCTGGCACGACCATGTTCAATTACCACCGCCCCTGGCGCCCCCGCCGCAGCATTCGATGAATGCTGGCAAAAAGGTTGGACTTTTATTTGTGGGCATTGCGGCAATTATGCAGGTTGGTTTTGTTGGGTTCTTGGTAATCAAAAGAAGACAACTTTTGAAGACCAATGACAATGACAGATATGAGAATTGTTCTTGAATTTTTTTCCTTACCTTTCTTATTTAATTCATTCGAAAGAAAAAAAAAAGAGAAATTAATGGGTTGAAATTGAAATTCTTTGTTGTGGGGGAGAAAAGAAATGTTGAGATTTTCAAGCAGGGAAATGGAAAATGTATGAATTTGTGAAGTCATTGGAACAAACGTTACTCTTTGTATATTTGATATTGATATTGTTAGTTTACGTTTCCCTTTCACATTTTATGTAACCCCTTTAGATACATTATTACGTTGGGTTATAATGAAAAACAGAAGAAACCCTTTTGTACTTGTTTGGTTTTTTTGTTTGTTGTTCTCTAACTTGTTAGATGTACAATGATGATGTTAGGAATATTTGATTGATTAATGACAGTACTTTTTGTTTTTCCTCCTCCAATGATGTCATGAACCTTGTGTGTATAGATTTCTAATCTGTAGTGATTATGATGTTTCAACTGTTATGTGGTTTTCTTAATGTGTAGCACACTCTTAAATGACAACATTTTTTTTTGTCAAACATTGAGTTATAGATAGAGATGGTGTTCTGCCTTGTCATGCTAAAAGTAGTGAATTGTCTTGAGTGGCTGCCAAGGTTAATAATTGGGTGGAAAGTGGAAACTTTTATAGGAACCTTGTTTGTTTGAGCTAATATGTTGTCTCAAGGGTATTCAGGTCACTATTTGATATTTGAGCTGTGCCTACCTATAGGATTGTGTTTCTCTGTGTTTTTGAAGGAACCTTGTTTGTTTGAGCTAATATGTTTATTTAGGTTACATTTTAATTAGGAATAGTTTTATCAAAACGAAGAAAAATAAGGACTTTGGAAACACAGGTGTGTTGTAGAGTTATGCATTCATAAGCTGATAAAAGGCACATGATTAACTTGCATGGTTAATCATGTGGCATTTGATTGCCACATTCTGTATCTTGTCCATAGAGTTATATCTGTTTGAGTTGAGTTTAGACATCATCAAACATATTTGTTATTTGTCCCGTTAGTGCATCTCAGATAGTAAAAAGTTGCGGGGACATCTAAAATGTTAGGGTGCGGATTTGAAATCGCAATACACCTATTCTCCGCACATAATGCGTTGAGTTTCACTGGTTAGCATAACCCATTTGTTATTTAGGATTTTGGATATTAAGTCTTCTTATGTTTTAATCTAAAGAAAGTCCTCTATGTTGATAGGTTAATGCATGATTTAGTAAAATTGTGCAACTTATGTAAATGTATTGTAGTAAAACTTTTTTAGTACACATAAATTTTTTAGTTTACTTCTCTTTTTCTGATGAATAAGTGACAATTAAGTAGCAAGTGCTATAATGGAAGATAAGATGAAGATTAGTTGAAAATGACCTGAATTGCCAAAATTCTTACAAAAGAAAAAGTGGCTTCATAGTTTATAATTCTGCTGTCCGAATGAAATACAATTATATAATAGTAGCAAAAATTTCCAATTCAATTTGTTTGTCATTTCCAGATATTATAATGGCTAGGGATTTAGTTTGTTGTTCATATGACTTAAATTGAGTAGGTTCATTGCTGTTGAAAATATTGACTGGTAGAGTTTTACATCCCATTTATTCCTTTTCTTGATCAACCAGCCGACCATATTTATGGAATAAATGCATGGATATAATTAGAATAAAGTTTAAAGGATTTGAACAATAGTTGGTATGGATTTTTTATGATAGTAGTTGGGATCCAGTTATACAAATGTTGACAATTTTTCTAATTAGTGCCCTCAAAAATTGATTTTGTATATAGTTAGTATTTCCTTTCTCACGTATTTATGTACAGAAACTAGCAATGCAATAAATTTCTTGCTGAGTTTGTTCTGGCCAGTCATGTGGAATGCTGCGTGTAAGAATTTTTCTTTTAAAACGAAGGATATGTAAATACATTCTTGCTCACATTTTTTGTTGAGATTTTAATAATTTTAGTTTAATAATTACATGTGTAGCACTCAATTTTCCAAATTGGAAAAAAATGGTTGGGATGTTTCGAGATACGGTTTCCGATACGTTTCTTGACAGACATCGTATATCATTGAGTGTGGACATTAGTTCGAAGGAGAGAGAATAAGCTTCCAAGTAGAGACTTGTAAAAAAAAAAAAGTATCCGAGTAGAAAGAAAAATGATTTAAAGCTCATAAACCATAAAATTACACAATGTGAAACCATATAAATACTCAATGTCTCTGTTCAATTTTGTTTCAAAAAACATTCCTCCATAAAATAGAGATAAGGAAACATGTAAGCCTCAACACACTTTAGTCTTCAGCAACAATACGTTTGAGTATTGCATAGAGAAAAGGGGAGTTTCTTTTTCTATCTCCAACAAAAAAACACAACTTTTTCCGTCAAAGAGTATACCTCAGATACATACATGTGTAGTTTTTAAGAAACAAGGGGTGAAAAAAAGTTGTTTAGAAAAGGATTAATGCAAACCAATCTTCTCTATTTAAAAATAAATAAATAACAGAACCAACCTTCTAGTTCTAGCGTACTGCAGTTAACACTATGATGAGTAGAAACAATTCTCATTATTGAAATGAATGTGCTAAATGAATTACAAAGTGGTACTTCATCAAATATATACTCAGTGATGAAGTTCCTAAAACAGAAAAAACTTCTGTTATGTACAGTTATTATTTGACAGTTAGTAACTAACTTCTATTAACTACCAGTTCTCTTAATATAGCGTCTGCGGAACAAGCTTATTCTAACTAATGGGACAATAATCCCATAATTGATTGATGGTTTGGTATGTCTAGAAGTAAAATTTTCTTGGCCAAAAAATTAAGCATAATGTTCCAATTTAAGCAAGCGCTAAGTTAAGGTTTCTACAAATAGAAAATATTTATTGATAAAAATTTCTAACTTTTTGAGCAATAAATTGTCACAATTTTTAAGAAATTTTTTTCACATTAAGTTCCTTGAGATGCGCTCTTAGGTCACATGCTAGCATTTTCTTTTAAGAAATACATTTTTTTTTTTTAAAACTAAGCAGCCAATGTTGAAAATAAAAGAAAGCAATACATGTAGGGAGGATTACTTGCACACTGATAAGTCATAATAATGTTAGCTAGCTAACCCTATAAAAGACACTAGTTGCAGAGATGGAAAAGAAATAAAAAACTAACAGAAAAGTTTTTTATAAGATAAAATAATTAAGGGTTTTGTACAAGTGTTCTAAAGAATTAAAAAATAGAAATGGTTTTCAAATTTTGTAGAAAAATTTATTTTTTTATTTTTAAAGTTTCAACATGTTAAATATATAATTTCCAAGACAACATTTTCTCTATAGACTTCTTAACAAATGCTCTAAGGATACTCGTTAGCATTTTTCAATAATCAAAAGGTAATCATGCTGTATTCTCTTTTGTCAATTGATTTTATAATACTTTACGCAGTTATAATTTATGTTAAAAAGGATTTTCTTTTCCAAAAATATTTTTGTTATGGATATACTCCTATCAATTTTTATACTGCATTATTGCATATCATGTTTGACTTGAAACTAGAAAAATCTTCACTTCTTAAAATCCTTGCCTATGGCCAGGTACAGAACAATATAGCAGGAGAATAACCTCTAATTTGTGCCCTATAAGTAATGATTAGCCAGAAACTCTCATGCATGCAATATGTGACTATGATGTGCAGTGGCTCAAAAAAAATGTCAGGGTGGGCCACTAAAATTAACTATTGAAAAATTGTTTAAAGTCTCGCAAATTAGACCTATAATTGAATTATTTAAATTTTTCGGGTGGGCCACTACACCAATTTGCGGGAATTTGGATCAACCAAAACCTAAAACCGACATAAAATTGTATAAAATCTCGCAAAATAGACATATAATTGAATTATTTAAATTTCGGGTGGGCCACTATACCATTTTGCAGGAATTTGGATCAACCAAAACATAAAACCAACACAAAATTGCATAAAATCTCGCAAAATAAACCTATAATCGTTGATTTTTTAATTTTTCTGGGTGAGCCATGAAGGGCTCCGCCAGTGATGATGTGGTTTCTCAACTCTGAACCAATGTGGTGAAAAATACAACTGACCAAATTTTTTAGCTTGGAATCATTGGATGTGGAATCAGGTAGCAATCTCTAGATTCAATTATTATTTGGAACGCTGGTTGCTAGGAAATGATTTGAATCAATGAGTTTTAACGAGAAAAATTAATATTCTAGACAACTCTATGTTTCTAACTTATATAGTATGAACTTGGAGTCCTCATCATATTGAATTTTTTTGTGCTCTTTCTACAATGGAGCAAGTCTTTAAGATGAACCATCATCTTCTTCCTACTCTCTCTTCTTTGTTACTTGGAAAAAGGAAAAAGTTACATATAGATAGTTCGCATGAAAGTGATTAGTGTGTGTCAGCATGCACAGGCATCTTATGTCAATTGGAATCCTCTCTGGTGCCAAAGCAGAGAGTATCATTTTGGAGATAGAAACTTTTTTCTTAAGATATGTATTTTATTCTCTAGAAGGACACCCTCTATTGGAGTAACTTAGAAAGAATATAATTGCAAATTAGGAGTGAAAAATTCTATACTTGCTGAACAATGAGGTATTGGGTTGGCCTTGTGATACTGGCTTGGGATTTGAAAGCGTGCTCCTCCTTTAAGTCTCAAGTTCGATTCTTCCAGGGCTTCTGAATTTATGTTCTTAATCTCATGGCGCGGGTATTGGTGGGAATTTATCAAAACTTTACATACAACTACATTGATATTAGTAAACGGTGCTTTGGATGCACACAGTTCCAAGTTAATGCCGGATAAAAAGATTTATGATTATAATTTTTCTTGCGATGGTCCGAGACAAGGTGGTACTTGTGATATTTCGGCTTGGGATGCATTTTATTTGGTAGTTTTCACACGTTCATCAAAGAAAAACCTTGTTTAGAAGGAAATGCTAATGCTAACGTGGGGCATTATGGTCTTTGAGTTTAACAATCTCAGCTAATATCCTTCATTTATTGCTATATTAACTGTGAGTGAGGAAACTATTGATGTTTTGGATTTGGATCCTCTCCGTTGAAAATTTTCTTCAATTTTCTCCATTTTCAATCTTCACTATTAAAATACAACAACTACTATTCGTTATAATTTAATTTTCACTTTCTTTCTCATGATTGATGGTTGAGATTTCACATGAGAAAATTTAAGAAAATTTTCAATAGAGAGAATCCTAATCCGGATGTTTTTGTCCCTCCTACTCTCTTAGCATGCAATAATTTGAATAATGTTTTCTTTCATTTAAAACAAAATGAACTATTGTCCAACCAAAAAAACAAAGCAATTAATTATTGATATGTATCCGAAACTCCCAACCACCAAATGATAGATTTACTTCAGAATTCAGATATAAAACGTGGGGTAGGAGAAAATTGTAATTTACAAAATAAATATGTCCAAGAGGGTATGAAGTAATTTTGTAGAATAGTACTATATAGTACAATTGGCACATGATACCCTTATGCTATGCCATTTTTCTGTTAGAAGAACTTTGAAAAAACACATTAATAATGTGTTCTCCCTTGTCCCTAAGTATAGAACTTTGTCGACTAAATCACAAGACATAAGAAAACTAGTAGTACGTAGCATTAAATTAGTTAACCATTGATATTGTTACAAATTTATCTTAGAATTGATTATTGTTACCACTAATTAAGGATATGCTAGTAACCAAATAATTAATAAAGTTTATAAAGTAAGATGTTATAGAAGTTTGGTTGTGTGTGGAAAGAATTGATTTTGGTTAAAAATAACTTGACCAAAAGTGATTTGTGTTTGAATACATTCATGTAAAAATGAGTCAAATTTATGTAAAAATGAATCAAATTATAAAATTGTGCGTGAAAATCAATTCTAGAATCAAAAACTACATATCTTAGTTTCAAGTAGAATCAATTCTAGTCGACAATAACTAAACAATTCAGAATCAATTCTAGTTCCTCTAGAAGTGGAACCAAAGTGAAGGATGCAAATTATAAAGCTAAACATGTACCTAGTTACACCACATTGATTTCTATATCCTAAGGGTGGTGAATGAATGAAACAATATAAGGTGTTGATGCAAAGTTTGAAACCTTACAACCACTCTAGTTACAATCAATTGGATATATGTTATAGAGAATTTTGATGTGGGGGAAGTGTCTCTCTCAGTCTCTCCCCACCTAATCTTAAAACAGTAGTAAATATATTGCAAAATATTCATTGCACATGTTTTCTGGCTGTTGGGTCCATACATCACAACATACAAGCACAAGCATCAGAAAGTTAATTTAAATTTGTCCTTGATTGATTGCTATTGCTACTACCACCCATTTAAAAAAGTAGACTGCATAAGCAACTTAATATGCTTTCCAGTCAAACATCTTAAGTGTGAAAATCTGAGACATGTTTTTTTTAACTTTTCTTCATGTTGAAGAAACAAAGCATATTATAATAATAATAAAATATATCATCAAGACACACAAAAAAATCCTAATGTGGTCCCCTACATAACACAATAAAGATCACACCTTTTGCTAAAGAAAATTCACCCCAGCCACACATAACATTTTGATCTTTAACTCTCTCTTGGCAGTATCCACCAGCAATTCTTAATCAAATAATAACTTCACTCATCTGCCAAGGATAATAAAGTATATAAATTTGTTAGCGTAGTAGAAAAAGCGGACAGACATAGACAGAAGTGCCTATCTAGACGCTAGTAAAGTGTGATAATATTAAATAACTTTATGGATAATAATATTTATATTAATAATAACAAAAAAAAAACAAAAACATAGGAATGATGATAAATGATAATCAACCTGTTGGAATTCTGGAGTTAGAAGCAAGATCTAGCCAGGAATCTGTGTTCTTTGGTGTCCACTCACCAAAGAAATGATGAAGTGGTTTCTGAGTTGTCTCACTTTCTTTGTCCTTGTTTGTTGTTCTTGTTGACTTGATGTCAGTGCCTAAAACAAAACAGTGTTGTTCTTGTTGTTGTCTTGAATTATCATCATTGATATTCTGAAACTGTGAGCTTGAGTAAGACTTAAAGGGATTCATTGATAGTTGTTGTTGATATGAATCATGATAACAGCTCCTAGATGAACCTGTAGCTTCTGGAAAGAAAGTTCTCTCATCCACAGTACCATCTCTTATTCCTTGAACTTGCCTCCTTTATCAACAATCAAGTACAATAACACATACACAACAAAATATCAAAACCTAGCAATTTTATATATATATATATATATATATATATATATATATATATATATATATGTTTATTATGATTTTAAATTGTAGTCTGCAATCGTAATATAAATATATTTAGAGGTCTCTATAACGGTATGACAACTGCAATTTCAACCGCATTAGATATAAATATAAAAGTTGGCAGCGTAACTGAAAAAACAATTTAGAATTTATTGGTTTTATACATACCTAAAGTCCTTGTCATCCTGAGAATAAGATGTTGAGTCCAAAAAGAGGTGATGAGTAGTAGCATCTTGAGTTTGAAAATGAGAATGATCAAGTGGTTTAGTAGAGGTAATTGATTGAGAGTAATAGTAAGGGTTTAAAGAAGAGTTTTGGTAGGATTGTGAAAAAGATTGTGACTGATCATGACAAGCCATGGATGAAGTAGAGAAAGGGAAAGAAGAAGGTGAGTTTATGCTGCTGCTGTTGTTGTTCAAGGAGATGTTTCTGTTGCTGTAAGAAGATGCTGTGTTTGTGTTATTTGTTGGTGTTGTTGTTGAAGAAGAAACTACTAGTTCCACAGGCTTTCTTGAACGGTTTCTACCTCTGTGCATGTGTCTTTCACAGTACTTTGAGTCTGGATATGCTTCCTTTGAGCATCTCCATTTCTTGCCATCTGTTCTTCTGCACCTCCCTGGCTCTGGGTCTACTTTTCTGCCAAATCCCATTTCAAAACATCCCCACCCAACTGCACCATTCACAGTTATGACAACAAACAAATATAAAGTATACACATATATATAATAACAACAACAACATAAAGTATATAGTATTTCTTTTATCATAAAATATAATAAAAAGAGTTATAACAATACTTACTTGGTGGATGAGGAAAGATTCTTGAAGATATTGAAGTGTCTAAACTTCTCTTAATAGAGTATATGAGATCTGGTGGAATAGGTGTTCCAGTAACCATGTATTTAAAAACTAGGGCTTGTTGTTCAAGTTCTTGCCATTGATTTGGTGTGAAAAGTGACCTATTTCTTGAACTTGCACTCATCATTTTTTGAGAAACAAAAATAAGGATTTTCTTGAAGATGCTTTTATTTAAGAGGGTTAAGAGGGGTTGGAGATTATTGTACTGTGCATGGATGGATAATAGTTAATGAATATGAAAATTGTGTTCTGCCACCTCTTCACTAATTTTTGCTATGTGGTGGATGGGTGAGATAGTGAGTCTGAACTTATAATGACTGAACCTGTGATGCTTCTGTTTTTTTCTCTGCACCTGCCTTTGTTGTTGCTGCTGCTGCCCTTGTCTCTGACATCTTTTACACAAATTCATAAACTAATGTACAAAGAAAAAATTAAATGCAAATGCATGTTAGTCCATGCACCTTTGGTTTTGCTGTCTCCACATCATTCTTTGAAAACAGTGCCATCAGATTATGTCAAGTGTAAGCTGCTTAGCTACCTATACTGCCTATTTTATCATATATCATGATATAGCATCAATTTTTTTTTTCTCTTCCTTTTTTCTTTATAATTTTTAGATTAAGAATATAAATTTGATTCCTGAAGTTTAATATTTGAGAGACATTCCAACCTCGCATAAACAATAAGGACATCCTATTATCAACTTATGAATTGGTTATATAGCACGATCAAAAGATCTAAACCTAAAGTAAGATATTTTGGAGTGTTTATTAGAGGTCAAAAAGTCCTTAATCTATAAGAAATTATAGAAGTTTAGACTCAAGCTTGAGTCACACGACGAATGTGAGCAAAAAGTCTAACCATACCAATCGCAATTGTAGTCGGTGGTATAAATCTCTTTTAACAATCTTAGGATATGGTATAGCTTTTGAATATAAGAAAGTCTAGTACGTGTCATTTATAATCTTTTTTGGTTTAAGCATGCCTGGCATGATCTTATTCATAGATATGGGAGGTCATTGGCTAAAGCTGAATCCTTTTTTTTTTTTTTTTTAGGTACGGAATGATGTGTTATCTTTTGTTACATTTTCTCACCATTAGGCATCTTACTTTCAAGGATAGAAATTAGGTTACAGTCAATTTTGGACTCTTATGTTTCATTGGGTACAGTCATGTCATGATAATCCTTTACATGTTTGGCTGTTAATATGATTTCTTCAACCACAAGATGAATACATCATCTTTTTGGGCCATATAGGAATAACAGTAAGTGTGTGTTTCACTTCTCCTTTTTTAAATATTAAAGTTATAGCTTGGTTACCAAAAATAGGCTTTGGCCAAATCATTGTTTGAGGCTTTTCTAATACGGTATAAGATGAATTAAACAAGATGTTATAAGTACATGTCTGGATTATATTTTGTAGTTTCTAAATTTCAGATTGAATAGAAATATCAAGTTTGATACAACTTCTTTCTAAATTACTTGTAATTTTATAATATCAACACATACAATAATTCCAATAAGGAATTTCACATTTAATTTAAGTCATTAAACATTTAATTTCTCAAATGCATTTAAGTCATTAAATATTTTTTCTCTCTTGATTTTAACATTTAATTTCTCAAATGCATTTATTTTTTAATGGAGAAGATTTCATTGGACCCTCCAGTCACCGGAGAGGATCCATTCCCCACCAATAACAACAACGAGCAAATGATCAAGGAATGCCAAGACACCAAATCTCTACTAAAAACTCAACGCATAAAGTATATATTATGGTTTACCTCTCGTATAAATTTAATATGTAACTCATTTATATAATAAATGTGAGACACTTGAGTCCAACCATCTCCTTCTCAAGTGTGAGTTTTCTACATCCTATACTTGCACATCTATTAACCAATAGAACACGCCCTTACTACAATGCGAGAAAGAGTTCAAATACAAGAATCCAACATCATGATCCACTCCAACTCCACAATTAAGTCGAACTAAGACTCTAATACCATTTGTTGAGGTGTTTGATGGAGCGTCAAGAGCAATAGAACCAATGATCCATGACCACGGTAGAGAAACAACTAATCTCTATTAGAAATCTTAAGACGTTTGGTATATGAGTCACACCTATTATATATCTAATATTTAACTCAACTACATTGGATGTGGGAAACCACTCACACTCGAATCCAACAATCTTCTCTTAAATGCAAGTCTCCCACATTCTATATTTGCACTACATAATTCCAACATAACACGTTTTCTATGAGGACTTTCAATACAAGGATCCAACACTAGGATTCCACCTCCACTCTCCCCATCAAGTTGAATCAAGGCTACCATACCAGTTTTTGGGGATTCTAGAGGAGAGCTGAGAAAAACAACGAGTCAATGATCAAGGATCCGTAAGAGACTGAACACCACATCTCTATCCAAAATTTAAAGATTGAGTATATAAGTCAAATCTCTTATATTACCAACAATTTCCTCATAACCAATCAACTTGAAGATTACAACTTTTATTACTTTTAAAAATTATGATTTGAAAACTACTAATATAAATACCTCTTCTCTTTTTACATGCTATATTATATCTTCTTATTAGGAATACATGCTGTTTAATTCAGTCGTTCAAGCTTCATAAACTCCTAATTTGTGGTAACTAATCATATCATATAAAAATACAAGATACATGACAAATTTGAATGTCAAACAAATATCAATATAGCAGCAAAGTGAAAGGTCTTTATATTTATTTATTTTTGCTCCCTCACACACACAGTGTTTCAGAGTTATAAGCATTATTTATCATCATCATGATGATGTAACTTTTGAAGTTCACTGATGCTGGTTGGTACAGTGGAAGTAAAAGACTATCTAGCTGGTTCGTGCTTCTTGTTGTTTTGCAATTGAAAGCACTTGTCTTTTTTTTTTTTTTTTCTTCTACAGAAGGTGTCAGGAAAGTGCACTCTGAGGGTTAAAACTATTCACAGACACTGTTTCTCTGTCCCAAAACACATGCTTTATTTTTATTTTTCACACACCTAACTGAACCTTTCATATTGATTAACCCAAAAATTTCCTCAATAACATTTTCCTTTCAGCTTTTCTCTTTCTTTTTTTTGTTATTTGCTGGCTGATTCTGTGCTGTTACATTGCAGGCTTAAAAAGATCACCTGAGTGCCTTTTGTTTTTTTCTTTGACTGGAATCATCAGAGACTATGCACAGGACTTCTCCACTTGTAATTATAATATAATATAATATTTTTAGCATCATATACATTAATATATTAAACTAGTTTTGGATTTCTTGCACATTTTTCATTTGCTCATTATGATGCTTTTCTTTTAGCATCCAAAATTTAAATTTTATCAAAGTCATGGTGACATATTGCGATTAATTATACTAAATTAAAGACTAATTCAAACACACATTATTTTGATTAAAATTTAGTTGAATATACAATGATTTATGCTAGCTAGTTATTAACATTAAAGTAAGTTAACTATGAGGATAATATTGATGTGTTGTTGGAATGTTCACTGCAAGGCAAGCTTGGCGTGTGGTTCAATTATGGAACACAATTGACAGAACTCTCCGAAAAAATTATAATATGGATGCACTTATTTTTACTCTTCTTGATCAGCTGCCTTTGGTCCAAAGAGAGTTATTTGTGACGATTATGTGGAGTATGTGGAAGCGTAGGAATTTGAAATTGTGGCAGCAGCAAAATGAAACGATCATGCATGTATTGGAGCGTGCAAAGCATACCCTGGATGATTGGCGATCAGCCCAACAAATATGGTTGCAAAGAGAAGATGTACCTTTGACGCACCAAGGCAATTCTAGCGATAGTATGGTGGTGGAATGGTCGAAGCCGGCTTATGGTAGGTATAAATGTAACATTGATTCCTCCTTTTCTTCTTCCATGAATATGTGAGTATCAGGATTTGTCTTCGTGATGACAGGAGCGAATTTGTTAGTGCTAAAACATATTGTTTTTCCCCTCTTTGTAATGTTGTTGTGGGTGAGGCCGTAGGCTTTCATACGGCGTTGAAATGGATGGCGGAACTTCACTATGATAATGTCGACTTTGCTTTAGATTCTAACATAGTGGTTGATCATTTTCGGTCTTCTTTAGAGAATGACAATGAGTTTGGATGTATTATGCATGCTTGTAAACAATTGTTTCAGATTAGTTTTCAGAACTCTTATGTCGAGTTCAATAGGAGGCAAACCAATGGGATCACTCATGCATTAACTAAGGTAGCCCCATCTCATGCTAGCTTCCATGATTATGATAATGTACCGTCATGTATTTCTTTTTTGATTGATAATAAGAAGCAATGAATTTCTCCTTTAAAAAAAACATTAAGTAAGTTTGTATGATAAATTCAAAACTCAAAATCACACTTACAAGTTAACTTCAAGTTACACATAAATATTAGACAATCGAGCAATACACCACTAAGCTTTTTTTTTTTTATAGCAAAACCAATTATTGTAAAGGAGACAATTTTATGAAAAAAATACTCAAATATTTTAAAGAGTGTGTTCGAAAATTAGTATCTCCACGGACATCACTTTGGTGATATTGAGGTGCCAATGTCATGGCCAACCACAATGTCACAAGTGTGCAAAATGACAAAAAATGCTTGTTAGTGAGTAAGAAGAAAGTCATAATTTTTTATCATTTTGTACACTTATGATATTGTGATTGATCAATATCACCAAAGTGTTATCCGCATCTCCACACTCCCACCATGAGTTAAAGTGTGTTTTTATTTTATTTTAATTATTTATTGAAACGTCATGCGCTATAGTAAAAATATGCCAATGCCATAGAAAGATGGGTAAATGTGTGGTGGGATCTAGTCTATGCAGCTCCAAATTAGGGCCAAATATATGAAATCAATGTTACCTGTCTTTATAAGCACTTTTAACTCATAAAAAAACTTCTTTCTTTTAAAAAAAAGACACTCATACAAAAACTAAATTTAAACGTACCAATAACATGTGGGTAAGATTTCTTAAAAAAAATAAAAATAAATAACATGCGGGTAAGATGTAAGATGGTTTGAATCTTTCAAGTAAGAGGTTGAATAATGCTAATGCTAGAGTAACATTTTCAATACACTCTATTGTTGAGTTATAATTCAGTCGAGGGTGCCGTTTTCGATAGGAGATTTAAATAGTCTCCTATGGTGGATGACTTTATAAAAAACTAATTATTTTTTTTTTTTTATTTTACAATAAAGATAACATGTGTAAACATTAGATGGTTGAAGAACACTGAACTTACTGTATTCCCTTAACATTGAATTTTCTTCCCACTTTCTTCAACCTCAGCCAAAACAACCATAGGAAAAAAACATTTTCTTCCTCTTTCCGTTCTCTCATCTCTTCCGCCGCCGCCGACATCCTCCTTCCCCACCACCGTATTCTCCATCATCGTCAAATTATATACTTCATATTCTTCCTAATTACTTTTATCCAAATTTATCTTCATGTGTTCTTCCCAAATCCAATCTTCTTTCATCTTCACCAATTTGTTCTTAAAAATCCAGATCTAAAATCAATAACCAATCTTTCCTTAAGGAATTTAAAACCTGTTAACGATGCAACTTTAATTAATAAGAAAGAAGACCCACCAATATGATGAAACTGGCACAGCAGGATAGGATTGGACTTTTATCAATGAAATTGAACTAGCGCCACACAACATTAACAAAGGCTCACGACACCAACAACATGAAGGAAGCAAACCCACTACACAAATAAAATTTATACATCCTTAAGACATGTCGTTGCTTTCCACCCATTACACAAACACCAAACCCCATCATTCTCTTAATCAAGAAGACAACCTACCCACTGAACTCTCTCAACAAAGCCTCAATATTGTTTTGTTTAATTGAATTATATTTTAATGATTTTCTTGTTCAATTGATGTTTGTGGTATTCCTGTTCATAAAAAATAATTGATGTTTTTAACAACAACAGCAATTAAAATATGAGAGGGATTGACCAAAGAGTGGAAGTGTACGGTGTTAAAAGAAGGATGATGGGGTGGTGGTGAGCGAGTAGGGAATAAGCAGAGACATGGAGAGGGTTAGAGAAGGATATATGATGGAATAGTGTAAAAAGTATCTAGTGTTGAGAGAGTATAATAATATCATGGTCATCAAAAGTTTTCAAATATATCCAATGATTAACATCTATTTTACAAAAACAAAATAAAAAAAGTCAAGTCTCCTACGGTAGGAGACCTAAAGAGATCGCCTACCGTAGCCTTTGCCTTCAGTCGAATATAAATGTATGTTATAAAGGACATACGTGATTATGTAACGTGAATATGTTACTAACACTCTTTCAAAAGTTTTAAAACTTATCTTCTTTAGATTACTACTAACTAACACTGAGAATAACAGTCGCCCAATATTATAATTATATATTCCATGTGAGATTAGTCACTTGCTCAGAATGTAGATTATCAAATATCATATTCTCATAATTATATTTAAAACTTATCTTCTTTCTTAGTGCATTTATAATGATGGATATTTTAGTTATTTAACACAAATTAAAGCTAAATTGGGAATTTCTATGAAACACGGATATGTACATAGATATTGGAAACGATACAGATATCGACACACCGACGCCTTTAATAATATGAGAAAATCATATAATTTAGTATAATTTATAAGTATCAGTGTCGGACGCGACTCATGTTCGACACCGGAACACGCCTTATTCAAGGAGTGTCTTTGCTTCATAGGACATGAATATCTATAGAAAAATCCTCTTTTTCTTCTGTATTTGTGGCTTCCACGTAACAAATTTTATTAAAATAAACTACCAATACACTTTTTTTTAATAAAATTTATTACGTGAAATACAATGATACAAAATTATTGATAAAACCTATTTAACATTTTTTTTTTTGAATGATATATACACGAGACATTCTTAAACATCCAGACACAGGGGAGGGGAGCTTTTATTATAGATGCTACGTAGTTTATCACTCAGAGTTGTTCTCTTTTGTTTTTTGTAAATAGTTGTTGTTACTATTATTTACCCAACCAATAGCCTTAGGTGGCATAAATATGTATTCATCATAGACGTGACAATTTTTAATGCAAGACAGTCAAAACAGTAAACAATTAATAACAATAATCAGAGCGAAAATAAAAATAAAAATTATACTAAAAAATCCAGGTTGATAAAACAATTGCTCCCTCAAGTACTTTCAATTTCAACAATACTAACCAATAAAAAAAAAGTACTTTCAACAATACAGTATAAAATATAAATTATTGTTGCAAAATATTCATGGCAAGTCAGGACGAATAAATTACGAGATAAATTATAGACAGGAAAGTACTACGAATATCATTCAGTCATGAATTTAGGGGACACTTTTTTTATATGACATCACAATTAAATAAGGACATTCCATAAAAAAAACAAAAACTACGACCATATACATCTTAAACTTTGGATCGACTCCTATAAAGTGACTATTTATTAGAAATAACGAGTCAAACATGATTTATGATTTACACTTTCCTAAAAAAAAAGAATAAAAATAATTGATTTGCTTGTAAACAAATGATATTTCTCGCTTAATTTTGTGGAGTGAATTGCTTACATCCACTTTTACATTCAACATGAGACATACATTTGATCTATCATCAAACTTTTTCTTAAGTATAGGTCTATCTATCCATTCAGTTAGGACCGTTTCCCCTTAAATGGAAGTTTCTTTTTTTTTAAATTTTTTTATCCACATACATTTTTACCATCGTTGACTCATGATATCAACTAAGATATGCCGCTTGGTCACCATTGCCGAAAGACATTCGATACAAGTAGTCGCTCAACTTTAGTTAAATAATTGACTCTAATACCACTATTCGAGCTAATAGCAACTGACAATGGGATTGAACGCCACATTAACATGTCATTAGCTAGTATAAATCACACTTGGCATACCATTAGATAGTATAAATAAACATCTTAAATTCCTAATGTAAAACTCCTACTCAAGATAAAAAAGAATGGTTACATATCTCAGTAAATATAGTTCAATTAATAAAGACATCGCATTATATATGCAGGAATGGAGTTCAAACCATAAATTCCTCACTTATTAACCTTAAAGGTAAATTTCTATCCAGTATACTATTAAAAATAAAATAAAATTATAACACTCATTTCCCACATACCAAATTATCACCTACAAATGTATCAACTCTCCACTTGATCATCCAGTAACGAGGATACTTCACCTCTTCATAAATCTATATATTTATAAGTGATTTCCATCCATGAATATGAGAGAAGTGAACATTAATAATCCTATCTCTCTCTCTTTATCAATGTGGGATTCTCAAGTGTCAAAATACATTCGTTCACCTAAGGGTGGCTCTTAGCATGGGCGAGAGGGACGACCGTCAAAAGCACCATATTTTTAAGGGCATTAAAATTAATATTTTTACTTAGTGGTTAGTATTATATAAATATGTTTTTTTTTTTAAATTGCTTTAGTTGATATTATTGAAAATATGTTTTTAGAGAACATGATTATAAATGAATATTTTACAAAAAGAAAAAACAAGAAGAAAGACATTTATATAATTAAAAGGACAAAGCTTTATTGATTCACCAAAGACAACAAAAATCTTAAGATTGACCCTGCTTTCACCTCTTAAATTTTCACTCATCTGCATTTCCTTGGAAATTTGAACTATTTCCCAACAAGATGTAATTTTGTTCTCTTTTAAACAAGTAGAGAATATGACTCATTCACTTAAGTGCATATATTTTTTTTTGACAAACACTTAAGTGCACACTTAAAATTAAATATAATGTATAGGATTGGTCCATGACCGAGTGAAACAAAATATAAACTCTTGTTTGGTTCTTTAAATAAAAATAAAAATAAACATACTCTTGTTTTGTCAATTTTTTTTTAGTCAAATAATACGGATTCAAAAAGATAAAATGGATAAGCCCCAAACCCAAATACAAAATGGTTGTTTCCCCTATTTGCTATTTATCTTGGAAAAAAATTGTTAGGTTATCTCTTAAAGCTTTTAAAAACATAAAAAAAATGTCCTTCGAAATTTATCTCTTGAACGGTCTCCGCATTTATGGGAGACAAAAGAACAACCATCAAATACAAAACACTTCCAGGAGTTATTTACTGGAAGAACAAAATCGAATTTTTAAAAATAAACCTCCGGTAGTTAACTACCGGAAGTGTTATCAAGGACAATTTTGTAATTTTGAAGGGCCTAAAGAGATATGGAGGGGGCCTAAAAAGAAACCTCCCAAAAGGCTGAGCAAGGAGAAACAACAAGGCCCAAAGATAATTTAGCTAACTGCATCCACTGTTATAGTGGTAATGCTGTATACGAAAATATGTTTAGATACACCCCCTTTGTTTGTTGTGGATTAGTAGATGTTGGTGGACTTTTTTGCAAAAAGAAACGATATTTATTCATTTAAATTGATCGTGTACATTGATGTAAAACAAATTCAAAGCGCTAAAAACATAAACGATATTTATTCATTCAAATTGATCGTGTACATTGATGCAAAACAAATTCAAAGTCGCTAAAACAAAAAGAATGAATCTGCGAACAAATTCACAACATCTATATTAACAACATATAATATGATAGAGGACGTATGCCTACACATATGACTATATTTAAGTCTTTGGAATACTCATGTCTCGGATCTTCAAGTTGACGATGCAAAAGTCATTGATTGGATCTACACTTGATAAAAACTACTATTTCAACTTGAATCAAATAAACAACGCACAAAAACGGAAAATCAAAACAAACAAAATCACGATAAGACGACGAAATTACAAAACAAATGAAAAAAAAACTAAAAATATGTGCTTGCTTAAAAAACCAACATATGTTTAATCACACGCTATAGCATAATAAGGACTCCCTCCGTTTTGAAATATAAACAAATTTTACTTTTTAGATTCATTCAATTAATAATGTATGTGGTCCATATTATGAACGACATACATCATTAATTGAATGAACTTAAAAAGTAAAATTTACTTATATTTTGAAACAGAGGGAGTAACTATCAATCGAAACTTGTCCCCAGCGTCTTTAATCTAGCAAGTTAATTCATATCAAGTTCTTTATTTTAGTATAACATCAAAATCTAAAAGTACTTTTTATTGCAATTTTTCAGTCTTATTACTCTATTATACAATATATTGCCCCATCAGACATTTAACACTATTATACATCTTATGAAGTAACTTTTTAGAGTGAGATTCAAGTCTATTTAACACTTAACAAGAAAATTAACCACAAAATGTTAGAATAGCAGTATCATACATAAGTTATAACCACAGAATATGGTAGAAGATATTGATAAAATGAAGATAAATATCAGGCAGAATCATCATTTATATTTGCAGATATTTTGCCTAGTCGTTGTCCAATAAATATCTAAAGGAATCCCTGCAAAAATCTTGTTCTAGTTAACTAGTTAAAGTGAAAAACTGTGAACAAAAAACTTCAGAAAAACATCATAATTTTACAGTACTTTTTTTGAGCGTTACTGTTAATTTCCACCTTGTCTTTCAATTAGGCTTTTTAATTAATAGTTTAAATTCAATAACTAGTTCTCCTTGAACCACTAAAATTTTCAGCCACACATGTAAAAGATCCCTTATTATCTTCAACATTGTCACAATAGTAATTATGCATTGCTACTTTAATTGGAAAATTGTAAGTAAAGCCTCTTTCTTCTACTTGCATAGTAAATGACAAAACCTAACTCAATCGACAATAAATTTGTTATATATGCTAGCTATATACTTTTGTACCCTTAATGCAACGAGGTGTTCTATACCAAATGATGCTGATAAGAAATCTTAGCATGAAGGACTGTTCTCTTGTCCACAAATATACATATGGTTCTTGTTGACACAACAATAAATCTTCTAGCTGTCATTAAAATGTCTGTTCATGACCCTCTTCTTCTGCCCATGTGATGTTGGACCACATCTAATTACTTCCCTTTTTCCTTTTTGTTTTCATTCTGTTATTGTTTTGTTTCACCATGAAAAACATTACCTGGTTCTCTAAAATTAAGGAAAATAATTGCTTTGTCTGTAAACTGTTTTTCTTAATTAACTTCTTGACATGACGTATTTGTGGGTTGTTATATTCAAAATGATGTAGATTGATGACATATATATATTTTAAGGAAAATGCTAACATGTGTCTCTGAAGGACTAGTTAAGGAAATAAGTATAATAGGAATTTCTTGGAACTTATGTAATCAAGTATTTAAAAGTGGAGAAAATACTGACTTCAATACTCCCTCCGTCGCAATTTAACTGAGTTCTTTGCTTATTTCACACTTATTAAAAAAAATATATTAATGAAGGAAAGAGAAAAATGGTTTTAAGCGCTCTTGTCAAGTATTGGTGCATTTATCATTATCATAAATGCAAACTAGAATATATTGAATTGGGAGTGATGAAAGTAGTATTAATTAGAGTTATAATTGGAAAAAGGAATTAATATTGCATTAAAAAGTGAATATGTCAGTTATTTTAGGACAATATTTTGACAAAAGGATCAGTTATTATGAGACGGAGGGAGTATAAAACTTACACCCTCTGGTCACTATTATAAAAACTTTAAATTTTAGATTCATTCATTAAATAATGTATGTGGTCTATAATAAAGACCATATGCATCATTAATTGAATGAATCTAAAATGTAAAATTTTACTTATAATAGTGACCGGAGGATATATCTTTTTTGTTTCCTTAACTGGTGTCCCGGAACACCGATAAACATGACTAATTTTTCAACTTCAATATATGTTATTAGCTAGGATTATAGTTATGGTTATTAGGATTATAGTTAGAACTCATGATTTTAATAACAACCGTTCAACCATTGATTATGTTGAAATTTAAGTGTGAGTTAGTCTCACCTCGAACTAAGAATAACTTCATTAAATGATACATAAGAGATGTAAAGTAAATACTAAATACTTTAAGATTTTGGGTGGAAATATAACGTGCATAACTCATAGAGTCCGTTCACTTTTCATATTACTTGTTTTCATTTTCATTTTTCAACTAATAAAAAATAAGAGAATATAGATCCAACATTTAGTATTTTGAGAAATTTTCAAAATGCATTCCTGCTAGTTTTCCTATCTTCTCTTAATCACAATTGTTTATTACATAAGTCTTCTATCTCTCTCCTTGCAAACAATTTAAAATAAAATAAACATAAATTTTAGAAAATGAAAACAAATATGTCTTTCGAAAGTAAAACGCTTTAGTAGGAATCCTCATCTTTAGTTTGTTGTTGCTCCTGATGCTTCTCCAGGTTCTTGATTTGATTTGATGGGAGAGCGGGAGTGAACTCGGGTGTGATTGATTAAATATAGTGATGTAGCTGATTCACACTTGAGGAAGAGTTTGTTGGAATTCAAGTGTGAGTAATTAGTTCCACTTCAACTAAACATGTAAAAGAGACGACTCATAATACTCTAACTGCCTTGAGAGTTTTTGATAAAAGTGTAGTGTTAATCTTTAGCCTAGTGTTCCTTCTCCAAACTCCTCAACAAATTATGACTTCAACTTAAAATCTTAATCTAGCTTTTTTTAGGGGAAAATCTTAATCAAAGTTAACATTGATTGGTTAACACTTTGTCCAACCTTAAATATATTTTCTATCCTATTGACCTTTTCAGTTTCAAGACCCAAAATGGCAATAGCAAACAAGTTTTTCCTTTTACTGATCAAATGATTTATTAATTATGAAAGAAAAGGGAGGGGTAGGGGACCTTTGTCAGCTGGAATGTCCCATATTTTATAGCATTTGTCATTTAGTGCTGCATTGGAATATGCTTACCCTCCAACTTGCAACAAAATTTCTTATATATAACGCCATTCTATAGCAAGAAATCTTCAATCCCACATTCACATTCAAACCAAATTCATCATCAAACAAACCCAAACATGATTCAAATCATTTTCCTCCTTTCACTTTTCCTATCCATTTCCAATGCTTCTGTTCAAGATTTCTGTGTAGCAGATATCAAAGGCTCAGACACTCCTTCAGGCTACCCTTGCAAGCCAGCTTCAACAGTAACCTCAGATGACTTTGCATTTGAAGGCTTAATTGCACCTGGAAACATAACAAACATTATCAACGCCGCCGTTACACCTGCATTTGTTGCTCAATTTCCAGCTGTTAATGGTCTTGGTCTCTCTGCAGCAAGGTTAGACCTTGGTCCTGCTGGTGTTATCCCACTTCACACTCACCCTGGTGCCAGTGAACTTCTTGTTGTGACACAAGGTCACATCACTGCTGGATTTGTTTCATCAGCTAACACTGTTTATATCAAGACATTGAAGAAAGGTGAGCTTATGGTTTTTCCACAAGGTTTGTTGCATTTTCAAGCTACTGCTGGTAAGAGAAATGCTGTTGCTTTTGCTGTTTTTAGTAGTGCTAGTCCTGGACTTCAGATTCTTGATTTTGCACTTTTTGCAAGTAACTTCTCTACTCCTTTGATCACTAAGACCACTTTCCTTGATCCTGTTCTTGTCAAGAAGCTTAAGAGTATTCTTGGTGGCAGTGGTTAAGTAACTATATATGTGTTCCGACCTCAAGTCACATTTCCGAGGTATCTTCTGGTTTGAGGTACTGTGTAAGTCCGCACGGTTTTGCTCTTTGTAAAAGGCATCTGAGTGGACTAAGAAGTGTAGATGTTTTTATAAACTACCATTGACCTTGATTCTGAAGTAATGTGGAATTTTTTGGTGTACCGGAACAGTATGCTTATATTTTATGTTCATTGATAGTTGTTATTTGATTCAACCAATTTTCTTATTTTTTTTTTTTCTTTCTTTTTTTGAGTTCATTAGTTCCTTGTATGTAATTGAATTCCTTGTATCAATGTGAAGTAATAAATTTGTGAGTATGGTTTTATTTTTTCCATTTGTCTGTTCCACAACTATATGTTGAGATTAATTTGTGTAGCTATATATTTTGAAGGACAATTTGATCCAATTTCCCATGTTGATATATAACCTGCATGTCACTGTTATGTTGAGATAAAGTTTTATCTTATTGATTTCTCTTTTCTAAAGATGATAGTTGTCCTAATTCAATTTGGCCCCACTCCAACAATGGGTGCAACATGTTGTATATAAATTAACAGCTAATATTTATATAAAATGACAAATATATATATATATATATATATATATATATATTTTATGAAATTTTCATGAGTGTTAAAATTTGAACTTAATTTACCAATATGATTGGGAGAGTTGGTAAATTCAATCTCCCCCTATTTTTTTTTTTTATTCCCTAAGTCGCTTATTTGAGAAGCAATCAGATAAATATAAAAACAAATGTTCTACCGTTAACTTGATGATTGGTTTTATAGCGAACATTTCAAAGTAAAAAAACTTTACTTTGAATAGTAAAGTAAAGTAAACTATTCAAAATATACACCAATTTTTGAATAGTTTGTTTACTTTAATTTTCTTGATTTAAAAACATGATGATCACTTGCATTATCATTGTTTTTGAGAATTAGCAATTCATTTGACCACTGCCATAAATTGGAATACGACTGATAAATGCGTGACATGCAAATTGTAATTTGATCCAAAACTAGGCCACACACTTTCTTAACTGACAGCACAATTATTTAACTGATATGCATGCACCAATTTGCAAATGATATAACGTAATTTATAAGAACTAAAATTGTGTGTAGGACGCCAAACGGTCGCAGAAACTAAAATGCTGGAGCAAAATATCTAGAACAGAGCACCCATTTGATATTTGATGGTACAAACAAAGAATCCTCTATCTTAGTTGATGTTAGCACAATAACAATACATGCCGTCTGTAAGTGCAACTTCAATTTATTTTTATGTTAAAGACCAAACTGTCTTGGATTTTTCTGTTTGAAATTAAAATGAAACTTAGCTCCTAGAGAAATGTTAACCGGTGCCTCCGGGACACTGGTTAAGGCATTTAAATGGTCCTGATTCTACAAAAGTCCTTGAGTAAAATCCTTTAATTTTGATTGCGATTTTACGAGTCCCGATTTTGCTACTTCCTTTCGACTGGAAGTCTCGATTTTGATAACCTTATTTTGTAATCCTTAAAGAGTGCCCTGGGGGCACTCGTTAACAAGACCCTAGCTCATATTATGACCCATACAAACCAATGGTTTAGACCACCATGAATGAAAGTCAACAAAATCAATAATATGTGCGTCTTTAGCCACCACCAAGAGTGAAGATTAACACAATCCAGAAGCCGCTTCAACATTAATTCTTTATTGTGAAAAATACAGTCATTGCGCTCCTTTCAAATAATTCAGATAAAAGCCAACCAAAATACCTAAAAACAACACTAAATATCTTTCCTAAACCCACGAGAACCACCAAATTGTAGAGCATGCTTGTCAACATTAGAGTGATTTACCGTAGAAATTCGCAGCCACTTTAGGAAAGGGTGCCAAATGCCTTTGAAGAAATCACAATCAAGGACAAGATGAATAATTGTTTCTCCTTCTCGCACCCTCATGAACATAGTAAATATTCGGCATGCAGCACACCAAGATGATATATCCTTCATCGAGTAACCATCAAGATGATTATGAGTCCAAACCCATTTATCCAAAACTTCATCTAGCAAGAAAATGTCATCTAAAAGAGAAAGACAATGACAACTGTTCTTCCACTCACGTAAGGAATTGCCTTCTCGACCGCCACGCTTGTCCATCAACCCCTCATCCTTGCCTCCTCATCTCCGTAACACTAACACACCTATCAATACATAAATAAAATAGACGCATAAATCTAGACCTCAAACACGCTCCATGCAATCAAGGATCACACCTAAAAGGTGTACTTTCTCCATCATCAATTCTGCGACTCACCCCTTCCTTAGACCAACTCGCTTCCCCTCCCTCCACCCCCTCTCTAATGACACACATATCCTAATATGATTTTCCTCATCCCCACTAATTGGAAGACCCAAATAAACAAAAGAAAATTGCCTAATTTTACAATTCAAAACACAGTCACTTTAACCAACTAAGATTCCTCTACACTGACACACCAACAAGTAAGCTCTTGTGAAAAATCACTTTGAGATCGGATATAAGTTAAAAAAGCATTAAAGTAGCCTTCAAAATTCTAATTTTTCCCAATTGTGTTGTAACAATTTGCACACAGTGTTATTATCTAGTTGTCTAACGTTAGACAACAACCATGATTTTTCTCTTAAAGTTTTAACGTTATAGTCTTATCTGTTGTTTTTATGTTCTTTTATTTTTCTCCATGTATATTTTTCCCAACAAATCTAAAGTAATAAAAGATGAGTAATGCTCCTTAAACACCCTTTTAATAAAAGATAAAGGGTATGTTAATCCAGGGCCGTTCCTAGCGTTTTACGGGCCTTATGCATAATATAAAAATAGGGCCCTTACATAATACATTATAATTTTTTTTAGGTCATTGTTGTGTTTTTTTATTTCACTTTTCACTACCAAATAAATGTTTTTTTAGATAACATCTGAAAATAAATTAAATACTATATATACACCAAAACAAAATGAAATATCGTACAAGTAGAGAAAAATAGCACATCCGAAGCAGACTGAAATTTTAGCACCCCATTATCAAATAAAATAGAATTTACTTTGTAATGAAAATTATCTCAATTTCTTGGATAATAAATATCGTCGATATTTTTAATATTAGCGAAGCACATTATTAAGAACAAAGGGCCCAATAAAATATCACTAATTTCTTCGATAATAAATTTTCAAACATATTATTAAGAACAACCAATTTTTTTTATAGGAGGGTGTATATAGAAATTTTTGTGCTGCATGGGATATATATAGCAAATCTCACTAATAGGGCAAAAAACATTAATAGATTTCAGTCCATTTCTATAACATGTCAAAGATTGGACCTTTTTAGAGAAGTTTACTATATATACCCCCTAAAATCCAAATATTTCTATAAACACCCTCACCTTAATTTTTTTTTGAACCCCCTACCAGCAAGGGCCCTAGACCGTCGCACTCGTGGCCTATGCCCTAGGGCCGGCCCTGTGTCAATCTGTTGTACCAAAAATAAAAGGATATCAACCTGTAATTGACGTCAAATCGAAAGTAATGCCTTCGTAGCCATCCCACTAGCTTTAAGATCTAAACTAAACTTAAAATTTAGAAAAAGTTGAAAATATTAGAAAGTCTTAATGGTCACCCTTGGGCCTTGGTATACATGTGCGTTAGTGTGACAATATTAAAGGCTGTACTTAGGACTAAATCAATATTTTAGTTTTAAAAAAAATGAAAGTTTGACAATTTAGTTACTTAAATTTACCAAAAACTAGCTCCATTGTTAAGTAGTATATGACTCTATTTATTAAATCAAGGGAATTAAGAAAAAAAAAAATTCCTCAAAAGAAAAAAATATTAAAATTAATTTGTTAATAATTGATATAGTTTTACAAGTTGATCTTTCAGAAGATATAATTAGTTTATATATTCGTCATGATATTAATTTCAAGTTGCAGTAAAAGATGTCATATGAAAACTCTTAAGAGTTTAATCTAATGGTAAAATGACAAGCTTTGTATTGAGATGTTTTTGGTTTGAACAACCTTAGTATTTTTAAAGGGATGTAAATCTAAATCTTTTTTAGTATTCTTCACGACTTAAGATTTTCCTTACCTTGACCTTGATGCCACACCCCCTCACCCTAAATTTATTATATTAATTGAAAATTGCTTGTTCAAAAAAAAATATTAATTGAAAATTGTCAAATAACCAAGGGTATGATAATCCTCTCCTAAAATATAAGAAAACTTAGGGGTGTACAATAATAAAGAAATAATTAGTGCAGTCAAATTTTGAATGTCTTATAAAAATGGATAAAGATTTTTTTTTTAACCCTTCTTATATTTAGAGACGGTGATAATAATTAAACATGTGTATGTTTGATAAGGTCAAACCACTAATTTATAGTGAGTGACTTATATCGTATAATCTCATATAACTTTTTAATAGTTATTCTCTCACGAACTTATGTCATTTTTTGATATGCTATCTATGTAATATTTGAGTTTATAGTTTATTGTAGTTTACTAGATTATAAGCAAAAGAGTGTCTAAATTTGTTTGACTCAAATAAATGTTTTTTATGCACATTTAACGTTAGTAATCCAAAAACTATCTTTTTGCTTATATTTGAGTCGAACAAATTATAACATTCATAAGCTAGGTTATGTAATTTTATATTCATCAGATAACCAAATAGATAGTTTTATTTCTCTAAAAAAAATAGATAGTTTTGTCAACACTTTACATTTAAACACCATAAATTCATGAGCTATTATATATTTTATCCACCATAATCCAATTCACTTTCATTTTGAACGATGAGGAATCAAATTTTGCCCTCTCACGTGAAAATTTCACATGAAATGATGAATTCATGCAATGCAATAACCCCAGTGCTAGTTTAAGTATTGTCCTCTAAGTTATAGTCTCATAAGTCATAAGATCTAGTTTGACTTGTCAAATCAATATTTAACTCATGTTAACGTTACGTTGAAGGTCTTTTACATGCACAACTAGGCCTAATGCATGCATTATAATTAAACCAATCACCATATCTTTAGGCTCAAACATTGCAATATTAATTCTTAATTATGCAAGCATTACTATATAACACCTTACCAACCCCACATTTCTATTCACTTACCAATACCAACACATTATTAATCCATCTAAACTCAAAATGATTTTCATTATTTTCCTCTTAACCCTTCTCTCACATTCCACAACCAATGCTTCTGTACTAGACTTCTGTGTAGCAGATTTATCTTCTTCACAAACTCCTTCAGGCTACCCTTGCAAAAAATCAGTAACAATCAATGACTTTGTTTACTCCAACTTCAATTCAGGAAACACTTCAACAAATTTTTTCAAATTTTCAATAACTCCTGCATTTGTTAATCAATTTCCAGCTGTTAATGGTCTTGGTTTATCAGCAGCAAAATTAGACCTAGACGTTGGAGGTATAATACCAATGCATTCACATCGCGGCGCTTCGGAGTTAATGATTGTAGTACAAGGTCGTATAACTGCTGGTTTTATTTCTTCTGATAATACTGTTTTTATCAAGACACTTTCAAAAGGTCAAATTTTGGTTCTTCCACAAGGTTTGTTGCATTTTCAATATAATGCTGGAAGGAATAAAGCTTCTGCTTATCTTACTTTTAGTAGTGAAAACCCTGGTTCACAAGTTCTTGATCTTGCTTTGTTTGGAAATAATTTGAGTTCTGCTAATTTGATAAAGAGCACTTTGCTTGATCCTGCTCAAGTTAAAAAGCTTAAGGCTATTTTTGGTGGGAGTGGCTAGGGTTTAAGTACTTAGTTTTCTTGTTTTATTATCCAAACCAATGTTGTTTGTTGTTTTGACAAGTAGTAGTAAGGTTTGGTAATTGTTTTGTCATTGAATTCCACTAATAAAAGTTGTGTGTTTGTTTTCTTCATTTTTCTGTTTCAGTCCCTAATGCCAAGTTTGTAATTAATTTGGCCATGGTTTGCAGATTAACATATATATATATATATTGGATCAAATTATATTTTTCCTTTGGTTGTTAAAAGTATGATTCCTATCCAATCCCTATGCATTTTACTAATTTTCTATCCAGCCATGGTTCTAATATTACCTGCAAAATTAGTAAATATTATCTTTCTGTTGTTAAAGTACGGGTAATAAGAGTGGATAAGTGTCCTTCGTATATGGCTAGCACCAAACTTATTAGTTATTACCCATGAGGGTATGTGTTCGGGTGGGAATTTATTTATAAAGGTATAGAGATGAAAACTATAGTATCTACTCAAAGAATACTTGTCGTCATCCCTAATTGTGCGTTAACACTCCTCAATTCAAAATGACATAATAGCATGCTTGTTGAGGAAAAATTATTGCCTTTATTATAACAAAATTAGTTAATTTTTCTTTTGAGGAAAACTGAATTAGTTAATGAAAATTAAGTAAACGACTATGAAGATAATTTAAATTTATACAAATCGTCACTTGACCAATCTTATTGCAATAAATTAATAAAAAGTCATTTCAAAAAGATTTGTGGCTGATCCTTAAAAAATAAAATCATTCCGTGACAATTTTTTTTTAATCTTTTTTAAATCTTTATTCTAAACCTTCATCTCACTTCTGTCACATACAACTCAAACATCCACGTGCAATCAATCTCAATGAAAGATTAGACTACAGGATCTTTTATTATTACTCTTTGTGTACACGAACTGAATTCACTTAAGTGTTGCTTAAAATTCTAATTTTAGAGTTTACATGAATTGAAAGAACATATGTTGACTCACTTATTGTAACCTTACGTGAAATAAGACAACATATGTGTATGTATTGCTTTAAAAACATTGAAGGTAATATTAGAAATGGTGGTTGGGTCTAACACAACCCTACAAAACCGGCTTGTGAGGTGATGATTGCCCCCACTTATAAACAAATTGTCAAGCCAACTCCTAACCGATGTGTGACTCTTAACAGGTAAACTGAATTTAAGTAGGGTATATAAACTGAGTTTGCAAATTACAACTCTAAGTAAATTAAGATACTTGATATATATGTAAACTGAGTTCACATAATTTACGTAAATCGAGTTTACGTAGGCTATGTAAATCGAGTTTACATGGGCTAATGTAAAGTGAAGTGCTTAAAACTTGATACACCGCGTTCTTGAAATATTGCATAAATGGAGATGAACACTTAAGGGGTTGAACGATAGTGAAGACAAGTGTTTGAATCTAATGGAGATGAATGCTTTTGGTTTCTAGAGATGGAGAGAACGACACATTCTAGATTTGCGATTGGATTTTGAATACCATTGAAAATTTATTACTTTTTATGGGTATATTTTTCATTTCCGGATGTAACCAGCATTTTAGGGGTTATTCTAGAAAAAATATAAATATTTTAATTAGTAAAATTACAACCCAATATTTTTTAATCTTTGATTTTCTTATTTAAGTTTTTTTTAGGGTGTATTACTATTTCAATATAATTTTTGTAATATCTAATGTCGTGCAATTAAACACCACCGTTTATATCGTGTGTATATATATAAATATATTTACCTAATAATCATTACGTACCAAATCTTGATGAGATTAGCAGAAGATCATCACGTGGACCAAGGGACTTGTATGAAATACATCCTTCACGAAGAAGAGATCGCTCGCCAGGTTGTGTGGGGTCATCTCGAAGGACATGATTATGATATTATGGATATATGATATATATAAAATATACAAAATATATGGGGGTTTATTGGTAAAAATAAAATAAAATAATACATGGGGATTAATTATTGCTAAGAATAAATTATTTTGAAATACTCCCCTATTTATTTTAAATTCTCTTGACCAAATTTTTCTTTTTTTAAAATTCATTGAAATAAACCAAAAACAAATACTCCATTTCTAACAAAATATAGACATAAAGAGGATCAAAGCGTCAAATAGTTTTGCTCTCAATTTTTTTAATTTTAGAACATCTTTTGTTTATGTTTTCGTTACAAAGAGTATGCAAAATTAGACTGACTTATTTTAATTCATTTATATATAATATATAATAGTATTTGTGATAATGTTTGTTAGAACCTATGAAAATAATTTATAACATCTAAGTTTAATTCCATAATTTTTCAGAATAGTTTATAGAAACAACTTAAAAAATATATTAAATATAAATGTTTTTTTTGTTTTAAAAAAGTATATAGAAATATTTATATCGATAAGCTTTATATATATATATATATATATATATATTATGAAGTAAAAAAATCCTTTATATATTATAAACGATTAATTATTTTGTTTATTCAAATATCACCTCCTATATTTTTTGTTGTTGTTGGAAAGACATCCAAAAACTAATCATTTTTGGTGGTGGTCGGGGTTCAACCCTGTATATATTATGCATCGTCCCTACCCTTTGAGTTAAGTTCACGAGGACCCAAAAACTAATCATTGATACGCGATAAAGATATATATATATATATATATATATATATATATATATATATATATATATTGACAAAAATAAATGATAAGCATTTATTCAAATTGATAGAGTTCATCGATACAATACAAATTCGATAAAAATAAAAAGGATGAATTTGCGAACAAACTCATAGCATCCATGTTAATATCATAAAACAACAAAGTACAAAAACCTACTCATGTAACTATATTCAAGTATCCGGAATACCCATGTCTCCGGATCTGCAACATGGACGACGCAAAGTCATAGAATGAATCTGCACTAGTCGAAGCAGATATGACAATCTAAACCGAACAAATACTTGCATGAAACAAGAAAGACAAACAATGTTGCACAAAGACGACTAACAAACCAACGTCGCACTATGACGACAAAATCACAAAATAAAAAACAAAATAGATGTGAAAATCACTTATTACAATTAAAAGGAAAGAAAAAAGCGAGTTAGAAGGGTGATTTAGGGTCAAAAATTGACTCTAAATCACCTCTATTTGATAAATATGGGAGAAGAAACTACAGTTTTAGTGACGTCTCACAAGAAAGAAAGAGAAAAGAGAGTTTATAGAACGATATAGGTATCTCTAAGTAAATTTGTCAAAAAAAAAAAAGTGTCACTAAGTAAAACATAGATAAAATAGAGAATCAATATGGAAATATATAAAAAAAATGCAAACAAATAGAAGACCGTAGATATGTTAAATTAATTTTTAGTTATAATTTATTAAATAAATTTTTTATTAATTAAATTTGTCAAAAATAAAACCTTATTAATTTAAATGACTAAAAAATGAGTGATAATGTGTCAACAAAATTCACTAAAATCTCTGGCCATCACCCCTTTCTTCTTCTTGTCTATTGAAGAGGGATGGTTTAGGGTCTATTCTAAGTTCTAACATAAAATCATTCATCGGAATTATTTTTCCTTCTTTTCTAGTTGAATAAATGATTTCCATATATTTTTTATTCTTCTTTTGTTTGTTTTTGTGATTTCATCGTCTTTACACGACTCTATTTATTTTAATTTTTCGTCTTAATGTGGTGTTTATTTGATCCAAATATCCACGAGATCATATGGTTTACGTACTGATTTATATTATATTACTTTTTTTGAAATAATTTACATTATATTACTAAAAAAATGAAGACGCATTGGTGGCATATGAACTGGGACCGTCATTGCTTTATTATCATTGCTATATGTAGTTTTTATTTCATATGCTTGGGCCTATATTATATGGTCAGACTGTATTATATTTGGATCTTCTTACAGGTAAGCTGAATTTTATAAAATTTGAATCATCAAGAAGGTAACGTTTTCCATAGGACAAACATGAGTTACTATAATTTAGACATTATCAATCCTTTGTTTTTTTCGGATAATTTTTTTATAAATTCTTCTTATATCACATATTATATTTTTTACATTTCCCTCCCTCTCTACCTCCCTATAAATAGCTTGCCAATTCCATCGTTCCCTCATACCAAGTTCAATAATCAATAATCATCATCCAATAATAAGATGAAGATTATTCACATAGTTTTTCTTTTCTCTTTTCTTTCATTCACTACTTCCCAAGCTTCTGTCAATGATTTTTGTGTAGCAGATTTAAAGGCTCCAGATACCCCTTCAGGCTATCACTGCAAACCCCTAGCAAATATCACATCAGACGATTTTGTCTTTCATGGCTTCAAAGCTGGAAACACCAACAACTCTTTCAACGCTGCACTTACCTCCGCATTCGTCACTGATTTTCCAGGCCTTAATGGACTAGGAATCTCAGCAGCGCGGTTAGACATAGCGGAAAATGGTTCAATTCCAATGCATACTCATCCTGGTGCTACCGAATTATTGATAATAGTTCAAGGTGAAATAACCGCTGGATTTCTGACACCTACCGCAGTTTATTCTAAGACGTTGAAACCGGGTGATCTTATGGTTTTTCCACAAGGGATGTTGCATTTTCAAATTAACACTGGTAAGGGAAAAGCAACTGCTTTTCTTACTTTTAGTAGTGCTAACCCTGGTGCTCAATTACTTGATCTTCTTTTGTTTTCGAATAATTTACCTTCTCAATTGGTGGCACAAACTACTTTCCTTGATCTTGCACAAGTGCAGAAGCTAAAGGCACGTTTTGGTGGAAGAGGGTAGGGATATGATATTGTTTGGTCATGATCATAACCCACTCTCCTTGTGTAAATGTTTATTCCAATAATCACCTAGTGGTGGATTTGATTGTGTGTCTGTGTTATTTTATTTTATTCTATGTTTTAGCTATTCCAAATGTTATGATATATGGTTACTTGTGATAATGAAGTAATAAATTGTGTGTGATACATTTCTTGGTTCCTCTTTCTATCTCTCAACCTGTCTCCTAATTTTTTTGTTGAATTATGGCAACATTTAAAATTGAATTGAAGATTGAATGAGCACGACCTGGAGATTATGATTTAATTAGCTCAATCACTTGAATCACAATTGAACTAAATGATTAATCTATAAATAAAAAAAGTAATTGCAAAAACAAATCTTATTAAATTATTACGATTCAATCGGTTCAACCTTATTCAAAATGACTTCGATGCGACTATGATTTCTAACCCATTTTATTTTAGATTTAACTAGTTGAACTAATAATTTAATAGAATATGCAACTTAGACTTATTTACCATTTTTGGGTGTTAGAAGTTAGAAAATTTTACATGATGTGGATAACATCACAATACAATTCAAAGTAGTGGGCTATAATTTATGAGAAATGATATTTGAACAATAATTTTTAACAACTTTTGTGACAACTTTATCTCTCATACTCACATTAATTTTTTACTCTCTCTCTATTGCTTTGGTTTTTGTGTCACTATCTCATTTCTTTTGCAAAATTTTGATTGTCACAAAAGTTGTCACATGTATGGATGTTCATATAACACAACTCATAATTTATTCATTAAAACCTTACTTATATATCAACAAGCAAAACTAGGCGTAAGACGATTGAGTCAGCCTCTACTTGGTAGTTGGTTCTAATCTCATTGCCATTGCTTCGGTGCATCAACCTCGAGAGTGTGGAAACGGTAAATTGGTTTGCGAGTACTGATTCGCGGTATTTTAATGAATTTGTTTGCGCAAAATCGTGAGCAATTCATAGCAAAGTGCGTACGTGACAGAAGTATAAAACAAATCAAACAAGTTTAATTCAAATTTCACATATTGTATGTCAAACACAATAAATATCTGACCAACTTGATAGAAGAGCTCATCTGCCATGAACATGCAGCAACCATTAGTGCAAACTGTAAAATTAGGTCATAGAAAATTCAAGGCTAAAATATGGTTTTAGTCCCTGCAAATATGTCTCGTTTTGGTTTTAGTCTCTGTAAAAAGAAAATTTTGTTTTTGGTCCCTGCTAAATAATTTGTTTTTGAAAATAGTCCCTAGCCCCACTTTTGTGATGATTTGCATACGTGTTACATTATAACTGAACCAATTTTGTAGTTTTTGGTCCCTGCAAAATATTTTGTTTTTAAAAAAGGTCCTTGAATTTTTTTTTTGTTTTTGAAATTTTTTGCAGGGACCAAAAACAAAAAATTTTGTTTACAGGGACTAAAACCAAAACGAGGCATATTTGCAGGGGCTAAAACCATATTTTAGCCAAAATTCAAATGCATAGTAGTGTGTACCACTACCAACCTGGATGTTGTGCAGGGGCAGCTAAGAAGCTTATAGTAAAATGGTCATATAGAGATTAAGGTTCTTGTATATGCAAAAACAATGATTATAAAGAGTCATATATTATATATAGGCTTAAATAAGTAAAAGGTCTCTGTAAGTTGGCGCATTTTTGGTTTTAGTCCCTGTAAGTTTTTTTGTTGCGAGACAAACCCTGTATTTACCAAACGTTTTGGATCTAGTCCCTGCCGTCCAATTCCGTGAAAAAATGATGACCTTGCTAACGGAGCAATACGTGGCACTTCGTGAGTTGGCACTAGTTGATGACTGGGGTTAATATAGGGACTAAAACCAAAAATGCAATTTAACATAGGGACTAATTTAAAAAAACGTAATCATCAATTTTTAAATTTTAAAAACCAGTCTTTCCTTCTTCTTCCTCTCTCTGTTCTTTCCTTCTTCTTCCTCTATTTGTTAGTTCTTTAATTGCTTGTGCCCAAAAACTCAAACCTCATTTCCTTCAACGATGTCTTCTCATTCCATTTCTCATTCATCATCAAATGAGTTGCCTATAAGTGCCAATTACTTCTTTAAGTTCTGCTTCATTTGTTCCTCCTTGAGTCTCCAAAAGCAAATCAGTGATAATTACTTCCATTTGTTTCCCCTCGCGCACCTTAATCTTAGCCCATCCAACCAAGTTTGTGTCACCAAAATCCTCCTTATCACCAGGCCTTTTCCCATTAAGAAGTTCCATCATTACAACACCAAATGAATAAACATCACCCTTTGCAGTGCACCTGAAACTTTGGTAATACTTTGGTGGAACATATCCAGGTGTTCCTGCTAGTGTGCTTACACTGAGATGTGTATCAAGTGCACTTATTAGTCTTGCCATTCCGAAATCCAAGACTCTTGACTCCATTTCATTGTCAAGTAATACATTGCTTGACTTCATGTCTTTGTGTATGATGTGAGGGATGCAATTATGATGCAGAAAACAAAGTCCTTTAGCAGCACCTCTTGCAATCTTCTTCCTTTCTTCCCATGTTAAAATTCGTCGATCACATGTCTTTATTCTTCTGTGGAGCATCTCTTCTAGGCTTCCATATTCCATGTATTCATAAACAAGTAGCCTCTCTTCTCCTACTTTGCAGTATCCCAATAAAGGGACAAGGTTTTTATACTTGATTTTTTCTAAGGTTTCCATCTTAGCCATGAATTCTCTATCACCTTGGCAACTCAGTCGAATGAGCTTCTTTATCGCGACACATGTTCCGTCTTTGAGTGTGGCCTTAAACACTTCACCAAAACCACCACAACCAATGAGGCTTGCTGCTGAGAAGCCATTGGTTGCTTCAATCAACTGTGAGAATTTAAGCTTTCTCAATTACCTCTGAAATGTTGCAATATTAATGCATAATGGCTCTTTCTCTTTATCAATTTTCCATGTTGTAGCAGCATGACATGCGAATTGGAGATGAACATCCTCATAATTTTTCTACAACCACATATTGACAACTCATTTGATGATGATTGACAAATGGAATGAGAATACATTGTTCCATGAAATGAGTTTTTGGTGTTAGGGCGCAAAGCTATCGAAGGGTGGGAATGGCAGAAATGAAGAAGAGAGAAATAACATAGTGAGGAAGAAGGTGGAAATAATAAGTTTTAAAATTCAAATTTTGATGATTATGTTTTTTATTTTCATCCCTATGTAAATTTGCATTTTTGGTTTTAGTCTCTCTAATAACCAATTGCCAACTCATCATATGCCACATATTAGTCCGTTAGCCAGCGAAGCGTTTTTTTGACGGAAACGGACGGCGGGGACGAATGTCAAAATGTTAAGTAAATACAGGGGTTGTTTCGCAACAAAAAAAGATACAGGAACTAAAACAAAAAATGCGCGAACTTACAGGGACCTTTTTCTTATTTAAGCCTTATATATATATTGTTCATCTTCAAAATGTCACGACGACAACGTAAATTAATGCGGCACTGCAAAAATAATATCACTAAACACAAACTGAAACAAATTTCTAGGGAGATATTCCTGATGGCAGTTGCATCGTTCAAGACAGAAGTAATTGTTCTTTAACTTATTTTCTAAATACGCATACAATTGTAAAACACAGTCAAATTTTATTGAGTGAAATTATGGTTGGAACGTGATGGAGATTTCCATTCCTCCAATTCTCTTCGTACACCTCTCTTGTTGTACCCAATTTCTTCGAAGGCCTTTAGGGATGGTGCTGTTCGTTCAACGGTGTTACTGCCAATACAAAAGATTAACAGTGTTCAATAAAATCCTATATGTTAGGAAACAAAGTGCTGAAGAAGAAAAATAAGCACAATCACAATATAAGAATATAATGTTAGGAAACATGGTATCCATGAAAAGAAGGAGAGAAAACTAAGAAACTCTTTCTATTGATGAAAATGGAATATTACAAAATGAGAAAAGTACCCTCTAATGGGGTGGTTACAAGTTATTTATACTACTCTCTACTAGGACTAATATGCTACTAATCTATATCTCTAATAGTCCCCCTCAAGTTGGAAGGTGTTCAAAACACTTCCAACTTGAAATGAGAAAATACAAGGAAAGATGCCAGAAATACATTGGCCAAGAACATAGCAACAATCAAAGGCTTATCCAACAAGAGGAAACCACAACTCAAGGTGTAATCACCTTGGAGGAAGAAGCAGCAAACCAACGCTTAACCACCATCCGGTAGAAGCCAATCATCAACAAAGCCTTAAAAGGCACAATGCTTAACCATCAAGAGTTCTCAATAACTCAAGACAGAAGCACAAGAAGAAGAAGAAAATGACGCTTAACCATCCTTGGACAGAAGCACAACGACGCTTAACCATTCATGACAGAAGCTTATCAACATAGCTTAACCATCATGAACAGAAGCACAAGACAAGAAGAGTAAGGATATCTAAAATCAATGATGATATCCAAAAGAAAAAGTGCAAGGAAGGGCCAAAGTTTACAATGGAAGGAGGTCATATGTTGAACAAACTGCACATCAAAGGTACCATGAAGCAACAAGACCAAGGTTCCAAAGTTAAAAAAGAGATGCGCTCCAATGCCGAGCCGAGACAAGAAAAACCAAATGCAAGCCAATAGAGATGCATAGCCATGTGAGGTGTCTTCAAACCATAGAAAACAAATCCATGTTGATGCATTCAAACCATAGGCCAACAAATCAATACTTCCAACAATGAAGCTTAAGAAAATACCAACATAGCCAAAACCAGAAAAAAAAAAATGCAGCAGTAATGCTGCACAAAATAAAACCAAAATGCAGCTAAGAGACATCAAAATGAACTCAAGAAGATGCTTTAACGGTCTGCCCAAAAATTCATCAACGATCCAGGAACAATCCCATGCTTCAGATATCAAACCAAGGCTTCCAAAAACGATCCTAAGCCATCAAGAAATAAATCCATAGCCAATGAACAAAATGCAGTAGCAATATGAAGCACTGTACTGTGTTGGAATAGCATGCAACACTAACAAAATGCCTAATCAGCCTCACAATTTCATTTGTTCCTTTCACACACAAGAATATAGAGAAACCATCTGAACAGCTTGGAGTGTACTAAAGGCTTCTTCAATTACTATTCAAAAAATGCTTGACCATATCAGATCCAACACCATGATAAGCAATCAAATGCCAAACAAAACTTAGCCCACCAGTATGCAATATCTATAAGACTACCAAGTGTGATAGCAACACCATAAAAGAAACAAAGAAGTATGCCAAAACCAATGATATCCAAAGAGAATGTAGAACAAACAACCAAGCTGTAATTGGATCCCAAAGAATGCATCAAAAAAACTATACGTGAAAGGAAGATCCTTACATAACACTGCAACAACATAGCCATACACATAAGTCTGGGACCGCCAATCTTCAATCATCATATAAGAGTACCTTAACATGAACTGCTCCAAAAATGTAGTAGTGATGAAGAGGTTCACAAGAAAATGCACGCATAGACCAATAACGTCATGCAGCAGTCAACAACAGCACCTCAAAGCAAGTCCAATGCAATGTTGGATCAGAACAAATTGCAGTGTTACCAACAACCATCACCATCAAACTGAACGTAATATGCAATAAGGACCAAAAAACACCAAAATATCAAGGTAATAGAATCCAACTCTATCTGCACCACATGCACAATTGTATACAACCAGAGAAAATGAACTAATTGCAGCCTTGTCTAAATAGCAGAACATAGAACTTCATCAAAAGAATCATGAACCAAGAATCAATATGTTTGCAGTGAGGACTTGCTACAAACATCTTGTGAGCACAATAGTCATAAACTGCAGTTACAATAAAACTCGCTTATGAGAAACCGAATTCTCAATACAATACAATAATGAAACAGGGAAGAAGATGAAATATCAACGACACATAGAATCAATGCGAAAAAGACGACTCTGAGCCGAATCGAAAATTTTAATGAAGAGGAATCGCAAAAAAAAATAAAATTGAATCACGGATTCGAATCGAAACTGGAAATTGCGATCGAGTAAGAATTCGATCAAGACTTTTGAATCACGTGGGAAATTGAACCAAAACTAACAGAACAAAGAAGAACGAACAAAGAAAATTGATCGAGAGAGAAAAGGAAATCGCCATTGTAACTGAATCGCAAACCCTAAGATTTGGGAAAAAGACACAAACGGAATCACGAAGCAATCGATCGAACAAAAAGATGTAAAAGAATCGAATGAAATTGAGATGCAGATCAAAAGAGAAATCGATCGAACAAATCAATAACAGAAAAACGATTCGAGTACAAGACAAAGGAAAATGAAGAAAATGAAGTGATAAAAGAGAAAAATCAGAACGAAGAAGAAAAGGAAAACAACACGAGAAAAATGAACTTTTCTCGAGAAAATGCAGCGGAAAAATTGTTCAAGGTGGATACCAATCATGCTCTGATACCATGTTAGGAAACATGGTATCCATGGAAAGAAGGAGAGAAAACTAAGAAACTCTTTCTATTGATGAAAATGGAATATTACAAAATGAGAAAAGTACCCTCTAATGGGGTGGTTACAAGTTATTTATACTACTCTCTACTAGGACTAATATGCTAATAATCTATATCTCTAATATATAACGTGGAAACTTTAAAACTGGATAAAAAACCACGACCGTTGTCTAAACCGACAACCAGAAAATGATTACTATGGGATTTTTTTTACAACACATAGACTTCTCTCACTCTCACCCCAATGCTCCAGTACAATCATACTCTCACAAAGCAAATATTTAAACTAAGTCAGATATAAGCTTAAAGTGCTACTGACTGGTGCATCTACAAACAAAGAACCTAGGTCCAATATATAGTCATGGTCCTCCCATTGCTTCACCACACTAAGCGATGTAGGACTTTTCCAATAGCAAATATTTTTTAACCTCCTTATTTATTTAAGAAACTTGACAATCAAACCCAACAATCTCCACCTTGATTGTACGAGTTTCATCTTTCGCTTCCATTGTTTATACTGACAATCATACTCCACCATAAAGAGTATACTTCACTTGAAACTAGACCTTTCCAAGAATTTCTCCACGTCAAAACCTTGCTGAAAGATTACGGTGCAACTCCCATGTTGGATTTCAGGAAGTTCTTCAGCCATCGACACATCTCACCACACACCTTGCATTAATTAATTTCTTAAACAATTTATAATTAATTTGTATCTCGTTTAAAGACTACAAAATTTCATTGTGAAGGTTCTTATCATGTTCTAGTCATGCCTACAAAATTAGGGAACTAAATTTGACTTGTGAGTATACGCTTACGCGGAACAAAATTTCAATTTTGCATGTTTTGATTGAAAAATCAAAATAAATTTAAACGACTTCGAAATGCAATGAAACTTTACAGATCCGTTTTATGTATTTTTTTATAGATGTCTATGCAAATAATGAGCTCAAAATTCGATTTATAGGTCGAGATTTCCATTGTTTTGTTTTTTGAGCTTTTGACACTTTAAAAATTCATAATTAATTTGTCGTATGTCGAAAATTTATATATTTTTAGTGTAAAGCCATATTTTAACATTCTTAACTCGCCTCTAACAAATCATGAAAAAAATTGAATCTCTCGGTTTCTTTTTTGGACTTCGCATATATTACAGAGTTATAAATAATAAAAATCTTGAGTTACATGGTAAGAATACATGTTATTTAATTACAGGGCCAATTTTCAGACTTCACGTATATTATATGATCAATTTCAATTAATAATCTTATTTTAAATTGTACTTTTGTTGACTAAATGATAAAACCTATTTTATTTCGATTTTTTTAATTAAAATTAAAATTAAAAAAAAAGTTTCAATTTATGATTGTTGATATATTATGTCGCATGTGAATTTGCGATAAATTTTTTGCCCAATCTCCATAAATTTCCAGACTCCGCCACTGTATAGTACCTACTCAAAGAATACTTGTTATCATCCCTAATTGTGCGCTAACACTCCTCAATTCAAAATGACATAATAGCATGCTTGTTGAGGAAAAATTATTGCCTTTATTATAACAAAATTAGTTAATTTTTTTTTTGAGGAAAACTGAATTAGTTAGTGAAAATTAAGTAAAAGACTATGAAGATAATTTAAATTTATACAAATCGTCACTTGACCAATCTTATTGCAATAAATTAATAAAACGTCATTTCAAAAAGATTTGTGGCTGATCCTTAAAAAATAAAATCATTCCGTGACAATTTTTTTTATTCTTTTTCAAATCTTTACTCTAAATCTTCATCTGTCACACACAACTAACTCAAACATCCATAGACGTGCAATCAATCTCAATGAAAGATTAGACTACAGGGTCTTTTATTAATACTCTTTGTGTACACAAATTGAATTCACTTAAATGTTGTTTAAAATTCTAATTTTAGAGTTTACATGAAATGAAAGAACATATGTTGACTCACTTATTGTAACCTTACATGAAATAAGACAACATATATGTATGCATTGTTTTAAAAACATTGAAGATAAACTGAATTTACGTAGGGTATATAAACTGAGTTTGCAAATTATACAACTCTACGTAAATTAAGATAGAGAATGGAGAGAGAAAAAGGAAGATAGAGAATAAGAAGATAATGTGAGTATGAGAGAGAAAGTTGTTAAAATGTTTTTTTAAAGAAAAAAGTTGTTAAAATGTTGTCACAAAGTGGATGTACAAATATCATTTCTCTATATAAAATATACAAAATATATGGAGGATTATTGATAAAAAAAAACATGGGGATTAATTATTGCTAAGAATAAATTATTTTGAAATACTCCCCTATTTTTTTTTTTAAATTCTCTTGACCAAATTTTTCTTTTTTTAAAATTCATTGAAATAAACCAAAAACAAATACTCCATTTCTAACAAAAATATAGACATAAAGAGGATCAAAGCGTCAAATAGTCTTGCCCTCAATTTTTTTTACTTTTAGAACATCTTTTGTTTATGTTTTCGTTACAAAGAGTATGCAAAATTAGACTGACTTATTTTAATTCATTTATATATAATATATGGTAGTATTTGTGATAATGTTTGTTAGAACCTATGAAAATAATTTATAACATCTAAGTTTAGTTCCATAATTTTACAGAATAGTTTATAGAAACAACTTAAAAATATATTAAATATAAATGTTTTTTTTTTGTTTTAAAAAAGTATATAGAAATATTTATATTGATAAGCTTATAATATATATATATTATGAAGTAAAAACATCCTTTGTATATTATAAACGATTAATTATTTTGTTTATTCAAATATGACCTCCTATATTATTTTTTTTTTTGTTGGAAAGACGTCTAAAAACTAATCATTTTTGGTGGTGGTCGGGGTTCAACCCAGTATATATTATGCATTGTTCCTACCCACTGAGCTAAGCTCATGATGACCCAAAAACCAATCATTGATACACGATATATATATATATATATATATATATATATATATATTGACAAAAATAAATGATATGCATTCATTCAAATTGATAGAGTTCATCGATACAATACTAATTCGATAAAAAGAAAAAGAATGAATTTGCGAACAAACTCATAACATCCATGTTAATATCATAAAACAACAAAGTACAAAAACATACTTATATGACTATATTCAAGTATCCGGAATACCCATGTCTCTAGATCTGCAACGTGGACGACGCAAAGTCATAGATTGAATCTGCACTGGTCGAAGCGGATATGACAATCTAAACCGAACAAATACCTGCATGAAACAAATAAGACAAACAATGTTGCACAAAGACGACGAACAAACCAATGTCGCACTATGACGGCGAAATCACAAAATAAAAAACAAAATAGATGTGAAAATCACTTATTTCAATTAAAAGAAAATAAAAAAGCGAGTTAGATGGGTGATTTAGGGTTAAAAACTGACTCTAAAACACCTCTACTTGATAGATGAGGGAGAAGAAACTAGAGTTTTGGTGACGGCTCACAAGAAAGAAAAAGAAAAGAGAAATTTATATAACGATATAGGTATCTCTAAGTAAATTTGTTAAAAAAAAAAAGTGTCACTAAGTAAAACATAGATAAAATAAAGAGAACCAATATGGAAATATATAAAAAAATGCAAACAAATAGAAGACTATAGATATGTTAAATAAATTTTTAGTTATAATTTATTAAATAAAAATTTTATTAATTTAATTTGTCAAAAATAAAACCTTATTAATTTAAATTGACTAAAAAATGAGTGATAATGTGTCAACAAAATTCACTAGAATCCCTAGTCGTCACCCATTTCTTCTTCTTGTCTATTGAAGATGAATGATTTAGGGTCAATTCTAACCTAAAATCACCCATCCGAATTGTTTTTCTTTCTTTTCTAGTTGAATAAGTGATTTCCATATATTTTTTTATTGTTCTTTCGTTTGTTTTTGTGATTTCATCGTCTTTGCATGACTCTGTTTATTTTGATTTTCCATCTTAATGTCGTGTTTATTTGATTGAGGTTGAAATATTAGCTTTGATTAGGTGCAAATCCGAAGACATGAGTATTCCAGAGATTTGAATATAGTCAGGTTTGTAGGCATAAATACTTTGCAGTTTTATGTTAACATGAATGTTGTGATTTATCCTTTTTGTTTTTAGAGACTTTAAATTTATATTATATCGATATACTCTATAAATTAAAATGAATGAATATCGTTTATTTTTTTTAAAAAAAGTCAGCAGAATTAAAATACTATGATTTGCTAATTTGCTCATTCACCTATATTGTTTAGTTGGTTTATATTAGTAAGTTGGAATATATTATTATCCATGAGATCATATGGTTTACGTACTGATTTATCTTATATTATTTTTTTTGAAATAATTTACATTATATTACTAAAAAAATGGAATCGTATTGGTGGCATATGAACTGGGACCGTCATTGCTGTATTATCATTGCTATATGTAGTTTTTATTTCATATGCTTGGGCCTATATTATATGGTCAGACTGTATTATATTTGGATCTTCTTACAGGTAAGCTGACTTTTATAAAATTTGAATCATTAAGAAGGTAACGTTTTCCATAGGACAAACATGAGTTACTATAATTAGACATTATCATTCCTTTGTTTTTTTCGGATAATTTTTTATAAATTCTTCTTATTTCACATATAATATTTTTTACATTTCCCTCCCTCTCTACCTCCCTATAAATAGCTTGCCAATTCCATCGTTTCCTCATACCAAGTTCAATAATCAAAAATCATCATCCAATAATAAGATGAAGATTATTCACATAGTTTTTCTTTTCTTTTTTCTTTCATTCACTACTTCCCAAGCTTCTGTCAATGATTTTTGTGTAGCAGATTTAAAGGCTCCAGATACCCCTTCAGGCTATCAGTGCAAACCCCTAGCAAATATCACATCAGACGATTTTGTCTTTCATGGCTTCGTAGCCGGAAACACCAACAACTCTTTCAACGCTGCACTTACCTCCGCATTCGTCACTGAATTTCCAGGCCTTAACGGACTAGGAATCTCAGCAGCGCGGTTAGACATAGCCGAAAATGGTTCAATTCCAATGCATACTCATCCCGGTGCTACCGAATTATTGATAATAGTTCAAGGTGAAATAACCGCTGGATTTCTGACACCTACCTCAGTTTATTCTAAGACGTTGAAACCGGGTGATCTTATGGTTTTTCCACAGGGGATGTTGCATTTTCAAATTAACACTGGTAAGGGAAAAGCTACTGCTTTTCTTACATTTAGTAGTGCTAACCCTGGTGCTCAATTACTTGATCTTCTTTTGTTTTCGAATAATTTACCTTCTGAATTGGTGGCACAAACTACTTTCCTTGATCTTGCACAAGTGCAGAAGCTAAAGGCACGTTTTGGTGGAAGAGGGTAGGGATATGATATTGTTTGGTCATGATCATAACCCACTCTCCTTGTGTAAATGTTTATTCCAATAATCACCTAGTGGTGGATTTGATTGTGTGTGTGTGTTATTTTATTTTATTCTATGTTTTAGCTATTCCAAATGTTATGATATATGGTTACTTGTGATAATGAAGTAATAAATTGTGTGTGATACATTTCTTGGTTCCTCTTTCTATCTCTCAACCTGTCTCCTAATTTTTTGTTGAATTATGGCAACATTTAAAATTGAATTGAAGATTGAATGAGCACGACCTGGAGATTATGATTTAATTAGGTCAATCACTTGAATCACAATTGAACTAAATGATTAATCTATAAATAAAAAAAGTAATTGCAAAAACAAATCTTATTAAATTATTACGATTCAATTGGTTCAACCTTATTCAAAATGACTTCGATGCGACTATGATTTCTAACCCATTTTATTTTAGATTTAACTAGTTGAACTAATAATTCAATAGACTATGCAACTTAGACTTATTTACCATTTTTGGGTGTTAGAAGTTAGAAAATTTTACATGATGTGGATAACATCAGAATACAATTCAAAGTAGTGGGCTATAATTTATTCATTAAAACCTTACTTATATATCAACAAGAAAAATTATTCGTAAGACGATTGAGTCAGCCTCTACTTGGTAGTTGGTTCTAATCTCATTGCCATTGCTTCGGTGCATCAACCTTAAGAGTGTGGAAACCATAAATTGGTTTGCGAGTGCGCAAAATCGTGGAATTGCTAAAGTACTAAGATGATCAATATTAATACATTCGAGTTTTTTCTAGAGTTCTTTGGCTGATGACAGATTCTGCACATTCGCAAGAACATTCTTTGCCAAACATAGACGAATCGCACTTGTAACTCTCAAATCTAGTCCCTCCCACTTATCGGCCTCCATGTTGGAAGTGTTTCCTTTCAGCGCCTTGTGTAATTCTGATTGTTTCAACACATACTTGACTTGTGCTTTCCACAAGTCAAAGTTGATTATTCCATCAAACTTCTCTATGTCAAATTTGATTGCGCATGAATAAAACACATCAGCTGCACAGTACCACCCTTCTTTAGCACCTTCACAATATCACTTTTTTTTTTTTTATGTGAAGATCAGACAATGCTGCAACCACATAACATACTAAGACTTATGATATCTCACCAACCAGAAGCTCTTGATACAACTGTTAAGAAATAACAGAGCTGAAGAAGAAAAATAAGCATAATCATAACACAAGAATATAACGTGGAAACTTCAAAATTGGAGAAAAAATCATGATCGTTGTCTAAACCGACAACCAAAGAATTATTACTATGTAATTTTTTTTACAACACATAGACTTCTCTCATTCTCACCCCAATGCCCCACTACAGCATCACTCTCACAAAACAAATATTTAAACTAAGTCAGATATAAGTTTAAAGTGGTACTAATTGGTGCGTCTAAAAACAAAGAAATCTAGGTCCAATACATGATCTTGTCTTTCCCATGCTTCACCATACTAAGTGACGTAGGACTTCTCCAATAGCTAACAATTGAACCCAACACTATAAACTTGACAATCAGATTCAAATGAGAAGAGAGAGAAAATAAGGGTCAAAAGATTGAACCAATTGCAGCAAAAAATCCATTTTATATAGTTGTGTCCAAACAAACTAAATTACTTTTTTTTTTTTTGATAAAAAAAAAATAATTTTTATCACGGTAAACAAACGTAAAATAAATTCTGATTTTTTCTTTATAAAATCTCTAAAAAATAATTTTTAAATTATTCAATGTAAAAATCACTTTTATCTTAATCTATAACAAGAGACTCTTATTAGTTTAAAATACGAATATAGAAAAAAAAATACATTAAATTGTGAATTATTGTAGAAACCCCATGTATCAACACGTCAACTAGCTAACGGATGTCTATATATGTCTGTATATGCCTAGTTTGAACTTCATTTATAGGTTTTAATAAAATATTATTTTTGTTCTCAATTATTGTACTGTTTTAAAATTTACTTTTCACTAAAAAAAAAAATAGTAAAAGACTACTATTAGACCATTTTTTAGAGGTTCATACTAGGTATAAGTTACAAGTTAGTTGTGTGTTACGAGTTTTTGTGTTGTAAACATAAGTTACAAAGTTCAAATATCATATTCTTCAATTATTTTTTTAATTTTTAGTTTTGGTAATAGTGGACCTTTTTTTTCTTCAAGCAATTCAAGGTTTAATTAGAATTTCAATATTCAGATGAATAAGTGAGAAATCTAAGTCTAAAGACCCACTTTTGATATATAATACAATGTCTTTACCGACTGAGCTAGACTGAGGAGAATAATTTCATTTATAATTCTTTTTCATCTTCTCCATAATACTTTTTTTCTTCCATATTGGTCTTTTAATCTCAAATAAAATAAAGTCTTGTGTCAATCGACATTCTATTCTCATCTCAACTCTAAACCTTCCAAAATTAAGTTAACAAGAAATTTAGTTTTTCAATTTTGTATAAGTTAAAATTTCCCCCTTTTATTATATTTCATATAAATAAACAATTTAAGAATTTAATGTTTAATTTTATATAAATAAAGAACACATAATTTGGTAAGTCATTTCTCATTTTTGTAAGTATTTCCATATAATTTTTGCATGATCTGATCATGTCATGCACTGTAATCAAACACCACCGTTTACATGGAGTATAATTTAGATAAGTTACGTGTTAAATAATGACGAGAGATCAGCAGAGAATACTGAATAGCATGACCGTCAATTATTGATATCTATGCATGCATGAGTGTTTGTGTCATGACTCATCATCTTCCTTTCTTTACCTTTATGAAGGAGAGTCACCTTTAGCCCACCAGGTTGTGTAGGGTGATCTTGTCTCCTGATTCTCATGGTTGATTGTGATCTTGTTGATAATTTATTAGGGGACTAATTATCAATATTAATGCTTATATAAACTAATGTTAAAAGCTTGGTATCCCACTTAGGTTGACCTAGTGGTATTGGTTTGGGATCTGGGAGTGTGCTCCTCTTTAAAGTCTCTTAAAAAAAATGTTACAAGCTTGTTTTGATATCTGATCGTGCGATTTTGGCTCTTATTTTTTGAGCCATTTTGACACATAAAATTTTTTACTCTTTGTTTTTCAACGTTAAAAACTATCATTTTTACCGGCAATTTATCCTTTATCCTTTATCTTTCTATATTTTGTTTTTTTACTGGCCTTTCATTAGGTTAATAGTTTTTGAAACATCCATGATTCATATTTAACATTATTTGAAGAAGTTAAGAAACTCGTGAGGCATAGTTGCTTTCTTTCTTTAACTTGATTGCTTTTTAAAAAAGAAAATTTTGTTGAAAACTATTAGTCAAACTATCACACCACTTCCTATATCTTACACCATTCGGTCACTATTAATAGATTATATATATCATTTATTGAATGAACCTAAAAAATATATTTTTATTTATAATATTATAATAGTGACTGGAATGTGTAATAGATATTTTATATTGTCTCATTTATTTTCTTTCATTCTTTCTTCCAATCCTTGCAAGAACAGCTCTATATATATATATAGCTAGCCAATACCAACGTTCCATCATACCACATCTATCTAATCATTAACAATCATCATCCAATAATAAGATGAAGATTACTCCTATACTTTTCCTTTTCACTCTCCTCTCATCCACCACTTCCTATGCTTCTGTTCATGATTTTTGTGTAGGAGATATAAAAGCTCCAGAAACACCTACAGGCTATCACTGCATGCCTCTTGCAAACATCACATCGGACGATTTCGTCTTTCACGGCTTTGTAGCCGGAAACACTAACAACTCTTTCAACGCTGCACTTACCTCGGCGTTTGTCACCGATTTTCCAGCTCTTAACGATCTTGGAATCTCCGCGGCGCGGTTAGACATAGCAAAAGGCGGATCTATTCCAATGCATACTCATCCTGGCGCTACCGAATTATTGATTATGGTTCATGGTGAAATAACTGCTGGGTTTCTAACAACTACTGCAGTTTATTCAAAAACGTTGAAACCGGGTGATCTTATGGTTTTTCCCCAAGGGATGTTGCATTTTCAAGTTAATTCTGGTAAGGGAAAAGCTACTGCTTTTCTTACTTTTAGTAGTGCAAATCCTGGTGCTCAATTACTTGATCTTCTTTTGTTTTCCAATAATTTACCTTCTGAGTTAGTGGCACAAACTACTTTTCTTGATCTTGCTCAAGTGAAGAAGCTAAAGGCTCGGTTTGGTGGAAGAGGTTAGGTATATTAGGATATTATTGCTTATGATCATACTCAACTCTTTCTTGTATTGTTTGTTCCAATAATTCATCACCTTTAAGTGATGCATTTGTTTGTATGTGTACGTGTGTGTTTTATTTTATTGATTTCTATGTTATACCTATCTCAAATGTCAAGATATGCGGTTGGATGATTTAGCGAGCAAGCTACTTATATTAATGAAACAATAAATTGTGTCACACATTTCTTGGTTCATGTCTCTCTTTTTTGACTTCTATCCTTTTAGCTATGGGCAATGACTATAGATGACGATATTAATGTTTGTAAAATTGAATCAATTAGTTCAATCGGTTCAATTATAAGACCATCTTTAATGATACACTCTTAATCTTTTAAGATCCGGTGCCTATCAGGTATCCTATTGAAGAGAATTTTTTCGAGGTCTTACAAGACCTGAGGTCTCGCTTAAGACCCTCATTCTTAAGTGGGATCCACACATTTTAAATATTAAATTTTTTGGGTTAATTAAGTTTTTAGTCCCTATAAATATTCACAGTTTTGTTTTTAGTCCCTACAAAATAAAATCACACTTTTTAGTCCCTGTGACATTTTCCTTAAGCATTTTAGGGATTAAAAATGTTGATGGAAATTTTTTATAGGGACTAAAAATGCTGACGGAAAATTTTATAGGGACTAAAAACAAAATTGCAGATATTTATAGGGACCAAAAACTTAATTAACCAAAAAATTAATATATAATGATATAAAGTTATCGATAGTTGATTAGTAAGTCTCATTTAAGAAATTTCTATGAGATGCTGGGTTGGAGGGATTAAGTTCTTATTAGATACTACTATGAAACAATTATAAATAAGTGATATCTATACATGAGACTCATTTAAGTATAAAAAAACGGATGTCTCTATTGTGGATGCTTTAATTGAACTAAAGAACTAATAGAAATTGTGAAATACTACATAAATATACAAAATTATGAAATCTGATTGAATTAGTCGAAATGCAATTACTATCCTCTAATCATTGTTATGAATAAATTTGCAAATTTTCATTTTTTAAGTTCATTAATGAATTGATGTATCTAAACTATAGTCCAACAACACGAGTTAATGAATGAACTTGAAAGAGTGATTGGAGGGAGTACAATCCCTCCAATTGAATAGGTTCAACTTGATTCACAACAAATTTGATTAGAGTATGATTCAAACAAGATCATAGCAGGGCGATTCTCTATTTAGTTAGTTTAACCAACTTATTTAGTCAAAAAATTTAAACACACAGGGATAACTGTAGTTGTTTATGTTATTATATTTGCAATAATGTGATATTCGAAATATTATTTTATTCCAAAGTAGGCCCATGACGCGTATTTGATGTGAAATAAAGCAAAAAGATATTGAATTAAAGCTGATTTTGCCCCTTTCATTTCATTCATATAAAAAAAGAAAAAGAGAGTTGGTTTTGAACCTCCCTAAAAAAGGAAATGGTTTAAATTTGTTCTAACAAATGTGCTCTTTGAATTAAAGCTGAAGATAACGTTTGGACGAAAAAGTTAAAGTGGCATGCATGCAGGGGCGTTGTGTGTGTGGGGTGGTGGGCGAAACATTACTCCCTTCGTCAATCAAATACATTAATTTTTATTGACCATTTTTTGTTTACGTTTTGGGATGGAGGGAGTATTTATGAAGTCTTTAAAAGAAACAAACTTAATAGATAACTAAAAGAATATTTGATACTGGCTTGTGAGGTGATAATTGCTCCCATTTATAAATATATTGTCAGACCATCTCCTATTCGATACGAGACTTTTAACACAACCCCTCTCAATCAGCACTGTTAAACTTGGTTCCTGGACATAAATGGTGGGTGGTTTGATAGCGAAAACCTGATAGCAGGTGGCCAAATGAATCTTAATAAGGCTACTGTTGATATTGACTTCAAATTTGTGGTCTGGAAGAACAGAGAAATAGTGACACGATTTTGGCATCGTGACACGATTTCAAGGGAGCCATGAGCTAGTTTGCAGGACGCCAAATCGTGACACGATCTTGGAAAATCGTGACACGATTCAGAAACTTGCTCGTTAAGTATCCCTGATAAGGACTTGTCTACCTTGGATCAGATGCAAATCGTGACACGATCTTGGGAAATCGTGGCACGATTTCTTCAGAGGAAGACTAGTATATATTGTGTTCTTGTGCTTTTTTGAAAGAGAGCTTGGAAGAGCTTAGAGAGAGAACTTGGATAGCAAAGGAGGGAACCAATGGGTTGAGTGTCTTTGTTGAGAGTGTCTCTTGGGTTGGGAAAAACATTGTAATCACCTTGGGTTTTAGGGTTCATATTGTGAGAGTGGGGAAACACCAAAGGGTAGAATATAGGGTTTGTTCATGTGTAAAGCTTGAAGGCTAGAGTTCTTGTAACCTTTTGTAACACTTTCTCATATTGGATTGGAGAGCTGCTCTCTCCCCCAGATTAGGCCATATTGGCTGAACTGGGTCAACAATCTTCTCGGTGTTTTGTTCTTCCTTTTATCACTTATCTTGTTTATGGTTTGTTATCTCTTTGTGTGGTTTTGCTATACACTAGTCTAGGGCTGCTTTGTTGTTGTTTGTTTGGAGACCATTTGTTCTCATTGATTACCACTATCTCTTGCTCCACACATCAATGTTTATTTCATTGGTGTGAGTTTGGAACCGGATTCACAACAGCTACAATACCATCTTAAAAATCGAGGTTGGATCTAACACAACCTCACAAAAATTTAAATTTAAAATCATCCATTTCTCTACACTCACTAGACTATTTGTCAAAAAAATAAAAAGAAAGAAAAATATATGTAGATAGCTTTACCTATATTAGTTAAATATTTTTAACCTACACTACTTTCAAATTGCATCATGACATAAAAAACCCGTATTGTGTTATTTTCAGTCTCTTTCTTCCTTGATTTTTTATTATTTCAAATGATATATAAAATTTATTTAATATCCAAGATATGGGAGTGACATCGTGAAGATTTGGAAGTTCAAATGAAGGATATATATATACATGGGACTTCACCATTGATTTTTTCTTAAAAATATCGACCTAGATGTCAAGGAAACAAAACCACGAATCAATTTGATCCTTATTAATTCAAATGGACAGAACTTAACATGTTTCTTGGATTACTTGATTCAACAAGCATATTCTCATTCTACACGATTAATAGATATAGGAAAATTCTATGGTGAAGTCATGCAAATGATTTTCTGGTGACGTTAAATGGTGAATCATTGATCATTTGTGCGTTTAATTCATGTCACGTCAGATTATATGGCGTATTAGACATTTTCCCATAAGATGTATTATTATATCTTTACTTATTGCAATTGTATTCCTGATTAAATCAAAATTAGACATAGATTTTCATTTGTGCACTAAGATTGAAATTCCTCTTAATATTTTGTATGAGGATTGATTTGTAATAAGATAAAGTTTAGTTTTAGAGTGGTTCACAAACAGGACACTAGTTGATATGACATCGACAGTTATACTATTGCCTAAACAAAATAATTTTTTCAAAAAGTTAATTTTCTAACTGCACCGTAGAAGTTCCCTATTTCCGATTTCATCTAGCTTCAAAAGTTATTAATAGATCTTCTATTGCTTCAAAAGATAAGTTTTATTTATTTATGAAATGGAACAGTGGCATATGGTGATGAACATATGATTGGAATGTGAAGTTCGAATGAAAGAGTTTCTTTTTTTTTATTTTTTTTTTATATACCGTCAAATGAAGGATATATTTGTGTATGACTTTATATGGGAAAATAGGGTTATCAAACCCACGTATTTACCAACCAAACTGAATGTTTGTAATTGTTTTAGTATTTGAGGCAAAAGAGTTCTGAAATGAAGCGACAAAGATAGAATTCAAATCTCACCACAATAACAAATTGACTATATATATATATATATATATAGGCTTAGATATTTTGCTGTTAATGCTATTAACATGGATGATGTGATTTTGTTCCACATTCATTCTTTTTTGTTATTGGTAAATTTGAATTTGTAATGCATCGATGTACTCTATCAATTTTAATGAATGAACATCGTTTATTTTTTAGTAGAAAAGAAACTCCTTATAGCATCCGTTCACTCGTTCCCTTTTCAACAAATCTTGCCAAGATTTCTAATAAAATTAATGAAAGATAATTTTTTATCACACCTTACTTGTTTCTTGCACGTTCTCTTATCGGAATTTAGATTTTACATCATGAAAGTGTAAAACGCGTTTTAATAAACCCTCTATTTTTTAGATTTTGTAATCCAAAAGTAAGGCGCGTGAGAAGGTCGGAAGATGCATGAAAAAATAGGTTCTCTTAATTTGGATTTTTTTGTAGGACTTCCACTTGTTAAAAAGTAATTATAACAAGAATAATCAAGCAGAGTAGCAGACAAAACCACCACATCAACTTTCAATTTATTTTTAACCATAAACATAAACAACATAATGCAAACTTCTTGCTTATTATGATTTTCTAGTCAATGATATGGTAACATTAACGGAATTCATTCTCTCCTTGGATATTTGATCAATCAATAATTCCTTATAACGGCTAAAAACTTCTTCAATGATAGCTTCACCAAAGTGACTAACTAGCAAAGGTTCAACCACAGCTCTAATGCACCCTGCAACATCATATTCATTATCATAATCACTTTCATCATTAGAAGTATTTGATTCTGTTTCAAACAACTCAATGTGATTGATGACAAACGATCCTTCATTGACAACTTCCAATTCCACTTCATTCGGAGACGGATAATAGTGCGGGATGTTAAAAGTATTCACTTGATCTTCCCTTATAATCCCCTGTAGCATACAATATTAAGGACAAACACAAATAATTTTCCTATATAACTCATTTTTCATATAGGAAAATGATGTCTATACCTGCAACACCATATCATTAAGAGCAGTAGCCAAAAAATCCCAATCGTCGCAACAATATTCCACGTCACATGGATCTTCATTTCTTCTTCCAACCATCGTTAGAACAATGCGACCCCCTTCAACCAATTCCTTTGCGCGACACTTGAGAAAAATCGACAAGTCTCTTTGAAATTGCTCGTAGTAAGCCTTGACGACATTTGAGGGACTTGTGTCGCTGATGTAAATGTTACCCTTATTGTTATCTATACCTTCGGGAACCTAATTAACCAAACAAATAAAAATCAATTAGACATAGGTTCATATATGTATATCATATGTTTGCATCTATAGATTCAATCGTGTGCTTGCATGTATGTATATCACTGCACTACAACATAATTGACATTTAATAACACTTGAAAATTGTTACTGAATCATGAAAATGTTACTAATTAAATTGTTTACTAGCTAGTCTATACGCGATGATATGAGTATTTAGATATACAAACTAATTATTTTTAATTAAATAAAAACTTACTCCCTCTGAAATGAATCAAACAAGGGCACCTGATGAGTTAATTTTTGTGAGCCAAATTTTTAACCAGATGCATTGATTTTTCAACCACCGCTTTAATTTGTTTATATTTTATTTCAGAAGAAGTATTTTATAAGATTCTACGTATATTTGTGTGTACAATCAAATGGAAAATGACAATATGAAAATTATGCATAAGCGAAAAACAACTTAGGACAATAATTTATATCTAGAAGTGTTGATAAAAAACGATTGAGGGGAAACTCTACAAACTCTATCGAACATTTTCAGGACATATTATATCATATTATAATTTTCTTAGAGAAACAAGGTGTTTCCAGGGATATCAATTAAGCAAGAGCATGTGTAAATATACAAGAAACACAATATAATTTTTTCAGATAATAATATAAACCTTTGATAGCCAGTGAAGACTGTAAGAGCAGTGGACGAAATGCAGACTTCGATCAGGAAAAACTCTATCATAGAAAGAACCAGGAACACCAAAGAAGTAGCAAGGGCTCATTTCAGTTTTGATTTCATCAAGTAGTTTATGTTTAAAGCTATCAAGTGACTTAAAAATGTTGTTGAAGTCATTCCCTGAAAGATCGTTAAAAAAGATCTTGTATTCGGGAGATGCATATTTCAATTGTTGGCAAAGCTTCTCCACAACCATGATGATTTCTGACACCACAGACAAAGTGTTTTGTCCACAAGAACAACCCAGATCTGCAATTGCAAGGCTTCTGGGAAGTGTGCTGGAGTAGAGGCTAGTTATGGCTTCCTCTCTTATATGTTTTGTTAAAGAAATTCCCTTTCCCTATAATGACATAAAAAGAAAATGTTTAGCACGGCGCGAGACATTACAAATTACCAATTATTTTCAATGCAATCATTGATATGTTGTTGGATTGAAAAGCTAAACTCTAAGTGTGAGATGAATAACAATGAGAGAATATGAATGAAATTATATAAAGTGGCGTAATCCTATGTATAGAGAGGATTTAAGCTAACTAACTAAGGTTACTTGACTAACAAGTAAATCATGTGATAAAGTTAATTTTTATCTAACTAACTAACTAAATCTTATCCGACTAATTCCTAGTTAGTGTAAGGTATATATATACATAATAAAATCTAAGCTTAAATATGTATTTCATCTTGCAATTAGAGGTCGTTTAAAAATTGATCTCTATATTCGCTAATCCTTGTAAACTAGCCTTGCATTCTTTAATCATTTAAAATTTCATCCTTTGACCCAGTTAATCACTGTCAGATCATCAAATTAGCAAAATGGCATAAGAATGGACAAAAATAACCTCATCATCCTTCTTATTTTCTTCAATTTTCCAACGCTTAAACCATTCAACCCTCTTCTCTTCTCTTCATTTCTTTTCTGTAGATCTAGCACTGTTATTCTATATCCTCATCTTATTTCTCCTACGTGAATAATACCCAACATTTTCAAACATACCCAATATCATTTACATAAAACCAACACCGAAATAGAGGTTTGAATTCAAGGTTTTGCTGGTAATTATTGGGCCACCATAAGTGCCTCTTGAATAAGTTTCTTCCCCACACCAATCAAATTTAATATCAAATACAGTGTTGCCTATAAAACTAACCGTGCAAGCTACTAATACCTCAATCATTTGAGTAATGTAGAGCCAACTTGTTAAATTGAAGATGAATAAAGTGGAACCTCTAATCGATGAAGGCATGAACTTTAAACACAGTAACGAAAATGAACATGAAAACTGGCTCTAACAATTGAAATCGGAAAACAAAGTTTACATGTGTCTGATGGAAGCTAGAGAAAGCCATTTAATCCCTTTCAAATCTTGTATGTAATTCTATCATTAGAGCCAATGTATCACATGGGTATTATAATTATGCTGTTAATATATATCATTTACCTAATGGGTTTACATTACCTTTGATAATTAAGTCTTGTTCGAAAATTGGAAGTGTTGGTCATTGTAAAATTGTTCATTGTCATGTTTTGGAGATGGGTTTTAAGAATCATGTTCATGTCGTGAATGAATTGGTGGGTATGTATGGGAAAGTTAGGAGAAGAAGAAGAGGGTGAGTTGTGATTTGTGTTTGGAGAAGAAGAAGAAATGAAAGAATACGGGTGAGAAGAAGATGAAGATAGGTCCCTAAAAAAAAAAAAAGATGAAGATATATAGGGGTAAAATTGTCATTTCACGTGTGGGTTGACCAATTACCAGAGCCACGTCATCAAATTAATGACGTGGCAGTCATTGACTGGGTCAAAGGATGAAATTTTAAACGATTAAAGAATGCAAGACTAGTTTGCAAGGATTAGCGAATACAGGGACCGATTTTTAAACGATCCATAATTGCAAGGATAAAATACATATTTAAACCTAAAATCTATGGTGATGGGTGGTGGTGGTGGGGTTGGTGGTCCATTGTAGTAGTTGTACATTATAAATTAGTTCTTCATGCTATTTTTGAAATACAAAATAAGGTGAAATATATTTTTATCTCTGAAATATTTTAAAATTTGTTTTGGTTCAACAAATCTATCTTGCGAGCAATTTTACTCTCTACTGATAAATCACCATAGATATTTTTTAATGGTTTTTAGGAGACATGTTTAAAAAACTATAAATGTTGCCCTGTACTTTATTTTTATTTTTATATGAGATGAATTAAACATGAATTTTTTAAATGTCCAAAAGTTTAAGATAAAAATAATAACGAAAATATGGATTATAAAAATAAATTTTAGACTAATTTTTTGTAGAATGTTTTTATGATATTTTAAACATAATATAAAAAAAATCACTTAAAAATATACGTTGACTTGGCAAAAGAAACTAAATATGTGATTTTTTTTTTTTTTTTTATGGAAATGAAAAACAAAAGTTTGAAAGTTCAAAAATGTTATTTAGGGTATGTTGTATATATCATCAAGTAATACGAACACAAGTTATGCAAATGCTATAATAAATATCATCTCAATGCTAAAATCACCACCATGACTATAGTCACCAGAAAACCCAAGCTTGGTGATAACATCAATACCCGATCTATTTAGATTAATAAAAGAGAGGGAAATGTTAAATAATTAGTAATATAATTAAGAGGTAAAACTTAGAGTAAGTCTAATCATATAGAGTGATAAAAAAAAGTCTAATTGTAGAGTCAACCGATCTAATCTGTGTGTGTATATATGTATGTACCTGGAAAAATGAGTTGTTTGCATAACTTGTTTTCCCATCGCCTCCATTCATGTGCACTATCTTCCCCACGTCCATTCTTGCTTCTTTTAGCTTTATTTCTCTCTAGATATAAATTTATGTTGTGTAATGTGCACTATCATTTAAAAGATATGTTGAGTAATGTGTACACTAACCATTATTGCGAGTGCTACATCAATGGGGCCATCCCTGTTATTTTTACTTTTTTAAACAATATCTATTAACTTTATTGTACCTACCATTATTGGCTGGGTTTTAGATGTAGATATTCTTCTCCTTTAATTTATATATTTTTTATAATAAAAACTATAAATAAATTTAATTATTTTTTATCTTAATCTACGTAAGAAATTTAGTGTCACAACCACATTAACATATTTGAACAAAATATATATATATGAATGACCTAAATAAGAAAAAATAAATAAAAAGACTAAAATGCTATAAATAAATAAGATAAATGACTCCAAGATGATTTTTGTCCAAAAAATATCAATGCTCATTGGCATAATATTTATTAGAAATAATTACTTATAAAAAAATCAAGCAAAACAATCCAACCAATTCGAATTGAGTTTAATGAACGGACATGATGAACTAAGGTTTGAATCTCATTGAAAGACACTTTAAATATGAGTATCTACAAACAAACAATCCGTCACAATGACTTTCAATATCTTTTTTTAATCAAAATAATACAAACTAGAAAAAACAAACTTCTTGCTTATTATGCTTTTCTAGTCAATGATATGATAACTTTAACGGCCTTCAATTTCTCTTTGGGTAATTTATCAATTATGATTTTTTGGTGACGGCTAAAAATCTCTTCGATTATATCCTCACCAAAGTGGCTAACTACCAATGGTTCAGCCATAGCTCTCATTAATCGTGCAGCATTATATACATATTCATGATGATTAGAACCATCTACATACGCTTCAAACAACTCCAAACGATTGATGGCAAATGATCCTTCATTGAGAACTTCTAACTCAACTTCATATGGTGATGGATAATATTGAGGGACATTAAAAGTATTCACTTGATCTTCCTTTATAATCCCCTGTTGCATACAAAAACCATATTCATATTATAGACTAACACAAATCAACTTCTACTCTAAATAAAAATCTAAGTAGAGTGTTTTAGGTTCGAACTCCGATCCCTGCATATAACAATGTAATATCCCTGCTAACCGAAGTTATGCTCTAAGGAGCCAGATAAATAGGTTATTTATCTTTTATAGGAAGACTTCTTTTTCATTTATAGGATGCTTATATATATATACCTCTAAGACCATGCCATTAAGAACAGCAGCTAAAAGCTCCCAATAGTAGCAACAATATTTTATGTCACATGGATCTTCATTTCTTCTTCCTGGCATTGTTAGAACCATGCAACCCCCTTCAACTAGTTCCTCTGCACGACACTTGAGAAAAACCGAGAAGTCTCTTTTAAATTGATCATAGTATGCTTTGACAACATTTGAGGGACTTGTGTAGTTGATGTAAATGTTGCTCTTATTGTTCTCTATACCCTCCGGAACCTAATAATTCCCCATAAAAAATACAAGGTGTTTCCTAAGGTATAAATTAAGAAACGGCACACAAAAATATACAAGAAACACAATATAAAAAATCAGGTAACAATATTTACCTTTGATAGCCACTGAAGGCTGTGAGAGGAATGAATGAAATGTAAACTTCGATTAGGAAAAACTCTACTATAGAAAGAACCAGGAACCCCAAAAAAGTAGCAAGAACTCATTTTAGTTTTGATTTCATCTTGCAGTTTCTCTTTAAAGTTGTCAAGTGACTTAAATATGTTGTTGAAGTCATTTCCAGAAACATCATTAAAAAATATCTTGTACTCGGGAGATGAATGGTTCAATTGTTGGCAAAGCTTCTCCACAACCATGATAATATCTGATACCACAAACAAAGTGTTTGGTCCAGAAGAACAACCTAAATCTGCAATTGCAAGGCTTTTGAAAAGTGTTTTGGAGTAGAGGCTTGTTATGGCTTCATCTCTTATTGGCTTTGTCAAAGAAACTGCATTTCCCTACAACAACATAATAAAGAAAATATTTAAAATCACTTAAAAATAGTTTTTAATTTTTCATAACTAATCTTTCATGGTATGGATTCAAATGATAACAAAATTACTCATTTTAAATTAACCATAGGCATTAACTAATTAACTAACATCTTATGTTTTAGTTTGTACTATTCGTCCTGAGTAGGGATTGAGTTTTTAAATAAAATTTGTTGTTAAACAAAAAAAAAAAAAACTAATACCTGATGAAATGAGTTTTTTGCATAGCTTGTTTCTCCATCACCTCCATTCATGTGCACTACCTGCCCCAGGTCCATTCTTGTTTCTATTAGCTTTAGTTTTTCCTTTCTAAGTCTTTTGATGGAGTGTTCTTGTGTGCTTAATGATAGGTCAAACAACTAACACATATATAGATGTGATGTTATAATGATATCGTGATCACTAAAAATTGAACTATACTTTCCTCAAAAAAAAATAAAAATTGAACTATACTAGAATAATACCTAACATTGACTTAAAAAAAAATAATGTCATAATCACAGGTCATACACTGAAAAATATCAATTAAAATTTGGACACCCTTAATTTTAAACTCTTGATCAAGATATTCTGTCACCTCACATGCTTTTATTGTCTTTTTCCTTTTTTCGTTGACGAAAGCAAACTTTTTTAATCCAAGTACTCTCTCACATCAGATGCTTTTATAGGCTTTTGTCTCTTATGTTGCTTCAATTCATTATTTGATAGTACTATCTTAGCTTATTTTTTAGCACTTCGATACAATTTGTTAAACAACATGCAGTTTACTTTATTAATGGATTTCTTGTTAGTTTATCGATGCTTTTGTATCATATTAAAAAAAAAAATGTTACTAAAGAAATATCATACATCGCTCCATAACCAACTTGAATTGAACTCACTTCTGTAACAACCGACACGGAATAAATCGACATTCAAGTTTAATGATTTTCGTTACTTGCTCAATACTGAATTGAACTCAAGGAATAAATCACTTTTAACCCTAGATTTTTAATAGTGGACATAGAATACTTGTTTACAAAATAATTGTTTTTTGAGATACTAGATTATTTAGTTGTGAAAAAATTTTAGTGATGACACTAATTGTCCAAGAGATTAGGGTCATGTGTTTGATAAAGGAGACATTGAACTAATAAAATTGGTCTTGGTTTACTTTGCTAAATTGTTGTGAGCATAATCAAGTGAATCTTGCTCAAAATATAGGAAGGGACGCTAAGATATATATTAATTGAAATTGATTAAAGTCATTTATCAAAGTCACATAGTCCCTTCGTCCTATAATAGATGATCTATTTGACAATGTTCACCGTTGATTTATCATAATTTGACTATATTTTTTTATTAATATACAACGAACAAAATCAAGATTAATCAATTAATTAATGAATTGATAAGTAAATTACAATTAACTAAGCAATTTGATTAGCAAAATTATAAGTTTCTGAAATTGTAATTTGTTTTGCTTACAGATCTAAACAGAAAAACGGTTAAAGTAAATTCAGCAGAAAATTGAATGTTTTGATCAAGTACATGAACATATTTTTTGTTTGAGTCATGTTAATCGGGCCTTCAGGGCACTGGTTAAGGAAACTAAAAAGGAAATTTTAAATTGAAAATAACATATTTTATGCTTTTGAGGAGTTGACAATGTAACGCCCCAATTTTATTTAATTATTTTTAGTTATTTAAAGTCCTTTATATGATTTTTAAATCATTTATGTTGTTTTGTGGTGTGGTGTATTTTATTAAATGGCTATTTTTAGTATTTAATAGAATAAGTGAGAATTAGGATTTATTTTGGAGTTTGGGGGTTAAATTAGAATTTAATAGAAATAAGAGGAGTTAAGGAATATTGAGAGGTTATATTTATTAAGAAATAGAAAATAGAAGGGGGAAGCAGTTTTCACGTACAACAGAGAAAAAGGAGAAGAGTCAAGAAAAGGGAAGAGAACCAAGAAGGGCTGCGATTTCGATTATCTAAGGTAAGGGTGAGGCTAACTTACATTAATTTTAGTGTATATGATTCTGATTATGTTTTAACAAAAGTTATGAATAAATTTGAAGAATTGGGAATTAGGGTTATGATGAGAATTGATGATTAAATGATGGAATTAGGGTGAATTGATGTAGAAACGATGAACAGACCTTAAATGTTTCATATATTGACGTTTAGAATCAGTTTTAAGGTTAGAACAATGGGTTTGGGTGAATTTTTGAGAAAAACTGTAACCTGGCCGTACTGTTATTCATCGCTCGCCTCCCGAGTGATGATCCTCGCCATAGCGAGTGATGAAGATCATAGCTCGCCTCGCGAGCAGGAGTTACTCGCCTCGCGAGTTGCATTTCGCAGCTCGCCATGGCGAACAAATTTACTCGCCATAGCGAGTGTGGGCAGAGAGCTTGCAAGATTCTGTGTTTTTGAGCTGTGAGTTCAACCTTGGGTGTTTATGAGGGCCTGAACATGTACCCTAATGATTAGGCAAAGTTTTAGAAGGAGATTGAACTTGGAATGGTGTCAGAATGGAATGGGGAGTATTTTACACTAACTCGCCATGGCGAGTAGAGCCTCTCGCCTCGCGAGTTGTCCCATTTCAGAAGCCTTGTTTAGGATTTTGCGATCTTTTGTCGCACGTGATGATATGAGTAGACCCTTGAGGTAGGAGAGTAGTTATTCTTGATTATACGGAGATTCAGAGAGGACGTTTGTAATGTTTAATGACATCGACTTAGGTTGATGAACAAATGAGGAGATAGTTATATATTATGAAAGATGTTGATATGAGTCCTACTCGTTGTATATGATGGTTATTATGGTCGTTGTCTCGCTGCTTGTTATTATATGTTGTTGAATTGAATATGATTTGCTGTTGATTGTTGGTTTATGCATAAATGCATTCAATTAGATTATACAAGATGTTAGTTCAGGTTGTAAGGTTGCAAGTTGTCGTTCTAAGTAACGGAGTCATAGGTTGTTGATGTTGGCCAAGTTGGGGAGTAAGTCATAAGTTATTATGCACAGTCGTTGTCGTAGTTGAGTTGTATGTTGATATACACAAGTCGAGTCCTTTCATGATTAGGAAACCGTTGAGGGCTCATGCCCTGGAATGCTCGTCATTCAACCGTTGAGGGCTTATGCCCTGGAATGCTTTGTCATTCAAATGTTGAGGGCTTATGCCCTGGAATGCCTTGTCATTCAATCTGTTGAGGGCTCATGCTCTGGAATGTTAATCATTCAACCGTTGAGGGCTTATGCCCTGGAATGCCTTGTCATTCAATCTGTTGAGGGCTCATGCTCTGGAATGTTAATCATTCAACCGTTGAGGGCTTATGCCCTGAATTGCCTTGTCATTCAATCTGTTGAGGGCTCATGCCCTGGAATGTTCATCATTCAAATTTGTTGGGGCTTATGCCCCGGAATGCTTAGTCATTCAACGAGTTGAAAATAGTACCTCGTTGTTCGTTGTCGTTGATGGTGATATTGTCGTTGTTGTAGGTTGTGTTGTGGTTGTTGTTGTTGAGGGAGATATAGCTGTTGTGGTCGAGTTGTTGTTGTCGTTGTTGGTTGATTTAGTAAGAGTTATTAAAGTTGAAGAAGTATGAATATTTTTGTTGAAGTATAAGTTGCTTATTACGTTATTTAATTAAGTTGTTGATTTATATATCTATTATTATTGTTTGTGAATCTCACCCCTTCTGCTTGGAATTGTTGCCCTTCGTATGGGTAACTTGCAGGTATTGAAGTTTATTAGAAGTGGTGGCTCAAAGTGTCTAGGGCTCTGATACGTACGGGATGGGATTTTTCTTATTGTTTTTCATTCCTATGTATCAAATTTGAATGTTGCTGACGTAGCCCTATGGTTGATGAATTTATGTTGATAAGGCTTTATGCCAAGGATTTAATTATGGAGATTTAAACTATTGCTATCGTTGTTTTGATGCAAATTTTCCGCTGCAAATTTAGTAATGACTTTGAAGGATGTTTATTAAATAGATTTTATATTCTATTTAAGAAATTTTGAAAATGTAGTGTGACATGCCCGTTTGGGAATTACTCTGATGCATGAATTATTAATTAATTGATTTTTGGGAAACGGGGTGTTACAGACAACACAAGTTCCAATATAATACTTACTACATTTGACTCCTTAACAATGCCCAATGGGCACGGGTTAACATTTCCCTTTTTGTTTTATTCCCTACAAAAAGAAATCTTACTTTTTAGTCCTTGTAACATTTTCCCTTACCATTTTAGTAATAAAAAATGGAAGCAAATTTTTTTTGCATGGACTAAAATGACGATGAAATTTTTTAACGGGATTAAAAATGCTAACGGAAAATTTTAGATATATACTAAAAAAATGCACTTTTTTGTAAAGGCTAAAAATAAAATTCAAAATATTTATAGGGAGCATTTACTTAATTAACCTATAATATATACCTAAAACCCACATAACAATTGAGACACAATAACTAGGAAGTAGAGGCAAACAAGTGTGGGTGCGCACGCACGCATACGCGCGCGTGCGTGTTGAAAATATATTTAATATAGATATTATTTACCAATTGTTAGAGATCATAAAATAACAAAATAATATTGAAATGATAAAAATATAAATTAATTTTTTACGTTTACAAATTTTAATTACACACTAATTGTCTTAATATATTTAGAACAATCGACATCGAATTCGATTGATAGGAATCTGAAGATAAAAAGAATTTAAAGTTTAAATAATCAATAAAATACTCAACATTGAAATCAAACTTACAACATGAACTATGATTTTTCATCTACATACCACTTAAACTTCGAGAGAACATGTTTACGAAATTTGACGTAGAAAATATTTTCAAAGATAAAAATATGAGGCCTGAAACAAACTTTTATAATCCAAGTACTCTCTCACATCAGATGCTTTTATAGGCTTTTGTCTCTTATGTTGCTTCAATTCATTATTTCATACTATCTTAACTTATTTTTTAGCACTTCTTACAATTTGTTCAACAACATGCAGTTTACTTTATTAATTGATTTCTTGTTAGTTTGGCTGTGTTTGGTAACACAAAAAAGCTAGTTTATAAGTTTGTTGGATGAAAATGTGATGTGTTTGGTACCAAGCTTTTCTCATGAGCTTATAACGTTTTTTGAAAAACTATTTCAAATAGCTTTTGAGCTTATAGCTGGTAGCTTTTTATATTTTCTTCCAATTTTAACCTTTTATTAATATAGTTTAATTTAATTTTAATTAAAAAACCTACCCACATTCTTATTCAATTGACCACGTTTAAAAAAAAACTACCCACAATCTTTTTCAAATTTTCTTGTTCACTTTCTTTTTTACATACTCTTAATACTCTTAATTCAATAATAAATAATTTTATATAAAATTTACAATAAAGGGTGAAGAAAGTTTAGTTGAGTAAAATTCATTAAAAGAAAGTTTTGTTAAATAAAAAATGTCAATTGAATTCATAAATACATTTATCATTTGGGAGATGAAAATATTTTGAAATAAATTTAAACATTTAAAAAGAAATACAATAATTAATAAAAAAATGTATATATGATTTATAAAAAAAGATTGTCCTTATACGTCATTTTATATTTATCAGCCATTTGAACAACTAATTTTACCAAATATTTTTTTATTTTAATAAGCTAACTTTTCAGCTATAAGCTATCAGCTATCAGCCACCAGCTATCAGCTAGCTTGTCAGCTATCAGCTGACTTATAACTTCTTTTTACCAAACACACCCTTTATCGATGCTTTAGTATACAATACTCATATTAAAAAAAAAAAAAAAACAATGTTAAAAGAAATATCATACACCCGTCCATTGAGTTGAACTCACTTCCATAACCTTAGATTTTATAAGTTGACATAGAATTCTTGTTTACAAAATAATTGTTTTTTGAGATACTAGATTATTTAGTTGTGAAAAAAATTAGTGATGACATTAATTGTCCAAGAGATTAGGGTCATGTGTTTGATAAAGAGACATTGAACTAATAAATTGGTCTTGGTTTACTTTGCTAAATTGTTGTGAGCTAATCACGTGAATCTTGCTCAAAATATAGAAAGGGACGCTAAGATATATATATATATATATATATATATATTAATTGAAATTGATTAAAGTCATATACTTCATTCGTCCTATAATAGATGATCTATTTGACAATGTTCACTATTAATTTAACATAATTTGACCATATTTTTCTATGGGTCCTACTAACCGGTGCCCCCGGAGCACTGGTTAAGCATACCATAAAAGAGAATTATTTTCATAAAAGGAAACTGTTTTTGACTTTATTATAAATTAATTACACAATTTCAATGCATTAACTACTATATAATTTTCTTTTTCATATCCTTAAGTGTCTCAGGGACACCGGTTAACATTTCCCTTTTTCTATTAATCAATTAAAGATTAATCAATTAATTAATGGATTGATAAGAAAATTACAATTGACTAAGCAATTTGATTAGCAAAATCATAAGTTTCTGAAATGGTAACTTTTTTTCCTTACAGATCTAAACAGAAAAATGGTTAAAGTAAATTCTGCAGAAAATTGAATGTTTTGATCGGGTACATGAACATATTTTTTGTTTGAGTCATGTTAACTAGTGTTCCAGTGCCCTCTAGTTAAAAAAAAACTAAAAAGGAAATTTTAAAGTGAAAATAACATATTTTCTGCTTTTGAGGAGTTGACAACACAAGTTTCAATATAATATTTGCTACATTTGACTCCTTAATCAATGTTTTGGGGCACTAGTTAACATTTTCCTTTTTGTTTTATTCCCTACAAAAAGAAGTCTTACTTTTTAGTCCTTGTAACATTTTCCCTTGACATTTTAGTAACAAAAAATGCAGGCAAATATTTTTTGCATGGACTAAAATGACGATGAAGTTTTTTAGAGTGATTAAAAATGTTAACAGAAAATTTTACATAGACTAAAATATATACCTGAAACCCACGTAACAATTGAGACGCAATGGCTAGGAAGTAGAGGCAAACATGCGCGGGTGCGCGCACACATACGCGCGAGTGCGTGTTGAAAATAATATTTAATATAGACATTATTTACCAATTGTTAGAGATCATAAAATAACAATAATATTGAAATGATAAAAATATAAATTAATTTTTTACTTTTACAAATTTTAACTACACATTAATTGTCTTAATATATTTATAACAACCGATATCGAATTCGATTGATAGGAATCTGAAGACAAAAGGAATTTAAGGTTCAAATAACCAATAAAATATCTAGCATTGAAATCAAACTTACAACATGAACTATGACTCTTCATTTGTATACCACTTAAACTTCGAGAGAATGTTTACGAATTTTGACGTATGAAAATATTTTCAAAAATAAAAATATGAGGCCTATCACGGGGCTTAAAAAACTCGGGAGCCTAAAATTAGACATATGGATTACAACACCATTGAAAAGAAAATGTTAGCATCAAAGCATAACCAAAATTAGACAATTTTTTTTGACTATCTTGTCTTGGAATAAAGCACAAAACGTAAAGAAAAGTATAATTTAACAACAATAAATAATTAAAATAAACTTGTATTTATTATTAGTATATTTTTGTTATACAATGCATCATTTAGAATATTGTCATGGCTTCCATAGTATAAAAGGTTTACAATTTCCAATGGAAGGGCAAGACATGTAATTGTTTTTCGATTGATCCAAGCATAGCCTTATAATTTCAACGAACTCATTTGTACAATAAAGTTTTGGGTCCTAACCAGAATTGTGCTTTTTTAGTTGTTGAGGATGAGGGACATTAGGGCTTGGAGAAATGCCTTCTTGCCTAAGAATATCAAAAACATCCTTTTTCCTTCAAATGTTTTGTGCTAGCTCAATGTGTTTGGTTAAAATGTTATACGAGCAACTCCCATATTTTTTTCACTTGTACTGCCAAAAAATTATTTCGTGGTCCCTTTAGATTTGGTCAAGAGTGATCAAGGTTTCTCTTCAATGTACTACTAATTTGATGAAATAAAACAATGACAATAATATCATAATAATCAAGAATAAATAACAACAACATCAACAACATGAATAATAATAATAATAAGGCTTAAATATGTATTTGATCCCTGCAAATAGGGGTCGTTTAAAAATTGGTCCTTGCAATCACTAATTCTTGCAAACAAACCCTGCAATTATTAATCACTTAAAAATTGGTCCTTGTACCCAGTTAAACGCATCCAGGTCATCTGTTTACTGACGTGGCAACGTATAACCGGTTTTCAGTTGACAGGTTAGCTATATGGGCATGGGAATGGACGAAAATGCCCCTCTTCAGATGAGGGCAATGTAAAATGACGTAACTACCCTCTAATCCTTCATTCTCATGGTTGGTACGAATTGCGATCTCTGGGTGAAGAAATTAGGGTTTGAAAAGGGGATTACGGTTTCAATGCGCGATTGAAGTTGGTATCTCATACGGATCGAATCAAATGAAGTTTCGTGACTCGTTTTCAATGGCGAATCCAAAGGAGGTGTCATTTTCGAATTCGAAGAACGCAAAGGATGGAGAATCGTCAGGTCATAATACAGGTATGTTCATTTGAAACGATGAATTATGTTTTTAGTTGTTGTTTTTTCGGTTTTGTTTAGTTGAATGTCATCGTTTTTAATTTAGGGTTTTATTTTTTCCATCATTTCTAAATTAGGGTTTAATTATTTTCCAGATTTGGGTATTTCCGTTAAGTTCCATTATGGGGGGAGGTTTGTTAGGGATTGGGTTATTTGTTACAATGGGGGAGAAGAAACGTTGATTGAAGGTGTAGATCCTGATAAATGGTGTTTTTTTTGAACTAACTGGAATATTGGAAACTGATTTGCTAGTTAAAAAACCTTTTAGGCTGTGGTGGATGTTAGATGAAGATCTTAGTTTTAGGGTGATTAAAGATGATGCCACTGCTGAAGTTGTAAAAGATTATGCACTTAACAAAAATATTGTTGTTAATGTTTTTGTTGAACATAATGTGGATGAAAGTACTGCTGTTGTTGATATCCCTAATTATGATGTTGTTGGTGAGGAATTGGGTGAGAGTTATAAGGTAGTTAACAATGAGAAGGGTGAGAGTTCTGAGGCAGCAAAAAGTGACAAGGGAAAATGAGTATTAGTGTACAATGATAATGAACAAGGAGATGGTGGAGATGGTGGTATAAGTAGTAGTAGTGAAGATGAAGTTGAAGTTGAAGATGAAGATAGGTGTATTGATAGTGAGGAAGAGAGAGCACTGGGATTTGATGATGGGTTTGAAGAAGTGGATGAAGGCAATTTGAATGAAGACACAGGGGCAAAGATGGCTGATATAGGAAGAAATGTGGAAATGGATAATATAGATGTTGATGATACTGATTGGGGGAAGGAGTATGAGAGTGAAGAGTTAGATTCTGATGATCCTGATTTGAGTGGTGATGAGAGAGCACCTGCTTGTGATGTGTTTAGGCCCAGCCAACTAACCAAGGATTATGTGTTCACATTTGGCATGGACTTTAAGAGTCTTAAAGAGTTCAAGGATGGTATAAGGGAATGGTGTGTATTAAATGGGACCCAGATGAAAATAGTTAAAAATGATAAAAGTAGGTGTAGGATAGTGTGCAAAGATACCAATTGTGACTTTACAGCCCTTTGCAGCAAGGTGGCCTACAACCATTCTTTTAAATTAAAGACATGGAATGGGGACCACACATGTGGTAGGGTTTTAGAAAATCGTAGTGCTGATGTAAACTTTGTTACCAAATATGCCCTTGAGAATATGAGGACCTCTGAGATGAAGGTTAGTGATATAATGTCAGATCTGAGAACACACAAGTCAGTTGGAGTGTCATTTTACATAGCTTGGATGGCAAAAAAGAAGGCCAAGAAACTCATAGAAGGGGATGCAAAGAAACAGTATACCTTACTGTGGAGGTATGCAGCTGAGCTTCAGAGGGTATCTAAAGGAAACAGGTGTAAGATAAATGTTGATAGACTGTCTTTGAGTGTTCAACCCAGATTTAGCAGGTTTTATTTTTGCTTTGATGGTTGTAAGCAGGCCTTTATATCAAGTTGTAGGCCATTCATAGGGGTGGATGGGTGTCATCTGAAAACCCAATTTGGAGGTATTTTATTGGTTGCAGTTGGTAGAGATGCAAATGACCAATACTTTCCTTTGGCTTTTGGAGTTGTAGAGACAGAAACAACAGATTCATGGAGGTGGTTCCTTACCTTACTGCTTGAAGATATTGGAAGTAATAGGAGATGGGTATTTATTTCTGATCAACAAAAGGTTAGGTGTTTTGTTTTAGATCTGGTTGGTTCTTTTATGTAAATTGTATATCTGGTTCTTTAACCTTTTAACTATTTATCAATTTCAGGGGCTGATATCAGTTTTGGAGGAGTGGTATGACATAGTTGAACACAGACCATGTTTGAGGCATCTGTATGCAAACTTTAAAAAGAGATTTGGAGGTGGTGCTTTGATCAGGGACTTGATCATGGGTGCAGCCAAATCAACTTATTATCAATTGTGGAAGTCAAAGATGGATGAGCTGAAGAAGATTGACTTGAAAGCTTGGGAGTGGTTAGTGGCACATGACCCTAAAATGTGGTGTAAGCATGCTATTTCCTATTATCCTAAATGTGATGTCTTAATGAACAACATATCTGAAGCATTTAATTCAACAATATTAGTTGCTAGAGACAAACCAATACTTACCATGGCTGAATGGATTAGAACATATTTAATGAATAGGATGTCAACCAATAGGCTTAAGCTACAGACTTGGAACCATAAGATAATGCCTATGCCTAGGAAAAGATTAAACACAGAAATTGTGAAGTCTGGTGGTTGGGTTGCCATATGGGGTGTTGCTGAGGAGTTTGAAGTTCATCAGGTAGGAGGAAGTCATGCCTTTACTGTTAATTTGGCAAAAAAAACTTGTTCATGTAATTTTTGGGAGTTGGTGGGGATTCCTTGCAGACATGCCATTGCAGCTATGTCTAAAACTTCAAAGGACCCAGAAGATTATGTCTCTGACTGGTATAGCAGGGAAATGTATGAAAAGTGTTATACACACAATGTAAGTGCTATCAATGGTCAAGACATGTGGTCAGAGGTTGAATGTGAGGAGTTGTTACCCCCTGCTTATAAAAAGGGTCCAGGAAGACCAAAAAAGGTTAGAATGAGAGAAGCTGATGAAGCACCATCCTCACAAGGTAAGTATAAAAGATCTGGGACTACTTACAGGTGCATAAAATGTGATAAGTTTGGGCATAATGCTAAAGGATGCAAAAGTCTAACTGTCAACCCCAATGCTCAAAAAAGAAAGGTATTACATTTTATCATTTTTTAGATTTATTCTTCAAATTTTGTAATAAGCTAACATGTGTATTCTATTATTGGTGAACACAGAGAAAGCCACCAAGACAACCAAGTGAAGCTGGGACTGGTGCAAGTGAAGCTAATGCTGGAGCAAGTGCAAGTGAAGCTAATGATGGAGCAAGTGCAAGTGCAAGTGAAGCTGTTTGTGGAGCAAGTACAATTCATGGTGGGGAGTCTACATCAAGTGCAAATGAGCCTGTGCAGGGTGCAAGTAAGAAAAGGAAGGTTGGGAGCAATACAACATTCATTCCTCCAAAACAGAGTAAGAAACCTAAAAAAAATCCCATGGCTTTTATGTCTTCATCTGTAAAGCCAAGTGCTAATGTTCAAACAACAGTTCACACCACCAACAAATCACACACATTAATAGAGCCAACTGCAAATGTCACCACTACGGTTCACACTTCAAGCACATCTGTGAGGCCAACTGCAACTGTCAACACTGCGGTGCACACATCAAAAAGTTCACACACAGTTGTTAAACCCATAGCAAATGTAACCACAGTTATTAACCCAAAACCTACTGTTATGAAGAAACCTTCTGTTAAACCTGGTATGCATAGAAAACCACCAAGAAAACCTACTGTTCGCACCTTAGATGTTGTTAGGGCCATTGTGGAGCCAATAGTGAAAGTAAAAGCCCCTGTTAGGAGGAGTGGCAGAATAGTCTGGAAAGGTCCTGCAATAAAAAAAGGTCCAGGGAAAGATATGGAAAACCCAATTGAGGTGGTTGATGAAGAAGTTGAAGAGGCAGGTGGATCAGGGAAACATGTTGCTGAAGCTACACCAAGAAAATTAACAGATGCAGGTGGAAGCTGCTTGACCTTGTTAAGAAGTGTTGAAAATGTGAAGTATATTTAGTGTTAATGATGTAATGACATTTCCACTGACTTGTATTTTGTGTTTTGCAAAGTCCAACTTATGCAACTTGTTTAAGACTTGTATCTTGGTGTTTGGCTATGTCCCACTTATGTAATAGCAGTACTTGAATTGTCATAACTCTGTGATTTGCTTGGCTAAGTCCAAATTTTGTAACACAAAGTATGAACATCAGTTATTATAAGTATTCAACTTTTGGCAAAGAATGAATTATTTTTAAGTATTCAACAATTATAACTTGTGTTTCAAACTTTAATTGCAATCATCTTCCAAACATTGACACAAACTAACAAGCCATGATTTCATTCATAAACTTCACATTACATAATAGTTGTACCAACAAAAGTACACAAACACAATACACAATTACACAACAAAACATTACACCATAACACACCACAGCTAACATCAAACTTACAAACTACATAACATTACTTCTTAGCAAAGAATACAGCAAAGATCAACCAGCTAGCTATGATAATCCACTTAAGCAATTCAACCTTCTTCTTCTCAGCCAACACCTTCATTTTCCACTTGTCTTTCTTCTTCTCCCATAATTCACCACAGTTGCAATGTTGGTTTGTATACCTTCCAGACTTTGCAGACTCAGCTTCACGAATCACAGGTCCATTCACAGGTGCAGACTCATCTTCACGAATCAGATGTGCATTACCATCTTCACGAATCAATGGTGTGATGTAGTATTTTTGCATCAAACAATAGTAAGTATTTATATCGTCTCCTCAGGGACTAGTGCGATATCGCGGACCGTTCGACACCAAATATCATTTCAAGTTAAACGATAGTTGATTGTTTGTTTTAGTAACTGAATTGCAAATGATAAAATTGAGATTAATAGGGCGTAAAACTTGTTAGGATTAGAGTTCCTTGATCGAGCGTCGCACGTAACCTAATGATCATACATGGATTCTAGCTTTTCTTTGATATTATCACGTATCCCTCGACAACACCATTCGTGTCCAAACAATATTGTGAAATCAATTGTATCATTCAATGGTCGATGTCTCAAACTATTGAATGATTCAAGAGTCGATCTTATCGTTCAATCGATGATTTCTCAATCTATTAAATGATAAGAAAGCTTTAGGTTTGGATACTCAAGGTGATTATCAAAACATCGATTCCATGTCTAGAAACTATGTTTTGATAGATGGTTATTCTAAACCTAGATTCAAAAGTATTTCTCAATCACAATTAAATCAAAGATAAAGATTAAAGTGCAAGAATAACCTCAATATCAATTCAAATGCTAGAACCATATATTTATAGATCAAACGATTACATGTTAAACTATGATCAAGTACCTCTAATCCCAACAAAGGAGATTTAGCTACTCATTGTCATGGAAGCCTTGCAAGAATGAATTGAAGAAGCAAGATTCATTACAACTTGTGATGTCTCAACAAAGGATGAAGAATCCACTCTCTATCACTCTCACTCTATAAAGCACAAGCCCTATCTCTCTCTCTAAGAATATTACAAGTGAAAACACAGAGAGAAACTAAGTGAAAAACTATGTAAAAACTATCTCTCTCTGAAATGGTTGAGTGGGCTATTTATAGAATTCTGAGTCTGCCTTCACTCGCCTCGCGAGCTGCTTCATTCGCCATGGCGAGTTGAAGTTTCTTCCCCATTGGGTTTGTGCCACGTCAGCATTTAGAGGCTAAACCGCCCTTACTCGCCTCGCGAGTCCTTCCATTCGCCATGGCGAGTAAGCTCGCCTTCTACTCGCCATTGCGAGTTGGTGGCGTGTGATCTTTGTTGCATTCTGGAATTGCTCGCCTTTGCTGCTTGCCATGGCGAGTTGGAGGCGAGTAATCTCCTTTTTCTGCCTTTTTGTACTTTTCTCGATTTTCTTCTCTTTGCTTGATGTCTTGAGTTCGAATCCTGCACAAATGGGTGAAGTAAGATAGATAAAGCGTAAAAGGGCAATAATCACTTATTTCTCGGCTTTTCCCTTAATAACTTGCAAAACAAGTAACAAAAGTGCCTAAAATATATCACTTAAATTACAACTTTCTAGCACTTATCATGGTGCAGAGTCTGCTTCCTTTGAGTTTGAAACAGCTGAATAGCACTGAGCCATTGGTCTGGTAGCTGGACCAAGTTCATCATCCCAAATCCACTCATTGTAGGTTTTGTATTTTTTCTACATACCAAAGCAAGCATTTTCCAATTTTATTCACTGTCACTGTATTGTATTTACAATACAATGAAAAACGGAAATTTCATAAAATAAAACTTACCTGCCAATCGCGACTCTCCAAAACCTCCTGCCTTGATTCTCCAAAGTCGTTGCTATGTAAAGAATCATCGGCTTCATAGGTAAACAACGGCACAGTGGAAGCATCCCTCGAGATGTGGGCAATGAGGGAGGGGGAAACTTTCCACCATTGCAGTAGGTTTCGTAGTTGTCTTTTGTTGAGGTATCGGTTGACATTTGCAATGTTCAGGAAACAATGATTGAAATGAAATGGAGAAGAAGAAGAGAACGATCTGGAGATCCAGGAAGAAGAGGGTCGCGGTGAAAGAGAAGAGAAAAGGATGGTTTTTGAAGAAGATGAACGAAGGGTAGTTACGTCATTTTACGTTGCCCTCATCTGAAGAGGGGCATTTTTGTCCATTCTCATGCCCATATAGCTGACCTGTCAACTGAAAACCGGTTATACGTTGCCACATCAGTAAACAGATGACCTGGATGCGTTTAACTGGGTACAAGGACCAATTTTTAAGTGATTAATAATTGCAGGGTTTGTTTGCAAGGATTAGTGATTGCAAGGACCAATTTTTAAACGACCCCTATTTGCAGGGATCAAATACATATTTAAGCCTAATAATAATAATAATAATAATAATAATAATAATAATAATAATAATAATTTACATTATAATATTTAGGGGCCGGGTTCGAACCCTTATTTCATCTTAGGTGACATGTACCACTGATACACCCACACACAATTGTTATATTAGCAGCTCCCGTATTTTTTCCACTCGTACTGCCAAAAAAAAATTATTTCGTGGTCCCTTTAGATTTGGTCAATAGTGATCAAGGTTTCTTTTCAATCAAGAATAAATAATAATAATGATTAGGCCTAAAGATAGGGTTCTTTTCAATCAAGAATAAATAATAATAATGATTAGGCCTTTAGATTTGGGCTTGATACTTGTTGTTCTGAGGCGTGAGCAGAAAAATCCAACATATGAAAGAGCAAAAAAATCCATTAAAATTGGCATTAGTGGTTTATACCTAGAAAATCAACAATAAAATCATTATTACAATGTTTAGAGGTTTGCAAAAATAAAAACAAAGTTATCTTTAAGCATCAGGATCAAATCAATTTCCATTCTTTCTTGATATCCAAAACAAAAAAACCAGATCAAGGGTTTCACGTTGAGCTGCAATCATCTCACGCATTTGTAAAGGCAAATTAGCTATTGTACATATTAGTGAACAAATTAATCATGTTAGTTTCAGCAATACCTGATTGAGGGTTTGCGAGGATTCAACTATGGGTTCACAACGGATGACGGGTTTGCGGAGGATGACATATTCGCGGAGAAAGATCAACGATTTTGTGATTAGTGATGCAGATCGATGGGTTTTAACGGTGGATGGGTTCGAGGGAAGGATGGGTTCGCGGTGGAAGAAAAGATAGGGTTCCATGCGGTAAGATGGGTTGGAGTGAGAGAAGGAAGAGAGAGATATATACTTGCGGTTTGGAGACGGCGCGCGGTTTTGTGGTGGAGGAGAAGAGGTTTTCAGTTTTTGATGGAGAAGAGCTACACATACGATTGCCTTTTGTTAGGTCCTTTTTTTTTTTAATATACTCCAATTTGATAAACACCAAACATAGCGTTTGTATAAAAACGCTAACTACCCCCCCTAATAATAGCGTTCATTGCAAAGCGCTATCTTTGCGAAGCTAAGTAACAGCGTTTACCTAGCTAAAAGCGCTATTTAATCCATATTTTTTAGTAGCTTTTCTTTAGCGCTCGACCAAAAAGGTTATTAAAGGCATGTATGTTGCCTTTTTAATATCATTTATATAGAAAAGCTATTAAAATTGTGTTATTAAAAGCTAAAAATTGCAATAGTGAGGGTAATTGAAAAGAAAAATTAGTCTCCGTGAGCATAACTCAATTGGCAGGGACAATACATTATTATATGCAGGGGCCGAGGTTCGAACCCCGGACACCCCACTTATTCACTTTAAAAGTGAATTCCTAGTCACTAGGCTATCTGACCAAACAAAAAAGAAAATTAAAAAAGAAAATTAAGTGATTCATCTTCATAATTCATATCATTGGGAAAAATATTTAGAAAACATCATCAATGATGTAGGAATAAATTATGTTACCGTGAATTTATGAATTAAGATATGCACTAATGGTCTGTCTTTATTATGCCTCAACTCTTTTATTTTTCACAAAGGTGACATCTATCACACACGAGCACCATGTTCACGTTATAGTCCTAGTCGCAGCACACATGCGTACGCGCGGACATGCATGTGTGCGCGCGTGTGTTTTTTGGACACACGCCTCATGTGGAACATTTGCAATGGATTTTGTTTCCACATATAAATATTATTTTGCTGAGGTTTTTCAAAAGAAGACTCATTATTATTTTTAAATGTATTTAGTGGATTGACATTTGGTCGGTAGCAGAAGGTTTGCTGTTTTCAAACATTACAGATCCTCATCAAAGTAGGTGCTCCACCAACATTAAAAAAGTGAGAGAATTAACCTCTGAAACCTAGCATGGTTTAGTTAAACTTTCTCCTATTCATTATATGGCACTTTAAGAGATATCAGGAACCAATAGTACAATAGTTATCGTCAAGGCAACAGTTAAATTTGGTAACCCCATCCAAGTGTGCCTTTAAAGATTATATTGGAATATATACACTTTAAAGATCATTGTATCTTTTTTTTTTGACAAAAATGATCATTGTATTTGTTTTTTTTTTTAAGAAGAAGAATCATTGTATCTGTTTGTTATACTTTTAAAAAAAAATATAGATCTACGACGAAAAAAAATCTAGAAATAGTTTTAAATGAAAAGATATAAGAGTAACTTTTCAAAAAATATATCAATCAATAGTGTATATATATATATATAAAGTAAAGTTTTTTATGCAACATGTCACTTTCAAATTTATTCTCAATATTCTTAAAAAAATCACTAAATTATTGAATGTCAAAATAATTCAACATAGCATATAAACCAAAAAATATTAATTACAATCGAGTCTAACATTTTATTTGGATATATGTTAGTCTGGACTTAAATTTAAAATTATAGGATCCATATTCAATATCTAAAATTAAGAAATTCAAAATCTTACAAATTTTACGTCATAATCGTAGTCGCAGCGCACATGCGTACGCATGCGCGGGTGCGTGTTTTATGGACACACATCTCATGTGAAACATTTGCAGCGGATTTTGTTTCCACACGTAAATATCTTTTGCTGAGGTTTTTCACACGGAAGAAGTATAGAATTATTTTTATTTCATTCTATTATGCTCAACATGATTATTTTATTTCATCAGATTTCTACAACAACAGATGTTGAACTCCCTACTTCATGACCAAATTTAGAAGGAGACAGTTTCAATTTTAATTTTGCGAAAGGGAGTGATTTGAGCATGGAACCTGCTCGTACTCCACCCTTAACTAAACTTAATTTTTCTTCCTAGCAAACAAGATTTTTTTGGAAGGGGATGCAGATTTTGACATACTTAAAGCAAAATATATTTATGCAAGTACCTCCTCCAAGAAAGATAGATTGTCTTTCAAAATGTATTAAATAAACACATGAGTGGGGTTATTGGTTTTGAACTTCATTGTGCTCGTAGAAATAATGAGTTATTGGCGATTAGGCCGTGTAGAAATCATGCCTGTGACAAGAACAATGATTGTAAATTTGTGGGATCTTGTGGAATTTAACTTGAATGGCTTCTGTAATATGTATTTGTAATCCGCAATGAGTTGATTAATAATGAAAATGCATTTCATGTTAATGTCAATATATATTAAGTTGGATGCACTGTCACTATGTATAATTTTTAAATAGTTTTTCAATGTAGTTCCTAAATTTGTGACGTTAATGTCATTGAATATTATCAAATTGAATAGACATTTAGATTTTTTTAGTTTCAAATATCATATTAACAAACAATTTTTTTTTATAGAGATCAATGATACAAATTTAAATTAAGAGAGTAATGTTAAAAATTGTCTTGAACAACCAAAGTCATTTGAGTATTATTTTTGTAAAGTTCAGAACACACCAAGATGAAAAAGAGAGAAAATATCACGAAGGAAGGAAATGAATGAATAAAACCTGTTTCACGTAAATAAAATATATCTGCTTCATCATTCTTTTGATAGATTCTGAGTAAAAGAAGAACAATTTGTTTGTTGGGGAAATCCTTGGGAGGGATTTGTATTCTCTATTTTCTTTTATGTTTTGTACCCTCATAAAATTTTCAATATACCTCACACTGCGTCTAAAGGGATTAAGTCTAATGTCGGTTGTTAATTTATAAAGATGTGAATTTTATTCTAAGGTATTTAGGAAAAATATGTTTGGTTAACTTTATAATATTCCTAGAACCATGAAAATAGGGATTATAATAGGTAACTATTTACGAATTTATTCCCATCTCCATGGGAACTTTATTCCCACCATTTTTCTTGGGAAAATTTTTCTATCCTAGGAACACTTTATATCCGGAATAAAATTTAGTAAACTTGTAACAAACATAGGCATATATATTCCTATCATTTTATTTTTGAAAATCAACAAATATAACTTGAAACAAACACACCCTTAGTATTTTTAGGCAAGTGCATTATACATATTTACTAACTACTATTAATAAATGTAATTTAGTAAAAGAAATTTGATGTGTAGACGAAGTGACAAATACCAAATCACACACACCGAATCATTTACTTATTCTATCTATCACATTACGTCTCTCAACACCCCCCCCCCCCCCCCCAATCCCCTCTATTTCTTCCAATTGTCCTTTCATTTTTTTCTCCCATTCCTTGCCCTCTAAACTCGCAAACAATGCCTAAGGATCTTGCTCTTTCCATTCGTCGTCTACAATTAGTTTCTGTCGTGTTATAATTTTTTTACATTGCACTCGTTACAACAGCTTTGATTTCATAAGGTTTTCTAAGAGATTTAAGCACTTTTTTTTCCAGAGAGACTTAAGAACTTTTATGTATAAGATGTTAATGTGTTGTGTTGGCAAAACCATTGAGATTAGATTAGATCAAATTAAGAACCATATCATCCTCTTATATTATTAAAATGAAAATTCAAATAATAATAACATAAAAAACGTAACACACATGTGTTTTATTGCTGACATATCTCATCTTATTAATTTAAAACAAACATAGAAGTGGATGATTCATAAGCTACCAATCCTAGCCACTGCCACCAAACACACCCTTAAGCATCATAATTGGTGCAGCATCAAGAAGAGTAGTCTTTTGAATTGTGGAAGTTGGTAAGTTGTTACCAAATAACAAAGGACTAATTACATGTATGCTAGGGTTTGAGCTACTAAAAGCAGCATAAGCAATAGCATTTCCATCACCAGAGTTAAATTGAAAATGCAATAGTCCTATTGGAAAAACCCAAACATCACCAGGATTAAGAATTTTCACCAAAAGTTTTGTAGGTGTGATGAATCCAACAGTAATTTGACCTTGAATAACGATTAGTAATTCAGTTGCATCAGGATGAGTGTGCATTGGTACACTTCCATTTATACCAATATCTATTCTTGCTGCAGATAACTTATGTCCATTGAGACCTGCTAAATTACTGACATTTACCGAGGTTAATCCAACTTTAAAAGGGTTTGCTGTGTTTCCAGCAGCTGCTAAGCTAGAGTACATGAAATCATCCGCTGTTACAAATTTTTCTGATTTGCATGGATAGCCTGAAGGGGTGTCTGATGTAAGAAATAAGTTTGCTACACAGAAATCATCAGAATCAATAGCATTGGTGGTAAATGAGATTAGGGCAAAAAAGAAAAGAACAATTTGGATCATCTTCATCTTTGAAATTTGTGTGTGGGATGAGAGAATAATGAGATTGGTTTGCTATTTATAATGTATTAATATTCATACAAGGTGTGTGTTTAGAGCCTTAGCTTGCTTAGTAGCTGTAAAATGTAATAGCTAGTAATAGTTTTCTTAAGGCAACGTAACCTTAGAGTCATCTTGCATGAATGTAAGCTGTTCAGAAATAAATAAATAAAGGCTTAATTGCACTTTTGGACCCCTATCTTTCCAAAAGTTGCGGTTATGGACCCCTAACTAATTTAAATACAAAACAGCCCCCTATGTTTTGATTCTTTGGCAGTTTTGGACCCCCAAGACAAAAAAAACATAAAAAATTTGACACGTGGCACCTCACTTAGGGTGCCACGTCAACGTTGACCGAGTCAACAATGGACTGGGGGTCCAAAACTGCCAAAGAATCAAAACATAGGGGGCTGTTTTGTATTTAAATTAGTTAGGGGTCCATAACCGCAACTTTTGGAAAGATAGGGGTCCAAAAGTGCAATTAAGCCATAAATAAATGCCTATCTGTCTATATAACTAACTTATACCAACCTATCTATGCACCTATTTCTATTTATTTATAACTAATTTAATATGAGTTCAACATAATCTAAATTTGTTTTGAATTCTTTTAATAATGCTTTTACTGATATTCTTACGTAAGAATAAAATTAGATTATTATGATTTACTTATACCATACATATTTCTTTCAAGTATTAAATGCATATAAGTTTTCTTCTAAACAAATTAACATATCTTACCCTATCGTATCTTGAATTTTAAAAATTTGACATTTCTCTATCGTTTCGCACCCACACTCGTACTCTGTATCCAGATTTCATAGCTCTAAGTTTAGTTGTTGTGGAGTATATTTTATCGGTATGCAACCTAAAGCTCAATGTATCTATCATTTCATTGACACTATAAATGGCAAACCAACCCCCTTATATTCTCTTATTCCAAATCGAATTTTGAAAGATGAGGATCATTTACATTACTCTTTTCTATTTTTCTCTTCTCTTATCATATGCCTCTTATGCTACTTCAGTCAATGATTTCTGTGTTGCAGACTTACAGCTTCCAAATACCCCTTCAGGCTATCCATGCAAGTCAGAAACAAATGTAACAGTGGATGATTTTTTATTCTCCGACTTTGTACCTAGAAACACAATAGACCCTTTTAATGTTAGATTAACCACTGCATTCGTCACTAGTTTACCAGGTCTTAATGGACTTGGTATCTCCGCAGCAAGGGGGGACTTTGGCTTAAATGGAACTGTTCCAATGCATTTTCATCCTGATGCAAATGAATTGCTTATCGTAGTTAAAGGCCAGTTAACTGCTGGATTTATTACACCAACAAAAGTTGATTTGAAAACTGTTAAACCTGGTGATAGTTTAGTTATTCCAAAAGGACTTTTACATTTTGGAGTTAACACTGATGTTGGAAATGCTATTGCTTCTGCTTTTTTCAGTAGCTCAAACCCTAAAATGGAAATACTTGATTATCTATTATTTGGCAACGATTTATCAACTTCAATAATCGCAAACCCAACTTTACTTGATGTGTCACAAATTATTAAGCTTAAGGCTCAGTTTCGTGGCAGTGGCTAAGATTTCTTATGAATCCACTTCTATGTTTGCTCCAAATTTAGTTATGTCAACAATATGTATGTGTTTGGTTTTTGTGTTTTTATGTCAATTTTCATTTTATTTAATAAAGCAAGAGAGTATAGTATGGTTCCTAATTTTTACATTGTATCAACGGTTTTTATCTTTACCAACCATTTGCATGTCATCAAGACTCGATATTAAGGAGCTAGGATTTTTTCTTTTTAAACAAAAAGGGAGCAAATGGAAGCCCATTTGCTAACCCATAGATAGACTAAACGTAAAAAGTACAAGCAACTGGGGGCGTAAACCTGATCCAGTGGATTAGGCATGCATTTTAACCAGGAACATGAATTGGGAATTTTTCGCCTAGTAATAATGTACCATAAATTCAATGACTTGGCATTGCGACATTTAGGTATGTTGTATTATTATGTCCAGTACTTATTGTTTGACAGATTAAAAACACCCTTAGTAGCATAATCCACTGTTAACTGTAATAATTAGCCATCATGCATGTATTAAATATATTCGACTTTTATATTTGTTGATAGCGATGTCAAAGTGGACCGCCAAATTCGACCAAAGTTTTAGACTTTTTTGGAAGTTGCTTCTTCATAGGGTTCCTAGCCACCAAAATATCTTTCGTTGTAGGTTTATCCTTGATTTGAGTGGCTTATCATGTGTGTTTTGTGGGGTATTAGTGGAGTACGTTAGGTGATCACTTTATGTCATTTGTGATTTCGTTTTCAAGGTGTGGTATAGTGTTTGTAGCTGGTTAGGTTGAGAATTGGTTTTTTCTCTGAATTTGGCAGGGCTTTTCACAGTTTTTTGGTCTATAAGCGACAAGTCTAAGATTTAGGTTTGATTTTGGTCAAACATTTTGTTTTGTAGTCCATATAGAAGGTTTGTAATGACCTTAATTTTTTTAGGAAGGCAACAGTGTTGGAACAAAATTCAATTTTTACAATGTCTCTGAAGTTTTGATGATAACAAAGTATTGAAGAACTATTTTATATGCTAATATATGTTTAAGTGTGCACGACCATAGATTAAAATTCATCAAGGTCTGAACATGTATGAGAGCATCAGAAGCACAAGTAAATTTGAAAACTTAGATTAGATCCTGAAGAAGCTTGACCTGACTCTTAAGGCTATCAGACTCTGAAGGATAGAAGACTCTGAGTCTTCTATCCTTCAGAGGCATAACAAAGTAAATTTGAAAACTTAGATTAGATCCTGAAGAAGCTTGACCTGACTCCGAAGGTCATCAGACTCTGAAGGATAGAAGACTCTGAGGATTTGCAAACACTCTGAAGGACATGTCATACTTTGTCTTCTTCTCAAGATGTCCCTATCAGACTCAGATAGTACAGTTTTTCTTCTTCTGAATCATGTGCTAAGTCAAATTCAAGGACAAAAGGAATGAAACAGATAATTCTATTTGCAGCAATAGATTTTGAATGTCTTTTCAAATGGTATTAACCATATCATGCAACATTCCAACATCTTGATTTGATTGCTTCTCAAGGACTCTTAATACGCTGACACTTCTCCAACGTCTCTCAAATCCTTCCTTATATAAGAAGTTAAAGACTTGAAACATAACAAGACTCTGCAATTTTAACTTGGGCCCTTACTTTGTCAAATTTTGAAGTGCATAAACACTTAAGAATTTCTTACTAAGTTCAGATCTTAGAAAATTCTAAGAGTCATACTATGTTTTGAAGTTGATTACACCTCTTATGCTACTTCTGTCAATGATTTCTGTGTGGCAGATTTACAGCTTCCAAACACTCCTTCAGGCTATCCATGCAAGTCAGAAACAAATGTAACAGCAGATGATTTTGTGTTCTCTGGCTTTGTACCCGGAAGCACAATATTAGACCCTTTTAATGTTACATTAACCACTGCTTTTGTTACTAGTTTACCAGGTCTTAATCGACTTGGTTTCTCTGCAGCAAAGGGAGACTTTGGTATAAATGGAACTGTTCCAATGCACTTTCATCCTGATGCGACTGAATTGCTTATCATAGTTGAAAGCCAATTAACTGCTGGATTTATTACACCGGCAAAAGTTTATTTGAAAATTGTTAAACATGGTGATATTGTAGTTTTTCCAAAAGGACTTTTGCATTTTTTAGTTAACACTGGTGTTGGAAAAGCTGTTATTTTTGCTGCTTTAAGTAGCACAAATCCCACCATGCAAATACTTGATTATCTATTATTTGGCAACGATTTATCAACTTCAATAATTGCAAACACTACTTTACTTGAAGTGTCACAAATTATGAAGCTTAAGGCTCAGTTTGATGGCCGTGGCTAAGATTGCTTATGAATCCACTTCTATGTTTGTTCCAAATTTAGTTATGTCGGCAATAAACTTATGTATGTGTTTCGTTTTTTTGTTTTTATGTCGATTTTCATTTTTTAATAAAGCAAGAGAAAAGTAGGGTTCTTAATTTCTTATATTATATATCAACTGTTTTTATTTTTACCATCAATTTAATTTAATTTGCACTAGATTTAGACCCACCTGTTGCGCGTGCATGAGTTTGTCATGTCCTCTTTCTCTGACTCTTCCTAACTAATTTCGACTTTTTGGGTATCATCTTCCTTTAAATCCACTTCCTTACTTGTTGGATGTGGTGGTGAGATGGAGAAAAAGTTACTCTTGACATGGTAGAAGAAGACACAAAACCAGCAACTGTAAAACTCTTCAGCCATTAAGAAGATTCTACAGTAATAACAAAGACAATTGAAATGAAATACTTTTAATGGCTACCTATGTTTAGCAGAATGCATTATCATATGCTCATGTGGTGGCATATATGCAATATATCAATTAGCTTAAGATATTCAAAATTTACTGCAACTGCAACATAAGATGTGATTTTACTAAGCTCTTCTTGATATAGTATGTAAAAATGATGCTAATCACCAATTTGAATACCAGAAACAAGATCTCTCCTGAATAGGGTTGGGAATAGGCCAGGCCGGCCTAAAGGGGCCTATGGCCTGGCTTGTTTAAGCCTAGCCTAGCCTGTTTATTAAAAAGACTAGGCTTAGGCTTTTTAGTGACTTTAATAGTAAGTAGGCCTGTAAATAGGCTTTCAGGTCAGGCCAGACATTTAAATAGGCCAGGACAGGTCAAAAAAATAGGCCTATGAAAGGCCATATGCCAGGCTCAGGCCTGCAAATTTTTTCGTAGGCTAGGCTCAGGCCTATTAAAGTCTGGCCTGGCCTGGCCTATTCCCAACCCTACTCCTGAATCAAATATATATTTGTTGAAGTCAAATTGAACAATTACAACTAGTCTGGATAAATGAAATAAGTAACCATGAGTGGGAAGAGGGATTATAATGAACATTGAACGAAACTTTTTCTATTACATACTTGAAAGCAGACTTGACGACGTTATTGAATAGAGGAGGGGGCGACTTTTTGAAAAATCGAGAGGGTGTGAATGTTTTTAAAGAAACTTTAGGGGATATCAATATATTTCTCCTTTTTTACTATTATTTGTGTTTGAATTATTCTATTGCATTAAATTGCAAAGAAATATAGTCCCTGAAAAATGTATTTGTACCATAATCTCAAATTATTATGCACAAAAAAAAAAGTTAGAGATCAAACCATTGAGTACTTGGTTAAGAGACCTAAATCCCTTAACATTTGGAGCAATTCATCGTTGATACAATTAATTTAAAGAAACTCTTGCTTACATCCATAGGAATTTTGATCCCCCTATATGTCACTACATACAATGAATAAATCAAACTTGAAGTTTTTCGTCAACTTGTTCTTGTTTTGCCTTGGTGGAATTACCTCATATAAAATTAATATTAAAATTATTATATACATCATATATATACTTATATAGAGTGTGAGACTCGTAAACTTGCATCAAACTACATCAAAAAAACAACCAAAAAAATATATCCAAAACATCAAAAAACACGCTTCAAATTGTAAATGGATGTGTCCCAATTCTAGAATTTGAACGCCAAAAACATGCTTCAAATTCTTAAAATTTTGACATAGTCACTTTTGGAAAAGCGAGTGCACGTGAGACATGTGGAGAGGTGAAAAATTCTCGAAAAGAATTGAATTAAAAAGAGGTTCATATTAGAACGCGAAATATATATAGGGTGGGGGAGAAGTGTAGGTAGGGGATAAGGAATTCACTTGTTTTCAAGCATGTTATTAAGATGCTTGGATCATTTTAAAACAAGGGTCTAGCAAGCCAAACTATTTAGCCATACCAAAATTGGCATTTGGAAACATTAATTAATAGAAATAGATACATAGATAGGTTGGTATAAATTAGTTACATAGATAGTACATTCATAGAAATTAAGCAAGCTACAAGGCTATATGCACCTTGTAAGAATATTAACACTATAAATAGCAAAGCTATCTATTATTCTCTTATCCCACATCCAAAATATTTAAAGATGAAGATGATTCAAATTATTCTTTTCTTTTTAGCTCTTATCTCATATACCTCAAATGCTATTGATTCTGATGATTTCTGTGTAGCAGACTTATCGTTTCCAGACACCCCTTCGGGCTATCCATGCAAGTCGGAAAACAATGTAACAGCTGATGATTTTGTATTCTCTGGCTTAAATATAGCTGCAAACACGTCGACAAACTCTTTTAAAGTTGCATTTACCACTGTAAAAGTCGATAAGATACCAGGTCTCAATGGACTTGGTATCTCTGTAGCAAGAATAGATCTTGGCTTCAATGGAAGTGTACCAATGCACACTCATCCTGGTGTAGGCGAATTTATAATCGTCATTCAAGGTCAAATGACTGCTGGATTTATCACACCTAAAAAAGTTTTTATGAAAACTCTTAATCCTGGTGATGTTTGGGTTTTTCCAACAGGACTTTTGCATTTTATTCTTAACACTGGTCCTGGAAATGCTGTTGCTTATTCTGCATATGCTAGCTCAAATTTCAACACTCATTTAACTGATTTTTTGTTATTTGGTAACAACTTATCAACTTCCACGGTTCAAAAGACTACTTTTGTTGATCCTGCACAAATTATGAAGCTTAAGGTTAATTTTGGTGGTAGTGGCTAGGATTGGTTGCTTATGAATCATCCACTTCTATCTTTGTTTTAAATTAATAAGTTATGTCAGCAATAAAAACACATGTGTGTTATGTTTTTATGTTTTTATTATTTCAATTTTCATTTTAATAATACAAGAGGATGGTATGGTTCTTAATTTCTTATTATTTCAATAAAAACATAACACACATGTGTGTTATATTTTTATGTTTTTATTATTTCAATTTTCATTTTAATAATACAAGAGGATGGTATGGTTCTTAATTTCTTATCTAATCTCAATGGTTTTCCCTACATAATACATAGACATAGTTGCATACATATATCCACCTATATAAGCATATATTTATTGATTATGAATGTGACACTAAAAAGATTTTGCATCTCATGTAGTAATCTCATTGTTATTTTTATTAAATGGTCAATGTTGATAATTAATTAGTTTTTTCTCCTTTGTTCGAGTTTGAACTCAAGACTTCCAACTCCTTATTGTTAGCTCAAACTAGTTGAGATATCCAACCCCTGGTATAATCATCTCGTATTATATATCTTACATCATAAATAAATAAACAAATAAATAAAGGAAAAGAGAAATGATATTTGTACATCCACTTTATAACAACTTTCTCTCTCATACTCACATTATGTTTTTATTCTCTCTCTTCCTTTTTCTCTCTCCATTGTTTTTACCAATGAAAAGTGAGAAAAAATAATTTGTACCAAAAGTTATCTAAAATGGTTGTTCAAATATCACTACTGAAAGGAAAATTATACAAATGTGACACAGAATTCTGTGACAGCAGGGACATGCTGGGAATCTAATAAATAAATTACTAACAAATTTAAGATATATGGTTTACATTGTTTATAAGCAAAATTAATGTTTGGCGAAGTGGTTGAATATAATTGTTAAGAACAAATATCATAATCTCCACATAAATAATTATAGGCTAAAATATGGTTTTGGTCCTTGCAAATATGCCTCGTTTTGGTTTTAGTCCCTGCAAAAAAAAATTGTTGTTTTTGGTCCCTGCAAATATGTCTCATTTTGGTTTTGGTCCCTGGCTCCACTTTTGTGATGATTTGCACACGTGGCACATGATGACTGAACCCATTTATTAGAGAAATAGTCCCTGCAAAATCTTTTGATTTTGAAAAAGGTCCCTGCAGGGACTATTTCCAAAAACAAAATATTTTACAGGGACCAAAAACAATAAAAAAAAATTTACAGGGACTAAAACCAAAACGAGGCATATTTGCAGGGACCAAAACCATATTTTAGCCATAATTATATTACACATTTTAGAACGCAAAATAGATATAATCCTACAATTCTTATCCTCTGCTTGCCTACACAAAATAAGGATCCTTAATTGCTTATTTTTTTCCCTTATTAATCACTCATTTTCCTATTTTATAGGATGCAAAGTATTACAAAAAACCAATACGGTAAAAGATGTACTCCAATGAGTACAACTCATATGGTAAAAGGTTGCATGGACATTTGATATGTTATTGCGAATTTGAACTTGCATTTCTCCACTACTTAGCAGTGTGTGTGAGTTTCGCCACTAAACTATTTAAAATAAAATTAGACTCACTAAAAAATGTCTATCATTTAAACATGTATTTTGTCAACTTAGTTATTTAGCATGACGCATGCATTTTACATCTCTTATTCCAGTAAGTGCCAAAATTAAAGTGAACGGACTTAAAATGATAGGAGTAGCATCTAAAATAAATAAATAGAGACTGATACATATGATATGACAGGAACCAAAAGCACTATTAACTCTAAATTAAAATTTTATAGATCAGGCGACAACACTTCGTCCACAAACACGCTTGACGCTACAATCGATCAAAGATCCTCTAGGACTGCTTGAAGAAAAAAAAAGGATCATCACTCCAAAAATACATTCCAAAGAGAGAGATAGATACAACTGGTGAAGGAGGGAGAAGGATGGAAAGGAATCATCAGTATAGATAATAGCGAAATAGATAAAATCTTTTCGTCTGCTACATGCTCTGAAAGAGAGAATTTTTTAAATTCCAAAAAGGACAACATACATAGCTAAACAAGGCTAATTAAAGTTTAAAACACTAGATAAAAAAATAAAAAAATAATGTTACTAATAAATATATTTATTAAAATGCAAGAAAGGACACATTTCTGAAACTACATTCACTTCCTTATCAACTTTGCTCTACCAAACCCCTTTGAGATTTGAAGTCGATCTGTTATACCAAGATGTGCCATAAGAAGCCATACATGTGTTAATAATTCACCACCATGCCTTAGATGTTGAGCATGATGAATTACCTGACAATGGCAAGCAGCATAAGCTAGCATTTCAACCCAAACTTGAGTTATAAACTTCCACATCTCTTTTGTCTCCCATTCTACATCATCATTCCTTATCTCCCTTACATTTTTAGCCAACCTGAATGCATCAAATAGTACAGATTTGCTTCTGTCACCTTTCACCTTTGAAGGACTAACTTTATCGATATCTCGGCTCACTTTGTGTAGTATTCTACACACTTGCTTCTCATCTTGTATAGAATGCCTATCCTTCACAAATTCAGTTGCCTCAGCACATGTATCTTGGAATCTTATCTCACCAATTCCATTAGGCAACATAGATGGTCTCATAACAAGAAGATATAACATATACTCTGATAAACATTTGCTTGCTTCTTTATAACTTAAAACCCTTCCCTTTTCCAAAACTTCTTCGTCTGATTCAGAATTATAACATATATTTGTTGCAATATGCCATAAAATAATGCTTTGATCAAATTCTACCTCCACACTCCATCTTAATTTCCTTATCATTGTCTCCACCTTCTCCTCGTCCTCAATTTGTGCCTTTAGCTCTGATTTTAATCTTTCCAAAACTTTGTCACCCCTATGGTTACAAAATCTTGTGATATTTTTCGCAAACTCATCTTCTCCCATGTTTATCCCCTCTTTTATTTTATCCACAAAGTCTTCAAAGATTATTTCCTTCAGATCATCTGTAATAGCAATGTAAAAGTTAGTCAGAAAAATTACCTTCAATGGTCTTTTTAGAGAATCGATAAACTAACTACCTACCAACAAACTCTAACTAACTTCTATATTTCTATTACCTTCGACGGTCTTTGTATTTGTGTGCTTGTACTTCTGATAGGACAGCCAAGCACCTGTAATTATTTTAGCAAGAGCACACTTTGCTGCTCTCTTTTTGAATGCTTTTCCAGTACTAGAACCAAATTTGAGTCTTAAAAACTTGCCAACGTTGCTGTGTCTTTCTTTTCTAGCCTTCGATATGCAAAAGCTTATGAGGTTGAATTGACCGGTGCTGCATGACCATCTCTTCTTATACTTGACAGATTGAATTAATGAAATTACCTTACTACTTACCTTATTCTTGTGCATACTCAACCAAAGAATTGTCCAGTCAGAAAACAGCACCAAAATTACTGAATATATTTCAAGGATGATAGCTCCAATAAGCAACACACTCGTGATGAACACATCCATTTTTGGATATTGATTCTTCTCCATGACAAAGAAAACAGATAACACACTAATAGTACAAGATAAAGTGACAAAACGAAGAAAACAACCCACCAAAGAATAAACAGTCGCGGCCTTTGTGTAGAACACATCATACATAAAACCAAGCTCAATTTCCATAACTTCAAACCCTTTCTTTCCATTTCCACTCAATAGAGAAGATCTGCTTTCCGAAACATCTTGAAAACTCAAGATGAGATCTGCAAACAGAAGCTTAGAAATCTTCAAGAATTTGTGTGCTTTTCTTACAGTTATTGCAGGACCATATATGTCATGATCAGTTTCTGGCAATGGGATGTTGATGTCACCTTGCGAAGGTGCGTGAGTATGATCAACACCAGTACCACCAGCTGCAGGAGTTTGAATCAGGCCTTGTACATCAACATCATACCCTTCATAAGAAGCTGAATTGTATGCTTCCATATATCTTGCATAATTAGGCCCTGAATCGGGATCAGGAAACAAAGACTCTTTGAATTGTTGGCTACTTGCACACCACAAAACCCAAATCCTTTCTCCGATTTTGATAAAACCGGCAATGAATATCGGTACTGCCAAAATGTTAAGATCAGCATTTGTCCATGATCTAAGAAAGGTTAAAAATGCAACCACAACTTGTCCGATATAAGTAACCAAACGCCTACTCCAAAGTGCATTGTCTTCCATAGAGTAAGCAGTAATAGTATCAGAACCACCAAGGTGAATGAGAAGAAGTGGACCCCACAAAGCGATAATGACATACTTTGGTTCCACAAAATCATCTTTGTTTTCTCCCTCTTTACTTGAAAGAACACCAAGTGAGGTTGTTGCAAACCAATCTGCAAACAAATAAGCAGACCATAGTATGATTCTAAGATAGATGCTTGTGTAGAACTTTCTCTTGTTTCCAAACAATAAGAGAATGCATTGGATGCCGAGGCTTAACACAACCATAAAACGAAGATTCCAATTGCTCCAAAATTTCTGTAAACTTTCTGGAAAAATATGCATCATGCCTCTCCTCTGTGTCAAAGCTAAACTGCTAAGAACTGAAATCAAACAACCAACCATACATGAAAAGGTAGAGATTAATTTAAGCTTTCATTTTGGAACTATATACATTACCAAAAACTGTGTGCAAAATGTATGTAATGAAGGTAAAAGGAAAAGGAAAAAAAAAAAGTAAATAAGTTGAAGTCTTACTTGTAACCAGCATCCTAGATTATTTGTTTTGTACTATGTTGTCTTCAAATTGCATTGTACTGCTAAAAAGAGAAGGCTACTTAGGAATTGACTTGAGAGTGTTTTCTTCTATAAATTGGTTATCTTTTACTCAACTTTTACATTAATTTTTTTAATGAAAACAACTTAAACAAGAAAGATTGGCCAAAGGAGTCATAGACTTATAGCACAATCAAAATCACCATCTTACCATTATATTAGTTTTCAAATGGTTCACATATAAAACATAACACATCTTACCATTATTAATATATGTTATATAGGTTTACAAAATACTTCGATATGCGATGAGAAAAAAAAAAGACTTAGAAAGTAAACGATTAGACTTTGATTAATCAAAAATATAAATAATTTCGTGTGAACATTGTACACATGCTCCTAAAAATATACTAGTATTAGTCTATGGTTATCCAATCTTCCAAGTTGTCTTGAGTTTTTTAATTAGTAATCCACAGCTCACTCAGATATGCATTCTCATATTTAATACAACTTTTTTTTTTTTTAACCTATCGAATCTACTATGAGACTAATCTTTGAGAATTGGCAGCAAGACATTTGATATTGTTTATTTTAGAAGACTATGCTATTCTCAAATGGCAGGACACTAGGAATGAAACTAAAAGATTCTTTTCTCACGGAGAGTCGTGTTATTATCAATTCTACAATTACCATGCTGATACACCTTGTTGAATTTTTTTAACAAAGATAACAATCTCAATTTTTGAATTAAATGCATTTTTAAGGGGACTTGAATGCATTTTTAGTTTCTCTATTTTACTCAAATATGTGTTAGTCCCTTCATTTTTAAAATTGCATCTTTGTCCCCTCTACTTCACAACTTTTAAGATCATCCTTGTTAAATTTTAATTTTTTTTTCATGTGGCATCATCACTTTAAACATGATGCCACATTATTTCTATGTCAAAAATAGAGAAGTCAATTCATTAGTATGTCATAATGATGAGGTCACATCAACAAAAGTTGTTAAACAAGGGGAAAAAATTTAATTTTAACATGTGAGGACTAAAGCTTTAATTTAGACAAAATAAGGGTTTCAAGAGTGAATTTAACCAATTCGGGTGTCTCAAATGTTAACTTCAAATTTTTCATATTTTTTACAGATCTGATTAATTGATCAATCTAAACAAATCTCGCCCGGATTGATCAATAGGGAGAGAATAAAAACTAAAAAGAAAATTGGGAGCTTTTAAGAACCTTGGGTAAAAATCTCAAGTAAATTTGCATTGTAATTATCATATACGGCTACAACTCCTGTTGCACCTTTCTTGTTTCTAACCCAGTTGCATATTAATATGGTGTGCTATTTGAATGATCATTTGCATGATAACTTATAGGATAACCATAAACTTGCAAAGAAAAATAGATATTGACATGAAAACTAAAATAATATAGAGATAAAATAAAAACATAATATGAGTATGAGAAAATTGTCACAAATTGATTGTACAAATATGTTGCTATTTATTTTATATTTGCCAAAGTCAATACCTGGTTCGTGGAAACAAACCAAGTACTTGGTAGAAATCTCTTCACGTGAAACAGCAAGATTCTAGATCACCAGAGAATAGATCCGCTAATAACTTAAGTCAATGGATTATGGTATAGAAAGAAAAAAAAAAACATGTGTATGAATCATCTCAATTTTCTTAAAATTGTTCACACATATTTAAAAATTAATAAACTAAATTAAGTAACAGGAGGCACATTTTACTTGATAATTTTATATTTGCACAATAACAGCCAAATGATGTTTCAGCAAGAGAGGAAGGATAGTGACTTACCAATCTGGACTAGAAAAATGTTGTCAGCCTGGAAAATCCTTCCAAACTACTATGTTGTCTAAGTTGACCCCATGTATGGTTTTGTCCAAAAATTCACCAGAAATTCATTTCCATATTTACAGAAAGCAGTGAGTCGGTTTTTTCAAAGGGGACCGACAAAATATCAACAGAAGCAACTGACAGCAAGTGCTGATTGCCTTCTGCGAGAAACACTTCTGTTTCCTTAAACGAGGAAAAGAGAACACCATGGTTAACATTGAGATTTATATCGTTGGGATTGTTTTCTGGACTGCAACTGCTGCACTATCTGTGTTGGCGTTTATATCACTACGCTTGGATTATCTTCTCTCCGAAGGTGAAGATAAAGTTGAGTGGATAGAAAGAAAATTGAAGTTACTAAAAGCTCTCTTAGAGGATCATAGTCAACTTGTGAAGAAACGAGAAGAAGCAGAATCACGAGTCCGTTCTTTCTGGGATATAGAAAACTTGTCTGAAATTCATCATCAGCTAAGTATAGCTGAGAGTGAATGGATAGAATCAACAAGAGATGTTGTCAGTAAAGCAGAAGGTTGTGTCGCCGAGTACAAAAAACAAAGCCCGGGATTGTTTTGGAGTGCTATTACAGTTATCTTTAGATTGATGACCATTAAAGATGTTCTCCGACAAATAGATGATGTTGAAAATGAGCTAACACTTAGTTTTGAAAAGAGAAATGAAAATGCCAAATACATCCATATGTCAATGGAGAAATCAAGGTCAAAGAGTAGAAGTCTTCTGGATCAATTTACATTTGAAGAGGAGGATAGATCTGTAGCTAGAGAGGTCCACACATCTGTAGCAGCTCAAAACCAAATGCAGAAAAAGCCTTCAATAAGTTTTGATCAATTGATGAATAAGAGCGTGGCAATGGACCTATTTTCTGGCATGGAAGAGAGATGGTCGATATACCTTCTACTTCCACTGCATGCTTTCCTGAAGGATTTGCGTCAGCTTCAGTTAATAACAGAAACTGAAAAGCAATGGAAAACAGTAGCTGGAGAAATAATTGAAGATGCAGAGATCTACATTAGCAACTACTTATGGTGGTTTGAAACTTTCGGCATACTGAAGAAATCCAAGATGAACATTCCATTAATTACAAATCATTTCAGAAAGGATATGAAGCTCATTGTAACTGGGTTTGAGGATCTTCTCAAGTACAACTTAACTTTCATTGACAGAGCTGCAGAAAAGTCAACCTTCCACCCTATTACAGATGACAGAGAAATTGCATCAACCATTGCAAGCATTGAAAGCAAGCTGAGAGATATGGACACAAGCTCACAGCAAGTGGCTAAAGAGAACTTAAAGTGTGATAAATTGAAAGAAATGCATAAGCAGCTTAAGGAAGCAGAAAAAACAGAAGGGCGAAATGCTTGTGTAAAGGAACTAAAGTCCATCACTCAGAAGCTGGACAATTTGCTGGACAATTTTCAAGAATGGAATGTGACTGAACCTGTGGAATATCAAAGTGAGATAGGAAATGCTATCAATCTTCTTCAGAATTTAATAAAAACTTGCACCATCAAAAGACAGGAGTCAACCAAATTAGTTGGTTGTAAAAAAGAAGAGCAAGATTTGGTCTCAAAGTTGACCTCAGGGAGTGGTAGTAATCCTTCCGCACTTTCCATTGTGGGGATGAAAGGTGTGGGGAAGACAACTCTGGCAAAGGTAGTTTATTACAACAAAGATATAGTCGAGCACTTCCCTGTCCGTGTCTGGGTGACAGTAACTGAAGGAGCAGTTAACAGAGCAAAAGCTCTGCTCATGAAAAGGGATGGGACTAAAGACCAGACATTGTATTTGATCAATGTATGTGATCAATTGAAAGAGAAGCTATGCCTTGTCGTTCTCGATAATGTCTCAAAAACAACAGATTTAGATAAGCTATATAGATTATTATATGGATCTGGATGGACAGATGGGAGCAGGATAGTGCTGACAACACGCTTTAAGGATGTGGCTTTGCATGCCAACAACAGTAGCACCCCTCACCATATTCGACTGCTAATGAAGGAAGAGAGTTGGATGTTATTTCAGAAGGTGGCCAGCAGAAGGTTAGAACCAAAAGAGGAAAGTTTAGCAAAAAAGTTAGTGGGAAAATGTGGGGGCTTACCATTGGCCATCTTATCTCTTGGGTGTGTCATATCAGCGAATGGTACAACTCCAACGAGTTTATCATGGGTGCTTGACCAAATCAATCATGGCCATTTCAAAAAATATTGGCTGCAACCAAAAGATAACAGGGAAGAGTTGAGTAATACTATGAGGGACTGTCTCTATTGCTTTACAAACTTCCCATTAGACTATGAAATCCCAGCAAGGAGATTAGTCAATCTATGGGTTGGAGAAGGATTGGTACAACAAAACAACGGAAAGACACCTGAAGACACTGCAGAGAGTTATCTAGAAGAGTTGATAGACAGCAACATGATTCAAGTAGTGGCACTAAAGGGAAATGGAAAGATTAAGACATGCCGCCTGCCGAGTATGCTCAGAGAAATCATCTTGCAAAATAACAACAGAACAAGCCAAAGTCGGTACTTGGGTACACATTTAGAGCGGCGAATTTCCTATCATTTTTACGATCATGGCCTTAATGAAAACTCGGCCCAAGCTTTCAGCAAGAAAGGAACTCCCCTGTCTGTTCTTTTCTTTGACAAGCGAGAGGGATGTAAACCAGGAGAACATGTAGGTAAGATCCTTTCAACGAGCATTGCAGATCAGCAGTTCCTAGAGACCAGAGTTCTTGATCTTGAATGCATATTCAGACCACAGTTGCCCAAGACTTTAAGTAAGCTCAATAATCTGAAGTATCTTAGCTTAAGATGGACTTACTTGGAGGAATTACCCCCATGCATATGCAAACTTCAGGAGCTGGAAACACTAGATTTAAAGCATACATGTATCAATTACATCCCTAGCTCAATCTGGGAATTGAAAAAACTGAAGAAATTATATCTACCCCAAAATTATCGAAGTAAACTTGAGGGCAAGCCGAGGGGACACTTTAATGAAATTCTTCACATACTATGGGGTGTGTTCTTGTATGGGAACTACCCTCTTCTTCATTACCTTCACAAGCTGAAGAACCTTCAAAAATTAAAATTAGCTTTCCAATTGAAAATATCAGAGCAAGAGACACTTGCAGAGAAGATTGTGAAGCTTGAACAACTTCATTCACTGACACTCAAATCAGTGGATGAAACTGGTGATCCTAAAAAACTTAAATGGATTAATATGTCAAAGCTGGATAATCTCTCGTCCCTCCGTTTGTTTGGCAAATTAGAAGACAAAATTCGTACAAGCCTCCTTCCTATAAATCTCACTGAACTCACCTTGACAGCTTCACAGCTATCAGTTGATCCGATGCCACAGTTGCAGAACCTGAAAAAGCTTAAGTCATTGTGTTTTTATGCTGACTCTTTTATAGAGAAGAGGATGGTTTGTACCTCAAGAGGCTTTGAACAACTTCAAGTGCTAAGATTCTGGAATTTGGAGAGGCTGGAAGAGTGGGATGTTAAGGAAGGAGCAATGCCTAGCCTCATGGAATTTGAAGCCCGGTCCTGCATAAACTTCGCATTTCCCAGTGGATTGAAGCATGTGAAGACTATTCGAACGATAAAGTTACGTAAAATGAATAATCCATTCGTGAAAAACATGTGGTTATATCGTAAGAAGGCGTTATTGGTTAATGTTGAGATTAATTAAGCTTGATGGATACTCATTCTGGATCAAAGCCTTCGATTTCAAAGAGGTATGCTTTCCCACTTCTGTCTTAAGTCTCCTAGAATGATAGTTTACTTCACTTCACTGCAACTTGTGACAGGCTTGTTCTCATTTTTGTTATTTGAATATGCATCAGAACAAGACAGACAAGAAATGTCGAGGGTGTTGGTGAATTAATATTTTCAGTTTTCAAAGTAGCTCCATGTTCCTTCTCAAACTGTCAAAATAAGTGAAGGCCTTTTAAGTTATGACTTTATGAAGGCTCTCCATGTAAGATGTTATGTTATATTGTTATTTTCACTTTGTTTTCTGTGTTGTCAGTAATTGCATTGTTGTTTTAGAACAATGTTAATTTACATGTCTAAATTGTTGTAAACAATTGATGGAACGATTGTTGTGTTATTGAATAATAGTGTGGGTATTTCGCAATGGTGTTTATTTCTAAGACTATTCCATTGCAAACAATTCATTGAAGAGAAGGAAAACAGTCTTGTTAAACTTTAAAGTAAGTGAAGGTTTATCAACCCTCGTTTAATTTTAAGTTTATCATGACCTTAAGCCATTAGAATTCATAGGTAAATAAATCCTTGCTCACTTACTTCAGAGACAATTTTGTTTCAAAAGTGTTTTATTCCAAACAAAACCGAGAGGATTCTATCATTTTCTGTTGTTACATTTCATGCTCTTGAAATTACTAGAGGAATAAAGAAAAAGTCTGATTGCATTGTTTTTAAGGAAATGATGTAATAGTTACAATTACTAGCAGCAAATCTTAATGCTATGTTTGTTTGAACATTTTAAAGGAGTTATTAAGGGGAAGGAATGGAACGAAGGTTAATTACTCACACCATCTTGTTATCTACATAAACCAATCACTAATCATCTATATCATATCTGTAGTATACTATATATAAAGGAAATATCAAGTTTTGGTATAGCCATTTTTTACAAATTGTAACTTTCAATATATAACGCTTCAAACTTAAAAGAGGAACGTCAACAACACTGAGTTGTTAGTCATAGTCAAGAATTGGATAAGATCTGCAATATATCTGAGTGAGAGACCGATAGCTTAACAAGAATTGTTTTTTAAATAAAAGAGTTCAAAGCAGTGTACCAAAAAAAAAAAGGCATTTCATTAATAGATTAATCAAAGGACCAATTCATTAATTGATGAGCCACTTGATTCGCTTATTTCCTAACAAACCTCATCTCAAGATTGGGAAACCTAACTATAATTCTTTTACAATCATCTACATACAATAGCTCCTAATTCCATAATGTTAGAACTAGGGGAATGGATAAGATCTACAACTGTTTTGCAATCTGTTTCAGTGGTACGTCATCCTAGTAGGCCCTGAGATAGCCACTGCGGCGCAACTAATAAACCGAAGTCTTCACCAATAGGAATCAAAAAGGCATCGGGGAATAGAGTACATATGTACAGGTTGAAATATAGAGCACTATATTTTGGTGCTTGTTTTTACTATACATCTTTTTTTATTTCTAATGAATTTTCATTTCAGAATTAAAGTTTATGCACATTTACACTCGTTCTGACTCGATGGACCAAAACTCAATATCATAGAACCACAAAAAGAAATTTTCATTTTTCACGTCCATGTCGATATTCGATCTATGTTCTTATTCATCTACCAGATAACATAATATGGCGGTAAGCAAGGGTTACTCATTTAATGCAATCCCAATATGGTGCAGAAAAGGAATTCGATAATTTTCTTAAAAAAGAAAATGCAAATGCACCTTGAGGCTTAGACCTCATTGATTTAAGAAAATATTTTCTGATTTTTTTTTCTATTTGTAACTAATAATTATAGAATTAACGCCTTGTTTGCATCCATTTTCTGTTTTCACCGTTTCCTATATGAATCTCAGAAAACAGGGAAAAAAATGAAATAATAAGGTGGAACGCTTTATTTAATTCTGAAGACAATATCATATTTCAGGCCCTTATCCAACCAGTAACATTTTCAATAATGCAAAGCTAATACAATTTTAAAATTTTAAATGAATTTGGCATACTGTTATCTGAGTAGAGCACAACTCTTCCTTTAAAGCCTCGACTTCGATTTTTGCGATTCCTTAGACCAGTCTGGAGGAAGTATTTTGTACTCTTGGACTTGCTCTGACTCCTTGCTTTCATCTTCGCCAAGAATGTCCTTAGAGAATGCATTTGGATTGGCTTTTATGCAACTCTGCAGAGCAATAAATGGATTTACACAGTCCGAGCCCTGCAAAATTGGAGCAATATCACATTTCAACACTTGATGAGAATATAAATACAATACCGGAAAATAAAATTAAAAGTGTTGCTACATGATTACTAATCATACTGATGTTGCAACAGTAAGATTCATGTGCCATTCTGTAGAAGAGCCAAACAACACAACAATTGGAAGGGGAAAAAATGACCACAACTTCCGAGTTGTTAGATCTGTTCCAAGCCATTTGCTTCAAAAATGACAGGTACTAAAAAATTTGACAAGTTTTATCCAAAGACTCTGAAAGAATCAGTAGAAAGACTGACAACAAAATTGTGAAAAAATTGAATACATAATCTAGGGTTATTTTTTAATTGCAGTTTTAAAAACTGTATTTCCATTAAAATTAAAACTTGTTTTCAAAACAATTTTTCTATTTAATAAGAACCAAAAAACAAAAACAACCTAGAATTGTTTTGTTTACACATTTTATTTGGTTGTGTTTTCTAGTCTGCCAGCAGCAGATAACCTCCACCATTACCACTCAGCATCTGCTGCTGCCAAATGCCCTCTAGTCTACCACCGCCATTGACCCCTGCATCCTTCTTTTTCTAAACAAATTCTTGAAACAAATTTTCCAGACATGTTTTTTCTGTTTGCTCACCTCTGAAATCATTTTTCAAATTAATCTTATCAAATAGAATATTTTTGTTCCGAAAAGAAGTTTCTCAAAATTATTTATAAAACCATTTTCAAAAAATAGAAATAAGAACTCAAGCAAACAGGCCTCTTTGTTGCAAGGCTCCTAGGATGTAAATAACGTGTAACCAAATTCAGTCCGCAGCCGTGACTGAGACTGTGAAATCAAGATTTTTTGATATAATTACGGTTGCAATTATGGTTGCATCAGCGGTATTTGACAATAATTTTCCGTAATATTACGAACTGCAACTGAAACTTAAAACCTTGGGTGTAACCAATAGTTGAAAAAACACTATTATAATTAGGGTTTGGCCTAACTCAATCTTACAAAACAGGCTTGTAAGGTGGAGGATTGCCCTCACTTATAAACCCATGTTCAGTTCTATATCTTTTCCAATGTGGGACTCTTAACAAAGCTTACGATAACAGTGTTTCAATTCATTAGTCTCGCAACAAATTGATTATGTAGATTGTAGAGTTTTCAACAACCAACGGCCAAATCAGTTGCACATCACACTTCTACTGTACTACATTGTACTGTATCTATCTCTTCTTTCAGGAATCATAAACTCAAACTCTAAAATAATGAGGAAATTCAATGACACTGTAAGAATAAAACAAATTATGAAGAAAAACATTAGACACACCTTTTCTTCAGAAGTGCTCTTGAGAAAACAAAGGAAAGCCTCTGAGAATTGAAACCCACAAGGACCACTTCTTAAGTCAGCAATACAAGGACATTCAAGAGCTTTCTGAGCCATTTCCTCAACATTCTAAAAAAATTAATCGAATTCCAATTTTTCATTGATTTGTTCATTCACCCAACTCGCCAAAGTTGATTTTGATCATTAAAATGTAGACAAACAAAACAGTAAACTACCAAATTCGTCCCTGAATTTGTACAGAGCTCTCAAACAAGTCCCTCAGATTATGAATATTTCAAAACATCATTGACTCTATCAAATTTTACTCATATTAGTTAGTCCCTCTGAGAGTCGGGAACTAAATTGATAGAAAGCTGTTACATATAGGGACGTAATTGATATTATGCGGTTAAAATATAGAGACCAAACCGACAATTTAATAGAGTCGGGGACTTTTTTGAAACATTCATAATTCCAGGACTTATTTGACAGTGGCGTACAACGTTAAGTACTAATTTGATGGTTTAGTTGCAAACAAACCTCAGTGTTTTGGCTTCCATAAGCTGCAGCTTCTGAAATAAATGAACAGAAACAAAATTGAAGTGAGATTTCAGCTAGACATTAACACAAACAGTTGGAGTGCATGAAAATGAAACGTGAAAAAATAAAGAAGATGAACCTGCGATGACAGATTCCAAGGAAGTGGAATCAGAGGAACTGGAATTTGATACAACTGCGGTGGTGGTGGTGGTGGTGGTTTGTGGCTGTGCTTCCGCGCTTTCAGCTTGACCCATCTTCTTGATTATTGTACTTGTTGAATAATCAAAGATTCAAATATCAAAACCCAATTCTTCTTCTTATAGTTTATTCCATGACCCTCTTTTTTTTTTTTGGTCAAGTCCTAAACTCCTTTTTCTTCAACCAAACAAAAAAGTTTAGAGTTTTGCTGTTTCCACATATAGTATGGCTGTGCCACACCAGTAATTTACGCAAATACCCTCTCGGCAGTTAACTGCCGAGGTTTTTAAGAAACCGGCGGCAGTTAACTACCGAGGAATTCCTCGGTAGTTAACTGCCGAGGAAAATGTTTCATCCGATGAAACAGCTACCTGCTCCCCCTACACACTATTTTTCATCACCTTCATTTCCAACCTCATTTCAATCCCAAAATCCATTTTTTCTATAATCAATTTTTGATCCAAAATCATTCAAGCATCAAGCATAGGAGGTATCAACACACTATTGACGTAAAAAAACAGGTATTGTGCGTTTTATTTGAGTCATTTTTTGGATGTTTTAGGGGTATCTACGTCAGTTACGTAGAACCCTGTCATGGGAATCCTCGGCAGTTAACTGCCGAGGAAAACTTCGGTTGTTTAGTGCCGAGGAAAACCTCGGTAGCTAGGTACCGAGGAACTCTTGGTGAAAATTTTCACCACGAAAAAATGGCAGCCACTGCCAAATTTTCAAAAAAAAAATTCTTTTGTTTTTTTTTTTGTTTTTTTTGTTTTGATTCATTATGGCATTGATGTTTATGCATTACTTAGTTATTAATTCATATTTATGTGTTATTTAATTATAGTAATGGTAAAGAATGCGAAAGATGTTCCGGGAGAGACAAAAGAAAATTTTGTCGAAAATTCCGGAGATGTCAAACCGCCTAATTTTGAAGCGAAAACAAACATAGATGAAGCTTCCGTCCATGTTGAAGCTTCAAAGTATGTTGGCGGCTCCGGTGTACTCCCACTTCAACCCCACGAGGTCGACACGGCTAAGTTTTTTTCAGACGACGTTAAGTCGAAAAATAGAGATGAATTGCTTGAGTGGGTGCGCCGACAAGCAAATAAGGCGGGATTTACCATTGTCACACAAAGATCAAGCTTGATCAATCCAATGTTCCGGCTAGTGTGTGAAAGGAGTGGAAGTCACATAGTTCCGAAAAAAAAACCGAAGCATGCGAACACGGGCTCAAGAAAATGCGGTTGCTTATTCATGATTAGTGGATATCAAAGTAAGCAAACAAAGGAATGGGGATTGAACATTCTTAATGGAGTTCACAACCATCCCATGGAGCCGGCTTTAGAAGGACACATTCTTGCCGGTAGATTAAAGGAGGATGACAGGAAGATCGTACGTGACTTGACCAAGAGCAAGATGCTTCCAAGAAATATTTTGATACACTTGAAGAACCATAGACCACATTGCATGACAAATGTGAAGCAAGTGTACAATGAACGTCAACAAATATGGAAGGCAAATAGGGGTGACAAGAAGCCGTTGCAATTTCTAATCTCGAAGTTGGAGGAGCACAACTATACTTATTACTCAAGAACACAACTTGAAAGTAATACTATTGAAGATATTTTTTGGGCTCATCCAACATCCATTAAATTGTTTAACAATTTTCCAACGGTTTTGGTTATGGACTCCACGTACAAGAACAACATGTATAGGATGCCAATGTTTGAGGTAGTTGGGGTGACTTCAACCGATTTGACATATTCGGTTGGGTTTGGATTTATGACACATGAGAAAGAAGAAAACTTTGTTTGGGTTTTAACAATGTTGCGTAAACTTCTTTCGTCAAAGATGAATATGCCTAAGGTGATTGTTACCGATAGGGATATGTCTTTGATGAAAGCGGTTGCACATGTTTTTCCGGAAAGTTATGCATTGAATTGTTTTTTTCATGTGCAAGCTAATGTTAAACAAAGGTGTGTCTTGAATTGTAAATATCCTTTGTGCTTTAAAAAGGATGGGAAAGAGGTGAGCAATCGGGATGTGGTGAAGAAGATAATGAACGCATGGAAAGCTATGGTTGAATCTCCCAATCAACAATTATATGCAAATGCATTAGTGGAGTTCAAAGATTCATGTAGTGATTTCCCAATTTTTGTAGATTATGCCATGACCACCTTGGATAAAGTGAAGGACAAAATTGTGAGGGCATGGACAGACCATGTGTTGCATCTTGGTTGCAGGACCACAAACAGGGTCGAATCGGCCCATGCTTTGTTGAAGAAATACTTGGACAATAGTGTGGGTGATTTGGGTACTTGTTGGGAGAAAATACATCACATGTTGTTGCTCCAGTTGACCGCTATACAAACATCCTTTGGTCAAAATGTTTGCGTGTTGGAACATAGATTCAAAGATGTCACTTTGTACTCGGGGTTAGGTGGTCATGTGTCTAGAAATGCTTTGGACAACATTGCTTTGGAAGGAAAACGTTGTAGGGAAACATTGTGCATGGACAATGACATTTGTGGTTGTGTTCAAAGGACATCTTATGGACTACCATGTGCATGTGAAATTGCTACAAAACTCCTTCAAGAGAAGCCAATTTTATTGGATGAGATATACCACCATTGGCTTCGGTTATCTATGGGTGAACAAAGTAATGAAGATGCTTTTTGTGTCGAGGTTGAGTTGAAGGCTATTGTAGAGCGTCTAAAGAAACTCCCTTTCCAAATGAAGCTTGAGGTCAAAGAGGGTTGCGGCAATTGGCATTTCCTGAAACCACCTTGATGTCTCCACCACCACGAAAAGTACCAACCAAGGGAGCAAAGAAAAAAGTCGACATTGCGAGGTCTAAAGGAAAAATTACATCGACTAGTCGGATCCCTTCTTCTTGGGAGGTTGTTGATTCCCAAAATCCGGATAGCCAACCGTCACCATCACCAACTACATCATCATATAAAAGGAAAAAAGGTGCTCGTCTTGGTAAAACATCACTTTCCCCACTTCCACCACCTACTCGGTATCCAAAGCCTAAAGCTATCCCGGTTATGCGTCCTATTGATTATATGCCACGCTTCATGCTTCCATTTATTGAAAAAGTGGTGGATGTTATCGGCGATGGACATTGCGGATTCCGGGCTATAGCGGAGTTCATGGGCTTGACCGAAAAAAATCATCTCATGATCCGTACACATCTTATCCAAGAGTTGATGGATCATAGAGATGATTATGTTGAAGTATTTGCGGGTGAGGATCGTTATAACTACATTTTAAACGGATTACATCCTCCCGCAAATACAAAAACTTGTGCACATCTTGTTGATAAGTTGTTGACATTTCCGGACATGGGACACATTGTTGCTAATTATTACAAAATGTGTGTGGTTGTGTTGACAAATCTTGAAGTTGGAAAATCGGAATCGTTTTTCCCACTAAGAGGGCCACCACCGCCGGGTAATCAAAAAACTCCCATCTTGTGCCTTGGGGCAATTCCAAATCATTTTGTGCTTATTTCCTTGAAGAATGGTTGTCCACTACCTCCATCATCTACGGAGTGGCACAATCACAAGAAAGAAGATGCGGTGACTTGGGAAGATGAGTATTTGGATCGACATGACTTGTTCCGAAAGCTCATGGCTATTGAAAGTGGAAACAAACCGTGCAAACCACAAAAGGAGTCAAACAAAGCGGCGCCTATTTTGTTGGACACTCCCGAAAAACCAAAGCAACAATTTGAAGTTATTGCGGAAGATGAGGAAGATTCTATGTCACTTGATCTTCTCCAATCACTTGGTCTTTAATGAGTGATTTTTTTGTCGGTGTTAGTTCTTTTTTTTTGGTAGAAATTACACCGATGTATTTTTTTGGGTCGAAATTGTAACGCCAATTTTTTGGTGGCCAATATATAACTAACATTATGTAATTTATATTGATATATATATATATATATATATATATATATATATATATATGATAATATGATTTTTATGTGGAGAAAATAATGCAATACTAATTTATAGCTTTTTAATGTTTTCCGCATTTCATTTATTCGTTATTACATTCCATTTAATTTTGTTCTAATATATGATTCTTTTGTTACAAAATTTTTCAAGTGAGACATGTCTGAGGTTGCACAAATTGAAGGGCGGGTTAGGTACTCCGCGTTTAAAAAGACGGTTAAGGTTATGATAACGCCGACGGACTCTCTTGACAATTTGAAAGCACAACTTAACACTTATTTTGAGCATCTTGGTGAAAATCAATATACACGTCACTTGTTTGGTCAAATGCCATGCATAGACCTAGGAGAAGATAGAGATGAATACGCATGGAAAACGGCAAGCTATATGCCTTTGCTTATTCGCGACGACGGCGACGTCGGATTTATGTTTCGGAATATGGTGGAAGACAATATATTATATATGTATGTTCGTTCCATATGTAATTACATTGAATGTAAGTAGGGATTTAATTTAATGATGTGTAATGAGTAGTTTAATTATGGACACTTTGTAATGTTTTGATGAATTTCAAACGTCTGTTTAATTTTAACCAAATGTCGGTTTAATTTAATTATGAACAATTGTAAAAGATATTGTATTTATCTTCATTATGTCCGAGTTTCAATCATACATATGAATTATATTACCTTTGGAAATGCTCTGGTTTAATTACAGGTAAAAATTGGCCGAAAAAATGGCTTGGAAATACTTAGAATTATGCAGAACCTGCTGTCTGCATAATCAAATTTCCTCGGCCGTTAACTACCGAGGTTTTCCTCGGCAGTTAACTGCCGCCGGTTTCCTAAAAACCTCGGTAGCAAACTGCCGAAGGGTATTTTGGTATTTTACTCGTGTGGCACAGCCAAACAACATGTGGGAACAGCAATACTCAAAAGTTTATTCTTAGGAGTCACAAAAAAGTAAGTAAGTTTATTCTTAGGAGTCACAAAATAGTTTATTCTTTAACCCTACAATAATTGGGATCCATTAATTGTTCCATCAGCATTTCGTTAGAGAATTAATAGTAATGAGTAATTTTGATAACGGACATAAAATATGAGGATTTTAAAAACATATAATAAAATGTATGGATTATTCTTCAAAGGGGCACAAAATGTAAGGACTAAAAACATATATAACCTTTTTTTTATAGAGTAACTTTTCTTTATAGCTATATTGAGTAATTTTTTTGTTGAATAAAGATCCTCTCTATTTCTTGAAATAAATGGTAGTTTTCATTACTACTGTTTTGGGCAAGGTGTAAAAAAAAAAATTATATAAATGTACATTTTTTTAAAATTGAAGACATTAATTAGAAATTTATACATCAAAATTATAGTGATGGAGATGTCCATTTCTTTTAAGAAATGAAGAGGATCTCAACTCTTTTTTGTTCGTCTCTTAGAATATTAAACTAAAATCATTATATGGTTGACGAGAAAATTTTCGACTAATCAATCATATTTTGAATTGTTATACGAGAAAATTTTTGTATGATCCTTTCTTTTCATGTTATTTTCTATGAGAATTGTTTAATGATAATAAAATTTCAATGAATTTTTAAAATATAACATTAAATAAGATGAAAATAGTTAGAATAAAAATAGATTTTTTTCGTTCCCGTGAGCATAACTCAGTTGGCAGGGACATGCATTATTATATGCAGGGGTCGGGCTTCCAACTCCAAACACCCCACTTATTCACCTTAAAAAAGGTGAATTCTAATCATTAGGTTACTTAGCTTGACAAAAAAAAAAATCGATTTTTTTCACCTATAATAAGTCTAGAAAGAGTACCCAATTATTTACTTGTCGAAATTTGAGTGAACATAAGTATAAATCTTACATTGACTATGCATAATAATTTTTTTGTTGAACTTGTATGTACATGTTTAGATTGACAATAAATTTATTGGAATTACACTATAATTGTGTTTTTGGCAAAAACTATTGTTGAAATTCAAAAAATTTATATAAAAATAAATAGTGGTCACTTAGGTATTTTATGATAATTCGGTTGAAAGTGAAGAATTTATCCTATGTATCTCATGGGTTATTCGTCAAAGATTACACAATTTTAGTCTAAGGAGCGGGATGTGAGAATCTTAGAAATATTTTTTGGATAAATTGGGATGCAGTTTGTATGGATAAGGAGGTTACAGGTTTGAGGATAAAGAAACTTCGTGAGTTCAATATTGCTTTATTAGGTAAGTGGTATTGGAGATTGTCTGTTGGGAAGGAAAGTATGTGGTATAAATTGTTGATGGCCAAATATGGCGACCCTAGGGGGCGGTTGATTGAGGGTGGAAGGGAGAGGTCAGTTTGATGGATCTTTGTAGCGGTACGTTGATGAGGTGATGGATAGGTGGTTTGATGATAACTTAAGGAATTGGTTGCGAATGGTTTAGATACTTATTTTTGGATTGATTTATGGTTAGACGGAGTCCATATGAGTATTCGCTTTCCCCGGCTTAGTCTTTAAAATACCTAAGTGACCAACATATCACTTAATAATTTAGTCTAAGGAGCGCTCATCAAAGACTAAATTTATCTTGTGTAATTTAGTCTAATTTAACTGATTATTGCAACTAACTATTTTACATCTAATAATAACTTGTGGCTATTGCATGAATCCTTCAAGATTTGTAAGATATTCGATGCTCCATGCTCTTGATACTGACTAATGATTTAGCATTGTCATCCAAGTAAAAACCTTCAAAGAGACTTTAGTTGGACATCATAGCTTAATTGCATGTTATTAATTGTGCATAGACGGATTAGTTTGTTGAACGTCAGGCTTACATGCATGCAGCATGCACCTAATTATGTTGGTTTGATTCATGATGAAACTACGTATGCACATATAACATGCAATCACGGTGAGAAGTTAAAAGCTAGAAATAGTAGCTTTTGATTTTCACGGTGAGAAGGCATGCAATCATGCGGTGGCGATGAGAAAACATGTATCAAAACGTGTGCTTAAATTTTGATCAACAACCAAAAAAGCAATCGATTTAACTAGTAAAAAAAATGAAATATATTTATGGATAGAAAAAGAATGAAGTACTTATTTCGTGTTATAGTGACTAATTCTTTTTAAAAAGAAAAGACTTGTTATATAAGCAAAAAGGTTCAATTTAAAGTAAGAAAGTCTCTTTTAATTAAAGTTTATTTTTGACTTCACACTCTTGGATCGGCCTCAAAATATTTGTTTTTCTTATTTCATAATTGAATCCTTCATTCTATCCTATGTTTGTTTGTAATGATGGTGTGGCTTTCCTGCACCTAATTTAGTAGTTTGTCTTGGAACCTAGCTAGTCCCTGTTTATTTGTTATTGAAAAGTAGTACATCCATTTTGTAAATTAAACAATGTGACACCTAAAAAATTCTTGTGATTGAAAAGTAACTGGAGAATAAAAGTAGTTTTAATATGAAAGAAAAAAAACAAATAGAAAAGACACAGTATGAGTTAAAATAAGGAGATGGAGAAGGGACGCCACGCTTAGCTTGCTTACCATTAAATATTTGGAAAATAAAGATTAAAATTTTAAATTCAGACTAATAATGTTAATTAATATTAAAATATAGTATAAGACAAAAATACTTGGTATAAGATTGCTTTGGATATCCTTTGAGTTTTTCAACAAAGCTAGAGGAAATTACAGCAGTAAGTTCCGTGAAGGGATCATGAATATGCAAATCAACGTTATTGATTTTTTTTCCTGATGTGTTTGTTTTCTTTCTTATCAGTTTGTCCTCTTGCAATTTTTTTTATACGAATACTTAATTAAGAGTAAAAGAGTGTTATTATTTATATATAATATAATCATGTTAGGTTATTGTTTTTTATGCTAAATCACTTTTTTTTTTGTCTTGAGTGTAAAAAAGTATGAAATTAGATTCCAGCTTTGGTTTCTGTATATTGTTGTCTTTACAACTATCAATTGAATTGTATTTATATGACTATACCAAATCGTATTTACATTGAGCTCAATCATTCTTTTTTAGTGTTCAATATGTATATCGAGAATGATGGACTTGTGTAAGAGATACGGATAATATTATAGTTACACATACGTGTTCCTCCTTGAGGTTTCAGGTTCAATTCTCTCTTGTGTCAATTTAGGTGGGCTAATTTAGCTTCTTCAAAAAAATATTATAGTTACACATGACACTCTCCTTCTTGAGAGAAATGAGAGCTGGTCATTCGAAGTTCAGCTGAGAATCCAAACATAATTCAAACTCAAACATTTACCCTTACGTTTTGTCAAAGTTGATTAATCACTTAAATTCAACTATTCGATTACAATGCTCGACAAATGGCTTAGAATTGGTTTGACATGCTCCAAACCTCTTGAAATGACCCAAATACTTACATTCACATTATCTTATGATTACTCAAGAGTAAGCTTTGCTCTAAAGTCGGGAGGGAAAAAGAATATGAGATTTTAAGAGAAAGGGAAGAGGAAAGGGGAGTGTTAGAAGTTATAGTTATTCACTTTGTATGGAGGGTTTATTTTTCTCAATAAAACTAAAACTTCTATATATAAAGGAACTCAAAAAACTTACTAAAGCTTATCCCCCAAAGCTATCCTTAACCCTAATCTTTTCCCCCTAATTTTTCCCTCCACTTTTCTAAGCCATTGGATCATGAACATTTAGGCGCCATAGAACATCAGCCGTTGATCTATCTACACTTATTGCTCATCCTAATCAGCATTCCATTATGTATTCATATTTTCCCTCCCTCAATCAACTCCTCCATTTAATTGTTTGGTTCCAGTGCAAAAATATTATTCCAATGCAATTGAGCATTTAAATGCTCATTCTCTTTACCATGCATATATTTATTGTACTTCATGTTGTTCCCTTTTTCTCTCATCACTTGATTTGATCACTCTCTCCTTTCCTAATCATGTTCTTCTTCTCCTCTTTCCACGAATTACTTCATCTCCGCTTTCACTATGCAGATCAACCATGTTCTTTTTTCCACACTCTTTTGTCTCCATTGCCTCTCACCATCGTCTCAACCCTTTCACTATGTTGCGCTTTTAATTTGTTTTATTGATGATGCAGAGTTCTTTGATCCAGATCTGGGTCATTTGAAGATGTGATACAACATGTACTTGGTTATGGTATATTAAGAGAAGGTATTTGGTTATGGTAAATATTTGGTATTTGGTTGTGCAATCATGTTATAAATTTATGGTTTGTTAACAGCTCCCTTTGCCTTTTTGCTCTCCTATCATTGCATCACTGGTTTGTATATTCTTTCCTTATCTCCCATAGGTTTTTTCGATTCAGCTATATAACCTGCTGTGTCGTTTTATTTTTCTAACCAACTGTTTTAATACTTTCTTTTGTAGCACCATTGGTGCGTAATCCAGTTACGGTAATGGATCGACTAATCAATAAGCAGCATTAAACAAAAAATGATCCGGAAGAAGAATGATTGATGCACGAAAGACTAATTGTTTATCGATTTTGTGTTTTGTCATTAGACATATCTTTTTTGATTCAAGTAGCGTTTCACAATGTATCCGTCAGAACTAATTGTTTTTGTTTATTAAGTAATATTCAAACTTCAATCCGAAGTATTCTTTATATTTTTTCATTACCGAAACATATGCCTTTATCATTTTTGGGGTTAGTACTTGCATGTCGATTACAATCATCGAAGTTGAACAGAACTTGATTATGCTATATAATGGTTTAGCACAGTAATCTTCATATGCGTTAATTTTTACTTATACACATGCGTTTTTTTTTTTTAATAAAAGGAAGGTATGCAACTGCATTCAAAATCTAATTAACATTTTCATACATTTTTGAGTAATATTCAAATTGTCAACGATGAAGAGGAAGCTACCTTTGTTAAATTGACATTAAAATTGAATAAGTATTGATGCAAAACTAGAAAAGATGTTAAATGAAAAAAATTGGCTAGATGTAAATTGAAATCAAAAGAGAATTACCATTGCTACAAGATTAATTTCTCCAAATGAACAATTGTGTCAAGAACGAGTCAACTATCCATTTTCATGGTAATTATCACACGAGTTTTAACATTTTTAACTTAAATGCTTTTTACTGTTGTTTTAAAACTAGAGTCAACCATCCACCTTTATATTTTATGTTTGATATGCTATTTTAACATGAACCATTACTTTGGAAATACCAACCTCATGATCCAACTTATATTGAACTCCTATGGCTTAAGTGGCGTAGTCGAATTTCATCCTGAAGACTTTATCAGTAGTTCTATATTCCACATAATCGATTAGTTTTAAGCTAAAATTTATATTTTATCAACAATTCTATTTTACAATTGGAGTCCCAATCCATTTCTTTTATTTTACAATTCTAATTTTTATTTTCTTTATAGCTTCATACTACAAAATAAATGTTGTCATTAGAAAAACCCATAAAATTGTTTCAAACAAAAAACCATAAAATAAATTTTGTCCTTATATGCTTTTTTTAAAAAGAAAATAAATTTAAGGCTGTCTTTTTTTTAATATAAATGGATTAATAGGGTAAACAATGAACCTGGAAATCCATAAGTTTTTGGGGTGCAACATTTAGAGTGGTACATTGTTAAGAAGAAAATAAATTTAATGCTGCTTTTTCGCGAAAACTGATTTTATCTATACTATAAAATAACTGTTGACATTATATGCTTTTCCACGAAAACTTATATGAATTTATTTTTAAGAAGAAAGTTTATTTACATAGAAGTTAGAAGAAAGTTATCCATGAAGTATAATAAAATAAATGTTGTCGTTAGATGCTTTTCCACGAAAACTTATTTGAATCTATTTTTAAGAAGAAAGTTTATTTACATAGAAGCTAGAAAAAAGTTATCCATGAATTAATATATATGACATCAATATCAAGAATATTATGGTAGAATTTAGCAATAACAAATTTAACTCCAAAAATTTAGATAGCATGAACAAATTCACGGATTAACCATGAACACTCTTTACTTTTGTAGTATGAAGTTATAAAAAAAATAAAAATAAAAATAAAAATAAAAAATAAAAAATTGAATGTTTAATAGGATATAGAAAATTATCATTTTTTAAGAAAAGGATAATCAATATTAATAATGTGAGACAATTGCATTTTTTTTTTCTTAACATGTTTTTTAAGTGTTTTATGGTGTATTAATGCTACAATCTAATATGTTAGCAGGATGTAATACATTTAGGAAAATGTTTGATAAGGAGGTTGGATATGATTTAGTATACCGTTACATCAAGATGATCAATCAGACATTAAATTAGTATGAGGTCGTGGTTGACCAAAAGCATGGCAAGATATGTTTCACACATGGTTTGAGTGAGTTGGACAAAGAATATACTCCCTCCCATCACTATTATAAGTAAAAAACAATTTTTAGCTTCATTGAATAAATGATATATTTGTCTATATTGTTAGTCAAATACATCATTTAATAAATGAACCTAAAAGTTTGTTTTTGCTTATAACAGTGATAGGAGGGAGTATTTATACCGAGATTATCAGTTACACTATCACTTTCAAATTTCAATCAAGACAATTTCCGTTAATTGTGTTATTTGCAGGGGCGGATCCAGACATTTGATATTGGTGTGGCAAAATATTTAAATCAACTATATTTATTAACAAAGTAAATAATTGATACCTTGAACAATATAGCGAAATGGTATAGATGGAAGCATTTTACCATTGTGTTGCAGGTTCGATTCCCTGCAACACCCTTTCAACTGCCACACCATGTTTCATATTAGATCCGCCCATGGTCATTTGTAATGACTATTAGCACGGGACATATATCTAGTTTATAAATAATTTGTCTTGCTTTTTTACGTTTATATGATTAGTTTTTTTTTTTAGGGAAAGTTTGTATGATTAGTTATTTCCATCATAATATTTATTGATATATACAAACAAACAAAATTGTACAATAAATACGGATATTTTGGAGGAAAAAAATTATGTAGTAAAAATTTGAAATCGAACGTTATAAAAAGCTACATAAATTTTTGGGTTAAATAAGTTTTTTATCCTCAAAAAATTAAACAAACATATTTTAAGATAGTGGTAGTACATATTTTCAACACATTATCTCCTGTTAATTTAGATTAAAATCAGTCCCTCTAAATTGGGAAGGTCCAAAACTTTTGACAAAATCTATGTACAGTAAATTTTAATCAATTAAATTAAATATAGTACATTGAGTTGCATATCATTTTTGTCTTCACAATTTAAAAATACAAATTTATGACCTATTAACAACAAAATACAGTACAAAACCCATCCAGACATAAACTTTCAAGAATTATGAAATTAGTCAAATATTGGTTGCCGGCTAGAGTTTTGTATATAACCTATCACATTCTTCAACACATAAATTCAATCTTAAACAGTATATATGAATCTCCTATATAATACAAAAAGAACAAGTTAACCACCCAACATAAACAAGAGACAACCTCGTCTGCTAGTTGCCTATGTAAACCATTAAAAAACATCAATAAAACATCACATCTTCCAAACCAAACAGCACACAAACAATTAGAAAATTCCCTCATTTGTCACTACTAGGTAATTATCAATCCTCTATGCTTTATTTTATAAGTACATGCTAGAAACTATTGAACTCAAAAGTCTTTGGTTCTATGATCTAATACCTATCCTCCTCTTGTTTTTGGTCAATGATCCAACACTATTAACCTCTTCAAACCCTTCAAATTTTCTTCTTCAATATCTCATAGTTTTTTTCTGTTTTTTCATTACAATGACTATGGAACCAAATCCAACATCAGATCACATTCTTGATTGGCTTGAAGGTTCTGTCTCTTTCTTTCCATCATTTTTGGATGATCCATATAACAATGGTTACATCCATGAGTATGAGATATGGAATCAGAATCAAGATATAAGTAACCAGTACCAAATTGATGCCAATACTAATTCTTCTAATGCCACAAATAGCACAACCAACATTGTTGCTGCTAGTACTACCACAAGTACAACATCCCTTGAGCCTAATAGCTTTAATAACATACCCTTTTCAGATTTGCCGAAGAAACGAAATGCCGAAGATGAACTAAGTCTCAAAAAACAACCTCAAAACCAAAAGAACAAGAGACTTAAGAGTCGTCCGATGAATGAAAGTGATAATGGAGATGCAGCTCTTGAAGGGACAGTGGTTAGAAAATCTGGTGGGAACAAGAAAGGTGCAGCTAAGGCCAATGGAAGTAACAGTAACAATGGAAACAATAAGGATGGTAGGTGGGCTGAGCAGTTGCTCAACCCTTGTGCTGTAGCCATAACCGGTGGAAATCTGAATCGTGTGCAACATCTCTTATATGTTCTCCATGAGCTAGCCTCAACTACCGGTGATGCCAACCACCGGCTTGCAGCACATGGTCTTCGAGCATTGACACACCATTTATCTTCATCTTCGTCATCTACCCCATCAGGGACTATTACTTTTGCATCTACAGAACCGCGATTCTTCCAAAAGTCATTACTGAAGTTCTATGAGTTTAGCCCTTGGTTTTCCTTTCCTAATAACATAGCAAATGCTTCCATTCTTCAAGTTCTAGCTGAAGAGCCGAACAATTTGCGCACCCTTCACATCCTTGACATTGGAGTCTCTCATGGTGTGCAATGGCCAACTTTTCTAGAGGCCTTGAGTCGTCGACCTGGTGGACCTCCTCCTCTTGTTCGCCTTACTGTCGTTAATGCCTCTTCATCCACTGAAAATGACCAAAACATGGAGACCCCATTTTCAATAGGTCCATGTGGTGATACTTTCTCTTCTGGACTCCTTGGTTATGCTCAGTCCTTAAATGTCAATCTGCAGATAAAAAAGCTTGATAATCATCCATTGCAGACATTGAATGCTAAAAGTGTTGACACATCCTCTGATGAAACCCTTATTGTCTGTGCTCAGTTCAGGTTGCATCACTTGAATCATAACAATCCTGATGAAAGAAGTGAGTTTCTGAAGGTGTTGAGAGGCATGGAGCCTAAAGGGGTGATATTAAGTGAGAACAACATGGAGTGTTGCTGCAGTAGTTGTGGCGATTTCGCCACTGGATTCTCACGAAGAGTGGAGTACTTATGGAGGTTTTTAGATTCAACCAGTTCGGCATTCAAAAACCGTGACAGTGATGAAAGGAAAATGATGGAAGGCGAGGCTGCAAAAGCATTGACAAACCAGCGTGAAATGAACGAAAGGAGAGAAAAATGGTGTGAAAGAATGAAAGAAGCAGGGTTTGCAGGGGAAGTATTTGGAGAGGATGCAATTGATGGAGGTCGAGCTTTGTTAAGGAAGTATGATAATAATTGGGAGATGAAAGTAGAAGAAAATAGTACAAGTGTGGAACTATGGTGGAAGAGCCAACCTGTTTCTTTCTGTTCTTTGTGGAAACTGGATAAACAACCAGAGTAGTTCGAGCTCAACATTGACAGCAAGGCTATAAGCAAGGTACCTTGGTTTTGGAGTTCTGTATAGAAGTAGCAGTTGCCACCATGATGAAGTTATTTCACCACAATGTAGTTCTTCCTTATGCTAAACTTACAACTACAAGCATATTTGTATGATATTGAGTTAAGAATTATTTAATTTGATGTATGTTTTGTAATGATTGATAGCTATTCAGAAGGTAGTATTGATTCAAAATTGATAGCTATTCAGAATGTAGTATTGATTCATAGTTAGGCACTTGTTGTTTTTCTGCTACAAATCTGCAAATTAGATCATCTAAGCTAACAAATGTGGCATTAAAAATCAAAAGGTTCGGCCACTACTCTATTTTGTTAACACATCTATTAAATATGTATGCTTTGAAAGTTCCATTACAGGTCAAGCAATAAAACTCATGTTCCCTTAACTGGTATGTAGGACCGTCTGACAAAAATATAAAGCTGTATTTCGAAAGTGGCATTTACAAGCACACTTGTATAAACAGATATATCTTTAAACTGGGAGTAGAGTAATACAGGTAACAAGGAACATTTCAGGGTTCACTCTATAGTTGTCTAGTGAAATTAAATGTGTACACTGCAACCGGGAAAATCGGAAATCTTTCAATATTACGCAATAAGGATGGATCATAGATGTATCTGTTACAAAGGTAAATGCAATATGAATCTCAGTCAACGCCTAAATTGCTCAATTTAGTTACAGAATCAGAATGTTTAATTAACGTCAAACGCCACAATATTCAAGTGGTATATTTGTCAGTTTTGGATTACACGTTCTCGTTCTTCACCTCTTCAAACATGCACATTCTTACTAGTTAAGCTTAGGCTTCTTCTAATTCGCATTCTTATTGCAAAATTCATATTTGAAACTAAGAATGAGCTTCTCACTCTAAGGAAAATTAAAGAACTTAAGGTATTAATGGGAACCAAACATCCTTAACAAATCATGAGTTTACTAAAATTCATGAATTAATGCAACAGATCATGAGTATACCTTCATTGATTTTGCTAAAAACAGTAGAAATATTCAACTTTTTCTCCCTAGAGTATACTACCAATTTTAGAGGAGCTTAAACTCCTCCGGAAAAAACCAGTACAGTGAGAAGCCGGCTATGACTTACACTCGACTGCCCTATTCAAGCCATATTCAATTATCTATACTAGCTAAATTCATGTGTTCTCATAAGATACTAGGGCTACATATCTATCCAAATTAAATGCAACATTTGCTATTAACAAACATGGAAGCCTCCTGCCACAGTAAAGGAAAACTGGCCTCTGTCTACTCAAGATTCGAAAATTCGCACTGAATCCCGGACCTCCTGACGACAAACTGGACACTTGGGTGCCACTTCACTTTCAACTGAAATGGCACACCCTTGGCAACATACAAGATGCCCACATGGAATAAAAACAGAGCGCCTTCTCCTCATCAGACATATGACGCATAATTGTCCATCTGGAACATCTTCAATCTCATCATCTGTTGGAGGAACAGGTTCAATGGGTTGTTGCCTTCGTTGCTGGAGCTGCCTTTGTTGCTTCCATTGTTTCCATTTATTCCAGTTCCTTAGAAAATGAAAATTTGTCTTCAAATCAATTATAACCGCTAAAAATAATACTATCATTTTAAAAAATTTGAGCAATTCTTCTGATTATTGACAAATTAATGCCATCAATGTGTTAGCCAAATAAAAAAAATTCATTTACTCTATTTGTTTCATCATGATAAAGTTTATCCAACCAAAGTCACAGGAAATTCTAAAGTCAGCCATGATTAACGAAATTCAAAACCAACATACCTCACGACGGCATAGCCGATGATCCCAACTGACATTGAACCAAGAAGAATACCACTCCAAAACAGTAATTTAGTTTTGAAGGAAAGATCTACAATCATCTGATCTTTACTCAAGTCAGACCTACAAAAAACATGAATCATTTTCTGGTATTTTTTAGTTACATGAGCACAAACATGCAACTGGAAGGGAATAAACATCAATAATTCAGCACTAGTCTTCATTAATGCATCACCAAAAAATTATTGAGTTGCCAAATTATACTTCACCAGAAGCAATTTATACTTTGCAGATGGCTTCCCTACTTGTTGGTACAAAAGATGTACAACTTTAATTAAAATCACACAGATAGATGCCAACTCTCCTCTCATGGTCATCAATATAAATATCACAATTAATTAGATAATGATTTAAAAGCAAAACAGAAGAGAACAAAATGGTTGTGATTCTACAAGCTATGACGCACAGATACTTCATTTTTCCTCCTATATCATACTTGATAGTCTCCAATACACCACCGATATGTGTCGAAGTATCAGAGACCATATTTATAAATAAATCACAGAACTGAAATAATATATTTATTATACTTTGTGAGTTGTTTTAATTTTTTGTTTATAGGTATTCTTATCATACAGTGTCCTATATTTTTTAAGGAGCGGCGTATTGTTGTATCGGATATGCATATTTATAAATAAATCACAGAAATGCTATAATATATTTATTATATTTTGACTTTTTTTAATTTTGTATATATGTATTCTAACTGTACAGTGTCCTGTATTTTTCAAGGAGCGATGTATTGCCATATCGGATACTCATTGCATCTATGGCATACGAGTAAACTGATATTTCCCATGAGATATTTCCTACTGAACCACAATCAGTACAGAATAGTAACACCCCCAAGCTACCTTAAAATGAAACAGTCTTCACTATTATTAGTTATTAACGAACACCTGGCAAATACCAAATGGAACATGGTTTCCCATGATTAATATTGTAACAGTTTATTGCAAGGAAAAGAAACTTACAGATAATATGGAAGATCATTGCAAGCCTTGATTTCAGCAATTCCATTTCTTAAACTGCAAAGGCCTACAGCACTGACATCCTTTCCCAAGGGAAGAATTTTCTCTTCGTCAAGCAGTCCAACCTGCAGAAAGAAAACATCATATGTTAACATTTCAGTAAATCTGATATACCAAAGATCAAGTGATCAACAATCTGACAAGATACCGAGGAAAATTCCAAAATAAAACTTATGGAATATTAACTTACCGGATATTCATGCCCAAAAAGTGCTTGCAAGAAAGTATAAGGAGGAGGATTTACGGGTTGCAATCTATGGTAAACTGTTGTAAGAGGTAAAGGATGACTCGATCCATCCATGTTGACAACAACATATTCGGGATTTGACGGCCGTCCAACATCAATGAGAACAAAAGGGATCTAAAATGGAAATATTGTTAGAATATCTAGAAATATTTAATAACGTCATTATTGTAGTATTGTATCATATATCTAACGACTTCAACAATCTTTTGGGAGTAGTTTCTATATTTCATGATTTGTTTCCTTATTTGATTATGGTAAAGACTCGAGAGTCTAGTATTAGTATAAACAGGATTAGAAATTTTTATTCGCTTAGCACATCATAGATCAGTATTGAATATTATTCTTCAGAAATTGATCTCTCTTTTCCTCATATCTATAACTTAACATGATAGCAAAACAGTACCATCTCTATGACATGTTCCCTTACTATTCAATTAGAGTTCCCTAGAATCTAGAACTCTATTGGAATGATGTTATCTCTGTAATCCTCTTCTCATAAACAAACTCCTGCCTTTGAAATTTTGGACCAAGAGTATGCTCTACTCATTCTCTTCCACAACCATGGGTATCAGATCTACCCTCATAAGCACTTTTATAAGATATTTTTGTATATTCTAGCAAAGATAAGAAATAATTCTACGATATAAACTAAGATATTCTAAACTATTATAAGATGTTTTCATATATTCTAATAAGTTCCTCTAATTCCCTCGTAGCTACTTCATCGGCTCTAACATAACATATCCAAATCAGCCCAGTCCTGAAGTTGTATTACTGCCAAAGCTTCAACACACTGTCATGCACCACAGAACAGTTTAACTCTTCTGTGCGTGAGAAAGCATGTGAGGCCCTCCTTCAACCCAAGGTCTCCGTCACTTACCTCATTGTGGCCAGTGTGATGAACCTTGACGTCTTCTTCTTGGTTCACACCTCCAAAGGGTTTTCGTTGTGTTGTGATTGTCTCTTAACTTATCCAGTGTTTTCAGGTCCAAACCAGCCTTTTCCTTACTTAATTTGGGTTTGGGAGGTGTTTATTCGTTTAGCTGCATCTTTAGGATCTTATTAAATTTTCATCTTTGCTCATCTCCACTTTGTTATCATTATCTTCACAAGTTGATGGGTCAGCCAACAGTCCACCGACAATCATACCAAATGTTGATTTTTCTTATCCCGTTTTTAGTGGGATAAAGCTTGGTTGTTGTTGACTCACACCATCACTGTCTTCGCCAAAGATGCAGCCTGACCCTGTCACAAATCTAGTCCAAGACGCTCATGCCCCATCTCTAATCCTGATGTTGTTTTCCGTTACATTATATTTTTTGTTTATTTTATTTTAGCATATGTTTGATTATGACATTAATAAAAGCTCGCTGAGTTTTAGTTTGAGGGATGTATTGGAATTGGAATATCTAGAAAATGCTCCTATTCTCACCACCCTTGTATCTCAAAGCCTTTTAGAGTATCTAACTATCTCAGATGATCTTTTACCATATTTCACTATTAGATTGCTATTAGGAATTGAATGGTAGTATAAATAAGAGTTATTGATTTCTAATTTGTCCAATATGATAATGCAACCTACATGTCCTACTTGTTTAAATAAACCAGTCTCAAATTTTATCCCGCAAAACTCAAATCTTTTGAAAAGACTATACCAGAAACTTTGGATACAATATGAGACACAGGTAACAAGGTTATGCATTACCTTTCTTAAGGATGTGGACTCCTGTTGTCTCCAAGATCTTAGAAATAGGGCTCGAAGATCCGAAGTCCACCCAAATAAGCCCTTCCATTCATTGTATATACACTTCATGAAAAAATCAATATATAAATTAGTCTTCTAATTCACAATTAAATTGCATGAATTTTAAGTTGGAATCAAATTTACATTCTTTGAAAGTGAAAAAGAATGCTTTCTGTCTAAGACAGGAAAACTATATATTCTCGTGCCAAATGGGGTGCCAAATATCATTAAAGCTAGATCTTTCAAATTTCTTAAATGTTAACTAGCTATCAATTTTCTTCCAAACCATCATACATAAAGAATAAGGGCACGCACATTAACAACACCTTATGGCCAGAACTTCAAAATAAACTTATCCACACGAGACAAAAAGGGGAATCTACAGGTAGAAATCTGAAGATTGTACAGCTACACAACAAACTCAACCAGCGAAGGTAAGTTATATTATGCCCAGTGAGTAGACAAATCAATCAATGAAAATGGGAGTGAGCTGTTTGAAGGTAAAAGCGCCTTAGTGGAGTAGCTGGAAATGAAACTGAACATTTGGAAAATAAAGGGCAAAAGGATATTTAGGTAAAGAGTGTAACAAAATATTTGCTCGGCAAATGCTTACAATATGAAAACTTTTGTCAACTATTAGACAAGGCATTAACGATTGGAATAAATCTCGTTGATTTAAAGGCGTGACGCAAGGACCTGAGTTAACAATTGAAACGGCTGGGACCAAAATCACCTTAATGCCAAACTATGGAGACTAGAAATGTAATTACACCTAAAATACGCAGATGTTTGCTTACTTCAAGAAAAAATTGGAGTTTCCTCCAAACCTTTGATTTGCAAAAGGTGATAAACTAACCTTTGCCTTGAGATAAAAAAAAACTAGCAAAGTTTTGCATCAAAATTATTTTCAGATTCAAAACATACGAACATACTCATTCGTAACCAAGTCAATTTCATTCAAAGAAACACCTTTATCAAATACTTGCCTAAACAGTAAACACCCATTGAGTTATCTTAGCCGAGAAGAGCTTGTAGAGATAAAATAAGCAATTTTTTAAAGTACTTTTAAACACACACTTACCCAATAAGCACAACTAAGCCCCTCCAATTTCCAAACAACCCCAAGTGAAATCAATCAATTTTCTACCAAAGTTAGTAATAAAAGAAATACTTACGGATGTTTGCATTTTCGATACATTTAACGAATACAGGGACAATGCCTCACGCATTTAAAAACCAAAATGACTATTAACTAGTTTAATCACGTATTATTATAACATAAAATAAAAAAATAAAAATAAAACGGTTACCGTTTGAGTTCGTTGAAGAACAACACCTTTATCCCCGGACTCACTCGAAACCAAAACACCAGGCCACAACGCTTTCCAACTACCATCAACAACGTTCTTTGCATCAACAGTACCACGAACAATTACAATTTTTCCTTCATCGGAGTTTTCATCGGTTTCGGTGAGGAGCGAGCGGAGGTCGGAGACGGAGACGGAAGGAGCGGCGGTGATTTTGCGAAGAGCGGCGGAGGTAAGGGTGAATTTGCGGATGGAGCGAACGGCGACGTAAGCGACGGCGAAACCTAAAACGGCGCCGTCGAAAGATAGGGCGAGTTGGGAAAGGAGAGAGACCAGTGCTTGCTCTTGTGAGGACATTGATTGTTCATTTGTGTGTGAGACAAGGAAATTGGAATTTGAAGAACAAAATGGAGCTAAACGTCGTCGTTTCGTGCTTACGTGTTAGTATTATTATTATCAAATAGTGTAAAGATGTTTCTAACATGTGTCTTGTGACACAAGTTAAAAAGATAAAAATAAAATAATAGACAAGCTTATATAATGAAAAACTTTAGGAGGAATGGTGGGATTGAGATTGGAAATCTCTAAATTTATGGGTTGTCTTTTTAGATTATAGTGAAATTTGGAGTTAGGGTTACTCGCATTTACCATTGTGTTTGTGTGGTTGATTTTTTTTTTTAAACAATTAATGTGATTGATTAATAGCCTAAAGTTGACGTGTTTGTTAAATATATGTTGGCCAACACATGGAAAGGATCATCCCCTATGAATTTTTCCTCATGTTTTTTCCTGTAAACTAATCTCAACCATTCATTCCTTTTAATGACAGTTGAGCTCATCTCAACCCTTCATTTAGTTTTTTTTTGTTTGGCAAGATCCCTCATTCGTTTGTTTGGCAAGATCCCTCGTTCGTTTTCTTTCATTCTTTCCTCGTGAGCATCCCTTCCTCACTCACAACTTCACAAATCTATCTCAACTCACCTTCCTCCCAGCCCCATCTCAACAACGGCTACTTCCATTTTGTGACATATCAACTTTCCAAATAATTCATGTCTCCAATTCTTACGGGTATTTCACCAATCAAGTTAGAGTTGTAAACATGAAAAACCTTCAATTTGTTCAACATGGGCAAACTCAGAGGCAAACGAAACATAGCATTGAAGAACAAATCTAGATACTCAAATTATACAATTTACAAATCTCATCAGAAACAATACCATTCAAACAAAAAATATTGAGATTCCTTCAACTTTCCAAATCTATGAGGAACACCACCAGTAAAATTTGTTAAACCAAAATTAAGAAAATATTGAAAATTAGTATTCAAATTTCATATATCATTAGGAATAATACCATCAAAATTGTTCAAATGATTTCTTTCCAAGAACAGTGATTGGAATTTGATGGTATTATTCCTAATGGGTTTGAAGGAAGATGGAAAATAGAGAAGGGTTAAGAAAAGAAATCATTGTAATTCATGAGGGATTTTCGTGAGAAAACAACGAAAGGAAATGAATGAATGAACTTGTAAAAAGAAAAATGAATGAATAAAGGGTTTAGATGAGCTCAATTTAAAAGGAATGAATGGCTGAGATTAGTTCACAGGAGAAAACGAGGAAAAAACATAGGAGACAATCCTTTCCGAGCAACACATATTATGAAATTGATCTTTCAATATTTAAAAATGCATCATCAACTTAGTTCATACTTTATATCAATATGACATAACTTAACAAACTTTATATCCTTCTGTAACTCTGTTGGGATTTTCCCCTAGTAGGATTGATGGCATATAGTAATTTCAAATTTCCCTTTATGGTGTTCCTCTCCCCTCCCTAATGTTCAAGATCTCATCCATGTTTCCTCTCTTATTGTACATTGTCTTCTTCTCATTTGATATAATCATGTATAATACATGAATAATGAGGGGTATTTTTTTACAAGATATATTATTGTGTGATTAATATGTTATGACCATCGACTTATTTGATTCTCTGACATTGTAACATTATGTTATAATATATGTTTCACTTTCTCGAAATGGTATTCCCATTTGAGAATTATCAACAAAATTTACATAAAAAGCAAAATTTTCAAGAAAATGACTTCAAATTCTAGCATTACTACTCGTAGCTACACCATCAAAATTGTTTCAGACCAGTCAGAAGATCAATCCCGTACATAATGACACGTGGACTAAACGTCCACCAACTTAAGGCGCACCGCCTGAAGAACCATGCTAACGACAATACGTCCCGTAATGCTACCTCACTGGAACGCGCCCCCATACATCAAGCAACATACATGTATCCCTCAACGGACCCCTGATAAGGTACCGCATCACACAAAGACAGTTACTCTCGCACGCGCTCTATATAAAGATGACCTTGTTTTACCCACAAGGAGTTAATTAAAGAGTTTGTGGTTTGTGATCGTTGGTCCGCTACGGTTCCCACATCAACCCAAACTGAACCGACTCTATGTGCATTCTGCGACGTCACATGGCTTAACTAGCAATGACACAAATAAGCTCATTGGGGGATTACCTCAAAATACCATATTTGATTCTTTAGACGAAAATGGTTTCAATTTTGGGATCTATTATCAACAACCACCATCCACCCTTTTCTACAGGTTTAGTATGTTTTCACTTCCCCAGAAATATATATTTTTTGTACAAGCCAAAAACAAGAAATATATATTTATAAGCTAAATTAAAATTTACCTCTAGAATCCAAAAATGAATTAATTATTCTCTCAAAAAAAAAAAATGAATTATCAGTCTGGTTCTCAATAACGAAGGATTGGACAATTTAATTATCTAATTTATGAATAATAGAATCATCCATTAAATTGAAAATTGTCAATAAAATTTAGTCACATTCCTAATTTTTGTCTCTATTTTTAAATCCACGATTTTGGTCTCAGTTTTTAAAATTTACGATTAGAGGTGATTATTTATGATGTGACAAGTGAAGTTTATTTCAGCAAGTGTGTTGATGAGATGAGAATGAGTTCTAAAGTGAAAACCTACCTATACAATTTCTTGTATTAAATTTGATTGCTTTTGTAATATAGATTAACGTCCATTTTAATGAAATGAAAATTAGTTTTTTTTTTATATAAGCAAAATTTTAAAGACAAACTTGGTTTTAGAAAAATGTTTTTAAAAGCTAGGTTAAATATTAGTTCATGCTATACTATCAGTTTAATGTACTCTTATTTCGCTGACAAATAATTTTATAATCACTTTCAGGAGTCTTAGGAAGCTTAAATACATAGATAAATTTCATGAATACGGATTAACATTCAAGAAGTATTGTGAAGAAGGGAAATTACTAAACTACTTGGTGATAGAACAAAAAAATTTCAACTTGTTATCAATATCAAAAATTTGTAAAAGTGTATGAAACGTTAAGGGGTAGTCCACAATGGAATGAAATGTTGTTCGTGATTACTTACGACCAACATGGAGGATTTTACGATCACGTGCCAACGCCGGTGGACGGAGTTCCTACTCCAGATGACATTGTTGGTCCTGAGCCATTCAAGTTTAAGTTTGATAGGCTGGTGTTAGGGTTCCAACCATCTTTTATTTCTCCATAGATTGAGCCAGGAAAAGGTAAGAATAAGATGCATATGTATGCAAACAAAAATAATTCTTACACTCATTATTATTAGTTTATTCCATAAAACATTTTGTTCGAAGAAGAAAATTGGAATTAAAACCCTCGTTCAACATCGAATGGTAGTTACCTATTGTTTGAGGTATGTTCGTAAATTCAAAGTGCTTGCGAACAATTCTTAGATTCCTAAAGAGCAATTTTCTTTTGTTTTTTAATAGGAAAAAAAAAAGTGGTTAGTGTAGTTTTCCTCAACGGTCGACTACAAATTTACAATGAAATTGAAAACACTATTAAATATTGTAATCTTAGACTACAATCATAGCCAATGCAATAAACCATCCCATTTCTAAGATGTGTCTCAATTGTCAAAAAGTGATGAAAATCATTGCTACTTATAATGCTGGTGATTTTGATTACAGCTATATCCAAGCACAAAAACATTGATTACACCTATTTCATAAAAATAAACAAAAAAAAAAATCATTGATTACACCTAAAGCTCCTACATAATCACTATTAGAGTATATGCAATGCAAAATGAAGTATGAACACACCAAAAAAGCAAGAAAATATACCTTACTTCCATTCCACAGAATCTCTTTTCTATACCATACTTTTTCACCTTTATATCAATTCTTACCATTCTTTAATCCTCTTCACTTTTTGGCCGGCTGTTTGTCTATCACACTTCTGTCATCCAATGCAAATGCCATATAGATTCCTTAGTCCATCACCCATTACATTCATCTTTTCCTCCCACTATAAATTCTTGCCTCAAGTTAAAATTTGATTATCAAAATCAAAGTTGGCTTCTTTGTATTCAAGTAAAAACAAATTATATTTTCATCTTATAAGCTCATAAAATGGATTCAAACTATGCTTCCTCAAACCATGGCTCTTCACAAAGATCACTAGCTATGGTTTTGGCTTTAGTCTCAGCTGTTGTGTTATCTCCTTTATATGTGAATTCAAAGAGTGATAGGAGATATTATGAATCAAAATGGACTAGCTCTGGTTTTGTTCTACCTATGATTCTTTTTGGACTTATAATTGCAATCAAAAGAACATCTTCATCAAGCTCCTCTTGTGTATCATCATCATCTACAAAAGGTTCGTTGCTACCATCTCATGATCCTTCTTTGGTGCTTAGAATTGGGAGCTCTTCTTGGGGATTAGCTGCGGTTTTGGTTATGCTCATGCTTGTTCTTCATTGGCAAGGCTCAGTTCAAGAATTATTGTGGAAATAGAGATACATAGATATAACTAAGGTTTATAAATTACATGTGGTCACGTTCTGATACTTGATATTGTAGAGAATCACAATCATATAGATCTGATACGATCTAAATTGCAATCGTATTTTTGTCGTGGCCGTGACTCAAATGCGCTGGCGGCCTTGTTTCATAAAAACCATGGGCAATGATATTTGTTCATCTCCTAGCTATTAACTTTGTGTCACATTATGTATTATATAGATTTATGTAATAATGAGAAGCTAAGAGTTATGCTTAGTAGTATTTTTGAAGTTCCCATTTCAGTATTTTGATATCTCATAGTCATAGAGACATTGGCTTAATTGATCTGCAGATTGAAGAATGGTTGATTATATATTATTTCTAAACCTTATAGAAGAAGAACTGCAGTTTACAATCGATTATTGAAATGAAATTTTAAGTGTTTGATTTTCATCTAACGGTTTTGATTATCCTAATTGTTGAGTAAAACAATAGTAAATTTTTAAGTGGTGTGTATCTTTTAAGACAAAAATTGTCCAAAAATATATCGATCAACAAAATTTTAAAATCATGTAGTGTACCTCCTTTAAAAATTTATTTTACCCTTTCACTTTCTTAAAAGTAAAAAATCACAGAATAAGACATTTTGTACCTAGTTCCTATTTTAAAGATCCTATGCATCTATACAATAATACAATGCATTTGTAATTGGTCAAATCTGATTGGAGTGCAAATCAAGTTTTTAAAACTAGTGGGACTGTATTACATGTGCGTTTGGAACTTGTCCTGCATTGCACTGTACGCAAAGAATAACCACAAAGGATATATGCTAGAAATTTAAAAAGGAAAAGAAAAAGGATATACTCACAAAATAGAACTTAAATAACTGGCCCAACTACATAAATCAATCATTCAGCATAATTGAATCAAGTTAGCAAGTTTATAATTACATATTTTTTTGTTCTGTACAGATTTTATCTATATACATAACTGAGACTAAATCAAATGTTGGAATATTTTTGAAGAACAAGCAAGGGTTAACTAGTGCCAACCATGCTGCTTGCAGTAGCAGTACTTCCCATGCTTGATACAGTTAGCCCGCGATCATACATTCGCTGAATTTCTTCCCTATATTCGGTCAGATATTTGTCAGGTATGGCTGGTGTAAGCTCGATCACATCTCCCATCTTCAACTTGCAATTTGGATCACTTACAGGCTTGTGATTCAGTCTTGGCCTCAATTCTTCCTTCAGAGGGAACCTATATGTTGTCAACCTACAACTTGCTCGCCCGACCCTCTCCAACAAATCTAGTACTGTTGAGTTTGCACAGAATTCTTGGACAGACATCTGCACATCCAGAATCAGACAGAATGATAGTTAATACAGACGTTCAAACACAGCTTAAGATTATACACTTCGGTTTCATTATATGACAATGAAGCGCTTCATGAAACCAAGGCCTGTTGTGTTTGAGATAAAAAAATTGCTTTTACTTTTAACTGCAAAACTACCCCTAATTTAACAGTTTCCTGTTTTCAAATATCTGTACAAACGTAAAACATACATATCTTTGAAAACAAGAGTTAAAACAAAGGACAGTTTTAAAATTGAAAATAAATAATGAAATGAAAGCAGGTAACTTTTTTTGCAGACCAACTAAACCCAAAATATTGAACATAATTCTAGCACATACCTTGTCATTCTCAATCATGATAACAAACACAGGTCCATCCTGCGCGCAATCAGGCTTGTAAGAATATGGACAGTTATCAGCATGAGAAGGGAACTTGCAAGGTGGCTTGATTGAATCGACATATCCAACAGAAGTGGAATCTTTACTCATTGCTTCGCACTGCCAGGTGACAACCCATCGAGCCCACTCAACCATCTGAAGCACATATGAAGAAAGCTGACAATGATCTTCCTTGTACCTCCAATGAGCAGCGAATCCAAATTCTGCTTGCAAATGCATATCTTTTGTTCGAACTTGTACTTCAAGGGGAACCTTGCCTTCACCCATCACCACAGTGTGCAGAGATTGATAACTGCAAATTACAAAATCTAAATCAGATGATATAGAGACGGTCACTTTCAAGTGTACACTACCATTATTGAGCTACAACGTACCCATTGAACTTGGGGAAACGTATGTAATCTTTCAGTTTTCCATGCACTTCAGACCATAACCGGTGAACAACTTTTAAGGCTTTGTAACAGTCTTCCTCCTTATCAACAATCAAGCGCAGCCCATAAATGTCATGGATATCATCAATGGTTAGTTTTTTCCTGCAAATATGTAAAGAAATGAATAATTGAGAATTTGAAGTGTATAAAAAATACGGTGCATAATGTCAGGCAAAGATGATGGTATACTTCTACATCAGTAGTTTTAAATTCAAAGCAGTTTGTTTCATTAATAGTTTCATTCACATAAATATAGTGACGCAAATTATATACGTGACCAGCCAAATGAAAGAGGGAAAGGTAAAACGTACTTTAATATTTTGCAATAAACACTATACAAGCTCTTGTGCCGCCCAGAAATGACATGATAAGAAATGCCTTCATCTTTGAGTGCTTGCTCTAATCTTTCTATTGCAGAAGCAATCATTGCATCATCATACGATTCCACAAGCTTTGACGAAAGCTCTTTGTGCTGTACAGGGTTGAGATGCTTAAAACATAAATTTTCTAATTGGTCCTTCCAATTAGCTATTCCTAAGCGGTTGGCCAAAGGTGCAAAAATCTCCAAAGTTTCCTTTGCAAACCTCTGCTGCTTGGCAACCGGTAATGCATCTAGTGTCATCATATTATGTAATCGATCAGCCAATTTAATGAGGACAGCTCTTGCATCTGCCATGGCAAGGAACATCGTATGCAGGCGGTCAGCTTCAACAGATTTGCTAGCTGTATTATTGTCACGAGCCAGCTTGCTTAAGTGACTCAGTTTAGAAACCTGAAATAGCATACCAATCAGTTAGATTCTTGAAGCAACAAACTATAAAAAGTTCAAAAAAATAAGTCAATACATTAATTTGTAATATACATTACGTTCCTACAAAAATGGCAACTACAATACAAATTAATCAGTTTAATAATTATACATCCATACAAAAAAGCCAAATCACTAGCAATACAAAAATTGAATAAAAATAAAATGACAGCACTTGACAAACACACAACATATTAAAGCATCAAATCTATCATAAAAAGCTAAGTGAACAAAGCTTATTGCATAAACCTAATGGATTTGAATTGTCATTACTTCAATACAATAATAACTACAAACATCAAGAAGAAAACAGCGCAATAGTCAATGTAGAGACACGACAACAACAATTCCAAAAATCACTCAATGATGGGAAGCTAACAAGAGATGTACACCGAACATTTGGTGGAAGACATCAAGTAATTAACACTAGATCTAAAGCATAAAATTCAGTAACAAACTCAATTGCAAAGACTGATTCAAATGTCGACAAAAAAAAAACATGCAAATCAATGGATCAAATACCATCCATCATCTTAATCTTAAATCACACTCAATTATTAACACCGAAAAAATTCCTCACCCCTTCAACTAAATCCGCAACTCCAGCCCCAAACATCCCATATATATAATCATAAGTAAGAAATGCATCATCAACTGTATCATGCAAAAGCCCTGCAGCAACTACAGTCGAATTCGCACCGATCAAAGCCAACAACACAGCAGTTTCCAAACAATGCTGCAAATACGGATCGCCACTAGCTCGCATCTACAAACAAACAATTCATCAAAATCACTCAAACAAACAAACAATCAAACACAAAAATCACAAACATAATCATCAAGCTCAATTCACCTGTCCTCTATGAGCTTTCTCAGCTTCACAAAAGGCCTTGATAACAAACTCTTCACAAAAGATCTTATGTCTTAACTGAGCATTCATCAACAACTTCTTAGCATAAGGCTCAATCTCAATTCCAACACAACCCTCCACAAAAGTATCATCCAAATTAAAAGTCAACTCATCAACAATTCCAGAATCACCACCAACACCATCAAATTCACCACCACCACCGCGTAATCTAACACCAGTAGAATCATAATCCAAACAAGAAGAACCCAAAGCACTTCTAACAAACCCATCAAGAAACCCACCACCAGTACTTCCCCTCCCCGATCGAACCGTTCCGGTACCAGCACCGATGCTACTACTACACGAAACAGGACACTGAAAAACCGAAACTGGACTATGATCTCTCTTCCAAGATCCACCAAACTTGGTCGGTGAAAATGAATACGAAAACGAACTACTCAGCTCCTTCAATTCATCTTCATCACCACCACCACCACCGGAAAAACTCGAAGTAAACGGAACATGCTTCACCACCGTCGGAGATGAAAACAAACAAGATAAACCACCCATCACCGATTTCCCCGACGTCGACGCAGCCGTCGACGCCGGCGACGAAGATCTAGATCCTAATTCGAAATCATAGTTAATCTGATGCGGTGTAGAACACACACTACTCGGTGGACTCGCGTATAACGCTATAGTTGAAACCGCCATAAACCAAAACCTTTTTCAATTTGGGAATTAGGGTTTTCAATTTCACAAGCTTGAAGCTCAAAAATAAATAAATATAAATGGTTTTTTTTTTGTACAGAGGAAAAAATAATTTGAAGAATTGAATAATTGTTTATGTGAATAGTTTGATTGATATATATACAAATGAATGTGCAGAGGATAAGAAAAGAACCCTAAGAAGAGAGGAATTTACGAAAAAGGGATTCTGGGAAAATAAGAAGGAAGGAGAGTCAAACACGTTTTGAGAGAGAAGCACTCACGCAAGGCAGGAGAGAGATTTATGTTTTTCTTATGTTATTGTTGGATTTGTTGTTTGTGTTTATGTTTTATGGAGGAATGAATGAGGAACAAGAAGGGGAGGAGTGTGAAATGACAGGTTTAACCTTGGATTTTTTTGGGTGGAATAACAGATATACCAGCATAAGCACACAAGTTGGGGGATGGATGATACGAGAAGTTAAATTAGGATAAGATTAGTTGTTTGTTTAATGCTGTTTTGTCAGAGATTTGATTTGGTTATTGTTGTTAATTATGGATTAGTAAAGTAAAGACTAAAGAGGAGTATGTTGATATTTTATTTTGTTCCCCCGTTTATTGAGCTAGGTACACTCCATTGAATCTAGACTACACGTTGTCCTTTGTGAAATTAAAGCCACAAATAGCGCAACTGTTTTTTTATTTTTATTTTTATATATATATATAAAAAAATAACAATTCATTTTTTATCAATAAATAACAATTTATTTATTATATTGTAAAAAAAAAACAATTTATTTATTGTTTTATTTTTGGTCAAGTAATTCAATTTTTTTTTTTGTGGTAGTCGCCGTTCGAATCCAGACTTTGCATATATGATGTCATACCAACAACTGAGCTATGCTCGTAGCTCACGAGGACAACAATTCAATTTATTTAATAAACATAGTAAATACTTTTTTGAGCAAAATTACTAAATATTTTTAAGATGCAATTACTATTATTATTATTATTACTAATTTACTAGCGGAAAGACGAGCACTACCATGCCCGTCTGTCTGCTCTTTTTACTACGCTAACGTGTGTGTATATTTTATTATGTTTGTTTGTATATTTTTTTAAATTTTTAAATATTATTGAAAATTATTCGTACATTGATTTATCTATAAATTAGCTAAATAATATAACGAAACTATTTACCAACTCGACGTATATAAAATAACTATCATTTATTGTTTATTTTAAAAATAATAAATAAAATGATAGCATAAATATGTAAATGACTTATTATGTAGAGAAAAAAATCTTATGATTGCGATGATAAAAATTAAAAACTACACTGTTTTGTAAAGTCTCCATCTTATCCTTGTATTTCTTTAACAAGAATTTTTGTTGAATTTTGAGAAACTACTCTTGATAAAAAAAACATATAATTTGATCATGGCTGAAAACATGTTGGCGGAAGATAGGTGTTGGTTGAAAACATATTGGCTGAAATTCCTCTTGATAAAGGTACATATAATTGATCATGGTTGATCTAAGAAGAGAGATATTTATGTTTTTTCTACATTTTGAGAGGGTGTTCTAAGGTTTTACTCTTCAAAGCTCAAGAAGAGAAAGTTTAACATGGTTTAAGCATAGCAAGAAGCGCCCTAACTGCAAGTCATATTTTCTTCGCCGATGGTAATCTTAATTATGTAGAGATTTTCTCCTCGATGCATACACAGTGAATAAAATTTGGATCTATACCGGTCCACTTCATGCCAACTGATTAATATGGACTAGTTAGAAATTTCCTTTAGCCGAAATGTTATTGAAGAGAAAAAAAACATGTTTTATGGTTGGATGCAAATTAAGGCTATGGAATGTCAATCAAAATACTTGGGAATACCAACTTTTTTTTATAATGGGTATACCAACTTTTGTTGGGCGGTCTAAAAACCAAGTGTTTAATATTGGTGCATTTCTCATCATTTTAAATTAAAATAAAAATTGATAGTTTGGAAGTTGGGTGCATAATAATAATAATAATTAAGGGTACTATTGAAAAAAAAAAAAGTAATTAATATTGTGACACCCCGTTTTCCCAACTTAAAAATTTTATAAATATTTATCAGAGTAAACAACATATAACGGGATATCACACTTCTTAAAATCTTAAATAGATAAATAATAATTTATCCTTCAACATAAATCATCAACGTAATAGCAGCGGATAAAAATTCTTCAACATAAATTGTCTTGGCACGCAGGCCTCATAAAAATCATCTCATAAGTTCAGTTAAACAACATGAAAACATAGCATATACGCAAAGGAAAGAGAAATAACCACTAATGATCCCCTCCCGTTACGTATCAGAGCAACCTAAGATTCAGTAAGGAAAGGCCACTCACGACAGCAAACACAGCAACTTATTCTTAATCACCTGCAAATTACTCATACGAAGAGCAACATTTCCAAGCAGAAGGGGTGAGATTTCACAAACAATAATATTAAGCATATAATTCAACAGTTATATTTAACAACATAAAAACATCTTATTATTCATCATAGGTAATAATATATGATAAATCACTTCGTTAACAATTCATATAAGTAATCACAACTTCACAACTTATCATCTTCGACTCAACAAATGCAACTATGCAACTTAGACCTCTTATATGCATGTGGTACCAATACAGGGCATCAATCCCCCATCGCTGTTTGAGTATTAATATACTTCCAGGGCATCAAGCCCCCATCAATATTTGAGCTAAAGCTCCATCGTGTTGAGTACAAAGCTCCAGTGCATCAAGCCCCCAACAATGAAATGTTGATGCATGGACTCAACCTCTTAAACATCTTAATTCGACAACCTCTTATATAATCCAATAATTTGGAACATCATCATCTTCATCAACTTAGACCGACTCATGCAGCTTAGTTAAATAACAACAGCAACATAGGCAGTATACAAAAACAGCATGACATAATAATATCAATTGCAAGTCAACATCATCTTAAATATTCAATTATACTTCAAGTAATGCTTATATCACAACATAATCAACATCAACACATCTTAAACAGCTTCACAGATTATAATTAACATCCTCATTAAGTCTCACTACCACCCCAAAGTTCAACTCTCAACAACTCGTGCAACAAAGGTCGCAAAACCTAACAAGACACTCTGTTTCTGGGTCACTCGCCGTGGCGAGTTCAGGTCAGAATTTCACAAGTTTCATTCTACAATCTTTCCAGGTTCAATTTCATCCTACATTCTTTCCTAATCATTATTAGACATGTTCAGGCACTCAAAAGCATCTAAGGATCAACTCAAAAGTCAAAATTACGAAATTTGGATAGCTCTCTGGTCATGCTCGCTATGGCGAGTTCATCTGCTCGCTATGGCGAGCTGCGACGTGCAACTCGCGAGGCAGGGAAAGGTTGCTCGTGTGGCGAGCGATGAAGTTCATCACTCGCCGTGGCGAGGATCATGGCTCGGGAGGCGAGCGATGAATGTCGCTACGGGCAGAAGTGCAGTTTTTCACAAAAATCACTAATTCTCATGGCTTACGTGTATGTAATGTGGTTAAAAGGAACAAACTCTAAGATCCCAAACCAACCATTCGACCAACCCCAAATGGGTTTATCTAACTAAATATTAGTGGTTAATTAATTACATGGCTTACGTGTATGTAATGTGGATTCCCCATTTTGTATCTAGCTTGATGTATAAGTTTTTCATTAGAAAAAGAAGCTTGGTGCGTAAAGTTGAAGATGTAGATCAAGAGGGGTATCAATGGAAAAAATAGAAATGAAACTCATCGAGTCATCCTCAATTCAATCAATCTCATCCTCATCTAGAAGGTATGTAAGTCCAGAACAATAGGAAGACAAATTTGAAAGTGGAGGAAGAAGAGATTTCCTTTGTTAGAGATTAAGGACCACTTAGTTTTGGAGTTATGTGTTCTCAACCAAAACTTACACCAACCAAACCTTATAGTTGATTTGTTTGTTTTTTAATGTTAGATTCAGTTTTTTCATGCGTTGTCAAATAGTTTGTTGGACACGTGGTCTTCAGTGACGGCTATTGTAAGTCCACACTTTCATGAAGAATCTTCTTCCATGTTCTTCTTCTTCCCCACGGTCACATTCCTATGTGTCACGTTCTTTCCACGTGCGTTACCGACTATGTGTTACAACCAAGTTCAGATCCTCAAGTCATAACTAGGTGTCTTCATCATCTCTATTAATCAAAATGGTCTACTTAAGAAAGGATAGGAACTAGGAAGTGATTCATTATTTATATTTTGAGTGTGTAAAATTGTAAATTATACAAATTATATGTCACCTTTTTTTTAAGGTAAGGTCTATGCTGTCTTTGTAGGATTAGGATAATTTACTAAAAAATTAGCTCACAAATTAAAATATAGAGTACTTTTTATCTATAAGATAGTTTTTATTACATCCAAAATTTATTTACATGACTAATTTTTATTAAGTGTTGGATAAATTACCTAAGGTTTTTTAAAGGACATAATAAATTTTATTTTAAAATATATTACGCATATTCATATAAACTGAATTAAACTTACGATGACACATTAACAACTGAATTAAATGGATATTTCAATTAATTACACATTATTTAATGAATATACATGTGGATTTAATAAAACATGTACATAATTTTTTTTTTGTACTCGTTAATAAATTAAATGAAATACTTAAATATTTTTAGTTAAATATAAAAGTCTTCTTTTAAATTTAGTAAAATAACCTAGATACAATTTACATTCTTCTTCTCCTTCAAATATCTCATTGCTTGCTTCATTGTTTATGTTTTTTAGTGATTAAGTCATCCATTCTTTCTTTTTTTGGGTAGTTGGTCATCCATTCTTTTGACAAAAAGAAAAGTTTGCTAGCAACATCCCATTCTGACTTCGTAATTTCCCATTTAAAGGTTGAAACCGAACAACATCACCTAAGTCATTTGTCAAAAAAAAAACATCACCTAAGTCAAATGTATACCATCACTTTTTATAAGTTCTTTTTTGGAATAATCATTTTTTTTAAGTTGTTTACTCTCAAATGTAATTTTCTTTTTTTTTTCATTTATATGTTGTTCCACAATAAAAGTTTAAAACTATGTTATTGATCCTAATAGTAGTACATCTCCACAATAATTTATTTCTTTCACATATCGTTAGTGAAAAATTAATTTTGTTAAGTATGTCATAACTTTTATAAAACTAACAAAATTAATTATATTTTTTCACCGGTTTATTATTTAATGTGCTGGAGTGGCGTATACTGAGCAATTTTTACGTATACAAATGATAAAAATTAAAGGAGAAATAATTAAGTAACACTATTTAATTTTTTCTCTTTTAATTTTTCTCTTTTATCTATGTGTGTTCAAATATTTTTTATTTAAGGTTGTGTTCAAGTAAGTATTTACAAACATATACTTTGTGGAATAGAAGATGTGTCCGTCCAATCAAAACTTTTCATCGATCAATATATTTAGTAGTATTAATAAAAATATATATTTTCAAACCAAGAGTAGTTTTTATTAGGGAAAACCAAGAGTAGTTAGATTGTTTATATTTAGGGACATTTTTTTTTATTTTTAAATTTTATATATTTGATATAGGGATAATGTCACACTCATTGTTTTTATTGAGGGCAGAGCTCAAGAAAAAAAAACTACAGAAAAGAACATTCTTAGCAATGTAAGTCCTAGAAATATCATTAATTAAATAAAGAAGATATTTTAAAATTGAGGAGTGTTATTTGAACAACCTTTAATTGATAATTTATGAGGACAACCAAAATTTGCAAAGAAAAAATAGGTATTGCACGAAAATCAAAGCAATAGAGAGATAAAATAAAAAAATGATGTGAGTATAAAAGAGAAAATTGTAACAAAAGTTATCATAAAATGGATGTTTAAATATCATTTCTCTTTAAAATTCACTAAGAAGAATTCCTAAAATATAATAGGTATTCATAGTACTACTAAGTTTAGTTAAATAATCAACACTTATTACCTTTACGCCTGGTATCAACAATTTAGACAGGTCAATGTATATTCAAAAGGGTTCACTGAAGCAAATAGTTAGAAATTAGGATCTACTCAATTTCTACGAACATCATTCCTTAAAAAAAAACGAGCATCATGACATCACTTTCTACTATAAGCGATATAAAGCTCTATCTCGAAGCCATATTCATTCCCACATTTATACCCCATATCTTAGCATGAAGAGGGTCACAACTTCACAAGTTCCAATTCTTACCGTGTATCCCTTCCATCGTTATTTAACCTAACCAATAATTCAAACAGTCTCAACATGTCGAAGCTACTCAAGTGAACTGAGTTTGATCCCAAGTGAACTATTGTAAACTTTTGGTAGATAGACGAAATGGCAAAACAATTGTAAACTCACACACATAAGTGAACTAATTTATTATACACAATTCTCTCCGTTAAATTACTTTATTCGTCGTTTAAATTATTATTTTTTACTTTACTCGTAGTCGTCCGTCATGCATTTTTTAATTAGTTATTTTAAATCTTTTGAATTGAGTCGTCCATAACAATTGGTGTATTCTTATAAGAGAAATGATATTTGTACAACCAATTTCTAACAACTTTTGAACAACTTTCTCTCTCATACTCACATAGTCACATTACATTCTTATTATCTCTCTATCTTTTTTTTTTCTCTCTCTCTCTATTGATTTTGACCAATCAAAATAGAGAAAAATAAAATTGTCATAAAAGTTGTTTAGAAAAGATGTATAAATATCACTACTTTTCTTATAATAAAGCACTTAAAAATTTGGCTCAATTATGCATGTGATTTTGCTTCACAAGGGCCATCGCAAAAACGTGCAAGTCAAGCCACGCATAATACTCTAGAATATGTGACACGATGATCGACTTTGATGTGTACTTTGCACTCACGCTACGCATTAGTTCATTAATTATTAATGATTATGAAATAATGATAGTGACTTTTGAGCTATTATCTTCTGTAAAAGACAGATAAATTAGTAAAAGTCAGCTAGCAGCCTAATTAAACTTTGACAAATTCACATTCCTACTATTTGATTTTTAAGTTTCTGTTTACAAAAATAAGAACTAGGGGCAACTAAACTAAGTAGGTTCATTTAATCATTTTTGTCGCCATATACTGTAATTTCTAAGAACTTGAACTATACGTAATGTGGACAAATTAAACTCGTGCTGGTGCTTAATTTATTAGACGGAAAAAAGTTTAGGAAAAATGGGTTTATTATACAAGTAAGGATATAATATTATTTAATTTTTTTTTCATAGAATAAAATTCTTTGAATCATGATGTATTTTGAAAATGATAAATATAACCTTATTTATATGTATAATGTATTGATTGTTTCATAACTAATATTAAATTTTTCCTTAAAAAAGTAATATTAAATTTAAGAGTCTTGTTGGTATATCTCTTTTAGTGGTTGAGTACGTCAATTAGTCATGAGAAATACTAAGAATCCTATCTTTTTAGAGGACTGCTATATGTCTGGAGAGCTTTTGTCCCAAATAAATCACGAAAGGTTATTAATCGTTGGATTTAGCAATAGCAGAAAACATGGTGTAGGCAAAATAAAAGGGATCCACTACACCATCCGGTCACTGGTATAAGCAAAAATTCACTTTTTAGATACATTCAATTAATGATGTATGTGGGCTTTATTATATGTCACATACATCATTAATTGAATGTATCTAAAAAAATGAATTTTTGCTTATATTAGTGAGGTGTATGTATAAATAAAAATCACATGTCGTGATCTTCTTGGGAATAGAATTTCGCTAGATATAGCATTTTTGATCTTTTTATTATTAACATTTACCTTTTTATTAGGTAAAATTAATGTAGATGTCATATTTTTAAATTGAGTCTAATATAAAATGGTAGAATCCGTATGGATTTCATCAAATATGAATGTGAATATTAAAGTGAATGTTTGAACGCTGCTCATTAAGTTCTATTTAAAAGTTTCTTGTCAAATAGTTATAACTGATGAAAGTTGAGTCTAAAAGAATGAGATAGTCAATCACAACGTGACGAAATAATGTATGAATCTTAAATAGATGACGTGTTCACATTTAAGTCTCAAATACCCTTATGGAGGAAATCTATGACAAAAAATATTCAGTTACATAATCTACTAATAAATCATTAAGCAAATATGTAATTTGTTCCTAATCTTTGTGTTAATTACCAACAATATGTGGTTGGTGTGATATAAACTACTAAACGATGTCTAATAGCTGTTTCGACTAGTTCGTGTAACTAGGTTTGACGTTTGAACTCTATATCGTAGTTTAATTTATAGTATTGAACTAAGTTGAAATCACAATTGGCTAAACTAATTATTTATTAGTCCCTAGTTCAAATGTGGTTAAGCGGATTGAACCAATTGAAATATAATTTAGAGATTTCCTTGATTCATATTGAAAAAAAAATCAAAGTCTCATCAAAACTAATGCACTAAATTCCATCAGAACTCCATGGTCAAAAACTGAATTGCTAACTTAGGATCAATTATTCTCATGTTTAAAACTGAATTGTTAGAAATCCAGTTTACAAGGGTAGTGAACAATGAAACTAATTGAACCAGTAAGTTGAAACAAGGGTATTGGAGAATAATCAAGCTTCGACCAGTCACATTATTTAGCTGACCAAGCAGCTTGTGGCACCAACAAAGACCAGAATGGTAATGGTAAAATAAAATCAATGTTTGATAAAAGTGGAATTCACAGAGAATAAAGTGTACCCGGGTTCTGCACATGCTAAGGTATTTATACTTGGTTTGGTTGGTTAGCAAAATGTGGATTCTTTTTTTGAAAGAAGCAAAATGTGGATGATTGCTTTGTAATACTAAGGGTCTGTTTGGTAACACACAAAAAAGAGCTTATAGTTTATAGCTTATAAGTTCGTCTGACAAAAGAAGCTCTGTTTGGTAACGCTTTTTTACAACGAGCTTATAGCTTATTTCATGAGCTTATAAGCTATTTTTCAGAAGCTACTTCAAGTAGTGTTTGAGCTTATAGCTTATAGCATCTGATTTTTAATTCCAATGTTACCCTTATTAATTTATCTAAAATCCATTTATACCCCTTTATAATTAATTTAATGTTAGTTACATTTATATATTTTGTTTTGACGAATATCTTTACCCTTAGCACATTTCGGTGACATATATATACCTCCCTGCTGTGTGTTTTTTTTTTCTAAATGATAATATGCCTCACTTGTTTTTTTTTTTCCTTGTTTTGAACTGTATAATTTTTTTTTGAACCGTATAAAATTGTTTTCCTAGTTTTGAACTGTATAAAATTGTTTCTAGTCTTTTGTGAAAAAAAAAAGTTTTATATCTATTTATACATTCCTTGATTGATAATGCATTTAATAATTCAGTAAAATAAATTTCATGAAGGTCCCGTAAAAAAAAATCAAGAAGATATTATTCATTATATCTATTAATTATTGTTAATAATACTTTTTTTTGTGTTATTAATAATACATTAGGATAACTGTCAATTTTTTTTTTAAGAATTGTGATAACATTCAATTGTTGTTTAATTGTTGGGTAAAGTATAAACACTCAAATAAAAATAAATATCAAATAAAATTTTAGTGAATAAAATTTGATTTATAATATAGAAGATATATTAGATAGGCATTGTAGCTAAGTATTTTTCTAAATTTATAAATTTTAAAAAAAAAAGTTAAACTAAGAATTTCTTAATACTTTAATATCAATTTTTATTTTAGGGTTACATATCAATTTATATAAACTATATTATAAATTAATAATACCCTTTTATGTCATTTTACATTTATCAGCTAGTTGAACAACTCATTTTACTAAACACCTCAATTAGCTTATAAGCTATAAGTCATCAGCTATAAGCTATTAGTCATCAGCTATCAGTTATAAGCTATAAGCTATCAGCTATCCGCTATTTTTATCAAACAGAGCCTAAGTCTCTCTTGTTGTTCAAAAGCCACTTGAATTTATCCTTGGATTAAGATCCGAATTTTTTTTTTTTAATAAAAACATAATTTTCAATCAATTTATTTTAGATTCAAAGGTTGAGTCCTCGTGAGCTTAGCTCAATTGTTATGGACAATACATAATATATACAAGGTTGGGGGTTCGAATCCCGGCCACCAAAAAAAAAAGGTTGAGCAATCTTATATATATAGATTTCACTCAAATTGTGACAACGGGTAGTTGATATTCGTTGAACCATCCTTCTTGTGTGATCTGGCATGTAATTTCTTCCACTTACTTGGTTCATTGGCTTCCTATGTTGGATTTTTTTGGGTAACATTCCTATGTGGGTTTGACTATAATCAAGGCTCACTTTTCAAAATTTAATCTTTTATTAGATGAAATTTATGTATATCACACCTTTAAAATGGTGGGATCTACATTAATATCACACAATCACGGGCGCGGATCTACTCATTAGAGACAAGGGGGATTGGCCCCACCAATGCTTATGATATATTTGTTGAAGTAATTGATATTTTATTTACTGTCCCTTATTAAAATAATAAATTTCCTCCCACGAAATAGAAATTTATACCATAAGAAGAGTTTCTCCCATGAATTTTATAGAATCAAATATGTAAATGTAATTGAGATGAAATTTTGAATGATTTTTTTTTTCTCCACATAAATAGAGAGATATTTTTGATAGTGTTCAAAATGATGAATAATTTTAATCTGTAATATATAATAGTATAGTGTTTATAATCTCAAGTCTTTTTTCTCAAAGATAATAATGTTATTATTTTATCACTTATACATTGCTAATTTTTTTATATAAATATTTATTATATAAAATCTTACCCCCACAGAGGCGCATGTCAGGCAGAGAGACCATGATGGTAGCGCACATAGAGAGAGTGGAAGTGAAACCTCCTACTAAACGGAGACAGTAGCGTAGGAACGTTAATGGGGACAGGATCTCACAGACGCGTCCGTGCATTATTGTGTGCCTGGGGGGGGGGGGTAATGTTCAGACATATGATGACATGCATGATGTTCCACTGAGGATTAGGACTGAGGTGTTGCCAACCACTACATATTCAATTTTGATAGTTTTATATTTTGTTGTTTTTGATATGGTTGTAAATGATGAATGTTGATTTTTACCGCTTTTGATTTGGTTATTGCAAGACATATCTAAACAATTTATTTCATATTGATTAATGAATTTGTTGGTCAATGTTTTGAGTTTAAATTTATGAATAATTTGAATGAATGTATGAATTCATGCTCTAGTTGAAAAAAACTTAGTTTTGTCAAACTGAGGTTCTGTCAAGTGTAATTAGAACGCATCGACAGTTAACTGTCATACGGAAACGAATGGTCGTATGACAGCAAACTGTTGTTGAGGGGGGGGGGTATTAAGTTAATTTTGGGGGGCCTGAGAGCAATTTAGAAGACTAAATAACATTTTTCCTTTGGATTTGATACTTGTTTGTTTGGATCCAAACTTCATTGTTTCTTGGAGGTCCAATAAGTATGTTTTTCCTGGGAATTACTATTGGCATTCCATATGTACTTAAACACCCTGTTTCTATTTGGGTTTTCCCCCAAAAAGTGTCTCCATTCTGGAATTATTTACTTACAGAAATTGAATTCAAACACATCGAAATACAATTGCATTATGATTTGGAGATATACCTCAAAAAAAAACGTTTTGGAGATATAGTTCTAGAAGAAAAATTTCACCCTAAGCATAATAAATTCAATTTCACCCCTTTTGTTATTTACCCAACAAAATATTCATAGTAGTAAAAGTTTTTTGGAATTGAAAAAAACTTCTGAAAAATTGAGCTAATTTTTTATTTTTTTTTGTCAAGTAGTCTGGTGGCTAGAACTCACACAATATAATTGTGGAGAAGTGGAGTGTCCGGGATTCGAACCAACTAAACTAAGCTCATGGGGATATTGAGCTATTTTTCTAGTAGGCAAAATTGAAAACAAGAAAAACTTTATTTCTTTTCCGTAGATATAGATTTTTTTATTTTTTTTTTTTGTAAAAAAAAATCTGATATCCAACCCAATGACCGACTAATCCGAGTAGTTCAATTTCACCGTTCACTTGCAAAGGTCTATTAAAAGTTGGATCGAAACACTATATAGACTAACACATCAAAATTGATATCAGATGAAATCAAACCTAAAATCTTAAAAGAAACACTCTAATATCTCAAGCATACATCATCAAACCAATCGAAGTGGATTTTTCTGAAAATTTAGTCATGGTTCAACTATGACTAAAAATAAAAATTTGAGGAAAACTTTCCTAAATCCAGTTTTATTAACATTTTGGAAAACTTTTTTAAAACATTCGGTTTATACACGTGCGTTAGTTAGATATACATTTGAAGTAGAAATTTGACCAAAATGGCTAAGTTATTGTAACATTTGTAACGTAATAGACCAATTTATTTATTTTTATTATATTTTTTGAGAGAAAAAACTCATTAACATTTTATTTTTTATGCTAAATTGCATGGTGGCCTCTTGTATGTATTTTAGATTTTAAGTTGGTGCCATACATTTTGATATCTCTTTTGTTAATGATGTGAGCTTAAATTCGTCATTTTTGTTAAGATTCATACTCTCTTGAAATATTTTTTTGAACAATATATACTCTCTTGAAATATATTTGGCTCCAATGATATATTTCCATAGCCTCATCTTCTATTATCAACCTTCACTCGGCTTACAAATATGAAAATATATCATTGGAGGATTGGGAATAAGTTAGGCCGGCCTACAGGGGCCTACGGCCTAGCCTGTTTTGGCCTGGTCTGGACTGTTTAGTAGGTAGGTTTAGGCTTAGGCTTTTTAGAAAGTCTGCTTAGTTAAATAGGCCAAGCTTATGCTTCAAAAAAAGGCTGTTAAGCCTAATAGGCCGGCCTATTAATACTTATTTATTAAAAAAAAAATTATATTAAAATAATTGCATATATTAAAAATATAAACATCTTTTTTCTCTATCTATTAGTCCCTTAATAGGCTTTGTTGTTATATGCTTTTATGTAGGCTTTAATCTAGTTGAAATTTACTTGTAGTGAAATAGACTTTTAAGTAGGATTTAAGACATGTTTAACCTATTTAGTAGGCCAAATGAACTATTTGATGACCTTAATATGAAGTAGGTCTGTTTGTAGGCTTTCAGGCCAGTCTAAGCTTTTAAATAGGTCAGACCATGTCTAGAAAAACGGCCTATGATAGGCCATAGGCCAGACTCAGGCTTGTGATTTATTTCGTAGGCCAGGCTCAGGCCTATCAAAGCCTGGCTTGGCCTGGCCTATTCCCACCCCTAATTGGAGCCTACTTAACTTCTTTATTGTGGAGGATAAGGTTTTTTGGTCTCTGTCTCTCTTGAAATACATACTCTCTTGAAGTATTAATTTAGTTATTATATTTATTTTAAGTTTTATTAAAACGAATAAACTAAAAGTTGTCTTACAAAACATAAAATCCATTTGTTCAATAATTAAAAATATCTTATAAAATGTATTAAAAATATTTTACTATTATTGCTCGTTCCACACATTAAGCATTGTAAAGGAACTTAATATACTAAAAAATTCTAAAAGTAGTGGTGTTGACTGTTAAGTTAGTGGAGTTGTGGTCTGTGGTCATGACCTTTAAAACTTCAAACAACAATTATGGACCTAAAAGTAGAAAAGAACAATTTAATTGACCAACTCAAAAATTGGGTTATCATTTGGTCCTCCTTGTGTGTACGCCACACACTAGCCTATGAATTTTCTTCACAAGAAACTTCCCGTTATTGATACAGGATTATTTAAAATGTAGCATGAAAATGTTTGAGTTTCGAATGTTTTATTTTTACTTTTAAAAGCAAAACTTTTGTTTTGAAGGTTAGAATTATTTCGAATGTTTCGTGCCTTTTTGTATTTGACACTTTGACTATGTAAATTTTGATCGGTGATTCACTTTTCGCATGTCTTGTGCAAGGTGCATCACCGTTGTTATTATATATATCATTTTTGTCTGTGAAAAAAAAATTATGATTGGATGAAAATTGGTTATGATTAGTTAACTTAATTAAGATCACTCCTCAAAGTATCATATACACTCATTGTATTAAACTTTATGATTCCATATTTCCATCAATTCCAAATGCCAAACTTTCTCTCAATTTATTTTCCTTGGCTCTACCATGCTTCTTAATATGATATGAGAATCACAATATTCCCAATGAAATGCTCTGCCACATCCCTTATAAGACCGATTAAAGTTTAAAAAATAATGGCACTCTTCACCTTATAAGATTGTTTTATGAGAATAAGTTATAGACAATATGAAAACCTAATATGATATAAGGTTCGAAGGAGTGTATTGCAAAAAACATCTCATAAAATAAAAATAAGGATTGATTTGAGTTTTTAAATAGTGACACCATTACTTTACAAATCAGTTTTGAAATAATTAATTATGTCCAATAGAAAAACTTAATACTTGTCTTCACCAATCTTGCTCCTATTTTTAATTTGTGATCAAGCACTTGTTTTTTTTTTGTTCTTTTTTTTTATTGATTTGAGAGGATCAAGCACTTGAGGTTGGTTAATGAGATGGATTAATTCAACATTTTTGTCCCGGTTCAATATCAAAGGTTGCGCATCATATATTAGATTAGACTTTGAAATCTTCGAAGTTGTCAAAACTATAGTGTTGTTTGTCCACAAGATCTACTACTCTTCTTATGAGGATATTAATTGAAATGATAAGATTTGAAATTCATGATTTGCCACTTTGTTTTGTTAATGTTGTCATTATTGACTTTGTTGTATGTTTTTGTTTTAAAGGTTATGCTAACTTATTTTCTTAGAGCACAAGTTAATAAGCTAAAAAGGGAATTGAAATATAACTTTTGTATTGAAAAGATAAAATTTCAATACATTGAATATACAATTTTTAAGAAAATGTTTCTATGTTTAGTTTCTAAACTTGTGCCCTATGGTTAGCATTTCCCGTATTTTAAACATTGTTTCGTTCTTATTGTGGTTTAGAAACTAAACATAGAATACGGGAAATGCTTAAAACCACAATAAGAACGAAACAATGATTAAAATACGGAAAATGCTAACTTGGTTATGATTACTATGCATTAAAATGAAACGATGCTTAACCCCTATGGTTATGATTACTATGCATCCGTCACTCATGGTAATCAAGTTTTTTCATTCTATCAACTCAAATTACCAATGTTAAAATCAATTTATTCTGCATTTTGTTGGACTCTATCAAACTTCTCAACATGATCATTTTGAGTGTTTATGTGTTGTTTATCCGGTATGAGTTAAAACTTTCACATTGCTTGGAAAAATGAAGATTGCACAATATATAAGTGAGATGATCCACTAACAAAAATGCCTTAGAATTTAGGTAAAATTGTGGTATCCAACTCGCTTGTGTGTTGCTCTTGCCCTATGTGGATGATTCTTCAGACTCCCTTTGTGACCCAACAATAATATTAGAGTCGATGATTCGACAATTGTTCGATCAACTATTTGTGTTGAAAGTCTTCCTGACAATGATGGCTCGACAGACAGTTCCGTTGGCGTAGCAACGATGAGTCAATGACAATGCAAGGACAAATGTTTATGGATGAAACAACTTGACGAGTAGCATAATAAATTGATAAATTCACACTTAAAAGGGGAGATTGTTACTTAGAAAGTGTGAGTTAGAATTCTCACATTGCTTAGAAAGTGAAGATCGAACAATATATATAAGTAAGAAGTCTCATAAACTCTAAAGTATTTAGATTTTAGGTAAAGATGTTGTATCCAAATCACTTGTATACCGTTACTCTTGGCGAAATGTGGATGATCCCCTAGGTTACCGTTGTGATCCAACAGTGGTATAAGAACCGATGGTTCAACTTGCGTTCAATCGACTCTTTGTGTCGAAAGTCTTTTTAACAATGATGGTTAGGGAGACGTATTTCGTTGACGCAACAACAACGAAAATGCAAGTACAAGTGTTTGTGGATGAGACAACTTAAGGGGAAGCATAATGAATTGATAGGCTCACATTTGAAGGAAAAATTGTTGTGATGCAAGTGAGTTAGAAGTCCCACACATTTCTTGAAAAAGTGAAGGTTGAACAAAATATAAACCCAAATGTGTTAAAGTTTTAAATAAAAATGTTATATCCAATTCACTTGTGTGTTGCTCTTGATCTAATGTGCATGATCCTGCAAACACCGTTCGTGACACAATATCATGTTACTTTAATTTTGTTGATATTTGTTTTATCTATTATAACTTATTAAGCTCATTTTCCATTCTAATGACATTCTAACTTTTTAAAGAATTGGTCAAAAATTAACTTTTTTGATGAACAACGAACGATAATATAATAAAAGAGAGAAATGTGAAAGGATGAATTGACTATGTACTTTATACTAGAGTCATGAACTTGTGCTTTACACGAGAAAAAAATAAACATGGTCAAGAAAAAATGTAAAGATCTAAGGTAATCGTAAATAAATTTAGGTTAGTTCCACGGTTTGTTTTTAAAAACAACCAAAATATTTATTAGATTATATACTTCTAGTTGAATTATTGGGTCAGCATTTTTCATAAAGATTACGTTTATGTTTTAAAAAATAAAACAATTTGAGAAAGTAAGGAAAACTACGTAAAAATATTTGACTATGTACTTTAATTTTAAGGACTAAGGAGTGCAAGGAAGTCACCCTCTCTCACAAATTTTCCAATACACTCATTTTAATTGGAAACAATTCGCATAAGTCCCACTAAAAAGTGAGTTCATATGAATATTAGAACCAAATAAAGAAAATGGTGTTGCTTGCATTTTTTTTTATAAGACCTGGCTAAAATTAAATTAGATTTAGATTTTTTTTCACATGATCTAATTTAGCCACCGGATTACGTCAAAAAAAAAGAAGTAAATTTAACTACCAAAACATAATCAGTTTTTGAATCTTGCATAGCTAGTTGATAGAAACAATGCATAAATCTTGACAAAAAAAAAAAAGAGTTTTTGACTTTGGAGTTATCATGAAAATTATTGGTGTTATGTATAAAAGATAAGGAAGAGAAAAGAAACACAAAACAGTGGAACACATGTTTGATGCGAAGTTCAACTAAGAGTGTGTAGACTTGTGACAAAATAGTATTTGTAGTTTCGTAATTGATGTCTTATATAAATACTACGGTTCAAATTACAATAATGCCTCTTAACTATAGCGTGAGGACCTATGGCCTCCACATCTCCGGTCACCCCTACAACAATCAGTTGGACAAACACAATGGTAGGGCCAAAGCTCGCTCTTCTCACTTGTCTCTTATTCCATTACTATCTATGAGCCATATTCAACAATCTTTACATTGACGAATATCAAACCCTTATGAAATTTTTTTGCGCGACATTTACAATATGACAACCGAAAGACACAACTTCTTCTTGAACTTATCATTGGTGATTGACTTGGTCAAACATATCAATGGCATTCTCTAATATACATATCTTTTCACATGCAAATAACTCTGATTTTTTTGAAACTTCACATGAATGTATTAGGTCTCACCTGATTATTTATTAAATAAATGACACTCGTACTACGACAATGTAATTGAACTCCAACTTGCTCAACACCCAGTTCCCTCTCTAATCATGTAAACTGTAAGACCTCTTTGACAACCTTAACTACTGCTATGTACTACTCTTCAATTTCAGACATTGCCACTATGAATTGACCAAATGATTTTCAACAAATAGATCCTTTAGCATATCACAAGCATAGTCTGAATCAATATATCCTACAACAGAAGGATCATTTTGTCCACTTAAATATGATACAATGACTGTTGTCAGAGGCAGATCCAATTTGTGGCCATGTGTGGCTAAAACCACATATCCATTCCCTAAAGTTTTTTTTTTTAACAAAACACTCAACTATTAAAACTCTTCTCTCTCTCACACACAAATCAAATAGGTGCAACACATTTGTTATGATTTATAATCTTTTGAAGTTGGCTCTTGTGAGTAGCAATTGCAAGTGTTGAACATGTTTTTTCAGCTAAAAAAGTTTGAACATTCAATATGTAACAAAATAAATGTCTAGTTGCTAAATGACCGTCTTGTAACTTATATAGAAATAAATGTTTTTTTAAAAATTAGCAATGTTTTTATTTTAGCACGTTTTCAACAATTGGAAAGAAGACAATTTTTATTGTAATTGTATTACATCAAACAATGTTAATTCTTATTTTTAATATAATCTGCATTATTTTTTCTCTGATATTTTAGTTACGCATATACCGAATGTCTAGATCCGTCTTTGTTTATTGTATCCTTCAAGTATCTGAAAATTTCCTTGAATGCTTCCCGATGAAGCTAACTATTTAGATTTAAGTTTTTTCATATAAACCTTTGGTCTTTCTTTGATTTAATATTTGTTAAAGTTAAGTTTGAAGTATCCCCGTGAACTTAACTCAGTTGGTAGGGATATTGCATATTATATGCAGGGGTTGGGGTTCAAACTCCGAACACTCCATTTCTCCACAATTTAATTGTGTGAGCTCTAGCCACCAAGCTATTTGACCAAAAAATAAAAGTTAAGTTTGAAGTCCTGCAAAATTCAATTCTTATTCACCTTTATAAGTCCATGTACAACACAACAATAAAGGAGAAAAGATAAAAGCTTGTCAGAACCCAGCCACTATGTTCTAATGTTCATATTCCTTTATGTGTTAGTGCTCCCCAAAAGACAACACACTATTCGATATTATAAAACACAAATCCGCCCAAAAAATGAGCATTCTAAAACGAAATAACAAAGAAAAAATGGTCATAATATGATCAAACACAAGAAAACAAAGCAAAGAGACCTGGCTTTTAACGACTCCATTTTATGGTATGAAAACGTCCAAAACAATGTGCTAGCTGTCTTTCAATATTATTCAAAGTCAATTACGACGGGACCCAACCATGGTCATTTTTTTTCATATTTGATCTTAATTTTCTTATCTTAGCAGTCATTAACCTATGTCACACTCTTCCTCAAAAAAAAAAAAAACCTATGTCATATTTCCCACAAGTGCCAAGTGATTTCCATGTTGTATTAAACTAATTTTATTTTAACAAAGACGGCTCCTTATCATAGTTGCCAGAATTTTATACGTGGTTGTAGTAAAATCCATCTAATCTAATCTATATACTAATACTAATACTAATATAAAAGTTAATGTCCATTGATTTTACCATTTTGCCCCAAGGAGGGGCAATTTGGTAAATTACAAATTGGTTGAGTTTTTTTTTTTTTTTGGAGGTTGACCTATGAATTTCCATTTTTGCCTCTAACCAATTTTTAAATTATTTTCTAATTTTTATATTTTTAATAACTTTTAATTATTTTCTAATTTTTATATTTTTAACTATTTTTAAATTTTTTCTTCCAAATTCAGTTGCTTCTACATTGCCGTTGTGGGAGATTAAGGTATCGTTTGACAAACTTCTCTACATTTTTAAGGAGAAGTTAGGCCAAATACAATATCAATTAAGTACTTACTAAAAAATATACTTTTTTTAATGCATAAAATTGAATGGAATGAGCTTTGGCCAAAAGTTGTTGAATGCTACTTCAAAAAACTATTTCTCGACAATTTATTTCACAAGTATCTCTCTTCAATTCACGTTGGGAACCTTTTCTTTTATTTTTTAATATTATTTTTGGATAATATGTAATCATAATTCACACATCATTGATCCTTTTTGGTTCCAATTGTTTTCCTCCTAAACATTATGTCAATTCCTAATCTCATAAACTGATTAAATGATCTCTAAATCAGCCCATACATATTTTATGATGAATCACAATGTTCCGTTGTTTTAACATCTTTTCTTTCGAAGAATTTTTTTTATGTCATGATTATCTAAGATTATTATTTGACCTTAGATACACATTAAATGTAAGAGTGTGGAGGGAAAAATTAGGTTAAAATTAGAGCTGACATTTGCATAAATTAAATCTAGGGTTAATATAGTAAAGTCACGCGAAAAAATAGGTTAAATCTAGGGTTAATATTGCGTCACGGATTAACATTTAGAAATAAGATATGACATTTTGCATAAATTAAATCTAGGGTTAATGTAGTAAAGTCACACGAAAAAATTAGGTTAAATTTAGGGTTAATATTGCGTCACGGGTTAACATTTAGAAATAAGAGATGCTATTTTGCATAAATTAAATATAGGGTTAATATAATTTGTTTAGTAAAATTAAAGAGAAAAATTATGAGCGATTTGTTTATTTTGATTTCCCTAACAATTAACGTTAACATTTTGATTAAATTAAACAGGGTTAATTAAATAGGGTTAATACAGTAAAATTAAGCAAAGAAGTTAGGTTAAATCTAGGGCAAAACTTTTCATTCGGGTTAACTTTAAGAAATAAAATAGGTTAAGTATAGCAAGACGGATTAACATTTATAAGTAAGAGATTATGTTAAGTATAGCGAGACGGGTTAACGGTTAATCCTTTCAAAAAAAAAAAACAGCATATAATTGGAAACATCATTTTATTTTACTTTAGATAAACATTAAATACAAAAGTGTGGAGGGAAAAATTAGGTTAAAATTAAAGATGAGATTTTGCATAAATTAGATCTAGAGTTAATATAGTAAAGTCACGTGAAAAAATAGGTTAAATCTAGGGTTAATATTGCGTCACAGATTAACATTTAGAAATAAGATATGACATTTTGCATAAATTAAATCTAAGGTTAATATAGTAAAGTCACATGAAAAAATTAGGTTAAATCTAGGGTTAATATTGCGTCACGGGTTAGCATTTAAAAATAAGAGATGACATTTTGCATAAATTAAATCTAGGGTTAATATAGTAAAGTCACACGAAAAAATTAGGTTAAATCTAGGGTTAATATTGCGTCACGGGTTAACGTTTATAAATAAGATATGACATTTTGCATAAATTAAATATAGAGTTAATATAATTTGTTTAGTAAAATTAAGGAGAAAAATTATGTGCGATTTGTTTATTTTGATTTCCCTAATAATTAACGTTAACATTTTGATTAAATTAAATAGGGTTAATACAGTAAAATTAAGCAAAGAAGTTAAGTTAAATCTATGGCAAAATTTTGCGTTCGGATTAACTTTAAGGAATAAGATATTACAATAGTTGTTATGTTATTTTTTATGTAGTGCTCTAGGCTCTGTGTTACAAAATTTTGGTTTACGCAACTTTGATTTTCACATTTATAAAGGACAATAATTTTCCATAATTTATAAGATTTCTCCTTCGAAACTAAATTTTAAAAAAAAAAAACGTTATTCAACCCGTGCGAAGCACGGGTTTGTAACTAGTTAGAGATAAAAAAAAAAAGAAAACTTTCATTCGGTTCTATAAGTACATATCCGTTGATATTTCAATGTACTAGGTATGCAGGCAACAAATATTTGAATCTAGGATTTTTGTCATAATTCTCAATAAAAATACAATAAACCTCTTGTAAATATATATTTTTGTCCCCCAAACTTCTGTTTGTTTTTATCTTATGTCTCAAGAAGATAATTTTTTTATGAATACATTTTTATCTTTAAGGGAATCCTGAAAAAAATTAGCTTAAAAGATATATATTATATTAAATATATATCATTGTGATTAAATATATATGAAAAAATGTATATTAATTTTTTGCTGGTACAATATATATTATTTTAATTAAGTTAAACAATGACCGAGTAATAAAAAAACCTTATTAACATAAATTTATGATTTTTTCCCTAAAAAAAAATATTATGATTTTTTTGGTAGTTTATATACGTGTTAGGAAAAACATGATTATAAGGTTTTAGTAGGAAGAATATACGAGACTAGTAGATCTCACCCCATTCATTTTATTTTTAGACGGGTAGAAACTTTTGGAGACTTTAAGATTAAAATCTTGAAGAGTAGATTTCTAAGACTAAATTTTTAGATTTAACTTTGCAAACGGATGAATGTGTTACTCATGTATACCTAGAAACTATATCTTGCAATTATGTTTAAGGAAATGATTTTAATTCCCTGTAATTCGACTATGTTATTTTAATTGTCCAGTATTAAGTGTTAATATGTTATGTATGATCAGGGACGGATCCAGACATTTAGTATATGTAGGTTAAAATTTTGAAGAAATAATAATGCAAATTATATTAAAAATAAGAAGAGTTTTTTTTAGGTTTAAATATGCATTTCATCCCTGCAATTATTTTTCATCCCTGAACTTACTAATCCTCCCATTTTATCCCTGCAAATATTAATCATTTGAAATTTAGTCCTAATCACGATTGTTTGCTGAGGTGGCGAGTGATTAGCAACGTGGCGCATCCGTGGCAAGTACTGACTGGGTATAAGCGAGTCCACGTCAGCAAACCAGACATGGATGGACAATTTTGCCCTTAATGAGACAACCGAAAAGGGAAATGACAGTTTTTCCCCTGTCTTCATCTTCTTCTATTCATTCTTCTTGTTGGATCTGCAACTCTCCTCTCTTCTTCTCCCATGAGCCCTAAACCCAATTGCTCAAACCCAGTCAATACTTCTCCAAAATTCAGGTGCAAAGTTCAGAAAAAAAGAGGGTGAATTGTAACCCAATTGCTCAAACGACTTATAATTTCAGATTCAGCCAAAAACACCCTTCAACGATTCCTTCTCCAAAATCTCAACAAATCTTCGACTGATTTTGAAGATTGCGGCGAAAAAGATTACAGAAGTTTTTGAAGATTGCGGAGAAGAAGATTACATAAGTTGGTGTTGTTGTTGTTCTTACTACTTAGATTTTTTCTTTTGTTGTTTTGAACAATTTTAAGTTATTTGTTTTTGTAGATTTGAACTTGAGATTATGTTGGTTTTGTATTGGTTTAATCTGGGGATGAATGAGAAGAAGAGGGTGAATTGGTTTCTGGAGAGGGAGAAAGAAAGAAGAAGAAAGGGGTATTTTTGCCTTTTCACATGGTTTGAGTCTCATTAAGGGCAAAAATGTCATTTCATATCAGCTTTGCTAAGGTGGCTTGAGTCATACCCAATCAGTACTTGCCACGGATGCGCCACGTTGCTAATCACTCTCCACCTCAGCAAACAATTGTGATTAGGACTAAATTTCAAATGATTAATATTTGCAGGGATAAAATGGGAGGATTAGTAAGTTCAGGGATGAAAAATCAAATGACCTATAATTGCAGGGATGAAATGTCTATTTAAGCCCTTTTTTATCATGTGCGAATTTGCACATGTTAAAAAATTTAAAATAGTAATTTGTCTTGTAACTTGTGTATTTTATATTAAATATATAACTTTTTAATAAATAATTGGTGTTTTTCAACGAAAAACTACTTCCTTTGTGCATACGGTGCATCCATATCATGCTTATTGCAATTTTTTTTTTTATAACTTTAGATATAAGTTCTTCTTATCCCTCATTTCTTATAATTATTTTTTGGTAGCAGTAACAAGTGACAAAACTTTCAAAAGATCTTATTTTTAACATGTGTTTTATTTATTAAAAAAAAGGAAAATTTCATGTCGAGCTTTAGCCCCACATAGCTCTCAAATGCATCCGCTCGTGTATGATATTCTAAAAAATTATATGAGACATTGTATTTGATAACTATTGAAACTAACACACATAATTAGAGGGATTTTGAGTTTGAACATCGATTGGGCACAACAATGTCCACATCTAACAACTTTGACATTTTATCAGTTAAGTTAGGACAACTTATGGACTAAATTTATGATATTTATTCGCTATATACTATAACATTTAGTTAGCTATTTGCTACATTTATCAACTAAGGAGTCTAAATTGTGAGAATATATAGGGACATGAAGGGATGGGGAGAACCCTAAGACGGGAAACAAGGACGAAGAGTGGGAGTAGTAATATAGATGTTGAAAATGGGAAGTGGAGGAATACTTTTCGTTTCACCGACGTCCCTAATCCAAATTGTTTTTAGAAAACTCAAAATCAAAATCAAGGTCATGATCATTGTATTAATTTCATCTAAGTTACGAAAAAAAAAAGTGCATAACGTTAAATATTTATTGCTGCTGTAATGGCTAATTGTAGTGATGACTACTGATTGTAGATAATCCATTTTTGTGAATACACATTTTGTTCGATGCAAACACTGCCAAAAATAAACTACTTTTAATGTTGAAAAATTTAAATTGGGACACATTAGTTTCTAGTTTCTACATAATTTTGTGTGAAATTGTACCTTTAAATTGCTTTCTCCATATTTGACAACTTTAATCCATATTAGGTTGAGGTTTGACGGAAGAAAAAAAAACTCAAAATGGTTCTATCTCATGACCAAAAATGAACCCTATGAGATTTAACAATAAGGCAAAACCCTATGAACTCCATAATCCATTGCCGACCTCCATGCCACTATTGTTAATATTATGCGATTTGACGTTCATTTTTTCAAGATTATGAGCAGATATTCTCGGTGCCATTCTTGCAATGTTATGCTCTCTTATTACGGGGATCATACATTGCGCTTATTCCATTTTTTGTTGCATCTTGTAGTTTGAGGATGACGATGGGGAAATTATTTCAATTTAAAAAAAAAAAACGTTTTGCATTGTTCGTAATTTAAAAAATAAAAGTGAACCATCCCCTCCCTTCCCCTCCTAAACCCTCAATCCAAACACATCCTTTAGGGTGCGTTTGATTTGCTAAAAAATGAAGGACATGACAGAACAACTCTAGTTGTCCAGTGTTTGATTTACAAAACTGTTTCAGGTACATGACAAACTAGAGGCAAGGGACATGACAAAAACTCATATTTTTGTCCCTCACCAAACCATAACACAACTTTTTGTCTCACGTACAAGTTGTCTAAAATACCAAAATAACATTTTGTCCTTCAAAAATCGCATAAAACAAAAAATTACTCAGTGCCATAAAAAACTTGTCCTATGCTGTTCTGTCTTGTGTTGTACTGTTCTATCTTATATTGTTCTGTCAAGTACCTACTGTTTTGCAAACCAAACACAGTGTCAACAGATTCGTTAACAGTAATCCTTAACTGTTGATTTTGTATGATCCAAAGGCAGATAATTGAAAACTTAAAAGTATCATGTATCATATTTATTGTGATTTCCATTTCCTAATTTGTTATGCCGGATTCTCTATCTTCTCATAACGAGATTGTAACAAATTCACATGTGTGATTTATTTAGATGAACTGGAATCTGCTTTGAGGACCGGATCCATAAATTTTAATAAACCGAGTCAATACCATATCATAAAAATTTATATATAAACTTGTAACGATAAATATTCATATAAGTTCTATGCGAGAGCAATTGTAAATAGAATTTATATTTTTTTTCCTTCAAAAAAATATAAGTTTTATTTACGATTGCTCTCACATGTCGATTTTTTTTATATATATTTTTCTATTTCTAGCATATTAAAAAAATATAACGCTGATTATTTATTTTTCCAACCATGAATGTAAATCATAACTCCTTGTTAAAAAAAATCATAACTCCTTTTTCAACAACTATAAGCAATAGTTTAGAGTATAATGGCAGTTTTAGGATGCTGCTAACAAATATCCTAAGATCATTGATTAAGGATTCCATAAAAGAAAATTTTATTTAGAAAATACAAGATGTTATTTTTATCGATGTAATAATTACAACACCTTTTTTTATTTTTTATGTAAAGTTATTTATTTTGGTTTCTAAATCAATACTCTTAAGACACTCATTAATATTTTTATTAGTTTTATAGTTTGTTACAGTGTTATGACTGAACTATATGAAGACAATATTGTATAAGTGAGGTCAAATTGCATGAATATTTAAATATTTGTTTAAAAAATACAATAAACAAGTGAGGTTGGTTGTCCCCATTTTCCCCACCTTGGATCAATGGCGTCATATATTACTGTCATTCATATGATATAGATGAACAATTGGCTATGTGGGTAAGACACACTTCGTCATCTTTAGGTGAACGACTCAAGCCTCATTTGACACATATTTCAATTTTTTTTGTTACCATAATATTGTTACGAAGTTTTTACCGCCAATAACATCACACCATAAACTTATGTATCTTCCTATTACTTCAATTGAGAGAGGAACAAAAGATAGGGAGGAAGAAAATTAGAGAGTTAAAATCAAAGGAAGAGACCAAAACATACATTTCTTGTTTCATTTGATTCATTCCTCATCACACAAAAAAACCTTTGACAACGTAGACTAATTGTGGAGAAAGTTCCTCAAAAGTAGTGTTTTTTCTTCTGGTTCATGGGATAAGTAATTCGAATTACTTGTGTGCATGTAATTTGAATTACATGCTCAAAACATGTTCCCTAGATGTCGCATGAGGGGTCAATTCGAATCACTATTAACGCCCGACAACTATAATTCAAATTACTGTAATATAAGTTTATAAAAACATATTTTTACCTCATTCTTCATTAGAACCAAAAAGATGGAATTCTTAGGAAAGTTAGGAGCTAAGCTAAGAGTTGAGTACTTCTTGGTGGAAGGATCTAAGTTTTCTCTCTTGTTTTCTTAAGTGATTATCATTTAATGTTTGAGAGAAAATGAAATGCTAGAAATTAGAGTTTGTTTTTAGAGAACTATTGAAGTTAATTTCCTGTAAATATTATGTATCTCTGATAAAGATCTATTGATAGTTTGTGTATCTCTTGTAAAGATCTATTGATAATGGATTGAATAGTCGTTTTTTCTCTCTCTCTCTCTCTCTCCATATCATTGGTCAATTTACATCGAATTAGGTAAACATTCTTGATGTGCTCATATGCTTTCTTTATCTTATTCTTCGAATTGATGTTCGTTTGCTCTACACATAGTTTCTAGATTTGTTCTTAGGTTGAACTTATTGTTGCTTAAATTGGTTAGTTTGGTTGTCATTATTATTTGTTTCACTTTTCTTGTTGAACCCTAAACACTAAATAATTACACAAAACAACCTAACAAAGAAAAACCAATTTCCTAATACAAGTTAATATCGCAATTGTTGACTAACATGTTCCATTTTAAATTTCTCATAGACTTAAGTATTTTGAACTAGGCCAAATCCATCCAAAAAGACTTTGTTACGAGAGTTACACGATGTACGATGTACCACCAGAACACATGTGATACTCTTTAACAATTTAACACCACATGAAGATCAAGCGGCGACTCGTTGATCACATTGCGAATACCTCAACAATTTCTCACATATTTCTCGTGAAAACCCTTGCAATAAAAGGACCTATGCATCAAGAGAAATGTATACAATATTCTTACTACCTCTCACTCAACTCAATTAAAGAATAATTTAAGCGTCCAAGTATTTACATGTACAATATTCTTACTACCTCTCACTCAACTCAATTTAAGTCTCGATTTTTTTTTCCACATAGAAGAAATTAAGTAGTCACTCTATCGAATAAAACCGGGTGCTACCAGAGTTATCTAGCTGTTATTTTTTTTGAAGAAGAGTTATCTAGCTGTTGTATTATAGCCTCCTTGCAAAATTGTTATTTCTATTTGTCCACCTTATATACTAGCAAGTGGAGGTGTAGTGTTCAATATATATATATATAGTGGTTTGAAATACTAGGTTCGGCCACGTATGGTGGCAGCTTGCAACCTTGGTTTTACAGTCTATGAATTTCAAATGAATAAATACATCGTGAGGTAATGTACTTTTCATCTTTTACTTCAATATTATTATAAGATTTGTACACCAAATAAATGCAACGTCATTCGACAAATTGGTGTATTAGGAAATTCTGTAATGCCTGAATATTCATGTAAGAGTACTAAAATGTTAAAAACGAGATGTTTTTATTTTTTTGTAAAGGTATACGCTAATGCCTAATAGTATAGCAGAAAAGAAAATACTATAGTAAGGAATGGATAACTAACGACCCTACAATTGAGAGTGGGATGGGATATTAAAATAAAGAAATAATTAAGTGGACAAATGACAAATTTGACATCTTTAGAACCACTTGTGTTTTTGAAAACTTGTGTTTTTATAATTGAGTTATTAAATTTTGACCAATTAGAAACATTAAATATTAAAATTGATGTTTCTCTTAGATGTTTTGAAGTTGTCGTATATCATCGAATCAAGATCACAAATAATTATGTACCTGTTAAGTGCTTGAGATCTTGATTTGAGGATTTCGAGTCTTATAATACAACAACGTCAAAACTTTTGAGAGAAACTTCAGCCAAATATATAATCAAATCAATTTTATCTAATTTGAGGAATTAGTTTCCACCATCGACTATATGGATGAGAATAGTGGGATTAACCTTACATGATATCGCCAAATTTGTGTGCGATTCATAAAATCCTTTCAAGTCTTTCATATAGTTTATTTAAATAAATATGGATGTAACTTTCATTATATTAGATTTTTTTTTTGTTAAATTATAAATTTTCTAACAATTCAATAATTTATGCATATTTGTCTACATTAAACTTTTGCATATTTAAGAGCCCGTTTGTTTAAGATTTTTTTAAAAAAAGTAATTTTTGATATTGTGTTAACTTTTAGTATGTTTGTGGGGAAGCTTCTTTGAAAATCATTTTTTTAAAAATATATTATTATGCTGAAAATGAAACACTTTATATTGATTAATTTTTTATGAAAAAAAGTTTTAATAAAAGAGATAATTTGTGGTTCAACCATAGTTTATGCTTTTCTTAAAAATGTTAATAAAATATATAATTCCAAATAATTTATATCAAATTCACTTTTATTCTAATTTCTAATCTATACCAAACACGACTTAGATGCACCATTAAAAATAAGAATTAGACTTTTGTATCATATAAATTCACATTCACCAGAAAGATCATGTTAAATATCAAAATAGAACATAATTTTATTGGTCTATTAGTTCATTAATCTATATATCGGTTTATCAAATAACTTATTTAAAGATGTTAATATAGAATAGACCTTTCAATTTTAAAAATGTTAGACTCATATCTAAAAACAAACCTATGATAGATCATAGATAACAAGTCATGATACCTAAGCTTTTGAAATTTTAATAAGATCAATTAAACTTGATTTTTGTATAAACCTAACTGTGTCAAATCTAATATTGTTAGTGATTTGTAATGACATCCAAAATATACCAACATAATTCTTATAGATAGATGAAGCTTCATCGAGGTTGTTAACTATTAGTGGAATTAAACTATCTCTAGTTTCGATCACAAGGAGCCACTTTGCAAATACACTTTAGCACCTGAAAAAAATGATATTCAACACAAAACTAGTTAACACCTTTTACATTACTTTATTAGAAATATTGACAAGTCCTTCAAATTTTTTATGAAGTGGGTATGAAGGACTATCAAGTCGTGCAGCAAATGACATAAGCTAGAAAATCTTATCAATATCACTGGCCCACACGGCAAAACAAAATATTAAATTTTTGATAAAGGGAGAACAAAATTAGTCAAAGTGTAAATTAATTAACTAAAGTTTGATTCTGTTACATTGATGTAAAAAAATTATACTGTAAAACAATTACTACAAAACAATTCATAAACGTGATTTTTAAGATATATATTTTACTCTTTAAATTTTTTTTGTATAATTTTAATTAAAGTTAATTTTTTGTTATGTAATAATTATAATTAATTAAAAGTGTAAAAGATATATGAAATAAGGTTTAAGCCATCATTATTAAAAAAAAAAGGTTCAAGCCTTCATTTTCAAAGTCTTTCTAATTATAAAATTGCTAGGAAACTTTTTAGGACTTTGTCATGTAATAATGTATATAAAAGGCACCCACCTAAACCACATTTTTCATATACTTGTAAAGCTATCAAACTCAAAATCTTTCTGAGCCGGCACATATAGTTAATAAAAAAAATGCCTTCAAAGAAAATTCAATGGAAATCATTTGTACTTGGTTGTTTCAAGGACAAAAACCCTTCATTGGAAACACCAAAATTTGTTTCAAAAAAGACAGGTTCATGTAGAATTTCTCTATCTGATTTAAGTGATTATTCATCACCTTCTGTCATGAGTGATTTATCCAATTCATTAGTGGGATCAAATCTTCATATTTTCACTTGCAAGGAACTCAAAGAGATCACAAACAACTTTGACAAATCAAATTTTCTTGGAGAAGGTGGATTTGGAAAGGTGTATAAAGGTTTTATTGATGATAAACTTAGGCCTACACTTGTTCCTCAAGCTGTGGCTGTTAAGGCCTTAAACTTGGATGGAAAACAAGGTCATAGAGAGTGGTTGGTAAGTGTTTTTTAAACCTTTCAACCGATTAAACCATGAACCAGACTCTACTATGATTCGATCATGTAGTTTCGTCTGGTTCGAGTAGTTTAAAATGGTTGATGAAAGTTTTCTAATTTTTTTTCTTTGTATTATATAGGCTGAAGTTATCTTTTTGGGGCAATTGAAGCATCGCAATCTTGTTAACTTAATAGGCTACTGCTATGAAGATGAACATAGACTTCTTGTGTATGAATACATGGAAAGAGGAAGTCTTGAAGAAAAGCTTTTCAAAGGTAAATGCATGTTTAATTTTTTCTTAAATATTTTCAAAGCTAAATGAACATAGAATTCTTATTTAAATATTTTCTAACAAAATATTTATTATTCTTTTAAAATGCAGGTTATTTAGCAACTTTACCTTGGTTAACAAGAATCAAAATAGCAATTGGTGCTGCTAAAGGACTAGCTTTTCTTCATGAAGAGGAGAAACCAGTTATATATAGAGATGTTAAAGCCTCAAACATTCTATTGGATGCTGTAAGTATTCAAATCATGCATTTTAATTATCAAAATTTGTAGAGCAAATTGAATCAACAGAAATTGACATGAACATATATATTAATTATTTTTCAGGATTACAATGCTAAGTTGTCAGATTTTGGTTTAGCAATAGATGGACCAGATAAAGATCAAACACATATTACAACTCGTGTGATGGGTACACATGGATATGCTGCTCCTGAATATATCAATACAGGTATATTCTAATCTATAGTCAAAATCAATTAAACCTACCCCTTTAATTTTCATTTAGGCTTAAATATATTTTTATTCTTTAAAATAAGATAACTAATGTTTTTGGTCCCTCAAATTTTCGTCATTTTTTTGTCCTTTTTATTTTTTATTTTTAAAGATGATCACAATTGTCTGGCTTTTATACTCTTATAGTCAACTTTTGGGATTTGGATTGTGTGAGGTGAGTGTATGCAGCTAGCAGCGTCTACATGGTCCGATCAAGATCATATGGTCTAATTTTTTTTTTTTTTATTTTTTTTTTATTTTTTTTATTTTTTTTATGTTTTTAAAATCGAATATAGGGAACTTGAAATATGATCTTGATCGAACGGTCCACATGTTTAGTGACAAGACACGATCAAGTCTCAACTTTTCTTCTTTCTTTTTCGGAGACATGAGGGACCAATTGTAATCATTAAAAAAATGGCTGACATTACATTTTTCCTGTTTACATGGGTTAAAATCATATTTTCACATTGACTATTTTTTGAGGAATATTTAAGCTACTAATTCATCAAAATCTCATAAATGTTCTTAAACTAACTCATTTATTTTATATCCTTCTTTTAGGTCGTTTGACAACAATGAGTGATGTATATAGCTTTGGAGTTGTTCTCTTAGAGCTACTAACAGGAAAGAAATCAGTGGACAAAAAAAGAACTCCAAGAGAGCAAGATTTAGTAGAATGGGCAAGGCCATCATTGAAGGATTCACACAGACTTGAAAGAATAATTGATTCAAGACTAGAAGATCAATACTCAATTGAAGGTGCTAGAAAATTAGCAATGTTGACTTATCAATGTTTAAGTCATCATGATAAAAGTAGACCAACAATGAGAACAGTTGTTAAGACCTTAGAGCATGTCATGAAATTAAATGACATTCCAATTGGTCATTTTGTTTATGTAGCTCCTATTGAGGTAACAAATATTGAAGTGTCACTAAATGTGGATAAAAAAGGAAATGAAAATGAACGTGATGAGAATGAGATCAACAAAAGGGTTGTGAAAAGTAAAGATGAAGAAAAGGGAGAGAAAAATGAAAAGGGTCATCAAAGTCAACGTAAAAGTCGTAGCGATCGACGACGTGTTAAACCATTGATGAAGTCTCGTTCTGTTCACTCTGATACTGCTTTGTACAAGACTCTTGGAACTAGTTTATACTCACCCAAACAAAGCGAGGATAAGCAACAAGAAGTGAACATTTGCCAATATTAGAAAGATTGAACCTAAATTCTCTACCATGATGTAATATAATCATAGATAAAGTTAGGGGAAGAAAAGAACATAGGAAGAAATTAAAATATATTAATTGTACATCACAATACATATATAAGTCTTGGTTTTATTTTTGTTGGTTTTTTTTTTTTCTTCATTTTTTGGAGTTTGATTTTGATGTTTTTTTTTTTTTTGGAAATTCCATTTTTGTTTTAAGGGACTGATGTTACACATTTCTAATAAAGATAGCAAGTTTAAATTTTACGTGCATTTCTCTCACACATTTACACACATTGTGTATGTATACATAATAAACTTTAAGTAGTAACAAATTGTGTTAGTTTGAGTAGAAATCAAGTTTTTTATGAGAGTCTTGTGTCCAATTAAGTTGTGTAACGAATATTTATCATTGTCATGAAAGTGGTTGATACTTCACACCTATTACAAGTAACAAAAACAAAACTTGTTTTAATAAATAGTTTTATTTTATTATTGAAAATTTCCATATTATTCTTTCTTGTTTAGTCACATGTTTGATGCAAATTACTCCCTCCGTCTCTATATCTAAGCATCATTTTATTAGAGACAAACGGAGGGAGTAATTGTCAATTGTTTTTCTTCGTTTTTACATCGAATTTTCCACCTTGTTATTGACAATTGCTACCTTTGTTGTGATGCCTTACGTAAGAAGCAAAGGAATATTTTTTTTTTTGACAAGAGAAGCAAAGGAAGATTGAAGAACATAATAACATTCTATTATCTATTTATGACATTATTTCTTTCTTACTTCACAAAGTCATAAATTTTCATTCATTTGAAAATTGTAGATGTTGAAAGTGAAATAAGCCAAATTATTTGTTGACTAACTAGTGCCGTTGACTTCTTCCGTGCATATGAAGTTAATATCGATGTATCTCATAGCCACTAAATATTCTGCAATTTTTGTATAACTTTATAAAAATAACCTAATATGATATTAATTTTAAGTCTTAACACTACATCTTGTAACACAATTGCTCGATAAAATAATACTGAATGGTGTACCGTATAAACTTATAAATTCGACAAATTTCAAATAAATTGTACTTTCATAAATTTAAAATATAATCACTCATTATATTTACTTATATTTCAAAATGTGTATATATTATCTGTTAACTTGAACTATTGATGAAATACTAAATAATATTTGAAACTTAGTAGATTTTCTCTAGAAGGTAAAAACTTTTGATTTGACACTTATATCGATGAAATGCAAGTATATGGATAATTATCAAATGAAGTAACAATAACAAGAAAGTGAACCCCATCTTGCTTAAAAAAAAAAGTGAACCACATCTAATTATTCACTCCAAAGACTATCTTTTATTTTTTTATTATTTTTTTATTTATCTTAGATGAAGTGGTAATCACTGAAATTAAGCTCACAAACAACTGTGATGTCTCGGATTCGAACTCGAGTCACGACGTCCGACCTTACAATTTTGACATTTGGCAGTTGAATTAAAAATTCTAGACACTCCAAGACTATCTTTTAGTTGCTATGATCAATAATTCGTTTTAACTCTTATCCTCTACATGCGACTACATAGACTAATCAAAATAATTGAATATATAGTAACATTTTTTTATCAATGAATGTTATCATATATCTTAAGTATTATGTACGCTAAATTTAAATAATTGTACATTAATGACTCTTCTTTTGGACAAGATTGTACATTCATGAATATGAATTATAAATTTTAATTAAAAGGGTAGAGGAAAACAAAAGAAAAAAAAGTTTTGTGATTCTAAACCGTCCCTAAAATTGCAAGAAAACAAATAAGAAGTTTCAATCCTTTGAACATGACTTAATCTTGTTAGGGATCAAAATACTCACATCAACTTCCTTTACCAACCCCAAGCATTAGTGCGGTGAATGAAAATCACTTGTTGTATAGCTAATATCACAAATTAAGAATCTACAGCTGTCTTTTGGTGACATGTCAACAATCAAACCGAAGACTAATAATAACACTCTTGTTCATCAAATCAAATGCCACTAGCTAGAGAAATATTTGCTCACATATTCAACTATGTATATTGTATTTTGTTTTGAAATGTTTGTCTTTTAACACCTTTGTAATGACATCATTAAACCAAAATACACAAGTTCTTTACTTGCTTTGAATAAGAACTTTGTAAAAGACACGGTAGAATACAATTCTAGGACATAGAAACAAAACTAGAGTTAAGTATGTGTGAAATGTAGACAAGAATTTTGCATTACTTGTAAAAATGAATCTCCACTAACATTTATGTGATGGTTATACAAGTCATTTTCAAATTCTTACATGTCCTTAAAACAAATTATTAATCATGGAGTGAGGCGCAGTCTTTGTCTTGTTGTATGTATGATTTTACAAAATAAATTTTCAAGGAAAGATTGCAAAAAGTAAATGTGTGATAAAAGAACGGTTTTTAATCCTCGTGAGTTTAACTCAGTTGGTAGAGACAAATGCATAATATATATAAGGTCTGAGGTTCGAACCCCAGCTACTACAAAAAAAAAAAAAAGAACGGTTTTTAGAATGCACGAATATTTGATATTTTGAGATGTGGGTTCGAATCCAATTCATGATGTATTTTTTTTAATAATTAAAAAATTGATTTAACAATTTGGGAAAAAGTGTTTCTGTGTGTGATGCCTAAACTTTATAGATTTGATCTTGTGATCGTATAAGGCTATCTCTTCATTAAGTGTGTTGAATTTTGTAGTTAGAGTCTTTGAAAAAAATATAGGGTCTAGTGTTTTTTATTGATGTAGCAACCTAAAATAGGATATTTAGACATTATAATGTGATGTCATTTTTTTTTACGAGCTATAATGTAATTGTCATGTAATGTGTTTGAGTATCCGCATATATAATCTATTTAATAACATATTTTTTCGGATTAAATATGTTTTTAGTTTTTATAAAATTCTAAATTTTGTAATATTCGTAAATTTTGTAAAGAGAAAAAGATAGTAACTACTTATAAAAAAAACGTAGTTAACCATTTTTCTTATACTAAAAAAAGGTGAGGCCTATGTTACCCCTTGATGAAAATCACATGTTAAATGAAAGAGATGAAAAATATGGATGTTCTTGAAATGAAAATGACAATTAATTGTAAGAAAAAACAATTTGGTGGGGCATACATTACCCCTTGATGAGTTGGGGATAATTTACCCCTAATCATAAGACTCGATTATGGAACGAACGAGATGAAGATCACATGTTGAATGTAGGAGATGAAGACGTTTGATGTGCTTGACATAAAAATAACAACTAATTTTAAGAATAAAGATAAAGTAAATGGAATTTTTCTTTGAAAAAGGTAAATTACCCCTAATTCATAGGTGGTGATGTAGAAAAAAACCCTAAAAAATTGGCTGATGTGGGATGACCGGATGACATAACCAACTTCAATTCCTAGTTTGTTTTTAAGCCAAATTTGTGTGGAAATCAAAAGTGCTCTACATCATCAATATCTTCAAGCTGCATTGTTCAACGCAGCAGTTAATTAACAAGGTTAGGCATCATGCCACTTAGAAGATTGAATTCAAAACTCTTAAGATTTACTAATATGAATTAGTCTATACTGCGTATATTGTAGAATCACAAAGAAAATCCACATATATGATTCAACATGGGAAAGAATGCACAAGGATTTCGTCTCAATGGGTGGCAATAGCAAAAGGTATGAATGTGAAATTGTGACTTGAATATTTGTTGCCAATAAGTTGGACTAAAATGAGTTCAATTCAAGCATCTACCAAACACCAATATAATGTGTTCTATATGCTAATGATCATTGTTTATGTTTCCTTATTTTCGTCACTCATCTTTGCAGTAGCAGCTGAACATATTCACATTGAAAATATGCAATATATGTATGGGATGTTGTCATTGCAATGTCTAAGCCAGGGCCTACTCAAACATAAGTGTTTTGGTCTAATCACAAGGTGGACAATGTCCTTGTTTTTGGCTCTCTAACAAAAATATATTTACTAATATATATTATTAAAAAAAGTAAAAAAGAAATTAAAAAAAAGGGGACATAGACCTAACCCAGTAAATTCATACAAAGTGTATGTCAACTCAATCAGGTGATACGAAAAAATGAAAACAACGCTAGTTTATGTCTAAAATGTGGTGTATGGACCAACCGTCAACACAAAACGAATTCAAGAACCAACAACTACTTGCAACAACAACAAGCATAACGTCTCTTTTGAGCCAAAAAGTCCAACATCAAACAAAGCGGACTAAGTGAGTGTTTAGAGCATCTAAACTGGCGTATGAATCGTCTACCAACACAGAGGCGTTCCAAGATCCACCTGTTCCCTGCAAAAAAAGAAAAAGCAAGCCTTAAATGCCCTTTCCAGCCAAAACCATCCATTTGAACACAGTGTCACGACCCCAAACCGAGTGAACACCCACCAGAACTTGGATCTTCGTACCATCAACCAATATGTCTGAATTCAATCAAAGAGAATTGACGCGTAAAATATACATTAGTATATTTATTATTTGTATATTAGTGTTTTTTTTTTTGGGTGTAAGCCCTCTTTACCAAAAGAAAAATATACATATGCATTTAATCATATCTCATTGTTATACAGTTTGGTTATATTAGTTTCTAAAGTATATATGTGACGGTGGAATGTGATTGATCGATGTGTAATATTTTTTTGTATTGATAATACATACAAATTAAACTGAATTTTTATTATTAACTAAACACAATCTTCTTTAGTCATGGACGAATCTACCATTTAAAACTTAAACACCAAACTAAAAATTAAGGTGAATGTATCCCCCCAATCTAACAATACGAAGACTCGTTTTTCAAAAACAATTGCTTGAAATTGTACATACGCATTTATCATTATGTGATTTGATTATGTTTTTTTTTAAGAAGTTAGACTAACCTCTCACATTGACACCAAAGATAATCAAATTTAAAATCTTGAGGAGGAATACACTCTCAGATTCTAAGCCAATATTACTATGCCATCTCAAGTGGGTTCACTTTGATTATGTTTAAGTTAAGCCTTCAAAATATTTTGTGTTTGGAATAAAATTCACGTTAGCTCGACAGTTACCAACGACATTGTACAACAGTATAAGTTAGGTAAGCCCACAATTATATTCATTACCAAGACCGTGGCTAGGAAACATTTGGAAGACTGGTTTCTCAATTATAATAGTTAAATAATTTTTTTGTCGAAAAATAATTAAATAAATTTATCTGTTTCAATACTTTTATCTCCGGTCTCCATATTTGAATAGATTAAGCTGCGTTTTTCCACATTATTTAAATTAAAATTTATAGAATAAAAAATCAACTTAATCCTTAAATTATCACCATCTCACCAATTTAGTACATAAACTATTAAAATCAATTAAAAAGTTCTGAATTATTCCTCAATTCAACAACTATTTAGTCTTTCAATTAACAAATTTAGTTGTAGTTCATGATAGTTTAGAGACTAAACTTATGTATTTTTCATAGTTTAGGATTTATAGTTAATTTTAACAATTTATGAACTAAATTGATGAGAAAATGATAGATAATATAGAGACGAAACTAATTGTCTAGTCAAAATTTATATATTTTTTCCTTCTTAATAACGATTTTCTTGCAATTCTTCCTCCCATTATATACTATACTATCATTATGATCCACACAAGACCTAGCAGACATGTAATACTCGTTTAGCATATGTGACTCTTCTATTAGTCCACAAGATCCACACCACTACCACGAAGTTTATAACTTAAACATCATTTAAGAATATAATAATATTTGTTGGTGCAAATCATGCAATAGAAAATATTTCTTGGTGAAGATTTGACAATTTGTCAATGGATAAATTCATATTTTACGTTAGCGTGGCCGGATTGCATACATGAATAAATAATTTGATGATACTTGACAGTTATCCCACTGAAAAATTTATATATATGATCTATCATTGAATATTGTTTCACATTTTCAAACAAAGAAAATTATTTTGCTTATTATAATAAGTAAAAAAATCATGTGTATTTCACTTATTTTTGTAACTAGGTGACAAATTTATAATGGCATTATTGTCAGAAAATTGCAAAAGAAATTAATATTAAACACTACATTGCTTTCAATATCTTTTCAAATTGTTTTACAGAAGCACGGAATTAATTTCTTAGAATTTCATTGTCATTACTCATCTGCAACAAGTGGCAAAATTGGTTTTTTATATTTAGTTTTTCAACATAAGAAACTAATGCTAGGTTTATCCAATTTTTGTATTAAAATATATTTTCTGATTATTGTAATCATAGAAGGAAAAATGTTTTTCTCTATTCATCGCTCACATTTTAAGAATGCAATTTTAGTTTCTAGAATCAATTTTTATGTTTCTAGAATTAATAATGATGTGTGAACTTCAACTCTCATATGTCTTCTTTCTTTCCTCCCTAAGGAATCTCCTTTATTATTTCATAGTTGATAATAGGATTTAAAATTATATATTAACGATATTGTGAATAAAAAAATAGTAAGAGTATGTCCAATTTAATCTATTATGTGCTGAACTTATTTTGCTTATAATATAATATGCACTGCTTTATAAGAGAGAAGAAAATTTATTGTAAAAAAAAAAGAGAAGAAAAGTATATATTTTGTATTAAGAGGGAAATGTTGTGTAATCAAAACTTACCATAGGAGAAAAACATACATTCTCACATGATTAATATTAGATTCAATAGGAATTGGAATTTTATTGACCCAGTAGAAAATCACAAATTGAACTAATCTAAATTGAAAATCACAAAAAATTGTGTTTCGTTCAGATGTATTCGATTTACTTTCTCATTCGACCATACAGTTCGATTTGATTTGCATTTTTGTTTGACCAACCAAACAAAGCAAAACTGAAAACTTAGAGAACACTCACTTAAATGGATGCTAATTTAGCATCTAGTTCAGATTTTATAACATAGCCAAAGAAGAAGATAAAATCTATGTTTCTCCAAAACAAAAAAAAAGGTCTATGTTAGAATGTTGTTCACACGTAGTGTTTGGCTGAAAAACATCACCAATTTATCAATATAACTCCATCGACAGTTAACTGTCGATGAATTTTTAACGGCGACGAAAATTTTCGTCTTTTACTTATGTTAACCGAACCTAAAGTTTCAACAACAATCTTTCCATGTTAATGCATTTGGAGTTGCTGACTAGTGAATTATGAATACCAAATCATTATAACATCGACTTACAAAGCTTAGCCTATGTTTGTTAAGCCCTATGTCTGTTTGTCTTATTGAAGATAAGAAATTGGTTTTTTTTTTTTTTTTTTGAAAGAGATAAGAAATTGGTTATGCATTAGAAATTTATCATGGAATATGGAATGTTCATAGTATCATATCCATTTGTATTAATTCGTGAGCGTGTCTTGACTATTTTAAGAAATTATTATATATGCATTTAATTTCTCATACTTCTTCTATGCTCATATTTAAAACCGATTCCATTTTTGTGTTATGATTGGTTAGGGTCCATATGCTAGTGTTTGTGCATTGTTGTATAATAACAATGTTTTATGAGCACTTTCTACATATTTCATCTTATATTTCAATGTTGTTTGAGTTAATTTTGGTGTTGATTGAAGATAGCATGAACCCCTACCCTTATGTGTAGCATAATCACATGACAAGTGAAAGATTTAGGAGAAGAGATAGTCAGTCCGAAAGAGAATAAGGAGTATGTTTTGAGATAGATTTGAAGAAGGGAGAAGATATGGAGAAAGGTTACTTTGAGAATTATAAAAAGAGGACCGCTATATAAAGCGAAAAATGTCTGACGAATGAATCAAAAAAATCATTGTAGCCAATTAAATTTGTTTATGGGAGGAAAACACGGTAGGAAGGATGCTAAGTTGAGTTGTTATATTTTTCCACGGCCTGATATTTGTCTTCAGAATGATTTCGCTGTCCCATTCTTCGCAATACATATCGTTTCCCTTTTAAAAAATGTGGGGTATAATTATTAGGTATGTGGGTATACGTTTAAAATCTTATGTGAATATTTGTTTGTTCAATTTTAGAAAGGCAAAAGTGAATGGGCTCAATAAACCATCTTGGCCCATAAGCGTATGCCAATTCGAAGATAATTTTTTTTTACTCTTCTCACTTTCATTTTTGCTCCAGCTACCGCAAAAATATCAAAATACCTTCACTATACACCCTCCAGTCACTATTATAAGCAAAATTTAATTTATTAGATTCATTCAATAAATGATATATGTGGTCTATTTAATGGACCACATACATCATTTATTTAATAAACCTAAAAAGCAGATATTTGCTTATAATAGTGACCGGATGGTGTAGTTAATCACATGTCAATGCATGATTTTGATTATTAAGATATTTAATAATCTATTCGTAAAAATTATAAAAAGTTGATATATTGAAAATTTTCAATGAAACAAATTCAACATTTTACATGCTAACATCTATTCTTATTTATTAATAGAAAAATACGATCAAAACAAATTATGTGAGTAGTGCGTGATCAAACTCGGTCACTTATAGGAGGGAGTACCTTATATTCTTGTGGCGGAATATCTAAAAAGAAAGCTAAAGATTTATGGAAGCTAAACTATAAAGGCACTGAAAATTCTAAATTAATAAGCCTAGGTCACGCCTATTGTGATGGTTAGTAAAATTTTTTCTTGGGCTAGCTTAGAGGAAATGAAAAATAAACACCACACACTATCAATCATAATACCAGAATTTGAACTATGAAATCATACATTTTCATGTTAGTGCAAAATTGTTTAATTATCCGTCTTTGTGCAATGTTTGTTTTATTTCATGAATAAGTATTCATGAAAGACCTCTATATTAACTTGATTAATCTTTTGTTACATTAATACAAACAAGATTTTAAATAGCAGTCGCGAGCGCTAATAATTTCTTGATTTTGACTGTTAGTGATTGCGGTCGGGTGAGTTGATCACAACATTTCACAAATCTTATTAAAATTATTTATGATATCTTATAATGTATAATAACTTAATTTCTATTGTTTCTTCTTCTTTTCATAATCTTGTAATGAATTTGTCACTTTAAAAAATCAAATTAACCACTAATAAATTAAGATCTGAATGTCTTTAGAAGAGAGGAGAGCATACAAAAACCAAATAAGACAATAAATTTGTTCACTACATATACTTGTTGTCGCTGCCGTTTTTTAAAACATTGAATACATATATAAAATTTTCGCTCCAGATCCACTAGGGTTAAATTCTATGAAGCTCCGATACTTCAAAATGGATGGCGTATCGTATCCACTGTGTATCCTGCATCGATACCTGCCCGATACTTTCTATTATTTTTTTTTAAAATAATTATCCGATACTTCTCGATACATATCAGGAGAGTATCCGATCATTATCCTACATTGATACATGCCCCGATACTTCCCAATTAATGTTAACTAAAATAACTTAACTCTTGAGAACCGATGTGTTCTTTTTTGAACATAGTGCTTTCTTTTTGGATCGATATAGTATAACACTAACAATGTTTATTTTAGATATAATATAGCATTGATGGTGCTATTTTTGGGATATATTGTTTATGCAATTGACTAATCACCACTCTCTTAATCGTCAATATTATTTACATTTATGTTTATGTGCTACGAGCCTATGATTGGTTTATGTTGTTTGTTAATATATTTTCATATTAAAAAAATGGTATAATTATATTGTACATTTATATATATAATTTTGTTTTATTAACGTATTCCAGTCGTATCTGTTGTGAATTCCGATTGATAATCACACCAATGAAAAACAAAGATGTGTGGAGCAAAGGAAGTGGTAATGAATGTGTAAAGTGTCTCCAAGCAAAAAAAAAAAAAAAAAAAAACAGACCTAGTCTAGTGTAGAGCAACACCACAAGCATATACAAAGAACAAAGATAAGCAATGAAAGAAGGAACAAACACACCATGAAAATTGTTGACCCAGTTCGGTCCAATATGACCTAATATGGGGGAGAGAGCAGCTCTCCAATCCACTATGATGAAAGTGTTACAAAGAGTTACAAGAAAATAACTTGCAAGCTTACACAAGAACAAGACCTAATTTCTACCCATTTGTGTTTCCCACTCTCTCAATAATGAACCCTAAGAGAAGACATAAAAGGAAGCTTTTGATCCTTTCAATGGTGAAATCTCACTACCCAAGGTGTTTACAATGTTTCCCAACCCAAGAGATCCTCTCTACAAAGACACTCAACCCTAAAGTTACCTCCTTTGTAATCCAAGTTTCTCTCTCTTCAAGCTCTCCTTCAAAATCTGCACAAGAACACTTATATAGCAGTCTTCAGCTGATAAAATCGTGCCACGTTTTCCAAATCGTGCCATGATTGATACGTACGACCAACGTTATCCTGAAAACTTAACCAGCAAGTTTGAAAATCGTGTCACGATTTCACAAAATTGTACCACGATTTGACACCCTGCAAACCAGCTCACGGCATTACAGAATCGTGTCACGATGCCAAAATCGTGTCACGATTTCTCTGTTCTTCCAAACCACAAATTTGAAGTCAAATTTCAACAGTATTGTATCTTAATTTTTGAATTTTTTCCGTATCGAAGTATTGATGCAGTATCGTATCCACATCGTATGTCATATCCGGACTTCATAGGTTAAATTTGTTCACAACATATCTACATGCAGTGGCGGAGATTAAAAAATCAACGATTATAGGTCTATTTTGCGAGATTTTATACAATTTTGTGTCGGTTTTAGGTTTTGATTGATCCAAATTCCCGCAAAGTGGTGTAGTGGCCCACCCAAAAAATTTAAATAATTCAATTATAGGTCTATTTTCGAGATTTTATACATTTTTATGTCGGTTTTAGGTTTCGGTTGATTCAAATTCCCTCAAAGTGGTGTAGTAGTCCACCCGAAAAATTTAAACAATTCAATTATAGGTCTATTTTGCGAGACTTTAAACAATTTTTCAACGGTTAATTTTAATGGCCCACCCTAACTTTTTTTTCTCGCTCCGCCACTGTCTACATGTATATTTTGGGGTGAAGGACCGCATCGTTTGGGGTTCCACTTTCCACTTTGGTGACCTGCAGCAATAATTGTCTACTAGAAATAAGTATAATACCAAAAATGCATTATTTACTTTTGTAGACCAGCAGCACTATTTGTCTTTATGATCGTCTATTCGTCTTGTCTTTATATCACTATTATCATTATGTTTGTTTTTCATTCAACTTTTCATAATTTGTCATTTATGGTTCCGTTTAACTTACATCATGGTGGTAGACGTCATACATAGTGTGTTTGTTATAGTGGTACATCTGACGTTGCCGTGCGTTTGAGCAAAAGCTTGTATTCTTAACTTCACAAAATGGTGGTAAAAAATGCATTGGGATGCGAGAATGCTAAACGAAACAATGCAATAGTGTCTTTGGTGGATATACAACGAGATCATACCATCCACAATAGAAGCATCCTAACTGCACACAAGCATCAAAATTTAACTGTTCATAGTTTGATGTCCAATGCATTTTCAGCAAGTTTGCTTTAGGTTTATGACTATCTTGTATGTATACATTTCAACGGTTAGAAGCTAATATTATAGGCTAAATGAAAAAAATTAGTTGATTGAAAACCAGTATTTTTATTCTTATTTGTTTTTAAAGTTTTTGAGATTTTTTTGTTTTTGTGGGATTGACAAATAGCCTCTGAATTTTTCGTACAACCAGTGTCACATGACTGCCTCTCCATGTCACAAAAAACATGTCACAAATTCATCTCCACTCAAAACTTATCTATACTATTGGTGAGGTTATCTACTTACTTGTTTCCTTGTTTAAATTATTATACAAGTTTTTTGAACATGTAACCCATAAAAGGAACAAGATGTGACATTATTTTAGCTTTAAATTTATTCCTAATTGATTATTTTATGACACTTATGGCATGTTTGTTTCACGTTGAAACTAAGATTCTCTCGTTTCAATGCCCATTTCACCGTGATTTGTTGAAGTTGGACTTTTAATATACCCCTAGGCCAAACACATGCTTGTTCATTTTGTTGATTATGATCATTGAAAGGTTAGAATTTGAGAATCAAAATATGCATTTATGATTACTACCTCATCTTCTACGTTTACTCTAGTAAATCAAATCCATCTTCTTATATAGGATTCTAGGAGTGAGACCACATTCACTAGGTTAGTTTTGAGTTCTCAGAAATATGTATTTGGTTTAGACTTTAGAAACCTTTTAACAATTATGTAAAAGAAAATTCGATCCAGTTTAACTTGCAATAATTGTCTAATAGTATATTTGGTTGGACGTTACAATTCAAAATCTCACGTACAAAGAAAACGTAAAATGATAGAAGCTTAAATTTATAGAATTGATTAAAATGCAGACTGGTGGGTATCCCACCGTGTAAACACACAGAGTAAGAAACATAAAAAGCAAGTAAGAACATACTAACATAATTTAATTTGGTATTACAAAACTCTACAATAACTAGTAGAGAGAATTAACAAAGGGATATACTACTACACTCATTACTAAATGTAAATTCCAACAATCCAACATCATATATTTCTTCATTATCATGCCTACATTTTTTTTGCTCTTGTAATTAAGTATGATGACATTAAACTCACACAAATCCAATTATGTTGAATTCTCAACCTTATTAAACACAAAACCTAAGTAGAGAAAATACTCAAAGGGAGTAAAGATGATCAGCAAGTCTAGGCTCCACAACAATTTCTAATGGTATTTTCTTAGGTGTAGAAAGCCCAAAAATCTCCTCCATATTCAAATCCTCCTTTTTCACATTATTAGGTAATGTCCAATTAAATCCATGCAACAAATTAGCCAAACTTGTTTGAATCACCTTAATACCAAGAGGGTAACCAGGACACATCCTTCTACCAGCACCAAATGGTAACAACTCAAAATCATGTCCTTTTACATCTATATCTTTACCAAGAAACCTCTCAGGCATAAATTCATATGGATTCTCCCAAACCTCAGAATCTCTTGCAATTGTCCAAGTATTGACAAGAACTATAGTCCCTTTGGGAATATCGTAACCATCAACTTTGCAATCCTCTCTAGCTTCTCGTGGCACTAAAAATGGTGCCACGGGATGTAGCCTCATTGTTTCTTTAGCAATTGCGTAAACATAAGGTAAATTCGCAATGTCTTTCTCTTCAACCCATCTATCTTTTCCTATCACTCTATCTAGCTCCTCGGTTGCTTTCTTGAAGATCTCTGGTTTTCTAACCAGCTCGGAGATTGCCCATTCTACTGTTACTGCGGAGCTCTCCGTCCCTCCGGCAATTAAGTCCTGAGGAAAAAAAATACATAACAAATAAGTTAGCACATGAAAAAATTTAAATCGTTAAAATGTGTCAGGTCGGACCAACCCATTTAACAAGAGCAAAATTTAGAGTTGTATATGCTAGTAATTTTCGTCTGTCTTCTAAAACTAATTTGTGTATCTCTTAAATCGATGGATTCATTGAGCTAGCACAACAAAACATACTTAATTAGGTTAAACTTGGCACCACTTGTATAATTAGTAAATAAAAAATATACAGACATAAGGGTAACAAATGTGGCAAGATAAGAGCAAGTTAATTTAGTTAGCCCCACGAATACAATATATTGAATAAATAAGTGATATTTGGAGCTATCAAGCAAAACTGGAATTGCGTTAAACAGTTAATCTCTAAATTATGGTTTGGATTTTTGTTTTAGAAATATGACTTTTCAACTTCCCATCATTTCCACGAAGATGCAAGCATCAATTGGACCACCCACCCATGCACTAAGGATAATAATTTCTATTTTGAAAAATTGACATGATATTTATTTAATACTTAATAGTATTATTTAGGTGGATTGTCTAATCATTGAAAAAAGTAATTTCATAATTAAACAAAGGAGTATTCTCAATCATAAACGTAACCACCTAAAAGAAAATACCACACCAAAAAAGAACTAAAGAAAATAAAAGATTCAATCACTTCATACCTGAGTAAAAGCTTTGACTCCATGCCTCTCCAGTTTGACTTCAAGATTAGGATCCTCAGCAAGCTGCAAAAGTACATCCACCATATCTTTAGCAACATAATCCTTCACATTTTTCCTTCTTTCAATGTGTTCTTCCAATACATGTTCCATAAACCTATCAAACTTTTTACTCAAAGTCTTCATCCTCTTCACATAACCTTGCAAGTCTAAGAAATGAATCCAAGGAATAAAATCCCCAATATTGAGAATTCCATTAAGTAAAAACAACTCATCCAACATCTTCTTAAACTCATCAGGGGAAATAACTGCATTATCAGTCTTTTCCAAGTACTTTTTCCCTAGCACCATTCGACTTATAACATTTAGACTCAAAGTTGAAAGATGGTCTTTCACCAAAATTGTTTTGTTTTTTGAATTGAAAAGTTTATGCAAAAAATCATGCATCTCTTGTTTTCTTATGTACTCGTAAGACTCGAGGCGTTTTGCACTAAACAACTCCAATAGACACATTCTACGAGCTTGACGCCAATATGGACCATATTGAGACCAAGTTATGTCTGAATAGTTATATGTTGTGTATTTTCCAGCCGACAATTTGGGCCGGCCGGCAAGAGTAGCATCATGGGTTTTGAGGAATGATTTGGCTAGTTCTACGGTGGCGCCCACAATGACGGGTTTCGAGCCGAAATATAGATGCATGATGGGTCCATATTTTTGAGTGAGGCCATGGAGGGATTGATGTGGGAGGGATCCGATAAGGTTGAGATTTCCAATTATAGGCCATGGTTTTGGGCCTGGTGGTAGATTGTATTTGTGGCGGCGGAGGCGGCGGCTGAAGAGGAGGAGGATGACAAATGTTGCAAACAATGTGACCCAACTAGGAAGTTCCAATAATTGCACTGGCTCCATAATTGGTCGATTTTGTGACTTTCTTTTGGTGTGAAATTAGAGAGGGTTATGTGAGTGAGTTTGAAGGGTGTGTGTGGGTCATTATTTATATGCATGTGATAGTGAGAAAGCAATAGCTCGAGGACCCACATGAGGTTCAACAAACTTTCCATCAATACACATGTTTCTTGGTGATCGGGCATGTATAAGGGACTATTTTTCCACTCACATGAATCAAATAATACTACTCTAATCAATAAACAAAGCTTAACGAAGACTCCATTCATACATATAAAGTTGTTTTTATTCGAACTCATATTTTTCGGAACGACTCCTTGTTAACAAAAGTTTATTAAACAACAATATTTACTTAATTATCTCCAAATATTTTTGCCAACAATCTCCAAATGTTTTTATAGGCAAAATTCAAATATATGTGTTAGTGAAACTCAATGTTCAAATTAAGGAAATTAAAAGTAGACATGACAACATGAACCACACTCGCTTGAACCCATTTGAGTTAGTCTCGACTTTGATGGAAAATCCTCCCTTTAATTGGGCGAGGGTGTGGGATTTATCTATTATTCTAAATTAGGGTTATGATGTTGATATCTTCTTCGGAGCTGTCTCATTAGTAAAAAGTATTTTTTCAGATACATATATTTATTCATTTTATTTAATATTTATTTAATTATATATTGTAAATTTTAATTTCTTCTTGATAGAAAATATAATTTTAATATAATTTTATTGTATATATCTATGTCAGGAATGCAGTGGTAGAGGGAGGAGTGGCCCCTAAGTTCTATGGCCACCATCATTTATTTTTGAGAGGACCACCATAAAATTTTAAATTTTACTTTTAACACTCAAGATAGATAAACTATAAAACATTATGAGCATGTAACTTTAAAAGTCCCAATGGTGCAATTCAACAAGAGTATGTTGCCACATTGCCACCTGTCAAACAATTATTTCAGGAAGTAACAATGCCGCCACATTGTCGATCTTTTGTTGAACTCTAGTGTCCTTAAGCTTCATGTATTGTTATAAAATTATTTACTTAAACGTAGAAAACATACATCATGTCCACTAACTTATTCTGATAAATATAAATTAATTAGGTATAACTAACCCATTCAACCTTATTTTTACAATAGTAACTTATATTAAATTTAAGGTCATCTTGTCCGTTTGCAAGCAGGATCCTGGCAAATCGATAAAACTTTATTTGTTAAAACAAGAATAAGTGGGCCCATCTAAAATAATTGAAGAGTAAGTGGAAGACAATTGACCTGTATATTTTGATCTTTCAAAAATAATTTCGAGTTGCCAAACTAAAATGGACTCACTGCCTATTGTTTCTTGGATTGTTGCCATTGCAATTTCACAGAAATTTCAATATTGATTTATTGACTTAGAATTTGCAAAGTAGTTTATTCCATTGACCTTGACTCTTGACTCTTGAGTCTACATTCACATAGTGTAACGGTGTTATTTCTTGTTCATACTCGGCGGTCTCATAAACTTTGTCATGTTAGGTTGTGTATAACCCTAACTAATTACAGTCTCTAATATACTATTTTTTATTATGAATAGCCAAAACTATGATTAGATAATGCAAAATATAGAAGAATATAGATAAAATAGACAAGAAATAAGAATAAAATATTTGCTTTATACTCCTTAAGTCCGGTGTCTCTTTACAATGCAATGAGTCCTATTTTTAAGACATAAACCTTATAGGTTACAAGTAAGTGAAAAATCACATTGAAGACAATTAACGATTAATAGGTCATCCACTCATGAAAATTCTTGATCATACTAGTGGAAGACTAAAGAAAACGGGCATCCACAAATACATATGTTTAAAACACACCCCTTCAATGAAACCTGGTACATACATAGTACGGGTGTGAGTAAGATATGTATGTTTAAATATGTATAAAATTTAAAATTCAAGATACGATACACCTAAGAAACATTAATGAATTTTTTATCTTAAAATTTATATGCATGTAAAATATTTGAAAGAAATAAGCATCGATTAATCTTCATTAATATATAATTATAAAATTACAAATTATAAAGCGAAACTCATCAACTTTGCTTTTAACTACCAAATGTGGTGGCTCAATCTCTTTTATGTTTGTGATTGTTTCTTTGCTTTCTTGTTGGTGATTTTCACCTATTCTGATGTAACATTACTTTTTCTTTGTTTCTCTCTAGCACTCCTTGTGCAAAGAAAGTAAAGTCATTTAGTTATATGTAATTCTATTATAGCTTCTTAAAAAAAAGGGTAATTTAAGTTTTTGGTCCCTATAAATATCTGCAGTTTTGTTTTTAATCCCTATAAAAATAAATCACACTTTTTTAGTCCCTACAACATTTTCCGTTAGTGTTTTTAGTCCCTGTTAAATTAAAATTTGTTTAATTATGCTTTAAATTTTAAATTTTTTAATGTTTTTTTACATAGTTGTTTAAAACATTATACAAGGTTCCGCCACAATAAATTAGCTCAAAATTTTATTTTTAGGTTCAAATTTTTGTTAGTTTTATCTTGAATTTTTGGCGTTTTAAAAAAATTATATTTAATTTATTACATGTTAAAAAATTCTAATTTTTTATAAAAGAGATTATTATAATGTTCTTAACATGTCTGTTAAAAATCATTTAAAAATATAAAAGTTTAAGTATAATTAAACAAATTTCAATTTAACAGGAACCAACACATACTTTTAGTCCTTGTAAAATTAAAATTTGCTTAATTGTGCTTAAACTTTTAAATTTGTAACATATATTTTTCACATACTTACTTAGAATATTATACAAAGTTTCTCCGCAAAAAAGTAACTTAAAATTTTATTATTAGGTCCAAATTTTCATTAATATAATCTTGAAAATTTGGCTTTTAGAAAAAGGCTAAAATATGGTTTTGGTCCCTGCAAATATGTCTCGTTTTGGTTTTAGTCCCTGCAAAAAAAGATTGTTGTTTTTAGTCCCTGCAAATATGCCTCATTTTGGTTTTGGTCCCTGGCTCCACTTTTGTGATGATTTGCACACGTGGCACATGATGACTGAACCCATTTATTAGAGAAATAGTCTCTGCAAAATCTTTTGATTTTGAAAAAGGTCCCTGCAAAATATTTTGTTTTTGGAAATAGGCAGGGACTATTTCCAAAGACAAAATATTTTGCAGGGACCAAAAACAACAAATTTTTTTTACAGGGACTAAAACCAAAACGAGGCATATTTGCAGTGACCAAAACCATATTTTAGCCTTAGAAAAATTTATATTTAATTCATTACATGTTAAAAAACTAATTTGTTTTACAAAAGAGTGTCTTACGATGTTATGAACATGTTTGTAAAAAATCTTTCAAAAATTTAGAAGTTTAAGCATAATTAAACAAATTTTAATTTAACAGGGACTAAAAACACTAACAGAAAATTTTGTAGGGACTAAAAAGTGTATTTATTTTTATAGGGACTAAAAACAAAACTGCAGATATTTATAGGGATCAAAAACTTAATTAATCCTATAAGTATTCGATAAAATATTTTAAAAATTAATTTTGATATTTCGTATGCATGTATCAGTGAATATCCGCAAAGTATTAATATCTAATATGGATATATCTCCATATTTGATGTATTTAGCTTCATAAATCTCCCTTATATGTCAATTGCGAATGTGCATCGTTAGAATCTTAAAAAAAAAAAACTCAATTAAACAATAATCTTACTGAAGAAAAAAAAGAGCAGCATCTACCTCCTCTACATAAAAACACGTGTCATTAAAAACCTTACTTGAAAATTCAATGAGAATGTATGTGTTTCTCCCAATATCAACTATACTGTAATCTCTTCGATGACAAAACTGTTAAAAAGACTGTTGTAGTCAGATGCTTGTAGAGGTTGGTAATAGTCAGGTTCCTCGACAAGGCACTTTTGATCAAAACTGTTAAAAAAGATCAAAGTTTGTACTGTTGATGGTACGATGAGACTAGAGCAAAAACAAACATGTTTCTTGGACCGAACAGTAAATGGAGTCTGGCATGACTTTGACAAGTAATACACCTTCCGTTTTAAAACGAGTAACGTTTAAGATTTTTATATACAAATTAAGAAATATAATAATGATGTTAAAAAATATGACAATTTTACTAAACTAATACTATTTACCATTGGTGCAAGTTTTTGGAAGTAATGTATATTTAATTAATTAGAGAGTACAATTGGAAGTAAAATAATAATTCTACATTAAAAAGTGTAACTGACATTCATTTTAAAATAATTTTATTTCGCTAAAACGATACTCATTTTAAAAACTGAGTGAGTGTAAAACATTTGGAGAGGTGGTTACTATAATCGTAGCTTAGTTAGATGGTTATAGTGGTTTAAATTGGATTAAATCTTTTATAGTGGTTTAAATATTAAAGATGGTAGAATCTCTCTTTTATATAGTGGAGAACTTTAGATATAACAATAATTGATAGTGAACCAATGTAAAAATATGTTTTCGGTGGCGGAGTCAGAAAAAAAAGTTTGGGTGGGCCACAAAAATTATCCGTTGAAAAATTGTTTAAAGTCTTGCAAAATAGACATATAATTGAATTGTTTAAATTTTTGGGTGGATCACTACACCACTTTGCGGGAATTTAGATTAACCGAAAACTGATATAAAATTTTATAAAATCTCGCAAAATAGACCTATAATTGAATATTTAAATTTTTCGGGTGGGTCACTACATCACTTTTCGGGAATTTGGATCAACCGAAATCTAAAACCGACACAAAATTGTATAAAATCTCGCAAAATAAACCTATAATCGTTGATTTTTTAATTTTTCGGATGGGCCACAACCATTGTGTTCTTCTTTTCCATTTCTCTTTTTATCTTTGTATTTTTTTTAATGTCTTTAAAAATGTTTTTCATCGAAGTCTTTTAAATTAAGGATTAACTGATAGTTTAAAGAAGAAAAATAGTCTACACAATTCAAACTCATTCAATGTGTTTTCTAGCACATTCCCTTCTATGCAATAAGGAATGTCACATAGTTTTTTTTCTATCCGTAGTTTCTAAGAAAACAAATATAAGAGTACCAAATGGATTCCATCAAAAAACAAAAAACAAGAGAGAACATAATATACTTTTTTTTTAATATTACAACTTTTTTTTTTTTGGTGTCCAAGGCTCGAATCCTGGACCTTACGTATATTATGTATTGTCCCTTCCAACTGAGTTAAGCTTACGGAGACAAATAATATTACAACTCTGAAAAGGGACTCATTTTTCTTTGACAAAATCAAGGGGACTCATTACTAACTTCAACATTCAAACACCAATATTTTTTATTCACAGTCATGCTTGTTTTTTTTCTTGTCATTAAGTTAATGACATTGAACTCACACAAATCCCATTATTCCCAATCTTATTAAAGAAAAATTCTTAGAGGGAGTAAAGATGATGAGGAAGTCTAGGCTCCACAACAACTTCTAGTGGTATTTTCCTAGGAGTAGTCAGCCCAAAAATCTCCTCCATATTCAAATCCTCTTTCTTCATATCATTAGGTAATCTCCAATTAAATCCATGCAACAAATTAGCCAAACTTGATTGTATCACCTTAAGACCAAGAGGATAACCAGGACACATCCTTCTACCAGTACCAAATGGCAACAACTCATAATCATGTCCTTTTACATCTATATTATTACCAATAAACCTCTCAGGTATAAACTCATATGGATTGTCCCAAACATTAGGATCTCTTCCAATTGTCCAAGTATTGACAAGAATTAGAGTCCCTTTTGGGATATCATAACCATCAACATTGCAATCCTCACTAGCTTCTCTTGGCACTAACAATGGTGCTGCAGGATGAAGCCTCATTGTTTCTTTAGCAATTGCAAAAACATAAGGTAAATTGACAATGTCTTTCTCTTCAACCCATCTATCTCTTCCTATTACTTTGTCTAGTTCCTCCGTAGCTCTCTTGATAATCTCTGGCTTTTTCACAAGCTCGGAGATTGCCCATTCTACTGTTACTGTAGATGTATCTGTCCCACCTGCTATTAAGTCCTACGAAATAGATATATAACATATGATATTGGTATAGTCTTGTTTAGATAAATAGGTTAATTGAGCATCTATGTATATAAGCATTTATAAGTGGGGTGCCATTTAATTTGGGAAAACACACTTTTTTCCTATCATGGGAAAGTTAAACCAAGACCATAGATTTAATACTTTTTAATTTGGATGGCTCATATTCATTACCTGTTAACTTTTTGATGGGTTATATAAAACAAAAATTGTGACCCCACCTCATAATTAAATAACATTTTCTTTTTTGTATGTAGTAGTGGGCTTTGGCAATAATTTTTGGGCTTGTTAGTAATGTTTGGGATCATACATATTATTATGTATATAATGAAAATGTTAACCTTACGTATATGGTATTTAAATTAGGGAATATGTATTTTTTTTTTTGTTGATACAAAGAAAAGAAAATAATTTTTTTTATTTGATTAATGCTAAAAGGAATTATGAACCGATAAAAATGATAGTTTATTTGTATGTTTGAAAAAAAACTGATAATCGATTGATTTTTAAGAAAATGATGTGTAAATAAAAAAAAAACTTGGTGCATTTTTCTTAATTAATAATGTTAATTACACAAAAAAGTAAATCACAATTTTTTATTTTGTGGACTAAATTAAACAGTACACAATTGTTTTAAAAAATATGAGTTTGTTTTAGTCATTGAACATAATATCTCCTTTTTGTAATTTGGGACAGGGTTACGGTTTGAATGATCATCTTAGACAAAACCATTTCGTTTAAGATTGAGAAGAATATTTTTGTAAATGGTAATTAATACAATATGGTACTTTTTAGTAACAAATTAATTTCAAGAAGAATATTTTTGTAAATGAACGTACCACATAATGCCAATTTTTAGTAACAAATTAATTGAGAAGAATATTCTTTCAATCATGGTTTTTCTTTTATACAAAAAATTGTAAATATAATTACTGGTTACATCGTTGATTAGGCTGCCGTTAATATAATTGTAATTTTTGATAATCTGTTAAAATATAGTCAGTATTAATCAATCAGTTTTGTGGTGTAATGCGGAAATGGGGAGGTGCAGTAGTAAGTTTGGAAAGAACATTAAAATAATAAATTGAGTTTTTTTTGTTTTTTTTTTTTGCAAGTTAAAAACCGACAAGTGTCCTTGGTAAAGAGACTTTCCCATGGTGGAAAAAAAGTCTTCTTTCTCAAATTAAATTGCACCTATAAGTGGATATATAAAATAAAGTCAAACTGATTTCACATAAACTATATAATGTTATCATAATTATGGAGTTGTGAAAATAAGCCCAAAACAACTTATAAACATGTCATAATTTGTTCTCATATAGCTCTTTTAAAAAGTCTCACATGTGTTTATATAAATAAACTTAAATAAATCAATCCAAATAGACTTTAAGGTCAATATTATAAAGACCCTAATTCTAATATTTTGAAAGAGCACAAATTTATTAATACATGAAATGGTTGAAAAAATACTAAGAAACTTGTGAATGCAATACTTCCCCTGTCCATATAACTGTCTTAACATTTTCCGAAAAAACGGCCTTATCATTTATTAATTCTTGTAAAAACAGTAATTTTAATTGATGTTTTTCCGCTGTACCTATCTTTTACAAATTCCTTTGTACCTTGTACTATTTCACTTACACATTATTTCATACAGTTTGTGTTTAGGATAATGAGAATGATTAATGAACCTGATTCAAACCGTAACACGAACACTAGAAAAAACCGAATAAATATTATAGAAAAATTGTGGGATCCATTTAAAATTTTAGTAAAGTTTACTATTAAAATAAAAATTGAATGAATTGCTTCAAAGTTATGTGCCGAAGTGAACCCACTTAAAACCTATAAAGGAAAGTCACTAATGGAAAATACCCATAGTGGAATAGTTAGAGGTTAATATACAATAAATAATTAATATCAGTAGAAATGACAATTATATATGAAACAAATGAGATACTTAAAAAACATATAATTAATATTTTTTCTAACCTGAGTAAAAGCTTTGACTCCGTGCCTCTCAAGTTTGACTTCAAGACTAGGATTCTCTGCAAGCTTCAAAAGCACATCCACCATATCTTTAGCAACATAATCATTAACACATTTCCTTCTTTCAATGTGTTCCTCCAATACATGTTCCATAAACCAATCAAACTTCTTACCCAAAGTCTTCATTCTCTTCACATAACCTTGCAAGTCTAAGAAATGAATCCAAGGAATAAAATCCCCAACATTGAGGACCCCATTAAGCAAAAACAATTCATCTAACATCTTCTTAAACTCTTCAGGGGAAATAATAGCATTTTCACTCTTCTCCAAATACTTTTTGCCCAAAACCATGCGACTTATAACATTGAGACTCAAAGTTGAAAGATGGTCCTTCAACAAAATTGTTTTGTTTTTTGAATTAAATAGTTCGTGCAAGAAAGCATGTAACTCTTGTTTTCTCATGTACTCATAAGACTCAAGGCGTTTTACACTAAACAGTTCTAGCAGACACATTTTACGAGCTTGTTGCCAATATGGGCCATATTGGGACCAAGTAATGTTGGAGTAGTTATAAGTAGTATATTTTCCAGCGGAGAATTTGGGCCGCCCAGCAAGGACAGCGTCGTTTGTTTTGAGGAAAACTTTGGCTATTTCTGGGCTCGATCCCACAATGACAGGTTTAGAGCCGAACCATAAATGCATGATGGGTCCATATTTTTTAGTGAGCCCGTGGAGGGATTGATGTGGAAGTGATCCAATAAGATTGAGATTTCCTATTATGGGCCATGATTTTGGGCCAGGTGGTAGATTGTATTTACGGCGGTGGAGACGAAGACGGCGGCGGGTAAAGAGAAGAAGGATGATAAATGTTGTAAAAAAAGTAACCCAATTAGGAAGTGGCAATAATTCTACTACCATTTCTAGTGAGTTTTGTGACTTTGTTTTGGTGTGAGATTAGAGAGTGACTGTGATGAAATTAGAGAGTCATTTATTTATAATCATAGTAGAGAAAGCTGTAGATGAGGATTACATGGCCCCGTGAGTAGTGAGGCAAAATATCTCCAATAGATACACCTCTTTATAATCAAATATACTTCATTTTCAAGCTTGTTTAATTATTAAACTTTAACGTATTCATTTATTAAAACAAATGGGTTCAATCAATGAGCAATAAAATATACATTAATTTCTTAATTAGGTTTAACTAACCTGTTCAAGCTTTTATTTTATTACAACATGAAAGTTATCTTGTCGGTTTGCAAACATTATCTTGGCAAATCCAAAAAACTTAGTTGTTAAAAATCAAGAATGAGTTGGCTTGTCCAAAAATAATAATTATTGGAAGGACCACATTGACCTATATATTCTACTTGGAAGCAGTAGCGTTGCCAGGACCCTAGATTAAGAGGTTTAAAATTTTGAACTTTAAAATTTTATCTTGAACATGTATTTTGCTTTAATATTAATATCTTAATATATCAAAATTACAAATACGTTCATAAATATCTCTTTTATTCGTCATTTTAACCATCAAATTAGTTTTAGATAGTCAATTTTATCTTAGAATATATTTTGTCATTGTTCTATTTAATCTATAAAATTACTAAAAAAAAGATGCACTAAAGATGTATTTGCAATTTCAATACTCTTACGAAGTATGATAAGATAAGAGTGTCTCACACATTTAGGATCAAAAAAGTTGGTTGTGTATTTAGAGACAAAAATAAAAGCTAAATATTTAAAGGTAAATGTAGTAAAATCATACTCCCTCCGTCCCAAATTATATGACGTTTTGGGCATTTCACACATATTAAGAAATGTAATTAATATTGTGTGGGAAAGAGATATTATGAGTTGTTTTACAAAATTGTCCTCAATAAATGATATGGGAAAGATAAATGAAGGAATTGAAAGAAGAGAGAGTAATAAATAGTTAAGGATATAATAGGAAAAGTAACATTAATTTTTCATTGGTATTGTAAAGCGACATACAATTTGGGACAAATATTTTTTCTAAAGTGACATACATTTTGGGACGGAGGGAGTAAAAGTTTTTGTGAAAAATCACCCCTTGTCGTTGGTACGATATGCTAGGATGTTACTCTTACAATTTTTATTTGAATTATTCGGAAAATGTTCAATAAATAATTTTGTGTAATTGTCATTTGTAAATATCAAACAATAAATAAATGAAATAACATGATTCATACACTGGAATGATAGGAGACACCAACATAAAGCGCCTCCTCAAGAAAAAGAAAAAAGGGAGATATTGTTAGATAGAAATTTAGAAGGTGTAGGGTTCTTTGACAAATTTTCAAGGGGTTCAAGTAGTAATAAATTGAGATTATTGGTTCAATGTTGAAATTTTGAGGGTGTGCAATTGCACCCCTGGATTAAGTGTGGCTCCGCAAGTGGTTGGGAGGGAAATTTTAGAGAGTTTTTTGAGGAGGATTTTGTAGGATTTGGGTCTATATTTTATTATATATTTTAAATTTTAAAAAATTGGAAGACTAAAATAATATATGATCACAGGCAGAAATATTTTATAACTTGCTTAATTTAAAAAAGAAAAACCAATCCACACGTCCTCCATTCACCAAAATCTTCCTCCCAAATGGGAGTGAATTCTGTCGATTGCCCTCCTCATGTTTCTTTCCACCTTTGATTTTTTTTTACTTCCTAAAATCTCTCTTTCTCTCCTTTAAAATAAATGATGGAAATTTTAATGGACTTTCAAGTCACATGAAATGACTCATCCCCCTCCCAAACAGACTCCAATAGTGTGTTTGATTGTGAGAACAAATTGAAAAGAGAGAAAGGCGTAAGAAAGAGAGTGTAAAAAAAGAAAGAGCCGAGGAATAGAGTAAATTTAATGTGTGACTTTGTGAAAATAAAATTGTAATGTTAGATGAAATTTAAAACATTGCAAGAAACATTGTTGGAAATATATTGTATTATAGTCTTTAACTCGATTCTAATGTTGGAAACAAAAAATTGTATTGTTTTGAAAAACCGTCCAAACCAATCCAATCCAAACCGCATTAGTTTGGTTCGAATTTTATTTTAAAAGTCAACCGAACCAAACCAAACCGCATGCATTTTTATCATGCGGTTCAGATGACTTTTAACCTCATAACCGAACCAAACCACACATAAAAAAATTTCATCAGCATTTTTAGTCCTTGTAAAAAAATTTCGTCAACATTTTTGGTCCCTAAAATGCTTAAAAAAAATGTCACGGAAACTAAAAAATGATTTTATTTTGTAGAGACTAAAAACAAAATTCTTATATTTATAAAGACCATTTACTTAATTAACCTTACAATTCAAACCCATTCATTATGTTTTCAAGCACCTTCCCTTCTAAGCAATAAGGAAAAGTCACATAAGAGTACCAAATGCATTCCATCAAAAAACAAAAAACAAGAGATAGCATAATATAATATACTATTATTTAATATTACAAACTCTATAACAACTACATCCTTCAGTTACTATTATAAGCAAAAATTCATATTTTAGGTTCATTCAATAAATGATGTATGTGACCTACATTATAAATCACATACATCATTTATTGAATGAATCTAAAATATAAATTTTTGATGGAATATACTATTGCACTCATTACTAACCAACTTTCCAACATCGTATATTCTTCATTATTACGCTTGCTTTTTTCTTTCTTCTCTTGTCATGAAGTTAATAACATTGAACTCACAAAAATCCCATTATTCCCAATATTATTAGAGAAAAATACTTAGAGGCAATAAAGATGATACGGAAGTTTAGGCTCCAAAACAACTTCTAATGGTATTTTCTTAGGTGTAGTGAGCCCAAAAATCTCCTCCATATTTAAATCCTCTTTTTTCATATCATTAGGTAATCTCCAATTAAATCCATGCAACAAGTTAGCCAAACTTGATTGAACCACCTTAAGACCAAGAGGATAACCAGGACACATCCTTCTACCAGCACCTAATGGCAACATCTTATAATCATGTCCTTTTATTATATCTATATCATTGTTAATAAACCTCTCTGGTATAAATTCATATGGATTATCCCAACTATCAGAATCTCTTCCAATTGTCCAAGTATTGACAAGAATCATAGTCCCTTTTGGTATATCATAACCATCAACATTGCAATTCTCAGTAGCTTCTCTTGGCACTAACATTGGTGTCACAGGATGAAGCCTCATTGTTTCTTTAGCAATTGCAAAAACATAAGGTAAATTGACAATGTCTTTCTCTTCAACCCATCTATCTCTCCCTATTACTCTATCTAGTTCCTCTGTAGCTCTCTTGATAATCTCTGGCCTTTTCACAAGCTCAGAAATTGCCCATTCTATTATTACAGAAGAGGTATCTGTCCCACCAGCTATTAGGTCCTGGGGAATAGATGTATAACATATGATATTAGTATAGTCTTGTTTGGATAAAAAGGTTAATTGAACATCTATTCTATATAAGCATTTATCATATAAGTGTATGTGTCACATACACGTGGCTTAAAATATTATAAGTGTACGTGTGCACGTGCAGCACACATACATGCGGCTTAAAATAAAACTATTTCGTTAAAGGACCATCTTTCAACTTTTAGTTTCAATATTATTAGTCGCATGGTGTATGTGTATATATAAGTCGAGGTGTTTAAATCCTAATATATCCAAATTAAAACTGTAAGTTGTTTCAGAAAATTGAAAACCGCATAAAATTGAATATTATATTATATTATATTGGATGTATTTGAATGTCTTCTTGTTTCAAAACCAAACCAAATCAAACCACATACAAATATTTTAAGACTTATTTTTTTAATTAAAATAATATAATGTCTTAATCAATTATTTGTTGACTTTTAAATCAGTTATTTATTAGTTAATTTTTTTTTTTAACTATTTCATATCTTTCAAACACAATTTATCATCGTCATTTCCTAATATTAATTTTTAATATACTATATGTTATATTTTCCATCAACCTTATTATATTACAATGTCTTTGTAATAATAAAAAAATTACGGTTCATAATTTGGATATAAAAAAAATGATCCAAAATAAACTACATCAAATTGGATCAAATCAGATTTTTTACAGTAGGTATTAAAAATTGAATTGTGTGTATTTTATCTTTGGATCATATGCATTTTTGTTTCAAAATTGATCAAAACTTCACCGCAAACATCCTTTCATGCAAGTGAAAAAAAAATGACTTCTAACTACGACCATTCACGGGTATAAAACGGATAAATATGATAGTATATAAATTATGAGATCCATTTACAATTTTATTGGATTTCACTCTTAGATTAAATATGAAATGATTTGCTTTAAGATGATGTGACTTAGTGACTCATTTAAAACCCTTTAAATGGAGGTCATCGAAGAAGATGCTCATAATGGAGGTGTTAGAGGTTACTTCCTCCGTCCCACAATAAGTGATTCAATTTGACTATTTACACTATTAATATAACATACATTGATCATAGTTTTCTATTAATATATAAATACAAATGGTAGCATATAAGATGTTGTATGATTTGTCTCGATGAATTTTTTAAAATTAGTATCAACTTTTTATAATTTTTATTAATATATAATCAAATATATTAAAAGTCAAAATTGTGCATTGATATATGTAAAACAGTTAACTAGGTCACTCGTTGTGGGATGAATGGAGTAATATACAATAAATGATTAATATACATAGAAAACGACAAATTTGTATGAGACAAATGAGATACTTAAAAAAGAGATATAGTTTATCTTTAATATCTTCAATTCTTTATTAGAAAATATTATGAAAATTTAATATTTTAAAAATATTATTCATCGAGACGAATCTAACAACATCTTATATGATATTATTTATCTTTGTATATTAGTAGAAAAATGTGGTCAAAATATGTTAGATCAATAGTATACATTGTTAAATACGTTATCTATTACGGTACGAAGAGAGTAATTAATATTTTTTTACCTGAGTAAACGCTTTAACTCCATTCCTCTTAATTTTGACTTCAAGATTAGGATTCTCAGCAAGCTGCAATAACACATCCACCATATCTTTAGCAACATAATCCTTAACATCTTTCCTTCTTTCAATGTGCTCCTCCAACACATGTTCCATAAACCTATTAAATCTCTTACCACAAGCCTTCATTCTCTTCACATAACCTTGCAAGTCTAAGAATTGAATCCAAGGAATAAAATCCCCAATATTGAAGACCCCATTAAGCAAAAACAACTCATCCAACATCTCCTTAAACTCTTCAGGGGAAATAATAACATTTTCACTCTTCTCCAAGTATTTCTTCCCCAACACCATGCGGCTTATAATATTAAGACTAAAAGTTGAAAGATGGTCCTTCAACAAAATAGTTTTATTTTTTGAATTGAAGAGTTTATGCAGAAAAATATGTAATTCTTCTTTTCTCATGTACTCATAAGACTCGAGACTTTTTACACTAAACAATTCCCTTTGAAACATTTTACGGGCTTGTTGAAAATATGGACCGTATGGGTTCCAAGTGATGTTAGAGTAGTTATAAGTTGTGTATTTTCCGCAGGCAAATTTGGGTCGTCCGACAAGGACAATGTCGTTTGTTTTAAGGAAAGCTTTGGCTATATCTGGGCTCGAGCCCACAATGACGAGTTTGGATCCGAACCATAGACGCATGATGGGGCCATATTTTTTAGTGAGCCCATGGATGGATTGATGTGGGAGGGATCCGATAAGGTTCATATTTCCTATTATAGGCCATGGTTTTGGTCCTGGTGGTAGATTGTATTTGCGGCGATGGAGACGAAGACGGTGGATGAATAGGAGAAGGATGACAAATGTTGTACAAAATGTAACCCAATTAGGAAGTACAAATAATTCTACTATCATATTTGGTGAATTTTGACTTTGTTTTGGTGTGAGATTTAGAGGGTTGTGAATGTGATGAGATTTTGAAGGGTGAGTGGGTCCTTTATTTATAATCATAGTAGAGAAAGCTATAGCTCAATATTTCATGGCCCCCGTGCAGCGAGACAAAAGATATCGATTAGAAAAATACACCTTTTATTTTTTGTTTGTAGATAGTCGAAATGACAAAATATTATAAATTCATACACATAAGTGGAGGTACCAGAGTTCGAATCCCGATCATGACGTCCGGTTTAACAATTTCGGCATTTTGCCAGTTGAGCTAGGACTTGCGGACGAAAAATACACCTCTCTATAATCAAGCAAACTCTTGTTTAAGCTTGCTTAGTTATTAAACTTCAACTTGTTTTACTATTTAAAGAAATAGGTTCAATCAATGATTAATTTAAAAGTAAAATTTAAACTTAATTAGGTTCAACTTATTTTTCTTACAACTTGAAAGTTATCTTGTCGTTTGCAAGCGGGATCTTGGCAAATTGAGAAGACTTTAACCGTTAAAAATCAAGAATAAGTTGGCCTATCCACCTCTCAAACAAAAAAGAGTTGACCGATAAAAAATAATAATAATAATATTAAGTGGAAGACCATTGACTTATATATTTTTGCTTTTAAAAAGACTTCAAGTAAGGTCGGAGATAAATTTTATTTATTTTTTCTTGAAAAAAATACGATAATATTTGATCATATAACAATTCAATCACACTTCATTTTAATTAAAAATATTTTATAACGAATCAAACAATTGATTCAAATTGTTAATGAGTTCCACCAAAGTGCAGATTAATAGTCCTCGTGAGTATAGCTCAGTTGGTTTGGACAATGCATAATATATGTAAGGTCTGGGATTCGAACCCCATAAATATACCCATTTCAATTCGCTTATGAAAATCTAGCTCCGTTTGTTTTGGACTTTTTTCAAAAAAAAAAAAAAAAATCTTAAAAAAATCACTTTTTTCATTTTTAGGAGTTTGTTTGGGATTTTTAGATAAATCATTTTATCAAAAAAAATCTATTTTGATCTTAAAATGAAAAGCTATTAGTAGAGTTGTCAAAACGGGCCAGTCCATTTAGCCCGAATAAATATAGGGCTTGGGCCTAAAATATTGAGCCCGAATTTTAATAGGGCTTTTTAGCCCGGCCCTTAAAAGCCCGGCACCCGTTAGGGCTAGCTCGAATGGGCTGCGGGTAGCTCGTTAGCCCGCATAACAAAAAAAAAATTCTATAAATTATATATATTTTTCAAATAATTATTTACTTTGTTGATTATCAAAGTAAAAAACAAAAGTGAAAATTCAATGAATTAACACAAATATAAATGGAATATAAAATTATATTTATTCATTTCATTATTTATAGTTTTAAAGATCGAATGTATAAATATCTATAACCATAACATATCTAATTTATTTAAAATCATTTTCCTCGTCGTTTTAGTTTACGACGTTTGTACGAAAATGTTTACAATTTACTTTTGTGCTAGACATTATTTAAACATATTAAAAATATTATTTATAAAAAAATTATAGCAATGTTTTATAGTACTTTTTTAAAATAAAAAATATATAATTTTTAATACGGGCCGGCCGATTTAGCCTGCAGCCCGTGTAGGGCCGGGCTCGGGTAGTATATTTCAAGCCCGTTTTGTCAACCGGACTTTTTAGCCCGGCCCGTTAAAGCCCGAAGTCCGCTAGGGTCGGCCCGTTTAGGGCGGGGCCGCCCGTTTTGACAGCTCTAGCTATTAGAATTAGCTTTTCTCAAAGAAAAATTTCAAAAACAAAGAGGTAACACTTGTATATGTTAAAACTCTTTTTTTTTTTTTTAAATGGATTTTTATGAATAGTAGGCAAAAGCAAAAAATTTCAGATTTTTTCTTAAATCTCTAAAAATTGATCTCTAGATTCTTTTGACACAAAATCTATTTTTTTTAAAGATAAAACCCACCTCTAATCACATCATTCCATAGTGTTACTTTTGTAACATCTCAAATGTAACTTGGGAACAATCTCTAAAATGCTTACGCAATGGAAATAAATCTTGAAGTAGGATACTTTCAGAAGAAATGTAGCAATTTAAAATAGAAACTTGATAAATGTTTGAAGAACTAGTTTATATTCGAATTAAGTATTGAACAATGTTAAAAATATAATTGAAAGTTCAAAAAATACAACATGAAAACCCTTTCTTTAGACTCGAGTTGTAATCCGACAGCTGACGAGTTTTTCTGAACTTTGTCACTTCTTCCATGAACTAATACCTAAAAAAGAAACAACAAAATGGAATGAGATATATTATCTCAAGTGAGTTTTCAAAGAGGGATAAAACTTAATCTCTCCTTAGAAAATCCGTAGTTAAAAGCTCATATCAAGTAAATTACTGATAAAATACAGGTCAAATGCATCTAAATGTCTTTTAAGTTTTTTGTTTTTTTCAAATTGGTCCTTTAAATTTCGAAAGTCCCAAACAAGTCCTTTTAGTTTTTGAATCGCTTCAAACAAGTCCTTTTAGAGGATGATGGTGATGATTCAGATGATAGCAACAAAGAGCATTATCCACCATTTGTCAAGCCTATAAAGATGACTAATTTTAAGTGGGTGTTAGGAGTCAGATTTGGTACCAAAGATGAGTTCAAGGAAGCAATTACCAACTATGTTATCTACAATGTGAGACTAAAAGGACTTGAGACTTTTGAAACTTAAAGGACCACTTTGGGAAAAACGAAAAACTTAAAGGACCTTTAGATGCATTTGAAAGGCTTTCTCATGCTTTGAATGCCGGCCGGGTCCACGGCCGTCTAAATCGACAGAGACCTGTACCTCATTCTCAGCACCCCTTACAGTATTGGGCTATTTCGCCCTAAGCTCGGCGTTCATCTTTCCGGTCTAGCTCAACGATGAGCTCTTTAGATGTTCAGTCTGTTTAGACGGATAAGACGTTGCATGTCATCATCATGGGAACCTCATCATCGCAGGTATCCTCGGGTCCCGACAGATATCCTTCTGCAACAAACTATTCATATCTTAGGTTTCATAATCTTACTATAAACATTCTTAGTTTTTCGACATGCCACAAAAGAATGCAAAACCATAGCATAATACACATGAGTTCCTCAACCAAGGAAAGAACTTTGTCTGGCAGTTATGAATTCGTCAACTCTTCAAAAGAGTGGTAAGTACGCCATAGTTTTTTTGAGCTAATAAACTAACAATTGCATAAGCAAAAAGATAGAGTAGAAACATAAATGATAAGTTATGAAAAATAGACTGATTTGATTGATTATGTGTCGAATAAAATGTACAAGTGTGATATTAGTTATAGACAAAATTAGTCCTAATGACCAATACATTGTGGCCTAAAGAATCCAACATTGTTCGGCTATTCTCACGGTAACGTGTGCTTCTTCCCGTTGCTGGGATTATGTGATGCCCTATGTTTGACCAATTTGCTCCCAGCTCATGGCATTTTCCATTTTTTTTTTGTCCACCCTGCTAATTGCCTCAAAACGTGCCTCTGTGAAGATAGTCGTTTCGGTTAGTAGCACTATAAATATGGAACACGAGCAAAATGATGAACTGCCAAGTTCCATGTGCCTTTGCTGTTTCTAACACTCCCACGATGTGCGCAAACCATTGCGGACTTGACAAAGATTCGCTTATCGCGTATTCAGCCGTTTTGGATTAAACTATATTGTTCATTCAGCTAAAGAGAATTTAAATGACCCTAACCTCAGATGTGTGTCGGTCTCGACTAAAAATTTAAGTATTTTTAGGTGTAAACAAAGCAAAAATAATGTTATATTTATGTGATTTAAACATTACCACCGTGAAATGTGTTGAAAAGGAGTCATCTTTTCCGTCCTTGTAATCTCCATCTCAAAAACTCTCTTAAACGTATAACATTACATTCATAGTGGTTGAATTAACCCAATTAGTAGTATGTAGCATCACAATCCTCCCATACACCTGTAGCTACTTCCACTATGCTCATCACATGTATTGGCACCGGAAAACGACACGTGTTGGACACTAAACATGCATTCGATCAGAGAAGTCGATGCAATAAAGGTTTGATTACGTCACATATGAAATTTTAGTTCCAGATATTTGCAATCAATAACTGAAAAATGGTTCAAATCACAGATGAACTCATTAATCAAATCTACAGTCTATACAACACTACATATATAAGCCACCAATGTCTACTAGTAATAATGTTTATCAAATCTAAGGACAAAATGTTCCAGAGTCACTGATTATAGTACTAATACTACTGATAAATAAACCAACCAACCATAATGCTTAGCAAAATGTGATATGATATTGTGACTCATTTATTTATTTAAGACATTTTTTCTATGTGGACACACTATTTGGAACCCCTCTGCATGTAACACCAGGTCCAGAACTGGGAGCAAGTAATTCATAAGGCAAAACACCGGCACCGCAACGGTTCCTCAAATTCCTATCACAATTCCTACTATCAATCACCTTCTCAATCTTTCCAATTTCAGCAGAGAATTGATAAAATGCTTCGACAATCTCAGCATCACCCGTCCAAATCGAAGGCTGTTGCCTCTCACCTAAATACTCTTCGTCAGACGAATGAGTCGAAAGCGTGTCCACAACAGCCATATATTTTGTAGCTTGCAACAAACTAGGCAATGCATTGAGAAAATACTTTTGTGGATCAGATATGAAACTTGTATATTCAGGGTCATTCTCTTCTGGAATTAATCTTCTCATCAACGGGGGACGATTTGGCACGTAACCTCCATAAGGGTACTGTCCAAAATTAAGTGCAGCATGTTGCGCGGATGCATTCCAAATTAAGATTGTTAGGACTTGGACAAGATTGTCACTGTCGTTCAATCTCGGCCACCATGATTCGTCTTTCATATCGGCGTGGCCTACATTGATTGATTCGGAGTACCAAGCTTGTAACTCTCTGTCATTGATTATTAGGCTTGGATTTGGGTAGTAATAGTTCACATAGGTGCGAACCCAATTTTCTATTGCTGACCAAATTAGAAGACCATCTTCTGCATAAGGGTAATCTTTCATTATTAGCTTTAGCCCATGTGGTTGTGTGGGGTCAGGTACTGCCATTCCCCTGAAATGTTAAAAAGTGAAAATCTTAGTTAGATTTATATGTCATTTGCTTACACCAAATAAAGCAAACATCAATTGCATGTCAAGAAAAATGTAGTGTCTCTTTTCACTAGAAGTCAACAATATCCTAATAGCATCTCTATCCCATTCACAACATTGAATGTAAAATGGTTTACGTTTGGACAATAAATTGAAGTGTAAAACTCACGTTTAGAGTCAAAAACTATAAATCATAGTTTCAAATTAGAATCAATTCTAGAGTCAAAATCAATTATTCAGAAATGCACTCAAAACATATAAAAAAGTGAAATCAAACATATACTAAGTGAAGCCTCAAACAAATCATAAAAGAAAGTTCAATATTTACAATTTCTCTTTAGGTATCAAAATATAGTTGTAAAGAATCGCAGTCAAACGCAGCTGATACAATCAAAGACCACCATTGAAGACCTTTATTTTAAACTTTAGAGTTGAGGTCTTAAATTAATAAGTTATAACAAACCAACGATGCGCCTGAAATGGTAAAAGGTAGCAGAAAAATTTCAAGTACAAGTTAGAATTTACCATACGCCTTATCTCTATATTTAGTGTGTTTGAGTTACGTCACTAGGATCTTTAAAACAAAGCGGGAAAAAATGCGGAAATTAAAGTAAGATATTTACCTGCGGATGAGATCTTGAGGGAGGCTATCCTGGTCAAAACGCCAGTTGGTTTTGTAAGCAGCAGAACTAATCTCCATTGCATATCGACCAGGAGTGAAGCAAGACTCAATGACACCATCTGCATTGATCAAGCTCTGTCGAGCTAAAGCATTGATCTCCAAAGTGTACCTCATGTGTGGATCCAATAACTTGAAAATTGGATGCATTGCACTTAATTGCCTATGAGCAGACAATATAAATGGTTCCATGCAAGCATGTGTACGTAGCCTATATAAAATTCACCAAGAAAAAAGAAACAAACAAACAAGTTCATGTGAGTTATATAATCCACCAGGTACATATTCTATGCTTCTATAAAAAAAAGTTCTATACTTCAAATCACCAATTTAGTATTCAAATTGCATGTGTCAATGAAACAATTTTTTCAAACCTATGAAGCAATGATTTTTCGCATGAAATGCATATTTCATATTTGGTGTCGGACACATGTCAAAATTTGATACAACACATGTGATTACATTCAATTATTTCATTGAATTATTATTAGTGTCGACGTTCCAGTGTAAATGTCATGTGTCACTTGTCACATAAATTTTTAGGACTAAATTGGTGATTGACCAAGTAAATGAAAATTTGTGGTTTTCTTACCAATGGTGGGCAAGTTGGTGCACACCAGCATCATTGGAGCAAACATGAGCTTTTGCAAGCATCCACATCCAATTAGTAGTAGCATCTAAAGCAGGTGTAACTACACGTTTTGATCGAGTATTTGGTCCAGATGGAGGCAGGCTAAGTTCAATAGCAACAGGCTTTAGAGTACCAAGTGGTGTCAAGTAGTATATGGTACGTGTGGCATATGATTTTCTACCATCTAAGGCATTGATCCTTTCCAAAAATGGAAGGTAGATATCATGATAATCAATTATAAACAACTTATTTTGATCTATAGCCTGCAAAATTCAAAAAAATAAATAAATAATTAGCAAGAGTTTAGTTGAAATAGTATAGTAATAAAAAAAAAGTCAAAATTTATATGATCTACTACTTTGACTATTCTTTATTCAGAATTCAATGAAATGTGGATTAAATAGTAAAAATAGGATAATTTTAAATTTATTTCTTTTGGAACCTATTGGGCACCATGATAGATTCTCCTATTTTAACTGATTTTTCTTCATACGTAAGAGTTCGTTTGTCTCAAAATTTACTCAATAAATTTAGAAGTCTAAGACAAATTTTAAAGCAAGACTTAAAACTCTAACTTAAATTGCTTAGACTTTAGGTCGATCCTGAGTAGTCAAACATCTGACAATTTGTTTAAAGTATCCAAATCACACACTACTTGAAACAAACCACATATTAGTGACCATTATAAATTTGATGTCAAGTGAAAAAATTAATCCATGGGAAAAATGTTTTTCTTTAAGGTACATGGGAAATGTTATACTAATTGGTTAAATAGTTTGAAAAACACTTCCCAAAGCACTTGATTAGGTAACATGGTTAGTAAGTTAATGAACGCTTTGTACCAAGAAGAAAAAAGTTTATGAATGCATTATATGGTACCTCTTGGACGGTCATGCCATTAAGTTGATTTAAAATGTGCTCTTTTTTAAGAGCAGACTCTTGTGGACCATAGATTTCAGGATCTAATTTACTAACAGGTGGGAAAACTGTAAGTCTCTCAATGGTAACAGGATTAACTCCAGCTATTGCTTGACGAGCAAATTCATCATCTCTCAACCAAGCAAATTTATCCTCTGCACATTAGACACATGAGATCAATAATTTCACAATTAATTAAACAAGAACTTTAATTTTTATATTAACACTTTATAATAACTAGACACACATGTGAAACATTAATTTAAAATTAACAATTGAATGAATACACCTTTTGAAGTAGTAATAATTAATAGCAAATTGGCCCAGTTGTAATTTTTTATATAGAAAAGGAATGGTATGAACACTAGATCTATCTTTGAACTGAAAACTCATCTTTTTTGGGTGAAATTCAACTGACAAACACTAAAAGCCAAATAACATGTTGTAGTGTGGCACTCTTTAATTTGTAGCACTATCTTTTCATATGGCATGCCATTATAGAATATTCATGGCATAAGACCCCACCACATTGCAAATGAAAGGGAAAGTAAAAAAAGTATAAATTTTCCTTTAGTGTAATTGGTATATGATTTGGAGATATTTCAAATCTAAGTTAAATTTTTATAAAAAACATAATTCAATTTCGAAATATAAAGTTTAGAAATTTTCTAAATGAAGAAAATGTAAAACCCTAAGAAAAATTATATTTCAAAAAATATACAATGCTACATCTTCCATCCAATGACTTGTTAATTCATTATTCAACCTGACGTACTAGTAGAATTAAGCCGAAAATTTAGTAATGCGGAAATTTTAAAAAATGGAGGATAAAAATTGTGAATCAGACGAGAGGACTAAAAGGTTATTAAAACCAAAGATTTACTTATGAAAAGAATTAGCATTAACTCAATTATGCAACCAGTTTTCTTAGCAAAAAGGACAAGAAATTAGCAATAACAAGTGCATATTCCACTCACTTGATATAATCTTGGGAATGTCATACTTAAGGATACCCTGGCTGGTGGATTCTTGGATCTTGCTAACAATGTGAGGCAATGGAAGTTTCTTCAAAATATCATCTTGCAAACCTAACTTAATGAGTAGTCCAACACTATAAAGGCCATCAACATCTGAGAATTCGTTGAAATCTTTGTTTTGAGCAGAAAGACTTGATTTAAGGCCAGGAAGCAAGTTATGAAGCACTCCTTTTAGCCTCTTCACTGAAAATGTGTTCATTTTTGATTCCTCAAATCTTTCATCTCTTGGTATATACATAGGAAGTGGCTTCTCCACACGACTCTCACAAGTAATATCTACAGCACCATCCAATTCAATTTTGCTTAGTTATTTAGAATTTCCATAAAGTGAATGAGTCGGGGTTCAAATTTAGGAAATCTAATATCGCACTTTAAAGGATAGAAATGTAGTTTAACACCCTACTAAAGGATATAATGCAAAATTCATTAATCATTTAGTAGTGTAAAATTGCTTATTTAATTAATTATTACCTGTATCAGATGGTTCACGGCCAGTACGACACCGTCTAGGGTATGGATACATTTCAGATCCGCCAAGAGTTGGTCTAGCAAGATCAATTCCTCTATCTGGGTTTCCAAGATCATTGTATGTGTCATAATCATAAATTCTGTCAGATAATTTTCTAACTCCTTTTCCATCACCTCTCAGATTTTTCAGGTCTTTCTCCCTCAAAAGTTTAATCCCAGCAGGTGTATCATCGGGTAGATAAGGCTGTTCAAAGTAAATCAAACATATGTTACCACTTTATTCCGAAAAGAATATATACTATACTTGATCTTAGTCGAAAGATCGAGAAAGGTAAATGTTACCATTTTATTTTTATATTTAAGGAATGTTGCCACTTTATTAGTTGTAATAAATTAACATTAGGGAAATGCCGAATAGTATCGAGGGTAATATTATTTCACCACATTCACCCTCGATCATAAGGAGTATTTGTAATAGTCAGAAAAATAAGAGGAATGCGAGAGATATTATTTTCTAACACTTTATAATATTCATCTTTTATTAGATGAAATTAATCTATATCCTAGTACCATTTTAAGAAGACCAATTTTTAAGTTGTGAAACTCACCTTCATTTAAACATATAAAGGAGTGAGTGTTAGAAAGCGTTCAACTGTCTAAAAAATAAAGATAAAGACTAGTAGTATTCTTTTTCTTGACAAGTACTGCTATTATTTAATTCAACGGTTTCTTTGCCCAATTCATACCGGTAGGTCAATTCAATGGTGCTTGGTCCATGCATAAATTTTCTAGCTTAATTGTTTATTAATACTATATCACTTTATCACGGATAATTAATTAAAAAATGCAATGATATATAACACTAATTATAAAATCACGGACTGTTTGGTTTTGGCACCTAAAATATTAAATAACATTCAATATTTTTACGGTAAAAAATGAACTTTTGGAATTCTTGTCCCTTTTCAAGATTCTTCAAAAGAAAAATTATTATACCTTTTAACTTCCAATTTTCTCCTTATTTCTCACGTTGAAAAAATGAATAAACAAATAATGTTGCCTTATTATACTATTTCTTTGGCTGTACTATTTTTTTTTCTTACTGGGCCATGTTATGATGACAGAACGAAAAATATAAAAAACAAAAAAAGAGTTGAAGAATTAATTATTAGATACCTTATTAGAAAAGAAAATTCTCTTTCCAGGAAGATCTTTTCTGGCTTGAACCCAAGAATTGCAAGGAAAATGAAATGCTCCAGTTGCAAATCCTTCAATTGTTATATTTTCTAAGTAAAACTCTTGTTGATGATTATTTATCACAGTAATTGCTCCTGGTTCTCCAAAATTTGAATCAACCGTAAATTCAGCTGTGTAATTAACTCTCTCAGCTTTAATATTAGTCTTCTTTGACCAATCCTTCAACACTGCTTCATTGGTCTTCTTTGCAGCGTTTGTTTCTGAAAGATCACAACATAAAAATCACCAATAATTTAATTCAGTTATAAATTTAAAGTTAATCCAAATAAATTTCCAAAAATAATTAAAATTGATCAAAATCAAAGAACATTAAATTAAATTTAAAAGCTATGAAGCACAGATACGGACGGACACTAACATGCCAACACCGCTAATAATTTCATAAAATTACATAATTCAGTGTAATTACAAGTGTTGGTGTTGTATCAGTGTCGGACACCGGGACACGTTAAATCCGATGAGTGACTGCGCTTCATAGATTAAAAGTATAAATTAAATATTGATTTTTAATTAACAGAATGAAGAAAAGTCTTACTTGGATCAATCTCAGTGCTAAAAAGTTCAAGAACAACATTTCGTCCAATCCTATCAGTAAAAGCATCAAGATGTTTCACAAAAGTCTCTTTGAAATCCTCTTTGATCTTGTTCCTCACTGTCACAACAGCTCTAACCTTAAATTTCACTGGTTTCTCAGCAGGAACAGAAGAAGAAGATGATGATATAGAAGAAGATGAAGAAGAGCTTTTCATCAAATCTTCACTGATAGCTGCAACAGGGAACTTTGCAGATTTTCTCAACCTGACAACTCTTTTGTTTCCATAAGGAACAAAAACAGGACTGATCAAGAAACTACCATTCTTCTGTTGAAAACATGGTGAAGAAGAAGGAAATATTGGTCTCTCTACCAATGAAGAACCCATGAATTCTTTTGTTAGGGCCATGAATCAATGGTTTCTTTGAGGTTTTTTCCTTCTTCTAAGGTTTTTTTGTTAATTTTTATGAAGAAGGTTTTGTTTCCTACGTTTGGTGAAATGAAAGAAGAAGTGGAACAGTGAGAAATAGTTAGTGGTTGTGTCGGTTTTAATGTAAATAGTTGGCTTAAGAATTGTTTTATATATATACAAGTGAAGAATACAATTAGTCAAAAAAATAATTTGAAGAACACAAGAAAAGTAGATTAAATAAAAGGTGGCCAAATATGAATCATGAATTTCTCTTCACCGTCCACACGTTTTATTTTCTTGCAGTTTATGTATATGCATATGATTTTTATAGTTGAGTCCTTAATTACTAGTATTAGTGCAACTAGTATTAATTCAACAACTTTTTATTTCCTACCGTCCTAGTAAGTCCTAATCCTAACTTTTTATATTTAGAGTGATCTTAATATACTATATTTTTTGAGGGAGTTAACTATTTATATAGTTTGCTAATATGAATGAAAAAGACAAAAAAGAAGTAGTAAAAAATATATAAACTAGTTAGTGAGCTTTAATTAGGAACGATTAGATGTAGAATACTCGAGTTGGAACTTTAAAGGTTACGCTAACAAGTGTCCTGGATGCTTGTTAAAAAAGTTAAATATGGAAATAAGTAATAAATTTAAGGTAAAAAAGTCAATTTCTAAAATTTAGAGGTATTAAACACAATTTTTAAGAGAAATACTCTTTTTTGTATTTCTTGTCAAATGCTCTTAAAGTACTTGTTAACATTTTCCATCGTATAATCAAGTACCTTGCAATTATTGTTACTAATAAATTATGGATTATGACATTTGTTAAGGAAACCAAAAGTAGTAGGTTTGCATTAGATTCAACAATATTTTAACTTTTAAAACATCAAATTCACCACTTTTCAATGCAATATTTTTATTTTTATCCTTTTAATTAATGCCTTAAGAAGACTCTTTAGCATGCATCTAAATCATTCAAAAATTCAAAGGAAAAATGCATAGACTAAATATAATTTTTTTAGAGAGGCTAAAAATAAAATTTTAAAAGAATATACAAAACCAAATTATATAGTCGCCTACAAAATTTGAAGTCTAACGTAAGAGATTTTAGTAGTTGAACTCTTTCACGAGCATGTGTACTTGGGCTTTGTAATTGTTGTGAATTCGGACCAGATTTCACACCAATAAACTTACATTTGTGGAGCAAAATAAAGTAGTAATCAATAATCATAGTAGCTTCAAGCAACAACAACAATAACAAACCTATATCTAAGTATGAAGAAAAACCGCAAGCAAAATCAAAGCATAAAGATGAAGAGATAAGTGAAACAAACACACCAAGATTTGTTCACCCAATTAGACCCAGCAATGATCTACGTCTGAGATATATATATATATATATATATATATATAGAGAGAGAGAGAGAGAGAGAATTATCTACTTCACTAGCAATGAGATTCTTACAAAGAGATATAGAGGGTTACAACAAATTTACTTCAACAAGCTATATTAGAACAAATCTAATTTCTACCAATTTCTCAATCTCTTCCCATGAACAAGAGACTCAAAGATTTTCACTCACCAACGTGTTTGTAATTGTTTCCAACCCAAAAATATCACTCAAAGACCCCAACCTTTAGCTTTTATGTTTTCTAAAATTCCCACCTTTGGTTTCATGAGATTTCACAACAAAATGATGAAATAATGCTTAAATAGTGTGCTGACACATGCTAATTTTTGCCTCACAATCTACTGGTATGCTTTTAGATGTCCGCAAATCGCCTTAGGATTTTCTCAAACTGCCTCACAATTTGGACATAACTGGGACACATAAACAACATTGTAAATCACCTCACGGTTTGCCCTGAAGCCGATTTCGCAAATTCATCATATCATCAATTTTGAGTCACAATTTCAACATTTCTCCACATTGACTATAATTTTTTGGTGATGTTAACTTAGCCATCAACCACATTTCTCAATATCATTGCATCTAACTAAACCATGTAATTTCATAAGTTTTCACCTTTATCTCGTCAACCCTCTGAGTGCCTTCCACTCTCTTGAAGATCCTTACATCCAACTACATTAGGATTTTTTTGTAGTTCCACAATTTTCACCATAACATCTTCGAACCCCGGAGTGCACGTCTTCGTCTTCTTGAAGATTTACTTGTTCTCCACAAAAGCAAACATGCAAGGACTCCATAGTCGAACCATTTGGATGCCATCAACTTATCTCCACCTAGTCCCACTAATAGAAGACTCCACCTCAAGCCGAGTTTTCTCTACCTCAAGTTCCCAAGTGCATACATCCACTATGTCTTTCACCTTTTAACCTCCACATTAAGGTTGGTCATAAGTATTCGTATCTCCTCCTCTCTAGGTTGAGCTTAAGTATTCTTCGCACCGCCACTCCAGGCTGATTTTAAGTGTTGAATGTCTCTCCAAATGAACACTCATCTACATGAGAGTCAACATCCAAGTGTCGTTTTTTTCAAGGTGAGAAACTCCACCTTCTTCATTTTCCTAACATGACACCATTAGATCCCTTGCAAATTGTGTGGAGTCATCGTTGCACCGTAACTTAGGACAATCCTTTTGTAACGGTCGTTGCTGTGACACGAAATAACCTATATATACTTCGACTTATCACCAACTTTTGAGTTTCCATGGTTTACTCTACACCCACCTCCTCTTCTTGAGACACTTAATCCTTCGCTACCACCGTCATCTGTTAAGTCTTTGGACATAGTTAGCTACTTGGTTCTCAACGATGTTTGGACTTTCTCAAATGTGATAGTGTCTTCTTTACCATAGTGTCTTGGCACGGGCTAAACCGCCTTACGATATGTTAGTAGTACACCAACTGTTTCTAGCTGTCATGAGAGGTGATTTTCACAAGTTGCCTCATGGTCTGATCAGAATTGAACATTGAAAATCGGTTTTCCATTTCAACAAGTCGCCTCACAATTTTCTCTGAAACCAATTTTCAAAATTCATCAATTCATCAATTTTGAGTCATGATTTCAACAATAATCATACTAAAGATGATCAAGTCTTATTTAGACCCACTTACAGGCTGCCTCCAAAATTGTCAACAACACACTCTTTATAAATTAGTTTCTTCTATTGATTAAAATTCATGTATAAGTAACTAAAATATGTGAAAACTTTGTGATTTTGTGACATATTTCCAAAATATTTGGACTTATACTGTTTGGATTCCAACCAATAAAGAGTTATATGTTAAAAAAATGGTGGTGTCATGGAGAGTATCTTGCTAACACTTCTCATATAAGTTTGTATAAGAGGCTAAAATTTGCTATGCTCAGATTCATGTTTTAAGAACGCTCATGTCCGATCAATTATTCAAAACCAATCATCATTAAAAAATTATAAATAAATAATGTGTATTCATGGGGTCCGTCTAAGGAGTCATTCTTAATGTATTATCATTGTGGATACTCTTTTATAAATTTATCTTCTTATTAGTGCTATTATTCATATGTAACTTCAAAATCTATGGGATAGATAGTGAGTCAAAACAAGGTAATGAGATTTTTCCAAGTAAAAGACGCGGTGTTTGGGAAACAGCAATGAAAGTGTGTTACATGCATGACTTGGACTTACATGACATGTGCTGTACACTTGTACATGCTTTTCCCTAGATTTTATTTGTAAAAAATTGCAGTGGTGCCCCTTGGACTTGGTTTTTTGCAACTTTATTCTTTGGTCAAGGATCTTTAATTTTGCGGACCTTGTTGACCAATGGAGAAATACCAAACACAGATGAGATCCATGGTCGGTACAATAACGAACGGACCCAATTCAATATGTGTATTCTTACTTTCATATGAAGACGTTTCTATTCAATCAATTCCATGAATTTTATATAAAGTCAGAAACTTGGTCAAATTAAATTCCTAATTTTTTTTTGTAGTCATAAAGAAATCCAGTTAGCCATACGAAAAATAAAGTTTACATCAATATTCTAAATTCCGGACTCCGGTCCATTTGATGAGTATATTTGATTACATCATAATCACTTTTTTCTTAAGAAAAATATTATTATTTATTGTTGAAACATAATTTGTGTTTTGTGAAATAAAATATTCATACGAGTCTCATACACAATATTAGTGTTTATATAGTAGAAGTATGATTCTTGTAGTATGCTTAAAGGGTATCTAATTTTATAATTAAGAGAGGACACATTAACATGACCACAACTCACACGAGGTCGCTGTCGTCCAACCGACTCAGTTTGGGGTGTATTATTTTTTAATGACCCAAAATCTCAATTATTATTTATAACTTTTTCTTCTGGTACATGCCAATTTTTTTAACGCGTTAGCACACGATCGACATACGCCAACATGCGTCCAACACACACACGCACGTGTGTACCCTCCAACCATAAACCAAATCATTCTCGCGTCACACGTTAATGAGGCTAGATCGATCGTCCGTTTTCCAACAATCATACAATATGAGCCATCCATTTTTTTAATTGATCTTGGATCCTCGCCTATAAAAGGAGTGCACGGTCTCACTTTCGAGATACACCAAAACTCAACAATCTACAAGTTTTCTCTCGTTCCCATCTTTCTACTCGACACATTTTCAAGCTACTTTTTCCTCTTTCTTTCTATCAACTCGAGTGCTCTTAATGCCATATTTGAGGATGTGTATCTAAAACGGATTCTACAATGCAATAGAACTCAGGTACAGTTTTCGCTGAGTTGCTTCATCCTGAAGACGCAGTGGTTGGTAATCATGTTAAATGCCAAATTTAAGTAATTTTCAATATACTTTTAATGACACTTGTTAACATGAACTTTAACTTATGTAAAGCAAGTGATTTTCCCCCACTTTATTGTACATAATAGTAACTAGAATTTGATACATGAGAATGATAATAGTCGCATCAAACCATGTTATTATAAGTTAGATGAGAATGAAACAATCAAACAGGACAGCAGCAAAACATTTTATGGAAAAGAAAGCTAAAAAGGTTGAGATGTTGTCAAAATGGCTAAGCCCCTAAAAAATGGCTATGCAATTTTAGAATTGGGCAAAATGGCTAAGCGCCACGGGAAATGGCTAAGCAATTTTGAAACAATAAAAATGGCCAACGCCACAAACGATGAAAATTGGCCACAAAATTGAGATTTGTGGCTAACTTTTGAGGGCCGGAGACCCTCACTTATTTTCTTGTCATAAACATTTGTGTTCGTCTAGTCGGCCACAAACGTTTTGCTTTGTCTAAAAATGAAAATAAGTTTATAAGGGACCAGTCCGATGCAAATTTATGGCCGTCAATACTACCGCATAAAATGAGGTGACTTTTGTTGTGGGTATATCTGCCACAAAAAATTAACCTAAAAATTATTAAAACAATATTGTAGATTGTGTTTTTATATGTATTTTCGTATGATTGTTATTACGGTTGTTATAAAATATCAATTTTAAAATATTGTCTATGATCCTAAATATAAGATTTTTTTTTTTATGTTCATAACTAATGTATCCGATTTATATTATAGGCCAAAACATTAAATATTCAATGAACCTGAAAAAAGAACCTTTTTTATAATTAGCACCGGAGGGAGTATTACACATCGTAGGAAAAAACATCTGGAAATCAAATAACATATTCTTAAACCCTGCTTCCTCCCCTTGTGGAAAACTCAAAAATCAGAGGAAAAAACAATGACCGTTGAACAACAACAAGAGAATAACATATCTAAATATAAAAATTACAACACATAAACTTCTCTCAAAACCGACGACCCCAATACACCATACTCTCAAAATCATATATCGGAACTACAACTCATAACACTCTAAGACAGGAGCGTAAGAAAAAAGAAAAAAATCAGGTACAAGTTTAAAATGTTTCCAACCGATTCATCATGTAAGACATCTCGTTTACACATACTAGACGACATGAGACATTTTTCCACATATTTCAATCAACTCCAACAATATCCACCTTGATTAAAATTGATAGGCCCTCTACTTCCATTGTCACACAAACAATTATAGTTCGAAAAAACTAGCAAACTCCATCATAAATAGTATACTTCACTTGGAGATAAAGCACTCCAAGATATTCTAATGTGAAAAATCATATTGAAAAATTATGGTACAACTTCTATGTTGCCTTTCTCATGTAGTTCTTCAGCCATCAATAAAATCTCACATCACACTATGCATCAATTCCAATTGATACCTGTGTGCCAACCAATACCCTGTGTAATATCGATGGTATCAAAACAAACTTGACTTACATATTACTATGCAAAATTGATTCTTCCATTAAATTTCTCTATGAAAAACTTTACAACAGAACTTGACATTGCAATTATATACATATTGTAAATTGTGCACCAGAAAGATTCACAGGAAAGAGAGGTGAGTCACAATGGACAGACTTAAGTACCAAATATTTCCTAGCCATATCAACATTTCCAAAACAACAACCCTTTCTAATGTAGAAGAAAATATACTATTACAATACACAACATACTAAGAATTTAATATTTGGATCAAACCAAAACTTTAATACCAATTGTTGAAATATAAAGTGGAAAATACCAAAATAGGACCAAAAAAATCACTTTTGTCAAATGATACTAGAGAATGACAATATATGAAATTTATTACAACACATAGACTTCTCTCAGAAATTCCAAGGCCTTGGTGTAGCTATACTCTACAAAACAAATACTTGAACTACATCTCAAAATACTTGAAGACGAGAAAGTAAAAGTGGGAAATCAAATACAAACTTAATGTATTTTTAGCATGGACACCTTTTAACAAAGAACTAGAGTTCTTTCAAAAAAAAAAAAAAGAACTAGAGTTAATATCTACCGGTCTCCCTCCTTCTTTACCATACTAGGCGATGTGAGATATTTTTCAAAATGTTTTAATCAACTCGAACAAACATAGCACATATCGCATATTTTAATGATTTGAGTAATTCCTTTAAAAAAAATGATTTGAATAATTGTTAAGAAAAATTATTTTATCTTGTATATAATCACGAATTTTTAATATTTTTAAGTGGGTTATTTTTGTAAGTGTTTTTTATCAATAAAAACATGCTTTATATATATATATATATATATATATTGAGAAATTATTTATTTTATATATATTTTGCTATTGCATGTCAATCGTATTTTCTTTTAAGTTAAATATAAAACACACTCTTTTTAGTGCTTTATTTTTTTATTTTTTTATTTTTTACAATTCAACGGACTTTCTATATCAAGTTTTATTTTCTGTGATGAGTGTGTGCACTATCAAAGGTCTTAGTCATACCCATATCAAATTTCTTAGTGGGCATGATCTTAGTGACGTACCCGGATCAAGAAGGAGAGCACCTATAAAAACATTTCCACTTCAAGTAGAAACATTCCTGCGGTGGAGTATCTTAGTGAGTTTAATATCTGTTACTAATATTTTGTTTCCTCACGTCTAATAAACTAATTACAAATGTTTTAACTTAAAAAAAAGTGCTTAAGCAGAATTTAGTAAGATAAAATCATATTTAGGAAGAAGAAAGACCTTATTAAGCCACTACCCTTTTTTTTTTTTTTTTTTTTATGCTTCGTTTGTGCACTTATGCTCCACGCACCGTATACAACTAGAATTGCATCTTAGTATCAATTTTAGACATATATAATAAGATTGCACCAAAATAAAATAAAATCATATATATAAGTAAGGGAAGTGGGACATCGTTTTTTAGGCAAACTTTGGTTTGTTTGAAATTTATGATAAGCCCCACCAAGAGAAATTGGAGACGAAATAGAGTGAGATTCAAGTTGAAGCATGCAACCCAAAAACATTTAGATAAGATGACACGAGTCTCTTCTAATTTAATCAATGTTATGAGTTCGAATTCAGTCTTATATATGCATCAGCGCTAAAACACTCTTGGGAGAGTTTATACTTGTAGATGATACCCGATTTTAAAAAAATATTGGAGCATTTATGTTAATATTAATTAATATTACACATTGACAACAAAAAAAAAATTAGATGCAAAATCTTTTTTTTTTCTTCCAAGGAATGCAAAATCCAGCATAAAATATATTAAATTAAAGTTGGACAAAATTACTCTATAAATCTTGTATCTTATTTATTTGTAACATTTAATTCCTTTATATTTTTAAAAAAAAAATCCTTTCTTTTTTATTTTTGGTCCGTTTAAATCCTTTATCTTTTAAAGCATGCACAAATAAATTATTTTTTTCCTTTCATTTTTGATTAAAAAATATTAAGTTAACAACCGACATAGAATAATCTTATGTTTGTTAAATATTTTTTATTAAAAATAAAGAAACCATAATAGTTATTTTTTTTAAAAAAAAGCCAAAATGAAATATATAACAAAGCAGTCCCTAGAGCACAAGCTGTGCCTTAGAGACTACCATAGGAACCAAGAGTTACAACAATTACAAACCAACCCAACCGGACTACGTTAGCCAATACCCAAATAAACAAGAGGGCTTGACCACCACTGTTGGGTACCAAAAACAAAGATAGCTTTTTTAGCTTTCAACCAACCTAAGGACAACATCTTTACCTTGTCTAACAAACGGGGGATGGGAGTTATAACATTATTAAACAGACGATTATTTTGTTCATTCCACACAACCCAGTCACAAAGTAGCCATATAAGTTGCATAAAAGAACGTCTAGAAACAGCACCACCTGTCAAATAAGTAAACTGAAGAAAATGATCTGAAATATTATCGGCATCCACCCCCGTGCAACCAATCCAATCACGCACCATATGCCAAAGCGAACCAAAAGTGTTACACAACAGAAAGAGATGTTGAGCCGTTTCAGGATGACCGCAACCAGCGACACATAAGGACATATCAGGCAACAACACCCGTCGAGCAATCAAATTAGTCTTCGTTGGTAACCGATCCTTGAGGAGTCTCCATGCAAAAACTGAAACCTTCAAGGGAACCTGTTTGTGCCAAACCAACTCCGCATCAGTAGCCGCGTCAGAATGGTCCTGAGAGGTTAGCACATGATAAGCACCACGAACAGTGTATCCATCTGAAGGAGCAGGAAGCCAAACCCATCTATCTGAAACATTCGGAAACAAGAGAACATCAAGAAGTAAAGCCCTACACTCCTCTAATAACACCTCCTCCCACTGCCACAATCTACGCCTCCACCTCCAAACAACCCCCTGCTGCTCCAAATCAACAGAGAACAAGTCTGCCACAGACATAAGCTTATTCTCCGTTAACTCAAACAGTCTACGAAAACGGACACAGAAAGGAACATCCCCTAACCACCTATCATACCAAAACAACGTATCAGAACCATCTCCAACCCTCCTAGCCACGTGGGCGAGAAACCACCCACAATCACCCTCACCAACACTATCCCTAAGACGACTCACCTCCCTCCACCAACACGAAACACTCCGGCCCCCAACCTCCAACCTGCCACCTAATTCGCCATACCTGGAAACTAAGATCCTATACCACAAACCACCTCTGTCCACCAACATCCGCCAACACCACTTACCTAACAAAGCACTATTAAATTCATTCAACTGTCTCACCCCCAAACCTCCATACTCCTTTTTTGAACAAACAGTTTTCCAACCTATCCAGGAAATTTTTCTATGATCCTCACTGCCCCCCCAAAAAAAATTATTAAATAAAGATTCAAGGGAAGAGATTATACCTGATGGAGCTTTGAAGAAAGAAAGTGCATAGACAGGTAGAGAAGTCAAGACAGATTTTAAAAGAACCAGACGTCCTCCAAAGGAAAGAAACCGGCTATTCCAACCCGTAAGTCTAGCTTTAACTCGATTCACAATAGGATCCCAAAAACTAAGACGAAGAATGAAAAAACATTTCTACTCAATCCCCGTGAGTTTAGCTCAGCTGGTAGGGATATTGCATTTTATATGTAGGGGCCGGGGTTCGAACCCCGGACACCCCACTTCTCCATAATTAAATTGTGTGAACTCTAACCATTAATACTTGACCCAAAAAAAATATTTCTACTCAAATCCACCGTAAAATAACATGAATGTCAATGTTATGCTCACCTTCCTCTTTTTCTAAACTCAAAAATAAAAATTCTAAAATTGTCAATAAAAACACTAAAAAGAATTTGGTTTATTGAGAAATGTCTATATCTTCAACAATACCGCTAGGCTTCATTCTCATCTTTTTTTCATTGAATTGGGTTCCTATTTTGGGGAAGAACAGAGAAAAATTAGAGGAGGTTATCAATGTTTTTTTTTTGTTGTTTGGGATTCGAACTCAAAACCTTACATATATTATACATTGTCTCTACCAATTAAGTTAAGTTTAATCAAGAGAAATGAGTGGCTTTATCGGTCAAAAGTTTGGTGATGTTTCTCATAGTTAATTGAGAATTTCTATTATTTAGAAAAAGATGGAAGTGAACATATATATTTAATTTTTATTTTATTTAAGGAAGATGATGAAGGTAATTATAAATTTGAAAGTTTATGGATTTTTAATAAAAAAAACTCGATTATCCTAATGGCTTATTGCCAACTTAGTATTTTTTTTCAACAAAAAATGAAAAAAAAATGATTTATTTGTGCGCGTCTAAAAGATAAATGACTCAACTTTACAAATAAATAAAATAAAGATCCTTAGAGTAACTTTACCTAAAAATTAAAACTGTGAAAAGAAAATGATCAATTATGTTTTTTTTTTTTTTTATATATGAACTGGGTATCACCTGCACACAACTACAAAGACTAATTATTCATGCTGGTTTAGACCACAATAGATAGAAAAGCTCTCCATCAAGAGATATCGATTATATTAGAAACATATGAAGTAGTAAAAATATAGACTAAATTAAACTAATAAGTATTAGGTAAAACAATAATAAAACCAACAAACTATTGATCAATGTAATATATCATACTAATTAAAAAATAGATAAGTATTAAAATTTACTTACGAAGTCTGGTTCAAATTTGAAAAATTGATTAGATATCTGAAATCCTATCCGAGTGGATTTCACAAAATGACATGCTCCAAACACATATGTTCTGGACCGGCCAAAAGGATCTTTGGCCTATTTACTTAGGCCCAACACAATCCAAAGCCCAAACTCCACGTTTGGCAAACTTACTTGCAACACACCCCTTCTCCGCCGGGGGGGGGGGGGGGGGGGGGGTGCACGGAGCGAGCGAGACCGGTTCATACGAGCCACAACGTCTCTATGCACGTTCCCACAATAAACTCTATGACGGTTACACTTCCCACGATTTCGTAACCGCCAGAGCCAGGTGTGCCATTACAACGGCTCTGCAGCCTTCCACCTCTATAAATAGGGGACTCATAGCAGTCCCCAAGTTAGAATCTATCTCTTCCTGTAAACCCTCACTCTCTGATCTCTACTTACTTGAGCGTCGGAGTGCCTGCAGGTACACACCCCATCCGCTCCAAGAAGCATTATGTCGTATTCTACCACCACCTAAACCACTGCATTCAAAGCACCGACAATCACATTCTGATCAGGTACGATCAACATCTAATAATAGTTGGATTTGGGCCGTTTTCGGTTTTTTTTTTATTGGTTTTATATTGGATTAGTTTGAATTTGTACACCCTTAAATTGATTAATGTAATATATCATACTAATAAAAAAATAAATAAGTATTAAAATTACCTATAAAGTTTGGTTCAATTTTGAAAAGTTGATCCAAATTTCGGTCCAAATGGGTTTCACAAAACGACATCTAAACACATCCAATTCAATAATAGTTAAGTTTGTGCGATTTTCAATTTTTTGTATCAATTTGCGATTTTATATTGGTTCAATTTGAATTTGACCCTTAAAATGTATGATGCAACCAAACAAAAGACGTTAGGGGTATGTTTGATTTAGGGTAGAGGGAGGGGAGTGGAGGTAATACTTTTAATTATGTGTTTGGTTTAATTTTAGGAGGGGAGGGAAGAGCAAAATCCCTCTTAAACCCGCCAAATTGAGGGAATTTGGAGAGGAGAAGAGATGAACAAATCCCTCTTTTGAACGAAACATATATTTAATTTAAATACTTCCGCTCTCTTCTCCTCCCTTTCATTAACATCTCTCACTTCCCTCAGTTTAATCAAGGAACCCTAGAAGTTTAAATTGAAGATAACGGTGTCAGAGGAGATGAACAACATTCAAAACAATGTTCTCCACTTCTCATTATTTCAAAGACATGTTTTTACTAGCCATGTATTTGTTTAAATTTTTGCAATCTGAAGAAGATGAGCATGCTCTCCCTTTTTGGTTGGTTTTTGCATATCTAGTTTTTTTTTCTTTCTTTCTGCACATAGCCATTTTTGCTAATATATATCAGTTTCATATTATTAGCATTGCTTTCTCTCATTTCAAACATGAAAAAGGGTGAAATATTAATCTAATAACTAACGATTAACATCGGTCATTTTTAAAAAAAATAAACAGTCTTCTAAATATTTTTGAGATTTCAGACAATATTTTAGTGGTAAAAGATGTTACCCCTCCACATTTTTTACAGAAGGGACACCAAGAAAAAAAATAAATGACGATATCCAGTTAGACCATTTCCAATGCCAAATTTTTTAAGGAATGACAACTATCTTCTAAGTTCTAAGAGACACCTGGAGGGACGAGAGTTAAACATGATCCAAGAGCATGAAGTAAGTAACATCAATTATTTATTAAAAAACTCAAAAGTAGGTATTGTAAATACTACTTCGCCTCAAATATGAACAAAAACTGATTAAAGAAAATTAATGTATTTGGTCCAAAAACTGATCAAAAAGGGTTGATGCATTTAATCCAAATTATATCATAACAAATCATAATTTACGAAAATCATAATTTTTTATTTTCACACTTTACACTCAAATCTCACGCTTAGAGGGTACCTTTGTTTTACTTCGTATAATATGTATAATACAAATTACCACTAGAAAATTGGCTTTAGCGTCAGCATAAAGCTCAGGTTAATAGGCCAAAAGATGATACTTGCAACGATTTAGCGCCAAATGTCGTGGCACACTCTAAAAGGCTCAAAGCTAACAGCATCGTTCACTTTTTTCAGTCGACACTTTAATTATTGTATATTAAGCCGGCGCTAAGCAGACACTACGATCTATTAATAAATAATTGACACTAACAATAGTGTCAGATACACCGACACTAGTGAGCCTCGGTCAGGCCCACATTATTGTTGTAATTTAAGCTTTTAGCGTCAAAGAGCCACGCTAATGTCAAAATATATTTAAAAAAGTTGCAGCAGTGAAATACAGTCTACTGATGTGCAGTATCATAAGAACTTGTAGGCATATTTGCTACATTCCAATCACTTTGTAATAAAAGTATGTTTTGGATTAGGAACAATTTCTAGACAAGGAGAAATTATTTCAACGAAAGTGGAAAAAGAGCTTGATACCAGAATCATGAGATATCCAAAGCTTATGCTTCTAGAACCTGTTTTGCAGACTTAAACAATTAGTAGGCAAAGTGCTCTTTTGTTTTTGTGTCAGTTTGTCATCGTCAAAACATCAATAACGTATAGTTTGTATATGTACCTATTTCTAACAATTGTGTGTGTCGTAAATGTTAATTACAATTAGTATTTATAGGCAGAGCTCGCATCTTGCTGGTTAAGACATTATGGTCTACAAAATCTTGCTTGATTGCCGTATTCGGCTATTCCCACAGGTGATGCGTGCCTTAACACGTTGTTGGGTGTATGTGTCGCCTCATGCTTAGCTTGGATGCCTCCCATATTTCAGGACATTCCACTTACCCTGGTCAACATGTTCTTTTGCACTTTTGATCACACTCCAAAAAAACAGTTGTTTTCCTTTCACGGCGCATGGGAAAAACCTTGCTTGTTTATTATTCATTTTCTTAAAATATGAAGCTTGCATTTGAATTTGATATAGTAAGTCCATCACACAACAAACATAGTAGTTTTTATAGAAATCAATCAAACATACATAATAACACAACATGACCATACATAGGGAGGTGAGGGAATTGGATTCCTTCTCATCGATTATTTAAAGCAACAACACAACAACGACGATGACATTTTTTAGATGGAGACACTGTTGGGAATGCCTCTGGAAGTCAATCCTTCCTCACTAGTAGGATAAAGCAGTGTATATGGCATCTTCACAGGTCCATTTCGATTCCTCAGTGTCTCATCATTGTTCCTTTGAATGAGGTTTTTCTCGATTTCAGCCAACTTCTTTCCAAACTTCTTGTAGGCCTGTTTTGGTTGTGAATCAGAAGTCCAGAGATCACCTTCAATTCTCTCTCCAAGGTATTGTTCATCAGAAGCATGCCTTGACAAGACCTCTAAGATGGTCAAGTTAGTAAGGGTATCATTCTTTGCGGTGATTGTCCTCAAATAAGTCTTCTGGTAGTCCTTAGCAAGCTCATCATACTCAACGGATCCTTTCTCAGGCATGAATCTTCTACTTTTTGTTGGTCGGTTAAGGATATATCCTCCATACGCATATTGTCCAAAATTAACAGCTGCATGAAGTGCTGAAGCAATCCATATGAGAATGGTGCAAGCTTCTTTCAACTCCGTACGGTTTTGCATCTTAAACCACCATGTTGCATTCCTAAAGTCACCATGACCCACCTCTACAAGTTCTTTCCAAAATGCTTGGAGTTCAGAATCTTTCACAACATCTGCATCAGACTTGTAGTAGAAATTCACATATTCATCAACCCATGACTTAATAGCAGCCCATATCTCTAGTCCATCAGAAGCATAAGGATAGTCCTCTATCAGAAGTCGAACACCATGTGGAGAAGCTGGATCCTGAACTGCCACTCCTCTAATTAACATGCAAGGAAGATAAAATTATTACTTAAAGTGATACTAATGATCATTTTACAACTGTTTTAGAGGAGATACAAGTCTGTTTAATAGAAATATAAAAGTTAGTTAGAGTTTGTTATTAGGGCGTTACTTCGTTGATTTGTAGTTATTACCACTGAGAATCTTAGATGGCACCTCATGAACATTAAAAAAATATGTTTTAGATCAATATCTTTTTAAAAAAATGGACCGACCCAAGATGTACGGTTTTGTAAGGTTACCTTTTGATTAGATCATTAGGAAGTCCTTGCTCGGTGAAATTCCAATCCTTGTAAACAACAGCAGACATTTCAACAGCATAATCTCCCCACAAGAAAGTTAATTCCATAACACCCCCTGCATTGACCAAGATAGTTCGTGCGAGGGAATTTATGTTCATTGTGTCACGGTAGTGTGGAAGTAAAAGTTTATGAATAGGGTGAACCACACTAAGATGCCTATTTGTTGCTATGATGAATGGCTCAACAACGGCATGAGTGTTCAACCTGTCACACATTGAGATACATATATATGAAATTACGCTTAGATAGATCAAATTTAGAATTTGATTGTATATATAATACTGATTAATGAAATTCATACCAATGGCTGACAAGTTGGTGGTAGCATGAGTCATTTACAACGACATAAGCCTTGGCAAGGAGCCAAATTGAAGCTTCAACACCTTCACTTGCAGGCAAGTAAACATTACTAACAGGACCTAAACTATCACCTTGAGGGTGTGGCCTACTTAGTTCAATGGCCAATGGCTTCAAAGTTCCATCATTTTGCAAGAAAAGAATGGTTCTAGTTGCATAGGACTTTGTCTCAGTTGCATTTATTCTCCTCAAATATGGAATTAGTAGATCGTGGTGATCAAGTATGTACAATTTATTGTTTTGGATAGCCTGTATGACAAAATAAAATTTAGCTAAGTCTATGAGATGTCAACCTAATGGTAAAAGTCGACTTTATTAACCTCAAGAGGCGTATTTCAAATTTTCTCGTGGACGAAATTCATTAATATCACTTTGCTGAAAACAAAAATAGAACTAATCCTTTGAGTAATATTGTATTGTGACATTACCTGTTCTACTGTGACCCCTCCCATGTTTGGCTCCAAGTGATCAATGGTTATTGTGCTGGTATTATCACCATATAGTTTGCTATCTAACTTGCTCTTTGGTGGAAACTCCTATATTAGGTTAATTACCACTTATAAATATAGCATGAAAAGTGAACATGAAAGTCTTTGTTTAATATTGTGTACTTGCTTAAAAATATTAAACTCTTGAGTTTACCAGAAGTTTTTTGATGATATGAGGATTCACCCCAGCAATCATCTGCCTTGCGAATTCCTCATCAGTCATCCATGCAGAGTCATCCACTACACATTAAAAGATAAATGACTTTTATTTATATGTGTTTGCTTGTGCGGTAGAATAATGTGTACGCGCGTTAATGAGAAGCTACAAATTGTAGCTTTTGTTTTTCCACAGCAAAACTTCCCTCGAAACGTGAAAAAATAAAGCTTGGCCATCATTCCAAACATATACTTAATTTATTGTTAGGGCTAAGAATTGTAACTAATATATACCTTGAACCACTTTCGGTGGTGGAAACTTAAGTACAGCTTCACCATCAGTTCGAAAAAGTTCTTTGAACAATGGTATTGGGCTAATCTGGCTTAGTACATCAGTAGGAAGCTTAATTCCACCATCGTAGAGAGAGCGTATATCTTCAAAGGTGTTAAACTCAGGGTTATTGAGTTGTAATGTAGCTTTAGATCTCAAATTAGGTATGACTCTGTGAGTTGCTGATTTGAGTACATAACCAAGAAAGTCAGATGACTTCAAGTGACCAAATGATTCATCTCTTGGAACGTAAATAGCGTCACTTCGACTCTCACTCTTAGGATCTGTTCACATGTAAGAGTAAAATGTTTTAGCCACAATACCAACATCTTTATAATTAATTTAATTGTGATTAGTCTTGGTAGTTTTGGCTTAGTTTGATGAGATTACTTGAAATGCAAGTAATCTAGCTTTATGCTTTCTAACTTGAAAGTTAGCTATAAACAAGTTGTCCTTGTATCATTAGAAATAAAATGAAATCCATATTTCACATTACAGTTTCACACTGCAGTACCCATATCATTGGATTTGTACCAAATTACCTTAAATATTACTGCAAAAGAACTATAAACAGTCACAGCTGTTTGGAGCCTAACCTTTTTTAGATGGTTTTCTGCCGGTTCTTCCCCTTCGAGGGTAAGGCAAGTTTCCAGGTCCTCCAGCAACAGGACGAGCCAAGCTAGCTTTCTGGTCGGGATCACCCAAGTCATTGTAGACATCATAATCATATATTCTGTCCCATTCCTTGCGCTCTCCCGTTCCATCTCCTCTTAAAGTCTTCAATTCTTCTTGTCTGTAGTACACTAATGGAGCTGGTGTTGCACTTGGAAGGTATGTCTACATATATAATGTCAAGTTTTGGTGTTAACCGACTGGTTCTCAGAAAAAAGGGGTCCTGATAATTTGGAGTTCCGGGAGGTAAGTAAAGTTTGAAACATTTCTAAAACTAATTACTAATATTTGTCGTTACAAAAAATAGCAAGCTATAGAATTTTTATTCTTACCTTGTTGGCAAAGAAGATGCGGTCCGTTTTGTACTTTTTAGAATTGTGAATCCATGAGTTGCAAACAAAGTTGATGGTTCCATGGTTTGGAACATCTTCAAGTGTCAAACTCACAAGGAAGAATTCACCTTGCATATAGTTATCAATATAAAAAGCTCCTGGAATTCCCATGGTACTGTCCCATTGAAAATGAATACTGAAAGCAGATTGCTTGTCCCCCAATGTTGGGAGGGAGGTAAGAAGACCTTCCAGAAATGTTTCCTTTCCCACTTTTCCTTTTCCAGTTCCTATAAAAATGTCAAAAATTGGACTCTTAGTTTCACTAATGATGATTCTTAAATAAGTAACACCTTAAAAGGAAAATATATAATTTCAATATTTTAGTGGTTATAGTAAGGGATTATTTATGACAAAACAAAAGGGAAAATAAGGTAAATCTTAATGAACTGAGAGGTCAGAAACTCCTCTAAATTATATAAGATAAAATTTGCAGTAGATAAAACAGTGAGTATAATTCATTTCTTTTTACTCTTAATTTAAGGTCACTTATATCATATCATGATCCTTAAAATTTATATTAGAGAAGACAAAGTCATGTAAGTAGTGGTCGGTACAAGAGATCATAGAGGTAGAAAAAGAAGCAATTTTAAATAGAAAAAGATGAGTAGAATTTCCAATTTTAAAAATCTCTTTAAGAGAGAAGTTCAAATGTGAAGAAATAAAGATAAAATTTTAAAAAACTTATGGTACAAGATGTAATTCAAAAAATTCATGTGGGGAGCATATGCACCCCCTCACTCACATTTTTTTTTTACAGGGTACATAGATCCATTTATATACATCAAACGCGTCAACGTCAAAAAATATTAAATTATATGTATTTTATGTATGTACTTCTTCATTTTACAAACCATATATACTTTAATCTACAATGGACATCAATTTTTTTTCTTTTATGAGGGAGTGCTTCAAGATAATGATCAGATTTAAACGGGAGGTTGCGGATTGAATGAAGACGTTGATCATTTACTTGTTACGTTAGATGTGTTTTTTTAAGCAATATTTGGTCTTTGGTTACAAATTGATTAGGTTTTATTACATTGCATCAAGCTTATATATTTTGGCTCATTATGATATGTTTAGGAGCTTAGGTGGTTTCTCTAACCAAACTCGTTTAGCTTTCAAGATCATTTTGCTATATTGTGTTTGGGTCATATAAGAGGAAAGAAATAAGCGACGTTTCAATATGAGGAGGATACTTTGCAATCTTATATGTGAAAAAAAAATTAGATACAGTCATATTGGGGTTTGAAAGCAAAATATGTTGCTTTTGCTTTTGATTACAATTATTGGTCGTTTAATCCCCTTTGGTGTTTAACATATATTTTCTAGTTACTTTCCTAGATGGTTTTCTTTTCAATGTTGATTTTATTTTTGTTGTAATGTTGTAAACACTATTAAAGTCTTCATCTTGCACTCCTTGTGCGAGATAGATTTGTTTGGTTTCGGTAGTATATTTCATTTTGCCTTCTTCAAAAAAAAAAAATTATGTAGTAATTTTTTTTATTCCAATAGTGTTATTTTAATATAATTTTATCATTTTTTACCTAACCAAATGACTAAATTATTTTAAATAGTTACATAAATTATTTCATTTTTTTTTTTTATTGAGAAGAGAGGGTGACATTTCCGCATCTGTCAAGTAAGGATCTTAATTTTTTTCTTGTTTTTTATTGATTTCCTTCAACGAAGGTGATTCATCCAATTATACTCTCTCGATCGAGATTCTAACTTTATTCAACCCATTTGCTAGATCCAACTTCTGTCGGTGTACACATTTTTAAAATAAGTTTTATTATTTAATCATTTATACACTAAAAATATGAAAATTAAAATGTCTCTTTCTTGTAAGAAATAAATATTTTTGACTTATATAGTGAGAAAGAAAGAAGCTATTACCATCAGCAGTCGTAGCACTAATCAACTTGAGAGCCACAGAACGGCCCAAGAATGAAGTGGCAGTGTCAATTATATTGCCAGCTACATCACCAATAATACCTATGGCACCACCAATGATACCTGTAGGGTTATTAGTTGCAGTTAGGGCATCAATGTCCAACGCATTCTTTTGCATCAACACCACAGTTCCCTTCAACTTTTGGCCTCTATCAAAGAGACCAGTTACCCCTGAAAACATCTTTGAATATGCTTTAAATATATTACACTATATTTGGTAAATGAAAGAAATGCCTGTGTCTTGTAACCATGGGGGTGCTTAGTATCTATAGTAGTTGAATGGGATTGGAATCTCAAGGTTAGTCTAAAAGAGATGATTTCTTTTATTCACCACTAGTAATTAACAACACGTTTAAATGCAATTGAGGGTCACGTGGTAATTTCTTTTTCTTTCTTTATAAAAAATAATGCAATTGGGTTGGTCACATGCTAATTTTTTATTTAGCATGCTTATCTTGAGGCATGTAAAATAAAGACATATCCGTTGGTTGTTGCATTTTATTTCGGTTGTTACATGTGCCAGCCTAGGTTGTCACTTTTTAAATTAATTTCACTATATTGTTGCTAATTTTGTAATAGGAAAAAAATTGTTTCGTATTCGTATTTTTGTTAAATAATGTTGTTTTCACATGGGCAAAGCTCCTTGCAAATTTTCACGTGCATATACTCGTATGAAACTTCATTTAAATACACTAATGAATTGTTAAATCAACTAAACTAAACTGTTTTCACATGGGCATGCTCCTCACAAATTTTGGTTCATAGCCACTTTCCAATAGGTTGGTTCAATATTTCATTCAATAAAGCACAAGATCTAAATCATTAAGATATCCATGCAGATGAGAAGAAGACGACCTAGTGGAAGTCGACGGAAAGAACACATTAGGGTGGTGGCATTGCGCCAAAACAACACAATGGTCAATTTGCTAACTTAGACCCATTTTTATTTTATGAGAAATAATTTGAGGGGTAATTTAGTTATTTTTCAGATAAATTAGGAAATGGTTGTTGGATGTTTTTTTATTGAAAAATAAAATAAAATGAAATTTACTAAACTATCCCTTACTTTAAATTGGTTTACACTAGGGGATATTGGTCTTTCGTCAAAATTAAAATGTACATTTTTGTTAACTTCGACCTTCCTAAACTCATTTAAATAATCAAATAATTAGAGAGGGCGTTACAATTCCTCGTGTCGTCATAGGAGTCATGCTCAGTTACGTAACGGGATGGGGATGTTTATGTGTTTTATTTTTCCATTGTTACGTATCTTTCTATAACTTGATGTTGGACCACTTTTAGGTGAATTTTATTTATGTTGTTGATGTTGAGGCCTTAGTGCCAAGTATTGTTAAAAACATTGAATATTTTCCGCTGCGACTTTGTTTTAATTATTGGAAGAAGTTACTTTTAATAGAGAGTTGATTTTAACTCTATTTACATTTAATGATATTTTGAAGAACGAAATGTGACATCCTGTTGTGATGAACTCTGATTTATTTTATATTATTTATGTGTTGGGAAAACGGGGTGTTACACTCCGACCTAAAGCAAGCGCCAGCTACCAAACTTGTAACGCCCTCTTTGAATTATTTAATTATTTAATTGAGTCTATAATTTATTAAGAAGAGTTTATATTATATTTATATGATATGTGTGATTTATGAGGAGTTGTGACTTATTTTATTGTTTAATAAGATAAGATTTGAAAATAAAATAAATATTGAGTTGAGGGGTTGTTTTGAGATTTTAGAGAGTTTTGGGGGAGAAAGAGAAATAAGATAAAGTAGATGGAGGAGATATAAATAGGAAAGACCTAGTTTAGAAAAACGTACGTACGATCAGTTTTTGGAGAAAAGGGAGAAAAAGCCAAGAGAAGAGTGAAGCACCAAGAAAGCTGCGATTTTTGTTATTAAGGTAAGGGTGAGACTAACATTCAATTTTATTAACCTATATAATTCTGATGATTGTATTTAGCAAGTGTAGGATTGAATTAGAGAAGTTGGAAAATTAGGGTTAATGAGAGAAATTGAGAATTAATGGATGAAAAGTTGTTAGATTGATGTAGAATTTGTTTACAGACCTTAGATAAGTCATAAGATAATTACAGGAATCAATGTTAGGCTTAAAACCATGAGAAATAGTGAATTTTTGTGAAAACTACACTTCTGCCCGAGCCAACATTCATCACTCGCCTCCCGAGCTGTGATCCTCGCCATAGCGAGTGATGAACTTCATCGCTCACCTCGTGAGCAAGTATTCCCCGCCTCGAGAGTTGCACCTTGCAGCTCGCCATATTGAGTAGATTCACTCACCTAGCGAGTGTGACCAGAGAGGTATCATGATTTCGTAATTTTAACCTTTAAGGAGAAGGAGAAGAACATGAAAGTAAATAGGTGAAAATAAAAGTGCAGAATTTTAAAGGACAAGAATTAAGGAACAAGAAAAATAAAGACATTGATTGAATAGAAATAGTTGTCACAGAAAATTCCTAAGAACCAAGGTGAATAATATGTCTAGTGGCTGCTCTATTTATAGCCTAAAAGCTAACTTAAGCCCTAAGAAAAGGCAAAAACTTACATAGCAAGCATGTTGATCTTTGTTGGTCTAAGTTAGCAAACTTCATACATATATATATAAAACTGCTAATTTATACTCACCTAAAAATATTAAGGAGTAAATTAGCAACCTACACCCACCTTTTTTTGACCAAAACATCACTTGTCACTATTGTAAAATGGTTTTAAGTTAAAGATAATTGTGTAATTTTGTGTTTAAACAAAAGATATCAATTGCAGTTTCCTCGTACACGTTTTTAATTTCCCTCTACTTTAAGGATTGTTGTAGGAACATGGTGGGAGGATTTTTCCTCGTACAATTTCTTAATTTCTAAAGACACTGCAGTTTTATATCAATTTTTTTTGTCTTTCTTTGTAACCTTTTATTAATGTTTATAAACACAATTCTCTTGTCCCTGTAAATTTAACTAAGTTGATACGAACATTGCATAATATATATAAGATTAGGAATTCAAACTCCAGACACTAAAAAAAACACTACTTTATTTTAGGGGGAAAACACTAGTTGGTGTTCCCAGTTTTAATTCACGTATAAAAGAAACACTTAAGTTGTAAGGTTTCTCTTTCAAAAAAACAAAATAAAAAAGTTGTAAGGTTTCTGTTTTCAACTTAAACATTCACATAACCTAAAATAATAAGCTAACGGAAATTAAGGGGATGTATTGGATTAGGATTCTATGAGATTTTAAAAGATTTTTTAATTATGAAAAAGTCTTGTGGTATTCAATCAAGACTTTTTGCAACTTAAAAAAAGTCTTGTGGTATTCAATCAAGACTCTTTGTCATTTTAAAAAAGTCTTGAGGTATTCAATCAAGACTTTTCATCGCTTAAAAAAAGTCTTGTGGTATTCAAAATCATTCAAATTTTGAAGAATTGTTTAATAAATTGGATTTTGTGGGATTTTGTAGTGTAATTTTAACAAGAAAAAGTCTTTCATGAAAAGATGAGATTTCTTGAGATTGTTTTTCTTTTAAAAGTTACGATCTCTTTCTTCTCCTTCCTCCCTCCCTCCCTCTCCCTATTCTATCCTTTCTCTCTTCGTTTCTCTATCTCTCCACTCTCTCTCTCTCTCTCTCTCTCTCTCTCTCTCTCTCTCTCTCTCTCTCATCCCCCTCTCTCTCTATCTCATAAAAAAAATAAAAAATTGTATTGATAATATTATGATAGAGAGTATGTCGTAATCAATGATCCGAGATTACCGAGTTTATGTTTTTAAGTACAAAAATCGTGTTAACTCTGAGGTAAAATCAGTTTCTGATAAAATTGGAAGGCTTAACGAGTTTGACTGAGTTAACACTCGATAAACTCGTGTAACTCGACCGATTTATAATGACTGACATAATATTATTTTTTTAAAGATTTGTAAGTGCTAGCATAATTTTAAATATGTACAATTGAATTTTGTGGGAATAACATTTTTAACAAATAAAAAATGTGTACTGAGAATAATGTGTTAGAGTGTTTTTTAGTCCCTTAAAATCTTATAAAATCTATAAAATTCTTAAAATTTGAAAATCAATGGTAAAAGAATTTTTTATTGATTTTATTTTTCTTTATTCAAACGCTAGAATTTATTTGTTCATTATTTTTATCATCCACGCTTGTAAGTTTGTTCTTTTTCCCCTAAAATTCATTGAATCCTTTAAAATTTTAAAATCACATAAAATCCTTTGAAATCCTTAAAAGTCAGAGTGATAAATCCTTTAAAATCTTGAGTGATAAATCCTTTGAAATTTTAAAATCACATAAAATCCTTTGAAATCCTTAAAAGTCAGAGTGATAAATCCTTTAAAATCTTGAGTGTATAAAGTTTTTTACATAAAAAGTCTTTTAAATTCTCACAGAATCAATACAATCTCACACAGTCTTTTAAAATCTTAAAGACTTTTCCCCTAAGGTTATTTGTTTTTTATTGTTTTAAAAAATAATAAAGTCAAATTGGCAAAACTATCTTTTAATTTAGGAATGATGAAATTGTGAGTAAATAACTGCCGACCCCACCGCAATGTAGATCTGTGCTGGTGGTGCGTTGAGAGTTGTTCTCCACACCACCGTCGCACCCTTCTCCCGTCAGCGTTCTCTTGGACTTGCGCTGTCATTGCCTCGCCGTCGTAGTTTCGATGGGTATCTTTCGGTCTTGTTTGTAGGGTACCGGTTCGAAGTGTCGTCGACGTTGAGAGCTGTTCTTCGAAGGATTCATGTCCGGAGGGCGGGGTTGTCGGTCCTCCTCCGCGCCAACTCCTCCCTTTGGTGTGGTTCTGCTCTCCTTTCAACCGGAATCCTCCCTCTCTGAGGTCGTCACTGCCGTTGCGTACTTTTTGAAGCGTCGTCGGTGCTTTTGGTGGTGATAGGTTGGGCTGGTTGGTTCGCTTCCTGGTGGTGGTTGACGGTTTCTCGTTGGCGGGTCGTTGGCTGATTCCGGTGTTGCAGATTTGTTTTTGTGATTGCTGTTGTTTCACTACCATTGATTCAGATCTGCTGTAACGAGGGTTCGTTTGTTTTCGTTGGCGTTTTGTGTTTGTTGTGGTGCTGTTTTGTGTTGTGTTTGTTTTTTTTTCCTCTTTGTTGTTGGTTATTTTTGGTTAGTTGTGTTTGGGTGGTGGTGTTCTCTGGTCCTGTCCATCTGTGCGTGTTCTTGTTGAAGCGATGAAACACATGAATAATATAAATATTCAAGAAATATACGCCACGTCATCAACAAAATCCAAACAACAGACATATAAAAATTCTCAACAGTTGCAGCGGATATAAACCACACACTTCAAAAGAATACATGCCATGAAATCAAGATACAACATCATAAAAGTTCTCCAAATCCCGACAAATGGGCAAATCTCCACAATGTAAATAAATCCAAAATAAACAATCTAGAATAATCATAAGACAGACATCCTAGATCAAAGCCGAGCCTATCCTAAGACTCTAAAGAAACGATAACGGAGATAGCTCCCACTATCCAAGCAACTCACCAAAGCAACTAATCTTGCACTTCGTCTACCCATCCATACAGACATGTAGGCGGTCAAAACCATGGGAGGTAAGCTTTACATCAATCATAATCAATAAAACAAATTTGAACATATATGAATTAAATCAAGTTCCAAGTACTTAACATGAGCATTCAATTCAATATACACCTTCACATAGCAATTTCAAATATCACGAATAAGTACTCACCAAGCACACTTATCATCAACAATTACGACTCATGTCAAATATGCTATGCGCCTAATTCCGACACATACATGCATGTGGTACCATTCAACAACAAGAAGCCAACCCCACATCTTATGTAAGAGTACACCTCCTCTTACAAACAACTATGTAAAAGTATACCTCGTTTTACATTTCTCATATGACTCGATATGACTATGATGCATGGACATACAAACAAAGACTCAATAATGCAAACTACTCAACATATACATACACCAACACAATGTAAAAGTACACCTCCAGTTACATTAATCAACTTCAACAACAATTGCATTATCAAGTATTTACGCCCACACAATCAACATGTCATTATTCAATTAAGAGTCATCACCAAAATATCACAATTCATCAACATGTATTCATTAATCAGCTTCAACTATATCATATAGTTCAACAACTCCATACAACTTCTCATAATACAAGTAAAGGAGGAAAATACAACACCTTATGATAAACATCATATTCAAGACCTCGCAATTACTCACATATCTTCATTCAATCATATAAAGCTATTCACAAAAGATTATAAGGTAAATGGCTTTAAAGAATCGTTTTCGACAAAGTCCGTATCAAGTGGCGAAACGGCCAACATTGATAATTTTCAAAACAAGGTAACTTATTCAAGTTTGGAAACTTACAAATCAATTTTAATCAATCATGTAGTCATGAATTTAAGCCACTTACGAACTATCAAACATTAGTTCAAAGATTAGCTTAAGTTCGTATGAGAAAACTCCAAGTTCACATAATCCGTAATCCCACCCGAAAAGTTGATCCAAATTTCGGTTCAAATGGGTTTCACAAAACGACATCTAAACACATCCAATCCAATAATAGTTACGTTTGTGTGATTTTCAATTTTTTGTATCAATTTACGATTTTATATTGGTTCAATTTGAATTTGACCCTTAAAATGTATGATGCAACCAAACAAAAGACGTTAGGGGCTTATGGGAAAAACCTTGCTTGTTTATTATTCATTTTCTTAAAATATGAAGTTTGCATTTAAATTTGATTTAGTAAGTCCATCACACAGCAAACATAGTAGTTTTTATAGAAATCAATCAAACATACATAATAACACAACATGACCATACATAGGGAGGTGAGGGAATTGGATTCCTTCTCATCGATTATTTTAAGCAACAACAAAACAACGACGATGACATTTTTTAGATAGAGACACTGTTGGGAATGCCTCTGGAAGTCAATCCTTCCTCACTAGTAGGATAAAGCAGTGTATATGACATCTTCACAGGTCCATTTCGATTCCTCAGTGTCTCATCATTGTTCCTTTGAATGAGGTTTTTCTCAATTTCAGACAACTTCTTTCCAAACTTCTTGTAGGCCTGTTTTGGCTGTGAATCAGAAGTCCAGAGATCACCTTCAATTCTCTCTCCAAGGTATTGTTCATCAGAAGCATGCCTTGACAAGACCTCTAAGATGGTCAAGTTAGTAAGGGTATCATTCTTTGCGGTGATTGTCCTCAAATAAGTCTTCTGGTAGTCCTTAGCAAGCTCATCATATTCAACGGATCCTTTCTCAGGCATGAATCTTCTACTTTTTGTTGGTCGGTTAAGGATATATCCTCCATACGCATATTGTCCAAAATTAACAGCTGCATGAAGTGCTGAAGCAATCCATATGAGAATGGTGCAAGCTTCTTTCAACTCCGTACGGTTTGGCATCTTAAACCACCATGTTGCATTCCTAAAGTCACCATGACCCACCTCTACAAGTTCTTTCCAAAATGCTTGGAGTTCAGAATCTTTCACAACATCTGCATCAGACTTGTAGTAGAAATTCACATATTCATCAACCCATGACTTAATAGCAGCCCATATCTCTAGTCCATCAGAAGCATAAGGATAGTCCTCTATCAGAAGTCGAACACCATGTGGAGAAGCTGGATCCTGAACTGCCACTCCTCTAATTAACATGCAAGGAAGATAAAATTATTATTTAAAGTGATACTAATGATCATTTTACAACTGTTTTAGAGAAGATACAAGTCTGTTTAATAGAAATATAAAAGTTGGTTAAAGTTTGTTATTAGGGCGTTACTTCGTTGATTTGTAGTTATTACCACTGAGAATCTTAGATGGCACCTCATGAATATTAAAAAAATATGTTTTAGATCAATATCTTTTTAAAAAAATGGACCGACCCAAGATGTACGGTTTTGTAAGGTTACCTTTTGATTAGATCATTAGGAAGTCCTTGCTCAGTGAAATTCCAATCCTTGTAAACAACAGCAGACATTTCGACAGCATAATCTCCCCACAAGAAAGTTAATTCCATAACACCCCCTGCATTGACCAAGATAGTTCGTGCGAGGGAATTTAAGTTCATTGTGTCACAGTAGTGTGGAAGTAAAAGTTTATGAATATGGTGAACCACACTAAGATGCCTATTTGTTGCTATGATGAATGGCTCAACAACGGCGTGAGTGTTCAACCTGTCACACATTGAGATATATGTTCATGAAATTACTCATAGATAGATCAAATTTAGTGTTTGATTGTATAAACCTGATTAATGAAATTCATACCAATGGCTGACAAGTTGGTGATAGCATGAGTCATTTACAACAACATAAGCCTTGGCAAGGAGCCAAATTGAAGCTTCCACGCCTTCACTTGCGGGCAAGTAAACATTACTAACAGGACCAAAACTATCACCTTGAGGGTGTGGCCTACTTAGTTCAATGGCCAATGGCTTCAAAGTTCCATCACTTTAGGTGGTGGAAACTTAAGTACTGCTTCACCATCAGTTCGAAAATGTTCTTTGAACAATGGTATTGGGCTAATCTTGCTTAGTACATCAGTAGGAAGCTTAATTCCACCATCGTAGAGAGATCGTGTATCTTCAAAGGTGTTAAACTCGGGGTTATTGAGTTGTAATGTAACTTTAGATCTCAAATTAGGCATGACTCTGAGTTGCTGATTTGAGTACATAACCAAGAAAGTCAGATGACTTCAAGTGACCAAATGATTCATCTCTTGGAACGTAAATAGCGTCCCTTCGACTCACTCATAAAAGATAGATTTTCAAAAAACCAACAAAATTACTCGACACAATTTTGATTACTTGTTGGTCCCTAGTGCCATTTTTTTTTTTTGGTTTATTTGATATGTTAGAGCTTCAGCTGTCTTAATGAAATTTGGATCTTTGGTGTTAGAAAAGTCTTGGTTGTATCTCCATCCTTTCCTCATAGGCTGCGGTAGAAGAAATCGATTTCTTTCTTTTTCTTCGTTTGGCCGCTAGTTGTTTGTGGCAAGGACCGGGATCCCAACATGGCTTTCTCTTATCTAGAAGGATTAGTAGTCGTGTGACTAAGCCTTCTTCAGTTTGTGTGTGCTGTTTTTCCTATATGGTGTGTCTTTGTTATTTCAGATAGATAGTTTGATGCACTTTGATCAATTTTGAAAGATTTCTTAGCATCTTGAGTAGTATGACCTTAAAAGCATAAAACATTTAAATCTGTTTTTTACCCTGGGCTTGTTTTGTGCAGAAGGCATCAAATGTTGTTTTCTGCAATTCAAATCATAGCTTTTGCAATTCAATTCGCAGTTCAACTGATCTTATCTATTGCTTAGATTCGTTTTGAGTAGCTTCTCGTGTGATATATCGAGAAGGTAGGCTAGAGTATAGTTTTGTGGAGCTATTGCGATCTATGAAACACATACACTTCTCGGATTAGGCGTGTCTCAGCGTCGGACACAATACGACACAGACACATATAATTACACTAATTTATGTGATTTCTTTAAATTATTAGTGGTGTCGAATATGTCAGTTTCCGTGTTGTGTCCGTATTGATCCTTCATAGATTGTGATTCATAATTTGGTTTGTCTGTTAAAACAGTGGTGGTGGGTTTCTTTTTGCATTAGTACTGGGCTGATGTTTGATTAGGATGTAGTGTTTTATTGTATTGTTATCACTTGGTTAGTTAGTTCAAATGGTATCAGGCGATAGTAACATTCTCTCACACTAATTTTTTTTTATTAGATGAAATTAATGTGAATTTTACCTAACAAAAAAGTGAGTAAGAAAGATCAAAATTATTGTAAACGTGTATTTATCTGAGTTTGAATAATTACAAAAATGGAAACATAAATAAAATAGATAAGTGTTATTTGAACAACTATTTGGTTGACAACTTTTAGAATAACCATAATTTACAAAGAAAAATAGGTATTTGCACGAAAACTAAAGCAATAGAGAGATAAAGTAAAAAGTAATGTGAGTATGAGAGAGAAAGTTGACACAAAAGTTATTGCAAAATAGATGTTCATTTCTCAATAAAATATGTGAATTTTGAGTGCAACACTTGAGTAAATGGTAAATTGAATACTAATCACATCACATCAAAAAAATGTTGAAGCAGTTTTCATTGGACGCAAAAGCTACTCCTACTAGCTTCAACATTGAACCGATTTTAGTGTCACAAACACGTTAAAATATACATGTTCGATTTAGAAGTAAAACTTACGTATAGTGCCTTCCAACGCAGAATCAAACAAGCACAAGCACTAAGAAAAATCCATCAAACAAATATTGACTCACATAATCCATTAAGACCAAAAGTCTATTCAGTCACGATACGTTCCTTGTTCACCTCCCTAACCAATTTTTAACTTTTATCATTTATCATAACAGAACCAAACATTATTCATCCCATGATTCATTTTGGGTATTAAGAGAAAAAAAAACCCACTAATGTCAACGTAAAAAGCTCAAACGGACTGTCTTTAAAACATTTGTTAAGAAAATTAAAGGTAGTAAGTTTGCATGAAATTTAACAATATTTTAACTTTTAAAAAGTCAAATGCATCATTTTTCACTATTATTCAATACAATATTTGTATTAGTATTTTTTTAATCGATGCTCTAAGGACACTCTTTAATATTTCCCTTACGTTTCAATCAAAATGAAGAGACAATAACTACTTTTTAAAACTCATTATCCGATTTAAGGGGACAAATCTCACCGCCCATTTGCAGGGGCCTGTTTAAAGCCAGATCATAACTTTGAAAAGACTTAACTTACCAAAATTAACATCAAAGAAAATCGAACCTAAAACTTTGAGAGAAGCACATTCCAAATTCTGAAGCCAACAACTAGACCAACCCGAAATGAATTGAGACAATAACTACTATCAGGTAGATACAGTCTTTTTTTAGAGTAGATAGTGTCTTGTCTGGTCACAACTCATAATGCTAGCTTGTGTGGTCACAAATGCCAAAACTACAATGCTTAGACGTGCATACACGCAAAGATATAGTTTTTTTCTTCATAATGTTAAATCAATTTTCTTTTAAATATTAGAAAAAGTATAGTATGTGCCTAAGGTATAAATTTTATCTTAACCATACGAGAATAGCTCCTAACTAGCCAAAGTAACAAAATCTACTTGCATATATTTTTCAAACTGCAAATGGAATGACTTTTTTATTTGTGAGATCTCCCATAAAAACAATTTTGAACCTAGAAAGAAAACTTGAAAATTTACTCAGTGTCCATGAACAATATTAGAGACTAGGAGGTGCAAATAAAATAGAGATCATACAAAATAAGGAAAAAAATTGTATGGATTAAAATATATGGTAATAATTTTTTTTAAAGAAATGTAAAAAAAGAGAGTCCTAATAAACAAGAGCATTCATAGTTTTTTCATCCCCTTAAAATAACTCCCTCACAATTTCACTAAAAATAAAATCATATGGGGAGAAAAAACAAAAGCAAGAAAAGGAAAATTTTACATATTATAATAAAAAAAAGAAAAGAAAATAAGGAATTGAATATTTCCTTTTCTTCTTATATACATGCATATATTATATAGAAAGGAAAAAAAAAAAAAGTACTTGATAGTAATTTACATGAATAGAGTTCGTGGATAATCTGAACCAAAACGAGAAGGATAAGTAGATAAGTTAACACCAAGAGGGACAGCAAAAGTGCTTTCCATAAAAAGGCGTTGTTGAAAAGTTTCAATGGTAGCACCAGCTTCAATGAGATCTTTCACAACGTTTCTATAATGTTCCTTAAGCCGTTTTAACAACCTAAGATATTGTAACTTAAGCCACTTTACACGCATCCTTTTAAACATTCTAACTATGCCACCAATTATTCTCCGTCGTGGTTTCTTGCTGCCTAGCCTCACCGTTTGAACCTTCCGCCGTCTGAAGAGGGAGACCTTGCGGCGGGGCTGCCATGTTGTCATGGTGGTGGTGGTGGTGGTGGGTTGTTTGTGATCTAGAGCCATGGCAAGAGCATGTGGGGGGATATGAGAATGAGAGAGAGAGAGCTAAGTTTGAGTTATAAAATAAGGTACGAAGAAGAATAAAATATTTACGTATGATGTGAATGACATTGACAGACAGAAGAGTTGACTTAAATAAAGCAAGTTGGTAACGCATCTTTGGGGAAAACCAAAATAGCAAAATAAGTGTGAAGAGAGAAATATAAAGTATACAAAAAAAATATTACTCCATTATGTATTCCAATGCATATTAGTAGAAAAATATGGTTAAAGTAAGCTAACGACATCTATATTATTTATCGATGTATATTGATAGAAAAATATGATCAAAGTAAGCTAGATTAAAATTGCAAATTTTTAAATACGTCATCTATTGCGGAACTGAGGGAGTATATATTTTGAACAAAGTTTATTGCAAAACATGGAAAGTTAGTGACAATTATTTTACCAAAACTATTCGTTCATGCGAATTACATGTATTAAGTTATCATTTTTTTCTTGAATCATATTTTAGTTTAAGGAAAAAGGTTTTCCCCATCCATCAACGATGAATTGGTTCAAATAACGGTTGAACTCGTTAAATATGTGGTTATGAATTTAATTTTTGACTAATGTATATTGAATTAAGAGGAGATAATTCACTCTATATATCTCATAAATTTTTCGATGAAGATTAATCATTGTTAATCGGTGATAAAAATTTCATATGAATATAAAATATGGTTATGCTAACCAGTGCCAAAAAGTCAAATCTATCATTTCAAAAGTTGTATTGGATTAAACAATTTTTTAAGTTTTCAAAAGTCAAATCTATCGTTTTTCACCATTTCTCAATACAACATTTCTAAATTTATCCTTTTAATCAATGTTCTAAGGACATATAAGTTGAAAGAAAAAAAAGGAACCCCCACCAGCTTAAACAACAAATTTGAGATGACATATATACTTACCTCACAAGCACATTTAAATATCATTTGAGTAAAGAAGTGTTAACTATTTGTTCAGAAAGAAGACTTAACAGTAACCAAAAAAAGAAAGAAGACTTAACTAATTCGGAATTTCAACGAGAATTAAGTAAAGTTCAATCGATTATTTTTTACTTAAACTTTATATTTAGGTATTATCTAAACTATTCGACCTTTAAATGTATCTCCTTAATAATATGAACCCAACCATTTTAAACAACAAATTTTTTGTCCAATGATCTGGTGGCTAAAGTTCACACAATTAAATTTAGAGAAGTGAAGTGTCTATGGTTTGAACTCCAGTCCCTATATAAATTATGCAATGTCTCTCCCAACTGAGAGAACTTTTAAACAACAATTTTGAATTGCAGTTTCTTATTTTGTCTTGCATTGTGGCTGTTTGCGTAAGTTGCGTTTTTTTTTTTTTTTGTGTGGTTAGCTTGTGCTTAATATAATTTGAATCATGTTAATAAGTGTGTTAAAGAGATTTATTTGTTATGGAAAAAAAATGAAAATTTATGTTCAAAATAACTTTTTTTTTTTTTGAAGTAGTGACTGCCCAACTTTCAAAATAACATTATAATAATATTTGATCCTTACTTAATAAACGTTCTAAGACCGTTTGCTGACATTTTTAATATAATTTTGCAGTTTAAAAAAGAGAAATATTTTCATTCCATGATTTTACGGTTAGGGGTTTTGTTATGCAAGTTTAACTCAAGACAAGATGCATGGGACATTATTCCTTCACCTTAAATATTTTATTTTAAAAAAAGGTATGCATGTTTTTATTAGAGGACATGTAATTGACACATCAACTAATAATGAATGCAAGAATTGCCGCGTTGCCATTAAAGAATTCAAGAAATAAAATATGGTGTCGAATAAGATCAACACATGCATGTTATAAAACTCTAATGGCAGCATATAATATTCCCAAATGATCGTAACAGTGATAGAGATGCCAAAGTCTAATATGACATAAGATCATTTGTTTTTATCAATAAGTATTAATTAATTAGTTAGAGATAATGTTAGTTTTTAGAGTTTAAACTATGAACTTATCACTCTCTCAAAAAAACAAAAAATTATGAACTTATCATTTAAAAACTCTACAATATTCTTTACTTTTCCCTGAAAAAACTTCTCTACTTTATCAACGGATTATCATCGTTACTTATATCTATTTTTAGGGTGGTTCTAGTTAACTCATGATCGTTTGTGATTTCTCTTTGTTTTGTATTTATTTCAACCTTACAAATGTCAATGGGTGGATTCTTACGTACCATTTTTTTAAGAAAATATAATATAATAAAGGTTTAATTGCACTTTTGGCCCCTTGTCTTTTTAAAAGTTGCGATTTTGGTCCCCTAACTAATTAAAATACAAAACAGCCCCTTATGTATTAGATCTTTGGCAGTTTTGGCCCCCAATATCACTTTTGATTTAGTCTTCGCTGACATGGCACCACATTCCTTAAGTGAGATGCCACGTGTCGACCATTATGGGTGCCAAAACTGCCATTAGAGTATTTGTTATGTGTAATTCAATGTTGGTTAGTTAACTAAACTAGAGAGTTAGTTAACTAGTTAATAGAGTTAGTTTCTAACAATTACTTAGAGAGCAAGTAACGGATTAGTTATATGGTCTTTGTTATATCATACTTGCTATATAAGCAAGCTTGGTGATTGTAAATACACTGATATTGAATAAAGATTTTGATCTTGTTAATTGTGTTCTATTCTCTTTTCTCTATAATCCTTCTTCTTCTAAACTAACTAACTTCTTCTAAGAGTTTTTTTTTTTGAAGGATCTTGTTCCAAGAGTATCAATATTCCATAAATATTCAAAATTGAAAATAATGTAACAATATTAATATGCATATATCATTGGATTTATGAAACATGTTCAGAGAGGGACGTATGATAGAAGATGTTTAAAAAAAAAAATTGTTTTCGTGAGTTTAACTAAGTTCGTAAAGACATTATATAATATACATATAATTTAGGGTTCAAACTTCAAACACCTCCTTCATTTTTTTTTAAAAGATGAATTTTTGTAACTAAACTTTAAAAAATACATATGTATTTATTTGTTTCTCACACCCATTTACGAAAAGTAATTTTTTTGAACTGTGTCAGATATTAAATATATCTCGCTAAATAATAAGAATTGAAAATGTAGTTCACCGTATTGTGGAAATCTGACTTTCCTTAGGGGTAGACACAACCCTCAATTTTTTTTCTTTATTTTAGTCACGTCTTTCGTGTTAATTATATACATTCAACGACATAACTCCATCAACAACCAAGTGTTTTTCATTTGAACTCGAATTCGAGAGCCAAATGATCTAAGTTTAGTTTCACCTGGAGTTTAAATTTGATTAATCACTAAGATAAAAATGTAGCTTTTGATTCGGATATGACCATAATAATGAAATTGCAAAGGAGCAAGCAAACATCATAGCATGATTCTTCATGTCATAGACAAAACCGGTTCATCCTTTAACTAACCTTCCAGCATGACAATCATCCAGCACCGCGTCTAAATAGATGTTGATTATTTAAAGGTCATGTTAACCGGTATTTCGGAAGCACCGATTAAGTGAACGAAAAGAAAAAAAATATGTAAAAAAGAACACTTTTTGGACTATTAATGTATTGACTACACAATTTTTAATATAAATATTATTATATTTGATTTCTTAACCTGTGTTTGAGAGTAACCATTAACATTTTCTTAAGTAACCATTTTACTTGGAGAAATGATATTTGAACATCCATTTGCTGACAATTATTATGACAACTATCTCTCTCATACTCACATTATTTTTTACCTTATCTCTCTATTGCTATGGTTTCCGTGCCAATACTACTTTTTCTTTGTAAATTATGATTGTCAAATAGGTTGTCAACAAATTAGTTGTTCAAATAACACTCCTCTTTTACATGTGATTGTAGCATTACTAGTTTTGATCAAGATAGCTGGTTGCTAGGGTCAGTTGGTGAAGCAGACACTATAATAAGAAGAGGAAAGAAGGCATTTTGAGTTTGGTATTTGGAACGATGTGTAGGGCTTAGTGTACACTCCACATGCTTACTGATTTTTTTGCGTGTTACAGCTTACATACATAAACATAAACAGGTGATGTGCATGGACTTGTCACATGGATGTGGCTTCCAATGAGCAACATCTAATAATAGCATATCTTTTATTATAAGTTATTTCTATAAAAATATGTGTTACCTTTTGTAAAAAATTACGCATTATTATTAAAAAGAAATTCAATAGTTGACAAAAAAATTATTGCTTGCCTTATTTTAATTGGTTTTGTCTTGATTTAAAAAGATAAAAAAAAAAATGAATCAAATATAACAAATCATGGATAAATTTTACCCAATTAAGACTTGAGGTGTTATTTTTAAAACACAAAAATACCAGACACCCTATCCAATATAAATTACCACCACAAGACACACACAACTTGTGAGGGTAGACGAATTCCAATTGCCTACAGTCACATGATTCGTTCAATTTTAATCAGACAACTAAAAAAAATATGAATTTTAATTTGATCATATAATTCAAAACTGTGAGCTTGAATCTAGATCATCTGATTTTGATCGAACAACCAATGATACCCTGGATGTTGAATATATTGGTATTTTGACCGTAAGAGATTATGGTCTACATATAGGTAATTATTGAAGGTGTATTAAAGTTTCACATATTGTCAAGATTTTTAGTTGAATTGAAGTACATATGTGTTTGAACACTCTCATTCCTTGTTTTGGGACATCTGAGGGGAGCCCGATGGCATCATCCACATTGTATCATGAACAACTACACAAGTGACAAAGACACCACATCTTTACACAAAAGCTTAAGACATTAAATTTACTAGTCCACTTTTCTCCATATGTGAGACTTTCAACTAACATTTACTATACAACAATCTCCCCCACTCAAGTATGACTCTATCAATTCAATATGCTCCCCAACAAGTGGATTTTTCCATCCACAAGCACTCTTTTGTACTTGCACCACAAATTGTGGCACTCAACAGAACATATCGCTTAAAACATCTTGTCAGAAAGACTTTTGACACAAGGAGTGAGTTAAACCCTTCGTCGAACCATCAATCCTGATGCCATTGTTGGGTTATGAGTGAAGCTCGAGAGGTCATCAACATTAGACTAAGAACAACAACATAAGTGAGTTGGACACCACATCTGTACCTAAAACCTTAAGGCATTAGATTTGTAGGTTTTCTTATTTATAAAGTGTTAAACCTCCACTTTTTCAAGCATTGTTGGACTTTCAACTTACACTTGCTACGCAACCCCCTTGAATTTGTGGTGAATATGCCTTTAAAACTGTTTTTTTTTTCTTCCTATTTCTACATAGGGTGATTCGAATCAGCTTATTAGTTGTGTTAGTGTGATTAAAACCGTGTTACTCAAATTGTGTTTCTTTTGCATTTTGCCTTTTGGGATGTGAAACATGTTAGTATTTTTACAACAACATAGAAGACAAATTTACATAATCACGAGATAAGAGTGAGACAACGCAAAAAAAATAAAATATATATATATATATAGTTTTTATGTATGAAAATGATTTTGGGGCAACTTTATGTTGGGAAACACAATATAAGTATTTTAGATAATTAGAAATCAATAGGGAGAGGATTCAATCTTTCCTCTATTGAATGCTTGAGTGAAAATCATCTAGGTTGATAGATTTGTAAGCTACTTTTTATGAAGATTTATTGATGATGGATCAAAGAGTTGGTTTTTCCTTGTAATTGTACGTTACCTTTTTTTGGATTGAACTACATCAACAAACATCAACTTTATTCTTCTACTATCTATCTTTCTCTTTGGTGTGATTGTTTGGAATTTCGTTTGCACATAAAAAAAGAATTGTTCTAGGCTGAATCTTTATCTGCCAAGTCATTTAATTTGATTGCTATTATTATTTAAATTTTTTAACAAAATGTTATGTTATAAAGTTTCTGTCTAATATTGTTTTTAAGGGACCTGTCCAATATTCTTATTTATTTTGTGGGAAATAACATATATAGTGAGAATTCCCTTAAAAAAAACATATATAGCGAGAACTGTTTACTTTTCTAAAGAAAAGTATGAGGGATTTATGACTAATGTGTGCTTCACGAAATTTTATCTTTGTTTTCCCAACAAGGCCAAAAGCTATAGGCACCAAAATAATGATAACTCTGATTCCTCTACAAAGGTAGAAAATAGAGTTAAAGGGAGAACAAATATATTTATTTGCTTCCTATTTACCCAATTGATCAAATCTTTTGCTTCAAATACAATTTGATTCTACTCTATTTATTTATTTGATTTTTTTGATATGGTTGATTCTACTATATATTTCACATGCTGCTCATCAAGCATAAATTATTAAATATCCATTCATTGTGAGGTGTATTGGATGATATAGAGATGGCAAGCCAAAAAAACAATAAGAAGAAAAGAAGCTTGCACAAGAAGTTACAACTTGTCATAAAAAGATCTCAGCTAAAAATAACTAAGTATTTTAAAATATAAAACCAAAGAATGAAATAATGCTTGCTATACTATAAGTGAGTAACTAACAACCCATAGTTTTTTAGCATCTGAACTTGTGCAAAACGGATTTGGAGACAATGATATCAAAACTCTTCTTTTGATGCATTCTGGTTCGTGTCTGGTATTTTCAAAATTCCTCGTAGAAGTTCCCGTTTGAAATGACAATCACTGCTTAAACGATTAACTCTTATCTCACTACAAACATGGTGAACACAATTAGTCCAATTCAGGTTTTCTGTTCGACAATCATCAAATGCATGAATTAAATCATGAAATATCACCTCCACCACCAGGAATGTACATGCCACCATGATTCAGAGCGAAAATCATGGCATTGAAGAATTTGTCTTTAATAGGACGCCCAATTTTCACCTCGTGTTCCCTCAAGAATTTCACTGTTGGAGACTCGAGACTCTTGTAAATCATGAGTTCACATTCCTTCACGACTGCTTTGTTGTCAACGAGGAACCACTTAAGTTCATTGTTATTTCAAACAAATAGGGCTTCAAAAATATATCACATTCACAACAATTCATTAAGAATAGTTTGGGTGTTTTAAAATGTCAATCGAACCCTAATCTAACATTTTCTAAACCAGAAAAGAACCCTAATCATTGCGATAAATGTTCAAATCCGTGAGAAAAAAGAAAATCCTGAATAAAAATAAAATGTTTAGATCTGTAATGATGTAATCATACTTGTGAATTGCATAACCAAAATATGTTGCAAGTGGAACTCAATTAGTAAGGAAGTGTTTCTTGGAAGAAGACGCTTTCAAATTATGTATACCCTCACAAAACCATTAAGTTACATACCTATGACATGGCATCGATTGATAGGATGAGGGGTACATACCAGACCAAATCAGTGGGTACCATTTTGTTCACCAAAAAGGAAAAAATGGTTGCTAGCTAAATAATTAAACCAATGGCTACAATACCATAGTCCAGTAATAACAACCTACGCCATGGTCCGATAGCAACCAAGCAATGATGAATTAAGTGTAAAACACAACAAATGTTCACTATTATTGAAACAAGATGAGAAGCTAAGTAATGACATACTGATAAAAAATATATATATAAATTTTTAAGTTTAGGGGGCATTTTGCACATAAGTGCAAAATTTTATGGGGTATTTGCAAAACGTCATGTTGATTAACAGAAGAATTTGATGGAGGGGGTAAATTGATTAACGTTGTACAATTTTAAGGGGGATAATTGAAGTTTTGATAATGTCAGGAAGGTAATTAACGAAACTTACAATTTCAGATGGGTAATTCTCTATTTACTCAAACATTAAAGGTGATTTGCTCCATATGCTCTTCAAGTTGTTCAACTCAACCCTCTGAAGTAAGTTGTTTATAAGTTTTTCTCAATGGAGCTGATAGTAAGATTTTTTTTTTTTTTTAACGGGGCTGATCTTGAGTTACACCCCGACGAAAAAATGATTAGGTCCTACCTCTTGAAAGATTTGTGCTATTCAGACTTACGATCCGATAAGTCTTAAAAACTTTTGAGTAAATTGAGGAATCTTACAATATTAAGTACCCTAAAAGCACTATATTGCAAAATACAATTTTTAACGTAGAATCTCGGAGTGAAACTCTTAGGTTGATCTATTGACATGTGTTGGATTTCTATGGGTTGTAAAACCCTCCTCAAAAGATTTAAAACTGGTTGCATTCCTAAGGTTGAATTCGAATTCATGATCTATGATTAAGTTGGAAGAGATCATTTATCATCTCATCTAAATATTTGGGTACAAAATAATATTTATACTACTAGTTTTTTTTTTTTTATCAAAAACGTAATTTTTTTTTTGAGGGATTATTTTTATTTTATATGAAATACAAGCGAATGGGAGGTTGTGTAGCCTGAGAAAAAAAAAAAAAAAGCGAATGGGAATCGGGAACATATACTTTTGGTATTAGTATTCCATAGATGGCGCCGTTTAAGGTACATGACCCTTATGGGTCTTGCATGGTGCATGACATGCTTTTACAAGTTTTTTTTTTTTTTTTTTTGTATGTTGGTCTTATAACTTGCATGTGTAGGTCAATCCAGTATTAATTACCTGTTGTTGCAGGTAATCAGTATTATATTACTCCATCCGTTCCTTTTTAAGTGTCATTTTTGGAGAAATTTTTTGTTCCTATTTCACTGTCACTTTCAAAGTTCAATGCAACAATAAATGTTGTTTTACCAACATTACCCTTAATTATTTATTATGGAGAGAAATATATGAAATAAGATATTAAATGACTAAGGCTATTATAGTAAAAGTATGAATTATTGTATAAGAAAAAGTAACATTTATTTAGTGTCTTAGTTTGTGTAAAATATCAAAAAGTGACAGTTAAAAAGGAACGGAGGTAGTAATCACATATACAAATTGAATGCTGAGGTTATTTTGGGTAGTTCAAAAGTAATACCTTTCCTCTTTTCCTTGCCTTTACTTAAACGAGAAGAACATATTCCTTCACAATTTCTTCATAACTAAACAAATTTTAATTTAACAACGACTAAAAACACTAACGGAAAATTTTGTAGGGACTAAAAAGTGTGATTTATTTTTATAAGGACTAAAAACAAAACTACAGATATTTATAGGAACCAAAAACTTAATTAACCCTATATTAGTGATTAAAAATTGTTATTACACATGATTTGATTATTGGTAGCTCTCATACGTTATTAACTGTTTAGAAGATATTTTAGATTGATTAGTCATTGAACATTCTTTCATCGTGATGTATCCAAATAAGTGTTTTTGTGTCCTGTTGTGGCATTGGAGTTATGTTTGAAAAAATAATAATAAACGTTGATATAAGGTAAATTAGTAGTATATTCAAATTTGACTTTTTCATATTCTAAGGTAAATAAACGTAAAAAAAAGGTAAATTAGTAGTATTAATTAGGGTTATGTTTGAAAAAATAATAATAAATGCATCTAGTATTAATTAGTAGTATTAATTAGGGTTATGTTTGGAGTACACCCTCCGGTCACTGTTATAAGCAAAAACATAATTTTAGATTCATTCATTAAATGATGTATATCGTCTTTATTATCGACCACATACATCATTTAATGAATGAATCTAAAATGTTGATTTTTGCTTATAATAATGACCGTAGGGTGTATTTAGAAATAATTTTTTTCTCTCAATGGGTGCTTAGAATTAGGGAAAGAGAGAGTATTATGTTTTTTAAGGGAACAGAGGGAGTATTATGTTGTTAGCCGTAATCCTATTTAATTCAAATATTCGTATGTTTTCTATTATTGTCTTTTGCGTTAAAAATTTAATTATAATACAAAATCATGCCTCAATTAGTCAAATTAACTAACCCTTTAATAAACATCCCCACCCAAAAATTCAATAGGCAAAAATATGAAATTAACTTTTTGCTTAAAGGGTTCGTGAAACAAAGATTTTTCTGGGAACATATACACAAGAAAACCATATGCGCAACAAAATCATTTACTTAAATTGACAATAACACCCTTTACGTAAATTGTTTGCAAAATCATTTAAGTTATTAAAGATCAACTTTAAAGATTAAAATATACTATCCTAATGGGTCAACCTGATAAGAAATCTGTGCCATTTAAAATATTCTTTCTAAATCCAATGGCTCACAACCAATTTACAAACAAAAAAAAATAAAAATTGTAGTCTCTTATGGTAGAAGACCCATTAAGGTCGCCTACCGTAGCTAGAGCCTTCCATAGATATTCAAAAGGACTATGTGAAGAATTACTTCCTTCAGAAAAAAAGAAAAAAAAAAGACTACGTGAAGAAAATGTTTAAAGAAAAAAAAGATATCATAAACGTATTTTATCTTTTATTTTCTTTTGCTTTCCAAAATTCCTTTATTTAATTTTATTCAATAATGTTGTCAATTTCAATTTTCACCAAATTTGATATTGTTTCTCACCAACGAAATTTATTGTGGAAGAAGCAGTTATATCATCATAGCTAGGGGTGACAATATGATTTATTAAACAAAATTTTTTGTTAACGGGTTGGATCCATCCATCATATTTTAAAAATTAATGGATGACCTCTTTAAATAAAAATAAAAAAATTCAATGGATAACTTTAAATAATATTAATATTTTTTATTTAAATAATTATATATTTGATAAAATAAAAAAAATAATTAAATTAATAAAAAAACTGAGATAAAAAAGAAAAAAATATTTTTTTTAATATTTAATATATTATTAAAATATTATTTAATATTATTTTATTATATGTGGTGTCAACGCTGGAGCTTGACCGGTCAATGCCGGAGCTCTGTCGTCTATCATCGTGGATCACCGGAAAGTTGGCGCCGATCATCGAAATTTTGGCCAGACTACCAACGTATGCCATCGATTAACCGCTGTGGTCAACTTACTGACAATAAAATATTGTTTAATATCTACTGTAATAATACAATATCTTTTAGGCTTAATACATCATCTCCCTTTAATTTATTTTTGGTTTTCATTTTGATCCCTTAACTATAAAGTGCTTCAATTTGGTCCCATAAATCTTTTGCTGTTTACTATTTTGGTCCTCTCCGTTAGTTTTTAACATCAAATGTCTAAAGTGAACCATGTTTAAATGTTGTCCACCATAGACCTTATTAAATTTTTAAATTTTAGCCTTTTGATTTTTTCTTTAAAAGAGGATTGTTAGATCATATAAGATCTATTGTATTTTATTGTAAACCACCAACACCTAATATTTTTCTCACCTTCTTCATCTTCTTCTCCTAATCTTCATAAACACAATGATTCTTACAAAAAAGTTACTACCAGAACCATAATCTCAAAAAATCATAAATAAATCAATAAAGTTTTATTTTTTATTTCTTCATACTTCCAAAATAAAGCCCATGAATTATAACTTAAAGTTACTGACAACAAGAATTAAAATAAACTCCAAAAACCCTCATAGGAAAAAAAATAATTATTTACGGGAAAAAAAACTGAGAAGGGGATAAACATTCTTAACATGAGTTTGTTAATAATAATAATGATGATAGTAATAACTTTTTAATTAAAATCAAAGATTGAAATCAAAAGGAAAACCTAATTCCCAAATCTTTTTCATAGTGACCTTTGTTCCTCCCTCCCTCATCTTCTTCGAGTGATTTCAGCCCCCTTTTCCTCCATTGAATTTGTTGTCGTGCCTTCCTTCGTCATCCTTTTAATCGTCCGTCTCCATGTTTTCTCCCCCATCCATCTCTTAGTACGTAGCCTTTTCTCCCCCTTTGTCATGTCAAATTCTAACCATTCTCAGTACTATGCATCAAGCCATTATTTTGTGTATAAAATAGTTGTTTTTGTAGGCTTGATTCACCATTATATATAAATTCCTACGATATGATTTCAGTTTTTTACGTTTGACATTTTGCGAAAGTGATGAAATCAAACACGAATTTGCGTAACGGAGCAATTCGGATATAGGTTCGCAAGGAACCCGGTGCTCGTGAAGATGAAAAAAACAGGTGGTTAATGAGCATGGAGATTAAAATTGAGATTGGGGTGTTTATGGTTATGAAAAGGTTGATGTTGTTTCTAATTGTGATGAAGAAATTTTTTGGGTTTTATATGAACAATGTTGAAGGTGATGAAGATGAAGAGGAATAGCAGGGAAGGAGAAGAAGAGAAGAAGAAACAAAAAAAATCAGATATAGATGGTTCCCTTTAACATTCTATGAACCTGCAATCAAACGATTATAATAATATTAAAATTGTTAGACATCAAAAAACTAACTGCGAGGAGCAGATAGATAACGGCAGAAGACTTAAGGGATCCGTTTAAGACATTTTATAGTTAGGGGATCAAAGTGAAAACGAAAAATAAATTAAAGGACCAAATGATGTATTAAGTCTATCTTTTACTATGAGTTCTTAATATAAAATATGTAAAACACCACTTCTGAAATTACACACTATTGTTTTTTTTTTAGTTCAAACACACTATTGTTAAAGGATTTGCTTACTTTATATATTAAATGTTTATGAATATATTTTAGAAACTAGTCAATAAAAGTGGCTCCAAGAGTGCGATTTCAGGCTTAAAAATACAACAATTTTAAATCTCTCTCAATGAGATTTTCTTTACTTATTGTGGTCCTACAAAAAATACACGAGTGTATAACATCTCAAAGAATTAGTTTATCAGTTGAACAAAATAGATATCCAATCTATATATCAAAATAATTAATTTATAAAAGTGACACTCGTGTACCTTGGAGAAACACTTTGATAAGATACGCATGTAAAAAGGTTTTATACCACCAATACGTGAAAACTAATCTCATTACTAAAGCATAAAACAATCCTTCAGAAACAATTTTATTTGCTGTGTTTTGAAAGAGAAAAAAATTATTTATATAGACTGACATGAAAACGTATACACACATAGAAGATAGATATAATTAAAAGAGTAATTTATAAAAACTTTTTTATACATAGATATAATCAAATAACATCAAGTGAAAAATTGTAGATATATTTTAGGAATATACCTAGAAAAAAGAGGCATTATTTTGTCATTTCAAATTAAATCCTTTCAAGGGTTTTGTCTTTTGCATAAAAAAATAAAATGGCATTGCCTCCTGTCAAATTAAGGATCTTGTCTCTTGTCTTTCAAGAGTCATTTGAAAGGGGGATAATTTCAGAATCAAGGAGTGTTAATTTTGACAAATTATCCAAGAGGCAGGAAGTGCACTTGTTCTAACTATTGTGTTGCTAGATGTTTTGGTGTAGCAACTAGCAATCAATGCAGTGTGGTTTCGATGGTTTGTATTTCAAATGATGATACAATATGCTATCCTGCAACAGTCAAGATCTAAGTATGCAGGAAGAAAAGGCTCAAATGTGTATCAAATGAAATCTTCAAATTCATTATCTCGTGTGATGTTGTGTGTGAATTTTCTTTAATGCATATACTTTTGTGTGATTGGTTGGAATTATCTTAACATTGAAACCTTGGTGGAAGTGGAGTGAGATTGAGGAGAATTTTCAAACTAAATTAGTGTGTGCTTTTACTATTGGTTCAGACATACTTACAAATACTACAAGATATGTCACAGTTTAAAGCATGCAAATGTTTCAAAATCTATAAAACTAGTGTCATAAATCATCAACGGTATAATCTAAAACAGAGTATATCCAAACGAATCCAAAATAAACGACATTACCAAAAGTCCCAACAAAATCAAAACAGTACCAAAACAGAATCCAAACCACAAGTTCAAAGATCCAAATTGTAAACTAATTAGACATTGAATTCATGTAAAAGCATCGGTGCATTGTCTTGACCGGTCATCAAACTAGTCCTTAAGATATCCTTCACACGAACTCTTCTTCTACAGTAAAGAACAAGGGATACCACTTGTGTACCATTAAGTAGCAACAACACATGTTATTATAAACAAGGTTGTCAAAATCAGGACTTTACTTCAAGTCGAAAGGAAATAGCAAAATTAGGACTCGTAAAATCGCAATCAAAATCGGAGGATTTTACTCAAGGACTTTTGTAGAATCGATATAGAAAATTGTAAAATCGCAATCAAAATCGATGAATTTTACTCAAAAATATTAATACTAAATATATGTTATAAATGATATATAGTCATAAATGACTTAATTTATAAGAAATCATAAAATTGCAATCAAAATCGATAAATTTTGTCTATTTTATTTAGAATTCTACTACGGATTTTAGTCGTTGAAGGTGAAGAAAGCAAAATTCTGTATTTTACGATTTAATTGGGGATTTTGACAATAATGATTATAAGTATCTAGAAAAACATCATTTCTTGAAAAACAACAAAATAATAAAAAAAAAATAGTAAACAAATTCATATTTGATTAAAAATTCCATTTAATCTAATCCAAGTAAAAGCCAAAGAGATGCACAATCTATTATTAGTTATATGAAAACAATAACACTAAATCATTAGATTTTTTATATGGATATGTCTAACATGTGTAATATATTGAATATGTTAAAGAAATTTAAAATAATTTTTTTTATTGAAAAATAGCAATCAATTATTAAAAAGTTATACATTTAATATAAAATATATAAATTTTAATACAAACTTATTATTTTAAAATTCTAAACATGCACAAATTTGCACATGATAGAAAAGTTATAGTGAGTGTTTAAGGAATTGAGAAAAAGATAAGTATTTGAGAGGACAGTCTCTGTTATGCTTGATATGATATTTTGATTCTTATTTACTTGATTGGTTTGTAATTGACAACCTCTCACATTTTATAGGCTCCCCAAGAGAGTGGTAAACACATAAAGATAATATTCCCTAAAAAAAAAAAAAAGATAATATTCTACAATTTTAAAAGAAAGTTCTCCACACTTCACTCTAGTAGTTACAATTAATGTTAGGTCTCTAAGCAACTCACTTATTTCTACACCATGCTAGAATTCCCTTTGAACTTAGTAGCTGTTAATTAATTTGGCTTAACACTTAATTAGTCCATCGGACCCATCAAGTTTACAATTCAAGATGGATTTGAAGAAGATAGTTATAGGTGGAAGAGGATGGTGTGGTTAATGGATGTTTTTTTAGAGGGGGGTTTTCTCTCCCTCTCCTAAGCAAATATTTCTTCCATAGTACTTCGATATGCATTGTTGAGTACATAATAAATTATCTAGTCATTTAATTGAACCTCATTAACGTGGAAATTTATATTTCTCGCAGTATATTGAGAGGCCTATGAGAATATATAATATGGGTGTTGTATTTTATAGTCGATATTATATTTCAAAACAAAAGGGTATAAGATCCTTATCTGAATATCTTTGTTGAACCAATTTTTTGGTAATTTTTTATGGGATACTAGAATGCTCTGATAGGTGCATTTAATATGAACTTCCCTACTCCAATCCCTAAAATCTTCTGACCATTCGGGATTTTGAAATAATAGGATAGAAATGATATTTTTAGTTATTATCAATGAAGGTACTATGATATATTTTCTAATAAAAGATTGGATTAGTAATACAAAACTTCTAATTATTAGATTATCTCACTACAAAGCACGGTGAACACAATTAGTCCAACTCATGTTTTATGCTCGACAATTGTGCACACAACTATCCCTCCACCACTAGGAATGTACACACCACCATGATTTGGAGCAAAAATCATGGCATTGAAGAATTTGTCTTTAATAGCACGCCCAATTTTCTCCTCGTGTTCCCTCAAGAATTTCACCGTTGAAGACTCAAGACTCTTCTAAATCAGGAGTTCACATTCCTTCACGATTGCTTGTTGCCATCGGCCGAGGAACCACTTCAGTTCATTGTTATTTCAAACAAATAGGGCTTAAAAAATATATCACATTCACAACTTCATTAGGAATAGTTTGAGTGTTTTAAGATGTTAATTGAACCCTAATATAACATTTTTGAAACCAAAAAGGAGCACTAATCATTGCGATAAATGTTCAAATCCGTGAGAAAAATAAAATGTTTAGATTTGAAATGATGTAAACATACCTGTGAATGTGAATTGCATAACCGAAATATGTTGTGAGTGCAACTCAATTAGGGAGAAAGTGTTTCTTGGAAGAAGACACTTTCAATTACTTATACCCTCATAAAACCATTAAGCTACATACCTATGACATGACATCGATTGATAGGATGAGGGGTACATACCCAACCAAATTCAATAGGTACCATTGTGTTCACCAAACAGAAAAAATGGGTGCTAGCTAAATAATTGTCCCAATGGCTACAATACCATAGTCCAGTAATAACAACATATGCCATAGTCCAATAGCAACCAAGCAATGATGGATTAAGTGCAAAATAAAACAAGTGTTCAATTATTATCCATAGATTGAAATCCAAGAAACAATGAGAAGAAAAGAAGCTTCGATCAATAAAGAAGCTACAACTTGGTAAAAGATTAAAGAGATCTCAGCTAACAATAAATAAGTAATTATTTTTTCTTGAATTTGAATTACATTTGTGATCACCTTAAAAAGTATCAAGCCAAAGAATGGAAACAATGGTTGCTATACCAGAAGCCAGTAACAACACATCAGTTTTCAAGGAGCTTTATCGAAAGGCGCTGTATCATTGTAACAAATATTCCATACAGCTTCCATAGAATCCTTGCTAGTTGTTGAAGCAGCACAAAATGGATTTGAAGATAGCGATTTCAAAACTCTTTTTTTGATGCATTCTGGTTCATGCCCTCGTATTTTCAAAATTCCTCGTAAAAGTTCCCGTTTGAAATGACAATCACCGCTTAAACGATTAGCTCTTATCTCACTACAAGCATGGTGAGCACAATTCCTCCAATTCACATTTGCAGCTCCACAGTCATCAAATGCATGAATTAACTCATGAATTATCACCTAGTAACACTATCTTGCCTTTGTCTAAAATTTCCACACACAGATATTCCTCCACCACCGGGGGCATAAGAGCCACCGTATTTGTTGCGACAGTAAATAACTTTGAAGAAAGTATCTTTAACAGGACATCCAGCTTTCTCCATGTGCTCCCTCAACAACTTCACGGTTGGAGACTCGAGGCTCTTTTGAACCTTGCGTTCACAATCCTTCATAGCTTTGTAGATGTGCATTGTTATTTAAAAGAAATAGGGCTTCAAAAAAGATAACAACTTCATTAGGAATATATTAGGTTTTAAGATGTCATCATTGTGATATTCTAATCATGACTAGTGCAAACAAACATATATATAGGAAATTTAAATAATTTTAGAAGTAGTTTTGAGCTGAATTACTATGATTAATAAGTTATTATGCAGCTTGACATTCAGAAATCTAACCGAAACCTAAAACTTTAAAGAAAAGAAAAATAAATAGGGCGTGCTTACTTTGAAAATGGACTCAGATTGCTTCACGGCCGGTGATGAGTGGAAGGAAACGGTGAAAACTTGAGTTTTCATTCTGTGGTCACTGAACGGTTCAAGCCCCCTTTTTAGGAGAGATCTTTGGGTTCAACATCATGGGATATTATTGGTGTTTGGAAAGGTGAGAAAATCACTCTCTAGGCTTCCAATTTTACTCCCGGCATCCCAAAATGACATAAATACCCTCAATAACAATTAAGTATATAGTTTGCTATCCACTTTAAGTGCATTTTGCTCTTGTTAAGATTCACTTCAAATTAATGTCTTGTGGAACTTCATAATCGTGATTTTTTTGGCAGGAAGCAGAATGATTTCTGGGATAAAATCGTGACACGATTTGTGATAGATAAGATTTGTGGCAGGCGTGACATAATTTATGGATAATGTTGTTGTACCTTAGGTTGTACGTTACGAATCGTGATACGATTTTGAGTGTCTTTAGGGTTGAGAGCATTTGTAGTGAGGTTCTCTTGGATTGGGAAACATTGTAAACACCTTGGGTAGTGAGATTTCACAATTAGAAGGATCAAAAAGCTTCCTTTAGTGTTTTTTCTTAGGATTTATTGAGAGTGTGGGTGACTTGAAAAACAGGTAGAAATTAGGTTTTGTTCTGTGTGAGCTTTTATGTTAATTTCTTATAACTTCTTTGTATCACTTTCATCTTAGTGGATTGTGGTGTTGCTCTACACTTAGATTTAGATCTATTTGTTGTTGTTGTTGCTGCTGCTTGAGACTACTTTACACATTGATTACTACTTCCTTTGCTCCACACATCATAGTTTTATTGGTGTGATTTTGTCCGAATTCACAACAACTCTCTTATGAACACTCTTTCTAATACTCACTCTCTTATTGGTTTAAATCATTGTGAGTCTACACTTTGAAAATAGAACCCAACACAAAGTGGTAAGACACACAATATATGATTTCATCCAATAAAAAAATAAGTGTTAGAGAGAGTGTTTAAAAGTGAGTATTGTTAACATTCCTCTTGCAGTTAAATGTTTGTTCGTTGGTTGGCAACGGCTGTTAACTACCGTTCCCGACATATTTTCACATATAAGGCAATATACTTCCACATCACTATTCATTCACCAACTTTTTTTCTCTCTTCCATACAAAAATCCCCAAATTTTGAATTCTTTTTGCAAAATCTTGGTCTCAAATCATTTAAGAATTGCTAAAAGATTTCTACACTCATTTAACGTCAAGAAACGTGTAATGCATCTTTTAACACATTTACATTGTTCCTTTATTCTGCCATATTTTCGTAAAAACCTGACATGATCGTAACGACACTTAACCATCGCTCGAGCCAACGAAGTTAAGTGTCGTTGTTGAAGCCAACTTCAGTTAAGTGGGCTCCAGTAACACTTAAGTTAAGTGTTGCTGGAGCTCAGATTAACTTTTTTTTTTTTGTTGCATTTTTATCCTTCTTTTTTTGCATAATTGAAATAATTATTGATAATATTTATTTTTGCAATGTTTTGTTATTTATTGATAGTAATGGTTGAAAATGTGATTGGTACTTCCAACTAATTAACCACACAACTCTAAGAAAAAAAGGACATAAAAAACATAGATGCCACCAAAGCTCTTATAAGCCTTATTGACCAAATGATACTTCCAACGCCTAAGAGCAAAAGAAGATTGAACTGCAACAATTTACCTTACCACTCCACAATAAATGAGAAAACATGGCTTACTACAAACTCACTTTCCCGCTACTCTGTCAACTCTGCAACTGATGCCACCACATCAATTATTCAAGAAAAAATAACTTGATAAGCTAACAAGAAATCAATAGCAGAGACAAAATATGCAGAATACGATCCAGTCCCTGCGAATAGAATGGAAACAATGAGAAGAAAAGAAGTTTCCATAAGAAAATAAGTCATCATGTTTTTTTCTTCTTCAATTTGAATTACATTTGTGGTCACCTTAAAAGCTATCAAGCCAAAAAGAATGGAAACAACGGTAGCCAGAAAACCAAAACAATTCTTGCTACACCGTAAGACAGTTAAAACCCGACAATTTTTAAGGAGCTTTATCGAAAGGCACTGTATGTCTGTATCGTTATTATCCTTATAACAAATATCCCATACAGCTTCCATTACATACAATCCTTGGCAATTGAACCAGCACAAAACCGACTATTATTCATTGATCCCAAAACTCTTCTTTTGACACAGACTGAAAGAGTGAGTGTAATTTGTCTATTTATTGCTTTTTCTTACTTAGTTGGACAGATTCTTGTTGTCTTGGCTTATTATGTTAGTTGATTAATTTAAGTATCTTGTTTTAAAAAAAATCGGGGCACTAGTGGGGGTAAGATTTACCTCATCTGACAAAGAGGAGAGTGATCACATAAATGAGAATTGAGATGATAATTTTGAAGAAAATATTGTTCATGAAGATGAACTTAAGGTTAGGATGACATTTAGTCCGGAAGAAGAATTTACCAAATGCTACAAGACATTAGCAATTTGCGTGTTTATCCAAATCTTGCATATGTAGCTTTTCTAAAAATATACTTTGCATCAATTTCTACAACTCCTATCAATAAAAAAAATGTTCAATTTCTACAACTATGTGTCATCATATCAGTTGCATTGAAATTGTGAAGCACTAAACTTTGCATTTCTCCAATGCCAATTCCTTGTGTGTAAAGCTATATGATTTGCTCATTTCCCCCAAAACAAATCAAATATAGAAGGAGAAAGTGTCTCACTGTGTCAATGGCATCAAACTGTGGTGTCTATGATGTGGAGAGTGAATTGGCGAGGCGTCAACAAGGGAGACCGGAAGAGAGAAGGTGTTTCCAATTTCTCACCGAAAATCGAAGTTGTGTGTGCGAGGGATGGGAAACGGCGTAGTTGAGGTAGTGTGCTTCCCCACCGACGAAAAAGGGAGGAAGGGAATTCAGTGATTGTAGTGGCATCGCAAGATGTTGAGTGTTCTGATGCATAGAAGTGATTTTGTATGAAATAAACTTTTAAGAGAGTGGGGATGCCACCTCATTCGCGTGGTTTGCCAGTGTTGGTGGTTTCGTGCACTTCAGCATTTCTCCTATCAAGGCAATGCATTCAGACAAATTATTTTCTAATGGTTTGTTTGATTTGTTTTCATTTGATCTATTGATTGAGGAATCTTCATGATTCTTTACAAAAGCACCAAAATTGAGTTAGAAGTTTTACTATCTTCCTATAGAGAGAGCTCAAGGTGTGGTTTTCAAGTAAACTTTTGCCTTCCCCGTTTAAATTTTAAGGGATCGTAATCTAGTTAGTAATTTGGAAAGAAATTTGAGAAAATGGGTGCGCTAGTGTGTGTTCTGTTTTTTTTTTTTGTTTACAAATTTCGTAGAAGTATCCTAAATTCCAAGATTATTTTGCTCAGAATAATACTGTACGGTTTCTGTGAGCACCTAGCATTTGAACATTTTGATGGGTAGTACAGTGTGGCAATGCATGCTGCCAACAAGTTAACAACAATTACCAAACCAATCAAGGTAATGAAAGTTATTCTTATTCAACCTTGGGTGACTTTTCATTCAAATGGAAACGGTAACACCAAGCAAAGCTATTCATATTCCGACTCCGACGAAAGCTTTCTGCTTCATATGCAAGTCTTGTTTTAAGAAATTGTAGTTGTAAATTTGTTTTCAACCCTTTCATTGTGACTTTTATATTACTCTACCGACGTGATCATGTTGAAATCAAAATGAGTGACTATCTCACATAAGTAAGAAGAATAGTAACAAACTTCAATTATAGTATAACTTTTAAAAAATCATTGAGGCTCAATGAGCAGTCAACAAGAACTTGAACATGAATCCAATGCATGAAAAAACGAGCAATACCAAGTGTTACAGTTTCTAATTCCATTGGTATACAAACACTAATACTGAAAAAATATACAATACCAAACAAAAGTATAATATTGTGATCAATTAGCTCCATTTTCTTTACTCCGTAGAGTAGAGTTTCGTACCATCTTAAACGTCATAGGATCCGCCTGTGTTATTAAGTAGAGATAGATAGTAGGAGAAGGAAAGATATTGTTGAGAGTAGCGTGATGTTCCCGCCCAGAGCTCAAGCTATGATTCAGATTTCAGACATGAAAGAGTGTCAAGTTTAATGAGAGTTAATTCAGTACTAAAACTGCATCATAAACTTTGAAATATCCAATAGTAACAATTGAAAATAAATAGGGTCTTTTATCTTTCTTACTAAAGCTTGTTTGATCAAGCTATAGCTGACCCTAATATTTAAACCTATTTTTTCCCTCCCTAATAATCCCACGCCTAACCAATGGCATGCCATCACTGTTTACTTCAACATTTAAAGCTAAACATATTTTTAATGCACAATTACGGATGACCAAGGAAGTTCATGATGTATCCACATGCAATCAGCCAAAACTGCCCAACATATCCAATTAATAGCATTGGTAATTTCAAATTATAAAGCATTGAAAATAGATTGCTATTATACACACTGCTCAATTGAAGTTTGTTAATTTTTCAAGAAACCTAAAATGAACATCCGCTTACTCTGTCATTTTCCCATAATTCTCTTTAATATCATCCCTCTCATCTTCTTCAAAATTTCTAAAACCGAGCTTCATTCTGACATCAATCTCTCAATCCTGTTTCATATCTAATTTTCTTCTACTTCCCTGTGCAAATATGTTGTCTTCAACATCTCATTAAGTTTGAAACCTATTTTTCTACCGTTTCTTCTTTACCCTTGCGTTGAGTTTTGATCAACTGGAAAATGTCCCTTTTTAAATCCACCGAAGAAGTTTAGAAAATGTGTCCAATTGTGTCTCTTTTTATGTTTCAAGCAGTTTTTAGACGATTTTTGAAGTGTTTAGAGCAAAGGTTTTGTATTCTACGTGATGCTAGACTTTACTTTCAACAGATTTTTATTCATTAATTCTTCTATTTTTTCTGTTCATTTTTAGTTTTGGTTCTATTTTGAAAAGTAATTGATTTTTCATGCAATAAAAGGTGACAAACTACAAAGATGTCATGAGTTGGCGCAACGACAACAGGTTTGTGCTTCTTTTTTTTATCGATCCAAGAAGTGTTATACGATAAAGTTCATATTTTTTTAATTTACTTTGACTTCTTTTATAATATTGGAAGATTTACTAACCAAATGAAATAACAAAAGTTATGTATGCAGGCAATCACACGTTTTCATTGGTTGTATGGGTTCTAGAAAAAGGAACAATAAAAATCAATATTATTCAATAATTGGTGAATTATTGTGTTCAATGGGGATTCAAAAAATTTGTTTGCATCATTACTATTTTCCAATATTTTTATTAATGTCTATAAGGAGACCCTCGACACTTTGCTTATGGCTTACACTGAAACACCCAATTCTCAATAGTCTTCTTGACATGTATTCTCTCCTTAGTATCTATATCTTGCTCAATTTCGCCTCATGATAATTTTCTTCGACTATTCTGTATGATTGTTGATAAAATTGGTTGGAAAACTTTTATCGAGTTCAGTTAGCATATGATATTATAATGGCAACTTCATATACAATTCTAGAATAATTGTGTTCAAGACATTTATGTTTTCATTGCGTGTGTAAAGAAAACTCATAGACGCAAATCAAGCGGCTTCCTTATATTGTTTGCGACATGCTTTTTTCGTGTAGCTTCTGTTGTAGAGCTGTGCTTTTTTTTTTTTCCTGCAGAATTCTGTAGGCTTTTGGTAGTGCTGTGGTCTTTGTTTATTATTTTTCTATTATTCACTTTCTACCTTTAATGTGAGGGGTTTTTTTTTTTTTTTAGTTTATTCCTTTGTAACTGATAATATTTGTGGGTTGTTCCTTTTTCTTTTGGAATTTCTTTTACAGTGGTGCTGGTATCATTGTTGCTGATCTTTGTAAGGACTTTTATGTGCATGTTTACATATGGTATTATATCCCATAAAAGATTGTGAAAAGTTGCAATTGTGTGATTTCAACAAGTTCATTTAGTATCATATAAAAATTAAATTTTCAAATGGCATGTGTCATGCTGTTTTGGTGTCACAATTGATAAGAGAAATTGTTTCTTTGCTATTCATTTTCACTATGTGTGAATATTCCATGTTATAATGTTGTACTTATGTTTGAATATTCTATATTGAGGCTTATTTAGATTTTACTATGTGTGTAGGATGTTTTATAAAGCCAATAGACCTTATGCTTTATTGACTTGGTTAAAAGCTAGCAAGACTTTAGCCAACCGACTTTATGTTTTTTTGTCATTGTAGAAGGAGGAATCACCAACGATGTATTGTGATGCTAACTATGAGGCATACGATAAGATCTTAATAGTAGCTTAATGAAAAGGAATTATGTATCAGTGTGAGAGTGACAGAGAGTAAATAAGGTTTGTAAACTACAGCTGCTATACTAAGCTAAATACTTTCTTCAATTTTCATTGCTTATTCATTCCTTTTCCTAAAAGGGGTACTTATAGTACTATATCAGTGCATTCAGGAAAGCATTAAAAAGGAATTTAAGCCACTAAGGCAGTTACAACATAAAGTAGTAAAACATGAATGCATTAGAATTCTTATCCAATTATCTAGGTGCATATGTGTTTCTATATGCTATAAGTCCAATTGGAATTTCAAGGGTTGTAACAATTTTTCATATCATATTTTTGACACCTCAATCTCATTGGAAACATAATTTAGATATCATAAAAAATAAAATATCAATGGTTAAAAAATGATTTCATCTTCAACTCTAAAAGATCCGTGCGGTGCACGGGTCGGCGATTTAGTTGATTGCTTAATATGACGATGGTACACCTTAGACGCAACCTCGAAATCAATGGATAATGTATTATTGCATTCCACATAACTTGCTATCTAATCTCATATTACCTTCGTCCCTAACTTGTTATCTAATCTAATATATTATCTTCGCTCTAAATATATGACATTTTCACTTTATTCTTTATCATTTTTATAAGACACCTTTCAAATTTCTTAGTGAATTAATTAGTTCTAAAACAACATATCTATAATGTACTCCCTCCGTCCCATAATATAAGCAAAAAAAAACTAATTTCCTTTATCCCAAAATATAAGTAAAAAAGACAAACTTGTATTCTATTTAATCTTGTTTTTTTTTTTAAATCTCTTTTCCAAGAAATTTTTTTGTTTATTCTCATAAAATTAAATGTAAATTACATTCAATTTTCTCTCTCTTTCATTTTTTTCCATAACCAATAGCCAATGAAAATTGTTTTTACATCTTCTTTCAAAGAAAACGCAAAAAGTTATACTCTAAATTCCTATGTTTTAGTTTTCTTAATAAATGTGATTTTTTTTTTGTGCTTATAATTTGGGACCGAGATAGTAGACTAGAGTGAAGAAGTAAAACACATCCAATCCAATTACCACAATTGTTCTAACCATGAAAACCTAGTAGATTTAAATGAAATATTTAAAAATTGGTATAAACCTTTTCAATCAAATATAATCCTCTCTCCATTTTGAATTGCATTCACGAGATTAATGCCAGCTTGCCTCCCCAGTTCTCCGGTCATATGCTCTATTCCAAACACAACAATCCTCACGTACAACCGATCTCCTCCACCTTTCCAGCGGCACGTGACATTCACCTGCCATTTTTGCCCCAACATCATGGTGGAGTACCCCACCTCAATCTTCGTCAACATCTGGTTAACCCAAAGAGGTTTACAACTAGAATGAAACAAGCCTGCAGCACGGTTTTGTATTGTGTCGATAACTACCCAACTCAACCTCAAATTTTCATGCAAATATTCCGTCCTGTCCCATCTCTCTTTCTTTACCGGAATTTGAGTTTCCAGAGAGGAATAGTCTCTTAAAAAAATCTTACCGTTGGAGTATATAGTGAATTTGTTCATAGGTTGAACTCGGATCTTAGTGAACAAAGGCTTTGGCTCTCCATGTAAAGATATATCAATGGCATGGATCAATTTATTTATGGGACGATACAAACAGTGAGATTGATTATAATGGTGAATGGAAGGAAACGCGTCGGAGAAGAAGGAACGGTAACCACCAGGGAAAGTGGTGATAATGTGGCTAACGGTTGGATGCAGAAGGCAAGGCCACATGGAGGTGCAAATGTTCCGCCATAATTCCTCGTTGTTGCAGATCAAGTGGCGAAGGTCGGAACATACACAGGACAATGCCATTAAGGCTGCCCCATCGAGGCGTGGAAGGATATAGGTCTGGATGATGTCTGGATCTAACCTACTGAAATTATTCATGATGGGTGAAGGGAGTTTTCTTTTAGCAGCAAATGAATATTTATTAAAATAGAAAGATGAGAATGAGTACAAGAGGTACTCCTTAAAAAAATAAAAAATAAATACAAGAGGCACTAAACCCACAAAATATGGTGAAAGAAATTGTTGAGTTGAACAAGCTATTGTTTTCAAGCTATGATTCAGGAAATTAGCTTTGATATTGATTAGTGTTTTCAGTTTAATATCTCCTTTATAGTTAATTTATTTACGTATTCTAGCTATTCTCATTTTTTTATTAGCAAAAAAAAAAAACTAATCTCGGTTTATTGCCTTCTTCATTCTTTTTGATTTTTTTTTAAATAATAAATTTAGGACACATTATAGAAAGAACACTTAGGACTCACATAGAGAACACTTACAAAAGTATCTAAATTTACCTCCCTCTAAACGCACTAGCGAGACTCAAACCCGAGAGCTACATCAAGATCTGATTTTTTTACCACAAGGCCTAACTCTTAAGAGTTATTTCCTTCATTATTATTCTAAGTAAAAAAATACATCATTTCTTTAGTTTTTTAGAGTACATAATAGACAATATATGAATTTTCAAAGTAATAATTTTTTTAAGAAATATTAGTGTTTTGAAATATGGGAAAACATTTGGAAAGACTCAGAAGTTGGAGGAATAGATTTGTGAGTCTTGAAGAGAGTGGTTCTTATTAACTTAGTGGTATCTTTTATATATCCCTATTTTCTATTTTTAGTTACTAAAAACGCCTCTCTTCATAGCTAGCATACAACGGTATACCCTAAAATACTGAAATAACTAACTTGAGAAACAATAATTCAATCTAACCAGTTAAAAGAAAGTATGTTAGAAGCTAACCAGTTAAAAGAAAGTTTCAGCATACAAAAAGTATGTTTTCACTTTGCTACTTCTCTTCTAGTAATGATAAACAACAGATTTATGATATAAATTTTGGGTGTAACAATTGTAATCAAAGGAATAGATAAAGGATAAAAAAAATAACTTAGTTATCAATTAGCATAAGGGAAAAAGGGAGGCGGAGGCCACTTATCTGTGTTGATGCGTTTAACTAGAATTCTGGAAAAGACATGTTCTCCATGTATATACATATATCAATGGCGTGTATCAATTCTGGTGGAGGAGGATAGGAACGGTGAGAATTAGTATGATGGTGAAGGGAAGGGAACGCATCGGAGAAGAATGAACTGTAACCACCGGGGAAAGTGGAGATGACATCGTTAACGATTGGATCCATAAGGGAAGGCCACTTTGAGGTGCAAATATTCCGCCATAGATTGTTGTTGTTGTTGCAGATCAGGTGGCGGAGTTCTGGAGACACGGTCGATAAGGCGGTTAAATCAGTGTGCCGTCGAGGCGTGGAAGGATGTGGCTGTTAATGATGTCTGAATCTAACCTACTGAAGATGCAGCTATAGTAGTAGTCATGGTGGATATTTTTGAGAGAAAATATATATTCATTCACTTATTCCTTTGTATTTATATTATCAATTAATCTTAATTATTATGGGCTCTCAATCAACAAAAATTGCTTAAAAACCCAACTTCAGCTTGGGCCAATGAATCTTGCTTAGGCTTCCACCTATGCAACTTCATGTTTTTTAGTTTTTTTTTTTTTTTTAATACGTAAATTTAGGTTAATCCAAGGTAAAAAAACATTCAAGCTCAAAGAGAATTTATAAAGGTATTTATATTTACCTCCTTTCTAAGACGCTTTTTCAGTAAACAACTTCACGTTTTCATACCATTTTTCAATTTTCAATACAAACCATTCCTCTGGTTATATTTTTAACAAGATCTAATTAATTTGCAAGTTCCTGACTTATTTAAAAAAAATTAATAAATTAGGTCTTGTCTCATTTGTGTTGTCGGATACGGTGTGGCAATTGTTGTGTTCAAATAGCAAAGCTCTTAATGTTGAGAGTAGTATGTTGTTGGGAGGGGAAGAGGTTGGACATAATTAAAAACTAGCTAGTAGAGTTGTGGTCCCTATTTAAAAGTAAAGAAAATGTGTTTTTTTAGGGCAAGATTAAGATGGTTGAAAGGAGATGATGCAAACAGTAGTTATTTTCATGCTTGTATCAAGTGTAGAAGGAGGGAAAATGTGGTTGTGGCGCTTAAGGGTGTGTTTGGATTGAGGGTTTGGGAGGGGAGGGTTTGCTTTCCATTTTTAAATTACCAAAACTATGAAATGTTTTATAAAAAGTTAACATATTAACATGATAAACAATCATATAATACTTTAATCACACTTAATTTATTTTAGAAAAACATGTTATATAATCCATAATTTAAAAACGAAAAGTAAACCCTCCCCTCCCCTCCCCTCCCAAAGCCTCAATCCAAACACACCCTAAAAGTGGAGAGGGGTTGGTGGAAATGCATAGTAAGACCAACTCTTAATGAGGTGAATCTCCTAATTCTATCCGGAGAGCAAAGTGGCAACATTTTGAGGGAGTTTTCCTTGAAAAAAAATTAGTGAGACTGTGGTTTTGTCGGATAAGGAAAAAACTCCCTAGGAGCCGAACCTACAAAATATCTTGGCCGAAGAATAAAATTTTGAGCTATTTTTTTTCATATACTTATATCATATTTGGAACAATCAGAGAAGAAAAAAAAAACTATCTAGAAAAGAAGGTCCCACTAGCATCAGCTAGTAGGAGCAGATTGATTCCAGCAAGCGGGTGCTCGATGGACCAGAAGGACTCATATACTTATATCACATTGCATAGAGCCTATCTAAAAATATTTGGTCCATTACATTTTTTCACAAGGAAAAAATATCCTTAGAAATCGTAACGAGAAAAGTCTTGATGGAAGAATGAAATTTTAATCTATATATTTTTTTGGTTACATTTTTTAATCTATATTTTATTTCAAGGGCTTCTAGTGCAACGCATATAGTGTGTCTTTCAATTTTTTCACCGAAATTTATGGTCTATAGTAGGACGGGACATGGCCAGCCCTGGCCAAGTGCATCAAAGCCCCTGACACAACACAAGGCCTCACACTTAGAGGCCTCAAAATTTGAAAGGAAAAAAAAACTTGTATCTACAGACAAAATCTGTCATTAAATGTCATTTTTTTGTAGGTAAAAGTATGGAAGACATCAATTTTACCGTCAATTATGCATTATCCTTAAGTAAATGTTTATTTATCTGTAGGTAAAAATCATGTTTGAACCATTGCTCATATATTTAACTACAACTTAATTGTCTGTCACCATAAATAGTGTTGGATTTTTTTTCAATTATTTTTAAATGAAAATTGTCAAGTCTGTAACCGGGCCTCCGAATTGTCCGGGATGGCTCTGGGACGGGAAATAAGTGAATCAAACTTGCGTAGACTTGACTTGACTCGATTCGATAAGAATTGATTCAGCTCAACACTCAGGTAGAGTTCGACATAAACTATTTTTCAGCTTGAGTAGGCTCGTTTAAAGTTTTAAAAAAATTTACAAATCATTGACCTTTTAAATTAAGTTTTAAAGAATACACTGAATAAAATTTAAAAATTACTGCAAGCATACAAAGGATAGACACAAATTTTATAAACTTCAGTTGCATAAATATGCAGAAAAATATCTAATCTTAATACATGTAAAAGAGGCAAAAGAACCGACAATTCCCAAAACATGCATGTTGAAACAATCTCTTTAATCTTAGGGTTAATAGTGTTTTTCACCCCTGTAATATAGGCTATTTTCGGTTTTCGCCCTTATTAAATTTTCGGTTTGATTTCTGTCCATGTAATTTTTTTTTTTTCCGGAATACCCCCCTCCTCCCTCCAACTCAGCAAATCAGCCTATGTGGCGCTGACATGAATTTTTTTTTTCTTTCACTTGCCACGTGTATAATTCGTTTTTTTTTTTAATTGTGAAATTTTAATTTTAAAAAACTCAATTTTTTTTTTAATTATCTACATCAGATTTTATTTTTTAAAATATTTGAAAATTAATTTTCAAAAATAAAAAAAAAAATTCAGATTTTTTTCCAAAAAATTTAAAAATCGAAAAAGAAAAAATTCAAATATTAAAAAAATCAGAAAAAACGATAAGATTTTTTTGAATTTTTCGGTTTTATTTTAAATTCAAATATTAAAAAAATCAGAAAAAATATTCGGTTTTTTTTCGAAATTAATTTTTTTTAAAGATTCTGGAGTTTAATTTTCAAAATTAAAAAAAGTTAAATTAGAAGAAACAAATTCGAAATTTTTAAAAAAAAGTCATATTTTTTTTATGGAAAATATTTTATTTTTAATAATCTGGATACAGATTTTTTTTTAAATTCAGATTTTATTTTTGAAAATTTTATTCTAGATTTTTATAAAATCATTTTTGAAATTAAAATTTTAAAAATTCTAAAAAATCATATTTTAAATATTTTAAAATTTTTGGAAAAAAAATCTGAATATTTTATTTTTGAAAATTAATTTTCAAATATTTTAAAAAATAAAACAATTAAAAAAAAATTAAAATTTCACAATTTAAAAAAATAAAACGAATTATACACGTGGCAAGTGAAAAAAAAAGAAAAAAGAAAAATAAATTCCTTGTCAGCGCCACATAGGCTGATTTGCTGAGTTGGAGGGAGGAGGGGGGTATTCCGGAAAAAAAAAAATTTACAAGGACAGAAATCAAACCGAAAATTTTATAAGGGCGAAAACCGGAAATGGCCTATATTACAGGGGTGAAAAACACTATTAACCCTTAATCTTTTTACTCTTGACTATAATTTTTGGAGGCTCTCAGCCTCTGGCACAACTTTTATACTAAAACAAGTTACTCAACAAATTAGGAAACTACATTTCCTGATCAGTCAAGAAATGATAAACATAAAAAAATCAATCAAACTTTCAAATCATAGAAACATTAAACTAAAAAAGGTAAAATAAAGGACATGAAAATTCAAATATGATAGAAATTTCTAAATCACTTCAATCTCACCCATTTGTAACAACGGTTATAATATATTTTTTTTAAAACTCGGTATTCGATCCAAGAATCGAAAACAGTCATATTTAATATGAATTCAAATATAACTTTAATTGTAATTAAGGGAATAAACAAAGGAAAAAAAATAACAATTGTATATAACTACTCACCCAAAAAAAAAAAAACTCTAAATCAAACATCATCTTATCATCATCATAGTTGAGCCACACCCGAAAATGTTATATCTGACAGTCCATTCTTTTGTCAAAAAAGTCAGAGTTTATAGATCTTTGACCTTTTATATTAATTTTATAGAAGGAAAAAAAAAAAAGCAAATATTGAATTAAAATTAAATTTACCGCAAGTCTACAAAGGATAGAGACAAATTATACAAAGTTCAAAGCTGCATAAACATGTAATATCTGATGTAGGTAACAGAGGCAAAGTAATCAACCAATCCGTAATTCGTTCGGATCATTGGTAGCCTTATTCTATAGTAAGATAAAAATCCTAGGAGTAAGATGTGAACATTCTGCAATCGAAAGTTTCCTTCAAAAACTCTAAATATTCAATTCTTATTTGCCTAATTATGCCCATAATGAGTTGAAACCAATTAAAATCATTTATTTGTCTTTTCTACTATTTATAAGACTTTAAGGAGGGTGTATTGGATTAGGATTTTAAAGGACAATTTTTGTTTAAAAAAGTCTTAAGGATTTTAAAAGACTTTGATAGATTTTGATTAATTTGATGATTTTAAAAGATTATTAAGGATTTCAATGGATTTAATTCATAAGATTTTAAAGGATTTGAAATGATTTTATGGATTTCAACAGATTTTATGAATTTTAAGAAATAATTGAAAAAAATATCTTCCTTCAAAAAAAAAAATTGAAAAAAACATCATAACACACTCTCTTTCACAAAATCTCAATAAAGACTCTTTTATTTATTTTTTGCGTGAGAGCTAGAGAGAGAGGGGGGGAGAGGAAAATAGAGAGTAAGAGAGAAGGGAGGAGAGAGAGAGAGAGAGAGGGGAAGAGAGAGGAGAGGAAAAGAGAGAGTGAGAGAGAAGGGATGAGAGAGAGGGAGAGATAGTAAAATCTTAAAAGAAAAAAACAATCCTAAGAAATCTCATGTTTACATGAAAGACTTTTTCATGCTAAAATTTCACTAGAAAATCCCACAAAATCCATCAAAATCTGATTTATTAAACAATCCTTCAAAATTTGAATGGTTTTGAATACCACTAGACTTTTTTTAAGTGATTAAGAGTCTTGATTGAATACCACAAGACTTTTCTTAAATGACAAGGAATCTCGATTGAATAACACAAACTTTTTTTTAAATTGGAAAGAGTCTTGATTGAATACCACAAGACTTTTTCATGATAAAAAAGTCTTTTAAAATCCCTTAGAATCATGATCCAATACACCCTCTAAGAGTAGGATACACCGATAATATATGGAATTCATCCTATCTTGAGAAATGAACCATCATATGAAGTCTTCATTTTTAGCCCTGCAGTTTATCACTTCAAGGCAAACACCTAAACGTCCACAAAACATGCATGCTGAAAATATTATTTAGGAAATTAAACTAGGACATCAAAATTGATGTCATGAAAAATTGAACTTAAAACCTTGAGAGGAGCACACTTCAAAGTCTCAAACCAACAACACCAGATCAACCAAAGTTGCTTAAAACCTTTATAATCTTCCCTATTCAAGAATAAAAAATACCTCTTGACTATAAGTTAGGAGGCTCTGAGCCTCTATCACAACTTTAATACTAAAACAAGTTACTCAACAAATTATGACTCTACATTTCAAGAACAATCAAGAAATGATAAACATAAAAATCAATCAAACTTTCTGTTATGCCTCAACAAAAGTGCCCCAATAGGTGAAAACCACATCATTCCGAGCTAAACACAAAGGTCACAAGAAGTTTTGTGTGACTCACTGCATAGAAGTGTGCCCAAAATCAATTTCTATCGTTGAAGCCCTCGCTAATGGCTTCTGTATACGACGCTGCATACCATAGATGCAGTTATCAACCTCTTCGTCTATATTAGTGTGACCTTGCGTCACGCCCAAGTTACGATTCATTCTCCACTTTTTTGCACAAATCCAACACTTTTATGATACCAACTTGAGTGTTGGAGTGTTAACGTGTCTGTAGACACCATTCTCCTCCGTCGTAGAAGCTTCCAATCGTCCATGCCAAAACAATGCACACCATCGTGACGGAAGTTATTTCTATCAGAGAAAGACCACTACATTCTTCTGTTCTCCACCGGACAAGACACTTTCAAGTTATGGAAACGTAAAACTAAAAATGGCATAACAAAGGACAGGAAAATTCAAATATAATAGAATTTTCAAAATCTCCTTAACCACTCCCATTTGCAAGAACGGTCACGATACTCAATATGAATTCAAATATAACTTTAACCTAGAATAAACCTGAAATCCAAATAAATCATAGGACAATAAAACTCAAACAAAAGATTGGAGAGTAGATTAAAAGTTTAAACTAGCAATATGAATTCAAGTATAACTTTAAGCTAGCAAATCAAATAGAAATGGAAGAGCATATTACAAGTTATTGCTAGTTTTGGAAAATAACTCAGAAAAGAGTTAGACATCAAAGATAGATTATCAAAGATAAAACAAAGATCCGAGACTACACAAGGTTGATGACGAGAGGGATAATGTGTTTCTAGAGAGCGAGAGCATGAGCGCATGTGTTTTAAAAAAAAAATGGATTTTAGGAGCATCAAGACTCGAGTGAAGGTCAAAGTGTTTATGATGTAAGCTTGGGAGTTCTTATGAAATACCGGGAACAAATTTGGAAGCAATTCGTTATAGTAATCAGTAGTTTGCAGAACTATTTCAAATTAAGTTGAGTTTAACTAGAAACAGATTTTGTGGCCAAATTATGATAGCAAATCAGATATTATTTTGTAGTGAACATGATTCTGATGGATTCAACATAAAAAATGTATGTTTTAACTTTGCTACTTCTCTTCTAGTATCTTCTAGAAATAATAAACAAAATGTGTATGATATATATTTCGGGTGCAACAATTGTGACTAAAGGAACAAAATAAAGGATTGAAAATTAACTTACTTATCAATTAGCAAAAACAAAATATTTCAAAGTTTATGATAACTATTGATAACTATGGATGCTCTCTTGTTTCCTGTTTATTTTATGATGCTTTGTGCAACTTTTTCAAGCTAGTTTGGTATTTGGACATTATTTCCTTTTCCTTTTCCTATTCTTCTTCCTTTGCAAATTACTGATTTGGAATTTGTCAACCTCTTGCTTTGGTAAATCAAATTTCTTCCTCTCCCCATTTTGAATTGCATTAAGGAGAATGGTGGCACCTTGCTTCACTGTAACAGGACGTCTATTCATATCTTCCATTTCAACTTGAGCTACGAAATCTTACTTGGGCTTCCACTATACTACTTGAATTTGCTTTTTTTCACCCTAAAGTGGTTCGATTTGTAACTCTCAAAGAACTTTTCATTGTGTTTATAGTTTTTCCGAAGATATCTCTAGAGACCTAAAGAATAAATAGAGGGGACAAAAGAACAGTCATCATACTATGTTCCAATTTCATGTGTTCTATACCTTTTTCAATTTTCAAACAAGATCATTCTTCTAGTTTATTAATGCACAAATCCTTTTAAAAAAATAAAAAATTGACTCATTTAAGGACCAATCTCACCCTCTTCTAACAAGGGTTCAACAAAAGTTATAGTAAGCCTCTTTATAACTCACATAAACTAACATCATAAAAATATGAGAGAAACACACTCTAAAATCCCATGCCTATACTATCAGGCTAACCTGTGTGAGTTAATTCACAAACTCTTATTAGATTAAGGATGTAAATAAATATCCATTGACGCGGATAACATGATATATGTGTCTGCTATGTTGAATAAATATGATATTCGTGTCATTTCCATATTCGCGCGGATATTCGTGAAGCGGGTAATCCACATATTCTAAGGTATCCATTAGTATAAATAGATATCCTTGGATACATTTGTATAAAAAATAAAATAAAAAATTGTTTATTTTTTATAATTAACTAAAATTTAATAAATAAAGTTCATCACATTCATTTTCTTTTTGCCAAATTATAACAATATCCATACATAGAAAAATCGATACTTTTCATTTCTAAAAAAAAAATGTTAATCACGTATAACTAAAACAAAGTTCATTGCACCTTGTGCAAGTGGAAGCACCTTTGAGTATCTATATATATCATTTTGATTTCTTAAAAAAAAAAAAAAAACAAAGTTCATTGATTAAAAAAACATAAATAAAGGGTAATATTATTTGCTAGTTTTAGAGGAAAATTGAAACATCTTGTAATAATACTGTATAGTATAAAGTGTTTATTTATTGAAGTGGACATGGTAGTAAGATTATTTTTGTAATTTACTTGTTATAATAGCTGGTCCGAATATATGTGGGTGTGGATACCTTCGAATCTACATTTGTATCCATTAAATAATAGATAATTGAAATATCAACGGATACCTTAATATCCATTAAGATATCCGTACATTAAGGTATCCGTTTTGTGACCGTGACAAATTTTATCCGTGAATATCAACGGCTACGGCTGTGGATATTTTTGTTTTCCCTATATTAAATTAGATACATCACAATCAAATCATGAATCAAAATTGTTGATGATTAAATTAAAAAGTCGTCTTAGTTGAACATCACTAGGTGGTTTCACAAATTTGTTCTTATCACTGCTTGCTTAGTAGAGGAAAGAACGATGATGGTAAGAGAGCGATAAATGTAATTCCTGCAGTCTTGTCACCTCATGCGGTGAAAAAAATGATGTTAAAGCACCTTCTAAACAAAAGCAAATCATCATCAGGAAAAAGAAGAGTTTAAGAATTGAAATTTACAAAATGGACTCATTTATAATATTTATGTGACGAAATTGCCCTTGTATGATATACGGTGTTGTTGCATGCATCATCCTAAAATAAGAGGTATGATATAGGGTCACACTCTCTAATACACCTTAATAATAACTCGCTACCTCATCCACTTTTTCTTCTCATTACATTTTTTTTTGACAAACTTTCTTCTTCTCATTACTTGCTACCGGTTTAATTATTTATTGTTAATATTATTTGGATTTTAACTTAAAAAATGTTCTTTTATTTAAAATAAAAAAAACTTAAAAAAATATTCCTCTTCCTGCGCACTTCAACTTTAAGACCAAGTGCAATGGATAGTTGAATGGAAGCTTCAACATGTTGGAACCATTGATGTGGGTGTTGAAAGTGAGTGGAAAGATGATGTGGATGAAAGAGGTGATGAATCCATTAAACTAGTTGAACTATATCCCGGTCAGGCCACGTGGCGCAAATCGGTTGGGCAAAAATGGTGCGTGAGATGCACGCGCCGACAGGGCACGTGTGGGAACTGCGCACGCGGAGAGAGAAAGAGGAATGGATAAAGACAGGACACGTTTCGATTGGCTACTTGGATTTTTATCATCTTAATATTTTGGACTCAATTATTTCATTGCAAATATTTTTATTTTATTTTTTTTTACCAAAATTTGTGATTTTTTTTTTTCTATATAAATAGAGACTTGAATCATTTGATTTGGACACAAAAAAAAAAAAAAAAACTAAGTTTTTCACTCTAGCTTTCTATTAGTTTTTCTTTTGAGGTCATGCATCATATTACATAATATGATTGTTGAGGATGAATGAGATACATATGTTCAACGTTGGACCGATTTTGAGCAATCTGAGGAAAGTGGATCTATTATACCGCAACCATACTCGACTGAGGTGTTACACACTTTTGCAAATCATGTGCGTGCTAGATCCGAGTTGCGTGATCCAAATGTTCATCATGAATTACAAGCAGATCTAGTGAAGCACATATGGACAAAGTTTGGAATGTTTCATGATTGAAGATGATTTGTATCGTACTAAATAAATTACTTGTTTGTTGTCTTGCATTTTAAGCTATTTTGTGTCGTGTGCTTAGTTTGTTGTATTGCATTTTAAGTTAAGAAAATAAAAATAAATTATTTACGAGAGAGAAAATGATGTGGAGTGTTGGAAATTAAAAAAATGATCTTGAGGGTTGTTGAATGTTTTTAACCATACTAAATGGTCTAACATCCCACCCTTGTCTTTTTAGGTTCAAGGATTCAACAAACAAATTTGTAAGTTTATTGTCGGAAACATTTTTCCGAAGACTATGACAAACATTATTTTTACTTCACATTTTAAAATCAATTAATCCAAATCACTAATTCACTGTTCAATATCTCCACAATCTTTCTTCACATTTTTCTTCAATTCAGACATCAAAGTTAGAACCCTTTTCAATTTCTTCCACTCCCTGTTACTTTGTATTTGAACTCCATCAAAGAATTTTCATCTATGTACTCTTGTTTGCATATGGGTATTTGGTAACATTTTAATCTTTGCTTCAAATTTCATGGGTTGTAAATTTCATGAACGTTCTGTTGGAGTTTTTTCTGTAAACATTGCAGATAAATTCTAATAGCAACTCCAGCGGCGTTATTTTGCAATGGTCCGCCAGCTTGGAGTTCCAAAAGGTGAGTTATTGTACAATATTTATCATTGGAGTACGCCACCATGGAGGTACCGTGCGTAACGTAACCAAACTTTATTGTTACTTAGATTAAAAAACAATATTTGCCTTACTTTGTTTTACGTTTTTGTGTGATGTATTTTGTTTAATGTTGTTAGTTGTAGCCAATATCAATTTTTTGACTCAGCATATATCAAATTATGTTACCATTGTTTTATAAATCTGAATGGTTATCTTTTTTTTCCACAATATATACCGTTTATTCTTCAGATTGATATTAATTTAAAATACTGAAATTAAATATTTTAAGGTGCAATAATATTAAATATAAATATAATATTAATATTTGGGGTAAAGTAAGTTGTGGGACTCAATATGAGTTTTTGTAAGGTTCACCATTGAAGTTAAAAATGAGTGAGTTGCTTAGAGATGACGTGTCACAATGGAATCCACAAAGTAATCAAAAAAAAGAGCTCACCATTGAAGGTGCTCTAAAAAATATAGTTTTCAATCGTTACAACCACTTAATAGGTAAGAGAGTGAAAAAAACACATGAGGTGACGAGTTATTATTGAGATGTGTTGTAGGGTGTGACCCTTACATTCCTCCTTAAAATAATTTGTGTTTAGTTACCATTTTTTATAAATATTTATTTTCAAGTCAATTTCTTTTACTTTCTAATGGACACTTATTAGCAAAACTATTTTTAAGAGGTAAACCACCAAAAGGACATTACCATAGTTGACTATACAACAAGTCACTACTAATGCTATTTATTTTGGGCAAATAGTTGTTTTGATTCTTGAATGCGTCACAAATAACTGCAATCCTTTAGATATATGAAATCAAGGGAAATGCTAACAAGTGCTTCGGGACACTTTTTAAGGACTATAAATAGCAAGTATTTATAAAAATACATGTAATCAATGCATTGAAAATCGAAATGTTTAATTTTTCTAAAGAATAATTGCTTGTTTTGATATGCTTAAAGAGTGCCCCGGGAACACTCGTTAACAAGACACATCAAACTAATTAAACATAATTTTGATTAATGAAATGTACAATCAAAATTTTTTATTTTTTATTTTGGAAGGAATTAAAGACTGTTGTGATTATACATTCGAAAATGATTATCTACTCTTGTATTTTGTTTATATTAAGACAAAATACACCTTGACTTTTTTTCTTGATTACAAATTTTTGTTTATATTTTTCGTAAACAAAAACTTTTGTTTATATTCAAAAGCAGAGTAGTATTTTTATTTTTTATTAAAAGTAAAATTAAAATGTAAACATCGTAGCCTTTCTAAGTCCGATGAGTCATCACAGTCAGAAGCAAAACCTTCACTGACTCACTTTATCGTTAATTAATTCGTTAATAAATCTCACTCTGTTTAAATCAGAATCTAGACAGAGAAACAAAGAAACAAACAAAACCAAGAAGAAGAAGCATCTTTCTCTCTCTAAATCCACCATTTTCACACTTTCTCTCTCTACAACTAGCATTTCATCAATCATCCATGGCGGAGGTTTCCGGCGACGGAGCTGAAATGGCGACGCCGGCGCCGCTTTCAGTTCCCGGATCGTTCACGAAAAGCTCTTCTTCTCGGAGACGCGGCTCCGCGAGGCAACCGAGTATGGATGCTGATGAGTTCATGAATCTGTTGCACGGTTCGGATCCAGTGAAGGTTGAGCTTAATCGGCTTGAGAATGAAGTTCGAGGTGAGAAAATGCTGCTCGATCCGAACAGTTTTTGAGATGAATTTTGTGAATTAATGTTGAAATTGAAATTGATTGTTTCTGTGTAAATTGTGTAGATAAGGATAGAGAATTATCAGAAGCACAAGCTGAGATCAAAGCGTTGAGACACTCTGAACGATTAAGAGAAAAAGCCGTTGAAGAGGTAATCTTTTGATTGAAGATTATTACTCTAATTTATGCGTTTCTTTTTTTTATTATGTTACATTAATTAATTACTGATTACTAATTTACTATGATATTATTTTATTTCCTAATTGGATCATATTATTAGAATTAACATATTTGGAAGTCCTTGGTATCATATTTGAATAAATAACTTAGTTGCAGATTATAGCACAAAGCCCTTATGTATAAGCTATTTCTATAGCAAAAACTAAAATAATGTTCAATTGTTTTCATATAAGCTACAAGCTGTTTTCATAAGCTATTTTGCAGAACTAGTGAAAATTAGTTGGAAACAGCTTATGAACAATGTTATCAGCTGCTTTCACAAGTTCTCCCAAACAGTCCAAACAAGTCAATCCAAACAAACCCTTAATTTAATTCTTATAGCATAAGCACTTCGTGTAAGTGCTTGTGTATAACTATAAGCTATTAAGATATCAAAAGATAAAATCAAATTAAACTGTTTTCGTTTAGCTATAAGCTGTTTCGATAAGCTATATTGGAGAGCTTATAGAAATAAGTTGAAAAAATTTATAAACATATCATAAATTTTCTCATAATTGCTTATACCAATAAGTAAACTCAAATAAGTAAGTGTTTGGCTTCACATTCTATCACCGCTGCGGCGCGTCCACTAGCTCTTTACCGTGAAAAATGAGACTCTACAAATTGGTGTTTTAGGATTATTAGGGTAAACACATGTCTAACCAATTCCTACCATGGAAACAAACATGCGATAACAATGTTTGAACATTGCAGTTGTACATGAAAAATGTATTATCTTCCCATTCACATGTCTAAGTGCACAGGAATGCATTGGAGAAGAAGCCCCTTTTTGGCGTTTGCATTGATACTACACCTTTTACATCTGTGCCATGTAGTGTGTAGGAATTTCTCCAGCAATTTTTTTTTCCAAAGAAACCGTCTCAGTTATTAGATCTGGCACTCTCATTAAGTCATTGTGATGAGCTCTTTCTTGTGTTGCATTGACCATGTGTGGAAAATCCACTGCCTGGTCAATTCTTAATTAAAGCCATTATCCAATAATAGAAATGACAAAGCTTTTGATGTTATAATATTTCCATTGTAGTCCATTGAAGTTTCTGTTCTCATAACTTGAATCTATGTGGTGATATAAACTGTCTCGGCTCTATTTTGCACAGAGAATCTTCAGATTTATATCCTAGGATTTGGTTTCTAATAAATAAAATTGGAAAGTCTTTAATGAAAAGTAGTGCATTTAACTCATTAGGGACTTCGAATAATTTTTTCCTTTTAATTTGATACTTTCTACTCTGTCTTGATGCTATTTGGAAAAACCTTTATTTTAATAATAATACTCCATTTTGTTTTATCTTTAGTTTTATATTCTTGTTATTTTATTTGTCAATTTATAGAACCAATCAAGGATAAATTAGTTTTTTTTCTAACTTTATCCTATGTGTTTAAAAAGTGAGAGGGCATGTTAATAAAAGTGCTTGTGATATTTTCAGTATTTCAATACAGTATAATTCAGTCAAATGTAGTTATTTTTACTTAATTTTGAAACTATTTAATGTCTTTATCAATTCCTTTGCAACTATCTAAATCTAAAATGAAAGATAAAAAAAAAATTGTGGTATACTCATTAAAGGGAATTTTTTCCCCTTTCTTGTATGCATGACATTCATTCTCAATTCTTGGTTTGTTTTGACTTCGTGATAATATTGATTTTTCTTTTGATATTTTTTTTGTCTATTGTAAGTGAAGTTAGAACTTAGAAGATTAGGTAGTGAAACGAAACAGCTGTTATATTTTTCATATTAGATCTGGCACTCTCATTAAGTCATTGTGATGAGCTCTTTCTTGTACTCAGTCGATATCTAATTTTTTATTTTTTCATATTAATATACTTTTATGCCTCTGTTATATTTCAACCCAATAGAGAAAAGCTCACTACTAGCATTACAACACAAGGTGGTGAAACGAAATATTTCCCTATAACCATAGATATGCACCAAGGATCAAACTTGTGCCCTTATTGTTCTATCTTGGTTCTTGATGTGATAATTGAATATATCTGAGCGGCAATGCCACAATGCATGCTTTTTTTGGATGATACAGTGGTTTAGAAAGTCGAGGAAAGAAATAAAGAAAAAGTTGAGACACGGAGACTAGCTCTGGAAGCCCATGACTTTTGCTTAAGTTTGTGTTTGGTAACCCAACCTCAAGTTTCTTGAACCTCCAATTGTTAGATTCAATCGAAAGTGTGGTCACACCGTGATTTTTTATAGTACCAAACACAGGCTAAGTAGAAGTAAAACAAAGTATATGGAATGCAAGTTTAGAGACAAATATCCTAGCTTAGAGGTGAATATCGGAAAACATGTCACATCACAAGTCCTTCGGCTTGAGTGCCCTTTGTCCATTATACAAAATGAAGGGGAGATAAAGGAGATGCAAAGCATAGGATCCATGTAGGGTTGATGAAATGAAGGAATGCCATGTGGGTTATTTGTGGTAGAAAAGTATTCCTCTAGCCTAAAAGAAAATTTCACTGCACAGCTATAAAACTTGCAATGTTATATGGCGTTGAACGTTGGGCAGTGAAGAGCCAAAAATGTAAGTTCAGTGTTGTATAAACGATAGTCCTATGTATGAGGGGTTACACAAGACTAAAATCATTTTGATTGAAATCATGAGAGAGAAAGTTGCGACAACTCCTACTGTAGAAAATATGATAGTCTCTCATCTTAATTTTTTTTTTTTTTTTAGCTTTTGTAGCGGAGACCAGTGAGTGAAACTCTCTTTTGGAGAGTAGACTGAGTGATAGTCCAATTTAGAGATAGAGGGAAACCATGAAAATCTATACGCTAAACCAGTAAGAGAGGTTTAGATTTAAATGATCTATCACTGAATTTGATTCATGGCAGGACATTACGGTGTTATGTTTGATCCATGTAGTTGATTCCATCTTGTAGGATAGGAGTTTAATGGTTGTTGTTGTATTTTACCCTACTAAATTGCTAGAATCTTTAGTTTAGTTTTGTTTTTATCAGTTCTCGAATATATAACTTGTCCTTGGCCTTGTCCTATTCTTTTTCTCCCTTATTCTTATGGCGTCCTGTATGTTCACTTTTAATTCTACATTTGTGTTGACTTATTCATAATATCAGTTTTGCTTTTAATGGTTTTGTTGTCTGCAATAGTTGAAGTTATGAGTCTAACAATTTTGTTGTCTGATGTGATAACTTTAAAGTTTTTTGCAAGATACAACAATTTTATTTTGCTTTACTGAATTGCTAAATTCCTTTGTTTTGGTCTATTTTTATCATTCCTTTATCCACTTTCTATTGCCCTTTTCTTACAATAGTTCTTCAATAATAGTAATTACATCTTCATTGTTGGTGGTGATTTTTTAGTGGGTTTTGCATTTAATCTGATTGTTATGATGATTATTGATTTGCTTTCCTTTTATTCAGTATGATCATTTTTCACATTGTTGTGTATATGGTTATTACTTGACAATGACATTGAAGCTTTTACTTGTTCATGCTTGTTATGCTAGTTTTACATTTTCTTCATATTATTTTGTTGCATGCTTTATGGCATCTTGAAATCTAACTCACCTTTCTTCTTTTTGCTTTATTTCAGTTAACCGATGAACTGTCAAAGGTTGATGGCAAGCTAAAATTAACGGAATCTCTTCTAGAAAGCAAAGTATTACTTAAAGCCTATATTCACTTTAGTAATGATTTGGTTTCCTAGGTTACATTATAGACTAACTAAATTGAATATTTTGGCAGAATCTTGAAATAAAGAAAATTAATGATGAAAAGAAAGCAGCAATGGCCGCTCAGTTTGCTGCTGAAGCTACTCTTCGAAGGGTACATGCTGCTCAGAAGGATGATGACATGCCCCCAATAGAAGCAATTCTTGCTCCTTTGGAGGCTGAACTAAAACTTGCTCGACAAGAGGTATTCCCTTATTCTTGGAGTTTATGTTGTATTCCCTAAGAGAAATAATTAATGGAGGGACTGAATCTGTCTTTTAATAAATGATTTTTGGCTTAATTTTCTTCCATATATTCCTTGCAGATTGCTAAATTACAAGACGATAACAAAGCCTTAGACCGTCTTACCAAATCCAAAGAAGCGGCACTAATTGAAGCCGAAAAGACTGTTCAGGTTGCCTTGGTTAAGGCCTCCATGGTGGATGATCTCCAAAACAAAAATCAAGAGCTAATGAAACAGATTGAGATTTGCCAGGTATCTCAATCTTGTATGATTTTTTTCCTTTCCCAGTACACTAGGACCTTAAATATTTAACTTTAACTTCTTGTTTCATCACCACTTCTCTCAGGAAGAAAATAAAATATTGGACAGAATGCATAGACTAAAGGTGGCAGAGGTTGAAAAACTCACCCAAACTGTTAGGGAGCTAGAAGAGGCTGTCCTTGCAGGTGGTGCTGCTGCAAATGCAGTTAGAGATTATCAGAGGAAAGTTCAAGAAATGAATGTAATGTGTTAAAGTCTTCAACTATTTGAGTCTCCCGGTTATTTTAATGATTATATCACATCTAGTTAATATTATACACTATACTTATTTTAACAAAAAAAAATTATATTTCTTTAGGAAGAAAGAAAAACTCTTGATCGGGAGTTGGCCCGTGCCAAGGTAACAGCAAATAGAGTAGCTACGGTGGTTGCAAATGAATGGAAAGATTCAAATGATAAAGTGATGCCTGTCAAACAATGGCTTGAAGAACGTCGATTCTTGCAGGTAATATTGTTTTGTTTTACACTGTTTTTTAACTTGCCTTTAGTGGTTGAGCTTTTGTTACTCTCCTTTCTTATTTTCATAAATTTTCCTGTATTCTTCTTACAGGGGGAAATGCAGCAACTTCGTGACAAACTTGCTATAGTTGAGCGTGCAGCAAAGTCTGAAGCACAGTTGAAAGTAATAATCCGGTTCCTATCTATTATAATAGAAGATTAGTTCTTAAATTATTCAAGGTATGCTTTTTCAAAATTTTCAGGAAAAATATCAATTACGGCTTAAAGTACTAGAGGAGAGTTTGAGGGGGAATTCTAACGGCAGTAGTCGCAGCACCCCTGAGGGAAGAAGTGTAAGCAATTCTCGTCGGCAATCTCTAGGTGGAGCTGATAATTTCTCAAAACCAACCTCTAATGGGTTTTTGCCTAAGCGGTTACCATCCTTTCAATTAAGGTCATCCCCATCTTCTAGCTCAGTATTGAAGAATGCCAAAGGAACATCTAAATCTTTTGATGGGGGCACAAGGTCACTGGAGAGGAATAAAATGCAGCTGAATGGAGCACCCCAAAGTTATTCGTTTAACCAGTCTCTTGAAGAAACCAAAGAGAGAGAAACAGATGTTAATTGGAAAGGAAATTCAGATGATAAGGCAAATGACTTCCCAACAGTGGATACAGAGGATAGTGTTCCAGGTATTTTATATGATCTCCTGCAGAAAGAAGTCATGACCTTGAGGAAAGCTGGTAATGAGAAAGATCAAAGCCTAAAAGATAAAGACGATGCTATTGAGGTTAGCATCTTGTTTATTGTTATTTTTGGATTTTAATCCTTTACAGATTAATCTTAGCTATAATTATTTCTAATGGTCATTATCTGTCAGATGTTAGCAAAGAAGGTAGATACATTAACCAAAGCCATGGAAGTTGAGGCAAAGAAGATGAGAAGGGAAGTAGCCAACATGGAAAAGGAGGTAGCTGCTATGCGTGTGGAGAAAGAACAAGAGAGCAGAGCAAAGCGGTTCAGCAATATAAAGGGCCCTGGCCCTGGCCCTGTAAACAGTGCTCAGAATCAGCTAATTTCTGGAAGGTAATTTTTTTTTCCCGCCTCCTTACCTTTTATATGCAGCTATTGGCATACTTTTCACTTCACTTGCTTTTTTCTGTAACTGGTCCGAGGCTGGAGGTTTTAACCTTCTTATACATCCATTCTGTTCCTTGTTTTACCTGCTACGTTCAACTGGGTATTTCTCAAGGGATTTCTGCCCAAGTCAACGGATATAAACTATTTCATTTTCAGAACAGGATCCCCGGGATGTGCTATGATTTAATGTTACTACCTAATAAACCATGTTTTTTTCCCAATCCGGGCCTTTTATTTTGGTGATTAACGTTGAATGGGAAAGCCCTTAGAAAATGCACCATTAAATTGCATGCAAAATCCACTTGTCCTTTTTGGTCAGTTTGCACTCCCCATAATCACATAATGTATAACCGAGACAAAAATGGATCTCAATTTTATGATTGCTATGAGTCCTTTTTAGGTCAAATATCTTCCCTGATTTCTTTTTAAAACGGCCTAGTTTTTGGCATTTGCCAATACTTTTTCCTGGCATGTTGGTCAATCTACTTAATCTGAATAATGATGTTAAGATTTCTATATCGTCCAGGTTTTTTTTTTTTTGTTTTTTTGTTTCATTGACTTGCTAAATTAGAACCTATCTCAATAAAGACATAACTTATTAATATATAATGCTGTTTGCTTTCTTTCGTCTCGCTTTCTATTTTTCTGATTTCCCGCACATAATCTGAGATGACTAATGGAGCCTTTCTCATTTGCACAGAAGTGTGACACGTGGAGGATTAACACGCAGCACCCAATAACATCAAGTTTATTATAGTGGCACCTGGTAGTGTTGAGTCAACTTTCATAGGCATCATTCTTCTGCCCTACTATGTTTTTATTCTTCTGCTTTTTGTGTCCACTTGATTATAAGATTGTAACTGGCATACCGAAGACAAGTTTCTGATGTTGGACATGGATTGACGATAAGAAAATGAATTCAGGAACCGGTATGCATCTGACCTAGACTGTTGTATCCTCTGCGTAGAGAGATCGGCTAAGAAGGAAGACAATAGAAGACAATTAACTTGGTTAACCTTTCAGTTTTTCTTTTGAGTGGTGTGTTTGTATAGGTAGCTTTCTTCCTTCTTTACTGCTTTTTGCAGTTTATATTTGCAATTCGCAGATAGTGTGATTGTGTTGGTTCGGCTTTCATAATATCTTTGTAATAGATCCAGATCTAAGTGTATTGGTTGTGTTATAAGTTCATAATTTCAAGTTTATTATTATAAATTTATTTATTTATGAGTGAAGCATTCAAGAAAATGTAGAGTTCCTGTACTTTCTAATATTTTCATTTTTCAATTGTTACTTTTTAGGTGGGTGGTTGGAATGACTATGAATTTTGATTTTCAATTGTGTGATAGAGGAGATGGAAGTTAACTACAGAGAATGCATTTGAAATTGTCAGAATTTTCAACAATATTCAATCGATTTTTTAAAAAAACATTTTCATAAACGTTCATAATATATACTATGATGTTTATTTTATCAATAAAAATAAAATAAACACGCACACACAATTCTCAAATGAATTTAACTGTGATTGCATGAATCTAGAAAGTAGAGCTTAAAGTAACTACACCTTCATTTGGTCAAAATTTTAATAGCACGTTGTAGATGAGTGAATATGAGGACAAAGAATTTCGTGAGTGAATGTCCGATGCACTTATCTTTACCTGCTTCCAAAAATAATTTTCCATAATGATTCATTGTATCTGCAAATAGAATAATCTTTAAATCCCTAAATGTATACTATAATAGCAAGAAAAAAAAAACAAATGTGTTTGAGAGTAAAACATATTACGTTTCACTAGAAGGAAAAGTCAAAGAAAATAATGATTACAAAGAAAGAGGGAAAGTGAAAGTAACATTTACCATTAAAAATAAAATAAAATAAAATAGAGAAATAGAAAGAAAATAATGGCTAAAAAGAAAGAGGGAAAGTGAAAGTAACATTTACCATTGAAAAAAATAAAATAAAGAAATATCATATCCATAGAAATATGCAATCTTTTCGATGCGAGATGATTCTATGTTTTGAAATGACCAATCACACAATGGAAAAGGTTAAGCGTATATTTGATTTGACGTGTAAGTTAGAAACTAAAATGTGGAGCTTTCACGTTAATGTGGATTTTCGTCGTGATTTTGCAAGATGTGACGTCTAACCAAACATATGCTAAAGAAGAAAGGTTAGGAAAGATAGGCATCCATCAAATTAATAGAAATGATAATATTGTAAATTTAAATTAATTTAGTGTATATATATAAATTTTAAAGTATATTTAATCTAAAAAACATAATTCTAACAATGTTATGTTAAATGGACTAAACTTGCTTAAAAAAAAAAGTTAAATGGACTAAACTATATATTTTTAAACATAAAAGGAGATGAAGTGTATTATCATAATCTCTAAAAGGGAGAAAGAGTGTAATTTACTCAAATATTAGATGTTCAAATTTGGCCCAAACCCATAATTTAGAAAACAACTAGTGTACCGCTACATGAATTATTATGAGTTTATGACGAATACCACATAAACCTACATAAGAATCTTGCTCTATTGTGATAGCTTTGCATTCCAAAAATATTGTTTGAAGAAGAATATGCCAATATGCACATATAGTATTCCTGGATAGTTAGCAATGTTACAAAACATCCCAAACACATGTTATGTCAGGTTTCAGTGTGAAACGATGTTGGTGCAAGTGCAATGCTGCCATATCAGTTCATATATAATGGACATGATCATATGTAAAACCACAATTACCATAAATTATTAGTAGACCTTCATCAGCTACTTATAAGTTTAGAGCACAACTTCATGAAACATCAACAACCGTAGCAAATTATTATTATTTTGTAGTTTGTACAATAAGCTAACAGAAAAGTTACAAGAAGACAAGACTAATTAACTTCATACATAGATAACCTATGCATGGTAATAATGTGTTTCCACTTTCACAGCAACAAAGCATTATAATAAAGTGAAAATTTAAAAAGATGCTGAGGAAAATCCATTACTCCATCTAGCAGCAATTGGGCTCCTCACAATGTGACTTCCATCACTCCATTCAAGTGACCCAAAACTCTGAGAACCACCATATCCAATCCTAGTGAAAGTAACCTCAAAAGCTTGCGTTTTGTTTTCACTACTGAAAACAAGTTTGCTAGGTGAAACACTAACATCAACACCAAAAGGTGCATTCACTTTGACAGTGTAAACAGCATCAACAGAATCACCAACATTAGTTAAAACCCTTTTATACTTGACCAATCCATTGTTAGCTCCAAATACCACAGAGAATGAAGGGTAATTCAAATCACCAGGACTAGTAAATTTCCTTTCATTTTCACAAACATTATAACTAGTTGGCTCTCTAGTGAAAATCTGAATTTCCTTAGCATCATAACCAATTGAACAAAGGAAAGCTAAATAGTCATTAATGTTTAAATCATAAACCAAACCGGGGTTAAGTGCTTTATTAGGATCAACGTGTCCGGCTCCATGAACAAATGGATTTGACTCTTTACCTGTTCCAAGATCCTTAATTTTTCCACCAGAATTATCAACATTATAAGCTGTTGTCATCAAAGCAGATTTAATTGCAGCTGGTGACCATTCTGGATAAGCTTTCCTAAGCAACGCGGCGATTCCACTAACATGAGGACATGACATAGAAGTACCTGAAATTATGTTAAACTCAACTCTCCTAGGATCAATCTCCAAATCAGTGGGACCCACTTTCCCAGTCCACCCTGCTAAAATGTTAACACCAGGAGCTATGACATCTGGTTTAAGAATCTCTGCAGTTCTATAATTTGGACCCCTGCTCGAAAAGGAAGCAACTTGAGGAGCAGAAGGCGAACCTTCACCACCGATCACAGTCCCTTTAAACTTGATCGTGGCCGTTGGATTCTCACTCGATTTTATATACTCTCTAATCTTTTCAGCAGCATTTTCACCCACCATTGTAGCTGCAACAAGATGAGCATCAGCAAGAAGCTCTTCACCGTTTTCTTCGGTATTCGCCATAATCATACCTAACCCACCAGCCTTTTTCACAGCACTACCCTTTTCAACTCTAGCATTCCCTCCCCTATCACAAACAACAATCTTCCCTTGAACTTTTGAAGAATCTAAAGACCCTAAATAACAATATCTACTACCACAATCAGCACCATAAATCAAAGGAAGTTTATTATCAGGTAAACTATCACCATAATACAAAGAAACACCACCAAAAACTCTACCATCACCAAGAACAACATCAGCAGGAAACTCTCTATCAATCGTCGAAGCACCAACTGTCAAAATCCAAGGAGCTATATTAACAGAAGTATAAGGACCAGGTCCTGAATTACCTGCAGAACAAGAAACAACAACACCATGTTGTGCAGCACCAAAAGCACCGATAGCAATCGAATCACGATAATAATGAGGCGCATAACCATTAGAACCAACCGAAAGTGAAATCACATGAACCCCATCAGCAACAGCTTCATCCATAGCAGCAAGAATATCAGAATCAAAACAACCAAGTTTCCAACAGATTTTATAAGCAGCAATTCTAGCTTTTGTTGCCATTCCCTTAGCTTCGCCTCTAGCGAAACCAAACAAACTAGCATTACCAACAACTGATCCAGCTGCTGTTGAAGCTGTATGTGTTCCATGTCCTTCAGTATCTCTAGGAGATTTGGATTCCACAGTTTCATCGATAGGTCGCTGAAGATATGCTTCATAGCCTTTATAAAAAGCTTTCGCTCCGATAATCTTGGAGTTAGAGTTACATGAAGAAGAAGGAAAATCTTTACTAATTTCACATTTTCCTTTCCAAGAATTCAGACTTTTTAATGAATTTGAATCATCAGATGTTGAAAAGCTTCTGAGTTCGGGCCATATACCGGTGTCAAGGACACCGACGATGACTTCAGAAGCGAAATGAGAGTTAGGCCATAGGCCGGAGGATTCGGTGAGGCCGAGGAAAACGGGGGTGTGAGTAGTATGAAGATAGCGAATTTGGTCAGTTTGAATCGAGAGGATGTCCGGATGGGATTGAAGGTGGGCAGCTTGGGATGGGGCTAAGTGGGCTGAGAAGCCGTGAATGGCGGATGTGTATGTGTATAGGATGGTTGCTGGGTTAGGGGATGGTGGGAGGGAGTTGAGAATGGAAGAGAAATGGGTTTTTTGATTGGTTGAGAAAATTGAATTTTTTGGTTGTTTTGCCACGTGGATGATGTAGGTTTGAGGAGAGTTATTAGATTGTTGTTCTTGTTCGTGTTGTTGAGATGAGTGAGAGAAAGAGAGGAAAAGAAGAAAGAAGGTGAGAAAGAGAGAGTGAGGGAAAGCCATTTGTGTGTGAGTTTTCCTTATGAATTGGAATAGGGTTTTTATTGTGTGATTTGTGAATTATTATTCACTTTGTGACAAGTAGAAATTGTGATGATGGATGATGAAGATGGGGAGAGGGAACTGAATTTGACCGATAAATCAGGAAAAGGGGGACATGCTCTGTGTGGTTATTGGGTAGAGATATTATTTTTAGGTATTTAGTTACTCTCCAATAATTGATGGACATATGGGTGTTGTTATGGGTTATTAAATTCCAAAAATTGGATTAGAAAAAGTAGATAGCCAATAATTGAAGGACATATGGGTGATGTGGATTTGCCATCTCCATAATCAGACCAATACCATACTACACATATTCATCACCTTCTTCTTGTTGTTTTTTTTTTCTTTAGATGAAAACTTTTTGTTTTCCCTTATCTTTATTTTGAGGTTTATGTTGGTCTTTTATAATAAAAAAATGTAGATATGTTCTTTAATTTGTTTAAATGGTATTATATTAGTCTTTCCATACGAATTTGTGGTTTTGAAGTACGAGATTTATATGAATTTGTGTTGGATTATCATTTGCATCGTTGTTCAATAATTTTAGAAAGGAAGCTAACGAGAAAATTTGGGAATTTGATATGTTAGCTCAGATAGGGAAGAAGATGGGTTGCAATCTCTAATTTGGGATGAAGAATTTGGAGAAAAATGACTTTCAATGAACCATAATTTTAATTTTAGAGGAATTGATGAAGTGGGAAGAAGAAGACGTTGATTTGCATGCTACCTATACGACAATGTTGCTAACCTTGTGGATTAAAAGGACTAATGTGGTGTCAATTAAACAAATTAAATAACTTTTTTTTTTTGACAGAAAACAAATTAAATAACATATTTGCACCTTTTTTAAAACAATGGATCAACATGAACTCTTAAATAAAGATAAATACCTAAAATGTGTTTAAGCTTTTTTATTTTTTCCCTCTAGTCTTAAGTGAACATAATATAGTAATCAGGAGTTCAGTCGTAAGTTAAATGCAGCTTGATTGACAATTATTTTATACATTAATTGAATTCGAATTCTTCTTTATCTTTTAATAAAGTTTTTTTGAAGAAGTTAAATTAGTATACTCAAATTGACATCGAAAAGACCTTAAGGAGGAACACACTCCTAAGTACCAAGTCAATACCACTACCTAAGTGAGTTTATCTTTTAATAAAGTTAGTTAATTATTTGATGTCAATCATTAAATTTATTAATTTAATTTACATTCTATGCATTTGTATTGGATTTTTAATTTATTTATTTACAAAAGTTTGGAGAATAAGGCACCAGGCCACCCACGTATTGACAAGAAAAAGATCAAAGATGTAGATATTTATTTTTTTGTGTACGAATTGATGTTGACATCGTGATAAGTTATTTTTATTTGCTTGTACAAAAAAAAAAATCTTTATTCTTATTTGTTTGTTTTATCTTGTGATTAGATTAATACACTACTTGACGAAGGGTTAGAGATGGATTATTTCAAGTGCTATCCAAGATGTTAACTAACCCATACTCAAAAAGAAAAGTTAGACTATCCCATGAATACAGTGTTAATTAGTGTTAACTTTTAATGTGGAGAAACACTTCAAGGGATAAATCGACCAATGACATGGGCACATACTAAGAAAGATAAGGAGATCTTACACTAAATGGTGACAATGAAGTATAATCAAAGTAAGACCTAAACTCAAATGAATTAAGCAGTCAAAAATAGTCAATTACTTGTGATATTTATATTAAACAATATCTTCAATGAGTTATAAAAGATTATTTTGAAATGGAAGCTGCATTATTTAATTAAGAAGACATAAACTAATTAATATTTCATAATGAAATGGTTAGAAGACAAAAACTGAGCACCTGATCTCCTTCCCGAATATGGTAATTATTTAATTAAGACTTGTAGCATAAATTAATAGTTTACAGATTAACAGATCTAAAACTGACGGAGCTTACAAGTTACAAAGGCATCTAGTCTTTTAGGGATATCTAAATTGACTATCTAAAAACAAATTTAAAGAATAAAATGATTGTCTACCCAAATAAAAGAACACTAATACAATGTTAAAAATCAGCTTTCTTTATTTTATCTGCAAAATAAAAGAACCCACGTTGTTGTAAGGAAAAAAGTTTAATGCATTTCATTATATATAGGTTCAATGATACATATCGGTACATCAACAAAAGTATGGAGATGGATTAAAAATATGATCTATTTAGCTAATGTATGAATTATCTCATTCGCTGTCTCTGATCAAACTCGACATGAAAGTTTATAAAAAATAAAATACAACAGTGTTTGCATTCATCTAATATAAAGTCAAATTATGTAATATAATGTCAAATTATCTAATATAAAATACAACTATCTTCTTTGCATTCATCTTTTTTTTTTCACCCACGTTTTATTGACAAGAAAAAGATTAAAGATATTGATATGTGTTTGATTATGACTTGATGCTGACGTCGTGATAAATTATTTTTTTTGAGCAAGCGTCGTGATAAATTATTTGTATTTGTCTTATCTTTTTGTGATTAAATCATTGCCATTAGTTGCTACTTTTTTTTTTACACTCACCATGAGTTGCTCCTAATAAAAGAAAAATGTTAACCGATGCCTCCGGGGCACTCTTTAAGGGTCATAATTAGTAAGTACTTATGTGTAATCAATGTATTGGAAATCGAAATATTTGACTTTCGTAAAGAATAATTACTTATTTTAAAATGCTTAAAAAGTGTCACGGACACTCGTTAACAAGATCTTAAATTAAAAACAAAAATGAATGAATACATATAAAAGATTCTTATATTGAGCCATCAATGCACGTTGCACCAATCAACTTTGTTCTAAATAATAATCCAATAGCAGTAACAGTGTAACAAATTAAGCTTAAAAATGAGTAACAAACAGAACAACGACCAAAACAGAAAAAGCAGAAGAAGAAAAAATTAGAAGTAGAATCAAATACAAGGGGTTGGAATAGTTTCTGCTGTTTTGTCCTATTCTACAACTATTTTAAATCAAAAACATGGAACACTTGGTTTTATCCTATCTTATCCCTTTTACATTGTTACAAAATCAAACATGGCCTAAACTGTTTAGTCATTATAGAAGAGAAGAAAGGTTTTCCTAACTTCAGACTCATGTTCTTGGAAACCAGATTACTACTTTGGACTTAAATGTGCTATGATGCTTGTCTACTAGAGCAGCACGCATTAAAGTATGAGAATCATTCTTATCATTTTCATGTTTGCCATTATTTCTGACGCGGCAAAAGGTATGAGAATGAATTGAAACCAAAATGTAATATGCACCAATGCTTCATTAGAGAAATTAGGAAGGAAAGTGCTCAGCATCTGGGAAACTAGATTGTGTCGACCGCATCCCTCTTAGTAAACTTTTTGCTGTCTCCCTCTCCTGAAAGAATGATTTAGTATGAACAAATTGTTTCATATTGAAAGTGTAGTTATTATAAAAATAAATAAATCAGAAGTTTAGTTATATATTTGACTCACTGGGCCAGTATAATCAAGAAGGCGTGTACAATAAACCTCTGCTTCTTCAAATCTTTTTATCGATTTGTAATAGTTTGCAAGATAGAGCAAACCCTCAACCATGTGAGGCCCGTCCCTCTCTTCAGATTCCATACTCTCTAACTCTTTTTTGTAGTAAAACGCTGCCTCTTCGGGGCGTCCGAGCTCTGAATGCAGCTTCGCTAGTTGGTGCAGAGCAATTGCTTCACTGTTATTATAATTTGCTGCCCTTCTGTAACATTTTATTGCCTTATCGAGCATGCGAAGCTGGTCAGTCTCATAGCATCGAGCCATAGCTATCCACAACCGAGAATCATTTGGCTGCAAGAAAACAGATTTTTTGAAGTAATGAAGCGAATAGAAAGGCATACTCATAATCTCATATGCTTGTCCCAGTCCATACCAAGCACGATAATCACACGGGTCTATATCAACAGCCCGACGATAGGCATCCACAGCGGCAGGAGTATTTTTCATCTCTATAAACTCATGACCCATGAGTGTCCAAGCAGAGAGATAATTTTTGTTCAGTTTAAGAGCTCTCCTAAAATATACAACTGATTTTTCATGTTGTCCTTTTAAACTGTAATAATTCCCAATAATACAACAAGATTCAGGTCTGTATTTATCCGTCGTAAATACTCTATGCGCAAGGTGACTCAAAGCAGAAAAGCATTCCTTAGCATAGAGCACATTGGAGTACACATCCAAGTCTTCCACTCTGTAGGGATCAGTCCTCAACAGATCTTCAAATATAGCTTCAGCTTGCTCAAATTCTCTCAAACTGTACTGGACTTTAGCAATTTGAGCTTGAATATAATTACTAAAACCAAAAGTTCCGAGTAGATATTCATATTTTGACAGAGACTCGTTATGCATCCTTAATTCTTGGTAGGCACTAGCAAGAAAAAATTCCTTCATCCAATGACTATTGAGATTAAGACTATTCAAGCTATCAACTGTAGTGCATAAGGATTGTAGCTCAGTCCATGCATTCCAGTTCCAAGGGTAGCTATTTACAGATTCCACAAGAACTGTGCGTGCCAAAGTATCATTGCCTTTCTGTTTCAGTATGAGACCATATAAGTACAAAAGAAAAGGATCAACTTTGTCATTCTTGCGAAGTGTAGACAACTCCCTCTCTAATGAAACGAATTCCTGATTCACAGCATCACTTTTACCCAGAGGTCCGTCAAGTTCTATCAACTCTTCCTCTTTTCGCTTTTCTCCGGCCTGTAGGAAGTACAACGCATGGACAAAGAAGTTATCAACATATCAAATTCCAAAAACTAAAAAACTCGGTTCGCTTCAACTGATATTATGTATGATAATTTAGAAAGAAAAATGCACTGCATCAGATCAGTAGTTTGTGCTATTAGCATGCGACAGAGCTCAATGCATTATCTTTATTTAAATGTTACTCAAGGGAGGTAACAAGTGACATGGAAGAATATGATATGACAATCAGTTTCTGTTAATATACATATACGATAAAAATGGAATAAAAAAAATTCTACACATTATGATAGTTCTATAGCATGATAATGCTAGGAATTAACAAAGGTAAGCATAAGTTGCAGAAAACATTCTCTTAAAAAGGGTAGATGACAACTGACAATGTCTTAAAGAATGATCTGAAGATTGTTGGGGAAACAGAGAGCACATTACACATAATCGACAAGTAACAACTAGAAATCACTGAGTTTGGTATTTGGCTACTTCACATATCACGTAATAAAATTGCAATTTTTCTGCTGCAAAAATCAAGAGTTCAAAAATAACTAAAAAGAGGCCTCGTGGTTTAACTTGCATATATATTTTTTAATCTAACTATTTCTTACTTAAACAAGGTAATTCAAAAAAGCTTGTTAAACTGATATGAATACCTCCTATCCCAGTTTTATTTACGGAAGACATTGTTGAGGTGAAAGAACATTCTTTTAAATGAATAGTACATGCAAACAAACATTCACTTATTCAGCAACATAATTGTATTACTTACACAACTTAATGGAAAGTTCATACCCTATTAATCAAAATGTTAATAGGATAAATGTATTAGAAGAAACACCAACTCTGAAGGCAACAACCAGTATTTTAATTTTTACTCTGTTGTGACATTTAATATAAGCATACCTATATCTAACTTACTTTCCAACAGAAATTATCAAATTTAAAAGATATCTCAGATTATACTTTTGATATCAGGCATGTCCTTCCATAATTTGAAAGCACCATAGCAAAATGCATCACAATTGAAATAGATATTCTAGACAGACATTGTTGAGACACGCGTTTTACACCTCACACGAGGAAAACATGAAGAGATAACATGTCAGTCAGCTGCTGTGCATTGTCCATTTAACTCTGTGCCCGACTCAAATCAAAAAGAGTAAATGACAACTAGACTGCCCTCTGTATTCTTGCCTAATGTTGCTATATGTTCTGTAAACTTTGCAAAACCCCCACTTCAACAATTATAGGACATTAGCTTCAATCAACAACAACAAGAACAACAACCAAGCCTTATCCTACTAAGTGAGTTCGGCTACATGAATCAAACGACACCATAGTGTTCTATCAAAAACCATGTCTTTCTCCAACTCATTTATCTCTAGATCCTTCCTAATAGTTTCTCGTATAGTTTTTCTAGGTCTACCCTTACCTCTAGTGATCTGACTCCCCTCCATCTGATCTACTCTCCTTACTACATAATCCACATGATTTTAGCTTCAATCAAAAAAGTAAATATACCAAAAATCCTATGATGTCAATAATGGCAACTAACGCCATTAGAGCGGCAGCGCGTTGTGTAGCCGCCCTCACACTCGCCATAGCAACCCAGAATTGTGTGGCGACCGTCATGGCCGCGTTCACAGGAGCATTTCTTGTTTTTGTGGTGCAATTGCAATTTGCAGCACAAAGAGCTTTAGAGTAATTTGTTAAATTTTCCAGCAATTATGTGTTTATTATTAGTATTAACTGTATAGTAATAACATTAATTCCTAAATATAGCAAATTACAGCCATCACACCCTGCTATCCCAGTTTTGGGGTTGACCGCTCTGCTATCCAGGACGGACAACACAGCAAAAATCCCGCAAAAAAGGAATCCAACAGAATCAGCATAATTAATCAGTCTATTTGGCAGATAAGCAGGCACAAACATCCTCCAACCCAAAATAGACTTGCCCACAAAAATTGAATTAAATACATGCATAAATGTCATGTTTCTAACCCTCCGCTGGCACTGCCTTCACATAACCATCTCGTGTTTACCAAAGGTTGTACTAAATTACAAACGTCGAGAATGACCCATCAGCACAACATACACACCCAGATATAAAAAATCAAACTATCCTAAGCTCTCCAAAACGCCACTACATCTAAGTCCACAAGGAATCAAAAAACAAAAAGTCTCTAATACATTTGGACATTGAACAAATAATATCCCACTGATTAATATGAAAACCCAAAGCCTAGTTTGTTTATACATAAACAACTTGATTTAATGCAAATTTAATGCAATCTTGTAAGTTTTATTTCAGAAATCATTATTGTACTCTAACCAAAAGAAGCCCCTAGCTTAAGGGCCGATTTGGTTAAGGGTTATGCTAGCAAGTGCCCTCATTTGTTAAGGAAACCAAAAGTAGTAGGTTTGAATTGGATTCAACAATATTAACTTTTAAAAACCTAAATTCATCACTTTTCACCATTTTCCAATACAATATTTCTATTTTTATCCCCTTAACCAATGCCCTAAGAACACTCTTTAGCATTTCCCTTTGTTTAATCTTAAACGAATGTTCTTGACTTTTGAAGGTAAAAACACCTATAAGCTTTTATAATTACTTAGGTGGACTACTGGACATCGGTGTTATCAATATTGGATAGCGGAATATCATGACCAGCCAAAATCTGCCATATGAACATGGTGTCGCGGCAACTACGTGTGCTAGACCCTAGTATAACATATAGGTATAACTTGTCATTGAACTTGTTCATCAGGTTAAAAATTATCTTCTGAATGAAAACATTACAAACTATAGAAATAATTACAGTTCTAGAAACTATAAATTTACCAGCTTAAGCAGATTCTAACCACCTATTTAAAACCATTTTGGCTGATTTAAATATATGGCTAGCTCTCTATCTGATTTTTAAAAGAATGGTCTATTCACACACAACAGTTACTGGTTGATATCTATGAATATCAAAACACATAACATAAGTCTTTAACTTCTTCAATTTCAGAATGAGTTTATAACATAATATTAATGAGAAATGTAAGAGTTGCAAAGCATTTAAAGAAACAATAATGAGGTGAAAAGCTCAGAAGGACACTCAACCATAGGATGACAAAATTTATGTGGCAAAGATTAAGATATTTGACAAGTTGAAGTTTGAATTTTACAAATTAGTTCTGTATATATGATAATAGATTGGACCGCTTCGTTACCCAGTTCGAATATACGATCGGTTCTTATCTAAACTAATCAAATTGAAACAAACCAATCATGTGTAAAATTTGTCCTATGTGCACACCATATGTTGGCTTAGTATATGTTTGGTTCCACTTTTGGAGGGGCCAAAATTAATTCTGGAGGTGTAGAATCCTGACATGTTTGGTTGCTTTCAAGTAGAATTGATTTTGTCTCGTGGAATTGTTTCTACTTTAAGATAAAGTTTCTAGCTTTTGATTCTAAAATTGATTTTTACATACGAACTTATAATTAACTCACTTTTATATGAATGTACCCAAACACAGATCACTTTACCTACAATTCAAAATCAATTATTGTTACGCAGAACCAAACATACACTAAACATTATGGTTTTTGTAAGTCCAACTTCAAAGCATTGTTGGTAAAAATAATGCAAGTGACAAAACACAAACATAAACATAAACATAAACATAGCAAAATAGGGTTTCAAAATAAAGAAAAACTAACCAAATAAAGAGCATAAGATCTTAAGAAAACCGATTTCCTCCCAATTTGATCACGAAGAACATGAGCAGCTCTTCTATACTCCCGACAATCAAAGTAACTCTTAGCCAAAAGATAAAAATCACCATCAACAAATTCATCCTCTTCCATAACCGGAGTAGCCACATACGAAACACCGGCAATCGGTGTTGTCGTCGGTGTAATCTCATGTGTTCGGTACTTTCGTCGAATACTTGAACTACCTCTCTGAAACCTCGTATTTGATGGAGTGAACTTCGATGGATCTTGCTCTATTCCTACCAATTGCTCTGCTGCCCTGCATTAAGGAAGGAGAATGAAAATGAGATGGTGAGAGTGTGTTGTGATGAGCTCTATAGCACTGACACCTCTGATAGCAGACGTATGTATCTGAGATACCGACACATGTGATTATATTCAATTAATTCATTTACTTGTGTCGACGTGTCTGTGTCAATGTAATTAGAGATTTGAAGTTAAGAACTACTACCATTTGGAAGAAGAATAGAGACAACGATCTGTGAGTTGACGAATTGCGATGCGAAGTTCGCTTCTGCAACTTTCTTTTGAACTCATTTTGAGTATGCCAACGATGTTACCTACTCCTGCTTTTTCAAATTGTTCACTCCAAATCAGTTAATTAATACTTCTCTAATTTACAACGGAAATTTTTTCTTTTTGAAATTTGGAAGTTTTTGTTTTGTATGGTTCATTTGAAAAATTTAGTGATATTTTTATATTGGGTTAATTACCTTTTTGGTCTTCTAATTATTTAGTTGATATCGGATTAGTCCTTTAATTAAAAATTGATTTATTTCGGTCATTTAAGTTTCTCACCGTTAGTCCTTTCTGTTAGTTTTATTCAAATAAACGTTAGGATTTGTGTTATGTGGGTATCTGGCCTCCTGTTTCACACATACATATGAACCATAACAGTTACAAATAATATCAGTCATTATTTAATCATAATACGTTAACGAGGAATAAGACCAAAATGATACTAATAAATAAAGCTAGAGGACTCACATAACACAAACTATAACGTTTATTTGAATAAAACTAACATAAAGGATTAAATGTAGTAACGATGAGAAACTTAGAGGACCGAAATAAATCAATTTTTAGTTAGAGGACTAATCTGATACCAATTAAATAGTTAGAGGACCAAAAAGATAATTTAGCCTTTTTTATATTTTAGGCTTAATTGCATGTTTGGTCTCTTATGTTTATTTTACGTTTTAAGTTGGTCTTTTATGTTTTAAGTTGGTTCAAAACGTTACTCACATTGGAATAAGTTAGTTTCTTTTATCACTTGATCGTTTAAAGATTCAAGTTGACAATATGATTGATAAAATTTAACTTATTTAGAAAATCAGTTTTAAATCATATTTTTGTTTCATTAAACTCAATATCATGTCGCGGTAGGGACTAACTTATTTCAACGTGAGTAACGTTTTGGACCAACTTAAAACCTGTAAAATGTAAGGGACCAACTTGAATCTTTTAAAACATAAGGGGCCAACTTGAAACCAAAAATAAATATAAGGAATCAAACATGCAATTAAACCTATTTTTATATAGAGAAATGATACTTGTATAATCAATTTTTAACAACTTTTGTGATAACTTTCTCTTTTATGCTCACATTCTGATTTTACTTTCTCTCTTTATTTTAGTTTTTGTGTTAATACCTCATTTTCTTTGTAAATTTATGATTGTCCCATAAATTGTCATTCAAATTATTATTTAAATAACACAACTTTTTTATATGTATATTAACAGAAACCGATAGTCATATCATATTATTCCATGAAATTATGTCATAACTTATAAAATTGTAAGTTGTTAATTAGTGCCATCACTTCATTTGATTTGTTATTGAATGTATAACTAATGTTATTCACATATTAAATCTATATCTCATAGTTATTGTAAGCATAACTTATTAAGGACATTGTAATATGCAGAGTATAGGTTTGAACCTAAAATTCTCTACTTATTTATGTTAAGGGATGACATTCTAATCATTAGGCTATTTTAACAAAAAAGATGTATCCATGATATATTATAGACACTCACATAACCCTCAATCACATATTGTCCGAGCCTTGTTATGTGAGTCAGTCACCTTGAACTATTATCGTTCATATGTGGTGGTGTGGGAAAATCAATGTGATCTGTCATGTTCTCTTGTATTTTTTCTTAAGTCACGGACAAGAAGCATTCTCCTTGTGCCTCTTTAAGCTTGTCTAGCTTCTTCTTATCGACCTTGTTAAGATATTTCTGCATCGTTGTCTCGATTTCTGAATCAAAAAGAAGTTGGTCGACTATAGTCTAATGTCATATACACAAAGCAAAGCACAATATATCAAACTCGTATTTAGCAAAGGTTAATTAAAAAGAATATAAAAATACACAATGTTAAAATTAATTACAAAGCTTAAAAGAAAACTACTGCAATGTTTAACTATTAGGATCAAGTTCCCGACAATGATGTAATTTGATAAAGTTTTACTGTAGTATCAAAATATTTTAATAATCGATCTACAAAGACCTGTGAATAGTCATATCGTTTAGTAAATTAAAATGTTAAGTTAGGGTTTCAAGATATTGGTCGTTCTTGTTGGTCTTCACTTATTGATGATATAGATGATGATTGATCCATACTACTATGACACTCCCCTGATCTCAGGTGCATACACTAATTTCAAAAGTAGTGTGTTAATTATTCTTCGTTAGGCGCCCCACGTTCAGTTGTAATTTCCCTCACTCGTCGTTCATTGTGGTTAGTGGCGCAGTAAACATGGAGCGTCAGTTGTAAGCTACATTTTTCGGTTCTACAGAACTTTGGTTCGGTATGAGATATTTAAGACCCACATACTTAGTCTGTAAACTCTAGATAAAAAAAAAAATCAGCTCTTTCCAAATCGGTTATCTTAGCCTTCATCTAACCTTCCATCGGTTGGGAGGACATTCACCTAACCTTAATTGCATATCCGCTAATGTCGGCCATCAAGATAATTATTTTTAGGTGTAAACGGAGTGTAATCTCTAACATTGATGAGTCGAGACTCCTTTTCTTTGTATCAATTTATTCACTCATTCCATCACTTCTCATCATAAACAAAAGAAAATAAGATAACATAATAAATGTAGTAAAAATATTAAATTAAGCTATCAAGTAAAAGCATAAAATTCAAACAAAATCCAACTTATCAACGTTACCTCTATGTCGAGGGTCGTCACATGTCTTGTATAAACTATGAAGTCAAATAATGCACACCCAATGTTTAAATTGTCACTGAGGGAATATAATTTTTCATTCTCACATAAAAGTGTCCAAATTCAAGTCTTTTTATACCTAATTGGTTTTTCATTCCTGATTTCTTCTCATGCAGTAGAAAACATGGATAGATAAATGAATAATGAAATGGAAGGCAACAACATCCTTTACCCTATCTCACATATGGATCCATGATCAATACCCCTTTCAGCTCTAGTTCACGGTTTCAAGCACACATGATGATGGTGAACCCTTCAACTGGTGGTGTGATTTAAGGATGCTACAATTGATCATTTTACTACCACATCCGATCAAGTAGAAGCACCAATAGCCAAATAATTAAACCAAAATTGGCCATTGATGCTTGTACTTGATCTTATGTGGCTGTAGAATAATCAATTGTAGCATCCCAAGCTACACCACTAGTTGAAAGGTTCACTACATCATAGGCTCTAGAAATAGTTAATTTGAACACAAAGAGATATAGATCATGGATCTATACGTGAGAAAGGATAAGGGAAGTTGTCGTCTTTCATTTCATTGTCATTTCCTTGTTTTCTCCCGCACGAGAAGAAATTATGAATAAAAAACCAATTAAGTCAAAAAAAAAAAAGTGTGAATTTAGACATTTTTACATGATAAAGTAAAATTCTTAAATATGCAATGGTGTATTTATATGGAAGATTTTTGGCTTTCCTCCATTTTTCACTATCCGACATGGAAAGCATTACTTCAAGTTCATAGTTGTCATGTTTGCATGATCTTAGTCCCAATGTCATATTTGTTTTATGATGGATTGATTTAATATGAAGTTGGAATGTTAAGTATTCATCATGAATGTGGTATTATTATTTATAATTTGGAATATAAGATGGTCAGATCCTAGCATTAAATTATGTTTTGTTAATTTTTACTCTGTATATAGGTTTTTAGAAAATATTTTTGTATTGAGTAAACACGAATTGAGTATGAACATTTCACAAATTTTCGTAGACTTTCAAGTTTGAGGTTGAGAAAATCAAAATCTTGTATTCACAGTTCCAGAAAATAAAAATACTTTACTTCGAGTAAACAAACAACACAAAAATAACTAGTGATTATAATCCAAACCATAGATGATTGAAATACCATTATGTTATTTTTTATATTCAATTATCTCAATAAAAAATTTAATTAATTTGTTTATTTAATTACCAAATAAATAGGTCCTGATAATTTATTGTGTATTAGAGTATATATATCATATGTTCAGTATTTTGAATATCAAATGTCAGGATGGCCGAGTGGTCTAAGGCGCCAGACTCAAGTTCTGGTCTTCGAGAGAGGGCGTGGGTTCAAATCCCACTTCTGACAAATGTTTCATTTTTTCCTTCTGTTTTGATTTTCAGTTACCGAAAAGCTTTACTGTTATATTTTCCTACTACTCTTTTTCTTTTTTTTGGGTACAAGAAAATGTTGTTGGATTTTTATACTTGAGCAGCTTACAATATTTTTAAATTATTAATAATTCAAACAATTAAAACATAGTGCAGTCCACATCAACTTCAAAGAATAGCACAAACAACAATCATTTGGAGTTTGATGATGAACAAGTTAACAACAACCTTTTGCAATTTTTTTATGAAGAAGGCATATCCATGGAAGACTAATGACAAAGAGAAGAAAAGAAAAGAGTATTGGTGTATAACATAGCTACCGATGGAAAACGAGTAGTGGTATTATAATCCCACATTGAATAAAGTATTGTTTGAAAGTGTGTTTATCAATGGGAGAAAATCCTTACATTTCAAGCAATATTATTGATTAATGGTGTGTACTCTTACACTAGCTCTTATTTAGCCTTCTTTATATCCTTGCTCCCTATAAGAGGGTTGGGCTTATAATGAATGATAACTGAGAATTAATATTGTTGTTTTTATATTTTATCTTCTTTTTTTATATCAACTTATATTTTTGCAAAACATTTTTAATATTCCGTTCTTCACAAGTCATTTTTTAAGTTTATCTAGAAATAACTAATTTACCTACAGTTAATTTTTCTTTCTAGCTAAAAAATCGAAAATTATGATATGAAAAATTGAAAATTAATCATGTATTTATTATTATTATTATTTTTAAAAAGGCAAATTTAAAAAATCAGGTAATGTACCCTAGTAAGATCTAAAACAAGTGGTTGTGTGCAAGGTGTTTGATTGTAATAAAATTCAGGTTACTCTACTTTGATTTCTTGTCATTGAAAAATTGATTAATTTAAAATTAGTGTATTATTATTATGTTCAATATAACCAAGTAATAAAATGGTTGAAGAATTTTGATTGTAGAAGTATTGATAGATTGAGTTTGAAATACAGTATCTCCTTTGCATCGAACTGAATAATGTTCAATGTCTAACTAATTGAATCATCAACAAATCAATGATGATTTTGACTAAAGCTTTGATTTTTCGTTTTTTATTTTTTTATTTTTTATATCCAGTTATTTTCCTACTATTTTAACTTATAAGAACTTCAGACTAAATATGAAAATCAAAGTATGTTAAACAAAACCACTTGTTTTTTCCCCTCAAAAAATAATAATAAAACCACTTTCTTTTTTGACAAAAAATACAGCACTAGTTGAACAATATGGAAAATACTTGAACAGCTTATATGATATTTTTCAATTATTGATAAAATGTTTAACAGCACCCAATAATTTAAACAATTAAAACTTGGGTCAACATCAACTTTACAAAGAATAGCACAAACAGCAACAAGCAAAGGAGAGTGTAGATTTAGTCTTCAAGCAATTGTTGCCAAAACATCTGGAGTTTGATGATGAACAACATGAACAACAACCTTTTGCAATTTTTTTATGAGGAAAGCAACTGTAGGAGCAACATATCCATGGAAGACTAATAACAAAGAAAAAAAAAAGTTAGCTCACATTATTACTACATTCTATCCTAAATGTAAGATTATGTTGATCAAATCATAAAAACTAAAATAATTGATAGTAGTACTAAATGTGTAACACTTTTTTTATAATATATTCATATCATAAATGATGTATATATTCATATCATATTATTACCTTTTTTTTGTCAGGTAGTCTAGTGGCTATAATTCACCCTTATAAGGTGAATAAGTGGGTTGTCCAGGGTTAGAACCCCGACCCCTGCATATAATAATGCATTGTCCTACCAAGTGAGTTATGCTCACATGACATTGGTTACAAAAATGATGTATATTAGTTAAGAGGATTTGTATAAAGGAATTGTTAATACAACAAAAATTTAAATAAACTCTATAAAATGGATAAAGAAATTTCTCAAAGGATCATGTATTTAATTTATAAAAAAAAAAAAAAAAAGTGATTGTATATTTAGGGACTTCTATTTTTGTTCCCGTTTCCACATCAATAGATATTTTTTTAAAAAGAAAAAATGAGGTCAGTAAAAAGAAAATAAATCTTTTGAAATGAATAAAAAGAAAGTATACTAGGAAATTTTGTTTTGAAAGTAAAGTGGTTATGAAACTAAATTATTTTTCTAGAGTAAAATCAATTACCATGTTGTAAACCCTTTAAAAAATGGTCTAATTTTTTTTAAAGAATTAAACATTTTGAAGTAATATGTTAAGCAATACAAACTTGATTGAATTATACATCATGAATTTAGAAATGAAAGCATGTGAAAGAAATTAATATTTAAAAATGAAATGGTTAGATAGAGAAAAACTGAGTACCTGATCTTCTTCCCGAAGTAATGGGATTTAGAGATTGTGTGCTTTCTTCTGTATTAGATGCAGTGGTGATTATTTATTTATTAAGACTTGTAACATAAATTAATAATCTAAAAGTTGAAGATTCATACGTGGGTGTGAAGGGATCTGAAATAGAGCCTACAAAGGCATCAAGCCTGTTAAAGAAAATGGTTATTTCCAAATTAGCATACATATAAAATACTTGACTATAATAATACATGTATGATAGGTATTTTTAATTTAAGCATTGGTGATTGAATATAGTATATATAATAATATAAAGTACACTATTTTTAATTTAAACATTGGTGATTGAATATAGTATATATGATAATATAAAGTACACATTAAAAGGTGGAACCTTACTCTATGCAGCATCTAGAAGCTGGGTGGAGTCCTTCTAGTGATTTTAACTCTTCCTATGAGCAATACACATGAAACAATGAAAATTGGTCTCATTTGTTCATAAATGGTAGTTTTTCATGATGCAATCACTTGTATTCAAATCAATCAAACCACAAATGTTATATATGTTATGTTACCAAAGTTATGTGATGAGGAATATATATTGAACATATATTAGGATAATTACTAAGACTATTTAAATCAAACTTCATTCCTTCATGACCACAAAATGGTCATGAGACTTGGAAGGAATAGAAAAATCCATATATGAAGCACTGACAAACACGAAAACCGGATACGACCTGGACTAGAGACATCGTTAATAATTTGAGAAAATAGAAGTGATTGTATGTACTGACGTGTTGGTGTCTGACACAACTACATGTCACACACTTAGACACACCTTCAATATACTTCAATATAAAGTGTAAAAGCCAGGTAGGATGCTACTATCTTAAGTCTGCATAATGAGGTATAGATATCCTTTGATTCCACCAAACTTATTAAACTTATGTAGGGAGAAAAAAAAAAGCTTTCATAATGCTTGATGTATCTTTCTCAAATTAGCTCAAAAAATAAGCACTTTGGATAGCAAATGGGAAAGAGAAACCAATCAATTAGACATGCATACCTGAAGCAAACCAATTTCTTTCTCCAAAACTTGAATCTTAACCATCTGCTTCCTCTTTCCATGAAAATCCACAAACCCTGGAAGTGGTGACTTGGGACACATCAAAGGTTTCGATGTTAAGGACACTGTAGAAGAGTTGTATTCACCATCCATTTGAAATTTCTACAACAATGAACAAATGCAATGGCTATGGTTGCAGAGTAAAAAAAGTGAAACTTGATTGTTGGTTAGTTGAAAGTTAGAAACTTGTGAAATGGGTTAGCTTTGTACTTGCACATGAGCACTTAAAATTGGATTGGTTGAGATTTTCCTGAGAAAGTGACAAGAGGGTAACGAAGCACACGTGACTGTCACACAGGAAAGTGGAAACTGGAAAAGAAAGAGTTTTCAGATTTTGCTTTTTTTGTTTATGTTAAAAGAAGACTCGAAAAATCAGAGTATAGAGGGACAAGTAGTCAAATTGTGAATTATTAAATGGTAGAATTGTTATTTTTAGATGAAAGTGTCAGAGATTCTCTGCAGTATCGAAGTTGCTGAAAGATGTAATGTGACAAACAACACCTATTTGAGCCACGAAATTGGTTTGTCTTCCACATTGAACAATTATGGAAAATTTATGGTCATTGATATATTATAAAGGGTAAATAGCAAAACCCTATTAGATGCAAAAACCCTGTTGCTTTCATGAAGGTGTTTTTTAGCAAAACCCTATTATAAGATAGGTAAAATCAGTAGTTTCATCACTATGCTCTTCATAATACTCTTGTTAATTGTTATGGTTCATGAGCCTCTTCCTAATTCATTCTCAGCTAATTTAGGAGTATCCTTCTTAAGGACAGTTTCCTTAGGTACATTTTACTAAATATTAAGGCAAAATTAAACACAAGTTTTAAGACAAGCTTGACTTAGCAAATGTCATAAGGAATTATTATTCAGTTTAGTTTTAGGAGTCCATTTTTCAATCAAATGCCAAAATATTGGTACATATAGACATGTAATAAGTAACGATAAGACACAATCAAACGAAGAAGAAATCAATCACACCAGAAGGCTAGACTGCTGAAGTCATTTTGATTGGTAAGTGGTAGCTTTGGAGTCCATTTTTCAACAAAATGTTTGAATATACAGAGCAGTAACTCATTCATGCTACGTGGAGACCAAATTTTTCTTTCCTAAATTTCATGTCCTATGTATCAGCTATATGCACGACAGAAATTACAGCTCATGGCTCAATAAGAAGTAGAAACCATGATCAATATGATTACAACGTAAATCAATCGAAAAAAGTCTAACTTAAACCATACATTGTTATTAATCCCATTGCAGTACACACTCTGAAAGAAAGAAATATCACATAAAGGGCAATGAGACCCAATCCCAACATTCTGGTGGGATGCATGTTGTTGCGCGGTAAAACAACAAGTGCCCATAGCAGTCCTGTGATAAGAAATCCCATGGTGTAAAATAAGCTACCGTCTTTAGGCACCACGTATGAAGAAGGTTTCTTCGACCATGCACCGAGCAGCAATGAGAACCCCAAACCAACAAGTGTGTTGAACATAGGACCTGCATAGCATCCAGATAAAGCTATCTGAACTCCATCCCCTCCTTCCAATGCCAATGCAACATTTGACATTAAATCTCCCATTGAATTTCCCCATGCTAATACAGTTAAACCAAGAATCGATGGATTAATTCCAAACATTAAACCAAACGCTACTAATAGAGCCACAAGCTCATTTGCTATTATGTAGAACCACACTATGCTCATAACGAATCCTCCAAGAACCCAGGGTATCAAATACTGAGACGGCGGACGATCAGACACTGTGTATTTATATGCAAGAATACCAAGTGTGCTTCCGACAGAAATGCCAAAACAATAAGCAAGTATAATACTCGTGTAACTCACATTATCTTGTGTGCTCCACAAAAAGGCTAGGAGAATGGGAGCCAATGAAGCACTGGCCACACCGAACGGCTTCGACCATACTTCGTCGTGAACCATTGGAATAGTCAGCCGTCTAGGAATTGCAAGCGGCATTTCCATGAGTAAGAAAAGCTTTGAAACAGAGAACGACGACCTGGTGTTTTCTGGGGTTCCATCACTCCACCCCCAAGGAGGCCTTTCATCGTCTAAATGATAGATTTTACTTGCCTGGTTTGAATATATTGCCACATTCGAAGACCACATCCACTGAGGCAAGGAAGGAGGGAGACGGGGAGGATCGCTCTCGGTGTCTAAGTCAAGCAAAGAGCTATATATAGTAGTATCCTCTTCAGAACCAATAGAGAACACGCTTCCTTGGACAGGAAGCATAGGTGTCACAGAATCCAATTTCAACCTCCGTGCATGTTTCCGCAATATCTCATTGGCAGCAACAATGAAAGCATAAACAACATAAATCGATACAAAACCAATCGCTGCCCCAATACCAATCTTGCCAACAAACAAAATCAAAAGCAGCGAAAAAATAGTGAACAGGAAGAAACTCAAATCCCTTATAAAGCATCGTCGATCAACTTGAACATCCCTCTCTGCAACACAAAGAGAAACAGTTCCAACCACAACAGTAGTAACAAACAAAGCCCCACCTAACACACTGTTAAGACCAACTTCACCCGTATCAGTCCCCACAAACGACGCTATACTAGCAAACACATCCGGCGCACCATTCCCAAGAGGAAGCAACACAACACCAGCTACAGTAGGAGGCAACTTCAAAAGCCTCGAGAGATGCTCAAGCGAAGGACAAAAATAATCCGCTGCAGTGTTCCCCAAGAGATAAAACAAAGCAGCAAGCCAAACACCCAATACTAGATAGCCTAGAGCCCTAAAACCTCGACATTTACAATAGAAAAACCTCAAGTAATCAATATACCCATCAGAACTACACTGAGGATTCACCTTCAAAAATTCACAAGGGCTATCATAACCATCATACTGAAGCAATCCAAAGCACACTCCCGGTGTACTCACACCCAAATCTTCATTACCAACTAAACTCGAATCATTAGTACTATTCCTAATTTCAACCATTCTACGGTGAATAACCGAAACCCCATTTTTCAAAATCAAATTTTGAGACAAACCATGTTGATTAACCAAATAAGCAGATTGTCTAAGAAGGGGGTTTCGAATTATATCTTCCCTGTTGTAAAAAAAGAAGAACACAACCATAACACATAAACCATTGAAAACCCCATGAATTTTTCTGCGTTTTAAACCCAATAACCCATTCAGAGCCTTCATTTCCAATCAATTATCGACACAAAGATCGTTTGTGATGTAATTTCAGCTACAAATTAGTCGAAAAATTTCTAGGGTTTCGGTTTCTTAACGCGAAACGAAACCCTAAGATTTGGAAGTGAGACAAATTGAAGCTGAATTTGACGGGGAAAATTTTGCATTAGAAATAATTGGCGTGAAAATTAAGGAACGGTGAAACTTACCCGATGAATTGAAGAAAGGTATGCGATTAGGGTTTTCGATTTGGGTATTTGAGTTGTTGAATTTGCAGGAAGAACTTGTTCCTTGTTCAGAAGAACAAAGTTTTCAACACGTTGGTTTTTGTTTTTTTATATTTTTTTATTGATGAGCAAAATTTTGTTCCTCTTTTCTTTTCCCTTTTTCTTTTTTGTTATAATAAGAGTACTAAACTAGTAAACTTCTCTTTTTTTTTTTTGTTAGAATAAGAGTACTAAACTTCTTATCGTCGTAAATGGATGTCCACCTACCATTGTATTTATCTCTTAAATGCTACCGTATTATTTATTCCCTCCGTTTTTTAATATAAACAAATTTTACATTTTAGATTCATTCAAATTCTTCTAAATCACACATATTTGTACTTATTTTAAGTACTTAACTCTTAAGTCATGTTGTACTTCTCTATAAATAGATATCACATGTAACATTATTGTATAACACAAGAGAACAATATAATCATTTCTCTTCTCTTTAATCTTGTTTTTGTTGTTCTTATTATAATAGTTTCATAATAAAAACAATATAATCATTGTTTTTCTTGTTTCCTTCAGCAAGCTGACACCGCTTGTGTTGGAGGATGTAGCTGCATGGAGTCTGCGGTTCATTTGGTTCTGTGTTGCGACATCTTCGGCAGCATGTGGCATCTCATTTATCAGTGGGTTGGTATCTCTTTCATTTCCCCTGCATCGGTCGTTGATCATTGTCATCAGTTTGGTCAGTTAGCGGGCTTACCGCTTTTTACTCATTCATATCTTCATTTGATTTGGCATACTTCTATCTGGGTCATTTGCAAGGAACGAAACAACAGGATCTTTCAGAACAAAGTTCAGGATTAGACAAAGTTATTGGATTATGTTAAGTTGTTATCTTTTTTATGGTTAAAAGCAAAGCTACTAACTGCCGCTTTCAGTTACAATGATTTGTGGCAGCGCTCTCTTTTATGTATGGGTGTTAGGAAGTAGTTTTTCTTCAGCTTTATCTTCTAGCTGTGCCTTATGGTAACATACTCTTGACATTGTATTTCTTTTATGTGGATCTTTTCGGCACACCTTGTTCGAATTGATCCACTCTTGATTGAGTATTATTTCATTTTGATTTTTTTTTTAAAAAATAAAAAAATCATAACAAAAATATTATTTTAAAATACTTAGTTTCACTTGTTTTTTTAGATAGACGAAATAACAAACCATTACAAATATATACACATAAGTGGAGGTGTCAGGGTTCAAACCCCCCGATCATGACATCTGAGACAATTTCACTTATTTTTTATCAGTTGAACTAGAACATATGAGACAATTTCACTTATTTTTTACTAAATTAATTTAATTTTTTACAAAAACTAAGTACACGAGATAAACGAGTTTCCATGATATGTAGCATCAAAGAACTAGTCAAAAGAGTTGAACATTGAATTCAAGACACTTTGCAACGGTGTGACCCAAATTATATTTAGCTAGCTACTTCGTACAATTGTTCCTCTTCTTTAAGAAGTGATAGAAAGTCAACACCTAATGATAATTCATAAGCTTTCGAATGCTATTGATGACTTCGTTCACTCTTAGCTTGATAAAAAATAGTTCTAAATTAGTGTTTTTTTTTTTAAAACAAAACTGGTCGATAAACTTCTTCGAATAAAAGACAGAAAATATGCATTTCTATATTTATTACAAGTTTATCAAACTTAATTTTCAGATATAAATGTTATTAGGTATATTTTATTTTATTTTTTCTAAAGATTCTAGCAGCAAAACCAACTTGCATAATTTTCATAAGGACCAATTTAAAATTCACATTGTATACAACAAGAAAGTAATTTTAAATACTTTATTTTACAAAATTTTGAATTTTATCTGCAAAAGAATATAACTTATATAGAAGAATTTGAACTACCCTAAAAAATTACACTACATCCAAAATTTCTTCCATCCAAACATACTATTAAAGTTTTGACATTTTCATGTTAGCTTATACATAATTATCAACTAACTTACTATTTAGTATGCATGCTTATCTAAAAAAATAACTTAATATTTATTATTATTTTTTACTTCCTTATGTCTTGGTCTCTTGGATATCACATTGGAGGTCAACATGCCATTCATTGTCACATACATGATTGATTAAACCTTATCCCTTTACGGCTCGTTTGGTGCGAAGAATAAGGAGACAAGATATGATTACATTATCATATCTTGTCTTAATCCGTTGTTTGGTGCACCAACAAGAAATGATAAGTTTAACCTATTTTTTATCCTATCCCACTTCTCCTTTGATATTATTATCCTTAGTTTTTGGTGGGTTAGAATTATCCTATTATGATTAGCACTAGAATTCGATTTTGCCCTTTCTCTCAATTCATCGCTCATGTCTCTCATTCATCAATCTCTACCTCTTTCTCCATAAATCTTCAGCACCATCTCTTCTATCTGTTATGGATCTGACCATTTCCTTCACTGCCATCGTTCTTACAACCATTGTGCAAAACTACGTGCCGTTGTTCACGTCTCCATTTCGTGATTTTATTTCTTCTACACGACATGTTTAAGAATTTGGGGTTAAAATATATAATTAATTAAAAGGAAGAAGAAGGTTAACAAATGGATTTTATTTCTACACTAATTTCGTGATTTTAACCATAATCAAAATCCGTTTATTTCAACCATAACAAACTTATTTCAACCTTGACTATGGAAGAAGAAGAAGGTTAACCAACGGATTTCAGCCATCGTGATTTTATTTCTTCTAAACCAATTTCATTGCTATCCTTCACCAATTTCCAACAACAAAAAAAAATAAAGAAGACAGTTTTTTTTTTTTTTTAAGAAGAAGGTTAACAATTACTCCCTCCGGTCCTTATTATAAGAAACAATTAATTTTTTTGGTTCATTGTGTAAGTGATGTATTTAGACTATATTTACAATAAGATGCATTAATTATTCTATGAACCTAAAAAAATCAACTTTTTCTTATAATAAGGACCGGAGGGAGTATGTTTGATAACTTTGCAGAATTAATAATAGCTTAATTTTATTTAATTAAAAAGGGTTAAAAATATATAATTAATTACAAGGGTAATTTTGTCATTTAATTATTATTGATATGATATTATGTCTGCTATCATGTGTGCATCAAACATGTGATATGATAAATGTTTATCCTGTCTATATTCTTTCCTATCATTATTCAGTTCTATATCATATCCTATCTCTATCCTATCATGTACACCAAACAGACCCTTATAATAAAAAAATAGATCCAATTTGCAACCACGTAACCCCTAGGTTAAGTTATTTAGTCAGAATATACTCATTGACTACCTTCAATCACGCCAAATATTATTAAGGTGCCTTAAAATTTTCCCACTTGGGCTTACACAAATTATTTTGAAATCAATGGTTCTATATTCCTAACCGGCTTATGCCTATATTATACTATTAAATTCCCTAAAAAAATATTATATTAAATGATGCACTAATCATCATTTAATTAAGCTGCAAGCATAGAGCAATGTGAATGATTCTACAGTATATGTTAGTATTGGAGAATTAGATCAACTACTTTTCCTAGAAGGAAGGAAAAAAATATCAAAAACTAGCACTCAATTGATGTGAGAGTTTGGACTTTTATTAGAGGTTGGCTTAGGTGTTATTTTTCTGAGGGAAACTCACCAACCATTTTCAACGAAAAAGCACATTCAACTTTTTTATACTATATTAGTTTTCATCCTAGCTGTCAAGAACATTATTCAAATCTCCTAAAATTGATCAAGATTGACAAAGTAATACACGTATATAATGGTGTCAACTCTCTAGAAATTTCTCAATGCAATGTAAGACAACCATGTCACAAATGAAAGAAATGGAGTAGCTAATGATTTTTGTTTCAAAACTTTATAAAAAAAAAAAAAGGCTAGATGCTAAATATCTCTAGTAATGGACTAGAAAAATAAAATTTGATTATTTCTTGCTCTTTTTTTTAGACAATATGTAAATTGGCAAAATTAGAGTAATAATGACATAAAGTTTAATACACTCTTTTATTAATTTTAAATATAAAATTTAATTTTCACGTAATTTTTTGTTTACGTACTGTACTAGCATAATAATTTTAGGAAATGTTAACCGGTGTCTCTGAAACACTTATTAAGGTAACAAGTATAATACCTTATATTAAAATTTGTGTACTCAATTCTTCAAAAGTGTAAAAAATATTGCAAGGACACTAGTTAACATGACCTAATAATTTTTTCACTTTAGAAGTTACATTTGCATGATCCAGTTAAACTAGGACACATGATATGTTTATTAAGAAGGTGACTTGGAACTATGTGGGGAATGCTGCTGTTACTGATCATCATATGCTATAAGAAGAAGCCAATCAATTAGGTCCACCTGACACATGAATGATTGCATTCTTATATTCCAGAACCTTCCATCTTGCAAAATCAACAAACAATATTTCTCTCTGGCACAAACTTAGTTGTCATCAATCAAGTTAGTGTGCTGTGTCAGAAATATATCTCAACCAAGCATCTGAATTCTGATGAAAATCACATAAGAATCAGACCCTTCAACTACCAAATGCACAATAATCATTTTATTTTGTTCCTATGTCAAAGTTCTATTTACAAAACAATCATGGACTCATGGTTGAGTCTAGCAGAAGAAGTTAATCTTTTATAACGTAAGGCGTCAAAGTTCGAAGCTCAACTCGAACAAAATTACCTTACGTAAAAGGAATTTGTCACAAACAAAAAGTTTTATTTACGGTGTGTTACCATATATATAGAGAAGTTATATCCATTGTTATGATGTGCCATTAGTAAAAGATAAAGCTAATAGAATTTGGAATAAGTTAGTTATACACGGCAAGACGGAACACTAGACACGAGTTTAAATTTCTATGTAGTTAAAGGACTTTGTATTCACGAATTCAAAATATCATAGTTATTCGATGAAGATCAAACAAACTAAAAAATTGTATATCTTAAGTGTATTTTATGATTTAAAATACCATGCGATAATTAGACTGCAAAGCAGCCATGAAATGAAATTTGGCAGATATAAATATATGTATTCCTTTTGTATCTTAAGAATATACCTTTGCAAGATTGATTATTGATAAAACAAGAAGACATGGTCACATTGAAATGTGTAGCTGACTCAACTAAAAACAAATGCCAAAAGAATCATTTGTCCACTAGGCTCTCAAGTGGCTAAAAGTAGATTAGTCAATTTTATACTGCATCAATGATTAACTTATTTATTTAAGCTAGTTTGGACAGCTCAATTATTGATGCCTCAATATGTAAAGATTACTTTTATATTTATGCACTTCAAAACAACTGTAACAGGTTTCAACCAAGTTTAACCAATTTATGTACAGACAAGAGTAGTTGAGCTCCATGATGACATTTTGGAAGAATTCAATAAAAGGAACTATTTTGTCCAATCTATTCATCAATTGCACCAACTGTGAAAATGCTTGTCTTCAATTATATATCAATCATTTTTCAAACAATTGAATGGAATTGAAAATAAAAAGTGTAACATGTAATATTGAAGCAAAAAAATTGAGCAAATTGTGTTCAAATCAAATTTTTTTAACAGATTGAAAGTTATGTAATGTAATGCATAACTACAATTGAGAGACTTTAACTTGAAGCTAAAGATTTTTCTGTCTTTATTCTTTTCCACATTTCCATTTTTTGCCAACCAAATACAGTACATTCCCTTTGTTGCATCTTGTTCTATTCCCGACTATGTAGCACCGATATTTCTGATTCAAGACGTATTCAATGTCCAATACTGACACATGTAGTTACATTCAATTATTCAATTTCTCAAATAATTATCAGTGTCAACGTGTCAGTGACGTGTTTGGCATGTGTCTGTGTAAGTGCTTCATAGATTTTCCAACCGATACCATCAAGAACCAGAAAGAGTAGAGAAGCAGCTTTCAGACCTAGCAAGTCCAGAACCATGAATTTCTCTAGTAGTCTTATTAATAGGACTACTTGGTGTGGACCTAACCAAACTCCTCCTAAGAATCTGTCTCATAGCTGAAATCAAATGAACTGCTGGATTTGGAGGAGGACCTGAAGTATTGAATTTTTTGCAAAAGTTCATATGTTTTGTCATTGCTTCTTCTGTGCTTACAAGTCTTTCTGACCTTACAATTTCATCTTTAACAGCTTCACCACATAATCCACAAACCCATTTTCCTTGATACCTTTCTCTGATTCTTTCTATGTATGCTGGTGTGCACTCTTCTGTTAGTCCACAGCATTCACATATTGCAAATTCAACTTCACTCTGTGCAACTAGTATGCTACTAGTTGTTGATTGAGTTTCTGGTGTTGAAATAATCATTGGATCACTTATCATTGTTGCAGACATTTTCAATCACCCTATATCAAGAAAAATCAATTACAAACAAGTTAACATCAAAATTGTAACACAAACCTTTTCAATGTTTATACAAATAAATTTCACAAGATAAATAATCCAATCCAATAGTAAATTAAGATAGGAAAAAAAAACTTTCAATCAAATAAAGAATTTAGACCGCAATCTTGCACGGTCTAAAGGTTTATGATGTCTCTACAATCGCAATACAATTGTGATTGAAACCATATTAATTGGATTTGATTGCGATTCTATACGATATAAAATACATGTTTGGATTGCCAACTAGTTAGACAGGATTACGACGAGCAACAATGATTTCTGCAAAACATAAACTTTGGAGCCAACAAAACATTGTTGTCACCTTGATATTGTCAAACTCACCGCGATTCCAAACATGTACCAGGAACATGATGTGTCTTTCATCATAATTTAAAATACTAAAGATTGTTGCTGAATTTAAGAAAGGCACAAAACATTATATAAACTTAATATAAAACAATTAGACATGATAAAAGTATATAAGAAAATAAATAGAACATGAAGTTTGATGAAAATTACCAGCAGAAGCAGATCAAAACAATATGAATTGGATTATAATAAATCTTTCTTTACTTCTGCTTGCTGGGTATATATGCTACTCTTGCTTATCGTTCTTTCTCCCACTCACCTTCTTCTTCAATTTTTTCTTCTTTTATGCTTAAAATCTCAGACATGAAAACCATTATAAAAAAAAACTTTAGGCTAAAAAATAAATCTCTTTTTCTTCTTCAATCTCTATATAATAATCATACAAAGTTTGTATTATATGTATGGTAGGAAATAGCTTTGAAGAAACACAAAGATTGTAAGAAAGAAACAAAGAGATTGGTTTTTTGTTTCTCCACCACAATTGTGCACTCAACTATATACCAAATATTTCTAGTGGGGAATTTGGAATGATAGAGAGAGAGAGATATGGAACAAGAGATTTGTAGAGAGAGGAAATACAATTTAGTGAGAGAAAAATGTTCAATGATTGAGGATTTAAGGAGGTGGACTAAGGTAATAATCCACATAGACAATATAATTGGTAAATATGTTAATGTCTTTGAACTTTATGATTGGGTTGCCAGCTAAGCATGGTTATATTATGATTCTTTCTTACCCGATATGTGCTGTGGACTTTTTCTTGATAATTAATAATATAAATACAATATTATTCCCTTGCATACTTGTTGAGTTGTTATTGGAATAGTATTTTGTAGCACTTGATTTGATTTATATAATTCTCATGATAGTGTGATCAATAATTCAATGAAAGGGTTGGAGATCTTGAGTTTAAAGTCGGAGATATCCGTTCATATCTTCTTTATATTTTGGTTAAGTAATCTAATAGTCATATTTTTATCTCTTAAGATAAATAAACGAAAAATTTAAGGTTTGAACTCTGATGACATATATATTGCAATTGTTAACTAAGTTATGAACTTATGATCACGAAGACAAATTCGTCTCTATGTTTTTATTAAGAGGAGTGCCATAAACATTCTTTTTTCAAACGATCTATAACATACTCTCATGTTGGATGACACAAATCTCTTTAAGCTTAACAAAAATTTTGGGTTTGTCCTCGTGAGTTTAACTCAGTTGGTAGGGACAATGCATAATATATGCAAGGTCCAAGGTTCAAACTCCGGACACCACAAAAAAAAAAAAAGGGTTTGAATCCAGTCATGGAGATGCAATAGCGTTAAGACTCTTGGGGAGGATTCGCCGTCCATTTAAATCATACCAGGCTCGAGAGATTAGTCTCTGCAGTTTCCACGTGAATGATATACCAAGTTTCATCCAAAAAAAAAAAGTATTGGATGAAACTCATATTAGTTTCAAACTTTACAAATAGTTCCCACGTAAAATAGTGAGATCTACATGAGTTGCACTCAATAACTTTTTTATTAAAAATTGAATTTTTCTAGCATTTTTCTTTTATTAATAAATAGTGAGAATATGCTACTTTTTAATTTTAATTTTTTGGACTCAAAGTGGATGAATATATATATATATGCTACTTGATCATTAACACACGTATATTTATTTATGAAGCAATGCTTAGGTGGCGTGTGAAATATAGTCATTCCAGGTAGATGTACAGCTAGCAAGATTTCCCTGTAAGGAAAAATTCGTCGTAAAGCAGCTCTCAAATTTGAATTAAAGCTTATATTCTTTTTATTAGATAGACAAACTGATAAATAATTATTTAATTAAAAATAACCATATTCCATCATTTTTTTTAACAAGCCAAAGTAAAATATATTATATCAATGTGAGTTATTCATCTTGCATAAGGTGTGCAAAAGAGAACCACCAAAAAATATGAACAAGTCGGGTTACAAATATCTCAAAAAATATAATAGAAGAAACAAACAGACCCATACAAGATAAAAGATGCAGCCAACCACCCGTCATGATAGCTGAACGCGAATGTAATGAGACCGCCTTCAACCACCGAAAAGATAACATTTTTACCTTGATAAACTTCTATGTCTTTGATAGTTTTTTTTTCTTTCTTCACCCGTATATTAATAACTTAATTAATGTTTATTTTTATCACTTTATAACTTTTTTATTTTACAAAACTACTTCAATAATTTTAGTTCGTTTTCATTTTTATACAAAAATAACATAAATATTTCATATAAGTTATAAGTAATATATCATAATTATCTCTAGGAATGTAATTGCGAAAAAATAGTTAACTAAAACTCGACTGTCCATAGCTCTCTCTATAACATATTTTGAGTATTGCAGTAGATTTAATTTGAACTTATTTTATTTGTGTTGTTCATTATTTATTTTTATTTGAACAAGGCAAAATTAAATTATATTACGACATCAATAGTAGTCCTCAAATATAAGGAGTGCCTAGGATACCACTACAAATATACAAAGTGAATCAGTATCAAAAGAGAAAAACCAACAGTGGTTAGCCGATTCTCAAACAAGCCAAATGACTTGACCACCACCTCCGAGTACCAAATACAAACATGACTATTTTAGCTTTCAGCCATCCTAACGATAACAATTTAATCTTATCAAGCAATCTGGTGATATCGGTTAGAGCATTATTAAACAGACGGTTATTACGTTCGTTCCGCAAAACTCAAGTACAAAGAAGTCAGATTAGCTGCAGAAACGAACGTCTAGCTTTACCAACATCTGTCATATAAGTAAATTGCACCAAATGAGCGGAGATATAATTAGAATCCGCCCCTACAAATCCAATCCAGTGGCGTATCTGCTGCCATAACGAAGAAAAAGTTGTGCAAGATAGAAACAAATGGTCAGACGTTTCAACATGACTGCACCCTGCAACACAATAAGTCGCTTCTGAATGAATTATACCACAGACTGCCAGATTTGCTTTTGTAGGTAAACGATCCTGAAGGAGCCGCCAAGCAAAGACCGAGACCTTCAAGGGAACCTGATGATGTCATACTAAGTCCAAAGCGCTATCCATAGGTGAAGTGTCACAATCTGATAATAAATCATAAGCATCTCGAACTAAATAACCCCCCATAGGGTTAGGTGGCCACATCCATTTATCTGAAACATTAGGAAACAAAGAAACATCAACCAATAAAGCCCTACACTCCTCTAATAAATTCTCCTCCCACACCCACAACCTATGGCGCCAACTCCACCCGCGCCAACTCCACCCCTCCCTCCCTACAACAGATCAACCACGAAAGAACATAGAAGCAATCGTAACAGTTTTGTTCTCAGCTAAGTCGAACAACCTACGAAACCGCTAACTAAGGGGAGAACCACCAATCCATCTATGCAACCAAAATAATGTATTAGCCCCATCTCCCACCTTCCTCAACACACTGTCACCTACCCCCATCATCGCCAACACCATCACGGATCCTCCCTACCTCTCGCCACCAAGAAGAACAACTTCAGATTTAATATGATTCACAACAGGGTCCTAAAACGAAAGTCTCTGTGGATTACCCCGTATAGGTAAACCTAGATACATAAAAGGAGTCTTACCCACTTTACAACTCAACACCGAAGCCGCCTCACTCAACCACGAGTCAGAAATATTAACTCCCACCAACAAGCTTTTATTAAAGTTCACCTTCTATCCCGACATCGCCTAAAAAATGTCAAGAGTCGCCCGAAGAGCATGGACATTTGGCCAACTTTTGTGGCCAAGCAACAAAGTATCATCAGCAAATTGTAAATGTGAAACAACCACCGGGTTGGCTTTCCCAACTGAATATCCTGTAATAACTGAATATCAACCATTTCTTTCATCAAAATTTGGAGTCCCTCAGCTGCAATAAGGAACAAAAAAAGGGGAGAGGAGGTCCTCCCTGACGTAAGCCCCTATGTAAAGGAAATTCTTCCGTAGGACTACCGTTAATTAGAACAAAAGCTGTAGCAGTACCCACACATTTTCTAATCCATTTCCTCCACATTATTTACTAAACATGAAAGAAAAAAAAATATTGTTCAGTGCCTTAAATGTTTGTTTTGTGTTGTTTATCCACTACTTACCTTCTTGCAATGTTGAATTTATTAAGCACAAAAAAAAATTTGCCAAAAAAACAAAAAGCAATTTTTATAATGCACGAGCACCTTGACAATTAAGGGAACCGCATGAAGAAAAAACATTAAGGATAGGGAAGGCAGAATATACTTGTGGCTGATTAGCCTCAAATTCTCCATATACAGGGTATGAAGCTGAGTATTCTTATTCCAAGTGGGACATATCTAAAGTCCAACAATATATTTTTGTTTATTTTACTGTTAATCTAGTGATCAATATATACTCAAATGCAAAATGATAAAGGGGAACTCGTTCAAGATAAAACTTTTTTTAGGTTTGCAACTTTGTCACCCAAAGAGATTGAGGCATATGATTTATTATAAGCTATTACTTGGTTGGAAAGAGTTAGGAGTCCAAAATATTGAACTAGACATTTGTGCATGTATTGTGCACGAGCACGAGATCTCTTTGTGCATATTGATTCAATAGTTGTTTAGATTGGGATATGAATTATGAATGAAAAAATCTTTTTATAAAAATAAAAAAAAAAACATTTTGGGGCATTTTAATTCCTCGTGGAGGCAATAAAAAAATACATATTTCATTTATTTGTATTTTTTATATAAAAAAACAAAAATATAAACTCAAAACTAGCAATTAATGAATGGACCAAACATTGCCATGCTAATGAATTGATAGTGTATGGTATATAATTGCCATATTGCACTAACCAGCGGTTATGATAAGGACATTGACAACACTTTCACACACCCCATTTGTCTCTCGTGCCAAAATATGGTGTGTGTGTGTCTATATATATACATATACAAACCCACACATATGTGTTGTTTTAATTTTTCCCGTTTATGGATATCTCATTTTCCAAAGAAATATAAGACAAAGCAACTTCAGATTTTTAAATGCATGAAGTTTATGGTGTGAGAACATAGAGCATAGTTCACATGGCTAGGAGGACTCCTATGTTCAAACTAATATAGGGCATGTGTGTGTGAACTCATGCATTTTTGTTTCCAAAATATTTTATAGGTATGTTTGATAACCAATGGCACGTCTTCTATGTGGACCCATGTTTAATTTCTTCAATTTTTGACCTTGAACAACTATGTTTTAAGTTATTTATGTTTAGGTATGAACATCTCTAAACCCAATTATTCACCCTCTACCCACCTAAATAATAAAGTGATCAAATCTCATTTTATTCCTAAGCAAATTTGTGCTTTTCAGCACGTTGTATAAATGCTATAATTCTTTTTAAAAAATGATATTGATAACGATGGCAATTGTATAGTTAATTCAAAGTGGTTCAAGTAATAAATTGTTTTTTTTTTTAAACTCGGTATCCGATGCAAAAATCGACTAATTCGAGGGGACCAATCCCACCGTCCACTTGCGGGGGTCCGTTTAAAGCCAGAACAAGCGGACTTAGCCCACCAAAATTGGCACCAGAGGAAATCGAATCTGAGACTTCTGGAGGAGCAAACTCCAAGATCCCAAGCTAACTACTAGGCCAACCCCAAATGGGTTGATTCAAGTAATAATTGATAGACTTAATTCATATATATCTTTTTTTTTAGAGAAGTTAATTCATATTTATCGTCTGTGTAAAATCATGTGTAAAATCATATTCGATAGGATATTGATAATATTTGATTTCGAAAAGTCACATATACAACTCGTTGTGATTTATTCATTATTTACACTGTATAACAATTTTTCTGATTCTATATCAAAATTAAATTAATAGTTGATTGATGAGAATAATTATTAGGAGTATATCATCATGCCTTACGTGCCACACAATTATCATGTGTTAGCTTTAATAATTCATTAAACAGCTGCTTTTAAGTAAAAGAGATTAATTTTGTTCAAAAAAAGTAAAGGAGATTAATTAAAGGTAATACATAACTAATAGCGGCTTCAAAAGTTATCTTTTCCTTTTTATTAAATCAAAGTTTTTCCACAAGATATATCAAGAGTAGGGACTCTTAAGATAAAATTGTAAAAAAATAAAATAAAAAAAATTCCTAAGTTAATAAATTAGAGTACATGATCATCTATTTTTATATGTTTTCACGGATTATGAATACAACATATTTCAACACATAAAAAGAAAAATTACAACTTTTCTCAAGCTTGAGGAAGGAACCAGCAACAAAGCTAGTGATATTTTCATGAGATAGCAACATATAATTTTTTTTATTTAAAACTAATAGTAAATTTAACCAATAAAAAAATCATAATAACTATTACTAATACAAAATGTATTTCATAAAATACACTTAAAGCAACAAGAATGAATTATACCAAAAAAAGAAAAAAAAACAACAACAGATTGTATAAAAAAAACAACAATAATATAGGGGATTGTATCAAAAAATAAGACTACTTTTTTGGGTGTTAATCCTTTAGTTTTTGGGAGTCGGGATCAAGTAATCAAATATGAAAGTAACTTAAGTGAGACAAAAAATTATTCCACATAAAACCGAACTTGGGGTAGCTAAAGATATATTTTTAGAGGTAGTTATATATGAAAATATACCTACTCATTCAATAAAAAAAAATTAAGTAGTCATGGCTACCCCTCTCGTATACAAACATTCGCCCATGGAAGGAACAAATTAACATGTAAATGACGGTGAGCAAGAGTGAAGTCCAAAAACTAATTGGTGTCTCTGCTAAATATAATAAAATTAGAGAAACGAGTTATTTGTACAACCACTTTGTGACAACTTCTTGACAATTTTCTCTCTCATACTCACATTATGTTTTTATTCTCTCTCTTCCTTTTTCTCTCTCTTTTTTGACCAATGAAAAATGAGAAAGATAAGTTGTCACAAAAGTTGTTTAAAATTGTTGTATAAATATCACTACTTTAAAAATAAGGTCTTGGAATCAATCGGACCGACCTAAAAGTAAGGCCACCAAAGAATATGTCTTGGATCTCAAAAAGTAATTAAAAATTCACTTAATTAAAATATTGATTTACTATTGATTAAAAATGAAATATTAAACAAGACTAGTTATTTAATAAAAGATATTTTATATCTATAAGAAATTAAGAATGAAAAATGATTTCGTATTTTAAAACGTCTAAAATATTGAACTCAAACAAAATATTATAACTTTAATGAAACAATATTAGCTTTAGAAAAACACATCTTTACATTCGTTTTAACCCTCAATATGTGTTGCACCTGCCTAAAATTAATTCTTAGTCCATTTTATTATTTGTTTTTTTCTTCCTAATGGTGTATTAATATCATTGATTGTGTGTTAGGCAATGTTGCTAGGAGATTAACTCAATTGATGTGTATTAGTTAACGTATTACTTGTTTTCCTTTAGTTTATTTATCTTATAAAAAATACTTAATAATTGTATAGAATTTAAAGAAATATCTGAATAATAAAGGTTGAACATTCACATATCATTTGGGAACGTATTGACAGTAGCAACTAAAATATAATAAGATTTTTTAATTAACATAGGATGGTTGCCTTTAATGATCTGATGTAAGCGTGTAGGTTATCATTGACATGATTTATGTATAATTATTTTGATGAAGGAGAAGATCAATTATGCAAGTGCAAAGGAATAGAAAATAATTATGGTAATTGCCAGCAGAATCGATTGTGATGTAAATATTATATAGTCCTTACGCATCTACATCCATGTTTGTGTAATAATATTTCTTCAAAAAAAAATAAAAAATTGTGCAATAATAATAATAATAATCAAATAGAGGACCTCTGCTTAATGTGAAAATATATAATTAACATCTAGTGCACAAAAAATGCAACAAATATACACTTTTGACCTTGGATTGCATAATTGGTGGTAGTAGTAGCAATAGCAATTAGTTATTTATTGTCACACACAAAAGTAGTTGATATATTGTTTTCTTAACATAAACTCAATTTAAAGAGCTCTAAATCAAGTGATGTTTCCCCTCAAAAAATAGTCAAGTGATGTTTACACTTTCCCATCCTATAAATTTTCCAAAAAAGCAGTGGAGATAGATTTATTTAGCACTTAATGAACATCTTAATTAAAGCGATATTTATCACATGGTTAGTGGCCAAGATGTTAACAGGAACTGGACTTTACCACCAAAAATGTTTAATCAAAGCAAATCAATGAGAAGAACCTTTGATGTGAGGACATGAGAAGATTATTATTGCCATAAACTTGGCCTTGAGCCCTTGATATGATAACCACAACATTGAGCTCTAATTAATGCACACTATTACTAATTGTGATTTGTGTACTTATAATCGCGTGTATATGTCATATTCATTTGTGCCTACTATAGTATACTCACATTCACAAAACAAAAAACAAAAAAACTTATACCATTATGTATAAATAAACCATTAGTTGAGTCTCTTCGTCAGACTTTATTTACCGCCCAATCAAATTTTGGGTTATTAAAGCCCCATTCCTCTTAGAATCGGATGATTGAAAAAGAAAAGAAAAAAACTAAGTCTATAACCTATCACTATTTTTTCTAATTTAATTGCTAAATTATATAAATATAATAAACAATACATGAAGCAAATGAAATCCGTTAAATTAATCACTAAAACATACGATAATCTGTCAATTTTGTCTTTAACATCTTAGCATTTGTTTGGAGAGGCATTGTATTTTTTAAACATGCGGCAAGGAATCACGGAACCGTAAAATCTATGAAACAAAGCTTTTCTATTTTCACGAAAGTAGCTCTTTTAGACGTGAGTTTAGCTTTCCCGCGGTCAAACCAAACAAATTCTTAATAGTATAGAGTTAGACTAAACTTCTTTAAATAAAAATGGTATAGACTAAACAAGAAATTTTATGTACTTTGGATATTAGTTTTTATATTTATATAATTTCGAGACTAAATTGAAGACACAACAATATTTTACCAACTACGTTGATTGTTTATTATAACATTATTTGGAGAGAGAAAGACGTAGAGACGATGCCATATTTTTTTTAAAAAGAAAGTAGTTAAATGATTTATTTTTTGACAAATAGAAATTAAATGATGAAAAATATTTAATACACATTTTTTATGTCTTTCTCTGTTTTGAACAGAGGCTTTTATTTCTTTATGTAGTTAAACATATACTCGAATATAATCTAAAAGTTTCTCTATTTTGACAAGTCTCAACTTCTAAATTATATTCCTGGCTTAATACATGCTTTGGTCCCTTAACTTATTTTTGGATTTCAATTTGGTCCCTTAACTTTAAATTGTCTCAAATTGGTCCCTTAAGTATCTCTCCGTTTACGAAACTGGTCCCGTCCGTCAGTTTTTTTCAAAAAACGTTAAGTTTGTCATTGTTGGCATCACACGTAGGCCTATCATTTGATGAGATGGAAAACCCTGTCATCAGTATAAAAGGGTAAAGAAAAGAGAAAATTAGGGTTTTGTTTTTCCTTCCTCACCCAATCTTCTCTTTCATCGTGACATCCTTCCTTCCTCCTTCTCCCACCATTCTTTTTCTTCTTCTTTGTCCAGATTCCAACAGATTTCAGCTAAAAATGTTGAACCACACTACAAAAACTCAATGGGTTCATGATTCATCATATGGATCTGGTTCGGTTGGGTCTAGTTTGAGAATAAGGTCAGTACCAAATTGTAGGTGTGGAGAAAATGTTGTGGTGAGAACTGTAACTGATGCATTGAATCCAAATTGTGGGAAGAAATTTTGGGGTTGTAGAAACTATAAAAATTCAAGTGACAAAGGATGCAGTTACTTTAGGTTAGTTGATGAAGATGATGTTGTGGATGAAAGGGATTTGAAGATTGAAAAACAGAAGTTGAAGATTGAAAAGCAGAAGAAAAAGAAAAACAAGTTGAAGAGTGATTTAGCAAGAACAAGGAAATGGTTGATAATGGCTTTAATTTTTGGATTTGTATGCTTTGGGATTGTGTTGGTCTTAGGAACAGTGTTAGTTTGCAAAACCACATCCATGATGAGTGGAATTTATCTGAAATAGGGACACAAATGTACTTTGGTTTTGTTATGAATGAATGAATGTTTAGGTTGATTATGAATGTAATGTTATGATGAATGAATGTAATGTGTAGTCTTTGATGAATGAATGCAATATTTTGGATGAATTGTGTTTTATTCATGTTCTGTTTAAGCAAGCACATAATGTTGATAAGAACCTTTTAAGATGATATAATACTGTAACAGGAATTGGTATAAAATGCTACAATTATAGACTACTATAATGGCTATAACAGAAACTATATTATAGGCTGCTATAAGGCATTAAAAAGTGCTTAATAGCACATCATTCCATATATTAATAAGTGCATTACAGCAATGTTACAGCACTAAGTGCTTAACAGTTACAAAGTGCATAGACATTGCTAACCAAAAAATAAAGTAAAGTCAGATGTGCTTAAATATCAGTCAATAGCACATATTACATCAATTACTACTTAATAGGCACCACTTAATACCAGTTAACCAAAAAGACATTCAAAACTGCTTAATAGCACAAATTACATTCCAAAAAGACATTCACAGTGCTTAATCTAAGGCTGAGATGCAGACCCTGCTCCGGTCTTCTTTGACAACCTCTTTCCTTTCTTTTGTACCTGTGTTGGTTGAGTTGCAGCAACTTGGTCCACATTCTTTCTCTTCCTATGTGTTCTGATTTTCTCTTTGGTTGGTGCATGAGGAGGTTGTGTCTGTGACTGAGTAGCTTGTGTCTCACCTGATTGGGCTTGATTCACATTCTTTCTCTTCCTAGGTGATCTCATTTTCTTCTGAATTCGTGGTTGAGATGATTGTGCTTGTTGATGAGAAGCTTGTGGTTGTTGATGAGAATGTTGTGTTGCTGGTGCTGGTTGTGCTTGAGCAGATGATGCATAGGCTGGTTGTGCCTGAGGAGATGATGCCTGTGCTGGTGGTGGAGGTAGTGTGCATGTGGATTTGTTGTGTCCAGTTTGCTTGCACCTGCTACACTTAATTCCATAACTGGCTCTCTTCATCTGTTTGTCATCTCTCATCAGCTCACTTGCATCCAATCTTCTCTTCTTTTTAGGTCTACCTGGTTGCCTTTTCACAGGTGGTGGTTGAAGATCAGTGCATTCTGTGGTCTCCCAAAGATCTTGACCATTTATTGGGAAAATGATGCTGGAGTAACATTCTGCATATTGCTCTTTCTTGAATATTGATGGCACATAGTCAGCTATGTTGTAATTTTTGTACTTCATGCAAGCAATGGCATGACAACATGGCAGTCCTGTCAACAACCATTTCCTGCAATCACACACTTTGTTCATCAAGTTTACAGCAAACTTGTCTCCAGTCTGTGACATATGTGTAACCTGAAAATCATTATCTCCACCTTGCCTACATTAAGGTTAACATCATATTAACACCAGATTTCAGCAGATGAATATAAATAAAAGCAATGATGTATTAAGTAACTCATACCTTACTAGCCAATTATTAGTATATGAAGATTCATTTTCAAGTTTTTTCTTGATATTTGGCAGCACCTCACCATCAGAATACTTAGCAATTTTCTCCCTATTAAGCTGCCACCTTTCCATCACATACACTTTGATATCCTCCAACATAGACACCACATGCTTTGACCTTGGAACAACGATAACAGAGTTGAATGCTTCTGATATGTTATTTACTAATGTGTCACAGTTTGAATCACCTTTAAACATTGCCCTAGTGAGGACAAACTATTTGGTTAGGAGATTCTAGGTCAGATTCAGAACCTACATAAGGGGTACTAGTAATGGTTACAGATGATTCTGGATTGGCTCTAATTAATTCTTTACCATAATCATGTAACCTTCTATATTGCTCTCTAAAGCTACCTTCAACAAATTCAACTGCAGAGTTCTTTGCCCTATAAGTCTTGCATCTGTTGACATTCATTCCCCATTTCTGTTGAGCCCTCTGCATAATTGCAGTAACACTTATGTCTCTATTCTCTCTTACCCTTGTGTGTCGTTTAGATCCTAACCATTTAGAGTTCATCATCTTAATTTTCCACCCTGGTGCACATGTATGCTTCCCTGTAATTTTCCTCAATTGCCACGTTTCCTCACCTTCAATTTTAGCACAATACATCTCCCAATCACAACCATTACCTTTGCAAATTACCCTCATTCTCTTCATGTCATTTTTTTTAAACTTCAAATCTCTAGCATTCTCAACAGCAAAAGTTCTAACAGCAAGCTGAAAATCAACCTTAGTCATAAATAAAGTTCCCACCTCCCATTCATACTTTTTCATACTGTCTGGCATCTTAAAAACTGGAAATTTTGGATTTCCTGCATCATCTTCATCATTGTCAGACCCACTCACAAGCTCATCAGAGTTGTATTCTTCCAGATCACTTAAACCCTAGAGAGTTTCGAAACCCTATTCAGATTTATTTTTTTCTTCCTAAAACCATGAGATTCGCGAACAAGATGATGAAACTAACCTCGAATGTCGATTTGCTTCCTGAATCTTCTTCGTTTCCAGCTTTTTCTTCTTCGTTTTGCAGATTTCCTCACCAAATCGATCTGGATTTTCGTTCTCCTTCTCTCTCTAAGTTTTCTTCATTCTCTCTCTAACTCCTCAGAAAGGTAACGTTATGAATACGTGGAAGCTGACCTGGACAAACTTAACGTTTTTTGAAAAAAACTAACGGACGGGACCAGTTTAGTAAACGGAGAGATACTTAAGGGACCAATTTGAGACAATTTAAAGTTAAGGGACCAAATTAAAATCCAAAAATAAGTTAAGGGACCAAAGCATGTATTAAGCCTTATATTCCTTGTAGCGTTTAATCAAATAATCGAGTATAACCCTGACCAAAAATAAATAAAAAAATAATCGAGTATGATCATTACATACATGGGCGATGATGCATGATTGAGTGGTTGGGGACAAACATTTTAAGGTTACTAATGTTGATAAATATATATATATTTTGCTTCTTAAAAAAAAAAACTAATGTTAATAAAAAGATTCAATTTTAATTTTGAGACTCTTTTTCGCTTAAAGCAAAAAAAGAAAAGAAAGACAAACTCCTTTCACAAAATTTTATAAAGCAAAATAAGTCACTCATTAAAACAAAGATTCAAGTTAAAGATATCTCACAAGAGTAAAAGAAAAATATCTCTAATTTAAATAAAATAAAATTAGGGAATAGAAAACTAACTTTAGGTCTCACATGTATGTCCAAAAAATCACTGTGACACGTTTTTATAATGTGGAATTCATTTGGGAGGTAATAATATTCTCATGTCTAAAGTAAATCTCAATCTCACTCCTTAGTTTTGGAGACATTAGTTTAAAAATAATTTTTTTTGGAGACATAATGAATTCATGGGTTCAAAACAATCAAATATTTCAAGGATACCAAGCAGGGTTATCCTAGCAACACAGCATATTAATTGCAGATCTCTTAGTTTGATCATTTGTAAAGAATAATTATTACCAAGCCATGTCAAATTTTGTTAACCTCAAACAATATCTTCCAATCAACTTTTTCTTAAACAGACATTCATCTTTCAATTTTCAAAAGCAAATGGGCTATGTTAGAATACAAGTTTTGAGAATCTTTGTTAAGAGGTCTTTGTCTCTCAAAACTTTCAACATGAATGGATTACAATTATTCACGTGAATTCAACTCCAACCTTTCAGTTAGTGAATCTAGTTGAAGTACCTGAGCCCCACATTCCACCAAACTCATAATAATTATATGAATATGAATGCAGGATTCACATATCAAATCAAAATTTATCAATTTTTAATAGAGAGCAAATAATTTCATTTAGATAACGAGTCATTTTAACCTTTTACAGCTCAGTTTATCACATCATTATTTTTATTATTATTTACAAACAACTTCGAATCGGGAATCCATTTACAATTAGCTGTCCCCGACGAACATCGATATTAAAGCATCCGGGGATGAGTATAAGAGTGACCATCACTATCAGTATATTAGGCGGCAGAAATCACCAACCATTTCAGCTCCTCACTGCAGCACAACACAAAAACTGCTGTTCCTATGAGACTTAGTTCCGCGCAATCAATGGGACAAAAAACTCCCAATGACATGTATGGTACAAACATATAAATCTAAGAGTGATCATGCCTTTGACTATAACATTACTTCTTTTGTTCTATGATCCTCATTAGATTCTTCCTCAAGTTCTTTAATTAGCCTTTCAATCTGCTTTCTATATACCGGCATGAAGTGATCACTGATCATGGTCTGTGAAAGTCTGAGTTTACTATATAAAGACCTTGAAGTTAGGAAAATCCCTATCTTAGTCTCATCCAGCTGGCTATCATCCGAACTTGTAGAAGAGGTCGGGCTGCCATCACTTTCAAGCTCGGTAGAATCAGAGTGGAGAGTAACGATGTGCATTATCTTTCCTGGAGGGAAAAATCTGTGAACTTCTTTAGTTTCTAGTGCAGAGCTGTTACGGGTTTGCCCGACTACCTCGGTTTCGGCTGCTTCCTCTTCTTCCCTTATCTCCTTAGCCACGTCAGCTTCCTCACCTTCAGGTCTGTCATACAGTTCATGCTCTAGTTGTTGCCACAACTCCACTTCACTCATCTGATCCTCGTATCTGTCATGGTCCATCGTGTTCTCACTGAGAAGGAGATCATCGTCCACCTCGGCATCTGCATTACTTTCATTTGCACATTCAATTTCAGATGTCCATTCGTCTACAGATGAAGATACAGGAAGGTTCATGCTCTTGGCGTTTATCCCCTTCCTGGGCGATGAACAAAGAAGTGAATCAGAACTCTCTGCATTGTCGGAGGCTGGAGATCTAGGGGAACTTCCTTCTTCTTTGAAATGAGCACCTGTCGCTCGGCGACGAGGTCCCATGCATGACCAAGAGGTCAAGTTAAGGTTTGGACGTGTCCATGCTGCCTGAGCCATACTCTTGGCCCTTTTCATCACAACCTGCAGTTTTTCAAAATTCAGACAATGAAGTAGAATAATATGTATGTGGTTATCAAATAAATATGTAATAGTAACATTTTCTGTATAAACCAGATTGGACGCATCAACCCCACAGTACATGTTATGTCAATGATGATCAAATGCATAAAAATGTAATTACTTTTTTTAACAGCTGGATTGCAAAACCAGTACTCGTTTAACACAACAACTAAAAAGGAGGCCAATTCTTTTTCTAACAATGCATAGTTTACCACGTTCTACTTCTGAAGACAAGAGGTTGTTGTATGACAAATTGTTGCACAAAAAGGAATTGATGTTATATAACAGAAGGAAGAATACCTGGGTACCATTAGAAACTGGCTGCAACATAGCCCCAGCTCCAGCAACTCTTGCTCTAGCACTGGCAATAGATGGGAGGCGAGAACCCAGTGCTGAGGCAGAACGATAAACAGTACTAAGTATTCTTGTTTGCTCAATCTGATTCCTCAAGTCATTTATCCATGCTGATGCTGTCACCTGAAAATTGAACAAATAATTTTAACTCATGCGGTGCAGAATAGTTATGCAACTAGACCAAAATATAAGAAAAAGAGTAATCATTCATATCAATAATCAATCACTGCACTAGTATGTATCAATGTGATATAGAACAGAGATTAAGAAAGTATTCAGCTTTACCTGAAAATAGGAGCATTAATATTTTTCGTTTCAAGAGTAAATAGGAGTGAAGTTCTCTCTTGTTTGGTTTTATAAAGAAAATGGGGAAGGAAAAAAGTTTATGAGACCCATACCGAAGTTTTCTCTACACAAGTCAAGAGAAAACACAAATTTGAAGAAGACAAGTTCATATTTTTCAATCTTACTGTATACTTATCTCTCTTGCCTAGTGCAAGGTTCACTTGATTTTTCTCATTTTATCAAGGATGAAAAAGACATTGCATCAATCAGTCATTTTCTTTTAAGTTTTCCATCCAATCAAACAAGAAAAGAGAAGGATCCACTTGTCTCTCCTTCCAACGTCTTTTCATTTTTTTTATCCTCTCATTTTCTTTTTTCTTTTAATAATAAAAATTTAACCATAAGAAAAAGCCTCACTCACGAATCATGCTCCTAGTTAATAGAAAACAGCATTGCCAGAGCAGACAAAAATCATTGAACATTGGCTAATAAACTAAGATTACAAAAAACATTTTCCAATACAAGATGCATGCTTTTCTTTCTTTAAAACTTAAGAATCACAACCTCAGTACGCAAGTCATCTACAGATGCAGCTGAAAATGTAGGCACCAAATCAGCTCCATTTATGATAGAAGTAATAAAACTATTGCCTGACTCTGCCAACTCCCATGTCATACAAGCAGCTGCATGATCAAACAAGATATTATTCTCAGCAGAATCACTGCGTAAATAAGTATTAGTAACAAAGTGGTCTAGGATACTACCAAAGTATCCTTTCAATTTGCATATGAATGCAGCATTATTTAAACTAGAAAATATAGCATCTGCAGCAACAAACCAACCTGGAGCAAATGTAACACATGTAGTCACAGACAGTTCCTTTTGCTCTCGTAATACATACGTTAGAATTGCTGCTGTGCCTCCACCCAAAGAGTGTCCTACAATCTGCATAAAAGATCTTCAAAAGGTTAGGCATAAAACCAGATACATACTGTAGAAACTATTTGAAGCTTAAGATCCTATAAAGATTAATAAAAGCCAGAAAACATACAAAGTACGAATGGACTAATTTTAAAAACTAAGAAACAACTTTTGTTGTCAAATTCTAGAATCACCGGTTCTCTTATATAACCACAAGCACTACTTATACATGTTTGATCACAATATTAAAAGAAATATAAAGCAAAATGTTATCATGGTATAACAGGACAACTTATTAAAGGAATTACTTAATCAAAGAACCAGGGGTGGTATGAAAATAAACATTTTTACCTTAACTTCATAGTCTGGGTATTGGCCAAGTGCATCAAGGAGACAAGGAGTTGCAAGCTTTGCAATCCAACGTGCAGCAGCTACCATTCCACAATGTGCATAACCTAAAACCAGATCACTAACACCCCCTTGATGAACTACAGTGTGATGAAATGGTACCACACTTCCGGTAACAGCTGTTAGAGTATCCTTAATACTATGTGTGCCACGAATCAGCAACAAAAAACACCTCATCTTGTGATCAACTATGATTGTAAAAGCCGGTTTCAAAATCTGCATGACAGATAAACAGACAATTTTACATAAATATTGTTTTTACAAAACAAAATGAAGCTACTGATACGCAGAAAGTATTACTCATCCATCTGATTCATTTCAACCATGGCCTCCTCCTCAACCCTTAAAAACACACTAAAAAGGAAAGAAAAGAAAAACCCTTCATAGCCCCTAATTACCCCCTTTAATCACATATCTCTCTGTCTATAATAATTTTGAATTTCAACATTCCTTAAAAGAAACCGTATGTAAAGAATTACCAAATCCATAGTCAGCGCAGGATACAGATATTAAATTTATAGCGTATTCCCAAAACTTTAAATAAGACTTACCCCAGCTTTCGGTTCCCGAAGAAGAACATTCTCATCAGGGTAGCCAGTTTCTTCTAGAAATAAGGGAAAGGGCTTCTTTGAAAAATGCCAACACAGAGTCAGCAAATTTAACAGATACTTAAGTTCAGCAGTAATCTCGGATCCTTTCAGCTGTACACTTTCATTACCACCAAATACACTGTCAACGTGATAGTTTCCCTGAAAAAGCATAACCCAGAAACTGGCATTTAAAACCACAAACTAACATAATTTTTTATGTCTAACTTAAATTAAAGAAATAAAGAATGTAAAAACAGAGAAAGCATCAAAATCACATAATACAAAGCAATTTTAGATGCCATCACAAAGCTAGTGTTCTGCGAATATCGATAGTCTAGTAACTTTAAGGTTTCATTTAGATTAGATTGTAAAAAAACTGATTTATAATTTTAAATTTGTTTGGTTATTACAGTACAATGACATTTGAAGTATAATTGTTGGGATACATTTGATAAGTTACCGGGTTCAACTTATCAAATTAAATTTTTAGTCTTGCGTGCAGGGGCTTTCTGGAAAACCATTAGGCTTTATCTCAAAGTCAGTTTTCTTCACCATGGAAGCTACAGCCTACAACTGTGTTACTTCCATTAGAATTCGTTCTTAAAAGAAATTAATTATGAAAATTTTAACCAAGCAACAATAGAAACGGTAAGGCTTGGCATCAAGGTAGTGCAAGTGATTTAGCTTGACACATGAAAGAGTTTGAGAAGGAGGTCCAGGGTTCAAACTCTTACTGCTAACATAATAACAACCAACATTTGCTTATTAAAAAAAAGGAAACTGTAAGGATTAATTTCAGACAAATTGGATTATTTTGGAGGACACAAAATTGAAGCATACACGGCATAACTACTGAGCTAAACCATTGAAAAAATAGATACCCGATTACTGTAAAGCCTAAACTGTGGTTTAAGCCTAAATATGAAAAGCTTAAACTAGCACAACCAATATTTCAGATCAATTTCTTAACTACATATGTAAAGCTAAGCTGATGAGATTCAGCTGTTTGGGATTCCAGGCGAATAGATGAATGCAAAGTTTCCAGCGATGTCATGAAGTTGCTTGATCTATCTTAAAGTCTGACTGGCATATGATTTAGATCAAGAGGGGACTCATTTTGTTGAAAATAGCACATTAATCCCTTGAAAGGAGAAACGGGAGTTATATCATGTAGGTCATAAAATCCAATGATAATATTATACAATAATTGCAACGTGATAAAGTATAACAGCAGCCGCTAAAATACAGAAATCAATAAATTATAAACTCAATCCACTGCTGTGATGTCGAGAAAGCTTAAAAAAGAAAACAAACTCAGATTAAATTGCCAATTATTTGTGAGGAGACGTTTAGATATAATATAACTAATAGTATTCCTCTCCAAAGGTTCAAGTATTTCTTCAAAAGACCATAAGTTTCGTATTGAGATGATACCAGTAGGCATTAAATTGGCCTGCCAACCACTCACTTATCCATTAATGTCACTTGCACCTAAAAATGTTCACATAATTCGATTAGCTTTGGTCAATAGTATACCAGGCCCATCATCCATTTCTCTTTATCTCTCTTAATTATATTCATCAATGCCAGTGATGTTCAGTTTTTATGTGAATTATGTGAGTAGTACAATATGCGGGCTACAGCTATAATAACTACTCGGCAATTGCTCTACCTAAAAGACACGATCTATCTTTTGCAATTCAATATGTCCTACATGGTACTTAAGTTCGATATATCCTATGCTTCAAAAGTTATCAAGTTTAGTAGCTGCAAACACAAAACTTCAAAGTTTCTCATGCCTTTTTAGTTGCGTAAAACCAGGGCACCAACAAAGAACCAAAATCCGCATTTGTCATTACCTGCCTCTTGAGAAGAAAGCTAATACCAAATGCCAAATCCCCAATAGGCCATTTGCCAAGTGTCTCCGAATACGTAAACCTAAGAGTTTCAGACAATGTTGAAATTGTCTCCAACCATGTAGCAGGGGCTTGAATTAACCTATGAGTAACACGGAACCGCATGTCAGTCGGCGCATCACTACCACTTTCTTCACCATCTTCATCAACTGTGGTTTGAGTCTGTAATTTCCTATTCAACGTATAGTATAAAAGAGCTGCTGCACCTGCTGCAGTAGCCATTGTTGCAGTTGCCATGATTAACCTCTCCCTTTAACAAAAAATCCCAAAATTACAAAACAATCAAAACTTTGTTGCAAAAAATCCACAGCAGATAACAGTGAAAAAAATTCCCAAATTCTCAATCCATCCAACTTCAAATTTCAAAATCCTTCATTTTCAATTCAATTATAAATCAAATAAAAAACCCACCAAAAAAATTCTATCTTTTTACCATTTTAAGGTATAAATCAACTATTAAGCTCAAATTACAATGATGAGAGAAAATAAACAATAAAAATAATAAAAATTGATGTAAAATTTCGATTTTTACGTTAAAATTCGATAATTTTAGATGGGAATTGAACTGAAGCATTGAACAGAGAATCACTCGATTAATCAATTAAGAAAAAAATTGAAAAAAATGAGAAAAAAAGGAACCTGACGAACATGAAGAAACATTGAAACCCTAAAAACCCTAAAATTCAAAAATTAGGGAAAAACGAAAAGAGAAATGAAGAAACCTGATTGATGAATTGGAGGAAGTTGAAAATGGCAAAAATTAGACTTTGTTTAAACGGAAACAGGGATTATACCTCGGGCATATGTTTGTTTTTATTTTTTCTGTTACAAAATTGATAATTATGATTATACTCGTAGTTATGGTAATTAGATTAGATTATGATTATTATATAATATGATAGTTTGATTATTATATTATCTTTTATTATCTTTTATTAACATAAAAGCATCTACAATGGACACCTTCATATTTGATGTCTTAAACCGATCCTACATCACTTTTTTATTATTTTTTAATAATAGTATTTAATAGGTACTCAACCACTACAATGGAGATCATCTATCAAAAGATATAAATGGATCACACAAATAACTATTTATTAATGAAAAGCAACTCAAATAATGATTATTTTATTGAAAAGTAGTGTGGGGTCCACTTAAGATTGGGGGTCTTAAGTAAGATCATGAGTCTTAAGAGACCCCTAAATTTTTTTCCACATTGAAAGTACCTATTAGATATTGGTCTTAAATAGCAAAGACCTTACCAATGTAGATGTTCTAATAGCAACTTTGTAAAGTTTAGTCAAATTAGAAAAAGAAACTTGGTCAAAAAAAACTTTGAATTGAATTTGGATGTAGGAAGGACTCATATAACATTTAATTAATTTTTTTTTTTTTGGTATAAAAATTAATATAATGTTTTTTTACAATATTTTATAAAGATTAATATAGTTTCCTTAAAAAAAAAAAGATTAATATAGTTTTTTATATGACATTTTAACACCTTGATGGACACGTGGAAGGTAGGGAGGAGCAAGTAGAAGATGAAATCGGGTACCTTAGTGCACAAGATATCTTGCAATTTTGTTCTCAAAGATTTCCTTTTTTGGAGCAATTCAAAGGTTGTTATATTTTATTTTATATTGAAATAATAATAATATATATTCACTTGCATCCTCTACCATGCTGACCAAAATAAGTAGCTACACCAACAACTCACAAGATCATTGCCATTTGCCACGTGCCAAGAAGAATGAAAGTTGCTCTTCTTTCTTTTTTATTCCTTCCCTCAATCAGCGTAACCTTACTTTAACATTTTTCGGCATGAGTAAGATTGGTTCAATCACTCTTAAGTTGGTTTAATCAATTTTAAAAATGTCAGCGTGAATTAACCACGCTAAAAAATATCAAACGTGAATTAACTCGCATTGAATTAAAGAAATGAACAATTTTAAAAGGGAGAAGAGCAAGTAGAATATGGAGAGAATGGAAAGAAGCCCATGTTTTGGAAAACAAATATAGTAACTGCATTCATTTTTTCCTTTAAAAAAAGAGAAATGTTAATGAATGTCTCCAGGAGCACTCTTTAAGAACCAATAGCAGTAAGTTTTTATGAAAAACATTGTAATCAATGTATTGAAATTGAAATTTGTAACATTTGATTTTTTTAAGAAATATTTTCTAAATTTGGGTTCCTTAAATAGTGCCCCGGGAGCACTCGTTAACAAGACCCTTAAAAAAAACATTCATTTTAAACACGCTTTTTAACATTCAATATCTTATGGGATAATAGACATTTTGGTCCTTGAATGTGTAACAAGTAATCATAATAGTCCCACAATGTATCAAATTTCAAAATAGTCCCTGATTGTTCACTTCGTTAATAAAAAATAGTATCTGATGTCAAAATAATCCATCAATACTGACATGAACTCTTTTCATATTGGGACTGAGATAGTAAGTAATTATCTATAAGAACTGATACAATAATAAGTATATTGAGGTACCAATATGACAATATTAACAAAGCATTTTAACATAGGAAACTATTTTGAATAACATAGTGCACAATCAACGACTATTTTAATATTACGATACGTTGAGAGACTATTGTGGTTACTCCTTAAACATTCATGAATCAAAATAATTATTACCCTATATCTTATTGAATGAAATACATGTGAATATATCGCTTTAAAAAATGATTCTACATAAAGTGACGAGTCTCACATTTATTTCATCTAATAAGAGATCGATTGTTAGAAATAATGTGTTAAAATAAATGTTGCTAGTATTACTTTTGAAAAATATTAATCACAAACATTTGAACCCTGTGAGCATAAACAAATAAAATTTCTTATCATTTCATTATTTCAAATATACATGTTATTAAAAAAGATATCTCTATTTTTTTTAAAAAAAAATATGAGAGTTTGTTTAACTAAACTAATCAAATAGTTCTTAAAAAATATGGTTGTTTGCATTCAAAAGAGTGTATTGCAAAATTTGTGTTAAACTGTATGTTGTTAGTATTACTCTTCTAACTAGTTATAGAAAAATCAAACTTGAAGTACTTTGTAGAATAATTTTTAATTTTCATCTATTATAAATTTAGAAAACAGATGTGCCAACTTCAATCACAAAGTATTAAAACTAATTCGGTTTTATAAAGAGTGTTACTCCACACATGACAAATCAATTTTATAAAGATGAGTCAGACATCATATAAGAATTTAAAATAGAATAGGCTTCTCCATATGTATATGTAGCCAAAATGAATATGAAATAGGGTCCAAACAAAGGAGTCAAAATGAGCATTCAAGAAAGATGAGTACAAAAATAGATGGAGAATAATGGAGTTTTTTCTTTCCTTCCATCTTTGAAGAAGAGAACAAAAACAATTAGCAAATCATAGTTAATAATTACACTTAACACTATATTATTTCATCTTTGTTCTACTTCGTTGTTTCCCCAAGTTAAAGATTTTTTCTCTCAATCAAAGCACTTTAGTTTATATAACAGGGCCAACTAGCAAATAGTAATAGTGATTTGAAAAAGGATTAACATCCGAATGGTTTACCAATCCACCTTAAACGTGACATCTCATTTGATAATAGATCTAGATGTATGACATGAGAACTTATTTTGATAGCACTTTTTTGAACACATAAATGCAATGTCATATTCAAAACCGACATTTGAGTCCATAATACTTGAATCAAAATATAACGTATAATGAATTAATTTGAGGAACATCAATGAAATTTCTTTCTTTCTTTTTTTTTGTCAAGAATGAAATTTCTTTTTTAAAAGAATAACATCAATAAAACTTAGAGACATGTTATTAATATTTAAATGAAGCTGCGATTTTACAATCATATCTTCGTTATTTTGCTATATGATTTAGAAGTTCCGTCTTTCTTATTTTCTTCTGAAGTTAATTTAGCACGTATCATCTAAATAATCCAAACTTTGGAAAGGGAGGGGGCTACATCATAGATAGAGAAATAAAAATTTGCTCTATGGTTCATAGTAAAAGGAATATTATTAAAAAAATCAAAACATGAGGGACTAATCTTTAAGAACAGTATGTGTCACAAAGATTAGCAAAAAAAGTCTGTTGCACAAGAACTGGAATCCAATAGCAAAATACACCAAAAAAGCATAACCTACACTAAGGTCTATGGTTGTATATAGACAAACTAGTAACTATAATCTTACGACCCTCCACCTCCTCCACAACCACCGCCACCACCTTCACACCCTCCACCTCCACAACCTCATCCACAACCACCACCACTAGGAGCCATAACGGTAGTCATGATAAACATGCTATCGTACTTGGGTGCAGCAGAACTACCTCTAGCTTTAGAGACTTGCACACCATCCTTCTTAGTCTCTTTTCTTTTTGATTCACCATTAACTATTATTGTTGATTCTCCATGACGAATTTATATTTTTGTTGTTGTTAAGAAAGACGAATTTATATTATTTTTATTTTTAAGGAATATTTGTTATGTCATCGAAAAAAGATAAGTATAGTTTGTTTTTTTGAACAAGATTAGTATAATTTGTTATAGAAAGAAAGTGTAAAATATTTATACATATAATTTGAATCAAAATAAAAATAATTTTAATCAAAATAGTTTAAAATTATTGTTCGTAATTTATACGCGTTAGCGCAATAAAAAAAGTTAGAAGGCACCAAGTGGATAAGTTAAGTTGATAGTTGATAAGTTGAATATTTATAGCAGATGAATTAATCTTGATAACTGTTGATAGTTTAATTTAGACGTAATTTAATGCTATTACGTTTACGTGTAATGCTCACAGCTATTTTTTCAGAAAAAGGAAAGTTATATTGCTTCTTTTTAGCAAAAAAAATAAAAAAATATTAGTAGTATATAGTGGATAAGTTAAGTTGATGATAGTTGAAGATTTATAGCAGATAACATCTAAATTCGGAGAATTGCTGTTCCCACATTACATAAGGCTGTGCCACATGAGTAAATGACGTTTTTACCCCTGCGACAGTTAACTACCGAAGTTTGGAACCGGCTGCAATTAACTCCCGAAGTTCCTTCGGCAGTTAACTGCCGACGAAAAAAAAAAAAAAAACCTCGGCACTTTACTGCCGAGGAACTCATCAATTTTTTTTTATGTTTGAGAAGAAGGAAAAGTGGGAAGCTGTATCTGCATAAAAAAGAAGGCTCCTAGCTGTGGTGTCATATTCATAGGGAAGACAAATATGCACGAATTTGGCATGGGTACAACAGGAAATAATTCTAATTACGAGTAAGCTAATCTATATGTTATTTATTGATGCCATTATAAACATAAGAGGCTTTTGGCTTGTCACAAGGGAGATATCTGCATACTTTACCTGATATATATTTAGGACTTCATTGCTTCCCACTTTTCCTTCTTCCAAACATAAAAAAATAATTGATGAGTTCCTCGGCAGTAAAGTGCCGAGGTTTTTTTTTTTTTTTTTTTTTTTTTTTCGTCGGCAGTTAACTGCCGAAGGAACTTCGGTAGTTAACTGCAGCCGGTTTCAAACTTCGGTAGTTAATTGCCGCAGGGGTAAAAACGTCATTTACTCGTGTGGCACAGCCTTATGTAATGTGGGAACAGCAATTCTCCTAAACTCGGGCAAATCAAAGTTCAAGTGTTTCTTGAGAACTAACCGTAGTCTTGGTAAAAAAAAAACTAACTATTGTAAATATACACTTCTTTCGTTCCTTTTTAAGCGTCGTTTTAGAATTTTAACATAAAAATAGCTAAGTGTATTTTTGCACACCTTTTCTCTATTATACCCTCTTTAATAAACTATAATTTCCTATTTATTTGTACACACTTTATCTAATTGTTAGTTACTACTCTCTTTCTCTAACAAATTTTATTTTTTTGCACGCTTTATCTTTCTCTCTTAACAAACAATTTTTAATTTTCTAAATATTGTGCATATCTCTTGAAATTTTTAACAAGTACTACTCATGTTATTTATAGTATTTTAACTCTTAATGGAACTATTATCATAGGTAACAACTTTTTTAAAAAATTTGAAGATAACAAGAAACAAATTTTATTTTAAAACAAAACAAACAAACTTTGTTTAAAAAAAACAAACTTTAATTTTTTAAATATATAGCATTAATTAGTTTTATTGAAAAATATAAGAATAATTGACAAAGGGTATAATTGACAGATCATACCCTTAAAATATCAAAACGACAGTTAAATAGGAACGAAAAATTTTGCAGGGACCAAAAACTACAAAATGGGTTCAGTCATCATGTGCCACGTATGCAAATCATCACAAAAATTGGGTCAAAGACTATTTTAAAAAACAAAAAATTTTGCAGGGACCAAAAACAATTTTTTTTTACAGGACTAAAACCAAAATGAGTCATATTTGCAGGAATTAAAACCGTATTTTAGCTTAAATTATATATGCAGGAGTCAGATTTTGAACCCCGGGCACCCTATTTATTCACCTTTAAAAAATAATTTCTAGTCACTTATTGTAATCTTATTGTCTTGAATATGAGAAACAACCGATAGGAACAATATTTGACATTACAAAAAAAAATTAATCTTTATTGTCTTCTGAAAGCTCTATATGAATATTTAGTTTACATCAAGCTATTTTGATCATTTGCACCAATTTCAAAAGATGGATGGAAATTTATTTTCCTCCAAAAAAAAAAAAGATGGATGGAAAATGTCCTAATGCATCATCATTTTGATTGTACTGTGACTAATGAATAAAGCTTATTTTTTTGTCAAAAAAATAAAATAAATAGTTCCTACTATAGTAATAATTATCTATAATAATATATAAAGGGAATACATAATTTTTTAGGCTCTATTTTTCATTATTTTCTTTATACTCTAAAACAAATTGAGTTTTAAAAATGTTATATTGTTGGTATTATTGAACAAGATAAAAAAAATTTATTCTATTTTTTTGTTGGGGGTATTATATTTCTTATATTATTGGTAAAAGAAAAATATAATTTGTTACTATTTAAAGGTCACGGACATCTACACATACAATTTTAATCAAATTTCATAAAAATATTGCTTGCAATTTACTCATGTTAGCGCAATTAAAAATCGGATAGATAAAAACTTCACTTTAATGCAATTAAAATAGCAGACGGGCACAAAACGCTCGTCTTAATATAAGTAGGAACAACAACAACGTAAAATAGGAAAATATTTTCACTGATTTAGAATATTGGCACCTCCAGCAGCTATGGTTAGCTAAGAGAACAAGACAATTTGCAAATGTTATGAAGACCACTCTTGATGATTTTATCCATCTCATTAATACAAAAAAATTTGTGGCCCCTTTCAATACAAAAGAATAAAAGTTTAATAAAATGATTTTCATGAACAACATTTGATATCAATTTTTTTTTTGACAAAACTAAATGATATTCATTCATTCAAATTGATAGAGTACATCGATACAATATAAATCCAAATTTGCTAGAAACAAAAAGGATGAAACTGTGAACAAACTCACAACATCCATGTTAATAGCATAAAACGTCAAAGCATTTATGTCTACAAATATGAGTAATATGACTATATTCAAGTCTCCGGAATACTCATGTCTCTGGATCTGCAACGTTGGCGACGCCAAAGTCATTGTCATTAATCGGATCTGCACTTGCTCAAAGCTAATCTTTCAACCTGAATCAAATAAACACCGCACTAAGACGGGAAATAAAAAACACAACGCACAAAGACGGGAAATCAAAACAAACAGAGTCGTTCAGAGACGACGAAATCACAAAAACAAACGAAAGAAAACAGAAAATATGTGAAATCACTTATTCAATTAAGATAAAAGTAGGGATGGCAATGGGCACCCAATGGGTAGGGTACTATAGTACCCATCCCCATACCCGTGTTTGTAAAAAATGGCCGTACCCGTGCCCGTACCCTCGTGGGTAACAACTTTAGTGCCCTTCCCCATACCCTATGGGCACCTAAGTGCCCATACCCGCACCCATTACCCGCATAACTATGAAAAGACAATAAAAAAGCATCACAATTGAAATAAAAATATGATCCAAAAAATTTCAAATCAACTCATAAAATAGTGCGAATCGTAAGCCAAATAAAAAAATTCAAAATATCCCTCGAAAATAAATAAAAACATTCAAAATACATAAAAAAAAGTGCATACTAAAATAAAAAAAACAAATTAATTTAAATCATCAATTTGTAGCTCCTGAGCCTATATCCTCCATATCCTAGAAAGAAAGAAAAAAGAGATACCTTCCATTAGCTATACATTAAAAAGTTGGAGTTGATGTTCAAGTCATAATAAATTGTTACTAAAGTTTTTATATTATTTTACCTCATCTTCGAAATCAGAGTCTTGAAAAGTTTGCAAGCGCTTGTCTTTCACTTCTAAATATTGCATTGGTCCAACTATACTAATAGAAGCTATACCAAAAAATAATTAATAGTTAGGCGAAAAACAATTTCATTGAAAAAAAATATAAACGTAATATTGATTACCTTTCTTTTCCTGCTTCATCCAACTTTGTGCACACATAAGCGCCTCCAAAGTATCCTCATGAAGCCTAGAACGATGAGGGCACAACAACCTACCGCTTGTGCTAAAAGTAGATTCTGAAGCAACAGTTGAAACTGGGATGGCCAAAATATCCTTAGCAATTTTTTGCAATGTGGGATACTTAATTCCATTTGTTTTCCACCATCCTAGGATATCAAATGCAGCACTTCTAGGTAGTACCTTTTCTTCCAAGTAGTTATCTAGCTCAGACTTTGATTGTATATCACTGGTATCATTGACAAACGAGTCATAACCACTAAGATAATTGCTACCAGGAACATCATCAATATTTGAATCATTGTCATTGGACTTTTCAGTTGAACCTTCAACCATTTCATTGATTTTAGCTTGATATTCTTCAAACAATGAAAAACATAATCGCTTGATGCTGCTAATTTCATTTGAAGATGCACTTCCATAAAGCAAAGGATAAAAGTATTCTAATAACTTCATTTTATATCTTGGATCCAAAACAATGGCAATTCCCATAATTCCATGAATAACAGACCAATATTTGTCAAACTTAACAATCATTTTTGAAGCCATATTTCTAATAGATTCAATTGAGCAAGTCACCCACTTCTTCAAAGATAGTTTTATTTCACAAACTAAAGGAAAAAATATGTTTGCTGTGGGATATTGTGTACCTGAAAACATCTCAGTTACACGATTAAATACTTCCAATCTAGAACAAATTTCTTTTGCAGTTTCCCACTCACCTGTTGTAGGCAAAGATGTATACAAGTGATCTTTTGTTCTTAAACGAATAAAAACATCTTTATAAGCCAATGCAACAATAAGCATGTGATAAGTAGAATTCCATCTAGTTTTGCAATCAAGAATGAGTTTCTTTGTGATTGTAACTTTTATTTGGCGTGCTGCTTCTCTAAAACTTTGTTCTCTCTTAGGTGTGGCTGTCCAAAAAGCCACACTATTCCTAACTTTCTCAATACCATCTCCAAGAACACTCAAACCATCTTGAGCAATTATGTTTAGAATATGAGCACAACACCTCATATGAAACAACTGACCATCAAGCATAAGAGTAGAACAATCAAGCTTGTTTAACAACATACCAATAGCACAATCATTAGTGTTACAGTTATCCAAAATGATGGTTGACAACTTTCTATCAATATTCCAATCTATCATGCACTTAAACAACTTTTCTGAAATAACTTCGGCTGTATGTGGACATTCTACATACACAAAACTATCATGCAAGATATTTATTAGACATGAAGACAATGCAAATTCTATATTAAAGATAATGTTAACAAATTCCATGTAAATATCATACCTTAATATGCGACTTTGCATACTCCAATCATCACCAATGTAGTGAGCTGTAATGACCATATACCCTTTCTTTTGGTTGCTAGCTGTCCACATATCTGATGTTAAAGCAATTTTACTCTCAATCTTGTCTAGGAGTCCCATGGTCTTCAACTTTTCATTTTCATAGATTTTGATAATATCACTTTTAACCGTGTTTCGACTAGGAACCTTGAACAAAGGTTGCAGACCTTCTGAATATGCTCTAAACCCCAAATGATCAACTATTGAAAGTGGATACTCATGAATTATTATCATACTAGCAAGGTCTTTTCTTGATTTTTCAGGATCAAAATGATAGTTACTCAAATAAGAAGATGACCCGTCTGTTTTCTTTTGTTCTCTCAACAAGATTGCTTGTCTTATATCCCTATACGGTTTTCTTTTACAAGACAAATAATGTTTCTTCAAATGACTAGTTCCATGAGTTCTTTTACCTGTCAAAGCTTTGTTACAATAATTGCAGACAACTTTTTCCTCCCCTTTAATTGTTTTTCTTTTGAAATGGTCCCAAACATCAGATATCTTTTTTCTCTTGCCCTCATTAGTCAATTCACATGCATCAACATCATCGTCATCATCAGTAAGAGGATGAATAAGGTCAGTTGGGGATTGAGATTGATCTCTGTCGGAATTGTCCACGTTATCACTAGGAGTGATTTCAGGTTGTGTGAGAGAATCATTAACTTGAATCATTCCACTCCCAATTTCCATCTAGAAACAATAAAATTGTTAATAAGTGGTACTTTGTTTAGAATCACACTAATGAAAGAAAAAAAAAGTATAATAACTAAAAATATTAATTATCATAAGGAAAAATTATTTAAGTAGCCACCACAGCTTGAAACATATACAAATAAAAGATTCAAAGCAATTATTAACAAATAAAAATGTTCAAAGAAAACCATGCAGTCATGCTACGTCAACCCCAAATATGAGACATTAACCTATACCATGTAGTGGCACTTAGTAAACTATATCCAAACATGTTTCAATTATAGTATATGGAATAAATTGTTTATTCTTTTGCATTTAAATTAATAAAAATTACATATATAAGTGCCACCATAATCAGCCAAAAAATAATCATGTAACAGTCCCTACCAAAATTGCAAACGCGGTAGGCACCTAATTATGTCTGGTTTTTCAAACTATGAAGAAAAAAAACAAGAGAAAAACAAATCATCCATTGAGTCATGACTGAATGGCGTAAGAAGTGTTTTCCTTTCTACTCACAAAAGTGAATTGAAAATTTCCAGTGTTAGTTTGATTATATTAAAAACAACACAGAAGTGTAATATAGATTTTATATCAATCAATATAGAAAAAAACTGAAGTACGATGAAAAACAATATGAGAAAAAAACTGAAAGTATCAGAAGAGTGTAAATACTATTTTATAAAATAATTGGATTGAATTTGGTAAAACATTTGGAAAAGAGAAAACAAAACAACGGAAAATAAGATGTTACCTAGAAGTAGAAGAGAAGGATTAACAGAAAGCAACGAAAGGCACGCAACAGCAGCAGAGAATCAACCCAACAGGAGGCTAGGTTTAGGTTACTGTAATAAGCATTTTTTAGGTTTAGGTTTAAGCTTAAATAGTTAGGTAAATTAATTAATTAATTAATATACATATATTTTTTTTTAATATATAAATACATATATGCGGGTTGCGGGGCTGGGTAGTATAGTGCCCATACCCGTGCCCGTACCCTTTTAAGTTTGCGGGTAATTACCCGGACCCATGAAAGCGGGGTTTTACCCTACCCATTGCGGGTTTTTTTTGTGGGTATCCATCGGGCCTGGGTCCAATTGCCACCCCTAGATAAAAGGAAAAACAACTCGGATGGGTGATTTTTGGGTCAAAATTGATCCTAAATCACCCCTCTGACAAGAAGAAGAAGAAGAAGAAAGGGGTGACGGCCATGATTTAAGAAGGAGGGGTGATTTTTGGGTCATAATTGACCCTAAATCTTGTTGATAGTATCTGACATTTGATTTTATTTTTATTTTTATTTTTTACTAGCACTATCAACATGGCATTGCGTGGTTAGCATCATGATGTACCATCAAACAAGGAAATTGAGGTTAATTAATTAAACTATTCCTCACTTTTATTTTTTTGACGAGTTTGCATGTTTCTTCCCTAACTACATGTTTTCAATGAACAAGATTTTTTTAAACAATGGAATGAATCCTAGGAAGATAATAAAAGAAATATTGTTTTCACTGATTTCATGGTTAAGAATATAAATATTAGTAAAGTAGATGATTATATGATGATCAATGGAATAGTATCACCTACAGCAGCTATGATAGCTAAGAGAACATGCCTCAGCCATTCTTGATGTTATATCTGTCCCAACAACTACAGTTTTGGCTCTCATTACTGTAAAAGTCATCTAAAGAATGTCTTTCAAGATAAATTGAATCCTATTTAATTTCCTTTCTTAATGTAATAATAGCATGATTAATCTCCAATAGCTTGTGATTGTGCAATGTTACGACATATTTGACTGAGTCGGCTCAAGGATAAGGCCACTAAAACCCTCGCTTTAGGACCCCAAATAATAAAATATTTTTCATCAAATTTTACAAGCAAAAATGCCTTAGAGTCGAACAAACATGACCCCATATATTCAAAACTGCTTTAGGTCTCACTTACTTTTATAAAATTATTGGGCCGACCCTGACGTTTGATGTTTCATGCCATTCATTTTCAATGCAAATAATTATGAGCTTCAAATTATTCGAATTCCCAACCCTACATGCATATTGCAATGTCCGTATCAAGTGATTTATGTTCACATAACATAATTCATATCGTTAACTAGAGCTATATAACTTTTATAGATTCTCTTTTCCCCACTAAATAGATGTTTATCACTTAGAACTCACAGACCATCCATTTTACACACCATTCATTTTCCCTAAATAATTATGAGCTTCAAATTATTCGAATTCCCAACCCTACATGCATATTAATTAAACTCTTTTTTTTTAGGAAGTATAATCGCAACTCTTTTTTTTAGGAAGTATATATCGCAACTCTTGAACCGGAAGTGGGAGAAGTATATATATATACCCGGCCCATCTAACTATTATTGGTTAGTTTTTTTTTCTTTTCATTCATTTATTTTTAAATCTCCTAGCCATCAATATCATCATAGTTAATATAATTATTATTATTTTCCTTCAAAAGAAAATAATAATTATTTATTTGAATCTATATAAGTAAAATGCTTTCACCAATTTCATAATTAAAATCGTAAAAAGGTGAATTTTTAACCACTAAGTTTTTAATAAAAAAATATGAAAATAACAATAATAGATTACTCCAAGTGGTAAAAGACTTGAGCTCTTTAAACATGTGGTTAGGGGTTCGATTCATGACTCATGTATATGAAAAAAAATCTGATTGGAAGCGGTAAAACTCATTTTGTGTCCAACAAATTCTTTGATGGATATTAGTCACGAATAAATTACAACGGTGGAAACTTCGTATCAATATCACTATAAGCCAATGTTATAATGACAGGGGAGGCTCTTTGTAAATGCAACAAGCCCTTGGCACAGGGCCTCAAAGTTAAGGTGCCTCAAAAAAAAATTTAAAAAAAAAAAAAAAACTTTTATCGACGTACAAAATGTTGATTGTCAATAGATGAAAGTCTGATAAACAACAATTTTACTATGCATTGTCCATTGAAAAAAGTCTGATGTGCATGTGGGTAAAAGTAACGATAAAATCGTGACTCATATTTTTAGCGGTCCATTTTTAATATTTAAATATGCTCTTCAATTTGATTTGGCCGACCTTGAATAGTGGCACCTCCAACCGTTATGGCAGCTAAGAATGATAGTTTAGAGAACATAACTATCAATCTATTCCTCGCCTAAGTGTTATGAAAGTCATTCTTGATGTTACCGTTATACTAACAGCTACAATTTTGGCTCTCATTGCTATAAAAGTCATCAAAAGAATGTCATTTAAGAAATTGAATCCTACTTTCTCTCTTGTTGTAATGAGGAGTGTTATTTGAACAACCAATTTCATGACAACTTATTTGACAACTATAATTTACAAAGAAAAAGTAGCATTGGCACGGAAAACATATCAATAGAGAGATAAAGTAAAAAATAATGTGAGTATGAAAAAGAAAGTTGTCACCAAATAGATGTTCAAATATCATTTCTCTATTATAATAGTATGTCTAATATTACTTCTGATTTTTCCATGTTAAGTTTGATGTTTCACCGTACCCTGAATGTCCATTTCTAATCGTGAAGGAGAGTTATTATTGGGCCACCGACATTACAATTCAGGTATTCAATATTGAGCATTGTCCCAATTTTAACTTTTTTTTTGTTCAAATTTTCCCTCTACATAAGAAAATTTGGAGCTTGTATCCCAAGAAATGTGATGCAAATTTCACATATTCATATATCTATATGTGAAGAGGCAAAAAGAATAGGCCATATCACAATTTTGGTTCCCTTTCTACTTTGAACATATATATCTTAGAAGATAAATTATATATATATATATATATATATATATATCAAAAATTTCCCTTTGTTGCAATTGGAAGGCGTGCCAAACTTTCAGGGAAATATATCACAATTTTCTACTGTAATTTGTGGGGAATCGAACTAGCTCCACCTGACTACAATCAAAAGTGAACAATCACTAGACTGTTGGTTCCTCATTGATTTTTCCTGAAACTGTTTAATTTATATTAAATACAATTTTGATACCCCCAACAAATTTACTTAAGATCCGCCACTTCTTAGAAGTCACTTTTCATGATTGGGAGATTTGTCGTTTAAGTTTGGGAAGATGTTAGAGGGACAAAGACTTCACATTTGATAAAATATAACCCGAACAAGTATTTATAAACGGAGACAATATCATTTTACAAATCAATTTTGTATGAATGAGTTATGATCAATCCAAATTCTAATATAGTATCATAGTCTATTCAAAATTCTTTGAACCACATGCTCTCAGGTCATCGTTATCAAACCACTCGGGTTCAATCTATTGACAACTAAGCCCAATATGTCAAAAGGATAATCCCCATCATTAATGAAATCATTTATTATAAAAAAGGAATATGAAAACGGTTAATTTACAAGACCCTTCAATTAAAATTCATCCCTTCTCCACATCAAACGAAACACAAACATGTTTTGTATAAATTTAAACTGACAAAATCAGAGGAAAAACAAAGTTTACTCCACAACTTACAGTTGATAAAGTTGTTTAAAGCAACATTATTCAATAATCCACCTAAAACAAAAACAATAGTACATGAAAATTCAACTCCACCCAAAACAAAAACAATAGTACATGAAAATTCAACCATAACACAACATAGGAAAATAATGATTGATCAATGAGCACGCCTACAAATAGTGAAACCATCACCAATTGAAGCAAGACAAATTTCAATACGAGTGTCACTTGCAATTGCATTGTTGAAAGCAATTGCATCTTGCCTTACTTTTTTTCTCCTGGGATCTAGAAGAGCTTCTTCAGGCCATGCAACAGTTCCACCCCAAAGGGTGTTATCATAGATAATTAATCCACCAATCTTGATAAGTTTAATCAGCCTCTCATGGTAATTCCAGTAATTATGTTTATCAGCATCAACAAAGGCAAAGTCAAAATTTTCATCATTTGAAGGCTGCAAACATATATAGCAAAATCAAATCACTAGCCAACAAACTAGAAATAGTGAAGACACTAAAATTAGAAACGGTTGTTTTTAATTAATTTTTATAGGTAATTATATTTTTTATAGTAGTATTGAAAATTAAGCAAAAAAGTAATAGTCATAGTTTTAAATTGTGATCTGCAACCGTAACCAGGACCGTTTTTGAGGGGGTGCAAACAGCTCTACTAAGCTGAACCTCCAAAATATGGGGGCCCAAATTTCTTTTTTGACTCCATCAATCACATATTTTTCCGCATTTTACCGCAACATAAAGGTTCGCAGTTTAACCACAACTGCAATTTAAAACAATGTCCAAAACATAAACAAGTTTTAGGCCAAGAGTTATGAATACTCACATCTTCTAAGAGTTTATCAAGAACTGGTAAAGCTGGAGACTCTGTGAAGTCAATTTTGTGTTCTACACCAGCCTTTTTGATGAATGGAAGTCCTACTTCATAAGCTTTTCGGTCTGGATCCAAAGCTATAATCTACAGCAACCATACAATGGAGTTAAATCACCTTTACACTGGATGCAATTGCAATTTAGTTGTACGTGAGAATCAACACTACTAAAAAATTGAATTTATGTCATCTGAGTTTATCTCAATTGATAGGAACATTTCTTAATATATACATGAGTCTGAGTTCGAACTCCAATTCCTAACTCATTCATCTTATGGGGTAAATTTATAGCGATTAGACTACTGACATAAAAATTTAATAAATACAAAAAAAAAATCCATAAATAGAACCATTGTATTAATATAGATAAGAAAATTGAAACTAAATTCAATTTTCAAAAATACAACATGAATATTTAAACCAAAATTTAGATAAGTTTAGATGATATAAATATTATAAAATTGAAATATGCAGAGTCGGTGTTCGAATTTCAAACACCTCACTTATTCACCCAAAAGGTAAATTCTAGTCACTTGGCTACTTAACCAAGAAAAAAAAGGATAATAAAGTTATCATGAGCTTGACTAATTTGGTTGAGATATTGCATAATATATACAGGGATCGGGTCTCGAACCTTAAACCTTGCATAATATATGCAGGATTCATTCATGTACACATGGAGTGTTAAGTTAATTTTTTACATGCTTTCAATTATGTGTTGTCATATCAATTTACAACAACTCACGTGTTATCAAATACATTAATTAAATGACGTGGTATAAAAGCCCGAATTCGATTTCTGGTGTAAACAATATTTGGTCAAACTTTACTTACATCATGACCGAACTCCGAATTACTATGACATTTTTCTCATATAAATCGAGTTCAAATACACATGGATGTTGGAGATATATGAATATGCAAACCTTTCCATCATCAGGAATGTTAAGTGCTGTGAGTAGAAGAGAGTATCCAGTGAAAACTCCAATTTCAATTGTCTTTTTAGCATTCAACAGCTTCAAGAGTATGCCCATTAACTTACCCGCATCAGGATGAGTGCCCATGAAGTGCCTAATATAAATTCATAATAATTTTATCTTATTATTAAAAATCATAAATGTTGTTAATTCTAATAAATTACGTACATAGGGTAGCTTGCAGTGGCATTCCTTAATTCTTTCAGACTCTCTGGTTCTCGTGGGTAAACGCTGGTTTCCAGTATATACTGATCACAAAACTTTTGGTTAATTAAGCAAATAGGATTGAACAATTTATTTAATTGAAGCCAACTAATTAGAAAACTATAAGCCAAAAAAAAAAAAAAAAAAAAGCTAATAAACGAACCTTGGTCAAATTCCCACTCTGCAATATACCATCGTATTTACTTGCTAAGTTTTCCATCTCTCTCAATTTATTTTTAGACTTGCAACACCTCCCCAACTTCGACCATTTTTAAAGGAAGATTTTTTTTTTTTTTTTTTTTTACTGGAAGTGGGGGTTGTGCGTTGCAAATGTGCAACCTCCACATGCTCATGGCATTAGATTTGGTAGGGTGGTGGGGGTTGTGTTTAGCAAAATTTTCTTCTACAATTAATTCATTCAAGCTACATAGTTAACAAAAATGGAATCATTGCATGTTTATGGAACATCGACAAGTGCTTTTTACTATTTTTTCTTAGAGAAATTATACATTGACCATAGTAAAATTAAGGCTTTAACTATGGCTTTAACGAGAGTCTATCTGAGTATCGCACGTGTCAACTCTATGACATTTTTATTATTAATTATTATTATTGTTTAAGCAAATTATTTGTTGGTTTCAATATTTAAACTCTTTGCTTAAACAACAAAATGTATTTGGATTTTCAAGAGATTGATATTTATTTAGTCATAAAAAAAGAGGTCTTGAATCTGCAAGTTACATGTTTAAATTTCATTTGTTCCTTTGAACTCTTTGGAGGAAGTTAATGTAAATTTATTTGTATTTGTAAGGGCTCAATGATTGATAATGTCTTCTTCGTCTTAAATTCATACATCATCCCTTTACCTTTAAATAAATTTAACATTAAAACATACTTTGAATAAGGTGAGACCTATATTACCCCTTGATAAATTGACAATAATTTACTCCTAATAAGTAAGATACGATTCTGAAACGAAGAAGATGAAGACCACATAGTGAATGAAGAAGATGAAGAAATTTGATGTTCTTGAAATGAAATTGGTAACCGATTGTAAGAATAAAGACGAAGAAAAATGAGTTTTTCTATAATAGGGGTAAATTACCTCAATTCATTAAGGTTAATATAGAAAAAATCTTCATTAAACATTAAAATTTTATAAACAGAATTTATGACATCCATTTTTTTAAGGGGAATTTATGACATACATATTAAATAGAATTTATGACATGTTAATTTATCAAATTAAGGTCATGCATAATAATACAGCATTATGTCTCTAAAATCCGTAAATATTATGTGTAAGATGATTGATTTTGTCATCTAAAAAAAAGTTATTGACACATTATGTTACCTTACCTCTTTGTCCGTTCTTAATTGAATGTTTTTGGATGAGGTTCAAACATATTATGTTTTCAACGTTACTTTCAATCAAATCTCGTTGGTTTTTTTTTCTTTCTCATCTCATTGTATTGAAATTGTTTTCTTATTTATAAGGAGATGTTGCATCCACATAATTCAACTACAATGTGAGACCACAATAGTACTTTAGTCTTTAATACTCAAGGACTATTCAACATGTTGATGTCGAAATTACTCTTAGAGGGACATCATCGAGTGACTTTATTGCACAAACTTTCAACTACATATATTTTTCTTTTTCAAAAGATTTTCTTGTTGCATCTGCTCAGATTTTAGAAGGTGGTTTCACATTGATAAATATTGCTTGTTACCATGTAAATGCATTTCTGCATGTTTTATGCCATCTGATAAATTTATTTGTTGGCCTTCAAAAAAAATGTAAATATTAACAACGAGGTTTTTTTTGTTGGAAAGGAAGTATTTAAAAAAGGACAAAATTTAAATATAATTCGATATGTTCAATGAAAATCGAGAAATGAATATGGTTATGTTGGACGTTGATCCTTCGTGATGGTCTCTTCAAAAGTTTATTTAGTGAAAGAAAATATAGTTTTAATTAAGAATCATATGAAAATCTAAAAATGTACCTTAAGGGTGCGTTTGTTTTGCTAAAAAATGAAGGACAGGACAGAACAACTTCAGTTGTCCAGTGTTTGATTTGTAAAACTGTTTCAGGTACAGGACAAACTGGAGGCAAGAGACAGGACAAAAACTGATATTTTTGTGCCTCAGCAAACCACAACACAACTTTTTGTCACACGTATAAGTTGTCTAAAATATCAAAATAGCATTTTGTCCCCCAAAAATCGTATAAAACAAAAAATTATTCAATGTCATAAAAATTTGTCCTGTGCTGTTCTCCCTTGTATTGTACTGTTCTTTCTTGTACTGTACTTGCTGTTTTGCAAACCAAACGCACCTAAGTCTTGTTATTTAAGAAACTGAAATATTGATAACTTAGCACTACGTCGGTGGCCCCCCTTAATTGATTTTGGCACTGTACAAATCAATTGAATTTTGCATGTGGGGGCCATGGTGGTATAATTGGTCCTATCAGTGTGTGGTGGCTTAAGATTTTTGGTGGACCATTGGTGGATTCTATTCTATCACATTCTGTAGGTTTTCAGTACAACAAATCTGATTGAGCATCACCTTTTGTGGAAGAATTAAACAACTGTTACTTATTTTAACCAACCAGAACCTTCCAACAAAGAACAACAATCTATATATAGAAAGAGGTTATAACCCACAAAACAAAATTTTACGGTTTTTTCTAATTTTTATTTTTGAAAAATTATGGGTAATTTAGCTAATAATCAATAAAAATTAACGATGATGAGGAGTGAATTTGTAAGTAGACTAAAAATTAACTTGTTAGTATCACTTGTAAATTTACTCATGTAGTAAATTTTCGGTGAATGTTTGGATAAATCACGGATTCGTACAAGATCAAAAGGGTGATTATCGAAAAGACAATAAAGTAACACTTTGCGTTTGTGAATGAGTCTTTTTATAGCTAATTAAGTTTGATGACCTCCAAGGAAAGGCATCGTAAAGACCGAGGAGGTAACGCCTATGGGCAAGGTGTGCGATCCTTGCCTTTGCTCCAGCAAGCCGTGGCAGGGGTGTTGAGGAAGGTACTCACTCTATGAGTAGTTTCGACCACTATTGATCGTTTATATGGACTGCGCCCAAAGACGAACATGTTGTCCACTATTGATGGTTTCGACAACTTTTCATTTTGAAGGCAATATAAACCTCGTTCTATGTTCGTTAAGAGTCCCACATTTAATAAAATAAAATTTGAATGAGTTTATAAGTGAGTGTGATTGTTATTTTACTAGCTGACTTTATAGTGTTCCGCTATATCTAACCATAATCCTAATATTATAGCAAAGCTATAAAAAAAAAACGTTTAGGCAACAAAATTATATGTTTTTTATGAACTTATATAAGTACAAGAAAACAATTGCACTTGAAATCCTTTAATATTTCAATGTACCATAGTAACTCTACATGTAAATAAAGTATGACATATATAATATAATCTTTTGCATTTTTCATTTTGTTCAAATATGTATATTTTCCTTATTTTAGACGAGAAATGATATTTGAACATTCATTTAGTGACAACTTTTGCAACAACTTTATCTCTCATAGTCACATTATTTTTTACTTTATCTCTCTATTGCTATGGTTTCCGTGTCAATACCATTTATTTTTTTTATAAAGTATGATTGTCAAATAAGTTGTCACCATATTGATTGTTCAAATAACACTCATCATTTTGGACTAGTAGGTCACGACTCCATAGTATACTTGTCCAATCACAATTTATTGCTGCCTGATTAAGTTGGTGTCTGTTTGAGTACGACTAGCATCCCGAGCATTTTCTTTACAATTAAATAGAAATAAGTTATTTTACTTTCTTTTATTTTAAAATGAATCAAATCATCAATCCACTTATTTTGAGTTAGATTAGAGTTTGTATTGGGGGTTGGGATCATGTGACCCTAGCCAGATCTTGCTATATTTGTTCGATCAAAATTACTGCATGCAAGAGGAAATTAGGTGTATTTCTACCCTCTTCCATCCACCTTTATGTTAATCTCATCCAATGCACTAATAATCTAATGAAAATATTATATTAGCACATTAATTATAGTGATGAGACATTGGGCAGTTTGATAAGATCAACTGCTATAGCTCAAGTCATGATAAACTTGTAAAAACAAACAAGAGATGTTTACTATTGCCTAAACATACCACACTATAAAATCGGGTCTACTAGATAAGAGACGTACTTCTACATTTAAATAAAAGATCACCAAACTCGTTGATAGAAGTAGTGGTGGTGGTGACAGCATCAGACAAAACTTTGAAATCAATTTCAAACACGACATCATGCATTCCATTTGAAATAGTCACTTTAATAGAATCTATAGTAAGCCTAAAGACTCGGCTTATAGAATTGTGGCAAACGAATTGGAGAAGACTGATTTGCCAAGCAAGAGTGATCTCGTATAATCACAAAAACATGTATCATGCCCCATGATAGAGTTATTAATTGTTGAAAGTAACTACATCTACATTACACGTGATGCCTACCAATGGTTTCAGCTGAAAGTCTGCTCATACTTCAAATTCAATCTGACTTACTCATTTTTAATTGACTTATTCGCTATAAATTCATTTGATATCATTTAACTTAGGGGATTAAATATGTTTTTAGTTTCTACAAAATGGAAACTTTTTAAGTTTATTCCTTAATTTTATTTTATTTTTTCTTAAATGTACTTTTGGTCTCCTATTTACATATTTTTTGTAAAAACCAGTTTTTTTGATCCCTACTAAAAAAGTTAATATTTTTCTGGTCCTCCTTTTATTTAGGTGATGTAGCGGTCTCACTAATGATATGGCGCTGACTTGACATTAATGCGCCTATTCCAAATCACTAATGTCAAGTCATAAAAATCATTTTTTTAATAAAATGTCCCCACGTGTAGGGACCACAAATATATTTAATCATTTAATTTGTTGTTTATCTACTATTTTTACAAAGAGCATAAAAGTAAATTAGTTTTTTAATGCATACAATTCACTTACAATATTTTTGTTTTGTATTGAAATGTATTATCATTCGGCTCAAAATGGCACACACCTCTTCTATAGAATAGACCATGGTAGTATAACATGGTATGACCATATTGTATGATAGGGGACCACCCTATAGGTTATTTGGGCGCATCGCTTTCATTTTTCTTTCAACACCCGGGACAATGTACAACCACATTATGAAGACTTCAAAACCAGCAACATAAGTGGCTACACTTCTTTAAATGCAAAAGCAATATACATTAATGAATTTTTTTCTTTCACTTTCCAAGTCTGCTATATCTATGCCATCAAACCAAGCAATCAGACATAAGTGATTAAGGAACTTCATCCAGAGGACAAATCGTTTAAAAGAATCTGAGTTCAATTTTTAAATTGAACAAATTTTTGTCAGATTATACTTATCTAACGGACAAACTCTAAATTACTAAGATCTTCTTCCTCTAGATTAACACCAAAAAAATAATATGCGCAATCACTTGAAATACAACTTTCACTTGATAACTTTTCTATCATATCTAAGAGAAATCCACCTCATTTCCTCAATATTAAAAGGTTCAAATTTACGTTGAACTGCAGTGATAATACTAAGGTCGAGGTGTATATGTGGCTTCCGTGTTAGAAAATGAGCAACCACACTTTCATTCATGAATCAATATTATGACTTCCATTCAAAAGATTTCTTCTTGTTTTTTTTAAAGGAAAACAATATTTATTTATTTAAATTGATAGTGTACATCAAATACAATGACATGATCAAATATCGCTACGTAAAATGTAAATTTGCGAATGAACTTACAACATTCAAGTTAATAACATTCAAAAGATTTCTTATATTTTTAAAAGTTGCATGTATAATTTAGGGTTATTAATAGTGTTTTTCACCTCTGTAATATATGTCATTTCCGGTTTTCGCCCCTATAAAATTTTCAGTTTGATTTGCACCATCGTAAAATTTTTATTTTCCAGAAAACACCATTAATAGGCCATTCAAAAACCAAAATTTCTTGAAAAAAAATCCTGAAAATGGCCTATTAGGGGTGTTTTCCGAAAAATAAAATTTTTATGAGGGTGCAAATCAAACTGAAAATTTTATAGGGGCGAAAACCAATGACATATATTACAGGGGTGAAAAATACTATTAACCCTATAATTTATTAACGGCCTATTTGAATTGGTTTATTGAGTGTTTATATATTGATATAAGCTCTTTGAGGCTATTTAAGAGAACTTGTAAAATAACTTCTGACATATTCATAAATTGTTTTCAGTTAATTTTTATAAGCGCATCAAGATAGCTCGTGAAATTCATAAATTGAAGGTATATCCTATCGATGATTGAAGGTACTGTAGCTATTAAATTAAACAGGGTAGCCACTATTTTTGCTATAAACAAAACTATCAAGCTAATGGAAAATGAATTCTATACTTGTGAATTGTGATCCTTAGTTGTTTAAATTTTGTGGTGAATTTTGGTGATCCTAACCTTATCTTTGAATACAAGCTTAGCACATGATTTTGCCTGCCCGTAAGGATTAGTAGAGACATTCGATTAATTAATTTATGGATTGAACTTTTATTTCTGTACTTTATTTATGCAAATGTAGTATACAGCCAAAAGAAAAGGACCAAGACATCAGTGAACTTCCTCTAAACGAAGCAAATTAGAGATTCTCATTGTTTTCTTATAATGATTAATTTTTCACTGTAGGAAACTTGTGTTTTAGTAGAAGCAAAAAACCATAGATTAAAGACAAAAAAAAAATCGTGGGTATAGTCCTAAATATTTATAATTTCTACCGACGATAAATTATTTCGTAGTCAATAGTTCACTGTACAACAGTTTTAATTTGTGCGTCCCTATAGATTATAGTGATGGGTTTCTATCTAATTGGAAAAAATCACAGGGTTTACCTACCGTTCTTGGAGTTCTATCGGGAAGTAAGTAAAGCATAGTCAAAATTTGCTTCATCTAAAAATCGAACTTGGTTTTTTTAAATTATTCGTTGAACTCATTAACCACTTGAACTCAATTACTTGTTTATATATCATTGAATTTCTATCATTATACAATTTAGTGACACTTGTATTACGCTAATATAGGTTAAATTTCCAATATACAGTACAAATATAATTTGGATTAGGTGTTGGTTGTGAATGAATTATAGACTTGGACACTAAGAAAGAAGAAGTATGATCGCCTCCCATATCAAATGTTTATTTTTGTGAATGGACATCTTCTACATAAGATTTTTTTTGCATCGAGGGGCTTAGATAAAAGGATCCTATTTCCTCTTTTAATTTTCTCATCATGGTGGAGGGATTAGCTAGTTTAGTTGATAAGTCATTTTGGGTTATCTAAGGGTTATACAAATTTCCTTCTCACTTCTCTAGTTCATTGATGATATTTTATTTGAGTAGTGATATTTGAACAATTCATTTTAGATAATTTATGTGACAATTTCTTTTTCTATCTTTTTATTGGTCAAAAACAATGGAGAGAGAGAAAGGAAGAGAGAAAATAAGAGTATAATGTGAGTAAGAGAGATAAAATTGTCAAGAAGTTGTCACAAAGTGATTGTACAAATATCATTTCTCATTTTATTTACAGGTGAAGCATGTGGAACGGTCTTTGGGCTTTATTGACAGTTTTAAAGGTTAAATAAATTTTTAACCCGAGATATTTTGTTTTTAGTATTTTTTAAAGTTTTAGTTTAAACAACGGTCCTTTAAATATTTTCCATCAACATTTTTTTGTTTATGTTTTTAAGTCAACTCATTTATTCCATTCACATTTTAAAACAATTTTATTTCGGCATGTCTATTATATGTTGAGATTTGTCTCAAAATTGATGATTGAAGGTTCAACAAAAATCATGTTACGATTTGGAGAAATTGTGACACAATTTTGGTTCAAAATTTGGATTTTTGATTCACCAAAAATCGGGGCACGATAGGATGAAATCAAGACACAATTTTGTAGATAACGGTCAGTTCGTATTGTGTACAAACTGCAAATCGTGGCACAATTGGTGAAAATCGGGGCACAATTTTTCTCGAGATTTGAGCACTATATAAGGCTTCATTCTTCATGTTTTGTGAAGGCTTCAAGAGAGATAAACTTGAGAAATCAAGGGAGATAACTTTATGGTTAAGAGTCTTTGGTGAGGGTTCTCTTGAGAGTTTCTCTTGGATTGGGAAACATTTGTAAATACCTTGAGTGAGTGAATCATTGAGTCTTTTGTTCTTGGGAAGAGATTGGAAAAAGAGAATAAATCAGGTTTTGTTCTTGGAGAGCTTGTTGAAGCTAATTTCTTATAATCCTTTTGTATCTCTTTGTAAAGAATGCATTGATAGTGGATTGGAGAGATCAATCTCTCCCCCATAGTAGGTCATTGTTAGACCGAACTGGATAAATATTTATTGATGTGCGTGTTTCTCTTCTCTCTTTATCTTTTGTTTATCGTTTTGTGTTTTACACTTGGTTCCTAAATTAGATCTAAGTTTGTTATTGTTGGTGTTGCTTCAGGTTACTTTGATATTGGCCTCACGTGTGGCAGCAAATAGAGAACATGTTGCTCTCTCTTCCACGCGTGTGGTCTAGGTCTCGTGTCGTTTTCACCTTTTTCTTCATCTTTTCGAGTGTTTTTCTTCTCCGCTTTAGTCTTGGGACTTGGAACATAATTCCCCAACTTATGATGTCTTTACAAGCTTCTTGAACTTCATTTCATGTCTTCGAAACTTCTATGAGGTGTCTTGATTTGGCGAAGTACATGATTTTTCATTAAAAGCCTTAAAACACTTAGAAAATTGTATGGTTTGGGGATGAAATATAATTATATGACTCAATTTAAAAACATTATAAAATATCCCTTAAATCATGAGCAACTTCTTTAAAACTCCACTTTATTTACGCAATTAACTACTAAAATAAACCAGAAAAATATGCTGAAAATAACGTAAGATTATATATCATCACACGAGTTAAATTGTCCATAATTAGTCTATGGCTTAAGAGTAAGTTTCTTCAAAAGCAATACTTTTGGGTTATATGTAATGATCACTTTATGAAAAAAGAAAAACTCATATTTCTCGAGTTTTTGACTTGGAACTTTTTTTTTCCCTTCAAATTCTTAGGTGCATGGTGGAAGTCAATCACTAGTGCAAAATAGGGATTAAAAAATCCCCATTCTTAACTAGACTTAGCTATAGCCGTCACAAAGGCGATAAAATGACATTTTTGCAATTGAGTTGATAACATCGTCATAATTTTGCAATTAAGATAAAAAAATTTCAAATACCACGACACTTTTGTGAATGATATTAATTACACTTAATTAAAGGAGAAATGATATTTGAACAACCATTTTTTGACAACTTTTGTGACCACTTTCTCTCTCATACTCACATTATGTTTTTACTTTCTCAATATATTGTTTTGGTTTTTATGTCAATACCTTATTTTCTATGTAAATTTTGGTTGTCTCAAAAGTTTTCATATAATTGAATGTTCAAATAACACAACTCAAAAATCGGGTTTTTTAGCAACCAGCTGATTAAAAATATCCAGTATTTTTTTAAAAAATAAATAAGCCAAATGCATCACTAGCTTATTATGTTTTGATCCGAGTAGCATGGGGCACGTGGAATCCCGTGTGAATCAGCGATGACCACTTTGCAAGGCTAAATACTCATTGATGACCGATAAATTTACACACTTGATTGCTTGGTCGGTGTAATAACTCCTACATGTATAATCACGTAAACATATTCTTATTGATTCATCACGTAAGAAAAATTATTGACATCAAGTTAATGCAAATATCAAGAGGTAATCTAACATCTTAGTTTGAAATTAAGAGGGTGATCAACAACTTTTCAAGCATTAATTTTGTCCAAAGCTACAAGTTCAGTTTGCATGGCATGATTCAAGCACTGAAATTTACTAGCTTCCACGTAGATTTTTGTCTCATTAATTATGTGTTGTAAGGGGAAAAGGTTATTAAGATCTTTGTATGATGATAGGTAGTAGAAGCAACAATCTTTCGAATTAGAGGAGCTAGCAACACTCTTTTTTGAGCATTCTTTCTAACACTCACTTTTTTATTGAGTAAAATCAATGTAGGACCTACACTTTGGAAAAGGAACCCACATAAAGTGCTGGGATATACATTGATTTCATCCAATAAAAGAGTAGGTGCTAGAGAGAGTGTTCAAAAAAGAGTGTTGCTAACATTCCTCTCCGAATTATAATCTACCTTTTTTCTATTCTTTCTAAAAATCCAGTCGTGGTGGCAATTATAGTAGAGAAATCTTATGGAAGAGACAAATCTTTTGACCATTAATTCATAACTTCCATCAACTTACAAATATTTGTAAAAACTTATTTGCTTATTTTCATGCATATTTTCACATTTTCACTTTGTTGAATAACATAGTTTAATGATAGCGAAATAAGCCTGAAAACTAGTTCCAAGTCATCAATCTTCGGTTACTCAAATTCTTAAAGCCAAATATTATCCAATCTTATTAAAGATTATATCATTAAAGATCGTATTTCCACTTTAGATAATTCATCTTCAAACTTATTGGTTAAGTTCTCTAAGAGACAAGTTAACGTAGTAGCCCATGAATTAACTAGCGCAATCATCGACCCTTCCTTTATAGTCTTCCAAAACCTTCTCTAAAGTCAAATTTCATGGCCTATTCCTGGAAGGTTGAATAATTTCTCTAACAACTGCTTTTATGCAATGTTTATTACTTCTTTTGAGATCTTTTTTTTTATTCTCTTCAACCAACAATGAGATTCTTTCATACCCATTTCAGCTTCTTTATTAAGGTCTTCAAACAGGTTGACTTTAGAGGAGGCTTTTGGAGAGTATGAAGGTAGAGAAACTCGATACCCTAAAATCCTAATTCCTCCGCGAAGTATTCTTTATTTGTCTATAAATTTTTCAATTAAACCATGTGTTTGTTTTCATAGTACAATGAAAGTGTCATTTTAAGCCGAAAAAAAAAGGTGTGCCATCTCTAAGCAAAATTGCTAAAAAAAAAAGAAGACACGTTATGGAATTAAATGTGAATTTAAGGGAAAAAGAAGAAGAGGAAATATTATCTCAACCAGAACATAAATAATATAACGTGTCACATTATTATTAGTTTATTCCTTTTACAGTCAAAGTTCCACTGACATTTTTGACAAGAGATGTTACACGACGTGACATCCCTAAAGTAATACCACTATGTCCTACAAAATAATCATAACACACATATTAAAGATAGTATATTGTAAATGAAGAGGGGAAAATAACAATATGAAGAGGGGAAAATAACAATTTTACAAAACTATTGCCATTAACTATTTAATGATTCTCATTAATTATCATAAATTTTTTAATTAAATAAAAGTAAATGATGTTACATTGAATATTAAAAATAACAGTTATTTTAGGATAAACTTTAATTGCAAATGTGATAGAAAAAGACTTAAATATGATAATCGTCCTGATAATTGAGGTTAGTTTTGATTTTCGTCCAAAAGAAAATTGAAATACATTCCTGTAAAAAAAAATTGTTTGAAAAAGGTCCATGACCCCACCATTCAGCTGATTTGGCATGTTTCGGCCACATGGCAGTTGCTAACTGTGCAAATTTTGCCACGTTGCGTGCCACATAATATTAAATTTAAAAAAAAAATTAAAATTCTGAAAATTGTTTTTAAAATTAAAAAATATGAAAATAAATTTAAAAAACAATTTAAAAAATCAGAAAATAAATTTTAAAATAATTTTCTGATTTATTTTTTTGTATAATTTTCAAAATAAAATTAATTTTATTTAATATTATATATTCTGAAATTTCTGAAAAAATAATTTTTTGTAAAAGAATAGGAAATTAGATTTTTTTTTTAAATTATAATTTATTTTTGAAAATTTTAAATTTATAACTTTTGAAAATATAATTGTCATTATTTTCGAAAAAAATTTAATATATAATTTTTTAATTTTCACATTTTTTTTCAAAATTTTTAATTTTAAGAGTTTTTATGTCAAAAAATTAAGTTTTCGAAAATTTTCATTTTCAATTTTTTTTTCTTTCAGAAATGTATTTTCAGATTTTTTTGGAAATATTTTATGTTTTTAAAATTTAAAAAAATAATTTTCAGAATTTTATTTTTATTTAAATTTTTTTAATTACGTGGACTGCCAGGTGGCAAAAGTTGCACAGTCAGCAACTGCCGCATGGCGAATAACATGCCAAGTCAGGCATGAAGTGGGGCCAGAGACCTTTTTCAAACAATTTTTTTTTTACAGGGATGTATTTCAAAGTTTTTTTTTTTTTTTTTACAGGGACGAAAATCAAAACTGGCCCAAATTACAGGGACGATTATCATATTTAAGCCTAGAAAAAATGTAGTTTGAGACTTTGACTCAGCTTCTTTCAAGATTTAAGTTGGAATTCTCTCGATATTGATTGATGTGGATTAGTGTATACTTGTTTTTGCAATGAATCGATTAATTTTGTAAAATTGATTTTGACTAAAAGTGAATTGAATGTAAAATGATTTATAGTTGCATATATTCATGAAAAAATGAGTTGAACTAAAATTTGTGTTTAAAAATCAATTATAGAACCCAAAACTACAGAGTGTATGTTTGGTTCCGCATTGATAATTATTGATTTTGAGTGAATTGATTTTATAAAATTGATTCGAACTAAAAATGAATTGAATGTAAAGTTATTTGTATTTGCAGACTTTCATGTTAAAGTATAAATTAGTGTGTAAAAGCCAAAGGTTGCAAATCCTAACTTCAAGGAGAATTAATTCTCGACGTAAAATCAATTTTACTCGAAAACAACCAAAAATATTAGATTCAATTCTACACTTTTTGAATTAATCATGGCCACTCTACAAGTGTGATTAAACATTTATAATCAATTTTAGAGCCAAAACCATTTATAATCAAGCATGTTAGAATCAATTCCACCATTTCAGAATAAATTTTGACTCCTCGAAAATGAAATCAAAGAAACACTTAGTTCATATAAATATTTGTTTTTCCTTAAAACAAACTCTTATTAATGGACGGTGAAATTGATCTCATATTAGTAATCAATAATTATTTAAAATATCGATTCAAAAAAAATATTTAAAATATATAAGAAAATACGAAAACTAATTTCCCTCTCATGTATGTCATATCCAATGCAGCTCGCTCTCTTGAGGAATGTAGTTGTGTTAAATTCTTGAGGTAAAGCTTCGCTATCCATAAAAGTAATATGTATCTGTAGCATTAGTCTTTACTTTTGCGTTGATACTCGATTCACAAACAAAAAGTAAATAGTCATTTTGATCATCAAATGTGTAACAAATAACCATAATAGTTCTATAAGTATTGTCATATATTCGATATACATATTTATTGTTATATAAGTTCGATAAGTATGAATTTATTACTATTCGACTCGATATGAAAAGGAGTTAATATAAGTATTGAAAAATTATTTTAATGTATGAGACTAATTTAACTAACGAATTCCATAATTAAAGACATTTTTTTGAAAAAGTAGTGATATTTGTCCAACCATGTGTGACAATCTTCTTTTTTTCTCTTCTTATTGGTCAAAAACAATAAAGAAGGAAAAATGAAGAGAGAATAAGAACATAACGCGAGTATAAAGAGAGTTGTCAAAAAGTTATCACAAAATGATTATTCAAATATTATTTTTCTTTTTAAAATTTCGATACATTGAATTATCATTATATTAGATACGGAATAAAAATGATTATTTTTTGGTGAAGTATTCCGGTGGCAAGAAATTCACTGTTTAAGCAAAAAATAAATGGGGTGTATGACGTTCGAACATCGACCCTTAAATTTATTATGCAATGTTCTTGTCAACTAAGTTAAGGTCGGACGAATAAAAATGACTATTTATCCAAAGAGGTACTCCCTCCGTCCCTTATTAGATAACCTTTTTGACTTTTGACCTGACATATTTTGACCGTATTTTTATACTAATATACAAAGATAAATAATATCATATAAGATGTTGGATTCGTCTCGAAGAATATTTTCAAAATATTAAATTTTCATATTTTTTTCAAATAGATAATTAAAAATTTTAAAGATAAAAAATATGCATTGATATGTGTCATAGTCAACTAGGCCATCTAATAAGGGACAAAGGGAGTATGTTATTTGAACAATCATTTATATAACAACTTACGAAACAACTATAAATTTAAAAAAATAATGTATTGACACGAAAACTATAGCAATAGAGAGAATAAAAACATAAAGTGAGTATGAAAAAGAAAATTGTCACAAAAGTTGTTATAAATTGATTGTACAAATGTTCCGTGAGCATAACTTAGTTCGTAGGACAATGCATTATTATATGCAGTGGTCGGGGTTCGGGTTCAAACCCCGGACACCCCACTTATTCATCTTATAGGGTGAATTCTAGCCACTAGGCTACAAGGCCAAAAAAAATTTAAAAAAATGGTTGTACAAATATCATATATCTTATACCTTGGACCCTGAATGTATAATGAGTAGTCGGAATAGTCTTTCAATGTATCAAAATTTTAAAATAATTTTTGATTGTGCACTTCGTTGGTCAAAATAGTCTCTAATATTGAAATGTCTCATTAATATTGTCATATTAATCTTTCAATATATTTACTTATTGTCATACTAGTCTTTATATATATTTACTTATTGTCATTTTAGTCCCTAAATAAAAAAGTTATTGTGAACATTGAGAGATTATTTAGCATACGAGACTATTTTGATTATTAAAATGCACAATAAAAAATCTATTTTAAAATTTTAATACATTAAATAATTATTATTACACATTTAAGAATCAAACGGACTATTATCCAGAGAAAAATCCTATCCAATGGTTCTGATAGAGTTAATACGAAAACGACTACTACGAATTTAAGTTACCTCTTCCTCTTCTCCCTCTTCCTTCACTCTTCTCCTTTCTTTCTTTCTTCTTCTTCTTCTTCCATTCAACTTCTTCATAACCGTAACCTTCACATTCCTTCTCAAACCCTTACCAATTTCTTCTTCTCTAATCTCTCAACTAACTCGCCGCAAATTTCACCATCTCCGATGGCCGGACAGTTCTCCAGCTCCGTTGAATTCGGTCTCAATCTCTCAAAACGAATTCACCACACAAAACTATCAGCTCCAGCTCCATTACCGGAGATGACAAGGTCGATTGATGAACACCTACCGTCAGCGCCGATGTGTTACGCGGTGATACCTGATCCAGACATAGTAGACAATCCTGACATTCGAAGCTATCAACCGTATGTGTACGGACGGTGTGATCCTCCAGCGTTGATACCACTTCAGCTTCAAGGAATTGAAATGGACGTTGATTGTTGTTTGGATACGGCGTTTGTAACTGTCACCGGACGGTGGCGCGTGCACTGCGTGAGGGGAAGTTCTTTGTGTGATTGTCAAGTTGCTATTCCTATCGGAGACCAGGTGAATAATTTTTAATTATTTTTTATCAAATATTTTAATTTTTTTATGTAAAGCAATTATATAAAACGTATATATTCATAATAATCAATTCAATCTAAAGTTTCCTTAAAAAAAAAATTCAATCTAAAGTTATTAAACTCATCAATACAAAGTAAGTTTTTTTTTTTTTGAGGGAACAATACAAAGTAAGTTAAAACAAGTTTATAATTCTCGACCGAAATTGATATAATGGTTATAACTCATAGTCGTTTATAGTAATTCTTTAGCTTGCATCAACTATGAGTTAGGATTATCGCTTGAAATTTAAGTAAATTTCAATATTTTTTAGGGAAAGTAAATTTCATTTTTAATCTCAACGAATTTGGTGGTTCTCGGTGACTTTGCATAAGTTGTATATTCCATCATATGAATTCTTTATGATAAAGAAAAAAAATTATGATTAACAACTTGTATTATTATTTTGCTTTTAACAAGCATGATCATTTAAAATAAAATAAAAAACAGTTTTGATAATTAATATTAGAATATAGTTTCTACTACTATATAATAACTGAAAAGTATAAGTCTATAGTATTTTTTAGGGAAATGTTAACTTAGACTCAAATTAATGAGTCAAAAGTGGAAATATTTTGTTGAAATAAATGCATTTAAATTAAAAAAAATTATTTTTGATGATTAAATGCACAAAATTTAAGATAATGTTTATATTTTTGGGTTGCTTAATCCGTGCCATAAAGACACAAATTAACATGACCCTATTTTTTAATATTAAAAAGAATTTTTGTTGTCTTTGTATATTTGTTCTTTTTTGCCTTTTTTTGTAATTTGTTTAAAAATGTTTGGAAGAAAGAAACAAAAACGAAACTTGGCGTGAGTCTCGTGTGAAGTCAATAATACAATTTTCTATTTAAATAAATATCACTTCCTGGTTTTTGTCATTTTCTTCTGGCATTCGAACCTAATATAGGAAACTGTTTGCATTTGTTTTTGTAGAACTGGTGTAAATTTGGCTACCTCACTTCCTTTTTAATTGTTATTTTTAACATTTTACACAAATCAAGACAATCAATAATCATTATTACTTTTAATGCAATAAGTTATACTTTTACTATAATGATCTTATTTATTTAACATCTAATTTCATATATTTCTCTCTACCATAAATAATTAAGGATAATATTGGTAAAATAACATTTAATATTGTATTGAACTTGAAAAGTGACAGTTAAATAAGAACAAAAAATTTCTTCAAAAGATACACTTAAAAAGGAAAAAAAAAGTATTATATTATAAGATGTATGTAATGATTGATTGTTGAATAAAGCTCAATCTTGCTTTTTGTTGGACAGTAACAGCGCCAATTGAAAGGTTGAATAATTTGTCGGGAAAAGTTGTCGTTATCAGCATGATCAAAATATCTGTCTTCTTTATAAACTAACTAATGGAGTATTTTAGGTTTTTTTTTCCCTTCATAAATAACTAAAGTAATAGATCAATACTATTTTTTTTTCATTGATAAATAAAGTAATACTATGTCTATTAACTCTACTACTAATGTTAATGTTGATATTTTAAAGTGAACACCCTCAGTTTTCTAACTTAGAATCTTACAGTTGCAAGTGAATTTCATGTGAAGTTTGTTATTTTGTTTGCGGATAAAAAAACCTGACTATTACGATACCAATTATTTACGCGCCAAAATAAAAATGTGAAATTACTAGTTATGTGTATTTGTTTTCATAAAAAAAATAAAATTGTTTTATTCAAGTAAATAAACATGTTCATTCATCATCTAATACGCATGATTTTGTAATTAAAAGGATGTTTGAATGATTTCTTACCTTTATTTTTTACTAATATATTTTCTTTTCTTTTCTTTTTTGACAAAATTAATGCATTTTATGTAGTTGTAATTGCTATCATTTTATGTAGTTGTAATTGTTTTGTCAAAAAAACAAATGTAGTTGTAATTGCTATCGTTTTGTTTTTCCAAATGCATGAAAGAAAGTAATCATGATTCATGATGATGACATAAAAGGGAACACATCCAAGGAGAATAAAATAAAAGCCAAGCAATGTTTTTGTAAATTTCCTTTCTTACAAAAAATAAGGGACCACAACTAGGGTGAGATGAGAACAAAAGGTTAAAATACGAGTATTTTCCTATAAGTGTGTACCAAGGGCAAGGAACAACTTTGAGTACTCCCAAACAAGATCCTTCAAAAAAAAACTTTGAGTACTCCTTATCTTCCATTAAAGGAAACTTTAGTCCTTCTAATTTATTTTATTTTTAGATTCGTACTATACTTGCTTAATGAACACATACACGACACGAGAACATGCATGCTTTTTGCATATGATATAATTTTAATTAAACACTTAATATAAGAAATCTTAGTAAGTAGTAAAACAAAAAAGTAAATGGTAGCAACTTTATCAACTGATGCCTAAATCACAACTTAGCGATAAAATTTGGTAAACATACCATAACATAATACCATAAGTCACTCAGTTTCAGTACCTTAATTAGAGACGTTAACAATAAGATCCAAGCTGATGAATAGAATGGAGGAATTATTTTGTGTAATTTGTGCTATAAAAGAAATATTCAAGCTTAGAACAAAATTTTATGGTACAGTTCTAAGATGTGCAATGTTTTATGTGACTAACAACATTTGTTTAGACAAGAATACACACTTTTAGGACTGAATGATTAAGTATAATCCATCCCTAGGAATCTAGGATTCATATTTTTGCAATGGGCTAGTTTAGACAATTATGGTATCTTGAGTCATGTCTTCATCAGTTAGGAGAACATCATCATTGTACATTTGCTTAACAATGTTGTGTTTCTTATTTGTTCATCTTGTATCATTGATATTTGGTCAAGGTGGTTCCAGTATGGAGTGTTGTCCTGTTTCCTAGTTTTATCATTTTATCTCATGATGCGAATGCATACTAATTTTTCCTTCAACTGTTGCAGACTTGTATTTTCTTTTGTTTCATGAGTTCTCAAGTTAAATATGATGTGGCTAACAGGGTTCACTTCTAGGTGTCGAGGTCGATGATTTTGGAAGATCCTATCATACTGAATTGGTCTCTCTAAAGGATGAAAAAGAAAAACAGAAAATGGCCAAAGCTAAAGACGGATACTATTTGAAAAGCCAAATATACATTGTTAAGATTCCACAGGTTATTATCACATACCAGAACACATTAATCTCCCTTCATAATGGATAGTTATTAACATGTACATCATGTATATTTAAAACTTCATTCTGTCTTGCAGTTTAAGGGAGGCTCCATCTTCTCAGTTAAGATCAGATGGTCCCAGAAAATATTATTTCACGATGGCGAGTTCTGTCTTAACATCCCTTTCTGCTTTCCTAAATATGTCAACCCTGTTGGAAGATCAATTTCTAAGAAAGAGAAGATATTTTTGAAATTGAATTCTGGAACTGCAAATGAAGTGTTATGCAAAGCAACCAGCCATCCTCTTAAGGTAAAACATATCACATATTGTGCGCCGTTGTTCAATTTGGCTTCCTTTAGACTTACAATAAACATCAGCTTTATTACTTTCCAGGGAGTAATGCACCAAGCTGGAAAATTAAGTTTATCATATGAAGCAGAGGTACCAGCTTGGTCAAGTACAGACTTCAGTTTCTCGTACACGGTATAAGAAGCATAGAATTTTTTTAATGTGATCCCCTAAAAAGGAATACTATATCAGGATACTATATCAGCATTAGCTTAATTTGCTGGTGCTTTTACAGGTTTCTTCAAGTGACATATTTGGCGGTGTTCTCTTACAATCCCCTTTCCTGCGTGATTTTGATGAAAGAGAGATATTTTGCTTGTATCTTTACCCTGGAGATTTCCTGGATAGAAAGGTATGTTTCAATATTATACTATGTCCATTTTTTTTTTCTTTTGAAAAATATAATTTTTTTATGATTGTTAAGACAGAAAAGCTAGGAAAGATAGTGTGTGTGTAACATCAAATGGTTACATTGTAGTTTGCACAGGTCCATGTTTGTTTCAAACTTAAGCAAATTTAATGGAACGTTTATACATTGATAGGTTTTTAAAAAGGATGTGGTGTTCGTAGTAGATATAAGTGCAAGCATGAAGGGAAGTCCTCTTGAAAATGTAAAGAATGCACTCGTAGGATCACTCTCTCAATTAAACCCGCAAGATAGATTTAACATTATAGCTTTCAATGGGGAGGCCTATTTATTCTCGCAATCGATGGAACCAGCTACAGTGGAAGCAATTTTAAAGGCTGCCAAGTGGGTTGACACTACTTTTATAGCAAATGGTGGTACAAACATCATGCTTCCCTTAACTCAGGTAATTCTAATTAATTTACATTTTCCAAATGATGTGCCATCTTTTCTTACTTCATGGCTTGTTAATCAAAACCTCTCTTACTTCTTGATGTCCCTGTATAATCTGCTTATAATGTTAACCATGACTGTGGAAGGTAGATGGATTGCTGGTATGGAGTACTTTCCTTATATTAAGTAGTAAGTACAATGCAGTGTTTATTTGATGTCCTATTTTTGCTGTCTCAGGCAATGACCCTACTACGGAAATCAAGTGATTCAGTCCCTCTTATTTTTCTTGTTACTGATGGGTCTGTTGAAGATGAAAGAGAGATATGTGAATTTGTGAAAAGCTATGTAACAAGTGGGCATTCAGTTCGGACACCGCGGATATGTACTTTTGGCATAGGCAAGAGTTCTAGCTTCCTCTTCTCTTTGTGATCATTAGAAAATAGATTCTCGAATATCATTAGTTAACAATGTATGTTTGACACTCAACCTCTTCTAACAGAAAATAGATTTTTTGTTGCAGCACTTTTAGTAACTTTTCTGTTTTGTAATTTGAAAATTTCAGGTTTATATTGTAATCATTACTTCCTGCAAATGCTAGCACAAGTTGGGAGGGGTCGCTATGATGCTGTTTATGATTTAGGTCAGCATCTTTGCTGGTCCAGCTAACCAAACATTCCTGCTTGAAGTTAGTACTGCAGAGTTATGCTTAAACAAGAAAGATTGTAATATGTCATAAAATCGCAATAAGTACTAATCAGTGTGTATGCTGAAAAACAACAAAAAGCTAACAAATTGTGTCCTTTTAATTTTGAATACATGAATGAACCCTCAAGTATTCAGGCTTTTCAAAAGATGCCGTGTATTTTGTATTTGCGAGGGACACACAAGTAATTGCAAAATCATATCATATCTACGCATTTCATTAATCCATCTCTCTGTCTCTCTAAATCATGTACAGATTCAATTGACACTCGAATGCAAAGCCTATTTAGTACTGCTTCATCAGTTATAGTTGCTGATATCACCATCAAAAGTTTAGAAGGCCTTGATTCACAGGAGGTACATATCCAGTAACGTACTGTCTTCAATTATAACTGGATACTTGTGTTTTAGTAAGCTAGTTTAATGATCATATCTATGTATTACATGTTACATCTATTTGATGTTTAATTATATTTTGATTAATGCAGTTTTTCCCAACTCATATTCCTGACCTATCATCTGGAAGTCCATTGATCATATCAGGCCGATACAATGGAACTTTTCCTGAACTAGTTAAGGTTACTGGTACTTTGGCTGATAGGACCAGCTTCGCAGTGGACCTTAAAGTGAAAAGAGAAAAGGATATGAAACTCACTTATGTAATATCTCGAACTCTTAGGCTTCATTATCACTTGTTCCTCATTTTGTTGAGAATCTAAAATTCATATTATCTTAATGTATGGTTGGATATGTGTTAGCAAAAATGGATTTTTGTTAAAATCGAGCCTGTAAGGTGTTTTATGTTTAGATACGTAACGATGAGTTAACAATAAAGATGCTGATAAAATCACGTTTGGGGACAAAAAGAATTATTTTTGCTTTTACAAAAGTGAATGCAACACTTAGCAAATGTTGACTGCATATTACCATGCAACTCATAAGCACAGCAGCTCTTACACGAGTATCACCGTGTTCCAAAATTCAGGCTCTTATCTATTTGTAGATCCTTTAGATATTGTGATTGCTGAATTCATACTCAATTATGCTCTGAAATGCATCTTGATATAAATTTTGGTATTTACTCCAGGTCTTTTCAAAGAGACATATTGACCTAGTCACTGCTCGTGCCTGGTTGTTAGAAAGCCAAGAGCTAGAGGAAAAGGTTTGTCTATATTGTACTTATATGCATGTTATATTTCTTTCTTAAAAATAAAAGGAAACTAAGAAGGCAAAAATGGAAAATATGTGGAGAAAAGTTTTTATTCAAATATCAATCATTGACTTCAAACAAAGTCATTCTGATTTTACTCACAATGGTTGTAAGAGTTATACTCCAAGTGGTTAAACAGTTGTAATTTATTATTTGTACTGCTCCCCCACTTATTTCTAACCAAATGCTAAACTGCTCTCTAATAGGTTTCTAAAATGAGCATTCAAAATAACGTTCCATCAGAGTATACTTTCATGGAGATGATTCTTGTGAATAAAAATGATGTCAAGAAGGAACCTGAACCATTTCTGTTACAAAAGGTACCTTGGTATTTAAATACATAATAATGGCATATATTATTTTTCCCTTTTGCACAACTAATGTGTAGCAGATTGAACTTGTGTCCGTTGTCCAACACATACACCCCTTACAATCACTATTATTTTCTCAAATCATTGCATGTGTTTGTGTCATTGTTGTGTCTGGTATCTCTATCGGTGTTTCATAGTGTATGATTACCTACACCCCTTCCAAACAGGCATACGGCACACTTAGCTTCAAGGGATTGGAAGTCGAAATCCCGAAGTTATTTCTTGGAGGACTGAGTCATGGATTTGGTGACTTGAAAGCAACTGCTGAGAACACTCCACCAGCAACAAAAGAAGCAAAACCATCTGAAGGACTATTGGGGAAAGCAGCTTCTACTTGTTGTGGTAGGGTGGCTGATACATGTTGTGGCATGTGTTTGCTAAAGACTTGCTCTTTTGTGAATGATCAATGCACCATAGTTTGCACTCAACTTTGTGCAGCATTAGCTTGTTTTGAGTTAATTAAATGCTGTATTGAGATATGTGATTGTGAGTGTGATTGCTTGTAGTGAAATTATATATCCAGTTGAACATAAGGTTATTGTTTAGTATGAAAATTTACTAAACAGAGTACTATGTAAGATATTGTATAATAATAATAAGAGGAATGATATTTTGACAACCAATTTTAAACAACTTTTAGGGACAATCTTTTTTCTTCCTTCTTATTAGACAATAATAATAGAGAGAGAAAAATAAAGAGAGAGAATAAAAATATAATAAATGTATGAGAGAGAGTTATCACAAAAGTTGTCTAAAAGTGGTTGTTCAAATATTATTTCTTTGATAATAATGTTTACAATCAATAATATGATATGATAGCTTATCTTATCATATGATAGGATAGCTTAGTAAAAAAAAGGGATAGCTTATCCTATCCGATCTCCTTTATCTGACCACCAAACAGACAAAGCATTTAGTTTGTTGGCTAAAGTGGGAGAGAGAGGTGGTAAAATGTACTCCCTCCCTTTTAAAATGAGTGTCACTTTAACAAAAAAAAATTGTTTTAAAATGAATGTCACTTTACATTTTCAATACAACATTAAGTTTTCTCTTCCAACTTTACCCTAAATAAATACTCCAACTTTTCTCTCACACAATTTTCAATGCAACTTTAATTTTGTCTTTTTCTTATAAAGTAAGGGCAGTTTAGTAAAGCGTTATATCCAATGATTATTTCATTCTATTTCTTAATCTGTGTGCCAAAATCTAAAGCAACACTCATTTTAAAATGGAGGGAGTAATACATATTGAAGAGAAACTGATTGCATCATTTTTGTTCCTTGATTAATGGCCTTATGTTTTCTTCGAATTTCAAGACTTTTAAAGTTCTAGCTGTGATTTTTATTTTAAAGAAAGAAATATATGTAATTGACTAAATTTAAATGAGAAATGCTATTTGAACATCCACTTTTATAGATAATATATTGGACAACCAAAATATACAAAGAAACGTAAGGATTGAGAGAAAAACTAAAACAACAGAGAAAGAAAGTAAGAATACAATGTGAGTATGAGAAAAAATTGTCACAAAATGATTGTTCAAATATTATTTTTAAATAGTATACTACTATTTTCGATATATAAATTAAAAATATTTAAGAAAAAAAAGAGAGATTTACAGGCCACACGGTGTAAAAACATGACATGTTAGTTTAAATTAATAGCTACGTTGTAGAGAATTTATCGTATTAAATGTTTTCCTCCAATCAAGATACAACTTGTAGTAATTTGGGTATATTACTCAATGTTTTGTCATTGTGTGAAGTTTAGTGCTTAGCCAACTAATCGTGATCAGATGGTTAGTTGTTTGCTTGTTTAATTTGTGGTTTGCTCAGTTGATAAGGTGATATGTAGGTTAATTTGCACGTTGAATAATGATTTTTTTTATGAGGTGATTACGTTGAATTAGATACTCTATTTCTCAGTTGTGGATTTCTAGACAACTTTAAAGAGCGTCTAGTGTTGAAAGTTGAACTTACTACTTAAAACGGCATAAAAAATAAAGGAAAACAATAAAGAAAAACGAAAGAGATATGTAAAGACTTAGTTTGATTTATTATGTGTTGAATATAGCCTTCAAATAAACATTTATAGACTTAGACTAATTAAGTAAAATGCCATGTTTTTAACAACTAACTACTATATTACATCACGGCTAAAACTACTAATGTAGATAACGAACATGTAAGCTTAGTTACATCCCAAAAAAGTCTTGTCGGCTAGTAATTTACTTCCATATTGCCAACCATGTCATCCATAACTCATTTATCAAGGGAATGCCTTCATGCACGTCTTAGCTAATATATTGCTCATACGGCTGAGTTGAGGTAAAAATGTTTTAGTACTGCTCGGTTGTCATTTACTCACGTTCTCTACATTTCTAATTTTTAACGTAGTGAATATTTGATTACGTTTTTGTCATTCAAACGAACTTTAGGTCAGTTTTACCTGACGTTAAATCAATGTTGTAGCCTTTTTGAATCTCATTAACCACTACCACGACAATAGTAAGGTCCAATACAACATCCAAGCCTATTTTGACTCGAAAGCCATGTTTAACTGTCAGCCGACAACTGATTTGAATGTAAACTAATGATCCTTATGCACCATGCATAAACACTTCACAACCATCAGATCTAATGTACACGTGTAATAATCATAGGCTTCTCAAACTACACCAAATCAAACTTCATTTGCTTCAAACATTTCTTCCAAAACAGTCATGTTCATCTCAACTCATTTCTTCCATGGTTAAATCGCAACAACACAATTCACATACTGCTGAATATGCACGTGAAATCCACAGCTCATGTGCAAGAATATTGGATTTGTGCAAGAGGAGATTGATGTTGTTGAATCGACGAACAATGCAGTTCCTTCCACCATAGCACCAATCGAAGTTTCTGGTTGTGTTGAGAAACAAATTGATGTTTCCGGATCATCGATGATTGTTCTTGAGGATTCGCTTCCTTTCACGAATTTGATGGATCCGATCGTTTTGTGTTCACGGTTTCAGATCTGAAGTTGTTATTGGATTCGAAATTTTTGTAATGTTAGAGGGATTTATGGCTGGGAAACTGCTGGAAACCATTAAGTACATCTAATGGTTTTGGAGTACAACTCACAGAAATATTTTTCACAGTAAAATGGTTTTGGCATAATTTTATACAAAACATACTATAATAAGGACATTTGTGATTGTCATTTAACCAAATCAACACTCTGAAATCATCATTGAACTAAAATGATGATTTCCGCAGTTGTAGTTTTGTTTCGCTTGGGGATGTAAGAAGCAATTATATTGGGCTACCGGTTAATGGGTTTGGATTTATGCACGGTGCATAATCCTTATGCACCATAACCGCTCCATTAGGTAAATTATTGGACATCAATACAACATCGGATAAAACAACTATTAAAATGTTAAAATACATAGAAAAAAAGGGACATGCACTAAAAATAACATGTGCAACCTTAATTTTCATCGGAGATCAACATTGTAAAACTAATTGAAAATGCATGTCCCTTTTTCTCTTATGTATTTTAACATTTTAATAAGGGTCAAAATTTCAACAATGGGTCCATTTTCCTCATAATGTTGTGGGTCTAAAAAAAACATAATCCTTTTTTTAGAAAAATGAAATATTCTCTCACTAGAATTAAGTCAAATTATTTCAACAAGCTATTAAAATATTTATTGTATATCCAATAATTATTGACAAAATTTAGATGATGAAATGCATTTGTTTACAACTTATGAAGTGTGTTTGTTCGTTCAAATTGATATATCAGTTTTGACTTATTATAAATTCAACTAATGATGATTTGGCCGTCAACATTATAAATGTGTATTTCGATCACTTTAATTTTACCATTTTTTTGCATTATATTATTAATTTGAATGATATGAGTTCGTTCGCAGGTTCATTCTTTTCAAATTTCAGCCACACAGAATTTATGTTGTTTATTTTATATAATTTACCGGTTTGAATGAATGAATACCTTATTTTTAATTAAAAAAAAATCATAAAAAATAATTTGAGACAATAATCTCAAGTCATGAGAATTATCCTTTTATTCCTAAATGAATACAACGACAATAACCAATTTTTTTTCCATTAAGTGTCATCGGTTACATCGATCAAATTACATCATAATATTTTATCATAAACTATATTTCGATCCAACTCATTAATTTTTAAATTTTTCTTAATATTTTCTCTTATAATTTTTCTAAAACTTCTTCAATCTCTAATGATCTAATTATTTTTATCTGATCTACTCATTTTACTATAGTATTAAAAAATAAATAAAATCCATCAACTAAAATGGATAAGTACCATTTTGTCAAAAAAGGATGTCTGTGGATGTATGACCTATTTTTATCCATGTTCTTTAGACTTTTGGTCGTCGCAGGTCATTGTCGTTTGTAAGTCTTAACCACTTTCAGTTGTCTGTCCTTCACATCACACGTGCGAGGTATCTTTCGGTCTGAACATTCAGAAATTAAAAGAAAAATAAGAAATCAAATTATTTTCCCCGTTGTATTGAGATAGTAGAACAAGTATATACCTTCTTTGGTATTCAGAACAATTACAAACATGGACCCACCCCCATTTTTTAATGTGATTATTTAATTACTGAATTTATATGAATTATTGTTATTTCTTGCAGTTTGGTTCTTCAAATGAGACCTCCTTTTGTTGGATTCATCAGATTACTTGGCCTTCTTGTTTTTGTTTCAGCTTGCTGGTAAGTGTTTTTTTTTTTTTTTTTTTTTTGAGGTGCTAGTGTTCGTTAATATTAAGCTCGTTTAGATTGACTTATTTGAACTTATCTATTGTCATATTCACTTGTGAGTGTTTTTAGCTTATTTTCATAAGCTCTAGGATTATTTATCATATGAAAACAATTTGACTTCACTTTTTTGTTTGTTATATGAAAACAATTCAAACTTATTCTTCTGCTGGTCTATTTATGAACATAAGATTTTATCTTTATGTTGAATGTCTTTTGTTTTCATATCTGAAATTTAATATTTTTGGCATCTAAGTGAGGGAAAAGGGTTGTTTACATTTCAATTTATAATTCAGAATATTTCAATGATTCTTGCTTTGCCATTCTTCTTCTGTTTATCTTGTATCATGTAATAGCTTCTCCTTCCAGAAATTTAACTAGTAAAAGAAATGGCTTTGGATAAAATGTACCTTACATGCATCAAATTAATAACATTTAAGTAGGAATTATTAAAGCAATAATTGTTGGCTCATACTATGAAGCACATATACTCCTGGGATTAGGCGTGTCCAGGTGTCGGATATGTTTTGTGTCTAACACCGGATATGTATCGTGTCTGACACTGACTCATGATTACATTGAATTGTGTCATTTTCTCAAATTATCATCAGCGTTGACGTGTCTGTGTCTGAGTTTGTGCTTCATAGGCTCATAGTTTACTGATAAGTGGGAAAGTCGCTTGAGTTGGTGTGGAAGGTAAATCCCCCGCGGTACCATTCAAGAGTAATCTTGTGTGTGTGTGTGTGATGTCAAATTGATTCGCTTAAAAGTGCACATCTAGTGACAATGAACTGACTCTGATTTTTTCAAAGTTGCAGTTCTTCTCCCGATGGAAGTACGAACATAGAGAAAACATTAGCGATCATAAAGCCGGATGGATTGCTTGGTAACTACACAGATGATATCAAGAGAACAATTTTAGAATATGGTTTCAGCATTGTCAAGGAAAAGATTGTTCAACTTGATGAGACCACTGTGAAAAGATTTTATGCAGAGCACTCTTCAAAGAACTTCTTTTCCAGCCTTGTTAAATACATGACCAGGTATCCTATGATTGCCTCGACTCTTGTTGCATGATGGTGGTATATACTATATCGGTCTTAATTTGCGGCTGCAGTTACACTATGAACCTTTATATTGTGGTAAAATGTTGGTAAATGTGGCCACAACTGCGGTTGCGGAGACCTCTAAACCCGCTATATTGCAGTTGAAGACTGCAATTTATAACTATTTCCTAAACTGTTTCGCAAACCGCATTATGTTGACTGCTTGTTGGATTGTCTATTTGCTAGACCAACTTTTACATAGTTTTCTTTGCTTGACAATGATAAAATAACTTCAATTTATTTTCTCAGTGGTATTTATTTAATGATTTTCGCTCATCATCTCTTTAATTTTTATCCATTCATTCATTAAAGCATTTCATGTAGTTGGTCAAGATTAAGGCCAAACTCATTTCAGTTCAGTTGCTTTGCATTATTTTATATATAGTGATCCGAAGCAGATCTCTGAGACTGACGCTCAAAGTGAGAGACTGAGGTGAGTGAGAATGATGCATACCTTTCTCCCGAGTGCAGAGGTCCTTATATAGTGGAGCATTTCAGGAGTTTTGGAAGGAACCCCGATTGAGAGATTCCTGCCGCGATTACTCTAGAGGATGTGTAATGCGCGTATACTACTAGATTTTCAGGTGTACAATGGAGACAATAAGGTTTGAACCTAAAACCTCATGCGTATTGTCCAAACCCTCACCATTAGTCCAATCCTAGCGGCTTAAGCATATAAAGTAAATATCATATTGAGAAGTTAGGAAATAGTAGTTTTTTTTTTCACTCACTATATAAGAAACTTAAGGTTTTTATTTTACGCAGCTGAGGAAATTCTAGTTTTAGATCGTTGCTGTCAATGGCTCCTCAGTATGATTTCTGTATACCACTGATCATTTTAATCATATTTGATTGAAATTCACTTTCCTTCCTTCATGTTTTCTAGTCTTTTATCATCCTAAATCACCTCTTTTGCTTCGCCATAACTATAATCAGTGGACCGGTGTTAACCATGGTTTTGGAGAAGGACAATGCTATTGCTGATTGGCGAGCTTTAATGGGCCCGACGGATGCAAGCAAGGCTAAGATTACTCACCCTCACAGGTCATGCATGTTACTAATCAAATTTATTGTGCTTGGTTTGTGAAGTATATTTGTTTAATCAATTTCTCTATGCTTAATTAGTTTACTAATTTGAACAGCATCAGAGCAAAATGTGGATTAGATACCCAAAAAAATTGTGTTCATGGTTCAGACTCTCCCAAATCTGCACAAAGAGAGATACCATTTTTCTTCAAAGAGCTCTCTCCAGGTCAATAATTTTACTTATAATTTTAAGAAAAAAATGTATGTATTGTTCAGTCCATAAACAAATTCAAGAGAAACAAAAATTGTATTTTTAATCGAAAAGGTTCTGTTCGAATTATTATAACCTCGCCATTTCTCTAAAAATGTATGTTATTTTCTAGAAAACTTATTAGTTCTTACTTTGGCCTCACCAATTTTATATTTTGCAGATGTAATTACACAACATGATGAATTGTAGCTGGTGAAAGTTTGAAGCAGAAACACAGAATTTGCTTTTTGTGAGGCTCACTACATTAACATAGTTCAAATACAAGGCTTCTATGTTTTTCGAGGCCAATTTATCGTACAATTAATCTTATACTTTCTGTTGAGAATGTGATAATGTGATATCAGTGGGAATAATGAAAGGTCGAGGATAAGCTGTGAAGCATGGATACTTCTAGGATTGGACATGTGTAGGTTTCCGACACTCATGGCACTCGAGCGACATATGTCGGACAACTCGGACAAGTGTTTCAAATAATTTTTTTTTCTTTGATTCGACACTCTTTGAATTGGTGTCCGAAAGCCATATGACACTCCTACGACACGTGTCGGAATCCCAATAAAATTTATTGTCCTTAACCCGTCTTTGACAATCTTTGCTTCAACACATATTTAACCCTTGTAGATATTAAATGGATAAATGAAGGTCAAATACTATTAACTTTTTATGAAAAGGTCAAATATTATCGTATCTTATATAAGAATATTTTTAATCAAATAAATTGTTCAATTTTTTTTTTGGGTCCGTTGACGAATTGGTAAAGACCACTGAAACTCACACATTGCAAGGTCTTAGGTTCGAATTCAGATGAAGATGTTCAACCTAACAATTTTGGTATTACTGGTTGAGCTAGGCTTTACAGACTAAATTGCTCAATTTAGATCCTTTATAAACAATATTACTATTTTATTAATTACAATAAATAAATAAACATATATGTAGTGGTGTTGGTGTCCTATATTTTATCATATTAACAATGTTGACGTGCTTGTGTCTTGTCAGGTATCCGTATCAGAACTCGTGCTTCATTGATGATGGGAACACTTATTAATACAATTTTGATCCTAGATTTTCTTAGCTTGTTTTCTTGTTAGTAGTAAAATATATTTACGCATTTCAGCTAAAGATAATTCTATTAGAAATGAAATTTAAAGATCTATACTGCATCACCTTGCGAATTCTGCTCATTGTTTTATGTTTGACCAGGATTACGCTTATTTTGGGCAAGATAGGTTACGACTTGTTTACTTTAATTTGATATTTTTTGTTTTCATGTCTTAAAATATGTGTGCATTTTAATTTGTTAATAAAAAAATGAGAGACTTTTAAAGCTAGAGAGAAGAAGAAATGCTAACTAGTGATCATGCGTTTGTTGAAATAATGAAAATAGTTTTGTCATTTTCATTATTTTTGAAAATGCAAGACAATTGTTAACTTCAAGAGTCTCTCTTTTCTCCTTGTTAACAAGTAAAACTAACATATATTTAAGTAAATAAAAATAAAGAAAATATTTTCACAAAGCAAGCTCCTTTGTATTTCCATTCTTGATTTAAGATGGTGGGTTCCCTAGCTTTACTCGCGAGGATTTTCTTTCTGAAATAAAGTTGAGTTTCTCAATTATTGGTTTAAATAATGCTATTTAGAGTTTGGTATATGTCCCCTTTTTCTTTTCATTTTCCTAATAATAGTATTGGATTATTGCAAATGATTGTTGTTAACATAATTGAGATATAAGGTGCAAAGGAATAAAAGGGAAGGAATCATTGTAACCATCCTTAGAATTGGGAGTGGAAATGGTCACAATTGTGCCATTTGAACTATCAACCTGATTATTTTCATGAGAAATTATAGGATAATGTAATAATATGTCATGATTATAAAACCATGTCTGCATTTGCTTAAACAAAAAATTCAAAACCATTGTAGGAACGATTGGATTGAGTTGACGGGAAAAAAATGTCCCCAAGTTGATGATTGATTTGATAAAATTGACTCTATCGATTGTTCCATGTAATTCATCAACATGTCTAATGTACATGTGATCTAAATCCCTTTCTTTTAGAAATTCACCGTTAACAATTGATGATTCCTCGCCATATAATGTATTTTAGTGTTTCACTGTCTTTTTGCTATTTTATTTTAGGATTTAAGATGATTCTAGTTGAGTTACTAATGGTTTCAGAATGTTTGTAATGTTTTAATAAAAGTCATTGTAAATCGTCTTACATTCCTAACCAGACAACTCTATAGGGTGTCCGTGTCTTTTTGGTATAAATTGATGGGTTGATCCGATCACAAGATACTTTATGGATGTCACGGAGTATGAAGAAAAATCACAATGATGAAATTGTGTTCAAATAAAATAGTTATTTTCTATTAATAAGGGTAGTTTTGTGGTTGTGGCCAAGGTGGAGGAGTTATGGACATCGAGAGTTTGATCCCCGTTTTTAGCATAAAAACTAGCCATACTAATATTTGACCATTTAAAAAAATAAGTTCTACTTATTTTCATGTTAAATATAAACTTTATGCTAAATTAAATCAAGGATTTCTCGTTTTATCATATGCTCAATGGAGGAGGGTACAATCAGGCACGGATCCACGCTATACTAAATGGGGGCACTTGATCCCACTCCTTCAAATATTTTGTAACTACTAACTAATCATTATAATGTATTGCCTCCTCTTCAAATCTTGCTTTGACCCCACAAAGACCACTAATTGAAACTTTATTAGATTGATTAAAGTACGAGTTTTGCTAACAAATTCTTTAAGGATATTGTTTAAGAAAACTTCAAAAGAAATTTGTCTTAAGAATATAAGTCAAACACATGTAAAAGTCATAATTATAAAATGTTCAATGTAAAAGTTACTACTTTTTTTTTTGAAGAATAAAAGTTACTATTTTAGGATGCTTAAACAACGTCCTAAAATGTTGAAGATAAATTTTTAATAATTTTTTTTAAAGAATAAATTTTTAATAATTGTTTAGTCACGTACACAGAAAATGATATATTTGATAGTGTATAAAGACACATGGAGAGAAGCTATATTTTTTAAATGTTAAGTTGTCTTCAATTTTATCCGCAATGTATTTTCAGTGGAGGTCTGTTGGAAAACCCGCCCCAAGCGTGAGGGGGTGCGTTGGTAATCCCACCTTAATTGTGATTTGTCCCTAGTTGACTTGTTTTTTAGGGGGGGTGGATTTAGTCCCACGTCGGTTAGATATGACGCTTGATAAGAGTTTATAGAGAGGAGACACTCCTCTCCTTATAAGTTGATTTTGTAAGGATGAGTTAGGCCCCAAATTTCAACATGGTATCAGAGCCTATCCAAGATCTACCCTTGGGATTCCGCATTGCCACGCTTCATGCCCATTGGGTAAGAGTGTGAGGGGGTGTGTTGGAAATCCCGCCCCAAACGTGAGGGGGTGTGTTGGTAATCCCACCTTCATTGTTGGGATCCTGCATTGCCATGCTTCATGCCCATTGGGCTAGAGTGTGAGGAGGTGTGTTGGAAATCCCGCCCCGAACGTGAGGGGGTGCGTTGGTAATCCCACCTTCATTGTGATATTCCCTTAGTTGGCTTGTCTTTGAGGCGGGTGGATTTAGTCCCACATCGGTTAGATAGGACGCTTGATGAGAGTTTATGAAGAGGAGATACTCTTCACTTTACAAGCCGATTTGTAAGGATGAGTTAGGCCTTAAATTTCAACAAGGTCTTATGGCAACTATTAGTCAATTCAACATTCTTTCAACTTTATGAATGACTTGTTAACATGTGGTCGAATTGGTCATCTAAGAGACCATATATCAATCAATTTAAGCACATAACGTACCTATAAATATTTGTTTCCATAGATGGATGAAATTTAAGGTCATTGATCTTGCATGATTATTTACCTATGGAGATATGTGGAAAGGAATTAGTTTGGTTTGTTAGAATTAGCATTTTGGTTTGTTGATGCTCCTTTTGATTGTATTATTCTTATTTTAACATTTGAATGAACAAAACTTATTTTACTGAAAAAACCAAAAATTGGAATAGTTCTTTTTCTTACTAAGAATTTTGTTTCAAAAAGAAACAAAATACTGTTAGAAATCCTTAAGTAATAATAAACGTAATAGAAATGTTATTGCATTGCCAAACAAAGTCCTAATTAAAGGCCAGGTATGGAGGATCTCATGTCTTCCAAAGATAATCTTACAAGGGTCACAATTTGATTACTTTCATGCTCCCAATTCATAAGGTTTCAAGCTTCGAGGGGCTTTTTCTCTTGGAAGATAGAAGAAACATTTGCTCACAATTTGACAATTATGTATCCATGAAAGTGATTACTACATTAACATATAGTCAAACAATAATTATCACTACTTCACTATGCCTGGACGATACATGTCCACGATTTCATCCCCAATTCTTAATGTATAGGGTGAAGTGCGTATATAGTTTCCATAATCGGAAAGGGTAGTGTGTGGTAATCACTATAAATGGTATCAATTGCCCTATCCTATGCATCTAGAATATTCAATGTACCCCACATGGCTTCCTTTCTTCTGTATGGGGGCTACTTTCTATTGGTTTATTAATTAATAAAAGTAAAGTTGTATCTTGGTTAATGTGATTTTATATACTTATACTTATGCTTGGTTAAAGTGATTCTTTTAAGTTTTTGACTCTTAATTCCATACATCTTGAGGACTTCTACATCCTACTCAAGTTATTTTAAGCCAATATTATGACCTAATAGATGACATAATGATACATTTTTTTATGATATTTTTAGGAGGATAACTTCTTATAATAATGTAAAGTAAAACTTTGAAGAACATGTTTGTTTTGGTTGCTTGTAAGGTAAAGAAGTAAGATGTATATGGTTCATGATGATCGATGGTCGACAAACAAATTTAATTAGTTGTATAAAAAGGATTTTCATTTACTATCAGAGATTTTTTTTTTTCTTCAAGTAATGGTTAGAGTTCACATATTATAATATGGAGAAGTGGGGTGTCCTGGGTTCGAACCCCGACCCCATCATTTAATATACAATATTATTATTAACTGAACTGAGCTCACGGAGATCTAGAGCAATAGACTAGGTTTCCATACGTTTTCATGACGTGGTTAATTAAATTTGAATCTTGACTGCAAGAAGCGTTTGAAAGAAGCTAGAATAAGATTATTTTTTATGGAGGAAATATATTGAAAAAAAGAAAGAAAAAGAAAAACAATTCATAGACATTTGAGTAAACTTTATTGTAATATAATGTTCGTAAAACTTGAAGAAGAAGAAAAAATGGTATTTAGGGCTTAAAGGAAGTCGTAGTGACATGGCCTTAGGGTAGGAGTTGGTTTTGGAAGGAAAAAGAGGGGAATGCTCATTTTTATTTCTAAATTAAAGAAGTTATTAATGGTTTTTTTTTTTCCTTTTTAAAAGAAAGTTATTAATGATTCTAAAAACGATTAAAATTGGGATTGAAATATTATATCTATCTTGTAATTTCTTTAAGTTTTTATATAGAGAAGTGGTTATTCAGTTCATAGATAGATAGATTACCTTCTCCAAAAAACCTAACTAGCAAACATACCCCTTAAATTTTAGTGGTCCAATCCTTCCTGTTCTACGTAGTAAGTTTGTTTATTATACTTTTTGAAGAAGATTCGTGATTAAGAATTTGTTTCATGATATACTAAATGTGTGTTTGATTTTATGTTGATAAAAATTGATTTTTAATGAATTCAATTTTTTCTAAGAGGCCAAATTTCTTTACGAAAATTGATATCAAGGAGAATTTAAGTTGAAACCTTGAGAAAATCATATTATAAGGTCTCAAGCCAATAGCAGTAGACCAACTCAAGTGGATGAATGTAGAGATATTTATATTTAAACACATTAGTTCAAGTAAAAGTAAATTGAACAATAATTTCAAGGCCAAAAGTCAATTGTAGAGCCAAAAGCTCCAACTTCTACCTTTAGTTAGAATTAAATATGGAAAAAAGTTTGTCAGATTGTTGAATGTGTTGCACTAGTATTGAGAACCACTATAACATGTTGTGACTTTGGGACTATCAAGCATACCAATAAATTTCGATGTGAAAGGCAAGTATTAGTGACTACCAATAACCAAAATAGCCGCAAACAACAACAACGAATCTAGATCTAACTAGCAACCATGTGTAAAGTAAAACCACAATCGAACCAAAGAACAATAAGACAAAGAGAGTAAAGAATAGAGAACAATACACCAAGAAATTTTTCACCCAACAATGACCTATATCTAGAGGAAAGAGATCTCTCGACTTCATTCCCAATGAGTTATTTACAAAGAGATATAAATAGTTACAAAAATTGGTTCCAACAAACTCACCAAGAGCAATCCTAATTTCTACCATTTTTTCGAATCTCTTCTTGTGATGAAGAGACTTGATGCTTTTGTTACTTAAAGTGTTTCCCAACTCTGTAATCTAACCCACCCCCCAAAAAAAAGGAACCAACCTGCAACCTTTGATTTTATAAGGATATCATTTTTTGGACTCCCAAGATTCACCTAAGTTGCTCACAAAGACTCAACCTCTCATGTATTTCCCAACTCATGAATCTCTTCCTAATATTCACATCTTGGCCTTTTGAATATGATCTAAAGACCCTCAACCTTTAGCATATAAGCTCGCTCATTTAGTTACATGAGATTATCAAGATCCTTCAACAAATAGGTTAAAGAGTGCTTAAATAGTGTTTAGATCCAGTGCAAATTGTATCACAATTGCACTGGATCGCGCCACAGTCCAAGTAGTTACATATCGGTTGCTTCTAGCTGTCCAATCTCGCCATTGCTTCCAATCGCACCATAATTTCTAATGAATCAAACTTATCTTATTCGCCAAATTGTGTCGTGATTGCTTCAATCGCACCACGATTTTTCAGATTCAGCAACATCAATTTTTATAGTTTAGAGACTTGACATGGTGGCAATACGAATCCATAATTAGATATATCAAAAAAAATAATGTTATTTTTATATGCTTAAATTAGTATAGGCGCCTATTTTCAACTCATGATAGTTTTAGAAGGATTGATTTTCATTTGTCTAAATTAGTATACAAACATATTTATATAATATGACATGTCAACATTGATTAACTGTTTTTAACGGCAGAATCTAATTGAAAAAGTGTAATAGTTCACGGACTTGATAAAGACCTATTTAAAGAAAAATTAACTAGTTTAAGACCAACAAATTAATTAAACCTAATTATAAACACTTCAAAAGGTGAAAAATACCTATACTCATAGTCATACTACTAATTAATCCTGTACTATATTTATTTAATAATAAAAATTGTACTATATGGTATGTAAAGTAGTCAAAAAAAATAGTCAACTTGATCCCTTCACACACGTGTTGATCCGACATAAAATTATGGGAATTACATTGTCGTTATGGTTACTATACTATGAGCCGTCACGCCAGGGTGTTGGTATCGGTATGTATGTCCTTTCCAAATCCTAATTTCCAACCCAACAAAAACTTGTAGAAAATAATGATTTTTATGGAAATAATAATTTCTAAAAATATTCCTTAAAGAGAATTGTTGAAAAACTTTAAGTTGAAATAATTCAGTTGGTTGTGTTGTTATGAGAGGACATGTTATCTAAGTTCAAATCTTATCAAGAATTAAGGATATATGCACATAATTATTGTTAAAACATACAAATTGTGTTTTGCATTCAAGCAAGTTGTGATCAATTGAAAGGTTAAAACAAAAAGAAAAAACTGAAAGAAACAGTGTTATATATAGCTGGCAAGTTGATGTAGTTGATAACTTGATGAATATTATAGTACTCTTAACATTTGTCACACACATGTAATGTGTTTGGAATGATCGATCTTGTACATTATTCAGTGTACTAAACCTTAAAACAATAGTGTTAGTGTACGTGGGTTCTATCACAAGTTAATTGGAGCAGGTGAAATTAGGGAATTGGTCTGGTAAGTGTGAGACATTCCCATGCCATGTGTGTGTGTTCTTCCTCATTTTCTCACTTGTTTTTCTTGAAGGCCCATAAAATTTGGCTATGATTTCAACACTTATATTTCATCAAGGAAACTAAAATAGTCTTTTTCCTCTTGTTTTATTTTTAGTTGAAAAGCACATTAGTGGTCAATTTCCAAACAAAATATGCATATATACATATACATGGTTCCTTTTTGTACACCTCTTTTCAAATAAGATAGGCCTTCCAAGTTCCAAGACACATGCCCTACATTTGCATATTTATCAAGTTGTGGCTTAGACACAAATGTTACCATGTTAATGGTTGATATTGCATTTGGGATATGCAACAAGGTCGACCATAACCTAAACTATGAGCGGAATCATAGCACATTGATACAAAAATTGAGAATCAACGGCTAAGGAACCATAAAAAATCAAGAATATTTACCAAAAAATAACTGAGAAACAATATTTCCATAATATTCTTTTGAGAAATATTAGAAAGAAAAAAAAACAAAAATATTTAAGAACAACAATAAACTTATACACAAAATAGAAAATCACGAATTTAAGAACCCTAGACACCACATAAAATATTTATTTAAACAGTGTCGACATTGTTAGTCGAGTTAGGTCTTACAGATAATTTTTTTTTTTTTATACTTGTAGAGAGAATGTGTATAAAATAGAGATATTGTTTAGTATGAGATGTTGATTCGTCTTGTAAGATATAGTCACATATTTATTAGAATTAGTGAATATTTTTTAAGCTGGTTTATGAACAATTGGAAGTTGGTTATATTGTCACCGATAACTTAACTCACTTAATAGGACAATACATAATAAATGCAAATTTTGAGGTTCGAACCCCAGACACCATAAAAAAAGAAGCTGATTATATTAGTAGTATACTTTAAGATCCGTATATGATGCATCATACTTTCATTGTATCAACTTCTTCATACTATCAATCACAAAACAAATCTTATGAATCTTGACTCTTAATAAAATGAATACACACGTCAATATATATTGTATAGAATATCACTCCAATCCTTAAAGATCAACTTTTATGTGATCTAATGGTTAAAATGGTGACACGGTACTTCAATTTAAAGTAGGGAAATGTTAACTAGTGCTCCAGGGCATTGGTTAATGACTATAAAAAGTAATTTTTTATGAAAGTTTGTGTGATCAGTGTATTAGAAATTAAAAACTTTCACATTTTTTAAAAATAATTACTTAATTTAACATGTTTAAAGAGTGTCTCGGAAATACTCGTTAACAAAACCCTCTAAAGTAATATCCGGCAAAAAATATTTTCACCCATGTGTTGTTGGTGAAGGAAGGGATCACTCAAAACAAACTACGTACGAAGCAACAGAAATAATATAATAAAAGAGAATGTCTTTCATGGTATACATGCATTCCCTTCAACAACAAAAAAAAATGCCTACAATCACATTATACATCGGGATATTAAAGGTATAAAGTAATAAATATGCTAAGTATTTTTTTTTTTAAGGGAATAAATATGCTAAGTATTGTTAATGGGAAAATATAAGGGTAAGATGGGCTACTAGTCCATGTTTGGGACTTGATAACAAGATAAAATATGAAGCTACACACATGATCAATTAGGCCATAAAATTCATCAAACTTTCATACTAGTTTTATATTCCCAAAGCCAAATTCTTATTGGCTTCAAAGATCTGTTCTTACGGAACTTCACTAATTACTAGTAGAAAAGTACCTCAATGCCCTTTCATTACCTGACACATGGCTAATTCCTTCACACTATCCAACCATCATTACAATATTTTCTCCTCACTATGAAGGGGGTTGAATCCTCCAAATACATAAACGCGTTCGTATAGGATATGTGTCGGATATCGATATTCTATAAACATTTGTAGATACTAATCTAAAAAATATTAGAATTAACTTTTTAATTTTTTCAAAAATATTTATTCATATATTTATAGAATACTTTAGAGATACATGCGTCTACTTATAAAATACACACAAATATATATCCTATAAAATATGAAGGTAAAAAAAGTTGACGATTGTGAAAATATTTTGGGTAGATGCTCAAATTATGAATAAGTAAAGTTGTCATATGATAAATCACACATAAAATGTATGATTTTTTTTATTTTTTTAATAAAAAATGTATGATTTTTTGTCGATGATGTTAACATCGGTATGAAAATAAATTATTATGATTTACACATAAACTCTAAATTTTGTGTTTTGATCACAAGTATTAGTTTTTGTTATTTGTGATAGTTATAATTATATATTAATGAAGAATAATCAATGCATATTTATTTTATTCAAGTATTTAACATGCATATACAAGTATTATTATAAGAATATTGTTGAATTTCAACACCCGCATATGTTACTTCAAAAAAAAAACAGTATATGTGAATATGTATCGCACCCTTTGGGCTTCATAGATTTATACATTTATTAATATAATTGTTGACACTTAAATACCAATCCACATCTTGAAAGAGAAAGAGATGAAAATATTAATGTGATAAATGGATGATGTGATAGTAAACGACAGAGATAAAATGGAATATTGAAAATTTAATGATGTCTAAAGTATAATTGCTCTTATTAATTGGCTTTTAAAATAATCCAACCAAGTTGTCTAATCTCAAAGATCAACCCACTTTTTTTTGGCTTATAAAATCTACTACCCTCAAATGAAATTTACCACTAGTACTAGAAGTTGTAGATATAAACAAACACTAGTTCACAAAATCTTACATATTTGACACCTGGCTCTCTACCTCACTATCACTATCATCCAAATATCATCACCCCCTTTTCCTCTCACTTTATATATTATTGCTACCTAGCTAGTTCTTTCAAATTATTAGATTCATTCATCCTCCTTATTCATACTCCCCTAGCCTTATTCCTTCCACCATGAAGGTAATTAATTAATTAGTCTTTCCATTTTGCAACCTTTATTGTTACTTTATATGTTAATTTAGTTTGGGTTATGAAACTTTTTATGTAACATGATTGCCTAAAAAAAAATGTAGCATGATTGATATGTCTTTTGTCACTTGTAGTTCTTCAACTGGATGCAAAATAAACTTGGTGGGAAACAAGAGAATAGAAAATCAAACACATCTACATCTACTACTTGTAAGTGATCTTCATTACTTTTATTTAGTTTTCCCCAATAACATGTATTTGTCTCATACACATAAAAACACATACTTCAAAATGAAGGAAGAATGACATAGAATCAAAACAGTTTAAGACAGGGAGTAAACATGTGTTTACATGTCTTTTTTTTGTTTAAAGGGTGCTTAAATGTTTGTTATAATAATATTTTACTTTACCACTCTCTTCTGATTATTTCCACAGTTTTAAATTAGAACAAAAAGATTAAAGTTCTATTTGAACTTTTTTGAATTTTTCTATTGACATAAACACTTGTCAGACTGTTTAAGAGAACTTATAGAAACAATTTATGAGATATTCATTAACTGCTTTCAGCTTATTTCCGTAAGCTCCCAAAAATAACTTATGAAAATAGCTTATAATTTATACGACAATAATTTGACTTTATTTTATCATTCGCATTACCTATCCATAAATACTTATATGATAAGCGTTTATGATAAGCTATTTATCCAAACATGGCTTAAATGAAATATAAAGTTTATAAACTTACTAACTTATATAACAATTATTTGTATCTTTGGATTGTGGACAGACGCAAAACCAGAGCCTAGAGAAGAATTTAGTGATTGGCCTCATAGTTTGCTAGCAATTGGAACATTTGGAAACAACAACGAAATCACACAAAACATAGAAAACCAAAATACACAACAAGAGGATCCATCCTCCTCAGAGGAAGTACCAGACTTCACTCCAGAAGAAATTGGAAAACTACAAAAGGAGTTAACAAGACTCTTACGACGAAAACCAAACGTCGAAAAAGAGATTTCTGAGCTTCCCCTTGATAGATTTCTTAACTGTCCATCAAGCTTGGAGGTTGATAGGAGAATCAGCAATGCACTTTGCAGTGAATCAGGTGGTGACAAAGATGAGGATATTGAGAAGACACTTAGTGTCATACTTGATAAATGCAAAGACATTTGTGCTGAAAAAAGCAAGAAATCAATTGGAAAGAAATCTATATCTTTTCTTCTTAAGAAGATGTTTGTTTGTAGAAGTGGATTTGCTCCAACACCTAGCCTTAGAGATACTCTTCAAGAGTCAAGAATGGAGAAGGTACCTTTTTTTTTACAAAAAAAATCCTCTTACTCATAACCTTCTAATGTGAATTCGGAATTGTTGCGGTCAACAATCGTTAGCAAATCAATGACTATTGGGTCGATATCACAATCTATATTTGAATGTAGACTTATATTTATTTATTTAAAAAAAAATCTAAAATAATGAACTAGAAATCTAGACGGTCCGATCTCGATCCAATAATCACTGACGTGCTGACTTGCCAACCGAAATCAAAATTTGCATGTCTATTATGTATGTAATGCAAATGTATAATAAAACAGTTAGCAACAACAATAGTAGCCGCGGCATTAGGTTTTGATGTTTTGCGATTGCGATTGCTGTTGCATCAGAAGTAACTTTTTTTGCGATAGGATCGCAAAGCAAACGCGGCTGTGATCTAAAACCTTTTGTAAGGTTGGCATATCACTTCATGTTTTTACTAACTATGTTGAAATCTACAGCTTCTAAGGACAATGCTTCACAAGAAACTTTACACTCAAAATAATTCGCGCGCACCGGTGTTAAAGAAGTGCTTAGAGAACAAGAAGAGTATAAAGAAGAGGAATGAGGATGAAGCAGAAGAGAGAATTGATGAAGGAAGTAAATGGGTCAAGACTGATTCTGAATGTAAATTCATTTTCACATTCATATTTATGCAACAACATAATTATAAACATCATACTCTATATGGACTAATGAGGTTTTTTCTTCTTCTTGCAGATATTGTTCTAGAGATATAATTCTGCATCTATTTTTAGTACACCTTTGTTAGTGCATTTCAAGGTAAACTATTCAAGATGGTGAATAAAGCATAAAGTACTTATTTTGTTTTGTTTTATTCTAATCTAATCAATAATTTACATGTAAGAATTAAGTAGAAGTGTGTCCATTTTATAAGAGTTATTTATGAGCATAAACACTTGTATTGAGAATGCTTATAACAACTTATGACATGTATCTTATTCAACTTTATTTCATTCTATATTGTAGAAATTACATATACTTAAAAAAATTATATATGATAAACACTTATACTATAAAAACTTAATTAAATTGTTTATCTAAAGAGGGTCAAAGTGTATAAATTTCATAACAATGAATTTGCAAACTGATAATTTCGTCATTTTCATCTCAGATTGAAGAAAGAAGTCAAAGATATAATATATGTACAAGATTGTGGGGAGAGTATGAAGTGGAGCTTAAATTTTTCAAAATGAAGTTCATTGTGATATCTTTGTTTTGTTAACGGTGCTACCCGTTAATTTTTTCATGTGATTGTGTCTACAAATGTGGAACAACTCATGTTATGGAAAATCACATGATGGATTTTTGATTTGTACTAGCTTGGCTAGAATTTCTTTACACACATTTCTCATCTTTTTTTTACTCCACTTTGTAGTTACCTACTCTCCTTGTAACATGTTGGAATTGCTATATATATACTTTTTTCCTACTCCACTTTGTAGTTAACTTTTTCCTCAACCATGACCTCTTTCTTGTAAACATTTTACTAATAAATGATAAATAGGACCGGTCAACAAATAATTAAATAAAATTTCTATAGAAAATGATAAATAGGAGAAATTAGTTAGTTATATACCTATTTCCCAAATATTGATGGATCCTTCTTCCAAAAAAAAAATAGATGATCTTACCGGCTCACCTGCATCATTATATTATATCATTATTTTTCTCATCCTATGAGTTTCACATGCACCTTATTCAAATTTTAAAATTTGAAATATTTCAACGTATTTTTGAAGGTTTTTATCGGGTGTTTATGTCGTTCAGATTCTATAATTCGAATTGCATATGACGTACGAAAAACTTATAGGATGGAAAAAGAAGCAGTCTTATCATTAACCAGTTCTCTTACATATATTTATTGGTTAAATATATTTTTAGTCCTATAAAATTACGAGTTAATAAGTTTAGTCTTTATAAACTTTTATTGATAATTTTAGTCCTCAATGATATTTTAGTTTGTAAGACTAGTTCGTATAAATTTGAAAAAACAGGTTGATATGGAACCATAATATTGTATTTTATGTTATTTTTATTTTTAAATTTAAAATAAATAAATAGGTTGATATGGAAAAATTTATAGTACCTTTAAAGAAAATGGAAAAATTTATAGCAAAAAAAAATTAAACTAAAATGTAGTTAGTTTTCATATTTTCTATAGTTTAGATATAGATTTAGATTTGAACTTAATTTTCAAAATGAATTGTAATTGTTAACTTTAAATTTGCCTTTATATAATCGCATTGATTAAAACTGGAGTAGTAACAATCGAAAAAATAGTTGAATATTACAACAGATAGAAGACTTCAAATAAACGTGAGGTATTCAATAAATCTTTTTATAGTAATAAGCTTTTGACAATCCTAACTCTTCTTCATCGTATAATTATCCAAATTCAACGTGTTCAATGGAATACAAATATTTATGTAAATCAAGCCCAACCATCTTTACCGATGCGCCACTCTCGACAACGTAGAGCAAATCAATCAACGTTATATCTAAAGAACATGTCCGCTCATCGAAGAAGAAGAAGGGGCTTTAATAATGAAACATTAACCACCTACCGTTTTAGCAACAACGTCGTTGCCGGCAACATCGTTGTCGCGAACGCAGTGGTAGACACTACTTAATAGTTAATATAGTTTCCTTAATAGTAATGTCGCGAATGAGACATTACTAGTATTACTTCTCAGTGAAAACGGTTGTGTACAATTGTTATTACTAATATATACATCGTATATGTATGTGAAACGATAGCAATAAATAGTAAGCATTAGATTAAAACGAATGGATGAGATTAAAACCTCAAATGAAGTGAAGCAATGCATCGAATCTTCAAAGCTCATTCAAATACTAAAGTAGTAAGTTATCATTTCCACATGCATTGTTCCTTCTATTAGGCAATTAACGAACCTCATAATTAAAAAATGTAAATTGGGGGATTCTGTGAGATTGTTGTCTAGGACGAAATTTAAAAGGCTTGAAACATAGATATGACGGCGATTAGGATTATTTGGATCTCATCAATGTCTTTGTTGAATTAGTGCATGTTCCTACATCAAATTATTACATAAGGTTTATATTCATGATGTTTAACAAAATAATGCCTATTTTGTCTCCGTTTCCCCCCTTCCCTTGCCTCCGCCATGTCATATTGCTTTGCAATAGTTAGTAGGAACTGATACTCGCATGGACGTTTTAGAATAGTAAACCTAGTCACACAAGAGAAATTCTCAATCTCTCGCTGACAACTCGAATAAATCATTTGTAGTGATTACGATTAGAAAACAAAATGAATCTATAAATTCTAACCTATGATCAATACAAGTTCGATGGAATAAGAAATAAAAACTTACACTATAACAAATGAAAATGGGTTGAAAAATATCCTTCTTTGATGCTCTGGTCACCCTCCTTTGCCTTTGAACCGTCAAGTTTTTGAATGAATATTTATGGGTCAAAATAAGTTTTAAGTAGGGAAAATTCCGCACATAGCATGCCCAAAGCGTATGGAAACAAGTGTGGGGTGCATGGCCCAAAAACCGCAAAATGACATTATCTTTTTTACGATTAGGGTGTGTGGCACCATGCGCAAGTGGATGGGTGATAACCGGCAATTTTGTAGGTTATTACACTACACTTATCCCCCATAATCTATAAGAAATTGAGTGATTGCATGGCCTAAACCTTCTAATTAGTGATTATTTAGGAATTTATGGTTTTAAGTAGTTTTTAGTATTATTTAATCATTTTGATTGTTTTGGATGTTTGGTGGATCAGGTGATGAATTTTCTCTGGAGATCTAGGAAGATACAATATGGAAAAGGAGAATAGTGATGTATGAAGATACAACATTGGATATATAAGATGATGTATCACACCAAATTGCTAGACGGAGACATACAATAGTACGAACTCATGAGACCATTGCCTATCATTTCTTAACGGCTAAGTCCTATGAGCTGGCATCAATGATTGGTAGTACGAGGAATAAAGAATATGTATGGTACTGGAAGGATAAGATGAGGACATGTCATGTGAGAATTTACCAAAGAGTACAACTTGCAGTGGCTGGCCTTGTACTATAAAAGGACAACCACATGTGAGTGCCAAGGGTCAGAATTTTGCATAGTGAAATTAGCCGCCAAGTTCCAATAATTTTTAGCAACCACTAGAGTTCTCACTTCATCACGTCTTCTCCAAAAATAAGCATGAGTGCTAGTTTTTAATGGTTTAGAGTTAGGATTTCTTCGGGTTGGAGTGAAATATGTTATTAACTCTTTATTATTTTATTAATTTAGTGTTTTCATTTATGTTTCACTTCATCTGCGTGGTTAAGCTCATGATGAGTTAAACTCCTTCTTGTGTTTTAGACATGATGAGGTTATGATAATCTTTGCTTAAGATTTAAGGAGTTATAATTTTGTGCTTCTTTCAAACAAAAATGTTTTAACTCAAAATCTTTAAAAATAAAACATGATCACTTTTATTTTTAATGCAAAGTTCCCTGAGAATGTAAGGTAATGGGAATGAAAAATGTTAAATTGTTTGGTATGAGTTACGTTTCTAAGTGTTGAAAGTAGATGGGAACAAGACAAACTGCTTAAACTTAAACCAGATATTATAAGAACATAGAGATACGCCAAGATCTATCTAGGAGTCTTGTCATACGCCACGGCTCAACCTCTTCTCAGATGGGAAGCTACTGATGACCTAACCTAATAATGTTGCATGTTAAATATTGTAATTGTACCCTGATTAATGCGTGTCTTCTCATGCTTAACATGATGGATGAGTTGAAAGACCCTTAGGGTCACCAGGTTGCCAATAAGCCATAAAAAGATATAACTTTGTATACTAGAGCGAAACTTTGTCATAACTAATTCATTTTTTAAACCATGTTTTTACTTTTGAGAACTTTTAAGTCTTTTTAACTATTTTTCTAAACTATTATCTTTATTTTATTTTTGTGACAATTATGATTTATTTTATTTCCGTGTGAACATTTTATTGTTGTGAAACTTATGATTTATTTTATTTCCTTTTAAATAAGTTGTTTTCTAAAAAGCCATAGAGTTATAGTTTTATAGTCCCTGTGTGATCGATATTTTTTTATACAATAACTTGATTATTGTATACTTGCACTTAGTCATTCCACCTAGAAATTATGGATATCAAACTGGGTTGGATCCATCAGGTTGACCCGTTTAACCCGCCTTTTTGTGCAAGGTGGGTTGAGATTTTGAATCCGTCACAAGTAGGGTGTCCGCTAGGCCTACCTTGCCAAAAGCGGGCCGGAAATGGGGCGAGTTGGTCTGTTGGGTTGATATATTAAAAAGAAACTATATCTTTTTCACTTCTTTTTATATATAAGCATCTATTTGGTTCAGCTTCTACATCGTTAAAAGCACTTTTAGTAGCCTCAAAAGTGAAAACTAGCAATTCCAACATGTTTGATTCAGATTTTCAAAATCAATTCTCATCTCTAAAAGCAATTCTTGTTGAAGCTATAATTCCTAGATTTTGAGTTAAGTAAAATCAATTCTCCATTAAATCTAGGGTTAATTAAGTTTTTGGTTCCTATAAATATCTGCAGTTTTGTTTTTAGTCCCTATAAAAATAAATCACATTTTTTAGTCCCTACAAAATTTTCTGTTAGTGTTTTTAGTCCCTGTTAAATTAAAATTTGTTTAACTATGTTTAAACTTCTAAATTTTTGAAAGATTTTTTACATACATGTTCATAACATCGTAAGACACTCTTTTGTAATTTTTTTTTAGTTTTTTAACATGTAATGAATTAAATATGAATTTTTCTAAAACCAAATTTTCAAAATTATATTAATAAAAATTTGGACCTAATAATAAAATTTCAAGTTACTTTTTTTGCGGAGGAACTTTGTATAATATTCTAAGTAAGTATGTGAAAAATATGTTACAAATTTAAAAGTTTAAGCACAATTAAGCAAATTTTAATTTTACAAAGACTAAAAGTATGTGTTGGTCCCTGTTAAATTGAAATTTGTTTAATTATACTTAAACTTTTATATTTTTAAATGATTTTTAACAGACATGTTAAGAACATTATAATAATCTCTTTTATAAAAAATTAGAATTTTTTAACATGTAATGAATTAAATATAATTTTTTTAAAACGTCAAAAATTCAAGATAAAACTAACGAAAATTTGGACCTAAAAATAAAATTTTGAGCTAATTTATTGTGGCGGAACCTTTTATAATGTTTTAAACAAGTATGTAAAAAATCATTAAAAAATTTAAAATTTTAAGCATAATTAATCAAATTTTAATTTAACGGGGCTGAAAACACTAACGGAAAATTTTGTAGGGACTAAAAAGTGTGATTTATTTTTATAGGGACTAAAAACAAAACTGCAGATATTTATAGGGACCAAAAACCTAATTAACCCTTAAATTTATATCAATTCTCCTTCATTTTGCTTTGTATTTAATTTGATGAAATAAATTTAAACAATAAATTTAATGACCAAATTAGCCCCAAAAAATATTTATGGTCATGAGCTACCAAATTTTAGATTTTCCTTTGACGTGTTTACTTTAGGTTTAGATTTCCTGTAGTACATTTCTTAATTTATGTATAAACACTTTTTGGAAAATGCTAATTTTTGTCCTTAAGGCACAAGTTTAGAAGTCAAATGTAGAATTTTTCTTTTGAAAATTGTGCATTCAATGTCTTGAAAAGTTACAAACTTATTTTTTCAATACAAAACTTGTGTTCTAATTTTTTTTTTAATCTTTGACTTGTGCTTTTAGGGCACAAATTAGCATGACCCAAACTTTTTTTTTGAATTACTTTATTACGTGTAAAAACCTTAAAAGAAGAATGCTACATGTGAAGAGATTCTTATAAAATTATGAATTTTTTTGAAATTTTTTATTCAAAAATATAAATTCTACGTATGAGTTTATTTTAAATGATGGATCAAAAGTGAAAATAAAATTTTTTTAGGAACTAAAAGTCGAAAAATTGAAATATTTATAGGATTTAAAACATAATTAACCCAAATTTAAAAAAAAGTTGTTGTTTCTATATATAATATATATCTGAAATCTCAATTTCCAAACCTAGAAATAATTCTCATTTCAAAATCCCCAAATTTTCACTCTTTCGCGTCAATTTTCTTCCCTTTTCTCAAATCTTATTTCTCTTCATTCCGTTAATTTCTGGAAATTTCGGTTTTTGTTTTATATAGGAATTGGGAATTCAATCACAGTGACAAAGGTTGAATAGGTTCTGGCAATGCCATTGGTGAATTCTGTGATATAGAAAAAGCATAATAATGTCTTGGGCTGCTCCTGAAGATCTCTACCTTTCTACTTCACTTGCTAGTTATCTTGATAGTAAGAATCTCTCTCCATGTTTTTATTTGTGTGTAATTTTTATTGTGACCTTGATTGGAGAATTTGACTTATAGCTTATAAGCTGGTATAATTAAAAAAGTTCCGTTTGGTAACACGAGCTTATTTTCATGAGCTTATCTAATTCAAGTAGCTTAGTGACCCGTTTGGATTGACATATTTATTTATTAGCTTATGCAAAACTGTTTATGCAAATAAATCAGCTTTTATGTATTATTAATAAGTTCTCACTAACGAAAATTGGTTTTCATAAACTACTTGACAAGAAACTTATAGATATGTTTGGTATGATATAATTATAATCCTAAGAGATGGCTTTTGTAACATGTAAGGTAATGAGAAGTGAAAATCTTAATAGTCGACCGCTTTAATTTATCGCAATTTGGGGACCTCTATTCACTCAACTTAGCAATAGCATCATTATTTCTCTATTCTAGTATGATATATCGCAGCTGGCTTTTCCTCTTTAATCAGTATACCTGTTAATTCCTGAAGAAAGTGATGCATAAGATTGATTGGGCTATTAACAATATCAATATGTTAGATATAAAACCGTTGGCGAGCTTTCACTTAATGGCTTAGGCTTTGGTTCATGACATGATATCGAAGCCTCTATGATCATGTGATCTTGAAAGTTTGATTCTTGTTGCATCTATTCTTTCTTATGAAAGTTTAAGTTTCAGCACAAGCTTAGGTGTTCCCGTGCATTACAGTTTTAGATGTAAAACCATTCGTGTGCTTTTACCTATCAACTTAAGCTTTGGGGTAGTTCATTCACGACAATATTTTATTTTGAGCTGAAGATGCAAATGTCGTTGCTTTTGAATTGTAATTTGTGTAAAAGAATAGTCTTAACTTTCGATGTTACATTGCTTTTGACATATCTTGCACGCAAGTCTTTCTGGAAAAAAAATTGTACATATAATGTTCAAATGTGATGCAAACCAGTTATTAGTGGTAATTAAACTTGGGTTTACAATTGACGTCAAACTGATTTTATATTTCATGCCAATCTTATATTCTATTACTGATCTTTTTTGCAGAGAAACTTCTTATATTGCTACGAGATGGTAGAAAGCTCATGGGGACACTTCGCTCTTTTGATCAATTTGGTAACAACTTCTCAAATTACGTAAAGATTTGACATGCGTTAGGTTGAGTTTCTAATATTTCCTATCAATAACATGCAGCTAACGCTGTTCTTGAGGGTGCCTGTGAGAGGGTAATTGTTGGTGATCTATATTGTGACATCCCTCTCGGTCTTTATGTAATCCGTGGAGAAAATGTTGTTCTAATTGGTGAGATGGTATGATTGCTAACTATTTCCCTTTGCATTTAAAACTATTTCTACTTTTTAATCTTAGTTTTACAACCGTCTTTCAATTTTCAGGATGTGGAGAGGGAGGAACTTCCCCCTCATATGACCCGTGTTCCTACAGAAGAAATCAGGAGGGTAAATACTCCGAACTTAAACTTCTTTATGATATTCTGTGTCTATTTTCTGTCACCTAGTTCTTGCCCTCACTTGAGGTAATGCAAAGTTGTGGGCCATTCATGGCCGAAGTTCTTATTATTGTGGTAATTTAATTTTCTTCGTACTTCTCCAAACATTTGCTACATCTTGAAGATGTAAAGTACTTCTGAACTTCTGAATGAAACAGATCGGTAGGGCTTGAGAGAGTTTGTTTGAAATTAGAATAGGTGCTACTCTGTACTCAAATATTAGCAGAAAAGTAGGCATATTTGGTGGACCAGAATATATGTAAAATCTAACTTACTGCACCCTATAGAATGCTATTATTCTCAAAATATCCTTCATCGGAACAAGTTCTCATACATAATTAAATAAAAAGAAATGGTAATTTAGGAAATACAATTGTTTTTTTATTGCATTGACTAAATTAAATGAAGTTAACTATTATTCTTAATCTGTGTGTATTTAGTTATTTTTGCTTATAATTGATTCCGGATGGAGTATTTATCTAGTAAGAATAGTCATGTTTGGTGGTTAACGTGTTAAGACTTAGGGAATTGACGTAAATTGGAGGACAATTTAGAAGAGGTGGCATTCTAATTTGTTATCATTTGAGAACTGAACTCTGTCTGTGGAAAGGGAAAACCCTTTGTGAAGGGCAAACCTGGGACAGAAAATCCACTCCCTACTATTCTTTCTGTTCTTAATTCAATAAACATTGCAGACATATTTTATTTTTTCCCTTCCCTCATTTTGTTTACGTACCTCTCTGAAAACTTGGAATATGTTTATGGTTCCAAACACAATTAATGTACTTCTGTTTGTGAATCTACTAATCATTATGGTAAGTTATATGTTTCTTGGCTTAGGGAATAAGGGTAAGTTATATGATGCTGAGTGTTGGTACTATAGTTAGAATTGCTGCTTCGTGACTACATGTCATAGGCTCGGGTCGTTAGATTAGTCTCTTGCAAATATAAGATAAGGCTAATAGACCCACTATGGATCCGACTTTACCTTGGATCCATTGCAAGAGTTTTATAGCACCAAGTTGCATGTACTAATATGACAGTGAACTAGAAATAAAGTGGATAAACAAACGGTTAATACTTCATAATCATTTGGTTTGACATAGTAAAATTTACTTATGTATTGACTCTAATTAAATTAGTACTACTTATTAGGGATCCTTTGAGATGTTTTCTTTATAAATTGATTGAGAGAAGGGTTATTGATGCCTGAGTCATGGCTGTTGTCTATTTCCTTAGGTTTCTCTTTTGATACTTACGTCAGCAGTAAGCTAGTACTCATGTTTTGTTATTGGATGAAATACTTCATTGTTCTAATTTTGGTCAAATACACAAAACTTGATACATAGAAGGGTTTCATAATTATGCAAACCAGAAGTTTCTTCTATTTGCAGACACACGGGTTTCATATTTATGAAGGAAAGGGTTTGAATAACTTTTTTTATTCCATTGATTTTCTGTTATTATGATTTGGAGTTGGTTGAAGCCGTCCTCTTTGTCATGCAGTCCTGTAAGTTGATTTTATGCACGCAATAACTTGTTAAATATTCTATAATGAATGGAATGTGATACTGTAGGCACAGAAAGTAGAAAGGGATGCTTCAGAACTAAAAGGGACTATGAGAAAAAGAATGGAATTCCTTGACTTGGACTAGTGATTAACTCTCCACACTCGCTCATCCGCAAATATTACAGCGGCTCTTCTCCAAGTTATTTTATTTTGTTCTTCTGTGATATTGTTGATTTTCATGGGAGGGATGAAAACATTGTTGAAATTTCTTGTGTAACATAATACTATTATTATTCCTTTGCTTTCTTTTCTTGTCAAAAGAAAGAAAAAGTATGTCAATTATATTATCTCATTTTACTGCATGATTTCAGTCCATAACTGACATTTTGAATATCTGGTATTCTAGTTTGGAAATGAAAAGGCTTCTAGTTATGCTGAATAGTTATATAGTATTCTTTTCTGTCAGAAAAAGAAAAAAGCATGGTATGCTTTGAAATATGTCTTTTCACGCTACACATGCACACATGTAACATGCCAAGGACAGTTGATCCAACTTCTGATCATGTGCACCAAAGTGGGCACCTTTCCACTCCAGTACTCTCTCAAAACCAACACACAAATATGAATACAGTAATCCAGTAGCCACGTTGGTAACCTAATCAAGTAAGCAGTATAGGAGAAAATGTAATACACTGTCTTTTTTGGTTACAAGGTGAGGTGGGAACCAGTTTAATCCATATTTGAGTAGCAAAATGTTCAATCTCTAAGCACTCTGGAGTTTATATTAGGTTATAAAGTCAATATTATAATCAAATTGTCGTAATTAATTATAAATTTGTTTAATTAATATTATTTAAAATTTTCAGGTTTCACTCTAGTTACTTCAAAAAAATGGAAGACGAACTTAAGCCTTTGTACCTAAAAAAAGAGTAAACAGACCAATTTCTAGTGTCTATTTGTTTGATTTGAATAAAAGAAGTTACATTAATTTAATTAAAGCAGGAAAAACATGTGACTATATTTAGGGCACCGACAACCTTTAAAATCTTTAGAAATTAAATTTCGTACGTTAGACTAATTCAGACAATCCATTCCACAGTCAAAACCGAAGGCCATGCTGCCCCTCCCCCAAAGTTATACTTTTCATTCTATTTCTATGCCAAAGTTTTAGAAGAAAAATTAATAACCATGCTAGTAAATAGTTCCAAAAATTATTTAAAAAAGGTCTCGTTAACAAGTGCCCTAAGAGAAGGAACCTATAAAAAGAAATTATGTTTTGAAAATATAAGTCAAACACTTGTTGAAGTTATAACCGTACAATTTACAATGCAAAAGTTGCTAATTTTAGATGTTTAAACAATGTTCTTAGAACATTTGTTAACATTTTCCTAATAAAAAATATATGAAATCTCATGAAATAAATAAATTAGTAAATTATTCTCTTCTTTTTTTTTTATTTTTATAAAAAGCACTATAATTTCCTTCGGTCATTTGGATCAATTAATACTATGTGATTCATTTTTGGTTTGAAAAAGTCAAAATAATCCACCAAAATTGACGCATAGAGAATTAAATCGAAAACATTGAGACAGACATATTTTAAGGTTCCAAACCAACCTCACTAGACCAATTGTGTGACTCATTTTTGCTTAAGAAATAATATTTGCACAACTATTTTAAGATATTTTTAAAAACTATATCTTTCATACTCTTATTATATTCTTACTCTCTCTTTATTGCTTTGATTTTTGTGTCTATTTTGCATATCTTTAATTGTTCTATAAATTATTCAAAGATGATTGTATTTTTTTTCCTTCAAATAAAATGGTTATTCAAATAATATTGTTGTTTGTATTTGGACATCTAGATGCTACTTAAACTTATTTGTCTATCTAACAGTGTGTTTTACAAGATGAAATAGTAGTATTTTCACAAGCTCAATAGTGATTAACCAACCCTGCTTTGATATTTGATAGTTTTTTTTTTTTTTTTTTGAGAGAATTTGATAGTTTTTTTATAAGTCAAGTTTATTGACAATCCTTAATACACACAAAAAAAGCTTATACAATACAATATCAACAAACAAAAAGTCAATCCTTAACACAAAGCTTAAAAGGAAACTTATACAAATTTTTATAAATCATATGAGAAGTATTCTTATGATGGAAAAATGTATGCAAGCTGAACAATATATAACCTTAATTTTGATATAAAGTCTAGAAAAGAAGATATTTGACAAAACAAGTAAACCATCTGACTATGTTTAGAGAAAGCTTTTAATTTAGATGTGCAAAAAGAAACATTAACGGGTTATGCTGACCAATGCCCTTAGAGCAATGGTTAAGTAAACCAAAAAAAGAAAGTTTTATGTTGAAAAATCACCTTTTAAACTTTTGAGGAGTTGAATGCACAAGTTTCAATACAAAATTACTATATTTTCTTTCTTAACCATTGCCCACACTGGTTAGCATTTCCCAACATTAATTTATATGCACTCTTTATTTATTTATTTTTAGAATTCTAGTCTTTTTAACTATATTTGATGGAGTAAGTGTTTAAAAACATTGTAGCTAGTACATACCATTTAATAACTTCTTTTAGCTATGTTATCTTATTAAGAGCGCATTCCCTTTGTTATCCAAATATCTTGGCGCAACTAATCAACTATTGATATTAGTCAACCCATTTGGGTTGATCTAGAGCTAATAGTTTGGGACCTGAGAGTGAGCTCCTCCTTCGAGATCTCACGTTGGATTCTCTCTTGTGCTAATTTAGCTTCTTCAAATTTTTTCTGGTGTTAATTTAACTTCTTTAAAAAAAAAAAACTATTGAGATTAGTCATTTGAGTAATTGATATTTATTTAAATAATTGATTTTTTTTTTTTAGAAAATTTATTTAAAGGATTGATCTCTTACGACATATATTTTTTCATACTCACGACACAATTAACAATTTAAATCATTTATCACTTATTTCTCATGTTCGTATTCACTTTGATTATGAAGTATGGTTATAACTCATAAAATTTGTCATTTATTTCGGTCTCACAAAATTCAAGAAAATTAAAATATCCAATTATGCATGGATGATTAATTGTTTAAGTGTGTTTGATTCCATTTTTAAAGGAACCATAATTGATTCAAAAGGTGTACAATTGATTCTGACATTTTGGTTGCTTTCGTGTAGAATTGATTATGGATTTAGAATTGATTCTACTTAAAGCTAGGATTTGTAGCTTTATGATGTTAGAGTTGATTTTGACATACAAATTAATTTATAGTTCAACTCATGTTTACACAAACGTACTCAAACACAAATAATTTTTAAATAGAATCACTTTTAACTAAAATTAATTTTATAAAATCAATTTTATCGAAATCATTTTTTTCCATCACACAAACAAACATACGTTAAAAAAAAGGCTTAATTGCATGTTTGATCCTTATGTTTATTTTAGTTTTTAAGTTGGTCCCTTATGTTTTAAAAGTTTCAAGTTGATCCCTTACGTTTTAAAAATTTTAAGTTGGTCCGAAACATTACTCAGATTGGAATAAGTTAGTCCCTTCCGCAACATGATATTGAGTTTAATAAAATAAAATAAAAAATAATAAAAAAAATATTTTAAAACTGATTTTCTAAATAAGTTAAGTTTCATCACATGTTGTCAATCCGAATCTTTAAACGTTAAGTGACTGGAGGTCCTAACTTATTGCAACGTGAGTAACGTTTTGGATCAACTTGAAACTTTTAAAATGTAAGGGATCAACTTGAAACTTTTAAAATATAAAGGACTAACTTAAAAACTAAAATAAACATAAGGGATCAAACATGCGATTAAGTCTTAGAAAAATGTTATTCAAACATTAACACTTGACATATGATATAAAGAATTAATAATGATACACATCATTAATGCAATGCCATTAATCACTAATCTACCTCAGTTAAACCCATTTTACCTTCTTTGTTCAAAACACTAAACAGATTCACACACTCTTCTTCTTCTTCATCATCTTCTTTCTCACTCTTCCACAGATCCACACCCCACTCTTTCTCTCTCTAAAATGTCCCATCTCACAGTCCTTACAATTCTGTTACTGACACTATCTCTCCAGACAGAAGCTTCCGTCCATGATTACAGAAGCGAAACTTTCTCCCCCAAAGGCAACGCTTTTGTCGTCCATGGAGGAAGTGAAGGAATTTACTCATCTACCGTCAATGAAACTTCTTTCTCACCTTCAATTCCTGACTCTTTCATAAGGTAATAATAATTCACATTCCTTTCTGGGTTTCTTCTCTTTTCCTTAAATTTCTTACCTTTTCATATTTTAGTATTCAGCTTTTTAGTTTAGTGTGAAATGTAGAATCTTGTCAGATTTGAATGTTGTAGTTTATGGGATACTGAGAAACCAGAATTTTCAGAAATCTCATGAAAAATGATTTTTTGAACATGTCGGTGGTACCAAAAATGATAGTCTGGTTTAGTTTCTAGACCTGTTTGATTTTAACAGCTTAGTTTAGCTTTTATAGCATATGTATTTATAATATAAGTGCTTATGTATAAGCTGTTTCTATAATTAAAATAAAATTGAGTTAGAGTCAAATTGTTTTCATGTAAGCTATAAGTTGTTTTCATAAGCTAACCTGTAAAGCTTATGGAAATAAGCTGAAAACAGTTTCAGAAGTGTTAATGCTAGTAGATAAGCTCAAAAAACCAATTTAAGGCTCTGTTTGGATAAACAACTTCACTTGAAGCTTATTGCATAAGTGATTCTCGTAATAAGTGGTTATGTATAAGCTATTTCTATAAGAAAAGGTAAAATAAAGTTAAATTGTTTTTGTATAATCTATAAACTGTCTTCATAAGCTGACCAGGAGAGCTTATGGAAATAAGCTGAAAATAGCTGATCAACATGTCATAAGCAGTTTTCATAAATTCTCCCAAACATTGTCACTAGTGCTTATGTCAGTAGTTAAGCTTAAATAAGGCAATACAAACAGGCCCTAAATAGCGCTTACTTTGTTGTGGAAATTAAGTTGATTGGATTTTGGTGTTGTAATGTGAAAACCAGGTTTGATAAAGTCACATTCCGTAGAAACAAGGAATTATCAAACTTTAGCTCATGGCCGATTCAAGCCGTTGTTTTTGAAGTGGAAGATAGAGAGACGATTGGTGGTTCGGCCTATGGAGGTCAAAGGGCTGTCTGTTGCACTGGTGATCTGGCAAAACTTGGTGTGTGCAATGAAGGACAAGTCATTTACCGTCCTTCTACAGTGAATTCAGACTGGCCTCAAGTTTTCGGCGTTGCTTTTAACATAGATGATGAAGAAGCAGAGCTTCCGTTGAAATCTATTCAGATCACAAAAACCGGAATGTATAATTTGTATTTCATCCATTGTGATCCAAGGCTTAAGGATTTGGTTGTAGAAGGGAAAACTGTATGGAAGAATCCCTCTGGTTATCTACCCGGTAGAATGGCACCTATGAAAATTTTCTTCCAGTTCATGTCTTTTGCATATGTGTTGCTTGGGATCTTTTGGTTCTTTCAATATGTTAGATTTTGGAAGGAAGTATTTCCATTGCAGAACTGCATAACACTAGTGATAACACTCGGCATGTTTGAGATGGCTTTTTGGTACTTTGACTATGCCGAATTTAGCGAAACAGGAATCAGGCCAACCGGGACAACTGTATGGGCAGTTACCTTTGGAACTATTAAGAGAACGGTTGCGCGGTTAATCATTTTAATCGTTTCAATGGGCTATGGTGTTGTGAGACCTACCCTTGGAGGCCTTACATCAAAGGTGATTATGCTTGGTGGAACCTTTTTTGTTGCATCTGAAGTGCTTGAATTGGTAGAACATGTCGGTGCAATAAGTGATCTTTCGGGAAAAGCAAAACTTTTCTTGGTTCTTCCTGCTGCGGTATTAGACGTGTTCTTCATTCTTTGGATTTTCACTTCGCTGTCTGCAACTTTGAATAAGCTTCAGGTATTTATCTGCAAGGCTATCATACCACGATATAGTTTATTTTACACAAACCATGATATGCTTTTATGTACAAATTCGTCTGATGATTATCGTAGACTTTTGATGTGATTCTGCACCACATAAGACGATGAATGACTCAATTCACTTTGTGGTGACTCTTAATGTAATAATAACAATCTTAAATTGTCTCTTCTCTGTTTATGCAATGTAACAGGCCAGAAGGATGATGATAAAATTGGATATGTATAGGAAGTTCACCAATGCTTTGGCAGTAGCTGTGGTTGTATCTGTGGGATGGATATGCTATGAGGTAATTCACAAGCAGAAACACATTTCAAATTCAATTACTTTCTATGCTAACTAGGCCTAGTTATGATAGTTGAATCAAGCTCATTGGTTTATGTAATCAATGAAATCATATACTATGAACAAATTAAAAGGAGCTTTAACCTATACTAGATCAAGAATGTTATGCGTAGTAGACTTTCAATAAGGTTTTGTCATTTCTAGTACTTACCTTTCTGATTTTCTTTCAGCTGTATTTCAAAGCAAATGATGTATACAATGAGCAATGGCAAAATGCTTGGATTATCCCAGCCTTTTGGCAAGTTCTGTCTTACTCTCTTTTGTGTGTCATCTGTGTTGTCTGGGCACCATCTCAAAATTCAACACGGTAAAATTCATACCTCCATCTTTTAAGTCCTTTTGTTATCTAGGGCCGGTTTGGGTTGACTTATTTGAGCTTATCCGCTGGCATAAACATTTGTGAGACTGTTCGATAGAGCTGTTGTTTTCAACTTATTTCCATAAGCTTTTTTGAATAGCTAATGGAAACAGCTAGTTTATACAAAAAATAATATTAACTTTATTTTATTTTTGTTATCAAAATAGCTTTATGCATAAGCCCATATATGATAGACGCTTAATTAAGTTGTCTATCAAAATAGGGATGCCTGCAGTAACAAGATGAGCTTTATCATCTAAGCTCTATGTTGTTCAAAGACCTCATTTTGTATCTCACTGTTGTTGCTGTTCTTTATTTCTGGTCTTGACAGATATGCTTACCGCGATGATGGGAGCGAAGAGTTCGATAGGGATGATACTACTTTGACACTCATAAAACCATCTATTTTACCAAAGGATGTTAGTGTGCCGGATGCTAGACCAGTACAAGGAAATAATGGAAATTCAAATGATGATTTAGAAGAAGATAAAAGAGAATAAGCTAGAATATAGCTATGGTTCTGTAATTCCATTGTATCATTAGCTCTATAACTCTTTTGTTTTACTGATAATTAGCTCTATAACTCTTTTCCTTTTAGTTTTTATTTTATTTTATTTATTTTTCTCATTAGTCTTCTCTGTTCTTAATTTGATAGCATTTTCGACCTGCAGTTACTTGTAAGATTGGATTCCATGATAAAAGTATAGTTCGGTTTACTAATACAAAGGAAATTGTCTTCAATTATGAGCTATTTTATGTATATTATATTATCCATGTGCATACATGCATACATGTGGGGGACACTTGCTATAATATTTTTCATTTTGAAGTTTCCAGCTGTATTATATATTAATATTACTAGTTATGTTTACAATTTTCTATTATAGTTTATGTATTGATGATGAATGAGGTTCAGAGTCCTATTGCTTTAGTTTGTTTTCATAATGTTATAAACTTTCATATATTGAATTGTTTGAAATCTCCTATTTCATGTTCATAATCCACCATACCAGGTAAAATATTTTGATTGAATGTAGGGACTAAAAATAAAACTATGAATATATATAGGGATTGAAAACTTAATTAAGCCTTTTTAAAATAAAGATAATTGACACAAAAAGTTGTGGAACCAAAATCATAACAGTGCAAATTAGAGGGACTGAAAATATAATTAAAGCATTTTATAAAATTACGTTGGGAATAAAATAAAACTAATTTGGTTAAATTTGAGGTTGAAACGATTTGATTCATATTATGAAAATATTTGATGTAATACATGGTATAAACTTCTTTAACCTTTCACAAAAATTGATTTTATTACTTTTAAATTCATCAAACCAAAGAAGGAAAATCAACTTTTTTATGCTATGATATATAATCGAGTTTCTCAAAAGATTTTTAATATTATTGCATTTTTATATCTTGGTTCAGTTAAATTTAAAGAGGTATTGTCCCGTGAGCATAGCTCACTTGGTAGGACAATGCATTATTATATGTAGGGCTGGGGTTCGAACCTCGAACACCCCACTTATTCACCTTACAAGGTGAATTCTAGCCACTAGGCTACCTGACAAAAAAAACAAAATTTAAAAGGTATTCGCTCTTGAGCAATTTTTGTTAAACATGATTTTATTTAATAATCACATTTACCAAACAAGTTTGAATTGCTACAATAGCTCAAAGCCCCTATCATGGTTGGCAAGAAAATCTTGTTAATTCTTCCATCTACTGTACATGATTTAGTTGAGCTTGTTATTTATTACTAAAATTCTGCCTCGTTAAAATAGTCACGTAATCATGTTTTGAACGAGTGGTCTGAACCTCAGTAGGAAAACATTGATCTATGCGTAGTGACTCACGTTATTAACACAAGTTTTTTGGAAATTATTATTGCATACCAACATAAAAAATTAACATACTAACATTGATGTATTCGAACTTTATACTTTTAACTCCTTTAAGTATTATAACAATTTAATTCAATATTTTCGAACCGCTGCTGGATGTATGTAGTTGGACACCCTCCTTTTATGAAGTAACAATTTAAATTCAAATGCTATTCTATCTATTAAGAGAAACCTACCCTCTCCATTCTGACTTGAGTACCTCAAACCATACAAGATTTGATATTGCCAAAGCTCAAACCACCTCAGTTATAGTTTTCTAGTGATGAAGGAAAAGATTCATAAGGGATTTATCAGATGGTCAGATCAAGATCAAATGACTCAATTCCTATTGTGTATTACAGATCTGATTTATCAAAATTAGAACGAGTCATGTGATCATATGATCCGAAAGTCCAGATTGCATGACTACATTCAAAAGCTTGGGCAAATTAATACTTAACAACACAAGTAAGAAGAAATTGTGACCTGTTTTCTTTAAGAAATTAACAATATGCTTACAGGGTTAATTACCATTCAAGTAAAGAACTTGGTTTTCTTTCAGCCTGAAAAACCCTTTAAAAACAACGGCAACACTAATCAGTACAAATAATGAATCACCAATGATCTAATTACAAACAATCAAAGAATGAAGCCTGCCATAGTAGTTTGAATCAAATAGCACTCAACAAGAGGCAAGAGCTATAAGGCTGTGTAACAGATAACTGAAAAAGTCACAACAATGGAAGATGAAAGATATCTAAGATTTCAACTTCAACATACATCTATCTATAAGTGCCAAAAGTATAGAAGTCCTTTTGAAGCTACAACAGCTTTTGGAGTCACCTTAAGAGTAATAATAAACAAAACCACACGTACAACAACAATTCCAATATAAACAAAATGAAGAAACAAAATCTAGAATGTGGTATGAAATCAAATAACATGCTTACATGAAGCAGCATTCAGGCTGAGAGCTACTTTGGCTTTTCATAGCCATACCAATCTGCACAATATTACAATCTTCTTCCTGATTCCCGAGAACCCTGGATGGTAATAAATTATGGAAGCACTCGAGATAGAGAGCTTGTCATAGAAACCTCGGATTCACCGGCAGCAGCACTCAAATCACCTGAACACTCCAGTGAAAAAAATTAAAAGAATTTTTTGTCCTAGCTTCTAAGTTTCAAAAAACTTTCACTCCATCTCCATCATCACTGAGATCTCCTTCTCGTGTGCTGCGAAACAGGAATCCCTTCAAAAAAATCCAAAACAGCATCCTCGAGATCTTCAACAGAATACTTAATGTAATTCTCTGGATGCCTTCCACTCTCTATATGGCTCCTGAACCGACCAAGGAATGATCTATACGCAGGAATCAGCTTCTCCGATATAGATATCCGAAGCTCCTCCCTAAGTTGCGAATCCGGTATCAACCAAACTGCTTGAGTTCTATGTACCTCTTCAAACATAGCATTAAAAGCTTTAAACCTTTCCCTCAAAGCACTCTTCGACACACCAGAAGAAAATCCACCACTTGAATGCAACCCTTCATCTCTCAAACAATACAAGACCCTAACCCAAGTTGCTCTCTGATAGCTAGTAGCTGCCTGTCGAAATTTCCCGGTCAACTTCTTCAAATAATCATCGCCGATCATTTCCCTCAATTCGGGCGACCCTCTAACCTTTTGAACAATATAGTGCACATTGTTCATTATAAACAAATGCAACAAAGAAGCATCTTTATAATGCTTTGACTTGCCATCTAAATTGAATTGCAATATAACAATAATCCAAATCAAATGAATAGCCAAAGGTGGTTTCCCTTCGAGTTCATCAAATTCCATATCAGGAGTCGAAGGATCCCCCGAATACCTAGAACCCGTCGAAGGCCTAGAAACTATAAGCTCATACAAAGTCTGCTTATAATCAGAGATCAAGCTTATGTAATTCATCACATACCTAGTCAAAGGATGAATTGTCCCACCAGGAACAGGAACCTTAGAAGGCTCCTTAAGAACAGCATTTTCAAATTCAGATAAAATCCCTCTAGCAGCCTCAGCCAAACGTGACAAAATCTCAGCCGCCTGAACCCTAATGGATTCAGACGACTTAGAATCAAAAACAACATCAATATCAGGAATCAAATCCATCAAAGCATCATGAAGATCAAGAATCTTAAACAATTTCTCAGGCGACCTACGACTAATACTAATCGCTTCAGCAAAATTAAAAAGCTGAATGGCAGGCCCTTTAACAGTCTCCATAAAACAAGCATCATCAATACAAGTCCCAATCCCATCAAAGATTTGCTCACATAGCCTCTTCTCACTGGCGAAAAGCGTCCTAACACAAACCTTAGCAGCTCTTATCCATCGTCTTATCTTCGTCTCAAGCTGCTCCCAATCCAATCTCTGAACATCACCAATACTCAACTTCTCAACACCGAGTTTCTTAAAACTCGAATCAACAGCTGATTTCCTCACACTGCCGTAAACTTGAATACATTCGCGAAGATATCCAGATGATATCATTCTATCAGCAATACACCGAAGATCGGTGACTGCTTCAGAAGGTATCAGATCTATCTCACGTATACTACTAGCTGAACGGTAAGTGGAAGCAGTAGTAACAGTAGTAGCAACGGAACAATTACTATCAAAACGATGAAGTTTGTCATCAACGTCAACCCCATCGTCGTCGTAGCTGTTATCTTCTTCGTCTTGTAGTTTAGAAGACGAAGAAGATAAGTAAGTATCATCTTCAAGAGAAGGATCAATTTGGTTGTTGGTGTGTGAGATAAGGATGTTACGAAACTCGTCTTCTAAGCGAGCCATGGCGATCTGGATGGTGGAGGAGGGTTTTGAAGGGTGGTTATCGGAGAGGGAGGTGGAGGATATGGAGCGTTGGATTTCATCGACGGCTTGGAGGTAAAGATCGATTTCGTCACGGTTTGTGGTGGTTTGATCGAAGATCATTTTTTCACGAGCTTCTTCGGAGGCGGTTGAGTCCCATCGGAGGATGATTTTTTGAGCGGTTTCTAGAGGGAGATTCTCTGGTGAGGACATTATTGGAGGTGGGGTGTGGAGAATAATTGGGGGGTGAGAGTTTAGTTGAGGGTGTGAAGTTGGAAGAAAAGAAAGAGGTGATGGTGGCTGTAGATAATTTTGTTTGAATGAAAAGAGAGAGAGAGATAGACTGCGCAAAGGTTGGCGTACTTTGTATGGATTGGATTTTAGAGCATCTATTACTATAGCACTTATTATGGTGTTAGAACTATGGATTTCATACTCAAGGTGTACATTAGGAGAGATAAAAATAATGTAAACTACCAATTTAACCACCAATTTCTAAAGTAGTCCGAATTGTAAGACGCTCTCATACACAACACTTCTTATGTAATCTAGTAGTAAAATATAGGTTTAATTTTACTTTTGGACCTCTATCCTTTCAAAAAATGCGGTTATGGTACCCTAACTAATTTAAATACAAAACAGCCCCTTATGTTTTGATTTTTTGGCAGTTTTGGACCCTCAGTCCATTAGTGAGGTGCCACGTGGCCCCCTAAATAATACATGTGGCACCTCACTAATGGACTGGGGTCCAAAATTGTCAAAGAATCAAAACATAGGGGACTGTTTTGTATTTAAATTAGTTAGGGGGCCATAACCGCAACTTTTGGAAGATAAGGGTCCAAAAGTGCAATTAAGCCTAAAATATACAGCTGAATTCACAAAATGCCGAAATTATTATGCCGATATTATAATCGGGGTTCCAACTCCAATACCTCTACTTATGTGTGAGAGTTTATAATAATTTTTTCATTTCGTCTATCTACCAAAAAAAAAATATAGATATGGTAGGTAAAAAAAAAATATATTTGGACTGAATTTTTACCCATATATATTGATTGTTTAATTATCATTTTTACTTATATTTTATTAAGGAGTGGATATATCTTTAAAATTATCAATACTTTAGAGAGATATACGACTCTATTAAATTGTTAAATTGGTCTTTATATTTGACACATATTGTTAATTAGGTATTAACATTTTTTTAACAATATACTATGAATTCAATCTTTATATCTAATCACTTATCATGAATTTAAACTATATCATGCTCTCAAAAAAAGAAATATGTGTAAAATTTGATAGAGGCATAGATCTTTATGAAATATTCATAATTTTAGAGATTAATTTGAGAGTGTCCTAGAAGTTTATGAAAAAAATTTGGTTGTTTACTCGACAAATTGTTTACCCTCCATCTCTTTTTAAATGGACATTTTAAGTTTCGAATGGATCCAAATTCTAGTACTGAGATGCTTAGTGATGGAAATAGGCTGAGTGAACCATAATTTTTTAAATAAGTCGTTTCTAATTTTTAGAAGGGTAATGATAACAAGTTTTCTTAAGACATTTGTTAAGATTCTAAAAAAAAAGTGACGTATATTCAAGATTCAAAGCCAAATTCATAAAAAGGAAAATTTTGTGTAGAAAATATAATGGCGCATATAGTTATTTGTGATTTCATTTAATAATTTTTTTTGGAGGTGATGGGTTGGAAAATTTGAGTGGTTATTAGGTGTTAATTTAAAAAAAAAAAAAAAAAATACATATAAAAAGAATGATATGTATCCGTAAGAATCAACTCTAAATTCCTTGCAGTTATGGATTTGTCAAGCAAATCTGGATCTCTAAAAATTTATCCAATGGTGGACAAAATTTCAAGATCAAAATCTTCTAATGAATGATTTACTTAAGAGTAGTGTAAATGCTCTTAGAGATTGAAAATCTCTATGTAAATCTAATAATTCTACATTTAATTAGATCTTCTATTGCCGCTAGTAAAGTGAACGGCAAAGTGTTGTAAGACCTACCTTAACAAACAATGTAAATATTAATCGGTTTGAAATCTTTACTTAATTTCAAATCTAAAATCTCATAGTTGTATGTGAGTTTTAGATTGCATTCATGGTAAAATAATAGGTTTGATACAAAATATAACATATGATTTATTAAAAATTAATAGTATTGAATAACAATGATAGATTATCTATGAAATAGTGACAAAATAGATTAAATTAAACTAATATGTAGTATTGAAAAGAGAGAAAAAAATAGTTTGATATAATATATCATACTTACAAAAAGATGAAAGTATGTAGTAAAATATATGTATGTGGTTCGGTTCAATTTTGAAAAATCAATCCAAAATTTGATCCAACACTCATTCAAAAATATTCAACTTTATACAAATTTTTATTTTTTTAAATTGATTTACGATTTCAATTTGAATCGATCTGGATTTAAACATCCTTTACTACCGTGCAGCTAGGGATAATCCCTACCCACTTTATTTTTGGGTAAATTGCGTGACAGAAGAAGAGGAGAAGAGTGGAAATGGGATAGGTAACCCTATAACTGTGAGAGTGGGGCATGGATGTGGATTGTCCTTTTCAATTTGAAATAATGATTAGGAAGAGAGTTATAAAAAAATGTTGTTTGTGACTTATATAAAAAAAATGAGAAATGATATTTATGCAATTATTTTTGACAATCTATCTTTCTCTTTTATATGTTTCTCTTTTATATGTTTATTGTGTTCTTACTTATTTTCTCTATCTCTTTATTGTTTTTCTCTTTAAAAAAAAATCATTTTAAAAGTTGTCATAAATAATTCTACAAATATCATTATATAGAGAAAAGTATCTTGAAAAATATTGTGTGTGTGTGTGAAACAGGATACTATGTTGTTTGACTTTTTAAATGCCATTGGAGGAATCACTTTATCTTATTTTGTTCATATTGCTTACGGGCAAATTTAGTCCTTTTTCTTTTTTCTATTCTAAATCAATTAACCATTCTTATTCTTACGTACGTTATGGGAATATATTTTTTGGACAAGTCATCATGGAAATTACACACTCCCTTTTTGGATATATTCATAATGATTGATTTCTTATATCCATCTTTAGTTTAGTTCACTTGAAACGTGTTTATTCCAACAGTTTTTCATATTTTAACTGGTTTCCTTTTAGGTAAATGCATATATTTGTAGTGTAAACTTACCTAAGAAAGGAGTTTTGTCGGATATACTCCATTTAGTATTAGCTTCATTTAGTTCATTTAGTCTTTGGATGTAAGCCACATGACAAAAAAACAATGAAGGGTTGAGATTTAAAATTTAAAATCTCAGCCATTCATTATTTTTTTGCCACATGCTTACATCCAAAGATTAAATGAAACTAATATTAAATAGAGCATACCCGGACTCGTGCGTAAGTTTTCATGAAATTTATTGATTTCTTAATTAAGATGGATAAACATAAAATGTTATGAGCTTTTCTTAAATAGAGCATACCCGGACTCGTGCGTAAGTTTTCATGAAATTTATTGGTTTCTTAATTAAGATGGATAAACATAAAATGTTATGAGCTTTTCTTAGCTAGGTACCTTATGCTATTTTTCCCTTTTGTCTAAAGCACCTGCCACCACTACGTAATACATTCCTTTTCCTTTAGTAGGTAAAATACATTCATTGTCTATTAACTTTCTTCCTTTAAGTTTAGTCGTGTAACTTTTATTAAAAGTTGCAATTTATTTTTACTAATTGTAATTAAATTTCTTACCTTAGAAGATGTTTATATTTGTAAAGTAAGGGGTTATTTCGAAGAGAAAAAACCACCCCCAAGCACACACACTACCCAAAAAAAACAGAAAAGAAGGAACAAGGGAACACCCTAGAGGCCGGCTTGAGGAGAGAAGGCATAGAAACCCCACCTAACTCCTCACACAGACCCAAGAACCCCCCCCATAACACCTTACCGTTGTCAATAAAGATCGGGTTGCACCTCTCACTAATGATAAGTGCAAGAATTAGTAGGACACTTAGTTAGGAACCACTTCCAAATTAAGAGTTTCACTCTATCCACCACAGGCTCCTCACGGAGTACGCCACCTGAAAAAACTAGGTCATTCCGGGACGTTTAGATGGTCTAAATGACAGCATGTCAAACAAGAAGCAACCTTAAGCTAACTCTCTTCCACCCACACCTAACCCCGTAAAGTCCTGGAACTGTTGGGCAAGACCCCGGGGGGTCACAAACTCCCAACCTAACCACCTAGACACCTGATACCACACCGGAAAGACAGAAGGGCACGAGAGGAAGAGATGCGCCGAAGACTCATATGGAGCAGAAAAGAGGACACACCCCAAAGCCCCCTCTAGAAGAGGGACATCACGCCTAACGAGATTACGCCTGGTGGGAATCCTATCCAGAAGAAGTTGCCAAAAAAAAAACAATGACCTTAAACGGAGCCCACGACTTCCACACTCTGGCAGCAACCTGCAAGATAGAACCCTTTGGTGCACCCAGAGCCGGCAGATCTTAAAAGGTAAGAGTAGGCCGACTTAACCAAGAAGCGACCATTAGGGCTAAGGGTCCAAGACCACTCTTCCTCCCTCACCGATCGGAAGTGTCTAGTCGCAACCAACAACAACTCATTGGGCAGGTCCGGTTCCCATACAAATAGAGGCCTCCTCCACCTAAGGTTCGAAACACAGACACTTCCCTCCCACACACCTAAATCCTCCACTCTCCCATCGGTCTAAATTAAAACTTTTAAAGGTTGATCAAACTATAACAAAACAATAAAAAGTACCAAATTGAAAAATGAAAAGTTTAAAGGGATCTTTTTTTAAAAATAAATAAATAAATAAATTAAAGGGATACAGCTGAAATTTTTAAAGTACTTAACTGTGTCTTTTATCCAAGATAAAATTGGCTCATAATAATGAAATGGGTCATGTTAACCGGTACTCCTGGAACATTGGTTAAGGAAGATTAAAAAGGGAAGTTTAAAATTTAAAAAATAAAATAAAAATTATATCTTCCTCTTGTCTACTCCCTTTCAACCAAAAGAGATTCTCGCCAATACCAAAAAAACAAAAAAATAAAAATAAGAAAAAGAAGAAGAGATTCTTAGGTAGCGTAACATCAAATCAAATCATTGCGACTAGGTTACCAAAAAATACCAACAATGTGTTGGGTGGCTGATAAATGGAGCATGTAGAAGGGTCGTTGTAGTATTTTTAGTATAACATTATTACTATAAAACAAAAAATTCAAACAAATAAATGTTGGAAGTAAAATTTGTGCTTGTAATGTATAGTCGTAAAGAATTGTTCATAGCCATCAGAGTGTCTGCGACATGAAAATACCAAAGTTGTAGCTAATATATTATTTGTGCTATATTGGTTGTTCTAACACGACTTCTTTTTCCTTTTTAAAGGTAACACGACTTCTTTTGTTTATTCTAATTTGGCAGCTCTATTTACTCAATGACTTTCTTTACATAGTTTTCATAGCTAGTTTATATGAATAATAATAATAATAATAATAATAATAATAATAATAATAATAATAATAATAATATAAAAAAAACATAAGGAAACACGAATACGGACACGGACATCGGATACAACACAGACATCGATACGCCGACACCACTAATAATTTGAGAAAATTACATAATTCAGTGTAATTATATTTGTCGGTGTTGGATACTGAGATAGGCCTAATCCGAAGAATGTTAGTAGGAAGCAAATAATAAAAGGAAAAATTGTCTCTGATTGTAATTAGGCTTAATTGCACTTTTGACCCCCTATCTTTTCAAAAGTTGTGATTTTGGCCCCATAACTAATTAAAATACAAAACAGCCTCATAAGTATTGGATCTTTGGCATTTTTGGCCCCCAATGCCACTTTTGACTTAGCTTTCGCTGACGTGGCACCCACAATGGTCGACATGTGGCACCTCACTTAAGGGATTGGGGCCAAAACTGCCAAAGATTCAATACATAGGGGGCTGATTTGTATTTTAATTAGTTAGGGGGCCAAAATCGCAACTTTTGAAAAGATAAGAGACCAAAAATGCAATTAAACCTTGTAATTACACAAAAATAAACAAACAAGGAAGACATGTATTTGACCCATTTGCCGGGAGTTTTGAATTCAAAACAAGACAATAAAACCCATGTTGGCCAACACTGGGTTGTAGAATTTATGAAATGTTGGTTCGATTACTACTTGGTACTCACTTCCACATGACTAGTTATGGATGTAGAAATTGAGTTGCCACCATTGGCTCATACACATTCAATTATAAAAGGCCACGTATCTAATAACTCTCGATCTCACACCACTATATATATATATATATATATATATATATATATATATATATATATATATATATATATATATATCAATCATGAATATTGTTTGTGGTAATTATGAAGCATGATCTTTGTTTGGCACAAAAAAGTTTTGAATCAATCAATTATATCTCACTCTTTTAACAACATTGTGTTTATGTGATTTTTTATTGGAAGAACAACTAATTGACAAGTTTACTAAAAAAGTTTATTAAATTGGCTTCTAAGTATAACTTAGATGTTGCTCAAAAAAAAAAAGTATAACTTAGATGATAAAAAACTTCAAAAATATTTGATATGTTAAGACGAATATTTAAACTTGTAATTTGCTATTTTAACACTTAGTTCGTGTGAGTTTGATCACTTTACTCTTTGGAACAAAAGAGAGAGAGTTATCGAAAAAACACTTTAATCAGATATGCTTATATAGTCTACTAAAAATTGATCTAATGACCCCAATTATTTCAATTTTTTCAACGATCAATTTAGCGATCCAATTTTAAAATGATATTTAGATATGTTGCAAAATGATTTCGTGAGTGATTTGCGAAATGTGGCTAAATCACCAATGTTAATGACTAAATGAGTGGTCAATTTGACATTTTTAATCTCTCTAAATAAAAATCCCCCGTATAATTGAGATAAGACAAATGACCTTTGAGTGGGCTACTTACATCAATACTATAATTATATCGACATTAATTATTTTTATAATATAAATTTTGTGATTTCATATATAATTTAATTTAATCGTTAGAACTTTTTTTTTTAGTAACTAATTGTTGGTATTTATTTAAAAGATTGTGAGCTGTTATCAAACACGACACCTTATATCTCCCAACCTCTAATTTTCTTGTCCAATACCACAAAGCATCCTTATACTAAGTTATATCTCTCTAAAAAAATTCATATTTATATATAATAATATTATTGTTTCAATTTTTATAGATACATGTTGAAATTTTTGTCTAATCCCTTCTCTTGATCTTTCTTAAATACCATTTGTTTTCCGTTAACTCAGTCATTGCTCCCACCCAGCGGTAGGCATGGTGTGACAATCACATACCTCTTGGCAACCAATGGTTTCCTAGAGGAATATTGAATAATCAATTAAGTCATGCTCTTTTTGTACCAAAAAGAAAAGTCATGCCATGTTTGCCTATGGGATTTCCATAACCTTCTTATCCTATATTCTTCAACAACAAAAAAAAAAAATGAGAAGATAAGGTATAAATATTTAAGGGTTTAAAATGATAGTATAATTATAAATAGTCTCTGTGAATTTAGGTCAGTTAGTATAAACATTGCATAATATATGCATGGACTACCAACCACTGAACTATTATTACACAAAAAAAAAAAGTATAAATAGGAATTATAATATTATTACCAAAACATGTAGGATTTCCTTAGCCGATTAATAGATTGAATGACCTACAAAAAAGATTTTGAATAACAGTACATGACCATCAATTGATAACAAAACTTGTTCTAGAGGACTGTTTCATGTTCTCTTGTGTTTGATCTCGGGTCTATTAATATATTTTTCTGTTTCAAATAAAAATTAAAATAAAGAAAAAGAAAAAGGAAACTAAATTTAACTTGTTTTTGTCAATGTGTGTAAAGATGAGATATATAATTTCTTTTACAAAAAGAAACAAATTCAAAAAATACGTTGTTATCTCTTGTTGTGTAAACATTATTATTATTTTTTTAAATTCGGTATTCAATTTAAAAATCGACTAATTTGAGGGGACCAATCTCACCGTCCATTTTCTAAAGAGCCTATCTAAAACTAAAATAAAGATTTATATGAACTTACCCACCAAAATTAACACCAGATAAAATCATTTTAATTTAACAAATAAACAAGTGATCCATCATACATATAACATTTTTCAAATCTGAATTACACAAAACAGTGCAAGCTAGCTAAGCAATACCTTGCATAGGCTTGTCCCTAGTCCCCATGTTAAAAAATATAAGTGCTCCATAATTAGTCAGCAATTAATTAGCACATATTCCTGTTCACTCTTGAACAACATGTGCATTTCACATAAAAAGAATATTCAAACATTTAAATAATCAATAGCATTGCCATACAAGGGAGCAAGAGAGATTTTCATACAATTTTTACGACATTGGTGAGCAATTGGTATATAGTTTTTTTGTTTTTTCTAATTTTCTTTTTAGGGAATCTTGCATGGTGTGGGTGCAAGGGGTACTCTTCTACAGCTAATTGTTTTTAACTAACTAAAAGACAAATAAAAAATGTTGAGAATTTAGAGTTGCACGAGTGGTGATGCTATCAAATCATTGGTAGATATTGCAATTAAATTTTGAGTGAAATTTAGACAAAACTTCTAGAAGTAAACCTTGTTAGCTGGTCCTAGCAGATTAAAAGCATAATACAGGTCATCATCAGTGACAAGTAATTATTATCATTGTTATTAAGATTGCAAAAGTTCATTTCTCCAATATTGTAAAAAAGCAAAATATGTGAACTTTATCTATTTTATGAGAATTTTGTCCAAAGAAAATTAGAATATTACTATAAGTTATATCAAATTTAATGTATTATATGCAATATTCATATAATAAAAATACTTACATGTCATTTTTGTTAGTATATGAATGAATACCTCATACCATAAATATTCAATTTACACATCCAATTTTTCAATTAACACAATTCCAAATTCTAAAACCCTACAATAAGGAAGGAGAAATTAGAGAATCAATTGGCTTACCTTTAGAGTGAATGAGAACTGAGAGATTAGCAACCAAATAACAAGAGAGATTGAAGAAGAAAAGAGTATCCAAAAAAATATTAGAATTTATCCAAAAAAAATTAAGTGGGTTAATGGGCTATTGAATTGGAATAAAAAGAGTATCCATTGAGCCTGGGCGAGTGCCGGGGGTTGCCGGGTGGTGTCTCCGCCAATGGTCTTGTGTATAAAGTTTTAAATCATTATGACAAAAGTTATACATATGGTTATGTCTAATGTTAATGTAGTCCCTTCTCTAAATTATAAATGAGTCTTGTTAACCAGTGCCCCCGGAGCACTGGTTAAAAAGTTAAAAGTAGAAAGAAAAAAATATAATTTGCATTGAAAAAAACAATTTTCTAACTTTTAAAATATAGAATACACAATTTCCAAAAAAATATTTCCTTTAATAATTTCTTAACCAGTACCTCAGAGGCACCGGTTAACATTTCCCATTATAAATATATTATATGTTTATGTTTAATATACTCACTCCTCTATACCATTTCATAAATGCATTTTTTAGTACTATATGAATTTATATCAAAATATGAGAGGAGAGGCAGATTTGAATACTAATGTCATGTGAGGAGAAGCAGATTAGCATCTCTTGAGGTTGAATTATATGAATTTGTTAATATGGTTATGGCACCTAAAAATTCGACAAAAGATTTGAAGTACAGATAATAAGAGATATCCAAATATGCAGTGTGGGTTATTGTTGTATGCCAGAATATATAGAGACCTACGAGTTTGAGCCTTTCAATTAAATTAAAGACATATCATGCATTTCAATGAATATCCAGCTGGAGTATGCTGTTAACAACAACATATGGTTGACTTAAGCAACATTATTTTATCAAGTTTTGTCCTATTCTATTTAAACAATCAAAGGGCTAAGAAAAATATTGTTCTCTTTGATGGACCTTAGGGGGAAAAATTGTATGTATACCCTATAAGTTATTTGTCCAAATCAATGTATTAAAATTTGATATTTAGGCCACGAATAGTGACAGTTTAAGATTTGGCATTATGTCTTGATGACAATAAATAAATAGAATTAGGCATTTGAATTGTTTTAAGATGGGACGGGTTTATGGATTTGATTATAAAAGTTTAAAATATTTGGTTTTTTGAATAAGCTTATCCCTTTCCCAAATTAGCTCTTGTGCTTATAATTTTTTTTTAAAAAAAAATAAAATAATTTAAGCTCGAATGACAAGATAAAGTTCAAATAAAAAAATACAGAAGAAAAATACATCTACACCTTTGTGTGGTGGCCACAACAACCTATCTAACACATAAATTTCATATCAAAGGTGTGTTCAGTGTTTGACACATGATGATGTCGAATGACGATATGACACCGGTGTTCATTGTTCAATAACTAATTTTTCTTAAATTATTAATCATGATGATGTGTCATTGTTATGTCTGATGTTTGTGTTAATGTTTTATAGACGACAACTTCGACATAAAATCAAGGGGCTATGGTGCAAGCTCCAAAGATGTAGTGCAAAGCTTGTGTTAGAGGTAAGAAAATAGGGAAGAGGAAATTAGAGTTGTTTTGCAGGAAATTAGAGTTTGCTTGTCGAATGTGGTTTTTTTTTTTTTTTTTTTTTGTCTCACACAAGTTCCTTTCATGGGAGATATTTTTGTTTGAGGTATTGTGAACACTAAACATATATTTTTTTTGACAAGGAACGCTAAACATATATGAAGTATTAATAAAAGGCAAAAATGAATATATTTTTAAAATTTTGATAATGACTATATTAATAGAGCCTCATGCATGTAAGATTATTTACTACGTTGTTGGAGTAACATTTACTCTAAAAGTTAACATTTAGAAGGATGCTATTTGAAGGGGAAAAAAACAGGGTGTATCAGAGATATGTAGCGTGCTGATAGTAACTCCATAATATTTTGAAAAGCCTGTTTGGAAATGCTGGAAAATCCCATCTATTGCAGTATGGGATATTGATTTAGGTTTTGTTTAACATACACGAGTAAGTTATTCTTGCACCATACATAAATCTATTTTTTACCATTATATCAATAAATTACATCATATTTCATTTAATTTAATGGGGAGATTTTTTGATCTAATGGTTGAAATAGCTTGATGCATGGTGCAAGACTTTCCTTTCTTGTGCATCATAGACTTGACCATTGCCTAAAACAAAATTGTCACTTTGTTGTGCTTAATTTTAAATATGATTCGAACTCATGTTCTTCCATGATTCATTCTCAACCAAAGATTATTAACAACTTGAACTCAACCATTTAGTTATTAATATGCCTTTAAATAAACAATATTTTTATTGGTAATATTGTAAATTTCATTTTTTTTTTGAGAGCATTGTAAATTTCATTTTATCATCACTTTTTCTTTTGGGTTTTATTTTCTATTTTTGCAATTTAAGTAAAACATGTATGTTTGATAGCTTATAATATATCATAAACTATTTTCATTAGCTCTTTTAACCGTAGAGTTTTAGGCCTCAAAAAAAGTTACTAAATAAAAATGAATTCCATATTTTCTACCACAAAACTATAGTCACAAGCCACCGTCAATATTTTCTATTTTTGTATTTCTTAACCATTATCCCTGAGACACTGGTTAGTAAGACCCGTTAATATCGCAATTGCAATATAAGAACAGTGTTGGAAGTACAATATGTTTTCTAATGTGATGCTACCAAAGAAACTTAGAAAATATGAAGATATTCTACATCATTGACTAAAAGAAGTTACACAAAGAAAGATAACAGAACAAATAGTTCTGAAACATCTTCAAAGTTTTGTCCTATAATTGAGATATCACTAAACTTACCTGTACATGTTCCTAATCTACACATGTGACATGTCCCAAACCCACAAATTGTCATGTGAATTTGAAAAGCCAAATAATGGCACAACCAATTTTCCACTAAACACAACATATATCTGAATTTTTACCTAACTGTTAAATTAATTAATACTTAGGAGATGCCAAATTCAAAATTATCCTTACTACCAAAACTACTTGTTCCATGTCTCTTATTTGATTGATCAACAACATGCCCTTGATTATCACATGCTTGAGAAGAATCAACAAAACCAGGTAAAACCTCTATTGTTCTTAATTCTTGAACTTGATCAACACCATTTGTTTTAATCTCTTCTATTCTTCTAACCGCTTCCATCATATCTAATCTGTTTTGAGGATTACTTTCAGTACAAGCAGCACCAATATGAACAAGTTGTTTCATTTCACTTAATGGATTTTTATTACTTGCAATTTCAGGATCAAGTAGTTCAACTTCTCTTCCTTCAGAAATTGCTGATGCTACCCATTGTACTACATCGGTTCCGCCTTTACCGTTGCTAAGATATTGAGAAGGAAATTTTCCGGTTAGTATTTCGAGTATGACTACACCGAGACAGTATACGTCACAACGAGGCGAAATTTGGTTGTGTTGTAATGCTTCTGGTGCTTTAAAAGCAAGTAATGTATTTGTAAAACTTGAAGGGTTAACTAGATGGATGAAACCATAATCTATGAGTAATGGTTCATAATCTGGTCCAAGTAAAACATTGCTTGATTTTAAGTTTCCATGTGGTAGATCAGATGAAGGATATTCTGTGTGAAGATAATGCATTCCTTTTGCAATTCCTTGTACTATCTTTAAACGTGTGTTCCAATCTAGTTCTGCATGTGATGGTCCTCTATCACCTGCAATTAGTACACTATAACATAAGATACTATAACAACTTAATTAAGTGCTTATAACAACTTAATTGATGGTAATTATGAAAATTTTACCATGCAGCAAGTAGAGTAGACTTCCTCTAGGAACATACTCAGAGATAACTAATTTCTCATCTTTTCTGTAATGATAAGCTAAAGGTGTCAAAACATTCCAATGTTTTAACCTTCCAAGCTTTTTCATCTCAGCATCAAAACCATCTTTTCCCAAAGCATTCAATTCTCTAGTTCTTTTCACAACCACAGCAACACCATTAGCCATCACAGCTTTATAAGATGATCCAAACCCTCCATTTCCAAGAACTTCAGCAGAAGCTTTCATCAAATCAGGTAAACCAAACACACCCTTCTCATTATTCATCATCACAAGCTCACCAATCCCTTGACTACCCTTAGATGAACCTCTTTTACTACATGATTTTTTCATAAAATTCATATCTCTTTTCTCTTGATTAGTACTACTAGTAATACTATTACTACTACTTACTTGAACTTCAAAACTACCACTGTCATTAATATTTTCTCTTTCATATTTCTCACCAATAATATCATTAAATTTACCCTCCTTTTTCTTTTTTCTTGATTTGATAATCAAAAATATAGCTAGTGAAATTATTACTACACTTGTTATAACAATACCAATAATCTGCAATGACTTATGCTTACTGTTATCAGGCACAGTCACAATAACATTACTTGGAATAGGATTTGTTTGTTGCACTGTATTGTTGGTAACTGATGTATTACTAATATTATTTGCATCAATAGGAATAGGATTTGTTTGTTGCACTGGTTGTTGTCCACATATTTTGCCCATTTTTTCGCCACATAAACCAGAATTTCCTAAAAAAGAATTTCCATTGAATCTCAACAAACCTTGAGGAACTTCACCTTCCAAATTATTATTTGAAACATCAAAAATCATCAATGAAGGATTATTCAAATTTGGAATATTACCACTAAACTGATTTTTTTCAAGATGTAATTCAACAAGTTGAGGAATCTCAGCCAATGATGATGGAATATCACCTGTAAATTCATTATTAGATAACCAAACTTTCTTCAATGATTTCATTCTTTGAAAATATTCCTTAGGAATATGTCCTGAAAATTTATTTCCCGACAAAAACATCGCTTTCAAGAAACCGATTCGATTCAATTCTGGTATCGAACCAGTGAAAGAATTGTTCATGAAACTAATAGTTCTTAAACCCTTAAGTTCAAGCAATGCATCAACATCAATTTTGCCGAATAATCCCATTCCTTCAAGGCGCAGACCGGTTACAAGACCGTTGTAACAAACAACGCCTTCCCATTGATCGTCTTCGGTACAAGGTAAAGTGTTGGCAAACCAACTATTTAGAGCATTAGCATTTGAGAATGAGTTTTTTAGATTTAATAAAGCTTCTGTTTCTGACAAGGAATATATCATAGAAAAATTTATGATGATATTGAAGATCAAGATGAAGAATGATGGATGGAAAATTGCAGGAGCTGCTATGGCCATTTGGTGATTGTATTGTTGGTAACTATGGAATGTGATTGTGATTTTTTTTTGGTCATTGGTAATTTGTGCTATTTTTTCTTTTTGGTTTCTTTTTGTTTTTTGTTAGTTTTTTTTTTTGGTTACCCTTTGCATGCATGCATGCATGAGGTGAGGTTTCTGTTGTGATAGTGAAAATTAAGATAGCCTCACAATGAGAGAACCTTAAGTTTTTGGGGAGAGAGAATTTGATTTTGAGGTTGAACAAGTAAATAGGAATAAAAGCTATTATAAATTGTTTGGTCATAATTTAATTATAATCTATTATATATAACCTCTAACTGTAACCCAAAAAAAAAAAAATATAACCTCTAACTAGTTTTGTTTTGTCCGGTGTAATTTGTAACTGCGCAGCTACATGTAGTAAATAATTTTACATATTAATCTTAGATTGGATGGTTCAGATTATACATCTATCAAATCGACTTTAAATAATCTATCTATTGATTTAAATTGATTGATCGCGATTGATAACCGTGTTATTATTGAGAAACAACTTAATTTAATTATAACTCAATTCATTATACACTTTTCATTTTTATAATATAATAATATAAAAAATGGAGGCACTCTTTGTGGGTCAAAGGAGGTGTATACATATATTGTGAAGATTAGCTTCAAATCACATAGGATTAGTATTTTTCTTTGAGGCACTCCTTGTGTGTTAAAAGGGAGGTCTATTCTATTACTTTTCCGGATTAAAATATAAGCAAAAATATTAGTTAAAAAATCAATGTATATTGTTAAGAATTTAGTTCACATACATCAATTTTTCAATTATCATTTTAGAGGGAGTATATCTTTTAGCTTCTAAAAAAAAAAAAATTATCTTCACCATTCGCAACTTGTCCAGGTTACATGAAAACCTTACTACTTTTATCTGTATTTACTCAACTGAATTGAAGGTTAAATCTAAATCTAAATTCATGTTTGCGAGCCTTAGCTTGATACTTCTTCCGATCCTATTTACAAGAGACAATTTATTTTTTAGATACATTAAATAATTTATGTATTTGGTTTAGGTTCTTGACTAAATACATACATTATTCAATGTATTTAAAAAGACAATTTTCTCTTGTAAATAGGACCGAGGAAGTATATCATAGGACTATAGTATATTGTTTTCATTTACAAAACTTACCGCCATGATCCATAGATTCAATGTTTTCAGCAAATATTCAATATAACTGATCATCAAAACTTTTCTAAACTCGGCAATGGAACAACCAAACAAACAACTAACCAAGAAAAATGACAAACATTTAATATAATCGATCAACAAAAATTTTGGGAACTCGATGTCGCAGCAGCCACGCGATAGAACTCAATCATAAAATAAAACAAATACATTCTCAAACTTTTAGAAGCTTAATAGTGGTAGAACAAGCTCCAAATGCATGTTATAACTATGGGAAATGTTAGCTTGTGCCCACACAAGTTAATGATTCAAATATAGAAATAACTTATTGAAATATGTGTATTGGCATTGAATCTTTAACATTTTAAAAAGATGGAAATTTATGAAATATTTTGTTTAAGTTTAATTAAGAGAATTTCAAATGACACTTAAAAGGTAAGAATTTTAAATTTCTTCATTCTTATAAATTTTCAAATTTTACATTTTGGACCTCACATTTTCAAAAAATTCAAATTAACCCCAATAAATGTCCAAAAAATTGCAAATTGACCTCAAAATTTTTTAGAAATTATAAATATACCCGTCAGTTTTCTCAACAATTATAAATTGACCCTTCAAATTTTTTGAAATTTGAATGTTGACCCCTAATTTCAATTTTCAAGTTTGACCCGAAAAAATGATGACAATTAAATTTTTTTATTATTCCATTCAAACAAGAATATTTAGAAATAAAGTCAATTTAATTGAATTTTCCTAGAGTTCTAAATTCTTTGAAATTTCTCAATTACCCCATCCAAACACACTCTAAGCCTTTTCCAATAGTTCACTATATCATATTATATAAAATATATATTATTGTTGGTTTGTGACCTATAATAATGCTCATGTCTTCACATGTGGGTCGGATAGCTCAACTGATTTGAGTTAAGGATTAAGGATTTTGAGGTGCAGAGTTCTAGTTCCCACAAGGAAATAAACTAACATAACAATTAATCAACATACTGATTGTTAAGAGCCCTACATCGGATAGAAGATGGTTTGACAACGTGTTTATAAGTGGGGGCAATCATCATCTTACAAACTGGTTTTGTGGGGTTATGTTAGGCATGGCGACAATTTTTAAGATGGTATCAAAGTCTCTTCAAGATCCATTGAGCCACCTGCTATCAGGTTTCCACTATCGGACCACCCACCATTTATGTCCACGAACCAAGCTCATAGTGCTGGTCGTGAGGGTGTGTGTTAAGAGTTCCACATGGTCTGACAATGTGTTTATAAGTGGGGGCAATCCTCACCTCACAAGTTGGTTTTGTGGGTTATGTCAGACCATATTCTATCTGATGTGAGACTCTTAATACTAACATTTGTTATAAAAAAAAATATAAAATAAAATAAAATAAAATTGTTCTTGTCTTCAACTTTTGGAGACAAAAAGCAAACGCAATTTGAGTGGTATGAATGTTTTCTAGTTTAGGGGGAGTGGTATGAGATATTTTGTACTATCATACAGTTCTATTATTAATTTCATTTCACAAGAGAAATATCATATTTGAAGTAGCTGATCGACAAATTCAAGTTGAAATTGTACTTCTATATTGTAGATAATAACATTTATTATATGATTTTCACTAAAAAAGTATTATTTATTTTATAGTTCTAGCTAAGAAAAGAGCATTGCTATTTCAACTGAACCAAATCATCACAAAGTCATCGCAAATGAAGATTGGACCGATTAAATGACTTATTTTAGCGGACATGCAATCAAGAGAGATAAACAAAAAATTTATGGACATACCATTTGCAAAGGCTTTGTGGTGCAGTCTCTTGCGAAAGTTTTTCTTTTTTAGGAAGGATGCGTATATCATTTCATTAATAATAATAGATTCAATATAATATGGGATTACATCTCTTACAAAAGTTAACAATTTCCTTTAATTAATACTGATTTAACGCTTGTAGTCATCACTTCTTAAGAATCTTAACAATATATGATTAGCATTTTGACAATATTATACCCACATAATAGATCTAACGATTAAATGGGTGCATATGATTTGCATTTTGACATTATTATACCCACATAATAGTCTCAGTGTCTAACTGTTGTCTTTGTTTATATTTTATTGAATGAAAATCTATTATTCAGAAGGAAAAATATTTGATAGACATCTGTGATCCCCTTGCACATATGATAGAGATAGAAATAGAGAGGATTATGCGATAGATGTTATATTCCTTCCGTTCTAAAATGTAAGTAAAAATAACTCATTTTTTGTTCCAAAATATAAGTAAAATGGACAAAATTTCATCTGATTTAATCTTGTTTTTTTAAAAAAATAATATTTTTTAAAAAAAGCATTTGTTTATTATAAATGAAAATTACATTCAATTTTCTCTCTATTCCATTTTCTCCATAACTAATAGCAAATGAAAACTCACCACCAAAAAAAAATAATAGCAAATGAAAACTGTTTTCACATCTTCCCACGAAATTTATTCCAAAAAAAACTATACTCCAAATTTATTTATTTTTTTGAAGAAACTAAAATGGATTATATTAACATTGAGAGTGAACCTCCACTGGCACAAGATGTACTAAGGAGGCCACCAAATAAATGGTCTGTATATTACAAAATTACACAAAAAGGTCGGCAAATACCCAAGCAAATTAACGGGTTCGCCCACCATCTCTTAAAACCATACACAAAAGTGGCTTTGTTTGCTTTCAACCACCAATAAGAATTATATTTAACCTTTTCTATAATCTCTTTGATTGGGGTTTCAATATTGTTAAAGAGCATGTTGTTACGCTCATTCCAAACATGCCACGCGCACATTAGCCACTGAAGCTGCATAAACGACATGCGTGATTTCGAATCACTTATATAATGAATAAACTGGAAAAAATGGTATCGAGGACTAAACGGATCAATTCCTGTATACTCCAAATTCTTATGTTTTAGTTCACATGGATCATTTTTATATATGTAATATTATTTACATCTTCCCATATAATATGCAATATTTCTATCAACTGAGTTAAATTCACAGGAATATTTTATTATTATTATTATTATTATTATTATTTTAGGGATTATTATTATATTTTGTCAAGATCTTTTTTTAATGTCTGTCTTTTAGTGGAGCCACTTGAATTTTGTGTAATTATGGATTAGTTTTTGCTGGCCCACTTGAATTAAGTGTTGCTACAGTACAATTCCGTGAGACTGCAGGATAAAATAACGTTTTTGTCGTGGAAATATTAAAGTTACTACTAGTCCTCGCTACTGTCGACAAGGTTGTGATTGGAATTTATAAAAAAAAATGTTAACAAGTTATTAAAAAATAATGAAAAGTAAAATGTTCCATTTTAAAAAAGTCAAAAAGTTGTTGTTTTTAATAAAAATATTTATTTTTAACTTTCTTAACTAATGTTCTGAGGCATTAGTTAGCACAACTCAAAAATTGTAATTGGAAAATACATTCATTCCGGTTAGTTATAGGTGTTTTTATTTCAGCTTTAAAAATTATATATTTTGTATTAAAAGATTTTAGAGATTTTTTTTAGATATTTAAAAAAAAAAATGAAGTTATTTTATTTGGCTACTACCCATAAATATCCATTAAAAGAAATGAGTTTTAACTTGTATAATTACCTCGTTTTAAAAATAAATAAAAAATTGATAAAAGCTAATCCTAATAGTTTTTTATTCTAGGGTCAAAATAGATTTTTTTAATAAAATGATTTTTCTAAAAATCCTAAACAAACACTTAAAAATAAAAAGGTGATGTTTTTTAAAGAAAAAATAGATTATTTTTTTTAAAAAAAAAATCTGAAACAAACGGACCCTATGGATGTTAAAGTCGTTTGAGATAATGGGTTTGTTACTCCTTTTGTTAGTAAAAAATGATTGTATACTTTTCTGTCTCAATTTAGATGTTCCTTTTAAGTTTTACATATATATTAAGAAAATTATTAAAAATGTTGATTTTAATAGTAAAATGTGTTTTATTTACTAAAATATCCTTATTAATTATAGTTAGTAGAAAAATAATATTAAGTAGTGGTATTAGTATTATAAAAGAGATAAATAATTTAAGATAAAAAAATTATAACTAGGGCACCTAATTATTTGAGACGGAGTGAGTATAATTTGTGATTAATGCAGATAGTAATTGAAAAGATTAATTATTTTATTTTTTGAAAAATGATCTTTTTAGACGGATTCTTTTCAAATGTGACAATTATTATAGAATGTAGGTAAAATTACACTTTTAGTCTCTTAACTTAATTTTATGTAATAATTTGATCTTTTATCTTCCTTTCATATCAATTTTGTCCTTTTAGGTCATTTGTATATGAATTTTCAACCTTCACATTCATGTTATTATTTTTTTTATGACTTTCAATCTTCAAATCTATATGTTTGCATATAAATATTAGATTTGAAGCTTAAAAATTCATATGCAAATAGACGAAAATGACAAAATTGAAATGAAAAAAAGAATAAAAGACTAAATTGGTACTTGAAATTAAATTAAGGGACTAAAAATATAATTTTACAAAGAATGTAAGGAGTGCTATTTTTAGGGATGAGAATATGATATACCAGGTTAGGAATATGTTAGGGTAAGAATGTGCAAGACTTGATGGTAACGGTTATATGATCTAGTCTTACTTATGTTGAGGTAAAACCAAACAGATTCAACTTCTCTTCTTGTTTTACAATGTAATCTTCTTCAAGAATATGACAATAATCTTTCTTTAGGAGGAAATTCTATGGTGCACAAATAATGATATTTTCAGAGAGGAAACTCTTCGGTTCTTTAAGATTGTGTTTTGAATGAAAAAATAACCTATGATACCCCTATTGATGATAGAATATCAAACTCTGATTAGCCCAAATAAGAAGAATGTGCAAATAGTCATGAAACAATAGGTACATATCGATCAAGCTTTAATGGAGAGGAAATCTTATAAAGCCCTTGTTATTATGCCAGATGTTTTATCAAGATGTTTAAGATGCTTTATGAAGATATTGGAAATGAATGTCGATATTTGTGAAGAAGGCATTCGAGCAAGGTGTTATTATGCCATAACAAGCAACAAAATATCATATGATGATTCCTAAGGTGGATAACACTTTTAAGGAATTCCTTCCGATCATCTTATGTATTGTGACATGCAAATTGGTTTCTATGGTCCTTGTGAACCGATTAAGACCCAAGATCGATGAAATCATGAGCCCTCTACAAAGTAGTTTAACTTTTTTTTCTTTTCGCACCGGTTTTCGATCCACTAAAGATGGGCGAAAAATCCGGCTCGTGCGTAGAGGCATGCACACTAGCCAAACGTTGTTCCCCCTAATCGAACTTGATATTCCCCAGATACGTCCTTGGAAGGAGCTCCTTGCCACTGGAGCCAAGCAACTTGGTTATTTACAAATTGGATTTTCAGAAAGGTTATGCAGTCATTCTTCATAAGTTTATTTCCAAGAAAAATAAAATGGGTGTTATTTACAAATTGGATTTTCAGAAAGGTTATGATCACAGTGGATTGAGACTTTCTTTGTGATAGTTTAAGCTATGTTGAATTTTTTGCCATTATTTTGTCTCTTATGACTAGCATATCAGCTACTTCGATGTCTCTGGATTGAGCATTTATAACAAGTGCGAGGTCTTCAACAAGATGATCATTTATCACCCTTCTTTACGACTGAGCATTTCCCCTTTATGTTTTAGTTCGGTCAATCTTGGTCATAATTTGATCGTAATTCAAGATCTATGTTCACATGTTTCCAACCATACTGTAAAGGTTCATCATTCAATCCTAATCTACGAGAGTTTAGTTACACATGATAACAATGACAAACAACATATCCAAAGGATAAAAGAAATATACATTAACAATGATGTATATCTTCAAACTTGTTCCCCGAACATTGAAAAACACCACTTTAGGGGTTTTAGATTGCACCTTACGCATCAGAGCCGTCAAAATTTAGATTCCTCGCTTCTAGCTGAAATTAGGGATTTATAATCAATTTTATTTCACGTGTGGGTTTATGTACCTCTCACAAGACCATCATTAATGTGTTGGTAGATGTTATTGGTCTGCCATGTGCACTTTATGCGGCTCACGCATGGAGACAAAAAAACTCATTTCGCCCCTTTATTAATCTTTTCAAGCATTTCTTACTCTGATATGGCTTGTGACTTGGGACATAATTTTCTCAAGTACAGTATGGTCTTCAATTTTTCGTTGTGATAAGTCTCATATCTTTGTAACCTCTATCAATTATCATCTAACATATCAACCTGTCAGATAACACCAAAAAGACGCTAATACATATAGAAATAATTGGTTAGGAAAATTAAATGATGTTTAAAAAACTCTTGACAATACATGACCTAATCTTCCCAAAACCGTGAGTAACTCATTATAAAAACCTATTTCAAAGTGGTAAAAATACTCGATAAAACACCTAAATACATGATATGATGAGGAGTCGTCGATGGTCCAAGGATATCTCACATTTTCTTCAATGACAATGTGCTATTATTTGTGAAGGCTAATCCATCTCAGGAACATTTTATTTATAACCTTTTAAAAAGATTTGTGTTCCCTTTCAGGTTTAAAAGTTAGTCTTGATAAGTCAAGGGCTTATGCATCTTAAGGTATGTCTAGAGACTAGAGCTACAAAGGATAATCTTGAGCATCTTGCAGGCATCAAGTTTATTGTTAGGTTGGGAAAATACTTAGGATTTAAATTTCGTTATGAAAGGACCAAGAAAGAGGATTTCCTTGAGATTTTTGATAAAGTGGAATCAAAATTGGATGGAAAGGAAGAATTCTAAATAAACTAGGTAGAATAACCATGGCTAATGTTGTCCTTTTTTTATCATGCAAATTAAGTGGTTCCCCAATATACCTGTAATCGTTTGGATCGTACGATTAAAAGAATTATTTGGTGTGGCTGCAATGATGAAGTCATGGACATATGAGTTGGAAAAATATTGTTATCTCTTTGAATGGGCAATATACTAAAATAGTGGATATAATTAGCTCATTTCTCGATTATCCTTTTTATCAGATATTAATGTTCCTCTAAGGTGTTCATTCTATGTTGATGTGCAGGCAGGAATCTATTTTTCATTGTTTTTTTTTTCATTTTCCTAGGTTTTTGATATTTAGCCAGGTTGTGGTCTAAATGAAGTTCATGATCTTTGTCAGTGTGGAGAGTACACCGGGATTTATTGCTACTTTAGCATAAGTAAGTAACTTTTCAAACACTTGAAAATATTCTCTTCCCATTTCTCGACCTATTTGTGAAGACTGTTGGAAAAGTGGATACTCTTGTGATCGTAGATATGGATGGTAGTGCATTGACTAATATAGGAAATCATGGTTTGGGGGTTTAGTGAGAAATCATGAGGGAAACTTTTGCTTTGGTATTTATGAAATTATGGGAGTTAGGTCAATCGAACGTGTTACATGCTGAAATTCAAACACTTTTAATTGGAATCAAGTTGTGCTGGTAAGAGCAATTTAGAAAGGTAATTTGTTATTCATATTCATTTCACATGGTCCAACTATTGACTGCGGGAACGCATCGATATTACCACTATGTTAATATGTTGGTGATTATAATAGATTTCATGAAAATAGACTAGAATTTTATTTTGAAGCATACCCTTAATGAAGGGAATACATGTGCTAATGTCTTTGAAAATATGAGAGGCAATTGTTTAAACTCTTTAATTATAATTAATGATTCTCCTCCTTGTTTGTCCTTGGTGCTTCTTGTAGACGCTTGAGGAGTCTCATTTAATAGGACTTAGATTTTTGTTTTTTATTTAGTTAGTTTTCCCCTTTTTTTCTCATGTAACAAAAAGAAAAAAATAAGACTAGTTTTTCTAAAAGCTAATTAACTAAAATATCATACTGCATAACACTAAAAAACATTTTAGGTTTATCGGACTGATATACTTAAGTAAATTGACCAAACTAAAAATGGATTTTTTTTGCTTCATTATAATTTATTATGTGTGTTCATATCCACATATTACTCACCCTAAGTGGAAGTGTTTTTAGTGCACATTGTATAAGAATGTTGTAAATTTCTAAAAAAATCGAATTCTTTATGGAAAAGGAAAGTATAAGATGCACATTGATGGTCATGAGAGAAAGTTTTAGATAACCATGTTGTAGTTACAAAGTATTTATAAGTATAACTAACTATAAGGTAGTCTAAATTATTAGACCTTAAAATAACATTTAGTTTTATGATAATTTATGTCCCAAACTAGACATGTTTTTTTATGGTTAAAAAGATATTGGAAGTAATTGAATATTTAGTATTAGTGAACAACGTACATAAAAACTTATAAGCTGTCAAATAGCACATCATAGTTGGTAAAATGCTCAATTTTGTGGTGTATGGAGATGGAAATTTGTGTTCAAATCTTGTTTTATGTAATTTATAATTTTTTCACCCCTGCTCGACTAAAATATAAAAATAGCTACGAAGTTAAAGTAGAAGATTTCCCACTTCTAGTAAATATGTGAAAGAAATCTTGAACAAAAAAAAACAAAGAAATGTGAAAGAAACTTCGCAGCGTTGCACATCACGTGGTTGTTTTTCACGGAGTCACGATACTATATGCGTCACAAAGATTTATTTTTTTTCACAAAAATAAAACCATATTCATTCATTTAAATCGATATAGTACATCATATATACAAACATCGCTAAAAACGTAAAGAGTGAATCTGTGAACAAAGTCACAGCACCCAAGTTAATAACATACAACGGCAAAATGCTTACAAATAATATGATAAAACCTAAGTCACCGAAATATTCATGCTTCCGGATCTGCAACGTTGACGCTCAAATCATTGGTCGAATCTGTAATTGACTGATGTTGATATTTCAGTAGGAACCAAACGAACACCGCGACAAGACGCGAAATCAAATGCAGCACAAGACGACGAACAACACAACGCCGCAATTAGACGATGAAATCACAAAAACACAAAAACAAAACTTGATATATGTGAAAACAATTTATTTAGATCGAAAGAAAAAGTGAATGAGATGTAGAGGGGTGATTCTAGGTCAAAAAATGACCTAAAACCACCCCTCCTCAATGAACGAAGAAGAAAGAAAATTTAGAGAGAAATTAGAGTTTATCTCACAATAAAACTAGGCCGGCTTAAAAGACTTTTAAAATATTCTAAAATTTATTTATCTTTTTCTTTGTAAAGAGTATATGCGTCACAAAGATGAAAGTAACATTTTCAAATTTAAGAGAAAAAAAAATCATATTTTTGTGAAAGTTTTCTCTTGACGCAGTATTTTTGTGAAAGTTAAAATAATTTTTTTTAGGAGGAATTTTTTTTTCTATTTAGCAGCAACCAAAAATATGTTTAATCTTAAACTTAATAAAATATAATTAAGATTTTTTTTAAAGAAAAGAATACGAGTTTGATTTCTAAACTTATCAATTTAAAAGATATTCAAAGAACCTAAGTCATTTGATAACTTATGGCCACTAGAAAAGGTCAAAATCTCAACTATCATAGGTTAGAAAAAAAATATATGGAATGTGACATGTATTTTCTATAATAAACAACTATTTTAAATTCCTTCAAAAAAAATATTTTAAATATTAAAATAATTAATAAAAAGAAAATTTGAGATTTGATTGTAATTTTGATACGTTCCAAATCTCAAAAACTATGGTGACACACCTATCGTATCTCTCATACATTATGGACCAAAATATTTTTTTAGTAAAAAAATTGGCCAACGGACAAGACATATTTACAACTCGTGTTATTTGTGGCAATAATTGCGGAGGTCTACATTTCATAAATAATAATAAATTGAAAGCTTAAATATGTCTTTAGTCTCTGCATTTTTATCAGATTTTGGCATTGATCTCTACACTTTTTTTGTTTGGAATTGGTCTCTGCACTTTGTAAAAATATTGGCATTGATCCCTCTGTTAACCTTCTGTTAAAAAAAAACACAAAACTATTGATATTGGTCCTTGCACTTTGTAAAAATATTGATATTGGTACCACCTGGCGTGAAATGATTGGGCCACGTGGCACTCCGTTAGTTTTGTGTTTTTTTTAACAGAAAGTTAGCAGAGGGACCAATATCAATATTTTTACAAAGTGCAGGGACCAATGCCAAACAAAAAAAAGTGCAGGGACCAATGCCAAAATTTGATGAAAGTGCATCGACCAATGACACATTTAAACCTAAATTAAAAAGAAAAATTGTGGCGGGATCTTCTTCAAAGAAAATGGTCGATACCCACAACATTGGCTCAAGTAAAAGAGAAATGATATTTGTACAACCACTTTTTGACAACTTTGTGACAATTTTCTCTCTCATACTCACATTATATTTTTATTCTCTCTCTTCCTTTTTTTCTCTCCATTGTTTTTAACCAATGAAAAGAGAGAAAAAAGAAGTTGTTACAAAAGTTGTATCAAATAGTTGTTCAAATATCATTACTCCAAGTAAAATTAGATTAGATGCACTTATTGTTATTGACTTCAGTTGGTAAGGATATTGTATATTATATGCATGATCGAAGTTCGAACTTCGGACACTCCATTTCTCCACATTTAAAATGTATGAGTTTTAATCACTTGACTACCTCATCAAAAACAATGTCGATACCTTGACCCCAAAAAAATGTTGATACTCTCGAGCATTAAAAAAACATTTCTTTCAATAATAATTTAATCCCCAAAATTACACATGTTTTTACTTTCTCTCTCTAATTTTGATTTTCGTGTCAATATCTATATTTCTTTGTAGGGAAATGCTAACTTGTGTCCGGCATATGTTAAGGTACCAAAGATAGAAATTATGCATTGGAAATTGTGCCGATTTATTTCTCACAAAACTTAAATTTAATATTTCTTAATAAATATTTACTTTTTATGAAAACTTTAACATTTGCCTTGTTAGCATCACCCTTCTTTGTAAATTTATAGTCGTATCATAAATTGTCATGCAAACGGTTGGTAAGGACAAACAACAGAGAGGTGTCCACTAAAAAGTGATGATCTATAGAGAGACGTTAAATTTAGCCATAAAATTTGCAGACTAATTTCCTACGTGGATGGTGTGAATGATGAAGGTGTGAGAATTGTGTTTGAATCTTACTTTATGTAATTCACACATGCTCAACTAAAATACAAAAGAATTTATAAAAGGGTTAAATGTAGGCGGTCTTAAACGTAAGTTTGTCTCCGTCATTTGAGCAACTTTTAATTTACTCTAAGTAAAAAATATTAAAATTATAATCATATAATTTAAATATTATTTACTTTTAAACATCTCTGACATTAACACATATGTGACACATGATAAATGGTAATTCGTCTAAAGGGTGGAAGTACCATTAATTTTTGTAAATAGATTTCACATATATTTATAAGAGAATAATCTTTAAATTATTACGTTAAGTTAAAGCAAAAATATTTCTAGTCCCCGTAAGCTTAACTCAGTTGGCAAAGACAATGCATAATATATGCAAGGTTCGGGGTTCGAATCTCGACCATACCAAAAAAAAATCAAATAATAGAGAAAATTGCATTTAACCTTTTGTAAAAATATAAAAATGGTTATGAATTTGAAGCAAAATAGGTCTTCCACTTTCTATAAGAAAAAAATTTGTTTTACCACTTAAGTATAAAAAGGAAATGAAAATTTGCAGCTACCACATCACATGGTTGTTTCTTATGGAGTCATGTCCTATCGACACGATTCACAATGAAACGTGATTCACACGCTTAAAGTGGGTCCCTATTACGCGTATTGTTGTCGGCACGGAACGATTTATTCTTGTCACGTTTTTCTCTAACACATTATCATCAACCTAAAGTTCTTGAAAAATACTATTGACTCCATCAATTTGGCCAAACTCTATATGATTGCTTCGGTTTTCCTTTTGTACCACTTGGTAAGAAATCAATAAAAAGAAGAAAACTTTTTATTAAGAAACGAGACATTGAATGCGTTAATAAGTTCATAACTACTTGTTCTACGAGCGCGTTGGGTCTGAAACTCATGAGAGATTTTGACATCACATTTCTAGAAGCGAATCTATCTTAGAAATAGAGAGGCAATGATCTTCACAAAATAAATAAAAAAATAATAGGTATATGTATATTTTAACTATCCGTTTTTGGAAGGGCACATAAGAATAGTGTGAATAGAGTTGGAAATATGCTAGATCGGTTTATAGGGACCTACAATCTGACCTGATATGTTTATTAAAAAGATTAGGTTTAAACTTTTGAAAAATCCAATTTAAGTAAATCAGTTGGGCTTAGGCTCATGGACGGATCCATTCGAAGGCTATGTGCGGCTAAAGCCCCACATCCAACTTTCCTATTTTTTTAATTATAAATAAGGGTAATGGTTATTTTGGTCCATAAATGTCTAACGAGTAATCACAATACTCTCTCAATATATTAAAATTTAAAAATAGTTTCTGATTTTGTACTTTGTTACTCATAATAGTCCTTGAAATGACAATAAGTAAGGATATTGAAATACTAAGATGACAATATTAACGAATTATTTTAATGTTAGGGACGATTTTGACTAACGAAATGCACAATCAAATACTATTTTAAAATTTGGATACATTGAGGGACTATATGGCCACTCCTTACTCATTCAGGGACCAAAATGAATATTACCCCTTATAAATAAAACACAATATGTTAAAAATAACAAGTCAACAACATTGTGCAAAACTTGTGAAAACAAGTAAGTGCAACACATTTATTATTATTTATAAACTTTTGAAATTGATTTTGCTCTTGTTGGTAGCATATGCAAGTGTTGAACATGTTTTTTCTGCTATAAAAGTTGTGAAGAGTCAACTATGTAACAAAATAGATGATTAGTAGCTAAATATTCGTCTTATAACTTATATAGAAAGATATGTTCTTTTAACAATTAGCAATGATGTCATTTTAGAACATTTTCAACAAATGGATAGGAAACGATTTTCATTGTAATATATTGTATCAAACAATGTTATTTCTTGTTTTTAATATAGTTTGTATTATTATTTCTTTGAAATTTTAACCACACATATACCAAATGTCTAGATCCGCCCCTGGTTAGGATGTCAAAAAAGTCTACAAAGTCAGGCTAGTCTCTTTATGCATGTTATTAAAACTTATTTTTTATTTATATTAAACATAAAAATCAAGAAACAACTCAAATAATGGACTTTTTAAATAGGCTTTAAGGTCTTATAGTGAAATAGACTTTTAAGACATTACAGTGATAGACAAATCTTATAGTGAAATAGACTTTAAGGCCGATTTAGCCTATTTAAAAATAAATAAAATGAATTATTTAATGACTTTAATATAAAATAAGTCTGTAAATAGGCTTTTCAATTAGACTGAGCTTTTAAATAGGTTAAATCATGCCAAAAAACAAGCCTATAAAAGATTATAGGTCAAGTTCAGGCTTGCAAAAAAATTTATAAATCAGACTCGGACTTGTCAAAGTCTGGTATGACCTGACGTATTTTCATCATTGAGTATGAGTATCTGGTCACTTCTTTAGCTTAGGCATGTATTATTTAGAAAAATGATATGGTCAAGATTTTTTTTAAAGAAGAATGACAAAAACGTGTTCTTATCATTTTGAAACTACATTTTCCTTTCTCTTATGTATACTCATAAAATAAAAATCTGATTGATCAACTTTTCTTTCTTTGGTTTTTTTTTTTTTTTTTTTTTTTTTTTTCTGGACAAAGCTCTTTATATAGTTTTCATGTAAATATTTTACGTCGTATATAACTGATTATGCTAAATTATATATATATATATATATATTTTTTTTTTTTTTTTATTTTTTATAATTTATTTTTAATTTCACTTTAATCTCTTAAATTGTTTCTATCGATTTTAGTATATTAAGTTATAAATATTAAAGATTTTGATTCGCTAAGATTTTTTGTCTTTATTTTTTTTGACGGAAGATTTTTTGTCTTTTAAATTACAACACTATACACTATAGTTTTTTAGGTTATAAACGTTAAACATTTAGGTTATTTTTCTCATTTATAACTAAATGATTACAACGTTAATCTTTATAACTTAAGAGAAAATAATTTTTAACTTTTATAACTTGAGAGACCAAATTAAAAAAAAAAAATGTCGAAGTTCTGGCGCAAAAAATAAACTTAGATAACTAAATAAAATAACCCCTTCATAAAAAAAATTATGGCTCCGTCATTGCACACTTCTATCTAAAATCTTAATGCACTGAATATATGAGCTATCTTAGTTTTTTTTTTTTTTAAGGAATGAGCTATCTTTATTACTACCTCCGTCCCTAATTATAGGGCCCTTTTAAAAAAATAACGGGAATTAAGATAGTGAATATTTGTATTAAATATGTTTGTAATTACTATTGTTTTTACAATTTTATCCTTTAAAGAGATAATTGGTTTATGTTTTCAACATGTTATTTATCGCTGATTGAAGAAAAATATGTATAATAAATAGGGACATGTATGTAAAGAAATAATTAATGTAGTCGAAAATAGCAAAGGGGTCTTATAAAATGGAACAAAAAAAAAATTCTCAAAAAGCTCTTATAATTAGGAACAGAGGTAGTATATAGCTCATATTTCTTCTGCTTTTAGTTTATGCGTGATTAAGCATTCACACTTCAATTCAACAATCATGATCTAAGGGGCAAACACTCACATCACTTGTTTGATCCACATGAGGATCTCGTTTCCGTCATTGCACACTTCTATCTAAAATCTTAATGCACTGAATATATGAGCTATCTTAGTTTTTTTTTTTTTTTTTTTTTTTAAGGAATGAGCTATCTTTAATACTACCTCCGTCCATAATTATAGGACCTTTTTAAAAAAATAACGAGAATTAAGATAATGGATATTTGTATTAAATATGTTTGTAATTACTATTGTTTTTACAATTTTATCCTTTAAAGAGAGAATTGGTTTATGTTTTCAACATGTTATATATCGCTGATTGAAAAAAAAGATGTATAATAAATAGGGACATGTATGTAAAGAAATAATTAATGTAGTTGGAAATAGCAAATGAGTCTTATAAAAAGGGACAAAAAAATTCTCAAAAATGTCTTATAATTAGGAACAGAGGTAGTATGTAGATCATATTTTTTCTATTTTTAGTTTATGCGTGATTAAGCATTCACACTTCAATCAACAATCATGATCTAAGGTGCAAACACTCATATCACTTGTTTGATCCACATGAGGATCTCGTTTCCATTCCCCTGTCAAGGCGAATCATGGCTCTTATACCACTTGTTGATGAGTTTGGATGAACATCGAGGGGGCGGGGGGCGAGAGAGAGAGAGCATTACTTTAACATATGCACATTTTTAATAGAAAATGTTAGTAATTAGTTATTAAATTAATGTTTATTCATTTTGGCTTATATTTCACTTGCTTTAATGCAGGTTTATTGTATAAGAGCTTATGTTTAAGGACAAAAAGTTTTCTTATACAACGGAAGGAGTATTGTTTTGTCTAAATCATAGAGAAATCAATATACATAATGAAATAATTAATAGTTAAAAATACTGAGAAAAAAAATGTTTCAGTAAAATTAACAAATTGATCCATCTTGTAAAAACAAAAAACAAATTGTTCCATCTTGTTTCTTGCACTCGTTAGAGATGTGGTAATAGCAGTGTCGCAATCAAGTTTTATGGAATTAAGTTTCTTTTAGGTACATTTAATCGTCTTTTAATGCATGCATTCATTATAGATATCTTAATTATCCATGCTATTGCTTCATCTGCGAGAGAAATTTTTCTAAGTTTTATATTGTTAAAATATTATTTGTTTTCTTCTTTCGTTTTTTTCCTTAAACATTTGATCTTTAGGGGAATTAAGTTCCACTAATTTAGAGTTTAATTAAGAGTTAAGTAAAACATGACAAAAGATTGTTTAAGATAGAATTTGAATTTGGATTTTTTCAAACAAATCATTAACTGAAGTTTATTAACCACTTAAAAAAAAATCTATATAGTATTCAAATTATCAGCAGTGCATTATTTTTCAGTTTGCTCAAAACACTTGGAATCTATTCAAGAAATTGGTGCTGAAGTGTTCTCCCTTTTGCATCATGTTCTTAAAACATTTGTTTCTCCTTATCCTTGTTGTACTCAGCCGCGTGTACATGTCGCCATTTTGGATTCGACCTAACTTTTGGCTCAGTGGCTCTTATCGTAGATGGCAGCATGTTCCTCGAATCTAATTTGGGTGATTTTTGACGGTTTTATGGTGATCATACAAGGTCCTTTCTGCATGGATTTTTTGGCAACATTAGTAGACCTTGTATTCTGCTACTGAGATCTTGGGTTTGTATTACGACTTGAAGTTGTGGGGGGTTCTGGCTATAAGCAAGTGTTGTGTCTCTCAGCGGCAAGTACTCTGATTAACATTGTTCGTAAAGGTTTGAATGTGTTTCACAAAGATGAAAATTTTATATGGACTATCAAGCAATTTCTGCTTAGAGATTGAATGGTTAATTTGCAAAACACTTTGCTTAAGAGCAATGACACAACTGACTTTCAAGTTAAAAAGGGTGCTTTGATTGACAATGACTTTGTTGTCTTCCATAAAACCTTTAACGCGTCATCTATTTTCTTAGCGAATGTCATGAACGTTGAGTTTGTTCAGTTATCATTAGGCTCTCTAATTCGTTTTGTCCTCTTTCTCTTTTTTATTTTCCTTTTTTTTAGAAAGAAAATAAAAACTTAAAATCACGTGGTACCACGAGATTGAAGCCAAGAATTATAAAACTATTAACCAAGTAGGTCAATTATACTATAGTCTACCAAAGGATACTAGTACTACTACTATGACCAATATTACAAGCAACTACTACTATGATTACTATTAAAAAAGTTAATTGAGTCTATCTGAGTCTGCTTTTACTCGAAACCCGTTATTGTTTAGGTCATTGCTTTTTCTACCTTGTAAGTTTCTCGCACATCCTATTTAAATTTTAAAATCTGAAATATTTCAACGTATTTTGAAAGTTTTATGGAGTTTTTATGCGGTTCGGATTATAAAATCTGAACTGCATAGAGCGCGTGAGAAGCTCATAGGACGAAAAAAGAAATAGTCTATTTTTTTTATGGGTTTTCCATTTTTTTAGAACCATACTCGTCCAATGACCCAACCCTACCTATTTTTACGGGTCAACAAAATCCATATACATTCTTAAATACTACTACTATGATCACTAATATAAGCAACTAAAAGGGTTTCATTTTTTGTCACTATTTTAAACAAAAATTAACTGTTTTTGAACTATGTATATATCCTTTTGTCACTGTTTTAAACAAAAAATTAATTGTTTTTTTTAACCTTTTATATATTCTTTGTTTAATTATTTTTGTTGCGAGAGTTCGAATCATAGACCTTGCGTATATTATGCATTGTCCTTTATTTGATTCTAAAACATCTAATGCAAGTAGTTGTGTTTATTTTTCACTGAATATTTTTTTTAAAAAATGACAATTTATCAATTTGACATGATTTTATACAAAATTTGTAATAATTGTGAATCACTATTACAAGGGGAAAAAAATTTCACAAAGGTTAAAATTTGAATTATTTGATGTTGATCGAACGGCTCAGATCTAGTTGACAATGAAAACCTTATCCATAGATTACATCAATATCCATTTTTTATTTTATAGAGTGTTCAAGAGTATTCATTAGCAAAAAGGGTTCGGACAGTGTTTCCATTTATAGACAAATAAAGAAAGCATTCAAATAAAACACTTGTTTTCCTCGTGTGTTCATGTGCTTCTTGGACCTTCCACTTGCCAAACCAAACAGTACTTTAAACTTTAAAGCCAACACTGCAACAATTATCATACACTAAAAACACGTGCTTCAACCAAAAAACAATAAACTAATATCACACATTAATATTTTATTAATATACGTAAGAAAAAAAAAAACTTTATAAAAAAATAAAAAAATTATGTAGATAAAGACCACATGGTCTCACAGTTCAGACCAAACCAAAGCAAAGCAGATTCAAGGAACAAGCTTTGAAGAAAAAAACAACTTCCTAGTTCATGTTTCTTCTTCATTCTCTCTCTTCTAAGGGTCAATAAGAAAGCATCAAATTTTGTGAAAAATCTTGTAAAGTTAAGATTTTTTCTTGGTGGGGTTTTCTTAAACATGGCAAATTTAACTAATACTGTGTCAGATGGCCGGAGACTCACCTGTAAGGCACCGGAGAAGTTCAAATTTTCACAGACTTGTAGTCTTTTGAGTCAGTTCTTGAAAGAAAAGAGAATTTCTGGTGATGCTACACCTAGTTTCTTTGGGAAAATGGAGCCTAAAGGTATATAATTTTTTTCTTCTTTTATTTCTTATTTGGCATATGAAATTTTAATTTTAATATTTTTGGTATTTTCTTGCTTTTTCAATTAATTTGTTCATTATTTAATTTAATTATGATTATTATTTTTTGTTACAAAATGGATGATTTGATTTAGTATTGGAAAATTATTGGGCTATTAGTAGTTGCTTAGTAAGATATAAATGTTGCATAAAGTTTATGAAATTTTGCTGATTGTGTTTTTTGGTTGTGGATTTTTTAGCAAGTACAAAGGATTTGTTAGCCAACATGCAAAACTCAGATGGGGGTTTGAGACTAAATGCATCTGCTATTGAATCTCTTCCTCAGCTTGTGGAAAATCCTTGCATTAAGAAGTCTAATACAAGGTATGTGTAACAATTTTAATTTCTGCAATTGTTATGATTTTTTATATCAAGAATTGTTCTTAATTTTAAGCCATAATAGACAATTAAAAATTAATTGATTTTACTTTTTGCACCAAAAAACCCAGGCTCCTACTACCAAAATGTTTTTCCATGTAAATTAGGTAATAGGCTGGTGAATGATGATACAATTCAGTTTTAAAAAGGTTGTGCAAGGAAAAAAAAACACTTGTAACAGATGTCTAGATCTATTTAACAAAGTTGTCGGGCGCAATTGGTTAAGGCGCTTTAGCTTAGGTCAAAATATTTTTGCAGTACTCGAATTAAATCTTGATTGAAACAATCATCGGTTAGTGAGGACCCGATTACTCATGTAGTAGAAGATCTAAACCAAAAAGAAGTCTAGATCTGTTTGGTTGATGTGCTTTAGCAAATTGTTTTGGTAGTACTTGAGTTCAATCTTTGGTTAGAACAATACTTTACTTAATTTATTATCAAACTGTGAATTAGTGAGTACCCAATTTCCTCTTGAACTAGAAGATCAAAACAATTTCTTCTAGATTTATTTGGTTATGCGCCTTAGCTAAGGCCTAATTGTTCGGGTAGTACTCGAGTTCAATATTGGTTGGAATAATAATTGGTCAGACTTTACTTAATTTATACTCGCACTTTTGATTTGCGGAAGTTCGAATTTCACCGTGGTCCACAACATCAAAAGGAAAGAGGATTCTAGATTTGTTTGATTGATGAAGACCAATCATTAATACTTCAACCGCCCCCAACCAAAATTGATCACTAACCTTTATGTATGAAAAGGGTGTTGTTGTGTTAAGATTCGATCACCAGATCTCAACCTCACAATAAAATTAATTTACAACCAAAATAAAACGATACTCTAAACTCATTGAACATCAATGGTAGGATGAAAACCTGGCAAAGAAATATTTATATAAAAAATATATATATTTTTAAGAGTTTGGTTGAAACAATGTTCTTATTGTTGTTTATTTTTCTTGTAGATCAACAGATCCTAAAACTCCACAATTGACGATATTCTATTCCGGGAAAATGTTAGTATTTGACGCTTTTTCACCTTCGAATGCAACCGAGATCATGGAGTTGGCCACCAAATTAGCCTCTGAAAATCCAAGCACCGAAGAAAACCCCCCAAGTGCACCAGTCACTACTGAAAAATTAAAGGAGTCCGAAATTCCTCAAACAAACACTGCCTTAGAAACAACCGAACAAGGAAACCAAGCCAAATGTTCAGGTAAATTAGTTAATCTATCTTCATTTGTCCTATCAACAAAAAAAAAACATCAAATCCGAAACATTACAAAGCATGCAAGTAAAAATTCATACACTAATTTAATGTTACGTTTACTTTCAACAGATATGAGATATCCAAGAAGAGCTTCACTTCTTAAATTCCTTGAGAAAAGAAAAGAAAGGTATGGACCAGTTAAAAATTTCTATTTCTGTCTGTTTATTTTATTTCATTTGTATGTTGTCTATTTTTGTTGGTCCATGCTAATTAATTGAATCTTAAATTGTTGCAGGGTCATTGCTAGAGGACCTTATCAAATTAATGGTCACAAAAATGAGGGTAGTAGTTCTGGAAGTGAACCTAAAGATCATTCTTCCGATCAATTCGACCTTAACTTATAGTGATTTAGTTCATCTCGAACTTTAGGTTATACATGTTTTGGTCAGTCAAATTACATTTCCTAACTATGCCCTAAGAAGATTGCTGTGGCCTTCAATCTTCATATAGATTTATAAGAGATATAAATATTTGTATGTATTATTTTATCAATCAATTAGGTCCAATGCTTTCGGATCAAACCAAATATTAATCAGTTTTATCACTGAGATTGGTTAATGATTTAGATTCAGAAAATTGCAAGTTTGTTTTGTTCTTTATTGATTCATTTTTAGTTAATGCCATTTTTTGAATACATGTGATTTGGTGAAGATCTTCATTTTTAGAGAAAATACTTGTCTTCAAATTTAGTACTTTGGATTTGTATCTTTTAAGAAAAGAAACCTAATTTTGATGTTTTTATTATTTTAAGAAAGTTTCTTCATAACCATTATACGTAATACCAAAAGGAAACGTGACGATTCTTAACCAAAAACAATAAAAACAAAATTGTCACTATCTAATACATATTTATATTTAATATATTACAAATTAAAGTTTGACTGCCTTTGAAATGTCTGCAAGTGTCTAGGTTTAAGTTTGAACGTTGATTTCATATGAATATCATTCTATAAACGTGTTTCTTTTTTAAGGATTTTAATTTAATTTAGGGTAAATACCTCTTTTCGTCCCTGTAATATTAGCGAATTTCGGCTTTAGTCCTTGTAAATAAAAAGATTTAGATTTGTCCTTGTAATTTCAGATTCTTCCACTTTTGGTCCCTCTTTTCATCACATCGGCAAAATCTGCATCAATTACGTCCTTGTAATTTCAGATTCCTCCCACTTTTAGTCCCTGTAATTTCAGATTCCTCCACTTTTGATCCCTCATTTTACGTGCCATGTATGCAGATTCTGCTGACGTGGTGGAATGAGGGATCAAAAGTGGAAGAATCTGAAATTACAGGGACAAAATTTAAATCTTTTTTTTTACACGGACTAAAATCGGAATTCGCTAATATTACAGGGACGAAAAGAGGTATTTACCCTTTAATTTATACGCACCGAAAACTATAATTTTCTTTTCTTTTTTGGATAAAGAAAACTATCAATTTTCTTACACATACAATTGTGTCATGTAATTGAAAATGGTATTTAAAATTATTTTTCTTTCTCATTCACTTATACAATTTTTTTAATATGTGAAATAAGCAAATGACTCGCTTAATATGAAACAGAAGGAGTATTTATTTTTCATTCACCAATAAGTTTTATAAGAAGTAAATGTTGTAATGAGGATATTGAGTTTGTCCACGTGATACCTGAGCAATAACTTAGGTGATAAAGACGTTGGAGTATGTAGAGGTCAAAGTTCGAATGTAACAATGTTTTTGGCTCCTGTAATATAGTGCACTTTTGGTTTTAGCCCTTGTAAATTATTATTTTTTTAGATTCCACCCTTGAAAAATGAAGATTCTTCAGGATTGGCCCATCACCTCAATGTGTCAGCAGAATCTCCTACATAGCAGTAACGTGTCAATTTTTATTTTATTTTTTAATTTTTTTTCATGCCACGCGTGTAAATTAACGCCACGTTATTTATAATTAAAAATATATATAATTTTATAAGAAGTAAATGTTGTAATGAGGATATCGAGCTTGTCCACGTGATACCTGAGCAATAACTTAGATGATAAAGACGTTTCAACGGGATATCTTTGCGTTCACGACGTTTTCTAACCGTAGAGATTATCCAAAAGATTAAAAAACAAAGAAAAAGAAAAAGAGAATGCAATCGCAAAAGAAAGAAAAGACATATGTGGTTATGAAAGATTTAGCCATTTAGGGACCGGCGGCTTTCAATGTAAACTAACATGCAGCAACTTGCACTTGCTTCTTCATTTTGGACATATCACATGAGTGGTTAAAAATGATTTTGCAAAATGAAAGACAAATTTTTATCTTATTCCATTGTTTTTTTTTATCATCCGGTTTTTAAGGGAAAACGACTTAAATTTAGTCATGAAACAAGTAAAATGAAATGAATTGTTATGCGGTAATCGAATTTGAGTTTTTTTCGAATAAAATATACATAGGCGCACACACATAGATAATAAGAAAAATTAAAGATAAAAGTAAAAAATTATGTAACTAATTTATTTCTCTTTTAATTTTTTCATTTGTGTGTGTCCAAATATTTTTAATTTAAGGTGACTAAGTAAGACTTGATTCTGATTTAGTTGTAGGTTGTCATCACTGAGTTAAACAATAAAAAACAACAAGAGAACACAATTTACCAACATCAAAATCAATTACTAACTCACATAAATAAACCCAATCTGAGCTATTGAGTATGATGGAATCCAACAAACACTTGCTGAGATTGTTTAGAAGCTAAACTAAACAATACTCTGAATAATCACAAACTATCTAAACTGATTGTATTTTATGAAAATAAAAAGCTAATAAATCATGGGTTTTGTTAACGAGTGTCTCGGGAGCACTCTTTAAGCATTTTAAAAGAAGAAATTATTCCATACAAAAATTAAATATTTCAATTTCCGATGCATTAATTTTATAAATTTTTTAAAAAAATTAATATTTAGAAGTCTTAAAAAGTGTCCCGAAGGTACCGGTTAACATTTTCCATAAATTATTTGTGTGGCTTGGCATGATTCATTTGTTTTTTGAAAAAAATAAAATTGAGAAAACTTTAAATTTGACCAAAACGAAACAGAAAACTTTAGAAGGATGAAAATATTGTTTTACTTTTTAAAGACCGAAATCAAATTTCTTTATATTTTTAGAAACGGAAAACTAAATTAATTCCAAAAAAAATATTAAAAAATGTTTATCATAATTGAAAATCTTTGTAAGTTGTCATAATATTTTCTTTTTCATGATTTGTATTCAAGATACAATCTTATCAAATTAACGTTAACAAAATAAGCAAGTAATGTGAAAAATCCATTAAAACAACATTTAAGAAAGCATTTGGTGCCATATAAATAATGCAACGTGATACACGAGGAAATAGAAATCCGCCAAATTTGAAATTGCAAGGTTTTGTTGACTTTAAGTCTAAAAAATACAACTTGTTGACTTGATCGTCGTATCAATTGAAACCATATATCACGTTGAACCTTTGATTAATTGGAAGAAGAAAAAAAAAAAGTTCTATATGAGTATGAATTACCGATCTTTGAAAATTTATCAATAGAAAATATTTGACACGACATCATATTACTTTTGCAAAAATACAGCTTGTCTACTATATGTTGACAATATATTACATACAATATCAATAGTGCAATTGTTTAGTTATAATAAAAATCTAATTTTATCATGTGCACTTAAAAAGGAAAAAGGAACGGATGGAGTATTATAGTAGTATTTCAGTTATTATATATGTTTTATTTTCTAAACATGATAAATTTTCATACATATACAATCTATACATTTTTAACGTTTTTACCAACAAAAAAAATATTAGTTGATATTTTGCAAAATATAATTATGTTTGTATAAAAAAAACGTAATTATTTTTTACACTTTTTTAACTGAAAAAATATCACATTTATTTTGTTAGGCCTCATATTACGTCTGGCCGGCCCTATACACCGGCAATAATAAAAACGGTAAAACTTCTTCATTACTCCACTACAAAAATCTTCTACGGCAAGCTACAACAAACAGGTTACTTTTTTTTTGCAAAGAGTTGTTTAAAAGTTATGAGTAGTATTTTGAAAACAAGATTTTTAGAAATAAAAAGAAGTATATATTCAAAAAGGAGGGTATGAATAGAGAAACTCAAGAAATTTAGCCAACATATCTTAATCCCAACGCAGCACCTTTTGGGCTAAAAAAAAGTCCAAACTCAGCTCAGCCTCATCTTAGACCATTCTTATTAGAAAATTTATCTCACGTGTTTTTTCTTCTTTTAAAAACACATTAAAAATACATTTTTTTTCCTCCAACGGTAGTTAACTAACGTTCAGACTTTCTAATTGTAGTTCACTATCGATGAGTCAGCTACAGTTGGCTCAGCTGCACTTAAGTGCAGTTGGAAGCATATAATGATTCAATCTCAAATAATTCACTTTACAAGCTCATTATATGAATCTTACATTAAATTTCTTATATGTGTGTGCGTGCGTGCGTGCGCGTATAAGTAGATAATACTCCCTCCAATCCTATTTATAAGAAACATTTTACTTTTTTGATTCATTGCATAAATGATGTATTTAGTCTATATTTTATACCAAATACATTAATTACTCAATGAATCTAAAAAGTCAATTTTTTCTTATAAATAGGACCGGAAGGAGTATTAACATTGATATTAATTTTAATACACCTGTTTCATATGTTTAGGTTGTCTCATTGAATGCATTTGACCTTGAGGAGAAACTATACCCTCTTGTCTACGGTGGAGATGCTCCTGATTCTATAGAAGGATTTGATCAACAAGGTATCATCAAGTGCAAGTTCCATGCAGACTAACAATAGTTTAGTGAACTACACTCTTCTAAATTTTATTTTACTAGTAAATGTACATGAGTCTAAGTGCCAGCATATTAAGGACCACTGAGTTAAAAGATAAATTGGCACATATGGTTGCCTCTTTCTCGTCAAGGGGCCCAAACAATGTTGCATCTGAAATTCTTAAGGTAATTTCTATGAATAAACAAATTAAATACATCTATATCATTTTAACAATATTTGTAATTAACTTTTCTTTTGTTTAATATTGTAGCCGAATTTAATTGCTTCAGGAGTAAACATTATAGCTAGTTGGTCGTCAATTGCTACTATTTTTTATTATCCCAGTGAGAGTAGAAAAATGGAGTTCAATATTATTTCAGGAACCTCAATGTTGTGTCCACGTGTATCTGGCGGAGCAGCATACATCAATCATTTCATCCTGCATGATCACCTGCTGCTATCCGTTCAGCACTAATGACAACATGTATAACAAAACAAATATTGTCACACCTCAATTAAAAAGTCATTCAAAAATAGAAAACTAAACTTAGCAAATGCTTCTAAAAATAGTTTAGGTTTATTTGATTTGATGTGAATATATTTTATTTAGGATATTTTAAGTTAATATAAACAATTTTTTATGCTCTTTCGGTTGCAGCTAAACAGACGAGTCCTGGAAATAATGGTGATGCTGAATTTGGTTATGGAGTTGGTGAAATTAACCCAGTCGAGGCTTTGAATCCTGGTCTAGTATATGATGTAGATGTATATGATTATATCAGATTTTTAGGCGGACAAGGATTCAATACGTACAACAGTTTTACCATTAATAATTGGGGATGAAGACACTTGCTTCAACACAACATACACATCAGCAGGAGATTTGAACTATCCCTCTTTTGCTCTAAATGCCCCAAGCCCTAAACACCGTGTGAGTGGAAGTTTCATTCAGACAATCACAAATGTCGGTTTACCTATCTCGATTTACAATACAAAGCAATCGTGACATCGCCTAAAGGATTAAATATTACAATGAATCACAATGTTTTATCATTCACTTCATTTGGAGAGAAAAAACATATGTTCTCACAATAGATGGTATATTGAAGAAACCAATTGGGTCAACTTCTTTGACTTGGGATGATGGGAATTTCAAAGTAAGGAGCCCAGTTGTTGTTTATAATGAAAGAGTAGAGAAAGGTGCACCATCGAATTCTTATGTTTGAGTTACTATTGTTGGGACAAATTATATATTTAATATTTTTTAAAATTATATACTATGATAAATATATATATATATATATATATATATATATATATATATATTTCTCATTTGATTTCCACAATATATTTAAAAAAGCATATTTTATTACAACCAGTCCGACCCGATTCGACCCTTAAACCTTGAACTCATACCTGTATTGGTTTAATGCTTGGTTCGATTATTACCCTAGTGATAAATTGGTTGTAGTAGACAAAAATCTTCATATTACATTTAACTTGACAAAATCACACGCACACGCGCACGCTTTCTCACATCATACTCCCCCGTTTTTTTTAGGCGTCTTTTTAAAAAATTAACACTAAATTAACAATATGTGTTTTTGCACATTTTCTTCCTATTATATCCTCATTTTAATCTACAAATAAATTCCTATTTTTTTGCACACACTTTATCTTTTCAATAAATTTAATATGTTATCTTTCTCTTGTAACAAACAATTGTCAGTTATTACCTTTTTCTTGCTTTTGAACATTCATGGAGTCTTTTATTTTTCTTCTCTCAAATCTATTCTTTTTATTTTACACTTGAAATTTTTAAAAATTGTTACTCATCTTATTTATAGAATTTTAACTCTTTTTGGAACCATTGTTTGTAACAAAATTTTGTTTAAATTTGAAGATAACAAGAAGCAAATGTTATTAAAAAAACAAACAAACTTTGTTTTAAAAAAAAACAATTTTTAGTTTTTCAAATAGATAACATTAACTAGTTTTATTGAAAAAGATAAGAGTAATTAAAAAATGATATAATTGACAAATCGTACCCTTAAAATACCAAAAAGTTAGTTAAATAAAGAACTAAAAAGACACTTAAAATAGAACGGAGGGAGTACTATTTAACAATCTTTCACTTGTTGAAACCTTACATAAAAAGTCAATCTTTCCTTTCTCTACAACACTAATCCGATTTTTCTTCACTCATTTCCTTTCATAAAAAACAACACACTCAGAAAAACCCAAGTTTTTTCTTTCAGACAACACAATAGTAAAAACCAAACCTTTTTCTTTCAGACAACACAATCATAAAAATCCGAGCCTTTTTCTTCCAATTGCGATTATGGAAAATCCAAATTCAGATACTCAAGAAACTAGATATATGTATATTCAATGTACCGGGAGAAAATGATAAATTTAACATTTTGATAGCCAAGTTAAAACAACCATAGCCATAACTCATTTGAAAAGGAAAAGGATAAAATCAGAGGGTCTGGAAAATATAGCAACAAGAAAGACTTCAAATTCATGGAAAGTCTACCATCATGACTTCTTTCCATGATCTCAAGATTAACGGAGTCTACTCGTAAGAGCTCATAGTATATAACCATGGGCATCTAGTCTTCTTCATCATTACACCCTTCAGTCTTTGGCTACTGACAATATACTTTTTTTATGTTTGTAATGCCACTTGTCTTGACTTTTCAGTTTCTATTTTCATAATTTTATCTCAAACTTTCATATATGGATCCTTCGTAATTAATACTTGATTAATTGAATTATTTTTCTTCACGTTCTTCATATTATATTGTTCATAACATACAAAAGGGAAAACAAAAAAAAAAGAAGTAAAATACATATAAAAACTAATAAAAAAATTACATTATCAAATAAAATGCCATAAACCATGTACAAATAGATTTATAAAATACTTAGGTAGCCTAAAAAGGTGTTAGAACAATACTCACATAACCTAAAGAGGCATAGAAACACTAAGTATATAGTCTAGAGAGGCCTAAACTTAGCTCAATTCAAGAGTTAATTGACAATATCTTCAAGAATGCAATAAAGTTGTTTTTGGTTGTCTTATCATACATCATAATACATGGACTCTGTAACGCCCTCTCTAATTATTTGATTATTTTAAATGAGTTTAGAATATACTTATATGATTTTTGTGATTTATATGATTTATTTTGATGAGTGATATTTTGTTATGATATATGTTATATATTTATTAATATAATATATATGTTATTTGATTTAAAAATATATATGTTATTTGATTTAGAAATATATATATATGCTATTTGATTTAAAAATATAATATATGTTATTTGATTTAGGAATGTATATATGTCATTTGTTATAGAAATATATACACGATTTGTTGAAGAAATAAATGTGATTTGTTATAGAAATAAATGTTATTTATTGTAGAAATATGTATGATTTGTTGTAGAAATATATATAATCTGTTATAGAAATATGTATGATTTGTTATGGAAATATATATATATATATATATATATATATATATATATGTTATGGAGATATAATTGTTATTTATTATTGTTATAGAAACATTTTATATATATATATATATATATATATATATATATATATATATATATATATTGGGATAGAATATTAATATTTGGATTTAAGAGAAAAATAAGTAGGTTAAAGATTTATATAAATAGGAGAGACCTAGTTTAGAAAAACATAACGTACGTACGACTGCTTTTGGAGAAAAGGGAGAAAAGCCAAAAGAAGAGGGAGAGACCTAGAGGGGATGCAATTTCCTGATTATAAGGTAAGGGTGAGACTAACTTTGCAATTCTATTAAGTATGTGAATCAATGGTTAAGTTTAACATGAATTAGGATGAGTTTAAGAAGAATCGGAAATTAGGTCAAATTGATAGAATTGATGATTACACGGTGAAAACTTGTTAAAAAGATGTAGAAACTGTCCTTAGACCTTAGATAATGATTTAGATGAATTCTGGAATTGAAATTAGGCTTAGAACCTTGTTAGATGATGATTTTCGTGTAGAAAGTGCATCATGTCCGAGCCTAGATTCATCGCTCGCCACGGCGAGCTATGATCCTCGCCTCGCGAGTGATGATCTTCATCGCTCGCCACGCGAGCCTTCCCCTTCGCCTCGCGAGTGTTTTGGTATTGCTCGCCATAGCGAGCAACCTTACTCGCCATAGCGAGCTAAGGCAGAGAGCATGTTAGATTTTGTGTTTCGACCTTTTGAGTTTAATCTTAGATGCATTTGAGTACCTTTATGTGCCTACTATTGATTAGAGAATGATTTAGAACGAGATTGAACCTATAACAACCTTAGTTGGAAAGTTGGCTTGTACTCGTCACGGCGAGCAGATGCTCTCGCCTCGCGAGCACTTCCAGAATTGAGTGTTTTTAGTGTATTGTGAGACTTGAGTTGCTTGGATTGGTTAGAAATGAACCTTAGGTACATAGTGTGACCTATTAAAGATAATGATTGTGAATTGTGAAGCTATATTGAAATGCTAAGTGTTTATAATGTGATTTATTGATTGATTGCATTACTTGAATTATTATTGAATGATCAGGAAGTTGTTGAAAATGAATTGGTATTAAGCTGTTGATATAATCTGATTATGCTGCTATTGTTATTTAACTAAGTTACATGAGTTGTTGTTGATTATCATTTGATATTGTTATATCCTGAGATGTTTATGTGTCGCCTATGTTGCTGTTGTTGGTTATGTGAAATATTTATATGCCTTATGTGGAAGATGTTTGATGTTTAAGTTGTTAATGTTTCACATTAATATTGTTATGTTGTGAATTGCAATTGATATATTAATATCTCTCTATTGTTGTGTGATTTGACTGTGCTACTGCTGTTATTTAACTAAGTGCATGATGTCTATATATATATTATGAAATGATGACGTTTAGCTCCAAATTATTGGATGCATGATGATATGTTGATTACGATGATTACGGTGTTTTGTTGTTAAGAGTCCATGCATAGCATTTCATTGAGCTTTGTCCTCACCACGATTAGGAGCTTTGTCCTCCGCACGTTTTAGGAGCTTTGTCCTCCGCACGATAAAAGTATATTAATACTTATGATGACGATTGGTACCACATGCATATAAGTGTCTAAGTTGCATTGTCGCATATGTCGAGTCAAGGTCGTTGTTGATGAATTATTATCCATGAGTTGTTAAGTTGCCGATGAATTATCATCCATGAGTTTGTCGAGTTGTGTTCTACCCATGTGTTGTTAAAGAAGTATCTACGAAGATTATACGATGTGAATTATATGATGTTGACTAAAATATTGCTATGTTGTTTAACATGTTGATTATGATATTGTTATGTTGCTACGTTGTTTAAGATATTGATTATGATATTGTTATGTTGCTATGTTGTTTAACATGTTGATTATGATACTGTTATGTTGCTACGTTGTTTAAGATATTGATTATGATATTGTTACTTTGCTATGTTGTTTAAGATAATGATTATGATATTGTTAAGTTGTTATGATGTTGTGTATAATTGTTACTATTAAGTGATGAATATGTTGTTCTATATATGATTAATATTATTAAGTGAATATTATGTTATGTTATTGATGATGATCGAATGTTGTGATTACTTGGTAATTGTTTATCAAAGATGCTATAATGTTTAAGATGATATTGTTTAAGATGTTTATGTTGAAGATTTATGATGTTGATTTTGGTGTTAGTATGTGTTGATTATATTTTCATAAGATGATGAATACGTTGTTGTTATATTAATACAAGAAGATGAATATGTTGTTGTTATATTATTATATTATGACGAGATGATGTATATATAATTATTATTATTATTATTAAGTGAATATCATGCTATGTTGTTGTTATATTATTATGTTATGACGAGATGATGTATTATTATTAAGTGAATATCATGCTATGTTGTTGTTATATTATTATATTATGACGAGATGATGTATATATAATTATTATTATTATTAAGTGAATATCATGCTATGTTGTTGTTATATTATTATATTATGACGAGATGATGTATATATAATTATTATTATTATTAAGTGAATATCATGCTATGTTGTTGTTATATTATTATATTATGACGAGATGATGTATATATAATTATTATTATTATTAAGCGAATATCATGTTACGTTGTTGTTATATTATTATAAGAAGATGTTTATGTTATGATGTAGATAATTATTACTATTAATAAGAGATGATTATATTGTGTTGTTTTAAAGTTATTAGTGATGATGATTACATGATGATATCTATGAGTTGTTAATTGTACTTGATGATGTTTATGTTAAATTGATAAGTTGTCTTTTATTAATGAATTGATAATGAGATGTTTGATGAATAATTATTATTATGAATTAATGATGTTGTTATGTTGTATATGAATTAGGATTAAGATGTTGTTATGCTATATATGAACTATGACTATGATGTGATGATCTATGTTTGTTACGATTTGGTTAATATGTGTTAAATGATAATTAGAAGTTGGTTGAGTTATTAAGAATTATTACATGAAGAATTATTATTACTAATAGATGAAGTTATTTGTGTTGTTAAATATAATTATTGAATTATATGCTTGATATTATTGTTTTGTGAAATCTCACCCCTTCTGCTTGAAAATGTTGCTCTTCGTATGAGTAACTTGCAGGTATTAATGATTAGTAGGAGTGGTGGCTCAAGTGTCTTTAGGTGCTCTGATACGTAACGGGGTGAGAATTTGTTATTGCTTTCTATTCCTTACGTATTGTTTCTGAAGAGTTATGACTATGTTTTTAGAATGGATTTTTATGACATAATTGTAAAGAGGCTTTAGTGCCAAAAACTGTTTTGATTATTGAATAATTTCCGTTGCGAAGTATTAAAGACTTTTTAGTTATTGAATTTTAAAGGATAAATAGTTATTTATACAGTTTATGATTTTAAGAAAAGAATGTGACATTCCGTTTAGGTGAATTACTCTGATTAAATAAATGAAATTTTCACGTTGGGAAAACAGGGTGTTACAGACTCTTACGAGACTTTGAAAAATAATACAAAACACCTAAAGATATGATCTATATATATATTGGTGCCTAATCAATTGGGTTATAATAGATTAAGTATTTTAAATGAACAAGACAAAACAACTTTTTAAAAATAGGGGTTGCATGTAAATACAACTGATTATGATTTGGTATAAAAATATGTGTCTTCTTTCATTTTATACTTGTCATTTTAGTCTTTACTTTAAATATTTTGAACAACATGTCTACAAAGAAAGAATCGGTAAATATTTTAGGAAAAAGTTTTTAAGCGGTCAACACAAATCAAACTTTCAATTTATTGTAATTTTTAATACCTTTCATGAACTACATGTTATACTTTTATGACCATCTTTGTACATAACTATCAAAGACATATCAAATTTAGGAGACTAAAGTTAGAAGGTCCCAATATTTCAGGGAGCAGGAATGAGAGACATATACAGCCAGGGGTAGGGCGTGACCTTGCCCCCTCCCCCTCTCTTGCACACAAAAACATATATTCTCCAACTCTAATTCTATGTATAAAATAATAAGATAGTATTATATACATCAATTGTATTTTAGTAATTTGATATATCTGATACATTAAATAAATAATGTTTTAATTGATATCCATTGGCAATATAAAAGAAATTTAAGTTGCCAATCAATTGCAACTGTTTGATTGCTAAATTATTTTACTTCAATTGTTTTTTAGAGGATTATTGGATTGTAATCATATTTACTTTAACAATCATAAAATGGATATTTTTTATTGGTTTACACCGCAAACAAATTTACATCGACAATGCATCAAAATTAATCTCTATAAATAAATACATTAATTTTATAATATATTTACTTTTTTTTACCCTCAGTGTGATAAGTTTTTTGATTCGTCCTTGACAATAACATATTTCACCCTGATTTTTATCATTATAGTTGTTTCTTGAGACATATATTACTATCATTATTTTATTTTTTTTTGAAAAATATATTACTATCATTATTACTACTACTAATACTAATTTTGTAATTGTTTTGTTATTATTTTACAATTTTTTTTTACCAATAATGAAATTTCATTAAGCAAGCACACCGGTAGAATTCACACCAAATGAATCATTATAGATGAGAATATCTAATAAAGAAAAAAAATAATTAGAATTAAGTGAAAAAAGCTCTGTGTGCAAGAAGGGCTACACATTTGTTCATGTTGCATTCAATATGATGTAAATCAAGATGCATATTAAGAGTCCGAAGCATGCAAAAGATGTCTACAAATATAGGTTGTAGATAAGAAATATCAGTATAATCACATTAACTCATATCCCTTGCAACTTTGTAATCACATCCAATTAACACATGTTGTAGGTGTAAAGATTTGACAAATTGAAGGCCATTAAGAATTGCTCATAGTTCAATTGCAAGAGTATTTGAAGATGTAATTTTCCACGTGAAATTGGACACAAAGTTCACATGTTATTACGAATCAACCCAACACAAGCGAAGCTTCCATTGCTGATAAAATGTGACCCATCGACATTGAGTTTGAGGCGCCTGAAAGGAGGATGGACCCAATGATGCTTATGATGTTCACGGGTGATTCCTCTAGATGCCTTAGGCTATTGCAATTCAACCACGATATCGTGAACATGATTGTTTTCAAGTTCCAGAGCTTATACCTATATTTAATCGATGGAAAAATATGAACATGTTCTTGACCTTTCAAAGTGCCCACACCATAACTCCAAAGAAGTTAAACCAATCAAACGTTGTCTTATCAATTTCCTTGGATGTCAAGTTGCATTCAATCCAAGCAAAAGGACCGAGGCCAAAAAACTAACTAAAACGTTCTTCTTTTATGACCATGGATCAAAGTTTCCTACTATCTTCACAATCTCTCATAATATGTAAAATCGACACTGGAAACTTCCACATATCCACCATAACCAATGTTAGAAGTCATGCATCTTCTAGCTCTTTCTTCATTAGTGAGAAGTCTTCCATGATCAATTTTCTATAAAGTAACTCCAATTCTAACTAGTACGTTCAACTTCCAAACTTTTACAAAGAGAGAATTCAGATTATTCTGGATTGTTCCTAGTACTCAACATATACTTCCAAACTTTATTATTTTACAAAATGTATATAACATAATAAAATTAATAACACATAACGGCAAAATCCACAAGTCTGCAAATATGACTATATTCAAGTGGTAGAGTACTCATAAAATCTATCAATAACGAGTTTAAATTATTTGACTTCGCACATGGTAATGATTATAAGGATTCTACCATTTAAGTCTCTATGCAATTATTGAAAATAAAAATAAAAAGTCTCTGTTTAATTGATCAATCAATTTTTCCAATTACGTCCACATTTTTTTTTTAAATTCTTCATTTAACTAGTCAATTAATGTCTTTTTGATAAAAAATTAAATTCGCATGAAATGTTGCCACATGACATATTATTGATAAAATTATTTTGAACACACACACATAAAAGAGAGCCGATACAAGATTTAACCCATCAACAAGAAAGAATTAACCTGCCAATGATGAAAATCGAAAGGTAGATAAAGATTATTAGCTTCCAACCACCAAAATGATAATAATTTAACTATAACAAGCAAAGAAGACGTAAAAAAAAAACAAGCAAAGAAGAAATAGACTCTTCCTTTCGCTTAAAACTATGGTTAGTATTGTTGATAAGTTAAATATGATATCTTTCTCCCTGCGAGCATAGATACGTTGGTAGAAACATTGCAGTATGCAGAAACCGAAGTACGAACCCTAATTTTTCACGTAAGATACTAACCACTTGTTAAATCTTGTTGAGAATATATTTTGAGGTTAAGCTAGAGGTTCTAATTAAGCATTGATGTGTATCTATACTACTCCATCCGTCTTAACATAATAGTCGTTTAAAGTTTGTGTAAGATTATTAAGGAAATAATTAATTGTGTTGATTTCAATGGTAAAATTAATATCATTTACTAAAATACCCTTATTAATTATATCTATACTAATTTTAGGCTGACTTTTGATAAAATTAGTGGATAGGAAATTTCAATGGAAAGTCAGCCTAAAGGGGATATGAAATTTTAGGCTGACTTTTTAACGTAGAGGTTCTAATTAAGCATTGATATGTATCTATACTGTATATAGAGTGAATAGGAAATTTTAGGTTGACTTTTTATTATTTCAATTATACCCTTAACTAAATTTTCATGTATTAATGTTTTTTTAACAAATATATTAATGTTTATTGTTGGTGTTATTTGAAAAAATAGAAATTTATATTATATTATATTGTTGTTGTCTTTGAAATAAATAACATGATTTGTTATAATTTAAAAGTTAAAAACATACTTTTAATTAAAATCAAAATTTTAGAATCATAACTTACAAATTTTAACGCAATAAAAAGAACAGAAAAACAGACACGTGAGTGTTCATCTTTCTATTAGTTATTAATAAAATTTCTTTATTGTATTTTTTTAAGGAAAATTTCCTTTATTTGTATATAATTTTTTATTTTATAATAGTCTTATACCAAATATTTCAAATAAAATATTAACTATCATAGTATCATATCCAGTAATATGCCTTATTTGTTCTAAGAAATGTGGATAGTAGAGAGAACGAGAGAGTGTGTGTGTATATATATATATATATATATATTTCTTTATTGTATTTTTTTAAGGAAAATTTCCTTTATTTGTATATAATTTTTTATTTTATAATAGTCTTATACCAAATATTTCAAATAAAATATTAACTATCATAGTATCATATCCAATAATATGCCTTATCTGTTCCAAGAAATGTGGATAGTAGAGAGAATAAGAGAGTGTGTATATATATATATGGATTAATAGTGTTTTACCTGCTGTAACATAGATCATTTTCAGATTTTGCCACGTAAATATTTTGTTTTGCTTTACTTCGTAATTATAGTTCGGTCGTTGAAGTAAGCATAGTTTAGAAAAGAATTACCAGACTCATTCTAAAATTATTATTTTCTTAAGAAAAACAAAAGTGTACCTTTTGTTATGAATAGTCGGCAAGGGTTTTAGTGTGGAGTCCTCTGGTATTTTCTCAGAGGAGTCTCTTTCTGTAAGAGGGTCACTGCGTAGGGACCCCTTTGAACCCTAATAATTTCCAGTGAAAATTTCACTTGGAAGAAGAAGAAGAAGAAGCTGAAAATGCAGAATCATAGGCTGATGAAGCAACAGCAACATCAGCATCAACAACAACAACAAGCTATGATGCAACAAGCTGCTCTTCTTCAACAACAGTCTCTCTATCACCCTGGTCTCTTAGCTCCACCTCAGGTTGGTCCCTATTCATCTCCATTTCTTTGATCATCTTCTCTTTCTTTCACTGTGCTGATCTTATAGCTTTGCATTTTTTGTTTATTAGGGATTGCACTAAACACCTAGGGTTTTGTACTTTGTTGCTATTTTTTTTTTTTCTTTCAATTTAATAAGAAAATTGGGGTAATGGGTTTGATTTTTAGTGGGTGTTTGGTTTTGTTGAAAAAATTGATTTATTTTTAGTGGGTGTTTGGTTTTGATGAAAAAATTTGATTTTTTATTTAGTGGGTGTTAGGTTTTGATGAAAAAAATTGATTTTTTTAGTGGGTGTTTGGTTTTGATGAAAAAAATGAACTTTTTTAGTGGGTGTTTGGTTTTTGATGAAAAAAAATTGAATTTTGGAAGTTGAATTGTACCATTCCATATTTTTTTGCATTAGTTAAGGTTGTTAATTTTTCTGGGTTTTCATCAATTGAGTAGAGGTAGCTGAAATATTAGAAAGTTGTCACTTTTGTGTGTTTGAAGTGAGAAATGGCTCTGAAATTGTGTTTGAGGTGTTCTATTTTATATATGTGAAAGCTCACTTGGTAAAGAAGCATTTTTATAGGAGTAGTGAGTAATGAGTACCAGTCTATTTAGTAATATGATGTGGTTGGTGTTAATGTAAGTGTAACTATGGAAATTTATTAAGAATGTTAATTTTTTTCCTTTTTGTGTTGGCATTAGTGTATAAGCTTGCAATTGATATATGATATTGTTTCCTTTGAGGTTTAGTTGCGAAAGGAATCCACATAGCTCATGAGTTAATGTCTGGTTTGTTTGATGCATCATTGAATTTGACTTAGCTAGATAGGAGTTTTGTTTTTTACTGTTGTAGTTTAGTTTGTATTCAAACTGTGGATGTGTTCTTCTGTTGGGTGCAATGAATCCAATTTTAGTTTCATTTGTGATTAACATGCGATATCGTTTCCTTGGAGGTTTAATTGGGAAATGAATCTGCATGGTTTTGGACTTAGAAATTACTGTCTTGTTTGTTTGATGTAGCAATGAACCTGATAAAGTCATATTAGGGTCCGTTTGATTTGCATAAGGGCAAGTACCGGACAAAACGGTACAAACGGTACAACACAAACCTTTAAAGTACTGAACTATTTTTTGTCCTGTTCGATGTTTGATGGACAATGGACAGCACAAATAAAATAAAGTGAAATTTACTACAACACCCTTTATGAATCTAAATGTTATTAGAGGAGAAAGAGATTGAAGAGAGTCAGGGGAGAGAGAGAGAGAGATAGAGGTGAGAGAGAACGAGAGACGTGAGATAGGAGAGTGTGCATGCGCGTGTGTGTGAGAGAGAGAGAGATAAAGGGGAGAGAGATAGGAGGGAGAGAGAGGAAGGAGATATGAGATATGAGAGAGTGAAAATACGAGGGAGAGAGAATATTTTTTAGTGGAAAGTAAAAGGGTATTTTGGTATTTTAGGAAACTTGTCCTTGGGACAAAAAGTTGTCCCATGGTTTAGCGAAGGACACGAATCTGAACTTTTGTCCGGTCCCTTGCTCCCCATTTTGTCCTGTCCCATGATCAATTTTAAAATCAACCAGTACAACTGAAGTTGTGCTGTCCAGTCCCTTACTTTCTGCAAATCAAACACACCCATAGGATTTTTGTTTTTCCTACTGTTGTAGTTTAGTTTGTATTCGAACTGTGGATGGGTGTGTTGCGTGCCCTGGACTCATTTTCATTTTCTTCTATTAGGCTTAGCAATGAACTCCTTTATGCGTTTTTTTGTCTGTTATTGTTTTGGTTATGTGCTTTCTTTCTCCCCATTCACTCTAGTTAATGTTTCTCATGCTATACTGTATTGATAGATACAATACAAATATTCAATCTTGATTTGGCCCCTTTTTCTTTTCATTTTTTCTTTCCTTTTTTCTTCTTTTTTACTTTTTCATTTTGCAGATTGAACCAATCCCAAGTGGAAATTTGCCTCCTGGTTTTGATCCAAGTACTTGCCGCAGTGTGTGAGTTTTGTCTAGACATTTTTTCACCTTTTATTCAATCTTATTCATCACTTCCCTCTTCTTTTGTTTTATGATTGTGAGACAAGCTTAGGCACCGTTTCCTTAATTTTATCTTTTATTTAGTTTTCAAAGTTATAAGCATTTGAGTTTCTGATCTTTTATATATGACCTAAGTTTATTATATCTTGCAACACGGAAAACCAGTTCTGTTGTATTAAACCATTACCTGTATGTTACTTCTTGCTAGTCTGACTTGAATTAATTAATTAATTGTAGCCTAGTTGTTTGTTTCTTCTCTTATTCTTTTTTTAAATTGTAGCTTCTTTATCTGTGAGAAAATGCAGGTATGTGGGCAACGTCCATACACAAGTAACCGAGCCACTTCTGCAAGAAGTTTTTGCGGGTACTGGCCCAGTTGAAGGGTGTAAACTTTTTAGGAAAGAGAAGGTATGTTTTTGTATATACATATGTCTTTGTCTAATATATCGATTTAAAGTACTAGATAAAACTGTAGCTTTGTATTTGACATCTTATGTCTCTCTTTTGCAGTCATCCTATGGATTCATTCATTACTTCGATCGCAGATCTGCTGCTCTGGCCATATTAACTCTCAATGGAAGGCATCTGTAAGTGCAGTTCTTCTATAATTGTGTTAGGTTGGTTTGGATTTAAACTCAAAGTTCAATTCAATGGTTTGTAGATTCGGGCAACCTATCAAAGTTAACTGGGCATATGCCAGTGGTCAGAGAGAGGATACATCAGGTTGGTTCAGAGATAATTATAAGATACATATGTTTTGAACAAACCATTTTGGTGAATATATTATATAATATGTTTCTTTGAATTTGCAGGCCATTACAACATATTTGTTGGTGACCTCAGTCCTGAGGTTACCGATGCTACACTTTTCGCATGCTTTTCTGTCTACCAAAGTTGTTCGTAAGCTTCATTCTCCTATGATTTCTTAGTAAAAATAGCATCCATTTTATATATTTGGGATTGGAGCAATCTTCATTTATTCAAAATGGGAAAAAATGTGTTTGTGCTTCCATATATGTGATAATGGTGCATTGCATACTAAACAACTTTGTTGGTGACTTGGCATGGCTCACTAACTTTATCTTTTTGATGGTTTTAGAGATGCAAGAGTTATGTGGGATCAGAAGACTGGGCGTTCAAGGGGATTTGGATTTGTTTCATTCCGTAGCCAGCAGGTCTATTTTTGTCTTAAAATCTTAATTTGCGTTTTGGGGTAAGAAACTTTATGATGTTTTTGACTTATATTTTTTGTCATTTTGTAGGATGCTCAAAGTGCTATAAATGATTTGACCGGTAAGAAACTTGTCATTGACATAGCAACCTTATTTTATTTTAGCCGATTATAATTTGGAAAAGTCTCCATTGATTTTTCGTTAGTAAAACCAAAACAAAACCATCGTCTCAGTGCAAGGGAGTTGCACATTAGGTTCTTTTGTATGAATTGATTTTGACTTCCTATGTTTAATTATTTTAAAAGTTCATGACGATAAATTTGCTATATATTTTTTTCAGCATATCGACTTCTGGTGATGCACTGTTTAATTGATTATAGTTCATATTATTTTCACTTATGATCGAGGAATAATGATGCCCTGTCTGTGCCTTTCAGGTAAGTGGCTTGGAAGTAGACAAATACGCTGCAACTGGGCAACAAAAGGTGCTGGCGGCATTGAAGAGAAGCAAAACTCAGACAGTAAAAGTGTGGTGGAACTAACAAATGGTTCATCTGGTGAGTAAATTATGCCGTAGTTCCTGAAACAATAATAGATGGTTGAATCAAGTACTTTCACATTTAACTTCTATATTTCTTGATTTAAAAATAGATCTGGGGCCTTACTAAAACTTTGGTGTCCTCTTTTTACCCTTGACCTAATGATTTTTAGGTGATTAAACTTTTAAAAAGTATTGTGTTCATAAATACATCTGTTTTCTTAGTTAACAGATGGAATACTAGACATGCAATTAACAAACATTTTTTTCATCCTACAGAGGATGGTAAAGAGATATCTAGCAATGATGTTCCTGAGAACAATCCTCAATATACAACTGTTTATGTCGGTAACCTTGGATCGGAGGTAAGAAACTTTGTTTATATCTATTTTTCAATCTATGGTTTGAACGAAATAGTTCATCTGGCAATAGTCCATTGATGATTTTCCAAGCTTATTATTTTATGATACAACAAAAGTAATATTTTGAAACCCATTGGTCCATAACCAATATTTGTATTCCTTCAACTGTTTTAGCATTTTGTTTTATTCTCCATTCTACTTTGGCCATTATGTTAAGAGATGTATTAAGACTTTAGCTTTTAAATTTTCACCTTTTGATTTTACAATATATGTGATGTGATGTTTACTTGTGAGCTGTATCTTTGAAATCTGCGCAGAAATTGCTGTTTCTATTTTAATCATTATGACCTTTGGTGATTCTACAGGCAACACAGCTTGATCTCCATCGTCATTTCCATGCCCTTGGGGCTGGTGTGATAGAGGAAGTTCGTGTCCAGCGTGATAAAGGATTTGGGTTTGTGAGATATAGTACTCATGCTGAAGCAGCTCTGGCAATTCAGATGGGAAATGCCCAGTCTTATCTCTGTGGCAAAATTATTAAGGTGTGTTTTTCACCTTTTGATATCACTGGCTCACTGCTAATTGCTATGTAGTTTTCCTTATGGATATTGTGAAATATACACCTTATTATCTTTATTCATGAATTTGATTTGTACCGGTCTTATTGCCTCTGACTATTATTGTTGTTTAAATATAGTGCTCCTGGGGGAGCAAGCCCACTCCACCTGGAACTGCTTCAAATCCTCTTCCACCACCTGCTGCTGCGCCTCTGCCAGGCCTATCTGCAACCGATATTTTGGCATACGAGCGGCAGCTAGCAATGAGCAAGATGGGTGGAGTTCATGCTGCGTTGATGCATCCCCAAGCACAGCATCCTCTTAAGCAGGCTGCAATTGGAGCAAGCCAGGCGATATACGACGGCGGGTTCCAAAATGTTGCTGCTGCACAGCAAATGATGTATTATCAGTAATATAATAATTCTCTTGATGTGCTATCTATCTGCATGCGTATCTATTATTCTGCACATTGGTTGGTGTTAAAAGTAAAACTCTAGGGAGTTATTTTTCTTTTTTCTTTTTAAATTAAATGGTGGTGAGGTAGTTTCCACTACCAAATTAGATTAAACATTTGTATGAGTTTGTATCATGTATGCGGTTTTCTAGTTTGTAGTGATGATGAGTGTTTTTTATGATGATTTTAAGAGATGTTTTCATCTCACCCATTTGGGTTTTATTGTTACTATTATCATCCTATATCTTATTGTTGTTATATATCTATATCAGTTAGTATTTTAATTAACAAGTCTGGTAGTAGTGATATGCATGTGATAATTGGTCGGTACAAGTACAATACAACTTCCTTAAAAAAAATAAAGTACAATACAACTCACAACGCATGATCCTTCCCATCCCTTCAATAATGACATTACATTGCACAATCAAGTGATACAAATACAATTGGAGTTTAAAATATTTCAGATAAATGGTAAGTACCCTGCGGGATAAATGGTAAGTGGTACATTCACTACCCCCAAGAGGACAAGAAACTACTAAAAAAAATGCAAAAAAATAGCAAGACCATCAATTAAAGGTAGACATTAATGGTATTCAGCTAACATTACAAATTGCACCAACTTTTACATCTCTACCTCACGATTTGAATTCATTTAAAATTGTCATCAAAAGGAGGAAAGAAGGTTTTCCTTTAAGAAAAAGTTCATCACAAGTCTTTTTAAAAATATATATCATAAATTGCAGAGGTGGGTGTCTAAACAATCATGGTATTCAATATTTATCTTCAAAAGAGGCTTGTTTGTGGCTTTAAACGCCGCCGCAAGTGTACGGTAAGATTAGATACTTCAAATTAATCGGTCCTTAAATTAGATATTGAGTTTTGCTTATATGATATGCGAAGTTTGACATAAAACACAACACTGATATTTGTGTGTGTGTGTGTGTGATTTTGAAAATATTTGTGGTCAATACATGTTTATTTTTTAGTATGTCTTTTATCATCATCACGAAACAGGTTTTTAGAAAAAGCAATTTAGAGAGTATGATTATCTTTTATTAGATTAATTTCTATTTGAAGGTAATGGAGCTTATTCTCTACTTGTCCTTGAAAGTGTAGTTCAATTGCATGAGTTGAGACGCTGAAAGAGTATTAACAAGATTTAGGGTTCAATAATCAATTTTTACCGCTAACAATTTCATCCTCCTATAAATTAACGCTAAAAGAGTGTTAAGAAGGTCAAAGTCTTTTTGAGGTAGATTCCAAAATGGTGTTTAACATGCTAAATTTCAATTATGATAATGGATCTGAAAGTAGATTATTAAAGTCTATGAATCTATCTTTAACTATGTTCGTAAGTTTTATCATGAGGCAAGCGAATGTGACTCACTCATTAGCTGGAGCAACATTGTTCATGGCTAATCCCCAACGTTTTTTATCATCCTCCACATTATATTTTTGATATTATTATGAATGAAATAAAATTACCATTGAACTATTTAAATGTAATATCTGTAGTGAGTGAGTTCTTAAATTGGAAATATTTTTGCATCGTAAAAGTCCTATAAAATGGATTGTTCTCAATAGAGAAATTGGACAATGACACTGACTTGCTGAAAGCATTGTGAAAAGATTGCGGTTTTTGTTCGAAAATACATACTCTATCCTATGCAATATTGCACATACTAAGACAGCTAATTTTTTTTATTGAAAATAATTATTTATTGAAACTGGACACGCTGACGATTGTCGATTGAGAATTGATAGATCACTGATAATGTATAACGTTGTTTGGAACCATAGATGATACTAAAATCATTACAACACTAAAATGGAATTGGCCACATCCTTCATGGACCAATTTTGTATTCTCTTAAAACTAGTTATGCCTCATTCCACATACTAGAGATTGAAGATAGCATTATCTCTAATTTAAACTCTCAATAAGGTGTAAAACCAACTTTACAGTCTCAATAATAGCAAAATAATTAACTCATGAAACATTAACTCAAATAAAACGCATGAAAAGTGTTGAACATGGGAGTGAAGATTAATCCTTTTCCAACCTTGCAATATACTTGTCATAGTATTGCCCTGCTTTCTCAAGGTCTCCAAGCTCAGTGTAACAATCAGCAATTGCCCCAAAAGCTTCTGTGCTCCCAGAGTCTTCTCCTTCTCTTTCAGAGATCGACAAAACCATCGAATGGTATTTAACAGCATCCCGGTACTTTCCTTGTCTTTGCAATGAAGCTCCTGTAATATAATAAAATATGCAAATATTCTTATGGTTTGTTTGAATTGACTTATTTGAGCTTATCTACTGAAAGTATTTGTCTGACTATTTGGGAGAGCTTATAGAAAAAGCTCGTGACATGTCCATTAGCTGTTTTCACCTTATTTCCATATGCTCTCCAAAATGTAATTTACTTTATATTTTGTTATAGAAATTTAGCTTTACATAAACACTTATATGAAAATCATTTATGCTATAAACTATTAACTAAGTTGTTTACCCCAGTATGACCTTAAATGCCTCTTGTGAACTTCTTCACTCATTTAACACACACAAAGTCTAATGTTGATTGTGTAGGAGCCTTCAAGAAAACACATATCGATAAGCAAAATAAGGAAGATTACATACCTAGACCCCTAGCCGCTTTTTTCTCCTCAATAGGATCCTTAATATTCTGTGCAAGCTCGAGCGCAGTCTTAAACTCCGTGAACGCTCTATCAGGCTGCTGATTCCTTAGAAAATTCTTTCCACTTTTTAACTTCGAAATTAGCTCCTGCTTCTTTGGGTCAACAATAATTTCACTCTCAGCTATCCTACCACCACCAATGGGAGCATAACTCAAAGTGGGAGCATAGGACTCGATTTTCGCTTGCTTCCTTAAAGCTGCGTTAATCTGGAGTAATTGCTCATTTAACCGCTGTAATTCTCCTTTCCTTTGTCTTGCGACCAACCCTATCAGATCAATAAATTCAGGAAAAGGATGAGATATCACTTTCCATAAAAAGTACAAATAAAATGCAGCGACCACATTTTAGTAAAAGCGCAGGTTTAACTTGTGATATACAGAAATCAGATATTCAAGGACACAAGCCACCTTTATTTATTTGTTCACTTCTAAAATTTCAACCAACACATGTCTCTGTTGCTTTCTCATCAAGTTCTATACTTCATTAAAAACATTGAAGACAACTTAACTAGTTAACACATTGGGCTTTCAAAGGCCTTCATGCTCCACGTAGCGAAATATCTTAACTTCTAAACTAAACTTGTGTACTTCAAGATTTTTAGTTGTAAACGAAATAAATTTAAGTAATACGCTACTCCTATATTAATACAACCGATGAACCAGTTAAATCAACAAGGAAAAAAAAAGTTATAAAATCTGATGCGACTAAATGAAGTTTTAGTCTTAAAGCACTTGGGGTTTAGAAACATTCACGTGCTAATATAAATGTATATCGTAATCTAATAGTACCTTACCTCCCACAGTGGCTCCAATGAGGGCTACTGCTAGCAGTATAGGCATATTGAACATAGAGTTATCCGCCTCACATGTTTCGGCCAAAGCTTTACAAGGCATAGAGAACATCAAAAAATTGCTCGCAAGAAACAGCGATGAATGGAATCTTTTTGGCATGTCATCCTGATAAGGCAACCATTTTCAGTCATAAATCACAAGTCAAAGAAAAATAAGCCAAAACAATCGTTTGTAAAGATATTGACGCAAAATAGTATACACAGTTGATAATTTCCAAAGCAGGATTTTAGATAAGGGACCGTAATAAAAAATTTAAGAGTAAATCGTCATTTTCGTCCCTAATGTGCGAGGCAGTGTCACTATAGTCTCTAAATGGATTTGAAATTACAAAAGCATCCATCCCTGAGTGTGTCTTTTGAGTAATTTCATGGACTAAACTGATTAACTAAAGACATCTTTGAATATCAACTAACTAATGAAATACACATCTGAGGACCAAACTCGGTAAAGAAAGATACATTCAAGAATATTTTTGCAATTTTGATACAATCAAGGATTATAGTGACAATGCTTGACACATTCAAAGACCAAAATGAGTGTTTACTCAAATCTTTTAATTTCCTCATTTCACTGCAAAATTACTTTTGAAACTATAGTAACATTTTCACAGTAAAAATTTCAAGTGCATAAGATTACCTTACAGTTTGAGCAGTGAAGCACGGTTGGAATTTTAGAAGACCGGTCAAAAGTATCTTTCAAGAGTGGCACAACCTTGTCCACTTTTAAAGAAAAACAAGTGAATTTTCCTGATTCATTCAACAAGTCCAACCTCATGTGAGTATCACTGTCTTATAATAAGTTGCACCATATCAGACATTTTCATTAATTTGACAAACTTAACTAGTTTCCATAAGGCGTGCCGGTAAAGAAGATACACTAAAATACTTGGACCTATTTGGATAAGCAACTTAATTACACACATACAGTATAAACGCTTATCACGTGAGCGCTTATGTATAAGTTACATCTATAACAAAAGATAAAATAAAGGTGAGCTGTTTTCATATCAACTATAAGTTGTTTTCATGAGCTATCTTGGAGAGCTCATGAAAATAAGTTGAAAACAGCTCATCGACATTTCATAAGTTGTTTCCACAAGCTTTTCCAAACAGTCTCACAAGTGTTTATGACATTATATAAGCTCAAATAAGTCAATCCAAACATGCCCATGGTTGATGAACTAGATGCTAAAAAAAATCATAATTTTTTTTTCTTTTCTTAAGAAACTAACATAATAATAAAATTTAATCATGAATTGTATAAAAACAGAAAAAGGGTTCAACCAAAAACAGTTTCAAAGTCTTATATATGATGAAAGTTATGATTTTTAGTGTCATTTTGAAGGAACAAAGCAACTAACCTGAAAGGTGAAGGTTGGTGTTGTTGGAGCAGAATTGAGGAAGTGAAGAGTGAAGACGAGAGTGGAAACAGGAACAGCGTACAACAACCGCCATTGCTCTCATTTGTTTTGCAAAGGTTGTGCTGTTCTGAGAGGATAAATGTTGGATTTTTGGGGATAACAATGATAATCCTTGGATTGTGTTTTTGTGTTCTGTTGATAGATTTTGTTATGGATTATTACAACTTATACCATGTGTCAGGACATAGATTTCTTTTACTACTACTTTATTAAATTCTTATTATGCTTTTGTGTTTATTTTACTCACAGGGTTATGTTAGTCTTTTTCTTAACAACTACATGTTACACTAAAAATACAAATTAACGGGAACAAAAAAAAAACTAAGAAAAACTTTGTATGAATCTCATAGGACAGCTTGATAAAAAGTGAACTCTAATAAAATGATTTTGAAAAAAAGAACTAAAATAAAATAAGTGCATTTATATTTTTTTAAAGGAAGAAGTTCATATCTTTTCATCCCTAAAAAAAAAGTTCATATCTATTAACAAGTCATTGATACACATTGGTGCACCAATAAACAACTCGAAGCTAGTGTTCAACGGGGTTGCATGTGTTAATTCATGAGCGACCATATTTTTTTGTCTCCGGTTAAACTCAACCACAGAGTTGTAAAAAGATTTGTGAGATATTTGTCTACAATACTGAATAATGCTACCAAACTCAATATTGTGAATGCTTCTGCCATTCAAAGTGTCTACCACTATTTTAGAATTAAGTGAGAAATTCATACCATTATGGAAGAGACCCACTGCAACACTTGAGAAAGACATATTGCTTCACCTAGATCAACCGAACATAATGGAGAGAACCATGTTGTTCTCGCAAGGACAAAGCCACCATCGGAATAACGAATGCACATTCCTATGCCAACTTTATTATGATCAGAAGAGAAAGAATCATCAACTTTGCATTTATATCTACTTGGTGTGGGTCTCTTCCATCTATGAGTAGGAGTACAACTCGGTCGTAGTTGAGGTTGTGCTTCGGTTGTCTTGACATTTGTTCTCATCTCATGCGTGAGCTTCCAATCTTCTAGCATATGCACACCACGTTCAACTACTTTTGTTTCATGGACTTGCTGCCACAATTTGAAATTCTTTCGCTCCCAAAGACTCCACATTATTGTTGCAAAAAGGGGGCATTGTGCCGTTTGGAGTTTTTGTAGAATACAAAAAACCACAGTGGCTGTCTCAACATACGAACTTAAAGCGTGCTTTGTAATGTTCCATAAATTGGTGTCGCACCACACTTGAGTAGCATGTGAGCATGTAAATAGTGCATGCACAAAATCTTCAAAATCCTCATTACAAACAATACATTTAATATGACAAATAACTCCTTTACTAACCAGTCGTACACATGTGGAGAAACACCCAAAGAACACCTTTCAAACAAGATTCTTAACTTTCGTGAGAGCTTTGATGTTCCAAATCGACTTCCAATGGTTTGGACAAGTGTTATGGATATTTTCGGTGCAAATTCGATAAACGTTACGAACATAATACTTTCCATTCTTCTCTCCTTTCCAAACTAACGCATTTGTTGTGACTTTGGAAAAAAGAGGACTGTTGAGGATTGAAAGCGCACTAGGCGGATCAAAAAGGTAATGAAAAAGGTAATGTTACTTTCCTTTAATTGATAAATAATCAGAATCAAAATGTGTACAAAATTTATATATAATTAAATATTATTTTGGTCCAATTATACCAATAAAAAATAGAAGAAAAGAAAAATAAAAATAATCATCATATTAAAGACATTAAATCAACGTCTCGTGATGATTACTCAATCGGCAGAGACAGCGTATTGTTTTTTTTTTTGGTAGATGAGACAACGTATTGTTATATGTTGTGTTCAAGGATCGTTTCTGACACCCCACTTATATTAAAAGATAAATTTTCGCCATTAACCTACTTGACCATAAAAAAAAGACATAGCCTAGCGGCTAAAATTTCAATAGAAATATATTTTTTATATAAGATCAAAATTATGTTTTTTCACAGTGTTCAATATTATTCCTTGTTATATATTGATATAGCTAGTAATACTATCTTTGCAACAATTACTCTGCTTGGATGGCTACGGGTCGTTATAGTTCTTTGGGGTGTAACCTTTTTTCATTCTTTTGGTAAGGTCGCTTCTCTTCTAAGTTCTTTCTTTTTTGAAGAATTCTAAGTTCTTTGTTATCATTTTAAAATGACATATTTTTCTTTAGGAGTAAGGTCGTTTCTATTTGCTTAGGTTTGTTTGCACTTGAGAAATTTATTTATCATTCAATTAAATGATAAATTAATTAAAATTATTTAAAAAATAAATATAAATAAATCCACTTAAATATTTAGGAATATCAACGTCCAAGACCAAAGCCTTATTTGTTTTATATGCAACTGTCATTTCATTATTTTTTTCATTAGTTAGTTGTACAAATGGTTAAATACCAATTATTATTGATACTCTGATTGTTTTCTTGGTGTTTCTTCCTTAATACATCTTGTATTAGGAAGGCCAATTATCGTCGTAATATATTTTATTTTAGCCTCTTAAAAAAATACTATTATTGATAAAACAATAAAATAAAATAAATAGATTAAATATAAATAGTAAAATGAAGATTACGTTTTTAAAACAACTTGTCTATTAGAATCAACAAACACGAGTTCTGGATGTAAGAAGGCAACATGCCATAAAGTTGTCCTTTCTTTTGTTGTGAAGACCCACAAATTCAAGAATATCTAAGTAGCCTAGACGACCAACCTTTAGCTGAAACTTTTGTTAGAGATTTCAACATCTAGGGACAAAAACTCAATCAAATTAAAATTGGAATCAAAAGCTTGAAACAAGAATGGAAGAAAGAAAATGCTAACATTTCTAAACTAATCGTCAAATTAAAATTAGAATAATGTTGTAAAGCATAATGAAAGAGAAAACCACACGAATTAGTGTTTCTTACCGTGAGACCGTGAACGATGTGAAAAAACGCAAAGCGGGTGACAAGTGTTTGCGTCAAACCGGAAGAAATGAAAACGAATAAGGTTTTGTTGAATCGTCAAATTGGATAAGGGGAAATGGAGGGAATCGAGTGTGTGATCCAATTTACTTTTCGCCTTCAAATTTTACGATTTTGATCTCCTAAATTTATTTGTTAGATTTTATCTCTTCGTTCAGACGTATGTGAAACACATGCACTTCAGAGTATCCGATACATATCATGCACTAATACCACCCCTCGATACGTATTGGGAGTATGGTGATTAAATTTTATTAAAAAACTAATAATTTGTTTCATACATTTCAGATACGGATGGAAACCGGTACATGCATACATATTTTTTTGTTTTATTTTATGTTTTCTTAAAAATAAAAAAAAAGTAAACATTTTTTTTCGAATTTCTTATTTTTCTTTGACTAAAATAATAAAAATGAAAAAATATTATAATATATTAGTGTTAAACCGACACTCCGTGTCTGTCTGTCAGCTTTTTTTATTGCGTTAACGTGTGTAAATTATGAACAAATATTTCTATGTAATTCATATTTCCATTAAGATTAGTTAGATTTTGATTAAAATTATATGTATTGTGTAGATGTTTGTGACGTTTAAACTCTTACCATTTTTAATGATACTAACAATATATTGTTATTTCGTAAGAAAAAATAATATATTATTATAGAAAAGTTTGTTCAAGGATATAATTAGAATAATGAAAAATCTAGTCCAAAATCTCTCGCAAAACTTTAACGTCAAATTATATATATTGAAAGGATTCAAATTATATTAATTATTCTCTTAGTTTTTTAAAAAATGAATAACATTGCGAATTGAATAATATTTTGATTTTAGATTAAAAAATAACTATTTAATTTTTTATTCTTGTTGAAGTATAAATTTCTATGTATAGAAAAAATCATAAAAATAACTATTTAATTTTTTTTTACTTTTTTACTATTCTATTTATTTTATTTTGTTTGAGATCATATGTCCTCTCATCCACCTATAGCCTCTACTTAAGGAAGCACAATTTTTTCTTAATATCTTGGCCCAAATTTCTTCATTTTTGTTAGTTGAGTATGGACAATGCATAATATATGCAAGGTCCAAGGTTCGAACTTCGAACACCACCAAAAAAAGTTGAATATTTCATGTGATTGTTTATAAAAAAATATAATTATTTGATAGATAATAGATACATAATATATATAAATTTAATGAGGTTAAAATTTACAATTAATTTGTATTTTTAACTTATACATATATATAATATTCATTATCACATGAGATGCATGTATGACTCTAATATTCATATTTAATACATGAAAAATTAGAAAATATGTATTTAAAATTCATGCATGTAATTTTTTACATTAAATTCATGCATGTAATTGGTTGGTGGTGTTCTCGGTGGTTAATATGCATGTAGTTGGTTGATGGTATCTTTTTATGATTGATATGCATGACTTCTACATGATAATGAACGAAAATAAGTTGTATATGATTTATTTAATATTTAAAATTAAGTTTTCTAGTTTAAATTTAAAGATATATAATTTGTGTTTTCATCATTTCTTTAATTAAAATTCATAACACTTAAATTTTGAAATCACAACTTAAATTGTGAATTTTATAATAAGTTTAATATTGATTCTTCATCAAAAGTATTTAAGTTTGATCTCTAATTAAAATGATGCGTGATATCACGGACAATATCACGGATGAATCCATAATTTTTAATAAATGGGGTTATCATCATATCATCAAAATTTGATCAGTTTAATCAGAGGGTTTGTATCTTATCAAAAAGGAAATAGATGATTTGTAAGGTGGTGGTTGGAATCATCGCATCTAGTCCTCCTTCTAGCTTGATCAAAATCAAGTGAAATATATTTTCTTTCTATAATGAGGTGAAGAACCTCTCTATTGTCAAAAGAAAATGAGGTTTAAGAGACACAAATATAAATACAGACGTACGTGATTGGTGCATGAAACTTTAGTATCATTTAAAATATCTAAATTATTTAAAGAGATTGGTATAATCTCCTTTGCATCAGACTAATTATTTTTGTTAAAAATGAAATGTTTTCTACATACCTTGGTATAGTGGTATATTGGTAATAGACTGTGACATTATGAAACATTGTGAATTACAACGATATATTATATCATTCAATTGTGTTTGATGATCAACAACAACAATGTCCTTAGCAGCAAGACCAGTACAACCAACAACACCCAACGAAATTTGAGCCTAAACAACATCAACAATAACAGTCAAACATTTTATAACAGTCAAACATGTAAGATCAGAACGATTATATAAGGTAAATATATTGAATGGTTTAAATCATGGTGTATGAGTGTTGTGCCATACCGACATTGTTCTTACCCAAAAACCTGACGAGTTCCTAGAGGATGACATTGTTCTTACACAAAAACCTCGCAAGTTCCTAGATGAATATATAATTGATTTTGTAGAACTGATTTTGTCATATTTGGTTACTTTCGAGTATAATTGATTTTGTCTACAAAATTGATTCTATTTGAAGATTATTAATTGTAGCTTTTGATTCTATAAATAACTTTTACACTCAAATTTATTTATGGTTCAACTCACTTTTACATGAATATATTATATAAACACAAATCACTTTACTCTCAACTCATATTTAGTCAGAATCAATTCACTCGAAATTAAATTTTGTCCATGTAGAACCAAAAGTACACATTTTGGTGAGTGTAAACTTCCTGTTATTTCTAACGTGTTTTCCACCCACCAAAGTTTTGACATATTCTTCAACTACGTTATCTAGAGCTTCATTGTTTTACCGATTCTCGGTCCTTCTGCAACCCAGAGACAAACAACTTCCTTATCAAGCAAGCCATCAAAGCACAAGTCAACTTTTAGCATAGCGAGATTGTTGATGCTCATATAGTTTGTTCATGCTCATTAATCACCCTTTGGCCTATTGAAGGTGATTCATTAAATAGTTAGTTAGCTAATATGTTTGGCTTAATATAGGTGAAACTTTATACTAGAGTATCAGGATTCTCTCCATAACACTAACAATCTTGGTAAGGTGCAATAGTTCAATTACCTAAATTTAATCACCTCGGTTCAATTACTTTGAACATCAAAGCTTCATCTAATTTGTTCTTCTTTCTTTGCTCATTTTCATCGTTCCAACAAAGAAAAATTCATGATAATTAATCTACAACCACAACAACATATCCCATGTAATTTTCACTGTTAAAAAAATAAATAAATCTATAAACAACTTATACCGACTCTGACATTCCAACACCAATGATAATTTGAGCAAATCACATAGTTCAATGTATCACATATGTGTCTGACAACATGTCTAGCATAATCCAAGCAGTGTCTGCGCTTGATAGAGAAATATAGAAGAGATTAATCTTAATGCAAGGGTGTGAAAAGTTTTACCATGTCATCTCATCACAACCAGTATTAAAAATCAAACATTTCAAATGATCTGACAGTGATTGTGATTAACTACTATCTATGTATACATCACTAGCAAAAGGGGATAATAATACACATACGAACCCAGCAACAATTATTGCGAAAAGAATAAAATAAAATTATTTTTTGACTGGTTTGCGGCGGCGGTGATGATCGTCGTCGTCAGATTCATCGGAAGAGGGAGGATCGTGGTCTTCATCATCGGATACAGACGGCGACGGAGGAGAAGGATCAAGACGTGCAGAATCTTTAGCCCATTCAATCAATTTCCGAATCTGAACCTCTTCATCTTCTTCCTCTTCATCTTCACTTTCATACCGAAATTGAGTTTCCGATGTAGAGACAGTGGCGCCGGCAGGATTGGATTTGATTTTGAGAGCATCGAATCTGGCGTTGATATCCAACGGTTGTTGAGATTTGGATTTGGTTTTGAGAGCTTGAAATCGACGTTCCAGGTTGAGGTCGAGTTCGGGATCGGGAGTAGGATTAGGATTGGGATTGGGAATGGTTGAGGAAGAAGGTGAAGGACGAGATAAGTGGGAATTGAGAGAGAGGTTTAAGAGGATTTCGTCTTGTGCGGCGCGTAGCATTTGTTCAACTTCATCTTCGGGTTCTTTCTTCTGCTTTCTGTTTCCTCGACTCATCCTCACAGTGACAACGATGGAAAGCAAGGAGAGATGGAGACACCAAATTTTCTCCAATCCCCACTTTCAATTTTTTAATACCCGTAAACAAATAAAAATATTTGAAATATCATAGTACTAGAAAAAAAATTTGTTTTTCAATAAAATTCTCTATGTTCCTAAAAATAAAAAAATCTCTATCTACTAAAAAAATAAGAGTAATGTATATTTCAACAACTATTTGAGACAATTTTATGACAACTTCATTTTCTCTTTTTTATTGGTAAAAGACAATAGAGAGCATAAGATCATAATGTGAGTATAAAAGAGAGTTATCAAAAAATTGTCATAAATTGTTTGTACAAATATCATTTTTAAAAAAATAAGGGCATGCAATAATTTTTTTTTTTTTTGTTTGAGCAACATATCTCTATTTATACTATGTTCTATTTTAAAATTGCGTCGCTGGACGAGGACGGAAGTCCCCATAAAAACTAAAATTCATGTCTCACTAAATCACATTACAACTTTTTGTTAAAATTATAAATTGTTAAAAATATCAAAATAATCTTTTGTCCACAAAACATCGTACTGGACAAAAAAATTGTACAATATTTTAAAAATTTGTCATGTTTTCCTTCCTGTTGGCTTGTATTTTTTTGTCCAATACTTATATTTTAACAAATCAAACGCATCAATATATATGAATATTTTTTTCATAAGTTGATTGATGAATTTCTCTTTTTATGACTGTATTGGTGAAAACCCTTCAATTATTGTATGATTTTATTGTGATGATAACTTATCGTATAATTTATCATTTTTTATATATGAAGCGACCAACTCCATCTAAAAATTCACACAATTGTACGAGACAAATAAAAAAATACAAATAACTTGGGGAATGTTTTATGATGGAGAGTGTCAAACCGAGAGCGTAAGAGCAACTGCTGCTAGCATGGCTCAACCTTACAATTTTCCAAAATGTTCATCCACTAATTCGAGACTTTTTTTGGTGGTGTCCAGGGTTTCAACCTACGACCTTTATATATATTATGCATTGTCTCTATCATCTGAGTTAAGCTTGTGAGGACCACTAATTCGAGACTTATAAGAACGGTCACCTCGTTCAAATGTTAATTTATCATGGTATAAGTGTTTCATTCCCTCCCAAGAAAAAAACGTGTTTCATTCCCTTTTGTTAACCAAAATTAAGGATATTTAAAAACGTTTAGATAAGATGATATATACACCATCTCAATCAAACTTAACCATGCATCATCTTAACTTCTAAAAAAAGTTTACCGTACATTACAGAACTTGATAAATTAATTTTCTGCAGTTGCAGGTGAAAAATACTAAGATATTCGACGGCTTAATAGTCAATTTCCCAATGAAATTGTAAGTTTCATCAATTACCCCTATGAAATTAACAAAACTTCAATTATCCCCCTGAAATTTCACAACGTTAGTCAATTTACCCCCTCCGTCAAATTTTTCTGTTAGTGAACATGACGTTTTGCAAATACCCCCTGAAGTTTTGCACTTATGTGCAAAATGTCCCCCAAACTTAAAAATTTATATTATTTTTTTCTTAAAAACAAACAATTAATAGTTAAATATTAAAACTAACTATTAATTTTGAAATTTGGGAAAACTACATGCATATATACATCAAAATAGGCTCCAAAATGAGGAAAAATATGTATTTTTTAAAGTGACAATAACAGGATGATTTGTGGATTAATATTGTGGGTTGTGTAGTTTAAATGGTTTGAGCAAATTGTTGAAAAAGTTGGAGGAGTTAAAAGACTAAGATGGTGAAGGAGAAAATATAAATTTAAAACTGATTATTAATTTGTTTATAAACCTCTAAAAATAATAATTTGTCTATTAAAAATAACCATTATTGTCACTTTAAAAATACACATTTTTCCCTATTTTGATGTATATATATATGTAGTTTTTCCAAACTCCAAAATTAATAGTTAGCTTTAATATTTAAGTATTAATTGTTTGTTTTTAAGAAAAAATAATATAAATTTTTAAGTTTGGGGGGCATTTTGCACATAAGTGCAAAACTTCAGGGGGTATTTGCAAAATGTCATGTTCACTAACATAAAAATTTGACGGAAGGGGTAAATTGACTAACGTTGTGAAATTTCAGGGGGGTTATTGAAGTTTTGTTAATTTCAGGGGGTAATTGATGAAACTTACAATTTCAGGGGGAAATTGACTATTTACTCGATATTCGACTATTGATAAAAAAAATAAAATAATAAAAAATACATATTTTTTTTTAATGTAAGCGTTCAAACAAGAAGAGAGAAGGTAAATCGACCCGGTTGAATTGAACCAAGCAAGGGTTTAACGCAACACAACACATCAAAGCAAAACGCAAACTACAGACATACCTTCCCGCCCGGAAAATTCAGTGTAGGTGTGTTGGGGTTTGGGTTTTCTAGGGTAAGCAAGAAATCAGAATGGAGGAAGAAATGGCAATGGATTCTCCTTTCTTCGATCCACAAGACCTCACCACTCGCGAGAAGTTCCGCAGATACGGGTCACTACTCTTTCCCCTCTTCTTTTCATTTTCCATTTTTCAACTTCAATCGAGTTTCCCTTCTTTTGGTTCATTTTGTTAGGGTTTATGCTTTTAGGGATGCAGATTCACTTTTCAATTAAGCTTATAGCTTATAATGCTTCTTCTAGTAATTCTCTTAGTTAATTTTCAACTTCTTTTAACTTCTAATTTTCACTCCTTGATTTAGGGTTTATGTTTTGATAATTGATGCAACAGCGTTTGAGTTTAGAGATGCAAAATTCACTGATTAATTGTTAGTGCCACTTCCACATTCAATAATGATGGACAAAATTGTTGTAGTTGCTGTACTTTACTTGAAGATTGTTCTACATCATTTGAAATTCAGAGTTATAGAATTTGACCACTTCTCTGATTGTATTTTGTAAATTAATGTAGCAACATTCTATAATGTGATTTTTTGCAGGAAGAGGCACTTGAATTCAGGTGCCTCAGTTGAGCAAGATTACTCGGCTTCCAAATTAAGTGAAAGTGGGCTGTTTTATGATGGACAAAACATCCATAGTCCTACTAATGCTGCGCTTATTCTTGAAAATATTAAACAAGAGGTTGAGAGTCTCGATGCTGATTACTTGGACGATAAGTCTCTGTATTCCTCTAGAAAAAGGTCATCGGCTGATGTTCCTGGAATCCCTGGCATGGATGATGGTTTTGACTCTGTACGCTATTCGTTAAAGGCTTGCAAGCAAGAAGGCGACTCGTTGGGAGATGATGCAGACAATATCTTTAATTCATTTGCTTCTCTGTTTGATACCTCTTTGACAGGTACCATTCATATATATATATATATATATATATATATATATATATATATATATATATATAACACGGTTTCCCGAAATATTTACGTTGTTCATTTTCTTTTTCCTGTTAAATTTGGATAAAAAGATATCCTTTTCAAGATTGAAATTCCATAAGGTACAAGGATATATTGCTTTTGGTTGTTTAAAATTTGCTCAAGCATAATGTATGCCACTTTTAGGAGAAGAGACTTTGTTTTCCTGTTAGTAATAAAACTTTAATCTAAGTATGGTAAAAGAAAAATAACCTCTCTCCACTGTGTACCCTTTGTGCAAGTGCATTTTTGTGTCTTTCTCAGGAAAAAAAGGAATAGCGTGGTTTTGATTTTGTTGATTATTTTTGCAGGAATGATGCCTATTCCTGATCTGATACTAAGATTTGAAAATGAGTGTCGAAACGTTTCAGAATCTATCAGGTTTGTTTACTATTAGTTGGTGTAATCATATATGTAGAAACTTTATCATGCAAATTTTCATGACATTTATGTATATCTTGACATTTATGTCTGTAATCTATGGGATTGAGAGACCTGAAGTCACCCTTTCTTTCATTTTAGGCTGTTATTGCTTTAGACTTCATTATTTACTTATTTATTTACTTATTTATTGAGTAGTGGGTTTATTGGAATTCTCTGGAGGATTTTCTGTATTTTAAGTTTCGTATACCAAGAAAATGAAGGATAGTGTGTGAGAAAATCAGAGATTTCTGTATCAACGTGAGAAAGTAAAACTGAATTGAATCACATAACTGAATATACATAAAGAGACTATTTATAGAGGTAGGAGACAGTTGCAAACTGTTAAATACAGTGGCAATGGCTAAGGTTTTATTATTTCTTACTTGACCAGTCTTTATCTATGTCGTTTTGATATCACTAACTTGCCAAAGTAAATCGTTGCTGACATGCATTTACTAAAACAATATAACTAGAAAATCATACAACTCAGGCGATAAAGATAATTGTATATTCATGAATCACATACTTTTTCATAGAAGCTTTTAGATAGATTTTTGTTCCATGTAATAAAAACTCAATGAGGTACTGTTCTTGGTCAAAATAAATTTTTCGTATATTCATATGAATCACATACTTTTTCGTCGAAGCTTTTAGATAGATTTTTGTTGCATGTAATAAAAACTCAATGGGCTACTGTTCTTGGTCAAAATAAAATTTTCTGTTTCCAAATTGAGGTTAAAGCAATGTAGCTGAAGCCAATGAGCTAACAGCCCATTTGACGCTTTTGTTGTATGGGGGTATAGCATAGGTACATACATTGCTATATCTGAGGCAAGGCAGATTTTCCAAAAACATGGGTACACACTGTTGCTCAATACTGCTGCTGTTTTGTAGCTATATTTGAAAAAATACGAGCGATATACAAAAGGAATGCATGGTTATTGTTATTAATTTGGAGTGTAAAATCCTAGTTTACTGTAACTTGAAGAAATTTGCTGTGTTTGTCAGCACAGCTTCTTCTTTGTTTGCTGTCCTGTGAATTGTCCATTTATCAGGAGTTTTTGCCCTCCTTCTACGTTTCTCCGATGTTCCTTAATAAATTCGTATTATATTAGGGGAAAATGAGGGTTGTCCTAGACTCTTGATTCTACACTGAAGAGTCGATAAACTGAATATGTATAGTGTGTACTTGGATATTAAAAAATTACTGTTATGGTAATATAATCTTGGCTTTTCATCTACAGGTATGGCTTGAACATAAGGCATCGAGTTGTTGAGGACAAATTAATGAGGCAGAAGGCTCAGCTCCTGCTTGATGAAGCGGCAACATGGTCTCTCTTGTGGTTCCTTTATGGGGAAGGTAATATATCGCTATCCTTAGATGTTCTGTTTTTAAGGATTAATTATGTCTCCATCCTTAATTGTTCTATGATGTCTGGTTTTTCATGTTTATTTCCTTCAGTTTACTGACCCATAACATACTCATTTACAAAATCAACACCACTGATGTTTTGACTTACTGTGTTTATCGTCATACTTTTTAATTCAAATATGGTATTGAATGCTATCTTTTATTTCATACTTGAGATATACTCCCTCCATCCCTAATTATAAGCACCCTTTGAATTTTTTTTTTTTGTCTCTAAATATAAGCCACTATACAAATTATTAGGTGCATTTATTATTTTTTCTCCAAATATAACCCTAATTAATACTACTAACTTGTCTTGGAATATGAAAAGTCAAATGAAATACACATATAACAAAGTGCGATCTAGTAACATTGACACATAAAATGGACTCATTAACTGCACCACCAACTTTTCTTAATATATGTGAAATTGGTTAGAGGGGCTTATAATAAGGGACATAGGGAGTAGTTTGCATGTTGAGGGAATCTATTAGTATTTACCAGTAATTCACATAAGTTAAATAAGTATGAAAGTTTGCTCAGGAGGAAATTGCTTCCCCCATATTCAAATCGAGACATGGAATGGAATAAAGTGCCTCTGCAGCTTATGTCCTTACTTCAGTTCTCCTCTTTCTTTGGATTACTTTGGGTTTTCTTTTGCTGATCCTTTTCTTTTTAACTTTTTTTTTTGCAATTGTTTTTTCCAGAGACGGAAGAGCTTTCTAAAGAGAAAATACTGGTAATGTGTGTGTGATATACTTAATGTAACAACATAATCTCTCCTCATCCATGGCATAGACTTATTGAAATCTGTTCACTTCTTACAGGTGAAACAAACATCACATTTAATGGCTTGTGAATTTGTTACGGAGGACCATATAGCTCAATTGTGCCTCAGGATAGTCCAGTGGTTAGAAGGTTTAGCTTCTAAAGCACTTGACTTGGAAGCAAAGGTGCTATTTTCCTATATTTTCTGCACGAAATGTTGATTTGTTTGCTAGTTGCATGTTATTTTTTGAATAATGTTACTAGTACAAATTTGATTACCTTGAAGGCTGTATGGTGCTGTCTGATAATTTTTAATAAAAAATTTTAAGTTAGCAAGTATGCCCAGACTCCAGAGAGAGGTCAAGATATAAAATGATTAATTGATTGGGAACGTGAAAGGAAAAAAGAACAATGCTGCCAGGCTACCCAGTCGCTTTACATATTCAAAATGCCGTCTTCTTGAAGGGCGAAGAGAATACCCTTGAAAACGCAAGCATTCCTATCACCTAAATGCACTATATTTTTGAAAGTGAAAACCATACAATTTCTTCAAAAATTAGCTCCTCAGTATATGCAAAGAAATAAAAGCATCTTAACACTATACTAGTGAGGTTATGATTATGTCATTATTCTAAGTTAAATTATACTTCAAAAGAATTAGGTGTAGTTTCATCTTTCAACAATGAATACAAGATAGAATTCTTCTTCTTCTGGCTTTGATTGGGTATACAATATATATGTGAAGGCAGTGACAAGTATGAGAGGAGACAGTGGGGTTACAATGGATTTTGATATATATATATATAGATGTAGGTTTGTAAGGAAGATCAACTTTGAGATGTTCCCATTTTATTTGTTTCTAGATGTGCTTATTAAGGAGCATATCTAACAGATGGTGCCACAATTCATTTTAATTTTTTATTTTTTTTTGCAAATGATATAGTCTTACTTGGATCAGTAGAAGAAGTAAATTGAAAGTTAGATAGATATGAAGACAAATCTTGGCATCCCATAAGTTTCATTCAAGTAGAAGTGAAGAACATATGGAATGCATGTTTAGAGAAGGCGCAGAAATATGGCTCGAAGATAAAATCTGAAGAATCTACTGTAACCTAAGTCTCACTCTAAATATCTTGGGTCTGTTTTATGAAATGGCAAGGAGACAGGAGATACCACTAATAGGATGTTCGTAGAATGGATGAAATGGAGGAATATTTTAGGTGTCATTTGTGATTGAAATGAATTGCTATAAGACCTGCATTATTGTGTGGAATTGAATCTTGGATGTTAAAGAGCCAATAAGAAAGTAATTTCAATGTTGCAAAAATGACAATGTTATAACGGATGAGTTGTCTCATAAGATAAGATAGGATTAAGAAAGAAATCATTAAAGAAAAAGTCAGGGTAGCTCCCATTGTAGAACTATGATAAAGTTGTCATAGGCAGTCTTCGTATGTGTCAAAAAGACATGTTGAAGCATGGTAGACTAAATGGAAGACAATTAAGCGGCTTGGGGGGAGATGGAGACTAGACATGGAATTAATTGACTTCTGTAGACATGGTCTATGATAGAATATTATAACGTTAATTTGATTCATATTTGCTATTCCACCATGGGGGAAAAGACATTGGTAGTCATTGTATGTATATGATAAAGGGGAACATAACATCATACCTGTTGCAGTATGTTGGAAATATGCCCTCGCTGCTATCTTCCCCTAGCTGCCTTAATTGCGACAACTTTGGGAGCTTTCATTGCAGCCATCACTATCTTCATGTGTTGGCTATGAGGGTGTGTTTAGTTCCACATTAGAGATATGACCTGATTTGTACTTATATAAAACTTGAGCAATATTCACCTTTCAACCCGATTTTATAAGATTAAATGTTAAAGAATCCCACATCAGATATGAGATGGCCTGACAATGTGTTAATAATTGGGGGCCTCACAAGCCGGTTTTGTAAGGATGAGTTAGGCCCCAAATTTCTACATGGTATCAGAGCCTCCTCCAAGATCTGTTGAGCCATCGGCTATCAGATTTTCACTATCAGGCCACCCACCATTTACATATATCCACGCTCCAGATGTCCAATCCTAGGCGTGAGGGTGTGTGTTAAAGAGTCCCACATCAGATATGAGATGGCCTGACCATGTGTTTATAAGTGGGGGCAATCCTCACCTCACAAGCCGGTTTTGTAAGGATGAGTTAGGCCCCATATTTCTACATTAAATTAGGTCTAAGAGGAGTGCTGTCAACACACTCTAATTGATTGAAATTCAAATGGGTCTCCCTAAATCATGTAGGTCCCACATAAATTTAATAGGACCCATTTGAATCTCAACCAATTAGAGAGTGTGTATTTAGAAGACTGTGTTGTTAGCATAATTCTTAAGTTTAAAGTCCAAATATAAGATGGTATCAGAACTTATCCTACATCTGTTGTTGGGCTTCCTGCATCTGCTTCGTTCAAGCTTCAGATGTAAAGCCCTAGGGGTGAGAGGGTATTTTGGTAAATGGTAATCTTTCTTAATTGTGGTCTGCTCCTAACAACCTTTGTTGTGGCAACTTTGAGATGCCTACTTTGTAGCCATCAGATTCTTCATTGTGTTGGGTGCGAGTGTGTGTGTATAGTCCCACATTGCCTAGAAATATGGTATAAATAGGGCCTATAATTTTATATACCGCATACATTCTTCATCTTTCAAGCCAAACCGGTTTTGTGCATTTGAGTTGGCCCCAAAGCCCAATTTTTAGACACTGCACAGGTTAGTGTTTTTTTGGAGTACATCTGTACATATGCAGGGTAGAGTACTCATTTTATAAGTCAAGTCAGTTTTGTGGGGTTGAGTTTCAGCCTAAAGCCCAAATTTTTAGACACTGCATAGGTTAGTGCCTGTAAGTTATTTGGAGTACGTATATTAATACTATCTTGGAGTATCAACAAGTTGCAATTTTGGTCCTTTTGAAAATAAATAAATGGAAACGGTTAATATGTTCAAGTAAAACATGTTCCATCCCCATGTCATACCTTTTATTGTTTTTCCTTGTCTGCATACATATTTTTGTTTGATTGGACATTAATGGTTTTTGGTTTCCTTTACATTTACGCAGGTTCGCGGATCACATGTGGGTAGTTATCTCCCCAGCAGTGGTGTTTGGCATCATACTCAACGTTACCTAAATAAAGGAACTTCTGATAGGAATGTTGTTCATCACCTGGACTTTGATGCTCCAACTCGTGAAAATGCAAATATTTTGCCTGATGACAAAGTACTTTACACTCCATTGTGTTGCAATTCTTTTACATCTATTACTTGGTTGTACCAATAAGCTTTATAATGGATATGGTAGTCTATGATTTGTGTATTTAACTTCAGAATTATTGAATTTTATTCTAAAGGATTAAATATGTTTTTAGTCCCTAGAAAATTACAACTTTTCAAGTTCAACTCTAGTCTTGGTCTACTGACTAAAAATAGTTCTTATAAATTAAAATAGGAACTAAAATTGAATAAAATTTATGTTGAGGTTAGACTTGAAATGTGCTTATTTTGTAAGGATTAAAAGTTGTAAGGATTAAAATATATTTAGCCCTAATCTAAATAAGCATACTTAATACCTTCAAAGTTGCATAAGGTGTCATATAGTTGGTTATTGAAATTTAATGGCCCAAGTATTGCTCATTGGTAGATACTTTAGTAACCAGTTACCCATCATGTTTAAGGGGAGATGATAAGTTTCAAGAGTCTTCACTTGCTATTGAATGTGGTTTCCTGTTATAGTTTTTTTGATGATCATATAGATGAGTGAGTCTATCTTTCTATGGACACTAGTCCTATAAAATCTTGAATGTCCTTGATGTTTTCCGTTTTGGGCACAGAAACAAGATGAATCTCTTCTAGAGGATGTATGGACTCTTCTAAGGGCTGGAAGGCTAGAAGAGGCGTGTGGACTTTGCCGTTCTGCTGGACAGGTGAGCATTACTTTGAGAGACATGTCAAGTTTATGGACTTCATAGTTCAGCAATTAACAGCTTAATATTTTCTTGTAGCCATGGAGAGCTTCCTCTCTGTGTCCTTTTGGAGGTTTGAACCTGTTTCCTTCTGTTGAAGCTCTGGCGAAGAATGGTAAAAACAGGACTTTGCAAGCTGTTGAATTTGAAAGTGGCATTGGTCATCAGTGGCATCTTTGGAAATGGGCTTCCTATTGCGCATCAGAGGTAGTGGCAATATGTTACTCTGATTGAATGCTCTTGCTGTTCCATTCATGTTTGTGCCGTTAACTTCTTTATTAACTAATACCCTTGTCTCCAGATTTTTCGTGTTTTCAAAGTTATTTTTTATTTATAAAAATTAAAAACTTCTATTTTGCCCTTTATTTTGCAGAAAATATCAGAGCTAGGTGGGAAATATGAAGCAGCTGTGTATGCAGCCCAATGCAGCAATCTAAGACAGATGCTTCCACTCTGCACAGATTGGGAGGTATTTTTTCTTCTATTAATTTATTGCAGAAGTTATCATTCATTCATGCAAAAACCCTTGAGAAAATGCCCTTGAGATTCATAGTTATACTTTTTGTGTCTGATTGGCAAGCTTTAGAACAGAGTGATAGTTAAACTAAATAAAGAAGACTGTCTTTATGGTTGAGGCTGTTAAGCTTCATTGTCAGATTCTTATTTCTATAACTACTATAAAAGTCAGTAAATCTAGTATTCTTTTTATCATCCCACATTCCTTGTTGGAAACTTGAACATGATTTACAGAATAGCATTTAACATTTGCAGTCAGCATGCTGGGCAATGGCGAAGTCTTGGCTAGATGTGCAGATAGACTTGGAAGTCACTCGTTCACTGCCAGGAGGAGGAGTCAATCAACTTGGAACTTTCGGAGATGTAATGGACCGAAGTCCTGGACAAGTTGATGGCTCCTTTGATCCTTCTAATGGACCTGAAAATTGGCCAATTCAAGTTTTGAATCAACAGCCACGGCAACTTTCATCTCTTCTGCAAAAACTTCATTCGGGGTATCTGTACAATTCTTTTCACATGTGGCCCTCGTTTTGTTGTTTCCTATTACATATCTGTTTCGTTTCTGTTTTAGGGAAATGATCCATGAAACTGTTACACGGCAATGCAAGGAGCAACAACGACAAATTCAGGTATTTCTGTAAAAGATGTTCTTTTTTCTTTTTTGGAGTTTCTTATCATCATATTTCAACATTTTAGATTATTTTGTCTACAATAATAAGAAAAAGGTGATAAGTAATGAGTTGTTGGGTCCTTCAATTCCAAATATGATGTAAACACGCAACAGTTCATTATAAGACAGCCCTTTACTCAAATTATGTGATCTTCAGCTACTCTGTTTCCAATAATATTTTATGTAGAAAAAGAAAAGAAACGGTGCTACCACTTTGGGTACAGACTACAGAGATAATATTAATCAACTCTTTTTTGTTCTCTTTATCTTTCTATATTTATATATGTTTCTGACGTCTTAAGTTGTACATTGCCTGACAGATGACCTTAATGCTAGCGGACATACCACGTGTACTAGACCTTATATGGTCATGGATAGCACCTGTGGAAGACGACCAGAATGTATTTAGGTAAGTTTTATTACTAGTTCTCTTTCCCGTAACTGGCCAAATAGGGTCTTGCAATACCACATTTAGAGACACTTGACATCAAATTTTTTTTTTAACAAAATTAAAATTAGCCTCACTGTAATGAGAGAGAGAGAGAGAGAGAGAGTGTGTGTGTGTTGAATCTGAAATGAAGAGAGAGAGGTAAGAGACTAAACTATGAGAGAGAGAGAGAGAGAGAGAGAGAGAGAGAGAGAGAGAGAGTGTGTGTGTGTTGAATCTGAAATGAAGAGAGAGAGGTAAGAGACTAAACTATCTTAGCTTAATCTATTTACTCTAATATTCCCCCTTCAACTGAGGGTGTCACAAACCCTCAGTTTGTCTCCAAGATAGATGAATCTAGCAGTAGACAGAGGTTTAGTAAGCACATCTGCCCACTGATCTTGAGCAGGCACATGAAGAGACCAGCAGCTCCTTCTTGATGACTTTTTCTCTGACAAAGAATATATCCAATTCCATGTGTTTTGTTCTAGAATGAAGAACAGGGTTGTGAGCTAGAGAAACTGCACTAAGGTTATCACAAAATATTTGAGGGACTTTACTTTTCACTTGTAGTTTCTGAAGTAAAGATTGTATCCAGATGATTTCAGCAGAGGCTTGTGCAAGGCTTCTGTATTCTGCCTCTGCATTGGACCGGGCCACCAGTGTTTGTTTCCTTGCCCACCAAGACACCAAATTATGACCCAAAAATATGCATGCTCCTGATGCACTCCTTCTGTCATCAGGGGCTGAAGCCCAATCAGCATCACAAAACCCAGTGATTGGCAGTGGTTCAGTAGTGCTAGCAGGTTTGAGAAGCAAACCATGATGCAGGGTTCCTTGTAAATATCTGAGGATTCTTTTCACTGCTTTCCAGTGATCCTCTTGAGGTGCAGATAGAAATTGGCACACTTTATTCACAGAGAAGGAGATTTCAGGTCTGGTAATTGTTGCATATTGCAGGGCACCAACTATAGATCTGAAATATGAGGATCAGAAACATTGTTGGAGCCAAACCTTGATAACTTGGTGGTAGATGCCATTGGTGAAGCCATACTAGGTATGATTGGGAATTTTATTCAGCACATGTGGGTAGGAAGGCAAAGAAATGTAGGGAATTGTGTAGAAAATGAGGAAGACTAGAAAGATAGAGGGGAAGCAAGAATTAGTTAAGGTCTGGGAAGGGAGTTTAGCAGACTTTTGACGTGCCACCGTCTCTCTCTCTCTCTCTGTTTTTTTTTTCCTTTTCATTTTCAGTTCATGCAAGTCTTGTACAGATTATCTCAGTGATTTATATTAAAACTAAACATAGTTTTGAGTGTCCTTTCGGAAGACCTTCCAGTTGATGGAAATCAGTTGACAAACATTTTTTGTGCCTCTTACAGGCCTCATGGAGATCCTCAGATGATACGATTTGGTGCACATCTAGTACTTGTGCTTAGATATTTGCCCGAGGCCCGCGAGGAAATGAAGGGTGCTCTCATGGACAAGATTCTGACCGTTGGTGATCATATTTTACACCTGTAAGTAATTTTTTACGATGTTCTTCACTTCTCTTGAATAATATTGTTAGAGGGAAAACTTAACTTAAATATTAGAGATGGCCACTCTGTCCTTAGAAGATTTCCTAATTCTTCTGTAATACTGCACAACTTTCTAGTATGCGTTGGAGCTGAATAATTGTATGTATTGAATGGAATTTTGCTTCACTACTTTTGATTGAATTGGAAAAATTAGGTATGCCAAATTTCTGTTTTCAAAGGAGCACGAGGAGTTGGTGGGCATATATGCTTCTCAGCTTGCACGTCACCGTTGCATAGACCTCTTTGTTTACATGATGGAATTTAGGCTACACAGCAGGTATAATTGATTCTCTCCTTCTGTCTGTCTGTCTGTTTTTTATTTTATTTTATTTTTTTATGCAATAATCATGTGATTCTCTCTGATGGAGTATCTAATTGAACTTTTATTGATGTTATTTTCTATTTGTTGTATGATGGGTCTCATCATGGGTCTCCAATCAAGGTATTCTACTATGGGTAGAAAAGGAATAAGGGTAGGTTGGGAAATAGAATGGAGGAGACTGTTATGCATGTCTTCATCACTTATCTCTGGCTAGTTGAAGAAATTGGGAGGAAAGAAATAAGAGAAATAAATTGGAAAAAGAGTAAATGAAGAGAAGCAGATGGAAAACATGTATTGTTTGGATGGATAGAAATTGGAAAAATTTATATTGGCTTGTTTTGATGAGTAGAACTAGAAGTAGAGAGAGGTTGAGAAACATATTTACCCTTGGACAGACTCGGTAGCTTGGCATTCCTAACTCGTTAGAAACAGTATGTAATCAATATTAATAGTCAACACACACACATCAAGTAATAATCAGTTTGATTGTGTGTGTATCACTATATACAAAATTATGGTATTAATGTAATAAATAAATTAGAGATGTGGTTTCTGGAATCATGTAAGAGATGAGAATATGAAATGAATTGAAAGGGGCGTACGAAATCCTCTGGGTAAGAGATGTTACTATGAGAGACCTGTAATAAAATACGTACAAAATCCTCCGGGTAGAGTTTGGTGTGGCTCTTGCCTCAGGGCAGAAAAGTTCCTTATCTGATATTTTCTGTTCTGTTTCTGTATTTCCTGCTCTTTTCTGGGTTAATCAATGCTTTGTTCGCTGAATTCTTCTAAGATTATTTAGTTAATTCTAGATCCTTTCACTGTATGTTAGGTAAATCTCTCGGGAGAACTACTTTGGCTGTTTGTTACCAAGTAAAATTATATCTTGTCTGAGGATCATGTGAACATGAAACTTAACATTCAAGTTAACAACCGACTCTACTTGCTTTCATGGGTTATTTTATCCAGGAAGAATCAACTGTCTATTATATTTTAACATTCTTAGCTAAATAATTCATTATGAGGGAAACAAAATTCTAAGATTGAGGGTAGGATCCTTCTAAAGCAAAAAAAAAGAAGTGGCAAACGGTGAAGACTTTAAAAATATCCAGTCAAAACAGAAAACTAATCCCATTGCATAATGGTTAAATGAATTAGAAACTACTTAAATACGGTCATGATTTGAAATTCACGTAGGGATAAGAACGCAAGTATGCACAATAAAAGAAGTTAATAAAAAAGTACCGACCAAGGTAGTAAGAGTTGAGATCCTACGTAGATTGGGGAGGTGTCAAGAGTTCGTGAATTGAGTGATCGTAACACGGATCGTAAGATCCTACCATTTTCACAAATTTATAAATATATGCATATAAATCAACATAATTAGGTAAAAAGAACCTTTAAATTACACCCAAAATTCTTTATAAAACTCAAATTTAGGATTAAGATTCATAGCATAAAGTCATAAATTCCAGAAACAACTAAACACTCCCCATAAGCAAATCCAAAATATCAAAATTTAATCATAACCACAAGTCACACTGTACAATACAAACAGTAGCGAAGAAGAGAACTTTGTTCTCTTGCATCCCAAACAGAGCAGGGTGAGAATGGAAGTTTGTATGCATAGAAAATGAGTGTTTAAAACATGTTTTTTAGGGTTTAAATCCCAAAAGGTGCATCAATGAACTGGGTCGCTGACCCGATCCACAAAACATATCTGAGAAACCCAATAAAGGAATCGACAGATTCACATGATTCCACCGCTCCCACGATTTTTCACGGCAATCTCAGTCGCGCCCACCAGATTCCGATTCCGGCCTTACACGAGCACGCAAGGGGGGGAAAAACCGTAGAAGCGTCCAACCTACCATGGTGCTGACTACTTAGAGAATAATCATATTAGGTCATTATACATAATTCCACCGCACAAAACATCATCCATATGTTACACTTGTTTGTTAACTCAGAATTGTTTGAGTTTATGAATCTTCGTATAAAATTTGAGTCAACTTTGCTCTAATTTTTTTGTTTGTTTGTATAAACTGGGGTAAGCGAGTGTGTATTGAAGGGGATGGAATGAGTGTGCAATATAGTGGTTATTTCCCCTCAGAGATGCCTAAGATGACGGTTGTTCAATCCCCCCCCCCCCCCAAAAAAAAAAAAAACAGAACCCAAATGAAGCAGCTGAATGTAAGGTGTTGTATAACACAAATGACAAAACATTAACCTCGCAGTTGTAGCACTAGACTCCAGATATGCACTAACATTGCAATGTGTATGCGTTAGCAAAGGACGTGATTGATGCTGTATTAGGTCTCAACACCATAGCTCCTACCATAAACGAAGTCGTAAACCAAAAAATACAAACACACCCATCATTACAAGTTTGCAACGGATGCAGCAGGCCAGCAAGGTTAATGAATCCAACTCTGATGAGTTAAAACCTAGCTCTATGCTTCTATCATCGGGCTGAATCCAGCTTCAACAAAGGGAACCTAGTCCCACTGTTGTTCAGTCTTTTGTGATTTTAAACTGTGATTTGTCAATTTGTCCATCAGTTTAAACTTTTTATGTCCTTTGTGTGCTGAGTTGTGAATTGTCTTGTGGTTTTCTGGATTTGTTCATCAATATTTAACTGATCTGATCGGGATGTCTTTGAATGTTGAATATTTCTATGCAAATAGTATTTAATTATGTTTATATTGTTTAAAAGATTTTTAAAAATTAATTTTATGTCAAGCAAACTCATAATGAGTTGAGTCTAAAGAGATTCCATGAGTTTTCGTAGATTCCCAAGTTTGAAAACCTTGATTTATATGTAACTCATATTGGAAAGAAGGGTATTTGCATGACAAAAATATAAGGAAGATAAACAGTTAGTTAGAGGGGGTTAGTTCAATAAATTAATAAGGGAAACTAAGAGTTGGGGGTTCATTCAGGGTCTAATTTTTATTTTTATTTTTTGAGAATTGAGCAAGTGCTTAGTTGTGAAAATGGAAACTGTTTAGAACGTGGATACCCTTGGAACAGAGAAGTTTCTCTTTGTTATTTCATATACAATCAATTAATTTCTTTTCTCTATTTCCATTTTGGTTTTCGTAATTAACTCCTATGATGTTTGTTTAATTCAACAGCGTACATGTCAAATACAAGATATTCCTTTCTGCTATGGAATACTTACCATTTTCTTTGATGGACGAATCTAAGGGTTGTTTTGAAGACATTATTGAGAGGTACCTGGGCTTTATTTACAAGATCCATAAAATTTTATCCAAAAAGATGTTGAGGAACATATAAAGATTTTGCATTTCATAATAAATCTATTTGGAACAGAGTTCTGTTGAGATCTCGAGAGATCAAGATTGGCAAATATGATAACCTGTCAGATGTTGCAGAACAGCACAGACAGCAGAGTCTTGAAAAAGCTAAAGTCATCCAGTGGCTTTGCTTCACACCACCATCAACAATTGCTAATGTCAAAGATGTTAGTAAAAAACTTCTTCTTCGAGCATTGATACATAGGTAAGTAAGCAGTGAATCAAATTGGATTGTCTAATAAACCGTGCATTTTGAATGTGAAACAATTGTGAGAAGTGACACTTGGGAGTATTTGCCATTTTTCCATATAATTGTTGTACAATTGTTTTTAATGTCTTGTCAGTGTTGAGTGCCTATTCTCATTTGTATTTGGCATCCGATCCCAAATAGTGGGAAAAAGACTTGTGCTGTTACATTTGAAAATATTAATATTTGAATTTTGAAGTATTAAAATAAGAATCTATTCTTTCCAGTCCACCTGTTGGCTGTTAGTGCACAAATTTTTGACTTCACTGGAAATATAATGCATTCCTACAGTTTAGCCGTTATAGTTTAATTTTCCGCTCGTTCTGAATTTTAACCTTTTTTCCAGTCCTCCTGTTGGCTGTTGGTGCACATATTTTTGACTTTACTGGAATATAATGCATTCCAACAATTTTGTCATTATAATTCCATTTTCGGCTCATTCTGAATTTTAACCTTTTTTCCCTTCCATGTAGCAATGTACTCTTCAGGGAGTTTGCCTTGATTTCTATGTGGAGAGTACCAGCAATGCCTATAGGTGCCCACACAGCTCTTGGTTTTCTTGCTGAGCCCTTGAAACAACTTGCAGAGACTCTTGAGATCTCCGATGATCATAATGTTTTCGAGGATCTGAGGGAGTTCGAAGAATGGGTATGCTGAATTACACTTGCCCAACTTAGTTATTAAACTTCACCTGCGTCTTTTCTGGATTGACTATAGTACTTAATTCCCTTTGCATTTTACTAGCGGGAGTATTACTCCTGTGATGCAACCTACCGCAATTGGCTTAAAATTGAATCCGAGAATGCAGAAGTTCCTGTCTCTGAGTTGTCACTAGAGGAAAAGGAAAGGGCTATTTCAGCAGCCAAGGAAACACTGACTGCGTCTCTTTCGCTGCTAGAAAGTAAGTTAAGTTGACAACCTTGCGCATAACCCATGCTATGAGGAAAATGTCCAAAAAATTTAGCAACACATCAATCATGAAACTTGTTTGCCGTGTTATTGAAAATGAGCTAGTTAGTTGACGTGTTAGCCGCATACTTATTTGTGATTCTCTTTATACAGGAAGAGAAACACACTGGCTGGCTTCTATTGATAATATATATGAATCAGCTGAATCTGTTTTCCTTGAACTTCATGCAACTGCAATGCTCTGCCTGCCATCTGGAGATTGTCTGTGTCCAGATGCTACTGTATGCACCACACTGACGAGTGCCCTCTATTCTTCTGCTGGTGATGAGGTTGTCTCAAATCGGCAGCTAGTGGTATGTTTGTTTAACCATTGAAAGCTTATTAAGCCTGCAAATATCATTGTAAGGGTGGTTGTCTTAAATTGACACCTTATTGCATAGTAAGCTTTAGTTTGATGGGGAGTGTTAGAATATCAAGAAAAAGACTCATCATATCATTAGTGTATCTTTATTTAGAGTATTTTGGATGGTCTCAAAAGGGTGATTTCCATATTTCGTGGTATTTCACATTGTTTTCTTATTTAGTTAGGATTAAGAGTCCAGTATTAGTTTAAATGGGGGTTATTATTTTGTATTTTGTATCATATCCTTCACAAAAATATCATGAAAATTTGTATCACATTAACAACAATATCAATATTATTTTACATTCTATATATTTCTTTTTCTTACTCCATACCTAAACACTATAATTATACTGGCATTTACATTTAATCAGTGTCTAATACGTATTGGTTCTGTAAATAGTTATTCTGTATGTAATTTTCAACTAATTTATAGCGTATGCAGTTAGTTGACAATAAATGGACTGGCTTTACCAAGCTTACTCTTGTTATGTTATTCTCTTACAAAATTAATTGTTATCTGCTACTTTGCTTACAGTCTAATATTTTGTAGGTGAATGCCACTATATCTTCAAGGGACCACTATTGCATTGATGTTGTTCTTCGTTGCTTAGCAATAGTCGGTGACGGACTTCGACCACATGATTTCAATGACGGTGGCATTCTTAGCACTATTATAGCTGCTGGTTTTAAAGGTAACAATATTATTAAACTACATATAGCAATATAAGCTCCATTTATGGTGCTGTCTCGTGGTGGTTTGGTTTGATTTAGTCCATGGAAGTTCTTTTGCAAGGATGTTTCATTTAGGTCTTTTCAATCCTTGGACCAGATTTCAGTTGCTAGCTTTGGTGGTAGTTTGGTTTAATTTTTATGACAATATGCAAATCTCTCTCTTATTTGGTGAATTTGTTGGTGCATAAAATATTTTTATGGAGATTTCTATGGCTGTGCGGCTGTGTGTATCTAAGATAAGATTAAGCGATTGGATTCTATTTGATATAAAGCACCATATTTTTAAGAGTTTCCCAAATAGTCGTTCAATGAAAACAAATGTTTATGTGAGAGGAATACTCTGTCAACATATGGAGTATGGTCTTTTCAAGTGTATTTTTCCTTGAGTTGTAATGCATCCTATAGTTTCTGTGAAAGGTGTGCTGAGTCTGTGCTTTACATGGTTCTAATTTCTATCCTAAAGGACTGTTGCATGAAAGGGATGCATAAGAAATGTAAAATCGTTCTTGGGCTTAGTACCTAACTAAACCTTTTGGGATGAGTTGGTCATTGAGAGAACTTTCAGTGGGGAAAGAGTATTTTCTGATATGAAAATTATTGGTGTAAGATGATTATTATATTATAGAAGGATAGGTCATAAGATTTTGAGCTCATGTTACTATGAGAGACCTGTTTGAAAATGAGTAAAAGATCCAGTAAGTTTGTTTACTTCCTATTGTAGGCGAGCTTCCTCGGTTTCAGGCCGGAGTTGCAATGGAAATATCCCGATTGGATGCTTGGTATTCTGACCAAGATGGCAACTTAGAGTTCCCTGCAACATACATTGTGAAAGGACTTTGTCGAAGGTGTTGTCTCCCAGAAGTCGTTCTTCGATGCATGCAAGTAAGTCAGGAAATGGCATTAATATATATTTATCTTTGTGGGTACAATTGCTAAAATGAATTTTTGATTAAAATGTTCAATTTAAGAACATCTAACACTCTGGACATCAATGATTAGTTACGTGGTTGATTGTTTCTAAACTGAATGTGTAAAGAAATTTAGACGAGGAAATATTCCCCGTTTTTTAAATTTTCACTGATTTGTTATGTGCAATATTGTCTTATCTACAGGTTTCTGTTTCTCTCATGGGATCAGGAGACCAGCCTGATTCCCACGATAACTTGATTGAACTGGTTGGCAGTCCTGAAACTCGCTTTCTTGACTTGTTCAGTCAACAGCAATTACAGGTAAGATACTATTTCTTCTTCTCAAAGAAATATCAACTTCACACTGTTTATCCTGTTTTATACCGTTATTGGCTTCTTATTTCTCTGCAACACCGATTATATCACACAAGTAACAAGTTAGATACCTTTGATACTTTTTCAAATGTTACCGAGACACCTATTATACTGACTAGATGTTTACCATTTAATTTGTAGGAGTTTTTATTGATGGAGAGGGAATACTCAATCTGCAAACTGGAGCATACACAGGAATGATTGATTATAACCCACTGGGCAAACTTAATCCAGTGCATTATCTAGAGCTACACTTTTGAAAGAATCTAATGCTTTTATAAAACGCTTGCATTTTGTTATTTATACAGCTATTGTTGTGCTTTCAGTAGAAAAGAGGGAGGATGAAAGTGTCTTTTGAAATTGTTTGTACCTTGTTCTTTAGAAAATTTTCCTTATTTGTATATAGTCTCTTATTTTTGAATCATAATTTTATTTGTTTTTCTACATATTGTTAACGTGTCCTTGAATTGTTTTCTATTCTTGCATATATCCATAGACCATTGACATTAGGAAACCCTACAATAATTATATTCTAAAAACAATTGGAGCTTAATTATGTTTATGTAATTTAGTTTTTCAAGAAATGGCTTTGTTTCCACGATTAAGTTTTTAAATGGTAATTTCAATTGAAGTCTCCAACTAGTTTCATCTCAGCGGTCTCTGGTTTATGGGAAATCCTTCTTTTGTATTCATTGTTTCTTTTTAACGATGATAAGAGTGTCTTTGTCAAGGGTACTGGTTTAATTAAGATTTAACTTTTTTATTTTTATTTTTAAATAATGATAATTATTAATCCATATTATAGTATGGACTACAATCATCTGCGAAAGAAAGTTTCAACTGTTTTTCTGAAGTGTGTGATATTTGTGAATTGCAAAATGAACCTTGATTCTGGGAATTTCCACGAAGAACAAAATATCTGAAAACTTATGAAACTTGATTCTTTGGCCAAAGAGTAATTGTATAAAAGCAAAACCAACAAGGACTATCCAAAACATAGGCTAAGTTATCATGCTCACATCCCCCAAGTTATGAATTTCCAAAACAACTCCAGTGCCATTACCTTGACAATAAATATCATCCACTTTCATGTTAAATTTCAAATCAATCGGGGGTATACCAATTCGACTGTGGAGGTATCGTATGCACAATCATCCTGGCTGCTAAAGTTGTCTTGACAACAAGCAAATTTGAAAAGCCTTTCTTAATTGGGATTAGAAGTAGTACTTTAGAGCTGAGCAAGATATCCAGTTAAATGGATAAAACAATATTCAAATCCAAAATCGTATCCAACAAACTGGAAATGTGCACATAAAACTTAATCGGTATATTCTAAAACGGCCGGTCATCTGCTGGAGGTCCACTTCCATAACCATATACATTTTTTTGTTTTTGGAAGTTTTTTACAAACCAAACCCCTAGGAATCTCTCTCTATGTGTATGTGTGTGTTGATTCTATGCATTCGTTAGTACTTGAATTGCATATTGACATAAACTCCCAAGCACAAGAACATTTTACTTCGTTTTCGAGAAATCCTTTTGCATAGAATAATTCATGGACACGGATCCTCTGACTTTTGGGCGCAGAAGTCAGGGTGCCTTTCAATTATTTTCAGTCGTTAGACAAATTTTGTGTCTACTATTTTGCCACCTGAAAAAATGCATTATACTGCATATGTGAACTATACGACCTTTTCTCCTCTTGATGAAAAAATATGGATGACAATGGATACCCTATAGGTAGGGTACTGCATGTCTTTTCCTAGAATTTGTGTTGAGAGCTTCATTGTTGGTGTCTTAGAATTTGTGTTGTAAGAAAAGCCAACATTTTCAATAACCCATGAATGTCTTTCTATGTCTGCCCTCTGCCAAATGTTTGTTTAACAATGATTATGTGATGTGTGAATGATTTGTTAAAATAATACTGATTTTGTCTTTTGATTGTATAGGATGATGGTGAAAATTGTAAATTTTTGTGTGATTGAGTTGTTTAAAATGTTATTGTATTGTGCCAAGTCTGTATAATGTTGTAATGAAAAGAGGCTGTCAATGAATGAATTTAACCCTTCTGTCAAAAAATTTCAATCAAATTGGTTCTTCTATTGTATGTCTATCCATCATATCGATCCCCAAATTAGTGAAAACACCATCAAATAAGTCCTTGAATTTTCACAGCATATGTCACTATGATCCTTGGTGCATACATTTGCTGAACAAAGTAAAAAGTAAAAGACATACACTTTGATTGTAAAAAGACAGACATTTGCATACCATCATAAGTCATACATTTGATGTTCATAAGCCATTACATAGCCAAAAAAATAACATTACATAGCCATCAAGTTATTTGATGTTCTTAAGTCATTGCATATCTAAAAAAACATAAATTAAACAAGTCCAAAAAGCATTAATTAAACTAGTCCAAAAACATAATTTAAGCAAGCATCACTGCTTTGAAAATCCTGGAATTGGGATAAACTCCATGTATTAGGGTGGAGTAGAAGCGGATGGCCCGCAATTTGGATTTGGAACTCTAATAACTCAAGAAGCAGTTGGATTTTGTGAAGCAGGATCCCTAAGTGGTGTTTGTTTATGCATATCATTTGAAATCACTTGTTATCTCATGTCATACCTCCTTGTACCTATTCCCTGCAAATAAAATCAATCATATCAGCCCTTAAATTATAACAATATCCATCAAATTAATCCTTCAATTATAACAATAAGTATCAAATCGATCCTTATCATAGAGGGGTATAATTGGTAACACAAAAAAATGACACTGAAAAGTTAACACTGTAATTTTTACCATTTCCATCAAATTAGTCCTTGTACATATGACTGCCTTGTTGACACGTGTACAAGACAACACATCATGCAAGAGGACACATCATCACCACTAACGGAGCTTTTGGATGGAGGGACCATTTTGATGGATGTCTGTAAAATACAGGGACTAAATAAATATTTCGCAAAATTCAGAGACGAATTTGGCTGATTTTTGAAAATTCAAAGACGAATTTGAGATATTAGTCTAAATATGACTATAAAAAAGTCTAAGCTTTATCTATTTAAGAAAAAAGTTTTGATCAATGTAATTTGTCATAGTTTCACACTTATTTCTATCTTTTTTTTTTTTGAGCAACTTATTTCTATCCTAAATTATCACATTTAAATCATTTAATGAATTAAAAATGCATAATTCGCCTTAATTTTTTTTAGGGGTTCTTTCGTTTTAGTTTATTTTAGTAATTTTAGTAATTAACTTTGACAAGTCGATGGTGTATAACGAACCAAAAAAAATGCTGTGTGTTGTGGGTATGGCAGTAGGAGAAATAAGACGAAGCCAAACAGAACACTAATCCAAAATCCATGTTATGTTATGAATTGATCTAACAATGCATTGAGTTGATTCATACTTCAATTCAATCACAAACCCATTTTTTTTTTCTTCTGTTAATTTCTAGGGTTTCTCAATTCACACAAATTTCCATGGGTGTCTCCTTCAAGGTCTCTAAAATTGGCACTAGGTTTCGCCCCAAACCTCTTCAATCTTCTCAAGATGATGACCAATCTCAGGTAATCAAAACAACTTTCTCAATTCTGGGTCTTGCTATTTTATTTCAAAAGTTTGCGTTTTTATCGTTTTTTTCTATGATGATACTTTTTGTTTATTTGGGTGATTTTAGAATGAATTAAGGTTAAGATCATGTAAAGATTGATTTTTGTTTTTGTTTTTGTTTCTGAATTCTGGGTCTTGCTGTTTTGTTTCAAACGTTTATGTTTTTGTTGTTATTTCTATCACAGTGTTTCTGATTTTAGAATGAATTAAGGCTAAGAACATATAAAAATTGAATCTTTTTCCGTGTGTTATTTGATTAGCTAGGTTAAATTTAAGCATCCATGCGAATATTGGAAATTGTTCAATGTTTTGGAATTTAAGTTACTTTTATTGATTGCTTTAATTTCCTTCATTTGTTTATACAGAGTGATCTCGCTGAGGCTGGTGAAAACAATGCTCGGTTGCCGAATTCATTGATTTCATCTGAAAATCGTTCATCAGTAGCAGGTTAGTAATCAGAGTTTATTGTCTAGTTAACTTGTGTTTCAATTATTCAATCCTGAGTGCTGTGTTGTGGTGGTTGTTTTGACAGACAAGGAAGCTTCTTTTACGTTGAATCTGTACCCAGATGGTTATTCTATTGGAAAACCTTCCGAGGTTTGTAGAAAACTAGTGTTGTTATTTTGTTATTGTGGAGTTGTTTAGCTCAGCCAGTTAAGTTTCTAAGTTGTGTAATTTGTGAAGTTTCAGTATGCTGCTGCAAATCAGTCGTTACCGAAGTTGTTACTGCCGTATGATAGGTCATCTGAAACCCTTTTCTTGGTAATTCTCTTGAAATTCTAAAATTTCCTTTTTGTTTTTTTCAGTTTTAAATTTTCTGTTATAAAATGTTATGATTATTGAGTGGGACTGCTGCGCAAAACCCATGTCCCATGTTGGCTAGAGATATGACTTGCATAGACGTTATATAGCTTTAGACAATTTTCATGTTACAAAGCTGTTTTTTGTCCAGTTGTGTTATGCCGAAAACCTAAGAGGGACATTCATCACTTTGTACATTTATAGTAAGCATTGCTATATGTATGAGTATGAACGAAAAGCCTCTTATTGAGCTTTCAAGACTGTTAACCTGATTCAATTAATTGTTAACGACTAGTATAATTTCATAATGTGAGTCCGGGGGGCTGCTGGGTTTGGGCTACATATTTCTTCCTTTTTACATTGTCTATCTCAAAGGTGGAAACAGGAATAGGACCAGAAGCTATGCTTTTTGTCTGGGACTTTCCTTGGGTGGCTTCAAATTTCTTGTCTAAATCATCATCTTATGCTTTCTTAATTTTTATTTTTTATACTTTTTTATTTGTTTGCATATGTTAAGTATTTCATGTACTTACGTTCCTATTTCTGTCATTTTGTGTTTGGAGGCCATTGAGTCAGGTCACTTGCCTGCGGATATTCTGGATGATATACCTGCCAAGTATGTTGATGGAGCACTTATATGCGAGGTGAATCTTACATATTTTTGGCATGATTTACTTTTAAAGGCAACATTTAAATTTCAATCTATTGTTTTGTTAAAGAATTTAAAAAAAATATTAAGATTGCACAAATTTTTCCACTGCCATTTAGTTTCATTTGTAGTGTTGGCAATTCATTAAGGAGTTTCAGTTATGCAACACTCCCTGTGCCAGAGGAGCTTTTTCTTATTGACATCTCTTTTAATTTTTTGCTTCTTCTTTTGATTGTCGACAGCTTTTATGTGTCATTTTTACTAAATTTTATCACCATTTTATATATACTTTTAATGTTGCATACTTTTATTTGTGTTCTAACCTTTTGTGTTTATCAATTCTGTAATACTCCAGGTGCGTGATTATCGAAGATGCTCTTCTGAAAAGGGAGCTGGCATTGCATCAGTGGAAATTTCTCCTACTGTGAATAAAGTATGCCTCAAGATGTCATTGGAAAATATTGTTAAGGACATCCCATCTATTACTGATAAGTCTTGGACTTATGGTGATCTAATGGTGAGTATAATCACTAGTCATGAATGACCAATTCATATAATTTATTATTTTATTGGGTATTAATCTCACTTAACTATGTTCACATTGATAATAGGAAGTTGAATCAAAGATACTGAAAGCATTACAGCCAAACCTTCATCTAGATCCTACTCCAAAGTTGGATCGACTGTGTCAAAGTCCATTTCCAACAAAGGTATAAACAAGTTAGATTCTCCCCTAATGAATTTATTGTGTGGATGTATGCATCCTAATGTTGTTGAACTTGTGTTTCAGCTTAATTTGCAGAGAAAGCGATTAAGGAATATCCCAGAGTTAGCCGTCACTTCTAGTAACAAAATCCATGGCAAAAAAGTATGCATAGATAGAGTACAAGAGAACTCAAACAACAGGTTGGGTGATTCGGGAGTCACTACATCAAATGCTATTGTACAACAGACTCTTGAAAATCCAGCAATGCAAAATCTTAACCCAAGCATTGCCATGAGATCCAAGAATGCTATACCAGATTCTTCCATCCCAGGCTTTTCTATGATGCCCCATCAATCAAGATATCCAATGGCCGTTGGAACTCAAAGAAGCATGCTAGAGCATGGATCAATTGCTGGTATTAATTCATCTGGGGCTTCTCCTGCTACACAAGATGTCACGATTTCATATGCGGATAATCCGAATGCGAGTGTCTCTTTTCATGCAAAAAGAGAGAATCCGGATGGACAATCATCACCTTTATCTAATATTGCGAAAAGAATGAGGCCTGCTTCCACAGGTGTTGATGCAATGCAGCAGCATCAAATAGGCTCACACGTTGACGCTCTTCAAGGATCGGATATGAATTGGCAGAATACACTATTACAGCAACAAGCAATGGCCAGAAGTATTCAGTATACCGGTGGTGGCGTTCAGAAGTTTCCCCAGCAGGGTTTTGAAGGGGGGTTAAATCAAGATACAGGGGCTATTCAATTTGCTTCTGGTCAGCAAGGCATGAGGTTAGTTGCCAAGGAAGAACAATTTGAAATGGAAAGAATAGATGGTGCAGGGATAAACCGTAATAAAAGTGAGTTGGAAATGGATGCAAGCAATTTAGACCCACAACAATTACGGCTTCAGCAAAGAATGCCACAACATGCATTCATGAGATCTAATTTCCCACAGACAACCTGGAATAGTCTGGGCCAGCAAATCGAGAAAGAAGCCAAAAAGGAGGATCAGCTTCAGAAAAGGAAACAAGTACAGAGTCCTCGGTTATCTAGTGGGACGTTACCTCACTCGCCATTATCTTCAAAATCAGGTGAATTTTCTAACGGTTCAGTTGGACCCAGTTTTGGACCATCTTCAATGAACACCGCACCCGGAGCATTGCAGAAAGAGAAGGCAGCAATGGCTTCACTTACTGCTGCTGTTGGAACTCCATCAAATGATTCTACACAAAGGCAACAACAGGCACACCTAGCTGCAAAACGGAGATCTAATTCCCTTCCCAAGACACCTGCAATGAGTGGAGTTGCTTCTCCTGCTAGTGTTAGTACTGGTGTCCCATTCAATGCAAATAGTCCGTCAGTTGGAACCTCGGCTTTACCTGAGCAAGGTCTTCAACATATGTTTGACAGGTTCTCAAAAATTGATATGGTGACGACGAGGTATACTGTTTACATTTAAAAAGCATCTCAATATTGTTTTTCGTAATCCCATGTTTATGATCTTCCATTGATCTTTTCAAAGAAAAAAGTAAATTCAAGTATTCTATTGTTGTGATGAAAGGTTTTTGACTAGCATTTTAATCAGACAGTGTTGTATGGGACGGTTTGGGTTGGGAGGTAGAAAGCCATCACATGAATAAACTCAACGTAGTATTGGATGAGAATGTTGCATTGGGTGAGTGGAAATATTAAGATAAGATGAGGCAAGATAATATTAGAGAGTTGGGGGTATGTGTGGAGGAGACTCATAGGTTCTGTAGTAGGAGAGTTGATTAGATGGTGGGCAACCTAATCGCCAGAGGCAGAGGAATACCAAGCAAAACTATAGGCAAAAACTATTAAGAAAGATTTAGATGTCAGTGGTTTAGCTATAGATATGATTGATCCATATAGCTGACTCACCTAATAAGATAATGCTTGCTTGTTTCTTGCTGTAGCCTTTGGTCTACAAAAATAGAAGTGTTGGGCTCTTATGTTTTCAAATTTCATGAAGTGAATTTTACTGTTCTTACGTATAACCTATTGACTTTTATCAGGCATAAACTTCACTTCAAGATGAAAAAGCCGGATCAGCTCATTAAAAAGCAGAATACGTATGCACCACAGCGTGTGGCAGCTCATCTTTCAAATGCAGCAAATAATGAGGGATTGATAGATGATTCATGTTCTTTATCAAAGTCACTTACAGGTGGTAGTATGAACGCATGCAAAATGAGAGTGTTAAGTTTCCGTTGGAATGAGCGTGTAGTTCAAGGTTTGTTGCAATTTTTGCTCAATCTCTTGTTCTTGGCAATATATAGTTCTTTCTTTTCCATATCTAATGCTCATTTTCTTTCTTCTACAGGAAATGTTGTTAATTTAGTTCCTAGGTTCCGAACTAGGATGATAATGGCTGAAAAGCCATCTGATGGCACCGTGGCTTTGCATTATGGGGACATAGATGAGAGTGATTTCATAGGGGCAGAAGATCATCTCCCTACATTACCCAATACTGTAAGTTTCATGGCGTACATATTGTAATATTACGGTTTGTCTAACATGTGCAATATTGCACATGTTAAAACAACTAAAAGTAGCAACTTTTTATTGAAAACAATAATATTTGTTAAAAGATTATAAACTGCAGAAGTTTCAATGCAAACTTATTAATTTGAACTTCTTCTTAACATATGCAAACTTTGCACGTGATAGAAAAATCCTTAATATTATATGTGTATTGAGCATTTACATCTGAAGTCAGTTGAATGCAAATGTTTGAGCTGTCACTTACCTTTTTCCATGGGGTCCTGTTAAGCGATTCAAATATTAATTTGCTATCTGTATTTATCATAACTTTTCTTCTTTACCATACGGCTTTGACACCCTTTTAAGGAATCCCTTGCCATTTTATCTCATTGGTACCATTTTTTACAAAAACTTTGGCCATAATATTTACTTTCACTTGCTGCTAAAAGGCATATAATTTATTCCCACGCATGATTTCTTAATGTCTCGGTATTAATTGTCGACCATGAAATCACTATCTAAAGTTAATGAACTATCAAAGCTACTGTAGCACACATATTTGAATTTCTTGTCTTTCAATACAATAGAAAGGAGTTTTTGCAATTTTACTGCACTGATTTATGAAACCATTTGTGGGCAGCATTTTGCGGATTTGCTTGCAGACCAGTTCAGTTCACAGGTATGTTACTCTTTTTGAGCTTGAATCATACGATGGAAAATCTCTGTCAAATTGTTTTCTTAATTGTAAAAAATCTGCTTCTTGTAGATTGAACATGATGGATATGTTAAGGAAGATGACAGAATCCAAGTCAGACCGAACCTTGTGAACCTTCCATTGGGAAGTCAATCTAGTTTACCTCCTAATGAGATGCAGCAATATGGAGAACCAATTCCAGGTCAGTCAAACAATGAAGCTGCAAAACTAGCCGGTGGCAGTAATGCATCTTTAAACTTACCGCAGAGTCTTGTAGCAAATGCAAGGATGTTGCCACCTGGAAACCCTCAGGGCTTGCAGATGTCCCAGGCACTTCTCTCCGGGGTCTCAATGGCTCAAAGACCACAGCAACTGGACTCACAACAAGCAGTTCTGCAGCAGCAGCAGCAGCAACAGCAGCTTCAACAGAATCAACACTCTCTCCTTCAACAGCAAAATCCACAATTCCAGAGATCTTTGCTCAGTGCAAATCAGCTTTCACATTTAAACGGGGTTGGACAGAACTCCAACATGCCATTGGGTAATCACTTGCTAAACAAGGCCTCACCTCTTCAGATTCAGATGCTACAGCAACAGCACCAGCAACAACAACTGCAACAGAACCAGCAACCACAAATGCAAAGGAAAATGATGATGGGACTTGGAGCTATGGGAATGAGTAACTTCAGAAATAGCTTAGTTGGTCTTTCACCCATGGGCAATGCCATGGGAATTGGAGCTGCAAGGGGAATAGGAGGAACCGGAATCTCAGCACCCATGACGTCTATTACAGGCATGGGAAATATAGGTCAGAACCCAATGAGTCTTGGCCAAGCTTCAAATATTAGTAATTCTATAAGCCAACAATATAGGCCTGGAACAATGCATTCAAACCAAGAACTTTTATCAAAGCTTAGACTGGTACATAATCGTGAAGGCATGTCAGGTTCACCTCAGTCTAGCATTGCCAGCATGTCGGGAGCTCGGCAAATGCACCCCAGCTCTGCTAGTTTGTTGAGTCAATCTTTGAGTAATAGGACTAATATGAGTACGCTGCAGCGAGCAATGGGTCCTATGGGTCCACCAAAGCTTATGCCAGCGATGAGTCTTTATATGAATCGGCAACAACAGCAGCAACACCAACAATCGCAACAGCAGCAACACCAACAGCAGTTGCAATTACAACAGCAACAACAGCATATACAACAGCAGTTGCAGCAGCAATTACAGCAGCAGCAGCAACAAGAAACAACTTCACAATTGCAGGCAGTTGTTTCACCGCCACAGGTGGGATCACCATCTACCATGGGAGTTTCATCGTTGAGCCAACAAACACATCAGCAAGCAAGCCCTCAGCAAATGAGTCAACGAACTCCGATGAGTCCGCAACAGATGAGCTCAGGGGCAATTCATGGTATGAATGCTGGTAATCCTGAAGGTCCAGCAAGTCCTCAGTTGAGCTCTCAGACACTAGGGTCTGTTAGTAGCATAACCAATTCCCCTATGGACATGCAAGGTGTTAACAAGAGCAATTCTGTCAACAACAATCCACAGTGAAATTACAAAACCTAGAAAGTCCATACCCAGTTTCTTACTTGGAAGCGAATAATGACGAAAATTTGAGCACCAAAGTTCGTGCTATAGAATATGACCGAATCCTAAAGTAGGAAATGACATGATTATTTACACATAAATAAAGCATATGTTAGGGGAATTAATTTTTGCTACTCTAGAACCACTCAAGGAGGAATCACATATATTATGTCAGTTGTAAATTTTTTTTTTTTGGTTTTCCCCTGCCCTCATTCATCATCACAGGAATTTTTGGGATATTTAGGCTAAGCTTAGCATGTGTTATCTCTACTTTGTAGAGCGAACTGTGCATCTTTAAATCGTTTTAGTAATGTACACAAGTAGTTCCATAACTTTGCTCTAATGTTCAATTTTTAATTATCCCTGGAATTATTATAAGTTTTGTCAAGTTGTGAATTTTGAATAACATGTATCAATTACTATGAATGCTTGTGTGCAATTTAAAACACATAATCATAACTTGTTAATGAACAATTGAGTTTGAGTTAGTTTATTATGCTCACAGAATTGTTCATAAATAGAATCCTTAAGACTTGAGTTTTAAAGTAAAAGGCTTTGAGTCTAAATGTTAACCGGTGCCCCTGAGGCATTGGTTAAAGTTTTGAAGTTTTCTTTACTGGGAGACTATTAATAAAGTCAGGCGTATTCTTGAAATACAAGTCTTCATTCTTTCTTCTTTAATTTGTTTTTATACAAAACGCAATCAAAGTTGTTTTCATCACATAAAGAAAATCAAAATTGTATTAATCACAACTTTGAAAGCTAATCATAAAAGTATCCATCCCTATCAAAGTATGAACAACTGTACATGCTTCAATCTTAGGGAACTCTACCAAAGAGCTTAAATAATGTGAAGATAAAAGACTCCTACAATTTAAAATAGGGAAATAAAATAACTCCATATTCAACTTTCCCTTGATGATTTTCATGCTATCCACCACCTGCTTTGTATCTAACTTGAAGTTCACCTTGATTAAAATAAGTCGAAAAGTCCAATGAATAGCATACAGAAGGTTGATGGCTTCCCCTTCATGAATTAGGAGTCTGTGAGAGTTACGATAAAGTCTGACTTTATATATAGACCCTCTCTCATCGCATAAATTGAAACTAACACTGAAAAACTAAATTAAATAAATTGGTCATGGTGGTACCAGTAAGATATAAAGTCTGTGGTTTTACCATATTAATCAAGAAAATCACAATTGTAAATAGAATAGCACCTAAACACAATGATACCTCTAGCTAGAACACTGGGAAAAATCTAACAGTTTGGTGTACATAAATTCCCCTAGCACATTATTTTATCAAAATAAGAAAGAAAATTCCATAGAACTTTCTAATTTATTCCATCATATCCATGTTGCTCGAACAAGTGGTGAATGAGGAAATATGATGACTCTCATCAAACCTCCTTGAAGTGAAGCCTTAAATTTGGTTGCCAACGTTTGACTTCAACATTAGTATTAGCAAAACAAACCCTAAACCGACCAACCTCGAAGCAATTAAAACAAGACATTAAGCTTCACATATAATCAACTAATTTCAACCTCTTCAAGTCCTCTGTAAATTTTTCATGCCTTTTTAACAACGTTCTTGAGCTCTCTAAACTAAATGTGTCAACAAATTTTTCATTACAAAGCATTGAAGGCGCAGACATATGTTGAGTTTGACTAATCCAAAACTTGACATTTTCCTTACACAATTCACTGCATGATCTTTTTATGAATAAACTATTCCAACCCTAAAATTAGGGAACCCTAAGTCCTTTGATAAGTAGGGTTGTTCCTATGAAATAGGATGCTCGACTCTAATAATATAATAGATCTTTAGTAAAATAAAAACGCAATTTTTTTAAACTTTCTAATCCTAAGAGGCAATTTAAGAGGCATACAAAAAAAATATAGAACCTGAAATTTAGGAGGCATATATTAGCAACATATACCAAAATTTGTCAACATTCAACGTCCACTTTGTAACAAAATTAGCAATTATATTTTTCAATGTTCAACATATAACAAAAATTTTTATATTCAACATTCAACATACTCCATCCGTCCCAATTTAAGTGAGCTTTTTGCTCATTTGACACTTGTTAAAAAAATGTATTAATAAAGGAGAGAGAAAAATGGTTTCAAGCACTCTTGTGAAGTATTGACGCATTTGTCATTAACATAAATGCAAAGTATAATATTTTGAGTTGAGAGTGATGAAAGTAGTATTAATTAAATTTATAATTAGAAAAAAATAATTAATATTGCATTAAAAATTGAAATGAGTCAGTTATTTTACGATAATATTTTTTTTTACAAAATACTCACTTATTATGGAACGTAAGGAGTATATTAGAACCATATATTTGCACTCCACCCGTAGACACGTTAAGAAATAAACATATAGAGAAAAGAAAGTGTATCGTAATATAATTTCTTTAAAAGATAATATTATTTTACTTTAATAATTTTTTAGGTTTTAATGTGACCGTAAAGAACAACCAAAGAAAGAGATAGGGTAAATAAAATTAGGCGTTTGAGAAGTTATAAGAGAGGTTTCATATCCCAAATCCTAATCCTAAGTTTGAAATAAAAAAGGTAGGTATTACCTAATATTTGTTTACTCTCAGATTTGAGACACCAACCCCCGATATAAGTTCTCAACCCCATACTCTATGTATGTGCTAGTTGTTTCTCAAAATTTAAAGTCATGTGCTGGTCTTATATAACTTTCTCTATGTATATTTCACAAAGTTTTCGATGTGGGACTAGTTTGCTTTAAAAGAAAGTGTGACTATATGCTATTAGGTATTAGCTGCAGGTATAGAAGAATAACATGCTTGATAAGCTATAAATGATGTGAATGAGATCAGATTTGCATTTCATTTCTAGTATGACTTCACTAACACTTGCATAGGTTGGAGAGGTGAAAACTGCGGCAACATAAATTCTATCACAAACGAAATGGATTGTACTAACAACATTACATCCATCATAATCAACTTAACATGTTTTTCTTGTACTCACAAAATAATCACTAACATTGTAACCATACTTGAGGAGAGACATAGATAAAGAGAAATTTATGTACTTTTTCACAAAAAATTGAGGATGAGTTTGTTCATTCCACTACCATTATCTTTTCATTTTAAATTTTATTTTTTAATTGAATAATAATGTCTCTTCAATCTCTGATGAAGAATTAGGTAGCTTGCATTTAATTTTCTTTAATTCATTTTTGAACAAATGAAAATCTTCTTTACCATGTTGCAAATTATCATGCATATAAAAATGTGGCACATGATACATGTGACATGTCATAATGAAACATGTAATTGAAAGTTGTGTGTACAAATTTAAAGGTTTATGTGTACAAAGGATCTTTCACCAACAAGCATCATGTTGTTTTCATTATCAATTTGTGACCAAAATTTCAACTTTGGGGTGAATGCATGAGACTAGAGTAGCGGGTGAGCGCATGCATGAGAAACAGTCAATAAAGCACGTTCAATGCACATACTTCTTCGGTCTCAAATTATAAAGAAAAAAACTTATTTTTCCTGTTAAAAGTAAAAAAATTAACTTTTACCTTATTTAATTATTTTGTTTAAAAAAAACATAATTTCCAAGAATTCTTTTACCTTATTTTCATAAATTAAATGTAAATTGCGTTTAATTTTATCTACATCATATTTTCTCTATAACCAACAAACAAAGAAAATTGTTTTTACCTTTTTCATGAAACTTATTCTAGTGAGAGCACAAAAAGTTATACTTCAAATTATTGTGTTTTAGGTTTCTTAATAAATGTGATTTTGTTTTTTATTTTCTTATTATTTGAGACGGAAGGAGTATAATTTAGCATGAATTTGGAATTCAAAAAGTTGTACTTTCCATTTTTTTTTATTTTTTTTTGTGTAATTATATTAACCTAAAAAAGAAGCAACAAAAATATCAATTACTGGAGGGAATTTTAAGGAATGAAATTGATAAAATGATCAAATTTAAAAAACAAGAATCGAATCACCAAAGTGACGCAGCAGAGTTACATTTTAGAGGACGTGAAAATGTTAATTCAACGCAAAAACATAATAATCTTGATTTAAATAGAAATAAATCATTATTCAATGAAACCGAAGGAAAATGGAAAATCATAGAATTAGTGCTAACCAACAGTGACGTTGAAGCAAAATCCCTAATTAATTTTAAAGATAATAAACCATTATGCCTTTATGAACTTTGATTAATTCCTTGGTATTTAACTTGTGCTCTTGAGTGTTTTACTAAGACATGAACAAGGTTTAAATCATACCAAGAATCAAGAAATCAAAGGACATTTGAATTCATGATCTAACTCTGAGGTCAGAAAGTTATATCAGAATGTTGCTCAGAGATCATAATGTTCAATTAGAGATCAGAAGGTTGTTCTTATACAAGCCAAGAATCTCAAGAACATTGATCAAGGTCATGCAAGGCACATGAGACATGGATATATGTCTAGGAAAGTACATTTGCATGGATCAATCAAGCAATAAAGACATATACAAGAATTATGTCAAAAAGGATACTCAATGTTCATTTAAGACTATGAACTTTGATGTACTAGGAATATTCCACAAGGGAATATCATCCTAGATATTAATATCATTGCTCTTCATTGTCGTTTCACTATTAGTATTTGATTACATCAAATGGTAGTCTTACAAATCATCCTAAGTAAAACAGATGGAACATTCTGATGGTCAAAATGTTCAGCTCTGCACATGCTTACTTTATGAACAAGACAATAGGTGAAAAGAAAGCAAATATGTCTTGTTCAACAAGAGATAGACACGTATGAGAGTTGGTACAGTACAATGACCACACAATCCCTTCAAATTATTGTATTTTAGGTTTCTTAATAAATGTAATTTTAGCATGAATTTGGAATTCAAAATGACAATAATGCAACTTAGCACTAATGTATGTACTTTTTTTTTATTATGAAATTAGCACTTTTTTTTTTAGGGAATTATGAAATTAGCACTATTGATTGGCTGAATAAAACTGAAAATGAAATCGAAACCCACTCCACAAACGGTGCCTTAAAAAAATTATACTTCAAAAAGTTGTACTTTCCATTTGCTTTTTTGTGTAATTATATTAACCTAAAAAAGAAGCAACAAAAATATTAATTATTGGGGTGAATATATTAAATAATGAAATTGATAAATGATCAAATTTAAAAAACAAGAATCAAATCACCAAAGTGACGCAGCAGAGTTACATTTTAGAGGACGTGAAAAATGTTAACTCAATGCAAAAACATAAAAGCATAAGCTTTGATTTAAATATAAATAAATCTTTATTCAACGAAAATGAAGGGAAATGGAAAATCATAGGGTTAGTGCAAACCAACAGTGACATTAGAAGTCTATTGCTACATGCATATCATGTACAGTAACCAAGTTCTGTATTTTCACATTAAAATATGAGAAGGCAAAGCTTATTATCAAATTGATTAAGCAAGTTGTATTTCCACCTTTCACATGGAAGCATGATGTTATTCTATACCTGCAGCTAATAGCGTAGTCACACTTTCTTTCAAAGCAAATTAGTCCCACATCGAAAACTTTGTTAAATATATAAAGAGTAAGTTAGTTATATAAGAACACCACATGACTTTAAAATTTGATAAACAACGAGAACTTATTAGCGGACTTGGAAATCCCAGATCCGAGAGTAAACAAATTAGGTAATAAATACACCCTCCGTACCTATATATAAGACCCTTTTGCCAAAATCACGGGAATTAAGATAATGGATAGTTGTATTAAAGTTGTTTGTAATCACTTTGTTTTTACGATTTTATCCTTTAAGAAAGAAGGTTAGTTTATGTTTTCATTGAAGAAAAAGATGTATAATAAATAGGGGCATGTATGTAAAGAAATAATTAATGTAGTTGGAAATAACAAAGGAGTCTTATAAAAAGGGACAAAAAATATTCTCAAAAGTGTCTTATAATTAGGGACGGAGGGAGTACATTGTTTGTTTTAAATTTGGGATGCAACCTCACTTATAACTTCTCAAACGCCCTATTTTGTTTACTCTTTCTTTTTAGTCAGTGACTCTTTTAGACAGTGAATAGGTAAAAAAAGTTCGAAATTGTAACTTTCGTCAACACTCAACTTTTAAAAAATTTCAAAAACCTCTTTCTTTATCGCTGGTCCACTGTGAGTTATCGTTTAACAATGTACCAGTGGTAAAGAGTGAGGGACAAGTCCTTGGTCAATTGCCTAACACAATTTGGAGTTATTGTTTTGTGACAAATTTTGCACTATTAGTTTATTTATTTATTTATAAAATTAGCACTATTAATTGGCTGTATAAAACTGCAAACGAAATCGAAATTGAGAAGGTGAAGTATAGTTTGATTCCTAAAACAATAAAGGTTGGTCGATATAACGATAGCGATACAAATTTAGAGGGGGTGAATGAATTTTCTCTTGAAAACTTTGCGCATAAACTTTCTGTATTCGATTGCCTATTGGAAACAGTGCAATTCCAATAAACATAAACTAAGTAAACAATTTGATATTATACTAATTAGGTTCAAAACATTCATTCACTTAACACGAAGTAATTAACCTTATCACTAATTATCATATATCAAATTGTAAATTGCGGAAATTAAAGAGAAATGAAGAGAAAACAACAGGGTTTATAGTGACCCCCCAATTGTCCTCGCTATGGGGTACATCACTTTTTGTATAAGAAATTATAAGGTCTTCTACTATTATGTTGTTGGAATTATAGAATCAAGCACAAAGATTCTTTTAATTTACGAATCCAATTGATTCTAAATCTTCTATGCTAAGTAACCACTCCAAATCCTCCAAGGTCTTTGAACCTCAAACTTCCATGCACTCCTTCAATCTTCTTGCCCAATTTACGACACATTACCAATGAGTCATACCCAGCAAATACAAATGGTTATTTTGAGACCGGAAATTGGTATGAAGGTGTAGTACTAAGCTCTGCATCGATCTATCATTTCTCATTTTAAAAATCGATTTTGTTCGTCATTGCATATTTATAGGTGGTATGACAAGAACGAAGTCACAGTGGACCAGTGGTAAAGAGATAGATTACTACATACATGTTGTCATTGATATTCCTTTATGTGGTAAGGGGAACAGTCCGAAAAGAGCATATAAGCAAGAGTGGCGCAATTCACATCACTTAGTGATGTCATTTTCGGGTAAAAAGGAAAGAAAAAATAGAGATGAAATGAGAGGAAGTCTTGTGTAGTCACAAATATTTATGCACACTATTTGAGTGCATACACATACTTAAGAAAGGTGGAAATAGACAACCCATTATACCGTTCCTATCAAAGTGACAACCTAAAACCCGACCAAACTATTTAGAAAATTGATCAATATTGAACCATTGTTAACCACCCGCGGGTTGGATCGGATAATATAAGCACTTCACCTTTGAAAAAACAAAACCTGCCTTTGGAGGTCTTTCATCAATTACAGAAAATTCATAAATTATGTTAAGAATGTTGGCAAATTTATTTACACATATAAATCTTCTAAAAATAGATCCACTAGAATAACTTGGCAGAATATATCTCAACTTTTAATAACTTGGCAGAACTTTTCTGTTCTTATGTTATTTTGGCCTGCCCTCTACTTCTAGATTTCAGATGACCATACTTGATTATAGTTCCTATTTCATTAGATTTCGAGTTTACAAGCGAGTTGGTTTAAAATAAAAAGGGCCTTAACATCCATCCATTAGTATTAAATAAAAGATAAAATGTCCCACATGGAAGCATATTTTTTATACCTGCAATTAATGTTCCACAAATCGAGTGTTAACTTATCGAGTTTACTGAGTTTATATTTTTAGGTATCAAAATCGTGTCAACTCGAAGGTAAATTTGATTTCTGATAAAATCAAATTGTTTGACGAGTTTGACTCGAGTTAACTCGGTCAAACTCAGTAAACTCGAGTAAAATCATAATGTAATTCTAACTTTTTTAAGATAGTTTTATTAACAACTCTAGGAACTTGTGAAACTTGCCTTTTTGAATGTTTAAGACTTAAGAGACTTATGATTTTGCAAGCTTATTCTGTATTTTGATGTTTAGTTGAACATATGCTTTATTATGGTGGTTGAAAACCTTTATAATTTAATCATATTTTGCACTATTGGACTATTTGCAATATTATTTATATTAGTTAAACTCCTACGAATTTACCTGAGCAAAACGAGTTGAGGTAAATTTTATTTAATTTTAATTTTAGATAAACTCGTACGAGTTCTCGAGTTGAGTTTACGAGTCAAATTTACTCAAACAAAACGAGTTGAGGTAACCTCTCAAGTTGTAAAACTATGCCAACAACTAATACCTAATAGCATAGTCACACTTTCTTTCAAAGCAAACTAGTCCCACATCGAAAATTTTGTAAAATATCGAGAGTAGGTTAGCTATATAACACCAGCACATGACTTTATATTCTGAGAAACAACAGGCACATGTATTAGAGTATGCAGATGAGAACTTCTATCAGTTGTCACATCATCAAATTTAAGTGTAAACAAGTTTGGTAATACCTTAATTTGTTTCAAATTTATGATGTAACCTCTGACATAACTTCTTAAATGCCCAATCTTGTTTTCTTCTCGGATCATTGACACGATGACATTAAGACCTAGTCAGGCCACAATAATCCACCTCATCCAATTTTTTTTTTTTTTATATTTTATAGTAAAAAATTATTAAAATAACATTATCTTTTAAAAAAAGATGAAATATGTTTTTTATCCTTATAAATATACTAATTTTTTTTAGTCTCTCTAAAAAATTTCTTCAACTTTAAGTCCTCCAAAATTTTTTCATCTTCACTTATGGCCCTTATTTTAAAGTAAACTCATATGTAGAATTTATATTTTCTAATAAACTTTCGCAGAAAAATTCATAATATCATAAGAATCTCTCTCAAAACAAATTAGAATTTTTTAACAAAACATGAATTTCATTTGAATTTTTATATCTTTGACGGTTAAAAATTCATATTTAATTTATGTTTTGCTAAAAAATTCTATTTTTTTGGGAAATATTTTTACAATATTCTACACATTTCTGCACAATTTCATTAAAAAAAACTAAAATTAACTTAATAGGGATCAAAAATAGTGATCGAAAATTTTATATGAACTAAAAGTTGAAGGAAAATTTTATATGAACTAAAAGGAAAAGTTGATATATTTATAAGACCAAAAATATATTTAACTTTAAAAAAGTTTACGTGTTAAAAATTACATTTTTTTCCCATCTCGAAGTATTTCAAATCATTTCAAATGTATAGATAATAATTTTAATTTTTTTTATGATCAACTTTCTACGTAATATTCTTTCAAATTAAAAAAAACTTTGTACTTAATTATATTTTGTGATAATTTTTTTTGGACAATACCTTTTCTTTTAATCACATTATGTTCTTACTTTCTTTTTCTATTTCTTTTTCTCTCCTTATTGTTTTTGACCAATTAAAGATTATTACAAAAGTTGTCACCAGATCGTGATAAAAATATCATTACTCTATAAATAAAAACTTCATACTTAATAATTATTACAACGTAAATTTTGTGTTTTATATATAATAGTTTATTTAGGCGTTCCACCCAAACTATTTTTTTCTGACTCCGCCATTAGTTCTTTGGATGAAGAAAATTATTCCCCCTCTTCTGGTTGCTGGGGATGCAGGATTGTGATAATAATTAGAAAGGTGAGCTACACTACTATTATTTATAATATAGACCTACTAGTATTAGTATATTATGATATAAAATATTTAATATTAATGAATGAGAAAAATTGAGGCCTAAGTTGTCTTACTTGAAAAAACATATCATCCAATAATTTAAGCAAAACTGTGTTAGAGTTCAAATAGTATATAAGATTTTTTTTTGACAAGTGTTCAGTTAGTATATAAGATAAACTATATATTTATGATAATCATTATCTCCATTGACCATAATAATGATCACAAGGAAAACTTATTAAGAAAAATTTACTCGTTTCACTTTCAATATTCCTTTGCTACAAATAACAATTGGCCTTCACTATTTGTTACAGACCACACAAACAAGAAACTTTAACTGAACATGATCTAGGTCGAAGTTTTTGAACAAGTGACTTTTCAGAGGCAATATCAAGCAGAGCGATGGATCCTAGTTATGATGGCATTACAAAAGAGTTTTTGAATGGCTTAATTCAGAAATGAAACCATTCTTATCGTGTCACAATTTTTCCATCGTTAAATGCCAAAATGCATTTCGTGTATTGTTGGTGTGTAAAGGAATATAATGCTCTTGCCCAATTATAATTATATCATTGTTGAGTTATTTTAGCATCAACCTGAATCTTTGTTGTCTTCTAGTTTTCTGTTTCTTACACTTTTGATTTGTAATTTTTTTATCAATGTTGTTAAATAGCAACATTCATTTAAATTTAAATTGATAAACTACATCGATACAATACAAATTTAAAGTCAATAAAAACAGAAAAGATGAATCTACGAACAAATTCACAACATCCATATCTCCGGATTAAAACGTTGACGACGCTAAAGTCATTGACGACGAAATAAAAAAAATGAAATAAGATTTAAAATATGTTAAAATCACTTATTTAACTAAAAAGAAAGAAAAAACAATTCGGAGGAATGATTTTGGGTCAAAATTCGACAGATCAAGATGAAGAAGAAAAATAGTGACGGCTAGGTTTGAGAAGCTCACAAACAACATTATTAAGAGTAATCAACACAATAATTATTGAATTAATTGTTTCTCGGAAAAATGATCCATCGGCTTCGATTGTCGGAAAAGAAGATGCAACATTGTGAATGACCAAAATAAATTTTCACCTTAAAATAAATGGACTTGATTTATTTTTATTTTTTTGTCAAGTAGCTTAGTGGCTAGAGCTCACACAATTTAATTGTGGAGAAGTGGGGTGTCCGGAGTTCAAATCCCGGCCCCTGCATATAATATGCAATATCTCTACCAACTGAGCTAAGCTCGCGATGATGGACTTGATTTTTTTTTAATAAACTTGAAAATAAATGTTACATATTTTTTTAAATACACTCATATCGTTTGTTTTTTAATTGCGTTAATGTAAGTAAATTATTAGTAATACTTTTTTGTTTGTGTAATTTTAGATTTTATTTGAACTATTTAATTAGTTATTTGCTTTAGATGTAAGGGGTTTATTTAGGTTGTCTTATTATGTCGAGTTCATTTGTTTGTTAAAAAAAAAAAGGCAATTAGGTAGAGTTCATTTGAGCTTATTTATTAGAGTAAATTACACTCCCTTTTAGAGCTGTCAAAATTGGTCGGGCCATATGGGCCGAACCGTTTAGCCCGATTAATTATAGGGTTTGAGCCTTAAATATTGAGCCCAAATTTTAATAGGGCTTTTTAGCCTGGCCCTAAAAAGTTCAGTATCCGTTAGGGCTAGTCTGAACGGGACGCGGGTAGCCCGTTAGCCTGCATAATTAAAAAAAATCCTATAAATTATATATATTTTTTAAATAATTCTTTACTTAGTTGATCATCAAATTAAAAAATAAAAGTGAAAATTCAATGAATTAACACAAATATAAATTTAATAATCTATTTTTGACTTTCACATTTTTTTATTAGCATTTGATTTGGATGTGTTAGTGTAATAGGACATGGAAATGTTGATTCGTTTATATCCGCTAAACATGAAATGAAACTTATGCAACTTATAACATGTGCACAACAGTATAGCAAGGTAGGAAACTTTTTTCCAACTGAGAAACTACCCTCGGTTTGGTTTTCTTCTATGTTACGTCATTTATAAATAAAAACAATAACTATATCCCGACAATATACAAATTTTTTAGAAAACATCAAATCATATTTTCACCATCTTTACAGTGTTGACAATAATTCAAGCATCTTAGAGGGGACCAGTGTAATTTACTCTATTTACTAATATAAGTGCTTATAAAATTGTTTGGTACAAAAAATCATAAGAGCTTATTTTGGGCGATCCAAGATTCCTTTACAACTTGCTTTCTCTCTTGCAACTCTAGAGACACGAAACTCTCGATTTGCGTTTTCTCTTCATTCTCTCTAGCAGGCATGTCAAGAAAATTCAAACCTGACTGAACTCACCTCGAAATTAAATTGAAAAAACCGAATTAACTAGGTGTGAGAAAAACTCAGATTCACGGGGGCATGATGGGGAAGGTGATACCACCCCCATCCAACCTACTTACATTTGAATCTGATCCTCTCCTTTCTATAACCTCTGCATCAACCTTGCAACCATGCACATAGGCTGTCAGATAAATCCAATGGTGGTTTTGGAAAAGCAATTAAATGGTGAGATAAAAATTTGAAAATATAAAAAGAAACAATATAACATTTTTTTTTTTACAAAAAGAAACAATATAACATGATTTTTCACATTTCCCACAAATTTGGTTATTTCTACATATAGAAATAGATTATTATATTTGATTTGAATTTTCTTTTAAAAAAAAGTTTCATGAAATTATGATTGTATTTAAGGTATAATCGATTTGAGACCTATAAAATTTGAAAGATTAGTATCTACAGTTGCGCGCGAATGATATCCAATTTACACCAAAAAAATTGTTTTGTAAAAGGTACGGAATAATATTCCCGTGAGCTTAGCTCAGTTGGTATGGATATTACATATTATATGCAGGAGCCGGGGTTCGAACCCCAGACACTCCATTTCTCCACAATTAAATTGTGTGAGCTTTAACCAATAGGCTACTTGACAAAAAAAAAAAAAAGGTACGGAATAATTCAACAGAACCAGGAAATACAATATGCTTATCGTCACCCAAAATCAACCTAACCAATACAGAACCTATATAAAATACAGACATGTGAAATAAAAAGGCTCTCGATATTGCATCTAATGCAACAATGAGGCCATTACTAGCTTGTAAAATAAAATCTAGCGTTAAATAATTAAATGGTCTTTTTAAATATACCAACATTTAATTTTAGCCCCCTAAAATATTTCTTAGGATTTTGATTTCTCTAAAATTTCTCATCATAAAATTAGTCCTTACTTTTTAGTCAACTTGTGTTTAACATTCATATTTTTTGGGTAAGAAATCATAACAATATTTTTCAAACAAAATTATAACTTTTTAACAAAACATGAATTTAATATGACTTTTTAGCTCCAAAAACATAAAAGTTCATATTTAATTCATGTTTTGTTAAAAAATTTTAATTTTTTGTGGAGAAATTGTCATAATAGTCGACCCATTTTTTAAAAATTTCATTCAAAAATATGAAAGTTAGACATGATCAGTTGACTAAAAAGTAGAAACTAATTCATATATGAAATTTTTTGAAAGGACAAAAAATCTAAGGAATATTATAGGGGGACTAAAATAAAATGTTAGTATATTTAGGGGGGCCAATTACATGTTTAATCCTAAAATCTACAGGCAGATATTCATGCTTTGGAAGCTTCCACTCTTCCCCTTAATATGAAAATAGCCAAATTTGCGGGAACAATAAATGTGAAAGATCATGTGTTATATATATTGTTTCTTTTTATATTTTCAGATTTTATTTATCTCGCCACTTTAATTGCTTTTCCATATCCACCACTGGATGTTGCGTGAAAAGAAAAACCCTAGTTACTTGTTGGGACTGTTGTGCTTCCGCAGCGTTAAGGACCGCACTGGCGCACTGCACCTTGATTCTGCACTTCTTGAGTGAGAATGTCTTCAAAAAGAGTGATAATGTTAAATTCAAAGAATCTCCGTGAATCTGGTGGATCAGAGAATGATTCTGTACAGGAGTTGGAAGATTATGCTGTTCACAAGGCTGAGGAGACTACGAAATCGGTCCAGAATTGTTTAAAGATAGCAGAGAACATAAGAGAGAATGCTACCAAGACATTTGTCACCCTTCATCACCAGGGTGAGCAAATTACTAGGACTCACCATGTCGCCGCGGACATTGATGGACATTTAAGTCGGGTATAATCTTCTTAATATACATTTTTTTTCAAGTGCTTCTATACGGTGCTTCTTCATGTTGCTTTACCTTTATGAAAAATATTATATATATGTTGCTCTTTTGTGATGAAACCCTAATAAGTATTTTAAACAATAACTTCTCTTATTATAAGTTGAAATTAGCTTTTGCATATCTATGTTTTCACTTGCTTCCAGGGAGAAAAGCTTTTGAGAAGTCTTGGTGGCCTCTTCTCCAAAACTTGGAAACCAAAGAAGACACGTAAAATTACAGGCCCAGTTATTTTTGGAGGTTAGTAATTTCTTTGCAAGTGTTTTCTTTTCTATATCATTCCGGGTTGTATCATATATGCCTAATGTGCGTATGTTATGTAGATGATTAGATGATGTTATAAAACATGACCTAGAATAAAATACAAACTATGAAGACTTGCACAACAAAACAAACTATGAAAGTAGTATGAAATGTGCTCTTTAAGGATTTTCTGCGTAATATACGATAATCTCCTAGGATTTAATAGACTATTCTCAATGACCGAGGATACAGCAAGAAAAATTTTAATATCAGGAAGATGTACCCAGAAAACAATTGGAAATGAGGGGGCGGTTTGTGTTTGTTGTGTGTGTGTTGTGGTTTTTTCTCAATCTTATATCACCACTAATATGTCATTAGAACAAAATTTGCATTTGGGTTTCAGCTTTTAAAATAAAATAAAATGCTCCAATAAAATCAAGATGAAAAGTTAAGTGTCATACAAGAGGGAAGAAAATCAGTTTCTAGTTCATTCAACCAATTTTATTATGTTTCTACTTTCTACAAGAGAGCAATTATGATCCTTTGATATTAAGGTGTTCAATTTTTGTATTTCCATGGTATAATATTTGTAATCTCCAATCTTTTTACTTACGATAATGATGTCATAATTTTTTTATTATGAATTTATATATTTTTGTATGAATATGATAAATGTCATTGAACCAGATCATATTGAAATTTTTTGATCCGTCCTTAAGCACATAATATATTTAAAACTTTTGAAATATATATTTAAAATTTACAACAGACGACGCGGTCAGAAGAAAAGTAAGCCACTTAAAACAGAGAGAGAAGTTGGGATTGCCTTCGGCATCCAAAGGGCAGTCCAGGCTGCGGACTCCACCTCAAGAACCAACAGTTGCACTTGAAAAAGTCGAGGTTCGTATCAACTATCAACTCAATGAAAGATTGAACTGTTGTATAAAGCCTTGTTGAACTTAACAAAGCTTTAGCTTCTTTCTGATATGAATCTCAATAATCTTTGTTGGTTACTTGTGTACTAAGTTTCAACTCTATTGATCATATCACTAGTTTGCGACCATTTATAATATTGCAAACTCTCTTCATCTTTCATTTGTGATTTTCCTCTTTACCTTGCACAATATTTAGTGTTGATATAAATAAAATGTCCTCAAATAGTTTGAAAAAGGGAATCAAGATGATGCACTGTCAAATTTAAGTGATCTATTGGGAGAGGTAAAAGACATGGCTGTTCACATGGGATCAGAAATTGAGAGGTTAGTCAATTGCATTATTCTATTTATTGTTTTATCTTAAACAAACAACAATGTGATGGTTGATTTGGCATCTGCATCAACCTTTGAGAAGGACTTTAACCTGTTCTAAGGTTTTCATATTTAATAGTTATTTTGGTAAATGTTGCAGGCAAAACAAAGCCTTGAGTCATTTCGAAGATGATGTGGATGAGTTGAATTTCAGATTGAAAGGTGCTAATCGACGTGCTAATCGTTTACTTGGAAATTAAGATTGATTTTTTCAACTTTTAATCATTGTTTTTCCATACTGTAATTGATCCATCGTTTGGGTTAAAACCATCTTTAGTTTACACTAACAGAATTTGCCCTAGATTAAACTGAAATGCTAACGTGCGCGATATATATGTCGTGCAAATCCGACGAATGAGTTGGCTACACTCTTCAATTATATATATGTCGTGCAACATCTTGGTCACATAGGAGGTTTCTATCATGAAACCAAATTTGCAAATGGTGACAATTGGTGCAGAATTTTATATTTTGTAGATTTCAATTTTATTTTATTTATCTTTTTGGTATCAAATATCATTCATTACTCAAACAAGTTCGGTGGAAAAATGACTTGAATAGAATGCATACATGTAATGGAATGAAAGAATTAGTCTCACACGACCATGTTGTATTTGATCTGTTAAAAAATAAAGGATAAAATATTGACAAGGAAAATGCATAATGACAAGTAATCTCACGAAGCCATCATGATAGATATATATTCATTAACTTAGCACCACCACTAGCATGTTTTCCACCAAATCCGCAATTAAAATCAAAGAAACTGTTTTTCCATTTAACCATTTTGTGTGAATTAGCTATATATCATTTGCTATATATAGCATGACTTTATTGGCAACTTCAATTGTAACGTGTTTGATTGTAAAATTGTTAGAGGGATAAGACAAACTAAGGGGCAATGGACAAGACAAAATTGAATTTGTGTGCTTTACTAAATCAAATCACAATTTTTTATCTCAAGTAAAAGTTGTATAAAATAACAAAATAGCTTTTTGTCCACCAAACATATCATATAATACAAAACATATATAATTTGTGAAGAAACAATTAAGTATGATATTCCTGTTGGAATATTTTATTATTTAATAATATTCCAATATTAGCTATTTATGGGCAAATATCGTAATAATAATTGTATTAGCTATTTATCAATTGTGAGCCTTAATTGATTAGTGATCAAATTAAGTAATAAGGCTAATTAGATTTCTATTTTGGATAATTAATTATTTAATTAGTTGATATGGACTCAACATGAGTGGATGTCCGGATGGCCCATTAACGGAATAATGGGAAACCCTAATGGCCATCCAATATAAAAGAGGCTATGGTCCCCAATATACCGTACATGGCATACTCTCTCTTCTCCCCATCTGAAGAGAACTTGAGGCATAAAGGTACCGGTTGAGGAAGAACCAAATCCGCCGCCGCTAACTCTATCGTGTGTTTCAGATCATCTCTCTTTGGTTATCGTTGTTGATGAGAGGGTTGCTACAAAAGCTTATCCAGGTATTCTTAATACCCTAATTCTTAATATCCTTGGTAAATCAAACATGTCGTAGATCCGATCATAATCATGTTCAATGTTTTGTTTGCTTCCGCTATTGATTCATAATTGTTGAACATGTATTATGAAATCTGTTTATATTAAGACCTAAATTTCCAACAATTCCCATACAACCCGACTCACCCTCTTCGCCATCCTTTCCATGGATTGTGATTTATTACTCAGGTATTTGAAATATTAGTATGAATTAATTATATGAATAATTTAATTTCTTTAGAAAAATATAAATTTACTAACAATTATTAGTGAATCAAATTATTATTTTTTACTAACAATTCTTAAAGTTACTTGATCACGTTTTAGAAATTACCTTTTTTATGGGTCACGTATTCATCCTAAAGAATCAAAATGAACAATGAATATAACTATAATTTGAAGTTTATCAAAATAAAAGTACTGTACTGTAAAATAAAATAACACCATAAAAAAAAACTATAACTAGTGAGGGGAAAAAGCTATAACTTGGAGTTTTTATTGTGATAAGTATATAAAGTTCAGATTTTTAAATGATAGGAACATAATATTCCTAAAATTCCTATATCAATAAGTCAAAAAAATAAACTTAGAACTATAAAGGATTTGGAGATATATTTTTAGGTATATATTCTTTCAAGTTAATAATTTCAAATTAAAGTGAGATTTTCTAAATCTTTCAAAAATAAAAGTGAGATTTGCTAATGAATATTTTCTATTTATTTTTAATTAATTTTTTATATAAGATAAATATCATGATATATTCTTTTTTTTTTTGGTAGACGAAATGGCAAAGTCATTATAAACTCACACACACAAGTGGAGGTACCGGGGTTCGAACCCCGATCATGACATCCGGCCTAACAATTTCGGCATTTTACCAGTTGAGCTAGGACTTCTGGATATATATTCTTTTTATCCCACTAATTATTGCTATATTATTTTAAAAAATAATTTTTAACGAACTTTCTGTTGATAGAAAGATAATTATTATCATTGTTAAAAAAATTATAGTATTTTTTTTCAACAAAAAATTAAATTAAAGTTAAGGGAGAAGTGACCGTCAATGAACTGAAGGAGAATTAATGTGAAGGGGAGGTTTGGAAGAACTCAATAAGTGCTACGCTCTCAAATGCTCTTTTTTTTTTTCTCTCTCTCTCTCTCTCTCTTTTCTTTCATGGATTTATGATTTGCAGGTGGGAAACACTGTATTATACTCCATTCGTCCCTTAACGTAGCCATCTATTGTCTTTTTTACATTTTTTAAGAAAAGTTGTCATTGTAATTAATGTGTCTGTTTTGTGTGTTAATATTACGAAATTGTCCTTTATTTGTATGTGTATTAAATTTCACTTTTCATATTTCAAGATAAGATATTGATATTAATTAGGGATATGTTTAGGAAAAAATAATAAATACATCTAGTAATTTGAAAAGATGTTTATATTTAGGGACAAAAGTAAAATCAAATGGGTGTTTACATATAGGGACATAGAGAGTAGGTCATTTGTTTTGTGAGTCTCACTCACTTCCATTTTTATCACTCAAATTTTTCAAAAAATTTCACATTTTTATTTTGATTCTTTTACTAATTTAAGCAAATTAAAGATGACATTACTTGTATAATTAATATTGGTGATATTAGAGTGGATTCATACGAATTTATTCACCGTGCATTTGTTTGTTTATGCAAACAAAGTCTTGTCTAAAGATTGAGTCAATCAAGATAACAATTATACGTTCCAAATTAAGATACAATTTCTGATGTTACAAAATTGCCACAATCTTTACACTTATTTTCTTTCTCCTTATAAAATGATTTTTATTTTTTGTTCCAAAAAACACACAAGGGTAAAAAAGAAGTCCATGTATAAAATGATTAGAATGAAACCTAATTTTATTTTTGTTGGTAATTAAGTTTTCTATCAAAAGAGATGAGATTTCATTAAATAAAGATGGTATAGTCAATAAAACGACTAAAACCAAATATTAAGTAAAAAAAATAAAAAATCAGAGCAATTGGCCCTTTTTTCACACCCTCAGCAAGCATGTTTTTGGAGGTGTGCAAAGAGCTCAACTGAGCTAGGCCACCAAATGTGACAGGCCTCAAAGAAGTAGCAAAGGAAAAAAAACATGTTATTGTTTCTTCTTTGCTACTTTTTTCTTCTTCTCAACCTCTATTGTGTTCCCTCCCAACCTCCATCTCTCAGCCGCGCACCACCACATAAACCGCTAACCACCACCAATCCAACATACATCTATCCTTTATACTCTAGTTCTCCTTTTTGGACAAGAATTTTATGCTATCAAACCATCCAATTTGTATAATTATACATAAAAAAAATCTTATTTATATAATCACTTAGTGAATCAATTTAAAAAATTATTTCAAAGAATCACAATAATTCTTTGTTTTTTTTGTGTAGAATTGTGTACATAAGGACGGCCGACCCTCGGTATAGATAAACACTAGCAAGCAAGAAAAGCTAAAGAAACAAATAGCCTAATTAATCAATAGAGTTAAGACCGAAATATTACTTGATCCACTAGTTAAAATCAAAACATAAAATTACAAGATGGTGGCCAAGGACTAAAGTCATAAATAAAGGGAGTAAATAATACCACCACCAACCCTATATATTTACAGGTCATAAATAAAGGCACCAAACTAACACCTAAACTCTATCTAACACAAGCAGAGCACAGAATACAGAAGAAGCTCAAGCTATATTATTGTTAACTCTACTCCTATATCTCCTATCCTTCAGCAGCTCCATATATGGGAAAGGCTGATCCAGATGATTCTATTTCATTGTCACATGCAATGTGCTTTGTTGGATTGACTGTGATTTCCGTGATTAATGAGGTAATTTTTCTCTTTGTATTTGTAGTGGATATTTTGTATCATAGAGAAGGTACCATTTTATAATCCCAATGGATGATGGGTGGGCAATCATAAACCCTTAAATGAAGAAGCTCTTGATGATCATGGTGTGATTCATTGCAATGGTTATGGCCATTTGGTATGTCTTAATGGGAGAGGAATCATGGATCTATGGAACCAAATTAGCACCAATCTTGGAGCAAGGTACATTGCAGTTGAAGATGCTTCAAGGAAAAGGTCAATGTATCTTCGCTTATTTCATTGAGTTGCTTATGTTCACTCTTGTTTTGGTAGGTGGGGTTATGGTTTTTGTCGTGGAAGCTTTGGTGTGACAGAACAAAACTATAATGAAGCTATTGAAACTCTTGGTTCATTAGTTCTTGATGATATTGCAAGAGATCTGAGTAAGACAAAGTAAAAGATGTCAAGCAATTCGTATGCAAATGTTAACTTGTGCCCTTAAGAGTACATGTTAAAAAAACTCATTATAGAAATATATGTATCAAAAGTCGTGCATTCAACTTCTTAAACATTAAAATGTTATGTTTTCCAATGTAAAATTACTCATTTTAGGTTCCTTAACATGTGCCTTAAACATTAAAATCAGTTTAGGCCTCGTTTAGATTGGCTTATTTTGAGCTTATGCGGGTTTATCTACTCCCATAAGTCTTTTTAAAGGTGTTTGGGTAAATAAATAAAAATAGATTATCATAGTTTCATAAGCTGCTTATGTCATATTTCAATAAGCCTAAATTTTCAGCTTACCCTCCGGCTTAACAAGGAGCTTATGAATTTATGTAACCTCCTTCGATTCTCTCTGATCCACTTTTTCAAAACATATATTTTAGACTTAAATGCTCTTTTGGTTCCTTAACTATTTAATTGGTATCGTTTTGGTCCATTAACTAAAAAAAAGATTGTTTTAGGATTTTAAGTTTTTTTTTAGCCTCGTTTTTGGTCCCTTCTGTTAGGTTTCCGTTAGTTTTAATAAAAAAACGTTAAGGGTGGACACGTGTCACATTGTCATTGGCTTTGAGATTATTATTATATTTTTACAAAAATATATATATATATAAATATATATATATATATATATATATATATATATATATATATATATTTTAAAAAAATTCATAGAACTAATGACAAGGTGACACGTGTTAACTTTGGGAACGTGTCACGTTGTCATTGGCTTTGGGATTTTTTTTTTTAAAAATAATAATTTTTTTTGTAAAAAAAAAAACGCAGAGCCAATGGCAAGGTGACACGTGTTCAGAAGTTAACTTTTTTTTAAAACCCTAACGGAAACCTAACAGAAGGGACCAAAACGAGACTAAAAAAAACTTAAAATCCTCAAATAATCTTTTTTTAGTTAAGGGACCAAAGCGATACCAATTAAATAGTTAAGGGATCAAAAGAGCATTTAAGCCTATACTTTAATTATAATGTTAGTTATCTTTGGCGGTGCATGAGTAATAAAATTGTTATACACTTATCTTACTAAAGTAACACACGTAACTAAGATTTTACTATTATTTTTTTTAAGGAAGTTTTTTATTATTTTTTTTGTTACGTAACAAAATGAAACTGAATAAAAAAAACAAACTTAACTTAATATTTTTTTTAAGGACGAATATTGATTATACTATATATATATATATATATATATATATATATATATATATAATTAATATATTATAATATTATTTTTTACATCTTAATTAATTTTATCAAAAAAAGTCTTGATAATTGTGGTTTGATTCTCTGATTTTTTTTTTAACACTTTTAATATCTAAGACACGTTTAATATCGAATGATCTATTTCAATCTTCATTTGTCTTGTTAACAAATTTAAAATAATAACCAAAAGTGATTGCCACAACATATACAATTTATTTTGCTTGCTTGTTCAATGACTGATTTTCTTCATTAATAAAGTAAGGTTACAAAGTTTCTATCTTTTTTTTGTCAAATAATCTAGTGATTAAAGCTCACACAATTAAATTGTGAAGAAGTGGAGTATTCGGAGTTCTATCTTAATTAGTGGTATATATCATGATTATTATTTAATTTAGTGTTTTTTTTTATGTATTTGTCTTTTTAATGAGAAATTTGGGCTAATAATTTTGTCACCTACTTCATGACTATAGCTAAGTGGAAATTAGTTAACCATTGACCTTAATTTGAAAGTGAAAATTTTGACTATTGGTGTATCATCATAAGAAAAGGAATATAGGAGTATAGATAAAAATGTGTGAACAGGGCCGTCCATTAGGGTGGAAACAGCTCTATGAAGCTGAACCTCTAAAATTTGAGGCTTAAAATATATATATATTTTAATATATAATGCAAGTTAAATGGATTACATACAAGTGATGTGGATTATAGTGGTCGTGGGTATGTGACTTGGTTGTAGTGTTTTTGGACTGCAGTATCCTTAGTCTTGAGTTCAACTCCCAATATTCTAGTTTTTCTTCTTTAATTCATTATTTTCTAAATAATTAATATAAATTTTTTTTTTCCGTATATGTTGTATAAAATAACATTGCTCTAAGTTCTAACAACAAACATTATATAATTTATTTAAAAAACAATAAACATTATAATTATTCTAAAAAAACATAAACTTCTGATTTGCCTCTATACTACCTAAGAAAAATAACAACCTAAAATGTGATAAGAATATTCATTTGAAGTTGTATTTTTATATTATTAATTAGAATTTTTTTTTGTCAGTTACAAGACTTTTTTTTTATATTTACAAATGTTATTTTTAATTTCCCTAAAAAAAAATGTTATTTTTAATTAAATAAAAAATTATTCTTTAAAAAGATAATTTATTTTATTAAGGACTTGTTTTTGTCATGAGAGTCAGACACCTAATTTTATAGGACGGTCATGGGTGTGAAAGTGATACATGGGAGATTATATAATTATAAAGTAGTGTTATTTGAATATCAATTTTACTTGATAAATGACAACTAAATTGACAACCACATTTACAAAGAAAAGTATGCATTAACACAAATATCAAAGTAATAGAGAGAGAAAGTAAAAATATAATGTGAGTATAAGAGAGAAAGTTGTCACAAAAATTGTTAAAAAATTATTCTAGAAATATCATTTCTCATAACTATATATGGTTAACACTCAAAACCACAAACAATGTTGTGTAGCGTACGCGTATACCTCAAAAAAAAAAGAGAAAAGGAGCGTAGTTAAAATAAGCAAAGTGTAGTTTTAAAAGAGAAAAGGAGCGTAGCTAAAATAAGCAAAGTGTAGTTTTAAAAGAGAAAAGGAGCGTAGCTAAAACAAGCAAAGTGATTGTTATTATTATTATTTTTTTTATAAAAGTGATTATTACTTTTTGATAACGAAATCACCTTTCAAAAAAAAGATAACGAAATCAGGAAATTAAAGTGGTTGAGTTTGGGGCACCTTAAAAGGATTGAATTATTGGTTAGGCTATATGCAAATAAGTTCAAATAATATCAAATTGAACGACAATTTTTCTCGAGACGATAAACTTACTATTTTATTATTTAGGTTTAATATATGCTTTAGTTCCTTAAATTATTTTTTATTTTCATTTTGGTCCTCTAATTATAAAACATTTCAATTTGGTTCTATAAGTCTTCCTCCGTTTCTTAATATGGTCCTCTCCGTTAGTTTTTTAATGTCTAAATTTTTTTATGTGATTTTAACCATTTGATTGTATGTCCATTGTATCTAATCTTCTTCTTCTTCCTCATGTCTTCATTAACTTTTTCAGATTTTTTTTCATTTCAAAAACCTAAATCCATTCTCTGTAATTGAAACTAAAATTCACAACCTCAGATTTACAACATCACAAAAAATCAGTAATCAAAATAACTCAAAAATGAAATCTGAGTTCCATCAACAGTCGCCATAACAGAGAAGAAAGAACAATTCATCCTAATTTCTTTAATCCCTTTAAACCTCCCATTTTTGGTTCTGAATCAATCAATAGCCATTTCTTCTTCTTCTAATGAATTTGATTCGAAATCCAAAAATTCAATGATCTAGATGAAGAAAATTAAGGAAAAGAAAAGAAAAGGAAAATCAGAAAAGGAAAGAAGAAGAAAAATGGGAAAGAAAGATAACGAGGGGAAGAGGAAAAAAAGAAAGAAAAAGAAAAGGAAAAAATGAGGAGAAAGTTTGACCAAAAAAAAATGAGGAGAAAGAAGAAAAAATTATGGGTTGGTATGAAAAATGGAGGAAAAATTAAGTTAAAGATGATTAATCGGAGGATGAAGAATGGAGGAAAAATTAGTTAATAAATGGTACACTATAAGATAGAATAGACATGCACAATCTAACGATCTTCTTTTTAACTAAAATATCAAATGGTTAAAATTAAAAAACTTAGTAAGGTCTATGGAGGACCACCTATAATGTTGGTCCACCTTAGACATTTAGTGTTAAAAACAGACGAAAATGACCAAAATGATAACGGCATAAGAGTTATGAGACCAAATTGAAACACTTTATAGTTAGATGATCAAAATGAAAATAAAAAATAAGTTAAGGAATCAAAACATGTATTAAACCTATTATTTACTACGATTTTATGCACTTGTGAGTATTTGCCCTTTCATCCATCAAATACCCAATTCACTCAAAAATAATGTAAATAAACTCTATCACAATTTTGTAATAATTAAACATTTGACCAACACTTATAGTCAAAATTCCCTATAAAAAAAAAACTTATAGTCAAAATAAGCATTAATTAATTTACTATATCACGTTACACAAAATAATATTATTTTATCATATTTTGATTGCAATTATTTTCAATATATATTAATTTTTATGACAAATATACTATACTTACTCCTTAAGAATTTTATCATATCTTTTTTTTTTGAACAAAGAATTTTATCATATCTTGATTGCAATTAATATATATTGAAAATAATTGCAATCAATTTGTTATGGTAATCATGAATTAGATGGTTCATGGTATGTAACCAAAAAAAAGATGGTTCATGGTCAAACATAAATATCCTTTTTTTTTTTTTTTTTCAAGGAAAGTATATTTAATTCTTGTGATATCCTCCTATATAAACCCCTTGCCATTGTATAGATAAAAAAAATGTCTCAATTGTAAAACGTATCGATCCCCAATGTCTACTGAAGGAGATTGTACAAACATGGAGGAAGTAGAGATAAAAAAGTGGAAGGAGACAATGAACAAGAAGAGCCTCAAAGAAAGAACGACATCAATGGCTAACTCACTCACTATTGAGGCTGGAATAGTTTCCAACATCACTAATCACTCTTCAAAGGTTTCTCTACCAATTGTTTTTTCATCTTCTCTTTTTTCTCTCATTGAATTATCTCTTTCCAGTTTCCACACACATATACAATGAAATTAATCTTTATAGTTACGTACATAAATGATACTATGAATCGTTGAATTTGTCAAAATCTATTCCATGATCTCTCAACTTACATATACTTTGAATCAGTGAATTTGTCTAAATATTTTTCCATGATCTCTTACTGATGATCCATTCTTGTGTAACCAAGGTGGAGAAGAAAATTCTTCCATGATATCTTTTTTCCAATTCCCGTAAGTGATTTGTATTGAATTAGTGATACGGTGGTATTCGAGTGATTATGCTTCCATATGCTAAACAAATTCCATAAGCCATTTAAAAAGGGTTGAAGGGTGTTTTTGTTAAATTGGAGTGTAACCGAAATTTCATGGGTGTAATTAGAATAAATCTTAAATTAATTAGTTCACGTTGCCATTTTCTTTTTATTGAAAATAATAAATAAATTATGTTGTAAATTAGATGCATTTTTGTCCATTTGGATTAAATTTATAATTATAATTACTTGTTTCTTGAATGTTGATTATTAATTAATAGTTGGGTTGGATGGCTACTCTTGCTTTGACATTTCAAAGTTTGGGAGTTGTATATGGTGATATTGGAACATCTCCACTTTATGTTCTTGCAAGCACCTTTCCAAAGGGTATTGATCACACTGATGACATTCTTGGGGTCTTATCTCTCATATATTACACCATTTTGGCACTCCCATTGCTCAAATATGTCTTTATTGTACTTAAGGCTAACGACAATGGCAATGGTAAGATATCATGTTTACTACACATAACTAAATAATACTTTTGGTTAAAAAAAAAAAAAAGCAAAATAATAGTACATAAGTAAAATATTTAATGAGATTGTTTTGGCTTTTTATTTAGGTGGGGCATTTGCACTATATTCATTGCTATGTAGGCATGCCAATGTGAGTTTGATTCCAAATCAACAACCAGAGGACATGGAGCTTTCTAACTACAAATTAGAAACACCATCTAGCAACCAACAATTGAAGAAGAAGCTTGAAAATAGTCATTTTGCACGTGTTCTTCTTTTATTTATGACTATATTGGGAACTACCATGGTTATAGGTGATGGGGTTTTCACTCCACCAATGTCAGGTTAATTATTAACTTTCACCTTTACAGTTTTGTCTACTAAATTTTACTCATCACCACAAGTAAGTAAACATATGTATTGAGAAAAAAACAAAATAATACAAATTGGTAATTATTACACCATGTGCACAATGCATTAAAAGAGAGTGAAACATAGCTTTAAGTGATACTACAATTAGCTTAAGTGTAGTACAGTTACATCTTGTATATATATGTATGATTGTATGTATTGAGAAAAAAACAAAATAATACAAATTGGTAATTATTACACCATGTGCACAATGCATCAAAAGAGAGTGAAACATAACTTTAAGTGATACTACAATTAGCTTAAGTGTAGTACAGTTACATCTTGTATATATATGTATGATTGTATGTATTGAGAAAAAAACAAAATAATACAAATTGGTAATTATTACACCATGTGCACAATGCATCAAAAGAGAGTGAAACATAACTTTAAGTGATACTACAATTAGCTTAAGTGTAGTACAGTTACATCTTGTATATATATGTATGATTGTACTCACTTCATTCACAAGCAATAAGAATCATTTTCACATTTTCTCTAGTTTCATAATAGTAATCAAATTGACCGCTCTAGTAATTATTAGTAAAGCACAACGTGTCTTACCAAAATGTCTGATGGAAAAAAGATTAAAATCTTGGTCAAACATTGACATGTTCACAAAAACTATAAAGAAAATAATACTTCTATATGCAATGTTTTTTTTAGAGATATTATATGCAATGTTATTGACCATTTTTTAACATTGGATGGACTTGACAAAAATATTTTGCTCAATTGTACATGCAGTTATTTCAGCAGTAAACGGAATCAGTTCTAAATTGGGTCAAGGTATTTAATTTAAGAAGACTTCAAATTTTTATTTACTTATTTATTCTTTTTTTGTGTGTTTTTTTCCTAATGATTTATTTTGTGTTGTAATTATTATAATATTTTGCTTATTTTTCACTTTCAGATTATGTTGTGAGTATCACTATAGCAATATTGGTGATCCTTTTTTGTGCACAAAGATTTGGTACTAGCAAAGTAGGATTTTCATTTGCTCCAATTTTAACCATATGGTTTATATTAATTGGAGCAACTGGTATTTACAACGTGTTCAAATATGATGTCAGAGTATTACTTGCTATCAATCCAAAATATATTGTTGATTACTTCCAACGCAATGGAAAAAATGCGTGGATGTCATTAGGTGGAGTATTTTTATGCATCTCAGGTATAATTCACATTGTTATTTTCCTATGCAATGGTAGAGTGCATCGAATATGAATCTTAATATTTTTAGTACATTTTGATGAAATATTACATTTTTCCCAATTATTATTATAAAATTTATTTTTTGTCCAAAAATTGTAAGGGTTTAGCATTGAACATTTTTGGGAGGTCCATATTTTACAAGCCTGTAATTTTTAAATTTTTTATTTGAGTTCTCTTTTATTTTAATATTCAAATATATGTATTTATGCTTAATTTTAGGTTGTGAGGCCATGTTTGCTGACTTGGGTCACTTCAACGTTCGAGCCATCCAAGTAAGTATTATTAAATTGGAATTAACTTTTGTGCTAAAATGAAAAATCGCAATGATTTAATTATGTGAAAAAATTGTGATATGTTATTACGTAAAAAGTAGTACAAAATTAATGCAAATGACAAAAGAAAAAAGTGTGGTGATTTTCTATATAAAAAATAATATAGAACTTTGTATTTGAAAATTAGATCTTTATTATAATTACACACTTGCACTATTGATGTATATATACATTTTGCAGATGAGCTTCTCTTTTATTACACTTCCAGCAATATTGGCAGCATATAGTGGACAAGCAGCATATCTTAGAAAGTTTCCCCACACTGTGTCAAATATTTTCTATGAATGCATACCCGGTACAATATTAATTAATTTTTAAAGATATATTTATACACGTAGGTTTAAACATTTTTTATTTAATTATCAAAGGTTTTATCAATGTTAATTATCTTGTAATATCCATGTAGGTCCTTTGTATTGGCCAACATTTGTTGTTGCGGTTGTTGCTTCCATCATAGCTAGCCAAGCAATAGTTTCCGCAGCATTTTCCATTATATCTCAAGCTTTAAGTATGGGTTGTTTCCCAAGGGTTAAGGTTGTGCACACTTCTACCAAACATCAAGGCCAAGTTTATATTCCTGAAATCAATTATATGCTTATGGTTGCATGTATTGTGGTTACTGCTCTCTTTAGAAGCTCGGAAAAACTGAGCAACGCATATGGTAATTATGCTTCAACATATCTCTCTCCCTCTCTCTATTTGTATATATATGTGTGTGTGTGTCACGTATATTCTTTAGAATATATAGATAGATATATGTGATATATATATATACCATATCCCCTCTTATATATTTACTGGTATATGTAAAATTTACAATATCATGACAATGTCGAGCGTTATGTTTTATGCAGGGGTTGCAATAGTTTGTGATATGGTCATCACAACATTCTTGGTTTCCGTTGTAATGTTGATTGTATGGAAGAAAAGCATATGGAAAGTATCTCTCTTTTGTATACCATTTGGTTGCATTGAGTTAGTTTATTTATCGGCACAAATGGTAAAGTTCAAAGAAGGTGGTTTTCTTCCTTTAGTATCTGCAGTCATCTTCACTGTGGTAATGGCAATATGGTTTTATGCACAAAAAGAAAGGTACATGTTTGAACTCAAGAATAAAGTCTCTTCCGAGTATTTGTTAAAATTGGTGAATGATCTAAACACAAATCGCATGCCTGGAATTGGAGTTTTGTATTGTGAGCTAGTACAAGGAATTCCTCCAATATTCCTTCACTTCATTGCCAACATACCAACTATTCATTCAGTTGTTGTATTTGTTTCCATTAAGGCAATTCCAATTACTAGTGTTGCATTGGAAGAGAAGTTTCTATTTCAACATGTGGAGCCAAGAGAATGGAAAATATTTCGTTGCATTGTAAGGCATGGTTACAACGATGTAATTGGAGATTCTATGGAGTTTGAGTCTCAATTGGTGCAACATCTAAAGGAATTTATTACACAAGAAAGTAAGTATATGTTTGATCTTGAAAAAACAACAAAATGTGAAGAAGATGGTGATGATGAAGAAAAATCTATATCTTTGTCATGTGCATCTTTGAATTCAATTCAATCACTGGATATGGTTGAAGGAATTGAAAATGAGATAAAGGTTATAGATAAGGCATTGGAAAAAGGTGTAGTGTATATGCTAGGGGAAACAGAGGTAGTGGCAGATCCAAAATCATCATTCTTAAATAAGATTGTTGTCAGCGCATATAACTTTTTAGGAAGGAACTTTCAACAAAGAGATGAGTTGATGGCTATCCCTCGCAAGAAGCTTATAAAGGTTGGAATGACATATGAAATATGATGCTCAGGAAATTAAGATATATATGAAACTGGTATTTTATTAAAGAAATAATTAGAGTTGTACTTTACATTTTGTTTACTTGTCGTTAAGCTTATTTTAATATGTAAACTTTGTTTTTTGTTTCTCATTTTCACAAACACAATGAACCTCTATATTTGACTATGTATATCCGGTTGCCTCTTGTTGGTTTTTTTTATTTGGTCAGAGCCTCTTTTTGGTTTTATATCGTTAAAAAAATCACTCTCTCCTCCATCGAAGCCATTCTCATCCTCAACCATTGTTTTTTGAAAGATTCTCATCCTCAACCATGGTTTGGTGCTTAATAAGTAAGGACTTTTTTAAATTTCTAATAACCTTGCCATCTGTGATTAACTATGAACAATTGAACACTTGAAATGAGTGCCTTTTTATTTCAAAGTTTAGCTGAAAAAGACATGGTTATTGAAGGCATGGGTGGGCGAACAAGAAAGTGAAAACTCCAACGAACCCTTTTGGAGGAACTAAAAAACAAAGAACACCAATTTGATGATTAAATTGTTCATTTATGCTTTAAGTTTTAAGAAGACATGTTTAAGAATGCATTTAACATGAATTAGTGTGTTCTAAATTCAATAAGGTGCACATTCATTCCTTCTAAGATATCTTTATGAATGATAAATGATTCAACATCATTTCGACAAATTCATCTGTCGACATTCTTAATGAAATCATTCTAATATTCTTAAAATGCATTTCTAAATAAGTTCTTGTTGTAAAATGCAACTTGAATCATTCTTACTTTTAATGATTCATCTAAACTTTATTCCCAAGATGACATATCATGATATGCCTTAGAATTGGATCATAAAAATACCTTAATTATAAAATTTCATAATTGTATGAAATTTGATGATGTTCATAAAATTTGTTCTAGTTTACTCATTAACATATTCATTTCCTAATTCTTAAGTGATATATTTTGAAAATTGTTTTTGCAAATATGTTAATATGGATTATGAAAATTTCATTCTCCAAACATGTTTTTAAATTGATCCTAATTTAAGATTTATCATTGAAAGATTTTCAAAAGAAACACATCATTTGTTCTTGAACTTTTTATGATGTTGAGAATGTTCTCATCACAAAGATCAATTAAAATGTGCATGTATAAGCCTAATGAATTAACACTTGTGTAAGTTCATATTTTTTAGGCAAAACTTTAAATGTATATTGATTGCATTATTAATCAATATCTTGTTATGTAAATGTCTTTCTATATCTTTTATAGAAAACATATCCCTTATCATTAATACGCTAAAACTCCATGAGTTAGTCTCTTAATCATAATGGATGATAGACATGAGATTTAGAACAAGAAAAATGTCAAAATATCATGATTTCGATAATACAATATATGTCATATGTATTTTCATGAATTGATTTTCGATGACTTATCTAAAAATCATATTCAATGTCTTTCAATATGAATATTTTAATGGAGTTTTATCGTTGATAAGATTTCAACAAAATAAAATAAAATAAAAATCATATTTAATAAGAGAATAATTGTGTGAATTGTTAATAAATCCCTTACTCTTAATGCTTGTCAAGTCTGGCTATCATTAACCATATGATTTTCCCTCTAATTACGTACCTTGCATTAATTACTGATTAGGTTAACCCCAAATATTTTCCCTCCAAAATGTTCTGATTTTGAATTTCTTTGGCAAATGTTGTGGTCATTTTTTGTTTGCCATGTTGTTTGTAACCCTTTAGTGTTCCATGCATGCGTTTTCCAAGCTTAAAAAAATACAACATTAATAAGAGCCTTTTGACTTCTGTAACGCTCCTATTTCTATTAAAGCAATTAAACATGCGAATAATACATTTATTCAAGAAATAGAGGCTACGCCACATTCAAAATTCAAAAAACCAATAAACATGTATATAAACCTCAACAGTCGCAGCGGAATATAAACCAGAGTAAATCCAAGTATACATGTTATGAATTAATAAATTACATCAACATAGATACATCTCAAAAATCCCAGCAAACGGGTAATCTCCAAACATCACAAAATCCAAAAATAACCTAATCTAGACCGACACAACGAAGCCTAGATCAGAGCCGACTAAACATCTAAACACCGATATCGGAGAAGCTCCCAATATCCACCAAGCACAAAAACTCACCAATCATCTAATCCTGCACAACGTCTACCCATCCATACAGATAGGCAGGCGGTCCATAACAGATCCACTGGGGGTAAGTATTACATTATCATAATCCAAATATCATATAACATGAATATTTCAATTTAAACATCATGCACTTGATCAATAATAATATTCCCACATCAATACTTACATCAAACCCCAATATCTCACATCAATAATCACCAATCACATGTGTCATGAACAAATATCAATTCACAGTTATTCATACACAATCACCAATCATATACATCATGAACAATCACCAATCATAAACCATGAACAATCATTAATCATATTTCATGAACAATCACCAATCACATGTATCAGGAACAAATATCAATTCACAAATATTCCTTCACAATCACCAATCACAAATATTCATGAATAGTCATTCATCTCATTTCATCACCAATCACATTTATCAAACAAGACTCATGTCATGATATGCACTTATTGACACATAATGCATGTGGTACCGAATCTCCAAAAAGGTCGTCACCCAAATAAAGATCTCTGCCAGGCCGAAGCCCTATAACGAATAAAACATCGTATCCAGATCTCAAAAGATCTCTGCCAGGCTGAAGCCCTAAAACTAGATCCCAAAAGATCTCTGCTAGGCCGGAGCCCAATAATGAATAAAACATCATTTCATCTCGACTATGATGCATGGACATGTATAAGGACTCGATAATGCGACAACAATTCACGATCTCAACTCAATATATAGGACGACACCCAATTATATTGATTATCTCCACAACATTGCATTATCAAGAAAACATGCCCACACACAAATAAATCATAGTATTCACCATCACCCATCAAGATGATTATCAATAATCAACAATGTCATTCAACATCAACTATATCATATAGTTTCACCATTTCAAGCATTCTCATATTCCAAGTAATAGGGAAAACAACATCTCATGATAAATATCACATCCAATACAATCATTCATTCATACAACTTCACTTAGCCATATAAGAATAGTCACCAAAATTCATAAGACAATTAGTTCAAGAAACATTTCCGACCAAAGAGCGTGTCAAGTGGCAAACGACCAACATTGACAATTCCCAAGACAAAACAACATAGACAAGTTGAGAGTTCTCAAACAACTTTAACCAGTCATGTATTCATGAATTTAAGTTGCCTCCGGACCATTAAACATTAATCCAAGAACAACTTAAGTTCGTATGAAAAACCCCATTTCACAACTTTTCACATTCCCACCCGAAATATCACTTTTTACATGATTATAACAAATGAACTAAAACCAAATAAATAAACTCTAGGACCTCAACCATGTATATACACAAATCACATATGAGTGCAGTAGTGTATACATCAACGTTTCATAGGCCAACTCACTTAAACTCAAGTTTTGCAAAGATCATATCATAAATGTTTCATTAAAGTCAAGAAAACACAAGGGCTCACTAAGCCCTTAATATGAAGCTATTTCTTCCATAAAAACATCCCTAGATGATTAGGATAAAGTCCCTACACTTAGGAAGAAGTTTGGAAGTAATTGGATCAAAGAAAATTGCATTTTTAAGGTTTCTAGGCTGCCATAATCGCTTCATGACTCGTAAGATCGCTTCATGATTTTGATAGCATCGGACTGAGTAGAAAAATTTGATGTTGCTGTCAAAATCGCCTCATGATTTGCGAAATCGCTTCATGATTCGACAACATCAGGCTATGCAGAAAATTTGTTGTTTCTATCAAAATCACCTCACGATTTGTAGATCGCTTCATGATTTTGACAGTAGCAGACTATGCAAAATTCAACTTCTACGTTTTCGCGCATAAAAATCAAACCGTTAATCCGTTTTCGATGCCGTTTTCGCCTACATGCTCCTAACACTTGGCACTATCAATGCACAGAAAAATCCCAGTTTCAACAACCTCAAATTCATTTTAAAAACCTCACACAAGCACTCATTTTCCAAAACGGTTAACAAATGAATTTTCAAATGAAACTCCCGTTTTCTCCCAAACGACTCGACTATCATAACCACAACATACAAACATAAATTCCATCAAGTTTACCTCATCCAACCACATAGACAACTCAGTCAACAACTTTGTATATCAAATTTCACTTTGGGTTCTTCACTTGAATATCTAGCACAACTTCACGGGTTGGGATTTGGTGCTGTAGAAATCGCCGCAGTTTCACGCGGTAATAAATCCTAGCCGTTGATATGAGAACGGACGGTTCAGATTAAACAGCAGTTTAAAACAGTTAAATTATCTCAACCGTTGATCTAAAATGAACGGACCTGATCTGTTACAGCATCATGCTGTAACAGCAGGAAATCCCATCCCCAACTTCACCAATACAAACAACTTATTTCATAAAATGGAATACTCATGATATCATTCAACAACAACAACAACATATCTACTTCAACAACACTTCATGTAGACATGAATTCAACCATAATATAACAACACAATATCTCAATCCAACAATTGAGCAAAACACATAAGTATCCATTTTCACCAAACTAACAACAACAACTTATTTCATAACAACAAAATTATGAATCATGCATACCCATGAATTAGCATCCATAACATCACTTAACAACAACAACATCTAATGATCATGAAACATATCACAATTCATCAACAACCATGCATAATTCACCAATTGAGCATAATTTACAAACTACCCATTTTCATACATCATGAACTTGCAATTTCATCATCAACCATTCATTTAACATCAAATTAACATATCCAAACATATCTCTACAACATAAGCACGAATTTCAAAGATTGGGTTCATGATAATCACTTATTCTCATAATCAATTATGCATAGAATCAAGAGAAAAAGAATTAACCAAATGATTATGATAAAGACTAACCCCCTTACTTTAGATAAAGATTAATCCCAACTTAGCCTTCACTTTAGCTCCTAAGCTCACCTAATCTTGATTCCTCAAGCTCTTCTCTCCAAAACCTTTTTTTCTTCTCTTCACCCCTTTCTCTCTCTACCCCTCTCTAGAAATATCTTGTGAAAGTGAATGAATGAATTTCTCTAAGACAACCCTAGTATTATCTCCACTAATGGACTCAACTTAGTTTCTAGTGGGCTTAACCCATTTCTATCCAAACCAAAATATTTCTACACTTCAAACGATATTTTAATTAATAACGGTAAAATGTCACTAACGGTAAAATCTCGACTTTCTCTAGTAACTTAATGAAATAACCACTCTCACTAAACACTAAAAGTAATTCTCACCCAAAACTATAATTTTACCCGTTCTCACAAAATTACCAAAATACCCTTCTAATACGAAAACCCATTAAAATGCACCCATGATGATTAATCACACACACAAACACATAAACACATAATAAAATAAATAAAATAAATCTAGCTAAAAATCGGGCTGTTACAACTTCCATCTAGAAAACCAGAACAACCATCAACTCTTATTCATACTCTATTTCCCATGCCTATTGGCACATTCATCCAACCTAATTCACTCAATATAAATGCATACACTATTATGTCCTTTGGTGCTTCACTCTTCTTTTTTGAAACTCAATTCAATCTTTTCAAACTGTTCCGTGGCTGGCCGAAATAATGTGGAAACCATTCTGACCTATGCATGTCATTTAATTTTAAGAGGCCCTTATACTCTTTATACTTTTTTGAGAGGACCTTTTTTCACGTCATTTAATTTTTTTTTCCTTTTTCGTTTGTAATTTTGGTAGCTCCGTTGGTTTCCAACCCTGTTTCTGACCTGGAAAAAGCTATGAATAAGTTGAAGATGAAGTACCTGTATATTGTTGAATACGACATGGAAGAGGTGGGTGATTAATTTGTTATTGCTTTCCTTATATATTAATGTACACATGGTTAGATACTACAACTAAACCGTAAAAATTTGTTTCTCATTTTTCCAGTTGTTAGTTTTTTGTTGATATATATAATTTTTTTGCAAGTTGTTAGTTTAATGTTTTGGCAGTAACATACCAGGTTAAATACTTATGACTTAAATTTTTTTGGCTATTGTTTATATTGTATATGGACCCACACTTAACAAAAATCATAACTTAAAATTGGGGGATAGCTAAGCTAACCGTTGTGCTTCCTCTGGCTTTTTATTATTTTATAAACATACAAAAATAAATTTACTTGGTTGTTCACGTTTCCAAGGCCTTATAAATGATATTTCCTACATTGGATTAATTGTACTTTGTTAGATGGCAAAATAACTATTGTTTCCTGACCAAAAAAAATAAAAATAATTATTGTTATACTTTGGTTTACTATATACTTAAAAACTCGGTTCTGGACTGTTAATTAGCTGCTTCTTTTTTCCAACATTCTTCCCACATTGTTCCTTTTTGGTGCGTTGCAAACCAAACATCGTTGCTATGGCCTCCGTTTTCACTTCGATCTCAATGGTGTCTGTTGGCAAGAAGGACCTCAAGCTGAAGATTCGGGTTTCAAGTACATATTTGGTGCATTCATGACAAACAAAAGCCTAACGAGATAACATATATGAACCTCATGTTGGTGGATGAGAAAGTGGGACTTTAATCATTGTCATATTGAGTTTTTTTTGCTTTATGTTATAATTTATATCGTATTCTGCTATTTATGAGATGCTTTTGATGTAATTTGTAGTCGGAAATGATCCATGCAACGGTTAGAAAGGCTTTAGTGAAAAGTTTCAAGCAGAAGATTCAAGAGGGAGTGTCCTATGAGCTTCAGCAGGTGATGGTGGGTTTTAACCAGGGGCCTTTAAAGTTGGACGAAAATTATGAACGGTGCCAACATACCATTAAACAGCTCCGATTTTGCTTCTTTTGCATTAATATTGAAGTCCTCAATAGAAGAGAAGATAATTGGTCGTATTCATATTCTGGAAGTTATGATTTTGATGCATTTCGTACATGTGATTGGTCACGTTGTAGAAAATGATGCTATGCGGGACATCAAGAAGAATGGAAAGAAGTTCAGGGTCATCGATCTAACATTATTTTGCAAGTAATTTGTGAGGAAGTTTTTCATAATTCGTATTCTAAAAAAATATCACTTGTGTTATGTCAATATCAGACTTCAACTTTTTTTGGTGTTGCATTTTAATTAAATTGACATTGCTATATTTTGACCAAACATTATTATTAAATTTATGTCGACTAGATTATCAACATTTTTTTTTTTTAGATATGTTTTCAAGTATTAGCAACTTGGGTCTTAGTTTTAAGAACACTACTGTTTATATGAATTTGTAACATTACACTATTGACAAATATATTCCAGCAAAACAAACCCGTGCGGCGCACGGGTCGACAATCTAGTTAACTATAAATTCAAAATTGATCTAAAAAGGGATTTACATATTTTGTTCCTAAACTAATACTCCCTCCGGTCCTATTTATAAGAGAATTTTGGGTCAACAAAAGTTGATGTATCTAGTTAAAAATTCAGTCCAAATACATTCACTTTTGTTGACCTAAATTTCTCTTATAAATAGGACCGGAGGTAGTATTGAACATGTTCTTGGCATGAATATTTTGTTTAATTATTGTTGAATGTCTACCTTGTTGCACTTCCAAAATTTGGAGACAAAAATAGAGAATTTGGTGACAAAAATAGAAAAATCTTCAACATGAAAATCTTTGAAGAGAGAAATATTTTTAACATTGTGTCAAATGACTCTGATTTCATCGCTTCAACTAATGAGTTATTTTCTCTGGTTTTAAAAAATTGTTGAAAATGATCAATTGATCATAATTGTCATTATTCAAATGATAAACTGAAATGCATATTAATCATGATACATGCTTGATTATGTTTGATAAGAGAATATGACTTATCAAGAAAACGTGATTCTTATGTGCAATATATTTTTGTTGTTTCTTCCCACATCTATACTTCATTTTTTATATATATCATACTCAATATTTTTTTATAGATGCCAACAGGGGGAGAGAGATATGTGATGAGATAGTAACATATGATGGGGAGAAAAACCAAGATGGATTTGATCAAAATGAAGAATGTAAAGAATTAACCTCTTGCATATGTTTAGTGGGAGTTTAATTAGAATGATAAGAATTAAACTCTTGCACGTGTTTAAGGGAGCTTAATTTCATATCTATGAACATTCTTACATTTTTTATTATACATATCTGTAAAACTTAAGACTTATTCAAACGGTTTGTCATCATAAAAAATGGAAGGATTGTTGAAACAAAAATCTTTTTATCAATGATTTAATGATAACAACTCTTATGAAATAAACACTAAGTTCTATGAATGGTGATCTACTCATGTTTGCACTTAAGTCTTTTAAAAGAAGTGACAAGAAAGAAGTCTCTTACAGTGCATATATATACTCATTGGAAGAATACCAAAACAGTACTATCACAAACTCAAAGAAGATATAAAAAGAATATTGTTTGAATTAAATGAGTGTTGATTGAAGATTCAACAAGAAGATAAATTTTATGATCAATTGACACATCCTTGTCACCACATGGTTTTCATCAAAGCCTTAAATATTTGAGGAATCAATGATTAAAATTTGAAATGAATTATCTTCAAATAGCTTCTAAAAAAGAGTTTAAGGAAAAGGTACAAAAGTTTCATTCAAAAGAATGACTAAATGTACCTTCATGATTACATGCATGCCTAAACTAAAACATCTCAAAGATACTCAATGGAAAGAAATATTGTGTGCAATCACCAACATGAACTATGAGATAATTTGCATCATCAACAAAATAATTAAAGGTTAATTAACCGAGAATATATTGTCATCCTATATAGAAGAGAACATTATCAACTCCGATGAAAGAATGTTCTCACGATGAGAATGCATATTACACTAGAAATTATTCTCATCGTTTCATCAAAATGATTAGAATCAGCTTTAAAGAGAAATCAATTCATGAATGAATTATTTATTAAGTCATTCATTTATGATATTGATCGGAGAATGATCAAAGAAAAAAAAAATCATGATCATATGCTTTGAGATTCTATCATAAAATACTCATGATGGTCTAAGAATCCTCTATCACTATTCAATATATGATTTGGAGAACAACAATCAATCAAAGGAATTTTGACTTTGAGAAAGGTTTCTCATGTTCCAACAAATATCATTTTGGTCATACAAAGTGAAGAAGACATCCTCATTTGATGTTTTAAAAGATAACAAAAATATTACAATTATTATTTTGTTATCTACTAGTGTGTTTTGTGAAAATGTTTCATGAGAATGTTCTTGTTAAAGAGAAGAACATTCTAAGATTACAACTGAAGTTGAAAACGTCCTTATCAAAGCAAATAAACAAAAGGACATAAATGAACTTTGTGGTACAAATTCAAGAACAAAATATTCTCTATGTCTCACCAAAAGAAGATACTTTGATATATGACAAAAATGAAAAGAATATCACATTATTACATAAAGGCTTTGCATTTAAAGAAATATTGAAAAAGCACGTGCCTTAAAGAAAGAAGAAAAATAGTTTTACAAAGAAAAAATGTTCTTGAGAACATTCTCGTAAAACTACAAACGGATAAGGATGACGTCATTATGTCTCATCCATTTAACACAAGATCACAGTTGGATTATTACATCATGTGTTCTTAAAGAAAGAAGAAAAAATTGTTTTTACAAAGAAAGAATAAGAACATTCTGGTGAACCTACAAAGAGATAAGGATGACATCATTATGTTCAATCAATTTACAATTAATCATAGATGTATTATTACAACCTCACGTGAGTTGTCTCAAAAGGCTTGGAAAGAAGAGAATGTTCTACAAAACATTCTTCACTTGGAATAGCATATTTTTTTGCAACCTTGCGCATCAATCAACAAAGCAAATGCACATGGGTTGTTTTGAAACGTACAAACAACAACTATATGTTTATGTATAGTTCAAGTGAGCTTCAAAGACTCCAGCCATCTATAAATATAGCAACATATCAAGGCAATTGGCAAGATTTACAATACAAAAGAATTCAATCTCTCTCACGTGAATATTTTTCATAATTCATATTCAATGTCTTTCAATATAAACATTTTTTCTGATCCCTTTATTACTTTATTTATTTCATTATATATTCCAGAATTAACTGGTCCTTTTATTTACTTTATTTTAAATATACAATCCAGAGTTTTCTGTCCTTTTATTTATTAATTAACAAATATTTTTATCTGTTTAACTCTTACAAAAAACTTTTTTTTTTGTTACAAAGCTAAAAAAGTAAAGAAAAAGAAACAAAAAACCAAAGAAAAGAAACCTAAGCTCTAGGGAACACAATTCCCATGGCATCAAAGAAACTGTTTTTCCATTTAACCACTTTGTGTGAATTAGCTATACATCATTCGCTATATATAGCATGACTTTATTGACAACTTCAATTATAACGTGTTTGATTGCAAAATTGTTAGAGGGGCAAGACAAATTAGGGGGCAATGGACAAGACAATAATTGAATTTGTGTGCTTTACTAAATCAAATCACAATTTTTTATCTCAAGTAAAAGTTGTATAAATAACAAAATAGCTTTTTGTCCACCAAACATCATATAATTTGTGAAGAAACAATTAAGTATGATATTCCCAAACAACCCGATTCCTCGACAAGGTCTTGTGGTATGATAAGATACAAGCACAACAGAACTATCATGACATCACCCTGTTCGCCACCCTTTCCATGGATTGTGATTTATGACTCGGGTATTTGAAACATTAGTATGAATTAATTATATTTATGAATTTAATTTCTTTAGAAAAATATAAATTTTTTAATTAGAAATCAAATTATTATTTTTTACTAACAATTCTTAAAGTACTTGATCACATTTTAGAAATTACCTTTTTTATGGGTCACGTATTCATCCTAAAGAATCAAAATGAACAATGAATATAACTATAATTGAAGTTTATCAAAAAAGTACTGTACTGTAAAATAAAATAACACCATAAAAAAAACTATAACTAGTGAGGGGTAAAAGCTATAACTTGGAGTTTTTATTGTGATAAGTATATAAAGTTCAGATTTTTAAATGATAGGAACATAATATTCCTAAAATTCCAATATCTATAAGTCAAAAAAATAAACTTAGAACTATAAAGGATTTAGAGATATATTTTTAGGTATATATTCTTTCAAGTTAATAATTTCAAATTAAGTGAGATTTTCTAAATCTTTCAAAAAATAAAAGTGAGATTTACTAATGAATATTTTCTATTTATTTTTAATTAATTTTTTATATAAGATAAATATCATGATAAAACAATGATTTTAAAAAATATATCTCCAAATCCTATAAATATCATGATAAAATTCCAATTATTTTTAATATATATCATAATAATTATCTCTTTTTAGCCCACTAATTATTAATATTTTATTTTAAAAAATAATTTTTAATGAACTTTATGTTGATAGAAAGATAATTATTATCATTATTAAAAAATTATAGTATTTTTTTTTCCACAAAAACTTAAATTAAAGTTAAGGGAGAAGTGACCGTCAATGAACTGAATGAGAATTAATGTGAAGGGGAGGTTTGGAAGAACTCAATAAGTGCTCTCAAATGCTTTTTTTTCTCTCTCTCTTTTTTCTTTCATGGATTTATGATTTGCAGGTGGGAGACAGTGTATTATATATAGGTCATTTGTTTTGTGAGTCTCACTAACTTCCATTTTTATCACTCAAATTTTTCAAAAAATTTCACATTTTTATTTTGATTCTTTTACTAATTTAAGCAAATTAAAGATGACATTACTTGTATAATTAATATTGGTGATATTAGAGTGGATTCATACGAATTTATCACCGTGCATTTGTTTGTTTATGCAAACAAAGTCTTGTCTAAAGATTGAGTCAATCAAGATAACAATTATACGTTCCAAATTAAGATACAATTTCTGATGTTACAAAATTACCACAATCTTTACACTTATTTTCTTTCTCCTCATAAAATGATTTTTATTTTTTGTTCCAAAAAACACACAAGGGTAAAAAAGAAGTCCATGTATAAAATGATTAGAATGAAACCTAATTTTATTTTTGTTGGTAATTAAGTTTTCTATCAAAAGAGATGAGATTTCATTAAATAAAGATGGTATAGTCAATAAAACGACTAAAACCAAATATTAAGTAAAAAAAAATAAAAAATCAAAGCAATTAGCCCTTTTTTCACACTCTCAGCAAGCATGTTCTTGGAGGTGTGCAAAGAGCTCAACTGAGTTGGGCCACCAAATGTGACAGGCCTCAAAGAAGTAGCAAAGGGAAAAAAAACATGTTCTTGTTTCTTCTTTGCTACTTCTTTCTTCTTCTCAACCTCTCTTGCGTTCCCTCCCAACCTCCTGAAGTGAAAGAAATTGTCACAAGAAAGGGGGGGGTTTGAATTGTGACCCTTTTAAAATTTAGTCCTGCAACTTAAACAAGTATATATACTCAAGAAGTTTCTTGGTAAATGTTAGTCAAACAAGATTAGAGTATTAGATATATAACAATTGATTTATACACGACCAAAATGTTCTGTATTAAATAAACCTTAAATGATTAAATAGTTTTGTCAAGAACCAGAATGTTCTGGAGAATGATTATATGAGAAAAATGATATTAAGCTAAAATGTGAAAACTGTTTTATCAAGGACCAGAATGTTCTGGAGAATGATTAATATAAAAGCAGAATGATAAAACAATATTAAGTTAAAATATAAAATTATTTTAACACGGACCAGAATGTTCTGGAGATTAATAAATATTCATATGAGTGTGATAGTGTGTAGCTTTAAATAAAAGAGAAAGAGAAGAAGAATAACACAGGAGAATTATTCTGGTTCACCAAATCCGGCTACTTCCAGTCCCTACACCTCGTGTGAGATTATCCACTATAGTTGTCTTGCTAACAGAAACTTCTGACTAGCACTACAATTTCTTGATCACACCAGATCAGTCTGTAACCTCTGTATTATCAACCTCAGCAGGCTTATACAATTCTTTGCACACTAGCAAAAGAAAGGTTGGAATTTTCTATCTAAAAACTATTAAGCCCAATAGACTTTGAGAAATACAACACTCTTTGTATGAAGAGATTTGTTTGGATCGAATAAATACTCAAATCTTTGTTTGAGTTTTACAAGAGGCAAATTCAAGAGAGATGATCCAAGAGATATAGTGAGAGAGCTTGGAATTTGCTTTGTATGTGAAGAGCTTTGTTTGTAGTGATGATTTTCACTTTGAAGATATTAGTTACAAAACTCTTGCTTATGACCTTCAAAGGCCCTTGTATTATAGGTGAGGAGTGTCTTGGTGACCAAGGGAGAAAATAGAGCTGTTGGACACGTTTTTGATAGCTGTCCAAAGTTCTTTTGATTTCTCTTTTCTTCTTTAAAATAGCCAGAACGTTCTCAGAATGTTCTTTCTGATTTGCCTGACTTTGAAAGCACTGTTGCTTTGCTTGCGCATGAGATAACCAGCTGTAATGAGCTGTATAACTTGCAGCCCACTTCTGATGATGTCATGTCCTTTTGCTCTTGTGATGTCATGCTTAAGTAAGCCATGTGATCTTATCCATTTAATGGGCTTTTCTTTTCCAAATGGGCTTAAAACTTTTCTTATGGCCCAATAAACATAATCTGCCAAGCTTTCTTGCTGTGCAGACTTGTTCGCTTTTGATGTACTGTTCCATTTTCATCGTTTTCGCCAGAACGTTCTCATTTCATTCTCATGAAACAAATTCTCACAAAACGAATTATTAGATAACAAGATTAAATAAATATAATGTTTGTAATCTTTAAAACATCAATTATGGATTTTGTCTCAACAATCTCCCCCTTTTTGATGATGACAAACATTTATAATTTATTTTGATTTTGATTTTGAGTTTTTGAAAAATTTGTTAAAAACTCCCCCTCAATTTTAGCAACCAAAATTTTGTGCCATTTTGAGAGTTTTCCAGAATTTGTTTATGGACAATTTGAGTTTGATAATTTTATCAAAGAACTCCCCCTCAATTTATGCATTCAAGATTAATATGCAAAATGAGAATATATAACATAAACAACATAATTAATTTAGATAAAAAGATCATAAAGATAAATACAAGGATTCATATCAAAACATCAGAGAAATTCACCAAAATGCAATGTTCACCTGCGCATATACTAGCAGCAGTTTTGATCCTTGTTCAGACATAATTAAAAAGCATAAATAGAGAAATAAAAACAGAGTTTTTAATAGCATAAACATCAAAAGACATAAACAGCATAAGCAGCAATCTATTCTTCCCTAGATCCTAGCTGTTTTCCTGGTCCCCCTAACTCATAATCCCCTAAATCATCTCCCCCTTTGTCATCATGAAAAGGGGTAGCAGCAGCAGTAGGTGGAATGGTTGGAGAAGAAGCATCAGATGATGAAGAGATAGTAGGCATGAACATGGGATACATAGGAACTGGGAATGGGTTTTGGTCTGGTCTAGCAAACTCATTTTTGTCACTTATGGAGTCCTTCCACTTCCTTGATAGAGACATTTCAAAAGTCATCCAAGACAGATAATGCAAAATTGCATTGTTCCCTTCAATTACCCTAGTCAAGTCACTGCGTGTCTTGCTGCAGTCTTTCTCAACCTTGGACCTTTTGGTTGGCCTTTCATTGTGCTCAACAATCCTTTGCGCCATTGAAGGAGATTCATTGAATCTTGAAAGAAAAGAGAGATTAGTTTGAAGAGACTTGAGAGAGTCCATCTGGACAGATGAATCAAAAGCTTGTGGAACAAAGAACTTGTCCACTGAGTCAGATTGAAACAAAGCAGAATAATCATGCTTTTGAGGAGAGATAAACAATTTTGAAGGTTTTGTGATTGGGGTTTTTTCAGTGAAACTTTGAAGAATTTCTGAAGCTTTGACTTTTGACAGAGAAGCATGATTGCCAAAGTTTTCAAGCAGTTCTTGATCTTCCTCCATCACAGGAGAACGTTCTGAAGAACGTTCTGGAGGATTGCAGTGTTCATCAGAAGCATTTTCTGGAACTGGATTCTGCAGATCAGACCCATCTTCCCTCTTTCTTTTGAGGTCAGAAGGAGGCTCATCAACAGGTTCCTGCTTCATGTGACTCAGATTTTTTGGAGTAAATTGAGAATACTCAAAAATAGATTTTTCACCTTCAAAAGGAATATGATTCTTAATGAAGATTTTGGTAAGAGCCATTCCATATGGAAGACAAGATTTTTTGTTTCGAGACTGGATAACATTAATCATGTTATGAATGATAATATGAGGAAGACTCAATTTTTCTTTCATTAAGAGATGATACATGACCAAGAGATCATTTGAACTAACATGTTGAAAATTGCCATTTCTAGGCAAGACACAATGTTGGCTTATGCCATTCAGCATTTTTGGGGTTGGCAGAAGGTTCGAAGAAACAAACTCAGTGACATTTGGTTTGAAAAGGAGTTTGTAAACATTTTCAGAATTGACTTCAAGTTTTTCAAACCAATCATCACCAAAGACAGTTTGACCAGAATTTGAGATACCGAGAGTATCAGAGATTACCTGTGGAGTGAGACGTATCTCAACATCCTTAATCCTAGACACTATTAAGCTTTCCTCAGGGTACGCTTCTGCCATGAAATAGAAAGCTTGGACAAGCTTTGGGTAATGTCTCTCACGAAGCTGTAGAAATTTGGTCCAGCCTTGCTCATCAACATACTCCTTAAGAACGACTTTGTCTTTTTCCAGCTTGACAAAATCATAATACCTTCCAATTCCAATTGACCTATTTCCCCATTTTTCTTTGAACTCCTTTTTCAGAGAAGGATCAAACAGAGGTTCTCTCTTTCCTGTAGAGATATGAATGATCTTCTGTTTTGAAGGATTTTTGCGCTTTGGAGAACATTCTGGAGAATAATCTGAAGAGAGTTCATAGTCTTTATCAGAAAGACTTTCTGAAGAACGTTCTGGAGAACGTTCTGGTTGAGCAGTTTGCTTCTGCTTTCCTTTGTCCTTCACAGTTGGTTTAGGCTTTGGTTTTGGTACAGAAACCTTGATAGGAGGTTTAGAGACCTTTTTGCTACTCTTAGGTTTGGGCTTAAGAGGAGAAGGAGTTTTCTTAGCCAAAGGGGTAGTTGGTTCAGTTTCTTCATCTGAATCAGAGATTTCATGAACAGTTGTGTCTACACTGTTGGTTTTCTTTGTTCCAACTGCAGAACGAAGCCTTTGAGACTTTCTAGGTCTTGGATTAGGAGCAGATTTAGCCTTCTTGGAGGTAACTTCCTTTTGGTGATGTTCCTGAGATGAGGAGCCATTTTGTTCAAGTTTGGAGGTTCCTGAGGAGCGGTTGGTTGATCTTCAACAACTACTCTTGGTGTGTTGAGATTTAGGTTGACCGAAGTTGGTTTTGGTTCAATGTAGAGTACCATCGCGAGAGGATGGAAGGATTCAGGGTCAGGGATGAAGGGAAGTTCTTCGTCGTTCTTCAATGGAGTTTTTTCTGGTGTGGTTTCGGTGGTGAGATAACCATCTTGCATGATTGGTTCTGTGGAGTTATTGAGCGGAGATTGTGGTGGAGTTTCAAATGGAGTGGTTTCCTTGGTTGGTGGTGGAGTTGAATCGAACAAAGGAGGGGATGATAGTGGTTTCGTCACCGGAGGAGATGGTGGAGAAGGAGAACGGGTTGGTGATGGTGAAGGAGAAGAGTCATCTGGGTTGGTGTTTCCGGTTCCTTTGGTTCTAGCCATATTGTGATGGAGAAAATGGTGGTTGAGAGAAGAAGAAGAGACGGTTTGAAGAAGGAAGAAAGTGGGAGTTTAGAGAGAAAAAGTGAAAACCGGTTTTGGGAGAAGGAAAAAGGTAGGAAGTGACTTTTAGTGGTTTTAATGATGAGAGAGGGAACACAGCATTTATTAGCTGTAATTTCTAATTGATCCAGGTAATTACCTAGTTACTTAGAGATAAGCTTTTATAGAGAAAAATGAAAGGACATGGTTGAGGCGTGGCCATCAAGTATGTCTTAAGAATGGGGATTTCTTTCAAGAATGTTTTCAGAACATTCTGATGAAGAGAGACTCTTCTTATTTTAATCTTTTGCAAGGATTTTGAATAATATGCAATTTCTCTTTAATGAAATTAAAGTGATCCTCAACTAAAGGTTTAGTAAAGATATCAGCTAATTGATTTTTTGTATCAACAAATATCAATTCAATTTCCTTTTTGCTAACATGATCCCTAATGAAATGATGTTTTATTTCAATATGTTTTGATCTTGAATGTTGAATGGGATTCTTTGATAAATTTATTGCACTTGTATTGTCACAAAATACTGGAATATTTGTGTACCTTATTGAGAAATCCTCAAGTTGATTTTTAATCCAGAGAACTTGAGAACAACAGTTGGCTGCTGACACATATTCTGCTTCTGTAGTTGACAGAGCGATAGTGTTCTGCTTTCTGCATGACCAACTTATGAGTGCATTCCCAAGAAACTGATATGCTCCACTTGTACTTTTTCTTTCTATTTTGTCTCCAGCATAGTCAGCATCACAGTATGCTATAAGATCAAAACAAGACCCTTTGCTATACCAAAGGCCAAGATCAGTAGTACCTACTAGATATCTGAAAATTCTTTTTACAACAGTTAAATGAGATTCCCTCGGAGAGGTTTGAAAACGTGCACATAAACCAACAACAAAAACAATATCTGGTCTGCTAGCGGTTAAGTACAACAGGGATCCAATCATACCTCTGTATTCTTTTTCAGAAATGGTTTTTTTCATTTTCATCCTTATCTAAATTAGATGTTGGATGCATGGGAGTTGCCATTATTTTGGCTTCATTCATTTTATATTTTTTTGAGAAGATCTTTTATATATTTTTCTTGACAAATAAAAATGCCATTTGATTCTTGCTTAATTTGCAAGCCAAGAAAAAATCTTAATTCTCCCATTATATTCATTTCGAATTCACTTTGCATGAGATTTGAAAAATCATCACACATTTTTTCATTTGTTGAACCGAATATGATATCATCAAGATATTCCATAAGAGATGATTGTGAGAATTATGTAAAAGTTGTTCTTGACACGATACCAACTCTTTGTTCAATTTAGAACACACAAATTCATATTAAATGCATTCTTAACATGTCTTCTTCAAACATAAAACATAATGCAACATTTAATCATTAAATATGATTTATAAAGATTTTTATGGATATCATATCTTTATGAAGGGAGTAGAAACAAGAATGAAAGATTTATTGCATTTAGACTAAGAATTAGACTTATGCATATATTAGACATCAGAAAAATTAATTCATACAATTAAGGTTTAAAGTCACACATATTTTGAAATAATTTTATCGTGCATTTCTAAGAGCATCCAATCATTCATAACATAGCATTGTATATCAATTTGCAAATATTATAAAATTTATAAATGAGTGTACCTTTTTGGATGTCTTTTCTTTGAGAATGACATGTTTCTCTTTCTCATACCTTTTCCTTTTGAAGCAAGCTGACCATTAGTAGCTTTATCTTCTTCTCCTTCTTTAGAATGATCAACATTCTCATGTCATAAGACTCATGTTTGTTTTACTTTTTCTCATGTAAGATCTTTCAGATAGATTTTTGAGAACTTAGTCATTTAATCTTGACTTAGGATCAACCTTGATATGTTTTAGATAAAATAAAGTGAAGAACACAAACATGCATTGTTCATGATTTTTCTCGAAAACTATTTATAACACTTTTCAAAAACTCTAATTTTGAATGAGAATTTTTTTGAACAAGATAACTCATGTCAAAGATAATTTTATGACCATTCCTTACATAAATGAAATTTGAGGTTTTTCCTCTTGAACACTTTAATAAAGAATTTGTTTGAAACGATTTTAAGAAATCATCCTTGAGCTTTTAAAAATAAATTCAAAAGTTTTTTTTTTTGTTGGATAATACTTATCTATTACAAAGCCATAAGACTTGTAGTTTTTGATAAGATTCCAAATAAATCTAAGAGAGTTTCTTTGAAAAGAGAATTACTCTTGACTTATTTTTCTAGAACACAAACTTCGCATATTTAGTTATTTTTATAACAAAATTTTGAGAGACTTTTTCTTAAATCAAATAGAATTATTTTGTACTTTGACATAGAAGTAATAAAGATCATAGAGATGATATTTGGATCAAAATTATATCCTAATCTTGCAAATTCTTTTGAATGAAATTTAAGTGTGCGGTGAGGGTTGTGCTTGTACTTACAATGTGCACAAACGAGTGTAGTTAAACTGCATGGTTAGTGATATAGATATACTTTTCTTGTACAAAAGAAATACAAAGATATCCTAATTACACAATTTCACACATAAGATTTGTTTTATGAAAAACTCTAGAGGGTGAGTGCATTGTCAATTAGTACTTAGTGGTTTAAAAAGTACACATACAATACAAAACCTATATCAAAAATTATTTTTAAAAGAATGACATAGATTTGAAAATACATAGGTTTTCACATGTGTAATTTGATTTTAAGATATTTTTTAGCTATCTCAAAATAAACTTGAATACATGACATAAAATAAGTAAATTCCATTATCCTTAAGAAAAGGTATATAGAATTTTATTTTTGTTTTTACGTTTTCTTTTTCACAAACAATTTAAGGCATGTTGTATATAAAAAAAAACTGACATATTCCTAACAACTCATGTCAATTACATTTTATAATATCACAACCAATTGTATGAAACTAAGACACTAATTTTTGTTGTTATATTTCAAACATGTATATAACAAATTTTATTTAATTTTTACTTAATTAAATTGCCATTAAGTTATAAGGTTAAAAAAAACAAAAATAAGGTAATAAGCAAATAAAATTATAAGTGAAAGAGCATAGGTGAAATTGTGAGTGTGTGTGCATCAGATATTTCAAACAACCAAGTTAGTGATCTTTGTCACTAGTATTTAGTTTGAGAACCATCATTATTTTGATCTCCAAACTAATTTCTTCAGCATCATTTTTCCAAGAATCAAAGCTTTCCCTAGAATTTTAGAAGACATTCCTGCATCACAAATTGGTAATAATTTTGGTACCCATAGTGATTTGGGTCCTTTGAGGTTAGTGTTTATTTTCTGAAGAGAATTTTTCATACAATCGCATTCTGATTTAAGATGATCAGATTTGTTGTAAGAGGAATATACTCTTCTACCAATCTCAACTTTTTGAGACCATTGTGGTTTAGTGAGAAAAGATGATTCAAAACTTTTATGAAAAGACTTTTCAAATATAATCTTTTCAAGTCTTTTCTTATGATAACAAAATGATTTAAGATGACCATATTTGTTACAATGAAAACATTTTGTTCTAACCTTCCCAACTTTTTCTTTACAAGAACGTTCTAATCTAGGATGGTTAAATTTATTATAAGAAGAACCTTCTTTTTTAACTTTCTCAAAAAAATTCTTATGATAACAATTTGAGTGGAGGTGTCCATATTTATTACAGTATGAACATCTTTTTCTAATTTTATCATCCTTCCTTTTTGATGTAAAAAAGTTTTCATAAAGCTTTTGTTTTGGAGAAGTTTTGAAATTTAAATCAACTTTGTTAAATATCCCCATTTCAGATCCAATGATCTTTTGAGAGGCTTTAGTGGATTTTACAAACTTGGTTAAACTATTTTTCAATTTATCAACTTCTATCTTTAAAATGACATTTTCGTCCTTAATTTCAGAACGTTCTGAAGAAAGATTTTCGAGATTTTTCTCATTGATAATCTTTTGTTGTTCAGACATTCTAAAATGAGATTTCTGCAATTCTTGAATAGTTTGAAGATATTTATTATTCAAGATTTTTAGTTTCTCTTTTTCTTTGTTTATCTCAAAAATTTGTTCTTCTAATAAAATACATTTCTTAGATAAAATGTTTGAATCATATAGAAGATTATCAAAATCATCTTCCATTTTTATGCATAAATGACAAGGTTCAAAAGTTGTTACCTTTTCATTTTCTTTGTGTGCTATTAGACACATGTTGGTTTCTTCTTTTATTTTTGAGTTATTAAACTTAGCTGGAGTTGCCATCATAGATTTCTTTTTACAAAAGAATCTTCTTTGTTCTTTAGTTTTGAAATGGACAGGCTTGTTCCATCTATGACATGAACTTTGATTTGAAATTTTTGACATCACTTCTTCCCGAATCTTTTCCTCTTACACTGTGAAGTGCTCACTCATTAGAGGCAGGCTCTGATACCAATTGAAGTGAAAGAAATTGTCACAAGAAAGGGGGGGTTTGAATTGTGACCCTTTTAAAATTTAGTCCTGCAACTTAAACAAGTATATATACTCAAGAAGTTTCTTGGTAAATGTTAGTCAAACAAGATTAGAGTATTAGATATATAACAATTGATTTATACACGACCAAAATGTTCTGTATTAAATAAACCTTAAATGATTAAATAGTTTTGTCAAGAACCAGAATGTTCTGGAGAATGATTATATGAGAAAAATGATATTAAGCTAAAATGTGAAAACTGTTTTATCAAGGACCAGAATGTTCTGGAGAATGATTAATATAAAAGCAGAATGATAAAACAATATTAAGTTAAAATATAAAATTATTTTAACACGGACCAGAATGTTCTGGAGATTAATAAATATTCATATGAGTGTGATAGTGTGTGTATATTGTGTAGCTTTAAATAAAAGAGAAAGAGAAGAAGAATAACACAGGAGAATTATTCTGGTTCACCAAACCCGGCTACTTCCAGTCCCCACACCTCGTGTGAGATTATCCACTATAGTTGTCTTGCTAACAGAAACTTCTGACTAGCACTACAATTTCTTGATCACACCAGATCAGTCTGTAACCTCTGTATTATCAACCTCAGCAGGCTTATACAATTCTTTGCACACTAGCAAAAGAAAGGTTGGAATTTTCTATCTCAAAACTATTAAGCCCAATAGACTTTGAGAAATACAACACTCTTTGTATGAAGAGATTTGTTTGGATCGAATAAATACTCAAATCTTTGTTTGAGTTTTACAAGAGGCAAATTCAAGAGAGATGATCCAAGAGATATAGTGAGAGAGCTTGGAATTTGCTTTGTATGTGAAGAGCTTTGTTTGTAGTGATGATTTTCACTTTGACAGATATTAGCTTACAAAACTCTTGCTTATGACCTTCAAAGGCCCTTGTATTTATAGGTGAGGAGTGTCTTGGTGACCAAGGGAGAAAATAGAGCTGTTGGACACGTTTTTGATAGCTGTCCAAAGTATCTTTTGATTTCTCTTTTCTTCTTTAAAATAGCCAGAACGTTCTCAGAATGTTCTTTCTGATTTGCCTGACTTTGAAAGCACTGTTGCTTTGCTTGCGCATGAGATAACCAGCTGTAATGAGCTGTATAACTTGCAGCCCACTTCTGATGATGTCATGTCCTTTTGCTCTTGTGATGTCATGCTTAAGTAAGCCATGTGATCTTATCCATTTAATGGGCTTTTCTTTTCCAAATGGGCTTAAAACTTTTCTTATGGCCCAATAAACATAATCTGCCAAGCTTTCTTGCTGTGCAGACTTGTTCGCTTTTGATGTACTGTTCCATTTTCATCGTTTTCGCCAGAACGTTCTCATTTCATTCTCATGAAACAAATTCTCACAAAACGAATTAGTAGATAACAAGATTAAATAAATATAATGTTTGTAATCTTTAAAACATCAATTAAGGATTTTGTCTCAACACCTCCATCTCTCAGCCGCGCACCACCACATAAACCGCTAACCACCACCAATCCAACATACATCTATCCTTTATACTGTAGTTCTCCTTTGTGGACAAAAATTTTATTCTATCAAACCATCCAATTTGTATAATTATACATAAAAAAATCTTATTTGTATAATCACTTAGTGAATTAATTTAAAAAATTATTTCAAAGAATCACAATAATCCTTTGTTTTTTTTTTTTTTTTTGTAGAATTGTGTATATAAGGACGACCGACCCTCGGTATAGATAAACACTAGCAAGCAAGAAAAGCTAAAGAAACAAATAGCCTAATTAATCAATAGAGTTAAGACCGAAATATCACTTGATCCACTAGTTAAAATCAAAACATAAAATTACAAGATGGTGGCCAAGGACTAAAGTCATAAATAAAGGGAGTAAATAATACCACCACCAACCCTATATATTTATAGGTCATAAATAAAGGCACCAAACTAACACCTAAACTCTATCTAACACAAGCAGAGCACAGAATACAGAAGAAGCCCAAGCTATATTATTGTTAACTCTACTCCTATATCTCCTATCCTGCAGCAGCTCTCCATATATGGAAAAGGCTGATCCAGATGATTCTATTTCATTGTCACATGCAATGTGCTTTGTTGGATTGACTGTGATTTCCATGATTAATGAGGTAATTTTTCTCTTTGTATTTGTAGTGGACATTTTGTATCATAGAGAAGGTACCATTTTATAATCCCAATGGATGATGGGTGGGCAATCATAAACCCTTAAATGAAGAAGCTCTTGATGATCATGGTGTGATTCATTGCAATGGTTATGGCCATTTGGTATGTCTTAATGGGAGAGGAATCATGGATCTATGGAACCAAATTAGCACCAATCTTGGAGCAAGGTACATTGCAGTTGAAGATGCTTCAAGGAAAAGGTCAGTGTATCTTCGCTTATTTCATTGAGTTGCTTATGGTCACTCTTGTTTTGGTAGGTGGGGTTATGGTTTTTGCCGTGGAAGCTTTGGTGTGACAGAACAAAACTATAATGAAGCTATTGAAACTCTTGGTTCATTAGTTCTTGATGATATTGCAAGAGATCTGAGTAAGACAAAGTAAAAGATGTCAAGCAAATGATTCGTCTCAATACAAATGTTAACTTGTGCCCTTAAGAGTACATGTTAAAAAAAACTCATTATAGAAATATATGTATCAAAAGTCGTGCATTCAACTTCTTAAACATTAAAATGTTATGTTTTCCAATGTAAAATTACTCATTTTAGGTTCTTTAACATCTGCCTTAAACATTAAAATCAGTTTAGACCCCGTTTGGATTGGCTTATTTTGAGTTTATGTGAGTTTATCTACTCCCATAAGTCTTTTTAAAGGTGTTTGGGTAAATAAATAAAAATAGATTATCATAGTTTCATAAGCTGCTTATGTCATATTTCAATAAGCTTAAACTTTCAGCTTACCCTCCGGCTTAACAAGGAGCTTATGAATTTATGTAACCTCCTTCGATTCTCTCTGGATCCACTTTTTCAAAACATATATTTTAGACTTAAATGCTCTTTTGGTCCCTTAACTATTTAATTGGTCTCGCTTTGGTCCCTTAACTAATAAAAAAAGATTGTTTGAGGATTTTAAGTTTTTTTTTAGCCTCGTTTTGGTCCCTTCTATTAGGTTTCCGTTAGTTTTATTAAAAAAACGTTAAGGGTGGACACGTCTCACCGTGTCATTGGCTCTGAGATTATTATTTCTTTTACAAAAAAAAATATATTTTAAAAAAAAAATTCCTAGAACTAATGACAAGGTGACACGTGTCACGTTGTCATTGGCTTTGGGATTTTTTTTTTAAATAATAATTTTTTTTTTGTAAAAAAAAAAAAAAAAAACTCAGAGCCAATGGCAAGGTGACACGTGTTCAGAAGTTAACTTTTTTTTTAAAACCCTAACGGAAACCTAACATAAGGGACCAAAACGAGACTAAAAAAAAACTTTAAATCCTCAAATAATCTTTTTTTTAGTTAAGAGACCAAAAGAACATTTAAGTCTATACTTTAATTATAATGTTAGTTATCTTTGACGGTGCATGAGTAATAAAATTGTTATACACTTATCTTACTAAAGCAAAACACGTAACAATAAAAAAAAAAAAAAAAAAAAAAACAACAACACACATAACTAAGATTTTACTATTTTTTTTTTTGTTACGTAACAAAATGAAACTGAATAAAAAAAATAAACTTAACTTAATATTTTTTTTACGGACGAATATTGATTATAATATATATATATATAATTAATATATTATAATATTATTTTTTACATCTTAATTAATTTTATCAAATTTTTTTTTCATAATTGTGGTTTGATTCTCTGAATTTTTTTTTTTTAACACTTTTAATATCTAAGACACGTTTAATATCGAATGATCTATTTCAATCTTCATTTGTCTTGTTAACAAATTTAAAATAATAACCAAAAGTGATTGCCACAACATATACAATTTTTTTTGCTTGCTTGTTCGATGACTGATTTTCTTCATTAATAAAGTAAGGTCACAAAGGTCTAGAAGTCCTAGCTCAACTGGCAAATGCCGAAATTGCAAGGCTGGACGTTGTGACTCGGGTTCGAACCCGGGATCTCACAGTTGTGTGTGAGTTTATTTTCAGTGGATTACTACTTCATCTAAGACCAAAAAAAAAAAAAAGTAAGGTTATAAAGTTTATATCTTTTTTTTTTGTCAAGTAATCCAGTGGCTAGAACTCACAATTAAATTGTGAAGAAGTGGAGAGTCCGGGGTTCTATCTTAATTAGTGGTATATATCATGATTATTATTTAATTTAGTGTTTTTTTATGTATTTGTCTTTTTAATGAGAAATTCGGGCTAATAATTTTGTCACCTACTTCATGACTATAGCTAAGTGGAAATTAGTTAACCATTGACCTTAATTTGAAAGTGAAAATTTTGACTATTGGTGTATCATCATAATTCATAAGATAAGGAATATAGGAGTATAGATAAAAATGTGTGAACAGGGCCGTCCATTAGGGTGGAAACAGCTCTATGAAGCTGAATCTCTAAAATTTGAGGCTTAAAATATATATATATTTTAATATATAATGCAAGTTAAATGGATTACATACAAGTGATGTGGTTTACGGTGGTCGTGGGTATGTGACTTGGTTGTACTGTTTTTGGACTGCAGTATCCTTAGTCTTGAGTTCAACTCCCAACATTCTAGTTTTTCTTCTTTAATTCATTATTTGGTAAATAATTAATATAATTTTTTCCGTATATGTTGTATAAAATAACATTGCTCTAAGTTTTTTTTAGGTAAAGCAGGAGAAACGCACCGCCAAACTCAAAAATAACATAAATAAAAAAGGGGAAAAAAATTACAAGAGGGGGGACTAGGCCAAAACCCTCAGAGAAAAACAAAAAACAACAGCCACCTACGGATATCTAATCCTAGGCATACCACAGCGGTCCTCATAAAAAACTTGGTGAAAATCGGACGGTAAAGTAGACAACCAAACCTCCCCAACAACAGAGTGACCGAGGTTCGCTAATCGATCGACACAAACATTTCCTTCTCTGAATATATGCGAGGAAATAACCTGAACATTAAGAGTACGAGCATTATGCCAACGGTTCCGAAGAAGAATAGGAACCAATGAAGGATTTTTAAACACCATGAGAGCACTAGAAGCATCGCTTTCCAACCAAATGTTATACCAACCATGAAGTGCAGCATGCTCCATAACAAGGATGAAACCAGACACCTCTGTGTCAAAAACCGAGCACCTTCCTAAATTACCAACAAAGGCGCCTAGGAAAGTGCCCAAATGATCACGAAACAAACCACCACAAGCGCCAGAATTGTTAAGAACGGATCCGTCCGTGTTAACCTTAACCCAAGGAGCGGAAGGCGGCTTCCAACAGACAGACACAATCTCGCGCATAGACCGACGATGAGGAGGAATCCGAAAGGCATCCAGAATAGCAGCATCTGCAGCAATACACTTACCGGTGGAGACAGCGCCACTCAAGCCAATGAAAGCATGTACTCTAACCTGGACCGCATGAGAGGAAACCTTAGCCGAAGAAAATCTGACGTTATTACGAGCCCACCAAATAGAATGAACCATATGCACAACCGCAGCAACATACAAGTCCCGCACTTGAGAAGAACAATGGCGAGGGAGAGAGGACATCAGCGCCTTAATGGAGGAGAAATCCAGCCCAACGTGCAGCTGAGAACAAAGCCAACTCCAAAGCGTCACCACAAACTTACAGCGAAGGAACAAATGATCCGAAGTTTCGACTTGCTCCAAACAAAAGCTACACATCGAAACCAAAGCACACCCACGTGAAGAGAGGTTATCATCCGTGGGTAATCTATCATGAGCCAGCCTCCAACAAATAAAAGAATGAGAAGGAGGGATGCAAGAATTCCAAATAGTTGACGCCCACGGAACACAAGGAGTATGCGACGTGAGAAAAGAGTAGGCCAGCTTGACAGTTAACTTTCCATCTTGGGCAAGCGGCCAAGAAAGGAAGTCCGGTAGCTCCGAAGAAGGAAGCACAACAGAGGGCAGCCGAGAAGCAACACCAGGGATTGAGGTCAGTTCATCCGGCAAATTTCAGCCACCATTAATAATAACATCAGACAGTAAACCAGAGAAACACATTGCTCTAAGTTCTAACAACAAACATTATATAATTTATTTAAAAAACAACAAACATTATAATTATTCTAAAAAAACATAAACTTCTGATTTGCCTCTATACTACCTAAGAAAAATAACAACCTAAAATGTGATAAGAATATTCTTTTGAAGTTGTATTTTTATATTATTAATTAGAATATGATTTTTTTTGTCAGTTACAAGACTTTTTTTTATATTTACAAATGTTATTTTTAATTTCCCTAAAAAAAATGTTATTTTTAATTAAATAAAAAATTATTCTTTAAAAAGATAATTTATTTTATTAAGGACTTGTTTTTGTCATGAGAGTCAGACACCTAATTTTATAGGACGGTCATGGGTGTGAAAGTGATACATGGGAGAATATATAACTATAAAGTAGTGTTATATGAACATCAATTTGCTTGACAAATGACAACTAAATTGACAACTACATTTACAAAGAAAAGTATGCATTGACACAAATATCAAAGTAATAGAAAGAGAAAGTAAAAATATAATGTAAGTATAAGAGAGAAAATTGTCACAAAAGTTGTTAAAAAATAGTTCTATAAATATCATTTCTCATAACTATATATGGTTAACACTCAAAACCACAAACAATGTTGTGTAGCCTACGCGTATACCTAAAAAAAAAAAAGGGAAAAGGAGCGTAGCTAAAATAAGCAAAGTGTAGTTTTAAAAGAGAAAAGGAGCGTAGCTAAGATAAGCAAAGTGATTATTATTATTTTATTTTTTTTATAAAAGTGATTATTACTTTTTGATAACGAAATCACCTTTCAAAAAAAAGATAACGAAATCAGGAAATTAAAGTGGTTGAGTTTGGGGCACCTTAAAAGGATTGAATTATTGGTAAGGCTATATGCAAATAAGTTCAAATAATTATCAAATTGATATCAAATTGAACGACAATTTCTCTCGAGATGATAAACTTATTATTTTATTATTTAGGCTTAATATATGCTTTAGTTCCTTAAATTATTTTTGATTTTCATTTTGGTCCTCTAATTATAAAACGTCTCAATTTGGTTCCGTAAGTCTTCCTCCGTTTCTTAATATGGTCCTCTCCGTTAGTTTTTTAATGTCTAAATTTTTTTATGTGATTTTAACCATTTGATTGTATGTCCATTGTATCTAAACTTCTTCTTCTTCCTAATGTCTTCATTAACTTTTTCAGATTTTTTTTCTTTTTCAAAAACCTAAATCCATTCTCTGTAATTGAAACTAAAATTCACAAAAAATCACAACCTCAGATTTACAACATCACAAAAAATCAGTAATCAAAATAACTCAAAAATGAAATCTGAGTTCCATCAACAGTCACCATAACAGAGAAGAAAGAACAATTCATCCTAATTTCTTTAATCCCTTTAAACCCCCCATTTTTGGTTCTGAATCAATCAGACAATAGACATTTCTTCTTCTTCTAATGAATTTGATTCGAAATCCAAAAATTCAATGATCTAGAACCTATAAATTCAATGATTCAAAAACAAGAATTAATTAAATGAATTCAAAACCCAAAAAAGGAAAGAAAAAGGGAAAGAAGAAGAAAAGGAAAGAAAAAGAAATGAAAACGTTGCGTTAATGAAGAAAATTAAGGAAAAGGAAAGGGAAAACCAGAAAAGGAAAGAAGAAGAAAAATGGGAAAGAAAGATAACGAGGGGAAGAGGAAAAAAAGAAAGAAAAAGAAAAGGAAAAAATGAGGAGAAAGTTTGACCAAAAAAAAAAAATGAAATGAGGAGAAAGAAGAAAAAATTATGGGTTGGTATGAAAAATGGAGGAAAAATTAAGTTGAAGATGATTAATCGGAGGATGAAGAATGGAGGAAAAATTAGTTAATAAATGGTACACTATAAGATAGAATAGACATGCACAATCCAACGATCCTCTTTTTAACTAAAATATCAAATGGTTAAAATTAAAAAACTTAGTAAGGTCTATGGAGGACCACCTATAATGTTGGTCCACCTTAGACATTTAGTGTTAAAAACAGACGAAAATGACCAAAATGATAACGGCAGAAGAGTTATGAGACCAAATTGAGACACTTTATAATTAGATGATCAAAATAAAAATAAAAAATAAGTTAAGGAACCAAAGCATATATTAAATCTATTATTTACTACAATTTTATGCACTTATCAGTATTTGCCCTTTCATCCATCAAATACCCAATTCACTCAAAGATAATGTAAATAAACTCTATCACAATTTTGTAATAATTAAACATTTGACCAACACTTATAGTCAAAATTCCCTATAAAAAAAAAAACTTATAGTCAAAATAAGCATTAATTAATTTACTATATCAATCCCCGTAAGCTTAGCTCAGTTGGTAGGGATATTGAATATTATATGCAGGAGCCGGGGTTCGAACCCCGGACACTCCACTTCTCCACAATTAAATTGTATGAGCTATAGCCACTAGGCTACTTGACAAAAAAAAAAAAATTACTATATCACGTTACACAAAATAATATTATTTTATCATATCTTTTTTATATAGTATAGTATATTTGTCATAAAAATTAATATATATTGAAAATAATTGCAATCAATTTGTTATGGTAATCATGAATTAGATGGTTCATGGTATGTAACCAAAAAAAAAAGATGGTTCATGGTCAAACATAAATATCCTTTTTTTTTTTTTTTTTTGAAGGAAAGTATATTTAATTCTTGTGATATCCTCCTATATAAACCCCTTGCCATTGTAAAGATAAAAAAATGTCTCAATTGTAAAACGTATCGATCCCCAATGTCTACTGAAGGAGATTGTGCAAACATGGAGGAAGTAGAGATAAAAAAGTGGAAGGAGACAATGAACAAGAAGAGCCTCAAAGAAAGAACGACATCAATGGCTAACTCACTCACTATTAAGGCTGGAATAGTTTCCAACATCACTAATCACTCTTCAAAGGTTTCTCTACCAATTGTTTTTTCATCTTCTCTTTTTTCTCTCATTGAATTATCTCTTTCCACACACATATACAATGAAATTAATCTTTATAGTTACGTACATAAATGATACTATGAATCGTTGAATTTGTCAAAATCTATTCCATGATCTCTCAACTTACATATACTTTGAATCAGTGAATTTGTCTAAATATTTTTCCATGATCTCTTACTGATGATCCATTCTTGTGTAACCAAGGTGGAGAAGAAAATTCTTCCATGATATCTTTTTTCCAATTCCCGTAAGTGATTTGTATTGAATTAGTGATACGGTGGTATTCGAGTGATTATGCTTCCATATACTAAACAAATTCCATAAGCCATTTAAAAAGGGTTGAAGGGTGTTTTTGTTAAATTGGAGTGTAACCGAAATTTCATGGGTGTAATTAGAATAAATCTTAAATTAATTAGTTCACGTTGCCATTTTCTTTTTATTGAAAATAATAAATTATGTTGTAAATTAGATGCATTTTTGTCCATTTGGATTAAATTTATAATTATAATTACTTGTTTCTTGAATGTTGATTATTAATTAATAGTTGGGTTGGATGGCTACTCTTGCTTTGGCATTTCAAAGTTTGGGAGTTGTATATGGTGATATTGGAACATCTCCACTTTATGTTCTTGCAAGCACCTTTCCAAAGGGTATTGATCACACTGATGACATTCTTGGGGTCTTATCTGTCATATATTACACCATTTTGGCACTCCCATTGCTCAAATATGTCTTTATTGTACTTAAGGCTAACGACAATGGCAATGGTAAGATATCATGTTTACTACACATAACTAAATAATACTTTTGGTTAAAAAAAAAAATAGCAAAATAATAGTACATAAGTAAAATATTTAATGAGATTGTTTTGGCTTTTTATTTAGGTGGGGCATTTGCACTATATTCATTGCTATGTAGGCATGCCAATGTGAGTTTGATTCCAAATCAACAACCAGAGGACATGGAGCTTTCTAACTACAAATTAGAAACACCATCTAGCAACCAACAATTGAAGAAGAAGCTTGAAAATAGTCATTTTGCACGTGTTCTTCTTTTATTTATGACTATATTGGGAACTACCATGGTTATAGGTGATGGGGTTTTCACTCCACCAATGTCAGGTTAATTATTAACTTTCACCTTTACAGTTTTGTCTACTAAATTTTACTCATCACCACAAGTAAGTAAACATATGTATTGAGAAAAAAACAAAATAATACAAATTGGTAATTATTACACCATGTGCACAATGCATCAAAAGAGAGTGAAACATAGCTTTAAGTGATACTACAATTAGCTTAAGTGTAGTACAGTTACATCTTGTATATATATGTATGATTGTATGTATTGAAAAAAAAACAAAATAATACAAATTGGTAATTATTACACCATGTGCACAATGCATCAAAAGAGAGTGAAACATAACTTTAAGTGATACTACAATTAGCTTAAGTGTAGTACAGTTACATCTTGTATATATATGTATGATTGTATGTATTGAGAAAAAAACAAAATAATACAAATTGGTAATTATTACACCATGTGCACAATGCATCAAAAGAGAGTGAAACATAACTTTAAGTGATACTACAATTAGCTTAAGTGTAGTACAGTTACATCTTGTATATATATGTATGATTGTACTCACTTCATTCACAAGCAATAAGAATCATTTTCACATTTTCTCTAGTTTCATAATAGTAATCAAATTGACCGCTCTAGTAATTATTAGTAAAGCACAACGTGTCTTACCAAAATGTCTGATGGAAAAAAGATTAAAATCTTGGTCAAACATTGACATGTTCACAAAAACTATAAAGAAAATAATACTTCTATATGCAATGTTTTTTTTAGAGATATTATATGCAATGTTATTGACCATTTTTTAACATTGGATGGACTTGACAAAAATATTTTGCTCAATTGTACATGCAGTTATTTCAGCAGTAAACGGAATCAGTTCTAAATTGGGTCAAGGTATTTAATTTAAGAAGACTTCAAATTTTTATTTACTTATTTATTCTTTTTTTGTGTGTTTTTTTCCTAATGATTTATTTTGTGTTGTAATTATTATAATATTTTGCTTATTTTTCACTTTCAGATTATGTTGTGAGTATCACTATAGCAATATTGGTGATCCTTTTTTGTGCACAAAGATTTGGTACTAGCAAAGTAGGATTTTCATTTGCTCCAATTTTAACCATATGGTTTATATTAATTGGAGCAACTGGTATTTACAACGTGTTCAAATATGATGTCAGAGTATTACTTGCTATCAATCCAAAATATATTGTTGATTACTTCCAACGCAATGGAAAAAATGCGTGGATGTCAGAGTATTTTTATGCATCTCAGGTATAATTCACATTGTTATTTTCCTATGCAATGGTAGAGTGCATCGAATATGAATCTTAATATTTTTAGTACATTTTGATGAAATATTACATTTTTCCCAATTATTATTATAAAATTTATTTTTTGTCCAAAAATTGTAAGGGTTTAGCATTGAACATTTTTGGGAGGTCCATATTTTACAAGCCTGTAATTTTTAAATTTTTTATTTGAGTTCTCTTTTATTTTAATATTCAAATATATGTATTTATGCTTAATTTTAGGTTGTGAGGCCATGTTTGCTGACTTGGGTCACTTCAACGTTCGAGCCATCCAAGTAAGTATTATTAAATTGGAATTAACTTTTGTGCTAAAATGAAAAATCGCAATGATTTAATTATGTGAAAAAATTGTGATATGTTATTACGTAAAAAGTAGTACAAAATTAATGCAAATGACAAAAGAAAAAAGTGTGGTGATTTTCTATATAAAAAATAATATAGAACTTTGTATTTGAAAATTAGATCTTTATTATAATTACACACTTGCACTATTGATGTATATATACATTTTGCAGATGAGCTTCTCTTTTATTACACTTCCAGCAATATTGGCAGCATATAGTGGACAAGCAGCATATCTTAGAAAGTTTCCCCACACTGTGTCAAATATTTTCTATGAATGCATACCCGGTACAATATTAATTAATTTTTAAAGATATATTTATACACGTAGGTTTAAACATTTTTTATTTAATTATCAAAGGTTTTATCAATGTTAATTATCTTGTAATATCCATGTAGGTCCTTTGTATTGGCCAACATTTGTTGTTGCGGTTGTTGCTTCCATCATAGCTAGCCAAGCAATAGTTTCCGCAGCATTTTCCATTATATCTCAAGCTTTAAGTATGGGTTGTTTCCCAAGGGTTAAGGTTGTGCACACTTCTACCAAACATCAAGGCCAAGTTTATATTCCTGAAATCAATTATATGCTTATGGTTGCATGTATTGTGGTTACTGCTCTCTTTAGAAGCTCGGAAAAACTGAGCAACGCATATGGTAATTATGCTTCAACATATCTCTCTCCCTCTCTCTATTTGTATATATATGTGTGTGTGTGTCACGTATATTCTTTAGAATATATAGATAGATATATGTGATATATATATATACCATATCCCCTCTTATATATTTACTGGTATATGTAAAATTTACAATATCATGACAATGTCGAGCGTTATGTTTTATGCAGGGGTTGCAATAGTTTGTGATATGGTCATCACAACATTCTTGGTTTCCGTTGTAATGTTGATTGTATGGAAGAAAAGCATATGGAAAGTATCTCTCTTTTGTATACCATTTGGTTGCATTGAGTTAGTTTATTTATCGGCACAAATGGTAAAGTTCAAAGAAGGTGGTTTTCTTCCTTTAGTATCTGCAGTCATCTTCACTGTGGTAATGGCAATATGGTTTTATGCACAAAAAGAAAGGTACATGTTTGAACTCAAGAATAAAGTCTCTTCCGAGTATTTGTTAAAATTGGTGAATGATCTAAACACAAATCGCATGCCTGGAATTGGAGTTTTGTATTGTGAGCTAGTACAAGGAATTCCTCCAATATTCCTTCACTTCATTGCCAACATACCAACTATTCATTCAGTTGTTGTATTTGTTTCCATTAAGGCAATTCCAATTACTAGTGTTGCATTGGAAGAGAAGTTTCTATTTCAACATGTGGAGCCAAGAGAATGGAAAATATTTCGTTGCATTGTAAGGCATGGTTACAACGATGTAATTGGAGATTCTATGGAGTTTGAGTCTCAATTGGTGCAACATCTAAAGAATTTATTACACAAGAAAGTAAGTATATGTTTGATCTTGAAAAAACAACAAAATGTGAAGAAGATGGTGATGATGAAGAAAAATCTATATCTTTGTCATGTGCATCTTTGAATTCAATTCAATCACTGGATATGGTTGAAGGAATTGAAAATGAGATAAAGGTTATAGATAAGGCATTGGAAAAAGGTGTAGTGTATATGCTAGGGGAAACAGAGGTAGTGGCAGATCCAAAATCATCATTCTTAAATAAGATTGTTGTCAGCGCATATAACTTTTTAGGAAGGAACTTTCAACAAAGAGATGAGTTGATGGCTATCCCTCGCAAGAAGCTTATAAAGGTTGGAATGACATATGAAATATGATGCTCAGGAAATTAAGATATATATGAAACTGGTATTTTATTAAAGAAATAATTAGAGTTGTACTTTACATTTTGTTTACTTGTCGTTAAGCTTATTTTAATATGTAAACTTTGTTTTTTGTTTCTCATTTTCACAAACACAATGAACCTCTATATTTGACTATGTATATCCGGTTGCCTCTTGTTGGTTTTTTTTATTTGGTCAGAGCCTCTTTTTGGTTTTATATCGTTAAAAAAATCACTCTCTCCTCCATCGAAGCCATTCTCATCCTCAACCATTGTTTTTTGAAAGATTCTCATCCTCAACCATGGTTTGGTGCTTAATAAGTAAGGACTTTTTTAAATTTCTAATAACCTTGCCATCTGTGATTAACTATGAACAATTGAACACTTGAAATGAGTGCCTTTTTATTTCAAAGTTTAGCTGAAAAAGACATGGTTATTGAAGGCATGGGTGGGCGAACAAGAAAGTGAAAACTCCAACGAACCCTTTTGGAGGAACTAAAAAACAAAGAACACCAATTTGATGATTAAATTGTTCATTTATGCTTTAAGTTTTAAGAAGACATGTTTAAGAATGCATTTAACATGAATTAGTGTGTTCTAAATTCAATAAGGTGCACATTCATTCCTTCTAAGATATCTTTATGAATGATAAATGATTCAACATCATTTCGACAAATTCATCTGTCGACATTCTTAATGAAATCATTCTAATATTCTTAAAATGCATTTCTAAATAAGTTCTTGTTGTAAAATGCAACTTGAATCATTCTTACTTTTAATGATTCATCTAAACTTTATTCCCAAGATGACATATCATGATATGCCTTAGAATTGGATCATAAAAATACCTTAATTATAAAGATCAATTAAAATGTGCATGTATAAGCCTAATGAATTAACACTTGTGTAAGTTCATATTTTTTAGGCAAAACTTTAAATGTATATTGATTGCATTATTAATCAATATCTTGTTATGTAAATGTCTTTCTATATCTTTTATAGAAAACATATCCCTTATCATTAATACGCTAAAACTCCATGAGTTAGTCTCTTAATCATAATGGATGATAGACATGAGATTTAGAACAAGAAAAATGTCAAAATATCATGATTTCGATAATACAATATATGTCATATGTATTTTCATGAATTGATTTTCGATGACTTATCTAAAAATCATATTCAATGTCTTTCAATATGAATATTTTAATGGAGTTTTATCGTTGATAAGATTTCAACAAAATAAAATAAAATAAAATAAAAATCATATTTAATAAGAGAATAATTGTGTGAATTGTTAATAAATCCCTTACTCTTAATGCTTGTCAAGTCTGGCTATCATTAACCATATGATTTTCCCTCTAATTACGTACCTTGCATTATTTACTGATTAGGTTAACCCCAAATATTTTCCCTCCCAAATGTTCTGATTTTGAATTTCTTTGGCAAATGTTGTGGTCATTTTTTGTTTGCCGTGTTGTTTGTAACCCTTTAGTGTTCCATGCATGCGTTTTCCAAGCATAAAAAAATACAACATTAGTAAGGGCCTTTTGACTTCCATCTAGAAAACCAGAACAACCATCAACTCTTATTCATACTCTATTTCCCATGCCTATTGGCACATTCATCCAACCTAATTCACTCAATATAAATGCATGCGCTATGATGTCCTTTGGTGCTTCACTCTTCTTTTTTGAAACTCAATTCAATCTTTTCAAACTGTTCCGTGGCTGGCCGAAATAATGTGGAAACCATTCTGATCTATGCATGTCATTTAATTTTGAGAGGCCCTTATACTCTTTATACTTTTTTGAGAGGACCTTTTTTCACGTCATTTAATTTTTTTTCCTTTTTCGTTTGTAATTTTGGTAGCTCCGTTGGTTTCCAACCCTGTTTCTGACCTGGAAAAAGCTATGAATAAGTTGAAGATGAAGTACCTGTATATTGTTGAATACGACATGGAAGAGGTGGGTGATTAATTTGTTATTGCTTTCCTTATATATTAATGTACACATGGTTAGATACTACAACTAAACCGTAAAAATTTGTTTCTCATTTTGCCAGCTGTTAGTTTTTTGTTGATATATATAAATTTTTTGCAAGTTGTTAGTTTAATGTTTTGGCAGTAACATACCAGGTTAAATACTTATGACTTAAATTTTTTTGGCTATTGTTTATATTGTATATGGACCCACACTTAACAAAAATCATAACTTAAAATTGGGGGATAGCTAAGCTAACCGTTGTGCTTCCTCTGGCTTTTTATTATTTTATAAACATACAAAAATAATTTACTTGGTTGTTCACGTTTCCTAGGCCTTATAAATGATATTTCCTACATTGGATTAATTGTACTTTGTTAGATGGCAAAATAACTATTGTTTCCTGACCAAAAAAAATAAAAATAATTATTGTTATACTTTGGTTTACTATATACTTAAAAACTCGGTTCTGGACTGTTAATTAGCTGCTTCTTTTTTCCAACATTCTTCCCACATTGTTCCTTTTTGGTGCGTTGCAAACCAAACATCGTTGCTATGGCCTCCGTTTTCACTTCGATCTCAATGGTGTCTGTTGGCAAGAAGGACCTCAAGCTGAAGATTCAGGTTTCAAGTACATATTTGGTGCATTCATGACAAACAAAAGCCTAACGAGATAACATGTATGAACCTCATGTTGGTGGATGAGAAAGTGGGACTTTAATCATTGTCATATTGAGTTTTTTGCTTTATGTTATAATTTATATCGTATTCTGCTATTTATAAGATGCATTGGATGAAAATTATGAACGGTGCCAACATACCATTAAACAGCTCTGATTTTGCTTCTTTTGCATTAATATTGAAGTCCTCAATAGAAGAGAAGATAATTGGTCGTATTCATATTCTGGAAGTTATGATTTTGATGCATTTCGTACATGTGATTGGTCACGTTGTAGAAAATGATGCTATGTGGGACATCAAGAAGAATGGAAAGAAGTTCAGGGTCATCGATCTAACATTATTTTGCAAGTAATTTGTGAGGAAGTTTTTCATAATTCGTATTCTAAAAAAGTATCACTTATGTTATGTCAATATCAGACTTCAACTTTTTTTGGTGTTGCATTTTAATGAAATTGACATTGCTATATTTTGACCAAACATTATTATTAAATTTATGTCGACTAGATTATCAACATTTTTTTTTTAGATATGTTTTCAAGTATTAGCAACTTGGGTCTTAGTTTTAAGAACACTATTGTTTATATGAATTTGTAACATTACACTATTGACAAATATATTCCAGCAAAACAAACCCGTGCGGCGCACGGGTCGACAATCTAGTTAACTATAAATTCAAAATTGATCTAAAAAGGGATTTACATATTTTGTTCCTAAACTAATACTCCCTCCGGTCCTATTTATAAGAGAATTTTGGGTCAGCAAAAGTTGATGTATCTAGTTAAAAATTCAGTCCAAATACATTCACTTTTGTTGACCTAAATTTCTCTTATAAATAGGACCGGAGGTAGTATTGAACATGTTCTTGGCATGAATATTTTGTTTAATTATTGTTGAATGTCTACCTTGTTGCACTTCCAAAATTTGGAGACAAAAATAGAGAATTTGGTGACAAAAATAGAAAAATCTTCAACATGAAAATCTTTGAAGAGAGAAATATTTTTAACATTGTGTCAAATGACTCTGATTTCATCGCTTCAACTAATGAGTTATTTTCTCTGGTTTTAAAAAATTGTTGAAAATGATCAATTGATCATAATTGTCATTATTCAAATGATAAACTGAAATGCATATTAATCATGATACATGCTTGATTATGTTTGATAAGAGAATATGACTTCTCAAGAAAACGCGATTCTTATGTGCAATATATTTTTGTTGTTTCTTCCCACATCTATACTTAATTTTTTATATATATCATACTCAATATTTTTTTATAGATGTCAACAGGGGGAGAGAGATATGTGATGAGATAGTAACATATGATGGGGAGAAAAATCCAAGATGGATTTGATCAAAATGAAGAATGTAAAGAATTAACCTCTTGCATATGTTTAGTGGGAGTTTAATTAGAATGATAAGAATTCAACTCTTGCACGTGTTTAAGGGAGCTTAATTTCATATCTATGAACATTCTTACATTTTTTATTATACACATCTGTAAAACTTAAGACTTATTCAAAAGGTTTGTCATCATAAAAAAGGGAAGGATTGTTGAAACAAAAATCTTTTTTATCAATGATTTATTGATAACAACTCTTATGAAATAAACACTAAGTTCTATGAATGGTGATCTACTCATGTTTGCACTTAAGTCTTTTAAAATAAGTTGACAAGAAAGAAGTCTCTTACAAGTGCATATATATACTCATTGGAAGAATACCAAAACAGTACTATCACAAACTCAAAGAAGATATAAAAAGTATTGTTTGAATTAAATGAGTGTTGATTGAAGATTCAACAAGAAGATAAATTTTATGATCAATTGACACATCCTTGTCACCACATGGTTTTCATCAAAGCCTTAAATATTTGAGGAATCAATGATTAAAATTTGAAATGAATTATCTTCAAATAGCTTCTAAAAAAGAGTTTAAGGAAAAGGTACAAAAGTTTCATTCAAAAGAATGACTAAATGTACCTTCATGATTACATGCATGCCTAAACTAAAACATCTCAAAGATACTCAATGGAAAGAAATATTGTGTGCAATCACCAACATGAACTATGAGATAATTTGCATCATCAACAAAATAATTAAAGGTTAATTAACCGAGAATATATTGTCATCCTATATAGAAGAGAACATTATCAACTCCGATGAAAGAATGTTCTCACGATGAGAATGCATATTACACTAGAAATTATTCTCATCGTTTCATCAAAATGATTAGAATCAGCTTTAAAGAGAAATCAATTCATGAATGAATTATTTATTAAGTCATTCATTTATGATATTGATCGGAGAATGATCAAAGAAAAAAAAAATCATGATCATATGCTTTGAGATTCTATCATAAAATACTCATGATGGTCTAAGAATCCTCTATCACTATTCAATATATGATTTGGAGAACAACAATCAATCAAAGGAATTTTGACTTTGAGAAAGGTTTCTCATGTTCCAACAAATATCATTTTGGTCATACAAAGTGAAGAAGACATCCTCATTTGATGTTTTAAAAGATAACAAAAATATTACAATTATTATTTTGTTATCTACTAGTGTGTTTTGTGAAAATGTTTCATGAGAATGTTCTTGTTAAAGAGAAGAACATTCTAAGATTACAACTGAAGTTGAAAACGTCCTTATCAAAGCAAATAAACAAAAGGACATAAATGAACTTTGTGGTACAAATTCAAGAACAAAATATTCTCTATGTCTCACCAAAAGAAGATACTTTGATATATGACAAAAATGAAAAGAATATCACATTATTACATAAAGGCTTTGCATTTAAAGAAATATTGAAAAAGCACGTGCCTTAAAGAAAGAAGAAAAATAGTTTTACAAAGAAAAAATGTTCTTGAGAACATTCTCGTAAAACTACAAACGGATAAGGATGACGTCATTATGTCTCATCCATTTAACACAAGATCACAGTTGGATTATTACATCATGTGTTCTTAAAGAAAGAAGAAAAAATTGTTTTTACAAAGAAAGAATAAGAACATTCTGGTGAACCTACAAAGAGATAAGGATGACATCATTATGTTCAATCAATTTACAATTAATCATAGATGTATTATTACAACCTCACGTGAGTTGTCTCAAAAGGCTTGGAAAGAAGAGAATGTTCTACAAAACATTCTTCACTTGGAATAGCATATTTTTTTGCAACCTTGCGCATCAATCAACAAAGCAAATGCACATGGGTTGTTTTGAAACGTACAAACAACAACTATATGTTTATGTATATTTCAAGTGAGCTTCAAAGACTCCAGCCATCTATAAATATAGCAACATATCAAGGCAATTGGCAAGAATTTACAATACAAAAGAATTCAATCTCTCTCACGTGAATATTTTTCATAATTCATATTCAATGTCTTTCAATATAAACATTTTTTCTGATCCCTTTATTACTTTATTTATTTCAGTTATATATTCCAGAATTAACTGGTCCTTTTATTTACTTTATTTTAAATATACAATCCAGAGTTTTCTGGTCCTTTTATTTATTAATTAACAAATATTTTTATCTGTTTAACTCTTACAAAAAACTTTTTTTTTTGTTACAAAGCTAAAAAAGTAAAGAAAAAGAAACAAAAAACCAAAGAAAAGAAACCTAAGCTCTAGGGAACACAATTCCCATGGCATCAAAGAAACTGTTTTTCCATTTAACCACTTTGTGTGAATTAGCTATACATCATTCGCTATATATAGCATGACTTTATTGACAACTTCAATTATAACGTGTTTGATTGCAAAATTGTTAGAGGGGCAAGACAAATTAGGGGGCAATGGACAAGACAATAATTGAATTTGTGTGCTTTACTAAATCAAATCACAATTTTTTATCTCAAGTAAAAGTTGTATAAATAACAAAATAGCTTTTTGTCCACCAAACATCATATAATTTGTGAAGAAACAATTAAGTATGATATTCCCAAACAACCCGATTCCTCGACAAGGTCTTGTGGTATGATAAGATACAAGCACAACAGAACTATCATGACATCACCCTGTTCGCCACCCTTTCCATGGATTGTGATTTATGACTCGGGTATTTGAAACATTAGTATGAATTAATTATATTTATGAATTTAATTTCTTTAGAAAAATATAAATTTTTTAATTAGAAATCAAATTATTATTTTTTACTAACAATTCTTAAAGTACTTGATCACATTTTAGAAATTACCTTTTTTATGGGTCACGTATTCATCCTAAAGAATCAAAATGAACAATGAATATAACTATAATTGAAGTTTATCAAAAAAGTACTGTACTGTAAAATAAAATAACACCATAAAAAAAACTATAACTAGTGAGGGGTAAAAGCTATAACTTGGAGTTTTTATTGTGATAAGTATATAAAGTTCAGATTTTTAAATGATAGGAACATAATATTCCTAAAATTCCAATATCTATAAGTCAAAAAAATAAACTTAGAACTATAAAGGATTTAGAGATATATTTTTAGGTATATATTCTTTCAAGTTAATAATTTCAAATTAAGTGAGATTTTCTAAATCTTTCAAAAAATAAAAGTGAGATTTACTAATGAATATTTTCTATTTATTTTTAATTAATTTTTTATATAAGATAAATATCATGATAAAACAATGATTTTAAAAAATATATCTCCAAATCCTATAAATATCATGATAAAATTCCAATTATTTTTAATATATATCATAATAATTATCTCTTTTTAGCCCACTAATTATTAATATTTTATTTTAAAAAATAATTTTTAACGAACTTTATGTTGATAGAAAGATAATTATTATCATTATTAAAAAATTATAGTATTTTTTTTTTCCACAAAAACTTAAATTAAAGTTAAGGGAGAAGTGACCGTCAATGAACTGAATGAGAATTAATGTGAAGGGGAGGTTTGGAAGAACTCAATAAGTGCTCTCAAATGCTTTTTTTTCTCTCTCTCTTTTTTCTTTCATGGATTTATGATTTGCAGGTGGGAGACAGTGTATTATATATAGGTCATTTGTTTTGTGAGTCTCACTAACTTCCATTTTTATCACTCAAATTTTTCAAAAAATTTCACATTTTTATTTTGATTCTTTTACTAATTTAAGCAAATTAAAGATGACATTACTTGTATAATTAATATTGGTGATATTAGAGTGGATTCATACGAATTTATTCACCGTGCATTTGTTTGTTTATGCAAACAAAGTCTTGTCTAAAGATTGAGTCAATCAAGATAACAATTATACGTTCCAAATTAAGATACAATTTCTGATGTTACAAAATTACCACAATCTTTACACTTATTTTCTTTCTCTTCATAAAATGATTTTTATTTTTTGTTCCAAAAAACACACAAAGGTAAAAAAGAAGTCCATGTATAAAATGATTAGAATGAAACCTAATTTTATTTTTGTTGGTAATTAAGTTTTCTATCAAAAGAGATGAGATTTCATTAAATAAAGATGGTAGAGTCAATAAAACGACTAAAACCAAATATTAAGTAAAAAAAAATAAAAAATCAAAGCAATTAGCCCTTTTTTCACACTCTCAGCAAGCATGTTCTTGGAGGTGTGCAAAGAGCTCAACTGAGTTGGGCCACTAAATGTGACAGGCCTCAAAGAAGTAGCAAAGGGAAAAAAAACATGTTTTGTTTCTTCTTTGCTACTTCTTTCTTCTTCTCAACCTCTCTTGCGTTCCCTCCCAACCTCCATCTCTAAGCCGCGCACCACCACATAAACCGCTAACCACCACCAATCCAACATACATCTATCCTTTATACTGTAGTTCTCCTTTGTGGACAAAAATTTTATTCTATCAAACCATCCAATTTGTATAATTATACATAAAAAAATCTTATTTGTATAATCACTTAGTGAATTAATTTAAAAAATTATTTCAAAGAATCACAATAATCCTTTGTTTTTTTTTTTTTTTTGTAGAATTGTGTATATAAGGACGACCGACCCTCGGTATAGATAAACACTAGCAAGCAAGAAAAGCTAAAGAAACAAATAGCCTAATTAATCAATAGAGTTAAGACCGAAATATCACTTGATCCACTAGTTAAAATCAAAACATAAAATTACAAGATGGTGGCCAAGGACTAAAGTCATAAATAAAGGGAGTAAATAATACCACCACCAACCCTATATATTTACAGGTCATAAATAAAGGCACCAAACTAACACCTAAACTCTATCTAACACAAGCAGAGCACAGAATACAGAAGAAGCTCAAGCTATATTATTGTTAACTCTACTCCTATATCTCCTATCCTGCAGTAGCTCTCCATATATGGGAAAGGCTGATCCAGATGATTCTATTTCATTGTCACATGCAATGTGCTTTGTTGGATTGACTGTGATTTCCATGATTAATGAGGTAATTTTTCTCTTTGTATTTGTAGTGGACATTTTGTATCATAGAGAAGGTACCATTTTATAATCCCAATGGATGATGGGTGGGCAATCATAAACCCTTAAATGAAGAAGCTCTTGATGATCATGGTGTGATTCATTGCAATGGTTATGGCCATTTGGTATGTCTTAATGGGAGAGGAATCATGGATCTATGGAACCAAATTAGCACCAATCTTAGAGCAAGGTACATTGCAGTTGAAGATGCTTCAAGGAAAAGGTCAGTGTATCTTCGCTTATTTCATTGAGTTGCTTATGGTCACTCTTGTTTTGGTAGGTGGGGTTATGGTTTTTGCCGTGGAAGCTTTGGTGTGACAGAACAAAACTATAATGAAGCTATTGAAACTCTTGGTTCATTAGTTCTTGATGATATTGCAAGAGATCTGAGTAAGACAAAGTAAAAGATGTCAAGCAAATGATTCGTCTCAATACAAATGTTAACTTGTGCCCTTAAGAGTACATGTTAAAAAAACTCATTATAGAAATATATGTATCAAAAGTCGTGCATTCAACTTCTTAAACATTAAAATGTTATGTTTTCCAATGTAAAATTACTCATTTTAGGTTCTTTAACATCTGCCTTAAACATTAAAATCAGTTTAGGCCCCGTTTTGATTGGCTTATTTTGAGTTTATGTGAGTTTATCTACTTCCATTAGTCTTTTTAAAGGTGTTTGGGTAAATAAATAAAAATAGATTATCATAGTTTCATAAGCTGCTTATGTCATATTTCAATAAGCTTAAATTTTCAGCTTACTCTCCGGCTTAACAAGGAGCTTATGAATTTATGTAACCTCATTCGATTCTCTCTGGATCCACTTTTTCAAAACATATATTTTAGACTTAAATGCTCTTTTGGTCCCTTAACTATTTAATTGGTCTCGCTTTGGTCCCTTAACTAAAAAAAAAAAAGATTGTTTGAGGATTTTAAGTTTTTTTTTAGCCTCGTTTTGGTCCCTTCTATTAGGTTTCCGTTAGTTTTATTAAAAAAACGTTAAGGGTGGACACGTCTCACCTTTGTCATTGGCTCTGAGATTATTATTTTTTTTACAGAAAAAAATATATTTTAAAAAAAAAAATTCCTAGAACTAATGACAAGGTGACACGTGTTAACTTTGGGACACGTTGTCATTGGCTTTGGGATTTTTTTTTTTTAAAAAAAAAAAATTTGTAAAAAAAAAAAAAAAACTCAGAGCCAATGGCAATGTGACACGTGTTCAGAAGTTAACTTTTTTTTTAAAACCCTAACGGAAACCTAACAGAAGGGACCAAAACGAGACTAAAAAAAAACTTAAAATCCTCAAATAATCTTTTTTTTAGTTAAGAGACCAAAAGAACATTTAAGCCTATACTTTAATTATAATTTTAGTTATCTTTGACGGTGCATGAGTAATAAAATTGTTATACACTTATCTTACTAAAGCAACACACGTAACAAAAAAAAAAAAAAAAAGCAACACACATAACTAAGATTTTACTATTATTTTTTTTAAGGAAGTTTTTTATTATCTTTTTGTTACGTAACAAAATGAAACTGAATAAAAAAAATAAACTTAACTTAATATTTTTTTTACGGACGAATATTGATTATACTATATATATATATATATTATATATATTATATATATATAATTAATATATTATAATATTATTTTTTACATCTTAATTAATTTTATCAAAAACTTTTTTGATAATTGTGGTTTGATTTTTTTTTTTTTTTAACACTTTTAATATCTAAGACACGTTTAATATCGAATGATCTATTTCAATCTTCATTTGTCTTGTTAACAAATTTAAAATAATAACCAAAAGTGATTGCCACAACATATACAATTTTTTTTGCTTGCTTGTTCGATGACTGATTTTCTTCATTAATAAAGTAAGGTTACAAAGGTCTAGAAGTCCTAGCTCAACCGGCAAATGCTGAAATTGCAAGGCCGGATGTTGTGACTCGGGTTCGAACCCGGGACCTCACAGTTGTGTGTGAGTTTATTTTCAGTGGATTACCACTTCATCTAAAACCAAAAAAAAAAAAAAAGTAAGGTTACAAAGTTTCTATCTTTTTTTTTTGTCAAGTAGTCCAGTGGCTAGAGCTCACACAATTAAATTGTGAAGAAGTGGAGTGTCCCGGGTTCTATCTTAATCAGTGGTATATATCATGATTATTATTTAATTTAGTGTTTTTTTTATGTATTTGTCTTTTTAATGAGAAATTCGGGCTAATAATTTTGTCACCTACTTCATGGCTATAGCTAAGTGGAAATTAGTTAACCATTGACCTTAATTTGAAAGTGAAAATTTTGACTATTGGTGTATCATCATAAGAAAAGGAATATAGGAGTATAGATAAAAATGTGTGAACAGGGCCGTCCATTAGGGTGGAAACAGCTCTATGAAGCTGAATCTCTAAAATTTGAGGCTTAAAATATATATATATTTTAATATATAATGCAAGTTAAATGGATTACATACAAGTGATGTGGATTATAGTGGTCGTGGGTATGTGACTTGGTTGTAGTGTTTTTGGACTGCAGTATCCTTAGTCTTGAGTTCAACTCCCAATATTCTAGTTTTTCTTCTTTAATTCATTATTTTCTAAATAATTAATATAATTTTTTTTTCCGTATATGTTGTATAAAATAACATTGCTCTAAGTTCTAACAACAAACATTATATAATTTATTTAAAAAACAACAAACATTATAATTATTCTAAAAAAACATAAACTTCTGATTTGCCTCTATACTACCTAAGAAAAATAACAACCTAAAATGTGATAAGAATATTCTTTTGAAGTTGTATTTTTATATTATTAATTAGAATATGATTTTTTTTTGTCAGTTACAAGACTTTTTTTTTATATTTACAAATGTTATTTTTAATTTCCCTAAAAAAAATGTTATTTTTAATTAAATGAAAAATTATTCTTTAAAAAGATAATTTATTTTATTAAGGACTTGTTTTTGTCATGAGAGTCAGACACCTAATTTTATAGGACGGTCATGGGTGTGAAAGTGATACATGGGAGAGTATATAACTATAAAGTAGTGTTATTTGAACATCAATTTGCTTGACAAATGACAACTAAATTGACAACCACATTTACAAAGAAAAGTATGCATTGACATAAATATCAAAGTAATAGAGAGAGAAAGTAAAAATATAATATGAGTATAAGAGAGAAAGTTGTCACAAAATTGTTAAAAAATGGTTCTAAAAATATCATTTCTCATAACTATATATGGTTAACACTCAAAACCACAAACAATGTTGTGTAGCGTACGCGTATACCTCAAAAAAAAAAAGGGAAAAGGAGCGTAGCTAAAATAAGCAAAGTGTAGTTTTAAAAGAGAAAAGGAGCGTAGCTAAAATAAGCAAAGTGATTATTATTATTATTATTTTTTTATAAAAGTGATTATTACTTTTTGACAACGAAATCACCTTTCAAAAAAAAAGATAACGAAATCAGGAAATTAAAGTGGTTGAGTTTGGGGCACCTTAAAAGGATTGAATTATTGGTTAGGCTATATGCAAATAAGTTCAAATAATTATCAAATTGAACGACAATTTCTCTCGAGATGATAAACTTACTATTTTATTATTTAGGCTTAATACATGCTTTAGTTCCTTAAATTATTTTTGATTTTCATTTTGGTCCTCTAATTATAAAATGTCTCAATTTGGTTCTATAAGTCTTCCTCCGTTTCTTAATATGGTCCTCTCCGTTAGTTTTTTAATGTCTAAATTTTTTTTATGTGATTTTAACCATTTGATTCTATGTCCATTGTATCTAATCTTCTTCTTCTTCCTCATGTCTTCGTTAACTTTTTCAGATTTTTTTTCTTTTCAAAAACCTAAATCCATTCTTTGTAATTGAAACTAAAATTCACAAAAGATCACAACCTCAGATTTACAACATCACAAAAAATCAGTAATCAAAATAACTCAAAAATGAAATCTGAGTTCCATCAACAGTCACCATAACAGAGAAGAAAGAACAATTCATCCTAATTTCTTTAATCCCTTTAAACCCCCCATTTTTGGTTCTGAATCAATCAGGCAAAAGCCATTTCTTCTTCTTCTAATGAATTTTATTCGAAATCCAAAAATTCAATGATCTAGAACCTATAAATTCAATGATTCAAAAACAAGAATTAATTAAATGAATTCAAAACCCAGAAAAGGAAAGAAAAAGGGGAAAAAGAAGAAGAAAATGAAAGAAAAAGAAATGAAAACGTTACGTTAATGAAGAAAATTAAAGAAAAGGAAAAGGAAAGAAAAGGAAAATCAGAAAAGGAAAGAAGAAGAAAAATGGGAAAGAAAGATAACAAGAGGAAGAGGAAAAAAAGAAAGAAAAAGAAAAGGAAAAAATGAGGAGAAAGTTTGACCAAAAAAAAAATGAGGAGAAAGAAGAAAAAATTATGAGTTGGTATGAAAAATGGAGGAAAAATTAAGTTGAAGATGATTAATCGAAGGATGAAGAATGGAGGAAAAATTAGTTAATAAATGGTACACTATAAGATAGAATAGACATGCACAATCCAACGATCCTCTTTTTAACTAAAATATCAAATGGTTAAAATTAAAAAACTTAGTAAGGTCTATGGAGGACCACCTATAATGTTGGTCCACCTTAGACATTTAGTGTTAAAAACAGACGAAAATGACCAAAATGATAACGGCAGAAGAATTATGAGACCAAATTGAGACACTTTATAGTTAGATGATCAAAATAAAAATAAAAAATAAGTTAAGGAATCAAAGCATGTATTAAATCTATTATTTACTACGATTTTATGCACTTATCAGTATTTGCCCTTTCATCCATCAAATACCCAATTCACTCAATGTAAATAAACTCTATCACAATTTTGTAATAATTAAACATTTGACCAACACTTATAGTCAAAATTCCCTATAAAAAAAAACTAATAGTCAAAATAAGCATTAATTAATTTACTATATCAATCCCCGTAAGCTTAGCTCAGTTGGTAGGGATATTGAATATTATATGCAGGAGCCGGGGTTCGAACCTCGGACACTCCACTTCTCCACAATTAAATTGTGTGAGCTCTAGCCACTAGGCTACTTGACAAAAAAAAAATTTACTATATCACGTTACACAAAATAATATTATTTTATCATATCTTTTTTATATAGTATAGTATATTTGTCATAAAAATTAATATATATTGAAAATAATTGCAATCAATTTGTTATGGTAATCATGAATTAGATGGTTCATGGTATGTAACCAAAAAAAAAGATGGTTCATGGTCAAACATAAATATCCTTTTTTTTTTTTTTTGAAGGAAAGTATATTTAATTCTTGTGATATCCTCCTATATAAACCCCTTGCCATTGTAAAGATAAAAAAAAATGTCTCAATTGTAAAACGTATCGATCCCCAATGTCTACTGAAGGAGATTGTACAAACATGGAGGAAGTAGAGATAAAAAAGTGGAAGGAGACAATGAACAAGAAGAGCCTCAAAGAAAGAAAGACATCAATGGCTAACTCACTCACTATTGAGGCTGGAATAGTTTCCAACATCACTAATCACTCTTCAAAGGTTTCTCTACCAATTGTTTTTTCATCTTCTCTTTTTTCTCTCATTGAATTATCTCTTTCCACACACATATACAATGAAATTAATCTTTATAGTTACGTACATAAATGATACTATGAATCGTTGAATTTGTCAAAATCTATTCCATGATCTCTCAACTTACATATACTTTGAATCAGTGAATTTGTCTAAATATTTTTCCATGATCTCTTACTGATGATCCATTCTTGTGTAACCAAGGTGGAGAAGAAAATTCTTCCATGATATCTTTTTTCCAATTCCCGTAAGTGATTTGTATTGAATTAGTGATACGGTGGTATTCGAGTGATTATGCTTCCATATACTAAACAAATTCCATAAGCCATTTAAAAAGGGTTGAAGGGTGTTTTTGTTAAATTGGAGTGTAACCGAAATTTCATGGGTGTAATTAGAATAAATCTTAAATTAATTAGTTCACGTTGCCATTTTCTTTTTATTGAAAATAATAAATTATGTTGTAAATTAGATGCATTTTTGTCCATTTGGATTAAATTTATAATTATAATTACTTGTTTCTTGAATGTTGATTATTAATTAATAGTTGGGTTGGATGGCTACTCTTGCTTTGGCATTTCAAAGTTTGGGAGTTGTATATGGTGATATTGGAACATCTCCACTTTATGTTCTTGCAAGCACCTTTCCAAAGGGTATTGATCACACTGATGACATTCTTGGGGTCTTATCTCTCATATATTACACCATTTTGGCACTCCCATTGCTCAAATATGTCTTTATTGTACTTAAGGCTAACGACAATGGCAACGGTAAGATATCATGTTTACTACACATAACTAAATAATACTTTTGGTTAAAAAAAAAAAATAGCAAAATAATAGTACATAAGTAAAATATTTAATGAGATTGTTTTGGCTTTTTATTTAGGTGGGGCATTTGCACTATATTCATTGCTATGTAGGCATGCCAATGTGAGTTTGATTCCAAATCAACAACCAGAGGACATGGAGCTTTCTAACTACAAATTAGAAACACCATCTAGCAACCAACAATTGAAGAAGAAGCTTGAAAATAGTCATTTTGCACGTGTTCTTCTTTTATTTATGACTATATTGGGAACTACCATGGTTATAGGTGATGGGGTTTTCACTCCACCAATGTCAGGTTAATTATTAACTTTCACCTTTACAGTTTTGTCTACTAAATTTTACTCATCACCACAAGTAAGTAAACATATGTATTGAGAAAAAAACAAAATAATACAAATTGGTAATTATTACACCATGTGCACAATGCATCAAAAGAGAGTGAAACATAGCTTAAGTGATACTACAATTAGCTTAAGTGTAGTACAGTTACATCTTGTATATATCTGTATGATTGTATGTATTGAGAAAAAAACAAAATAATACAAATTGGTAATTATTACACAATGTGCACAATGCATCAAAAGAGAGTGAAACATAGCTTTAAGTGGGTGGCATTTCACATGGGAAAGGTTAATCCTTTCCCACCATGGGAAAGTTGGATTCAATGATTAGATTAAGTGAAGAACATATTCTTATCATGCTCTCTCAACACTAGATTTTTCTTCACACTATCTTCCAACAATTTAAAAATTTTGAAAATTAATTTTCAGAAATTAAAAAAATCGAAAAAAATTCAGATAATTTTTTTTTAAATTCTATAATTCATTTATTGAATGTTAGAATTTTTTTTTTTGAAAAAATGAAAAAAAAATTCCAGAATTTTATTTCAAAAACCTTATTTTCCAGAATTTTATTTTCTTAGAAAAATAAAAAACTTTAATTTCAAAATATTTTTTTAGGATTTTTATTTTATTTTTCAGAATATCTTATTTTATTATGAAATTAAAAAATATATTCTTTTTAGAAAAATAAAAACTTATCTTAGTTTCCAAAATTTTATTTTTATTGAAATAAAAAAAAATTCTAACATTCAATAAATGAATTATAGAATTTAAAAAAAAATTATATGAATTTTTTTATATTTTTTTAATTTCTGAAATTAATTTTGGAGAATTTTTAAATTGTTGGTAGTTAGTGTGAAGAAAAATCTAGTGTTGAGAGAACATGTTAAGAATATGTTCTTCACTTAATCTAATCATTGAATCTAACTTTCGCATGGTGGGAAAAGATTAATCTTTCCCATGTGAACACACACCCTTTAAGTGATACTACAATTAGCTTAAGTGTAGTACAGTTACATCTTGTATATATCTGTATGATTGTATGTATTGAGAAAAAAAACAAAATAATACAAATTGGTAATTATTACACCATGTGCACAATGCATCAAAAGAGAATGAAACATAGTTTTAAGTGATACTACAATTAGCTTAAGTGTAGTACAGTTACATCTTGTATATATCTGTATTATTGTACTCACTTCATTCACAAGCAATAAGAATCATTTTCACATTTTCTCTAGTTTCATAATAGTAATCAAATTGACCGCTCTAGTAATTATTAGTAAAGCACAACGTGTCTTACCAAAATGTCTGATGGAAAAAAGATTAAAATCTTGGTTAAACATTGACATGTTCACAAAAACTATAAAGAAAATAATACTTCTATATGCAATGTTTTTTTTAGAGATATTATATGCAATGTTATTGACCATTTTTTAACATTGGATGGACTTGACAAAAATATTTTGCTCAATTGTACATGCAGTTATTTCAGCAGTAAACGGAATCAGTTCTAAATTGGGTCAAGGTATTTAATTTAAGAAGACTTCAAATTTTTATTTACTTATTTATTTTTTTTTGTGTGTTTTTTTCCTAATGATTTATTTTGTGTTGTAATTATTATAATATTTTGCTTATTTTTCACTTTCATATAACTTTTTAAGAAGGAACTTTCAACAAAGAGATGAGTTGATGGCTATCCCTCGCAAGAAGCTTGTAAAGGTTGGAATGACATATGAAATATGATGCTCAGGAAATGAAGATATATATGAAACTGGTATTTTATTAAAGAAATAATTAGAGTTGTACTTTACATTTTGTTTGCTTGTCGTGAAGCTTATTTTAATATGTAAACTTTGTTTTTTGTTTCTCGTTTTCACAAACACAATGCAAAGTTTTTTTTTTTTTTTTTAAAAGGGAAGCCCCTAATATGGTCTCTAATTATAAGGGTCCGAACCTCTATATTTGACTATGCATATTCGGTTGCCTCTTGTTGGTTTTTTTTTTTATTTGGTCAGAGCCTCTTTTTGGTTTTATATCGTTAAAAAAATCACTCTCTCCTCCATCGAAGCCATTCTCATCCTCAACCATTATTTTTTGAAAGATTCTCATCCTCAACCATGGTTTGGTGCTTAATAAAGGCTTTTTTAAATTTCTAATAACCTTGCCATATGTGATTAACTATGAACAATTGAACACTTGAAATGAGTACCTTTTTATTTCAAAGTTTAGCTGAAAAAGACATGGTTATTGAAGGCATGGGTGGGCGAACAAGAAAGTGAAAACTCCAACGAACCCTTTTGGAGGAACTAAAAAACAAAGAACATCAATTTGATGATTAAAATTGTTGAATTATGCTTTAAGTTTTAAGAAGACATGTTTAAGAATGCATTTAATATGAACTAGTACACTGACCCGTGCCAGCACGGGGAAATAAATTTTTTTTTTGATCAAATGTGTAGATTTTAAATTCGATATGAATATCATCTTAATTTTGTATATATTTTGAAATATCTAAACATTGCATATAACGATAAAAATATTTGGATTATTATACTTTTACTAATTATTTGTAGTATAAGATGCACTCATTGTTAAACTTAGTATATGTAATTTTCTTGCAAAAATACGCCGACGTACTGTGTAATAATATTTATTGACAAAATGTATTTTATTAATCATAAAAACTAAAAAATATGTTTTTTTTTTTATATATAATAGTCATTGTCACATGCATACACGTAGTCGGTAAATGCAAATGTTTATTTTTTTACGGGTGTGTATAAATAAAGTTTGGGCTACAGAAACGTCGATTGTTATTTGTTTTTAATTTTTACAAAACAAATGGTCTAATGTAAATATTGTATTTTAGGGTAACAACGATGTAAAAAAAAAAAAAGGTTTCGCGGATTGTTAAACCTGAAAAGTGCATGAATTAATAGTCAATGACAGGAGGATCTGCTTATATAGAAATTGCATGTCTATAATGACCAGTACGCCTTACAAAGAAATTAAAAATAAAACGACTTCCAAACAATAGGCAACTTTAGTTTTATAAATTATAGCGACAACAATTCTAAAACTTAACCAATGATCATACTTTTTGAAAAACTTCACGATACACAACATTTGTGGTCTCCTTATAAACATTATTATCTTCATCCAGGATGAGCAGCTTTAGACCTTTTCTTGAAGTTACTCGAGAGACAGCGACATAAAGTTGTCCATGCGTGAACACAGACTTAGGAAGATAAACCCCCACTCGAGATAAAGATTGACCCTAGCTTTTATTTATTGTCATTGCAAAACAAAGCGTCAATGGAAATTGCCTGCGCCTGAATTTGAAGGGTAGTCCTGGATCACTCGGAATAAGATACATCCTGGGAATGAATACCCTAATACCTGCCCTTTTCCTGTAATTACGGTAGCAGCTATCGTGCTCTTCCCTAGATGTGTAACTATCAGCCTAGTACCATTACACAGTCCATTGGCCTGATCGATGTTTCTCATCAGCATAACTGGAAATTCCACCTTTAGTTTCAACATGTGATTTGGAATTCCAGAGCTCTTAATACAATTAAGAAATTCTGGTGTGAACCACTCGCTTTGGACATCAGAATTTTCACCCGATCTAAAAATAGAATCAGAGCTTAAATACTCTTTCTCTTCACCTGAAATCAGCGACATCATAAATTCGTTAACATGCTCAACTGAATCAAGCGTTGGTGCGAGTATTCCCCTTTCTTGGAAAAATAGTTGGTCACCAAGGTTATCATTCAGATCGGAATACACAAAGTCTATAAGTGACATCAACGGATTTGTTGTGTTTGATATCAGCAAATCTTCAGGAATTTCTACCTTCATTTCACCATTGTCACCCGAAGCATCGTTGTCGTCTCCAATTGAGAGTATCCACTTACAAAAATTCGCAATTTCTTCCTGCTCTACAGGTACCGAAGATGCACTCAATCTCATATTAACAGTAAGCCTCAACACATTACAATAAGCTCATATCTTTGACGAATTGACCGAGGCATCAACAATAATCGGCCTCGTTCCTCCTCGGACAATAGGCAATATCTGCCTAAAATCACCACCTAAAACTACTGTCATTCCACCAAAAGGTTTAAGTGTGTTTAGGGGATCATTTTTGGACATGATATCATGCAATGATCGGTCAACTGCCTCAAAACACCATCGGTGCATCATTGGAGCCTCATCCCAAATTATCAACTTTGCAGCACGCACCAGGTCTGCCCTAGGACTATCCTCTTTCATCGCAAGCGATGACGCCTCATTAATCTCAATAGGGACTGTCAGCGTCGTGGTTCTTCCACCTGGTAATAGAAGAGCCGTTATACTGCTGGATGCAGCATTCAATACAATTAACCCATTCGATCTAACAGCAACCGACAATGTTTTCCGTATAAAGGTTTTTCCCGTACCACCGTAACCATATAAGAAAAAAACCCACCGTCATCAGAACCAACGGACTCCATGATCTTGTCATGCACACATCTTTGTTCATCAGTCAGCATCAGTAACATATCGGCGTGTGTCTTTTCCAGTTCAACTTTGTTGTAATTTAGCTCATCAATGATAAGCTTGTTTGTGAAAGTTGGCATGTCTTCCGCGTTTGGCCTGGGCATAGATTTGAAGTCAGTAAGCGACGTCCGTTTTCCTGAAGCAGCATTTCAATTTCAATCAAACACATGTTCTTCAAGTCATCGCCACCGATACGCATATCTACATATTAAATGTAAAGTCACGAAATTAATATGAACACCTAAAGAAAAACGATAGTAAGAGAATATATGCAATGCAACAGAAAAAATGATATTAAAGTCACGACTCAATTCTTAATCGAAAAAGCTTCTTTCAGCTTAACTCAAACTAAAAAAATAAGCTTATTTGTAAAGGATTTCCCAAGCCATTATTTATTTAAAGCGAAAATAAATAGATATAGGAACTGCTACAAAATGATGTCATGAATGCTCACTAATCTAGATAACGTGAAAAAGTAATCAATTAAAAAACAGAAAATGTGAACAAATTAATCAAGATATACATAGTGGAAAGCTATATATGACAGTTTTGTGGCGTTGACAGTAGATAAATATATTTATTTAATAGTGTATAATCAAATTAATAGTGTATTTGTTTATTTATTTTTTTGAAAGAATATTGTATTTGTTTATTATCACTACTTAAATAGATAAATATATTTATTGAGATAGGCATACAATACTTTGAACAGGACTATGTTAACCAATTTTCTAAGATGTGCCTTTTAGACAGAAAAAAAAATGCAAAAATTAGATCGTAAACAAAACAAAAAATGGTGCATAGATTTCGTAATAAGTACAATAAACATTACCCAGAATATTCAGACGCTTCCTACGTTCAAATAAGATATCATCGGACAGTAACTGCCATGCCACATCCCATACTATATCAGGGCTCGTCATTGTTCTAATGGTTAAGAGATGCACAAACAACCAACGCAATTGATGGCCCGAACCTAACTCACCATTTTCCGTGATACCATCTATAAACTCTCTGTCGTCATCAAATAATCCTAAAGTAGAGCGTGCTTCTTGGAACGCGTCATAGGTATGTCCATTAATCGTTTGTATGCATCTATATCTCATGCAGCCCTTCTCAACGGTCAATAGTATCCTCATGTAGTACAACTCCCATATACCAGGCGGCGTGTAATGAACCCTTCCAATTTGATATCCTAGTTTACGTGGCTGCCACTTATCACGATTGTCACCGTCAAGGCGTCAACAGACAACTGCATCAATGCCTTATCAGGGACTTTGTTCACGTATTTGAAAAGGTACTTGATGGAGTTGGATTTGTTACAACATTCCACATTTACATGACCTTCGTATCTAATGAGAAGATGTGGATTGTATGGGATGACATATCGATTATCCAATAGGACCCTCTGCTTGTCAACATGTATCCCAAAATCGCGACGTTTGTACCTCGGATAACCCTCGTCAAACGTCATAGTTCCTTTATAATCCTTCGGATAATATTTCGTACATATGCCCCTGTCCATGCAAGGCGAGAAGGGACGGGCACCACCACATGGCACGTGGCGCTGACGTGGCATGCCACATAATTATTTTTTGTTTATTTTTTTTCAAAATTCTAAAAATTCATTTTTTAAATTGAAAAATCGGAAAATAAATATAAAAAATTTAAAAATCGGAAAAAAAAACTGAAAATTAAAATTTTTCGATTTTTTTCTTCTTCAAAATTCTGAAAGTTCATTTTTTTTTTAAATTAAAAAAATCAGAAAATTGAATTTTCGATTTTTAATTAAATTTTTTTTTTTCAAAATTCTAAAAATTAATTTTTTTAAAATTTTATAAATCTGAAAATTAAATTTTCGAAAATTCATTTTTTTTTAATTCTGAAAATTAAATTATATTTTCAAAAGTTATAAATTTTGAGATTATATAATTTTCAATTTTTTTTTCTTAAATTTATTTCTAAAGTTTAAAAACACTAATTTCCAATTTTTTTCTTCATATTTCAAAAAAAAAAATGGAATGGACTGCCACGCGGCAAAAGTCGCACAGTCAGCAACTGCCTCGTGGCCAAAGCCATCCCATGTCAGCAAAAAAGTGGGGTCAGAGACCTTTTTAAAACTTTTTTTTTTACAGGGATGTTTTTAATTTTTTTTTTTATAAGGACGAAAATCAAAACGCGTCCAAATTACTGGGACAGATTGGATATTCAAGCCTAAAATACTACTAATATTACAGTGTATACCTGCATCAATTTTGCCAAACATTCTTCTTTCTTAAAATCATCCATCAATTTATCCAACTTCATTTTGAACACTCGATAAACAATATCAGGTCTATCAGATGCCTTTAAGTTTCGTTCTTTAAGAAAATCTTGAATTTCTCGCCAGTTTGTATTGCACGCGATTGTTACGAACAGATCGGGATATCCATATTTCTTACAAATTGACATTGCATCCTGACAATTATTAAACATGTAATGTCTGCCACCCGCAAAGGACGGCTATAACACTATCTTTCGTCCAACATTAGACGCATCAATTTCACCCATATCCATTGCCTCGTGCAAACCATTCAGAATGCCGCACCTTATGGTCTTTTGATTTTTTTCTAATGTACCTCAACCGTTGTGATTCGATCATAGTATAGCAATCAAGAGATTTCCTCGAGTTAACAACATTGCCATAATCAACGATCTTGTCTTGCATTCTATATGCAATCTATTCGTGTATGATGCAATCCATTTTCGCATGTCTTAAGTGTTTTCAATGAAGATGTTGGATTTCTCTAACCCAAATATGATGATCCAACAAATTGTAGACTCCCTCAGAACTCCAAACGTTATGATGAAATATTTTGTTATTTTTAGGTGTTATTTTCTTACTTTTTTATATTAAATATAAAAAAATATTTAAAATTTTTGTATTATTTTAAATTCCTTCACTTTCGATCTTTGGTGAAAACTAATCATAGGAAAACATGAATGTGTTATGCTCAGTTGACAAAATGCATGTCTATTAAACTTTTTTATGATTGATGATTTAGGAGAATATTTTGATACGTGATAAGTGAGTCATATATGTATGAAGAAAGAAAAGCACAAACTTTGGTCTGCAATAGATGAAATATGTGAGAATGCAAATAAAGGAACTAATAGTTAAGGTTTCAAATTAGAAGAAGGCAAGAAAGTTTGCATCGTTATTTATTTTTCAATACATGTTGACATATGTATATCTCTGTATTGAAATCATTTGATTGTCGTTGTTTTTGATATAAATACAATAATGGATGGTTAATTGGTAATATAATTTCTATTAAAAATATTATACTGTAAAATTTATATTTATGGGTTAATGCAGTGATTGAGGGTAGATTTGAATTTTAAGTTAAGACAAATTTTAGATTCGTATAAAAACTGAGACTCAATTAATTGCTAAGAAAAAAAAACCTTAAAGTTCAAAAAAATTAATTTGAAAATTTAATCTCTATCTCAATGTCCTATTTTTTACTTATTATTTTTAATGAAGTAATTATACATTTTTAATTATTATCAAGATATAATTGTATCTTTAATTATTGTGAATGATCAAAGTTTGGTTGTAGAATCCATTAACAACACTAAGGCGAGCTAAGGGAAAACGGAAAACTTGTTTTATATTCTCAAATGATTTAAAGAACTCTGTGAGTTTCTTTTTTAAGATAACCTTGATTGGAGCATTTCAAAGTTTCAACAAATCATTTATAATTAAGACAATTAAAGTATGTGTTTAATTTTTGAAAGAACAAAATATAATTTTTTTTTTTTATGCTTATTTAAAGGTACTTAATTAATAACAATTTTTTATATCGTATTCACGCGAAAGTCACGATCCTTTACTATAAGCATACCCAAGTCTTTGGAATCAAATGTCGTGAAACAAAGAAAAAAATAGATAGCCTATTTAGAACGTTTGTACCAAATTAATTTCATTCAAAATATTACAACGTTTATTTCAAATATTACAATGTGATCACTTATTTAAAAAGTTGTATAAAATTAATTACATCCAAAATATTATTGATCTCCTCAGAGATATTTGTCTTGAACTCAACCATCATATAATCGGTTTCATCTATAAAATAATATCTTCATATTCTTATTTTTTGTGTTTGTTCGTGATTTCTTGATTCAATACCTTGTATGCATAGGAACCACAAAAGTAAAAAAAAAAAAAAAAAAAAAAAAAAAAAACTATAGTATTCATTTATAAACCATCCCTAAATAATAGAACAATAACGAAAGCATAACAATGTCATAAAAGCGAATTTTTTTTTTCTAACCCTTTTTGCCAAAAAAAATCCAGATATGACCCCCTTTGAAAAAAAAATACCGAAATGACCCACTTTTGAATTTTTTTTTTTTTTGTCTTCTAGCGCGTTCCCGCCATCTGAAATGGCGGGACTGGCCGCCGGTCAGACTGCAGTCGCGTCAGCCGTCGCGTCATGACGGCAGGTGGCTTTTTTTTTTAATTTTTTTTTTCGTTCCCGCCGTTTGATCTGGCGGGACTGATTATTTTATTTTTTTTTTTCGTTTTTTTTTTTAAATTAAATAATGATGATAATAATAATGATAAATAATAATAATAATAATAATAATGATAAATATTTAATAAAAAAACTACTTTCTCCGCGGAAACCAATTACGCCAATGTAAACTATGACCTCCCGTAGCACATAATTTATTTTTTTTCGTTTTTTCTTTTTATTTTTTTGGCAGCATTGTTTTACATTTTTTTTTTTTGAACAAATAGCATTTTTTTACATAAAATAAAACACAACAAATAATAATGATAGAAAAAAATATATTAATTTATTTGAACACATAATACATAACATTATTAACTACCGATTATTTAAACTCGGACAATTTCTCCTAATATGACCGGTATGCCGACACAACCCACACCGTCTCGGTGTCGGAGTCCTCTCCACCACCTCCTCGTCCATTTCAGTCCTTATGCGGGTACTATTGGGTCGACCTTTCTTTAGTCTTCACATGTTTGGATTATGGCAAAGCACGGGACCGTCGTATGGAAGCCAATAACTCTTGTCGTGGACTACTTTGAAGGCTGTGTTGTAGATGGAGTAAACACTCTCGTTTTTGAACACAGGTGGAATAAGGGTTGTGTAGTCATGGCGAAATGAAGAACACGCGGCTATGACATGAGAACATGGCAAATGTAAAGCTTGAAATTTCCCACAATCACACCACCCTGCTCGTAGGTCCACCTTGAAAGTTCCCATTGGCCTTCCTTCCCTGTAGTTGACGGTCTCACGGACTGAGAAGGTATACCTTTCTCGGTCAAACTGTTCGACATGATGGGTGTTGGACTTAACAATGTCATCCTGAATCGCATTTTGGCAATATTCACTGAACAAATCTCCGGAACCTACCCTTGCAAACGCTTTTTGAGCCCTATCAGCAAAGAGACATGCCAGCCTATAGTAGGTTGATTGAACTATAGGTGTAACAGGTAGGTTGCGTGTTCCCTTAAACACAGAGTTCCACGACTCAACGATGTTGCTTGTCATTTGGCCCCATCGTCGACCCTCATCATATGCTTGAGTCCACTTTTCTTTCGGAATATTGTCCACCCAATCTAATGCACGCTGATTTGCCTCCTGGATTACACCACGATAGTAATTGAACAAGGGTACGTTTAGGGCATATCCTGCATGTTAAGAAAAAACAATTAGTTAGCAAATATGTAAGTAAAATAAATGTTATTTTTTTATTAATTTTTACATAAATTTATCCAGACTTTACTAATTATAACATTTTCAAAATTAACTAGATGGCTAGAACATGGTAATAAATTCGTGGAAAATCCTCGGAATAATCTCGTATGTACGCGTTTAAAAATCGACACCATGACATATGATCAGGTATTACACTTTCTTTTAGTCATTGCTTTTTAGTCAACAATTGAAGACTAATATTCATTCTTTTTAAACAGTTCTCCTGGAGGCCTTATGTCAACTTCAATTACAACAACGAAGAAGAAAGCCAGATATGGTCTGCAAACACATATCTCATCTGTTTTCAGATTGTCGAGAGACATCAGACAGACAGAGTAAGGCTTCAATTTGGCTTACCGCAACACCCACCTTCCTTACCAGAAAATTTGAAAGATTTCCACAAAATTAATTTGTCAAAAGATAGAATTAAAGGCTCGTGGGGAGATAAACATCATCGTCAAGTCCAAAACTAGAACCAACGTCATCAATTAGCACTTCACGGCGTTCGGTATAACCATGAGGTTTATCCAAATCGTCAATATTTTGCATGGTATTGGGAATTTTTCGGAGATTATCTGTGGCTTTCTAGACAAGTATTATTGTCAAACCCAAGGCAAGCATGTGCATCAATTTTACCAGGATTGCCGCGTGACTATCCTGCAGTCCCACAAACTTATACGGTGCCAGATGAAAATATGTGGTCAAATACACCTCCACCCTATAACCAATTCATGACACCTCCACCCACTAACTTTGACCAAACCTTTAACCCATCCACCAACTACAACTACAACCAAACTTACCAATCACCGCCACATCCCACAAACCAAATCTTACATAACACCCCAATCCCATATCCAAGCTATTCTCAACAAAGTCATCATGGAGAAAGCTCTCGAACATCAAACTATTCATTTGATGACTACAATCCAACTCAATACACCACACAAACCGGTTATCCAGACCAATCACAATACTCCTCGTTCAACCTACCAACCCCTCCACACTTTGTCAACTATCCCCAAACAAGCTATGCACCTCAATGGCCAAATTCACAAACAAATACCATAGAAAATCTGGCAGCAGGGTTTAATGACGATGACTTCGTCAATGATATCTAGACCAATTCAGCTTCCCAAATGCAAAATGAAGTCGCTATGGAAACTAACGATGATGCTGAAATTCTTGACGAGGATGTGGAAGAGGAAGAGGAAGAGGAAGCGGAAGAGCAACACCAACGACCCGTACGGAACAAAAAAGATAAATTATGTGCTACGGGAGGTCATAGTTTACATTGGCGTAATTGATTTCCGCGGAGAAAGTAGTTTTTTTATTAAATATTTATCATTATTATTATTTATCATTATTATTATTATTATTTATCATTATTATTATTATTATTTATCATTATTATTTAATTGTAAAATAGAAAAAACGAAAAAAATAATAAAATAATCAGTCCCGCCAGATGAAACGGCGGGAACGAAAAAAAAAAAAAAAAAAAAAAAGCTGCGCCAGGCTGACGCGACGGATGTCAGCTCCGGCGGCCAGTCCCGCCATTTCAGGTGGCGGGAACGCCACTAAAAGACAAAAAAAAAAAAAAAATTCAAAAGTGGGTCATTTTGGTATTTTTTTTGGCAAATAGGGTCAGAAAAAAAAAATTCTCATAAAAGCATAAGGAAAAAATAAAATAAGTCACATGAAAAATAAAATAAAGGAGAGATGAATAATTTTTTTATAGGAGAGACGAAGAAACTACTTTTTATGTGAACATTTGATTCATCAAAATTGCAGCATGAAGGAAATATTACTCTTGGAACATTGATATCAATGAAAAAAAATATGAAGAAAAAAGAATAAAAAAACTAAACAATCTTTGTCTGAACATTTGATTCATCAAAGTCACAACATAAAGGAAATTTAAATATTTGAGCATTGATATCAAAGTTAAAAAAGAAGAAGAAGAACAAAGAATAAAAAACGGGGGATAAGAGTTGTGAATTGTGATGTGAAATTATGTCAATCCATATTTCTAATTTATAGACTTGTTTCACACCGTAATTTGGTATAATAACCATTATTTTTTTAACATTCCTAAAAAACAATTGTTCTATGCAGGGTATTCATTTACAAAATTATTTGGTCATGAATCAATTTTAATGTCCATAAATTGTTTTAATAGCCATTAAAAGTGTATCATAAAAAAGTCTCATATTCTAAGTTTTTTTTTTTTTTTTAGGAAATCTCCTATGCTAAGTTAGAGGTGATTTTGACATATATATGTAACATAATCATTTAAAATAGAGGTCATTTTTTTTCTTCTGATTATGTGTTTTTTTTATTATTATAATATATGTAATGATCCAAGCATAAACAATTAAAATTTTGGTCAATGATAATAGTGAATATTTTCTCACTAAATGTTTCATTAAAAAAAAAAATTATTAATAGTTTGTTTTCATTATTGTTTTCAGAATATAGTAATATTTATAGTCAACATGTATGAAGCAATCAAAAAACTTATTCCCTTAATTTATGGATAGAGTAATTGAAAATAAAATGGTACATTAATTTTCAAAAATTTATATGATTAAAATTAGAAAGAAAAATAAAACAAATACTCATGATACATAGATATAGAAAAAAAATGATTCTTAGATATAGATTAATCCATTAATTTCGAAAATATTTGAATTTTTTTATTATAATTTTTAACTCGGTTCTAAAAAAAAAATAGAGGTCTATGTTTTTTTAGTTATAATTTTTAACCCGATTTTTAAATAAAAAATAAAAAGAGGTCATGTAAAAAAAAAATCGTATCATTTTAAGATTGTTTCGATGCATGTTTCTTTGACCAAATCATATCAATAATATTCTTAATCAATTTGGAACAACTATTACCATTTTCGGTTCCTATCATATTAATAATATTATTATTTTAGAAAATCAATTTAGAATATTTTCATAAAATAAAAGAATAAACATAAAAGAAAAAATCTTCTTTTTTTTAATGAATATTTCTTTGACCAAATCATATCAATAAATTACTGATCAATTTGGAGTAGCTATTGCCAATTTCGGTTCATGTCATATTATATTAATAGTATTTTTGAATATCATTGCATCAATTTATTATGAATAAAAATAAAATAATAACATTAAATGTCAAATGCATGAGAATGATTGGATTACTCCAAATGCATGAGAATGCTTGGCTCTAGTTCCGATTTTTTCTCTTTCCTCACAAAAAATTATTTGATTCAAATTTGTACTTTTTGAATTCGAAATGTTTGATTTCTAATATAAATTCAAGTAATATAATTTGATATTGTAAAACTTCCTTTTATACATGAACATTAAATACAAATATGTGAGGATGATTGTGGTGAGGGCATTTTGTGAGGATCAATATGGTGAGAGCATTTGTAAAAAAAAAAAGGGACATGTGGCAAGACCAAAACAATAGTAATTCATTTCCATAAAAGTCTATGAGATGGGTCCTAAATTTATATTATATAGATTAGTGTGTTCTAAATTCAATAAGAAGCACGTTCATTCCTTCTAAGATATCTTTATGAATGATAAATGATTCAACATCATTTCGACAAATTCATCTGTCGACATTTTTAATGAAATCATTCTAATATTCTTAAAATGCCTTTCTAAATAAGTTCTTGTTGTAAAATGCAACTTGAATCATTCTTACTTTTAATGATTCATCTAAACTTTATTCCTAAGATGACATATCATGATATGCTTTAGAATTGGATCATAAAAATACCTTAATTATAAAATTTCATAATTGTATGAAATTTGATGATGTTCATAAAATTTGTTCTAGTTTACTCATTAACATATTCATTTCCTGATTCTTAAGTGATATATTTTGAAAATTGTTTTTGCAAATATGTTAATATGGATTATGAAAATTTCATTCTCCAAACATGTTTTTAAATTGATCCTAATTTAGGATTTATCTTTGAAAGATTTTCAAAAGAAACACATCATTTGTTCTTGAACTTTTTATGATGTTGAGAATGTTCTCATCACAAAGATCAATTAAAATTTGCATGTATAAGCATAATGAATTAACACTTGTGTAAGTTCATATTTTTTAGGCAAAAGTTTATTGTATATTGATTGCATTATTAATCAATATCTTGTTATGTAAATGTTTTTCTATATCCCTTATCATTGATACGCTAAAACTCCATGAGTTAGTCTCTTAATCATAATGGATGATAGACATGAGATTTAGAACAAGAAAAATGTCAAAATATCATGATTTCGATAATACAATATATGTCATATGTTATTCTTACATATGTATTTTCATGAATTGATTTTTGATGACTTATCTAAAAATCATATTTAATGTCTTTCAATATGAATATTTTAATTGAGTTTTATCGTTGATAAGATTTCAACAAAATAAAATAAAATAAAAATCATATTTAATAAGAGAATAATTATGTGAATTGTTAATAAATCCCTTACTCTTAATGCTTGTCAAGTCTGGCTATCATTAACCATATAATTTTCCCTCTAATTACGTACCTTGCATTAATTACTGATTAGATTAACCCTAAATATTTTCCCTCCCAAATGTTCTAATTTTGAATTTCTTTGGCAAATGTTGTGGTCATTTTTTGTTTACCGTGTTGTTTGTAACCCTTTACTGTTCCACGCATGCGTTTTCCAAGCTTAAAAAAATACAACATTAATAATGGCCTTTTGACTTCCATCTAGAAAACCAGAACCATCAACTCTGATTCATACTCTATTTCCCATGCCTATTGGCGCATTCATCCAACCTAATTCACTCAATATAAATGCATGCACTATTATTTCCTTTGGTTCTTCACTCTTCTTTTTTGAAACTCAATTCAATCTTTTCAAACTGTTCCGTGGCTGGCCGAAATAATGTGGAAACCATTCTGACCTATGCATGTCATTTAATTTTGAGAGGCCCTTATACTCTTTATACTTTTTTGAGAGGACCTTTTTTCACGTCATTTAATTTTTTTTCCTTTTTCGTTTGTAATTTTGGTAGCTCCGTTGGTTTCCAACCCTGTTTCTGACCTGGAAAAAGCTATGAATAAGTTGAAGATGAAGTACCTGTATATTGTTGAATACGACATGGAAGAGGTGGGTGATTAATTTGTTATTGCTTTCCTTATATATTAATGTACACATGGTTAGATACTACAACTAAACCGTAAAAATTTGTCTCTCATTTTCCCAGCTGTTAGTTTTTTGTTGATATATATATAAATTTTTTGCAAGTTGTTAGTTTAATGTTTTGGCAGTAACATACCAGGTTAAATACTTATGACTTAAAAATTTCTGGCTATTGTTTATATTGTATATGGACCTACACTTAACAAAAATCATAACTTAAAATTGGGGTATAGCTAAGCTAACCGTTGTGCTTCCTCTGGCTTTTTATTATTTTATAAACATACAAAAATAAATTTGCTTGCCTGTTCACGTTTCCTAGGCATTATAAATGATATTTCCTACATTGGATTAATTGTACTTTGTTAGATGGCAAAATAACTATTGTTTCCTGACCAAAAAATAAATAAAAATAATTATTGTTATACTTTGGTTTACTATATACTTAAAAACTTTGTTCTGGACTTTAAGCTGCTTCTTTTTTCCAACATTCTTCCCACATTGTTCTTTTTTGGTGCGTTGCAAACCAAACATCGTTGCTATGGCCTCCGTTTTCACTTCGATCTCAATGGTGTCTGGTGGCAAGAAGGACCTCAAGCTGAAGATTCAGGTTTCAAGTACATATTTGGTGCATTCATGACAAACAAAAGCCTAACGAGATAACATGTATGAACCTCCTGTTGGTGGATGAGAAAGTGGGTCTTTAATCATTGTCATATTGAGTTTTTTTGCTTTATGTTATAATTTATATCGTATTTTGCTATTTATGAGATGCTTTTGATATAATTTGTAGTCGGAAAAGATCCATGCAACGGTTAGAAAGGCTTTAGTGAAAAGTTTCAAGCAGAAGATTCAAGAGGGAGTGTCCTATGAGCTTGAGCAGGTGATGGTGGGTTTTAACGAGGGGCCTTTAAAGTTGGACGAAAATTCAAAGTGGACGAAAATTATGAACGGTGCCAACATACCATTAAACAGCTCCGATTTTGCTTCTTTTGCATTAATATTGAAGTCCTCAATAGAAGAGAAGATAATTGGTCGTATTCATATTCTGAAGTTGTGATTTTGATGCATTTCGTACATGTGATTGGTCACGTTGTAGAAAATGATGCTATGCGGGACATCGAGAAGAATGGAAAGAAGTTCAGGGTCATCGATCTAACATTATTTTGCAAGTAATTTGTGAGGAAGTTTTTCATAATTCGTATTCTAAAAAAGTATCACTTATGTTATGTCAATATCAGACTTCAACTTCTTTTAGGGTTGCATTTTAATTAAATTGACATTGCTATATTTTGACCAAACATTATTATTAAATTTATGTCGACTAGATTATCAACATTTTTTTTTTAGATATGTTTTCAAGTATTAGCAACTTGGGTCTTAGTTTTAAGAACACTACTGTTTATATGAATTTGTAACATTACACTATTGACAAATATATTCCGGCAAAACAAACCCGTACGGCGCATGGATCGACAATTTAGTTAACTATAAATTCAAAATTGATCTAAAAAGGAATTTACATATTTTGTTCCTAAACTAATATTGAACATGTTCTTGGCATGAATATTTTGTTTAATCATTGTTGAATGTCTACCTTGTTGCACTTGCAAAATTTGGAGACAAAAATAGAGAATTTGGTGACAAAAATAGAAAAATCTTCAACATGAAAATCTGTGAAGAGAGAAATATTTTTAACATTGTGTCAAATGACTCTGATTTTATCGCTTCAACTAATGAGTTATTTTCTCTGGTTTTAAAAAATTGTTGAAAATGATCAATTGATCATAATTGTCATTATTCAAATGATAAACTGAAATGCATATTAATCATGATACATGCTTGATTATGTTTGATAAGAGAATATGACTTCGCAAGAAAACATGATTCTTATGTGCAATATATTTTTGTTGTTTCTTCCCACATCTATACTTCATTTTTTATATATATCATACTCAATATTTTTTATAGATGCCAAAAGGGGGAGAGATATATGTGATGAGAGAGTAACATATGATGGGGAGAAAAATCCAAGATGGATTTGATCAAAATGAAGAATGTAAAGAATTAACCTCTTGCATATGTTTAGTGGGAGTTTAATTAGAATGATAAGAATTAAACTCTTGCACGTGTTTAAGGGAGCTTAATTTCATATCTATGAACATTCTTACATTTTTTATTATACACATCTGTAAAACTTAAGACTTATTCAAAAGGTTTTTCATCATAAAAAAGGGAAAGATTGTTGAAACAAAAATCTTTTTTATGAATGATTTAATGATAACAACCCTTATGGAATAAACACTAAGTTCTATGAATGGTGATCTACTCATGTTTGCACTTAAGTCTTTTCAAAGAAGTTGACAAGAAAGAAGTCTCTTACAAGTGCATATATATACTCATTGGAAGAATACCAAAACAGTACCATCACAAACTCAAAGAAGATATAAAAAGAATATTGCTTGAATTAAATGAGTGTTGATTGAAGATTCAACAAGAAGATAAATTTTATGATCAATTGACACATCCTTGTCACCACATGGTTTTCATCAAAGCCTTAAATATTCGAGGAATAAATGATTAAAATTTGAAAGGAATTATCTTCAAATAGCTTCTAAAAAAGAGTTTAAGGAAAAGGTACAAAAGTGTCATTCAAAAGAATGACTAAATGTACCTTCATGATTACATGCATGCCTAAACTAAAACATCTCAAAGATACTCAATGGAAAGAAATATTGTGTGCAATCACCAACATGAACTATGAGATAATTTGCATCATCAACAAAATAATTAAAGGTTAATTAACCGAGAATATATTGTCATCCCATATAGAAGAGAACATTATCAACTCCGATGAAAGAATGTTCTCATGATGAGGATGCATATTACACTGGAAATTATTATCATCGTTTCATCAAAATGATTAGAATCAGCTTTAAAGAGAAATCAATTCATGAATGAATTATTTATTAAGTCATTCATTTATGATATTGATCGGAGAATGATCAAAGAAAAAAAATCATGATCATATGCTTTGAGATTCTATCATAAAATACTCATGATGGTCCAAGAATCCTCTATCACTATTCAATATATGATTTGGAGAACAACAATCAATCAAAGGAATTTTGACTTTGAGAAAGGTTTCTCATGTTCCAACAAATATCATTTTGGTCATACAAAGTGAAGAAGACATCCTCATTTGATGTTTTAAAAGATAACAAAAATATTACAATTATTATTTTGTTATCTACTGGTGTGTTTTGTGAGAAATGTTTCATGAGAATGTTCTTGTTAAAGAGAAGAACATTCTAAGATTACAACTGAAGTTGAAAACATCTTTATCAAAGCAAATAAGCAAAAGGACATAAATGAACTTTGTGGTACAAATTCAAGAACAAAATATTCTCTATGTCTCACCAAAAGAAGATACTTTGATATATGACAAAAATGAAAAGAATATCACATGATTACATAAAGACTTTGCATTTAAAGAAATATTGAAAAAACACGTGCCTTAAAGAAAGAAGAAAAATAGTTTTACAAAGAAAAAATGTTCTTGAGAACATTCTGGTAAAACTACAAAGGGATAAGGATGACGTCATTATGTCTCATCCATTTAACACAAGATCACAGTTGGATTATTACATCACGTGTTCTTAAAGAAAGAAGAAAAAATTGTTTTTACAAAGAAAGAATGTTCTCAAGAACATTCTGGTGAAACTACAAAGAGATAAGGATGACATCATTATGTTCAATGAATTTACAACTAATCATAGATGTATTATTACAACCTCACGTGAGTTGTCTCAAAAGGCTTGGAAAGAAGAGAATGTTCTACAAAACATTCTTCACTTGGAATAGCATTTTTTTTTGCAACCTTGCACATCAATCAATAAAGCAAATGCACATGGGTTGTTTTGGAACGTACAAACAACAACTATATGTTTATGTATATTTCAAGTGAGCTTCAAAGACTCCAGCCATCTATAAATATAGCAACATATCAAGGCAATTGGCAAGAGCTTACAATACAAAAGAATTCAATCTCTCTCACGTGTATATTTTTCATAATTCATATTCAATGTCTTTCAATATGAACATTTTTTCTGATCCCTTTATTACTTTATTTATTTCAGTTATATATTCCAGAATTAACTGGTCCTTTTATTTACTTTATTTTAAATATACAATCCAGAGTTTTCTGATCCTTTTATTTATTAATTAACAAATATTTTTATATGTTTAACTCTTACCAAAAACTTTTTTTTTGTTACAAAGCTAAAAAAGTAAAGAAAAAGAAACAAAAACCAAAGAAAAGAAACCTAAGCTCTAGGGAACACACAGTTCCCATGGCATCAGTTCTGATTAGGGGAAGAAGATCATAAGGAGGAGAGGTATGCCTCGCAAACTCTTCAGTCGAAGTTGCTCCAAGCTTTGCCATGAAGTCAGCACATTGACTTCCTTATCTGAGGTAACAATGGATTGAGAAGTTCCTTGAGGAAAGCAGGTCTTTAATATCTTGGAGTAAAACATCATAAGCATGGTAGGGAGAGTTACTATAAGTGAGAAGCTTAACAGATAGCATCGAGTCAGAATAACAAATCATATCAGCAATGTCCATCTCAACTGCCAGAAGCAGACCTCTATGAATTGTCGTAAGCTCGACCAACAAAACGTTCGTTGATGCTGCGATATAACCGGAGAAGCCTGCTAGGAAGAAACCTGCATAATTACGGATTATACCTCCATAATCAGCTCGAATTGGAGAACCCAAGCAACTACCATCTAAATTCAACACAGTACCACGGTAATTATTATTATTCCAACAAATCAGACGTTCTGGCCGAAGGACAGACACAAATTGAAAGGCAGCCTCAATAACATCAACCATATTGTGAATGTGCAGATTAATCCGATGAATAGACCAAGTTTATTGACTAAGACACATTGATTTGTTTAACTCTTACCAATAACTTTCTAGAGTATATAAACTTATTTAAGTTTCATAAATAATTTTTAAAAGGGTCACAATTCAAACCCCCTTTCTTGTGATTATTTCTTCCACTTCAGGTAGAACGACATGCAGGATCATGACTTCCAGTATCACCTTCATCATTCTTATTTCCACTTCCTCCAAAGACATAATCAAACAATCCAAAACTTCTTGGTGGTTCTATTTGTTGGTAGTCATATGAAGAATTTGTTAATGAGTCATGGTGGTAATTCACCAACAAAATCACAATCACAACAACATATACAATGAAAGTTCAAAGTTCTAACATCAAAGTCCCAATTTTTTTCTCTAAAATTTCATCTAGTTTTTGTTACCTAAATACTCAAATTAAGAGTGTTAATTTAAAATTACCTTGAACTTAATAAATAAGAGATTATTTTTTGTGGTGTTCGGGATTCGAACCCCATACCTTGCATATATTATGCATTATCCCTGAGTTGAGCTAAACTCACGTGCATACTTAATAAATAAAAGATGAATGCACATTTCTTTTTGTTTTTTTTTTGTATAACCCGGGTATCCTCCGCGCGCAACTGCGGAGACTAATCCCTCGAGCATTGTGGGACCCAAATGGGCGGCATGCTCTCCCTAAGAGTTTTAAAGCTGCTGCATGCCCAACACTTTTTTTTTTTGTTTGAGTTTAATAAATAAATATATGAATAAACAAAAAATCATCTAAAATTAACTACTCTCTCTGTTTTAAAATGAGTGTCGTTTTAGCAAAAAAAAATTGTTTCAAAATGAATGTCACTTTCAATTTCCAATGCAATAATAACCTTTTCTTTTCAATTTTACCTTTCAATTAATATTATGTTACACTACTTCCAAAATATTATTTTTTCTTTAATGAAAAATAAACCAATAGTTGATTAAGATAATTCGGTAAAATTGTCATGATATTTGACTACTTTATTTCATTCCTTAATGTGTGTAATTGTTAAAACGACACTCATTTTAAAACGAAGAGTGTATTAATTTATTATTATTGAATGAAGAGTGAAGCTGTGTGTTATTCACTCAAAAAAAAAAAAAAAACACAACAAAATCGCAATTCGCAAATCGCAAACGGCAAGCAGGAACAAATCGCAAATCTGAACAAAGAGAAGAAACGGCAACACCAGAGTCGCAAATCGCAAGCAGGAACAGAAGTAAGTAATTGGTTTGTGTAAAAAAGATAAGATTCAGATTCCTTCTTCTCCTGTTCTTGTATTCTTGTGCTTTTTTTTAATATGAGATTCGTTTCCTTTTCTCCTGTTCAAATTTCTGAATTTTCCTGTGATTTTTGTTCTCGACCTGAAAAGGTCCAAAAACGGTCACGGTGGCTGCTGATACCGTTTTGTAACGGCCGCAATCCCGGTACCGGTCCGTTTTTTGAAACCCTTGATCACATGTGTCAGTGTCATGTCGATGTTAGACATTGGATACACCTTCGATCAGAAGTGTTGGTGCTATAGAACTGAATGTATGAGGCATTGTCATTATCGAAATTGCAAACACACCCTCTAGTGTCTCTCTAGTTGGTCATTTTGGTCCTCAAATTTGTTTTTCTTTTGTAAATTTAGTCCATAAAACTACAAACAAAAGAGACAGTTGGGGATGAATTTGTAATTTTAATACATTCAGGGACTATGACGACAGTGCCTCATATATTCACACATGCAGGGATCAAAATGATTTTGTAAAATAACAACCCTTGATTTTCTACTTTACACTTAACTCACTTTAGAGGAGCCAAATTCATGGTATGGAGGCTGTTTGATGGTAGTGTATATGAGGAATTTTGTCATTAAAATTGAGTATGTTTTTACTTCATCTGTTAATAACTTGAATGAAAAAAAGTAAAGGAAAATAATTTGGTTTTTGCCTTTTATATTTTGTCTGGGTTTTAACTCTCTGGTCAGCTTTGATTTTTGATTGTATTTTGGATTGGTAATGTAGTCTGTGTTTTGGTTTAGTTGCAAAATTCAAGATTCTGAAAGGGAGATTGTGTTCCGAGAAAGATGGTTAAGTTGACTATGATTGCCCGTGTTACTGATGGTCTTCCATTGGCTGAAGGAATGGATGATGCTCGCGATCTTAAAGATGGTGAACTTTACAAACAGCAAGTCAAGTCTTTGTTTAAGAATCTATCAAGAGGGCATAATGAGGCATCAAGGATGTCAGTTGAAAGTGGTCCTTATGTTTTTCAGTATCCTTCTCATATATTATGCTTATATATACTCTGTATAGAATAGCCTAATTATTCTGCTGTTATACTATGAGACACATCCAGATCCTTATGTTTTCAATAATGAGGCATTGTTCTTCAGTTGAAAGTAGTCATGTAAGAATAGTCCCATTGTTCTGCTGTTATACTATGAGACATACCAAGTGTCTGAGTGCAGCAATTATAATGAGTGGGCAATATTTTGTTTGAGAATTGATAACAATATCATATGCAGTATTGAATGATAGGCGATTTTTTAGAATTGTAGAGAATATAGATGTCTACAGTCTGTTGTTACTTTGGGTGATGTTATCTTCCACTAAATGCCGGGCATCAGATTGAAATGCTTGACTGGGAATTACTTTATTTATCGACATGTATATTTTCGTTGCTAGTTCTGCAAATCTTAGTGTTTTGAACATTAGAGGAAGCTATGGCCTGTATTCTTTGTTTTGATTGATATCTCCTTTCTCTTTTGAATCACAATTATATTGGTGCTTTTGTATATGGTATCCATGTGAAAAATAGAATACTACATTGTTTTTCAAAAACCTAGCTTCCCAAGCAAGTTGATATTGTTTTCATTATCTTGAAATTTTGTGGTCTTATTATATTACAAATTAGTTAGATTTTGTTGCGTTAGTTTTATTTGAAAGAGTTTCATAGCCCAAAATGACCTTAACACAAACAAGTTATATTATAGAAGGACGGGTCTGTTACTTGACAATGTGTGATCGGGCATACCCCAAGAAACTAGCATTTCAGTATCTTGAAGAGCTCAGGAATGAATTTGAGCGTGTTAATGGGTCTCAAATTGAAACTGCTGCCAGACCTTATGCCTTCATTAAGTTTGGTAGATATCAGTTTCTGTATTGTCACATACCATTTAGCACTCTTCTCTTTTTCCAATGGTGTTTAATTTACCTTTTTTCTTTTGTTTAATAGACGCATTTATACAGAAGACAAAGAAACTTTACCAGGATACCCAGACACAGCGTAATATTGCAAAGTTGAATGATGAACTTTATGAAGTCCACCAGATTATGACTCGTAATGTGCAGGAAGTTCTTGGTGTTGGTGAACAGTTGGATCGTAAGTTATTCTCTGTATTTTCGGAATAATTCTAGTTTATGCAATTTAGCTGCTGATTGCTTGATAATTTTGAATATAGTATAGGTCTGTATTGTATATGCATCCACTGCAGTTGGGTTTTCATGATTACTATATTTCTAATAAATTCATTCATAAGAAATGAAGCATGGGTTAGGATCTGTAAAAGGTTCTTTTTTTTTTTTGCTTATAACATACAACAAAGTCTTGATCTTTATTATACTTTTATGTGTATAACAACATGCTATATTTCATCTAACCATTCATGGTCCTGGTCAACTATGCCTTGAGTTTCAAATTAGAGGGAGCTAATGCTCAATGGGGAAAAGGGTGTCTTTGCAAAACAGAGGATGGACAATTCTGCCCTAGGCGCCTCAAACTTCTGCCGGCACACCTGAGGCATTAGCCTCACCTGCAATTTTTCTCAACAAAATTTTATCACGTTTAACTTAAACCATAACTGAATTTATCAACAATGATACGTCATAACACTTCTAACTCATGGTTTAACCAAGACTTTACTACTAATTTCTCAATCCTAAGGTATCAATTTCATTAATTTCATTTCTACTAGAATTGAGATATTTTAATTCTACATGCATTGCAGTTTCTATTGCTCTACTAATTTCATCAACATTCATCCCTTAACTAAATATCAGCTTACTAAGCAAGGTAGTCAAAATTGCGATTCAACTCGTAGGATCGTACGATCTTGACACCCTTTGGCATGCTAGAGTATGGTCGGAATCGGGATTTGGTGGGTGCGATCAGGATCGCTGCGGAAAATCGTAGGAACGGCAGAAACTGCGATTCATTCTGTTGGTTTATCGTCCTTGAAGTTTCGGGTCCCGCGACCCGGTATCAACAAAAACACTTTTTTTGTTCAGAAACCCGAAAAAAATATCCTGTGATTCCTCCCCAAACTTGCCTAGGATCTCGAGTCTGACTACCTTGTTACCAAGAACTCACCTTAACCACAATAGGGTGAACCTTACCTGGATAAGAACTCACCTTAACCACAATAAGGTGATCCTTGCCTGGATTGAAGATGAAGATGAAAATAGGATTCTTCAAGCCTTGTGGGTTTCAAACTCTATTTTCTTCTAATAGCTCAAATTTAGTCTTTACTCTCTAATTCTCTTCCGATAAGCCTTCTTCTATTAACGGAGGTGAAGTCAAATCTTCAAGAGCATCTTACATGCAACTCTGTCTTTGAAGGAATTGGAGAAAATTGCAACTATGAAGGCGAGGGAGTTTGGGTTCGGTGGAGGGTAGGGGAAGAAGAAAAGAAAAACTGATTTTCTTCCTTCCGAAATGCTACAATTGCCTAGGAAATTTACTGAATTGCCTCTCCTTCACTTAGAAAAATTTGTTAACTACTCTTGAATTTCTAACTAATTACTTCTATGCTACCAAGGCATTGTGACCGAATTTAGATTAATAATGTGGTAATTAATCAATACTTCCCAATACAAATTATTAGGATATCACACTAACAAAGCCTTGGACCTTCTAATAATTTGAAAAGGCTGCGGCAGTAAAACAGCAATATAAGTCTGTCCTGCCTAATGTTAAATAGAAGGAACATAAGATGATTCTCCAATAGGGTGTTGATTCTATCTTGAGAAGCGACAACATCATCTTCCAATGCATGTGATCTCCCATTCCTATTTTCTTAACCTGGATACATTGTTCAATGTAGATTTTTATCAGAAACTTGTGCTAAAATTTCTTAGTTCCACATTTTCACCTGCATGATCTTGATAGATGGTTTCTTCTTATTTCTACTTCTCATATGGCTTTTATTTCTGTTTGTATGTTGTTATATTTACTGCTTTTAATTCCTTTGTGAAAGTTATCTTATACATATGATTTAAAATCAAATATGCAGAGGTCAGTCAATTGTCCAGTCGCTTATCATCTGAATCCCGCATATATGCTGACAAGGCTAGAGATTTAAATAGACAGGTTAGTCATTTTCAGTTTCGCTGTAGCATGCACATGATATCTACGCCTTCCATTTTCATATGAACATTGATGCATGTTCATTTAGTTCTGACCTCTGAAGCTATCCTGCTGCAGTTGTAAATTGGTTCGTGCTATATGCTTTTACAAATTAGATAGAAGCATGCAGTGTGTGGAGTGTTTCATAGAGCTTTTATGATTTATGCATTTTTTTATTGCCTTTTACCTAATCAATGCTTCACAAATTTGAAACATGACACTTTCTTTACCTTTTGGTTATAGCTCTCAGTAGCTGTGGAATATAAGAGTCTGTTTTTTCAAAATATTATTCATTTGCATTCCCTTTGATTTTTTTATGTGCCAGTTTCAGTTTGTGTCGTGTGGTTATTTTTAGCATATGATTGTCAGTTAGAACTATAACCCAATGGGCTATCATCGAAAGACATTCATTCGATATTTTACGGTCTTTTAATTTATAAAAGTCCTTTAACATTGCATGGACTGCCAATGCTTGCAGATAATATGTAGGTTAATATAGTAGGTTTTCTCAAGGTTTCTAAATGCAGGTCAAAGATTTTTGTTATCACTGTTACTTAAGTTGAATAATTCCATGACGTTCCACTTTAGTAAAACGGCAACCTGGTTGTATAAGTTCCAGTCACAATGGTGCCCAAGGAAGGGTTCCATTTTTGATATATTTTAGGTTAAATTAATCCAATGGTCCCTTAACTAATTACCAGTTTTCATTTTGGTCCCATAAGTCTTAAAATCATCATTTTGGTCCCTCAACTTCTGAAACAAATTTCAAAAATGTCATTTCCGTCAAATAAGTAACTGCCGTTTTTTTATTTGATTTTAACCATTCGATTGAATATCCATTGTATCTATAGTGAACCGTCAGCACCTAATTTTTTTCACCATCTTCTCTCTTCTTCTTCTTCTTCCTCGTATCATCATTATCCTTTTCTTTCAGCGAGGAACTGTTGCAGGGTGGGCTGAGCTGCTGATATGGCTGCATATATGCAGCTGCTGCTGGTCTCTCTCATTAGGACCTGTGGTTGGTTTTTGTTTTGGGGTGGTTTTTAAGGGGATTGTTCGAGCCGGTGTTAATGTTGCAACCGATTTCCCCTTGCACGGGCTTGTTGGTTAATAATATTTTGCCGTTTCAAAAAAAAAAAAATCATTATCCTTTTCCAGAATTTTTTTCTTCTTCCAACAAACTAAATCCCTTCTCTATAATTGAAACTTAAATTTACAAATCCAAACTCAGATTCACAAAATCTCAAAAGCAAAATCTAGGTTCGGATTTGTGGTGTTTCCGATTCGTCATTCCAGCAAAACTTGAAGAAGTTGGAAAATGGCTTATCCGGTCTATTGTTGAAATCGAAGAAGTTGAAATAAGAATGAATTAGGGGACCAAAAAAAAAAAACAGACCTGAAAATGAAAACGGTGAAGAGCGTCATAAAAAAAACCTTCTCTCTTCTCTTGCTCCTTCATTTTCACGACAACAACACAGAACCCCAACAACAACAACCTTAACATAACCTCCAAACCACAGCATTAAAAAACCGCAATTTATAGGGATTTATTAGTTTTCAATATGTTGAATTAACGTTAAATTAACAAATCCAGGATGAAACTAACTATGTTGAATTAACGGTTTGTTGATTCCTTTATAACTGTTCATGAAGAATTGTTTTCTGCATGAAATCACCTCAATACACACCAACTGCCTCACCTCACCTCACCTCACCTCACCTCAATCCTTTGTCCTGTTTACCATTTTTCTAATTCCAAGGGTATGGGTTTTCAATACAAGCATGTTAGGATTCTATATTAATGGTAAGGTAAGCCAATAGAAATGATATAACTCTGCCTAGTGTTGGAATGCGATGCATTCTTTTGAAACTTATGTGTTCTGCCTTATATATTTGGGTTGTAGTTGTTGTCAGCATTGTGGATATATAACTTAAAATGAAATATTTGCTGCAGGCTCTGATTCGGAAATGGGCCCCTGTTGCTATTGTTTTTGGAGTTGTCTTTGTACTTTTCTGGCTCAAGAACAAAATTTGGTGATCAAGCTTAGCATTTGACTTCCTGAACCTAGACTGTGTGGCCATGGCTTCTTGTCTTCCTCATATACGACTATCAAGATTTATCTGCTCAGTTTTGTGGGAACCAAACCCTACATAAACTAGGTGATGTCTACTTTTTGTGGACAAATTATGAAGAAATATCCTGTGTTACTTCTGAGAAAGGCTGGATCCGACTTTCTGGAATAGAAACATTTTACCTCTATATTTAGGTGACAAGACATGAAAAAACTGGATTCCCTTGGGGATGCATATAGACATTTCTTCTTGCTACCCAATTATTTTCAGGATTACTGTGTTAATGAGTTATATATTGGCTCCTCGATATTTTGTTTTTCGGCCTTAATTTTGAACACCTGAAATAGAACTGCATTTTGTATGGTTAGTATAACGAGTTAGTGTGATATGTTTGTTCTTAGACTGGTAAACCCTTTTCACTTTCGTTTATACAAGTTTACTTGCACTTAATGCAATGATCAAGATCTACTGGATCCAATATCTAGCTTTTTCCTTTTCTTTTCTTACATGTTGACATATTGTTGTTATTTAAACCGGTCATTGTGCATGTATAGTTTGAACCATGCATTCATTATCACTAATCATTGAAGATACACATACACCAACAAAACAAGCCGTTAAGGGAGGAACACATCTTCAAGGATGAAAGTTGTAAGCTTATCTTGCTTAGGAGAGGTTGAAAAGCTATCCCAGTTTTGTGGTATACCTAAACAAGGAGGTAATTTGCAGATATGACAATCTTCAGTATGTAGAGGAGCAATGTCAGCTGGGAGAAACATGGCTGTTTGATATTGCAGTGGGAGAACAAAATATGGAGAAAACTTGGACACAATTCTAATGTTGACCAGTTATAATATAACAACTTCAAAGAATGACCGTGTAAACGTTGCTGTTTGTTCTTGTTAACCTTCGTTTTCTCAAACCTCTGCCATCCAAATTCTGGGCACCGCCAACAACTGCAAGTCAGCTTTCGTCGCTATAGCAGTTGCCTGTTGTCCTATTGCAGTTTCGCATACGTTTGTTAACCTTAGTTTTGCCAAAGAAACGGTTTTCACATTAAGGAGGATGAAATTTAACTTCTTTTTTTTTTTAATAAAGGATGAAATTTAACTTGTTAATGCATGCATATACTTTCATAAATGATTCCATAAAGAAAAAAAAATTAAATATTATTATTAACAGAAAGTTTAATGAGTATAAAATTATTATTTTTGAATTGTGAAATTTAGTAAATACCAAGTTTAACGTTGTTGATTCTTCTTGACGTTCAATTTGGATAAGTTAATTTAGGTTTTTTTTTTTTAATATTACTATGATTTTGTCAAAAAAAGAATTCAATTAAATACGATTGAATTGTAACTCACACAAATAATCATATATTTTCTTTTTGAATAACAAATAATCATATCTTATCAAATAGATAATTATAAATGCAAGTATTTTATACAATGAAATATGATTAAATGCTTGTATAATTTTTTATATACAATTGATTCATAGGTATGAAACTATATCATTAATAAAGAGTTATCATTTTAGAAAAATGAGTTTAATGATTATTGTACATTAGTTAAAAAAATTGGAAAAAAAAGTAACAATATAAAGTTTCAACTTATGTAAAATTATGTAAACTTTTATTTAAACATAAAAAAAATTAGCTTAGGAGAAGCACACTCTCATGTAAATTTCATATCAGCCGATTCTTGATTTAAAAAATTAAAAACTTTAGAGTAAAATTAAAATCATGTGTGAGCATCAGATTCAATCATATATTACATTTTTTTTTATGTAAAATTATTAAAACTTAATTAATTTTCCATTTTTTATTTTGTACCGAAAAACATTATAGTCTTGATTTTGTAAAAATAAAGATAGCTCGCTAATTGTGGTGTGTTATTAATTGTTGCTAATTGTGTGCGAAATTCAAACCTTAATTCTACAACGGTCGAAAACCCAAAACGCTTCTTACACTCTTCTTCTTCCTCTGTTCCCAAAACTCTGAACCAAATCATTTCAATGGCAACCAAACAAGATTCACCAATGGAGCTTCACGAAATCATCACAGAATCTGAAGGATCCGATCCATATTCAGAATGCGACGATTCAGAAGAAGATCCTGATTTCGACATGCTTGAAGAAACCCATCGTAGCTTCTCCAATCTCTCAATCAAGAACAAGGCGAAAAAGCGGTAATATCACAATTCACAATTCCATTGAAACCCATTTATAAAAATTTGATTTTTAAGGCTTATTTGTTGTTGATTTGGTGTTTTCAGCATAGTTGATGATAAGGGTCTGGCTGGTATTGAGATGAATTCAAAAGTGTTGGAGATGAATGCACCTTCTCTTGATGACGATGGTTTTGAAAAGGTTCAGAAAATAATTAAGGGTTGGTCTCCTTTCATTTGATGGTTCTCTCTTTTTTGTATCGTAAGGTGGAAGCTTTATTAATAGGGTGCTGTTTGGATAAAGCACTAATAGCATAAATGCTTATCATATAAGTTTATGGGTCCGTTTGTTACTGATTATAAAAAAATTGATTTTGATTCTCAATAATTTAGAGATTAATTTTTAGGAAAAGCAGAAGTTGTTTTTGTTAGAATGTGGTAATACACTCTCTGTTATTTCATTAAGAGCTTAGCCTTTATATAGGCAATAGGTACAAAGCATGTGTTGCTAGCAGCAACTACACTAAACACACTTAACAAACACTCCCTTAATCTGAGCTACAGACAAACTCAGATTACACAAACCAGAAAAAACAACAGGGAAACAAAATACAAACAAACTAAAATTCTGTCTTCTTCATTTCACAAACTCCAAGCCTTTCCCTAAGCTTGCAAAAACTCTCCAACTTCAAGGGTTTTGTGAAGATGTCAGCCAACTGGTTTTCTGAAGTACAATGCATCAATTCAATAGATGAACTGTTATCACAATAGATTTTGGTGCAGCTCCTTTGAGTTTGATAGAGATGATGAAGTATCTTCTTAAGCCATATTCCTTGACAGGCACATGAAGATGCTGCCACAAATTCTGCTTCAGTAGTTGACAATGTAACAATAGCTTGTTTCTTTGAACTCCAAGATATTGCTCCAGAGCCAAATTTATACACATAGCCTGAAGTACTTTTCCTATCATCCAAATCTCCTGCATAATCAGAATCAGACCATCCTTCCAATTCACAGCTCATAGCACCCTTCTTGTACAAAATCCCATATTGCAAGGAACCTTTGAGGTATCTCAAAATGCGTTTTGCTGCAGCAAAATGCATTTCTGTTGGTTTTTCCATGTATCTGGCTATGAGACATACAACATAAGCAAGATCAGGTCTAGTAGCCAGAAGATACATCAAACAGCCTACCATTTGTTTGAAGTTAGTAGCATCCACCCTCTTTCCATTATCATCCTTAGAAAGTCTGTTACCAGGGACAATAGGATTGCAAACCATATTGCACTGCTCCATACCAAACCTGGATAGTATTTCTTTGGCATATTTTTGTTGAGCAATGAATATTCCTTTAGTATCTTGTGTAACTTCCACACCAAGAAAATACCTCATCTTTCCCAAATCAGTCATGGCAAAGTTTTCCTTCATAGAACACTTGAAGCTATCAATTAATTCCTCACAATTTCCAGTGTATATGAGATCATCCACATACAAACTGACAACTAGGATCTTATTTTCAACATGCTTTACAAACAGAGTATGTTCATGAGGGCATTTTTCAAAATTTTCTTTGCAGAAATAAGCTTCTATTTTACTATACCAGGCTCTAGGTGCCTGTTTCAAACCATAGAGTGCCTTCTTCAGTTTATAGACACAATTGTTATTTCCCTTTTGATATCCCATTGGCTGCTCAACATACACATCTTCCACTAATTCACCATGCAGAAAAGCACTCTTCACATCTATCTGATATACTCCCCATTCTTTATAGGCTGCAAGAGACAAAATAGTTCTTATGGTGTCCCATCTTGCCACTGGTGCAAAAACTTCATTATAGTCAATACCATACTGCTGAGAATATCCTTTAGCTACCAGCCTAGCTTTGTATTTTTCTACTTCTCCTTTTTCATTAAGTTTAGTCTTGTAAATCCACTTTACACCTATCTTCTTAGCTTCTGAAGGTAGGTTAGTGAGTTCCCATGTATTATTCCTTTCAATAGCATCAATTTCTTGATCCATAGCCTTTCTCCACTCTTCATGTCTGACAGCTTCTTCAGATGTGATTGGATCACTGCTGGTACTGAAGATAGCCAAATTGTGTAACCCAGCTTCCTCTTCCATTTCCTGACCAGTCACATAGTCATCTAAGTAGCTGGGTTTTCTCCTTAATCTTGTAGGATGAGTATCATCATTATTATCTGTTTCATCATTGTCTTCATTTTCATGTTCACTGCCTGATGACTGACTACTGCTATTAGGAGCTATTTCACCAATTTCTTCATGAATTTCTTCATTGTTTACACTATTTCCATCTTCACCTTCAATTGCTATAACTTCTGGTATGGATTTTTCATTCCATTTCCACCCTTTGTTCTCTTCAAATACCACATCTCTGCTGACAATTATCTTTTTCTCTATGGGATCATAAAGCTTATAAGCTTTGGATTCTTCACTGACACCAAGGTGAACACATTTTTTACTCTTGTCATCCAACTTCTTTCTATGAACATCTGGGATATGTACATGAGCAATACATCCGAACACTCTGAAGTGTTTTACTGAGGGTTTCTTACCACTCCATGCTTCCTCAGGAGTGATATCTTTTACTGACAAAGTAGGACTTCTATTCATCACATAGGTAGCCCAATTAACTGCTTCAGGCCAGAATAATTTTGGGACATCTCTTCCTGCAAGCAAGCATCTTACAATGTTCATAATGGTTCTGTTCTTTCTCTCAGATACACCATTTTGCTGGGGTGTGTAAGCAGTTGTCAGTTGTCTCTTGATTCCTTCAATACTGCAGAATTCATTAAAAGAGTTTAAAGTAAATTCTCCTCCTCTATCAGTTCTCAAACATAGAATTCTGCATCCTGACTCTCTTTCAACAGCAGCTTTATACTTTCTGAATGTTTCAAAGACACTTGCCTTGTCTTGCAAGAAATAAACCCAAGTCTTTCTAGTAAAGTCATCAATGAATGTGATGAAGTACCTATTTCCACCATTGGATTGTGGATTAATAGGTCCACACAAATCACTATGAATTAGTTCAAGTTTCATAGTAGCCCTCCATTTTGCAGTTTTTGGAATTGGTTCTCTATGTTGTTTTCCAACCATACACTTTGAGCATATGTCAGATTCCTCCTTCAGTTCAGGAAAATCCTTCACCATTTCCTTCTTTATTAGAGTATTTAAGCCTTTGAAACTTAAATGCCCATATCTGTCATGCCATAGTTGAGTTTCATTTTCACTTGAAACCTTCAAACATCTTGGAATGATTACATGTGCATAGATGATATACATCCTATTGGCAGGCATTTGTGTTGACATGATTAACCCTTTTTCTTTATGAAACACTTTGCACATATCTTTTTGAAACACAATTGTGAGATTTTTCTGTTGAAGTTGTCCTATACTCAACAGATTATTACTAAGTCCAGGCAAATAATGAACATCAGTAATAATTTGTGCAATTCCTCCAACAAACAACTTCAGATTCCCTTTTCCCATAACTTGCATCTTTGAATCATTCCCTAGCTTCACTGATGCTCTAAAGCTATCATCAAAATCAAACAACCATTCTTTTGTTCCTACCATATGATTGCTGCAGCCAGAATCAAGAAACCATACCTCATCAGCAGCTTGATCTGTGAATTCTTGCTTTGCCATCAATAGCATTTCTTCACTATCATCAAATTCAGCATAGTTAGCATCATTTTCCTCCCAAGTGGGACACTCACTCTGATAATGGCCAAGTTTGTGACACTTGAAGCATTCAATGAGTTCTTTATTGACTCTTCCTCTACCACGGCCTCCACGACCTCTTTGACCAGTTCTTGCTCCTCTGCCCCTCCCATAGCTTCTTGCAGATTGAGACACCTTCAATGCTTGTTCTTCTTCCTTCAAGTGTTGAACTTGCATTCTTTGTTCATGAACAAGAAGACTGCTTTGTAGCTCATCTATACTGAGGGTAGTTACATCATTGGATTCTTCAATGGAGCACACTACGTAATTGAAATTTGAAGTCATAGAACGTAACACCTTTTCCACAATTACGGTTTGTTCCAATCTTTCCCCATGTGATGTCATGCGGTTTGCAATCGCTAGAGTTCTTCCAATGTAATCATTCACAGATTCACCTTCTTTCATTGCAAGAACTTCAAATTCACGACGGAGGGTTTGGAATTGAGCTCTTTTAACTTTTGTTGAACCTTGATACTTTCTGCGCATGCAATCCCAGATATCTTTGGCATTATCTCGAACAAGAATGGTTTCCATGATTGAACGATCAATAGATTGAAAAAGATAATTCTTCGCTTTCAAATCACACAGTTTACTTTCATCTGCAAGCTTTCGTTGTTCTGGTGTTGTTGCATTGACAGGAGCAACGGTAACACCATTCTCAATGAGATGCCAATATTCTTTAGAGCGAAGAAGATTCTCCATTAACATGGACCAGTGATCATAGAATCCATCAAACTTGGGAATGGAAGGTTGAAGAAACGAGGAGGATTCCGTCATGATTGGAAATTGCAGAAAATTGAAGAAAGATTAAAGGAAGAAAATGACCGGAGACACCGTAACCAATTGTGTTACCACCGTAACGAACTTGTAGCAAACTCTCACCACCGTAACAAACTACTTCTCCAAATGAAACTGCGTTTATCTATTTGGAGGAAGAAACTCACACTCACAGGACCCCTTAAGGCTCCTGATACCACTTGTTAGAATATGGTAATACACTCTCTGTTATTTCATTAAGAGCTTAGCCTTTATATAGGCAATAGGTACAAAGCGTGTGTTGCAAGCAGCAACTACACTAAACACACTTAACAGTTTTGTGTTTTTTAACCGGAATGAAAATCACTTTTTTAAATAAATCAATGAAAAATAATTTTCTGACTATGATCAACTTCTCATTTGAAGTGGTTTTTAGATTATTTTTTCTTCAGATTCTCATTTTTTTGAAAATCTGTGACAGATGGATGAAAATTTCTAAAAGTAATTATTTTTGTCTAAAAAAATGATTTTCTCATGAAAAAAGTTGTAACAAACGGCCTATATGTATGAGCTATTTTCTATAACAAAAGATATAATAAAGTCAAATTGATTTTATATAAGGTATAAGCAGTTTTACAAGCAATCCTCAAGCTTATGGATATGTCATTAGTTGTTTTCACAAGTTCTCCCAAATAGTCTCACTAGTGCTTATGCCAGTAGAAAAGGTAAAATAAGTTAATTTAAAAGAAAACCTAGATAGTTATCTATGTATATCCTTATGTGAACAAGCCTTGAGTAGTACTAGTTAGAACCTACTGGATAAACAACTTAAACATATAAACACTTTTGCATAAGTTATCGTGGCGAGCTAGTGGAAATAAGCTATAAACCGCTCATGAAATTTTGTTTCCATAAGCTTTCTCAAACGGTCTCATAAGTGCTTATGCAAGTAGATAAACTTAAAAATTTCAAATACTGAGATAGAATTTCTTAAATGCTGCTCATAGATGGTTCTCTCATTGCTTTTGGTTTGCACTTTGCAGCTGGACTCGTAGAGAAATTGAAAGTGGATGAATGCAAGATGTATTTGAAGAAGAGTGGTCTGAGGCTAACTGGGAATAAGGACACACTTATCCAGCGTATAAAGGAGCATCAAGAGTAATTATTTCTTTTGTGTAAAAAAGAGTTTTTGTTTTTCAACAATTGTATTGTTTCTCTGATTATGTGAGATTTTTCAGGATTATAAATGGTGGAGGGGAGAATAAGTACCCGCCTCATAGCTTTGTGTTGAATTGCAAAGGTGACTGTATTTCTAATTTCTATAATATGTTGATTTGATATAAAATTTCCAAACAAAATTATTGCTTTCAAATTAACGTAATATATTCTTAATTGATTTCCTTCTGATATATGTTTAAAAGAAATATTATGTTGCTGTACTCAAAACCCAGTATCTCCATATTCGTAAGAACTTTGCTATGTTATGTTCAAACAATTTTTGTAATGCACTGATATCCCCTAGACATGTAATCACTGTCTCTTGTGTTTGTTGGTGCTCTCCTAAAATGCTTAAGGCCTTATTTTTATGTTTTATCTTTCATTATCTCAGGCTTCAATATCTGAAAAAAAATTCTTTATGCAGGTGATGCATGCACCGGTGATGTTGTTTTGTTTGAGCAAAATGTTTATGAAATGTAAGCTTTTATTTTTGTTTTTATTTGTCTTAATGCATGATGGATGATGACATGGCACACTGGTGTACTACATTTATACGAGTTTATGAAAGCTCAACATACACAACATTGTTATCCTAAATGCACATGTCATTGGATGAATGATGTTAGTTAAAACCTTCAAGTTTCCTTATCAGAATTGGTTTTCTCAGGTTCAACATAGCATCCAGGAGTGGCGGCGGTCCACCGTGTGGCAAAAGGATTGTTGCAGGCAGCATAGTGAAAGAAAGCTATGGTGCTGCTAAACAACAGCATACATTTACTGTGAGTTAAAGTTTTAGATAGTTTCTCCAAAATAGATTATATTCTGTGGTATGGTAAATAGATTGTATTCTTATTCTATGGTTGTTATATAAGCTTATGTAAATCAAGCAGAGTTACTGTTATACAGATATTAATATCAACAATTGGAGTACCAGGCTTCATAAATATTTAGAGTTGTAGCCTCCAATTTTTAGGAGGGTCACACGGACACGTAGAAACCAGTGCTAATTTTAGAAATTGAAAGTTCCTGAATGTAACCATATGTGTCGATGTTGGACAATGAAGCTAAAATGTTGACGCTACAATAGCAGAATAATTTATTGAGTTATATTTGAACCATTTTTTTATTCTTATGCATCTGTTGTCCTTTTCTGATACAGATTGAAGTGCTGTGGAGCAAGGGAGAAAAGCCTCTCCCTCCCCTTCACCCCTTACTGATTAAGGGTCGAAACCTTTATCGGTTGAAGACTTTGAGACAGGTTCCTCATTTGCGCAGCATTGCTTCTTCTGATATCATTGCGTTGTTGTTCTTTCGATATTCATTATGTCCTTGTCTTTAATTTTAGAAATGGGAAGATGAAGGGAAAAGGCAAAAACTGTTAATGGAAAAACACTCGCGAGGATCCGTTGCTAGGGCAGACAGGGAAGCAAGGATACAGGAAAAGGAGATGAGAAAATCAATGAAGGAAAATAGGTATTTCATATGATTTTAGATTTAATGTATCTTGTATTGCAAGTTTCTTTCAATATGAATACTCATATGTTTTATGTTTGCAAAATAATGTAATATAATACTTGCTATTTGCACATTCAGGATCTCCAAAAAGGATTCAGCAAAGAACCAATTCCAATCACATTCAACCATGGCAAGGTCACAAAATCAACCTCAAGAAACAACAACTGTATTCATTAATCCAAAAAAAACCGAATTTCCATCCCAACACTCAGCTTTATCAACACCGGCAATTGTAAATAAACCAGCAGCTGTAACTGAACAGCGTGTTCAGCCTACATATTCTCGAACTGTCGTAATGGGATCAGACCAGCTCAGAAATTCAGGAAAATCATCTTTTATCGCAAACAACTATTATGCTGACTACCATTACAGAGACAACCCAACTAGTACTGCTGAGAGATACAATGCTTTCATTGCTGAGACAAACAGGAGAGCTTCTTACCAAAGGAAGCCTTTGACAAGTGCAAATCACTTTGTTCCACGTTCGGCAAATGCAAACCACTTTGTTCCACGTTCAGAAAATGCAAATCACATGCATACATCGATCTCAAATAGAGAAAGCTATCAGCAAAAACAGTTTTGTAGACATTTTGCTCGTGGAAGGTGCCATTATGGAGATAACTGCAAATTCTTACATGGTTCGAGAGATTAAGGGAAATCAGGAACCCATGAAGTGGCATAGTTTCATAGATGTTGAGACCAAAATTAAAATTTTGCTCTATTATCCATGTTACTGTGGTCTGTCCTTTCTCAGGATAGATATTTTGGTATCATAATTAAATTTTCTTTTTTAAAATTGAAAAGTTGATCTAATGTTTTATTTAGTATTAAACTTGTTATTCTGGCGTTTTTCTGTGTGACGCTTGAGTTAAAAGTTCTTGGTGAATATATCAAATCTATTAAATTGTTTGTTGTTTTATTGTAACAAAACATATCTAATTTTTCATATTTCAAATACATGTTAATATGTACCGTTAAACGACATAGCTATACATGTTAAACCCTCTAAAATGTTGTATATATATGACAAGATAGTCAAATTCAATAGTTGAATTAGCAAAAATTCACATTCTTGTTTATAAAGTAATTATAGGTGATACTATATTAAGTTTGACTCTTAATATGAACGGATTCAATGCAACACTACTAATTGATATTGTTTTAATGGAAACTAATTTAGACAACAACATAGTGAATGTAGGGTATGTTAGCAATGAAGTGGGGAAATATCATAGGAATTCCTTCTACAAACTCTCAGAATACAGAATTCCAATTCTAGACATGTGATTCACATTCAAGTCATTCACAAATTCTGAGATAACTTGGTTATTCACTTCAAACTTTTCCTTCTCTTTTTGGGCATAGAGTCGAATACCAATGCCTGCATTAATAGAGGTATACGAAACTATCATGAGCAGAAAGGTAAAAAAAAATTGAAAACAATATCATCAACCAAGACAAAATGCAATTTAAAAAAATGATACAATTTTTTTTCTTCCAATCACTTTGTATCACTTTTCTCTCGTATCAATTTATTTGCTTGTAATAAATCATGTACATACAAGTTAAGGCCGTAAAGACTATAAAACCATTATGGTAACAAGTCCATAAGATTAAAATAACACAATCATGATACCATTAAAATAGAAACGTTTTGAACTTATACCTCATTAACCAAGAAAACTACGGTAGTTGACCGATCGAGCAAAGCACGTTGTACATCTGGATCAAGTTGTTCTCGTTTACTGTTTAATTTAAAAAGAAAACAAACAAGTGAAAAATGTGAGTGTTTTGTTTTCATGTTCAAGGAAATGAGAGAAACACACCGAGACTTACGAAAATGGTGTGTTTTACCTTTAGTAGGGAGGAAAAGAAGAGTAATGAGAGTGATATCAGTGGAGGCTAAGAGATCCATGCAGACGTGTGAACTTGTTTTGTTGTTGTGTGTTTTCTTGGAGTTGAAAAATGTGAGATGAATATATGTAGAAATGAACAACCTTGAAGTTGTACTCAAGTTAGATTTAATAAAGTTATTGGATTTAATTTAGGTAGTTGGCATGCATTTAAACCGTTCGGGTTGGTTAGTAAGAACCCTAAATGCCACCAAGTTGTTGAAGTATGAAATGAGGACAAATGTGCTAGATACGTACGTACACAAGTCACGGCAAAAGTTATGGTGCATAAGCCATTTTCTTATGCGCCGTGCATAAACACATCACAATCATCAGATTTTTTTAATTTTGAACAAAAATGGTTTTGGCTCACTTTGGGGGTGTAGGAAGCAATTATGTTGGGATTTATGCACTTATGCACCATAACCACTCCCCACAAGTCACATGGTATAGCAATATATATATATATGTCCGGCCTTGAGGGTGTGCAAGGTGCTCAACCAGGTCGGGCCTCCAATTGCTACGGGCTTCTAACGAAAAATTAAATTTAATACCCACCCCACTTAAATAAAAAATATATATGTTATATCATTTTCTTTCTTTAGTACACGTTTGAGTTTTTTTCTAGACTCTAGTTCTCCTTTTTGAACATAAATCGGATCCTATCAAATCACCCCTAATTTGTATAATCACTTAATCAGTCAATTTGGAAAGTTAATTCATTTAAAGAATCACAACAATCATTTTTTTCTTCGCATAAACCATTCGTTTTACCCTTTTCCACAACAGAGGAGTGAAAAATCCAAATGACACCGTTAGATAAATTTCACCTCTTTCACTTTATCTTTTTTATTCCTTTCATGTTTAGAACTTCTTCTGATTCTGATTTTTTTTTAATGAAATTTAGCAGCACAAAAAAATTACGTTTTATTTTACTAGGGGCCTATTTTAAAAAGAGAGTCGAGCCTCCTATTCCACGGGGACGGCCCTATATATATATATATATATATACACTCCCTCCGTCACATAATATAAGCAAAAAAAACACATTTTCTTTGTCCCAAAATATAAGCAAAAAAGACAAACTTTTATCTTTTCCAAGATTTTTTTTGTTTATTCTCATAAAATTAAATGCAAATTACTTTCAATTTTCTCTCTCTTTCATTTTTTCCATAATCAATGGTCAATGAAAATTGTTTTTACATCTTCCTATAAAACTTTTTTCAAATAAAACACAAAAAACTATACTCCAAATTCTTATGTTTTAGTTTTCTTAATAAATGTGATTTTTTTTTTTTTCTTCTTATAATTTAGGACGGAGGGAGTATATAGTAGCCTTTGAGTTATAGGCCAAGGGGTCAAAGAAGAGAACAAAATCCTGAAGATATACTCGAGTTAACAAAATCCTTTGAGGAGGTGCACAGTTGTTTTTCTAAGCTAGGGGTACAATTGTTGGAGGAGAAATGCTTCATGAGTATAGAAATTGAATATGATATTTTGACTACAATATCTTTCATCTTGAATGGGTGCAGTCATATATCCATTTGCAACGTTTATCAAAGATAATCTTGGTCATTTTGATTCCTACTCTATGGTCAATGTGCATTGGGAAGCTAACTAGGTGCTTCATTGTGTTTCTAATTTTGCTGTAATATTTTTTTTTAGAGGTTTTAAGGTTGGTCTTGTTAACAAGTGTCCTTAAGATATTTGTTAAAGATTTAAAAAAGAAAACAATTGATATATTTTATGTTGAAAAAGTTACTTTTTAATGTTTTAATGTGTTGAATACACAACTTAAAAGATAAAATTACCACTTTAAACTTTTTATCAAGGGTCCTAAGGGCACTTGTTAGGATTTCCCTCTTACTTTTTTGTTTTGTTTGCTTTTTGTTTGTGGTCTAACCCCTTCATTTCGAAAATAAAAATTTAATTTATTTGATTTAATCATTATTAAAAAATATTAATATCAGATATCATTATTGGAAATTTATAGGAAGCTATAGTGCCTAATCCTTGTAGGTTCGATCTTTTTATTGGATCAAGTTTCCCTGCTGGAAAGCATCAACACAGTTTCACACTGTAATAAAAAAATATGTCGTTGATTTGAGATTGGACAAATCAGTTTCATCTCGGTTTCATACACTAAAATATTCATAGCCATTTATTTTGATCGGATGGTTGTCGTTTGTTACTGCAGGATGCAGTTACAGCAACAAATCTCATTCTCTTTTTATACAATTATTTGAGATAATATACACTTATACTAGTAATACTCTTGAAAATACGTAGTGTTTTCAGAGTTGTAGGGTGGATCCAAAATTAAATAAAAAATAAAATACATATATGCCTCGGACATTGGGTCTAGTGAGTTTAAACGTGTTAGTTTAGCGTGGATTCAAAATTAAATGAATTACGTTAGAATATAGATTGAGTCGGTTTGAATGACTATGTTAACGACCATGTTCACGGATTGACACATATCTGGAAATAGGGGTGTTCAATTCAAAATCAAACAAATCCAATAGAAAAGTCGTAAATCAAACCAACTTGTACTGAAAACCACAAAAACCGTGTTTGGTTCAGATATATTAAGACCATTTTTTTGACTCAACCGCAAGATTCGGTTAGGTTTGCGTTTTTTATTTATTCAATGGAAATTTTAATAGAATGGCATGCTCTCTCTTCCTCCCTCCCTCCCGTGCTTTAACTTGATTTTACTTGCATTTTGCATATATGTTTATGTTAGATATATCTTGAATAATAGAACTCAATGTTTATGTTATACTTGCATTTTTTACTTAAGAGAGTTGTTTTTTTGTCCATATTTTTAATTTAATCTATATTTATGGAGACATTGTTGGATGAAAATAAAATTGGACGTTAGATCAAATTTAAAACACTGTTGAAAATAAATTTTTGATCATGTGTTAAAGAAAAAACTAAAAAATTAAGCCTGGTTTGCGTGAATATGGGGCTTAATTATAACCGCTGTGTATTTCCGGTAAAAATAAAAATAAAAATAACTTGTGTGCATTAATTATTCAGTGTAATGAAGTTTGAGAAATTATCAATTGCAAGGCATTGGTGGGTGTGTCTAATACTGTGAGGTTGCTAACTTTTACCTGCATTTGGTAATTTTGGTCTCACTTTTTCCTTTCAATTAAGAAGCTCACAAAACTCCTCTTAGTTATTTGGTTGCCAACTTCAACAGTACCTAAACAAAACCATGTTCAATAATTTCCAATATAGGCCATTATACAATTTTATTTTTTTTTAAGATACGAAGTTGAACCACTCTCCTCAACAAGAAAATGGTCGTCAACCAATACAAGTGTAACTATATCAAACTTGAATTAATTAACCATAAAAAAAGTACATATTATTACCCTTCTTGTTTATAAAATGCAACATAAAAATGTGATTTGCAACATTCATTTACCAAAGAAGTGTAAATATATACAATATGTTTCTATGTTCTCAATTCAACGAGTGACTTGACCAAAACGTTATTGATATAGAAGCATCGAGGGAAATGGAGGAGATTGAACCACGTTGGAGAAGCAGGGCACATGCTTGATTTTATCAAAGTTCTGAGCATGTGCTCTTGCTCTCCATCATGGATTTTTCTCCTATGATTAAAATAATATTGATATTATGGTTCTACATTTCAATTTTCACTTACAAGGTAAGTTATTTCAATTGCTTTCTTTGCATGTATTAAGTTCTTATGAGAACCAAATGTTGTTTTCCTGATTCTGATTATAAAGCATATATTTTTTACTTCAATGTGATCTTGTTTTCTCACATCAATGCTTTAAAATGATCTTAGACCATTTGAACTAAGTTACAATTGTGATCAATGTCGTAGTTAACAATCAAATCGTCAACATAATTGAACCATAGTTAAGATAAACTTATGGCTCAACTGGTCAAATTGTCCGGTTCGATTTGATTTTAAAGCATTGCATTATATATCACATTGCATTTTGAAACGCAGCTAACCAAACATCAATTTGCTTACGGTGCGAATATGAGTGAAAAATTATTAATATGTTACACATCAGAACTTCTATCTTTACTACAGCATTACATGCTCAGATTTTTTGAAGGATTAAGAAAATGCATTAGCTTCAGTCTCAGCTCTGACAAGGCTAGCATACAAACCATTTTGAATGGAAGAAATGAGAGTGTCATGGCTACCATACTCAACTACTTCTCCATTTCTCATAACTGCAATTTTATCGGCTTCTCTGATTGTAGAAAGACGGTGTGCAACTATTATGGTTGTTGCCTCTTTGGAAACATTCTTAAGAGCTTCTTGGATGTGTTTTTCTGATTCCAAGTCTAATGCACTGCTTGCTTCATCAAGTAAAAGCACCTTTGATTTCTTCAATATTGCCCTTGCTATAGCAATTCTTTGTTTTTGTCCACCTGATAATTGGACTCCACTTTCACCAACCTATAGTATATAGATAATATTACAAACTATTAAACCATAATATTATAATGATTTTCATAATGCTTTAAATAAACAATTGTAAACAAATGAAGTAGCTTATTATGCATTGGTAGATAGACACTGTAATATGTGAATGAGAATTCTCTGCAGCTTAAGAGTCCATACAGTCACGCAATCAGTAAGTTGGGATCAACAACTCACATTTTTAGCTGTCCAGAATTGGACGAACTCGACTTACTGACTATGTGACTGCATACACAAAGGTTCTCTTTATGAAACAGTGATACAAACATAGACACCAAGCACGACACTGAAATGTAGACACCAGTAACAATAATAGTTTGAAAAAATTGAAGTGGTTGAATACATGTCGGCGTGAGACCCTAATGTGTGTCATATACTAAATACACCTTTATGAAGTATTGGTGTTACATAGGTATGAAGGTTGTCAAAATTCCATATTTTTGTTATAAATATATAATTTTGCTTTAGTCGAAGTATTGAGTGTCTATTAAGTAACATACCTGTGTTTCATAACCTTGAGGAAGTCCACTGATGAACTTATGAATGTAAGCTTCCATTGCAGCAGCTTCAATTTCAGCCCATGAAGCACTTTGGTCCCCAAATGCAATATTCTCCCTTATACTCCCAGCAAAAAGTGCAGGTTCTTGACCAACCAAAGCAATTTGTCTCCTCAACCATTTCACATCAATCTCCCTCAAATCCACACCACTCATCATAACCTTTCCTTGATCAGGATCATAGAATCTCTGAGTCAACCACACAACTGTTGATTTTCCTGATCCACTTGGTCCCACCAGAGCCACTGTACTTCCACCTTGGACCTTTAAACAGAAATTCCTCAGCACAGTTACCTCAGGCCTTGATGGATATGCAAATGTCACCATTTTGAATTCTATTTTGAAAGCCTTTGATCTATCAACTTTTTTAGTTTTTCTTCCATCATTTCCTATCAATGGTTTTCTGTTTATAACATCTTGAACTGCAGGAATTGAGCTAGCAGCCATAGATGTATCAGGTGCTAAACCAGCTAGTTGTCCAACAGAAAATGAACTCAAAACAAGAATGAGAAAAATCTTATAAACATCGTCAAAATCTCCTCGGTTATTTTTTACAAGGTAAGCACCAAACCAAAGAGTTAAGGTGTATGCTGCATACATAGCACCTTGAAACAATCCAAATACAAGACCTTGAAGCTGTGAACTTTTTAATGATTTTTTCCTAGGTTCTGATAAGGCTTTATCAAAGGCGTTAACTATCTGTTCCTGAGCAGAAAATGTAGCAACTGTCCTTATATTTGAAACTGCACCCGAGGCAATATTGCTTGCTCTTGCATAAGAGTTGTTATTGATTTTCGGACCGATGTTTATGATCAAGTTTATGTAACTTGCACCAAGGGTTAAAGGAGTTACAGCAGCTGCAACAAGTGTTAGTTCCCAATTAAATACAAAAGACACACCAAGTCCAACTGCGGCCGAACTCAATCCCATAAGAAGTACCGAGAATCTGTCACCGAGTACCGAACGAAAACTAACCGCATCTATCGAAAGTTTTGACACCAATACACCGGTTGAGTTTTCATCAAAATCAAACCATCCAGGTTCTTGTCTAAGTATGGATTGAAACAAGAGGTTCCTAACTCTCAGTGTTAGCTTTGAACCTGCCCAACCACATAAACCTTGTTGTCCTGTCATGGAGAGTATGCAACCGAATCCAAGGCCGACAAGTACTAAACAAAGGTACCCTACATCTCTTTTCATTTTTGAAGTGTCGTCGCTAAAATATACTCCAAGGGATATGCCTAAAACCAATGGAAAAAGGGAAAGACAAGCGCCGGCAAACATTCCCATAACTAGGCCTGAAATTAGCATCATAAACTCCGGCTTTTGCAATTTCCATACCTCAGAAAGTTTGTAATTTCTTGACTTTTTATATTTTTTATCTTCAATATCTTCTTGATTCTCATCCTGCATTGAATCTTCCAATTTAGAGCGCGAGATATCGACTAGATAACTTGACTTTGCTATATCAGGAGCATATTTATTATTGATGGATGATAAATCTTTGGTTATTTGCATGTTATTTTCTGTAGGAAGAGGTTTTGAAATGGATTCAGTTGCAAGTTTGACAAGGTTGAAGTAGGTTCCAGCTTTCGACATAAGCTGGCGATGGTCGCCAATCTCGGTGACAGAACCATGTTCAAGAACTACAATGGAATCAGCATTCTTCACTGTTGCTATCCTGTGAGCAATGACAATGGTTGTTCTTCCTGCTGAAATCTTGTCAATGGCCCTTTGAACTGCAGCTTCTGACTCGGCATCAAGAGCACTGGTAGGTTCATCTAAAAGAAGGATTTTAGGATTTTTTATCATTGCTCTAGCCAATGCAATTCTTTGCTTTTGACCTCCTGAAAGTTTTGTACCTCTATCACCAACCTGCAAAAGAATATTGGTAAGATTCAAACCAAATTTGTTTTTACCAAGGTTTGTGACTTTTGTCGATGTTGTGCATTCTTTTTAGAAATATTCTTGGATGTTCATAGTTTGGTTGTATCCATAGACCAGTGTAGTTAAATAGAAGCTATAACGCAGTAGAATTTGAACAAATTTCTATTATTCCGCAATACACTATTTAGTACAAATATTGTCTAGTAGAGGCTACAGCAGCGCTATATCACTGTTGCGTAACAGAATTTTAACAAACCATGATTTTCCACGATCAATGATTTATAACACTGCTATAGACACTAGTGCTGACACAGGACCTGATTTTTATTAGTATATCTTTATTGTACAACTATTTTGCAACCTTATTAATGTTGTAAATATATTAATCTAGAAATGAAGAAAGATGTTTGTGATTGGTTACTGCACCTGAGTGTCGTAACGAAGTGGCAGCTTAGAGATGAAATTGTGAGCATCAGCAGCAATGCAAGCAGAAATTGCCTCTTCCTTTGTGGCATTATCTTTCCCCATCATCACATTTTCAAGTATGGATGTAGCAAAAAGAATTGGCTCTTGACCAACCATCCCAATTTGATCCCTTAACCACTTTACTTGCAGTGTCCTCAAATCATGACCATCCAAGGTAATAATCCCTGCAAACATTTTCAAACTCAACAAAGCTAAGTGCCATTTATTGACAATATGCTAGAAAATAACATGACAGATTTTCGTATACTTTAGCGACTAACAAGACGAATTCCCTTATACCTTCTATAGGGTCATAGAACCTCTCAATGAGAGCAAAGATAGTTGATTTTCCACCTCCACTTGCACCAACCAATGCCAAGGTTTTTGAAGATGGAAAAACCAAGTTAATTGAATTAAGTATAAGTGAATCAGGACGAGATGGATATGCAAAAATAACATTCTTTAGTTCAATCCTTCCACGAACAGATGAGAGCTTCCTTCCCTCAGGATTGTAGGGATCAATCTCAGGAATTCTCTCTATAATGTAGAATACACGGCTTGCTGCAACAGTACCTTGCGCAAATTGTGCAAAATATGAAAGTGCCAATGCCAAGCCTCTGTCAATAAATAAGTAAACTTATGAGAACACAGTCAAGGGAATTTCATGCAAATCTAGCTGCGAAAGTCTCATACACTAAAAAAAAATTGGCCGGTCATACACTAAACTCGTGCCTCACTATAATTTTGTAAGATTCATTTAGATTAGACTTAAATTTTAAGATGCAACAAAGCTTATTGAAGGGCGCTCAGTCACTCATTATCAATCATTTCAATTATACTCCAGTCCTAAATGCGAGGCTATATGCCCAACTCGAATTTTAACGTAACATTTTGAGCAAAATTAGAGAGAAGAAATCACACCTTCCCCCAACATTGACACCGAAGAAACAAGCAATAGCTGAACCACCATCAAGTTCACCCCTAGCAATTAAGATAGAGCCATACCAAAAAGCCAAAGCCCATGTTGAATATGTTACTAAGTAGATAACACCCATTCCTGCACCTTTTGCAAAACCAATTTTAGCTCCAATTGGAGCTGATTTTTGAAGTAGCTCTGAATATTTTTCACCCAATTGACTTTCAGCTACAAAAGAAAACACTGTCCTAATTGAACTTATGGCCTGCTCTGCAATGCTACCAGCTTTTCTATAAGAAGCCTATAACCAAAAAATATTAATTAAGAATGAACATAATGGAGATGCACTAATAGTTTTACACTGACATCGAATGAAAACTCGTGATATTGTCACACACATTCATTTTGTAACTGCAAAATGATGAATTCACATTGGATGTCGGTGTAAAATTTACGGTAACATGTCACGTTTTCTCATTAAATATACTTATGTCTTTGTTTTAATCTTACTTCCTCTTTAGCTGTTAGACCACCATAAAGTGCTTTGTAAGCCATGCCACAGAACATTGTTAATGGTGTGACTGAGAATACAACCAATGAAACTTTCCATGATCTTCTAAACCCAACTGCATATCCACATATGAATGTAAATACATGATGAATGAAGTGAGCCATCTGCATTTAGAGCAATAAAAATCTGTTAAAATTATAGTTTGATTTATATCTTACAGAAGTCTACATAATTTAGTGATTACCAATAATTTTTTCACATGTAATGAATAGAAAATATATTCATAGAAAAATCAGAAATGTAAAGACCTAATTGTAAAGTTTTAAATTGTGTAAACTTATCTAAAAATTAATGAAACTGTAGTGTCTAAATTATTGGTTATTTTATGTCCCGTTTAAAAATATTAAGTGTATTGATACGAATAAATATCTCATAGGTCTTACTGTATTTTTAAACATAAGTGAAATCTAAAAAAAAGCTCAGTAAAAATATTTTAAGAAATATAAGAATAATTTAAAAAATATTCAATGTGAAAAAAGATAAATTATTGTAAGCAATATATATATATATATATATATATATATCAAAGGAATTTGAAATAAAAGTTATAAAGAAAATAAGTTAAGAAAAGACATGTGTCATTCTTTACTAAAAAAAATAAACTTGTATTAAGTTACTGTAATGTAATGATAGTCTAAGCTGATTTAATACTAATATATAAAATATGAGTGTGAATTGGTAATCCAAAAGCTAATAACCTTGTAAAAAAATCCAAAATAACGTCACTGCCGGCTTAACATGTAGAAATATATATCAATTAAAAAGGGAAAGGAAATTATTATCCATTATTAAAAAAAGTTAAGTTTTAGTACATGTGATGCTCTTTTGACTGTAAGAAAATAAAATAGTATTAGGAAAACTGTCCTGAAAAAATTGGTATGATGAAATTGATAAAGTTAGTAATTTCAGACCTAAACTAAAGTTCAATTTGAAGAATATTCTACAGTTGAGTACATAAGACTTTGTTAATTATATTCATAGTTTATATTTGTATGAAATTAATGCAGTGTAACTAATAAGAGTAACAAGAGTTAACCTTCTCTCCCATAACTTCTTGAATTTGTGCAACATCACTAGCAATTCCATGCATAATATCACCTGTATTGATATCTGTATCAAAAAAACTTATGTCTTGTCTAAGAATTGCTCTTAGATATTCAGTTCTGATTCTTTGTGCAGATCTCTCCCCCACTAACCTCCAACATGTGATCTCTGCCAAAAAAAATTAGTTATAAAAAAATCATTAATTATTAACACCTTTCAATTATACTTCAAGAGTTCTGGACAAACCATGCATTGAAAAATATGAATCTCCTTACCCATATATGCTCCAACTACCACAACTGCAGCTAAGCCAGTCATAAATATACATATCTGAAAATTACAGTAAGATGAAGTCAATGAAAATTTACTCCAAATCAAGCATTTGACAGTCACACGATTTAGATCGTTGAAATAAGATCGAACGATCCAAGTACGGACTATTATAAATTAAGTAAAAAATGCAAAGTCAGAACATAAGTCATCCAAGCATCTTAATATGACGATCGAATTTATGACTACATGTCTATGCGGGTGTAGGGTTTCAAAGTCCTAATTGTCAAGAGTCACGTTTTTTAACAAACTAGAACTGTCAAATCATGATCAGACAACTCACTTTCAAACTTTTATAAATTGAGACAAAAATACAAAGTTAGAATATGAATTGTCTGATCTTGATCTCACGTTCCATATCAGCAACTTTGTGATTGCGTGAATTCAGAGGAAATTCAACTCTCTGATCGCGCGATTCAAATAAAAGAGAATTGGTACCTGCTCTACATCCTTCAACATCTGATCTTTGTCATTTTTTGCTTCTCTTGAAAGCTTGTTAACCAAGTTTCCAAAAAGATAGGAATACCAAGGAAGTGATCCTCCATTTATTAGAGCTCCTATACAACCAATAAACACAAGTAACCAATCCCAATTTCTTGTATACCTAAACAAGCTAAACAATCCAACATTCTTTGGAGGACCAACAACATCATCCTCGTCCATATCCTCATCACCTTCATCATCATCATATCCTGATGCCATTTTACTCTCATAGTGACTATAACCACCACCACCACCATAAATTTGGCTAGGGGATTTTCTACCATATGATGGTACTCCATGACCATGATCATGTTTAACATGTTCATCTGATATACTATAATCGATCCCACTTAGCTCGTCTTCCTCGGCTAATGGACTAGCCTTTTTATTAATGTGACGATTTCCACTGTTAACTCCTTCTTTGATGATTCCCAATTTGGAGAATCCACTATATTGATCAAAATAACTATGATCATTGGTGGCCCTAGCAACATGGCTTTTAAGTTCAACTCTTCCATAGGAAGAATGATCATTTGATGAGTTTGTTAGGTTTCGAAAACCGCCTATTCTCGAAAGGTAATAGTCATTAGCCGATTGGCGAAACACGCGGCTACGATCAGAGGTGGAGTTTGTTGGCCATGGACTAAGAACAGAACCAAAGTTTGTGCTATGTTCACGCAACCCGGTTGGCTCAAACTTCCACGAAACTTCACCCTGCCATGAACGGTCGTCATCTGAGGCAAACGGTGTGGATGGAATTCTGTTGCGACGAGTTCTTCTCGTTCTCGGAGTTGCGTTGCTTCGAGAAGCAGAATTTATGAAGGAGCTAGAGCCAGATATACTTTGATAACTCACTGGTGTTGGATAGTGTCTTCTCGGATTGTCTATCTCAAAGGAAGAATCAGCCATGGCTAGCTAGCTACCTAGCAGCCAGTGTTTGATGTTTGAAATAAGAAGTTACACAGAAAGTGATAAAATGTTCAACTTTGTGATTAGTGTACATAGAGATTGGTCTAATTTAATGGTTTGTATGAGAATATTTGTATAATATATTGAGACTAACATTGTTGTAGTACATGGACGGCATGTGATGCTATATGGCCGGCTTTGGCATAGTTAATTAGTTTAAGACTAGTTTTAACAATTTCAGCACATTTCTATTTAGAGGATAATGTTTGCATAGATCTTTTTAGTGACTTATGTATGTTCAAATCAAACTTTCTTAAAATAGTCAGAACAAAATCTATTTGTCATGTATGTTGGAGAATCTTTGCTCCAAACAAACACTAATGATACAAGACATAAAATGTTGTGCCGGAACTAACTAAGGATGATGTTGTCCTCAAAGATATAATAGGACAGTATGTTTTATTGGAAGTTTCATAGTACAATGTTAATTTGAAGGGTGAAAACATAAATTGTGTGAAAGGTATGTGTGAAACTGAAAGGGTATGACCTGGAAGAGAATCTGTTAGATTTTTTTTCTTGTGATGACGGGGTTTGAACCCCCAACCTTGCATATATTATGCATTGTCCTCACCAACTGAGTTAAACTTACGAGAACAGAGAATCTGTTAGTTTATTACACACAGCAGGCTCTTGCACAAAGTGCTTAACTTTGGTGCATAAATAATAACAGTGTATTACGTTTAATCCGGAAAAATAAAATAGTTAAACAGTCTTCTTTTGTTGTTAATTGACCGAGTTACTTCCTAGGAGATATCAAATAAATATTGTGACGGCCAACAGTTGAGCGATAAGGGCTCAAATCTCTTAAACAAGTGGTTGTAAAAAATGATTAGAAAAAGATTATTCACCTTGTATACCTTTAATTTTCTCAACAGATAGATACAAATAAACACTGATAGTTTTTATTTGTAGTAAAAATGTTCTTCCTATTTTTGGCCAGATTGTAAATGTTTAGATTGACAAAATCACGATCAACAACAACCATTTTGACATAATTACACTTGAAACTTCAAAAAAGTGATTTTATCAAATTCACTGTCAGTCTAAACATGTGTCCTTGGTTTACCTATGTTTCTCATAAACATCTAGAATTTGTTAGAAATCCACATGTTTGCTTAATTTGGTTCAGATGCTGGTGATTTTTGCTTTGTACAAGAACTAGTCAAATGGATTTTTGCTGGTGATTTTTGCTTTGTACAAGAACTAGTCAAATGGATCTTTCCAAACCTTTTAATCACAACCATTGATTTTATTTTTTCCATATGTCACACATCTATAACTTCAAATGGGGTAAATTGAGAAAGTCTAAATGGAGCAAAGATGGACTCTTAATAATGAGATATTTAGGTGTATCGGAACAAAAGTCAAATCCATATAGTTTATCCATGATACTTAGCGCTAATAATGATTCCTCGGTTTGACTAAAAAAATAGTTAGTTTTGAGAGAGGTTTGATAAATTTTAGAAGTTTCTTTCCATAATAATCTGGCTTTTGCGGTGCATGATATCTTCATATGTACTATTTCTGATAGACTCTATATATGTACTTCCCAAAAATAGAATTCACATATTCATCTTTCTTTTTTAAGTTAAGATGTATTTGTATAAGCTTTAAATGTTATATAACTAGAATGAAAAGTATAAAAAAATGTGTCTTTGGCATAAGATAATTATTTACATAATTATCCTCTCTCCATTCATATATGTAGATGACATATTAGGTCTTAGCAGGACTACAGATAACCATATTAAGTGGAAGCAACCTGAACTACAAACGAATTGTACTGAGCAGTAAATAGAGAGGATATCCTAATCCAAGCAAATAATATTTTCGCAGCATGAACATCCAAGAGTCCATTTCGAGGAGCTTATTTGAACCTATTTACACCAAACACTTGACATTTATGCAGAGTTTACGCTTAAATGATAAGCGCTTATACAACAAACACTTCAAAATAGTTTATCCAAGCTCACTCTAAAATAGAACTGGCACAAAATTTTGAGCCAAAAGGAATGTATGCAAATATCACGTGACAAAACTCTACTACTGTGAGACAAATTAACAGTTAAACTGAAAAATGTATGACCATCATGAAATTAAACATTAATGGCTGAGTTTATACATCCACAGGGGTACAGTGATGGGTCCTTCAGCAAAGAATAACACTGAAATGGCAAAATTTTCCAATATTTCTTTATTTGTCCATCAAGAGGGGATAGGGAAATAATCTTTTTGAAAAGCTATTATTTTACTCCGCAATCACATTACTCTTTAAATCTGACTATACTGACTAAAAAGAGTTCAATTCTGATATACATCATCACACAAGTAAACCAAAGTAAAAACGCATAAAAAGAATGCCACTACTGCCAAAATTACAAGATACTGCACCAGTATGCAGCATATTTCAACACAACCATGACTAACTAAATCATAGGGAAAAAACTCATGAATCCAAGAAAATATACATTACCCCATATTATATATCTTTCACATAGATTCACTGTATCATGCCTACCTCTCTTTTATGTATCATTTTTTTATGCTGTCCTTTACACCCTATCATTGAAGATGATTCAGATCACTTGCCGGGCTCACTTGGTGAAATATTATCTGGGTTTCGAGTCACTTCCCTTGCTTCGGAAAGTTGAGAGTGAAAAGAATGATTTGGGAGCTGCACAAAATGGAAATTAATATGTAAATTTTAAGTTGTTGTATGAAAATCTGAAGCAAATGTAATGTTATTATTCTCGACATCAAAGAGATACTTAGAATTATGTATGATTAAGACGCATTATAATACTAGCAGAATGTTACTGTTAGAGTAGTTAAGACTTGTCAGAGTAGTTAGTTGGTTAATTGATTAGTTAGAGATTATTTGTATAAATAGGAGTAAACATTATGAATAGATTAGTAACTCTATTGTGAAGGGGAAACCCTTGGAGGGGAGATTTCTCTCATATTCTCATTTATCCTTTATCAATATTTCAATAAAATTGTTCATTCTTTTCAATTCAATACTTGGGTTCCTAATAGTTACTTTCCCTCGAGTCAAGATTACTATCGACACAAACAAGACACAGACAGTTGCTATGGATCAGCACCCTAATAAAGAATGAATTACTGAAAGCAATCAAATGTTAAACACAGAAGACGCATTTTGAGGATTCTTCACAATGTACATGTGTACTTCATCAGCTTTACACATGCAGCTGTTCCAAAAATGGATGAAAATTTGAACCAACATAAATAAATAAATAAATAAATAAGGTTACACAGGCATCACCTTTTAATGAACTTCCTGATATATGATCATCCCTCAGTTTAAAATGAGCGGGAGGTGCAGGAATAGAGCTTTGTAAGGATTGAACTGTAAGAATTGAGAATCAGATTATCAATTACAAACTGATTCATATTTTATCCATTAAACAAAATAAATAAAAAAGTGAAAATTATAGAAGGTAGATATCAACATGCATGGTCAAAAAGAACTAGCTGAATAAAATAGAAATCAAGATAGAGAAACTAATGGCAAATGATTGGCCAGTAGTAAGAACATTGCAATTTCAAGAATATGTATCCCCCCTCTCTCCTTTCCAAAGCCACCTACCCCCTTCGTCTAATGGTTGGATAAAAACTACTTTAGTCAAGCTAAAAAACCTAAGACAATGTGGAATCATGTAAAGTTCATGAGATGAGAACCTAGGGAAGTGTAGAGGAAAGGAAAACAGAGAACCGCAGAAAAAGAAAAGTGAGATGAAGAAAGAATTAGAATTGTTATTATACTAAATCACAAGGTTTGTCACAACCTTACAAGGGTGATATCCCCTGTGACCGAGATTTTTGGTGTATATCAAGAATCAGTGGTGTTAAATGGAAGCCATAGCGGAATGGCATGGTGGGTTTTTTGACCACAATGACAAGTTTATATGACGGATTTTTGGCCTTCTTCCATATTCTGCTATCCACCATCAACAACACTGTCGAGAATCCCAATAGTGCCTTTTCCCTCTAAGGCTAACTCAATCTATTGCAAAAAAAATCAACTAACTAATCTAACAAATGGATAAACTGACCAATAGCTGTTCTTATTCTACCTAGCTGATACATCCCAACAGATCTGCACATGTATACAAACACGCACACCATCACCATGGATTTGGAAGAATCTAAAAAATATATAGCATCTACTCAACTATGGTCCCCAATGAAAAGGTACATCTGAATACACTAGAAAATATATTCAACTATGATTCACATTCATATTTACAAAAGAAAAATCATTCATCTAAATTGGCAAACAGAGATGCAAAAATGAAGAAGGATCTATTTCCTAATAGCAGGCTGTCACAAGCAATTGGCAAAAAGAATTTTTTTATAAAAAAGAAGTTTAAAATTATATCCAAGATGTACTCAAGCATGTTGTTGATCAATAACAAGAAATTTCAGTAAATAAAAGGTTACCGTGTTCGTTGAACAACTCATTTTCATTGAAGCTTTCGTCAGAAGGATGGCCATGAGACAATCCCATTCTCGACTTCCTCAAGTCTTCTGATGACCGGTTGGCCAGATCTCGGCCATCTTCCATATCATCATCTCCTTCAGAAGTTGTAACAGAGATCCAATCAGCCAAAGTCTCTGTCCCACGAGTTTTTCTCCCAAACTTTAGTAATCGCTTAAAACCTTTTGCGACATCTTTCCGGGGTTGACTTTGGGAAGAATTAGCAACAAGATAAGGTTTTTGAGCACTTCCCCATTTTTTCCTCATTCGAGCAGCATCATTCTCACCCTGGATAAGGGAACGAGAATTCCAAGCAGGGCTACCAATTGGAGAATCTATAGAAGCATCAATGTCAGAAGACTCATGCGGGTAAGAAAAAGGAAGAGGCGCACGTGAGTTCCAGGACACAGGACTTTCAACGGGAGACTCTTGCTGAGATCCTACACCGTTGAAAGTTGATGGAAATGCATTAGGCATTTCACCCCCTAAAACAGGGTCTGCTTGAGCAAGAGACCTTGTAGAATCACCAATTTCAGACCCAGAATTACCAGATTCCTGGCTCAGACTAACCTTTCCATTATTATGATTAAAATCACTATCTTCAATGGCCATACTTTGAATATCATCTTGTTCCCCTGTGGCCGAATGGAATGAATCTTCCATATCATATTCTAGGTCGTTGAATTCTTTCTCAGTATCAGGTGCCATTGAAGTTTTCACCCTGATAGCACTGCCTACAAAACCAGGTCCTGCAGTGTTGCCCTTTTTAAGGAAAGACCTTGATGATTGATCGCAAGGGTCCGGATCAGTCTCTTCCAAATCAAATTTCAACGGAGTCAAAACAATCCCATCTGAGTTCAAAGAGGACAAATCCTTAAACTCGGCAGGGTTGGCAGAGCTCTTCCGTAAAGACAGACTTTGCCTTAGCTTCTCTTCCTTGATACTTTGCTCCTCTTCATTGGTGCTTCTGCTACGAGCATAGTTTCTCACCTGAGAGCGGGTTGGTTTGCTAACTCCAGAAGAAGGCTTTGTGTTTTCTTTTCTTAAATCAGAGAAGTTTGGAACAGATTGAGCAAGAGTGTTGTCTCTTCGTTTGCCAGATGAACGTGAAATTGAAACTACAGTGCGAGGTGTACCTGAAGACACATTTCGGTTGGGAAAATTTTTCCTGCCTTGCTTTGAAGCACCATATATCTTGTCTTCCGAAAATTCAGAAAGATCTTCATCGTCTTCATTCTGAAGGGAATCAATAGGATGCTGTTGGGAAAAAAATAATAAGGGATTTAAATTAGAAATTTAATGGATTTGAAGTTTTAAATGTCAAAACAAACTTGGTTATGTAGGAGAATAAAATAAAATGTAGCAGTTATCATAAAACAGGGTTACAAAGCAAGTAATGAATGAACACCTGGTCTCTCTTTGTATTTGATTTGAAGTATCCAAGTTTATCTGCACGTTGAGAACCTCCTGCTGAATTTTGTCTGGTTATAGACCCTGAAAACTTGGACTTCATCTCAGCCCTACTCCGCTCAAGACTATCCTGCATAGCCTTCATCCTAGCTTCCTTCTCTGATCTGTTCAAACTCCATTCTTCCTGAAGTTTTGCATTCCTCTTCTTCATGTACTTTTCATAAAACTTTCCTCTAGACTCAGCCCCAATGTTGAGCTCCGAGAAATTTTGCCTTACAGCACCGCCATAATTCTGACTATCCACCGTCTTCATAAGCGACTTAGTCCCCAAACTCACAGCCGGTTCAGGCACTCTGCTTCTGGAAGGTGGCAGAGGGGTTGAATCCCCCACTTCAGGTCTTCTAGACTGCGAGTTAACAGCCTGTTCTACCCGTGCATCAGCAGGCTGATGAGTTGAATCCCCTATTCCAGGTCTTCTAGACTGCAAGTTAACAACTTGTTCTAGGTGTGCATCATCAGCAGGCTGAGGAATTGAATCCCGGATTCCAGGTCTCCTAGACTGTGAGTTAACAGCCTGTTCCACACGTGCATCAGCAGGCTCTATTCTCCGTGCAGTACCAGATTGATCCCCAGGAACTCTCAGCTTATGCTCAGCAAAAAGCTTTTCGAGCTCATCAGCCTTCAGCTTCAACTCATCATGCATCTCCTGATTTCCTTTACTCTGCCTTACTCTCTGATTCTGTTCCAAAGGTACCGTTACACATGCACTATCCGGACTCTCCAAAACCTGATTTTTACCAGAAAGATTCAATTTAGCACTTTCATTGCCACCCCGAATCTCATCCCTTTTATTCCTTGTCCCCCCGGTTTGTTCTGAACTAGCAGGTACCGGTTTCTGATACTTAGTTTTCATAACAACTTGAGAATCCTCTTCCTTAACCTGATTCTTCAAAACTTCAGCTTCTAAAGCAAAAGATGATCTCAAATGGGGTTGAGTTGTTGATTGATCAACACCATTTAAACCAACAACAGAAGAAGAATTAGAAGCTTCCCTTGATTTGAATCCACCACCACCACCGCTACTTTCAAACTGAGCTGAAAAAGATCTTGAATGACTACGGTGGACCCTACCAAGTGATGTAGCAACCACATTATTACTTTTCACACCCCCATCAAACTTAACATCACCACCATCATGATCATTATCATTATGATTATGATCATCATCAACAACAAACTCATACCTATCTGATGAAGAAGAACCTTTCAGTTGATGATCCTTGAACACCACGTCAGAAGAAGACCCTTGATCAGTTTTCACAACTTTGTCCAAATTATTATTATCATTAACACTTTCTGAACCTTTTTTCTCCATGCTAGCGTCAATGCTCATGTCACTACTACCACTCCACCGCCGGAATACGTCAGAGGACATTCTCCGAAGCTCGACCGGCTTTCCAGTATTTTCTTTTTGCTTCTTTTCAAACAAATTGATTCTGTCTTGTACACTGAGTCGTCGCCCTGCCGGTGCCGGCGTTGGTGATGACGGCAACGGCGTTGGCGACGAGTCGGTCTGTTCTTTATTGCTGCTGGTGCCGTCGTTGTTGGGTTCGTCTTTGTTTTTGTTTATTATTACGTTGTTGTCGTTGTTACGTTGTAGAGAGTTGAAGGTGGTGAAGGTTTTAGGAGGTTGCCACGTGGATGTTTGGGCTTGGTTATGGGCTTGGGCTTCTTCGTCTTCGTTGTCGATGGACATGTCAGAGTTAATTGATGAACGAAGTTCTGTATCATTGCCACGTGGCTTTTCGTCTTGTTGAGTAATGAGTTCTGGTCTTCTTTCGTACACTGACGAATATTTCGTACATGCTTCACTGAATAAAATTGTTAAGAAAAAAACACAAGGGTGTTATTAGTCATTTCATATTTTGTTAAGTAATTAAATAATAATGATGAATGAATGCAATTTAAAATATATATATTCAGCAAGAAAAAGTAGTTCTTTTTTTGGTAGAAAAAGTAATAATAATAATTAATGAAATTTTTGTGAGAGTAAATATTTACATTAAATATAAAATAATTATATAAATGATTAGTGACTTTTTTTTCAAGAAATAAATTATAAGTGACTTTAATGACTTTTTTCTCTTTCAAAAACAATATTTTTTTTAACGAAAATAGAAATTTAATATAATTTTAATCACATCTTTATGTATAATTATGAGTTTAAGAAATGTGCACCTATTTTGTCTAAAAAAAGTGCAATGATGGTAGAAAGCTTTTCTCCACAATGATATTGATTTTTATTTTTTTTGCTGGTGAATCATATTGATTTTAATAGTGTTTTCAAAAATCATTTTTTTAAAATAAAATAAAAAATTCCATAATCGCCTTTTATCAAGCCATTAAGGTTAAAAAATTATTTTCCACCTTAAAATCAATAGTGGAATAGTAGTTTTTTTTTTGAAAGAGGAATAGTAGTTTTTTTCAAAAACAAAACCATTTTTTTTTTAAATCCAAAACAAATGCACCCTAATTGTATGATAACTCAGAAAAATATTTTTATATTTTTTAAATTAGCTTTATATATGATTTTCCTCTGAAAAAAATGTATGAATGATTTTGAAGGTTGGTAGTTACTTCAAGCGATGGGCACGAAATTGATGTGCAAAGTGTTTGAGTTGAGAGACAGTGTAAGGATTAAATCCAGATGCTGATGCATTAGCATATGCTGTTGTTAAGTCCTGCCTAACTGCACTCAATCTCACATCAATAGCCCTTAGCAGTTCCTTCCTGTACAAGTAATCATCAAAATTATTAATAACAAACAAAATATATGCAAATTTCATAAGGTTGTTTTATATTTTTCATTTCACATCATGATTATTATTAGTTCATTATCAGTTATCACTAAATAAACCAATCAGTTTCAAAATCAATAGCAAAAGGGTGATAGTCTTACAACAACTACTGCTACTGAAAAGTCATAACAGATTAAAATCACTTTTTCGATGTATTATCTTTACCAATTCATATACAGAAATTGATCAAGATATCTTCCATAAATGATCAATCCTTTCTTATAAAGGCCTATATTGTCTTCTTCTAATATATGGCTAAATCATCTTCAGCCAAGTTTTCTCATCTTTTCCTATATGAGGTAATATCCAACTTTCTGTCTGATATAATTATCTGTTCTTAATTTTATTTTTCTTATCTTGTAATGTCAACTCAAACTTCTTTTACTGGCAACACTTGGCTTATGCTGTCATAAGACTTTACTGCCCAAAATTGAGTATTATAAAGCATGGTTGGTCTTATTTATGACTGGTTCATAAAAAATGTTATACACTACCTATAATACTAGGATTGATTATTGGCATGATGTTAGAATACTAAGGCTAAGATTTTGGTATTAGAGACCCGTTTGGATTGGCTTATCTAAGTTTATCTACTTGCATAAGAACTAATGAGACTGTTTGGGAGAGCTTATAGAACAGCTTATGACATGTCTATAAACTGTTTTCAGCTTATAGCTTATATGAAAACAATTTGACTTTATTTTACACTTGTTATAGACAGGGCTTATGCATAAACACTTATATGATAATCATTTATGTTATAAGCACTTAGTAGTAGTGCTTGAACGGTAATTGCAGTTCCTAGAATAATAGAATAAATGAATAGGTACATTAGCATGGTGATTATTATATCTCACAATATCAACACATCATTATACTATCATTCAAAGTTCTATCTCTCTTTTTTAGTCCTCTCTTCATCCTTACTACCCTACAATTTAACTGATAATAAAAGGGGATTCTCTTATCTTAGATATGTAGTTGCAGAGTTTCTTATCTCTAATCATAATAGAGGATATACCACAGAAAAAGAAAACATGCAATGCAAGATGCAGTGGAACCAGATACAATGAAAGTGGATAGAAATATTACGTTGTTGAGTCTGCCGCTCCGATGACTCTTGTTCCATCCCCGCCTGGAGGAAATTCACCAAAATATTGTCACCATATCATTATCAATCGCTCGAGTTACTCAAAAGAAACTGAGACATATGAAATATACAACTCTCATATCAACATGCCCAATTTTAGGTCCCTTCCACATTGCCATGCACACCAACAAATATCAAGTGCATCTAGCATTCGTAAAATCTACAGGGTACAGAGCATTGAAATTTTTGGCTACACTGTTTATGTTGGAGTCAAATGAGACAGAGAAATAAGAATTTCAATCTCAACTTTTTCTTCGATGAATTCTTTTACATTTAAATTTCTTGTATAGTCTTTACTTTCCTAACTTCACCTTATCATTCTTTTCTCTGTATCAAAGTTCAAGCATGGGTTGCATCTGCTTCTATTTCTGTGCAAGATATTGAATCTACAACCCAATTTGACTTGCTCTTAACAAGTTACACAATTCTGTTGGTGCAAATATAAGAGCATGTGTCGCTGAGAATTAAGTATGGTTTTCTTTCTTCTCTGGCTACAATTAACTTGCCTCATTTTCAATCATCTACACTAGGGATGGAAAAATATCCGCACGAATTACTGGCAATGGAGGGGAAAATGGATATCTATTGGCCATTGTGCAGGTGGGGATACTCGCATATGCATAAAAATTGTTTTTTATTAAATATAGAATATGTAATATGACATTTTATATCACTTTTAGATGATATAAATAACTTCATTATTTTATATTTTGTAGGGGATGAACCCATATCAATCACCACGCCCCCCATTGTCATCCCTAATCCCAATATAGAGCTTCCATCAAGAAGACGTCGAGTATAAAGTAGACAATGATTAAACTAAGACAGAAACCACATAGCATTCAGAAAGTGCCTAAATACTTTAAACAAATATCCAACATATAAATATGGCCTGAAGATATTATCATCGTAACAATAATTCCATTTTATGATCAACTATGTACATTAGTTGGCTTTACTTTAAGGTATACTCAAAGAGGAAATAATAAAAGAAAACATATTAAGTTTACTGATGAACTTTAATTTTATCAAATTTTCAAATTTGGACAAAATATCATCCTAACCAAATTAACTAAAATCTCTAACTGTCTAATATGTTATATTTTGTTCAACAAAAGATATACATTGTATGCAGTCCAGTGTCTAAATGAAATGAAAACATACCTTGTGAATCCATGCGCTGATCTCCTGTCCCCTGAAATAAGACATTCAAAATATAAGCAATATAAAAGAAATAAAGTAATTGCTTTTCTCTGTTGTTTGCATCAATTTCCTCTGTTTGATCATAAGTCTTTTATTACCTGTGAATATATCTTTCGTGCAGCTTCCAATTGAGACATCTCTGCATCAAAGGTGTTCACCATTTCTAAAACTTCTGGCATGCCGACATACCGCACAAACCTGTGAGCATCATCAACACCAACCAGCCAAAAAGTAAATCAAAAGGTTCACCGGATGCAAACAAATCAAATCCTATGAAAGTTGACATGAACTTCACCTCTCAAACGTTCCTTTTGTAAACCATGTCTCGGCATTTCTACGTCTATCAATTTCTAGCCTGATTGACTGCACAGAATGTGCAGCCTGCTCCTCTGCAAACTTTAAATGGTCCAAGTATGGCTTCACTAACCCTGATGCTAGTTTCTCGGTGAATCCATCACTTGAAACAAGCAACTCACATCTGCCAATTTAACATATAAAGAGAAGAAAAAACAACGAAACACGATCATAACTCTAGTCAGAAGAAAAAGCATATAACAAGCAGAAAATCCAATGAATGTTATCCGCACCTTGAACGCTTCGGAGACAATTGCAACACAGCATAGTCAAGAAGTGTGTCAGACCTCATTTTTGTCTATTTAAGGTAACACTTACACCACTCTTCAGATCATTTCCAGTTTCACCGTCATTTTCGTCAAAAAACCAATCATAATCAACAAAACTGCACACAAGAAATCCCAAAGTCAGAATGTAGATTCTCTATAACTACAAACAAAATAAAAATCTCAAAACAATCTTTTTGCTAAATTCTGCCTCTTACCAACAAATGCAATCAGTGTATCATTCCCAAATTGGCATTACTTTAAAAAAATCTACATTTTCAGAAAAAACTTGAAAATTATACAAAATCAAACAACAACCCAGATGCACAAAATGGTCAATAAACAAAGCCCACTAATTTCCATCCATAGATCCCAACCCAGAACCTCAAAATTCAAACTTTTTTGCAGCAAAACAAAAACCCAAAATTCCCACAAAGAATTCATAAAAATAAAATAGATCTGATTCAACAAAAGACCAAATTTGACTAAAGTACTAAAGTTGCATACTTCACAACAGAAACCTAAATTCCAACACCAACCAAACAAAACCCACAAAACAAAAACCTTAAAAAAAAACAGAATTTCACAAACATTATCATAGTAAAACACAAAACAAAAATGCACGGTACAAAATCAAAAATAGAAACAAACAAAAAACAAACCTAAAAAATTACATTTTTCAATGAGGAACGATCCAATGCAAAATGCAAGAATGAAGAAATGAGATCTTTGATTTTGCTACTCGATCCTCCGATTCAGAGATGAAAAGGGTACCAGCATTTGCCTCTACTTTTCTTTCTTCCTTTTTGTGTCTCTCACTGTGGAACCAAATGAACCACTTTCTTTATTTTTTTTCTTCCTCAATTTTGAAGATAAAAAATTGAGTTTTACGAAAACCCCACAATGAAAAAGATGGTTTTTGCTTTACTCAATCCCTTCATTTGAAATCCTTTTGTTATGGTTTCTCTCTCTACAACCTGTCTCTAGAGAGAGAGAGAGTGGGAGTGGTGGTAGTGTAGTTCAAGACAGAACAACTAAGGTAAAAACAAAAAATGTTATTGTCACATTTGTAATTTGAAAAAATGTTAATTAATACTATTAGCAACTAACTAGGATTTTTTGTTCAAAAAGACAAGAGGAAAAACACTTGGTGAATGTTGATTGAGTAGAATTACTTCATTAGTTTCTTAATCATTGGGATGACTTGCATAGTGACCAAAATTGTTACTAGAAACTACAAAGTACCACTAATTTGTGAACATATGATATCTTTTACGCACGACTGTTCAAATTAATTTATTGATCTGACTAAGATCATAATAGATGGTAAAACATTATTTGAAAAAACTTAAAATTGTTATATTTTTATGATTTGATTGGAACCTATAATCTTAGTTAAATTGAAAGAGATGTTTTACCATCTAATTTAAATGTTTTTAGAGTACGAACTATTATTATTATAAGAGAAATTGTAAGAGGTGTCCTTAAGGCATTTGTTTAAAAGTTTAAAGTAAAAAAATTCTGTTGAAAATTGTGCATTCAAAACGTTGAAATAACAAAAAGTAATTTTTTTTATGTAAAATTTATCAACTATTTTTGTTTGTGTTAATATTTTGCATTTGTCAGCATAACCCTATTTATAACTATAATATTACGAGAAATATTTTGTGTTAATAAAACAAAGTCCAATGTTAACCAAGTTTGACATCATAATCATAGGGTTTGAATCCAATAATGGAGTGAGAGTGCATTTTATATGATTTCACATTGTCTCGTATAATATCTAGTTTCGTATGTTTAAATAACCGACGATGCCGAATATGTCAAATGCATTTTATGTGATTACTTGGGTTTGAACTCAACATCTCTCTTTTATACGTGTGAATTTTAAGATGATATTTATCACTTTTCTTATAAATAAATAAAATAATAACTCAACTATAATGTTATTGACCGACGACCGGTACAAAGTATTAAAGTGATCATCTCATAATATGAAATTGTAAATAAAATAATTTAAATAAATAATAGAAATGATGTTAGGCCGGATGTGATGACCAGGTTCGAACTCTGGTACCTTCACTTATGTGTGTGAGTTTATAATGGCTTTGCCATTTCGTCGATTTACAAAAAAAAAAATGAAAGAAAAAATGTTACACTAAAGTTTTTTTTGACAAAAACAAAACGATATTCATTCATTCAAATCAATAGAGTACATCAGATACAAACATCGCTAAAAACGTAAAGGGTGAATCTGCGAACAAACTCACAGCACCCAAGTTAATAGGATACAACGGCAAAATGCCTACAAATAATATGATAAAACCTAAGTCACCGAAATACCCATGCTTCCGGATCTGCAACGCTGACGTCCAAATTATTGCTTGAATTTGTAATTGATTAATGTAGATCTTTCAATATGAACTGAACAAACACCGCGACAAGACGTGAAATCAAACGCCGCACAAGACGACGAACAACACAACGCCGCACTTAGATGACGAAATCACAAAAAACACAAAAGAAAAACTTGATAGATGTGAAAACCACTTATTTAGATTGAAAGAAAAGAGGGAAAAAAGATGTAGAGGGGTGATTATAGATCAAAAATGACCTAAAACCACTCATCATCGATGAACGAATGAGAAAGAAAATTTAGAAAGAAGTTGAAGTTTCTCTCACTAAAACAAGGAAAATACTATTTATTAAAGATAATTTTTTACACACGATATTAATACCTCATAATTCATATTCTCTTTATATAAAAAATTTAATTATTTGATCCGTTAAAAAATAACAAAATTATATAAAAAAGAAGTAGCTTATGTGAAAGTTTTATTTTTTTTAAAATAAAAATAAAATACACAAGAAAGTTAATAAACCCTTTATCTTTTTCCGTTTATATTGATACATTTGATGTTGTTATCGTGCAGTTAGTTTTTTGTTCAAGTTATGGTGGTGGTTAAGTTTGATGGAAATATCAAAGAATCGAATCACCTTCCCAAACAGTGTTATATAATAATCATTCAATTTCATGACATAAAGTATTTCATTCTCACTCTTTAATTACGTTATTGTCATTCAGGTATATAGAATAGACCCTTACATTTATTGGACGTAATGGACATTTTGATAATTTCATAAAGAAGAATGTGATTAGGCTGCGGTCAACATTTTGTGCATTCATTGATCAAAAATTCAAAAGTGTTAGGAAATTATTCTTTCTAAGCAGAAAATGACGGTGATGCGATAATTATTGATTAACTTAAACGGAGAGTTTTAGAAGGAAAGATATAGTCGCTTATTTAATATTATCTCTTGTTAACATGTGTTTCTGATGTGTTTTAATCAATGATTTTATATGAAGAAGTTATTTTATAAAAAGGTAATTTGGTATAACGGCAAACATTGATTTCTGAGAAAGGTAATCTTATACTGGCTCTGTCTCATATGACGTTTTGACCATTTCACACGTATTAAGAAATGTAATTAATATTGTGTGGGGAAGATAAATTATGAGTTGTTTTACAAAATTATCCCTAATAAATGGTATGGAAAAGATAAATGAAATAATTAAAAGAAAAGAAAGTAATTAATAGTTAAGGATATAATAGAAAAAGTAACATTAATATTTCATTGGTATTGTAAAGCGACATATAATTTGGGACAATTTTTTTTTCCAAAGCGACATACAATTTAGGACGGAGGGAGTATAACTTATTGTCGGATATTAAACGTTAATGCTTTTTTTAGTCGGTTTTCAAACATTGATTCAACATGTTGTTGAAGTGTAGTTTACTTTGCTAAATCTAACTCTTAGTTGAAATTATGAAACATTGAAATTGGATAATGATCTTAATAATAAATAAATTGATGTCATTATTTTTTTACCCATACATTTACTTAATACATGTAATTTTTTTACGCATGTCAAATGATAAATGTCACCCAAATCTGATAAATAGGCGATTGAGCAATCAACGAGAAAGTCACTAAGTTGAATGAAAGATGGGCAATGTTAGAGCAGCTGAGCGAGTGAGCTCATTCTTTCTCAAAGTCACTAGTCCAAAAGGTGGGTCGTCAGAGACATAAAACTAAGTCACAAGCGTGATGGGAATGGACAATGAAGCATTACCCGCGATCTTTGCTCTTAGTGTCAATAATTGTTTCGAGAAATGAGGGAAGAAACATATTGTAGTGGAGCTGCACATAAAAGGAACTTATCAACGGATCATGCTGGAGTTAAGAATTTGAAGCCAAAACATGGGGTGTTATGATCCCACTACCAAGGGAGTTATCACGCAACACCCTAAAAAATTATTCAAATAGGGGTTACGTATTGTAGCCTTGTAGGTCATGTTGTTTGACTAATATGCAATAGTAACATTATAAATACTTTGTTCATACATTATAATTAACACATACAATAAACAAGCTTATTTTTGCAAATTTATGTATTTTTTAATGTTGCTCGAAACTCTAAGCAATTGTATCTAACACTCTACTTAAAATCATGCTCTAAATGTCTCACCTCACATATCCTTTGGAACAATGGACGTAGGTTGCCCTGGTGTAGGTTATTGAGGATGAAGCTGATCCAACATCATTTTGGTCATTAGACTTCAGATCTAAAATTCACACCTTAGGTCTAAAGTATCACATTTGAAGGAAAAAAAATATTGAAATACGATTTTAACACATCATTATTTAACGGATTTAAGACCTTCGAAAAATCGCTTAAAATATATCTTTTTCAAATAGTATTTTTTAACAATTCGAACAGAAATAGCCCGCCAAATATTACAAATTATCGTATAGTAATTTGTTGAACATCATAAGCCAAGTGTAAATTATTGTCCAGGGCATCTCCAAGATCAGACGTGCATACAATTCTTTAACACATGTAGTCTAGCATAAATTCATCACATGTGATTCAATGAACAACAAAATTCCTCACACGTGAACCAACCAATTGGCCCTTTATTCAAATTTTGGATGAAGTAGCACCTTTAATCGAAAGGCAAATTCTATGGTACATTCAAAAATCTGAGTGTACCGGTACATCAAATCATCAAATTCATATTGAAACGAGTTGTTTTTTCGAAGAAAAAGAATTGTTTTCTATCATTAACAATTACAATAATTAGATCTTAGTTACCGAAAGTGTCGACGAAATAAAATTTACATTTTTTGAATTTTTGTTACATATAATAAAGAATATTTATTATTTTTTATGAGAAAATGTTAAAAATTTAATATGATTCTTATAAACAATGAAATGATGTTTATTCTTATAAAACGATGTCTTATAAAATATAAATATTGATAAATAACTCTTTATTTTATAAAATAATCGTTAAATTGTAAATATTTGAAGCAGGAGTACCGATACACCTCAATTTGAAGATGTTACGTATACATACACACATTTTTTTTTAAAGATTTTTTTTTAAAGAATGCTACGTATACACTTATCGTGCTGAGAGGAATAGTTGAATTGAATTTGAACGTAATATTTGCAAAAGATTACACGTTGAACTCGGGAAGAAAAAAAATATTTTTGAAGCTTAAATAAGTTTTTAAACGAGTATTGTAAGTGGACGGTGGGAATAGTCCTCTCGATTTAGTCGATCATTGGATTGAATATCAAGTTTTCAAACAAAAAATTGTTACTAGAAAAATTTCAAATTTCATTTTTAGTCTCTCTAGAATTCTACAGTTAGTTTTGGTCCCGAAAATATTTTCTATCATGATTTTTGGTCTCTATTTTTAATTAAAGTCATATGTAACCTTCAAAATATTGATTTTTTTTTCAAGTAATTTTTAGTACATTATAAATATATATATTGCAAAAGTTAAATTTTTTTAACAAGGAATGCATCAAATATGAATTTATAATTTTCAGCGCTTAAAAATTCTAAATTTTTGTGAGAGATTTGTAAAATAGAATAAATCAAAAGAAACATGATTCCAAAAACGTAAAAGGATAGTAGAAATTATTAATGAAATTCATACTCTATGTGAAAATGAGTACCCGACTACAAGAGTACTTGATATATTCACCTATATGAATGTGGAGGTGAGGGGGCCCTGCCTATGAAATTAAGGTAAAATTTCTACAAAGTTCATTTTTATCGGGAGGCAAGACCTTTAAAGCACGGTCTATTTTAAGAATACATCTAAGAAAATGTTGTTTGTGCTTTAATGTGAGAGATAAAATTTAAGACTACGAATCACTTTAGTAAATATAAATCATACTCATTATACAATAATTCAGGTTGGAAGACACCTTTGTTTATGTACGGTCTTAAAGAAAATTTTAGCTATTTTTAATGTTAAGTTGGGTATTGTTGGAACTATCGAGTACACTATTGTGTGACTTAAAGAAATGAGGGCAGACCTATCTATGGAAGATTTCACACAATACTAGTGTATATATAATGAATGTATGATACTTGAGATGTGCCCCTAGGGGCACACATTTTAGTAGAAGTGAGATGACAAAATCAATATGATCGCCATACACGTCTGTGTGCTGCCGTCATCTGGCTGGGCTCGACTGAACGTGGACTTTGTGATGTATTATTTTTAAGAAACCAAAACCTTAAATTATTATTTAGACAATGCCATATAACATCTTATTAAGAGCGACTTAACAAATGACTCATCCTAATAATCTCATCAATAAATGAAACGTGTTTAAATGATTTTAACTCTGATTCTAGCAATTACATTAAACCTTGAATATCAATGATAGATTAACTGAAAAACCAAAAAGTAAGTTAGAGATAAACACACTTGAAAATCCACAGCAATTTCATCAAAATTATAACAGTAAATTAAAAGGAGTTATACATAAATGCCCAAAAAAATACTCCCTCCGTCCATTTTTATAGAGTAGTTTACGAAAAGTTTTATCTCTAAATGTAAGATCATATACAAATTCCTATATGCATCGATTACTCTTTTATTCAAATATATCCCTTATTAATACTATTAATTTGTACTCCTATTAGTATGTGATAAATTAACATTAAAATATATTTAATTAAGAGTAATATAGTAATAATCACACGTATTTGAGACAACTTTATTATTCCAACAATTTTTCTTAATACCTGGGACTTTTGTAATTCACTCATATCAAAATGGATGGAGGGAGTAATATAGATCGCATGATTCATTCATAACAATTCTATCAAAAAATTACTAAAATCAATGTACCTCAAAATAAGTGATGCATAACATTTTCAAAATAAAAAGTTTTTTTTTTGTGAATGGAAAAAAAAAATTTTTTTTTTGAAGGAGGAAAAAAAAAAAGTTATCTCATAGTTCCAAATTAAATTGAATTAAATTTTAGATGGTTCCAAGTCCCATGGTTTCAAATTACTGGTATATATTTTGGTTGTTCAATATAAATTCCACAACCTTAATGTTTACGTCTGGATTACACGTAGGTCTTGTGCAAGTGTAATAAGGTCCTTGGTACATGGCTGTAAACTTATATCTATGGTTAAAATTTGTCACCGAATGTTCTTTTTTTGAGGTAAAAGTCTGAAAGACAATAATTTTACTGTCAATTATGCTCCATAGATAAATGTCTATTTGTCTGTAGATAAATGTTATGTTTGAACCGTTACTTATATATTTTATTACAACATAGCTGTCTCTCGCTATAAGTGGTGTTACATTTTATTTTTTCAATTATTTTTAAAGGAAAAATTGTCAAGATTATAACGGAGCCTTCGAACTGTCGTTGACAGCCCTGCATAAGAATCACATAGATGGACTGAACTATCTATATGGTCCTATGGACAAAAATGCATTTTGATGTTACAAGAGGGCGAGGAGGTCGCTAAGATCAATATCAAATAGGCTTAAATGTGTGTTTAGTCTCTGCACTTTCGCTCACTTTTGGCATTGGTCCCTACGTTTTTTTTTGTTTGGCATTGGTCCCTGCACTTTCTAAAACTTTTGGCTTTAGTCCTTCCGTTTAAAAAAAAAAAACTAACGGTGTGCCACGTGGCCCAATCATGACACGCCACGTGGCACACTAAAAAACAAAAAAAAAATCAATTTTTAATTATTATTTTTTTACTTAAAAATATCATTAGTCCCTACACTTTCAGCATTTTTTGATATTAGTCCTTGCACTTTGGTATTAGTCCTTGAACTTTTTTTTTTTTTTAAATACTTTCAATGAAATTATTATGTTTTAATTATTGTTTTGTTCATTATTTTTATTGAGAATAATCATAAAAAAATAAAATAAAAAAATCTTTGTTAAAAAAAATTAAGTAATAATTGTATAACATTGCAAATGGAAATTGTATCGTATTAACACCGTAACAATAGATAAAAATCAATAAAGAAAATGAAAATTAAATTGCACTTTGGCAATATAGGCCTATAATTCAAAGTTACAGGCAACATAGGCCTATAATTGTATAACATGTAATACAAGAGAAGGACTAAAGCCAAAAGTGAAGGCCTATATTGCCAAAATTATACAATTATAGGTCTATGTTGCGTGTGACTTTGAATTATAGGCCTATATTGCCAAAGTGCAATTTAATTTCCATCTTCTTTGTTGATTTTTATCTATTGTTACGGTGTTAATACGATACAATTTCCATTTGCAATGTTATACAATTATTACTTAATTTTTTTTAACAAAGATTTTTATTTTTTATTTTTTTATGATTATTCTCATAAAAATAATGAACAAAACAATAATTAAAACATAATAACTTCATTGAAAGTATTTTTAAAAAAAAGAAAAAAGTTCAAGGACTAATATCAAAGTGCGCTAATATTTAAAAATGCTGAAAGTGTAGGGACTAATGATATTTTTAAGTAAAAAAATAATGAATAAAATAATAATTAAAAATTGATTTTTTTTGTTTTTTAGTGTGCCACGTGGCACACCGTTAGTTTTGATTTTTTTTTTTTTAACGGAAAGTTAACGGAAGGACTAAAGCCAAAAGTTTTAGAAAGTGCAAGGATCAATGCCAAACAAAAAAAAGTGTAGGGACCAATGTCAAAACTGGGCGAAAGTGCAGGGACTAAACACACATTTAAGCCTATCAAATATAGCTTAGTCGTATTATTATTTTTTTGTCTATAGACAAGGTGCCATGCACCACTGAAATTAACACACGATTGTAACTAGGTCTTATATACCTCTTAATTGATTCTTGATCTAATCCAACACCTAAAAAAACAAATTTTTCAGAAGATACATGCTTTTTCATTTGTGGTTATCTCGAACTTACTTTTTGATAGTACATAAACAAAGGTATGTTCAACCTAAAAATCAAGCATTGACCAGGAGCATTTTTCTAGAATGCTTGATTTCCATTTTCCAATTCCATATTAAGATTTCTCTTCACCTTGAGTCGATTTTAAGATATTTTTAATTTTTCACCCAGTTAGATGAACAAGTAATATATAAGCATGTTTTGAAAGTCAAATAATTATTAATATCTACAGTTTGAAGCACACATCTTAGCTTTGGTCCCTAAATTCAAAATAAGAGATTGAAATGCATTATTTAGATTTTAAGGGAAAATGACACTAGATTCATTCGGGCAAAAATGGATCGACAGTTCCTTCATTGACCGACTTAAATTCGGCTAAGGTTAAGCATAATAAACAACCTTCAACTAAAAGTTGATTATGCTTAACCTTAAGTTGTTTGATCTGTGATCTATTATGTTGTATTATTATGTTTTTTTAGAGGATGTTGTATTACTATGTTGTATCATTAGATTGTTGGATTTAAGTTTAATGTATGTTCTTATTGTTGTTGTAGAATTTTATTTAATTTATGAAAGCTTATGAAAATGTTAGGCATTGAAGTTGGGAGCTTCTACGGTGCGGTCATGAAACTGACTTTTTTGAAAAAGTTAATTTTGATCTTAATATTTGATTCATTTTTAAATTGTTGATTACTGATTAATGATCAATAGTAATTCATCTAGTAATGCTTGCAACATTTTAGACTTACATGTACTATTTTATCGTTGGAATCTTTAACATGCAACCAGAGTTGATGATATTATGTGATAATCTTAAGTGTTACACGTTGTGGGGTGTTACGCTTATAACAAAGTAAGATAAAACTAGATTGAGTGTAGTCTTGTTAATCTGATGAATTGATGATATTATGAGGACCGAACTTTTGATGCCATTGTACAAACGGTGGAGTGTTATTTTTGATGTTATAGTGTTAACTTCACAAAAAAAGTCATTCTCATGACTTCACCATAGAATTTTTCATTGAAGTTTTCTACATTGTATAATGATTTACTAGTTTCTTTGAGAAAACTCAAAAGAATAGGGATAACATGTTTTGTACTCTACCTAATAAGATGTGCAAATTCTCACATTGAATTCTTTCACATAAGGAGAACCGTGACAAAAGGGAATGTGTTCCAAGACGTTTTGAACTTGATCATGCATCTCTATCAATTGAAACATCTCAGTTTACATAGTAGTAATACACTTTAATGCCAGCATTTTCATAAACTTATATGAATTGAATGAAATTATACAACACAATAATACAATATCCTTAAAGAGAATGACATGGTAGGTTTCCTTAATTGTGTTTATGTACTATAATTGTCCGATTTAAACAAAGATGAAATAAAACTATAAATTATCACCTATCGTTTTCTATTGTCTTACAACAAATGGAAAGAGGTTAGTTTGTGTTTTGGAGAAGTGTGGGAGGTGTTGTTGCTACTCTGATGCAAGCTAGAATGCAAAGACACTTAACTGCTTTTATGAGCATTTTCGTATTTTCGAGGTGTTAGAGAACAATTTTTGAAGTGAAAAAAACAATTTTTTTCTCCTAATCCTAAAAAGGGCTGAGCCCAGTGGGCTAAGGAAGCAACAAACCCTTGCTGAGACACTCTGTATGAAAGGATTAGTATAACTTAGTGGTGTTTCTTTTTCCACCCTACTGGTTTTTCACGCACCATACGGACTTCGGATTTTATAATCAGAACAACTTTAAACACCATCAAAATCCTCCAAAATATGTTAAAACACTTTCAAAACCTTCTATTATTTTTTTTGGGATTTTATAATTTAAATGAGACATGAGAGAAGAAAGAAGGGCGAAAAAGAAACAGCCTAATTTAGTTCTATGACTACATCATCAATTGGCCTTTTTTATCTCTCACTGATGTGATGTCGAGGAGATTATTCTACATGCCATTTTGCTTCTGGTTTGACTTATCCTTCTTCCTTAATACAGGTTAACAACCTTCATCATTGAAAGATTTATGTAAATCACCATGACCAATACACTCAGCAAAGGTAACCACTGATCAACCAATGTGGTGCATATGATAATCATCACCAGACCCTGTTATTCCCTGTTATTCTGTGGCAATTTTTTGGTCATATATGAATCAACTCCAGCCAGAATCCAATGCCTTACTTTTGACTCTAAGTGATGTACCATGTTAACTATTTTATTCAGTGAAGACCATTAATCCCATCAGAGCACAAGTAAAAACATAAGCATAATTCATTCACTTAACTCAATTATATGCAGAGCTGATTGATTCAGTACACTTTGAACATTTAACTATAATACTGGTATATCATATGACATGATGATTGACCATATTCAAACATTAATGACATTCTAGTGTTTTAAGAAAGTCATTAAACTTTCATAACAGTAACTAAATTAATGCTACAATATGTACATTGCATCAAACTAACTAGAGCCTATCAACAAAGATATGATCCTTAACACTGATAATAACAATTGAGAATGGTGTTACACATTACAAATAACACATCTGCTACATTGATACATTAAATTATTTAGTACAACATACTCCTCATTTTTTTTTTTAATTATTCCCTTTGGCAACAACGCCCCTCTAAGTTAACTACAACAATTAATGCACAAATCTTAATCCATAATAACTAAACACATACACACAGAATTGAAATTTGAATATAACCTTAAACCTAAACATCACTCACTCACTGTCACTGTTGTTGTTATGGTTGCTATTGTTGTTGTTGCTGCTTACATTGTTGTTGTTTTGATGATTACTTGTGTTTCCATTAACATTAACACTTTTTCTTCCAAGTTTCAACTGTGAAATCTCTACCTGAGTTTTCATGAAAAACTGCATTCTCTGCAACTCCAAATCCTTAGCAAACTTCATCCTCTGCTTCTCCATCTCCACCACCTGCTGCAACTTCGATGTCTCCGCTTGTTCATAAGCTTCACCAAATTTCACAATCGCCTGAGTCAATTCCCTCACCGCACTTCCCCAACCTCTTCCCTTTGAATTCGAATTCATCACTTTCGCTCTCTTCCTCTCCGGTGGTGGTAAACTGTCGCTTGACACCGGTGACAACGCTTCTTTTTCAGATGAATTATCAGAAGAATTCAGCTCCGAAACTCGTGGTCTGAGCTGAATCTTCTGATAATTCAACTGAGCTTGTTGAATATTTTTCTTCTGAGAATTAACCTGATTCGCGCCTCTAGCTCCATAGGCGCGAATACCAACAGGAATTCCTAACGGAACTTTATGTTGTGGCAAATTACTGTTTCCGGTATGACTAGTACCGGAAACACCACTGATCTTGGCGGTTGGACCAATTAACTGATCTAACCGATCATAAAACCGCCAAGTGCTGGTTGTAACACCGCCGGAGCCACCTCCGGCACCGATCTTAGCTTTCTCGGATTTATACTTCTTCTTAACCGTATCAATCCGATTCTTACACTGTACATCAGTTTTCGGAGCTTTCAAATAATCACCTCTTCCATTCACAATCTCCGCTACCTCTTTCCAATGCTTCTGCTTCAAATTCCCTCTGCTCAATTCCAAATACCTCTCTCCCCACGCTTCAATCAACACCGCCGTCGCTGCTTCGCTCCAACAATCCTCCCTCCCTCCACCGTTGCTTCCACGTGTCGTCGTATTCTGAATCGGAAGAGCTAATGCATAGCTGTTCGCCGCCGGTGCCGCGACCGTCACCGAAATACTACCGATCGCTCCCGAAGACGACACCGGAGATGGAGAACCACTCGCCGGAGATGGATTCGAGTGGATCGAGTGGATCTCGTCGTCGTCATCCATAGCCACTCACCGCCGAGAGGAGAGAGAAAATTGTTAGAGAGAGAAAGTAGTTATAGAGAGAGAAAGAAATAAGGTAGGGTTTTTATTTATTAAATTATTTAATTTTTTTGCCGGCGAGAATCATTATACCGATTACCGACGCCTTTTCGTGGTTGGTTTTGGTTTATTAATTTTTTGTTTTTAATTTTTGGAAATTGGTAATGTTTTTGACGGAAGAGGGTGAGTTGACGGTGACCGTCGACACGTGGAAGAAGATAAAAGAAGTAGGGTGACGTGGTGGAGTTTGATTGGTTTGGTATGAAAACTCCGTCACCGGCCTGGTTTTCACGATAATCTCTACGTTAGTCACGTTTCATTTTCCGAATTACCCATCAAATCTGTGTTTGTTTTCTCCGGCGATATTCCCAATTTACCCTCCTCATTTTTCATCGTCTAAGAAATTAGAATATATGCTTTGGTTCTTAAATTGTATAAAAAATCGATTATTCTGAGAGATTTTGTAGAGTGGAAAACATTTCGTGTGTTTTAAAGATATTGGAAATTAATCTTACCTGTTGTTACTTGTTATTCATTAAAATTGAATTTTTTGTTTTTTAAGGGAGGAGGGCAATATAGGAAAATGAATTGTAAGTTTGTCCAAAGTATGTAGCAGTATGGTGGTGTTTGTACTTTGTATTTTAGTTTTTTTTCACGTTTCCATCTCAAATCTTAAAAGGGGCATGGACTCATATAAATATAAATACCTCTTTTATTTTATGTTGGCATTAATTTTTTTAGTTTTTACCTCTTCTATTACTGATGATTAGGTTTTGGTGGCACTAATCACAATCTTAGTTTTGGTAGTGTCCTTTGTTCACTTAACTCTATTGAAGTTGCCTGAAAACACGAAAGCACATTGAGATGTTGCAACACACAGCCATGAAGGACATGAATTGGTGCTATTGAATCTAAAGCAAGGAATGATTTGAACAAAATTGAGAAAGTTGTTCATGGATTTGTAAAGAGCCAAAGAGGATTAAGGTTTAGTGATGGCGAGAAATACTAAATCTATGAAAGACAAGGACATGTCTGCAAATAATGTTTAAAGGGTCCACCTTAAAATTTGGTTCCAAATTAAATTGTTACATTTTTAATAATCACAAGTTCCACACACAAGAAAAAGGTGAAAATGGAGATGCGGGGTATCGAACCCCGTACCTCTCGCATGCAAAGCGAGCGCTCTACCATGTGAGCTACATCCCCATTTTGTAAATTTTTAATTCTCTTAGATATATATTGCTTTTAGATAAAATCGAAATGTTACACATACTGGTGAAGAACGTTCTTTGTAGTAATCAATTATTTTGGAGCTATATGATGTGAATGGAACATGGTATTTATCATCAGCATTAAAATACAGTCTAGAATTTCTTGCTTTTAAGAGCTATTATTATTTTTCTGCAGGTACTTTTTCAGTTCATATGGCCAACATCACCTTGAATTCTTGGATCAGAACAATAAAAACTAGCCAAATTAATGTAGAGTACAATTGTAAGACACAGGCATTAATGTTTGATCCATCAAATAAAAGGACTATCTTTCAGGGTGGTTCACACCATTTATTTTTCATATGTGCAGGGGATATTAATGTGAACAGTACTTTTCTCTTATCTCTCTATGTGTTCCATTTCCATCTATTGGCTGCAAAATCTCCAAAGCACATTGATGAAGTCATTCTTACTCCTCTAACTAATTAAATTTACCTATTTTGATGCTGATTCTAGGATCTTTTGAAGCCTTAACTTGAATTAGTATTATTTGAACATTATGTGTATTATTTGAGTCTATATTTGAACATGTTGATTGTTGAGTTCTTGATGAGCTTGGGAGAGAAATTTAACATTTCCATTGGAGAAGTGAGAGCTGGGTAATAATTAATAATAATGAGAAGGTGAAGAATGCATCAACCTAGGCTAATTGCATGCTTCGGTCACAAATTACACAGAGAATGCTTACATTTGCTTAAAAAGTGATATTTTTTTACATTCCTCAAATAATTACTTGTATTGCATTGTTTTTAAGGTCATAATTTTCATGTAATTAAGGATTATATATCTGTTTGAGATTAGAGTCAATAATACTACACACTAAACTTTTTGCCTATTTATACATTGAAATTTGTGATACAAAGTGTATTTGTTGGGACTCAAATTGAAAGAAAAAATATATGGAGGAATAGCCTTGAAGACAAATTACATACCAATTAAATTGTAGGAGAAATTCCAAGCACCAAGTAAAAGAGGTTTATTTTTTAACAACCAAAATATATTAATGGAAAAGAATGAGAAAAGTACAATTAATACTCGATCCACCAAACAGAGAAGTATAAGGGGTATTTGACCCATCAAGATACTAAAATTACGTACTTTTTAGTAAAGAAGACAAATAAGAGGGTTCGAAAACCATAAATACAATATACAAAGATCCCCCTTTCTCCTAGCAAAAAGCCATTCTTAAAGAGGTTTCAAGCACCAAGTTAAATAGAGAGAAGTACAAGGGATACTCGACCCTCCAAGATACTAAAACTACCACCTAATAAAGAAGACACATGAGAGGGTTCGAAAACCATTCTTAAAATATACAAAGACCCCATTTCTCCTAGCAAAAAAGCCATTCTTATGAAGTGACTTTAATATCGTTTAAAAGTAAAAGAGGTTTAACAAGAACAAAAATATAATAAGCTTCAAGCTTCATTGAGTTCTACAAAGATTTAAGAGTACATAATCCATATTTACAATAGTCAAAAGCCAAAAGCTTAAAAAAGAAAATGAAAAGAAAAAAAACCAAAGTCATATATATACAATTTACAAACACTCTGCTTATGACTTTCTTGCTACTCCTTTACACCCTCAGAATCTCATGAAGCATTGGCTCAATATGCTGCGACAGACACCATCATTTGAGCCATTTAGTTATACGTACTTATATTATTTTATATAGTAATGTACATATCTTATATACATATATACATATTAATATATATATAGCAGCAGTTAGATGCCGAACGATGATGTTCAATGCAAAACATCTTACTTCCTCTCTCTCTCAACAACGATCCAAAGCACTCATAATCACCCTGCAATATAAAACATTAAGAAAAGTTAGACAAAAAAATGAGCATGAAAAATTCAAAGGTCACATGAATATTTTTTTCATGGCAAAAAATGGAAAATAGATAACCAATCGGAAATAGTCGGACTTCGATAATCGGAGCTCTCCGATGGATCCCCCGATGCTTTTCTCCTCGTGAATTTCTTAAAATAACCGCCTGGCGTGTCCGCTGCAAAATAAAAAATAACTCATATTGAGTCTAGAAAATTACATGAATTCATCTAACTTTGATAAGATTAAGAGAGTAACAAAATAATTTGTAACAAAAAATAAAATAACTAAATTTGGGGTCTGTTTTCACGGTCTAGAGTCAAAATATCAAAGTTTTTTTTTTTGTTGTCAAAGACATTCAAGGTTTTAGAGGTTTTCTTTGTCTTTTTCCTTGTCTTAAAAACAAACCTAGTACAAACGAAAAACATAAAACATAAAACATTGCCAAGAACTAAAATGAAAAACAAACAAGAACACATGCAAAAAACATAAAACAAACCTAGTACAAACGAAAAACATAAAACATGCAAAAAAAAGAGACAAGAATAAAATTACGTACGTGTATTAGGGGTACGAGGTGTTGTAGCAGCAGAAGAAGAAGGAGAAACAGGTTCAGAAACAGTGTTCCTAATAATCATAATGCTACGAGTAACAACAGGAACATCATGATCCTTCACCGGCGGCAACCGTACGCCGGAGCTAGCAGCAGAAAAAGAGTTGTACTTCCGAAGCTTACCCAAACCTGTTTCAGGTGTGGGACCCGCCAACGTTTCGTCCCAAAGTTTCTCAAGAAATCCCATAATAATGATGTCTCAAATTAACACAAATTAAAAGGTTTAAAGATGAAGGAAGGGACGAAACGATTTGAAAGAATTTTATTACTTTTTTTTTTTGGTTTTTTTAATTTTTTGTTTGTTTGTGTTTGGTGGGGTGTGATGGTACTTATAAGGATTAGGATGAAGAGTTGATAAGGTTAATTGAATTATTAGTATTATTATTGACGGCTAATTATGACAGCTTGTAAACTTAGCTCCGGCTAATTAGGCTATTTTTATTTCTAGCCATCAAATTGATTTACTCATTGCTAAATCAAATTATTCATTTTCTATATATTATCTATTCGACTATATTGGCTCCTTTTACTAAATTTATAGATTTTTCTTTTGCGTTTATCTAGTTGTTGCTCAAATTAGACTTTTCTGATTTTCTGCATGATTGTAGCATGTGATAGAATATCTTTATATTAATAGAGTATCTTTATATAATTATTGATGTAAATATTATTATTCTTCATGTATATTTTATTAGGTTTATCAATGGTCAATGACAATATGAGTCTTCATGATTAATATTGATTTATTTCATTCAGTGGGTTACCAATTCATGTACATAACACACTTTAGTCTATCAATACGAATCATGGCTCATGAAATGTTATAATATCCTTATCATTGACTAATTCTATCTAATAAATATACATGAAGATTAATAAAATTTATATCAATAATAATAATGATTATATAATGATATTGTATTAATATAAAGATATTCGTGTTTCGGTGGGCTTAACTCAAAGTCACTTGGTAAAGGATAATAATATAGGTAGGGATCGGAGTTCGAACCCTGAACACCTCGTTTATTTACTTTTAGATGAATTTTTCTTACCATTAAATTACTTAACAAATAAAATATAAAAATATTCGATCAGTATGTGTCATCTTTCTTTTGAGGGGTTGTTCATTTACTGGTTAAATGAATAATGAATTACTTGTATTATCATATTTTGAAAAGGATGATAAACTTCATAGCATTTCCAATTCCTAAAAAAAAAATTAGCATTTCCATTTTAGGATGAGAAAATGTTGTGATTTAAACATACCCTCTTTCAAGGTGACTAGAAGATGCTCTAGAAAAGATTATTTGAAATTGCAATAAGGATCGATGATGATAAGAATAATTAATGCAAAAATATTTTTAGACACTAGATAGGTAATAAAATTTCTTCCTTCTAGAAGATCAAGCTGCAACTGCAAGGCTTAATCACTAGCTAGTGAACTTATATAAAAATCAAATAATGAAGTAACCAAGTGAGTGAAAAGTGAGCCTAAGAAAAGAGCCAAGCCAGCTGCAACTAGAACTCAGATCCACAAAAATGGGAATGATGTAAAAAAAGAAGACCAAGTCAGTCTAGTACCAAGAAAATAGAAACATTTGGGGTCCCATTTCATTATTAACGAACCTTTTACAAGTTTACAACATTTACACGTCAAGTGGATAAGATCTCACAAAATCTCATCCCACCTTCACTAAGATGTAACTTACTTGTCATATTTGGTATGAGATTGCCTCCAGATATTTGTATGTGTTCTACTGTAGGGGTGTGTGTATTCTCCCATTAAAGAGCAATTTAATTTGAATGAAGAGTTTTGGATGAAAGGGGGAGAAAAAATAACAAATTTCTTTAATAAATGAAGGAAGCTATGAATATTTTAAAAATAAACCAAATGTGAATAAAATGTTATATGATTTTTTTTTAGTGTGGATTGGGTATCTCTACACGCATCTGTAAAGATTAATCTTTCGTTCTGGATAGTACTATAATGAATGACAAACTCTTCTGAAAGATTTAACACTTCAACATTTTTAGGATTGAATTCAAACTACCTCTGATTAATCTGAAAGAGGTCCCTTTATCTTTTTTTGTAACGATTTAGTCCTTTATGTTATAAAATGACACTATTTTATCATTTTTTTATGAGATTTTTTCAATAAAATTTGATTTTCTAGGCTAGTATGATGACGATTTGCGTTTGTCTATGAGTTTGATGATTTTTTTTTTTTTGGGAATTTTTGATTATTTTTTTCATAAAAAGGATAACAATGTTGTTATTTTATAACATAAAGGACTAAATCGTTACAAAAAAATATAAAGGACGAAAATGTTAGATAAAATTAAATTAAGGAACTAATTCTGTAATTTTGCCTTTTTTTTTTTATCATATCATGTATATATTTTTTTTTAAATCTTAACATCTATGATTGAAAGACTTAGCGCTCCAAAATCCTTTATTCAAATATATCCCAAGAGTTTTTCTCCTGTCATTTAGCCTTTTTTTACCTTGCAACTATGATGAAACATCATTGATACATGTAATATACCTTATGTCAAAAGAGAATATTATTTGTATAACTATTTTATGATAATTTTTGGGTAACTCTCTTTCATACTTGTATTGTATCCTTACGCTCTCTTCTTTTTTCTCTCTATTGTTTTTTACCAATAAAGAGGAGAGAAAAATAAAGTTGTTTCAAAAGTCGTCATAGAATGATTGTACAAATATGATTACTCATATCAAAATGTCTACTATTAGAAAAATCATCCATACATGCTACATACCTTGAGTCAAAATGTCCTATAGATTTCCCAAAAATACACCGTTAGAATTATTTATTCTGAATTTCATTTTTGTGTATTTCAGATTATATAATCTGAATCGTGTTTAACCAGTTTTTTTTCTTTTCAAAACAATTACAAATATTAAAATGGCAGAAATGGAAAAACGACAAAAAGAGCATAAATTTAAAGAGACGTGATACAAATTATGAAGAATTGAACACATTTCATTATTTGATAAATAATTCACAATACATTTACATTAATATAATGTTTGTTGCAACAAAATAATAAAAACACCTAATGTTAAATTTGTGGTACAAGATGGAGGAGATAGAGGGAAAAGTTTGTCAATCCCCTCGCACATCCGCATGAGGGAGAAGATGGGAATGCAAGATGACGAAGTGGGAGAATGAAACTCTTATGAGCAACTCCAGATTCAGAGTGACCGCAGATTCTGAGTAATCTTTGATGCAAATTTGCACAGTGGACCATCACCCTTTGATCATTCATACTATCCCTACAAGATGACATGAACCTTTATATGAAAGACCAACTATGCAACAGCGGCATCATAAATTAATCATGGGAATTGGATGAAAGAAAATGAGATAATGTGAGTTGGAATAAGTATTTGTGAAGAATGAGTTGGTATTTATAGGGGTAATTTAATCAGAACCAGTATGAACCTACCAAACCCTCTAAAGTTCAAGTTTCAACACAGTTTAGGTATGGTGCAGATTATATTATCCAAAATATTATGGGAATAATTTTGGATTATATAATTTGAACCATCTCAGAATGTGGGCTGTGGCGTTACAAAGTTTTACGGTTTGTGGCATGTTTAATGCATGTTTGGACATTTTAAATATTTTCTTTGACTGCAGTCGCAATCTAATAACGTCTTGTGGCTATAAATAGTCTTGCATTCACCCAAAATTTTATTCATTCTTCATTTTTCATTCATTCTACAATTCTCTTTCTTAATTTTTATTTGAGAGTGGATTTATGATACAATGGTCATTGTTGGCTATTCATACTATCCCCAAAATTGTTGTGTAGTTTATGTGGGGATAATAAGATGGTAAGTAGAGACATTCATATCAATTATAGTATGAATTATGAGTGTTGATAGTTTTTGGATTGTATGATCCGAAAATTCTAAAAATGAGTATAGATCATATAATCTGAACGAGAGTATTTTAAAAATATTGAAGGGCGTATGAGAAGCGAGTAGGATGTGAAAAGAAAAACCCTTTATTTTATTTTAGTTCCAACATATCCATGCCAATAAACTGTCTAGGAAATATCATAAATGGTTCATATAATGTTTTTGTGGGCTTAGAGTGAGGCCTTCCGTTGTGTGAATTATATAATTGTATAAATTACTCAAAATACTCTTCATTTTAACAAATTATATTTTTCTTTTAAAAAATCACATGCATCTTCAAATAACCAAATCTAAAAAAAAAAAAAATTGTGAAAATTTTCAGACGTTTTGAATTTCAAAAGATTTATTTTAGAAGTTTATTTTTTGGTAATGTCATTATCAATTGATGTATATTCAAGAATACTTCATTTCAAAGGATCTTTTTTTTTTTTATTTTATTTTTTATTTTTTTTTTAAATTTGCTTGTATGAATTAGTTAGTGTTTTGACTGTTGTTTGAGAGACACTTGAAAAGGAATAAACCATTTTTTTACATTTGAAAATAAAAATGTTGTCCTGGGTATGTTTTTTCTTTTTTGAAGGAGTTGTCCTGAGTATGTTAAAACTAAGATATTTTTGGAATATTTAGTTGTTTTGCCCTTGTTATATTAATTAAAAATATATTTATACATAACCTCATATTTATCAACTAGTTCAACTGTTAATCTTTACAAATGAATTTTAATAATAAAGACATACACTCTCAACCTTGAAATTAAATCTTCAACATTTCTCAACTAATGTATTGTTGGGTTTGGAATTGTCCATCAACTATATTTGAATTTCTAAAGTCCATTTTAAAAAGAATTTTCATCTGCCAAAGTTATTATTGATTGAGTCACGACCAAGTCGCTCTCTTTAAAATGTTTCGTGACATTACCCAAAATTGTATAAGACATATTATCAACCACGCCGTCTCTAGGATAAAACAAGTCCATCAACAATTGTGCGATTAACTACTACACTGTATCTAACTATTCGAGAATTACAACTTCAAATATGACTACCAATCAAATTTAATATTGAAACCACTCTAACATGATACTATGATCATTCTATTATGGTATTGAGGCCACTCAAATATGATGTTATCACCGTTCTAACTTTTAACTTCACAAAATATGATACCATAACCACTGAAATATGGTGCTACTGCCACCATTCTAATCTCTAACTTCTCCAAGGGAAGAAGATACTGAAAGCGACTTACCTCTTAAGATTATTCTTAATTCCGAAGGGACATTATATCTGAAAAGGGACTATAATTTTAAAAACACATTTTTTTTTCTTCTTCAAAGGGACGTATATTATCGAGCGGACTATGTTCTTAAACTCATTCTTAATTCTGAAGAGACATCATATCTCGAAAGAGACTATGATCTTAAGAGCACTCTTAATTCCGAAGGAACAGAAAAGAAATGGGAGAAGTGACTTGGAAATACATTGTGCAAAGGAGAGAGAAAAAATAAAAAGTTTTCGACAACTCAACATAACTCTTTAGTATGTTTTATAAATCAAGTAGAGTCCTTTGTTTATATAGAGATTTTATAACTGAATTTAGCTAAAATTGCGCTAAGAGTCACCTAATGGATAAAATCAAAAGAAAATTACCTACTAATCAATTCAACAACTTCACACCAATATTCTAACATGTATCATATCCGTAATTATACCAATACCAGTTGTATATTACTACTGATGTATGCTTGCCACTTCCATCCGGGGGAGCTGAACCATGAGTTGGTTCCTTATTGCAAGGCTTAGTAAGTGTTAGCCAGGATTGGTAGTTTTGTATTGCAACTTGACTTGGTAGTAGCCATCACCAATCAATGCTTGTAATGTTGGGTGCCTGAGTGGTGTCTCTGTCTAGTCTATTAGCTTAGAGTCTTCCTGCATCTTCTATATCAGTCATTTAATACATTTCAATTTCAAAGCCCCTTTTGATCTTTAAAGCTATGCTCTAGTGCCACAAGTAACAAGTTTTTTTTTTTGTTACACTTCCTAATACTAGTATTCTTCTTATCTTTAATGGAATAATGATTCGTGAATTGAAGAAGAAAAGAAGTTAAGCAACCAATTGGAATGACAATAACACTTCAAGTTGTTGTATGTGGGTGGTGTGTTCTTTTTTTCCATTTTTGCTCACAACTTGAATATTATGCACCATCATTAGTACATCAATATTGTGTGAGAATGCAATACAAGTAGTAATAGATACTTAAAGATTCTCTAATCATTCGGTCTTAGATCGATCTTTATTTAATGTATTGAAAAAACAATTGAAGGTCGGTTCAGTTGATAAAAAGTCAATTCATCCGCAAAACTGTAAGTTCAAGTTTAATAATCAATGTGATGATCTTTTTGATGAATGATCTATAAATATCTCTGTAAATGTTGTTTCTGCATTGAAGTCTACTCAAATTTGTAACCTAACTCACCTCAACTTTATCTTAGAAAATATATATTAAAAGAGATAAGGTTATTAAATAAATTTTAATTATTTTAAAAAAATTATTCTAGATAGTTTGATTCACAAAAATAAACCAAGCAATAATGTAAGTCAAGGACCCACATATCACAATGTTTAGCATTGAAAATCCTTGGCAACTTGCTTGGAATCTGGGGTCCCAAGAAGGCTTCAAAACCAAAAGTAAACTAGAAGTATGTATCTCATCTCAGATATCTTTTTTATTCTGAATTTAGTTTCCATGGCCACGTGCTGTAGGACCTCCCCACTTATAAAATTAATAGCCACCACCCCTTTTTTCTATGTTTGGATTCATCTCTAATAGTTTCCATGATGTATAAAATATCTTATGTGAAAAAGCTTATTTGCTTAGTATATTCATTGTGTCATATCATCATCTTCAATATTTTATGTTACCGTCCAACTCTAATACATCACATTTAATTGGCCAATACTCAATTTTTTTTTTTTTAAGTAAATTGGTCAATACTCAATTGTCAATAGTAAATAGTCCTTCAAAAAAATAAATAAATAGTTATAGGAGTAAAAATCATGGTCAAAATGAGACTGAAAAATAATTTGTGTGATTTAATTTTAAAATATTTTTATAGTCAAATGTCAATTTCAGGGAGAACAAGAAAAGTATTCATCCTGTCAAAAAAAATAAAATTCATTTCCTCTACAAAAAAGTATTCATTTCAAATCTACTAGTACTCTAAATCATTGGATTAACTCAACCATTAGGGTGCAATTAGAGATCACAGTAGATTATTTTGACAAGGTGAACTAACTTCAGATTTTTTTGTCCCCATAGACAAATTTAGGATAAACAAGAAAAGATTCCTTTCAAATCAAAATTGACATTAAGAATTGTACCATAATGCAACAAGTGACTAAAATAAATATTACACTTTTGATTAAATGTCTTGAAATGAAATGATACAAATCTTCATAAATGAGAAATACCAAAATGATTTGTCAATTATTTGAAGGATGCCACTACCATCAAATTTTCCAAGGCATTTGTGACCTCCCTACCCTATAGTACTTCTTAGTACTAAGATAAACTATGGTCTTCCCCCTAATCTTTTTAGTTGCACATGTCACAAGATTGTAGAGTTTTCCCATGACCAAAATGCTAAGGTTGACACACATGAATTAGCATGTCATTAAGTTTATCAATTAGCAGAAATACCAGGATGGTCATTAGAGGAAACATGTCCACATGAAATTTTTTGTTTTCTTCCTTTTCTTTGTTTTTTGCTACCTCCTCCTTCTAGAATTCCCCCTTTTTCCTTCTCCACATCTTCTTGAAGGTGCTTCATCTGTCTTCATACCAAGAATTAAAAAATGTTGGATCAGTATGAAGTTAAATGTAGTGGACCAATCTTCCTAAAATAAATTGCATTTATAGAAGAGACCAGCTATATAATATATGGAGTAAACCATCAAATTACTTCCTGTCTTTGTACCAAATTTTCAAATTAGTCCCTGACTCTATTAATAACTCAAAATGATCTCTGTCTTTATCAAACGTTTTTCAGATTGGTCCCTGGCTCTATTAGTTTTGTAAGGAGATCACTAGGAAGAATCACTTACCACTTCTATATACTCCACCCATACTCCATTGTTTTGTATCCTCATTCATTGGTAATGATAATTTACAAGATTGACCTTGATAACATGAACAACAAAAAAGATACCACTAATTAAAAGACTCATGGGAAAAATTCTCAACACAAATTAACCACTTTTTCCTGAACCACTTAATCTATCTCCAGAGTAATTGGCAAGGTTAAAAACAAATCATAACAATTCATGCTTCAGACAGATCCTCGACAACAGCAACACTACACTGGTACAACGAATGCACAATTGTTGGACCGTCTGGATTCAGACGATCCAACTGCAACAATTGCATCTATGCAACTACCGCACATGAACCAAATTCTAAATCTCTGATCATTCTCATTACGTCAAAATCTTGTATAATTTAAAGTAAACCCCATAACTCAATTACATGTTAAACCCCTATCTTTTTGTTGTTACTACACATAGGCCAAACAAGTAAAGTCATAAATCATTCAAAATACAATCTTTCAAAATAGATGCAACTCATAATCCTTACTTATGTTATATATATGTTTGCCATGAATGTTACGTCAAATGAAGGAAAACATATAAAAAATGATAAGCGTATACTGACCCCAAAACAGAAGTTCTGGTAATTTGCACCAAAACTAGAAGAATCCTCTGCCTTCCCAAAATTCATTTGAGTGGAATTGCGCTTATTTGAATTCGAGCTTTCACTGAACGTCATGAAAGTCGATGAAGTGGAGCAACCCGAAGCATTAAGAGAGGTGCTTCCATTTAATCCGATATCCGCTTGAAACATATCATCAAACAACTGTTGTAACTCCTCGAAGCTCTCCTCTCCATTTTCCTGTATTACATATCAATTAATCAATTTTCGAGTTAAGTGATAGATGAATTGAAAGAGCTAAAAAGATCAAAATTTTGACGAAAAAGCTAAAAAGATCAAAATTTTGACAAAAAAGAAAATACTAACATAACAGATAACTCGAATTAATCTATTTATGGAAAGTACACAAGGAAATTTACGAACATGGCCCAATCCAGTAACTACTTTATCCTTCCAACAATTATTTTCAAATCTAGTTTGACATTGCCCACAATAAAATAATGTCTTGTTCTACAATCCAAAATTGATTCACTTGAATTATTTTTTAAATAATAATATATTACTCATATAATTTTATTTATCTCATAATTTAAGAGTTGAGTGAAAATCAATCACATCTTCCCCAACAATAAACCCCCACCATACCAACTATCATAGCAATTGGACCAAAGAAGACAAACATTATTAGGACCCAATCCCAAAAGGTAAAAAGACACAACTACATAGTATTAGGCTAAAGAAGACACTATGTTTGTCTAACTTTATCCACTAAACAAAAAATATATAAAAAAACAACCAACGTTGTTTGTGTCTAGCTTTATTATCACCTAACCTAACGTTCCACTAATTACAAGCAAACAAAACAAAAAGATATTGCAAAAATATTAAGATATTAAAGAGGACTCACATTTGATTTAGTTTGGCTCATCATTGTAACCATTTCATTCAGAAAGTCTCCCATACCCTGCAAAACAAAATTCATTTTCTTAGATTATAGCACATCAAAATTATTGGTTCGAGAATACTCCTCTCTATTTGATTGAAACAAGATTCAATTCCATGAATTATTGCCTCTTATTGAAAACATATACACAACATGCCACATGTGCTATGTGACACATAAATTGACTTAATTTAGAAGAAAATGCATGCTTTTGTGAAAAACATTTTTTTTTCCTCCTTTGGGAAAAGACATTTGTTGTGGAAAATGTTTTCCTACTAATCTTGAAGAAGATATCTCTTTTTTTCACGTGAAAGAGGAGAAGAAAAATAATTGGACGGTGCAAAAATCAGAAACATGACAATACTGTTGATGACATGACAAAAGTGACATCATCATGCAAATTTGATAGTATGATTAATTATATGAAAAAAAATTGTGACATTATGAATAATTGAATGAAGACTCATACAAGTTTTATTCAAAGGTAGAAGTTCATTGTCTTCTTTAACTTAAGGTCTATAATAGTGACATAATTAGTGTCATTTTACATGTATACCTCAAAACTTAACTCATTTATATTTTTTCTTAATTTCGTCGTACCGACATTGACCATATCATTGTTTCGTGGAGACAAATATGACCATGAGGGAAATTTCGTTCTCAATCTCCCCACCTAACGATCAAATCAACCTTATATCCCTAATTCAGTTTCAATATTCATTAAAATAAAATAAAAATAAATAACAAAACTGAAAAGACAGAGTCATAAACTAAAATTGTTAATGTGAAAGTGAAAAGGTTAAATTAAGGTTGCTTCTCTTCTCTCCCCTCAAGGAAATGAAGAAACAAAACATAACGCAAAAGAGGGTCCCCAACTCATGAATGGTGTGAAACAAGTGCCTTACATTTTCGTCATCATCACTGTCGTAAACTCCAACGTCGTACATTAATCTCTTGTTCGAGTCAGATAAAACTGTCCCAAAAAAAAAACATCATTTACATTTTAGACCCAATATATAAAAACAAATAAAAATTACAATTTTTAGTACAAAATATACTAATGAATCATGGCTCATGGGACAATATTCAACAATGAAAATAATATTAAATTAAAAAAATACATGTAAATTACCAGAATAGGCTTCTTGAATTGCCTGAAATTTCTTCTTAGCTTCTTCCACAAACTTCACATTCCCTGAAGCTGAACAACGATCTGGATGCCATTTCTGTCCATTTAATCAAATTATTTTCTTTTCTAAACAATTCCATCTTTCATCATAACAACAATAATTCATGTCCAAAATATCTTGCTTTCACAATTTCCCAACACATATAGGACTCAAAATATAACTTTCATGGTACAAAAAAAAACAAATTGAGGGTTCTTTCAACCATGAAAAAAATATATCTAATTTTGAGATGACCCATGTGAATAAAATTTAGAAAAAAAAGGGTGGTTAGAATAGAAACAGAGACGGTGTAGAAAGAAAAAGATTATAGAAAGTATAAGCATTTCTAACCAGTGCAAGTTTCTTATAAGCATTCCTTAGCTCTGAATCAGAGCATTCCTTATTCAATCCCAAAACTGCATAGAAATCATTGCTTTTGTTTCCTTCGTTAGCCATATTATTTCCAACAAGAACAATCCAAATTTTCACAACCAACTAGATCAACCAACCAAACTAGAATTCTCCAACAGAACCAATCAAATATCAAACTAATGTTTTTTGTATTGTCGGCAAATTGAATCAAACAAACTCAATCAAAACACAAAATCCGTACAACCATAAAAGTAAGAAACTAAATTCTAAGAGACATACATACAATCACAATAACATTACTATGTGATTATATATATAAAATATGTAATATTAATATACAACTTGGATGACAACTTGAGTTGCGGCTACATGTTTGTGAATAGATACATAGTACTTAGCATTTTGTTTTGTTTTAGACTAGATGGAATGAAGGGTTGAAGTGTAAAGACTTAGCCTCATGAATACTCTAGAGACCTCTAATACTAGACTTTATATAGTTTATTTTTGTTTTATTTTCATATTATTTAAAAGATGCACAAACAACCATTTTGGTCAATGAATATGTGAGACGATGTTACTATAGTATTGAAATGTATCAAAATTACAAAAAGTATACTAAAATATGTCATTTTTTTTTATTGACATTAGTTTGGACATAAACTCCGATCGTTTAACTTCGTTAATCTTTTTTGATAAAAAAAGTTTCATCAATTTTTACTTCATATCAATTGAACTACTCAATCCTCTATTGTTCAGATCTAATATGTTTTTTCTTCGCCAATTTAGTTTATGAATTATTAACAAAAATGGTATCTAAGATAAATTTTGATACATTCAAAGATTATAATGAAAGTAATTCACACGTTTCAGACCAAAATAGTTGTTTCCTTTTTAAATTAAAAATCAATGAGAATATCGTTTCTGTTTTTAACAATTAATTAATTAAACCCAAAGAAGTGGTTTTGGATGGGTGGTGATGTAGGGCTGAGATTCTATGATGTTAGATATTTTTTTGTGTCCAGAAGGTTCTCTGTGAATGAGAAAAAGTCCTAAAACTCCTTTTGTTGTTTTTGTTGTTGTGTGCAAATAAAGGGAAAACGTGAGTTTATGAAATTGTTAATAAAAAAGAGAAATAAAAGTTAAATTCATGGGAGGGTCCCACTATAGATGTTATAAGCTGTTTAACCGCTTTGAGAATGAATTGATTGCTCACACTCCATTGTCTTTGTCGGATGATAAATAAATTAGTTAGGAGTGCTTTTCATCCCTGTAATATATGTTATTTTTTTATTTTTGCTTCTATAAAATTTTCGGTTTTGATTTACACCCTCGTAAAAAACAAAATCCGGAAAGCACCCTTATTAGGCCATTCAAAAACCAAAATTTCTTAAAAAAAATTCTAAAAATGGCCTATTAGGAGTGTTTTTTGGAAAAATAATAATTTACGAGGGTGCAAATCAAACCGAAAATTTTATAGGGGTGAAAATTGGAAATGACATATATTAAAAAACACTATTAACTCTAAATAAATTGATGATAAAAGGTTGTGGAGCTCACTTTTGGAAATAGTTTGTCTAAAGAAAAATCTACTGTAATACTTTTTTATTAACAAGAATGCAAATTTTGATTTATTTAATGTCAATTAGTAAATGAAGTGACATAGGCTACATACAACAAAGTAGGTTAAGAAATGAAATTTGGAGTTGGAATTTGGAAATGTTTTAAAAGATAAAAGGCTTAATTACATTTTTGGTCCTCACATTTTGATCAACTCACGAAAATGGTTATACCTCTTTTAAATCGAACAAAATCGTCCCTAAATTATATGTTTTTTGCAGTTTAGTCCTATATCTCTTTATTTCTAACTCAAGAAATGCACAGAAATGACAGTTTTAGTCAAACCACATATGTTCAACCATGAAATAAACAAGGAATAAAGCATGTGGGTATAAAGAATCTACTTTATCCAGCACACTAACCTAATTTCTGAGACATGTTACATACCTGAAACATGTCTTAGAAATTAGTTTTTTTTTGGATTGTGTGCTAAACAAAGTAGATTCCTTGTACCCACATGTTTTATTCCTTGTTTATTTCATGGTTGAGCATAGGTGGTTGGACTAAAACTGTCATTTCTGTGCGTTTATGGAGTTGAAAATAGAGGGATATGACTAAAACTGCAAAAAATATATAGTTTAGGGACGATTTTGTTCGATTTAAAAGAGGTAGAACCATTTTCGTGAGTTGGTCAAAATGCGAGGATTAAAAGTGTAATTAAGCCAAGATAAAATTAGATTGGTGTTGCTTACATTAACTTAAAAGATTTTATTCATGTTATATACAAAGTAATGATATTCGTACAACCATTTAATAATATTTTTTTATTTTATTTTTTCATTAATAAAAGCAACAGAGAGAAAGACTAAGAGAACACAAGAATAGTACAACCATTTAAGAACATTTTTTTTTTATTTTATTTTTTTATAAATAAAAACAACGGAGAGAAAGACTAAGAGAACACAAGATAATAATAAAAGTATAAATTTTGTCCAAAACTTATCTTAAAATAGTAAATAAATATCATTTATCTTTTTTTACATGAAGTCCAAAATGAACATCATACTACATTTACATTTTTATGACTTTTACATTATTTTTCTCTTATATCAAGTTTGACATCCAAAATAATTTGTATACGGTGTCGGTTTTATGTGTCTACATGACCTAACTATTGTTCTACAACTAAGCAAGTCTTCCTTAGTTATAACTCTAAATAAAAAATATTTGGATGCATAAATAGAAAAAAATTAAAAGAGGAATAAACTAATGACATTATTTTATACTTTTATCTTTTGATTTTTTTAATCTGTGTGTTTAAGTATTTTTTATTTGTGCATGTGATCAACTAGAACATACCCCTATAATTATAAATAGTTAAAAGAATAATTTTTGTGTTTGTTGGAGGACTTTTTTACTCCACAAATGTAGTTTTATGTTCAATGAAAAAATTGCGGTATCTAAACACTACAAGAAATATGATAATTTGTCAGGGGTAGAATCACCGGCAAAATGCACAAAGCCTTGGGAAACGGCTGTTTAACAAGGATTTTGCCAGGGGCGAAATCCCTAGCAAAGCAGGTCATCGCAAATAACCATGCCAGGGCTTTAGCTCCTGGAGAAACTCTTTGGTTAAAACATATGCCTTTTGTTGAAGTGATGAATGAGTGGAGATCTTAAGTAGATTCAAGGAGTCTTTTGTAATATAGATTGAAGATTCAGACGCCAATGGATGCCATTAAATTGGTGAATTTTAAGTCCATAGGTGGCTATTGAAGAGTAAAAACAATACAATTTTTAGGGGTTTCAGTTTAGGTGGCTAAATCAAAGTGATGCGAAAAATGGTATTTTCATGCATGTTGTCAAAGCCCGAGGAAATTTGATTAAGATCACAATATTAAGGGTGGTTGATCAATGAGTTGTAAATCTTGCAGAAGTTCGTAAATACATACTCCTTATGGTCTCATATATAAGTTTTTTTTTTTATTTTTTTATTTTAAGTTTATTGAATAATTAATATATCTGATCTTCATCGTAAATATGATACATTAATTATTCAATGAACTTAAAATATAAATATCTTCTTATATATGAGACGATGAAGTACTTTTTACAACATTTCTTTGAGGTCATTGTTGGATGATCTTTCTTTCCCATTAAATTCTAGGGAGAACAATGATTTATTATCGATATCATTTATAGTATAGGAGATTTTGAGAAAAAAGTAAGAGGCCCGACCTAAATTATTTGAATTTTAGCTTTACTAAATCTTTTTATGATCTTGTGAAAAGGGGAGATGAGTTTTATTTAAGGAATTCTTGTGAAATACTTACTAATCTTCGTTATTGTTTCTCCTCCTATTTTTTGTACTATGGTACCTAAGGTAGAGAGCCCTCAACCCCTTGGAGATATAATGGGGGCCAAAGTATCAACAGTTTGATTTGATAAGGTAATTAGCTTTTATTTGGGAAGGCAACTAGAGGAAACTAGTGAATGATGATGTTGTTATGGTCAATGAGGTGGTAGACATAAGTACCTAACAAGAAATGTCTTAATTTTAAGGTTGATTTTATGAAGAAGTGTGATTCTATCAAGTGGGGTTCATAGGTTACATGATGAGAATGTTGGCTTTTGTGACAAATTGTAACTTGTAAGCTTTGGTCGTGTTTGTGTGTTATAAGGAAACCTCTTAATTTTTGTTAATGGTTAGTAACACGCTAGCTCTATTTGTTTTTCCTATTGGTCATTAAGGGCTTGGGCAGAATGTAGGATACTTGAATTTGAATTTGGTGGTATCTCGTTTTCAATATGGAATGTTGTTTATCATAGATGTGTAGATAATTTACGTAAGATTATTGCTCTTCTCGTATATGTTTTGCTCATTTCCGTCAAAATAGTTGAGCGTGAGTTAACACACACATGTGTATTTCTCAGCGGAAATGAGCAAAAACAGATGGAAGAAGTGTAATTCTTTTTATGGAATGTGAAGTCACTCTTGAATTGGTTTGATTTGGATTTTAGGTATCATCCTATCCTTTACAAAATAGCATGTTGGACTAACAATGACAAATGACAATGATGGTACTTCCTATTTCATAATTTTGACATGACAAAAGTAATTAATCAAAATAAATTGTGATTTTAAATCGCATATGTAAATGTTAAGATTATAATCAACTTTGCTTAATCGAAAGTATGAACATCTAATTTTTATTGATTTACGGGATGGTTTGGAAGATAGATGAATGTCCCAGTAACATTCGTCCAAATGTTATTCAATTAGATGTGCTTATCAAAAGTTAATTCAAACGTTCTTTGGCATAAAGCGGTTCCTCTCAGAGTCAAGTTATTTGTTTGGCGCCTACTTCTCTATGCATTTCGACTAAGGATAATTTGCTCGGAAAGGGTGTGATTTAGAACAATGATCAACAATATATGAGGTGATGCATAATGAACGAAGATGTGAGCCACTTATTTGTCAAGTGAGATTTTTTTGGCAGAATTTGGTCCTTGATTTCAAATTGAATTGGTTTTGTTGCGGTTCATCCAGAATCCCTTTCAAACCATCTTATGCTTTTTAGTTGTTTAAGTGGTTTTTTCCAAGCAAGATCGTATGACTCTAAACTTTATTTGACTCCCTTGTGTATGAGTCATTTGGAAAGAAAAAGACCATAGTATTTTTTCGCCCAAGGAGACAAATCTGCAAACGTTATATGACAAAATTAAGCTTCAGTCTTTCTGGTAGTTGAAAGCAAGATACACAACTTTCGTTTTCTCGGTGGCTTACTACTGTTTAGTGCTTGAATACAATTTCTTAATTTGTTTCTTTTCTTGTCTTTCTTTTATTTTTGTGTTCGCACCTTGTATTGTATACATTTATTAACTTTGTTTCAGACAGATCTTGTTATTGCAGAACTTAACTAGTTTGAGTAATATATTTCATTTTGTCTTTAAAAAATATTGTTAAAAATGTTTTTTTTATTTATTAAGATGCTATAAAACATAGTTGTACCCATAAACATAATTCAACTGGTAATGACATTACGATATGCATGGATCATGATTTAAATCTCAAATTTTTCGCTTATTTACTTTAAAGATAAATTTATAGCCATGACAAAATACAGACAAATAGAGTTTATGTGGCCCCTTTGACACATATGCATATTTGTTTTTATAAAATCTCATAAAGACAAATATACATGAAAAATGTTAAAAGGTCTTACAACTAATAGAGACAAATAGAGTTTATGTCTCCTCTTTAACTTTAATCACGTTTCCAACTTGGTGATGATGAAAAGAAATGAAAGGAAGAAAAAAGAATGGCAAACAAACACCAAGTTGCAGCAAGAATATTTAGTAAACTCTCTCAAGTGGCTTTAATTGGGGTGCACCTTTAATTGGTGTGATAAAGGAGAAGCTTTGTTATTTAAATGATTAATTTACAAAGTCTATTTCAGTTCCAAAGTTCAAAGAACAAATCACTTTAGATGGTAAATGATTTTGAACTGTTAATGATACTTTAAGCTTACTTATTTAACAGTCTAAAGTGAATGACTTTTGGCTTATGACATTGATATCTATTCCCAAAAATAAACGAGTTAAGTCATACCAGTAATCATAATTCCAGCTGCCTATCAACTATTCAATTTAAGACTTTGTCAAAGATAATAAGGTATGGGTAGTGGTGTGTATTTAAAGGTGAAAAAAAATATCTTATGCCACAATCACAGAATCTATAATAGGTTGTGGTTGTTAACACTTGAATATATGTAGGACAAATCACAAGATGCTTATGAGTCTGGAAAAAAAACCTTCAAAAGTGTATGTTTGAATGGAATCGAAATTATATTTGTCTAAAAGTACACATTAAGACAACACTTTTTTTTTTTGGGTGTACATGGGAGGTGGTTTTTTAGGGTGAGTGAAGTTAAGTTGGTCACAGCTGCAGGAAATCAGCTAGCTTCGATAAGTCGAAAACGATATTTGCCCTTATTACAAGTTGGTGGTAATGTATTGTACCTTTCCACCAATGTTACACCACACCACTTGATTAATGACCTCATTATGTATGCAATAACATAATAGTTGCAAAGTGACAATCAATCTTGATTATTCTGATGTGAATATGAAGAAAATAATGAATTATGTTTTCTGCAGAAGTGCTTTTAATTGAATATGAAAGCCATTGTTAGAAGAGCATTGACAATGGAATAACTACCAACATATTTTTCCTTTATGAATCACACACAAATAGATACATCATCATTATTACAAAACATGTTCAGAATTAATCACCCTAAAAGAAGAGCAAAATCTTGACTTCTATCTGCAACAAAACCTATACTACATCATTGGGTTCTCACTTCTGATGGCTTTGATCCATTCGAGTTCAAGTCTGAAATCACCTGGTCCAGATCTAGCACCTGGGACACCACCCTCGGCATTGACAGAAAAAGACATGCCAAGAACACGTGATGGATTCATTTCAATTTCTGCATCTATAACGTTCCCTCTCCAAGTAGGTACATATCGAGCTAAAGGAATCTGGTCAATCGATGAAATTACTGAGCACATGCAAGCCATTGAAATTCATGATAGAAAATAATGTAACTAAATGTGCAAGTATCATCACTACAGTGCTTAGTATGGGCCAATGGTACCGACCCCTTCACTTACACATGCATAGAGAGCCAACAAGGCACAAAACCAAGCAACAGTTAATTTTTTCAGTTTCATATATGTTGTCTACTCAGTTACAAATAGCAAACATCAGAGCGAAGAAATCCAATGTTTGTAGTTTCTCCTGACCATCAAAAGCCCTTTTTTTCAAGATCAAATGGACCCCAAGGGTTTACTCAACGTAATGTTTAAAAAATGTATCATAGCATGTAAACACAATTTAATAGTATCTATAGCAAATATTCAACATTCTAATTTAATACCGTACTACACCGCCACAAATCACCTGAGGCCAGATCCTGCTTAACCCATACTAGACCAGACCATGACATCACAATTATAATTTGAAGTACAAATTCACAAATCACAAGATAAGTTCACAATTCATTGCACAAATAAGTATAACATGTTCAAAATCAATCACAATCAATATTACTAAAGAGCGACGGATGACTGGACTAGGTTCCTCTCGTTGTAGCTAAATTTAGCTTTAGTAGAGCTAGGTTTCAACTCATCGGAGTTGGGTTCATTCACCGGGTTGGCATTTTGGGTTCATTGCAAACTTGCAACGATGGTTTTTTTTTTCTTCATGTTTTATGGTTTGTGACATTGTTTGAGTTGGGACTATGGGGTTGAGAGTTGAGACCCAATAGAACATCGTTAACCTCCTTTACAAACAAGTTCAAATTGGAATGTTAAATGCATCTATGTAGTCGAGTGTTACAACTATAAGATTGATGTTTTGTGCACCATGAAGTCTTATGATTCATTTGTTGCATCCGGTTATTTTTAAAAAACACAGAAAAAACCTATTCATTCCAAGTTCAAATTGGAATGTTAAATGCATCTATGTAGTGAGTGTTACAACTAAATTGCAGGCCTGTTCATTTGTCCTCAAACTCTTGATTCTATGTCTGTTTACCTAGGTTTACACAGAAAAAAACCTATAAGCGAGTTAACCCGATTTCACCAAATAATTTAAACTTTGGGGAGAGTTGGTTCATAACAACCATTCATTAAATTGATAATATTCCAGAAATTAGCATAATTGAAGGGCTAAACAGTTCGCTATTTCTTGTCACAAGCTATAACTTTTGTAAAACCTTGCAGTGGATGGAGAATTACATGAGATATGTGCATGTGCTTTCAATGCACCTTATCGAGTCCTTAATCTCAAAGTTCAAGCCCGTCAAGGTAACTACGTTTTGGAATTTAATTAGGCATAACTAGTAAGACAGTAAACATTTGTGGCAGAAAAAACAGTCACAAGCAGCACAATACAGTCACTCAAACATTATTTGAGAATACGTCCAACAAGATTACAGGTTATCATAAATAACACACAGTGCTATAAATAGCAGATTGCAGAAAATAGCGAAACGCCAGAACTTCGTTGTTAAATAGCAGATAGCATTGCAGGCAAACAGAGGAAGCCGCATATCATTGAAATAAGTAAACTATACACAAGAAAAGGCATTTTGCATTCAGATAAAAAAGGAAATGGGGAATATATGAGTAATCACTAACTCTATAGTTGGTCAAGTTTGGCACATACGCAGACTTCACAATTTTAGTTTATTATTTTAAAACACCTAAAATTATCTATTTTTTCTGCTGTTGCTACTACATCAACTAGTAGAGACTAGAAAAGTGTCCGCTATTTTCCGAATAGTGAAACTAGGATAGTGTTGCGGTTTTCGTTGCAGTTTTATCAAAATCCTCTATGCTATGGTGATGCTATTTGAAAACACTGACAACACAAACAGAAAGCCTATTCGGACATATCGGTCATTACTAATCAGGATGTAAGCAGTAAGATGGAAATCGGACTTGCCTTTGCAATATACCAGTTATCTTTGGGCACATAAACAAATGATTGCCATGAGTTATCCTCCATCTGTCCAGGTGAGTTAACCCAATTCTCCGTGTAGATCTGCACCATAATCCAACTAGTTACAATACTTGCAAGACTAGCAAGAAATGAAACTTGAAACCCTCTAAACTTCCCAGGACAACATTTTGGCATTTGAAAAGAAAAGGACACTCACAGTAGATATATAACTTCTTCCATCTCCTTTAAGTTTCATAGCTATAGTATCATATGAATCCAAGTCGATGAAGCCATCAAACTACAAAAACACAGTATTGCGTAAGGCATTAATATTGTCGTTGAACAAAAATGAGAATCATTCATAAATTCAATTCAATATGCACTAGGCATCAACATTGTCGTTGAACAAATGATCTGTTTGAATTGACTTATCAGCTTATCTAATGGCATAAGCAGATGAGAGACTGTTTGGGAGAGCTTATGAAAACAACTTAAGACATGTTCATAAGCTGTTTCCAACTTATTTCAATAAGCTCTCCAAGATAGCTTACGAAAACAACTTGAATTAATTTATCTTTAGTCATAGAAATAGGTTATACCTAAGTAATTATATCATAACCGCTTACACTATAATCACTTAACTAAGTTGTTTATCCAAACACTGCAAAATCATTGAGAGAAAGAATCAGACACCATTCATACAATATGCACTAGCCATCTATGTTGTTGTTGAACTTGAACAAAGGGCCTGTTTGAATTGATTATTTAAACTTATCTACTAGCATAAACACTTGTGAGACTGTTTGGGAGAGCTTATGAAAACAACTTATTATAATCTGTTTTCAGCTTATTTCCACAAGCTCTACAAGATAGCTTATGAAAACAACTTATAGCTTACAAGAAAAAAATTTAACTTTATTTTATTTTTCGATATAGAAATAGGTTATACATATGTAAATGTAATTATCAATGTTAATATATTATCAGATGACAGAAAGCCAAAAATCCGACATGGCACCATATTTGAAAACACTGGTAATTATATGATAAAAGCTTATACTATAAGCACTTAATTCAGCTATATATCCAAACAACACTAAAGTCTTTGGGGGAAAAAAAGCCACCTTTTTGGATCGCATTCCACAAAATCCACCTCTACTAATATTCCATTTAGCACCTTGAGTAACCTCAAAAGAAAGATTCCCAGAGAAAATTCCAGTAGTTTTACCATTTTCAGATTCAGGTATCTGCAATGATGCAGATGACAAACCTGAACAACATTAACAATATGAAAAACAAAATTAAAAACCCAGAAATTAAATTAACCAAAGTTTCAAACTTTAGCAAGAAATAATAATGTACCTCCAAATTCAGAATCAGAATACAAATGCCATTTTGATAATTCTTGCTTGGAATTGAAGTTGAATATGTATTTTTCAGGTGGTGGCATCAAATCATCAAAACTACCAGATATAGCTGTTGAAATAAAAATCTTCAATTTATGTAACAATTTGAATAAGAGAATGAGTGAATATTGAAAAATTAATACCTTTCTTAGTAGCATCCATTGATGCTTGGAACAGTCTTCGTATTCTTGACATCTCTCTCTCTCTCTCTCTCTCTCTCTCTCTCTCTCTCTCTCTCCTGCCAAGAGGGAAGGAAGCATGTTTGGAAATGGGCCTTCTTCTTTTGGGTTTTGAAATTGTGCTAGGCCCAACTCTACTATGTTAAATTTTGGAAACCGGCTCTTTAAACACCTCAATTTTGCTTTCAATCGGGTTGTAACTACTAATCGACTAATTTTGTATGTTGAAATTCAACCGGGTTGTGGAATTCGATCGTCTTTTTTCAATAAAGTGAAAGGTTTTAAGGTGTCTAAAGAGGATCGCTCTAAATTTTGTATAATAGTTGAAAAGAAAAATAATTGCTAAGATAACTCTTCGTAAGATCTGGATATTAAGTTTGTTGAATAGAATTTGAATCAAATTTTAAAGCAAGGTGTTAGTTGAATTGAGGTGTTAAAAAGAGAGAACAATTAAGGTGTTAAAAAGAGAGAACAATTAAAAATGACACCTAGCTCAATTGATAAATATTGATATTTTTAGTTAAACATAATTACTCTGGTTTAAAGTTGTGTGGATGAATTTCAAATTGTGATTGTCACTTCTAGAAAAAAAAGAAGATGGTTAGTAGATATTTGACACTACATGATGAACAAAATAATGTCCCATAAGATACATTTCTCAACAACTCAATTTATTTAAGAATAATTGTTGTTATGTCATGGCCTCAAATCCAAATTATTTAGGCACCCATATTAAAAATAATTCTTGATGTGTATGTATACCATGATAATTTAAATTTGTAATTGTGATCCCACAACATTTCTTGATGTGTATGTATACCATGATATAATTTCGAACATTACTATGGGTTTACATTGAAGAATTCAAAGTACAATTTGTAAATTCCTTATTTTGAATTTTGGAACTACCATAGTCTAAGTTACATGTAGTTTGAGTGGAAGATATTGTTGCAATTAGATGTGTCAAATTCTTTGAAATTTTCAGAAGAACCACTTATAAAAAGGGGAGAAAATGTTATAAGACTGATATTTTTTTTGGACTAAATAGAGACTAATATTCTTTCCTTAAAAAAAAAAAAAGAGACTAATATTCTTTATTAATTAAATAGAATATAACTTTTAACAATTTTAAATAATATACAGTTAAACCTTTGTTGTTCTCTTGATTTACTTGGACACATGTAGCCGTACCGTAGGAGATTCTATAATCAAATATATATACATTTATTTATTTTAGGGTTAAATATGTTTTTAATCCCTATAAATATACCAACTTTTCGTTTTAGTCCCTCTAAATTTTTCCTTCAACTTTTAGTCCCTATAAAATTTTTAATCACTACTTTTAGTCCCTATTTTTAAATTAATTTTAGTATTTTTTTTAGTGAAATTATGCAGAAATGTGTAAAATATTGTAAAAATATTTCCCAAAAAAATTTAGAATTTTTTAACAAAACATAAATTTAATATGAATTTTTAATCATAAAAAATAGAAAAATTCATATTAAATTCATGTTTTGTTAAAAAATTCTACATTTTTTTAGGAGAGATTCTTATAATATTATGAATTTTTCTGCAAACTTTTATTTAAAAATGTGAATTCTACATATGAGTTTACTTTAAAAGAGGGACCAAAAGTGAAGATGGAAAATTTTTGGAAGACTAAAAAAGTTGAAGGAAAATTTTAGAGGGACTAAAACGAAAAATTCGTATATTTATAGGGACTAAAAACATATTTAACCCTTTATTTTATAAATAAGACAAAATTCCAGTCTTTTGCCAACTAAATAGATTAATATGGTCAACGAATCTATGATTATTTAACATAGAAATAGATTAATATGTTCAAAGAGTCTATATATGATTAATTGGCATACGAGTGAAAAGTAATAGGATTGAAAAAAAACAGAAGTGTTTTGTTAAAGAATAGAAAATAGATGTATTTGATTAGACTGCTGCATGTAAAATAAAGATTAAATAAGGTTTTAATATAATTTTCTTAAGTACATATATATTTTAAAAAATTAAATAGACTTAATTATAAATTATTTAAAAATTAAATAAAATCCGGGAACTCATTCAATCGTCTGGTTTTTTTTTTTTTTTTTTTTTTTAATTTCTAAGAAAATTAAATAATACCACCTAAAGATTTATTTATTTTTGACAAAATACCACCTAAAGATGTATATAAGATTTTAATTTTGTTGGTGAGTTAAATGAATTCTTATAATTTAACAAAATATAAGGATACTTGGCGGATAAAATTCATCTTAAACTATGATTAAAGATTTGAACAATTGAATATATATTCAATTAACCAAGCTGTATGTATAGTTTAACATAAAAATAAAATAAATCATGCATGGCCAACCTAACATTGTTGCTACGGCATCCAACGTCTAGGCAATTGTACAAGGTACAAACACATCATTATCAATTTCATCGTCGCAGTTAAAACAAATTTTCTTTCACAATCAACATTAATTTAAGGGACATGTACAATATGGAATATATCAAGGACATAATCAAGTACCTCAAAGGACTACTATTTAAGAAACAATTGTCTCAAACAATCTATAGAGCAATCAATAGAAAATAAGCTAAAGCCTAAAGGGTTATTTTTGCAATGGGAGCTAGAGAAAGCAAGTTAAGGAAATTGGTTAGTGGTGGAAGTGGAAGTCCTTACTACAAACGTATACAAGGTCCTATGTTGTTGGTACCAAGAGGTTATGTTCCAATATGTGTTGGAACAAATGAAGAAACATGTAAGAGATTTATGATTCACACAAGAGCACTTGGTGATGTATTTTTTCGTGAATTGTTGGTTAAGTCTGAGGAGGTATATGGATTTAGGAATGAAGGGGTTTTGAGGATCCCATTTGAAGCACAAGAGTTTGAGGAGTGGTTTAATGGAAGGTCCAACAAGATTAAAATTAAGAGGATGGTAATACCAATTTGATTTTTAGAGATAGTATACAATTCTATCCATTGATCATGTTTATAGGTTGGTGAATTTGTCACTTGTCAATGTATTTGTGTTCATTCTCTATCAAGATATTGTTTTTGTAATTAATATAGGGTGTGATTGATCATTTTTCAAGTAAATATTAAAATACACCGGTATTTATTTATTTTTCAGTAGTGCATTGATGGGTCCCCGCGAGCTTAACTCAGTTGGTAAAGATAATTTATAATGTATGCATGATCCTGAGTTCGAATCTCAGACACCGCCAAAAAAGTAGTACGTTGATGGGTTGCACATTATCAAAGTTGCATTTTAGCTATACATCAAAATAGGTAGGTTTTATATTTAGATATTAATTTTTATACAATTTCAATGTGAAAAGTTTTATATTGTCCAAAAATCACAATTGTTAGAACTATGATAGTTTGCGCACACACACACACTTTGTTTACACATGGAGAAGAAGACTATTAAAAATATCACTTGTATAGTGACATTAATTTGAAAACCAATTTACACCAGTATTTATACAGCGTGTTGAATCCCACATTGATCTCATAATGCTCATTTAACTTGTAACTAAATCGACAATCATCTGATCAACTATATTAAGTATTTTTTTTTTTTGAAATAGCTATATTAAGTACTTATAACCAAGAATAAAAGAAATTAAATTACTCTTTCATCATACCCCTTTAATTCAATCTCTCTTTTAATAGGACCACACTTGAAAAGCTCCTCATTTCTTTGAATTTTTCTATATTCAAGGGCTTAGTCTTGATGTCACCAAATTGATCCTCTAATATACAAAATATAATTCAACTGATCTCCCTTTGGTAACTTGATACAAAAGAAATTGATATTTAGTTTCAACATGCATACTTCTTCCGTGAACTATATGGTTCATTTATTAAATGATGTATCTGATCTATAATAAAGACTATATACATTATTAATTGAATGATTTAAAAATGTAAATTTTTTTCCCTAAAAAAAAATGTAATTTTTTTTTTTATAATAATGATCGGAGGTTGTATGTGTCTACATTAACTGCATTGTTTCTCTTGTATTCAGTCTCACATGTGGAAAGGTTCATGATAGAATGAACATTAACAAATATTTCATCAATATCCTCATAAAGAACCACCTTAGACCGATTTTCTCGGCTAAATCTGCATTGAAAAAAAATAAATTCCAACCGTCGTCTTCTCCATCCTCGCATAAAGGGAAATTTATGAGGCATTGAACTCTTAGGGCTTGAAGTTTCAATCTATTTTTACACTAGAGTAAAGCTTCAAGCCAGACTTGACAATGTACTTATCACTAGAGTCCCAATTTCAAGTCTTCAAATCTTTTTTTTTGAACAGGCAAAAATGAGATATATTAATACGGACACCGCAATTGTTACCGCACAAGATGTGCCCAACAATCACAAAAAATGTCAGAGTCTAAGCAAAAATTACAAACAAATCAGTCAATACCCAGACATAAAAGAGGGCTCGACCACCACTGATGAGTGCCAAAACTAAATACAACATTACTAGCCTTTAACCACCACAACGAAGTTAATTTCACTTTATCTAGCAATTGAGGCACAGTACTTTGTCTATTTCTAAAAAGCCTATCATTCCTTTCATTCCACAACACCGAAACACAAAGCAACCAAATCAAGTGGAAGAAAGACCGTTGCCCTCTCGAACAACCTGCATAATGAATAAATTGCACAAAGTGATCTGAAGTTGATTGAGAGTCGACACCTACCACTCCTAACCAATGCCGCACCATCGGCCATAATGCACCAAAAGTTGCACAAGACAAAAACAAATGAGTAACATCTTCGACAATCCCACATCCAGCAACGCATAACCGCTCCTCCACAGATAGAATGCCACGATTTGCCAAATTAAGTTTTGTAGGTAACCGATCCCTCATTAGTCGCCAAGCAAGGATAGAGACTTTGAGAGGGACCTGTTTATGCCAAATTAAGTCCACATTATGGTGTAACTGGGGCTGCTCCTGTGATGTCAGCATGTCATAGACTCCACGTACAGAATACCCATCATCATGATTAGGTAACCAGAGCCATCTGTCTAACACTGAGTCCTGCAAAGAAACTGTTAGTAACAAAGCCCTACACTCCTCTACCAACTCCTCCTCCCAAGCCCACAACCGCCTACGCCACCTCAACGCCTCCCCGCCCACATCCACCCCCAGCAGGAACATATTCCTAACTGAGATTGATTTGTGAACAGTCAAGTCAAAAAGGCGCATAAACCGGACACAAAGAGGAACATCTCCACACCAACAATCACGCCAAAAATCAGTATTTGCCCCATCTCCCACTCTCCTCCTAACACAAGACCCAAACCATCCCTCTCCACCCTCACCTATCCCATCTCTAATCCTCACAATCTCCCTCCACCACGAAGAACAACTCCGGCCCCCATCCTCCAAACCGCCATCCTCCACACCATACCTAGCCACTAACACCTTTCTCCACAAAGCATCCCTCTCCAATAACAACCTCCAACACCATTTACCCAACAAAGCAATGTTAAACTCCCTCAACCTCTTAACCCCCAACCCTCCATACTCCTTCCTCATACTCAAAGAATCCCACCTAACCCAAGATATTTTTCTTTTTTCCTCACCCCCTCCCTAGAAAAATTTATTAAACAAAGATTCAATGGAAGAGATTATACCTGTCGGAGCTTTGAAGAAGGAAAGTGCATAGACAGGTAGAGCAGTCAGGACAGACTTTAGAAGAATCAAACGACCACCGAAAGATAGGAACCGACTTTGCCAACCAGACAATCTAGATTTAATACGATCCACCACAGGTTCCCAAAACAAAAGACGACGCGGATCGCCCCCAATCGAGAGCCCCAAATAGAGAAACGAGATTTTACCTACTTTGCAGCCCAACACAGAAGCCGCTTCTGACAACCACGAATCATTAATATTAACCCCTACCAGAGAACTCTTATGAAAATTAACTTTCAAACCCGACATAGCTTCAAACAAAACTAGACCAGCCCTCAACGCCCGCACATTAGCCCAGCTTTTGTTCCCAATAAGAAGTGTATCATCAGCGAACTGTAAATGAGACACCACCACTGAATTCTCTCTCCCCACTCTATACCCCGTAAACAGATCTGTGTCTACCAACGCTTTCATCAACACATTCAAACCCTCTGCTGCCAATAAAAATAAGAAAGGAGATAGAGGATCACCCTGACGTAATCCCCGTTCACGAGAAAACTCATCAGTAGGACTGCCATTCACAAGAACTGAGGCAGTAGCAGTACCCACACATTCTCTAATCCACTTTCGCCACACCGTCGGGAACGACATACTCCCCATCACCTCGTCAAGGTACCCCCAATCTACCGAATCATACGACTTTTCAAAATCTACTTTGAACAACAAAAGGTCTTTCTTAGATCTCCTTGCCTCATCAACCACCTCATTCGCAATCAAGATACCATCAAAAATTTGTCTATCCTTCACAAAAGCAGACTGAGTTTCAGACACAACACTCCCAATAACCTGCCTCAACCTGTTTGCTAGAATTTTCGCCAAAATTTTGTACAAGCTCCCCACCAAAGAAATAGGGCGAAACTCATTCAACGATTGAGGGCTAGCAACTTTAGGAATAAGGGCGATGAATGTAGAATTTATGCCTTTCGTCAATTTCCCATTCCTATGGAATTCAGTCACAAAGCGCACAAGCTCTGTTTTCATCTCAGGCCAAAAAGACTTAAAAAAACCCAAGTTGATCCCATCAGGGCCCGGGCTCTTGAAACTATCACAATCCCACACTGCCGCCTTGATCTCATCCTCAGAAAAGGGTTTGACCAACCCGCCCCTCTCTAAAAGAGAGATTTTCTAAACTGAAGGTGACCCACACTCGGTCGCTCCAATCTTGGATTAAGAAAATGATTTTTAAAATGCGTAAACACAGCTTGACGAACAGGTTGAACACCCTCTACCATAACCCCATCCACCAAAATCGAAGACAACGAATTCATTCTTCTCCTTGCGGCCAGAACAGAGTGAAAAAACTTTGAATTAGCATCTCCATCCCGGAGCCAGTTTAAACGTGACTGCTGCCAACAAATACTTGTATTAAGACGAGATAGAGAGTGAATATCCGTCGAAATACCATGAAGTTCACTGATTTCGTCCTCTGACAACTCCCCTTCCTCCCCTTTACCATCTAAGAGCGCTTGTCTGTTCTTTAACTCACCAATCTTTGAAGGTAAATTATGAGTATTTGAAACATGCCAATCTTTAAGAGCCACCTTTAAAAGTTTCAATTTTTCTTTGAGAACATGACCACCCCACCCAGACACCTGAAGCGAACCCCACTTTTCACGAACAAAATCATAATAGCCAGGCATATCTTGCCAACACTTCAACAGACGCACCGGTCTCGGACCCCAATTCTCTTCATCCACAGACAATACGATAGGACAGTGATCAGATAAACCTCTTAAGTGTGCCACCTGAATGCAGTTAGGCCACACCAAACACCATTCTTCAGAGAGCAAGAACCTATCCAATCTACTCATCGAGCGTCCATCCCCCTTAAACCAAGTAAACTTCCTCCCACATAAAGGTAAATCAATCAAAACTCTATCTTCAATAAAATCATTAAAAGGTGCACAATCATCCACCAACTGAGACCCTCTAACCGAACGCCTTTCTTCGACTGACCGCACAGTGTTGAAATCCCCGCAAACACAAACCTTGTTATTCCCTAAAGAAAGCAACCTCGCTGACAGTAAATTCCACAACACTTGTTGAGCACTCCTATTACAAGGTGCATACACATTAACAATATAAAAGTCCTCATTGGTCTTAATAAACCTTCCATGAATCATCAGAAAGTGCGCACCACGAACGGTGTACCAAACCTCCACTTCCGACTTATCCCAAATCGTAACCAAACCACCAGATGCCCCCACAGACGGGCTATAAGAAAAGTCATGATTCGTAGGACCCCAAACCGAAGTACATAAAAACTCATCAACAACCTCCATCTTAGTTTCTTGAATACACAACACAAAAGGCCTCTTTTCCCGCACTAACTCCTTGACTTCCCTTCGCTTTTCCATCCCTCCTAAACCCCGGACATTCCACGACACAATCCTCATTACAAACACCCTCCCCCCACCACCCATATCTCCCAACGCCTACTTAGCACCACTCCCTCCCTCACCACTTCTCTTGGACACCCTCTTACTTTCCCCTTTCTTTGCAAGCGCTCCAAACATATTATGAATATCCCCTTGAAAATGCAGCCCCACAACCTTCCCTATTCCCCACACATCCTCAGCCGCCTCCTTCTCTTTCCCATGTAACACCACCCAATTATTCCACTCTTGATTAACCGAGGTAGAAGAAGAAGCTTCAACTGAGGTACCCTGCGAGGCATCTCCGGTAATAGACTGTTTTTTCTTACAAGTTCTCTTCTTCAAGGTACGTAAAACAGCCTTTCGGTCTTTACTAGACAGCCGCGCCACCTTTTTCAAGGTGTGTACTGTATGCCGCAATTCACCACCAAGTCTTCAAATCTTGATTAATCATTTTTACTATCTCATCATTAATCGAAATGGAATGAGATAGATGCCACAATATAAGAGGGTATAACTTGAAGTACAAATTTAATCATGTCTTCTTTGCATGCTCTAGACATGGACCTACTTCTCCAAGAATTAATCTAGCATCAATTTTTTTATTTTTTTTTTACAAGAATCTAACATCAATGTTAAAAACTAAATACTAGATTTACTTTATATATATTTTTATATATTTTAAGAACAAAATAGAAGAGAAAAAAAATACTTTAGAGACTATTATGACAAGTTTTCTGCACTGTTGTTCTAATGTATTAACCGCTTGAGATTTTATGCAAACGTTTACGGTTTTGTCTTTAGTTGAAATACATCCTTAATATGTGACAAAAAAAAAAATACATCCTCAATAGATTGAAAAGATTGAGTAAATTATAAACTATCCTTAAACTCAACTTTCAAACAAGATAAAACTTTCTTGTGTATTGAACATATACTTAAATTATTGATTTATTCAAAAAAAGTAAACACAAGAAAATTACAGATATAACTAAAATGAACGAAGAAGCATAATTAAGATTCTTTCTCCGGTCCTACGGCCCTATTGATGTACATGCACTTGATCTATTTTATATTTTAGAATTTGTGTTAATTTTAGATGTTAATTTTTTTTTTTAATAAACCAATGAAAATGCAAAAGAAAAAAGTTGTTATTATTTCTTAAAATTGACCATCTTTGGTTTCTTTTTGTTGACAAATCATCTTTAGTTAACATTTGATTTTCCTTCTATCATAGTTGTCATAGTGATCCACTTCAAGGACCTATATTTTTTTTTATTAGCAATTAAGAAAAAATAAATACATATTTTTAATAAAAAATAAAAAACATTTTCAGATATAAATAGACCCCAAAAAGCGTTAGACACAATATTATCTCATAGATTTTTGTTTCTATCTACTATCTAGCAACTTGTACCCTTCCAACATTTTCTTCTACGTAGTGATGTACAAACAAAATATTACGTACTTAGACAAGATACATGCTGATATGATAAATAATCATGATTTGACATATCCTAGCTAATCTCAAATATATATATAGTTATATGACGATATTGTACTATTGTAGTATGGTCTACTGATCCCACTTCCTATCAATTCATACACAACTAGCTAGTAATAAGCTCAAATCTGACTCACTAAATTTTATCAATTCTGAGTCACTTAACATCACCCTTCGATGCTGTGGGCTCAAAGTCGGAGACTAGCCAACTACCACAAATTTAGTAGATTCTAAACATTATATATATATATAGCACTTTCTTTTTAAGAAAAAATATATATAGTGAAATGTAATTGAAAGACTAAACTATGAAATTGAAATTTAAAATTGTGAGCATCATTCAAATTTGCAAAAAGTGTTGATGTGTAACGTTATAATATTTACTAGTAAATTCCTTCATCAATTTGAATCACCACTCAAATTGTGAGCATAATATTTTGCCCACAGATTTATAAATTGCAATAACCATTTTGCCTTTAAAGTAATTTAAATAAAAACCTTGAGGGAGAGAAGTATGAAACTGTGGGTTGATGCCCCCAGTATATACATATATGGAAAATGATAAATGATTTACTCAATGAAAAAGCACTGCAAAAAAGAACAAATGGTACGTAGTACTAAGACAGACTAGCCTGTTTGGCGGCACTTACAGTTGTGAACTGATTAAAGTTCACTGAAATCGTTATCATGGGTTGGTTTGGTCTACTATTGAATATTCTTGGTCCTATACATTTAATAGTAGGTCCATGAGGAATAAATGTCACTAAAAAAAGAAGGAATAAAGCCCTTGAGACATGCAGCTGAGGAGTTTTGCTCTAGCTGGATCTGCTGCTTATCAATGGTGAATTTATTCAATATGTCGTTCTTGTAATTTTAGGGTGCATATATGTTAGGGAGTCCAAGGAGGTTGGAAGCAACAACAAATCAATGTTTCAGAACCATAAGAGAGGAAAACACTATATCTTCATAAAAAACTTTAATGCATTAGATACATGAGTAATCTCTCCTGTATATCTAACATTTTACCTATTCATAAATGATGTGAGACTTAAACGACTCACACACTTAAAACACAACAATCTCCTCACAAGTGTGAGTTTTCACCTCTATAACATGATCCAACATAGCCAGGATCCACTTGTTGGGGAGACAGGGGGAATGAGAAAACAACGAATCAATACTCCATCACCACAAGATAAGGCGACCCTACATTTCAATCCAAAACCTCAAGACATTAGGTACGTTAATCACCTTTTTTTATATATCAAATGTTTTACACATCCATATGCTCGAAACTTAACCACTCACACTTAAAACTCAATAATAGTTTTTTGACATACTCTTACAATTTTAGTAAAATTGAATAAAATATAATTTTTCTTTTTTTGTTCTTAATTTGTAGGGTCACATTTGGACTTTTTTTTGTACTAATGGGATTTCTTACATCATTAATAAAATTCTTTTTTACGTTTAGTGGGGGAACATATATAGAGATTAGAGGTATAAGATAAGATGATGATGGGTTCACTTATACTAACACATCATATTAATAAAGTTTGCTTATATAGGAAAAAACTACTATTCAAGCACGTAACAAAAGATTTGAAAACACAAATTTGGGTTAGATCCTTTAATTTCGGGCATAGATCTTCTTCTATGTAGCATTAAAAACACTTATGCTTGCGTGCATTAGCTCATTCTCTAGAGCAAGATCTCCTCGTTTGTTGCTAATCACATGTTCATATTCATAGACATATATAAGAATATATTGGATTTTGAAATAGTACAAACAATACAATTCCAAGACTGATCCAAGTCTTAGGGTGTGTTTGTTTCAAGTTTACCAAATTTATTTCTAGGAATAACATTCTTTGGAATATAAAGATGAGAATTTTATTCCAAGGAATTTAGGAAAAATATGTTTGGTTAGCTTTATAATATTCCTAGGAACCATAAAAATAGGGATTATAATAGGTAAACTATTTATGAATTTATTCCCATCTCCATGGGAACTTTATTCCCACCCTTTTCCTTGGGAAATTTTTTCTATTCTCAGGAACATTTTATACCAAGGAATAAATTTTAGTAAACTTATAACAAACATATACATATACATTTCTATCATTTTATTCCCAGGAATCAACAATTATAACTTGAAACAAACACTCTCTTATTCTTAAATTATGGTCAAATATCCTTGATGATCGACAAAATGTAGGGTCAAACATCACTCTCTTTGATCGATCCAATTGGATGTATCAGATCTTGTGGACAATATCGATTAATGGTTTAGTTAAGCTATCTTCATCGTTAATATTTATGCAAGGAAAACTTTTGGAAGGTGACATATGTGGATAGAATAAATTTATAAAACAGTTATTGTCTCATCCCCTTTTTGGATAATACATGGGTGACATTGACCAACCACAATGTCACAAGTGTACAAAGAAACAAAAAAATATTATGAAAGAGAAAGAAGAAAGACATTTGTGACATTGTGGTTTGCCAATGTCACAATGTCACCCAAGTGTTACCCCTTTTTGGCTATTTTCTTATAATGAGTCTTTCCACTTTTTAAGGGTTACAAAAGAAGAAATTATTCAATAAAAAAGGTCAAATATTATAATTTTCAATGTATTGATTACACAAATTTTCAAAAAAAGTTACCATTTGAAGCACTTGTTAACATTTCCTTTTCTTTAATGTATATGTAAATACGGCTTAGATAACAAAAATTTACAAAGACGTTTGATATACAAGAGTGGATATTTGAATATGCAAATTCTCACACGTTTATTGTGTATGAGTTTAATGTTAGTCTATCTAAAAGCTCATTAGAATTGGTCTGATGATATTAGTTTAAAACCTTAAAGTGTGTTCCTCTTAAGGACTCAAATTCGACTCTCATGTCAATTTCAGTAGATTAGTTTACCTTTTTTAAAAAAAGTTAGTCTATTTAGAAAAAAAAACACTTTTTTACTCCCTCATTTTTTACAATCCTTTAATTTTTATTTTAATATGCGACTCCATTTTTATGAGGGGATAATTATGATAAGCGGTTAATTTTTTTTGACCATACTTAAAAATTATTCGAAACTCTAACAATGAGATGTTGTCTCATATAGAAGTGAAAGTTTATGATCTTATTTGGCCTTACGCCTGAGTCATTACTTTGATTGAAACCGATTCAACACAAGCAATGAAAAATGAATATGCATTCAAAATTCAACTCATTTTTTCTCTTCAATTTTGTTGAATACTATCAAGAATCGTTCCAATTTAAGAACGAAGAGGACCGTGAAAACCTCTAATCCTCCATCTAATGAGGGAGCTAACCCAAACTTTACTAGAGAGGTGAATATAAAGAAAAAATAAAATATATTTTTATGAATCTTATCTTAACAATTTTTGTTGTTGATTGAACTCTTTGTGTAATTATTATAGACAGAAATTGTAAAAACAAAGATAAATTTATCTATTAAGTACTACTATTAATTTTGTCTTTTTTTATTTCTACTAATTTTTCGCAAATAAGTTTATGCGAGCTAACTAAATTAGATTAAATATAAAATTACACCAATTTATTAAAAAAAAAGAAAAAAGTGGTAGCTAAGGTTACCCCAAAGTACTTGACTACCATGGTCCCACTGTCTATCTGTCAAGGGAAAATATACATTGACACCCTTTTATTTGTACCACTTTTGTACCACACCCAATGTGGCATGGGCATTGATAAGTGTCGGGAAGTAGTGTTTTAAAGGTTTATTTACGGCACGTTTGTAACTTGTTTTACAAGTTATCTAGGGAAAAGCCGAGAGAAAATGGAATTTTGACCTATTACGCTTTAGTCATCTTACTCTACCCATTTGTGCAGGAATCGAGTACCAAAACATCAAGCAAGAGTCAAAAACAACAAAAAAGTGAAAAAGGCATTTCGCCTGGCGACCCAATGGCGAGCAACTCCAGGGAGCTCCATGGTCCTTTGCCACAAGGATGGCCAGGGCGAATTATTTCGCCTGGCGAAGTAATGGCGAGATGAATGGCGAGAAGTTCCAGGGAGCTAGAAAAACAGGGCAAGAGCAATTCGCCATGGCGAGAAATATTCTCGCCTGGCGAAATAAGGCGGTTTCATCTGATCTGGTGACGTGGCAGAAACCCACTGGCAAAGAAAGCTCAGTTCGCCATGGCGAGCCAGGTTTCGCCTGGCGAAAGTACATTTTGTCAGCTCAAGTATAAAAGCTCACTTCTCTCAATTGAGACATATCTTGTATCTTATTTAGAGAGAGAATAGGGCGAAAATACACTGTGTATACTGGGCAATAGTGATTGAGTGTGGATTCATCAAGATTCTTGGAGAAATCAAGTTCCTTGCATGGATTCTCAACTTTTCTTCCACTTTTGTAATGTTCTCATGACAATGATGAACTAAATCTCTTTAGTTGGGATTAGAGGTACTTGATTGAGCTTAGAATGTAATCTTTTAATCTTGTAATATATGATTCTAGCAATTTACATGATATTGAAGTTATTCTTGCAATTCATTTCTATCTTTGATTTAATTGTTATTGAAAAGTACTTTTGAATCTAGGTTTAGAATAAATTATCTATCAAAACAATAATTCTAGACATAGGATTGATGTTTTGATAATCACACAAGGTATCGGTACATAAAGCTTTCGGATCGTTGAATAGATTGAGAAATCGTCGATTAAACTATCCGATCGATAATTGGATTGTTCAACAGTTTGAGAAATCAACTATTGAACAATACAATGGATTTCACACGATTATTTGGACACGAATAATCTTGTTGAGCGATACGTGATAATATCGGTAAAACGCTAGAATCCATATATGTGATTATTAGATTATATTTGATGCTTGATCAAGGAACTCTAATTCCAATGTTTTTACGCCCTATTACTCTCAACTTTCACTTTTATATTTGGTTACTAAAACAAACAATCAACTATCGTTTAACTTAGAATGATATTTGGTGTCGAACGGTCCGCAATATCGCACTAGTCCCTGAGGAGACGATATAAATACTTACTATTGTTTGATGCAAAAATACTACATCAGGCATCTAAGTAATTTCACCTCAAAACCACACCTACTCTTTAATCCACTACTTCTCTCTAATAATCTGTTTCCTCTTCTCTCTCGACAGACCACCGTCGCCGCCGTTCTCAGATCGCCATCGCCGCCGCCGTGCAGTTGTAACCCATCACAGACCCACAACCCTTTCTTCTCCATCTCCACCGTTCGTCCATCTCTATCGGCGTTTTGGTTTGATTTCCGTCCATCACCATTAACCACCACTGGCCTTTTTTCTTTCTTTCAGATCTATGTCTCTGGCGGCCATGAGGTGGAGGGATGGTCGGGGAAGAGCTAGAGAAAGGGAGAAAACAGTCCGAGAAGAGAAAGAAGGAGAGAGTTATGGTAATATGGTGGAGGAAATTGGTTAGAAGTTATGGTAATAATGTCTGTTTGGCAAGTTTTATAATGAAATAGGGAATACTGGAATATCATGAAGGTATTGCTCCACGCACTCTTGAGAATAAAACTTAGAATGGAATTTTGCAATATTCAGTTTCAGTTGAATTGCAGCTTTAACAGTGGTAGTCTACTGGCTTTGGTGGTGTATGCTAAGATACAATTTAAACTCAAAGGATCACAAGTTCTGATGAGGGCTGCATTATTAAAGAGTAGGCGGATAAAACTGAAACTCAAAAAAAAAATGTGATTGCTTGTTTTACAAACTCAAAGTGAGATATTTTATAGGACAAACTCAAAGTGAGAGATTATTTGTGGATATGGTTCCTATGGAACCTGTTGAAGAAGAAGAGAGAGGATTGAGAAAGAAAGCCCACGAAAATTGAAGGAAAATATGTATAGGATAGACTTTTCTCTCTCCCCTAATTTTCTCTTCCCTCTTTGTGTCTCAACCTTTAGATCAATCCAACAGTCTAGAATTGCACAACACATACAACATGATATTAAAAGCAGGAGGGGATCATATCCCTAAGGATGGTACAAAGTAGTATGCCACCATGTATGTATACCTATCACCACTCATCTGTCAAACGTTGTCACTGTGTGTTAGTGTGTACAAGAAGCCATGGTTTCGTGTGGATGTAAATTTGAGGAATGGAGTAAAAGAACGTATGAGTGTGAATGTTTAACTGCTCTTGACCATTATAAGCACAAGACATTAATCCAAGGAGTTAACATGTAGTATAATTTATCACCAACATAACTATGATCAAGCACCATAATTACAACCACAGAAGCAAACTTGTTGCGAAGTAATTATCCTATCTTTGTTCACAAGCAACCCGGACTTAATTATAACATCTTCACTGTAATACCGCATTAATTCCCTCAACAATCTCGGGGGCATTGCATGTTAATTTTTTCTTATTACATACGCTAATCAAATTCAACTATAACTCTCATGAATATATATAATACTCGATCTATAAAAAATATAAGTACAAGGATTCAAAAAGGAAGTGTTTTAGCTAGAATTTTAGACTAAATACATTTGACATTTTAAATCATTTTACTTATATTTTGTTACAAATAAAATTTAACAACATTGTCACATATATATTCGACAGAGAAAAAAAAAGTGGTTACCTATACATATAAATAGTTGGACGACAAATGTTATCAACATACATTTTAATATATACAATTTGATGCGACTCATGTGAATTTAAAGCATTTAAAGAGAGTGCGTTGAAAAATGTGGGACGTTAACATTCCTATTGAATATCATATCTTGCTTGCAGTAGTTGTGATGTAATAATATTGTTCGAATCTAGTAATTGTTTTGGTTGCTAGATTACACAAAATCTTAAACCGTCTTTTCTTTTTTTGAGAAAAAAACCGTATTTTCTTATTTTGTTTTATTGAGCCCGGTGACAAAATTTACACATACCAAATATAAGTTCTATCTCTTTGTAGTATTTTTCCGGTATGAGTTAAACTTACAAAACTTTTAAATCCGAATTAGGATCATACTTCATGTTGAAAAAACATAACGGAATAATGTGGAAAATCTAGACCATTAAAATATTAAAAAAAAGAGCGGTGCTATTTATCAAAAAAATTCACATCGCGAAGTAAAGCGAATAAAACTGAGCCATTGGATCTTGAAATTGTTTAGAATACGCATAGTAGATGAAAATGAATAAAATCAGCTGCAATTACATTTACACACGTGGCAATGTTGTCGTAAGCAAAAATTCGAGTCAAACAAAAAAACGCATATCACATTAATTCAAGTTTTTCTTTTTCGATGGAAATAAATTCATGTTAATTGTAGTAATTCAAACAGTTAATGTCACTGAAATAAATGGCAAACCATTTAAATACATTTAATAAATCTCAATATTGACCAATTCACCCTTTTTCTTTTTATCACCAAGAAAAAAACAAAACAATTGAAGTCAGTCACTATAGCTATCAAGTTGTATTAGCAAAACATGATCAAATTCATGATCAACATGCACCACAATTGTAGAACTCAACCAGCTCAGCCATGGACCCCAACTGTGTCTCACCTTCAACACTTTCAAGCATCCACAGCAAATGTTCAAACAAAACAACTTCACAAGAAACCACCACAACACCATCATCACAAGAAGATCTATCCACTAGCTCCTGAAACACAGGGTGTTGAACAACATTGGAGTTCACAAGGTATTGTCGCCGCGACTTTCCGACATAGACAGCATGAAGCTCTTGTTCTTGTTGCTTGGAGGAGGAAGAGATAGAGCTATTGTTGCGGCTGAGTTTGGTTAATGAAGGCCATCTTTTGATAGCTGACTTAAGCTTTGTTAATTTTCCAAGTTTGGCCATTTTGGTGAAAGTGTTTGATGAATGTCTCAATGAAAAGTGAATGGTGATGAGAAAATGGGAGGGTTAAGGTTTGATTATAAAGGAGTGGGAGTAGTAGTAAATGATGATGATGTTGTGAAGTGAAGAGAGAAACACGTGCATGGCCCACTGTTTAGTAACGGTACACACAGCTAAGAATGAGTATATTTTTGGTGGAGAAATGGAAAATTAGTTGTTATTTTGTTGGCGTTTTGTGAGGGGGTTTTTGGGATTGAGAAGCTTTTCTTGTGCTTTTACATGTTTGTTCTTTTTTTTTTTTTAATAAAATGTTTACTCCTTTGGATTAATGTTTAGTGCTTATAGTGGTGAAGAACAATTAAACACATGTGAACCTAATTAATGTCTCTTAGAATCGACTCTAAACAGATCAGACAACTTAGTTCAAACAAAACATAATTGCATGTGATTTTTATTTTGAATATGATATTTTTTTGCCTCAAAATCAACTCTTAACGGATTAGGTTGTCTATTTTGACAATTTTTTTTTTTTAATTTTTTGGTTGTGTAGCATAATGACTCACACACTTTAAGTATGAGAAGTAGGGTATTCCAAATTCAAACTTAGACGACTACGTACTGACTTTCTTGTGACCAAATGTACTTGTTGCCATACTTCGTTTTCTCTTCATGTAATTCGATTGCTGGTAGTGGTGATAACTTGATTTTAATCTCATCCTTCACAAAAGTGATGTGTTGGTATAATCGTTATATAAGGCACGACGATAATATTATTAAGGCCTTCCAAGAATAAGGTGGCAAGCATCCATAGGAATAACATTACACCGTGCCTTATCTTTGTACCTTTTTCTAATGGAAAGTGATACAAGGCAACATTGAGATACTTTCACCTCATTGTTCTTGTTGAGCCATTGTCGCTTGTATGGATGTAGCTGTTCCTTCGTCATATAGTGACTCGTCCTTCTCCTCTTTTCAAACATTTCATGGAAAGCCATTAGGAACATATTCTTCACCATATTTTGGTTCTCCCATCTCCCATCTTCAAACGCTTCACAAACGTATTTGTTTTCTTTTTAAAACACATTGTGTATATTTCCCTTAATGATGATAATGGCTTTACGATTCAGACAACATAATGTTATGCATCCATACCGTTGACACAAGAAACATTTATGTGTCTTGATATTTCTCTTTAATTGTACTATATTGGGATTTGAATGAGGAAACATGTTTATCGATTGGTGTTTTATGAGAGTTGATATGAAATGTGTTGGAGGAAAGAGGTTGGTATCAATATTTTCAAAAAACTGTTTCTCAAACCCTAATTTTCAAATGAACAACATCATCCATGGACGAATATTCTCAAGAGATGTAATAGGTGATAAAGTTTAGTATTCAACCCTCCAAGATATCAAGCAATTTTTTGCTTTTCCATTTCTTGAATATTTCATTTCAACATCAACATCTCAAATTCTTTAGTATATTCTTCTATTAACAAAGTCTTGAGCGGGTAAGAACTTACGGGTTAGTTTCTAACGCATCTTGTCCCACATCTTGATCTTTATTTTTCCTTCAAACTTAAGTTTACTTTTTTGGTTTTTCTATATTGTACTCTAATATGCATTCAATGGTTTGATGCCAATTTATAAACTCATTTGGTTGTATTTTTCCTTTGAAATCTGGAATGTCTACCTTGATATAATTCATTTTAAATATTGTCCATGTGAACAATTGTTTCTAGTTGATGAAGAGTCACTAATTGAGTCACCATCCTCAAATTTCCTTTGTTGTTTTCCAGAAGGGCTTGTTGGTCATTGTCTATCTCTTATAGTTGTTGAATTTTCCCTCTCATTTCTTCCATCTCTATTTGATTCCAACTTCTTTCATTTTGTCTTCTAATTTGCATTTTGACAATGGTGGTCTATCAGACTTCTCGACAAAGACCATGGTGGTGTGTGGTGACTTTGTTGGTGACGAAGACTTTCTTAACTTCCCAAACATAATAACGATGTTTGTTTTAAGAACAAAATGGGCGCAAAGTGATGTTTCACAAGGACAACTCCTTACTCACTGGAAAACTCACTTTCCGTTTATTTCATCACTCAAACTCAACTCGTAACCTTTTATTGCTTGAATGCTGGAATCGCAAAAACAGTTGGAAAGATGGTGAAAGAGATAAACTCTCTAATCGGCTCAAAGAAACCTTTTATCGCTTTAATGCTTGAATAGCCAAAAGATTTAGTGAAAATCCCTATTTTACTACTCTTGTAAAGTTCCTCAATAAAATATTTAGAAAAATTTAATGCTACTAATTGATCACAAACATCTAGAGATAATCTAGTTCATGTACCTAGAAAATCTAGACACGTGAATGCGCTCTTAGTTATTATTACTCAATCCATTTTTTTTAAGTGTCGTTTGAGTATAAATTTTGTGTGATCTATTTTGAATGTCGTTTTGATAGATTAAGAGTATAATTTATCAATTAACCCTTTTATCTTCTTACTCATTTTCAATAAAACATAAATGTTGTACATTTGGAAAATTCAAGTTTGTTTTTTTCTTCTTAAAACAAATTTTGTTTTTTGTCAAGTGCAAATATAAACTTCCATGATACAAAATTTTGTTGCCTATAATATCGGTTTCATGAAGAGTTTAATTTTTATAAGGGTGTTGCTAACCGGTGCCCTCGGGGTACCGGTTAAGGGACAATAATATTAAGTGTCTCATTTAATTTCATTCAATTAAAGTGAAAAGTTTATCAACTTAATTAAAATAGAAAAACGCCGCATTTAATATCTTTATAAAGATACGCTTCCTTTCATTTTTTTTTCTTGTGAACTTTTTAGAATCCTTTTTTTTAGTCCCCTTGCTTCCTTTCATATCTTAACAAATTTTTCTCTTCTTGTGAATTTTACTCCAACCGAGTTTTTTTCAGTGATTTTTTTTAATCATTTTTTTCTTGCAAGCCAATTCACTGAAAAGCCTATACTCAAACCAATTTTTTTCCATAACTTTTTTTCGGTGAAAAAAACTATTGTTTTTTTTTTTTTTAATTAAAAGCTGTAGAAATAATTAAAATAAGACAAACATTATATAGTCCAAAATAAATTTGCAATTACAAAGATAAAACATATCCAATTAAAGTATGAAATACAAAATTATATTGATGGAGTTTAATGAATATTGAATACAACCATTCCTATTTTAATTAAGTTGACCAATTTTTCACTTTAATTAAAGTAAATTAAGTGGAATCAATTAATTTTATTGTTCCTTAACGGGGCACTGGATAACATTACCCTTTTTATAAATAAGATCGTTAACATTATTAAAAATTTCAAGTACAAAATAAAAGACTACTTCTTATAGATAAAAATAAAAGACCCTATAAATGTAAAGAAAATAACACATTAAATTTATTGGAAAGAGAAAGTGTGTGAGAAAATAGAAATTAGGGTTATGCTAACCGGTGCCCTGAGACACTGGTTAATGATACATAAAAGGGACATTAGTTAAGGATACCAAAAAAGGATGATATTAGTAAAAAAAAGAAATTTATTTGACTTTTTATGGACTAATTATAGAATTTTCATTGCAATAAATACTATATAATTTCATTTTTTAGTATCCTTAATTAATGTCTGGGACACCGGTTAACATTTCTCTAGAAATTTATTGGTGGATTAAATTGAAGGGATCTTGACAAAAAAAAATTGAAGGTATAATAAGAAAAAAAGCTCCAAAAACCCAATTTCTCAATTTGATGTTACTGTTCTAAAACGACACTTAAAAAAAAGTTGTTGACTCATGCACCGTTAATCAATTTTTTAACATTGATCCAGTAATACACACTTGTCTGGTGAAACATGTATATACTATGCTGATTGATAAAACATGTATATAGTATGGTGATTGTTCAAAATATCAAATATCTTGAAGAGGTCTCTATAAATTATTTTATGCAAGAATGAACTGATGCAGCACAAAGCTAAGCAATTATCACAAAAACTATTAGTTGGTTTTTCTTTCGGAAAAAAATGGCTTATCTTAGGCTAGCTCATTTGGTTGTCTTCTTGCTTGCCACATTTTGTATGTATTTTAACCTTATTTCTCACCAATACATACGGTTCATATCTATTTATATTTCACAATCAACTCTCAATTATTACTTATATATGTTATCCTTCTTTAATTCTCTCACAAAATTAAATGAAAATGAAATTAATATGACATATCAAATCCTTTTTTAATCCCTCTTTCTCGAAAATTTATAACTAATTTTATTGTTTATAGTAATAGTATGTGTTTTGTTCCATCTCTAATTGTCTTTGTAATTTACAGCATTAATATTTCCGATGATGAAGGCAGCAGAAGATTGTTTGGGTATTTGTTCGCCGTTTGAGATGCCACCATGTCCTTCAAGCAGCTGCCGTTGCATTCCTGTTATACTAATTGGAGGAAACTGCGTAGATCCATCATCTCCAACTATCACGAAGATGGTTGAGAAACATGCTAACTTATGTCAATCTCATGCTGATTGCACGAAGAAAGGAAGTGGTAGCTTTTGTGCTCGTTATCCTAATCCTGATATCGAATATGGATGGTGTTTTTCCTCAAGCAGTAGAGCACAAGAAGTATTCTTCGAGATTTCCTCTAACCCTCAATTTATAAAAGACTTAAAGATGAGGCCTGATACTTGCCGGAGCTCCTTTAATTTATTAATGTGAAAAAAGCATGCATGGATGAAAAAAGCTCCTTTAAATAAATTTACAATCTTCATTTTTAAAGAATCTGTTGTATTTCTTAGAATAACTATCATATGTAGTTAGGGTTGATACATAACGGATATGGTATCAAATATTATATGAAATACGGCAAATTTGAAAATTGAAGTTACAATATATTAATAAAAAATAGTTTTGAATGAATTACTACATTTTTTTAACAAAAGCAAAATTAATCATCTCATTCGAAATCAATTGATACAAATAGTTGGTACATCATGAAATAAAGTTGCTCTAACTAGAATTAACATGACCCAACATTTTTTAAAACATATTAAAAAAATTGACAAAAAAAACTATTGTTCACGGTACAAATACAGGGAATAGTATCCAAGTGTCGTATTTGTGTCTATAATATTTGTTGCAATAGCATTTTTGTTTATAAAAAGTAAGAGAGATAATTGAAATAGAATTTTTCTAATTGTGAGCATAGATTTGTTGGATAAGATAAATATCTCATAGGGAGGATATATCGATGGAAGGAATTGCTTTGTCAATGGAGGTTTTTGTGGGAATCAATGGAAGTTGTGTTGCTCTATGGGGATGTATTAAGAAAAAACTCCAATGCTCAATTCAGTTTATACTTAAAAAAGGTGATGAGATATATCAAATGATTCATAAGAATTGGGTCTTGGCCCGTCTAAAACAACAATAAAAGAAACAAAATATTTTATGCTATTTTTTTTTAACCACTTGTAGTTTTTCTGTATCCACCCACCACATTGAATTACAAGTAGAGATATTTCACAATTTTAGGAATACTTAAGCTTTAGAGGTAGTTTACTTTGCACGCAATGTGAACTTGATATCATGCTTCTCGATTGACTTAATTAATAAGATAAATTTTCTCGTATATAATAAACTCTATTTTTGGTGAGTTATAATTTGTTTTTAGCTAACTCGGTGTCATTGAAAGTATATTTAATGGTATGTGAAGGAATTTGTTGTGTTTGTATTCAATTATGGCTTTGGGGACAAAGAAAGTTGTGAACGGAAATGAAGACGGTGAAAATAAGAAGCATATAAAGTGTATTTGTCTCATGGACACTTGTTTGTAATTCTTGGATCTTGTCAACGAGTGCTTCAGACACTCTTTAACGATTTTAAATTAAAAAAGTATTATATTTAATTTTTAATGCATTAAATACATAAATATTCATAAAAACTTAACATTTTAGATCATTAAAAACTAATTCGAAGGACACTCGTTATTATTTTCCTTATCAAAATCCTTTGTATTCTTTTTTACACCACACTTATCTATTTATAATATTGTTCCACCTATAATGATAAAACTGATCCAACACATGAATTTTCGTAGAAGTAATGATCCATCTAATAGACTTCTATAATAGGTGGCATTTAGGGTGGGTGAGGTGAATCCTTTCCCATGATGGTGCAGTTTATTTTACACCATTGATATATTATTTTATTTATTCAATGGTCTGGATTTAAAACTGGTTACCTGCTAACAACTTTTTGGCATTGCTCACAAAATAAAATAAAAACCCCACACTTAATTGTTTATACATATAAATGCTTTTGTTTATACTGTGTATGGGCTGTTTTTATCGGGTGATAATTCACCAATGGACCATATGAATGTTGTTCATTTGCAGCAATCAAATTGCTACTGCATATAATGATGCCATTGAGCACCGTCGTCCCTTCACAATGCCGCCACGTAATTCCGATGAGTCAAAACATAACCCAACAACAGGCATGGAAATGTTGCCTAAGATAACTATCCAAACAAAACATAAGGAAAATACCAAGATCTAACAACCTTATACCGTCACATGCTCGGTTCATCATTCTTCCGACCACACTCACCTTCCCTGTCATTCTCACAAATCATGTGCCCTCTCTCTCTCTCTCTCTCTCTCTCTCTCTCTCTCTCTCTCTCTCTCTCTCTCTCGGAATCCAGGTCTGCTCACACGTCCTCAGAACCGGGTCGCAACCCGACCCGTATACTCTCTCCCTACCTCACCTGGACTGAAAATTCCATAAACTTAATCGTCTTTCGCTTAATGCGCCGGGAACACTGGTTTTTAGTTAGTTAATAACAAGTAAATGCTAAATTCGGTTTTGAAGAGAAAATTGAACCTATCTTTTTATTTTTTAACAAAAAAAATTGAACCCACTTAGAGATTGAAATTTGTGTGACTATGATGGCGAGGCAAAGGGAGGTGGCCAGCGGCGGACTAGTGTGATATGATAATAGCGGTGCAGATTTTTTCTGACTGCTAAGCTAATGAGGAGGTGCATTAGAAATAATTTTTGGCAAAAAGGTGTATTAGAAATAATTGATAACCATTAAAATATTGTTATGTCATTTGATAACAAAAAAACCCATTTTTTTACCAACAAGTTGCAACAGCCAGCTTCCAGGAAAAAGGCAAGTTGTGCATCATGGGAAAAGATTCACCTCACCCACCCTAAATGCCATCTCTATAATAAGAGGAGCATTGAAATCATCCAATTTTATTTGTTTCACATGCAAATAGAGTTTTACTGCCGCATGTTTCAAACATGATACATTAGATTATTCTCAGACCTAATTTCTAATAGATTTAACTACTCATAATTGGTATTACAAATAACATGATCAATTGAAGCATTAAAACAGACATAAACTGACTAATAGGGCCGTTCCTACGAATCAGGAAGCTCGATTCTGTAATTGAAAAGAGGTCCGTAATAAAATAAAAATGTATTTTTTTTAAAAGAACAATGTTTTATTTAAATTTTTTAAAAAATAAATACAAGGTGCCGTATATATGTTGTACACCCAAAGGTGAAAATCACTACCGTATACATGAGGAACCTCAAACCACCATCCCAAAAAAACACCCACCTAACACCAAAAGCAAGAGGACACAATTTTAATAGGCCTAAAACAAGACAATAGAAAAGGAAAGTGGAAACCTGGGGAGTGGTGGGATAGAACTACTAGGCTATACATTTTTTTTAGGCCCATACCTTGGGGAAGCCCAGTTCCATTGAACGGTTTGCACACCCCAAGGTCCGACCCTGTTGACTATGCATTGGATGGGATGACCACCTCTTCAATATTTTGCTCTTAAAACCGCGCTTCGGGTCTCCAAAATTCAGAACTTCAGTTTTTGAAACGAGTTCATCTTAAATAGGAAATTTCTCTCACAAAAATCGAATCTCGATTTTCAGTAATCGTGTCATGATTCCAGGTCTAACCCTAAAATCCTTCACGAGATGTCTTAAAAATCGTGCCACGCCTCATTAAATCGTACCACAATTTCACAGGCAATAACAAACTCCAATTCTGGTTAAAGAATCGTGCCACGATGCATAAATCGTGACACGATGTAACACATTTCTGATCTTCATATAATTTCTTGCTTTTCACACCCGTGGTTGTCTCACATTGCTTAAAGACTCAATAAAAATGTCAAAATAAATCATAAATATTATGTAATGGCAGCATGTTATCACAACCCCAAACTTGAACCATTCATTATCCTCAAGGAATTTACTTACAACAATGACAAATGAAGTAAAATAACAATTACCAAACCAAATGATAATACCAAAAGTTCATCTTCTTGCTAGACATTTGATGGGCCAGCTGGCTTGACTGCATCCAAAATTCACAACTCCGCACAACATTTTGAAACGGGCCACACACATTCGACATGCAGGTATACATATTACCATACACTTGAGAAATTCTAAATGTCAATCAAAGTCCATGTCATCACACACTGTAATGGTCCTTAAAGATTGTAACGAGGCTAAGGTGAAGGTGGGAAAATTTTCTAAAAAGTAGGTTAAACAAACATTGAAGTTAAGCATCCTTACTATTTTGGAAAAATATGAACAACATTCCCTTTTTCCGAATCAAATAAACAACAATACTAGAGACAGTACTAAAGAACTCTTGTAACCATGAGACAATCAAGTTTTGATTTTCTTAATTTTTCTTGAGCATTTTTTTTTTAGAGTTGTATGATCCTTTTTAGTTCTCTAGTAACCCAACTTCAAACTTATTTGGTTGCAAATTCCAAAAGCAACCTCAAACTTAAGTTTCAGCAACACTCTACACCCTAACTTCAAACAAAATATTTGGGTAAACATCACTGAAGATCCCTAGGCTTCTAAAGTAGTTTGTCACCGAACAAAATGATCTAAACCTACCGACCCACGATGGCTTTTCAAAAGGATAATAATGTGCAAAAACAACATAAATTAGGTAGGCTTCAAAAGGCTCACGTTACCAAACACTTTGCCTTACTGTGTGTATGACAAGACCAATCAATAATAGAGAAACAACACAAGTTCTAGAAATGTAGTTGTATGGAACAATCTTTATATGAAATTCGCCTATCAAAATCTAAAAAAACTATATTATTAAAATTAGCTTCTTGGAGTTACTGTGATTTCTTTTTTTTACAGGTCCCTTTGATTTTAATACGTCTAAACAATTGTTTATCAAAATATACCCTTATAATATGATAAATAATAATAATTTAGTCCCTCATCAAGAGTTTAGTGCTGAAGTGAACATATTTTTCCAACGTGGCTTACATTACATGCCTAATAAGTTGTTGAGTCATGCACCATTAATCAATTTTCTAAAACTGATTAGTCTGGTGAAACATGTATATACTATTGTGACTGATAATACATGTATATAGTATGGTGATTGTTCGAAATATCAAATATGCATATCTTGAAGAGGTCTCTATAAATTATTTCATGCAAGAATGAACTGATGCAATACAAAGCAAAGCTTATCACAAAAAGTATTAGTTGGTTTTTCTTTCGATAAAAAAATGGCTTATCTTAGGCTAGCTCATTTGGTTGTCTTCTTGCTTGCCACATTTTGTATGTATTTAACATTGCTTCTCACCAATACATACGGTTCATATCTATTTATATTTCAGAACTCATGAAAAATAAATCACAATCAACTCTCAATATTACTTATATATATTATCCTTCTTTAATTCTCTCACAAAATTTAATGAAAATGAAATTAATATGACATATGAAATCCTTTTTTAATCCCACTTTCTCTAAAATTTATCATATATTTTATTGTTCCATCTCTAATTGTCTTTGTCATTTACAGCAATATTTCCGATGATGAAGGGTGCAGAAGAATGTTCGGGTATTTGTTCGCCATTTCAGATGCCACCATGTCCCTCAAGCAACTGTCGTTGCATTCCACTTGTACTAGCTGGAGGAAACTGCGTAGATCCATCATCTCCAACTATCACGAAGATGGTTGAGAAACATGCTAACTTATGTCAATCTCATGCTGATTGCACGAAGAAAGGAAGTGGTAGCTTTTGTGCTCGTTATCCTAATCCTGATATCAAATATGGATGGTGTTTTTCCTCAAATAGTAAAGCACAAGAAGTATTCTTCAAGATTTCCTCTAACCCTCGATTTATGGAAGACTTAAAGATAAAGCCTGGTACATGCGGGAGCTTCTTTTATTAATGTGAAGAGAAAAAAAGCATGCATTACATGATGTATCTCATATTTTGAATAAATCAACAATCTTTATTTTGAAAGAATCTATTGTATTTCTTAGATATCCAACAAGATTATAATAAATGTTCCATGGACCCTGTGTAGTTACTACATCTTTATTTTCAAAAAATATTTTTGAGTGAATTGCTACATTTTTTTTAACAAAAGCAAAGTTAATCATCTCATTCAAAATCAATTGATACAAAATGGTACATCATGAAAAATGTGAAGACTAGGTAAAATAAAGATGCTCTAACAATATTATCAATAATCTTGTTTGTTTGCCTCCAAACATATCATACTATATACGTCTATTGTTGTAAAAACATATTTGAGGAAACAACCCATTTATAATAATTTCTCTAAAAAAAAAACCCATTTATAATAAAAAAAAAAGTATAATACTATTAGTAATTTAACCAATTATTTTGCACAGTTTCAAAAAATGAAAGTACATAAATGACACAAACGTAGTTAACATTGTACATTTTTAAGGTTATGGAATAGTGAAATTGGTTAATGACACAACTTTTGTATTATAAAAATTATCCTCTATAATAATAATATTAAAATAAACATTTTAAAAAAATTGACAAAAAAGTATCATTCATTGTACAAATACGATGAAAGTATCCAAGTGTTGTATTTGTGTCTATAATTTTTGCTGCAATATCATTTTTGTTTCATGAAAAGTAAGAGATAATTCAAATAGAATTTGTTAGATAAGATAAGATATGCCATAGCGAGGATAGATTGACGGAAGGAATTGCTTTGTCAATGGAGGTTTTTGTCGGAATCAATAGAAGTTGAGTTGTTCGACAAAGGATGTACTAAAAAAAACACTCCAACGCTCAATTCAATTTATGCTTGAGAATGGTGAGAGAGCTAAAATGATTCACAAGAATTGGGTCTTGGCCCTATCTAGAACAACAATAAAAGAAATAAAATATTTTACGCTTTTTTTTTACCACTTGTAGTTTCTCTTTATCCACCACATTGAATACCCACCCAATATAAAGATGTCATTTCTCATTTAATATGTCATAGAGAAGCATCTTGTTTGTTCTTTAACTCAGTTGATAGAGACATTACATAATATATGCAGGGGTTGGGGTTCGAATCCCGAACACCACACTTCTTCATATTTAATATGTGTGGCTTCAACCACTAGACTATTTAACCTGAAAAAAGAGAAGCAACTTGTTATACAAATGAACTTCTCTTTGTCCACAAGTAACCATTACTTAGTCATAAGATCATCACGGTAATATCATATTCATTCTCCCTTCAAAAAAATACAACATTAATTCTCAAACTAATCTTGGGCATAACAAATTAATTTTTTTTCTTTCAAATACTTCTCGTTCCTTTTAAATTTTTGTTTTAATGTTTATGAACACGTACTAATAAATTAATATAGATGTTATTTTTTATTAAAAAATAATTCTTTAAAAAAGTTAAATACTTCAATTTCAAATGCATTAAATATAAAAAATTCTTAAAAACTTACCATAAGATCCTTAAAGAGTGTTTCGGGGACACTCATTTGAATTTTTCTGATCTTACTAACGAATGCCGAGAAATAAGTGGTGATGGGGTGAGGCGACTTGGCTCTCAAGTTTGTTTAAAATTTTTTTTTTTTTAATTTATTTTGCTAGTGAATTGAATTTGTTTTGTTTGTTAAAAAATACTTATACCATTTTGAGATTATGTTGATTTAATTAAACTTATTCTATTTTGAGGTTATTGTTGAACAACTAATTTATTTTCAAAATATTATATGTAAGTATAGATTAGGGGCATTAACAAAATCATATTTAGTTCACACATTTAATTTAGTGGAAAAAGTTTAACCTTATAATCTTGATATATTAAGTTAAAATATTCTCTGAGCCGGTTGTAAAACGACTATTAATTCCACTTGAATTACTAAAAATAAATTCCCCTTTTCTGATTTAAAAAAAAAAAATTGGTTTTGTTATTTGACGGCGAGTGCAAATGAATATTTATGTTGTTGATGTCATTTCTTTATAAAATTCATGATGGGTTGGTTGTTGGTGTTATTCTTCTTTTCACGACATATGAATGATAAAAATAAGGTTAAATTATCTTTTTGGTCCTCTAACTATTTAATTGGTATCAGATTGGTCTTTTAATTAAAAATTGATTTATTTCGGTCCTCTAAGTTTCTCACCGTTACTACATTTAGTCCTTTCTGTTAGTTTTATTCAAATAAACGTTAGAGTTTGTGTTATGTGGGTCCTCTAACTTTATTTATTAGTATCATTTTGGTCTTATGCCTTGTTAAGGTATTATGATTAAATAGTGACTGATATTATTGATAACTGTATTGTTCATATGTATGGTCTGAAATAGGAGGTCAGATACCCACATAACACAAACACTAAAGTTGTAACCATTGAATGTTACTAAAAGGTCTAGAAAAGAATGATCCATAAATTGCTCAACATACGCTTGTTTGGTAAAACATGTATATAATATGTTGCTCAACATACGCTTGTTTGGTAAAACATAAAGGAAGCATTGCTATGTCCAGTATCAGAAAGCATCTATAAATATTGCATGCAAGAATGAACTAATGCAACACAAAACTAACAACAAATTGTAGTAGATTATTTCTTTCGATAAGAAATGGCTTATATTAGATTTGCTCACTTGGTTGTTTTCTTGCTTGCCGCATTCTGTATGTATTTTAACCATATTTCTCACCAGTAGTGCAGTATACACTGTCATATCCACTACTAAAAATACAAAATTTAGCTAGTTAAATTCAGAGAGGAAAAACGTAAAATTCCTCTCTAATTACATACTAAATTTTGTGACGAGGAAATTCGAGAGGGTTTCATTTTTTATGTCACTGATTTCTGTCGCTAATACTACTTACATATGAAATCCTTCTCTAATTCTCTAAAATTTACCACTAATTTATTATTTCAAGTAATTGTATGTTTTTTTTCCAGCTCTAATTGTCTATGTGTCATTTACAGCATTGGTTCCGACGAAGAAGGTTGGAGCAACAGATTGTTCGGGTGCTTGTTCACCATTTGAGATGCCACCATGTCGTTCTAGCGATTGTCGTTGCATCCCTATTGGACTAGTTGCAGGTTATTGTACATATCCATCATCTCCAACTGTTATGAAGATGGTTGAGGAACATCCTAACTTATGTCAGTCTCACGCTGATTGCACGAAGAAGGAAAGTGGAAGCTTTTGTGCCCGTTATCCTAATCCTGATATCGAACATGGATGGTGTTTTTCCTCTAACTTTGAAGCATACGATGTATTCTTCAATGTTTCCTCTAACCGTGGACTCATAAAAGATTTCTTGCCAATGTTTACTCTAACTCTGGACTCATAAAAGATCTATTCCATGACATGATGCATCTAATACTTTAAATAAAAATCTTCCTTTAGATTTCTTAGATATCTGGTAGGATTATAATAAATGTTTGCTTTGCGAGCCATTTGGTGATTATTCTTCTAGAATGCCTTAATATATGATATTGATAAAAGTTTCTTCTATATAATATGCTCTATTTTTGTTGATTTTTTTTTTAGCTAATCGATTACACCTAGGATCTAATCGCTTAAGTGCAACTTAATCAATTAGGCAATGGATGCAACTCGCTAATGGATATTTTCTCATATATCGTCTGCTCTATTTTTGTTGATTGTAGGATACATCCTCGTCATTAATTAATGGCATGTATATATGCAACTTGTTTGGCAAATGAACTTATCTTTATCCACAAGCAAGCAACAATTAATTAAAAACATTAATTTTCTCAACAATCTTGGGCCTTGAGTACTAAATTTTGGTTCAAATAACTTTTTCGTCTCTAAAAATATAACGTATTTTAATTTCCGTCTTAAAAAATATAATAGAATATTTTCATCATCACAAAAGTATTTTATGTAGTTTCAAAAATATGTAAAAAGGATTGGAACGAAAGAGTACAACTCTTTTGTGCATTAATTTTTTTTTTCTCTCGATAATAAAAGTTAATGACATTAATTCTTATTTTTTGAAACATAAGGAAATTATTGATAAAAGCTAGATGAAATTATATTGAATTTTGAAAACGACACCTAAATATGCACAATATTTTTCTAAAACAAATATGTAAAAAGGATAAGAAAGATTTGACCAAAAAAAAGGATAAGAAAGAGTATAGCTCTCTTGTGAATACATTTTTTATTTTCTGCAAAACCAAACTTAATACATTTCATTCATAACAAGGCTAATAAACAATACAAAGTACGGTTGAACAATGCCTAGCATTTGTTGAATCCACCGTTCCTTTATTGCCCTTTTCCACCATTTTCTAAGATTTGTTGTCTCACTAATTAAGCACTTAGGATTAATCATTTTTTTCTTTACATTTTTTATTGGAGTTTGTAAATTTGTGAGTGGATGATTGGAGAGCGGAAAAGGCCGAACCTTTTGAAGATTAATGAAAAGGATTAATTATTTGAGGTGTCTGGTGCTCAAGTTTCTGGATTTTTTTTAGTTTTATGTTTTGATGGTATTTTGGTTATGAATAATACGGTAAATGTGATTTGAAGATGATGAAGATCATGAGAAAGAAAAGGGAAGATAATGAAAAGTGAAAAATTAGGTGTTGATGGGTTCACTATCAAATACAATGGACTTGTAATCAAATAGTTAAAATCATCTCAAAATTATTAGACATAAAAAACTAAAGAAGCATACCAATTTGGCACAAAAGTATAGTTGAGAGACGAAAACGTAAGAAAGTATAGTTGAGGGACGAAAACGTATAGATTGTTGGTTGTTTGGACCAAAATGAAACATAAAAATTAATTAGGGGACCAACCGCCCAATTAAACCTATACCATTATATATAAGCAAAGAAGTCAAGTTTATTTTATATATAAATATAGATTACATCTTGACCAATAAACAACATATAGATAATTATTAAATACTCTTTTAATAAAAGAATAATAAACCTCTTTTTCCGATGTCAATTTAGATGTGCTAATTTAAATTTTTAAAAAATAAAAAATAATAAACAGGCATATAGATAATTAACTCATAGAACAAAATTACTCAAACAATGTTCGCATTAATATTGATAATAATATATATGACAAACCGGTGCTACAATTAAATACATTTAATCAATCTCAAATTCTCAATTGACCAATCCATCCATGAGAAAGCAAAACAATTGAAGTCAGTTATAGCTATCTAGCTTTGTCAGCAAAACATGATCAAATTCATGATCAACATGCACCACAATTGTAGAACTCAACCAGCTCAGCCATGGACCCCAATTGTGTCTCACCTTCAACACTCTCAAGCATCCACAACAAATGTTCAAACAAAACAACTTCACAAGAAACAACCACAACACCATCATCACAAGAAGATCTATCCACCAGCTCCTGAAACACAGGATGTTGAATGACATCGGAGTTCACGAGGTATTGTCGCCGCGACTTTCCGACATAGACAGCATGAAGTTCTTGTTCATGTTCATGTTGCTTGGTTGAGGATGAGACAGAGCTATTGTTGCGGCTGAGTTTGGTTAATGAAGGCCATCTTTTGATAGCTGACTTAAGCTTTGTTAATTTTCCAAGTTTGGCCATTTTGGTGAAAGTGTTTGATGAATGTCTCAATGAAAAATGAAGAGAGAAAGTGAATTGTGATGAGAAAATGGGATGAGAAGGTTTGGTTATAAAGAGAGTGAGTGATGATGATGTGAAGTGAAGGGCAAAACACGTGCATGGCCCACTGTTTCGAACACAGCTAAGAATGTTGATATTTGGAAAACCAGTTGCTCTTTTGTTGGCATCTTGTGAGGGGTTTTGGGATTAGGAAGGTTTTCTTGTGTTTTTACATGTCTGCCCTCTGTTTTTTTATGTATCATGTTTGATGAAGTTAGGGATAGTCTACATTCACCTAATCTAGAAATCGATGTCATCAATCTTGATCATACGATTCAAATTTTTAGCTCTGTTGATTTGATGACTTAAGTTTTTGTATATTAACGTAATCTAGAAACTGATGCAATCAATCTTGATCAGACGATTCAAAATTTAAACCCTTTTGATGACTCAAGTTTTGTAAATGCATTTAGATATTTTTTATATTTAGTTGGTCAAGGATAAGTTTAAAAAACTAATTATTAGTTTGACCAAAAAAAATATAAATTATTAGTTTTTAGAAGAAATGGAAAAATGAGAAACTATTACAAGTTTGCCTAAGAATATAAACTAATATAGTATTAACGAATATTTTAAAACGGTTTATTTAGAGTATAACTTGAACCACATTCAGCAGGGCCGGTCCAAGAGGGAAACATCCACCTTGAGCCTTCCATTCTTTTAGACCTCAAATTTATTATTTTAATTTAACCAATATAGTTAATTTAATAATTATTTTAGATCATATAGTATAAATTTTACTACTTATTAATTTACTAAAAACGTCATCAATCTTGCGAATGTATTTAGTATTTATCTTTATGTTTATGTTGTTTTATATGTAAAAATTAATTAGGTATAAAAAGGTATCTTGTATTTACTTTTAAAATGCTTCATTTCAAATTTCGCTATAGCCCTCTAGATTTATTAGACCGGCCCATTTATTCATCAATTAATAGTTGATATTATGTGTAACACCGAAAAATAATAATTTATATATAAAGATAATACATGCTTTTGGACTGTCTTTTTTATTATTCTAATAACTATACACTTAAACAATTTTTAGATAAAATTATTATATTATTGGTGTTATTAAAAAAGATAATAATTTTATTTTTTAAAAGAAAGGTAAACATGGTTCGTTAGCTTTGTTACAATTTAAAATTCACAAATATCTATACTTATTTTAGTGATACATTTATACTTTTAATTAAAATCAAAATTTCATATAATATATTGTTATATTTATAGTTTTACACACGTCAGCACAATAAAAAGCAGAGAAACACAGACATATGGGTGTCTATCTTTCCACTGGTAGTAGTAGTAATAATAGTTTTTTTTTTTGGAACAATTAGTAGTAATAATAATAGTAATAAATATAAAAAAAAAAACTTATCATAAAAAATCGTAGGTTTCTCTCTTTTGAGCCGTCACCGACAACCCTAGTTTTTCCTCCATCTATCAAAGAGGAGGTTTAGGGTCAATTTTTGAGTCCAAATCTTTTTTCTCCTTCCCTTTTATTTAAATAAGTGATTTTCACATCTATTAGTTTTTCTTTGTGATTTCGTCGAATTAGTGTGGCGTTGGTTTGTTTATCATCTTTGTGGGTGTTATTTCTGTTTTGTTCAGGTGTTTGTTCGATTCAATTTGTCAGATCAACTTCAATCCATGCGGATTCATTCAATAACTTTGGTTGACGTCAACGTTGCAGATTTGGAATCTAACTTTCGCGGATATAACATTTTTTTTTTTGTTAACCTTCTGTTGTCAGGCTAAATGGATCCTCACATCAGATATCATTTTATTTTATTTGTCTGCTACTTATTGAGCCATATTCTTTCTATCCATCTGGAGGATCATGAGATCTTCCTTTGATACGTATGTTTTTTGAGGTAAATATTTCCACAGTTTATAATAATTTTATAATTGAATAAAAAATGATGAGAATATATACTTATAGGATATATAAAATTATTAAGGTTGGTGGACCTGATTTTTATTTTGATTCCTGTTCTTTAAAGTCTTACGGCAATAATTAAAAGAACAACATAAGTTTTTTTCTTTATCTCTAAAAGAAAAAACATAAGTTGCTTTATATATTATTACATAAAATTAAAATGGGTCCGATTAGGTACTGGATTAGAGATGATTTAGGTATATATGTTGGTTTTATTGTTTTTATTTGTTAAAGGCATGACAATATGGCATCATGAAACATCAACAGATTAAGGTGTTGGTTGGTAAGAAATAATCCAGCAAGGTTTTTGATGATTCATGTGGGGGCTATTGTGAGTATTTGGTAAATTCATTTACGTTACAAACTACAAAACAATTGGTGCCTACACCACACGTTGTCCTCTTCTAGTATATGCTTTTTTTCTGGTACAGAGTGGGACTAAGACTATGGAACCCCATCTCTCACAATACTAACAACTCCAATTATGGTCTTTGTCAATTTCTCCTAAATTCAATTTGTAGGACAATTTTTTTTTTTTTTTTTTTTTAAACTTTGTACGACAATGGAATGATGTTTTAATAATAATGTTAAAAAAGTTGATAACATGACTTTGTTTAGAAAAAAATTGAGTTGGATTCATAGAGTCGTCTAATTAAGAAACAGTCAAATATAATGTCTAAAAAATTGAATGTACGACTTTGCTTATGCGTTATCTTGGAATGTCTAAAAAGGAGTCAAGACTTTGATTATATTGCTATATAATCACAAATCATCTTATGTGTGACTTTTAAGATAGATATGATTAAAGTTAATCATAAGGTTTTCATAAATTGGTGAATTTTGCTATAATTGTTTACGGATAAAAAAAAGTATGTATGCAACGGTAAAGTTAGAACTTTTTCTACAATCATCTATTTTATTTTTGAGGAGTGTTATTTGAACAATCAATTTGGTGACAACTTATTTGACAACCATATTTTACAAAGAAAAAAGTGGTATTGGCGCGGAAACCATAGCAATAGAGAGATAAAGTAAAAAGTAATGTGAGTATGAGAGAGAAAGTTGTTGCAAAAGTTGTCCCTAAATGGATATTTCATACATATGATCCAAAATTCATCCATCCATCCATCCATCATTCTTCAAAAACAACTTCATCAAATTACTCAAATATTTAGTAGAGATGAACAATGAGTTTGGTGTGGTTGACAACTAGAGTTTCTTTTTTAGTAGAAATCAAAGAGTTTGACTGATGAGATGAGATGAATATGAGAGAAAGAGAATGTATTAAAAAATATTTTATGTTTAATTTTGGGCATAACCATAAGTTTGTGTGAGGTAGGATAATATTAGTAAAATAAGGAGTATGGTTATCATCGGATTGGTTCATCGGTTTCACATATCTCAAAATGAAAAACCATGAACCAAACCAAACTAGATCGGTTTCGATTGGTTCGAATCGGTTTCAAACCAAACAAAGCAAGGTCGAATATTTTTTCGGTTTGGACTTTCGGTTTCGTTGGTTTTGTCCGAACCACTTACACCCCTACGTGTACTTGTCGTAGATCAAAAGTGTCAAAATAAGACACATAAAATTAATCATTCAAGTGATAAAACTTTCTTTCATGTTTGTACTAAGTACGTACTAACTTTCAATTTGGAGTATGTAGTTAAATATTATTAGAGTAGTTAAACATGAAAATATACCCAATTATTAGAGTAGTTAAATGTGAAAATATACCCAATTATTTAATTTTTTTTTTTTTTACTCTTTTGATTATTTTTTTTTTCTTTCTTTGTGGTGAAAAGTTTAGATGAGTTGAATTTAAATGAAGTTCATCAAGGTCATGACAGGTTTTAAGGTTTAAAGAAAGTTGGTAGAGGTAATTACATATTATCCATCAGTAATGTTCTTACACCATCAACAAGAGTTGAACGAATATCCCTATAATATGATTCAACCAACTCCTTATCAACTGGGTCAGTTTCGTTATCACTGTAAGTTTTGGTGACGGTCTAGCTATAATAACTCATAATAATGGTATCGTATTTACTAGAGCAACAAAAATGGAAAAGAAAAATAAAGCAGTATATGAATACTAGTTCATACCATATATACCATACATGAAATCGACGAAACACTAGCATATGCAACGTTTCTGAAGGGGAAACATAAATTTGGATTTGTTATAAGTCATGTATGAGTCAATTTTTGTGGTCCAAGAAACTAAAAAACAAGATCCTCAATCACATATATAAACAAATAAAATTCATGTATATGGTTCACAGTCACATATATAAATAATATAGCTGCCAGTGGTCCATGATAGTTCTTACTATTCCCTCTGACTAAGCTGGTTTTGCACGTTCAAGCCTAGCCATTCATTCCACGTTTTTCTTTGGACAGACCTTATTTATTTTTTGCAGTTACGTTGTTTTGTTTGGTACGTAGAAATTGTTACGGACATGCATTACATTGAGTACTACTAAAAGTGAAATAAAGTAACTCAAGGTTGATATAGGAAAAAGTTTCTTTGAGAGTAACTTGTCACTTCACTCACATGCATGCATTCAGTTAATTTATTCATTTGTACACTTTAGCCAAAAAAAAATACACAAAAGACAACAATTTCATATTTTCTGTTGTTGCAGAGATGATTGTGCAATAGTTTTTGTTAACCGTTAAATTCAGAGTTTTTTACTTAAACTTCCTATTATTCCTCCTTAGATGGATATGAACGATCCTTTAGAGTCTGTCTGTATGTACAAAGTTGTGATATGAACCGGTAAATAAATTAGCAAATTAAATTATTTCTGCATACTTACTCTGAGCTTAGTTCAGTTGATAGAAACACTGTATAATATTTGCAGGAGTTGGGTTTCGAACCACGAACAATTCACTTATTCACAGTAATATTTTAGCATGTTATACTACTTGACAAAAAAAATTATAATATTTCCCTACACAAAGCTTGGTTAAAAAATTATGATTTTAGTGTAACGTTTTTAATTGCCACCCCTTGATATTGGATTTGTTGACTTTTTGCTTCTAAAAATATTCCTATTTTAATATTTTCTAAATTTGAGAATATTCATTCAAAAATAATGATTTTGAGGTACTTTGACAGTTTTGGCTTCAAAAAATGGTCGATTGGACCTCGACATAAGGTCCAACAACCCAAGCACACCATCTGTAAAGATGATAAACTTTAGAGCTCCGCTACGTAACGATCTTATTGACTTAGGAGTAATGTGTATACACAACCCTTACTATCTGATACTGACATGAACATCGAAGTGCTTACAGGCACACAGTCACCACCGAGGAATTCTCGCCATCATCCTTCGTTGTACTTGAATACCACTGGTTGTCGTTCTGGATCCACTCGAAGTCTCGAATTATATCCAATTTGTTTTTACATTATATCACACTTAAAAAAAAGACTCGTAATAATGTCATTTGCAACAAACCATAGTCATGCATGCCAACATGTTACACAAACATATTGTTATGTTGGTTTTCTACCAAACAACCATCTTTCTCATTCTGTATCACACGGAAAAAGTCACACTCACACAAGCAAATGATAGCTGCATAAATGGTCCTAAATTTTTGACAGAAAACTATTTCTTAGCTGATCATGTGCTTAAGAAAATAGGGATATGGATCCCAAGACAAGATTAATCTAATTAGGGGTTAGGAATTGGACCATCATGTGCAATAAAATATGCATTAAATTTGAGCATCAAATCATATATCATGTGGTATGAAATTATGGAGTGTAGATAATATTACACAAATTGTCAATTCAGCCATTTTTAGAACCGAGCATTTTATATCATATAATCAAACATTTGTTAGTTAAAATGAATATTATTTTATTTTATTTTTGAAGTTTGAGAAGCCTGTTCTTTGTGCATAAATATTTGTCATAGTTTTTTCGCATTTTCAGTAATTCATTTGCTTCCAGCATACAATCTCCTTGTCCCTCATACAAAGAAGTAGCAGGTTGGTGGATCATTACCCCCCTGAGAGTCTAACAGAATAGGGGTTTTTTTTTCCTAATCTTGGATTATAAGGTAAGGCATATAAATAAGAAAAAAGAAATTGATGAAAATGAAACGCTTAAATATTGTGCAAATTAATCATAGCTATAAGACCAATTTTACCTATAATCTATTTGTGAGATATTAAAAACAAGTAATCTTTGTTGATCACATCTAGATTTTCTTGTTATAGCCATGTTCCATGAAAAATATTATATTAAATAATTCAACTATTATTGACTAAGGTTTGTTATAAATAGCAAGTAGTTTAGTATATTAAACAGAGTATATATGTTGTTAGAGTATTAATTAGTAGACAAAGTATCAAACACTTACTAGGATAGTGATTCTGATATTGTATTTTTAGAGACAAATCTTCCTCCTTTGTGATTATATTCTCATAGTCAACATACTAACATGCATCTTGGTAATTTATATATTTTATATTTGGTTTTCTTTTGTGTGATCATTTTCTATGTGTATTATATTAATTTAAAACGTTTATTGCATTTTTCTTCTTGTTTTATGTCCTAGAGTAGTAGAGCCATAATTAAATTTCCAATTTCAATTTTTATAGAGGACACAATTATAGAGCACTAACTTATTATGATTTTAGATGAATAAAGAATGACACGCATTTTTAAAATTAGTGACACAATACATATTCATATAGCCAAAATTTTAATAAATAAAACTTTTTCTTTTGAGAAATACAGATCATTCATACTCTTTTGTCCTTTACAAGTCCATAAGTTAATTAACCACTTTGTGTTATAAAATAAATTGTGGATAAAAGAAAAGAGAAAAATAAACTTAGGTGTATTTTTTTTAGATAGCTTTTATATGGTTCTTAACTAAATTTGCTATGATTTCCTAAAATCTATAGTTGTCTCAAAGTTTGTTATAATAAAAAAAAATATGTATTTTTAGTTAAAAATCATAAAAAAAAAAAATAATGCAAATAAGTTTTGGCCAAGAAAAAACTCCAAAGCACCTTTCAAATTATTTGGCAGAGAAGTAAAACAGTAGATAATGAAAAGAGGGGAGATGGAATGATAACAAATGAATATATATTTCATGCATCTTTAGTGTAAAAAAAATTTACATTATGAGTAGGGTTGAGAATCGGCTAGACTGGCCTACAAGGGCCTACGGCCTGGCCTATTTTATTCTGGTTTGGTTTGGTCTGGCCTGTTTAGTAGATAGGCCTATAGGCTTAGACTTTTTAAGCATAATAGACCGACCTATTAATAAATTATTTATTAAAAAATGTTTTTTTATATTAAAAATAATTGCATGCATGCCTTAGAAATATAAACATCTTTTTCTCTATCTATTAGTCCCTTAATAGGCTTTGTTGCTATAGGCTTTTAAGTAGGCTTTAATATAGTTAAAATTTGCTTGTAGTGAAAAAGGCTTCTAAGTAGGCTTTAAGGCTTGTTTAGCCTATTTAGTAGGCGAAATGAACTATTTGATGACCTTAATGTGAAGTAGGTCTATAAGTAGGCTTTCAAGCCAGTCCAGACTTTTAAATAGGTCAGGCCAGGCCAGGTCAAGCCAAGAAAAACGGCCTATGATAGGCCATAGGCTAGGGTCAAGCTTGTAATTTTTTCGTAGGCCAGACTCAGGCCTATCAAAGCCTGACCTGGCCTGGCTTATTCCCACCCCTAATTATGAGGACATTACAATCAATTATCCGTATGACTTTAAAAGTGTTTGATAAAGTTCATATAGGATTTTTTTAAACTTATTTCATAACAAATACTTAATTTGATATTTGATTAAGCATCTTTATTAATATATTGTATATTAGTTAGAGATAATTGAAGCTCAAGTCAAAGAAAATTGGTGTTCAAGTATATTGTATTATTGTATATTAGTATCTGGGCACCCATCGTACACAATAGAAGCTTAGGCTTCTCACCATAAAGTCGGTTTTGCGGGGTTGCGTTAAGTCCAACCACAATTTTTAAGATTATTATATCAGAATCTCTTCCAAGATTCGTTGGGCCACATGCTACCAGGTTTCCGCTATCGAGCCACCCATTGTTTATGTACACGCTTGAGATGTCCAATCCTAAACGAGAGGAGTGTGTTAAAGAGTCTCGCATCCGATAATAGATGGTCTGATAATGTGTTTATAAATGGGAGTAATATTTACTTCAGAGGTCAATTTTGTATGGATGATATTGTTAGTAGATTGTGGAGAGACTTAGATCGAAAGTAAAACCAACAACTATACAACAGTCCTCACAGTCCTTAGTATTGCTATTTCAAAATTGTTAGAATTGTTTTCCTTGACCATTTCAAAATTCTTGCCCACCCCTATATACAACCACCTAATCATATGGGAAAGTTTCATAATTGAAGCATGCCATCAAAATATGTAACTACCGTGTCAATTGTATTTCAAAATCAAATGCAGAGAATTAATAACCTGTTTATAAAATGCAGAGAAGGGAGAAACCAAATGCAATAGTATTAACCTGTGCTTAAGACGATGAATAGTGCAAGATAAAAACTAAGGAATTGGTTATAATAAACTTTCATACATCATAGTAGTAATGGAATAAATCTTAAATAATAACTAATAATATTAATATGATTTTTCCCTCGTAGTTATTATATTCAACGAAATAATAGTCAATAACCCTTAAAACCACAGGAAGAGTAAGAGAACTCCACAATAGTAACATGTTTGTTTTGAGGAATATTGGCCTTCAATTTTGCTATAGCAATAGCGTGCGATATTCCACCAATAGCATCGACCAAATCATTAGATATTGCATCTTTACCAGTCCAAATTCTCCCTTGTGCAACCTCTTCCATCTTGTCTATAGTCATTAATCTTGAAAGAGCCGCATCATCTCGAAATTGTTTATACGCAAGACTCTTGGTAAATTTCCCTGTTTTACGTGGCCTAGAAGAACCCTTTTTAGCAGCGTGGAGCTTGTAAAAGTCACCATCATCTGGATATTCTTTCAATTTAATCATTCCATCTATATTCTCATTCTCAGGTATTAAGTTTTCCAAGTCCACCCCAATTGAACCAGTTAAGGTAAGATTTTCCGCAACAATAACTTATGCGCCCATTGCCAGATCGGACCACGAAGCAATAACTGGTTTTTTGGCAGCAAGAGACCTGATTTCTGTCCACAATGAAGAATAATACAAAACATCGCCCCCCAAACTGTCGATTCGGATATTAACAGCCTTGAATTTTGTTGAGTCACCGACTTCACGGATCTTGTCAATGAACTCTTGTCCAATGATTTTCCTATTAATGGTCTTTGAGAGTCGGATGAGGGCGATTACTTCTTTACTCCTTGATATTCCAACAGTCCATTTTCTAACTAGAGAGTATTCTCTGGAATAAACCAAATTCAATGATTTCACCCCAAATCTCTTATTCAAACTAGTAATAACCTTGCTATCGCCGTCAACCATGTTTGATACGAAACCCTCTTCTTTCAGTTTGTATACTCCAGATAAACCATCTCCTTCATTTATGAAATTTTCAATATCTTCTTTTTTCTTTCCAATAGAAGAAGAGACCTTATCCAGCCAATTTGAATAAATACTGTCCTGCAATGCAGTCGTCGTCTCACGATAATCTTTGATTTGTTGACCTCCTACCCATCTATATTTACCAAGTATTAAATCTTCTAGATTGAGACGGTCATCTTCTAGATTAAGAGGAATATATTTAATTGGTATTTGATTTGATACAAATATGAGTAAGATATATTAAACCCGCACATACATATAATTGCATAAGCAACACGATAGACAAAGGTACAAAATAATAGAATATGTTTTCAACTAAAAACTTTCAATATCAATTCATAACTAGAAGATTTGAGAAGTATCACTTATACTCTTTATCATTAAGTTAGTGTATGATTGATTGGTTAGATCCCAAAAGAAAAATTTATGCATTGATCAAATATGTACTAACACTGCCTGATACTATTAGATAAAATCAAATAAGGAATTAACTAAACCAATAGATTGTGTTAAAAAGATACAAAGGCAAACTGTCTGAGTTGCATTTTTGTTTTTAAATTTTTGTCTTTTTTTGGGTTATTTGTTTTTTTGGAAGAAGTTTTTTGGGTCATTTGTTAATATACGTGATCATTTTTTAATTCTCTTTTGTTTACTACTGTCATTATTAATGTTGGTGCATTTTTTTATACCTTTCTAATATATGGTTAAATGTAACAAAAAATATGATCTGGTTAGTAAATGAAGACAATAAGTGTGTGTTTGTGTCTGTGTATGCGTGTTGTAAGTGTTTCTATGTTTAAAGTACTTTAATTTGAAATAGAGATGAATGACTCTTCTGTAGCTTTTTATTTTTTGGTGCTCATATGGTACTTACTTGGTAGCCCTACGTCCTCATTAGACTTGAGGTAGGTTAAAAGTATTTCTTAATTTTTTACTTACAGTTTGTACTCAAATTAAATTTGCATTTTGGCCTATTTTACATTCATTTTTACAATTATGTGAACCGTTATTTCAGAGAAATTGTTTTTATCCTTTGTGTCCAACTTTACTTTGGGTGTATTGTATTTGTGTTTTAAAAGACTATTTTGGCAAAAAGAATGTCCTAAAGATTTTATAAAACTACAAAAAAAAGTTTTCCTTATAGTTAAGTTGAAGTATTCGTATCATTGAAAGCTCTATGTTAGTTACGTTCTTAGTTAAAATTCTCTCATTAATCTTCTGTATTTAAAATTCTCTCATTAATCTTCTGTTAAATCTAAGTATTTTCCTTACACGGTGTCAAGTGGTCAACACAATAACACGATGCAAGATGTTTGTACTATTCTTAAAAATAATATTTAAAAGTCAATATGCTTTGTAAAATGATACTTAACAGTTCACATTAAAATTTTAGAATCATTTTAAGAGCAAGTATATTTGCTATGTTTTCTTGACCAAAAAAAAAAAAAGATATATGCTATGCTTTTTTTATCTTGAATATATCAAATAATATTTAAAAGTCAATATTCTTTGTAAATGATACTTACAAATTCACATTCAAATTTTGGAATCATCTTAAGAGCAAGTATATATACTATGCTTTTTTATCTTGACTATCCTATTTCTATCCCATATGAGAAATTTATAGGTTCAATATCTCCTATATCAAGTGGAAGGGATGAGAGTTTGAGACGAGTGAAGGAATTGAAGAAGATCGAGTGGAACGAAAAAGAAGAATTTGAAGTAATCAAAAAATGGTGCTACATTATCGACAACAAAGCGTGAATGAAAAAAAAGGAAAGGGGTCGTTGTATGCAGGCGCTCTTGCCTTCTATTTCTCCAACATTTCTCAAACAACAACATCAATTATATGCCCCAGTTTAATTAACATTCCACTTGCTATGTTACATTGACTTTTTCAATCAAAAATATTGCAAAGTATGAGAAGTGATATGACTAATGTGTAAATATTCTTTCACTCTTTTTGAAATGTCTTCGTCCTTTGAAAGACATAAATGTGTTATCAAAGTTTTTTTTTCTTATTTATTCTATTGGTTTTCCTTCTATTTTCCTAATTTTATATTTTGTGACAAACTCAAATGGCTTGATAAATAATATAGAGCATATGTTTACTGTTTTTCTATAAAATGTGTTAGCGATGGAAAAGATTTAATATCTTCATCAAACCAACCCTCATAACTGCCACTCATGTTTCATGCATATTCATCCTCCATAGATAAATGAGTATGCATCACAAAGCTAAGTATATATTAAGTAACTCCGTGTTAAAGAAGTGCATGAATTACCTATCTTACATTTTTTTATCAAGTTTAATCCTTCTCTTTTTGATCAAGCTTGATCATTCTTTTAATTCTAATAATTTTCTCCAAGATATATCAAGAAAAACTAAACAACATTGATGTTGAAAAACATACTGTTTATAAGTTGCATGCGTAAGTGCAGTGGAAAGAGCGGACAGACGGACACTCGTGCCCGTCTGGACGCTAGTATTCTAATAAGGGCACTTCTATTTGTAGCGAGAGATGTGTCCCCAGTGATTCGCGAAACTTTAATTAACTTATGCATTTGACTTCGGCAAGTAATTAGCAAAAATTAATGCATGATTTGAAAAAGCTTCAACTAGGAAAATAGCATTCCCTGAGTAACATAACGAACCTATCCTTTCATATTTGAAATCAAGTTCATGTGATCCTCCCTTAACTTTAATTTTCTTCAAACGCATCTAAGGCTTTTGACTTCAATAAAAACATGGATTCTCATAGAATTATGTTTACCATGATATTCCATAAAATCACCAATAAAATTGTCTAACTATTTTCCAATTGTTTAAGACATGCATGCACCCAACAGGGATAGTATGAATTTGCACCAAATTAAAATAGGTATATGATGGAGGGACATACATCTAATGGAGTGATCCCTGGTTGCAGCAGGCCCATGATGAGAGTATGACCACGAAAGGACGATCGTCCTTTCTTGAGAACTATCTCCATGTCACGTGAATGATAGAGCTTGAAGAGGAAATAATTAAGTTCAAATTTTAATCTCTTTGACTGTAACATACAGACGGGATCGAAGGAGCTTCAAAAGACGCTCAATTTCAAACCCTTTGATGGGATCACAGATCCAGATAACCACATAAAGACCATTGATGCGCTCTTATCATTCCACGATACCCACTTTCCAGTGTAGTGTAAGTTGTTCGTTTTGACCCTATAAGAAGGAGCTATGGCATGGTTCAAAAGCCTTAAACCTTGATCTATTGATTTTTGGATCGGACTATGCAAGAGGTTAAGAGCTCACTTCACGGCCTTGAGAAACAACCGAAGTCCATAGATAGTTTGGGCACCTCTTTTTCAATATGACCTAAAATGACCTAAAAACAACTAACAAGGACCTAAAATGACTATTCGTGAGAGTTAGGAAGACTAGTATTGTCCTTAAAGTGACTATCCATGTTACAAACATGTTCCCCTAAAAAAAATGTTACAAACATGTTCAAAATTTGTGCCGAAACAGTTCGAATTATATTATCCTAACTAGGTATGGATTAATTATATAATCATAAATGCTTTTTCCCCTTGAAAAAGGATGTTTAGGGGTGTACGGATTCTATAATCCAAAAAATTCAAGTAACACGCCCTATTTTTTGATATTTTCGGGTTCTAAAATCCGATTTGGTGAAAAACTCATTTTTTTCATCCCATAACAAAGGAAAAACTCAGTTCGAATTTTAAAATCCGAAAATCTCAATGACATTTTTGTAAGAAAATAAAGCGCGCGAAAAATAGATAGGATGGAAAAAGTAATAGTCATTTGGAAAAGCTTTACTTCCTGAAACTAAGTTTGCATAGCACATCGGCCTAGAACAACCCATTGATTAAATATAATGAACTAAAATAAAAAATATGTAACAACTACCATTATTAAATAATAAATATTATATGCTCATATCTATAATTTGATTGTTTTTTTTAAATAATGTTCATATCTATAATTTGATGTTGAATATATTTTAAAAAATGTTATTAAACAAGTTTTTTATTAAATAAAATCCGTATAGAGTATTAGTATTAAGTATATATTTACGTATTTGTTCTTAAAGTATAAAATTAACTTATTCTTTTTTTTTCAAACAAGCCAAAATGGAATAATATTTCTATGAATAAAATATTACTATTTTTTTAATAAAAAAATAAAAACATTTTAATACAAAATATAAAATTTTATGCAAATATAGAACACCATAAATGATGAATAAGATTGGAAAAAAAATAATCAGAGTCAAAATTATTTTTATAACATACCACTTATGTTTATAGGCAAAATAATATAACTTACCAATAATATTGAATTACTAAAAAATGATTTTCAAATAATTTGAACAAATATTTTTATCCTAATCTTAATGGACTCGTCCACTTTCCATCTCTCTTATAAATAGAGTACCTTTAGACACAATTTTTTATCAGCAAACTTTTAGTTTATTGTAATTTTATTTTGCTTCAAAAAAATGTTTTCTAAACTAGCCTTGCTCATCCAAGGCCTCTTGGTCATGGTTATTTTGATCTCTTCCATTGGTGAAGCTAGAAACTTGGGTAAGATCTTCTCAATCTCCAGAAAGTGTCGATTTTTATTCTGCTTTTGATTTTCGTGAGTCATAATTTTAAATAAAATAATAGCTACAAAACTACTCATATTGACATTTTATTTGCAATTTATGATTATCCCATCCACCTACTCATAATTTTCAATTTATATAAAACTACAAAAACTAGCCAAATTTGTGAAGATTTTGTTCATTATTCGTGCTATTTTAATGTAAATTCGATGGAAGATATTCGTAAATTGAGTTATTTATAGTTCATATTTTTTGCAGTTGAGGTTGCTACAAAGCAAAATAATGTGGATGGTATCAAATATTGCACGAAGACAAATGGTAAAGAAAACGTTGATGCAAGTTCTGATTGTTTCATACCCGGTTTTCCAGGCATCCCGGGAATCCCATTTCCAAATATACCAGGAATTCCAGACATACCAGGAATTCCATTCCCAAAAATACCAGGAATTCCAGACTTTCCATTTCCATTTCCAGGCATACCAGGATGGCCATACATACCTGGATGGCCAGACATACCTGGATGGCCTAACCCGTCAATTCCTAAAGCACCACCTAGTCCAACTCCTCAATCGCCTTCACCTTCGCCTTCCGAGTCACCAAGTTCGCCTTCACCTTCTGAATCACCTTCGCCTTCAGAGTCACCAAGTTCGCCTTCACCTTCTGAGTCACCAAGTTCATCTTCACCAAGCCCAACCTACGTTATGTAGCTGAAGTTAATTAGTAAGCAAAAATAATGTTGACTGTCTCATTAATATGATACTTTGTACTTGGTTGAGTACATCATAAATATTTTCAATTAAGTTATGTGAACGTATCGGCATAATTTTTACTCCAAATACTTCCAAGTGGAATATATTCTTTTTTTATATCATGTGTTTTTTTTTTTTTTTTTTTTTGTGAATAACGTAACATGTCTATCTAATAATTTGCGGTCTCACATCCATTATTATTAAGAATAAAAATGATAAGATTATTACGTATCTGGAATTAGGGATGGCAAAAAAATCTGCACCCGTGGATATCCGCTACGGATACGTAGCGGATACCTTAATGGATATCCATGGATAAAATAAACGGATTTTTCAACTACCCGCTAATTAATGGATACGCATGCGGATTTAATGGTATTCACACCCGCGTATATCCATATTCGCTATTAAACCGAATAAATTACATAAATAACCTTAATATCCATACTCACTATTAGTTATTACGCTCCTTTAAAAGAAAATGAAAGTGGTTGGGATTGTTGATGCAAGAACTATGTTTTTGTTGAATAAGATGAACTTTACCTATGCTTTTGTTAAATGAAAGAACTTTATTTTTATTAAATGTAAGAGACTTTATTTATGTTTTTGTTTAGCCAATGATCTTTGTTGTTATTGTAATGTATGGATATTATGTTTTGCTAAAAAAAGAAAAGTAAATGGATGTGAAGAACCTTTGTTTCTAAAATTTAGCTAAAAAAATTAAGCAAATTTTTTATTTTATTTTTATAAATGTCATCTATGGATATATGTATAAACCCGTGGATACCTCAAAATCCGCGGATTACCCGCTAAACGGATATCCGCACGGATATGGATAGGGTACGGATTTCATATTTATCCAACGGAGCGGACACGGATATCACACTATCTGCATCCATTAATTCCCTTTACATCCCTATCTGAAATTGTAACTCTCTTAACATGGTTATCGGCAAATTCTTGTTTTATTTTTATTTTTTTGAAAAATCAATTCGTTAAATTGATTTAATCGTTGATTTTATTAATACATTTTTTTTTTGTGGTGGCTGGGATTTGAACCCGGACCTTGCATATATTATGCATTGTCCTTACCAACTGAATTAAACTCAAGGAGACTGATATATATATATATATATCCAAAATATGTTGAAAGCTAGGTTGACAGGTTATATGCTGAACTATATTTATTGGTTCATCTTGACGAACTCGAGTAATTACCAATTTAAAAAATAAAAATGTAATAGTAATACCACACTTACAAGGCTATTTCAAAATTGATAGAATTGTTTGAGTTTTTTTTTTTTTCATACCCCGTATTTTTTTGGTTACACCCAAATTTTTTGAAATATTTTTTATAATGTTAAAATTGTCTTTTTATATAAATTTTCTTAAAACCTTAATCTTATTCATCGTTACTGAGCTTCACCTTCTTTCACCCACAAACGATCAAACAATCTGATATTCAATACAAACGATCAAACAATCTGATGTTCAATCAATCTCTATGGAAGATTAAAGAGTGAATCAAAACTTCTTTCATCCATACTTGATTGCATATAAGCAGGTGTATTTCTTCTTCTATTTCAATAATGCTAGTTTTTTTTTTTCTTCTTCTTCTCTTCTTCAATTGCATTGTACGACAATTTCAATTTACATTGTTGAGGTCAACTTAAATTCAATTTAAAGTAGGTTCATGTAAACTAAGTTTACATGAACCTACTTTAACTGAGTTTACATGACCTATTTAAACAAAATTTACATGACATACTTAAACTGAGTTTAAGTATGTACACATAAACTCGATTTACATGACCTACTTAAACTAAATTTACATGACCTACTTAAACTGAGTTTAAGTATGTACAGTTAAACTCAGTTTACATGACCTACTTAAACTGGGTTTAATATTAAATTACAGTAGAAGGAAAACAAAATTTGAACCTAGAAAAAGCTAACAATATTTATGGAAACAATAACTAGAAAAACATAATCGATTGAAGAACACAACTTACTAACCTCATCTCCTTCGAATTTTCTTTGAAATCTTGCATAGAAGGGAGAAATCTTGTTTAGAGAAGTATAATTTTGGAAGAGGAAAGAAGAGGGGTTTTGAGGTGTAACCAAGAAAGAAGGAAAAGACTTTTTAAAAATAAATTTTATGAAAAGGTAATTTTGTCATTTTAGGGTGTAATCAGAAATATAAAGGGTGTAATTAGAAAAAGTCGAATTGTTTTCCTTGACTATTCCAAAATTCTTGCCCACCCCTATATACAACCAAGTAATCATATTGGAAAGTGTCATAATTGTAAGAGTATTACTCTTTCCACCCTGTTGACTTCTCGCGCGCCCTATAAAATTTTCAAAAATGTCCTTTTGCATTTCGGATTACCTAATCCGAATTGTATTAGCACCATGGAAAAAAATGGTCTAAATGATGGAATTTTAGATTTTGAAGGTGGAATCCAGTAAGTGGGGACTTTTTGTCCAATAACATTTCTGTTAGCAAAAAAAAGTCCTACAATTCAATAAAATATGAACAAACCACTATGATACCAAATATGCATCAAGAATTAAAAATTAGAAATGTATCCAAATAATTTGTGGCAAATGTCATCTCAATTTTCTCTGCAGAAAACTCCAAAACTTGAGAGAATATACCAGCATTGTTTCTGTAAAATTTATTTATTCTAACCATTAGTGTCCCTATCATTAAATATCATTACTTTTTCCCATTTTATTTCACTATGCTATTATTATAAAATCTGTCAAAAAAAAAATGCTATTGTTATAAAATGAAAAAGTAGAACAATATGATGACAGAACTTACATTAGAATATTAAGCGGAAGATCTAAAGCTAAAAAATCAGAACAAAATCTTTATACAGAAGAAAAGGAGCTAAGACCAATTTCCAACAGAATAACCTCAGCATTTGGACTCTCTTTTTGTATATTGTCTCACTTTCATTGCCTTCTTCAAGTCCCTTGCACCAATCACAATTCTCACTCCTCTCTTTGCTAACACTCTAGCTGTTTCAGCTCCAATACCAGAAGTACCAGCTTCCAAGTCAAAAATCAACAATAATAACAACTTCATTACTGCTATCCATGTTACAAACATGTTCAGAATTGATGCTGGTGCTGTCCGGATTACGTAATCCGGATTGCATCAGCACCATGGAAAAAAGGGTGTTTATGGGGTGTTTGGATTATGTAATCCAGAAAACATCACGTAGCGCGTCCTATTTTTGAAGTTTCCAGATTACAAAATCCGGAAAAATCCGTAACTCCGTTTTTCACCCTATAACGAAGGAAAACGCCATTCTAGATTATGAAATCTGGAAACCTCAAGGGCATTTTTGGAAGAAAAAAAAAACACAGGGCGCACGAGAATTTGATAGGATGGAAAAAGTAATACTCAAATTGAAGCATGCCATCAAAATATGTAACTACTGTGTCAATTGTATTTCAAAATCAAATCATTAAATTGCTTCACAAGACAACACACTCTTCTCAAGATTGAGTTGCCCGAAAGAGAAGAAACAAAAAAAACCCAGAAAGAGATTTTTGCCATATCTTCCTTCTGTAGCTTTGAAAGTATTAATAACCTGTTTATAAAATGCAGAGAAGGGAGAAAACAAATGCAAAAGTAATAACCTGTGCTTAAGATGATGAATAGTGCAAGGAAAAAAACTAAGGATTGGTCATAATAAGCTGTCACGGTAGTAATGGCAGTATGACACCAATGAAGTATGCATCACCACCATCTTGAGAAATGTACCACAACAAAAATAGTATTAATAATCTGATTATTTTCAAGTACAAATAAACAGGATATTAAGATGCAACTACACCGTTTGCCGTGGATTCTTTGGTGCCATTGGAGAGTGAATGTGAAAAGTGAAAAATGAAAAATCAAAATAAAAATGACAAGTGCAGAGAGAGTAAGAGAGAATGTGAATATACTCATCATAATATTATCAAAATACCCATTGTACCATTAATATCACATCATAATAACATAAACAAAACAACTTAGTTTTATCCGACTAACATCAATTGCATAAAACTTCAACAATAATAATATTATTATGATTTTTTCCTCTAGTTATTATATTCAACAAGAGAATAGTCAATACAATAACCCTTCAAACCACAGGAAGAGTATGAGAGCTCCACAATAGTAACATGTCTGTTTTGAGGAAGATTGGCCTTCAATTTTGCTATAGCAATAGCACGCGATAGTCCACTGATAGCATCGACCAAACCATTAGATACTGCATCTTTACCGGTCCAAATCCTCCTCTGTGCAACCTCTTCCATCTTGTCTACAGTCATTGATCTGGAAAGATCCACATCATCTCGAAATTGTTTATACATACGACTCTTGGAAAATGGCCTAGAAGAACCCTGTTGTTTAGCAGCGTGGAGCTTGTGATATCTACCATCATCTGGATATTCTTCCAAATCAATCTTTTCATTAATATTCTCATTCTCAGGTATAAATTTTCCCAAGTCCACTCCAATTGAACCAGTTAAGGTAAGGTTTTCTGCAACAATAACTCCTGCGCCCATTGCCATGTAGTATCCTGCGCTCATTGCCAGATCAGACATCAAAGCAATAACTGGTTTTTTGGAAGCAAGAGACCTGATTTTTGTCCACATTAAAGAATAAAACAAAATATCGCCCCCCAAACTATCAATTCGGATAATAACAGCCTTGAATTTTTTTGACTCACCGGCTTCACGGATCTTGTTAATGAAATCTTGTCCAATGATTCTCCTATTGATGGTCTTCGTCTCATGATAATCTTCGATTAGTTGACCTCCTACCCCTTTACAGGGCCGTTCCTAGAGTTTTATGGGCCTTAGGCATAATATGAAAAAAGGGTCCTTACATAATAGATCATAATTTTTTTTAACTCATTGTTGTGTTTTTTCAGCTCTTCATTTCGTTTTTTATTTCGCTTTTCACTACCAAATAAATGTTTTTTAGATAACATCTGAAAATAAATTAAATACTCAATATACACAAAAACAAAATAAAATACTGTAGATGTAGAGAAAAATAGCACATGCATGGTAAACTAAAATTTTAGCACCCCATTTTCAACTAAAATAGAATTTGCTTTGTTATGAAAATTATCCCAATTTCTTGGATAAAAAATATCGTCGATATTTTTAATATTAGTGAAGCACATTATTAGAAACAAAGGATCCAAAAAAATATCATTAATTTCTTCGATAATAAATTTTTGAGCATATTATTAAGAACAACCAAAAAAAATTATAGGAGGGTGTATATAGAAATATTTGTGCCACATGGAATATATATAGTAAATCTCACTAAAAGGGCCAAAAACATCAACAGATTTCAGTCCATTCCTTAATCATGTCAAAGTTTGAGCCTTTTCAGAGAATTTTGCTATATATACCCCCCAAAATCCAAATATTTCTATATACCCCCTACACCTTAAAAAAACTTTTGGGCCCCTACCGGCATGGGCCCTAGGCCGTCGCACTCGTGGCCTATGCCCTAGGGCCGGCCCTGCCCCTTTATATTTACCAAGTGTTACAGATTCTGGATTGAGACGGTCTTTAAACAAGGAAACAAGAACAGGAGTATCAGAGGTGTAAACTTCTTCACATGCACAACCTATGTAATATTCTTTTCCACCCATTACAGCGACATAAGCAACAATAAGTTTACCTGATTTTCTGAAATTTATGATTTCCCTTTGAATTTCATCGAGTTTAGCTCAACTGCATTTTAAAGGATAAATAACAACATACACAGCAGAAATACGAGGATCATAAGCGGCTTTCAACAAATTCTCGCAAATTTGAGGCAATCCATATATACTGCTCAGATATCTGGCAGGACAGATCCATCTGCAAGATACTACCAGGTGGAATACGCTCAGAGGGGAGCGCTATCAGCGTCTTGAGATTGACAAGAAATTTATTAAGACCGGTGTGGGGAACAAAATTGAGGTAACCCGTGGTATAATCAGGACTCGAGGAGGAAAAGGAAGAAGAGCAGTGGAACTAAAAGGGTTGGTAGATGGATGATGAGATAACGGTGATAAGGGTTTTGGAATTGAACGATGTCAAAGAAAGCCATCTGAAATTTGAGATGATAATGGCGGTGATACTGCACGGGCGATGTAACGGGGTGAATTGCGTGCGGTTGATGATTGCCATTGTGGCAGCAGTGCAGCAGAACTACGGTTTTGGAAATGAACAATGAATGTTTCTCACCTATGTTTATAAGACCAAGATCCCACGATAAATATTTTATGGAAAATGCTATTTACAGCCAGAGATAGCATAGCGAAAGTTTCAAGATACAGTTGGCAAGTGTTTATTGCATGGTTTATAGTTTCATTTCATAATATTCTACTTGGGCACTGCTATTTGTAGGGAGATTCACGAGCCTTTAATTAACTTATGCATTTGACTTGGCAATTAATTAGCAAAAAATTAATGCATGATTTGAAAAAAGAACCATTGTCTTGATTGCTCCCATGGGTTAGAACCTTTCCCTTTGGTGCCATGACGCCGAAACTTTGGGAGGTTCACCTTCCTCACGCAGCCAGTTTGATTTTGCACCGCCATTTGTGGCTTTCTTCATCAGATCTTTCAAACATGGTTCCAAAGGCAAACACCGTCATCATTAGGGTTTGCATAGAAGCTACTTCAAAAGTTCAATGTGTCCATACAAACTTCAATAGTAACAGAAAGAATATCCTTTCATATTTGAAATCAAGTTCATGTGATCCTCCCTTGACTATAATTTTCTTCAAACGCATCTAAGGCTTACTGACATCAATAAAAACATGTTTACCATGATATTCCATAAAATCACCAATTAAATTGTCTAACCACTCCCTCCTTCCAAAAATATAAAAAAGAATGGGTCAACATAAATTGACGTATTTGGTACAAATTTTGACAAAAATACATTAACTTTTATTGACCAATTTTTGTTTATATTTTGGGATTAGTGAATATTTTCCGATTGTTTAAGACATGCACCCAACAGGTATATTATGAATTTGCACAAAAATAGGAATATGATTGAGGGACATCTAATGGAGTGATTCCTGGTTGCAGCAGACCCATGATGAGATCATGACCACGAAGGCACCATGGTCCTTTCTTGAGAACTCACTCCATGACACGTGAATGATAGAGCTTGAAGAGGAAATAATTAGGTTCAGATTTCAATCTCTTTGACCGTAATGTTGCAGACAGGATTTGGAGGAGCTTCAAATTAAAAGACGCTCAACGTCAAACCCTATGATGGGATCGTAGATCCAGATGACCACATGGAGACCATATACACACTCTTATCATTCCGTGATACCCACTGTCCAGTGTAACGTAAGTTGTTCGTTTTGACCCTATAAGAAGGAGCTATGGCATGGTTCAAAAGCCTTAAATCTTGATCTGTTGATTTTTGGATCGGACTATGCAAGAGGTTCAAAGCTCACTTCACGGCCTTGAGCAACAACAAAAGTCCATAGATAGTTCGGGCACCATATGCCAAAACAATGGAGAGTCCCTAAGGGACTATATAGAAAGGTTCAACAGGCCTAAATGAAAAAAATGAAGACCTATCTATTTAGGAAAGCTTTACTGCCAGAAACTAAATTTGCATAGCACATCGGCCTTGAACAACCCAAAGATTTCAACCACTTGTTAGAGAAGGTTGAAAGATACATTGATTAAATATACCGAACTAAAATGAAAAATATGTAACAACTACCATTATTAAATAACTAGCAAAAAGACGGACACCGTGTCCGTCTTTTCCGTTATTTTATTACGCTCACGCGTGTAGATTATCAACGATATTATATATATATATATATATATATATATATATATATATATATATATATATACTAAAATTATAAGTATAGATATAGATATTTGTGATTTTCAAATTTAACAAACTCAACAAACCATATTTATCTTTTTCAATGTGAGCAATAATATAACAAATATAATTAAATTTCTTATCTTTTTTTTATTTAAAAAAAAAAATCTTATATTTTTTAATAACACCAACAATATGACATTATTATAAGAAAATTTGTTTAAAGGTATAATTGAAATAGCAAAAAATGCAACCCAAAATCCTCCTGAAAGGGGCTATTTTTTTTATATACGGTATAGATAAATATTATATGCTCATATCTATAATTTGATGGTTTTTTTAAATAATGTTCATATCTATAATTTGATGTAGATTATATTTTTAAAAAAATGTTATTATACAAGTTTTTTTATATAAAATCCGTATAGATTATTAGTATTAAGTATATATTTACGTATTTGTACTTAAAGTATAAAATTAACATATTCCTTTTTTAATACAAGCCAAAATGGAATAATATTTCTATGAATAAAATATTACTATTTTTTTAATAAAAAAAATAAAGACATATTAATAAAAAATAGAAAATTGTATGCACATATATAAAACACCATAAATGATGAATAAGATTGGGAAAAAAAAATTCAAAGTCAAAATTATTTTCATAACTTACCATTTATGTTTATAGGCAAAAGATTATAACTTACCAATAATATTGTATTACTAAAAAATGATTTTCAAATGATTTGACCAAAATTTTTTATGCTAATCTTAATGGACTCGTTCATTTTCATAACTTACCATTTTAGTTTATTATAATTTTATTTTGCTTCAGAAAAATGTTTTCTAAAGTAGCCTTGCTCATCCAAGGCCTCTTGATCATGGTTATTTTGATCTCTTCCATTGGGGAAGCTAGAAACTTGGGTAAGATCTCCTCAATCTCTAGAAAGTGTCGGTTTTTATTCTGCTTTTGGTTTTCGTGAGTCATAATTTTAAATAAAATAATAGCTACAAAAACTACTCATATTGACATTTTATTTGCAATTTATGATTATCCCATCCACCTACTCATAATTTGCAATTTTAATATAATAATAGCTACAAAAATTAGCCAAATTTGTGAAGATAGTGTTCATTATTCGTGTTATTTCAATGTAAATTTGATGGAAGATATCCATAATTTGAGTTGTTTATGGTTCATATATTTTGCAGTTGAGGTTGCTACAAAGCAAAATAATGTGGACGGTATCAAATATTGCACGAAGACAAATGGTAAAGACAATGTTGATGCGGGTTCTGATTATTTCATACCCGGTTTTCCAGGCGTCCCGGGAATCCCATTTCCAAAAATATCAGGAATTCCAGACATACCAGGAATCCCATTCACAAAAATACCAGGAATTCCAGACTTTCCATTTCCATTTCCAGGCATACCAGGATGGCCAGACATTTCCATTTTTAAAATGAGTGTTTTAGCCACATTCACCTTAAAGTATATTTAATAACTTTTTAGTTATATATTTGCTAAAACACACCTTAATAAAAATTAGTGGATGTATCCTAACAAACCCTATACATATATATATATATATATATATATATATATATATATATATATATATATATATATGGAGAGAGAGAGAGAGGAGTATTGTTAAAAAAAAATAGATAGTGGAGTAGACATGGATGATTTTTCTTGACGTCAAATCATTTTGGATGAATTACCCACAATTTTTTTAAAGGTGGAAAAAACTTTTTAAAATTGTTTCGTACTATTCTAATTTTATTTGCTAATTAGAGCGGTATTCATTTGGACAAAAATGTAAATGCTTCAGTGCTATTTGGTTTTATTATTAAAACACTGATGTTTGGTTCTTATTTGTGTGCATGAGAAACAAACGAGCAACAATTTCTACAATATAGACATTTTTTGGAATTCAATAATGAAAGCTCAACTTAATGAATGTTTTTTTTGCAATCCCAGGTTTAGTAACTCAAATTTGAGATTGTCGTCCTTGGTTTTGTTAAGCATGATTGATCTTCACTTATTCTTCCTTTGAGAGCCCACCAGCTGTTGTCTTTGCCTCAGCTGTGATTCACAAGATCAAGCAAAGGGATAATAACATATAGAGGTTAGTACATTCTACAGTATTTGTGGCAATAATAGATACAATGAAAACAAGAGGACACAATCATTTAAGTGTGTCTACAACTGATTTGTACACAAACAAAAGTTTCAATACAAAATTACCATTTTAAACTTTTTAACATTTGCAAATTTGCATATGATAGAAAAACCCTAAATAAATCAACATAAAACGAGTTTCTAGTTTAGCTATAATAATAAATATATCATTAATAATCGAGTACATTCTCAAAAACGGAGAGAATAACAATAAGTAAAATGATGTTTTATTATCCTTAACCTCGAGCCTCGTTAGCATTTCCAAACCATATCAACATCATATCCTTCCAATTTCAAATAAGCAACAAAGACAACCTTGTATGCAGTGTTATGTTTCATGCAGAGCCATAAAAAAATGTTCCAAAAAGTGCAACAATGGACAATGATGACAATGGACGATGGTGACAATTTGTACAAGATGATTTGAGTCCTAGAAGTTCAACAATGAATGACATAAAGAGAGAATATAGAACAATGGCTCTTTAGTATCATCCTGATTTGTGTCGTGATCATGGGGTAGGAGAATGAGGGCCAAAAACAATACTATCAACAAAGATGATCATAATAACTAGTTTTTTTCAAGCTTCCTTTCACTGTGATTATTTTGTTGTAATGTTTCATATGATTAACAGTACATTCATTCATGTATTGATCCAAAGAATATTCTTTCATAGAGAGCCCATCTAAACATAAGCGTCTAAAAACTTATTTGTAAATAAACATCCACCATTAAGTGCTTAAATTTTAAGTCAGAAGCCATCTATAATTAACAAATGTTGGTCTACCATTAAGCATTAAGACACTAACGTGATCGCATACTAATATCACAATTTTTTCTAGAACTGGCACATGATTCAAGCGCAACTTAAAACTGCATTTCTCTGCAGGGAAACTCAGAATTTTGCATAGAAATTACACCCCCGATCAACTTTAAATGTCATCTGGTTTTTTATTTTCTTCCTTTATTTCCACCCAAAACATCCAAGGTAAGGGACCCACGATATCTCAGGGGTAAGGGGTCCATGGACCAATGTTTTCAAAACTAGAGCGAAAATTGTACCAGCTAGACCTCTAGATCATGATTGAATTCGCTCATACAGTTTGATTCTAAAAATATTTGATAAATTTGTGTTTGATACGGATGTAAATAAAGCCTTCTAATAGAACATGAATTAGTCCGGTGGCCTCCATCCTTTAGGATGTGTTTGGATTGAGGGTTTAGAAGAGGAAGGGAGAGGAGAGTTTACTTTTCTTTTTTAAATTACGGACTATATAACATGTTTTTCTAAAATAAATCAAGTGCAATTGAAGTATTATATGATTATTTATCATGTTAATAAGTTAAACTTTTAATAAACATTTCACGGTGTCCGTAATTTAAAAATGAAAAGTAAACACATTTATGAACTTAAAAACAGAACTTTCAGTATCATCAACAGAACTTTAGTATTATCAGACTCGCCTTTAGTTTAAATTAGACAACTTTGGGACAGAACTTAAAAAGTTTTCTTCCAATCCCTTCTCCCTTAAATTTTATGTTTCACTTTCTCAAATTTTCCCTCTTTACTCGAAAGAGTGTGTGAGGGAGAAAAGGAAGGTTTTAGAAACAGTATAACATGCAATTCCATACTTATTATATCGAATAAAATAATTACAAAACATAAGAGTAAAAGGAAGCAAGGAACAATAGAAACCTATAATATAACTCACCATTACATTCTCTTAGATTTATAAGTCTTGCCAATAGCTACTCCCATAACAAAAGCCGCAGCCATAGCTCCAAACACACCAACGAAGATTTTGAGATTGGGCTTTTTCTTAGGCCCCTACGATAATTTCATTAAGGTTAAGGAAAGTGTCAAAAATACAATAATGATTAATTCATTTTGGTACCAGACTTACATGCGCATGAATTGCATGCATAAGTTGGAGAAACATTGTATTGAGACTGTCATCTACGCCTTCCCCTTCTGAAGTAGATGAATCCATTTCTTACACTGTAAAAATTAAATTAAGTATAACTATAAAATTAGAATGCGTTTTTTGATAAATTACATGAAACCTGAAAATTCATGAAACATTCATTAATAGGAATATAAAATCGAAGTCTGAATAAAAGTTACATTTAAATAACGGAAAAAATCAGGGAAATAAATGGAAATCTCCAACATAGAAATCAAGAAATGAGGAACCGGAGAAAAATAAGAAGAAAAGAAGAAAAACCTGCAACAATGCGGAATTGCAGCTGTTGAACGGTGGCTGGACGGCGGAATCGCAAAAAATGGATTCGGGTTTGGTTCGCACTTCGCAGGAGAGAGAGAGAGAGAGAGAGAATAAGAAGAACGGGGTTATGTCTTGGCAAATTTTATGCTACATTCAAATATTATTGTAATAATTAAATCTCCAACAAATTTGCACATGATGGAAACAATCATCTAATAATCATATTTGTGTTTTTCGATAAACAGATACATGATACATGTCAAATATAACCTATTGATCATTATAACGGTCGATAGGACCAGTACATCGCACGGGTCGAAAATGTAGTTCTCCTAAAAGGCAAACTTTTACAAATAGTATATATATTTTACAAATAGTGTATATAATTGGACTAGAAATTAAGTAAAAATATTCATTCTCTGAATTTGTAACACAGTAAATGTTATTTTTATTTTAACAATAGTTGTATGTTATTTCTTAATTAACTCAATCCTCATTGAGTTATTGTCCTTCAGCTAGGAAAATAGCATTCCGGAGTAACATAACGAACCTATCCTTTCATATTTGAAATCAAGTTCATGTCATCCTCCCTTGACTTTAATTTTCTTCAAACGCATCTAAGGCTTTTGCATCAATAAAAACATGGATTCTCATAGAATTATGTTTACCATGATATTCCATAAAATTACTAATAAAATTGTCTAACTATTTTCCAATTGTTTAAGACATGCATGCACCCACAGGGATAGTATGAATTTGAACCAAATTAAAATAGGTATATGATGGAGGGACATACATCTAATGGAGTGATTCCTGGTTGCAGCAGGCCCATGATGAGAGTATGACCACAAAAGGACGATCCTCCTTTCTTGAGAACTCTCTCCATGTCACGTGAATGATAGAGCTTGAAGAGAAAATAATTAAGTTCAAATTTTAATCTCTTTGACTGTAACGTGCAGACAGGATCGAAGGAGCTTCAAAAGACGCTCAACGTCAAACCCTTTGATGGGATCACAGATCCAGATAACCACATAAAGACCATTGACGCGCTCTTATCATTCCGCGATACCCACTGTCCAGTGTAGTGTAAGTTGTTCGTTTTGACCCTATAAGAAAGAGCTATGGCATGGTTCAAAAGCCTTAAACCTTGAACTATTGATTTTTGGATCGGACTATGCAAGAGGTTCAGTGTTCACTTCACGGCCTTGAGAAACAACCGAAGTCCATAGATAGTTTGGGCACCATATGCCAAACGGTATTACTCTTCCCACCCTATGTCATTCTCGCGCATCCTGTAAATTTTCCAAAAATGCCCTTGTGATTTTCGGATTTTAGAATTTGAACTGAGTTTTTCCTTTGCTATAGGGTGAAAAAAAATAAGTTTTTCGCCAATTCGGATTTTATAATCCGAAAACCTAAAAAATAGGGCGCGTTCCTTAATTTTTTCGAAGTATAGAATCTGAACTGTACCAACACAAATTTTGAACATGTTTGTAACATGGATATTTATTTTAAGGACAATGTTAAGTTTCCTAACCCTCATCCTTCTGTTTTGGGTTATTGTTAGTTGTTATTAATTAAAAATGCAATTTTCAGGCTACTTGATCGGATTGCTTCGAAACTTCCTCCGAAAATCAGGAAAAAAAATCAAGCATCAAGACTCCCTTAGAAGGGATTTGTTATAGGACTTCGCCCCTCAAAATCCAAAATTCCATCGTTTAGACTCATTTTCATTTATTTTTTATTTTTTATATTCTCATAAAAATCTTAAAAAATTTGCATTAGTTTTATTTGATTTTTAGAATTTTTTGGTGGTATTTTTATATTTTTATTTGACAGATTTTTCTCATTTTTTACTTTGTTTTTTTGTTGTTTTTAAAAGCAAAATTCAAAACTGCTGAAATGAAAGAGATTCTTATTGCTAATTATACAGAAGTATATTTCGGATTATAAAATCTGAACTAGTGAAAAATCATTTCGGGTTTTACAATCCGAAAACCAAAAATAGGGCACACGAGAAACGGATAGAGTGAGAAAAGTAATAGTCTATGCCAAAACAAAGGAGAGTTCCTAAGGGACATTATAGAAAGGTTCAACAGAGCCCAAATGAAAAAAATGAAGACTATCTATTTAGGAAGACTATTACTTTTTTCACCCTATGACATTCTCGAGCGCCCTGTGCTTTTTTTAAAATGCCTCTGTGCAATTCAGATTTTAAAATCTGAATTGGTGAAAATCTCATTTTTTTTCCACCCTAAATACCCTATTTCAAGGAAAAAACAGTTAGGATTATATAATCCGAACTCAATTAGGATTATATAATCTGAACTGTATCGGCACAAATTTTGAACATGTTTGTAACATAAATAGTCATTTTAAGGACAATATTAATCTTCCCAACTCTCACGGACAATATTATCCTTTCATATTTGAAATCAAGTTCATGTGATCCTCCCTTGACTTTAATTTTCTTCAAACGCATCTAAGGCTTTCAGACATCAATTAAAACTTGGATTCTCATATAATTATTATGTTTACCATGATATTCCATAAAATCACCAAACTAACTATTTTCCTATTGTTTAAGACAAGCACCAACAGGGATATTATGAATTAGCACCAAAATAGGAATATGATTGAGGGATACCTAGCGGAGTGATTCCTGGTTGCAGCAGGCCCGTGATGAGACTATGACCACGAAAGGACCATGGTCCTTTCTTGAGAACTCTCTCCATGTCACATGATGATAGAGCTTGAAGAGGAAATAATTAGGTTCAAATTTCAATCTCTTTGACCGTAACGTTACAGTCGGGGTTGAAGGAGCTTCAAAAGACGCTCAACGTCAAACCCTATGATGGGATCGTAGATCCAGATGATCACATAGGGACCATAGACACGTTCTTTTCATTCCGCGATACCCATTGTCCAGTGTAGTGTAAGTTGTTCGTTTTGACCCTATGAGAAGGAGCTATGGCATGGTTCAAAAGCCTTAAACCTTGATCTATTGATTTTTGGATTGGACTATGTAAGAGGTTTCAAAGCTCACTTCACGACCTTGAGCAACAACCGAATTCCATAGATAGTTTGGCGCCATATGCCAGAACAAAGAAGAGTCCAAATGAAAAAATGAAGACCTCTCTATTTAGGAAAGTTTTACTGCTAGAAACTAAGTTTGCATAGCACATCGGCCTAGAACAACCCAAAGATTTCAACCACTTGTTAGAGAAGGCTGAAAGATACATTGATTAAATATAATAAATAGGCTTAATTATGTGTTTCGTCCTTGCAATTAGGCGTCATTTAAAAATTAGTCCCTGTAATCGCTAATCCTGGCAATTTACCCTTGCATTGTTTAATCATTTAAAATTTCGTCCTTTGACGAACTTAATCACTACCAAGTCATCAAATTAGAAAAATGGCATGGGAATGGACAAAAATACCCTTGTCTTTATTATGATAAGAAGATGAAGACAGGGGTAAAAATGTCATTTCACGAATGGATGACGAGGGTATTTTTGTTCATTCCCATGCCATTTAAAAGATTTGAGGGAGATTGCAATTTTTATCTGTTTGCGACATAGCAAGTTGCCTGGTTTGGTTGCAGAAAAGTAAGCAACGGGTAGGATTCTTTGAATCCCCCTATTTATTTTGTTGGATTTAAAAACATTCATGTTGTGTTTAGTTATCTTATGTAGACTATACAAATGATTAGGTCGTTCTTACCTAGTCGGTTGTCAAGCTGACCTGCTGATTGCACAGTGATCCTTACGTGCGGGGTCTATATTATATCGGTTGAACTTGGTTTATCCCTCCGATGTCTAACTGCACCTATGATCGCACAGTGATCCTTACGTGTCGGGTCTTGCTAATTCAAAGGTGATTGAAACATAAACTTAAATTGGCGTTCCTAGGTTTCCAAAGGAAATGAAGGCCGATGTTCCGGAAGGTCTTTCCATGAATCTTAGGACACTCAAAGCACATTATCCTTCCCCCTTGTTAGCTCTACAAACGCGCAACTCTATTAGCGTCTACCTTACCAAGAGGTTGCAGATAATGGTCTTACTAGGTTCACTCCCCTTGGTGCTTGTTTTCCTAATTAATAACTAGTTACATCCTTAGTTCAAAAGATTTTACTCACTATTGGTAATGTCACCTCCTAGGTAGTTAGTACTAGGGTCAACTCGCTTTCGATATCTTTAGTCTAGTTACTAATCACTTACTTCCTAGATAGATAAATAAATATTAGTATAAGGATATAAATATCAAGATGTAAGCATCGAGATATTAACATCAATATTTGGCTCTGTCACAACCTAAGTACCTAATCTAGGGGAAGATAGAACTCCTCCCTGACTTCTAGAATTGCCTTCCTCTAGAACTGCTCCAGTTATGAACGATAAAATTGTGAATGACGAAGGCGGTATTTATATGGAAAGTTTCCACCTAACTTGGGCTAAATAAATGGGCTTCCAGGGGCGAAAAAGCCACGAAAAGTGACTTTTTCCGCAAGGAACAGGGCACCAAATGCCTATGGGCATGCACTTGAACATGTGCCTGCCAGGCTGAGCCGCCTAGCGTCCCCTGGCATGCGCCATGCCCTTTAGTTGTTTAGCTTTGGGATGCCTAGCGCCCCCATGTGGTGCGTCTGGGCGCTTCAGTGCGTTTTCTGTGATGTTTTGCCTGTTTTCTTCGCCTATTTAGATGTTTTCTTCAATGTAAGATGTCTTGGAACTTTGGAACATAATTCCTCCCATTGTAAAGTCTTATGATGCCTCTTGAATCTTCATTCTTCATCTTTTCCAAGGTCTGCATAAATCTTTGGATGTCTTGCTTTGCCTGATTTGCTTGATTTCTTCGTGAATTACTTCAAGAACACCCTAAAATTGCTATGTTTCGAGAAGAATAGAATTACATACTAAAATATAGTAAACATTACAAAAGTTATGAAATCATAGACAATTGATTTAATACTCCTCTGTTTTGCTGGTAAAACCTACTAAATTTGACTGAAATACATGTTAAGAATAACGTAAATGACATGTATCACTCATATCTATAATTTGATTGTTTTTTTTTAAAATAATGTTCATATCTATAATTTGAGGTAGAATATATTTAAAAAAAAATGTTATTATACAAGTTTTTTATTAAATAAAATCCGTATAGACTATTAGTATTAAGTATATATTTACGTATTTGTTCTTAAAGTATAAAATTAACTTATTCATTTTTTTCTAACAAGCCAAAATGGAATAATATTTCTATGAATAAAATATTACTATTTTTTTAATAAAAAAATAAAAACATTTTAATACAAAATATAAAATTTTATGCACATATAAAACACCATAAATGATGAATAAGATTGGAAAAAAAATAATCAGAGTCAAAATTATTTTTATAACTTACCATTTATGTTTATGGGCAAAAGATTATAACTTACCAATAATATTGAATTACTAAAAAATGATTTTCAAATGATTTGACCAAATATTTTTATCCTAATCTTAATGGAGTCGTCCACTTTCCATCTCTCTTATAAATAGAGTACCTTTAGACACAATTTTTTATCAGCAAACTTTTAGTTTATTGTAATTTTATTTTGCTTCAGAAAAATGTTTTCTAAACTAGCCTCGCTCATCCAAGGCCTCTTGGTCATGGTTATTTTGATCTCTTCCATTGGTGAAGCCAGAAACTTGGGTAAGATCTTCTCAATCTCTAGAAAGTGTCGATTTTTATTCTGCTTTTGATTTTCGTGAGTCATAATTTTAAATAAAATAATAGCTACAAAACTACTCATATTGACATTTTATTTGCAATTTATGATTATCCCATCCACCTACTCATAATTTTCAATTTAAATAAAATAATAGCTACAAAAACTAGCAATTGTGTTCATTATTCGTGCTATTTCAATGTAAATTTGATGGAAGATATTCATAATTTGAGTTGTTTATGGTTCATATTTTTTGCAGTTGAGGTTGCTACAAAGCAAAATAATGTGGATGGTATCAAATATTGCACGAAGACAAATGGTAAATACAACATTGATGCAAGTTCTGATTGTTTTATACCCGGTTTTCCAGGCATCCCGGGATTCCCATTTCCAAAAATACCAGGAATTCCAGACATACCGGGAATTCCATTCCCAAAAATACCAGGAATTCCAGACTTTCCATTTCCATTTCCAAGCATACCAGGATGGCCAGACATACCTGGATGGCCTACACCGTCAACTCCTAAAGCACCTAGTCCAACTCCTCAATCGCCTTCACCTTCTGAATCACCTTCGCCTTCCGAGTCACCAAGTTCGCCTTCACCTTCTAAATTTCCTTCGCCTTCCGTGTCACCAAGTTCACCTTCACCTTCTGAGTCACCAAATTCACCTTCACCAAACCCAACCTACGTTATGTAACTGAAGTTAATTAGCAAGCAAAAATAATGTTGACTGTCTCATTAATATGATACTTTGTACTTGGTTGATCACATCATAAATATTTTCAATTAAGTTACATGAACGTATCGGCATAGTTTTTACTCCAAATGCTTCCAAGCGGAATATATTCTTTTATGATATCATGTGTCTTTTTTTTTTTTTTTTTGTGAATAACCTATCATGCCTATCTAATAATTTCCGGTCTCACATCCATTATTAAGAATAAAAATGATAAGATTATTACATATCTGGAATTAGGGATGACAAAAAAATCTGCACCCGTGAATATCTACGGATAAAATCCGCTACGGACATGGAGCGGATACCTTAATGGATATCCATGGATAAAATAAACGGATTTGTCAACTACCTGCTAATTAATGGATACGGATGCGGATTTAATGGTATTCACACCCGCGGATATCCATACCCGCTATTAAACCGAATAAATTACATAAATAACCTTAATACCATTCAACTTATTAAGAAAAAAACATAGGTATTGTGAATGTTATTAGTTATTACGCTCCTTTAAAAGGAAATGAAAGTGGTTGAGATTGTTGATGCAAGAACTTTGTTTTTGTTGAATAAGATGAACTTTACCCATGCTTTTGTTAAATGAAAGAACTTTATTTTTATTAATGTAAGAGACTTTATTTATGTTTTTGTTGAGCCAATGTTTTGTTAAATGAAAGAACTTTATTTTTATTAAATGTAAGAGACTTTATTTATGTTTTTGCTAAAAAAAGAAAAGAAAATGGATGTGAAGAACCTTTGTTTCTAAATTTTAGCTAAAAAAATTAAACAAATGTTTTATTTTATTTTTATAAATGTTATCCATGGATATCTGTATAAACCCGCAGATACCTCAAAATCCGCAGATTACCCGCTAAACGGATATCCGCACGGATATGGATAGGGTACGGATTTCATATTTATCCAACGGAGCGGACACAGATATCACAATATCTGCATCCATGGATATCCATTTACATATCTGAAATTGCAACCCTATTAACATGGTTATCGACAATTTCTTATTTTTTTTTTTTTTAAAAAATCAATTCGTTAACTTGATCTAATTGTGGATTTTATTAATAACTTTTTTTTTTTGTTGTGGTGGTCGGAATTTGAACCCGGACCTTGCATATATTATGTATTGTCCTTAGCAATTGAGTTAAGCTCATATATATATATTTCCAAAAATATGTTGACATCTAGGTTGACAAGTTATACGCTGAACTATATTTATTGGTTCATCTTGAAGAACTCAAGAGTAATTACCGATTTAAAAAATAAAAATGTAATAGTAATATCACACTTGCAAGGCTACTTCAAAATTGATAGAAGTGTTTGAGTTTTTTTTTCACACCGTATTTTTTTTTGTTACATTCAAATATTCTTAAATATTTTTAATAATGTCAAAATTGTCCTTTTATATAAATTTTAATCTTATTCATCGTCACTGAGCTTCACCTTTTTTCACCCCACAAACGATCAAACAATCTGATATTTAATCAATCTCTATGGAAGATTAAAGAGTGAATCAAAACTTCTTTCATCCATACTTTATTGCATATAAGCAAGTGTATTTCTTCTTCTTTTTCAATAATGCTAGTTTCAATTTTTTTACTTCTTCTTCAACTGCATTGTACGACGGTTTCAATTTACATTGTTGAGATCAACTTAAATTCAATTCAAAGTAGGTTCATGGTTCATGTAAATTAAGTTTACATGAACCTACTTAAACTGAGTTTACATGGCCTACTTAAACTGAGTTTAAGTATGTACACTTAAACTCAATTTATATGACCTACTAAAACAAAATTTACATGAAATACTTAAACTGAGTTATGGGAAAAAATGGATATGCTTATATGCTATTTGGGTTTATTATTCCACTACTACTTGTTTTTTTTTTTTTCGTGGACAATTCCACGACTAATATGTTTGGTTCTTATCTGTGTGTATGGGAAACAAACAACTAACAATTTCTTCAATGTAGACATTTTTTGTAATTCAACCATGAAAGCTTAACAATTATTTCAACCTTTTGGATGTTTTTTGCAATCCCATGTCAACAACCAAATGCATAACCTTATCTTTAGATTGTTAATTGGTTTGCAACTCAAAATTGCTTTTGTCTCTCTTGGTTTTTTCAAGCATGATTGAACTTTATTAATAAAAGGGTTAATAGGTATTTACCCCTCTGTAATATATGACATTTTTTGTTTTCATCTTGTAAAATTTTTATTTTGATTTACCCCCTGTAAAATATTTTTGTTTTGATTAACCCTTTAATAGGTCAAACAAAAACCAATTTTATTTTTTTTCAAAAAATTTTCGTTTTTGTTTGGCCTATTAGGGGGGTAAATCAAAACAAAAATATTTTACAGGGGGTGAATCAAAATAAAATTTTTACAGAGGTGAAAATTGGAAATGGCCTATAATACAGTCGGTAAAGACCTATTAACCCTTAATAAAAGATACATGAATATTTATAGTCAATCACAAAAGTCTAGATACTCTATTACAAGTAATTTGTCAAAACTATGCAACACCAAACACTAACCACACAACTAAGATCTAGCGTAACAATTTGGTGGTCTAGTGGCAAAATTTGTTCATTTGAATGATCTTTGTGGAGATATTTGAATTATGATTCTAATTCATTTACAGAAATAAACTTAATGGTTGATTAGAATGAGGTAACTATTTTTTCATTTATATTCAAAATTTTAGCACTCACAGTATTTTAAATATAATTATTTAATACACTATATAAATCTTAAGAGTTTCTTTGAGCTCTTCAAGAGCACTACATGATAGCATTTGTAAGAAAATCTGATAAATATATGAAAACACTATAAGAGGTTTCAAAGAACTTTAAAGAAATATCATACATCAGAACTGAAATTGAAAATTTGTGTGACAAGGAGGTAATTTTTTTTTATAAAGACATGGAGATTGATGATTTGATTACATCTTTTTGAGACTTAATTACTAATGTTTAACACTGTGGTTTGTAATGCAAAAGTTTCAAAGAACTTCAAATAAGACTAACCATTTCAGCAATAATGGTTCTGTTTTAAGTTAGCGCGAATGAAGAAGTACATAAACATCCTCTCCAATAAAAAGTACATGGCCATGATTAAGACCATGTAAGATTAGAGATGTCAAATGGGTCAGCCCGGCCCAGCCCGGTTCGGGCTCGAGAGGTCCGACTATAGAAATTGGCAAGTCCGGTCCGACCCGTTTATGATTGGACCGTGAATTCTAGAGTCCGGCTCGGGTGGATCATGGGCCAGCCCGGCCTGGCCCGTTTATGTTTTTTTTTTAAAAATTTATTCACTTTTTTTTATGTATTTTCTTATGTATTAGTTACTCACCATTATTTTTTTGCTAAAATATGATTGGATGGACATAAAAATATAAATAATTTTTACATTTACATTGAATAATAATTAAACTCTAGATTATTCTTTCAATTAAATCAAATTAATTATTTCTAAAATTTAAAATTTTAAAACTGTAAGCTAAATTCATCCATATTTATCAAGTTTATTTATTTAAATATTTTTTTGTTAATAAATTTTAAATTAGTTGATAAATTTTTTAAAAAATATGTTGTTTTTTAACAAAAATAAAAAGAAATATGGGCTAATGGGACGGCCCAAATCCCGGTGACCCTGGCCCAACTTTTGTATGGCCCAAATAGGCTTGGGCCGAAAAAGCCCGAGTGCATTTTTGGCCCAGCCCGGCCCATGAGCCCGACCTATTTTTGACAGCTCTATGTACGACGGTTTTTTCATTCAACAACATTCAACACCCACTATTTTAATTTTCAACACTCCACGTTATTTTTTTTCTCTTATTCAACACTCATTCAACTTTTACCCTCTCCAATGGTTTTTCATTCAACACTTTACCCCACCACTTTTTATTTATTATTCTTATTTAATTTTATATTTTTGTTTTTATAATTACATAAAATTACAATTATCGATTATAATTAAGTTAAAAACATTTAACAATTTTTTTTTTGTTTTTTGTAGAAACAAAATTTATTCAAATAGTTTATTTTTATTTTCTTAATTTAAAATGCAATACAATCAACTAAGCACGCGACACACAAATAATTTAAAATGCAAGGCAACATACTAATAGAAAGATAATAATATTAAGATAGTGGAAAATTTCATTTTTTTGGTAAGAAATCATGAATTTTGGTAAAATGCAAGGCAACATACTAATTTAAAATTTCATTTATAGACAAAGAAATCATGAATTTTAGTAAAAAAAAAAAATATTAAAAATTCATTTGTCATAAAATAATTGAGTTTAAATAATTAAGATGAGATTAATCCAACAAGCCAATCAACAAGCGCCGCATGGCAGCTCTTATCCACCACCACATTCTCTCTCAGTGTCTGGAGAAAGACCAGTCGCGTCTATCAGGTGTGTGTAGTGCACTCTCCCTCCAAACCACTTGTTTTGCGCCACATCATCTTCAGCTTGGCCCACCATTCTCTCATTCAACATATTGAATGCATTCAACATCTCTCTCCCCCACATCATCATTCAACACACCATGGAACACTTCCATTTGTTGAAGGTTGCTTTCAATATAGCAATTCAACACCATTGGACATGGTCTAAGACAATTAAGGCAGTGAATTATTCCATAGATGTAAATTGACTTATTTTAGATATTCTACTGGCTTTTTCTTGTAAAGCATTTACACACTGACCAACAATGTGTTCTGCATAAGTAAGAACTTATTTGCTATTTAAAATCTATTTCTTACTTTTAATTACAAAATCGTTATGATGTTTTCATTTTTTTTTATTTCTTTTACCTGTTTGATATGTCAAAATTTATTAACCTACTTCAAAGATTAAATTTTAGTTCTCAACTTTTAAATTTTATTTTAGTATATTAAATTATTAATCACACAACATTCCATATAAATTGACACATTGATCCAATCATACATCTCTTAATACTTCAGCGTTAATTTTAGTATGGGGAGGAAGACTTTATTAGCAAATCATAGTACTAATTTGCACATTAAGGCTTAAAATTAACTTTAATAATATTCCCTTGAGAGGCTCTTGATATCACTTGTAGGTTTTAAATATTATTTTATTGATTACTAAAACTATACATTTTTTTTTAAACAGTTAATAAAACTATACATGAGAAGCATATTTATCTTTCAAAAAATGATAAGCATATTTATATCTAATTACAAATTTCAAATCACAAATGTCTAGTTACTTGTACGAAAATTATAATTTCTTAGGAACAAGATTATTTTGTCTTATTTTATTTTAATTTTTTTTTAAAAGTAAAATATTATAAGGAAAGCTAGTGATGGCCTTGAGCAAGGTCGGGATGGGCTACCTATCAGAGACCGTCTGTAAAGAACACCAACCTTTTTGAGACGCAAAAGACCACCAATTTTTGTTTAATATAGCATACATATAGTATAAATGTTCATATGTGCAATATTGTTTTTAATATTATATGTCAAATAAATTGAGGTTAACAATTGTGTGCTCGTGTGTTCGCTAAATTGTCTTTTATTTTATGCATTTGTGGAAACAGAAGAAAATAAATAAATGAATATAAAAAAAAAAAAAGATGAAAACAAATGAGAGAACAAATAAATAGTTATTTTTGTTGATATTCCCTGTCTAATTTCAAAATAGTAAATAATGTAATTTATAATTTTTCCATAAAATAATACAGCATTATTAATAATTATGTGATTGTTTATAAAAAAAATTAATTGAGTTATTTGGCAGAAAATAGAAACATAAAACATAAATGTAATAAGCGTTAAATTTTAGAATGTCTTTGTACTTCTAACATATATAATATTTATTATTACATAACACGGATGATTCAAAGAGTCTTATTTAATACATGAATAATGAGAAAAATGTGTATTCTTTGAAAGATATATTGGTGGTTCATGCATGTAGTTGGTGTTGTTTGTGATTGAAATGACACAAAAGTTATATTTAATACACGAAGAATGTGACATATTGATGGTTCGTGCATGTAGTTTATGATTGAAATACATTACTCAAAATTCATAATTAATTCATGCGAATGGGAGAAAATCAATTGTGTGATTTATCTAATATTCAAATTTTTATCAAAGCATGTAGTCATCAATGTTCGGTAGATTTCTAAAATGATTCTCTTTATAAAATGATTCAAGCAAGTTGTGTATCAACTCGCACCAATAGTTAAAATATTACACATTCTAAGGCACAAAATTTTTTAGAACCGACCCTAAGGGCAACCTATGGGGAGGGATGATCTCTATCCCTTTTCACACAATTTTATGAAGATTTTCTCTCCCATCCTCGTACTCGTTGAGAAAAAATTGACACATTTGTAGTTCCAAATGAAGTAATAACCACATATATGCCTATTTATAGGGACAAATTGACGCCCATGTATAGTTGTGTCCAAGTTTATGGAATATTTGTTTTCCTTACGTGTATATTGATAACTTATCTTCCTTGCATATTTTTTTCCTTACTTAGAAATCCCATCTGAAAAAGGATATTTAATTAATTACTTTCAGAACGATTATGCAAATATCTAATAGACGGTCACATTATTCCTAATTTTTATTTTAACTACTCATTTAGATATTTTAAATTAGAAATTATTTATTTTATTTAATATCAAATTTGAATTTCTCAATATATAATTTTTATGAATTTTTTTCATATTTTATTTAATTATAAAATAAATAAATTTATATTTATTAGTCTCACTGTCTTGTGTTTTGGAAATTAGTCGTGGTAATGTGTCTATCTGAGGTTGCTATATTTGAGTTCATGCTTTATTAAATTTTTTAAAACATACACACACAACAGTCAAAATTAAGGATTGGGTGTGGCAGAAAATCAGTAGTTGAAGTAGAAAATGTTTTTCCAGAGCAAGTAGGGAAGTCACAATCAAATCCGTTCTCCAATCTATTCCTTCGTATGTTATGAGTATATTCAGATTACCAATTTCACTCCTGGATGAAATTAAAAAGATGATGAACACATTCTGATGGGGACATGGAGGTACAATTACAAAGGGATGCATTGGCTATCTTGAGAAAAGTTATCACCACATAAAAACCATGGAGGTATGGGCTTCAAAGATTTGGTAGCATTTAATGTTGCAATGCTTGGAAATCAGGGTTGGAAATTACAAACTGATTCGGAAGTTTAGTCTCAATAATTTTTAAAGCTCGATATTACCTGAATAGTAGTTACCTAGAATCTAAATTGGCTCATAATCCAAGCTTTATTTGGCGTAGCATTTTCAGTGCTAAGGTGGTTGTTAGGCAAGGTGCCTGCTGGAAAATTGGTTCTGGTTTTAATATTCTTATTGTTAGCAAGTTATGGATTGGGGCAGGATCTAGCATTCCTCCTGTTGGCCCTGACATGCTTGCTCTTCAACCTTATTCAGTGGGACATTTAATTGATCAAAATACTTAAGTTGGGAATGAACAGTTGGTTCGTCAGTTATTCGTAACTGAAACATCCCAAAATATTCGAAATACTCCTTTACACCAACAAGTCCAGATGGATAAGTTAGTTTGGAAGGCAGACAAGAATGGGTGTTATTCTGTTAGAAGTGTTTACCGCATTTGTATTGAAGACATAATAAATAACGATCATTTCCGGAAACCTGGATATTGGAGTGGTATATGGAGATTGAATGTACCTCCCAAAGTCAAGAATTTGGTGTGGAGAATTTGTAGAGACTGCTTTCCAACACGGGTAAAGATGCGAAGCAGAGGCGTCAATTGCCCATCAGCTTGTGTCATATGTGAAGACCCCATGAAGATAGCTATCATATACCTTTTCATTGCAAGACGAATATTGATGTTTGGAATATGGCCAATGTTTGGCACCTGATTTCTCCATCTCTGAATCAATTTGATAATGCACCCGATATCATATTTAATCTTTTGCAAAAGCTATCTACAACCCAGATCGAGACTATTGTTACCATAATGTGGAGTATCTGGAAAGCTAGAAACCTTAAATTGTGGCAACAGGTGTCAGACTCGAGTGTTACAATCCTGGAAAGAGCTAAGAACCTTTTAGAAGTTTGGAGGAATGCTCATCGCAAGCAAAGTCCTACAAGTTAGAATCAACAACTTCCATTACGAGTCTTTCCCACCATCATAACCACAACTCGGTTAACGAAGATATAGACATCAGATGGAGGAAACCAAGGAGCGGCATATTTAAATGTAATGTTGTTGCATCTTTTTCAAATAGCAGCAATAAGGTAAGATTGGGCATGTGCATTCGAGATTCAGCAGGAAACCATGTCCGCTAAAAAACCCTGTGGTTCACTCCATTGTGCTTTGTTGACATTGGGGAGGCCCTGGGTCTATATCATCCAATTCGGTGGATAAATGAACTTCAACTTGCAAACGTTGATTTTTAGGTTGATTCGAAAAGAGTAGCTGATTATTTCAACAAAGATCGAGGAGATGTCATCGAATTTGGTTCCATTATGGATAGTAGTATCCAATTTTATAGTTCCTATTTAACAAACTCTCATGTCGAGTTTATTATGAAGCAAACAAATGAAGTTGCACATGAATTAGCTAAGGCAGCCACATCTAATATTAGCTTTCGTATCTTTGATGAAATTTCAACATGTATTACTGATTTAATTTTTAATAAAATGATATAAGTTAGTTTAAAAAAAAAACTGTTAAAATATATAGTTAAGTACAAGCTATCAGCAATTTGAATTGGGTGGGACCCTAATTATTAGAGATATATTAGTTCTCTTAGCTATAAATTGTCACGCAAACAAATAATTTTGTTTAAGCCATGTTATATGGTAGAATACAAATTATAACTATAATCAGTAATTTCTAAAATGAAGTTGACATTAGGTGGAATTAATATTTCATTTCTTAGTTTGTTGGAATTAATTAGCTCAAAGTCTTTTTTTTTTTTTTTTTTGAGTTAATTAAGTTTTTGGTCCCTATAAATATCTGCGGTTTTATTTTTAGTTCCTATAAAAATAAATCACACTTTTTAGTCTTTACAAAATTTTCCGTTAGTGTTTTTAATTCCTATAAAATTTTCCGTCAGCATTTTTAGTCTCTATCAAAAAATTTCATCAACATTTTTGGTCCCTAAAATGCTTAAGGAAAATATCTCAAGGACTAAAAAGTGTGATTTTATTTTGTAGGGACTAAAAATAAAATTGTGAATATTTATAAAGACTAAAAACTTAATTAATCCTTTTTTTTGTAGTGTTGCAATGTAACGAGGCAAAAAGAAAAGAAAAAAAGATAAAGTCGAAATAAAGTTCCAAGCTTATCTCCAAGGACAACAACGTTTGAGCAAACTATACCTATTGATAAATTAAAATAAAATGAAGTACAATATTGGATTATATATAGGTAATTTTGCCCATTGAACAAATTATAAGCATCTTTGACTTCGCCAAATGCACTCCAAGATTGCCTTTGCGGCTTAATTTCCCAGAGAAGTTGAGGAGGTAATTTTGACACGGCTTCCTTACTATCGATATATTTTTTTAATTACTTACTAACTTTTGAGATGAACTTTGTGCATAGTTTCTGGGTTTAAACCACTTTTGTTAGCTTGGCTTGTGTCTTGTTTGCGTCGAATGTAATCATGACTCGAGAGAAAATAGCATTCATCTATTGTTAATGATGCGTTGATTCTTGCATAACTCTTTGAGTATCTCTTTCTTGATGTTGAGAATAGTAACATTTTATCTGCGTTTGATTTAGTATATTTCTACAGCATTCAATTTACACATTAGTGGTCTCGGCAAATCATTATTTTCCCTCTAACTTTCCGAAGCAAGGGCTGTGACTCGAAACCAAGACGAAATTTCACCTAGTGGTCTCGGCACGTGATTTGGTTCATACATAAACAAATATGATGCATAAAACTGAGAGAAAGGCATGATGCAGTGATAAGAAAGAGTCATGAGGTTTTTCCTATGATTCATGGTTGTGTTGAAATATGAAAGATATATACTATGGGGTTTTGCATGTATATATATATATAGTAATGACATTCCTTTTACGTGTTTACTTTGATTTACTTGTGTGATGATATATATCAGAGCTGCAGAGTAAAATAGTAGCTTTTCAAAAATAAGAAATATGTAGTCTTTTGCCACTTCAAGGTTACTCTTTGTTAGAGGATCCATTACTTTACTCTTTTGATATATAAACTCAAGTATTAATGTTTAATTTCATCATAGTCACACATTTTATAAGCTTAACTACTTGTAATTGTCCTTGTGAGCTTAGCTCAGTTGGTATGGACAACGCATAATATATGCAAGGTCTGGGGTTCAAACCCCGACCACCACAAAAGAAAAACTACTTGTAATTTGTCACACCCTAAAAGAGTTGTTTGTGGATCTGTGTGATATTGTGTCCATTTCTTTTGGCCCAAAATTTTCAGTCGGTTCTAATTTGAAGCGTGCATGAGCAAACAACTTTGAAACGTTTATCGAATAAACGATTTTCAATATAGTTTTTTACTCTATTGAATCTGTTTCTAAATATAGCGGTTGTTATAGATAGATGAGTGATATTTGAATAACTAAAATGTGACAATTTTTGGGACATTTGTATAAAAATAAACAAAAAGATATGTGTTAATTTGATTAAAGGAAAGAAAGAAAAAATATTAACCACTTATGGAATCATCTTGTTTTTCCTAATCATTTTGTATTTGATACAACCACGTTCCATCAACATGGATATCTGGTTTAGAAAATTTAATACCATTGATAGATATGAAACATTATTAATATAATGACTCACATAACTCGCCAGTGGTAGGAGATATTCTAATGTTTGTTATTTGAAAGAAAACCTATATTCTAGTGTTGATTGCTAGTTAGAGTGGTATACGTTTGGACAAAAATGGATATGCTTATATGCTATTTCGGTTTATTATTCCACTACTAATATTTTTTTTTTGTGGACAATTCCACGACTCCTATGTTTGGTTCTTAATAAAAGTGTCTAGATATAAGTGTCTAGATATAAATAAATTAATATAAAACGAGTTCAAACAAAATTCTTCTACCTATAACATAAATATCATAATAATGCTGTGCAATTTCACCCTCGTGCATCAGAGAGAATAACAATAAGTGAAATTGATGTTCTATTATCCTTAGAGGTAGGCACATGATTCAAGTGCAATTTAAAACTCCATTTATCTGTAGAGAAACTCAGAACTTCAGGTAGAAACATTGGACAAAATTAAAAGTGTATCGGCAAGACCTCTAAATCATAATTAAATTGGCTCAAACGAATCTAATTCTAAAAACATTGGACAAATTTGTTTCCGAGACGGATGTAAATAAAGCCTTTAAATAGAGCATGAATTAGTCCAATGGCCCCTATCCTCCATGATAATGTGGATGAAAATCAAAATAAGAAAACTAAATACATTTATGAGCTTAAAAACAGAATCAAGGAAGCAAGGAAAAAAAAAATGAAATTCAGGGTGTACACCTAAAGCATCCTATTATAACTTACCATTACATTCCCTGAGATTTATAAACTACACCAACAGCTACTCCCATAAAAAAAGATGCTGCCACAGCTCCAAACACACCAACGATGGTTTTGAGATTATTCTTGCTTTCTTCGTTAGAAACTTTCTCAGGCCCCTACAACAATTTCATGAAGGTTAACTAATAGGAAAATTCTATGGTGAAGTCATGAGAATGACTTTTCTGGTTCGGTCCCCATAATATCATCAATACATCAGATTAACAAGAATACACTTAATCTAATTTTTATCCTACCTTGTTTTAAGTGTAACACTTAATACTATCACATAATATCAACAACTCTGTTTCTATATTAAAGATGCCAACGATAAAATAGTACCGTAAGTCAGTTTCATGACTGCACCGTAGAAGCTCCCTAACTAATATCCACGTTATATGAAGGTGACGCACTACTAATATGTTAAGATGAAGCCCGAACATGATTCCATTAAATTATGTTGATTTCTCAAATTAATATCGATGTCGATGTATTAGTGTTCGTGTCGTGTCATTATTCATGCTTTGTAGGTTGTGAGCGTGTGCAAGTTTAATAAAAGTGAGTTTCTTGCACGACAATACAAGACTTACATCTGCATAAATTCTCTGCATAAGTTCATGAAACATTTGATTGTAATTGTCATCGGCTCCCTCCCCTTTTGAAATAGATCGACCCATTTATCCCCTGTAAAAATTCAACAAAGTTTAATTATCAAATCAGAATGCAAAATGGTGATATTTTTTGGACAAATTACATGAAAAGTTAATGCAAAATTAAATAAATAACTCTAAATTCATGAAACATTCATAAATAGCAATATAAAATCGAAGTCTTAATAAAAAAAGTACATATAAATAACAGCAAAAGTCAGGGAACAGAAAAGAATACGAAAAAAATCAAGAAAAACCTGCAACAAGACGGAATTGCTGCGGCTGTTGAATAGGATTATTAGCTTTTAATTTCAAAATTATCGTTTAAAATGAAAATTGAAGGGCATTCTGGGTGTTTCCTAGATAAAAACATATTGCTTTGTAGTTTCAGATGCACATAGGGGCAATTGCCCCACTACTTTTTCGATATTATTTGTTAGGTTTAAATGCTCTTTTCGTCTTTTAAGTATTTTAGTTGGTATCGTTTTGGCCCCTTAACTAGAAAAAGTTTGTTTGAGTATTTAAGTTTTTTTTAGTCTCGTTTTGGTCATTTCTGTTAGGTTTCCATTAGGGTTTAAAAAACAAAAAGATAACTCCTGGACACGTGTCACCTTGTCATTGGATCTGAGTTTTTTTTTACAAAAAAATTGATCGTACCTGATCAGAAGGTGACTGCCGCTGCCTTAAATGTAGTGGTTTAGATGGTGGTGGAATGCGTCATAATACCTCTTGGAGCGGATGGGGGTGTGTACCTGCATGCACTCCGATGCTCAAGTCAGTAGAGATCAGAGAGTGAGGGTTTAGAGGAAGAGATAGATTCTACCTTGGGGACTGCCGTGAGTCTCCTGTTTATAGAGGTGGAGGACTGCAGCCGTTGTAATGACACACCTGGCTCTGGCGGTTACGAAATCGTGGGAAGTGTAACCGCCAGAGAGTTTATTGCGGGAACATGCAGAGAGACGTTGTGGTTCGTTGGAACCAGTCTCTGTCGCTCCGTGCACTCGCCTTGTGTGGAAGGGGTGTGTCGCAAGTAATTTTGCCAAACGCGGTGTTCGGGTTGTGGATTGTATTGGGCCTAAGTAAATGGGCCAAATGTCCTTTTGGCCGGTCCAGAACAAAAATAATCTCAAAGCCATTGACAAAGTGACACGTGTCACCTAGGGGTGGGAATAGGCCAGGCTAGGCTTTGATAGGCCTGAGCCTGGCCTACGAAATAAATCACAAGCCTGAGCCTGGCCTATGGCCTATCATAGGCCGTTTTTCTAGGTCTGGCCTGACTTATTTAAAAGCCTGGACTGACCTGAAAGCCTACTTACAGGCCTACTTCACATTAAGGCCATCAAATAGTTCATTTGGCCTACTAAATAGGTTAAACATGTCTTAAAGCCTACTTAAAAGCCTATTTCACTACAAGTAAATTTCAACTAGATTAAAGCCTATAACAACAAAGTCTATTAAGGGACTAATAGATAGAGAAAAAGATGTTTATATTTTTAATATATGCAATTATTTTAATATAAAAAAAATATTTTTTTAATAAATAAGTATTAATAGGCCGGCCTATTAGGCTTAACAGTCTTTTTTTGAAGCCTAAGCTTGGCCTATTTAACTAAACAGGCTTTCTAAAAAGCCTAAGCCTAGGCCTATCTACTAAACAGTCCAGGCCAGGTCAGACCAAAACAGGTCAGGCCTATTCCCAACCCTAGTATCACCTTAAATATATATATATTAAAAAAAAAAAATTTGTGTAAAAAAAAAATTATTAACTTTTTTTATATATTAATTTTTTTTTCTTTTTATAAAAAAAATATCTCAAGCCAATGACAAGGTGACACGTTTCAACACTTAACGTTTTTTATTAAACCTAACAGAAGGGACCAAAACGATACTAAAAAAAAAACTTAAAGTACTCAAACAATATTTTTTTTAATTAAGGGATCAAAGCGATGCCAATTAAATACTTAAGGGACCAAAAGAGCATTTAAACCTATTTGTTAAAACTTTGATATTTTAGCTATGCCCCCTCTTGAAATAATATATTGCTCCCATTAAATGGAAATTTATACAATAAAAAGAGTACTTTTTTATGAATTTTAACTAATTAGGGTCATGCTAACTTGTTCCATAAGGGCACAAGTTAGGAAGTTAAAAAAAAAGAAATTAATGAATAAATGCACAAGTTAAAAAGATAACATTTAAAGCTTTCAAAATTTAAAAAAAAATAATACAATTTCTAAGATTTTATTTCTACTTTTAATTTTTTATCTTGTATCTAAGGGCACAAGTTAACATTTCTCATTCTCTTTATATTTGTATAGATGTAAATTAATCCCCCATCTCTTCAAAGATAATGATATTACAACCCCCCGTCCTAATATTTCAAAACATATACAACCCTCCCTTCAAAGATGCAAAATTATATATTTTGATCCGAATTTATATTTTTCCGTTAATTTTCGATTAACCTTGTTAAAAATCATGTTCTTCTCCCTCTCCTCTCCAACCCTCAACTTGGAACTTTCGCAAATTCAAGCAGCAGATTGTATGCATGTGCATCTTATTGAACTTTTGAGGTTTAATTTGATATTAGAAGCAAGTATTGGAAGAAGAAGCAAGAGCTAGAGCTTTGGGTGCTAAGGGTTTGGAACTTTGAACCTTTGAAAGTGTCCAAATTATCACTAGGTGAATTCCTCCTATAGTATAGAACCCACCCTTTAGGTGTTAGTCTTGATTATATGCGAGATAACTACTGTTTAGGTTTGTATTCTTGCATGAGTAGTTGCCCTATTATGTGTTACACGCTAACATATTTGATTATTAATCTATTTGAATATGGCAGCATGATATGAACTATGATAGTATGTAGATTGTGATCCTAGGTTTTCCTGATCACTATTACTCTATGATAGATGGAGCTCACTGAGACATTATATCTTACCTTAATCCATTTATTTTTATTTCATATACGCAGGTTGTACGAGATAAAGGTAAGTAGAACGCATCTGACTGATATTGTTGATGTGTCTTGTATTTTGTGTTACGTATTGTTAGTTGTATATGATAATCAGACAGATTGTGTATTTTGTGTACTTTTGATTGTACTGTTATGGTATATTGTATGAGACATGCATGTTGTTTATCACTCAGACATAACTTTATTGTAATTTAATATATCAAGTATGAAAATTGAACGCTCGAATAAAATTCTAGACAACGCTCGAATATTATTTTAATTTTTAACAAATTGTATTGAAAAGATAATGCACTTTGCTACTGTTATAAGGAGGCCTACTTCGAAACTTATAGGAAACAAGAGCAAGGGATTACTTCTTCTTTGATTTTCTAAGAAAACTGATAGATGAATTGAACAAAAAAAAAATGTCATTTTGGCCAAATAAAAATTATTTAAGAGTGTTAAAAAATACGAAAAAATAAAGTCGGATCAAAATATGTAATTCAACATCTTTAAAGGGAGAGTTGTGTATGTTTTTAACCATGAGGGAGAGTAATTTACTCTTATTTAAATTATCAAATTAACTCAATAAAAAACATAACCAAAATCAATGATTTTTTTGTCTTTAAAAAAAATGCTGGTAACCCTCCGTTTCTTAGAGAAAATGGACCTAGTAATATGAAGTTCGATCGAGAGGTAAGTTAATTATGGTCAAGAATTATTTATATCGGAAGTCAATCTTGGTTATTTTGAACGATTCTTTTAGGAGAAGCTCATTATCCACTTGAACTCAATCACTTGATCTTGTCGTAATGACTTAACTAAAACTAGACTCAATCACTTGTACTTGTCATAATGACTTAACCAAAACTAGATTTCCTAATTATTATTATTAGTCTTTTTTTTTTTGTGGTCGGGGTTAGAACTCTAAACTTTGTATATATTATGTATTATCTTTACCAACTGATAGTGTTGTGTAATGACTAATAGTATTTATAGGAGAAATCTTAAAAAAAAAATTATCGGAGAAACAATACTATCTTATTGATGGAATTAAGCTGAAAGTATCCTCCTAGGTATAACCTCCTGGGTATAACCATGGAGGAAAGTGCAATAGAAATATAGAGGTAGAACTATAAGAAGCTTCTCATAAGAAAAGTACCTAGAAAGGGTATAGAAAGAGAGAAAATATATATACCAATTACTCCACACATAATATAGCCCTTTAGTCTAACAGTTGGAAACTTCATTCTTTGGCCTTCCGTATTTCCTAAATCTCTAACTATTTGCCTCTACCTCGTTCTGTGACGTTGACTCACCCTCCTTTGATGAGTCATTGTTTTGTTGTCTCAGTTCAATGATTGGGTCCATCGCAATAATTCCACTATATGGAGCAACCTTTTCCTCAAGGTTAAAATTAGGGCAAGTCAACTGAATCTCTTCTTCAGAACTTACGGAATAGCAGTAGTGCCTCTCATGATGACCCTAGACACAAGTAAAGCAACATGGTGTAGAATGGGACCAAGCTTAGACGTGGTCAAAGGTAATGGCATATAGGGAGTACAAGACTGGGTGAATTTTGGATGTGAGTGACAACCCCGAACGGTATGCCACAGACTCAACCTTAGCCAAAACCGAAAAGGGACCGAAGTACCTTAATCCCAACTTTTGATGTTTCCATAACGCCACATAAGTTTTTCTATAAGGTTATAACTTAACCAACGCCTGACTATTCACTTGGAACTCTACATTACGACGCTTTTTGTCGGCTTGGAATTTAATAGCTTATTGTCCTATGTATAAGTTTGTTTGCAGTTGGGACAATAACTCTTTACGGTTTGTGTTGCCTTTTGTAATTCAATGGAGTCATTTGTTTTGCCTTTTGTCTTCCACAAAAAACTGTTGTAATGTATGAAGCACGGACTTGAACACGGACACAGGACACGATACGGACACGGAAACGGAACACGGCTAATCTAAAAAAATCTAGGACACGGACACGGCTATATATATTTTACATGTTAATAAAATAAAAAATTTATGATCACAATTTAACTCAATGAAAAGCAAACTTTATGTTTATTTAAACTCAACACTTTGTGTAACACAATGATGAAATCATGTTCAACTCACCCCACATTGAGAAAATCAACCACTAAAAAATACATAAAGTTGGACATATATTATAAAAATGTTACTACTTTATTAAGAGTAAAAAATATTCATGAACACACATTTTTCCCTACCATCCATATACACACGTAGATGGCATTTGTTATTATTTTTTTATTTTATTAATGCAAGAAAACACAGCAACAGTGGCATTTATTATTATTTATTATTTATTTTATCAATGCAAGAAAAACAAACACGAGTCTTTCCCTTCGCTCTCTTCTCTCTCATTTCTTCATCTCCACAAATCATTAACACCACCACCGCCACCCCCATTCTCCGCGCTTCCAACCCTCTGTCATCTTCTCACCCTTCTCCAACCCTAACACCACCAGAATCGCCACCTCTTCTCTTCAAGTTGCAACCACACCGCCGCCTCTTCTTCCTCATAACCACTGCCGCCTGTTTTCAAGCTGTTCAGATCCGGAAATGTCACATCGCCGGCGATCTTCTTTTCTCCTGCATTGTATCATTTTTTTTGGTTCAGATCTGACGTTTTCTAGTGAGATGGTAAGTAAGTCTGGCGGCCATAAGGCGGAGGGAGGCAGTGGGTTGCTCGGAGAAGAGACATATCTTATGTTCATCAATATACAAACAGTTGCAACTACATGATCCATTACTTCGTTGTATAGTCTCAAATTTCTTTTTGGTTTTTGAATTTGGTATTGTTTGTTTTAATGGTAGCATTGGATTATAAAGAAAGCTAATAAACCTCAATAATGGTCAATTGTAGTAACTTAAAGCAATTAACAGAGAGAGAAGGGGTTTGAGGAGAGAAGAGGTCTGAAATTTAAAATAAAATAAAATGCCACATAAGGGTGGTAGAGGAGTGGTATGCCACCTATGGGTGTTTACCTATCATCACTCTTTTTTTTTTTAAGGAAAAAATGTTACTACTATAAACGTGTGGTGTGGTGGTCCTATGATATAAGTTTATATTATTATTATTATATAACTTCATCAAGGACAAGGACAAAACGTGTGATGATAAAGTTCATAGCATTATATTATATTAATTCAGAAAGGACAAAGTCACAAAACGTGTGGTGGTGGTGGTCATGTTTTTGGACAAAACACGAAGCAGCAAAGCAGAGGAACAGAAACGGCGACGGCGATTACAATAAAAGCCATGAAATTAGAACCAAGAAGAAGGGAAGGAAGCAGACGGCGGCACCGAAAAAGGTGTGGTGGTGGAAAAGGGAGCAGCAAAAACACTACATTTCTCTACTGATGCTCTAATTCTCATTCTTTTTCTTCCTTTTTTATGTGATTGGCCGCGTCGGTTTACACCAAAGTAGTGTCGGATCCGTGTCAGACCAAATGTTTTTTTTTTGTTTTTGTTGGATACGGCAATATCCGTGTCTGACGCAAATCGTACGCGCGTCCGTGTCGGAACCGCGTCGGAGACGGTGGCACGGCGGATCTCAGCCGCGTCTGTGCATCAGAGGTTGTAACAAAATTTTCCTACCAAAACAGCATTTTAAACTAAATTTGATCAAGGCTCTTGATACCACTTGTAGAGTTTAAAGAGTGTTTTGTTGATTAATAAAATGATACATGAGAGGCATATTTATATATTGTCAATTACAAATTTCAAATCACAAAAATCTAGATACTTGTATTACAAGTAATCTGTCAAAACTATCATAGACCTAAACACTAACCACACAATTAACATCTTTAGTTAGGCTAACAACTTAGTGGTCTAGTGGCAAACCTTGTTCACTTGAAAGATGATATTTATCGATGTTATTTGAATAATGATTCTAATTCATTTAGAGAAATAACATTACGTTTGGTCTGAATGAGGTAACTTTGTTTTTTTACTTTTTATATTCAAAATGTTAGCGCCTCTGGTATTCTAAATATAATATTTAAATAAAGTGCCTATATATCCTACAAGCTTGTTAGAGATCTTCAAGAGCACTACATGATAGCATTTGTAAGAAAATCACATTAGTTAATTGCAATATATTTTTATAATAGTACAATAATAACCTTGCCACTTTGTAGAACTAAAAAGGTTTTATTCTAAATGAATTATTGCACACTCTTAATTCTTATTTTTTTGATTTTTGTTGTAATTATATGAAAATGCCTGAAGAGATTTCAAACAACTTCAAAATAATTTCATTATCTGAGGTTCAATTACAAAATTTAATCATCCTTTGAGGAGGCCCAATTACAAATGTTTACTCTGTAGTTTCTAATGCAAAAGTCAAGATGACCGAGTTGGTCTAAGGCACCAGTTTCAGGTACTGGTCCGGAAAGGAATGGGTTTGAATCCCATTCTTAACATACAATTACAAATGCATAGGCACATATGCATAACTAATAATGCATTCAATTATTCTGAGACGTAAATTGACTTATTTTAAATATTCAACTAAATTTCTTGAAAAGCATTTATATACCTACTAACAATATGTATTCTATATTGTTTTCTCGTCAAGTTGACACAATGTGTATTCTACCTGGATTAGAACTTATTTACTATTGAATATTGATTCTATTTTGTACTTTGAACTACAAAATGGTCAACGCTTTCATCCAGTTTTATTTGTTTTAACTGTTTTGTATGTCATAGAATTTATTAACTTACTACAAATATTAAATTTTAGCTTCCAACTTTTAAATTTTATTTTAGTATATTAAATTATTAATCACATAACATTCTATAGAAATTAACAAATTGATTCAATCATAAATATTCAACGTTTAATTTTATCATGGGATGAAAACTTTATTAGCAAATTTCGTATCTCGGTTCATAATACTTTAATATTTCTTTGTGAGGCTCTTGATACCACTTGTTAAAAAACATACACGAGAAGCATATTTATAGCCACTTATAATCTTTTTAGGAGAAAAAGTATTTTGGCTTATTTTTTTAAAATTATTCTTGTTTTTTTTAAGTAAAATATTCATAAGGGTAGTTAGCGGTGGCTCTGAGCAAGGTCGGGATGGACTACCGCCCAGGGGCCATCCATAAGGAAAACCAGTTTTTTTTTTTAGATGCAAAAGACCACTAATTTTTGTTTAATAATGCATACATATAGTATAAATATTTAGATGTGCACTATTTTTTTATATTATATGTCAAATAATTAGAGGTAACAATTTTTTGTAGTTGTGTATTAATAAAAGTGTCTTTTATTTTTCATATTTGTAAAAAAAGAAGAAAATAAATAAATATATATATATATATATATATATATATATATATATATATATATATATATATATATATATATATATATATATATGAAAACAAATGAGAAAACAAATAAATAATTATCTTTGTTGATATTCCCTATCTAGTTTCAAATTAGTAAATAATGTAACTTATATGTTTTTCCATAAAATAATAGAACGTTATTAAATCTTATGTGATTATTTATAAAAAATAAAATAAAATAAATAAAAAAATTCAGTTATTAGATAGAAAATAGAAGTATAATACATAAATGTAATAAGGGTTAAAATTGAGAATGTCGTTCTACTTCTAACATATATAATATTTATTCTCACATAATATGGATGACTCAAAGATACTTATTTAATACATGAAAAATGAGAAAAATGTGTATTCTTTGAAAGATATATTGGTGGTTCATGCAAGTAGTTGGTGTTATTTGTGATTGAAATACATGACACTAAAAGTTATATTTAATACATGAAGAATGTGACATATATGTATTCTTTGCAAGATATATTGGTAGTTCATGCGTGTAGTTTATGATTGAAATACATTATTCAAAAGTCATGTTTAATTCATGAGCATGAGAGAAAATCAATTGTGTGATTTATCTCATATTTAATTTCATGTTTAATTATAGCTTTTCATTAAAAATAAGAGTCGCAATACAATCGGGTGCATCTAAATAAATAGTGGAACTAGCTAGTAAAATGGCTTCACCTGCAAGGCATGTGCCACCACGTTTGTTTGTCGTCGATTAAACTCCACCTTAGAGTTTGCAAAGTGAGAGAAGAACAAAGACCGACATGACGTGATAATCTGGCCAAATTCTATAACATTGGTACGTATTGATTTTAAAGCATCAGTTGTCGTCTACAAATTCACCACGAAATCAACACTATCCATACGCATATCGTGCAGCCACTGGAGCACATAAAATAAGCCAAGGGCCTCACTAACATATGTAGAAGTCATGGGCGTAATGCTCAAAGTCTTGGCCAAGACATAAGTTCCATCCTCATCATGAACACAAATACCTATACTTGTTCTGTTTGTGGCTAAATTAAACGCAAATATTGCAACTATGTCACCCTGGTTGCGGTTTTTGCCACCGAGTCATAGCAAGTTGTGGCTCCGAAACCATGGTGGGAGGGTGTCCTTACTGCTGTCATGACTGATCAAGGACGACATTAACTGCATTCCAATCATCCATTACTTTACACTTTTTATCGACCACTTAAGCGCATACCTCATTCACATTCTGCCAAAGTGCTAAGTTGTGGTGCTTCCAAATGCTTCAAATAATAATAACCATCTGATGTCGCAGTTCAGGTGCAAGACTTTATAGTAGGGAGAAAATAGCAGCGGTTGCTGAGGCATTGGTGGTGAGAGTATGAGACACAACGTTCCAGAGCCCAGCTAGATGCTATACTTGCACAACAAATGGGCAAGAGAAAAAGACATGCATGGGACATATCCTCCAAGGGGTGGTCGCAAATTACACACGAGAGAGGGCATTGAACGCCTTTAGAAGAGCTATTTTTACTCTCTAACTAGTTTCTTAAAAGAGAAATGATATCTGTACAACCAATCTTCGACAACTTTGGGACTTTTTTCTTTTTCATATTCATATTGTTTTTTTACTCTCTCTGTTGTTTTTATCTTAAAAGATGAGGACATTCAACTCAAAAGCATGATTTAGTTCATCTCTTTGTCATTATCAGGGTCGGAATTACTATATTTAGGGTTAAGAATGTTGAAACTGAAAGAAATTTTGAAAAAGGGTCGATTTTTGTCATTTTCTGGGCAACTCGCCATGGCGAGCTTCATCATTCGCCAAGGCGAGTGAGCAATCTGAAACCCAGAAAATTTCAACTACTCGCCATGGCGAGTGCACCGGCTCGCGAGGCGAGTGGTAACAGAACATGCAATATTTTTTGTTCCATACTGATATTTAATTGTCTGTTTGGTGTTTGTGGAATTCCTGGTTGTGTTTGCAGGTATGGCTCCAAAGAAACCCATTAACACTGGTAAACGCAAGAAAGGAGAAACATCCGCAACCCGACCCACACCTAGAAACCAAGCCTTTGAGAGGGAGAGATTTAGGTCTCGCTACCATCAAGATAGATATATTGAACTGCTTGACCAATCCATGTGGTGTGAGAGGGTCTTTAACCTTAATCCCGAGGGACCCTATAAAGAAATTGCCAAACTTTTACTCGATCAAGGATGGGAACGACTCCTTCAACCCATAACAGATATTAATGCCGAGTTAGTGCGTGAGTTTTATGCCAATGCCCTACCTGAAAATCCACACACTGACCCATTTACATTCGAAACTTTTGTGAGGGGTCGAACTATCCGGTTTGACCGTGAGGCAATAAATACATACCTTGGCAACCCCTTTGAGTTAGCCTACCCAGACGACCTTGATGACTTTCATGAGAAGCAAAACCTTGGCCACTTTATCCTCCCGGGCCCCCATGAAGAAATCAAACGATTTCTCTTGTTGGGAGACTATAACTATGACATCAGTGATGCAGGGAGAGAGTATCGGGCCCAATACAAATTCATGACCAATGAGGCCAAAATTATCCAAAAATTCATTCTTTATAATGTCAGGCCCAATAGTCATCTGTCTGATTGTGTTGTCGAGGTGTGTCCTTTAATCTACTACATCCTCAAGGGGATCAAGGTAGATATTGCCCGGACCATTGCTTGGGAACTCCGAATGGTCACCCTGCAAGGAAGAGGTGAAAGAGAAGCTCGTCTCTTTTTTCCCGATTTAATCATGGGACTCATTAAAGATACCGGCATGCGCCTACCAACCAGTGTCCATGAGAAGATCCGGAACCCGATCAATGATGCTTTCATCACCCGATACATTATGGGTGAAACAAAGAAGGATAAAAGCAAACAAGCATCATCTTCTGGGGCACCTCCACCACGACCTCAACCATCATCTGAACCACAACCCCACTTTCCACCGCATCTAGACCCACACACTGCTGCTTTTGACTTTTCAAGCTTCGCTCAATGGCAATACCAGTGCCATACCCATAAATGGAACATGCTGGACGCAACCAACCGTGCTAATACATATCTTCAGCAGTCTCAGTATGTGATGCAGCAGCAGGCTGGGTACCCACCGGAGGTGATGTCACAATTCATGACACCAGAGGCCTATCAGGCTCATGTTTCTTGGCCTGAGGGCAGGCCAGATCCTTACGGAGGGGGTGGATCATCGTTCGGGACGCTTTCTGACGATATATTGATGGGAGATTCTGACAGAGACGATCCAGACAGAGTCCCAAGTGCAACTGGTGGTTCAGATGATCATGACATGCAGGGTTGAAAGAGGAAAAGAATGACTTTGAAAGCTCACCGTTTATTGAGTGACATTTTTATAAAGCTTTCAGTCTATTCTTTCTTTCTCTTTCATTTCTTCTGACAATATTTGCTTCTGTTCATATTTTAAATTTAGCACAATGACTCACTTTGTTTAGTTAGCATTTTGTTTAATTATTTTGGTATTTTCGTATTCATATTCGTATTGTTCAAAGTTGTATTGTGTTGTTTTATATTAGCACTTTTGGTTTATATCAAGTACTTTGTTTTGAAAATTGTGGAAGTTTCTTTAGTTTATCACTCTTGCTTATTGAAAAGAAAATGCTCAAAGCTTCAAATTTCAAAGCGCTTGAAAGAGCCAAAACTTGAGCAAAATTCTCAGATGATTGATAATAACAGATGGTTTGTGATAAAGCGCAAAGCCAATGTACAAGTTTCCAGTTTTTCTAGGTTTTACTTGAATAGGAAATGAGTACTTTGCACAAATTTCAATTCATTTAGTTCTCCTCGATAATGTGTTTGTTTGTGAACCACTTAGTACTAGCCAAAAAGTGAGGAAACCTCAAATGTTTGTACTAGATGCAAGGAGACCGGCATTCATTGTTTTAACTCGATCATTTTATGTTAAATCTAATATTTGTTTTAAATTGTGTAAATACATGGAAAGGATCAAGGCATATTTTGTTTAATGAGAGAAACATACTTGACCACAAATAGCCTACCTTGTGAGAAGAGCGAGTATTTGTTAACCCACTTGAGCCAAATGAAGCAAGGTCCTCAATTATGAACTGTCAATTCATAAGCACAATGCTTGATGAATTCGCCCTATATTTTTCAAAATCCAGTTCATTTTTGTTGCACTATCGGACCTTGATATGTTTTAATTGTTGAACCCTAAACCTTCATTGTTATTTGTCCCCTTTTGCCATAGATTAAGGGAACATTCAAATAGGGTATGTTTTTATTCAAGTTGGGGAGAAAAAGGTAGATGTCATCATTTGTCAAGTGAATTGGTGTAATCAGAAATTTTGATCAAGACAACATTGTTTGTATATAAAAAAAGAAAGAAAAAGAAAAATGTGTACATGATAAAAATGAGAAAAGAAGAAAAAGAAAAAGAAAGAAAAATCCAAAAATAGAATAAGTTGTCAAGATCAAGGAGTATCATGTTTTAACACCAAGGGTTTGTTAGGGAATTCTAGTAAATTTGTCTTTTGAATGTGAATAGAAGGAATGTTCCCTTATGCTTGGCCATTTGAATTCAATTGACCCACAAATGTCCTTTCTTTTGTAGCCAAGCCAAATTACAACCCTAAAAGACCTTTTGATCCATGTTTTTATGCTTTTTGAAATGATAATTGGATGGACATATAACTTGATTTGGATGTTAACTTGATTGCCGGATGTGTGTTCATAACCCTCACTCATTTGATTTCAATTGAATATCTACTTACAAAGAAGTGTGTTAGGTGTGGTTCGTGAATAAATATTTTATTGACTTGAACTATTTGACATGAACTTTGTGCATAGGACTCATTTCATATTTGTGGTAGAATTCCAGATTAGTTGGAAACTCAGACTTGCCCGCGCATTCTCTTTGAATCATTCATCTAAAAATGTTTTCAAACCTTTTGTACTTGTGTCTTGTCATATTAACTTGTTTGATTTTCAAGATTTTGTTTGAGGACAAACAAAGAGTTAAGTTGGGGAGAGTTTGATAAGTGCTAGAAAGTTGTAATTTAAGTGATATATTTTAGGCACTTTTGTTACTTGTTTTGCAAGTTATTAAGGGAAAAGCCGAGAAATAAGTGATTATTGCCCTTTTACGCTTTATCTATCTTACTTCACCCATTTGTGCAGGATTCGAACTCAAGACATCAAGCAAAGAGAAGAAAATCGAGAAAAGTACAAAAAGGCAGAAAAAGGAGATCACTCGCCTCCAACTCGCCATGGCAAGCAGCAAAGGCGAGCAATTCCAGAATGCAACAAAGATCACACGCCACCAACTCGCAATGGCGAGTAGAAGGCGAGCTTACTCGCCATGGCGAATGGAAGGACTCGCGAGGCGAGTAAGGGCGGTTTAGCCTCTAAATGCTGACGTGGCACAAACCCAATGGGGAAGAAACTTCAACTCGCCATGGCAAATGAAGCAGCTCGCGAGGCGAGTGAAGGCAGACTCAGAATTCTATAAATAGCCCACTCAACCATTTCAGAGGGAGATAGTTTTTACATAGTTTTTCACTTAGTTTCTCTCTGTGTTTTCACTTGTAATATTCTTAGAGAGAGAGAGATAGGGCTTGTGCTTTATAGAGTGAGAGTGATAGAGAGTGGATTCTTCATCCTTTGTTGAGACATCACAAGTTGTAATGAATCTTGCTTCTTCAATTCATTCTTGCAAGGCTTCCATGACAATGAGTAGCTAAATCTCCTTTGTTGGGATTAGAGGTACTTGATCATAGTTTAACATGTAATCGTTTGATCTATAAATATATGGTTCTAGCATTTGAATTGATATTGAGGTTATTCTTGCACTTTAATCTTTATCTTTGATTTAATTGTGATTGAGAAATACTTTTGAATCTAGGTTTAGAATAACCATCTGTCAAAACATAGTTTCTAGACATGGAATCGATGTTTTGATAATCACCTTGAGTATCCAAACCTAAAGCTTTCTTATCATTTAATAGATTGAGAAATCATCGATTGAACGATAAGATCGACTCTTGAATCATTCAATAGTTTGAGACATCGACCATTGAATGATACAATTGATTTCACAATATTGTTTGGACACGAATGGTGTTGTCGAGGGATACGTGATAATATCAAAGAAAAGCTAGAATCCATGTATGATCATTAGGTTACGTGCGACGCTCGATCAAGGAACTCTAATCCTAACAAGTTTTACGCCCTATTAATCTCAATTTTATCATTTGCAATTCAGTTACTAAAACAAACAATCAACTATCGTTTAACTTGAAATGATATTTGGTGTCGAACGGTCCGTGATATCGCACTAGTCCCTGAGGAGACGATATAAATACTTACTATTGTTTGATGCAAAAATACTACATCAAGCTACTTAAACTAAGTTTACATGTGCATACTTAAACTGAGATGACGTATAATCATTGAATAAGATTGAACTTTTAGATGTACACTTAAACTAAGTTTGCATGATCTACTTAAACTAAGTTTACATGACCTACTTAAACTTAGTTTACATGAACCTACTTAAACTGAGTTTAAGTTGGTACACTTACTTAAAATTTAGTTTACATGAACTCAATTTACATGACCTACTTAAACTCAGTTTACATGAACCTACTTAAATTGAGATTAAATATATACACTTAAACTCAGTTTATATGACCTACTTCAACTAAGTTTTAGATTAAATTTTATGAAAGGGTAATCTTGTCATTTTGGAGTGCAACCATGATTAACTAGGGTGCAAGTAGAAAAACTCCAAATTTTATCTGAAGTATTCACGAGCGTGGCAGATTAAAAAGTGATTTTTTTCATTCCACAAAAACCCCCATGTATGGTCAGTGTGGGAGCTTGTTAATAGTTGTTTTCGACTCATGAATTTTTCGCTAGAAACTTTTTGCCATAGTTTTAAAACCCGGCTCGGACCGGCCGGTTCAACCGGGAACCGGACACCTGACCGGTTCGAGCCAAGTATTGGATCGGGTATGCTATTAAACCGGTGTGAACCGGTCAAACTCGGTAAAAACCGGTGACCCGACGGTTTTTGAAAACCGGCCGGGTCAGTGAACCGCACTTCTGATATTTTAATAAAAAATCTTAAAATTGGCATGGGCAGGAGTTAAACACGCGACCAGCAACAACCAAGGCAGAAACTTTAACCATTACACCACATGCTTTTTTGTGATAATTATTACTTTTTATTTATTATATTTTTAATGTTCCCTATACAAAAGCAACACCCTGGCCATTACTCCCATGATTCAAGTAGATGTTAATTTAACTCATAAAAAAACTTAATTTAACTCTATTTTAAATTATAATAAATCGCTAACGTTCGTAGTTTATCATATTTATAAGTAAAATACATACTTTTTTAATATTGTTGTTTATCTCTTTATTAAAAAAAAAAAAAAATTGTTGTTTCTCTCTAAATATATATTTTTAATATTCATTTAAATATGGTGTGTATTTGTGTATGTATGAAATGTATATAAAGTGATTAATTTTGATGATTTTAACAATTGGTAGGTTTTATGATTTTTTTATTTTTATTTTTGATATTGAGTGATTAGTTTAATCTAATTAGTTTAATCTAATCCATCTCAGTTTAATACAAGTACACATTTTTTATATAGACCGAGTTATACATCCGAGTTATCCGGTTTAATCCGATTCAGTTATGCGGTTCGACCAATGACTCACTGGTTCGACCATTGATCCAGTGACCTAGTACCCCCGCCGAGTCAATGACCGAGCCGAGTTTTAAAACTATGCTTTTTGCTATATAGAGCACTGTCCAAAGAGAAGATCGGTGTTTACTTGCGTCCAGATAAATAAATCTAAAAAAAATATGTTTTTCTTGTCCCATTTTACAATTTATGATGGTTTTTTTTTTTTTTTTTTGTTTAAAAGAATATTTATAAATACAAGAGTTACATGACAAAAAAATACTAGTAATGATGAGTTTTATTTTAATATTGTTTCTTCCATACGGAATCCCAAAATTACACATTCATAACAAAGATAGCATAAGTCATGTGACAATGAGCCATTACTACTCAAATTTGCCCACACTGCAAAATGCTTACTGCAGCTGATAAATCAATGCCAAAGACTGATATAATGATGATAAAGCTTCTTGGTTAAAATGAATTTGAGACTGAGATAATGAAGAATACTACTGAATAATAAGCCACCCCTATTACTAAGTTAACATATGCCCAAGCCAAGAAATAAACCTGGAGCACACATAAGACACCCCAAAACAATCCTTAAATTCAAAAATCAATCCCATCCAAAAAATGCCTCTGATGATGAATAAGCAAAAGAAAAAGATTGAAACCCTTTATTCTCATAAAATTAGTTTGTTTGTTATTTCTGTTAGAGTGGTTAAAAATCTGTTAGAAAATTAGTTTGACAAGTGATAGCTCAAACTGCCATCTATAAAATATGACTGGTGCACAATTTATCAGATTGAGAATAACACAATTCAGATTCTTTAAATTTTTCTTTTTTGCTCAAATTCTCTCTACTCTAAAACTTGTATAGAGAACTGTGTCACACGCATACAGAACTGATAAATGTATATGAAAATTGATTAATGGATTATGAATACTTTGGTGATGTAGTCACTTTTGACACTACATATAGTACTAACAATGCATATGACCTCTTATATCCTTTTAGAATCCTTTTAACCGTTGTTTATACTTTGTCAATAAATTGCGCTTCATACTAGTGGCTAATTTAACAAACTATTGTGTATCTAGATCTGTTTGAACACTCCAATAGTGTATTTACCTTTTATTTTGGTGGATTGGTCTATGATTTTGTGAGAAATTGGTGAAAATTGTAGTAGCTTTGGTGGCTGTAATATTTTTAAATTTGACAGGTTCAGTTTTTAATTTGAGGTTCAGTTTGTGAGGAAGAGGGACTGTTATCCCATCGTGAATCACGGTTGCAAATGGCGTTGGTGATTTCCCATCGCGAATCACTGTTATCCCGTCATGAATCATGGTTGCAAACAGCGATGGTGTGGAGACCAGGATTATGGAGTTGCAATTAGTAAGATTGAGGTGGGTTTTGTGAGGAAATAAAGTGAAAACGGGAGACAAGTCAAAAGGGCAAAACGACAAGCCATTCATGTGTTTTAATTCCAATCCATTGATCTTTCCTTATAATAAATGAACGGCTGACATATGCCACGGGAGAGAATCTGCTCCCGCATCTTGCTAGCTAACCATTTCCATGACAGTAATTTAATTTCTTCAAACCATCCACTTTTGTCGTTGAACTTGAATGTTTTCTCATTGCGACATTTCCACAATATCCTAATGTATGCATACCATTTGACTTTGCATGAAATTAAGGTTTAGGGCGGATCATATATGAGTAAATCAGCATTTCAATCCTCAAAATTGGAAAGGCTGGTCAATTTAGTCCTTCAAACCTTCAAAATAGAAAATTAGTCTTTAATGTTTTGATGATCAATTTAAGAGACTAAAATGTTTATTTACTTAAATTCGAGCTACTAATTTAACTGACCCTTATAATTTAAGTTAATCGGTTGTTATGATATATATATATATATATATATATATTACATGACAACTCTTTTTAGCATCCTATATCTACGCCTTCCTTTTTCTTATAACCGAGTAAGTGAAATCATCGATAATTTTGATGCTCTTGTCAAAATTGTACTTTTGAACCAAGATTTTGAATTTTCTTAATTTTCCTTAAGGGGTCAATGAAGTGAAGTGTTAAAATGATATAGAAGTATAAAAAGCTTGAGCAAAAGAACTTCTTGGTGAGTTAGGATTCAAAGTTCTAATTTCTACTCAAAACCAACTTTGTGCATGAATTCTAATGTCATTCTCATCAATAACTCCTACAAATTCACATTTGAACAATCAATAATTGGTTCTTACTTGAAGCTAGAATTTGAAACTTTTAACTCAACAATTGATTTTAACTCTTGAATTTACTGCTCAACTCACTTTTACACAAATATATATTATATTGTGAAACAAACTTTGATGTCAATCAAAAAGCTAACGATGTGAAACTTCAATACAAACTTTTATATATCTAAAGATAAATTACTTATGTATTCACCTCAATTTCATTCAAAATTAATGTCTGTTGCTACATAATCGACCCACTTAAATATGTCAAATAGTCTTTTCTCGTCTGAACTCACTATAGTCTATGAAACAAGGACGCAGACATGCCAACATAGATAATAATATGAAAAAATGACATAATTGAGTGTAATCATAGATGTCGTGTCAGTGTTGGACACCGACACCTATCTGACACCGAAAACCCCTAATCCAAGGAGGACACAAAAATCAAAAATCAAACACAAAATTGCGAAATCAGACACAAAAAGAATTACTCCAGAGTCTATATGATTGTTCCCAAAATAAAACACAAACCTAAAAACACTACACATGTTAAATTGCAAAATTTAAAACAAGAAATTTAGTTGCTTAATCACAAGAGACATATCATATCATATAATAAAGTAGAGAAAATCAATTGATATGTATATATTTGGCTATGTAAAACAAAGCATGAGACTATTTGAACCGACGATTGGAAATTGTCCTATTTTCTAAATGTCTTATTATTTATTGTGTTCTTGTAGTAGAAGCATGTCTTATTATTTGATGTGTTCTTGCAGCTGTAGAAGCATGCATGTCCCCACACATGGTACATCTGTATTTGGCTAGAAATTGGCAAATGAAACTATTTACCGAGGTGGTTTCTGAATCCATTGGGAAGTGGCAGGATGTTGTGTACCTACACCTTTCAGAAGTACGTAGTTGTTACTAGGGTAAAAAAAGAGTCTTCTACTAGAGTCAAGCTTGTTTGATTTGTTTTCAGTGACATTATGGTGAGTATTTTCATTCTCTTTGTTCTTATTCTTGTGGAGTCAAGATTTTTTTTTTTTTGGTGCACAAAGATAAAACAAAAGAAATAGAAAAAAGAGAGCTACACTCTCAAATAAAAAGTTTCAGCTGCATCACTCCGAAGAAAATTCAAAAGATCTGTCGGAGGAGACTCATAAAAAGAAACTCAAAATTTGATGATACACCAAACTTAGACAAAAAATCCGCACATTAATTTCCTTCCCAAAGAGTGTGATTCATTGTAACATTTCCTTACTCCAATAGCTCTTTTATATCTTGTCAGTTGGAATACATTCAGAAGAGCAATGGGAACAATGATATTGACTATGGACCAAAAAAATATTATGATTCTTATTGTCCGTGAATATATAGATGAATGGGTGATGTTTTATGTTGATTATACATTCTATATGTTCAGCCTTTTGAAGAGCATTACACTAAGGATGAGGCCATACCTTGGATGATCCAGAAAATAAAGTATTGTGGTAATTGATGGGTTTAGTTTCACATGGCTCTTAACTATAGCTCAATTAATTGTTTATAGGGTCTTGCTACCATTTCCCTGGCAATGGTTAAGGAAGCCAAAAGTAGTATGTTTTGCATTAGTTTTAACAACATTTTGATTTTTAAAAAGTTAAATTTATCACTTTTCACCATTTTCCAATATTATATTTCTATTTTTATCCCCTTATCCAATGATCATTAACCTTGTTTATATAGTGTTTGTTCTAATTTGTTGTGTGCCTTGAAAGTGAGTGCAGAAACTGTCATGGCAAATTAAATTATGGTTCTTGATCAATTGAATTATGCCTCTAATTAATTTGAAGAATCTCTTGTATAATCTCATATTGGATTATTATTGTATGACCTAGTTTGTTATACAATACAATTTTGGATTTCTTATGGTCTCTTCAACTAAAGTTGCTTATCAATCAATTTTTAGTGCTTTACATATATTATTTTTTTAGAAATGAGTGAATTTCCTAATTGCTAGGATCTATTAAAAAATGTCATGTAACCAAACAAAAAGGATCTATTCAAAAATTAGTCGTTAACTTTTAATTAGATTTGCTACAAAATTCCTACAAAAGTCTTAGTATGTTGTTGTAGATTTTATATGAATATTCTTATGTTGTTGTAGATGCTGCGAAATTGCTATTAATTATTAGTCAGAGTTACGTTGCAACGAAAAATACATTTAGAACACTTATTTGTTGTGGAATAACGAAATATTTGCTATGATATTTTTACTAGCAACTACAAGTTTATCATTAGGATATGAAGAAAGATTAAAAGAGTGTTATATTTTTCGTAAAGCAAAGATTTCATTGATGTACTTACAACCAGAATCCATCGTTGAACCACTTCAACACGATGTGTTGGGAGAATAAACATTGCCTCTCTTAACAATATACGTGAAACTTTAGACCAATTTCCTCTCGACTACTTGCACAGTGGAATAAACTTAAAAGAGGGGATTTTGAATCAAGTTACAATTCTATGGCCTATAACATCAATTTGATACAAGTTAATAACTTGTATATTTCCACAGTGAATACGATTATGTTACTGTTAGTGAATCGAAAGGAATGGTTTGTAAGTGTTGTAAGGGACATTAAAAGCCGATTCCCTTGGCTTTGATGGCTTCCTTGTGGTAAGGAACTTCATTCTGAAATATAGTCAAAGGCACGAACTTAAAAAAATTGAGTCATTGTTGGAAGTTACTCGTATTTCAACTGAAGAAATTATTTATTTTCTTATCTGTTGAATATTATCCAAAACTCCAGTATCCAATTATTTCTTTGTTGTTATGCAGATGATTAATTTACTAAAATGTTGAGTAGTATCCAAAACTCCTATATTCAACTATTTTTCTTTTCAAACAAGTATATTCGACTTTTACTTAAAAAAACAAGTCATGGAGAACGGTAAACTTGTTTCATATGAAACATATGTCCAATGCGAGGATAATCCTATAATTGACGGTTGACTAATAAAGTTAATTGACGGTTGACTAATAAAGTTGAAACTATTTGTATTTTTTTAAATTGCTTCTAAGATTCTTAATTTTCCCATAAGGATTGTATTAAAAGTACCGAATAGCAGTACACACTTAGTAAATATAGATAATTTTTGTCCTCGTAAGCTTAGCTCAGTTGGTAGGAACAACGCATAATATATGTAAGGTTCGGGATTCAAACCCCAACCACCACAAAAAAAAAAAAATATATATATATATAGATAATCTTTATAAGACTGTTCTAATATTAAAAAAATACCTCTACTAAAAAAATGTAAATTTTTATAAGAATCATCCTTTATTTAATTTGTAAATGACATAAATAACACATAAGATATAGGGCACCTGTATTATAAATTTCAAATCACAAAATTATACTTGTATTATAACTTACTTATAAATTATTAGGAATAAGAGTAATTTGATGTCTTATTTTATTTTAAATTATGTTTCTTTTGTAGTAAAATACTCACAAAAGTAGCTAGTGGTGGCCATTAGCAAGGTCGGGATGGGCTACCTCGCATGGGGCCGTCCATAAAGAACAACAATTTGAGACACAAAAGAACATCAATTTTTGCTTAATAATACATAGATAATATAAATATTTAGACGTGCAATAATAGTTTTTAATATTATATGTAAAATAATTAGAGGGTATAACAATTTCTTATACTCGTGTGTTTGCAAAAGCGTCTTTTATTTTACGCATTTGTGAAAAAACAAGAAAATAAATATAAAAGAATAAAACAAATGAGAGAACAAATAAATATTTAACTTTGTTGATATTCCCTAACTAATCTCAAATTAGTAAATAATATAATTTATAATTTTCCATTAAATAATACAACAATATTAAATCTTATGCAATTATTTGTAAAAAATTAATTCAGTTATTGGATAGAAAATAAAAACATAATATATATATATATATATATATATATATATATATATATATATATAAATGTAATAAAGGGTTAAAATTGATCTATCTTTGTACCTATTACATATATAATATTTATTCTCACATAACATGCATGGCTTAAAGAGACTTAGTTAGTACATGAAGAACTAGAAAAATGTGTATTCTTTGACATATATTGGTGATTCATGCATGTAATTAGTGTTGTTGTTTGTGATTAAAATACATGTATTCTTTGCCAAATATATTAGTGGTTAGTGCATATAGTTTGTGATTGAAATACATTACTCCAAAGTCATTTTTAATTCATGAGCATGAGAGAAAATTAATTGCAATTTATTTAATATTCAAATTTTTAACAAAGCATGCATTCATCAAATTTCAGGGGACTTCTAAAATGATTCTCTTTGAAAAATGATTCAAACAAGTTGTATATCAACTCACAATATTAATTAAAAAATTGCACGGCACATGCCACAAAAAATCGCATGATCGACCTTAAGGATAGCCTATAAGGAGGGGGCATGATCTCTATCCCTTTAGCCAAAATTTTATCAAGGAGATTTTCTCCCCATACTCGTACTCATTGAGAAAAAATTTACACTTATGGTCCCGTTTGGATTGGCTTATTTTGAGCTTATATGGGCTTATCTACTCCCATAAGCCTTTTTAAAGATGTTTGGGTAAATAAATAAAAATAGTTTATCATAGTTTCATAAGCTGCTTATGTCATATTTTAATAAGCCTAAATTTTCATCCGGCTTAACAAGGAGCTTATGAGTTTATATAACCTACTTCGATTCTCTCTGAATCCACTTTTTCAAAACATATATTTTAATTTTTTTGTTTTTGTTTTTAGAAACAAACATATATTTTAATTATAATGTTAGTTATCTTTGGCGTGCATGAGTAACAAAATTGCTATATACTTATCTTACCAAAGTAACACACATAACTAAGATTATTTTTTATTTGAAGGAAGATTTTTATTATTTTTTTGTTACGTAACAAAATGAAACTGAATAAATAAAACAAACTTAACTTGTGTTTTTTTGGTAACAAATTGTACACTATTATCTTTGATTTTTGTGGTTCGATTCTTTGATTTTTTTGTTAAATTAAAAATATTTAAAATTTCGATAATTGCTTATGTAATGTCATATCCAAACACTTCAATTTATGTAAGTACTTTTTAGTGTACATATCCAAACATAAATAGCTTATCAAGTATAAGAGCTTATGATGTAAGCTCTAATGTTATAAACCCTAATGTCATAAGCATCTATATAAGCTGTTTATCCAAACAGGGCCTATGTCTATTTATGGGACAAGACGTTCATATATACTTGTGGCACAGTTCATGGCATATTTGTTTTACTTACGTGTGTATTCATAACTTAGTTTCGTTGAATATTTTTTTCCTTGATTTAGAAATCACCTCTGAATATGGATATTTACATGTAGAATGATTATTCAAATATCTAATAGATGTCATATTATTCTTATTTTTTTATAGTTAATTGCTCATTTAGATAGTTTTAAATTAGACATTATTCAGTTTATTCAATATCAAATTTGAACTTCTCAATATAGAATTTTCTAATGACATAAATTATCCTTTATATCTAATCCTAGCAGTAATGTTTACCCTAATTTCCTAACCCTAATCCTAAGTTTTTGGCTCCAAATTGTTCCAGCCGTTAGATTAATCTATGTTGATCTCCATATAATATCATCTGTTCCCATAAACATCACAACAATCGGTTCAAATTTGAAATTTGAATCTCAACCATCCTTAATTGCATTTATTTTATGGCTCCACTAACAACATTACTGAGCACAAGGTAGTTCAATAGCCTCACCCAATTCACATTTGTTCATTTTCAAGATTAAGAAGTTAACTTACTCACTTTCCCACAAATCTTTTCAATTTTCCACGAAAAAAATCAAATGATGCCAATGTTTTATCTTCCATCTTCTCTAAATACTCAGTTCTAATATCTGGGTAACATCCCTTTCAATGAACTCATGCATTCTTCTTCTTCTTTGAAAGGGTCTTCTTATGCTCCATTTCTTTATCTCTCTCCATTTCAAGGTAAATGTTCTTACACTGAATTTCTAGGGATGTTTTAGTTTTTTAATTGCATAAGCATTTGCACCATATAATTACTTAGATTTCAATTTCAATGTTGAATTTTATATTAAGAGAAGACCTTTCTTTCTTTTGTTGTATTTTAACTAAAAGTTGAGCTCTCTCTAATTTTTCCATCATATTGTGTGGATTTTCCATTGTTTGTGTGATTCATACCGGTGGTAGTAGTTTCCCCTATCCGTGTGCCTAAGACTTATTGTCAAATTACTATGAGAAATTGAAAGGAAAGTATGTTTTTAGTTAAATGTGAAATTAGATTTCTAATGAAAAGTTGGCAGCGAATCAAATAGAGTAACGTATAAAGAGTGGGAAAAGTAGGCAGTGTCACCCTTTCTAAATTTCTGATGTTTAGTGTCCAATATTAGCAATAAATAAAGGATTAACAATTTTGTTTATATGTTTGTTTTAGATATTTTATGATTCAGTTTTATATGCTGATTATAAACTTGATATTTTATGAAACTTTCTAACCCCATGAATAGAGATTACAGTGATGTTTTAATTACTTTTAGATTATACTTCCTCCGTCCTGAAATATAAGCAAAAAAAAAAAAAAAAAACACACTTATTAAGAATATTAAACTTCAAATGGAGAAGGAAGCATGAATATTATCATGTGATTTCAATACACTAAATAGTTGTAATCCTGTTGATTTCAATACCGTAAACCATGATTCCAATACACTTAATTATTGCAGGTACTTAATATTAGCGGCATTCCAATTCCAATACTCCTTAAACACGCTTAGGTAATTGAACTTCAATGTTCATGCTCCATAAATGTAAAAGGGTAATTTTGGAACACTAGATTAAAATTGGTCAACTTTAATTTTTTTTGCTTATATTTTGAGACAAAAAAATGGCATTTTTTTGCTTATATTTCAGGACGGAGGGAGTACATTTTCCACTTTTATTATATTATGCCTTAAGGTTATCATAACACTATTAAAACAATAGAAAAAATATTGGGCTGAAGAACAATGGTTTTTGTCCTGCAAATACTCATACGTTTTGAATCTAATGTTTTTCTTTCAATGGTAACTTTGTCCCACCTGCAAGTTTTTTTACCTACAACCTTTTTGAATTCATTTCAGGTTGACTTGAAGTCTATGCTACAAGTTTATTTTTCTTCTCTCGCCTTTATTTTATACTTTTTACAGCTCCATTAATTAGCTTCTAAATCATTATTTGACCCTGTTTAAGCTCAGTTTAGGTCAGTTTTGTAGCTCTTATAACAAGGGTAAGGATCACATCTATTAAAATTTTGACCACTCATCGAAAAATATAGGTATAAATACGAGCAACATTAGAAGAGTCCCCGATAATGGTTCATACATATTTTCATGTATCAAAGTATTGAAATCATTTAAAAATATGTGACAAGAGATTTGTATAAGAACAAGCATAGACTTCTTAATCAATAAAAAAAATTGCTCTACAAAAGCTCTATATATCTTTTTTTATTAAGAAGTCTTTGCTTAATATTTACTCATTAAAAAAAATGTATTGTTTATGATTTTAGCCATATTTATTTATGTTTTGAATTTTTATTGTTATTGTCTTCAACACTATATTTATTGATAATAATAGTTTGTGAGTTGGATTGCTAACCATAATTTTATTCATCTTAGTTTGTAGTTAGTAGCAACAGTACATTTGCAAACTACGTAGTTTTGTTTTTAGATGATAGATACGTGAAGTTCCTTATCTTTGGAATAAAGATATGATGCTCCTCAAGTCTCGCAGTACTGCTTCCTTCTCTTTTATTGGCACATGGAGAGATATGTTCAATGGAATTAATTTTATTAAGTGACTTTAATTTTTTTGTTTTTCTATAAAGTTCGGTTTTTAACTTTAATGTCTATAGTTTTGTTTCATGAAACCATTGAGATTTAGTTACTCTACGAAATTTTAGCCCGATCTCATTGGAATGAAACTTAGTTACTCTATTCATATTCTATTTCTATTCATTGCTTTAATTCTTTTAGAGTTTCCTCTTCTTTGATCTATTAAGATTTTGCTAAGAGATTTTTCTCACTATTATTTTACATTTGAGCCAAGAGATTTTGCTAAGAGAATATTCTCACTATTATATTACATTTGCTAAGAGATTTTGCAATTTTTTCAGTCCAGAGGTGGTGTTTGGAGGCTTGCATATTTAGTCTTTAGGTTTGATTGAAGAAGGTTTTTCTTTTGTTGGTTTACTGCAGCTGTATTGTGTTAGTGTCTCCGCTCAAGCCTTTTTTGTTTTGTTATTGTTACTGCCTTTATATGTCTACATTGCAGCCTACAAGGTTTTTTTTTTTTTTTTTTTTTTTTTTTTTTAGAAATGCTAAGTTTGTATATGTGCTTCTCTAAATTCAACTTAAAAATTTGAATAGTTGGTGGGAATTGAAAATATATTTGAGGTATGATACTTCATATTAAACCTATCCAGTCAAATCTGGTTTCCATGGATTGAACGTTTGACCTTTTTCTTAATCTTAACTCTTTTAATGCCTCAACCCTTTAATAAATGGATTACACTGTCTAAAATAAAAACATTAATTGATATATTTTTATTTATAAATAATAATTTAATCGAATGGTAATATTACATCATACCCGTACATCACACATCTTGAAGGTTACTTATTGGTTTCTATTAGAGTCGATAAGACCCGTGCAATGCACGGGTCGAAAGTCTAGTTCAATTAAGATGTGTATATACGTACACACACTCAAAACACACACACATATATAAATTTTGAAGGATTAAATATGTTTATAGTCCCTATAAAATTACAAATTTTAAAGTTTAATCTCTATAAAATTTTAATGGTGATTGTAGTCCTCCATAATTTAGTAGTTTGTAAGAATAGTCCCTATTTTAAAAAAAAATTTACGAAAAATTGACACTTTTAGTACTCCAAAAGTCCCTATAAAATGCAAATAAAGAGTAAAAGTGAATAAATTTTTTATAGGGACTAAACTTAAAAACTTATAATTTTGTAGGGACTAAATACATATTTAACCCTATTTTCTATATAAATTTTTTGTGATTTTTTTTCTTCATATTTTATTTAATTATAAAGTAAATTAATTTATATGTATCGGTCTCACTGTCCTGCGTTTTGGACATTAGTTGTGCTAATGTGTCTATGTGAGGTTGCTATGTTTGAAATCATGATTTATATAATTTTTTAAACAGACACACACAAGTGTCAAAATATATTTGAGTACAAACTATTGGCAATTTGAATTGTGTGGGACGCTAATTATTTGAGATACATTAGTTCTTTTGACTATAAATTGTCACGCAAGCAAATGATTTTGTTTAAGTCATGTCATGTTATAGGGTAGAATACAAATTATATCTATAAGTAGTAATTTCTAAAAGGAAGCTGATATTTTGCTAATCAGTTTCGAAGACTAAAATGTTGATTTACTTAAATTTGAGTTACTAATTTGACGACTCTTATTTATGGTTAATCGATTTTACGATATTTATATATAGTATATTATTTTGTTGACAACTCTTTTTAGCATCCTATATTTCCTCTTTCCTTTTTCTTATAACTGAGCAAGTGAAATCATCGATGATTTTGATGCTCTTGTCAAGGTGTACTTTTAAACCAAGATTTAGAATTTTCTTAATTTTCACTTAAGGGATCGATATAGTGAAGTGTTAAAATGATTTAGAAGTATACACAGCTTGAGCAAAGGAATTCTTGGTGAGTTAGGATTCAAAGTTCTAATTTTTAATCAAAAACCAATTTTGCATATAGTCTAATGTCATTCTCATCAATAACTCCTACATATTCACATTTGAACCATCAACAACTAAGGAAATAATTTTTCAAAAAAAATAACTACGGAAATAAAATATTAAAATCTCAATACAAATTATATGAAAAAAATTGTTGTATTTTTATTACTTGCATATCTATATTTTTTTTTTTTAAGAACCTAAATTAATCCATCGAAATTGTTGCTCGTCTATTTGTTGGTTGAGAAAAGATGCTTGATTGAGAATAACTAAGAGTTCTAAAACATATTCTTGAAAACTTTGGTGCTTCAATCTCTCAAATTACCTAGTAGTTTTTCTGTGTCTCTTCTAAAGCTCCCCTCCATCAACATTACATATTCCATGTCCAAGTAGCACTTCCATATATCAATGGTACACTTTACCCTGCATTGAGAATCACAATTATTTTCATCAAAAGCGTTAATATGATGCAAGTAAAGAGAAAATGAACATTAAACATGATCACACACTAAAATATGTCCCATATGGCTTAGTGTGTTTTTGTTCTTGATTTAGATTAGTTAGTTGAATGTAAAATGACATCGTTTAGATACATTCACAAAAAACTTAATTGTCCAGCCAATTTGAGAGGGAAAATCACAATTGTAGACAAAAGTTTCAAATTAAATTGTAAATGTTTGGTTCCACATTTGGAAGAGGCAAAATTGATTATAGAGATATAGAATTGATTTTGAAATGTTTGAAGAAAAAAAATTCTTTAAAAAAGGAAATGATTGGATATGCTCTTATTAAATTTATTTTTTGCCTCAATTATTTGAAGATAGAATTTGAAACTTTTGTTGGACAATTGATTTTTACTCTTGAATTTATTGTTCAACTCACTTTTATCCAAATATATATTGTTAAATGAACTTTGATTTCATTCAAAAAGCTAAAAATGTGAAGCTCCAATACAACTTCAACTCACTTTGATTTCAGTAAGGATATTAAAGTTAAGAGGGATTAAGATAACTATCTCTCACCCATATTTTGTTAAAATGTACACAACATTGACTAAACTTTTGTTCCATCATTTTTTTTTTTTGTCTGTTACAGTATTATAATTCTTATTGTCCCGGTACATATAGATGAATGGGTGATGATTTATGTTGATTATATACATTCTATATGTTCAGCCTTATGAAGAGCATTACGTTAAGGATGAAGCCATACCTTGGATGATCTAGAAAATAAACTATAGCTCAATTTTTTAATATCGTGTTTGTTCTAATTTTCTGTGTGCCTTAAAAGTGAGTGCAGAAACTGTCATGGAAAATTAAATTATGGTTCTCGACCAATTGAATTATGACCTATGATGAGTACGGGTACCGATACGTAATACGGTGTACGTTAAATTTAAAAAAAATGAAGGTACGGATACGTGGGTATAATACATAAAAAAGAATAAAAATTTCTAGTGAATTACTACCAATGGTTTTGTAAAAACATGCTTAGAGAAATAATCAATTATAAAAAAAAAAATAAAAAAAATATAATACTATTCATATTTTGATCATGTCTTTAACCACATTTTTGACATCATGTTGCTCCAAAGTTTTACGTTTTGAATAATGTTATATGACACGACAAAATTTGTCGTGCAGATTGAACGAAGGCGCTATAAGTTAAGTTAAAATCAAAATATCACATAAATATTAAAATGAAAGTGAATATACAACATACCATATGGTCCATGTATAATCCATCTTTCAAAATGTGTAGTTTTGTAGCTTGCCACTAGCCCACCACCATCACATGATTTGCATTGTTGTCATCATGGCAAACTTACACAGCACCCAATATGAACAACACAATAAGAGATGAATTTCAATGTAAAAGTGCTACTAGAATCTATGTTACTACCTTTGGATCAAATTGAATTTAGAAAACACTGAAAATAAGTTTCTGAGTAGTGTTAAGTTTCACTCATGTGTTTTACACGACAAATGTTATCGTGTATAATAGCATTTTCCTTACTTTTTTTTGCACCACCGCTACTATTTCATCAAAAGCAAGAGAGAGAATTGAAATACAATTAAAAAAAAAAACAAAATAATTTTGGTGAGTTTTCCACCATTCGTATGTTTTTGCTGCACCAACTACGACGAAACTACTAAGCAAGGTTTTGCAACTCGAGAGTTTACCTCAACTCGTTTCGCCTAGGTAAACTCGACTCGAGAACTCGTACGAGTTTACCTAAAATTAAAATTATATAAAATTTACTATATGCAAGACATATATAAGCTAATATAATATTGTAAATAGGTCAATAGTGCAAAATATGACTTAATTACAAAAACAAATTATTCAAACTACCATAATAAAACATTATGCTCAACTTAGCATCAAAATACAAAGATTAACGCACAAAATCATAAGTTTCATAAGTCTCTAAGTTTAAGTCATCCATAAAACCATCCAAAAAGCAAGTTTCACAAGTTCCTAAAATTGTTAATAAAACTATCTAAAAAATAAACTAGTTAATTTCTTAAAAAGTCAACAAACACTACCACCACAACCCTAACCGGCGTGGAAATATGAATTTCTACCGTCGGAATCGCAACATTAACTGGTATGTGCTCCCCTGTTCATAGTTTGAGAATTCAGAGAAGAAAGAAAAAGAAACGTTTCATTTCAGAAACAATGTGTTACTGTAAAGGTAACTATTTAGTAAACGTTTCAGTCTTTGGACTCGTATAAAAGGATTTTGGTTTTGAAAAAAATGGACCCAAAAAAGAGGGCCAATTTTTTTTTTTTCTAGATGTAAACTCGGTCGAGTTTACACGATTTTACCGAGTGTTAACTCGGTCAAACTCGTCAAACCTTCCGATTTTACCAGAAATCGAGTTTATCTCAGAGTTAACACGATTTTGGTACCTAAACACGTAAACTCGATAAACTCGAAGAGTTAACACTCGATTTACGGAACATTGCTACTAAGTAAAAATTGGTACGATTTAATACATAAGTTACGAGTACTGTACGCGTACCAGTACGGATGTGTACCCGATACCGGTATTTCTTCATGTTTAAAGTACCCATGCTTCAGAGATTATAACTCTAATGTGAAGAATCTCTTGTATAACCTCGTATTGGATTATTATTGTATGACCTAATTTGTTATGCAATGCAATTTTGGATTTCTTATGGTGTGTAGATTTGCTAAGAATTATCTTAGTTATGTTGTTACAAAAGTCTTAGTTATGTTGTTTTGTACCAAAAAAAAAAAGATTTGCTGCGAAATTATTATGATAAGTCATAGTTATGTTGCTACGGAAAATACATTTAGAATGCTTATTTGTTTTGAATTAACTAAATATATTTGCTAGGATTTTTTTACATCAACTATGGATGTACTAAGAATTTTTTCGTAGCAAATTTGTCTCTCAATTCATGCTACGGCCAATTCAATAGGTATTTGCAGCATATCTCTTAGCTATAATCACTTGCTTTTAACTAGTTAAGAATTAGTTACGAAAAAGGTCGTAGCAAATCACTTATTTTCTTGTAGTAATGTAGGGGTTGAAGTTCAAACATTAAACTCTCCTCTTATTCACTTTAAAGATAAAGTTATAGTTTATATAGTCTCATTTTTTTCATAGTCTCTTTTTTTAAACAAGATATCTCGTCTCACTTGTTAAGCATATATACCGTATTAAATTATAAAATCAAAATTTGTGTGATATTTTTTTACAAAATTATCGCATGAAATTAGGCATGGCAATGGGGCGGTGGGGACGGGTTTTGCCTTCCTCATCCCCATCCTCTACTACTCATATCCAACCGGGATAAGAAATTGAATCTCATCCCCGTCCCAAATTGGTTCGGGTATTCCCGCCTCATCCCCGTCCCCGCACTGAATCAATTTTTTTAATAAAAAAAAAATAGTTTTTTTAAGCTTCAATGGTAATGTTCTGATGCATTATCCAACAACTTGCGCTTATTTTAACATTTCCTTACCAAATAATTCAGTTTCTCCTTTAATTACCAATGAAATTTCTTATATCATAACAATTATCAAACCAAATAACATGGCATATCATTATCAACCCCCTCAACAAAACAAAAACATGACCTTCTACATTCGGGTAGGGTTTGGGTATGGGTTCGAGGTGGGTACATAAAAAAAAACAAAGGGTGACTAACTTAATAGCATTGAAGGTGAGAAAAACACAAGAAGGGGGGGTTGAATTGTGTTTTCTTTTTCTCTTTAAAAAAATCTTCTTCTGATATCACTTCAGAAGCTGTTTGAGAGTGCTTCTGATGAGATAATACTTCAGATACAATTAAATTGCTTCTGATGTATTGTTCAGAATCTGATACGCAGTGGAGTAAAAACAGAGTAGAGAAAAGAAAGAGAGGCACAAGCAATTATATTGGTTCCTTCCACGAACCGGAAGTAGTCCAGTCCCCCTTGCACTTCCAAGGAGATTTCCACTAAGAAATAATCACACAGATTACAACTGCTCAATACTACACCTAGTATGAGACTTCACAAATGCTCAAGCACGCAGAAAAGAGACTTCCTTTGCTCAAGCACTAAAGCAAGAGACTTCTAATCAAACAGAATTACACAGAAAATTGTTTGAGTTTGAACACTTGATATACTATCAGTGGTGTTCACAATACAATGCAATTGAAAGACTCTAAACTTAAGAATTTCTAAGATATATCAAATCAACACAGAAATTCAAAGTGTTTTTTTTTTTTTTATGAAACAAATTTGGCAGAGTTTGGGCGCTTTTAACTTGTTGTATTGTCTCTGCTGATCTTCAAGTCTTCACTCCTTTATATAGAGGTGTGTAGAGAGACGTTGAGATCTTTAAGCACGTCAAAAGAGTCGTTGAGAAACCTTGATCAAATACCAATGATCTTTTGCCTGATTTGGATGTTGTCCTATGAAGGATCACGTTCAAATCCATTCCTATCTTGAAGGAACATTTCTGCAAGCAGAGCTGTTTATCTTGTCTTGTAGCGTAGACACAAGCAGAGTCGTGGAGGTAGTGGTTGTACATTTGTACTTTGTCAACTCTCAAGGAAGGACAAGCACCCAATGCTTTTCAAACGAACGTTGGCACCTTCCCTTTAGTCTTTCGCTTTCTTAGACGAGGTTGAAACCAATAGACAACTATTTGAAACTTCAGATTGAATCTCCTGATCAACTTCAGTTTCTGGTGTTTATATAGCTTCTGAACAATTAGCTTCTGAAGGTCTTGCTTCTGATGACGTCATCATATGCATTTTCTCTTCAGAGGCACTTTCAACTTCAGAGGCAGATTTCTTCAGATGCTTCTAGGTTTCTCTTCACGTTGATTCCTTTGCTCTCTTTTGTTCTTCCAAGACCTATTAAATTGATCAACTTTGTCTATGGTCCTGTACACTTGAACAAATATTAGCAATAACCAATTGACAATTTTTAATACCTTGTTATCATCAAAACTCATTAAGGTTTATTGTAAAACACATTTTGTTCCAACAAATAGCACAAAGGATAGATAGTTTGATTCTTTACGCACATAATTTTAAAGATGTATCCAATAGTGAAAACGCTAATTTGTCTTTGAATTTATGACATTGGTCAATTTCATCCTTAAATATTTCGAAATAGTCAAATCGTCCTCCAATTTACTCCATATCTATCAAATAGTTCTCTTGTCAAGTTCAACCATTAGACGTGCATTGTTAAACATTGATGTGCCTGTCCACGTATGCAGGGTCAATTTGATACTCAAATTTGGCAGGGACCAATTTGACATCATGGAAAGTCCAAAAACTCATAACTTCATAGAAAAATTCATGAAAAAAGTATCTTCATTTTTTCGCTTATCTATCAATCTTACCATAAACTCCAACAACATCAAATCCTACAATAGAAAACTAAAATCTTTCACCAATCAAAGGACATTCTAAAATATGGAGAAAAAGTTTTAATCTCTTCTTGTTGAGAAACAACATTCTCATTGCCGCAAAATTTAATTTGTCACTATTGCAACACAGTACAATTAGCAACCACATATGTAGCCATTATTCAGTACATTATCACAGAAAATAGCATACTGGTAAAGAGATGAATCTTTAACCTTTTGTTTGCGAAGATTTCCTTTCTATTTTCGTTGATTGAAGCATCACCCTTAATTTCCTTGCCACTAACTTGCATCTCCAATAACTAGCCGACTATTTCTAAAGTGTTTGACAAGAGCTCTGTTAAAAACAACAGTGTTCATAGATTTTGCAGATTATATTTTCAATGTGGTTATACAAATAGCGACTGAATTTTAAAATTTTATACTTTAGCGACCGAAATTTCAGTCACGATTTTAGTCGTTAAACATAAATTTTTAATATTTAATACTTTAACCGACTTTTCTAATTCAAAATTTAAGTCATGAGTTGTATGTTTGTGTATGCCATTTTTCTCATTCTCTGTAACTGTGAAAGAATCTTTTTTTATTCATATGATTAACAAATGAAAGAATATCCAATGTATGTTTGTGTATACCATTTTTATTTTTATAAATCATAATCCTTTTTGACAAAAGATAATAAGATGAATTCCTCTTTCACTCAGAATAGTATTGTTGCCTTTGTGAAAATTGTGCACAATATCAACGAAGAAAGATTAAAAAAGTACTATATTAAGATTTCATTGATGTACTTGAGTTTACTTACACCACCGTTGGGATCGATTGTTGAAGTTTCAACACGAAAAAGTATATGTAAGGAGGAAAAACATATGCTCTTAACAAATATATGCGAAGCTTTAGAGTTTAGACAATTTTCGTACTAATACTTATGTGGAGTTAACTTAAAAAAGTGCTCTTGAAGTTAAAAAAGACTACAGTTCTATCGCCTATAACCTCAATCAGACACAAGCTAATAACTTGTTAAATGTTTCTGCAGTGAGTACCGTTATGGTGTTGTGAGCGCGATTCAAAAGGAATGCTTTGCAAGTGTGGTAAGAGACTTCTTTTCGGTAAGGGACATTTCCTTTCTGGAATCTAGTCGAGTCATTTTTGGAAGTTACTTTCAACAGAAGAAATTATTGATTTTTTTTTTTTTGTGTAAATTAGATATCCTCTGCATGCAACTATAAAGACCAATCTTCGAGTATTGTGGGACCCAAATGGACTGCAAGCTCTCCCTAAGAGTTTTAACGTTGTTGCATGTCTAAGGCAGGCAGGATACTAACCAGTATATTCGATCATGACTTAAAAAACAAGTCATAACAAACTACACCTGCTGCCTACGAAACATATGTCCAATACGTACGATTTTTTTAAGATTATAACTTTCCAATTTTATTTTTCTTTGTCAAGTAGCCTAGTGGCTAGAACTCACACAATTTAATTGTGGAGAAGTGGGGTGTCTGGTGTTCGAACCCCGGCCCCTGCATATAATATGCAATATCCCTACCAACTGAGTTAAGCTCACGGGGATAACTTTTCGATTAAATAGCTAGTAAAAGTACCGAATTGCGTCCCGTGAGCATAACTCCGTTAATAGGACAATGCATTATTATATGCAGGAGCCGGGGTTCGAACCCCGAACACCCCACTTATTCACCTTATAAGGTGGCCTCACTCTAATATTAAAAAATACCTTTACTAAAAAATGCAATTTTTTATAAGAATCGTCCTTTTATTTAATTTGTAAAATAGGCACCTATATTGCAAATTTCAAATCACATTGTATTACAATTTACTTATAATTTTTTAAGAATAAGAGTAATTTTATGTCTTATTGTATTTTAAAATATGATTTTTCAAAGTAAAATAATCATAAAGGTAGCTAGTGGTGGCCTTGAACAAGGGATGGGCTACCTCGCATTGGGCCATCCTATAAATATTTAGATGTGCACTAATAGATTTTAATATTATATGTCAAATAATTAGAGGGTATAACATTTTTTGTGCTCATCTGTTTGCAAAAGTATCTTTTATTTTACACATTTTTGGAAGAAAAAGAAAATAAATATAAAAGAATAGATTAAAACAAATAAGAGAACAAAAAAATAATTAAACTTTGTTGATATTCCCGGACAAATCTGAAATTAGTAAATAATGTTGTAATTTATAATTTTCCATAAAATAATGCTATGATATTAAATCTTATGTGATTATTTGTACAAAAATTAATTCAGTTATTAGACAGAAAATAGAAACATAATACATAAGTGTAATAAGGGTTAAAATTGAGACTATCTTTGTACTTCTAACATATATAATATTTATTCTCACATAACATGCATGGCTCAAAAAGACTTATTTAGTACATGAAGAATTAGGAAAAATTTGTATTCTTTAGAAGATATATTGGTAGTTCATGCATGTAGTTAGTGTTGTTGTTTGTGATTGAAAAACATGTATTCTTTGAAAAAATATATTAGTGGTTCATGCATATAGTTTGTGATTGAAATACATAATTTCAAAGTCATTTTTAATTCACATGCGAGAAAATCAATTGTGTGATTTATCTGATATTCAATTTTTTAACAAAGCACGCATTCGTCAAATTTCGACAGATTTTTAAAATGATGAAAATCAATTATGTGATTTATCTGATATTCAATTTTTTAACAAAGCACGCATTCGTCAAATTTATGTAGATTTTTAAAATGATTCTCTTTAAAAAATGATTCAAGCAAGTTGTATATTAACTCACAATATTAATTAAATAGTTGCACGGCCCATGCCACAAAAAATTGCATGATCGACCTTAAGGGTAGCCTATAGGGAGCGGGCAAGATCGCTATCCCTTTAACCAAAAAATTTATCAAGCAGATTTTTCTCCCCCATACTCGTACTCCCTAATAAAATAAATTACACTTGTGAAGTTCCAAACGGAGTAATAACCCCACACACACACACACACACACACACACACATATATATATATATATATATCCATCTATAGGGACAAACTAACATTCATATAGTTAGGGGTGTTCACGGTGCAGTTTCATTCGGTTTAGAAGGTAAAAGTCATCTGAACCGCAAGATAAAAAAGCATGCAGTTTGGTTTGGTTCGGTTGGTAAAATGAAAACTGTAAACCAAACCAAACCATGTGGTTGAGTAAGAAAATGATCCGATTACATCCAAACTAAATGCGGTTTCGGTTTGATTTGCGGTTTTTCTTTTGAGTTGGTTCGGTTTTGAACACCCCTACATATAGTTGTGTCACAGTTCATGGCATATTTGTTTGAAAATTGCTTTTCTGACATAGAATACTTCCTATTGACACAAGTAAATGACGCTTTTACCCCCAACGGCAGTTAACTGCCATTAGGCAATGCGCCGACACTTAACTGCCGTTGTATTCGTGATATATTCAAAACACTGACTTTTCTTTAATACAAATTTTTTATTTGAATTTTTGTATTTCATATGAATAAATAAATGCAAATAAAAACTAAAATAAAGAAACAAAAGTAATAGATATAAAATCACATTTTATTAATATAATAATACATTTACAATGGGGTAAAACTAAATATGTTTCGTCGTACCAATAACATTAAAAATAACATCTTCGTCGTACATTTATTCCTTAATAGGTGGAGTCATCTTCGTCATACCAATAACTTTAAAAATAACATCTTTGTCGTACATTTATTCCTTAATAGGTGGAGTCATCTTTATTCATAGAACTTTTGAATACTCGTCTCCAAGATACTCATACAAGACAACACCAAGATGACCCAAAAAATATTGTTCCTCGCCTTTGCACTCTTATTGTTTAATAATACATTTAACTACCGCTTGGGTTAAAACAAAGGAAAAAAAAACACAAACCATAAACCATAAACCCTAAACCCTAAATCCTGAGGTAAAACCAATTCAAAGAAACCTCTTGAAATTTTCAAATTTTCAAAGAGACTTATTTCAATGAAAGGCGAATGATGACAAACCAACATTTTGTAGAAGAAAGAGGAAGAATGAGAGTAAGGAGGAGAGAATGTGAGGAAATGAGAGTAAGGAGGAGAGAATGCGAGGAAATGTGAGAATGTGAGGGTTTTTATAGGAAAAATAGGTTGAATGTTGAAAAAAGAGGTTAAATGAATGATGGAAAAAGAGGTTGAATGATGGAAAAAGAGGTTGAATGGTGAAAAAATAGTTTGAATGTTGAAAAAATAGGTTGAATGAATGATGAAAAAGACGGTGCATCCCAGAACGCACATAGCGGCAATTAACTACCGCTGAGTGCCAGCGCTGTTAACTGCCGGTGGTTCTCCCAACGGCAGTTAACTACCGCTGGGGACATTTATGTATTTTACTTGTGTCAATGTGAAGGTTTCATTGTAAAAAAAACAATTCTCTATTTGTTTTACTTACGTGTATATTCATAACTTAGCTTCCTTCAATATTCTTTTTCCTTAGACTTAAAAATCACCTCTGAATATGGATATTTACTTAGAATGATTATGCAAATATCTAATAGATGTCACATTATTCCAACTTTTTATATTTAATTACTTATTTTCTGATATTTTAGTCATATTTTATTTAATTATAAAATAAATAAATTTATATTTATCAGTCTCAATGTCCCGTGTTTTGGACATTACTTGTGCTAATGTGTCTATATGAAGTTGCTATGTTTTGATATCATGATTAATATAATTTTTTAAACATACACACACAACTGTCAAAATATATTTGAGTACAAACTATCAGCAATTTGAATTGCGTGGGACTCTAATTATTAGAGGTACATTAGTTCTTTTGACTATAAATTGTCCTCGCAAGCAAATGATTTTGTTCAAGTCATGTCATGTTACAGGGTAGAATACAAATTATACCTATAAAGGAGTGTTTGTTTCACCTCCAAAAATTTAATTCCCAGGAATTTAAGATGGGAATTTATTCCCATGTTTGGCAGACATGCACACAAAAATATTTCAAGGAATTAATTATTTTAAGGAACTTTTTTTTTTCAACTGCATTACCTCATTTTCATTCCCAGCAAAAAAGGATGGAAATAAGTAATTTTCAGCAGTTAACTCTTTTTTTTTTAGCTTAATTGCACTTTTGGTCCCCTAACTAATTAAAATACAAAACAGTCCCTATGTATTGGATCTTTGGCAGTTTTGGCCCCCAAGACCACTTTTGACTTAGTCTTCGCTGATGTGGCACCCACATCCCTTAAGTGAGGTGCCACGTGTCGACCATTGTGGATGCCACGTCAGCGAAGACTAAGTCAAAAGTGGTCTTAGGGGTCAAAACTGCCAAAGATCCAATACATATGGGGCTATTTTGTATTTTAATTAGTTAAGGGGTCAAAATCGCAACTTTTGAAAAGATATGAGGTCAAAAGTGCAATCAAGCCTTTTTTTTAAAGGCCATTTATAGCCTTTAAATAACTGCAAGGCCACTACACATATAAACCAATAAATGTGCCACATCTGTCTTACATGATAAGGGTGTTTTGAAAATTATATCATTTCTTTAAATAAGTATTCCCAGGAAAATAAATTATCAACCAAACACAATTGTTAAACATTCCTTGGAATAAAATTGACGTGTGATATTCCAAGGAAAATCCAATCCTAGGTATAATTTTTTTGTAACCTTTAACAAACGCCCCCTAAGTAGTAATTTTTAAGAGGAAGTTAATATTTTGTTAATAAGTTTCAAAGATTAAAATGTTCATTTACTTAAATTTGAGCTACTAATTTGACCGAACCTTATTTATGGTTAATTGATTTTATGATATTTATATATGAGGAGAGATATATTGACTCAAGAGTAAATCTAAAGAGTTACTCCAAATCTTAATCCTCTTTATATATCGTACATGATTTTGTTGACGACTCGTTTTAGCATCATCCTATATCTACTCCTTTCTTTTTCTCATAACCGTGTAAGTGAAATCATTGATGATTTTGATGCACTTGTCAAAAGTTGTAATTTTGAACCAAGATTTCGAATTTTTTTAATTTTCACTTAAGGGATCGATATAGTGAAGTGTTAAAATGATATAGAAGTATACAAAGCTTGAGCAAAGGAATTCTTGGTGAGTTAGGATTCAAAGTTCTACTTTCTAATCAAAAACCAACTTTGCATTTAGATTCCACTGTCATTCTCATCAATAATAACTCCTACATATTCACATTTGAACCATCGATAACTAAGGAAATAATTCTTCACAAAAGAAAATAACTAAGGAAATAAAATATTAAAATCTAAATACAAATTATATGAAAAAATGGTTGTATTTTTATTACTTGCATGTCTATTTTTATTTTTTTTAAGAACCTAAACTAGTTCATCGAAATTGTTGCTTCTCTATTTGTTGGTTGAGAAAAGATGCTTGATTGAGAATAACTGAGAGTTCTAAAACATATTCTTCTCTTGAAAACTTTGGTGCTCCAATCTCTCAAATTTCTTGATGCAAATTTTAACCTAGTAGTTTTTCTGTGTTTCTTCTAAAGGTCTCCTCCATCAACATTAAATATTCCATGTCCAAGTAGCACTTCCATATATCAATGGTGCACTTCACCCTATGAGCATCACAATTATTTTCATCAAAAGCGTTAATATGATGCAAGTAAAGAGAAAATGAACATTAAACATGATCACACACTAAAATATGTCCCATATGGCTTAGTGTGTTTTTGTTCTTGATTTAGACTAGTTCGTTGAATGTAAAATGACATTGTTTAGATACATTCACACAAACCTTAATTGTCCAGCCTATTTGAGAGGCAAAATCACAATTATGACAAAAGTTTTAAATTAAATTGATTTTGACATGTTTGAATTATTTTTTTAAAAAAGATATGATTGGATATTTTCTTAATTGAAGATAGTATTTGAAATTTTTGACTCAACAATTTATTTTTACTTGTTCATCTCACTTTTACACGAATGTATATTGTTAAATGAACTTTAGTCTCATTATATTCAAAAAGTTAAAAATGTGAGACTCTAATACAACTTTAATAAATCTAAAGATAAATTAGTCACATTCGACTCAAATGTTATTCAAAATTAGTTCATTCAAAATTAATGTTTGTTACTGCATAATCAAACACACGTAAACATTGACGCTCTTAACAATATAAGTGAAGCTTTAGACCACTTTATTACTGACTACTTGGAGAGTGGAATGAACACTTAAAAGAATGACTTTTGAATCAAGTTAATCTTGCAAGGAAAAATACTATAGTTATATGACACAAGTTAGTTTATATGAGTACCATTTTGGTATTGTGAGTGATTCAAAAGGAGTGGATAAGAGCCTAAGACCTAAGACATAATGAACATGATTTCTTCTAAAATGGTTCAAGAGTCAAGAGATAACCAAATTCATGAAGCTATAATGCATGTTACGAGTGCAGAAATGCAAGTGCACAATTGTCAAAGCATAAAACATGAATCGAAGTTCTAATGTACATTACTTATCGAAGTCGTCTACCATGTAAAATAAACTCATACGAAAATGTTACAAACCTGAATAACATAATTTCCATATTGATCATGTGCTAAAGTGCAGACAGATTGCATGATTTCTTCTATGATAATTTCTTAAGTTTTTAGATCATCGAAGTGTTCTAGAACCCTATGTTAGGATCCATGTAAAGTGTTAATTGTCAAATAAAACTCTAAAAGAAATAAATCTCATACTGTGTCAATAGAAGGTGAATAACATGTCCAATGGTCTAACCTGAATAACTCTGCACCCATAAAGATGAGCAGAGAGTGCAACAACTTGCCCATAAAAAGATGTGATGATAAACTGAATTCTATCCTAAGGGACACATTCTGTACACTTTTGAATAACATGGTTTCCATTTTGGTCACGTACGCATTTCATTATTGCACCATTGAGCTTTGACACCATTTGGCTTTGTTGATCAACATCAACCACCTCCAAGGCCTGTCAATAAATTTAGTAAAAGAGTTGAAATAGTACATTCATTTCACTACTTACTAATATTACCACAATAAATAAGAACGAAATCCAATAAATCTTAATGTCTACAGACCTAAGGATGACTAAACCTTATATGTTAGATGGATATACCACTATAAAATCAAAACAAATTTCAGTAATGTAGAAAATGTAAACCAATACACAAAAACATCTCAAATATTCCATTGTTTACTTGGTATTTAGTCAAGAATCCATCAGTTTATAAAAGAGCTGAGAAAAATAATCATGCTTAATATACAAAAAAGAGGCCACCTTTACAAAAAAAGACTAAGCATGAGTTGACAAATAGGGAGTAATTATTTGAGAATATAAGCTTGAAATGCACCTATTTCAAATAAAAAGAGCATATTTATAATACTACTCCCAGTTTAAAGTTAAAAATAGAAGCTAAATTTTTGTATGACATAATTGCCAAAGAAATCAGTCATCAAGGCACGAGCATGAGGAATAATCTTAGGAAATATCTTGGTCTTCTCTTCTACCGAAGTTGTTTCTAATTTACTGCATTATAGCATAGATTATCGATTTAGATTTCCAAAGCCATGCCACTAGAAACAACATTGGAGGTTCAAAATCATATATGAACTGATGATCAGTGATATCTGAAAAGTTCAAAAGGTTTGGTTTTGTTGTTCTTGAACTCATCGAGCAAGTCTCCATGTTATTGTCAATATCAGCATGCCATGAGCTGCCAGAACCTCCCATAGAACTTCTCATCGTAGAATTTATGTGTGAGATTCGTTCATTCTCAAACAGAGGATTTCCGAATCCAAGAGAAGGAAGTGAGGAATTTGATATTTTCTTTCCCGAATGTGGCATTCCAAGACCATATGGCTGACTCCCAAATAACCCTTGATTAAGAAGCCCAGATTTCCTAAGAAGTGGAAGTTCGTATTGTTGCTTTTGTTGACTAAAAAGTCTGAAGATATGCTTTCCGAAGTCCCTCCAAGTCTCCATGTTGTGAAGCATCGGAAAAATTTCTCATTTGAAAAGGATCTCCAGAACTACTCATCCCATGCATGGACTAATCTGAACTTTGTTGTAAGTATTGGATGATATGTGGGTCCAGAGTTGCAGAATTGAATTCAGAACCTACTTATTTCCCGGTGCATCTACATTGTGTCCATCTCTACGACCCCTCAAAGTTGGAATTGAATAATGAATAGTTAGATTTAACTAATAAAAACTTCACTGAGCTTAAATTAATTCACTCGAACACGTATAAGTGCACACGCACGCACACATAGAGAGAGAGAGATAGGAGACTTATCAAACAATAAGAAGCAGTTTTTTTCTTCAGTAGATTGACTCTCTCATTCAAACTAAATGTGTTAAGGTCTATTATTGGAAGCACTATGTTTGGACATATTAACATTGTTACTGTGCTCAACATAACATTAGCATGACTTCGAGAGAGATTCCCCCCACTGGCTTTCCTAAGTTACATCAAATTAGTTTCTGTTGTACAGAAAACCCCGGTTGCATCGAAAACAGCGATGAACTATCACTGTTCGGGCATTTTTCCTCCATTCCCCAAATCCTTCAATCGAAGACAACCCATCACTAACTTGAAACCTTTATGCAACACGCCAATCTTCTTTTGACATCGTTAGTGTGCCGGAAACCTAGGATTAATGCTCTCATGCGAGTAATAATTCGAAAGATAAAATCCATTTGGGGTTGACCTAGTGCTTGGCTTGGGATCTTGGAGTTTGCTCCTCCAAAAGTCTCAGGTTCGATGGTGCCAATTTTGGTGGGCTATGTCCATACAGAGTTTGCTGGCTTTTAATGGTCCCCGCAAATGAACGGTGGGATTGGTCCCTTGAATTAATCGGTTCTTGGATCGGATACTGAGTTTTCAAAATAATAATAATAATAATAATAATAATTTGAAAGATAAGCCGGATGTGATCGAATGTCATCCTTAGTCTCCATCATTATTATTATTACTCCTCCCACTTTGCTGTATGTTGAACATTATCCAAAACTTTAATCTCTAATTTATGGTATTGATTTTGTTATATTTTTTTTTTTAAAAGAGATTTTGTTATATGTTGAATATTATACAAAACTATAAGAAGGTTATTTATTTTAATTCACAAAAGTTATACGCTAGTAAAAGAGATTTTGTTATATGTTGAATATTATACAAAACTATAAGAGATTTTGTTATATGTTGAATATTATACGCTAGTAGATTAAGTATATTATTAAGATGTACATTATAAGAAGGTTATTTATTTTAATTCACAAAAGTTTTATTTGAAAAAGGATGACATATATGTGACAGATGAATTGATTCCCAATAGCAGTCCGATTAAAAAGTTTACACTGACTTAAAAGTTGGACAACACGGGAGACATGTATTTCTTGATTGATCATATAATTTACTTGACACATATAACATCGATCGTTATGTAGGGTTTAAAGAGTGTTTCATTGATTAATAAAATGATATATGATAGGTATATTTATAGCCAATTACAAATTTCAAATCACCAAAGTGTACATGTATTACAATTTACTTATAATTTTTTAGGAGTAAGAGTAGTTTAATGTTTTATTTTATTTTAAACTATGTTTCTTTTTAAGTCATAAAGGTAGCTAGTGTGGCCTTGAGCAAGATGGGCTACCTCACATGGGGCCAACCATAAAAAACACCAAATTGAGACACAAAAAAAATTAATGTTTGTTTAAATATTATATGTTAAATAATTAGATTCAAATCACAAAAGTATACATGTACTACAATTTACTTATAATTTTTTAAGGAGTAAGAGTAATTTGATGTCTTATTTTATTTTAAGTTATGTTTCTTTTTTAAGTAAAATACTCATAAAGGTAGCTAGTGGTGGCCTTGAGCAAAGTTCAGAATGGATGTCCTCGTAAATTTAGCTCAGTTGATAGGTACAACGCATAATATATGCAAGGTTCGGAGTTCAAACTCCAACCACCACAAAAAAAAAAAAATTCAGGATTGTCTACCTCGCACGGGGCCAACCATAAAGAACACCAAATTGAGACACAAAAGAACATCAATGTTTGTTTAAATATTATATGTTAAATAAATAGAGGGTATACCAAAATAAGTTGCTCGTGTGTTCGCAAGTGTCTTTTGTTTTACGTATTTGTGGAAAAAGAAGAAAATAAATATAAAAGAATAGTTTAAAACAAATGAGAGGATAAATAAATAATTAACTTTGTTGATATTTTCTGACTAATCTCAAATTAGTAAATAATGTAATTTATAATTTTCTATAAAATAATACAACAATTTTAAATCTTATGCATTTATTGGTAAAAAAAATTAATTCAGTTATCGGACAGAAAATAGAAACATAATACATAAATGTAATAAGGATTAAAATTGAGAGTATCTTTGTACTTTTAACATATATATAATATTTATTCTCACATAAAATACATGTCTCAAAGAGAGACCTTATTTAATACATGAAGTATTAGAAAAATGTGTATTCTTTGGAAGATATAATGGTGGTTCATGCATGTAGTTGGTGTTGTTTTTTGTGATTGAAATGTGTGTTTTCTTTGTAAAATATATATACTATTGGTTCATGCATATGGTTTGTGATTGAAATACATTACTCCAAAGTCATTTTTAATTCTTGAGCAAGAGAGAAAATCAATTGTGTGATTTATCTAATATTCAAACTTTTAACAAAGCATGCATTCGTCAAATTTCGACAGATTTCTAAAATGATTCTCTTTGAAAAATGATGCAACAAATGACTTAAGGTGCAACAAATGACTACTCTGTCTACACGAAGCATCTGCAAACCTAACTCTTTCGAGCAATATCAGCCAAGCAACCAAATCCTAACCCAAGAGCAGGAGGCCTCCAGGGGCAAGGCTCCGAGGAACAAAATGGAAACACCGACAAAACACATCCCCAACAACACACCAAAACCAACCCTGAGAAGAAAGTGAACCACCAAAAGGTTGAGGGAGATCTAGGAAGCCTCGACCCTAGACCCTTGATAGAACAAAACACCTAAAATACAGACACAAACAGAACAAAAAGACAACTGAACATAGAACCATCAAGAGACGGAGGGAGATCTAAACAACCTCGACCCTAGTCCCTTGAAAGAACACAACACCTAAACCACAAATACAACAAAACAAACACAAACAAAACAGAGAAAAAAAAAACAGCTAAACACATAGAAGATTCGGAGCTCCTAAACATGACCAAAACCCCCTCGCCACCACCAAATTCGACTAACACCACCCCAACACTACCAAACACACCAGATCTGGAGCAAAACGAAACACAACCACCGACCAAAACCCGACCCACGAACGTATAACAACAACCTCATCCCTAACCGACACGGTGGAGACGTGCAACAAACATCAACCCAGTCGGCCACGGAGCAAAACCACCACCATAGAGAAAAGGAATCGGAACCGCTGCAACACAACCAACGAAGGAAAACACCGTCACACTCAACAACCAAGCCACGTCGGAGATGGTGACATCGAAGGAAACCGCCGTCGAACACAACAACCAAGCCGCGCCAGAGATGGTGACGGAGCTAAGGCTGAAAACGGCTGTCGGAAAGGAACCACCCAAAGCCATCGAGGCCGACGGAAGCTAAGGCACCAGGAACCACCCAAAGTCGAAAAGGCCGTCGGAAGCTAAGGAAACACCCACGGTGTGTAAACCACCCAAACAGTTGCTGCGTCCAAACAGATCTAGAGAAGGCCAACGGACAATATCTAGAATTACCTTTGATTCATCGGTTTATTCACCTATCACCTAAATTTCCTAGAATCACCTGATTAATGATATTTTATACATGTTATCTTAAGCATAATTTAGTTGGTATTTGATAGAGACAATACATTTTAGTTAGTAGGGGTTAAAGTTCGAACACCAAATTTTTCATTTATTCATTTTCAAAACAAAATTCTAGTCTTTAAATTACTTAACCAATTTTTATATATTGTCTCATTATTTTTACAGATATATAGCCTCAATTTTTAAAAAAGATAACAAGTATATATAACGTATAAAAATATAAAATTAAAAATTGTGTGAATTCCTTTTTCAAAATACAAAATTGTCACATGAAGTGCAAAATATAGGAAACATGAAAGTGATCACTCAAAAACAATAAAAAAAATGGTGACTAATATAATAGCACATAAGAGGGATATTTTGATTCTCTATGCAAGCGTAATATTAAAGATGTATCTAAGAGTGAATACGCTAAATCGTCCTCCAATTTGTTTCATGTCTATCAAATAAATTCTCTCGTCAATTTCAACCCTTAGACATAATGACATGCATTGTTAAACATTGATGTGTCTGGTCAGGTCACCTCATGTGTATGCATGGATAAATTTGGTAGTCACGTTTGACTGGGACCAATTTAACACCATCAAAATCCAAAAAATTCATGAAAAAATTATCTTCATTTTTCTCTGATCAATCAATCTTACCATAGATTCCAACATCATCAAATCCCTAAACAAAAAACTTAAACCTTTCACCAATCAAATGATATTTTAAAATGTGGGAGAAAAAGTTGTTTTAATCTCTTCTTGTTGAGAAACCAACCCAACATACTCATTGCTGCAAAATTTAATTTGTCACTAATTTCCTTGCCACTAACTTGCATCTCCAATAACTAGCTGACTATCTCTGGAGTGTTTGACAAGAGCTCTGTTGACAGTAATATTGGTAGAAAATTGTAGAAATCAAGCTAATATAGGTTAGGTTGATGTTGACTGAGAAAAGATGGATTTTTCATGAATTTCTGAGATTGTTTTGGGTGGATTTTCTTGATCTTTTTTATGCCGTAAAATTTGACATTCAAATCGGTCGTTGTCAAATTTGCCTATCAAATTAGTTCTTATATACATAAGTCACGTGGATGAAATTGATTAACACCAATATTTCTTGTTACATTCTTTTTCTTTTTTTTTTATCAAATAGCTTAATAGTTAGAATTCATCTTATAAGATGAATAAACGGGATATACGTAGTTCGAATCCAATCCCTACATATGACAATGCATTGTCCTGCTGATTAAACTATGCTCACGGAAGACTTGTTGCATATATTCATTTTTAAATGTTACATTTATTTTTAAATCAATATAATTAATTTTGTTCAATATTACCTTTTAATTGATAATTCATTCAATTTATTATCTCTATTAAGGTAACTTTATTAAGTTTAGTTTTAAGCAGGGATGTCAATTGGTATCCATGGGTACGGGTAGTATGATATCTATCCCCGCCCTGTTGGATAAGTATGGTATTTGTGCGTGCCGGTCTCCATACCCGTGCGGGTATCTCTAGACAGATAATCCACAGGTATTTAGATATCTACGGATATTCGCGGGTATCCATGGTTTTTTAGTTGATTTTTTTTGTATAAGGAAAAATACTTTTTTAATTACCTACAAACTTTGACTTTTAAGAATCCATACATAAAATGTTCCATTTAAATTTCATAATCCAAACAAATTCATCTTACATAATCTCATGCAAATTTACCATACCATAAAGCATACAAAATTGACGATTCTTACATAATCCATACAAATTTTTGAAATAAAATAAAAGAATAAAATCATCCAAAATCTTATATATATTTATTTATTTATTTATAGAGTTTAGGGTTTGAGACTTGAGTAAAGTAGTTTTTTTTTTTTTACACACCTAACTCTTATACACATGAATATTTTAATAATTTATTTAATTTATTAACAGATACGGATACCCGCGGACACGGGTATCATCAAATCCATGTCCATGTCCATAAAGTAACGGATAGTTAAATACCCGTTTATTATACCTGCTGATACGCATTTAGCTACCCGTCCCGTGTCTATGACGGATTTTATCCACGGATATTTGCGGGCACGAATTTTTTGCCACCCCTAATTTTAAGAGATAACTTTATTAAGTTTAGTTTTAAAAATTCAATCAAACATCTAAAAAAAAAAAAGGAAAAAACAAATCAATCAGTTAAATGAAACTCATCCATGTTATTATTATGTAATTAATTGTAGAGACATGTGCATGACAAATTGACACCTTATTGTGACACGTATATAAATGATAGAACTGGACCCTTGGGTTTGATTCGACAATAATCCAGAAAATAACACGTGTAGGTAACAATGGATAGATAGATCTTTCGAACATTTGGACATCACTCCGGAACTTTCTCTTCACTCATTTATCATTTTCTATCAATACATATATCCAAAAGCAAAAGCTTCTCACCAAACAAAAACATCCTTAAACATTCATCATTAAAATTATCAAACAGCATTATTAAAATTATCAAACAGATAATTTATTTAGTTGTGTTTAAGATGACTTTGTTTGACATGGATTTGAGTAGTGTACTAAACAATTTAAGCTAGCCAAATTATCCACGCACCCCTCTTGAGTTTCTTTATGCACAAATCATTAGTCCAACAATTAAGCTGAATAACAAGATTTGGTGGAGTGATAATTTATTATTGTAGCCATTCCATAATACCACGCCAAACATTTGATATCACCTCAAAGTGCTCAAATTTTAAATTCTAGAGTTAAGTATTGAATAATATCATTTAATTATATTTTCTTGAATTTTTTTTTTAAATTATGTATGTTTGATTGGTTCTTGTAAACACCTCCAACGAAAAGATATACCTAGAGTTATTCCTAGTCCAAATCCAAATCAAGTAATATGAATATATTTGTTTGATTCCTGTCAAAAATAAAAGATTTGATATTTATTTATGTCCTCGGTATCAATATATTAATATAACATGCAATATTTGTTCGTTGTATTAAACCCTACATATATCCGTGTTTGTTTACCTAGGAGTCGTTAGGGCAAAGACCTATTTTCTTTCTCTCGGCAAAAACAACCTATGGAAACCAACATCTCATCCGATTCCGCTGCGTCGAATGGAACCAATTACTCACCGGATTCCGATGTGCCAAAAACCACCATGGAAACCAACACCTCATCAGCATTGCAGAATTTATATGTGTCGAATGGAACACAAACCCATTGTATGACTTAGACGTCAACTTGTATAGAATCACCAAAGCTTTGGAGTGCTTAGTTTGGTACTTCGAACCAGGCAACCAAATCAGCGACTTTTTCTTCAATATTTTGTAGACTATGCGTCTCCCTGTTTCGAGGGATTGATTATGCAATTGCCTTTGGTCAAACTCCTTCCCCAAAAGCTATTCAACTACTTCATATGGTGATAAAAAAGATAGACTATCAAAAAAAGAGTGAGGGGGAATGTTTTGAGGGAATATAATGTTTTGAGGGAATTCAAATACTTTGAGGTAAATTTCATTGTTTGGATAATAATTTGAAGAATTTTCAAAATGATTGAAATTTATGAAGTATTTTGTTCAAGTTAAATTTAGAGAACTTCAATGACACTTAACAGTTAAGAATTTCAAAATTCTTCATTGTTATAGTTTGACCCCTCAAAATTTTGAAATTTACAAATTGACCCCTCAAAATTTTTGAAATTTACAAATTGACCCCTAATTTCAATTTTCATATTTGGCCCAAAAATAATTAAAATTTACAAAGGTTGTCCAAAAATGATGACATTGAAATTTTTTTATTACTTCGTCCAAACAAAAGTATAGATAAATGAAAACATTTTAATTGAATCATTTGAATTACATAGAACTCTAAATTCTTTAAAAAATTTCAATTACCTCATCCAAACACACTATAATATCTAATTTATGGTATTGATTTTATTATATGTTGAATATTATCCAAACTCTAATATCTAATTATTTCTTTGTTATAAAGATGAGTAATTTACTAAAATGTTCCGTACTATCCAAAATTATCATTGTTACATCGTGAGATCAACCACAACATTATTATTGCTACTCAAAGTCGTTCCAGTAAAATTGAAGGTCTTACTCTAATATTAAAAATACCTCTACTAAAAAAATATTTTATAAGAATCCTCCTTTATTTAATTTGTAAATGACATAAATAACACATAAGAAATAGGGCACCCAGGAGATTAAGTTTTACTTTTATATATTATTAACATGTACATTATAAGAAGGTTGTTTATTTGAATTCACTACATTTTTATTTGGAAAAGATGACATGTATATGACAGATGAATTGATTCCCAATACTCAAAAGTAGTCCGATACACAGGAGACATGTTTTTCTCTATTGATCATACAATTTACTTGACACATCTATAGCCAATAACAAATTTCGAATCACAAAAGTATACATGTACTACAATTTACTTACAATTTTTAGGAACAAGAGTAATTTGATGTCTTATTTTAGTGGTGGCCTTAAGCAAAGTTTAAGATGGGCTACCTCGCATGGGGCCATCCATAAAGAACATCAAATTGAGACACAAGAACATCAATGTTTGTTTAATATTATATGTTAAATAATCAGAGGGTATAACAAAAAAAATTGATCGTGATCGCAAAAGTCTCTTTTGTTTTGCGTATTTGTGAAAAAAGAAAAAAAATAAATAAAAAAATAGATTAAAACAAAGGGAAAAACTAATAAATAATTTTACTGATATTTCCTGACTAATCTCAAATTACTAAATAATGTAATTTATAATTTTCCATAAAACAATACAAGAATTTTAAATCTTATGCGATTATTTGTAAAAATTAAGTTAGTTATTGGACAGAAAATAGAAACATAATACATTAATGTAATACAGATTTAATACATGACTCAAAGAGATTTAATACATGAAGAATTAAAAAAATGTGTATTCTTTGAGAGATATATTGGTGGTCCATGCATGTAGTTGGTGTTGTTGTTTGTGATTGAAATGAATGTATTTTTTGCAAAATATATTAGTGGTTCACGCATATGGTTTGTGATTGAAATGCAGTACTCCTAAGTCATTTTTAATTCATGAGCATGAGAGAAAATCAATTGTGTGGTTTATCTAATATTCAAACTTTTAACAAAGCATGCATTCGTCAAATTTTGGTAGATTTCTAAAATGATTCTCTTTGAAAAATGATTCTCTTTAAAAAATAATTCAAGCAAGTTGTATATCAACTCACAATATTAATTAAAATATTGCACGACGCAAGCCACAAAAATCTCATGATCAACCTTAAGGTTGTGTTTGTTTCCATGGATAGATAGTGAGGAGGAAAGAAAGACAAGGGAAAGAAGTATTTTCCATGGTTTGGAACAAATGAAACTCACCCAAAAAAGAATGAGACATCATGGGTCCCACATCAAAATGTTTTCCGCTCACATGTGAGGAGAAAGTGGAGGTGGCAAACTTTTTTGATCAAAAAGATAATATAGTCCTTGTTGTATGTTAGTAATTAAACATAGTGGTAGCACTAGTAGCTTGTACCCATGCTCTTCAAATTAATTTTTTTTTTTATATAAAATTATTTTTTTTTATAAAATTAATATATGTATCTGTATTTAAATTTTTCAAAAGAAATATGTAGAAGTAAATAACTAAATATAATTATGAATGTATATCTTTCTTTTCACCAATCAATTATATTTATATAGGATTATATATGTCAATTACTAAAAATATATGTTTATTTCCTTTCACTTTCTTCTCCACTTTCTCTTGTACCAAACAACCAAATCAATCTTCTTACTTTTGACTCATTTTCTTTCCTTATACAATCTTTCCTTTCACTTTCCTTTTCCAACCAAACATAACATAAAGGTTGCCTGTAGGGAGGGGGCATGATCTTTTCCAAAATTTTATCAAAGAGATATATTCTCCCCCATACTCGTACTCGCTGAGAAAAAATTTACACTTATGTAGTTTCAAATGGAGTAATAACCACATATATATCCATTGTATAAAATTGACACTCATATATAGTTGTGTTACAGTTCATTACATATTTCTTTTAGAATATAAAATATTCATTGTATAATATATTAATAATTTATACAATGAATATTTTATATTCTAATATTTATGTTCGTATTCGTAACTTAGCTTCTTTGAATATCTTTTTTCCTTGATTTAGAAATCACCTCTGAACATGGATATTTACTTGCAAAATAATTATGTAAATATCTAATAGATGTCACATTATTCCTATTTTTTTATATTTAATTACTCGTTTGAATTCGACATTATTTAGTTTATTCAATATCAAATTTGAATTTCTCAACATAGAATTTTTCTAATGACATAAAAGTGAATAAAAAAATTTAGGGAGTAAATTTAAAAGCTTGTAATTTTGTAGGGAACTAAAAACATATTTACCCTATTTTTAATATATAATTTTTTGTAATTTTTTTTCTTCATATAGCTTACCAACAAGATCAACAATGTAGTATAAGTTGTGAATGGCACGGGGACCACAACAGTATTTGACAAGCCAATCATGCATTTCATCATAGTTCATCAATTGTTCAATGTCAGCTTCAAGAAGGGACCATGTTTTGAGGCCTTTTTTTGTTCCTTTGACTCCATCTGAGTATCAATATCTAGAATTACCTTTGATTCATCAGCTTATTCACCTATCACCTAAATTTCCTAGAATCATCTGATTAATGATATTTTATACATGTTATCTTAAGCATAATTTAGTTGATATTTGATAGAGACAATACATTTTAGTTAATAGGGATTAAAGTTCAAACATCAAATTTTTTATTTATTCACTTTAAAGATAAAATTCTAGTCTTTAAACTACTTAACCAATTTTTATATATAGTCTCATTAATTTTACAGATATATAGTCTCAATTTTTAAAAGAGATAACAAGTTTATATAACGTATAAAAATATAAAATTAAAAATTGTGTGAATTCCTTTTTTAAAATACAAAATTGTCACATGAAATGCAAAATATAGGAAACATGAAAGTGATCCTCTTCTCAAAAACAATAAAAAAAAATGGTGAGTAATATAATAGCACAAAGGATGGATATTTTGATTCTTTATGCAGGCTAATTTTAAAGATGTATCTTAATGTGAATATGCTAAATCATTCTTGAATATGTGATTATTAGTCAATTTGATCCTTGAATGTTTCGAAATAGCTAAATCATCCTTCAACTTATTGCTTCATATCTATTAAATAAGTTCTCTTATACAACCTTTAGACATGATGGAGTACATTGTTAAACATTGAGGTGCCTGTCCACGTTACCTCTCATGTATGCATGGATAAATTTGATAGTCACATTCGACATTATCCAATTTGACACCATAAAAAGTCCAAAAAATTCATCCAAAAACTCATAACTTCATAAGAATAATTCATGAAAAAATTATCTACATTTTTTCTCTAATCATTCAATCTTACCATAAACTCCAACAACATCAAATCCCTAAATAAAAAACTAAAACCTTTCACCAATCAAATGATATTTAAAACGTGAGAGAAAAAGTTGTTTTAATCTCTTCTTTGGAGGGGGCATCTTTATTTAGGCGTCTGTGACTTGTAATTGATAATGGATGATTCATCACTTTTAATACACCTTGTACGGGGTGAATCATCTTACCTTTGAATAATTTATTCCTTTTTGATTTGTTAAAAAAAAAATCTCTTCTTTTTGAGAAATCAACCCAACATACTCATTGCCGCAAAATTTAATTTGTCACTAATTTCCTTGCCGCTAAGTTGCATCTCCAATAACTAGCTGACTATCTCTGGAGTGTTTGACAAGAGCTCTATTGACAGTAATGTAGGTAGAAAATTGTAGAAATCAAACTACTTTAATATGACAATCAATACTCCAACGTATTGATTTTGTTTTATCGTTATAATTTATTTATTTTTAACAAAATTATCAACAGTTTGCATGACTACATTCCTCCCTTGATTGATGAAAATCTATGATGAAGATGTGAGCTTTTGATTTGAGGATTTGATTGATGTTCTTGGAGTTTAAAAGGTTAGGTTGATTGAGAGAAGATGGATTTTTCATGAATTTCTTGAGATTGTTTTGGGTGGATTTGCTTTTTTTTTTTTTTTTTATGCCGTGAAATTTGACATTCAAATCGGTCCTCGTCAAATTTGCCTATCAAATTACACTATGTCACTATTACAAGAAAAAATCCACATTTTATGTTCATTCAATTAATAATGTATGTGACATATAATTTAAACCATATACATAATTTAATAAATAAATATAAAAGGTACATTTTTGTTTATAATAATGACCTAAAATACATGAGTCACGTGGATGAAATTGATTGATTAATGATCACAAATAACGGACCACTGTGTATTCACTTTTTTTTTTTTTTTGAGAGAACTGTGTATTCACTCTTTTTTTTTTTTTTGAGAGAACTGTGTATTCACTCATGTATCCAATGTTTTAACATTTATCGGTGTCGAACACCAACATTTGTTGTTACATTCATTTTTAAATCAATATATTGATAATTAATTTGTTCAATATTACCTTTTAATTGATTTATAATTAATTCAACTCATTATCTCTATTGAGATAATTTTTTTAACAAAAATAAATGATATTCATTCATTCAAATTGATAGAATACATCGATATAATACAAATTCGCTAAAAACAAAAAGGATGAATATGTGAACCCGCTCACAACATCCATTTTAATAGCATAAAACGGCAAGGTACAAATGCCTACACATATGACTATATTTAAATCTTCGGAATAGCCATGTCTCCGGATCTGCAAGTGGATGACGCCAAAGTCATTGATTGGATCTGCACTGGATCGAAGCTGATCTGACAATCTGAACCGATCAAATACCTGAGAGAAACAAGAAAGACAAACAACGTCGCACAAAGACGACGAACAAACCAACGTCGCACGAAGACGACGAAATCACAAAATAAAAAAACGTAACAGATGTGAAAATCACTTATTTCAATATAAGGGAAATAGAAAAACGAGTTAGAGGGATAATTTTGGGTCAAAAATTGACCCTAAATCACCCCTCCAACGAAAAGAAGAAAGGAGTGACGGCTAGGGTTTGAGAAGGAGATAAGAGAAAGAGAAAAAAGGCTTAAAAAAAAGCTTGATATCTTTATCAAATTTAGTTTTAAAAATTCATTCAAACATCTTAATAAAGAAAGGAAGAAAAAAAATCAATCCGTTAAATAAAACTCATCCATTCCATATGTAATTAGTTGTAGAGACATATGTAATTGTGACACGTATATAAATCATAGACACTAGAACCTATGTTTTTATTCCACAATAATCTAGAAATAACACTTGTAACAATAGATAGATCTTTCTGGAACATTTGGAATTTTGGACATCACTCTCGAACTTTCTCTGTACTCCCTCATTTTCATTTTCTATCATATTATTATATATATCCAAAAGTAAAAGCTTCTCACCAATACCAAACAAAACAAAAACATCCTTAAACATTCATCTCATCATTACAAATAATCAAACAAGAGAATTTAGTTGTGTGGAGTGAATTTGAAGATGACTTTGTTTGACATGGATTTGAGTAGTGTAGTGAACAATTTCTTGAATCATGTTCATGAAACTCCTTCAAGGGATCATGAGAATCATGAGAGCAGAAGAAGGGCTTCTAGTATCCCGGTGGACATTTTGGATACTCCTAAAGAGTATATATTTTTCTTGGATGTTCCTGGTCTCTCCAAGTCTGAAATTCAGGTACTTTTCTCACCCACCATATTTGACACATAGTGTAGCATTCAAACATACACATAACTTTTTGTGCTCATTGAATGTGTCTGTCTTACTGCAGGTGACAATTGAAGATGAGAACACACTTGTCATAAAGAGCAATGGAAAAAGAAAACGGCAAGATGGTGAGGATGAAGGCTGCAAGTACATTAGGCTGGAGAGGAGAGCACCTCAGAAACTGCTGAGGAAGTTCCGTTTGCCAGAGAATGCAAATGTGTCAGCAATCACAGCCAAATGTGAGAATGGTGTTCTAACTGTGAATGTTGAGAAGCACACTCCACCTCCAAAATCGAAAACAGTTGAAGTTGCTATTGCATAAGGGGTTATAATCTGTAGTAGATTGGGTGCTAGATCTTCTTTTTTTTTAGCTTTTTGTTTGGTTGTCTAGACAAGTGCTTTTAGTTTTGTGAATGTTTAGGTGGAAATTGAAGTGTTAAATCATGTTTCTAGCTATTATGTTCTCAACATTAAATAGCAGCATTATAGAGAAGACAAGACAAGACAACATTATATTAACAATAGTTTTTGTCAGTCAATCTATATAAACTCCTATCAAGGGTCTTATCTATATGATGTGGGGTCTAACTCATCCTTAAGAGCCGGTTCATAATGTGAGGATTGCCTCCTCTATATAAACTCTTATCAAGAGTCTTATCTTTCCGATGTGGGACATGGGTTTTTCTCAACACACCTCTGTCACGCCCAGCACTCTTTGGGCTTTGGTGTGTGAATCGGCTGTCACGCCCAGCAGCGCTCTTTGGGTTTGGTGAGTGAATCGATAGGTGGCCCTTGAATTCGACAGGCTCTGATACCATAAAGAAATTGGGGGCCTAACTCATTCTTACAAAATCGGTTCTGAAATTGAGGATTGTCTCCTCTATATAAACACTTATCAAGAGTCTTATCTATCTGATGTGGGACATGTGTTTTTTCCAATCTTATCTATCCGACGTGAGATATGAGTTTTTCGCATTACACCCCTGTCACGCCAGCACTCTTTGGGCTTACTCTGAATATTCATCTTTCTTCTCTCACCAATTCAAATACTTCATCTTTCTTCATACTACACACAGTTGTGGACTTCTCCACCTCCTTTCATATATCACCTTCTCCTAAGAGATAGGCTTGGATTACCTTACACTAGAATAGATGTGACCTAAGTTTTTCTATTTGTTTTGAGTTCTGAAGTTGGTTTTTGTTTTGTTTGAATTGGTTTGTATGCGGTTCAGGCTTCTCCTGGCTTTTATTTGATTTTCTAGCTTTATCAAAAAAAAAAAAAAAAAAAAAAATATTCGTTAAATGTGTCATTTGTTGTATTCAAAATTAAAGGTATGTTTGAAAAGAGAAAAAAGTCGGCCAAAAGAATTGAAAGAGGTTATTCTTTATACTTTTAATCAGAATCAAAATTTAAATCTCTTTCTTAACCTAATGCGCCTATATATATCATAACATGAAAACCTAACTGCCTCAATTCACCCCCTCTAAACCTTAGTTGAATACCTAGCTGCTTCATCTACAATTTGGTCGTTCACGGTTCTCCCATCATGAATAATTTCAGTAGGTTATGTCCAGACATCATTCTAACTCACATTCTTCCACGCCTCGGCGGTGAAACCTTGATCATGTTATCCTCAGTGTCTTCTGAATTCCGCCACATGATCTGCAACGACAACGAGGATCTATGGTGGAACACTTGCACCTCCACCTGGCCTTCCTTGCTTTGTATTCCTATTCAGAAGATCATCTCCAAGTTCTTCAGTGGTTATCGTTCTTTCTTCTCCGACGCGTTCCCTGCCATTCACCATCGTAATCATTATACTCCTCCTCCTCAGGAGTATAGTTTCATCTGCCTCTTTCATGTATGTTTACAGGGAGAACGAGAACCTTTGTTTGCATCTATTGACCTTAACATCATAAAAGAATGTTACCCGGATGTTCCTTATAAAGTATATAGTAAGTATGATTCCCCGTGGGGTAATTTGAATTTTAAATATATGCATGTGAAGGAAGAAGGGTGTGAGGAATACTTGAAAGAAAATTTGAGGTTGAGTTGGGTGGTTATCGAGACTCATCAAAAGCGTGCAGGGAGCTTGTTTTGTTCTAGTGTTAAACCTGTTTCAGTTGAACATGTTTCAGCCTCTTTAGAGACTAAGGTAGTGTACGAGACCATGATGCCGGGGCTATCTGAGGATTATACGGAGATGGTGAAGTGTAAGGTGAAGGTCACGTGCCATCGGAAAGGTGGAGATGATGGGTTCTACGTGAATAATCTTGAGCTTCAAATGAAAGACATGAATGGAAAATCTGTGTGGGAGAAACACGGTACCAAAGTTTTGCTGAATGTTATTGAAAATGGGGAGAGGAAGAAGAAAGAACGTTGATGTTTGACAAATTCCAGATCAGAGAAAGACTAAGCAGTGGTTGCACTTTTTAATCTATTAAGTTGGTTTGAGGTTTCTTTAGGTCTTGTAATGGAACATGTCAATATATTTAGATTCTTGTGGTTTTTTCTTATCAAGTAGTTTAGTGACTAGATTTCACTTTAAGGTGAATTAGTGAAGAATCCGGAATTCGAACTTTAGTCTCTACATATATTTTTGCCATGGGTTTAGTAGAATATGACCATGTTAATTAGTTACTTTGCCTTTGATTAAACCCAATTCCATGATTGTTGCAACATATGTTATCCAACACTCCTTCAAAAAATCATTACATGAGCATAGTTGCAATGATTAAATCATTATACTCCCTTCGTCCCATAATACTTGACACAGTTAACCTTATTACGCATGCCAATACATAATTTTGAATTTAAATATTTTGAAAGCTATACTCCCTCTCAAGGCCACTATTGAGGTTCTTGAGGCGGACTCTGACATGGTGTGTACCAGGTCCAAATCACATAACACCAGTAATACCTCTCAATAAAGTTCAATTATTTGGAACTTCAGACCTGAACCTATGGTTCCTTTTATAGTGTCGGGATCACAATCAGCAGATGCTATTGCTAGCTTGCAGGCCATCAAGCCATGAGGCAGTTCAGAAGATCCACATTATTTTGTTTTGCCTTTCCTTGTTTGAGATATGCTAGTCTAGTTTCTGTTTTGCTAGGGATTTGTTGTATGTGGCAGTAGTTTACATGGATTGCCATCTTTACTTCGCCCCTTTTCTTTTATCAGACACTTTTTAGTCTTCTGTTTTAGACTCTCTCATATGTAATAGGGTGCAGGCCCTCTCCTATTTTTTAATGCATTTTTAGCCTTTATCAAAAAAAAAAAAAAAAAAAAACTCATCGAGACAAATCTAATGACATCTTATATGATATTATTTATCTTTGTATATTAGTAAAAAAATATGGTCAAAATAAGTTAAGAAAATTACACATTTTCAAATTGATCATCTATTGCGTGACGGAAGGAGTAATATAATATATATCCACAACCTCAATTTATTTTACGACCAAATAGAATCAATATTATTCTCTAGTTATCATGCATCATCCATAAAACAACCTGTCCTTGCCTAGACCAAATTGTTGCAATGGAAAACCAAAAACTTGACCTCATTCATCAAGTATATCATACCATCAACCATGAAAACTCATTCACACAACACAAATTTGATCAGTCGAGACCACGAACGCATTGCCAACAAAAAGATTAAATAATTGATGCACATAAGAGGTGGATTGGCTGATCGCCCGACCCAAACTAAGGTTTAAAAGCAAACTGTTAGCCCCAACAACATAAGCATACACTATAAGACTTCAAACTATATACACCATTAACACTTGATTTTATTTTTGCTGGAGAACACATAACATAGACACTATACCATGTCAAGCTATCATTTGCTGATCTCACTAGTTTATATGAAATGATCATGTTGCAAGTAGATAGCTCAATTGGTGAGCTAAGGGACATTGAAGGTCCAAGGTTCTAACCCTGAAAAGTAAAACAATTACTTACTCAACCCACTTGGGTTGGCCTGATGGTATTGACTTGGCATGTGAGAGTGTGATCCTCCTCAAGGTCTCAGGTTCCATTCTCCCTGATGTCAATTTGAGTGAGCTAGTTTAGCTTCTTCAAAAAAAACAATTACTTACTCGATGACATTTGTCTATCCTAAAAATATATACGAAATGATCACTCCTCCAAGGAACTAAAATTTATGCGCAAATATTTTAAAGGTCAAGCCGATTGTAATAATTCCAATACCAGCTATGTATTTCTCTATGGAAAATGTTAACTTGTGCCCTTGAGGCATAAGTTAAGAAACCAAATGTAGAAGTTTTTGCTTGGAAATTGTGCATTCAATGTCTTAAAAGTCTCAAAAGTTATAAATTTAATATAAAACTTATTTTTTATTTCCATTTTAAGCTCCTTAACTTGTGCCCTAAGAGCACAAGTCAACAGGACCCTTTTTCTATATATAGTTTTTCAATGAAAATTAAATTATATACATGAATGGTAATATTTGAATGCTTGATAATGTACCTAATTGGGGGGAGGCACAAAAATTTAATTACTTATTAACATCTCTACCACTACCTCCCAAATGAAAATATGAATATGTAACTCAAGTGCTCTTTTGAACAAAAATCAGCTTCTTAGCTTCTGCCACTGCTATTTGCTTTTGTATTTTATCTTACCATTTATTTCTGTACAGCAAAGTCATGAATTCTCATCCTTCGGATAAGTTGATATAGGTCAGGAGACATTAGGACTAGTCTCAAACATAAAGCAATTGACCATGAGTAACCCAATTTTCAAAGCTTTCAGTATATTTTCCATTTTTGTTGAGTTCTTCTTCACTTTGCCTCTCCTGAAATACAATGAAAGCAAAATTGTGTTTACCAATTGGTTGCAGCCTAGAAAAGAATGTTTGAATGAATAACTTAATTAAGCATTTATAGCATACGAGCTTATGGTATAAGTGCTTATATATAAGCTATTTCTATACTAAAGCATTAATTAAAGTAAAACTATTTTTATACAAGTTATAACTTATAAGCTGTTTTCATAAGCAATCCTAGAGAGCTTATGGAAATAAGCTGAAAATAACTTATGAACTTTCCATAATTTGTTTTCATAAGCTCTCTCAAACAGTTTCGAAGTGTTTATGTCAATAGATATGCTCAAATAAGTCAATCCAAACAAACACTAAGATTTTTTGATAATCTACCTTATGAGATTATCAGCTACAATAAGTTTGCGGATTTTTACTTGCAATAAAGTTATTCTAAGCTTGTAGATGTTTATAAAGAAGCTAAATAAGAGAGCTTTTGGAGAGAAAAAAATCAAAAGATCTAGAAGCTAATTTCTTTACACCATCATTCACCGTGTATTGTCACACATCAGATTACTGGTTTCTATACAAAACTTGGAAAATATGAAATGAAAATAAGTTGATATTTTTATAATCAAAACAGAAGAAAAAAAAAATGATTTTTGAGCCCAAACAACCTTAAGGTTGTCAACTGCTAAACCTAGTCTCGAAATTTGGTATAGGCCTAACTTAATCCTACAAAACCGGAAAACCAGCTTGTAAGGTGAGAGATATGGAATGTGACCCATGTAGCCAGATAGGCTTTGGCCCAATGAATCTTAGACTCTAAATTCTAATACCATCTTATAATTTGTATTGGTCCTGACTCAACCTTACAAAATCGGCTCGTAAGATTAGAGATGTTTCCCACTTTATAAATTCATTTTCGGGGCCATATCTCGTCCAATGTGCGACTCTTAACACCTAGGACAACAAAATAAAGATCGACAATGTTTTCAAATATTTTGCCAATAAGTTTGCATTGTGAAGTAGATGTTCCAACTTCAAGTTTACAAAGAATACATCAATAAGTCTTACTAACAGGCCTTGAAATCCAGAAAGAGACAAATGTTTCTTAAATGGAATGCTTTAAATATTTTTGTTTTCTTCTTCTTAATTAACTATAACTCATTAATATTTCCTAACTGAAAAGGCAGTTATGTTGTTCCATAATGATTCTAGAACTAACAATATATACTGACCTTAAAGATAGGTCCAGATTCACTTGCCGGCACCTCAGTTATTAGTTCATTCACAATATTTTCTGAGGAGATGCTGATTGACCTGTATCATCAACAATATTGGCATCAATTTCAAACAAAATGTTGAAAGTTCTAAACCAAACCCTAACTCAAGAACTAGGGTTTTACACCACAGTATTAACATTAGGCAACATCAATTACTCAAGTGTGCCATTTAAATGCAAGATCACAATATAGACACCTTAACCAAATAATTATATTGGATCAAACAAAAACAAAAAGTCTATTAGTCCCTTCCACATATTATTCCATGCTCAAAAAATGAAATCCATTCCCTCCTAGTTCCACTTGAGAATTCACTTCAGTATAAAAACCTCTTGACTAACATGTTATAAGAGTTCACAAAAAATTGTCAAAATGGATTAGGTTGTATTTGGATAAGCAACTTAATTAAGCGCTTATACTATAAGCGTTTATCATAGAAGTGCTTATGTATACGCCATTTATATAACGTAAGCAACTTAATTAAGCACTTACACTATAAGCGTTTATCATAGAAGTGTTTATGTATACACCCTTTCTATAACAAATGATAAAATAAAGTCAAATTATGCTAAAATACGCCATTTTGTATAAGCTATAAGCTGTTTTCATAAGCTATCTTAGAGAGATTATGGAAATAAGCTGAAAACATCTTATGGACACGTTGTAAACTGTTTCCATAAACTCTTTATTACGCACTTATAGCATAAGCATTTATCATATAAGCATTTATCTATAAGCTATTTCAATAACCAATGATAAAAAAAAAGTCAAATTGTTTTCATATAAGCTATAAGATGTTCTCATAAGCTATCTTAGAGAGTTTATGAAAATAAGCTGGAAATAGCTTATGAATGCGTCGGAAGCTATTTCCATAAACTCCCCAAAACAGCACCACAAGTGCTTATGTCAATGGATAAGCTCATATAAGTCGATTGAAACAGCCCCCTAAATCCTTTCAATATGCTAATTGAAGGAACTGGGTGAAGGCTTCCCGATATATTGCTGGCTAGACAACTAAAGGTGTTTGCTAAGCTCTGGTTAAAATGCTTTCCCACTCTCTTTTTCGTGTCTTCAAAATACAAAATTCAAGCTATTGTTTCGCAAAATTGCATGAGCGGACTATAGCATAAACAAAAAGGTAACATAACTTTAGTCTTCAATCCTTGTCCGTGTTCTAAATCATGGATGAACCTCCCTAAATAATTGAAATAGACTGATAAACATTCTTATCATCACAGCCAGCACAAGCATTAGGTGGCCTAAGAAGTTGCTTTAGGCCTCCGAAAAATATTAGGTGAAACAATAAAACAATATTTGTAGTGGTTGAGAGCGCAATACGAAATCTATGGATCATGAGTTCGAGTTCAATCAGCAGCACAACTAATGTAATTATTTTAACTCGCAACAGAAAATACTAAAAGCACAGCAAAAAAAATATCATCCAACGAATTTGAACGCAACTTTTGAGGTTCAGGTATATATGTTTCCCACCAAAACAACCAGCAAAACCAACTTTGTTCGATAAATAACGTATAAAATACTTAGTCTTAAAATCCTCTATACCAAGTATTCCATTTTGGTATTTTACATTTAAAAAGCCTCACTTAGAAGTTTGTTTTGGCCGGAACCGCTTCTCATTTAGGAAGAAAGCAACATGACAGCATACATGCAAGTTTACCAAACAAAGTCTCGGAACTACACCTGTCAAGTAGTTCTTCTTCACAAGAATTTTCAGAAGAAGAAAGCCAGTCGACATCAAGGAAATTGGAGCAGTCATTTGCATCTTCATGTTCATCATAACAAATGTGATCGTTTTCACAATATTGGTCCTTGCCCGTTCCTCCATAAACTTGCCTGTATAATATTGATAACACGTAAGTTTCTAAACATGTGGATGTCTTAAGTAATAAATCATATAAAGTCAAACTATGAATCCAATTACACAAGTTTGCGTCATGCAAAGTGTGAGCTAAGCATATACCTGCATTGACAAATAGAAGTTCCAGAAGTAGGCTTCAACAGAGGCTCCAAAAGAGATTGCTTATCAGGATTTTCAGATGAGTACGGACAGTCTGGTGCATGCAAGTTCCTAGTTGTAGAGTCACTTTCACCGAGAATATTGCCATCAGATTGTGATCTTCTAATGAATGACCTACCAAACAAAGAAATAGCATTTTTCAATATTCAGACAACGTTAAGAACAGATAATTCTCATTTTCTTTCATCGTCAAAAAAGGAGGATGAATTTGAGTTCTCTTTTCCTATGTGATATTTGTCCTTCGATAGATCTGAAGTTAAAGTTAACAACATTTTGATTTATGAACAATACCATCTAAAAAAAGTACTCAGAATTTTGAGGATATACAAGATAAGCTTTCAATGCTTTATAATTTAAGAACTTCAGGTGTGGAGCAACACGATAACAATGGCATTTGGTACTACTCCAATCATCAAGTTATAAGGTTGGAAAATATTTTCAATCTGAGAATTAAACTCAAAGCAGCGGACAGATCAAAATAGTAAAGTATATAACTGAATTTAGTACCTCTAATGAAAATGAACTAAACTCAGTTATCTTGAAAATAAAATATTCACAGGTCATAAAATTTTTCTTTTCTATAAATTATCCTCCCTACAAAACAATTTCTTAAATGAAAATGACAAAAAAGTTTTGCAACTGAAAAAACCAATCATACCCATCAATTCCATCTGCTAAATTTGGACCATGACTTCCAAGAAGGTAATGTTGATCTGAATCAAGCTTCCACAGTACTGGTTTTCCTTGTTGTGGCTGGAAATGCCCCAAGAATCTGAACAAAATAATATCAAACAAGAGAGGAACTAAGTCATTCTAATGCAACTACCATAAAATATATAACTTTTGTATACTTTCAGATTACCTATGGAAGCAACTATGCATGTAATATTACACAAAGGTCTTAGTCGACTTACATGTTAATTGCTTTTTGTTTAAACCCGTCCGTATATGTATTGTTGTAATAACGCTGTAGGGTTCGAATAAGCTCTTGGGATTGTGCCGCAGCCTTCCATTGACCTCTACTTCTAGAAAATATCTGAACACATAATACCCAAAAGAATGAACCGTAATGAGATCAAATTTTCACCCAAGTAAAATGAGAAAAGATAACTTTCCACTTCAAAATTCAGGGAAAATTATGATGGTATCTCTAGTCACCTGTTGAATATATTATAGAAACAGATAGATCTAGTATTTCAGTAAAGGAGTGCTCCTTTTACAAGAGGAGTTAATAAAGAAAACTCCTCAGATCAAGAAGTGATGATATAATAAAAATAAAATAAAATTGATATCGATAAATAAAGGCTAAGAACATTCTAATACTATTCTAATATTTTTCAACATCAATGTATCAAGAAAACAGTAGGATATTGAATATCACGTCTCTAAAAAACTGCATAAAACCTACGTGTAACAGAAAGAAAAAAAAAAAAAAGGTGTGTGAGCTTCTATTATTGGCATGTGAAGTGGTTAGTGTACAATAAATGATGATCTTCAACTCACTAGGGGGATACCATAAATAATTAAAAATAAGCATCCCTTTCAAATAACAAATCAACTTTGCTACCTAAAATAGATCGTTAAAATAAGCACTATCATTGAAACAATCGTTATATAGCATTGGATTTCTGATTGCATATTACATTTCATAATCCATAAAGTCCAACATTTGCACTACATATACTAACATTTGCCATTCCAAAAAAAAAAATCAAACCCTGAAAGGTAGAAAGATTACCTTGTTGTGCGCTGCAGAACCCCCATATTGAAAGGCTAATGTGTCACCCATAGACTCATAAACTTTCATTAAATCCTTTGCCAAAGGGTTACCAAGTTTAATATGTGGGGATTCAATAAACCCTAATGCATGTAGCTGACGTCCTAGTGCGACTAGTCCATAAGCATACTGTGCAACATTGGTGCGGTCTAAACAATCTATGCAATTTGTCCTCAAGACGCCTGATTGAACCGTCTTGGCTTTGACATTGTAATCTTTGTTCTCACCATCACCATTGCAATAACCATTTCCAACTTCTGTTTCCTTATCAGCATTATACTTTTTTACAGTATCTTGTTCAACAAGAAATTCATCAATGACATTGTTATTGCTGCATTACATTTTTTTTTTTAAAAAAAACTTATCAGAAAATGATAGGTATAAAGAAAAACCTCACATTCCAATTGTGGTTGGGACAGATGGTTTGATCTTCAATGGTAAAATAATCAAGTAAAATCTAAACTTGCATTAGTACAACGGCAAAGAGGGTCAAAATGTGTTGTTATGGTGCTTACTCAGAGTAGGAATATGGGAATAATCCCTCTGGACTCATGTTTGGTGTCACTGGACAGTAGAAAATGCCAGTCAGATTCAACGCGAACATAGCCACTTTTCCCAGTTGTGATAGCACGTTGGTGGCCTTGCTGCTAAAAGATGTTGATCTAGTAATGTCAAAATAACACCCGGGAAAAAACCTATAGAGCATGGACCAAAAAAGAAGAGAAATTTACCGTCTCGAATGCCAAGTCAGATCCCAATGAAGATACCTCAGACAATCCTCCTTACTCAAAGTTTTATTGATAGACTTAACAGCATTGGCGAACTCGGTTCGCAGAATAGTTTCACGCGGCTTCTTTTCATGAGTCTTAAACACAAAAGATAAAAGAATATAAAAGGTAGAAAATCTTTTAGTTTAGACACAAGATGGAAAAATAAAACATGGTCAATGATTTCCTTACACATGTAGAAATGCCTACCTTAATCAAGTTCAGTATAATAATTGGGTTTCCATATCTCATGACAAGATTCTCAAAATGAAGTCTAGTGGCTTCAAACATTGCGTCCTTCTTAAATACTACAGAAAAAGAACCAAAATGAGCAGTCAGTGTAAATAACGTAATATGGACCTGTTTGGAAATTGGATTAGCTTATTTCAACTTATCTACTGGTGGCATAAGCACTTGGGAGACTAGTTTGGAGAGCTTATGAAAATCGCTGATGACATGTCCATAAGTTTTTTTCAGCTTATTTTCATAAACTCTACAGTATAGCTCATTATGAAAATCGCTTATGACGTCCATAAGTTGTTTTCAGCTTATTTTAATAAACTCTACAAGATAGCTCGTGAACAACAGATGATAACTTATATAAAACCAGTTTGACTTTATTTTATCTTTTGTTATATAAACAGCTTATCTAAGGTGCCTAAGTTGTTTATCCAAACATAAGTGAGAAACAAAGGAAAGATTGTTATATATCGTACATATAATGTCAGGTTTCATATTCAATGGAGAGGCTTCCTGAGACCAAAAGAGAGGGATTGAACCCCGGATCTGCACCACAGAACTGATTTGCATTGGGGATCCATCACTAGCATCTGCAAAGACTATCTGCTCTGTCTCAACATCATTTGCTACTCTACCCCTTTCATTGACTCCTCGTTTCAAATACCTGCAACACAAAATAAAGAAACCTTGAATATGTGTAGAAACATAAAATAATCGATGACAAGAGATACATAAGAGAAGGTATTATGGTGACAAATTAACATAAAAATAGCAGTAAGGAATGGCAGCCAAATCTCGTCTAGGAACTCGTGAAATTAACATAAACCGGTATAGTATAGGCACACTCATGATATATGAAATTAATCCAGGATCACAAATGCAAAGGTGTGAAATAACATGCAATCTTAATTAGATCGTAAACTCAATAAAGACTAAAAAGAAAAGCACAAACCTGGTCCCAGCATAGTGCCGTGAGCGCCTAGCAATGGTAATCAAGTCAAACTTGCGGCCAGATATAGAAAGGTTAACCTACACGTGATACCATGTAATGCACACTTGTCAAGAAGAAAAGACCAAATATTTTCTAATAAACACATATCACTAGGCTCTTTTCTGGCGCTGTCAAAGGAAGTTTTGAAGCCAGCAATACGGAAAACATGAAAAGTAAACTGGCAATAGGATGTTAGAAGTATGTCAAGCCTTTTTGTGTGGTTCAACTTCAAGGAATGAATTTTCAAACATAAGTTAAGAAGCTGTATGTACCTGTTTAAAAAATCCATAGACTAAGGCAACAGTCCAGGAAGTATTCTGGAGATTATTCCTGATTCCACGAGTTAAGAACTCGTTCCAAACAAACAGTGTTTCATATAGTGATTGTCCCCTGACATTCTGACTAGATAAGTTCTTTTGAAGACTAAGCATAATGTTGTATGAGTAGCTGAAAAAGAAGTCCTTTGTAAGATCCATACTGCATAGAAACTTCTTGTATCTAAGTCACAACAGAAGAAAGAAAAAAAGTCTATTAGTGAGATGGTCTATATTAAATGAAGGAATATAAGTAAATAAAAAATTAACATAAAACCAACTATGAAACCAATAACTTTAACCAAATGTGTATTAAAAAATGAAAAGAAAACCGTCTCCCATGTGAACCCTGGAAATACCTTGTTTTACTCAAATAGTTACATTTACATCATAACAGCAATAAAGATTGCTTCTGTACACTTCCGTAAAATGAACTAATGAAAACAACAAGGAGGAATCTACTATCTACTATACTATACATATTACACGACTACGAAATCTAGAAGAAGCTTTAAGAATTCTATCTCGAGTGAAACAATTAGAGAGTACCACAGAAAGATGAGAGGGTTGACTTGAGGAAGCCCACATTGTGCATACGCACTGAAGAGAGAGAGAGACAAATCAACAAATATATAGTACAAACTACAAAGAGAAAAACTAAAATGTGGAACATCAACACGAGTATAATAATGATGATCTACCAGAATGTTTTCACTACAAGATATAATGAACTCCGATAAAAAAACCGTAGTTCATAACAATAAAGTACAATGGGCAGGGTATAGTTTTGAATGCTACTCTTATATGTTTACTGAAATGTACCATAGACACATTACAGGTACATGTAAAATTGACTAAAGACCTGTTCTCATCCTTAGAATATGCCAAATTTGATCGCACACTTGGATGTGGAATTGGTATCATTTCGCTCTTTGTGATAGCATATATAGTGTGTCCGCATATTGTGCCAATCTTCCTCCGTTTTGTTATAAGCAGCATGTAGTATGGCTCAAGAAATTTGATAAACCCTAAATAAAAAGAGATGCCATAAGACAGATGATAAATAGTGTTGGAATAAACGGATTATGGTAAATAGTGTTGGAATAAACACTAGTGTAGTGATTAAAGTTTTGCTATGATATAGAGGATAGGAAATACCGATGATTCCATAGCAAGTTGTTACAAATTTAAGCCCCCCTGTGGCCAAGTTTCCGTCCTGTAGACGCTTCAGCATTTCACAACACTCAATTTCTGAGTATTTTGTTTGATCTTCAGAGATATTTAACTCAGACTTATCCAATCTGTCAATCTTTAAGACCTTCCAAAATGTTCTGTTTTTGTCTCTTCCAATCATATAGAATCTCTGAGCATAGAAAAATGGTAAGAGACCACACCAATAGTGCTCTTTCGTATATTATACGCATGCACAAAAGTGACAAGATATTCTCAGAAGGAAAAAAGAAAATATAACACATATATTCATGCATATTACTTATAGCTCAAACCTATTTAAGTTAACATAAAAAAACAAACGAAGTCCATTGCCGGTAATTAGAAAGCATCATAATAGTCATTTATTGCACATTGCGAGTGTGCGACAAGGGTTCGTGCGACGTTGCACGTCATGCATGGCAACGTAATGTCATAAACCAAACTTAAATGTCTTTCCAAATCAACAGCTTATCATTATATTATCTGTGGGAGAAAAAGGAGACTTTTTAGAACCCATTTCCAGAAGAAGAAAGCGGCATTTTAGCTAATACTTTTAATTCCTTAATTAGCCTTTTCCCCATTTTCAGCCAAAGATTCTGGATATAGTCACATGGATATCCTCAATCTTACCAAAATGAGGAGAATAAGACAAGAAAAGTAAAAGCTATCCTTTTAGGAAAAAAACGATGTTTCAACATGCATGAATGACACTGTGGTGGAAAATAAAAACACAAAAACCCTATTTTCCCATTTATAGATTAGTAGTAAAACTGAATTCCTGTAAAAACACTTCATCAGTATTCAGTAATATCACAAGAATCTTTCAAGAGAAATGTGGACGAAAATGAACAAAAAAGCAGACAGATTTGTCGGCAAAAAGTGATAGGGGGAGTTTGGACGAACTTATTCAGACTTATCTTGTGACATAAGCACTTGCGTACAAGTTCGAAAGAGCTTATGAAAATAGTTTATGATATGTACAACAGAAGATTTCAGTTTATTTTCATAAGCTCCTCCAAATAGCTTATTGGCATAAGCTGTCTTCAACTAATGAAGATTTAACACTAACTCTCTTCAATTTGAGAAACAGCTTATACATAAGCTCTTACACGATAAGTGCTTATTAATAAGCACTTGATTAAGTTGTACATCCAAATGCCCCCAGAGGATTAAATAAGCCATTTGCTGCAAAATAATCACACAAGTATCATGAAGAACACAAATTACATTACAACTGAATTATAATCATTCAAGCTGCGCAGTAGCGGCAAAGCAGGTAACCTGGATGGATCCATGATTTCATGAAGAATCCACGCGAATCCAATTAAACAAAAATAAAAAAAACTCATCAATCTCACCATCATGATGACATTGACAAGCATCTAAATCCCCATTAAAAAACCATTCATGTTAATCAAAACAAAACCATACAAAAATAAAATCTTTACAAACCCTTTTGATTCCTTTGCTCAATTGAAACAATCTCATGAACCATGAATGAATAATTGAACAAACAAAACATATGAACATGAATTTGACCAAAAATAAAACACAAAAACAAAACCAGCATAACAAGAAAACTAAACACAAACAAAACAACATCCTAGAAACATAGCAGCACAATCAAAAACAGAAAAATCTCATCTTTCAGATCATGTTCAAAAAACACTGCAAGATAAATGCAAGCATCAATGATAAGAATAGAATAAGATCATATTTACCTGAGAAGTTTCGTAGAGCCTAAACTTCTGCATGTAGCAAAACTTAGAGTCAACTCCATCTTCAAAACCAGCACCAACTTCAACACCAGCACTTGTCCCCACCTTCTCTTCTTCAATCTCCATCATCACAATTCAGATCCCTTGAGCTTCAAAACAAAGCTCAAGTTTTTTTTTTTGTTCTAAAAAGATGACCAACAGAAAAATTCAACACAAAAACTACAACAACAAAAACAAAACAAGAGCTTCTGTTTGATTAAAACAGAAGCTCTTGAAACAAAACAGACCCAAAAACAAGTACAAAGAAAAAGCTCAAAACTTTACATCAATGGTCCACACATAATGTTTTTTTTTTTTTACACATACAACAAAAAATCTCAGAAAAAGAATGAAATCTAAATAAGTTGAAATGAAGAAAGAAAAAAAGTAGCTTTTTTAAGGAATCAGAAGAAGGTGTTTCGTTTTAGGAAATGGAAAAAAACAGGAACAGCTTTTAAGTTTGAGTTTGAGTTTCAGAAAATGAAAGTGAATGTGAGATTTGTCAGAAGAAGAGAACTAGTACATTGTACAACAGCATCCACATAAAAAAAAAAATGTAAAAATGAAAAATAATATAAATATAGGACTTTATATTATAATGAGAAATGTGAAAATGCAATGTAATGATGTAAACAAAATAAAAAAGACAAAAAAAATAACAGGTTCTTTTTCACTTGCGTGTGTTGTGTGTGTACATCTTTTCCTTTATCTACCTGGCAGCAGTTTTTTTTGTCACAGTCCACTGATTTTCTTTTTATTATCTTTTGTTAAATTATTATCATCGTATTATTTGAACATCAAAATATTGATACAATGAGTGAGAGCGTGTATATGATGAGGTTCACTCTATAATTTTTACAACATTATGATGATTTACTGTAGTTACGAATTTATTGAGATATCAAACACGCATCAGAACTCGTATGTATTTTTTGAAATTATACATCAAAGATATTACTTTTTAAATATTATTTCTCTTTGATTATTACAGTACCATTTTACAGTTTTTGAATTTTCGGTTTCTTTTTTTTTTATTTTATTTTACTTTGACTCAAGAATTTTTCAGTTTTTTTCAATTTGTATTTGCTTTAATTTGTTGTAATAATAGCCTTTGGTCAAGAAAACTGTATTTTATATCAAAATTTTAATGTCTTTATATCATTTCTCTTTTTTATATTACCAATACATATTTTTGTGTTTGAATTTTCGGTTTCTTTTATTATTTTATATTTTTGAGTCAAGAATTTTCGGTTTCTTTTAATATGTTGTAAAAATAATGTAATCATAACTTTGGTCAAGAGAATGTACTCATGACTTTGGTCAAGAGAATGTAAAAATAATATGTAGTAAATGTATTATTTGATTTTTTAGTTTATATATACACTTTTTTTTGGTACAAATTTATACACACTTTTTTATTTGCAGTAAAAGGAGTTTATACATTTATTTTGATAGTACTCCTACATTTTTGCATCATTTAAAAAAGTTAAAGCAAGTATACCTTTAGGACCTGGCATGACGCAATGTCCGATAGTTCAATGACACTCGTATAAAAAGTGTCGGATAACTCAGCTAAATGTTCTAAAAATATATTTTTTTATGGGTCATGTTAATTTTGCCCTTAGGGCACATGTTAAGCATTATTTTCATTCAAATAATGGTAAGAATTTAATGAAAAAAATTAATATTAAACATTTTGAACCATAAATTAACACAATTTTCAATACATAATTTCTATTAGTGGAATTCTTAACATGTGCCCTTGTTAACATTTTCCTTTTTTTGGATTGGTGTCTGACATCTATATAACACTCATACAATGACGTTGCAAAGAAATTAACTTATTTAGCGGTTAAATTATATCCGGATATTTTCTCACGTGTGTTTAAGTCCCCGTGAGTTTAGTTCAGTTAGTAAAGTACAATGCATAATATATACAAGGTCCGGGGTTCGAACCTTGGGCATTACCCAAAAAAAGGTTGTGTTTAAAACAATATAAAGTAAACTTTTATAGTATTAAATAATTGTGTCTTATATACTACCTTCGTCCTTAATTATAAGGCTTTTTTGAAAAAATAACGGGAATTAAGATAGTGGATATTTGTATTAAATATGTTTATAATTACTATTGTTTTTACAATTTTATCCTTTAAAAAAGAGAGTTGGTTTATGTTTTCAACATGTTATTTATTGCTGATTGAAGAAAAATATGTATAATAAATAGGGGCATGTATGTAAAGAAATAATTAATGTAGTTGAAAATAGCAAACAGATCTTATAAAAAGGGACAAATTTTTCTCTCAAAAGGGTCTTATAACTAGGGACGGAGGTAGTAGCTTTTTGTAGATAAAAAATGGTATTTTAGACAACTTATACGTGACACAAAAAGTTATGATGTGGTCTCGTGAATGACAAGAAATTCAGTCTTTATCATGTCCATTGCCTCTGGTCTCTCCAATCTCTAAAACATATTTACAAATCATACACCGCACAACTTAGGTTGTTATGAAATGTCCTTCATTTTTTAGTAGATTGAAAGCATATATTCAAAGTTCATTTTATTTTTAACCAAAAAACAAAATCAAAGTTCATTTTAATAAACGTAAGATATCTCTTTTTGTGAAATGTCACCTAAAAACCTAGTTTTTTCTCCTTCATCCACCAAAAATGGGTGGTTTATGGTCAATTTTTATCCCAGCACCTCTTTAAATCGTTTCTCTCATTCCCTTTTATTTAAAGGGTTAATTAAGTAAATAGTCCCTATAAATATTCAGAATTTTGGTTTTTAGTCCCTACAAAATAAAATCACACTTTTTAGTCCCTGTGACATTTTTCTTAAGCATTTTAGGGACCAAAAATATTCACAAAAATTTTATCGGGACAAAAAAATGTGATTTTAAATAAGGGTTAATTAAGTAAATGGTCCCTACAAAATCTTCAGAATTTTGGTTTTCTTGAATTTTGTCTTTCTTTCAATTTTATTTCCTTTTTTTCCTTTCAATTTTTTTAATTTTATTTTTTGAAAAGCTTAAGTTTGTTTTTTAAATTAAAAAATGTTGTTTTAATGACATGTTAATGTCATTTTCCCAGTTGGCACTGCCACATAGGTTTCTTTACCATATCAGCGTTTTTGGAGGGTAAAATGGGGGTTTTGACGTAAAATGCAACAAAATGATAATTGAAGGATGATTTTGTTCTGTTTTAAAAGGACATGATCATTTTCGTGAATAGGCCAAAACACGAGGACCAAAAGTATAACTAAGCCTTGTTTTTTAATGTTCTCCGGTGAAATGATGACACTTATATAATTTTTTAATAATTTTTCATAAAAGTTGGTCAAAAATAATAATTTTTCATAAAATGTTAACCACCTTTAGCGCTTCATCCTTCTTCCTCTTTCTTGGTTCCACTACTCTCATTAGACATGTATCCATGAAATTCAATTCAAGCACTCAAGTGTAACACAAAGAAGATTTCTTGTTGCAAAAAAATTTCATACCTGATATCTTCATTATTCTTCATAGCTTAAAAGTGGTGCATTAATATCAATATCAAAATTCATCAAACCAATATGATGGCTTTTGAATTTTGATACTGATACACCACTTTTCATTAGGTCTGAAAACGATGAAGTTATTAAGTATGGAATTTGGCTCCAATAATAAATCTTCTTCATGTTACAATTAAGTGTTTGAATTGAATTTCATGGATATGTGTCTGACGAGAGCACAGAAACCGAGAAAGAGGAAGATAGCAGAAATGCTAAAAGAGGTTAACATTTTGAGTAGTGATATATGTACAATCATATTTGACAACTTTGATGACAACTTTCATTTTCTCTCTTCTTATTGGTTCAAAACAATAGAGAGAAAAAAGAAAGAGAGAGAATAAAAGTATAACGTGAGTATGAGATATAAAATTGTTAAAAAATTGTCATAAAGTGGTTGTACAAATATCATTTCTCTAACATTTTATGCATGATTATTAAAAAATTAAACAAATTACACAGGTGTCATCTTTTCAAATATTAGTCAAACTAATGGATTTTAAATTGTTCTAAGAAACTTTTATTTAATTCTTAAAATTTAATATAATTGTCACGAGAATCAATATTTCCAACGTTCTAAATCTAAAAAAAAAAAACGTTCTCAAGTAGTCACAACTCACATGTATCATGTAGTATAAGGTATTGAAAAGAAAATGTTTAAATAAAAATTATGAAAAACGCATTGAAAAGAAAATGGTAGTATTGTTAAAGAAAGGAAAATGCATTTCAGTAGCTAGTGTAATCTATGTATAGAATTTAAAAAGTATGCATTTTCCAACCGTGTTAAAAGTGTTAAAAATAATAAAGTAGATCTTTAACGTGTAATATTTATGAAGACAAAATATAGCAAAGACGTTGTATAGTAGCAAAGATACAATGTGATCCTTGCCAAAAGTAGTATAAAAGGTACAATTTACACACACAGAATCATCAACTTCAATCCCTGATAATACCATAATTAAGAGAAACGTGATATTTGTTCTAACATGTTAACATCATTTCAATACCGGAAATAAAAACATCATTTCAATTCAAATATATATATATATTTTTATAAATATGTCATTTAATTTAGAATAGATTTCACTACTTTTTTTGTGTTTGTGCTTCATACTTTTGTTCATGACTTACTTACTTAGCACATGACATTTTTATTCACTTATAAAAATAGTATCATTTCTTACAATTATATATACGGTATAAAAATTAAGACGACGAAGTGTGATATTGATTTTTAGTTGTTACAAGTGTGAATTGATAAAACATACGTGGTTTAAACTCTATTTTTATTGTGGTCACTGGTCAATAGTTTTTAAATAAAAACCATTTAATTGTAGATCTTTTTTTTGTAAATGTTTAACATCAACACAAAGGACTGATTCCAATATTTATTTGTCTTATTAAAATCATCCACTATAACTATCATTGTAAATAAACAAAGCGTTTACTTCAATAATGGCAAAGAATAATAAATTGGATAAAAATAAAATATATTGAGTTGATTCCACGCAGAGAGGGAATATCCAAGTTGAAAATAATGTGCAAATTTGATGGCATCGTATAATCACACACCAATCATTTGCGCATATTCTCTTTTCCTTCTTCACCACGTCTTAGCTCAATATATATTCCATTCTTTCTTACACATCCTTCATTTCTTCTTTCTTGTACAAATCTAACATTTTTCTTTCTATGGGTTAGAAAATATACAATCTATCTATTATATCTAGGATTAATTAAGTTTTTGGTCCCTATAAATATCTGCAGTTTTTTTTTTAATCCGTATAAAAATAAATCACACTTTTTAGTCCCTACAAAATTTTCCGTTAGTGTTTTTAGTCCTTGTTAAATTAAAATTTGTTTAATTATGCTTAAAATTTTAAATTTTTTAATGATTTTTTACATACTTGTTTAAAACATTATAAAAGGTCCGCCACAATAAATTAACTCAAAATTTTATTTTTAGGTCCAAATTTTCGTTAATTTTATCTTGAATTTTTGGCATTTTAAAAAAATTATATTTAACTCATTACATGTTAAAAAAATTCTAATTTTTTATAAAAGAGATTATTATAATGTTCTTAACATGTCTGTTAAAAATCATTTAAAAATATAAAAGTTTAAGTATAATTAAACAAATTTCAATATAACAGGGACCGACACATACTTTTAGTCCTTGTAAAATTAAAATTTGCTTAATTGTGCTTAAACTTTTAAATTTGTAACATATTTTTCACATTCTTACTTAGAATATTATACAAAGTTCCTCCGCAAAAAAGTAACTTAAAATTTTATTATTAGGTCCGAATTTTCATTAATATAATCTTGAAAATTTGGCTTTTAGAAAAATTCATATTTAATTCATTACATGTTAAAAAATTAAATTTTTTTACAAAAGAGTGTCTTACGATGTTATGAACATGTATGTAAAAAATCTTTCAAAAATTTAGAAGTTTAAGCATAATTAAACAAATTTTAATTTAACATGGACTAAAAACACTAAGAGAAAATTTTGTAGGGACTAAAAAGTGTGATTTATTTTTATAGGGACTAAAAACAAAATTGCAGATATTTATAGGGACCAAAAACTTAATTAATCCTTATATCTATTAATAAATAATAAACTTTAGTGTAACCAAAATGTCTACTATGATAAAATAATATTTCTGTATTAGTTAGATTTTCCATATTTTTAATTTTAGTTTTGTTTTATGTTTTTTTCTAGTGAGCAAATTCATTTATGAACATTCTTTCAAGGAAAAAAATTCATTTATGAGAAAATAAAATACCGACGGGATATAAATCTAACTCATTAGAAGAAAAAAAAAAACTTCACATAAGAATGCCATTTCTATATTCTTGAATATAATGCATAATTGTACTATGATTAGTACAAAAATTGGTTTCTTAGTGATATTTGACAAGGTTTTGACCAAGACAAAATTTCAATAGGGCTAGTGACATTTTTTTTTGCATTAACCCCTGATTCCTTGAGGACAAGGGCTGATAATTTTGATGAAGTACATTAACTACTTAAGCTCAATTACATGGTTGCATACATCTTATTTTGCATGTTGTGTATTAGGCACAAACCGAGGATTTGTACTTCTTAATTTATTATAGACCTTGATTTGAGAGTTTAGGCACATTTTAAAGGCTTACAAAGTACAAACTATTGTTTCCTTTTAAACCAACCAAGCTTTGATGAGGGTCTCTCATCTGATGAATTTTTTATGCAACACATGAACCACAATTTATACGGATATATATTGTACCAAGTTTATTTTCTTTTGAAAAACTCGATTTATTATTCACTAATGGAGCTCGTTTAAAGTCAAAACAATCTATATCTATATATATAAATTTAATTTTAATTTTTTTACATAAGATAATCATTTTTTTCAGAGCTACCTAAGATAATCATATTAACGGGTTGATATGCACTTGACTTACTTGAACCATATTAAACAAATTTTCTTTGACTTTTCTAAGATAAATAATAGAGATGGTTATTTCTTTCGTTTGGTGCTCATATCATTCTTTCTTTATTTTTTTTTCCCATAACGTTTGACAATATAGTGGTCGGAGAAGTGTGGACAACCGCTGATTATTGCTCATTTTCAGACAATAGCTAACGTTAAATTAAAGTATAGCTAAATTAAACCAAGCAATTTCTTCAAATGTTTAATATGGTTAAGGTTTTTTTTTTTTTTTTTATCTGAGGTTCGAACATCAGACCTTACATATATTATGCATTGTTCTTACCAATACCAGCTGAGTTAAGCTCACATAAACAATAAGGTTAAGGTTTATCAATGACGAAGAGAACAAAAATTCGATTTTAAAATAAAAATAATTTTTAATTAAATTTTACTTATCTCTCTCGATCGAACTATGAATTATGAGAGATTTTTTTCCTTCAAGAGCCCGAAGGTTAAAAAAAAAAAACATAGTTAAACTTAAAAAAAAAAAGCACATGCATATTAAACGTGCTATTCTTGTCTCCCTTAAACGTTTAAAATTTCTACTAAATTAACCTTTTGTTTATCTAAAAAAGAAACTGAGCTACTCTTTAACAAAAGTTTCTTTTTTTTACTTTATACTTTAGACTAATGTGCATATTAATTAATAAAGAAAAGGTGGTGGCGCATGATGTATAGAACGAGAGTCTCGTGTATTAAGGGAGATGAAGACCTTGTAATAAACGTGGCTAGTATCTCTTTCAACCAACGTAACTGTCGACAGCTGGCATGATGATGTGGCACAGTGTGGACATCTCATCTTCAAACCACGTGATCTTAACATCTTCATCCACATACACCATTGCCATATCACATGTCTTTCTATCGTCGTTTTGCCCACTTGCGCAATAGTGTGTCTAAATTGCATTTCTTTAGATTAGAGTCAGATATGATCGTCTTCGTCAGTTTATTTCAATTGTTAGAGATAATATATAATATATATAAAATTTGTGGTTTGAATCCTAAATATCACAGAAAAAAAGTTGGATATGATCACAATAAGTGACAAAAAATTTCTCAAAAGATTTATTACTATTATACATTTGAGTTAGTTAAATTGAAAGAGTATTTTACCTTCACATTAAGGAGAAAGTATTTTATAGACATACCTTCAAATAAATATTATTACAAAACACTCACATAAAATTAACAAAATTAATCGAAAATTATTTAACCATATCAATTGATTTTTTTTTTAGGGAAGTCACATCAATTGATATCATTTAATGTTATTCTCTTTTAATATTTTTTCGGTTTTATGTGTATGTTCAAATATTTTTATTTGGGTTTGTGGTCAAGTAAGTGTTCATCCACATTAAAGTACTCCTTTTTTTGTGTGTGAAGTAAACATATCAATGCATTTCGTTGGCTAAAATGTGTCAAACGCATGCGGTACATCATCTTAAATATGGGGGCTAGTATCGGATGAGGCTACCTTCGTTAATTCATGAACGACTTAATTAGTTTGTCTCATTAAACTCGACATGAGAGTTTTGAAAACTATCATGAAACAACCGTCTACAGACATTAACGATACAACCAAGTTCACTATTATCATCTACACATGGATGAAAAGAGTCCACAACCTGCTGAGAATCTAACACGAAGTCTACATTATCAAATTGAAGATCTGTTATCCATTGCAGTATCGTATGTAACCCAACTGCTTCGCCTATTACAACATCACATTAGGGAGAAAATCAATCAGTTTTTGCAAGCACAAACTCACCAACATAATCATACACATTCCAATACTGACTTTATTAAGTGATGGGGAGAAAGATGCATCTATGTTACATTTATATCGACCTCTAGCTGGTTTTTCCCACCGAATCAACTCTTGTCAGTTTGGCTCCCGCGGATTCATGACTCTAGTTGCGCCACCGTCTCTTCTAATAGCTCGCGTCGATCTCTAATCCTCTAGGAGAGTCGTTACTCGAGTCAAAACTTGAGCGTTCGTTTCAGTCTTCTGTTGCCATAACATTAGGTTCATTCTTTTCCAAATGCTCCACAAAATTGTGGCAAATTGTGCACTTTGAGACAAGGTGAGCTGAGATAACAAACTAAAGATCAATGCATACATATTATAATCTTGCCTGAGGGCCCTGTCAATCTTGTCCAATAAATTAACCTCACGCCATATGTGCATAGCGCTAGGACATTCTAATATGACACGAATACTATCGTCAAAATTACTACCACAAAGCACACAATCTATGGGACAATGCATACATGTACTAATGAGGCGAGCTCTAGTAGGAAAACAATCCCGACAACAAACGCCACACAAGATTTGTAACATCCAGACGACTTTAAGCATTGTCGACTGGCCCTACAAACCAACACGAGTCTTTTCAGCGTGTTTTGTCCTCACTCGCACGCTTACCGAGAAACTTCCTAGTAGGTTACCCATCCAAAGACTACTCCAAGTCAAGCACGCTTAACTGTGAAGTTCTTATGGAATGGGCTACCAAAAAGAAAATGCATCTTGTTGATATAGGTAGTACCAAACAATTCTTATCAGCTTTCCTTCAACCATGTAGTCCCATACCTACACGGCTTCAGGATCCCTCTCATTCCGATGTGATTCAGTTCCTCTAGAAGCTGTTAAGAGCCGCTCATTGTCGTGCCTTGTGCACCGGCGACCACTCCTCGCCCTCGTCAGCCTTGGGTGTTACAAGATTCTTAATCTTTGGAGGAATTTTGAGCTTCCAAATTAAGTGCCAGCAACTTGGTAAATGTAAACGAGAGTTGTCTACAATCTCACTAACACATATTTTATAGGCACTATGCATCGAATAAATACTGTTCTTTTTCGCTTAACATCAAGAGATTGAGGGACGTAAACCTGACCCAGTGAGATTAAACAAAAGTGTAATAACAACCCTTAAAGGGTAATACAACTAGTGTTAAACTACACTTTTTAGAACGAATCCTATCGAGTAAGCAAACAAAATAAAATCAAATAAACGAAATTTGAAGCAAACTGACTTAGCCACCACGGGTACAATCTAGCCTACCCAACACGAGGTGCAAAACCAAATTTCAAAAGAAAATAGTATATGACCGCTCCTCTCTGTATCATTAGAGTAAGTATTCCTTCGTATCCAAATTGTGTGAAATGAAACTATCCGTCAACACGAATGCAAGTCCACTAATCCACCACTTACTGCGACGAAAACTTGACCACAACAAGTTCATGACCATGATTCGACCTGAAACAACCTATATCGCAAAGCCATAGCCCTTTCGAGCATTATAGTTCGAAGCCCAGTCCAAAGTTGAAAGATTCACAACCCAACAACGTCAAACTAAACCAAACTCGGACCAAAACCAGGATCACCAAGACCACCACCACCAATAGTAGGGGTGTTCAAATCAAAACCGATCAAAATTAAAACCGCAAACCGATCCAAAAAACCGTAAACCGCACAAAACGGAATATTATTGGAAGTGTTTGGATGATATTTTGTGAAAACCGCTCTGATTGGATAAGATTTTTTTTATAGATTTTTCAAAACCAAACCGAACCGAACCAAATCGCATTCACATATTTTAATACATACTTCCATTTTTACAAGTATAATGTATTATATTAAGCTATTATTTTCTTCTTTTTAATTCTTTTAATACTATGTATGAATTTAATTTATTCATTTTGGTTTCTATTTCGTATGTTTTAAAGATAATCGATTATTCTTATTATGTACTATTAATTTTTTATAAATCATATGTTATATTTTGTATCAAACCTATTATTTTATCGTATTTTTATAAGATTATTATTAATAAAAAAAAAGTTACAATTTGCAATTTGGATATCTAAAAACCGATCCAAATTAAACCGCATTAATTTGGATCGGATCATATCAGTTTTTTAAAATTAATCATCCAAAACCAAACTGAACCGCATAAAATTGTATCTTTGGATCAGATGAGTTTTTGCCTCAAAACTGATCCAAACCGGACCGCGAACACCCCTAACCAATAGGCAAGTGGCGACAGTCTGTAAACCAATAGGATTGACCACCGTGGCGACGACGGTGGTTTTAAGAGACCAGATCCAGATCAAAATTGAGAAAGTGCTGATCAAAGCTGTTTTTTTTCCTTCAGAAACTCATCAAATAGGAACGCATCTGGAAACAGAACTTCCACCGAGAGCGAACCAACATCAAACAACAGTGAGAAACCTGCAAACAGATCTTGGATGATGAACCAGAACTGTCACATTTTGTGGTGAATCACACACACAACATGTTTTCAATAAACCATCGGTCACTGGCGGGAAGGACGATGATGGAGGTTTAAGAACAAGAATGTACCACCACCAAGGACGTCTGCGACACCTAGAGAAACAGACACCCGAAGGAGTTTGGTGATGACGCAACCGTGGAGGCTAATTGCATCACCAATATCATGGCTACATGGTGGTTGAGAAATTTGGATTAAGGGTAGAAGGATCTTGAGGGTACTGGGGTAGGTTGAAGAGAGAGGATATAGTGTTTCCTTTATATATTTTGCAATTTTGTATTGCAATAAACTATAATTATTTTGTTCAAGAAAATAAATTATACTTATATTTTTCAATGACACCACAATATAGTAAATAGGGTTAATTAAGTTTTTAGTTCCTATAAATGTTCACAGTTTTGTTTTTAGTCCCTACAAAATAAAATCACACTTTTTAGTCCCTGTGACATTTTCCTTAAGCATTTTAGGGACTAAAAATGCTGATGGAAAAAATTTATAGGGACTAAAAATGCTTATGAAAAATTTTATAAGGACTAAAAATGTTGATGAAAAATTTTATAGGGATTAAAAAGTGTGATTTTATTTTGTAGGGACTAAAAACAAAATTCTAAATATTTATAGGGACTAAAAACTTAATTAACCCTAGTAAATATAATAGAAATTTTTATCTTTTTGAATGACAACAAAAATATAACATTTTTATATGTAAATTTGTTTATGGGTATAATTGAAAGTGAAAAAGTCATCCCAAAATCAATGTATTCTCTTTATATATAATATAAAAAATATACACACTTATTAACTTGGACCTTCATATTTTTTTGTTGGTCTAAATTAGCAAAGCCGGTAGATTGACACACTTTAAATATGATCATAAATCTATTAAAGAACTTTATGGCCGGGAAAAAAATAATATTGTTATATATTCTTAATATTGACACCTAATAATTGTTAGAAACCCCGTCCTTAATGCATTCCCCGTACGTTGTGCTAACTTTAGTCTTAGGCTTATTCAACTTCAGGTGACTTTGTCCATGTTTGACATGACCCAAAATTGACATATGCACTTCAATAGAGATGTGAGGGAGAGATACAAATAATTGAGAACGTGGAATGACAAAAGCCAATGGAGGGCATATAACGTCGAAACAAAGCTTTTCAATGATTCTTCTTACATTATTGATAGGGTGGGTTACATATTATTGAATTTTGGTCGAGAATTGAGATTGGAGATCAATATCAAACTACTATTAATCAATTATTACACACCACTATTAATTGAATTGAAACTAAAACGATAATTAAAGTTAGCAAGATATTACAAGTACATTAATATCCACTACCACCTACTTGTGTGCATGAAACTCAATGAATAATCATTTCAACCACCTTAAAGGGAAATACATGTCTTTATTACCAAAATGATAATGAATGGCAACAAGCCTTCACTACGTTTTCCCTTATTGTCATCTTAATTATGGAATGATTGAAATCACGTTCATTTATTTTTTACTAAAATAGAAAGACAATACTATAAATGATAATAATAAAAATAATTACACAAGAATGGAAGACATGCAAACAACAAATCACACCATTAACTATTTTTAGACGACAAAATCAATCCTCTTAAACACAACATCTATAAATTTAAGACATAACATTGATACGTATTACCTTTTAATTTTTTTTAAAAATAAAAAATGTCAAAAGTAAATGATATAAAAACATATTAATATTTTATTATGGAGAGTAACCTGCAAGTTATGTGAAGTGTATTTTCTTTTTCATGTGCTGCATGCATGGTGTTGCTTTTACTCATCTCATTCTGGTGATGCTTGTAAGTTTGTATACACCACACCACGCTTGCAAGGTTAAACTATCTTTCTTTTATCTATTTTAATATAAGAAAGACTAAACAAGCTATATATCTTGTGGTCTACGTTAAAAAGTCCCACATCGGACAGGACATAGTCTGACAATGTATTTATAAGTGGGGGCAATCCTCACCTCACAAGCTGGTTTTGCGGAGTTGTGTTAGACCCAACCACGATTTCTAAGATGGTATCAGAGCCTCTCCAAGATCCATTGGGCCACATGCTATCAGGTTTTCGCTATTGGATCACCCACCATTTATGTCCACGAACCAAGCCCAATAGTGCTGGTCGTGAGGGGGTGTGTTAAGAGTCCCACATCGAACAAGACATGGCCTAACAATGTATTTATAAGTGGGGGTAAACCTCACCTCACAAACCAGTTTTGTGAGGTTGTGTTAGGTCCAACCACGATTTCTAAGAGTTTATGATAGCATCCAAGCCACAAGAAATCCAATTCAGTTGGTCAGGTGAACTAATTTAACTTCTTCCAAAATAAATCAAGCCACAAGCGTCTCATATTTATTCTTGTGGCTGTTCATGTTTATAGTTTTATTATTTGACTAAGCTTTTAATTTTGAATAATGGACTAAAATTCATACATTATGCTTTAATATACGGTTTAATATAGAATCGTGTTAAAAAAATGTGTACTCCACGTGTCATGTATTTTGTGTGACACTCCTTTCCCCTACAAGCATACATGTCTTAAGCAGCATTGCTATGTTTGGTTTCATGCCAACCATGTTAAAATTAATTAATGTTTTAGGCCCCATCATTTTTAAAATTGAGTTTTTTTTTCTATAACTTTCAAAGTTTTTCACCTCCACTTAATTTTGAGATTTTTTTTTCCGGCAAATGATGTGATATTATCATTAATGACGTAACAATGATACAATATACGATTATAGACTTAGATGACATTTCGTAATCAATCTTAACACATCCATCGACGTTAGATCTCTTGCTTGAATGTTTATGCTTCAATCTAGAGGTACTCGGTTCGAGACCAGTGCAGAAGAGAAAAATAATGAGTTCCAACTCACACATCAATCATATATTTCTTTAAAAAAAAGAATCGATCATATCTATAATTTTTTACCATCTCAATTCTCAATTGTATTTACCATGTGTCTCTAAGGATTTTTTTTCTTTGACAAGGTCCTTAATAAAAATGTTAACAAGGTCATTCAATTTGCATAGAGTCTTCAAATTATTTGAAATAGTTAAAACGTCTTTGAATTTTAGAAACGTCTATCAAATTGATTCCTCCATCAAGTCTCACGGAACAGTGATGACATGTTACTTTAAACGCTAACGTGGATTGTCAACTCTGATGCCACATACTCATAGATGAAGTTGATCAGAAATTTGATTTTTTTTAAATGAAAGACATTACGAATTATTATATTTTCAAATCGATCACTGGATTACTCATTAAAAATCAAGATGGTCCATGAATTATGTCACTCACTATCAAATCGATCATTAAATTATTTATCTTAACTATCGAACTGATATCTGATATTGTCAAATAAATGCTAAAAACCTAAAAAATGTGTTTAACTATTATTTACTATCTTTTGGATGTTTGAAATAATGTTTCATTCATGCTTAATGTAGCGTCCAATGTCTTCATGCAAAAGTGTAAAAAAATCATTTCAAATTCTGTTTTCTACGTCCACAGGCATATGATATTATAAACGTAATTTTGCATATGAAAGCCCTAAAGAAGCTCCAATCTTAGTGATTGAAGGGCAGTTAGTGATTTGATAGTACAATGAGGAGATGGAAGAACTCTTCACTATTTAAAAATGTGGCTAGCGGCATGAGAAGAAGACACGTTAACTGTTCGAGATAGAGTATGCATTAATGTGTAACCCATATAAGTAAATACAAATAAAAAAATAAAAATACAAGATAAAATTATATTAGATAATCCACATTAATGAATAATTTACATGCAATGTATATGCAAATTTAAAAGGATCCTAGTCTTACATATGTTACATGAAAATCCAAACAAATTAGAATAACATCATTTTCCAGAATGTATTTCTTATCCTCCCTTTCAAATTTTTATGGGTCCTAATGAAAAGACAATATCTAAGGTAACTGAGATGTGAGTTTATCTCATAAATCAATAAGTTACCGTAAAATTGTATATTTCATTCAAGGTAAATTTAAATTGTCCACCAATTTTTTTAATTAAATTGTCCTTTTTCTACTTCTTTTAAGTTGCATATGTATCTTTTACACATACACTTTTCTTCCCTCATGAGTGTACACAACTCAATTATTGATTTGGATTAGAAAAAAATGGAAACTAAAAAAATTAGGGAGCATATCAACGTCACATCTCCTTGCTTGGAATATTATTACAACGCCTAAATCCTCTACATGTCAGCATTTCCTTTATATTTTGTGTGCCCATCAATAATCATTGGAATATTATTTATATGAACTATCTACTAAGTTTTTTTTTTTTTTATATCAATAACTCATATATTTTAGATTTTCACCGCGTATTCTTCTCATGCTGTTAGCCAAGGTTGCATGTGGTTTATTATATGGTATGATTATGGATGTAGAAAACTAAGAATTTGTAATGTTCAGCACATTTGCATGAAGATTGTGGAGGTAATTAACATGAATGAAACTTCATTTCAAACATGCAAAAGGTAATGAATAAGAGATAAACAGATTCTTTTAGGTAATTTGTAATGACTTTCATTACAAAAGAAAAGTAAAAAAAACTTCAAATTTTTTGATAATTTCGTTTTTGTATATGTGACATCTGAGTTGAAAATCCATGTAAACGTTTAACGTTACACATCATCACCATTAACGAATCAATCTGACAGAAGGACTAAATTGATTGAAATTAACCAAATTCAAGAGTGTATTGGTTCTTTCAAATAATTTGAGAATGAAATTGATAGATGCATGTAAATTGAAGGATAAAAAAAGTCCATTCACTCTATACAATAGTGTTTGACAAATGGATTAATGTGTCACAATTTTTATAATTTCAAAGAATGATTTGTGTTTTCTATTAAAAAAAGGAATTATTTGTGTTTTTTTTTCTCTTCCATATAATATTTTTTTTATGTAGTGGTCGGAGTTTGAATCCCAAATCTTACGTGTATTGTCGCAACTAACCAAGCTAAGCTCACGAGAACTTTTATTATTATATGACTCGAAATGAATAAAATTTTATCGTTAAAAAATAAATAAATTTAAATTTATTTTTAATTAAAATAGTTGGGAAAAAAAGAACCCCACGTTAGTTTTCTCCGATTGTGAATTTCTCAAAATCACAACACCGAAAAATTGAAACCCTAACGCCGCACAGCTCACAGAGTCTCCGTCTCCGATCACCGTCAGCCGTCCAACAACCGCCGTTAATCAGATGGCATTGCGAGGAGTTTGGCAACTGAAGAAGCTCGTTGTTAGCTTTAGCGATTGGGGTGGAAGTAGCAGAGGCATTAGGTATACATACACAACAATCCCTTTACATTCTTCAATTTTCAATCTCAATTTCATTGGTTTATGCTTTCTTAAACCCTAAAGTTGTCATTTTTTTATTTGGGTATTCTAGTTTGTTGAATTATCGTGGTTTTATGCTTCAATTTTCTAGCTTTTATTCAAATAGTGGTACATAATGATTGAGTTTGATCAGTGTTACCGATAGTGGATCGCGGAAAATAGCGGTTTGTTTGAATTCTGTGACATTGCAATGCTATAGCTATTACGACAATATTTTGTACTGAATAGTGTATTACCGAACAATAACGATTTGTTCAAATTCTGTTTTGACTATGTTATAGCGCTCCAGCGGCGCTATTTAACAACACTGAGATTGATTACAGTCTTATATGGTTGTTTTTGTTACTGGTTACAAGGTTTCTGTCAGAATAAACTCGAATTACTGTGCTTTTTTCTAATTCTAAATGTCTAGGTGATATGATAGAATAGGTTAATAACTGAACTTCATATCGAGAAAAACCTATTCTTTTCAGACCTATTAAACACCGACATTGACACCGGTACTAATTTGAGAAAAATCAAACAGATATAATATTGGTGACATACCTTCGATCAGAAGTGCCGGTACTACATAGCTTCAGACTGAGAAAATTTTATGAATTATAATATTGGTGATTTTTTCTTAGAGCAAATTTCAACTCGATTGCTAGGACTAAAACGGTGTTCTAAACATTTATGGAAATAGTTTCTTTTTTCCCTGGAGTTTTGAAATCATTTAAAATCTGAATGGACCCATCTTTCAGTTGCTTTGACTGATAGGGATATTGAATAAAATGGTCAAGAATAATTCTGCTGTTGCAATGGTTCTACACTCCGAATCCGATGCAGAAATTTTTAAAAAACTGTTTTTATGGTTTGAGGACAATGCTAATAACGGCATTGTAGTTGGTTTGTATTTTTCTTGTTGCCTGATTGGCTGTGACTTCAGGTTACTTCAAAGCAAAATCTTTGAACAATCAAGTCTGAGAGAAGGTTGAAATTTAATCTAAGTTTTGATAACCACAACACTCCTGCTGGTTTTTGCATTTCACCTTTTGTACTAAAGGCCTGGAACAATATGCTATGAATAATCATTTTCATATTCTCTCCTGTTTTGAATAGGAGATTGTTGCTCTTAGTTTTAAATATTTGATTGGGAATTTATGGAGTCGCATTTGCTAGCGTAATAAGGCTTAGGGTCTGGGAGTCAATCATCGAAAAAACTAGCACATATTAGTGATTTAGGTGTCATGGATATTTAGTTTATGCATTTGTTGCATTCAAATCAATCCTGGCTTGTTGCTACTTCTAAATGTCTAGCTAATATGATAGCATAGCATAATAACTGAACTTCATATTGATTTGAGTTTCAACATATTTGCTTCAGACTAAGTAAGTTTTATGAATTACAAAAGTATTGCTTTTTTCCTTGGTTTTACTGACTTCTTAGAGCAAGTTGTGACTTCATTGCTAGAACCAAAATGGCGTTCTAAACATTTATGAAAATAGTTTTTGCTGAAGCCACTTGAGACCTGAATGGACCCATCTTTCAGTTGCTTTGACTATCAGGGACGTTGAAAAAAATGGTCCAGAACAATTCTGATGTGGCAACGGTTCTACAAGTCAATGCCATGTAATTACACTCTGAATCTGATGCAGATTGTTTTTTTTTTTTTTTTTAAAACTGTTTTTATGGTTTAAGAACAATGCTAAGAATGACGTTGTAGATGGCCTGTATTTTTCCTTTTGCCTGATTGGCCGTGACTTCATGTCACTTCAAAATCACAACTTTTTGACAATCAAGTTCGAGAGAAGGTTTAAATTTAATCTAAGTTATGATAACCACAAAGCTACTTTTGATTGTCTTTGAATTTTACGTAGTACTAAAGGCTTGGAAGTTGGAACAATATGCTATGAATAATCTTTTTCATATTCTCACCTATTTTGAATAGGGGATACTTACCTTTAGTTTTAAATATTTGATAGGGCATTTATGGAGTCACATTTGCCAGCGTTTAAGGAGGCGAACCCTCAGTTAGAGGTGGACACTGAAATGATTCGTGGTCAGCATCCACATCTAAAGGCTTTTTACAGTAAGATTCTTGGGCTCACTCTTAACTTTGTTACAAAGAATTTTTTTCGTTATTGTAATTGATGATTCTCTTGTGGAAAACAGAGAACCATAATGACCGAGTGGTGTGTGTGAAGAATATGGATCCGGAAGAGATACTTCTGCATGCAACCAGGCTAAGGAATGCATTGGGAAGGAAAGTAATTAAGTTGAGGACAAGACATGTAACCAAACACCCTAGCGTGCAAGGTACATGGACAACTGCTTTGAAATATTAGGATGAAAAAAAGAAAGTTACCCTAGTAGTGCTAAGTCAATCCTTTTCTCTGGTCAGTTAGTCAAATATTTGTGAACTAGTGAGCTTAAGTTCTCATGTTGGCTAAGTGTTTGATTGATTTATTATCAGGTGGTTGTGGCTAAGAAACCGAGTTTGTTTACTCCCTTATATATTGTTAGTTTGTAATAATAGCTATCAGATTAATCAGAGTTCTGAAATTATTTTGCCTTCATACTTTTTTTATCTTGTTAGAGAACCATGCTATACTTTACTCGCCAAAGAAAAATTATTCATATAATGGAATATGTATTAATCAACAAATATTGTAAAACCCCTTATCCAAATAGCTGCTTCTCAGTACAAGGCCATATAATTGTTGGTGGCCAGTTCAACATTATTAGCTCTTCTAAATGGCGATTTGCTTTCTCAGTTGTATGAGATCCGTCAGACCATATATATTCAGCAGGGTTACTGCATACCTAAAAAATTTCTATTCCAGTTAATCCTTCTACACCCAGATGCTCTATATACTCCAGTTCCACCTCAGGCTGTCTTTGCTTAAATTATCTACAGTGTGTGGACAACAATATCAAAATAGACTCAAACCACAGTATTGAGTTAGGGTTTAAAATTAGCCATGACCTACCATATTGGAAAGGCTTGTTGATTTTGTCTAGAACTGCAGTATAGTAGTTGAATATTGTATCCTGGTAATGTGCTTTTTAACTTCTTTAGTGCTATAGAAAGAGCTCTGTTGTGTTCTCTTACTGACACTATTCATCTCAGTTGAGCCTTCATTGCTCTAGCTTTTGGGACACAACCCAAAAGCCCTGCATTTTGAAACCAATTTTCCTGCCTCCTAGAAAGTAATCGCTGCCTCTGGCTCTAATACTTAACAAGTATACGCCATTGTTCAAATCCCTCTTGGTTTTTTTTATCACCCAATGTTTGCTTTAATGCCTTCACTGCATCCTTGTAATGGCTCAATTGGGTTTGGAAGATTTATATGAAAAGGGAAATAATCATCAAGTGCCCATTTGCAAGCCTACAGTGGCGTCCAGTGGACTTATTGTGGGTTTTCTTATCTCATGAGCACTTCTAAAGGGTTTAGAAGAACTTGTTATAAATATCTTATAAAGGTCATGTGCAAAGTTTCCTTCGGTTGTAGAAACAATTTATGCATCAGTAGAATGCAAATTAAATCAGAAATGAAATATACGCGACACAAATGGGAAGATTTATCTGGTGAAGTTTCATTTACTAGTTTTGGATTGATGTAAGTGAGAACTCTTTCTCCAGCTGATGCAAAACTAGTCCTATCAGTAAACCACCATGTTGCAGGTTTGTTGCAAGTATAGGCGAATTTACAAATTTACAAATTGAGCTGCAATCGATGATACATTAGTCAGTAATAAGCATCTATGTGTTTTCTAATTTAGATGTAACAACTTAAAAGAAATATCAAAGTGAATGATAATGTCCAGGATCAAAAGTGAATCCTGGAAATCAACGAGGTAATGGTGTTGCTTCCCTTTGTTAAGCTTAGCAGCATAGTGCGCAACACAGTGTTCAAACTTGTCAGAATCTGCTGTGTTATCAGTTCTTACATCTTTCTGTAGTTTTCTAAGCTTCAGTTAATCATGGTTTGAAAGAGTACCTTCTGTGGATTGCTATTACTTTTGGTCACAGTGCTGGCCACTTCAATTTCATGCAGAGATCAATAAATGAAATTGGTTTTAATGAGTGATGTGGATATAGGGAGCCACTTAAGCACCTAATCCGTAGTTGTGTCAATGATAATTGTTAAGATGAAAGATTTAATTAGAATTTAGTGAAGTACATTAAAATAGCATGATGTTGATCACAAACTATATAAACGTACCATATATGCAGATATTGTTTCCCTTAGTAATGGAATTCAAATCTATTATATAAGGGCAAAAGAAAAAGAGAAAGTCCTAAATCCAAGCACAAATTTATTAAAACCTCAATCTCTAAACAATAATAACTTAAACATATATGGTAGAACACAGAAGCTAATCCACATTGTTTTGTATGGTAGAACACTCAAATTTCAAATAGTTGTTTTAGATTGTAAGGCCATGTGACACTGCCATTTCCATTCCATATCAATTTGGCAAAATACTGATTAGCTTTCTCTGTAGGATGATGAGTGTCAAAGAATACATGTTCATTCACATTGTCACATAACTCATATTCTTTGTTCCCTCCACAGCCACTTCCACAACATGCTACACTTGCTTCTTTAAAGCCTTCCCAAAAATTTATGAAACATAAAATTAACAATGATTAGTATATATGCTCACACATAAAACTCACTACATAATAATTAATAGTTTTCATGAATGTGTACCATAGTTTAAAGGATACTTCATCACTTCAGAAAATGCACTGTAGAAATCATTGATTGAATATTTGAATCCCTTTAGCTGGTTCTCTAGCTTTTGAAGCATTTTTGTTAGTTTATTGTTGTGTAGTCTTGCCACTGCTGAAATTTCATCTATGCATTCACCTTCTGTTCCATTATTGACTAACATTCTTATGCTAGGATAGCAGCCAAAAGGACCCAAATTAAGCAACCCAAATTTTCTTCCACCTAGGTCATAAATTTCCTATAAATAAACATATCATATATATTGTTAGCACAAAAGAAATATCTTATATATATTGTTGGCACAAAAAATCAAGGCTTATAAAACTTTACATACTTTGATGACATTTGTGAGGTTTCCAATGACAATATCAACAAATTGTTGATGATCAACAGGTAGAAGACTACCAGAGTTTGGATCCAGAAGACTACCATAGTCATTGCTTCCAACACTAAATAAGTATACAGATTTGGACAACAATTCCTTTGTTTTTTCATGTCCCAATTTCTCCCTGAATAAATTCTTTACCTTTTTTAAATAACTCAACTGAGTTTTCAGGTCTATCACCTATATGTTAACAACAATAAGAATTCAGATAATGTTTATATTAGTATATACTGTATATAGTTTTTTTAATTTTAAAGGTAGAAAAAGATATTCAATGAATTTAAAGATGAGCTTACACTTCCTTGAGATGTTTGAGAGAGTGCACCAGACCCTCCTGATGCAAAATTAACTCCATAGATATATTCAGGATGACCTGGATGCAAATATGGTGGAAGTAGAGGCAACTTGGCATACTCAGCTGAAAAAATTAGACAATTATTTGTTATGTTTTGTTTTTTTTTTAGAAATCAAGGACACAATAGTATGAGTCGATAAGACAAATCCTGTTCAGGTCTTTTGACAATCATCATATAGTGCATATGTTGTTTCTCATAGCTGAATTTAGCGACGAAATTTACTTGTATTTTCCTTTTTCTTGAAATTATAATTGTCATCAAATTTGTTTTTCACTTTTACGAATTAACAATCTTGTCTACAAAATTGTAACCCTTTAATAAAAAATGGTCCATTTGCTAAATTCCGCTATTAGACAACATCATGTGACACGTTAAATGAAAATGTTTACGATCTATGTAATCTCTACATCATGCGACGGAATGAGAACTCCTCAAGAAAAAATGTGACGGAATGAAAAATTATCTTAGACTTTGGGAGAATATGTGGCACCCTCTCTCTTATGAATGGAGCAAAATTTTGAGTAGAGACGTGTGATCTCTCTTTTTCTCTCCCTTGTTATCCAGACATATTGATTCGTTGTTTCTCCCAAAGCTCCCCCAGACTCCTATCAATTATGTAGGGAGGATAATTTGAATCTATATACTAACTAACAGAACAAAATAAGCATATGTTTTCCCTAAAAAAATAAACATAGGTTTTGAATTTTTTTTGGAAAAATCTCGTACCTACAAAATCTGGTATCATGCGTCCGTCAGAAAATCTACCAGAAGGGTACCTAAAGAAAGTTTGTCCATAGGGAGGATAATTTGCCTGGTTACCAATGGTTGTATTGATGTAATTGTTGTTTCCATTATCAAATAGTGAATCTCCAAATATGAATAGTGCACCATGTTTCTTAGGCAAGCACTTCATGATCATGCTATTGCTAAGGCAGTGATTAATTTGCATAATAATACCCAAACACAATACCAACAGATACATTAAACCCCCCATGTTTGCAAGCTTTAACTTAATTAATCCTATGCTTCACTTTGGTATATGTAATTAATATTGCTAATTCAATTTATAGCTTGGTGGTGAGTTCGTGAGTGTTATTTATATACAAGTTATGGTATATTATACATCTGGCTATGCAGCTCACTTCATTACCAAATTCTTTCAACAAGTCTCAGTAGTCAGCGTCTCAATAAATAAAATAAAATTAATTATAACAACATTCTAATTTTGGACTATTCAACAAAAGAATTTTTTTACATTGGATTAATAGTATATGATTTTGTCAAGAAATGAGGCTAGTATATAGTAAGATTGCTTAATGTACTTAACTCACGAGACTTTTTCCTTTCGTAGACTAGTCTCTTTAGACTCTTTGTATGACATCAAGTTTTATTTTTTTACAAAAATAAAACGATATTCATTTATTCGAATTGATAGAATATAGGCTAAAATATGGTTTTAGTCTCTGCAAATATGTCTCGTTTTGGTTTTAGTCCCTGGTAAAAAAAAAATTCGTTTTTGGTCCCTGCAAAATTTTTTGTTTTTGAAAATAGTCCCTGACCCCATTTTTGTGATGATTTGCATACGTGACACATTATAACTGAACCAATTTTATAGTTTTTGGTCCCTGCAAAATATTTTGTTTTTAAAAAAGGTCCCTTCAAATTTTTTTGTTTTTGAAAATAGTCCCTCCAGGGACTTTTTTCAAAAACAAAATTTTGCAGGAACCAAAAACAAATTTTTTTTTTACCGGGGACTAAAACCAAAACGAGGCATATTTGCAAGGACTAAAACCATATTTTAGCCTAGAATATATCAGAATCAACATCGTTGAAAACGTAAAGGGTGAATCTGCTAACAAACTCATAACATCCAGGTTAATAGCATAAACGACAAAATGCTACAAATAATATGATAAAACTACACGAAAACAACAATTTTATCTTGAAATTATAAGTTTTGACTTTTTGATTAAGTAATAACTACGCTATTTTTAATAAAAAATTACTCCTTGATTAAATTGTCTAGTCTTTATAGTTACCTTCGATACTCTTTCTTGCCAAATGTATAAAAGCATACTAAAAACAAAGCCATTTTCCCTACCTTCTGTCCCATTCTTCAACACGCATAAGACAAAACACAAACACGAAATCAAATCAAGACTAAGAACAAAGAAATTCACACACAACATACTTCGTTTGTAAGGAAACTTATTTTATGCATTTTGAGATTCTATGCTGAATTTAAAAATCATGCCTTATTTAACAAAAATATTTTCTAAGGCATTTGTGTCATAATAATTTAATGGCTTAATACATCCCCGGTCCCTTAACTTATTTTATTTTCTCAGTTTGGTCCCTTAACTATTAAGTGTCTCAATTTGGTCCCATTACTCTTTTGTCGTTTACTATTTTGGTCCTTTCCGTTAGTTTTTAATCTTAAATGTCTAAGGTGAACCAACTTTATAGGTGATGCACCATATACCTTATTAAATCTTGTATCTTTAACCATTTGATTTTTTTTCTTCAAATGGAGACCGTTGGATCAAAGAGAGATCTATTGTAGGTTATAATAAACCACAAACACCTAATTTTTTCCTCCATCTTCTTCCCAAAATCATCCCCAAATAAAACTCTCAAATTTATTCATCATCTTAAAAGAAAGAAAAAATAAGAAAATCAAAAATACTACCAGAATCATCATTATCTTCATTTCATTTTCCTTAACATTCATCTTAAAAAAAACATTCTCATTCTCCTTCTCTTTTCTTTCTCATGATCTTCATCATCTTAAATACCATGTTCTTATAAACCCAGAAAAATTAATTAAATCCTTCACCAAAATCTCAAATGAATTGAAACCCATTATTAATATTAAAAAACAAACTAGAATTGAATTGGTAAATCTGGAAAGAACAGAAGGAACAACAGTGCAGCATAACAAAAGGAACAACAACGCAGCTGAACTAAAGGAACAACAGTGCAGCAAAATTGGATTGAAATTAATTTTTCAAGAACAAAAACGCAGCAACAACAATGCATCAGGAATCAGAGGTTTAAACCCATTTTTCCCTTTTAACCCGGTCCAAATCTGCTCCCCAACAACACCACAACAACAACAAAATGGGGTTGCTGTTCATAAATAAAAGGGTTTAGATTGGGATTTGGAAGAGTTTAGATTAGATCCAAAAATGGATTTAGATTGGAATATGAAAGGATTGATGTTGATGATGAAGGATTGTAATTCGAAAAAGAGTTTTTTATGAAAGATTGGAAGAAGTGAACATGAACAAAGAGGGAAGAGAATGCACATGAGAAGAGGAAGAAAGAAGAGGACGAAGGGAACACAGAGAATAGAAGAGAAGATAATTTTTTTTAATTTCTTTTTTAATTTTTATTTGTAGGAAATTCAATAGAAATGATCATGTGTTGCGAGTTTATTGTATATTTGCGTGCTTTCTAAATCCAGCCATTGATCACCAATCTTAAATGACATGTGAACATGGAGTTGACGGAGAGGACCAAAATAGTAAACGGTAAAAGAGTTATGAGACCAAATTAAGACGCTTAATAGTTAAGAGACTAAACTGAAAAAATAAAATAAGTTAAGGGACTAGGGGATGTATTAAGCCTAACTTAATTATGTTTTTTATTCTTAAGTTTGAACTATGTACGCATTTGATATTGGATTGTTTTCGAGCCGATCAAGTTTATCTATTATATTTTTTGTCAAAAAAGTTTATCTATTTAAAAACAAATATTTATACTCCTTCAGTCGATTTTCTTTCACTGAAACCTTTAAAGTCTATTTTTTTTATTAAAATATTTGAGATTTGATGATAAATTTTGGATGAAACAATTGTAATAGGTTTTTTTTTTTTTTTTTATTTTTTATTAAGAAAGGTTATATTTTAAATATGAAATGATAAATTTTTAGAATGGAGGAACATGATTTAAAGAGGAAAATTTGAGCTTTTTTTTTCTATTTAGAATTAAATTTTATATTTTAATATGTAAGTTTTAAGTAAAATAATTTTTAAAATAATCTGATCACAACACCTTCATTCACTATTTTGTTGGATGCTTGTACACTTCCACGAGTTTCATCATCTTGATCAGCATTGTTGTCATCATCTAATTCTACAAAATAAGAAATTTGGTTGTTAAAAATATATAAACTATATAACCATTTAAAAAATGATAGAACATTAAAAATGGTACCTTTAAAACCATGTAACTAACTACGTGTGCAAAAGACAGATGGAACCAATTCATCTTTCATTGAACTACTATACTTATTCAGAACTCGAGAGCCAATACTAAAACCATATTCTGATGCCACCGTTGTTATTGGAATACTCAATATATCGCAAGTCATCCTTGTAAGATTAGGACTTCTACGACTTCTTTCCTTCCAATAAGCAAAGATATCAAATTCCACCAATGGAGGCATCTACAACTCATCTAAATAAGTATCAAGTTGATATTTTTGGGTGTTGGTACTTACTTGGCTTTTAAATTCTTCAAATGACCTAACCATATTGCAAAATATTCATACAACAACAACAACAAAATAATTAAAAAAGAAAGAAAGAATATATGAACTTACATCATATCAGGATGACATAATTCGAGTTCCTTCTCCATAGCTAGGTTGCACTTGTGAAGATCTTGGATTAGAAGAAGGAATCTCATGTTTGACATACTCGACAAAAAGCTTCTCCAAAGTCGTCTTAAACATTTTCAACTTCTTGAGAGGATAAGTTTTTAATATGCAAATTTCAAAAAGTTAAGTTTTTTGGTTGCATCATGTATAGCCACAGATGCCACGACCATACTATAGTTCAATATATACTTGTCAAATTTTTCCTTCATAGTTCTAGCCATGTTTTGAATCAACAAATCCTCACTTATCAAATAAGATCTTACAATACACTCTATCTTCCATATTTCTCCAAAATACAAATTTGATGCAGGATAAGAAGACGGGGATATCAAGCTTGTGATATTGTAAAATGGCTTCAAAATCTCACACATTATTTCAACCCTTCTTCACTCATCACTTGTAGGACAACACTTAAAATTGAAATCGCAAAAACTTAAGCTATAAAAAGCACGACGATAATTAATCGCACTCTGAAGCATTATAAAAGTGGAGTTTCATCTAGTAACACAATCCAATCTTAATCCAATTGTTGCATTAATATCACCAACATTCTTTACACATTAAAAAATTGTAACGTTCTACATTCTCTTACCGTAACATATATAAGTCCTTGCATTTATTAACCAATAACATTACAAACCGAGCTAAGTTCACATTAATTTTTATTTTTTTTAACACATCTATTAACAAAATATAATTTCCAAAATACTTCAAAACTAAATATTTTATAAAAACAAATAAATAGTCAGGTATTTTAATTTTTTTGAAGGAAGGTACTTTTTTTTAAAGCACTATTATCTAAAACAAACATACTCTAAATTACCACAACTATGACTACTATTTTCAAATATGTTCATACGTACATTATAAGAAAAATTATGGTGTTACACAATCCAGTTTGCTCGCAGCACTGGTGCTACATCCATTTTATGCACACAATTAAGTTATACTAGAGATTAACTATTTTTATTTATGTTATAAATATGGGAGAATAATAATAAATCATGAAGCAAATCACATTGCTTGAAAGAAATCTCTAATAGTGTAAGACCCAATAGTATGAGAGTTTCCAGTAGGACTCCACATTTGAGCTGCCAATTGTTTGTAAGCACTTTCTGTAAGATGGTAAGAATCCCAAAATACACTTTCATTGGGTTTGTCACATAATTCAAAGTGTTTCTCTCCTCTTTTTCCACCACAACTATACTCTCCTCTAAATGGTCCACTCCCACAACATGCTGATTTTCCTTCCTTAAAGCCTGCATCAAATTTATAACCACAATTTTCACATATTAATTTACAAAATTACATATTTTAGAAAAAGTAATTTGAATATGAAGGTGTAATTTAATCTTATTTTAGTTGTACTATGAAATGTTAATTATACTCATTTGTAAGATAAGACAATCTATTTTACAAAAATGTTAGCAAGACTTGAACCTAAGGCTTAGGGTTCGATCCAAAAAGGAAAAAGGAAACTTGAAATGAGAGGGAGAGTACCATATTTTAAGGGATGGTTGATCATATGAGAAAGATCTGAGTTAAAATCATAGAGAGAGAATTTAAAGCCCCTTAGTTGCTTTTGCAATTCTAAGAGAACCTCATAGAGTGCTTGATTATGTATACTTGCAAGTGATGAAAGCTCTTCTAAGCAGCTACCTTTTCCTTGTGATTGAATTATTCTAGTTCCTGGAAGACATCCCAAGGGTGGTAAGTTTAAAATCACAAATTTTTTAGCCCCTCTCTTATGTATTTCCTGAAATATGGAAAAAAAAAAAATCACTTATGAATACACTATTAGTAAAAATTGAGAGAAAAAATTGAAATATATCATTGATTTTGTCCGATATTTAATAAGAAAGGAATTAGATATTGGACTAACATAAAGATTAAAAATATAGAATCAAACACTTTTCCTTTACATGCCTCGTGATTGTAGGGTTGTGGACCGTCATATTTATTAACATTAGCTCACCCCTATCATCTAAGTCCATCACCGGGTAGCAAAGCCCATAAACCAAAAACAACCACGCACTCAAACGAAAAGGTGTCACATGTGTGTTTACTCATTCATACCTAAAATGAGCACGATAGGAAGGTGGGGGATATGGGGTAACAATTATCCGAGTTGGTAGGCCACGAGCAGGATCACAACGAGGAACAAGGATGATACATCAAACACGAAACCCAAATCGATCATCCTCTTTTTATCCAAAATATTGACACATAGAATTTCGGTTGTAACACGTAGTTAGAGATTCGCAATAACTTAGCGAGAACATTTTTTTCATCTCTAATTTTAATAATTTTTTCTTTTAATAGTGACTATTTAAAAAAAAAAATGTATGTAAATAGGAAGATTTGCATTATACCTTGATAGTAGAAGTGAAGTTACCAATCACCATGGCAACATATTCTGTATGAGAATAATGTTTTAGAACATCAGAATTTGTCAAAAATGGGCTAAGATAATCATTAGATCCGATGCTAAACATGTAGACAGCATTTGATAACAATGTTTTGGAATCAGAACTGCCTAACTTGTGCCTCAACCAAGTTGTTACTTTCTTGAAGTTTATTGCTTGTGTTTTGAAAGGTATTACCTGAAAAATCGACATACAAATCCATGATTTTGCCTAACAATTAAGTTAACATATATGAGTTATCTCAGTGATGTATCGTTTAACATTTACATTTTCATCTAATATAGGACTTCTCACTCATCATATACTATTGGTTTGTTGTTTTAAGTACTTATTTACTAACTACCTCAATAAACTTGTGGACATAATTAAAGAAGGAAAATGTTTGCTCATAGGGTAAACACCTACGAAGAAAAAATAAAAGAAAATAATATAATAGATGTAACAAGTTGTTGGATGTAACAAGTTGTTGGTGTTGGGAAATATAGTGTATGTAGTATATCTAATTAATTTACTAGTATGTGTCCGTGAATTTAACACAGTTGAAAATGAATATTGTATAATATATATAAGGTTTTGATTTGAGACACTTCACTTATTAACTTAAAAATAGAATTTCTAATTAAACTATTTGAAAAGAAAAAAAAAATCTAATAAAATATAGCACTGCTTCCTCCTCAGTTAAGATTATTAATGCTTCACCGACATTAACGTGGGAACCATGCTATGCGCATAGCCTACTAAAGTTGACACGAATATAATTTATTTTTTTGGCAAAGACATCATGAGTATAATTGAGTAATTGCTATATACATTTTTTTGACGAAAAATTAATCACTATATACTTAGTCATTTTATATATATCTCTCCAAAACATCTTACTAGTTAAAAGTGGCATTAAACAAAGGACTAATTATAATGTGAATGAAATAGACATACCGAGCCTTGGAAAGTTTCAACAAGTGCACCTGCTCCACCAGATGCAAAATTCACTCCATTGTAATATTTGTTATTGTCAGGTTGTAGAAATGGTGGAACCAGTGGAATATTTACGTATTCAGCTAGAAAACAAAATGTATGACAAAAGACATGAGTAGAGAATCTTCTTTTAAATAATTAAATTGATTTCCATTAAACTACGTGGACATAGATTTTTTCGTTTATGTAGTCTAGTGATTATAAATTATAAATTCATCTTATCTTTTTAAACTGAATAAATAGATGGTTGAGTTTCAAACTCAGACGCATGCATATATAATATAATTTTTCTACAAATTTGAGATAAATTCACGGAACTTTAGACATGGCTTTTTAGTTTATAAGAAATGAAAATATTAAGCAAATTTTAATTCATGTTTTTTTCCATAGACGAAATGATAAATATAACCTAAAACTCGGACACAATTGCCTGGTCTAAATTTTAATAATCCTAATGGCTAGGAACTAAAATATCTTAAAAAATTACCCACATTTAATATCCCTTAACTAACAACATACATAATTTTCCTTCTTCTTAACGGTCAAGTATTTCTTTGTTACTTTTTTTTTCATGACCACATTAGATATTTTTACTTTTGTGATGGGAGACAGAAAATATCAAAATAATTAGTTCATTATAAGTATAATGATATAAATCTTACCAATAAAATCTGATATCAAACGGCCATCAGAGAATCGACCTGTTGGGAAGTTGAAGTAAGTTTCTCCATAGGGCAAGAAATTTGCTTGGTCAAAGGTTGTAGTGTTTATGTAATTGTTATTGCCAGCATCTAAGAATGAATCCCCAAAAATGAACAAGGCTTTGTTGCTTCTATAATAATCTGTTTTGCTTCCAAAGGTTTGAGATATAATAGCTATAATAAGGAAAACTTTGAAGAAAATAGAGACTCCAAGATTTTGCACAATGAATTTCATCTTCATATATTCAGTTTCAATCTCAAATAGGCCATATCTGACCCATATTTATATATATGATGACTTGATTTCTATACATATGTAAGTCTATTCAAATAGCATATGTTTATTATATATATTTGGACTGGTCAACACGGTTTGATTGGTTGAAATGTTACTTCATTTAATATATTTGTAATAAGCATGTGTGGTCTAAGTTAAAGGTGATTACCTATATATATGCTTACAAATAAAATATATTTTGGATTGCAATATCTGATATTTTTGTCCATTAAGCTGAAAATTGACACATTGGTTGAATTTGGTGAGTATGCAATGCTTTAAATTGGCCGACCAAATTGCACTCTAATGATCAATTTGCCTATAAATTGGTGAGTGTTTGCTTTCACATTCATTTACCTACCATGACTTGCTAATTTGGGTGTTGCCCAAAAAGTAGTGATGCTCGACATGATATTCCTATTTAAAAGTTTTTGATCTTTTTAAACAACCAAATGTTCTAGTCGAACCTTTCTTACGTGTAACTTCGTCTTCAATTCGTGCAGTAAGTTCTCCTACATCACTTAAAAAGACTTATTTTATACACTTCAATCATGTAAATATATTAGCCAAATCTCCTTTAAAGAACAATTTGTTTTGGCCTTTCACTTTCTATGTCACTTATGTTTCACACTAGGAACATACCATTTAGAGCGAAAAAGTCTTTCATAATCACAAACGCAGCATCTCCTCAGGGTTGGACCTTGGTTTGTGCAAGGAGCTCAATAGAACTGGGTCTCCCCAATGTATCGACCTCAAAAAAAAATTAGGCCTATTAGAATTGGGTCCTCTTGCTTTTGGTGTTAGGTGGATGTTTTTTTTAAGAGGGTTTGAGGTTCCTCATGTATACGGTAATGATTTTCACCTTTAGGTGTACCGCATATATACTGCACCTTGTATTTATCTTTTAAAAAATTTAAATATAACATTATTATTTTAAGAAAAAAATACATTTTTATTTTATTATAGGCCTCTTTTCATTTACAGAGCCTATTGCCTGAAAACCGTTTCCGGGTCGATGAACTAATGACCTTACCTGCCCCATGCGCAAAAAGTTGAACTATTCTTTTTATAATAGGTTGGATAAGTGAATTATAACAATTTTTGGGGAGATTGATTTGCTAAGGACGTTTTCCATGAAATATTTTCTTATCGTTACTTTTTTTGGTTTTGTCTATTTGTGTAAACTTGTAATAATATAAATTTCTCTCACAATTATGGGGGTTATTCAATATCTACTTTTAGAGGTACAACATTGTTGTTGAGTCTATGAAAAACAGCTTCAAGAGATTTTGTATGCAATTTTATGGTGATGGAAGCCGATCCACTATTCTAGAAAGTGGGTATTCTTTGAGGTTACAGACTTTAGGAGTTCACTGAGGTTAGTTCATGTTATCGTTAGAACTTAGAACAACAATTGTTTTATGTTAGAACAGCAATTTAGTGCATAAGAATTAACAAAACGATATATACAAACAATGAACGTGAAATGTTTGCTAATGAAGTTCGGCCAATTGTGTTTACGCATGTGACCAACAATAGAGCTGTTGTAATTATATTTTAGAAAATGCTATCGTGCACGATAAATCTATCGTCAAATTTGTACGTATAAAGATGACCCCATTTTTGTTTGGTCCGTGTCTTCTCCCAACTCTCTATCATTCTCTCTTCTCCTCTCCCAAAATCAAAAAATCAATTATTTTCTAAACAGTATTTATAGAAAGAGGTGTGTTATTTGAACAACAAAAAATCAATTCTTTTCCATGATAATTTATGAGACAAACATAAGTTTACAAAGAAAAATAAATATTGATATAAAAATCAAAGCGATAAGGAGAGAAAGTAAAATTATAATGTGAAGATGAGAGATAAAATTATCATAAAAATTATCACAAATTGATAGTAGAAATTGTCATTTTTGTTTAGAATGCAGTCGTCATGTATGATGGGGCGTGGAACCGTGAATAGTTGGAGTTGTGTTGCTTATGTGATTTGCTGCATTATTGGATTTCATGTCAGCAAAAAGAGTTTAGTTTTAGTTGATGGACTCTGTTCTATGCTAGCTACATTGAGCAGCTGGATTAAATTTGAGATTGATTAAACCATTAAATTGGTCTATATCTCTATGTATACCACTTTTAAATTTGTTCTTGATTAAATTAATATTTTAAAATAGTCTTGTCACAAGTTTGAGATTAAGGTCTTTTATGTTTTGTTATATAATGAATATTAATGGATACCGAGAAACATTTGACAAAGATAACTATCATTTTAGAGTATTAACAAATAGAATGTTTTGCAAAGTAAATGACCGATTGATGGTTTACTCATTTGAGATTCTTATTTGTTTTTACTTATATCCGTTCTTAAATATGGACCACATACATCATTAAATAAATGAACCTAAAAAGTTATTTTTACTTATATTTTAAAACGGAGGAAGTACTTACAAAAGAGTGTCTCATGATACTCTTTAAAATTTCAAATCAAAAAACTATTCTTTAACAAACCAACTATTTAAGTTTTACTGCATATAAACTTTCCACATATAATTTTTAAAGAGCATTATAGAGAGTTATTATTATTTGGGTTACTAAATCTTTTGGTCCCTGCAATATGAGCGAGTTTCAGTTTTAATCACTGTAAAAAAAAAGTTTAGATTTGGTCTCTATCATTTTAGATTCCTCCACTTTTGATCCCTCATTTAAACATGTCAGTAGAATATGCTGATATGTCATGATGACTATGTGATTTTAATATTTTTTTAATCTACTTAAAATTTATAATTAATTTCACCATTTAAAATTCTAAAACATAAATTAAAAAAGTAAATAAAAACAAAAACATTTTCAGAATTCTAGCACCTCATCTCTCTTCGAGCTTCTTCTCCCTCCGTCTTTCTTACCTCCAACCACCATCTCACCTGTCGTCCATCACGCTGTTCATCATCGCAGCACACCACCATCCACCACTCTCGTTCTCCATCTCCTTCTGCACCCTCCACTATCATCTCTTTGTTCCTCTTCCCCATCTCTCCTTTCCATCGTCATCTCTCCCTCGTCAATCAATCACCACACCTTCCTCCTCAGTCACCACCACCATCTTACTTAGACAATTTATGTTGTAAATCAGAAGCCCCAAACTTTAATTTTAAACCCTAATTTTCTTCCCCTCCAAAATTCAGAATATAACCTTTTAAATTCGGATTCAATTTTCTTCCCCTCAAGTTTCAATTATTACAGTCCAGAATCCCTAATTTCGTTTTCCTTTTCCCAATCCTTACTCCCCAATCCATGTGTTCATCTTAATTCTCTCATCCTCTTCGTGTTCTTCATTTAATATGGAAACCCAGAAAATCAATGAAACTCAAATCAAAACCTCTTTCTCAATCTTGTTGTGTGTCTCTGAGTAATCAAAATCAAAATCTTAGTTTCCTCTCAATCAACCTCACATTCGCCACTATTGTATGGAAAGGAAAGTGGAGAAGATAGTTCATGTAGGTCTCTCATTTATGTGGATTTTGTAGCAGATTCAATGAAGTTGAATGGTGTCTTTGTAGGTCCATTACTTCATTTTATCAAAACTGAGTTTAAGATGAAGATTAGTGGTGATTCATTTGTACTCTTTCTTTTTCGATTTGCTTTTGGATCTAAAAAGTCATTAACCTTTCTTTTTTTTTAGATCTGAATGTTTTGTAGAAGAGGCATAGATAGATATGAATGTTTTTGGGCTCGTTGAAGAAAATGATGAACCTATTGATTTTTTTATTTATATTTTGATTTTTTTTCGTTATTTTCTGATTTTTATCATTTAAATAAATTGTTTATAGATTAAATATCCAAGTGGCATCTGTATCAAAATGAAAAAAAAAATGAAAAAAAAAATATAAGTACACAGTCAGCAAGACACGTCAGCAGATTCTGCCGACTAGTTTAAGTGAGGGATCAATAGTGGAGGAATCTGAAATGATAGGGACGAAATCTAAACATTTTTTTAGAGGGACTAAAACTGGAATTCGCTCATATTGCAATGACCAAAAGAGGTATTAACCCTTATTATTTCTCATAAATCAAAGCTTGATAAGCCCATATATATATATATATATATATATATATATAACAAACTCATACAGCTAAAAAATATAATGAAATTATCGGACAGGATCGCATGAAAACACATCGAATTTTTTACTGCTATTATTTATGTTTATACTCAGGTGTAATTTCGACAAATCCAGTATAATAACATGCATGCATTTAACCTAATCTATCTGGGTGCTATGAAAATGGATTCTCTCAATTCAAATTTTGTAATTATATAATGTGGAGATCTTATAATTGATCTTCATGTTATCAATGGTAACAATCTTTACACTATTTTCCAGTTTCATTTTTCAATCAGAGGATCTTGATTCATATGTTAAGTATCATCTCAATTTTTTTCATTTATGTCCCTCTCAATTGTTACCAATTCCGCAATCAAATTTATTTACTCTCATTTTTTATATCAATAAAAAATATCTCGCCTCACTATTTTTCATTTAATCATAATGAGATTGATAACAATCGATAAACAACATGAAAGGAAAAAATTATCTTTTAAGAGGATCATTTCGGTTATCCATAATTGTCATTCGTCAAAAACAAAATATATTCTTTTTTGTTGAATCCAAAGCAAAATATTTTCATTCTTTTTAATTTGTATTCAGTTGTTGCTAGAAGTACTCCCTCCATTTTAAAATGAGTATCGATTTAGTCAATTGCACACAAATTAAAGAATGAAATGAAATAATCATTAGACATAGCACTTTTATTAAACTGCCTCCGGTCCTTTTTATTAGAAACAAAAATGAGAATTTTTTTGATCCTTTTTATAAGAAGATTGACCAAGTTTCAAGTATGTTTGAAACTAAATTTCATTTGTGTCCTTATTTATTATGAGATAGAAAATTAAAAGTAAATAAGTTAGTGGAATAAAGAGGAATTAATTTAGGGGTATTCATGAATTTTTTTTAAATGTAGAAGTGTATTAAATGAAGAGGACTATTTTCAATGTATTTCCTTGGTCTTGATGTTTTATGTCTTTTGTTTCTTGTATAAAGGACCGGGGGAGTAAGAAAAAGACAAATTTAAAGTTCTATTGAAAATTGTCTGAGAGAAAAGTTGGAGAGAATAAAATTTAAAAAAAAAAATTAAAGTTGTATTGAAAATGTAAAGTGACATTCATAAAATTATTCGAAATGAATGTCACATTTTTTTTATATAAAGTTGCACTCATTTTTTGCTCAAAAAAAAGTGTGACTAATTTTGAAGGAAGGGAGTACTTTTTTCAATTCATGGATTTCTATGTGTCACACTCTCCATAGTTGATCTAAACTTCGTAACTTGAACATGCCTAAATGTTGGAGCCGACATCACTTTTCATTTTTTACATAACTTTGATGGACTATTTTCTACGATATGTCAGACTATTCTAATTTTTCACAATTATAGCAACAAATTCACTCCCTCCATCCCAAATTATAAAAAAAAATTACATTTATTAAAAAAATTAAAATATAAGAATTTGGAGTATAGTTTTTTTGTATTTTCTTTGAAAAAAGTTTTACAATATGATGTAAAAACAATTTTCATTGGCTATTGGTTATGGATAAATGAAAGAGAGAGAAAATTGAATGTAATTTGCATTTAATTTTATGAGAATAAAAAAAAAAAATTCTTGGAAAAGATATTTTTTAAAAAAACAAGATTAAATAAGATAAAAATTTGTCTTTTTTTGCTTATATTTTGGGACAAAGAAAATGAGTGTTTTTTTGCATATATTATGGAACGGATGGAGTAGGTGATAACGAATAAAACAAGGGAAATGTTAATCAGTGTTCCCGATGCACCAGTTAAGGAAACCAAATGTAGTAATGCTACATTGAAACTTATGCATTCAAGGTCTTAAAAGTATAAAATGTGACATTTTTAATTTAAAATTTTCTCTTTTATCTCCTTAAGTGGTGCCCCCTCACCCATAAAACAATATTAAAGCTTGGAGTATATAGCAATCTTGTGAAGTTATTGTATCGTAAGCTAGAGTAGAACTTCACTTATATATATATATATATATATATATATATATATAAAGAGAAATGTTAAGGAGTGTCTTCGGAGCACTTTTTTAAGGATTATAAGTAGAAAGTATTTATGAAAATGTGTGTAATCAATATATCCAAAATCAAAATATTTAACTTTTTTAATGAATAACTTGTTTATTTTAGAATGCTTAAAGAGTGCCCCGAATGCACTCGTTAACAAAACTCATGTATAAATAGCAACTGTATTCTCAATATTGAATCATTGTTTCATTCACTCATATGGTATCAGTTTCCTTTCTTTTATGATCCTAACCGTTTTTTCTTCTAACCGTTTTATGTTGCGACTTCATCATTGTTCTTCATCCTCCATTGATGCAAAACCTTGTTCTTCACTCTTTCTTGATTGCAAAGTGTTTTTTACCCTTGATTCCTTTGAAGAGGAACACATTCCAAAGATCCAAGTCAATGCGACCAAACCAACCTAAATGAGCTATAACTTCAAAATTTATTTAGCAAATGTGTTAAAACTTTTTTTTTTTTTTTTTGAGCAGAAAGGTGTTAAAACTTCAAAATAAAAATAAAAAAACATTATGGGAATTATCTCCCAATTTTTTTTGGGGCCTGGGAGACATCAAAGAGACCTAAAATAAAATTCTTGAACTGAAGTTTGATTTTACCATTTTGCTGTGCATCGTTTTACTTTTTTCGGTTGTTATGCAGTCTCTATATTACCTTTGACAATGACATGTTTATTGCGAATTCTTTGCATGGTTTGGACTTTGTCATAACATAGAGGTGAAAACTTTGAGGTGTCCTACGTAGAGGGTGAAAACAGGTGCAGTCAAATAGGACTATGCTCTTAATGATATTTATACAACCATTTAACAATAATTTTTGTGACAATTTTTTTTATTAGCTAAAACATTAGAAAGAGAAAAATGAAGAGAGATGATAGAGACAAAGATAGTTCTCCAAAAATTGTAATAAAATAGCTGTTCAAATATCATTTCTCTATTTCCATTGCATGTAGGGGTGAGAATAAGTCGGACCGAGTTGAAAAAACTAAGGCCTAAGCTTTGGCCTTTTACCGGTCAAAGGCTTTATTTTAAGCTTGGCCTAGTTTTTTTAAAAGTCTGAACTGACCTATTAATCTGTCTAAAAGCCTAGTTTATGTTACATATTTAAAATAGAGTTTATTCATCCATTTTTCTTTCTTTTCAATTGTGCAACATACTAATGTATAGGTAAACATTAATTAGATACACATTAAACTAATAAAACACAATCGTAAAATTTATAGATGGATATTCAATGATAACCATACTTAACTTTAAACATATTAGTATGATAACTTAACAAGCTTTTAAATAGGAAGAAACTGAAAACTAATTCAACACTTAAGCAGGACAAAATGCATAAAATCTTCGATGTGATATAAAAATCACCAACTTAATATGAGAATTTGAAGGAACTGTTTTTATTTTTTTGTATTACAATATAAATAATAAATGTGAAAAAATATAATATACTCATTACGGGCCAACCTGATAGATCTGATTGACTTTTTTTATAAGCTTAAGCTTAACCCATTTAAATTAATAGGTTTTTTAAAAAGTTCATGCTTGATCTATTTTAAATGAGCTCGGTTGGACCGAACTTTCAGTAGACTGGACCATAGACCTCTGACGAATGACCTGACCTCTTCCCATCCCTAATTGCATGCCAAGTTGTATTGCTCATTCATCTCTTTTTATTTTTTATTTTATTTTTGTCTTGAGAGACAAAGCGGCAAATACAACTGAAACTAACACACACAACTCTAAAGTTCCGGTATCAAACCCAAGTGAAGGTGTTCAATCTATAAAATATCAACATTGTCGGTTAAACTATGTCTTACTGTTGCTCGCTAAGTCTCTATTTAAATTTCCTATTTGCTAGATTTATTTTCTACTCTTATAAAAAAGAAGTTATTCAGAACAAAAGCTAGAAAAAGAACCAACATGAAGCTAAAAACAGTGACAATAAACACAACATTCCAAATCTTGTGATATTGAAGCCTGTTTAAATTGACTGATTTTAACTTATCTATTATCATTAACACTCAGATTGATAGTGAGAGCTCATAGAAATAGTTAATTATAACAAGCTAAATGTCTAAAACTCTAAATCATCTATTCATGATTCCAGGATAATTATTTCACAACCACACCATAAAGCAAAATCATTCATGTGATATATGAAATCATCCCCACCAAACAAAGGGAGAAAAATTTGTCAGTCATGATAAAATTGTCATAATGAAGAACAACCAAGTTTACAATTATATCATCCATAAACATAAACCTTATAAACATCAAACTTAAAAATCCTCAAAAGGTTTTTGACAAGACAAAAGGATTACCTAAGAATCTATAAATAATTTATTGGCCACAAGAAAATAAAACTCCACGCTTTACTTAAAGCTGGTAACTTCTTCTTGTTCTGATTCCATCAACAATATTAAAAAAACCAACAATCCTGAAAATGATTCATAGTATGGTTAAACAACTATCCACCTTATAGAAACAAAATTAACGAAACCAAAACCGAATGTAAAATAAAAGTTACTAACTTGTAGCTTTATTTACATAACCGGCCAGGTGACGTTGTTTAGAAAACTCCGCCTGCGATGGAAGGCAGGTCATCGAAGTTCCAAAGGTTCATTGTGTTTCCACCATCCTGAGTTGTATCTCCACTAAGCAAAGCAGCCAATGAAGCATCACTCCAGTTATCGTTCTCGAAGAACTTCAGCTGGGATTCGATATCTGCGAGCTCTTCAGAGAGGGTCTTTGCAGAATCATTTTGCATAGGCAGCATATCCTGAGTGTTGTCAGACAGCATGTTCTTCTGAGATTCACCTTCCATAGGAGCAGCAGCAGAAAACACAGACGAAATCTCAGGTGTTTTTGCGCCTTGTTCACCCCAACATAGATCAGAATAATCAAATGAATTGCTTGAATGCTCTGAACTGAAATAAGCATTAACATCAGCAGATGTAAGCTGCACTCCGTTTCCGGAGAAGGCTCCGATGTCAGCATATTGGTTGTTAACCAATGGTTTCTGTTCCACCTGATCCATAGGAGAATAGTAGTTCTCCATATTTTCACTGAAATTGAACATTTGGTTTCCGTTCGGCTTGAAAGAGTTTAGATTATCATTCAACAGCTGCATCTCAGGATTTTTCTTGAGACGTTTTGAGGAAGCAACCGGAGCCTCTTCAGGGAAATTCACCTTGGCTTTATTGCCACGGATTCTCCTAGCTTCAGCATCATAAGCTCTTGCAGCTTCTTCAGCAGTGTTGAAAGTTCCGAGCCAGACACGGACTCCTTTCCTTGGGTCACGGATCTCAGCTGCCCATTTTCCCCATGGACGTTGACGGATACCCCTATACTGATTCTTTCTCTTTCTCTTCGAATCCTTTTCAGCTTGCTGGTTTGAATTCAAAGCAACAGATTTTGCAGCACTTGATCCTACAACACGTTCAAAGTTAGTTAGTATAAATGAGCAATTTGTTATTATTAATGAGCAATTTAGCACAGGTAACATTGTTTATCTCATGAAATACATGTTGGATTTATAACCAAATCAGAAGCAAAAGACTAGCAAAATTTAATGTAACAAACACCAAATCACCACCTACGTATGAACAATTTGTTTACAATTAATGAAACAGACGATAAAAGTTCAATTATGGTCCTCAAATTTTTAAAAGTTCAGATCAATTAAACAAAGACTGGTTCCATTAGATCACCATAATGATAGGTTAATCAAACATAATGATCACCAATTCATGCAAATATACAACAATCACTGGATTTACAGAATTGAAGTTAAAGCATGTAGTTAAATAACACGAAATTAGTTCAAAAATCACATGGAAATGAATCACCGAACACATGTGGTGATTGGTTATGAACTAAAAGTAAAAAAAAAAATCAGGCAAAGCCAAAGGAACAAACATGTTTTTTATCAACCAGCAAAATAGAGGAAAGTTCAACTTGACTGAACAAAAAAAATAAGTATTAACACCAAGAACCCAAGAAAAATTGAAGGTTACAACTTTATTTATGATAATTTAACAATTAAGAAGCAACTTAAACCAACTTTATTTATGATAATTTAACAATTAAGAAGCAACTTAAACCAACTTTATTTATGATAATTTAACAATTAATTAACAAGCAACTTAAACTAACTTTATTTATGATAATTTAACAATTACTAACAAGCAACTTAAACTAACTTTATTTATGATAATTTAATAATTAACAAGCAACTTAAACCAACTTCAATTGGATCTATAAAATCATTCCAATAATTACAACCAATCTAAATTGGATTTTTTTTTTTTTTTTATTATTACCAATCTAAATTGGATCTGAAAAATCATTCAAAGCTCATAAACACCAATCCACAAAAATTACATAAAAAGATATACAAAGGATCATTCATCTTTTTCAATCAACCAGAAAAATAAATCACAAAGCAAAAAAAAAAAAAAAAAAAAAAAAACTCAAGAAGTTTTCAAGATCTAAAAAACCATCAATACAATTTCATGTTCAATACAAACCCTATAAAATTAAATCACATAAATAAAAATAACCAACCACAAAATCATAAATCATACTAAAAAATCTCAATAATTCCTTAAATTTGGCAAAATTAATTTTTTTAATTAAAAATATAATTTTTCCATCAACTAAAAACATAATAAAATGCGGGCCATCAAAATAACAAATGCATGTGAACATTAAAACCCAAAAAGATTAAATTCAGACACACAAAAAAAAAAAAAAAAAAAAAGATTAATAATGAAAAAACAGTTACCACGAACAAAGGACTTAGAAGATTTGTTGTTCTTATTGGAAGCAAAGGTGAAACCTTTGACACCGACCAACAACCCTTCATCATCATCTTCATCCTCGTCTTCATCAAAATCAGAATCATCCTTAAACTCTCTGAACCCAGCCTCGAAATCATCGTCAAGCAAAAAAGGTTTCCTTGAACTTGGTTTCCTCCTCAAATTCGGCCAGAGGATATCCGCTGTGACACGGCGGGAACCACCCACCGCCGCCGCAGCTGGAATGAAGTCGGAGATAATAGCTCCACCACACATCTTTTTTCTCTCTCTTGAAAAAAGGTTGAAACTTTGTTATACCCAATTGAAAAACAAAAAAAAATAAAATTGTAGAAGATTGAAGAATGGTTGATTTTGTTTGGAAATGGAAATGGAAATGGAAATGGTTTTTTTGTGTTTGGTGTGAGAGTTGTGTCTTATATATGCATTATTGTTTTTTTACTTTTTCTTTTTGCATTGAAATGGGGGTGGGTAATTTGGTGATTTTACGGTTTTGTCCTTGGTTGTTTGAAGAAAATAAAGTTGTCAAATTTGTATTTGACTTGGTAAGAAAGTACTAGGTTAATGTTAGCATGGAACACACGTGCCACATAGTGTATGTATTAAAGGAGAGTCTAGAGTGATCTTTCAAAGTATTGACATAGAAGTTGGATGTTATTAGGACACATAAAACACATGTGACATCATACAAAATACGGTACTTATAGTGATGTTTGTACGATTATTGTTGGGATAAATTTTTTTCTTCTTTTTTAAGAAAAAATAATAGAGAGAAAGATAAATAAAGAAAGTAAAAATATGATGTAAGTATGAGATAATATTCTCTTATAATTGTATGTTCATAAATATTTTTCTATAAGTTTTTTATGGAAATATTTGGTTTAATGACTAATTAATTTGAAGGATAAATCTCATTATCCACTAGATAGAGTTAATTTAAAGTTAGATACTGAGTTTTTATGATATTTAAACGTTAGGATGGAGAATTGTTTCATGTGATATAAGATAGAATTATGCTTAAAAGTTACTCTAAGTTTTGTCAAATATCGATACCACAAAGTGATGGGGTGCAGCTTATATGTATTGACATGTGAGGAGTGACGAATGAGCGAAACCAATAAGACTATATCACTGTGTTTATTTCAACGAACTTTTGGTCCAAACATTTGTTATGGAAAACCTAGTCTCACACAAAATAATTCAGGAGTATTGTTGTAACACAGATATAATCTTTAAGGGTCATGTTAACTTGTGCCCTAAGGGCACATGTTAAGGAATTTAAAATGAGCAATTTTGCATTAAAAAACATGATAATTTAATTTTTAAAAAATTGACTGCACGACTTTTAATACATATATTTTTATAATGAGTTTCTTAACATGTGCTCTTGAGGATATAAGTTAACATTTAATAATCTTTAAATATGATTTGCCCATAAAATTTATTTATTTTTCACTTATACAACTCAACTCCACTTGACACTTGTCCAATGAAATTACCCTTAACGATACCACCGCGTGCAGGAAAACAAGTATATTGACTTATGGGCAAATGTGTAATCTCACGTTCACATGTCTTCTAAATAAGGAATCCACATTAAACTATTATTATTTTTGTCCTGATAGAAGAATATGAAATTATTATTTAATCAAGTAAATAAAATGAAATGGTTATTTGAATCTCATCATTTATAGAATCAGAAAATCTCTTTTCACCAATTAAAAAAACACAAGATCTCTCCCATCCAGTCAAAAGAAGAATTTTTTTTATTAATCCTATATAATGTGAACATATTAATGAGTATGATTTTTATCTCCTTAAAAAAAGAGTAGGATTTTTATGTATAGATCAAAGAGGGGAATATATAAATAATGAAATATACTATAGTAATATATTATTAAAAATTAAGAAAAAAATTTCTAAAAGTCATAGCTCACCCGATAAAAATATCAAGTAACATATATTAAAAATTAAAAAAAAAATCTACAAGATATAGTTCCCAAACTAAAGATATCAAGTATTATGACTAGGGTTATTATTATTTCGTCTATCTCTTAAAAGAAGATTAAAAACAGGAAAAAGAAATCAATACAATCTTGAGAGATAGGTAAAACTCAAGAGAACAAATATTACTTTCTTCTATATTGAAATGGGGTTGTGAGAAATGTGGTGTTACGGTTTTGTGCTTGGTTGTGTGAAGAAAATGAAGTGGTGAAATTTGCAGTTGACTAGGTAAGAAAGTACAATGTTAATGTTAACATGTTTACTAGTACTAGTACTGCCTTGGTCAGCATGGAGCACACATGTCTCACATATCTATTGTAGTTTATTTATGTTACATGTATGTGTTGAAAGAGAGTAATCCCTCAAAGTATTGACGACATAAAAGTTGGATGTTATTTGGACACATTAACCACGTGTAACATCATACAAAATAATAGTACTTTTTTTTTTTTTTGAAGGAAAACAAATAATAGTACTTATAATCTAGTTTATTTTTCATCTAAGTTGAGAGAAAATAATTACCAAATACAAATTGCTTTTGAATGATATGTTTATAAGGTGTAGAATGTAAAATATATATATATATATATATATATATATATAACATTATAATTACACATAAATGAAGGATAAACGTACAATAAATTGGGCCGTTAAGCCTTTCTAAATTATAAAATCAATCATCATAAACATAACATTCATGGACTTTATAAACATGACATTGCAATGCATGATCCTTTGAACTTTATGTAGAAGGTCAACAACCTCTCATTTAAAAAACCAAAAGTGTCAAATGCAAATGGTATAAAAGTATATTGATTATTAGAACAAGATTTCTTACGTTTGACCACTCTGATTGACATAACTTTTAGGACTGCTTGTTCTACCGAAAAAATCATGACCATTAATCCTACAAGTGGTGAAACCTTAGTCAAGTTCACAAATGCATGTTTTTCTCTTACCCATTCGTACACCGTAACACCCGCTGGCATATGTGTCGATCTTCCGTTTAGTGAGTCAATCAAGAAGTTCACATGCGCCTCCTTCTTCATTGATACTCCTATTCGTCAGAATTTATCAAAAAGGACATTACCTACAAATTAATATCAAATTATATGTCTACAAATATTTCTCTTTAAATTTCTTTTTAAAACTCAATATTTGACTCAACAATCAAATGATCTGGAGGTTCAATCTCAGTGTCTAGTAATGAGAGTCAATTTAAAGTTAGATGCCAAGTTTTCATGATATTCAATTTGTTGGATGGAAAACCGTGGCTCATAGGTATTGACGGGTGGGCAGGGACGAATGAGCAAAGCCAACGAGACTATGTCAATGCGCTTAGTCCCACAAATTTTTGGTCCAAATGTTTGTAGTAGGAGACCAAACCTCCCACGACATGGCTCGAGAATATTGATGTAATATGAATGTAGTCTTTAAATATGAGTTGTAACATTGTAAACTTTAATTGTTTTCACTAATAATAAAACAATACTACAACTCCTCTCTACTCAATGACAAGAGCATATTTAACTGAACTTCGTTACCAAATATCGCATTTCATTGTTTGTGTTTTATCATTTCGTTTATGTTGAGAATATGCCTTAAAATCAGTGTTTTTCAGTTACTGAGCATGTGATTTGAATTAGGCATATGTGTCTTTATTCATTTTATAAGTGGATGCATATTCTAGCAAATCTCTTTAGGAGTTGTTAACTTACACTATTTGTTTTTAAGAAAGACGGCTTTAATAACATGCACCTTAGGATTTAGATACTTTTTTTAACTATAATTAATTAAATTACTCTTTCTTAAAAATAAGTTGGTGTTCTTAGCAAATCAAATATATACATGTATATCTAATCAGCATAAGAGGCGACTTACCACCTGACATATGTCGAACAAAATTCCCTTCTTGATTAATTACCATCTTGTGCAGAAAAACAAGTAAAAATTATCTTATGAGTAAATTTGTTATCTCACATTCACATGACTTCTAAATAAGGAATCCACGTTAAAATATGAATGCTTTATCCTGATAGCAGATTTTTTTTTTTGACGAAAATAAGCTTGAAGCTTTTCATTATTAATCAGGGAATCAATACAAAATGGTATGTTATGATGAATATGCAGACTTCCTGATAGCAGAATATGAAATTAATATTTAATGCAGATAAAAAAATTAAATTATTATTTTGATCTCATCAAATTTATTATTGAATGAGAAATAATTTTTCCACCAAAAAATAAAAGAATAAGAAGATCTCTCCCATCCATTCAAAAGAAGAAAAAAACATTACTAACCCTTATATACTTTTAATATGAACATATTTTTTTTAGAGCAATATGAACATATTAATGAGCATTCTCGAGTTTGAAGAGAGAAATTCTCAGCCAAATGACTTCTCGGACGACAGACGATAACGCGTATTATATTTATTTTTAAATTAAAGAGTGGACATATATAAACAAAGGAATATACTTTAGTAACATTTATTAAAAATTGCCTCAAATATTTTATTAAAATTAAGAAAAGAAATTCATAAGTCACTAGGGTTCTAACCCTATCTTTTGTGTGAATTTTCGACGATCATTGTTATTTCGTTTTTCTATTCAAAAAGATATTAAAAAAAGAAAACACAATTTTAAGGGGGAGTTAGGTCAAAACTCAAGAGAACGGGTATTACAAACAAAACTACGTCCATTAAAACTTTATCAAGAATTTTTGGTGAGGTATTATTGGTGTGTATCTTTAATATGATCATTCTTTCACAAAATATATAGAAGTTAAGAATATTCCCTCAAAAAGAAGTTAAGAATATTATTTTTGTGAAAATAAAATTTAACAAATATTCAATGTATTTATTCCATCTATTTGATTATTCGTCCAAAAATAATTCAATGTATTATTCAATATATTTGATTATGAATGTTACATTTATAAAAAAAAAAATCTTAAAATTAATGTTATTTTTATTAAGTAAAAATCATATTAGTTAATTTTTCTAATTTTACCTCTATTTATTTTTTGATAAAATTCAACTATACCTCTATTAATGGTATGTCCATCACTCCATTTTACTTTTTTTAAGGGATCTTTCACTTTAAATATGCATGATAATAGAGAATACACTTAATGAACTAAATTTTATCGTTTGGATAAAAGTCATTCTACTTTATTAAGTGTATTCTCTCTTTATAATATTGCGTTGACATGGCTTCTAAACAAGGAATCCACATTATAATATAATTTTTTTATTTAATCTAGTAAAAAAAATTAATTTACTTTTTATAAATAGTGAAATTATAATTTAGATCTTATCGATTTCATTATAGAAGAAGAAATATCCCCCTTCCAGTCAAAAGAGAAATTTTTTTATTAATCCTTATATACTTTTAATTTTTTAATATATATTATATATATCAATGAGTATGTTTTAAATCTATATATAAATAAAAAAAGGACAAATATAAAGGAATATACTATAGTAATATCTTATCAAATAAATAAAAAAGGGAATGATATAAATGAATATTTTTTTATAAGGCGAGAGAAAATGACATAAAAAAGTGGGTCCCAACTTCAATCTGTCAGATGCTCATAAATATATTATTAAAAAAAATGAAAAAAATACATAAAAAACTGGGGGACATAAACTTGACCAATTTATCCACAAATGGAGGTCTACCCAAACGGAAAATATGAAAATTAAAAACAACACAAGTGGATTATAACATCCTCTTAAGCAGAGGTATAGATCGCGGTGAATGGACCAACCGTCAACATAGAGAAGATCCACGTACCATCCTCTCCCTGCAAAGCACAACAAGATAAACACTCTTTTGAGCCCCAAAGTACATGCCAAATAAAACTCTCCTTCTGGCGTGGGGTTGATACTAAAAGCTATAGCCCAGAATCACAACCACCATCCAGAAACATCCGGATCAACACCACAGTGCATCCCTTATCAGACCTTGAAGAACAACGACAACCTTGAGGATGACGATGACAGTAGGTTGGGAATCTGAGCTGAAGCTTACCGGCGGAGAGGAAAACGTCTTATCTGACACATCTACTCAACAAAATGAATTGAACGAACAAATTAATCAGAGACAAGCATAAGCCTATCTTTTTTAGGAATGGTGTCTGAATCGACTGCCAACACGAACAAGATTCATGTACCAACAGCCCCTGCAACATATCACAGCAAGCATTATCAGCCCTTTCGAGCCCAACAGACCCCGCACACGAGTACTTTGTATCCATCCAAACAGATGCAGACATGCGTGATGCTTGCACCAACATTCTTGTGACGTCAGCACCACTATTGTGTGTGACAAAGAGTCAATTTCATCACCGATAACTCCGTCACCGTCGAGTCACAAAACGAAACCTGATTGCCTCTTTCCATCAATTTCCTTTGCCTCTCTCCATCACCTTGACGACGACACCACTGTGGGGATTGAAGCTTTGATTGGAATTGCGGCGGTGTAACCACCACCCACCACATAATCGCAGCAACAACACCCATTCCTTGAACACCAACAAAACCAACGACCACCACCATTAGGGAGCAGAAGTTTATGAAACAGACCCATAAGCGTTTCACAAGCAGATCGCAGATACCAAGTAAACCGCAAACTCCTCCGAAACCATCAACGCCAGGTCAGGAAGAGGGGTGGTGGGGAGGGCCAGCGCCGCTCATCGCACCACCAAGGAGGGGCGCTACATCTCAAAGAGAAGAGATTGGGGACATCAAAGGTTACGGCGGCGGGAGGTGATTTAGCGAGAGAGCGCTCCTTTTTTTTCTTTTTTCTTTTTTTCTTTTTCTTTTTTTCAATTAGCTTAAGTCTTAATAAATATCAATGAATATACTATAATAATTATTGTATAAAATTAAGAAAAGAAAAATGATTTTAAAGGGGTTTGGTCAAAACTCAAGAGAACAAATATTACATACAATTGCCTTATTAAAAACTTCATCAATAAACTCAATGTAATAAAATCTTGTAAAGGAAAAAAAGTGAAATGCATATAAATATATTTGTTATTTCAAATATATATATATATATATATATATATATATATATATATATATCTTTGATTTAATTATTCAATTAGGAAATAAATAAAATTTAAGAAATATTCGATATACTATTCTATCTATTTGACAGAAAAAGAAATGATGTACTATTCCAACTATTTCAGTGTGAATGTTACATATATAAAACAAATCTTAAAAGGGATGTTATTTTTATTAAATAAATACCATATTAATTTTTTTTATATACACCTCTATTTCTTTCTTGATAAAATTTAGTTATACCTTTATAAGTGGCATGCACATCATTTCAAAATTACCATATTTCACTTTGTATACATACAATATTAGATTTTGCGTGATTGTACACCGAGTGGTATGTCTTAACGGGCTTAATACGAAGGTTGAGTGTACAACATTTCCAGTGGTCACTAGGTTGCCATGAAGCTATATCACTTTACATCTTTCCTCTGGAAGTTGTACGAAGCTATAAATTCCTTCTCAAAATTGTAGCTTTCTAAATCTTGCAAACCTTTATCTTTACCAAGTTAACTCCTTAACCACATTTTTTACTTGAATCTCTAATTCCTTTTTACATGCTTTATTTACTTCTGCATTTTACTACTTTACTATCTTAAAACATTGTTTTTGTTATTTGTCTTGTTGGATCTTAAATAATTAAACTTAATCATTCGGAAATACTTTGAACTTATCCATGATAATCCTTGTGGGATCGATACTCAACTTACTCTTTATTACTTGTTGTGATAGTGTATACTTGCACATTGTACGCATTGGAGAATATGTAACTATTTTCCTAGCATAAAAAATAAAAAACAGAGAAAGACAGACCAAAACAAATAAAACTGGCAAAAGCTAAAGGGTCAACATTATACCAAATTATTAGCGAGGCGGACTATTGGTAGCCATTACCTTGAACCCTTTGTTAGTCTTATACTACTGATTTAACTTGTTATTCTTTTTCTTTGGAATCAACAACTGAAATTGTTGATTAGGGTCTAAATCAACAATATCTTCCATCTGACCCATGTTAGTCCATGAATCGCTCAGAAAATCCATGGTTTGTTTGGCCACAGTAGGAGCAAGCCCTAAAACTTTTATGTCATGAATAACATTTTCACTAAAGTTTGACATATTAGAGTCTGTCACCACTATGGACCTACCAAGATCTACTTGAGCATGATCTTTCGGTACCACTTCCTCATGTAACTTTTCAAAAAAGAAAGTGTCGACTAAGTTTGTATCAGATGCTTCATCACAATTGAAATCAGTTTTCCTTGATCAGATGAAGATTCTTGTAAAATAGTGTTACCATCTAACTCCGCATTGGGAACATGATCAGCAACATGAGCGTTAGTGGCAAAACTATATGTGTTTGTATCTTCTATTTATGCATTTGCTATTGACGAAGGTATAGGGGCAACAATAATTTTAGGGTTTTTATCTCTGATTAGTGATTTTTTCCTTTTTATCATAGTCTCTTGTGCTTTATGTTTATCTTGCTTGTTACTAGCAACTATTTTTCCATGCTTCAACTTGTTACATTGAGATATGTGATTACCTAAAGTCTAATAGTTATTATAATATCCAGGATGTTTTTCATAGACAACATCAACATGAAATTCAAACCCTTCCCTCTCGACTAAAACATTGTCATGAAGAGGTTTTGATAAATCAACTTCAACAAGCAGCATTGCATAGTGTCCAAACACTCTATTTATATTAGGTTCATCTAAAGTAATAGGCATGCCAACAACACCAACAATTTCAATTAAAGTTTTTTGTCTCCAAAATTACTAAGGGAGATTAGTGAAACGAATCCAAACTTGGGCATTATATTGTTTCTGAGAGTCAGAGCAGAAATTCGGAACCCATTGTGACAAGCAAAACAAATGATTTCAAATTTAAGATTCCAAGAACCCGTTGACCAAACAGAGCGCATTTCCTCAATATTCGAGAAGACAAATTCGAAGAAGCCTTTGTCCAACATAACAAGCTTCCAGCTATTGATTTTCCAAAGAGGAATTAAGGTTTCATGTAGCTGCTTTGCAGTTGGAGGTTTCTCTCATTTCTTCACAATCAACCTCCCATGGAAGATACTTTTGCATTCTTTAACTCCTTGGTGTATTCATCCTCAGAGATTTTGATTGAAATTGAGTCTCCTTTCATACAGGGTTGAGGAAAATCGGGGACTCTGAAATATATGTTATTGCTCACTACTTGTGCAGTGAAATTTCTAGCTGCAACTTTCATGATTTTATCAACACCACTAACAATATCGATTGTTTTGAGAACCAAACTAGCACCCGACTTTTCGACTTGTACAACCGGTCAATCAGATGGAAGAAATAAGAGTGTTGTTTTTGAAAACCAAACTAGCACCCGACTTTTCGACTTGTACAACCGGTTGACTAATCCACTCTTTTATTTTCACAGTATTTGATTTGACTAATTGTAGTGGGTTTGAGTATCCTTCTACTCGTAATAAAAAATAATTTTGCTTATAAAAAAAGTATACATTGACTACTATTTCCTTCTCTGATGTTAAATGTCTAATTTTTAATATTTATTTGTTTCTTTATGTTCGACAAACACATTCTTATTTATTATGTATTATTTCTTGTTACTCCATTAGTTACTATCAAGAAATGTGATCTAGTAAACAAAAGTTAATTTTAACATTCAAATTAAAAAAAAAAAAAAAGAATATGCTCATATATTTTCTCTGTTTCAAAAATGTGCATTATCTCATGAAACACTTATAATATTAAAGTTAAAATAAAAGCTGCGGAAAAAAGGTAGTAAAAATAAGTTATTTTTAAATAACCATTTATGAGTGTAATGTGACATGAATTAGCGTGTGGTTCTCTATTCAAATTGTAGGCTGTTTAGCAGAATGTTAATTCAATTCAAAGAGATTAATTAACAAAAGTTTGACCTTATCACTTTGGCCAAATGAGAAAAGACAAAAACCACGTATTATTGTGTTCAAATTTAATGTCAAAATATTATGAATTCATCACATTTTATATTTGGTATGATAAAATTGACAAGAAGACATCATGATTGATAATCAAGTGGGCAAGTGGTTGCATCAAGAAGTGCTTCTTTCACTCGTCCCACACACGGAAGAAAGACTCACTAACAACATCTTTAAGTTCTTGTTCATAATACTCCTTAATATTAAAAGATTGAGTAATTTAATTAGCATCCATGTAAAGATAGTTTCCACATTGGAACAATTCTTAAAACTCTCTACAACCTTGCTTACAAACAAAACAAACAAAAAAACTATAATTTGGTAGCTTCAAATATAAACAAATAATACTAAATTCACACTCTTTAATCCATTGTTCTAAAAAGAATCTTTGTGAATTCTCCTATTTTTGAAGATGAATACAAAGTCTCGATGCAAATGCAATGTGATGATTATTGTAGTGCATGATATTTTAGTAATTAATTATATATAACTTTTTTTATATATGTTTTGACCAATAATTTTTTATATATAAAATCAAGACTATTACTCCCTCCGTTCTGCAATAGATGATCCATTTAAAAATGTGTAATTTTGACCTAACTTATACCAATATACAAAGATAAATAATATCATATAAGATGTCGTTAGATTTGTCTCGATGAGTATTTTCAAAATATCAAATTTTCATATTTTTTTCTAACATATTATTCAAGATTTATAATCTCAAAATTATGCATTGACATGCATAATAAGGTCAAATGTGTCAAGTATTACGAGATAGAGGGAGTAAAACTTAGTACGTGTCTGGTGCCGCGTTTGACCCCCTCAAAGGTGCGTTCACTTTTCAAAACTCGGTTTCACCAAAAAGTTTGGTGTTTGGATATCGGCAAAAGCGATTCAGCAAATCGTAATAATAGTCTCAAATGCAGGTTCAAACGAAGCTACAAATTGAAACTTTTGCGGCAACTGAACACGATTTGAGAATCAATTTTTCTATGACCCTCTGTTTTCCTAATTTACCCATGTTTTCTTTTTTTCATTTTTCTGTAAACAATTACTTCCATTTCAACATGACTACAGTGTGATGATTTTTCTATGATTAATTTTTCCTTCCGCCGCTGCACTGCAACCTTGAATGCTCTTTCTCTCCCTTTCTCGTTGGAGAAGATGATAAGAGGTGTTTTTTTTTTTGTAGAGGAAGTGGATAAGGTTGGGACTGGGCTCTAGAAGTCCATTAATATTTTGACAGATATATAAAAAATAACAACTTTTGATATATTTTATTAATTAATATGAGTAAATTTTTTTTAACATAATTGTTAGTTTAAAAATTTTTTGATTGAAAATGTTAATTTTAAAGTTTTCTTTTATTAATCCATAAATAATTAAATTAATAATGCAACATTAATTTGACTAATTATATAAAGTAGAAATTATTCTAATTTTGAATAGATTTTTTTTTAAATAGATTGACCGGAATAAAAACAAATATAATGGCCTAATGTAAAACTGTTCAACGATGAAAACTATAACCCTTAGAAAAAGAGTTAAAATTTATTTATTAGTTTTTTAGGAAATTTATTAGTTATAATAATAATGACAACCTAATTTGTAATATTTTAAAATTAATTATAAATTGTTACCTAAAATGATAAAAATATATTACTAATTATAACTCTTATTAATTAATATTATTTTAAAATGTATCTCTGAAGCACTAAAAATCCATGTATTACAAGTTGAAATAATTATCTAAAATATAGATGAGATATTTAGTTTTAAATACAATTATGTTCTAAAAACATACAATTAAAAGGGTAAGTTGGTCATTATCCATTTAAAATCAATTTTGATTCAAACTATCCAAACAACTTCAACTCCTAAGAATCACTTTTAAATGAGTGTATCCAAACATAATCAATTCACATCAAACTCACTTCTAACCAAAATCAATTCTCTCAAACTCGATTCAACCAAAATCAATTATCAGGACTGCTATACCAAACACACACTTAGTATAATATTAAAATTCGATGATTTTGCTTGTATATAAGCTCAAAGATACTTCATCAATAGCATATTTAAAAAAATAAAAACAGCATAAAAATTAAAAGCATGAGTTTTATTCTTGCTAGCATGTGCATGGAAGTAAGTGTGCCCTAACAAAACCTTCACCGTATTGGCATTCTCTTCCATTGCTGACATTTGACTGTATCTTTTTCAACAGCTGTGATTTTCTGATCCAAGAAAACGTCATCAAGGTCCAATTAGAGCATTGTGGGTCCCACTTTGTAGCTGTCTCCCGTACAAGGGCATGAAGGGTCTAAAAGAAATGGGTGGTCCATATTTGTTGGGTTGGAACTTGAAAAACCCTACTTTATAATATTGTATCCATGGTCCCATACCGGTGATAATAAATAACAATAGTAGACTCATTGAGTCTGGTAATTGAAATGAGTACAATATAAATTCTTTAACGAGGATTTATTGAAGGATAAATTTGGTGTCAGCAGCTGCGGTAATTTTAGCTTCAATAGCGTATATTTAAATTGTTGCAATTAAAAAGCTCGTAGTTGTACTTTGAGTTAGATTGATCGATTCGTCTATAGTGTGCACCGGGTTGGCTCATCCCTTCTGCCGGTTCACTCCACTAGCTATTTTTTTTATTTAATTGGTAATGAGTCTTGTGTCATGAGAGAATAAGATAGGATAGAAGGAAATTGGGAAAAGGATAAGATTCATATTTATTCATGTGCTGTTGAGTTGACTTGTGTACAACACTCCATAGGTGCTTAGAATTATTCATATGAATCCAAATATTCATGTTTGCATGTGATGTAATAAGTTAACAAAACTATAATACAGGTGGTTCGATTTTGATTATAAATTATCTTTGGTTGTTAATGATGGTTATAGAATGCCCTAATTAAGATGGGAGTTTAATAGTATTCTTCAAAGATATAGACTTCATTAGGTAAGAAAAACAAGTTTAGGTCACTATATATACTAACTACCATTTCAAAGTCTTCAGCATATAGTTGAAGTTTGATCTAATTAGTTTAATGCATACTAGTATATAACCCATTTATTCAAAACCTTACATGCACAAAGATTAAAATGATTTCAAAATAATATTCAATAAAATTTCTTTCCACCATTTCATTTTCTTGAAATAAAATAGCAAAGAAAAATAAATATAGTAAAAAAATTAAAATAGAAATAATTTGCATTTTAAAGGTATCACAAGGACGAAACTTCCAACTTCTATATGGAGGAATGAAAAGAGGAAATGAATGTAAAAAAGTAAAATATTATGAGGTTGGTAAGTAACAATTGGCCTCTTTTATTTTTTAGGAACTAAATTATATTTCAAAGAGGTGGTTACTTTATGTAATAATCCTATGAGTTTACAAAGAACATATTTCATAGTTTAATGTAACAGAATGGAGTACTCATTATACTCTCATTTGTTTGCTTATTAGTAAAAATTATTTAGTTTATTTTACTTTGTTTTCTCAGATAAATCAACTCTACAACAAGGTTAGTAACTTTGCCTGGAAAAAAAAAAGTTTGTAACTTCCTAAGCATTGAGTTTTGAATACTTTATGATTTTTTGTAGCTAGTTGCTTAAAGAAATTAAATGAATCCCCACAAATTATTATTTTATAAATCAAATGGGGTTTATAGAAATGAAGCAAGCAAGCAAGTAATATTCCTCTTCCCTCCTAATTGGGAATTAAAAATAAATTTTAATGGAAAAGTTGTATTCACCTATAAAAAATAAAGGTTAAGTTACCCATAAATTTACACAATTATCTCACAAGTAATCATCGGATTGGTTATCAACAAATCTTTGGTATTATTTTCTTTGTTCGTAGTTTGATTTGATAGTGATTCTTTTGTGCCATTTGGACAAGTTGTAGATCAAATTGATATTTTTTAACTCATTTACTATAACGTATTCGCAGTAGGTTTAATTTATTTAATTAACCCTAGTTGGAAATCTATTGATTCAATTGGCACTAACTAAGTAATGGATGATGTGCAACATTTTTATATATAGCACTACTTTAAAGACATTGATAATTGCGTATAGCAAAAAAATGGGAACATTTATAACTTTTCTAATGTATTTTTTTTCTTCTTTGAGGTAACTTTTCTAATGATGGAAGGGAGTAATATTCCTAGTCATAAAATAGATGTTTTACTCTACACACAGAAAAAAAAAAAAAAAAAAGACGTCTTGTCCTTTTCAGTTATGTAACTTTGATACAAAAATACAAATTTGGGGATAGACAAGATCCCCACACTGCAATTTGCATAGTATACAACATAACGTATACAACAAATGATTAGACCACTACAAACTAAAAGCCATAGAAGAAAGAAGGTTATGCGTCATCAGCTACCACTAAGAATGAACCTTGATGCGTTCTAATAAATGCTCCAACGAACGCTCCTTGTTACAAAAAAAATTCTTGCATTATGCTCCTTCAAGATAATCAATGAAAAGAACGAAACACCTAGCAAACAAAGAACATGATTAATAGTTTCTGCCTTTCCACACCCTCTCGGCAACAACAAGGAACCAGATGGCACCACTCAACGATGAATAAGATTGTCCTTGGTTGGGATCCTTTTATTTAACATTCTCCAAGCAAGTAACGATCCTTTTATTTAAGCCCTTCTTCAACAAAACAAAAAATGATCCTTTTATTTAAGTCTCTTTGATAGAGTAAACCATCATTAGAGTTATGAATCCAAGTCTATTTATCATCACCATTATGTTAGCGCATCAATCAATTACTTGCAAAGCAAGTTCAGGTTCTTATGAACCTAGGGTTTTGATTTTAGAGGAATCAGAGAGAAAAGAGAAGAATTAGAAGAGAAGGTTTATTGTTTGTAATGTTGTAAATTCATTAGTTATGAAAAACACTTACAAACATGCTTATATACAAAACTTATTCACTTGGCTTGTGTGACAAGTTATCTCACAAGCCCTAACTAACATTGCTAAAAACTAGCTAAGTCTGACAAACTTTTAACCAACTTGATTATGATGTGTTTAATCAAAACAAACTTTGATTAAAACACTAATCATATCTAAACTGAACATGAATTAAATCTAACACATTGTAGTGCAAAAAAATGTTATCTAACAAAAGAAACACATTGTTCCAATAAATCCTAATCCCATGCAAAATGACTCATTCTCCACCGCCACCCTTGCCCTTCAACACCTCATACGTGCCTCCTCATCTCAACTTCAGATACAAAGGGAAAAAAGACATCCAAATCTAGACCGCAAATATTCACCATCGTTGAAAGAGATAGATTTGAGCATATAATATATTTTGATAGATTTGACATAGACGGAATAGATGAAACATTAAACCAGAAGCTCTTGGTTACTTTCTCTAATGCTCGGCTGCCTCTAATTTCATATAGGTTGGCCAAGCTCAATAGGCTAGAAATGTATAAGAAAATTGCTCCTCTCCTATACAAAATTGCTCACTCCCACGTGAACTGACCAAAATATTCATAACGTGAGTTAACTCACGCTCGGTATAACTACCGTGAGTTAACTCACGTTAACCTATAACCTACATGAGTTAACTCACGTTGGTAACAAATACATGGAAAAGTGAATCTCAAATATTTCAATGGCAACTAGATTAAGTTTCAATGGGGATAAGAAATTACCAGACAGAAAGTGGTTTGTTACCAAGTTAATTCAAGTTGGTGTTCGGAACGTGATTTAACTCATATTCAACGTGAGTTAACTCACATAGGTTATAAGTCAGCATGAGTTAACTCATGTTGGATATACTGAACATTAGCTAACTCAAGTTGGGAGTATTTTGGTCTGTTTTAAGTGGGAGTGAGCAATTTTGTATGGGCGAAGAGCAATTTTCAATGTATAAACATGTAAGATAGGGCTAGTCCACTTACTCGTTGTCACTGGGTTGTGAATAAAGTCCAGCTTAGAAATGTTTTACTTCCTACCCTTCACATACTAGCTCGAAAAATTTTCCAAAACGTCTTTTTTAATTTTATTTTCTTCCAAACATCGATTCTACAATATTTATTTGTTTTTTTTTTTTGAATTTTCAGAAAAATCAAACACTGAATTTGCTGAATTTTTTATAATTAGCTACGGTTGGACCATGGCCAAATCTTTAAAATTATCTTCCAAATATTATGGATATTTGAGTTTTCCAAAATAAAAATATAGTTTCGCAAATGTCAAAGATTGATTTTTTTTTTTGGGATATTATACATATTTTGTGGAAATCTCAAATTGAGTTTTCCAAAATGTATTTTTTTTTTACAAACTCGATTCTTTTAATTTTTTTCGAATAATTTATTTATTCTTGTCTTGGGAAACACTTTTTGCATTCAAAAACTAATAAATTCCGAAATCTTATCTGAGTGGGAGAGTTTTGTTTCTTTAAAAATGTCAAGACAAATTCGAGATTTTGAAAGATTTGTAGGAGTATATAAGTTTAAATAGAATTAAAATTCTACTAGTTTTAACCTTGTATACGCGATGGCACACCATCGCGTAGTCTAATAAACGACAAATAATTTATAGAAGAAATTCTAAATCAATAAATGTCTATGCAAAGATCTCTCATCAAACTTTAGAGAGGGAAGAAATTGTCATATTCAACCATATGCCAAATATCAATTACATATACTACTTTTAGCCATGGAAAGGACCATAGTACGTACTTCTCTAACAAAGTGCAACTTTGGAGACAACAGAGTGTGACCTTGGACAATAATTTGACTAAATAATATGGGTCATCGTCGGCCACAAAGTAAAGCAAGTAGCATTTACGTCTTCCAGTATTTGACCTAAAAAGTACAAGAGATTTTTTATTTTTTTTGAAGGAAAAAAGTACAAGAGAATTATTTCTCATCTACTACTATACAAAAAGAAATTAATGTGTGTTTAGTTCTGCGGTGATAAAAATTGATTTTGATAGAATTGATTTTGAATGAATTGATTCGAATTTAAAGTGAGTTGAGTGAAATTAATTTATGTTTGGATGCATTAATATGAAAGTGATTCTTAACGATCCATTTTAAAAATCGTGGTTAGACATAACACAATTCCAGAAAACTAACTTATGAAACTCTTTAACAAAATAAAATAGACTTAAACATGAGGTAAGAGTAATTTGCTTATGCATGGAATGGAAGACAAAAACACTTAATGTTTTATTTTATAAATGGATTTTAAGTATTTATCAGTTTAGTCCAATACCTTAATTTAGTCATGCAATCACATCCTAAAACATCTATTTTTACAGTTTTGTTAAGAAGATAAAAACAAAACACAAAGGGGACCTAATGATACACACACGACAAACAACTTATAAATAATAATAAATTTTACTGTGGTGAGTCATGTTTGGCAAACAAATTTACATTCAAGTGATCTTTTTCACAGCTAAGATGCTTTGTTTGAACGTCTAAATTAGCTTTGATTCAACTTTCATCATTTAAAATTCCGTGTGTTTTGCCTGTCAATTTCAGTTTTGAACTTTTGATGCATCTACAAATTTGAGAATCCTGCACATAAAGTAAGCAAAACATTTTCAAATAATTGTTCATTTATTTGGATTCTTAAAGAACTAGGATTGTAAAAAGTTTACACCGGGACATAAGGTCATCAATTTTATTCTTTGTTTTATGTACGTGCTCCTCTCAAACTAAAGCATCTGCATATACCATTGCAATTCAAAAATCAAAGTGGTTTAAATTAGTGATTAACATTGGATAACAAATCCACTTGTATTGCCGTAATGGTGGTGTTGCCTTGGACGTTAGAGTGTGTTCTTTCTCATTATCTCAAGTTCAATTATCCCCGATAACAATTTGGTTAAATTTGTTTATATTCTTGTAAAAAAACATTGGAAGGCGTTAAACATGAGTTTATAGGGTCAGAAGTGATTATTCAAACCCATTTATAGGTTGTTTGGTTCCACGTCTAAGTTCTCAAACTCACGTCTAACGTGAAAGCTACCACTTAGTAGCTTCTATAAACTCATGTCTGGGTCCAATGCCCGCCCTACCAAATACATGTTTTGATAAATACGCAATCAAAATAATTTTGATCATAATTATAAGATTAATTTTTATCACCGCATAATCAAACACACATGCATAACATTGCTTTCAACTTTTCAATGACACAAGTTTCATTTCAAAATAATTTCAACAACTCAAAATATTCATAATATAAATAGTTTATTCCCTAAAAAAAATAGTTATTCTAACAAAGAAATGTAACATCATATCTTTGCTAAAAAAATGCAATCTCACAACTCAAAGTTATATCATATTTACTATCCATAAGGTTGAATGAGCTGATGATGGTTCCTAAACATATATATAAGTTATATTATATTATACATACCTCGAATTCAAGTTATTTGTTTAACAAGTTAACTTTTGACCCAAATTCCACTCCTTTAATTTATTAACCACATTCAACGAATTAGTCATCACATGAAGTCTCCAACTAATTTTAAATTGTTACATTTCATTGCCAACCCTACTATTCAATCACTCATATATCTTCAAGATTCTTTATTTAAAAATTTAGGATATTCTTTTGTCGAACATAAAAAGTATTATATTCTCTCTGCCAATGTTGTTTTTGCATGGTCACAGTATATCATGTGATCATTACAAAAGAGAATCAACAAAATAAAATAATCACAAACAAATATATTTTGATGGATCCTCTTCTGTTTGTCACAATCACAGTATCTAATATCTATCCATGTTTCTGTGAAGTAGTTAGTTTACAACCTGGTTTCTTCTACCACAAAGTTTCTTTCTGCATAAAAACATTACCATCTTCTTTATGCACATGGGTTTACTAAATATATATATATAAAGTGTTCAACATAATTTACTCAAAAAGGAAAGAGATATTTCCAATATACATGTCCTGTTCCAAACACAACATTTGTTACATACATTCTTAATTTTACAACATCAAAGATATACATATACTACTTCCAAACTTTCTATTTTTATGAAACTTTTTTTTCCCTTCATACCATTTCTTACAATCAACTTTTTCACCACTTCTTAGAAATGAAAACACCTGAAAATAACACATTATAGGATAAAAAGCCAAAATTTCTACACACACATAAAACCTAAAAAAAAAAAAACACTAATCAAGAGGTTGTTGCATTGTGACAACCAAGGGACTTGTGACAATGTGTTTCCCATCAGACCAAACTATGGAACCACTCTTCACTAAAGAACTTCCAGGTGAAAGCTTAACTTCCCTAGTTTGTACCCTAACAAGAAAGTTCAATTTCTGACCAACCCTTCTAAAAGGCAACATATCTGGCTTCACAGTTACTACCATTCCTTCAGGTGGATTGATTGTTACTTTGTAAACTGATTTTGGGTCACCAACGTTTGTCACAGTCCTAATAAAATGTGTAGACATTTTATGTTTTCCATATTGTTGAAAAACTGCAGATAATGTTGGGTAGTTCAAGTTTCCAGAATGCCCTGCTTTTTTGGCATTACTACAATCTGCAATTTTCCTTGTGATCACTTTAATATTCGTAGTAGTGTAATTTGAGTTACACAAGAAATCAACATAATCATAGACTGAAATGTCATAAACCAAACCAGGATCCAATGCTTTCTCTGGATGAACATGCCCAGCTCCATAATCAAATACCGATGAAACGTTCCCGTTAGACTCATCCAACATTCGATCGCCTTTGTTATCGACAGTATAAGCAGTTGTCATAAGAGCTGATTTAATAGCTGCTGGACTCCAATCAGGGTGAGCCGCTTTCAACAAAGCGGCTAAACCTGAAACATGAGGACAAGCCATCGATGTACCGGACAATATGTTAAACTCAGTCCTTCTATGATCAGACGCACTACCAGAAGGTCCAACTCGATCCGGCCAAGCAGCTAGAATATTCAAACCAGGTGCAATAACATCTGGTTTCAAAATCTCAGGCGATTCAGGGTTAGGCCCTCTCGCTGAGAATGACGCCACCACAGGAGCTGGCCTAACCCCAAGCCTAGTACCTTTAAAAACAATAGTCGCGGTTGGCAATGACCGCGACTTTGCTCCATCGGCGATATAACTCCTAATTACATCACCGCCTATAGCCCCAACCGCCGTCGCAGGCAACACGTGGCTATCGGCTACTAACCCTTCACCATCAAACACCCCATTAGCTAAAATCATACCAATCCCACCAGCTTTCTTCACTACTTCACCTTTATCACCTCTTGAATTAATCCCTCTATCACAAACAACAATTTTCCCTTTTACAAACTTAGGATCCAAAGAACCTGCTAAACAAAGTGAAGATGAATAACCATCACCACCTTCTCCACCACCGTGTTCACCACTGCCGGCATACACAACCGGGTACATTCGACCCGGAGTTAAACTCGGCCCACCATATATACTAACTCCAGATATAATCTTACCATTCCCAAGCTTCACATCAGCAGGAAAATCTCTATCAATTGTCCCAGCACCGACAGTTGCCACCCACGGAGCTACATTGGTAACGGTGAGCTCACCTGGCCCACCGTTACCAGCTGATGCAGAAACAAAAACTCCGGCATCAGAAGCTCCAAAAGCACCTATAGCAATAACGTCAAGATGGTACGGAACAACAACACCACCGACACTGAGAGAAACCACGTCAACACCGTCAGCCACGGCGGCGTCAAACGCCGCAAGTATATCGGAGTCAAAACAACCACCCGTCCAGCAAACTTTATACACCGCGAGACGAGCTTTCGGAGCCATACCGGCGGCGACACCTTTAGCATAACCCAAAGTACTCGCCGGAGAAACATACCTCCCGGCGGCGATTGAAGCAGTGTGAGTTCCATGTCCGTCGGAGTCTCTAGCAGAACGAAACTCAGTTGTTTCATTCATCTTTCCGCTGGTAGCTTCATACCCGCCGGAGAAATACTTAGCTCCGATGATCTTTCGGTTACACGCCGTCGCCGGAAAATCTTTCCCAGCAACGCAACTTCCTTTCCATTTCGCCGGAACAGGACCAAGTTCACGGTCATTGAAACTCTGCCTCTCCGGCCAGATTCCGGTGTCAATAACTCCAATAACAAGATCCGACCCAAAGTCAGTTTCATGGAGCAAACCAGTTTTCGCGGCGGTTTTTAACCCGAGAAATTCTGGTGAACGTGTTGTGTGAAGTGTTCGGATTTGTTCGGGAATAATAGTGATGACGTGGCTAAGTTTTTGAAGATTTTGAGCTTCTAATTGTGTTAGTTTTGTTGAGAAACCGTGAAAAACGGTGTCGTATGTGTGGATAATGTTGTTTGAGGTTGTTTTTGTGATTGATGAGAGTGAGGATTCGTACCAGTTTTTGTGTGTTGGGAAAATGGATGGTTTGGAATTGTGTTGGACTTGGATTATGAAAGTTTGTTTTTGTGGGGTGGAAGTAGAAAGTGGGAGTGTGGTAGTGTAGAAGAACAAGAGAATGATGAGGTAAGGAAATGGTGCCATTTTGAGAGGGGTGTGATGAGTGGAAGAGTTGTTTTGGTGTGAAGAAAATTTAAAGAAGATAAAGTAGATTTGAGTGCATGTGTGTGAGTGAGAGTATGAGTGGAGGAAAGGGAAGGTGAATATTATTGTGTTTAGTGTGAGTGTTATTTTTAGCTACAATAGTACGATACTCTCTGCTTAGAATACTCGATATAAGAGACCTATATAATACCGCTGTCACACCGTTGTTTAAGTTAAGTGATAGATATTTGCGTGAATTTTTAGATCGTGATTTGTAGGAATAGGATTTTCTATCGTAAGTGCGTCCTGCATTAACAAATCACAGCCGTCCGATCAAATCAATGGTCGAGGTCTGCATCTGAGCTATTCGATCTTAAATCAATGGATCTTATTTATTACGGTGTGAAAACATTACAACAGGGAAACCTGATCCGTATTTTGTCACTTTGTCTATGAAGGAGCATTATTATTTCAACATTCTTAAGTCAATAACCATTTTATATTCGTATAAAAATGGTGATGTCTGCCTTATCTGCCTTACCCCCTTTGTGAATTGGGTGTAATTTAACCTTAATGATAAGTATTTATTCTCTTGAATGTATTTTTATTTTTATTTTTTAGGCGAGGGTAAGGATATTAGGATAATCTCTTGGATTAAATTGGATACAATTTGTATGAAAAAGGATGATGGAGGTTAAGTGAATTAAGGAGTTTAATTTGGCTCTTCTTGATAGATGGTGTTGGAGGGTATTGGTGGAGCGTGAGAGCTTATGGTGCAGAGTTCTAGCAGCAAACTATGGCGAGGAAGAGGGCAATCATGTTATAGTCAGAATGCATGTTCAATTTGGTGGCAAAACTTTAATATGATTCCAAAGGGAGTCGGTTTGGGGTTGGGAAGCTTATTGGTTGATTCTATATGTTGTAAAGTGGGAGATGAGTCCTCTACTTTATTTTGAAGGGATCTTTTGATGGTTGGATGAGCGCTTAATGTGAGATTTAGGCGGTTGTATGAGTTAGGTCAAAACAGATTGGTGATTGTGGCAAAGATGTTCTTTTTAGGATTGGGTGTGAGGGGAGACGTGGAAGTGAAGAAGGTGAATGTTGGCTTGAGAGGAAGATCTGGTGGGGACGTGACGTGTAGTGAACTGTTAATATCTATTGTTTTGTAGGATGGTATGGCTGATAGGTGGGCTTGGCAAATACATATGTCAAACTCGTATACCGTTTACAATGCCTACCATTTATTATAATATGGAAACAACAACTTATAGGTCCCTGCTCATTTTCGTAGTTCAAGCGGTTCCTCTGAAGGTTAGCCTCTTTGCTTGGGGGGGGGGGGGGGGGGGGGATGGAATTCATGATATTGATCAGAATTGTACGGGTGGTTGTGGAATGTCCAAAGACGTTGATCACTTTTTTGTCGGATGTAATTTTTATGGAAAAATATAGTCATTGATAAAAAAAAAATTAGTTAGGCTTTGTTAAAGTGAATTTGGGTGCTATTACGACTCATCATGACCAATTCTGTTGTTTATTTGGCTTCTCTAAGCATGCACATATATCTTCCAAGATCATTTGGCTCTGTTGCGTTTGGGTTATTTGGAAGGAAAGATATAGACGAATGTTCCAACATGAGGCGGATAATTTGTACTCTATATGCGAGAAAACTAAGCTTCAGTCATATTGGTGGTTGAAAGCGAAATGCGCTACTTTCATTTTCGATTACCATTACTGGTGGCTTAATCATCTTCAGTGTTTAACATCAGTTTCCTAATTGCTTTCATTGTTGTTCTCTGTATTTAGTTCGTGTTTTGATTTACGATGTAACATTGTAAAAAAATTTCAAGCCTAATTCTAGCACTCCTTGTGTGGAACTGACTTGTTTGATAATATATCCCTTTTTTTTTTTTTTTTTAAAAGATTAAACATTGAAAATTGGATTGGATTTCCTTAAGATGCCTACTCAAACAGAGGTACACGTACACGATCCGATGACGTAAACATACTAGGTCATACATGTGATACGCGTGTGTACGCCATACTCGGATAAATGAAACAAATTATAATAGATGTGAGAAGGGAGCAAAGTACCCATCAAGTTGGACCATAAACAAAACCCCAACTCATTCAAATTGGATCCTGAAAATACAAAACTCTCATACCTTGATTACAATGCATCGTCCACAATTTATATCATATAATCTTTAGCAAGAACAAAAATAATTTAATAAAAACACCTTTAAATGAAGATTATAATATATGCAATTGCATCTAGAATATCAATTTAGAGAAATGCATATGCTTATGTTATTGCTTTAGTTTTTAGATGCATAAATAATTCTGTCAATTTTATAAAAGAAATGTCAAATGCATCTAAATGTCCTTTTAAGTTTTTCGTTTTTTCCAAAGTCATCCTTTAAGTTTCAAAAGTCTCAAACAAGTCCTTTTAGTTTTTGAATCATTTCAAACAACTCCTTTTAAAGGATGATGGTGATGATTCAGATGATAGCAACAAAGAACATTTATCCACCATTTGCTATGCCTAAAAAAATGACTAATTTTAAGTAGGTGTTAGGAGCCAGCAACTATGCTATCTACAATAAGACTTGTTTGAAACAAAACTAAAAGGACTTGTTTGGGACCTTTGAAACTTAAAGGACCACTTTGAGAAAATGAAAAACTTAAAGGACCTTTAGATGCATTTGACCTAAAAGAAATAGAAAAACCTAATTTGTTATATATATATATATATATATATATATAGTATAAACTACTAGTGCGCTCGTCTGTACACTCTTTTTATTGTCATAATGTCTATAAATTACGAATAATAGTTTTTATGAAATTTTGATTAAAATTATTTTGATTTTTATTAAAATTTGGCTTAAATGCACTTTTGGCCCCTTATGTTTGCCGTCATAGCAATTTTGGCCCCTAACAAAAAAATGCAATTTGACCCCATATTTTTGCCACGTTTAGGGAAATATGCTCTTTTGCCCCCTTATCTTCGCAAAATAGTTGCAATTATGGCTCATTTTTTGAGACACGTTGCGGCTTCTCAGCATAGTTGGGAAAATTAGGGGGTCAAAATTGCATTGTTTTTGTTAGGGGGCCAAAATTGCTATGGTGGCAAACATATATAGGGGGCCAAAAATGCATATAAGACTTAAAATTTCTTCATGTCCAACTAGAAATTTATATGCCCTCATTTGTTTAACTATTTGGTTGCTCGATTAGATGATTACTCATATAACTAAAACATAAACCTGACGTCCTCGTAAGCTTAGCTCAGTTGGTATGGACAATGCATAAAATATGCAAAGTTTGGGGTTCAAACCCCGACCATAAAAAAAAATCTAAATCCGACAATCTATACAATCATGAGGATAATTTACTATCGATTCTCTCTCACAAACATAGTTTCTCTCACGGATCTAAGATACACAATTCTTAATCATATCTTAATACACATATATGTTATAATTTTGTATCTATATATGGTAATCTTGTTCAATACTTCATCAAATACCCTAGTTTATAAAAGAAAAGAATATGATTATTGTTAGGCTAAGGCTAAAGCTAGTATAAAATTAAATAGTTTTTGTGATGGTGAAAGGCATTGGCAAACATGTAAAGATAAAGTTGTGTGGTACTGTGGTGGGAGTAGGAGAACAGTGGCAGAGTTCTGCTGTGTTGGCTGGAGGATGGTGGATTTGAAAAATATCTAATTAATATATATAATATAGGGATAAATATGTTTTTGCTCCCTATAAATATGTCAATTTTTCGTTTTAGTCCTTCTAAAATTTTCTTTCAACTTTTAGTTTTTATAAAATTTTAAATCACTATTTTTGGTCCCTAATTTAATTTAATTTTTGTATTTTTTAATGAAATTCCTAAAAAAAATTAGAATTTTTTAACAAAACACAAATTAAATATGAATTGTTAACCGTAAAACATATAAAAATTCATATTAAATTCATATTTTGTTAAAAAATTCTAAATTTTTTTTGGAGTGATTCTTGTAATATTTTGAATTTTTCTGGAAAATTTTATTAAAAAATATGAATTATATATATAAGTTTACTTTAAAAGTGGGACCAAAAGTGAAGATTGAAAATTTTATAGGGACTAAAAGTTGAAGGAAAATTTTAGAGGGACTAAAACGAAAAGTTAACATATTTATTGAGACCAAAAATATATTTAACCCTTTAATATATAAAATACACACATTGTAAGAGTGAAAACACGTGTTGCTACAGTGTAAGCCATTGTAGTATTGCCATTGTATTCGAGTAAGCCATTGTATTTGTAGTATTGCTACAGTGTAAGAGTGCTCGTGTTTTTTTCTGTGTGAAAGTAGAAAACATTTGTTGTAGCGATTTTTGTCATGTCTGAGTGAAAAATATTTTTTTTTATTAAGAAATGAAAATTTCGAAAATATGAAAATGTGTCGGTTATAAAAAACAAAACAAAAATAGTTCTTGTCTCGGTTCAAAAAAGATGTACTTAATATACGAGTTTTTAGACAGAATAATAATGTAGTACTACTACTAATATACGAGCACTGGTCTCTTTGAATGTTCAAACGTGATCTTGCAGTGCCATGTGTCTGGCTTCTTTAATTAATGCACTAATGAAGAAGACGGGTCCATGAGTTACGTCAACCACCATGTTAAAGGTGTTTATTAGTGCTTTAAGACATTCAAGACCCACCCTTTATAATCTACTAGCACTAGCAGTATATCAATGCTTGACTTATGCTTGAATCCAATTATCCAAACTAGGGATGTATAGTAAGTGCATATTATTGTTTATCTTTTTAGAAAAAGTAAAATTACATCATTCATCTTTTAATTTAATCATTTATGTTATAAAATGTCAATGTTGTATGTTTTTTTTATGCGATATTTTCAATGAAATCTAAGTTTCTAAATTTGTATGATGAAAATTTGTTTTTGGTTATAAGTTAATGTTGACATTTTATAAAAGAAATTATTAAATCAGAAAATAATAAATGATGATAGTGTTACTTGAAACTAAATTAAGGGATGTATTATGTAATTTTGCCTTTAAAAAATATGGTTAAATATGTTTTTAATTCCTATAAATATACCAATTTTTCGTTTTAGTCCTTCTATTTTTTTCTTCAACTTTAAGCCCCTCAAAAGTTTTCATCATCATTTTTGATCCATACTTCCAACTCGCCTTCATATTTTTAAATGAATGTTTTTCGGAATGTTTAGAATCTTATAAAAATTTCTACAATTTTTTTTTTTTTTAAAATATGAATTAATTTTTTTTTTTTTATGTTTTTGGCGCTTAAAAATTCATATTTTGTTAAATAATTCTAATTATTTTTGAAGATATTTTTATAATATTTTACACATTTGTGGAAAATTTCATTAAAAAATATGAAAGATGCATATAAATTGACTTAAAAATAGAGATAAAAAATAATGATAAAAACCTTTTAAAAAACTAAAAGTAGAAGAAATTTTTTAAAAGGACTAAAAAAATTAATATATTTATAGAAATCAAAACATATTTAACCCTAACAAATATAAGGGACAAAGTCCAAACCAAAAAAACTACAAAATAATCATGAAGAGTCGAAACTTAAGAAATATCAGCAAAATACAAAAAAGTTGATTGTAAAAAAGTATTTGAAATTAAGACCGTTTCACCATTGACATTTTGAAGAAATTGGATAACAGAAAAAAAGATGTTTTTTTTTTTTTTTTGCATGAGCATTGAAGGGAGAAGCAAAATTCTTTCTATTGAAATTCTATCAACTTTTCTCAATTGTTACACATAAACTATCAAATTTAATCTTCACTTCCTTATAACTCTACGTCTTTCTCAATTGATGGTTTATAGGGAATACTACGTTGACAAGAAAGAAATGGTTTGTCTAACATTTTGTAATATTTTACATGTTAAGGCAACTAAAAGTAGTGATTTTTCATTGAAAACCAACAATTATTTATTAAAAGCTACATATTTAATATAAAAAACATAAATTTTAAGTCAAAATTATTACTTTAATCTTCTTAACATGTGCAAATTCACCCACGATAAAAATCCCTTTTATAAATATGGGTCATTTGTTCTAGTATCAATTCTCTCTCTGCATATACATAAATACACTACATATAAAAAAATGACTTTCACCTAAAAAAAATTACGGTCACTAAAAGGCAATTTTCTTGTAGTATAGGTAGGAGATCAAAAGTCATAAAAAATCAAAATAAGGGGACCGAGAAACTGATTTTTGAAAATTGGAATAGGGATACAGAATCTTTGAAAAATAAAAATAAGAGTATGAAAAATGCATTTAAGCCAAATACAAATAAACACTAAATGCGTGCATTCAAATACTATGAAATTAACCAAGTTGTTTGGGCTCCAGTGGCAAGGAGCTGCTTCCAAGGACGTATTCGGGGAATACCGGGTTCGATTTCCAGGGGAAACAACGCTTGGCCAGTGCGCATGCCTCTACGCATGAGCTGAATTAGTCGTCCACATTTGGTGGGTCAGAAACCGATGCGAAAGCGCAAAAAAAAAAAAAAAAAACTATGAAACACGATAAAACATCTACTCCTAACCAGCCAAAAACATAAGAGGATGAGATCAATAATGAGTATTATAAAAAGTACATGTTTTCATTTTTTTTATATAACTCCATTTTATTTGTATTCATTTGCATTTGATTTCTGGTCCATACTTTAGATATGAGCTTCCAAATTTTTTCCCCTGGATAATTGCCATAATGCAATGATCATTTTCCTTGAATCGGGTTGATGGTGACCCTTCTTGGCAAGCTGTTGTTTTTCTTGTGTCCCAAATCTTGATGGTCTTCACTACAAGTTGTCATGGTGTGGGGACCTAAAATAAAACAAGATTCTCTATATTTTCTATCCTCCCCCAAAATCTTTCTCTTTATTTTCTACCCTCCCCCAAAATCTTGATGACCTTAATTAGGAACAAGTTGTCATGGTTCGGACATAAACTAAAAACAAACTTCTCTTTATTTTCTACCTCCTCCATCCTCCCTCCCACATTAATTTGAAAAACTTTGGACAGAGGAAAATCCAAGTTCAACTCACTTTGCATATATAGTGAAAGGAGAATTTTGATTTTATATCACTGTTTGCATTTAAAAGGATAGGGGCCATTTGGGGGTGGGGGTGGGGGTGGAGAGAGAGATGCAAATGTATATACTACATGTAAGGATGAAGAAAAAGTGGCCCATTTCTAGCCCCATGACAATGTCCAAGGAAGGAAGGAAGGAAGGAACTAAAATTTTTGTCTAAAAAAGCATAGAGAGAAACAATTAAAGTGAAATGATCAAATTATGGATATTTTAATTAGAGAAAACATGTGAGGTTTGCAATTCTTTAATGTTTATTTATGTTTGATTATATATTTTCTTCTTCACTTGATGTGGTAACTCATGAGTAAGAACCTAGTATTGTAAGATCAAAGTACAAAGTTTAATGTGGTAACTCATTACCACTTACAGCAACCGTAACAACAATGACAACAAGGCATCTCAGATGCAACATTGGAGCATCTTTCTCCACTACGCTGAACTGTACAGGGTTTGACGTGTGTTTAAGAGACGATGAAGGAAGATTCATGCTTGTCCAGACACTTTGGTCACAACCTATTTACTCCGGAAATTGGTGAAGCCTTGGGATTGCTTCATGCCATTAATTAGGTGCATGATCTACAACTTCAAAATGTGGATTTTGAGTTAGATACGTAGATAGTTGTAGACTAGAGCAACATGAATCATAACTTTACAAAATTCATTACTATATATATTAGATGAATATATACATTGTTGTAGTTTATATTTTTAACAAACTTGTGTCGAGTTTAGTTGGAAACAAAGAAATGAGATAACTAATACATTAGTTAAATTTAGTTGGTACCGCCGTATATTAACGAGCTATTATCTAACCAAATCTTTTGTTAGTTAGCTAGAGAGGACATCAAATATTCTTAGCTCATGTAAAAAACACTTCATTAGATAACAACTCGTTAATATATAACTAGTTACTTGTTCAAAAAATATATGATTAGTTAAGAACCTACTCTCTCTAACTAATGTATGAGCTACCTCATTATATATGGTAGAAACTAATATGTTTTTTTACATGAGCTATTTTCGGATTTCACCAAAATTACAACGACCATTTGATGTTCGAGAGAATTAGCTAGGTAGCTCATCTTTTTGAGTGATGATATTTGAACAATTATTTGATGACAACTTTTGTGACAACCTTCCTTTTCTCTCCTCTTATTGGTTACAAAAATAGAGAGAAAAAGAAAGAGAGAGTAATAATATAATCAATTGTGCTATATAGAGCGACAAATTTTCCCTCGAGCTCTTCACGAAAAGGAAATCAACCAATAAAAAAACAGGTTGAGCGAAAATCATGGGGGGAGTAATTGAAAGATGCCGGTCAACAAAAAGTGGCTTATTGAAATACACAGTCGTTGTGTTTCACAAAAGACCATTTCGCTATAAATAGCTTTATTCTAATATAATATGAGTATAAGAAAGACTTATTAAAAAGTTGTCACAAAATAGTTGTACAAATATTATTTCTCTAACCTATTTTGGAAGGAAGGATTGAATCAATTTTTCTCCTGTTGCAATAAAGAACATAAATCCAAATTTGGACATCCTCTATGTAAAAACAACACCTTGAGATTCAAATTATGAAAGATAAAACTCAACCATATTGAAAAGAGTTGAAGAAATTGTCATTCACCACATAACAATAAAACAAAACAAAGATATACTGATTAATCACATGTTTTGAATACACTGAATAATAACATTTTTGTTGTGCCACTGCACCTTTTATTAAGTTCTACATGCGTAGCAGCGACCTTGATGGTTCTGAGAAGAATGAGATGATGAAGAATATTACATGACATGATCTGATTGAAAGCAAAATTAAATGGACTGAAAGCTCACTATTACTGAGTGATAAATTTAAAAGCTTTTAGTCAATTATTTCTTTCAATCTTAGATATATGTCTTTATTCTTGTTTACTTATGTCTATTTCTATCTTGTTGGGTTATGTTTTAATCTTTTGGGATGTATCTTAATTGTTTGTAAACATGTTGTTACACTTTGGATATATGTATACACACCCATGTTTAATATTTATGACAAATATGTTTGTTCTACTATTTCTCAAAAAAAGACAATATGTTTGTTTTATGAATTTTTTGTGTGTCAAACAAGTTCAAATTTGTGCGAATATCCTGTGCATTTGATATGAAAATTTATCTATGATGATATAGTCAAAGTACTATATGATGATATGTCCACCGGCAGTGTAAACTAGTTTTAGACCGACATTCAATAAAAATCTATATTTTGCCACTTCGCCTCACTTTTGAAACTACAGTACCTTTCAAAATTAATGGTGTGTTATGCAAAAATGAAATCGTTGAAAATGTATACCCAACTAAACCATGTGTGCGTTTGATATGCTATAGCACAATAGGTTTATAATCAGTTTCGACTTTCAATTTTTTTCAATAGGTTTATCTTCCATACATATTGCACAATAGGATGGTTTCAATGGTGGAGGAGGAAGAGGATGACGATTCATCCTCATCAGATATTGGCAAGTTTTTTTTGAGAAATCTTTTTCATTGTTTGTTGGTGTGTTGCTGAAAATCGAAGATGCACCCATATCCATAGAAGTGATAGAGAAATATGAAGTATGATCTTGCCATTAGTTATCAGCTATAAATTATAAGTTATCAGCTAACTTAATAGTTATATGTTATTTTTATCAAACAAAACATATATTATTGTAAGGGACATGATTGTCTTTTTTTAGTTATTTCAGGAATCTAATTGTCTATTTTTAAATGAAAGAGAGAAAATAATTAAATTGACATTGTACATATGAAGGTGTTCTATTCCACATATAAATTTTAAGCCTTTTAATCAATATTTGTGTTCTAATAATGTTATGTTATTTCTCAAAATATTTTAACATTGAATATAAACAAAAAAAACTATAGGGTCCATTTTCAAGAAATTCAAAATATTACAAATATCAACAAAATAAACAAATCGCAGGAATCCGAAGAAATACCTGCGGAATTTCCTAAGGAAACGTAGAAATAATATTGGATAATAATTCCGCAGGAAAATTCTCAGCGATATAATAGTTACCTGCGGATGTTCTGCAGCGTAAAGCTCCGCAGGAAACTTCGTCTGATTAAGGTAAAGCGCAGCAAAATCCTCATATATTCCTTCGAAATATTTTTCGTATGAAAATCCGCAGTTCTAGTAAAGGAGAATAGGAAATTAGCAGCAGCTTGGAATGGATTGGTCCCGTTGAAGGCTGCGGTTCTGGTTTGGAGGTTGTTTCAGAATTGGATACCATCAAAGGATAATTTATGTAGAAGAGGCGTTCTAAATGAGAGTCAATCTGAGTGTGTAAATGGATGCGGAGTGGTTGAAACAACTTCTCACTTATTGTTTGAATGCCCTGCAAGCATAGGATTGTGGCAAAAGATTCTTTTATGGCTGAATCACTCATGTGCTTTACATAATAATGCATTGCAAAATTTAAATCAGTTTGCTGGTTTGGCAGGCAGGGGCAGAGTACATGAGGCTCGTATTAGTGTTATTTGGTTTGCGTGTGTCTGGATTTTGTGGAATCGCCGTAATGAGAAGATTTTCAGTAATATAACTAGTTCGGAGGATGATTGGATAGAAGAAGTAAATACTCTATCTTGGAAATGGACAATCAGTTTTTTTGGTTTGGGGGCAATGTTTCTCAACTGACAGCTGCATCTTTGCTTATTCTTTCATTTGGTTGTATGTTGTAATTGTGGCTCATTAGCAGTTCTCTTGCCTCTGTGATTTGGTTGTGTTTGTGTGGCTTTTTTCTTTCTGTTCTTAATGTGTGTATGCCACCACATTTCAAACTCTTATGTTTTCCCTTTTGATCTGTTCTTAGCACTCCTTATGCATAGCACAAATCCTTTTAAATCTCTATAGATAAATAGCAATGCTCTTTAAAAAAAAAGTTTCCACTGTTCTCTGAAAAATTTAAAAGGAAAAAATGCAGAGAAAAAGTATTTAGAGAAACTAATATACATTCATAAAGTAATAAATAAACTAACGGACACCCCACTTATTCACCTTTAAGGTGAATTTCTCTAACCGCTACGCTACTTGACAAAAAAAAAATCGACTCAACTTTCAAATATTTTTGAAGCGAATCAATATTTAAAAAGGGAAAAGGTAAAATATATCAAAGACGAATAGAACAACAATAATAAATACACTATGAATGCATTAGAAATAAATTAAAAAAAAAAGTGGAAACGTTGAGACATGCAAAATCCATAAAAAAAAAAAAAAAAACTATGACTATGAAGACATATGTCCTATTTGGATAAACAATTTATTATTCCCTTAAGCTTAATTCAGTTGATAAGGATAATGCATAATATATGCAAGAACTAGGGTTCGACTCCCGGACAAAAAAAAAAAAAAAATTTACAACTTACAAGACAAACACTTATCATGATAAATGCTTATATATATATAAGCTTACATAAGCTTTTTCTATAGGAAAAGTAAATTATAGTTAAGTTGTTTTTGTATATTATACTATAATTTGTTTTCATAAGCTATCTTGGATGGTTATGAAATTAAGCTGGAAAAAACTTATGAAAAGTGTCATAAACTGTTTTCATAAGTTCTCCCAAAATAACCTCTCATAAAACTGATGTCTATTTAAATTTAAATAAGTCAATAAAAATAGACCCACATAGTCTATAGTGATTAAACTTATCATTCGAGTATGAGCGGCGGTTGAGCCTGAGCTTCAAAGGCTAAGAAAGGAAATTCTTTCTTTTTTTTTTATTGACAAAGCAAACTTAACTCATTTCAGTCATAACATGGTCATAATACAAATGGTATATAATCAAAAGTATGTTGGCTTGCATGAGACAGTGCCGCTCTAATTAACAAATGAGCAACATTGTTGGTTTTGTGCTGAATAAAACTTAACCTAAAGTTTGGTAAAGAAAGAAGTAAATGTCAACAAGCATTTAAAATAACACTAATTTCTGACTTGTACCCAAGCTTACTCGAAATGCCGTCCACCACTAACTTGCGATGTAGTTCTGCTCCGTGATATCACCTGCTATCAACTTGTGTGTCACCTGCTATCCTTCTTTTAAATAAGAATAATATTAGTCTTCACTACGTAATAGGAAACCCGACTGCTTAGGAAAGGAAATTCATGTTTTGAACTACTGGTAGATCTTTGTCGTGGTCGGATAGTATGTGAAAAAAGTGTCTACTCCAATTTTATTTTGTTTATGACAAAAATAGGAAAAAAAAACCTAAACTCCATTGATTTCAAACAAGAAATTGGATTTAAGAGTCATTTACGAATAGGGGTAGTATTCTCTTGAAACTCTCACAAACAACCGCAAGGTTATGGATTCGAACCTGAATAAGGTGTTCAACCTAACATATATTTTTCAATTAAGCTAGGTTTTATGAATTCTAGAGTAATGTTGGATAATAGTCTTTACAACAAGAGAAGCAACGTCCAAATTTTGATGTTATTATCAATGATTGTAGACAACATCTTTTTGCTACTAATCTTGTGAACTCACGTGTTAAGTTCATTAAGTGACAAACAAATGAAGTTACTCACATCTTTGTTAAGTGGATGACCTGTGAAAAACGGCTAGCATATATGGACCGCTCGCAAACCCGAATAAAACATAGGGCCTAGTCCATAAAATTTCAGCCTGAATTTTTTTAGGTTTTTTTTTAGCCCGGCCCTACATAGTCTGTTACTCATCAGGGCTAACCCGTATACGGCCACTTGTAGTCCGTTTGGTTCGCATAACTAAAAGTGCTAAAATAATTAGTAACATTTCTAAAGCACTAAAGTTTTACTTTTTGTAACCACACAATATACATATCTTTTGTAACAAAGTAAGTATAATTTGTTACGATACGAAAGTGCAAAATATCAATGTACCTATAATCAAAATTTCTATAAACTATTATTTGTAATTTATGCACATTATAACAATAAAAAGAGCAGACAAACAGACACCGAGTGCCCGTTTGAACGCCAATAATAATAAAGTTAAACAAGAAATAACACAAATTGAACGAGAGTGTTGTTAGTGTTACATAAAATAAAATCTACACACACTACAAAAATGGGAGGGAGCGACATGGGAATTAAACAAAAATGGGAGGGAGCGATATGGGAATTAAAGAAATATTTGTAAATAAACGGATGAGATAAATTTTCCTCCCATCACCACCATCACAAATACTTGAATTGAAATTTGAACATTCTCTAAAAGCAGACATAACCAAAAGTTCTAAACCATATACAAATATAGCTAGGCAGAACGAAAAATATTTAATAGACAATCATATGGAAGAGTTACCAGAAATTGTTGTTCACTGTAAAACAACCAAAATATCTTCCACCAGTTCCTTGCATTTTGACTTTACCGTGCAATTTTTATTTGCTAAGTTAGTGTTCACATCACGAATTGTATCGGAATACCTATGCACATTCATGGAAATTATTTTTCCATTTGGATCCACAGCCATAGCAAAATTGATGACCACACTTGCAGAAGTTTGAATAGCAGGTAGAATAACAATAATTAAATTATACACTTAAGTATACTTTGTAACTGCAACTTTTTTTTTGTGGTGTCCGAGGTTCGAATCTTAGACCTTGCATATATTATACATTGTCCATACCAATTGAGCTAAGATCACGAAGACTTTGTAACTGCAACTAACTCAACGCTCTTCCAAACATTTACTAAAATTATAATATTTTATTTGATTGTCTTATCACCTCAAAATACTATAATGATGTGATGTGTGCATTGTCGATGTAAATTAATTTTACCCGCATCCAATAAAAATGTATTATTTTGTCATGTCACCCCACATTTGCATCAATCTTTTAAAACTGAGGTGTCATGAAATGTTGAAAACATTGAAAGTGTATGTCCAATTAAACTCTAAGCATATACACCCTAAAGATATAAAATTTAATTTTCTAACAATATAAACATTTAATAAGCTATTTAAACTTGTTAAAAAAAGTAGAATTCTTAACATAAGAAAATATTGTCTATACCTGCATCTAATGTGATTACATCCACCTTTTTTTTCCACATAGAAGTTGCATCTTGGACACCTTTTCCATTTCTTTTTCTTAGCAAGTTCCAGAGCCATTAGATCTAAATCCTTCCTCGGACCGCCTTTTTTCAAAATTTGAAACTCTCTACAATCGACTTCCGTGTGCCATGGAACTTGACATTGTGCGCAGAATAGTCTATGACAATGTGGACATTCCGTAATTCTCACAACTTCATTTCCATCATTCACCAACATAGCTGAACAATCCTTAAAAGGACAATAAATTTTCTTTGATCCGAACATCGAATCAACTAGTGCATCTCCCCATCTTTCGAACACATCCTTTGGTATAATTGAAATACATTGTTGAGTGTCAAAATTACTATTGCAATTTGGATCAGGACATTTTATTGTTGCTTTTTTCTCTTGAATTTTCACAGCTAGAAATCTTGCAACACAATCTTCACAGAAAGAGTGCGAACAGTTTCTACTTTTGAACATTTTTTCAATAGGTTTATTTTCCATACATATTCCACATGGTTTCAATTGAGAAATCTTTTTCTGTGCCTGTTTGAATGCCCTCAAAATTAGTGGTTCTTCCTGTTCCTGTTTTAGTATCTCTTTCTGTGCTTGTTTGAGTGCTCTCGAAATTAGTGTCCATACCAAGAGAAATGATAGAGAATGGCCAACTAGGTCTTTGGAAAGGAACTTGCCAATTTCCATGGTTCTGTTCCTGAAGAACCAAAAGGATATGAAACACAAATATACACTCACATAATGAGAAATAAATATCAAATACTTTAGGTCTTTGATTTAAGTTAAATGTTTATAATAAGTTAGTTTTTAAGGTTTTTTTGTCATAAATTGATCCTTTTTAAGTCATAGAATTTTTAAGTTGTTTGCACTATTACAAATTAAGGTGTAGGTCCTAAAGTGCTTATTTACGCACATTTTCTTGTTTTTGAATTCAAACCTAACTTTATATATAAATATTTCATCAAAAGCACTATAAATTATGTAAACGATCAATTTTGTTTCAAATCAAGATTTAATAATACACTAGTCAACCTTAATGTTGCATCGTGTCACATTCCTCCTAGATCGTGCCACGAATTTTCTAGTGGCAACCCAAAAACTGAACCATTCAATCGTGCCACATTGCCCTGCAAACGTGCCACGATTTTCCAGACTTCACCATCAATTTTGAGTCAATTTTCAACAATAATAAACCAAGAGAGTTGCCCTTCTCTCATCTGTTTTTGCTCATTCCCACTGAGAAATACAAATGCGTGAGTTAACTCACACTCGGCTATTTTGACGAAAATGACCAAGCACATATGGGAGAAGAGTGGTACTCATAAACCAAAGATAGTCAAAATAAAAAGAACTCCAAAAGGTACACACCAGCTTGCCATCAAAACAAAAACAGATCACAAGACAGACCAAGCTACACCAATGGAAGGACCTATTAAGGTACCAAGGGTTTATGGAGTTATGCCACCCCCCCATTGAAGATGGTCTCAAAATCTCCCACACAGAAAACTCCCTAGATACAAACAAGAGAAAACCAAAAGTAGTAAGCTTAGAAAAAAAATGAGGAGCTTTATAGTAAACTTGTGTGTGTAAGAGGACTGATTAAGAATATGAATAATTTTAAAATGTAACCCCTCAATATTAATAAAATTGATTATAATGCATTCATTGTGTAACTCGCATAAAGTGAAGTAAATGGAGTGTTTTTGCAACTGATGGGAAATGAAAGATAGATAGTAAGAAATGGCTAGTAAAGAATCAAGAACAAAAGTGAGTCACATGGCATAAGTATGAGAGATTAGTTAGAAAGGGGGGCATTGGTAAGGTGACACATATGCAAAATGTAGCTTAGAATACATCTATCTCACACAAAAACCCTAGCCATAGCTGCAACCAACACTGAAATGATAAAAAAGAAAATAAACAGAAAAAACGGGAGGCAACCAGAATAAAAAACTTAGGAATAATTTAGTTCTCATGGCTGCCTAGTCCCTAACCTAATTCCAAAAGCAGCGAATGGAACGGAGGAAGTAAACAGTGCGACAACGTGCATAGCAGCAAGGGTTTAGGGTTTAGAGTTTGAACATATTTCCCTTACTATTTTTTTTGGTTTATTTTTTCGAACATATTTCTACAGAAGCAAGAAAAAAACCAAAAGAACAAGACTGCTAAAGCAGTGAGTTAGCAACATCGTCTCAAAAGGACAGAACCGCAAGAAAAAAAAAAACATGAAAACCACCGGAAACAACAACTCCTAAACAACCACCAATTGAATTGCAAAATAATAACACTGCTATATTTTACCAAGACAAGAATAAGCGTAGCTGAAAAGAAATTTTAGAGTACAGAAACGTACCAAATTGGAAAACCTTTTCTCGTTTTTTCTTTGTTTTTGTTTTACGATTTACCTAATAATGCTCTACACCTATATTTAGAATGATAAATAGGTCTATTTTTTAGGATAAATAAAACAAGGGGTGACATGGATTAAATGCACAAATATTCAATGATTGGTCATTTAACTTCACCAAAAAAGTCATTTTCATGACTGCACCATAGAGAATCTTCATTAATTTTAAAATATAATCTTGGTGTTCATGGTCCTCAAAACCCGAAGGTTGTAATACATAGACTTTTTCATTTAACAAACCATTGAGGAAAGCGGATTTAACATAAATTTGGTACACTTTAAATCTAAGCAACAAGCAAATCGCGAAAGGAGTCTAATCTTTTCAAGGCGGACTACATGAGTGTATGTCTTCTCGTAGTCGAACCCTCTTCTTGATTGTATCATTTTTTCCACTAAGCGTGCTTTATTTCCAGTGATGATTCCATTTTCATCTAATTTGTTCATAAAGACCCATTTAGTGCTAATAATCGAGTGATCTTGAGACCGTGGAACTAAGTCTCATGCCTTGTTTCTTTCAAATTGATTGAATTCTTCTTGCATAGCAATAATCCACCCTTCATCGATTATTGCCTCTTTAATGGATTTGTGTTAAATTTATTATATGAAAGCAGAAAAATCACAAAAATTACTTACGTGGTCTATCCTTGCCATTATTTAGAATAAAACATTTGCATCCGAAAATTTTAAGATATGATAAATTTGGCTTCCTTCACTTAAATAGTTCATATGGTGTCTTTTCTTTTTGAACCCTCAAAGACAAAAAGTCTAGGAGGCAACTATTGTGGATTTGTCATTGTTGATCACTACTCTAGATTCACATATGGACATGGTTATTATCTAGTAAGGATGAGTCATGAGACCTTTGATGCTTTTGATAGATTTGCAAAGCTTATCCAAAACCAAAATTCTTTGAAAATTACATACACCTCAACAAAATGGTGTTGTTGAAAGAAAAAATTGAGTTTTGGAAGAGTTTGTTAGAACCATGATAAGTGAAATGAACCTTCCTAAACACTTTTAGACCGATGCGATTAACACCGCATATCATGTCTTACATAGAATAATCATTAGACCAATCCTTCTAGAACTTTGGTAGCAGCAGAATTTCAGTTTAAAATAGATGTTATTAAATTATAGTTGCATTTCCTATTTTGTTTGTGTCTTTGGCTGGTGCGTTGAAAGATAACGGGCCATATCGTTGATTCATACTATTAATTATTCTCTATACGTTGTGAAAATTTATATCATTTTTTATGCAGACATAACATCTTAAACGTGCCAACTTCCATGAAGACCTGAAATAGTTGGAAGAAAATCACCAGTTTCATATGCAGGAGTGCCACTAGCAGTAGCTTCAATACCAGTAGCAGGAAGAATTACGTGGCCCTCAACTCATTATGAAGCTAGAAAAAAAATTACATGTTCTTCAATTTGATTATGGATATATAACTTTTAACAATTTAACTATGACACTTAAGTGATTATACATTATTGTCCTTGATTATTATAGTTCCTTTTAATCTATAATTTTTTTTGTTTAAATGCTTGAAATAGAATTGAATGGAAATAAGCTTTGATTACTTTATGGAGGTTTAATTATACTGCTTATGATGATTTTGATGTTCAACTGACCTTTCCAGAGTTAATAAAAGAGAAATGCCTTTAGGGAAAAATGGAAATTTTATCTTGGAATTTATGTATTCAATATATTGAAACTTCAAAAAACAACTTTTTTCCTACATGAAAAATATTATCAATTGATTTTATTTTTAAATACTAAACAAGTGTCTTTATAACGGTTTGTTAGCAAAACCCTTAATAAAATGGTGTGATTTTGGAGTGTAAATCTAAGTTAAAAACTAATTTTTTCCTAAATTATAAGCAAAATTGTTTTCTACAACCAATAACAAATAAAATTATTTTTTGTAAAAAAAAAAAATTATTTTTACATCTTTCTATGAAATCTATTTCAAAAAGAACCCAAAAACTATATCTAAATTATTATGTTTTAGTTTTTTTAATGAATATGAAATGATTTTTTTCTTATAATTTCGAAAGGTGGAGGGAGTAATTATTATTAATCGAACACTTAGGAACTAATTACAATTTTTTAATATGAAGATCTATTCAATTGTTTAAAAAAAAAAAAAAAAAACTTAACTTGTATTATATACTGTGGTGAATTTCAGGCCACGATTTTGGCAGATAAGGATTAAATAGTACAGTGTACTATGGTGAATTTCAGGCACAATTTTGGCATTTTCGGGCACGATTTTCTCGGATCTTGTACATTATAAAAGGCTTCATTCTTCATGTTTTTTGAAGGCTTTAAGAGAGAGAAATTTAGGAAATCAAAGGAGGTAATTTTAAGGTTGAGAGTCTTTGATTAATGTTCTTTTGGGTTGGGAAACATTTGTATACACCTTGGATGAGTGAAAATCATTGAGTGTGTCATGTTCATTGGTGAGATTGAGAAAATGGTAGAAATTAGGGTTTCTGAGCTTTGTTGAAGCTAAATTCGTGTAACTCTTTTGTATATCTTTGTAAGAACTCATTGATAGTTGATTGGAGAGATCAATCTCTTCCTCAGAGTAGGTCAAGTTGGACCGAAATGGATAAATATTTTTTGGTGTGTTTAAATTTGTTTCTCTTCCCCAGCTAAATTTGTTTCTCTTCTTTGTTTATCTTTTGCATGTAATTTTGTGTTTTTCACTTTATTCCTAGATTACATCTAGGTTTGTTATTATTGTTGTTGCTTGTGGTTACTTTGATATTGATTACTACTTTCCTTTACTTCACACATCATAGTTTTATTAGTGTGATTTTGAGCCCGAATTCACAACACATATATAGGAGGTTTTTTTTTTTCTTCTTAGAAATGAATGATGCATTCAATATTAAGTTAAAATTTTTATCTTTGTAATACAATTTATTTTTTTTTAATTCTATTTTTTATAATTCAAGAATCTCTTGAATAATTCAACATTAAAGCATGAAGATGGTATATATAGATGATGTTCAGCAATAGATGTTGGTTGCTATAAAGCTTCTATTATGTGATAGGGGCTGTAATAGTTTATCTGAAGTTTCCAGCAACCTTCAATTTGGTATTTGGATGCTTTGTTGATGAGGTGTCTGCTTGTGAGTTAAGCTAGTATGATGCATTTAAGCAAGTGGTTAATTACTCCATACTTTCATTTTGAAATATTTGTAAGGATAGTACAGGTGTGTCATTTTTTATGAAGTTTCAGTTAAGTCTTTTGGTTCTTGTTCTTCCATGTAAAGAGGTTGATTCTGTTTGTCATGGTGAGGATAGAAATGAAGAATTCGGTATTTATGAGCTTAGTTTAGTTGGTATAAATATTGCATAATATGTTCAATAATCAAGATATCAAATTTATAATATATATCATGGTGAGGATATTGCATAATTTCTCGCTTATTCATCTTAAAAATGAATTTATACTGATTAGACTTCTTGACAAAAAAATAAAAAAATCGAGTCTTTATATTCTTCCATATAAAGAGGTATTGCATTCTCTAGATACAAATAAGATAATGTTCATCTATTTATAGTAAAAAAACATGTCAAAATAAGAAGAAAAAATGTAAAAGAAAATAAAGATCATACATAAACATGTCACATCATTATGTCGAAAATTATGGCCGAAAAATAAAATCTAACTATTTAACTAGTTTTGATTACATGGAAATGGATTATACTTTATTTTTGAGTCTTTGCATTCGAATGTCCTCAAGTATAAGACGTGTCTCTCTGCGTGCCTCATTACTACATTGTCTATAACATTGTACCATTTTTTTGGTAGAGATCTCTAATTCTTTCATCTCATCTAAAACTATTTGTCTGTTCCTGCACTCTATACTGCAGAAACCTTGATCTCCCCTGCATAATAATTACCAACATAATGTTTCATCAGATCAAGGTTAAATGTATGAGATGTTAATTAAAAAAATTAAAAGATATAAATAGAAGAAAAAAAAATGACACTAGATGCTAATATCATCTTATTTTTAGTATGGATTTGATAGAATTATTTCTAGAAAGGTTAGATCATGGGTTATGTCTAGGACTAGGACTGCATTCTTGGCTGCAAACATCAAGATTTTTTATATTTGTGTTTACACAACCTCAATTGGGATTTGGATTTACTGCAGTCGTAAAATGATGGAGTCGCGCAATCAATGCATTGTAGATATTTCAATTGAAATAAGATGGACCAGAATATATTTAACACGTACAAATAAATTAAAAATAGTATCGATCAAATTCGGATGGCCAGGAGATTCACGTGCAGTGATTATATTTGACTACAAGAAATCCATTTCCAGTAAATTGAAATTGCTTTAGTCACATTTTATTGCAGTATCATGGATCATTTCATGAGGCATGTGTGATAGTTACCGCGGCTAATTTGAAACTATAATCATCAAGTGATTCAAATGTGTCGAATTTTGTAGAAAATTATACTCGACTTATGAATCGCGATGATGGTATAAATAATTACTCGTTCTACTCGTTTTGTAAATGAAAGAAATGACCGAATCATCAAAGACTAATGAAGAGTGCTCAAAAAGAAATTAATATTAAGTTGTTTTTAAAATAAACAAGGGTATAAAAGAAATACGTGATGTTTAGATAAAATATATCAGGGTATAAAAGAGTTTGGCAAGTACATAGTTATATACCTGTACATGTAGATATCTTTGTCTTGGCTGAGCTGTTTATTACACAGATTGCAAGTTTTAAGGAAGCAAAAATCCATAGGGATGGTTTGGTTTGACTTTTTCACTGCAGATTTGACAAGGATATTTGAGTTACTCTTTGAGCTTATAATTTGGAGAAGGAGACTTAGACCAACTTCCATGGTGATACTCTAAATTGGAAATAATAGAAGATGATTGAATAGTGTACTGGAAATTAATTATGAATTTGATGAGGTTTGAGAAAGGAAGCAGTGGTGGATATTTAAAGGAATCTAGGACCCACGAAGATGACAACATGTTGTTTTTACATACTTTTTTTAATACAAAACACGTGCTGTATTACTATATATTTTAAGGATAAAGTTTTTTTTTTTGGTTTAAGGGAAGGATAAGGTATTTGATACCCTTTTAAGATTTTTATACTCCATTGGATGGCACACACATAGGATGGGAAGAGTGAATACTTGGGGAATATTTAGATATTTTTAAAATGAATGAATTCGATAGAGTGGAATAGAGTCTTTATTATACCCAAAAAAAACAATACAAAGGGTGGAATGGAATATCTAACAAAAGATAATATTTTCCTCTAAAAAATATATTTTTGTGCCTCTTTTTTTAAAGGATATTTTGGTACATATTCATGGAGTTTTGGACATTGAGATTTGAGATAAAAAGAAGGTAAAATTATACTTTTAGTCTCTTAACTTAATTTCAAGTAACAGTTTGATCCTTTATCTTTTTTCATTTCAATTTGGTCCTTTTTGTCCATTTTCATATGAAATTTTAAGCTTAAAATTCATGATTTTATTTTCTTATGGTCTTTCAGTCTTCAAATCTATAATCCTCGTCTATGTTTGCATAAGAATATTAGATTTGAAGCTTGAAAATGTATACGAAAATGGACAAAAAAGACCAAATTGAAATGAAAAAAAGATAAAGGACCAAACTGTTACCTGAAATTAAGTTAAGGAACTAAAAATATAATTTTGCCTAAAAACAATTACATAAGTTGGTTCGACGCCATATCTTTACCACTTTAGATTATCATAATATTTTTTGGTATCAGCCATTAATTAAATAAATATATATGAGTCTCCTTTTTTGGTTTTATAAATATATGAGTCTCTCTTGTTATGTTATTTTTTAGGTTTTCTCCACTTAGTTCAATGAAATTTATATGTTGTTCAATGAAATGAATGTTGATCTATATTTATTTTTCTGTTCAATGTGAAACTTCTAAGTCTTCCTAAATATATCAACAAATAGTTTTACCGGTATATGTAAAGAAGATTTAATTCTAAATTTAAATTAATTTAAAATAATAAATATAAAGAACGATGTGTCATCAAATGTTTAAATGTTGGTTATTATATTCAACAAAATCTATGGTATGAAAGTGGTCATCTATAATAATACTTTGTTTTTTTATAACGTTATAGATATGAAGATTTCATCACTATTTATCAATGATTAATATCTTTTGAGGAACTTGTGTAGCACAAAGTGAGTTATTCCTCCCAGCTAAATTTTCTATATACACAAGACATAATCAAAACTCATTAATAATCACTTGCTTAAATGACCAAAGTCTTTACTAGAAAAATTCATTGTTGGTAAATAAAACATTGTTTTTATTCACCCGAAATAATATTATGTTTTTACTTTTTGCTGAATAAGCATAAAACTCTTCATAAGGCAGGAAACAGACAATGCCAACAAGGTCTCAACCTTATGCTCATTTTTTTTCTTTCCCAATTCTCTTACTCTTTTGATTTACAATAATCATTTCTCTTGCTCTTGATACAACTATATCTTGATAAAAAAATATTAGTAGCTTAATGTTTAATTCTTACATAAAACGAGAGAATTGTGTTGGGAGAAGAAATTAACACTTCAATAAAGATATTAAAATATATAAACACATTAGAATTTTGCTAGACTAAAGTAGTATTATTTTATTTGCTAGGTGGGAGAAACTGTAAAGAAAACTTGCCGGGACAAAAATGATTTTTTCTTATTTTATTTTACCTTCATCTAATAAAGCAATCACAACGTTAATTGGAGTGAAGTTGCATGTTTTATTCATGGTCAATAACAAAAGTGGAATATAACAAAAAATAATGGAGTAAACAATAAGATAATGTAAAACCTATTTCTACAGTTAACACTGTCGCTTTTTTTGGCCCCACACGATGGACTAACGAGGATGGAGATTTACTTTTATACACACATGGAACTTATGGTACAGACCAAGAAATGACATAAGATATGCAAATATTTTTATTTTGGCGTTATTCACACCTCAGAGTAGCCATTGGAAATCCCAACAAAGTTGCTGAATTTCAAGATAAAAAATAAATAAATAACTTCAACAAAATATGGAGAATTGCGTGTTTTAACTCGTCCTAAAAGGATTAAATGTCTCTGCAATCATACTTATATCTAATTTTTGTTAACAATGCTAATTACCTTGCAAAACCTAAACCTAAGTATTTTGGGCGCCAATTAAGCAGGGCCGTTTGATCAAATGAGCTAGCTAATCATTCATCTCATCCTTTGATCTAATCTGACTTTGCGCTTTCGCTTTCCCCATGCCTTTTACATTAAACGCTTTTGGTTGTGGCTTCCCCCATTCCATGATTGCATTTCATGTTGTTATTGATTCCAATGCCTTTGATATTGGTATCATATCCATGATACATGATGAATGAATCTGAACGTGTATATATACCATACCATGGAATCACATGAATCACATCTCATTCTTTTTCAAGTTCAATCGAATCTCATGGCAAATAATGGAATTCAGGCGCTGCTTTCCTACCATGCTTTGATTGGTATAAGTCTTCCATTGTTTGATGTTGTTATTTCTAGTTTTGTTGTTTGCCTACCAGCGGACTGTGCATCATAATAATAATAAAGTTTGTCACCGTAATTTATAATAAGTTCCTGCTTTTTTCTGAAATTCTTAACTATGGATGGAAATTTCTATTTTGCTCATTTATCGTTGTCGTTGAACTATGGAGTTTCAATTTATTATCGTGGTTTATCAGTTGATAAGTTTTAAGTTTGTTGAACATGCCTCTTATAATTGAAGTGACTGAATCTAAATTTTCTATGAACAAATTTGATGGTAGTGTACAACATCATCTTATTATTACTGAAAATGCTATAACAGGAATTAAAATTGCGATATCTATATTGATTGTCCGCTAAAGTTTACTATAAATTTATTATTCGATGCAATTTGAACTTCACTTTAGATGCAAAAGAAGCCAATTTCAGATTCAAGGTTAAAAAATGGATTGATCTTTTATGTAGAAGTATCCCTAACGTAAGGGTATGAACGGAATTTTGTGACTTACCGCATAACTACAAAAATTAAGTAAATGCTTCCATATGCACTGAATATTTACGAAAAGCATCATTGGTAGTTATTGTTGCGGTGTTACAAACTTTCTGTAAATTCAAATGATATGCTTCAGTAGTAGCTAAATTTTTAATTTGCAAGTTAAAGCAAAATTTAACGCAAATTTGCTTACTTTCACGTCACCGTAATAACAGAGTTCAATATATTTTGTTAGTGACTGTTATACGCCATATCAGTCATGCCAGATGCGTAAATAAGTTTGTTAGTATCATAGGAATCAATTAAAGAAATAATTGGTTCAATAAGGACATTGTTTTATATGAGTAAATTGAACATTTTAGCCACTACAGACCCTTTTTATTCAACACTGTAATTAATTTGCAAAGGATGCAATATTAGGTACGAGACCTCCAATTAGTTTCTGGATTGTTGCAGCATTGGACTCAATAAAAACCATCCACTAGATATACATTGTATGCAGTTTTGTACACATTTAATAAAAGATCACATAATACATGAATTTACGGTGCTCAATACATGAAATTTATCATTGGTTAGTTAAAAGCATTAATGCTATGCGTACCACAAGGTGAATTATGGCAAGGAACTCATAAGTTGGTCAATTAGATTTCCAATTATGTGTTTACATGTTACACTATAGCCTTAAATGAGACAACTGTATTTATGTTACACTTATGCCAAAACATCATTTGAAGTCATCCTGCACTTTCACCTCACAAGTAAGCAAACATAGAATTCTTTGAAAGCCATTATCTTAAAATCTCAATCGCATGTGCATTACATTACAGTAAAGAACCTCTCTGTTGTGCTTCTTTTTTGCGCAAATGGAACATAGCAAGAGGCGCAAAGTTGATGGAAGAAATTCCCCGCTAACTAACATCACAAACGGTATAATTTTTTGCTGAACTTAGTTTATTTAGTTTTTTCCTTATGCTGTAATTTTCTTTTAATAATTCCACAGCGGTCTCAACCTGTTGTTACGCTTTTATTTCAATAAACTAGTTACAAACCCGTGCTTTGCACGGGTTGAATAACGTATTTTTTTTTAATTTAATTTTGAAGGAGAAATCTTATAAATTACAGAAAATTGTTGTCATTTATAAATGTGAAAATCAAAGCTGCGTAAACCAAAAATTTGCAACACAGAGTCTAAAGCACTACATAAAAAATAACATAATAACTATTGCAATCTCTTATTCCTTAAAGTTAACCCGAAAGCAAAATTTTTCCCTAGATTTAACCTAACTTATTTGCTTAATTTTAGCATTAACCCTATTTAATTTAATCAAAATGTTAACGTTAGTTGTTAGGGAAATCAAAATAACAAATCGCTCCTAATTTTTCTCCTTAATTTTACTAAACAAATTATATTAACCCTAGATTTAATTTATGCAAAATGTCAGCTCATTTATAAACGTTAACCCGTGACGCAATATTAACCCTAGATTTACCCTAATTTTTTCGTGTGACTTTACTAAATTAACCCTAGATTTAATTTCTGCAAAATGTCATCTCTTATCTCTTATTTTTAAATGTTAACCCGTGACGCAATATTAACCCTAGATTTAACCTAATTTTTTGTGTGACTTTACTATATTAACCCTAGATTTAATTTATGCAAAATGTCATCTCTTATTTCTATATGTTAACCCGTGATGCAATATTAACCCTAGATTTAACCTATTTTTTCGGGTGACTTTACTATATTAATCCTAGATTTAATTTATGCAAAATGTCATCTCTAATTTTAACCTAATTTTTCCCTCCACACTTTTGCATTTAATGTTTATCTAAAGTAAAATAAAAGTATGTACCTAATTATATGCTATTTTTTTGGAAAGGAATAACCGTTAACCCGTCTCGCTACTTATAAATGTTAACCCGTCTTGTTATACTTAACCTATTTTATTTCTTAAAGTTAACCCGAACGCAAAATTTTGCCCTAGATTTAACCTTATTTCTTTGCTTAATTTTACTGTATTAACCCTATTTAATTAACCCTGTTTAATTTAATCAAAATGTTAACGTTAATTGTTAGGGAAATCAAAATAAACAAATCGCTCCTAATTTTTCTCTTTAATTTTATTAAACATATTATATTAACCCTAGATTTAATTTATGCAAAATGACATATCTTATTTCTAAATGTTAACCTGTGACGCAATATTAACCCTAGATTTAACCTAATTTTTTCGTGTGACTTTACTATATTAACCCTTGATTTAATTTATGCAAAATGTCATCTCTTATTTCTAAATTTTAACCCCTGACGCAATATTAACCCTAGATTTAACCTAATTTTTTCGTGTGACTTTACTATATTAACCCTAGATTTAATTTATGCAAAATGTCATCTCTTATTTATAACTGTTAACCCGTGATGCAATATGAACCCTAGATTTAACCTATTTTTCGCGTGACTTTACTATATTAACCCTAGATTTAATTTATGCAAAAAGTCATCTCTAATTTTAACCTAATTTTTCCATCCACACTTCTGCATTTAATGTTTATCTAAAGTAAAATAAAAGTATGTTCCCAATTATATGCTGTTTTTTTGGAAAGGAATAACCGATAACCCGCCTCCCTATGCTTAACTTAATCTCTTATTTATAAATGTTAACCCGTCTTGCTATACTTAGCCTATTTTATTTCTTAAAGTTAACCCGAACGCAAAATTTTGCCCTAGATTTAACCTAACTTCTTTGCTTAATCTTACTGTATTAACCATATTTAATTAACACTGTTTAATTTAATCAAAATGTTAACGTTAATTGTTAGGGAAATCAAAATAAACAAATCGCTCCTAATTTTTCTCTTTAATTTTACTAAACAAATTATATTAACCCTAGATTTAATTTATGCAAAATGACATCTCTTATTTCTAAATGTTAACCTATGACGCAATATTAACCCTAGATTTAACCTAATTTTTTCGTGTGACTTTACTATACTAACCCTAGATTGAATTTAAGCAAAATGTCATCTCTTATTTCTAAATGTTAACCCGTGACGCAATATTAACCCTAGATTTAACCTATTTTTTCGCGTGACTTTACTATAGTAACTCTAGATTTAATTTATGCAAAATGTCAGCTCTAATTTTAACCTAATATTTTCCTCCACACTTTTACATTTAATGTTTATCTAAGGTAAAATAATAACCTTAGATAATCACTGCATAAAAAAAATTCTTCGAAAGAATGTAGAAGCAACTGAATTTGGGAGAAAAAATTGAAAAATAGTTAAAAATATAAAAATTGAAAAATAATTAAAAGTTAATTAGAAAATAATTAAAAAAATTGGATAGGGGCAAAAATGGAAATTCATAGGCCATGGTTCAAAAAAAAAAACTAAACAATAAGTAGATTACCAAATTGACCCTTATAGGGGCAAAATGGTAAATTCATGGGACATTAACTTTCCTATATAGTATAGTAGATAAACAGTTGATATTCTAGATCGTTCCACCAGTCGAAGAAAACAGAAACTGGGATGAAGCACCTATGATGCACAAACATTGCTTTGAAGCTGTTGATTGCACCTTAAGAGATATGACATACATTCCTTTTAGTGGTAAAGTTGTGGTTCTTTGTGGAGATTTTTGACAGATTCTACCAGTCGTTCTTAAAGGCACCAGACCAGATGTCGTTAATGCAAGTATTAATTCATCAAACCTTTGGCGATATTGTGAGGTATTAACATTAACAACGAATATGAGACTTTTGCATGGATGTTCACCAGATGAGGTACAAGAAAGAACAGAATTCGCCAAATGGGTATTAGGGATTGGAGACGGTTGCATTGGAAATGTTTCAGATGATAGCATTCAGGTGGAAATCCCAGATGATCTACTCATTAATAGTGCAGGTGATCATATTGCTTCAATTGTTGACTCCATCTATCCATCAATATTACTCAATATGCATGATACATCTTTTTTTTCAAGATAATGCAATATTGACTCTTAAAAATACAATTGTTGATGAGGTTAATAACTATGTTCTGTCTCTCATTTCCGGCGAAGAAAGGACATATTTGAGTTGTGATTCTCTAATAGCAGATACCGCATCAGTCAATAGGCCAAATGATATTCACACACCAGAATTCTTGAACACTATCAATTCATCAGGTCTTCCTAATCACAAGATTACTTTGAAAGTTGGAGTTCCTATTATGTTGTTGAGAAATTTGGACATAACATCATGGTTGTGTAATGGTACTCGACTAATAGTCATTAAGATGGGAAGATATGTTATTGAAGGGAGAGTTATATCAGGAAGAAATGTTGGAGAGAAGGTCTACATACCGAGATTGTCATTGTCACCATCTGATACCAAATTCCTTTCAAATTTCAACGCATATAGTTTCTTATAGCTTTGTGTTTTGCAATGACTATAAACAAAAGTCAAAGACAATCACTTAAGCAAGTTGACATCTATCTTCCACAATCGGTCTTCTCACATGGGCAGATGTTGCAATATCACGTGTTACATCAAGGGATGGTTTGAAGATATTATTAACGGATGACAATGGGGATTATATCAGCACCACTTCAAATGTAGTTTATAAGGAGATATTCGAAAATGTGTGACCCAATATTTGTATGCCCTTAAATACTTTTTATGTGTATTTATTTTATTTTTTATGTAATGAATAATATCAGAACTTTTTTAACTTCTCCATTTTTAATGTCCCGGGCGGTAGCACGGGTAAAAGATCTAGTCTTTTACCAAACTATGGACAAGAAGATTAAGAAATGTGATGGAGGAGTTGGTTAGCTAATATCAATGTAGTTCCATTTCAAATAGAAAAAGCAATGCAACTACCCGACAAAAAGTGGGATGGATGGAGATCAAAATCGAACTTGAGAAAGCTTATAATCATCTCAATTAGGAGCAAAATACTCCGACTAATATTGGGATGCCTAAAACTTTTTAAATATGGTGAAAGCTTATCTCATTGTTTTTTTTTTTAGGGAGCTTATCTATCATCATCGAGAAACACTTGTTTAATCACATGCATAAATATGTGTCATTTAGACACGCACACATAAAAGAAAAAAGTATGAAAGAGAAAGGAATTCAAAAATATACCTTTTTGAAATAATTAAAGGATAGATATTTTAATAAATGTGTGCCTAAAAAATTTTGATTTGGTGTTGTGTCCATATAAGTATTTATCATTATCATCTACCATGCATGTTCTTTGAAATGGGAAAGCATTGGAAGAAGTCATCTCTTTGAAGAGAATAGATACGGTGGCTCACTCTCCTCTTATTTGTGCATTGAAATATTTTTCTTTTTTCAATGCATTTTTAGTCATCTCCTCGAAGGGAATAAATACCTTGATTGCATTTTTGTCCTTCTATTTAATTAAACTCACAAAAATAGTTTTTTTTTTGTCTTGTTAACGAATGTCCCCGTTGACATTTTCCTTCTTTTTTCAAAACGGAACATTTTGGTTTATCTAATTTCACATTAACTTGTATAATTTTGGCGCCAAAAAATATGATTTATTGCCTCAACGTCGAATCTAAAGAAAAAAAGACCACCATTGAGATTGAAATTCACTTTTTTTTTTTTTTGTGCCAACGGTAATGTTTAGTAAACATTAATGTTGAGCACAAGTTTTCCAAGCCAATTAAACTTTCTAATCGAGTTCGCAAGTTGTTCCCACCTGGCCTTTGTGAACGACTTAATGCTTTTTACATAGGATAATTAGGATCAGGTGGAAATTATTTAGGTTTCTCTTGAGCTGAACTTGTAATAGTTCAGAACAAAAGTGGGGAAACAGTGATTGTGGTTTTTCTACTGCTTCAGCGTATGAATCATTATGGCGGACTAACCTTTCTCCACAAGAATCCTTATTTAAGATAACTTGGTGCAACTTTGAAAGATTGGAAGGGCATTGAAATCAGGGGCAGATCTTGCTGAAAATATTGGGGGAGCAGTTAACTAAATATTATAATTTAAATTCATAAAAGTCGTAGACAATTTCATAAAAAAGAAAAGAAGAAAAAAAAAAATTTGGTGCAACAACTCCAATACAAGGCTAATGCTTCAAATATACTATCTACTAACTATCGTAAACATGAGAAAAACACAAAAGAGGGTTTGAATTTTGTTTGTCGTTTTGATACTTTTTTTTGTTTGAATCACATATAGCAACGGAAAACAAAGAGATAAAGGGATAGAAACAACACAAATAGTTTATCTTGGTTCACCTCACAACCCGAGATTACTTCCGGCCCTCCTTGCACTTCCAAGGTATTTTTCACTATAATTAAATCCTGATTACAACAATCAATACTAAGACAATGTAGTCCTAAACTTCCTTGTCTCAATCTATAGGACTTCATAATCTCAATCCAGAGATTTACAACAAGTTGTTCAACAAAGATAGTGTTTACATAACTCTAGGAGAAGCAAAAAAGAATTCTCGACAACTCAATCTAATTCTTTGATGTGGGGGGACAGAAAATAAAGAGGAAAAGTGGCTCGAAAATGCATCAAGCAGAAAGAGGGAGAAAAGAGAAAGAATTCTCAATAACTTAATAGAATTCTTTGATGTGTGAAATAATTTACACAAATTCTGTTCAAAGAGAGAATTAACAACTCATCCATGAGAAACTTGGGCGACAAGGAACATGTGTGTTAGATCAAGTACAAAAAACTTCATTTTATATACTAAAATATTTTTAGATTGAATATCAAAATATTTTAGATTAAGTATCAAAATATTTTAGATTGAGTACTAAAATAATTCAGCGAAACTTGAGAATTAAGACAACACTTTCGGATAATATTTTCGTTGATTGCTCACCGTTCACAAAATTGATTATCCGAAGGGCACAACCTTTGAACTACATCCTCCACTACAATGTGTCTGATTCAACGTGGAACTTCCACTTTTTATCAATTCACACGACATTACTTCTATCCAACATGAAAGTAGGTGTTTAGTCTTCCAATTTACTCTAGAACTAGAATGAAGCACCATGATAAGAATTTTTTTGTCTGTTCCATGATAAGATTTTGATATCCTCAATCAACTATTGATGTCAATTTGAATTATATTTGCGCAACCAACTTAGTCATACACGTTACTTATATATTCAGAATTAAATAGCCACTGTGGTTCACTCAAAGTTGCCTAAAGTACCTAATTGTAAATAACTCTGATATATATATATACATACGTTTTTTTTTTAAAGTCTAATTTTACACATATCTTAATCTCTCTATCACAAATCGCACTTTCTTTCTTTTTTATTCCTTGATCTCATGATCTTCATAATTCCTAAGAAGAAGGAATTTGAAAAAAGCATTAACTAAACAGATCTTAGTTTAATTCAGTAGGAAATATTCTGCCATTAACATACGTTAAATAACGCAGTGTAATTAACCTTGAAGAGACATATGATGAAAAGTGAAAACAATAAAGTCTAAACTCTAAACATTACTGGAAGACGACTTCTTTTATTGTTGAACAATTATAGAAGCACGAGGAGTGGTAAATAACAACTAGAAAGATGCCATTAATCAAGAACGATATACAAATGAAAAAAGAAAAGCATATAAAATTAATTCAAAATTTAGACGAAAAATAGTGTCCTAAATCAAGAACCCTCAAAAAGAAAAGCATATGAAAAATTAAAACCTTGAAGAAATTGATATCCACCGACCTATTTGTAGTGTTATTGTCGTTCATCATAACAATCATTCAAGATTGAGTAGTTATATGAATATTTTTGCCTTGCAAGGATGCATCTAAATTAAGCTTCAATTTTACCAAAGAAGTCTTAAATTGCTCAAGAGATTCCAAAGCCATATCATCAATAGAATGACCCCACCAGCAAGAAAAACATGAACTACTCTTGTTTCTCTCTTTTACACCTTCTAAATAATTATTCTCTTCTTTCAGCCGTTCTTCAATTGCCTCATGTTGAAACCTTAAGGTTTCAACTACGCCCTCATGATCCTGCTTCCTTTTGTCAGCGTCGATGACTGGGTTTTCCCTATCGAGAAAGTGTTTAATGACGGTGTTAGGGTTAGGGTAACCACAAACGTAGAGTTTTCCGTTTGGTGAAGTGATGATCATTGCAGTTTTTGCATTGCATAGGATAGATAGTTCTGTAACTTTGTTGAAGAGCCCTAGTTTGCGTTTTGAGAAGGTATCGAGGGGCTTGTTTGATTGTTCTGCTTTCTTGATTTTAATGGTTGATCTCTTACGTTTGTTGTTGCTTTTTGTTGATGTGTTGTTTCCGTTTGAAGAAGCCATTGGATCTTTCTTCCAAGAGGAGAAAGAGGGAAGAAAGAACTCAATAACCAAATATGAAAGAAAACTTTGTTTTGGTCCCAAAATATGGAACCGACTCTTTCTTTTATAGAAGAAATATATACACACACATTCTGTCTCGTTTTATTTTTACCTCTAATATATTTTAGTTTTTTTTTTTTGAAGGAACTCTAATATATTTTAGTTGTTTTCTTAAGAATATATATTTGTAATTTTTATTCAATATGCGTGTCATTAATGGCAAAATTGTATAAGATCATCGTGATATGATTCTATTATATTTGTGATCTTGCTCAAAAATAAACAAAATCTTTTGTCAGATATATGATTTTTTTCCGGTGAATATATTTAGCTACATGATCAACCATGTACCATCAAAAAAAAAAAAAACATGTACCAGAAGAAAAAAAAATATGGACCGATCAACCTTTGGACAAAAATATGACCATGTCTAAAAAATTTACAAACTTTAAAATTAAAAAAAGTATACAAACTTGCACAAAATTTAAGAGATCTGATGTAACTTGAAATACTATTTCCATAATCTGACTAACTTATTTAATTCATCTTGAAAATGTTGTTTTTTCTTTTTCTAATAAAATATTATTATTTTTGTCAAGCAGTCTGGTGGATCTAATTTAATTTTAAGGAAAATAAGTGGAGTGTTTCAGGTTCAAACCAAGCCCATGCATAATACTAAGCATCGTCCCTATCACATGGGAACAAACATTGTTTATTTTATATATGGGGATTTTAAACATTTTAATTTTTCTGGCAATGGCTAAAATAATCGATACACCTTAGCATAAGTGGTTTGGAGACGTTTACAAATATGTCTCTTAGAAAGACGTTATATTAGGGTTGAAGAAATAACTCAACCACTTTTTTTTACTTAGATCGTGATACTCGAAAGGTGGTTTCTATTTTTTATGGTCATCCTTACATCTTGTTGAAAGATGAAAATGACAATGGCACCCGCACTATATGTGACAATTTTTAAGCTTCTTGAGGAATGACATTGATGTAAAATATATGTTTTGGTTCGAAGAGGATAAAGAAGGACCGATGTGGTTGTATGTTAAAGTTGAGTAGATTATGTCGAGTCTTGGTCGTTATCTTATATTATGTTTATTTATCTAAATTGATGTAATTTTGCTTGAGTGTTATTTTAATGTTGTACTCCTTCCGATCATATTTATAAGCAAAAAAACAGTTTTTTATGTACATTGAATAATTAATGTATCTGATCTATAAATGTGATTGCATATATTAATCATTCAATGTATATAAAAAATGTTTTTTGCTTATAAATGTGACCGTATGTAGTACTATATTTTTGACAAAATTACATGTGGTTCTGTAACTTAATTTTGGGCAATGATTTGGGTTTTATCTTTTTTCCTTTGCATTCTTTACCCTTTAATTCATTTGCATTTAAGCTTTAAATTCATTGTTTCCTTTTCTTATAATCTCTCAATCTTCAAAATTATGATCTTTCATTTATGTTTGCATATGAAATGAATCTTAGATATGAAGCTTGAAATGCAATGGATCAACTTGTCTAATAAAATATGAATCATGCTGCTCCTTATTCCTCCAATCACAACCCGCCTCATTACTCAAGTTGAAAGAAATTCATTTCTGCAAATTACTAGAGAAAAACATTTCCCTATCACTCCTATGAACAACATTCAACCATAATACCATTAATATAGGACGATTACGCATTACATGGTATTGTAACCATTTAAATTTGGTGCTACCACCATTATAACGTTCAACTTCTCCATGATATTGATATTACTGCGACCACTCAAACATGGTGCTATCATCATTCTAACATTTATCTTCTCTATAATATCGAAGGGAATATACTCTTAAGATCATTCTTATTTTTGAAGGGACATTATACCTCAAGAGGGACTATGATCTTAAAAATATTTTTTATTTGAAAGGTACATAAATTGTCGAATGGACTATGCTCTTAAAACCATTCTTGATTCTTAAGGGACATTATATCTAGAAAAATGGATTACTGCCAATTAAGAACAATCTAATAAATGACTAAGAAATGCATCGAGCAGAGAAAAAAAATTCTAGATAACTCAATAAAATTCTTTAATATGTGGAATGAGCTATGCGAGCTCTCTATTTAAAGAGAGAATTCACAACTAATCTATGAGAAATTTGGGGACAAGTAACACTCCTATTAGATCGAAAATATCATTTAAGATAGGTTGGAGATAAAAAAAAAATGGATGAGGTACCCTTTATCACAAAGCTAACAACAATTGAAGCGTCTATTTCAACAAGTAGGGAATACATTGATGAACTTATAGCAAGCTCCAAGCCAAGATTGAGAATCCAAAGCTAGGTAGAGATGACGATAAAGATTCCTAAGTTGCGAAAATGATATCTGGAGTCTTTTATTATTCCACCATAATTTGATCTATTATAGATTCGGTGAGAACCATCAACATTAAGTTTCATTCATTTCCAACCTATTATAGTAGCGTGCAAAGCTACTATAAATTCAGTTTCCCTAAAGGAAATCATATCAAATAATTGCTGAGGTTTCTGGTTTTGTAATATTAAAATCACCTACAACACCGCAAAGAATTATATTAAACACATAATCTTCAAAATTTGAGTTGACTTCAACCTAATAAGTTATTGTAAAATTAACTTCATCGATGAGAATCACCAACGTAGACACGTAACAAATATCGATATTGAAAAATCAATTCAAAATTCAATATGTAAGTTTTTACTAAACAACATTTGAACATGTGAAGTCCGGATAGGAGATACAATACGGATACGATACTGCATCGATACGAAAATTTTTAAAAATCAAGATACGATATGGATGAGATACGTTAATAAAAAAAATTATATAATTAAATGTACAATATAATTATAACTTTTTTTTTTTGAAGAAGCTAAAATGAAATTTATTAAAATCATAATAAATCCTAACCAGCACAAGGAATGCTAGACTGGGTGTCGTATTATAACCATTTTTTTAATATGCAAATATATTACCAAACACAAGAAACCAGTCATGGGCTTGTAGCATATCAACGTAAATATAAATAATATTGACGATTAAGAGAGTGGTGATTAGTCAATTACATACACAATATATACCAAAAAGAGCACCATCAGTGCTATACAATATCCAAAAAGAACATTGGTAGTGCTATACTATATCGATCTAAAAAAGAAGCACTATATCGAAAAAAGAGCATATCAGTACTCAAGAGTTAAGTTATTTTAGTTAACATTAATCGTCTCAATCTCCTCTCCTCTATTTCCATCAACAAGATACAAAGCAGCTTCCAAATCTGGTTCATCCAAAGACAACTCTACTAACTCAATTACAAAAAAAAAAAAAAAAACAGAAATCAAAATAATATAAAAAAACACACGTATTCGTGCGTATCGGAACAAATAGAAGTATCCTTCGCGTATCCGGGATGTATCGGAAATTATCGAATAATTATTTTTTTTTAAAATAAAATTTAATATTCGGATACTCTACGATACGTATCAGGTATCGGTGCAGGATACGCGGAGCATACGAAAAAAAAATCCAAAAACGACGTCGTTTAAGCTTAAGAACAAGAACATGAAAAAAAGAAAATAGAAAATCCGAATTCTCTTGTTCTTTGTTGAATCAATCTTCAATCTCAAATCCCAATCCACACATCTCCTTAGGGTTTCAACTTTCTCACACTTCAATTTCTCTCTTCAACGATGCAACACAATTCCTTCACAATTTCACTGTAAAGCTGTTTTTCTCTCATCGGAACTCAACCTCATCGGTTTTAACTACAATTTCATGTAATTTGATTCGTATTTTATTCTATTTAAGCTTATTTTGATAATCAATTCTTTTAATCAGTTTATTTGTTGTTGTTTTAGCTTAAAGGATGTTGCAGTTTCAGCCACAAGGAACTTCTAAACAAACTTGTACTCTTCTCGCTGTTACCTCTGAAACACGTTCTGTTGAACAGAAGCAGTTACAGAATCAGCAGAAGTATCCTTTCCCTGAGCTGGTTTCTTCGGGGCGTCTCGAGGTATATAAATAAAATTCACATATATTTTAAGTATTTGTAGTATTGCAATGTAGGTTTTGAAGTTTTTGTTATGTTATGTGTTGCTAATTCTGTTTGAGGTTCAAAAGTAGTGGATAACTGATAAGCTAGCTTATAGCAGGTAAGCTAGCTGATTGAAATTGTTGTGTTTGGCAAAATTGAGAGAAAAAATGATAAGCTCTAAGCAATAAGTTACTTTTTTTTTTTTAATGGCAAATATGAAATATATATAAACACGAAGAAAGCGGGTACAAAGTCGAACACCAAACCTAGCTGCAAAGTCCGAAATGGAAAACGAACCAAGCAGCAAAGGAAAGAAAATAGACAGCCGAAAAACACAAATACAAGGCAGAAGCCTCCCCTCCCCAAACACGGGCAAGACGGGTACCACCACAGGACCCTACCTGGTCCAGCACATGACAGGCTGCACTTCCCACTCATAGAAGGAGCAAGAGCTAGCATGACACTTCGCCACGAACCATTTCCAAGCTAGAAACTTCGTCATATCCACCAAGGGCTCAACAGAGGTGCAGAGGCTCCTGCAAAGATTAAATCATTGGTGAGAGTTCCATATAGTCCACATAAAAGCATGCCAAACTAAGAGTAACCCTAACATGACTCTCTTACCAGACCCCAACCCCAAAATACCAGACCCCAACCCCAAAAAATTCTCAAACAGCCTAACCGGATGTCCGGATCGCTATGGCGAACAAACTCCCACCCCAACCAATGTTCGACCTCAACAATAACTACTTCTAAAATCACACATATGATTTGTTGTGATTTATAGACTCTGTAATTTATTTTACATTTTACACACATGACTCTCTTACCAGACCCCAACCCCAAAAATATTTCAAACAGCCTAACCGGATGTCCGGATCGCTATGGCGAACAAACTCCCACCTCAACCACCTAGCTAACTTATACCAAATCAGAAGGATGCTGGTACAAGTAACAAGATGCTCCCCCAACTCCACCGGATCTCCGCATAACACACACCCATAATTACCTTGATTGAAGATTACCCTACACCTCGCTAGATTTTGCCTGGTAGGCAACCGATCTAGGAGGAGCTGCCAGGAGAAGACCATAACCTTGGACGGCGCCCAAGATCAAGCAATAAGCTACTTGAATTGGCTTTTCAGAAAACGCTATAATCTAGTAAAAATAAACTATTTGCTCTTCCGAAAATGACTGTTACCAAATCGGTCTTTTTTAGTCATATGAGCTTATAAACTATAAGGTAGCTTAGTGTGCTTGCCAAACAGACCCTGTTTAATGTTGATACACTTTCAGTGTAAAATGTAAAATAAATTACAGAGTCTATAAATCACAACAAATCATATGTGTGATTTTAGAAGTAGTTATTGTTGAGGTCGAACATTTTTATTATGTGACGATTCACATATATAGCAATGTAGGATTAGAAGTTGAGAATAGGGGGGACATGCACTGTCAGTGTAATTATAGCGAGGTCTAATAAAAATTGAGTATTTGGTAGTTATTTCTAAAAAGTGGTTATAGGATAGGCTTAGATGACAATATGATGCTTTTTTGTCGGATGTGCATCTCCATTAAAGTTTTAGACGATTTTGTTATTTGTTGCTAATTTTGTTTGAAATTAATTTTAATAGTGTAAAATGTAAAATGTTTTATGCTGTTAATAAATCACTATCAATCATATGTGTGATATTAGAAGTAGTTATGGTTGAAGTCAAATTTTTAGTGATGTGATGTGACGATAATAATTGACTGAAAATGTAAAATATCTTTACACAGACGGTGTATATGAACTAAATCTATTTTGTTTTTGTTTTTACTTAAACATTGAAATAACATGTAGTTTTTTTTAATGAAATGAAGGTTCAAACTCTTTGCAATCCGGAAAAGGAACAGTTTCGTAAAGTTCTTGAATCGTGTAAACCAAATTTTGTTTACTTTCAAGGGGAGCAGTTACTGGATGAGGAAGTTGGTTCACTGGTTTGGCAAGGTGGAGAATTCTCCAACCCTGAAGAGATATCAGAGCTCTTCGATACCACATTACCGACGGCTGTATGTATTCTGAATTTTAATGCTTTTCTTTTGTTCTTTATATGTAATAGTATAGGGCAATTGATTAGACATATAGAGATAAGTGAAGAAATAGATTGGAGATTTTTTATGTTTTACTTTCTATGTTGTTAATTTTTGGGTTATTTATTGGTTGGATGTACTTACTAGTATTGATTGCGGGTGAAATAAGGAAAATTTTATTAGCTGTAAACTGTGAAGAATGTTAGATTTGTTTTGTTGCCTATAATTTTGCAGTCATGTGAAATTGAATACTGAACCAGTTGATAGAAGAGTTGTTGGTTGACTGATTCATGAGAGGAAAAATTTAGGAATAGTAGAGTATGTAGAATTTGTGGCATATAAGACATTGCTCAAGAATTTTACTTATAAGGCTTACCTGATTTGCATTTTGAAGTTTATATAATTTGTTTAGATGCTAATCAAACTAATAAGGCTTACCAGATTATCATCCCCCCTCCCCCCCCAGTTCGCATTGTTGGTGTGGTATTTTATTTGATGTAATTTTCAAAATTTCTTCAGGTTTATTTAGAAATCCCAAATGGAGAAAGTTTTGCAGAGGCCCTTCATCTTAAGGTATTTTGGTCTAAGTTGCTTGAGAAAACTCGGATATCAAAAGTCAACAGACTATCATTGTTGATTGTGATTGATGATAAAAGACGTGCTGCTCTCACAAGAATACCTTTCATTGTGGTAGTTTTATAGGGAATATTGGCTGATTCAGGTTGTTTGACTATGCAGGGAATCCCATATGTTGTATTTTGGAAAAATGCCTTTTCTCAATATGCTGCCTGCCATTTCCGTCAAGCATTATTTTCAGTGGTGCAGAGGTATGGTATCGTGTATTTGATTGATTGCAACTTGCATGCACGTGGTGCATTTACTATGAAATGGCTTTTTATATCTTAAACCTAACTGTTACACTGATGCAAGTCATACTGATGTCTGGTTATGGTTACATATATTTGACGACACATCCATGTAGCGGGTCATTATGAGAGGAATAACTCCTTGTAAAATATGTCATGGTAGTCATATATATAACTCATTTTTGTTTTGAATTATGAATGGCCAGAATTTTAAAATCCAGTATGACTTTTTCTTTTCTTTTCATGGAAAAAAACCTAAGAAACCAAAGTCGTACATTTTGTTAAGAATTTCAAAATATTACATATTTAATGCTGTTTTACTATTATTGCAGTTCATCTACACACACATGGGATGCTTTCCACCTTGCACGTGCCTCTTTTGAACTTTACTGTGTTCAAAATAATCAAGTACTTCCTACTGATAGCAATGATGCTGATAGCGATATGGGGCCACACCTTCTTGGCGAGTGTCTAAAAATCAATGTTGACCCTCCAGAGATGGATGAAGAAGATGATGATGAAGAAAGTTCCTCAGGCAGTCTTCCTTCTATTCAGATACATGATGATGAAGTGAACTTGAGATTTCTCATCTGTGGTGCTCCTTCCACTGTTGTAAGCTTCTTTGGAATTCTACTTCCTGTTTTTTTTTTGCTAAAACGACGCTTCAGCATTTGTAATGATTTATATAAAGTAAATATTTGCACGCATTGACACACCCAAAAATGTATGTTGAAAATATGTTTTGTTAAATGTTGAACAAAGTAATGTGGTTTGTCAAAATGAGACAAAAGAAAGGATCAAAAGCACACATATAACAATACTTGTATATGTAGTTGTTATTCAAATAAAACATCCACGGCAGACAGTCTTTTCCAATTATAAATGGTTTTGTTTATTTTCAGGATGAGTCATTGCTGAGATCTTTGGAGGATGGACTCAGAGCTCTCTTAACTATTGAAGTATGTTTACTGTATCATTTGATTGAATTTATCTTCTTTGAATAAAATTCCATTTTACAAAAATCTTAAAATAAGCACAAGCCTTTGAATTAATGAAAAAAAGTTTACTGTGAATCTAAGCTGGACTGCTGTTTACTTATCACGTCCAATCTTGTGGCCTTTCCATGAAAGCAATAGAACATAAAAGACAACTTCCTGTTTGTTGAGTGGCTTTTTACCAGTCTCTTGTCTGAGAACTTTTGTTGCAATTTTTCATGGGGTTCCTTAGTTTTCTTCTTCTTATCTTTTCAGATGCGTAGTTGCAAGCTCCATGGCAAGTATAGGTATGTTGATAAGACTTGCATATGACTAGTACTACCTACCAATTATTACTCGTCTTATTTTTTCTTCAAATTATTTTATCTTCATTTTATTTTTCATTAGGATTTCATTAGAAGTTTGAATATTGATTGCCACCTTGTAACATATACCTTTATGCTGTTGTATAGTGCCCCTCCACCACCACTTCAGGCAGCTTCTTTTTCTCGCGGAGTTGTGACCATGCGATGTGATATATCAACCTGCAGTTCTGCACATATCTCACTTCTAGTATCTGGCAGTCCACAAGCCTGTTTTAATGATCAGGTACCCTCCAAGTGTCAATGCACTGTGTTTTTATTACTCAAACAAACAACCAATGTTATCTGCCCATGCTATTTAATTGTTTAGTTTAAATCTTACATTGCTCTTGCATAATAATTTATGTGAACATATATAATATATTCCTGTGCTTTAGATTATTTTTTTATTTTAAATATGTTATATAACAATTTTGTCTTCAGAATTGAAGTTAAAACTTTGAGTGGAAAGAAACAGTCCTTTGACCATTTTTCCATTAAATTGTCTAATTTTACATTACCTATTTAATTATATATTAAATCAACGGTTCACATCTGAAGTGTTTTACATTACCTATTTAATTATATATTAAATCAACAGTCCACATCTGAAGTGTAATATATGCAATATTATGCAAGAAACTATTACATGATGAAATTTTTGGATTCTTATTCTTTGGCTGATCTGTTTTGCTTTTGACCTTTTAGCTTTTGGAGAATCATATAAAAAATGAGATAATTGAGAAGAGTCAAATAGTTCATGCACGACTCAACGGTGAAGCAAACACACAGATTATCTCTGAACCTCGCAGATCTGCTTCAATAGCTTGTGGAGCAACTATATTTGAAGTTAGCATGAAGCTTCCTCAATGGGCTTTGCAGGTTTTAATCACATTCTTTATTGCTATACTATCTGTATAAGCGTTGTTTTATCAAATAAATTGTGATTTCTTCTTGCTAGTTTCTTATTGGGAGATTCATCAATATTCAAGTCCTATATATGCTTTACCTGATTATTATTATTATTATTTTAAAAAATTTTAAGAACAGTTTTATTATGAAAACAGAAGCCATTTCTCTTTATTTTTTTAGTGTTCGATAAAGTAAAAAGACTTATAAGTTGAATTTTCATCGAATACTCCTCCATTTATCTTTAAAAAGAATATTGTAGCAGAGTTTATTAGGACAATTAATGCTGATATAACATGATAAGGATTTGAAATGCTGAGGCAAGGATTTCTTGGGTTGAGATAATAGAAAGGGAATCTGAGAGGTAGTCTCTAGTGTTGAGTGAGTCACTTGAGGTCAGATGTATCCTTTTATCCAATTTTTCTGCTCAAAATGCTTTGACATCAAAGTATGCAGCATGACTGATTAGATTGTTGTATTGCCACTGCCTCTGATCAAAGTATGCTCGCCTTACTTTTATAAGAATGAGAGTACAACTTGTTGACTCGCCTTACTTTTATAAGAATGGTTCATACACAATGGGTCGGCTTTCTATAGTAGAGCAGTGAAGTGCTCCCTGTTTTCAAATTGATTGATCTATATTTCTGTGGTAAATAATGAATTGGAAGCAGGATGTTGCCAATGTTTTCTTGCCTATAAATACACGGATGTTGAGTATAGCACCTAAGGCTTTGTATCTTATAAGAATAACTTATGTTTGGACATAGAATTCCATTTCTTATTCTAATTGGAATTCTATGTCCAAACATATTTACTTGTGTTCAAATTCTTAACTAAACATATTGTTACTTTCTTCAGATTTTGCGACAGCTAGCACCTGATGTTTCTTATCGAAGTTTAGTTGCACTTGGCATTGCTAGTATTCAAGGGTTGCCTGTAGCCTCTTTTGAGAAAGATGATGCGGAGCGCTTACTTTTCTTCTATCAAAGCTCTGCGAAAGATGGATGTGATAACGGCAATATAGTTTTCAGCAGGCCCCCCGTTTGGTTGAAGCCTCCCCCTCCTACAAGAAAGAGGTGTGAATCAAGCCAAGGGGCTAGCCCTGACATCCACAATGATGAAGAGGAAAAGGATAGGAAAATGGTGAATGGGATTAGCACACCATTAACTCCAGCTAGGCAGAGATTAAAAGTATCAGCAATGAGGCCAATTCCTCATGTTCGACGCCATAGAATGACACCTTTTAGTGGACCTTCTGGCGTAAATGGCTTTGGTGGTCCCCATGTTGAGGCTTATGTGCCACTTGTCCCTGTGAAGCGCAGTAGTATTGGATCATCATCTGCAACACAGAGAAAATCTTTTTCAAGCTCATCTCAACCTAAGCAGGTTATTTCATTGAATCCATTACCGTTGAAGAAACATGGCTGTAGCAGAGGCTCGGTACAGACTTGCTCTGAGGTGAGTTTTCCTATGTCCATTGTTTTTAATATCCTTCAGTATCATTAGATGCCTAGTATGATACTGTGGTCTCCAAAGTTTTACTTGTGCTAAGATTTTGATGTAGTGCATTACTACATACTAACCAAAGTGACGTAAGGATTTTTTGATTTAAAAAACCTCACGAATCATGTGATCAATTCTTTGACAGGTATCATTTAAAAAAAAATAATCTTTGACGTAAATGACTTGAAAATTTCTACTTTTAAAACTGAAGCCTATAAATGCTATATATGTTAAGATATTGACTGTTGTATTTAGCAAAAGAGATTTGAGATTTAGTAGTGTTCCAATATTAATGTAATACGACTTTGTTAACAATTATAATTAAAGACCTGGTGATGTATGCACATTTAATTCATATCAAATTATCAATTATCTTATTTTGGAAAGTAGAAAAGTTCTATCATCTGTATGTCTTAATTCAATGAGATATTATGCAAATATGAACTGGATTATGTTATTATATCAAAATATTCCACCACATTCTAGAGTATTCTCAAAATTGATACGAGAATTGAAGTTAGTTATTCTCGTAGGATGAAATATTTTATTTTCACTTTCTTATTAATTTCCTATTCATGAATTTTTTAAATTACACATTTTTTGGAAAGGAATTATCCTAAACATAAATAAGCCATATTGCGTTTAATCAATCTCTCTATGATGCAAACATTCAATGAGAATCCATATTCCATAATACATCCGTTTCTTTTTTTGGTTACTTCCAAAAAAATTTAAACCATATTCCATCAAATGGTGTTATCCTAAATATTACTGAACCATACTGGATTAGTCAAACTCTAATGCAAACGTCCAATGGATTAGTTAAATTTAGACCAATTTAAAAGTTGTAACTTTCACTGTAGGAGGAATTTATTAAAGATGTCATGGAGTTTCTGATTCTCCGGGGGCATAGCCGACTGATTCCCCAAGGTGGGCTTGCCGAGTTCCCTGATGCCATTCTAAATGGAAAACGCCTTGATCTCTACAACTTATATAAAGAGGTGAGTCAGTGAAATTGTGTTTGTGGAGAACTATTATGGATGATTTTTTGTGTAGATTTGTTTTTGAATTTGTTGGTTTTCTTAGGTGGTTACAAGGGGAGGATTTCACGTTGGCAATGGCATCAACTGGAAGGGACAAATCTTTTCAAAAATGGGAAATTACACATCAACAAATAGAATGACTGTATGTTCTATGCCTTTGTGTATATTCCGTGCTTGTGTGGTTCATTGTTACGATTTTGTTGTTTTGATTCTGGAATTGCACTTCAAAACTTTTAAGATCCATAATACATGGGCTTACATAAGTCATTGAAAACTCTTTTAACTTCCCAATTAGTAAATAATCGAACATGATTATAATTTATATCTTATGTCAAATTAACCGGCAGCTAAGCTTTTTTTCCCATGATGTTTCTTCTACAGGGAGTTGGAAATACACTCAAGAGACATTATGAAACCTACCTTTTAGAATATGAACTAGCTCATGATGATGTGGATGGAGAATGCTGCTTGCTGTGTCACAGGTTTGTACTACTTTTTAAGCCAATGAAGCTATGCAGTTGCTTTTTGTATGGTTCCCTGTAGATTATGTACTTACATTATCTCCCTGTTGTTAAGGAGTAATAATTTATCTCATTTCATGATGATTAACAGCCAAACGTGGCTGGGTATTGATGTGTTTGCAAGTAGCAGCAGCTAATCTCATTTTTTGTGAATGTTTTCTTTACAATCTTTTTACTGTTCAACAGTAGTGCTGCTGGGGATTGGGTGAATTGTGGCATATGTGGTGAGTGGGCCCACTTCGGCTGTGACAGAAGGCAGGGTCTTGGCGCATTTAAGGTATTGCATCATCTCATACAATTGTACATGAAGAGTCAATAATGTTATCCAATGCAAAACAATGTATTATATTAAGGATTCATTTTTATTTTCTTTCACAACTTTTGCAGGATTATGCAAAAACAGATGGGCTGGAATATATATGTCCTCATTGTAGTGTTACGAATTTCAAGAAAAAACAAAGTGTTGCAAATGGGTATTCTCAAAGGTCAATGTCGTCACGACTCCTTTGATGTAGTTTCATCCGCCCACTTCTGGAATAGGGGACAACTAGTTTGTCCCTTTGTTGATTTGTCTGTAATCACTATCTCTTAGATAGATTAGCGAAATATAGGATTAAAAAAAATGAGAATTAGGTTTAATCGACACAAATGTCAGTATGTCAATAGGAGTAAGGCTTTCCTCAACACCCTCTACCTTTGTTCTTGATTTAGGGGAACAAAATTTACTAATTTAGATTATGGAACTTCTTACCAGTTTGAACTATGATTAAGCTCTCCATTATGAGCAGTAATTTGAAGTATACTTTATTCTCATTGTCCTACTGTACTGAAGGGATAATGTATAGTCTTAGGCATTGAGCATGTTTATATGGTTGAATTTAATAGATCATTTTTTAAGTCTTTCTATTCATGCACGGGCATTTTTGCATACTCATTGTTCAGCACAATACTGGAAAATATTTAGACTAACTTGAGTGGTGATCATATGGAGCTGTAGTTCAACAAAAAGTAAAATTTTATAAAGGAGACTGAAATTTGGGACATTCAATTTGAAGACTATGGCTGTTTAAGTGCCAGGTGATGTTTAAAGAGTTCAAGTTTTTTGACAGTACAAAAAAGAATTGAAGTTAATTAAATTGATTTGCATCATTGAAGTAAGATTTTGAGTATACAAATAATGTGAAATTATTTCTTCAGGTATTTATAATTCTTTGAATGTTTTAATATTTTATAGTTTTGAAGTAGATTCTTATGTTAATTTTATAAATAAATCTGTTAAAAGGGACAAGGACTCGAGAGGTTGTTGTTGATTCAGATTGATGTTCTTCTTCATTAAAAGGGAGTGAAAAATTCAAGACTCAAAGTTGAAGACAATGTGAAAGTGAAAGAAAAAAAATATAGTGTGAAAAGACCATGATAAAATCTATACTCATCTTTAATCTAACTGTAAAAATTAATTGATCCATGGTGAGAAAGGATTCACATGTTAAATGCCACCAATTCATGATATTCATGCACTGATTTTTATTTTTATTCTTTTGTTTGGTACGAAACAGTTTAACCATAAAATTCTTAAATTAATTGTATGTCTGGTTCCATGGGTGAAAAATTAATTGACTGAAATGATGGTGTAAGTTTGATTCTGATAAAAATTGAGAGTAAAATGGTTTATACACTTGATCAAAAGATTTAAATGGAAAGATCTATTATTTTATCCAATTTTAAATACATGTTGTAATCAACCACTTCATATATATTAATACACAACTCCTAAAAAATGTCAATACAAAACTTTGACCATTAATATATTTAATCATTTATTGCAAAAAGTTATAAAAAAAATATAATATTTTGACAATATTTATTGAAACAAATTGAACAACATCTTACATTGTAATATTTGTATTTATATAATTAATTAAAAAATATGATCATAGTAAATTATATGAATAATGCATACTATCCTTCAAAAAAAAAAATAATGAATAATGCATATTATAAAACTGGGATATGTATTTAAGAACAGACGGAGTATCAAATTAAAAGTCATAATTTCTAACTTTAAGTAGAACTATTTTAGAAGCAAAATCAATTTTACTTTAAAACCAAACATATCAAAATCAATTCTACACATTTATAAGAAATATCTATTATCAAAACTACAAGATTTATACGTATTTATTTATTATTCTAATAGATGGAATTTGTGCTTTTAATTTACTGTTTCAGATCTTGTGGAAACACTGTTTTAGATATGATTAGAACTTTTGTTTAATAATTGCTGTGATAACTTTCTTTAGAAGGAATTGTTGTGATAACTACAAATTAGAATCAGTATCTATGGATTTATCATGCCTGTAACCCATTTAAGTTTTTTATATAGTTGGCATAGAATCTCTCCTCGTTCTAGTTTGAAGTAATAATAATTCTATTTGCATGTGCCTTCTACAAGGGGAAGCAAATTCTCTCAATTGAAATCCATTCGGTTTTCTTAATTGTTGAATCTCAACCATCATATTTAATATCTCATTTCTTTAAAATTTTATCTACCATTTCTCTGTTTGATGGTTAAGATGCAATAAGTTTGAAAGAATTTCAATTGAGAAAAATACATTTCCTATACAAGGGAGGGAGTCATTTATAAAAAAAAAATTCTTTGATAAACAAGTTTTATCCCATAATATATCCCTCTGTTTTTATCTTGCAATATTACTTTTTAAATGTAAAATGAAATTTTAGTACTCTTTTTTTACTTAAGAAAAGTTAGTAATCCCTCTGTTGTTAATTATAAACAAATTTTCTCAATGAAAATGTTTACTAGTTATGGAAGAAAGACGATAAACGTAATGGATAAAAGTTACCCCCATTTAGGCATTGCTTATTTTTTACTTCCGTTTTTGTTAAAGGAACTTTTTTTTTGGTAGAACCTTAAAAGGAGAAGTTTTTTTAGAAGTCAAATGATTTTTTTTTTGACAAGAAGTCAGATGAAATATATTAATAAACCGTGAGAACCATTTATTTAAGCATTAAGTGTATAAAAAATGGACATAGTAAAGCCGAACTACATACAACCAATAAACAAAAAACAACAAGCCAACAAATTGGCTTTAAAATATGGAGTAGCTCATACAAACACCTTAAAAAAAAACCATACAAACGGTCGGATTAGACCGCCAAGAGCTAAAATCTAGAAAATAAATTTCCTTCCTTCCTTTCCTCAAAAGAAAAAGAAAATAGTCCCCGTGAGCTTTGCTCAGTTGGTAGGGACAAAATGCATTTTATATGCAGGGGCCGGGGTTCGAACCCCAGACAACCCACTTCTCCATATTTAAAATGTGTGAGCTCCAGCCATTAGGCTATCTGACCAAAAAAAAAAATATATATATATATATATATATATATATATATTTCCTTAAAATGAAGAAGTTAGTTAGACCAATCAATATTTTTAGAAATATTTTAAGGTTAATGATAACTTGTGCTTTTAGGGCACATGTTAATGATTCCATAACTAGTAATCATTTACTACAAAACATTAATTTTCAATCTATAGAAGTATAAATTGACACAAATTATTAGACAAAATTTCTACTTTAAATTTCTTAACATGTGTTTTTAAAGGTACAAGTTAGCATTTCGCATAGCTTATTGAGACTTATTTTTATATATAAAACCTAGATATGAAGAATTTTTTTAAAAGTAGTTGGGAGAATTTTTTTTCGAATCAAGTAGGAGACCTAATCATATCTATTTAATTCAAATTTTATGATTTTATTGAAAAGAGATTTGAAGTTAAAAAATAACAATAATTATCAGAAATTTGCATTAGATTTATTTCTAAAGCTCTTATTTTTAGTTTTTTTTTTTTCTTTTAAGATAACTTCTAATGCCAAAATAAGTCATAGAAAAAGTTATATGAAGTGACAAAGGAATAAACTTGCTTCAATTTGCCATACATCTGCAATAGGAATAACTTCTTTTTTTACTCAAAAAAAAACTTCTTAATTATTTTTTGAGAGGAATAGGAATAACTTTTTTTCTTAGAAGAGGAATAACTTCTTAAAACGTTTAAAACAACAATACAGATTATCTAAAAATATTTTATTAACATTTCCTAATATATTGTATACAAGTTACACAATCCTAAAAGATATATGAAGCATCACTTTTTTTATTTTAATGAAGTATATTTCCCCTGATAAGAATCCTCACATAAAGCATATTGTGGCCGTGGCCAAATTAAATACTCAATAAAATTTGAGATATGCCATAATCTGGGTATATATATATATATATATATATATATATATATATATATATATATATATATATATATATATATATATATATATATATATATATATATATATATTCATTCTTCCAAACTCTTTCTCTATAATTCACTCTTTATTTCCTCTCAAAAAACACACTCTTTGTTTTGTACTTTTTACAATGGTTTTCTTCACCATGTCTAACATTAATGCTGCCAAATCTCTTCTTCATATCAGGTAAGACTAAGATTTACCAGCTCTCTACACATCAATAGATTGACCTTTAAAAAAACAACGATAAATTACAATCGTTATAAACCAAGCTCGTATTTTATTTTTGTTACCTTTTGTTAATTTGTTACATTTTTATTCTTTAGAAAGAAAGGAGAAAAGATAAACTAAACTAAGATTAAATTGTTTCTTAATCCAAATTCAATTTTGAAACAAATATTTTCCTTTTTTTTTTTTGGCTTGCATGTCCTTCTTCATGTGTTTTTTTCCTTCTATTTTGTATTAAATATTTATATGGTGCAGAAAGCAATGCTATGCAGTTGTAGCAAAAAGTTTAAGGTTGCAAGGGACAAAAACCAACATGGAGGTGGTGAAGACTAATGTGAAGGAATCAATATCGGTGGCCAATGAAGAGAGAAAAATATTTTGGATGAGAGATCCTAAGACTGGAAACTGGATTCCAGAGAATCACTTTGGAGAGGTTGATGATGATGCAGACCTGAGAAATAAGTTTCTGTCCAAAATATCACAAAAACATTGAAATAATTATATGTATGTAGTATGTATTGTACTATCTTTTAAATAAGTTTTATCAAAAGAAGTTGTATACAAATGAAAGTTGATCCTTTACTTTTGAATTTCCTTATGAATAAAAGGGTCAAAGACCAATTCACTACTAAAAACTTTCTAAGAATAGAAATAGCTACAAATTGAACTGTGAGAATTTCACAGCTTTTAAGTTAAAATTCAAGGAGAATAGAATATATGATGTGCAGGGTACAAGTCAGTAACTTTTGGGCCAAGAAATCACTCCGTACACTTTGGTAGTATTATTTTGACCATACCTAAATTTCAAATAGATGATTTATATTATACGCAGCACCAAAACATACTTGGCTCAACCAATGCCACTCAAACATGCATGGAATTGGGTGAGTATTTTTTTTTTTTAAATCAGGTATTGTCCGCACGCAAACATGCATGGAATGTGGATTCTGCTACAGTATAACCCATAGAGACGGATATAACGTCTCGTCATTCGCGATAAGGAGCATTACTCAATATGAAATGGGAGCAGACACACAATTCACAAATATAAAACAACTACTCTAGTGAGATGTCTACATGGTAAAACTATCTGGCAGAAGGGACTCTAATGGAGAACTGTGTAATAGGACCAATGAGTTTTGGATATAAAGCTAGCAATTGAGGGGGTTAAATCTGATCCTCATGATAAGAACTCATAAAAGTTGTAAAGCCAATGGACACATGCAAATCACAAGGCAAAGAACTATCTTCTTGTATCATCACAAAATTAACCTATATCCTCAAAGTATAGAATATGGTCAATATAGTTATTCAACAGAAGCAGCACATCTTCCATGACGAGGCACAAAAGGTTACAAAATTTTTGTATACTATAAAAATTAATTAATAACAAACCAAAATTCATTCATACCTTATTAAAATCACATTCCCCAAATCTGTCTCTAGCTTTCTTTTTTAGGGAAAATCTCTCTCTAGCTGTCTCTTTTTCTTTCTTTCTCTTACATTTTTTCTCTCTATCTCACCGTTTCCCTCTCTTGATTTCCATTTCTAATTCAAACCTACAAAAAAAAACCTCAAAATGTCTCTCTTTCGTGTTTTTTTTTTTTTTTTTTCTCTCTCTCACTTCCAAATTTCTACACACTCTTCTTTTTATTATCTCTCTCTAGGTTACTCTTTACTCCATCTTTTCGGATCAAATATCCTCACTTTTTTCTCTATCTTTTTTCTTCTGTTATTTTTATTCAAATTTTATCAACGATAAATATTCTAAAATAAACTCATGGACACTGATTTTTTATATCTAAATATAAAATAAAATATGAGATAAGTATTTGTCGCAAATTAATATAAAAATATTAAACAAATTTTAGTTAATAATCAATATAAAAAAATGTTATATATATATATATCGTTGGTACATTAAAAACATGGTAAAAATGTTCTTTACTGATAAATATAAAAATAAAAATAAAACCGTGATAATGAAACGCAGGATAAGTATTTGTCACTAACAAATATACAAAAACGCTGAACATGAATTAGTTATTAATAAATATATAAAAAAAATTACATGTTACGAGTTCCACTATGCATTGACTTAGTTCTAAGCCCACCCACACTTTGAGTTAGTCGCATTGAGAAAGAATTAGTCATACTATTTTGTTTTTCTCTTGAATATGTTGTTAAATACCTCCTCTTTATTGAAAGTTAAAAGTCCTCTCGAACCATTGACTACAAAAGGATAATCATCATGGGTAAGCCAACAAGCCGCGAAAGTGGCGGGTATAAAAACCTGACCTGGTAACAAAATCTACATATTATCATAGTATAGTAGCTACGATCTTTAGTTTTAGAGGACAAACAAATCTATTTAAAGTCCCCATAACGAGCCAAGACCATCTACTTGTATTGGTTTGTAGCAACTTGGATATAATTGAACCATACGTTAGACATGCTGTTGAGTTTGGATATAATTGAACCATACGTTGGATATCAAGTTACTTGTGAAATAATTTAAAAACAAAAACATGTGTCCATTTTTTTTATTTCTTTACCTTCTATTTTTGCTTTCAAAAACATTAGATTGTTAGTAGCATGACATTGCAACTGACACGATTAATGTAGGCATCGGATAAACAAGCAATCATACATCCAATTATTTTATAGAGAAATAGCTTTATACATAAACACTTATATGAATAATGTTTATGCTATAAGCGCTTAATTAAGTGGGTTAACCGTAACAAAAACTAGGAATAGTCTTCAAGGAGGTAATTTGAACTACCCATTAGCTTGTGGTCATACGGTCCATCTTCATCCTCATCAAATGGCTTCTTACCCGCAGCTTTTCTTGCGACTTTTTTATTTTTCATCAGACTCGTATAGACTGAAAGTTAAAAAAGAAAAAGACAAGGCAGAGCAGGCAAATGCATATTTATTTTTTTAAGAAGTTAAAATAGTATATATTCACAAAAACCAATGCGTCTCTTTAGTATAAGACGTATTAAATAGGTCGCTCAAAATACAATGAGTCTGTCAGTGCAATAACAAAAAGCAGGCACTAGCCAATATCCAAACAAAACAACAGGTCCGACCGCCACTGATAAACAACTGCAATAACTGTAAATGCATATTTATTAAATAGTCGCAAAATAAATAGAAGACGAACATCAATTTTTGGTCCCTCAAAATCTTTCTACTGCCACTTATGATCCCTATTTTTAAATCAAATCATGTGCATACTTCACATTTTTAAATAAATTTTTATAGAGATGTTTATAATATTATAACAATCTCTTGTACAAAAAATAATTTTTTAACGAGATGTGAATAAAATATAAATTTTTAAGCGCTAAAAACTTAAAAATTTATATTTAATTCATCACTTGTTAAAAAAATTAAACTTTTGCAAGAGAGATTTTTATATCGTACTAAACATGACCATAAAAAAAATAATACAAAATTTTAAAGGATACACTTAATTGTATTTAAATGCAAGGACCAAAAGTTGTGACGGAAAAATTTTTAGAGACAAAAAATTGATGAAAAATTTTATTGGGACTAAAACTTAAACTTTCAAAATTTTATACCTCTATTTGATTCACTTACTTATTTACTTTCATTTCATTAATATAGAGGCAAAATAATTGATAAACCAATAGTATAATTGGTAATAAACTAGCTAATGTAAAAACTTGAAAAGTTTGTAAAAAAAAAAAACTATAAGATTTGAAAAGAAATAAATAAAATAACTTGTCAGATCTACTTACAACTTACAAGTCTCTCAGATGCCAATTCAATAGGCAACTTGCCATCATTTATTTTTTTATTGAACAAATGATACATTATCATAAGAGAGTTCTCCAACTTGCCATCATTTATTTCCATCCGTGCTTGAAGCCCTGACAAAGCCTTTTCATCCATGGGATGTCCGCCACCTTACAAAGTATTCTCAGCTCCAACATGTTCTAATGCTAAAGGAATATGACTATGAGGAAGTCCACGGTTCAAGTTGTCGATAACACTTGTCAATGGCCTAGCACCAGATTCTGTCTGTGCTCCCAGCAACAGCTGCTAATTGCATGCTCTTCTCAGCACTATTCTACTCAATATATGATGATGGTGGTAGATTGAAATTTGTTGGTTAGGATATAACATTTTATTTGGCATCATTCAAATCATTTGCATTTACAGGAGAGAGGGGTGCAAAATCTGGAGAAGATATATTTAAAGATACTGGTGGGGGAGTAGTAGGCATTGGCAGACTTGATGGAGTTCTTCCAGCTGCAGCATTCTTCGCCATCTGCCAAAATGTTAAAATCAATTGTCAATTGTCAAATGCTCAACTGTACTCACAATCATGAACATAGAAAAACATAATGCAGGTTCTGTTTTAATCATCCTGGGCAAGACCATCTCTGATGTAAGTGCGAAATGCCTCACTAACATTTTGTAGCTGATTAAATATGTCAACCTATGGTAAACCAGGAACCTTAATCAAATATAAGCAAAATAAAATGATAAAGCCAGAAGCTATTAACATGAGGAAAAGTAACAAGAAACTTGAATATACACCGAATTTAATACCTCTGGGTACAATTGAGTAATCCGAGAAAGTTCATATAGACCAATTGTGCAAATGTTTGCTTCTCCCCAATCTTCTTAAATATTGCAGCAAACTCTTGCTGAAATTTATTTATTTTCAAGGATAGAAACAAAGTTCAAGTGTTGATTGCTGAAAATTCGATACCACTGGTTGATGAATCACTCCAATGGTTTGGTCCCCCAGGTCCAGATGCAGTCAGCATTCATGCAGCAGCCAGAGTCTGAAGTTCAAGTGTAAGAATATATATTAACCTATTAAGTATAAAATCACCCGAAAGAAAATCAATGCCTACCTTAAGATTAAGTTCAATGTAAGCAAGGATGATGGGTGGAGATTTCACATCGAAAGGAACCATTGAAAGATGACCCTGAATTGCTGCACCACAAAGCTTAACAAGCTCAAACAGAACAGTTTTCACCATTCGCAAGGGTTTGTCATCAGCACCAGCCCTGTTAAATTGAAACATTTTGAAAAAATGATTCTAGTCAAATAGAAATAACTCAATCCAACAGTAGCTACGTACCTTCTCTTAATTTCCTCCATTCCCAAGTCTTGCAAGTACAGATGGATGCTTTGAAGTATTCGATCAAGGTTAACATCATAGATGGTGCTCTGAAGAACCTGAATCGCATCAAAATGTATGTGAAAGAATGCGACAAAATTTTAAAGATCAAGTCTATCTGGATGTAATTTTGTAAATTTCAGCTGAGTCTTGACAATGAAATATTAATTAATATTTCTAGAATGATTGAAGCCAAATTTTACGATTCACCAATACCTAGTCAATTATCAATAGAACCGTGTAATATAAGTCTAAAATCTAATAAAACAGTTAATAAATGAATATCCAATATGTATATTCTCGCTAGTTCAATAACATCCACTACTATTATATGCTGGATTAGATGGATTAATATGAAAAAACAGTATGAACATTGGACTCTAGGTTGCCAATAGCGCACTGTAGTGTTTTTTTATAGTGTATCTCTACAGGGACCCTGAAAATACCCTTAATATAAGATGTTGCAGAGGGAGATTGAGGGTCTGTTGGGGATTTCCTAGTCACTTGGGGCTTAAGAGAAGAAAAATCCTTTCATTTTCAAACTACATCAGCCTGCTGATTTTTGGCAAACCTGCTTTCAACAAACCTCCCTAGCAACTTTCCAGTCAGGGCCTGTAGATTTCTGGCCAGTCCAGGCCAGTACCTTCTGTTTCCGACAAACCAACATCCTATTCTGCTCATTTTCCTGGCTAGTAAAGAACGTTTTGAGAGTCATGATGTGATTGACCCCCCACTCTCCTAAATGACAATGATGATGATGATAGTAATAAGTGGTTACTGGGAGAAATGGGTGGAGATGGAGAAGATGAATTGGTTTTCAATGATGATACAATGACTTGAACAGATGGGGAGTTTTGCCAATGCAACTGAGGTTAGGGAGCCTTTAACCTACACTAGGCAGAAGACGTTTTTGAAGAGGAAAGCTGCATCTATGTGAAAGGGAAAAGAAGTTGTAGAAGATGAAGAAATAAAAAAGGCTGAATATGAAGAGAAAGAGATCTACAGCTTTAGTACTTGTGAAAGTGATGTAGATAGTGAATATCCAAATGAAACAACTGAGAACCCGTGTATTCAGCTATTTCATTCAATAGAATAAATTTTTTAAAAAAGAATCAAATAAGAGATTATATGTTCCTTAAGATTATGCCCTTTAATATTTTTGCTACAGGGTGGAAAGTTACCTTTGTAAGCTTGATAAGACATTTCACAACCAGATCAGAAAACTTCTGATTTCTGGTAGCAAATGACTCATTTGGTGCAGGTGAAGGCCACCTTGATGGATCTAGTGGACGTAAAAGATTAATTAGGACAACAAAGGATGCAGTTCGATCTGCATTATCCTGTATTGATCATCAACTAGTCAGTCAACTAACTTGTACTTATGATTTACATCATAAAAACACACATTATCATTACTACCACAATATTAAGTTTAATTTCAAACAAAGGGGAAAATAAAAACAAAGCAATTAAAAATCAAGTCTCTTACCAGAATCTTAAGAATCAATACATTCAAAGCTTTCAACAACTGGCTTCCATCATCCATACGTGGAACATTATCATCCAAGAGCCACAGAAGAAGCTCGGTAATGAGACTGTCAAGAGTGCTCTCTTTTACAGCATGTGCTAATATTTTATTTTGAAAAGTCTGTAAAGGGAATAGGGCTTGTAATTAGAAACAATTATTGAAAGACAGAATAATATCAGTATACCCTAAGGAAAAACGGAAAATAAACCTGCATGAGAGTGTTGAGCGCATATTTACAGGACCGCGATGAATCCCCGCTCAAACTGAAATTAAAAGTTTTTGCAACCTGTTTGAAATAACAAGAGAAACGTTAATACTTCATGAGCTCTCTCCCAACAGATGTAAAAGTTGTTGACAAAACTATCTTGCCTCATTTGCAAGGCATGAAACTAGCCTATCTGCGTCCTTCACGAGTTCATCCATAGCACTGCCTTCTGGATCAGTGGCCTGAGCCAACTCATGGCAAACAACTTTCATTCCTTCAACCGACTGCATCACAAAATTATTTTGAAAACTGATGTAAAAGCTCCATTTTCCAAAACCAAAAAAAAAAAGGAAAAATCTCCAATGATGTATCATGTATCTATATTTGTGAACAGAATTGTCAATTTTCAACGTGGATGACTAATGCATAAATTATTGTCCCACAAATTATGATGAAGATATTTATAATAATAACAAGAGGTCATGCTATGACATCCACCTGCTCAGGAGAACCAAAAGAAATCATGTCAAGTGCTTCATTCCAATCAATGGGGCCACTGGGAACAGCCACGGGATGATGTATCAATTGTCTCTCGCTGTTACTATCAAGTTGAGCATAATTTCTCCTGACATTCATTAGCAAGATGATTAAGAATAAAAGAAGCAGTGTACTTTTTTCGGCGGGGTAAAGGAAAAAAAAACTCAACAAAAACATTTTCATACCTCAATAACAAACCAGGAAGAGATCTAACCATTCCTCCACTTTGCTCTGTGACATCCGACCTGGTAATTCAAGCAAGAACATCTTGAATATTAAATTTAAATTTTGAACTTAGAAACAGAGATTAACTTAATCCATTATCTGATCTTCAGAATTTTTAAACTAAGAGAACAATTTCCAGCCTTTTCTCTTCTATTCCTTAATCTTCGGAATATTTTAACTTCTTAAGTTGATAATTTATACAAAAATCTAACACCTTAACAAATCAAAAGAAAAAAAGATTTCAAGATTAAATTTTCTGGTTGTTTCTCGGTCTCATTGTCACAAAGGTAAATCAATCTTTTCACACATGCTACCTATGGCCTCGTACCAAATATATTAACGAAATATCAAGGTTCAAAACAATCCAGTTATATTTCTGTTTTGATTTTATATTTGGTGATCACAATCAGGATATCAAAGCATATAAAATATATAATGCATTAACTATTAACTATACAACATAAAATGAAAAGACTTGCCAATTATACCTGACAGAACGCCGTAAAATAGCCCTCGCTTCCCCTGGCTTTCCTTCCATCTTTTTTTCCATCTCCCGAATCTGTCAAATGACACCACCTTCCATCTGTAATGCAGCATACCAAAAAGAGGGGGGAAACGAGAAAGGTAAGAAGTTACCTTCCACTTAAATCTATCATCTAACATGCTTTTTTGAGCATCTGTTAGTTTCCCAACAAATCTCCATATGTCCTCACCTGCATAGCAAGGCGGAAAGAAAACAACTCAGCAAGGCCAAAAGGTATGTATTATGATCAAAATTAAACCAAATTTTTGCATCTAAATTCTTGAAAATAATCACTTCATCCATAGATAAGGACAAATGAATAAGTCGTGTAGTTTAAATATTGAAGAGGAAACACAGCAGCCCAAGTCAACTAAATGATGCAGATATACCTTCTTCCAAATAAATTTCCATTTCAACCTCAGAAAAATAATAAAAAGGGGAGGGAACAAATTTTTTACAGGTGCAATGAAGATAGATTTGTACAGGGTATACCATACCGAGAATCTTATAACCAGTGGCAAGTGCATTTAATGCAGCTTTCCTAATATCCCCATCCCGCTCGGCTGTTAAACTTGCAACAATTTGCAATGATTTCAGTTGCCCACTAATCTGTCCACATAATGTCAGGAATAAATATCTAAAATAATACTGAATAATAAATAATTCCCTGGAAGTGTTAGTAACGTTACCTCAGCCCCATGATGATCAAGAATAAATCCTACAAGATCAGCACATTCAATTCGAGTTCGGTTGTTCTTAGAGCGCAACCCCTCTAATATATAAGGGAAACATTTGGATGCGGAATAAACTACAACAAATTGTTTAGTCAGCTCCCGCATTTGTTTGCGTACTTTCTCAATGTTATGCCCTAACTGCAACAATTACAAAATATCAAACAGACTTTTACTTGATCATTTTTTGTAGCACCCTAGAAAGTAAACTACTCATACCTACTTATATACTGAAACCAAAAATTACTAAACTGACAAAAACACAGATTTGCGGAAATATTGATGTCTACTGGTGATGCCAACTATCAAACTTGTTAATACAAACCTTCTCTACAAGGCAAGGAAGAAAGATTGCCACTTCAGAATCTGTCAAAGAATACCCTTCATCCTTCAAAGTGTCAAGCAGTTCAGGAAGAAATTCCAGTACCTGGGTAATTAAATTGCATAAATGTTAACTTAGGACCAATATAGGACCTATTTTTAGCTTATTCCCATATGCTCTCCATGATAGCTTAAGAAAACAGATTGACTTTATTTTAACTTTACTTATAGAAATAGCTTATCCATAAGCACTTAAATGATGAATGCTTATGCTATAAGGGCTTAATTAAGTTGTTTATCTAAACAGGGCCATAATACACTTCATAACCAAAGAAGAGAGGAGAAAAAGAAATCTGAAAGTAACGGTGAATACAAAAGGCAAAACTAAATTGTACCTTTAATAGACATGTTGTGTTTGATTTGCAGAACTGCAACACAAACCACCTCAAAAGAATGTCCAAAACTTCTATAACTTCCTTAGCAGTAGATGGAAGTGCCTGTGATGTGCAATAGAACATTGTATAGTTAACAGTACTGTTAAAGTTAAGAGTCTTTAGGTATTCTTTTAATTGTACCACTTCCTAGATTGATTGTTATTACTCCTTGAGTATTCACTTCCTAGGCTAGTGCTTACTAATTAAGCATTCAATGCACTTATTGTAACACCATTATAAATACAATAGTGTGATCTCATTATAGACACACAGAGAGTTTACACAGACTTCACATATTTTACTTGGTATCAGAGCAAAACGTTTTAAATATTGAGAAAACTTCTGAACGACTTTTCATCAAAAATACCCAAGTACATCTAGAAAAGTCATCAATAAAAGTAACAAAATATTGATAACCCAAACATGAAACAACACGGCTAGGACCCCAAATATCAGAATGAACTAAAGCAAAAGGAGACGCAGCTCTTTTATTGACTCTATCGGGAAAGAAACTCCTAGTATGTTTCCCGAACTGACACGACTCACACTCTAAGGTAGACACTTTTGACAGATTTGGAACCATAAGATGCAGCTTCTGAAGGCTTGGATGGCCTAAACGCCGGAGGATCAAGACATGTTACGACGTTTTGGTGAAGGCAAAGAAGACATACTCTAATGATGTCAATCGATTATACAAGGTTGTCTCTGATCTTGTTTCCTTGAAGCAAGAAGGCATGGATATGGAGTGTTCGAATTATAGATTGTAGATATTCCCTATAAGTGTAACAGCTTCTGATTTTATATATTCCTAGGATTACAGAACTTCCTAGTCTAGTGGTTATTCAGTGTATTTACTTCCTAGTCTAGTGGTTATTCCATGTACTTATTGTAACACCATTATAAATACAATAGTGTGATCTCATTATAGGCACACAGAGAGTTTACACAGACTTCACATATTTTACAAGTACATTCAACACTTGAAAGGCACGCAACTTATTAAGAAGGTGAAAAAAGCAGCACCTTCTGCAGAATTTCAAGTCCACCAACTTGCTTCTTAAAATCTGCACTTAAGAGTCTCTTATGTAAATCCTCTCTGAAATACTTCATCATTTCATTCTGTAAATTGCAAACAATTATTAAAATTCAATAATTATAGGAAACCTGAGTTATGCGTGATAATTCTTAATTCCTGAAAGAACAGATCACCTCCAGATCTTGAATTTGCTCAATCCGTGGATCCTGAAACTTAAACCTTCGAACAACCAATCTCTCTCTTTCTTCCTGCATGCAAGAAAATTGGAAGTTCAACCATACATCTTTTGAAGATTTTAAGTAATGTTTGGTAAATATTTCAGCCAAGAATACCTTGTTTGAATCTTTGATATTTAGCAAGGCCTGACTTTGGACTGCTATATCTTGTACAGATATTGGTTCAGATTTAGTGCCCTTTATTGCCCCGGCCCGCTTCATGATGAAATGTACAGTTAGAAATTCAAACAAACAAAAGAGTTATCAACAAATTAGAACTCAACATACCGCAGATACAGATCTATTTCCAGGTTTTGAAACACTGCTTGCAGTTGATTTCCTAACTTTTGTAACACCTTTCGATGTTACTCCCACTGAAGCTGCTCTGGCTGGCTCAAATGACTCCGAGGCAAAATAATTAGCATGATAAGCATCAATCGACAATGGGTAGCAAAATAAGCATTATTGCCAAAGAACGCACCATGAAAAGCCCCATATGGTTTTAGCTTCTCAAGAAAAAGTGCTGGTCCATGAATGTCTTTAACTATCTTTTCAATCTAAATACAAGCAATTTAATTATTCTTGGTATCACATGAATCTCAGGGAAACAAGGAATGAAAAACCAGTATTTTTTGTCAAACACATACCATTTCATGCCCACTAACTCTCAGTATCTCATTAATGCAAGCCTCTGCCGCCTTGCGAACATCAGAGGATTTATCCTAGAAAGGAGCCATCAAAGATTTAAATCCGAGGAAATTACGCATTAGAACAGAATAGATAATGATGGACAAGTGAGGGCATGGTTGAGTAACCAGACGTACTGCCATTGCAGAAGAAGCTGGCTTCAGCAGTTGTGCAGCTTCAGCAAAACTACTTAACCCAAAAAGTTGCCTAGACAACCAATCAAAAAGATCTTTGCGTCCTTCCACACCAAGTTTGGAATCCACCAAAGCAATTGCAACATATGTCACCTACAGTTACATCATGTTCAGCCCATACAAAAAGACAAGAATAACAGAATACAAACGAAATCAGGAGCCGGAACAGACCATTTTATCAAGATGAACAGCAGCTAGCCAAGAATCTAAAGTATTCAGTACACATTCTCTCATGTGCTTCTTATTGTCACCAAGACATTTCAATATATCAGACACAATGCTCTGCAATAAACCATTTCAAGAAGTTTAAACTTTTGAAAAAGGAAATACAACAATAAAAACTGGGAAGAAAATACAAAAGTAGAAGAGCATTCACTAACTTTGCTTGACTTCTCTACAGCTTGACCCATTGCAGATGCAAGATTACCAATTGTTGTCAAGGTAGCCAGGACTACGTTTTTGTTGCTATCATAAAGCCGTCCCCTAAGAGAACCAAATAACTCACCTGGTAATAACAATCATCACTTAGTAAGTCCATGAAGCAGAGGTAAAAGACGGGAGAGGCGGAGTCAAATTTAAAACTTTAAAACGCACAAAGTACCAACAGAAATGAGTTACCAGTTCCGGTTACTTGAATGCGCTTATTAGCCTCTTCCAGTATTTTGTTCACAGCATCAATAGACTCCATACGAACCTACATTAAGCAAAATGGAATGCAATTGCACTACTTGCTAAGTTCCTGGCAGTTGACAAGAAGCTTAAAATACAAAACAAAAGGTGATCTAATACAAGTTGTTTTGTTTTTACGTTAATACAAAATTGTTTTAACCAAACCTTCCAATCAGGGCTTTCGAAACTCTTCAAGAGAGTTGGGGTAATCTTTCCACTAATATCTTCACGAGGCAAGCTATCCAGCCCACCAGCCACCACGGATGAAGATGAATCCGATGCTCTGACAGTTTTTTTGGGAACTGCAGATGCTCCCTGAAACAAAACAAATAAACAAATTAATAAAATTAATATTAGGAATCATGATACTACATAGAATTTACATCCCCAAACACAACATACCTCAAATGGGTTCTTCTCATATTCTGCGTCCAGAGCACTCAGCAGTGCAGGCTTAACGTCGGTAAGAAACCCTTTTATGTCTAGAAGGGAAAAAAGCATTAGATCCAACACAAATAAATAGTGAAATGGAAATTTAAAGTCAACGCAAAGTCACCTGGACCAACAAATCTATGCAAAACACCTAAGAGTTTAATTGTAGCATTTCTAGTAGCAGCTGCACTTGACTGCAGCCCAATTTCTTTAAGAAAATCAATTAAATCCTGCAAAAGAGGACTTGCATCAAAACATAGAAATTGTTGCATGAACAAAAAAGTATGAAATCAAAGTGTTTAAAATACATGCAATCACAGATAAGACATTAAAAAAACATGCAATTACAGATAAGATAACTTAAATTGCCAAGAGAAAAACAGATAACAGACCTTAAGCTTTAAATATGATACACCAAAATCCTCAACAGCAGAAACCATCCACATAATCCCCTCACTAAGAACCTTAGGATTCTTATGCTCCTTCATGATCTTGTAGGCCTAAAAATAACAGTTTTCAAAATATATTTGTTTACACATAAAAAATAAGCAAAAGCAAGGGGATAAACTGTCACATTTCAACTTTCAACAAAAAAAGGAACAATTTATACTATTAAAAAATAATAAGAAAGTATGCACTTCAACAAAAAAATTATATTCTAAGCAGAAGCAATAACCATAGTCATGTATTAAAGACAGATTCACCTCATAAATCTACAGATAATTAGCAATTATGAAATAAAGAATGAAAACCCTCTTCACATAAATTTACCATATTTAAAATACAACTTTTAAAAGGAAAAATTCATGTGTTTCGATCCATGAACATAAATTCTTCAAATAGACAAGCTCGGATCAAACTTTTGCCCAATAACTAGAAGACATTTCCCCTAAAGAACAACCATACTTACTCTTTCAAAAATGAATCCTGGACCAACTGCTTCACAAAAAGTAGTGAGGCATTTCATAGCATGTGCCCGTGTCTTAATATCTGCTACACGTTCACTTAGTCCTACACAAATGGAAACAAAAATGTGGTATCAAATCAGAATAACAGTCATTCATAAAGCAAGGACGTGATTATTTGGTAAAAGCAAAAAAAATAATATTACATTACCTACCCAAAAGAGAAAGTACTACACACTTCTTTGGGAATTTAGTTGCAGTTGAAGCTATATGAGTGATAACTTCAATAACCTGTTGTTGAACCTGCTCAAGAATGACAAGCGCTAAGGGACTTCTTGTACTATCCATGTTGTTTTGAACTAGTACTAATAATATAAATCATTCAAAATCCAAAAGGAAATACTTCTGAACCTGAACATTTTTCTCCCCCCAACCAGGCAAGGTGCAAAGTAATCTAATCAATATTTCTACGGATTGGTCAAGGTTCTGTAAGCCTTCAACTTGCTGTTTCAGCGAAGAAATGGCTGCAAAAATCTAACGTCAGGGCCCTTACTCATATGGCATTTACAAAAAAAAACATTGTAGGAAGGTCAGAAGATAAAGTTCTGAGTGGATGAGACACAGACCCAAATTCAACGTACTCAAAAAACAATAAAAAATATTTATTTATAGATACCCTAGACGGCTAGACTTAAAATAGATGTCAACAACGAATAAATTGAAGTAAATATAAATGCGAAAACAGTCTAGTACTCCAACTTAAAAACCAACTTCAAGGCCTAAAAACATGGACTGAAAAATGCCAAAAACATCCCCAAAGACACTTTCACACAATCATTTAATCATTATCTAGAAAGGCCTAGGATAATCCAGTTCCTCGATTATAAATCATAAAAACACCTGAGAAAAATTACAGGGAAATGTACCAAGATCTACAAAAGAAAAGCATAGATTAAATTAATATGAGGTTGTTGTGATGATGATATTGGAGGTTAGATCCTCAACCAAGTAACCGATCCTACTTCTAACATTATTCCTCCTCTAAGACTGAATAGATGATTTCTAACCTTCAAGACGCTCCTTCCACCCAGCACCCTTTAATAGAGCGATGGTATCTGACTGTATAAGAGAACCTATTTGGCTTTCAATCTCTTCAAGACCCATCTCAGTGGGCTGCATTCATTTAGATACACAAGGGTTGTATAAACTGGTATTAGTTAATCACATGATAAACTGTGGCAATTGATTCAAATCAGAGAGACAGCAGACATAAAAATATTATATTACCTCAACATCTTCGGGTGTTTCAATCGATTTTGATGCCTTTTGTGAAACTCCGTCTACTTTCTTCTTTGTACCAGACTTTACAACCCCCCCTTTCTTGGTGACGGGCTGGAATGTGTAAAATATTCAAAAGACTAGCTCATCACATGCATCAAAAATGTTTAATCACACGCAAGAAGATGTTACTTACCACTGCCGCCTGAACAGGTCTCTTTCCAAGAAGCATACTTGCAGCACTTTTAATAGGTGCACTAGACTGTATGTAAATCAAGGAACAGTGACTATATGTCTACAAAGAAACCTTTCAACTTGTAAACTTCAACAATAAATTGTATATTTTCTATCTTTAAAATGTTTCGCAAATTCCTGTACAACTAACTAGCATTTGTTTTCCCAAGTACAGTTAACAGAAAAGTCTTGTAATACATTTTATTTATGGTTAACAAGTTTAGAGGAGAGGTGGGTAACTAAAGAAAGGATGTTTGGCAGAAGAGTACTTTAAAACAACATATTGAAAAACAAACATCTTGCATGTTACAAGGCAACAGTATCCATTCAATCACTAAAACAGCAAGTTAAAAATTAATCACCCGGTACATTGCATTGAAGAAATGAAACTAAAAGATAAAATTTACAACCACCTCTGCAGATGAGGCACTTGCACGTATATTTTGCACAGAAGCTGAAAGACCATTATCAAGTGTCAGCAAAAAACTCCAACAAGAACTTTAAGTTTGGAGAAAAATAAATTAAATCACAAATAAAAATCAACCATATTATAGAATCAAATAAATTAGGGAGTTTAAAACAAATCCCAGTCACGCAAGATTTAGTGAAATTCATTTCCCAATGTTGCTGACAATTTGACAAGAATCGCCTTACGCATTCACAAGAACCTAATGTCATATTGAGGCATACTTTGAAATGTGATGATCAGAATAAATTTAAGAATTTAAAACTTATTAATAACATCACTCAATAGGGATTAAAGGGCACAGTATAGGTCAATTTGTTCCAGCTTTGAGTGCTCCCAAGAAAAGGCACACAAAGTGATCAAAGGGACTTGGGCTCATATACTTCAATAGCCTAAGGTAGTTAGTAAGTAATAGTATGCCTCTGAATCTCATCCCCTTATTTTGACAACAAACTCAGCTACATCAGGTGGTGTGTCATAACACATATTGCAGGGGATGTACGATAATATACAGCTTCTAAAATCAACTTAAGTGTTCGGAAAAGATACTTCACACTAAGGTGGGTGGGCAACTTGGGGCTTGTGGTGGTCTCTTGTTCTGCCTCTCTTTTAAATCTATTTCTTTGCAGTTCTTGCCACTAAGGGGGCTCTCGCTTAATTGTTTTGCTTCAGCTTGTAGGCCCATGATGGGGAAGGCACCCCAAATTTGATTTAAAAGACTAAATCCCATCTGTATTCACTTCAGATACACAATCCATTATTCCACATCTTGCTCGACCAATTCGTAAACAAGGATTTTGAATTGCATAGGATTCCCCAGTCTCCCAAGCCTTTCTTTGTGATGGATGGATGTAAGCTTGGCCAAACAAGGCTTTGCTTGAATAGGGATGAACTGTTTTAACAGTTCAAGACAATGCCTGTTGTTACATTTCATAGGTTTATCTTAGGCTTGGCCAAACTTATTTAAGAGCACAGTCTAACCGGTTAGCCAATTTAAAGACATATTTCATATGTAGGCATTCAAATATGTCATTCATCATATCTAAAAGTAGGTTAAAGGAAAAAAAAATAACAAAATAAATTCTTCAAATAAACATCAAACTACAAAACTCAAACAAGTACTACTCAAAGGCATGAGACACATCACAAAATAGACTAGGCTGAGATAATAATTCAAAGGTCACGGTCTGTCTTATTTATCTAATACAGGACCAAGATCAATCCTAACCTTTTGAAATTCTGGTATAACACAAAAGTCTCTTAAAAGCCTTTTTTTGCACAACGGTCTTCAAATAAGTCATAAATTTTCAGTTCAATAAACTTCTTAAGTCTTTTATATATTTATAATTATTTACATTTACTTTAAGAGATCAACATGTACTACGGACAACTTCTTGGATGGCCTGAAGCCTGGCTTTTTTTACCTATAATAGACTTTGGGAAGTCTTGGCCTGGTTTATGTAATAAATGAGTATGGCTTGTAGACTAGGGCATAGACCCCTATCGGGCAACCTAACCTATTCTCATCCCTATGGGTAACATTGTTCTCTTTTTCCTTTTTCCCTTCCCATTCAATTGTATTTACTTTCTTGTGAGAAAAAGTTACAAACCTGTAGAAGAACCACCAGGCACAGCATCTTCAGAACCTGAAATCATTTCTGAAAGCTTTTTCTTTCTAACATCATCAAGTTTCTCCAGTGACCTCTCAAGAGGTCGCATGCCAACCAACTGCAAGAGAATGAACAGTACAATTGCTCAAAACCTCAACAGGAAAAGCTATTTAATAAACATGCAAGCAAATTTAATGGCAAAAACTTTACCTTTGCTATTGCTGTCAATGCTGAAAATGCGGCATCCCTCACTTCAGGAGTTCCATCATTTAGACACTGAAAGATTCAAGTCAGCAATGTTTGGAAATTAATGAACAAAAGTACCAGACAAAAACTGTTACGGTTTTCTGTGTTCAACAGAAACACAATTGAAGAAAATTAGATCCTAGAATAGAACAATGACAGCATAGAACTTAATTACCAGCCACAAGACATATGAACACAATTTTAATCAAACAATTTATACGTCAACTTCTAAATGGTCCTACACTAAGAAAAGGAGGGGTATTAAACTAGCATTTAAATCAAGCAGGCTTAATATCAACTTCTGCTGAACAATATATTTCAAGAAAAACATAACATGTAAACAGAACAAAAAGTATACAGCAAAACAAAACTCACGTCCATGCAGATTGGCACATAATCCTTATGCACCTTCGTAATAATACCCTTGTTACTAGTTTCAATGCAAAATGTGACCCAGGTCATTGTTAATGATCGCACAAGGGGAACTTTGTTTTTTGTTGATTTCTTAACATCTGTAACAAATCAAACATAAAATACTCAATAAGCAAAAGTATAACACTAACAGAAACTAATGACACAATAAACTATAGCTCAACTCAACCAATAGAATACAAACAGTAACATGAAGCACTTATCAGAATCTAGGAGTGATTGATATAGGTACTAAAGTAGCAATATAATTCTACGGCAAAAAGACCTACAGACAGGAATTTACAATCATGTTTTCCATGGTTCACATGCATCAAAAACAGAAAATATTCTGATTTCTGGGGTTAATTGTAGGAATAATAATGTAATCTTCAGTTGAGAACTAATTCTCATCAGGAAAAAGGGCAAAATCATGGACAAGGTTTGTAAAGATAAAAAAGCAGCGGGTTCTGAGTTTCTGTAAATTCAAAAATCAAATCATTTAACTAATAGAAATTGAAACTTAAATTCCAAGCCAAATATAAAGCTCGAAAATAATCATGATGGGGGGAACCTGCCTTCAACAATATCAACAAGGCTAATGCATCCAGCTTTATGAATCGCTTGAAGAGTCTGAGACAATGCCTCGGTCATGGTAGGTTTTTTCTCTTTCAGTTTTTCCTATTCAAGAAATAAATATGTTAAGTAGACATCATGTAAACAACAAAATAACTATTTACGTAACAAACACATCCATGAATGGTAGATGTATAATTCCCCTATTACCACCTCTAAAGGCCTTCAAGACAGAAGACAACGAACTCTCTCAAAGCCAAAACCAAATCCAACTTGGTAATGCATGGGGGGATGTAAGCCGGTGAGCGATTCAAACCAAAATGGAAAACATCATACTCTCTCAAAACCAATAACCTTAACCAATTGTTTGAAAATAAATAACAAATAGATTACACAGAAATGTAAGCAAGACACATCAATATGGGTATACAGTAGAGAACCAACAAAGACATGTTAAGTTTCTAAATCTTGTAGAGAAATGTACTTAATCGGTAATATTAAAAACAAAATAACAAGGTGAGGCCTAGCCTACCTTTACAAACACATGGGCAATTTACCCATGTAACTTAACAATAATAAAAAGCAGCCACGTATTCATTGTATTTGAAATACTTATTATTTAGTTTTATAAATTGTGACCATATACTTTTATTATTTTGCAGATTTACCCAAACATTAATTAAGTTTTATCTTCTCAAAAAAATTGTCCAGACTACATTCTGCTTCTGCGTTTTCATCTTTCAATTTTTCAACCCAACCATTACTTCCTTCAATCCATTCGTAATTTGGGAAAAAATTGATTCATCAAATTCATCCATCGTATTTACTCTCCACTCATACCGTTTCTTCTCTCTCATCTTTGGGGAAAATGCCCTAAGAAACTCATCTCTGTCACGAAACCCATCCCTAAGTTTTTTTCGTTTCACTCTCTAACGGTTCTATCTCTCTCTCTCTCTCTCTCTGATGAAACTCCATAATCTCTCACGGTTCCATAATTTGGGGGAAAACAAAATTGATTCATCTCCACTCAAAGCCTTTCATCCCTCTCATTCAACTTATTCCTCGCGGATTTGCAAGTAAGTAAGTTTTCTTGTTTTAATTGCTATTTAAATGGTTCAAATTGTTTTGTTTGATTTGGCGGTTTAGGATTCTCCATATTTTAATGAATATTGAATTATTACTGGTTGTGATTGTTTGATTTTGGGTTTATGAATCATGCTTGGTCTGATACAAATATGTTATAATCCTTCTGCATTTTTTTTATTCACTCCTCATGTTTTGTGTTATAAATGGAGAAGTTGCTTGAAATCTGCCCCATTAGTTGTTTTATTAAGTAATTATTTTAGTTGGAGTTCTAGCAGAACATGATTGACTTTTTAATTCCTTTTAGAGGCTATACAATAGGGATATTAATAGCAATAGCAATAGCAAGATCTTATTCTTGTTTAGATCAAAACCTTTTTCTGGATAAACCATAAATCTTTTCTCAATGTCCATCATCTGGATCAAAACCTTTTACTACAAGTTGTAACTGTGTTGGAGCTTATTGAAAATGTTTTAGTGTTTCAGAAGCTATATATCCTTCAGTCATATAATGGTTGGGTTTAGGGTTTCATCGTAATGATGTCGGATTTCCGTCCAAATGCCTCTATAAAATAGGCACTATATATTAATTATATGACTGAAGGATATATAGCTTGTGAAACACTAAAACATTTTCAATAAGCTCCAACACAGTTACAACTTTTAGTAAAAGGTTTTGATCCAGATGATGAACATTGAGAAAAGATTTATGGTTTATCCAGAAAAAGGTTTTGATCTAAACAAGAATAAGATCTTGCTATTGCTATTGCTATTAATATCCCTATTGTATAGCCTCTAAAAGGAATTAAAAAGTCAATCATGTTCTGCTAGAACTCCAACTAAAATAATTACTTAATAAAACAACTAATGGGGCAGATTTCAAGCAACTTCTCCATTTATAACACAGAACAAAGTAGCACAAAGCATGAGGAGTGAATAAAAAAAATGCAGAAGGATTATAACATATTTGTATCAGACCAAGCATGATTCATAAACCCCAAATCAAACAATCACAGCCAGTGAATAATTCAATATTCATTAAAACATGGAGAACCCTAAACCCCCAAATCAAACAAAACAATTTGAACCATTTAAATAGCAATTAAAACAAGAAATACTTACTTGCAAATCCGCGAGGAATAAGTTGAATGAGAGGGATGAAAGGCTTTGAGTGGAGATGAATCAATTTTGTTTTCCCCCAAATTATGGAACCGTGAGAGATTATGGAGTTTCATCAGAGAGAGGGAGAGAGATTGAACCGTGAGAGAGTGAAACGAAAAAAACTTAGGGATGGGTTTCGTGACAGAGATGAGTTTCTTAGGGCATTTTCCCCAAAGATGAGAGAGAAGAAACGGTATAAGTGAAGAGTAAATACGATGGATGAATTTGATGTTGATGAATCAATTTTTTCCCAAATTACGAATGGATTGAAGGAAGTAATGGTTGGGTTGAAAAATTGAAAGATGAAAACGCAGAATAAGTTGAATGAGAGAGTTTCGTCGGATAGATGAATCAATTTTTGTTCCCAAATTATGAATGGATTGAAGGAAGAAATAGTTGGGTTGAAAAACTAAAAGAAAACGTAGAAGAAGAAAGCAGTTATTTGATATTGGAGAAGAAAACAGTTATGCAGAAGAAGAAAATAATCTGGAATTTTTTTTTTTAAAATCAATTAATGGGTCAATCTGCTGATAACAAAAGTATACCGGGTCAATATATCAAACCCATCTCCTCGTCAATTTTTTATTGTGGATTACTGTTGTCCATGTTATAGCGATGCCACGTCAAGATGGGCAGTTTACCCACCTCTTTCCCAAGGCAATTTAGAAAAAACCAAATAACAATGGCTGTCAAATAGTACTTACAAGTAAAACAGGCAATAAAAAACGAGAGCTCGCAGAAAAATTGGTTCGTAATCCACGAGCAAGATTGCCAATAGCCTGGATAGCTTCAACAGCAACAGCAATATTCACATCTGTAATAAGCTGCAAGCAAAAAATAATGCCTTAGCTTTAGAAACATGCATCAATGACCGAGGAAATGCAAGTACAAACGCAACAAGAATGATGTTCACTATTATTCAAATAACTTGTGTCTTGCATGAAAAGCCAGAACAGAATAAAATATTTTGCTACCGATTTTATGGTGTAACTCAACACAAACAACCTTTAATGTACTTCAGCCCAAACAAGTTCAAAGCTTCCATTAACACACAAGTGCTAACTTTCGAAGAGAAAGGGCTCAAAAAGAATTAAATTAAATTAAGAGAATGTACAGAATATCAGAGTACTTACACAAGCTAAACATAAATATAATTAAACTAAAAGAAAAATGATGCAGTGACTTCGACTTAAATAGAAATATTTATGTCTCAATCCTTTATGACATGCTTCAGCGGCCAATCTCACTTGATCTTCAACACAACATATATCATAATTATCTTCCAAGTCATTAGAAATCAGATACAATATTTGAGTGGAAATATAGATCCTTCATACTATGTACAAGCTTGACTAGAAAAAGGCCAAACTTTTTCATTGTCATAAAACATGTGTAATACCTTCTTCAAGGTCCGACAAACTTCAGAAAATTCACCGGGGGAAATTCTTTTGGTTGATGCAAGCTTTGTTAGCTCACCAACAGCCTCCTTCCGTTCAAGCCATTTGGTAGCTTTCTAAAGATTAATAAGAGTAATAGAGGGTGAAAAATAACTGAGACAGATTCAATGTGATAAAAAGTGAAAGTATTATTTGCTAGAGAGAGAGAGAGAGAGAGAGAGAGAGAGAGAGATGGGGCAGAAAAGAACTGACCACTCCTTTCCAAAATCCTGATTTCTCCAAAGGAATCAAAATATCAACCGGATCAACAAGCTCATATTCATCTATTTCTTGAGGAGCTGACAATGTAAGAGTTGCAAACAGGTAGGTATGTTAGTGTCAGAGATAAAAAAACAAACCATATCTGAGAAAAGAGGCCATGATCCATCTGCATCATCAATTACATACCATCAGACCCAGATTCTTCCGCAGGGCCAGGACCCACAACCTCAGATATACTTTCCTGTTCAGGTTCCTTGTCTTGCTCAGATCTAAAAAATGGTGGAATACATATTAAGATGGTATTACACTCATACGGTGATTTACTATTAATTATACACCAACATAATAAGCAAAAGATTCAAATTAAACAAATGCGTGTTTACAATCCAGTTGCTCGTGTCATCAGCTATGGTAAACCCCTAGCTGTGGATTGCAACACAACATTACGGCATTGCCCAGTGAGCATAAAAAGGATCTTCTCATTGCACTGAAAACTCAGATATCTACCTTATTTTGCGGCTTGGCTTTGCTGTTCCGGTAACATTTACAACTTCCGCTTCCAACTCTTTTTTCTACAGAAAAAAAGGGAAATTTACTTTACGATTTACATTAGGAGGAAAATATAATAAACCAAATAACTAAGACGAACAGATAAGCTTACCATCGTGTCTCTCATTTTCTCAAACAAGATTGATTTTACATTTTCTTTACCGATCCAGCGGCAAAGTTCAAGAGTCAGCCCTTTAGAGGATGCACGAACATTTTGATCTTGGTGATCAAAGAGTTCCGGAAGCATCCTCAAAATTCTTTTTGGGGGCACAATTTTAGCTCCAAATTCACTAGCAATATAAAGGCATATAATTATCCCATTGTATGAGAGCAACAAAACAGACACAGCTATTATAGATTTTGCAACGAGATTCCAAACCTTAAAGCTTGAAACATAACATCTATTGCAGGCACCACTGCTTTAGCAACTTTATTCTTTATTGCTTTCTCCATTGCATCCTAAAATTACCAAAAGCTTAATAATGAAAGGATGAAAAGCATGACTAGTAGATGCGAAGTTATTGATGTGTAAACTAAACCCCCAAAGAATCTTAATAACCCGAAAAGTGCAACCCTCGCTACTGAAACAAAACATGTGAACAACCCACTAGACACACCCTGACAGAAAGAAAGGAAAAAAAAAACATTCAATGGCAATGAAATCAAATACACTTGAAGAAGAATACCAAAAACGCATCGACGGCCTCCAATTCCACCCAGAGCAAAAACACTGCCTGAGCTTTCTCTACTGTCTTTGGCCTTCCCGTCAGACATTTAGCCACAACCGCATCGCAAACCTCCTTCCCAAACCTGCCCCGGAATTCAAATTCAAACGGAAACTTTTTTTACTTTAACTAAGTGTGCAAATTCATTTATGAAAAAATAAAAACAGAAGTCTGGAATACATAAACCTAACCACTAGAACAAATAACACAAGAACAGTAAAATTAAAAAAATCCTCACATAAGAATGCTGTTCCTATACTCTCGAGAATTTAATTCATATAGAATGTCAAGTGCACAAAATTTTTACAAGTATAACAATTCATGTGAGGATTTATATTTTTCTTGTGAGGATTTATTTCTCATTAAACTCGTTCTCGAAATCACTTTAACAACCAAAATACGCATAACAGGAAATGTATATTACGATCTATTAAATGATTTGGCAACATGTCAATGGATGCATGTCTAAAATTGTTGTAGTCTAACAATGTATCTAAATTAAGCTATATTCTCAAAGAGTTTAATTTATAACTCTACCAGTGTAAGAAACTTTTACACATGCATTCAAAGATGTGTTGTCCACTTAATTAATGAAGTACGGCACACATGCATGTGTAAAATTGTTGTGCACTTGGTGTATATAAATTAAACTCATTCTCAAAATCACTCCAGGAGTCAACAATACGCATATCAGAAAATGAATTTATTATCAACTGTAACTTGAACAAAACAAAAAAGAAAATCAAACAAAATAGGCAATTAAACTATGAAATTATGATCACCTCGCAGCGTCAGCATCTGCAGCATGCAAGTAAGCAATCAATGCATCAAGTGCCTTCTCCTGAACAGCAGCATTCGAATCCGCCACCGTCTTTTTAAAGTAATGACCTAACAAATTCAAAGTTTAAACACAGCATTATTGGATTGATAACAAACCAGCGTTAAACGAAAAACACAGAAACAGAAACTAACCGAATTGACGAATGCGAGGATCGTTAGGATCGGTGATGGAGTGAAAGAGAGAAGCTAAATCGATATTGGCGTCATTTCTGACTTTCCAGTTCTTGTGAGAAAGACGATCCTCCCATGCAAGTTTCTTCGCTTCCTTTAACAGCTTCTCTTCCTCCGATGATGACATTGTTATTGTTGTTGTTCTTCAATTCGTAACCGAATTGAGAACACGAGAGAGAGAGGTTGGTATCGTTTTTTATTTGTGCCGCGAAGAGTGCAACATTATAACGGACTCATTAAAATTCTTTCTTATTTTTTAGGGGAAACGGCTCATTAAACTTTTGAAATAATAATAAATTATGACAAATTGAGATAACAAACAAACTACAAAGTTACTATAACATTTTTTGGCATGCAAGTTCCAAAAAGATAAGTTTGTACGCTTCATAAAGGAGATTCTAAAATTCTTACATCATAGAAACTATGATTAAAATTAAAATTAGTCAATCAATCGACACATTTTTTTTCCATTGCATCGGGTGTGCTTAAAAGCAATATTATCATGTAAGATAGCGAGATCATGAATACGGTAGACTAAGATAGGGGTGTGTATGTTAAGTTTACAATTCCTTATTACCATATCGATTAGAAGTTTGGAGTCACTCTCAACTATAAGATGAGTAAAACTTTCTTATTTGTCATTTGCATTTCCATGTACATACCCCACATTTCAGTATGAAGGGCGTCACAATCTCCATTTCTAGTATACTTTCTAAGAAAACTTGTTTGTTAAAGAAAGTTAAAACTTTAGTTATTATGTATTAGAAACAACAATTTTTTAACTTTTAAAAAGTTGAATTCATCATTTTTCACCACTTTCAACTACAATATTTATATTTTCACCACTTTCAACTACAATATTTATATTTTTGTTCTCTTGACCTCAAATGGTGTTCTTTAACATCTTCCTAGGTATAAATATTAGGAGAAAACTTAGGTACAATTCCTTAGGTGCTTTTCGTATGATTCTTAACTAAATATATATATTTTTTGGATATAACAAACTTTGAGAAAATTATGGATTTGAGGAAATCATGATGAATTTGGTTAAGAATCATACAAAAAACATCTAAGGAATTGTACTTAAGTTTTCTCCTAAATATTATAGTAAGAATATAATGAAGGTTAGCGGAACGTGCAAGAAAGGTAAATGGTTACAGCCACTTGTCTATATCTATTAATCTATTAATAAAGGCACTACTTTTTGGTTTGGTGTAGCCTATTTTACATTTCAATTTTATCCTCTAACTTCCACTTATTATGTAACTTCCAATTTTAACAGTTTTTTTTTTAAATCAAAAGGCAGCAGTTTTTTTTTATGAAAGACAACAATTTTTTTTATTGAATCAAAGAGAGCACATTCATATCAACTTCCAAAAAAATCCCCTCTTAACACAAATTTTTATTCAACTTTAAATTTTCATCAAACCACTAGGATTCATGGCAATTTACTATCCCAAACTTTTGCGGGTGGTACAAGAAAGTGTACAAAATATTGTTTCTATCTTTTCCTCCCATTATCTACTCAAAAACATTATTTCCTATTCACATCACTTCAAAATTAAATTGGTGAAATGGAAAGAGATTGCTTCAAGAGAAATCAAAATAATTGAAGAATAGTGAAGATCAAAGTGAGTGGAAAGCATCATTGCAAATAAAGGTATCTAAATTTATATCACAGACGAGTTCATTATTTGATTGGATCATTATCTATCTGTAGCATATATAAACCCAAAGCATTGTTTTGATGTAACCTATTTTACTTCCCATTTTACCGTAAACTAAAATGTCATTGTTGCTATTAATAAATCAATCCCACTTAGAATTGAGCAGTTTTATGTGGTTCCATAATTTTTCCCAAGAGAGACAAACAATTGAAGGAGCATCGAGGTTAGAAGTTTTTATAATTTGTTTGAATTTTTTTCCATTAATTAAACTCTGCAGAATTTTGACTGTATGTTTCACTCTCAATTTCAATCTATTTTAATTAACGTTTTCATTCTAATGTTGCAATACACTCTCATTTGCTGGTTGCACAATCTTACTTGATGGCGGATTGTACAAGAACAACCAAAAGGATGCAATTACTTAAGAACTAAGACTACCGTGGACACATATATAGTAGAAGTGGCTTCGTAGATATTGTATAGTGTTTTTTTTTCCTTATATGCATTTGAATTCCTCGACAACGAATTACATTACCATCATGAATGTGTTTTTTTGGTTAATCCTCTAGGTGCAACAGTTAGAGTATGTATCTGCAAGTTATGCTTTGATGAGTTCTTATGTTAATTTTATTTTTTAATAATGATGGTGTTCTTTTTTATCCATAGGGGCTCTCTACCTCTTGCAAGAGTTGATTGATGGTCCTAATAAGCTTCCTAACACTTTGTGCTGCTTTAGATTATGTTCTATATCCTGATTTTGTATCTTTGCATAAATATGTATGTAATTTGTACAAAAAATAGAGAACAATGAACGTCTAAAGCATTCAAATATCTATACTTTGGCGACAAACAATGGTGGCGAAGAAGAAAAAATACATATCAAATTGGAAATGAAAAAAAAATTATCAGAGAAAATAAAATTGAGGTATATACATGAATCAAAGTGAGGGTCATTGTCTTGATTATATCTTCTGGTATATATTTACAAAAAAAAAAAAAATTATTAGTCTTTCATTTCCTTCATCAACATTTAATGGATGTTTGTTAGATGATATTTATCTGAATTGTTGTCATTCTATTTGTATTATATTTTTCAGAGAAAAAAAATTATGAAAAAACAAGAGACGACGAAGATGGAAGAGGAATTCCACATGCATGCCGCCACCGAAGAATGTAATAAAGCATGCCACACTTGACACTCCACCGCCAGGGTACCTTACACCTATGACGAGTCTACGCTATAAAACATCGAAAGGAAAGCTGCACACAACCCAATACATCCATCAGTAAGCCAACATGGAAAGAGATTCATTCCATCCTTTAAATTTAATATATTTCTCTTTCTTTTATGGACATTGAGAGTGTGGTGTCAATTGAGATGATGAACACATCTTACACTTTGATGGTGAACTCTATATTTAACAATTTTGATTCATGTATTGAATAATGCTAGGTTTTTTGAATCAAAGAGGGAAGTAGTAGTATAAGCAAGCTTGAAAAAGAGGGCACAAGAAATATCAAAGTACCAAGAGATGGTGCAAAAAATATAGAAACAAAGCCACATAGTGGGATGAAAAGACCAAGTAGTACGAGGATAAATATCATGCTTAAGTATTATGACACACGATTTGGAACAGTCCATAAATTATGGTTACCATTTTTGTTTGTTTAAGTCACTTGAGAAATTTGTGGCATTCATGGTTTTTGTATGGTGTTGTTGTAATATATAAAGAATTGTAATATATTATTCAGAAATGATAGATGAACACACATATTTAGACACAAATACGACAGCAGTTACTTTTTTTTGTAATTTTTATTAAAGTACAAGGGCAAAATCGAGTTTTCAGCTGAATAATTCTCTCTCTGTACGTCAGTCTCCCTCTTCTCTCTGCTATCTCTCTTCCCTGACTTTGGTGGTGGTTAGGTCGAGAAGAAGGAAGAGGCAATTGTGACCGGGGTAGAAAGGATGGTGGTCGCAGGAGGAGGGCGTTATGGTGGGGGTCGGAGTCACAGAAGACAACGATGGCTACAGGAGGCGACAAGGATGGAGGGAGGGACGAGCTCACTGTTTGTTGTGGTTGTGGAGGTCGGATCTGAGAAGCAGGAGGCGGTGGAGAGAGGAGGTCAAATCTCAGAGAAAGAGAGAGCGGATGTTGTGGCGGTGGTAAGAGGGAAGAGACGGTGGTGAGATGGAGAGACATGGCTAGAGAGAGAGTTGTTGAAAAGGGGGGACGAGGTAGAGAGAGAAGAAGAAAAAAAGATAGAAAAAGGGAAAAATACCATATTTCTATACGGTGTCGGTATTGTGTCTATATTTTTGTGTTTGGTTATCATTGCTGTATATTATTTTATTTGTAGGTTCATGAAAAATATATAAATTACATGCAAACTTAAAACAAAACCAATATTTTCACAAGAAACATAGTCAAGTCTATAAACACATTAGCGCAGTAGAAAGAGCGGACAGACGGGCACGGGACGCTAGTGAGAGTTAATAGTAATCTTCTCCACCTTGCCAAAACAATAAATCTAAATTAGAGGTAGCTTGATCTGGTGGGTTTTACCTTGCCAAAACTAGATGGAGTGTTTTCTAGAAAAAAATACATAAAATCTCATTACATGGATATTTGTGAAGATGTTATGTATTTTATAAATTAATGAAGGTTTTAATAAATTTTTATAAAATAAATAATGTAACAAATTAATTATTAAATGAATATTTATGTTTAAATTACGTTGCAAGAGTAAGTTCAAGTACAACTTACTGTAAATATTATACAAAAATAATATATGATTTGTGATACCAATTTAAGTACTAAAGGCAGTAAAAAAAATTAAAGTGGCTTGACATGAAGACTGAGATGCACGGTGATGAAACAAAGAAAGTGTAGAAGGTGTTTGATATGTGAGTTAGGAAATATGTTAGACCATCACCATTTTTTATGAACTTCAATAGTCAAACGTTTTGATCTAAATGATACTCACTACTACTAGTAACCATAGATAGCATCAAATAATCTCTTACCAGTCTTGTGATAATCCATGGGAAAAAGAAAGAAAAAAATAGCTAAAAGTGTATGCATGGTAATAGTGAAAACCGAAAAAACTGAAGGGAATGCGATTGATTATATGGGTTGAACTTGCAGCCCTTGCATTTCTCAGAAACTTAACCGAACAAATACAATAGAAACTTTCCTCAGTTATACTGAAGTTGCCACTGCACATAATTGTATTACAAAATTGTTTAATAAGAGAGACTATCTTGAACTGAGGCCAACTTTTTTAAAAAATCAGAAGAAAATTATACGGGGATGGTTATAAGTATAGCTGGATGAGCTCATCACTAACAACTGATGGAGTAAGAACACCTAAATCTGTGAAAAGCAAAGTCAAATATTGAGGAGGAGTATAATCTCGGGCAGAGCATTCCACCTCAACCTTGGATGGAATAGGGACACCAAAATCAACTGGTCGTAGGGCAGGTGCCAAATCCTTTTGGTCCAGAGGGTAATGACGAGCAAACTGCAGGGTAACACAAACAGAACATATAAATTAGTCGAGATCCATTGCTAATAAATATAACACTTAGCAGAATAATGCATGCATTCTAAAGTACTCTTGTGATTTTTCCTTGTAGCTTTTTGTGGGATCATTTCAATTTTCCAAACGTATGTAATAAATATACTACTATGATAAAAACATATGTAATAAATATACTACTATGATAAAAACATAAACTAGTTATCATTTATAAAGGGTAAACTTGTAACACATGAATTGTCAACAAATTTAATATTACCACCAACTTTCTTAATTCTTATGAATTAGTCAACAGCCTTATATTTAAGAACAGAGGGGTAACAACTGAAATATTTGATCGATAAAGTATTGAATAGTCAAATGCACCTTGTAGCTTTCAGCGGCCACATAAACTGGCTTATTCATACTCTTTGCAACCAACGCAATTTGGTATGTCCCCATCATGTTAATTATACCACCGCTTTCAACAACTCCATCTGCACCCACAAGAACCATGTCCACCTCGTCCATAGTATAAGCCACTGCAGAGTCTATCACAAGTTTCACAGGAACATCGAGCTTGGCCAGGTCATTGGACAGCCTTAAACCTGTTCGGTCTGGTCTCCCCTCTGCAATGTTGGATAAAACAGTTAAGAAGTTTGAATCGCAAATTGGTAGCAGTGAAAATATGTTAATATATGAAAATATCTTATAATATCTTAATAAGTATGTTAGAGTATCTAAAGTTTATCTTGTAGGATGTGTTTCTTATCTTAGAATATTTACTAAGATTAGTATCTATCTATATTACTTAGTTTTGATCATTTTTTTCCTTCCTGATTTCCTTATTTATTTAGGTTTAGGAGTCTTGTATCCCTATAAATTGGGGTTAGTGTTTAGTCGTTTGTATCTAAAACTCATAATTTTCCCCGTAGAGGGGAGACCATGAGATGTTAAGGAAATTGAAGTGACATAAAGGTTAAAACATGATCAAATACTATCCTTCTTATAATACACCGTAAACATAAAATATTGGTCATAAGTCTTTCATTCCCCTCCAAAAACATTCTCCCAAATTAGATGAGCGATTTCTCTCCCATCCTCCCCCGTAGACCTCTACTTCCTTTCCCTTCTAACTCTTGAAAAAAGCCTAAATGAGTCTAGTTACTAGTATAGTTGTTTTATCCTCACTTAACTCATTAGTCGTTCCTAACAAACAGTGAATTTCATCACATTCACTGCATATTTGGATTTCAAGCAAACTGAACTCCATCCACAAACTTGTTTTAAACAATCACATTGACTGGTATCTGAACATGATATTGAGCCTCAACCATAGTTTTAGAAGAAGTAAGAAAAAGACGGTTTCAATTGGATCAAGCCATGACTTGTAAGCCATTATCAAAAGATTCAAAACAGGGTATAAAATGTGAACCACTCATTATGGAATGTATCCTAATGTGCAAACATGCATTCAGTCATTTAGAAAGAGAGAAAAAAAAAACCTGTGCAGAAGACTCGGAAGCGCTTCTTATTATGTGCAGCCAGTTTAAGAACTTCAAAGACAACTCTCGAAAAACCATGTACCAAAATGGTACAACCATCAAATATAAAATCTTGGCTAAGCATTCCAATAATCTTGCGAGCCTACAAAAACAAAACAAACAATTAAACACATCAGGCACCATCAGGAGTAAAAAAGAGTTAACAGCACAACCAACCATACACACAAACAAACCTTGTAGGAAATTTCCCCAAATTTGTCAGCACGCTCAATCAAGCGAGCTTTAGCGGAATTGAAGTCTTCAAATTCCAAAGCAGAGGTCCTTGTCACGTATCTCATAAACAGGTCAGATGCCGCTGTTAATGATATAGAGGTTGTATCCCATGCCTGTCAGCATAAATGTTAGATTAAACCCACATTCAACATAACAAATTGATCAACAAAATCAATAATTCAAAAATATAAAAGAAATAAAAATTACCGCTAACTATTTTACAACATTATTTATTTTCATATCTCATTTGGGATACATTTAACCGACTAAAGGGCTCATCACACAGGTGCTTATATGAATCTATTTCTATAATCAAAACAAATACAAAACGTGGTTAACTGTTGTTTTTATCAACTATCCTGAAAAACTCATTGAACTACCAAAAATAGATTATGAATATGAACCTATTTGGATAAACAACTTATAGCATAAACACTTATCATGATAAACACTTATGTATAAGCCATTTATATAACAAAAGATAAAAATTCACAAATTACACTTCTATGTTAATTCACAAATTCTTACTAACGAAAATTGTATCTTCATAACCTACTTTTTCATAAACTACCTTAGACAAGATTATGAATAATACATAAAAAGCTTATTAATTTGCATAAGCTATTTTGCACAAGCTCATAAATACGAAGCATCTCATACTAACGCATGTAGTTACATTCAATTCCTTCTATTTTCTAAAATTATTATCGTTGTCTATGTGTGAGTGTCAATATCGTTTCTCGTGTCTATTTCTATAAGCTCTCCCTCCCAAAGACTAGCCAAACTAATAATAATAAATCCAAATAAATGTTCATAAACCAATCCAAACCAAACCCACTATTGGGAAACTATCATTAGGTTTTAGCATGAAATTAAGTTAAAAAAAGGTAAATCAAGAATGAGAAAAACACATACTTTAAGAGTATCAGAAGCGTTTTTGAGTTCAATTTCAAGCTGCATCATTGTAGAAGCTTTACTAGCACTAATAACAGCAGCAAGAGCCCGAATTGCGGCAACTGCTTCTGCCAAATCAGGATGATTACGCCACCTGTTGAATTCATCGATTACAGAGAAATTGGTATCTTTATCAGTGTGAGAATTTGTTGAAGATGATGGTAGTGGTGGGTTAGGGTTTGTCGCAGATTGAGCTTGTGCTAACCATTCGGTGCTGACGACACCAAAGTGCGCTAAGCGGGTCTGGTAGTAAGCGGAGATTTTGGGATTCTCCATTGATGGAGCTTCGGTTTCCATGCGTTGTGGTTTTTTCTTGCGTTTTGATTCTTTGTTAGTGATCCCTAATTTCAATTTCAGTGCCGTAATTTTGTTTTTTTTAAACAAAAAAACTTAAAATTTGAGTGTCATAATTTTGTTGTTAATGAAACTTGTAATGAACTCCATAAAAAAAAAAATTAAAAAAACTTGTAATGAACCAACTTAAAATAAATAAATAATATAAGATCTTAGGATATGTTTGAATTTTCTTTTGGGAGTTAGAAGTAATTGAGAAGATTAAAATTGATTTTTGTTATTTTTCTAAAGGGAAAAAAAAAAAAAAAAAAACTAAAGACTCTAACTAGATGGTTAGACCAAACAAACTTGACGTCAATGTCAATGTCAATGACACCCGTTAAAAGAACATATGTCATGTCGAAATGACTTCATGGAAGACATCGAGATCATTACCAATCAATTTAAAAGAACATATTTTAAAAGGTTACTTTCACGCAAAGTGTGTTGCAAATGAACCACTCAATCTCTAAGCAGAAGTTTAATAGTCCATATCAAATATTCATATTTGTGAAAGATATGCATGCCCTTTTGAACGAGGTCAATCGTAGTGTTTGCGTCAGAGATGTAACACCTTCTTATAGTTAGAGGTATAACACAACTTCAAATCAAACTATAATATAACCCCGAAATCTCAACATTTAAAATGTAGGGGTAGCTAATGTTGAATAGAATTGTAACAATGATAGAAAATAAATGTTTCGATTTTGAATTAATTATAACTTGCTTCAAAAATAAAATATAATATAATTAATTTTAACTTGAAGTTTAAATTTATAGATTTTGCCTTCAAAAGTAATGTCTACTCTTAAATTTATTGTTCAATACATTTTCATATAAACAAACATCCAAATTTAAATTATTTATTTTAAACTCATTTTTAACTATAATCAATTTTAAGTTTAAAAAAAAAAAAATATAATCAATTTTACAAACAGAACTCAATCAAGTTTTATCATTATATAACTACACACTTAACCGACCAATCTCTCCTTTTTGTATGAGTCTCTTACATCAAATACATGACACTATTACTAATTAATAGAACACAATGTTGGGCTATACTGAATTGTCGCAAATGCTTTCAATACAAAGATCTATTGCGCATGAATCAACTTATGAATCCTCATCATTCATCAAGGCAAACTTGATTTTGCTATCACTTATTGGAGAGTCTAGTGTATAAGCTTGTTAGAAACAAAATCACTTTTGTGTGTAAATAACAAATCGTTCGATTTGATAACAAAAGATAAAATTTAAAGTAATAATCGCAAAACATACAACAAAAGTTGTCGTGGAAGAGATTACTATAAAAACAAATATTTCAATCCAGAACACAAAATTCAACTCACTGTTTAATTCCAATCTATCTTAAGCCTCACATTTGCAACTTAATTTGTTTAAGATAATAATAAAAAATGAATACAAAGAATATGTAGAACTGCTAAATTGGTACCCAAAAAAAAAATATAGGAACAAAATTAAAATGTAGAACTGCTTCTACCAACCCTAAAAAGCTATGACTTGTGACAAACCACAGCAGTGCAGGATAACTCATTGTCTATACTCCACAAATTCAACTCTTCGAGCCGTTTCTGAATCGAATCCAGCTCCATCTCAGTTGACCAATATACCAACTTTTTATCCTCCAGAGAAGATTTACTAACACCACCTGACCCAATCTTCAAGCCAAAAGATGTTCCGTCAACTCTTCTAATACTTGCACCATTCTGTTCCAGTAATTTTGTTACAATATACACAAAACTTAGGCTACCTTGGTTTGATGAGTCTTTTCTTCCCAAAGAGTCTGCCATGGCTACAATTTTTGACACAAAGCCATTAGTCCAGATTTTTTCACTAGACGGTGAGCTTTTAGCATAAAACAGTTCCAACTTGTTTGCAACACAGAAGTCATCGTTGGGATTTCTAGACTCGAGCAATACATCGGAAGTAAGAAGCAAGCTCCCATCCAAAACCCATGTGTTATACTCATTCTCAATACACTTTTTAATTACATAAGCCTTTGCCACAATACCCTTGATGGTTTCAAAACTCGAACCTTGTGAACTCAATTTATTTGTTCCAATACTACTTACAAATTGGTCTACATTAATTACAGGATGTCCCCTCCTTGCCAGATCAAATAAGGAATCAGAAGGGGGCGCCATAAGTATATAATTCCTTATATTTAGCCTCTCAAAGTGGCATAGCAAGTTTCTTGCTACAGCATCTGACACCCCTAAAAGATTTACTAAGAAGACACTATCTTGTTTCTGCATAGAGTGAAGCAAAGCTCCAAGTTCTTCCAAGTTCCTCACAAATCTTCCTGGAAGTACTTCTCTGAAACAAAAATCGAACCATTTTAAACTACTCAAAGGCTGCATTTCCAAAATATTGAAATCTAGAGATCTTTCCTCTAGTAACTGAGAATCAGGTCCAGCAGTTTTCCCGTAATTCACTCCAGCATCTCTGTGAGAGACACTTAATGCTCTCTCATGCAAAAAATTGGCATAGATATTATAGTAACCATGGGATTGAATAAACTTGATGAACCAAGGTGTCCATATTCTCTCCCCCATCTTCTTATACCAACCTGTAGTCACCTGTACAATTTTTCAAAACTAAATTTAGGAATTAACTGAACTGATGGTGTCTGCCTGAGAATCAAATAAGAGCGAAGAAAAAGAAACAATTTTTCTTTTGAAATTTTTATTACCATCCCCTCAAGAAATGGTTTATTTCCCTTCGCTTTGTTTTTGTCATACCACAACCTGAACTCTTTCCATGGCTTTGGAAAGAGAATTTGTCCCCACGTACCAACCAATTGGTATAAGAAAAGTCGTGTCTGGTCATCCAACTGCAATTTGTTGCCATGTTTACCTGCAACCAGAAACCAATTATATCATCAATAAACTGTAAACAAATTCACAAAGTAGCGGAAAAGCATAGTACAATTACAAATGCAAAATTAAATACATAACAACACCAAAAAAGGGGTTAAACTTGGTGTCACTTTTGTAGCTAATCAACCACACAAAACCAGACCATAACACAAAAAAAGGATTCAACTCGGTGGCACTTTAGTTACGACCAGACCAGAATACAAAAACATAGCATCCATATTTAAAATTGGATAGATTCACACATCACAAGACATGTTTACAACTTAGCACAAAAAATATAACTTACATAACAGGTTCAAATCGATAGATGTAATGACAAATCATCAAAAGGTTCAAAATTAATGAAGAGCGAAAGATGGTGGAATCGGGTTCCCCTTGTTGGAGATGGATTCAGCTAAGTAAAGCTGAGTTTTTTCAGTTTGTTGGGTTCACTTACCTCATTGACCTGTTGGGTTCATTGCAAGCTACAATAATAGGGTTGTTCGTGTTTTCTCATTCGTGACTTTGTTTATCTTAGGAGCTATGGGATTCAGGGTTCACATTGAGGTGTCAGATGAATCTATGGATTCAAGTGCTAAAACTGTGAAGTTGATTTTTAGTGCACTATGGAGCCTTATAATTCAGCCGGTGTATTATGGGTTTTTAAAAACACTGAACCATTTGTCAAAAAAAAATATATATATACTGAACCATTGTCATTTCTGGGAAAGCTAAGTATTATGTAGCCTCATTCAATTGTCCTCAAGCTTGTGAACCTATGCAAGTCAAACGCGTCTATGTGGGTGTACCTAAGTTTAAACAAAAACAACTTTTAATCAGCCTAACTTAATTTTGATACTAAAATTGTAGACTTATATGATTTTGAGTTAACTTGAGTCCGACAACCATGACAACAAGGAAGACTAACACATAAAACCCCACCCAACTACCACTACCACTATAACAGAGGTATTTAGTAACTAACATTGTGAAACAGTAGGTATTTGCAGCTTCCTTCCCCAAGATATCATTAGCAGAATTGATGAATAACTATATGAGGACACCAGCTAAGTAATTCACTTCAAATATGATACAAAAAATGGTAAAAAAGCTAGGGATACATTATACATTCAATTTACTCACAAATACAAGCATCTCTGAAAGCCATTTCTATTCTATCTCTCTCACACATAGCACAGCCAACAAACAACACATTATCCCCATCCATGAAGTATTCGCTTACCTAACTCGTCCAACATCTAATCTCCATTTGCTATCAATATCAACACCCAAGTGGCCTATTTTAAAGCAAAAATTAAGGGCAATTTTATTGTATAAAATTCCTGATATGGAAGAATCAACATAAGAGTCACACTCCTCATGAATAGTATTGAAAGCCTAATCTAATGATCTTGTATTTAATAATGACTGATTGCATGACTTGAATCTATAACCAAGGTTATAAAAAAAAGTCCAAGACTGTGACCAAATTGTTTATTTATGTTTCCACGACCTTAACACAACTGTCATTGAGACTACAGTGGCCACTATGAATGGTACATAACACATAGAGTAGCATATCGCTATGTAACTAAATGTAAATAACAAGACTTAGTTACAGTTGCACCATTCTTATGATAGACAAGCAGTAGACTAGTAAAGCCCTGTAACTAACTCTAAGAGTTAGTTACCGGTAGTTAGAGCTCAATAGCATAGCATTCTATAAATAGAATCAATGATCATTGTAATCATTCAACAATTCACAATCAATAGATTCAGCTCAAAGAGCTTTGATATTTCCCTACAACTATGAACCCTATCTTCAATTTCTAACAGCTACATATCACTATAATTCTCTACAATACCAAGAATCCCAAAAGCAATTTAAAACTTTGCATATTGCAATAAATGACAATGTAATAAATCCAACCATTGTAACAAGTCTACTTCATTTTAAAGCAAAGTAAACAAAAACAGAATGGTACCTGGAACAAACCTTGCACGTTGCAATGTAGCACCAAAAATGGAAGGACTGTAATTAGAACCATTATAATAGAAATTCACAATCAACGCTTTAACATACTCGTAATAAAGCGAAGAAACCTCCAAATCATCCTCTACAACAAAAGCAAATTCGTCATCTGAACCAGGCCACCATGCTTCCAACCACTGTGCCTGCAACCCCACATTCCCAGTTCTATAATGCACCACCTTTTCCCCATATTTCCACTCAAACACATCAACAAAATCCAAAATTCTATGCGATTCGATTAATTTCAAATCGACATCGGAATTGTTCAAAGGGGCAAAATGATCAATGTAAACATGGAGGTGAACGCGATCGCCGAGGTAATCTGCGGCGGCGAGGGAACGGAGGCAGCGAGAAACGGAGTCGAGGCGGTTAAAGGCGAGAACTTTGATAAGGAACGTGAAATTGGGGGAAATTGTTGAATTAGGGTTTATTTGAATTGGGGATTTTACTGTGAAATTAGGGTTTGATTCGGTTATTGAAGATGGGAGAGAAGAGTTGTGAAAAGTATAGAAGATGAATGCAATGAGTGTGATGAAGATTATTGGAAGGAAGTGCTTTTTGGGTCCCACCATTGATTCAAAAACATTGCTTGCAGGTTAGGGTTCTTGAGATGAATGAATCAATCAGGAGATAGATCTCAGTGGACACTAAAACGACAGTGAAACTTGTTAAACGACGTCAAGTCAATGTAATCACTGCAAAACAGTACAAAGCTACATTCCCTGGATTTTCATTATTTTTATATTTGGATATATATATTAAAAGGCTCAAATTTTGATTTATTTCATGTTTAAAAAATTAAATTTTTTCCCCTCAAAAAAAAGTTTTTGTAAAAGAACTTTTTATAAGGTTTAAAACTCCTTGCAAAATACCATGTAAAAATTAAAAAATTTAAGGATAGTTAAAAAAAAATTGAATTTAACATAGATTAAAACTTTGTGTTGAAAAATTGTAAAGACTTTAATATGTCACTATTTTTTATGAGAGCTAAACGGAATTTAATATATTTATAGGAAAAAAAAATTATTTAACCATAACTTAATAAAGTGTTCATGGATGGAGCTAAAAAATAAGCTTAGTGGACCAAGTTTAAGAGTATAATTTAGTAACAATAAATATTTTTTTAGGGAAATAAATAAATTTGTAAGTTCATAATATATATACTAGCGTCCAGACGGGCACTCCCGTGCCCTTCTGTCCGCTCTTTCTACTGCACTAACGCATGTAACTCATAAACAGTATGTTTTTTAACATCAATGTTGTTTAGTTTTTCTTGATATATCTTGAAGAAAATTATTAGAATTAAAAGAATGATCAAGCTTGATCAAAAAGAGAAGTATTAAACTTGATAAAAAATGTAAGATAGGTAATTCATGCACTTTTTAACACGGAGTTACTTAATATATATTTAGTTTTGTGATGCATAATCATCTATCTATGGAGGATGAATATACATGAAACATGAGTGGCAGTTATGAGGGTTGGTTTGATGAAGATATTAAATCTTTTCCATCGCTAACACATTTTACAGAAAAACAGTAAACATATGCTCTATATTATTTATCAAGCCATTTGAGTTTGTCACAAAATATAAAATTAGGAAAATAGAAGGAAAACCAATAGAAGAAATAAGAACAAAACTTTGATAACACATTTATGTCTTTCAAAGGACGAAGACATTTCAAAAGGAGTGAAAGCATATTTACACATTAGTCATATCACTTCTCATACTTTGCGATATTTTTGATTGAAAAAGTCAATGTGACATAGCAAGTGGAATGTTAATTAAACTGGGGCATATAATTGATGTTGTTGTTTGATAAATGTTGGAGAAATAGAAGGCAAGAGCGCCTGCATGCAACGACCCCTTTCCTTTTTTTCATTCACGCTTTGTTGTCGATAATGTAGCACCATTTTTTGATAACTTCAAATTCTTCTTTTTCGTTCCACTCGATCTTCTTCTGCTCTCTTATTCAATTCCTTCACTCGTCTCAATCTCTAATCCCTTCCACTTGATATAGGAGATATTGAACCTATAAATTCCTCATATGGGATAGAAATAGGATATTCAAGATAAAAAAAAGCATAGTATATATACTTACTCTTAAGATGATTTCAAAATTTGAATGTGAATTTGTAAGTATCATTTACAAAGCATATTGACTTTTAAATATTATTTGATACATTCAAGATAAAAAAAGCATAGCATATATATATATATATATATATATATATATATACTGCGCTAATGAAATATATGAAAATCCCTGTTCATATAAGGTGGGAATTAATATATAGTAGAAAGAACCCTGTGCCCGTCTGAACATTTTAATAAGAGAAATTTTTTGGGTGTAGCCTAGAATTCCTAGGTGTGGTGTATTAACCTTATAAGAAATAGCATAGTAATTTTAATATATATCCATGCAGCTACTAATTCTTTCTACTCTTGAATTTCAGGTAAATTTAAGAGTTTAAGAATTTCATATAAGGTTCTTTGTACATGTATGGTTACCTTTTCAGCTTTATCTTCCTCCTTGTGTTTCATGGTCTCTACTCAAAGCAATGTTCTCGAGTTCCCATTTCAGTGCACAATGAACAAAGCAGCCACAAAGTTAAAATAAAAAACAAAAAGTTGATGGTATTGAATATTTTGTTAAATCCTTGTAGGAAATTGATAAAAACTTACTTTTGAGTACTTTCTTCTTGCTTAAGAATCTGGAATCATGATCCTTTATTCTTATTTCATAAATTGTGAAAAGATAAACATGATAACAATAATCATAAGAATCATAGAAATAAGAAACTGACTTAGAAGAAATAAGTGAAACAAAATTGGTATGAGAGGTTTTCTTTTTGATGAAGAATAACAGGTTGTAACAAAAATCAACAAAAATGAGCATATAAAAAAGTGAATAAGAAGAATAGAAGAAAGGAAAAAAATTGAAGAAATCCCTACTGTCGTCATGGTGGCATCGTCACCTATGTGATAACTTGTTGTGCTCACAATGACTTCTCCGTGGCCAATCCACCACACCGCTTCTTTTCAACGGTGGCAAAGGACACCACTACCTTTCCCCTTTTTCTCACCTCTCTATCTTGAAAGTGAAAACACAACATTCCAACACCGAATATGTGCAGCTATTGCAGCCCTGCCGCATGTACCGCATATACTAATCTCCTTTTTTACATTAAGGTTGTTGCCATGCTCCATCGTTATTCCCGATTTCTGCATTTCATGTCCTGTGTGTATACATTATTATAGTTTTATGAATCGAGTGAGTGAGTATGAAGGGTAGCCATTTTTTCCAGTTATGAAGGATAAGCATACCATTTTGAAAGTAGAAATAATGTAAGTTGAAGTTAAAAGATGTGTGGGTTCAATTAGTGTAAATTATATAAATTGTACTCCTATATACCGAAGTTAGGCCCTACAATGACGGGGTGGTTATAATGATCATGTAGAAGAAGAAAAACCAATGAATGAAAATCATTTAAAAAAATTGACAATTTGATAAATAAAATTACCAATTTGCAGCCGATAAATGGTGTGAGACGATCATCATTTGTTCATATGGTTTAAACTTGATTGAAGAACCCTTTCATCTCTTATTGCATTTCAGCCATTGATTTGCGAGTCCTTACCGATCACTAAACATAACATAAATTGGGATGAAGAAACATTATAAAATTAAACCAAATCAAAAATCTATATTTAAACAATAATTTGATCCCCACTATTCTTTTTAAGCAAACCCTTTCACTTTTGAACCCTTGTGCTTTCACTTTTGCATATACCGGTGGTGTGTCTATGAATTGGAACTGCAAAATAGTAATCAATAATCAATTGTAGAAATTGTAAGCAGAAGGGTTCACCAAAAACAAATTATAAGAAGATAACCAAGGGGGTAAATGCCAAACGTTTTGTCTATGTAAGAAAGTAGATATCCTTGAGAAATTTTAGAAATAATGATTATGAGTGATGTCTATTGCATGAACGCAAGTTTGAGGATAATGAAACTATCATGAATCAGTTATTGACTTATTCTTTGTGATGTCTAACCATCTCATTCTGTTTATAACTTACTGTTTTAAATAAATAAACCACCCAATTCTCATTTTTCAAATTTTATTTGCAATTGTTGTTTCTTAACTTGAAGGGTAAAATAGGTAGGAAAATAGGCTACATCAAAGCAATGTATTGCCTTTATTAATAGGTATATATATATATATATATATAGAAGATGCATCTAAAGGTTTTTTTTTTTTTGAAGAAAGATACATCTAAAGTTAATATGTATCCAAAAATATTATAATTTCAAGGATATAAGTAGGGATGGCAAAATAATCTGCATCCGTGGATATCCGCGGATAAAATCCGTCACGGGCACGGAGTGGATACCTTAATGGATATACATGGATAAAATAAACGGATCTTTTAACTACCCGCTAATTAATAGATACGGATGCGGATTTAATGGTATCCACACCCGCGGATATTCATACCCGCTATTAAACCGAGTAAATTACATAAATAACCTCAATATCATTCAACTTCCTAAGAAAACACCCTAAGTATTGTGAGTGTTATCATCGGTTATTACGCTCCTTTAAAAGGAAGTGAAAGTGGTTGACATTGTTGAAGCAAAAACTTTGTTTATGTTGAATATGATGAGTTTTACTTATGTTTTTGTTAAATCAAAGAACTTTATTTTTATTAAATGTAAGGGACTTTATTTATGTTTTTGTTTAGTCAATGATCTTTGTTGTTATTGTAATGTATGAATATTATGTTTTGCTAAGTAGAAAAGAAAATGCGTGTGAAGAACTTTTGTTTCTAAATTTTAGCTAAAAAAAATTAAACAAATTTTTTATTTTATTTTTATAAATGTTATCCATGGATATATGTATAAACCCACGGATTACCCGCTAAATGGATATCCGCATGGATATGGATAGAGTACGGATTTCATATTTATCTAACGGAGCGGACACGGATATCACACTATCCACATCCATGGATATCCATTTACATCCCTAGATATAAGAAAGATGAGTGCCTTGAGATTTGTCATAGAATGACAAGACTAAAGCAATTTTTTAATAACAAAGAACGAAAATAAGAAACAACGTAAATGCAAATTTATAAGGATAAATTCACGAGTATGTAAACAAAATTACAGGTAGGGGAGGGAATATGCCAGCCTTGCCTACATAACCTAAAATCTAGCCTATGTCAAGTCTAGGTCAGGAGAAATTTTTTAAATAGAAAAGACTAAGATTTTTAAGAAGCTTATTTAGCTAAAAACGGTAGGTCACAAGCTATAAAAAAATTCCTTTAGACCTACCAAGGTGACTTACTTAAGTAAATATGAATAATATTTTATATTCTTGTTATTATGATTGTATTTTTTTAGATCCATGAATGTTGTGTTTACGAGGAATGGTTTTGCTATCCAAAAAAATTTAACGGCGCAGCTTGTTTTCCACTTTCCTTCTATGATAAGATACAGGTCAAGTTTAGGTGTTAAATATTATGACAATGCAGACGTAGCAAACATGTGAAAGTGGAATTAGAAATTGAAATTCTAATTTATGAGGGAAGTGAGTTTAGCAAACATGCTCAAACTGAAAATTTAGTATGTTATTTCTATCGTCCAGTTAACCATTTAAATATATTTTTATTAGTAATTTTGCCTTCCCTTTTAGCTAGTTTGTATTGTTGAGGAGATGTTTGCTTGTTATTTAGTTTTTACAATTGGTGATAGTTTTGATGCTTTGTTAATCTCTAGGGATGTTAAGAAGACACTTACTTGAGTCCATTATAGTTCTAGACTTCTAGGCTTTGTTTGCGAGTTTGGAAAGGAATGGAGGGGAATGCTTGAGAAAAAAGGAATGAGCAAGTGGAAGAAATAGAGAAAAATGGGATGGAAGTGATTTGAGGGGTTAACTTTTTTTCATAATACAAAACCCTCATCATTTGGGGAACTAAAAAATCGTATTGGATGAGAGTTTGGGGAGGTTTGGGGAGATTTTGGAGGGTTTATATGAATTCTTCAAATTTAAAATTTAATCTATGTTGTGATTAAATTTATCAACATGGTTTAGGTGATTAATGCATATGATCATATGCATTAATTCATCATTCTCTAAAAAACTACTCTTTTAAAAAAATTAAAAGATTTTTCCATTTTTCCTCGTATTTTCCATCTCTCAAAGTCTTCTCTTCCACCCCCTCTAAACTTGCAAAGAAAACCCTCGTAAAAGCTTTTGACTTGATTAGTTCCGTGATCTTTGTTCTCACACATTGAGAAAGAGTTTTCTATGTTAAATTTGAGATGTTTTTAATTATAGTTTTTCTTCTTGTATTGTTATTATTTTTTGTGTGGGTTGTGCTTGATAATTCTGTTGCAAGCTCTGGTCTCATTAAATACATGGTTTGTCTTATACAAAAATGATTGCAACGATCCTATTTGAGGATAATAGTGTATATACAATGCTAATTTGGAATAAGGGTAGATTAGAAAAGATAAATATATATATATACATATATATATATAGTATTTCACCACAATTTTTCTCGTGATAATCTAACAAAAAATAGTATATATCATTCAACAAAGTCGCAATAATCTATTTTTACAAAATCACTATCAAGTGTAAACAACTAGCACAAAAATTGATTTCTTTATCTAAGAAATATATATTTGTGTTTATGATACAAGTGGGAAGAAAACTTATACAAGTGGGAAGAAAATTGTTGACACAAAAGTGATTTCTAGATACTACAGAAAAGTTAAGTAAAAAAAAAAAGTATCACAAAAAAAGTGCTTATGACTAATATAAAAAAATGTTTTAGGTCGACCAAGAGAAACACTTGCATGTTACAACTTGCAACCATGTAGCCAAAATTACCAACTTCTGCAGCAGCTTGATTTGTTGTATTATACACTATAGCCTTATGAGTTATTATAGAATATAAGTGGAAGCATTTTTCACCAAAAACAAATAATAATTAAAAGAAGTGCAAGAAACATTTTTCTAAACAAAGTGATTTTGAAATTGGATAATGGATTCATTCATCATGGTTAACTAGATTACAAGCATCACAAGCCATTTCCAAAGCTTAAACTTGAATCTGGGCTTAGCAATACATTTTGTATACCAAAATGACTTCCACAAGATTCAAATCATTGTTGTTCACTACTCTCTTTTTTCCAATATACTTAATTACATTTTACTTTTAATAAGACTATAAGCTACAACAACTCCCATAATTAGAGAAAGATCAATATTTGGCTCCACCACCATTGTGAAAACATCATTTCCTAGATCAATTCCACAAGTTGACTTCTTTCTCCTTAGCTGCTCATAGAAAAAACATAAATTAGTACATGTACTTAAGCATTTATATATGTTTATGTTGTTTACCAAACTTTGCTGAAAAAATGTTAGAAATCTTAATTACCTCTGCAACTATCACTCCATTCTTGTCCATTATTTTGCAAGCTGGCTTGCAAGTGCTGCTTTCTATTTTATAATTATATGGTTGGTTTTTATCCAATCCAAGTTCAACTTCATAACTTGAATCCCATTTAGAGATGCTATATGTTTTACCAACTCGAAAGCATGGTCCTTTCTGGTCGTTCCTTGTCGCCGGAAGCTTGTAACCCTCCCAAAACCTAGACAACTTATATTGCTGCACGCACAAACATACATACACATGTTAATATTGATCGATTCATCTAAAAAAACGAAAAAAATTCAAAATTTTAAAATTATAGTAAAATGCAACTGATGTAGCCGCAATTGTGGCCGTGATAAAAAAAATGATGTCGCGGCCACAATTGTGGTGAATAAAGTTGGCAAATTTATAGGTATTGACATACAGTTATGAAATTTTGCTTACCTTTTTGAGAATAGTAAACAAAGTATTTCCTCTTTGATCCATGAGATGAACTTGATCTCTATGATTTGAGTTGTAGTTATCAACTCTATATGCAATTTGACCATTGGAATCAAAGACGGTACACCCCTTTCCATTCAATACAAGAGATTTCATCCATAGGGTGAAACTCTCTTGCTTGGAAGTGAAATTGCAAGTTGTAGAGGAAGCTAAGGCTTGGGGATGAACTTTTCCCATGGTTAAAATTTTTATAAGGATATACAAAAATAAAAGAGCTTTTATATACTAATGTATGGGTTAACCCTAGCCACATGAAAGTATTTAAACATATCATGAATCATTAGTGGCTTAAGAAACAAAAGTCTACATTAATAATTATATTTGCACGAGAATAATTATTAGTGGTTGAGATGAAGCAAGAAAACAAAATAATTAAACAAAATATGTATGAATTAAATTACAATATCTTGTCTACTATGCTTTTGTCCTTCATTTTCGAAATAATATCTTGACAAGTTAGTTGGAGTTAACCAAAATTCCACACCGGCAACCATAAGTAGTTTAATACAAATTCCATTCAACCTTATCAATATGGTCCCACTTGTGGCCGATTTTGAAGAGCATATAATATATGGGTTGATCTTATACCATTCAACTTAGTTTTATTTATTTATTTGTAGTTGCTTTGTAAAAGCTTATCATTGGTGCTTCCTTTAAATATTTTTCTCTAAAAGTTTATGTCATTTGATGGAACTTAATGGTTTTTTATATAAAATTATAGTATCTTTTGTTTTGATTCATGTAATTGATCCAGCTCAGTAAAAAATATCTTGGTTCTTGTTGATTTTTCTTTTTACAACCATGATATTTGGAAACCTAATTTTTCTCTATGGTCATAAAAACCGTATTTTATGGATCTAGATCATAGACCAATCCCCTCTTGTTACTTTATGTCTCTATCTTTCTTTTTCTCATTATCACCTCTTTATTCTTAATTTTTTGTCTCTCTCCTTCATACTCACGAAACCATACTTACAGTTCTCCCCCGCAACCGGTGGTCCAAATCTTCATTTTATCTCTATCGTTTTCTTTTTATTTCTATCATATTATTAATCTATCACATCACTCTCTTTATCTATTTCTCTTTTAAAATACGAGGTATATACGATTTTTTTTTACACATTGTTGTTGTTGTTGTTATCTCACACACGAGGAAATTTCACTATTCTAATGGCAGGCTACTACTGCATAGAAATTAAGCCTAAATATGTTTTTAGTTTAGTTCTAGTAAGATTTAGACAAATTTCAAGTTAAAAATTTTCAGGATGGTGTCTTCGTAAATGTATGGTATTGTTTTAGGTTTAATTTTTTATGTAAAATATAAGACTTTTAATTTTTAGTCTCAATAAAAAAAAATTAACACTCATCCTCACATCTAACCCCATTTAATCATTTGTTAATCCTTAAGTTTATTTACAATTGAGATATGACTAAAGTATATGTTATATTACCATAAGATGTAACTGTAAATTCTTCATTTATACATATTTGAGCTCGTAAGTATTATTTGTCTTGAATTAGGGTATCATCCATTCAATCTAGATTTTTCTTTTATATAAAAAAAAAAAAAAAAAAAAATACCACCTATGATTAATGATGTAACATGGACTACGACTACTTTCTTTTATTCTCCACCGTCCAAACACCATAATAGGGATTGCAAAGACTAAAATATTATTTAAGACTTTTCATTATAACTTATTTTAAAAAAACTAATGTATAAGTTAAAGTATGAGGTTAATTTATATACATTCTTAGTGTAAAATGTTTTTTCACATGCATCTAATAATGTATTATCACACCATTTAATAAATTTAAAAATAAATGATTTATTTATGATACTCACAAAGTAATATTACAATACATCATTATTGATACATAAAATATTTTTACTAAGTTTAATCCTTCAAAGTTAATACCAAAAAAAAGTCTTTGAAAGTATTTTGTAAGGAAATACTAAAGGAGAAATATTAAAAATTGAAAATCTCATCGTGTTGTCCTCAAGGCCAGTCCAAGGGCCAAATAATCTAAGTTAGGGTTTTCTTAGGTCTCAAAGTTTTGGGCTATAAATAAATGCCTAAAAAGTTTGTTTTATTTATAAATATATAACACGATAAATTAATTATAGATGTTTTTCTAGTCTTTTGGTTAATAGGTAGACCTCATTTCCTTCTTTGACAAGGTTCAAAACTAGATTAATTATTTTGTAAATGAAACAATATTTATTATATTTTATTATTCTTAATTTTTTTATTTTAAAATTTCTCAATGTCAAATGCATTTTAAACATCTAAATATGATGAGCCGACCTGTAATATAATATCTTATTCCAAACTCATTTTGCAATTTATTTATTTTTTGACCAAAAAACCAATTTCTTAACTAGGCACTAAACTTATCGGCCGCCAAAATGACTCACGTTTTGTGATATGCTTGTTAATTGTGTTGAGAGAATAAATTAAGAACTCATAAAGTTTGCGACCCATCATACTACTGTGTGGTCATGATAATTTGAATGAGAATGCCAATAAGTGTTTTTAAAATATTGATTAAAAAAGTTATAAAAGAGTTTAACTATATAAAATATATTTGTACAATCATGTATTAACTTTTAAACAATTTTCTCTCTAATATTCATGTTATATTCTTAATTTAATTTTTTCTTCTTTCTGTCTTTCTATTGTTTTTGAACAATAAGAAATTAAAAAAAGAAGGTAGTCAAAAACGTTATTAGTCAATAGTTATATAAATATCGTTACTCTTAAATTATATTGTACAATTTTTTTGCATATATATAATGACGTGTTGTCATAGCATCAATCAATGAAGTATCACAAGTTATGTATTTTTAGAGTAATGATATTTGAACATCTATTTTTGTACAACTTTTTGGATAACCTTGTTGTTCTCTCTTCTCATTGGTCAAAAACAATGGAGAGAGAAAAAAGAAGAGAGAAAATAAGAAGATAATAGGAGTATGAGAGAGAAAGATGTACAAAAATGATTGTACAAATATCATTTCACGTATTTTTAACCCGTTAAATGATGTAGTAGCAACAAATCATTGGATATATGTGTACAGCTTTTAAATATTGACGGTGTAGGTATTAAACTCAAAATTAAAAGAGATAATTCTTTTTTTATAAAAAATGGTATACCTTAATAAACTACATATGTACCAAAATTTTCTTTTATAAACTACATGATCAAAGTATACCTTAATAAACTTGTTAGCATAATCCTTATATTAATTAATTTTAGTGTTTGAAAGAAAGAAAAAAACAAACATGTTCCGAATTTGAATATGCCAAACACACCAGGCTCAAGCATGCTACAAACTCCTTGGCAACTATGGCAATTGCCAACTCTGATCCAAGTGGCATGTTGAAAATTTAAGTATGATAATGAAATCTCATATCAATTAAGAATAGATTAAGTAGATACACTTAATATCTCATATTGTTTATTGGCTTAGGTACTTTTGAATTAGTACGTGACGTACTATAAGTGTTCAGTTTTACGCTATATTATACAATAGTTTATTTTTAACTTTTATCAATTTGATTTTAGTGGAAAAATAGGTGTTTGGTTTCTACCTCTCAACTTGATTTTTGAGTCAAAAAATCAAATTGATTTTTGTCACCATAATTTGGTCTTAATGTGTGTAATCTGATAGCGATTTTGATTAAAAGTTTAGAAATTTTTCAAGTGTGTGATAACCATTTATCAATCTTTTGTGAGTTGTGAGCACCATAAGATTGTTGGGTTAAGATAATCAATGGTTATGTTGTAGAAGGATCATGTCACGATTTGTAATACGATGACACGTTTTTTAGCTCAATTTGGAGCATTTTGCTGCTGACCTACAAAAAGTTAAAAAGGATTCTTTAAAAAGAAATGTAAAAAAGAATATTAAATGTAAGCTAACCCATTCATGCCGAACCAGGATTTGCTGCTGTTGAATTATCACACAGTTTTTAATTTAAGCCATTTGATTGGATTACAAAATTATAAGTCTTGTCACACAAACCCATCCAACAACCCAAAATAAAACTGCGTGAAAAGTTACAACACCAAATTTGTATCCATTCACGCCTTACCTCGTGAGAAACTCCTTGTGACGACACTTGTGTGGTTTACGAGCTCATGAGAACACAAATGCACACTTCTTCATGTGTCCTAAAGCTACTAGTTGTTGGAAACTAATCAATCTTGATAGTCTCGTTCATGACCTTCTCCACGTTAACATTTTTACTATTGTTTCATAGTCAGATAATTCTCTTGGCGTGTTGCGAACTGCGAATTGGTACTTATGTACTGGTTCGTGGTACATTTGTGAATTGATTTTCACAAATTTCTCCTATAATTCATCAAAATTGACAAACCGAGCTAAACTGATATAAGTGATGATCGAAGAAAGAGGAAGATGAGGTTGAGTATTAGATAAAAGATAAAGGAAAACATACGGTGATGCAAATAAATTTTGCATAAAATCTCTTTGAAACTTGGAGAAAGAGAATGTCTTTTGCAAAATAATACCGATAAAAAATAAGAAGAAATAAAGTGAATATCAAAAAAAGTTTTGGTAAGTGGCCACTAGTTTTTCACACTATCAATTAATTTAACTGATACTCCCTCCATTTATTTTCTTTTGATGTTTTAGGACTTCAATTTTATTTCAAAACATTTGATGTTTTAAGATTTTTAATATTTTTCTTCAATTTTACCCTTGTTGAAAAACACACCATTTAATTGAAAGTTTCAATAATAAATGCAATTGAAGTTTCAATTGTGTGGTGAGTGTGATAATTAAGGAGATTGAAATTTTTAGATAAACATAAATAAGGGCATTATAGTCTAAACTTTACAACTATTCTTATATTTTAATGATTCCTGAATATATGTGCAATCATCTAAAATATCAAAAGAAAAGAAATGGAGAGAGTAAAATATTACAAGATTTTGAGTACCGTAGTGGAGTTGAAAAGACTCTCATTTGGTAAAAAAAACATATTTTTCTTAAAAATTTATTGATAGCTTATTATACTTGATCAGTTAGTAATAATATTACGAACCGACACGTACTGAAGCTCTATACCTCTATATGTAACAAATTCTTCATATCTCGTGTACCGGAAACCTATACCACGTGTACCAACGCGAATTATGAATTATGTAACTATGACTGTGATTTTTTATTTATTTGACAAGTTGTCTCATAATCAACAAGCAACGACAACCATGCTCTTGTGAAGTTTGTGGAAATGTCGCAACACAAAGCTATGGGAAGGTGTCGATACATCTCCTCAATTTATAGTCAACCGAACAAAAGATTCTTTCAAAGAATGGTCCTGCATGTAATGGGCGAAACTCTGATTTCAAGGTACAACTCATGATACTAAGATTTTGTTTAGGAGTTTGGAAAGAAGGGGAAGGAAGGACATTGAAGGGTGCGAAACATAGAAGAAAATAGAGAAAACTTTCACAATTTTTGAAATAGTATTTTTTTATAGAGAATGATAAATAAATACTCATGATTATTATATTTTTATTTTTAAAAATATTATAACAACATAAAGTAAATATAAAGAATTCGTGTAAACCTTCCCAAACCCCTCATAACCCGCTTTCAATACAATTTTTGAGTTCCTATAAATGCGAAGGATTTTCTATTATCAAGAAAAATAAACCCTCCAAAGTTCTCCCCTTTCAATATCTTTTATTTCTTCCACTCCCTCCTTCTATTTTTCCTAAACCCTCTCATCTATTCCCCTTCAAACTCGCAAACAAAAGTCTAGCCGAATTAAACCCTCATCCGACAGTAAAGTGTAATATGAGTTGTGCACTCTTCAATAACAATTCAACCATGGGATATGACATGTGCCTTAGAGATTCCATGGGAATAACAATTCAACCATGGGATATGACATGTGCCTTAGAGATTCCATGGGGTTTTTCCTTCTTGCTGTGTCAAGCTACGTGAACTATATAATTTCATCTACACAGACAGAAGCCATAGCGCTTTTGGAGGCTATCCAATTAGCCATTTCAAGAACCATGTAATCTGTAATTTTTTAATCGGATTGTAAGACCATGGTTGATAGTTTTTGTATATCTCCCCACACCGTCCCTCAAAATCAGATTGGCAATATTACATGGAGGTAAGTAAATAAGGTAGTTTATATTATTGTTGGAGCATTTTTATTGTGTTTTAGTCCTTCATATTTTATCTTCGTGAGCTTAGTTAAATTAGTAGGGACAGTGTATAATATATGTAAGAGTCGACTAAACTTATATGTAATGTGAGCTATTGCACAAGGCCTCAGTTATGATCGTCCAAATTCTGAACTTAATTGTATATCTATTCAAATGCTATATCTCTCACCAATTTTTGTATGAATAAAACACAATTCTTTTTTCAATTAAAAGCATATGTTTAATGTAATACAAATTACATAATATTTATGTTAAAGTATTTTTAAACATCAGTTTAAACCATGTTCCAGACTAAAAGAATTAATAGTCACTTGAATTAAGTAATAAGAAAATATAAATCTACACACATTAAAAGAATTAGCCCACCCACAAAATCATTTATAGCTATGCCGTTGACTTGAATACTCAAGCCTCTAAATCTAAAATATTGACATTCAAGTTATTGATTGATCAAATTCAAAGCTAATCTTAAATTTAATACAAATGTTGCACCAAGTCGGGAGAACAATCAACATCTCACCAAGACAACAAACAACACAGAGCCACGCTCAAACGACAAAATCATAAAAGGACAAAAGAAAAATTTGATCTATATGAAAATCACTTCTTCAGATTGAAAGTAATGAAAAAAGAAAATAAGATTAGATGAGTTCAAACTAAAAAATGATTCAAAATCACCCATCTCCGATAATATAAGTATCTTTATGACGGCAAAAAAGAAAATTATATTAAAAAAAATCATAGTAGTTTTGCAGCTCAATAGCTAGCATATGGACTAACAATCTAGGGATGAGCAAACCAATTGTAGGAAGATAAATAACTAAATAAATAGGCAGAGGGGACTCTACTTAAAAATATTGTTCATTAACGCACACATCACGATCATTGTTATTATCTTATGTATGTATTACCGATCAAGAATCACGAGTAATCATCAATCACAAACCACAAATCTATAATACACAAATACACACAATTAGAAAATACTTATAAAATAATGATAGGTTTTAGGTGTGCAAATGCACATTGTCTTAAAAGAATTATTCACCGGGATTCAACAAACTCTTTCTGAAAGATTTTGGGTAAAGAATTGCAAGAATAAAACGTCGTTGTTAAACCATATGAAAACTACAAGAAGATAATTTTATTTATTTTTTGGTAAAAAAATAATGAAGCTAAGAGGCAACTAAGTCATTATTTAATTAAGATCGTACCAGCATGTTGATACATTACCACTGTCGGAAAGAACAATAGCATTATCCTCAATTTTGGCCCGGTTGCACATTTAAGATTGTATACATGTTTTTGGTTTCCTCTGCTTCTTGATTGATACAATTTTAGATGTACTTGTTCTTTATGCACAAGTTATTGTTCCAACATTAATTTCTAATATCCTATACTCAGAGCAAACTCTCCATCTCATGACACTCCAAGTTGATCTCCGAGCATGTTTTGTATCATTTTAAGTTTGTCGAAATTAGAGAGACTAACCCTGATTTGAGCAAATTCAATGTGAGACCAAACATACATTTAATTCGTGCTCACATTCGATACTATATTAGCACACATTTTTTAGCAAAGAGCTCGACTACTTCGTTGTGTCTCAGTCCTCAAGTTAGAAACAATTTAACCAATTGCCTACTTCTTCTCTTCTGAGATACATGAGCTTGGGGGGATTTCTTCTATAGAATAGTACTGCAAATAATGTGAATGTTTTTTCATCACCATTGATCCTCCTCTTCTTAGATAAGAGTTCCTTTGTAAATATATGGAGACATTTTTTTTTAGAGCCTCGACAAATGGGACGTTGATTTGCAATTTTTTAAAAACCTCAAGGAATTTGTTTAACTGTTTTTTTCCTTCCTTTCCAACAATTTATTTAACTGTTATATATTATATATATCTTGCTCCTTCTTGAGCCTTTGAGAGAAGAAAATTGCTCTTTTCCCTTGCTTATTCCCTTGATCAAATAGAAATTAACTCACGCTCGATATTTTTCAGCGGTAGTTAACTCACGCTGACACTTTTTAGATCAGTTCAATCACTTTTTTAGTCGGATCAACCGATCTTAAAAGTGCTATTGTGAGTTAACTACCACTGAAAAATACCGAGCGTGAGCAATTTTAAAAGGGAGAAAAGTAATTTTCTTTTCTTGAGAGAATAGCAACATGATGATTGGCTTGGGCCTTTGCATAGCTGGCCCAACAATTTTAAAAGTTTTTTTGGAAATAAAACAAAAAAAAAATAAGACTATTACTTTTCCCACCCTATCCCTTTCCTCGCGCGCCCTATTTTTTTTCCAATTTTACCCCTGATCCGAATTTCGTTTTCCGGATTGCATTGTTAGAATTTTGCAGATGTTTCTGGATTTGAAAATCCAGAATAATATTTTACCAGAACTTTTGCAATTTTAATCTTCAAAATTCGTAAAATAAAATGCAAATAAAATAAAAAACAGAAATAAAAAGACACAAACATAAAAACAACTCATTTTATTAATATATGAACAATACATTACAATAATTTTCAAGCTTTTTAAGCTTATTACATAATATCCTAAATCTACTTCTAATCTCCTATGAGCTTAATTCTAATCTCCTAAGAGCCTAACCACTGGTATGTGATGGGACATACCAGTAGTTTTCCTATTGGAGGAAAACCGGAGGAGGGGGGAAGAGGAGGGCGGGAAGAAGAAAACAATGTCTCTGAGGGAGATGGGGGGTGCTCAAACTTACGCCCAGACAGGCCAAGCTAAGAACCACATTGACCCACATGACCCTTAGAGGAACCGCACTTCGTTGCAGCGCGGTTCCATCCTCATTGACCGTTCATACAAACCCTTAAAGTTTTCAATGAGACCCTTATCTATGAAAGGCCAATGATGGAAAACCATGGTTGTAGAAGGAAGAAGAGGAGGAGAGGGTGGGAGAGAATGGTGTGAGAAATTGTGGGGTTTGGAAGGCTATTTACAGGGAGGGGTGGGTCAAAAACGGTTCGGAGGCCATAAATGCAGTCAAAAAACGTATTTTACCACGTTTTTTTTACTTGACCACCGACAAAAAAGTGTGATGCAGACCACCGGGCATGACTGATGCATTCCAAAATATAAAATCCGGAATGCACACCTATTTTCCGGAATATATTTTCCGGATTAATGCGATAATGGTGGTGAACGAGAGAAACTTGGCACTTCCTGTAGGGCTAAGGACATTCCGAAATGTAAACTCCGGAAAGATTCAGAGCCATTATTGTGGGTTTGGACGGTTACAACCACTAACACGTTTTCATTAACTGTATTAATAACATAGGACTTGTTTTAGGCTATAAATAGGCTTCCATCTTCAACAAATACCTTCATTCTTCACTTCACCTTTTTTCTTCCATTTTCTTCAAATGTTTTTTAGTTTTTTAGGGGTGTCGATGGTGTCATGATCATTGTTGACCGTTCATATGAACCCTGCAATTGCAATGCATTGCAGCTTGTGTGGGGTTCATATAACGGTCAACAGAGACCCTTGACATTAAAGAAAGACACAAAAAATTACATAACATCTGGTCCGGATTTCTGTTTCAGGAAATAACTAACAATCCGGTCCGGATTATGTAATCCGGACCAGAAATATTTTAGTAAATTTTGTAGGGCGCGCGAGGAGGCAGCAGGGTGGAAAAAGTAATAGTAAAAAAATAATACATATTTTTATTAGAGATTCAAAATGCATAGTAATATCTTAGTAAAATATTATATTTTTAATTAAATTTTTCTTTTCATATTTTATGATATTCAAATCATTTATTAATTATTATTATTTTAACTTGAAAATTTGTTTCACACTCAATCTGATATAAGATGTTTAAGTTTTAATGACTTAGTTTTTTAACTTGAAAACTTCTTCATCCATGAGATAGATGATTACACATGCCAAGCCATTCACAATATATGACTTAGCCTAAATTTAATAGGAATGAAAAGCACTTGCTTATGTTTGTGTTGTATTGTGTGCTTGCTAAGGGAAAGAAGAATGAAAAGGGCTTGCTAAAGGGAGAAGTGAGGGGAAAGTGTTTATAGTGTGCTTGTGTTCTGGTCTGGGTTTGTGAAGAAAAAAAAAAAATCAGCTTGGATCACTCAACGTCAAACAGGAGGAGTGAAAGTATGAGGTAAGTGAGATAAAGATTGTGTACCTTTGTCTTTGTCTCAAGAGGTATTTATAGGAGGATGTGAAGATTTTTGAGGAGTAAGGACATTAATGGCCAAAATTGTAACTACATAAACATCTGCTAGGCTTCTATCTATGTCCATGTCCTTGTCGGAGTAGCTGCCTCGTCTAGCCGTTGCTGGCTTGGTAAAGAAGTTTTGACCGTATGTTGACCTGTTAATTGAGCTAAGTTCGTGATGGATTAGGTTTAGGCCGAGCCAAAAATACAAAACACGATTCATTTATTTTAATTATTATATGGAATATAGAATAGATATATAAAATTATAGGTAGCAATGTTGTGTTGCCTTCTGTAATAAAAAATGCTGTTCTCTATTAAAAAAAGAAGATTACTTGTTGAATGGTTTGCGGGGCAATGTTCTATGTATGGATATTCAAACACACGAAGCATACGCGGTTTGTTTTGTGGATAATGTTTAAGATGTGCGTGCCTACCTTGTTCCTCTCTCAAGTCACTATCATTTCTCAAAGTCCTCAATATTTTCTTTGATAAAAAAATGTCCTCAATATTTTCTTTTTAAAACAAGGAAGGTACACCAGGTATTTCCATTTTCAATTTGTATATTGTGGATATATAGTTTTTTATTCTATATAAATATAGTATGCAGTTTTCCAAAGTTTGTGCTGGGGTGCCTTTAGCTTTGGTGTCGTTGTTCTTGTCTTTGGTGTCATTAACTAGAATTGTTATATCCAAAAATCATGTTTAGATTCTTTTAAATGATTCGTCTTTTGATAAAGTTCATTAACCAGTTAAATTCAATCATTCAATTGAAAAGAGTATTTTTAGACTTTTAAAAATTTAGTTACAATATCAGAACATAAAATTTAAGATGGTGTATAAGTGGAGGACTGATTAAAAAATAAGAAGAAAACAACTAAATTAACAATACGAAATACCAACGAGTGCCCTTAGGACAAATATCTTTAATAGTAAATTTTTATAAAAAAAAAAATTGTGTATTAAATTCATTGCAGTTTATCACATTTAACTTTTTGAACGAATAATTTCTAAATTTAAAATTTTTAAAGAGTATCCCAAATCATTTGTCAATAGAAAATATATTTATTTTCTATTGTTGCATCAAACAATAAATTTAAATAAGATATAATGATTTTATTGTATTCTTTCATTTTATCCTGCACATAAAACAAACTCATAACAATTCATCGATAGTACTCTCTCTGGTTCTTATTATAAGAAACAGTTGACTTTTTTGGTTCATTGTATAAGTTACTTATAATACGATACATTAATTATTCTACTTCCTCCAGTCCTATTACAAGAGACAATTTACTTTTTAAATACATTAAATGATTTATGTATTTGATTTAGGTTCTTGACTAGATACATACATTATTCAATGTATCTAAAAAATCAAATTTCTTTTATAAATAGGACTAGAGGGAGTATAAATCTAAAAAGTCAACTTTTTCGTATAAAAAAGACATGATGGAGTAACTCATTTTTTACTCAATACGACAAAAGGATATTCATGGAACTTTGTGCTTGTTCGACAATCTTATGTTTTGACTTTCTTGCCTTTTTGTTACGAACTTTGTCCGACAAATCTTACGGTGCCATGTTTCTTCTTTGACTTTATAATTTTTTTTAAAATACAGACAAAAACTTTTTATTTAACAAAACATAATTTAAGGGTTATGTAAGAAAATAAAGTACTATGTGTGTATTTTTATTTTCTCACGTAATTTGTAGACGTCGAAAAAATTCTATTTAATCTTGTAGACGTCAATTTTTTTATTTTTTTTTGTGAAACGTCATTTACACTATTATCCACCCGTTTCATATAAATAAAAGTTTTTTTTTAAAGATAAAGTAATTTTATATTTGAGTCAAAAGAAATCATTATATATATTTTTTTTTGGTCAAGAAAATCATTATATATATATTCTTTCAAAAAAATCATTATATATATATATATATATATATATATATATATATATATATATATATATATATATATATATTAAGAAACCAAAATGAATTAGATTAACCTTCCCAAACACAAGATGTGCTAGAGAAAAATCAAACGGTCACAAAGTCAAGTTACAATAGAAACATAGTTAAAAAAACAAATAATAAGGTAGAATTAACATATGCCCATACACAGTGGAGAGCTAAGCCACCACCTACAATAATCAAAAGTAATGTTTGTGATTTTTGTCTTTAACCACCAAAAAGAAAGAATTTTAACGTGGTTAATAAGCTCAAGTACAGAGGCATGTTTATCATAAAAAATTCGTCTGTTCATGTCTTCCAAATAATCCAGATGCAAGCACACCAAATCACGACCATCAAGATTCGATGAGATTTAGAAATACCAACAAAAAATCAAGCTGATGTAAGTGGTCCGTCAAATTTTGGGGGTCAAACTGTAACAATGCCTAACCAGCGATAAACAGGGTAGCACTTGGGTGACATAGAGTTGAGTGACATTGATCAATCACAATGCCACAATGCTTGTGAAAGAGAGAGAAACACAAGCATTGTGGCATTGTGATTGACCAACGTCACCAATGTCACCCAACTCTATGTCACCCAAGTATTTTCCCGATAAACATCAAACCATAAGGATCCATATATATATATATATATATATATATATATATATATATAATTAATTATGATAAAAGTATAAAAAAATTATATTTCAAAAATATTCATTTGATTGTTTGTTTTTTTTTCCCTGGTGCGGGTGAATTGTAGACTAGATTTGGGTGGAATGAGGTTTCTAGAATGTTTCATCACTTTGGTCCGATAGCATCTCGCATTTGGTTGCCAAAGTAGTGACTAATATTGGTAGCGATGTCCCTTTGATCGTGTAGAACATTTAGACCTCTTGAAACAAAATCGTTTTTGAAGAGTTACAATCAGTTCGACATTCAATTATATCTTCTATTTTTGTTGAATTTCAAACGTCTCTTCAAGCCTTTGCAGACTTAAATATTTCTCCTACTCTTCTTGTGTGCGAGTTTGATGGAAGAAAGGGGATAAAAAAACATTAGTGCTCAATGTAGACGATGATCTTTGAGTAATCCAAGGAAAACAAGATTTGGAGGTATTATGTGTAATTATGGCGAAGCCTTTCAATTTGATTTCTAAGAAAGTATAGGTTGTTTGAATGTGATTCATACAAATCCGAACTCTCCTTGTTGGAGCTGACTTTCAAAAGGTCATTTGTTAATCTGATTCTCTTCACGTTGTGCAGTTATTAACTATAGACACATGTCACTTTCATCATTATGCCAATATGCTGGAGATCATTGTAGATTACACGAAGAAAATTTGGAATTTCAGCCTCCGTCGCACTCTTAGTTAAGGAAATGTCTATGCAAATATTCTAGTTCTATCAAAGTTTTTTTTTTTTTAGGGAAGTTTCTGCAAAGTCAGAAGCTCATTGTATAAATATCTTGATTACGATTCACAAGACACCATCGTGTCTTTCCTCAACTTTGTTAGCCGACGCTACGGAAACGTGACTTAGGTTTTTTTTCTCTTCTCATGCATAAAAAAATATACTTGTTTTTTTTTTTTTAGTACAAATTCTTCTTCTTACGTTTATAGTTGCTTTGTATTTTTTGACTCATATATTTCTTTGACATTAGTTTTTTTTCTTCAATACAATACATTTTTTTCGTTTGATAAAAAAATAACAAAATAATTTTATACCACCTTAATTATAATGATTTTATTTTTTTGCTAATGTTAATTAAATTTCTTCTTTTCCTGGTGCATCAACAATAATTTGTTCTCCTGATTTCTTCTTCTTCTCCTGGTGCATCAACACATACATGTTTTCCCCAAATTAATCTTCCATCCCCTCCCTCTGTAAGATGCTTCAAACACAGCCAAAATACTTTCATTTATGATCAACAACAAATTATTATCATGCAATCAATGAAACAAAATCTCTGACGTGGAGTATTCAATTTCATTTGCGATGAATTGAGATCTTCCATACCCTCTCATTTGGATTTTCTTAATTTCTTGTTTCGTTTCTTATCCTTTTCAATTCTCCCTTCTTTTAATTCACCCTGATCGTTGCAAAGATCAGACAGATTTCAAAGAAAAGAGATTCTCAGCAGTGAGCAACAGATTGAATAGATAGCAAAATGAAATTAGGTTTTTTAATTTTGTAGATTGGGTTGACCTTTTCAGCATAAAGGTTTTCATTCTGGTATGATTATTTTTTTAGTTAGGGTAATTTGACTCTGTTATTTGAAATATAATATTATTGTTGTATTGTTGCAGTCTTTTGTTTAGTAGTGTAATGATTTGTTGGAATTGAATTGTTGAGTGGTAGGAGAAATATAATTGATTCTGTAGTGTGTAGAATACATGTTTGGTTGTTTTCGACTAAAATTGATTTCGCCTCTTGAATTGATTTTACTTAAGCTTTGTAGATTTTGATTCTAGAATTGACTGTTATACACAAATTTATAGTTTAATCAACTTTTGCATGAATGTATCCAAGCAATAATCACTAAATTAACGGATTTTATATAGTTTAGGACTAAATCGGAGAGGGAGTGATAGTTTACAGACTAAATTGATGATTTATTAGCTTTTTTTTCTTTCTTTTTAAAAGGCTCGTTCAGTGGACCGAGTTTTGTGGACCGAACAAGTGCGGTAGTAAAATAAATAGAAAATATTAACTATATTCTTACTGAAATTATTATATTTACATTTTTGCACTATTAATTAATTATATCATATGTTTATAGTAAAATATATTTTAATAATTTCTGGCAGTCCGTGTTACTCGCAATTTACTATGTTCATTACTTTTTCTGATCTTAGGTCGGATCTCGATTTTGACTACCCTACAAATTGATTGATCTTTATTCAGGTGTGGATTCGATTCATAGATGAAGTTGTTATCATAGAATCACATATTGCATCAACGTGGTTGGGAATTGTTTGTGGATATTGAAGAGCTTGATTTCAGAAGTTTGAGTTGTGACTTATAAGTATATCAGCTTAGGATCTCCAAGTTGTTTCTGTTTCTCGATTCGGAACATGGTCTGTTAGGAGTGACAAATGGGAAAAACATGATGAATGCGGAAGCTAGATTGTCTGTCAATGGACGTAATAGACAAGACCTTTTCTGAGCTTGTTAGCATCATTAAATCATGGATTCCCTGGCAATCTGAGCCAGCAAACGTGTCTCGTGATTTTTGGATGCCAGATCACAGTTGTAGAGTATGCTACGAGTGTGATTCGCAGTTCACCTTATTTAATCGCAGACACCATTGCCGTCTTTGTGGACGAATTTTCTGTTCAAAGTGTACAACAAACTCAATTCCTGCCCCGTTCAGTGGCGAAAGGAATCCTTGGGACGAGTGGGAAAAGATTCGCGTATGCAATTATTGTTACAAGCAATGGGAGCAGGGCATAGTTTCTTTTGATAACACTGGTCAGGTTTCAAATCTCGATCGTACAATGTCAGCTTCGAGTGTTGCTAGTAGTAAAACCAGTGCGACTGCTGACAGTAGTAACATTACTCTTTGCTCCGCGCCTTATTCAGCTGGGTCTTATAAACAAATACAACAGGGTTCGTGTGCGAACAACTTACTTCAATCACCTAAGAGGGGAAAAGACACTGATCGGGAAGGTTTATCATCCTTAGGAGGGAGGAATATTGATCTTATAGAAGACCCGTTACCAAAGCAATACGGGTTCTCGATAAGCAGGTATTGCACTATTTCTCTTACATTCATTGATAGAGAGAACTAATGCTTGGTTGTTCATATTGATATTTTTATTTCTTATATTGTTTTTAATAAATCATATTCTCCATTGTGCTTATTGAAAATTCAAAGGAGTTTCACAGCCTTACATTATATTTTATTATAACATATTTTGACGGAGATCTGATAAGTGATCACATAAATTATTTTGGTCTAATCGGCATCAGAGTCATCAGGATTTAGGAATACATAATCTCAATATAGGTAGTCAATCCCAGCCAATCCTGGCGGGATCCCGGAGGAGCAGCGCATCTCAATGAAAAACCCCGACAGTAATGTGAATCCCAGCCCACTTCTGGTTCGTGCCCACTCCAGGTGGGAGAGCGGGTACCCGGTTCACGTGCTCTGGTCCCCGGGTTCCCACTCCAGGAAAATCACGATTTTGCCCTTAAAATTTGAACCATTTGAAGGGCAATTTGGGTTTTTTGCACAAACCTAATCCTTCTCTCTCTCTCTCTCTCTCTCTCTCTCTCTCTTCTCATTTCCATTCTCTCTCTAACTAGTAATTGTTTTATCATATCTTTTTTTATTCTCTGTTTTTTATGCAATCTCTCCGCTGTTCTTATACAATATATCCTTTGCGATCCCGGTGATCAAACTATCCCACTTTTGGGGTCGGCCGCTCCGCGCCGCTATCCGGGATTGACTATCTAGATCTCAATGTGTAGATGTTATTTACGAAAAGATCTGTAATTTATTGAACTAGGGCCAGCGATCTCTAAGAACCAACGATTTTTACTCCCTCCATTCCTTTGTAAGCCTCGTTTTTTTAGAAGTTTTTCTTCATTTTTTATTTTTTCGTTTTCAAAGTTCAAAGTAGTATTGTTTTGTCAAAATTGTCCTTGATTACTTTTTTGCAAAGAGGTAAAAATGTGAAATGAGATAATAAATAAAAATGGTATTATAGGAAAAAAACAATTCCATAAAAAGTAAAAACAGCGATTAGAAAGGAATGATGGTAGTATATTTAATGTCTGCCTACTCGACGAGTGCTGCTACTCTTTTTTTTGTTTGTGAAATTTTCATGATCATACGGGTTTATCTTACTTCAGGAGTGACGATGATGAGGATGATTATGGTGTATATCGGTTGGATTCAGATATGAGGCAATATCCTCAAGTGAATAGCTACTATGGACAAGCTGTGCTTGATGGGATAAGCAACGTTGATGGCTCACAGAAAGTGCATCCTAGTGGAGAAAACATTGATGCAAAACTCTCTTCAAACTACAATTTTGATGCACATGGTTTAGAAGGAACACCAATTACTTCAAAAAATGAAGATGAACCTGATATCTGTGATGAAAACGAAGCACCTTCCTCGTTATATGTTTCAGAGGACGTTGATGCTGAACCTGTTGATTTTGAAAATAATGGACTTTTGTGGCTCCCTCCAGAACCAGAAGATGAAGAAGATGATCGAGAAGCTATTTTGTTCGATGACGATGATGATAATGATGGGAATTGTACTGGAGAGTGGGGTTATCTGCGTAGTTCAAGCAGTTTTGGTAGTGGGGAGTCTCGACACAGAGATAGGTCAAATGAGGAGCACAAGAAGGTAATGAAGAATGTAGTTGACGGGCACTTTAGGGCTTTGGTATCGCAGCTATTACAGGTTGAGAACTTACCAGTTGAAGACAACAACAAAAACAGTTGGTTGGAAATAATCATATCTCTGTCATGGGAAGCTGCTAATTTACTGAAACCAGATATGAGCAAAGGTGGAGGGATGGACCCAGCTGGTTATTCGAAAGTCAAATGCATAGCTTGCGGGAGCCGCATTGAAAGGTAAATGCTATTCTTTTTATGACTTTAACCTCTAAGTTCTAATTTGTATCTAGTTTTGTTTCATGTTCTTCTAGATCAGCTGTTGCAATTTGTATTTCTTGACGGCTTTTAGCAACAGGTTTTAAGCCCTCACGATCATGTCTCTCACACATAAATACAGTGTGTCTCAATGTGAAAAATCACCTTTCATAACCTGCTAAACAAAAATATTCAATAGGAATGGCGTGATTGCTTTTTTTTTATACTATTTCTGGAAATTTGTTAAGGTATTAAAAAAAAACAAATTAGAAGAAAAAGAGCTGCAATCAAATGGGAGCTGAAAAATGAAATCTAGGCTATATCTTTTTATTTCTTTATTTCAAAACACGAGAGCAGTAGAAATAAAAAGTTGTTGAGGATAAGTCATTTTATTAATTTTCACTAAAATCTACACCATAAGGAATTTAGGATACCTAATTTTAATTTTTATGCTTTTATGTTGATCACTTGATTTTATTGCCCGTTATACCTGAAATATATTATTAAACTCAACAATGGTCAGCGAAATTTTTATGTGATAGTCCTGGCATTCCATTTGCTTGACTTCTTGGATATATGTTCTTACAGTGTGGTGGTTAAAGGTGTTGTTTGTAAGAAAAATGTGGCTCATCGGCGAATGACGTCAAAAGTGGATAAACCTCGTATGTTGATCCTTGGAGGAGCTCTTGAATACCAGCGCGTTACCAATCTCTTGTCGAGTGTAGATACCCTATTGCAGCAGGTTGTTCTTGTGCACCACTTTTTAAGTTTAAAGTTCTAGTGTACCACTTTCTATGCTAATGAAGTAATGATTTATATTCTCTATGTAGGAAATGGATCATCTGAAGATGGCAGTGGCAAAAATAGCTTCACACCAGCCAAATATCCTTCTGGTAGAGAAATCAGTTTCACGATATGCGCAGGAATATCTTCTTGCTAAAGATATAACTCTGGTTCTCAATGTAAAGAGACCCCTTTTGGAACGCATAGCACGTTGCACAGGCACTCAAATAGTGCCTTCAGTCGACCATCTTTCATCACAAAAGTTGGGTTACTGTGAAACATTTCATGTTCAAAAGTTTCTTGAAGATCTAATTAGTGCTGGTCAGGGTGCCAAAAAAACAGTGAAAACATTGATGTTTTTCCAAGGTTGCCCAAAACCATTAGGTTGCACAGTAAGTCTTTATTTGTTTTATGTAATTTGAACATAATAGGAAGAAAATATGCAGGCAACTCTGACTTGAAATTATATAACCTTTCTACTATTGTAAGAAGAATTCATTGTTCTCGTGTTTATATTAAACAGATTTTACTCAGAGGAGCTGATATGGATGAACTGAAAAAGGTCAAGCATGTGGTTCAGTATGCAGTTTTTGCAGCTTACCATTTGGCTATGGAGACATCTTTTCTTGCCGATGAAGGAGTCTCCCTTCCAGAACTTCCGTTAAACAGTCTGGCCCTTCCAAATAAGTCGTCTTCCATTCAAAGGTCCATCTCAACAGTTCCTGGTTTTAGTGTTCCTGGCAATGAAAAGTCTCAGGCTCATGAACCTAACGCTGAACCACGGAGAACCAAAAGTGTCACAGTTGCTGAACTAGCCTCAGCAATTTGCAATACAGGATCCTTATGTAATGGTTCTTCTCAATCTTTGCCACCTGGATTAAATCTTAACCATTCAAGTGCCTTGTACTCCTCCACTGTTGCTTCAGGAGATGAAATTCCCGAGTCGTACCATAAGAAGCTTCTTTCCACACAACCTCTGGCGAAAGAAACTACTGTGGTGGATAACACTCCGGTTGTCGTGGATGACCCCTCTGTAAATGATTCTGATACTGCAGAGAAGATATATCAAGGCATTTTGGCTGGAAAGTCTCAAAATGGTCATAGCCAAATCTATGCAAATCAATTAAGTGGTTCGGAGTCGTTATCTCCAACTAATGCTCAAAACCATACCGAGAAGCCTGTAATCACAAATGAAGAACCAGTTCCTCAGAAAGAAGAGTTTCCTCCATCACCCTCTGACCATCAAAGCATTTTGGTGTCGTTGTCCTCCCGGTGTGTGTGGAAGGGAACTGTGTGTGAGAGGTCCCATCTATTTCGAATTAAATACTATGGAAGCTTTGACAAACCATTGGGTCGGTTTCTACGGGACCATTTATTTGATCAGGTAATTGTCTGTTACAGGAATAAATGTGCATTTGTTAGAACTACGACAATGATTTTTACAAATAATGTATGTCTTTACTTTCCAGAGTTATCGATGCCATTCTTGTGATATGCCATCGGAAGCACATGTGCATTGTTACACACATCGACAGGGAACACTTACCATATCGGTCAAGAAACTACCAGAAATTATCCTTCCTGGTGAAAAGGATGGAAAGATTTGGATGTGGCACAGGTGCTTGCGGTGTCCAAGAATCAGTGGCTTTCCTCCTGCTACACAGAGAATAGTAATGTCTGATGCCGCTTGGGGTTTATCGTTCGGAAAATTTTTGGAGCTCAGTTTCTCAAACCATGCTGCAGCCAGCAGGGTGGCAAGCTGTGGCCATTCTCTACACCGAGACTGTCTTCGTTTTTATGGGTGATTATAATCTCCCCTATCCTTATGTTTGAACTAAACAATAATCATATCCAAGTTTTATACTCTCCAGTCAATATATAAGAAAATTTTAAAAAAAATATTTGGTCCTATTTATAAGAAAATATCACAACTTTTAAGGTGTAATTATTGCTTAAAAGACCTTTTTCCCCATTATTTAATGGTTGTCTTTTTAATATTAGTGAGTTTATTTAATGCTTCACAATTTTTTATGAGGGTATATTTGTAAAAATATTCAAAAAACTACACTAATTAATGAGTGTATTGGTTTTGATGTTTTTTGGTTTTTCTTCTCATAATAAGGACCGGAGGGAGTATATGTTATCCATTTATAACAAATTTGTCATGTATGTGGTCTTGATCTCCATTTTATTGGTAATAAACTTCACGATTTAAGATTTAAATGGTTGAATTTGAAAAATAAAGCGTGTTTAATAAATTATGCATTGACAGTGTAAAAAACATTTACGCACATATATGCAGTCATCTAGTCATGTTTAACCATCTTGCCATGATAATATTAATTACTCCCTCCGTCCCTATATATAAGACCCTTTTGCCAAAATCACGGGAATTAAGATAGTGGATATTTGTATTAAAGTTGTTTGTAATCACTATTGTTTTTACAATTTTATCCTTTAAGAAAGAAGGTTAGTTTATGTTTTCAACATGTTATTTATTGTTGATTGAAGAAAAAGATGTATAATAAATAGGGGCATGTATGTAAAAAAATAATTAATGTAGTTGGAAATAACAAAAGGGTCTTATAAAAAGGGACAAAAAAAATTCTCAAAAGGGTCTTATAATTAGGGACGGAGGGAGTATGAAAATATTTACACTGGTAAGATGGTGAAATAAGTCTGAACGTCTGTAAATTTGATTTGTCGGGGTATATTTGGTGAACTCTTTTTTAAAACCAGATTATGTAAGAGAAGGAATCTTATAACCTCTTTTGTTGGATGCATTAATTCACCATTCTCATGTTTCTTTTGCAGATTTGGGAAAATGGTTGCTTGTTTTCGATATGCATCAATTGATGTTCACTCAGTCTACCTTCCCCCACACAAACTGAATTTTGATTATGGGAATCAGGATTGGATACAAAAAGAAACAGACGAGGTTCAATATTTGAAGTCTTGGATTTTTAAAGTTGGTTTAGTGACAGGGAACCTAATTTATGGTTGTTGCAGGTGGTCAACCGTGCAGAGCTTTTATTCTCTGAAATACTCAATGGTCTTGGTCAAATTGGAGAGAAGAGATCTAGTGCATCTCAAATCAATAGTGGCCATAAAACACCGGAAATAAGACGTCAAGTTGCTGAACTGGAGGGGATGTTGCAAAGAGAGAAACTCGAATTTGAGGTGAGGTTCTTGGTAAATATACCTGAGTTCATAGATACATGTTATTCAAGTTCCCTGCCTTGTAGTGGCCCTGTACAGTGATTAATTTTGTTATCATTCACTTATAGTTTTATGAGATATAAGATCAATCTTGTTTTAGAATATTATAATGTTTATCCTTTTATTGTTACAAAAGATTTATTATGTTAGCAGTCTTAGTGTATGTTTGGGCCGAAATTGATTCTAGAGGTGTAGAACTGATTTTGACATGTTTGGCTGTTTTAAGTAGAATTGATTTTGCTTCGAGAGTTTATTCTAAACTTTAAGCTACAATTTGGAGCGTTTGCCTCTTCATTTGATGTTTTGCCTTGAATTTACTGTTCAACCCACTTTTACATGCATGTATCTAAACATAAACCACTTTACATTTTACTCAATCCAAATCAATTTTACAAAATCAAAGCATTTAAAATCATATTTTCTCATCGCATAACCAAACACACATTTAATAATATGGTGCAAGTTTTATTAATTTATATTATTGAAGCAGCACATACATATCTTGAAAGGTTTGTGGTTAATGGTTCTCTCTTTTGTTTCCTTAGGAAACTCTTCAAAAGATTTTGAACCAAGAAAAGAGAAATGGCCAACCTGGGACTGGGATTGACATTCTGGAAGTTAATCGATTGTGGAGGCAGTTACTTTTCCAATCATATATGTGGGATCACCGCCTTATATATGCAGACAGCTTAGCTAATTCCAACAATGAAACTGGACTAAGCAGTTCAATTTCAGAGGATATGGAAATACCTATCGATGAAAATTTGACGACTGATGTCTCCTTGGCAGGAAGGGGATTCAGTAGTGTTGACTCCATTTGTGGAGTAGTTGATGCTAAAAGTTCTCAGTCAGATGCATTTCATCAAGAAGTTGACATGGTCAAAAATAAACAAAACGAGAAAGAAGAACAACCTAATCTTTCGATCAGCAAAAGTATAAATGACCAATCTGACCTTTTAGAACCTGAATTGGGTGTTCGCAGAGCTCTCTCTGAGGGGCCATTTCCTGTCGTACCTAGTTTGTCTGAAACACTTGATGCTAAATGGACAGGTGAAAACCAGTCAGGAATCGGAACTCAAAAGGATAGCACTTCTGTAAACCCTGATACATCTACGGCAGATGCTCTGACGGCCACTGTACAAAGAGAAGCATACCATCTCGGAGATCGCACAGAAGACCAGAACGGCTACAAGAGTATCTTTTCTGCTCCTAAAGGTCATGATAACATGGAAGACTCTTTAAGCTGGTTAGGAATGCCCTTTTTAAACTTCTATCGCCAATTTAACAAGAACTTGTTTGCTAGTAGCCAGAAGTTTGAAACACTAGTTGACTACAATCCTGTTTTTGTATCGTCCTTCGGGAAGCTGGAACTCCAAGGTGGTGCAAGGATGCTTCTTCCGATTGGTATAAATGACACTGTAATTCCAATATATGATGATGAACCCTCAAGTATTATAGCTTATGCCTTGATGTCCCCAGAATATCATTTTCAATTATCTGATGATGGAGAGAGACCAAAAGATGGATCCTCTGAGTTGGCTTCATCGTATTTTTCAGATTCTGGTGCCTTCCAATCCTTTTCATCTGCTGATGACGCTTTTGATTCTCAGAAAAGTTTCGGATCAATCGAGGATATGATATTGTCCATGTCTGGGACTCGTAACTCGTCAATGTTGGACCCGGTGACGCATACAAAAGCTATGCATGCCCGAGTTTCCTTTGGAGAAGATGGTCTCCTTGGTAAGGTAAAATATTCTGTGACCGGTTACTATGCGAAGCGATTTGAGGCCTTAAGAAGAGTCTGTTGTCCTTCAGAGCTCGACTACATAAGGTCTCTCAGTCGCTGTAAGAAATGGAGAGCTCAAGGTGGGAAGAGTAATGTATTCTTTGCAAAAACCTTGGATGATCGATTTATCATCAAACAAGTTACCAAAACGGAACTTGAATCGTTCATCAAATTTGGTCCAGAATACTTCAAGTACCTTTCAGAATCCATAGCAACAGGAAGTCCAACATGCCTGGCAAAAATTCTTGGCATATACCAGGTACTTGTCTTTCATGCCTTACATTTTTTATAGCACCAAAATGTTAAAGTAACTAAGTCATCATATTTCGTTGGCAAGGATGAAAACATTATATACTTTCAAAAAAAGATTGTTCAGCCAAAAAAGAAAGAAGAATAATTGCTTTGTTGTTCATCTGATTTTCGGGAGGTGCTTTATTTCAAGTTACAGAAATTTGAAATGATTTTTAATATCTTAAATTGAATGGTGCCTTCAAAAGATGAAATGGCCATGCAATAAATCATCTCCATGAGTGTATTGGTTTGTTAACTTATAATTTTGTATTTTGCTTTACTTGTCTTGGATGGATATATATCATCTTAACTTCTTAATTCTTGGATGGCATTCTATTGGAAAAAGGTTACGTCAAAGCATCTCAAAGGAGGTAAAGAGTCCAAGATGGATGTTCTGGTTATGGAGAATCTTCTATTTAGGAGGACCGTAACACGACTTTATGATCTCAAAGGGTCGTCGAGGTCTCGGTATAATCCAGATAGTACAGGGAAAAACAAAGTTCTGCTGGACCAAAACTTGATTGAAGCAATGCCAACTTCTCCTATTTTTGTGGGAAATAAAGCAAAACGATTGTTAGAAAGAGGTGTTTGGAATGATACTGGTTTTCTTGCAGTAAGTTTCAAATCTTCATCCACACCATTTTTTTCACTTAACTGTATCATTTTCTTGTTTCTTACTTAAAATCAGTTTGGATAAACAACTTCATTAAGCGCTTATGTATAAGCTCTACCAAAAGATAAATAAATTCAAAATGTTTTATATAAATCTATAAGATGTTTTCATAAGTTATCCTAGGTAGTTTAAGGAAATAAGGTGAAAACAACTTATGCACATGTCATTAGTTGTTTCCATAAGTTCTCTCAAATAGTTTGGCTAGTGTTTATGCCAGTTGATACTACAACAACAACAACAACAACCAAGCTTTATCCCACTAAGTGGTGTCTCGGCTACATGGATCAAATTACGCCATATTGGTCTATCATAAACCATATTTGGATTTTATGCCAGTTGATAAACTCAGGCAATCCAATCCAAACAGACCTGTAGGAGGGGCTTGTGGGGGAATCTTTCAACTAAATTTAAGTTCATTTCACATGCATGATGCATCTGTTTTTCCTCTTTTTGCAGTCAGTTGATGTAATGGACTATTCACTACTTGTTGGGGTGGATGAAGAAAAGCATGAGTTAGTTCTTGGAATAATTGATTTCATGAGGCAGTATACATGGGACAAGCATCTTGAAACATGGGTGAAAGCTTCAGGAATCCTTGGAGGGCCAAAGAACGCATCACCAACAGTTATATCACCGAAGCAATATAAGAAAAGGTTCAGGAAAGCAATGACCACTTACTTTCTCATGCTTCCAGATCAGTGGTCCCCACCATCTCTTATTCCTAGTCTTTCCCAGTCTGATTTAGTTGAAGAAAAAGAAAACAATGCACAGTCTAGGACTTTAGCTGAATGATTCTTTGTTGTGTTTTTGTAAATTTTACTTCGATTTTGGGGAATCATCAACTCCCTCCATATTTTTGGTTTTGAAAATTATATAGGAATTCTTTTGGTTCAATTGTAAGTTGGTCAACTATAGATATTATAAAAAAAAATTGTTAGAAAGATACACACAGAGGGGGGCTTTTAGAAGCCACATGGTATTTGATGACCTCTGGATGAAATCTTATGTACAAAACACATATAGTCACATTTGTGTCAAGTTACATACATGTATACTTTTTCAGAAGTGCTCCAGTATCTCAAATTTCTTTTGTCATCACCATGCATTGGCTTTAAATATTGTTGGGAATTCTTATTGATGCAATGGGAATAAAGTGTTATGATTTCTTGTTTATTTTGGGGATGGGCTAGGCAATGAGAAGAAGAATAAGTTCAAAGTGATCTTCGATACAACATCAGATCGGTCATGAATGTTGGCGCAGATGCAGGCCAACTAGGTAAGGACCCGGTCAAGGAAGTTGACGTTATTTTTGCTAAGTGATATGGTCATTGTGGGTCTAGGCTAAGCAAAGGACCCCGTTTCAGCGATTGGGAATCAGAGGCCGTCGTTGAGGGAGTCGAAGTAGTCAAAAAGAGGTGGCGGGAGGAGCAGAGGTGCTAATTGGGCGAGAGAGACTTTGGGAGACATGAGTGGAGGCCGTTGGCAGTGGTTTAACGGTTTTTATTTAATTTTTCCAGTGCTAATTTCGTCTGTTGCCTAATTTGTATGCAGATCACTACTAGGCATGATGACTCACATTGCTTATTATAACTTCAATGGCTAACTTTGAGGTGAAAAATGTCTTTATGGTAGGAGAAGTTTAGGCTAAGGTGCACCTTGCTCTGAATTTTTTCTGACATAGCAATCTTAGATAGAATCGTTCTCTACTCTGAATGTTGCTTTGCAGACCTCGACACAAGGATCGACGATTTGAAAAAGAGACCACAACCTAAAGGAGAGTTAACCTGAATCCAAAGAGGAAACAATTTTCCTAACCAAGATGATACAAGGAGGTTCTGACTTAGCTAACTTGTTAAAAAAAATCAATGAAATCTATTAAAAAGAAAAACAAAGCAATGAAAACTAGGTAATGTCTGTTGGTATCAATCTCCATGAGGCATTTCCAATGGATGTCCTCGTTCACAATAAAGAAAATTTATAGATGTTAGTATCTCAATTCATCTCCTTCATGGATGCAAACTTTAACACTTTCTCCTCTAGACAGTGTTTATTTGCTACTGTCTTCTTTTGTAAAATTTTGTAGTTTGGATATATTTGGACGAGTTAAGTCTTATTTCTAGCAAACACATCACTAGAATTTTTCTAAATGTTATTTCAAAAAAGCAAAAATGTTTGCTTCAGATTCATTATAGGCTTCTCAAACAAGTTTTTTTGCTATGTAATCATGAAATCATTGTTAATTTCATTTCTTCTTTTATCATAGATAATCTTTTTTCGGATTTTCAAGGGTCGTGGGAGATACGTAGAGGGTGGTAAAAGAATTTCACATTATCTACCTTTGGTGATGGGTTGGTCTTGAAATTTGTGTATATAAAAATCTTGAAAACACATTTAGCCAAGGTTAAATCATATGCTTGTCTGTCTGATCCTTCAACTTAATGAAGTTTAATTGATAAGGTTTTCTATTTAAATAATTGCTATGACATCTCTTATGTTGTACGAAGGTTAAGTCAATTTCTTCCATCCCCCACTTACACTTAACTAAATAATGCTCTTGAGATTTTGCATTACTTGAAAAATGTAATATTTCTTTACATCATAAATGAATAAAATCCCAAAATATTACACAGTACGACACATGTCGACTCCAAATTGTTTGATATTCTTTCCAATATACTTTGTCAAACATTGGCTCCTAGAAATACTATGCATGTAAACTAAAAGAATAAAACCTCAACTAGTGTATATTGCTTTCTATATATACTTATAGATAATAACCAAACATTTTCATGGTTCCTTTCAGCATCTTTTGCTTTAGAAATCATGACTCTCTCTACTGCTAGTAAATTCTACATCATCTTCATGTTTCATTGTCTTCTCCTTATTTCCACATGGGGTACAAAGTAACAATGCAACCTATATTTATTTTATTGTGCTTCTTCAAATTTAATCCTTATATATATATATATATATATATATATATATGGATTTGCTATAACACACCCACTAGTTTTTATGTGGGAGTGTTTTAGCAAGCTACACCTTAAGGTGTATTTAACTACTTTTTGGTTATAATTTGCTAAAACACTTCTTCTAAAAAATAAGTGGGTGTATTCTAGCAAATGCCTATAGGAGTTGCTAACATACACCCACTTATTTTTTATAAGGAATGTTTTAGCAACATTCACCTTAAGGTGTATTTAACAATTTTTTAGTTATATCTTTGCTAAAACACACATTAATAAAAACTAGTGGGTGTATCCTAACAAACCCATATATATATATATATATATATATATATATATTTAAAGAATCTTTATTTATATTCTTAATTTGCTACATTATTATTTTTCATTTTATGTGTAGAAGTGGAAGCAACACTTTGTGGAAGGAAAAGTAGAACATTGTCGGGGCGTTGCACCAGTAACTCAGATTGTAGTACAAAGTGCATCAAATGGGAGTATGCAACATATGGCTCTTGTGGAGGCTTTTATATTGATTGTATCTGCTTCTTTAATTGTTGAGCAGGTTTTTTTTTTTTTTTTTTTCCGGGGTTTAAACCCTGAACCCCGCATATATTGCATTATCCCTACAACTAAATTTATAGGTATGAGTAGAGAACCCAACACTAGTTGTTTCCCATGAAAATCCTGAAGTATGATGAAAGTTCAAATAAATTCCCTTTGGATAATTTAAATTTAATATTATTTTAAAATAGCAAAAATATTGTTTGCTTCAAATTTCATTATAGGCTTCCTAAACAATGTTTTGCTATGTAATTATGAAGTCATCCTTAATTTTTTTCAGTTCGGTTAGTTCCAAACCTTAAACGGTTTGGTTCGGTTTTCTCAAACCATTTCAAATATTTGGTTCGATTCGATTTGGATTTTTTTGTTAACCGAACCATACCCACCCCTAATTAGATTATATAATGTAAAATTGTATACAACTATAATTAGATTATATAATGTAAAATTGTATACAACTATAATTAGAGAGGAAAAAGCAATTGATAAAAACATTGCTATTATTAATTTGTACAACTTGCAAGTAAAATGAAAAATGTGCTGCAGGAACTAACCTACTACACATGTGCTATAGGATACACTATTCACATTTTATAATTTACATACTATTACACTCTTCAAACCTCAAAGCTATGAGTGTGACAAAGGCAAGATTGATTAGTTAAAGAAGTTAAACCATTTTATTGCAATTCAAATTAAATCCTCTTGCAAACGACCACCTTCAACTGCATCATCAATTTCTTTCCCTTTTGCAATTTGAAACCAACTTTGTTTTAGAAGATTCACAATTTCAACATCCCTAAGCACAACAAAAAATTCCTTTGGTAAGACAAATTTATATAAAATAAGAAAATATAATATTTTGATTGAATATTATCTACCTTTGGTGATGGGTTGGTCTTGAAATTTGTCTATAAGATGGCCCTTCATCATACCCTTCACAAATTATTTCTCCACTTTCATCTTGGTAGCAAATTATGCCTTGAGACTCATCCTCATAAACAACCTGTTTTGCATCAAAATAGACATTAATTAAGAGAAAGTTCCTTATTCTTGGTCCTAGTCTAGATTTTACTAAAATAAATATATACATCAATCAACCAATAAAGATTATTTATTAAAATTAGTATCTGATCTCCAATTTTGACATACTTAATAGTTAGTGATATAATTAGAGATGATTTTTTTTTTTTTTCTGTCTCTAAATTTTCAAACTAATTCAACTTATTTTTTTAAAAACTAATTCAGCTTTTTTAATAGATACTTCCTCCATCTCAAGATATAATCGAAAATAGATCAACATAATTGATATATTTTGTACAAATTTTGAACCAAGTACTTTAACCTTTGCTGATTAAGTTTTGCTTATATTTGAAGACGGAGGGAGTATATAAAAGAAAAAGGATAATAGGATTTTAACCTTGTTCTTGATGGATGCTGTGATTTTCAATAGAACTGGACCAACTGTTGACTTTTTCTTTGGAGCATAGCATCGTTTGGACATCAACAAATTGTTTGAATATTTCACAAATGAATTATCATATTTCTGAATTGGGATTTGAGCTAAAGAATTGCAGTGAACAGCCATTAATCTAATTCTTCAAGAACAAGAAAGATGGAGAGGAAGAAGATGAGATAATAAGGAGGAAAAATGAAATGGAAGTGTTTATAAAAGTGAGCATCGGTTTTATCTACTTTTGTTTATATAATAACACATCAATTATTGTGGATTATCATGTCTTGTCACGATGTATTAAATTAATTGTTATAGTACAAGATAAAGTCGTAGGGCCAACATTATTTATTTATCTCTTATGAGTTTCCCAGGGAACTCTTCTTACTCCATTCCCATAGTATAAGAACCATAGTAAATAAAATTTGGTTAGTGGGCCAATTATATTTGATTCGGATGATTTTTAATTAAATTAAATTTGTTAAAGTTGATAGGTTAAATTAAATTGAATAAATAATTTATAATTAGATATTTTTATTTGAAAATTAATTATACCTATATAAGTTAATTTGATGGATGATAAACTAGTGATTGATTTAATCTCCATTCTCAACATAAAAAAATAACGATCTAATTAACATTTTTTGTTTCAAAAATAAGAAACGACATTGGCAATACTAATGACGACTACTTATCATTTATATATAGATACATAATGTTTTTTTTATTGTATACCATACCTTGAATCTCTTAGGAAATTAGTGGAAAACCAAATTTGTAAGCAAGTGCATATGATTGTTTATTGTGCACTAAAGTCGTTGAAATAATGGAAAGGAAGAAATATAAAAGCACGTATTATCTTACTCCACTTGGCATTTATAATTTATGTTTTTTTGAAAGTGAATTTGTATACCTAACGCAATATATAGTCAGCATAGCATATCACTATATATGTATTAATTAAATAAATACTAATTTTTATTATGGGTGTGTGGTGTGGTGGGATAGTGATTGTATACTTTACGTGCAAAAATAAGGAGGAATCAATTTGTGAGAAATACAGATTCTTTATTCCTAGAATTAGAAAAACAAAAAGATTCTCTGATTTATTAGTCAGTTTGGGGCAGCTTTCTCTCTTAATCATTTCTTGTATGAGAAGCATTGCATCTTAATTATTGCTTCCCAGACGTTACCAAAATACTAAAATAGGTACTATGCCTTGAGTAATATCATTTTTATTTGTGAAAATAAATGGAGTATGCAAGTTAAAATAAATAAACACAAAAAAATGAATAGTAAATCTTATCATTAAGTGTTTATAAATAAGATTGTCTTCACATCACAAATTTATTTTGTAAGGATAACGTCCAATCTAAAATACTAAAATGATATCAACTTATTCAAGAATTATTGAGTAACCCACTAAAGTCATGTTTAAAATGTCCAAAAATGTCAATCTACGACATGAAAATGCGTTAAGAATCGCATATAAAATGAGATATAACCTAAATATCCTAGTTATATAAATGGTGGGCAGCTATCATCTTACAAGAATAAATTAAGCCCAAATCAAATTTCAATCTTTTCAACGGAATATTTAAGATTATCTGGTGAGGTCATCTTTGTTTTTTTTTTTTTTTTTTTTTTATGTCAAACATTTTATCATATATTGGTAATACTCATTTCCAGCCACGAGATATATGTTATAGTATCTTTTTTTGGTGTATATTGATAAGAACCTCAAAAGAAAAATAGTGAGAGGAACTTGGTCTAAAATTTATGAAATTAATTATGTTATGTAGGTCAGACTAGACAAATAAATAACTAGTTTCTTTCAAAAAAAATAAATAAAATAACTAGTTAGTGTCATCTAAAAAAAATATAGTAAGTGGCGTAATTTAACTTTCCACGTCCATGCTTATTAGTCCATTATAGGAGTGTCATCGGTATAGAGTGGGTAGGGAAGGGGTTGAAAAATGGATGAGGAGTGTTGAAAGTTCATAAGGCTGATAAATAAATAAACCTACTTGAAAATAATTTGAGTTTTGAATTGGTGATTAATTTGTTCAACCTGGTTCTTTGATCAAATGAGTTAAATTTGAGTTTAAAATTAAGCTCTTCAAATAAATAAGTTAATTTGAGTAATATATAGTTGGACTTGTTTGACTCATAAATTAATTCGATATACAAACTATTACTCATTGTTAAATTAATTACACTAATTTTAAAGGAAATATTTTTTTTGCGTATTTTTTTCTTCTACTTTATTAATAATTATAAAATCAAAAGGAATGAAAATGTTCTTTTGCTCAGATGTGTGGGTCACGATTAGAGGTTGGGTGGTAAAAACACAAAGACCGTGTGGATGAAGGGACTTTGCATGATAGGTTTAGACGGTTGTTTGACATAGCGGAAAATTGGTTGGTCACTATTTTTTAGGGTTGTTTGACTTAGTGGAAAATTGGTTGGTCACTGTTTTTGAGATGTATGCTTTAGATTGATGGTTAGAGGGAGATGCTTGGAATGGTGGTGTCAATTGTTTGCTTGGAGGGATGAGATGTTGGGGAGTGGAGTGAACTTTTATCTAACATTTTTTACAGATCAGTGTGGAAGATAGGTGGACTTGGCAAGTTACGCCTAACAAAGGTTGCATCGTTAGTGGGGTTTATCACATGTTGTAGATGTTGTAATTTTTAGAATATTATTTATATTTCAAAAGTTATATTGTCATACCGATCATGTGCTACTATGTTGCCATTTCTTAAATAATTCATTTGAGCAATTATCTGCTAAGTCATTGCAAATAACTATTATTAAAGCACGTTTAAATTGCTTACTAAGTCAAGGCTGTTACCATTTCTTCACAACGTTAACTTTGAGCTATTATTATGCCTTTATTCTAGCATGACTAAGCAGGTACTTGCTGATATATTAAAACTTCTTTTCATGTGTGAAAACATATAAGTTAAGCACTGCTCTTCTCAAGTTTTTTGATCAGTAGCAACAAAAAGTTAAAACCAACACCTCACAACTTTGTTTTCTTCTCTTCCAAATTTACTTCCTGAGCTAAACATATGCCTGATAAAATTATCATTCTTGCTGTTCTGTAACCACCATAACTTGGAGAAGGACCTGTTGAATCCTGGGGAATTTGCGCACATTGAGGCGGATAAATTCCAAGGACAGTCTTCGTGACGCCTCAGGTTAATACTAACGTGATTTTACATGTTTACTTTCTAGTTTGTTTTGCAGAATCTGGTTCGGTGTTATTTGAAGTTGCGGTGACCGCGGTTTATTCGAAGTTGCGGTTGCTGCGTTATTACTTAAAGTTGCGATGTTGCGGTTGTTGTTTACACATCAGGTACAACAGTAGATGGTAGAGTCGAGTTCTAAGAAACCAGGATATTTTTACGATTGCTTTTTACATATTATTTGGAACAAAGCAGTCATGTTAAAAGTGTCTATTTTTACGTGGCGGCTGCTAAGAAACCAGAATCCAACAAAAGACAATCTAGTAAGACGAGGGATTATTCAACCAAATTTTAATGTTTGCGTTAGATGTTGTGGTATTGAAGAAAGCATAAATCACTTGTTTTTGAGGTGTGATGTGTTTGGGAGCATTTGGTTATTAGTTAGACAATGGTTGTGTATTCATTCACTGACCCTTTTACATTTGTCTGACCATGTTTTACATTTTAGTATGTTAGCACAATGCTCAAAGAAAATAAGTTATTATATCAATCTTGTTTGACTCGCTTATGTATGAGTAATTTGTAAGGAAAGAAATTACCATTGTTTTCTTTAAAAGGAGGAGACGATTGCTCACTTGTTCGATAAAGTTAAGTTACTATTATTTTGGTGGCTGACATCAAAAAATCCAAATTTAGCTTTTTGATCTTTATCTTTAACGAGTTAATCCTTTATTGTATGCGGGTTTAACCACTTAGTTGAGTTACTTTTGTGGATTTTTTATCATCTCTTGTTATTGTAGTTATCTGTTTGTACTATGTGTTATTTTTGTGCCCTTTTTGTGTTAGGAAGAACCTTTAATATCGTAAATAAATTTCATTTTGACTTTTGTTAATAAAAAGGAATTAAATCAAATAGCCAAAGGTAATGCCCACTTGAGTAAAAAATAAAGAGAACTGATAGGATGTAAGTTTATTCGACAACTAGGTAGCAGGTTTTAAGGTTGCAATTTCATTAGTCTCCCATTGGAAGTTTTGTTGAGGGCAAGGAGCAAATTATCTTACTCGTTCATACTCATGTACTATGGGAATCCATAATCATAGTGTTATTAATTAATTAATTGATTAAGATCAGTACCCACTTTTAAGTGGGTTTTAGGTGGTTTATGCTATTTTTATGCTCATTTTAAATCTCCTTCTCACTCACTCTCTCTCCTTATTTGATTTGAGTTATCAAGCGAACTGAGTTGTTAATGAGCTTGAATTAAATCAAATTTGAGCTGGAAAAAAGTTCACGATGAACTCGAATCGAGTTTTCAACCAAGTTAATTTTTATCGATTCAAATCGAACTAAACAATGTTCAACGGCTCACCTCATTTCTATCCCTAAAGCTCGAGGAGAAATAAATTTTAACCTATTAATTTTTGGTGCAAACTCGTTTGGGTTGTCTTGGAGGTGTTGACTTAGAACCTTAAAATTTAATTCTCTAAAGATCTCAGGTTCAATTCTCCTAAATATCAATTTCAGTGGGGTAGTTTGCCTTCAAAAAATGTTTGGTGCATGGATTGACTGCATCAAAGCAGTCTACCAAAACCTTCACTATAATTATTAATGCAAATGCAAAACAATGGTTTCTGACTGATTGGTTCAAGGCTCAATTGTTCAAATTTTAATAGAGTTGTCAAAGATCACAGACACACGAGAAATTACTAGTAAGAGCAACATGAGAGCTTCAAATACCCTCATGACCATTTTGGTTTATTAGTTTGGTTTTCCCCTTATACAGAATGCTTAACTATCCCCGTGAGCTTAGCTCAGTTGGTAGGGATATTGCATATTATATGCAGGGGTCAGGGTTCGAACCCCGGACACTCCACTTCTCCACAATTTAATTGTGTGAGCTCTAGCCACTAGGCTACTTGACCAAAAAAAAAAAAATGCTTAACCGTTTAAACAATCGAGGGCATACTCTTATTGAACTTAACAAATGGTCTAATTTATCACGGTTCATCCCGAAAGAGAGCTTAGTTCATCAATAATTAGTGCTTATTAATGCTCTTTAAAATCATTTTATTTCAATGATCACGATTTTGATATCTCTATTTATATTTCTACCATTGAAGTTTGCATTTTTTTTTGGTCGGTATATCTTGTTGAATAATGAGCTACGAGTCATTATATAGTTAATGTATACATGTAGCAATGCATATTTTCTGAAAAACCATTTTTTTAGTGTATTTTAAACATTTTTACTTGCATTTTTAAACAATGTAATTTAACGATATGGAAAATAAAATAATAATATTTAATCCACATATGAGTTCTCACACGATCATGTGACCGGCCAATCGAACATTATTCAAATTAACATATCAAGAAAGATAAGCTCCAAATGTTGTAATGGAGAAAATTTCTAAAATTTTAAAAAATAATTGAATATATTTTTGAGTCTAAAAATGAAGGGACTAAAATTGTGAATCAAACAAACTAAGGGAACTAAAAAAGTCTTCAAATTTATTTTAAAATTATAAAAGAGTTACTGGATGTAGAGGTATAAGCAGTTCAGACAAAACCTACGAAACTGGAAATTTAAATCGAACCAAACCGAAAAAGTATCCAACCTTATTTGGTTTAGTTCAAAATCAAATTGAACCAATCTAAACCGTCTTGTTTTAATTCAATTCTCAGATTTTGATTTTGAGATACAAAGAACCAATGAACTGATCAATCGAACCAAACATGTTAGTTTGATTTCGTTTTTAAAATATAATGAAAACCGAACCAAACTAAATCGATGTATATTTTATCAGTTCAGACATTTTCATGAATGAAAATCGATCCAAACCGAAGCATTACACCTGTAACTAGATGCAAGTTTTGTCATCTATATACTAGAACGAAGAAAATAGGTCAATTTTCTATGAATTATAAATCTAGGAAAGATCATAAATTTAAACTGAATGGTGGTAAACTTGAATGTGGTTGCGTCCCTCCAAAAAGTGTATTTGAAAAGTTGATGTACATTGACTAAATTTTTGACAACACATTGACTTTTGAACTACCACTTTTGTCTATATTTCATTCCGGAGGAGGTGTATTTTTTGGATAAATAAAAAATATTGGTTATAAGAAATTTTGTGGAACTTTTATATAAATTTATAAAAATAAATAACTACGAGTCCAGTTGTTTAGCCTGCAAGTTGTATATGACCAGGCTCTTGTAGTATTTTTAGAATTCATACTTATGAAAGTTTTACCACGTACCCTTACACTTATACCGCTACTCCGACAAATGATTTACCATTCCAATTTTATCCCATTCTCATTTGACTTCACCACCACAAATTATATCAAAAAACTTTAGTTGAATTTTTGAGAATAGAATTAGTGGTCACACTTCTGTCTCCCTCTTCCAACTCCATTCCAACACAACACCTAATTTCATCTCTCTTCCATGTCTTTCCTCAATTCAATTTTCTTGTTCTCCTATTTTTCTTCTCTCATTTCACCACCAATTCTAATAATATTTCTTATTAATCCATAAACTTTGTACATATGCAAGTTTTTGCATTACAACCACATGGTTAACAAATTAAATGTCTCAAAACGAAATTGATCAATAATTTCTCTTTATGCATCAACAATCTTTTTCTCAAAAAAAATTATATTTCAATACAATTTGTGTTTGGTTTCAATAAATTATTATCACCATTCACCATTTCACTAATAGGGAAGAACATGTTATAATTAATTAACAAAGTTGTTAATTTATATCAAGTGTTTTAGAGATATAAAGTGGCTTGGACACAGACGGAGAGTGGAGGTTTTTTGAAACATTTGTTCTATATTTTCCAATTTATAAATTTGATTGTCATTTATTCAATTCATTAAAAAAAAAATTGGCATAGAAAATGTTTTGTGGGGTGAAGTCAAATGATAAGAGGGGGTAAAGTGATTTTTTTTTTTTTTTTTTTTTTTTTTTTTTTATAGTTTGTCCTTTGTAGAGGTGAAAGTATAAGTGTAGTAGTACATGGTATAATGTTTCGTATTTAAATAAGGCTTTCTGGTCTAACCCAACAAAATTCGAATCCAAAACAAACATGTAGCCCATTTTGACACTATAGATTGTGCAATAACGACTCTTATATATAATAGATAATTAGGGTTTTCAAAGTACCTCTTTTCATTAGCCGCTGCTACTCACTGTCACACTATTATCTGATTTGCGGCTACCATCCCTAACCCTCTCACAAATTATTACTTTCACGTATTGTTGTTCCTTCCATTCCACCAAATGTAGACAAAAATCTTCCATGAGAGAGCCCTTGGTATGTTTAACTGCACACAAAAATGCCTTAGATCTGATCTAATTCCACTTTCCTCAATTATTATTATTTTGCATGTATTCATTTTTATCTCTAATCTATTTTCTTCTAATTTCTGCTAAAATTGTTGCAGCTTCATTGTAGAGATCGAATGTTATTCCTTGATAATGATTTCGATTTCTTGTGGTAATCTACAAACCGCTTTCAGTGGTGGTTTAGTCATGACACTGTTCTATTTTTCCATCTCAACATCGACTGTGATTTCCTTGATCAAAATAGTGAATTCTCAAATTGACGACTTCTTAAAAACAGTACTCAAACATCTTCTTTAGATATTATATTTATGTAGATTCTATAAATATAATATCTAAAGAAGATTTTTGAGTACCATTTTTAAGAAGCCATCAATTTGAGAATTCACTATTTTAATCAAAGAAATTACAGTCGATGTTGGGATGGAAAAATAGAACAATGTCATGACTAAACCACCAATGAAAGGGGTTTGTAGATGACCACAAGGAATAAAATCCAGAATGAAATCATTATTAAGGTTTGTAGATGAACCTGTGCAGTTCGGAAAATGAAATCATTATCAAGAAATCGAAATCATTATCAAGGTTTGTAGATGAACTTGTGCAGTTCGGAAAATGAAATTCGGAATGAACCTATGTAATTTTTCCCCCTATTTTGTGATGCGTTGTGCGTTTTATGTTGATTACCCTAATATGCATGTTATAAGTATGGACCTTGTTGATTGCAGAAGGGGTGAGGTTGAGGCTATGCACACTTCTGTTAGGAGTGAGCGTCGGAAAAAGTCGGAGGCAGAGGGTGTAGTTCAAGATGAGCTAGAGTACAATCAGATGGACGTGGAGCATCAGGTGGAGGATGATGCTGAGGCAATGGAGGATGATGGCCAGTAGCAGCGGCGGCGGAGGGGGAAGCGTGTGCCGGCGCCAGACCTTGAGCCTTTGGATGACTATCCAGGTGGCCTACACGACATTACCCTACTGACGAGGTACCATGTGCATGTGGCCATGAAGGTGTTTGAGGGCGAGGTACATATTAATGTGAAACTTTAATGATTGTAAACTGTTGTTAATCTTTGTGAAACTAATGTTAATGTTTTGTTTTTAATTTTTTGTGGCGAGCCAATTTAAAATGCATTAACAATGGGAAGAAGATTGATTCGATGCATGACGAGGATACCAGGCCTATCATGAATGCACAGTGGTGGCGTGATGGACTGAGTGCCACCGGTCTTTCTTGGCTTAAGGATACCAGCTACAACCGGATTGACCACGACCTGATTTCTACATTTGCGGAGAGGTGGCACGAGGAGACATCAAGCTTCCATCTTCCATTTCGGGAGATGACAGTGACACTTAATGATGTGCATGTTTGCTCCATCTTACCATTGATGGTATGTTTTTGTCACACGAGAGTATGGCAAGGGACAATGCGGTGGAGATGATGATGCAGTATTTGGGGTCTTCTCCGGAAGATGCTCTTGATGAGGTGAATGAGACTAGAGGTGCACATGCACAATTTAGCTACTTGAGAAGGATTTTCAAGGGGCGCCTTTTGCAGCACTTGGAGGCTGATAATGAGGGTGGTATGAAGGAGGAGGTGCAAAAGTTGTGGGACCAAACTCTCCGCATATATTTGATGTACTTGGTGGGGATCACGTTATTCACTGACAAGAGCACCACCTATGTGGATGTTGTCTATCTGAGGTACTTTAGAGAATTGGAGGTTGTTGTTGGTTATTCGTCGGGAGCTGCTGCACTATCACACTTGTATAGGGAGCTTAACCATGTTGCCCATTGGAACTGCAAGCATCTGCTAGGATACTTGACTTTGTTGCTGGTATAAATAAATAATTATGTTTGATTTTTCATCAATAAGTGTTGATTGTTTGTATATTTATATGTGGTTGTCTTTGTTGTAGGCTTGGGTTTATAAGCACTTCAGCGTGTATAAGCAGCAAGGATGCGTGGGGTGGATATCGGGATAATCAGCATCCACGCGCCATGTTTTTTGCACCACGGATGAGTTTGTCTACACCAAACAAGTACAGAGGTTACCTGGATGCGCTGGATCTAAAAAAGTAACAGTAATAATTTTTTTATAAAAAAACTCGTAATGTTAAAGGTCTTTTCTATTCAATGTTTGTTCATGTGGTCTTACAAAAAATTAGAGATCTTGCTAGGGAGGTTGAAGCAAAGGCTTTACAAGATTCACCCTTGAACCTTTATATCATGACATATGTTTGTTCATGTTTTCTCAAGTGGCTTTACGTACGACAAATTTGAGATCTTGCTGTGGAGTATGAAGCAAAGAATTACAAGATTCATTCTTGGGCCAAATATGTGAGATGTCTATTAACCATTGGATGAGTGAGTCAACCATGTTTGGAATTCAATATCGAAATTTGAAAGAAAAATAAAAATTAACTTGATGCTAAACAAATAAATAGACCTTACAAAAGGAATTATTTTTTTTTACTCCCTAAAAAAAAAAGGATTTTTTATTTTTATTTTTATTTTTATAATGAGTCTCTTGGTTGATACTCAACATGACATAGTATTAAATTAATAACAACTCTACATAGAGTTATTCTACTTTGGACTAAATAGTTTTTTTTTTTTTTTTTTTTTTTAAACTTTGGACGAAATAGTTATTCAACTTAATAACTTCACAAATTTTCACAAAAGAAATGGCAATAATAGTTATGTAATTGAATAATCGACATAACTTGTATTTTGAAAAAAAACTTATTATACATTCAATTCAAATTAAAATTTTGTAAAATTTGTAAAGTTGAATTTATTCAATAAAAACTTTTAAATCAATGGTTAAATTTGTGAAATATAATTTTTTATAATGAGTTATTATAAACAGAAAATTTTATGCAGAGTTACTCCTCAAATAAACTAATCATGAACAATAAACAAGATTGGAGGACATAAACCAAAATACATTGAAACAAATAAGAAAGCTTATAACGAGTGTTGAAACAACTACATGTTTATGTTACAAATGCCTTTTTGAAGAACATGTTTGCGATTGTTATAGGGTCTGTTTGGGAAACTAAAAAAAAAAGAGCTTTTAGTTTTTACCTTATAGCTTATAAGCTCGTTTGACAAAAAAAGCTCTGTTTGGTAACACTTTTTTACCATGAGCTTATAGCTTATTTCACGAGCTTATAAGCTATTTTTCAGAAGCTATTCCAAGTAGCGTTTGAGCTTATAGCTTATAGCTTCTCACTTTTTCTTCCAATTTTACCCTTATTATTTCATTTAAATTGTATTTTTATCCATTATAATTTTTATAATAAGCTACGTAATAAAGACTACTATCCATTTATTCCAATTTTTGTATATATATCAGCTGACCTTTTTTTTTTTTTTTGAAAAAATATATACCTTCGTTTTTTTTTTTACTAAACAAAATACTATTATTCTATTAGTGTTACTTTTTATTTTTATTTTTTTGAGGTAAGTGTTATTTTCTTTATTCTCCGTTATTAGTATTACTCTATTAGTGCTACCTTTTTTTTTGTTTTTGAGGTAAATGTTATTTTCTTTATAAAGTAGAAACACTTAAATAATAATAAATATAAGATAAAATTTTAGTGAATAAAATTTAATTTAATTTATAATACATTAGGATATATTAAATTAATAAATTTAAAGTATTTTTTTAAAGAAAAATTAGTTTACAAAATTACAAATACTTAAATTAATGATATAATTTTTATTATGAATTAAGAATACCCTTTATGTCATTTTACATTTATCAGCTAGTTGAACCGCTATTTTTACCAAACACTTCAGTTAGCTTATCAGCTAGCTTATCAGCTATCCGCTATTTTCACCAAACAGAGCCATAATCATTTACACTTTGAAGAACATGTTTGTCTCATGAATAATTTTTGATTCATCAAATCCTTGACTGTTTGCCTCAAGAAATTCTGCTTCTTACTCATCTTAATCAGCTTCTTGGCTTAAATATGGTAGAGGAACCATTGTCTATAGGAGTGGGTTAAAGTAACATCACATGTATTACTCAAAGTCAAAGCTTTCTTAAAGGCCTGAATTGTGACGATGGAACATACAAATGTAAACATTCCACTATTACAACAAGAATGGACTCCATTGTTGAAAATTGATTGTGCTCTAGCAAAGCCACTGCAAATTTATCATTGTTGTTTTTTTCTAAAGGCTTAAATGCTCTTTTGGTCCCTTAATTAAAAAAAAAATTGTTTGAAGATTTTAAATTTTTTTTTAGTCTCGTTTTGGTCCCTTCTGTTAGGTTTCCATTAGGGTTTTAAAAAAGAGTTAACTCTGGACACGTGTCACCTTGTCATTGGCTCTGAGTTTTTTTTTTTTTTTTTACGAAAAAAATTATTATTTTTTTTAAAAATATATATATTTTTTAAAAAAAATCCCAGAACCAATGACAAAGTGACATGTGTCCCAGAGTTAACACGTGTCACCTTGTAATTGATTCTGGGATTTTTTTTATAATTTTTTTTTTTTTTTGTAAAAAAAAATAATCTCAAAGGTGACACGTGTCCACACTTAACGTTTTTTATTAAAACTAACGGAAACCTAATAGAATAGACCAAAATCACCGTGATATTGTAGAAGCACAAGTTGTAGCTTTGCATTTGTCGCACCTTTGATGTGCTCTTAAACATGAAAACAATGACGATACAATTATTGTTCTAGAATATGAGTGTGTCGAGTACTTCTTATACTACGTAAGGATTGTCAAAAATCTTTCTAGAATGACATTGGATAACAAACGTTGTGTCACTTGAATTCTAAGTCATCTAGATCTAAATTAGGTTTCCAATCCGCTTTAAACTTTCAAGATCACCATCGAAAAATAAATATATAAAATAATATTGTAGCATCAGATAAGTTATTTTTCACCGTGGATCAATACTTAAAATTATCAAAAATTTCAACAACAATCAATGATACTACTCTAAAATAAAGACTCAAGACATTTCTCATAATTACACTGTCAATCTAGAAGTAATGGAGGTCTAGGAGTGAGGGATGTGAAGTTGGTAAATTTGAGTCTCTTGGCTAAGTGGAAATGGTGATTACTTCAAGAGGAGCAACCTCTTTGGAAGAGGGTTTTGGAGGATAAATATGGTGATCATGTTAGAGGATTGGTACCTAGTGAGATAGGTAGGTGGCCGAGATTCACCTCTCTTTGGTGGAGAAATTTAATGACTTTGGAGGATGGGATGAGAGAGCTTTGGTTTTCAAATAGGGTGCGGAGGAAGGTAGGTAATGGAGGTACAACTAGTTTTTGGATGGATAGGTGGATAGGGGAGGCGCCCATTATATAATGTGTTCCCGAGGCTCTTTTCTCTTTCTAACCAAAAGGATGCTAAGGTGGGAGAGATGGTTTTGGTACAAGAAGGGGGACGTGTTTGGAATTTAACATGGAGGAGAAATCCGTTTATTTGGGAGGGTAATCTAATTGCTAATTTGATGGCTCTTTTGGAGGATGTTAGATTTCGTGGGGAGGAGGATAGATGGGAGTGGCTACCGGATGATGGAGGTGCTTTCCATGAGGGGATTTTTTTTCTTTTATTTGGAAGAGCCCGGCTCCGTCCAAAGTGGTGGCATTCTTTTGGTCTTTACTCCTTGATCGTATTCCTACAAGGGCAAATCTTGATATTCGACATATTTTAAATCCGGAATCTTCGCTCCTTTGTGTCTTGTGTGATAGGCATGTTGAGACATCTACGCATCTTTTCTTGCATTTTGATGTGACCTCGTTAATTTGACGTGGTATTTTGAATTGGTTTGAGATCAATTTTATTACTCCACACGATTTTTGTGCATTTGGGTTGTTGGAATAGTGAGGTTCCCTCCAAAAGGCTTAAAAAGGGGTTTTGGTTGATTTGGCATGCGACAATTTGGTCGATTTGGAAGGAAAGAAATGCAAGGATTTTTAACAATCAAATGAAAGAAGTGGAGGAGTTAGTGGATGAGATTAAGGCGGTTTCTTGGGTTTGGACGACGAGTAGATTAAAGATAGCTTCTTTCCTCTTTTATGAGTGGATTTGGAATCCTAGAGAGTGTCTAAGCGGCACTGTTTTTTGGATCTGCTATAGGTGTTTGAGTTGCTCGGATACCTCAGCTGTCGGTGCAGGTTTTTTATTGATGGCTTGGCTTATGGGAATGTACATTTGTTTTTGGGATTTGTTTCATGTTTTTTCATGTTTCATGCTTCATGCTTCCTGTAGCTGTGCTTATTTTCTGCACTAGCTTATTGTTCTTGTTAGCTTTGTGGCAGTAGGCTGTGGTTTTCTTTTGTTCTGTATCAGCTGGCCATTTTAGCACTTCTGGTGCATGGCACTCATTTATATATGCCAATTCAAAAAAAAAAAAAGTAATTTGATTGATGTCAGTTCAATATACACCGTATATTTATTTTTCGTTGTTTAAATCATATGAGCATTAATTAAATCATTACTTTTAAACATAAAAATGAAAAGAATCATTAACATCTACCATTAAAAGATGACATATGTCGTGGTTGAAGTTTTAAATATTAATTCTCAATAAGTCATTTATAAAGATTGTTAATATTAAAATTTATATATGATAACATATGGTTTGTAACCAAAAGAAAAAAGAAAGACATGATTAGATACATTGTACTCCAAAATCTAGGATTTATTCTCTCTTTCACATTTTTCAGCTCCTTTGATTTTGATTTTTGAGAATTCTATATCATCCTATGTGTGAGCAATTAGTCTAGGACATTGACAGCCATCCAATTCCATGATGATGATGCTATTTCTTATCTTATTCTTATTTTTTATAAAAATAAATTATTATTTGTCCTAAAGAAAGATCCCTCTTCTTTTGATAATGTACAATTTCGTCTTGTTCCTCATCCAATCTAATCCATCTCCTCGAGATATAGGAAAGAGAGACAAACCAAGTCTAAAACAGGACTGTGTTTTTGGTCCCTTTACATGTGACTCATTTTATTAGTCTCTGGTTCCAACTAAGTCTATGTCCTTTTTTCTTTCTTCAGTATCTTGTTCCACTGCTTCTCATAGTCACTTTCTGCTGACTCACTGTTCAAACTTCTTACATCATTACAATTTGAATATTAAAGTGAATACTCATTTTAGTAGCTGTCAAAATTAATTGGTCATTGCCAAAAATAAAAACATTTATTAAGCATAAGAAGAGAATTAGAAAAACTAATAATCATCAATAATTTTATATCAATAAGTATATGTTTGGATACACGTCAAATTTATGACAAAAAGCCGCGACAATGCAAAAGCTTTAAATAGTTACTTTATAATTAGAGTGCAACGTGACACTGCTTGAAATATACATTCAAACATACGCTAAAATGAGGTTTTTATACAAAAAACGACCATTGTATCTGACATCGTATAAAATATAACTCAGATGTGTGTTGTCGGAATAAAGAAAGAGAATAAACAATATAGACATAACTAAACCAAACCAGCCAAAGTAAAGTAACTTCCCTCCATTGAGAAAAACTCCATTTTCCCTTATTCTAATCAATGACCCTCTAAAATAAGGCCATGAATATCCCTAGCCACAAATTCATTCAACCTTCATCTTACTTGGTACAACAACAAAAACATCTTACACACATTAAAATCCATGTCATTTAGCTTCATTTCCATAGTTTTTATTTCTTTTGCATTTCAACACACTTTCTTATTATAACTATCTTTTTTGTCTTGAGAGCAACATGAACATGTATAGCAAAAACAAGGACTATTACAACAACAAAAACAACCCTTTTGTTGATGATTTCATTGATCCACTTTGCAAGCTGAACCTAAAAGAAACCTCTGAGTTTGTCAAATCTTTACCAGTTTCAAACACCAATGCAGAAAACAGAAGACTCAGCAATGATTCTGTAACACAAATGAGAAAACTAGAAGCTCCTTCTACACCTGGTAGACCACTTTTCAGCTTCAGTTCTTCTTCTTCTTCAAGCATTGTTGGTAGAAACCTTCCAAGAAAGAGTTTTCCTTCTAAATGGGATGATGCTGAAAAATGGCTTATAAGCACTTCTTGTCATGACTCACCAGCTCATAATAACAACACTTTGAAAGGTGTTTCATCTTTAGAATCTGGAACAAGACATTGTGATAATGGTTTTAAGCAGAAAATGGAAGAAGGGTTTTCAGAGAAATCAAGGGTCATAGAAGAAAAAGTGTTGTCAAAAAGTGTTACTAATTTTCAAAGTTCTTCTTCAAGTTTGGACCACAATAACAGTGTTGGAGCTTTCAATGGTATCTCATGTCCACCAACAGACATAGTACTAAAAGGTGAGTTCATTGTCTTAACTCCAAAATTTGAACTTTTTCATTGTTTGATTTACTTTCTTTGTTATTTACAAACTACACTTTTTTTTCTTTTTTCTTTTTTGTCTTTATTGAATTCCAAATTTTTATTATTTCTTCTGAAAAGTTTTTCATCTTTAATAGTTTCATTTGCTTTAAGTCTCATTCTGATTTTGGAACCTCATATCAATATAATGAGTTTATTAGTTCCCATTGACTTGACCTAAGAGTGTAGGTTTGTTGAAGATGAAAAAAATTTCAAGTTTATTATCTCCTTGTATTCTGAGTTATGTAGCACTTATACTGGCGTGTCCGGTGTCCCACACGTATGCGGTTGTCACATTATAAGAAAATCATTTTTGCAAATTATTACCAGTAGGATTTAGTCCCACATTGGATAGATAGGATTCTTGAGAAGAGTTTATAAAGAGGAGACACTTCTCACTGTACAAGCCGGTTTTGTAATGTTGAGTTAGGCCCCGTGACATCAATTGTGTCGGTGTGTTCGTATCATTGGTAGTGTCGGGTCTTGAGTTCGTGTTTGTGTTCATGATTCATAGATTTCGAGCTTTTGAGTCAGATTGTTAGTGTCTGGCACTAGCCCATAATGAAAATTGGAAGAGAACCCAACTTCCTCTTGCTATTTGGCCATTTAATGACAAGGTTTTAACACAGTCACGATAATGGTTGCGGTCGTGTCACAATCTTTGATATTGCAGAGAATCACACCGGATGTGGCCTCAATCGCAATCGCACTTGTGTTGCCAGCCCATATTGAGGTGGCGACTTTATTTAAAACCCTCTTGAATGATGTAAATAATGTTGTGTATCACAATAATCAGCTGTATTGCAATCCACAATCCTTGATATACAATGTATCACATTTCAAATTTTATTAATTCAACAACTGGTTTACACTGCAGATAAGTACACAGACAGCATAGAGCCAATTTTACCAAAATTCCGGTATTCAGAACCAACAAAAGAAGGATTCTTATTCAGAAATCAAGCTTGTGAGGCAATGCATGAATCTTACACAGAAGTGATTCATGAAGTTAAACACAAAGATGTTGGCACAGAAATGACTCCATTAGGAAGTTCCACAACTTCAAGATGTCACACACCATTCAAGAGTTCATCGCCTGCGCGCCATAACACTCCTGCTAGTAGGTCAGGACCATTGGCATTATCTAACATTGACAGCAATGGATGCAGTGTTGATGCTATTCAGCTAGAAGAGTGTCATTTTTCTAAACTGCAATTTGGAACGACAAAGTATGATTTGGTTGCACCAAATTGGAGCTCAAGTGAAGAGGAGGAAAAGGAAATATCGAAAAGTTTGAGACATAATGCTAGTTTGAAAGCCGATTCTGATTGTATAGCTGCCAGTTGGGAAGAAGATGAGAAGAACAAGTGCTGTCTTAGGTAACTAAACTATACCTTACAAACCAATGTTTTAAAAATTTAATCGAAAAGTTCAATTGGTTGAACCGTGAACCACACTTTCTTCACTTAGGTTATTTTAGCTGTTCAATCGTGATTTTGTTCTGATTTTAAGTAGTTGAACATTGACCTGATGCCGGTTTGATTTTTAAAACATTGCTTACAATTTAACTGCTAAAACGACCATTTTCGTCGATGAACTGACACCTTACCTTCTCTACTTCAACTTATCATATAGTTTCATGCATTCATCTTATTTGCATTGGCTAGCACTAAATTGTAGTTTGAATTGATGCAGGTATCAGAGAGAAGAAGCAAAAATCCAAGCATGGATAAACCTCCAAAATGCTAAAGCAGAAGCCAGGTCAAAAAAGCTTGAGGTATTTCATTGCCAAATCTATTTTCTCATAAACTTTGGTTAGTTTAAAATGGTTTTTACTTAACCTATCCACCAAAATCCACTTGAAAATATCATTAATGTGATACAAAAAGCTATTCTAAGCTATAAATAGCAATCAATAATAAATGTATTAAACCATAAATTGTTCATTATTGTTAATGATAGTTTACTAATGGATCATGGTTGCTCACTCTATAATTCATTAGAACCTTTGACCACATTACTAGTCCTCAACCTCTACTATCACCCACCCTCACCCTCACCCTCTAAATTATATTATATAGTTAACAAATTATGTTGATTTTTTTATCTGAAATACCAAACTTAAAATATGGACCGCCTGATCGGGATCCAACGGTTTTCGATGTAATGATAGTGTAAAGTCAGCAATTCACTCTTTTGCAAGCAGCTTGAACTGTTTATAGGTGGCAGATTTATGTGTAATGCACATGGGATGGGATAGCATGTTGTCCTAAAGTATGTAGAATCCAAGGCCATATACAGTGTACATTATACAAGTTTTATAGTACATGAGATTCTTCTGGTATGAACTTTTGACTACAATAGAATGCATTGCCGGGCATATTGCTGGCTTATTTCCTCGAGCCACCCTCAATTTATGGATACCATTTATTAATTATTATTTTCTTGACCAGTCAATACTATAGTCCATTTCTGATTTTTTATCAACATGCTTCCCTAATTTCAAAAATAAAAATATCCTTGAAAACCAATAAATATAGTCATGTTTATTTATTTTTTCACATAGTGATTTGTTAAAAAATATAAAAATATACTCCACTATTATTAGTTAAAGAAAATTGTTTATGTATTGGACAGCTAGATAATAGATCGTAATCTAGGGAATCAATCTACTATTTTATTTAAACCATAAGAATAATGATAATAATGTTAATAAAAACAAAATCCAAGTTGAAAACTACTAGGCATATTCTTTTCAAACCTTAAGAATACTATAAAATGTTTCAAAGTCCACAAAATCATTGAAAACCACAAATGTGTTAAAAAAATATATATTACACATTACCAAGCAAATTTTTAATGTTGAAAGTTGAAAATCTTTGAAACTAACTAAGCATGCTTTATTAATTTATAGGTGAAAATCCAAAAGATGAGATCAAACCTAGAAGAGAAGTTAATGAAGAGGATGTCAGTGGTTCACAGGAAAGCTGAGGATTGGAGAGAAACAGCTAGACAACAACACTTAGAGCAAATGGAGAAATCAACTCAACATGCTAAAAAGATTATTCATAGGCATAACTCACAATTTTCTAGGCACAGTTCATGTGGATGCTTTCCTTGCAATAACAACCATTAAACATGTGTTTGTTCTGCATCGATAAAAAATGATTTTGAATGAATTGCTTTTATGAAGTTGATTTTTGTTGAAATTGAGTTAGACGTAAAGTTATTTATATTTGATCCATTTCAAAAAAGTGATTTTTAAATATTAGTTTTTGGATATAATTGATTTTATGATTATAATTAGTTCTAAGGTTGGATGCTATAAACATACAATTTATGGTCGAATCACGTTTGACTAGTCTAAAAGTGCTTCTAGGAAGTAAAGATGTGAAACCAAACAATAAGATAAAAATTAGAATATTGATTATTACACTTCATGTTGAAATCATGTCTAGTGATTGACACGATACTAACACATGTAACAATTTCATTGACACTAGCGCTTCATGTTTTGACTTTTTAACCCCCCATGTGATAAACCGGTGTAATTTTGTTTTCTTCCAATTGTAACACTGTAAAAAATATTTATAGAATTTCAATAAATGCAGAATTTGAGAGTAAGAAGGTAAATCCAAGTAAGGTAGAGTGTATTTAATTCATGGACTGAACAGTATGGTTCTGGAAGCATAAAAATTACAGAGAGAAAGTGATGGTTATTGTTGTTTTTATGTGTTTGTTTTCATGCATGTGTCGTTTTCTATAAGGATTATAGTAACTGAGTGGTAAAATATTCACAATTGATATAAAGTGTAATCTGTTTTTCAGATTTCTGTCATTCATGACTAGTGAGGTTACATTACATGAACATGGCTATTCACTGCCATGCAGAGAGGCGTGTAATAAACTATTAGATCTCGTGGTGTCTATTATGTCACATATATGAGTGTGACATTCATTTTCACTTCAATTTAATTTAATTTACCTTTCAAAAAATAGAATATAAAAAGCTAAGTTTGTTTTGATTTCAACACATCTCAGATTTCTGTTTCTATTGAAAGCAATGAAACGCCAAATTAAGCTTGTTGAAGCAGCAACACTGACACGTAAAGAGCACAAGTTTATTTTGGAATACATTAAGATGTGAGTTGGACTCCAAGAATTCACTAGAGTTAGAGTGAGAGTAGACCTCAAAACTCAAGGATCACAAACTGATTATAGACTACCTCCAAAGAGAACCTCACACATGCGATGATAGTTAAACCTACAACATTTCGGGTGAGTTTGTCTCCATATCTGCTACAAGAGGTTAGTTCATTCCACTAAAAGGATGGCCTTAGCTGCTACAGTCTCATCTTGAATGATGAAACAATTTTGATGAAAACTAGAAGAAAACAATCTGCAAAATATGATTATTGAAGCATACACAACAGTTATTATCCATTTGAATCTTCCTAATTGACCTATAATAATTGGACCACAGACTTCCATTCAATTAAATGCTTTCTTAAAAACCTAAAAGTGATTGATCGCATTAGTAAAAAATTGATATCACTGACAAACTTCACCTAATATCATGGATGTGAAATCTAAAATTGCCACACATAGAAACGTTGAATTTCCAGTCAAAGGCTCAATAAATGTATTCTCAAATCTTCATCATATTGGCATGTTAAATAATGCAGGTCACATGGCAACTGCAATTTTGATTCATTTCCCATATGTCATTGTTAATATTTAATAGGACCTAATTTAAGGACAGAAAAGAACAGGGGAGACCATATTATTTCAAGTCTTTCATATTCAACATGCAACTATAAGTTGAAAGTTGTAACAAAAAAATTATTCATCAAGAGACACAATTTAGAGAGCCTAGTTTTCTTTCAGCATGTAACTATAAGTTGAAAGTTGAATTGTAACAAAATTTATTCATCAAGAAACAAAACTAAGAGCCTAGTTTCTCAAAGCACAAAACCATCAACGTTAAATATATCAATTGGGCACACCCCTTAAATTTATAGGGGGGAAAAACTCAAAGTGAGGACTACTCAATCGCGAAACTCATCCATGAACTTTTGATGGAACTCTGTCAAGCGGGTGACAATGGCCGGAATCCTATCTTCTTGAGGCAATATGGTGCACCTAAAATGCCATGTGCCAGGAACCTTGAAAGACAATGATTTAAATTATACAATTAGTTTATAATCAATAAAAGGATTGAAAATGCAACTTAGTAGGAACCAATGATCAAGATAATCCACGCATTTTAAGAAAATCACTATTTACTTGCAATTTCATTGATCAAATATTAGTGTAAAATCTTTTAAAAGTCACTGGTTGTAATTGCTCGACAGTGTAATTTTTTTTCAATATTTGACCAAAAAACAAAGTTGTCAATACATCAAAATATTTTGATGAAAATCTACCCTAATTGTAGATAAAATGAGAGGATGGGGTATATATCATATGTAGAATTAACCTTGCAATGCATTTACTAATAAATCAGTATATGAACTAACCTGTCCAAAACCAGAACCAGGAACAACGACAATTCCAGTGGCATTAAGTAAGCGTTTGCAATAGAAGGCATCAGGTGCGGACTTTTCAGCCTCTGCAGCTTTGATAGCCTTTTCAGGCAGGCGAATCCGTGGAAACAGATACATTGCTCCTTCTGCTTTGTTGCAGGTTACACCCTCTAATTTGTTTAAAGCCTCTTCCAGTGCCTATGCACATAATATAAATCACACAAAATTGGTTAATGTTTTTACTCATTGGCGGTATGGGATGGTAAAATTTGTAAATACTTTACTGTTTATAGTTGTGGCTTCATAATGTATACAAGAATTGCCAGATAACTAACCTTTGCACGCGTCGTAAGGGAAGATAAAATAGCACCCCTCTCAGCCATGAATGACTCATAAGACTCATCTCCAACCTGCAAACATCCATGGAATTCACTCAATGTTACATGTGGAACTCAATATGAAACTAGTAACGCATGTCCTCCTTCTTAGTACTTGTCCCAACTCATCTTAATTGAGGTTAGCGTTATGTTTACACAAACTGGAGAGTTATAACCAAAAAGAAAATTTTCTTTAAGAGGCAAAAGGGTTAACCTTAGGCGGACTCATGATCAAACTTGCAAGAATTTGACCAGTGATGTTTGAACAAAGATTCACAGATGCCACTTTATAAATTTGTTCCCTTACATCTGGAGAAAACCCAGTCACCTCCATATAACCTCCTCGTTTTCCACACTCCCCGTGATAGCCTGAAGCCAAACAGAGACATTTTCAATCGGTATGGATTACCTATTAGCATAAAAGTCTATTCTCTCTTGATCCAATAAGTTGATCGTTATACCGACTTACCTTTGGAGACGGACTGAAAAGATACTAAGCAGATATCGTTGTCACCATATCCCATGGATCGAGATACCTTCTTGAAAGAGTGAAATTTCTTCTCAGGAACATAAACATTTTCTTGATAAACCTAAAAAATGAATTCCGTGCACAGAATAAGAATGCTATTCTGCCAAATGGTTTCAACAAAAAAAAGTTGCTCATCGTTGTCAATAGAGAATTGCGGAAAATAATGGTTTGTTCAAATTCCCCTGTGCACTATAGTACCGCTATTTGAGAACATTTTGTAATAAATCGCATATCACAAGACAATAGCTATTTGTTCAAATTCTGATACAGTATAGCGGCGGTACTGTTTAACAACACTGAGTGAGACTAAAGTATGTCTCTTGACATCAGAAAAAGTTCAGATACTATTCAACAACTTCAATTTTCAATTTTCATGAACTTTAAAAACAGTCAGGTTACCTCATCAGCCAAAAGAACCAAACCTTCTTGCTTGCAAAATTCTACTATAGCCCGTTGATTATCCTCAGCAAGAACCTACAGACATGACAGAAATTCCATATTATCAAATATGATCAACTTAGCTTCATATTCTAATCATTATGCATCCTCCTATATTAACACTCCATAGTAATTTGCAGCTTACCTGCCCTGTTGGATTGCCGGGATTTATAACAGCTAAAGCCCTAACACTGATGCCTTTGGACTTGGCATCTTCCAACTGCTTCTTGAGTTCAGATATTTCCAGCCCCCAACCAGTTGCTTCATCAAGATAATATGGTACCTTTAGAAACAATAACAAAATCAATATGATATTCCAACCAATCCCCGTAATATAAAAGCATAGCTAACCTACTAAATACCAATGTTATTGTTATCAATTGCGGATTGCGGAGAATAGCTGCCTTTTCAAATTCTGCTACGCTATAGCAGCAGTTTGACTATACTCAGTACCAAACTGCAAACTATAGCGCTGCAACTTAACTACACTTTGTGCCAAAGAATGCTATGCTTTGGTACTGTAGTGCCGCTATAGCCGCCATTTGACAACAATGCTAAATACTTGAGCTGAAATGCAACTAAATAGTGACCTAAATTATGATTTGCGTGATTCTATATAAGAAACTTTACCAGGTGGCCACCATGGAGGGTAATTGAGGCTGAATAGAGAGGGTACTGGGGGATGGGACACAAAATACCATCCTTTTCCGATCTAATGAGTAATTGCATCATCATATGGACCTAAAAAATAGAGAAATGATAGTCTTTAAATACACTGTAACCATATGAAACTAACAAAAAAATCTCGAAAGCAAAATAGAAACATACTGCTGGGCTTGCACCATCTGTCAAGAAAATGTCATTGGCATTACAAGGAAAACCATCACGCTCTTCAATTCCAGCGGCTATTGTATCACGTAAACCCTGAATACCCTGATATGGAAATATGAACAGTTTCATAGACCGCCCAGTGAATAGTAAAGGAGCAATAATCAAATAAACCAAATTAGATAACCAAATCAATACCTGACTATGACTATAGGCACCAGTTGCTCTTCCAGGAATCTGATCCACAATTTGCCAAGCTCTCTCTATTGAATCAGCACTGCAATATAAATGAAAGGTCAACCACACAGGGAAAAACATAATTCGTGAAGACAATAAGAGGAATATTAAAACCAATGTTGTCAACGGTGGATCACGGAAATAGCAGTTTGTTCATATTCCGCAACGCTGCAGTGTTATAGAGCCACTATAACTACTATCCAACAACACTTTGTACTAAAAAGCGTATCGCGGAACAATGGTGATTTGTTCAAATTCCACTATGCTAGAGAGCCGTAGCACCACTATAGCCTTTATTTGACAGCACTGATTAGAGGCTACAACATAGACCAAAATCATCGGTAACAAAAGCAAGTTTACTTTGCTTCAGAGAATAGACTACAGCATTGTAAAAATGGATTATAAATCTGATAGGGTTTTTCTATCATGTGCAAATTTGTACATGTTAAGAAGTTTAAATTAGCAACTTCGACTTGGAACTTGTGTATTTTATATTAAATAGGTGGTCTTTTTAATAAATAATTGTTCTTTTTTAATAAAAAGTTACTACTTTTAGTTGCTTTAACATGTGCAATACTGCACATGTTAGACAAACCCAATCTGATATTCATTGACATATTCAATTACAATTTTGATATTGTGGATAGAGAGACTATTCAAGCCCAAATACATTTTCCATCGACACAACCACTAAGATTACTGATCCTCTATGATTCGCAATTTAAATGATGCTACTTAGTTTTATATTATTGCAATACCTGAACAAACCCTGTGTTTCACTTTTGTCCAGAAGAGCTGGATAGTCACATAAAGCAAGAACCTGACAGAGATGAGATTGTAAAATAAGAATTGGTTAATTTGTATCAAGACAGTTGCATTCACCATACAGAACTATAAGAAACAAACCTCTCGGAAAAAAGTAATTGGCTGCTGGCCCAGAGACTGAGGATTTCCAATGTTGCAGTAAATTATCTATTTTCAGATAAAAGAGTAGTCAGACGAGAAAAACAAAAACAACAAACATAGAAAAAACTTCATCGAGTAGAAGTGCTGAAGAAAATCTATGCAGCAGGTTCATTTTATTGGTCAGTTTTTCAAACAAATCCCGAAAGATAGAAGCACACCATTTTAACACAGTATTCACATTCATACCAGATGCTTCTAGTTGTATATTTTATATTTTTTCTATTTTTTTAACTTCTACACCAATTGATAAATTGGAATATCGGAATCATAAGATAAATGACAGCATTTTGTTATCTAGATTGGAATATCATAATCATAACATAAATGATAACATGTTATATCTAAAACGACTCGAGCTAATTTTAAGTTGCATCGTATAATTTTTAACTTCAGTCACATCCTCGTCTCCATCGTGACGCGCTGAATTTGTGTCCCTTGTCTTTTCTGTATTCTCTAGATTCAATGACTTCGGCGTAACAGTTTGAGTTGTCATGATATATTCTAGAGTCGCAGCCTCACACTTTTGGATTGTGTCCATAAAATAAGGCTGCCTACTATAACCCCACACAGAGAGTCCAACCCTTCCAGTGACCCTATTAGGAGCTTTATAGCATCATCATGATGCCTTTTAAAAGCCATCCTGAATCCTGATAATAAAAAACCAAATACTCCAGAAGATATGAAATTGTAAAAGAGAAGTACCTCATCAAACGAATGAGCATCTGGATTGGCTTGCAAAGCTTTTTGCAAGTTCTGCAACATTAAGGTATTGTAAGTTATAACAGTCGTCAATTTCAAACTTTAAGTAGCAGAGAATATTTCAATTTTCAAACTGTATTATACTCAAAGCACTGTAGCAAGTGTTTTTCGCTATATTATCTATGAAATGTGCCAAGTCAGAACAAAATTTTGAATCAGTGTTTTGATGACGGAAGTCAAACATTTGCATACAAACATGCCATTGCGGTCTATGGCAGGCATCCCTTCACAGATTGCCTAATATGGTTGTCAAAAAATCCGCAACACCATTCTGCCAAGGCCACAATTTAACAAAACTGTTTTCAATGAATGGCACAAACTTAATATATACAGGAAAATTACAGTACCTGAGCAAGTGTAACAATCTCTCCTCGAACAGCATACTGACATTTCAGAACCTATGCAGGAAAAAAAACCATTGTTTCAGACATGTAACTGAAGATCAAATATTGGTGTAAGTAAAGTGGAGCAAGTATTCAGACCCAAAAACATTGTACGTTACAAATAAAGAACAGTTTTTGTTGATATAAGAAAAGTTTCAGAAAATTTACTTAAATAGCTTAAGTGCATATGCATGTTTAAATTGGCAACGGGTTCAACAAAATCACGGTGTGCCACCGCAATTTTAGCAAAAACTGCGCTTCAGAGACTTACCATGATTTCACCGAACTCAAATATACACTAAGCCATCAAACTATTTATCAAATTTGCATAAAATTTTAACCATAACATGTCTTCTGCCACAAACTATTCACTGATCCCATGGTAGAAAACAAAAACAAAGCAAAAAGGACTTAATTGAGCATAATACTACATAAATTAGCTATGAACCAGTCCTCAGTCACACAACCAAACAGAAACCAAAGCAAAATCAAAATATCAGAGCCAAACCTCAGTCATTATAAACCAAAAAATTAAAAACCCAATAATTCAATCAAAAGTTTACCCTTTGATCAACAACCACACCACACCTCAATTTTGCATGCAAACAGACAAACAAATTATAAAGTAAGAAAAAACAAACGAACCAAACCCAAAACCCTTGTGTAATCACAGACGCATCAAATTCATCATGATCAAAAACCCAAATCAAATAAATCTCAAAAAATTAAACTCAAACACACACCTAAAAACCAAAAATAACAAAAAGGACATCACTAAAAATCACTGAAATCAATCACATAAGCATCAAATAAATCATGATAAAAAACCCACATAAAAAAATTGATAAAATTCAAAACTTTAAACTAAAACAGACCTAAAAACAAAAAGGGCATCACTAAAAACCACTGAAAAACAAGAATAAAAGGGCAATTAAAAACAAAACCTGAGGGTTAATATTTTGAGCGGTAACAGGGAAAGGTGAATCAGAAGCCATTGAAGACAAAGAACGAAGGGGAGAAGGATGGTGATATTGTTGGTTTTGATTCCGAACAAAGACAAGCGAACGGTTGAAAAGATGTCTGAATCTATCTGCAGCGGATTTCCGCATTGTGTGGTGTGCTTGGGTTTATATATTGTGAGAAAGATGGTTTTGTTTTTTGATGCGAAGTTGAAAAGTAACGTGGGTGTGTGTGCGTCTAGAAACTCTTGTAGCACAAGAAAACAATACAACCTATGAATTGTTGAGACGTATCAATTGTCCACGAGCGCCCACGTTTTTATGTCATAGAATATTGAATTGTTCTTGTCACCATACCTTGTTACTTTTTTTTTTTTTTTTTAAGCTTAATTGCACTTTTGAACTCCTATCTTTTTAAAAGTTGCGATTATAGATCCTAACTAATTTAAATACAAAACAGCCTCCTATGTTTTGATTCTTTGGCAGTTTTGGACCCCCAAGACAAAAAAATAAAATAAAAAATGACACGTGGCACCTCACTTAGGGTGTCACGTCAGCGTTGACCGAGTCAACAATGGACTGGGGGTCCAAAACTGCCAAAGAATCAAAACATAGGGGGTTATTTTGTATTTAAATTAGTTAAGGGTCCATAACCGCAACTTTTGAAAAGATAGGGGTCCAAAAGTGCAACTAAGCCTTTTTTTTACCTCATTTCATTGGTACCCTTTTAGGAAATAGACTCATTCTTGAAATAGATTTTGGTCATTCAATCTCAATTATGAGGTTAAGATTATCTTAATGTGTCAAACTGTGTTTAAAATCTGAATCGTTCAATCTCAAATAAAACAGTCGAGATTGGAGTGTGGAACTATGTGAATCCACTATGGTAATGAATCGGGGGCGGAATTTGTAACCATCGGTTAGTCTTGTCCTACAATTTGTCGAAATAGTCAAATTGTTTATCAATTTTTTTCCACATAAATCAAATGAGTCATTTCGACAAGTGTAAATGCTAAACACAATGTTGTGCAATGTTCAATGTTGATATGTCTGACAACGTCGCATATCACGTGTATAAACTAATTTGATAATGAAATGTGTTTGGAGTAAATGTGTGTCACTTTCCCAATCTTTTTATTTATTTTTTAACGGAAAAATAAAATTTTATTAGAAAAGGAGAGAGAAGTACTAAATCCACAAGGCGAAGAAAAGTACAATGTGCAATCTACGCAACAAGAACCAACCAATTACAACTAAAAGAGAAAAGGAAGAGTTCAAAAACCACTCTTAATACAAGTTTGTTGATGTGGATAATGGTTTGTTTACTGGTTTTGGTGTGGGGTTGCAAGCCATTGTGTTTGTTTCTTGTTTACAGTTCGCTGATGATACTTTGTTGGTGAGGACTAAAAGTTAGGCCAATCTTAGATCGTTTAAGGTTGTTTTACTTCTTTTCAAGGAGATTTATGCTTTAAAAGTAAATTTCCACAAAAGTATGTTGTTTGGTGTTAATGTTGGTGAGTCATGGTTGCGTGATGTGACTTCGGTAATGAATTTTAAACATGGCCACCTTCCTTTTCCTTTTTTGTATTGGGGCTGCCCATTGATGGTGATCTTAGAAAGCTGCATTTTTTGTATCCCCTAATTGCGCGTATTAGAAGTAGATTGTCGGGCTGGAAAAGTGGGAACCTTTCTTTGTGGGGGACATGTGATTCTTCTCAAGTCTGTTTTGCCCTCCATACTAGTATATGTTCTTTCCTCTGTCAAGTCGCCCCAATATCTTGGATTAAATGGGATACATTATGCTTGGAAAGGGAAAATGGAGGGCTGGGGAAGGAATTTAATTTATCCTTACTTGATAAATGGGTTGGAGGGTGTTGGAGGAAAGGGAGAGTTTTTGGTATAAAGTGTTATGTGTGAGGTATGATGAGGAAGAAGAGAGGTTATGTTTTGGGGAATGTAGAGGATCAATGTTCAATGTGGTGGCAAACTCTAAATAAAATTAGAGTGGAAGTTGGTATGCTATATGAGGGGTGGTTGTTGGATAATATTCATCGTGAGGTGGAAGACGAGTCCTTTACTTTGTTTTGACGAGATCCGTGGCTTGATGGCTCTTCTTTAGACCTTAGATTTAGAAGGCTTTTTGAGTTAGCGGATAATATTGGCAATTCTTGTGGATATGCATTTTTAGGGTGAGGAGTGAATGGTGAAGCGTGAAAATGGTGCAAAAGGTTGTTTGCTTTGGACAAGGAGTTGGTGGGGGGATGTGTGGATCAGTTGACTTATGTTGTTTTGCAGGTTGATGTGGCGGATCTTTGGGTTTGGAAATTCATTCTTATCAACGGTATACTGTCACAAGTGATTATAACAACTTGACTATGGTGGAAATAAATTTTAATATGGGTTTAATCATGTTTTGTGGCTTAAAGTGGTGCAGCTTAAAATCAACATTTTTGTTTCGCGGTTGTTTCTGAATCGGATTTCAACTAAGGTTGATTTGCTTAGGCACATATTTTGGCTACTTCTCATGTTGATTGTTTGGCAGATTGTGGGTGCTTTGAAGATATAGATAATTTATTACTAAATGTGATTTGCATGAGAGACTTTGATCTTTGATTTTCGGTTGGTTAGATTTCTCAACGGCCACTTCTGATGTTGATTGTTTTGCAGTTTGGTGGGCTAGGGTTTTTTTTTCTTCGAAAAATTCTTGGCTGGCATTTAATACTATCATGATTTATGTGATTTGGGTCATAAGTTTACTAACCAAGAAAAATACTACTCCTAATGCAGTTACTTATGCAACAAGTAAAAACGAGGAAAAAAAATTAATTGCAAACACAAACTAACTAAAAACTTCTATTTACACTAAACAAACTTGGTTTGAATTAGTAATCTCAACCGGTTTTTGGTGTGTCATATGCATAGTTAAAAAAAAAAAACTAATGTGAAACACTCTTGCAGCATATAACAACCTATGAACTTGTTGAGACTTGAGACTTTTTAACATGTCCACCTTATTCTATCAAATTTTGTCCATTTCATGCAATGCATCAGAATCGAATATATATCATTTTTGGGAACAGTCGAATATATATATATATATATATATATATATATATATCTGCTTGTATGGTTTATTGGTTCTCATTACACGGTTACCTTTTCTTTATCTCCTTTCAATCTTACCCTTTTAACTTTTATTGGTGCTGCTACTTTTTTTGGGTGCTATTGTCCTTTTTAATTCATTATGTTTTATTTAATCTTTACTTTGGTATTACTTTAAGGAAAATGTTAAAATGTATTATAACACTTGTTAAGGAAACAACAAATATAAAAAAAGAAAAATAGTTGAAAAGTAGTGTATTCAATTTAGTTATGTACCTTGGTCCCCCTAATGATCCACCAAAGAATTTTCAAAACTTTATTCTCCATCCTTTTTTGATAAGATGAAGAAAAAACTCCCTCAATGAAAAGCTAAGTCCTTGACTTTAGGTAACTTTGGATCAGGCCTGCCTAATTAATTAATATTCTTTGGTATGTTATCTGACCAATGCAAATTCCAATATTAGAATGAAAGTTGCAGTTTTTTTGTAGAGACTTTGTATGGAGCATGCTTGTTGATGCTATGAAAGTCAAAAATTTCACTTGGGAGAAGCTATGTTGGCATAAAGTGGATGGTGGATTGGACTTTAGGAACTTGGTGTGAATCATGCAATCATAATCGAATTAGTTGAGAATTTGTTAGATATATTAAAAATGAATATCACTTTTAAAAACAAATAAAGACTACAATAGTCTTGTAAATATATAAAATACTCACAAATGTCATAAATTGTTATGATATAAATTTGTAAAAATTCAAACAAAAATTTGATTATAAAAATATTTTCAAAAACTCTTATAAGTCAATATTACATTTTTACACGATCATTTAAAGTATACAAGTCTTTCTGCCAAACCAGTCTTTTAAAAGGTGTTTCATATTCTGGATTTGAAATCCCTTTCCAAACCACATTAGCTACTAATTTTACAAACCATTCCAAAGCAGGTCAAAAAAAATGAGTGCAATATAAGTTACAACTTACAAGGGTATGATAATACAATAAATTTGATGGTATTGGCCTATTGGGTCAGTAATGTATTAAAATCAAATGGTAGAATCAAACTGCACAGAAGCACTTGGCAACCACTCTGGGCCTTGGATAAAGGAATCCACAGTGAATTTGATAGCATCTTCGTCTCCGAGAGCGGGCTTATAACCGGCCCATTTGACTCTCCCGGCTACATCTGCTCCTGGCCCAGTGTTCTGATATTCAGCATAGAGGATGCTACTTGGAGGCTCCACATTAGCAACCCAACTTATCCACCCTACTGGTTTCAAGAATGAGCCAATTTCTGATTTCATGATAATAGTGGTGGAGAAATCTTTCCATGGCCTACCAAGGTAAGTAGGTGCTATGAGATTGTCACCAGGTAATGTGGTGAAAGTTGATTTCTGGATCACAATTCCAGAGTTTTGATTAGGATCCTTTTTACCCTGAGCTGTTATTGTGTTGAACTGGTTTGACATAGGCTGTCTAGGCATGATTTTGCAATTTTGGAACACAGCAGCGGCATTTCCGAATATGAAATCTATGGTGCCTGTAATGTCACAGTCGCGGTAGAATTGACGATTTGAATGTGCATAAAGGGTGTCCTGATATCCAACAAATGAACACCTGTAGAACACGGATTGATCTGAGCCGGATCGCATTGCCACAGCTTGGTGCTTAGATGCACCTGCAGTGTTCAAGAATTGTATGTCTTTGGCAATGAATCCCTTGCCTTTAACAGCTGCAAAGAATCAACATGATCCAGATTAGTATCAATGCAACAAGATCTTATGTTGAACTATTGTATGATATAGTACATATGCTATATGGTGTGCAATGTGGGTATAATTTAATCTCATCTGAAGGTAATGCTGCAAATAAAATGTTCACTAAGTTTCTTTCTTGCTAAAAAAAATGCTCACTAAATTAACATTACAGGAATATTTGTAGGATTTTGCATCAACATCATAGTTTCAAACAAAAGAAAAGGTCAGCTCCTAAAACACAAAACTATGTTTAATGTTTGGATTGACAGTGACTTTCACAGAACCGCCACTGTGATATTGACAAAAACTACACTTTAGATCTTCAAAAATATCCGTGTCATCTTGATTTTACTAAAATCACTGCAAATCCAGATGTGCATTCATATATGAATTTTGTTAAACTCACCACAAATCTAAACATGCACTAATGCGTGGATATATGGTAAGATGTTATTATTGATTTAGATGTATAACATGCATCCACATGGGAGGCTATGCACATTGAAGTCAGGAAAGATATCCAAACCAAATATCTTATTCATAGTCAAAACATCAATGATTATAGGTGGCTCAGAAAACGAAAGAGGGGACAGACAACAAATTTTGTGGACCTGCTATCAGATCAAGTTCACATGATGATACCATGTGATTCCCAGACACACAAAAAAGACATTTCCCACTAAACCACATGCCGCATGATAATATATGTTTAGATTCCCATGATAATATAACAAGCAAGTTAATTGATTCCTAACAGTTTCCTCCCATCATGTACAAATTCAAACTAAGCTAAGTGTATGTCTAGATTGAAGATGAATTTGGTAAATTCATGGTGCCACCGTGATTTTGTAGGATAACTTTTGTCAAAATCACAATGGCGCACTATAATTTTACAAAACTTATCGTCAATCCAAACATATGCTAAACCTATCATCCCACACTTGAGTATTCAAGACACATATCCTCTTGTTCAATTATCTGTAAGACTTTTATCTTAATCAATAAACAAGTTTTTTCTCTATAAACTCTTTGAGGTGCAATCAAATAAATGAATTTGTAATAAATCCACGAGTCAAATAATTGTTATTAAGTAAAAACAAATATCACTTGCATTTATTATAAACAAAGTACTAAAAAAATCACTCAATTTTATACATTTTCGATAAATCACATCTTGCACACAGAGCCAAATTCATTGCAGGGTGCTTAATAAAAAAAACCATTGCAGAGTATTAAACAGATGAAATAACCAAATCAATAGCAGGAATTATATATTAGCTTAATTTTAGTGTGAATCGGCTGCACACAACTGTAAAGATTAATGAATAAAAAAGTAAACACTTACCGAAAGTGGCGGTTTCAAAGGTTGGTGTGCCGTCGATGTAATTCCGGCTACCGGATACGACGGTTTCCGTCATACCATCACCATAAATCATCACATTCCATGTATTCTTATCCAAATCAATATTCTCTACATACACCCCTTTCTTCACATACACCACAAATCTCTGCAGACTCTTCTTCTTCACCAACTTCAACGCCTCGCCTATTGTCTTATACTGTCCACTTCCATCCTTCGCCACCACCGCATCCGGCACTGTTTCATTCACCACCGTCGCAAGCAGCCTCCTCTCTGCCGTTCCCAACCACTCCGGAAACTCTCCGAGCAACCTAATTGGTAACAATAACAATAATTAGTATACAACAACGCTTATACATCAAATTAGCAATGCTTACTAGATTACTCTTCGACTATGAAGTCTGAATACCATCACGTAATTCAGTGTAATTATATGTGTCGGTGTCAAACATGACACATATCTGACACCTGGACACACCTAATCCGAGGAGTGTAGCTCTCCAAGCAATCTAACAAGTGCAGTTATAGCAACTAACTATTACATCAATTACCTGCGGTGATGATTTGAAACTTCAAAATTTGACAACAATCTGATCACCTTGGACACAATGGCCAAACTATTACTAGCAAACTCCGTAGAGTTTCTCATGATCCTCTCTATTTCCGGTATAACACCACGCGCCGCCGTGGAGTTAACTTCCCCAACAGCATCCAAACAAGTATCATGATCCGTTAACGCCGCACTCAGCCATGTCTCCACATCACGAATCTTCGCCGGAGAAAGCATCTTTCCACCATCAACAATCGTCGACATTGAATCATTCAACCGATCCAATGAATCAGCAAGTACATTATCACAAACTCCAATAGCTTTCTTAACACGCGGTTCAGTGGCTTTTTCACTGAAGCGCGTGAGAGAAAGCTTGGAGAGTTCATCAATGGCGACTTTGAGTGAGAGTTTGAAGAGTTGTTCAGGATCAGTGGTGTTGGAATCAGGAAGAGAAGAGATGGAAGAGAAGCATGAGTTAGGGTACTGAGTTGACTCACAAACTGCTTTGAGTGAGGTAGCGGGTGTTAACTCGGTGTTGGGGAGTGAGTTAGGTGAGGAAGAGGATTCAGTGTTGTGCTTGTGTATGAGGATTCCTGCAACTGCAGCTATGATGACTGCTACTAGAATGATGGAGGAGATGATTATGATTGTGATGCGTTTACGTGTCTTTTTTTGGAATGCTTGTTGTTCTATTTCGTCTACTTTGCCATAACCTTTGAAAGATTTCATAGTATCCATTGTTGTTGTTTTGCTTTGTGTGTCTTTTTTGAAGTTGCAACTTGTTATGCTGTTGTTTATAGGTTTTTGGTAACTTTGGTTGGCATTGGCACTTTATATAGGAGTATGGGAAAGATAAGATAAGTAAGTAGATGACAGGTTTTTAGGTTAAGATATAAATTACTTTTTTGTATTATTATGAATGAATGGTTTTTATGGGATGATGAGAACGTGTTGACTTGTTCATGACTTATTTCTACGATGCTTCATTGTTAAGATCTTGAGTAATGTAATGACTAGCTCAGAGTATTAAAGAAAAAACTTTTGTTAATAATTTATGGGTCGACAAGTTAACATCATAGTGTTTGGTTAATTGAGCACATAATTAATCCATTTCAGCATCTTAGCTAACAAAAAGAAATAATATTTTGGACACTTGTGGTTGTACAATATTACTCGGTTGAGTGTATTTATCTCTTAGTTTAGTTAGGAGTGATTGAGTCAAGCTGATTTTGTGGTAAAGTTGTTAATGTACGCGGTTTGGTTATGTTAATGGCTCATTTCTAAGTGAAGCTGAGCTGTGTATGTGTTGTATGGATCATATAGTTACTATCACAACAGTTTTGGGTTCATAGAAAAGGACTTTCTCTTTCAATTCAGGCAGCAAGTTTTAGTCAAACCATCAAACTATTTAAAAGTACCTGCTTATGTAGGGGTGGTTTCTACTTTCTAGGGTTGTATGAAACGAATAGCCATTCAAATTTATTAGTAAAGAGAAGAATGATATTCTTAAATTTACCTAGGAAAAATTATAAATTGAAATTTAAAAATGTTCATTCTATTATTAAATTATGAATAAAGTTGAAATTAGGACTTGTATCTTCGATGATTAAGGTAGACTCCTTCGAGCCATCCAATGGGTTCATGATCTCGGTTTGAAAGATATGATTTTTGAGCTCGATTCTCCAACGATGGTAAACATATTCAAAAGCAAGGAGATAGATATTGTTTGAAAGCTTGGAGATATCATTTGAGATTGTAAACGTACATGTAATTCTACTTTTCCCTATTCTTGTGTTGAGTTAGTTTGAATGAACACAAGCCAATGTGGTTGCTCATGCCTTAGTAAAGACAGCCACATCTCTAGCGGGTTTCCACTTATGTACTCAATTGTATTAGTACTCTCATTATCAATGATATGAATTAAGTCGCTTCCCCTAAAAAAATGATACAGGATGAAAGAGTAGAACACACACCTTATGGAATATAAATCAACTTATTTAACAATTGAATCAACTTGTGTCCTTCAAAAGAAAAAACTGAATCAACTGTGTATAATTCTATTCCAAATTTTGTATGAAATTCATTTTTTTCACATGCGTTTCTTCCATTTGAGGTTATCATATTTGAGATGTGTTAAACACAAATCAGGATACATCTCTAAGTTAGAAATTGAATTTTAGTACGCCATGATGTTAATCTAACTCTTTCTGCTAGACTCAATCCATTAATTTTTTTTAATGAAATTTTATTCAACTTTATATCCATACGGGAACCGATAATTTACACCCACTTAATATCATCTAGTGTAAATTAGGGAGTGTGCACATTTTCATTATTTCAATCATTTTTCACTGTTTGAAGTCATTATGAAATCGTTTTGTAAATTTGGATCAAAGTGAGGAAATTAGCAAGTCTTTTTTGTTTTTTTGTGTGTATATATATATAATATAGTATATATCAACCGTCCAAATATATCCTAACAAATTTTTTCTTGAAAGGCATCCTATAAATTTATTATCATTTTTTTTACCAAACAATTTATTATTATCATTAGAAAACACTCTAAGCAAAGTTAATACAATTTTTTTTAGCAAGTTAATAGTAGTGGAAAATGGAAATGGGCAAATGGCAAGTTGAGAATCGCAGGCCGTAGCAGAAACAAGAATCAATCAAATAGCCGGTAATTGCGCTAAAATGCATGCCATTTGGTTCTTTGTTCCCCACCTGTCTACATGTTATTATTCTCATTAGTTTTTTTGAGCAATTATTGCAAAAGTTTTCGAGTAAGAAAAAAAAAATATTGTAAAAGTTTTCGTGTAAACTCGATAATTTTAGAGACTGATTGCGAAAGTTTATTATATTGTAAACCAACTACAAATGATAGTATGATACATTACCTTTTTTTTTTTTTTGTACAAACCATACTATATGACTTTCAAATTAGGTAGTATGATTCAAGAAAAAAATATGTTTGATTTTTTCAAAAACAAAATACGTTTGATAAAAGATATTTACAATGGTCCCTAAAAAAAAGATATTTACATTGGTAATCTATGCTATATATAGATATATCTACCTTGTTAATCTATACTATATATAAATTAAATAAGAGTAAATTACACTCCCTCCCCTTAAAGATGCTTGAATTACACTTCCCTCCCCTCTTAAGTTAAAATATACACTTTACTCCCTCAATATTTTTTTTATGTTAAAATTTATACTCCCCTCTCTTATAAGATGCTTGAATTACAAACCCCTCCCTTAATAATTAAATATGCACTACACTTTAATCTATTTGAACATAAATAAATATTCTTATAATATATATATATATATATATATATATTAATTTTGAATCACCATTTAAGAAAAATTAATTTATTTCTTTATAGTTTAAATGTCATGATAATTAAATTTAAATATATTGCTATTGATTTTATAAATTAGAGTATAAAATTAACTTTTAAATAATCATATTTTAATGATTTTAGTAATTTTTCACATATTTTAATTTTGTTTTGGGTTGTTTCATGTTTTATAATAGAGTTTAAAACTACATGTTAATGAAATTGTGAATAAAAAATAGCGAAAAATATGTATTCAATTTTTTATTATATTAAAATAGACCCACAATAATATTTTTTTTAAGTGTGTTAAATTATTATTTTTTGCTAGATTATTAGAAATAATAAAATAGAATATTGAGGGAGTAAAGTGTAGATTTTAACATAAGAGGGGAGGGGGATGTAATTCAAGCTTCTCTTAGGGGAAGAGGGTGAAATTTTTTCTAATATGTTTTGAATAAGAGGGGATGGAAGTGTATATTTTAACTTAAGAGGGGAGGGGAGTGTAATTTACTCATTAAATAAATAAAGGATTTTGAGTTGACTTTTATATTATTTCAATTGTAACTTTAAACAATTTTTTCAATAGTGATTTAAATATCTTTTTGATCCTTATAAATATATTAACCTTTTGTTTTAGTCTCTTTAAAAAATTTCTTTGACTTTTAGTTCCTATAAATTTTTCAATCACCACTTTTGGTCTTATATAAGAGCTACAAGTTCTCAAAATGAGTAACAAACTACTATAACTAACTTCCAACTGTAAAAACAGAATTTTGAAGCTCTATCACTATGTTAATTGCGCATCAAATAATCTTACAAACTCTATTATTACATTACTTGTGTCAAAAGTAATTAAGTTATTTTGACTAAAATTTGAATGAATTCTCAACAAACTGATGGTAAGTGCAGTGCAATAGAATATACAACAGGTGTTAACGGATTCGTTGACACCAAATCTCAACCGTCTATTTCAATTAATCCCATGGTTTACCTCACACCGGCATTCCTTAACAGTGCATCATATTTTATCTGTTCAATTTGCTCTAACAGAACAAAGTCTTAAAGAACATCCATGAAACCATCTGTCTTCTTACCGATCTCAACCACACAACACATCATTTCTTGTTTATCAAAAACTAATCACCAATTCAATTTAATTTTGAAGGGTTTTTATTTTACAAAACTCATCGAAGAACTACGTATGATCACAACTATCACACAATCAAATATGCAATTGCTTTTAATTATGGCTAAAATATGGTTTTGGTCCCTGCAAATATGTCTCGTTTTGGTTTTAGTCCCTGTAAAAAAAATTTGTTGTTTTTGGTCCCTGCAAATATGCCTCATTTTGGTTTTGGTCCCTGACTCCACTTTTGTGATGATTTGCACACGTGGCACATGATGACTGAACCCATTTATTAGAGAAATAGTCCCTGCAAAATCTTTTGATTTTGAAAAAGGTCCCTGCAAAATATTTTGTTTTTGAAAATAGTCCCTGCAAAATATTTTGTTTTTGAAAATAGTCCATGATTTTCAAAAACAAAATATTTTGCAGGGACCAAAAACAACAAATTTTTTTTACAGGGACTAAAACCAAAACGAGACATATTTGCAGGGACCAAAACCATATTTTAGCCTTTAATTATTAATCATGGCAAAATATTCCACCAATATAAGCAAGCACATCAAAAACTCAATTTCCACACCTGCAATTCCACCAATCGAAGCAATCATTTAAAATACTACTTTCCCCTAATTACGAAGGGTTTCATACTTTGACCTAAATTGTTTGTTGCAATCTAATCTATCTATATGAAGAATTAGTCAATTAGCCCAAGAAGAATAAAGATATTACTATAGAATATCGATGAGTGGAGGGGAATAATTTTTTCAGAAGCAATAAAAGTATATGATTAAAATTGGGTTAATAGTTTTTTTTTAAGATGCAAAAATGAGATATATTAATACGGACACCGCAATTGTTACCGCACAAGATGTGCCCAACAATCACAAAAATGTCAGAGTCTAAGCAAAAATTAGAAACAAATCAGTCAATACCCAGACATAAAAGAGGGCTCGACCACCACTGATGAGTGCCAAAACTAAATACAACATTACTAGCCTTTAGCCACCACAACGAAGTTAATTTCACTTTATCTAGCAATTGAGGCACAGTACTATGTCTATTTCTAAAAAGCCTATCATTCCTTTCATTCCACAGCACCGAAACACAAAGCAACCAAATCAAGTGGAAGAAAGACCGTCGCCCTCTCGAACAACCTGCATAATGAATAAATTGCACAAAGTGATCTGAAGTTGATTGAGAGTCGACACCTACCACTCCTAACCAATGCCGCACCATCGGCCATAATGCACCAAAAGTTGCACAGGACAAAAACAAATGAGTAACATCTTCGACAATCCCACATCCAGCAACACATAATCGCTCCTCCACAGATAGAATGCCACGATTTGCCAAATTAAGTTTTGTAGGTAACCGATCCCTCAGTAGTCGCCAAGCAAGGATAGATACTTTGAGAGGGACCTGTTTATGCCAAATTAAGTCCAAATTATGGTGTAATTGGGGCTACTCCTGTGATGTCAGCATGTCATAGACTCCACGTACAGAATACCCATCATCATGATTAGGTAACCAGAGCCATCTGTCTAACACTGATTCCTGCAAAGAAACTGTTAGTAACAAAGCCCTACACTCCTCTACCAACTCCTCCTCCCAAGCCCACAACCGCCGACGCCACCTCAACGCCTCCCCGCCCACATCCACCCCCAGCAGGAACATATTCCTAACTGAGATTGATTTGTGAACAGACAAGTCAAAAAGGCGCCTAAACCGGACACAAAGAGGAACATCTCCACACCAACAATCACGCCAAAAATCAGTATCTGCCCCATCTCCCACTCTCCTCCTAACACAAGACCCAAACCATCCCTCGCCACCCTCACCTATCCCATCTCTAATCCTCACGATCTCCCTCCACCACGAAGAACAACTCCGGCCCCCATCCTCCAAACCGCCATCCTCCACACCATACCTAGCCACTAACACCTTTCTCCACAAAGCATCCCTCTCCAATAACAACCTCCAACACCATTTACCCAACAAAGCAATGTTAAACTCCCTCAACCTCTTAACCCCCAACCCTCCATACTCCTTCCTCATACTCAAAGTATCCCACCTAACCCAAAATATTTTTCTTTTTTCCTCACCCCCTCCCCAAAAAAATTTATTAAACAAAGATTCAATGGAAGAGATTATACCTGCCGGAGCTTTGAAAAAGGAAAGTGCATAGACAGGTAGAGCAGTCAGGACGGACTTTAGAAGAATCAAACGGCCACCGAAGGAAAGAAACCGACTTTGCCAACCAGCCAATCTAGATTTAATACGGTTCACAACAGCTTCCCAAAACAAAAGTCGACGAGGATCGCCGCCAATCGAGAGCCCCAAATAGAGAAACGGGATTTTACCTACTTTGCACCCCAACACAGATGCCGCTTCTGACAACCACGAATCATTAATATTGACCCCTACCAGAGAACTCTTATGAAAATTAACTTTCAATCCCGACATAGCTTCAAACAGAACAAGACCAGCCCTCAGCGCCCGCACATTAGCCCAGCTTTTATTCCCAATAAGAAGCGTATCGTCAGCGAACTAAAGATGAGACACAACCACCGGATCCGCACGCCCCACTCTATACCCCGAAAACATACCTGCGTCTACTAACGCTTTCATCAACACATTCAAACCTTCTGCTGCCAATAAAAATAAAAAAGGAGATAAAGGGTCACCTTCACGCAATCCCCGTTCAAGATGGAACTCATCAGTAGGACTTCCATTCACAAGGACAGAGGCAGTAGCGGTACCAACACATTCTTTTATCCACTTACGCCACACTACCGGAAACGACATACTCCCCATAACCTCATCAAGATACCCCCAATCAACAGAATCAAACGCCTTTTCAAAATCCACTTTGAACAACAGAAGTTCTTTCTTAAGTTTCCTAGCCTCATCTACCACCTCATTAGCGATCAGAATTCCATCAAGAATTTGTCTGTTTTTAACAAAAGCAGACTGAGCCTCGGACACTACACTCCCCATAACCTGCCTCAACCTGTTGGCTAGAATTTTCGCCAGAATTTTATACATGCTCCCCACTAAAGAGATAGGCCGAAACTCATTCAGAGATTGTGGACTTGCAACTTTAGGAATTAGGGCAATGAACGTAGAATTTATGCCTTTCGCTAATTTTCCATTCCTATGAAATTCGGTTACAAATCGCACTAAATCTGTTTTTATCTCAGGCCAAAAAGACTTAAAGAAACCCAAGTTGAACCCATCAGGGCCCGGACTCTTAAAACTGTCACAATCCCACACTGCTGCCTTAATTTCATCCTCAGAAAAGGGTTTAGTCAACCCGCCCCTTTCAAGATAAGAGAGTTTCCGAAACTGGAGGTGTCCCACACCCGGCCGCTCCAATCTTGGATCAAGAAAATGATTTTTAAAATGAGAAAACACAGCTTGACGAACAGGTTGAACACCCTCCACCACAACCCCGTCCACCGAAATCGAAGACAACGAATTAGTTCTTCTTCTAGCGGCTAAGACAGAGTGAAAAAATTTGGAATTAGCGTCACCATCCCGGAGCCAATTTAATCTTGACTGCTGCCAACAAATACTTGTATTAAGACGAGACAAAGAATGAATATCCGTCGAAATACCATGAAGTTCACCGAGTTCTTCCTCAGACAACTCCTCCTCCTCCCCTTTACTGTCTAAGGACGCTTGTCTGATCTTTAACTCAGCAATCTTAGACGGTAGATTATGCGTATTTGCAGCATGCCAGTCTTTCAGAGATACCTTCAGAAGTTTCAATTTTTCTTTAAGAACATGACCACCCCACCCAGACACCTGAAAAGAACCCCACTTTGCACGAACAAAATCATTATAACCAGGCATATCTTGCCAACATTTCAGGAGACGCACCGGTCTCGGCCCCCAATTCTCTTCATCCACAGACAACACAATGGGACAATGATCAGATAAACCTCTTAACTGAGCTATCTGAATGCAATTAGGCCACACCATACACCATTCTTCAGAGAGCAAGAACCTATCCAACCTACTCATCGAACGACCATCCCCCTTATACCAAGTAAACTTCCTCCCACTTAGCGGTAAATCAATCAAAACTCGATCTTCAATAAAATCATTAAAAGGTGCACAATCAGCTACCACCTGAGAACCCCTAACCGACCGCCTTTCTTCAACTGACCGCACAGTGTTAAAATCTCCACAAACACACACTTTATTATTACCTAAAGAAAGCAACCTCGAGGATAGTAAATTCCACAACTCTTGTTGAGCACTCCGATTGCAAGGTGCATAAACATTAAAAATATAAAAATCCTCGTTAGAATTAATAAACTTGCCATGAATCATCAAAAAGTGCGCACCACGAATAGTTAACCAAACCTCCACCTCCAACCTATCCCAAATCGTAACCAGACATCCAGACGCCCCCACAGACGGACTATAAGAAAAACCATGATTCGAAGGGCCCCACAGCGAAGTACAGAGAAAATCATCAATAACCTCCATCTTTGTTTCCTGAATACACAAGTTAATAGTGTTTTTGGCCCCCTATAATATAGTGCACTTTTGGTTTTAGTCCTGTAGAATTTTTTTTTTAGATTCCACCCTTGAAAAATGAAGATTCTTCAGGATTGGCCACTCACCCCAATGAGTCAGCAGAATCTCCTACGTCGCAGCGACATGTCAATTTCTTTTCTTTTTTTTAATTTTTTTTTCATGCCACGTGTGTAAATGAACGCCACGTGGCATTTATGATTTTTTTAAAATAATCAAAAATTTAAAAAAAAAATGGAAAAATTAATAATGATTAAAAAAATCTGGAAAAATTATAAATATAATTTTAAAAAACGTGAAATTTAAAAACGAAAAAAATCTTAAAAAATTAAAACAAAACCTGGAAATTTTATGAAAAAATTTAAAAATTCTGGAAAAATTAATAAAAATAAAAAATGATTAAACAAATCTGGTAAAAAGGAAAATAATGAAAAAACACTATTAACCCAAAAACACTAATAATGAAAAAATTTGGGAAAAAAAAAATCTGGAAAAAAATATTCGAATATTTTTTTCGAATATATATTGAAATTTTCGAATATTTTTCTCCAGAATATCATATTTAAAAGAACAAAATTTTGGAAAAAAAATTAATCATATTTAAAAAAACTAACTTTTCGAAAAAAATTATGGAAAAGATTTAAATAAAACTTCTTACTTTTGAGAATAAAAATATGAATTTTTTCCAGAATTTTTTAATTTTATCGGAATTTAAAAAAATCTTAAAATTTAATTTTTTTTCTAAATATATTAATTTTTAGAAAATTTTAATATATATTAATCTTTTCCAGATTTTTTTTTTTTCCTGAATTTTTTCATTATTTTTCTTTTTACCATATTTTTTATTTTTATTAATTTTTCCAGAATTTTTAAATTTTTTCATAAAATTTCCAGGTTTTGTTTTAATTTTTTAAGATTTTTTCGTTTTTAAATTTCACGTTTTTTAAAATTATATTTATAATTTTTCCATATTTTTTTAATCATTATTAATATTTCATTATTTTTTTTTTAAAAATTATAAATGCCACGTAGCGTTCATTTACACACGTGGCATGAAAAAAAAATTGACACGTCCCTGCCATGTAGGAGATTCTGCTGACTCATTGGAGTGAGGGGCCAATCCTGAAGAATCTTCATTTTTCAAGGGTGGAATCTAAAAAAAAAAATTACAGGGGCTAAAATCAAAAGTGCACTATATTACAGGGACCAAAAACACTATTAACCCATTAAAATTCAAGATGTCTGCGAGGTCAAAATTCAGGACTAGCATGGGTTAACTTTAAAATATTTTTAAGCCGTTGATCTAAAAAAAAAAGACGATTGAGATTAGGTGTCAACGAATCCGTTGATATTTGGTGTCAATGAATCCTAACTATATATATATATTGTATGTCGTGACTATTTTATGTATATTATTATGATTTAGTGATTAATAATTCTCATATGAGTATTTTAGAAATAATATTGGTTATATGAGTATATATAATTAGTGGGGTGTAGATCATAAAATAAGTCTAATTAAGTGGGCTGAGTGATAGGAAAGTAAAACAATGGTTTAATTGTTATGGTTTAATGTTTTTTTTTTTTTTTTTTTTTTTTAACAAATCAAAATGGAATATATTACTAAAAAAACAGCGTAATTCACCCCGCACAAAGTGTGCTAAAGTGATGAATCCTCTAATATCTGTTACAACACCATAGCACCTAAAAATAAAGATGCCACCACCTAAACATAAATGACGAAAACAACTTAAATCACACCCATACAAAAAAGGGGGTGTCTCCACCAATCGTAAAAGCCAAAAGAAATAGGCTCAACATTCGAAGATAGCCAGAGAAAAGAATTTAACTTAACTTTTTCAACAATATGTAACGGATCAATAATCGTATCAGAGAAGACACGGTTGTTTCTCTCCTTCCATATTGCCCAAACACAAGCAAGCCAAATAACCTTAAAAAACACGTGAGTAGATCTAGGCAAACTCGCCAAGTGAGTAAACTGAATATAATGATCCTTAATAGAACCTGGAGAAACAAAAGAAAACCCAAGTCAGTGACAAAGTAAAACCCAGACTCTTCCAAAAGATTCGCATCCAATGAAGAGATGACCTGTCGTTTCTGATAAACCACACCCTCCAACACACACACTGTCGTTTGGTTGAAGAATGAGACGACACACCAAATTTGCTCTTGTAGGAATTATGTCTTGTAGCATCCGCCAAGCAAAAAACGACACTTTTTTCGGAACTAATTTGTGCCACACATCAATAAAATTCTCATCAGTCAACTGTTCTTCATAAGTTGTGAGAAAACGATAAGTCCCACCAACACTATATTCATGAACAGGATCTAGTAACCACCGCCAACGGTCATGAATATTAACCTGTAAAACAATGTTAACCAGCAAAGTGATACACTCCCTCATGCTCTCCTCCTCCCAGGCTAATAACCTCCGTCTCCAAACCCACCCATTGCCGCCCTCAACCCACCCCCAACGCTCGATATCTGCCACCGAACACTCCTTATGCACCGCTAAATCATAAAGATGACTAAATTGAATCTTTAAGGGTACTCCTCCTAGCCATTTATCAGTCCAAAAGAAAGTACTACTGCCATTTCCTACCTCCCTCCTAACATTACCATCAAACCAGTTATCTACTCCTGATCCCACCCCATCCCTCACCTTGCACAACATACTCCACCAACCAGACGCTTCTCTCCCTCCTTCCTGAATTGACCACCAACCTCCCCGTACCGTGCCTTTAAAACGCGATACCACAATCCTTCTTTGTCAATCAACAACCTCCAACACCATTTTCCTAACAAAGATAAATTAAATTCACCTAACATCCGCACCCCCAAACCACCTCGATTCACAGGTAAACAAATAATATCCCATTTAATCCAAGCAATTTTTTTAGAGACCTCACAACCCCCCCAATTTTTTTTTTAAAGTTCGATTCGATAGAAGAAATTATACCTGCAGGTGCCTTGAAGAAGGAAAGAAAATAAACCGGAAGAGAGGATAGGAAAAATTTCAGAAGAACCAAGCGATAGAAATTTATTATTCCACGACGACAATCTAGGAACAATTCGGTCCACAACCGGTTTCCAGAAACTAAGTCTTCTACTATCTCCGCCTATAGGTAATCCTAAGTACAAAAAGGGAATTGTACCAGTTTTACAGTTCAACACCGAAGCCGCTTCCACCAACCAATTATGAGAAATATTTACACCTGTCAACATGCTTTTATTAAACTTTACCTTCAACCCCGACACCTCTTCAAGTAATAGCAATACCACCCTCATAGTGCGAACATTCAACCAACATTTCTCTCCAATAATGATAGTGTCATCAACAAACTGTAAATGTGAAATTTTGACTTCACGATGAGTTCCAATACCATAAGCATTAAATAAATTTGACGACACCGCAACCTTCATCAAAACCTTCTGCCGCTAGTAAAAATAAAAAAGGCGACAAAGGGTCCCCCTGTCTAAGTCCCCTCTGAATAGGAAACTCTTCTGTCGGGCACCCATTGGCAAGAACCGAAGCAGTAGCTGTTCCAACACACTCCATTATCCACTTCCGCCAAAGTGTCGGAAAATTCATGTTAAGCATCACTGAATTCAAATAATTAAGATCTACCGAGTCATAAGCCTTTTCAAAATCGACTTTGAACAATAATAATTCTTTTTTCTGACGCTTTGCTTCATCAACAACCTCATTTGCAATAAGAATGCCATCAAGAATTTGTCTACCCCGCACAAAAGCTGACTGATTATCAGACACCACATAACTCAAGATAGAACGTAAACGATTTGCAAGAACCTTTGCCAACACTTTATACATACAACCAACAAGAGAAATAGGTCGAAAATCACCAAGCTTCTGGGGACTGGCCACCTTTGGAATTAGGGCAATAAAAGTGGAGTTGACACCCTTCGTCAGCTTCCCATTACGATGGAAATCGAGAAGAAATTTCATAAAATCATCTTTCAACTCATTCCAAAAATCTTTAATAAAACCAAGATTAATACCATCCGGCCCGGGACTTTTGAAGCTCTCACAATCCCACACAGCCTGTTTAACTTCATCAACAGAAAAAGGACGAATCAAACTATCTGATTGAGCATAAGACAACTTCCGGAAATTTAAACCTTGAATTCCAGGTCGGCTACCCTCTGAAGCACGAAATTGATTGGCAAAATGATTAAAGGCAGCCGCACGAATGTTCTGAACCCCTTCGACAAGTACTCCATCAACATGAATCAAGTGAAGAGAATTTCGACGCTGTCTGTTAGACATCATATTATGGAAGAATTTAGAATTTGCATCACCTTCTCTAACCCAATTCATCATCGCCTTCTGCCAATTCATACTAGTATGCACACATGACAAGGAATGTAATTTGACAGACAACTCACGAATTTCATGAGTTTCTTCTTCCAATAAGTTGGACTCCTCCCCTTTATTTTATTTTTAATTGTTGATTAAACTAATTACAAACCCGTGCTTCGCACGTGTTGAATAATGTATTTTCTAAAATAATTGTTACAAAGAAAAAATGAGCAAATTAAGGAACATTGTCATTCTTAATAAATTTGAAAGGAACATTGTTATTTTTTAACTCTCTTTCTTGCACATAAAAATTCTATAAGTAACCAACATTTGTCCATTCTGTATGAGACCAACATATACACATGCTTGTGTGTGCAGCCCATTTGGATAGACATTTTGGAACTATAATGTAATGAAAAAATCTTTGTAATCACTTCTAGGCAATAAAAATATTGAATATTTAAACAAAATATGTTAATTCTGCTGCAGAATAAATGACACATGCATTCATTTGACATTTTAAAGCTACATTGAATGAATGGTTAATATGTCTTTATCCCCTGTAATATAGAACATTTTTGGTTTTTCACCCTGTAAAATATTTTTGTTTTGATTTACCCCCCTAATAGGCCAAACAAAAATGAAAATTCCTTGAAAAAAAAAATTGGTTTTTGTTTGGTGATGAGTCAATTATATGTTATTCTAATATGCTTTTTAGTTTAGTTTTATTTAGATTTTATTTAGTTTTATATTAGTATTATTTCCTTTTTAGAATAGTTTACTTTAAAATGCAATTTATTATATTTCAGGGAAGAATATTGGATGGAGAAAGTCTTGGAGCAAAAGAAAGGGATTTGGAGCAGATTGGACACAAAAATATGAAGATTGGGAAACAAAATATATCTCCCACAAGTCAGAAGCTTGGCACGGCCCGTGCTAGCCTTGGCACGGCCGTGCCACCCTCCAGATGCCTTTTGCTGCTTTTGCTTTGACTCCAAGCTATTCTATTTTGGCGCACAATCTACCGAGGAATATTCTAGGAATATACTTGCTTAGATTTTAAGTCAATTGTGTACTATAAATAGAGTAGCTAGCCATCACTAAATATTCATCTTTACTTGGAATACAATAAGTGACAATTGCTTTTCAATAAAGTTCTTTTCCTTTCCTTTATTTTCCTGTCTTTCACTTTCATGCTTTCTCTCTTCTCCCCCATGTCTACGATGAACATGAGTGAGTAGACTTCTTCTTGTCTTGGGATTGTTGGATAAGTCTAAATGACATAATCCTAATCAAACCAAGCCCTAAGCCTTAATCTTATGTAACCCTAGTTTCTTATCTGAATTCACCGTCTTAACATGGATTAACCATTATCAAACTGTGGAAACGAAAGTGGAGGGTTTGATAATTGTTCGTCCATTATTCCAAATATCAATTCATAAAACGAAAGTGGAGCTTTGATATTCGAACAAGTGAATTCAGACAAGGATTGCAAAGTCAGCGAAATAGGCTTTGCAATCTTTGAGACACATAGTTTCGATCTTTAAGGGAACTAATAGCAATCAAGTCAGCGAAATAGGCTTGGTTGTTAGAGGAACCAAAATCCAATAGTAATCAAGTCAGCGAAATAGGCTTGGTTGCTAGAGGAACTTAAGAGAAACTGTCTTGAGAAATTAGGTCTAACATAACATTATAAGCTTATGGTTTCGGTTTGAGAAGGACTTGTTAATTAGATGAAACCAACGATCCCAAGGCTCTTTTATTATATTGCTTTCAACCGTTTAAAAAACCCCCAATCTACAATCTCTTCTCTCTTCTAATCTTCTCTAAAGATTAATTAAATTGAACTACTCCCTGTCGGAACGATACTCTTTTTACTACTTCGGTAAGACCGTGCACTTGCGGTTTTATCTCATCAAGTTTTTGGCGCCGCTGCCGGGGAGTAAACTAATTTGATTAATTCTTTCTTTGTGATTAGAACTCTCTTCTCTTCTACTTTTCTTCCTTTTTTTTTTTACCACTAACTTCTTGGGTTCTCGGTTTCTTATGCGAAGAAGTAAAAGTCTCGGAGAATTTATTCCTGAGATCGAAAGATTTTTGCATAAGAAAAAGAGAGAGGCACAAAATAATACCGCTATGGCTGAACGTACTCTCAAAGAGTATGCTACTCCTTCAACGGAAGAGCCACAAGCTATTATCGTGTACCCAACGGTTGCGGGTAATAACTTCGAAATCAAGCCTGCACTACTCAATTTAGTGCAGCAAAACCAGTTTTCTGGATCACCCACTGAGGATCCAAATCTCCATATTTCTTCCTTCCTTAGACTCAGTGGCACCATAAAAGAGAACCAAGAAGCCGTAAGACTTCATCTCTTTCCCTTTTCCTTAAGGGATAGAGCTAGCGCTTGGTTCCATTCCCTAGAAGTCGGTTCCATTACTTCATGGGACGATATGAGACGAGCATTCCTCGCCCGATTCTTTCCCCCATCTAAAACAGCTAAGCTTAGAGACCAAATTACGCGTTTCAATCAAAAAGATGGGGAGTCTCTCTATGAGGCGTGGGAGCGTTTCAAGGAAATGCTTAGACTTTGTCCCCACCATGGCCTAGAGAAGTGGCTTATAGTCCACACGTTTTATAATGGCTTGTCATATACCACTAAGATGTCTGTTGATGCAGCTGCAGGTGGAGCTCTAATGAACAAAAACTACACGGAGGCTTATGCTTTGATTGAGGACATGGCTCAGAATCATTACCAATGGACCAACGAAAGAGCCGTCACCACTCCTACTCCCTCTAAGAAAGAGGCAGGTATACACGAAGTCTCTGAATATAACCACCTTGCTGCTAAGGTTGAGGCATTAACACAAAAAATTGAAAAACTTAATGTTAATGCTGTCCCACCTTCTTCTGCATCCCGTCCTTGTGAAATCTGTGGTATAACTGGTCATATAGGTGTTGATTGTCAGTTAGGTAGTGTTGCAAACATTGAGCAACTGAATTACGCTCAATACAACCAAGGAATGAGGCCAAATCAAAATTTTTACAAAAATCCTCAAGGTTCCTATGGACAAGCAGCACCACCTGGCTATACAAACAACCAGAGAGTGGCTCAGAAATCAAGTTTGGAGATTTTACTGGAAAATTGCATTGCAAATCAAAATAAAAATCTTCAAGAATTGAAAAACCAAACAGGATTTCTGAACGACTCTCTCTCCAAACTCAATACCAAGGTTGATTCCATCGCCACGCACACCAAAATGCTTGAGACCCAAATCTCCCAAGTGGCCCAACAAGTGGCCACCTCTTCTCAAACACCAGGAGTCTTTCCTGGTCAGCCTGAAACAAACCCCAAAGCCCATGTCAACGCTATTTTTCTAGGGGGTAGTAAGATAGAAGAGACTGTTACTAAGGCCAAAAATGTCAAGAAGGAGAGTGTCAGGTGTCTAGGTAAGAATGGTGTGATAAAAAGTGAGAAACCGCTTGATAAAAACAAAGCCCTAACACCTTTAAGGCTTACTAAGCTCAACTTGGAGGCTCAATTCACTAAACTCTTTAACATAATTCGAAAGATTTGCGTTAAAATCCCCTATGCTGAAGCTTTGTCTCGTATGCCTCTATACGCCAAGTTTTTAAAAGAAATTTTTTCAAAGAAAAAGGCTATAGATCATAATGAAACAATAGCTTTGACAAAGGACAATAGTGCAATCATCAAGAAGCCACCTACAAAGCTTAGAGATCCAGGAAGTTTTGCCATCCCTTGTATGCTAGGGAATGAAACCTTCAACCGAGCCTTGTGTGACTTAGGAGCTAGTGTTAGTCTGTTGCCCTTACCCCTCTTTACAAGGCTGAGGTTGGGCAAGCTAAAGCCTACCGAAACAACATTGAAGTTAGCCGATCGTTCTGATATCCAACCTGTCGGATATGTCGAGGACATCCCCGTTAAGATAGAAGGGATAGACATCCCAACTGATTTCATGGTGCTTGACATAGATGAGGACAATGCGTGCCCTATAATCTTAGGACGACCCTTTCTCGCCACTGCGGGTGCTATAGTAGATGTTCAAAACGGTAGGATTGTTTTCCAAGTGAGTAATGAGTTGATAGGATTTGAGTTGGAGAATTATATGAAAGGTCCCGCCCTTTATTCTTGTAATATGATTAAAGGTCATAATGTGAAAGAACGCTTATTAGCGCCATCTACACAACATGACCTCTTTGATCCATTCTAAGGACACTTTCTTATAACGTCAAGCTAATGACTATAAAGAAGCGCTTCGTGGGAGGCAACCCACGTATTTAACTGCTTTCGTTTTTGTTTTTAAGTTATTTTGTAGGTAATTGTCCGAAGGTGATTCAAGAAAACGAGAAAAATTTTGAGGCCACTGTCCAGAACCTTGGCACGGCCCGTGCTCACACTGGCACGGCCGTGCCAGACCATACCCATCCAAAACCAGCCAAAACTCCAGAAAGTTGGCACGGCCCGTGCTAAGGTTGGCACGGCCGTGCCCGACTACAGGTAAGGATAAACCCACCTTTTCATCTTCTCCTTCCCTCATTCTCCACCACAAACCCTCTCTCCATTTACACTTCTCTCAAAAACCTCCATAACCATAGAAATTCAAAGCTTCCATATCCACCCCAAAACTTCACCATTTCACATAATTTCTTCACCCAATCAATCACAAACCCATTTCAATCATAAACCATCAATCAAAAACAACTTTCCTCCATCCCTCCCAAATATCACCAAATTCGTAGCCCCCATAAACCTACCTAAAACCCCACAAATTCTTCACCAATTCACCCAATCCAACCCCTAACACTTACTCAAACCCCAACCCCATCACCCAACCAACCTTTTCTACTCAAAACATTTCCCAAAAACCAACCCTCACCCAAAACACAAACGGTCAACCAAGGTTCCGGATAAATTGCATCTAGGAAAGGTGGAGCAAGCTCTTCCGGTGGACAACAACAAAAGAAGAAGACTCAAGCCAAGAATCATGGCATAATCTTCAAGGACACCAAGCAAAGGGACAGGTATAAAATTCTTATCTCTAAACCTTTACATCCTTGTCGATATCCAGATCCTTATACTTTGAGTGTGCTAGGACTAATGGATAATGTGTTCGGCTTACTAGGAAATTTAGGATGGATTGATATGCTTAGACCTATGAAGGGCTTCGAAAATTTCACTTATGAATTCTTAAGTTCTATTGAATTTACGAAGGATAAGGTGAATTTTGACAACCCCGATCATAGAGTCTCTTTCCGACTTTTGAATATGGATTACGAGATGTCTCTTGAAAATTTCTGCTTAGAGATGGACTTTGCAAATGCGGGGTTCATCCATGACTCTTGGAATCCAAATTTGAAGTCAGAACACTATGACCCCGCTCTCTTTTGGAAACGCATTACCGGGTTAAGGCAATACAATCCTCGCAACAACAAGGCTAGTAACATTCACAACCCCGTGCTTAGATACCTCCAGAGAGTCATGGCTTGTACCATTTGGGGTAGAAAAGAAGTAGGAACAACTAGGACGGATGAACTTTTTATGCTTTGGGCAATGCTTAGTAACAATCCCGTTAATACTTGTTTCTACCTACTTGACTACCTTTCCTCCATAGGAGCTAGACCTGACAATAGAGCTGAGATAGTAGTCGGTGGTATCCTTACCTTCATCGCTAGAAAGTTTGGAGTGGGTGAGGAAGATGGGATAAATCCAATTGAGGGCAACAATAGACTTAATATTGAAACCCTTGTTGCTATGAACTTCATTAAGATTCACCCACCCATGACTTTTGCACTTCAACTTCGAATACCACTATTATTTCTACTTCCTAACCCATCTCGGACTAACCCCGAGGTGGAGGAAAATTTGTTGTATGTTGGTGATGGATTACAGGTACATGAAGAGCATAATCAAGGTGACGAAGAAGGTGCCCACATGCACCATGAAGAAGAGCCCCATGACCATAACGACTACAATGAAAGATGGGCATGGATGCAAACCGAGGTACAAAGGATAAGCACCGAGCAACAAAGGCAAGGTGTTGAATTATCTGGGCTAAGAAATGATGTCCTTCGGGGCAACCGCATATCCGAAGAAAATAACCACATGCTTCGGAACATGATGCAACATTTACACCTTCAGGGCCCTCCCTATGGACCTCAATAAAAATGTGAGCTTTCCTCTTCCTCTTTTTCACCTTATCTCTCCAAACTCTATCTCACTCTTCTACCTCTCCTTTTCTTTTATTTTTCTTTTATCTTGAATCATTGAGGACAATGCTTCTCCTAAGTGTGGGGGGAGCCTAATAAAGTGTCTTTAGTCGTAGTGTTTCCAAACTCCCTTGAACTTTATTCTTTTGTTTTGTTTTATTGTAAAAGGCATGATTAAGTAGCTAATTTTTATTGAAAACATCATGACACAAAAATTTTCATTGTCTCCTCTTATTTTGTTGATTCTTGTACATGAAAGCAAACTCTTGTGTTTTAAGCCTTCTTGATATACCCACATCTTGTTTTAAAGTGAATAAAGTTCTTCAATGAGAAAAACACAAAGTTGCTTCCCTTGAGTAAGTGTATGAATAGGTAATTTAAGGAAACACGTTTTAATCTTAGTGGTGCATTAACCTTTAAAAATTCTCAAAGCGCCAGTAGTATAAGTGAGTATAAGGGAGACCATAAAAAGCCAAAAAGCCAAATAATTCCAAGATCTCATCACTGAATCTAGATTGGGGAAGGAGGTAGGCCCTCCGACTTCCTACGTGAAGGTGATTGTTATCTTGAGAAAAAACTTTAAAAAGCATTGTTGAAACTAGATTGGGGAAGGAGGTAGGCCCTCTGACTTCCTACGTGAAGACGATGTTTTAAGGAATACCATTGAATCTAGATTGGGGAAGGGGGTAGGCCCTCCGACCTCCTACGTGAAAATGTTGTTCCTTAAATAAAGAACTTAAATTGTGCATATGGCAAAAGAACAAAGATTCTCAAAAACTCCCATCTCTCTTATATGAATTGTAGAAGGAATTTTTCTTGGTTAGTTTAGTGCTAGGATTAGACCATGTTTCCTCATTATGCCTATCTTATATAGGAGCAAGAAAAGGGTTGGACTTCACACACACACTCACTTAAAACTTGATCGTTGGGTAGAATAAAGATTTCAAGAAATACTTGAGTTTGTGATTAGTGTACATTTGGGATTTAAGCCCTTGAGGAGACATGTGCTTTAAATTTAATTGTCATTTGATTTAAATGTTGATGCTACTATGTTTATGCCTTTTGCTTGAGGACAAGCAAAGATTCAAGTATGGGGGAGTTTGATGAGTCAATTATATGTTATTTTAATATGCTTTTTAGTTTAGTTTTATTTAGATTTTATTTAGTTTTATATTAGTATTATTTCCTTTTTAGAATAGTTTACTTTAAAATGCAATTTATTATATTTCAGGGAAGAATATTGGATGGAGAGAGTCTTGGAGCAAAAGAAAGGGATTTGGAGCAGATTGGACACAAAAATATGAAGATTGGGAAACAAAATATATCTCCCACAAGTCAGAAGCTTGGCACGGCCCGTGCTAGCCTTGGCACGGCCGTGCCACCCTCCAGATGCCTTTTGCTGCTTTTGCTTTGACTCCAAGCTATTCTATTTTGGCGCACAATCTACCGAGGAATATTCTAGGAATATACTTGCTTAGATTTTAAGTCAATTGTGTACTATAAATAGAGTAGCTAGCCATCACTAAATATTCATCTTTACTTGGAATACAATAAGTGACAATTGCTTTTCAATAAAGTTCTTTTCCTTTCCTTTATTTTCCTGTCTTTCACTTTCATGCTTTCTCTCTTCTCCCCCATGTCTACGATGAACATGAGTGAGTAGACTTCTTCTTGTCTTGGGATTGTTGGATAAGTCTAAATGACATAATCCTAATCAAACCAAGCCCTAAGCCTTAATCTTATGTAACCCTAGTTTCTTATCTGAATTCACCGTCTTAACATGGATTAACCATTATCAAACTGTGGAAACGAAAGTGGAGGGTTTGATGATTGTTCGTCCATTATTCCAAATATCAATTCATAAAACGAAAGTGGAGCTTTGATATTCGAACAAGTGAATTCAGACAAGGATTGCAAAGTCAGCGAAATAGGCTTTGCAATCTTTGAGACACATAGTTTCGATCTTTAAGGGAACTAATAACAATCAAGTCAGCGAAATAGGCTTGGTTGTTAGAGGAACCAAAATCCAATAGTAATCAAGTCAGCGAAATAGGCTTGGTTGCTAGAGGAACTTAAGAGAAACTGTCTTGAGAAATTAGGTCTAACATAACATTATAAGCTTATGGTTTCGATTTGAGAAGGACTTGTTAATTAGATGAAACCAACGATCCCAAGGCTCTTTTATTATATTGCTTTCAACCGTTTAAAAAACCCCCAATCTACAATCTCTTCTCTCTTCTAATCTTCTCTAAAGATTAATTAAATTGAACTACTCCCTGTCGGAACGATACTCTTTTATACTACTTCGGTAAGACCGTGCACTTGCGGTTTTATCTCATCATTTGGCCTATTAGGAGGTAAATCAAAACAAAAATATTTTACAGGGGTGAATCAAAATAAAAATTTTACAGGGGGGAAACTAGAAATGATCTATAATACAGGGGGTAAAAACCTATTAACCAATTATTCATCCCTCAATATGTTGAGGACCAAACTACATCCAATAAAAAAAGAAGAAAAAATAATAAAAATTCTAGAAGTCACTGTTTGAAAGGGGTTCATGAGCATCATCATAACCAATGAAGATATTATCAAAGAGAATAGTAACTGAACCAATGAATGGGCCAACCCAATAGACCCAATGATGAGTCCATGGAAAATTGCTTTTCTGACATTGATAAGTTCACATTGACACAAGTAAAATACTTAAATGTCCTCAACGGCCGTTAACAACCGTTAGGCCATGCGCCAGCAGTTAACTGCCGCTGGCGTCCAACGGATGTTAACTACCGCTACGTGTCTGGATCATTTTCCAGAGACTCATTTTCCAGTGTTTTTCCTAACCAAATCCTTTGGTACCTAAACAAATTCATCTAAGATTTTCATCCAATAACCAATTGAAAATTCATCTAAAATTTTCATCTAATAATCAATTGATACCTAAACATATTCATCCAATATTTAACACGAAAATGGTAAAATTAAAACGCAAGAAATAATATAAAACGTACGTACGTAAATGTCATAGAAATACAAAAATGTCATAATAATACATTATCATCATCATAGTCAAAAGGCTTAAATATGCATTTCATCCTTGCAATTAGGGGTCGTTTAAAAATTGGTCCATGTATTCGTTAATCCTTGCAAACTAGCCTTGCAATCATTAATCATTTAAAATTTCGTCCTTTGACCAACTTAATCACTGCCACACATGAAATTCCAATTTTGCCCTTAAGAAGAGGACAAAATATTGAAGAAAGAATTGGAAACACAGGGGTAACATTGATATTTCATGTGGCGTGGCAGTGATTAAGTGGGGAGATGGACGAAATTTTAAATGATTAAACAATGCAAGGGTAAATTGCCAGGATTAGCGATTACAAGGACCAATTTTTAAACGACCCCTAATTGCAAGGATCAAATACATATTTAAGCCTGGTCAAAAAATACAAAAGAAAAGCCTAATCACAATCAACCCTGCTACCTAGCATGTCTCTGCCTCATGCGCCGCCTGGCAATCTGATAAGTAAGGGCAGGGCGACTAGTAGTAGCTATCCGCATCACCTCCTGGACAATCTCCTATTTAGTGATCTCGGTTTGCTTGGCCACAATATCGTCAGCAATATGCACCACATCCCGGATGATCGTCAGTGTGTCAAGCATCTCCCTGGCATGCTCCTCCTCTATGATCTGGTCCACGTTCGCCGCCCTGGGAGGAGATCCTTCATCAGGTGGGAGAATACGAGGGTGAGAGACTTTGGGATACCAAGCTATGTAGCCAGGAGCATGATGCCATGGTCTCTCAATAGCATCTCCCCAAGCAGTGAAGAATCACGCCTGAGCGTTTTGCAGCACGGTGGTGATATCATCTGTAAGCACCTGAGCGACAGATGGCGGATGTCTGGGAACATCTTGTACATAGAAAAGCTGTATCGTTACCCGCTCAGGTAAATGACGGTTTACCCTCTCCTTCCCGCACATCAGCCATCCCGAGTTAGTGACAATAAGCTGGAATGAGTGCACGTCTCTGTGATCACCATAAGTAGAAAATCTGACGTCATCCACCTCCAAGTGATCCAGGCGTAAGCGGTAATGGTGCACATCTTTATGTCCTTTGCTTGTAAGCCATCTCCCAGCACATGGTCTCTCCGGCGTCCACTCCCTATTTTTCTTCCTTGGGTACAGACCTGGCAAATGCTCCAAAATCCATCCCTACAATAAATAAATAAAATATATTATAAAATCTTCATACAAAAATTTAAATTAAATCCTAAATAAATGCAGTCTAACTTAGGAAAAAATAATCTAACATGATAATAAAATTTATACCCCGTGTATATCAAATCATGCAGGCCAGATCCCTCCACAGGCTCCCAAAACCACCTCAAACCCGCCTCCGGCTTACCAAGCTCTCTCATCTTTTCCCCCGCATTTATACACTTGTAACCCGTCTGATCATGCCACATCTGATATTCAAATTAATTATTACATTGTCAGTGATTTATATAATTAAAACACTTACGCTACATAATATTATATAATTAAAAAACTAACGCTACATTCTTTTAAATAATTAAAACACTTACGCTACATAATATTATATAATTAAAACACTAACGCTGCATTCTTTTAAATAATTAAAACATTTACGCTACATTATTTTAAATAATCACTTTAAAGCATTTAAAGAATTTTAAATAATTTAAACACTTACATTATGATGGTTCACCCAAAGAGGGTTCGCCACGTGCATCGCGTAGTCAGACAACAGTGACGTGGTCTTAGGTCCTCCAGGATAGGGAGGCTCTCCAAGAGGATATGGCGGTAACTGTGGAAGACGACGACGTCGTTGAGTCTGAGGCTCAGGGTCACCCTCAGGAATAACATTCTCTGCCTCCATATAATCTGCCACAACATCCTCTGGCACCTCCTCATCCTCTGCCTCGTCCTCCGGCTGATGAAACATTCTATTCTCCTCCATCCGATCATATCCAACAAAACCCTCCTCATACACATCCTCATCATGCGTCGGTGTCGGATCAACCACCTGGGATGAGTAATCCATCTGTGAATGTGAACCTGACCCATCTCCTCCACCTATCCTCAAGTCCTTACGTCTTCGGGTCTTTGGAACATACGGGTTTTCAACCTCAATCTCCTTTCGAGTGTTATTTGTCATAGCAGATTTACCTTTGCACACCCTACCCTCTTTAATACGCCGCTCCCGCGCATCCTCCTCCCCAGCCATCTGTACAAAACAAATTAAAAATAACATAAATACGTGAACAATGTATTTAGGGATTTCCTAAAAACTATATACTTTTAAGGCATTGACCATAGCATAAAAATCCAAGCAAGTAACATGTAACATATCAATAATTAAACTTAGGCATTCATACAAATCCACACTTACAATCAATCAACAACCTAGGCATTTATATAACACATCACATTATGTCATTCTCCAAACTTGCCAAAAAATTTAAAAATCCAAGTTTATAATAATTACAACATATATACATTATAAAATTGAACATATTTGAAAAAAAAATTACACAAACAAAGCAACATTTTCTCACTTAGACATTTCATCAAACACCTTACGTGCATTCTAAATTAGGAAAGTGTTGTTAGAATCTTCTTACACCACTAAAGTAGCTGACATTGGAGATATGAAGTTGCAATTCACATCCGGAAAGAAAAATAATATTCTATAGGACGTGATGTATGCTCCAAAGATATGAAAGAATCTGTATTTCAGATTTCTATTGGATAAGACTGAGTTGACTCAGACTTAAAAGAGAGACATGTGTACCATGCATTCTTGTGCGAAAAGACTGCGCCTTTGATAATATGTTCAAAATTAAATTCTTCCTTATTTTATAAGTTGTGTGATTTTAATATTTGACATATCAAAATTTATTATGAGAACAAGCTTTTAATTTTATACTTGAGTAACTTTGACTTAATTCCAAAGTTATATGATTAAACAATTTTATTTTTTGCAGTCAAGTTAAATGAACCAAAAGTTCATATAAATCAGTGTTTAGAGAATTTGAATCTCTAAACTTTAATAAATTATGATATGTGCAAACTTGATGGCACATAACCTAGAAATGATAAAACGATATTTTATCAAATTTATTGGTGACTGCGAATTTTGAAAAATAAAATTGATATGCTTAAAATGTTCAATTTCTATAATGAAAATTGAAATCTATGTTGGATAGAGTACCCAAGTCTAAGAACAAAAATTCTAATTAAGAAATTTTTGAAGAAAAGACAATCCAACTTGTCTTATTTTTGAACTTGGGATTGTCTGACATAAGTTCGGATTTCGAAGCCAAGAGAGTTAAACTCACTAGTAGAGCCTATGAATGTGCATTCATTGGATATGCTATAATTAGGGAAGCTTATAGGTTTTATGACTTAAATGCTAAAGTGATCATAAAGTTAAATTATGTTGATTTCTATGAAGCTAGTACCCCTGTAAATTAAAGAATAGTGGGGGCACTAGTGGGGGTAAACTAAATTCCCCTTGTATTAAGAACCAGTGGGGGCACTATATCTGATCACATTTGAGTAATCATAAATAGTTATAAAAACATCATATGAGATGTTATAGAACCTCGAAGAGGTAAGAAAGCAAGAACTGCTAAAGAGTATGAACCTTATGGTTTATACGTTGGAAGAAGATCCATTAAGCCTTAAAGAAGCTATATCCTCATTGGATGCTGAATTATGGCAAGAAACAATAAACGATGAAATGGATTCTCTAAAGTCTAACGAAACATGACACTTAGTTGACTTGCCTCATGGTTGCAAACTAATCAGTTGTATATTGAATTTTGGAGGAAATAACTAAAACCTAATGGTATGGTTTATGAATGCAAGGCTATCCTTGTAATAAAAGGTTTTAGACATAGAAAAATATAGACTTCTTCGACATTCATTCACGAGTCACTAGAACCATATCCATAAGAGTACTAGTCCCTTTAGCCGCAATTCATAACTCGATAGTACTCCAAATGGATGTGAAAGTTTCCTTTTTTATGGTGAACTAAAAGAAGAAATCTATATGGAACAACCTGAAGGTTTTGTGATTCATGAACAAGAAAACGAAGTTTGTAAGTTAAACAATTCTTTGTGAGGTCTAACATAAACTTCTAAGGAATCACATGATAAATTTGACATTTTAATGTTAACAAATGAGTATGATGTGAATGAAAGTGACAAATGTATTTACAACAAATATGTAAATAATATTTGCACGATCATATGTGAAATCATTGTTTATCAACAACATTGATAAGAAAGACCTAGACAAAGTTGAAGTAATTCTTGGTTTCAAGATTACTAGATCAGAAAAGAGAACTTTTTCGATGAATCTCACAAAGTTGAGAATATCTTAAGGAAATGTAATTATTTGACTGTAAACTTGCTAGCACACTTTATGATCCAAGTGTAAAACTTTTCAAGAACACTTGAGATGGTGTTAGATAAACAGAATATGTGAGCATCATTGGCAGTCTTTAAGTATGTCATTGAATGTATTAGACTCGACGTTGGCCACGTCGTGAAACTTTTTTTCAAGTTTACTAGTAGACGCATGAGAAGCATTGCCATGCTATTGAAAGAGTCATGAGGTGCCTTAAGAAAATTATGACTCTAGTATTACATTATGAGAAGTATCCTATTGTACTTGAATGGTACAAGATACTTATGAGAAGTATCATATTGTACTTGACTAGTACAAGATACAAATGAGAAGTATCATATCGTACTTGAAGATACAAGATACAAAATAGAACATCATTCAAATGAGTCGTAAGCGACAGTGGCTGCACATTGAGCATCACTGGAGGAGTTGTTTGTTGAAACAAATGATATTGACTCAATCCACTATGGAATGAATCTGAGATGAAAACACTAGAGAAAACTAGTGAAGAAGCGAGTTGAGAAGATGCTTGTTAGTTGAAAAACCTTAGTGGGTGAAATGTTTCCAGAAGTGTTAATTCATTGCTGCAACATGATGAGATAAAACCGCAAGTGCACGGTCTTATCGAAGTAGTAATAAAGAGTATCGTTCCGACAGGGAGTAGTTCAATTTAATTAACCTTTAGAGATGATTAGAAGAGAGAAGAGATTGTAGATTGGGGGTTTTTAAACGGTTGAAAGCAATATAATAAAAGAGCCTTGAGATCGTTGGTTTCATCTAAGTGACAAGTCCTTCTCAAACCAAAACCATAAGCTTATAATGTTATGTTGGACGTAATTTCTCAAGACAGTTTCTCTTAAGTTCCTCTAGCAACCAAGCCTATTTCGCTGACTTGATTACTATTGGATTTTGGTTCCTCTAACAACCAAGCCTATTTCGCTGACTTGATTGTTATTAGTTCCCTTGAAGATCGAAACTATATGTCTCAAAGATTGCAAAGCCTATTTCGCTGACTTTGCAATCATTGTCTGAATTCACTTGTTCGAATATCAAAGCTCCACTTTCGTTTTATGAATTGATATTTGGAATAATGGACGAACAATTATCAAACCCTCCACTTTCGTTTCCACAGTTTGATAATGGTTAATCCATGTTAAGACGGTGAATTCAGATAAGAAATTAGGGTTACATAAGATTAAGGCTTAGGGCTTGGTTTGATTATGATTATGTCATTTAGACTTATCCAACAATCCCAAGACAAGAAGAAGTCTACTCACTCATGTTCATCGTAGACATGGGGGAGAAGAGAGAAAGCATGAAAGTAAAAGACAATAAAATAAAGGAAAGGAAAAGAACTTTATTTAGAAAAGCAAATGTCACTTATTGTATTCCAAGTAAAGATGAATATTAGTGATGGCTAGCTACTCTATTTATAGTACACAATTGACTTAAAATCTAAGCAAGTATATTCCAAGAATATTCCTCGGTAGATTGTGCGCCAAAATAGAATAGCTTGGAGTCAAAGCAAAAGCAGCAAAAGGTCTCTGGAGGGTGGCACGGCCGTGCCAAGGCTAGCACGGGCCGTGCCAGGCTTCTGACTTGTGGGAGATATATTTTGTTTCCCAATCTTCATTTTTTTGTGTCCAATCTGCTCCAAATCCCTTTCTTTTGCTCCAAGACTCTCTCCATCCAATATTCTTCCCTGAAATATAATAAATTGCATTTTAAAGTAAACTATTCTAAAAAGGAAATAATACTAATATAAAATTATATAAAATCTAATTAAAACTAAACTAAAAAGCATATTAAAATAACATATAAATGACTCATCAAACTCCCTCATACTTGAATCTTTGCTTGTCCTCAAGCAAAAGGCATAAACATAGTAGCATCGACAGTTAAATCAAATGACAAATTAATTAAAGCACATGTCTCCTCAAGGGCTTAAATCCCAAAATGTACACTAATCACAAACTCAAGTATTTCTTGAAATCTTTATTCTACCCAACGATCAAGTTTCAAGTGAGTGTGTGTGTGAAGTCCAACCCTTTTCTTGCTCCTGTATAAGATAGGTATTATGAGGAAACATGGTCTAATCCTAGCACTAAACTAACCAAGAAAAATTCCTTCTACAATTCACATAAGAGATATGGGATTTTTTTTGAGAATCTTTGTTCTTTTGCCATATGCACATTTTAAGTTCTTTATTTAAGGAACAACATTTTCACGTAGGAGGTCGGAGGGCCTACCCCCTTCCCCAATCTAGATTCAATGATATTCCTTAAAACATCGTCTTCACGTAGGAAGTCGGAGGGCCTACCTCCTTCCCCAATCTAGTTTCAACGATGCTTTTTAAAGTTTTTCTCAAGATAACAATCACCTTCACGTAGGAAGTCGGAGGGCCTACCTCCTTCCCCAATCTAGATTCAGTGATGAGATCTTGGAATTATTTGGCTTTTTGGCTTTTTATGATCTCCCTTATACTCACTTATACTACTGGCGCTTTGAGAATTTTTAAAGGTTAATGTACCACTAAGATTAGAACGCGTTTCCTTAAAATACCCATTCATACATTCACTCAAGGGAAGCAACTTTGTGTTTTTCTTATTGGAGAATTTTATTCACTTTAAAACAAGATGTGGTTATATCAAGAAGACTTAAAACACAAGAGTTTGCTTTCATGTACAAGAATCAACAAAATAAGAGGAGACAATGAAAAATTTTGTGTCATGATTTTTTTTTCAATAAAAATTAGCTGCTTAACTATGCCTTTTACAATAAAACAAAACAAAAGAATGAAGTTCAAGGGAGTTTGGAAACACTACGACTAAAGACACTTTATTAGGCTCCCCCCACACTTAGGAGAAGCATTGTCCTCAATGATTCAAGGGAAAAGAAAAATAAAAGAGAAGGAGAGGTGGAAGAGTGAGATAGAGATGGAAGAGATAAGGTGAAAAAGAGGAAGAGGAAAGCTCACATTTTTATTGAGGTCCATAGGGAGGGCCCTGAAGGTGTAAGTGTTGCATCATGTTCCGAAGCATTCGGTTATTTTCTTCGGATATGCGGTTGCCTCGTAGGACATCATTTCTTAGCCCAGATAATTCAACACCTTGCCTTTGTTGCTCGGTGCTTATCCTTTGTACCTCGGTTTGCATCCATGCCCATCTTTCATTGTTGTCGTTATGGTCATGGGGCTCTTCCTCATGGTGCATCTGGGCACCTTCTTCGTCACCTTGATTATGCTCTTCATGTACCTGTAATCCATCACCAACATACAACAAATTTTCCTCCACCTCGGGGTTAGTCCGAGATGGGTTAGGAAGTAGAAATAAAAGTGGTATGCGAAGTTGAAGTGCATAAGTCATGGGTGGGTGAATTTTAATGAAGTTCATAGCAACAAGAGTTTCAATATTAAGTCTATTGTTGCCCTCAATTGGATTTATCCCATCTTCCTCACCTACTCCAAACTTTTTAGCGATGAAGGTAATGATACCACCGACTACTATCTCAGCTCTATTGTCAGGTCTAGCTCCTATGGAGGAAAGGTAGTCAAGTAGGTAGAAACAAGTATTAACGGGGTTGTTATTAAGCATTGCCCAAAGCATAAAAAGTTCATCCGTCCTAGTTGTTCCTACTTCTTTTCTACCCCAAATTGTACAAGCCATGACTCTCTGGAGGTATCTAAGCACGGGGTTGTGAATGTTACTAGCCTTGTTGTTGCGAGGATTGTATTGCCTTAACCCGGTAATGCGTTTCCAAAAGAGAGCGGGGTCATAGTGTTCCGACTTTAAATTTGGATTCCAAGAGTCATGGATGAACCCCGCATTTGCAAAGTCCATCTCTAAACAGAAATTTTCAAGAGACATCTCATAATCCATATTCAAAAGTCGGAAGGAAACTCTATGATCGGGGTTGTCAAAATTCACCTTATCCTTCGTAAATTCAATAGAACTTAAGAATTCATAAGTGAAATTTTCGAAGCCCTTCATAGGTCTAAGCATGTCAACCCATCCTAAATTTCCTAGTAAGCTAAACACATTATCCCTTAGTCCTAGCACACTCAAAGTATAAGGATCTGGATATCGACAAGGATGCAAAGGTTTAGAGAGAAGAATTTTATACCTGTCCCTTTGCTTGGTGTCCTTAAAGATTATTCCATGATTCTTGGCTTGAGTTTTCTTTTTTTGTTGTGGTCCTCCGGAAGAGCTTGCTCCACCTTTCCTAGATGCCATTTTATCCAGAACCTTGGTTGACCGTTTGTGTTGTGGGTGAGGGTTGGGTTTTGAGAAATGTTTTGAGTAGAAAAGGTTGGTTGGGTGATGGGGTTGGGGTTTGAGTAAGTGTTAGGAGTTGGATTGGGTGAATTGATGAAGAATTTGTTGGTTTTTAGGTAGGTGAATGGGGGCTACGAATTTGATGATATTTGGGAGGGATGGAGGAAAGTTGTTTTTGATTGATGGGTTATGATTGAAATGGGTTTGTGAATGATTGGGTGAAGAAATTATGTGAAATGGTAAGGTTTTGGGGGAGATATGGAAGCTTTGAAATTCTATGGTTATGGAGGTTTTTGAGAGAAGTGTAAATGGAGAGAAAGTTTGTGGTGGAGAATGAGGGAAGAAGAAGATGAAAAGGTGGGTTTATCCTTACCTGTAGTCGGGCACGGCCGTGCCAACCTTAGCACGGGCCGTGCCAACTTTCTGGATTTAAACTGGCATTTGGATGGTTAAGGTCTGGCACGGCCGTGCCAGTGTGAGCACGGGCCGTGCCAAGGTTTTGGACAGTGGCCTCAAAATTTTTCTCGTTTTGCTTGAATCACCTTCGGACTATTACCTACAGAATAACTTAAAAACAAAAACGAAAGCAGTTAAATACGTGGGTTGCCTCCCACGAAGCGCTTCTTTATAGTCATTAGCTTGACGTTATAAGAAAGTGTCCTTAGAATGGGTCAAAGAGGTCATGTTGTGTAGATGGCGCTAATAAGCGTTCTTTCACTTTATGACCTTTGATCATATTACAAGAGTAGAGGGCGGGACCTTTCATATAATTCTCCAACTCAAATCCTATCAACTCATCACTCACTTGAAAAACAATCCTACCATTTTGAACATCTACTATAGCACCCGCAGTTGCGAGAAAGGGTCGTCCTAAGATTATAGGGCATGCATTGTCCTCATCTATGTCAAGCACCATGAAATCAGTTGGGATTTCCATCCCTTCTATTTTGACGGGGACGTCCTCGACATATCCGACAGGTTGTATATCAGAACGATCGGCTAACTTCAATGTTGTGTCGGTAGGCTTTAGCTTGCCCAACCCCAGCCTTGTAAAGAGGGGTAGGGGCAACAGACTAACACTAGCTCCTAAGTCACACAAGGCATGGTTTAAGGTTTCATTCCCTATCATACAAGGGATGGCAAAACTTCCGGGATCTCTAAGCTTAGTAGGTGGCTTCTTGATGATTGTACTAGTGTCCCTTGTCAAAGCTATTGTTTCATTATGATCTATAGCCTTTTTCTTTGAAAAAATTTCTTTTAAAAGCTTGGCGTATAGAGGCATACGAGACAAGGCTTCAGCATAGGGGATTTTAACGCAAATGTTTCGAATTATGTTAAAGAGTTTAGTGAATTGAGCCTCCGAGTTGAGCTTAGTAGGCCTTAAAGGTGTTGGGGCTTTGTTCTTATCAAGTTGTTTCTCACCTTTTATCACACCATTCTTACTTAGACACCTAACACTCTCCTTCTTGACATTTTTGGCCTTAGTAACAGTCTCTTCTATCTTACTACCCCCCAGAAAAATAGCGTTGACATGAGCTTTGGGGTTTGTTTCAGGTTGACCGGGAAAGACTCCCGGTGTTTGAGAAGAGGTGGCCACTTGCTGGGCCACTTGGGAGATTTGGGTCTCAAGCATTTTGGTGTGTGTGGCGATGGAATCAACCTTGGTATTGAGCTTGGAGAGAGAGTCGTTCAGAGATCCTGTTTGGTTTTTTAACTCTTGAAGTTGTTTATTTTGATTCATCATGCAATTTTCCAACATTATTTCCAAACTAGATTTCTGAGCTACTCTCTGGTTGTTTGTATAGCCAGGTGGTGCTGTTTGCCCATAGGAACCTTGAGGATTTTTGTAAAATTTTTGATTTGGCCTCATTCCTTGGTTGTATTGAGCGTAATTTAGTTGCTCAATATTGGCAGCACTACCTAACTGACAATCAACACCTGTATGACCAGTTATACCACAGACTTCACAAGTAGGGGATGCAGGAGAAGGTGGGGCAGCATTAACATTAAGTTTTTCAATTTTTTGTGTTAATGCCTCAACCTTAGCAGCAAGGTGGTTATATTCAGAGACTTCGTATATACCTGCCTCTTTCTTAGAGGGAGTAGGAGTGGTGACCGCTCTTTCGTTGGTCCATTGATAGTGATTTTGAGCCATGTCCTCAATCAAAGCGTAAGCCTCCGTGTAGTTTTTGTTCATTAGAGCTCCACCTGCAGCTGCATCAACAGACATTTTAGTGGTATATGTCAAGCCATTATAAAACGTGTGGACTATAAGCCACTTCTCTAGGCCATGGTGGGGACAAAGTCTAAGCATTTCCTTGAAACGCTCCCACGCCTCATAGAGAGACTCCCCATCTTTTTGATTGAAACGCGTAATTTGGTCTCTAAGCTTAGCTGTTTTAGATGGGGGGAAAAATCGGGCGAGGAATGCTCGCCTCATATCGTCCCATGAAGTAATGGAACCGACTTCTAGGGAATGGAACCAAGCGCCAGCTCTATCCCTTAAGGAAAAGGGAAAGAGATGAAGTCTTACGGCTTCTTGGTTCTCTTTTATGGTGCCACTGAGTCTAAGGAAGGAAGAAATATGGAGATTTGGATCCTCAGTGGGTGATCCAGAAAACTGGTTTTGCTGCACTAAATTGAGTAGTGCAGGCTTGACTTCGAAGTTATTACCCGCAACCGTTGGGTACACGATAATAGCTTGTGGCTCTTCCGTTGAAGGAGTAGCATACTCTTTGAGAGTACGTTCAGCCATAGCGGTATTATTTTGTGCCTCTCTCTTTTTCTTATGCAAAAACCTTTCGATCTCAGGAATAAATTCTCCGAGACTTTTACTTCTTCGCATAAGAAACCGAGAACCCAAGAAGTTAGTGGTAAAAACAAAAGAAAGAAAAATAGAAGAGAAGAGAAAAGAGAAGAGAGTTCTAATCACTAAGAAAGAGTTAATTAAATTAGTTTACTCCCCGGCAGCGGCGCCAAAAACTTGATGAGATAAAACCGCAAGTGCACGGTCTTACCGAAGTAGTAATAAAGAGTATCGTTCCGACAGGGAGTAGTTCAATTTAATTAACCTTTAGAGATGATTAAAAGTGAGAAGAGATTGTAGATTGGGGGTTTTTAAACGGTTGAAAGCAATATAATAAAAGAGCCTTGGGATCGTTGGTTTCATCTAAGTGACAAGTCCTTCTCAAACCAAAACCATAAGCTTATAATGTTATGTTGGACCTAATTTCTCAAGACAGTTTCTCTTAAGTTCCTCTAGCAACCAAACCTATTTCGCTGACTTGATTACTATTGGATTTTGGTTCCTCTAACAACCAAGCCTATTTCGCTGACTTGATTGTTATTAGTTCCCTTGAAGATCGAAACTATATGTCTCAAAGATTGCAAAGCCTATTTCGCTGACTTTGCAATCCTTGTCTGAATTCACTTGTTCGAATATCAAAGCTCCACTTTCGTTTTATGAATTGATATTTGGAATAATGGACGAACAATTATCAAACCCTCCACTTTCGTTTCCACAGTTTGATAATGGTTAATCCATGTTAAGACGGTGAATTCAGATAAGAAATTAGGGTTACATAAGATTAAGGCTTAGGGCTTGGTTTGATTAGGATTATGTCATTTAGACTTATCCAACAATCCCAAGACAAGAAGAAGTCTACTCACTCATGTTCATCGTAGACATGGGGGAGAAGAGAGAAAGCATGAAAGTAAAAGACAATAAAATAAAGGAAAGGAAAAGAACTTTATTTAGAAAAGCAAATGTCACTTATTGTATTCCAAGTAAAGATGAATATTAGTGATGGCTAGCTACTCTACTTATAGTACACAATTGACTTAAAATCTAAGCAAGTATATTCCAAGAATATTCCTCGGTAGATTGTGCGCCAAAATAGAATAGCTTGGAGTCAAAGCAAAAGCAGCAAAAGGTCTCTGGAGGGTGGCACGGCCGTGCCAAGGCTAGCACGGGCCGTGCCAGGCTTCTGACTTGTGGGAGATATATTTTGTTTCCCAATCTTCATGTTTTTGTGTCCAATCTGCTCCAAACCCCTTTCTTTTGCTCCAAGACTCTCTCCATCCAATATTCTTCCCTGAAATATAATAAATTGCATTTTAAAGTAAACTATTCTAAAAAGGAAATAATACTAATATAAAATTATATAAAATCTAATTAAAACTAAACTAAAAAGCATATTAAAATAACATATAAATGACTCATCACAACATATTACAAAATTGAGAATCGTTATTGCAATGGCAAGAGGCGATTATTAAGGCACGAACACATAGGATTAGAGAGCTAGCTACTATCAAAAGGAACGGTTAAAGTATATCATGTACGTACTGATGAAAGAATTAGTAAATCATTTGACGAAAGGAATTACTAGAAAGAAAGTCCTAAACACATCCAATAGGATGGGACTAATGCTTATAGATCACTAAGTGATGGGAATCCGACCTACATGATTGGAGATCCCAAGACCTAGGTTCAATGGGTAATAACAAGTCATGAAGTGGTAAAACATACTATGATAAGGTTTAAGAAAGCATGATCCTGCAGCGAAAGAAGGATGAGGTAATAGAAACTCTTAATGAGGTCTATACTCTATGTTGAGTGGGGTACCTAGTTACAAGAGTACCCTTGATAAACTCACCTATATGAATGTGGAACTGAGGCCGGTCCTATGAAATTTAGAGGCAGAATTCCTATAGTGTTCATTAAAACTGGGATACACGTGCAAGGCCATAAACACACCGACTTATAGAATACACCTTAAGGAAAAGGTTTGTGTGCGAGTTCTATGTCTGAGATAGAGTTCAATGCTATAGGAAACAATTGACAAGTCAGAGTATTATCCGCTATGCAAAGGTTCAATTTGTTTGCAACACCTTTGTTTATTAGCAACCTTATGGAAACGTCTTTGACGTTATTGTTGAAATCATTTTTTAAATTCAAGTGGGAGATTGTTGGAACATATGTGGAAATTGAGTAATTGACTAAACACAAATTCCCACAATGGGTAGAACTAGCATAGTGTGAATTGAAAAAAGTGAAAGTCCCACATCGGATGGATCACACATTAGTAGTGTTTATATAGTAGGGGTGTACCTCTAATTAACGGGGGTACATAATTATGTGAACGAAATAAGCACTAGAGAAAAAATATATATTGATATATATATATATTATTATTTGGAAATGATAAATTAAATAATTAATTTAATCATTATTAGAAAGTGTTTTCTTAGTCCCCAAGTTTTGATAAAAATATTTTGGAACGCAATCAAGAATATTTTGGAACGCAATCTAAAATATTTTAGTACATGATCTGAAATGTTTTGATACTCAATAATATATTTTTGTACTGAATAATATATTTTTGTACTCAATAAGATATATTTTGAGACTCAATTTGAGATATTTTTGTACTATATCTAATATGAGAATTACTTGCTCCCAAAGTTTCTCACTTATTAGTTGTGAACTTTCTCTATAAATAGAGAGCTCACACAGTGCTTTCCATACACCGAAATTCACAGTTGATGCTTCCTGTGCTTTTCCTCTCTTCTCCCTCCTTCGACTTGTGTCGACAAGTCCTTCTCCTTTTTTCTACTCCTTTCTGTCCATTCGGAATTAAGAGTATTCTTAAGACCATAGTCCATCGTTGGTTTATTATCCTTTCGAAAATAAGAATGGTCTTAAGAGCATAGTCCCTTCAATTATTTATTTCTCTTTAGAATAAATAATATTTTAAGATCATGATCCCTTTTTCGGTATAATAAAGATGATCTTAAATATATATTCTTCTTCAATTCTTGGAGAAGTTGGATGTTAGAATGGTAGCAATATCATATATGAGTGGTCATAGTACCATAGTTGGAGAAGTTAAAATTAGAATGGTGGTAACACCATATTTGAGTGGTCTTACCACCATAATAGAATGGTAACAATAACATATTTGTTTCAGTATTAAAGAGTGGTCTTAGTACCATATTAGAGGGTGTTATTTTTCGAACGATCATATACGATGCAGTATTTATCGAACAACTGAGCTGTTTTATCCTGGAGGCACACGGTTGTTAGTCTACCTTGCACAATTTCGGATAGTGCCGTGACTCAACCCGGTAGGACTTCAAGAAGACTCAACATGGTAATATCTTCGGTGGTGATTTCGACTTTATTAAAAAGGTATGCTTCTGAACCCGAAAAACAACAATTTACAACAATGCCTATTTTGTTTTTCGAAGTTTTGAACTATTCTTTTGTTTAAGCATTAATTGACTATTCCTCTTGTTACTATTATAAGAAAAAAAATATTTAGATTTTTTATTAAAGAATATTTTGAATTTATTGAATAGTTTATGTATGTAAAATTTATAATAACGATCAGATGAAGTAATTATTAAATTTTGTCAAAGAAATAAACTTATGACTCAATTAATCAAAATAAAATTTATACCGGAAAAATTTAACAAAGAGAATTTTGCGCCAAAACCTAAAAGCATGTGAAGAAGCTGTACTAGTAGTGTCTTTTTTTGGCGCCAAAACCCAATAGCATGTGAAGAAGCGGTAGTCTCTTTTGAAACTGAGAAGGAGGATTCAATTCAAGTCCGTAGTAGAAACAAACGAATCTTCGCTATCTTCATTGTTACCTTCTTTGCAAAAATGGCCTCCACGCATCCTTTTCTCTCTCCTTCTGGTACCACCCGCGGCGATTCTCTCCTCCATCAATTGCAGGTTCTTTACTTCAAGCTTTTTTTATTTATTTATTTATTTTTTATGTATTTTGAGTGATGGAAATTATTGAAATTTGAATCTGTCACTTAAAGGTTCGATTCATCACAGTTTCTTTCTTTCATTTTCAGCTCATTTGGTTTTGGATAATGATGATAAAAATGTTCTATTTTATTGTTATGCTGAATCGTTTAATGATTTTTATACTCGTGACATCTACGGGTTTCTTAACTATATGTTTGCTAGTTCGATTTCTGGCGTAAATCTTGAAAAGGTTCGGTGTGTGTTTGGCGGAAATCATGGATGCGGTAGCCAATTAAATACCGATTCGTTCCTTCCTTCATATTTTTCTTAATGTTCGCATTATTTTCCGAATGAAAAATATCTGTTGGGTGATGTTGTATTTTATATAAAAATCTTGGTTTACCTCAGAAAGATGGTGTGCTGTGTGCATAATTGAAAAAGAGTATTCTGATAATCCCTTTCTATTGGTGGTTAAATTATTGTCTTAATTAGAAATAGAATAAGTAGTAATAGCAATTACTCTTACTTGTTTTTAATCATAAATCGACTGAAACGTTGATGGATATATGAATGTATACTTTTGTGAATGCATTAATGACCTAAAGTTTTGTTTTTTTTAGGCGATATGGGATGAGACTGGAGAATGGAGTGACACTGATAGAGACAATATGCTTCTTCAGATAGAGCAAGAGTATAGTGAAATTTATCATAGAAAAGTTGAGGACACCATAAAACACAAAGATTACTTGAATAAGGTGTTGGATGATTTTCAATCTGAAATCGCTAATATCGCTTCTTCTCTAGGGGAAGATTATGTGTCATTCTCACGGGTATGTTCCATTGACATACTATGGAACCTAAAACTTTCCATAGTTGAATTTTGTTTGCTCTCTCTTTAAATCTTTTATGCATTTATTAGTTACTTTTATTTTCCTTACTGTTTACTTAGATAGAAGACTGTACTCTTAACTCTTTATTATACATATGCATATGTGCAGTTATTTATGAAATTGAACTTCACAGATGCATTTTTTTTTTCTTTTTCATTTTTTCTAATATTGTGTTTCTTTGTGCTGTAATCATTATCAGATTCGTTGATTAATTATGTCCTTCTATTCTTTTGAGTTAATAACTGCAATCCCTGTTTGATGATTCCTGAATCTCTTGTTTGCTCTTCTTCACAATTAGAATTTGACGAATTGAATCTTCCTGATAAATATTCATCCAACTTAGTTCTGCTTTTGACAGGGAAAGGGCACTCTGAAGCAGCAATTAGCCAACATCATACCTGTCGTGGAGGACTTGAGGTTCAAGAAGAAAGAGAGAGTCAAGGAAATTTTAGAAATAAAGTCCCAAATTTCTCAGATACGTGCTGAAAAAGCAGGCTGTGGACAGTCCAAAGGTGTCACGGATCAAGATGTGGATCAATGTGATCTGACCATGGAAAAATTAGGGAAACTCAAATCACATCTCAATGAACTTCAAAATGAAAAGGTGCTACCAAATTCAAAATATAGTCACATAATATTGGTACCTCCAAGTTTTTTTAGTTCCTATTAAGTGTTAGCTTAATATGCTTCCTTTTTTCTCTCAGAACATACGCCATCAGAAAGTGAAGAGTCATATCAGTACTATCAGTGAGCTTTCAGCAGTAATGTCAATTGATATTTCGGAGATTTTAAATGGTATCCATCCAAGCTTGAACGACTCATCAAATGGTGCACAACAATCCATTAGTGATGAAACTCTTGCTAGACTAAATGAATCTGTTCTTTTATTAAAGCAGGAAAAGCAACAAAGTCTACAAAAGGTGACATTTTCTGATCTAGATGAAATACTGCAAATGAATTTATACCCGTGGTTGCTGTACGTGTCTCACTGTTGCTATTGCAAGTAATACGGCTGGATCATCTCATTCGATACATCAAATGATCACCGTTAAAGCTGTACCAACAGTTATAGTTTAGTGTTAAATGGTTATTGGTATCCTAATCAATTTACTCATTTCTTGCATCGAATTGCAGTAGCTTTTGCTACCTGTCTCTTAATTTCTTGCTGATATCACAATTGTTTTGATGTCCTAATGTCCTACTTTGTATACAATTGGAATTTCGAATAAGGTGATTAGAATGTATTGGACAGTCAACTCAATGGTTTAAAAAATAAGGTTTAAGATGCAACGAATGAAGCAGAACTCGTAATTTTTCTTTGCTTTTCTAATTTTTTTATTTATGGAACACTTTTTTCCAATAGGTTCTTGAAGATTTATGAATATAATTTCACTTTCTTGCAGGTACAATTTTTGGAAGAGTTATGGGATTTTATGGGGATAACAACTGATGAGCAAAAGGCCGTTTGCGACGATGTTATTGGATTAATTTCAGCATCAGTTGACGAAGTGTCAATCCACGGGAGCCTTTCTAATGATATCGTTAAGCAGGTGAAACCTTCAACGACTTGAACTTGCATTGCAATTTTAATTTCTATCATCTGAATTTTAGTTGCTTGATCATTTATATTTATGTAGGTTGATGTTGAAGTTCAGCGCTTACAAGTTTTGAATCCCAGTAAGATGAAGGAATTTGTGTTTAAAAGACAGAAGGAATTAGCGTTTAAAAGACAGAATGAACTTGAAGAAATTCATAGAGGAGCACACATGGATATGGATGCTAAAGCTGCTAGACAGATTCTGACCGACCTCATAGGTACATAAACTATCCCTGAAGTGTTGTTGAATTTTTTTTCTTGAAATTTAAACGTGGCTACGTACAAATGTACCATTAGCTTCCGTTTTCTTCCCTCTTAAATACACTCTCGACCTGATGTACAGACATTGTTGTCAGAATCCTAATCAGAATCGTGAAAACCCACAATTTTGCGATTTCACTCACCCCTACCAATCCGGATCATGAATAGAATCCTGAGTTGAGTAAAATTCCTGCGAAATCGCATGAAAACATGAAATCAGCGTGAAATAGTGTGATTCCATATGATTCTAACGATCTTGGCTGAATCGTTTTTGTTTAAGCTTTGTGTTTAAGATTTGAGACTTCGAGTCATTTCTGTTTAAGATTTGAGACTTGGTTGTTTTATGTTTGTTTAAGATTTGAAACTTTTAGTTGTTTATGCACCATATAATATATTTTTAGTATCATTTTTGTTTTGGTAGGATCCTTTGATCTTGATTGCGATTTTATGTTTTACGACTGTTCTATCCCCTTTCGATCCTACAAGATTGAGTAGAATCTTTCAATCGTTGTTGCGATCTTATGTTTTATGATCTTGCTATCCCTTTCGATCTGATGTAAGATCTCGATTCTGACAACCTTGGTTACAGACTTATGCGTGCATCCATAATGCTTAATGGCTTTGCAGGTAATATTGATATGTCTGAATTGCTTCAAGGCATGGATAAACAAATCAGAAAGGCCAAAGAGCAAGCTCAAAGCAGAAGAGATATCATAGACAGGGTGGCGGAATGGAAATCTGCAGCTGAGGAGGAAAAGTGGTTAGATGAATATGAAAGGGTAGATAACTTTATTCAGTTTATTTCATTCTTAAATAAAGCCATAGATTGATGCAGTTGAAATTTATCACCATAGAGTACAACAAATGTTCTTTTATATCATTTATATCTGCAAATATTTTTATGATTGTTTTCAACCTACATATTTAGCTTATCGTTGTCAAAAGGGAAGCTGGTGACTGTCATATGCACATAATTTACCATAGTTTATACTTTATTGTCGTTTCTTGGTAATTCAATTTGAGTTTATACTTTATTTTCGTTCATTGGTAATTCAATTTGAGTTTCTTTGGTTTCCTTTTAATGTATTTTTTTGAATAAATTCCTTTTTAATATTTAACTATCGACTATTTTATAGCCTTAATCTAATATTTAGCTTAGGTAGGGTGGTCCTGTGCATTGTCCTCACTGAAAACCTCAAGTATTCTTACGTGTGATATAAATCATTTATCTACAAGCATTCACTCATAAATTTAGTTATTAGGATAATTGATCATTGACAGTTTACATGTAATATGCGCATGTAGATAGTATAACATCTTATAGATTCTTTATGTAAGGAGTTTGATGATTCTGAACAATCGGTTGTTGAATTTGCTTCAATATCTTGATTGTGTTCTTTGTAAATGTGGTAATGGTATCTCACCGTATCTATGGTGCGTAAAAGAATATTAGATTAAGTTTTAAACATTCTCTGATTTGGTCATTTTGCAGTATCTTGAAAATGAAATCATAAAAGTTACTGACATCAATACTAAGCTATCCATGATGGTCATTGATGGCATTTGTGTACTTTGACTTTGTTATCAGAAGTTAATTCATCAATTCGAACTAGTAAAATGAAATTTATTTTGGGATCATAGAAGAATCTAAAACATGGTGAATGCATTATGAGAATTTTTTGTTGGCACAAAATACATTGTTGCGTAGGATGCAATGAATTTTTTTTTATTTTTTTTTGTTTCTATATGATTTAGTCTCATAACATGTAACATTTAAAAGATTTTCGCTAAGTCTCAAGTTGATGAATTTTGTCATTTTAAAGCAAAATCAAATTTACCATTGATCAGTTAAAAATGTTTGATAAGCTTTCTATTGTTTTCATTTGAAGCGTGCGGAGAAAGCGCGGATTCTTGTCACCCAGATTCCATGTGAGTCATTATTTTATTTTGATTTTTTTATTTATATTAGTTTGAGTTGATCTAGCGAATCTTGATTATTTTGATAGATATTTATGCCTTCATGTTAAGGGAAACCTGTGAACTAGTTGCTGCTTATGCTTGAATCATAATGCTGTTAAGATGCTAGTGTTATTTATAACATACCGAGTGATTCCAAGTATGGCCGTATATAGTTTGATTATGCGATGCTGTTAATCAATATTTTAAAAATCTGACCGGTGATCAAATTGGCGAGATCTGCAGATCATGGTTTAATTAGCTCAACCATGGTTTAACTGGATGACTAATGAATAAATAAAAAAAGTAAATGGTATTAAAGTACGAAATTGAACCAACTGGCAAGCTGGCTGGTTCCTAGTTCAACCAGTTGGTAACTATCTACCTTATTTTTAAGTGAAAGAAGCCACATCATTATTATAAGCAAAACATCACTTTTGAATAGTTGATGCATTATAGACCAGACACATCAATTATTCAATGAACCTAAAAAGTTTTGTTTTGCTTGTAATAGCGATAGGAGGGAATATGATTTAGCTCCTATTATCTTTATCTAAGAAATCTTTACTAGTGAGGCCACAAAGGTTTTCCATTTGCGAGTAGCTACTGAATCTGCGCGATCAACAAACTGCCAATTAGAAACTTCTGACCTTGCTTGACTGACAAAAAGCTTTTCATTTTGAAAGTGAATTCAAAATCTATATAACTTTAATGGCATTATAGTATAAGCGGAATTTTGAAAGGAGTGAATTCAATAAATGTGGGGAGAATGAGATTAGCTTTATCCAATACAAGATTATCATCATTTTATATGTAGTTCAAAATTTCATGTCAGGCTTCTTGAAGCTCAGGTCTGCTTGAAGTTTGATTTTCTCAAAAGCTTTTTGTTGGATGGTATAAAGTGTTTACACTCACTGGGTGAAAATAGTAAATTAAGGTCAACTAGGCCATTGATTTTTTTGTAAAATTTTAGTAAGAAGCAGCATCGAAGTTACAATTGTTATTTTTTTCGGATTTCCAATTATTGGATTTGGAATAGAAATGGGTCATGTTAATAAGTGAAAACCTTTATTTTACGTTCAAAAGTTGGCAGATTAGTATGATTAGGTAATCACTCTTGTCTCTCATAGCTTGAATATCATATGCGAAGGACTGAAAATAATTCTCATTTGAGAAAGTGCATATACAAGTGCTTAGTTCTAGGCTGTAACTTGTAGTATTATTATGCCGCTAATTTCCTCATTCTCTCAACTCTAACTATCCTTACAATTTTTTACTGAGCAGCTCGCTTAACACTAACCATCCTTCCAATTTTTTACTGAGCAGCTATGGTAGAGAATTTGACTACAAAAGTGAAAACATGGGAGACAAACGAAGAAAAAAGTTTCTTATATGAAAAGGTGATGATGACTATACTATGTTATTGACTATAATATGCAGAATGATTAGTCAGGTTCTGACTCAATTATTTCAGGTTCCATTATTGAATAGCTTGCATGAATACAACGTACAAAGGCAACTGAGAGAAGAAGAGAAGCGAAAATCTCGGGTATGACTTACAGTCATGATATATTTTCTCCCTCTATCGTTCTTCTCTTACATCTTACTTCTTCTATATCGTTGAACTTAAAATCTATTCTGAACGAAAATTAATCTTCAGTTTCCGTCAAGCTCATATTTATTCCTTTTGATATTATTTTTGGCTTATTCAAAAATTTATTTCAACATTGTCTATAATCAAGTGATTTTTTTTATCACCCATGTTATACAAAGATTGGACAAAATAATGTTGTCGAGTAAATTGATCATTACCGCCATTCTATGGTATGACCATGCATTACTGATACTATTAAATGAACAAAAATGACAAACACAGAAGATAAGTTTTGAAGGTTAAATTTGGTTTTAGTTCTCATAAATATGACTATTTGCTTTTAATTCTCCTCCTTTAAAAAGTATCATTTTGATCCTTAGGTTTTGAAATACACCACTTATAGTCCTTCACCCTAACACCGTTCAGTTAAATAATGATGTATCTCACAGAAAGACAAGTCATTAGTGCCAATGTGGTCAATTAAATTTAGTTGACAGGGGATATAGAAATTGAAAAATGTCCTATACCACTGCACAAAGAAATCAAGTCTCTGCACTATTTTTGTCACAATTTAATTTGGATGGCAATTGATTGTTAACAGGAGCAGAAGCAGGTTAATGAACAACTTGCTGTAGAGCAAGAAGCAGTGTCTGGTTCAGGATCTGCAACAAAGAAGCCGTCTGAACCAGAGCACTCATGTTAGCACCATATCTGGGACACCAACTGGGCGCTGAATGCATACTCCTTCAAGCCATTATGGAATCTCGGGTACAAAGGATCGCAGAGAAAGTGCAGAGTGAATAACATAACTCCAGTGAACTATGTTTCTCTTCCAAAAGTTGATTCTGTTTCATGGAGCAGTTAAAGCCGCCCATCAAATTTGACTCATGTAAATCAGTTTTCTCTGTATATGTGCTTATTCTAGAAACTCTGTTTCTTTTTGCTCTCTAACAAAATAGAGATTGGTGTTAACTTGGGGTGTTGATTGTGAATTCTTACATGACAGATGACAAGACTAACTGTAGGCTCAATGCAGAAAGATTGTATAAGTTGTGGTGGGCTAATAGAAATAAATTACAGAAAAGTCATCCATACATACTCATTCATGTCGGTAGTTGCAATAAGTTTTGTAGTTTCAACTTTACTAGAGTTGGAACACATGAAAGAAGTATGATGTAGTCTTAAGCTTTTTGTTTGTGTGTATTATATAATGGGATTTTCTAACTGAAGACACCTTGTGAAAAAAAATAAAAAATGAAAGCCTATCACGTGCATCTTCTACAACTCAGTAATTCAAAGTAGGATTAGTTCTTGACATCGCAGCACTCCATTGATAAATCTTATTTTAGTAAAACATATTCTATTTAATAATATTTATTTTAGATTTCCATTTAATAACTCTAAGGTTATTTGGATGATATATCATTGTAATTTGATGGATTGCATATTGTTTTAGTTCGCTATAGTATTAGATAGTTATTATCATATTATATTTTTATGTCGGGCTTCTTTTGTTTTAAACAACTGTAATCTTAAAAAATTGTATGCAAATGGTTAGATACATTGTGAAGATGTAATCTTTTGACAAATTTTAAAGACATTTCTTAACATATTCAATTGCAAAATATACAGTTTATGTTGCATAATTTGAAGATATCCAATTGCAATAAAGCGTGGCTGTAGTCTGCAATTTAAAATTTAGGATAATAATCATTCTGGTCTCTGAATTGAATGTGTAATAAGTAACCACAGTAATCTTTCAGTTATCGAGATTTTAAAATAGTTTTTGATTGTGCACTATGTTAGTCAAGATAGTCTATTACCTTAAATATTTGGTTAATATTATCATATGAGTCTCTCATAATATTTACTTATTGTTATATTAGTCTCTATAAATACTTACGGTCATATCAGTCCTTTTATAAAAAATAGTTAATGTCGATATTGAGGGAATATTTTGACTAGCGAAATGCACAATCAAAAATTATTTTGAATTTTGATACATTAAAGGACTGTTGTGACTACTCATTATACATTCAAGAACCAAAATGACTATTAACCCTTAGAATAATAGAATGAAGCACACTTGTTTCAAGATTCTCAAACAAAAATGATGTTGAGTTGATTCAACTTGACCGCATCCACTCACACAAAAATGATGTTATGGAGAAATAATGTCACGTCTGACAAAGTTGTCCTTTGTCGGTAATCTGTTGCGCAAAAGGCGTCAGTCACAAATTGACACCTTCAATGGAACATGTTTGTACCGGACACTCTCCAAAACCGCATCCAAGGTATGATCCTCATGATGAATGAGCAACTGGTAGACACAAGGAACAGTGTAACCATCTCCTTGATTGGGAAGCCACTTCCATTCATCCAAATTATTAACCTGTAAAGAGACACCAAGTAAAATAGCCTTACACTCTTCTACCATCTCCTCCTCCCAGACAAACAACCGACGCCGCCATTTTCAAGCTCCTCCCCTTCACCTCAACCTAAGGAAAACATCTCAGCCAATATGAATTGTTGCAGATGAAGAAATAAGAGAAGATAGAGGATTATTTTTTAAACAATCAATAACTAGATGAAGCGATGTGGTGAAACTCTTCTAATAAGGCAATCATAGAAAAGATTCTTAGAACGGTGCCATCTCGATTTGATGACATGGGGATAACCATAAAAGAAGAAACAAAGGATCCAAATGATATTGAGATTGAAGAACTTCAAAGAGCACTTGAAGCAAAGAAAGTGTATGCGGATTGTAACATTTATTTTTGTGACAACTACAACCGCCGTATTCAGGGCCGTCCCTGAGTAATTGGAGGCTCGGCTCTCATATAAAAATAGGCCCCTAATAAAATAAAAACATAATTTTTTTTAAAAGAGCAATTATCAATTTAAATTAAAAATAAGATCCGTAAAGATAAAAAAAGAAGTCATTATTGTAACTAACACAAAAAAATTGATATTCTAATCAATAATATAAAAATACAACTTCAAACGAATATCATTATCAATTTTCTAGGGTGTTATTTTCCTTAATTTGTACAAAGGAAAAAATAAAATATTTATAATGTTTTTTTAGAAAATAATTATAATGTTTTTTCTGTCAAATGAAAAATTATAATATTTGTTGTTAGTGCTTTATAATTTTATACGATAAGTATGAGGCAAAAATTATAAGAAGAAAACAATGATATTGTGCTTTTATTTTTAAATATATAATACAATATATTAAGGACAATTTGGTTGAATTGGAGAGAAGATTGAGGAGCCTCAAATCCACACTAAATTATGTCCAAACCAAAAAGGCCTCTCATACTAAAAATAATTAATTAAAAAAGACAAATTAATTAAAGAAAAAGGGATCCTGGGTTAATTAAAGAGTAAAAAAGGAAAAAAGAAGTACTAATTTAAAAAATACCTACATTCAGAGTGTCAAACCCGAGACTTGGATACCATCAGTTCGTGCTGTTACCGTTTGGCCATTTCAGTTTGACTTATTTATTTTTTACGCCATTCGTATATATTAAATAATTACATATATTATATTTTAAAAAAATAATATTTAGGCCCCCAAATTTTGGAGGCTTGGCTCGCTAGAGCTGCTTGCGCTCCCTCAGGGCCGGCCTTGACCGTTTATACAATGCATGTCACACGTAGGTAGATAGTAACTCCTGTTAACATAGAATTTTAACCATGTAATTCCATAAACTTACATGTTTTATTCTTTTGAGCCATTCCCATCCACAAAAGACTCCACCTCCACTTTATAAGAGTACTAACTATTAGGATTAGGAATATAATAACCCAATTTAGTATACACGAATAATTTGACGACAAAGGGAGTATAATTTAAAAGGGTATTTTCAGTATTTTTGATAAGGGAGGAATGCAGCTATATAAATTATTGGACAAAAAAAGAAAAAAAGATAAGATAAGGTTAAAATGATTGATTTGAAGAAATCCTTTTGACCACTGTCATTTTTCTATCGAAATTGAACCTGCTAGCTTCACTGTCATTTTTCTATCGAAATTGAACCTGCTAGCTTCATCGTTCACCACCCTCATCTCCTTCAATGACGAAGGCTGAAAGTTCTGCTCCGTATCATCATCCTCTTTCCTTTAACAGGAATAGATTAGGAGAAGTAAGCCATCTTCTTCCTCTTGTCCTTCTTCTTTCCCTCCTTTCTTCTTTTCTACTATATTTTTCTTCTTCCCGTTACTACTATTTGATTATTTGATTTCTGTTTTTCTTAATATTTTATTACGTTTGTGTTTGGGTTGGGGTTGGGGTTGGGGTTAGGGTTGTAGAGGGTTAGGGTTTAGGGTTGTTGAGGGTTAGGGTTAATGAGAACTGAAAAAGTTTAGTAAAGTTTGAAGTCTTTGTACTATATAGCTGTAATTTGTTCTTTTCCTTTTAACTGTGTTTCTTCTTTCCCATTTTGCATGCCTGTTGTGTAAAATAACTGTAGAAGGTCTCAGAATTCGAATGAAAGGTCTGTCCAATATTTTAGATAGATTATAGATTGCATTGTCACTATTTATTCTTTTACCCTTTTGAGGGAGTGACTATGAAGCACGGACACGGACATCGGACACGACACTGACACCGACATAGCTAATAATTTGAAAAAATCACATAATTTAGTGTAATTACAAGTGTCGGTGTCGTACATGTGTCCGACACCGGGACACGCCTAATCCGAAGAGTGTCTGTGCTTCATAGGGGAGTGAGATAATAATTAGATTCCCCACCCAACTCTTCAGAAGTGTGTGTTGTGTCCGTGCTTAGTATTTTTTTGGCTATGTTATTTGATTTGGTTTTCTGATGCTAGTTGAATCAATGAAAAAGTCTGGGAAATATGCTGTAAAGAAAAAGATGCTCTCTAGAACTATAATTCCCTTTTGAGGGAGTGACTATGAAACATCGGACACGACACTGACACCGACACACCGACATAGCTAATAATTTGAAAAAATCACATAATTTAGTGTAATTACAAGTGTCAGTGTCGTACACGTGTCCGACACGACACGTGTCCGACACCGGGACACGCCTAATCCGAAGAGTGTCTGTGCTTCATAGGGGAGTGAGATAATAATTAGATTCCCCACCCAACTCTTCATAAGTGTGTGTTGTGTCCGTGCTTAGTATTTTTTTGGCTATGTTATTTGATTTGGTTTTCTGATGCTAGTTGAATCAATGAAAAAGTCTGGGAAATATGCTGTAAAGAAAAAGATGCTCTCTAGAACTATAATTCCCTATATTCTTGTAGCTGAATTAATGTTATACCTTTATTTCATCTCTAATCATTTTCAAGCCAGCACAGTTTTAATTTTGTTTCTGCTTTGTTATTTTCTTGTATTTATAGTATAAAATGTTGATTTTCTCTCTTTTATAGAGGCTGAATATGGTTCCCTTGGAGATATAATTAAGTTTATTTTGTTTCTTTTATGCATGCTTAATCATGTTCCCATGAAAGATATATAATTCAGTTTATTTTGTTTCTTTTACAGTTACTGAATGAGGTTCTTCCTCCAAATACAAGTGACCCAACAGTTCCTCTTCTTTTTGTTTATGATGAAAGCGTAAGCAAAGTTGTCTACGCTGCTGCGCGTAAGGACTTCTTTGACATTCTCTTAAGCATCTTTACCCTTCCGCTTGGTAGTCTGACTACCCTATGCCAAGAAAGCGAGGATTTGGAGAAAGTAAAGCTCGGTTGCTTAAACAACGTTCAATTTTCCATCGAGAAGATGCCCCATGTTCAATATAGCAATGGTGCAGATGCAAAGAAGCTGATTTTGGCTCCGATAAATTGCAGAGATGATTACTGCAAGTCTCTTTCCTTCAATGTTGACCCAAACCCACCCACTTGAATATTTCATATGTTCTAAGTATAAGCATAAATGCCCATCACATCATGTTTCTACTTCTAATGATACTAAATGTGTTTGCCGGGGACTTCTTGACCATCCAATTAAGCTCCAACATTCTCATAATGGGTTTCTCACGGATAGTGACTTAATATATGTCATTGACGACAGTCTTAGATTAGAGCCTTTGACAGTTGATTCATCCGGGTTTAATTTAATTAAAGGCAACCTGGAAAGCAGGGACTCTTTCAAAGAGTGGCTGGTTCACGTCGACCGAAAAAGGGTATATATACATACTTTAATTTTTTTACTTTTATATATACATATACATTAATTATAAAGTCGTCGTACCTTAGTTTTTTGGTTTTTTTTTTTTTAAACTTGTGTTATAGATGGTTGATTTGATAAAGTGTTGCGTGTCATCAACAACTCCACTTACTGATTTTTGCTTCCAACGCAAGCCTCTTATCGAGCAAGCTGATGTAATTAATTATACGAAATTGGCATCTGAAGATATTTTTGATGACACCAATTTTGAGAGAATGAGTTTGGAGGTATTCATGACAAAGGAAGAGCAAAAGATAATATATGCGTATACGGATGAGAAGTTTGTGGAGTTTTTGATTAGTTTCTTAGCCTATCCGTTAGGGAGTGTCATTGAAAAATTGAATTGTAAGACAGGTCTAGCTAATATCGACTCTCTCTATAGAAGTGCAAAACAACTGAAGGCTATGTATTTACCAGATAGTATCAATAATTTGCTGCTGCAGCCACTAGTAGCTCACAGTTTAGCATCAAAAGTTTGTATGTTTGGATGTGAAAAGGATCCACCAATTTTTATGTTCTATAAAAGCCTTCAAGCTGAGTCAGATGGAAGCATAGAATGGTGTCTGACTAGACAAGAAACGGGCAATCCCGAGTCGGTTTTGGATTCGATTCCAAATATTAGTCTCATCCAAAAGAATGCTGCAAAAAGTGGCTGTGTATTGAAGACACCACCAAACAAGTATTTGATTCACAGTAACTTGAACTTTGGTGAGATGTCTGAAAATATCTCAGTTCCTGATTATCGTGAATACTTTCCTTCTCTAACGGCAGAAACAATTTCTATTGGCATGAGGGAGGTAGGTAGCAAAAATTGAGAACCTTATATATTTATGTAATATTAATAATCTCACCACATCTGATCAATGTTTATTTCTTGTAGTGCCTCCAAATTTTGAGGGCCTCGTTGACCTCAGGAAGTGCACTCGATGATGGTCTTCATGCCTTTCTATAAGGGATCGTAGAGGTAACCATAATGGTCTTAATATTAGAGCCTATCTTGACCCAACACTTTTAATATTCATTTTATGACGATGGCTTTTATTTCCTTTACATATACTTTGTGCTATCTTTGTGGTTAAACTTTCACACGTACAAAAGTATAGGTCACTTGTTAATGGGTAAGAATAGGACCTTTAAACTAGTCTCTAAACATGGATAGATACCTCATTGCATCTTATGCCTTGGTACTAGAGTCACTAAACTTTGTTAGAGAGAAGGTTCTTAAGAAAATATAAATTATTCTTATATGTTGTTGAGAGGCTAGGAATATAGAAATAGTTCTTATATGTGCAGGACGATAGGAATAAATAACTAATACATATATGTTGAGGAAACAGAGAAACTAGATTGTGTATAACTGTATATGATACAGATAGAGATGAGAGTTTAGGTGTTGATGACATTTCTGTTGATGACATGTCTAGTCATCCACACCGTGTATCCAAAATATGGAGAGTGTATGTTAGGAAAAATAGAAAGAAAGAAGGGAATGATGAGCTGTCAGTTAAGAGGTGTGATGCGTGACTCATTTCTGTTATATTGGGATAGGGTAGTGGAGAAAGAGGTCAGGAGGAGAATGACGAGCTATGCTTACTGACTCAGAGAATATCTCAAATCTCTGCAACTAACAGAATTTCTCCTCCTGACCTCTTTCGCCACTACCCAATCCCAATATAACAGAAGTGAGTCACGCATCACACCTCTTTACCACCAGCTCATCATTCTCTTCTTTCTTTCTATTTTTCCTAACATACACTCTCCATATTTTGGGTACTGGTGTGGATGACTAGACATGTCATCAACACCTAAACTCTCATCTCTAGCTGTATCATTATAATTGTAATGGAATTGATTTTCAATGAATGTGTGTATGCATCTGTAAGAGTAATTTTAATTAACTTATAGCTCGTAGATGCTTCACAGCTTTCGGATAAACTCTATCTCCTAATTTAGGAAAATGCTTTTAGTTTATTGAACATGTGTGCATCTTGAATTATACGACAAAATAAATCACATATAAGCTATGCCTTTTAATAATTGATCTATTGAATTTTTTTCCGGTTCATTTTGATTTATGTTTGAAGCTTTTTGTTTTCTCCTTGGATGATTCCAGTGTTGCTTGTTGAGGATCTGCAAACTAATAGATTGACTTTTTGTTTCACTTTTCGTACCTGGTTTGTCTGAACTGCAAAGAAGCCAAAATCTCCCTTGAATTTTTATTTTTTTTTTATTAAAACGTTTGCAGCTTGGTTTTTGGCTTCCTTTGCATTTTTTTTCCATGTACCTTAGTTTGAAAAAAAATGATCGGTTGATGAGTTCTAGAATAGAATTTATTGCTTCTTATATCCTTATTGGTATCTGCTTTGGTTTTCTGTTTGGTGTGCGAGATATTGTCTCTAAATTATTGAAGATGCTGACTGTTGGATTAGCTTTCTTTTTTCTTAATGATTTACTTGTCTGGTAAAATAAAAATGATATTCTTGTTTGAGCCAGTGCAAGGCTTGTAATCTGAATTTATTAAAAAGATTATGCAGTTTTTTGGATTTAATGTGTGCTTTTTCAATTGAAACCAGTCTTCCTACTGTTTGAAGACCCTCTGCATCAGTGAACAAAAGTAGATGGTGAGTTGCAGAACACGGTGAAGGATACCCGAGTTTGTCCTGAGAAGATTGGAATCAAGATGGTCACTTTTGCGAGACTTTTTTCCTGTAGCCAACAGCATGTGCTTTTGTCAATGCACTAACTATATAAGGCAGTTACTGCAAAAGCTTATTGATAACCCTTCTTCACTTGTTTGATTATAACTACGTGAAATGAGTTTATGCTGAGTTTGAAACCATTTTAGTTAGAATATCCAATTTATATCTTAGTCTATAGTATGCATCAACCTGCTTTTTCAGTTTATATATTATTATTTACTGGCGTTAACGATGATTATTTTCCACTAAGCTTAAAGGTTGTAGACAATGTCTTTGCTAGGTAAAAAATTGGCTTAATTGCACTTTTGGCCTCCTATGTTTTAAGAAGTTGTGATTTTGGACCCCTAACTAATTAAAATACAAAACAGCCCCTATGTATTGGATCTTTGGCAGTTTTGGCACCCTAACTAATTAAAATACAAAACAGCCCCTATGTATTGGACCTTTGGTAGTTTTGATCCCCTAGACCAATTTTGACTCGGTCAACGCTGATGTGACACTTCAAAGGCGCCACGTGTGCATTGTTTTAATTAAAAATAAATAAAAAAAGCCACATATAAATTAAAGAATTAAATAAATGAAAAAAAACAACAAATAATTAAAAAAAAATTAAAAAGAGAGAAAAAAAAGGAAGGAAATTGTGTTCCATAATCTGATTACAGCTCTTCTTCCTCTCATCTCTCTTTAAAACACTGAATCAAGAACCTGCTCCATTGACAGAAGCATGAAAAAAGGGGAAAAAGGATGAGTAGCTCAATGCAAGCACGGTAATAAAATAATGTTCTATTGAACGAAATGAAAGTTTCGTTTTTATCAAAAGAAAAAGGAGCATATCACATGCACTTTGACATATATAAAGGGCATAAAACAACGCAGTTATATTAGTTGCATGTTGCTTATACATAACTTGAATAAGAATTACACCTCCATTGTTCCCTAACAATCCAATAGCCTGATATATTTATCATATAAATTCTTTTTTTCCTCCCTTACTCTGTCGTTTCCTATCTGTGTATTTATTATAAACTGCTAAGTTATTTGTTAATTTGCAGTTATAAATGCAATATTATCAAGTCAGTATGAATAATACAAGAATATCTGAATAATCTTTAATAGTATGAATATCTATTCTTGAGTCAGTTAAAAAATGTTTTAGAACTCCTCATCTGAGACACAATAACTCCTACATGTTACCTTGAATGCATGAATAAGAACTCCCTGTATTATCAATTTGATGATCTCCCAAAAAAAATCAGAACAATCACATACTGTTTACATAATTAAAAGTATAATGATAGTTTCTATTTATATTTCCTCATCAATTCTGTTCCTGAATGCTACAACTAGTTTACATATGTTTGAAAAATTAGAATGCCACTTTACTTCCTCGTGTATCTGGTTACAATTCGAATACGTGAGAGAATCAATTAGAGATGAGAGGAAGAAGAGGGAGAATCAGATTTTGGAACACGATTTCCTTCTTTTTTTTTTTCTTTCTTTTTTATTTTTTTTAATAATTTGTTGTTTTTTTTTCATTTATTTAATTCTTTAATTTATATGTGATTTTTTTTATTGATTTTTAATTAAAACAATGCACACGTGGCGGCTTTGAAAGTGTCACGTCAACGTTGACCGAGTCAAAATTGGTTTAGGGGGTCAAAACTGCCAAAAATCCAATATATAGGGGGCTGTTTTGTATTTTAATTAGTTAGGGGGTCAAAATCGCATCTTCTTGAAACACATGGGTGAAAAGTGCAATTATAGATAAATTGTGCCTCATCTAAATTCTATTTCTGAATAAGAATAGTTTAATAATTTGCCTAATAAAATTTGAAAAATGGAACTATGTTATAAGCTAAGGTTCTTCATATTAATTATGAGAAAGTCTATCTTTTGGTCTTTAACCAAACATGCTAGAGAATAGCTATATTATTGATCGCATTGTCACATTAATACCAAGTATGTTCTTTTTTTTTTTCGATCACCATACCAAGTATGTTCTTAAAAAGAAGTATAAATGTCTTTTTGTTAGACTTTTCTATTTTTTTGCCTTCTTCATATTGCATCGTCAATGTGGTGGCGTTTACCGTGGGAATCTCAATTAATTTTCGGAAAAAGCCAAATCCCACCATTGATATAATACTTACATATTTTTGATGGGTTAGATTTAGGGGTTATTTATTATTTTATTTTTTTTTGTCAAGTAGTCTAGTGGTTAGATAAATTCATCTTAAAGATGAATAAGTGGGGTGTTCGGAGTTCGAACTCCGGCCCCTGCATATATTCTGTATTATCACTTACCAAATGAGCTAAGCTTATGAGGAAGGGTTACTTTTTCTATGACCGAAAGAGAACAAGGAGGGGGTACTTGCTACTTACCAACTTCACCTTTCATTATATATTTTATTTTAGGATCTTGTTAACGAGTGTCTCTGATACACTTTTTAAACATTTTAAATTAAATAACTATCTTTAAAAATGTCAAAGTTTTAAATTTTTAATACACTTTATTACATAAACTTTCAAAAAATGATACCATTTAAAATTCTTAACCGGCGCCCCGAAGCACTAGTTAACATTTCTCTTCATTTTATTATGGCTATATTTTATTTATGATCAATTTCTATTGTAGAATTTTCATACATATAAACCTTTTCCAATTGAAAAAATATAAACATTTTCATAAATTAAACTGAATTAATTTATTTATTTATTTATACTTGAACTGAATTGAACCTTTTCATAAAAATATAAACCTATTGTAAATATAAATAAATTAATTCAGTTCAATTTATGAAAATATTTATTATTTTTTATTTGGAAAAGGTATATATAAATTCTACGATAGAAATTGATCATAAATCATAGTGTATAAATAATTTATGGAAGAAAAAAATATAGCCGTAATAAAATGAAGGGAAATGTTACCTAGTGTCCTAGGACACTGGTTAAGAACTTTAAATAGTATCTTTTTATAAAAGTTTGTGTAATAAAATGTATTGGAAATTAAAAGTTTGGACATTATAAATAATAATAATTTAATTTAAAATGCTTAAAAGTACTCGTTAACAAAACTCTAAAATGAAATATATAATGAAAGGTGAAGTTGGTAGGTAGTGGGTACCCCCTCATGTTCACTTTCGGTCATAGAAAAAGTAACCCTAAATCGTCCCCATAAGCTTAACTCATTTGGTAAGTGATAATACACAATATATGCAGGGGCCGGAGTTCGAACCTCGGACACCCCACTTATTCATCTTTTAAGATGAATTTATCTAACCACTAGACTACTTGACAAAAAAAAAAAAAAAAGTAACTCCTAAATCTAACCCATCAAAAATATGTAAGTATTATATCAATGGTGGGATTTGGCTTTTTCCGAAAATTAATTGAGATTCCCACGGTAAACGTCACCACATTGACGATGCAATATGAAGAAGGCAAAAAAATAGAAAAGTCTAACAAAAAGACATTTATACTTCTTTTTAAGAACATACTTGGTATGGTGATCGAAAAAAAAAGAACATACTTGGTATTAATGTGACAATGCGATCAATAATATAGCTATTCTCTAGCATGTTTGGTTAAAGACCAAAAGATAGACTTTCTCATAATTAATACTCCCTCCATCCCTTAATAAATGACCTAGTTGACAATATACATTATTGACTTGACATACTTTGACCATATTTTTCTATTAATTTAGAAAGATAAATAATATCATGTAAGATGTTGTTGGATTCGTCTCGATGAATATTTTTAAAATATTAAATTTTTATAATTTTTTTTAGTAGAGAATTGAAGATATCAAAGATAAAACATATGCACTGGTACGTGTGTCAGAGTCAACTAGATCACTTATTTAGGGACGGAGGGAGTATGAAGAATCTTAGCTTATAACATAGTTCCATTTTTCAAAATTTATTAGGCAAATTATTAAACTATTCTTATTCAGAAATAGAATTTAGATGAGGCACAATTTATCTTTAATTGACCAATGCCTTTAGGATTTGAATGAAGATGTGATGTTAACAAGTATTTTATGCAATGATTTTAACACTTTGTTTTCATTATTTTCATGTGTCTCTTCCCCCCATAATTTTTTTCCCCGTAAAAACAAGTATTTTATGTGTTTTAAAAGCATATAAGATTAATCACTTGGTTGTAGATTATGAGGTTGATTTTCTTTTTTATTTGTATCTAATTGTTTATTGTTAATGCTACTTTCTCAAGGTTCCATTGGAGAGCATGTGTCTACGTTCTACGACTTCACAATGTTCAACATCAACAATATAATTTTTAGTCAAGGCAATGTTTTGTATTTGATATAGGATCAATATGTTAGAGTTTAGATACCTTATGTTAATTTTTAATGAATAGATATGTTGAAAAGCTAATCTCAATAAATTGATTTAGCGTTTATCTATATTTATTTTATGAATATTTGTCTTGCACAATGTGTATATTACACATGAAATCTTATTTGATGAATCTTAATTGATGCTTTTAAACACATCTTCGGACATGTTAAACATCACCGTAAAGGTTGCATACAATTGGTTCACATCATCTAAGTTGGACAAACCTTTTCTAATAAGAAGACATATTAACATCGTCATGTTTTACTATGACTGTTTTTCACTTATCATAGTTTCTTCAATAGAATGAATGTATCAAAAGCTTCAATCAATTCCAAAAATAGCTTCCATTTGCAAGCAATTTCATGCACCATTTCAATAAAATAAAATAAAAATTAATCTTTTGTCTCAATGTCATGTCTTTTTTTTTTTTTGTCTTACTAAATTTCATGTATTTGGTATTTTTAACAAGGCAAAATGAATTATACTCACACGAAAGTTTCAAGTATTTGTATAATTAATAATTAATATAATTCTCAAATATTAGTTTTTTTTATTAAGGATAATAATGATAAATCAATTTAAGAGTAATTAATGTCATTTAAATTAAAATGATTTCATAAAGGTCAAAATGTGTCATGTAATTATTTAGAATGAAAATGTCTTGATTGATGGATCAGACGGAAAAAGAAAAAAATGATAGTGTTAATTTTAACCCCTAATTAAAGGAAGACTGGTGCTAGTCACACAAAAAAAAAACAAGTTACACCCAAATTTATTTAAAATTTTACAATAATACCAAAATTGCCCTCTTCATGTAAATTTTTAAAAACCCATCTTTTATGATCATTCTGAACCCTTCCCCCCTTTCATCCACAAATCACCATAGATGTGCAACCAATATCTGAATCAACATTTTTGTTATTGATTTGTACTATATTCATAAAGGTTAGTGAATTTCATGAATTTCATTTTTGATGAGTTTCTATTTGTTTATTGTTTGTTTTGGTATGAGATATGTTCAATTTAGGTTAGTGTAAATTCAGTTTACTTACGTTCAATCTAGGTTAATGTAAATTAAGTTTACTTATGTTCAATCTAGGTTAATGTAAATTAAGTTTACTTATGTTCAATTATGTTCAATTTAGGTTAATGTAAATTAAGTTTACTTATGTTCAATTTAGGTTAACGTAAATTTAGTTTACTTATGTTCAATGTAAATTAAGTTTACTTATGTTCAATTTAGGTTAATGTAAATTTAGTTTACTTATGTTCAATCTAGGTTAATGTAAATTTAGTTTACTTACGTTCAATCTAGGTTAGTGTAAATTCAGTTTACTTACGTGTATGTATATAAGAGGTTAGTGTAAATTCAGTTTCCTTACGTTCAATCTAGGTTAATGTAAATTAAGTTTACTTATGTTCAATCTAAGTTAATGTAAATTAAGTTTACTTAAGTTCAATCTAGGTTAATGTAAATTCCGTTTACTTACGTTCAATCTAGGTTAATGTAAATTAAGTTTGTAAATTCAGTTTAATTACGTTCAATCTAGGTTAATGTAAATTAAGTTTACTTATGTTCAATTTAGGGGTATATTAGTCATTCTGGGGTGTAACTTGTTTTTTTTTTGGGTGTGACTAGCACCAGTCTTAAAGGAAACAACTAAACCAAAAAAATATGGAAACACACAAATAATGAAGTATATTATAACAAATAAATCGATGACATTTAAAATTCCAATAGTTCATGTTTCTATCGTATAAAAAAACTGAATTATTTGAATCTTTTAACCATTACTATTAATGTTTTATATTTAATTCTTTTAAGAGAATATTTAATTTACGAAAGAGTTTTTGACAAATTTTCAAAAAAATATTTGTCATTAAATTTTGAAATTTTATATTTATATAATTTAAAATAATTAATTTTATGTGGGGGAGAGTTGTAACGCCCACTTTCGTTTAATCGTTATTTAATCGAGTTTAGGCAATTATATTATAATTATATAATATATGCATGATTTTGATATGTTTTGATGATTTAAGATGATTTTGGTGATCTGATTGATGACGTGATAAGTTATGAGTTTTGGAAGATTTGATAAGGATATGAGATTTATTTTATTGTTAAATAGAATAAAGATTTGAAAATAATATAAAATATTTAGTTGAGGGCTGTTTTGATATTATAGATAGTTTGGGGGGAGAAAGTGAGATAAGATAAGTAATTAAGAAAAGATATAAATAGGGAAGACCTAATTCTTAGAAAAACTGATTGTACGTGAAAACTTTTGGAAAAAGGGAGAAAAAGCTTAGAGAGGAGCAAGAGACCAAGAGGGCTGCGATTTTCTGCAAATTTAAGGTAAGGGTGAGACTAATAACTCAGTAATATTAGTTGTTGTAATTCTGATGAATAATTAGCAAGAATTAGGATTAATTGGAGAAAACGAAAACTAGGTCAAAACCTTAGAATTGATGATCAAACGGTGAGAATTGGTTTAATTGATGTAGAAAGTGTTCCTAGACCTTAGATAATGTTTAGGACGAACTTTGGAATCAAAAACAAGCTTAGAACCATGTGGATCGACGAATTTTTGTGATTTTAGGAAACCTGGCCGTAGCGACATTCATCGCTCGCCACAGCGAGCTATGATCCTCGCCTCGCGAGTGATGAACTTCATCGCTCGCCACGCGAGTCCTTTCCCTTCGCCTCGCGAGTTGTGTGACGCAGCTCGCCACTGCGAGCAACCTTACTCGCCATAGCGAGCTAAGGCAGAGTGTATGTTAGATTTCGTGATTCGACCTTTTCAGTTGGACCTTGAGTGCCTTTGAGTGCCTGAACATACCTAGTATTGATTAGGAATGAATGTAGGATCAGAGGGAACCCAGAACAAGCTTAGTTTGGGAGTTGAGTGGTATTCGCCACGGCGAGTAAGAACTCTCGCCTCGCGAGCACAGCCAGGATGTAGTTGCTTGTGAGTTTGTGCGATCTGTGTCGCACGTGTTGATCAAGAGTGAACCCCTAATTGGTATTGAGACCTAATGATGACGTTTAATGCAGTCTGTAGAGTTGTTTAGGTTATGTTAATATTAATTGAACATGGACTAAGGCATTGTATATTCATGCAAGATATGAAGGTTTGATAAAGATGCAATTTTATGTGCTATTGATATAATGATATCATCTTGATTATGTGACTTGTTTATGCTGCTTTCGTTATTTAACTAAGTGCATAAGTATATGATAAAGTTTAGCTCCAAATTATTGGATGCATGTTGATATGTTGATTACGATGTTCTGTTCATAAGTGTCCATGCATAGCATCTCATTGAGCTTAGTCCTCACCACGATTATTAGGAGCTTTGTCCTCCGCACGTTTTATAGGAGCTTTGTCCTCCGCACGATTAAAGTATATTAATACTTATGATGACGATTGGCACCACATGCATATAAGGAGTCTAAGAGCATTGTCACATTGTCATGATTAAGATGCCTTGTTGATAATGATTGAATATGTGATTACGTGATAAGTGTTTATTGATTATGTTATGTTGTTCATGATGATTGGATATATGATTACGTGATAACTCTTTAGCATTTATGCAAAGTTGATAAAGGAATGATTAAGATGTTAATTTATGATTCGCAATTACATTGATTAATGTTATTTTGTTATGAAATCTCACCCCTTCTGCTTGAAAATGTTGCCCTTCGTATGGGTAACTTGCAGGTGATCGTGCTTAGTGTGCAGTTGCCGTCGTGAGTGGCCTTGCCTTCACTGTGTCGTCTAGGTCGCTCTGATACGTAACGGGATGGGGTTTAATGTTATACATGCTTCATTCTTTTACGTGAATAATATGTTATTTTCATTATGTCATGGATTATGAACTATTTTAATGGGGCCTACGTGCCAAACTGAATTATGATTTTCGAATTAGTATTCCGCTGCTATGTTAAGATATTTTGTGAAGGTTAAATTATTATTTAATTATTTATGGATTACGTTTCTATGTGATATCCCGTTTATGGTTTTTACTCTGATAATTGTTTAAGAAAATTTGTATATTGGGAAAACGGGGTGTTACATGTGTCATTTGAATTGGGTTGATTCTATAAATATTAGAGTTTGTCGTTTAATAGGTCAGACAAAAAAAAATAAAACGTTCTTTAAATAAGATCCTTAATTGTAGCCTTAAATTAAACAAAATAATTTTTTTTAAAATTATATTGCAAATAAAAAATGATGTACTGTCAAAATTGAAATAATTGAGGCTACTTAGAAAAAACTATTGAATATTTTTTTTTTAAATAAACTAAAAACAAAAATATTTTAAGTTTTTTATCATTGTTTCACATCCAATTTTTAAAAAGGAATATTTCATGTACTTAAAAAATTATCGCTAAATTTTCAAAAATAAAATATCATTAAATTTCGAATACTTCAATTTGAATAATTTAATATTTTCCTTTTTTTGTGATTTTTTTTATGTTATTAAGTATAATCATGATAAAATAAATTAAGAGTCATTAATATGACCATTTAAATTAAAATGTTTCTATTAAATGTCTCATTTATTGGGTCAGATGAAGAAAAAAAATGTTATTTAAATGATATCATTATATGATATCATGTTTTGAATCACTATTTTTGCTATTAATACTAATAATAACATTCCTAATCAAGGTTGGCTCGGCTAATAACGAGTTGACTCAACCTCAATGGCGTGGATTCGAACCCCACTATTAGTGTGACGATATCTTTAACAGGGAGTAACTTTGTAAGTGCTCATTGAGTCATGAAACATATCTTGGTCTTGATGTGTCCTTCAGAGTCTAACTCACCTAAATTTTTTATAATAAAAATGACATTTTTGTTTTAAATTGTAAATTGTGGATTATGATAGTAGTCTTTGAATAGCCTCAATTTATTTTATGAAAAATTAATGGTGTGTTTGTTTCAAGGCAAGATATTACATTCCTTGAAACAACATACCTACCCATGCTTGGTAAAAATTAGGTTTCCTAAAATATTTTAGAAATTAATTAATTAAAAAAATAAAAATGGAAATAAAGGACAATGGTGGTGAGAATTTATGGCAAATTGAGTTTTATTACCATGTGAATTTTAGATTCCCATCCTTTAAGCATGAAAATAACAATAGAAGAAAACATGTGTAAATAACATTCCTCGTAATATAATAATATTCATGGGAACAAATTTTCAAAACTTGAAACAAACGTGGAAATGTTGCATATTTCTAATCTCATGTTCCTAGGAATCATATTACAAACCTTGAAATAAACACACCCTAAGGCCTAAAGTCTCTCTGACATATTCTAAAGGAACTTTTTTTTTTTTTTTTTTTATAAAAATAATAGTAACAAACACAATTTAAAATGAGATTTGAATGATATCAAAAATTAAATTTTAGCAATAACTCAGTGATTTTGTAAATTTCAATTTTACGAATTTTTTAAAAAAAAATTTATACAATTTATTTAGGGGTCCCTGACAAAAGTGAATAGAGATAGGGTGCTTCTATAGCCACCCTTCTCTACATGCACCTTATTTATTTGCTCCACAATGGGGTGCTTATTAATTATTGTGTTAAATATGTGAAACACTCACCATTGTGGATAGTCTTAGAGATAAAAGAGCACTCACAAATATATTTATGTTTACTTATCTCCAACGATACTAGCTGAGTTCGAAACTTAAAATTTCGAAATTCAAAGTTTGTCCTTCTACTACTAGATTAAACCCTTAAGTTGGAAAATCGCATTGAACAAGAAAATGAATTTTTATTTCAAATTAATAATGAAAAATGAAATATCCCTAATACTCAAACCATCTATCATCTTGATTTTTTACTAAAAGAGTTTGTTGGTTTAATTGTTCATGCTAATTGGGATTGCTCGGTCAAACATATTGTCCAAAGGTTGTTGGTAATTTTGTGAATTTTTTGAAGGAGTTGAAAAAATTACACCACAAAATGAACCAAAACTTTAATCATCAAGTATATTGGTCATCTAACTTATATGTAATATCTACTTTAGCATCCAATATAAAAATTTTAACTCACACTTGACACATTGACATTTCAACATTAAGTTTGAGACTCTTTGTGACTAGGATATAGAGACATAATAAAATAAATTTAGACGGATGCACAACATGCTAAAAAAGGTGGGTTGATGGTGGCTTTAGACAAAGAGTTTTTATCCCTTTCTTTCATGACAAATAAATAATTAAGCAAATGAAATCCAAAATAGAAGAAAACAGTTCATCATAATGTTAGGACTTTCGCGGGAGTGTAAACTGGGTTGGATAATCACATTACGTTAAGAGCAACTACTCAAGTGAGATTAACATCACATCTTCATCCAAATCCTAAAGGCATTGGATTTATGGGTCATGTCACTTATATGTTTTTCAATATAACATCCAATTTAAAAATTTAACTCATATAAGACATTTTAACATCTCTCCCTTTAAGTGTGAGACTCTCCACATCTGTGATTTGGTAACAAAGCCAAATAAAATTAGATGAACATATATCATGGTAAAAATGGTGAGTTGGTGGTGATTTAACGGATGGAGGTTTATGTTCCTTTCTTTCATGAGAAGTTACGAAATAAATTAGAAATGGAAAGAAAATAAAAAATTAATTGGAACATGAGAGAAATGATAAGGAAAAAAAAGGAGTGTGTGCTTTTATGGGAACATATAAGGAATAGGCTGAATTGTCGATAATTTTACTGGTTCGATTCAGGAGTTGAACATTTTTTAGTAAGTATTTAACCAAAATAGTAGACTAACTAAACAAACGCCATGTTATTTTAAAATTTCTATTAAGTATTTATTTTGTCAAATCAACAACACACATGTTTTTTTTCCATTGTCAAATTTCACCAAAGAATAAAAGTGAAGGAGTTTGAAGTAGTTGAGGTTGAATAACAAAAAAAATATAGCATGAAAGAGAATGACATCCAATAACTAAAGTTTAAGATAAAAAAAATAAACAATTGACAACTGAAAACTAACAAAATAAATTATCATAATGTTGGGATTTTTGGGTGAGTCTTCACCGAGTTGGATGATCGTATTACGTCGGTAACAACCATACAAGTGAGATTGACACCACATATTTACATAAAACCTTAAGACATTATGTATTTCGGTCATCTCACTTATATGTTGTTCAAAATCTACTCTTCCATCGAGTGTATAACGTTAACTCACATTTGACACATTAACATATCCTAATGAATAATGTGACTATCTGCGTCCATAATTATGTAACGTAGTCAAATAAGGTCAAAATTAGGTACAACATGTTCAAAAAAGTTGATTGATGGTGATTTCATGAAGGGATGTTTATATTCCTTTCATCCATGAGAATAGAGAAAGGAAACTAGATAGAAAAATAAAACAAATATGAGGAAGAAGAAAATTGAACATGGGAGAAACATTAAGGTGAAAAATATGCAGTGTGTGTTTTGTCCATGAGAGTATAAAAAATAGATTGAATTATCGGTAATTATGTGGTTTTGTTGAAGAAGTTGAAGATTTTTGGGTAATTATTACAAAAAAAATAGACTTATTTAAAAAAACATTGTATCATTTTAAAATGTCTAATAAACATGTATTTTATAAATTTATCATGACACATTTACATTTTCCATTGTCACACCCCATCATAGATCATATGCGAAGGAGTTTGAATAAAAAAAAAAAGGAAAGTGAATGACATCCAAAAACAAAGTTTTACGGTAAAAAATGGTTAATTATGTAAATGTTCTCCATAAATATTAAGATTTTTTTCAGCCCCTTGATTTTTTATTTTTTTTTGTATATTCGGATTTTTTGTAAAACATAAAGATCTTGGATTTTTTTCCAAGAGCAGGGGATACTTTATCCCACAATGGACGCATTTGAGCACGTAAACGGATTCATTCTATCATTGGTTCCAGGAGACGAAAAGGAATATATTAGTTATGATTCGGTTTGCAAATAGACGAGAATAATGAGGTACAAAGCGTCAAATTATGGATTCGATAAAGAGAGTGACAAAACTGTTATGTTCAAAATTAATAATATGGGAAGAGGCACCAATAATCCATCGTTATTGTTTTGAGGCATTTGACCGAACCATGAGCGATATAATGTCTTATGATTATGTCGATATTACAGACAAACCTTTTGGGGGTGTTTATGTGGTTTCAGGCGGTGATTTCAGACAAATTTTGCCAGTGATAAGAAAAGGATGCAGACAAGACATACTTGCTTCATCCATCAACTCATCAAAGTTGTGGCGTCACTGTAAGGTTCGCACAATTACAACAAATATGTCTTTACGTGCTTCAACCGTTCATGCCGAGCAATATGAGATAAGAAAGTTTGTTGATTTGATGCTTTCAATTGGAGATGGAATACGATCCACTAACGAGAGTGGAGAAATTAACGTACTCATTCCTGATGAGTTGCTGATAAAAGATTCCTCTGATCCGTTGCGTTCTCGGGTTGATTTTGTATATCCGGATTTTTTGAAAAACATGAAGATCTCGGATTTTTTTTCAAGAGAGGGGGATACTTGCTCCCACACTGAACGCAGTTGAGCACGTAAACAAATTCCTCCTATCATTGGTTCCATGAGACGAAAAGGAGTATATCAATTTTGATTTGGTTTGCGAATCAGACGAGAATAGTGAGATACAAAGTGAATGGTTTACCCACAAATTCTTAAACAATATCAAGTTTTCCGATATTTCAAACCACAAGTTGAGATTTAAAGTTGGATGTCCAGTTATGTTGATGAGGAACATTGATCAAGAAACTAGATTGTGCAATTGGAATAGGTTGATTGTAGACAATCTTTGGAAGAACTTTATTGGTGCAACTGTTATTACCAAAAAAAAATGATGGTGAAAAAGTAATTATTCCAAGAATGAACTTATTTCCAAGTGATCCTAAACTTCCTTTCAAATTAACTACGAGACACTTCCCGTTGGTTTTGTGTTTTGCAATGACAATAAATGAAAGTCAGGGTCAGTCTTGAAATCTATCTTTCCGAACCAGTTTTTACTCATGGACAGTTGTATGTCGCTGTGTCAAGAATCACTTTCAAAATGGGATTGAAAATGGTTATACTGGATGAAGAAAATCGCGTGCGTACCGAGACCACTAATGTTGTGTACCGTGATATTTTTCGAAACGTTTAACCGGTCGTTCGTGGGTATGAGTTTTTCTCTCTCTTTTAAAATTGTTTGTAATATATATATATATATATTATTTGGATGTGAATTGGTTGTTGCTACTTGCAACCATTCTGATAGTTGCGTAAAGAAAGAGTAATGGATTGGTGATGTAGATAAACTACAATTCAGCAACTAACAATTGAGATCACACTTCTTATTTCATTGTATAAAGTTCAATGACATTTATTGTTGTGCAAAGAACAGGTTGAGTGATTGATTTGTTATAGAGACTAATATGTTACATGGTGTAATATTTTTTATCCCTTTTTCACAATATTTTTGGTCTCATGTACCTTCAGGTGCTGGTTTAGTGCTTCATGTGATATGATATCATTCAGATGTACACAAGCTGACGTTAATGGAATTTCTATGGCATTGAAATATAATTGACCAATTGCAATAGGTGCAATGCCTTCTCTTCGGCTGCGAAATTAACAATGTGTGATAAATTAAGGTGTTTATCTACTGAGACTTCAGTTTTTCTATTATCTGATGGAGCAACTCCAATATTCTCATATTCAATTTAATTTTATTTATAATGTTAGTATCCTTCTGATCTTTCTCATTTTTCCTAATGTAAGTCATACTCTTTTAGTGACCATATTATCAACTATATGTTCTGCTTCATTTTTTTTATACAATCAGCCATATATTTGTCTTTTTTTTTTTGTTCTTTGGAGCGCCTATGTCTATGTGCATGCACATGACAATTTTGTAGTCCCTTTTTCAAGTTTTTTTTTTTTTGTGTTTTTGTTGATGGGTTATTTTATAATATGCTTAGTTAAAAAATGTTATAGATAGTTGGTGTATTTGTCGTTGTTTGTTATACTTATTTGCTACGCGATTGAATAATTACAAATTCGTGTTGGATGTTAAGATGAATCAAGTGTATGCACGATATTAACTTTGTATATATAAGGGTATCCGCTATAGAAATCATGGAATTTGAAAGAAACTAGATATAAGGGCATCTGATAGAGACAATTTGTTGGGTAGGGACAATTAATTGTATATGTAGTGGTAGGTCTCAAGACTCTAATACCCCCAGTTATATGCACAACAACCAAAAAAAAAAAAAAACAAGACTCATTTCTCCGTTATTAATTTTAGTCATCCATGTAAAATATTCCGGCATTAAATACTAACATTTCGACGTTACATCCGTTAAATCATTCATGTTTAACGATGCGAAAATCCAAATAACTATATACACGTTGATATTTGTATATAATATGCAATTGAAAATACGATAACGATGTGTTTATTGATATATTGTGTATAAAATAATGAATTTGTCGTTTAATTAGATTTTATATAAAAATAATAATAATAGTCGGAATTCTAGCCCGTGCTTGGCACGGGTTTCCAAGCTAGTTATAAACATTTGCCTTAATTTTTCTTAAGAGTACATGTGGCATCTTCACATTCTTCATCTCATTTAATGTTTTCTTATCATCCAATCAAATTGAATTATGACTCTTTCATTTTTTTATTAGCCAATCAAGATGAACCATGACTCATTTAGTTTTCATCAACCAATCAAAATTGATCATGCCTTGATTTTTTTCCTTATATATAGACAATTTGTTTTTCATTATTTTTATGTGTCTCTTCCCCCATATTATTTTTTTTGTAATAACAAATATTTTATGTGTTTTAAAAGCATATAAGTTTAATCATTTGATTGTAAATTATAGGGTTGATTTTCTTTTTTATTTGTATCTAATTGTTAATTGTTGATGCTACTTTCTCAGGGTCCCATTAGTGAGCATGTGGCTACATTCAACGACTTGAAGACGTTCAACATCAACAATATAATTTTTAGTCAAGATAATGTTTTGTATTTGATATAGAATCAAGATGTTAGAGTTTAAATACCTTAGGTTGATTGAATATTTTTAATGAACATGATATGTCGAAAAACTAATATCAATAAATTGATTTAATCTTTATCTAAATTTATTTTATGAACTTTTGTCTTGCACAAATGATATATTACACATGCGCTCTTATTTGATAAATTCTAATTGATACTTTTAAACACATCTCCGGACATGTTAAATATCATCCTAAAGGTTGCATACAATTGGTTCACATCATCTAATTTGGACAAACCTTTTCTTATAAGAAGACATCTTAACTTCATCATGTTTTACTATGACGGATTTTCACTTCACATAGTTTCTTCAATAGAATGTATCAAAAGCTTCAATCAACCATTGATCAATAATCAGTTTATTTTTTTTGACAATATAGGACATAATCCTTTAAGTGTCATTTCATCTCATTTATTTGACAATCAATATATGACTTTTTTTCTCCTTTGATTTGTCAATTAGATAGTTACTATTAAATAATTTTTTCAGGGACTATTAAAAATATTGTTAATTTTGCTATCTACATTGTATTATAAATAACATCCATTTGCAAGCAATTCGACACACAATTTCAATAAAAAATTGTATTCTTTTCAATCTTTTGTCTCAATGTCGTGTCTTTTTTCTTTTTGTTTTCTTTGTTTTCTTTCTAAGTTTCAAGTATTTGATATTATTAACAAGCCAAAATTAATTATATTAACACGAAAGTTTCATATATTTGTATACTTAATAATTTTATATAGTTCACAAATATTCTTTTTTTCCTTTTATTAAGGATAATAATGATAAAGCAATTTAAGAGTAATTAATATGTCATTTAATTTAAATTAGAATGATTTCATAAAGGTTAAAATGTCTCATTAAATTATTTAGAATGAAAAGATCTCATTTGATGGATGAGAAGGAAAAAGAAAATAAATTAAATAATAGCGTTAATTATAACCCTTAATTAAAGGAAACAACTAAACCAAAAAAAAGATGGAAACAAACAAATATTGAAGTATATTATATCAAATAAATGAAAGATATTTAAAATTCAAAACGTTCAATTTTTCTATGCGTATAAAAAAACTGAATTATTTGAATCTTTTAACTTTTTTTATATTAATGTTTTACCTTCATTTCTTTTGAGGTACTATTTAATTTACAAACAAAAAAATTTGTCATTAATTTTGAAATATTATATTTTTATAATTTATAATAATTATATTTTATGCGTCATTTTAATTGGGTTAATTCTATAAATATTAAATTGTGTTGTTTAATTGACCAGACATTTTTGTTAAAGAGGTCAAATAAAAAATGAAAATGTTCTTTAAATAATATCCTCAATTTTAGCCATTAATTAAACGAAATAAAAAATTTAAATTATATTGCAAAGAAAGAATGATGTGCTATCGAAATTCAAATAATTGAGATTACTTAGAAAAAATTATTGAATATTTTAAGTTTTTTTAAATAAACAAATTTTTTTTTGTTTTTTGGGAATATTTCATGTATTTGAAAAATTTATCGTTAAATTTTCAAAAAAAAAAAACAAATCTCTATTTCAAATACTTTAATTTGAATAATTTAACATATTTAATATTTTCTTTTTTTGTGATTTTTTTCATTTTAAATTAATGTGGTCATTTAAATTAAAATGATCCTATTAAATGTCTCATTTATTGGGTTAGATGAAAAGAAATGTTACTTAAATGATATCATTATATGGTAACATCTTTTGATAATAGTATTCCTAATCAAGGTTGACTCAACTAATAAAGATACCCAACACACTTTCTAATCACTATCCGATTCTTTACCTCTTATTGAGGCCTTTCTGAAGTTCACTAAATTCTTGTCATTGTGCTTTAACTCATTCCTTTTAATGTAAAGGTTGTACCGTCTAACAAACAAGCTCATTTTCTCTTCATTTATAGCATCATCGTCGGATCCATCATCATTTTGAACCGAATAGGTAGAGACGGACGAAGTGGTGCTTAAAGAAATAGACTTCCTTTCCTTCTTCTTAGAGTCATCCTCACTTGCCTTGAAGCGATTAATCTCATGCTCATGTCCCTTTAGTTTGCCAAAGAGTGTGATCATACTAAGAGAATTGAGATTTTGTGATTCCTTGACGGCGGTAACTTTGGGCTGCCATTCCTTTGTCATACATCTCAAAATTTTATTAGTGCAATCTTGGTTTGAAATTGTTTTACCAAGGTTTTGCAACTTGTTTACAATATGAGTAAATCTCATTTGCATGGAATAGATGGTTTCACCATCTTTCATACAAAAAAGCTAATATTGTTGCACAAGGGTATTAATTTTTTATTGTTTAACTTCGTTAGTTCCTTTGTGAAGGATTTTCAATGCATCCCACATTCTTTAGAGGTCTTACAATGAGAGACGAAATGATACTCATTAACCCCAAGAGAGGATATGATATTATTTCGTGCCTTCAAATCGTATTGGACTTTCTTTTTGTCATCATCGCTTCAATCGGCCTTTGGCTTGTCTTATGCTACACCGTTGGTAACAACTTGCGGTTGAAACCGCCCGTTGGCCACGACGTCCCACACATCCATATCCACCGATTGGATGTGAACTCTCATGCATTCTTTCCAATAGTCATAATTTTCTCCGTCGAAAATAGGTGCTCTATTGCACGCCCCCTTGGGCTCCTTACTAGCCATATGGATCAACTCTTTCGGTAGTTAGCTGTAAGAAGAGACCAAGCTCTATAATACCACTTGTTGTTTATATGGCTATTAAGTTGCTAAGCTAGAGGGGGGTGAATAGCTTTTTGAAAATATTTCAGAGTTTATTTAAATTCACGTTTAATAAAATTGACTATTGAATTCGTGCGTGAACAATCACAATAATAGACAAATAGCTCAAGCAATGTGGATTAAGATTTCAATCTTAGAATTGAGAGATTCACGATTCAAATCATATATACAATCAAAATTCAATCACCTTGAACAATTAACAAACCTAGAGACAATTTCAAACCAAACCTATATTACAATAAACCTAATTATCAATTGAAAACACAATACACATGAAATTGAATAATTGAATTGATATTTCAATTAATTGATCCAAGTAAAATTGTTTTAACCTAAATCAAATGAATTTAGATTAATCTTTTGAGAAAACACAACTTATATCAACACTAGCAATTCTCTAATCAATTATTCAATTAATCAAGTGCAATATTGAAAAGTAAAGAGTAGAGAGAGAAGAGAGAACACCGGTGTTTATAGTAGTTCACCCTTTTTCGTCATCGCTAAGGGCTACATCTACTCTACTTGATGAAGTACTCCTTCACCAATGATGTGATCCTAAAATTCTCTCTCTTGACAAGAATAATAAATTCATTGTGGAATAAAAGAACCAAATTAATTTTGGGTTCAAAGTTTTATTTTCGTAGGTCATGATATGTCTGTCTTGTTTTGGCTATATTTGGAGCTCTGGATGTCCGTTTGAGGTGATCTTTAACTCGTTTGAAAGCTTACGGAATTCTCTACATTTTATCTATTTGACTCAAGAGCAAATTCGGAATATTTAACGGTTTAAAATGAGTTGTAAGTTGAAAACGTGGTTAAAGTGTGTAAGCTGAAGAATTAAAGGTGGTGTTTGTGGAATTGTAACGTCTAGAAATAATAAGCCTTCACAAATCAATGTGCAAATGAATATGTAACCTCCTCATGCATTGATTAGCCACCAACTTAGAGAGTCATTTTGTAACCTCTTATTTGCATTAATCAGCCACCAAAACATTATTGTAATTAGTGGCTGCATTTCCTTTCATTTTCTAAGAGTTTTAGAGTCAAAGTCCTCATGTAATAAGCTCATATAAATAGAGCACGAAAATGATATGTAAACAAGTAGAATTTTGATATAAAAAAAAAATACACTTTGTGTGTTGTGAAGCTTTGCTTCTTTTTGGTTCTGGATTGAACCAAGTTTATCGAATCTTATCAATGGCTTCCTTACCATTGTGGCAATTCCTCAAAGCTTAGCATTCCTTCTTGGATTGGAAGTGAATGTGACGCATTCTATCACCATTTCTTTTCCCAAATCCATTTTTTTATTTTACTTTTTATCCCAATACGATTTTTGTCCTTCATCAACCAAGGTCATCCACTATGTAACAAAAGTTGAATACAACGTGTTTACAAGATTTCCTTGAAATTAAACCTAATTCTTCAACCCTATTGAAAACACTCCCCCAAACTTCAAGTACCCCTTGAATTTGGTGCTCCTTGAATCTTCAGATCCTTGATTACCCGTGCGCTCCTTTGAACTCTTCACTCGAGTCTTCAATGCTACGTTCGGAAAACGAACCCCCTTCGACTTCAAGAACGATTAAAAAGACCCCCAAAACCTTTGGAGGTGGAATGAGATCCTTCACTTCACTTCAAAGCCTTGATTAAACCCAATCAATCTTCTTGAGAGAACCAAACTAAAATCGTTATAGCACCCTAGCAAATCAATGTATCTCAAAGAGCAAAGTGATTCTAAGAAAAGGTATTTAATCTTGAAGAATTTATGTTCTAAGAGTTTTTGAGACCTAGAGAGAATAGATGTAAATGATTCAACGATTTATGAGTTATGAGGAGAAGGGTTAATAAAGTAAGGGACAAAAGGTCAAAATTTTCGCACAAAATAGACATAGTGAATCGATTCACCTAATGAATGAATCGATTCAAACAACTAAAAGACAAGTCTGAAAGAGAAAATAGGATATGAAGTACATGTCAAGACAGGATTGAAACGATTCAAACAACCCATATGTAGGTTTGAATCGATTCAATGCTGGAGTGAATCGATTCAGAGAGAGTCAGAGACTTTGATGATACGATTCCCAGATAAATGATACGATATAGGCATGAATCGATTCATAAGTGTTATGAATCGTATCATATAAAGTCATAGACTTTTGTGATACGATTCAGATAAGCAGTGAATTGATTCATGCAGGCAAACCACGTTTTTTGAACAGACACAAGGACACTCTAAGGAACACATGTTTGCGAGAGGTGCTTTAACAAAATCTAAGGCAAGCAAAACATAATCAAGTAATCTAAGTAACAACAATAAAACCTAGCATCATCAAAACAATAGCTTAGAGGCTTCACCTAACCCAAGGCTAATGCATTGGTATAAAAGTGTCCTAAGTAGGGCTAGGCTATGAAGCCTTATCCTGACAATTGTAGCTTCAGGTACAGACATGAATAACTCTCGGTCTAAATGGTGATCTACTCTAGACCCCCCTGTGTACCACGTGATTTGTCGGATGGTTTGTCGTCTTGGACCTCTGGGGCGTTGTCAGCTCGCTTTGTTTCCTCGTAGTATAAGTACTTCTCCACTTTCTCCAACATATTGTTGAAGTTTGTCGGCCTTTCAATCGCGTTGTGCTCCGCAAACTTGGATTCTGGGATTATGTCTATTCTCTAGAACCGATCCCAAATCCACATTCACATAAGTGATTTTATGAACATTACTTTTGTAGCTATGTACTCCTCTCCACTTTAGATTATAGATCTCATCCTCTTATGTATTACAATTGTAATAAAGATTACAATGGGTAAAAAAATTAAAAGAAAAAAATGAAGAAAAAAAAGGATAATGTTTCATTGACACATTTTTCTCCATACACACAATGTGCCACCCATAGTAAGAGTGTGTGAGAGACAAAAAAAGTGATTTTTTTTTTTGTATGGGGACCACGTGGACACATGTCACAATTGTGTGTGGGTGTACAAGTGGTACATGCCACCTAAGGTGGTCTATGTATTTCCAAAAATAAAATAAAATATAAGGCTTGAATTGAAGGGTGTTTTGGTATTTTGCCATTAACCCTAATCACATTCTTCTTAATCTATTCTTCTCTTCTTTCTCCTACGAATTGTGAGAGCGATCTCTATGTTTGTCAAAGGAAGAACTCAACCACACCTTTTTCTACCCTTTAGCATCCGCGAATCCGGTGTGTTGCAGGTTCTTTCTCTGATCCATTATCCTTCTACACTGTACCATTGTGCAGTAGAAGAAACTAATCATGAAGAGATAATTAAGATATTAAAATATTAGAAACTAATTTTACGCTATAAACTAGAAAGATATCAAATTTGTTATATTCTAACGATTATTTCTATCACCGTTATGGATTCTGGTTTGTAATTGAATGGAGTGCAAATACTTTTTTTTGCCATTTCATGTTTTTGTTTGCTAATCTATTTAGCAATTGTATTTCATAGTGTGTCATATATGATGTAGCTTATTTAATCCATTTTGGTCGCTTTTCTTATAATGGGGAAAATACTTAAATTTATGAAATTATTGCACAGGCCAAATGGAGTCATATGTTGCGAAAATGGAAGGAGAATCTCATGGAGCTGTTGGTGTGCTTGGAGGCGTGGCAGCAGTTTCTGTTGTGGCGGCGGCTGTTGTCCTGACTTACAAATCATACGGAATGTAAGGCTGAGTTACATTGTAATGTATACAACCCGAATTTCACGAGTTGATTGAATTCTATTTATTTCTTCCTCGTTGTTTGTTATTATACAAAGTATAAAGTGATTTTGCTTTAATGACAATGGATGTATTAAGAGTTAGGGGCCGGGGTTTCCAAAAGTGTTGACACAGTTTTCCTTTTTGCTGCTCTTTCCATTTAAAACACTCTTATTCTGTGCCTTTAAATTGAAACCCACAGTCATTGATTTGCAAATGATCAAGTTCCTTATTCCCCTTTCATTGAAAACCTCAAAAGCAAGACTACAATTGGAATATGTGTTAACATTTGCAAACAACTCTCTATCATGATGATTCCCTTGTGGTTTGTTTCCCTTGTCAAAGTTGCTGCCTGATTGCATTTGTTTATCCATTAATAGTTTAAGCAGAAAACTATTCAGCGGTTCTATTTAGTAGTGTGTCATCTATTATGATGTGTAGTCTCTTAATGTATTATTTATTATAACGGGGTATATATAATAGTTAAATTTATAAAATTATTGCAGAGGACAAAAAGTGGAGGGAGCAGATGCCCAAAAAGTTGAATATGGAAAAGATCCCTTCGAGGACAGTTTGGATAATGAGACTAAAATTTTTCGTAGGTATATGCAGAATTGTTATGAAGAAAATTGTAGACGACATGTAAGTTTGGTACTAAAATGCAATAATCATTTGTTAAGGTTCCTTTTGATTGAATGTGTTTGTTTCATTTGTTACTAACCTTGCTTTGACCATTTAAGAATATATGAGAATATTTTCCCTCAAAAAAAAATAAATAATAATAAATGAGAATATGTAGTAGTCCTATTTAGTAGTATTTCTCACTTAACGCGTTTATTGCATTTTCTGTGCTTTCCTTATAACGTTGCAGGGGCCAGAGAAAGTTTTTAATAAAGATAACAAAAAGGACAAGAAGAATTGCGTGCTTGGTGGTGGTGTGGCAGCAGTTCTTGCTGTGGCAGCAATTGTGGTCGTCCTGACTTGCAAATCTTAAAAAATGGCAGACTGAATTAGACTCTAGTGGTAGGTTATGGATTTCTGGCAATGTCTTCGAATGTTATCTTTATTATGGTTAAACTATGACATTGTGCATGTAACGACCTAGATTTTGTTGCAAGACATTATTGAAGGAAAATCGATTTTAATACAGAATAAGCAGCGGAAAATAATTCGATTTTCTTTTCTTGGATCATTACGAATTACACATGAATCAGTGATTCGATTGTTACCTCGAAGTGTGAAACCGAAAACTGAAAGCTGGAATCTGGAAACCGGAATCACGATCACAGCAAAGCAAGCAGCAAAGCCTCTAGCAAGTCCACACGAACAGTGCTCCTCCAAAACTCGGTGCTAGCCAAGGAATCAGAAGTTTCAGAGAGCTAGGGTTTCTTCAAAACGCGTAACCTCAAACTTCAGCACTAGGGTTCTATTTATAGAACTCCTTGTGTGTTATGCAAGTCAGAAGCCATTATTGAACTTCACTAAGCCCAATAACGAGTTTAGTAATATTGCTAACTAATTAGCGTTATTTACTAAACGCACCCCTTATATAAGTCGTACTTATATATTTCTCTTTTGACTGTTCTTTGTGTGTGACCCTATAGGTTCTAGTCACGTTGGCAATAATATTAAATCTGATATTTAATATTATAAACAATGAGCGGTATCTAGCAACACATCATTGCTACCCAAGTGACAAGAATGTCAAGTGATCTGACGAAACCTCTCATGGTAATATTCATGTGTACAATTACTCCTTTATCTCGATACCTTATATTGATCCCAAGGCATAGATATTGTCATCCTTGTATAGATCAATAATTATATTTCTTGATTCCGAAATATATTGAATAACGAATAAGTCCAATATCTCATATTGACTTAGTTCGGCATGGCCATGCAGTTTTACAGTCATATTTCATCAAGAGGCCTAAAGATATATCTTCTGTTAATGAGGAGGGACAAATCTCATCTAGGACACTCATGCCCCTTAGCATGATTCATCAAGTACCCATCAACCAACGTTATGATCATCCTTTTACAGACAACGTTAGAATGGCAACAAAGCACTTGAGTCCACATCTAGGGATCATAGTGGTTTCAGGTCTAAGAGCGATATACATTATTATCATTGTGAGAATATCTTATGACAATTTCATAACTTACTATGTAGTATTCTCACGGTGGGTCAATCCAATATAAATATTACTCTTAATATTTATACCTATGTATAGACTTGATATCTCATATCTATGACCCATGAGATGCGGTCATCAGTCTACATACATAATAGTCTCGATGCTTTATTATTATCCTTTATTCATATTAAAGCTTTGACTACAGACACATTTAAGAATAGTGTTATTTAAGATAATGTAATCTCATGATTAAGTCACACTTAATATATTATTACACGAATTATCTATTCTAAGGACTTTATTAACATTATCTAAATATAATAAAGAGTGTCATACATTATTCAATAATAAAAGTCATGATACATAAGATAAGTTTAACATAAACTATTGGCCTCTAGGGCTTACACCAACAATTACAACTACATTATTTTATTTTATTTTATTTTATTCCAAAAAAATGCTACTATTTAATTTTCTTCTTGGAAGCTTTTCGGCATTCCTATGTAACTTAATTTTCTTTTTTTAAGGTGATTAACTTATTCAATTAGACTGAATAAGTTTTACAATGAATAAAATCATTTAATAATTTGTTGTTAAAATCAATAGCGTTTCAATATAATCCACATATCCTAATCGAGTTAACTATTTATTTTTAAATTATAATTCAACAAAACTCATATTTGTCCCCTGCATGCATATGGCAATAGATCGTTCTGCTTCAACCTTCAAACTCATCAATACCTAAAATATTTGTGTAAGGATCATCTTTCATAAACCACAAAACATATAAATCAAACCAAACATATGGTTCAATAGCATAAAATAAATTGTACAAGACATAAGTGGTCATGTAGTTGCAAGAAATATGATCGTTCCTATCCCTACTGGTGTTGTTCCAGGAAGGGTGGTGATGTTTTTGTGTTATGTTAGAAGTCCCCATGATCCGTCTTCTTTTTGTCCTTTTGTACTTTTTCTTAGTGGGAACCGCCTTGCGGCTACCTCGCCCTCCAATTGTCTCTAACCGCCCTTCAGCCATGCGTTTGAATATTCCATCTCTCTTTTTTGTCCTCGCCCATATGTGGCAGCAGTTGTGGTCATCGTGACTTGCAAATCTTAAAAAATGGCAGACTGAATTAGACTCTAATGGTAGGTTATGGATTTCTGGCAATGTCTTCGAATTTATCTGTAACGCCTCAATTTTCTATAAACTATATTTTCATATAATTATGTACATATGTGTTCAATTGATAATAAGTTACTAACTATTATTTTTAGGTCTGTAAAAAAAACAATTATTTTTAGGTGATTTTATCTGTATATGTGTGCCAGTAAATATTGAGCTATTTTCGAGTACACTAGTATTAATAAGTGCGTGCATAGTTTTATTTAACTGCTTATACCTATCGTCATATTTTAATTATTTATTGTATAAAGAAATCCCTTGATAATTTTGGTAATAGTGAGTAATTATATATAGAGGAGGGATTCATTGACTCCAAGAGTACATATCTATATGAGCAGGATCCGTTGACACCTGGTGTCAACGGATTCGTTGACACCAAATATTAATCGTTGATTTCGTTTGATCTAATGGTTTACAATTGTTCAATTAAAAGTATCATGTGACCATATCTTTTGGAGATTTTCATCCCATAAATATTCATAATTTCTTTTTGGAATAATAAATATTTCTAATTCGTTCTAACGGTTTCTCTCTTTCTCCTGTTGGTCATCTTGTTATGAAAATGACTGCAAACAACAACCAGCGATGCTATTTTCCACGAAACACTCATCCATGAATTCCACGATGGGAGTGAAAAAACTTGGCTATCACGATCAGTTTTTTTTTTTTTTTTTTTTTAATAAAAAGAAGTATACATATTTGTTGTTGCAAAGAAATCATGGTTCGGTGGTGGTGTAATAGTGGTTTTCGTTAATCAAAATTTCGTGGGAAATAGTATTATCCTTTGGATTAACATAACATAGATCAAATATAGCCACTTATTTTTAATTAAAAGATATGCTTTTGTTTATTGCTTTGTTAATTTTTTACTATTCATGATTGCCTCGTACTGTAAAAAGAAGAAGATGAACACCATGAAAATAGTTTTGAAAGTTAGAGCATGGAAAATGACTAATGGGAGAAGATAGGGAAACTGATAAAATTAATTAGGAATATGTATTATTTCCGAAAAAATATTATGAATATTTATGGTATGGAAATCTCAAAAGATATGGTCATATGATGCTTTTATTTGAACAAATGTGAACCTTTAGATCAAACGAAATCAACGGTTAATATTTGGTGTCAACGAATCCGTTGACACTTGGTGTCAACGGATCCTGACTCTAATTGAAGTATTATCATATATGTAATCTAATCGATTCAAATTGCCAGATTCCTATATCAATCTCCATGGGGTTATATATGTTAATCTAATCAATGATCTATATGTGGCTTTATTGGAACTTATGAACCTGATCATGGGGTTATATACGTCCACTTCCATCCTTCGCCACCACTGCATCCTTCGCCACCACAAACCTGGTTACACTAATTACAGAGATTCACCCCAAGTAACTAATAACATAGAAGTTTATATTTCTAAGATGTATTATTATACTATATATATGTACATTTTATTTATTACTAAGAAATAATAATATTGTTGCAGGGTACAAGTAGAGGTGATAATACAAAGTTTGGTGAATGAGCGATTGGATCCAAACATTCAACAAAAGAGGAAACAAGGGACAAAAGCTGCTGCTTTAGAAGATGTGAGTTGTGCTGGTCTAGATGGAACTCTTGGCCTGAAGAAGAAGAAAAAGAGTGGAGCAAAGAGGAACAGAATGAAGATAACAAATAATACTATTAAGCATCACAAAGCGTCTCCGATATCAGAGTTCAAGTTTGCATATACAAGAAAGCCTGTGGAACGTGTCATGCACGGGACCGCAGATGCTAAACATGATAGAGATGTGATTGGTTGGTTGCCGGAACAGCTCTAACCAGCGGAGGAGACTTTGTTGAGGGCTGCTGAGATGTGGCGGCAGAGGTCTATGCATGGTGACCCTGATGCACCTCATTCAAGAGTTCTTAATTAGAACTCTTCGTGGTGAAGACTTTTGAATTTCATGAGATAAATGAATGTTCATCTATAAGTGTGATTTCAATCAATAATAATATTAGTGTATTGTGCAAATAAATCAACTTTATACATCTTCACTTCTTTAGAAACTAAATTAATTTTATATAGTTTGGTGAATGCAGTTTATTTAGATAGTAAAATGATACTATTGGGATCTGGAAAATGCTACCAATATTTGATATATATTGGGATCGGAATATCTTTCATAAGTCTTTTTTCGTAGTAGAAAAAGGCCGATTCATGTTCCAATTCTGCCAACTAAACTTTGAGAGAATGATCAAAGGTGGTAGAATTGGAACATATATTTGTCTTGTTCTAGTAGGGTAATTGTAACTCTTTTCCCTCATATCTCCAATTTGAAGCCAACCTATCTTCTATAAATATCTGTCGATGAAACAATTTGATTGAAATCACGACGCAAAAAAGAAAAAGACTAATGAAATTCACGATGTTGTGAGATTTACATAGCAGCACCCATATTAATAGCCTCTCAAACAATCGAAATCCCATCAAATCAGCTCAAAATCACAACAAATCATGTGGAATAAAGACACAATCAGCCAACAATGGAATGTTGCATATTCCAGCATAATAAATGTTTGATATGTGTTATTTTATAAATAAATGTTTGTTGTATGTTCATATTTTGTTCTGTTAGTGAGGAAATCTGGAAGATAGCATGTTTATGGGAGATGGGAGACCATTAACAATTGAAGCTCTAATGGTTGTTCTGCATGTAAAAGTGGTGCCTTGCTTCCTGTGCAAATTACTGGCGGTCCAGAACTTTGAATTAATGTAGACAATTTATTTATAAAAAATTGCTAGCAGTATAATAATTTTTATTTTAACATGAAAATTAGTTGTGCCAAGTTGATTATAACAATGTATGACTCGTCAAGTTGATTATGAATAATGAAGTAAGATTGCTAAGTAAAATTATCGACCCTCAGATTATACATAGTTTAGTTGGTATGAACATTGCATTATACATGCTGCAGTCGAGTTTCAATTCTCAGATTTCCTACTTATTCATCTTAACTGTAAATTTCTAACCACTATTTTGGGATGTCTATGAAATAGATACAGAAGTGACAACACCTTTTCGCAAAGCTAACATATGTTTTGAAGACACATTTAAAATGGGACAACAAAAGAGAGGGGAAAATAGTTATTGATTAGTACTGGATGAGTTTATTTATCCTCAACCATCTTCTTTCGTATCTCATGAGCCACATTAAACACTTTTTATTCTTTGCATGATGCTGCAAGTAAAATGAACAGAAGTTAAGCATTACTAAATAACTTGAATTTGCTTTGAAGTTAAAGGTGTACCTTCAATGCACAATATGCTCACAGAAATATATAGTGCTTGCACTTGGTTGAGACCGGATCCACAAATGGTAACGAGTCTTCATCATCTTCATCATTCAAACTAGCACTCTCCTCTTCTGCATCCTCACCTGCAGATGATATGTAAGATTATTTGTGAATATTGTGAAAGCCTAGGAACTATGTGGGAGATATATATAGTGAACAAAATAAACTCTCTTAGGACTCAACTTGATGAGATCAGTAGTTTCGGCTATTTTAACAGATGGGGTAATGTTGCAGCACGTAAGAGCATTTGTTTATTGTCATAAAAATAACAACAAATAATTTAGTTTGTTTGGATACACCTATATAAAAAGATTTTGAATTTTTCTAGTTGCACCCTAGTTAATCATGGTTGCACCCCAAAATGACAAGATTACCCTTTCATAAAATTTGATTTTCAAAAAGTCTATTCCTTCTTTTTTGGTTACACCCCAAAACCCTTCTTCCAAAACCATAATTCTCCAATCGATCGATTGTGTTCTGCGAAGATTTTCAAAACCATACTTTCTCACGTCCATTCATGATTTCAAAGAAAATTCGAAGCAAATCAGGTTAGCAAGTGTTGTTCTTCAATCGATTGTGTTTTTCTTTTTATGGGTTCTCAGTTCTGATTTTGTGTTTTCCTTGTTCTGCGATTCACAGTTCTGCGATTTTGTAAACTCAGTTTAAGTAGGTTCATGTAAACTCAGTTTAAGTAGGTTCATGTAAACTCAGTTTAAGTAGGTTCATGTTAACTCAATTTAATTTACATGAACCTACTTAAACTGAATTTAAGTTAACCTTGCCAATGTAAATTAAAACCGTAATCGTACAGTGCATCATTGCAGTTGAAGGAAAAAAATTGAAACTAGCAAATAGAAGAAGAAATTCACTTACTTATATCCAATTGAGTATGGATGAAAAATATTTTGATTCACTCTTTAATTTTCATGGAGATTGATATTGAACATCAAATTGTTTGATCGATCGCTTTGTGGGGTGAAAGAGGGTGAAACTCGCTGACAATGAATAAAATTAGGGTTTTAAGAAAATTTATATAAAAGGGCAATTTTGATATTATAAAAAATTTTAAAAAAAAATTGGGTGTAACCAGAAAAACATGGGGTGTAAATAGAAAAACTCAAAGATTTTTTGTTATAAAATTAGTTCAATCTTTTGAACCATATTTTCTCTTTCTTCTACAAAAAAATATAATTTTTGGGAACCCACCAACTTTTCATTTGAAGTTAGTTTTAGATTCTAATTTTTTTTTAAAAACTGTAACAAATAGATACAATACTTTTAAAAATGATTATTATTTAAAAAATAATAAATTTTTTTTTAAAAAACTATAACAGTAGAGCTTTAAGCTGACATAATAAATGACATGACATGTTAATTCAACTTTTTTTAATTAGGTGACATTTTTTGCTCAATTTGAAAAAAAAAAATAGTTAAACATAAATAATTTTTTTTAAAAAAAATTCTTTATCTTCCCTTTCATCACATTCATTACCAACTTCATCATCAATCCCATTAAAACTCATTCCTCTTTCATCTTCCCCACCTTCATCTTTCTCTTCACATTCATAACTTCATCATCAAATTCATCAAACTTGGACATTGAAAAAAAAAATTGGAGATGGGGGAGAATATTAGGGATTTTGAAGAAAAAAACAGAAATGAAATGAATTGAAGAATTGAATAGGGATTCTGGAACATTAGAATGGAGTTTTGAGAGAGAAACATGCAAGAGTGAGAAATTGAAAGAAATTGTTTTTTTATATTTTGATTTTTCAAAATTAATGTTAATTAATAATAAATGCATTTAGAAAAAATAAATAAATAAATAAATGTCAAGTCAGAACACCATCTAATTAATACATTATTATTTTCCTCCGTTAAAAAGAGGAATTTTATAAATTTAACATAAGAGTATGTATATATGATTAAGAAAATAATTTACCTTCTGCCCCTCAGTTTTTGTATCTGTACATCACAAATTTTCAAAACTCGTTTTCATATAACTTTACAAAATCCCAGCAAGTATCTTAAATTTTCGTAAGCTTTGACTTTGTTGAATTTTCAACAAACTTTAACTTTGTCGGAACAAAAATATCTATGAATCAAGTTGAAGTTAATTTTAATGAAATTCTAGTAAACGTGTATTCCACTTTAGAGAAACATACTTCCTCCGTCCCAAATTGTATGACATTTTGGACATTTCACACCTATTAAGAAATGTAATTAATATTGTGTGAGAAATATATATTATGAGTTGTTTTACAAAATTATCTTTAATAAATGATATGGGAAAGATAAATGAAATAATTGAAAAAAGAAAGAGTAATAAATAGTTAAGAATATAATAGGAAAAATAACATTAATGTTTCATTGGTATTGTAAAGCGGCGTATAATTTGAGACAATTTTTTTTTTCTAAAGTGACATACAATTTGGGACGGAGGGAGTATTCTTTTTTTGCAAAGTGGAAGTTTGATCATTTCGAAATTTTGACAAAGTTTTACTTTGAATTTTCCAAAATGTAAATGTATTTTAGCAAATTAAAACTTTGAATTTTTAAAAAGAAATATATATATATATATATATATACAAACTTTGTAGTGGGTGTGAGATTTGTACAGAATTCAGAAGAATTTTTTTATTTTATTTTTAAATATCAGAGACAGTCTTAGATTTTAGGGGGTTTGTGGGTATATGAGTCAAATTCGAGGGGTATATAGTAAAACTTTCTAACAGCTTCAAGCAATGTACTAAGAATCTAAGCCCACAAACTAATTGGACTGCACTCAGCTATTTCAACCCATCAAGGGAGAGGTATGTTCTTTGAAAATCGCTCTTTTCACTTTCGAAATTGTTTTTTCTCCAATTGTCGTTGACCCAGCAACAATTAACCACCGTCGGGCACTATTAAAGTCAGTTGAACAATTAAAAACATACCAACCATAGTTGAAGAAAGGAGCAATTTCAAAAACAAAAAGAGCAATTGTCGAGTTCTTAGGCCTCCACATTGTTCACATACATATTTATTATGGCTACTGCAGGACACTACATAAACTATGTATTTTCTTCCTTAAAAAAAAAAACTATATATTTTCTACTTCATTGCTAAAAAAATCATAGGATGGTACTCTCGTTTGAAGATGCTTGTTTGTGTTGATCAAGAAGAGATTAAGAAAAGGACGGTGCTCCACTGGAGAATCTAGTTAGTGCCAATCAGAAAGAGATTAAGATCTAGTAAAATGCTTTAGTGTTTATTTTATTTTTTTATCAAGACAATGCTTTAGATAATAGCTACTACTTAATTACTACTTTCTACAGTTTCTCTAGCAACTAAAATTACTATATATTATTATTTATTAGTTTCTAGTGTTGTGAATTTCGATTACTCTATTCTTAGAAGTTGTGCTGTGCTATGTTGTTTATTTGCATAAAGATCGATAAGTGATTGTACACATATAAATGCACTTCTTTTGGGCCAAATGTACACATAAATGATGATGCTTTTGTACACACAAGTATAAGAATAATTTTTGAAATGATAGATAAGTAACAATATTAAAAAATATATATAATCTAGCTTAGGGTTTCTATTTAATTCAAACCACAGTATTCTCCTCCAACTTCTCCCAAAAACAACATCACCTTAGGGCTATTTATATGTTAATTGGTCTAACTTTTCATTTTATAATTTTGATAAGAGACTAGCAACAAATTCCATTTCATACCCTCCAAAATTGGGTTTTAGTGCATTCTTTACATTTATATCCAAACTAAGCAATGGATCACAAATTTATTTCATTCCACTTTCTTTTCACGAAAACCATATAATTTTATCAGTCCAAACATACCCTAATCAATATTATAACTATCCTAGCCTTCATATAGTTTAAACTCTAAGCTAGATGAAGGAAAGAAATACAATATAGTTTTTCATTTTTTTCTTCCTTTAATATGTTTATGGTTACGTTGTTGCATGTATGATTGTTAATGCAGATGGGTGCCATCATATGTGCTGCACTACTATGATGCTTTTGCATGTCATTTTATTAAAAATAAATAAATCATTCTTGACTAAACCAAAAGCTAAAAATACATTAATTATTATTATTATTTAAACAATGGCAATATATCACAATAAATAAAGCCACATATAGAGCATGGCGTTTAACCCAAATCCAACCAATACAACTAAAAGAAATATTCATCTTGAGGAATGATCTCTCTCTCTCTTGGTATCCATTTTCTGCTCCCTCTCTTTCTATATATTTTTACTTTTATTTTATTAACTGTGTTACTCTTTGCCATTTCATAGATAATGCCAATTAAAAATAAAAATAAGGGTTCAAAATAAAAACCCAATTTACAACCCAAGAGAGAAAGGAAACCCAGTTGAACCCAACCAACTAGACCCACCAATAAAATTTCCAGGAGTAAAACTTTGTGCCTCAGCAGCACTAGTAATGACCTTAAACCCTTTCCAAGTAACCCTCTTAGAAGTTCCAGCACCAGGACCAGTATTTTGATATTCCCTATAAACCAAAGTATTCAATGCAAAGTTACCATTCCACTCATGCCATCCAACAGGATCAATAACATCACTAATACTACTTTGCATGAAAACTGTTCTTGAATATTCCTTCCAAGGTCTACCAAGATATGTAGGAAAATTTCCCTTCACACCCTCCAAATCTTTAGTTGCACCAATTCTACATTTTTGTATCACAATTCCAGTGTTTTGATTAGGATCAACCCTACCTTGTGCTGTGACCATATTTTTTTGTCCTGAATTAGGTCTTCTAGCATGTATGTCACAATTTTGGAACACAACAGCTGAATTACCAAAGATGAAATCAACTGTTCCTGAAATGAAACAATTTACAAAGAATTGTCTATTGTTGTGAACATATAGTGTGTCTTGGTATGCTATGATGTCACAATTGTAGAATGCTGATAGGTCAGCACCAACTCTTAGGGCCACTGCTTGGTGCTTTGCGGGTCCTGCTGTGTTTTGGAAAGTTATATCTCGTGCTAAAAAGTTTCCTCCCACTATGGCTGCAATCACATGTAAAGAGAGAATCATTAAAAAAAAGTGATTTTAGTTTTTGTTACACTTTCTCATGTTTATTTGGATAGTGAAAATTGACTATACAAAACAAGAGACAAACATTTTTGAAAAAACAATCATGTGGGCACACGCACTTAATGTACTAGCTAAGTGCTTGTGAATAGTGTTTGAGGATGAGTTGTGTTCAACTAATAATATTGTGTGTCACAATTACAACCTCTACTAATTAAGGATGCCTATGAAATGCTAGGATTTGCAAGGTTGACATGATTGTCAATTTTCCTCTAATAGGTCATTTATTAATTTCTCTTAATTGTTAACATTAAGAAGAGAACTCTTGATTGAGAATGAATGTTGTATTAAACTATGGTGGTTAAATAAATTTGAATTAGGGGTACCATAATTAGGATTAGTATGGTTGAATAGGCTTCCAAGTTGAAAGCAGTTGAGTGGTCCAATTGTTAGTAAATGGATCACAAATTTGGTGACAATAACTTCCATATCTATAAGCTATATAGCATAGTAGCATGGCCCTTAAATTTTCATCAGTAAACTACTACTTTCTAAGGGCAAGTTGTAACTTGAGAGGCATGATGAGATAGATAAGTCCAAGTCACAAATGTACAACTATAGCACCAAAGGACAATAATACACTGAATAGCCACATCAACTAGACTTTTCTTGTGCCAATTGTTGTCGTCTTAAACTTGATCTTATCTATAAATATAATTGTGAACGTATTTGTTGAAATTAAATTCTATTTATTTTTAAATAATTTTGTTGCACAACACTTCAAAATATAAAACACCACTTTAATTAAATAGATAAAAAATAAAGACAATTCAAAATTAACATATGCGCCTCAAGAAAATATGAAAATAAAAATTAGCAAAACAATATAGTATTGTAAAGTTTAAAATAAGTTTAAATATTATTTATTTCCTCTTAAAAAAGTTTAAATACTATTTGATTTGACTAAGATTTGATCAACTAGAAAAACCACATATATATTAGAGGACAATTGGAGAAGTGAGATATGCATAAGTTTCTAAGATGTTTTATATGACACAAGATAACGACAGGTGTGAGAAAGATTTGAATGTGAAAGCGAATGGGAGCTTTAGGATAAAATTAAATTAATAGTCAATATGTCATGCAAAGATATGTCTATAATGGAGGGAAGCCATGCATGATTGAAGCATATTAGGAAGCATCATGGAATGTTCATTGCTTGAAAGTTCAAACTTGAAGATGACAACAAAAAGATGAAAGAGACTGATCGAATATATAAAGCTAAATTTGATGAAGATTTGTCTAGCTGTATTCCAACCCCTTTTCTCTATTCAGATGTAACATATTTTTTTTATAAAAAAAAAAAAAAAAAAAGTTATATTCTTTTATACCGGTCTTTTACTCCATCCGTTTTAAAATGAGTGTCGTTTTAGCTAATTGCACATAAATTAAAGAATGAAATAAAATAATCGTTAGACATAACACTTTTACTAAACTGCCCAAGAAAAAGACAAACTTATAGTTGCATTGAAAATTGTGTGAGAGAAAAGTTGGAGTATATATTGAGGGTAAAGTTGAGAGAAAAAAATTAAAGTTGTATTGAAAATGTAAAGTGACATTCATTTTAAAAACAAATTTTTCCAGTTAAAAAAACACTCATTTTGAAACGGATAGAGTATTATATAAAAAAGATAATCACTTTTATACTAGTCTTTTAGATGATGATTAAGTTTGTGATAAAATTCAAAAAATAAACAAGTTAAAGATAGAATATCAAAATTTGTGAACATCTCACATCATGAAAGAGTTTGATCCACAACTTTTGAGCCAAATCAATATATTTATATATTTTTTCTTGAAGAAATTTAAATAAGTTTTGTGAGTAAATTGAAGATAAATTTAAATAGATGAAGTTTCTTTTTAAGTATATTAAATTTTATTTATTTTACTATATATAATATATAAGACAAGGCACGGAGTACAGAGAGCCAATAGTTTTATCAGAAAATCAGACAATAACAGAAGAAAAAAGAACACGAGTGAAACATAAAAATATATAAACTATAAAAATGCATTTGATTTTTTTGAAAAACACGGGTGAACTGCACAATGCACATGGAAATTCTTAAATAAATATATCTTATACTACTACTTACAAGAGCATAAAAAGCAAGAACACAATAAGACCAAATATTTGACCCCAAAAAATAGCCATTTTCAGAGAACACTGAACAACAAACAATCCATGTGAATGCTGACCCATTTGATTGAAAATAGCAACTTGATTGAAGGAAATATATTTTCTTAATTATAATTATAATAATAGTCATGAATGATGAACCTTTTTGACAAAATAATTATCATGAATCTACAGGAATTGTTGTTCATGTTGTCTTACATATGGGGCCACAATAAATCTGAAATTATAGGTGTTAACGCCTTTATATAAAACCTAACCGCAATTTCTTCCTCTACTTGTTAATTAGTCTTACCATATTTAAATACTATTAGGTCCATCCCATGTGAAGTTATCAATCAAGATATTGACTACACCCTATACCTTTTTTTGCCTTAATTGGATTTCAATTTTATTTAACATCTCACAAGTCACACACTCATACTTCAAGTTCAATGAGACATTCATTGGAGTAGCTAAACAAACTTTTTCAATATTTCTAATATTTTCTGATGTCACACAGTCCTATTTTTCTGTATACTATCCCAATATGTTGGACACTTCTTTTTTTTGAGAGAAATAAAAAAATTAATATATATCATTCAAAAAAATATTTCATTTTACAAAAATAATTAGATCACCACTTGAAAAAAAAAATGTAATTTTTTAAAATGAAAATCAAATTCATTTATTAACTATTTAATAAAAAAAAAGTTATTTAAGTTAATACAAGTCTCTTGTAACTTCACTAGAGTCTTAAAAAAATGATTTATTTTAGAACATGCACTCGTTTTCTATGGAAAACATGGTTTTTGTTGGTTTGCAAGAAACTCCTAAACTAAATCCTTGTTTTGTCATTGAAATATGTAAATGAACAAACAAAGCATATTCCGAGGACAGTGTCACACCACATGCACATGCACATGATTTCATTATCCAGGTAGGGACAATCGTTTAAACAAACATTCATCATATACATACGACCGTTACCACATTATTTTTCATTTCTTTTTTGAAAAACCAATAATCAAGTTAAATATGAAAAAGATATCCCCACATAAGCCCAATCATTTTAATTTTTAAAAATTGATGGATAACATACCAAAAAAAAATGCATTATTATGAATATATATAACAGTTAATAAAATGAAAGTGATTGAAGTGAAGAAATACTTACCGACGGTGGCTGAATGAAAAGTGGTGCTTCCATCAACAACATTTCTACTACCAGTAATAATAGTATTAGTTCTACCATCTCCCAAAAACATTATATTAGTTTTCTTCTTTGGCACCTCCACATTTTCTTTATACACCCCAGCTTTTATCTTAATAACATATCTCTTGCTACTCTTCAAAGGAGCAGCAGCCACAGCCTCAGACACTGTCTTAAAGTTCCCACTACCGTCTGCCGCCACCACCACGTCCGCCTTTACGGTCGATCCTTGAAGTAATCTTCTGTCCCCGGCCGATATCCACTCCGGCCAACCCACCCCATTTTCCTCCTCCAATAATTTTCTATTTTTGTTACTTCCCAACACCATATTGGTTTGTTCAAATTCCGCTATGTCTTTGTCTGTCATGTTCTTAGTCATGGCTAATGCATTACTACACATGTGCTCCACGTGAATTTGGCCTTCTTGTAGGACCTTCCTCACTTCCTTATCGGCGTCGTCGTGAGAGAATCCATCCAAACAAGTTACCTGGTTCATCCGGGGAGAGAGACATAAGTGATCACAGACAATTGATGAGAGACTAAAACTACTCCCTCTGTAACAAAATATAATAAAAAAAGTACGCGTATCTAGTCCAAATTTGTCCTAGGCCCAAATACATGTATCTGATCTAAATGTGACCTATGACCAAATACATGTACTTTTGGTCTAGATGTACGTAATTTTTTGCTTATATTTCATTCCAGAATGGTTGAATATCTGTCTACCTATCAACGTTTATAAGTCATAAATGATTTGAGTGAAAAGTAAATAATGTGAACAAACTAACTATTAATATTTGTCGTTAAAAAAAATGTTACCTGATTGGTTATGGCGGAACTTATGAGTGTTTTAAGATCATCAGCATGTTGATAAAGTGTCTTTTTACTCGGGTATAGTACAAGATCATTTTGTGCTTCTTTGAGCTCATCTAGTGTTTCATCAATGGTTTCCAAACAATCATGAAGAGCAATTTTCTCTCTTTTAGTAAGACTTTTTCGCAAAAGAAGTTTTTCGACGGTGAAGTAATTATGTTCAACTGCTCTAGTTGTGATGTTTAGAGACAATGAAATCACATCTTTGTGGTTGGTGATTTTATGAGTTATGTTTGGTTCGGAGGAAATGGCTGAGAAACATAGTTCAGGGTAGAGAGTGGTGGTGCAAGCGGATTTGAGTATGGCGTGAGAATGGTGAGAGAGTGAAAGAGAAGATGAAGCAATGCTGTTGTTTTTGCTTTTGTTGGAGTTTTTGGTTGTTGTTGCAACAATGGCTACTATGGAAGCTACAATGAGAAGGGTTGTAAAGAGGGAGATGAGGAGTTTTTTCTTGTTGCCGGAATTCGAGATTCCGGCGAGGGATTGTTTTATTTTGTTCATGATTGGTTTGAAAGAAAATGTGTTGAAGAGAAGAAGATGGAGGAGGAGGAGAGAAAGGTGTGGTGAAGAAAGAAAGGGGAAAGACAAGTTATTTATATTGTTCGATTTAGAATAAGTATTATTGTTAATTGATATGTTAATTATTATTATAATAACTTTTAAATCGAAAATGTTTTTTTTCCTAAAGTTTTCACTTTACAGGGTAATGTGTATATTAAGTACTGAATGATAAGAAAAGGAATAACATGTGAATAATGTGGGTTTAGAGAAATCCAAAGGCTAGGTACTTCAATTACAATTAGTGCAAAGTGGTGAGGAAAATAGATTTGTACAATCATTGTGTCATTTGTACAATCATTGTGTTAATTTTTATGAAAACTTTTTTTGGTTATAATTTTACTTTTTTTTCTTTATTATTTTGATTTTTATATCAATACTTATATTTTTTGTAAATATATGATTGTCCCATAAATTATCATATAAATGACTGCTCAAATATAATATCTGTTTTTTAAATTATAAGCTTTAAGTTTTTTTATGTGAATTTGTCGAAATAAAAATGTTTTTCATGCGAATAAAAAGGACAGACAAGAGTTTTGATTTCTAGTAAGATGTACTCAAGTTTGATTTAGATTGAATGACAATATAAGAGAAGACATCCCAGAGTTTTGATTCCTATGTAGATTTATTTACTCAACTTGATTTAAAAAGTGACAACATGAATTATGTATATTTTTGGTGAAAATTAGGGGTTTGAGACTGATTAGTTGTTTTAAGAATGTGAGTCTCATCCTCCTGTCTCACAATAATTATTTTGTCCTAAGTCAAGATTGTTTGGACGATATGATTTAGATTTCATAGGTTATGGGCTCATTTAATTTATAATAACACATTAACTTATCGATTTGAAGGATTAGTCTCTTTTTTAATTATGCTTAATAAAATCTAGGCAGCTAATAAAATCCGCCTCCGTCCAGACCCGGCCACCCACGTCTGAGATTTAACGGGAAAAAGCCGATTTAATTGGATGTGGGTGCGAGTGTGGGGGAAATTTGGATTTTTAGTACGGAGATGGGGGATGCTTATACCCACCCCGCTTTTTGAAATTTAATTTATTAAATTTTATAATCTTATTTCCATAAGCACCAACCTATTTTAATATATTATTACTCTTTAGAAACATATTTATTATAATTATTTTGCTCTTTTGAAAAAAGTTTATTAGACCTTTAATTATTAATATAATTATTGTTTTTTGTTGCTATGAAAAAAATAAAAAAATATGCATTCTTTAAATATATTTTTTAAAAAATAGAGTTTTTCGCGGATGGGGGGTGGGGTTGGGTGTTCAACTTTTACCTCCTATATAGTTTGGGGACGGGGGCGGATGCATGGAAGCGGGGGCGGGGACGGGGATGTTTAAACACGCCCTCGATCCGCCCCATTGTCATGCTTAATAAAATCAATCAATTAAACTCAAGTAGTTAGTAAACGACGAATTGTTCGTGAGTACTTAAATTTCATTGTTAGGTTAAATAATTTTTGGTCAAAAGTCTCTTTCCCTAAAAATTGTAGGGTTTAACATTAACTACAAAAATTAACAATGTTGGTAAAAGATGTCTAATCTTACAATAATAATGTTGATTTGCTTCGATTTGTGACTTCTATGGACAATTTTTGTCATTGTTTTTCTTTTAAACTCAGTATCCGATCTAAGGATCAACTAATCCGAGGAGATCAATCCCACCGTCCACTTGCGGTGACCCCATTTCTCTGTATGGACTTGCCCACCAAAATTGGCACCAGAGGAAATCGAACTTGAGACCCTGAGAGAAGCAAACTCTAAGATCTCAAGACAACCACTAGGCCAACCCCAAATGGAAAGTTTTTTTGTCTCTGAAATTGTATTTCTTAACTTTTAATTGGAAAGAAGAAATTACATTATTTTTTTACAATAAGAAATTACATTTTTTAATTGTAGTGTTTTAGTCTTTTTTAATATTAATTAATATTAATATTCCTTTTTTATTATTAACTAGTGTATTTACCCGACGTTGTTCCAGTTAGACATATTCAAGAAGATAAAAAAATTATAAGTATGATATCCGCAAATAAAATTTATCACAGATTGGTATAGGATGAATATCTTAATAAATACACACAAATATAATAAAATATACCATATTATAAATATTCGTAAAGTTATAGATGCACATACAGATAAAACTAATTGGATTTAATAAAAATATTAACACATATAGAATAAAATCTATTTTTATGAATTTTTGTTATTTCTGTTACATAAAATATTAGGAATTCAATGAAAAAGTTAAGTAAAATATTGGGTTAATACTTAATAGGTCTTTACCCCCTGTAATATAGGTAATTTCCGGTTTTCCTCCCTGTAAAATTTTTTATTTTGATTTAACCCCCCTGTAAAATATTTTTGTTTTGATTTACCCCTCTAATAGGCCAAACAAAAATGAAAATTTCTTAAAAAATAAAATAAAAAAGTCAAGTAAAATATTGAATAGATAAGATCAAAATTTTGTTGAGATATTTATGTCAATTCAAATATTGATTTTAAAAAATAGAAAAATAATAAAAATATTACAAATAAACGTGAAAGTGACACGTGGCATAAAAAAACCTTACTTTATATAATATTATTGATTTTGTACTAGAATACAATAGTATCAAGGCTAAAGTGCACTTTCCCCCCTAACTTTTAAAAAGTTGCAATTTTAGCCCCCTATGTACAAAAACTATAATTTTGGCCCCCTAAGATTTAGCCCCTTTGCGTTTTTGGTCCTTTTGCCCAATTTTGACCCAATCAACGCTTGTTGGCATACCACATGTGTAATTACAGATTTAAAATAAAATAAAAAATGTCACCTATTGATTTGTTGAATTAAAAAAAATAAAAAAGAGAAAAGGAAAAGGATGGGGCACGTGATTGTTCTCTCCCAAACAACATCTGAGATTCATCTCCACCAACTAACTCCTCAATGCATCACAACAAAAACAGATTCAGCAAGGGTTGGCACAACGACGACTGCAGCAAAAGAAGCACACCTTCTTTGAATTTCTCAGAAGAAAAAAAAATAAAATCTTGAGTGTATATTTATTGTGTTTTGCAGGTTGATTTATTCACAATTTTGGATGTGGATTTGAGGATCTGAAAATCGTATTGTTGTTGCTGTGTGGGCATTAATTCTAGTATTAACCCGAACGTTTCGCGGATTCCGAATTGGAGCTCCACGAAGAGCTTCACAAGCTTAAAGTTCTTGCTGGAGCACCGAAGCTTTATCCGGATCTCGTTAACCTCAATGTTGTTCCGTCGATTGTTGATTTGTTGAATCATGATAATACTGATATTGCTATTGATGTTGTTACGTTGATTCAGGATTTGACTGATGAAAATGTGCTTGATGAGAATGATGAACCTGCTAAGGTTCTTGTTGATGCGTTGGTAGATAGTAGTGCGTTGGAACCTTTAGTGCAGAATCTTCATCGCTTGTCGGAGAAGGATGCCGATGAGAATGCTGCTGTTTATAATACGCTGGCGAAGATTGAGAATTTGATTGAGGTGAAACCGAGGTGGCGGAGATGGTTTGTGAGAAGACGATGTTTTTTGAGAATCAAAGAAGTTTGTTTTTTTTTTGTTTTTGGGTATTTTCACAAAATCTGAGAAGAGGGTATGAATATGATGAAGATATTGTTGTTGTAGAAGATGAAGATTGTTGTTCTTCACGTGCCAAGCCTTTTTATTTGTCTTTTTATTTTTATTTTTAATTCAACTAATTACACACATGGCTTTTAGTTTTTTTTAAATATCAATATATACATGTGGCGTGCCACCTTCTTTAATGAACTGACAAATCAGCTTTGACTTGGTCAAAATTGTTCAAAAGGACCAAAAATGTAAAGGGGTTAAATCTTAGGGGACTAAAATTGTAGTTTTTGTACATAAGGGACCAAAATTGCAACTTTTTGAAACTTAAGAGGGGAAAAGTGCACTTTAACCTAGTATCAATTAAGAAAACAACAAATGAGACAAAAAAACAGAGGAGACGGGGTATTAATATTTTGATAACTTAGCTGTCTTGAAATAATAGAATAAAGTAAAGATTTGCAAATAGGTGCCTCTCCTTGGATCATGGAGATGGAATTCGTATATAAAAATTAAAGTCTCTTTCTCAATTTTCAATTTTTCATACCACTTTTCTCATGGTGATAGTTTTCTATTTATATATAATGTAGTTAGCTCCTTTTGTAATTGGATTTGTAATTCCTCAAAACATCATAATAGTCAAAAGGGGGAGAAACATCGTGTGTCGGTTGTACTTTTATCACACATAAAACTACTTCATTTCCTTGCAAATAATAGTCAAAATACAACTCAATGTTAAAGGAAAAAAAGTGAGAGACCCATAAAAGATAGATAGATCTAATTAATAAAAAAGATTTATGTTTGGTCACTTTGTTTTACGCAATTTTTAGGGTTGTCTGCCCTATCATAAAAGCCATGACCGCTAAACCCACGAGTGATAAAATCCTAGTCAAGTTCACACATGCATGTTTTTCTCCTACCCATCTGTACTCTATAACATGCCGATCTTTTTTATCGTGGGTCAGTCAGGGAGTTCACAACCCCCTCCTTTTTCACTTGTATTCTCGCCCGTCTGAATATATTAAAAAGGACATTCCTAATAAAGTCTATGACTATATAGTATCTCTTATATATGGACATTCATTTCTTTTTTTTTTGGTCAAGAGGACATTCATTTCTATAATTAAGGTTTTTTTATTTCACACAAACTTTGTTCTTTTGAGCAACCGACTATAGTCTAATATTTTCTCAAGTACTTGCGTCGAACTTGGATTCTCCCCACAAACTCAATGATGATTAATCAACTCAACCACACACATTATTAAGTGGATTATTGTGATGTTTAATAGTAAATCGTCATCCCAGCTCTCCAAAACCATATTCTGCGGGGTTGAACTGTGGTCTTCTTGCTTAATCAATTGAACAATTTGAAGTACCCATCATTAGATAGAGACTTAAATATGCAATCGTCCCTGTAATTTGAATGTATTTTCGTCCTTGTAAAAAAATATAATTTAAAAACATCCCTGTAAATTTTTTTTTTGTTTTAAAAAGGTCTCTGACCCCACTATTCAGTTGAAGTGGCATGATTTTGGCCATATAGCAGTTGCTGACTGTGCAACTTTTACCATGTGGCATGCCACATAATTAGTTTTTGTTTATTTTTTTCAAAATTCTAAAAATTCATTTTTTAAATTAAAAAATCCGAAAATAAATATAAAAATTGGAAAAAAAAACTGAAAATTAAATTTTCGAAAATTCATTTTTTTTAATTCTGAAAATTAAATTATATTTTCAAAAGTTATAAATTTTGAGATTATGTAATTTTTTATTTTATTTTTCAAAAATTTATTTCTAGATTTTAAAAACACTAATTTCCAATTTTTTTCTTCATATTTAAAAAAAAAAATGGAATTTTTTAATTTTTTTCAGTTTTTTTAATTTAAAAAAATAAAAATAAATTAATGACGTGGACTGCCACGTGGCCAAAGCCATCCTATGTCAGCAAAAAAGTGGGGCCATGGACCTTTTTAAAACAAAAAAAAATTTGCAGGGATTTTTTTAATTTTTTTTTTTTACAAGGACGAAAATCAAAACGCGTCCAAATTACGTGGATGGATAGCATATTTAAGCCTTAGATAGATTATATGTTTAATCCTGACAAGAATTTTTTGAACTACTTGGAAGAATAGATATCTATGATTTAAATTATAAAGTATTTTGTTTAGAAAAATAATACAAAACTGTGAGAAGTTTTGTATAATCACGGGCCAAAAAAGTCCAAGAGGGCTTTTATAATTTATTTTGTTCTACAATTATGTTTACGTGTAAAGTTAATATTAAACTAATTGTTAGGAAGAACCGAGTCTGATTTTCGATAAAAAACAAATTTCAATCAGATTTTAATCATGTTTCAACCGAACTTCAAATTATTAGAGTTTTCTACCACTAAGAATGAGATGATTATCACAAAAAGAAAAGCTAATACTCAACTCAAGTTGCAATATTTTAATCTTCACCTTTATTTTCTTGTTAGTTGAGATCAATCAAGGAATAATAGTCGTCATTAACAATTAATATTGTTGAATCTTTTTCATCTTTTGATATGTAACCACCAACCAACCGTGTGTGTATAAAATTCCTCTAGTAACATGCTCGAATAAAATTGCTTTCTTCATTGTGAATACAAACAATTTAAAATCAGATTGTTCATCTTGTGGTTTAGGAATAAGAATATCAATTTTGTTAATAATAATTGGGACAGAGTAGCAACTGCTTTATTTGCTAGTATAAAAATATATGTATATAGACTAAATATGGCATCCAAAATATATTATTTTTTGTGATAAAATAATCTTTTTTTATTCGTCTATAATTTAAGGAAAAGTTATAGTATGTTTAATAATTCGTATAAATTTTGAAGGTATTCAGCAAAATTGTAACTACATAAGTAGAACACTGATTTAAGCATAAGTCAATTAAAATTGTACCCCACTTAAGACTTTTATCCGCATTTTACTCCATTGGAGATTACTAATTAATCAGCCTGGATAAAGAGTAAAGACTTTTGTCTTTAACATTGCCATTTTTTTATATCTTAGTTTCCTCCGTGATGGCTTTCATGCATGTGCAATCATATTTTTTCTATTATTAATTTTACCACATATTTGTTTTTTCACAATTTTTTTTCTTCATGTTGAAGTATATAGTTTGAAAAACATTAATAAGTGAAAATAATTGGATCTGACAACAGAGAAAATCCCCATCGTTCTTACCAAACAGTCTGATTAAATATTTGAGAATACAAATATAGAATAGAATATAAATAAATATGTCTCGTAAGTACTCCTCTATACATTATATCTCACTCTACCAAACTAAAAACATTCAACTCTTGCAAAGAATCGTGACAACTAATTTAGATATAGCACTTGTTAGTTAATATTTTTGTTCATATACCTCTATGAATTAGACATACTAAACAAACACGCTAATTTAGGTAGGTAACTTGTTTGTCTCTTTCCTTGATAGTTTTTGAATGATTTTTGATATTAAGAAATATTGATATTGAAGTTACTTATGTTTGGTGGCGGAGATCAAGCTCTGTCTCTGTCATTATTTCACTGCTGAACTGTTTTACTTTTTCAGTGCTGAGTTTGTACTGAGACAAGTAAGTGAGATAATTTATAAGTTTGTATATCAGCTAGTTTTGAGATCCTGGTTGATATAAGAAGTTTTATCAAACACATTTTGATTAATGAAATGTTATAAGTTTATTTCTCTAAAAAAAAAACTCTTTTGCTTTGCTCAAATATATTAACTCCCACTTTTGATACACTCGTGCGACACTTGGTTAATCACGTTAAAAAATATATGATTAACTAAGTTGAATATAGATTTTATGTTTGATTTTCTCTGATGCAAGCTTCGGTAGGTTAGTTTATCTTCTTAGAAGAAAAACTTACTTAAGTATATAGTCAAATCAATTTTCAAATAGAATGTAACCATAATTTTTAGAAAATGGATGCTCATGAAACATTTTTCTTTACATTATACACCCCGGTTCGATTAAATCTTACTTGGTTCTATCTTAAATTTCATGTATCTCCATTTGTTTCTTTAACTAAATGATGGTTTGTGTAATTAGTGAAAAAAAGTCAATCACTTTATACATTTGTAAAAATAAAATAAAAAAAAGTAGAAAAAGAACTTTTGTGCACTATATTTTCATATTGGAGACAAGAGCAAAAGTTAACTTTAATCTCATGCAGTATAATAGCGAAAGCATACCATATTTTGGATCTTTAAGTAGTAAAAGGGAAGAAGAAGAAGAAGAAAAACTCTCCATTATATTACTTGTTCCCCCACCCCAACAATATGTATGATGATTTTCTTTTCTTTTGTTTGATTGAGTAATGAAGCAATTAATCATGAGGTTTTGTTATAGGTTGTAAATAACAAACTATATTTTATATCATAGAGTCAACATGTACTTTTTTTGTTGCTTATTTCGTCGTTTTCCTAGCCTTCATAGTTTGTGGGGAATTAGTGTAATTTAGAAAAAATTATTGCGGGTAAAATTATTGCTTAAGGAACTATTTGCTTCCATTACATTATATATCTAAACTACTTTTGCTATTATTGCAAAAGTTAACAGGAAAATGAACCTCTTTAAATGACATGCCGTTCAAGAGCATTTAAAATGTTTACACCGACACACAGACTCACATGCATACAGTGAAAAAATTGTGAAATGAGATTTTAAATTTAAAATAATAATGATAATAACATACTCTATCCGTCCCATTTTAACTGAACTCTTAACTCATTTCACACTTATTAAGAAAAAGTGTATAAGTATAAGAGAAAGAGAAAAATGAGTTTAAATGCTCTTATCAACTATTGGTGCATTATTCTTTATCATAAATACAAAGTAAAATATATTGAATTGAGAGTGGTGAAAGTAGTACTCCCTCCGTTTCAAAATACATGTCTAATTTTTGCAATGTGCACTATTCACTTGACTTACTTTGACCAAATTTTTTAACTAATGTATAAGTACAAATATTAGTATTTAAGATGTTGTTTGATTTGTCTCGACAAATATTTTTAAAATATTAAATTTTTATAATTTTTTACTTTAGATAATTAAAGATATTAACAGTTAAAATTGTACATTGACATATATGAAGTGGTTGACTTGGACATGTATTTTGAAACAGAGAGAGCATTAATTAGTGTTATAATTGGAAGAAAAAATAAATAATATTGTACTGAAAAGTGAAATGAGTCAATTTTTCTAGAACAATATTTTTTTGTAAATGACTCAGTTACTATGGGACGGAGGGAGTACTTAGTAGTTTTTTTATAAGAACATATTTGGTAGTATTTGCTTGGTCAAATATATTTACTATGTTTTGCTATTTAGTATTGAGAAATGTTAATGACACTTTTAAGGGGTTAAAATAGTAAATTAGAAATTGTTAACTTATACCTTAATGAATCAAATATATAAAGAGTTTATTTTTTAATCTTTCACTTTTTAATGGATTAAATGCATAAAATTTAAAAGAATATTTTTTTTCTTTTAAGTTTCTAGTACATGTGCACTAAAGAAACAAATTTAAGAGAAAAAAAATAGGCTTAATATATCATTTGGTCTCTTAACTTATTTTTGGTTTTTATTTTGGTCCCATAATTCTTCTTCCGTTTACCATTTTGGTCCTCTCCGTTAGTTTTTAACCTTAAATGGTTAAAATGAACCAACTTTGTAGGTGGTCCACCATACACTTTATTAAAAAATTTAATTTTAACCGTTTGATCGTTTTTTTAAATGAAAATCGTTTGATCATGGAGGAATCTATCGTAGCTTATGGTGAACCACAACCACCTAATTTTTTCTTAATCTTTTTCCCCTACCAATCTTCACATCTGCATCTTTGTTCATCTAAAAAAAAAAATTCAGAAAATTACCAAATTAAAACTCTCATTCATCTTTTTTCTTAATCTCCACCACCTCCTCTCCCAAAATCTCCCCCTCAAATTTCCAACCCATAAACTCTCATTCACTTATCCCTTTTACTACCTTTCAATTCCATGATCACTCACCAGCCATAAACATTCACTTTCCGCCATTAACCCAAAAAAGAAAATCAGCCGCTAAATGAAATAAAAAAAACGGTAGTTCACCAAGATCGTAAAAAGTTGTAGGTCACCAATATCGTAACTGGAAAAAAGCCGCTAAATAAAAAAAAAATAAACTCCCAGATCTAGTAAAAGTTGTAGTTCACCAAGATTGTAAATCCGTCGCTAAATCGCACGACCCTTCCATTCTTCTTCCGAAATTAACGATTTCGAAGAATACGTTCAACGACGCGGTGAAAATAACGGTTTAATGATGATGTTGTGATTCTTTCAAGGGTTCCGAGAATCGACGTGATATCGCTTTTAATGAGTATGTGAAATTGATGAAAGAAGATAATGATGCGACTGAAGAAGCTATGGTGACTGAAGAAATACATTTGTTTTTCTGATTTTGGTGACTGAAAAAGCTATGGTGATGAAAGAAGATAATGATGCGACTGAAGAAGCTATGGTGACTGAAGAAATACATTTATTTTTCTAATTTTGGTGACTGAAAAAGCTATGGTGATGAAAGAAGATAATGATGCGACTGAAGAAGCTATGGTGACTGAAGAAATACATTTGTTTTTCTAATTTTGGTGACTGAAAAAGCTATGGTGATGAAAGAAGAGAATGATGCGACTGAAGAAGCTATGGTGACTGAAGAAATACATTTGTTTTTCTGATTTTGGTGACTGAAAAAGCTATGGTGATGAAAGAAGATAATGATGCGACTGAAGAAGCTATGGTGACTGAAGAAATACATTTGTTTTTCTGATTTTGGTGACTGAAAAAGCTATGGTGATGAAAGAAGATAATGATGCGACTGAAGAAGCTATGGTGACTGAAGAAATACATTTGTTTTTCTGATTTTGGTGACTGAAAAAGCTATGGTGATGAAAGAAGATAATGATGCGACTGAAGAAGCTATGGTGACTGAAGAAATACATTTGTTTTTCTGATTTTGGTGACTGAAAAAGCTATGGTGATGAAAGAAGATAATGATGCGACTGAAGAAGCTATGGTGACTGAAAAAGCTATGGTGATGAAAGAAGATAATGATGCGACTGAAGAAGCTATGGTGACTGAAGAAATACATTTGTTTTTCTGATTTTGGTGACTGAAAAAGCTATGGTGATGAAAGAAGATAATGATGCGACTGTAGCATACATTTGTGATTTATGAAACACTTAATTTATGGGATACAATTAGCATTAGCAGCACTTGCAATCCTAGACCATAAATCAGCACACTCCTTCCCAATTCGACCAGTAATAGTAGACCCTTTCATTTCTCCTTTGGATTAACAATAACACTAGAAAAAATAAAGAATTGATTAAATCTTTCGTCATTCATTAAAATTTTAAATTAATTGAATCCCAATATTAATATTAAAAAGAAATCAGAAACACTAATAGTAGTATTATAAGGATTTTGTTTCAGCTCTTTGATGTTGTCCTGTGTTTTAGGCTAAATGTTTTTTGAAATGTTTGCGGGTAGTTTAAAAGTTTTGAATTTTGCTGTACTGAGAAGTCTTTTGAAGATATTAATTCCTAGTTATAAAGAGTTGTTTGTGTTTATTCTTGTTTAAAAAAAAATCTGGGTGAACTTAATATTTAAGAGATGAATATCAAGAGGAAGAAGAGGAAGAGAAGAAGAAGAGGGAAGGAGAAGAAGAAGGAAAAAAAATTAGGTTACAATGGACCTGCAATCAAATGGTTGAAATTATATCAAAAATATTAATCATTATAAAACTAACGGAGATGACCAAGATAGATAATGGCATAATACATAATGGACTAATTTGAGACGTTTTTTTAGTTAGGTGACTATTGTGAAAAAAAGAAATAAGTTAAGGCACTATATGATGTATTAAGCCAAAAAAATAAAACGAATCAAGTTTTCCATTAAGAATGTGAATAATGACATCTGACTCTTAAATAGCTATTCCCAAATTTAACATATAAAACTAAATATTTTTTTTAACACAGAAAGACTCCATGTATTCATCAATCACACAAGTATAACAAAAGATTACAAAAAGAGTTGAATGAGAAAGTACTAAAATGTCTAAAGATAACAGTTCCTGTTTTTAGTCTGCAAGAGAGATGGAAAAGATAGATAAGCAAGAGATGTCATATTACAACTTACGAAAATATATTGCATTCCATAAATAAAACATGGAAATTAAAGTTATACATAGTTGAAGTATAGCCTATATTTACTCGGTCTAAACAGGGTCTGCTTAGCACCAAAAATCAACAAATCAAATATAAAAAATATAACAATACTTTCACAAAGGGAAACTTTGGAATTTGGAATGAACAATGAATATAAAAATAAATACAGCTCTACATCTTCTTCCTTTTAAGTCATGCCTTCAGATACGTTCAGTAAGAGAGAACACTACCAAAATGTCTTCGACTTCAACAACACCAAATGGGTTCCGTTTGAGCGCCAGTTTCATATCCCCAAATAAAAGAGGTGAATGTGTACTCTGCTAAGCTTGAGAAGCAGTTCAAGATCACTAGCCCACTTTTGTTAAGACCACAAGGAACTCAGTTTGGATGCCAGCTTGGCACTCTTGTAGTCCTCCCGAAGTTGAATAAATCTAGGCATCACAAAGGAATGAACATTTTATCAGCAAACATTAGCAATAGCATTCAATTATTTATTTGAGGGTGACCCTTTTTTTGCAGGGAAGAGTTGTATTGTGATTAATGACAGCTGTAAAATTATTGAAGGGTGACCTATTAATTTTTGGGGATTAGTCTCATGATTCATCCAAAAATTTACCTTGTAAAATTATTGAATGGTAAGGAAACCCCAAAAGGAAATAATAATAATAAAGATAGAAACCACAAATAAGAACACCAACATATTCATCGTAATTATACCTTTGTGCATCTTTCCGAATGCTGGGTGTACCCTCAAACAAAGTTGAAAGACTCTCAGGAGCAACAATGAAGACATTGGCCAATCTACAGAAAAATGTTCAGAAATCAGTTTGACAAAATTGGTAGGCAAGGGCAGAAATTCAAAGTTCTATTTGCATCTGTTGCTCAGCTTACATGCCCAACAATTCAAATTTTTCATCAACAGAAGGAGCATTGAAACTACGCACAAACTCTCCATACTCAGTAATGTCACGCTTCAGTCGCAATCCCCCACTACAAAATGTTTCATAAGAATACCACAGTCAGCACAACAATTGAAAAATTGAGGACAAAAAAGTTCCCATACAAGTTACAACACAAGAGAGAGAGAGAGAGATGAGGGTAGAGAAAAGAATTCAGCAAACAAACACCCTCAATGAAGATCAGTTTGCGACTAGAATCAGGGGAAATACCTTGGATTGAAAGTGTATTTCTGCCAATGGTTTAGCAGAACCTTGTGCAAGCGATTTCCCTAAGATGACAAATCAACTATGTTATGATAAAAATTAGCAAAACGAGCCGAAAATAACACAACATTCATCATAACCATCTCAACAATTAGCATCTACAGATTAAAAGTTTATTGCAAATAAAAACAGGAACAAAACTAATACAGTACGCCACGATGATTATTCAGTACAATCACTTGATGGAAGTGTAAAACATGTGGTGGAACTAATGCACAGATAGCACAATCAAAATGCTGTATTAATTTTTAGCTGAGTCAATTTTGATTTTAGAGTTTTGGTGCAACACATGTATCTTGTTCAGACACCTCCAACAAATATCCCAAGTTTAGAATCCCATTGTTTTATCGAGTCTTAAGACCATCTCAACTCAGTGCTATATGCCGAGTCCAGATCATCAATGTGAAAGATACAATTCAAACAAATATAGCAAGGCAGAAAAAAGGATAAAAATAATCAATTCCCAAGCCCACCCTAACAACGATAAAGCTGTTTTACTGAACTGGCTCCAAATTTTGAAAAGAATTGATTACAAGTTGTTGAAAGCAATGAAGAGGCAGAAAAGCAATAAAGGATATTAAAAACTGAAAGCCAATCAGTGCAGCTTGCACCGAATTTGCTACCCAAGACAGAATACAATGGATGATAGTTGGATCTTCCTTGGTCACAACAAAAGAATCGTCTTAGTAGAACATTGACTAGGGACGGAACTATCGATAACAAGTAACAAGCAAATAACTAATCAAAAGAACCGCCTTTCCCCCATTAAAAAATAATAATGGACTAAAAAGGGATTCTCCATAATAAGTTATAAATAAGGCCATATATATACTAGAGAGTCATTGTCAAAAAGTAACTTTGAACCAGCGTTACTTTGTTATATAAGGTAGCAGAACCTTATATAAAGCTGGTTTAATAACTCTTTTGGTCTTAAAATTAATTGAGAACTTTTCAATAGGTCCCTGAATTTAAAAACATTTTAATGGGATCCCTGAACTTGTCATTAATTTGCAATTAGAATTTAGATCCCTAATATGAAAAGTGTTTAATGATTCTCTGAACTTTAAATAGTTTGTCATTAGGTCCCACAGAAATTTCTAAATAATGTGTAATTATGTCCCTCAACATTTAAATAATTTAGAAATTGAGTCTCTAAATTCACAGACCTAAATACAAATTATTTAAAAGTTCAGGGACTCAACTAAAAACTATTTAGTTTAGGGACCTAATTAAAAATTTCTAAATAGTTCAAGGTCCTCCAGAATAATTTAAATTAAAAAGAACATACACCTATTGTTTTGGTAGAAGCAGCTAACAATTTGATTCAAAAAGACAACATCAAACCATACATAATCAATTATCAGAGATATAATACCATACCAATTCAGACAGAAATGCTTGTTTATTAAGACCTTCTAAAGCAGTGAATGCAGACTCCAGCACCCGAGAAAGATAAGCCACAACCCTGACAAGGAAAACCGAATATAGTTGTTAAGAACTAAGAATATAAACAATAAAGATTAAAGATATAAATTTAAGCAGAAAAAACTATGTTGATATCACTTTAATGCATCGTCTGATATGAAATGAAATCACCCCCAAGTTACCTATGTTGCATAAGATTAATCTTAGTCCCTAAACAACATTCAGATCTGTACTCTTGATAATCTATATAGCACTGCTTTAAAACTTAGCGGGCAAGGAAGATCAGGAGCCAGTATGTTATCTATTATTTTCAATCATCTAAAACTAGAAGCTAAGAAATCAGTGAACTGGAGCTATAGATATATTGTTGTTTTTCTCCTAGATTCTACTGATTCAAACATAAATTATATTTTGTATTTGTTTTTTTTTTTGCGTGGTGTCATACATTTGTAGATATGTATGCACAAAAAACCAGTTTGTTCTCCAATTTTTAATCTTTCCTTCTTTTTTTGAAAAATCAAAATATAAGATCTTTCCCTTTCTTGGTTCAAAGACCAACCCAGATTTCAAAACACTGCTATGTCAAAATATGCATCAATGAAATCATAAAATTTTAAATATTCAAATGTAAAAACAACTAAGCTTGTCCAAGCAAGATATACATTACAGAAAACATCAATATCATCAATTTTATACTAGTTTCAACTCTTCAAGTAACGTCCACCTTGTGCAGGCATTAGTTGGCCGGTGGTCGGGAGCCATTCCATCATCAGGGGATTTATAATCTGTAGCCTTCTGCTCAGCTGAAAGCAATCGTTCTACCTGCAAAAAGGTTGAGTGGAATACTTTAGGAACTAAGGCTCAAATTTATATATAAAAATACGTCGGAATTATCCAGACAAATTATTATGATAGTTATGCTTATGCAGACACTGCGTAACCATTAGTAGTGAGTAGATTGTATGTAGTCGCATGATAGAAGTTTTACAATAGGTAGTTGAACACTGGCTATCATTCACCATATTATAGACCCAACTGACCTCAGCCATGACAGTTTCAATACACTGTTGTAATCCTTTGTAAGCAGCAGCCTCTGCACTGGACATTGCTGTAGCCATTTCTTCACAAGCAGCAGCATGTGCACCATCCACAGGAAGCAAAAGCCTAGATATAGAATTGGAAAAGTACTGTAGAGAAAAAGTCATATCTGTTAAGAGGTTTTATTTATATTTATACTTATGGTAAAAAATATTGAATTCAAGACTTCTCATCATACTTGTTGAATGATAGCTACACTGCTTCCCGAACGTTGTACAGCAACCATGAAAGATCTAAAACTGCTTTCACCAGCAGCAGCCGCGGCCTCTGCCTGCATATCAACATGTAACTCTTCATTATGTTTGGCTAAATGTCCTTTAATTTCATACTACACAGAACTTGAACAACATTAAGCAAAAAGTTCAAGTGATTACAGCAGATGCAGCTGCAGCAGCCACCCTACGGCTAACGCTTGTACCCAGCACAAATCTCTCCCTCAAATTAGCAGCTTCAGTCAGACCGTCTCTGGCCCGTTCAAGACCTTCAGCTATATATTGACTAACCTGTAAAATAAATCAAGAATGTCTCCAGAAGAATGAGCTCATGCCCACAAAAAGTATCAAATATATGAATGATGACAAATTTTGAGATTTACTTACTTGGTCTAGCAGGCAAGTAAACACTGCTTTTACGAGGGTTGCCAGTGTAGAAGGCTGTAAAATAACAAGTTTTAAATTATAGTTGCACTCACCAAGGATTAATTTATGAAATTCAGAAAAGGAATATTAGCATCTTAATTCTTAACCACCGAAAAGTTGGCAAGTGCCCGAGACGCGTAGGAATATCGAAGACTGGTGGAATCTTTTTGGATAGTACTATAATACACAAACTTAGATAAAAAAAATTAATTATTTTTGGTCAAGTAGCCTAGTGGCTAGAAATTCACCTCTTAAGGTGAATAAGTGGGGAATTCGGGGTACGAACCCCGGCCGCTGCATATATTATGCAATGTCCCTACCAATTGAGCTAAGCTCACGGGAACCAAACTTGGATAAATATTTTATTTGACATTAAATGAATTTAATACAAGAGAAATGCTAGCAACACACTGTTTAACACACTTTTCAACACACTCTTTGATTGTTTAAAATTCACATGGGTCCCAACAAATTAATATGGGTCCCACATGATTTGGTGGGGCCCATGAGAGTTTTAACCAATCAAATAGTGTGTTGAAAAGTGTGTGTTAAAATGTGTGTTGCTAGCATTCCTCTTTAATACAAATTAATTTGTCCACTAGCTAAACTAAATTGAAAGAGCCAGCATAGGATGAAAGAAAAATCAAAACATGCTGAAGCTTAGCTCATGAAAGTAAACTTCACATATCTTGTTTCTTACATTCAGATTCAGGTAGTCAGACTTTAATCCAACTGAACAAAACCAACTTGGTAGAAGTCCATATTGAAGTTACAAGCAACAACTATGATGCAGAGGATTCTTCAGAAAGAAAAAAAATTGCCTTTTCAAATTCCAATTTCCAATTGTAGAAGAAATTACCTGTGAGGAAAAAAGATTGCATCTTGTGATTGCTTCTTCATTCCAACGCACAAACTCTGTTACAACAGTGACAGATATTTGCTGCTGAGAAGAAGCTACTGTAGCTCCCTTTGAGCGTCCAATTGTCCCAGATGAATCAGAAATCTGGCTTTCAGCTCGCAATTCTTCCATCTGCATTGCATTTATCCACGTAAAGGTTTTTGAAACCAGATTCAGTTAGGAAGGGAGGGAAGTTGAAAAGATTGCAAACCTTCACTTTATATAATTGTCTAAGAGATGCCTGCTCATATTCAGGATATTCATCCTTGTGACTTGAAAACAGGGACTCTGTCAGGCCTGATCCGCAAAGAGTAATACAAGAATGAAGCATGTCAAATATCAGTGCATATTTATAAGATGGTCAGAGGATATAAAACTAAAAAAGTCAGAAGCAAGCAAGTTAAAAATTGCAATGAGGCGTGAATAGAGCTTTTGGGATTCGAAAATTAAATATAATATTTGCCATTGAACTATATAATTATTAAACCTCCACGTTTACCATTAAAAATACTTCATCAAAAAAAAAAAATACTGCCAGAGCAAGCAAGTTAGGTATGAAATTATGATTAAAAATGAATATCAGTTTTTACAATCATCGGTAACTGAAGAACAAGGATCCGACAACAATTGCACTATAACTCATTACATAAAATTATAATGCAGGTAGAAGACCACTGTTAAGAAATAAAATAAAAACAAAATCATGTATCATTGCAAAAACAAAACCTTTTCTGCATATACTCGAGTACTCTCGTAAAATACGTCTAATGGGCAGATAAATAATTCCTTCTAGTACCAATTGTATGTATGTACAAAACCATTATTCCTTTTAGAGACGAGTCAGTAAAAATCAGGCACAATCAAATTCAATTCATTACCCTCAACATCCAAGTCACCACATCCTACAGTTCGGAGATCTCTAGCAATTTCTTGGGTCTTTTCATACGACACAGCCAGCATGCGAAGATACTGCAGCCTCAAACCAAAGGCAATTTACATTGAGATCAGCCTTCAGTCTAAACTGACATTTGAATGAAAAAATGAAGTCAGTTGGTTAATTATACTCACGAATAGGAGCCCACCTTCCTCCATGGAAGGTAAATTTACAAGAGATGGTTTAACTAATAGTTTGTCCAGAAGGGCGGTGACTCGCTGCTCTAAAACTCGCTGCATCCAGAATAACAATATAAAATTACAAATTCAGTTTTTACGAATGCGTCAAATGAAACTACCTATTCAAAGCCACAATACTCAGTGAGGATCATTTTATAGTACCTGAACTAAAATTGACATAACTTCGTTGGGGGAAGGGAATACAGCAGTGATTGTTGCAGCCTCTTTACGGACAGTATCTGCAACAAACTACCTGTCATTGCTGATTCTTGCAAGAAAAAAAACGCTACATTAACAGAATAAATTATACTTCAAACCTGTGATTTCTTTGTACAAGGAGGAAAGCCCACGAGCAACATTATTAGGACTACTTTGTGCAGCCTGGTCACCTAGAACCAGCCTAGTGTCCGCATTCATTACTTCCACATCAATAAACATTGGACGTGTTGCCACATAATGTTGCATAGCACTTGTGCCCCTGTTGAACTGAATTGCAAAGTGTAATTTAGTTAAATAGATGCACTTATTTATCAAATAGATGCACTCATTTGATACATTTCTAAAACTTGAAAAGCATTTGTTTTATCCCCATTACGATAAGCAAGTGAGCAGCATATACTGCAAGCACAGGAAGCAAAGGAGAGATATTCCAAACCACAACATTGTACAAATCATAAATCAAAGTCAGGGCTCTATTTAAAGAGTGCTCAATGACAAATATGATTTGAATCTATATGCTGAACCATTAATTTAACACTAAATTCCTTGCAGTATTGGCAAATTCATAATAAAAAACTTAAACAAGCAATGGACAAATATTGTTAGAGAGGGAGTAAGGGGGTGGCAAGAGAGGGGCAATCAGGTATAACAAACTTTATTACCTGAGACAAAATTTTGGCACATTCTGCCATTGTGGTCAATTCTCTTTTCTGTGACGCTGCATCGAACCGAGAAAGCAATCTATTCTCCAGTTCTGCAGAAATGGTGAATATGAAACTTTTATTGCTAGAGAAACCTAAAAGTCAGATTTTAACATTCATGAACTGCCACTAAATATTTTGTTCTTACCCTTATGTAAAAAGGTCAGTTACTTCAAAAGGGTCTATTTATTCTTATGCTCTTAAAAGTAAAGAGGGGTAAAAAAACTGACCATGGGCCATGGTATAAAGAAAGGTAAAATTTAGCTTACTGTTGAGTTGTGCTCAAGGCTAAATTAAGTCATTTTCTTACCTTCATATCAAAGAGATAGGGTAATAAATAAAACTTTCCACATAATTTAATTTCTCGATATTCGTTGTATTAGGATCACAGTGATCACACCATATAAAGAAGTATCCGACAAGATAGACAAATACGTCCCCCAAAATTAGATATTTGCCTTATAATAGAAAAAGTACATTGAATGGATAAATACGGAACACAAGCTCAATGAACTCCTTAAGGGAAAATTTTCTATGAAATTCCACGTAGACAAAGTTATCTAATTATGAAAGCTCAAAGAGATGCATGCAAGAAGATCATAGAGACTAGAGATGCATGTGTGATCAACAAACTTAGTTTCCCTATAGCAAGAACCTACTTAATGAGTACTGAAATCTGTCATCATCACTGATAGATCAAATTGTCTATGAAATTCCACCTAGACAAAGTTGATCAGGTTTTGAAGGATCGCAAAAGTCTTAGATTTTGAATCGTGTACCTTGTCATTCATGCAATACTTGTAGATGAATGATATTATATGTTCATAACAGTTGTAACAGGAAATATGTATAACCTTTGTTCCCATGATTATTCAGTTTGTTTCACTGAATAAACATAAAAAAATCATGCAAACTATATTTCTTCATTTTTAAAGGAAAGTTAATTTGTACAATATTTTTGTAAAATACTGACCATTACAGTATTCCTGTAAATTAGCAACTGCAACTTCTAATCCCCGGCTCGCAGTTGCATTTCCCACCGCTGATGGTGCAGTTATACCATGTCTTCCAATATCTTCTTCAGCAAATGATCCTGAAATTAACAGAATTGGCTCAGCCCTGACAAAATTTGGTCAAAGCTTTATAGAAATATATTTAAAAGATATCTTAATGCTTACGCAATTTTTGGGCAATTGAAGCAGCCTCAGCAACACGGCTATCATCAGAGAAAAGAGGAGAAAGCTCCATCAGATCACCAGGGCTGCTATTGAACTCCATTAAGTACTGCAGAAATTAATCAACCATAAAGTTAAATTTTCCAACATTAATGATGGTATAGCCCAAATGAATTGGTTGGTATTTACTTTTATCAGCTCAATAGTTTGACTGGCAGTTTCTCGCTGAGCATCTGCACTCTGACAAGAAAGAACAAAATTGCAAATGAGATTATATTTAACACACAAAGGAGTAATCAACCTACAAATAAAACATCATAATACAAGTAAATCTGTGATCCCAGTTCCTCTATCAAACACAGATTAAGGGTGGAAGAACTCTGCTCCCTACCTGGAGATGATCTCCTATCTTTGCAGCTGTCTGACCAACACTTGATATACGTGAATCCAACCTCGCAAAGCTTGCAAACAACCCATCTACACCTTTCTCTAGCTGAAAAGGAAACAAAGACATATATTCAAAACATCATTCCAATTCAAAATTCCCAAAAGATTATTCAGCGCTATTTCAATAACATGTTATAGAAGAACCCCCATCCATTCTTTTAAAGAGGAATTCTAGTAACAACTCTTTTCAACAAACTTTCTATTATAGGTCCATGAGTCCATCCTCTAAAAAATATCACCACACTCTTCAAAAGGTGATCAAATTACGAGGCAACTGAATAACGAGACTGTTAAGAGTGTGTTACTAAAAATTCTCATCCGTAAAAATAAAAAATACCAAAAAGCATAACTCAAAAGGAAGACCTAGCCAATGTATTTCAAGGGAAAACAGAGTTTCCAAACATCATAAGGGTAACATTAATTTTTCCTTCTCTATTTCATTACATTTAGAAAGAAAAAAAAAACTTGGAAATTCCAATATAATAACACAAACAAAATAGTTCAGAAAGAAACCTCAGCTAGTGTCCTCCGATGCTTAGAGTCTTGAACAGAAACATCTTTCTTAAGATTGTGTAGTCTCCCATCAATCTTCATTCCAAAAACACAAAAATAACATTAACACATAATGTTGTCAAATAGCACTATAGCGTTCTACGATACACAATTTAGGCCTTTTTGGATAAACAACTTATTTTCAGCTTAAAGCACAAACAATTATCATGATATGCGCTTACGTATAAGTCATTTCTATGCCAAAAGATAAAATAAAGTTAAATAGCTTTCGTATATCCTATGGCTCTATTTGGCAATGCCAGATTTTGAGCTTATAGCTTATAAGCTCACATGACAAAAAAGACTCGTTAGGTAACATTTTTTTCTCACCGGCTTATAGCTTATCATTTTTTCTCTCAATTTTACCCCTGGAATCTTACTTGAAAAAAATTAAATATTAATTAAACATCTCTTTTTTATGTCATTTCATATTTATAAGCTAGTTCAACCGCTAATTTTACCAAACACTGCAATTTTTCCTAAGCTATATATTATAGAGCTCACGAAAATAAGCTGAGAACAGCTTATGAACAATGTCATAAGTTGTTTTCAGTCACAAGTTTTCTAAAACAGTCTCACAAAACCTATGCCGCTAGATAAACTCAAATATGTGAATCCAAACAGGCCCTCAGTACAAAATATTGTCAAATATCAGCTATAGCAACACTATAATAGCAAACTTAGTATTGCCCTCACAAAACCCATGCCGCTAGATAAACTCAAATATGTGAATCCAAACAGGCCCTCAGTACAAAATATTGTCAAATATCAGTTATAGCAACACTATAATAGCAAACTTAGTATTGCTCAATTTGATCAAACTACTATTTTCTGCAATCCGTGATTATTAATATTGCATTGTCATCAACCTAAGTTCATATGGCAAGGCCAAATTTTGAGCTGAGTCAATAACTTATGGTTTATAAGTTCATATGGCACAAATAGACCCGTTTGATAACAATTTTTCTCGCAGCTTATAGCATATAGCTCTTAATTGAAAAAAGTTCAATATTATAAAAAATACTTATGTCATTTCACATTTATCAATCGCTAGCTAATTTTACCAAACACGGTAAATTCAATCAGTTAGTTAGTTATTCATGTAACCACATCCGCTGTCAACAAACTTATCAACTATTTTTTTCGAGTGTAAATTTCGAATCAGACATTTGCAGATAATTAAGAACTAATAATTACCTGTTTACGTAGCTCAAGCAATTCCTTACAAGAATCCTTGAACAAAGACAAAAGCTTCTCAACTTCAGGAAACAAAGGACTGGTAGCAACTTGCGAGTATTTATTTTGCACAGCATCAGCACCTTCCGCTTCAAGGTCTTCTAATTTGAACGATGGGAGAAGCTCGTTCACCAAATTCCCGAACAACGCATCGAACGAGAAATCACCCTAACATAACCGAATTTCATTACATTTTCATTTCATTTTTGAAAATTCGCAAAACGAAATTGAAGAATTGAAAGTGTGGAAGTAACGAACCTTGAAATCATCGATGTCGAGAATGAGAGGGAAGGAAGCAGCGGAGGATGCGGATTTGGCGGTTTTGAGATCGGTTTTGGTTGCATCTCGAGGTTCTCTCATCACGGCGGGACGCGGTGCGGTGGTGGTGGTGGTGGTGGTTGCGACGGTGTTGTTTTCCCGATCTGGTGGAGATTATGAGGAATTGCAATTGCGAGTGATGTTCTTTGATTGTATCGTTATGGCGTGTTTGGATGTAAACTGAAGGTGTAAAAGTTAAAAGTGAAATTGAAAATTGCAAAATGAAAGAAAAATCTTATACACGTTGGAGTGAAGGAAGGAGGACGAAGAACACAACCAAAGTTGAAGAAGCAACCCAATGTTGCTAAAAAATATTTTTTAAATAAAAAAAATTATCTTGAAAAATATAATGAATATAATTTTAATCTCCAAAAATAAATAGTATCGTTTTTCTTTTAAGCTTTGTTTAAAAAAGTTGGTGGGATCTTAATATGCAAGATTCGGAGTTCGAACTCCGGCCACCAAAAAAATAAATAAATAAAACTATTAAGATTTATAATTTGGATTTTAATATATTTAAATCTAAGATTTTAAAGAAATTAGAATTCTAGACAATCTAAATGATTTAATTAAATTGCTTTTATTTCTCAACACTTTTATTTCGATTTATTTAGATGAAGTAATAAAAAAATTCATTGTCATCATTTTTGGACAACTTTTATAAAAAAATTGCCAAATTTGAAAATTGAAATTATGGGTCAATTTGTAAGTTTCACAAAATTTGAGGGGTCACTTAAGGGATGAATTGACAATTTTGGAAAGGCTTAATAGCAGTTTTGGCCCCCTATGTTCTAAGAATATACGATTTTGACCCCTAACAAAATAAAATACAAAATCGCCCCCTAAGTATTGCCCTTTTTGCGGTTTTGGCCTCCCAAGTCAATTTTGACTAAGTCAATGCAAAATGGATGCCACGTGTGTAATTTTTTAATTATTAAAATAATAATTTTTTTATTTTTTAATTAAAAAATAATTTTTTCTTTTTTAATAATAAAAAAATAAAAAACTACACACATGGCGTCCATGTCAGCTTTGACTTTGTCAAATTGGCGCAAAAAGGGCAATACTTAGGGGGCGGTTTTGTATTTTATTTTGTTAGGGGCCCAAAATCGCAACTTCTTAAAACATATGGGTCAAAACTGCTATTAAGCCTTTTGAAAGATTTGAGGACCGAAATGTAAAATTTGAAAATATTTTATGATTTTAAAAAGATTTTATGAATTCCCTTAAAACATTCCTCCATCCAAACACACTCTAAAGGATTTCAAAAGATTTTATGAGTTTATAAGATTTTAGAAGATTTTATGAATTTGAAGGCTTCGTGAAAACAAATTATTATAACACGCTCTCTTCCACAATATTCTCAATACAAACTCTTTTATTTATTTTTACAAGAGAGATAGAGAGGAAGGGATGAGAGAGAGGAAGGGATGAGACGGAAGAGAGAAGAGATAAGGGAGAGAGAGAGAGGGGAAAATCTTAAAAGAAATAACAATGCTAATAAATCTGATGTTTTTATGAAGATGTATGTTATTTGAACAATTATTTGCATGAAAACTATAGATTTACAACTATGTATTGACACGAAAACCAAATTAATATAAATATAAAGTAAAAATATAATGTGAGTGTAAGGGATAAAGTTGTCACGAAAGCTGTCATAAAATGATTGTACAAATATCATTTCTCTTTCGTGAAAGACTTTGTCATACTAAAATTTCACTAAAAAAAATCCCACAAAATCCATCAAAGTCCAATTTAGTAAACAATCCTTCCAAATTTCAATGATTTTGAATACCATAAACTTTTTTTAAATGATTTTTAAAGAGTCTTGATTGAATATCACAGAACTTTTTTAAGTTACAAAGAATTTTGATTGAACATACAGGACTTTTTCATAAAAAAATCTTTTAAAATCTCTTAAAATAAGAAGAATGGAATGCTTTTGTCCTCATGAAAATTTTATTTCATTTTTTATTGTTATTGATCAATTTATTTTCATATTAATATAAAGTTTAAGTTCAATTCATCTTGTTCAAAAAAAAGTTTATGTTCAATTCATATATGTTTGTATTATTATCATCATTAAAATCAATCACGTGTCAAAATTATATGAAACCACTTTAGTGGGATTTAAAACCTCTTTGGAAACCTCGACATTAGAGGAACCCAAACCACACCAAGATGGTGGTTCTTGAATATAGTCCAAATATGTTACGACGACACTTCAGGGACCAACAATGTGCATATCAAGAAATTTACTACTTTGTTGGATTTCTCTTTGTTCCTCGGTCGTCGAGGTATGAACATCTTCAAACTGTGTTGATTGCACAAGAGCTGCTCCAACATAAATGCTAGTAGATAACTCTTTCTCAAGGTTAATAACATCTCCTACCAGTACACTAGTTTCTACCTTTTTAGACCTTGTTATATTAAGAATAATAGGGTCATCATATGTCACGACTTTACTTCAATCTTTCACCACATACCTTTTAGGGACATGTTTGGATTGTTTAAAACAAAACAAAAATATCAGAAGACAAATTACGAAAAAACAAAAGTGGATATTTGTAAATTGGATTTTCTTCTCCAAATATTTTTGGACACAAGAGACAGAGTTCGAATCACCTTAGACCATAATATTTGATGGTTAGATAGTTCAACTAGTTTGATCTAAGAAATAAGTAATGAAGAAGAATAAATTAATCGAACAAGTATCTAATAACATTTATCATTAAATAAATAGAAAAAGTTTGAATCTTAAATACAATGTTTATTTAAGATACTTGGATCGCTTATCATTTGAGTCAACCAAGTGTTAATTTATAAAACTATTACTCACGCTAATGTGATGTGATCCAAGATGTTAATCTCATCTATCACAAACTAGCCAACCAATTCACGTTCAACGCCATCTTTATCCTCTGAGTTTTATCATAAAAAGTGTTGCTTGACTCCTCTCCTTGAATTCGAAAATTGAGGTCCTTGCATACCTCTTTGTTCCTCACTTTCTCGCCATTTTCTAGAGCCTTATCTTCCAACGCAATCATCACTACATCTAACATGTTATGTTCACAAACTTGGTTCCAACCGAAAAACCTTTCCACCATGACCAGCCATCAATGTGAATCTTCACCTTTGAACACCAGAATTTCCACCTTCATCTAAATACACGAGAATGAATAAAGATCAATTGTGTATGATTCATATAATATTCAAAATTATATATTTTTTAATTTAAACTTAACGTTATATTAATTGTGTTTCTATCATTTATCTAATTAAATCTCGTAAAACTTAAATTGAAGGGGTTTGCATGCCTAAGAAGGTTAGTCTAATTTCTTAGTTTTGCTTTCTTGTTGGGTTTAAGCCCTGGTTTGTAAAAAAAAATAAAAAAAATAAAATCTTTACACAAGTTTCAAGATACAATTGCTACATTTTCTTGAATTTAAATCCTCTCCATTTATGTTTTTCTTCATTTTTTCCATTTAGAGAGATAAATACACATAAAATATTGAAAAAAGTAAAATATAATTAACGATGGTGAGATCTACTTAGTGGTAGGACCTGTAGTCTATTTTTTTGACAAAAATAAAACGATATTCATTCATTCAAATCAATAGATTAAATCAGATACAAACATCGCTAAAAACATAAAGGGTGAATCTGCAAACAAACTCACAACACCCAAGTTAATAGCATAAAACGACAATAGGAATAAAGGAACACCGGGACAAGACTCGAAATCAAATGTCGCACAAGACGACGAACAACACAACATCGCACTTATTTAGATTGAAAGAAAAGAAGAAAAAAAAAGACGTCAAGGGGTGATTCTAGGTAAAAAAAATGACCTAAAACCACCCCTACTCGATGAACGAATGAGAAAGAAAGTTTAGAGAGAAGTTAGAGTTTCTCTCACTAGAAAACTAGGACCGACTATATGATCATTTGTTTTTCCAAATTGCAAACTCCATTTATTTTGTCAAATGAAGAGGATCTTAACCCTGCTTGCTTCCTTAATAAAAGTCTCAATACATATGTTAGAAATTTTCAATTTTTTTTACATATTAATTCAATCAAATAATTTTTTTCCTTATAAATATAACGAGTTTCATTTTTAGTACTTGTAAATAAAATGACATATTTGCGTCTCTATAAAAAAATTCAACATACAGTTTTAACCCTTATAAAATTCAAATTTTTTAAATTTTAAGTATAATTAAATAAATTTTAATTTAATGGAGATTAAATCTACGTGCTTAGATTTTTTATAAGACATAAACTTACCATTTTTTAGGACTAAAAATGAAATCCACTATAAATATAAGAACCAAAAACTTATTTAGCTCATCAAGTTATAATATAGTGTCATTTTCTTAAGTTAGTTATTAAAATATTTCAATTTTATTTAGTTAATGTAGTATGATTTGATGTATATAAGTAGAGAATTTATTAGTATATATGTACAATACATATCTAATGATATGTTGTTGGCGTCAACACATCATTAGATATATGTCTAAACTTTACACTGTCGCTACTATATAATAAATAGTAATTGAGCTCATAAGTAAAATTGTTTTTACACATAATTAAATTAATTTATCATAATCCATAAGTTCTAAATTAATTAATAAAATATTAAAATTGTTACGTCAAATGTAACGCCCCAATTTTATTTAATTATTATTGGTTGATTTAAAGTCTTTTTATATATATATGATTTTATATAATTATGTTGATTATGTGGTGTGTTATATTTTATTAAATGAGTTATTTTACTATTTAATAGAATAAGTGGGAATTTAGAATAATGTGAGAAATAGAATTAATTGGAGTCTTGGGGGTTTTATTTTAATTAATAGAAATTACGTGGGAGGTTATGTTTTACTGAATTATTAGAAAATAGAAACTGTCAGTCAGAGAAACAGTTTTCACGTACAACAGAGTTTTGAGAGAAAAACCAAGAGAAGAGCCAAGTGGGGAGAATCAGATTCTGTAGAGCTTTGTTCATCGATCTAAGGTAAGGGTGAGACTAACATTCAGTAATCATAGTGTATAAATTCTGAATTTGTGATTTAACATTTTGTTGTTCTTAGGTTGGATAATTGGGATTAGGTTTTGATTATTGATTTTTGAATTGAAAAGTGTAGAAACCATCGAAATTGTGTTAAGAATTGATGTTCAGGTTGTAGAATAATCATAGGTTAAGTTTCCTATCAAATTTGGGGTTTGGGTGGATGAAAAATTGGGTTTTTGGCTGGAAACTGGTCTGTTCCCGTAGAGTTGTCTGTCGCAACTCGCCACAGCGAGTAAACTTACTCGCCTCGCGAGCTTCACTTTGACAGCATCCCCTATTTCGCGTTCTTGCGTCTTTTTCACACGTTTCTGTTTTGAATTGGCCTTTGGTGTAAACATGAAAGTTGTAGATAATTTTGTTAGCTTTCCAATGACTCTAGTTTGGCGTGAAAATGATTTTTGGTTTAGGAGTTATGATGAAAATACTCCAAGTTTCTAAGTTAATCCAAAACTTAGGGAATAATTCCAAACCTCAAAACTAGAAGTACTAGGGGTTCAATTAAGGTGTTTAAGAGTATTTAACCTAAGTTGTGAGTTGGTCCTTGGGGTAGAAACGAAGTTGTTTATAATATTAATGTTCTTCAGAGAGTCTGAAATTAAGATGATTAATGTTGTTGGTTATGTGAAATAACTATATGCCTTATGTGGAAAATGTATGATGTTTAAGTAGTGTTGACTATCATTTGGTATTGTCATATTTTGGGATGTCTATGTGCTACTAGTGTTGTTGTTGGATCTTAATTAAGATGTGAATGTTGGTTTAAATTGTAAGCGTGTTGGGTTGTACGTTGCCGAATGAGTCATAAGTAAATTATGCAAATTGTTGATGTTGTTATCATCGTTGGTGTTGTTGTTGAAGTCGTAGTTGTATCCGTTGTTAGTGATTGATCAGGTTAGATGTTTCTATAAGAGGTGGTGTACTCTTACTTGTCGTTTTTATAAGAGGTGGTGTACTCTTACTCGTTGTCTTTATAAGAGGTGGTGTACTCTTACTTGTCGTTGTTATAAGAGGTGGTGTACTCTTACTTTATTGTTTTTCTAAGAGGTGGTGTACTCTTACTTTGATTGTCTGTTATAAGAGGTGGTGTACTCTTACGTTGTTTATGTTGATGAGTATGACGAGGTTATGATGATCTTTTATGATGTTAAATGTGGGGTTGTTATGATATTACATGAGGTTACCTATGAGTTGTTAAATGTACTTGATTAGGGTTATTTTAAGTTGATAAGTTGTCTTTTATTCATGAATTGCTAATGGAATGTTTGATGAATAATTATTATTATGAAATGATGATGTTACGTATAGTTGCTAAGTTGTCCTCTATTCATGAGTTGTTAATGAGGTGCTTGGTGGAGAATGTTAATACCAATTAATGATGTTGTTATGATGTTGTTTATGATATCGAGTTATGACTGTTGATATGATGGAGTTGAAGTTGTTAGATGCATTTGATGAATTATATGCTTATTATTATTGTTTGTGAAATCTCACCCCTTCTGCTTGAAAATGTTGCCCTTCGTATGGGTAACTTGCAGGTATTAAAGATTAGTAGGAGTGGTGGCTCAAAGTGTCTAGGGCTCTGATACGTGGGATGGGATTTTATCGTTTAATTTCTTTCCTATGTATCAAATTTTGAATATTGCTGTTGTAGCCCTATTGTTGCTGAACTTATGTTGATAAGGCTTTTATGCCAAGATTTAGTTATGGAGGTTTAAACAGTTGTTGTTGTTTGATGCAAATATTCCGCTGCAAAATTAATGATGATCTTGAATGATGTTTATTAAATAGATTTTATATTCTATTTAAGAATTTTTTAAAATGTAGTGTGACATACCCGTTTGAGAATTACTCTGATACATGTTTATTTATTATTAAATTGATTTTGGAAAACGGGGTGTTACATCAAATGCTATGATTGAAATTCAAACTTCAATTATTTTAGTGTGTGTTTCTAATATTTCCAATGACTATCGTTATTTTATCTAGGTAAAAAGTAATATTGTATGGTAAAATATGAAGGAAAGAAACGTGCATTTCAAACGACCCACATTATAAGAGATTACGAAATGTGATTAATCCGTAGATTTCCCATCTCCCTATCTCTGTCCCCGCTCCTCCCATGAGAGATATTTTGTTGGTAGTTCATAGTTGATATAAGAAATTGACAAATGACATTGACATACTCTCCATTAAAATAAAAATGTCTGGGTCAAGCTACTACTTTCAAACCATCAAGGGAGTTGGCAGTTCATCGGATACTCTCCCAATTATTTCTACTTGGATTGTATACATCAACAACCATGCATGTGTAATGTATTGTCACAATCTTAAACTATGATCTAGTAGAAATAGAATGCACACATTTATTCTCAACCCTCCACGTTTCTACTTCTATAGTGGTAACCTTCCATTATGTTTATTTCTTTCAACATGACATGCAAGATCTTTCGATATTTTAAAATGATCACTCATATTGTAAAATTTTATTCAAATTTATCAATATTTGTAGGAGCTAAACTGATATAAAGTTGATAATATGTTTTCATAGAAGTGTGCTGTATTTAAAATTTGAACTTGTAATTTTTTCGTGTATTTAAGACAATAGAATAAAAAAAAAACGATTTAATGATGAAAGTTGATTAAGTTGTAAGTAGTTAATTCATACTTTACAAATGCATTGGTTCAACTCCGGTTGTCGATGTGAAAATCTTTTTGATGGACAATACTAAAAAATTGAGCTTGAATTTGAGACTCTCAACTTCTCTCTATACTTAGAGCCTGTTTGGTTTGGCTTTTCAACACCAAGAAGTGATTCTACAACTTTCAAAAGTGAAAAATTGAATTTTTAATCGTGTTTGATTTGGCTTTTAAGAATTGATTCTATCCTCCAAAAGCAATTATCCTTAAAGCTACAAATCCTAACTTCTAGCTTTTCTAGAATCAATTCTACATTAAATTTTCTATTTTGATTATTACAACTTATTATTTTCCTTTATTGCCCTTTATCAATACTCCTTCTTTTTGCTTTGTAATTAAATATGATGAACCAAAATTAATTAGAAAACTTCACGAACCAAATTAGCACCCGAAAAATGTTTATGGTCATGACTTACCAAATTTTGAATTTTTTTTTTACGGTGTCCCCATTCAAATTTACTGTATTTTTTCTTTTACGCTATATTTTATCATTTTTGGCAACTAACTCTAGTATTATTTAACTTAAATATATTTTATCAAAAAATATAAAATGTATGAATAAATATTTTGTAAAAAAAATTAGTTTAATGATCGTATTTATTATGTTTTAAATCAATATATAGAAAAATTATTTATTTAAATTAAATGATATATCTACATTTAGTATTAATCTACATATACATTCGACTAAGCACATTTACTTGAATTTAGCTATGTCCATTTTAGTAATTCTACATTCAAAAGTAATTTTGATTAAAACTATCTAAACAACATTCAATTTGTTTAATCAATTCTGCATTATTATATCCAAACATAAATCAATTCTCTCAAAATCAATTATGTCAGAATTAATTCTCTCAAAATCAATTATTTCAGAATCAATTATATCCAAAGCTGAACCAAACACACACTTAAAGTATTTGAGCCTAGCGACCATATTAATTGAAAAAAAAAATCAAGAGAGATTCTTAATCTCTAAAAACTTTCATCTAATATGTTTATGCCACCTTCCTTTTCTTGGTATAAGAAACAATACTAAACCAAGTTACCCATTATGAATTTTTAGATTTGAATTCCTAAACATAAGTTTTGAATTAATCACATTTTGCAAACTCAAGTTGCAAAAGCAAGGATGATTTCCATCACATCCTTTCAATAATACATGAACAAAATAGTAACTTGAAAATCTAGTTTAAGCACGACCTTTCTAAATCCATACTCCAGAGCAAGTTCTAACCAAAATGATAGAACAAGCTTCAAGGTTAGAACTTAGAAGAGAAACTACAGAAGCAAAAGCACAACCCCACCACACGTTGCACAAGCACAACCTCCAAAATTTGTATCAAAACCATCTCCATTAAATTTAACTCATCCATCTTCAGGAACCAGCCACATACTACTCTTTTGACCAACCAAGCTATTTTATTCGGACAAAAACATTAGTAGGTTGACATTACAATCCTTGAGAGAGTGAGCTAAGGTGAGCTTGAGACCGAATACGAATATGTTACATCTTATCAGTTCTCGCCCTCCACAAGCCATCCATAATGATAAGAGTATAGATTCCCTCCACATCTAGTAGGGGGTGTTCGTGATTCATAACTGAACTGTAACTACACCGCATTAACAGTTTGGTTCCAATCTTAATTGTGGAGGGAATCCATACTTATAGTTCCTTTAAAAAAAAAGTTCTTAACAATTGTTATTATCTTTGTACTCTCTCCGTCCCATTACAAGTGAGTTTTTTTTCTCATTTAACACATATTAAGAAAAAGTGCATAAATGAAAGAGAGAAAAATGATTCAGTGTTTTTGTCAAGTATTGATGCATTATTCTTTATCATAAATGTAAAGTAGAATATACTGAATTGAGAGTGATGAAAGTAGTATTAATTAGAGTTATAATTGAAAAAAAATAATTAATACTATTATATTGAAAAGTGAAATGAGTCAATTTTTTGAAACAATATTTTTTACAAATAACTCACTTATTGTGGAATGGATGGAGTATTTCATTTTCTCTATTACTATAGCTTTGAAAATATAAATACAAGAGTACAAAAAAACATATAACAAATACAAAAGTGTGACATTTTTTTATACAGCAAAAATCGTGAGATTAAATGAGTTTAAATCTTTTTTTATTTTTTTGACAATGAGTTTAAATCTTTTTTATACACGTAAAAATATTATTTTGAGAAAACATATCAAAATATTTAGAAACTTAAATATTGAATCAAACGAAGAGTATCCTAATACGATCTAAAACCCACACCTCGTTGAAAGTAAAGAGACATTTTTTATAGTCATAAAATAAATAAATAAATAAATAGTAGTATTTGGTTATACAAATAAAAAAGACTTTTTTCTCAAAATGCTAAATTATTTTGTTATAATTTTTTTGTATTATTAAAGAATTTTTTTTAATGTATGTATCCAAAAAATATTCATTTATGGTTATGCTTGATAGTAAAATTTGTCGAAAGTAAGTTTATTAAGACAGGATCCCTCTTTTATACGGAAAAATAAAAAGGTTTACGTATTAAGGTAGGACAATTACCGCAACTGTAAAATGAAAAATGAAAATGAAAATGAAGGAGACATTTTTCTCTTTCCAACATTGGACCAAAAAATATTAATGACTTTAATAACACGTCGGCAAGAGTCAGAAAAGTACATTTGCTTCCTCTTTACAATGACATAAATACCCTTAATTCAATACCATTTGTCTAACAAATAAGGGTTAAAATGATCAAATAGATAAAAATCAGGTTACACTCTGTTTCCGAAAGTGGGTTGTTTGGCGGTGAATAACAGCGATGAATCTTATAAGAGGATTGCTGATCCAACATGTTGTTTGGCTGTGCCACACGAGTAAAATACCAAAATATCCTTCGGCAGTTTGCTACCGAGGTTTTTAGGAAACCGGCGGCAGTTAACTGCCGAGGAAAACCTCGGTAGTTAACTGCCGAGGAAATTTGATTATGCAGACAATAAGTTCTGCATAATTCTAAGTATTTCCAAGCCATTTTTTCGGCCAGTTTTTATCTGTAATTAAACCAGAGCATTCCAAAGGTAATATAATTCATATGTATGATTGAAACTCGGACATAATGAAGATAAATACAATATCTTTTACAATTGTTAATAATTAAATTAAACCGACATTTGGTTAAAATTAAACAGACGTTTGAAATTCATCAAAACATTACAAAGTGTCCATAATTAAACTACTCATTACACATCATTAAATTAAATCCCTACTTACATTCAATGCAATTACATATGGAACGAACGTACATATATAATATATTGTCTTCCACCATATTCCGAAACATAAATCCGACGTCGCCGTCGTCGCGAATAAGCAAAGGCATATAGCTTGCCGTTTTCCATGCGTATTCATCTCTATCTTCTCCTAGGTCTATGCATGGCATTTGACCAAACAAGTGACGTGTATATTGATTTTCACCAAGATGCTCAAAATAAGTGTTAAGTTGTGCTTTCAAATTGTCAAGAGAGTCCGTCGGCGTTATCATAACCTTAACCGTCTTTTTAAACGCGGAGTACCTAACCCGCCCTTCAATTTGTGCAACCTCAGACATGTCTCACTTGAAAAATTTTGTAACAAAAGAATCATATATTAGAACAAAATTAAATGGAATGTAATAACGAATAAATGAAATGCGGAAAACATTAAAAAGCTATAAATTAGTATTCCATTATTTTCTCCACATAAAAATCATATTATCATATATATATATATATCAATATAAATTACATAATGTTAGTTATATATTGGCCACCAAAAAATTGGCGTTACAATTTCGACCCAAAAAAATACATCGGTGTAATTTCTACCAAAAAAAAAGAACTAACACCGACAAAAAAATCACTCATTAAAGACCAAGTGATTGGAGAAGATCAAGTGACATAGAATCTTCCTCATCTTCCGCAATAACTTCAAATTGTTGCTTTGGTTTTTCGGGAGTGTCCAACAAAATAGGCGCCGCTTTGTTTGACTCCTTTTGTGGTTTGCACGGTTTGTTTCCACTTTCAATAGCCATGAGCTTTCGGAACAAGTCATGTCGATCCAAATACTCATCTTCCCAAGTCACCGCATCTTCTTTCTTGTGATTGTGCCACTCCGTAGATGATGGAGGTAGTGGACAACCATTCTTCAAGGAAATAAGCACAAAATGATTTGGAATTGCCCCAAGGCACAAGATGGGAGTTTTTTGATTACCCGGCGGTGGTGGCCCTCTTAGTGGGAAAAACGATTCCGATTTTCCAACTTCAAGATTTGTCAACACAACCACGCACATTTTGTAATAATTAGCAACAATGTGTCCCATGTCCGGAAATGTCAATCACTTATCAACAAGATGTGCACAAGTTTTTGTATTTGCGGGAGGATGTAATCCGTTTAAAATGTAGTTATAACGATCCTCACCCGCAAATACTTCAACATAATCATCTCTATGATCCATCAACTCTTGGATAAGATGTGTACGAATCATGAGATGATTTTTTTCGGTCAAGCCCATGAATTCCGCTATAGCCCGGAATCCGCAATGTCCATCGCCGATAACATCCACCACTTTTTCAATAAATGGAACCATGAAGCGTGGCATATAATCAATAGGACGCATAACCGGGATAGCTTTAGGCTTTGGATACCGAGTAGGTGGTGGAAGTGGGGAAAGTGATGTTTTACCAAGACGAGCACCTTTTTTCCTTTTATATGATGATGTAGTTGGTGATGGTGACGGTTGGCTATCCGGATTTTGGGAATCAACAACCTCCCAAGAAGAAGGGATCTGACTAGTCGATGTAATTTTTCCTTTAGACCTCGCAATGTCGACTTTTTTCTTTGCTCCCTTGGTTGGTACTTTTCGTGGTGGTGGAGACATCAAGGTGGTTTCAGGAAATGCCAATTGCCGCAAACCCTCTTTGACCTCAAGCTTCATTTGGAAAGGGAGTTTCTTTAGACGCTCTACAATAGCCTTCAACTCAACCTCGACACAAAAAGCATCTTCATTACTTTGTTCACCCATAGATAACCGAAGCCAATGGTGGTATATCTCATCCAATAAAATTGGCTTCTCTTGAAGGAGTTTTGTAGCAATTTCACATGCACATGGTAGTCCATAAGATGTCCTTTGAACACAACCACAAATGTCATTGTCCATGCACAATGTTTCCCTACAACGTTTTTCTTCCAAAGCAATGTTGTCCAAAGCATTTCTAGACACATGACCACCTAACCCCGAGTACAAAGTGACATCTTTGAATCTATGTTCCAACACGCAAACATTTTGACCAAAGGATGTTTGTATAGCGGTGAACTGGAGCAACAACATGTGATGTATTTTCTCCCAACAAGTACCCAAATCACCCACACTATTGTCCAAGTATTTCTTCAACAAAGCATGGGCCGATTCGACCCTGTTTGTGGTCCTGCAACCAAGATGCAACACATGGTCTGTCCATGCCCTCACAATTTTGTCCTTCACTTCATCCAAGGTGGTCATGGCATAATCTACAAAAATTGGGAAATCACTACATGAATCTTTGAACTCCACTAATGCATTTGCATATAATTGTTGATTGGGAGATTCAACCATAGCTTTCCATGCGTTCATTATCTTCTTCACCACATCCCGATTGCTCACCTCTTTCCCATCCTTTTTAAAGCCCAAAGGATATTTACAATTCAAGACACACCTTTGTTTAACATTAGCTTGCACATGAAAAAAACAATTCAATGCATAACTTTCTGGAAAAACATGTGCAACCGCTTTCATCAAAGACATATCCCTATCGGTAACAATCACCTTAGGCATATTCATCTTTGACGAAAGAAGTTTACGCAACATTGTTAAAACCCAAACAAAGTTTTCTTCTTTCTCATGTGTCATAAATCCAAACCCAACCGAATATGTCAAATCGGTTGAAGTCACCCCAACTACCTCAAACATTGGCATCCTATACATGTTGGTCTTGTACGTGGAGTCCATAACCAAAACCGTTGGAAAATTGTTAAACAATATAATGGATGTTGGATGAGCCCAAAAAATATCTTCAATAGTATTACTTTCAAGTTGTGTTCTTGAGTAATAAGTATAGTTGTGCTCCTCCAACTTCGAGATTAGAAATTGCAACGGCTTCTTGTCACCCCTATTTGCCTTCCATATTTGTTGACGTTCATTGTACACTTGCTTCACATTTGTCATGCAATGTGGTCTCTGGTTCTTCAAGTGTATCAAAATATTTCTTGGAAGCATCTTGCTCTTGGTCAAGTCACGTACGATCTTCTTGTCGTCCTCCTTTAATCTACCGGCAAGAATGTGTCATTCTAAAGCCGGCTCCATGGGATAGTTGTGAACTCCATTAAGAATGTTTAATCCCCATTCCTTTGTTTGCTTACTTTGATATCCACTAATCATGAATAAGCAACCGCATTTTCTTGAGCCCGTGTTCGCATGCTTCGGTTTTTTTTTCGGAACTATGTGACTTCCACTCCTTTCACACACTAGCCGGAACATTGGATTGATCAAGCTTGATCTTTGTGTGACAATGGTAAATCCCGCCTTATTTGCTTGTCGGCGCACCCACTCAAGCAATTCATCTCTATTTTTCGACTTAACGTTGTCTGAAAAAAACTTAGCCGTGTCGACCTCGTGGGGTTGAAGTGGGAGTACACCGGAGCCGCCAACATACTTTGAAGCTTCAACATGGACGGAAGCTTCATCTATGTTTGTTTTCGCTTCAAAATTAGGCGGTTTGACATCTCCGGAATTTTCGACAAAATTTTCTTTTGTCTCTCCCGGAACATCTTTCGCATTCGTTACCATTACTATAATTAAACAACACATAAATATGAATTAACAACTAAATGAATCAAAACAAAAAAAAAACAAAAAATTTTTTTTTTTGAAAATTTGGCAGTGGCTGCCATTTTTTCGTGGTGAAAATTTTCACCAAGAGTTCCTCGGTACCTAGCTACCGAGGTTTTCCTCGGCACTAAACAATCGAAGTTTTCCTCGGCAGTTAACTGCCGAGGATTCCCATGACAGGGTTCTACGTAACTGACGTAGATACCCCTAAAACACCCAAAAAATGACTCAAATAAAATGCACAATACCTGTTTTTTTACGTCAATAGTGTGTTGATACCTCCTATGCTTGATGCTTGAATGATTTTGGATCAAAAATTGATTATAGAAAAAATGGATTTTGGGATTGAAATGAGGTTGGAAATGAAGGTGATGAAAAATAGTGTGTATGGGGAGCAGGTAGCTGTTTCCTCGGTAGTTAACTGCCGCCGATTTCCTAAAAACCTCGGCAGTTAACTGCCGAGAGGGTATTTGCGTAAATTACTGGTGTGGCACAGCCATACTATATGTGGGAACATCAAAACTCATCTTATAATCACTTTTTTCTACAAAACGCACTTCTAGACTCACTCTTTACTCTCTCTCTCTCTCTCTTAAACGCCGCCGTTTTGGAATTTGTTTTCGCTGTTTCGTTTTCCAAAAAGGGGCTAAATAATTAACGCGGAAATTCACGATTTTTTGCCACCAATATTTGGGGAAATCGGATCTCAGGTTAATTTCCACCCCTTTTCTTCTTTCTTTCACCGAATTTGATAATTCAAGGTTTCGTTTTCTTTTTCTCTGATTTGTATAGCTGAATCTGTACTATTTTATTTATTTTTAATTTGGGATTTTTTTGTTTTAGGTTTTTTTTTTTAATTGTGGGGTTTGATCAAATTTTTATTTTTATTATTTGATTGTGAGAAAATTTTGGTTTTTGATTAATGGGTGATTGTTGATTTTGGAATTCGCAGTGGGAATAATGGGAATTTGGGAAATGCATTACCTTAGAATCAATTTACCTTGTTTACCCTAATTTTTGTTTGGATCATGGTGTTTTTGTGAATTGCTTGAGTAATAGGTTGTGTAAGAGGTGAAATTCAAGAAAGAGGTTAACTTTGAAAGGGATAATTCAAGGGAGAGAAACATGAGGTTAATTTAGTCATGTATTCTTGATGACTGTGAAGGGTTTTGCACAATGATAATTTGACTATATACATAGGTATAATTTGAGAGACGAGTGAATTTGGATTTATGTGGTCTGTTGGTTATTGATGTTTATGATGTATATGCAGTTATAGTTGTCCTAGGCTAGTTTTTATAATCTATGCTTTAGGTATCTTAGAACATATTTATGGGAAATTGGTGGTGATGTAGTTATAATTAGTAAAATTTTGAAGCACTGACCATAGAGGGGTTCATAACTCTCAATGGACATGATAGGTTTGATGGATATTACTGTTAGTATAGGTTTTATGTAGGCATCTGAATTGCGGTTACTCAAATATTTTAATGTTATTTGGACAGCTTTTTTCATGGAAAATCCTCTTCAAATTTCACAAACTCTAATATCACAAAAAAAATGATTCACATACAGTTGTGTTGGTTATGGCTGAGTTGGTTTATTTTTTTATTAGACATTGCTAAATTTCACAAACTCTCATCACAAAAAACTGTTATAGATTGACTTTGAGCCATTAGAGATAGTTAAGTGACTATGCCCCTGATTTCATACCACATAATTCATAAATTTTCTTGTTGCAATTCCTCTATACCCAATAATGTTGATCCTAATTCGTACCATAATGGCAGCTCACACGCGTGTATGCGTGTACTGACCACAGTTCACGTGTGGGCACACTTTCATGCATGTTTATCTCTTCTATGTTCATATTTCACGTGAAAGTTGCTCCATTTTTCTTCATATGGTACTGGTTTTGTTTTGTGTTATGATATTTTACAGAGGTTGCTTATTATTACCTCCTTATTCTACTATAGCTCTTGTATTAATTCAATGTCGTGGATCCCAATATTAAAACTATGACAGTTTACATGGTGTCTATGCACGTGTTTGTGCATGTATATTTGTCTACACCGTCTTTTTTAGTTTACTCTTACCCCATTATGTTTGTTCTGTAGCTTGCTTATTATGACGCCTAATTCTATTTTCAATTTATTGATGTATATATGTTCATAATCAATGCTCAGCAGGAAATTTCTTTTTGAGAATAAAGAAGCAGAGTATAGCGTAGTCCTTCTCGATTCTGTTCTGAATCAGTCGAATGGCAGAGAAAGCATGCATCAAGCGCCTTCAGAAGGAGTATAGAGCACTTTGTAAAGTAAGTGCATAATTTTTACTTTTCCAACAAAAATTGCTCTTCACTATTTTTTATTTACGGTTCCAATGCTTACTTATTTTGCTGTACAGCTATATAGTTAGCTTGTTCTGTATTCATTGGTTTGTCTCCTCTATTTTTGTGTATTTTATGTATCTGGGCTTAGTATTTTGATGTTGTTTGTGGCCGATGAAATGTTTATAGCATGAATGACTGGGAATACATCAATCATCCTCTGTTTCCTTTCTCCTCTTAACAGTGTGTCTATAGTTTCTGAATAATTGTTTCATGATTGGTTAGGCTACAGTGTGTACTTCACAAAGGTGGATTGTTTCAGCCTGCAATTGCCTAGATCATCATAGTATTTGAAGATTATGTCAACTCGATAATGCTTAATTTTATTACTGTATTTGCAGGAGCCAGTTTCCCATATTGTGGCCCGTCCTTCACCAAGTGATATTCTTGAGTGGCGTAAGTTTGTTTCATACTGTCACATTTCATATATGATTTTATGACAAGCTCTAATATCCAAAAATGGGAAAACAGAATACGTTGAGTCTTTGGTACATGTAATCATAAATGATGTAGAACCCATATGACCAACTGGTCGCAACGCAGCAAACCTTACTTTTGCTCTCAGGCTCTTTTTCCTTAATACTACTATATTGTCAGCAAGAAAGGATCAAAATATTGTATTGTCAGCAACTGCATTGTAATTTATTTGTTAGCCAGTGGTTGATACTTGAAGCTGATCTTATTATGTGTTCATATCTCAGATTACGTATTGGAAGGAAGCGAGGGAACACCTTTCTCAGGTTTAGCAAATTATGATTATTGCAGATTGATATTTTGTTTCAGCTGTATTGTGTGTTGGTTTTGCAGTTCCAACACCCAATTTATTACTATCTCAACTTATATTGTATTTACGATTTTTGGTCGCTTTTTAGGTGGATATTACTATGGAAAAATCAAGTTTCCTCAGGAATATCCTTATAAACCTCCTGGAATCAGGTGCCTTCTTGTTGCTGTATGCTAGATCATTCAAATTTTCATGTATTTGATCTTTAATAACCAAGTTCATATTTTTTATAATGTAGCATGACAACACCTAATGGGCGGTTCATGACACAGAAAAAGATCTGTCTATCAATGAGCGATTGTAAGTTTTTATATCCATTGGAAGACAAACCGATTTGTATCATAGTTACCCATATTGCTACAATTTAATTTTTCTGCGGGGTTTTCTATTTTTGCAGTTCATCCTGAAAGTTGGAATCCAATGTGGTCTGTATCAAGGTCAGATGTTTTAATTTTTTCTTTTGAAATTTGGTTGTATTGTTTGCACTAGGGAATGGTATATGACTATAATAGTATGTGTTCATTATTATTTCATAGTTTCATACTAATAATGATGTTTCCAATTTATGAATGCAGCATACTTACCGGGCTTCTTTCATTCATGGTATGTTATTATGTTATGGTTTCTTCATATTCTAATTGAACTCTGGTTTCTTCCATCTCATATGGCATTTGTTTGCTCATAAGATATTGGGCATGTTTGTGCAGATTAAAAAATAAATAATTTTGATAATAATTTTGAGATTTTAAAAAAAGCAGAAGTTATTTTGCGTTTGTTTACTATAAGGAAAACCACTCTTTTTAATATAAAAAACTATTGACAATGATTTCAAAGAGAAACTACTGAAAACAACTTCTCGTTTAAAACATCTTTTAATTTTTTTTTTTAGATTCTCATTTGTTTAAGAAAAAGTAGCAAATGAATAAAAATTCCTAAAATTGTTGTTCCAAAAAGGGTTTTTCATAAAAAAATGGGCCATATGGCTCTTGCATTTGCCTCTTTTAGCGGTTTTCTGGGTGGGTTGGTTGGGATGGGAGGAGAGCTCAAGTTTGAGTAGCCATAGTAGTCTTGTCTTTGTTGTATACTTGTATGCATAATAATGGCTTAACAAAAGCTAATACAACTTTCAAACTTGCTAGGCTCCCCTGTTGTAGGTGTGATATGCTGTTGAGCCATTTAATAGAGTCCATGTAATACATGTTTTTTTTTTAATATAAAGGCGAATGTCATCAGTCTGGTATACTTCACGATGCATGACAAACTTTTCTTTTGCAGATGGACACCAGTCCAACCACCGGCAGTGTAAACACTACTACTGTCGAGAAGCAGCGTCTAGCAAAATCTTCAATGTCTTTCAATTGTAAGAAGTAAGTATACCACACCGTCAACATTGAGCAATGTCTCTGATTTATGTTCCACAATTAATGGCTGTTTCCCTGCAGTGCAACATTCAGGAAGATGTTCCCTGAGTATGTGGAGAAGTACAACAAGCAGCAGCTTTCTGAGCAAGTTACTTCTGAGCAGCCGGCGTCATCAGAGACTGGTCAAGATAAAAGTCCAAGGTCTGTTTTGGAAAACAACAATTTAGAGTCCACAGGAGAAGACATGAAAAGGGTTGAGGGATTGAAGGATGTGAGGAGAAACAAAAAACAAGGATTTCCAACTTGGATGATGTTATTACTCTTCTCCATCTTTGGGGTTGTTATGGCATTACCTCTACTCCAGCTGTGAATTTTTTATGGGTACAAGGGTCCATAAAGGATTATCATGGAACTGGTTCTTTATGTTCTGCTTAGGTTTTGTCATGATGTCTAACAGGATTTGTATAGGAAATATTGGACATGGAGACTATGTTAAAAAAATATGATACTACTCCTTCATGTCTGTTTTTGCCAGTTTCTTGGTATTGATACTTGTCATGTCATGTCATGTCATGTCACTCTTATTCTCTTAAAATGTGGAGGCTTGTTTTCTTTTAGTGTTGGTTCCTAAACATACTGCAAATGCTGCTGGGCTATGTACTGCATTTTATATTCTAGAATGAACAAATTATATATTAAGAGTTTTTAAAATAATGTGGTTGGTCGTGAGTGTGGTCATATCAATTCTCTATAAATCAAATACTGTGATTTACAATTTTGATCTGATTAAACCATAATGTAATTAACCGCTTTTAATGTAGTTCAAGGCATTAGAAGCCTTCAATTAGTAAGGATATTATCCCTCTGTCATCTAATGAGTAATGACGGTATGCACCATTTAACAACTGTAATATTTTCTTTCCTTAAAAAAAAAAAAAGAAATTAAATTGTACAACTATCTTTGAATAACTTTTAAGCATCTCTCTCATACCATACTCTTATTTTGTAATTACTCTCTCTTTCTTTTTCTCTCTATTGTTTTTAAACAATAAGAAGAGAGAAGAAGGTTGTCCTATATAAGTTATCACAAAATTGATGTTCAAAATCATCACCAAAAGAAAAAGCAATTGAAATATTCTCTTCTAAAATCCAATATCATAATATTGATATACATATAATTTATATTTGATATTATAAATGAAGTAAAATTAAGTAATGTGATTTTAACAAGTAATTTTATTTTTTGACATGAACACAAGCTATTTTTGGTCTGATTCGTATATATCATTATAAACAGCATGAATGAAATAAAATAAAATAAAATTAATTCGGGTAATTTTTTTGTCATGATAAAAGTGAAGGTAAAGTAAAACGGATTGATTAAGTATGGTCCCATAGGAAGGAAGAAATTGTAACATCATAATGAATAATAATGTTTTCCCACTTCTCTTGCTAAACGTTACTTTCAATTTCAAAAACTAACTCCAATTGGTTAGATAAGTTTCAATTCTACATTGTAAGGTACATTAAATTCATTCTATATAGGATCTTTTTTGGAAATATTCTAGTAGTCTATATGATCTAAGCAAAAAAAAATTCAGCAGTTTATTTTAGCAAGTTACTGTAATATATTATTATTATTACTACTGATGCATTTCTTAAAGTTGACTCATATTTCGTAAAAGTTTGAGTTCAACTCTAGCTATTGGCATAAAGACTTTGTCGGTGGATATTATGTAGGTATTTATAACATTGTTCGTTGAATCTTGATGTCTTCCATCGACCCAACTTGCACAAGAAATATTAGTTTATTATATTTGTTGATAGGATCTTTTTGAATCTCTAAACCTTATATTGATTTTAGTTTTTTTACCATTTTGTTATTCCTTATTGGCATTATTAGTCTAGTAATTTGGTCAGGTAAAAATTCTGCAATTTTATGTACTGTATTATATAAGACAGATACATATCTGTATTAATGCACCTTCTTATTCAAGCAATTTCTTTCTTGAGAAGACAAAGTGAGTAAAAAGCTCAAAATTGCAATACTATTTAGAGTTTCTGTCCTCTCCATGTGACATTGATGTCTTTTCATGAGTTGTTGAAGTTTCCCTTTTGCACATCCACATAGTAAATTCCAAACCTCATGTGTATTAATTTGCTGCAAAGGTTAGAAGCTATTATTTTCCATTACAATGAGATGAGACATTGTTCTTTTGTGTAGGTGGATAATCCTTTGGAACTATCAAACTTCATTTTCTCTTGAGGTTTTCATATCTTTGAATTTCTATTCTGCTTAAGTGGCTGGTTTTTGTTGATAATGATGAACAATTCTTCAGCACAACCAATGCATTATGATGACTATGGATTTGATCTCCAACAGGACTTTTCCCTGGTATTTATTTCTTTTCAATTGTTGTTTTTCAACACAGTTAGTACGTCTTTGAATTGACGTTGAGTTTGACTTAATCAAAGTGATTTTGACATAAACTATACGTTATAACTTTACAAAATCATGGTAGCATTGTGATTTCATCAAACTCGCCGTGATTTCAAATACAGTTACATCTGATTTCATGCATGTTTGGATTGGCGGAGAGTTTTGATGAAATCACTGTAACACCTTGATTTTGTTCAAGCTTTAAATTTAAGTTTTTGCGGAATATCAGCTATTCGTCCTGATTGTGCCAAACTCACCGTCAATCTAAACATGCACGAAGTATGTATGCTCAAATCGACAATATTATTTAATTGATTGTATACATTCATCTACATTTGATGTTTTATCTATATACTTCTTTCATTATCTCTCTCTTTTATCTTGGCTCTCACTAGTTTCTGGCTGAAGCAAAGGAACATGGACATGAATCAAAACTGAAGAGTTCATCGGTGTACCCTGAAGAAGGATCTAAGAAAACAGGACCAGAGAAAGTGAGAAAGGGAAAGAAATCATGGAAAAGTTCACTGGTTTCATGGTGGAAAATTGACAAGAAAAGCAAGGATAAAGAAACAACCAACAAGAATTCTATAGCTAAAGTTTCTGAGAAAAGACAAGGTCATGTTTCTGGTCCAATACTTAACTCCTACAAAGGTTATGATGGGAAGCAAAAGAATCCATTTTCTGGACCTTTAATAACAAGTTTGTTTAAACCAACAAAGAGATCAGAAGAGAATGAGATACCTTATATGACTCTCCATCAACAAAATAATCCTCATCCTGTTCAAAACTATGGTCCTCTTTATGTGGTTACTTAACTCTTCGTATCGTTTTCTATGTAGCATCGACACTTCAGATTGAAGGTGTGAGTAGTAGACACAGTCATAATACTAGCATATTTGGTTACATTCAATCACTTTTATTTTCTTAAATTGTTGCCTATAGTATGTGCTATTGTTCGCGTTGCGTCCTGTTTGTGCTTCATAAATCACTGAGAATGACCTATTTAATATTTGCTACAAAATTGAGTGCTGATGTTTTGGCTTTGTTGAGAGACTTTTGCTGACCAATGTAATAGAACAAACCTTAGCGAGATGAATTTTGTAACTTTTTTAGGTTGAATATGATTGTATTTGCCAGTCATTGGATTTGATTAAGGAAAACAAAAATCCAGTCTTAAATTGTGTTTTAAGAAGTCATTTAGGTGTCAAATTTTAAATTTTGACAACATTTTTGGATAATTAATTATGCAAATGCTTGCTGATACAGAAGTGTAACAAAAACATTCTCCACAAACAGATTTCATTAACAAGGATGTTACTTTTATCTAGCTTAACCTGTAAGTAAACCAAGCAAAAAAATTTGTTATACATTCTTCCAATGCTTCTCACATTTCCCAATTTTTTGTCAAAATTGAAGAACTTTCTTGAACTATACGGCTTTTTTGCATCAGTTTCTTTCCTTTTATGAATTCTCATTCTTAATCATTGTTCCAATATCTCATCCCAAACATCACAATATGTGTGTCCATATGAGTGTATATACACATGCATGTACATGTACATGTACATGTACATATATAATAGTATATATACATATATAGTACCATCACCATGTAGGTGAAAAAGGGATTTCTTAGAGGCAAAGATCTTACAAATTCATGTTTCATTAGGTTATAAAGTGAAAGCACAAAATAAGGCAATGTGGCATTGACAAAAACACATTATCAGTAAGGGCATGAGACACCAATTTGATGCACTTTCAAGGCTGTCATGTACTATGCAAATCACACCATTTATATGACCCCAAATGTCTTTCTTGAGTATGAACTATGAACCCCTATTTAGAGGGTAAGGCCCACGTATTCAGATTCTCAACAGTTATACAACAGATATTGTCAGCCTGTCATTCAATTTACTCCATAATAAAATTTAAGAAAAAATGTATATGTATCTAGTCTAAATATAAATCAGATACAAATACTTTTTTGTTTATAATTTGTTAGCAATGGACTAAATCAAATCACTCAAATTTTGTGTAATTTTTTTACTAAGTAATAAATATGATAATATTTTTTTAAATATATCAAAAATTTGATCCATTTGATTTGATCCTCAATGTGAATTCCCTAATCTAGTGGTAATGAAGAATCACCTAAAGGGTGAAGGTTAGGAGGAAAAAACTAAAAAAGGCATTGGGTAGCATAAGTCAATAGCCAAAAGATGTGTGAAAAAGACAACATGATTAAGGGGAAAAAATGGACATGTGCCTGCCATTGTCTAGGCAACCGAATGAACAGAATAATATTATTTGTAAAGAAAACTTTTTTGTCGGATTTGGGTCCCTTGAGTTGAGAGTTAAGAAAGGGGAATCTAAACAAGAGAGAGTGAACTCATACCTTAAACACTAGCTTATTTGTCTTATTGATGTTGAAATGGCTACTAATTTATTCAATTACTTTTCTAATCCGTGTTCTAAGGTGAAAGGTATCATGGGTTGAAAAAGTGCTTATTCAAATTCACAATATTCAATGTATTATTAATTTCAAATGCTTTTATGATACAAAATCATTCTGCATAGGAGGAGTATGATCCTTTAGCAAATCTTTTTGACATTTTACTAATTTACTAATCAAGACCACTCCATTTTTTAAGATTAAAGTGAATATTCACTCCATGTAATGAGTGTTCTTTGTTTCTTCCTTTGAGAGGCCAAACAAAAATACTATATTGGTTCTTGTTCGGGTTTGGTTTATGTCTCCCCAACTTTCTTCGTATTTTTTCCCTCTTTTTTACGAATTAATATAAGGCGTGCGACGGATGATTGTTAGTGGTTGTGGTGCCAACCTAATTGAAATTTCAGCCACTATTGTGGTGCCTTTGTATGGCCTCTTTTCCTATTAAAAAAACTCTAAACAAAGGCTAATGTTTCTTAAACTCTATTCAATTTTAGGAGAACAATCAACATCATATATGAGCCAAACAAAAAAATATCAACATCATATTATCTGCACATGTTTTAGTCACATCTCTCAATCTTTTATCTCTTGCCAGAATCAATATTGATCCCATCTGGAAATAGAAAAAAAGAAAAAGAAAAAAAGGTTTGGAGTTTAATTTGAATGACTATCATAGTCCCATGCATGTAATTCATTCCATTTCATCCATATCAGTAAATGTAATCAGGCTAATTGCAAGTAAAGTTCAAAATGGTAACAATAACACTACAAATCTCATCTTCTGAATAAACTAAATAACCTATCATAATTTATACAATATAAACACTTCAAACTATTCACTTAATGTGCTATAGTTATAGCACAAATACTAACAAAAAAAGAAATGGATTGAATAACAAGACATCATATTAGCAGCCATCCTTAGCCATTATGTGCACAAGTATTGGAATGAAAGTAGCATAACTCTTGTGAAAGTAATTAAGAATACTAATAGCAAATCTCCGATCATGGTTTTAAATTGCAGTCTGCAACCGTAATTGCAACGATTTTAGAGGTCACTACTAGCTCTGGCCTTGTTCCACATCCATAGAACTTGGAGTTGAAGGACTAAACTTTTTGTCTCTACTTAAAAGCCTCTTAAATGACCTCAATCTTGATGCCATTGGTGATTTCATTTCATCTTCAACATACCTATTATCAGAAGGTGACAATGAGGAAGAACTAAAGTCACTTGGTAATGGTATATCAATCACCAACATTCCATTTCCATTACATCTACCACTATTACCATTATCACTACCTAAAGTAGATGATGATGATGATGTTGAACAAGGTTGTTGATGAGAACTTCCTTCTTCCAAAGAAACACCAAAAGAAGAACTAACTTGTCTTTGAGAATTCCCCCAAACCAAAACATTTGTAGGAAAATTTGAAGACTCTAAACCATTCACATGACTCAAATTTTCACCTTCTGATGACACTAACACATTCATCTCTTCACCATTTGAAGTAGTACTATTTGGTTTACATGATTCAACAGAAACTAAATTCCTACAAAGAGGACAAGTAGAATGAGATTGAAACCACATATCAATACAATCTAAATGAAACCCATGATTGCATTTTGGTAAAAGCCTAGTTTTTTCTCCTTCAACAACATCACATAGACAAACAGCACATTCCAAACCATCTTTGAAATCCTCATTCTTGAAAACCAAAACAGGCAAAGACTTAAGAATTTTAGCTTCAAGTCCAATTTGGTGACTTCCATACACAACAGGATCTTGACCAGGAGCAAAAACAAACCGCCGTCGTCGACGGCGGTTTCTTGGTTGAGGAACAGTTCTTTCCTCAAAACGCCACCAAAACCACTTTGCATATAAATGAAGCATTAGAACAAACATAACAACCATGAATAGAAAAATTATAGCTAAAACCATGATTTTTCCTGTAATTTCAATTCTATTAGAATCACCTAATGCATCACTTGACCCATTTGTTGCAGTTGCAGCTGCAATTGCACCCATGATTGTTTTTGCTTCTTACCTATGAAAATTTGTGTAAAGGTGGAAACTTTAGGATTTATATGAAAATTTAAGCACAACCCAGTTGAATTTAAACAAAATTGGAGAAAACCCAGATGCAAAATCAGTGTAAAGTTTGTGAATTTTGAAGGGAAATTGAGAATGGAGGAAATGGATAAAAGGTGTGAAATTTGAATGTGGAAATTGAAATGGGAAAGAGGGGAAATTTTGAGTTAGGGTTGTGAATTGGGTTTGAGAAATTTGTTGGTAGATAAAGAGGAAGTTGTGGAAGGAATTAAGAAGAAGAATGTTGAAGCTGAAGTTTGGACTCAAGACTTGGACTTGTATGACAGAAGAGGGAAGAAGGTGATGGCTTTGGAGTCAAATGGTCAAAGAATATATTGGATAGTACATATTTGTAATTACTTTCTTATTTCATTTTTTATTTTAACTTTTTTAGGAAAAAAATGGTTCCTTTTCTTAATTTTATTTCAAGTTCATTTCCTTAAAAACAAAAATATTTATGGTTATTAAACACTCTCTATAATGATTAACACACATGTATTGATTTTATGAGATTAATCTTATCAAATATTTATTTATTCACTATAATCATGAAGATATAAAGTGGAATATATTAATGTTGTTGATCATAATATTATTAATTAAGGGATAGAATTTGAAAAAAGTAATTAATATTACGCTGAAAATAAAAACAACACTTATTTTGAGATATTTTGATAATAATAATAGGACAAATGGAGAAAAAAGTCTTTATAATTTGGACTTAACCCTTTAATTTTTAGGGGAAAAAAGTCTTTATAATTTGGTCTTTAAAAGATTAATAAAGTTTGATTTAAAATTGTTTTTTTACCTTAATCCTCCATTTTTTAAAGGAAAGGGGTCTTGATAATCCGAAGTTCGGTCGGAATGAATCTTATTTACTACTTAGGCTCTGTTTGGTAAAAATAGCGGATAGCTGATAAGCTAGCTTATAACTTATAGCTTATAGCTGATGACTGATAGCTTATAAGCTAATTAAAGTGTTTGGTAAAAATAGCGGTTGAACTAGCTGATAAATTCAAAATTACATAAAAGAACATTATTAATTCATATAAAATTTATACTACTATAAATTAATATTTAAGATATTTGATAATTTAAATATTTTAAATTTAATAAATATTTATATATTATTAAATTATTGTTTTTCGGTAAAAATTTATTTTCAATTTATTTCGATTCAGTTTCCAGTTATTATACATTAATAAAAAAAACTAACGTATACAAATTTATTTTAAGAATAAAATAAAAAATAATCAATTCATAAGATTGAAAAAAAATTTGTTAAAAAAAACGAAGGATAAAAAAAATAAAAAATAAAAACGTATACATACATACCCAGCAGTAGCACAATTGAAAATAAAAATTACATTGCACAATTAAAAGGACAACAACAATAGAAAAAAAAAATTGTATGTATCTTATACTGAACAATGGCTTCGTGGTAGAGATTCAACCATTGTAAGCTTAATCGTGTGTACATGTAGATGTAGCATCGTTTTTGTTTTGTTTTAAATTATAATAAAATTAATTATTAAGGGTAAACATGGGTTTTAGTTAAAGTGGTAAGGGTATAAATGGAATAAAACATGATAAGCTATAAGCTATAAGTTCAAACGATATTTGTAATAGCATCTGAAAAATAACTTATAAGCTCATAAAATAAGCTATAAGTTCGTTGTAAAAAATCGTTATCAAACAGAGTTTTTTTTATCAAACGAGCTTATAAGCTATAAGCTCATTAGATGGGCTTATCAAACAGAAGTTCAATTGTTTGAATTGATTCAAAATTATTTTAATCGTTTTAATGGAAGAAATGATAATTAAATTTGAATGGTTTAATAAAAATTAAAGACATAGTTAAAACTTGCTTATTAACAAAAGTTACTTCTTGTAAAAAAAAGAGTTACTTTTTAGTTTATTTGAAAACACAAAGTTACTTTTTAGTTGTGTAAAACAATTTTAAAAGACATAATTTTTTTTGAAGAAAAATAAATAAAACACAAAGTGTTTCTTTGAAGAAAAAAACAAAGTTGAATAGTTGAATTTGAATTTGGTCATTACTAATACTATTCACAAGAATAAAGGGGTGGCTTCAAATTCTGACTTTCTAAACCTACTTTTGTCATTTCATCAAATGCTCCAAGACAGTTCACGGGATCTTTGTACCTTTTATTTTGATCATTGGTATTACTAATTAGACTTGGTCATGATATATATGGATTTAATTTCCCCTTGACCCGTCTAATGAGTTTATCTATAAATTGTTTAACGTAGAAGATGGGTTGAAAGAGAAACAAAAACTAACTAATCCATCTAGCAGAAGCGATAATGCATTTGATTATCACAACTTGCTTGCAAATTGTCCTTAATACGATTTGCGGTACTTCCCCTTGGTCTTGGAATGTTGTGTTTGATAACTACACTTTACCCAATTTGTTGACCTTTGAACTTAATAAATGATAATAGCTTTATAAATATATTTGACTCTACTTTTTGATAGTGTTGGCCATATTAGCCATGGATTAAGACCTCTTTAGCTACTTTTAGATAGTTTTGCACATTAGTCTTGCTATTCTTGATTTTGCATGCATCTCAACATTTTTTTTATTTATTTGTACAAATCATGCATCTCAACATCTTCAAGGTAATAATAGCGTTTATTTAGAGTTAGCGGATAGATGATTTATAATGTCGCTATGGCAGGATCAAATCAATGATCCTGCAAATCTGAAGATCTAATTCAAACCAATTAAATTGATTTGATTTTTTTCTTCTTCATGTTCTCCTTAGTAAAATGGTTTGGTCAAGTTGTGGTTTAGCCAGTTTAATACAAGTTTAAAAGTAAAAGGTTTATTTACAAAACCTAAATATAGGTTGCTTCATCTGTTAAGGATTGAAAGGGTTGGTTGTACTAGTCATTATTATCAAAGTTTGTATAAGTGTAATAATATATATTATTGTTTTATGAGTAAATTACACTCCCCTCCGTTTAAAGATGTTTGAATTACACTCCACTCCTCTCTTATGTTAAAATATACACTCCCCTCCCCTTTTATTCAAAACATATTAGGAAATATTTCACTCCCCTCCCTTAATAGAAGCTTGAATTACATTCCCCTCCCCTCTTAAGTCAAAACCTACACTTTACTCCCACAATAACTTTTTTTATTTCTAATAATCTAGCAAAAGAAAAAAAATCACACACTTCGAGAAAAATAGTATTGCGGGTCTATTTTATTATTATCAAAATTTGAATACATCTTTTTCGCTATTTTTTATTCACAATTTTATTAACATATAGTTTTAAACCCTAATATAAAATATGAAACAACCAAAAATAAAATTAAAATATGTAAAAAAATTACTAAAGACAATAAAGTATGGTTGCTTAAAAGTTAATTTTATACTCTAAATTATAAAATTAATAGTAAAATATTTAAATTTAATTATCATCGACACTTAAGTTATAAATTAATTAATTTATTTTACTTAAATGATGGTTCAAAATTGGTATATATTATAAAAATATTTATTTATCTTAAAATAGATTAAAGTTTAGTGTATATTTAATTATTAAGGGTGAGAATTGTAATCCAAGTATCTTATAGATGAGGAGAGTATAAATTTTATTTTTCAATAGAGGGGAGTGTATATTTTAACATAAGAGAGAAGTGGAGTGTAATTCAAGTTTCTCTTAGAAGAAGGGGGTGTAATTTACTCTTGTTTTATTTGAAGAAAATACACATATTTGGATGAGTATGAAATCAACTACGGGACAACAATATGGATACTTTCTTCATAATTTGATACTAATTTATTCAAGGAAGTGGCAATGAGATGCAGCTGATAAACTAAATAAAAAATCATAGTGACATGCGTGCATGAGTATTAATTGTGATTTAGTGCATTATCATGCCAATAATAATGTTGTTAAAATTCAACCAAAACAAAGAGTTGTTGGCAGAACTTTAATTGAATATCGGTTCTTAATTTAGTTAAAAAAATTATTGTGAGATGATAAGACATTACCAAAATCTTATGCTGCATTTCACAACTTTAATTTACCATGTACGTGTGGCTGAGGTTATGATGTCCTTATGCACTTTACATAAATTTAGAAATGGTTTCTGTGAGTTGTATTTCAAAACTATTAGATGTACTTAATGGTTTCCAACACTCTGCATAAATCCCAGCCCAATTATGCCAAAACCATTTTGCTGTGGAAATGATTTATGTGAGTTGTACTTGAAAACCATTTATGGATTTATGGAGGATGCATAAAGATTTCCTTATGCACCATAACCGCACCCATGTACGTGTAAGCGGTTACCGCTCTCAGGACCGGGATTTGCTGTTGTAGTGAAACAACATAACTTCACATAGTTAAGATAATAACCGATAAATCTTATTATACTTTTGTTAAACCAATCCAATGATTGGAATAACAACTGTGTTGTTTTTTACAGCACTGGATCCAAATATGTGCTCACAACCGTTATATCTAGGTTAATGGTTGAGATCATTTCATTGCATGATCTCAAATCAACCAATAAAATTAATTACCATGTAGTAATAAATAAATTTATCTCATTTCATTTATGAAAGTAGTTCTTTTAAAAAAAAAATCATCAAAGTAGTCACAATATAAGCTAGAACATAATCAAAAGTGTTGTGATTAGCATAAAATAATGTCACTCTAATTATTAGCTTCCGAATATTGTTGGTTTGCTTCCGAATAAAACTGAACCTAAACCATTAGCTTGATACTAGTTCTATCGCCACTTGAGTAAAAACCAAATTCAAAAGGCACAAAAGCGTTTGTCTTAGGTGCATGTAAAGCCATCGTTGGTTGTGTATCAACCTATTCCAATAACTTCTCATACCTACTTTTCCAAATACACCATTACACTAAAATGAAATTAATCACTTAATTAGATGATAGCAATTGTAAAACTAAAACAAATTATAAATGCAGATCATCATTGGAGATCACAATGTACTAAATATAATGAATACTCAATTTGTTGTGGAGGCAAACTTTTCGATCTCTTCACCTTCTACTTGAAGTCTGCCTCTAACATATACCTTTAAATTGAGGATGGATGCATCATGCATCTCGACCGATTGATAATAACTGAGGTCAGGGGACGGTTTTACCACCTAGCTAGCCTGAGATCATACTCAATGGCGGATCTCTTTAGGGATTCATGGGAGTCATGGTATCACCTAGATAATCTATAAATACTATATTAGTAGTAGTATATCATATTTTTCTAGTGGAAAGTAGAGTCTTTTCTCTCCACAAGGTCGTGAGTTCAGGTAGTGTTTAATGGGACTCGAACCAGCAACCACACAGTGCATTCAAGCAAACTCAACCAATAGTACTACTTACAATTTGTGTCTTCTCTATGTAACAATTCATATATATTATATAGATATTTATCCAGGCTCTACAAAATTTCTGACTTCGCCACTAACTAAGGTTCCTTTAAAAGGTTTCGTCTTAGCATGCAGCTGCTACGTGGAACAATATAGATGTCCTTGCTGATGCTAACGTTGTAGAAGCTCTTGGATTACAATTAGCAATTCAATTTGCTCATAGTTTTGCCTAACTTATCATTATGGTTGAGGGTGATTTCCTTAATGTGGTCAATACTTTGAAGTCGGCCATCGGCAATAGTTGTAACAATGGCACAACGATTAATGGCTCTCTATCCCCCTCTTAATCTTATTCTCTTTTGATTATTTTTGTAATTTTTAATGGAGAGAGAGAGAATTAGGAGAGGGAAGGTCAAAAATTGGAAGGAGTGGATGTAATCACTATTGTTCCCCCGTGTCTCTATGTTGATGTGGTGTGTTAAGTCTTTTTTTTCCTTCAAAACATCTCTAGATTTTGTTTTAAACAAAGAACTAGCATGAAAATAAATCCCTTTAAGTTGAGGAAAGAGTATTTTTGTCGAAGCGATATTTTTGTTGTGATTTACTTATCACACCATCCATGTTTCTCGTGCGTCTAGGATTTAAGCTTCTTAATAAGCTCTTTCATCTCCAACAAGTCAATCCTATTTTTCTTTCTCTAGGTTCTCTCTTACATTATTTTCACTAGAGATGGTTTTGGATCAATTTTTGATTCGAAATCACAAATCTGCATCTCTCTCTCTCTCTCTCTCTCTCTCTCTCTCTCTCTCTCTAATTCAATCAAAATAAGTAATTTTCTTATAGATCTATTTTTTTCTTCTTCAAAATTTCGTCGTTTGAGTGCGGCGTTGTGTTTTCTTCGTCTTGGGCGACATTGCTTCATTTCTTGTCTTGTTGTGTTATTCATTTGATTCATATTTAAAGATTTGTTATTCAATCAACAATGATTTGGGCGACAACATTTTCGATCCAAATGCATGAATATTCCGATAACTTTAATTTTATCATATTATTTGCAGGTATTTTATCGTTGTATGCTATTAATTTAGATGATATGAGTTTATTTGCAAATTCATCTTTTACGTTCTTAGCAATGTTAAATGATGTATTTTATCAATTTGAATGGATATCGTTTTTTTTTAATTGTTCATCGTGCACACTCAAAAAGGATTATATCCTAGTCTTCTCTCTCTAGGTTCCTATTTTATCCATGTTCGGATTGTACTCGTAAGTGTTTTTATGAAATTTTAGATTATATAATTTAAAAGCTCTCGCAACTCAAAAGACCAGATATTGTCATTAAATTAGTCTATAATCAAATGTCATAACAGTTCGAAAAATAGAATATGAATCAAACATTTCAGTTTTTATGATCCAAATTGTGGCAAACCCATATAAGACCCGTGTTTAACCACACTAGGATTTTTAATATTAATATATTTTGGATTTTATAAGCAAAATGTGTAATTTTTTATTTTTCTTAGAATAGAATGTCTAAAATATATATTTAATTTATATAATTTAAAATGTATCAACACAATGTCAACACACATATTAGCAACATTATGCATAGGGTTAATAGTGTTTTACCCCATGTAATATAGGTCATTTTCGGTTTGCTCCCTGTAAAAAAAAAATTTGGATTCCGTCATTGTAATTTGAAGATTTTTTTTTGTTTTAGACCTTCATGAAAAATTTTGCCCCCTATAATTTGAGGAAATTTCGGTTTACCCCCCTGCAATTTGAACAAATTTCAGTTAACCCCCCGTTAATTTGAAATTTTTTTGGTTTACCCCCTGCCATATCATCGATTTTATACACTCAAAATTCATGAAGGTCCAAAACCAAAAAACTTCAAATTATAAGGACGGAATTCAAATAGAACACTATTAAACCTTATGCCTATTTTCAACATACACAGCACCAACACACATTAGAACGATACCAACTCATGCAACTAATAAAACACATAATATTCTACATTCAAAACTAAATATCCAAAAGATACAAAATAAATTGGGTTTGGGTCATCTGGGACCCGAGACTTATGTTTTCGCCAATTATAAAAAGGAATAGTTAATAAATTTAACTATGTTTTAGGTAAAATATAAAAGTTTTTTTTCTTTTTTTTGTGCTGGTCGGGGTTGAACCTCAGACCTTGCATATATTATGCATTGTCCTTACCAACTGAGTTAAGCTCGGGAGGACAAAAAAATAATATAAAAGTTTAATCGAAGATCATGAGTGTTTAACCGAAGGTAAAATATAAAAAATATTAATTGCACTACCTAAATATAAATATATTATAGTAAATTACTCTCCCCTCCTCTCAAAGATGCTTGAATTACACTCTCTTCCCCTCTTATGTTAAAATATACACACCCCTACCCTCTTATTCAAAACATATTAGAAAATATTTCATTCCCCTCCCTTGAGAGAAGCTTGAGTTACATTTCCCTCCCCTGTTAAGTTAAAATCTACGCTTTAGTGCCTCAGTAGTTTTTTTATTTCGAAAAATCTAGCAAAAAAAATAATCTAACACACTTCAAAGAAAAATACATTGTGGGTTCATTTTAATATAATCAAATTTTGAATACTTATCTTTCTCTATTTTTTTATTCACAATTTCATTAACATGTAGTTTTAAAGCCTATTATAAAATATGAAACAACCCAAAATAAAATTAAAATATTTATAAAATTACTAAAGTCAATTAAGCATGATTATTTAAAAGTAAATTTTATACTCTAAATTATAAAATTAATAACAAAAGATTTAAATTTAATTGTCGTTGACATTTAGATTATAAATAAACGAATTTATATTTTTTAAATGGTATTTTAAAAATAAAATATATTATAAAAATATTTATTTATGTTAAAATAGATTAAAGTGTAGTCCATATTTAATTATTAAGGGAGGGGGATGTAATTCAAGCATCTTATAGGGGAGGAGAGTATAAATTTTACTTTTCAAGGGAAGGAAGTGTATATTTTAACATAAGAGGATAGGGGAGTGTAATACAAGCATCTTTGAGGGGCGGGGAGTGTATTTTACTCCATATATTACAATTATATCAGAAATGTCTACAAATAATATGATCAAATCTAAATCACCATAATACCAGTGCTTCCGGATCTGCAACGTTGATGTCCAAATCATTGATTGAATATGTGATTGACTGAAGTTGATCTTTCAAATTGAACCAAACGAACACTGCAACAAGACGCGGAATCAAACAACGCCGCACAAGACGACGAACAACACAACACCGCACTTAGACGACGAAATCATAAAAAAAAAAAAAACACAAAAGAAAACCTGGATATATGTGGAAATCACTTATTTAGATCGAAAGAAAGGGGAAAAGAAAGATGCAGATGGTGATTCTAAGTTAAAAAATGACCTAAAACCACCCCTCTTGATGAATGAAAGAGAAAGAAAATTTAAAAAGAAATTGGAATTTCTTTCGCTAGAAAGCTAGGGCTGACGTTAAAAAGAAACATGTTGATGTTTGTTTTTTGACTTACAAAAAAAAGATATTGATTAACTATGTGATCTTTTCTATTATCTATTGTAAGAGGGTGAAGGAAACATGTTTGCCAATGAGTTCGCAGGTTTAGGCTCTGAAAGAAGTTCTCTTTCATTGATTTTTTTATTATTGCTTTGCCTTTATAGTGTAGTTGCTGCCAGCTAATTATTGGAATGAGTTTTCTTTTGTTTGTTACATATTGGAATGAGTTTAGAAGAATGATGTTTTCACTTTTTTTCGTTGAAGAAGTTAAACTAACCTACCTAAACTAACCCACTTTTTTTTTCACATTTCTTGTAAAAATTAATTTTATTCAATTTACACCCACACTAAAACTTGGTAAGTTGGTTTTGAAGGATTGCTCCAATCTTTCATTTTTTTTTGAAGAAACTAAAATGGATTAAAATAATAGCCTAGAGATTTCAGCACAAAGAGTGCCAAAACCCCAGTTAAAAGAGTCAATTACAAGAGTGCCAAATGGTTAAAACATGAACAAAATAGAAGGCTATCCTGTTACATAAATATTCCTAAGCAAGGTAAAGAGTTCAACAACCATGAATGGTAAGAGAAAACAAAACTAGGTCGATTCGCTTTCAGCCACCAGTATGATTGGAGCTTAACTTTATCTAACAATTGATTAAAAGAAGCTTCTTTTTGGTGAAATATGCGAGCATTCCTTTCAAGGCAGATCACCCACACACAAGATAGCCAAATAAGATTAAGAGTTGAGCGTTTGCTGTTAGAGAAGCCGCTAAAGGTGCCAAATTGATATAAATGGTCTAACACATTTTCCGAAAACACTAATTCGTAACCAAGCCAGTGAGAAATGTCATACCAAAGTTTGCAAAAAAAAATCACAAGAGAGGAATAAGTGTTTTGCATCTTCTATCATGCCCCATCCCCCCATGCATAAATGAACATTCAGATGTAAAATGCGTCTTTTGATTAAATTGTCTGTTGTAGGTAATCTATCACGTAACAAGCACCAAGCGAAGAGACTGGTTTTTAGAAGCACTTCCTTGTTCCAAATTTCAGTCATGTGAGTAACCGCCAAGTTATTACTAGTGAATGTCAACAGATGATTATAAGCACTTGTAACTTTATAACTGTTGGAGGCATGCAAGTGCCAAATCCACCTGTCAGGATGATTAGGCTGCAAAACAATATAGATAAAAAATCACAACATTCCTGCACTTTCTCTTCCTCCCAAGCCAACAAACGCCGCCACCACTACCAAGCTTCACCCTCAACCCCCCACCAGAAGAATACATTTCAGCCACCGTTGCTAATTTATTAGTAGCAAAATCAAAAAGGCGACTGAAACTATTCTTCAAAACTAACCCATCAATCCAAGGATCCCACCAAAATAAATTTTGGACACCATCTCCTACCTCCCGCCCAACATTATCATCAAACCAACTCCCACCTCCCACACCAGCCTCATTTTTAACATTTATCAAATTATTCCACCAAACAGAATTAAACCGCTCATCCTCGGCAATTTTACCTCCTACCTCACTATATCTAGCAGATAAAACGCTATACCACAAACTTCTATTTTCAACCCGCATCCGCCAACACCATTTACCAAGTAAAGCCAAATTAAATTCCCGAATCCTTCGCACACCTAAACCTCTCTCCTCCTTTTTGGAACAAATAGTGTCCCAGTTAATCCAAGAAATTTTCCTAACCTCCTCACAACCCCAAAAAAAAAACAATTAAATATAGATTCAATGGAAGAAATGATACCTGAAGGAGCTTTGAAGAAGGAAAGAAAGTAGACCGGAAGAGAGGATAAGACAGACTTTAGGAGAACTAAACGACCACCCAAAGAAAGATTTCTACTCTTCCAACCAGATAATCTTAACTTAATACAATCAATCAACGGTTGCCAAAATTTTAGTTTTCGAGGATCACCACCTATAGGCAACCCCAAATAAAGGAATGGGACTCTGCCCAATTTGCAATTAAAAACAGAAGCTGCCTCGACCAACCAAGAATCATGAACCAATCTTTCATTATTTTTCTATTTTGTCTTATAAATGAAGCTCTATATTTCTTCTAAAAAACTAAGTGGACTTCAATAATTAATTGATTCCAAATATACAGAAACTAAATAAGTAAATAATTCTGATAAACATATGCATATTACATACATAACTTACATACAAACACTATTTGAAGTTGTGAATAAAAAAGCATCAATAAACAACATGGAAACCCTCAGACTCGGTGATACTAGATTGAAGTATCTTATAAAGAATAGTTACAAGTGCATCAGAGAAACTCTGTATAAGGTCAACCAAAGATTCTTCAAAAGGATTCACCAATTTTTGCAGATTCAGATTATAACTATGGTTACTGATTTTGCTTCTACAAAGTGGACATGTGGTATTGTTCTTCAACCAAGCACCAATACAATCAGCATGATATCTATGATCACATAAAGGTAATACCCTAACTTTTTCCCCTCTACACATTTGGCTTAAACAAACTGAACAACAATCACTTTCACTTTGATCTATTTCCTTCATTGAGCCACCAACATAGAAATAATTCTTGTAGAGTTTATCAAGAGTCTTAATTATGTTTTCTTGAAATGAATAAGCTATAAGAGCAACTATTGTGAGGAATTTGAGGATGGTTGTTCTTGTCATGTTTGGTTTTTATGGAGCTAAGAGAAATTCTAAGGGACGAGGTAGAGATTTCTAAATTGGGCACATTTAATTACTAATATAATATTAACACTATTAACTAACTACTACATATATAATATTAACACTAATATGTCAAGTAAGCCTTATATAATAAAGTGGTTGATTCCCTTACAATGTTTGGGCATCACGTAATGGTTTGTTTTGGTTGTTTGTATGACTCTAAATTTGTAGAGTAGCTCTTTCGGCACACCTTGTGCCAGAAGAGTTGCTTTTGATGATTAATATAATTCCATTTTTGATTGTTAAAAAAATAATAAAGTGGTTGATATATATATATTTTTTTTTATAAAGTAAAGAAAAGTGAGCATGTGTAACACCAGAAAAGTTTGATTTAAGAATTCGTTAAATCAGTTATGAAATGAGGAAAAGTAAGCATGTGTAACACCTTTTTTCCTTTATTTAATTCGATATTTATTTAATTAATGTTGGAGGTCATAGGATGGTACATACTTTATCAATTTAAATGAATGTATGTCCTTTTGTTTTTTTCAAAAAAAATTAAAAACTGTTTTCTCGCACCCGTTCATTTTTCCTATTTTACCCATGTTCATATTATATAGTCTCAAATGTTTTTATGAAATTTGTATTATATAATTCAAAAACTCCCACAACCCAGAAGACAAGATATTTTACCATTAAGTTAGTCTGTGATCATGTGTCGCAATAGTTCGGCAAATAGAATACGAATACAAATATAATGTTTCAGTTTTTATAATCCAAGAGGATTGGAATAAGAGGATTTCAATAATTAAGTATCTTGCTAAAAGAACCTTCAAAAATTAATTATCATTATTTCAAAGTTGTTTTTGGATAAGATTGAAATATAAGATATGTTTGAAAAACACAACACAAAGATGCAATTCTCTAGAAAAGAGGGAATGAAAAGAGGGAATACTACTAAAGTTTAATCAGCATGTTCTGTCTGTGGACGATTATTTTACATGCATTAAATAATGAAGTGTCATGTTAATTAATGAATAATACAATTAATATATTTTCATATTTAATAACAAACGTGATAGCACACCATTAAATACATGTGTAAAATAAATGTACACTAACAAATCATACTTCAATGTATTGTGGCATATGGTTTAAGAATGTACAAATAAATGGGTCTAGGCGTTTTGGCACGCCTTGTGCTTTAGCGTCTAGGTTTGTTTAATATATATTCTATTTTGACTTTTTTTTTTTTAAAAAAATGCATGAGTCAAACATGTATATATGTTGGTAGTAATTTCAAAATAAAATTACATTCGTGATCTACCTTAATTTTATATAACAATTTTATTATTTATATTTGTTCATGCCATTTCTGACCTTATAGTTCGTTTAAAATTCATATGAAAGTATGAGTGAATGATGACAATAGTTTTGAACACCAAAAACTCATATCAAAATAAAATCATGAATTTGAATCTTGAAAATTAATATAAAAAGTGATTGAAAAGATAAAAATGACACGAAAAAGATAAATGATAAGAATTATCTAAAATTAAGTTAAGAGACGACGAGTGTAATTTTGCCTAATATCAAATGTTTATTGAATATCTCTACAATATTAGTATTACAAGAGAATTGAAAAAAACATTCAACTTTTTGTTTATCAAATAATTTAATGATTGAAAATTTACATCTAAAAACGAATAAATCTGACGTATTCAAATTCTGACTTCCGCATATATAATGCTACATTCAAATACTTTAAAATTGAATTTAAAACTTCAAAACCCAAATTATGTAAGTATCTCAATATTCTACACACACATTTAATTATTCTCCAAAAAGTTAGTTAACGACATCCGAAAAATTAGTCGAATAAAATTTTCAAGAACAAACCCCCCCTGCATGCAGATCACGAGCCATTTATTTTCTTCATTGTGCTTCACCCGAGGCACTTATTTATTAAACAAATCTTTTTTCTTGGGGCCACGTGAATGCACCATACTTAATCCATTCCTTAAAAAGAGGGAATACATATCTAGTGTTTGATATTTAAGTGGAGGTGGGGTTTAGCATGAGAATTGATAGTTTTTTTTTCTTTAGGAAAGTTGCAATTTTAACCATTGATTTAATAGCTTTTTATTTGGATGACCAAAATTAATTATCTGGTAATTGTTATACTTTTTGTTCAGTTTTGTGCGACCCATATGTGGACCCCGCAAAAATCATTTATCATTTGTTTTATTTATTTTGTACTAAGACCACTTACAATGGTTTGTTTAATGGCACATTCAACACCAATTTCCCCTCCAATGGTGTGTTGAAAGTCTGTTGAATGAGGGAAGAGAAGAGAGAGAAGGTGAACAAATTCAACACAATTGAACCCTGCCAGGCCGGACACGTGGCAGCGCGAAATTGGCTGAAAACTGGCGCGTGCAACACACACGCCGACAGGGCGCGTGAGAGGTCAGACGGTCGGAGAGAGAAACGCATTTTGGAAAGATAAGGACACGTGGCGCGTTTTAATTGGTTGTCCAGATTCTTATCATTTTCATAATTTAACCTCAATTATTTCGTTGTAAATTAATTTAAAAAAAAAAAAAAAATTATACCAAAATTCATGATTTTTTTTTCTCTATAAATAGAGACTTGGTTCATTTGATTTGGACACAGAAAAAAAAATCAAGTTTTTCACTATCTTCTTCTTATTATTATCTTTCTATTAGCAAACTAAGTGAAGTTTTAATCTTATTTTTAGTGAAATGGATCCCAATAATAACCATTTCAACAACCAAAATTATTCTAATTACCCATTTAACTACGAAAATCCCAACAATTATCCAAATCCAAATCAATTTTTCAACCAACGTCCTCAAAACATACCTAATTTTGGTTTTCCACCAATTTGTTGTCTTGCATTTTAAGCTATTTGTGTGTTGCGTGCTTAGTTTGTTGTATTGCATTTTAAGTTAAGAAAATATAAATAAATTATTTAAATAAATTTTGTTTTTACAAACAAAAAAAAAATTAAGTGTATCTTTATTTTAATTTAATTATAATCGATAATTTTAATTTTATGTAATTATAAAAACAAAAATATAAAATTAAATAAAGAATAAGAAATAAAAGGTGGTGGGGTAGGGTGTTGAATGAAAAAACCATTGGAGAGGTAAAAATTGAATGAGTGTTGAATTAAGAGAGAGAAAATGATGTGGAGTGTTGGGAATGAAAAAGTGGGTGTTGAATGGTATTATTGTGTTGAACCATTGTACATGGTCTTAATAATGGTCATATATTAGAAGAAAATAATTTCATATCCTTTACGAGAAATCACAAACTTAGAAAGGTTTGTTGTCATTCAACCTAAATTGTTTCAATCCTTTCTCTTCCTTCTTCAACCTAAATGTAAATGGAGTTCTTTGATCCACTCTCAATTCCTAAGTCCTCTGAAAGAAATATGATTATCAATTTATTTTTCAAAATTTAAAAAATTAATTTAGTTTTTTTCTTAAGTCATAAAAAAGAAATGATGCTTCATTTTTATTTTTATTTTTTGTAATTTAGAGTGTTTATAATCTTTAAAAAGTATTTAACTTCAACACATTTCTTCAAAATAAAAGGTAAAACTGTATTTAAGCCAAAATAAAGGAGGAGGTAAAATTCCGAATTTTAAAATATGATAAAATCAATATTCAATTAAAATATAGGGTAAAACTATATTTAAGCAAAAATATGACAAAATCTCATGTTATCACATATGAAGATACATACAAAATATTAGACCACAAGTCTATACAATCAACATCAACAAAAATTGTTCTCTTTATATTTTGTACCATCACTTGAGCGCATTTCATTTGTTTCTTCATATTTTCAAGTCAACGTTGCAAGTGCGACTAAGTTTCTTTGTGCAACTAGGATGACATTTGAAGGGAAATTGATTACCAAAAATAGGCAACAGAATAAAAATTTTAATTTTTTTTCTTTGGATCATTACGAATTTTCTTTCCTTGGTGTAGAAAAAGTCTCGATCACATTAACGCAAACAGCAGAGCCTCTACTCGTCCACACGAGTGGTGCTCCTCTGCTTCTCGATGCTAGCCAAGCGATTAGAGGTTTGAGAGAATTATGGTTTCTAAAACGTGTAACCTCGGACTTCAGCACAATGGTTCTATTTATAGAACTCCTTATGTGTTCCGAAAGTCAGCAGTTATTGAGCTTCCGTAGGCCCATTTAGCTTTTGCTAACTAATTAGCGTTATTTGCTAAAAGCCTTCATGATAAAAGTAGAAAAAAATTACTACTTTTTTATTCGAAGAAAAAAAAATCTACTTTTTTTTTTTTTTTTTTTTTTTTTTGTGAAAAACAATATTTTAACGTTTGAAACATACATACAAAAAGTCATACAAAAATTTAACCTCTAGAATGTAAATCACTTTTCTGGGAATTAGGGAAAATAAAAGGATTTGAAATACTTAACAATCACACAATTAATCGTTAAAAAAAAAAAAAAAATCCACACAATTTTCACGGCAATAGCTTGGAGTAGAAGATAAGGTACAGCCCATGCTAACTAATTTTTTTTTAACAAGTCAAAATAAAATTATATTACCAAAAACAATAGCAATCTCTTAGCACAGGGGTTAAGAAAAATAGATTACATCATAGTTTACATCATAATTTATATAATTTCATTTTGATTACTAAATGTCTATAAACACGATAAGAATAATTTGTTGTTTTTTATTAAACTTCTTAATGAGCTTAACCTTTTGGAGTTCAACCAAAAAGTAAATAAAATTTGACGAAGATTGTTCTATAAAAAAATCAAACACAAATTCTCCTAAACAATTCATTATTTTTGTTAAACACATAGGCAATCCAAAAATAAATCACATACACATTTTATCTTCTATGTTTTACTGTCTCGTTTCCCAAAAGCAGTTATAATGAACAAGTACATTCAACAGCATCTCCCAGAATAACCTATAAGCTATACAAATACATATATAGCATCATTTCATCGGTTCCAATTTTCCTATCATGAATTCTCACATTAGCTATAAGCTACTGGTTGTCTATTAGACTTAACCGCAATAACTATCCATTATTTTCAACTACCCCAATTTTTTTAGTCTTTGACATAAATTTCTCATGTATAATGTAGTATGTAAAATCAGCCCTTAGTCAAGAAATTGTAGTTGGGTAAAGTCTTTCTTAAAATTTGAGCTCCTAATATTTGTGAATCCAAAATCTAAACCCTATGTTGTCTCTGCAGCCAGAGGTAGTCGTTAGATTCATTAAACGACTACCTCTGACGACGGCAGAGATGAGAGAAGATCTAAACTCAAATTGGTATGAAAGTAAAAAAAAAAAGGCAGAAATACTTTAAATATTTGCAGTTGAGACATGAATAAGACTAATATAATTCTGATCAACTAATCTGGATATTACATACATAATTTACATTCAAACTATCTGAAGTTTTGAACAAAAAAGCATCAATAAACTACAGGGAAAGTCTCAGTGATACTAGATGGCAGAATCATATAAAGAATAGCTACAAGTACATCAGAGAAACTTTGTATAAGGTCAACCAAAGATTCTTGAAAGGGTTTCACCAGTTTTTGTTGATTCTGATTAATATTATGGTTACTGATTTTGCTCCTACAAAGTGGACATGTAGTATTGTTCTTCAACCAAACACCAATACAATCAGCATGATATCTATGATTACATAAAGGTAATACCTTAACTTTTTCTCCTTTACACATTTGGTTTAAACAAACTGAACAACAATCACTTTCACCTTGATCTATTTCCTTCACTGAACCATGATTCTTGTAGAGTTTATGCAGAATCTTGGTTATGTTTTCTTGAAATGAGTTAGACATGAGAGCAATTATTGTGAAGAATTCAAGAATAGTTGTTGTTTTCATGTTTGGTTTTTTGGAGCAAAGAGAAATTCTAAGGGAAGAGGTAGGGATATCTAAATTGGATACATCTAATTACTTATATAATATGTCCCAGCTGGTTGTTGTTATTTATTTTATATAAAGAAAAACTTTGGTTTAAGATATATTAACTTGGTTGTTGTTGGGGTAACGTTGTTAAGCATGTGTGTGCTAGATTAAAATGTCTCAGAATTTGGAATGTTAAAATATGTTATTATTGTTGTTACTATCATTGTTTCAATTTGGGCCTACTTCTTTGTTAGGCGTAGAAATTGTGTTTGGCTGCTAATGATTTTGAATGCTGACTGGAAATTTCCTGTAATACTTATCAAAATCAAATATTAATCTCTTGTGCACAAGAAAGGTGTTGCACAAATTGTAATTGAGTCGAGCGGAATGAGCTAATCTATTATACATGAAAAGTTAAAATTTGAATCTCGATTAAAAGAGATATTTATATTTAATTTTGTCGTGTCTCCAACAAGATTATGTAATGTTGTGTGAGAATATGTGGAAAAAAAATAAGAATGTCATGAGATTGTATTTATTCACTTTCAATCTAATTTCAAGTCTTGAGTTTAAATTTAACGCTTAATATGGTATCATTTTGGTCTCCAATTTCACCTGATCTAACTCGAGAGGTTAACTATGTCATTTTACACGGGGATATCTAGTTTATTAAATAAAAAACTTTGTGTATAACTAAGTGATTATTGATTAATGACAAATCGTCCAAAAAAAATTGAGTTAAAATTCTAGTTGAAATTTTTTTTGTCAACTCACCTCTCGTTGGATTACAGATTATTAGGACCTATTCCTTAAAAACACACGTGGGTAAAGACAAAAAAAAACCTTAAATCACGTTATGTTATTTTATTATTCATATGTTCTAATTACATGGCAGTGTACTAAATTTAAATCTGAATTTTGTAAAATGTATCCGTCTTTTGGTTTTTACGTGTGTACAATGAATCCGTCTTTTGTTTTTTCAGGATTGCTATGTGTTAATGAATCTGATGTCACGTTTGATTACTCTATAATATTGTTGTTGTTGTTGTTATTTATTTATTTATTTGTATTTAGTGTAAAAGGCTGATTCATATTCCATCTTTCTTCAAAGAACATGAGCTGCTTGGTTTAGAAGAACAGAAAACTTCTGGAAACACTTAAATTCTAGTACTATCATTTTAGTTCCGTGAGTAGACTTGGAAGAAAGAATAATCAAAGTCGTTATTGGTGAATATAATAGACACCTTGACTTTGGTAGTTTTGAAAATGATGCACGTTGAAATTTCTAATAAGAACTTGAAAGAAAATTTTGGCTATTACATTTACTACTCAAGTTCTAACAGACGAGTAATTCTTTAACTTTGACTCAGAACAAAATTACAGTAGTTTATATTTAAATAAATTCATGTAAAAATAAGTTAAATTATAAATTTAAGTGTACAAATCAATTATAGAATCAAAAGTTATAAATTTTTGCTTTTAAATAGAAACAACTCATAAGCGAAATCAAATCTACTCAAAAAAAAGTCAAATATGTTATAACCAATTCTACACCCTCAAAATTAGTTTTGATCAGTGGCGGAGCCAGAAAAAAAAAGTTTGGATGGACCACTAAATTAATTATAATATATAAACACAAATTAAAGTTGTAATAAGTATTAAACACGAAGTCGAAATGACGAGTTTAGCTAAAAAGCTAGGTCAGCGAAGACTAAAGGGATGTGGGTGCCACATCAGCGAAGACTAAGTCAAAAGTGGCCTTGGGGGCCATAACTGCCAAAGATCCAATACATAGGGGGCTGTTTTGTATTTTAATTAGTTAGGGGGCAAAAATCGCAACTTTTGAAAAGATAGGGGGCCAAAAGTGCAATTAAGTCTTTAATTTATAATAAGTATAAGACCCAAGTTAGAATTGGTTCCCCCTGTTAAACAGAATGAATTGGTAAAAATGAATACTTGATTTTTTTTTTTTTTACCAAAGCAAAGTTAACTTTTATTAATAAAAAAATGTTCAATACAAGAAGGATAAGAATAAAAAATACGGTGACTAGCCTAAGAACAGGCCGCCCTAACTAGAGTATGAACAACCATGTTCGCTTGTCTCCTAACAAACTTCACCTCGAAGTTTGAATGTAAAGATAACTGATAAATAATACTAGACACAATAACATAAAATTCCGAATCACCATGACCTGGAGACGATAAAGCTTGCACTAAAGTAGATGAGTCAGACTCGAAGACAACCCGGTCCCATCCGTTCACATCAGCGAAGTGAATGGAATCGAGTAAAGCTACTGCCTCCCCCTCCAACACTGTCATATTTGCCCGCTTCCTTTTTGTTTGAGCCCGAATAAATTGTCCACAAGAGTCTCTAACACAACATCCAAAAGATGTAAAATGGTTACGGTCATGGAACGCGGCATCCACATTACACTTCAACCACGTCTCGCACGGTTTCTCCCAAATTGAACTATGACCTTGCACTCTATTTTGCTGGTGTTGCACAACCTGTGGTGATGGCTGTTTATGAACCTCTTGCCATTGTTGCCATGCCTCTAGTGCTGTTCTTCTGATGCCTGTTGAAGTATGATGAACATCATTCCAAATAACATCATTACGTGCAGCCCAAATTTGCCAAAGAAGTAAAGCCACCCGACCAGCAACGTCTCGGCTTTCTGAACAACATATATCAAAAAAAAAAAAATCTGCTAAACTGGTTACAGTTTCAGCACAATCGAAAGCCCTGCCTAATACCAACTCTCACGTGCCACAGTACAACCCACAAAAACATGCCAATCATCCTCAACATTCGTATTGCACCTGGGACAAATCACCTCGCATATTACGAGCCTTATGAGGGGAATTCACATTCCAGATTCTATGCCACTCTCCTTCAACATGGAACCGATCATTGTGTAACAACTTCATCATAGTCAGTTTATAATCAGTTTTAACAGTATACCTTCCGTTACGTTCCATCATCCACGTTATTCTATCATTCTGAACTTCCGAAAACAGTGGTGTGTCAAGAATAGCTTGCACCATATCATCTGTAAACAAAGATTCAATCTTATCAATATCCCAAACTCGTTCCTCATCAGCTATCAAATCAGACACATGCAAATTATGCACATCGTGGCTTTGTGGGGATTGAATCCAACTGCCATGAACACCTCGAATCCATGAATCATTCATCACACTAACCTGCTGCCCATATCCAATTGTCCACCTACATCAATATAATAGTAACTGACACGAATTCTAAATACTACGCAGTACCTGAATTGTTTTTATCAATTGGGTATGTTCAAGTTATTTGACACCTGGTTTTATATCAAACCAACTAACATAAAAAAAGTAACTGAATTAAACTTGTGATTAATTCCAAGGCATGTTTGTGTTGAGATAGAACAATTCCAAACTTGGATTTGGCTACCTCCAAGCCAAGAAAGAATTTAAGTTTGCTGAGATCCTTGATCTTAAATTGTTGATCGAAAAACTCGTGATATAATTAATATCTTCAAGATGGTTACCAGTCAAAAACCACATCATCAGCATAAACCAGGAGGAGAATAGTAATATGAGAATCCTAACTGTTCACAAACAAGGAATAATCAAAAGAATAAAAACCGAAAGAAATAAGGGAAGCAGTAAGCCTGACATTCCATTGCCTACTTGCATGTTTTAATCTAAAGAGATTTTTGCAACTTGCAACTAATCCAGACTTAGGAGTTGAAAAACCAGGAGGAACTTTCATGTAAACATCTTTTAAATCACCATGTAAAAAGACATTATTAATGTTAACAACTAGGATTTAATCTCATATTAAATAGATAGGATTTTTGAGAAAAATTTATAAAGAGGAGACACTAACCTTGATAAAAAAGTTTCACCTTAATTCACACCCTCAAATTGAGTGTAACCTTTGGCGACCAACCTAGCATTAAATCTTTCAATATAAAAAAAAAAAAAAAAAAAAAAACTTATCTATGTGAAAGAGAGGATTTAAGGTACAACTTATTTAGGCTAAATTACACTAGAGATCCTTTACGTTATTTCATTGTGATAAATTGGTTTTTAAATTTTTTCCGTACCACTTACATCCATTAAATTAATTAATTGTTACAAGTTAGTCATTTAAGTATTTCTCATAACACTTACATCCTTTTAAGTTATTTGATTGTAACTTTTAATAACTTAATTTTAAAGATTTGAAATCTCCTAAATTATTACGGTTAAAAATCTTACTACCTCCGTTCCTTTTTAATTGTCACATTTTGACATTTTACACAAACTAAGATAATCAATAATTGTTACTACTTTTGATGCAATAAATTATACTTTTATTATAATGACATTATTCATTTAATATCTTATTTCATATATTTATCTCCACAATAAATAATCGAGGGTAATATTGATAAAACATCATTTAATGTTGCATTGAACTTTAAAATTGACAGTTAAATAGAAGCAAAAAATTCTTCAAAAGAGACGCTTAAAAAGGAACGGAAGGAATAGTTAACTTAAAAATTTAGGTGGAACAAAAGAACTTAATAGCAAATTGTTACAATTAAATAACTTAAAGACCTATGATGTAGTTTAATCGATGATCTAATAAACTCCATCCGGTTCTATTTATAGGAAACATTTGAATTTTTTGATTCATTACATAAATAATGTATTTATCTATATTCTAGACAAGATATATCAATTACTCAATGTATCTAAAAAATCAAATTTTTCTTATAAATAGGATCGGAGAAGTATTTCATTATGAATGTTGATTGTTAAGAATGATAGGTTTACAATCGCAAAGTATTATGTGGTTAATTGAGTGAGGAATCAAATTTAATCGATGAACAATGCTATATATCAAGAAAGATTTTTTCAAGAAAATTTCAAGAATGACATGACAAAATAATCACCCTTAGATTTTATCAAGAAATAGTCCTGAAATTAATGTTAACCAATAAAATCTCAGCCTGGCCGGAAATTATGGTGTGGTGGGTGTTATGTATCTTTTTTTATGAAAGATTAATAAATGAGACTGAAATCTAAAGGTGATTATTGTGCCATGTCATTCTTGAATTCTTCTTATAAAAATCTAGCATTTTCCTTAATCGATACAATAGATATCTCATTATCTCTAAAAAAAAAAAAAAAAAAAAAAAAAAAGATATCTCATTATTTGTCAGGAACAAAAACATGTTACCTGAAAATATAGTTTTGTTGTGCTGATTTGTTTCGCAAGTAACTAGTTAACTAACTCCACATGATTTGGGAAAGTGTAAGTCTGCGAATACTTTCAGAAAAGGAATGGAGAGTCTTCATTTTCATGATTGAGCCTGAAGGGTCTTTGTTACTCTGCTTTTCCAATTTATCTCAAGGAATGTATTTGTGATTCACTCTCTACTGTGCTGATTTTTTTGTGATTCTCTCTCACAGTTATTTTGTGAACTCAATTCTCTTCAACCAAATACAATGCTTTTGTTGATTCTTTGTGGATAAAGAGTCTCTAACTGCTCCTGTGAAATTTAGTGACATGGGTTTGGCTAGATTGGTGTTTGATAAGGATTTAGTGGTTTCAAATTGTTTAGGGTTGATGGGTATGACAGAAATGGTGAGGTTGAGTTTGCCTTGAATGTGTTTGATGAAATGCCGAAGAGGGATAAGTTTAGTTCGACGGGCTGTGTAAATGTGTTAAGGTTGAGGTTGTGAGAGAGAGAGAGATATTTGATGGGATGGTTGACACTGATAAGAATTTTGTTACTTGGAATGTTACGATTAATGGGTATATGAAATCGGGGAAAATTGAATTGGCGAGTGGATTGTTTGAGCGGATGCCTGCTAGGAGTTTGATAAGCTGAAATTCGATGATAGATGGATATCAGCACAATGTGTATTTTTCTGGATCCTTCTCTGTTCATTCAAATTCAATGATGGATAAATAATTTTTAACCACTCCTGTGAAATCCACTGTCGACAAATTTCAACTTGTTCCCGAATTCCTCTAGGTAACTAGACAACCCATTCATCGTCATTATCACTTGTTGTTAGTATTGTTATTGATTTCCAAGAAAAATATACTTCCGTGTTTTTATCTGAGGCCAATGTTGTTACTTAGCAGCTATAGTGACACTATACCGTTATAGCGTAGTGGAATTTGGAAAAACAGCTATTATTCCACAGTACACTATTTAGTACAAAATGTTGACGCCATAGCACTATTGCATAGTGGAATTTTAACAGTTCACTTTTTCTACTATCCGTAATTGACAACACTGTTTGAGTGTAACATTCTTATACATAGTGTTCCCAAGATTATCATTCACGGGAATATGATTGCACACACATTGAAGCTTAATTGCTTTTTTGATCCCCCTATTTTTACTCACCCACAAAAATGGTCCCCCATTTTACAATCACGTTGTTTTGAGATTTTTAGACCTAAAAATGGTGATGTGGCATATTTTAGATGACTTGACACACGATATGATAATGTCGAATCATCCAGATGGATTAATTATTTACATTTCTTTTTTAATAATTTAAAATCACACTGTTTTGTACTCTTTTCTGAATTGTTCTTTCTTGTAGTGCTTTGTCCCTGTGATACTCCTGAAGGTGAATATTGTGGACTAGTAAAGAACCTGGCTTTGATGACTCATGTCACTGCTGATGAAGAGGAGGCACCCCTGATTTCTCTGGTACGTTTTATGTGTTTTATGATTAGCTACTATAGCTTGTAATGAATTTGCTTGTTTAATCATTTATATTAATCGAACAGTTGAAGGAAAAATTTGGGAATTATTGCATTGTTGTGTGGTTTACAAGGAAAAAACATTGATTAATATTATGCCTGTTTTGTAAGCAACTCATTGGTGTTCTATCCTGACAGTGGGGTTTATGAACTCTTCACTCTTTTCATTATGACTAAATTCGATTGAATACAATTAATTATAACCATGAAGTATTGTCAATAGCTCGCTATAAAAGCCCCTGACCACCATAGGACATGCAGTGGCAGTGCAGTTAGTGTGGTGGTTACAGCAGCTACTAAATTGCCACACCTCATAACAAGATCAAAGGTTAAAAAATTCCAAAAACCCTTATAGCAAACATTAGGGTCGGTTACAATTGATTTCTGAGTTTTGATCTATATAGCAGAATTAAATAATATGGACTTTATAGAAATTCCTATATAGCGACCATCGCACTATTTTCAATGTGTTTTTACACTTTTGGGGTCAGCCACGATGTTCAGATGTCTGGGATTGATAATACCGTGACCATGAAGCTCATTGAGGATTAAACTCTTGAGCATATGATTGTTTTTCATTATAATCAAACCAACCGGCCAGTTTTATTTGATTGGGAATTGGACTTGTGTCTGGTCTAGCCACAATATTGGATTGTTTGTCATCAAATCGGTACTGACATCAGTAAACTGTCACGACACCAAACCAGTAGCAGCTTTGCTAGAATTTTGAAAAAGGTGGAGCTGAAATGTTGAAAATTCAATTGAAAATATTGAAACACGGCATATATTAGCATGCATGAGTATAGACTAGCATGCGTGAGAAATATCTGGGCCTAAATGCAAATGTATGGGAATACGGTGCAAAACTAAAAACTGAGGGTGGTCAAAATGCAAAAGTATGAGGATATTTGTGTAATTTTTCAAAGTTCAGGGTGTGCAGGTGCACACCCTCATGATACACTGGATCCGCCCCTGAGTGTAGTAGCTTTAGCATGGGTTAGTTGTTCATAACAGCGTGTTAAGTGCCGCAAAAGTTCTAAAGAGTTAGTTTGTTAAGTGCTCATAACAACTGTTTTTATACAGAGCGTGTAGGATAGCATCTAAGCGAGTGAAGGTTTGTAGGTCTATAAATTTCTATAGCTTGAGTCTTTAGAGTAAAGAATTTAGAATAGAGAGGAACATCTTTGGAGGAACATCTTAGTAAACTGTTTCCACATTTAGCTCTGGCTTTGTTAAAAGGAACGTCTTTGGAGATGCAGTGCTTGCAACTAGGGGATAAACATTTATAGCCTTTGTGAGATGTAGTATCCGTTTGATTTGTAGAAAAATACATGGCAAACCTTTAAGTTACTTGACAACTTTTTATCCTGTATGGTGTTTGGTGGACATTCAACATTACAAATAAAAATATCATAAATTTTACTCTAATACCTTTTATGATATAGAGAGGATAAAAAGAAAGGGGGAGAGAGGGAAGAGAATGGAGAGAGAGAGCAATGGCGGATTATTCATAAATATCTATGGGGTAATCACAATGAAATTTGTATAACAAAATTGTTGTCCACAATTTTGTCAAAAAAAATAAAAATTGTTGTCCACAATATTATAAATTACACATTTTACCAATCTTAATATGTTTCAAACAATTGGGGACCAAGTTTAAAACATGAGGTTCAAAGAAATTCTATAATTTTAAGTCTGCCTTGCTTTTCTCAAAGTCTTTTTGTTTGGAGCTATTTCTTTTGGGTCTTGTTAACCGGTTAAGAAACTAATAGTAGAAATAAAAGACATGATTTACATTGAAAAGAGCAACATTTCAACTTTTAAAAAATAGAATACACAATTTCCAAGAAAATATTTCCTTTTCTAATTCCTTAATCAGTGGCCCGGGGGCACTGGTTAACATTTCCCATTTCTTTTTTCTAACAATCCAGCTCCATTTGGATCAACATGGGCTATGTCATGTCAAACAAAGTCAACCATATAATATTGTCACAATATTCATCTATGAAATGATACTTCGACAAATAAGATTTGACAACAAATTTTAACGATAATTTAGAAGGTTAACACAATTAAATATGTGGTTAATTACGTTTATAGATGATTAATGAATATAATTATATTTTGCAACTCATTCGGTATCCACTCAGGTTATTAATCACTATTTTAAATGTTATTAACCACACTTTTCATTTGCTCAAATTCAAATATACATGATTTTTAGCTGTTTAAATATATATAATTTTCATTAACTACTATTGGTGTTAAAATATACACATTAAAAATTGTGGTTAATCTTGAGCAAAATAAGTAAATAAATTGTGGTTAATGACATTAATACTAATTGTGCTAAGTGAATGTTAATAAGTTTTGACACTTTGTTCTATCCATTAACCATCAACTAAATGTAACTAAATAACCATATATTTAAACTGTGTTAACTATTCAAATTGTTGTCAAAAAATTATTTTAGAAAAGTTCTAACAAGTGTCCTTTAATAAAGAAAATATAGTAATAATGTACTGGAACTTGTGCAATAAACTCTTAAAAAGTCTAAAAAAATGCATTTTTCCAAATAAAATTCTCTTTTAGATTCTTTAACAGCTCCCTTCCGAAGGGCACTTGTTAGCATACTCTCTTATATCACTTACTCTGCTTATAAGTTGTGTCCACATACTCTTATATCACAAGTCTTCTCATATTGAAACTTCTACTAGCCAAGTTGATATGGTTAAACTGTGGTCCACATGCTTCCTAATCATTTAATAGCATCCTTCCCTGACTTTTTCCAATTTATCATGTTTGGAGCTATTTATTTTTTCAAGCTTTCTCATTAACCAACATCCTATCCAATCATACTAGAATATCTTAACAATCCACACTTCCATTTGACTTAGATCTTCTTCTCTAATCCAAACAATCTTTCATGATGACCATTCTTGTTTCACAAATGTCAATTCTTTTGCTTCTACTGTTATCTGTAACCACATTCCACAAAAGCATGTGCAGCAACCACACATTGTTTTCATGCAATGAGAATGACCGACAAACAATGTTAACCTTCAAACAGGGCCTCAATGATAGTCGTGGTATAATATCAACGTGGTCAACTGAAAAAGATTGTTGTGCGTGGAAAGGAGTCCACTGTGACAGCATTACTGGCAGAGTTACAAAACTTGATCTCAACAATTGTTTTTTGGAAGGTAAGATCAATCTTTCCATTCTAGAACTTGAGTTTCTGAGTTACTTGGATTTGAGCTTACATAAATTTGATGTGATAAGAATTCCATCGATTCAACACAACATCACACATGCATCTAACCTTTTGCACCTTGACTTATCCTACACCGTAGTTACTGCTTTGAATAATCTTCAATGGCTTTCTCCACTTTCTTCCTTAAAAAATCTCAACCTCAATGGAATTGATCTTCATAAGGAAACTAATTGGCTTCAAGCAGTGGCTACACTTTCTTCCCTATTAGAGTTACACTTAAGTAAGTGTAAACTGAACAACTTTATCAACCCATCTCTTGAGTATTTGAATTTGTCTTCACTTGTAACTCTTGATCTTTCTTGGAACAACTTCACATCTCCTTTACCTAATGGGTTTTTTAATCTGACCAAAGATATCACCTATCTTGACCTTTCGGTTTGCCATATATATGGCGAGATGCCTTCAAGCTTGTTATACCTTCCAAATTTGAGACACCTTGATCTCTCTTATAACCAACTACAAGGATCAATTCCAAATGGAATCCGCCAACTAGAACATATTAAATACCTTGATCTTAACAAAAACCATTTACACAGATCAATTCCGTATGGAATAGGCCAACTAGCACATATTCAATACCTTGATCTTTCCAAAAACATGTTAAGTGGTTTCATTCCTTCTACTCTTGGAAACCTCTCATCCTTATATTCCTTATCTATTGGCTCAAATAACTTCTCTAGTGAAATTTCAAACAGAACCTTTTCCAAACTCTATAGTCTAGGTTTTCTAGACTTAAGTAGTTTAAATATTGTATTTCAATTCGATTTGGATTGGGTTCCTCCATTTCAACTAGGTGGACTTTATTTGGCTCATATAAATCAAGGCCCAAACTTTCCATCTTGGATTTATACACAGAAATCACTAGAAGAATTAGACATATCGAGCTCGGGAATTTCATTGGTAGATAGAAATAAATTTTTTAGTCTTATAGAAGGAATAAATAATCTTTATTTGTCAAACAATTCGATTGCTGAAGACATATCAAATCTAACGCTATTGGGATATGAAATATGGCTGGATCACAATAATTTCACAGGAGGACTCCCAAACATATCAGTAGGGACTGACCTAGTTGATTTGTCTTACAACTCCTTCTCAGGATCAATTCCACATATTTGGACGAGCCTGGAACATTTATTTTACATTAACTTATGGAGTAATAGGCTATCTGGCGAAGTTCCGGTGGACCTCTTTGATTTGAAACAATTGGAAATGATTAACTTGGGAGAAAATCAATTTTCTGGAACCATTCCAATGAACATGTCACGGTATTTAGAAGTGGTCATATTGAGAGCCAACCAATTTGAAGGCAATATTCCACCACAGTTATTCGAACTCCCTCTTTTGTTTCATTTGGACCTTGCACATAACAAACTTTCAGGATCTATGCCAGCGTGCAAATACAACTTGACTCATATGATTAATTATGATAGGTATTATTATGCTATGGTTTATTCTGCGACTAATGATGCAATTGAGTTGTTTACAAAGGGTCAAGAATATTACTTGTATGATGTTAGCCCTAATAGGCGAACTATTGACCTTTCAGCTAATAACTTGTCTGGAGAAGTGCCGTTGGAATTATTTCATCTTGTCCAAGTTCAAACATTGAACTTATCTCACAATAATTTGATTGGAACAATACCCAAGATGATTGGAGGCATGAAATATATGGAATCACTCGACCTCTCTAATAATAAGTTTTGTGGTGAAATTCCTCAGAGCATGGCTCTCTTAAACTTTTTAGAGGTTTTGAATTTATCTTGCAATAATTTTGACGGAAAAATCCCAATTGGAACTCAACTTCAAAGTTTTAATGCATCGAGCTACATTGGAAATCCTAAACTGTGCGGAGCTCCTCTTAGTAGTTGTACCACGAAAGAAGAAAATCCTAAAACTGCAATGCCGTCTACAGAGAATGAAGATGATGACTCTATAAGAGAATCATTGTATCTTGGCATGGGAGTTGGATTTGCAGTGGGTTTTTGGGGGATTTGTGGTTCTTTGTTTCTTATTAGGAAATGGAGGCATGCATACTATCGATTTATTGATGGAATGGGTGACAAGCTCTATGGAATTTTGATGGTAAAGTTAATTAGATTTCGCAGAAATTGAGCTCCTGCTAGCAAAGGTTAGTGAACCTACTTTAAGTTTTATTGAACACACCATAGAATATTTTGTTTTATGCATAATTTATCTATGACATGTTTCATTGATCAAAGAGTATTTTGCTTGATTTTGTAATTCTATGCATAACTTATGTCTATTTTGTTTGCTTCGTATTTTATCAGGTGGATTATGCATGTGGCAGATCCTGCATTTTTATAAGTCGTGGATATAATTTTCTAAATAGAGCCAATATTGTGATATCAGCAATTAAGAGTTGTATGAGATGAGATCATTTGTGATTGTATCACTGTTTCTGCTGAATACATCTTTCACTTGTTGTAAAGTTTTTGTTCATTGAAAACTTTTTATACAAGTAAGGGAAGGTTGGATTCATGTTGTCAACTGTTTTTCTACGTATGTATCTCCTTGATTTTTGTGCAAAATGTAGTGATTTTGGCCAGTGTTGTTGCTCAGGTTATGTATCTCTCTTCTTTTTATTAGTTACATATGGTTGCAGAATAAGAGTTTGTGTAGAAACATTGTTGCTTCCAACTCTAAATTATATGAAGATGTCATGAGATTTTATTTGTGCCACAAATGAAAAAACTAATATTGCAATTCTAAAATAAGCTGGATTGGAACTTGCTAAGATTTTTTTGGATAGTCTCTCAAAGATAATTATAATGATATACATTAATTTTTTTGGTAGTGGTCGGGGTTTGAACTCCGGACCTTGCATATTTTATGCATTGTCCCAACCAACTGAGCTAAGCTCACGAAATTTAAAATGATGGTACGAGTGCGATACTAAAATTAGTAAATAGAATTAACAACTAATGCTTAAACGTGCTCACTATTGTAAGGACGAAAGCATTTTTTATAGTTTCTTTCCGACAACTATTTAATTGTATAAATATTTGCAATAAACAATCTCAAAATCCAACCTTAAAATTATAGAATTTCCTGAACTATTGAAATATACGCGAGTCCCTGTGAATATGATAAAGTTAACACTTTGATTGCTGCAAGGACTTATCAACCGGTTAATATAGAGTTACGCTCTGGATTCAATTGGGATGCCGCTAGTGAACAGTGAGATTGATCTCGAGATAAGTAGTCTGAATCAGTTCCATTTATTTATCTCTATTTATGAGAGAGATATACACAAATTATGTATTAGTGGAACTCATCATTGAGTTCAACTTATTAAATGGACACTTATTTTTTTGAAGAGGTTAAAATGTAATATATTACCAAATCAAAATGTCCTTTTTTGCACAAGCACAAGGTGTACCAAGGAAGAAACAACAAAGTCCAAATAATATTTACAAGTTAGAACATGAACATGAACAAATAAAGAAAAGAAATAACAATTAGCCTATGTTCATCATGGTAAACAGACTAAGCCACCAACCATGATAATTGAAGGGAAGAGAAGCAAATTTCGCCTTCAACCACATGAATGTGAGTGACTTAATCTTATCAACCACCTGCACAACCGAACATTCTTTGCCTTTGAATATCTGTTATTTCTTTCTTTCTAAATTTCCCAAACGTTAGCATATTGAATGGACACTTAAGTTGAGGTAGATAAATAAAGTAAATTTGGACTCCCTAATTAGTTAATCCTTGGTTCAAATATCGAGTTAAAAAAACGTTTTATTGTGCTGACTTGTTTTACAACTTATTACCTAACTCATTAGCTACGAAGCGTGGACACTGAACACAACATAAACATGATAGATCGACACTGAGTTCCTCAAGGTGATTACAAGTTGGCATATGTATTCAATGAATTAGTTTCTATCTCCAAAATTCTCCTTCTACAACTCAACTCAAAGTCAATCTGGTAGTTCGAGTTTTCATCTTAAGAACTACTATGAGATTAGTGTTGGGTATATAAGAGTATAACATATGCGTTCAAATGTATGTAGACATTTGATCAATTGTATGTAATCACATGTTGAACAGGGATTACAAACTCGGTTAATTAGTTATGACATTATCATAAACAGAAAAACAATTGCATTTTTTCGACTTATTTTGTAATATTTTTTTAATAGTTATTTTATAATAATTTAAAATTTTATCATGTAATAAAAAAGTTAAACAGTCTAATACAATTTAAAAAAAAAAACTCATGAATCGAGTATCCTTACATATTAGTGTAAATATTAAAATATCGAGTCGAGTATGTTTTTGTGTGACAAAACTCTTACAAAATAATATCGATATTGTTAGACTGAACATAGTGTGATACCGAGAGAGTTGTGCGTGGGTTTTAGATGTACTTGCCAGTTTATAGTTCCAACTTCCAACAGCACATAAAAGAACGCAGTTCTTCAGTACTGTACAACGTGCCGCCACCTTCATTTTCACCGTTTTCCCTTCATTCTTTTTCTCACCGCCATTCTTCTTCATCTTCTTCGTTGATTCAATGATGGACAAAGAATCTCTAACCGCACCTGTAAAATCCTCTGTCGACAAATTTCAACTTGTTCCGGAATTCCTCAAGGTAACTAATTAAACAACTCATTCATCAATCATCATTGTTATCATTGCTTCTGTGATTAATTTTCACTAATCTTCACTCATTTTGTTTTTCTAGGTTAGAGGATTGGTGAAGCAACATTTAGATTCATTTAACTATTTTGTTAACACCGATATCAAGAAAATTGTTCGTGCTAATTGTCTTATCAAAGCCAGTAGGTACCCGCATATTGAACTAAGGTACGGGTTCTAACTTCTATCATGCCTGTGTTGTGTTTGTTTTAGTGTTTCTCAACTTAATTCGCATATTTCGAAAGAGTTTTCAAAAATCATTATCACTTATTCATTTCCAACAAAATTACACTGATCAATGTTGTTAATCAGTAGCTATAGAGCAGCGTAATTTGGAAAAGCTGCTATTGTTCCACAATCCGCTGTTTAGTACAAAATGTTGTCATATAGTGGCAATATAGCTCTGTTGCGTAGAAGAATTTTAACAATCCGCTATTTGTCAACAACATTGTCTCAGTGTAACATTCTTATACACAGTTTCTCATGAATATTATTCATGGGAATATTGAGGGCTTTATTGTAATTAAGCCTATATTGAAATTAACGCCTTCTAAAAGTATTTTACACAAGGTTTGGGAATGGAGAAATGGAATCAATTGTTTAGCTTATGATTGACTCCTCTTATTTTCTTAATTTGTTCATTTTGATAAATCATGATAGTTAATTTGAATTGAAGCTGACTTTTTCAGTTGTTCTTTATCCTTGAGAGGCGGGCTCGAGCCGCTTTAAGTTGTTTTACTGATGTGCTACTAATGTACAACATGACCTATTCTGCAGGTTTTTGAATGTCAGAATTGGTCAACCGTCAATAACAAGGGATGGTATCCTTGAGTTAGTTACCCCACAGACATGCCGACTATCTGACCGAACGTAGGAATCGTTTTCCTTGGAATCATATCTAATGTTTTTAATTGGATACTGCTGAGCTATTGATAGAATTCTAATAATGCTCAAAAGCATTCTCTTAATTTGCTTCTTAAGTTCTATGTTATTTTAATTTCTTTTAGTTTACTTATACTACTGATTCGAAGTTGTAGTCAGACCAAATGCCACGTTTTTTTTTGTTGTGCCTAACTTGCTGTGAATTATGCTTTATTTTGTCTAATATAAAGGTATGATGCTCCGATATATGTCGACGTTGAATACACTCAGGGAAGTCCAGATAACAAAATTAGAGTGCCAAAGGTAACTGACCCCCATTATTATATTATCTGAATTTGACAAAGATATCTTTTATTAACTGAAGCAATTTTTTTTTCTTTCCGCAGACCGATGTTTTAATTGGAAGATTGCCTATTATGTTACGGAGTTGTTGTTGTGTTTTGTCTAATAGAGATGAAGCCGAGCTTGCAAAACTTGGTTCGTTTTATTCATTTAATTGTTTTATTAATCTTTTGCATTTCTTATTATTTTAAACAAAATCTTACCTTCAGTTTTTCTTTGATTAGGCGAGTGTCCCCTTGATCCTGGAGGATATTTTGTAGTCAAAGGGAATGAGAAGGTGATATTCTAATTTAAAATACTTCTCAATCTTAGAAATGCTGGCTGATATTTATTCTGTTCAAGGCCTACTGACTTGGGAAAAAAAATTAATTTTAGTTATTTGTTGAATTGTTAAAGAAATAATGTCAGAAGTAAATGAATATAACTACAAAAATAAACTGATATACATTTTTCATTGACTTTTTGAACTTGCATGAGATCAGGTGTTTTACATAAGAATCCCTGATAGTGTATTTTGTTTTTGTTTTCCCATCTCCTCTAAATATGACTCCTTTTATTATCATTTAGATGGTTTTCAATTTTTTTTATTTACATAAAATTCCCACGAATTTGTTTCAGGTAATTTTAATACAAGAACAACTTTCGAAGAATAGAATAATTATAGACACGGACAAGAAAAAAAAGTAAGTAATTCTTTCTGGCATGATGAAGGCTTATTCTTCATCTTTTTATCATGCGTATACATACTGGCATGACGACATGAGTACATTTATGATTGTTGTCCTAGTTTTACTTCACATTTTATCATACCTGTTAAGCAAGTAAGAAATGCTTTAGATGTTCTCTCACATTTAGTATTGTAGCGTTGTCAGAATGATCTTAAGGTTCATTTTCTGGTATCTTCCTTTTTGGTTAGGCTGGCTCTAGCATGGGTTCTGGGAAGCATCTAACTGCCAGTGAGGAAATAATGAAATATATTTTAATGAATAAATTGTTTTACATCTTGTATTTTATATAACAAAAAAGAAAACAATAAAGAGAATCCTCCAGAATTAACAACAAAACAAAACAATGGCGTACAAGGAGAAAAACAACATCTGCCAATATTTTTTATTTTTGTTTTTTGTAGCCTTTGAGAAGCTTGAAATTCCTCTTTTGAAGCTATAGCCGTCTGTAAATTTATTTTCTTCCTGTGTCATTCGGTGTACACCAAATTGCTTCCCCTTCTCCTTTTTTCATAATTTTCTTTTGGGTTCTTTTTTTTAAGGGATTCTTTTGGGTTCTGTTTTCTTTCTTTTTTGTTTCTCGTTTTTTTCAGTTTTGGTTTCTTGGGTGATTGCTTATTACTCCTTTGTGCTCGGTGCTCCTCTTCTATCTCTATGTGAACTCTCTACTTTTATCCCTAAAAGATAAGTGATGCAGAATAGATTAGCAATTTAAACAAGTGTACTATTTTGATTTATAATTGTGATGATATTTTTTTAAGGACATAGGATATTGAAACATTCGTTATTTTAAGAGATTTTGGGTTTGCTAAAAAATGTAGTGTAAAGAAATTTTAATGTTTATTCTGATTGTGTCTTAGAAATTGTGGTTGGGTCTTGTAAGACCCAACAAAACTGGCTTTGTGAGGTGAGGATTTCCCCCACTTATAAACACTTGTTCAGACCATCTCTTATCCGATGTGGGATTCTTTAAACACCCCTTCATGCCCATCACTATTGGGCTTGGTGCGTGCATATAAATGGTGGGTGGCTTGATAGCGGAAACCTGATAGCAGGTGGCCCAATGGATCTTGAACCAAGCTTTGATACCATCTTAGAAATTGTGGTTGGGTCGTACACAACCCCATAAAACCAGCTTGTGAGGTGAGGATTGTCCCCACTTATAAACACTCGTTCATGCCATCTCTTATCCGATGTGAGACTCTTTAACAGTATGTTTAATTAGGATTTATCTAGAATTTTAATTTATTTAGGATTTGTTGTGAGGTTGAACCGAAAGAGAACTTTGCTCCTCAGTAGTAACTTCGGTTTATAATCTTGTTAAAGAAGAGCATATTTGGGTTATCTGCTCTTAAACAATAGGCATGATAAGCAGCAGCTTCGGGAAAGTTTCCCCATGTGTATAGATCTGTGAGTACTGTTTTGCTGGCCATTGAAATTTCATTTTTATTTTAGTTGTAAAAATTTAAATCCTTGTTGGTTAATATGAGTCGCTGTTTCAATGGGATGCATTCATTGTTTTTGGTTATTTTGTTGGTGGTTATCTTATTCTTCCACAAGTGGTATTTCTCCACTTTTTTCTCAAATAAGTTTTCTTTTCTCTATCTAAAAAGTTATTGAGTAAATTATTTTAATTTTGTATTTGGTTGGTTGTGCGTTTATCCCTCTATGTTAGATTAGATTACCGATTGTCCTATTTCATACTGTTCTGAAGTATATTTTGGTTAGTTCACCAAAAAAAAAAAAGTATATTTTGATTTCTCTTTTGGCTTTCAGCATTACTGCGTCTGTTACAAGCAGCACAGACAAAGTAAAAACAAAAACTACCATTTTGATGGAAAAGGAGAAGTTGTGGTTAGAATTGAATCAATTTCCAAAAAAGGTTTTCCCTTGGCCTTTTTCATTTTGTCTTATTCATCTTTAGCCCACTTAGTGGGACAAGGCTTAGTTGTTGTCGTTGTCATCTTTAGCCCATCAATTGCATTATAATTAGGTTTTGGTAATTTGTTTCTTATTATATCCAATAGGTTCCTCTTATGGTTGTAATGAAAGCTATGGGGATGGAGCACGATCAAGAAGTTGTACAGTTGATTGGAAGAGATCCTCGTTACAGTTTTCTACTTATGCCATCCATAGAGGTAATTGAAATGTATATTTGGCTTTGGATGCGTTAGGATAAACAACTTATTTAGGTCTCATTCATTCAACAATTTTAGGGAGCTTAAACTAAGCACTTATTATTAAGCTATGACAATTATTGTAATAAGCTAAAACAACTTATGGACAATGTTTTTTGACAAGATGGACATAAGTATATCCAAACATCAACATAAATACTTATGTTATGAGATATCTTCAGATAAGTTATAGATAAGCTCTTCCAAGTGCCTCCTCGTCAAATATAAAAATTATTTTGCACACATTAAATTGTAAAAGGATGGTAGACGCTTATGTTATGAGATATCTTCAGATAAGTTATAGATAAGCTCTTCCAAGTGCCTCCTTTGTCAAATATAAAAATTATTTTGCACACATTAAATTGTAAAAGGATGGTAGACGCTAGTGGCTTGTATAATAATTACATACTTATCTGCTTTTTTTAGCTTAACAAAGCATTTTGTATTATTATTATTTATGCTATCTGTGATCTGTTAAATATTTTTGCCCTCTAATCAGGAATGTACAAAAATTGGTATATTTACCCAAGCCCAAGCATTGGACTACGTTGATTCAAAGGCTGTAAGTTGTTCTTTCTTATTCCCCCCATTCACCAAGGATTTCTCCGTTCACACAAAATTTATCTAGTTACAATATTTGTCTTTCAATTCTGATCTCTCCTATGTATTACCTTCCAATCCTAATGCCTTCTAACCAACTAACTCCCTATCTAACTAAATGGTCTAACTAGCTAATCGACCAGTTGTTGTCCTTCTGTCCTAATGATCCATCCTAACAAATACCAACTTAAAATAAAGACATATATAGACATATGGTAATTTACATTATATAGACATATGGTAGTCAAGATTGAGTTTCAGATCGTAGTACTGTGTGATTTTTAAGGGGTAAAGTGATCTTGTATGAGGAAAACTTCCAATTTGATGTGAATGGTTGCATCGCCGTCCAAGCATGTAAGTTTGTGTACTCTTGCAAGTTTTATGATCCCAAACATGATGCAACGAAACTGGATTTGCTAGTGGGTTCCATGATTCAGTTGCAAAAGATCAATTTTTCTGGGTTAAAAAACCTGGAATCCATTCCTCCTTCGTGCAAACCTCTATCCCTCGGCCGTCGTCCTTTCATGCATCCCATTTTCTCCTTTGTGGGACTTCTGTGGCACTGTTTAATGGGATCCTCTTTGTCATATTCAACGGGTTTTTTCCTGCAAGTGTAGTAGAAAGAATTTTGGGGAAAAGAAGATTTTCCCAGTAATTGTTCTAAGTGTTGTTCATTCCTTTTTTTTTAATATATTTTTAGTTCAGTAGTCAGTACATTAGTAGGAGGGCATTGTTCTGGGGCCATATTTTATATATAACCCATTCTATTCTTATGGTATAATTTTTTTTCTTCTCTTGATTATAACTATCAGGCCAATTTAGCATGCATAAGTGCTAGTGTGCTACATGTGGCACACGCCACATTGCCCTTATACTTTGTAAAAATTCAATCTTGAGATTTGACTGATCTAAATATGTATTCTCGACACTATTTTTTTATATTCAAATCTCCAATACTCTTCCTGGTAGCTGCTGCCTTGATAGGAACCTGAATTAAGAGTGAAAAGAAAACTAGTATTATTGGTTGAAAACAAATATATTATAGAAAATTAACCCCTGTAATCCCAGAGCAAAGCTCCTTAGAGAGGAAATAATTCTCCCTCTAAAGAGTGTGTTTGGACGAGGGAATGTTTTGAGGGAATTCAAGTCCTATTAGGTGAATTCCATTGTTTGGATAATAATTTAGATAATTTTCAAAATGATGAAAATTCATGAAGTATTAGTCCTCAAATTTAGATAATTTAGATAATTTTGTTGAAGTTAAATTTAGAGAATTTCAAATTTCTCCATTCTTATAAATTTTCAAATTTTGCATTTTAGTCCTCAAATTTTCCTAAATTTCCAAAAATTTGTAATTTGACCCTTTTTTTGGAAATTGTAAATCTACCCCTCAATTTTTTCGTATTTTGCAAACTGACCCCGAAAGAATATTTTCAAATTCTTTAAAACAAGAATATTTAGAAATGAAGTCAATTTATTTGAATTACCTAGAATTCTAAATTCTTTAAAATTTCTCAATTACCTCTCCTCCACCCTATATAACAAACTCTCTTTCTCTCTCCGGTAACTAACCCCCCCCTTCTAGTTTCCCTCTTTGGATGACTCCAAGTGGGCCTTAGACAATTACATATAAGATACCTATTATGCCTGCTACACCACCGCCTCTTTGCTTTGCCAACAAAAACACGACTCTTGACCATTACACCGTCGTATACGCTTACAGAAAATCCACTTTGTTGTTCACAAGTTCAAATTTGTTCACAATCTCATACTTTGTATTTTCTTTCTTTCATCCAATTGAATTTGATGCTTTTGTTGGCGAGATTTGTTCCCTTTCAAAATTGGGGACACACAAAATAGTAATTAGAAAATCGTTTGTCTAATGCAAAGGCCAAGGGACATATTTTATGTGTTCCTGTTCTTCACAGGCTTCCTTATTTCATCGGCACATGATTTGCCAAAGTAAATAAATAAAAGGCTTCCTTATTTACAATCTTGACTCCTCTCCCTGAAGTAACTGACTGCTTAGAATATCGCCGTATTATAGGAAGCAAATATGTCCAAATGAAAAACATGAAGCCATAAATCTGTCCAGAGGATAAAGGGAAACAATTTCTGCTAAAGATAATCTCAATGTGATTTTTGACTTACTGAAAAGGATTTATTTTGTCCGGCCTCTTGGATAGTTTTTTCTCCACACATTATAGAGGGAACGAAGAGTGGTTGTTTTGCTGTGCTTTGGTTCCTACTGTTGGAGCAAAGTTCCGAGGTTATCATGAGAGACGTCTTACCTCTTACTTATGGGTGAAAGTTGCTTTTTTCCTTTCCATCTGTGTGTCCGTTCATCCCTGAGCTTGAATTGTTTGTTCCGACTGATTTACAACGGAATTGTAGGGTTCTTTTGAGCTAATATTTGTTTCTTAATATGTCTTGTTATAAGAAGGTTGCTTATTCTATGGTTTGTTTTCTTCTCTTACGTGAATAATTCCTTTAAACAAGTTACTTAAGACCTTCTATCTATATAGTTTAGTTTGCAGAATAAGTTATGTGCAAACTTGTTGAAGTAATGTACTGATAATTATACTTCATTGGCAGCTTCCGATTTTAATGATATATTTCTGTTTTTAAATTTACATACATATACTTAATATTTTAGTATTGTTTCTAATTTATTGCTAATGGCATGTGTGCACTGCACATCAGGTAAAACGTCACGTGCCTGGAAACATGCAACCTCCAAAGGTTTCAAATCTCTCTCTCTCTCTCTCTCTCTCTCCATGTCATGAGATTGTTTATTTATGCATTCTCATTCTGTATAAAATAATGTACTCCCTCCGTTTCAAAATGAGTGCCGCTTTAGCCAAAAAAAATTGTTTCAAAATGAATGTCGCTTTACATTTCCAATGCAACTTTAATTTTTTTCTTCCAACTTTTCTCTCTCACACAATTTTCAATGCAACTTTAAGTTTGTCTTTTTCTTATAAAGTAAGGTTATTTTAGTAAAATTGGTATGACATTTGACTACTTTATTTCATTTCTTAATCTATGTGCAATTGGCTAAAGCGACACTCATTTTGAAACGAAGGGAGTATATATTTTTGTTTTTTCCTCTACAATTTTCTGACTTGTTATTTGAACCTTTTATGTAGGAAAGACAAGCATTTAACATCCTAAGAGAAACATTTCTTGCAAATGTGCCGGTATGTTTTCTTTGAATTATAAACATATTTTGAGTCATTAAGGGTGTTCTTTTTTCTGAAAATTTCATCGTTGTACAACGTGATGTTATTCTGTTGTAATACATGTAACTTGCCTTAGCTGTGTTAGGTTTGGTCTGATTAGCTGCTTCTTCTATTGTTGTTAGGTGCACGGATATAATTTTCGGCCGAAATGTATATATGTCGCTGTTATGATAAGACGCATTATGGATGCAATTCTAAATAAGGATGCGATGGATGACAAGGTAGTATCTTCTTTTTAACTGTTAAAGTTAAGAATCTTTAGATATCCCTTTAATTGTACAACTTCCTAGATTGATTGTTATTACTCGTAGAGTATTCAACTCCCTAGGCTAGTGCTTACTAATTAAGCATTCAATGCACTTATTCTAAAACCATTATAAATACAAGGTGTGTGATTTCATTATACACATGAATTTACAGAGTTTACATATTTTTACATGGTATCAGAGCTGGTTCAGATTCTGTGACATTTCTGTGTTTCACTGCTGCCGGCGGCGGCACCTATTAGTACTGTTTCATTCCTAGGCTACTTCACACCCCTTTTTGGCTGTGTTTATCACTGTGCTCATCCCTTCCGGTGACCTTCACACCCTTTCCCGCTGTGCAAATACCAGCTGCCACTTTTCCGGTGCGACTCAACACCGAGCGCCACCACCTTGCCGCCATGTAATCCTCGGGCGTGCACGATGACTATTTCTCCGCTGCCACCTTCTGATGAATGCGCCTCCACGCGCTGCTTTTTTTTCCTTGTGTGTGATTCCCACATACCGTCGCCAAATCAGCACCTAAGAGTGCATGTCCAACTATCCGGCTTACAGTTTCCAGATCCAGCCACCGCAGGTCCCCCTCTGCCACATTCAGAGGCGTTTTTCATCATTTGGTGACTCGGTGACTATATTCCCACATTTGATTATTAACGGTGCATTTTCTACCTTTTGATGATCATTTGATGGTGACTTTTGATTAGTTGTAACAAGCTTGGTGCATATGTCATGTATGCTCCAGCTTGAGGAGGGGTGTTAAAGTTAAGAATCTTTAGATATCCCTTTAATTGTACAACTTCCTAGATTGGTTGTTATTACTCCAAGAGTATTCAACTTCTTAGGCTAGTGCTTACTAATTAAGCATTCAATGCACCTATTGTAAAACCATTATAAATACAAGGTGTGTGATCTCATTATACACAGAGTTTACATATTTTTACATTAACATATAATATTCTTAGGTTACCGGAACTCAATTTACTCAATGGCCATAGTTTTTGGTTATAGCCTATCACTATCACTATTGGTAGAAACTTTCCAATGGTTTAAAAGAGGTGTTGGAACTAAATTGGAGTCAAAAGCATTTTTAGAACAAAAATTGGAGATTGTGGTGTGCGATGGTCTGTTTCTCAACAGATATCTTGGATTGCCCTGGGTTGGATATTGTGTTCTTGGTTAAAGGATTTTAGAGAAACCCTAGGTTATTGTGAATGAGGTCGAGAGTATCGTTTTACTTTAGAGTTTTGTTTATAAGTAAAAAAATATAGAACAAAAGTACAACGGTTTGGTAGTTCCATAGTTCTGTAGGTGTTTCCACAATATATATTGCTATTAGCTTTTGATTTTCGCCTTGAAGGTGAAATGATTATCATGTTCAAATCAGTCCTAAAAATTAAAGAATACAGCAAAACTGATTTGCTATTTTATAATAACATAACTTAACAACTGAGGTGACCTCACTTTATTTTCCATCCAAATTAGTGCTTTTATTGTGAAAGATCATCTGCACAATTGATATAGTTCTAACTTAAAGCCATACAACATGTACTTTGTGTGTGTAGAAATTTGTGTATACATGTGTGGGCATTGGGCAATAGCTACTATCAGCTAACTGTTTCTTTCAAAAAAATCATAGGATTATGTTGGAAACAAACGATTGGAGTTATCTGGCCAAGTTATCTCTCTTCTATTTGAGGTACTATCTTGTTTAATTTAATATACATTTCACTTGTGCAAGTATATTTTGCACAGATTTCAAGTTATTTATTCTTCTTTCTCTCTTAGGATCTTTTTAAGTCGATGACAACTGAAATTAAGTTTGCGGTGGACAAATTGTTGGATAAGCCAGACAAAGCTAGGAAGTTTGACTTTCTTACTGTAAGCTCTCTTTAATATATTTTTTGGTTTTTGGTACAAAGCTATCTTTAATACTTTTAACCAAACGTCATATGAATTAAATCAAAACATTCCTAAATCAAATCCAATCTTGCTGAAGGTGTCCAGAAGTCTCCAGCTGGTCACTCTTTAAGAGTTCCTTTTGCTCAATTCTTTTTCCATGTCATTCATCTCATATTTATTTTAAATTGTGTCCAAGATGATTCCTTTATTTATTTATTTATTCTTATTATGCATGAGATTTCCCTCCCGTGTCTAGTTAAAGTTGTTCCTCCTAAAAAACCCACAAGTTATTGAAAATTCTGTTCCATATCTTTCATTGTCTACCGATAAAACATGCCTCAAGTGAAAATATACTTTTGTTGGATACCAGTAATGCACGGCTCAGCACAGATGAAGTTGACGAAAACATATGAAATGCAATTTAGCTGCAAGTATCTGATCTTGATAGTCGTTTTTTCTTGGGAAGCTCCAAAGTTTAGATGGCACTAGAAATTTATTTACTCATGTTATTCTGATATTCATCAATGTGAATGTTTTCAATGCGGCTTGTTTGTACACATGAAAGACATAATTCACTGGTTTCATCATCTTATATGTTCATGTTTGGTGTCGTTGGCTTGTTAGTCCAACCTGATCTTAGCATCTCTGGATTTCAATTTACATAGTTTCTTTGGATGTGTTTATAGCAACTTATTAATCGAGATTGTATCACTCCCGGTTTGGAAAGGACTCTCTCGACTGGTAATTTTGACGTTAAAAGGTTCAAAATGCACAAGAGTGGAGTAACACAGGTTGTGTACTGTTTCCTTTTCTAATGTTCCCTTTTTATCTCCAAATATTTCTTCTAATGGATTTTGTTTTTCAGGTGCTACAAAGGTTATCCTTTATAAGTGCTTTGGGCCAAATGACAAGAGTCCAGCCACAGTTTGAGAAGTCTAGGAAAGTAAGTGGCCCTAGAGCTTTGCAGCCTAGCCAGGTAAGCTGAAATCCAGTTGCGGACCTTCTTGACATATCATTCTTATGTTGCATTGTTTTTTGGATAGAACAGGATGACATTGTTTGATCCTTGAAGCTGACCTAAAAGCTTTATTGTTGTTGTACTCTTATGTTGCTTAGGCCTTTTATGCTAAATTTTTAAAAAATGTATTCATTTATGAATTTATACCTTCTTTTTTTAATTCGTCTTTGCCGTAGTGGGGCATGCTTTGTCCCTGTGATACTCCTGAAGGTGAATCTTGTGGACTAGTAAAGAACCTGGCTTTGATGACTCATGTCACTACTGATGAAGAGGAGGGCCCCCTGATTTCTCTGGTACGTTTTATGTGTTTGATGTCACAGGATGATGAAATCTTTTCAAATTTATTGTTTATTAGTATAAGTAGCTGTGATTAGTTACTATAGCCTGTAATGAATTGCTTGTTTAACCATAAATATTAATTGATCACCTAAAGGACAAATTTGGGAATTATGGCATTGTTGTGTGATTTACTAGGAAAAAACATGGTTTAATAGTATGGCTGTTTTGTGAGCAATTTATTGGTGTTATATCCAGACAGTGGGACTTATGAACTCTTCACTCTTTTCATTATGACTAAATTTCGAATCAATGTAATTAATTATAACCATGCAGTGTAGTCAATAGCTCGCTATAAAAGCCCCTAACCACTATAGGACATGCAGTAGCAGTGCAGTTAGTGTGGTGGTTAAGGCAGCTGCTAAATTGCCACCCCTCATAATGACATCAGAGATTAAAAAATTCCAAAAACCCTTATAGCAAACATTAGGGCTTTTTGATTGGGTTATTTTATGAACTTTGCAATTTTAAAACATCATAACTACATTTGGGCAACACTTCTCCTATCTCACTCTATTTCACTCATGGTGGCATTATCACCCTCACACTGGTCAGTTACAATTGGTTGTTGAGTCTTTACGTATATAGCATAGTGATTCTTAAGACTGAAATTATGTTTTATTATTTCATATTATATGGGGAGAATTTACATTTATATAGGCAGGAGTCTTCCAGTTAATCCCCAAATAATAGGGAAGATTAATCAATACAATCAATACAATAAATAGTGAAGATAAAACTAAACAGTCACAACTTTTCAACATCTCAACACTCCCCCTCAAGGTGGTGCATATACATCATATGCATCCATCTTGTCACATATGTAATTATTCGAGGAATCCGTAGAGATTTAGTAAAGATATCAGCGAGTTGATCCTTGGGATTGACAATGGAGGTTCTGATGATTCCAGTGATAATCTTCTCTCTAAGAAAGTGACAGTGATGTCAGTGAACTTCAACATGCTTTGTCCTCTCGTGAATAACTGGATTGGAAGAGAGGTGTAAAGCTGATTGACTATCACATACAAGTTCCATTTGACCAAGCTCACAAAAATGTAATTCATGCAGTAAATGATTCAACCACACAAGCTCACATGTAGTATAAGCCAAAGCTCGATACTCAGCTTCTGTACTCGACTGGGCAACAACTCTTCCATGAAATTAGATTTCTTCCCTCAAAAATGCAATATCCCTATCACTCAAATCTCCTGCCAAATCAGCATCCGAATACCCACTGATATTTGGGTGGCCTCTATCAGTGAAAACAAGTCAATTTCCAGGTCCTCTTTTGATGTACTTAAGAATTCGAACCACTGCATTCCAATGATTTAGACAAGGAGAGTTAAGGAACTGACCTAAGACACTAACTGGAAAAGATATGTCTGGTCTGGTCAATTCACTCAGTTTGGAACTGACTTCACTCAGTTTGGAACTAACCTTTGCTCATTCTAACTAATTCTGAGACAAGTTATAATTTTAACTAACAAGTGCTGTGTAGCACTTTACAGGTTGTCAATGCTTAGGACAGCAAAACCCTAGATTACTACCATGTATACTCACAGCGGAAACCATGCTGAAAAACAAGAGGGAAGAAATCAGTGTATAGATCCAGAAACCAGTGACGTGCAAGTGGAGACTTGCTGCTTTCAAAACACTAAGCTGGGTGACATGACAATAGTAGCAGAGAAACAAGAATCACAACCCATATCCCTGCCCAAAGCCATTCTTGGGGGTATTGGTGGAGAAGAAACATAAGTGTAGCAAAATGGGTATTTTGCAAGTTGGGTCTAATTCTAGATCTAATGAGCCATACCCAATTTGGTGTTATTATATACTAGGTTCATTAAAAGAGGGTCTTGGATAGCCTTATTCAGGGCAAAAGACCTTTGGGCCTAACCCAGGGCATATCTAGCCCAATTTCAAATTCAGGTGGCTTAGCTCAAGTTTTCAAAACCCTTATATATATATATATATATATATATATATATATATAGAGAGAGAGAGAGAGAGAGAGAGAGAGAGAGAGAGATTGGACAGCAGTATTGCTTTTTTTGGCCTCTCCAGTTTCTTTTTCCTCTTCTTTCGTTATAAAACCTTTTTTTTTTTAAATTTGACTAGTTATTAATCTTCAATTTAATGTGTATTGTTCAAAATAGATGTAGGATAAAACATGATTCCATATACAGTATTGTTTACTTCAGGCGTTTTTCATTTTTTTGTGTTATATTACTTCTATTACAGTGCTATCTTTTGGGTGTTGAAAACATGGAACATCTATCTGGAGAAGAGCTTCATACACCCAATTCATTTCTTGTCATTTTTAATGGTATGATCCTTGGCAAGCACAGGAGACCACAGGTATTATTATTGGCCTGTCTATATCATATTTATTTATTATTTTTATTCAGATATGTGTTCGTAATTATATCTCATTTATTGTTCAAGCGTTTTGCTACTGCAATGAGAAAGTTGCGGAGAGCTTGTCTAATTGGCGAGTTTGTGAGTGTCTATGTCAATGAAAAGCAGGTGAATAGTTCTGTTGCATTTGATTCTTTCCCTCTTTTTCTTGATGTTTCATACTTTATACTATTTCCCGTTTTCTAGTTCAATAATTTTTTATTGGTTGGTGAATTCTCTTATTCGGTGGATGTTTCAATTTGTGTTTCATATTTAAAAATATGGTAATAGTGTTTTTGCTTGTAAGCATTGTTGTTCTATTGAAAATTTTCTAAATTTAACTTTTGTATTCATGCATAGTGAATGCCAAGAATATACGATTTCACTCTAGTTTTATTGCTGAAAGTGAAACTTCAAATACTATTGAATGAGTTGAAGTATACAAGCTCTAATAGAATATATAGACTAATTCTATGCAATGCTAAATCAAGAACTAAGGAAACTGTAAATACACTAATGCTGATTATTGCAATTATTATGCTCTTAATAATTACAAATGTGATTCTACCTATATTTACAACAATTGTTTTCCATTGCCAGTAGCTATGTGTTACTTAAAATCTATACTTATTGTGTTTTCTTCAACTATTGTAATGTTAGAAGGGTGTGGGATTGAAATCAGTATTAATAGACAAAAACATGTTTTCAGTGTTGTGTTTACTTAGCTTCAGATGGTGGTAGAGTTTGCCGTCCTCTCGTCATTGCTGACAATGGAATATCAAGAGTCAAAGCTCATCATATGAAAGAGTTAAAGGTAATCCCATCATATGTTTTTATCTTAATAGAGACTGGAAGCTGTTTATTAGAATATTAACTCAGATGTGCTTTCAGGATGGAGTGTGCGCATTTCGTGACTTTTTACGCAATGGCTTGATTGAGTATCTTGATGTTAATGAGGAAAACAATGCTTTGGTATGTGTTGCTCTAAATTACATCTAGCTTCTTTTGTCCTTGAATCTTTTCTGACGTCAGCTGCTTATTTTTTTTATAGATTGCTTTATATGAAAAAGATGCGACACCAGAAACTACTCATATTGAGATTGAGCCTTTCACTATCTTAGGAGTTATTGCGGGATTAATTCCATATCCTCATCATAATCAATCTCCCAGAAACACATATCAGGTTGTCCCTTCATGCCCCCCTTTGGGTTTAAGGCTGTAACTGAGATATTGAACTTGTATGCATAGCTAGTGTTCAATTCTGCACTTGAAATAACTTTTGTTTTGTTTACTGTAGTGTGCAATGGGAAAGCAAGCCATGGGAAATATAGCATATAACCAGGCAAGTAAACAGTTTGTTGTTTGTGTAGCTTAAACACTACTATTGAATGATCTTCAAACTTGATCCGAATATTTCTAAACAAATTTATTAAATTTAGATTTCTATTTTTAATGAGTCAATATTTAATAACTTCATTCTTTAGTGTGTGTGTGTGATATTAAATACAAACATATAAATTCAATGTCTGAGAATATCGTTTTTGAATATACCTGAATCACATGGTCTCTTTTCAAAACGATATGCAGCATGAATTTCAATCGAGTTGCTTCAATTTTGAAGTAATAACTTCTATGTTATTGCGCACTTCATTGCCTGGAATTTTAAGCTCTTAAATTTAATGGCCATAAATGTTTGTTATCCTATATATGTCCCCACATAAGATCTTATTTGTGCTTGAAGGTTTGACAAGGTATATGTTCTAGTTCTATCGATTTTTATTTTGATTATTGCGAAGTTAGAGGGGGTGATTGTTTGCATTGTATGCTAATTGTGCTATTGTAGAGGTGATGTAATAGTAATGTATCTAACATGTAATTAACCTAAAAGCTTTTACGGTCGTGCACAAATTTAGAAATGAATATATGTCTAAGAAAAATAGATTACACTAGGACGTGATATTAGTTTTAAAATTAGGCCTAACTATTTACAGGTCATATTATTTTTCCATGTAGGACTAGGGTTTTCCTAATACACCCCTTCACGTCCAACACTATTGGGCTTGGTGGGTGGCCCAAATTGATAGGCTCTGATACAATTTTAGGTTTTTATTTCGAGTTCATAAAGTAACTCAACTCAAAAGACTAAGTTCAAAATAAGCAGCTCAAAAGACATAATCCATAGAAACAAGTCTAGGCATCTAAGACATTATTCAATCCCGTGTTTGAGAGATGAAAGAGTTGATAGTTTCAGAAAAAACAGAGAAAAACTTTGAAACAGAGAGAGAGGTGAAACAGAGAAAAACTTTGATAGGCTCTGATACAATTTTAGGTTTTTATTTCGAGTTCGTAAAGTAACTCAACTCAAAAGACTAAGTTCAAAATAAGCAGCTCAAAAGACATAATCCATAGAAACAAGTCTAGGCATCTAAGACATTATTCAATCCCGTGTTTGAGAGATGAAAGAGTTGATAGTTTCAGAAAAAACAGAGAAAAACTTTGAAACAGAGAGAGAGGTGAAACAGAGGAAAACGGTGAAACATGGTTCAGTGAGAATAGAGAGGAGATGAACGACGGCTAGACGGCACCGGTGGGAGTGGGTGAGCAGTGGATTCCGGCGAACAATAGTATGGGTCGTCATTTAGGGTTTTCTGGACAAAAAAAATCGACTCTGACCACAGATGCACAAAAAACGCCCCTACATTAAAATGAAGCACGTTTGATCTGCCATGGGACGTAGGGTCATACGTTTCTACGTCCCAACGCTCGTTTTATGAACCTAGTCTTATGAACTTAGTCTTTTCAGTCAAGAACTCATCTTCCCCCTTTATCTTCATCCTCAATCCAGAAAGCTCATACCCACAACCTTAAACCCAAAAACCGAATCCTAAAAATCTAAAATTTATTTTATTTTCAGCAGAAGAGATAACCAATTCAAACTATTTCGTGTTTCAAGTTGACAAATTATTTGCTATATTGTGTAAATAGCTATTAAAAGAAAATTATGAATCCAAATCATGTCTGAACCCAATCGTTGTTCTAGAAGAGAAGTTTTTGCCTCAATTATCGTTGTTTAAATTCCCAGAAAATTCGTTCTCAACTTCACAGAATCTGTTCATGAATTATTGTTTTGATGCTTTGTTAGAATTTTTGGTTGAAACTAATTTCGTTGATTTGGGTTTGAGGGAAAAGGTTCAAACATTGAATATGGAAGGAAACTAGAAGAGGCACAACTAATTTTGCTGATTTGGTAGCACTTCATTGATTTGGGTTTTTATGTTTCTGATTTTTAGTGGGATGAAGGTGGTTTAGGTTTTTTCAACAAAGAAAAACTCAGTTAAATCAAATTGTTTTCAATTAAGGCAAGAATATCAATGACTTATAGGTTTGGATGTTGTGTATTTGGAAAAAGATGGAATTTTTGGATCTGAAGAACCTTAAAAAGGAAAGAGGATAAAGAGGAAGAAGATGACGGAATTATTTTTTCTTTCTTTCTTTCTTTCTTTGTTTTCATGTTATTTAAGTTTTTTTTTTTAAATAAAAAAAAAAATTAAAATAATGAGTCAGCCTCCATGTCACCAGTTTTGGACCAAAAATGGAAATTAGGATAACCTTGTGCACTTTCTAAAAAATAAAGAATCTAAACGGAAAAAAGAAAAGAAAGATAAAGGACCCCCTTGAGTAATTTTGCCTAATTTTTATGTTTTTGTGTGTGATATATGTGAAGTTACAATTTTGCCATTGAGTAGGATCTTATGAACCGTCTTACGATCCTCGTGTTTACGATCTTTCACCTGCCTACCAATCCTCCTTAGAATTTCATGTTTGACTACATTGCTTGCAACTGTTTCTTCTTGCATTTCGTGTGTAGTGTAATTATGTTGCTGCACTATGATTTTTTTTTTTGGTAGAACATGGTTGTTCCAGTAGATAAACTTCCATATTTCCATGCTTAGTGATAAAGTTTAAATTTGGGTTTTTAGCTCCGACGGATGGACACCTTACTTTATCTACTGGTTTATCCTCAACGACCTTTACTGACAACAAAATCAATTGAGCTGGTTAGTAATGTTTCCATTGTTTTATTTTTCATTGAGTCAAGGGCTCGTATTAATCTATAGTCTTTCAGGTTGGGTATGATAAGCTTGGAGCAGGTCAGAATGCAACTGTAGCTGTCATGAGCTACAGTGGTTATGATATTGAGGATGCAATTGTCATGAACAAATCATCTCTTGATCGAGGCTTTGGCCGTTGTATAGTTATGAAAAGGTATGCTATTTTATTTGGTGATTTCACTTCTCTGGTTGCAACATATTTTCGTGATTGTTTGGCACATCTTGTGCGGTAACAATTACGGTGTCCGAGTTAATATATCTCATTTTTGATTGTTCAAAAAAAAGGTAGCAATGTCAATCTTAATGTTCTTGAATGTTTAGGTATGCCGCTGTCCGACAAAAGTATTCAAATGGCACAGAAGATCGAATAGAAAGGCCCGATAGAGCTTTAAACAATATGCAGGTGATGATATGCCTTCAGTCTACACAGTAATTAACATTTAATCGATGTTACATATGTATTGAATTTGAATTGAATGTTTCTTATACTTTTTAATAAAATGTGTGCATATACAAGAAATGTCATAAACCGTGTATAATGAATGCTTCCTTGTTTGCATTTGTTAGTATATTAGGAAATCTCCCTCAATTGTAGGATTTTGAATATATAGGTGCTGTTACTGTATTTCCTAAATTAGCTTGCAATCTTGCATAAATGATTTGAATGTATCTCACTATGATTAATTGAAGATTAATTCTTGTTTACCCTAATTCTTGAGATAGTATCAATGCTCTCGAAACCTGTAAGCCGCCGCCTCTTGGTTATGTGAACTATTTTAACAGTTCAGTTTTTAAACTAACAGGTCATGTGTATTCAATCCGAGTTCTAATCACTTCTTCAAATCTTCAAATCCTTCTTCTCAACTAACAAAAAGTTGTAAATCGGAAGAGAATTAAAAGTAGAGTGCTTACCCTAATGGGGCTTACGTTTATGAAACATGGGCTTAGAGCCTAACTTAATCCTATATAACCAGCTTATAAGCACTACTTATGTCAAATCTATAAACAATGTAGAATTGAACATGTCCGTCACAGCCATCACAATGAAGGTGTTGGTTAGCCTCAATTATGGTGTCTAGTGGTGGATGCAACTAAGGCGGATTTTGAACAACTTGTCTTCTAACTTATTGCTTCCTGTAGGAACTGAAATCTATGCACTTTAGTCTTTAACTTATTCAGAAGCTCATTTGTGCGGATTCTCCATAAGCAGTTATATATTTATATGGACACTTTTTTATGTTAGCAAATCCTACTCTTCTTTGGTCGGAAGTTCTTTCCTTTATTTACTAGTTTCCGGATTTCTTTGTAAAGTTCTTCGTTATTTAGTTTCCCAATTTCCTTGTGTAATCTGACTTTATTGATGAGATTAAATACATTGTCTAATCCCTGAATCTGTTATCAGAAAGTAAATATTTTTTATTCTTGTTTTCTTGCTTCCTCTAGATACTTGATGATGATGGGATTGCTTCACCTGGCGAAATTATTAGGCCAACTGACATTTATATCAACAAGAAATCACCAACTGAAACACAGAATAAAGTGTCGTCAACTAACTTGCCTGATAGGTTTGTTTTATTAACATTTAAATTTAACTGTGGATATGTTTGTGTTAAATATATTTTTCATGTTTTTACTAAAAGTTTTCCTTATATACAGTGCATATCGGTCTAATTATTCAACATTCAATAAATGTCATGGAGGTGAAGTGGTTGATAAAGTAGCTCTTTGCAATGATAAGGATAGCAACATGTGTATCAAATTTCTAACCCGTCACACTCGGAGGCCCGAGGTAAAAACATTTTGGTTTATTGTGAGGTTGTGTTCTTAATTTGAAGTAGCTTATTGATTTCCCTGGCTGTATTTGTTACCTTAGCTTGGGGATAAATTCAGTAGCAGACATGGGCAGAAAGGTGTTTGCGGAACAATTGTCCAGCAGGAGGACTTCCCATTTTCTGAAAAAGGCATTTGTCCAGATCTGATTATGAATCCTCATGGGTTTCCAAGGTAATTCATATCATTCTCAGTAGTTATATGTGGAAACATTACAGGAACCCCTCATTTTTGGTAAATAATTGAAATAATGTGTTTATAATTACTCCAGATGCTCCTCTCTTTTCTCAATGACATCATTCTAATTTAAAAATAATATATGCTACCCCTATTCTTTAGCCTTTAAGGATACTATCATAACCCAATGTGTATGAATAGGCTTAAGTAGTCTTATTTGTACAATGGTTGTGATTTCTCTTTTATGCTTAAAAAAAGGGCCCGGTGCCCTAAAGCTCCCGCATACGCAGGGTCTGGGATGGGGTCCCACCAATTGGTGTATTGTACGCAGCCTTGCCCTGTTTTTTACACAAGAGGTTGTTTCCAGGACTTGAACCCATGACATTTAAGTCACGTGGCAACCGCTTTACCGTTGCGCCAAGGCTCTTCTTTTATGCTTAACATTGAAAAAAATAATTAAATAAATGTAATATAATATTACATGTTTCCGGATGTGAACTGATATTTTTTATGGCATCAGTCGAATGACAGTTGGAAAGATGATAGAGCTTCTTGGAGGGAAAGCAGGAGTTTCGTGTGGTAAATTTCATTATGGCAGTGCTTTTGGGGAAGAAAGTGGTCATGCTGACAAGGTTGAAACCATAAGGTATCATATTTCTCTCTGGTAACTTTTTTATGTTTTATCTATGTTAGTGTTCTCATGGTTTTCTTGCTCTGGCAGTAAAACTCTTGTGAAACATGGCTTCAACTACAGTGGGAAAGATTTCATTTATTCAGGTTCTCATTTCACTTAAGAATTCTCAATCATATTTGTGGATGAAAGTTTTATTTTTCCATGGAGAAGATTACATTACCAATACCATTTGATATTATATTTTGTTTAGAGTGGTTGTGTTTCTAAGCTTTGCATTAGAATTCATAGGAGTGTCAATAGGCTTAGCATTGATCAATTGTCTCTTGAGCCGTTGAAAAAATAAAAATGAAAATCTGTCTCTTGAATTTCCATTGACGGATAAATATGTGAGTAATACTCCAGCAGTATAGTATTCCTTTTTCTACTAATCAATCTAAGAGGTGTTGTGATTCATCTTTTTTTAGGTATTACGGGTTGCCCATTACAAGCTTATATTTTTATGGGGCCAATATACTACCAGAAATTAAAACACATGGTGAGTTTGAAATCATTTTATTAACAATGAAGTTAGTTTTATGTTTCTTGATGTTTCGATGTAAAGGTATGATCGTTTGTTTATAGTTCATACTTGATGTGCATTAATGTGGTGAAATAGCGCTGTTAGTATTGGGATCTAGAAACCCACTTGGGTTGGCCTGGTGGTATTTGCTTGGGACCTGTGAGTGTGCTCCTCTTTGAGGTCTCATTTTCGATTCTCTCCGGTGCCAATTTAGGTGGGCTAATTTAGCTTCTTCAAAAAAAAAAAGTATTGGGATCTAGATGAAAACGTAAACATTTCTTTTTATTTTATTAATTATTAATCTGATGGCATTGTACTATTGTTGTGGGAAAGTTATTCATCGTAATGGTAACTTACCCTAATAGACTCACAAGCAAAACCTCTATTGATGATCAGGTGCTGGATAAGATGCATGCTCGTGGTAGTGGCCCTAAAGCCCTGATAACTAGACAGCCAACAGAAGGGAGAGCTAGAAATGGAGGTATTAAATTTATGCTTTTGACGTGTTTTTGAATCTATTACATGTTGGTATAAAATATTTTATGCTATTTTGTTATTTTCTATATTTAAATGATATTTATGGTAAAAGTTTTTAGACCTCTATTTTACTTGTAGCTGTTGAGATCCTTTATAATAACTAGCAATTATAAGTTACTTGTCCGAGTAGTATGAGAGCCATTAGTTTTTAAGAATTTCCTCAGCTTATTTATTATTTCTTGTAAGGGATATCATGATCTTTTGGATTTATTTTCTCTTATTTAGATCTTCCTTCATTATGTCCTAAGCAACAATTATTTTTTTCAATGCTTTCACATCATGCATTTAATCACACGATATTTTGTTGAAAGTAGAGTAGCATGACCAAATATGTTGCTATATGTCGAAGGAAATATGCTCTCAATCCTAAATAGTGTGAAAAAATTTAGATTATTAACCAACCCCCCCTGGGATTCCAATATCAAACTTGTGCAAAATTCGGGAAACCCCACTCAAACGAGTTACACTATATGTCTTATATGTTACCGGTATATATCCTAGATCCGTTCTTAATTCTCCTTGTGGCAATCATTGGAGTATTATGATTCTTGAAAAATTTTGTTGTCATTTTATCCATAAAATTGTTTTTTTTAATCGAGAAATGCAATATGTATAAATTCCAAAGATTAGTTGGCTAATCCATAAAATTGTTTTTTTTAATCGAGAAATGCAATATGTATAAATTCCAAAGATTAGTTGGCTAACCGACTTACCAAGCTACTCAGAAGTCCACAGGTAATATATATATATATATATATATATATATATATATATATATATATGACAATGGATATTATTTTAATTGGTTTGAGCAAATGTTGAGATTCCATACTTTTCTATATAATTAATAAAATGTGACTAGTTCCAATAGCTGGAATCATTATTTCACAGGAACTGCATCGGCTGATTTTTTTTTCTTTTCTTGTAACTGCTAGATTGTATAGGCAATTTCACTTGCTGTCTACTTTTTGCTCAAGCAATTCAGATTGTTATCCATGCCTCTCAAATTTCCTTAATTTTTATTTAGTCTGTGCCCTCAATCTACCTAGTCATCCTCACCCCTAATCTGGGATTAATTGTACCTCCATGTGCTACATACCCGCTGTAACATATCCCCCATGTAGCATTTTACTGGTAATTATGGTGTAGAATTATCTAATAAGTGGAACGCTTTGCAATCTCCACCAATAAAGATTGATTAATGATTGAGTTTAACATCACTTGTTTCCTTCTTTCAAAAAAAAAAACATCACTTGTTTCCTTTTATGTTTAGGTCTACGAGTCGGAGAAATGGAACGTGATTGCTTAATTGCATATGGTGCTAGTATGTTGATTTTTGAGCGACTCATGTTATCTAGTGATCCTTATGAAGTTCAGGTAAAAAAATCTAGACTTTTCGAATTAATAATACATATGTATTTAGCAACAGTTGCTTTTTGTACCAATTTCTGTTTATTTCGTCATAGGTAGAATTGTTTACAACATTAGAGGAGAAGGCATTTTTGTAGACAATTTCAGTTCCAAATATTTAGAAAAGAAGGGGTAAAAGCTGTTGTTGTGTTATTCAGTAGATAATGCCAATCAGGTACAGAATATCAGTTGGCCAAAACAGTGGAATTAATTAAAGATAAAATTACTGGAATAAAATGTTTAAATTCGTGAAGATAAGCTTAAAGCTCTACTGCTCCCCCTGCGCAGCAAAGTGCCATGTGCTATGAATAACCATGATGATATATGATTTTCCATATAATCCGCTCATTTATATTATTAAATTATGAATAATGTTTATATATGGGGAAGGGCGGGAACTTGAAAGATTATGATTGTGGTAGTGTTTTTATTTTTTTATTTTGACCGAAGTGATCATGGTAGTTAAAGTCCCAATTTTAATCCTAAAATCCTACGATTTTGCGATTATGAGTATACGCAAAATCTTATTTTGGTGGAATTCTGTATAATCCACTTTTCTTTGAAACGGTTCTACAATTATGGTCCCGGTGGTGGAACAACAAAAGGCAATTTTAGTTGTTGTTTTGCGTGAGACTTATGAGTACGTTTTAATTATACAAGTATTTCAAGTGTTATGTTGTTGATATGTGAGTGATAGTGTGCTAATTACATAAGTATTTTAAGTTTTAATTGTATAAGTGTTATGCAACTTTGCTATTATGTGAGTTCTGCTTATGAATTTAAATTTACACAAGTATTTCAAGTGTAATTTAAGGTTTTTTGTCTTACCTATGATATTTATATGCATATATTTGAATTTTATGAATTTTGTGTAATCCTACAGTTAATGTAACGATTCCACAATATACGATTTTACCTCCCCTTAACGATTATACGTAAAATCCTGATTTTGCCTTGCAAGACTATGATGTTAATTGCTAGCCTTTGATTTTTGGGAAACCTCGGAATATACGTAAAATCCTGATTTTGCCTTAACGATTATACGTAAAATCCTGATTTTGCCTTGCAAGACTATGATGTTAATTGCTAGCCTTTGGTTTTTGGGAAACCTCGGAATATAAGTTTAAAGATATATGTGTGTAATTCATTTATTATTGGTTTTGTGAACAGTGAAAAGACTGTGCTTTAATTTTACAGTTGCTGATGATAGTTTCCCTTTTTATATTATACAGGTCTGTAGAGCTTGTGGATTGTTGGGATATTACAACCATAAGTTGAAAGCTGGTGTTTGTTCATCTTGTAAGAATGGAAAGCAGATTTCCACCATGAAGCTACCATATGCATGCAAACTCTTAATTCAGGTAATGTGTTGGAAATTATAATATCTTAGCTGCTAATTATTACTATAGTAGGAATAGCATATATGTTATATACTACATCAGTCTCTAATTATAAGATAATTTTGTCCAAGTCACGGGAATTAAGAAAGTTGGTAGTAGTATTAAGTTGGTTTACAAATACTATTGTTTTTACAATTTTATCCTTTGAGAGAGTGTTATTTTATTCAATATAGTATTTATTATTGATCGAAGAAAAAATATAAAATAAATAGGAGTATGTTGGTAAGAAATACTCTCTCCGGTCCTTTTTACAAGTACATGAGTGAATCAATTGCTATCATTATTAAAATGGAAAAACAAAGGGTTCCTTTAACTAAATTTAAAAGTTTCAAATTTTTTTAATCTTGCTTTCCTGTCAAATTAGTCTTTTATTTTAGGAAAATGCTAACGAGTGCCCTTGGGGCATTGGTTAAAGTTCTAAAATAAAGTAAGTTTGCCTCAAAAAGTGGTATAATTATTGCTAAGAGTCAAAAGTCAAAACTTGTATTTCCAAGACAAAAATTTTATTAAGGAATTCCTTAACTAATGCCCTCAGGGCACTCGTTAGCAAGACCATTATTATTTGAACAAGATTAGTAGTAGTAGTAGTAGCGGTGCTTGGTGTATGGTTGATCAATTTGATATATATTTCAAAATTTCAGGAACTCCAATCAATGAACATTGTTCCACGCTTAAAACTAGAAGATGCCTAAGTTTTAGAGATGATCCAACTTCAAGGATGCATGCAGCTGTCGAGTGAATGCAAAACATAATTGTTTTAGCCTCTTCGATGTTAGAACTCATTCAAACAATTTTGATTTATATGGTTTCATTTTTATGTTGATATTGAATTTCACGATGAATGAAATGGTTTAATGGTGCTTTTACTAGGAGTTGTAAAAACTTTTCAAAGGTAAAGTGATTACTCAATGGGATACCAAACAGAGCTAAGAGGATTCGTTGTCTTTTTCTTGTACGCTTCATTTAAGTTTAACATGGTTTTTAAACTTCATTTTATCTATACTGTCAAAGAAAAATCATTTTATCCATTTACGTTGTGAAGCTTTGTGTGTATCATGCTGGCATATTCGAGCCAAGTGGAATTTCGTTGTTTGAAATTTGTTGTTTTGGCCTCCACATTGCTCAGTCATAGACTCCAAAAATGAGTTTGGGTATGCTCCATTTAGGTTAAGCTTCATTTATTCCATTTAGGGTTTGGATGTAAGACATGTGGCAAAAAAATATCTAACGATTGAGATTTTAAATTAAAAAACAATAAAAGGTTGTTCCGATATGGGAAAAGAAGGGAACATGATTTGTTTGTTATTATTATGTATTTTTATTAAACAAATATTTGTTTTTTAATTTAAAATCGTGATTTGATTTTAAATAGTAGTGTCTTGTGATTTCTAAATATAGCATGACCACAATAAATTATTGTATGGGGTTGAGTTATGTGTTAATTAAATGAGGAGGAGTGTTAACAACACAATCTTTGTTCAACAAACTCCGTTCAACTTTTTCTCTAACATTCACTCTCTTATAAGGTAAAATCCATGTGGGTTCTATCACATGATATGAAACTCATTTTCAAAATGCATGATCCGCATAGATTTTATCCAATAAAAAATTAGGTGTTAAAAAGAGTGTTACAAATAAAGTGTTATCTAAAAATATTAGTGTTGTTATTTGTTAGCTCTTAACGTTAAATGAGATCATCATTATTTGATGCGTCAACAAAATCCGCTATTGCTTATATAAGGGTGACTCAGTGTCACCCTCAAGATTTGATTCATTTACACACACACATTTGGACATATTTAACCTCATTTATCTCACTGACTTGGGCGTTGGAGTATTAACGTGCTTGCAGACACCTTTCGTTTTGCCGTGAAGATTACTTTGTCGTTGTGCCAGAACACCGCACGAGACCGTTGCATCTATCTTATTATTACCGGACATATCATATCCTTGTTAAAAAAATGTGAATGTATCCAAATTGAATTCATATTTGATAATTTTCAAGCGATGCTTAGGTGATTATTGACGTTCCTATGAAAATTGTTGGGTTAACCTTTTAGTTTGCGATAAAACTCAATTGAATCATGAAAACTATGTGAAAAGAAAAGATTGAGAACTGATAGTGATAGAGATAGAAAAAGAGAAAGAAGTGGAAATTCAATGTGAAAAATCTATTCTCTTGTATAAAGTAATCAACAATGATTCATACTCTATGCAATTGCGTTCGGTGATGGGTTAAGTTTTAACTTAATCTATAGGCCCTGGTCTTCTCCCATTGTCAAACAATTTTGTTCAAGTTGTGATGCGCTTTGCTTCATAATGAAGTGTTAAAGGAAGAAGAATAAATACAATGTGTTTTTATCATGGTATATAGGTACGAATATGAATGTTATATAGATACGAAGTTTCTATTTTTGTGTTGAAAAATCTGTTTGGTGCCTCTTAACTAATTTTTTTTTTAAAACGTAGGACAAATGATTTAACTAATCAAATGTGTTTGATAGTCAGGATATGATAGAAATAAAATAGGATATGGAACTAGATAAAGACAATATATGATATAGACATTTTTTTTGAGAGAATATATGATATAGACATGATAAACATTAATATTATCATGTGTTTGATGCACACAACATAACAAACATGATATCATTATCTTATTATAATTAAATAAAAAAATTTACTCTCATAATTAATTAAATATTATAAAAATGACATGTAATTAATTATAACAACAAATCCATGTTATCATTATTTTAAAAAATGACATAATACCATGATAATAAACAAGGAAAAAATTTATAATCCTATCAGAATAATTTCTAACTCAACTTATTCTCAAGATAAAAATTACAAATGCAAGTGAGAGTAAGATAGAAAATGATTTATTTTATCATATCTCTTTGATACATCAAATATGATATTTAAACAAGATATGATTAATATACCATATTATGTCTCCTTATCCTCACCACCAAACAAATCCTTAAATTTTGAATCTTTTGCGGTGACTCATTGTTGGTAGTATAATGTTTTTTCAACAACAAAAGATGAAACATTTACCAAAGCCTAAATAATCATTTTTGTTTTTAAATGTGTAGTAAAAAATAATAATAATTTTTTAATGTATCAAAATTTTAAAATAGTATTTGATTATTCACTTTGCCTAATTAAAATAGTATTTTAATACTAACACTAACTTTTTATTTTTTTTAAAACTAACATAAGTATTAAAGGTGGCATTTAGGGTGGGTGAGGGAAAGATTTTCCCACTATAGGAAAGCAAATTTATACCACTAGATTAAAGAGAAACATTGATTTTAACATAGTCTCTCCACACTAGATTTTCCCCTTGTCTTCAACCTATTTTTAACCTCACAATCATCAACCAGACACCAATTAACCCACCACCAACAACAACTTTGATATTCAATCTTCATTGTAATTGTTGGAACAAGGAATTATCACGACAACTGTTTTTGTTCTTGTCGAGATGATGAACACAAAACACAACCTAGTATATGCTTTCTATCAATTACTGGAGTGGACTAGATAGGAATCATAGTGTAATATCATGAAAATTCTAGCATCACCATTGTATTAAACCATATATTTCTCTCATAAGACTCAAGCGATCAACTTCCGGTGACTCAACCTCCATCATGAACCCCTCTTGTGGGACCCACACACTCAACATTTCCGATTCCGATCCCTCCGCCAAGACAACACCACCGCCGTATCCGATGTCGGCGCTTACAAAACCTTCATCTCCGACTACAACGCTTCTCAGCCTCGCCGTCGTCCACGCTCACCACACCAACAAAACTCTGACATCCCTTTCATGTCATTCGACATAGATACCGTCGCCGTCTCTCCTCCTCCGGTTCAAGGATTGGCGGTTGCTCCACTAACATCGCCGATGAGGAGCCTCTCCTCGACGAGCTCGAGATCCACTGAGACCAAATATGGAGCAAATTCAATTTGGTGTTATTTTAAGTTGTATGTGATTTCTTAGATCCACCCAAATCAAATATGTGATTTCAACATGTGCAATTGAGAACTGGGTTTGATGTTGATGTTGGTGGTGGTGGTGGCGGTGGTGCTAGGTGAGTTGGGACATGGAAGAGAAAGAGAGGGATGGAAGATAAAAAAATAATCCAGTGCTGAGGGAGTATGATAAAAGTGTGTTTTTCATTTCATCTAATAGTTACTTTTCTAGGATGGGAAAATCTTTCCCTCACCCATCCTAAATGCCACCATATTTAAAGATTGTTAAGACTAAAATTAACAAAAATATTTTGATATAAAAAACTATTTGGATATGAGATTATTGTGACTCTTACATTTGTCCATTTGTTGAACTTTGTGTTTGGTAAATTGTGATTTTCATTTCTGGATCAACCGACACATTCAATCTCCTTTGCTTCAACTCTACTCTGCACATTCTTTCTTCATCATATCACTCCCTCACTCACTCACACTCTCCTACCGAGTTACCCCAACGATTCACCAAACTCACTCACTCACTTACATAAACGCCGTCGTGGCTCACACACCTATACCAATGGATTCCTCCTCCGACGAAGACGACGACCACCACAACCTCATCCACCAACCCTCCACAAAACCCCGAACACCTCCCTCTACATTCAACGTCGAAGATCTCAATTCCCGATTCCGGCGCGTCAATTTCACCTTCCAAAAAAAGCACTACATTCTCGCCATTCTCCTTCTCCTCCTCCTTCTCTTCCTCTTCTTCTCAGTCCCCAATCTCCGTCGTTACTTCACCACCTCATTCACCTCCGACTCCATCACCGATCGAATGAAAGAATCCGAATTACGCGCCATTTATCTCTTACGCCAACAGCAGCAACGTCTTTCAACCGTTTTCAACTCTTCCGATCAGAATCAAAACCCTAACCCTAAGCTAATTGAAGATCTGAAATCTGCATTATTCAAACAGATTTCAATAAACAATGAAATTCAGCAGATTCTGTTGAATCCACATAGAACAGGGAATGTAATTGATCCTGAATTCAATTTCGGAAATTCGAATTTCAATGTTGGGAATTACGATAGATGTAGAACTGTTGATCAGAGTTTGTCAAAGAGGAAAACTATTGAATGGAATCCTAAAAAGGATAAATTTTTAGTTGCTATTTGTGTTTCCGGTCAAATGTCGAATCATTTGATTTGTTTAGAAAAGCATATGTTTTTCGCAGCGATTCTTAATAGGGTTTTGGTGATTCCAAGTTCTAAAGTTGATTATCAGTATGATAGAGTTGTTGATATTGATCATATTAATAAATGTTTAGGGAAAAAAGTTGTGATGTCTTTTGATGAATTTTCGAATGTTAAGAAGGGTCATTTGCATATTGATAAGTTTCTTTGTTATTTTGCTTTGCCTCAACCTTGTTATTTGGATGATGAGAGGTTGAAGAAGTTGGATGGGTTGGGTTTGGGTATGAGTAAACCTAAGGCTGTTTGGGAGGATGAGGATACGAGGAATCCAAAGAAGAAAACTGTTCAGGATGTTATGGATAAGTTTTCTTATGATGATGATGTTATGGCGATTGGTGATGTTTTTTATGCTAAAGTGGAGCATGAATGGGTTATGCAACCGGGTGGACCGATTGCTCATCAATGCAAGACTTTGATTGAACCTAATCGCCTTATTTTGCTTACTGCTCAGCGATTTATTCAGACATTCCTTGGAAGGAACTTCATTGCTTTGCATTTTCGGAGACACGGTTTTTTGAAATTCTGGTACTACCTTTATTCCTTTTTCTGGTTTAATTTCTCATAAGATTATGGGGTGTATATACTGTTGACATGAGTCTGATGTGTTAGAGTATACTATTGCCTGAATCTGTGCATTAGATTAATCAGATATTCCTTGCATATGTAGTCAAGATCGGCTTTGATCCGTTGAATCAGCTTTAATAGCAAACTTGAAATCAAAGCGGTTCGAACTTGATCCAAAGATTTTGAGTTGTTGACTGCATGAATGCGTAGAATTTTTTACTGCAGGGATCCGAATTTGAATGAAGTGCCAACTGCATTTTCATGGCTCATGAGTTATGGCTATTCATTTTTAGTTGTTTTGTTTCATTTCATGGTTAACATGATCTGCTTGAAATAATGTAAAAAGTTATGCATGCATGTAAGGCTTTTAGTTGATGAGAAACTATCCTGCAACTTTAGTGCTCTCTTTTTCCCTCTACCATATTGCCTTACTTATCCATTTTCATGTTTGCAGTAATGCTAAAAAACCAAGTTGCTTTTTCCCCATCCCTCAAGCAGCAGATTGCATCTTGAGGGTGATTGAGAGGGCTGATGCACCCATCATATATCTTTCTACGGATGCAGCTGAAAGTGAAACTGGTCTACTTCAGTCACTGATTGTGCTGAATGGCAAGTCTGTTCCACTTGTAATTCGGCCAGCACGGAATTCAGCAGAAAAATGGGATGCTTTGTTGTACAGGCATCATATTGAGGGAGATTCACAGGTGAGATGGCAGTCCTTGCTTATTTTTTTCATGTGCTTTAAACTTAAATAGTGTACCTGGCCTAAATTCACCATCCATATCTGATCATTAGGATTACAATTTACAAATGAAAGTTTCATGGGTAACTTGGTACTTTAAAGATAGAGTTTTTGCCATATCTTAGAGAAGCGTCGAATTCATTGTGTGTCTATTCTAGGTAGTCTTATCCTGTATTTACAAAATACTGATTTCATGACTCAAGCTTGTGACCTTGCGCTAAGGATCCTCTTCTGTTACAATTTACAAAACATGCAAAAGACTAACACTGTCAAGAAGACACAACTGTTGATAATGCCCCTGGTTTTCGCTTGAATTTATTGTTGTAAGTTCTGGAAAGATTTGTGCTCCCTTTTTCCCCTTGAAAAGGCCCTTTTAAGTTTGAAGCTTAGTAAATGAAATCTTATCATTCTCTTTTTGTCACACTGTTATAACATTTTACTGTCAGGAAAAGGAAACTTTAAGAGCTGTAGGTCCTATGGTATTCAACTTGTTTCCTTTAGTTGTCTAAGCCTTGCAGCGGGATTGGCTTCAGCCCGGGAATAAGTTTAAGTATCTGTTATGAACATTTCTTTGTGCAAATCCCCAAAACGGGATAGAATTGATTAACAATGAAGATGATAACCTTCCACACAAGGCTACCCCAAAGGAGCACTCTCCTTTCACGCTAGATAATTCCCTAGTGACGAAATTTAATTATTCAAAGCTATCTTCCCCTCTACCATTCGAGGGATATTTAAAGACTCGAGAATAACCAAAATAACAACTTGTAAACACCGACTAACAAAGTTATCAACTTACCAACTAACTTCTACTAACTAACTAACTCTTAACTACTCGAACTATCAAATACTCTAAATCCTTACAGAATCCCTGCCAAATTTGGTTTGATATGGCGTAGTCACCGATTTTTTTTGTAGGCTCATAATGAAAGGATAATGCTTATATTGAACTAAAAACAATTAAACACTTGTTTATGAACTTATAGTTGTATAAGTATCTACTACTTTAATTTGCACCTTCCCTCTCTCTGAATTTTTTTGCGCAGAGAATGCATGAGAGCTAATTGTCCAATTTTTAAACCACTATGAAAGCTGATTGGCCAATTTTTAAACGACTATGTCAACAATTTGTTGTTATTTCATGAAAAACGAAACAACAAAGATACTCTCTTTCAATTTATTTCGGTGATGTTCATTATGAATATTTTCACACTGAAGGTGGAAGCTATGTTGGACAAGACTATATGTGCCATGTCTAGCGTGTTCATTGGAGCACCTGGTTCCACTTTCACTGAAGACATTTTGCGGCTGAGAAAGGACTGGGGATCAGCATCGCTGTGTGATGAGTACCTTTGCCACGGTGAAGAACCGAATATTGTAGCGGAAAATGAATGAAGATCGAAGATAATGACGGTTTTCTTGTGCCGTTGCTCTGGACCAGACACTTGACCGCCCTACCATAGGTTCGATTGTATTTTTCTTGTATGAGTAGTCATGTATGATAATAGAATTAGCAATTTTATTGATAAGTTTTGCTTGTTATATATAATTCTTTTCTTACATTGATTGAAATTTGTAAAATATACATACACGTTGATCCTGAATTTTGTGACATAACAGTGGTGGCATTTTAACATCCCATTTTATCTTTTAATTTGAAATCCAACCTTATCAATAACAGTTGTGGCATTTTAAAACATTCCATTTTTCGTCCCATTTTCGGTCCCATATAGCTTTCAACCGGCTCATTTAACAGGAGAAGCTGATAATTGTATTTAATATTGCTGAAAAAAAATAGGGAAAATGTTTAGCATTATGAAAAGTCATTGACAGACAAAATTATGAAAGCATCTCATTAGCTATTACCCTCTAATTTCTGTTTAAGCACATGGAATCTTTGAAAAGTTACTTCCTCCGTCCCATAATACATGATACAGTTGACCCTATTACGTATATCAATGCATAATTTTGAGCTTAAATATCTTGAATAATATATTAGAAAAAATTATGAAAATTTGATATTTTGAAAATAATTATCGAGACGAATCTAACGATATCTTATATGATATTATTTATCTTTGTATATTCGTAGAAAAATATGGTCAAAGTAAGTTAGGTCAAAATTGCACATTTTCAAATGGGTCAACTATTACAGGACGGAGAGAGTAATGTTTTGCATTAGTATAATGTGTCCAAAGTACTTCCTACCGTATTGCGAAGAGTTTCTATCTCTTGGGAATGGATTTCATTTCACCCATCCAAACCTTCATTCATCCACTCTTGGGACTTGCAGAAATATGAGTTTATATGAAATTCTTTGTATTATGGTTATTGGTGATGTGTGGAGGCCGTGAGACTATGGAACTTTTGGATCTGAGTTAGGCAGTCAGATCGATAAATCATCCCTAATCTAAATTTTGATATCAATATACAAAGAAAAATTTACAGGGGGAATGTGGTACGTATGATTGAAGTGTCAATTTAAAGTTACGATTGCACAAATTAAATGTGATTAACTATTTTTCTTAATATTTGTAACTTGATTAATTTTACTTAATCTATTCGGAAGGGATTGCTCTAAACTAGTATCATTTATATATAAATGAGTTTATCTACCAAAAAAAAAAAAATTTAGTTTAGAACAAATTGTTGAGTTTAGAACAATACACTCATATTTACTGGTCAATAAGAAATTGACTCATAACTTGTACAAACTTTATAACTATTTAGTTTTTTTTAGTGGTCTCTAAACCTTGTGGTCGATTGATGTGAGTTTTATTTTGATCATTAAAAAAGATAAGTGTTATTTAAACAATCGGGACAATCATAATTTACAAAGAAAAAATAGATATTTGTACGAAATTTAAAGCAATAGAGAGATAAAGTAAAAAAAAATGTGAGTAAGAGAGAAAACGGTCACAAAATACATATTCAAAGATTATTTCTCCTAAAAAAAAAAATGAGTTTGAAACAATCTACGGAAAAGAAAGGAAAAAATGGCATTACGTTGCCAATTCAAAGAGAAAAAACTTTTTTTTTTTGTAAGTAACTTTCTTTTTATAAATAGTTTAGTGATTAGAAAAAATGCGGAGCCGCATCCTTGCAAGTTTAAACTTGCGTCTCTTAAAATAAATGTCCCCCACCTGTGTTATATTTATAAGGCCACTTTACTCTATTTATTTAAAGTTTAATTAAGATACTACGACAATATATCATTATTATAATTATAATACAAACATATCTAGTCGTGTCAATCAATTAGTATAACAACTTATAGTGTTTTCATATTCATTAATAATTACATGTCAATACATTATTGAATGTGTATAGCCTAAGTGATAGAGCATACTACTGGATTAATCAAATTCATTTATTTACATTATGTAGTATGTGAACCATAACCGCAAACCCCGCCGCTTAACACATTCTTCATCACATCACATTTCTTTGAATCCATTTCTTGTTCCTCACTTTACCCATCAAATCAAATCAAATCAAATCCATTTTCTTCTTTTACCTTCACCGTTAGGGTTTAGGGTTTTTCAATTTTCACCATGAAAGCCAAATTGATCGTCTTCCCAATACGAGGCAGAAACTGGTGTTTCACCAGATCCATTGATCACACTCTCCCCGCTTCTTCCTCCACCGCCGATTTCTCTCAATCCCCTTCCACTCTCAAACAACTTTGGAAATCCATCAACACTGGCGATAAACCCTTCAACGCCAAAGCTGAACTTTTTACTGATTATGTCGCTAACAAGGTCTATTTCCCTTTCTTTCTCATTGTTTCTTCTTCATTTCGCTTTCTGGGTATCTCATTTTCTTCACATTTTTTATGCAGATGAATAATGGTTGGGTTACTTTGGAAAATGCACCTGATGGATCTTTCAAGAAGAAGATTCATGGGTCAGTTTCCTTTTTACTCAATAATTTTAAAGTGTTAATTTTTATTATTTTTGGAAGTTTTTGTTCTTGGGATTGAAATTTGATTTTGGGTTTTTTTTTTTTTTTTTTGCAGGTTGGGTTTGTGGCTATTGTCTCGTGTTAAGCCATCTGAGATTTTTTTGAAATCTATATCAAAGGATGTTACTGGTGTTGAAGTCGTTTACCCATCAAGGTTGGTGTTTAATCATAGTGTGGATGATATATTTGGTTAATCATAGTTTACTAATTCAGTTTTTTAAGATGTTATTGATTTTCCCCTTCAAAAATAGAAGAAAAAAAAGGATGATGTTATTGAATTTTTGTTCACTTATTTGATGTTTAACATGGAACTGTATGCAATGTGATATGAGAGGCATGGGACTTGTTTGGATAAACAACTTAATTTGCAACTTATAGTATAAGCGCTTATCAATTATCATGATATGTATGTAGGTATAAGCTATTTTCTATAACAAAACATAAAGATAAATATTTTTTCGTATGAGCAGAGTCACCTTTGGCTAGTAGACTTAGCAGGTAGCGAGCGTGTGAGAAAAACTGAAGCTGAGGGAGAAAGACTAAAGGAATCTTATTTTCATAAGTTGACTTTGGAGAAATTGTGAAAATAAGCTGAAAACAACTTATAAGCTATTTTCTTAAGTTCTCCCAAACTGTCTCACAGTTGCTTATTCCAGTAGATAAGCTAAAATAAGTCGATTTTTAAAGTGATTTTTCCCTGGTCAAAACTTCATTTTAAATGTAGCGGTTATTCTTGTTTGACAGAACCAGCTTTGCTTTTATGTACTTGTTGAAGTTGTAAATCCTATGGGATAATTTCCATTTGAAAATCACATGTGGGAACGTAATGCGGATGAACAAGAACAAGATTTGTCATTACATTTTTGCTTCTTTTAGCTTTAATTTATGAAAATTGTGATTTTTTTTTTGCAGTATGAATGCTCGACTTGTTCGTCGTAGACTACGACATATTGCGATGAGGTAATTATTCTCTCCTTTTCCTCACACTGATGGTGTTGGAGAAAATTACTTTCTGTGTTAATGCGGCATGTGAATAAATTTTTAATGCTACTAATATTTATTTTATATGATAGGGGCACAATTATACACCGGAAGTTCTTTTATGGTTCAGTTTCATTGATTCCTCTGTCTTCTGCATTTAGCGTACGTATGTGTTCCGTTAAGGTTAACTAATATATTATGGTTTTTTACAAAGATTTTCAAGATTGTGATTTTGCTCTTCAATTGAATGTTTGATTCATTTTTTGCTTCAGTAGATAATCGTTTTTATTAAATTTACATTTCAGATTTTACCTTTGCCTAATGTCCCATTCTTCTGGATTTTATTCCGCTCGTATTCTCATTGGAGGGCCCTTCAGGTTTGCACCGCTGATAAATTTACTTGCACTTGCATTTTATTATTTTCCCTCTCCTCTCATTCATGTTATGTTGGCTGTTTTGCGGTCTCAATCAGAGACTTTCCTTTTACCTGTCTCAACTTTCTAATACTCTTGCCAAACTCTGCAAGACAAAACTTCAAATCTGTCTAAGAATGCCAGTTATTCCTTGAAATAATGAGGGATTTCTGCTATATATTGAATCTTACTGTTTCTTTTTAATCATCACAAAATGTTATAAATTTAGGGTGGTGGTACTGTATAAATCACAGAATTATCAATGTTAAATAAACGTTGTTTGATGTCGAGCAAATTAAAGAATTTACACGGCTCATAGATAGTTGTCAGTTAGTCATGGAGGAATTTGCTTGATGTTGGTGTTTTAGCCCCACCCAAATTGGCTTCTTGATGTTGGTGTTGCATTAGGATGATATTGTTTTTAGTCCTTGGATTTTTCATATCTTGTCTGGAGCTTGGCTTCTAACTAAGTCCCCTTATCTTGGATTTTGCATTAAAATTTGCTCTGTTTTCAATTCTCAGGGAAGTGAGAAGCTGTTTCAACTAGTCTCAGATGGCAGCCAGTCTTCAAATACTTACTCGGGTAAGAAGGAAACTGAGCATGAAGACTCTGAAAATGAAAGCCTTGGTTTGGATGAACCACATTGGGTAAGTATACATATTCTTCTCTAGTATTAATTGAGATATCGAATGAAAAAGCAATTTTAAAGCTAGATTAAACACAATTTTACAAATATGCAGTGATTATATTCGAGATTGGTGAGTTTATAGTGCGCCACATTCATTACTCTAAAGTATTTCATGCATAAGCTAAATCCTTCTTTTTTTAAGCTTTTGGCACATTCATTCATTGTGTTAATTATTATTTTTTTGTAATTTGATGCAGACCAATTTAAAACCATGTAATTTGCAATTCATGTTATCTTTATTATTTTTTGGGTGCATTAGATGTGCAATTATTTATAGGCAAATGCTGACATGTGGCCATGAACTAAATATGGAAATGTTGTTTTGGAAGTTGTGTATTCAATTCAATTTTTTAAAAGTTAAAAAATTGCATCTTCTAAACTTGGGGTCGGACAATTTGGTCCTTGAAATTCTAGATCACATTAGTCCCTTGGAAGATTAGGTACTTAAATTGATTGATCCAAAAGGACCAATTGTGATTGAGTATCTTTCATTTTAGAAATTTTGGAATTTCCTTAACTCAACCGACCAAATTGTCTGACACATAATATTAAAGACTTGTCCGACACGCATGCGTAAAATCACAAACTCCCATATCTTATTATTAATTTGGTGTGCAAAATCTCTACAACTCGTGGTTTTGCACTCTTTGCTTAATATGCAATTGATGAACAAGAATCAGGTCTATAATTTTATACTTTATCATATAATCCAATTATCAACGGATATGAAATCTCTTTCCCAAGGGCATCCAAAGTAGTTATAACATTCATTACTACTTTATGTGCTGGAGTTCATTGTCTACTTGCTAATATATTATATTTCTTTTTAAATGGTGTATCAATTAGGTTTTGACTCCATCCAAAGAGCTTGAGAATATTGTTCGGCAAGAGGATGGGAATGATGGCCTTAGTAGAGGCACCATCGAAGAAATTTGCAAGATATATGATTTGAACACCCAAGATGTCGTCAAATACGAAAAGTCTACTTTTTAATCACCAGATTTGTAATACAGGTTTTTGCATAGACATTTTTTGACTCATTTTTAGGGAGGCGCCAACTTACTCAGACTTATCAATGAATTTCTTTGTCAATAACAAATCTTTGATAGTGAAAGGTTAACGGTATGAATTTGTATAAAGAATTCTTTTAATGTGTTTATGAGTATCTAATGATATTAATGGTGATGTTTTTGCAATGCTGATCATTAAATTAGAGCCATGTTTGTAAAATAAAGTTTATTGCCAATAGTATGGCTTAATACATGCTTTGGTCCCTTAATTTATTTTTGAATTTCAATTTGCTCCTCTAACTTTAAACTGTCTCAATTTGGTCCCCTAAGTATACCTCCGTTTATCCAACTGGTCTTTTATGTTAGTTTTTGTAAAAAAAACGTTAACTTTGTCCATGTTGGCTACATGGATAAAGTTAACGTTTTTTTAAAAATACTAACAGAAAGGGCCACTTGGGTAAACGGAGGTATACTTAGGGGACAAAATTGAGACAGTTTAAAGTTAGGGGACCAAATTGAAATTCAAAAATAAGTTAAGGGACCAAAGTCAATAGTATTATACTTCTAAATTGTTACATTTCAGACTTTCTTTTTGAATTAACATTTTGTAAACTTGCTTTCAACATAATATGCGTGTAACCTGGATTATAATAAGGTTTCTTTGGTATGGTGACAAGTTTAATTTTAAAGAACTAGTCTAGTTGAATTTTAGAGTTGAGTTAGGGACGAGAAAATATGTCGCGAAAAATTTAGTATCTTTTTATATAAAAGTGTAGATATTAGAAAAATCCGATTGAAGATTAAGGGATGTATTGGATTGAGATTTTAAAAGACTTTTTCGTTTTAAAAAAGTCTTGTGGTATTTAATTAAGATTTTTAAGGAATGTAAAACATTCTTGTGGTATTCAATTAGGATTTTCAAGATTTTTGAATGAGTCCAATAAAATCCGGTGGTATTCAATTAAGATTTTGCACAACTTAAAAATTGTCTATTGGTATTTAAAATTCTACGGATTTTAATGGATTGTTGTGAGTAATGGATTTTATGAGACTTTTTAGTGTAAAATGTACCTACTAACAATCTCACACATAGCCTTAAGACTTTTCCGTCTCCCCTTGAGATTTTTTTAGAAGATACATATACACTTTTTTTTGGTCTGATTTGTTGTTATGTTTTAGTCCGATTATTTCTGTACCATGTTTTTTACATTTCAATTTCTCGTTTTATTTCTTTCCTCCAATTTGTTTTATTTTTACAACAATTCTTGTTATTATTTTATTTTATTTTATGATTTGTTGTTACTTTTTCTTTCCACAATTGTTTCTAAGATATTATTTGGTTATATTGATTAATCATTTTCTTTTTATTGATATTGTGTTGTTGTTCTGGTTGTTATAATAATTATTATTATTATTATTATTATTAAATAATAAGTGAATGTTATTTTTATTATTAGGTAGTTTTTCTCTTTAATTTTATTGAATATATATTATTTGGTATATAAACATCATACTTTTGACAATTAGGAAACAACAATTGTGTTTATAAAATAACTAGTTCGTTCTTTATACATATTAGTGATCAAATGAATAAGAAAACAATCGAGAGAAGGGTAAAGACAAAGATAGTTATTCAGCTTGGATCATGGATGAAACTATTAGGTTGTTGTGCCTCCTTGTGGATGCTATAAATAGGGGATTATGTGATGTCAATAAGTCGTTAGCAAACAAAATGTAGAGCGAAACTATTGGCTAATAGTACCAAACTTTGCAAGAACATCTGCAATTGATTAGCTTCCCTCTAGACATGTTGCCAACGAACACAAGCACATACGCCTTAATCTAAAATAAGATAGTATGATAAGCATTTGAGCAACTAACATCCTCATCATATTGGTAGAGAGACAAACTTGATCCAATACAATTCAATAGCCAATGTATATGAAGCATTTAAACATGGGATCAATTACAGTATTGTGAAATTATAAAATTCATAACGTTAAACGATAACAGAGACAAACTTGATTGATAGACATCGACACTACTTTTACATGGTTGAAGAGTTAGGATAAAATCTTACAATGTAGAAAGGGAAATAAGCTTTTGGAAGTTCATCCAGTGGTGCTGTTTCAATCAATTTGTGTATAATAACTCTAATCCCGTACCGAAAAATATTGCAGGTCAAAATGCGCTATTTAAAGGCCAGAAACAAAATTGACTAAGACACTGGAATTAAGCATAGTTACCACATTGCCATGGTATTAAAGCTTTAAACCAAGTTTTTACTTTTTATACAAATAAATGCAGGCATGCTGGAGTTTAAAGGCAGTTAAAAACTTATGAAGACTTTTTCATTTGAGAAGCTGTCATAAGCTAGAAACTATTGTCCAACCTGGACCAAAAGGTTGTTACAATTCATCAAGTTCAATTTTTGTTGCTATGCTACAACTTCTCATAAAATTTCTAGCTTTTGAACAACTTTCTCTCATATTCTTATCGTGTTGGGTTGGAAATAAAAAACACATTGAAGGACATATATGATAGCATTACAGATATTATTCGGAAAACAAAAAACAGATACGATTGTGACCATTCTACTACATGATAATGACCATTTATCATCTCTGTACTACATAATGAAACAAGTTTTCAACTATGCAGACTGGACAGAGCTTGAAACATTAGCATTGTTGTTATTAAAAACTAGGCTCAGCTCCGAATGAAAAGACCAATAACGAATATCATGTTCTGCGAATTCTGCACCAGTGGCTGCTGAGAAACCAATCCTTACCCACTCAGGAACAATATCTTTCAAAGGCACAACATCACTAAGGATATAACTATCAGGAAGTCCTGGATAAGACAAAACTACACTTAACACATTAGTGTGAGCATCAAACCTTACCAAAACATTAGCCTCTCTTCCATTTTCCAAAACCCATGATGTAGTGCTTATTGACTTAATACAGTTTACATTGATGCCAATATGTCTATTTATTTTTGGATCCCAAGTATTATGAAAAGTGTCAATTTCAACTGCAACTGTTTGAATCGATTTATTGTAAGTTTCGCTGTTGAAAACTCCGAGAAATCCTGCACGCCCGATGTTTTGTGGCTGAGTATCAACCGGTGCAATGAAGAAGGCCAAACCGTCGGCAACATTGCTACTATAAGGAGCAGTTATGGCAAAAGTGAAGAGTGTTTCGAAGTTAGCCACGTCTCCTGTTTTGCTATCCCAAATATGAATAGGAGCAGAATATAGAGCTCTGCCAATAGAGTTCTTGACTGCCTTGGTAAGTTGTAACTTCCCTGTCGAGGTAGTTATGGCATTGCCTTGGAAGATTAGATTCTTTTGGTCTTGGCTAAACTTTGTGATGGTAAAAGAAGTGAGTTCTGTTGAGTTCACCTTATTGATATTGAATAACAAGATGAAGACTGTTAAGGAGATGGATAGAATAACATAGAAGTTGGAGGAGGAGAAAGACATTATTGTTTGTATTTCTTTGGTTTTTAAATTATTGTAATATGCTACTCAAGATATATCTCTATGCAAATTATGCTACATGTTTATATAGGAACACATGATTACATGAAGACAAACACATGTCCTATCTTTTCCATGCGTGGATAAAAAAAAAATCATACATAATCACGTGGATAATATTTTATTTCAGACATAATCTATCCATATCGTACCAACCAATGCAATTTTGTGTTTTATCCACCTTAAGGCCTGAAATTCTCCTTTCAAAAATAGAAATGATATTTATACGATTATTTTTTATAATTTTTGTAACAGTTTTCTCTCTAATTTTTGAATTATGAAGACAAAAAAATTAAAAAAAATGTATGCTTATTTTGGTGTGGAGGTTTTTTTTTCCACAATTCTTTTAGTAAATACATTTTCTAATAAATGATAATATTTCCGACCTTTCTTTTTTACCTTTATTTTTAATTACAACTTTGTGAGTGAAAATACAAATTCTCCTGCACATGTGTAATTTAGTTGCCTGATTTATCCCACATTAGCATACTAGAAGAGTTTTTTAACCTTACTCATATGATCACCATTGAGGAGTTGAAGAATCTTAATAAGTCTTTCATGATTATCTATTTATTTACATAAAAGTTGATTTCGTTTTAAATATTTACTTTGTATCCTAAGTATGATATTGTGTTTAATATACATGACACCTATTTTATTGTTGTAAGAGGAATAAATGAATTAATTAAGGACAACTGCTAATGGTATACTGCATGTTCTTACAACAAAAAGTGTACGCGGATTCTAACATTTATTTTTGTGACAACTACAACCGCCGTATTATGCATGTCACATGTAAAAAATTTATCATTGTTTATGAGGGTTTCAGATATACACAATCCGGTCACAAATATAAGCAAAAATTCGTGTTTAGATTCATTCAATAAATGTTATATGTGGTCTTTATTGTAGACAACATACATTATTTATTGAATGAATCTAAAACATAAATTTTTGTTTATATTTGTGACCGGAGAGTGTATATAATTCTTGAAGAACTAAATATTGAATATCAAGCATCCTCGAAGGATGGCAAAAATCATGATCTTTCTTGGTGTTGATAGATTTATGGTTGAAAATAAGATCTATTTTACCTTTGTATAACTTTTAAAATGAAATTATTGAAGAATTATACATTGGAGAATGTAATGTAGTTATCGAAGAATTAATTTGTTATTTTAAGGATCCTTGAAGAATCGCTCAAATAAAGAATTTTCTTGATCATTGTTTATAAAGATTTAGAATATAGCTCCTGAAGAACTAAAATTAAATATTAAATCATCCTTGAAAGATTGCAAAATTGTGATTTTACTTGCTTATTGTTCATAGCGTTTTGTGGAGTTCTTGACCACAATTCAAATATATAAGATCGATTTGATCTTAGCATAAGTTCTATCAAAAAAAAAAATTATGTCTCTTGAATGTTCTCTTGAAGTAGCAACATTGAGAAAACAATATCAAGAAAATTTTGGACGATAAATCACATTTGTGATTGAATGTTCTCACATGATAAATTGAACTTTATTTTTTAGATTGTATCATCCATACTGTTTGTTTCGTATAATTTGTGTTCCGCCTATTTTTTTGGTAGAATGCTCCACATAATTTCTTATCTGATGAGATAGTAGGTACAATGCTTGTGAATTTGATATTGTTGCTACTTTTGAAACAATTAAGATTTATGAACTATATTATTTTAAAATGGATTCTTGTTAGTTGACAGAATAACTATAAATGAAATTTTGTATTATTGATTCCTTCTAAAAAGTATGTTTATGATATTTTGAGGTCTCAAGCAAGTATTGCTCCTAGAACTTGGCCTCATTAAGGGGCACATTTATTTTATGTATACTTTGTTGGATTTTGTTTGTGAATGAAAGATGTCTTTTGTAAAAGACTAAAAATGACTATAAAAATTATTGAAGGCTCCAGAAGAGCAAATATATTGTTATATGGAGTAATAGAATTGTACATTGAGAATGCATTATATGATATCCAAAAGAACATTATATTATAAATTTATTACGTTTCAAGGATATCATTCTAAACTGATATCATATTGAAGAAAAACAAATGTTAAATATCTCCATATTACAAGATATAAATAAGTGTATTGAAACAAAAAAATTATCTTTGATTTATACTACACTTATATTAGTGAAATGGAAGCACATATTATTGTAAACCTGAAGTTTACATATTATATTATTAGTGCAATGGAAGCACATATTATTTTAAACCAGAAGTTTACAAATCGTTGGGAAGACCGGTTGAGTTATCCCGGATCTATTATCATGCAGAAACTAGTTGAAAAAAAATGCACATATATATATGTTACTAGTTCCCAAAGAAAGTTGACAATTTAAAAGAATGAGTCTCTCACTTACATAAGATGATATTTAAATTAATACACTGATCATGTGAATCACTTGGATATTATATGATTTGAATCAATGCATCAACTAAATGATCACATGTATATTCACAACCAGAAGTTTGTGAGATTATTATGTCAACAATTTGACTAAGAGTTTATTTTATGAACTTTTCAGAAAGCATTTGATAAGTATCATTCGTCAGTTGAAATTGACATTGAATAGCTGGTAGCATATGCTTATAAAAATGGGCTTGAAGATTCATTCTTTAGACGTCTAAATTAATTGTATAATTGATACTTATGAGACCATACTTTATAAACTTCAGATTGGTTAGGAGACCATGTCTTATAAACTCTATTTTGGGAATCAATAATCTTGTATGTTGAGATATTGATTTGCATCAAGCCAGCACATTACTATATATGCGTCTTCCCCTTAATTTAGCATTGGTTTTAGGTTAACAACCTAATATTTTTCATCTAAGTGGATTTTGGATGTGTTGTGTATATCACAATTGCTCCAATCTAAGATAAGTCTTGAAAGAATATTGGGAAAATATATTTGATATGAACCTCCATCTATCATTAATTGTACTGAACCAACTTGTTTACAGCCCAGTAGGTTGATTATCAATTGATGGATTAGTTTTCCTAATATTAGGGGGAGATAATAAGCAGCTGAAAATGAGAACTTGAAGTTCAAATAAATTATTTGAAAAGAAATATTATTGTCTCGTCTTGATCCTCAAGATATAACTCATTTGCAAAGGTAAACAAATCAAATATCAGTTGCTAATGCTCCAAAAGAAATAGATTTTCATGTCGGATAATCTAATATTGCAAATGAGTCTCAATCGTGCCTGAAGCATGATAGATCAATTGGTTCCAAATATAAAAAACCTCAAATAAGAATAGGATCTTAAAGGAAAGATAACTCAAACGATGATATAGAAACTCTAAAAGAGTTTTCTAACATAATTGATTTTTCCAGTTCCAAAAGAACTAATCAGGTACTTGAAACTTATGAAAAATTAATAAATTATGTCATGAATAAAAGATCTCAATGGAATGAGATGGAACCGAAACGAATTTAATGTTGACGTGTTTTTGCATATAATATATATATATATATATAGTTTGATATGTTCCCATAAGTGAATTGGTAAATATCTATAATTTATTTAAGAGACATATATTGTTTGAAGAAATATTCACCTGAAGCGAATTCAAGAACTTTTTCATACTTGAATAAGTTTAGTAGCACATGAAAGACTCACATTATAGAAAGATGTGTTACAATTTATTTGGCTGACTTGATAGTGATGATTATATGAAACTCCCTGAAGGATTTCATTTGTGTAAGACATACTATCAAAATTATTGAAAAGATGACATCATTTATCCATTTTAAGGATATGGAAATGAATTTCTTATAATCTATTTTATGATAATCGAATAAAAATTATTAGAACTCCGGAAGAGATTCTAAAATTTGTTATATAAATGTCGATATGAACAATTCTAGTTGATTATGTAATAGAATGATTGTGATGTCACTTGATGTGAGTAAAGATCATGTCCTCAAATAAATTGTGAACAATCTGAATTAGTTAGATATTGCAGCAAAGTCAAGCATACAATTTATAAGGAGACTTTTTCAACAACTCAATATGAAGATATCTCAAGAGCCGCTAAATTGGAGAAGAGTATGGAGATAAATCATATCATTTTACATAGTCACCTTGAAGTAAAGATTTTGGGTAACTAGCATAAAAGATTATTTGACCTTCTTCGTCTAACATATAATTGTTTTTATGAGGGGGAGACACAAATTTGTTATGCATTCTTTTTCCCTTAACCATGGTTTTATCCCATTGGATTTTCTTGGTAAGGTTTTTAACGAGGCAAATTATGATACAAAGGATGTTGTACTCTTTTTCCTTTACTATAACTTTTTTTCATCAGGTTTTTCTCTAATAAAGTTTTAACGAGGCATATCTTTCATGGACATCCAAGAGGGAATGCTATGAATAATATTAGAATACTGCTCTTTACCCAACACATTTATCCCACATTAGCATACTAGAAAAGTTTTTTAACTTTACTCCTAGGATCACCATTGAGGAGTTGAAGAATCTTAATCAAGTCTTTTATGATTATCTATTTATTTACATAAAAATATTTACTTTGTATCCTAAATAAGACACTGTGTTTAATATACATGACACCTATTTTATTGTTGTAAGAGGAATAAATAAGGTAATTAAGGACAACTGGTGATGGTATACCGCATGTTCTTGCAACAAAAAGTGTATGTCTAACATTTATTTTTGTGACAACTACAACCGCCTTATTATGCATGTCACACGTAGGTACATAATAACTCCTATTAACGTAAATTTTTAATCCACGTAATTCCATAAATTTTTATGTTTTATGCTTTTGAACTCTTCTCATCCACAAAGGACTCCACCTCCACTTTATAAAAGCACTAACTATCAGAAATATCATAACCCAGTTCAGTATCCATGGATCATTTGATTACATAACCAATACGAGAGACAAAACAAAAGCAATAAAATCATATTTTGCAAATGTCATCGGATAAGAACAATCAACAACAAGAGGAAAAAAGTAAGAATCGGTTCAACAATGAATCTAATATAGTCGTACTAGATTAAAATTATAGTAAGTATCAAAAAAAATTCAAGGTAGGATGGACTAATTGCACATAGGGGTAATTCGAGTCCAACATTTTTTTGAAAAGCCATAGTATAGCTTGGAAACAAAAGAAAATTGAAGTTGTCACTTTAACATATTACACCATGACTACCCATAACATAACAATCATGAAGGTGCATTTTAGTTTATGCTTATTCTATCTTTTTTTATTATCCAGTGGAAATTAAACTTTTATGATGATACAATTTATTGGAATTGCTATCTATCATGACATAACCAAATTCATCACAAGGCCGATACTTAGATACAATACAAAGAGACAAGACATTGCATTGATAATTGTTTTCCACTACAAAGAATGAACTTATGTAATGTAATAACTTATATGGTATCTTTTGAAGTTAAGATATGACCAAAGTATTGAGCACAAAAGAGATATAATTAAAGAGTGAACAAAACATAGTATAACAGATTTCACTCGAAGGCCAAAAACATTCAATTTGCAATATGTTATGGAGCCATAAGTAGTTCATGTTATAGGTTGCGGAAGCAACCTACGTAAAATCTCACTAATAAAAACAACAGTAACAAAGATAAAGGAAGGTGAAATTTATGTAGAGTTAGTATACATAACCGACATATATAAATATAAATAGTATAAATAAAGACGACGAAGGGAGCATAATTTAAAAATGTATTTCAATATTTTGACAACTTTTGGTGAGAGGAATACAACTATACAGATAATTGGACAATAAAATAAAAAAGATAAGATAAGATAAAAATGATTGATTTGAAGAAGAGCGTTTAACCACTATCATTTTTCTCAATATACTGCCAAAATTGAACCTTTGAGCTAAGTTAGCTTCATCGTCTCCGTTCACCACCGTCATCTCCTTCAATGTCGAAGAGCGGCAGTTCTTCATATCCCCATCCTCTTTCCGTTAACAGGGACAAACTAGGAGAAGTAAGCCCTCTTCTTCCTATTCTCCTTCTTCTTTTCATCGTTTCTTCTTTTCTACTATGTTTTTCTTCTTCTCGTTGCTGCTTTTTGATTAATGTTGAAAGTAAATGGTTGTTCTTCAAAATTTAATTAATGTTGTTGTTAATTTAAGGTGTTTAAATTTCATGTTTTTCTTAATATTTAATTAATGTTGATGAAATTATTTATGTTAAAATTGCCATTACAAATGTTGATTCGGTTCTTAGTAATTTGTTAAATGGGTTGAGGTAGTAGTTGTTGGTTTGGAATTTTACTACTATTTCACTTGTTGGGGTCAGGGTTGGGGTTGTTGTGGATTGTTTATGTTGTGATCAGGTTAGGGTTGGGGATTTATGTTTACTGTTTGGGTTAGATTTCTGACATATTAACCTAATTTTGACCTATGTTGTATTAATGTTGATAAAAAAAAAAAGTTGTCTGCAATATCAGTTTTAATTTTGTTTCTACTTTGTTATTTTCTTAATTGCATTTATTGCCTTAACGTTTGAAAATTATGAACGGTGTTTTTTTATAAAATTGTAATTTTGATTAAAAGTAAAAATATAAATGTTTTTTGCTTTCAAATTATAACAAATCAAAGTAACCATAATTATCTATTTCAATGAAACTTACAATATCAAAAAATTATATAATCTAAATTCTTTTTTTTTTTTAATTACACCAACAACAATTATTTTTGAAGGATCCAACAACAATCTTTATTATTAAAAAAGTTGTTGTTTAAAGGTATAATTGAGATAATGAAAAAGTAAGTATAGACACACTCATCTAGTTTGTTACAGGAAAAATTGAATATGTGTGTTTGTTACACTTTTATTTTAATATTTAAATTTATTCTTATTTATTTGTTACATGCGTTGTTTGTATTGAAAAATATGAATATTTTTGAAAAGTAAATTCAATTCAAAAGAGTTGAAAGAGGTAGTTTTCTTTATATATAGTATAGATAATTTGATTTTCTTTCTTTTATAGAGGTTGAATGAGGTTCCTGTGGAGATATATAATTCAGTTTATTTTGTTTCTTTTTTCGATACTGAATTACGTTCCTTCTCCAGATATAAGTTCCTCAGTCGTTGCTATTCTCTTTGTGTGTGATGAAAGCTTAAGCAAAGTTGTATATGCTGCAGCGCGCAAACACTTCTTTGACATCCTGTTAAGCATCTTGGTAGCCTAACTACCCTCTGCAAAAAAGACGAAGATTTGGAGAAAGTTAAACTCGGTTACTTAAGCAACGTTCAATTTTCTATCGAGAATATGCACGATGTTAACTTTAGCAATGGTGTAGATGCAAACAGCTGATTCTGTCTTCGGTCAATTGCAGAGAAGATTATTGTTAGTCTCTGTCATTCAATATTGACCTAAACCCACTTGAGCATTTCATATTTTCTAAGTATAAGCATAACTGCACGTCGCGTCTTGTTGCTACTTCTAACGATGCTATGTGTCATTGTCGGGACTTCTTGACCATTCAATTCAGCTCCAACATTCTCATAATGGCTTTCTCACGGATAGTTCCTTAATCTATATCATTGATGACAATCTTAAATTTGAGCTTTTGAATATTGATTCACGTGGGTTTAAATAAATTAAAGGCAAGCTTGGATTCACGCAAAGAGCGGCTGGTTTACGTCGACCGAAAAAGGATATATATACATACTTATATTTTTTAACTTTTATACATACATATACATTAATTATAAAGTTGTACATTAATTTTTTGGTTTCTTGTGTTATAGATGGTTGATTTGATAAATCGTTGCGGGTCATCAAAAACTCCACTTACTGATTTTTGCACTCCACTTATATGAAATTGGCAAAACACAGTATAACAAATTTCACTCCAAGACTAAACACATTCAGTTTGCGACATACGTAAAATACCGCTAATAAAAGCAGCAGTAACAAAGATAAAGGAAGGCAAAAATTTATGTAGAGTCAGTATACATAGCAACCATAATACTATAATTAAAGTCGACGAAGGGAACATAATTTAGAAGGGTGTTTCAAGATTTTGACAAACTTTCGGTGGGAGGAATACATCTATACAAACTATTGGACATGAAAAAAAAAAAATAAGATAATGTTGAGAGATTAATATTGAAAGCAAATGATTGTTCTTCAAAATTTAATTAGCGTTGTTGTTAGTTTTTAGGGTGTTTAAATTTCTTGTTTTTCTTAATATTTAATTAATGTTGATGAAATTATTTATGTTAAAATTGCCATTACAAAAGTTGATTCGGTTCTTAGTAATTTGTTAAATGGGTAGAGGTAGTAGTTGTTGGTTTGGAATTTTACTACTATTTCACTTGTTGGGGTCAGGGTTGGGGTTGTTGTGGATTGTTTATGTTGTTATCAGGTTAGGGTTGGGGTTTTATGTTTACTGTTTGGGTTAGATTTCTGACATATTAACTAAATTTTGACCTATGTTGTACTAATGTTGATAAAAAAAAAAGTTGTCTGCAATATCAGTTTTAATTTTGTTTCTACTTTGTTATTTTCTTGATTGCATTTATTGCGTTAACGTTTGAAAATTATGAACGGTGTTTTTTTATAAAATTGTAATTTTGATTAAAAGTAAAAATATAAATGTTTTTTGCTTTCAAATTATAACAAATCAAAGTAACCATAATTATCTATTTCAATGAAACTTACAATATCAAAAAATTATATAATCTAAATTCTTATTTTTTTTTAATTACACCAACAACAATTATTTTTGAAGGATCCAACAACAATTTTTATTATTAAAAAAGTTGTTGTTTAAAGGTATAATTGAGATAATAAAAAAGTAAGTATAGACACACTCATCTAGTTTGTTACACTTTTTAAATGATAAAGGAAAAATTGAATATTTGTGTTTGTTACACTTTTATTTTAATATTTAAATTTATTCTTATTTATTTGTTACATGCGTTGTTTGTATTGAAAAATGAGAATATTTTTGAAAAGTGAAATTCAATTTCAAAAGAGTTGAAAGATGTAGTTTCTTTATATATAGTATAGATAATTTGATTTTCTTTCTTTTATAGAGGTTGAATGAGGTTCCTGTGGAGATAGATAATTCAGTTTATTTTGTTTCTTTTTTAGATACTGAATTATGTCCCTTCTCCAGATATAAGTTCCTCAGTCGTTGCTATTCTCTTTGTGTGTCATGAAAGCTTAAGCAAAGTTGTATATGCTGCAGCGCGTAAAAACTTCTTTGACATCCTGTTAAGCATCTTGGTAGCCTAACTACCCTCTGCAAAAAAGACGAAGATTTGGAGAAAGTTAAACTCGGTTACTTAAGCTACGTTCAATTTTCTATCGAGAATATGCACGATGTTAACTTTAGCAATGGTGTACATGCAAACAGCTGATTCTGTCTTCGGTCAATTGCAGAGAAGATTATTGTTAGTCTCTGTCATTCAATATTGACCTAAACCCACTTGAGCATTTCATATTTTCTAAGTATAAGCATAACTGCACGTCGCGTCTTGTTGCTACTTCTAACGATGCTATGTGTCATTGTCGGGACTTCTTGACCATTCAATTCAGCTCCAACATTCTCATAATGGCTTTATCACGGATAGTTCCTTGATCTATATCATTGATGACAATCTTAAATTTGAGCTTTTGAATATTGATGGGTTTAAATAAATTAAAGGCAAGCTTGAAGTAGGGATTCACGCAAAGAGCGGCTGGTTTACGTCGACCAAAAAAGGGTATATATACATACTTATATTTTTTAACTTTTATACATACATATACATTAATTATAAAGTTGTACATTAATTTTTTGGTTTTATTTTTTAACTTCTTGTGTTATAGATGGTTGATTTGATAAATCATTGCGGGTCATCAAAAACTCCACTTACTGATTTTTGCACTCCACTTATATGAAATTGGCAAAACACAGTATAACAAATTTCACTCCAAGACTAAACACATTCAGTTTGTGACATACGTAAAATACCGCTAATAAAAGCAGCAGTAACAAAGATAAAGGAAGGCAAAAATTTATGTAGAGTCAGTATACATAGCAGCCATAATACTATAATTAAAGTCGACGAAGGGAGCATAATTTAGAAGGGTGTTTCAAGATTTTGACAAACTTTCGGTGGGAGGAATACATCTATACAAACTATTGGACATGAAAGAAAAAAAAGATAAGATAATGTTGAGTGATTAATATTGAAAGCAAATGATTGTTCTTCAAAATTTAATTAGTGTTGTTGTTAGTTTTTAGGGTGTTTAAATTTCTTGTTTTTCTTAATATTTAATTAGTGTTGTTAAAATTATTTATGTTGAAATTGCGATTACAAATGTTGATTCGGTTCTTAATGATTTATTCAATGGGTTGAGGTAGTAGTTGTTGGTTTGGAATTTTAATACTATTTCACTTGTTGGGGTCAGGGTTGGGGTTTTATGTTTACTGTTTGGGTTAGATTTCTGACATATTAACCTAATTTTGTTTAAAGGTATAATTTAGATAATGAAAAAGTAAGTATAGACACACTCATCTAGTTTGTTACACTTTTTAAATGATAAAGGAAAAATTGAATATTTGTGTTTGTTACACTTTTATTTTAATATTTAAATTTATTCTTATTTATTTGTTACATGCGTTGTTTGTATTGAAAAATGAGAATATTTTTGAAAAGTAAAATTCAATTCAAAAGAGTTGAAAGAGGTAGTTTTCTTTATATATAGTATAGATAATTTGATTTTCTTTCTTTTATAGAGGTTGAATGAGGTTCCTGTGGAGATATATAATTCAGTTTATTTTGTTTCTTTTTTAGATACTGAATTATGTCCCTTCTCTAGATATAAGTTCCTCAGTCGTTGCTATTCTCTTTGTGTGTGATGAAAGCTTAAGCAAAGTTTTATATGCTGCAGCGTGTAAAAACTTCTTTGACATCCTGTTAAGCATCTTGGTAGCCTAACTACCCTCTGCAAAAAAGACGAAGATTTTGGAGAAAGTTAACCTCGGTTACTTAAGCTACGTTCAATTTTCTATCGAGAATATGCACGATGTTAACTTTAGCAATGGTGTAGATGCAAACAGCTGATTCTGTCTTCGGTCAATTGCAGAGAAGATTATTGTCAGTCTCTGTCATTCAATATTGACCTAAACCCACTTGACCATTTTATATTTTCTAAGTATAAGCATAACTGCACGTCGCGTCTTGTTGCTACTTCTAATGATGCTATGTGTCATTGTCGGGACTTCTTGACCATTCAATTCAGCTCCAACATTCTCATAATGGCTTTCTCACGGATAGTTTCTTGATCTATATCATTGATGACAATCTTAAATTTGAGCTTTTGAATATTGATTCACGTGGGTTTAAATAAATTAAAGGCAAGCTTGAAAGCAGGGATTCACGCAAAGAGCGGCTGGTTTACGTCGACCAAAAAAGGGTATATATACATACTTATATTTTTTAACTTTTATACATACATATACATTAATTATAAGGTTGTACATTAATTTTTTGATTTTATTTTTTAACTTCTTGTGTTATAGATGGTTGATTTGATAAATCATTGCGGGTCATCAAAAACTCCACTTACTGATTTTTACACTCCACTTATATGAAATTGGCAAAACACAGTATAACAAATTTCACTCCAAGACTAAACACATTCAGTTTGCGACATACGTAAAATACCGCTAATAAAAGCAGCAGTAACAAAGATAAAGGAAGGCAAAAATTTATGTAGAGTCAGTATACATAGCAGCCATAATACTATAATTAAAGTCGACGAAGGGAGCATAATTTAGAAGGGTGTTTCAAGATTTTGACAAACTTTCGGTGGGAGGAATACATCTATACAAACTATTGGACATGAAAAAAAAAAGATAAGATAATGTTGAGTGATTAATATTGAAAGCAAATGATTGTTCTTCAAAATTTAATTAGCTTTGTTGTTAGTTTTTAGGGTGTTTAAATTTCTTGTTTTTCTTAATATTTAATTAGTGTTGTTAAAATTATTTATGTTGAAATTGCGATTACAAATGTTGATTCGGTTTTTAGTGATTTATTAAATGGGTTGAGGTAGTAGTTGTTGGTTTGGAATTTTACTACTGTTTTACTTGTTGGCGTCAGGGTTAGGGTTGTTGTGGATTGTTTATGTTGTGATCAGGTTAGGGTTGGGGTTTTATGTTTACTGTTTGGGTTAGATTTCTGACATATTAACCTAATTTTGACCTATCTTGTACTAATGTTGATAAAAAAAAAAAATTGTCTGCAATATCAGTTTTAATTTTGTTTCTACTTTGTTATTTTCTTAATTGCATTTATTGCGTTAACGTTTGAAAATTATGAACGGTGTTTTTTTATAAAATTGTAATTTTGATTAAAAGTAAAAATATAAATGTTTTTTGCTTTCAAATTATAACAAATCAAAGTAACCATAATTATATATTTCAATGAAACTTACAATATCGAAAAATTATATAATCTAAATTCTTTTTTTTTTTAATTACACCAACAACAATTATTTTTGACGGATCCAACAACAATCTTTATTATTAAAAAAGTTGTTGTTTAAAGGTATAATTGAGATAATGAAAAAGTAAGTATAGACACACTCATCTAGTTTGTTACACTTTTTAAATGATAAAGGAAAAATTGAATATTTGTGTTTGTTACACTTTTATTTTAATATTTAAATTTATTCTTATTTATTTGTTACATGCGTTGTTTGTATTGAAAAATGAGAATATTTTTGAAAAGTAAAATTCAATTCAAAAGAGTTGAAAGAGGTAGTTTTCTTTATATATAGTATAGATAATTTGATGTTCTTTCTTTTATAGAGGTTGAATGAGGTTCCTGTGGAGATATATAATTCAGTTTATTTTGTTTCTTTTTTAGATACTAAATTATGTCCCTTCTTCAGATATAAGTTCCTCAGTCGTTGCTATTCTCTTTGTGTGTGATGAAAGCTTAAGCAAAGTTGTATATGCTGCAGCGCGTAAAAACTTCTTTGACATCCTGTTAAGCATCTTGGTAGCCTAACTACCCTTTGCAAAAAAGACGAAGATTTGGAGAAAGTTAAACTCGGTTACTTAAGCTACGTTCAATTTTCTATCGAGAATATGCACGATGTTAATTTTAGCAATGGTGTACATGCAAACAGCTGATTCTGTCTTCGGTCAATTGCAGAGAAGATTATTGTCAGTCTCTGTCATTCAATATTGACCTAAACCCACTTGAGCATTTCATATTTTCTAAGTATAAGCATAACTGCACGTCGCGTCTTGTTGCTACTTCTAACGATGCTATGTGTCATTGTCGGGACTTCTTGACCATTCAATTCAGCTCCAACATTCTCATAATGGCTTTATCACGGATAGTTCCTTGATCTATATCATTGATGACAATCTTAAATTTGAGCTTTTGAATATTGATTCACGTGGGTTTAAATAAATTAAAGGCAAGCTTGAAGTAGGGATTCACGCAAAGAGCGGCTGGTTTACGTCGACCAAAAAAAGGTATATATACATACTTATATTTTTTAACTTTTATACATACATATACATTAATTATAAAGTTGTACATTAATTTTTTGGTTTTATTTTTTAACTTCTTGTGTTATAGATGGTTGATTTGATAAATCGTTGCGGGTCATCAAAAACTCCACTTACTGATTTTTGCACTCCACTTATATTGAAATTAGCAAAACACAGTATAACAAATTTCACTCCAAGACTAAACACATTCAGTTTGCGACATACGTAAAATACCGCTAATAAAAGCAGCAGTAACAAAGATAAAGGAAGGCAAAAATTTATGTAGAGTCAGTATACATAGCAGCCATAATACTATAATTAAAGTCGACGAAGGGAGTATAATTTAGAAGGGTGTTTCAAGATTTTGACAAACTTTCGATGGGAGGAATACATCTATACAAACTAACTATTGGACATGAAAAAAAAAAAAAGATAAGATAATGTTGAGTGATTAATATTGAAAGCAAATGATTGTTCTTCAAAATTTAATTAGTGTTGTTGTTAGTTTTTAGGGTGTTTAAATTTCTTGTTTTTCTTAATATTTAATTAGTGTTGTTAAAATTATTTATGTTGAAATTGCGATTACAAATGTTGATTCGGTTCTTAATGATTTATTAAATGGGTTGAGGTAGTAGTTGTTGGTTTGGAATTTTACTACTCTTTCACTTGTTGGGGTCAGGGTTGGGGTTTTATGTTTACTGTTTGGGTTAGATTTCTGACATATTAACCTAATTTTGTTTAAAGGTATAATTTAGATAATGAAAAAGTAAGTATAGACACACTCATCTAGTTTGTTACACTTTTTAAATGATAAAGGAAAAATTGAATATTTGTGTTTGTTACACTTTTATTTTAATATTTAAATTTATTCTTATTTATTTGTTACATATAATTCAGTTTATTTTGTTTCTTTTTTAGATATTCTCTTTGTGTGTGATGAAAGCTTAAGCAAAGTTGTATATGCTGCAGCGCGTAAAAACTTCTTTGACATCCTGTTAAGCATCTTGGTAGCCTAACTACACTCTGCAAAAAAGACGAAGATTTTGGAGAAAGTTAAACTCAGTTACTTAAGCTACGTTCAATTTTCTATCGAGAATATGCATGATGTTAACTTTAGCAATGGTGTAGATGCAAACAGCTGATTCTGTCTTCGGTCAATTGCAGAGAAGATTATTGTCAGTCTCTGTCATTCAATATTGACCTAAACCCACTTGAGCATTTCATATTTTCTAAGTATAAGCATAACTGCACGTCGCGTCTTGTTGCTACTTCTAATGATGCTATGTGTCATTGTCGGGACTTCTTGACCATTCAATTCAGCTCCAACATTCTCATAATGGCTTTCTCACGGATAGTTCCTTGATCTATATCATTGATGACAATCTTAAATTTGAGCTTTTGAATATTGATTCACGTGGGTTTAAATAAATTAAAGGCAAGCTTGAAAGTAGGGATTCACGCAAAGAGCGGCTGGTTTACGTCGACCAAAAAATGGTATATATACATACTTATATTTTTTAACTTTTATACATACATATACATTAATTATAAAGTTGTACATTAATTTTTTGGTTTTATTTTTTAACTTCTTGTGTTATAGATGGTTGATTTGATAAATCGTTGCGGGTCATCAAAAACTCCACTTACTGATTTTTACACTCCACTTATATAAAATTGGCAAAACACAGTATAACAAATTTCACTCCAAGACTAAACATATTCAGTTTGCGACATACGTAAATACCGCTAATAAAAGCAGCAGTAACAAAGATAAAGGAAGGCAAAAATTTATGTAGAGTCAGTATACATAGCAGCCATAATACTATAATTAAAGTCGACGAAGGGAGCATAATTTAGAAGGGTGTTTCAAGATTTTGACAAACTTTCGGTGGGAGGAATACATCTATACAAACTATTGGACATGAAAAAAAAAAAGATAAGATAATGTTGAGTGATTAATATTGAAAGCAAATGATTGTTCTTCAAAATTTAATTAACGTTGTTGTTAGTTTTTAGGGTGTTTAAATTTCTTGTTTTTCTTAATATTTAATTAGTGTTGATAAAATTATTTATGTTGAAATTGCGATTACAAATGTTGATTCGGTTCTTAGTGATTTATTAAATGGGTTGAGGTAGTAGTTGTTGGTTTGCGGTTTTACTACTGTTTCACTTGTTGGTTTGGGGTTCTACTATTGTTTGACATAGAGTTAGGGTTGTGGAAGGTCAAGGTTAGGGTTAGTGTTAGGGTCAGGGTTGAGGTTGTTGTGGATGGTTTATGTTGTGATCAGGTTAGGGTTGGGGTTTTATGTTTACTGTTTGGGTTAGATTTCTTACATATCAACCTAATTTTGACCTATGTTGTACTAATGTTGATAAAAAAAAGTTGTCTGCAATATCAGTTTTAATTTTGTTTCTACTTTGTTATTTTCTTAATTGCATTTATTGCGTTAACGTTTGAAAATTATGAACAATGTTTTTTTATGAAATTGTAATTTTGATTAAAAGTAAAAATATAAATGTTTTTTGCTTTCAAATTATAACAAATGAAACTAACCATAATTATCTAATTCAATGGAACTTTTTTTTTTTAAAGGAGTATCAACATTAGATTATTTATAACAAAAATGTAAAGGAAGACACAAACGTTAGAAAAAATATCCATCTCCCTAACAAATATGTCTAAAAAGTAGGTGTATATAGAACATTTTTGAGCACACTGAAATCAATATTTCCTTTATTAATTTATGCAAACCAAACTATGGAAGTCCCACAGCCCAAGAAACTTTATATCTCATAGGCTTCCATCCCTACCCTTTCTCTTGAAACAAACAAGCCCTTGGGGAGAGTCTGATGCCCATTTGAGTCCCACAATGCTCGAGGGATTAGTATCCCAGTTGCGCGCGGAAGATACCCGATTTACACCAAAAAATAACAAATTATGTGAAATGCCAAAATCAGCACAAAAATTCAAAAAGGTTAACAAATTCATAACCATTACTTCCAAGATATAATTCTATAGGAAAGTTGATATATTCAGCAAAGGTATCATTCGTCGACTAACCCAGAGAAAAATCTTCGAAGCCGTAGAATCTGTGGTCATCATATGGGACGTCTTCTTATTCAAATTTTTTATTAATAGCAAGCCATTCTTCGGCATCCAAGCTTGAATGATCCTCATCAAAGTAGGTGTAGGGCATGTCACCGAGTTTATTCGTCTTCTTGACACCCTCTACAAAGCTCTTGATTAATTTTGCTTGCTCGTTCCTGGGTGGATATCCACCTGAAATTCCAAAAACCATACCAATCACCGAATGTTTGTGAACCAAATGAAGGAGACTCTCTGCAAGCACATCATGGGTCTTCATAACTCCAGCATTATCCGTCATGAAGAGCATGCCAAAGATATTAGTGGTGCGGGTAAGTGTTTTTTATTGGAGTAATAAATTCTGGTCTTTCTCGTACCGTGGTCGATAGCCATCCACCGTCCACCACCACGTAAATTCTTAAAAAAAGCGTAAAATTTGTGATGATCCTCTATAAACTTCATTGTCCTAATCAAAATAAGCGGCGGCGAGGAATGAAATGAAATCTATTTCAATGAAACTTACAATATCAAAAAATTATATAATCTAAATTTTTTTTTTTAATGACACCAACAACAATTATTTTTAAAGGATCCAACAACAATCTTTATTATTGAAAAAGTTTTGTTTAAAGGTATAATTGAGATAATAAAAAAGTAAGTATAAACATTAATTATAAAGTTGTACATTAACTTTTATACATACATATACATTGATTATAAAGTTGTATATTAATTTTTTTGGTTTTTTTTTTTTTAACTTCTTGTGTTATAGATGGTTGATTTGATAAATTGTTGCGTGTCATCAAAAACTCCACTTACTGATTTTTGCTTTCAACGCAGGCCTCTAATCGAGCAAGCTGATGTCATAAAAAACTCCGCTTATATGAAATTGACAAAACACAGTATAACAAATTTCACTCCAAGACTAAACACATCAGTTTGCAACATATGTAAAGCAAAAATTTATGTAGAGTCAGTATACATAGCAGCCATAATACTATAATTAAAGACGACGAAGGGAGTATAATTTAAAATGGTGTTTAGGATTTTGACAAACTTTTGGTGGGAGGAATACATCTATACAAACTATTGGACATGAAAAGAAAAAAGATAAGATAATGTTGAGTGATTAATGTTGAAAGTAAATGACTGTTCTTCAAAATTTACTTAATGTTGTTGTTTGTTTTTTGGGTGTTTAAATTTCTTGTTTTTCTTAATATTTAATTTGTGTTGATGAAATTTTTGGGTACGTTAGATGTACAATCATTTATAGGCAAATGTTAACATATGTCGAGAAACTAATTATAAAAATGTTATCTTTGAAGCAGTGTATTCAATTTTTTAAAAGTTTGAAAATTGCATGTTCTAAACTTGGGGTTAAACAATTTTATGCTTGAAGTTGTCGATCACATTAGTCCCTTAAATTGAATGATCCAAAAACACTAATTGTGATTGAGTATATTTTATTTTAGAAATTTTTAAATTTCTTTAAAACCCAATTGTCTAACACGTAATATTAGAGACTTTTCCGACATGCATCAAACTCCCATATCTTATTATTAATTTGGTGTATTAAGTACAAACTCTCTACATCTTGTGGTTTTGCACTCTTTGCTTAATATGCAATTGATGAGCAAGAATCACGTCTATAACTTTGTACTTTATCAGATAATCCAATTCTCAACATGTATGAAACTATCATTTCTCTCTTTCCCAAGGGTGTTCAGAGTAGTTATAACATTACTTTTATGTGCTAGAATTCATTGTTTACTTGCTAATATGTTATTTTCTTTTTAAATGGTGTATCAATTAGGTATTGAGTCCATCCGAACAACTTGAGAATCTTGTTCGTCAAGAGGATGGGAATGAGATCGTTGATGTTCTGACATTCAATATGTCTTAGAAACACAAGTAAATGATCAAAAAACTCAGCGGTGGTTAACTGCTGTCGGGTTTCTAGCTATAAAGTCAGTGGTAGTTAACTATTGTTGGGGTGTTTTAGTATTTTACTTGTTTTTAGGAAGTTTATGATGTTAAAACATCAATTGTCTGGGAATGATGGCCTTAGTAGAGATAGCATTGGAGAAATTTGCAAGATATACGATTTGAACACCCAAGATGTTATCAAATACGAAAAGTATATTTTTTAATTACCAGTTTTGTAATACAGGTTTTTGCATAGACATTTTTTAACTCATTTTTAGCAGGAACCAACTTACTCAGATTTGTCAATGAATTTCTTTGTCGATAACGAATCTTTGATAGTGAAAGGTTGACGGTATGAATTTCTACAAATAAATCTCTCAATGTGATTTTATTTATGAGTTCTGAATCGTTGAGGTTTTAAAAGCATCGTGACAATCATGAACAAAATCTCCACAAGAAGCTTTACCTATAGACTCCCCAAGAATACCTCCATGAAGAATATCATCACAATGAATCTTAATCCAATTTTTAAAATGAAAAGATCAACTTACATACACTATCTGGTCACTATTATAAGCAAAAATTCACATAAAACAAAATTTCACATACTAGATTCATTTGATAAAAATCCACAGGCATCATTTGTTGAATGAATCTAAGAAAAATATTTTTATTTATAATAATGACTAGAATGTGTATTGGATAAAATTTGTAGCAAATTTTGAGGTCGTTAAATGATAAACGATTGCTACCTAGGATTTCTTCAAAAACAATTTTAGCTCGGATAACTAAACCACCATTTGTCGATGGAGATTGGTTGAAAATAAAGTTATTCCTCCTAAACCAAAGAGTGTCCACCACCATAACAAATACCACATGTCAACGTAAAGAGAGGAAAAGATTTCAAAAAGATTACCCAATAAATAGGGATTAATATTGTCTTCGTATATATATAACTCGGTTGGTAAAAATATTACATTATATATCTAAGGACCGAAGTTCTAAGATTGTATTCTCCACTTATTCATTTTAATGTGAATTTATAATCTTTATGCTATTCAAAAAGAAAAAAAAAAGTTAAGGATTAGTATCTAAATTATATTTGGTTGGACACAACCCCAGATCAAAAGTATTTAATCACATCACCTAATAACATTTCTCTTTTAATTTTTATCAATCATGTGTATATGCATCCAAATAAATTTTATTATTTGAGTCTGTGCCTATTAAAGACTTTTTTTTTTTTTTTGTAGATAGATGAAATGGCAAAGCCATAATAAACTCACACACACAAGTGGAGATACCGGGGTTCGAACCCCAGTCATGGCATCCGGTCTAACAATGTCGGCATTTTGTCAGTTGAGCAAATTTTCGTTTTAGTCCCTCTAAAAATTTTCTTCAACTTTTAGTCCCTTAAAAATTTTCCATCTTCACTTTTGGTCCCTCTTTTAAAGTAAACTCATATGTAGAATTCATATTTTTGAATCAAATTTTCCAGAAAAATTCATAATATTATAAGAATCTCTAGCAAAAAAAATTAGAATTTTTTAACAAAACATGAATTTAATATGAATTTTTATATTTTTTATGGATAAAAATTCATATTTAATTTATGTTTACTTAAAAAATTCTAAATTTTTTTGGGAAATGTTTTTACAATATTCTACACATTTATGTACAATTTCATTAAAAAAAAAATACTAAAATTTACTTTAAAATAGGGACCAAAAGTAGTGATTCAAAATTTTATAGGGACTAAAAGTTGAAGGAAAATTTTAGAGGGACTAAAACGAAAAATTGGTATATTTATAGGAACCAAAAACATATTTAACCCTTTTATTTTTGAGTGGAATGATTTTCATTTATTTAACTTTCTTGTTCAAGACTTCAAGTATCAGGTATATAAAGGCATAGTAGCTAAATAAATTACAAAGTTAAAGTTGAACACACAGAGTTTGGTTTTCAACATCTCAAAACAAACTCTAGAATCGTAAATTTGAATGGCTATTGACCATGAAGATGAGCTCAAGGACGAGAAGAACCCTCGCCCCCTTGACGAGGATGATATCGCTCTCCTCAAAACCTACGTAATCCTCTCTCTCTTAAACCCTAATTTCCCAATTTCTCTGTTTTACCTTCACCGATCTCGTTTTTTGTAACAATTGATTAATGTTCTACTCCTGTCTGCTCTATTGTATGCTTAGTAATATCGAATTTCAACCATGCTTAGTGTTTTTTGGAAAATTTGTTGATTCTGGATCTAGGGTTAGTTAAAAATCTGTTTTTTTTTTTGTTGGTTTTAAAATTTTACAACGTTGAAGGTGTAATCAGAAGAAAGAAATTAGTATCCTTTTGATTGATCCGCTTTTCAGATTTTGATTGGGTTTGTATAAATTGGTGCTTGTAGTAACTGTGAACTATATGTGGTAATTGTTAATATATCATGTTAATATGATGTAGATGCATAGATTGTGTTATGATGTTAGGTAAAGTTTAAACTTTTTATATGGTTTGACAAAAGTTGAGTGTACCCAATCAATATCTTTCATCAAGAATTACTGAGGTGAGGAGCTACTAGTTTGTGTGGCAATGCATTTAGGGTTGATGATGTGATTGTGGAATCTATTTGTGATATTTTTAGAGATGATTTGCTCATTTGTTGATTCATGACTTTCACTGCCAGGCTTCTTGGTTGTTAGACTGAAAATATTTTTCTCTAATCTGTGATTTACTAATTATTAGTGTATTTTTCTCTAATCTGTGTTTAGCATTCTCCTTATTTATTTATATGCAGTCTCTTATGTAATATTCTGTTCTGCTTTATGTAGGGTTTGGGACCTTATTCCACAAGCATAAAAAAAGTGGAGAAGGAAATCAAAGATATGGCAAAGAAAGTAAATGACTTATGTGGTATGTAAACAACTTCTAGTTTGTTTTTGCTTTTCTTGAATGCTTTGGTAGATGGTTGTAACTTGTAATTGTTTAAACTAAAGAAAACTGCATCTTGTTTTTCTTCTTCTTCTTGGTATTGTGGTGTATTATATTCTATGCCCCCTTGCTGTCTATAGTCACTTTGATGGTTACAATTAGTCCCTTAATTGGGTGTATTTGTATCTCCAAATTTAATCTTTAATGGAAGGAATGGCTCGATAGTTGACATTATATAGGTGTTTTATTTTGTCTTAGTTGCTTGCTGTTAACATATGCTCACTTCCTTAGATGTTAACTTCCTGCTGTAAATAATAGGTATCAAGGAGTCTGATACTGGTTTAGCTGCACCAAGCCAGTGGGATCTTGTTTCTGACAAACAAATGATGCAGGAGGAGCAGCCTCTTCAGGTGATTCTTTTCTCTCTCATTTTGTAAAATTTGTTCAAAGTGCTTTTATCATTTGTAGGAATGGCTAACTATCGTTATTTATTGAACAGGTTGCAAGATGCACAAAAATTATAAATCCAAACTCTGAAGATGCTAAATATGTTATCAATGTGAAGCAGATTGCAAAGGTGCCCATATGTCACAAAAATCTTTTCATTTACCCTTTATCTATTAGCTGCACCAAGCCAGTGGGATCTTATTTGCTTATCATTCATTTATATGCTGTTTAATATGAGCAAGGATTTGCAAAAAAAACTTAACGCTTGGTTTAATATTCTTGTTTTGATGATTTCAGTTTGTTGTTGGGCTAGGAGACAAGGTTTCCCCCACTGACATAGAAGAAGGAATGCGTGTTGGGTATGTATCCATAAATAACTTATGATAAATTATCCCCCATGGAAAGAAGAGTAACAACATCATTATGTTTTCTTCGTGTTTGCCTTAACCTTTATTTAATCATTGCAGTGTTGATAGAAACAAATACCAGATTCAGATTCCTTTGCCTCCAAAGATTGATCCTAGTGTTACAATGATGACAGTTGAAGAGAAACCGGATGTGACATATAATGATGTTGGTGGTTGTAAGGAACAGATTGAAAAGATGCGTGAAGTAAGTTTTTGAAAATTTCCATATTTCATATGACAAAGGAAATTAGTCAGGTAGCTCTAAATATTTAATTTCCATGCAAGGTTGTTGAACTTCCCATGCTTCATCCGGAGAAATTTGTTAAGCTTGGAATTGATCCTCCAAAGGGTGTGCTTTGTTATGGTCCACCAGGAACTGGCAAAACACTTTTGGCCAGGGCTGTTGCTAATAGAACCGATGCTTGTTTTATAAGGGTCATTGGAAGTGAACTTGTTCAGAAATATGTTGGTGAGGGGGCTCGGATGGTTCGTGAACTATTTCAGGTAAATGTTTTGTGTATTCTAGCTTTGCTTTTATCATTGTTTCCATTACCTGGTATCATTTGATTGAAATATTGCCTCGTGTAGATGGCCCGTTCGAAAAAGGCGTGCATTGTGTTTTTTGATGAAGTTGATGCAATTGGAGGTGCACGATTTGACGATGGTGTTGGTGGTGATAATGAGGTTCAGCGTACTATGCTTGAAATTGTGAATCAGCTTGATGGGTTTGATGCTCGAGGAAACATCAAAGTTTTGATGGCAACAAACAGGTTGGTTGATTTTACTACTATTTGGTTTTTCTTTTGTTCTCTTTTTTACTGTAGATGTTATTATAGAAGTGTCTCTCACTCTCGATATTCACTTATTTTTTATTTTTTTTTATCATTAATGTTGCACTCCAAAGTTCTTTTTTTACCTCATAATGTCTGGCCCCATCCTCCTTGGATAAAAAGAGATAAAATCAAGTTTGCAATGCTAGTTAGCAACTTCATGTTTTGATGTTTCATGGCTCCATGAAAGCTTTTCTTCGATTTGAAAGTTTTACCCCGCTATGCTGGGCTTATCATTAATGGCTTTTTGTGCACAATTTCTAGGCCTGACACTTTGGATCCAGCACTATTAAGACCTGGGCGATTGGATCGTAAAGTTGAATTTGGCCTTCCGGATTTGGAGAGTAGGACACAGATATTCAAGATACACACAAGAACCATGAACTGTGAGAGGGATATCCGTTTTGAACTTCTAGCTCGGCTTTGCCCAAACTCCACTGGTAAGAACATCTTAACAACTGGGCAATTTTTAATTTAGCTTATACCTTCTGACCATCTATCTTATAAGTACTTTGGTATTCTAGCTTATATCCCACATAATCCAAACTTGTTTTGGTTTTGAGGAATTTTTGCAACATGCTTTCTTTGTCATGACAAATTAGTTTTCTTTTCTGACCAAGATACTTTTGTTCTCTCTAGGAGCTGATATAAGGAGCGTGTGCACTGAAGCTGGTATGTATGCTATCCGTGCCAGAAGGAAGACTGTAACAGAGAAAGACTTCCTGGATGCAGTGAATAAAGTCATCAAAGGGTACCAGAAATTCAGTGCAACTCCCAAATATATGGTCTACAATTGAGTTACTCTTTCATCTACTTTCCCCAGAGACCATAACCTGTTTGTACAACATTTATTTTCCTCAGTGAAAATTATTCTTCCAAGGGCATATGGTTCTTTGATGAGCAGTTTGTGAAACTAGTCTTGTTTGAATGCATATTTCGCGGTAGACTCTTAAAGGTTGGTCTCAATTTGTAACTAACGTTTTCCTAATGTTACATCCAAAATTGTTCCAGACTTTTTGCTCTCCTTAATATTTCTACTTTGTTCCTTGCATCATATAGTATTTGCCGAAGAACAAGCATTTGTTTGAAGCTGCGACGATTTCATGTTCAAATTTCCATACTTTCACCGTGATTAAATCAAATATACAAATTGTAGCATCAATATATTTTGACTGGGGAAATAAACAGACCGTTAGTTGGTTTGAGAAGTGTCTAAAAATTTGGAGTTAAAAAGAATTCATATATCAGAATATAGGCAATGTAATTTGCTACTCCCTTCATCTCATAAAATAAGTCAGTTTTGTATATCGGAAATGATAGATCAAGCAAAAAGCAGTTTCGTGAACTGTTCCCGACTGTGCTGGCAGATCAATGGCCATTGGATTCCATTTTTATTTGACTGCTTAATAAAAAAATGTAAAAAATTAAGAACCTGCCTCCCCATGTTTTCCGGCCAGCTAATACTTTAATTGGTTGGACAGCTATTGACACTTGCTATGTAATCCTTTGGGATATATAGCAATGCTCAATTAATATTGTATGGGAAAAAGAAATTATGAATTATTTTACAAATTATATTGATAATTAGAGTTGACATGAAATGGATCACGGAAGAAGACGTATCTGATGAATGAATGATTCAATCCCCTCTCACCCACACGGGTTCTTCTATGGAAGGGGTTCCCCTTATTCTATGTGAGGTGGGGCGTACGTAAGAGCGGAGCATAGATAGAACGCGGAGCGCCGGCCGTCGATATAGTGACCATGCTTACCAGCTCTGACCATTGGTAGCTTGCTTCTCTTCTCCTAGGCGGCTCCCTGCACATGTTATTCGCGAAGAAAAGGCTTATTTATTAATAGGCCGTGAAAGATAAATAAAATTATAAAAGTAGAAAAATGAGAGGTATAAGTGGTTTTTTCTCACCTAAAAAAAAAGTGGTTCGATCTTGTTAGAAGACATAAAATGAGACAATTTTTGTGGCCAGAATGACTTGTATGGTAGGGAATGTGTGAATACTAGAATTTATTGTTTGCAATATTGTTGCAGTCTGTTGCCACTGGGGATATAATTTTTAACTCTCTAATGCACAAGTAAAAAAATAATACAACTTTCTTATGTGCTCTTGCAATTTGACCCGTCAATGTTACTTGAATATACATGATAACAATACTTATTTATTTTCTCTTGAGCGATTGATGTGTTTGTTAATATGTTTCAAAAAACGAATCTTCCATTTTGAAGTTTCATACCATAAAAAATTGAAATATTCGTAGTCTCCATTTTGAAGTTTCACATGATAAAAAAGCTTTGTTAATATTCCTAACCAAAAACTATCAACAACACAAAATCAACCGTCAAACATAGCTTCAATTAGAGGTAGGTAGTAATTGAAAAAAGTTCTTGAGGATCTCCATCCATAGTCCTTATCAACCTTGACTTAAGGTAATTAAGGTTGGTACATTCGATACTCAAGCTAAGTTCAGGCAGGAGTAGCTCGTCAGTCCCACTCCTAAAGTATAGTCTGATTAGTTGGTGGCCAGACCCTTAGGTTGGATCAAGCTTAATACCGACACTCATCTAAATTTTTGGACCATAATTTATTGAGCTATCAGGTTTGCTTGATCTTACGAGTTTTGAGTTATTGAGCTTAATGTTGACTCATCTAAACGGTTAGAACATTGCTTGAAATAGATTGTGAGGTGAAGGGGTCATTCCTATCATGAAGTCAACTCATGTGCAAATGCTTTAGCTATTATGAAATGTGCGCATGATATTCTTCTTCGACTTATTATGTGCATTGTTTTGCATAAGACAGTTTGTGTTCTTTACCTGATCAAACTAGAGTTGCTACTTCACGTTAAATTAGTTTTTATTTCCTCCGCTACTTCATTTTAAATTAGTTAGTATTTTCTTTTTCGGCCGTAAAAAAAGCTGCAATTTCGCAAACTGTTTAAATTATTGAGATTTATATAACAAATGAAATAAATAGATGTGTAACGTACATGAATAATTGTCTACAGGCCTCAATGATCAATTGTACAATATCAATCTCACTCAAACAGGTTAAAAAGAAACAATGAAAATGAGATGCATATTAAATTCCTTTTAAGCCATTCTATCAACACAAGGATTTTGTTTCCATTTACATGTCTAGGGAATCTTGGTCATCACCCCCTCGGTTGGATCCTCCTTGATCAGCTCCAAATGTCCGTTTGCTCATGTTGGTTCGTTGCACTAACCGAACTAGTGCTTGAACCACTTCTGACATAGGTGGTCGGAATTCAGGTTCCGACTGCCACAAAAATTATAAATTAGAACAATATCATAATGCATCAATATCAATCATTCAAATAGATCAAAGTTCCATGTAGTTGAGATATCTTGCATTCACACTATCATGTGATCACAGTCGTCTGATCTTTGATCAGTTCTTATTTTGATTTGTAACTTCACAAATCGTATAAAAAACACCAGGTCAAAATGTAAACCATTGTATCAAGATAAGACGGTTTAGATCTGCAACAGTGTAAATCCATGGTTGCAGGCAATCATTTTCACTATGCAAAAATACAACAAAAATTTGGGGCATTACCTGAACACAAAGAGCAATGACATCGGCGAATCGAGAAAGAGACTTGACAGGGTACATTCCTTCTAGTGCAGGATCAACCATTTTAGCCAATGCATCAATGTCATGGAGTTGAGGTGTTGCCCATCGAACCAACGACTGCTCAAACCTAGACCTTGAGCTGTAAAGGGAATGTTTCAACCATCAGAAATTAAAAAGTTACAATATTATATCAATGCATGATTTCAAAAGCAGTAATAACTATAAGTTTCCCCATACATTCACTTGTTGCAATATTCTACATATCATGTAAAAAACTTAGTACTCAATCTCGTAACAAGTGAACAAGAGACCTATAAAATAGTAATATTATATAATATGAAATTGAAAAGATTCGTTGAACCTAAAAGGTTTATGACCCTAAATCTGTATCTACTTGCCATGTATAATGGAATTGTTTTACTTCATAAATTAAACGGTGTAAATGTTTGGAAGCATGTGAGTGTAAAAGCTGTAGCTTTGAAGCCTAAAGGTGTGCCGATGTTTCACCTATCAAATGGTTTCCGTCCACTTAGAAGCTCCAACATGACAACTCCAAAGCTGTAGACATCACTCTTAAGAGTATACTGACCAGTCAATCCGACCTCCGGAGCGTCATATCCAGATCCAGAATTATTGTTCAATACCTGAACATGAGCACAAGTTAGAACTTCTAATATCTTAATATCTGTATTAAATGTCACTAGGCAAAAGGAGAAATTGCATACAAGTAAGAGCACTATTAAACAAAATGCATCAAACAAAAATATACATGCATGGGGTGCATCAAACAGAATGCAGACACCACCCTGTGACTTGTCAGAGCTACTTATTCAACTAGACATCAACATAAATAAGCCCCAAATCCCGTGGTGAAGAAAATTTCTTATGTTTCAAAAACTGTGGGGCTATATTTTTAGATTTAAAAATGGTTGGACTAAAATCATGAATCAGTTAAAATAGGGGGACCAAAACTGCGTTTAAGTCAATAATAAAATCACCTGGTTTGTATTTGGAATATAGCTGGCCAATCCACTGTCTGAAAGATGAGGATTTAGATCAGCATCAAGCAATATGTTGGCTGCCTTTATATTCTTATGAACAACTGATGGTGAACAAATTTCGTGTAAGTACCTAAGAGACAAGTAAATAGAGTTACATTACTAATTTTAATCATCAGAGAAAAAATATTATATCAATGCATGATGCACAACCCTTGTTTTCTTGAATTAAAATATCAGTTTGAACTTCTATTGTATTTAAAAATCCTTAGTTTCTTCCATAAAAGTGGCAATTTCAAAATAAGTGTAAACTAGGTTAAACATAAACCTCGCTTAAAACTGCAATATCAAGATCTTCATTCAATCAACACTAGCAAACAACTTACTCTAAAGCGCGTGCAATTCCTAAAGCAACCTTGACACGTGAATTCCATATCAATGGTTTAATGTAGTCATCAGGGAGGTGAAGAAAATCATGCAGAGATCCATTTTTGTGATACTCATAGACTAAGAGGTGTTGTCCATGCTCTGAACAATACCCTATTAACTCCGTCACATTCGGATGATGCAAACGGGAGAGGTTCGAAACTATTTCCATAAAATCATCCGACAAATTATTGGGAAGGACAGATGAATCTATCTTCTTCACAGCAAGAACCTACAATATTTTCAGTAATGAAATAAATAAGAACCATTAATACACAGATGCATATGTTCAAGGCATTGTCCACTATAAAAAAGTTCTTGTATGAGTTGTAATTAGCTTTTGCATCTAAACTTCTTTAGAAGCTCTTTTATTTAACTTCTCCAATACTGTTTATAAGCTAATGAGGACTTTTTCACAAGTTAAGAATCATAAATGTGTTAATTGAGAAATTCTCATAAGCTAAAAGCTAATCCAAACTGGACCGTAGAAGTTGATTTGCAGATAAATTGACAAGGAATACCTGTCCATCATCAAATTGAGCACGGTATACACGTCCAAAAGACCCCTCACCAAGAAGATGATCCACACTGAAGCTTCCAGTAGCAATCTGTAGGTCAGCTATTGAATATGATTTCAAATTTGCAGGAGGTGCAACAGTCTTCTTGACTACGATGGGCTTCTTTGGTAACTCATCTTCATCAAATGATTTATTACGATCAAAAGGAGGGGGTTTAAGACTTATTGCGGCTGCTGAAGTATCAAATGTCTTCAAGTCAATTACAGAAGAAGTTTGCGTTGAATTCCTTCCTACATTATTTCAGATACTAATATGTCAATTTGACTAATAACAATTTGAAATTCTATGAAATCACATATACAATTGACCTAAAACAAGAGAGACATTCTCGTAAAAGATTGAAAAAAGATTTCTCTACAGTATGCAGGATTCTGACCATGCACTTCATTTGAAGTAAGAGGAGCCAAAGGTTGGTTGTCTAGCTTTTCCACATCTCCAAACGACTTCTTCTTGGATCTTTTCTTCACCAGAAAGAATGCTACTATTGCACCAACAACCAAGATTGAAATCACTATTCCAGCTATGGCACCACCTCCTATACCAGATTTTTTGCTTCCATCACTTGAGCCAGAATCTGACGAGGGGCTATGTCCACCACCAGACTTGTGATTACCTTTGTTTTTTGTTACTGGAGGTGTACCAGGAGGAGGTGGGGGTGCAGGTCCCGAGCTCCATGAATTACCATTCTTTCTGTCATTAAATTTGATTATTTTAAAGTTTATAGAATGGTACGATGAAAAAAACATATTCTTAAAGATGGTATGATGAAAAAAACATATTCTTAAAGAAACTGTTGATAACGGGAATGCTTACTGTAGGTTTATGTTTTTCAACTGTTCTGGTATCCAGCCTGTAAAATGATTGTTCTCTATATTCCTGCGAAAACATTTAAGAAATTTAATACAACTGATATAAGGTAACTATATGGCAATATAGGAAAGGATATTGCATAGCTGTTTTATTGAACAACCAAACAAGACGCACAAATTATCAAGAGGCAGATCAGCAAGGATATCAATGGTTCCTGTAAATTGGTTGTTTTGTAGATTCCTACACACACGTAAACGAGTCAACTTAGAATGCAATCAATACCACATAACTATTGATTGGAAAAAAAATGAGATTGGACATTTACATGGTGGATATGCTTGAAAGTGAGTTCATAGTCTGAGGGAGATCTCCGGTCAAAGAATTGAAAGAAACATCACTGAAACAAGTAATAGATATTATAGTCACATGGTCTTGTCTTGTCAGGAAACCAAATTCTAGCATAGTTTACAGCGAACACCAAACAAATATAGCCCTCATTACCACTTGTTAAGAACTCAGATTGTTTAGATTGGCAAAATCATACACCAAGCAATACAGTTCCATAGCCAATGTATATGAAGCATTTTAGCATAAACATAATGAGAATGTCTTAAATAATGTGGGGGCAAATTCAATATTGTGAAATTAATAAATTCAAAATGGTAAAAATATTTCATGGCAGTAAGCATAAAATTATACTGAATATAAAGGGCCTTTTTGGGTTGGTAAATTTGAATTTATCTTCTGACACGAGTACTTGTGAGACTTTTTGGGAGAGTTTATGACATGCTTATAAGCTATTTTAAGCTTATTTCCATAAGCTCTCTAGGATAATTTATGAAAACACATGGTATGCATAGATTGTATGAAAACAATTTGACTTTAATTTTATTTTGTTATAGAAATAGCATACATAAGCACTAAACTAAGTTGTCAGTGCACTTGTGTGTGTGTGTGTGTGTGTTTTACAGCTAACATAAAAAGCCTTTTTGGATTGGCTAATTTGAATTTATCTACTGACATAAGTACTTGTGAGACTGTTTGGGAGAGTTTATGACATGTTTCTAAGCTATTTTAAGCTTATCTCCATAAACTCTCTATGATAGCTTATGAAAACACTCATGGTATAAGTACATATATGAAAACAATTTGACTTCACTTTTATTTTGTTATAGAAATAGCTTATACATAAGCACTTATATGACAAGCATTCATGGTATAAGCACTCAATTAAGTTGTTTATCCAAACAGGGCAAAACTTGATAGACATCTATACTACTTTTACATGGTTGAAGTGTTAGGAGGAAATCTCACAATGTCGTAAGGGAAGTAAGCTTCTGAAAGTTCAGATTCAGTGCTTGTTGGAACTGATTGTGACCAAAGTTCCTACATTATCAAGAATAATTTTAAAAATGAATCCAGAAGCTTGTGAAAGGTTTATACAATGAGAAGTAAAAGTCAAGAAGAAAATTACACACAGGCTTATAAGAGAAGGAGTATCAGAAAAAGAGTAAGGTATCCCTCCATTGAAATTATTATTAGCAAGATTTCTGCAATAAAGTAACAAGAATTTTAGGAATTACAATATCAGAACAAAAATAACCACCAAAGTAACAATAAATGATATAGAAACATACAAGTGCTGCAAATTTGGAGGAAACTGATACGGTAAAGTGCCAGCGAGATTGTTGTTACTTAAATCTCTGCAAAAGTTGCAAGGTCTCAGTAATAGTTATAAAGCATAGAAAACTATGATCAATGACACCATTAACTTACAGGTTGGTCACAGATGACAAGGATTGTAGCTGGAACCCCAAAGTTCCAGTTAGTTGACGACCAGGTAACTTACTGACCAAGTAAATAAAAAAAATCATCAGATATCTCAGACATCAGAAACAAAATGAAGTCATATAAAGTGACAGAGAGTGAGTTTACATTTCTGTGATTCGGTTGCCTGAGCAAGTGATGCCTGTCCAAGACTGTCCACAAGGATCATTACCATTCCAATTTAGCTGGGACGGTGAGTTCATACTTTGAAACAGAGCCATTAAAGCAGACACTGCATTAAACATTCACAAAAAGATAGTAAGGAAACCATAAACATGTATAATGGAAATGTGTATCCTAATACGTAAACTTAAGATATATTGATTACTCTCAAATTGATTAAAGTTGAAACCATTTATGATAGCATTCACAGACATACTTTTAACCGTAAGGGAACAAATTGACCATTGATATTCTCAGTCTGGATTGAAAGTCGGAAGACCTAGATGGAGTCCAGCATACAAGTGCTGTTGTTTCAATCACATTGTGTATAATAACTCTAATCCCGTACCGAAAAATATTACAGGTCAAAATGCGCTATTTAAAGGACAGAAACAAAATTGACTAAAACAATGGAATTAAGCATAAATATAGTTACCACATTGCCAAGTTACTGTTAATGATATTAAAGCTTTCAACCAAGTCATTATACAAATTAATGCAGGCATGTATGAAGAATGGCACCAGAGTTAAGAGGACAAACTTTTCGAAAATCACATATAGGAAAAGAAAAATTGAAACGATCTTGCAATGACCAAGTCTTTTAATTAACTATTTTCTGCAGAGTTAAAATCAGCCTATATACCTCAACATTTTTAGAAGCTCCCTCATTTAGCATTACCCTTTTTTTAAAGGCACTTAAAAACTTATGAAGACTTTTTCATTTGAGAAGTTGTCATAAGCTAGAAACTATTGTCCAACCTGGGCCAAAAGGTTGTTAAAATTCATCAAGTTCAATTTTTGTTGCTATGCTACAACTTCTCATAAAATTTCTAACTTTTTTTCTTTAATGTATTAGCCGTCATAATACACGAAGGATGAATTAGAACATCAGACAGAAAACACAAAAATATTGAACAAAAGTCAATATCACTCTGAGAAGAAAATTTGGCACAATGGATTTATTGCAATTAAATGTGTCTAAAGTAAAGATACACGTAGATTCAAAATCCACAGAAATTAACAAGTAAGAATTGCAATAGTTTATCAACCTACTACCAGAACACAGAACATATAGCTCAAACACAAGTGAAAACTAACCATCACATTAATCCAACAAGACAAAAACCAATAAAAACAAAACAAAAATACTAAACTTTGTCCAAATCAAACTAATCTCCAGGCAGAACTTTCCACGGAACCTGTTAATTAAATAGTTAAAACCAAAAGAAACAACACAAACAAAACGAGAACAAGACAAAAAAAGAACAGTCTTTAACAACTAACACTATCAAATCACATAATGCAAAAAAGTGCAAGTAATGATAACAAGAGAAGACACTTCGAGAGTAAGATCAATCAAAGAGAGAAGAAACTTACCATCATTTGGATCTGTGTCGCCATTGATAACAAAAGTACAGCTGCTACTGATGATGAACATCAGCATCAGCATCAGCCATGGATCCACCGACATCTTTTTCTCACTGAAACAATATTTTCAGCAAAAAAAACTTCCAACCCAGAAAGCAAAATCAATATTCAATGAACCTCTTTTTGTCAAAATTTGATTTTTAAGAATATTATATAAATGGGTTTATTCATTCCATTTGTTTATATATATGTTGCCTCCATAAGAGTAAAGCTGGCAAGCACGATTTAGCTACAAGAATCCAACGACACGTATATGTTGATTTTTTCTTTTTTCTTTTTCTAACCTTATCTCACTGTCTAAATTCTGTGTGAATTAACGTTGTTGTCATGTTCTTTCCATGTTAATTTTTTTTTTTTTGCAAAATTTGAATTTTATGTTTGGTTTGGATTTTTTTTTTTTTTCTGTAAAAAAAAAAATCATGAAGCGCTTATCGGTTTTAAGCTGAATCACTATCAAATAAACTACTTAAATGAAATTTGGTTGAATTTGTCCTTCTACCACTATAGAAATCAATCTTCTAATGAACTATATGTGCCAATTTAGGTAGCTTTCAAAACTAAAATGGTAGTTATATATTTATGTTTATTTAATTATTAATTATTGTCTGTTATATGATATTTTAATGATTTTTTTTTTACAAGTATTTTAATGATTGTTGGAAAGTAAAATTATTGATTAATTAATAATTAATGTCCTGGTTTGTTTTATGGGCAAAACTTATCTAAAGCTTTGTTTGGTATTGCTCTCTATGACTATGCTAGTCATTTCTCATGATATTAATTATTACACAAATAAATTTATTTTGAAAAATATATACAATATAATATAATATAATGGCATGTGTATGATTCATTCATACCATCAATTTAAACAAATAAATAAGTTTATTTTCCATCAAAAGAAATAAAAACGTATAAGTTTCACTGACATTTTGGTCAAAATAAAAGTTTCTTTGACATTATTATTAGGCAGGTATGGTGAGGTATATCTTTCATTCCATTTTAAATTAATTGTTCGCTGAGAAACAACCCCGTAAGTCAATAGTTTGTATTAATAAAGTTCATAAAATATTATTTGTTTTTTGATAGACTTTTTTTGTGATAAAAATTCGTATATTGTGCTTTTTATTCTTATTATTTTGTTATTAATATTCACATGTATTGTTTTAAAAAAAATATATCACATGCATGCCATGCATTTGTTAATAAGCAAAGATAATATAGGTTGATTTTTATATATAGAAAGAACATAGGTTGATTTTTTAGCCAAAAGAAATCAATCGATATCTTCATCAACGCAATGGCCAATGGGACATTTATAGGAAAATTGAAAAACAAAGCAAAGCAATGTTAATTTCATTCTTTGAGCAAAAAGCAATGTTAATTTCTTACTTCAGCGTGATACTTAATTAAGGTTTTATTATAGTAGAAAGAAACATTTTAACCAACAATATCACTTTTTTTAAACAAGGCATTTGTTCCTTTTCTTGCAATACAATGATGAGTTGATAATTAATTTGAGTATTGGAATGAATGATTATGATGGAGACCATGATGTATAATATACTTAATGATATTGATATATATGGTGGTGAGTAATGACATATGAAGGAGGTGCAAGGTTTTAATATATAGTTGAAATAAAAAGGTCAGCATTGCGCGTAATGAGCTGGGTTCATGTCATCCAATCAACATCAACATCACGGATTTGTGATTAGGAGATTAGTTTCAATTTCATAAAGATCTTTCATTTACTTTTTTTCATCCTCAAACAAGATCATTTTCCAGCGAGTATAAAGAAAAACTAAAGTCTAACTTGGAGGGTTTTAGAGGGGATAGATGACTTTGATTTCATACGGATGGGTAGAAAGAAAACATGTATGCGTGGACTTTATTGATGTTTCATCATTTGTTGGATTAGAGGTCGGACTTTTATGGTAAGACAAACAATCTTAAAAGTTGCGTCAAACAAAATAGTCAAACATTAGAAAATGTGTTCTAACAATCGACATGTTTTTATGTCATCTGCATTTGACACTTTCAACTTTCTAACATCAGAGGTTGTTGACTTTCTACATAATAAAGTTCAAAGGGTCATGCTTAACAATGTCATGTTTTCTATTTTCATAAATGTTGTGTTTACGATGATTGATTTTATCATCCAAAAAGACGTAGCAGCACAACTTGTTGCATGTATGTCTTCTATTTATGTCTAATTAATCTTTGATATGTATAATTGATAAAAGTCCAATTATTAGAAGACACAAGAAAAGTAAGTTTTTCTTTCCCTTTCAAAACTCTCCATCCAAACATACTATAAGTTGGATTTTTTAGGCCCTCTCGTATACAAAAAGGAAGAGAGAGAGAGAGAAAAACTAAAGTATTTTATTTTAGGACTGAGCATTGGACATATATGGTCGATTTTGGTTCCAATTTGGCTTGATCATATAAAATCGAACAAACCTATTTTTTGATCAATCCATATGTCCATGGGCTTAATTGTGTTTTGTTTTCTTGGTTGTTTTGGAAGACAAATTGGTTGATAGAGATAGAAGAGGGATGAAGTTACTAAATTTTTTACTTGCTTGCATTCTTGGTAAAGATTATAATTCTATTTGGTAAATAAAGTGGAGTACATGCAAGTGAAGACAAGGGCTGCAATGAGAGCTCAAAATGAATAAAAGAAAAACAACTAGTAAAGTTGAAATGATGCTGAAAATAGAGGATTCCGATTGAGTGTGTTGCTGCCATATTTTTTTTAGTCTTTGTTTTGTATTTTTTATGAATCATTTTTCTAATTGAAGATTTCTATAAAAATGAAAGAGTGTTTTCAGATTTTATGATGAGATTAATAATATGAAAATTGAAGTCACAACTAAGCCAAAATATTACTAAATTGTGAATGTTTAAAGAGTATTTGTAGGTGAAATTTGTGAAGAATGAGTTGCATAAAGTGTAACAATTCATAATTGTGGTTCAAAAAACGTGTTAAAAGAACTTCACCAGCTGTTAAAGCTGGTAAAATCAATTGAAAAATGTGTTCCATGAGTTACTCTTGTTGAGCAAGTAACCGTCCAACATTTTGAGTTAGTTCGGATTATACAACCCAAAAATGTTGCAGATACTTTTGGATAATACAATCTGAAATGCTTCTATAATGTGTTAAAAACTCGTACTTTGTAGGGTGATGAATATTTCAGATTATACAATCCAAAACTTAGACTATTATACCATGGAGTCATATTCTACTTTCGTAAATCAAAGATAGGTTGTAAACTAATAATTAATTGCGTTAATTCCAACAAAGAAAGGAGAGGGGATTCATGGATTCCCTAATCTTCGTTATACTTTTCAATCACAACAACCTAATCTCGCATTGGGCAGAATAATTAAAATCCTGCAAACCACTTCATCTCTTTTAATTAAATTATTTTCATTAAATTCCACTATTAGCAAGTTGAACGACAATCTAGACGATAACTACTTTATTACTTATCAAAATTCGTCATTAACTACTCTACTCTAGTTTTTAACATTCGATTGGTTTTCTTATTTTCTTTTTGGTTTGATATCTGTAGGGTTTGAAGGCTTGAAAGCCTTATGAAATCCCTAGTATTTACCGCTGCTTCTACTATAAATCTCTACTTTTTACATCTATTTTTTCTCTCTATTTATTCTATTATTTAAAACAACCAATAGGTTTAATTACTTTTTTCTTTTATTGTAAAATTAGGGTTTCAAAGTTTTCACATCTAATTTTATACATTTTTTTTATTGTAAAACGATAGCTTGAAGGTTTAATATAAATTTTCACTTCAATTTTAGGGGTAATAATAATTAATTTATTTTTGTATTCTTTTATATTTTTGACAATCTATTTGAAATGTATGTTTGGTATGTTTCAATACATGTCCAACAAAATAGGAATACGGCATAATCAAGAGGGTGTCAATTGTAGGAAGTAGTGTTTCAGCTAACCAACCAACACATTTAGCTAGATTTGATGCTTTTGAGCATTTTTTAAATGAGAAACTCCAATAGATCATAAAAATGAGATTGAGAGGTATTTGGATGAAGACAACATGAATGGAGACAATAAGTTTAAACTAGTTGTCTGGTGGAAGAAGAAAAAAAATGCTCGAGCTTTCTGATAGTATCAAGAATGGCTAGGGATGTGTTTGTCACTCATGTTTCAAAACTCTACTGATGTTAGAGTTTTAGACACTCTTAGAAGTTGTTTAAATCCAGAAATTGCTCAGGCATTTTAATTAGTACTCAAAATTGGTTGATGTCTTCTTTCTTTGAATTTAAAGACTTGGACATTTAAAAGGAGTTTAAAACATTTGAAATTGTTACATGTATTAATCTTATGTTGAAATTAAATTGATATAAGATTAGAAATGTTCCTTCAAAAAAGAAAGATTAGAAATGTGACAAATGTTAAAAATGTTTATACATTGATAACATATATAAAATTTAATTTCAATATATGATTAATAAATGTAACAATTTTTTTATATGTTTCAAACTCCTCTTGAATCTTTAAATTCAAAGAAAGAATATATTAACCAATTATGAGTGCTAATTAATGCCTCAGTCTTTTCTGGATATATTAACCAATTATTTATGGATTTCAACAACTACTAAAAGTGTTTAGAACTCTACCACCATTGATAAAAACACTTTCAAATGTTATTGTTCAAATATAGGAGCAAACACATCTCATCTCTCATGGTAATACTACATAGTATTAGAAATCTTAAGAAAATTTGTTTCCACTAGACAAGCAAGTTAATCTTAGCATCTACATTCATGTTGTCTTCATCCAAATACCACTCAATCTCATTTTTGTAATTTTTTTGATTTTCTTTATTTCTTTCAAATAACTCTTAAAAGAATCAAATTTATGCAAATATTGTGTCTATTGCTCAACCAAACATTACTTCCTACAGAGGTTCCCTCGAGGATCATCTATTCCTATTTTATTGCCTACGAACTTAAGGGGGTGTATTAGATCATGATTCTAAGGGATTTTAAAAGATTTTTTTTATCATAAAAAAGTTTTGTGGTATTCAATCAAGATCACTCTTTTCAATTTAAAAAAAGTGTTGTGTTATTTAATCAAGATTCTTTGTTATTTAAAAAAAGTCTTATGGTATTCAATTAAGAGAGTGTGTTATGATCATTTTTTTCAATTAAGAGATCTCTCTCTCTCTCTCTCTCTCTCTCTCTCTCTCTCTCTCTCTCTCTCTCTCTCTCTCTCTCTCTCTCTCTCTCTCTCTCTCTCTCTCTCTCTCTCTCTCTCTCTCTCCCCCCCCCCCCCTAAAAAATAAATAAACGAGTCTTTATTGAGATTTTGTGAAAGAGAGTGTGTTATGATCATTTTTTTCAATTATTTCTTAAAATTCGTAAAATCTATTGAAATCCATAAAATCATTTCAAATCCTTTAAAATTAACACGGAAAACGAATTCATTATTATTAACCTTAAAATTGAAATGAAAAAATAAATCAAACGGGGCTATTGTTTTAGAGAATACAAAATATATAAAATTAATGTGAAAATTTTGAAACCCTAATTTTACAAAATGTTTAAATAAATGGGATGAAACATATAGATTGTTTTACTAAATAGAAAAAAAAATAGATGTTAAAACAATTTATAGTATAAGCCCCACTAAATACTAGATATTTTAATAAGCCCGCAAACCCTAGAGATTTCGAACCAAAAACAAAAATAAGAAAAAGAATAAAATGTTAAGAACCAGAGTAGAGTAGCGATGAGAGCAGGAGGCGACAAGAAGAATAGAAAGGAAAAAAGTGATTGCAAGGTTTGTAGTTTCAACATACGAGAAAAAAGTGAATAGTGAAGTGTTTCAAGAAAGAGTATAAGAAGATCAACAATGGAGATTTGCGTGATAGAATATGAGTGAGAGAGAGAGTTTAAAACGTCCGGTCAATGAAGTGATGGAGATTAGAGTGTTTGATGTTATCTAGGGTTTGTGAGCAATGCAGAGTAGAATTGTCATTTCAATTTGAGAACGGGTGAGAGGGCAACATTTGTGGGGAATAATGACAACCAATCTTAGGTTAAGAGTTAGGGTATCACTATTTGTCACGAACTAAAATTCGAGGTTTATTGGAAAGTAATGAAGCCGCCAATATCATAGTTTTTGTTTTTGGTAGTGGCTGGAGTTTGAACCCCAGACCTTGCATATTTTATACATTATTCCAACCGACTGAGCTAAGCTCACGAGGACCGCCAACATCATAGTTTATCAAAATAGGGGAATTATTGGAAAACACTTTTAAAAAAAAAGATGGTCCTTGAAACTAAATTTTAGGTTCATCGGTCAATTAAACGCTCGAAAGTATTAGCATCCCACGACATCCATTAAAAAATGGTCATCTCTAATTAATTGTGCAAATTTGTTTAACATTTACAATATTTATTTTCTCCCTATTTGTTAGATGTGAATTATAATTCACTTTTTACATGAAATTGTAGTGTATTTAAATGAGAAAAAATTGTGGTGTATTTTCAAATGAAATTGCAGTGTATTTAAATAAAGACAAAAATAAGATAGAAAATTCAAAGTTATGTAGCTCTTGTATAAAAAAAGGTCTGGCTGTTGGTTGATTTTAAAGAAAATGGTTTATGTCAAGATGATTTCGATAAAAAAATAACGATGACCTGATACAAGAAAAATATATTGAGTGAGAAAAATTGATCAGCAAGAATTTGTATGATTGATGATTTTGCTTGTTTTAAGAAATTGTTGTAAAATCAAGTTTTAGAACTAAAAGTTGGATAGCTTGTGTCCTAAAAACTTAAAAATTAAGATGTCACATGAAGGAATGGTAACAAAATGCATACCCGCGGGTACCTGTCCAAACCAAACTCAAATTGACGGTTTTCTCCGCTTTAACTTGGATTGGGTATAAGTTTGGGTTTTCTCCGATTTCAAAACACGGGTATGGAACGAGTAACGGGGATATAGATACCCACCCCGAACCCATACTCAAACTCGTCCCAAATGTAGAAAATCAATTTACAACTCCTTTTATATAAACAGAAATCCAAACCCTAAATCATTTCACTCAAATAGCCAGAGTCTCGGTCTTTCAAATGACACTCACTTATCATAATTCTCTCTTTTCTCCTTCCATATCTCACATTCTCAACCTCTCTTTTCTCAATCAACATAGCCATCCATCGTCATCATCTCTTTGTTGGATAATGCATTACAACATTACGCTCGGGGGCTGAAAAATACTTTTATTTTTATTAAAAAAAAACTATCCACTGCGGGGATGAGGATGGGCCGGGAATACTCGAACCCGTCGGAGATGAGGATAAAATTCGATTTTTCATTCCCGTTGAGTATGGATAGAGTAACATGTAAATATATCATAATAGGGTATTGAGGACGAAAAAGGTAAAACTCGTCCCACCCCGCCCATTTTCATGCCTTAGTCACATGTAATTAATCTTTTTATAATGATTTTCTTTTGATTAATAATTTTAAAGACTGCCTTTAGAACAATAAGTTATCACTACTTGTGTTGTGTCCAAAAAACTCAAGTATTATGAATATATGTCACATTCAATAAACCAATTTTGAAAATAAATAAATTGATTAAAGTTTTTGTCAAAAATAAATAAATAAATAGATTAAAAAAATATTTTGATTCAAAAACAAATTCACACACCATTGGATACAGTCTTATTTCACTAAAACTCGAAAATCAAACCTTGTTGTTATAAGAAAGAACAAAATCAAATTACCTAAACCCAAATTAACCTTCCTTTAGTATTATTTTATCGCGAATGTGAGTTAGAAGAAAGAAGATGAAGTTTTTTATGGCTGGCAATGGCTTCTTCAAGGTCACAGGTGGTTGGATTAGGCGGCACCGTTGGTTTAGGGGGCAATGAGAAAAGGTATGAAAGCACCAATGATGTTACGTTCTGGGTTTCTCTTCCAACTAGGATTAAGCTAGAAGACAAACGGGGATTAAAACTGCAGAAAGATAAAGGATAATAAAAATTGAACTTTTGATTTCATAAAATGATAAAGATAGTCGGCCCCCTTTATATACTAGGGTTGGCTGATGAAGACATAATGGGCTCTAAGCCACTAATGGATATAAAGTAATTGGGCCTAGCTAAGGCCTACTAAATTATTACAATGACTCCCTAATATTTGAAAACAAAGTCCTTAGACTATACAAGTTTCTTGGTGTCCCTTTTATTCTTCAAAGGTCCAATCTTGCTATCAGTAGTTTGTAGATGATGGTAAAAAAATGGAAGTGGTGGTGTGTTTACTTACTCTTTAGTCTTTAGTACATTGCTACTGATTTCCTTATTCTCTGTGTTTTTTTTTCTTTTCATGATCTCTTCCCTCTCTCTTGTTTGATTATGAAGTTTCAAATTTATAGACTTTTTTTATCAAGCCCTATGTCCATGGACTTAATTGTATTTTGTTTTTTTGGAAGACAATTTGGTTGATAGAGATAGAAGAGGGATGAAGTTACTAAATTTTTTACTTGCTTGCATTCTTGGTGAAGATTACAACTCTATTTGGTAAATAAAGAGGAGTACATGTACATGCAAGTGAAGACTGAGGATTACTGAGAGGTAAAGACAAAAGCTTCAGTGAGAATAAATTGATTAAACATATAAATCAACAATCATAGCTGGGATATTAGCTCCTCTTTTTTTTTTAGATAGACGAAATGGTAAAGCCGTTGTAAACTCACACACATAAGTGGAGGTATCGGAGTTCGAACTCCGGTTATGACATCCGACCTAACAATTTCGGCATTTTGCCAGTTGAGCTAGGACTTCTGGATGGATATTAGCTCCTCTTAATGTTTTCCACACTTTATAATTTATCAAAAAAAACAACTTTAATATTTTTTTTTTTTTGAGAAGCTAAAATAGAATATATTACTCAAAACAATGAATATTTCCTAGCACAAGGTGTACTAGAAACTTTAATATATTTAAATTAATTTAGAGACATATTTACAAATTTCAAATTTGTTTAGGGACATATTCATATAATATGAATGACATGTCAGTGTTGACTAACAATTGACTTAGTGGAGTTTAATAAAAACACGTAACTGATAAATAAAAAATAGTCCAAGAATCTAATTACATAGTTTTTTAGTTTAGGAACCTGTTTAATTTTTTTTAATAGTTTAGGGATCTAAAGATTAATTAAACCTTAGAAAGTATATTCTACAAAAATAAGTCGTAAAACTTTTGTAAAACTTTAATATTTACTTATTTGCAAGGTTCCACAGCCAAAAGGGTTACAAATTCAGTTCATGTTTTTCTTGGAATGATGACATGTTTTGCTCGTTTTGAAGTGGTAATTTATGGTCGATGGATAGTGCATACACTGCTTGGGTGAGTGTATAGATAGATAGAGTCTGGATGGTGATCACAAGGGTGTTGAAATTTTTATAAGGAAATTGCTGTTTATCGCGAGAGAAAATCCACCGAATATTTCACGACCGTTTATTTATTTATATGCATTTCTTAAACTGCACCCATGAATCTTATGTTTTCCGCTGATAAAGAAATTTAATTGGCTTAATGCATTTTGTCATTCTCTCAGGATAAAATATCTCGGGATGAATAGCATTGCCCTTTTTATAATTGTAAAACACTTCTTGCGGTGAAATGATTAGGAATGAATTAATTCGTGATTAAGGCCAGAGAAGCAAACGTAATGATGACTAACAAGAGTTTAGAAGGGTGCTCCTTCTTTTTTTGAGCACAACCAGTTGGTTAATGCTCATGCTTTTATAGATTAAATAGAGGTTTAAATATACATTTGGATCCTACAAATATAAACATTTTCTGTTTTTAGTCTATAAAAAAATTGTCTTATTTTAGTCCTTGTAAATATTATAAAAATTGGTTCCTGCAATACATTGTAATATTAATTTTCTTCCTTTATCTCACTCATATTGAAGGAACAAAATTAAATATTCTTCCTTTTTCTTTTTTGAAATCTTAGTATTCCACAACCTCTCGTCTTGTAATATCAAAATACACATATCAACAAGAAGTCTTTGCCTAATATGGTTTAAATTCATACCAAATGGACCAACTTGCATTGACAATTAAAAAATACAATTACAAGAATTGAAAAGAATACTCTAAAGAGAGATTAAGGGTAAAATAATAGGGGTGGAAATAATACTCAATGATATTATAAAATAACTTATAAATTGAGCAATTTTTAGTGCTAAAATGACTTATGTAATATAGAATCGAGAGTGTTTTATAAGTGCGTGCTAAAATGGCAGCTCTATGAACATTGCCGTAGAGGAGGTCGGAGTTCGAATTTCAAGTTCTCCTCTTCTCAGTATTTATAGTGTGTGAGTCTAACCATTAGGTATTTAAGAAAAAAATAGAATGGAGAGTGTATATTACTTTTTTTAGGTGGACTTAAGAGTTCTTTCAAAAAAAAAAAAAAAAAAAGTTGGACTTAGAGTAAGGGCTTGTGTATGTTTGGTCTGCCTCTGAATTTTGTCTTCTACAACACTAATTTTGGTCCATGCATTAAGCTACTTTTGAGTGATAAGAGGGTTTGAGGAGGACTTCATTGGTTTTTCAACTGTGCATTGGCAATGCATATGGATATGGTTGATATTTTGTTCGATGCTCTTTAGGCTCTGTGTTGCTTAGTTTTTACCGGAAGTTAGCTCATAATAATTTATCTTTTTACTCTTTTTTTTCGATATACTATTTTACCTGTTTTTATGAAAGGTTTCATGTTTGATTTTTGTAGAAGCAATCAAATTTTTTGTGTTACATATTGGGTGTGAACTCTGAAAATTGCTGAGCTTTACTGGCTAGTGAATTATAATATTCATGAGTTAAACAATGATCAAGTGCACATCCTTTGCATTAAGGGTGGTAAAATGGATGGATTACATGGATATGGATTTGGATCATAATGGATGGATAAAAAAAATCCATTAGTCCATTAAAATCCAACAATTTTTTTTAAAAAAAAAAAAAAAACCATCCAATCTATCCATTAGGTTTTATGTCCATCCAATCCATCCATTATTAAATTTAAATGGATGGATTATCCATCCAATCGGTTTAATAAAATGTATTATTTATTTTTAATTTTTTAGTTAATTAATTGGTTTGTTAATAAATTGGTGCAGAAAGTAATGACATTCATAATTCCTTTTTTAATTAAGTCTAATGCTTATTTTTGTATAAGTTTTTGTATAAGCCCAAAACATATTTTTTTAAAAGTCCAAAGGTGAAAATAAAATAAATAAATAAAAGGTGGTGGTGCACCGGCGTTGACTACCGGACACCACCGTTGACCGGCAGTCTTCGGCGACCTACACGGCGGAGGACGGCGGTGACATTCTCGGAAATCCAGATATCTCGGCGACTCACGGCGGGGCTCCGGCGAGATCACGGTGGTGGACGGTGGCTGCCCGACGGAGCTCCGGTGGCAATAGATGTTGACATTCTGTTGACCTTTTTTTTTTTAATGGGCTGATTTTTTTTTTTAATTGAATGAGCTGATTCTTATGGGCCAAACATTTGAGGAAAGAATAAGAATATTTCTTTTTAGGCCCCTATAATTAAAAATATAGCTTGTTTTTATTTATTAACAAAATTAATTTAAATCATGTTTAAAATAATTTTATATCCAATGGATTATTATTAATATTTTAGATGATCCAATGGATTTTTAAAATAAGGTGGATGGATTGGATGTATCCATAATTTTAAATGGATGGATTAAATCCAATCCATTAACTATTTTTTTTGTTTGGTGGATGGATTGGATGGATATTATGGTGGATGGATATGGATTTGATGGATCCTTTTGCCACCCCTACTTTGCATTATAGGCTATAATTTATAGCACAATTTATCATAAATTTTTAAGGGTTAATTTGGAAATTATCATTGCATCATGGAATGAACCGATGTTTGTTTTACCTCAATATTTTCTTATTATGATTTAATATAAACTTTTCTACTTAAAAAGCATATAATAATAAGCTGATTTAAAATGATTTAAGCATTATGAGAATAGAAATTATCAGATGTTGCACGGCAAAAGTTCCTTATGCACCGTGCATAAACACTTCACAACCATCAGATCTAGTGTACACGTGTAATAATCATAAGCTTCTCAAATTACACCAAATCAAACTTCATTTGCTTCAAACATTTCTCTCACTAAAACATAAAGTTCTCCCTCTTTCTCTACAATTCAGATGAGTCTTCATCTCTTACGGCCACACATGATGATTCTGGCGCGGTGGTGGTACCACCGCGCCGGAGTTCAAAACTCCGTCCAAATAAAAAAAAAATTCACGGTTTTAGACATCTTTTTTTGTGTTGATTCCAAATATCACCTTAGATTTCTCAAAAAAAAACTCACACTAGCGTAGATCTACGAGTAAAAAAACAGAACAAAAAGAGAAAATGAAACTACCTCTTGTTCTTCACGGATCTGTTTCGCGTTTTGGTCTTCTTCTCCGATCCGGTTCAGATTTGTTGTTGTGTTGAAGTGTTGTTCCGATCCGGTTCGAATCTTGTTGTGGTAGGTTGTACGAACTCTCCCTCTACCTCTTATAAACCGATTCTGGATCTGGAAACTATTAAGTACATCTAATGGTTTTGGAGTACAGCTGCTGAAAATCATTAAGTACATCTAATGGTTTTCCACAACAAAATGGTTTTGGCATTCCGGTACGGTGATGATGACGGTGATGATGATGAACGACGGTGTTGATATTGAGATTGAATATTTCAGTGGTGATGATGATGAACGACGGTGATGATTCAGTTTGTTTCCGTGTTTGGTTCGTTTTGTTTTGTTTTGTTTGGTTTCCTTTGGGGGTGTAGAAGCAATTATGTTGGGATTTCCTTATGCACCATAACCGATCCCATGTTGCACTCCCATATCTAATATTCCATTGAGTCAAAAAAAAAGAATCTAATATCCCATCAGTTAATTTTATAAAAGGTGGGTTGTATAATAAACATATACTGTCAATGTCAATGTTAAATAAAAGAGCAATGCTATATCTCTAAAAAAATAACATTAAGAATTCTTCGAGAATAAAGAACAACCAATCACAATGCATTGTTTGCCACAATTAAAGGAGATGTGGTTAAAAAATAGAAAATGAACAAATAAATCATGCAATTGTCTTGAAAAATTCATAATGCTATTTTTTTTTTAGAGAAATAGCATTTTCCTAAATAAAATAGCTTAAATGTATTTGGAAGATACAATGACATATTAACACTTGTTTTTTTGGGTACAAGACACGTGTTTTCTTTTCCTAATATATTAATATATGTAATGTGAACTACCTTTGCATAGTTGCATTGTCTGCGCATATTTGAACAATTATTTCAAATATAAATATCATCAAATATTCTAGATCAAGTTCATATTTTTCATGCTTTGACCAAGTTCAAACCAATGCAGAATTAGGAGTGTGGATATCCTAGATGCCAGCAATGAATCAAATATATATTTTCATTGAGAAAGTTTGCCTCCTACAGAGATCTTCCTCCAGATTATATATGTTTGGAATCCAAACTTGTGGGATATCATTGGAAGCTGGAAGCCAGCCATATATAAATACCATCAATTCATGAACTTATTCAATTTAACTAGTTATCAATGAGTCCATCTAGCTAGCATATTTTGATATTCTGATTTGCATTCTCATGGCACACACATATACACTTATTACATAAGATGAGTACTCCGCATTACAAGCTAGCTTTACTTGACTACACTATTTTAAAAAGAGTAGTGTTATATATAGCGACCAACTTGACTCGAAACGAAAAAAAGAGTAGTGTTATATGTAGCGATCAACTTGACTCGCAAACACCACCATGAACTTGTACAAGACTGAGTTGTAGAAAAATTGTGAAAAAAATATTAGCATGCGTTTCATGAAACACACACTCAAATAGCCGATAAAACTAGTTCGTTATGTAATTTGTGACGGTGTGCTTGCTATATCAAGCAATTTTCTTTTAAAAATTGTACCAAAACAAACAATTCATTCGGTTGAACCTTGAATTGGCATTTACTATGGTTCGGTTATTTTGGTGATTTGATTGGACTTTCGTCGCAATTTAAAGGGTTTAAAACGATTAAATCATGACTCAAATGTTTTGTCGATTAAATGTTTTTTTCAAATTTTAAAATATTATTTGACGTATACTATAACATACTTCCTAACATTAAGGAGGATCACCGATATAAAATGCGAATTTTGCAATAGATCTCCTATAAATTATGATGTTATCTTAAAATTTAAAGTTGAACCTAACACAACCTTAAAAGCTAACCCGCGAGACGAGAGTTACCCCAAATTGAGCATTTCGGATGCAAGAAAGTTAAAAACACTAAGTAGAGATATATACCTTGCCACATTTGATAAGAACACATAGCTTCAATAAGATAAAAAGTTTAGAACAACTTGTGCACCAAAAAAGTTACACATATGAACTATGTAGCATCAATACTTTAGATTAAAAGTAAGTCTGATGTCTACTATAGATTGATGTTGGACATCAAAACAACACTGAGATATGCACATTTAATTTTTCTTTCATTTTTTAAAATTATTGTTGTTAACGTTTCAAAATCTATATCGTGTGAGTGCATATGTCAAGAACATTGCAAGAACATGGTCTATTGAAGTTACCGTTCTTACATGTGACTCTTAACATAAAAAAAAAAAACCCTATATTATATTTAAGAACTATAGTAAGAACATGTCATACCCTAAACACCACTATCTCATCTATATCATTAGTGATTAAGGTGAATCTCCAAGAGACCAATTATAAAACAACCAAGATGAAAGTAAATCCAAACACAATCCATATCCACCAACATAATCAAGATTCATCAAAGAATAGCTAGTTAAAAAAATAGGGCAATATCTTTGGCATAACAATAATTACTACTACTAGTATATGCTAGTTGCCAAGATATTAAACTCAAGATATGTCATGCATTAAGAAACTATGATAAATTAAACAGCTGGCCTCATATATGGTTTAATAATTTGGAAGTAACAAAGAAAGATGTTGTTGTTGGGAGTTAACAAAGGTAGAATCCAACAAAAACTCCAATCCACCTAAGAGTTGAGGTAAGGTTGCCGGGTTCCTGTTCCCATGGCTTTGTCTGGATTACAGCAGTGTTCCCTCTTTTCATGTTCACCTTTGCCACTTTTCTAATTAACCTTCCTCGTTTTGCCACACTTATTACATTGGTAACACAAGCAATCTATTACTTTATTGCAACAACTACTCCCACGTTCATTCCCCCTCACTCACTTCCTTCAAATTTAAACCCTCTAAAGCCTGCAAATCCCTCACTTTTCGAGCTTGCCCACGTTCACTTCCATTTTACTCCATTTTTCAGTCAACTTTTATGTATAAATGGATTTTCTAAACTTGCGTAATCGTGCGGTCGATGAATGTCGGCCGCTAGATTCAGATCAAACGATTTACATTTTTTTTAAGTTTAAGAATAGATATTATTATTACTACCTTCGTTCCTTTTCAATTGTCACATTTTGACATTTTACACAAATCAAGACAATCAATAAATGTTGCTACTTTTGATACAATAATTTTTATTTTTACTATAATAACCTTATTTATTTAACATCTCATTACATATATTTCTCTCTCCACAATAATAAATAAGGATAATATTAGTAAAATAACATTTAATGTTGCATTGAACTATGTAAAGTGACACTTAAATAAGAACAAAAAAATTCTACAAGAGAGACACTTAAAAAGGAACGGAGGGAGTAATTAAAAGGATTTTAATGACTATTTTACAACGGTTTTATATGAGATTAAACTCATTTGATAAGGTTATAAGGTCAAACTCTTATACCTTACATAATTTTCATTCAATGAGAGAGTGAAAGTTAAAATAAGAGTATTAGAGTGAGTATTGCTGGCACTACACGCTCAATCTGCTCTTTAAAATATAACTTAAAATTAAATCTGTCTGATCTTCATTCAACGGTCAAGATTGCAACTAATCAACATGTCGACTAAAGAGATTTCATTTCCCTTTGGGACTTGGGTTTGGTGTTTGCTTATTTATATCTATCTATAAATATGTATTTTAACTCCCACGTACTTCCTCAGGCTGTGTGTAGCAAGCCTTTTTTTTAGGGGTTTCCTCTTTGATAAACAACAAAAGTTCTAGCTCCAAATATACTTTAAACTACCATAGAATCAACCATGGCAGAGTTTCAAAACTTGAAGTACAAGCAAGGAGAAAAGGTTGCTACAAAGAAAAAAAGGAATGGAATTAGTAGCAAGTGTGCTTCTTTGGTTAAGGAGCAACGAGCTCGTCTCTACATCGTTCGTCGTTGTGCCACCATGCTTCTTTGTTGGTACATTCAAGGAGAAGACTAGCAACATACTCTCTAACAAACTCCTCGGATCGCACCTCCTTTTGGTCTTCCTTTATAGCTATAAATAACACGCGGAGAAGACTATAACTAGCAACACACTTTCTGACACTTTCTTTCCGACCTTTTCTCTTCGTATAACCTAAAGATCACACTTCTCAATCTCTCTTCCCAAAAGATGAAACCTTGAAGCTACTCAATATGGATAGGCTGCCAGCCCAGTTGGAATATATGGACTCTTAATTTCCATTATGTATTTTTCTTCCCTTTTTTACCCTTTGAAAAAACTCAAATGGTTTTTCATGTGGAAATTGGAGAGTTTTCTGGATTTTCTACAACATGGACAGGCATAATCACTACATATGTAGCTGGCAAGGAACTAATTAACTGATAGTTTTTTCATCTGATATATCACTACTAGAAAAAGCAAAATTAGCGAGGGAAATTAGTGACGGAAAAAATGAAATTCCTCACAAATTCTTTGGTCGCAAAATTTAGTGACGGAATTAGAGAGAGATTTTATGTTTTCCCTCACTAAATTTCCCTCACTAAATTTAGTTTTTTAAGTAGTGTATATATATATATATATATATGATGGTGGAATAATTGTAATTTTGGAATGTTAGTCCTTCACATGGACATTACTTTTCTGCATATTTTCTTGTATAACCACCTTTTTCCTTTTATAGCAAGACCCTTTTGGAATTATATCTATTCTTTTTTTCTTTTACAATTGATATTATGACTAAAAGAACTAGGATTTGGTCCCAATGCAAAGTTGAAAAATACAAAAGGGAATAAACTCATATCATATGTTGTATGTTATAGAAGACATATATTGTAAAATTAGTAATTGTTATTCATGAAGTTGCGTCTTTGTGAGAAGGATTAAATATGTTTTTTTTTTTTGAGAGAAAATATGTTTTCTTGTAAAATCGACAAATTTTGAATGTGTGATTGTGTTCCTTATAAAAAAAAATATCATTATGATCCATCTAAAATCGTTACAGTTAGTACTCATCTTTTTAATGAAAAGAATCAGTCTTAGCATTCCACTTAGCAATTAGGATACAATACACTAGTAATTGTTTTCCCAAGGGATATACACTAATAATTGGATTAAATATGTTTTATTAAGGGATTTAGCTTACCAGTAAATCTATAGAGTACCCGCACGAACTTAGGTTTTTTAGACTTAATTTATATTTGAGTGCTTAGTGACAATCAACGATTCTTTGTCGATTTTTAAAAATGAGTTATAATGGGATTGAATTGCAGCGTAGTGAGTCATATTCATTTGATTTATGTTGCGATCCTTTTAATTTATGAATTACTCAAAATTTATCCTAATTGTTAGTGGACATTAATTAAACGGTGATTAAATCCATTTCAATATCACATTTGGCACACATTGATGCACACATCATTGTACTTATATGGAGTAATTTCCTTACATCTCTCTCATGATCCTCACTCACAAGTAGTACTTATTTGCCTTATATCTTGTCTCCTCTATGCCCCTCAAGCTGTTCCCAAACAACTTGCACCCCTTTGTTGTATGGATGTCTTGTGGATGCAATGCAACCAGTAAAAGAACTCTCACAAACCGGTTTTCAAAGTGGGGTTTGGATCCTCTCAACCAACCATTTCTCTACTCTCTATCTCTCTCATCAGTTCTTCTTCTCTCACTTCCATTTTTTTTCTTCTCTATTCCATTTGATGGAGAGGAACCATTTCATTTAAAGGATGATTGACAACCATATATAAATAAATACATTTTCATGTCTTATCTCATCAAATGTGAAACTCTTAACAAAAATAATAATGAGTTGTCTAAACGTTCAATTTAGTGTGTGTTATGGTGAAAGTATGATATTAGAGGAAGAGGTTACCTCACTGCCCCTATGAATAGGTCAACTACTCAAAGTTGGAAGCCAAACTATTCATTAACAAGGCCTTGATCACGACACATTGCTGACAAGGTCTAACCCCGGTTCTACTTCAAGAACAAAAACATACTGAAATAGGAAATTTTGATTAAAAAGATTTTGAGATAAAGATATTGATTTGACAACATTATTTGGAAGGTTGATGATATGACAACACAAATGTTTTGGCTCTTTTTAGCTATTCCGAATTTCCATTATATGGTCTGGCCTTGCAAAGGTAGACATGTATATCTTGATCATATTCTCTGTCATCCCAAATTTGCAACACAAGATCTAAGAGACAGACAACCAAGTGTGAGATGAGTTAGTGGTTGCATCCATAATAATCCAGTCATGCAGGTGTCATATAAAAATTAGGTTTCAAGTCCCTATAATGCTTATTGAACATTTTCAAAATGGCCCACATGAGTCATTCACTGAGAGGTCAGTGTTAAAAATCTTTGTCATTATAAAAATAAAAATAAAAAGTCTTTTACTTTATGTGTAAGAAAATAAATAAAAAAGTCTTTTTCTACAACCAAGTCTTTCACAAGTTCAACTCCTCAAATTAACTCCTACTTTGTTTATGAAGATTTGTACATAAAACAAATTAAAAACAGATTGAAAACAATTTTGTAATTAAATATTAAAGCCAAGAAACCAAAATGGAAAACGTTTTCTCAGACCAAATAGACCATGAAATATATTTGAGATGGATTTGTCATTGTTTGGACCTTGCAATGATGGGAGCTGTATAACACATGTTTGTCCCTATAAACAAAGTTGGTCAATCAAATCTTCAATATGACAAAATTACTTATATTCATCATGGCCAAGTCTAAGATCAGCAACAACTATTCACAATCTCAAACCCTATACACCATCTATAACTATTGTCTTTTATGATTACATGGTATCTTCTAGCTTGTAGCTTGCAAAAGTCCAGTTAAACATTTTGGAAGCTTAAATTCAACGTACGCAACCATGGAAATGATAAAGGATTTTATACGAAGATAACTAGCACACAATCTATCCATATAAATTTGTTATGACAGAAGTTTTGGAAGAGAGAAAGCTGTCTACTTTCAAGAATAGAACATGCCACAAAGCTCATGCTTATTGTGGTTTTATAAGACACATTTTAGCCATGATACACAATAATACTTGTAATTTGTGAATGTAATGTATGCATCCTATGTTGATTCTTATAACATTATATTACAATAGATAACGAATATAGCAGTGATGGAGAACAAGATCCTAGTAAAAAAAATGAGACAAGGCGTTGAAAATTATATTATGTAAGCTACCAATTAAACATACAGAAGCATGAACTATCTAATTGGTTCTACTACATTTCTTCATTACAACAAAATCTTGGTAAAATCTGAATGATATAACTCACGTATGAATCTCGTCTTTACTTGTCAATCCAATCCTTGAATAGCAACATCATGTAAAGAGGAACATTGACAGCTGCAATCACGGTCAGCATTCGCAGTGTGCGTAGTAGTCTTTGGATTATAATTGTTGTTTTTGATTTGCCTGTTCTGGGAGGTATTTTTGCTAGAGGATCAAGCTCGATGGTTGAAGCCATATCCATATTCACAGAGAAAGCTGCTTCTTGACCAGTATTTTTTCTAGCAGTTGGCCGCAATACAACATTACCCCTGGCAGCGGATAAAAAAAACACAGGAAGATGCTTAAGTTTTGTCTCCAATATTTAACAGATTTGGCTGCTGTTTGGGTAAACAGTTTAATTAAGCGCTTATAAGTGCTTATGAATTAAGTTAATTTCTATAACAAAAGAAAAAATAAATGTTAATTTTTTTCATATAAGGTATAAGCTATTTCATAGGCCGTTATGGAGAGCTTATGAAAATAATCTGAAAATAGTTGATGGACATGTCACAAGTTGTTTCCATAAGCTCTCCCAAACAGCCTCACAAGTATTTATAACATGAGCACTTATCATACAAATGCTTATGTATATGCTAATTAGTATAACAAAAGATAAGAAAATGTTAAATTGTTTTCATATAAGTTATAAGCTATTATGTGAGCTTATGAAAATAAGCTGAAAATAGCTGACGGGTATGTCATAAGTTGTTTCCATATGCTAGTATATAAGTTCAAATCAGCCAATTCAGACAAGCTCATGATGTTAGTTTTAGTTTCATGACAAACTAAGAAATCACAGTTATCTAGGATTGAACTTCCAAATATGTTTTCCATGTACTGTGTAATAGCACGGATATGCAAACCAAAGTTTACCTTTCTCCCAAGCTTCGCTCATTTGAATTTACAGTGGATGCCTTCAAGGGTTTCTTTATAAGATGCATTGAGCCTTCTGCATCCCACATCATCTCATATTCATAGTTGGCATCCTCGTCTTTCTCTTTTGTTTCATTTTTAGATACGATAGAAGCTATAAGTTGTTTAAAATTGCCCACCAAATTCCAACACTGATGCCAGAAACTTGTGTTACTTGTTGGCCAAAGTAGGAGGGCAAGGAGGGTAAAAACAAATTGCACAATATACCTGGAAATTGCAGCAAAACATAAGAGCTGATTTAATGGAAATGCACTGTTGATGTAAAACAGTTTTACACAGACATCCAATGAGAACTACTGATATTTTCAAGTAGGTCCTCGTTGTAACCACAAATTAAAAATAACAGAAAAATATTGAAGTCTCAATGGACCACGTCAGTGTAAACTTACACTGACAGTGCATGTCCCATTTTCTCTTATTATTGGGAAAAACCCAAGTCCCACATCGGATAGATAAGACTCTTGAGAAGAGTATATAAAGAGGAGGCAATCCTCACCTTACAAGCCGGTTTTGTAAGGATGAGTTAGGCCCCAAATTACAACATGGTATCAAAGCTTGTCGAATTCAAGGGCCACAACATATATACTCTTCTCAAGAGTCTTATCTATCCGATGTGGGACTTGGGTTTTTCCCAATACACCCCCCTCACGCCCAGCACTCTTTGGGCTTGGTGCGTGAATAGGTTTAGGCGGCCCCACTTTATATACTCTTCTCAAGAGTCTATCTATCCGATGTGGGACTTGGGTTTTTCCCAATACTTATAGAAAAGCTCAGGAAAAAATTATATTAAAAATCATAATCAGAATTTAGAACAATACCACATATAAATGTGAAATTGCTTTGGAAGGTAACATAGATGAGTCAACAAAGGCTCTTCTGGAATGGAAGCGGAAGCATTTGGAAGAGTTGAGTTAACAACTGATAACAGCATGAAAGAAGGATACAAGTTTCCTTGTTGCCAACTTATAGTACCTAGAGTGTGCTGCACGCTACTGTCAGTTAAAATGTTCAAACACGCAACTACACTGTCCAGATGAGACAATCACATTCTTACCTCCTTTATAGGCCCGGATTTAGATTGATGAGTGATGGTGCATTGATCATGATCATGGCCGGATAAAATAAGCTTCTGCCAAAATCAGAAGTTCTAAAATTGAAAACATAAACTAAATAGCACACTATACATATAAAATATAATTTGTCTGCAACTTAATCATAGATTATTATTTTTATTCCCCCGTCAATATCAAGGTGGAACAGCAATGCACAAAAATCTAAAGAGAAGGTAGATGACTCACAGGTTTGATAGTATCTAGTAAAGACTTTGATGACTTCTCAAAAACATAATTTTGATACCTGAATGGACAAAAAAAGTCAACAAATCTCAGTATAAATGAGCCACTTATGAAAGCTCATGCAAATTCCACGCCATAAGATGAGTAACTTACGTAATACCGTTAGTCTTATCATGCCAAGCGTGATGTATCCTCTAAAAATTAAAAGAAAGAGAGAGTAATTAGTAGTTTCAAGAACAGCAACTGGCAGGTTAGAAAAAAATAAGATTTCAGACAAAACCCACGGCATAACAGTATTCTGAGGGACATTGCTCTACGAAATACAACATGCTTACTATAGATTTATTACTTCATGAAACTGTAATAAACTTTACCTGATTGATAATTGGGGAAGTACGATCAGGGCCACAGTAAGTACCATCCGGTCGATATAAAGGAATGTGTGTTAATAAGACTCTTGGACGAACTACATCATCTAGTAAAGTACAAAAAACTTGTGGATTATTACAGGACACATGATCAAACCAAAAAATGAATCAGATGTACAGGCCAGTTTATACCTACAGAGATATTCTTTACAAATTCCCAAGTTTGAGAAGCCAGATGCTTCTGTGGGTGTCCTGTAGAAAATATAGTGAATTTAGTAATTTCAACTTCTTAAAAACTCTTCAAGCAATGACTTTGACTTTTATAAATACATAACCAGCACATGATTGAAATTTATAATATTTCAGTTATACAAATTATGTTCGTTATTTAAGCGGTTAAAGTATGATTTCTTGTTTAATAAAAGAATTTTTTCTTAAAGAAAGAAACAATCCATAATGAAACGTGATAGCTCAAATCTACAAGCAAAACCCCAGTTTACCATCAAGAGTTTGTGAATCGACAGCAATAAAATCAACTTTTCCAACTGCAAATTTGTAGTTTCTAATCCCAAATGTTTCCTCGTAGCGTCTGATAACCTATGTGGATGCAATGCAATGATAAAAATGTTATGAGAAAAGAAGACACGAAAGGAAGTACACAGTTAAATAAAGGACAAACAAAAAATTCCTCGCATTCTATAAATTACAGATTGGGAATTATGCAAAATGGAACTGAATAAAACTTGAGTATATTTGATACATTTAATATGTGATGTAAACCTTGCTTTATGTGAATCACAATTAATAAGACAGGTGTCTGAAATACTGCAGTGCCAAATGTCACTTTACACGAGTTGTCAAAAATCAATCGTCGGGAAAATTTCAAAAATTTCTCAATGCATTCACAACCAACACAAGATGAAGGCCTTTTATACTTACAACCAAAATCTACCATGTCTCATTTATAATTAATCTTTAGAAAATATCAATAGTACATCAATGTCAAGGTGATTAGTCTATAAGTCTATATAAAATCCCATACACCAGCAATCTGTAGATATCAATAATGAGTCCAAATTTAAAATCGACAATAAGTTAAAATTTCTGTAATTTCCCTTCCCTGAGGTCTTGAGTATAGTTATGACTCTAATATAACTACAACTACATTCTCAGCCATGCATTTTGCATTTTATTCTATGTATTGTAAATACCACCGGAATCAACCTTTTGGAAACTTAAACATCAAAAGTAGAGCAATAACATGTTGAAATACCTTTGGCATTGCATAATGAAGACTTTCATAACCAATGTCATGGTTTCCGGGAATGTAGTAAACTGGCTTGTCTGTGTATTTTCCTTGTGCATTCAAACCAAATATACGTTTTAAGCGATTCAATGACTCCTTCCATCTGTCGATCCAAAAAATCATAAAAGAATTTCATATAAGGAAATTCGAGTGAACATGCTGTAGATACAACCAAAGGAAACAATATTTTCACTATAGATGAGCCAAACAACTATGTGTTTGAAATTTATCAGGGGCCACCCTTTACTCTTTAGCATATAAACATTTAAAAGACGTTAACAATAGAAATCTAAGCTTTATTTTACTGCTGTCAATTATTTGAGCTGACAATGTAAATTAATGATTAAATAGTTAATTTAAATGAGGGATTCAGGGAGGGGGAAAAAAGAGATTGAGATTTTACATTAAGCATCAACGAAGTTACGAAAATATTTGGTATTACAAAGAAGATATATATGTATTTATGGTTTTGTCATGCATTTGGAATGAACATAATTGTTAAGTCTTTGACCAGACAATCATGTCTATAAATTTTCAGTGCAATTCTTTGTGGTGCTCATATAATATTAGTTTCTTTATATAAATTAGTAGCTTATCTCATGACATAAGCACGTATATAAATATTAAATTTCCTTTTATGTCCATAAGCTGTTTTTACCTTATTTCACTAGGCTTCTCATAATAGCTCATGAATAAGTGCTTAACTAAGCTCCCTAGAATAGCATACATACCTAAATTGTTTACAAAATGCACTCTCAAGAAGTCACCACTTACCATCTATGTTGGTTCATAAATGAAATGTTTATACTAAATTCCAAAATCATCAGAATTGGAAACTTTCACATGGCATAATAGACAACAAGACAAAACGTCAAAACTTGCATAAAGCCAAAACATAAATAGATATTTGTTTTCATGACTTACTCTTCATCCGATAAATAAGGACCTCCGTCGAAGTAGTCGCCTAAAAACAATATGACATCGGGCTTGAAAGGCAGGATCGATGAAAAGAATGATCTTTGCATGTTTAAATCAGTGTAGAATTTCACAATCTCCAGTGCAAGAGATTTCTCTGGAAGATGGAGTGAAGTTTTATCCATGAGCTGATATGTTAAAAAAAACACATCAATATATTAGATTCACATCCACAGAAACATACGTTAATAGATTCGCATAAACAAGTATATGCAATGCAAGATTAATTTTGATGCAATGTCAATGTAAAAACATTTTACATTGTCAGCCAATCACAAATCATCATTTTTGCATGACTTAGGTATATATGATTAAAGTAAAATATTTCTAATGATTCAACATTTATGATTGATCAATTAAATTAAGAGTGAAGACTCATTTTGGTCCATCAAAATTTTCTGACCGCCCAGTTCACTCCGAGATAAAAATAAAACACAAATTAGTACATGCCATTTATATATCGGCGACAAATTAGTCCTCGATTGAAATGAGTCTTCAATCTTAAATTAAATCCTTGATATATATAATATATCAGTGGATAAATTAAATCCTTAACATTTATGGTAATATGTAATTACGCATGTATGACATAACCATAAAAGCAGAAAAGCTCACCTGTGGATCTGCAATAATAGCAACTTTTACATAATCAGTTTGGTGATTCTCACTTTTTGTTTGAACCTGCAATAATAGCAATAATAGCAGAAAACAAGGTAAGTCAGCTAAGTATTTTACTAAATTCACAATACAAACAAAACTCTTCAATTTTCCACAAAACTCCATAAACTAATTTCCAACAAAATCAAAAACATAATAGATCCAACACATCACAATGGCAGCTCAATAATATCCAAAATTTCATAACATACAAAATTAAAAATAAAATTTTGAGAGTGACCCAGAATTGAAAAAAGTGAAAAGATGAAGACTTTAAGGTTATACCATTAAATGAGGCCATGAACAAGTGAAGAGAGGTGGAAGCCAGTAAGAGAACATTTCACCATAGAGAAGGGTAAGTGCCCATATGAGACATAGTAAGAAAGTCAACTCTTGTTGCTTCATCACTGATACTCAATGAATTCAAAGCAAGGTTTGAATCTTTGAAGAGTTTAATGTTACACTCTTCCAAATTAGGAAACCTCAGTTCTCGGTCTTTTCTTTATTTCAGATTTTTTTTTTCTTTCTAAACTTTACTTTAAACTATTATTACGCAAGTTAGTTAGTTTTAATTAAGGTGAGATGTAAGTAAGATAGGGAAGGAAAGTATCAATACATTTTGAACACTCATCCAAATTATAAAATAGTTCATCGTTGATTCCCGTGAGCTTAGTTTAGTTGATAAATATATTGCATAATATAGGTAAAAATTGAAGTTCGGATCCATTGCACTTCACTTCTTCACATTTAATATGTATGAGTTTTAGTTAATAGGCTATTTGACAAAAAAGTGTTTATAATTGTGTACTATGTTAATCAAAATAGTCTTGCAATACAAACAATAATTCTTTTCATATAAAGATTGATATAATAGTAAATAAATATACTAAAAGACTCGTATGATAATATTATCATAGTATTTTAACATCAAGTATAATTTTGACTAATAAAAATGGACAATCTAATATTATTTTGGAATTTTGATATATTGAGAAATATTGTGATTATTCATTTAACAAAAGAAAATCACAATTTATTTTGGTATTTTGAATTCAGAGGCATGTTAATGTGTGTCAGGGTGTGGTTTTTTGGAAGATGCTCGACATTTATTTTTGTCTTGCAGCTTCTTTGGTTCTTTATGGTCATTGGTGAGATCTTGGATAGGCTTTGATGGTGTTGATCATTGTGACATTTCAAATCATTGTGCACATTTTGCTTTTTACACAGGTGTGTTGAAAGCGAGGAGATATTTTCTTCAGCTTATTTGGTTATTGACGATGTGGGTTATCTGGAATGAAAGAAATAACAGGATTTTTAAGCAAAAAGAAAGTTCACTAGTGCAATTATTAGATAAAGTAAAGTATCAGTCTTTGTGGTGGCTGAAAGCTAGTAAGGTTGTTTTTGTTTTTGGTGATCAGATGTGGGTGTCGAATCCATTGTCTTGTTTAGGCATTGGTTAACATTTTGTTGTAATCGTGTAAACTGCTGGTCTCGTTTTTAGTAGTTTTTTCGGTACATCTTGTGCTGAAAGGGCTATTTTTGAAGTGTTAATATAATCCATTTTTGCTTGTTAAAAAAAAAACAATTTACCAAAAGTGATAAATCTAAATAATATCGAAAATGAATAGTTTGTTTTGTATGAACATGAATTTTTTTTGGTTCCATGAAAAAAAGGAAAAAAAAAAGAAGAACCAACTCCTTAAAAAGGAAACGTCTAAAGAATCCTCTAATAAAGTATATGTGATAAACATGAAAGTGACTCATCAAATATAACAAAATGGTTTAAATTATTAGTCCAGTTTAATAAGGATATGTTTGTATATGAATTTTATTTTTTTTACACAAAAGAGGGCAAGCCCAATGTTTGTATATGAATTTATTCATTACTTATCTTATCTTTATTCATTATCCATTTGAGATAAATAAAAACAAGTAAACATTAATGGAACTTTTTAATGAAGTCTATTTAATAAAAGTGTCTCACTAACATATGATTTGTAAATATCTCTCTCATAGATTGAAGATAGATAAATAAAACAAAACTCAAACTCTTTTTCCTAAAAAGAAAAAACTTAAACTGTTTGGTGTGGAAAGAGAATAGAAATGAAATATTGCTCTTATAAATTGAAGATGAAACAGAATTCAAACTCTTTCGTGTAGAAAGAGAATAGAAATGAAATATTGTATGTTACTACTTCCTCCGTCTCAAATTATATGATATTTTAGACATTTTACACGTATTAAGAAATGTAATTAATTTTATGTGAAAAATAGATATTCTCTCTGTCCCATTTTAACTGAGTCATTGACTCATTTCACACTTATTAAGAAAACGTGTATAAGTGAAAGAGGGAGAAAAATGTGTTTGAGTGCCCTTATCAACTATTGATGCATTTTTTTCTTTATCATAAATGCAGAATATATTGAATTGGAAGTGGTGAAAGTAGTACTACCTCCGTTCCTAATTATAAGACTCTTTTGAGAATTTTTTTTTGTTCCCTTTTATAAGACTCATTTGCTATTTCCAACTACATTAATTATTTCTTTATATACATGCCCCTATTTATTATACATCTTTTTCTTCAATCAGCAATAAATGACATGTTGAAAACATAAACCAACTCTCTCATAAAGGATAAAATTGTAAAAACAATAGTAATTACAAACACATTTAATACAAATATCCACTATCTTAATTCCTGTTATTTTTTCAAAATGGCCTATAATTAGGGACGGATGTAGTATTAATTAGTGTTATAATTGAAAAAAAATAATTAATATTGTATTGAAAAGTGAAATGGGTCAATTTTTCTAGGACAATATTTTTTTTGCAAATGACTAAGTTATTATGGTACGGAGGGTTATGAGCACTGGCGGAGTCAGAAATTTTGCAAAGCCTGGGCAAAAAAGTTTCAGAATATTTATTAAACAGTTTTATAATATTATTGAAATTGTGAATTGGTGTAGTGGTTTGTTTTGTTGAAACTAACTTGAAGAACGGGGGTTCGAGTCCTACAAAACCTATTTTTTTGAATAAAAATATTTTTAATACAATAGAAAATAAAAAGAGAGGGTTACCTGGATCGAGCCCACGCGCTAAACGGGTTAAGGAACGCGCCTAACCACTAAAACACCATACATCATATGATATGTTATGGATAATATGATAGTTATATGCAAGTTAAGAACTGCAGTGGCACCCGGGACTGAGCCCAAACTAGTTGGGTGGTAAAACCGTCACTGATTATAAGTTGTTTTACAAAATTGTTCTTAATAAATAATATGAAAAAGATAAATAAAAGAGTGATAATTCATTATTCAAAAGGAACAACTATTTCCAGTATGGGTGTGTTACCTACTTTTGATGTTCTTTGAAATATTTGTTCCTTTTGGAGGGAGCTAAATAAAAATAAATTTTAATCAATAAAAACTGTGATCACACATAAGTGCATTTCAATTTAGATTTATAAATTGACCATATAGAATATCAAGAACCTACTTCAAATAAACTGGCTACAAAATTGTTAAGTGCCTCTTTATCTTTAGCCTTCTTATATCTTGCTCTTTGTTGTTGGGAGATCGAAGGGCTTGTAAGTTTTCTATGCTTCTTTGGTTATGCATCCTCCTATGTTCTCATCACAGAGATAGAAAAATTAGACAGAGGTACGCGCGAGAGAAATCAAAACGAGATTAGTATTTTTTCTTCAAGAAAAAATGACAAAACAAAACCAAAACTATAATTTTAGGCAAGTAATATTACAGTTGAAGAGGGCAAAAAATCCAAGACTTTAGAGCATCCGAAGAAGAAGCATCGTACTTAGCAAGTCAATCTGCACACTCGTTGCCTTAACAGAGGGTATGATGAAAATTAATAATTCAATCTCGATGTTACAGTTGGACAATCTGACTAATCAAAGGAGCATGAAGATGATGAGGTTCGACATCCGACATGATTAGATCAAAAGCCACCATAGAATCTGATTCAAGAATAATGTTCCCTTGACCCGCATCATACGCAATACGAAGGCCGTGAAAAATGACATACAATATATTTTTTTTCTCTGGGAGGTCGAGCCTCCAAATCCATTGACATGTTTCCTGTGGAGTCTGACATGCAAAAGAAAGAGAGATTGAAGTCAACCACTTTTAACAGTGCAAATACCTGGTGGAGAATGAGTTCAAATTTTGATGTTGTGGGAAGACTCATAAATGAAGATACTTTGAATTTGAAGTTGAATATTGAGAGGGATCTCAGTTGTGAGATAGAGAAATTTCAATGGCTGGGATGGTAATGTCTTTTAGTCTCAAATTAGTTTCACTAACATGGATACAAGGAACATGATTACTAAGATAATTATCCTCCAACCATTTGTCACACCAAAGAGAAACCTCTCATCTTCCAATTATAGTCATCAAATAAGATTTTAAAACTTCAACGGTCTTGGTAATAGTCTTCCAAATACAAGAGAAACTTTGATAATCTGACGCTTCTAAAATAGAGATACCATAAAGGTACTTGGAAGAAAATAGATTGACCCAAAGCATATCCAAATTATGGAGCAATTTCTAAACATGTTATCAAACAGAAAGAATAACGAGTCTTTAGTAAAATATTATAAACTTGAACATTATGTGAAATAGTTTACCAACAAATCCTAAAAGCTAATGAAAAATGTTATCAAGTCATTGAGAGAGTATTAGTAACCAAACAATCTAACTTTGCCTTAAAAAAAATCTAACTGAACTTATGATTTTTAAACTATCTACTATAAGCTTAATGCACAGTTTCAGCAAAAAATTGAGTAGAATTTTCTACGATTTTTCCTACAGATTTACATTTTCCAAAAAAATCGTAGATATACTGTCAACACCACAATTTCTCCTACAAATTTCCAACTTGTAGAAAAAATTTCTCTTAAAAAAAAACTTGCTGAGAAATATTTATTGGATTGTGTTAACCGAGACACTCGTTAAGATATCTAAAAAAGGAAAAATAAATTAAAAATGATAATTTTTTGACTTTTGAAGCATTGATTACACAATTTTCAATGCAAAAATTATTACTCTTTCTGTTTCAAAATATAAACAAATTTTACTTTTTAGGTTCATTCAATTAATGATGTATGTGGTCTATAATATGAACCACATACATCATTAATTGAATGAACCTAAAAAGTCAATTTTGTTTATATTTTGATACGGAGGGAGTATATTTACTACCTTAACCAATGTCCGAAGGCATTGGTTAATATTTCTCATATTTATTTATAGCAGAATTTGTAAGAAATCAAAGTTAACTCATTTGTCCTTTTAGATAGACAAAATTTAGCAATGACGCTACATTACAAGTCAACAAAAATCTTAGATTAAAAAAAACCTTTTATTTTTTGAATAACGAAGATTAATTGTTAGTTGTTAGATTAATAATACATACTCTTTTTTTAGTTTGAATCTATCTCCAAGTATTTTTTTAAACCTTATCTCAAACCAGTAGAAAAATACTTAGAGATATCTACCAAAAAAAAGAAAAACACTTAGAGACATTTAATGTCCGCATTTCCACTAATAACAATATACAAACGAAATATATTTTTTTAGCGGACTTTTTTATATTTGTCCTTTCACCATATATCAAACTCTTAAAATTAAGAGTAAATGATCACTTTGATCATTGACTCTTCACCTCGCTCTCACAAAGGTCTTTGACTCATGATTAAATACAAAGTAGTTTATGAATGTGCACTTTCGTTATCAGTTTAGTCCCTGACGTTAAAAACTTATGTCAACCAATGAGGTGGCGTGCATGAGGTGTCACATGGACTAAAATGAAAGGAAAAAATTATCATTTTGATCCCTGAACTAAAAATCAATATCCACAAATTGAATCTCAAATCTCTAATTCCCTCTTTGTTCAAAATCAATATTTTTTTTTTTTGTTGTTGTTGTTCAACAGTAGAGATTTAAGGATTAAATTCAGGATTTGAGATTCAATTTGGGATATTGAATTTTTATTCAAGGATCAAATGACTATTTTATATTTTTACTTTATTCCCTATGCCACCTCATGCACACCACCTCATCATTAACATAAGTTATACAATAATGCACTGTTCTACCAACTAATTGTACTATGCTCACTGGACCGAAGTTTATAATTTATAATTGTAGTTAAAAGATAAATAATTGTATCCAGAAGTCCTAGCTCAACTGGCAAAAGACCGAAATTGTTAGGCCGGATGCAATGACTGGGGTTCGAACCCCGGTACCTCCACTTGTGTGTCAGTTTATTTTGCCATTTCGTCTATCTACAAAAAAAAAAAAAAAGATAAATAATTGTCAATACTGGTAGAAAAATGTTGGCTTATTTGATCCAATGGTCCCCTAATTAATTTCACGTTTTCATTTTGGTCCTACAATTAATAAAACGTACGTTTTGGTCCCTCACTTTTGTCTCTGTTTGCCAAATAAATCCCTTCTGTCAAATAATTAAAACTTCCGTTAATAAAAGTCCACGTGACAAAAAAAACCCAGAAAATAGGTTTCTCCCCTTGTGTTCTTAATCATCTTCATGGGATTCATAAAAAAAACCCAGAAAAAAAATCATCAAACAAAACACTTCCTACCCTTTCCAATACGATCTTCATCTTCCTTCATCGATCTGTTTTGTTAAATCCTTCAATCCTTCGTTGATGAACAGTAACACAAGATGGTCTTCATCTCTCTCGATGAACAATGCGATCTGGGTGCGGGGTTCATCTCTCTCTCTCTCTCGAACAGTACGATCTGGGCGTGGTTTGCTCGTCCTTTTCCAAATCGTGGATTTTGATTGTATTGGGTTGTTTCTTTTTGTTCAAATCATGAGTTCTTAGCTTCTATTCAAACTAATGGGTACAAAGAAAGACATACATATGTCCTGCTCCTTCCTGCAATTTTGGGATGAAGGTTATTATTTTGTTGTTATCACCATCATCGTGATTATGCTTTTATGGTGGTAAGTAAAATGGGGAAGTTGAAAATTGAAATTGAAATTAGGGAAGAAAGGAAGAAAAGGATTTTTGGGTGATTCGGAACAGAAGAAGATTCAACTGGTTGTTGTTGTTGTTGAGTAGTAATTTGGTGCTATTAGTCATTTTGAGATTGATTTCTCTATGCATCGGCAAAGATGACAATGGGAAGGGAAGGGGAATTTGGTGTTTGAATTTCTATGATTTGCTTTGTAACTTTAAATGATTTATAGCTAGGGTAGCTGCACAACCACCACGCCACTCTCAATTTCATACATACAGATTTAGCTTCATTCACGCCACTCTCAATTTCATACATACATATTTAGTTTCATTCTTCTTCTTCCTCACAACCCACATGTGATTCTATTGTATTAATCTGTATAGAATTGATGATGATGATGATGTTGTTGTTGTTTAATTGATTTGTTGATGTTGTTCTAAGAATTGGTTCTGGTTTTTTTTTGTTGGATTTTTTTATGAATGTTGTTGAACATTATATCAATTTTGGTGATTAAATTATGTGTTGTTGGTGGTGGAAGTTTAGTGATTAGATGATGGTGATTATGATCATGTTGTTGTTGACAGTTGTTGATTCTATTTTTTTGGTTTTTTTCATGAATGTTGATGAATGTGAGTTGAAGATGATGAAGATTATTAAGGTAGAAGATGAAGAAAGAAATAAAAGAATTAGTTGTTGTTGGTACATCGTAAGTTACAATAGACACGTATAATCCAATGGTCATTCTTTTTAAGAAACAGATCAAACAGTTTAAATTAAAAAGTTTAATAAGGTATATGGTGGACCATTTTTAAAGTTGGTCCACCATAGACATTTGGGGTTAAACTTAACAGACTAGGGATTTATTTGGTAAACGGAGAAAAAAATGAAGGACCAAAACGTACGTTTTATTAATTGTATGACCAAAATGAAAATGTGAAATTAGTTAGGAGACCAATAGATCAAATAAGCCAAAAATGTTTTTTCGGGGCGCACATATCATGAGTTTCATTTTTGATCTCTCTCAAATCAAAAACCCTCTCTCTTTCTGTTTCCCTAGTTAAACCAAACCCTAATTATCTCTCTCTCACATTCGAGATCTTATTCTCCACTTCCTCTTTCAATTCCTCGTTCTCGTTGCATTCCTACTCAAGGTCTCGATTTCTCCAGTTCAAATAATTCTTCTCAGAATCGCATTTCCAATCGTTGATAAGGTCAGCTTAACCTCGTTATCGCTTTTTGGTCTTTTTTACGTTCAGATTTTTTCGTCTTTTTTTTTTTCCTTCGGATTTTTTCGTCTTTTTTTCCTACGACTTTGCTCGTCTTTTTTTTTTCCTACGGATTTTTCGTCTTAGATTTTTAGGCTTAACTAATGTAGGAACTAATTTTTCTCCAATATGTAAATGTCACGGACTTATTTAAGTTTATTTTTTGTCAAGACTGAATTATCCCGCCAGAAAATTGTGAGAGACGGAATTTGGTTTTACTCTCTTGGTTTATTAGTTATGTATGTTTAAACGTATGCATGTATGCTCCAATCATATTATTTGGTGGAGGAACATAGGGGTTTGGAGTGAGAGTGATTAGGAAGTTTGAATTCCCCTTGGCTCTCACTAACCAAATAGCAACTAGAGTTTACCATTCAGAGAAGGTGTATGCTCTATAGGTTAGTGAACCTTAGTTTCCTATTTGAAATTCAATATGATGATTAATCAAGTATGGTTGATTAAAATATTCATTATATTGATTCTGGAATCTTGAATTTTCTGTGTAGGATAGGTTGAGAATAAACTTTTTTATGTTTGGTTAATAGGCAGGGGGTTAAAACTCATATCTTACATTTTATGAAATTTCGGTTTGCTGCATTTCTTTTTGTTCTGAGAATGCAAAACTTGACTGTGTTAGCTGTGATGTCACCATGTTCATGTCTTGCACTTGGAAACTACTGTGAAATATTGCTGAAGTTTTGCCAAATTAAAGACCTGTGATATTTGATGACTAACTTTTGACCAAGTTAAAAACTGTCTTGTATGGGATGGGCCATACCATGTATAATTAAGTGAGATTTGTATTGTTTTAGTCATGTTTTATTGTTGAAAGTTATTGACATGATATTTGTATACACTGCCTATTCACAATATGCATGAAAAACTAATTGTGATATAGTCTTTTTGCAGCTGAGAGGAAAATGGACGTGCCAGAACATCGTACATGGATGTATAATAGGCGCATTACTGGTCGAAAGGGATTTACAGCTGAATTTTTGCAAGGCCTCAAAGAGTTTCTTGATTTTGCTTGTCAACAACCACAATATTTGGAGGACGGTGTAATAAGCTGTCCATGTATGCTGTGTAAAAATGAAAGGTTTCTAACTCCGAAAGGAGTAAATGTTCATATTCGTCAAAAAGGGTTTACACCTGGATATTGGTATTGGACATCCCATGGAGAGGAAGCCCCACAAATTAATCTCGAGGTCGATTTGCACTCAGATGCAATGCCTTATAGTAGTCAACAAGACACGGGGTTTGGTGATGCTGGTCTTGATGACCAAAATTTTGTACAAGATGAAGAGGTGCCTACAAATGTGGAGACAACCGAATTTTGTGATATGTTGAATTCAACTCAACAAACTCTGCGGCCAGGTGATAAAAATACATCAAAGATGTCTGCTGCTATTGCAATGTTGAGTTTAAAATCTAAACACAACATGTCACAAGATTGTTTCAATGACGTGATAAAGTTTATGAGGGAGTCAAATCACACTGAGAATGTAACTCCTTCAAATTCTAGGGGTACAAAGAGAACTATGCAGCCAACTAAAATTTCAAGAAAAAAGAAATGTGCACAAACCCACGCACCATTGATAATTCCATCTGACACTGTTCAGACTCATGCTAACCAAGCCACTCAACCTCCACCTCGAACTAAACCTCGAACTAAATTTAATCGACCTCGGCCCCCTAAAGCTCTAACTCGACTTCAACTTCGAAATCAATCTCAACAATCCCAACCTCAACTTTTCCTGCAACCCCAACCCACCCAACCACAACGTCGCCTGCAACCCCAGCCCACTCAACCTCAAGCACCGCCTCAACTCCGTCGGAAACCCCAACCCACTCAAGGCCGATCACAGCGTCAACTTGACCTGCAACCCCAACCCACTCAACCTCAACTACAACCTCAACTCCGCATGCGACCCCAACCAACTCAACCTCGACCACAACCTCAAATCCGCTTGCAACCCCAACCCACTCAACACACGTCACCTCCACCTCCACCTCCACCTCAATCTCGAATTCAACCTATCATGTCTCAAACCATTCCTACCCAAGACCTTGAATGGCAAGACTTTGCAATGATCAACGAAACTCCATCTTCTACTACTAGCCATAGTAGTGAAGAAAGTAGTGGTAACAGGATTCCTATACTTCCAGAAGCTGATGGGTAAGTCCTTTTAATGTCTTAACATGAGTTGTATTATGTTTTTATAATTAATTTTTATCTTTTTACACAGGTTTGATCAACACAGGTTGGCAGTGAAGGCAATTGCCTTAATCATACGTAATAACTTGGAGGAGGGGAAACCATCATGGAAGCAGTTATCTAAAAAGCAACGAGATTCGTGGTTTGATATATTTAAAGTAATCAAATTCCAAGCTTTGATTAAATTGTTTGAAGTTACTCTTCACGCTTTCAAAACTTCTCTTTTCGCAAGTGTCGTTGACCGAGCGGCACTTAACTGCTATTCGCCTCTCCACCGGTAGTTAAGCGTCGTTCTACACTTTTTAGCTCGGTTCAACACTTTTTAAATTGGTTTAACCGATTTAAAAAGTCTCCCGAGTGGCAGTTAACTGCTGCTGGGGTTTTTTTGGTCTTTTCAGGTTGGCTGGGAGAAAAAATGGAAGCCTAAAGAGTAACATTGAAATTGTTTTGGTATTGTTTGAAAAATGTGTCTAATGTAGTGATTTTTTTATCTGGCAAAATCAATGTAGTCAAAGTTTACATGGCCACCTCAACATAACGACTTGGTGCGACGTAACTTTGAGAAAAGGGGTTCAGCTAAAATGATTCAGTTAATGCAAGAAGTTCGAAAAAATTTAGATCAAAAACCAATTTGGATGGAAGAGTGTGTGTGGGCACAATTGAAGGCACATTGGGAGTCCTTAAAATACAAAAGAATATCTGAAATAAATAAAAGAAATTGTGAGTCTATGGCTGGAGCATCTCTTCACACTGGTGGATCAATTCCTCATCGTTTGCATTGGAAGCGAATGGTACTTTTTGTTTACTTATATGTTTTTTATTTAGTTTTCAAGTTTAATAACATTAACAACTACTTTTATCAATTGCAGAAGGAGGCAAAAGGGACAGATCCATCATTGGATGAGTTTTATTTTCGTACTCACCGAAAAAAGGATCAAAGTTGGGTGGGTCCTCTTGCAGAGTCTGCTTATGTAAGTCTCATCTGTTTTCTAACATAAACATATTTGATTTTTTCTGTGTAATAGCTCTTGATTCTGGTACGTGGTTATGGGTTCTATATATCTACTTTGATTTTCTCTGTACTTGGTGTTGATTTTTGCTGTCTGGCTGGCTGGAAATTAATTAGTGCCATTGTTATGTATCTCAGAAAGGAATTAATTTTCATTTACGCTTTTCTGGTTTATCACATGTTTCTCTAATAGAAAGCCAAAAAAAATATTCATATTACATACAACAAGAAAACTCTGTGACCCATCATTCTTGTGAACTTTGCTGTCCTTTCCTCTCTTTGCCATATTCCAACACGTCCCTTTATTAGGTTCGAAAGGAGACTGAAATATCCAAGCCATGATTCCGCACCAGTTTTAAGCATCTGTAATTGGAATCAGAGGAATATGAAACTTAACAAAATAAACGCTGATATAGGATATCTAACTCTAATACAGTAATACTCACTCATCCCATTCCCATCTGTATCAAAATGTTGTCCTCTTTTTTACAGCCTAATGGTTTGGCTGTGAGGATATTTTATATGGAATCCCGGGTTCAAACCCGGGTCTCCACACTTTCCCCTCTCCATGTGTGTGCTTATTCGAGTATTTGTTGGCCACTAGGCCAATGGCAGTAGCACAAAAGATAATAAACTGTATTGAAATGCTCAACCTTAGGTCTTTATCCCACACAAATATATACTCATACGGTGCCATGACTTCTGGATGCAGTAAATGTGCACTGGGTTTGGTATACAATAGTAACAAAAAGTGTAAAGTTGTCATCTAAAACTATTTAAGTTGGAGAGCAGAGGATGTTTTTACCACTTGGTTTGTTTGTTAACACAGCATGAAACATATTTACTACTCAAACTCGTCTCATTCAGTGATTCATCTGTCATAATAAAAAAGGATCGTGAAGTTATTCAAAACTGTGCTTGTGACATATATTAGTTTAAAGAATAAAAACACACAAGAATATGCATAGAGGGGAGCGAGGACCATTTTCAAAGCTGCATGAGTAATTTGTTGCTCAATGACATGGTCTCATTGCTCTGTTGCTCAGTGACACGATCTGTAGTCAACGTGGGTGGTTGAGTATATTTTCTAATACTATGAGGCATGTGTAATATTAGTTATATTGATATCGTTCTTGTTAGTTATACTTCTGCAGTTTGCCATCTTCATCAAATAAATGATCTTCTGTTATATGCATAATTATTTGATTTAATTTCCTTTACAAATGTTAGTGGTTAGTTAGTGTGTTATGTTAGTGGAGAGAGTTGAATTCATGACCTCTTTATCACTTCAATGCTTATGTCCTCCAACCAAACCAACTTGTCCATTAGTGCCGTGATTTTAGCACTCCACTTTTTTTGCCATTCTCCTATCAGAAATTTGTCTCATTGCCCACCTTTCTTCGCATCTTTAATTAATTCATTCTATCTTTTCTTTTCTAATAGTTATTTAGTTTTTTCTGATGTATTCAAATGTGATGCAGGATAAATTTGAAAAAAGAAAATCGGAATTATCTTCAAAGTTCGTTTCGGGAGAGAACGGAGGTGATAATCAACTATCCACAAAAATGCCATCTGACTTGGATATATGGGTAGATTCAGTTGGAAAGAAAAAAGGAAGGGTTTTTGGTCTTGGATCTGTAAACAAAACATTCTTTACAATTGATAAACTTAATTCTGAAGATGTCAATGCTTTAAGAAGTCAGATTCACGCACTTAACGAGTCACTGCAAAAACAGGAACAAGAGAAATTAGAAATGAAACAAGAGTTGACCGAGACTAGAAAACAAGTAGCAGCTTTAATGCAACACTTGGGATTTGCTGCCTCTTCTTCTCGTCCACCTCAAGACAGCAATGAATTTGACAGCGGTGATGATGATACAGATGGTGATCATATGGAGTAGTATTGCATTTCATTTATAGGACTTGAGTTGGTATATTTTTTTCCTACATAAAAAGTACTTGCAAATTTACCTGTGAATTCGTTTCAAAATGGGTTGTTGTTAATTTCTTGTGAATTCGTTTCAAATTTACTTGTGAAATTACATGCAATTGTTTTGCAGATGTTAATTTATTGCTCAATTTTTCTAAAAAATTCTGAAAATATCCTAAATATACCAGTTTAAGTGATCCAAGATAAGTGATAACGTGTATACACAATTAGGAATGTGATTAAAATTATTGTTAGAGTTGTAAAATATTGATGTTTGATTGGTAACTGAAGTTGCTAGATGATTAGTGTAGTTAGTTAGCTGACTAAGTTAGTTATGTTAATTAGCAACACTGTTTTGCATCAAGCTTAGCTCTCTTCATTTCACTTTTATGACTCACTAACATAATTGATGTATTATTACGTATAAGCTCGTGACTAAAGAAAAATTGATACATTAACATTGCATTTTTAAATCTTTAAGATTGTGTGATGTGGAGTAGAGAGAAATCAAATCAATATATATGTTTCCATTAATTTTGATGGATAATTATTAAAAAGATATTTTGATTGTGTGACTCAATTCATTGATTTTCTTTAATTTAATAGACTAATTTGTATTTTATAAATTTAAAGGACTAAATTGCTCAATCTTTACAATTTTGAGGGTCAAAATATTATTTACAAATTACTTCATATTTGTCCTAAGAATTTACTATCAGCTAGTTTAGCCGCTTTCTTTTTGTTAAACCATTTGCTCAAAGTTACTAAACGTTATAATCTCTTAAAACAATGATTATTACTAACCAACTCTATTAATTATTTAAATTATCTGTTATAATGAGAATCTTTTAACCTGTCAAAAATATTTTTCCCGATCCAGTATATTTCTTTTGGTGGTGTTCTCTACAATTTTTGCTATAAGTTTATCCAACTATATATTTAGTAAATTTATTGTCAATATTGCAAATTTTAACTACAAATCCCAACTTAACGAAAAAGCTTTTTGCAAATTGCAATATATTTTGAGACGAGTTTTCTACGATTTTTGCTACAGATTTATCTATCCATTACATTAGTAAACTATTGACGATATCGCTTTGTTTTCCTACAAATTCCAAGTTACAGAAAAATTTGCAGGAAATCAACAACTCTATCTCTCTCATCTCTGCGATCGATTCTCACTCCTATCTCTCTCTCTCTATCCTTTTGAATTTCTGAACATTCTTTTCAGAAAATCTAAGGTATCGCTGCCTCGTTCTTCTTCATTATTGTTTTTGCTTCCATGATAGTGTGTTTTGTTTGTTCTTCTGTGTTTAAAACCTGTTTCAAAATGTTCAATTAAATGCTTATAGCATAAGCACTTATCATATAAGTGCTTATGTACAGACTATAAGCTGTTTTCATAAGCTATCCCGGAGAGCTTGTAGAAATAAGCCGAAAATAGCTTCTAGACATGTCATAATGTTTTTTTATATAGCTAAGCAATCTGCAGTACTGGGCAGAATTGGTTTTGTAGTTTGGATCAATGAATTTGAATGCTAACAATTTTATCTCCCTATGTTGTGTTTATAGGTTATACAACTCCTCCGACCTGTTTTATCTCCCTATTTTATCTCACTCTTTGCTCTTTTGTTCTCAACCTGTTTAGTGTTACTCCCCACAAGGTATACACGTTTAAATTCTTATTAATCAGTGTTAAATGCACTGTTATATGTTGTTCAATTTGTTTATGGTTTATTATATGTGTATGTTTAAATCTATGCTCTATAGGTTGGTTGTGTGTGTCAATTATATTGGTTTGAGGGAGGAATTTAGTTACATAGGTTGGAGTGATAAGGTAATTCTAACATAGGTTGGATGAAAATGTTCAGCCCAACAATCTCGACATTGCCAGCTGTGCTAGGCCTTGCGGACTCATGTTTGAAACTCAATATGATTAAGTATAATTGGTTAAAACAGTAATCACCATATTGAATCTTGGACAATTTGAGAAGAAACTTTTTCTTAGGTACATGTTAAATCTCATATCTTAGATTTGATGAAATTTTGGTTTACTACAGTTATTTTGTTTTGAGGGTGCATACTTGATTGGTTTAGATGTGATGCCACGATATTCATGTCGTTCAGTTGGAGACTATTGTGAAATGTTACTGAAATTTTTCCAAATTAAAGACATGAGTTTTGATGACTAACTATTAGAAAGTGACTTCTTGAATGGATGGGCCATCCCATGTATAATTGAGATACGTATTGTTTGAATCATGTTTTATATTTGAATTCTACACACTGCGCACACACACAATGCGTGAAAAACTAGTTATATAGTAACTATATTTGCAGCTTAGCCAAAAATGGAAATGCCAGCTCAACGTACATGGATGTATTATAATCTTATTGGTGGTCAAAGGCGATATACAGTTGAATTTTTGCAAAGCCTTGAAGAGTTTCTTGATTTTGCTTGTCAACAACCACAGTATTTGAATGAAGGTGTGATAAGGTGTCCATGTAAGCTATGTAAAAATGAGAGGCACCTAACTCCTAATGAAGTAAATGCTCATATTCGTCAAAAGGGTTTACACCCGGATATTGGTATTGGACATCTCATGGAGAGGAAGCCCCTCCGATTAATCTGGATGCTGATATGCACTCAAGACTCAATGCGTTGCAGTACTCAACAAGACATGAGGTTTGATGATGGAATGTTGAGTTTAAAATCTAAACACAACATGTCACAAAACTGTTTCAATGACCTGATGTTTTGATATTGTTTAAAAACGTGTCTAATGAAATATTCAAGCCATGATTCGACACCAGTTTTAAGTATCTGCTATATGAATCAGAGATAGAGGCATATGAACATTCCTTAACAAAATCAAAACTAATCGATATCTAATACTAATTAATTTGCACATCTCATCTGTATTAAAATGCCCAACCCCAGGTCTTCATCCCACATGAATATAGTCATATGGTGCCACAGTGTCTGGATGCAGAAACCGTCGAGGCATACTAACTGCGCACTGTGTTTTGTAAATAATATAAACAAAAAAATAATATGAGAAGTTGTCATTCAAAACTTATTAGCTTGCAGAGGATGTTTTTACCACTCGGTTTGTTGTGAACAGTCACATGAAAGTTTTTTTTGACAACTCAAACTGGTCCCATTCAGTGATTCAGCCATCATAAAAAAATGGATGGTGAAGTTCTTCGAAAACTGTACAAGTGACATAGATATTAGAAATTTTGTTTCAGATACAGGTCCCAAACTCTCAATGCCCTCCATTCTGTTTTCTGGTTCACTGTATATATATTTAGTGTGCGCGCGCGCTCTTGATGTTTGTGCCCTTGCCCTTTCATTGCATCTTTGATTAATTCTCTCTAACTTTATCTTTTCTAGCAGTTATTTTTTATTTATTTTATGATGTATTCAAATGTGATGCAGGATAAATTTGAACAAAAAAAATTGGAATTATTTTCGAAGTTTGTTTCGCGAGAGAATGGAGGCAATAATCAACGATCTATAGAAATGCCGTCTGACTTGGATATATGGGTAGATTCAGTTGGAAAGAAAAAAGCAAGGTTTTTTGGTCTCGGATCTGCAAACAAAACAATGGTTACATCCGTTAAAGTTCCGGTTAATTCAGAAGATGTCAATACTTTAAGAAGTCAGATTCACACACTTAACAAGTCACTGCAAAAACAAGAACAAGAGAAAAAGGGAAATGAAACAAGAATTGGCCTAGACTAGAAAACAAGTAGTTGCTTTAATGCAACACTTAGGATTTACCGGCTCTTCTTCTCATCTAAATTCATTACATCAACATAGCAATGAAATTGATAATGGTGATGATGATAGTGATGGTGACCACATGGAGTAGGATTGTATCTGATTTATAGGACTTGAAGAAGTAGTATATTTTGTTTAGTACAAAAAAGTTTGAACATATTGTGTTATGTTTTATGCATTTCTTGGATTTTTAATGGGGAAATTTAAGATACTTCCAAATATACTTGTGAAATTTTCTTATGATTTTATATGCAAAATTGCTGTGAATTTAAAAATTTTGTTTTTTACGAAATTACATGCAATTTGTTTGCAGGCGAGTGATTTATTGCCCAGATTTTCAAAGAAAATTTCCTCAATAAGAGTATATAATTGTGTTGTGTAGAAATTTCTCTATTTCTTACAAAAAGGATTCACATTAAATTTCCTTTAAATTTTGAGGAAATAGTCAACTCTAACAAATTTTTTGTAGGATCATTGCAGTTTCCAACTGATACTATATAAGTTACTCGTCAAAATGATAGCGTATAGTTTAAGATGGAACAATGATACTATAAGCTATCATTTTGATTTGAAAAAAAAATAAAAATACTACAGGTGTATATTTCTAAAAATAAAATCATAAATATTATCTCAACACCACAATATGTGATTTTGGGTAAAAAAAGTTTAGAGTGAGTGGATAACACTCCGATCCAATACATTAGAGATTAGAAGTTTAAACAACATTTACAACAATATTTGCATTTATGTAGTAGTATATATATTAAAGTCAATAAAAAAATAAATCCGCTAATTTTTGTCAACAAAGTAGTTTAATTGTTAGAATTTTCTGTTTTAAGGTAAATAAGTGTAAAACTCAGAGTTCAAACTGTATTATACTCGCTAACGGTCAACAACAATTTTTGTTGGTGAAATTTTGTGAATCATTTTTTTTTAATGGATTTTTTTTTTTGGGCAAATAGTTATTTTCGTTTGAATGTGTAACAAGTGGTCACATATCATAATCTTTGTTGTCAAAATTCCGACTTAAATCCATGATTTTGCGTCTTTGTTCACCTTTAATGACTCAAATTCATAACAGAATCCTAAAATAGGGAAAATCTTAGTACAATCGCATCAAAATCGTAAAATTCATACAAAATCACATGAGTTTTGAAGGATTTTGTTCATTTTTTTTAATAATTTATGTATAAATATTTTGTGGACTTTAAATCGGTAATTTATAACTAATTACAATGTATAACATATATTTAACATTATTTATGTTTTGGTAAAATTCATCGATTTTGATTGTAATTTTACGATTTCTTATATCAATTCTACAAAAGTAGTTGAGTAAAATCATCATGCGACTTTACGATTTTTTATTTTACCCTTTCGACTTAGCAAAATCCCGATTTTTAGAAACTTGGTCAAAATAGTCCTTGATTGTGTTTTCCATAATCAAAATAGTTCTTGAAATTAAATATACCTCAATGTTGACAATAACTTTTTATAGGGACTCATATAACAAAAAACAAGTATTTATAAAAATTGATTTTTTTTTTGAATTTTTTTTATAAAAATTGATATGACATCAAATAAAAATATTAATGGACGGAAACGACGATATTAACAGCAAATGAATATATTTATCAAAAACTATTTTGACTAACATAGAACACAATCAAGAATTATTTTAAAATTTTGACATATTAAAAGACTATTATGATAATTTGTTACGCATTCAATGACGAAAATATTATTTAGCCATTTTATTATGTGAATCATGATTGCTAAATAAAATTTTTCATCACATTAAAAAATGTTAATTAATAAATAAATAAAAATATTAAAATTAAGCAAAATATTTCATTTTTTGATTTCTCTCTCTTCTTAAATCATAAACTTCATTTTCTCTCTCTCTCATCTCTCCACCTCTTTGCATGTCTACTCAGCATCTGTATTTCTCCATTTCAACCCATTCTTCTCAGAATCCAGCTAGCTCGCTGCCTTCTTAATCTTCTGCATTGGTTATTAGCAGGTATCTTTTCCTATTTAACATTATAATATTATTATTTTTACCAATTTTTGGGAAAATTTTCAATACTAGAATATTTTTATTTTTATTTTTTGACAAAATTTTTGGGAGATTTCCAATACTAGAATATTTTTATTTTTGGTAGAAATTCAATAAAAAGAATATTAGCATTTGAATATCAATTTCCAATACATAATTAAAAATTTGGAAGTTGTTACTAATACATGATAAATACAATGAATAATCAAATAGTGTGAATGACAGTAATAGTAATATTTTATATGATTTACCTACTCAAAGAAAATCCCTTAAATTTTGGTATTTGACCAACCAATAAAAAATCATTAAAAATATGGAAAATTCAAAGAGAGTACCTAGTCTTATGCATATTTAATAAAGTGTGAGGAGAGAGAAGGGGCCAGTCAGAGTGTGAGAAAAACACTGCAAACATACAGTGAGAGATAGTGACAGGTTAGTGAGTGAGAGAAAGAGAAAAACAGAGGCAAAGACACAATAGCCTCCTCCTTCTCAGTGGAAAAAACCAAATCAAAGGGTAAAATTCTTCTCTCTCTGTGTTAATTTCCCAAGAAAAAAACTCATTTTTCATTAAAATAATAATTTATTGCTATTTAATTTGGTCTTTGTAACGTTTTTTTATTTCTTGGTCTGTGTCTGTGTCTGTGGTTGATGTTTGTATTGAGATTTGCGTCTGTCTTTGTGTTGTGTCATATTAAGGTCGGTTATTTCTATGTTGTTGTTGTTTTTAATTTATTGATTTTGTTTCACTCTATGTCACCAACACAAAATTCCAGATCAATAAAATAATAACACACTCATGTGATTTTATTTGGCTGTTTTTGAATATAAAATCTTGACCGTAGATTTGTGATCCTTTATCTATCTATATTAGTGTGTGTCACTCACTGTTTTGATACTCTTTTTCTTCTTCTTGTTGGTTTGAAGGTTGAAGTGTTTGTTGTTGGAGGAATTTGCTCTAAAAAAGAAGAGGAACAGTAGATTTATGTCTTCTCAGTTTATTCTGGAATCAGTTATTGGGGCTCTGTTGAAGAACCTCTGGATTTTCTCTGTTTCTTATCTTCTGCTCACTCTTTCTGTGTTCTGTTCTTCTCTCTATATGCTCTTTGTCAATAAGAGCAAATTTTTTGTGATTCCATCTGTTTCAATGCGATTGAGGCCTAAAAGGTTTGTTTTTTATGTCTTTTAATATTTATATATATTTTATTATTATTTTGATGATTATTGTTTCATAGATGGATTCTGGGTTTAAGGGTTTAATAACATTTTTTGTTTCTGTGATTTTTCAGGACTTGTTACCGAGTTGTGTGTTTTGGAGGCTTTCATATACAGAAATTTTCTAATCTTTTTTTGTTCTTAAGAGTGGATCTCACTTGAGAGAAAGAGAGATATTTTGTCACCAATTTTGTCTTTCATTCATTTTCTTTAATCATTTCATTTCCATTTTCTAAAAATTTTTGTGGGGATTCTGAAAGGGTTTTTTGAAGGGTTTTACCCAAACAATTTTTTATTGTTTTGATTCAACATGTCGGGTTCTAGAAAATCTAGAGCTAGACAAAGGCCTAACCCTTTGAAAGAATCCAAATTGATGACAAGGAAATTGCAGCTTGTTTTTGATGATCCTGATGCCACTGATGTATCTGAAGACGAGTCACAACAATCACGAACAACAACTAAAAGAAGCTTCTTCGAGGTCACTCTCCCTCCTCGTGCACCCGCAGCATTATCTTTGACTTCTCAGAACAGCTTCTATGTGAAGCCAAAGACTGTAACAAGGAGAAAGACATGTCTTTCAGTACAACCTCAGACCAACAAGAAGGTTGTTCAAACATCAACTTCTCCAACCACAGGGAGACGATCTTGTGCCAAATACCGCGGTGTTCGTATGAGGCCATGGGGCAAATGGGCTGCTGAGATTCGTGATCCTTTCAGAAATGTTAGAATCTGGTTGGGAACTTACAACAGTGCTGAAGAAGCTTCTCAAGCTTATGAATCCAAAAGGCTTCATTTTGAGCTTAAATTTCAGGCAATGGAGGCAATCAAAAAGGGCTCCGCTTCTGCAGCAGCCCCTCGACTTGCTGCATTGAACAAAAACTCTTATGCAGATGTTGATGCTGCTAATGCTTCTGTGTCGGAGAAATTCTCAACTACTGAAGACTCTGACAGTTTGTTCTCACACACATCGCCTTCTTCCGTGCTTGAGTTAGATACCTTAGCATCCAGTTTGATTGAGAAGTTTGATGTTCCATCAAACACTGAAGTTGTTGCTGTCTATGAACCGAGTGACATGGTGGTTTGTCAACTTGAAGAGCTAGATATTCCGGATATGAGTGTTTTAAACTTGCCTGAGCCAACTGCTGCTGAGATTCCAATTGGGACTGATCCCAATCTTTGTTCTGGATTTGATTTTGATCGGTTTAACATTGACGATTTTGGACCGGATTTTGATGAATTTGGTGATTTCGATGACTTAGGTGACTTCAAGGATATTCAAATACATGGTTTTGATGACAATGAACCTAGCGAGCTTCCTGATTTTGATTTTGGCGATATTGGTGTTGATGATGATGAATTTGCTGGTTGGATTGAGGAACCCCTCCAACACAACATACCTTGTGTCTAAGTTTTGTAGTCTCTTAGGAGTGAGACTAGGAAGTAGTAGTGCTATGATGTTATAGATGATTTTATTAATGCTTATGTAGTTTTGCGAGACAATATGAGGATATTCAATATCCGTTTTTGGTTGAGAGTGATTCTATTGAGTTTATTATTTTATATTTTGTTTATCGAGGAGTTGTAATATTTAGTTGAATGTCACACAGATCTTTTGGTTTTCTTGTGCTGTTAGAGCCGTCCGAAGGGTTCTTCAACTTTACTATATTGCTCCGAGTATTGTAATTTGAAAGTTCTATTACCGTGTATGAATGAACCTTCAAATATTTTGGATACATTATGTTTTCTTTTCTATTGTTTGATATCTATAAGGTTGTCTATGTAGTTTTACATTATTAGCATTTGTCCATATGATGCCGATGCACTAAGCAAATGGCATCTTATTCTTTCTCAAATGGTTGATTAAAACACTAATCATTGACTCATTATATTGATTCTGGAATCTTGAATTATCTGTGTTGGATAGGTTGAAAATAAACTATTTTATGACTTGATTAATGGGTAGGGGTTATGTAATTTTGGTTTGCTGCATTTCATTTTGGTCGGATCATACTGCTGAAATTTTGTTAAATTTGATATTTGATGACTGACTATTGATGAAGCTTTTGTAGAAAAAAACAAACAAACTAATAACTTAGATTTGTACTGTTTTAGACATGTTTTATTGTAGAAAATTATTAATATGCTATATGTACACTCTGGCTCTGCCTATTCACAATAGGCATTACTAATAACCATGTAGTCTGTTTGCACCTGAGTGGAAATTGGAAATACCGGAACATTGGACATGGATGTATAACCGGTGCATTGCTGGTCGAACGGGATATACAAATGAATTTTTGACAGGCCTCAGATTTTGCTTGTCAACAACCACGATATTTCTTGGTTTTTACTTCTTTCCTCTCTCTTGCTCGCCGAACTTCTATCCCGAATAACGGTTCTGTTTAAATTTATCAGGACTTATTATATCTAGTTTTGCCTTTCACATTTGTCCTCACTGCCCTTGGAATAGCTATGGATGTTAACTTGAGCAATGCATCTCTAGTTTTCATCTCTGTGACATTTTTTTTATCAATCTCTGTCACATTTGCTACAATAGTTTGGGGCATCTTCATTTATTTAATTACTTTTTCTTGTATTGTTACATCAGAATCGGATTCTACATTTTCAAGCTAACTAACTATCCTCCACTCCTTATTTACCTTTCCTTTTATTTTGCAGTGTCAATCTACAGCTCCAATTGTTCCTGTCTTGTTTGATTTTGCTTTCAGGTGAGTATCCGGCTCATGCGTAGAGGTATGCGCACTGGCCAAGCGTTGTTCCCCCTGGGAATATCAAACATTCTAAAGGAGCTGCATCGCTAGGATAATGTACGAGAGTAATTAATGCATTAAGGAAGAAAAAATTATGTTTTCAAGTCTTGCATATCAGAAGATAATAGATGTTAAAACCTAATGTATATTAAATAGTACTCCCTCCGGTCCTATTTATAAGAGAAAGTTTGGTCAACAAAAGTTGATGTATTTTGACTAAATTTTTAACTAGATACATCAACTTTTATTGACTCAAGTTTCTCTTATAAATAAGACCGGAGGAAGTATGTATCAAATTATATCTTCTGATTGCTCCCAGCCCAACGAAATTGTATTGAGAAGTCAAGTAATGTGGGACAATGCAATGGTTTCTACAAACTTCTTGAGGATATAATGCAGCAAGACTGCCTTGTTTCGGTCTCTATATTTGAATTGGCCACTTCCTTGAGGCAATCATGACTATGTAGAAGCTATATGAGGTCTAAGGGCAAAAAGACATTCTTAAACAAAAAAACATTCTACTTCAATCAAATGCACCAAAGACTTGAATAAACATCAGGATGCTGAAATTACTATATAAGAAATTAGATGATTTACAATACAAGAATTGATGGTCTTTTGTTTGTAAGCTATATCTTTATATAACACGGCCTACAATAGTCAGACCCTGCGTCACCCTTTAATTTTATTCCATGAAATTGCTGCTAGAATGACTTATAGTTGGTGAAGAGTGCATTATTTTAATCAATACTTCTGAATTCTATAATTGTTGGTCATATCTTTTTTATGCTGCTTTCTGGTTTTCATTCTTGAATAATCATAAGTTCAATTCTGCCGTTTAATTATAAATATTTGTTGGAATTGTAAGGTTGGAGGTACAAAGTCTTCAACCATCAGAATTAGTTCAGTCATCTCCGTTGACATATTAGTAACGAGTATTCATATCATTGTTCATGTTACGGTCTTACCGATGGTAATTTATCATTTCAGTCTACCTTGATTTCTACTTAGGAATTCATAATATCTAAGCTGGATAATCCGGTTATTTATTACGAGTTGTTTACATCTTAGCTTGTTGTTTCGAATATAAAATAACAATCAAAGTATTTTCTCTCTAGGTGGGATTGCCTGCATAGATCAAACGACTCCATATCTTATAGGGAAGTTAATCAATTAAACAGTTATCAGAATTTAGGATGGGCAATAATAAATTTGAGTGAGCGGATTTAATAAATTTGCTGTTTCAAAAAAATAAAAGACGGGTGATAAGCTCTTCATGTCCTCGCTGGGATGCCTCTATCAATTATATTGATTGGTTTTTCTGTAAATGTTTGATAAATATTTTGAACATTAAAAGATTCTTTTGGTTATTCTTTTCCCATGGCTCTCTTGAACGTTAAAAATGCATTTTGCAAGCTATAGACATTTATACCGCAATTAGAATTCAAAACTTTTGTCTTCTATATTTTGGTGTACTTCAGATTCAGAAGAGAATGACGAAAACTCAACAACAGAAAATAGAGGATATATTGTGTATACGCAGATGAATCGAGCCTCAGACCTTACAAGACTGTTCAGCGCCTGAGCTCCTCAGAGAGAGAATATCCTCTCAGTCACAGCCATAATAACAAACAACTCAATGATCCTACCACGCATTTCCCTTTCCTCCTTTATTCCCTGTACTAATTATCAGGTATCTATCATTGCCACCTCCTTCAGTACAGTCTTTTCTGAAAGCTGAAACGAGGAAACTGACTGTGCTTAATGTCTCAGCACCTCCGCATGTCCTTTCCACTGCATCAAAAACTGTTTAACCAGATCTCTAGCTATAGAAACATCCATTCCTACGAGTATTTTTTTGGTTCTATAACTGTGTCAGCCTCCACTTTGGTTTGCTGTATTTCTCTGTTCTGAGGGTGCATACTTGATTGTTTTAGATGTGATGTCTCATATTTATGTGGTGCACTTGGAGACTAATGTGAAATACTACTGAAATTTTCCCAAATTAAAGACTTGTGATATTTGATGGCTAACTATTGACCAAATTAAAAATTGTCTTGTTGAACAGGATGGGTCATATCATGTATAATTAAGTGAGTTTTGTATTGTTTTAGTCATGTTTTATTGTTGAAAGTTGAATTTTTTTTTTCCTGCCCTTGTTTTTGTCGAAAAATCCAAAAATACCCCCTTTTTGAAAAAAATTGCAAAAATGCCATACTTTTTCAGTTTTTCTGGTACCTTGCTACCCCCACTTGCGGGGTACCTTTAATTTTTTTTTTAAAAATATTAAGTACCCCGCAAGTCAAACTTGCGTCCTATTTTTTGTATTTTTTTTTTTAAATTTTTATTACCTCGCAACCCCCACTTGCGGGGTATTTTTTGATTTTTTTTTTTAATTCCCGCAAGTCAAAATGACTTGTTTTTTTTTAAATTTTTTTTTAAAATACCACTCTAAACAAAAAAATTAATAAGGACAAAAAAAAATAATAAACAAAAAAAATACCACAATATTTACATGTATTATTTCATCTACTATAAATACTTCGTTTAATTTTTCAATTTATCATACCATTTGAACTTATATTAATAATGTAAATCTAGGCGTTGACAAAAAAGTAATTATAATAATAATCATAATATTTACAAAATTAAAAACATACGAAATACAATAAATATGAAATAAAGACTAGAGTTCTACTGATGTCTAATATTAATGCAATCTTTGCGGGAATGACCAGGCATCCTACAAACGCCGCATCTTCTCTCAGTTTCCACATCGTCCATTTCGGTCCTAATGCGAGTAATTGGTGGACGACCTTTCTTTGCCCTACGCATAGACTTGTCGGGAACCACCTTCAGTCCTTCATAATTAGGCCAATATGACTGGTGGTGAACCACGTCAAAGTGGATGTTGTATACGGCGTATACACACTCATTCGTGAATTTGTTATCGACAAAAGTCTTGTAGTCATGACAAAAGCTAGAACATGCGGCAATGACATGTGAGCATGGTAGGTGTAACGCTCTGAATCGTCCACAATCACACCATTTATTTTGCAGGTCTACCTTGTATTCTCCCTTTGGTAATCCTTCTCTATGGTCGATGGTTTCACGGACGAAAAAGGTATACCGATCCCGATCAAACTGAGTGACATGATGACTGTTGGATTTAATCACCTCATTCCTCAGATATTTCATGCTGTTTTCTGAGAATGGCTCACCAGAATTAACCCTTGCCGCTGCCTCATGTCCTCTTTTAGCAAACAAGGCCGCCAACCTGTAATATGATGCTTTCACAATAGCTGTGATCGGGAGTCCTCGAATACCCTTATACACGTTGTTTTGTGACTCTACCAAGTTACTTGTCATATGGCCCCATCGTCGACCATCGTCATGTGATTGAGTCCACTTTTGTTTGGGAATATTGTCGACCCATGCTAAAGCCTTTCGGTCTGCAACAGCAATTTCAGAATGGTAATATTCGAATGTAGGGATGTTCATGGCGTAACTTGCATTGTTTGGGAAAAAGTTAGATGTGTCTTTTTAAACAAATAATATGTCGAATTTACGTGGAAAGAGATATGTTTTTTACCCATGCCTTCAACTTTCTTCTTAAGTTCCCCATCCTTGAATGATCTCATAAAGTTTTGTGCAATGTGTCGGACACAATACACATGGCTTGTCGGAGCACCGTGCCATCCATTCTGTGGATCATCATACGCGCTCTTTATCGACACATGTCTATCGGAAATGAGGCATATGTTCTCCTGTGGGGTGACATGCTGCCTTAGATTCTTCAAAAAGAAACTCCAAGCCTCCTTGGTCTCGCCTTCCACGATTGCAAAAGCAATGGGAAATATCTTGTTGTTCCCATCTTGCGCAACAGCTAACAACAATGTTCCTTTGTATTTGCCATACAACCAAGTTGCGTCAATTTGGACAATGGGTTTACAGAATTCGAAACCTAAGATGCACGGACGAAAGACCCAAAAGAGACGCTTGAAGACGATCTCATTTACCACTTCTGTTGATGAGACTGTTTGAAAATCAATTATTGTTCTTGGCAAATCTTTTTCCATGACCATCAACCATTGTGGTAGTTCTTGATAAGACTCCTCCCAATTACCATAAATTGATTCAATCGCCTTATTCCTTGCTCTCCATGCCTTTCTGTATGAAACTGTGTAATTAAACTTCTCTCGGATGTGTGCAATTATAACCTTCACTGTAATTGAAGTATCCATATGTAGAAGTGACTTAACACTTTCACATATCACATTGTAACTAAGTTTGTGATGATCTTGCGTCATTTCTGTTGAGACACATGTATGATCATTCATATTGCCGATCTCCCATTTATCAGTTTTTTTCCTCCACGAGGCCCGCAATTTGAAACCACATTTTGTATCTTTACATTTGATGACATACCTTTCAGAATCTGATTTTTTCACAATATAATCCGTTGATTTCTTCATGTGATAAAATTTAATTGCAAGAATGCAATCATTTTTGTTATGGAATTGCATCCCCGACGCAATACCTTGATCGACCGAAAGAGCCATTGAATGATAAAGTTCAGTTGAGTGGTCATCATTGACGTTGCGCATGGACCTTGGTGGATTGTAAGAAGCTCGGATTGGTAAAATTGGTAGTTGTGGCAGATCGTCGTCTTCATCTTCGTCCTCGTCTTCTTCGTTCTCATCACCGTTTTGTGCAGCAAGGAGCTCTTCATCATCTTCATCATCTTGAACTTCATCATTTTCTTGGTCTTGGAATTGGGAGGTGAATATATCGATTTCAGCGTTTAAAGTTTCGAGTTGTGTTGAACGGGATGGTGTTTGAGAGGAATAAGGTTGAGTTATTCTTTGTGACGGTTCATACACATTTTGTGACCACTGTGACTGAAAAGGTTGCGATGAGGATGCACCATAAATGGATGACGTGTTGTAATGTGGTTCGGACGATGAAGGGTTGTTGTGTTGTGTACTATATTGTTGTTGTGGTAGACTTTGGTGTTGACTAGAACTTGATGGGTAATTTAACTCAACATTAGATGTTGGATTCTTCATCTCAAACATAACATAAAGCTCTATATAGGACAAAGAACTGTGACTTTTATGTACGTTAAACATAAACTCGACATCGTCGTTATCAGTTATTCTTAACGCCTGGTAGTGAATTGTGGTAGTTCCAACAAACATGGGATTCCGACATATAATTTCAGACACAACCATGTTATCTCCGAGACATAACTTTTCCACTATTCTTTTTTTGAGATGCAAGTAAGTACTAGCCATGCTCACTTTAAAACCTTTGGTATACTGACTTTGGAAAAAAATGCCGGATTCATTTTGTTTAACTTCTCCATTGTAGTACACAAAAATGTTTATATTTGGTGCCATTGAATGGTTTGATGTTAAGAAATGAGGAAGAGTATGAAGTAGAGTGGTGTGATACAATTATAACAGGTTCACCACTTTTATAATAATGAAATGGTGTCAAAATAAAATGGAATGCTTCCTCACGTGCCAGCTTAGATTGGAGTACCACGCAGCTCCCACTTGCGGGGTAGGTGGCTCACGCGCCAGTTGTAGTGCAACTCCCACTTGCGGGGTAGCTGGCACACGCGCCAGCTGAGAGGGCACCTCGCAACTCCCACTTGCGGGGTAGGGTGTGCACGCGCCAGTTTATGCGCCCTTCAGAGATAGCTGGTCGGTCATTTCAATTTATTGGCCCTCACACGTGATTTAGCATGGTTTGGTCATTTCAGTCAAAAATTTTATGCAGAAAATAATGCATTTTTTGCATGCATTGGTCATTTCATGAGGCAATAGATGCAATACTGTTGAACAGCATGCTTCTGCTTTTACATGCAATTGTCATTTCTACATTTATTTGAACACTATTGGCATGCATGCATTGCAGTAGTAACACATGATTTCTTCACTTCAATTAAAATACCACACTACTATTTCAATTTCTTTACACATAGTTTAACATTATAAATACCGCAACCTTATTCTTACTGTCCTCCCATATTCTTTTTATATCAATCCTTTTCTTCCTTACTCGCTCACTCACTCACTCACGTAACAAATTTTTTTCTTCCTTACTCACTCAAGTAACAAATGGCATACTTGTCGTTGGAAAATGATCATAGATCTACCGAAGAACACATCAGAAAATGGGTATATATGAATATTAATTTGTTAATTTTACTTACATTATTTAAATTACTTATTATATCTTATCTTTTTATTTTTTGTTAGGATGCAGAGGGTGTACCTCTTGTCACTCGTACACGACAACACATAGTACCAAGTCCGTTTATTCAAGATTATCTACGTCAGGCTAGATTTTTTGAGGTTTCTCAAATAGGGTGTTACAAAATTGATAGGCACATTGTAACCACTCTTGTAGAAAGATGGCGGTCCGAAACCCATACTTTTCACTTTCGAACGGGTGAGTGTACTATCACTTTGGAAGACGTCTATATGTTACTCGGCTTACCTTTTGGAGGTTCAATTGTTACGGCTCCTCCAACTCTTCCGTGGAATCTTTGTGCTCATTTGTTGGGAATAACTCCTCCAGCACACAAAACTGATGGTTTTACTCTCTCCTTGTCGTGGTTAAAGGATAATCTAGTCGATAATAACTTCAATGAACAATCTCCTCCGGAGGTAAAAATACAACACACTAGGAGGTACCTACTATACCTCTTTGGAGGGTTCTTGTTTCCAAATACAACTGGATTATTTGTGCACACCTCTTGGTTGTCTTTGTTAATGGATTTTAATGAAACAAGAAGATATAGTTGGGGATCGGCAGTTTTGGCTTACCTTTATCGTGGCTTGTGTGAGGCCTCACATCCAAATATAAAAGCACTAAATGGATGTCATTTCTTGTTACAAGTTTGGGGATATTTTCGGTTGAGTCATATCGCTCCGAGAAATGATAACCCACTCCAGTGGCCGCTAGGATTAAAGTAAGCGTGACCAATTTTTTTTTATTAACCCACTCACATATTCTCGCTTCTTATTAATATTATTATTTGATAAATTAGCTACTAATTTCTTTATATCATTTGTTAGATGGACAGGTGTAGGTTCTGTAACGCCCTAGTCGTTATTTATTTATTTTTAGAGTTATTTAGAGTCTTTTATGCATTTTATGTAATTATGTGTGACTTATTTGATGTGTTATTTTATTTATATGATTTAATTTAATATAAATCGAATAAAATGAATAATAGAGTTATTTAGGAGGTTAGGGATTAATTAGAAATTAATAGAATTTAGGGGAGGTTTAATGTAATAAGAGGAGTTACACTTTAGGAAAGAAAAGGAAAAGAAAAAGGGAGAAAACTGTTTTAACGTGAAAACAAGTGGGAGAAGAAAAAGCTAGGCAAAGGAGAAGACCAAGAGAGAAGAACTTAGAAATTGGTTTGCTGCACTTTATCTTTGCAATTCTAAGGTAAGGGTGGGATCATCTTTCAATAACGATAATATATGATTTCTGAAAATTAAGCAATTTAACTGTTTTTATGGTAAAAATTGGGAAATTAGGGTTAATGGCAATTTTGAAGAAAATGTGTAAGATTTAGGTTTATAAAGTTGTATTTGATAATTAATATGATTTCCTACTCTGTATTGTTGATGTTGATCATAATTGGATGAAGGTAGAATATAATGGATGAAGTTTTGAAAGTTCTGAATGAATGTTTGATTTGAATGAATTGTTGTTGTTGGTGTTGAATTGCTGTTCTTTTGATAGCTGGTTGTACATAGGACTTGTAAACATTTCAGGAAAACGTTTTGGGTGAATTGGGGATTAAAATTGGGTTTTTGGGGTGAGGAGAAGTCTGAAAATCGTAGCTTTTACCCTGCCCAGACGATTGGTCGCTTAAGCGAAGCATCCGTCGCTTAAGCGAACATTCATGTGAACTACCCAGATTGTGATTTTACCCGTTCGCTTAAGCGAACAGTGAGCGAACTGGTAAGCGAAAATTAAGTTTGATTCTATCCAAAGTTCGCCCAAGCGAACCGTGAGCGACCCGTAAGCGAACTGAACCCAGACCTACTGTAAGTTGGTCGCTTAAGCGAGCTAGCCGTCGCTTAAGCGAACTGAGTGTTAGTTAGCCTTTTTCTGAATCTTGCTTCACACACTAAGGGATCCTTTTGAGTATTTCTAGATGTTCCTTACAGCTTGTATAACCTTTGTATAGACTTAAAGTCCTACTTAAAATCATGATGATAATTAGTTGGTTAATTTTATGAATTTGAATGTTGGAATGCTTGAATCAATTAGATGAACATGTTGCATTGAAAAGGTGCTGAGTCGTATGAGTACATATGCATTTGTTGTTGAGTTGTAGGCAGATATACACAAGTGGAGTCAGTTGCATAAGCATAAAAACGATGAGAACTTCGGTTCTGGAACGCTTTGTCGTTCAAAACGATGGAACACGATGTTGTTCAAAACGATGTTAACGATGAGGACTCATGTCCTGATAAAGAATGCTTTAACCATTCTATAACGATGAGAGCTTCGGCCCTGATATGGTACCACATGCATAATTGCATTTGTTGAGGAGTCTTAGAAGAGTTGTCATGTCTTGCATGAGTCTTAGAAGTGAAGTCGAGTAGTCGCATGAGTCATTGTTACTGTTATATTATGATTGTTGAATGATGAAGTTGATAATAAATGTTGTATTATGATTGTTGAACGATTATGATGATAGAGTGTTAGATTCATTATGTTATTATATATTATTATTATTGTTGGAGAATCTCACCCCTTCTGCTTGAAAATGTTGCCCTTCCTATGGGTAACTTGCAGGTGATCCTGAGTAGTAGGTGGTGGCTCACAAAGTTTAGGGCTCTGATACGTGGGATGGGGTTTTATTATTTGAATTCTTTCCTATGTATCAACTTTGAATTATAACTGATGTAGTTATTTGGTGATCGACTATTATGTTGAAATGGCCTTTACGCCAATAATAATTATTGTAGAATGAATGACGATGAAAATAATCCGCTGCGAGTTAATGACAATTTTATGAACGACGTTTGATTAAATAGATTTTTATATATCCTCTATTTAACAATTTTTTTTTAAATGAAGAAATGTAGCATGCCTGTTATGATTACTCTGATTATTGTCGTATTATTACTATTTAAGTAATTTTGGGAAACGGGGTGTTACAGGTTCAAGATACTACGAGAATCCAAGCCATGACACTATATCTTACAGAAAAAAGTTTGATGACATACTACCACATGATGTAATATTTTAATTGATTTTTTAATTATGAGTTCATATATATATATATATATATATATATATATATATATATATATATATATATCAAAATTGTTAGCCTTACAATACAACTTCTCTCTTGTGCCAGTTTAAATGGAGACCTTACAAGAAGGTTCCATACAACCAGCCTGAAGACTATTGGGAATGGACAACAACAACTGACCTTATCTGTTTTGACAAAGTTGAATGGCATCCAACTGATAGGGTGAAGCTTCAATTTGGTTTGCCACAAGAAATACCCGGGGCCCCAAGAGACATGCGACAATTCCATACGGTGGACAAACGGTTCAAGACGTGGTACCAATCAAATGGTTTTCGCTTTCCGATAGAGAGCCAACATTGGGACAACCGACGGAGTTATACTTTACCTCGCATGCAGCCAAGATCACTCACCCCAAGTCATGCATATATTGAGTGGTTGACAACCACATGCAACCCACGTCTAAGGATTTCAGTTGAGACAAAACCATCAGATTCAGATCCAGACGAACAAGAAGAGCCGGAGCCGGAACATGAACCTGAAATTCACAACAACCAAACACCAATTCATGATGATTTTTGGGATCAAGACATTTTTTCTCAACTACAAGATCATCAATCCCAACCACATACAACACAAAACATTCATGGTTCTGTAATGTATGAATTTCTCGACACCCCCCAACAAAATATCATCCAACCACCACCATATACCTCCCCGAGAAATGCATATGAGCCCCAATATCAGTCAACTTACCAACAAAATTCAATGCCAAATTATGGTTACAATGACCCAAATCAAGCTACCACATCCAACAACAACTACTTCTCCTATAATGACCCAAACCAAGCTGGACCGTCCAACACCAATTACCCCCCTACAACAGCCCACAATACCCAATGTACACCAACCAAAACTACAACCATCCACCAACACCAACAAACCTATTATCTCACTTCTCTCCGGCTTCGTTCAACGACAATGAACAATTTCTGGATATTGGATGGCAAACAAGGGAACACGATGTGTCGTTGTCATTGGGTTATGGTAGTCAAATACAATCAACTACAGATAACAATGACGAAGACCAACATGACCCTCAAGTAAATCGCGGAAGAAATCGTCGAAGACGAGGGTGTGGGACAGCCGGGCATTTATAATAATTGTAGATATTATGATATTTAATTTATTTATTATTTTTTTTGTCCTTCTTTTTTATTTATTATTTTTTTTTGTATTTTAAAAAAAATTTATAAAAAAAAACAAGTCATTTTGACTTGCGGGAATTAAAAAAAAATCAAAAAATACCGCGCAAGTGGGGGTTGCGAGGTAATAAAAATTTAAAAAAAAAATACAAAAAATAGGACGCAAGTTTGACTTGCGGGGTACTTAATATTTTTAAAATTTTTTTTAAGGTACCCCGCAAGTGGGGGTAGCAAGGTACCAGAAAAACTGAAAAAGTAGGGTATTTTTGCAATTTTTTTCAAAAGGGAGGCATTTTTGGATTTTTCGACACAAACAAGGGTAGAAAAAAAAAAAATTCTTGAAAGTTATTGACATATATTTGTACACACTGCCTATTCACAATAATATGAATGGATAGATTCTCTTGCAAAGTCTGTTTATGTAAGTCCCATCGGTTTTCTTACATAAACATGTATTTTTTTTTTTTTATAAAGCTCTTGATTCTGGTACATGGTTATGGGTCTATATATCTATTTTGTTTTTCTCTTTACTTGGTGTTGAATTTTGCTGTTTGTCTGGTTGGAAATTAATTAGTTCAGCTGTAATGTATCTCTGAAAGGAATTAATTTTCATTTTGATGGCAGATAAATCCATTTCAATTTGGATTTCAAGTTGACCATATGAAATATCAACCCTTCATGACTAGGATTTACTTCAAATAAATTGGCTACAAAATTGTTAAGAACCTCTTTATCTTTAGCCTTCTTAGATCTTGCTTTGTCATTGGGGGATCCAAGGGCTTATAAGTTTTCTATGTTTGTTGGTTATGCCTCATTTTGTTAGAAAAATTAGGAAAAAAGATTTAGTGGACACGTGAGAGGAAGAAAAATGAGATTAACATGAACAAATAATATAGTTTAGTAACTTTAGTTTCTGCTAAAAAGTACGAGCAAATATTATAAACTAATGAGAACTTTTATAAAGTTGGTGAGAGAATTATGGTAAACAAGGCATCCAACTTCAATTATTTGAATGAACTTATGAATTTTAATTTATCTACTGCAATTTTAGTCTAACGCACATATTTTAGCAAAATATTTTGATTAGAGTTTCTACAATTTTTTTCTTCAAGATTTATATTCCAATAATAATCGTAAAATATTTTGTCAACACCACAATTTCTCCTACAAACTTAATTTTGTACGATATGTCTTACCATTTAACATTTTTTTTGTTTGAGGAAGTCTTACCATTTAACATAAACTTCAACTTGTAAAAAAAAATTTATGATGAAATTTATATCAAACTAATTTCAACTAGTTTTTTTAGTGGTGGGATTCGAACCCTGGACCTTACGTATATTATATATTGTCCATAACAACTGAGCTAAACTCACAAGGATATTTCAACTAATTTTTGATACAACAAGTTTATTTACAAAAATATTTACATTCATGTCATTTAGATTTAAATCAATAATATTTATTTTTTATAAAGTAATTTAGTCGTTAAAAATTAACGTTTTAAAATAAATTAATATAAAATAGATGTTCAATCTTCGATTCTTTAACGTCTTTACTTATGTTTGTGCTACCATCAATAAGAAATTTGGTTAGTAACTCATATGTTCGGTGAAGACGAAAGGAGCAACAATGATGGATGAAGTTAGTGCAATGGCGACGAGGTCTTCACGATGGAACAGAGGATGCTTCTAGGCACGTTAACACTCGAACGCTCAAGTCAGTGTAGGAAATAAAGTTGAATGTGAAAAAAGTGCAGAAAATTAATCGTACCATGAGGATGACGCGAAATCATCCTTATATAGAGCACTGAGGCGCTAACTGCTTCCGAAAATTGCGGCGTCTCATCAGGAGGCTGTTAGAGGCCACATTTATGGCGGGAGATGTGCGAGGGCGTGCTTCAGTAAGCCGGTGCACTGTTGTTAGCATATTCCTTTAGACAATGCGTTTGGTCTGATTGACGTTTAGTCCACGTGTCATCGTATGATTGGCTTTATGGTTGGTCCAGATCCCGTAACATCTTGTGAATATATTATATTTTTTTTTTATGTGAATCATTGTTAAATGAAATTTCTCATGAAATTAATTAATTAATTTTATTTTTTTTAAAGAGAGAAGCTAGGACTTAAACACTATGAAAGTATGAAGTAAGAAAAAGACACACCTCACCAGCCACCACACTGTTGCAGCATGTCTTAAAACTGTTAATAAATAAATGAAAATATTAAAATTTAATTAAGCAAAATATAACCAAAAACCCTATCCCTCTGTTTGCCTAGTAAGACGAAACCCCTATTCCATTTTAATTCCATCCCCAAAAAAAACCCTAATTTTCTCTCACTCACATTCGATCTTGTTCAATTTATCATCTGTGACGCAAATAATCGAAGCTTGATTTCGATTCGGCGTTTCCTGATTCGGAATTTGCTCTTAAAAACAAGAGGAATAGTAGATTTATGTCTTCTCAGTCTATACTTGAATCACTGATTGAGGCTCTGTTGAAGAACCTCTGGATTTTCTCTATTTCTTCTCTTCTGCTTACTTTTTCTGTGTTCTATTCCGTTCTCTATATGCTCTTTGTCATCAAGAGCAAATTTTCAATGCGATTGAGGCCAAAAAGGTTCGTTTTTTTATTTATTTATTTTTTCATTTATTAATTTCTTCAATATCACTTGTTATTACTTATTATTATGTCTTTTAATATTTATGTTTTTTTATTTATTATTATTTTGATGATTATTGTTTCATGGTTGGATTCTGGGTTTAATGATGTTTTTGTTTTTTTTTGTGATTTTTCAGGACTTGTTACCGAGTTGTGTGTTTTGGAGGATTTCTTATGCAAAAAGTTTGTAATCTCTTTTTGTTCTTAAGAGTGGATCTAACTTGAGAGAGTGAGAGATTTTGTCACCATTTTTGCCTTTAATTCATTTTCTTTAATTTCATTTCCATTTTCTAAAAATTTTGTGGGGATTCTGAAGGGGCTTTTGAAGGGTTTTTCTCAAACTATTTTTCATTATCCATCATGTCTGGTTCTAGAAAATCTAGAGCCAGACAAAGGCCTAACCCTTTGAAACAATCCAAATTGATCACAAGGAAATTGCAGCTTGTTTACGATGATCCCGACGCAACTGATTTATCTGAAGATGAGTCACAACAACCACGAACCACGACAAAAAGAAGTTTCGTTGAGGTCCCTCTCCCTCTTCATGTACCTGCATCAGTGTCTTTGGCTTCTCAGAACAGCTTCTCTCTGAAGCAAAAGACTGTAACAAGGAGAAATACATGTCTTTCAGCACAACCTCGAACCAATAAGAAGGTTGTTCCAACAACAACTTCTCCAACAACCGGGAGACGACGATCTTGTGCCATATACCCTGGTGTTCGTATGAGGAAATGGGGCAAATGGGCCGCTGAAATCCGCGATCCTTTCAAGAATGCTAGAATCTGGTTGGGAACTTTCAATAGTGCTGAAGAAGCTTCTCAAGCTTATGAATCCAAAAAGCTTCAATTTGAACTTAAATCTCATGCAATGGAGGTAGAAACATACATAAAAAAGGGTTCCGCTTCTGCTGCCCCACCAGTTGCTGCATTGAACAAAAACTATTCAGCAGATGCTCATGCTGCTAATGCTTCTGTGTCAGAGAAATTCTCAACTGCCGAAGACTCTGAGAATTTGTTCTCACACACATCACCTTCTTCCGTGCTTGAGTTGGATACCTTAACATCCAATTCAATTGAGACTGAAGCTGCTGCTGTCACTGCTGTCAATGAAGCAAGTGAAATGGTCTCTTGTCAACTTGAAGAGCTAGAAATTCCAGATATGAGCGTTTTAAACTTGCCTGAGCCAATTACTGCTGAGAATCCAACTGGAACTGATCCCAATTTTGGTTTTGGATTTGATTTTGATCGGTTTAACATCGACGATTTTGGACCGGATTTTGATGAATTTGGTGACTACGGTGACTTAGTTGACTTCATGGATATTCAAATACATGGTTTTGATGACAATGAACCAAGTGAGCTTCCTGATTTTGATTTTGGTGATATCGGTGATGATGATGAATTTGCTGGTTGGATTGAGGAATCCCTTCAACACAATATAGCTTGTGTGTAAGTTTTGTAGTCTCTTAGGAGTGAGACTATGAAGTAGTAGTACTACGATATTCTAGATTATGTTAATGCTTATGCAGTTTTGCGAGATAATAGGAGGAGATGCAATTTCAAATTTTGGTTGAGAGTTAGTCTAATATCATTTTAAGTTTATATTTTGTTTACTGAGTTGTAATATTTAGTTGAATGTCATAGAGAATCCTTTGGTTTTCTTGTGCTATTAGAGCCGTCCGAAGGGTTTTTGAACTTTCCTATATTGCTTGGAGTATTGTAATTTGAAAGTTATATTGCTGCATATGGATGAACCGTCTAATATTTTGGATGCATCGTTTTTTTTTTCTTCCTTCTTTCTATTGTTTGATGTCTACGAGGTTACATAGTTTTACATTATTCACATTCGTCCATATGATGCTGATGCACTAAGTAAATGGCATCTTATTCTTTCTCAAGTATGGTTGATTAAAATACTAATCATTGATTCATTATATTGATTCTGGAATCTTGAATTATCTGTGTTGGATAGGTTGAGAATAAACTTTTTCAAGATTTGATTAATCGGTAGGGGTAAAATCTGATATCTTAAATATTATGATAAATTTTTTATTTGCTGCATTTCTTTTTTGTTCTGAGAGTGCATACTTGATTGAGTTTTTGAAAGGCCTCAAAGAGTTTCTTGAATTTGCTTGTCAACAACCACAATATTTGAATGACTGTGAAATAGGTTGTCCATGTAAGCTGTGTAAATATGAAAGCTTTCTAAATTTTCATATTCGTCAAAAAGGGTTTACACCCGGATATTAGTATTGGAAGAAGTCCCTCGCATTAATCTCGATACCGATATGGACATAGACGCAATGCCTTACAGTTTCAACAAGACACAGGGTTTGCAAATGTGGAAGCAACCAAATTTTGTATATTTAAAAGACTAAATTGCTCAATCTTTACAATTACGAGGATGAAAAAAATTATTTACTTCATTTTAAGTGCATTAGTAAACTTTTGATATTATCACAAATTTTCCTACAAATTTAAGTAGCGTGTGGGACAATGTTCTACTAGCATTTAACTACAAAATTCCAACTTACTCAAAAATTTGCAGGAAATCAAGAACCCTATCTCTCTCTGCAATTGATTCTCACTGCTATCTCTCGCTATTCTTTTGAATCCAAGGTATCGTTCTTCTTCAATATTGCTTTTGCTTCTATGTGACTGTGTTTGAAACCGTTTCTGTAACATCTTCAGCTATGATTGTTGTTTTGACATTGCATATTAATGTTCCGGTTTTAAGCTTGTATGAAAATATTTAACCGCTTATAGCATAAGCACTTACCATATAAGTGCTTATGTATAAACTATAAGCTATTTGCATAAGTTATCCTGGAGAGCTTGTAGAAATGAGCGGAAAATAGCTTTGGACATGTCATAAGTTGTTTACGGTAGCTCTTTCAATCAGTCTCAGAAGTATAAACTCAAATAATTCAATCCATGAAGACTCTAATTAATTATCTTTTGTAGCTGAATGCAATGTTTTATACACTATGATCAAAGTAATCATTTACGCTCCTTATACTCGTGATGAGTGAGAGATATCTTGAGATTTTTTGTCTTCAAAGTGGCTTTAACATCTGTTTGTTTAATGCAGTAATAGTATGCTTTATTCTCTGCATTAGGAATTTTCCAGTTAACCAAATGCACGCAATATCAGTGATAATTTACTGTTAATTGTGTTGCCAAACTTTTAAGGGCCATGTTTAATTATAATGTTTTATCTAGCTAAGCAATCTGTGGTATAGGGTAGCGAATGGAACAAATTAACTAGTCAGAATTTGTTAAGTAGTTTGTGTTGGTACTAAAAAATGTATTTCCCTATGTTGCGTTTATAGGTTCGACGAATACTCCAACCTTTCTGCCTCTATTTTCGGCACTCTTTTCTCTTCTTTCACAAATCTTTTAGTGTTAGTCCCACGAGGTATGGACCTCAACCCAACAAACCTCTTACACGAGTTCAACTCCAAACTCAGTCTCAACTCTCTCAACCTCAACTCCACCTGCAACCCCAACCCACTGAACCTCGGCCACAACCTAAACTCCGCCTGCATCCCGAACCCACTCCGCATCCACCTCCGCCTCGATCTAGACTTCAACCTCTCCCCAAGTCCTTCATTGGAAAGAATTTCCAATGGTCAACGAAACACCATCTTCTACTACTAACCATGTTCGTGAAGAGAGTAATGGGAACAAAATCCCTTTACGACCAGAAGGTGATGGGTGAGTCCTTCTAACGTGATGACATATATGAGTTATTCCTATGTTTTTGTAATTATTTTTTATTGTTTTACACAGGTTTGATCAACACAGGTTGGTAGGAAAGGCAATTGCTTCAATCTTACGTACTAACTTGGAGGAGGGAACCATCATGGAAGCAGTTATCAAAAAAGCAACGAGATTTGTGGTTTAATATATTTAAAGTACTCAAGTTTCAAGCTTTGATTAAATTGTTTTGGTATTGTTTGAAAAATGTGTCTAATGTAGTAATTTTCTTATCTGGCAAAATCAATGTAGTCAAAGTTTACATGGCCACCTCAACATAACGACTTGGTGCGACATAACTTTGAGAAAAGGGGTTCAGCTAAAATGATTCCGTTAATCCAAGAAGCTCGTAAAAAATTTAGATCAAAAACCAATTTGGATGGAAGAGTGTGTCTGGGCACAATTGAAGGCACATTGGGAATCCTTAAAATACAAAACAAAGTCTGAAATAAATAAAAGAAACTTTGAGTCTATGGCTGGTGCAACTCTTCACACTGGCAAATCAATTCCTCGTCGTTTGCATTGGAAGCGAATGGTATCATTAATTTACTATATTATGTTTTGTATTTAATGTTCAGAATGAATAACGTTAAAAAGTACTTTTATCATTTACAGGAGGCAAAAGGGACAGATCCATCACCGGCAGAGTCTTATTTCCATACTCATCGAAAAAAGGATCAATGTTGGGTTGGTCCTTGTTCATAGTCTGCTTATGTAAGTCCCATCTGTTTTTTAACATAGACTAATTTGGTTTTTTCTCTAATAATAACACTGGTATCAGGACCTATCGGGTCCATCGTTGGGCTTCCTGCATCGTCCACGATTCAGGCCCATTGGGCCGGGCTGAAGCGTGAGGGGGTGTGTTAGCGGCCAACACTCGGTGACATTTAGTCTCACGTCGGATAAATAGGATTCTTGAGAAGAGTTTATATAGAGGAGGCACTCCTCACTGTACAAGCCGGTTTTTAAGGATGAGTTAGACCCCGATTTTCATGACAATGCATATGAGTTTTGTATTTCTGTTTTGCTGGAATTAAATATATGTTTTGTCCAGTTTTATTTTGTTATCTGTTGTTACATTACTGTTATTTAAGAATGGTTTCACTTTGCACTCTTTTGCTGTTTTGATTTTCTCTTTACCTGGAATTGACTTTTACCTGGCTGGTTGGAAATTAATCATTTTTCATTCAGCCTCTCTGGTTTCTCATGTGCTTCTCTAATAGAAACCAAACAAATAAACATTGAGCTCACACACACAAGAAAATTGTGTCCCGTCATTCTTACTTGTGAACTTTGCTATCATTTCTTTTCTTTGCCATATTCCAACACAACCCTTTATTAGTTTCCAAGCCATGACTCCGCGCTGGTTTTAACTATCTGCAATTGGAGTCAGAGAGGCATACGATCGATCTTATATGAGATAAATATTTGATTCAATGTTATTTTCTTAGAACAACAAATGTTAGTGGTTAGTGGAGTTGAATCAGGATCTCTGTCATTTCAATGCTTATGTCCTCCACCACCCAAACCAATTCATCTGTTAGTGCTGTGATTTTAGCAGTAAATTTTTTTGTCATTCTCCTATCAGAAATGTTGATTCGGATACAAGTTCAATGCCTGTCATTCTGTTTACTGGTTCATATATATATTTATGCTTTCTGTCCTTTCACTGCATCTTTAATTAATTTGGTTCTAACTTCTAACTTTCTCCTTTCTAATAGTTATTTCGTTTTTTCTGATGTGTTCAAATGTGATGCAGGATAAATTTGAAAAAAGAAAATTGGAATTATCTTCCAAGTTTGTTTCGGAAGAGAATGGAGGTGATAACTGATAATCAACGATATGATCCACATAAATACGATCTGGCTTACATATATGAATAGATTTGGTTGTAAAGGTTTTTGGTCTCGGATCTGTAAACAAAACATTGGTTACATCTGTTAAACTTCCCATTAATTCAGCAGATGTCAGTGCTTTAAGAAGTCAGATACATGCACTTAACAAATCACTGCAAAAACAGGAACAAGAGAAAAAAGAAATAAAATTGAGAATGATGATAGTGATAGTGATGGTGATCATATGGAGTAGGACTGTATCTGATTTATAGGACTTGAAGTAGTAGTATATTTGTTTAGTACAAAAAAGTTTGAACATAAATTATGAAACTGCAGGGTAGTGAGTGTGATTCAGTAGAACGACTACATAATTTAAGGCAACTAACATATCTCAATGTATTGAATATCTAACATTTTTATGAAACTGTGTCATAGACAAGCAAATAAACTCAATTATGAAAAACAATCAAATAAACTCAATTAACTTCAAAATTAAATTTAAATAAACTCAATTTTATAAAATCGAATTTGTAAGAACCCAACACCAAAAAGCCACACTATCCAAACAGCCCGGTATATATTAAATATGAACTCATAATTAACTATATTAAAGCATCAAGTAAAATTAAGTTGTATGCACTGATTACTGATTGAAAAAAAAATTATATTCCCTGATAATATAAACTAGTTTTTTTTTTTCATAGAAAGAAATTTAGATGAGTTGGTCTTGAGGGCTCGTGAGACTTGAGACTTATAGCAAACGCTGACAAAGACATTTATATATTCCACACCAACGAGTTGCTCATAAAAAAAAGTTGTATGCACGATAATGTAAAAAATTTTTTTATAGAAAAAAAATTAGATGAGTTGGGTCCCGATGACTCACTAGGATAAGGACATATCTCTAGACTCAAAATATTATCAGAGACACTTACAAATCACCCACTAACAAAATCCTTACATAAAAAAGGGAGTTGAACTCATCTTTTGCGGAATATGAGTCACCTATCAAATAAAACAACTTTAGCAAAATAGTTTCATACTATAAACAAACAAATCAGACTATTTAGATATTTGTGCGGTCATAGTAAGTTGTCATAAAATAATATTGTATACTTTAATAAACTAATATTTACTCATGTCCAATGGTGTTGAATTGCTATGTTGAAAGTAACTTTCAACAAGTGGAAGTGCTCCAATGGTGTGTTGAATGATGATGTGGAGGAGAGAGATGTTGAATGGGAGAATGGTGGGCCAATCTGAAGATGATGTAGCGCAAAACAAGTGGTTTGTAGGGAGAGTGCACTACATGCGCCTGACAGGCCGACTGGTCTTTCTCCAGACGCAGATAAGAGCTGCCATGTGGCACTTGTTGATTGGCTTGCTGGATTAATCTCATCTTAATTATTTAAACTCAATTATTTCATGACAAATGATTTTTTTTTTTTTTTTTTTTTTTACAAAATTCATGATTTTTTTTGTCTATAAATAGATATTTGGTTCATTTGATTTGGACACAAAAAAAAACGAAATTTTCCACTATCTTAATATTATTATCTTTCTATTAGTATGTTGCCTTGCATTTTAAATTATTTGTGTGACGCGTGCTTAGTTTATTGTATTGCATTTTAAGTAAAGAAAATAAAAATAAATTATTTAAATAAATTTTGTTTCTACAAAAAACAAAAAAAGAAATCGTTAAGTGTTTTTTAATTTAATTATAATCGATAATTGTAATTTTATGCAATTATAAAAACAAAAATATAAAATTAAATAAGAATAAGAAATAAAAAGGACTAATACCTTAAATTCGTCCTTGAATTTTGAAAAATCGGTCAATTTCGTCCCTGAAATTTTGCGAAATATCAAATTAGTCCCTGAATTTATAAAATGTCAATCAAATCAGTCCCTCCGTTAAGTTGGTCTGTTAACGGAGGTGACGTGTAACGTTAACCTCTGACAAAGCTTACCACGTCAGATGCAACGCAAGCAGGGACCAAACTGATTGATTTACACAAAATTTCCAAGGACCAAATTGATGGATTTTCAGAAAATTGGCAACGGCTATTTCTCTTCTTTGTGAGTAACGGCTCTTTCTCCTCTTCCTCGTTAAGGGCTATTTCTTCCCCAAATATATAAATTTGGAACCCTAATGCTATAATTCCTTACATAGAGTTCAAAATCTCCAAAATTTCTTCCATGAATTGATGTCAAATTTCTTCCCCAATTCAAAAAACTTAGAACCCTAATTTTTTTGATTAAATTCGAAATTCATAAATCAAGTGGTCTGCATTGTAGATTCGGTGTTCAGAATTGATGGGTGGTGCGCGAATGGGCAAAAACAACTACAACAACCGGTATTCATCTTCAAGCTCTATGTACAATGATGATGTGAGAGAGCTTCAGCGTTGGTGTCCTAGAATTTGTGTTGTAAGAACAACAAACACTGTCAATAACCCAGGAAGGCCTTTCTATGCTTGCCCTCTGCATAAGGTTTGTTTAACAATGGTTATTTGATGTATGAATGTTTTGTTTAAATTATATTGATTTTGCCTTTTGCCTTGCATATCCATCATTTCGATCCTCAAATTAGTGAAAATACCATCAAATAGGTCCTTGAATTTTCACAACAGATATCACTGTGATCCTTGGTGCATACATTTGCTGAACAAAGTAAAAAGTAAAAGACAGACACTTTGATTATAAAAAGACACACATTTGCATACCATCATAAGTCATCTATTTGATGTTCATAAGTCACTACATAGCCCAAAAAATAACATTACATAGTCATCAAGTCATCAAATCATTTGATGTTCTTAAGTGATTACATATCCAAAAAAGCATAAACTAAACAAGTCCAAAAAACATTAATTAAACTAGTCCAAAAGCATAATTTAAACAAGTATCAATGCTTTGGAAATCCTGGAGTTGGGATAAACTCCATGTATTGGCGTTGAGTAGAAGCGGATTTTGGATTTGAAACTCTAATAACTCCCGGAGCAATTGGATTTTGTGGAGCAGGACCCCTCAGTGGTGTTTGTTTATGCATGTCATTTGAAATCACTGGTCCTCTCATGCCATATCTCCTTTTACTCATTCTCTGCAGATAAAATCAATCATATCAGCCCTTAAATTATAACAAAATCCATCAAATTAGTCCTCAAATTATGCCAGTAAGTCTCAAATCGATCCATATTTTAGAGGGGTATAATTGGAAACACAGGAAAAATTATACTGAAAAGTTAAGTCTCGAATTTTTACCATTTCCATCAATTTAGTCCTTGTACACGTGGCTGCCTTGTCGACACGTGTACAAGACAACACAGCATGCAAGGGACACGTCATCACCACTAACGGAGCTTTTGGACGGAGGGACCATTTTGATGGACGTCTGTAAAATTCAGGGACTAAATAGATATTTCGCAAAATTCAGGGACGAATTTGGCCGATTTTTTAAAATTCAAGAACGAATTTGAGGTATTAGTCAAGTAAAAAGTGGTGGGGGTAAAGTGTTGAATGAAAAACCATTGGAGAGGGTAAAAGTTGAATGAGTGTTGAATAAAAGAGAGAAAATGATATGGAGTGTTGGGAATTGAAAAAGTGAATGTTGAATGGTGTTGAATTAAAAAACCATTGTGCATACAAGAATAGAAAATGAGACATTAGTCCCAAATAAGGAAATTTCTTTCATCAATAAGACTCAAACTCAATACCCTAAAATTGACAACACTCGTAGCATTATTTTGAAGTTATAGCATGACATGATACCAAATCTGAATGTTATCTATCCGTACTTATCCAGGGAAGCTTACTAGCAATTTCTAGTGAAATTTGAAATCATCAAATTCTAGCATGATATGATTGCATGCACTTTGAGAAGCATAATGTTATATCTTTCCATTTGATTTTGTGTCTAGTGAAAGTTGGTTAATCATGCATAGCCTAGCATTATGTTTTTTGATGCCCCACCACTGAAAATTTAACCTCACATTTAAATGGACAGGAATGATTTTCTTCTTTGTAACCAATGCAACCAAAAAGATGGATACTGAGTCAATATAGTAGTCATTAGCAATTTACATTTGTGCTATGTCACATCTCCAATAAGCTTCCAACATCTCTCTCAACTATTTCCATATTATGATACCTTGACACATGCACACACACCAACTTCGGATACGAAACTGTCACTTACACGTAGATTAGGAGAGAAATGGAAGTGATTGAATGTAACCATGTGCATTTGTACCGTAAAATACACTGTCAATCTAAATTGCCAGTGCTGAATAGTTTTCTATATGCTATCTTTATAAAGAAAAGAAGCTGAAAACAATTTATTGTATATCAGAAGTAATTTTTGTGAGTTCTTTCAAACAATTGAATGTGTTTGAAAGTGTTAATTTAACTTATTTCAACTTATATAATAGTATAAACATGTAAGTTTTTGGAAGAGTTTACGAAAATAGCTTATGACATGTGGATAATGTGTTTATCCAAACACACCTAGACACATTCAGCAAGCCTAAATAAAATATAAATAAGTTCTCTAAAAAGTCTTTTACATATCACATCATTCTAAAAATTAGATTTCCAAAAGAAGAAAAAAAAAAAAAACAAATCAAAATGTTGATTTTGCTTGCGTGCAATTCTGATTTTGTTTTTTGGCCTTACATTTTTTCTTGATGTATAATAATACTTCAAATTAACAAAATACATGCTAAATGCTAATAAACAACTGTCAACATTCTGATCTGGAAAGCATGTTAGCTTCACAGTGCAAATTCTAAAATGTCAATTATTGTTGAATCACACATCACCAAACCATGAAGTTCACAGTATCAAAAGATGAATGTACCGTGTGTTTCCTCTTCGTGTTGAAAAAAGTTTGGTCGCTTAACACGACTTATTCTAATTTTAGATGATAGACAGAAGGAAAATCTCTTCAGCATCGTATTGAAGACGTGTCTGGTCTCCGACACATCGATGTTCAATATCAACACATGCAATTGTATTCAATTAATTCATTTTTCAAACTATTATCATTGCCTACATGTTAGGGTCAATATCGTGTCTGTGTCAAAGGTTCATAGAAGGTAATAGACATTAATGGTTTCGGTCTACTGTCACATGATTCCACTAAGGTGCGTGAACAAAACCAAGACCACTAAAATACACTGCATATCTTGATACAAACAGAAGGAACATGAAGGCAAAGGAACATAGACTGTTATTTGTTTTATCATGACTAGTTGTTCTGTGATTGAAGCTGTTCCATGTGTATTCATAGAAAATTTCCTTAAATAGCAAAATTAAACCATTTGGACCGATGTATGTTAGTTCTCCTCAAGCAGAGTTATGTATTCATGTCAGTAGACACCGAGAGAACTTCGCCTCTAATACGGGTTCATTTAGCTCGACTCGGATTAGTCGGAGTTCAATATAATTTCTGGATACCGAGTGTCTAGACTAAAAAAAAAAAAATTGAAATGCGAAATTGGCTTCCATTTTATTAGATGTCCAGTTCCAGTATGTACTCTCACCAGTTTCATTAATCTACCATGAATTAAACTCAGAAAGTTGTAGAACCGCCACAGTAAGATTGAGAAGTAAAACAAGAATTGATCTAACAGAGGCCTGCATTGCCTAAGATGATGTATTCTTAATCAGATAGTGTTATTACAAGCTATTGAAATGTGAAGGAATAGCTTCTGCACAAGCAATAACACTAGTTCCTATATACAGAGTTCTGCAACTAAAAATGGACGATATTGATCACATAATACAATTCACAAAATCTTTATGCCAATAATATTCTCACAAGTTGAGTCAACATATATGATTGGTAAAAAATGACAATCTGTATTTATAGAAAAGCAAAAAAAAAAGTAAAATTTGCACAAGTATACAATATCTACTGTCACAATTTCGTTGAATTACAAATGTTCCTCTTCTCTAGTCTTTATTTCTGGGAACATTCTTTAGCCATTCAACAACTTCTCTGATGGTTGGTCTCTTGAAAGGATTCATATTAACACACATGCATGCTATATCAAGTACTTGCAGCATCTCTCCTTCAAATCCCTTCCCTCGTAGATTTGAGTCGAATACTTGTTCTTGTTTTCCTTCGTTTTTCATCTGTTGAACCCAACTGACCAACTCCCTTGAAATTTTAGGCTTGCATACATCCATAGGTCTCCTTCCGGTGAGAAGCTCAAGCATTACAACACCAAAGCTGTACACATCTCCTCTAAGAGTAGCCACCCATGCTTGCCCATACTCCGGAGGAATGTAACCCAATGTACCTACAAGTTCCGTTGTAACATGAGTCTGATACGGAAGAATCAACCGCGACAACCCGAAATCAGCAACACGCGCTTCAAACTTATCATTGAGTAGTATATTGCTTGACTTTATATCACGGTGCACGATGTGTGGATCACATATCATATGCAAATAGGCCAAACCACAACCTGCTCCTTGTGCGATCTTCAAACGAGTCGGCCAATCGAGTTGAGATGCACCGTCAGACTTTTCGTGCAGCCAGTAATCGAGACTTCCATTCTCCATGTAATTATATATGAGTAGCCGATAACCGTCGTGCACGCAGTAACCTTGCAATGATACCAGATTCTCATGTTGTGCTGTTGACAAAGCCTCTACTTCTGCTTTAAATTCCCTTTCCATAAGGCCTAAATCTCCTGAAAGTTTCTTGATGGCTAGCTTAGTTCCATTTTGAAATGATGCTTTATAAACCAAACCAAAACCGCCACAACCTATTATATTCGCCTGACTGAAATGTTCAGTGGCTTTTATGATCTCTAATATGGAAAGATCCTTGGTTTCATTATTTTTGTTTGGAAACAATACCACTAGGCTAGCCTCCTTATCAACCTCAGGATGAACGCCGCTGTTTGAGTATGGCGAAATTGATTCCAGTTCAATCTTATCAGAATCTCCTCTGGGGTTAACCCTTCTCTTGGAGAGTATCCACAGTGTCAATAATGTTATCAGGGTAGCTATGCCGAAAGAGACAGCAATAATAAGTATTACTATTATTTTTTTGCTGGGTTTGCTACTAACTGAAGTACTAGTATTATTTTGTTGAGAAGAACAAGGGTGCTGAATAGGCAAACCGCACAATTGCGAGTTTCCTTCAAAGCTGGTGTTGGAAAAAGTATTAAACTGACCACCAGTTGGTATCTGTCCTTGAAGATTATTGTGTGCTACACTGAAAAAGGACAAGAAATGTAATCTAGTGAGTGAAACAGGAATTTCACCGGATAGGTTGTTTCCCGAGAGGTCTAGTTTCTCCAAGTTAACCAAGTTTGAAATTTGATCGGGTATATTGCCAGAGAAGTTGTTTTTCTTCAGGTCCAGCTGAAGAAGAGCTTTCAGTTGGCCAATCTCAATCGGGATGCTGCCACTGAGGTGATTGGTTCCAAGGTAAATTGCTGGTGGAAGGCTTGAAAGTTGATTGTATTGCAACAAAGAAACATTGTTGGCATTAGCAAAGACAGGTAACTCCAAGTAAGTTCTTTCTACTTTATCATTTGCTTGTTGTGATGCTAGTGCCGGGAGTTTTGTGAGCTCGATCGGAAACAGACCTGTAAGTAGGTTAACTGACAGGTCTATGTAGAAAAGCTGAGGAAGTGTACCTAACCAGGAAGGAATTGAACCACTGAATTGATTAAAAGACAGGTCTATGGCCTCAAGCTTCTTTAAATTTTCAAGCCAACTTGGTATCTGACCGGTGAAATTACAACCACCTAACCCTAAAACTTGGATACTTTGGAATCCGTTAGGGTCTATGATGTTCACACCATGTGGTATCATTTCATTGTAAAAATTCTTGGAGAGCATAAGGGTACTGAGCTTCTTAAGGCCAGTGAGTATTCTAAGAGCACCAGTGATATTCTTCAACCTGTTATTAGAAATCGATAGAAACGAAAGAGACTCGAGTCCAAGTATCTCAGATGAAACCTGTCCCTCAAGTTGATTAGTTGCAAGCCTTAATGCTGCAAGTGACTTACAATCATAAAGGGTCGGCGGTAAAACACCGCTAAACCTATTGTTACCAAGATCAAGGGTAGCAAGTCTTACAAATCCCGAGAAATTGAACGCAGATAGATTTCCTTCCAAATTATTCACCCTCAAATTCAACACAACAAGATTGTTACAATTCATCAAAGATGGTGGAATTGTACCAGTTAAATTATTGACATGAAGAAGTAACTTTTCCAACTTGGAAAGTCTACCAATATCCCTAGGAATAGGACCTATCAAATGATTGGAATAAAGCTCCAAAACAGTGAGATTGACAAGTTTGACAACTCCATCACCAATTGATCCATTAATCTTATTAAGTGGCAATGATATTTCAATGAGTGAAACAGCATCATAAATATCATTTGGTATATCCCCTGATAGAACATTGAAACCAGCCCTAAATCTCTCAAGCTTAGAACATGCTCCTAAACCATTCTCAATAGTACCACCAAAATCATTGGAAGAAAAATCCAAGAATCTTATAGCAGAATTGTTCAATTGATTAACACAAAAGATTGAAATTGGAATTGGACCTGTGAAACTGTTGTTACTTACATTGAAAGAAATCAAATTCCCTCCTTCTTCAAGATACTGAATCAGAGAAACTGGTAATGTTCCATTGAATGAATTACTAGACAAATCCAATTCCTGAATAACACTACTATTTCCAGTTCCAGTTCCATTGCTAGGTTTAACAAAAGTTGGTAATTCAGAAGAGAAGTGATTATAACTCAAATCAAGGACTAAAAGATGATTAAGAAGATCAAAAAAGTGATTTTGAAGATTACCATAAAATCTATTATGTGAAAGATTAAGATGAGAAAGAGATTCAAGGGAAGTTAAAAGAGAAAATGAAATGAAACCAGTGAGTCCTCTAGAAGGTAAGAAAAGATGTGTAACATGGTGATTATTTTGATCACAAGTTATACCTTCCCAACTGCAACAATCAATGGAAGAAGACCAGTTAAGAGGTGGTAGGTGAGGTGAAAAAGATGAGAAATTTGAAGAGAAAGATAAGAGAGAATCTTTGTCAAGTTGGTTACAAGAAGAAGAGACATGGACAATGAATAAGGTTAGAAAAAAGGTAGTTTTTTTGAAAGAGGACATTAGTTTGGAGAAAAATAAGTAGTTTTTGGAAGAAGGGTTGGAGGGTTGGTTTGATGTTGATCTCATGTTAGTTAGTTAGTTAGTTTGATGGTAAAGTTTGAGAGTTTGGTTTGAATTTGAAGGTTGGAGTGTTGAAGATGGAGGAAGAGGAAGAAGATGAAGGGAACATAAGGGTGAGATGAACCAATGAGGGAATAGATTTTTGGGGGTGGCATGGGGTGAGACCATGACCATCCATTGACCATGAGAAATGAAGGTGGGAGAGAGAGAGAAAGAGAGAGAAGTGGGGGTGACGTTTTCATTTGTTTATTATTGAATTCAATTCAATATATAAAAATTTAGATCAATGTCTACAATGATGTTGCTAGAATTGGTCATTACCTTCAATAAAAAATAAAAAAGTAGATGTTTTTGGTATACACACAAGTCTGAGTAAGGTTATTACCCTCAATAAAAAATATAAAAAAAAGTAGATGTTGAGTAACATCTTTGTATTCTTTTGGTGTAATTATCCTCTACGCGCAACTTTGAAGATTAATCTCTTGAGTATTATGAGACTCAAATGGACGATAAACTTTCTTTAAGAATTTTAACACGGATGCATGTCCAAGGTTAGATTTAAACACATGACTTTGGTTAAATTAGAAGAGACTTTTGTTATCTCATCCAAGTGTTTTTGGGTGCAGTATCTTCATACTTGAGATCACATATATATTTACTGCTTTAATATTTTGAGGTAAATGTGATGTTTAATCTGGTTTATTTTTTATTTTTAAGGAATGTTTAATCTGCTTATATTGTTGTTTAAAATTTAAATGATGATCGTTTGATTTTTTTCTCATTGGATTAGCCATAATCGGTCTAAATATTTAAGTTTATGTAGATATCATAAGAAGTTCATTGATCAGCTAAAATTTTTAATTACTGTGAGTTAGTGGAAAAAAGGATAGTTATGGAGGATTAGGGAGGCATGTCGTGTGTTTGTATGTGTTGCAGTAGAGGATCTAAATCTGGTATTGATCCCTCTATACTCAAAGAATGGTCACTTTTTTAAGAATTTATGATAAAGTTTAGAGTAAATTGTGAAATTAGTCCCCCAAATCTCTCTTCTACTTTGTCCAAATTCAAAAAAAAAAAAAATTGAAAAAGAAATTCGTCAAATTATTCTCTAAATTATATGAATATGAAATGTATTTTGAAGTGTCTCTTGTTGGTATACAACAAGACTTATTCGATAAATTTTATAATTTTTTTTTTGTGGTGATCGATGGTCGAACCTCAAACCTTATATATATTATACATTGTTCATATCAAGTATCAACCGAGTTAAGCTCACGAGGACCAGATTTTATATATATAGTTTAGTAATTTGAATAATTACTTATATATTTAGATTAAAACTCAAGTAACATTTAATGGCCGTTTAAAAAAATATACTATATCAGAAGGTTAGACTATATGTGCAATTGAATTATTTAAATGGGGTGAAGTTGACAAGTGGAGACAAAAACAATTCATTATTAAAAGTAGCAATGGATGGTTCCTTCCTTTTGGCATTAAAAATAATTTAGTGAAATGGATATATGAGCGTTTACTTTTGGGCGGCCAGTAGTGGAAGAGTGGAATTTCTCAACGATGATGATGAACAATACATGTCATGATTGATTGACAAGTATTTTCCATTAACATTATATACTATATAGTCTATAACATTTAAATGTGTGGTGTTAGATGGACCAATATTGGAGACAAAATAAAAAAAGATAATGGTGCTTTGCTCTTCTTCATGTCTCTCCTCTTTCTCTTCTATGGTGCCACCAAACTGAATCAACTATTGTTTGCTACTCCACTGGTTTATTAATCAATCATTTTTCTTTGAGAACCACTATATGAGTTTATTAATTAATTGTATGTTTACACTGTAAATAAAGTCTTATGCAAATATTTAATTATATTGTTATGCAATGTTATGATCTCAAAAGATAACTTAAAAGATTAGATTTGTCTAAACTTTATAGAACAAATTTAATTATTTTTATTGCCATCAATTCAACATAGAAGGTTAGATGAGCGTTTTAATATTTTAGATGAAGATGTGATATCCAAACTAATTTGTTTGATTGATTTTTATCTAATGTGTTGATCTATCCAAATGTTTTAAGATTATTTCAACGACAAGTATCAAAGTTTTTGGTTCGGTTTGGTGAAGATGTGGAGTAATTTCTAGTGTTGGATCATGGATGTGGAGATCTTATATTTGAAAAACAAATGTTTGATGTATAAATGTGAGTTAGAATTATCACATTGGATAAAAAAGTAAAACATCGTATAAGTAAGAAAAATTCATATGAATCAAACACCTAATGCATTAAAGTAGAAATATAAGTGATAGAAACTCAAACCCAAGACCTCTAAATTTAAGACATACTTCCTCCATCCTATAATAACTGAGTTATTTGTAAAAAAATATTGTCCCAAAAAATTGACCAATTTCACTTTCCAATACTATATTAATTACTTTTATCCAATTATAACTTTAATTAATACTATTTTTACCACTTCCAATTCAATATATTATATTTTACATTTATGATAAAGAATAATGCACCAATACTTAACAAAAACACTTAAAACCTTTTTTTTTTTTTTTTTCTATTTCACTTATACACATTTTTTTTTTACAACCATAAACTTATTATTTTATTCATCCCAAGGTTTGTAATACAAGATGGAATCAAATCGAAGAAATGGTGACGAGGATGTAATATTGACACCCTTGCTAAGCTATGAGCGACAACATTCGCTTGTCTCCTAACAAAACTTATCTTGAAGTTTGTGAATTGTTGTAAAAGTGACCTACAATCAGCTATGATATTGCCAAATTTGGCTTGGTTATTATTCTTATCACATATGCTATCAACCACTAGCTTACAATCTAGTTCGATGTGCACATCTGATAATCCCAACTGTCCAAGCCATAAAATAGCATCACGTAAACCCAGCGCTTCAGCTTCTTGAGGAGAGGATTTCCTTCGTACCAATTTGTAGCAGCCTTTATAATATGGCCATGATGATCTCTAATACAAATACATGTACCAAAACTCTTCTGCTCATTGAAAATTTCCACATCGACGTTGCATTTCAGAACACCTTGTGCTGGTGGCTGCCACTGTATTGTTTGTTGATGTTGTGTCTGATGTGGTGCTGCAGTGGTCTGTCTTGCAATCTGCCATTGGAATAGCGCCTCACGTGATAACTGAATTGCGATCGAAACTGGCTTCAGATCACCGTCTCATACTTTGTCATTACGGCGACACCATATGCACCAAAGGATCATTGCCATGTCTTTTCACTTATCAGCTGTTAACCTGCATAATAATGAGAAAAAACAGTCTGCAAAACTCGCGGCATCAGCAACTGTCTCAGCAATTAAATCCCATAGGCCTGTTGTTCTCCAAATAGTTTTCACTTCTTCACACCCCATGAAAACATGCCAATCGTTCTCGTAATTTGTTTCACAAAAAGGACAACAATCCGTACATGGAACACCTTTATCTTGCATCCGCATACGCGTAGGAAAAACACCCCTTACAGCTCTCCAAAGGAAAACTTTTACCCTTTGCGGAATCTTCAAACTCCACATTTTTAACCATTCCCCCAGAATTCGGTATTCCACATTATCCACAAGTGTTTTCATTGCATATCTATATGCCGACCTTACCGTATAAATTTCATGACGATTAAACTTCCAAATGAGCCTATCTTTCCCATCCCGGTTTAGTAATGCTAAATTAGATATCGCTTTTCTGAAATGAGTAAAAAACTCAATTATAATGGGATGGAGGGAGTATCTTTTTACCATTAAACCAAACTTTAAAGTAAAAAAAAAAGTATTTCCATAGGAAACACTTCTTTTTTGGTAGGTATTTATGTATGCTTTTTTAGAAAACTTTGTAAAAAATTAAGGTCACAACTTTGTAATGAAAATAGAAACATTCTCTCAAAGCAAATTGAAGTGTATGCGGTATACATGGAGTAAACGATTATTTTGCAATTTGGACTTGATTATTAATATATAGCAAAGATTAATTACACATGAATAAAAGTTAAGCGGACAATAAGCTGCATTGTTAGGCCTTTTTGAAAGGCAAAATCAATCGTCGTAAACACAACATTATGAATTAGAGACATGACATTGTTGTGCCATTTGAGCTCTATGTCGAAAGTCAACAACCTCTGGTGTTAGAAAGCCAAAAATGTTAAAAACAAATGGTATAAAAGCACGTTGATTGTCAAAATACGCTTTTTCATGTTTGACCATTTTACTTGACGCAACTTTTAGGGCTGTCTGTTCTATCGTAAAAGTCACGATCTCTAATCCCACAAGTGGTGAAACCCCAGTCAAGTTCACACATTTTCCTCTTACCCATTCGTACACCATAACATCTGGTGTCGATCTTTTATCTAATGGGTCAATCAAAAAATTTACATATGTCTCCTTCTTTACTGACATACAAGGGATTGGAAGATCGACGAAGAATCAACAAGAGTTCATGTATTTTATTCCAACTTCTATTAGTGTAATCCACAACAATTTAGGTTAGACAATTTGATATTTGATAAGTGTTGGGTCCTAAATTGTTAGACATTTACAATTTTAAGGCCTAAAATTCTGATCTACTCCATAATCCATTTCATTTATTTCAACTCAATTTAATTGATCTTTTTTTACACAATTCATTTTTTTTTTTTTGGAAAATAAGAGGGTCCAAAACCAAAACCCAAGATAGAAAAAACTAAAAAGCAATATTTATATCTGTTCAACCATTTGCTTCACGGAAAGAAAATGATAAACCTATTTTGTTTCCTCTAAATAGGTTGGAGATCTTATACTCTTGTACTTGTATACATACAGTTATGTTCTTTGTTTGTAACATGTAAGTAAATCTGTCGCAATCAGACACTGGTTTTTTGTGTGAGTTTGAAACACACACGAGATTAATGACAATAATTTTAACTTTATGAAACAAATTGTATAAGCCGTGTGAGATCTAGACTCCACCACCACCACCGGTGAAGTTGTACATGATACGTTTCTATATATTTCACAAATGTCATTATGAGTTAACTTTGTAATAGTGTAAAGATTATTTAAAGTACATAATTTATGTGTGAAAGTTTTTGTATATAGTCAAAAGCTTATATTTTAACAGACTAAAATAATCTCTCAGAAAAAAAAAATTAACTAAAATAAATTATTTTAGTAGCTTTTTCGTTTTTTTGGTAGCTTCTCATTTATAATTATATTATCGATGAAAAATATATATTGATTTTGCTGATAATTAATCCTTGTTGGAGATTTTGACGAGTCACTTTTGATGGAATATTCCCTCCAATTATATACTTTTTTCATCCACTTAAGTTCGAACATGAGACATTGTTTAAATAATCCAAGTTATTGTAGCTTCTAATCAAACAATAGTTTTGAGATAAATACCAATTGTTTCAAAATAATCAAACATTAATTTTCACTATAAAAATCGTCAACTTTGAGTGTTGACACCCTCCACAGAGATTCTTAAAACTATGGGAGACATGATTGTAAACCATTGAGAGTTCTTATAAGACTATTACCACGTATCATGTAAAATTTTCAAAAATATCCTCGAATTTTTGGATTATAAAATCCTAAGTGAGTTTAGATTTTATAATCTTAAATATGCTTATGTATAATGAACAATTAGAATTTCTCCCATTTTAGCAGTTTTGAATTTTGCTTTTAAAAACAATCAAAAAAACAAAGTAAAAAAATGATAAAAACATGTCAAATAAAATCATAAAAATATTAAAATATCACTAAAATTTCTAAAATTCTAAGGGAGTCATAATCCTTGATTTTTCCTGATTTTATGGCCAATGCCAAGTTTCGGAGCAATCCGATCAAGTAGCTCAAAAATTGGATTTTTGACTAAGAACAACTAACAATGACCTAAAATGATTATCCATAAGAGTTAGAAAGATTAATATTATCCTTAAAATGATTATCCATGTTACGAACAAATTCAAATTTGTGCTGATACAGTTCGGGTTATATAATCCTAATCCCAACTGAGTTCAGATTATATAATCTTAACTGTTTTTCCCCTTGAAATAGGGTGTTTAGGGTGATGTTCGGATTCTATAATCCGAAAAATCAAATAACGCGCTATATTTTTTGAGGTTTTCGTATTATAAAATTTAAATTGGTGAAAAATTCATTTTTTTCACCTCATAACAAAGGAAAAACTTTATTCGGATTCTAAAATCCGAAAATCATCAAAACATTTTTGGAAAAAAATAGGACGCGAGAAATGAACAAGGTGGAAAAAATAATATTCTTCTTATAAATATGATGCAGAGTGTCCTAATTAAAAGTTGAAAGGGATGTCATAGTGCAAATCATCCACCATAACATTAGATGAGTAAAGTACAATAGACCTTTGTTTTTTAAGTTATCTCGTTCTAGATTAAAATTTGATTGCGTGCATAGAAATGTCAAAGTAATACCATAAAAAGAAATCGAACAAAATAATGCATTTGATATAGATTTGGTCTCTAACCTTTAGGTCTAAAATATACTATACTATATTTTTATGCACCGTTTAGAAAAACTTGTTGAGTCATTTTCCAATACATAAAACAATTTTGGATTGTTTTTTTCAATGTTGAGGACGAACACAAAACTCTCGCTGACATTCTTTTTATTTCATTTCTTAACAAAACAATTACGACTTTTAAATAAAAGTATGCATGAAGCACTGGAATATCCAACGCATATTACGCAAATTGTCAAATTATTTATTTGTATTGATAAAATGTATAAGGTTTGAAACGAATTTTAATATACTTAACAATACAGCTGTTGACTTCCTACATTACACTAGAGAGAGGGGGGAGAGAGCAATTTGTAAATAAAAAACAAAATTGAATAATCACATATTTCTTAACCAATTGCTTTTATCTAATTCAAGATATTAAAGATCTCTTGTCAACAAGGAATTTCTCCATTCACTATTGCCTCAGAGAAGAGAATCAATGTGCAGATCTTTTAGCCAAACTCGGTGCCACATTGAATGAAGAATTTTCTACTTATGATATTTCGCCAAGCGACCTTATCCCGCTGATCAAGAACGACGCTATGTACATTTTGTTTCCTAGAGCTTAGGGTTTTCTTTTTCCTGTTGTCTTTTTCTTTTTTTCCTTTTATTAGCTTTGTAACAAAAACAAAAAAAAACCAATTGGTTTTATATAAATTTAGAGAATAATGGTGACATAGTTTTCCACATTCAAAATAATATTTCAGTATATTTTCATATAAGTCCATTTTATAATTATATTAAAAAAATTAATTGTCAAACTCTAGTCTCTCATTAAATGTTAGTAATTTTTTTTTTATCAAATAGTATAATGACTAAATTTACATATTTTTAAATGTGAAGAAGTGAAGAAATTTCGGTTCGAAACCGATCCCTGTCAATATTGTTTCTGGTTGATATAGTTGAGCTACATACCGGGCGTATAAAATTAATTTATGGAAAATGTTAACAATGTCTGACCCATTTTTTCATAAATTTTTAAAAGAAATAAGTTTATCAAAACTATTTTCTTATTTTTGAAGTCTTCCTCAAGATTAGGTAAATTATATTCAATGGCCAGTCCAAAACTAAGTTCCATTGGGTGCACGTTTGATTAGACTTGCTCAAACTCATATTACAGAATTCAAAGTTTTTTGTTCCTTTCTTTTCTTGCATACAATTAAACAAAAACCATTTGAAGTATATATAATCGTGTGGTTGGCGGTCAATGAACGATATATTCACACACATATGGTTAGTTGGTAAAATTCTGTCACTATGTGATTGTTGAAATCAAGTTGAGAACTGCATATTTTTTTAACAACAAGAACTGAATGTGCATGTCGTTTATTATACGGCAAGTTTGTATCCTAACTAAACATATTTTACATATTAGCAACAAAAAAAATTACATATTAATTAGATATTTTCTATAATCACATCCACATTCAACAATATTTATCCAAGACCAGTTCAATCCTGGCCCCTATACTATAGGTCATTGTAGGTGTATCTACTAATAATTTATAGTTAACAATAAGTAATATAACAATATAAGAATTACATGAATATTTTTCAATTTAAATAATTTAAAAAATATTGCATTGATGAGCAAAACGTGTACTATGGCTTTTTAGTCCCCCCCTATTTTATTTAAATTAAAGTTTTAGCCCATGCATAAACTATATTTTCAGTCCACTATTTCATAATTTTAGGATTCTACACTCAATTTTTTATATTTCATTGTTGATGTGGTATGCTTGATTAAGTAAAAAGAAAGAAAGAAAAGAGGCTGTATGGTTATTCGTTAAAGGGGAAAATTTCATCTTTATTTCCCTCTCCTCTTGCAACATTTGGGGTGACCATTCTTCCTTATTTTTATTTTTAGAGATTGCATGTAAACTGTTTCACAAATATTCTTGATAGTTGTTACTTGTTAGTACCTAAATGAAAATACATGAAGATAATGTGGGTTAGTTTTCATTGTTCAGCTTCATTGTGTTCAAAATGTCTTCTTTAAGGTGTGTTCGGTGTTGAAAGATAACATATATCATTATAAGTGTTGTTACATTTAATTATACAATTTTTTCAAATTATTATTATTGATGTGTTCGTGTTTGCTATATTGTGTTCGGTGTTAATGTCTTGTTTGTATCAGTGATTTACAATATGAGTTTTGCATAGTAAAAGTTATGAGCATTCTGTATGATCAGGGAATTGTGTATGAAATGTTATCGTGATTGTATGAATTAAGCCCTCAAATGAGATGCTAAAGTTGCATGCTCTATGAGAAATGTTTTTGTTTGCAATTTTATACACCACTTCCTAAGCAATTAATTCAAAGTAAAAGCACATATTTGATGTCTAATGTGTTACGAATATAGTACTTCTATCTTTTGACTCGTTATAGGCACCAAAGGGAGGCACATAGTTTTTTAGCATTACATATGTAAAAAAAAAAAAAACACAATTAAATAGATTTTTGAAATAAATAATTTTTTTAGTTAACATATGTTAAAATTAAAAATTTGAATTAGACAATAATTTTCCCTAAAAGGCATACGATAAATTTATTAAAAAAATAAAATGATATAGTTTGTGGATATAATCAAAGTAATATATTATATAAGGGGCTGCTAACTTACACTCACCTAAAAACACTAAGGTGCAAGTTAGTAAACTACACCCACATAAAATTATTAAGGTGCAAATTAGCATCCTACACCCACTTGATTATTTACACTCATTTTTATAAGTATTATTAAGGTGCAAGTTAGAAACCTTCACTAATTTACACTCACTTTCATTATTCCAAATATTGTTTCCTTAAAAGTTTGTCTTTATTACATGTTTTGTACCTTAAGCATGTCATTGTCTTTTTTATTTATTTTTTTAAAGATCTCTTTTAAGTTAGTTACAAAATTGCCCTTCTATTTAAAATTAATTAGAATTAGAATATAAACAAAATGGTGTTTTATGAAAACAATCAATTAAAAATTACTTAAATCACATTGAAATATAAAAAAATTCACAATAATAATAACATATACCTTATACTATTTAAATAATCGATTAAAAAATTATTTAAATCTCATTGAAATATCAAAATCCACAAAAATATAAACAATATTGATTTTAATTAAAATACGAGTCATGTTAATTAGTGTCTCCGGAACACTAGTTAAGAAAAACAAAAGTAAAAAATTTACATTGAAAAAAGTATCTTTACACTTTTAAAAGTTTGACTAGAAGAGTTTTAAGAATTTTTTACTATATTAGTCTATTTAACTAGTGCTCCAAAGACACTAGTTAACATTGAAAATTGCTAACAAATGCTCCTCAAACACTTTTTAAACGCTTTAAATAGTAATCTTTTATGAAAAAAATTATATTCAATGCATTCAAAATTAAACTATTTGACCTTTTTAAATAATAATAATATTTTAAATAACTATTTGACCTTTCTTTCCCAAAATCATTCTTTTCTATTTCGTTTCCTAAGCGAAGTCATCAAAATGCCGCCGGCTGTTCCCGTTCTCGACGTCGGCAAAGACAAGGAATTCGGTAAGCTTGTTTTCATTTTTTTTTTTTTGCTGTATTATTTTTATGTGTAGTCTCTGCAGCATCGACATTTTTTATCGAATGTGTGTCCGACACCAACAAATATAATTGCTGTTGTCTACGTGTCCGGTGTTCATGTCTGTTTCAGTGTTTCATAGTGTGTAGTTCATTTTATTGCGACTTTTCTTGATGGTACTACTACTAAGTTTAATTTCCATGTTATACAGTTACAATTGAATGAATGCTTATTATATCAATGTTTGCGCTAATGTACTGTGAATGTATGTAGTTCATTTTTTTTTTTTTTTTTTTTTTTAAGAAGTGAATGTAATGTAGTTCATTGTTTTCATATAAATTGTCATCAAATAAACCAATGTAAGCTGCACATATGCTCTTTCAAATAATTTGAGAAAATGAATTATTTAAACGTAATCACTTATATAGTTGTCGGACACCGGATACACCAACGATTAGAGGTGTTGGTGCTACATGCATTTATTGAATTGTTAATTTGATTAGTTTCTCCAATGCAGATGCTACCATTACAAATGGGAACTTTGAGTATTTTTTTTTAATTGGAATTATGAATTACTAGTACGATTTCTTAATTGTGAATGTGCAATCTTTGTTTGACAAACATAAGCTACCTTGGCTTTGCAGCGAGAGTTGTCACGCCTGAGTTAGTTCACGGTGAATCTAGTTCTTTGGGTTAAAAGTGTTCGTGTCTCTAACATATTTGTTTTTTGGGTTAAAAGTGTTTTAACCCTTAGGTCATTTTCGGTTTTACTCTTGTAAAACATTTTTTTTTTTTATTTCGTCCTTGTAATTTGATGATTTTTGGTTTTGGAACTACATGAATTTTGACCGTACAAAATTGAAGATATGAGAGGAGGTAAACCAAAATTTGCTCAAAAATTAATGGAGGTAAACCGAAATTTGCTCAAATTACAAGGGGATAAACCTAAATTTTCTCAAATTACAGGGAGCGAAATTTTCCATGAAGATCCAAAACCAAAAAATTTCAAATTACAAGGATGAAATTAAAAAAAAAAAAAAATTTACAGAGGGTAAAACTGAAAATGACAGTCTTGGTAATCCGGATGTTAACCATGAACTCCTCTCGTGCTATTGCAGTTAAGTACGAAGCACGTCTTGATGATGGAACGCTTGTAAAAAAATCTGATGGGGTGGAGTTCACAGTGAAGGATGGTAAGTGCATACAAATTTTAATGTTGTCTCGTTTAACTTCCTTTTCCAGAGAGTCTTCATTAATGTTTACCCGCCATGTGATAGGTCATTTTTGTCTTGCATTGTCAAAGGCTGTTAAAACCATGAAGAAGGGAGAGAAAGCGATTTTGACTGTGAAGCCCCAACGTAAGTTGTCTACAAATCACTTTGGGCCAGATTTTGTTTGCTTGTTACTATTTTATCATATTGTTCTGAAAAATTGTATTTTAAAACAAGTTTGATTTGATTTTTCAGTTTTAATTATAAGAAAAGAAGTTTTGTATAACAGTTTTACAAAATAAGAAATAATACATCATTACTGGATTCCACTAGTTATCTTCATATTGTGTTATAGATGGATTTCGTTACATGGGAAAGCCAGCTCACGGCAATGAAGGTTCAGTTCCACCTAATGCAACGTCGTTGCAGATTACTCTTGAGTTGGTTTCTTGGAAGACTGTTTCTGGAGTAATCTTTGATAAGAAGGTCGTCAAGGAAGGAGAAGGATATAAGTGTAATGAGGGAGCTGTTGTGAAATGTAAATCATCATTGATTCTAATGACTGCTCATTTTTTCATTTTGTTTGTTTTAATGGGTTTTGATATGATATTTCCTCATTTTGCATTTTCGTAGTGAAACTAATTGGTAAGCTGCAAGATGGCACTGTATTTTTTAAGAAGGGCTACAATGATGGTGAATCAGAGCTGTTTGAATTTAAAACAGACGACGGTAATTTGAATTTTTCCAATGTTTCACCCTCACATTAATTTGTTTGTATAATAGAGTTTAAAATTATATGTTAATGAAATTGTGAATAAAAAATAGTGAAAAATATGTATTGAAATTTTGATTATATTAAAATAGATCCGCCATACTATTTTTTTCGAAGTGTGTTAGATTATTACTATTTTGTTAGATTATTAGAAATAAATAAAAAATATTGAGGGAGTAAATGGTAGATTTTAACTTAAGAGGGGAGGGAAATGTCATTCAAGCTTCTCTTAGGGGAGGGGAGTGAAATGTATTCTAAAATGTTTTGAATAAGAGGGGAGGAGAGTGTATATTTTAACATAAGAGAGAAGAAAAGTGTAATTCAAGCATCTTTGAAGGGAGGAGAGTGTAATTTACTCTTTATAATATAAGAAGCATAGACGTTGGTATTGTACCATAACATAATATTTCCATGACATCGTCCTTGGTACCGTAACGTAACATAATATGTTAAATATAGCGAGACAGATTAACATTTATAAGTAATAGATTAAAAACACCCTTCTACATCTACGACAAACGGTGTAAAGACACATTAAAAACACCCTTCTACATCTACGACATTTTGAATTTCATAATCCAAGGTGCGAAAAGAAATTCATATTGGGCCGCATTGAGTGGTCAGCCCATTTCATACTGTCCATATGGGGGAGATGAACGCAGTCTTCTTCTTCATTCGAGTTTCTTCTTCGTTCTTTTCTCTTCTGCGATTCAATTTCTAATAACCTCTCTCTCTCTCTCTCTCTCTCTCTCTCTCTCTCTCTCTCATAACTCTGAAAATTATTCAGCTGAAACTCACAAAACGATGTCGGGTCGATTGGTGAAAAAGATTCTCAACGAGCAACATCAACTTTCTCAACAACAATTCATCAAAGAAGAAGAAGAAGAAGATGATGATAATGAACAAGAAGAAGGTTCCACTGCACCTTCCACAATCAACCCTTTCGATCTTCTCAACGACAATGGTTCTGAACCCGAAAACCAGGTTCTAAAATATTATTTTTTATTTATTGAAGCTATTTAATTAATTTATGTAACATTATTTAACCCTTTTGAATTTCGCAACTGGGTTTTGTTTTTTATAAGCTAAATGTGAATTGGGTTAGCTAAAAATTCTAACTTGCCATTGTATTTGGAACTAGGTTAGAAACAAATAATTCATTAGTGTGTGTTATGGTGTTTAGAAAATATCGTTATCATAAAGTATTATAGAGAATGATATGGGTTTTGTTTGGATAAACATTTTAAGTATAAGTGTTTATCATATAAGTGCTTATTTATAAGCTATTTCTATAACAAAATAAAATTGAGTTAAAATGTTTTTATATAAGCTATGTTATTTTCATTAGCTATATTGGAGAGCTTGTAGAAATAAGTTAAAAACAACTTATGAATATTTTATAAGTTGTTTTTCGCTTTTTATTAGCTCTCTCAAGCAGTCTCACAAGTGCTTATGCCAGTAGGTAAGCTTAAATAAGCAAATCCAAGCTGTCCCATGGCGTTATGGTGTTATATTGAATAAGCTTAACAATTGGGCCACATTGTTATATAAAGAATGATATAGGTTTTGTTTGGATAAGCAATTTAATGCGCTTAAAGAATAAACGCCTATCATATAAGTTCTTGTTTACAAGGTATTTCTATAACAGAAGATAAAATAGTTAAGCTGTTTTTATAAAAGCTATAAGTTGTTTCATTAGCTATACCGTAGAGCTTATAAATAGAAGTTGAAAACAACTTATGATCATGTCATAAGTTGTTTTCATAAGTTCTCTCAAACGGTCTCACAAAGTAGGCAAGTTTTAATTAAGTCAATCCAAACAATCCTGTGGTGTTACGGTGTTGTATTAATTTTACTAGAAACCTTTCTTTGGTGTTTTTAGCTTAAAGATAGATTATTGGGTTCTTGCTCATCCGAAAGAAGATAGGTACCTCTAATTGTATATGCTTATTGCTCATCTGGATTTGGTTGTATTGATTGCAGGGAGATGAGTCTGCGGATGAAACGTCGGTGAGAGATAATGATAAGGAGAGGACATCCTCATTGAAAAATTCTGCTCAGGTATCAACATCAAATCCAAAATCAAAGAAAAAGAAGAATAAGAAGAAGAAAAGCAAGGACAATGCTGTTTCCGGTAAAAAGGGAGATGAAAAAGAATTAGACTTGATTTTAGAAGATTTGGCTCTGAATGCGAACTCTTCAAGTGGGCAACATGTTTCAACAGAAGGAAAAGCGGTGAATGCTAAGGACAAAAGTAGAGCTGTTAAGGAGGATGCTGTCTCCATATTACAAGTGGATCCTAAACATTTGAGTGCCGAAAATGAGCTGATAAGAATATTTGGATCTAAGGTTGTGAAATCATTTGAGAATCAGAATAACAATCAACCAAGCAGTTCTAGGCAGATGCGAGGGGTGAGGCGAGTACGCCATAATCTTAAGAAGACCGTTCTTGTCACTCCGGCAAACACTTGGCTCCCATGTGATGATTCTTTGTCCATGGAATTTCTTGAAATGAAGAACGGATATTACTACTTTAGGTATGTAGTTTGTTATCATTCTTATTGTGTTGATTTATAATATTTTGTGCTTTGGCTTTTGGGACAATTCCCCTCTCTGTATGCATGTCTGGTTGTATATGCTAAAGGCTAAGGACTTTTAGTATCCAATCTTCAAATGTGTGATGTGTTCTTCTACTATCGAATCATACACATGCGGATGCCGTAGAAATAAGCACATACAAAAGATATTATGTCCATTGATGGGAAGAATCAAACATAGAACAGGGCATAAAGATAAAACCTTACGAAGAACTTTGAACAAACAAAAGGTTCCAATTTTAAGACCTTGGAATAGAAAAAAATAACATAATGGCTAATATTGAGTCATGAAGAGTTGATAGATTAAAAGGTGGACGTTTAAACTAGAGAAACAACATGGGAAAATTACTTTCTTTGGGCCAAATATTGATATATTTTATGCACACAATCTATATATATATATGGGAGCCTAGTATGGACCTTATATACAAGAGTCCATGGGTGAACCCATATTTTTATTTTATTTTCCTGACACAAGTCTTATATCTGGACAATAATGTTGAATAGCGAGGTAGAGTAGAACAACACCACCTATTAGCGTCCTTTGTATCAATCACCAGTCACCACTATCTTCATCCTTTTGCATCAGTAGCTCATTCACCCTAAAAGTTCAGTGAATATGTGTTTACAACCACAATGATTCACTGCATCTTAGATAGAAAGAGAGAAAACTCATCTTGCTGTCTCAAGGATAGAGATGCACTGATGTCAACGGAAAAAAAAGACACGTCAAAAAGAGTGAAAATGAAAAATAAATTAACCTCCAGTTGCCGGTAAAAACAATGGGTGCACTGTGGACAATTGAATATAAGGTTCATATTAGGGTCTCCTTATATACATTGCAGTTCTACTAAATAACTTTTTGTAAAATAGTTAGATAATCCAAATGTTGAATTATGCAATATTATCTTCATGATAATTGTGAGTTTTAGATAATTTAGTCATCCATAGATGTGATATATACTAGTGGATATCTAATTACATTTTAAATAACATATTTTGCATAAAAATAATGTATTGTGAGGAAATATCAATTAGTTTATGGTCAGTATGATTTTTTTAGTAAACTTGATCTACTTCATAAAAATCTTCAATCCAACGATTGGATTGCATGAAGGGCATATGCACAGTTGAGTCCATTGGTTTTGACTTTTGGGTTTATGGTTAACAAGAGTGGGATTGGGAGACATAGGGTTTTCTATCTATCTGGTTGATGATTATGTGCTTTATTTGTGTTGGAAATTGAATATATATTTTGTGTAATGATTCCCTATTTTAATCTGTGATTGAAGATTTTTCAGATGTTGGAATCATAAATTATAAAAATAGTTGCATCCTTTTGAATCCCTTTTAACTACTGTTCAACCCTTTTTTTTACTTTGTAGATATGTGCACTCACCATCCTACTCCCAGTATCAGAAATCGTTTGAAGCTGCCAAAGCAATTAATGACATAAATGGTGTAGCGAGCATATTACAGCACCGTCCTTATCACATAGATTCCCTTCTAACAATGGCAGAATATTTCAAGGTAGTGGGTGAACAACAGATGTCTGGAGATACTATTGCGAGGTGTCTATATGCGCTTGAATGTGCATGGCATCCCACATTCACACCACTGCAGGGTAATTGCCAATTGAAGTACAAACACGACACAAACAAACCTATATTCACAGCTCTTTTCACTCACATGAAAAACTTGGATCGACGAGGCTGTCACAGATCTGCTTTAGAGGTCTGTAAATTGTTGCTTTCACTAGATTCGGATGATCCCATGGGGGCTATTTTCTGCATTGACTACTTTTCTCTAAGGTCTGAGGAGTATGCATGGCTGGAAAAGTTTTCTGAAGCTTATAAAAGTGATAGCTCTATATGGTTGCTTCCAAATTTTTCTTTTTCCCTTGCCATTTGTCGGTTTTACCTTGAGCGCGCAGCCTCCGAAGATGCTTGTGTTGATTCTAAAAAGTCTTCTTCATCTGATCTTATGACACAAGCATTGATGCTTCATCCTTCAGTTATAAAGAAGCTAGTGACAAAAGTACCACTGAAAGATCGTGCATGGACAGATATTCTCAAGCATGCCTTTTTCCGATCAGATCAAACAGGAATTCCATCTCAAGATCACTTGATTAATATATATGTCGAGAGAAATTATCTTATATGGAGGCTTCCTGATCTGCAAAAACTGCTGATTGGTGCTGCAAAACAAGTCATGGAAACTCTAGAAAGTAACAAAAGTGAAGTTAACGATTGGTCTTGTGTCAGAAAAGAAGCATTTTCCTCTGAGAAAAATGAGTAAGTGAATTATTTTGTCTTTAGCTAAAAAAAATTCCCGTTTACTTTTATGGCATTCTTTTGTAGAAGTGGAACTTCTTCTGATCCCAAAGAAACATCAAATATTTAAGTACGTTGTTTCACAAACCATCTTTAACGACATTTATAGATGCATCTGTATTTATGATCTTCAAAACTTGGTGCAAATTATTTCAATTTGGAACACGCATTTTGTGTTGACCAATCGAAGTTATGAATGAGTACATGTGGCAATGGCAATTCATTTTACAATCTTTTGCTTGTCAGGTATGGACATTTGTTGGTGTCCGATTTCTCTGATTCAGTAACGGCAATCCCACAAGAAAATCTTCAACAGTTTATGGGCATTCCAAGGGCAGGGGAGGCTATGCTGGACGAAAACCAATTTGCTAACCAGCAAGGCAATGGCCATGCTCCTCGTGGTGTTGCAAATAGAAACGCATTAGCTGTCTTATTTGAGTCAATGCTACCGTGGGTTACTTACGAGGAAGGTGGACCTGATGTTAACCAACCTGGTGACGGCGAGCAAGACAATCAGTGATACTGGATATAACACAACCTTCCTGCTCTAGAAGCCTTTTTTTCCGGAGTGTGTTGAACTCCATGATGAGATGTCTTTCATGTATAGAGCGACATTTAGGGAGCTTGATATCTTCTGCAATCATGTTGATCCTTGTGAACCATCTAGGTTCAATATAATTGCCATATACTATGGTGTCAGATTTTTGGGATATTAATATCAGATGTTATACCTTTTTCCATTATGAATTTCTACTTTTATTTAATTCTGATCCTTTTCAGCACTGTTAGTCATTTACTGTCACATTAAGAATTTAGTTATGGTAACAACTCCCTGAGAGGTCAAATAATCTTATTTATGATACAATACAATAGTGCAATTGGATGATTATGTAAAAATGAAAGCATTAGATCAAAGGTAAACACTTTCATAATCCCATTGTGGTTTGATCAGTGTAGGAATAGTACTGTGTCAACACCTCATTCTTTGTGTACATATGGCATGACTCACTATTTCTCTAAAATGTTGAGCCATTGACAGCATTAGTGGATAATCTGAGTAGGCTACTATTATAAAACCGTGTCGATGGTCAAGACCGTAATTGCTGCGACTGCTGACTGCAGAACCCATTTTTGATGTTATGTGTTTATGATGAAATTATACTCCAACAAAACCCCAGAAGCCAAATTCTGAGATTCAAGAGGCGTGTATAACCTAATGTTCACATAGAGCATGTTCATAAATGCAGTACACAGGTTTTTTCATGTGTCGACTTAAAGTTTTGATGTATAAGTTTAGAGCAATTGTACAATCACACCGTGATTCCTATGCAATCCAAACACATACTTAGCTTATTATCCTTGTTGCAATGTTAGAGGATTTTTCTGACATCAATGTGATCATGTCTCAAAAGAACGTAAACTACTCTCTGTAAGCAAATCTTAACATATTGGTCACGTGGTTTCATGATATTTTAAAAGCGAATTGACATAGGTGTATGTGAAACTATGGCTGCATTTGTGTATGATTTGTAAACTGCAATAGTTACAAGAATAACATTACAATGTACAATATTCCAATAGGCTAACAATATATAAAGACCTTGTATTTTTTGGTTTAAGAACTTGCACTAAAGTATACAATATTCCAACTAATACCATACCTAAAACTATTTATCAACGGCAAGCTTTATACAAAGTAATAACTGCAGAAAGGCTACTCATTTAACATACTGGCCTAGGCCTTCTTGTGTGTGTAGCATGCTTTGTACATAGTGTCCCTCCAACTCAAGCGTGGCATTGAAACCTTTTCTTTTCTTTTCCTTCTTTCTGCAAATATTGAGGGGATTTATAGAATGTTGCCCTTTAAAGATTATGGAAGCAGGGTGAGAAGTGGGGGGGACCAAGATTATATGATAAAGTTGTCATGTGAGAGGATTCAATACATGATTAGGGGCACAATTGTATAAGCTGCAAACATCATCACAACAATGCTAAGCATTATTCCTTCAAAAAAAAAAAAAAAACAATGCTAAGCATTATTGGATAGTCTTGCTGAAATTCTTATAAATATATATTGTGTGAGATAACTTGGCTGTGGGGACATAAAAGATCGCCTAATCATATTGTGTGAGATAATGAATTATTTAGCTGATTATATCACCAGGTGAGCGTGGCTTTATGTGGGAAGCCACAAGCAGAAAGCGCATTGTGTCAATTAATTAATCATTTAGGGTGCCTTTTTCTCTTTTTTGTGTTCCGAAGCGGTAAACATCACTTGAAACTCACACACATACTGTAAAGTTTTGAATTCGAATCCTTATAAAAATATTTAATCTAACTAACAATATTGATATTGTCAGTTGAACTATGTCTTATGTGTTTTTCTCCTTTATTAATAAAGGATAGTTTATATACAGTTGAGTTGAATAAATTAATTACTAGCAAATAAATGATCATATAACATAATTGTAGGGCTAAGATAAAGCATGGGTGGTTTCGCTAAACTAGCAACCAAATTAATTTTCCTCCTAATAAACTCAATCTTGTAATAAGAAAATGATTAATAATTTGTACTAAAAGAGGAAGAAAAAAAATGATTGAATTCCCATACATTGCTTGAAATATCAAACGCTCTGTATACGCCTTCTTAATTCACAAGTAAACTTTTTTGAAGAAGTTCATAAGTAAACTAAAGAATTTTAAAAAAAATGGTGTATAGTTATTACAATAATTGTTGTCTATCATCACTAAAATTCGGATTATCAAAATCTTTCGTAAGAACTAGAGGGTTAAAAAAAATGACGTTTATTAGATTTTTTTTCTTTTCAAGATTAGATTGCAAATTCTATCACATAATCATGTGGAAAAAAAAAATAGCACCTCAGAGAGTTTATAAAATGTGGAAAGAATATCTTAATAATTACTATGCAGTCAATAGCACCTCCGAGAGTTTGTAAAATTCCTGGGAATCAACAATTATAACTTGAAACAAACACACTCTTAATAATTTAGTCAATAGTTTGACTTCTCACTACCAAAAAACAGTTTGATTTCTGATTGGTCCAGGCAAAAGATATTCAAAATCAAGTCCAACTATAAAATTGGAACTCAACTGGTCACAAAAACACACACACAAACCAAGACACAATGGTTTGTAATCAAAATTTGAAGAATGCTATCATAGCAATATTAGTTCCTCTTCCATCAATCATCTTCTATCTCACATTCCTCAACAACTATCACTCATCAATTTCCATCCCAAACAACCCTTCTTTTTTCTCAACTCTATGGACATGGTGCTATCACCACCCTCTTCTCTTTGCCAATGCTCTCTTCTTCTTCAATGTCAATATCATCTTCTGGCTCATTGGTCAAATCCAATCTAGTCACTGGGTACATACAAATCCAATCTTTCATCATATTAATTGCATTCGTCCCACTGACAGAGACACCTGACACAACTATGACACCGACACATTAACACTGATCATTACTTGAGAGAATCACATAATTGAATGTAATTACATCGGTGGCAGACTTGTCGGACATCAGACAAACACATATTAATTTGATATTTGATTAGAAGTGTCGTGCTGCTGCAGAGTACTAATGTGATTGAAAAATTTAAAATTTTGCTAATTTAAACGACCCAGTTGATTAAATGATTCAATTTTTAAATTTTGCTTTCTGAGTATGTATAAAGTTGACATTTTTATTGTTAGTGATGATGCAGTTGATTGATCCATATTGGACAGTGATTCCTGTGATGCTTGTTCATTACTATGCAACACACCCTTTGGCTCAATATGATTTGTGGAGGTCTAAGATTGTGATTTTGTTGACTTGGGTTTGGAGTATTAGACTCACTCATAATTACTTTAGACGTGAAAAATGGCAATGGGGTGCTAGAGAAGATTGGCGTTTCACTCAGATGAGTCAACAATATGGAAAACTTTGGTGGTGGGTTTCATTTTTTGCTGTTTACGTCTCTCAGCAGGTTGGTTTTTGGTTTACTTTAGCAACTTGAACATGTTTGATGAATTGTCTGTTTGGTTTAATTTTTGGATAAATAATCAATTTGGTCCCTGAAATTGTAGAACTGTATCAACATAATCTCATACATTAATAGTAATCCAAAGTGATCCTTGAAATTGCAAAATGCTAATCAAATCCGTTCCTTTGTTGGTAGTGATATGGACTAAAGTGACATTAAGTTGGTAATGTCGGAGATGCAAGTGAAAATAAGTGAATAATGTCTGGGATGCATTTGATATCAGATCAGATTATGAAAGAGGGACATATTTGATTGAAAATTTTACAATTTTAGGTCTTATTTTGAATTATATATAATTTGGAGGACTAAGTTCCTGCTTAGTGGGATTTGACATGTTCCGGTGTCCAACACCAACAGATTTGGTTACAGTTATTAATTATTTCTATTTTTTGGTGTTAAGGGGTGACCTTTAATAATGTGCTAATTATCTGTCTGCACATGACAAATTTTTTCGACGTAATACTTCCTCTGATATAAAATATAAGCAATAGTTAGTCAAAAAAAATTGATATATTTGGTTCAAAATTTGGTCCAAATACATCAATTTTCTTTGACTCAATTTTGCTTATATTTTGTAACAGATGGAGTGTTTGTGTTACAGTAAAAACAATTATACAATTAATAGATCCAGTCATATCTATAAAAAAATAAAACAGACTCTGTCAAATGCACTAAATTCACTTCTTGGCTCACTGAAAAGTAATGGCGATAAAAACATTTCATAGGATTTTGTGTGTAATCGACATTGTTATAACATTGTTAATCGTTCCCACATCTTTCACTGGAAGTTGTTTTAGAACAATTAATAACTAGTTTGTGTGTGCGCTCGCATGTGTGTGTGCACTTGCGTGCGTGCGTGCGTGCTCACGTGCGTTCCTGACTAATAATAAAAATAGACAACCAAGTTCAAATTTCACACACGTCACTCAAAATGGACGGCATGCCGATGCCTATGTGTTAGCGGTGTTTTTTATGTCTCTATCTGTATCAATGTTTTGTTGATTGTGTCTTCTGAATTTGAAATGCTACTTTTTTCTAACAATAAAATGGACATAGTTCTGTGAAGAATTGATTTCTGTAGGAGAGTTGTCTGAGACGTAGTTTAGACAATCTTGATAAAATTAATATCATTGTGCTATGGAAACTCACATTGAATTCGAAGATATGCTCACAAGAGTTGCTTTTTTCCATCTCTTAATCTTCTATATTTCCTTCTGTCAAAAAAAAGAAATCTATATTTCCTTTGTGTTAGGTCTGTTATTTTTCAGCAGCAGAATCATGTAAGCTTTTTGTTATTGTGAGTTGTTAGTCAGGAGAGTGAATTTGAATTGCAATGGAAATCAACACGGAATATTTTTCTGTTTTTTTTAAATCTTGTGATTTGTGCATTGAAAATGTTTTTTCTTTTGTTTTGTTGCAGATATTTTTGATTGGATTGTCCCTTCCTTTATATGTTGTGCACTTTGTCAACAAGCCTTTGAGTATCTTGGACTTGGTGGCTATTGTTGTTTGTTTAAGTGGCATTGTTATAGCATACTTTGCTGATACACAACTCCATGACTTTATGAGTAGAAACAACCAGCTGAAAGGCCTTGGTAAACCTGTAATCCCTGTACTTGACACTGGCCTATGGTATTACAGCCGGCGTCCGAATTACTTTGGTGAGACGCTGTGGTGGTGGGGACTGGTTGTGTTTGCATGGAACCTTGGACATGGATGGACCTTTATTGGAGCTTTGGTTAATACCTTTTGTTTGGCTTATGTGGCTAGGCTTGTGGAGGACAGAATGTTGAAACAAGAGAGTAGAGCAGAAGCTTTTAAGCTTTATCAGAAGACAACTTCAGCGTGGATACCTTGGTTCAAGTCATTTCCTTCGGATGTTAAAAATAAGAATGCTTGATGTTTTTCTTAATGCAATGTTTTTTTTTTTATTGTAGTAAAATTTTCATGTTTGTATCCTGCAGTGTTGTATTGTTTTCCTTGTTTATTTGATAGAATCATGATTTGTATGTGTTCTAGTATGTAACAGCGATACTTTAGACTGTGTACATGCGTTTGATTGTTCGACACATCCGACAAGACATTAACACATGTGGCAACATACAATTACTTTTATTTTCTTAAAATATTATATTTATTTACGTGTTTGTGTCGTGCCTGATGTTTGTGTATGTGTCAGTGTCTAGACATGTTGGTTGCATGATATATTTGTATACATTTTATCTATTCTATTCTATTCTATATATCTTTGAATTCTAAACTTAACTCATTCAAATGCTAGGATTGTGACCATGTTGTACTTCTAAGAAACTTTCTCCCACTATGAACAACTTGGCATCCTCTTTTATTCTATCATTAAAGAATTGATTAATTCTCAATTTTATACCTGTATATTTTATGCTTTTTTTTTTTTTGAAGAAAGTATATTTTATGCTAATTGATTTTTTTTTAACAAAGTCAAAATGGTATTATATAACCACAATATCAATTCTAAAAGTACAAGGCGTGCCTAAGAGACCACTAAAAAATGTACAAAGTGTAGTATTGTCGAAACATAAAACAAGAAGCAGTTAGCCAATGCCCAAACAAACTAAAGGGCTCGACCACCACCTCTGCGTATCAAAAACAAATTTGATTTTTTTTAGCTTTCAACCAACCTAAAGACAACAATTTAACCTTATCCAACAATTAGGGATGGGAGTTACAGCTCAAAATAAGCTCAATCCAAAGGGGTCTTAACATATCTGCAAAAATTATTCAAAAAATATATTTCAATGTTCTTAACATTTCTTATAATTCTTTGTCAAAAAAAAAAACATTTCTTATAATTCATTAAGCATAATTAAACCAATTTTAATTTAATAGGAACTAAATTTGCGTGCCGAAATTTTTTATAGGAAACAAAATATGTCACTTTTTTTTTATGATGGCTAATAACAAAAATGAGTATATTTATAAGAACTAAAAACTTATTTAACCCTATAAATAATAACATGCAAGTTATTTATGGGTCCTCTAAAAATTTTCTTCAACTTTTATTCCTTTAAAAGTTTTTTATCTTCACTTTTGGTCCTCCTTTAAGGTAAAACTATGTTGAATTCATATTTTTGATTAAAATTTTGCAAATTATAAGAACCTCTCTCAGTCCTCGTGAGCTTAGCTCAGTTTGTATGGACAATGCATAGTACATGCAAGGTTCAAGATTCAACCTCGGCCACCACCAAAAAAAAAAAAATAACCTCTCCCAAAAAACATTAGATTTTTTTTAATAAAACATGAATTTTTATTTTTTTTGGTGGTAAAAAAATTCAAATTTAATTTATACTTTGTCAAAAAAAATTAATTTATTTTGGGAATAATTTTTACAATAATCTACTCATTTCTGCACAATTTCATTAAAAATACAAAAATTAACTTTAAAACAGCGATAAAAAATAGTGATTGAAAATTTTGTATGGACTAAAAGTTGAAGAATAATTTTAGAAAAATTAAAATGAAAAATTGATATATTTAGAGGGACCAAAAGTATATTTAAACCTTTATTTTTTTTAAAGTGATTTTTCTTTTTAAAAAAATATAAACGGGACGACTTTTGACTCTAAGTCAATCCCTTCAAAGAACATACAAACCAAATTCACGACTTGTATGTATGCAGCGTGTCTTCAGTCTTCAGTCAAGTCTGGTTGGCGCACGCGTTACAGACTTACAGTACATTAATTTTTCCACTCATGGTTCTTGAACTTTATCATCATTAACCGAAACAATGACAGACAAGTCCCTAAGATATGTTCCTTGGAAGAAGTAGGAAAGTGAAAGGGAAAGTGATGAGGAAAATATGAAGAAAAAGTGGTTGATTATTTTAATATTACGTCGTTAGAATTTTTTGTGCAGTAAAAATTTAAAGATTTTCATTTTCTTATATATATATATATATATATATATATATATATATATATATAAGATAAACAGACCCTCAAACTCCAACTCAACAAGTTTAGATTTTAATTAGTATTAGCCACTTGAATTATCAAAACAGTGATGAATTTGAGTAAAAAATTTAATTTTGACACCAAGAGAGAAATGAGTTTGAATTTTATGATTTTGGTGATTATGGTATCATGGTTTTGGTCAATTCCTACTACTACATGTGCCTTGGCTGCAAAACAAGAAGAGAATCATAAACTGAGGTTTGATAAAAATGGTGAATTCAAGATATTACAAGTGGCAGATATGCACTATGCAAATGGAAAGAATACACTTTGCTTAAATGTCCTTCCTTCACAAAATGCTTCTTGTACTGACCTCAATACTACTGCTTTCATTCATAGGATGATCCTTGCTGAGAAGCCTAATCTTATTGTCTTCACTGGTATTCTTTAATATACTTGTTTAGTTTTTGGTTTCTAGTTATCTTTTATTCATAATTGTTTCTCCTTTTACCTTTTGTTTAATATAGTTTTTGGATTTTTGTTCATATGAGATAACCAATTTTGCAAATTTATTTTTTGGTATGACAGGAGATAACATCTATGGTCATGATTCCTCGGATTCGGCTAAATCGATGGACGCTGCATTTGCTCCTGCAATTGAATCAAACATTCCTTGGGTGGCTGTTTTAGGGAACCATGACCAAGAAGGATCACTCTCTAGGGAAGGTGTGATGAAATATATTGTTGGATTGAAAAACTCTTTATCTAAAGTCAATCCTCCAGAAGTACACATCATTGATGGTTTTGGGAACAATAACTTGGAGATCGGTGGTGTTCAAGGTACTGTCTTTGAAAATAAATCAGTTCTCAATCTATACTTTCTTGACAGTGGAGATTATTCCAAAGTTCCGACGATTCCTGGTTATGATTGGATCAAGCCCTCACAGCAACTTTGGTTTGAGCGAACGTCTGCTAATCTTCGGGTACTATCACATTAGCTTATACCAAATTATCTAGTTTCTCTTTATTGTTTAGTATCTGACTTCACTCTTTATTTATTCTGCAGAATGCATATATAAAAGGACCGGCGCCACAAAAAGAAGCTGCTCCTGGTCTTGCATACTTTCACATCCCCTTACCGGAATATGCAAGTCTTGATTCATCAAACATGACAGGTGTGAAAATGGAAACATATAGCGGTGATGGCATTAGTTCTGCGTCGGTGAACTCTGGTTTCTTCACAACCTTGGTCGGAGCAGGAGACGTGAAGGCCGTTTTCGTTGGCCACGATCACCTGAATGACTTCTGCGGCAAGCTAATGGATATACAACTTTGTTATGCTGGAGGGTTCGGATACCATGCTTATGGAAAGGCTGGATGGTCTCGGAGGGCAAGAGTGGTGGTAGCTAGCTTGGAGAAGACAGATAAAGGAAGCTGGGGAGCTGTCAAATCAATTAAATCATGGAAGCGCCTCGATGATCAGCATCTTACTGGAATTGATGGTGAGGTCCTATGGAGCAAGAGCACTCCCGGTAAGATATCATGTAATACTGCTTGGAGTATACTCTTTTTCATGTTCTTATAAAATTATGATTCTTTTAATCTTATGCTGTCCTTGGACTAATGGTCTAGTTTGGTTTTCATTACAGGAAGTAGTGGAAAAAAACAAATTGGTGGAAATTAAGAGTTTGAAAGAAATGCAGTGCAAGAGAAATATTGGTGTGTATTCACATTACATGATTACTTATACAGATTTTTATTCATAAAAATTGGAAACTCTAAATATACATATCATGTAATTTGAAACTGCAATAGAAGGCTGAAGATTACAAAGAAGAAATGAAGTTCATTAACTACTTAGGAGTATTGCATTAATTTGAAGTTTATATGTATCGCCTTAGAACCAAAAAGAATTTGAACAACTAAATCAGAATTGTTTTTTTGGCCTCAAGGGAGTAATCAAGTTAAATTAATTCAAGGGGAACTCTAATAATATTGATAGAAACATAAGACTGCAAAAGGATTCATCTAATTTTTTTTGGGTAAATCAAGATGTTTTTCACACATATTTCTGAAGACTAATTTCTTGAAGTAATTGAGATTCATTTTAATTGAAATATTTTAAAACACATTGTTTTAGACACAGTCACGTAATTAACAATTCATGTTGGTATGCGGTATAGGTTTGCGGTACGCGACATGAGACGAATTCTTATCATCTTAGCGATGTGTCTAAAACATATTTAAAGAATCCAACTATTTGTCATTTGTGTCATGCCATGCTTAACGGATTATTATCATTTTAGTTATCCTAAAATTCACCCTTATATATCTATTGTTAAACGTATAAGGGTGAATTTAAATATTATTGTCCTTAAAGTTATGAGATGAATATCTTTTTGGACGTTATTCCCTTGGTAGCAGCAATAGATAAAATCAGCTCAAACAATTCTAAAATAATAATAATGATATTTTATATAATCAAAGTTATATATAAAACTAAGTTAGAAGAAGAACAAACTATAGGATTACTCTCAACTAGTCACAAACACTCACTCTCACACAGTGGCGGATCTTGATATCATTTTTTGGAGGTGCCAAATATTTGTCGAATATATATTAAAACGTTTCAAACAATATACAATATTGTAAACTGGTGTGAAGGTGCAAATGTTTGATTGTAACATAAAGGATGCCGGTTCAATTCCTACTGGGAGATATTTTTAGTATAAAATATGAAGAATTCGGTAAAAAAAATATAGAAAAAGGGTGCCAAGGGATCAAACAACACAGGACCATTTACATAACCGCTGGAACAACAACACATTACTGTTAATATCATGCTCACACACAACATTAGATCAAAACCAAGACATAATGGTTTGTAATCAAGATTTGAAGAATACCGTCATTGCAAATAAATGATCATATAACATAATAGTAGGGCTAAGATAAAGTATGGATGGTTTTGCTAAACTAGCAACCAAATTAATTTTCCTCCTAATGAACTCAATCTTGTAATACGAAAATGTTAATAATTTGTACCAAAAGAGGAAGAAAAGAAAATGATTGATAATTCCTTTACATTGCCTAAAAATACCAAACACTCCATTTATGTTCATAAGTAAACGTAACAAAAGGATTAAATAAATAGTGTATAATTATTACGATAATTGTTGTATCATGGTCAAAATGAAAGAAATGGAGAAACTTCTTTGTGCTTATCTCTCCAAATGGAATAAATGGAGGGAAGAAGGTATATCATGCGCAATTACATCGATTATTTCATTTGTTCAAGATAACTGACATATATTTTCGACAAATGTTTTTTCATATTGTTGACTAAATGATTAAAAAATTCAAACATCTATAACTTATGTCACATTACGTTTATATAACAAGACTTGAATCCCCAATAAAAGAAATAAGATTCAAGTCATGAAAAATATGGTTAAAAGTCAAAAGAGAAGACCGTACCAACTTGTCTAGCCAAATCCTTCAACAGAGTTTCAATAAAGTTGATAAATAATTTGCCCTAAAAAATATCCTTTCAAACAATTTACAAATCCTAAGAGCATCTACAATGGTGAGGTCTTCACCATTTAAGACCTAGTACCTAATAGGTACTCCCATTGTGGGAAAATTTTTTTGGGGGTCTTCTAAAACATGAGGTCTAACTTAAGACCCCATCTTTAAGTGGTCCTCACACACTTTTTTATTAAAATAATATAATAGTGGTGGAATTTAAATGATTAAAAGTTAGTGGTGAGACCCATTTAGACTTTTTGTTAGAAGATCTCCATTGAGTGATCGAGTACCTATTAAATACTGTTATTATAAAATAATAAAAAAGTGATGTGTAGAAGTAAGACCCACTTAAACCCTTCAATTTGAGGATCTCCATTGTGGATGTTCTAAGACACTATTTTTTTTCCCACATGATTGTGTGATAGAACTTGCAAATCTAATTGTTGTCTTGGACATGAATGGACCTTTATTGGAGCTTTGGTAAATACCTTGTGTTTGGCTTATGTGACTAGGCTTGTGGAGGAGAGAATGTTGAAACAAGATATACTTTTACATAGTTGCATATTGATATCCAGTGAATGGCTAAATCCCCAACCTTGATATATTGGCATGAATGCTGATCAACATAATATCTTACACCCAAGTTAAGGAAATATATATTTCTTGGTCACCTAATCTTATTTATTGGCTAGTGAATAACCTGCAAATACCTATACTATCTATATTATTGTGGTCTGGCTTACTATTCATTCACAACGGACCAATGATTAGTATCACGGACAGAATAGGAATGGTAATTTATAAGACAGGTGGCAGATGGAAGCTAGTAAATAATAAAGGGTTGTCAAATATTAACAATGGGTACAACGTAACATGATACAGCTTTATTATATTATTGAACACAAATAATATTTTATCTCAAGAGGAAGAATTATATTATGAAATAGAGAAATGATATTTGAACATCCATTTGGTGATAATTTTTGGGACAATTTTCTCTCTCATACTCATATCATTTTTACTTTATCTCTCTATTGTTTTGGTTTCCATGCAAATACTTATTTTTTCTTTGTAAAATATGATTATCACATAAGTTATCAACCAAATAACCAAATTGGTTGTTCAACGGTGACTTTTCAATCCAATAACTATTTGTAAAACATCCTCACACGTAAGTGTATAGTTTTTAAATGCAATTAATTTTGTCTTACATTAATTACATATTTGTATTTTTTTTTATAAATTTGTTCGACATGGACTTTGAAATCATTCCTCTATCCTAATGCTAAATATTTCTTCTTTTTTTGAAGAAAACTTTTATATAATTCAAATGACTTGTTAATGAATCCCAACCTTACGGGGGATTTTACTATGGAGATTGATTGTTTTATAATAGTTATACTTAAATCCAAGTGACAAAAACTAGAGATGCATACTTGTGATGATAGGTGAATATTTTACTAAGATGATCAAACCAACTTCTCACTTTTGTTTATTATGGTACGTATCCATCAATATAAGTCATTTAAGTAAAAAATTATCTCACTTTATATGTTATTTTACGGTATGATAGCTCGTGAGAGGAATAGACACTTGTTGCATGATTATCATCACACAGTTCTAATTGCATTTTCAAACTTGCTTGAGTGTGCCTTTTGGGCATATCCACAGTAGCATGTTAACAAGAGTTAGAGGCGGGGCCGGACCTTGTGGTGTGCAAGGAGCTCAATGGAACTGAGCCTCCTCAAAGTATGAGCTTTAAAAAAAAAATTATAACTCAGTAGTACTACCCCACTAAAAAAAAATTATTTTCTTTCTCTCTGATACCACGCGTTTCATCACTATCACTCCATCATACTTTCATTTTCTTCTTCCCTGATTTGATTTCCTTTTCCTCTTATGTTGTCTTGTTTTAGGCCTATTCGAATTAGGTCATCTTGCTTTTGGTGTTAGGTGTGTGTTTTTTTGGGAGGGTGGTTTGAGTTTGAGGTTTCTTATGTATACGGTAGTGATTTTCACATTTGCGTGTATGCATATATACGATACCTTGTATTTATCTTTTAAAAAATTTAAATAGAACATTGTTCTTTTAAAAAAATTACGTTTTTATTTTATTAAGGATCTCTTTTGACTTACAGGATCGAACTTTCAGATTCGTAAGAACGGCCCTGGTTAGAGGCATAAGGCTCGAAATTTATTTAGAGTTTTATTACAATATATATAGTCCAAAAAAGTCATATATTGTTAAAGATGAAAATGAATATGCAAAGCATATTTCTTCAAAAAAAAAAAAATATGCAAAGCATATAAAAAAGATTCTTTTGATACCAAAATAAAAAAAATAAAAAAAAAAACACTTAAAATAGGAATTGGATTAGATGATGTTGATTTGGATGCAATCATGATCAATCTCTATCTTTAAATCGTTCGATCAAGATCAAATGATAAAAATCTTAAATTCAATGTTAAAATTTGAACAATCCGATCTTAATCGAAACAACATTAAACTAGCCAACTAATTGTCTTCATGAAGTTGTGACTGAAACTCAATCTCTTAAAAAACCATACAATCCAAATTCATGTCTTATATGCAGTGTTATCAGTCAAGTCCAGTTGTCACATGCATTACAGTACATTGAATTTTGCACCAATTAATCTGAACCTTATCATCAACTAAGACAAAGACATGTCCAAGATAAAAAGATTTCTTCCTTGTTCCTTGTTTTACAAAGCAATCATGTTTTGTCCTTTTTCTCTCCTCAATAAATAAAATCACTTTACTTTGCTTCTTTCACCACTATCATCATCATCCATATACATAGCCCACAAACCCCATTTCAACAAGTTTAGATTTTGATTAGTGTTAGCCGCTTGAATTACCAAAACAGTGATGAATTTGAGTAAAAAAATTGACTTTGACACCAAAAGAAAAATGGGTCTGAATTTCATGATTTTGGTGGTTATGGTTTCATGGTTTTGGTCAATTCCTACGACATGTGCCTTGACTGCAAAACAACAAAAGAGTCGTCAGAAGCTGAGGTTTGATCAAAATGGTGAATTCAAGATATTGCAGGTGGCAGATATGCACTATGCAAATGGAAAGACCACACTGTGTTTGGATGTACTTCCTTCTCAGAAGGCTTCTTGTACTGACCTCAATACTACTGCTTTCATTCATAGGATGATCCTTGCTGAGAAGCCTAATCTTATTGTCTTCACTGGTATTGTTCTTTCTTTTACCTCTTGCTTTTTATGTAATCTGAATATTGTTGTAACAATGAAACCCTAATTAATTGGCAGAACTGCGTAAACAAAGACCGTGTCTTATTGTCTTGCGATTTTAGTGTCTTTTATTTTTCTATTACTAGTTGGTGTTCTAACACATTGATTCATTCATTTTTATTGTGTTTCTTATATGTGTGGAAAAACCTATAACAATCATTTAGAATTGGAGGGAGTAGCATGATGTTCTACTAGTTACTTGTAAATGGATGGAAATGAAATGAATTGGAGTCGGCACTATAATGTTTTTGATATTTTTCATTTATTTAATCATCTTTGGTACATCTAAGCAAATTGCAGTTACAAGTTTTTTTTATTGTTGATAACCAATTTTACAAATTTATTTCTGGTATGACAGGAGATAATATCTATGGCTATGATTCCTCGGATTCGGCTAAATCGATGAACGCTGCATTTGCTCCTGCAATTGAATCAAACATTCCTTGGGTGGCTGTTTTAGGGAACCATGACCAAGAAGGATCACTCTCTAGGGAAGGTGTGATGAAATATATTGTTGGATTGAAAAACTCTTTATCTAAAGTCAATCCTCCAGAAGTACACATCATTGATGGTTTTGGGAACAATAACTTGGAGATCGGTGGTGTTCAAGGTACTGTCTTTGAAAATAAATCAGTTCTCAATCTATACTTTCTTGATAGTGGAGATTATTCCAAAGTTCCGACGATTCCTGGTTATGATTGGATCAAGCCCTCACAGCAACTTTGGTTCGAGCGAACGTCTGCGAAGCTTCGGGTACTGTCTCATCTGTTAATTATCTTATCTAGCTATATTTTACTTACAATACATGAGTCCAAAGACTAGCTTAAACCAAATATTTAGTTTTTCTTTATTGTTTAGTATCTGCTTACCATTGGAATTTTCTTTAGATCCTTAGGGTCTGTTTGAAACAACTTAAGTAAGCGCTTATCATATAAGTGCTATGTATAAGTTATTTAGCAAAAGATAAAAAAGTCAAATTATTCATATAATTATAAGCTATAAGCTGTTTTCATACGCTATCTTGGAGAGCTTATGAAAATAAGCTGCAAATAGCTTATGGACATGTTATAAGTTGCAGCTACAAACTCTCTTAAACAATCTCACAAATAAGTTCTTGTGTCAGCATATAATCTCAAATAAGTCAATTCAAACAGACCCTAATTTAATTCAAACAGACCCTATATTTTTCCATTGTTATATATTAAAATTAATGTTGAGCACTTGACTCTTTATTTGATCTGCAGAAAGCATACATAAAAGGACCAGCGCCTCAGAAAGAAGCTGCTCCTGGTCTTGCATACTTTCACATCCCCTTGCCGGAATATACAAGTTTTGATTCATCAAACATGACAGGTGTGAAAATGGAAACGGATGGCGGTGATGGCATTAGTTCTGCTTCAGTGAACTCTGGTTTCTTCACAACCTTGGTTGGAGCAGGAGACGTGAAGGCCGTTTTCGTTGGCCACGATCACCTGAATGACTTCTGCGGCAAGCTAATGGATATACAACTTTGTTATGCTGGAGGGTTCGGATACCATGCTTATGGAAAGGCTGGATGGTCTCGGAGGGCAAGAGTGGTGGTAGCTAGCTTGGAGAAGACAGATAAAGGAAGCTGGGGAGCTGTCAAATCAATTAAATCATGGAAGCGCCTCGATGATCAGCATCTTACTGGAATTGATGGTGAGGTCCTATGGAGCAAGAGCACTTCCGGTAAGATATGATGTAATGCTTGGTGTATACTCTTTTGCATGTATTAAATTATTCTACATATTGAAAGGGATGAAATCTATCTATTTTTATAATTTATCTATAGGAAATTCCTTTTGGACATAAACAAAATCCTTTTGCAACTATGCAATGACTATGTAAAATAGTTTTACACATGCATCCAATCAAATATAATAGCGGTGTCATATGTGATAATATTATTTCCTAAAAGACCAAAACAAATATCCACATTGTGAGAAACGATTTGATCATGCGTAAAACTTGTTTACATTGTTGGTGCATAGTAATTAACTTCTAAACAAAATATGACATGAAAATAATAGTTAGGGGAAGAAATAATTTACGCAGTGAACTGTAAACTATATTTGGGGTATATATTTGCTGACCAATATCACAAATAAAAATCATAAGGATTTAAACTCAAGACAAGAGAACAAGTAGATACAGAAGAATGTTGCTCAACTCGACGCTTTCAAGGAAATTAGAAGAGAAACATTAAAAGTATTATCTGAGTTTAAAAGTGTGTTACCGCAGTTGAGTAAACCATAATTGGAATACGATGAATGTAGAGATACTGAGGTTTCTTTAGATTCTGAAATGCTTTATTTGAAGGCTCAGATGGTGTTAAAACGGGAAGCGAAGAGCTGAATCATCAATTTGCAAGTTCAAAATCACAAATGTGGTCTGTAAAATGAAGTTCATGAATTGCAAGGGAAGGTTCTTTCAAGGTAGGATAAGAACGAACAATCACTATATGATTGTAATTTCTTTTGAGAAAATCTTCCATGGAAGTTTTATATTCTAAAGAAACTTGCACATATACACAAACAATGGATCTAATCTCCATTTTGGTTTGTATTATTTATTGAAGGCATTAGTGACATTTATGTTACATGATTGTTTTTTTTGTGTTATGACATGATCTTTTTAATCTTATGTTGTCCCTGGATTAATGGTCTAATTTGGTTTTCATTACAGGAAGCAGTGGCAAAAAAGAAATTGGTGGAAATTAAGAATTTGAAAGGGATGCAGGCAAGTGTTGGTGTATCCATATGATTACTTATTTTGGAATTTGTAATGAGTTTCTATACAAATTTTTATTCATGGAAATTGGAAACTCTGATATACATATCATATGTAATTTGAAACTGCAATGGAAGGCTGAAAATTACAAAGAAGGAATGAAGTTCGTTACTGAGGTGTGAGATTATATGCATATGAAATTGCATACTTCATACCCTACTTATAAGATGATTTCATTAATTTGAAGTTTATATGTATTGCCTTGGAACCAAAAAGAATTCATATTGCATGAATATTTTGCTATGTGATGATTATGAACTCAAAGCCTTTTTGCCTGCACAATTTCTGAATACAAGTGCACATTTATTATTTATAGCTGATTTTAACTACTAAATCAGAAAGTAGTTTTTGGCCTTATACAGAAATCAAGGGAGTATTCAAGTTAAATTAATTCAAGGGGAAATCTAATAACAATGAAAAAAACACAAGACTGCAAAAGGATTCTTGTTATTTTTTGTTGGTAAGTCTAGATTTTTCCACACATAGTTGTGTAGACTAATTTCACAAAGTAATTGAGATTCATTCTAAGAATTGATATGTTTTAACACACATTCTTTTAGACTCATCACATCGCTAAAAGATTGAACTCGCGACCACATATTTAAGGAACTCGACTATTTAACAGATTCTTGTCGTGTTAGTTATCCTAAAAATTCACCCTTATATATCTATTGCTAAACGTAGGAGCCAGATTCATCTATGTTATGTTACCTTATGTTTATTGTCACATATTTATCTGTGTCCTTAAAGTTATGAGATGAACATCTTTTTGAATGAAGATTTAGCAGGTTATAATACAATCTATTATTCCCTATATTAGTTTCCCATTAGATGTTATTTCAGTCCTTTATATCATCCATGCAAAAACGTAACTAGTTACTTCCTGGATTTACATTCAAAACATCTAAACTTAAAGAGGTATTTATACATTGAACCATCAACCTGTGCATCACATAGAAGTAGTAGGTAGCCATTTTACAACCTTTCACCAACATAAACACTCCTCCCTAAAAAAACATGTAAGCCTTACTACTTAGTAAAACAGGTTCACCATTGTTTCTTCAAGGCTTACAACCTCATAGTTGTCCTTCCTAGCTCTTCTCACTTGGGAGTGAAAGCCTGTAGTAGCAATAATATATAAAATCAGCTCAAACAATTCTAAAATAATAATAATATTTTATATATTCACAGTTATAAAACTAAGTTAGAAGAAGAACAAACTACGGATTTCTTTTCTTTGTAGTAAAGTGTAGAGTTCAGCTGAAAGATAATGAAAGTCTGATGATGAAGGACTGTTTTAGTGTGGAATCAAACTCGAGTATTACTCAAACGATTTTATCTTAACTAAAACGCATCAACCACCTGGTTTCAGTTAGGACTGTTTAAAAACAAAAAGGAAACAAAAACTGAACCAAACCGTTGAAAAAGACCTTGAAAAATCAAACTGTGACTTACAGTTTACAAACAGAACCAGTTCGGTTTAGCTTGACTCAGTTCATGAACTATCTGTCACAATTCGGTTTTTTACGGAGAGTTTATGTTTGGTTCAAGTTAATAATAGTAATTTAGTACAGTTCGGTTCACAAAGAATCCAGTATTGAAAAAGTACAGTTTGGTTTTCTATCGAGGTAGTTCAGGTTCGGTTCAGAACCACATAACTGGTGAACCAAACCATTATAGTAGTTTGGTTCAGGACGAACAATTAGTGGTTTAGCTCAGTTTTACCAAACTGTTGGAATGGTTCAGTTCGGTTTTCTTCCTAAATCAAACTATTAGAATATAAAATAGGAGGTGTTGATGAAACTTACAGCGAAAATAGTAGCATGACCAGGATCAGCAAGGTGAGCAAAAAGGTTATCAATAGGACCAGTGCCGGTGTAAATGTGCTGGAACCAAGCTCCCATCACAGCCAACATAGCCAATCTCCCATTCTTAATTTCCTTTGTTCTCAACTCCTTAAGCTTCTGAGGAGAACCACTTCCCCAACCAAGTGGATCAAACCAAAGTCCACCCGGGTATCCTACATCAGTTCCTGTGAGCTTGTTGTTTGGAAAGATAGGGTCAGTGTTGACACAACCTGGATTGAGGATGTCAGCCCACCTTCTACCCTCGGCCCAACCGATGAAAATGAGCTCAACTATGAAGAGTGTGGTGGTGTCTGTGAAATACTCTTGCTCTCCAGCAGTGTACCATGAAGGTGTGTTCAAGATACCAATCTTTGTTAGGAATTCTGGGATGAAAATTCCTGCTGCTCCCAACATTGCCCATCTGCAGTGCACAAGCTCGGCTTGAACATTCCATTTCAGACTCTCTGGATCAGAGGCTGTTGAATCACAACCAAAACTTTGATTAATATTATGGTCGTTTGTATTCCCAGCAAGGATAATAAGACCACCGTTGTCTCTAAATACATGACCATGTTGACGAAATCAAGAAAAATTAAGAAAGTTCGTAGTAATATTAAACTTATTAATAGTTGTTTGTTATTGATTTACAAGTTTACTCTTTAGAAGAGAAAATTGGTTTATGTTTCCATCTTACTATTTTGAAAATAATCTTATAAAAAGGAGCAATGAAAAAACTCAAGAGGATTTTATATTTAGGGATGAAGTTAGTAATGTGTACTACTTGATCAAATATTCGAACTTGGATTTTCTACGGTAGTAAAAGGCCAAAGTTGACACAGTGTTGCGCAACATGAACCATCTAATCCAAATCAGACAACTTACATTCTGAGGTTAAATTTTGAATCCCGTTTTCTCGTCTCAGAATAAAACTCGTCTAATCAAGATCGGACAAGTCAGACTATGTAAGTGGAACAACTGCATGGTAGATTTTATTTTACTATTGCTTTCAATCCGATTCAGTGACAAAAAAATTTGTGTAATAATTAAACTTACAAAGTCCAAGAGGATCAAAACCAAAATCTCCTGGGAGACTGCCATCTAGCCATGGAGGAGGGGTGCTTCCTGGGAACCACAAAGGTCTATCAGGCTCAGCTGCTGCACACACTGTTGTGGTAGATCTCACTCTAACTGGTGCTGCAATGTTGCTGTTCACCTTCAGTTTCCTTCCAAGAAAAGCTTTTGAGGTTCCCATGGGTGATCCATTCTTCTGAGAACTGCATGCAATTTCAAATATACATATATATTTTTCATACTTTGTTTAGTATACTTTACTACTAGCTTGAATTTCAATGAATGATTAATGCACGAAATGTTTCATATAATGTTCACATTATTGCTACATATGTCACTGCAAAAAACTGTGATGATGTGATATAGTGACCAATTTAACGATCCACTTAGACGCGTTTTTTAAATGGATCTCTAAGTCGATCACAAAGTCATTTAATAATTGACTTAGAGATCCATTTAAAAAATCAGTAGCTAAACCTATCACTAGAGTCAGACACTGAAATATTTCGATCACTAAATTTTTAGTTAGTGTGTAATAACATGTGCATGCAAGTAATTAGTGTTTGTAGAGACTTGCCTTGGAGAGATGGCAACAGCTGCAATGGCAGAAGAAGCACAAGCAGAAGCCATGATACTGTTCTTGCCCTCAAGGGATAAAAGTGAGTAAGTTTTGTGAGTTTTGGTTATGAGAATGATTGGTTGGTGAATATGAAAGAAAATATGCTAATTTTGTTAATGTATGCAATGTTTCTTATCCTTAAGGATAGGTGTGTGAATTTGATACTAGATAATGTGTTGCCATGTGGCATGAAGAATCTAATTGGATAGGTTTGCATGAAAAATCAGAATCTTGTGGTTTACATTTGTCAGAACAAGTATATGTGGCTTACATTGGCACTCTCATTGGTACCACAAAAGGTGAGATTCTTGTGTTAGGTAAAAATGGAAGGAACCAAGTGGTGGGAAATCATAGCTGGATGTAAATTCTCTCTAACATCCCTAACCAATGGGGTTTGGATAGTGTGATTTGAGATAACGATTAAAGAAGTTGAAAGTTTGAGTTTAAATCAAAGCGAAGAAGAAGAAATATTAATCTAAAAACTAATTATTAAAAGGCTAAATTGTATTTTTGGTCCCCTAACTATTTAGGTAGTATCGTTTTGGTCCCTTAATTAAAATTCAATTTATTTTGGTCCCTTAACTTTCATTTGTTACATATTTTGGTTATTTCCGTTAGTTTTAATTCAAAAACGTTAGGTTTTCTTCATTTTCTTCTGGAATTTTTCTAGGATTCTTGTTGTTGAAGGTTGATGGAGATGATATGAAGATGAAAAAGAGGAGAAAAAGATGAAGAAAACATAACGTTTTTGAATTAAAACTAACGGAAAGTACCAAAATGTGTAACGGAGAGAAGTTAAGGGAGCAAAATAAATCAAATTTTAATTAAAGGACCAAAACAATATTACCTAAATAGTTAAGGGACCAAAAATGCAATTTAACCTTATTAAAATTAACCGTGTTAAATGAAAACAAACCTAAATAACACCAATTATCAACAAATTAGCAATTTGAGTATTTTAGTCTACTCTATTTTGTTTTTTGAGAGGTTAGTCTACTCTCTTTGTTTGTTTAATTTTTTTAACGATAGTGTAGTAGCTTATTCAACAATTTTTAAAAAGAGTGAACCATCAATTTAGTCTCTGAATTTTTACGAGTCGGTCAAATTCGTTCCTCAATTATGCGAAATATCATTTAATTCTTGAATTTATCAGACGTCCATCAAAAGGGTCCCTCCGTCCAAGTGCTCCGTTAGCCATGCTGACATGTCGCCCTGCATGCAATGTTGTCTTGTACACGTGGCAAGAAGGAAGCCACATGTTCAAGGACTAATTTGATTGAATTGGAAAAAGTTCACTTTTCACTTTTCAATTTATTTTTTTCCTTGCTTTTTCCATTTTGCCCCTGCATTACATATTTCTCCTTCACATTTCAGTCAGAAACATCAAAAACATCATTGACTCTTCTCCTTCCCGCTAAAACTTTCTCCATTCTCACCCCTCCAAAATCATCATCATCTCCGCAATTCTGACATTTTTGAAGTTCCTGTGTTCGACTGTGATCAAAGGTAACGCCTTTCATTTTGTTTATCAAGATTCAGTGTTCGTTTTGACCCTGTTTTTATCCGTTTTTTGGTTTTAAGTTTTGATCATTTTGTTTATTTTGTTTCTGTGATCGTTGATGCTTGCATTGTTCTTTGTTTGTGTTTGTTGCGTTTTTGAGACAGTTGGTTTGATTATTCGTTTTTAGGGTTTTGGGTTAAGTTGTAAAAATTTAAAAATTTGATTTTTTTTTTCTTTCTGGTTGGTTACTAAAATTGATTAACATTTAACTTTGTAATGAAGGAAATTACACGTTTGTATTTTGTTGTTGTTTTGTTTGTGATTAAAACCAAGCTAGCCGAAATCTGTAGGATGGAAGATCATATCACACTAATACTGCATCATGGTGGTGATTTAGTGCGAAATGAGAATCGGAGGCTGCAATACGAATATATGCAGTTTCAGACTTATGACTTATTACCTATGACTTTTGCCTATGTAATATTTCAGTTTCAATTTATGTGTTCTGTAATTTCAAGGATCAATTTGATATATGATTAAAATATTCAAGGACTTATTTTAGGGTTTTTAATATGACGTAGGGATGTATTTGAAGGTTACATTTTTTAATCATCTTCAACCTCTTTTCATAACCATTAAACTTGCAGCTTGAAGATGAAGCTCGACTCTTAACAGTTTTTCCCATATTTCCATCCCCCATCATTTCAGATTCAATTTCAATAGTTTTGCTTCAAGAAATTTTGTGGATTTTGGCTTTCAGATTCAATACGAAAAAATTAGGGTTTCAAGTTTTTTGAATTGGGGAAGAACTAGAACTGGACCACTTATTATTGGGGAAGACAGAGCCGTTGGGGAAGAAAAGAGCTGTTTGGGAAGAAACCAAAAAAAATTCTGCAAATCAATCAATTTAGTCCTTCGAAATTTTTGTTATTATCGACCAAATTAGTCCCTACCTACGTGGTGTATGACATGTGAGAGGTTAATGACCACATCAGCCCCGTTAACGCCCCATTTGAACAGAAGGATTAAATTGATTGACAATTAACAAATTCTGGGATTAAATTGATATTTCGCATAGTTGAGACGAATTTGACCGACCCGTAAATATTCAGGGATGAAGTTAATAATTCACTCTTTTAAAAAAGTTATCCAAATAAATGTTGAAGGATTTTTTTTAGAGGAATAAGTGTTGAAGAATGTAACCCCGTGAATTTGGGTGGAATCTTTTGCAAGGTAAATCAAACTCCATGAGTGATCTAGTTTTATATATAAAATTAGGGGTTATAAAATTATTTCATCTTAATATTAGTTAATTAGTTGATTGATTAAAAACTTTCTAGATTTGGTTTATTAGATTTTAGATTAATCATGTCCAAATAAGTAGTGGTGTTCAAATTCAAATCGATCCAAATTAAAATCGTAAACCGATTTTAAAAAATCGAAAACTGCACAAAATCGAATATTATTGGATGTGTTTGGATGATATTTTGTGAAAACCGCTCGGATTGGATCATATTTTAGATTAATTTTTCAAAACCGACTCAAACCGAACCGAACTGCATACAAATATTTTAATACATATTTTCATTTTTATAAGTATAATATATTATAGAGTTTTTCTACTTGCACCCTAGTTAATCATGGTTGCACCCTAAAATGACAAGATTATCCTTTCATAAAATTTGATTTTCAAAAAGTCTATTCCTTCTTTTTTGGTTACACCCCAAAACCCTTATTCCAAAACCATAATTCTCCAATCGATCGATTGTGTTCTGCGAAGATTTTCAAAACCATACTTTCTCACGTCCATTCATGATTTCAAAGAAAATTCGAAGCAAATCAGGTTAGCAAGTGTTGTTCTTCAATCGATTGTGTTTTTCTTGTTATGGGTTCTCAGTTCTGATTTTGTGTTTTCCTTGTTCTGCGATTCACAGTTCTGCGATTTTGTAAACTCAGTTTAAGTAGGTTCATGTAAACTCAATTTAAGTAGGTTCATGTAAACTCAGTTTAAGTAGGTTCATGTTAACTCAATTTAAGTAGGTTCATGTAAACTCAGTTTAAGTAGGTTCATGTAAACTTAGTTTACATGAACCTACTTAAACTGAATTTAAGTTAACCTTGCCAATGTAAATTAAAACCGTAATCGTACAGTGCATCATTGCAGTTGAAGGAAAAAAATTAAAACTAGCAAATAGAAGAAGAAATTCACTTACTTATATCCAATTGAGTATAGATGAAAAATATTTTGATTCACTCTTTAATTTTCATGGAGATTGATATTGAACATCAAATTGTTTGATCGATCGCTTTGTGGGGTGAAAGAGGGTGAAACTCACTGACAATGAATAAAATTAGGGTTTTAAGAAAATTTATATAAAAGGGCAATTTTGGTATTATAATTTTTTTTTAAGAAAATTTGGGTGTAATCAGAAAAATATGGGGTGTAAATAGAAAAACTCTATATTATATTAAGTTATTATTTTTGTTCTTTTTAATTATTTTTATACTACATATGAGTTTAATTAATTTAATCAATTTTGTTTCTATTTCGTATTTTTGAAAGATAATCAATCATTATTATTCCTGTTGAGGCAAAATCCCTAATTAATTTTAAAGATAATAAACTTTAATGATTAAGGATTAAATGGACTTTGATTCATTCCTTGGTATTTAACTTGTGCTCTTGAGTGTTTTCACTAAGACAGGAACAAGGTTTGAATCATACCAAGATGCATAAAATCAAAGGACATTGAATCCATTAACTAACTCTAAAGTTCAAAAAGTTAGTTCAGAATGTTGATCAGAAAGTTGATCAGAACGTTCTGATGAGAGTTCAGAAGCAACCTTGTTCAGAAGCAACTCAGTTCAGAAGGTTGTTCAGAAGCAACCCAGTTCAGAAGGTTGTTCAGAAGCAACTCAGATTTATCAAGAACATGAAGAGCATGCAAGTACACTTGACATGAATAAAAGGTCCAGAAAAGTACATCTGCATGGATCTATCAACAAATAAAGGCATGGACAAGGATCTATGTCAAAAGGATCTTTAATGTTCATCCAAGACTATGAACATTAAAGTACTAGGAATATTCCAAAGAGAATATTGTCCTAGATGATGCATTCACTGCACTTCAGTTGTATCTTACTATTAGGTTTGATTACATTAAAAGTTAAGTCTTATAAATCAACCTAAAGTAAGAACAAATGGAACATTCTGAGATCAGAATGTTCACTTCTGCACATGCTTCCAGCCATGAACAGTGTAGTTGGTGGAAAGATGGAAAAGCTAGCAAAAAGAGATCTTGCATCAGAGATAACGTGTACTCTGAGATGAATCAAGCAAATCTCCTTGAAGCATGGGCCTGAAGATTGAAGATCCACTATCCTCTCTCTCTTTTGCACCAAATCCAAGACAGATTTGATTCAACTTTATCCTACTTTTTCAAGCAACTTTTGATGCATATGGAGAAGTAACTTTTGAAGGATAACACTTGAACAAATCTCATGTCACGTATGGAATGGATCCAGAAACTCATCTGACATTCACCCTTGATGAACCCAGATGAAGAACATCATGAATATCAAACATTCTGATGATCAGAATGTTCAAGCTCAGCTCATGCTTACTTTATGAACAGTATAGTAGGTGAAAAGCAAAAAGCAAAAGCAAAACAAATCTGTCATCTTCAACAAGAGATAGACACGTCTGAGAGTTGGCACTGAACAAGGACAACACAATCTCTCAAAGCATGGGTATGAAGATGCAGAATCCCACAAAATCCTCCTGCACCGGTTCCAAGACAAAATCTGGGAAAGGAACATTCTGATGTATGAAGAAAAGTCCATACATTGGTTATTGTCCAGAAATTCATATGGAAAGCATATGCAACAATGTGGGATATTTGAAAAGTAAAATCCCTCTGAAGAAGAAAATGCAAAAATGGCATTCGGAGATGAGTTTGAAGAAGAAGTCAACACATGAGCAAAAGACAATAGATAAAGTAAAGAGGTAAGAAATCTGATCCTTATCTTTTATATAAAGTGCTTACTATTATCTCATATGACTCATGCATTTTATCTTAAAAGTATGAACTTTTAAAATAATAACTTTTCTTGTATAAAGAAAGAAAATGTGAAACTGCTAATCTTGAATGATATATCTTGAAACCATTCAAAAATTGTAGAACTCTCATTTTAAAATATTTGAGAAACATAAGATTCTCAATGAGCAAAAATTGTAAGATTTAGCAAAGTCTGAATTTTTGAAATAAAATGTTATTTTGAAAAGCGAAGTAATATTTTGAAAAAGGACATAACCAACTTTATAAAGTCTGTTAAGACCTTTCAAAAAGGATGGTTTAGGATTCATAACCTATCACAAACAAAATTGTCATGAAAATATGTTATACCAAACAAAAGTGATAAGGTAAATAAAAATGATCATTTTGAAAAAGGATTCAACATTTTGAACCTGTATATTGTTTTATGAAAAGAAACTTGAGAAAAATCCTCATTTCAAAAAGACATTTTATCCTAAATTAGATTGGTCTCAAAAGGTTGAGATTGGTAAAACATAATGTTCTTATTACAACAAAGCTGATTATCTTAAATCAGAATGTGGTCATAAGAAATAATCTCTCAAGAAGAGAAACACTAACCTTCAAGGACCCAAAGTAATATGGGTACCAAAAGCTTTGCCAATCTGTGATGCAGAAATATTTGCTTCCAAGATGATATGTGGAGAAAATGTTCAATCACTAGAAGATGAGCAAATGGAATTTGCAACTAGTTTTAGTCTCAACATAGAAGATCTAAACTCAGACTTCAACACTGATGTGTCTCAAGATGCTCAGAAAAAAAACAGCTCAGATTGTGCAAGAAACATCTGAAACTGAAGATCTGAATGTTCATATGTCTGCAGATCAGAATGTTCAGGAAAATGCTCTTGATGCTGAAGCTACTCAATCCTAAAAGTTGAAAGCTTCAAAGTTCATTCCTTTGTGTTCAAGCAAGACAGAAATAACTTTGGAAGTGGTTGAGAATGTCATTAATGTTGATCATGTATCATATATCATGTTCTCAACAAAATTTTCTTTCAAATCTCAACTACATGATTCTGCAACATATGATTGAAGAACAAGAAGACTTCTCATATTTTATATGAATTCGCTTTCACACTCACACTCAAGCATTTTAATATGCCTCTGAAAAAATGAAGTGTATGAGAAGGAGTATCAAATCTTTAAACTAAAGAATTTGACAACTATGAGGTTCTCCAACAATGGATCAAGACATCCCTGGAGAAACCTTCCAAAAAGCTTCTGACATTGCTAACAAAGTTGTTCAGAAAGCTGATGAAGTTCAGAATGTTGAAGAACTTCAAAAGGAAGTTGATGTTGCTGAGAATGAAAGTCAGCAAGTTGAAGCAATACCTCAAATATTGAGATTGCAGCCAATAAGGTTCAGGAAGCTGATGCAACTACTGAAACATGAATTCAGAAAAGTTGATGCAGCTACTAAAAGATGGAACTCAAAAAGTTGATGAAGTTCCTACATAACAACTTCAGAAGGTTAATGAAATTGAAAAAGCTTTTAAAAAAAATACCTCAGAAAGCTAACAAGCTGAAAGCTTTTATTGGAGAAGGATCCTTTAAATCTTCTACTGCTGAAACAATTTCAAAATCTGAAGTGATGTTACAAACATCATGAGTAAACTCCAGTTTGATGAACAAGAAATTGTTTTAGAATCTGATATGGGAAATGACCCTCTGTCATTAAAAGATCATGATATGTATGATGTTGCTAAAGTTCTAGCCACACATATGCTTAGTGGAAACACTACCACAAAGGAATCTGATGAAGCTGAGCTAGCTTGAAATCAAGATGGTTTTTGAACTGAATGTGGAGGAATTCAGCCCAGACTTCAATGCAAGTGTCTTTGAGGATTCTCAGATGAAAATGATGGAACAATTCCTTCAAATCAAGTTCAGAATGTTCAAGCAAACATTCTTCATGAACAAAGCATTCCATATGTTGATCATATGTCTGCAAATCCTGGAACTTCTGAATATGTTAAAAGAAACTTATATCAGAAAGCTGAAAAGACTAAGAAGAAGAGAAAGCTACTGATGATTAAATTGCTTCAGAAGGTTTTTCTTATTGATGCTTGGACTTCTCCATCCAGACGAGAAAGTATTTCAAAGAAAGAGAAACATGCTCTCTTCATTGAATCTCAAAAGTGAGGGATATCATCGCATAAGGTACACATTTATTTGCACTATAATAAATATGATATATGATTGAATGCATCAAATTCTGTCATGTCTAATATGTGCATATATCAAATGTTTGAACTTAAATGCAAATAAGTGTTTCATACTTTGTTCATACTCCTTTCATGATGGTATTATACTCATTTACAACTGCACACATCATAATTAATGACTGAAATCATTGCATGATGTCTTATGCTTTAACAAGATATATTAAGGGTGCATTGAAAATGAATTAATGTTCTTATAATTGAACAATGTGTTGTTTCTGTTATGTATAAATTCATGCATAATATTCTCTCATTATTTGCCCCAAAATTATTTCTTAACTATCATGTTAAATGTTAAATGTGTTACATCATTTTGTAATACTTATCTCTTCACATTTGAAATAAATGACTCTTAAGCATTTCTATCCGAGTTATTGACATGAGATGGAAACTAATTCATCATTGTTGTTAAATGATTCATAGGAAGATTTATGTTTGATCATAAATGTTAAATCATGATTGTTCATTGATATGATACATAAAACTGTCTTAATTTGTCAAACTTCAGAATAATCTGAAACGTGAAGATTTCACTTAACTTTGATATGGTTTAAGAAAATATCATTCATCAAACATGATTTTAAATGAATCTTATGTTTGAATTTATCATTAGAAGAATTTTTATATACTTGATCTTCATTATGATGTTGTATGTGATCTTGTTATAATCTTCAAAAATTGCTCTAAGGTCTGCATATTTTGTTCTTACACTTATATTGGCCCTGCTTTGAGCATAAAATTTGTTTTAAGCATTGTTGAATAATTATCTTACTTTAATTACAAAAATTGAAGACAAAGATAGAGTTGTAAACATCAATGGCATGTAAATATGTGCTAGATGTCAAACATGTGCAAAAGAATCATATTTAACTGCAGTTAAAAGGATTTGTAGATATCTAGTAGGTACTACTGATCTTGGCCTTTGGTATAGAAAAGGTTCTAGCTTTGATCTTGTAGCTTATTGGATGCTGATTATGCTGGAGACAAAATTGAGAGGAAGAGTACAAGTGGCTCCTGTCAATTCTTGGAACAAGCATTGATTGGATGGTCTTGCAGAAAGCAAAACACCATTGCACTCTCCACAACTGAAGCTGAGTATGTATCTGCAGCAAGCTGTTGCTCTCAGATTTTGTGGATCAGAAATCAGTTGGAAGATTATTCACTAAGGTACACAAATATTCCTATTATGTGTGATAATTATAGTGCTATAAATCTTTCTAAAAATCATGTACAACATTCTAGGTCTAAACATATTGAAATTAAACATCATTTCATAAGAGATCATGTTTAGAAAAAGGATATTGTATTAAGCTTTGTTGATACTGAAAATCAACTAGCTGATATTTTTACAAAACCCCTTGTTGAGGATATATTCAATTTTCTTAAAGAAAAATTGCAAATCATGAAAAATCCCAATAAAGATTGATCACTAATCACTAAGGGCCTTGAACTTACCCCCTTGATGTTATCTGATTCATTTCAGTTAAATCAATCTTAATATGAACAATTCATCAGAATGTTCATGAGATCAGAATGTTCATCAGAATGTTCATCCGTTCAGTTTGTTCATACAGGTCAGAATGTTCTTATTTATCAGAATGTTCAGGATCTGGATTCTGGGTCAGAAATCTCAAACGAGAGATTTTGTGTTGACTTTAACCAAAAATCTCACTATAATCTGAAGCATTTAATGTTTGGTTATAAGAAGATAGGTTTAAGGTTTAACCACCATGTAAAACCTTAACCATCCATTCACTTTTCCTCAAACGGCTAGTTTCTCTCTCCTGACCACTACTTTTCAGTTTCATCTTTTCCAATGCCAAAACTGTCAAGTCACTTCCTCTTTCTTCCCTCAACTGAACACGTTTTGGTTCCTATAATAACCAACAACTATTCAGATTATTTCCATCACACCTCTTTTTTTCAAACCAATTTTTTCTCAAAACAAAAGTTCATACTCTGTTCTTGCGAAAAATTGCACGAACCAAAACTTCTTCACGCGTTCGTTCTCAATCACCACCAACCGCTGCTGATGATCAACCCTCTGATCATTCTCCACTCAATGAAACCCCTCTTCATACAATTCTACAAGATGTAATCATCCCTGAGATGCATGGAGACTCTGATAAAGAAACCATTTCTGAAAAGAGAAATGTTTTTGAGAAAGTTGAAGAAGAATCCTTTGGAAAAGGAAATGGAGTTGCAGAAGAAGGAAGCAAATTGCAAAAGATGCTTTGCCTCTACCTGAAGAGAAAACCTCCTCTGAAGATGAACAAGAAGTGGAAACAGAGGAAGAGGAATATGTTCCTAGGAAAAGAGGAAAAGGCAATGACATTGTCATACTTGCTTCTACTTTAAAGATTCAAAGTATTGAAAAGATGGCTAACAGACCCATCAGCAGAGCTAAGTACTTTGACTTTGAAAGTCTTAAGACAAAAGGATGGAATATGAAGAAGTTCACAGATCCTCAAGACTGGTCAAGTTTTGTTTCCACTCAATGTCAGACTTTTCCAGACTTGGTGAAGGAATTATATGCCAACATGACTGTAAAGGAACAAAATGAAGAAAAGTTCTTGAAATCCACAGTCAAAGGAGTGAGAATCCAAGTTTCTCAGAACCTTCTCTCAAATATTCTAAACATCCCGAATGAAGAAAGTTGCTGGGTTGCCATATGGGATGCACTTGTCACCCATATTTGAAGCTGCTGGAATTTCTCTAGACAAAGAAAAAGGTCAGGATATCTTTATGAGATTCACAGCCAAAACCATTAGTCAATTTCACATCACAACTTCAAACATGCCTATTCCTCAAAAGACTGGATCAGTTAAGAGACTTGCTGATCAGAAAGTTCAGGAAGTGAGGAAGAAGCAGAAAGCTGACAAGCCTGCCAATAAGGAAATTGGTTCAAGTTCTCAGAAGGTTGAGAAAGGAAAGACTCCTCAGTTGTTGAAGTCTTTGCTCATGTTGTTGAACATGCAAGAGAGCTAGTTGAACCAAGCCAAGAACAGTTTGAAGCTATGCTGGCTAAGAAAGCTGTTGAGAAGGTTGGAGAATCTGATGGTGATCATCAGAATGTTGAAGACTCTTTGAATCAAGGTGTTGAAGCACCCTCTGAAGATATTAGAGTTGAAGAAAATATTGAGCTACAAGCTCAGAATGTTGATACAGATACTAGAGAAACTGCAGAAATTCTAGTATCCAACACCTTTGGAAGTGAAAATCAACCAATGGATGTTGAAGAAGAAGTTGTGTTGGAACAAGAAAATGTTGAAGCTCATCCTGACTTTGATCTCAACATTGAAGACACTACAAATGATCTCTATGATGAGCTCTTTCAAGATGCTCAGGGAGAAAACATTCAGCAGGATGATCAGAATGTTCAAAAGAACACTGATCAGAATGTTCTGGAGGATGTGGCTCAGAATGTTCCTACTGCACCTGTTGAGTAGCTGTCAGCAGATCCTAATCCTTTGGGTTCAGGATCTTTGCCTTCTGAGAAAGTTCAGCTTCTTGCTCAAACTGGTCAGAATGTTCAGAGAGATCAGAATGTTCCATCTGCTCAGAACATGGAACAAGCTCAGTTTGTAAACTTGTCAACATCAACAATGGGGTCTACTGTTGGAATAAGCAAGTATCTGGTGTCTTCCCTGCCAACACCAAGTACCATTCCTTCATTCACACCACCTCCACCTCAAATCAAAACAACTCAGAATCTCCCAAATATGTCTTCCTTGTTTGATTCTTTAAACACTTTTGTCACAGCAAACAAAGGAAAAGCTGATGTTTTTGGTAATACTGCACCTGCCAAGCCTTCTAAGGCTGAGAAAATGGCTGCAAGGGCTCTAAGAGTTGCCACTAAAACTCACAAAATTGTGTGTGCACTTGCTAACTGGACAAGGGATGTTCAGGCTCCTGGTTTAGCAGTGGACAAGCCTGTCTTTGTTGATCCAATAGTTTTTGAATCTGAACCGTCCTCAGATTCTAGGGATTCTACTCCGTGAATTTTTTCTGGTCCTACTCCCTAACCTTTTTGCAGATGACTAAAGGGGGAGAAGCTTTAGGATTTTATGTCTTTAAGTTCTCTAAGTTTAGGCCCTAAGTAGGCTAGTGATCAATAGTTATTGAAGTCTTATAAAACTTCATTTTTGCTTGATCAAACTTAGTTTATATGCTTTTTTGTTTTTGAACCATGTTCATCATAAAAATTGTATTTCATGAATGAATTTTGATGTTGGTTCAAATTTGCATATTTTTATTTATGCTATGGATTATAAAAATGAGGGGGAGCTTTTTAAAACTTCTAAAAACTCATAATGGATTATAAAAATGAGGGGAGCATTAAAATAAAATTTTCAAGCTCTAAAATTCTTCATTTATAATCAAAATCCATAATCCTAAATCATAAGTTTATCATCTTCAAAAAGGGGGAGATTGTTGAGGCAAAATCCCTAATTAATTTTAAAGATAATAAACTTTAATGATTAAGGATTTAATGGACTTTGATTCATTCCTTGGTATTTAACTTGTGCTCTTGAGTGTTTTCACTAAGACAGGAACAAGGTTTGAATCATACCAAGATGCATAAAATCAAAGGACATTGAATCCATTAACTAACTCTAAAGTTCAAAAAGTTAGTTCAGAATGTTGATCAGAAAGTTGATCAGAACGTTCTGATGAGAGTTCAGAAGCAACCTTGTTCAGAAGCAACTCAGTTCAGAAGGTTGTTCAGAAGCAACCCAGTTCAGAAGGTTGTTCAGAAGCAACTCAGATTTATCAAGAACATGAAGAGCATGCAAGTACACTTGACATGAATAAAAGGTCCAGAAAAGTACATCTGCATGGATCTATCAACAAATAAAGGCATGGACAAGGATCTATGTCAAAAGGATCTTTAATGTTCATCCAAGACTATGAACATTAAACTACTAGGAATATTCCAAAGAGAATATTGTCCTAGATGATGCATTCACTGCACTTCAGTTGTATCTTACTATTAGGTTTGATTACATTAAAAGTTAAGTCTTATAAATCAACCTAAAGTAAGAACAAATGGAACATTCTGAGATCAGAATGTTCACTTCTGCACATGCTTCCAGCCATGAACAGTGTAGTTGATGGAAAGATGGAAAAGCTAGCAAAAAGAGATCTTGCATCAGAGATAACGTGTACTCTGAGATGAATCAAGCAAATCTCCTTGAAGCATGGGCCTGAAGATTGCAGATCCACTATCCTCTCTCTCTTTTGCACCAAATCCAAGACAGATTTGATTCAACTTTATCCTACTTTTTCAAGCAACTTTTGATGCATATGGAGAAGTAACTTTTGAAGGATAACACTTGAACAAATCTCATGTCACGTATGGAATGGATCCAGAAACTCATCTGACATTCACCCTTGATGAACCCAGATGAAGAACATCATGAATATCAAACATTCTGATGATCAGAATGTTCAAGCTCAGCTCATGCTTACTTTATGAACAGTATAGTAGGTGAAAAGCAAAAAGCAAAAGCAAAACAAATCTGTCATCTTCAACAAGAGATAGACACGTCTGAGAGTTGGCACTGAACAAGGACAACACAATCTCTCAAAGCATGGGTATGAAGATGCAGAATCCCACAAAATCCTCCTGCACCGGTTCCAAGACAAAATCTGGGAAAGGAACATTCTGATGTATGAAGAAAAGTCCATACATTGGTTATTGTCCAGAAATTCATATGGAAAGCATATGCATAGCCCAGAACTTCATGTGTTCATTCATACATGATGAACCCGGATGAAGAACATGATGAACCCAGATGAAGATCATCATGAACACAACAACATTCTGATGTTCATCAGAGATCAGAATGTTTGCCCAGAATTTCAAGTTAAAGCTTGTGGGACCCAGGACACATGGCATAACACCATTGGACATCCTACAACGGCTATATGAGCCCAAAGACTCTATAAATAGAGATCAAGGCATTAGCAAAACTTGCACCATTGCAAAGCATACAAGAAAACAACTCTGATTTTGTTTGAAGCTCTTGCAAATTGAAATTGATCAATCTCTAAGGCTTTTGTTTCCTTAGTGCAAATCAATACTCTTAGTTATCTCGTGCAAAGATAACTTTCTTCCTCCTCCTCTGTTTGATTCTCAAACATTCAAACTCCACAACAAATTGCAAAGCATACAAGAAAACAACTTGATTGTTTGAAGCTTTTGCAAACTGAAATTGATCAATCTCTAAGTCTTTCATCAACTTAGTGCAAATCAATACTCTTGTTATCTGTAGGATAACCTCTTCTTCTTCTTCCACTGTTTGTTTTACAAACACCCAACTTCCATACAAATTGTAACAAAGTCTCATCTAGCTTTTAGAGGTCCTAAAGTGTTAGGTTGAGCAAAGGTTGTAAAAGTCTAAGTGGTTAACTTAGCAAGAAGGTGCAAGCCTGCTGAGGCTTAGAGAATACAGGATTGTAATTGTTCAGGTGAACAAGGATTGTAAGGTGCAGGATTTGAGAGGTTATCTCAAGCATCATAGTGGAAACTCTCACAAGATTGTGAGGAGTGGACTAACCCACATTGGGTGAACCACTATAAATTCTCTGTGTGTTGATTCTCTCTTCCCTATACTCTTTACTTACTGCATACACAACACACACAAACACATTTACTTTATTAAACTGTTTTTGCAATCAGACATCAGAACGTTCTGAAGTCTGTTTTAACTTAACCATTCCAAGTTTCAACTTGAGAATCAATTTTAAGTTACAGGTTTAATTTTTAAAGGGTCACAATTCAAACCCCCCCTTCCTTGTGACTATTTTATCTACTTCAATTCCATACTATTAAATTTTATAAATCATATGCTATATTTTGTATCGAACCTATTATTTTATCATATTTTTATAAAATGATTATTAATAAAAAAAAAGTTACAATTTGTAATTTGAATATTCAAAAACCAATCCAAACTAAACCTCATTAATTTGGATCAGATCAGATCATTTGTTTTTAAATTAATTATCCAAAACCGGAGCAAACCGCATATGAATTTATCTTTGAATTGGATGAGTGTTTGTTTCAAAACCGATCCGAACCGGACCACGAACACCCCTACAAATATGCATGTATATTATAAATTTTATTTATATAAGATGAGTAGTGCTAACTTGTGCTCTTAGGACACATGTTAAGAAATTCAAAATTAAAAATATTCTTTAAACTTTTGTGTATTCAATTCATTAAAAAATTAAATATTAAATCAAATGCACACATTCCAATCAACTATTTCTACCATTGATTTATTAACTTGTGTCTTAAGAATATAAGTTAAAATTTCTCATATGATAAAAGGAAGATGAAGTTCAGTGTTGTATTTTTTTTTTCTTTAAATTTTGTTTGAGTTAGGAGGAAATTAAAAGGGCGATTTGAAAGAGGAATCCCTAAGCTTGTTTGAGACAATCTTGAAGAAGATGAGAAATATTTTATTATGAGAAATATTTGTTTGGAGAATATTACTCCTTCCGGTCCTTTTTATTAGAAATAAAAGTGAGATTTTTTTTGTCCTTTTTATAAGAAGATTGATCAAGTTTCAAGTATGTTTGAAGTTAAATTTCATTTGTGCCCTTATTGATTATGAGAGAGAATATTAAAAGTAAGTAAGTTGATGGAATAAAGAGTAATTAATTTAAGGGTATTCATAAATTTTTTTTAAATGTAGAAGTGTATTAAATGAAGATGACTATTTTCAATGTATTTTTTTGGTGTTGATGTTTTATGTCTTTTGTTTCTTTTATAAAGGATCGGAGGTAGTATAAAGAGATAAATAATTAAGAAATAATTTTATGAAATCAATGTATGTCTTTACACTTTGTGAGGTTCAATTTTCAAAATATATACCGACAAATTTTTTTTTGATCAAAGCAAACTTAATTCATATATTTACTTAAAATAGAGTCAATACAAGGAAGACAAATCTCAAAGATACGGTGACTAGTCCAAGAACAGGCCGCCCTAGTAAGAGTGTGAGCAACCATGTTTGTTTGTCGCCTAACAAACTTTACCTCAAAGTTGGGATGTAAAACTAAAATAGACTTAATAAGAGAACTAATGCATGAAACTCGGATCTACCACATGTTGGGGAAGAGATACAATCCACAAGCGTATTTGAATCTAATTAAAAAACTACTCTATGTCAACCTTTGTCAATGGGTACAAACTCCAAAGATTCAATGCTAACCAATTATGTTGATTCGTATGTGCATGAATCAAACCTGACAACTATTAAAAAAAATTAAAGATTAATGAGTTAGATACTCATAGCATATATGATAACATAACACATTATTGCATTGTTTGATCTATTAGTTTTCTTAAAGAAATCACACTATGTTAGAGTTATTTTTTAAAAAATATATATATAAAAGAATTGTATTCATTGATTATTTTTAATCATTTGTTGGAGCATATTTACTTATTTTATCAGTATAAAAAATTTGTAGTATTTGAAAAAAATACAATAAATCAATATAAATTTTCTCCTTAAAACCAAACCGTTACACTTCTATTGATTGTAGTTGCTCCGAATGTCTTTGAATATGAGAAGCCAAGATTGTCTCTATACATATACAAGGTCGTGAAAATTTTCCCCAATAGGATCCACTAGAATAGCATGCTGCAGAGCCCAAGCTTCCCATTCGAGAACCGTCAAATTCGCAACTTTCCATGCTGACTGAGCATGAACAAACCGCCCTCAAAATTCCGGAAACAACACCATATGGAATAAGCACCTACATTCTGGTGTACTGCCGTGTCGACGTTACATTTCAGCCATCCATATACCGACAATTCTTTAAACTAATAAAATAGTGAGTATTAGAGAGAGCGTTCAAAAGAGAATGTTGCTAGCATATTACCTTTTCTCTTAAAATTTTTTCTTTTTTTTTTAGTTTTCTATGTTGGAAGATTTTTATCTAATGAAGAATAAAAAAAAATATGTATAGATGAAAGAGTGCTCTCCCATGCTATTTCTTTCCTTCCTCGTCTTATCCTTAGACCATTTATAGCATCTTATCTTATAAGTCTTATTGTTGTTAGTACTGGGTTGATTGTGTGTTGAGATCGGATCATGGGAAGAAACTAGACCACACGTCAACTGGTCAAGGGTCTACGATCTTACAACTTTTTAGTTGTCCAAATAACTCTGCTGTATCATTTATAATAAAAGTAATGTTATTTGAACATCCATTTGTTTAACAATCAAATGGACAGCCATATTTTTACAAAAAAAAAAATATATTGATACAAAAATCAAAGTAATAGAGAGATAAAGTAAAAATATAATGCGAGTATGAGAGAGAAAGTTATTACAAAAGTTATTATAAAATGGATGTTTAAATATCATTTCTCTTATAATAAAGCTACGCGTCACCTATATTGCATGAAGAACTCTTTGGAGGTACCCAAATAAATATAGGTGTCTTTATGTACATGTGTAGTTGCTAATTTATCCTGAAATTTCAATAAAATATATAACAATTTATTCTCCAAATCTTTTGAGTGGGCTTAAAAATTAAGAAATTTTGGATGAAGGATTTATGAGGGGAAGGCAACTGAAAGTTTACTTTTTCTTTTTAAATTACGGACATTATAAAATGATTTTTAGAAAATTGAATTAACAATATGAAAAAAATGATCATATAATACTTCAAAAATACTTAATTTATTTTAAAAATACATTTTACATTATTTGTAATTTAAAAAATAAAATTAAGTCATCCCCTACCTTCCCCTTCTAAATCCTCAATCCAAACACACCCTAAATTTTACTCAGGTGTGTATGTAAGCATGGGCAAGACCAGCATCTATGTGCATTTGAAGCATTGATTATAGTGAAGTTTTTTTTTTTTAAAGGTATAGTGAAGGTTATTCCCATGGAAAAATAACGTTGAGATGGTTAAAATATATGCTTCTTTTACTGCAATTATTAAATGTTATTATTATTTTTTTATATAAAAATAAGAAAAATGCAAACTTTTCGAACATTTTCTTTTACTAGAATAGTATTCCCTCCGTTTCTTTTTAATTGTCACTTTTAGAAAAAAAATTTGTATCTATTTAACTGTCACTTTCAAAGTTCAATGCAACATTAAATGTTGTTTTACCAATATTACCCTTAGATAAGGAAAATGCTTTATGGCACGATGGCCATATAAGCACGAAGCACACAACTATTTCAGACCATTGGATAACCTTTTTTTCCTTTTATTTATTATTTTCTCTTTCCCACATTTATCTTGCCAACGACCTGATTGTCGTGTCGTCGAAATTCGTGGGCTTTTAGAGGTGTGCTACATAGCACTACTCCTTAGATAATTATTGCCGAGAGAGAAACATAAAAAATGAAATAGTAAATAAATAAGGTCATTATAGTAAAAGTAAAAACAATTGTATCAAAAATAATAACATTTATTGATTATTTTGGTTTGTGTAAAATATCAAAAAATGACAATTAAAAAGGAACGGAAGTAGTAATAAGTTAATGATCTAGGAACTTTTGGAAATTGAGTATTCAATGTATTGAAAATTAAACTGTTTGACTTTTTAATTGGAAATCTTTAAAGAGCACCCTCGGAGCATATATTATAATGGAAACCCTCATTTATTGGTAATTCAATGGATATCACGTATACACATCACTCCTTTATACTTCCTCCGTCCTAAATTATAAACAATGCGTTTGATTTGCTAAAAAATGAAGGACAGGACAAAACAACTATAGTTGTCCAGTGTTTGATTTGTAAAACTGTTTCAGGTACATGACAAACTGGAGGCAAGGGACAGGACAAAAACTCATATTTTTGTCCCTCACCAAACCACAACACAACTTTTTGTCCCACGTACAAGTTGTCTAAAATACCAAAATAGCATTTTGTCCCTCAAAAATCATATAAAACAAAAAATTACTCAATGCCATAAAAATTTTGTCCTGTGCTGTTTTGCCTTGTGTTGTACTGTTCTATCTTGTACTGTTTTGTCCAGTACTTGCTGTTTTGCAAACCAAACACACCCTAAAAATCCATTTTCTTTGTCCCAAATTATAAGCAAAAAAGACCAACTTTTATCATATTTTTTAGTGTTTTTAAAAAAATTATCTTTTCCAAAGGAAAATTAAATGCAAAGTACATTCAATTTGCTCTCTTTTTCATTTTCTCTATAATCAACTACCAATGAAAATTGTTTTTACATCTTCTTATAAAACTTATTTCAAATATAACACAAAAAACTATGTTACAAACTATTACAGTATGTTTTAGTTTTCTTAATAAGTGTATTTTTTATTATTTTTTTGCTTATAGTATGAGACGGATGGAGTACCTTTTTAATAGTAGTACCTAATAAGCACTCAATCTCTCCAACCCAGCATCTCACATAAATTTTTTAAATTTGACCCACTAATCAATTATCAAAAACTTTATATCACTACATTTTCATTTTTTAATATTAAAAAAGTTTGGGTCCCATTTAAGATTGAGGGTCTTAAGTGAGACCTCGAGTCTTATAAGACCTCAAATTTTTTAATCTCCAACGGGGATACTAATAGGTATCGGGTCTTAAATATTTAAGATTCTCTCATTGGAGATGGTCTTAGGGCACCCGTTAGCAAGATCCTAAAAGTAATTAACAAATTGTCTCATAATATTTCATTTGTAAAAGTTAATTTCTTATAGCCCCGCCTACCACTTAATTGATATTGAATAAAGTGTACTCGGGATAGGTGTTAGTCAGAGTGAAGTCAGTCTTTGAGAATCGTTAAATGAAGATCAGATGGTTGAGATCATAAGACAACTATTTTTTTTTCTGTAGTAAAAAATTCTCAAGATCTAGCATCCCAACAACATGGCACACCAATTTTTTAACTACTTAATCCTAGCTTCACATGTGCAAAAACACATTTGCGTATGATGTAAAACTATTTTATGTGTATCATGTTGGGATACGAGAAGAGCCCGAGTGATCATTCACGTTAGATAAAGAGTAACCACACAAATGAATTGAATCTTTGACACAAAACATACATTGAATATACGAGTCATCTCATTTATAAAATGTCGAATCTCTACGTTTTAAACAATACTAAATTCACATTTTTATACAATGCACCAATAGAAAAAAAAACTCTTTAAGATATCATATTAAATATTAAAATAATTTTGTTAACGAGTGCCCCCAGAGTACTCTTTAAGGATCCCAAATTTAAAAAATATTTTTTAAAAAAGTTAAATGTTACAAATTCTAATGGTCTGATTATACATTTTTGTAAAAACTTGTTATTAAAGGTGTTTAAAGAGTGTCCGGGATATTCGTTAATATTTGCGATATTAAAAATATCAAAATAAAGCATTAGTCACGAAAACTTTCTGTTCGACCGATTTAACTCCGAGTCAACTACAAACTTGATCCGACCCAATCACACGACCGAACCGGTTTGCTTAAAACCCTAATTACAACAATCTTGAATCCTTTTTTTCTTCTTCGAAAAACCCCGAAACTCAAGTGGTGGTTACTCCTACAATGGCGATCGGCGGGAAGAGGAAGCGCAACAATGATTCAGACGGCGAAGATAATTCTTCCAAGAGAGAAACTCGAACGGAAACGAAGGAACCATTCCGTCCTTCAATGATTAAGAACAAAGAAAAACGATCTGAAATTCATGCTAAACTCAAGCATCAGAAGAAGCTTGAAAAACGCGCTAAGTCTAATGCTCGTGATGCTGCTGTTAAAAGAGCTATCGAGCTCGGTGAAGAGGTTCACTCTCTCTCTCTCTCTCTCATTGAATCACTGTTGTTGTTTTGATTGTTTAATTTTGATTTTTGATTTTTGATTTCTGTGTTGTTGTAGCCTCCGGAGAAGAAGGTGCCGAAGACGATTGAGAATACAAGGGAAGTTGATGAGACTGTTTGCAAGCCTGATGATGAAGAGGTTGAGTTTTTTAAATTTTGATTGTTTTGACCTAATTTCAATATGCTGTGAGTGTAGAATATATATTTTGTTTATTGTTATAATCATTTGTTATACTGTGAGATTATAATTAGGATTTTGAAAACAAAAAATAAACTATGATATGATGCTAATTTCAGAGTTGCTTGAGGTGAGGCATGGGTCAATTAGAGCTTCTGCTCATAGATCTTGTTTTGCACACTTAATCAAACAGTTAGTAGATTAATTTCCATTGACTAACTTGAAGCTGATATAAATCAAATTTAGCTAATTAGAAAATGATGGTAGTGGAGAGTTGTGTTCAAAAAGAAAGAGTTTCTAAGAGACGTTATATGGATCGGGCTATTATAAAATAGGAGATGAACTGATTAGAAGATTTTTAGGTTTCAAAATTGGCATTACAACATTTAGAGCAACCGTTAGGATTAGTTAAGGATACTTAGTTTGTAGTTGGCTCGGTTTTGCATTGGTCATTTCACACTATTTAGCCATGCATTTTGATTTGATGAGTGAGTTAGTGAGAAGTAAGAAAATTCGAAAGGGGTTTTGGCTCGTATGGCATATGATAATTTGGATTCTTTGCAAGTGTAGAAATGTTAGAATTTTAAAGATAAGACAGTTGATGCTAATGAGATGGTCGAGGAGATTAAGGTGTTATCTTGGAGATGTAGTCTTGGTTCCCAACTTGTTTTTTCTATGAATGGTATTGGAATCCAATCGTTTATTTAAATAGGTGACGTGTGCTTCGTTTGTTTCCATCATAGCTGTTGTGTGAGCTGAAGGTCATCGTTATTTCTTGCCTTCTGGTGCAGTGGTACTGTTGCTGTTTTGCTTTTTTTTTTTTTTTTTGTTTTCTGGCTTTTTTTTTTTGTGTGTTGGATTGTTGGTGTGGGGCTCTGTTGGATACAGCGTTTGTGTTGTTTATGTTAGTTCCTGTTGTTTAGAATTTCTGTTGTATAAATCTGCTGTACTGTTGATTTGTGCGCGCATGTACGGCTTGTGCACGTAGTCGCGTTTAATAGAATTTCGCCATTTAAAAAACAAACAAAAAATAGAAATATTTGGTTGGAAAATGATGTATTCAATTTTTTGGTAGTTTAATACAAAACTTCTACTTTCTGCTTGCTTAAAGAGTGCCCGCCGGGCACATGTTAGCATGACCGTTTAACTAATTATTTATTTATTTATTATACATATGCATGTAATTTATTTATCAGAATTTCGATCATTGATTTTTTGTTGAATAGCTATGCCAGCACTTTGCGCTCTAAAGTTCTCCTACACCCATCCCTTTAAGCTTAAAAGAAATAACTAGATTATATAAACTAGGGAATTTCCACATGAACCAAGAGTAATTCTTGGGTTGAGAGCTAGTTTTGACGTGTGACTTTCATTTAGTAATTTGAATTCAGTTGCATATTGCAATCTAGTTGAGTCTTTTTTTCCAAAATAAATTCTGTTGACTAAAATCATATTTGTTTGCAGCTATTTGCTGGAAATGATGCTGATGAATTCAGTTCAATATTAAAGCGGCAACAAAGTCCCAAGATATTAATCACCACTTGCCGCTTCAATTCTACGGTATGTTTCCTCTAGTCTGTTGTTTGTATTCTCAAGTTTAAATGTCTTAAATAAATTTAAAGCGCATGCCCTTGCCTTCTTGATTTGTTTTGGGGTCCTATTTTACACTTTCATGAGTAAGAGTCGAGTTGGAGGAAATCGTGTCTTTTATATACTAACATGTTTCCATCTGTCTGTTGATTTTTGACTTCATCTGCAGAGGGGACCTGCTTTAATATCAGAATTGCTTCAGGTTATACCAAATGCACATTACTTCAAGAGAGGAACCTATGATTTAAAAAAGGTGATGGCTGTCTCACTATCTCTTTCACCGTGTGGGTAAAAAGCAGACAGCTTACTTTATTTGTACCTTTCTTTCTGACTACATTTTTGATTGCAGATTGTTGAATATGCAAATAAAAAGGACTTCACTTCTCTTGTAGTTGTACACACCAATCGGAGGGAACCAAGTAGGTGGTGCCTTTGAGTAAATATCCTACTCATATTTTAAAGATTGTTGATTAAATTTACAAGTTTTTAATTCCTTGCTCCTATTTTTCAGATGCTCTCTTAATTATTGGCTTACCTGAAGGACCTACTGCTCATTTCAAACTCACAAATCTTGTTTTACGCAAGGATATTAAGGTTTGATATTTGTTGTTTATAAATATAACAATGTTATAGAAGTACATCTGATCTCCTCATTGATGTTGGTGTACATTAATCTACATAATTTGATGTAGATGAACATAACACTTCCACTTAAATTCTTAGATAGGAGAAAGAAAGCATGTCAAGTCATGTTGCATATCCTGTCAAAAAAAAGTCATGTTGCATATCTTTGGAACATGTTTTTTTTGTTCATTTCTTCTTTTTGCTTATTTTTTACTACAAGACATGAATTCATATATGTCCTGCACCTTGTCTCACCAATTAGATGAATTCCACTTTTTGATTGGACTTTGTTATCTGGAAAGATTAAGCGGATGAGTTTACTTGTTTTGAGATTATGTTCATGAAAATGATAGATTTAATTTTTTCTGTATTCATTTTGTGTCCCCTTGCAGAATCATGGAGTCCCAACCAGTCACCAGCCTGAGCTTGTGTTGAACAACTTCACAACACGCCTAGGGCATCGAGTTGGAAGGTAACTCTTCTCTCTTATTTTATATCTCATTTGTTGTTGAACATTTATCTATTGCTTGTGCTTGTTAAAAAAAAAAAATGTGATATGCCCATGCTAGGTCTGACTGAAATAGTACTGCCTGCCAGTTGTTTTTTAAGCAGTAAGTATTATTATGGAAAGAAACAAGTATGAGTCTAACATCACATTTCCTTTCTTATATTGTTAGTGTCATTTTTCATTAACAAATATCTCCTCTGGTTCAGTGTTTCTATGTAATGATGGGTTTGTAGAAGCTATGAAGTGTCATTTAACTCCTTATTTGTTGATTTTGTTTTTAATAGAATGATACAGTCACTTTTCCCCCAAGATCCTGAGTTTAAAGGGCGACGTGTAGTTACCTTCCACAATCAGAGAGACTTCATATTCTTCCGACATCATCGGTACAATTCATACAAGCTACTACATTGCCATTTGTTTAAAATTATTGGTGCTTTTTTATATAATGTGTCCAATCATGTGCTTAGGTATATTTTCGAGACCAAAGAAATTAAAAAGATAGAGTCTAAAGGTAAAAATGACGAGGATGGCAAGAGTGAGAAAGTTCCTGACCATAAAACAATTGCCCGTCTTCAGGTTGGTGTCAATTTTATTTTTGCATTTTGTTTACCTTACATTTTCAAACTCAATGGTCATTGACCAGTCAATGTAAATTCTAGCATTATTTTTATTTCATTATACTTTCTGCTGCTTTTCATTGTTTTTATTGTGTGGCTAAACGTAAGGTATATATAATAGTGGTATGATACATGAAAGTAGTTTCAGTCTCGTACAAAGTATTGACTAATAGTCTGGTGATTCAGATTGTCTACTTATGTGATTTAGGATAATATTGTGTTATAACTTCCGTTGAAAGTAGTAGTAAAAGGAAGATAGGAAAGATTCAAGAGAATGATTCTTGAATTGATACCAATGCATTGCAATGCAAACCTCTTTCTTGCCATTATAGCTCAGTGGTAGACTGGTAGTCTTGGTGGATGCAGCATCCTCAGGTTTTGAGTACCTGCAACTCTGAAATTCCAAAACTCTCTAAAGTGAATTTGTTTATAAATCCATCTTCCAGCCTCCCCTTTGTTAGTCATTCATTTATGATGCACTTTCTGTTTTGCCCCTCCTCAATCCTCATATACACTTAATAAAGAGGAGGTTTCCTAACAATACTGCTGCAGAAGAGCTGCCTTGCTGTCATGTTAGAAGGATTGGTCTACTGTGACAATATGTTATTTACATGAAAAAAAAATCATTAAGGATGGTCTACTTTGAATTTGCATTTCTTTTATATTTACCTTAGTTGATCAATTGCGTTCTAATGTTACCAAGGATTTAAGTATACCTGATTCCTTCATGTTTTGGCTTAGTATTTCTCCGCATTTTATGTCTATTATTATCATCTCCAAAATTGCCTCAACAATAATTTCCCCTTAAAAATGCAGGAATGCGGCCCTCGTTTCACATTGAAGTTAAAAAGCCTGCAGCATGGAACATTTGACACTAAAGGTGGAGAATATGAGTGGGTTCACAAGGTACTTTACTTGTTAACCAGTATTGCTGTTTTAAATATTAGCTGTCCTGCGAAACATTTCTCCTATATTCTATTGGCCTGATTGTCACTTTACTTTCTGTCTTCTTTTCCTTTTAGCCGGAAATGGACACAAGTCGAAGAAGGTTTTTCCTGTGATCTTGTCTTGGAACTTAGCATTTTGGACTGCATTTCTGCTGGAATTTGGCTAATCTGGTGAATGTTGGTTATCTTGAAGTTTTTGGAATCTTTCAAAATATTTCTATATAATTTTTTGTATTTTTATTTATTATGGAGTTGTAGTCCTACCATCTTTGTACACAACCCTGATCAATTTTGACCTCAAATCTATGTTTGTTGAGAAAAAAATTTACATTTTGCTTATAGGCTATATAATTTTAACTTGAGATGGTATGCGTCTACCATAGAGATCTCTAAGTTTAATATTTCATTTGGGCACTGATGCTGCTGCTATTCATTTGTGACGAGTTTAGGCGTCATAGAATGAATTGTTTTCACATGAGCTAAAATGTATTGTCCATGCATCATAGTCTACATGAAAAGCCTTCAGTGTGATATTATTGGTGTTACCAATAGTCTCTGATGCTTTTTTAATTAATTTCCTTTTACATTTTTACTATTGGTTGAAATTTATTTATTAGATTTTTACTATTTTAAAGATAATTTCTTCATGTTTATGAATGTGATCTTGTAAATATTGGTCATGACAAACCTTTGGAGTATGTTTGAATTGATTGTAAAATTTAACTAGATTATTCAATTCACTCCATTTTACCTTAAATATAAAGGCTTTTTGTTGATATATTTCTTTGGCCCTTTTGATCATACAAATATAAACTCTCTCATTGTGTTCAATAAATAAATGTTACAAGCTCAAACATGATTTTGATGCTTACCAAAACTTAATTATTAATATGATTACCGTGTTTAGAAAGAAATGAAAGAGGAGTGGGACAACCTGGACCTTATGAAACACAACTTTCTTAAGCTCCCACAGCTAGGTCCACACGGATAAGCTTGAAGGAGTGTAGTTTCACAAATAATGAAACAACATAGACTTGAATAAGTTCTCACTTAATCTTTTGGAGATCTGTTGTTTGCATCACCGGATATGAATTATGATTGGGTTAAACTGATTAATGACTGGCAATGCATGTGTATGGTTCTCTAAAAACAGCAAAAATGAATGTGTTAAAATCAAAAGTCATGTGCTCTAAAAAGTTTCCGAGGTTGTTAAACGTCATCTAAAAGACGTTTCATCTAATCCTTTTGTGGCTAATTATTTAGGCCACTATTTGGGTTTTCTGCTGGTGCAAGGGAGAGTATTCATATGATTCATTCTTATGCCTCTCTTGGTAAAAATTTCTTCCTTGATGGATTGCTTCCATGACTTGTTTATTTTTTGTTCCTTTTCTTTCATATGTATCAACCAAAAAAAATTACTGTAAAGAAATTAAATAAAGAACCAATATACCCCTATCTTCACTCAAGACAATAAAAAACCATAAAGTCTACGAGTATGTTTTCTTGTAATATCTTTATCATCTATTGATTCATCCTTAAAAGAGTACTCTAAAGTCACACTTAATTTTCATTCACACTTGATTTTCCACATAGTGGGGCTCTAATACTTATTACCCGGCAAAGAGCTCTATAGAAAATAAGTCTTCAAGTTGACATGACTCATGATCCTTTGGACATACTGAAAATTTCTATAAGAAAATACCCTTTGGACAATTTCCTGAGATGTCAAATACTCCACCAGATATTATTTTGTAGGTCACACAAAGCCATATCTTGGATTGGAAAATAAATTTTTAAAAACTTAGGTACCTCATTTCATATATTAATCTTTAATTGGTTGAAGTCTTCTTTACGCAAGTGGTTTGTATGCACTTGTTTGTCATCTTCTAATATACATGGAGGTGGATTTTAAATCAAAAAAAGGAAGGGGACACCGACATGTGCAATTAATATATACATTTTTAGTTGAAAAAAGGAATATGCATTTGCATTTGCATTACAATAAAATCATCACATGCACTCTAGGTCACCAGTTATATGAACTAATATCTAATATCTATCTAACTGTTTTTTTATGTAAAAAAATAGTCTGGTCATGTATACTAATTTATGCAAATATTTAGCATAAAATGAGTAAATGATTAATTAATTTGTTTTATACTAATTTATGAACGTACGCGCTTATTCTGAAACTTTTTCTTTAAAAATAAGTTTTCCATTTTCATTAATAGGGAGATAGAGGATCGTTATTTTATGGGTTGTGTTAACCAGTGCCTCCGAGATATTAGTTAAGAAAGATAGAAATAATTTTTTTTTTATTAAAGACAATAACTTTTTAATTTTTTTAATGTGGAACATTCCACTTTTTATCATTTTTCAATGCAAAGTTTATATATTAATTTCTTTAACTAGTATTCTAAGAGCATTAATTAACGTATTTCGAAGGAAGGATTAAAAAACTATTTGACTTTGTTTCTCTAAAAAAACTGTTTGACTTTGGTGTATTGACATAGTATAAGATTTCTTTATTTGTTAGTTGGTAAGTTAATGCTTATAATAATCAAAATAATAAAAAATACAATTGTTGTAGTTATTCCCTTGTTGATATGCTGTATATAAATTTTAGGAAAATGTTAAATCCTTTTAACAAAATGCAAAAACATGCTCCTAATACACAGGCTAAACAATTAAATATAGAAAAAAGCAATCTTATTTAAACAATCATTTGAAAAAAATAATTATGAGAGAACTATAGATTCACAAAGAAAAATATTTATTAACACGAAAATCAAATTAATAGAAAGAAAAAATAAAAACATAATGTAAAGTATTAGAGAGAAATTTGATAGTGTCCCGTGAGCATAGCTCAGTTGGTAGGACAATTCTTTATTATATGCAGGGGTTGGAGTTCGAACCCCGGACAGTCCCCTTATTCATTATATAAGGTGAATTCTAGTCACTAGGCTACCTGACCAAAAAAGAGAGAAAATTGTCGCAAAATAAAAACATAATGTCATTATTAGAGAGAAAGTTGTCATAAAATAATGGTGCAAATATTATTTTTTTAATATAAAATAATTATTTTTTGGCTTTCTTAACAAAAGTATTAGAGAGAAAATATTTAGTTTATTCATTATTTTAACATTATTTAGCCGACAATTATCAATTTTTTCAATTATTATATATCAAAATTAAAATCCTTAAACTAGTGTCGCCCACAATAATAAAAGATTGTTTTATTTTTCCAGCATATGGCATGAGTGATCACACGCTACTGCAACGCTCAAGAAATCCCAACTTGTCCTCTCTCTCTCTCTCTCTCTCTCTCTCTAAAAACTACATTATATATCTATCATCATCACACACAAACCATAGATAATATAGAGATAATACAACCTACATTTTCTTCCATTCCCTCCCTAATTACATCAAACCCTTTTTACTGTGGCGAGAATTTTCAGAATGGTAATTCATTCTGTCTTAAAGTTTTCATTTTTACTAATGGGTCATCGTTTTTTTTTTTTTTTTTTGATAATTAGGGTTTTGAATGTAATTTCAGGTGGTAGCTGCAGGTTCGAAGTTCAGTTTAAGAAGAGGAAACAGTGGTTCATGTTCTTCTAATAATGTTGTTATCAATGAAGAACTTTCTAGAATTAATAACAAAAGTGCTTGTTTTTCTCAAGACCCTTCTTGTGTTTCATTCACTACTTTTAATATCCTTGCTCCTATTTACAAAAGGATTGATCCACAGGTTTGTTTTGTTCTTGCTTTTGTTGTTTAGTTCATGTTATGTTGTGAAACATGTTTTAAAGGGTGTGTTTTTGTAGTGTTTAATAATGTTTTTTATGTTGTGTGTTTTGTTTTTGAACAGAATCAAGGACTCAGAGAAAGTGACTTCAGATCACGTTGGTTAGCTAGGAATCAAAGGATTCTTGATTCATTGCTTTCTGAATCGTCTTCCATTATGTGCTTACAGGTAGCAAATTTTGTCCTTTTCATTGCTTTCAGAAATTTGGGCAGTGTCTCTTGTAGGTTGTGAAATAGCGGATATAGTGGCGCCAGGCGCTATTTTAGAAAACTGCTATTGTTCTGTGTGTTGTCAAATAACGGCCATAGCAACGCTCTAGCACTTTAGCATAGCAGAATTTGAACAAACTACAATTTTCTGTGATCCACGATTGACTTGTTATAGTTCAATCTATATCATTCGCTGTTTTACTTTTGTCCTTGGAGTTGTTACTCACTCTATGTTGTCATTCATGATGTTTGTTTCACTTGTAGGAATTTTGGGTTGGAAATGAAGAACTTGTTCAAATGTTTGAGGAGAGACTTGGGGATGCTGGTTATCAACTTTTCAAACTTGCTCGAACCAACAACCGCGGAGATGGTAAGAATGTTAAAATAACTTTCATCCTACTTCTCATTTTAACATTTTGGATCTCTAACTAAAGTATGACTTATTAGCGATTTATTAGTGATTAATGCTTCATGTGTTAGTGTGGGAATATTTTGAATTATGAGCAAGGTTTTAAATTGCTATTGCAGCAAATTGAGAGAAATATAGTTGACGTGGGCACATGCTGCAATTTAAAACCTTGGTTTGAGTTTTTTCGCCTCATGATTTAAAATCTATGTTTCTCGAAGTATTGTTGTTGTTCTATAACTCAAAAGCTCGCATTTATTATGCAGGTCTGCTGACTGCTATACATAAAGAATACTTAAGTATTGTGAATTATCAAGAGTTGCTTTTCAATGATTGCGGTGACCGTGTTGCTCAGTTGTTGCATGTTCGATCAGTTAATCCCATTTTACAAAACCAAAAGGACAGTGTTCACCAAGAGTTTCTGATTGTGAATACTCACTTGCTATTTCCACATGATTCAAGTCTGTGTATAGTGAGATTGGATCAGGTATGTTAATTCCCAGCAGTACAAAATCCTTTCTCCTTATTCATTTTTTTGTAGCTTTCAATCCTAAAATTTGGCTTGCTTTTGCCATCTTGTAGGTTTATCAAATATTAAAATATGTGGAACAGTATCAGAAAGAAAACAGACTCAAACCAATGCCTATTATACTCTGCGGGTGAGTTTATTGCTGTTTTTCCTGTGATGTTACTATCTATGAAATACCAACATAGACAGGGATACTGCATTGACACTGACACGTCACACTGACACATCAACATGGATAATAATTTGGGAAATTGAAATAATTGAATGGTGTACCATGCGTGCTGGTGTCGTGTCAGTGTCAGATACTGGGCACGCCTTCAATCTGAAGAGTGTCACTGCTACATAGGTTACTATTATATGTTTGGTTCCTACATTCTATGTCTATTTCATAGGTTACTATTGCTACTGAATCAAATGTCCTTATAGTGTGAACTTTGTGTTCTATCTATTGCAGTGACTGGAACGGAAGCAAGCGTGGGCATGTTTACAAGTTCCTAAGGTCACAGGGATTTGTATCATCATATGATATTGCAAATCAATATACTGATAGTTATGCAGATGCACACAAGGTAAATATCTCGCTATTAGTTTATTGTACTTGTGTTTCAATTGTTTAGAGCATAACGTTAACAGGTTTTTGTTTTGCTTGAATTTCCTATTAAACCAGCAGTGGGTTAGTCACAGAAATCATAGAGGAAATATATGTGGCGTTGACTTCATTTGGCTTTGCAATCCTAACCAAGCGCGTAAGCCTTTGAAAACAAGTTGGTCTGAAGCTGTATTCAGTATACTGAAGGTAGTTGTTACTCACCCAGTTTTGTATATTTTTGGTTGTTAAGTTTTATATATTTTTGGTTGTTAACATGCAACTTAAATTCTGTGAAGCATATCACACACACACACACACACACACACACACACACACACACACACACACACACACACACACACACACACAATTGTTATTATCCTGTGATACGCTATCTAGTACAAAATGTTATCAAATAATGGTTACAGCGATAGCACGTTTGCGTAGGGGAATTTGAACAAACTGCTATATTTTGCAATCTGTGATTCACAAAATTGATATGAGGTGCTGATAGCCATCCACTGTTGTTGATTGGAGGTTTTACTGTGATATTATTGTTTCTAAGTGGCAACATCTCTGCTATTGGGAAGCATAATAAGCATTTCTGGTTAACTTAGAGTTATAATGTCCAACTTATCTAGACTGGAACAATTCATTACTTCCATGTACTTGATTTTACATGGACCTTCATAATCATAAGACTCCTTTTTTGTTGTGAAGAAGTAATGAGAATATATTTGCAGTATAGTTTTTGCTCTGATCTAATGCTATTTCTTTGTTTAATTTTTCCTTTTCCCCCTTTTTCTTGTGGATTTCAGTTCCAGCTTCGAAAGGCATCATTGTCTGAAGATGATGCATTTACCTTTCTGAAGGGTGACAACTATGCTGATTCTTCTGTGACATATTTTAGTTTTTCTGAAGCCCTCCGTCAGGTACTTCATATTGTCTAATATATAGCGATATAAAATTCCAACGTCAATAGATAACGAGTTTTTAGCTTAATTTACACAATAGACTCACCATCTCATAACTATCACAGGTAAAGTTATTTGGCGTGCCTTATGGATTACGCTTTCAACAGTTGCAAGATCTATGGAATCAAGCTGATGTAGATGGAAATGGTGTCATCGACTTCGAAGAATTCAAGGTATATATATTGCATGTCTCCACTTTTCTATGACTTCTCCTCATCATTGTATTATGCGCAGATCGAAAATCTGCTCCCACTAAAATTCTGATAGTTTTAACTTGCCTTCTACATGCCTTACGCATTATGCATTGGGCTTGAATGTTAAATTTTTGTGACAAAGATCGTTAGTAATACCAACATCTATGACACTTATCTTCTATTGTATAATAATAGTGTGATAATTGACTTTGTGTAGCAAAAGATTTGGAATTCTACATGTTCAGAGCATGTGTATGAAAATGTCAATGTGTACGTGAAGGATTCTAATACTGAGCAGGAGCAAGAAACCATTGGTTTTAAGGTGAAGAACGCGATGTTGTTTCCGCGTGAAGTGGAGAAAGGACTTTGGCCTGAAGATTACTCTCTTTCTGATCATGCTAGGTTGACTGCTGTATTTTCACCGGCAAAGATGTCATGTTCTTCATTATAAGGATTAGAGACCAGTGGTTTACCAATGGAATTATTGTCGAATCGCTAATTTAGTTAGCGTCTGGTTTTGATTCCATAGCAATCGATTATTCGGTCTCTAATAGATGTTTTTCTAGTAGTGATAGGCCATATTGGAACATTTGTTTCTCTAAATGTTCACTTTTAGTATAAATTTGAATATCGGGGTAAAAATGGAAATGAAAAATTCATGGATGAGGATGAGCCTTCAATACAATTTTACAAAGTTAAAACTAATAATTTTCCATTTCCATTTTTATCCCTCATACCAAATGTGTCATTAGTTTGTCCTGTAAATGAGCGTGTGAAGTCAGAGTAGTGTATAATTGTAATTAAGGGGACACTTATGGTACACTCGTTTTTTATTGGTGTATGGATTCTTCGTATGTTTAATCCGTTAAACTGGTTTATCAATTTTAGGATTATACCAATCTAACGTCTTAAACATACGCAATATTTTATATACCAATAATACCTTACAGATGCACCATAACTGCCACCCAGTAATCAGTTTTGGTAAGCCCTAGCCATGTTTTTATTTTGGCAGTGGGAGAACAATTCAAAGATACTTTTGCAGTATCACAAATGGTTATGTTTCTGTTTAATTTATTTTGTTAGCCTAGTAAATATTATTTTTCGAGCAAAATCATGTAATTAGTTGTGTGCATAAAAAGGTATACAAAAAATGCTTAAAACAATACTGTTTATTATTTTATAAGTATTGTTATATTAAATAAAAAATGTAGTTTAGTTTAGTTTTGGAATTATAAACCTGCACACGCACTCCCAGTTACAAGGAGTAAAACTTAAGGCAAATGAAATGAATGTCATAATCTATAAATGTTGTCACGATCTTTTAATCAGTGCCAGCAGCCGTTGGTAATAAGTTTGTATCTTGAAAAAAGAGCTCAAAATCGATTGACTAAAAAGTAGGGCACAGACTGAATTACTCTATCTTATTCTTAGTCAAGTCATATGGTAGTGGGGAGCATAACAAACGACCAAACTCCAAAAGAAAGCAAACTAACAAGCATTATAAATCGTCAAAGAAATGAATATTCTTCTCTTTGTATGGTGGGCCAAGAATGAATTCTTGGGATCAATAATAATTAACATTAAGGATGTTTAGAGTCTCATTAGATTATGTGTATGTGTCCTCGTGAATTTAACTCAATTGGTAGGGACAATGTATAATATATACAAGATCTGGGGGTTGATTGTTGTATAAGTGAGAGAATTGGGAGTTGAGTGGTTTAATTGGTTTAATGTAAAAAAGTTAAAGTAGTTTATGCATCTAATGTTTTAAGATTTTACCCCGAGATATATTGACCAAACTCATTTGCGTGATTATTCTTGATCTAATTTGATGGTTCACTATAAAGTTTCAACAAGGAATATCTTTGGATTCAAGAGCAAGAAAAAGTATTGATATCTTTGTTTTTTTGAAAGAAGTATGATATATTTGTTGTTAGTCAAATGTGATACGAACTCGTGAAAGAGCAAAAGTTTCAATGTTAAAGTTCAATGTGAAAAAAATATATTCTTTTTATATTCTCATATCATGTGACTACTTGCAATATATTCTCACTTATGTGTTCGACGGTATACTCTTTATTCATTATTATAACTAAAAAATTCTTTTTTAAATTTATTGAATAAATGTATTTGGCCTATATTATAGATCAAATACATCACTTATTCAATAAATCTAAAAAATGATTTTTGCTTATAATAGGTAATTTTTAAGGGGCAAATATGTATGAATATAATGTTTATCATATTCTTGATTTATTTTTTTGGTATTTCATATTCTTGAATTTTGTTGTTCACACATTGGTGGAATTTTAGGTTGTTACTTGATATTATTATCTGGATTATTTTTTTAACTTTGATCATGTTATTCTTGTGCTCTTACATATGATTCTAAGGATTTGCTTTGATTTTCTTTTAAAAGCTCTTATGTGAAGTTATCCAAATGACAAAAATGTCACAAGCTTAGATGATAATATCATGAGAATAAATCAATGATATTATAAGCACGATAGTGGGGAGCATAACAAACTACCAAACAAAAGCAAAACAAGCATTAGAATTTGACCAATATATATTCTTCTTTTTGTAGTAAAAGACGAAAGGTTAACAACAAAAAAATTAGGTAAAATAATGAGTTTGATATCTTTATGTTTACATAGTTTTCTGATATTCTTCGTGTTCACATTGGTGGAATTTTTGAATTGTTTCCTTGCTAATTTTTGGACAAGGATTTCCACTTTGATTATGTTATTTTTGAGCTAGATTATTTCAAAATTGTGGTGGATAACTTAATTGGTGATGGCCTTTGATTACGTTAGTCTTACATATGATTGTACTGAATTACTTTGAGTTTCTTTTTAAACTGGAAAAAACTCATATTTGGAATTCTTTAATAGTATGTTTGGATGGAGAAATGTTTTGAAGGAATGTAATGTTTTGAGGGAATTCAACTACTTTAAGATGAAATAATTCAACTTAAAGTAATTGAATTCCCTCAAAACATTACATTTCCCTATCCAAACACACTCTAAGAGACAAACTATGTTATAATAGAATGTTACTCCTTAGTTTTTTTCTTTCTCGTTTTTTCATATTATAATATGTATTGAGTCCCCTTTTAAAATATATATATATATATATATATATATATATATATATATATGTTGAGTGTATTTTTTTGTTGCTATTGAGTCTTTGATTATTAATGAAATAATATATATACTCTTATTGTAAAAATCTAAATAAAATAACCACATAATCAAAGTACTGACTTCTACATTTTAAGCTAGTACTACTTACACATAATTGGTTATAATCATGATTTAGTAAAGTGTGATGTGATAAGTATTTCGTGGAAAGTGAGTGTGATGTGATAAGTATTTCGTGGAAAGTGAGTGTGATGTGATAATCAAAGTACTATCCAAATATGCCTATAGTTCTTAAAAGTATACATTTTCTACTTATCTGTTTTCACACTATAAACTAAGTAAGAGATGTAATTTTGTAAAGCAATTTAGTACATCCTTTTTCCCGTTTGAAACAAAAGGATAAATAATGCTACCTTTATTACTAATGGTGGAATTTTGTAAATAAATTCTGACTTTTAATTCGAGATTAGACATGCACTAACCTTAAAAACTCATGAAGAGTGTTTGTCACCCATTTAAATTCTACAAAACTCATTGAATTAATCTTCGTCTATGAAACACAAAGTCCTACACGAACACCTGACACGACGTTGATACATATATGGGGACATCGCTAATGTAAAAACATAGAACACCGACATTGCTACATATATATTAATTTATTTATAAAATATCTAAAGAATCAAAATACATACATTTTCATCTAACTTTGCAATTTATTTTGTTAAAAAAAGTTCTAAAACAAATAGGATAATATTTACCTTTATTTGTAATCAACTTTAATGTTTATAATCTATTATTGATCAACATTTCTCAACACATCATTAACTCTTGCAGATATGTCCGAGATGTGTCTAAGGAATGTCTATGTGAATGCAAAGATTTTTTATTTTATTTTTAAACATTTATTTAAGTTGTCTGATACACCTTGTATAACTGTTATGTAGGTGTTACCGATCAAAGGAGTGTCATAATAAAGGAAAAAACAATTTTATTTGAGATACATTTCTGAATTGTTCAACACATGTCTTACGAGTGTCATATGAGTGTTCTAGAGATGTCCATACTTCACAGGTCTTGGCAATTACGTGCAGAAGATATAAATTTAAAAATGAATCGATTAGTTGTATTATGTTACATTATATCATATTATATATACTTGAAAAGTGATCAATCAACTATAAATATGGACCGTGGTATTTGCTGATTAGCAACATAGGTGGTATTAGAAAGTCTCTCTTTGTCTCATTTTGTTGCTACAAAAAAAGCAAAACACATTTTCAAAACAAAACAAGCAATGACAAACTCATTTCCTCATAACTATGACGTTCCTGTTGGATTCAGATTCCGACCAACAGATGAAGAGCTTGTAAACCACTATCTCAAAAAAAAGTTACTTGGTAATGATTCCATTGTCAACAATGTTATAGCTGAAGTTGATGTATGCAAGTTCGAACCTTGGGATTTACCAGGTAACAAACCCCATCATTATTTTCTCACAAAAATGCAATCTTTCTAATGTTTTTGATCTTTTTCAGCTTGTTCTTTGATAAAATCCAATGATCCCGAATGGTTTTTCTTTTGTCCTCGCGATTACAAATACGCAAATAGTAAAAGGTTTAACAGAAGGACACAGTGTGGATACTGGAAAGCCACTGGTCTTGACCGTAAGATTAAGGTTAGAGGCACTGACAATGTTATTGGGATAAAAAAAACACTTGTGTTCTATAATGGTTGTGTTCCTGGTGTTAAAAGCAACTGGGTGATTCATGAATATCATTCTGCCACCTTTCATGATAACCAGGTTTGTTTTGTTACAACAATGTTTAAACTTTTAACTTTGAAATAAGTATGGTATGAGTTTTTTCAGAAAAAAATGTTGATTATCCTCCAAAATTTTGTAGAGGACTTTTGTTTTGTGTCGCTTGATGAAGAAAGCTGAGAAAAAAGCTGAAGAGGAAATTGATAGAATGATATGTGATGAAGGGGAGCCTAGTCGACACATGAGTTCCGATCACGAAAATCAAGAAACAGTTGAAGGAATTCCTGATGTAAGGATTTCATTCTTGATAAATGACAATAGAAATTTTGAAAACAAAGTTTTAATTTTAAACCTTTCTTACATGAAACATACTTAGAAGTTAGAACTTAGACTTGTTTGTTATTTGTTTCAGGTAATAAGTGGTACCTTGCTTGAAAAGAATATGGAACCAATGTTTCAGGAACCTCATCAGGCCGAAAATTACTTTCCTTTCTCAACATACCAGCCTTCAATCTCTGAAAATGAGAACGAAGTATCTTTATCGAACTCAGGATTTTATGATTCTGAAAGTGGTCACATCGATATGCAGAGTCCGTTTGAAACTATTGAAGAGGAAAATCAGTTCATTAATTCGATGTTAAATGACGGATATTTTGTTAATAGCGAAAAAATAAGACACACTTTTGTCAACTTTCCTGTCCAGTCCAAGTCGTTGAGAATGATCGACTATGGAAGCAGTGACACAGATGCTGAATTAGTCTCTAAGCCGGTAAATATTTTCTTTGATACATTCAGAAGTTCTTTTTTCTTCATACTGTGATGTAGCTGTTTTTCTCTTCCTTTTGAAATGCTACTAGAATGGAATTTCATATTGTTTATTTTCTTCTAAAATTTTACAGTGTCGCAATGTTCTGGATACTTCAACGGCGTTTCTTGAGCATCCTAGCTCAAGCGAATACTATGCATCATTTCGAAATGATTTCGGGGGATTGGAGGCATCCTCTTGTGACTCATCTGCAGATAAACCTCTAGAGATGATCAATTGTTTTGAAATTTCTAGTGCACCTTCCACTCTAAGAAGAAACAAAAACCAGTATCATCCAAGACCAGCCACCTTCATGTCAAAAAGAGCTGCTTCAAGAATATCTCAAACATAGAACATGGTTTGAACTTTGAACCAATGCAATGTCCAATGTTGAAGTAAGAAAACCAGCTGAACTAAGAATGGATAAGCCTTAGTTGATCAAATGATTCATTTGAAGCAAATTTAATTTTAACATATTAGACAAAGAAATATTAGCTTAGTGGTAAGAGTTTGATTTTTTAACTAGACATGGTTCAAATTCCTTTAGAGACAATTGTAAAATGGTCATTACATGCTTAATGTGATGCATTGTACAGACTGAGAAGGAATTTGTCCTTCCATCTCATCACTTTAGTTTTCTGTAAAGACAAATGTGATGGCATTCAAATCTTTGATTGTCACAATGTGAACATTAAAGGTAAATAAATTTTATTTTGTTAGATGAAATTAGAACAATTCTATCAAGATGAAGTTTCTTTCATTGTAAGTTGCATCATTGTAAGGCCATGTGATTTTCATCTGTGTGTATTTGATCATCATGATGAAATTATTTAAACATAAAAGTGTCTTGAAGCAGCCATATTTTTTTAGTACATCCAACTCCATGATATCTTTTATGTCACCTGTGTACTTAGCTGATCTGCATGGAGTTCCTACTCCTCTCTAAGTTATTCTTTTTGGGGGCCAAAAACATCATAATAATAGTACATTAATATAGACTCCTTTAATGGACTGCACATGTACACCTTATTTATTTATAATTTTTAAATAAAAATTTCTATTAAGAACTCAATGACTTCAATGACAATAAACCAATAAGGATTCCAATGAAAAGTTGTTAAATAGGTCCTACTAACTTTACATTATTATACAAAAGTAATTTATTTATTTATTAAATTATAAATTACCTCATAAAATATTACTTCTTTTAAAAGTGAGACTGACTTGTACATATTTCATTACTTCTTTTAAATGTGGGACTTGTTAGTTGCTCAGGAGAGAGGATCCTTATATAATTGCATGTTACTTAATAGATACTTTTTTTTCTTCCTCTAATGGGGGTTCTTAACAGGGAGTGGTCATTGTTAAGTAAGGACCTCCCATTAGAGATGTTCTTAGACTAAAAAAGATTTTTTTCTTAATTGGGTATCCTTTGCGCGTGCATAGACTAGGTAATTCTACGAAACGGATAGGACACCACACAATAGATGACAAAACTCTCTCTCAAGTGATTGAAAGCTGTTGCATACCCATAACTAGTTCCGAAATCAAGACATCTAGTTGAACTAAAAGAGATTTCTCACCATCTCATTAAGTGTTATTGGGTAGAAAATACTTATTCAAATTTAAATTGATCGTAATTTTATTAAATTAATGTTAGTTTGAACTTAAAAGAATCATCTAAACTAATCCAGATAAATTTTATTCATTTTGGTGCATGTTTGGTTTCATTTTTGAATGAGCCAAAATTTATTTTAAACATGTTTGGTTCCTCTAGAGTTGAATTGAATTTGCCTCTAGAGTTGATTATAGTTGAAACTATAAGTTGTAACTTGTGATTCTATAATTGACTTTTATACTCAAATATACTGTTCAACTCTACTCACTTTTGCATGAATTTATCCAAACATAAATTACTATACATTCAAGGCTTCAACACAATTTTAACCAAAATTAATTTACAAAATCAACTCATTAAAAACTGATGTATTTAATCTATAATATCAATCAAATATATCAATTAGTCAATAAATTTAATAAATAAATATTTGTTTTATTTTGAGATCATAAAGAGCAGTATGATACAAGTGGTAGATATCTTTCCAAAAAAAAAAAAAAGATCAAAGTAATAGATACTAAAGTTTTTTAATCATTTTTTTTTTGATGGTCGGAGTTTAAATCTCAAACCTTGCATATATTATGCATTGTTCCTACCACTGTTCTCTTGTCGGTATGAAAAAATGCGTATCAAAAGAAATCAACACTTTAAATGAATCCAGTTAAAGTAAGATGAATTAGATCAATCTTAGAGTAAGATGATGTGACTAACTATGCTAGTGGGGAGCATAACAAACCACCAAAACAAAGCAAATTACAAGCAGTCTAAATTGATAATGACATTAATATTCAGCTCTTTCTTTTGGCACACGTTAATATTTTGCTTCTCATAGGAAAAGACCAGAGCAAATTATCATTGTTTATTGACTTGTTCAAAGTGCAAGTTCAATATATTAGCAATAATGGAAACAATGACTTGTGTTGTGTCTCGGAAATGAGATTTTCTGTTGTAATATTTGTGCGAGACCGAGTTGAAATTTGAGCCATCTGATTGTAAATCAACGGACAAAATAAGTTATAGTGCATATATTTAATTCACCGTGATTTCTCAAAATTTTAGCTAATTGCAATTTTTTGGGGTTAAGTAACCCAGTGGCTAGAGTTTACATATTTTAAATATAGAAAAATGAAGTGTTCAGAGTTCGAATTTCAACCCCTACATATATTATGCATTGTTCTTACTAACTAGTTAAACTCAGAAGACTAAATGCACTTTTTTACTCATTGTAAATTTAAAGTTTTATTGTCAGTTAACAATGATTAATCTCTAAGAACATGTGATGAGACACTATTTGAACCTCACCACATGCTTAAAAGACCAAAGTTTCTTACCAATTTTTTTAGGAAAAAAATTTCTTACCACTTGATCAATCCATTGTTAATATTTAGTTCACTTTTAAATATGAACTTAATCAATCATCTAAATTAATCCAAGTTTTTCTCTGCAAATCATTTAGTTGAAATTCGAGTTTATGAATAGTGATAATTATCTCCAGTATGTGAGAATGTGATAAAGTCGTATCTATATCTTTAAAAAGAGCTTAAAATGTTTTCATAACCAATTTATTTATAAAGTCGGATGCATAATGAGTATATCTTTTTTCATATTAGTATAAGGGTTGTTCTAATGATAATAACGAATTTCTTTTTTCTTTTTGGTGATCAGTAATAATTGACTTGGGGAGCCTAACAAATTACCAAAACAAGGCAAACCACGCATTATAATTTGACTAAGAAATATTCTGTTTTTTTTAAGGAAAAGACGAAGCAAATAATTGACGTGCCTGACCAAAGATGAAACTTTGGGATCACGAATAAGTAATTAATAATTATAGTGAGAAATAATGTCTTCGAAATCTTAAACTAGAATAAATAATGAACTCATGAGATATCGAAGGTTTAACTAATAAAAAAAGATATCGAAGGTTAATGGCACAAAGTTTGTTATGCCCATGAATAATAGACTAATATCATTAACGATGTTGTTTGATTATAAACACTGTTGGGTTATACTTTGATCAAAATGAATAATCTAATTTGATTACTATTAATACTCCATTGTTTTCACCACCATATCACCACACAATAGTTTTCAAACGACTTCACAACTGCATTGACAAGTTCATCAATAGTTTTAGGTGCTTCCTTGTAATGCAATGATTGTATAGCACTGAAAAATCCAAGGTCGAAGACATTAAAATCTGGCGAATTAGGAGGCTGACACATTAAACGGATGTCAAATCCATCTTGTGTGGCTGCCTGAATAAATTCAGGATCATCAGGATTAATATGAGTTCTTGCATTATCTTGTTGAATGAATATTGTTGACCCCAATTCGTCTCTTGGACACACTTCCTTTGTAGCTGGAAGCACTTTCTCAATTAAAAATTATCTTATGAGGTCTCTATTTATCGAAGTTATTGCTTTTGTCTCCATTGTTCCCGCCACTCTGTTAACACTTGTCCTTTTAGCCGGTTCTTGAGTAACAAATGGAAAAATTCCAATTTTCCTTGAAAAAGTTACATTTTTTTCCAAGTCAAATCTTGGTCGAGCTACAACAGTTAAAAACATAACTTTCAGAACAAAATTTTTGCTTTTACAACTACGATGTGGTTTATCCTCGTCTGGCAGCAAATAGTATCTCTCAGATTTCTTCGTCATATAGAACCATTTTTCGTCAATGTGAATAATATTATACATACTTTTAAACATTGGATCATGTGGTATACCTTCAAGCATCGACAAACAAAACTCCAACCGCAATCTTTTACCTTCCTCTGTTAGTTGTGGCTTTATGGCACTCGAATGACGTTGTATTGCACCTGATAATATAAGCCTATATAATGCACTTGTATTTGTATTCATGGCAACAGCTAAAGTTCGAACAGTTGTTCTTTTACTCAAAGGGATTTCACGAATTTGACTCACATCAATTTCAACTCTCTTGCGACCACTATTTTTTGTCTTCTTATGAGACACATCATGTGTCTCACTTTCATTTGCTCTTTTTCAAATACAGTCGACAGTTTTCCTACAAACTGAAAATGATGAAGCTACTGACTCTTTCACCCCTTGAGGTAATTTTCCATCAACACTTTTTTGTAGTAGTAGCTGATAGATGGAAATGCGCTCTTCATTACTCAACATTTTAACCTTTCTTTTCATTTGGAGTTGTTCCTCATCATTGTTTTGGGGCTGCATCTCTTGAATATTTTCGTGACTTTCATTCTGAACTTCATGGACTTCTTCTAAATCAGCTTTAAAATTTACATGAGTTACATATAATAATCATAACAAAAAAATCTCTACAAAATAAATATAACATAAAATCTATGAAATCTATGAATACCATACTAACACTGTAGTATAATCATATAAACAGGAGCATTAGAGTACAATTATATTTAGGCTAATTCTATATATGTAGAGTATCTCAAAGCATCACAAAGGCTTTTTATATTCATATAATATGGAGTATTAGAGGACAATTGTATGTAGGCTAATTCTAATTTGTTTATAATGCCATGTTACGGTTATGTGTTACTTTTTCTTACTTTTTGTTGTACTAACTTTCATCGTTCAATAATCACCATGCAGGTAGCCCAAAAAGAAACTACTAACTTACAGAAAAAGACATCACTGCGGATTATGGGATGTACCAGTTACGTATACTAACAAAAAAGAATTTAAGAAAATGAGATTACATACCAGCTATGTGAGTGTTGCTTTCTTCTCCTATAGCAAAGTTTTCTTCCTCACCATTTAAATCATGTAGATCTTGATTTAAATCAAACAGTGGCTCTTCATTTAAATCAAACAATGGTTCTTCATTTAAATCAAATGGAAAAGCATTGAGATCCATAGCAAAATTTTGTTCTTCATGAATAATATAAATTTGATAAATGAGTACCTAACTCTTATATATAGTGAAATTATAAGTGTTTTTGAAAAAATGTTGGGAAAAACAAATTTTAATTTAACTTTGGTGGTAAACATTTTAAGATTAGAGTATAAATTTTGGAGGGAAGTTTTTCAATTGAGTTTAAAAAAAAATTGATAACCGAAGCATGATAAGAGAAGTTGAAAAAAAATTGTATTGGCATGCTATTTTCAATACATAACCGCAGCAAAAACAATGTGATTTACTAGATGAACCATATGTATTGGTATTGCCAGTATATATTGGTATTGAAGGATGATTGAATTTAATTAATTTTGGTATTGGTATTGGGAGTAATTATGAGATGGGGTAAATAAATGTAAAATGGAGGAAATCAAAGACAAGGGTATAATAGGAACTTTTGTGTCAAACTAGTTTGTCCTTGGTTACTGCAATTTCTCCAAAATGGACATGTATTTTGAAACGGAGGGAGTATAAGCTTGTTCCAATGACGTTGCCGTCGGTGTTAACCTTTAACCAGGGAGCAGAGAGCACCTTCCAACGGATTGAAACCACCTCTCTGATCTGACGATTATGATGGGTAACCAATAATGAGTCAAGCAACGGGCCATCCGAGGCAACTTAAAAGTAGCAACCCACTCATATGAAATGGGTTGGGATGGATTTGTGATGCTTCTTCGCTCTCAAAAATACTGAAGTGAAGAGAATAAGAGAGAGATCATAATAAGGGAAAATACACTTTAAAATTGAATTTAATCCTATCCATTAATTTAATCTAACGGCTATTATATATTCCTTTCATCTCTCATATTAACTACTACTCTCGCATGAATATGATATACTGTATATACAATTATTTTACCGAACAAAATTAAATAATTATCCTTATATTCTTAATCATTTCTACACGAGGACAAAATAAGAGTTTGTCCACATAACATTCAAAGAAAAAACTCATGTATAAATTGATTTCTTCTCCCGTAATTTTATTTTTTTATAAAAAAAAGTAGATTTTATAGACGGTCTATTTTAAGCTAATACATTTTTTTGGTCAAATAGTTTAATGGTTAGAGCTCACATATTTAAATGTGAAGAAGTGGGGTGTCCGGGATTCGAACCCCAACCCCTACATATAATATGCAATATCCCTACCAACTGAGCTAAGCTCACGCGAATTTAAGCTAATACTACTTACAAATAATTGGTATATAATCATGATTTAATAAAGTGTGATAGAGATTCATAACAGCTTGTAATAATAATACTATGAGTATTTCGTGGAAAGTGAGTGGTGACTGAGACTGTGGAAGATTCTCATCTCATTCATTCTTACGTGGTTGAATTAGCACATCCACTTCATTAATTAAGTAGTAGGAGTACTATCCAAACATGCCTAATATGCCTATAGTTCTTAAAAGTATACATTTTCTACTTATCTATTTTACACTATAAACCAAGGAAGAGCCTAGGAGCATCTACAATATTGTAGAGATTCTCATCTTTGAGGTCTTAAATATATCTCATATTGACATATAATTTTTTAATAAAAAGGTGACGTGGGCCCATTTAAGAATGTAGTCTTAATTTAGACCTTTTATCTTTTAAGACCCTTAATTTTTTTTCCACAACGGGGATACCTATTAGGTACGAGGTCTTAAATGTTTAAGATTCTCCCATTGTGGATGTTCTAAGAGGTGTAAGTTTGTAAAGCAATTTAGTTAGCTTATTGTAATATTAATAATCTGCAATAAGAATGTTACTACAGTTGTCTTCAGAGATTGTTGTCACCATTTTAATTTATAAGCTTATAAAAGATACAAAGTAGTAGCCAAATTTGTCCTTCCATCTCACCACTTTAGTTTTCTGTAAAGACAATTGTGATCACCACTTTATTTACTCTAATTTTGCACATGAATTTGATTTCCTGTGACATCATTATCTGTTGTGAGTACATGGTTAATTTTTTCCTTTGGTTTTGTTCTCAGTGTACAGGGTGGTTTGTTATCAACATTGTATAATAATAGAATATTTTGGAAAATTCTGAAACTTGAATATTTGAAAAGTGTGCATTGATCTGCCTTATTGGGTGATTATCCAATTTCATCCCTTTATGTGTACATCCAACTCCATGATATATTTTCTACCACAAGTAGCAATTATACAGCACTAGTTGATAAATGTCCAATATGGTTTCTGTCAACTGTACTTAGCTGATCTCCATGGAGTTCCTACTGCCCTCTTCAATTCAAAGGAAAGAAAATAGTTTTTTTTTTTTTTTTTTGAAGTAGATTGGGTATCTCTGTGCAAAGTGTATAAACTAATTCCTTAAATCGGGTAAGGCATCACAATGAATTACAAAACTCTTCTAGATTTGAAATCAAGACCTCTAGGAGATTCCTCACCATCTCATTAAGTATTCTAGGATAGAATAGAAAATACTTATTTAAAACTTTTTTTTTTATCAAGTAAAAACTGCAATAAAATTTCAAGAGCTGCTTGAACCGCTTACAAACTTAATCCATAATAGTTCTAGAATAAGGTAACCCTACACTATCTCTAAAAAGAAAAGATGTAATAAAAGAATGTCTTATCTAAGAATGTGAGAAAATCTGCTCCTAATGCTACGCCAAAAAATCATGCAATTATGCTATCTGTTGCGCATTCTACAAGGAATTCCCACCTGATCCGACAAAGCTTTACACACAATTAAAGAATATGTTTCCAACCAAATATCAACTAAGCACATCTCAGAAGCTCTCTCAATGGCAATCATGCATGCACAAAACTCAGCTTCAAGAGCAGAAGCAAAGCCCATATTTTGAGAAAAGGCACCAAGAAAGAGAGAAGCACTCCTGTAAACAATCCCAATAGAGCCACAAGGATGAGACCCAACAGAGGAACCATCACAATTAATCTTAACACAACCCAAAGGGGGCGCATCCAGTGAACATCCTGAACATGTACAACTCTGCCTAATTTGAAAGGAATCCCAAATAATTGTGATAATTTGAAGTCAGTCATGGAGGTAGAACCTTAAGCAATAACAAGCTTGAAACTAAGAGCTACTTCGGAGATACTAATTATAATTTTATTAAATTAAATTGTTTTTTTGAAGAAGCTAAATTATCTCACGGAAATTAGCATCAAAGAGAATTGAGTACATTCTAAAACCCAAGTGAACACTAACTGACCAACCAAAGTGGATTATATTAAATTGTTAATTTAAACTTAACGGATCATCTAAACTAATCCAAATTAATTTTATTCATTTTGGTTTATGTTTGGTTTCACTATTGATGTAGCCAAAATTAATTTTAAATGTGTAGAATTGATTTGACATGTTTGGTTTCTCTAGAGTTGAATTGATTGTCTCTAGAATTGATTCTACTTGAAGTTAGAAGTTTACTTATTATCATGAAATATATTGTTCAACTCACTTTTACAAGAATTTATTTAAACATAAATTACTTTACCTTCAACTCAATTTTAAACATAATCAATTTTATATAGTTAATCAATTTAAAATTAATTTTTCTCCCAACAGAACCAAACATATATTTATATGATCGTTTTAATTTATCATATGAAACCAAATCAGATACAGCTAGAAACTATGCTTTAATTAAACCTAAAACAAACTAGGCTTTAATTTTCCCTTTTACAATCTACAATCTCAAATATAAGGAATTTTTTTTATGTGTATTGAATAATTGATATATTGATCTATATTATCAATCAAATACATCAATTATTTAATAAATCTGATCAATAGATATTTATTTATATTTGAGATCAGAGTAGAATACTAAAGTTTCTAAAGTCATTTGATTGATACATGTGAAAAAATATTTATTAATAGAAATCAATCTCCTAAATAACTCTCAATTATCATGTGTGATTAATCTTTGGAGCTAAGCGGCAATGATATTTTTTCTTGACAAAAATCTGTACCCAATTGTACAGCCAAGACGTTAGGCAAATGAAATGAATGCCATAATTTATTTTGTCACAATATTTATTTTAATCCGTGCTAGTAGCAGCTGGGAGTAATATTGATTGAGTTTGATTATGAATTCGGGTAGAAAATGAATTAGCTCAATCTTAGACTAAGATGAGATGATGTGACTAACTACGTTAGTGGGGAGCATAACAAACCAACCACCAAAACAAAGCAAATTTCAAGCAGTTTAATTTGATAATGACATTAATTAATATTCAGCTCTTTCTTTTGGTACATGTTAATATTCTGCTTCTGATAGGAAGAGACCAGATCAAATAATTGACATGGTGGGTAGATCAAAATTAGTAATTATAGTATGAGGATGTTTAGAGTCTCACTCTTGAGAGATTATTTGTATGTTTAGTGTGAGTTGTAATTCTCATACTAAATGAAAGAGTAGATATTGATTAAGGTATAATTGTGAGTAAATTCATGTTATATTAATTAATTTTTTAAAAAATTAAAAAAAATAAATTCTTACACCAAACCTTATACATTTAATGCAAGATTGTGGGATGTCCAACCAAAACAATTTGCTGAAGCAAATTTTCTCACACAAAGTCTACTATACCTTTAATGCAAGATTGTGGTATTGCATTTGGTTACTTTTTAATGGAATGCTTAAATGTATATGAGATTTCATGTATGAAAATTTGCTTCAACAAATTGTTTTGATCGAACATTCCACATTCATGTGGTCCTACACAATGTTCACCAACTTGAACTAAATATCAATATGTTAGTGTAAAACAGCATGTAAACTCTACAATAGTGTAGTGAATCCACATGCCTTGATGAGAGAGGTAGTGAATCTACAATAGAATCAACTTTCAACATAAAATCAATTATACACTCGACCAACCAAACATGTTAAAGTCATCAATTTAGTGTATGTTTGGTTCTACGGTGGATAAAATTGATTTTGATAGAATTGACTTTAGCAAAATTGATTTTAGTTAAAAATGATTTGAAGATAATTGATTTATGTTTGGATACATTATCCTTAAAGTGATTCTTATCAATTCATGTTGTTTGGATAGCTTGGGTCAAAATTACTTTTAGATGTATCACATCTAGAATCAATTTTAACTCCTTCAAATACGTAACCAAAACCCACATTAGCTTTTGCTACTTTTTCTTAAATGCATGTTTGGTATTACGATGGATTTGCCAAAATCTTGATAGATTATTGTGATTTTTTGTCTTGTAAATACAACTCGATTGCCCAACTGGTTTGGTGACCTCAGGAGGTTTAGACGCAAAATTGGTTGCTAGAGGTAAAATCCTAACAGAGAACCCATTTCGTTAAGACAATTTTAAGATTCAACAAAAAAATTATTTTCAAATTTATTTTTTAAAGATACCCATTGTCTTCTCTACACAACGTCCAATCTATCAATTTCAACATTTGTCACTAGAGTTAGAACTTTTAAACTCTATAATTGATTTCTTCTCCCATAAAAATATAAAAGACAAATGCTTTATAGATGAAGTATTTTAAGCTACTATTACATACAGGGTGGTGATAGTTGACCACCATATATGACACACACATCTTCTTCTATCACACATAAATGTGACACGCGGCTATGTTACTCACACTATCTCACCTAACACTCTCTTTCACATAAGATGAAATTACTTAAATATAATTTTACATGATATATATATATATATATAAAATAGGAGTAGGGAAAAACAGATTACAATTACTCTTCTACCACTGTTTTGGAAGCTGAAGCTATTGGCCTTTTGGAATCCATCAAACTAGCAATCTCAAAAGCTTTTCACCATGTCGTTTTCGAAAAAGACAACAAGATTCTAGTTGACTTACTAAAATCCACCACTCCCCCTATTAATGAAATTGATGATTGTAAAACTCTGTTGCTTAGTAATTTCGACTATATAATGTCGTTTGTTAGGAGGCAAGCTAATAAAGTAGCTCACAACATTGCTAGAGCTACTTTATCTCATCCTATCCTCCATGTTTTAAGTGATGTACCTACTTCTTTGTACTCTATGATATTGAATAAAATACAATAATTTTACTTTTGCTTAAAAAAAAGGAGTAGGGGAAAAAAGAGTGTCTTCATAACATTGTTGTTACACATAAAAGTAAGCGGTTATTAATCATAAGTCATAACGATAGAGATTCATAACAAGATGGAGACTCGTAACAACATGGCACAAAAGATTAACACTACATGAATTTCGTGGAAAATGGGAGGTGATGGTGTGGAAGATTCTTCTCATATAATTCTTACGCGGTAAATGCTTTAGAATGAGCAAATCCACTTTATTAAGCATTTCCAAATATGCATATACTTAGAGATACATTCTCTTTGTGACCAGTTTCACACAATATAATTAGTAAGTGTCAAAAAGAAAATAAAATTAGTAAGTGTAAAAATTAAGCTTATCCATCATATAGTGACTAAATTTGCATCAAGTGTTATCCCCGTCCTAATGAGCGATTCAACTAACTTGAATTTTTTTATCTATGATCTAATTTTCAAAAAGTATAACTATTTTCCTCAAAAAAATAAAATAATATATAACTATTTTCAATTGTATTTGTATTATCAAATTAATAATATTATATATAACTCTCATTTTATTATCTTTGAATTTGTATTTACATCAATACTTGAAAAGATATATATATATATATATATATATATATATATATATATATATATATAATCAATATATTAAACTCCTAAAAAAATCAATATATTAAATACACTATATAGCTTTCCTTAATATCCACAAAAACAAAATTTAATGCTTCTAGCCCTAATCATAAGCCATTTTTTTAAAAGAAAAGTATCACTAATCCAAAAAGTCTGAATGCAATTTACTAAATACATTAATTATTTTTCTCAAAATATATATCCTTAAATAATAATATTGTAATTTTTCATAAGAGATGAGAAATAAATATTTTTTTAAGAAGATAAATTAGTCTATCCAAATTAATATCAGAGAGAATCGAATAAATCAAACTTAAAGAAAAACACACTTTTTGGTGGTGGCGGGGTTAGAACCCCCAACCTTACATATATTATACATTGTCCACACCAACTGAGTTAAGCCCACACGAAAACCGTAATCCATTTGGGTTGAAGAGTAGATATTGAACACACATATATTTATATATTATATATATTTGAAAAGTGTTGAATCACTATAAATAGGAACTGGGGTAATAGTTGATCAGCAACACAGGGAGTACTAGACAATTTCCTTCCTATATTTTGTTTTTATTCAGCTAAAGCCAAAACTAGCCTATGATATTATGATCAACCTCAAAACTCTCACACATACTATTTCCACCATTACAAATTCATGCTTTAGCTTCTGAACTCTGAACAATCACCACTTTCTCTTCATATGTTTCTCTCTCTCTCTCTCTCTCTCATTTTGTTATTACAAAAACCAAAACAAATTTCAAAACAAAACAACAGAAGCAGTCAATGACAACCTTATTTCCTCCGACTCTTGACCATGTTCCTGTTGGATTCAGATTCCGACCAACAGATGAAGAGCTTGTAAACCACTATCTCAAAAAAAAGTTACTTGGTAATGATTCCATTGTAAACAATGTTATAGCTGAAGTTGATGTATGCAACTATGAACCTTGGGACTTACCAGGTAAAAAAACAAACAAACCCTTCATTATTTTCTCATAAAAATGCAACCTTTTTAATGTTTTTCATCTTTTTCAGCTTTTTCGGTTGTAAAATCAGATGACCCAGAATGGTTTTTTTTGTGTCCTATTGATTATAAGTATGCCAAGAGTAAAAGGTTTAAGAGGACAACAAATACTGGTTTTTGGAAAGCTACTGGTAAGGACCGGAAGATTAAGGTTAGGGGTAGCAATAATATTATTGGGATTAAGAAGACTCTTGTTTACTACAATGGTCGTGTTCCTGGTGTTAAAAGCAGCTGGGTGATTCATGAATATCATGATACCACCTTTGAAGATGACAAGGTTTGTTTTGTTACAATAAAGGCTTTAAATGAGTTTATTTGAGTTTTTATTTATTTATTTAAATGAGTATGACAAAACATGAGTTTATCCAGGATTTAATAATTTTCCTCTCTGATTGGCTGTTCTGTAATTTGATGTTTATTGGATTCATTGTTTGAAATTTTGAACTTTGAACCCTTTTTTCTTTTGGTATCATATTTGTTAGTGGAACAACTAGTAATAGCAGATTAAAGAAAACACAAATCACAAACAATGGAACATGATCTTTTATTTACAAAGACTGTTTTTGAGATAAAGTTTTTGTTAAAATGTTATTTTGTTTTATGACACGATACCAAGTCACTCTTTTTCAGTTTTTGAATGTCAATAGGACTGTTGAAGAAACTAGTTTATGATTGCTTAATATTGTTTGTTTTGTCTTGGTAATTATTTGTACAAATTGCTTAATATAAATGTTGATTATGATGATCCAAAATTTTGTAGAGGACTTTTGTTTTATGTCGCTTGATGAAGAAAGCTGAGAAAAAAGCTGAAAAGGAAGCTGAAGCAGATATACATGATGAAGGGGAGCCAAGTAGACACATGAGTTCTGACCATGAAAGTCAAGAAATTTTTGAAGGAATTCCTGATGTAAGGAGTTCATCCTTGATAAATGATATAGAAATTTTGAGAACAAAGTTTTGGATTTAAGCCTTTCTACATGAAACATGCTGAGAACTTATATTTGTTTTATAGGTGAGTGAAACTTTGCCAGAAATAAATATGGAATCAATATTTCAGGCACAGGAAGAAAATTTCTTTCCTTTCTCACCACAACAGTCTTCAATCTCTGAAAATGAGCAGGAAGTATCAATCCCAAACTCACGACTTCACGATGCCTATTTTAGAAATGACAACATCATTGTTCAGAGTCCATTTAAAACTATTGAAGAGGAAGATAAGTTCATCAGTTCAATGATTATTGACGGGGATTTGGACAGCGGTCATGTCCAGTCCGAGTCGTTGAAAATGGTCTACTATGGAAGCAGTGACACAGATGCTGAAGTAGTCTCTACACCGGTAAATAGATATTGTTCAAAGACCAAATGATATTAAAGTGTGTATCTCTTATTAGTGAACCATCCATTGCTGTGACATCATTTTAGCAATGCTTGGTGATTTTCTTTTATAGATTGTGAAAAAGTACATGGATGAAATGAAATATCTAGGTTGAGTTAGTTTTGATGTTTTTCTTTAATAGACTCAGAAGTACTCTTTTCTTTATACTTTGATGTGGCTGTTATTCTCTTCCTTTTGAAATGCTATAGATTGAACTTTCATAATGTTTATTTTCTTCTACAATTTTACAGTGTGGCGATATTCTTGATACTTCAACGGCATTTCTTGAACATCCTAGTTCAGGCGAATACTGTGCATCAAAATTGTTGAAATCAACACATGGTAATGTTCATGGAAGCACCTGTTTTCAATCTTTAAAGAACGGTGAAATTGAAGACAACAACGAGAGTACCTTTCAAGATTATTTTGGGGGATTAGAGGCATCCTCTTGTGATTCAACTGCAGATATACCTTTGGAGATGATCAATTGTATTAAAATATCTAGTTCGCCTTCCACTCTAAGAAAACACAAAAACCAGTATCATCCAAGACCAGCCATCTTCATGTCAAAAAGAGCTGCTTCAAAAAGATCTTGAGGTAAAAAAACCAAGCAACTGAACTAAGAATGAAGAAGCCTATCTTGATCAAATGATTCATTCGAAGCAAATTTAATTCTAACATATTAGACCATGAAGTGTTAGCTTAGTGGTAACAGTTTGATTTTATAACCAGACAATAGTTCAAATTCCTGTAGGAACAGTTGTAAAATGGTCGTTAGAACCACTTTAATTAATGATAATTTCCTTATTCCTCAATTTTAGTTTTAGAACATACCAACGATAGTTACATGCTTAATAAGGTGTATTGTGAACTTCTGATAAGAAATTGCTTACTGTAAGATCAGAAAATCAGTTTAATAGCTTATTGTAATATCGAGACTCTGCATAGAGAATGTGACTAAATTTTTCTTCGAAGATTGTTGTCGCCATATTAAATGTGATGACATTTAAATGTTTGTTTGATTAATTTGGCGATCAATTTAGGGTCTTATAATTTGCACAATGTGAATATTGAAGGTAAATAAATTTATTTTGTTTGATGAATTTAGAATGTCTCTTTCAAGACGAACTTTGTTTCACTGTAAGTTGCATCATTGTAAGGCCATGTGATTTCTATCTAGTGTATCTCATCATCATGATGAAATTCTTGACACAGAAAAAGTCCAGAAGCAGTGTTATTGGTTTTGAAGAAGGGGGAGATGAAGAAGTTTCCTTGGTGCCAGAGTAGTGATTCTTGGAATCTTATAAAGTATTCTAACTGTCGGAAAGTGTTTTTCAGCATGAATTGCATTAAAGAAAGAGTATATGATTATCTGTGACATCATTATCTGCTGTGAGTATATGATTAATTTTTTGCTTGATTTTGTTCTAATTGTACAGAGTCATTTGTTATCAACATTGTATATGATAGACAAAAGTATTTGGAAAATTCTGAAGCTTGAATATTTGAAAAGTGTGTTATGATTTGCCTTACTGGTTCTGGCTTTGATTTCACACTTGTTCTACTGCTTGTGCGTCTTCTGGTAGGAGATCAGCAGATCTTCGTTTTGTGCTTGTGTTTGTTTTAATTTTGCTGCCATATCAGCAATTGCTGCCACCGGCTCTCCGTTTGTTGTTCATTATTGAAACAGAATGATCGGCACTTCTAGGGTGTCCGCTGGTTGGACTCTCACCGATGAAGCAAAAGATCGTGGTGCACCAACTGAGGAAGAAGACATACTACAATCAAGTACTCAAAAGATTGATGATATTAATAGTGGCAACACTAAATGATCCTGAAAGAGTTTCTTAAAAAGAGAAACTTGTGACAATTTTTGTTCACAATCTCAACCGAAACAAAAAAATCCAATGAAGAAAAGATGTAGGGTGATAATTGGACTAATGCAATACCCCATGAAACTGAAATGATCTTCTGGAGAATTGTTCCCTTCATCCATGTGTCTTGTGTACTTGAAATATAATGCAAAAATTTATATTTCAATAAAATGCAATGCATAGCAAAATGAACCAATGCCCTCTGTTGAACATAAATGGCACTGAAGCATCATCCTCTATTTCTCTACACACACAATACATATCAAATGAGATGTGCAGTAGCCAATACTCATTCAATGTAGGATTGTGTGCTAAAGAGTTTGTTTTTTTATTCTATTGAACAATCCGAAATAATGGACACACCTTGTCCGTTTGATTAGAGGAAAGGAAAAAGACGATTTTAAACATTTGTTGTCCGGAGAGGGTGAGAGCAAAGTTCCTCTTGAACCAATATTAGCCCACCTTCAAAAATGTAAATTTGAAGGAGAGAAAATATTTGTTTGAATTTAGACTTATATATATTTTTATATAATACGATTGAGTATCGCGACGGGGACAAAGCTAAATTTACTCATCTTGTACTCACGTTATGTTCTTATTCTCTCTCTTCCTTTTTCTCTCTATTGTTCTTTTACCAATAAAAGGAGAATAAAATAAAAATGTCACAAATGATTGTACAAATATCACTACAAATAAAGAAATCACGGTCGAGCACATTGAAATATTATTTTGATTCTATAAAGTATAACTACCGGTATAAATCAATAATCTTTTACACCTAAAAAGAGTAAATTTACAATTTATCTTCAAATAAATCAATAATCTCTTACACCTAAAAATTCTCGTTTTCTTAAAATAAATGTGAGACCGAATGCTTTTGAAGAATTGTGAACAATTTTATTCAAACATTCAATGAAAACTAGTTTCATTATCATTAGTAAATTTAAACCAAATCGTATTTAAATGGGGGGTTCTTCCTAAGTTGCTCTTGTGGGCTGTGGCTAATTGTCAATGAAGGTTGGATAAATTATACTCAATTATTTAAATACAATTTTAAAAAGTAAAATGAGAAAAATGCTAATGAATGAGTTGAGATTTGTTCCATTTATAAGAGAGATAAACACAAACGAATATTATTGATATTTTCCATTCTAGTCTATCTTTATCATAAATTGACAATAGATGGATGATGGGTAGATTGAGCAAATCCGAACTCCTTTTTGAAAGTACAAAAATTATTATTTTCGATGTGCATTAATTCTTTTTTTATTTTTTAATTAATGTTTTTAAGATACTCTCTTCGTCTTAAATTGTAAGCAAAAAAACTCAAAATCACACTTAATAAAAAAACTAAAACATAAGAATTTGGAGTATAGTTTTTTGTGTTTTCTTTGAAATAAGTCTCATGGGAAGAAGTAAAAACATTTTTCATTGACTATATGTTATGGAGAAAATAGAAGAGAGAAAATTGAATGTAATTTGCATTTAATTTTATGAGAATAAGAAAAAGTTTTTCTTGAAAATGATTTCAAAAAAAAAGATTAAACAAAATAAAAATTTATCATTTTTGCTTACATTTTAGAATAAAGAAAATGAATTTTTTTTTACTTTATTTTTATTTTGAGACGTAGGGAGTATTTGTTAGTAGCATGTAATTTTTAATAATAACCAAAGTGAATAAAGAATCCATTTACGAGAAATTAAAAACCTACACCCATCAATTATTCGAACTAACAGACCAAAACTGAAGACAAGTGAAAATTAATGACAAAATCTATATTGTGACAATTTTTTAGTGAGACCTAGTGAGACATGGTGGGCCAAGGATGAAACCTAGTGATAGTTTGTTCAAAGGCGTCTTCTAGGGTGAGAGACCTTAATAGGTCTCCCACGATAGGCAAGTGAAAAATCTGCAGGTGTACCGTACACTTGCATACACCAAATCAATTTATGTTCTCTCTCCTGTGTAACTCATTCTTCCCTCAACCTCTCTCCTCTTCCTTTCTGCAAAATCCCAGCAACACAAAGATCTTCAATGAAAGACAACAAATGGCCCATATATTCATCTTTGTTTGTTAACAAAATTTAACATTTTACACTAATTTATTTTTTCATTCTGTCTCTCTTTCTCTTAATAACAAATTAATAGTAATAGATTAACATTCTCTTCAAAAGAACAAAAAACGTAAAATTGGATTTAGTCCAAAATAATCAATGGAATCGTTGATTAAATAACAACCTGGTTCAAGATTTCTAATGTTTTGTTCTCTCTCTTCTTATCTATTTGTAACCATATTTTTCTTCACAAATTTCTTTACAAGACAATAATACACAGATTTGGCATAAACTTGAAAAAAGGGTAAAAGAACATGTAAAAAAGGGATTCTGAGAGAAAAGATAAAAAAGAAAATAATCGAACAAACTCATAAAATTAGAGGATAAAAGAGAGCCACATCTAGTAAATTGATACAATTTTTCCATGAATCTCATAAATTTTTTTTTGTAGAAAACTCAAAAAGAAAGACACAAAATTGTGATGGTGAGTCAAGATCTTGGCGACGCTCCGAGTTCGTGGTCGGCATTGATGGGTCAGACGAACGAAGGAAGAGGTCAGCGTTAAGATTGTTGTCGGAGATGGTGATGCAAGTGGCCGGCTATGACGGCACAAATCTGGATCTGTAGAGGAAATCCATAAGATAAACATTCCTATTCTTGAACATAATTTACAGATATTAACAATATCAATTTCTATTTAAGAAAATCATAGGATAAAAGTTCAAAAATTTCCCCATAATTTTTCCGTAGCTACAATGGTGGATCTGGAAGAGTTGAGGGAATAGGTAAAGCGAAAAGAAAGTAAAAATTATTTGATGTTGTGAGTACATGTTAACAACCATAGAGCTTCACTATCTAATGGCTGAAAAACAATATTCTTCCTTACCTATGGTGAGAGACCTATGAAGCTCTCCCACCCAAGACTTTCCCTAACCTAACTAAGATAGGAGTGGCTAAACTACCAAAAGTTGGCAAAATACGCATTGGAAATTGACAAAGATATATTCTTCTTTTTGTGGGAAAAGGTGGAGCAAATAATTGATATAGTGGGCGAAGGATGAAACCTGGGGATCAAGAATAAGTTATCATAGTGAGAAGTGTCTTTGGAATCAAGAGCAAGAATAGAATACTCCCTCATCCTATAGGAGTTTTTTTTTTTTTTTTTTTGTAGATGAGGTGATTTACTAATATTCTCGATGATCACATCGGTGGAAGTTTTGGATGGTCGCTTGCTACTTCCTCCGTCCCATAATATAAGCAAAAAAAATTCATTTTATTTGTCTCAAAATATAAATAAAAAAGACAAATTTTTATCCTAATTAATCTTGTTTTTTAAAAAAATCTCTTTTCCAAGAAAAACTTTTGTTTATTCTCATAAAAATTAAATGCAAATTACATTCAATTTTCTCTCTCTTTAATTTTTTCCATAACCAATAGCCAATGAAAATTATTTTTACATCTTCCTATAAAACTTTTTCCAAAAAAACACAAAAAACTATACTCCAAATATGTTTTAGTTTTTTTAATAAGTGTGATGTTTTTTTTTCTTATAATTTGGGACGGAGGGAGTATTATTTAGATGATGAGTTTTCACTATTATCATGTTATTTTTTTTCAAGCCAGATTCAAAATTTGTGGTAGATTTATTTTTTATTTTTTATTTTTTTTATATGATGGATTGTAATTACATTATTGAATTTGGTGCTCTGACATAGGGACACAAATGCTTTATAATTACATGTAAAATAAATTACTTTCAAACAAGAAATATGAATTAATATGGAGTACATATTGGATTTTAGAGTAATATGCCCAAGACCAAGAGAATGATTGGAGAAGTTATTAAAATTCCAGGATGTGACTTGGGTGCACGGTGCAGCATTTGGGTTCACTACTCTACTTAGTGTGTGCAAGTTATGTTTCCTATAGCATGATTAGTATAGTTTTTAAATTATAAGTAAAAAGACCAACTTTTATTTTATTTAATTATGTTATTTTAAAAATTTATTTTTTACAAAAAAAAATTAAATGTAAATTGCATTTGTTTTACCCACTCTTCCTTTTATTTGCTCTATAACTAATAACCAATAAAAATTGTTTTTACATCTTTCTATAAAACTTATTCCAATAATAACACAAGAAACTAAACTGCAAGTTACTATGTTTTAGTTTTCTTAATAAATGTGAGATGAATTTTTTAGTAATATTTATATCAAAATTAGGACAAGAGGGAGTATGAATGAAACCTATCAAAACATATTTTTACCAATAAAATAACAACACTCTGTGACGTCAGTATCATAGCCTAGTATTGTACCCAAAAAAAGAAGGGAAAATATAAAACCTAATACTGTGACACAAACACTCTAAACTTCTTCTTCTTCAAACAATGGAGACCTCAACTTCAATGCCCATAGGTTATAGATTCAGACCAACAGATGAAGAACTTGTGAGTCACTACCTAAATCACAAGTTGCTTGGTAATGATGCGATTGTCAATAACGTAATAGCTGATGTTGATTTTTTAGGCTCTGCACCATGGGATTTACCAGGTATTATTAATATTATACCTCCTCAATGTAAAAAAATAAAAAGACATTTTTTCCTACTTTAATGGGTTATATTAAGAGGCTAAAATGAAAAATATACCCAAACAAAATGGTGGATTATTTATTTATTTTTTTTTTGCTTTTTTTAATTTTTTTTATTATTGTGCTATTAGCATTGTCCAAGGTGAAATCGGATGACAAAGAATGGTTTTTCTTCACTTGCCTTGATCCCATGAAGTCCACCAAAAGCAAAACAAGGTTTAATAGAAAAACCAATATCAAACCTGAAACCGAAACCAAAACCAAAACCAAAGATGGTTATTGGAAGATCACCGGTAAAGATCGTGAAATCAAGACAAAAGGTACCAACATTGTAATAGGCATAAAAAAGACTCTTGTTTTCTATGGTAATCAACATGAAAAGACCAACTGGGTTATGCATGAGTATCATTCCTTTCCTGATAACAAGGTATGTGTTGGTTTATTTTATTTTGAAATTGCATGTGTTGTTTTATAATGTTATTATATATTGTGTGAAAATAATATCTTTTCTACTTCTATAGCTTGAACTAGCCGTGTTTGATTTTTCTTTAGATGTTTTACTACCGATCATTTTGACAATAGAAAGTTACTGATTGTATCATCCGTAAAGTGAATTCCTTTGATGAATTTTTAGTCAATTTATTTATGACCTAATTTTTCTCAAATTGCATGACTTTTTATTTATGACTAGGGTTTTGCTAACGTTGAAGTAAGAACTGTTTGTAAGAATTTTAAGGGCTAAATACCACTTTTGGTCCTTTTAGTTTGACATAATTCTCAAGTTAGTCCTTTAAGTTTCAAAAGTTTCAATTAAATTCTTTTAGTTTGACAAAATTCACAAGTTAGTCTTTTAAGTTTCAAAAATTTCAAATAGATCATTTTAGTTGATAAATTGTTTCACCGTTACCCATGTTGGCAGTAACCATTTAGCTGATGCTAATGTAGCCGTTAAGTTGTTGACTTGAATCAAAATGCTACTTTTTAAAAGCTCCAGGGTATCAAAACACTACGTTTAATGGTCACAAATGATCATTTATAGTGCTAGAAAAGCAGCTATTTACAACAACAAATGTTTTTATGGCACTATTAAACGACATTTATAATGCTAGAATGATATTTTTGACCATTAAACGTAACGTTTTGTGACCCTGGAGCTTTTAAAAGGCAGCGTTTTGATCCAAGTCAATAACTTAACGGCTACATCAACATCAATTAATTATTTACTGACTAGCAGAGGTAACAGTGAAATAGTTTATCAACTAAAAAGACCTATTTAAAACTTTAGAAACTTAAAAAACTAACTTGCGAATTCTATCAAACTAAAAGAATCTATTTGAAACTTTTGAATCTTAAAGGACTAACTTGGAAATTCTATCAAACTAAAAGGATCAAACATTTACCGTGGATTTAATTCAATATACAAGTGAGTGGGGTTTTCCAGCTTGTGAAGTTGGGGATCACAACTTTTACCGTGGAATAGTAAGCTCTCAAAGCCGCGTCAAACAAAGTAGCCAGCCAATCATGTGAAAACATGATCGGATAGTTAACATGTTTTCTCGTCATTTGAGTTTGACACTTTTGGTTTCTTGGCATTAGAAACTGTTGATATTCTACATATAGTTAGAGGGTCATGCATATCAATGTTATGGCTCATAGATCATGAATGTTGTGTTTAAGAAAATTGATTTTACCATCTAAAAAGGGTTAGCAACGCAGCTTGCTGACAAAAAATTATTTCATACATGAATCTTCTCATACACAATTCGTCTTTTGGTAGAGCTTATTAACCACTTGAACTCAATTACTTGGTTCTATAAATATCAATGAAAAAAGAAAGAAAGAAAGAAGAGGTTTGATGACATATATGGACTCTTGAGAAAAAGAGGAAGAATTTTGGCATTTTTAGTTTCTTTTTTACGGTTTGAAAAGACTCCCTTTGTGGAGTATATTATTTCCCACGGCTTGGCTTTTTGTTTTGGTTCTAGCTTTGCAACTCGATCTAGATTTTGGGTCTAGTGAGATTTCTGACCCATATGTTTGTTCCAGACCGATGATGTTTGGTTTTTTCGTACTGACGCTGGTTTATGTTCCGCCATGATTGTGGTTTATGTCTGTGGTTCTATTTGGATTTGTCGTAAGCACTATTGTGAAGTTGAGTATTTTCGTTCGGCATCAATTTGGTGTTTTGTTATGGTGTTTCTTTTGAATAATTTGGTGAGTTAAAAAAATGCTGACAATGTGTTTGTGATTTGAATTTTTTGGCTGCTTCTCTCTCTTTATATGTTGCTATGATGATTTTTCTCTTTGATTGATTTTTTTTTTAAGCTCTCTTTATTGGTATATTGGTTCATTTCTTTGATTGTTTCTTCTTTAATTGATCGTTTCTTTGTTGTTGATTTCTCTTTTTGATTGACTTATTATCTTTGATTGTTCCTCCTCCTTTGATTGTTCTTCTTTTAATTGGTTCATATGTTTGATTATTTGAATCGGTTTATTTTGATTCCTCTCTCTTTGGCTGCTTATGTTGAAGAGTCCCACATTAAATAAAAGATAACATGAACATGTGTTTATAAGTGGAACAATCCTCACTTCACAAGTTAGTTTGTGGGGCTGTGTTAGACTAAACCATGACTGATAAGATGATATCAAAACCTCTGTGAGATATACTGGACCACATGCTTTCAGGTTTCCACTATCGGGTCTTCATTTATGTCCAGGAACCAAACCCAATAGTGCTGGTCATGAGGGAGGGGGGGGGGGGGGGGGGGGGGGGGGGGGGTGTTTAAGAGTCTCACATCGGATGAGAGATAACTTGACAATATGTCTATAAGTGAGGGCAATTCTCACCATCACAAGTCGGTTTTTTGAGGTTGGGTTAGGCCCAACCACGATTGATAAGAGTTTGTTGTTCAGTTTGATTTCTATTATTCATATTGGTTTTACCATTTATGTTCACGAATCAAGCCCAATAGTGTTGGTCAAGAAGGGGCATGTTAAAGAATCTCATATCGGATAAGAGATGGTCTCACAATGTGTTTAAAAGTGAAGGCAATCCTCACCTCATAAGCCGATTTTGTGGGGTTGTGTTAGACCCAACCAAGATTTCTAATATGGTATCAGAGCCTTCGTTAAGATCCATTGAGTCACATGCTATTAGGTTTCCGCTATCGGGTCACCGACCATTTATGTCCACGAACAAAACCTAATACTGCTGGTCATGACGGGGTGTGTTAAAGAGACACACTTCAGACAAAAGATGACATGAACATGAGTTTATAAGTGGGGACAATTCTTACCTCACAAACCGACTTTTTGATTGTGTTAGACCCAACCACGAATGATAAGGGCTTCTTGTTCAGTTTGATTTCTCCTATTCCTATTAAATTGATGGTTTATTCATCACAAGTACGTAAAAAATCAATGTTAAGATATATTTTCTCTTTGCAGGAAAATATTGTCCTGTGTCGCTTAATGAAGAAAATTGAGAAGGAAACAAAAGGGCTAACTCATTCAAGTAGCCATGCCGCTGCCTCTATCTTTGGAAACATAGCAACAATGGATTCAATTCAATATGTAAGTGAATACATCCTCCAAATGTTTTGGTTAACTCCAAATTTGAGCAGAAAAAATTAGTTATGATGAGTAAAATTGATTTTGACATATTTAATTGTATTTTGGAAAAAATGATTTTTATTTTATAATTGGTCCCAACTTGAACCTAAAATTTGCAACCTATGAATTTAAACATGATTTTTATACTAAAACTTATTGTTCAACTCACGTGATCGAAATGTCACAGGTTTAAGTCATGTAAATAGTCATTTGTGTAAAAATAAAATAAAATTGGACACAATACACCAATTGATGGGACCCCTTCGTATGTGAAAGTTTTAGTGCATCAAACTACCATTTTTTTACATTCAACTCTCTTTTAAGTAAAATTAATTTCATTTATCGCAAAACCAATCATGCACTTTGTAGAACCGTTTTTGTCCAAAAGTGAGATGAATATAAAATTATTTATATTTGGATATATTCTCTACTATTTTTAAAATATGATTATGAGAGATAAAGTTTAAAGATATAAATAATAATATATCTAATCTTATAAGATGATTTTTTGGTGGTGGCCGGGGTTCGAACCTCAGACCATGTGTATTTTATGCATTATCCGTACCAATTGAGTTAAACTCACGAGGATATCTTATAAGATGATTTTATAATAACCACAGAGGGTTTAAGGTCTAATTTCAAGGAACATAAATGATATATTTCAAAAGTTGAAATACAAAGACATGTTACTTTATAAAGGGATACTAAAAAAGAACTTCAAGTTTTAGGAGAATAACATATATATATATATATATTTCTTTTTTATGGTGGCCGAGGTTTGAACCCCGAACCTTGCATATATTATGCATTGTCCATACCAACTGAGCTAAACTCACGAGGATATATATATATATATAACCCTTTTAAATTTATGTTATGCATAGTACAACTTAGAATTGATTCTTGCTTCACGTTTTTAGGCATGTGCTTCCCCTCCTCGATTGGATATGGAATATTTCTTTCCAGAAACACCGATTGAAGAGGAGTGTAGCATAAAATCACTGCTAAAACCAACCAGTCTTGAGAACGAAAACGGCATTGGACACGATCAACCTGAAGCTTTTGAAGAGGACAGTGCTGATGATTCTTCGTTCGTTGATTCAATTTTGAACGATGGTGTTTCAATTAGTAAAGAAACAAGTTAAACTCAACCTGCTTTTTTAATGATTCCACTTTATAATAGTCTTTAAATTAGAGTGGTGTACCTGTAGTCGTGTAGATACTGTACCTATGCTATGGCAGAAAAATTCATAGAATTAGTGGTTGTTTAAGAGGTAGATTATGTTGTATATATAACTTTGATATGAAAGTCCTAAGTTAATGTAATTCTTGGTATTAAAATTGCTAGGTCAGAAAAGAGAATTTCCTTGGATTAATCTCACTATGTTGAGGAGATCACTAGGAAATATAATAACTTTGATTACAAACTTATTTGAATACGATATGATCTAAGTATAAAACTATTCAAGAACACTGGTAAAAGTTTGAGACAATCAGAATATACAAGTATCATTCACAGCCTCATGTATGTCATTGATTGCACTAGACCCGACATTGACTAGGTCGTGGGAATGTTGTGCAGGTTTGTCAGTAGACCTAATAATAAACATTGAAAAGTCATTGATAGGGTTTTAAGATACCTAAAAAGAACAGTGAACCTTGGATTACATTATCAAAGGTTTCTCATTGTCTAGGAAGAATACACATATGCAACTTTGAACACCATCCAAAGCGACCAGTGGATATATATTTAGTATCGCTTGAGGAGTTGTTTCTTATAAATCTAAGAAACAGACTATATTAGCCCAGTCTACTATGAAGTCTGAGATGATATCACTAACATCAACTAGTGGCGAAGCAAGTTTGTTGAGATCCTTATTAGCAGAGATTCTCTTTCGGGAAAAATTATCGTCAGTTGTGTTGATCTATAGTGAGAGTATTGTGGCTATTGCAAAAATCGAGAACCGTTTCTTTAACGGTAAGAGATGACAAATACGTCATAAGAACAACATTGTTAGAGAATTACTCTCCACATGTGCTATAAGAGTGAATCATGGACACACTAACGAAAATTTATTCGATCATTTGACGAAAGGATTATCTACAGAGAAAGTTCATAATCATCAATTCAGATGTGACTATACTGTCTATGAAATCACTCATGTTGGTAATCTAACCTAAATGACCGAAGATTTCAAGAAATAGGTTCAATGAGTAATAACAAGCTGTGAAGTGATGAGATGAACATGCTATGATAAATCGTAAGAAGTATGATTCTCGAAGCTATAAAAGGTTAAAATAATATAAACTCTTAATGAGATTTATACCCTACATGGAGTGGAGTACTTAATTACATGAATACTCTTGATAGACTCGTCTTTGTGAATGTGGAAGTAAGGGCTGCTTCCTATGGATTTCTAGAGCAAAAGTTTCTACACATTGAAAGAACAAAAGGTAACTTTTTATACATAAAATTTACCAATTATTTCCAAATTTATATCTTTAATAAGTGAAAGGTGGAGCAAATAATTGACTAAGCTTCGTTACATTTGTCATTAAAAAAAAGCAATTTAATTATTTCCAATTTTAATCATGAAAATCCAATTATTTTTAATTTTAAATCCTTAACAAGTGAAAAATAATTATATTTCTTCCTTAAAAAAATAATTATTATATTTCTAAGAGACAAACCAACCTAATTGCTTATATTCTAAAGGTGGTTATATATAGGCCTTATAGTTTTTTTAGTAAATTTTTTCTTAGATTTGAAGTTTCTACCCTCCATTTAATAGTGACAAATCTTCTTTAAGAAATCCAAAAGAAATACAAGACGAATTCTTCTCTTCCGATCAAACTTTCTTCATACGTAAAAGTTATAAATTGAATTAAAGAATACAAGTGCTTTACTAGTATTCCTAAAACTTTTTTATTTATAGGTTTAATATGTATTGAGTTTTTGGAAATATTGAGAACTCGTATCGTAGAAAGTCTAATTAACCACGTAATCAAAGTACACTAACCGACTTGGCTCCTTTAGCCTTTCTTAAAAGAAAAATAAATCAAAGTACGAGTATCGACTTCCAAAATCAGTGTAACCATTCCCTCAAAAAGTCATTTAACTACATAACCTAATCAGCTTTTGCTACTTTTCTTTTTGTTGTTTGATTTTAAATAAGATTTAAGTCTCCAACAGATGATTGAGCTCAAATAATTAATAAGTTCTTTTTAAGAAGAATCGATCCAAGTTCGATTACTGATAAAAATAATTATTGGTCAAACTTTACCTACATTTGTGTTCGTACTCTAAATTATTAGAACATTTTTTTTTTTGTGGTGTCTGGGGTTTTAACTTCAAACCTTACATATATTATGCATTGTTCTTAATTACCAACTGAGTTAAGCTCAGGTGGACAGAACATCTTTCTCTTAAAATTAGAGGATTGACACCAAAATAATAGTCTTTTTTTGTCATGTATTATAAAGCCTAAAATAAAAACATTTAATTAATTACAACAAATAAATTAAAAAATCACAAGTATAAAATGGTATAGCAATTGATATGTTTAATTTAAATATTTTGCATCTCAAAAACAACAAAAGTTAAATTTTAATTTATATTATATCATACCTGCGCGAGGACAAAATAAGAGCTCACTTTTTTTTAAGGACAAAATAAGAGCTCACTTAACAGGCAAATAAATCACCCTTAATTTTTTTTTTAGTGATAAATATTAATCATTAATTTATTAGATTAATATTTTACTCCTTATTCGAATCTAGACTCAAGACCTCCAACTTTCTTTCTTTTAAACTTGTATAAATTGTCTTCTTATCCAATCCAATACAAATAAAAACATATATATAGTCATTACTCATAAGTAAGTCACAACATTAATATAGTGATAGCTTACGAAAGTTTGATAGTGATAGAGTGCATGAATTTCGTGGAAAGCGGTAATAACGTGGAAGATTTTTACGCGGTTAATGCATGCAATAATCAAATCCACTTCGTTAAGTAATTTGCCCAAATATGCCTATAGTTCTTAAATGTATATATGCATTACATATAGTAAGAGTCAAACTAAAGTCGCTATCTTATTGACTTTGAAACTTGACTCAAGTTTTGTACCTTTTCCCGTTATAACAAAAGGATTTAATTAACCTTTAGTACTAAAAGTAAAAGATGCAATTTTGCAACGCGTCATGTTAATTCCTAAAGAATGTTAACCGTTAGAGACAAAAAATAAACACATTAGTCAACGTAGTAGCTTGGTCAAATTGGTGAAAATTTATATTACACAAGAATTTGAGGTCAAATACTTTTACTAATGTGAAGATTTTGTTAGTGAGTTGTTATACCAGCAGAATTCTTAGAGTTTTCTTGAGATATGGAGAGTCTAATAACAATAAAGCTATTAGATTCAAGGGTTTGTGTGATTAAAGAGTATATACTCTTTAATCCCACAAGACCTTTGAATCTAATAGCTTTATTTTAAAAAGTTTGTTAGAGTAATCATTTTAAAAAGTGGAGTTTAATTGTTAAATTAAACAATTTTGAAGAATGTTAAGGACATTTTATTTTCCACACTCTCATCAGCACTTATTTTATTATTAGATGAAACACATATGACCCACTATTTTAAGTTGAACCTATTTTTAATGTATCAGACCCACCATAATTTACGACAATAAAAAAGTAAGTGTTGAAGAAATTATTAAAAAGAAAGTGTTGATAACACTACTTAACAATTCTTTATCACACTTTATTTACTCCAGACTAAAATTCAGATTGACTGAAATCCAGATTATTAGATTCTCACTCTCCTAGAAATTAGAGAGCTAACACAAAAAAGAAGTGTTGGAGTAATTATTGATATTACTTTATCAAATAATGACTCACTCCGTCTAAAAATAACAATACAATATTTTTTTTACTATTATATCTTTATTTATTATTGAAATCAAAACGATTAATTATTTTTTAAAAAATCATGTAAAAACTTTAAAGGACTATTACTTTGAGATTGTGGATATTGTCCAAAGAAACTATAAATATTTCAAAAGTAGGCAGGTAGTGGTAAGAGACAATTTCCATATTTTGTTTTTGTTTTATATTTGTTTGACTTCCGAGCTAAGCCAAAAATAGACTGTGATCACCTTCCATACTACTCTTACTCACTACTTTTCACCATTACAAATTGCAGAACCACTTTCTCTTCATCCTCTCTCTCTCTCTCTCACAGAATTCTTTCACAGATATCGCAAATCCCTCTCTCAAATCCCTAATATTTGGCTCCTAAATCCCTCTCTCAAAACTATACAAAAACAACATCAATGACAACCTCATTTTCTCTCATTCATGATTGTCTTCCTGTTGGATTCAGATTCCATCCAACAGATCAAGAGCTTGTAAACTACTATCTCAGAAACAAGTTACTTGGCAATGAAGAGTTTGTTAACAATGTCATAGCTGAAGTTGATGTATTCAAGTTTAAACCTTGGGATTTACCAGGTAAATATCAAACAAACCTCATTATTATTTTCTTATAACAATGTGATCATTTTGATATATTCGTTCTGTTTCAGCTCATTCAGTGATAAGATCCGATGACTCGGAATGGTTTTTCTTGTGTCCTCGCAATTACAAGTATCAAAGGTGTAATAAGTTTAAGAGAGGAACAGAGTTTGGATTTTGGAAAGCTACTGGAAAAGATCATTCGGTTAAGATTAGAGGAACTGATGAAGTTATTGGGACGAAGAAAACTCTTGTTTACTACCTTGCTCCTCATCCTGGTGTTAAAACCAATTGGGTTATTCGTGAGTACCATGATGTTGTCACATTTGATGATAATACACAGGTTTGTTAAGTTACAACAATGTTTTAACTTTTAATGTTGTCACATTAGTTTTTTTTTTTCCTTTTCAGGATTTGATATTTTCTATCCAATTGGTTGTTCTGAAATATGAAGATTATTGGATTTATTGTTTGAAATTTTGATTTTTGGTATCATATTCTATTGGTTACTTAATTTTGACAAAAATTTGTCATTTTCTGCTATAATAAGAAACTATTTTTTAGATGAATTTTTGATGAAAGGGTATTTTGCTTTATATCCAATCAAAGCCACTCTTTATCAGGTTGTTTTGTATGAATTTGAAGCATTGACTTGATTTGTCTTTTTATTTTTTTGACATAGGATTGATTTGTTTTGCTACTTATTTGTACAAGTATAAAGTGAATATTTATTATCCTCCCTGAGGTGATAACTCAGAAATTGAATTCCCTGCATTGATTGGGTTCATGTATTTGAGACATTGATCGGACGATTCACAAAAAAGAAGAGTTTCATTTTTATTTTATACTTCAAAATACTTAACATGAGTCTAAAACGTCCGATCTTGTCCGGCTCACATGTGTGAGTGCATGAAAGGCCGACTGTAGTGGAGCATAGCTCAGTGGAAAGGGACGTATAATACAAAGCCTTTATGAGATAGTTGTAAAATAATAATACTACTCTGATTAATAATAATGTACCGATTTCAAACTGTCTCTTTTAAATGTTGATTACGCTCCAAAATTTTGTAGAGGACTTTTGTTTTATGTCGCTTGATGAAAAAAGCCGAGATAAAAGGCGAAGAGGAAAATGATACAATGATGTGTGATGAAGGGGAGCCTAGCAGACAAATGACACCCTCATTTCCTCCCATTCTTCATTATGTTGGATTCAGATTTTGTCCAACAGGTGAAGAGCTAGTTAATCACTACCTTAGAAATAAGTTGCTTGGTAATGACGCCATTGTAAACAATGTTATAGCTGAAGTTGATATTCGCAAGTTCGAACCATGGGAATTACCAGGTAAATATATAAAACAAACAAACAAATCCCCCATCATTATTTTGGCACAAAAATGTGATTTTTATTACTGTTTTTGTTGTTTTTCAGCTCGTTCGGTGATAAAATCTGATGACCAAGAATGGTTTTTCTTGTGCCCTATTGAATACAAGTATGCAAAGAGTAAAAGGTTTAAAAGGACAACTAATAATGGTTTTTGGAAAGCTACTGGAATGGACCGTAACATTAGGATTAGGGGTACCAATGAAGTTATTGGGATTAAGAAGACTCTTGTTTACCATGAGAATCATGTTCCTGGTGTTAAGACCAATTGGATCATTCATGAGTATCATGATGTCACCTTAGAGGATTCCCAGGTTTGTTTTGTTACATTAAGGTTTTAACTTTTAATGCTTTTAATATTAACATTTTTTTTAAATATTCTTTAATCACTAGAAATGAAATGAGTATAGTATTGTATGTGTTTTTTTCTTTCAGGATTTGATATATTTCTTATCTGATAGGCTGTTCTGAAATTTGAAGATGATTGGATTCATTCTTTGAAAATTTGATTTTGAACCCCTTTTTCTTTTAGTGTCATATTGTGAGGAGATCAAAACCAGAGAGAAATGAACAAAGAAATCTCAGATATTGGAATGAATGATCTAAACTGAAAGTTAGTTTCAAGATTCATAAATATATAAGTGAAAAGAGCTAGGTGACTTGGATCACAAGTAACCAATTATAACTAACTTTGAACTAGCTTATTTTGGTGTAACTAACTCTATTCTATTATCTATGACTGGTAATCTTGGTTGTTTACTAGATGAAGTAATACCTTCCAATATATATTCTATTGGTTTCTTAAATCAGTTTTGTTTTATGGAAAGATCCATCATTGTCTTTTTCTGCTATGCGATGTAAGTAACTCTGAGTTGAAGATTTTGTTGAAATACTATTTTTCTTGATCATCATACCAAGCCACTTTTTTTAGTTTTTGCTGTGAAGTTCATGAAACAATTTCATATTTTGAAGCATTGGCTTCATTTGGACCTCTTGTTATTTATTTGTATGAATTGTATAAAGTAAATGTTAACGGGTTCATGAGATGCATGATAAAAGATTGACTTTGTAACCTCGGAGTACAAGTTCAAATCTGATATGAGACATTATAAAATGTTGATTATCATCCAAATTTTGTAGAGGACTTTTGTTTTATGTCGCCTGATGAAGAAATTTGAGAAAAATACCGAAGAGGAGCTGGATACAATGATATGTGACGAAGGGGAGTCGAGTAGACACATGAGTTCTTACTACGAAAACCAAGAAACAGCTCAAGGAATTTCAGATGTAAGCAGTTCATCCTTGATAGAAATTTTCAAAGCCAAGTCTTGGTTTTACACCTTTCCACATGAAACATGCTGAGAACTTATACTTGTTTTATATTTGTTTCAGGTTTTAAGTGGTACTTTGCCAGAAATAAATATGCAATCAATATTTGAGGAACCTTTCCAAGCAGACAAATACTTTCCCTACTCTACTCAACAATCTTCAATCTATGAAAATGAGCCGGAACTATTATTCTCAAACGCACAATTTTACAATGCCTATTTCAAAAATGAAAACAATGTTATACAGAGCACGTTTGCAACTGTTGACGAGGAAAATAAGTTCGTCAATTCGATGTTCGTTAACGGGGATTTTGTTACTACTGAAAGCAGAAGACAATCATAACACAAGAATATAACGTGGAAAACTCCGAAGCCTCTCTCACTCTCTGAAGTAAATATTTATACTACAGCTCTCAACATGTTAAGACAAGAGTATGAGATAAAGATAAGAGTATATAAACTTAAGTGTTTCCGACTTGTGCATATTGTAAATAAGAATTTGATTATATACAACATCGACCTCCCTCTTCCTTTAACATACTCGGTAATGTGAGACTTGTTCTAAGATGTTTCATTCCAATCAATTCCAACAAGTCTGTTTCCATTTGTTTGTGAACCATCCATTATGGTAACATGAGTGTTGCCACATTTTTGCAATGCAGGGTGATTTTCTTTTATGGATTAGGAATAAAGTACTTGAATGAAATGCCTAGGTTGAATTAGTTTTGTTTGTGAACTTATGCATGACTCATAACTGACAGTTTGATGGTGAAATGTGAATCTTTGATTTAAAGGGACAGAGAAAACCTCCTCAAGAATAATAGAAAGGGGAATTTGATTTAAAATTTTGAGCCTAATTTATTAGATTGTGAATTCAGTTTAGTTAGAAAATAAATCCTAGAGTTTAGGGTAACTTACTTTGGTTAGCTTGTTAACCAAGTTAGAAAGTTTGTTTTAGTTTGTTAGAGAAGTTTGTTAAAAAACCTCTTTGTATATAAGCTTCTCAATGCTTGTAAATATGTTAAGACTCAATCATAATAATGGATTCAGTTTTTCTTCAATCACAAGTAACCTCTCTCTCTCTCTCTCTCTCTCTCTAAAATCTCATAAACTCTAGAAACCCTAAGCTTGCACAGTTTTCTGGTTTAACTGTTTCTGCACAAGTTGGAGTCTTTTCTATCATAATTGAGTCACTTGAACCATCTTTAGTAACTGGGTCTGAGTTGGAGTCTTTTCTTTGGGCTTTGCTCATAACAATGCCGCCCTAATCGAAATCAACCTTGTCCTTAAGATTGAAGGTGTTGCATAAGTCTGACCAATTCTCCCAAGAAGTATAATCGAGCAAACGAGTGCGAAACTGAAGTATGGCCAAAGAGACAATAAGAGGACGATGATTAACCGAGTACGGGAAAGTTGTCAATGACTGCCGGAAGAGGCCCTTCGTGAGCTTTGACCAGGGAGCAATGGAGAACATCATGAATTTTGGAATGAGGAGGCAAGGCCAGTTTGTAAGCAACCTGTCCAATCCGTTCCATAATCAAATAAGGACCGTAGAAACGTTTAACGATCCGTAGGTGCTGCCACTAGGCATGTGTTTGTTTTAGGAATTTCACCATTATAAGATAGGCAAATTAAGTTTTCAGAATTCACATGGATTTGCACTCATGCAAGCTGACTGCATCTTTCTTATTATAATGAAATATATATTGTAGACTCATTATTACCGGTTTTTTCGATAGTCAATTAGTCTGTGGAATTGCAATAGTGATGCTTGTCGTAAGATTGTTATTAAATTTTGAAATTTTAGCACGTTAGACTTACGATGTTCTATACGATGTTTCAACACAATGTTGAATAAAATGTTTCGAACACCAAGCTAACATAAGACAAGAAAAATGCAAAGCATAAAGTAAAAGGGACAGTGAGTTTGCAACGTCACCTACTCTGGGGGCTACCAAGCCAGGAAGGAAATCCACTAGTGTAGTCCATATTCAATAGCTCTCAGCAAACTCCTCGTTTGCACTAACGACCTAGGACCTACCCGTAATGACTTCAACCTATGAACTCCTAGATCTGAGATCTCATCTCACTCCCTTACAACTGATCACAACCCGTGTGATTCTCAAGTTACAAACACAATGAAATGAAGTTACCTTCAAACAAAACAACTAAACACTGTACTTCACAGCTTAGGTGCAGTTTACAAACTACCTACCTCTTTACTTAAAAGCTTCAGAGTAATGCACAATTTACAACTCAAACACAGTCCTAAACATGCATCAAAATGATACACGAAAGGCTCACATAAACAAACTCAAAACCCTAGATGATCTATTCTTCAAATGACGGCTTGAATACTTCTCTAGGTCTTCCAATCTTGTTTAAATACTGAAGCAATACGGGTCAGTAAACTTGTTGGGCTTCAGAACAATCCGGTGATCCATTTCACGTACAATGTAACGCCCTAATTGTTATTTAATTATTTTTAGTTGATTTAAAGTCTTTTATATGATTTTAAATAATTTATGTTGATTTTGTGGTGTGGTGTATTTTATTAAATGGTTATTTTCATTATTTAATAGAATAAGTGGAGAAATAGAATTATTTTGGAGTGTGGGAGTTAATTAGGATTTAATAAAAATGAAGGGAGTTTAATGAAAAAGGGGAAGTTATAGTTTTGGGAGTTAGGAAAAGAATAGGTCAGAAGCAGTTTTACGTGAAACAAGTTTTGGGAGAGAAAACAAAGCCAAGGGGAGAACAAGAGCAAGAGGGGATCGATTTTGCTGTAGCTTTGTTGTGCAATTGAATTCAGGTAAGGGTGAGATTATCCCTCAATAATCATAATCTATAATTTCTGAAAATTGACCTAATTGCATAGTTTTTGGAAGATAAATTGAGGGTTAGGGTTTGACGATGATTCTGAGGGGTATGGGTATTGATCATGTTAATTCTGTTGTAATGTAATGTTCAGAATGAAAACTTAATCTATACTGTTGTTGTGATCATAAATTGATTGAAAATTATGAGTGATTGGATGAATTGATGAATTTGTGTATGATGGTGGAATGATCTGTAATTGTTGTTGTTGATGCATGTTTTATGTTCCTTTAGATGCCTAATTGTATAATGAACCTATAAACAATCTTTGGAAACATGTTTGGGCATTGGGAGATCAAAATTGAGAGTTTTGGGGTGAAAAATGGGTTAAACCCGTGAAAAATTATGCAGAAACGATGACTGTTCGCTTAAGCGAGACGGAAGCGAGCTGTAAGCGAACAGCTACTGTAAGTAGTTCGCTTAAGCGAAGCACCGTTCGCTTAAGCGAAATGCCTTTTGACAGTATTCATTATTTCGCGTTCTTGTGTCTTTTTTCACACGTTTCTGTTTTGAATTGGCCTTTGGTGTAAACATGAAAGTTGTAGATAATTTTGTTAGCTTTCCAATGGCTTTGGTTTGACTTTAAAATGATTTTTTGTTTAGGAGTTATGATGAAAATACTTCAAGTAGGTCTTAGTGAAATCTTATGAAAATTCAGCATAACCGTTTCTAAGTTAATCCAAACTTAGGGAATAATTCCAAAACCTCGAAACTAGAAGTATTATGAGTTCAATTAAGGTGTTTAAGAGTATTTAACCTAATGTTGGATAATGTTGGTTAATGTTGTGGGTAATGTTGGTTAATGTGAAATATATTCGTTATGTGGATTATATAAGATGTTTAAGTTGATGTTGAATTACCATTTGATACTGTTATATCTTAAGAATGTTTGAGTGCTGCCATGTTACCGTTTATTATTGATTATATGTGACTGCATTGTTTACCAAGAACATGATTGTTTATTGAATTGATGTATTATGATATGGTGGGTGAATATATATGTTGTTGTGAATGTGTTGATGGATCTTGCTATTAAGAGTCGTTGTGTCATAGTTGACTAAGAGGTGGAGTATGTCATAATTAATTATGTACATTTGTTGTTGTCGTTGCTGTTGTTGAGTTGTATGTAGATATACACAAGTGGAGTCATAAGTCATATATACATATATGCATTGTCGAGTTGTATGTAGATATACACAAGTGGAGTCAGTTGCATAAGCATAAAAATGATGTTATGATGAGGACTTCGGTCCTGGAACGCCTTGTCGTTCAAAACGATGGAGCACTATGTTGTTCAAAACGATGTTAACGATGAGGACTCATGTCCTGATAAAAGAATGCTTTAACCATTCTATAACGATGAGGGCTTCGGCTCTGATATGGTACCACATGCATAGTTGCATTTGTTGAGGAGTCTTAGTGGAGTTGTCATGTCTTGCATGAGTCTTAGCGGTGGTGTCGAGTTGTTGCATGAGTCGTTGTTGTTGGTTTTAATTACCATTTGTTGTTGATGTTGTTAAAGATGATATACTTATATATTGATGAATTATTATTATGACAGGGTGTTAGATTTAATTGATGAATTAGATATCTATTATTGATGATATTGTTGATTATGAAATATATACATATATTGGATAATTGTAGTTGCCGTTGTTCTTGAGAGATTTGTTGTCGTCGTTGTTGATTGAATTAGCAAGTGTTACTAAAGTTAAAGAAGTAAGAATATTATTGTTGAATATATATTGTTGTTTATATTATTATGATATTGATTATAATGCTATGATGACTGTTTATGGTGTTGAATATGAGGTTGTTAGGATGTTACATGATGATGATTATGAATGTTGTGATGATGGTTATGTTAAGTTGATAAGTTGTCTTTTATTCATGAATTGCTAATGGAATGTTTGATGAATAATTATTATTATGAAATGATGATGTTACGTATAGTTGCTAAGTTGTCCTCTATTCACTAGTTGTTAATAAGGTGCTTGGTGGAGAATGTTAATACGAATTAATGATGTTGTTATGTTGTATATGAATTGTGAATATGATGTTGTTACGTTGTTTATGTCATTGATTATGAAGTTGTCATGTTGTATACGAATTATGAGTATGATGTTATATGATTATGATTAAGATGTTGATTATGATGTTAAATGATGCTGTTATGATGTTGTTTATGATATCGCGTTATGACTGTTGATATGATGAGTACATGATATGTTTTAGGAGTCGTTAAAAGAATTATTATTACTAATTGATGGAGTTTAAGTTGTTAGATGCATTTGATGAATTATATATTATTATTATTGATTGTGAATCTCACCCCTTCTGCTTGAAGATGTTGCCCTTCGTATGGGTAACTTGCAGGTATTAAAGATTAGTAGGAGTGGTTGCTCAAGTGTCTTAGGGCTCTGATACGTAACGGGATGGGAAATTGTTGTTAAGTTTATCATTCCTTTATGTATCAATTTTGGAACATGTTGTTGAAGCTTTTATTGTCGTTGAATTTATTCCGCTGCAAAGTTTGAATTAATATGTTGAAGGATAAATTAGTTAATTAACTTATTTATGATTTTATGAAGTGTAGCATTCCGTTTACATGTTGAATACTCTGATTAATTAAATGAAATTTTTAAGTCAGGAAAACGGGGTGTTACATACAACATAACCAGAAAAGGAAATTCCTAATATGTAGGCACATAATTAGGAACATCCTGATCACCTCCAAACTTTCCTAAGTAGATAACAAAATCTTAGGAAATCACAAACCAATCTGATCCTGTGCTAAAAACACGCAGCTTGACCAACAAGAATAAAGACATGGATTGCTTAAATAAAATAGCGCGTGCGTAAAACAAGGCAGGGTGCAGGTCAACTGAACCATGCCAGGATGTTGTCACATCGTGTTCAACATCTCACATGAATATTTGTTTTAGGCAAAAGTGAAGTCAATATACAAATATCCAAGAAATTTGTCTCCAAAGATTCAGGTCATCAAATTAAATTATTACTACCTCCATTCCTTTTTAAGTGCCACTTTTTAACATTTTACACAAACCAAGACACTCAATAAATGTTACTTTTTCTTATACAATAATTTATACTTTTACTATAATAGCCTTAATCATTTATTATCTTATTCATATATTTCTCTCTCCGCAATAAATACTAAGGGTAATGTTGGTAAAACAACATTTATTGTTGCATTGAACTTTGAAAGTGACAGTTAAATAGGAACAAAAAATTTCTCCAAAAATGACACTTAGAAAGGAACGGAGGGAGTAGCTTATAAAAGTTATACAGTAGAAGCCAAATTTTGGAGTGACATGTAAAATCTTTGAAGGATTGATTTGGCAACTCAAAGATAATCTTTGAAGACCAACCAGAATCTTAAAGTTTGTCACCATGTGAATATTGAATGGTAAATAAGTTTAATTTATTTGATGAATTTAGAATAACTCTGTCAAGATAAGCTTTTAAGTTCCATCAATGTAAGACTGAAATTTTTATCTTTTGGATCTCATCATGAAGTTCTTGAAACAGAAAAATACTCCTTTGAACAACACTGGTGCATTGATATGAAAGTGTTTTTGTCATTCATAATTCATTAAAATGATATGCAATACAATTTAGCATTAATAATGATTAATATTAATTGAAATGTGATGGAGTCATCATCTTCCAAAGTTGTAGATATATATTGCACACACAACATAAGTATAATAAGTTTCACTTGAAGTTAACCATACAGATTGATTGTTAAGTAAAATCTACAAAACATTATCTCATTCTAACAAATTTGGATAAAACAATTTCTTATGTATGTTCTTGATGCCTAGTCTGGTAGATGCACAATTTCAAAACTACCTAATACTTTTCTCTTTAAGACTGCACGGTATTCAACCATGATATTTAGAACATTTCAGTGTTTAGATATTAATTGGTTTCTCATTGAAGCATATGAATGACTTTATGTAGAAGTTTATGTTAGAGTTTTGTATGGAATGCTTTAAGTTTTGATATAATAAAATATTGATTGTGTTAGTAACGATTAATATGTTGATTAAGTCCTTGTGAAAATATTTTATATAGATTCAGTGAGATATGGCAGAAAAATTGAGCTTGCATGTGGTTTAGTATGTAGTAAAGCTGACCTAGATGTCTTGGTAAGTGATTTACATTGATAAGAGAATCAAAGTAGGAATATAGGTGTTAGATATAATTGGCATACTAGAGAATGCATTGCCATGTCTATCACTTCTATTGTACGATCCATGAAATTGTTCAACCAAAATAAGAATCAAAGTATGAATAAGATTCTCCATGCAGATGATTTTGTTGCAATCAATATATCCAAACAACAACATATGTGTTGAACCTAAAAAACAGTTGAAATGAACTTTTAATAAATGTGAACAAAATAATTTTATTTGTACACAAGGAAAGAGGAAGTATATGTTTTTGGACCAAATGAGCAAAGTTGTAGTCTATTTTTTTTTTTGGTAAGAGCAAAGCTGTAGTCTATTATTAGTTATGCATGGATGACAAATTTTTTATTTTATTTTGAAATTATTGTTTTATCCATTAATTTTTCTAAGGGAGTTTATCCAATGGTGTTTTGTTGGAAAAAACATATGACGAAATTATAAGATTTCTATAGATATGTTAAAAATGACAACAAAAAGATTTATAATCTTGTGGCACACTTTTACGGTTAGTGAAGACTCACAAAAACATTTTTTTTAAGGAGACTTACATAAACATATTTTCTCTTGTTTTGATAAGGCATATACATGACATGTTAAGGGGTAGATACTTGAATTTACATTTATTTTGATGGCAAAGCTCACCAGCTCATATTCTCTCTCTCTCTTTTTTTTTTTTTTTTTTTGAGGGGAGCTCATATTCTCTTATCTACATGTCATTTAAAATTTAACAAACCATCAAATTAGTCCCTGATTTTGTATGTCTCTCTTAAATGGGTCCATAATTTTATAAACATTTCAAAAAAGTCCTTGACTCTTTTAAATTATAGTCATATTAATCATTCAAAGAAAATGTTGGGGGACTATATATATTTTATGTGGATAAATTTAGTGATCAAATTGACATTAAATTTTTAAAATATGAGGATTGAATTGAAAGTAAGTGGTTAAATATGGAGACCATTTTGAAAGTTTAATAGAATCAGAGATATTTTTTAAAGTATTCATAGTCCAAGACCTATTTAAAAGCGCTCTACAAAGTTAAAAACTAATTTGATGGTTTATTCATTTAAAAGTCTTTGTGTCGTCATTTGCATTAGAGAGTGATAATATCTTATCAAATAACTCATGATTCTAAGCTTGTAAGGGTCCAGTATTTTGCCAAGTAGCCATAAAAGTTCTACACCTAATGCATACAATATATGAATCTTATAAATGCATCTTGCTTTTCTCTAAATTTGTTAGTAGCCTATCATGATAGGCTTTTCAAATGAAATATTTATCACTTCTTATTTCCAAATCTTATTCCACTGTCCAAACATTATTAGAATAGAATTATTGTTAAAGTGACCACAAAGCAAATGATATGTCCCAGTAACGGTAGAATAACCTCGAGCATTACACGACCATAACTATCTATGATCTTTATTATCATATCCCTAAAGGAAGGATCTTTGCATTTTTTTCACTTTCATAGATGAATTCTATTGGAATTGACATGGTCTTCATAAGATATTGAAAATCAGCTCTTTTATGGGTTCTTCCGATCATTTGGCTTGATTAATCCAAATTGATGTTATTCATGTTATGGAATGTTTTGCTTTATCAAATGAAACCAAATCACATTGGAAAAAAACATATCATCAATGTAAGGTAGTGTAATGTTTATCTTTTTGATCTCATCATGATTGAAACAGAAAAATATTTATTTCAAAAGCACTTGTGCATTAATGGAAAAGTGTTTCTTGGTCACATCATAATTTATTTCATTTTTTTTGACAAATGTGTGCTATATTGAATAGTTTCTTTGATAATGTGTATGATAATTATTTTATGGCATTTTTTGATAAGAAAAGTCAATTGCTACATTAGGGATTGGACTTGTTTGTGACAATTGACAGATGTTGCTGCAAAAGTTTTAATAGGGAAGACAATTACAATTTTACCTTTGATGTAAGTTTTGGAGGAAATTTTTTATGAGTTAAATAAGTATAGAGTTTTGTTAATAAGTGTTTTTAGACACTCTTTAAAAATTTTAAATAAAGAAATTATTACAGTGTATTTATTTAAAAAATTAAATATTTCAATTTACAATATATTGAATACACTTTCTTTTTTTATAAAATCTTGTTATTTTAAACTCAGAAAAAATGCTATTATATTACGACACTCATTAATATTTTCCATAAATATATGATCAAAAACTTTGGGATCCAAAAGACATGGTGTATAAACAAAGCTAAGGACAGTTATTCAATTCATTATATTGTCGAGTCCCTAAACCAAAACTCTAGGATTCAGAAGACATTGTGTATAATTTTTTACCACAAAATTTGCTCAAATATCCATAAATTGATTAGAAACAAAATAGCATTAAGATGATGTATTTGATGTGATATTAACATGATATATCTCTGCATACTAAACATTAGATGTAATGATTTACCCGAAGACATAATACACTATCTTATTCACCCTTATTATACCACATTTAGAGTGGATTGTTCAATTAGATTGTTAACCGCTGATCATAAACTGAACTTGACACTCATACTTATGACACTAAGATTATAGCAACAAACATAGGAAAAGAAAGGGTTGGTCGATTGACCATTTCCAATAAAAAAAATAAAATTGAACTCACCGTTTTCTAACTTTTTCACACTATACAAGATTTTTTTATAAATGTAACCGTTTTATAATTGTATGGAAGTGCATTATCTAGTGCAACAATGTGAAATCAAAAGCCTCTTAATGTGCAACTCTAACATTAACTCGGAATTTATATTAAAAAAATTATAATCACGTATTCTTTTGGTTGCATGTGAAAAATAAGCCAAAAAAAAAGAAAGAAAGATGAAAATAAAGACTAAGCACAAGAGTATGAAACTCCCATGACATCTACAAGAAGGAATAAATGAAGCTCAATCTGTGGATTGTTGACTAAGTTACTAGAAGTTTTGACATCAAATTTAGCGAGTACGTCTGCACTCATATTACCTTCTCGAAAAGTAAGTTGATGTCGCACGGTCGAATTCTTGACCAAGAACTAACGAATCATCTCAATCTCATTTCCATAATCGTGATATCCAACATATAATCATTTACTATGTACTTAAAGGTAATCGTAATTGCCTTTTTTATTATATATCTATATATAGACTATAGTAATTTATTAAGTTTTGGAATTTTAATTATAAATAATTCATAAGATCCAACAAACACTTGTCTCGTGCGTAAACGATTTACGTTTAGCGAATGTTGATTTTGAAATGGATTCGAAGAAAGTCGTTCATTATTTTTCTAGGAGTAGTAGAGATATTACTGAATTTGATATCATTACGGATGCTTGTATACATCCATATCACAATGTTTTAACAAATTCTGGTGTTGAGTTTATTTAAAGGCAAACGAATGAGGCCGCTCATGCTTTAGCACATGTAATCATATCTGAGCTAACTCTAAAATGTATATTATTCTACAACATGTATTATCAATTTAATATCTAATGAAATACTATAAACATATTTACCTAAAAAAACTCATAAGATCGAACAAATTATATATAAGTAAATTAAAGGCAAAAATTTATAATCCACGCGAGCTTAGCTCAGTTGGTATATATGTTATATACACGGGCCGGAGTTCGAACCCTAGATACGTTCGAACTCTAGATACTCCACTTCTGCACAGCTTAATTGTATGAGCTCTAGTCACTATGCTACTTAAAAAAAAAGGCAAACATTTATATAAATTGACCGACCAAATTGGCATTTAATCACGTATTAACATTAAATTGTGGTCATAGAAATATTTCTCATTAAGTGATGCAATTAAGATTGTAGTGGGGAGCACAAATAAACTACTACCAAAAGAAGGCAAAACACATTAGAAATTGACAAAGTTTTATTGTGCTTTTTGTGGGAAAAAGTGGAGCAAATAATTGACATGGTGGCCCAAGGATCAAGAATAAGTAGTTATAGGGAGAAGTGTCTTTGGAATCTAGGGCAAGAATAAGTAATGAACACGTGAAAGATATAAAGGTTAATGCAGAGTTTGGTATGCCTATAAAATACTCCGTCATCCTTAATTATAAGATTTTTTTTTTTATAGTTTGTAGAGGACGTAATTTATAAGAGCCATTACTCAACAATTTACTAATATTCTTGATGTTCATAATTTATGAGAGCTAATATTACTCAATAATTTACTAATATTCTTGATGTTCACATTGGTGAAACTTTTGGATGGTTGCTTGCTATTATTTCGATGATGGGTTTTCACATGTTATTTTCAAGCTAGAATCTAAATTTCTGGTGGACAATCTAGTTGATGATGGGTTGTAATTACATTATTGAGTTTGGTGCTCTTACATAAGGTTGTATAGATTTGCTTGGAGTTTCTTTTAAAGCATTCTTACGTGCAATTTCCAAGAGCCAGACTAATGTAATTGTTCATATTCTAATTTCTAAATAGGCGAATATATATAACCTATGTTTTTCAGCAATTATTTTTTAGTTTTTTAGATTTAAAGTTTACACCTTCGTTTAATAATGACTAATCTTCATCGAAAAATCTATAAAAAAAAATACAATGCAAGACAAATCCTCCTCTTTCAACTAAATTTTCTTTATATGTAAGAGTCGAAAAACAAACCTCTAACCACTTACTTAAAATGTACAAGCCCCTTTCAAAGTTTATTTAATTGTTTGACGGCTTCTCCGTAATCGTTTTTCAACAAAGGACAATTTGCTTAGACGCGACATTATTCACCAATATCATAATACTTGTGTTAGTGGTTGTGTCGTGAAGGAATCGACAGAACATCTGTTTTTGTGTTGTCATCATTTCGGTAGTCTTTGACTTATGATTCATAATTGGATTGGTTTTTCAACTGCTGATCCATTTTGTATTCAGATCATTTTACACCGTTTTGTATTCAGATCATTTTACACAGTTTATTCGATTTTGTGAGCAGTCTGTCATGCACGTAATTTGGTATGGGTGTGTTTTGGACAATTTGTAAAACATGAAAGGAAAAATAATAAGGATGCCCATATGCATTAGTTACTTCACAAAATTAAGTTGTCTTTTTTTTTTTTTTGAAAGCAAACCAAATAATTTTTGCTTTTAATTACCACTTTTGGTGGTTTAACCCTTGTTGTGTATGACTTAATCACATGTTATGTTTGAGTTAGGCCTTGTAGTTCTTTTAAGACCTTTTGTGTTTCGGTTGGTTATGTAATTATTATTAAACTATTGTTGACATTCTCTAGCACACTTTATACCAGTAGAATGTTATGTTTTTTTTTTTTTTTTTTTTTTTTTTTTTTTTAAGATGATGTTATGATGTTATTAATACTATATCTTAATTTTTTTTAACTATTGTATATTTTTCTAAATTTACTGGTAAACTAATTTGAACTCTCTCTCGCTTTTATCAATTAATTACCTGATTAGGCTGTTTTTTAGAGGTAATTACCTGATTAGTTAGTGACTGATCATCCTCATACGTATTCTACTATTTTCACTTGAATTTATTTATTTTACCAATCTTAACATGGGAGATTTTTTTTTTCTTTCTCATCTACATTATAATACTGTGTTTTCACATTATAAAGTACTATCATTTTAAGCAGCATACCACTTTTAAGAAAATTATTGCTCTCTATTTTTCATATATTTGCTTATTTCACACCAATTAAAAAAAACTAACAAAAAGAAACAAAATATAGAGTAAATTTACAGGGACGACAATAAATTACAGAGATAATTGTAGTTTTTATCTCCGTATATATTTTCAACAGCTTGTAGAATATTTGGTCCCGACACCCTAAGATTTTTGTACTAAGAAATACTAAAAGCTAACATTGAATGCATTAATCAGCTTATTTAATAGTCATACACATCTTATAAATATATATATAAGATAATTTAATCGGCTTTTATTAGTAAACATTTTTATACTCCCTCCGTCCCAAATTATATGTCATTTCGAAAAAAAATTTGTCCCAAATTGTATGTCGCTTTACAATACCAATGAATCATTAATGTTGCTTTTCCTATTATATCTTTTACTATTTATTGCCTTCTCTACTTTCAAGTCATTTATTTATCTTTTCCATATCATTTATTAAAGACAATTTTGTAAAATAACTCATAATATTTCTTTTCCACACAAAATTAATTACATTTCTTAATACGTGTGAAAGTATACAATTTGGGCCGGAGGGAGTATGAACTATAAATCCTTTTCATGTGAACTATAAATAGGAACTGGGGTAATAGCTGATTTGCAACACATATATAGTAAGAGACAGTTCCCCATGCTTTGTTTTTGTTCAACTTTGGGCTCCAAAAGTAAATTATGACGTACCAACATCAAAGCTCTCTCACTACCTTCTTGTAGCATTATAAATTGATGCAAACCTACCAACATATTCACCACTCTCTCTCTCTCTCTCTCTCTCTCTCTCTCATTCTTGATTTTCTTCCTGTCGGATTCAGATTCCGACCAACAAATGAAGAACTAGTTAATCACTACCTCAAGAACAAGTTACTTGGTAATGTTTCCCATGTTAACAATGTCATAGCAGAAGTTGATGTTTGCAGGTTTGAGCCTTGGGAATTACCATGTATGTAAAAAAACAAACCTCGTCTTTATTTTCTTTGCAAACCTAGTAATTATTTTCTTATAATTTTCTTTTTGATATAATCCTTCTTTGTCAGCTCGTTCGATAATAAAATCACATGACCCGGAATGGTTTTTCTTGTGTCCTTGTGATTACAAGTACGCAAAGAGTAAAAAGTTTAACCGAGCAACGGAGTTAGGGTTTTGGAAAGCTACTGGAATTGAACATGATATTAAAATTCATGGTACCGACAAAGTTATAGCAACTAAGAAGATTCTTGTTTTCTATTTGAAAGCTACCGGAAATAAATGCCATGTTAGGACCAACTGGGTTATACATGAGTATCATGATGCTGTCACCTTTGATGATGCTAGACAGGTTTGTTTTGTAATAACAAAGGTTTAATTAATTTTTAATGTTTTTCTTATGTAATTACCCTAAAAAAAATCATTTTGAGTCACTAGAACTGAAAGAGTAGTATGGCATAAATTTTGTTGAGGATTTGTTGTTTTGAAATTTTGGAGATTATTGAACTCCTTTTGCTTTTGGAATCATGTTCTATTGGTGACCTAGTTTTCATAAAATGAAATTGTTCTATTGGTGACTTGATTTGTTTTGGTACTTACTTGTACGAATATAAAGTGAATATTGATTATCCTCTCTGAGGTGATAGATCATAAATTGTATTCCATGAACATTCACGCACGATTTAGATCGGAAAATATTTTCAAGCTCGATTAAGATCGGGAAAAATTAAATTTGAATATGGAACTGTCTGATCTTCATTAAACAACCACCAATGTCTCAAATGGCCGACTGCAAGGAGTCTGATGCCATGGTTCGGTGGTAAGGGATGTAATGCAAATTCTCTCAAAGATAGTTGTAAACATTTATTTTTTTTATTTCAAATAAAGTTGCTGTCTTTTTTTTTTTGTTGGTTCATAGATAAATACTCCCTCTAGTAAAGTATAAACAACTTTTCACTTTCTAGATTCATTGAATAAATGATGTATATGATATGTATTAATATAGACCACATACATCATTTATTTCATGAATTTAAAAAAACATAGATCGTATACATCATTTATTTATTCAATGAACATAAAAAATAAAAAATTGTTTATAATTGAAACCGGATGGAGTATCATCTAAACTAGATCTCGTATTCAAAGCCGAGACATCACAAATATTAAATTGAACAATTTTGACATTGTTGTAAAATTATTAGTACTACTTTCATAAATATTAATTTCCGCTTTAATAAATTTTGATTACCCTCCAAAATTTTGTAGAGGACTCATGTCTTATGTCACTTGATTAAAAATGCCGAGAAAAAAGGTGAAGAGGAAAATTATACAATGGTGTGTGATGAAGGGGAGTCTTCCAGACAAATGACAACCTCTTTTCCTCCAACTATTGATTTTGTTCTTGGACTTAGATTCTGTCCTACAGATGAAGAGCTTGTTAATGTACTACCTTAAAAATAAGATACCTGGTAATGATTCCATTGTAAACAATGTTATAGCTGAAGTTGATGTATGCAAGTACGAACCTTGGGACTTACCAGGTAAAAACCAAACAAACCCTATCATTATTTTCTTAAAGTAATTCAACCTTGTTAATGTTTTTCATCTTTTTCAGCTCGTTCAGTGATAAAATCTGATGACCAAGAATGGTTTTTCTTGTGTCCTATTGAATACAAGTATGCAAAGAGTAAAAGGTTTAAAAGGACAACGAATAATGGTTTTTGGAAAGCTACTGGAAATGATCGTAGCATTAAGATTAGAGGTACCAATAAAATTATTGGGACTAAGAAGACTCTTGTTTATCATGAAGATCCTGTTCCTGGTGTTAAGACTAATTGGATCATTCATGAATATCATGATGCCATCTTTGATGATCACCAGGTTTGTTATGTTTACATAAGGTTTTATCATGATGCCAACTTTGAGTATCATTTGTCGGACCTTAGTATTTTTTTTTTTTTTTGTTAGGTAGCTTAGTGGCTAGAATTCACCTTATAAGATGAATAAGTAGGGTGTCCGGAGTTCGAACCTCAGCCCCTGCATATAATACTGCATTGTCCTACCAACTGAGTTATGCTCGCGGAACGTGGACCTTAGTATTTATTCGTATGAATTGTATAATAAAGTAAATGTTATTAAACTAGTCATATATCTGCGACGGATCGAGAAATTTTGAGTAGTATAGACAACATATACTTCCTTCCTATAAAAATAGGTGACATCTTTACTATTTTTCTTTGTCTAAAATTATTTGTCCCTTTTACAATATCAATACAACTTTTATTATTATTTTTGACAAACATACCCTTATTAAATGCATTTCAATCATCTAACTACTCTACTAACTATAATTAGTTGTATTAGTAAATGAAACACATTTTACCATCAAAATTAACTAACTATAATTAGGTGTTTTAGTAAATGAAACACATTTTACCATCAAAATTAGCACCACTAATCATTTTCTTAATAACCGTGTAAAACTCAAAAGAGACACTTATTTTGAGACGGAATGAGTGAAATTTTACGTTTTAAGTATAAATGTATACCTATTTTTTGAGAGAAAAAAAACATGAATGTACATCATAATTGTTATGTGGTTTTTCATATTATATAAATATTGAATGATTTTTTTATTTTCAATGCTAATAAAATTATAAAATTATCTCGTCCTCGATTGGTAGGGACATTGTGATATATAAGATCGGAGTTCGATCTAATTTCTCACTTATTCATCTTAAGGATGAATTTCTAATCACTAGCAAAAAAAAATACTAGCGAAAAAGATAGACTTTTAGTGTATTGTTTTTATAGTGTAGGTTATAGTCAAATTTCATCCTAATTCCTCCTCATGCTTTAATTTGTTCTTTTAGTGCATGGAATATATACACACACACAATATATATATATATATATATATATATATATATATATATATATATATATATATATATATATATATATATATATGGGACATATCTTGTGAGAATGGTGAGAATGCTTATCAACAATAAGATCAAAAATAAATGGTCCTACATTAAAAGCTTCATATGTGTCTCACCATATTCTATCCATTCTGATAAACTAATTCCTTTGTTCATTCTCCCAATTGTTGTCGACAACAACACTTTCTGTCAATTACTCTTCACCACCATTAATTAACATAGACAACAAGATCCAAATGATTTTAATTGTAAATAATTAACCTGAAATAATGCTTATCTTTCTTCATCTTTTTCATTGTAAATAATTTGGTTCATAGGAAATATAGATCTGGTGAGTTATATTTTTAGGTGAAATTAGATTCGGTAATGAAATGTTAATATTACGGAAATCAGTTGAGATCGATCGTGAAGAACATAGAATAAAAAAACACAGAAACAATTGAAATTGGATCTGAAATTGTTTGGGATTTCCGATCACGAACTTGTGCAAGAAGGTGGGAACGATAGGTTTCCGACTACGAACCGATGGTGGAAGGTGAGGACGGTGGGATTCACACCGGGGAGGGTTAAGGTCGTCGGAAATTTTTTGTTGATGGTGGGGGAAGAAGAAACATCAAGTTTAGAGTGAAGAAGTGATGAAGGATTTTTACCTCTCATAAAACTATTTACACGTAAGTATAATAGGATCGTGTCCACAGGGAGTTGCGTATTTCATAAGCATTTTCACAATATTTGTCACGTTAAATGTTTGGGTATAAATTGTTTGTTTGTGTAAAACTATTTTCCTAATCGACATAAAAGTAAAACGAGAAGAGATAGGGCTATTCCGCTTGCGGTCAGAGACATCAACCAAGGGTAACAGTTGCAATCTCTCGATCGATTAACGGATTCTAGCTTTTTAAACTATATTATCACAATCACTCGACAATATCATTCGTGTCCAAATGATATCGTTATTTCTAAGGGATCGTTTAAACATCGATTTCCCAAACATTTAAACGATCACAAAGTCGTTTGGGTAGTTTAATCGACGATTTTCCAACCGATTAAATTACCCAAAAGCATTAAGTTCTAGATTAAAAGTGATTATCAAATATTAACATCCATGTCTAGAGTGATAACTTAAGATAGATTGTTATTCTATTTCTAGATTCAAAAGTATGTGTCCATATCATTTTGAATCTCAATAAAACAATGAAAACAAGAATAACAACAATATTGAATAAATAAGCTAGAACCATATATTAAAAGATCAAAAGATTACATAATAGCTTGTTTGAATACCTCAAAACTACAAGAGTAGATGTAGCTACATATGTCTATGATAGCTTTGCAAAGGATGAAGAAAGGGTGAAGATTCCATGACAAGATCCATGATGTCTCAACAAATCTTGGCTTGAATCTACTCCTAACTACCTTGCTTTGTGTTTCTCTCTCTAGAAAAGCCCTAGTCTCTCTCTAAAACCAGAAAAATATGAATAAAAATGTAATAGCATCCTTTGGAAAGAGAAAAGAAAACTATTTATATGGGCTGACTGCGTGCCAGTTCGCTTAAGCGAAGCATAGTTCGCTTAAGCGAACATCCAGGAAATCTAATGTTGACCATTGAGGAGCTGCCACGTGGTCCTTATCTTCTGAAGTTGGATGAACTTCGCTTAAGCGAAACGCAAGCGAACGTGTGAGCGAACTTTCCTGGAGCTCTCTGTAACTGGTTCGCTTAAGCGAACCGTAGGTCGCTTAAGCGAAATGACCTTTTCTTCATGAGCGAAATGGAAGCGTGCTAGTAAGCGAAGAATCCTGGTGCTCTCTGGAACTGGTTCGCTTAAGCGAACCATAGGTCGCTTAAGCGAACGGAGCTTTGTCCTGAGCGAACTGAAGGCGTGCTTGTAAGCGAATAGAACGGTTGCTCTCTGTAACTGGTTCGCTTAAGCGAACAGACCTTGGTTCATGAGCTTCCTTCTTTTGGTCCTTGCTTGTCATTTCCTGCATAAATTGGGTAGAATCAGGCATGTAAAGCATAAATGATAATATTACACTCAAATGGTAGCTTTTCCTTAGATAACTTGCAAAACAAGTCATTAATTTGCCTAAGTTAACACATGAAATATGTTACTTTTGAGCACTTATCAAGAAGCGTTAAAGACATAGACCTGAGAGTAATTGAGTGAAATTAGTCACATAATTGGCAAATACTCACTTTTTAATCTCAACCCTTTCTTTTTAATCTGATGGCTCTCATTCATTCTCATCATTCTCATATAAGAATGTCATTCTCACATGATATGCCCTATATATATATATATATATATATATATATATATATATATATATATATATAAAATCTAAGCCCACACACCCACCACCTCATTAGGAGTGAGAGCCATAATCCGCTGAGAGTGCATCGAAGAGATATGGTAATGGACACCACAAGAAGAAAGAAACGGAAGTGGGGATGGTGTCAGCCGGAGCCGGTCAATCAATGGCTACTGTTGCTCCTATCAATGCAGCTCAAATGCCTCCGTCATACCCATATATGCCGTATTCTCAGCATCCGTTCTTCCCACCGTTTTATCATCAGTACCCTTTGCCACCGGGCCAGCCTCAAGTGCCCGTCAATGCAATTGCCCAACAGATGAAACAACAGTTGCCGGTTCAACAACAACAACAACAACAACAACAACAGCAGCAGTATACCAGACCAACTTTTCCTCCTATACCAATGTTGTATGCAGAACTTCTTCCAACTTTACTCCAGAGAGGACACTGCACGACTAGACAGGGTAAGCCCCCACCTGATCCGTTGCCTCCAAGGTTCCGCTCTGATCTTAAATGTGATTTTCATCAAGGTGCCTTAGGACATGATGTCGAGGGGTGTTATGCTTTGAAGTATATCGTGAAGAAGCTCATTGATCAGGGAAAGCTGACTTTTGAGAATAATGTTCCACATGTCCTTGACAATCCTCTTCCAAATCATGCCGCTGTGAATATGATCGAAGTGTGTGAGGAAGCTCCTAGACTTGATGTCCGCAATGTTGCCACTCCTCTGGTGCCTCTGCACATCAAGCTGTGCAAAGCTTCTCTGTTCAGACATGATCATGCCAAGTGTCTAGGATGCCTCCGTGATCCTTTGGGTTGCCATGCTGTTCAAGACGACATCCAAAGCTTGATGAATGATAATCTTCTGACTGTCAGTGATGTTTGCGTGGTCGTGCCAGTTTTTCACGATCCGCCTGTCAAGAGTGTACCTTTGAAGAAGAATGCTGAGCCTTTGGTAATAAGGTTGCCAGGACCAATTCCTTATGTTTCGGACAAGGCAGTGCCATACAAATACAATGCTACTATGATAGAAAATGGAGTAGAGGTGCCTCTAGCCTCCTTTGCCACAGTAAGCAATATTGCCGAAGGGACCTCTGCAGCGCTAAGAAGCGGGAAGGTTCGTCCGCCATTATTTCAGAAGAAGGTAGCTACGCCAATCACTCCACCAGTTGAAGAAGCAACTCCGACCGTTGTTTCTCCCATTGCTACAGATATGAATCAGCCAGGCAAGTCTATAGAAGATTCGAATTTAGATGAGATTCTGAGGATAATAAAGAGGAGCGACTACAAGATCGTTGATCAGTTGCTGCAGACTCCTTCAAAGATATCCGTCTTGTCACTACTCTTGAGCTCTGAGGCTCACAGGAATACCTTGTTGAAAGTGCTGGAGCAGGCTTATGTTGACCACGAAGTCTCGGTAGATCGTTTCGGTGGCATAGTGGGAAATATTATTGCTTGTAACAACCTCTGGTTTAGTGAAGAAGAATTGCCGGAAGTGGGAAAGGGTCACAATCTGGCTTTGCATATCTCGGTGAATTGTAAATCAGACATGATATCAAATGTGTTGGTGGATACCGGTTCCTCTCTCAATGTAATGCCCAAGACAACTCTAGATCAGTTGAGCTACCGTGGGACCCCTTTGAGAAGAAGTACTTTCTTGGTCAAAGCTTTTGACGGATCTCGAAAGAATGTGCTGGGGGAGATAGACTTGCCGATAACCATTGGCCCTGAGAATTTCTTGGTTACCTTCCAAGTGATGGACATTAATGCATCCTACAGTTGCCTGCTGGGAAGACCGTGGATACACGATGCAGGTGCGGTTACTTCCACCTTGCATCAGAAGTTGAAATTTATGAAGAATGGAAAACTCGTTACAATCCATGGTGAAGAAGCATACTTAGTCAGCCAGTTGTCTTCTTTCTCTTGTATTGAAGCAGGGTCTGCTGAAGGGACTGCTTTCCAAGGTTTGACCATTGAAGGTGCAGAGTCTAAGGAAGCTGGGGCTGCTATGGCTTCATTGAAGGATGCTCAGAGAGCCATCCAAGAAGGTCAGACTGCCGGCTGGGGCAAGATGATACAGCTCTGTGAGAACAAGCGTAAAGAAGGTCTCGGGTTCTCCCCGTCATCAAGGGTTTCCTCGGGAGTCTTCCACAGTGCAGGGTTTGTTAATGCTATCTCTGAAGAAGCCACTGGATCTGGTCTCAGGCTTGTATTTGTTACACCAGGGGGCATTGCGACAGATTGGGATGCCATTGACATTCCTTCAATCATGCATGTTTCTAAGAAATGTGTCTTGTTGCTTTAATGCTTTGTTTTCAAAATAACAATCCTCTCGCTCTGCCCAAAGCGAGAGTGATATTTTCTGTAAGGGCATGTTTGTTTCGGCATTGCCGTTGATTAATAAAATTTTGTCGTTTCTTCCACGACTACTTTTTTTTAGTGCTTTTTCCCTTGGAAACAATGGTAATGCCAGAAAAAACCAAAACGTCTGTATTTTCTTATTAATTTCAAAAATCTGCATGAAAAAAAAAAAAACTCTTTCTAAAATCATCCAATCATTATATGCAGGTTGAACCATAATAAACCCGTTGAACACAGTAATCCTACGGTTCCTCCAAGTTTTGATTTCCCTGTGTATGAAGCCGAAGATGAGGAAGGTGATGACATACCGTATGAGATCACTCGGTTACTTGAGCAGGAAAAGAAAGCCATTCAGCCTCACCAAGAAGAGATTGAGCTTGTCAACATAGGTACCGAGGAGAACAAGCGAGAAATCAAGATTGGTGCTACTCTGGAGGAAGGGGTTAAACAGAAGATCATCCAACTCCTCCGGGAATATCCGGATATTTTTGCATGGTCCTATGAAGATATGCCAGGTCTAGACCCTATGATCGTGGAGCATCGGATCCCTACCAAGCCTGAATGTCCTCCCGTCAGGCAGAAATTGAGAAGGACTCATCCTGATATGGCTCTCAAGATTAAGAGTGAAGTTCAAAAGCAGATTGATGCGGGTTTCCTCATGACAGTTGAGTATCCCGAATGGGTTGCCAATATTGTGCCTGTGCCAAAGAAGGATGGTAAAGTCCGGATGTGTGTTGACTTCAGGGACCTGAACAAAGCCAGTCCAAAAGACAACTTTCCATTACCTCATATTGATGTGCTTGTTGATAATACTGCTCAATCTAAGGTGTTTTCCTTCATGGACGGTTTCTCCGGTTACAATCAGATCAAAATGTCTCCTGAAGATAGAGAAAAGACGTCTTTTATCACTCCATGGGGTACTTTCTGCTACAAAGTGATGCCGTTCGGCCTAATCAATGCTGGTGCTACCTACCAAAGGGGAATGACTACTCTGTTTCATGACATGATTCACAAAGAAGTCGAAATATATGTGGATGATATGATTGTGAAGTCAACAGATGAGGAGCAGCATGTTGAATATTTAACAAAGATGTTTGAAAGGTTGAGAAAATACAAGCTTCGATTGAATCCCAACAAATGTACATTCGGCGTCAGATCCGGGAAATTATTAGGCTTCATTGTCAGCCAAAAGGGCATTGAAGTCGATCCTGATAAAGTCCGGGCCATCCGAGAAATGCCAGCTCCACAGACAGAGAAGCAAGTCAGAGGTTTCTTGGGACGTTTGAATTACATCTCCCGATTCATATCTCGTATGACCGCAACCTGCGGGCCAATCTTCAAGCTACTCAGAAAGAACCAGCCTGTTGTATGGAATGATGAATGCCAAGAAGCTTTTGATAGCATCAAGAATTACCTGCTGGAACCACCTATCCTTGTCCCACCCGTGGAAGGAAGGCCTTTGATTATGTATTTGGCAGTATTTGATGAATCCATGGGATGTGTACTTGGTCAACAAGATGAAACCGGAAAGAAAGAACATGCTATCTACTATCTAAGCAAGAAGTTCACCGATTGTGAGACTCGGTATACAATGCTTGAAAAGACTTGTTGTGCTCTAGCTGGGGCTGCCAAACGCCTGCGTCATTATTTGGTGAATCATACGACTTGGCTGATATCCAGAATGGATCCGATAAAGTATATCTTTGAGAAAGCTGTTGTTACTGGGAAGATTGCACGCTGGCAGATGCTTTTGTCTGAATATGATATTGTGTTCAAAACTCAAAAGGCAATCAAAGGTAGCATCCTTGCCGATCACCTTGCTTATCAACCTCTTGATGATTACCAACCAATTGAATTCGATTTCCCTGATGAAGAGATCATGTATTTGAAATCAAAAGACTGCGAAGAACCGTTGATTGATGAAGGTCCAGATCCCAATAGCAAGTGGGGTTTAATCTTTGATGGTGCTGTCAATGCTTATGGTAAAGGAATTGGGGCAGTCATTGTATCCCCGCAAGGGCATCACATTCCCTTTACCGCCCGAATTCTGTTCGAATGTACCAACAACATGGCTGAGTATGAAGCATGTATCTTCGGGATCGAGGAAGCAATTGACATGAGAATCAAACACCTCGACATCTATGGAGATTCTGCGCTCGTCATCAATCAGATAAAGGGTGAATGGGAGACCCACCATGCTAAGTTGATTCCTTATCGTGATTATGCGAGACGTCTTCTGACATATTTTACAAAGGTTGAGCTGCACCATATTCCTCGTGATGAGAACCAAATGGCCGATGCTCTTGCTACTCTATCTTCCATGTTTCGAGTAAACCATTGGAATGATGTGCCAATAATTAAAGTGCAACGCCTTGAAAGACCTTCGCATGTGTTTGCTATTGGGGATGTGATCGATCAGGCTGGTGAAAATGCGGTTGACTATAGACCCTGGTACTATAACATCAAGCAGTTCTTGCTGAGCCGTGAGTATCCGCCAGGTGCTTCCAAACAAGACAAGAAGACCTTGAGAAGATTGGCCGGTAGATTCCTGTTAGATGGAGATATTCTGTACAAGAGGAACTATGACATGGTATTGTTAAGGTGTGTTGATGAACATGAAGCAGAGCAGTTAATGCATGATGTACATGACGGTACCTTCGGGACCCATGCTACAGGGCATACTATGTCAAGAAAGTTGCTACGGGCAGGTTACTACTGGATGACTATGGAGCATGATTGCTACCAGTACGCCAGAAAATGTCACAAATGTCAAATCTATGCTGATAAGATTCATGTGCCTCCGCACGCCCTCAATGTTATGTCATCCCCATGGCCGTTCTCAATGTGGGGCATCGACATGATTGGAAGAATTGAACCGAAAGCTTCAAATGGTCATCGTTTCATCTTAGTGGCAATTGACTACTTCACCAAGTGGGTTGAAGCAGCATCTTATACCAATGTGACCAAGCAAGTGGTAGCTAAGTTCATCAAGAACAACATCATCTGTCGATATGGTGTTCCCAGCAAGATTATTACCGACAATGGTACCAACCTGAACAACAATGTGGTGCAAGCTCTTTGTGAAGAATTCAAAATTGAGCATCATAACTCTTCTCCTTATAGACCTCAGATGAATGGTGCAGTTGAGGCCGCCAATAAGAATATCAAGAGAATCATCCAGAAGATGGTAACCACTTACAAGGACTGGCATGAGATGTTACCCTATGCTCTGCATGGCTACCGTACTACTGTGCGCAGTTCAACCGGGGCAACCCCTTTCTCTCTTGTATATGGTATGGAAGCAGTTCTTCCTTTGGAAGTGGAGATCCCATCTCTCCGTGTGATTATGGAAGCAAAGTTATCTGAGGCTGAATGGTGCCAAAGCCGGTATGATCAGTTGAATTTGATTGAGGAAAAACGTATGGATGCCATGGCTCGTGGACAGTCATATCAAGCAAGAATGAAGACTGCTTTTGACAAGAAAGTCCATCCTCGAGAATTCAAGGTAGGGGAACTTGTATTGAAAAGGAGGATAAGCCAGCAACCCGACCCAAGGGGCAAGTGGACGCCTAACTATGAAGGTCCTTATGTTGTCAAGAAGGCCTTCTCCGGTGGTGCTTTAATCCTTACACACATGGATGGTGTAGAACTCCCAAATCCAGTGAATGCCGATATAGTCAAGAAATACTTTGCCTAGAAATATGAAAAGAACAGCGTGGTAGGTCGAAAACCCGAAAGGGCGGCCTAGGCAAAAATGCGCTTCCCGATGGATCGAAAACCCGAAAGGGCGGTCCAGGCAAAAATAAGGGACAAAAAAAACAAATATGAAAAGCTCGCTGAGATTGTACGCAACTCAGGCAAGAATGAGCGTCTCGATGAGCCGAAAACCCGGAAGGGCGGTTCATGCAAAAATGAGATTGAAACAAAAGGCAAGTAACTATATCTGGCCAACCACCGTCCCCCTTGGGGCATCGGCAGCTGTTAATGACCGTCTTTATCAAAAGCTTCTGTACTTGTGGATTCAAAGTTTCTAAGAACTGTAGTGATCACTGTGTTCAATGTACCACCAACCAATAAAATTACCATTTTCCAAGCTTTGTAAATCCGTGGAGTCACGCCTTCGGCTGATCACCCCTCTTATACATCAAATTGAGCCTGTGCTTTTGTTTAAAACTCTATTTTCTTCTACTTTCAAAGCTATATACAAAACATTTTCCTTCTATTTTGATAATGACAATGCTTGAAACAAACATTTTTTTTGAAAATTGAAAACTTTTTGTCTATTTTGAAAAGCAAACCTGAGCAACAGGGTACATTCAAATGAAACATGCATGAGCGAGAGTATGTTGATGTCTATTTCAATATATGTTACAAGCAGGTTCTCCTCCAGGATAGTCTGTGGTCAATGGCAAGAATGAAAAAACAGAATGAAAATGCATGAAATTGAATAGGCTCGCTAAGTTGAAAACCCGAAAGGGCGGCTTAGGCAAAAATGAGCACCCCGCTGGATTGACAACCCGAAAGGGCAGTTCAGGCAAAAATGGGGCATTGAAAAGAATTTATTTCCCCGGTGGACCGAAAACCCGAAAGGGCGATCCAGGCAAAAATGGGATGCATAAAATGAAAATGAGAAAATAACATGCAAAAAGCATTGACCACAGATGCGATGTCTACAACGTACCCAGCACTGAAATGCCCAGCACAACGGCGTTTTCCCCAGTAAAGTCTTCCAAGATTCTATCTCCAGCAAGTTGCATACCTGCCTGCCCTCAGCCTTGGTTCCGATACGTCTCCCAACGACGTCATCTCCAAAGAGGATTTCCAAGAATGTGTAATATAGCACGAGCCACTACGTGCCCAATATTCTGATGTCTTGTCTTCCCCGTGAAGTCGTGCCTACAAACTGCCAACAATCATGCATTACAAGCATTCATACATGCATAATCATGCATATTACGTACCCATGCATTTAATGAAACTGTTATATCATCCATGCATATTGCATTTCCAATGTCAACATCAGTCTCAATTCAATACTCATGTCAGGTTCTCTGTCAAAACCTTGTGAGCCAATAATATCGGTCAATTTCTACCTTTCGATTCAAATCGACGTCAAGTCAATCTCAATCTATATTTTGTCAGAACAAACCAATCCCCAGTGAATATGTTTCTGTTTGGTCAAGTGGCTAGTTCAAGTCCAAGAACAGCTTGTACCTATCAATTTGCTTATGTTATCGGTCGAGTGTCCAGCTCAATCCAAGAGCAGCTTGTACCCATCAATATGTTTCCGTTTGGTCAAGTGGCTAGCTCAATCCAAGAGCAGCTTGTACCTGTCTATCTGTTTCTGCCCGGTGGAGTAACCAGTTCGCATCCAAGAACAAGCTCGCACCTGTCTATTTGCCTTGCTTTCAGTCGAGTCACCAGTTCGAATCCGTAAGAACAGCTCGTACTTGCCAATTTTCCCTTTTTTCCAGTCGAGTCACCAGTTCGAATCCATAAGAACAACTCGCACTTTCCAATATCCCCAAGTGAGTTACCAGTTCGAATCCATAAGAACAACTCATGTTTGTCCAGTAACCTCTATCCCCTGTGAAGTGACCAGTTCGAATCCATAAGAACAACTCGCAGTTGTCTGTTTGTTTCATCCCCGGTCAAGTGGCTAGTTTGAATCCAAGAACAGCTTGTACCTGTCCAACTTGTTTCTAGTTTCCCGTTACTCTGCTATTCACTATCTTTGTCAATGTCTATCAATCCCGCAATGGATACGACATATTTTGTTAATTCCAATCCCCATGAGGTCTTGCATTCATAATCCAAATGATGCATGGCATGCATATTATTTGAAAATGGGTAGGCGTATTTTTACGTCCAAACACAGTGCAAATGCTAATATTTAAGTATCTTCGTCCTGTCAAGCCAAAGACTCCGTCTCTTGACTCTCCAGACAAAGAAACTTAAATAGGGGCAGCTGTTATACCCTGTTTTTGGACCTAAAAATACTGGGCCCAATTTCATTTCAAACTTTGTCAATTGTCAAAATTCAACTGTACAGTTCAATTTGTCTCTGCCTCGCAGTATTTTCAATCACAATTTTACCTATGTTTTTCTTGCATAAAACCTTTCAAAATGTCTTTACTTGTCTTGTAAGTCATTCAAAAGTGTCTCTGAATCATTACATTGCTTTTTCTACAGTTTATTTCAAAATTTGCAAAAAGTCATGCAGAAGGGTATTTTGGTCATTTCCTGCAGTGGGACCCATTTTCATCCTTGTGACTGTCTCTGAGTCTTTTCAAATTCATTTTTAACTTTTCATCAGTAAACCCTGTTTAAATTCATTTCAAACTCGCATCTGAGTCAGTGTCAGAGTCAATTTGAGTTGGTTTATGTCATTTTTAGCCCTAGGGGCATTTTGGTCATTTCACATAAAAATTTGGCATAGAGAGGTTACTTTGAAGTACCTCATTTAGGCCTTTGGTTCGTTTTAGTCCGTTTTGTCAATTTTATTTTTGTTTCGCTTTACGTTTAGTCAAATTACATATTTTAATTCATTTTTTATTTTTTTTCTTTGCATTTTAATCCTTCAACTTTTTAAAATTGCATTTAGGTCCAAGTTGTCTAATTCTCTTTTATTTTTGAGTCTGTTTTACAATTGCAGTCCAGTCCTTGTCATTTTCACAAATTGCAAACAGGTCCTTCAAGTCAAAAATTACAGGGCAGCGCCTCTTTTTTTTTCCAATGCCACATGTCAGCTTTCTAATGGTCCAATCACTCACACATGTCAGCTATAAATACTGTTCACAGTGCCACATGGATCAGATCCACTCATTACAATACACATCACCAAAAACAAATTCCCATTTTCTCTCTCTTTTCTGTTAGATCAAAAACAGAAATTTCTCAAGAACAAAACAGAACCCTAACCGAAATTCATCATCAAATTCTCAGAGATTCGTGTACGAATCTTCATCATCGAATCGATTCCACCGCAATACAAGGTGCGAATTCCTCACCGGAAGTGAAGAACTCAAGCACCGATCACGGTAGGGAAAAAGAGGGAAAACCGAATCTGCACAGAGGAAGGAGAAGAAGACAGAACCAAAGAAACAGCAAGCAAAAGAGCAATCAAACGCGCACGCAAGCAAACCAGCAAGCAAACGCGCACGCAAGCAAACGAGCAAGCAAACACGCGCGCAAGCGAGCAAGGGCGCGAGCAAGCACGCGAAGCACAAGCAGCAAGGGCCGTAACAGAAAGCGAGAAGAGGTAAGCATCCTCTTCGTTCGTGTTTCTTCCTTTTTACCGTTTCTTTTACAAAAATTTCATCAAGATCCAAACTCAGATCTACTCCGGTTGAAATTCTTTTTCAAAAAACTAAGCTCAGATTCGTGCATAGGAGAAAAAAGGATGTTTGAAAATGTAAAAAAAAATTGAATCGGAGCAAGGAAAATTTTCCGGCGGCGGCGCCGCCACCTTGAGGTGGCCGGCCACCGCGCCGGAGAAGCTAAGTACGACCGGAGAAGACAACCGGATTCTAGAGAGAGGACAGACTCTCTCTCTCTAGAATCCAAAGAAGAGAGAGGTTTTTTTTGAGGATTTTGGTGTTTTTTTTGTTGAAGCTCCTTTTATATACACCTCTGTTCCCACGCGCGCGCGTGCATGCTCTTGCTATGCTCTTTCGTATTGTGAACCATCAGATCTGGATTGTTCCAAGATCTGATGGCTGCTGTGTGTTTGATTTTGTTTCCTGTGTGTGATCTTTTGCGTGGAGTATGCTGCATATTCTGTTTGAACCGTTAGATCTTTGATCTAACGGTCATTGTGCTTCCTGCAATTTTTACACTATCTTTTATGCTTTTTTCTGGACCCTTTGATCTTTGATCAAATGGCTGTGATGTGATCTTGAGAGCTTGATCTGGACCTCTGGATTCATCCAACGGTCCAGATTAAATCCTGCTGAGTTTTTTTTTAATTGCTTTTTAATTGTGTTTTAAATACCTTTTTTACACTTTCTTGGTGTTTTATGCTTCTAAAAAAAAAATTTCTAAAAATATTTCCCCATCATTTTAATTTTCCTCTAAGTTTTAGAATTTATTTGCTTATTTTTGCATTTATTTTCTTTACTTTGTTCTTTTAATTCTTGCTCATTAAATTTCATTGCATATTCATTTGGTGCATTTTCATCATTCCCATTATATTTTTCTTGTTTCACTAACATTTTGTTCCTCATGTGACTTTACGCATAGCATTTTACTACCTCCCCAACTCTCTTTAGCTTAGCATTCTTTTTTTTGCAAGTTTCAAATTCATTTGGTGATGTAATTTGTTATCATTGGTTTGTAGCTTGGCAAAGGGGCCATAGAATGTATTTAGGCAATTTTTGTAATATGGACTATGGACACTATGACGCACCGACACGCACACACTCACCTTAGATGTATGCATAGGATTGTATGGTTAAATAAGCGTTTAGGTTTTAAACACTTAGAGAAAATCCATCTTTTTTCAAAAAAAAACAATTGAACTTCACTTCAAAAATTTTCATAATAAATATGAAGTCAACACTTCATTTTTTTTCCTTTCTTTTTTCTTAAGAAAAATTCAATTCATCTTAATCATTTAGACTTTCTTTTCAATCACTAATCAAACCTCACTTTTTGCTAAATCTCATGCTCATGAAGCCTCCCAATCTCCTTCTTCAAAACCATTTTCAAAACTAAAAATCAAACAATTAAAACGAAAAAACAAGTCTTTTAGCAAGAACTACGCCGGTTTTGATCCCGTAAAACGGTACGTAGGCAATGAGTCAAAACTCATCCAAGCCGAAATAAAATTAAATTCTACTTCTTCTCACCCCCCATTCTTTACTCAAATAAAACTTCTTTTCTTTCAATAAATAGGCAATAAAACTAAAGCGTAGAAATAAACTAGGAGAGCGGTTCTTATGGAATACCATAATCGCTCCGGGTGCCTAACACCTTCCCGTAGCGAAAACGACCCCCGAACTTAGAATCTAAGGGTTTTTCCTCAATTTTGCCCTTCCCAAGAAAAAATAGAGATATCAACGGTCGAAAGGTTCAAGTCCAATTAATGGCTTGGCACCCAAAAACCATGATAACAATATATATATATATATATATATATATATATATATATATATATATATATATATATATATATATATATATGGGACATATCTTGTGAGAATGGTGAGAATGCTTATCAACAATAAGATCAAAAATAAATGGTCCTACATTAAAAGCTTCATATGTGTCTCACCATATTCTATCCATTCTGATAAACTAATTCCTTTGTTCATTCTCCCAATTGTTGTCGACAACAACACTTTCTGTCAATTACTCTTCACCACCATTAATTAACATAGACAACAAGATCCAAATGATTTTAATTGTAAATAATTAACCTGAAATAATGCTTATCTTTCTTCATCTTTTTCATTGTAAATAATTTGGTTCATAGGAAATACAGATCTGGTGAGTTATATTTTTAGGTGAAATTAGATTCGGTAATGAAATGTTAATATTACGGAAATCAGTTGAGATCGATCGTGAAGAATATAGAATAAAAAAACACAGAAACAATTGAAATTGGATCTGAAATTGTTTGGGATTTCCAATCACGAACTTGTGCAAGAAGGTGGGAACGATAGGTTTCCGACTACGAACCGATGGTGGAAGGTGAGGACGGTGGGATTCACACCGGGGAGGGTTAAGGTCGTCGGAAATTTTTTGTTGATGGTGGGGGAAGAAGAAACATCAAGTTTAGAGTGAAGAAGTGATGAAGGATTTTTACCTCTCATAAAACTATTTACACGTAAGTATAATAGGATCGTGTCCACAGGGAGTTGCGTATTTCATAAGCATTTTCACAATATTTGTCACGTTAAATGTTTGGGTATAAATTGTTTGTTTGTGTAAAACTATTTTCCTAATCGACATAAAAGTAAAACGAGAAGAGATAGGGCTATTCCGCTTGCGGTCAGAGACATCAACCAAGGGTAACAGTTGCAATCTCTCGATCGATTAACGGATTCTAGCTTTTTAAACTATATTATCACAATCACTCGACAATATCATTCGTGTCCAAATGATATCGTTATTTCTAAGGGATCGTTTAAACATCGATTTCCCAAACATTTAAACGATCACAAAGTCGTTTGGGTAGTTTAATCGACGATTTTCCAACCGATTAAATTACCCAAAAGCATTAAGTTCTAGATTAAAAGTGATTATCAAATATTAACATCCATGTCTAGAGTGATAACTTAAGATAGATTGTTATTCTATTTCTAGATTCAAAAGTATGTGTCCATATCATTTTGAATCTCAATAAAACAATGAAAACAAGAATAACAACAATATTGAATAAATAAGCTAGAACCATATATTAAAAGATCAAAAGATTACATAATAGCTTGTTTGAATACCTCAAAACTACAAGAGTAGATGTAGCTACATATGTCTATGATAGCTTTGCAAAGGATGAAGAAAGGGTGAAGATTCCATGACAAGATCCATGATGTCTCAACAAATCTTGGCTTGAATCTACTCCTAACTACCTTGCTTTGTGTTTCTCTCTCTAGAAAAGCCCTAGTCTCTCTCTAAAACCAGAAAAATATGAATAAAAATGTAATAGCATCCTTTGGAAAGAGAAAAGAAAACTATTTATATGGGCTGACTGCGTGCCAGTTCGCTTAAGCGAAGCATAGTTCGCTTAAGCGAACATCCAGGAAATCTAATGTTGACCATTGAGGAGCTGCCACGTGGTCCTTATCTTCTGAAGTTGGATGAACTTCGCTTAAGCGAAACGCAAGCGAACGTGTGAGCGAACTTTCCTGGAGCTCTCTGTAACTGGTTCGCTTAAGCGAACCGTAGGTCGCTTAAGCGAAATGACCTTTTCTTCATGAGCGAAATGGAAGCGTGCTAGTAAGCGAAGAATCCTGGTGCTCTCTGGAACTGGTTCGCTTAAGCGAACCATAGGTCGCTTAAGCGAACGGAGCTTTGTCCTGAGCGAACTGAAGGCGTGCTTGTAAGCGAATAGAACGGTTGCTCTCTGTAACTGGTTCGCTTAAGCGAACAGACCTTGGTTCAGGAGCTTCCTTCTTTTGGTCCTTGCTTGTCATTTCCTGCATAAATTGGGTAGAATCAGGCATGTAAAGCATAAATGATAATATTACACTCAAATGGTAGCTTTTCCTTAGATAACTTGCAAAACAAGTCATTAATTTGCCTAAGTTAACACATGAAATATGTTACTTTTGAGCACTTATCAAGAAGCGTTAAAGACATAGACCTGAGAGTAATTGAGTGAAATTAGTCACATAATTGGCAAATACTCACTTTTTAATCTCAACCCTTTCTTTTTAATCTGATGGCTCTCATTCATTCTCATCATTCTCATATAAGAATGTCATTCTCACATGATATGCCCTATATATATATATATATATATATATATCTAAGCCCACACACCCACCAACGTGAGGCCATCCTTGTCCCATTTTATTTTGGTAAGAGTTTGACTTTGTAATCTTAGAGGTGAAAGTTCAAATTTAATATGAGACATTAAGAAATAGTCATTAGCTTTACTTAAAGTTTAAATCCAATGAGATATCATAAAATAGTCATTAATGTCATTTTAATTAATATTAATTTCCTCTTCCCCAAAAAAATTTTAAAAAAATGTTGATTATTGTCCAAATTTTGTAGAGGACTTTTGTTTTATGTCGCTTGATGAAGAAAGCTGAGAAAAATACTGAAGAGGAATTGGATACAATGATATGTGATGTAGGGGAGTCAAGTAGACACATGAGCTCTCACTACGAAAATCAAGAAACATTAGAAGGAATTTCAAATGTAAGAAGTTCATCCTTGATAGAAATTTTGAAAACAAAGTTTTGGCTTTACACAATTTCACATGAAACATGCTAAGAACTTATACTTGTTTTAACATTTGTTTCAGGTAAGTAGTACTATGCCAAAAATTAGAATGGAATCAATATTTGAGGAACCTTACCAAGCAGACAAATATTTTCCCTTCTCTACTCAACAATCTTCAATCTATGAAAATGAGCGGGAAGTATATTTCTCAAACTCACAATTTCAAGGAGATTATTTTAGAAATGAAGACATGGTTATTCAGAGTCCCTTTGAAACCAATGAAGAGGAAAATAACTTCATTAATTCAATGATTGTTGATGGTGCTCCCACCAGGCAAGGCAAGTGTCTGTTTGAGAAATTTCAACATTATGAGATATAAGGTAAAGGTCATATTTATAAGCAATTATTTCTTTTTCAAATTTATTAAATAACTAATGTTTTTGAACGGTATACATTTCAGATATATTAGTTACTTAATAAATCTAAAAAAAAAAGTTACTTATAAGTATAAATGGAGAGAGTAAAATATAAGCAATAGTATAAGTGGAAGAATGTTGATGTATTTGGATTAAATTTTAAATTAATTACATCAATTTTCGTTGATTCACTTTTGCTTATATTTTAAAACGAATGAAATACTCATTGGTATTTCTAGTATTTTTCATATTCAATGATTATGCAATTGTTATATTGATACTCTCTAGTTAAAATGTACTCTCTCCATCCCAAATTATAACAAAAAAAAAAAAACTCATTTTCTTTGTTGCAAATTATAAGAAAAAAATCAACTTCTATCATATTTAATTATGTTATTTCAAAAAATCATCTTTTTCAAAAGAAAATTAAATGCAAACTATTTTTAATTTGCTCTCCCTTTTATTTTTTCTATAATCAACAACCAATGAAAATTGTTTTTACATCTTCCTATAAAACTTATTTCAAGAATAACACAAGAAACTATGTTGCAAACTACTATGTTTTAGTTTTCTTAATAAATGTAATTTTTTTTATTATAATATGGGACGGAGGAAGTAACTATATATTTGTCTTCAAAGATTATTGTAACGAAATTAGTTTATTAGCTCCTTAAAAAAAATTAGTTTATTAGCTCATAAAATATGCATAGTAGTCAAATATGTTCTTCTATTGCAGAGTCTATGCTATAGGCCTCATAAAGATTTATATATTGTTGTCTCTAATGGTCTGTTTGTTTCAACTGATGGAGGAAGGAAAGATTGTGAGTGGAGAGAAAGAAAGTGGAAAGGAGAGATTTCCATAGTTTGGAATACCATGGAAAGGCATAGGAAAGAAGAATATTGATGGGGCCCACACTTGAAATTGTTTCCACGCTAGTTAGAGCAGAAAGTGGGAAGAAACTCATTCATATGATGAAAAGTCATAAACACCCTTGTTTTATTACTTTTATAAATGTTGTTTATCAGCTTCTTTTTTTTTTCCTTCCGGCGCTAGGTTCTTTAGGTGAGTAGTTAGTTTTATTGTGTCAGGTTTTCTTGTTGCTCTTCCTATGTTCATTTTTTGGTACATTTTTTTCTTCGTATTATATTATATATTTTTGGCTTAAGTATGTGTTTCCTCCCTGCAATTAGGGGTCATTTAAAAATCGGTCACTGTAATCGTTAATCGTGACAAATTACCCTTGCAAACCTTAATCATTTAAAATTTCGTCACTTGACCCACTTAATCACCGCCACGTCAGTAATATGGTTTGAAAGGACAAAAATACCCTTGAGACTATCAAATGAACGTGAAATTACCATACTATCCATGTCTTCTTCCTCCCGGGAGCTAAATTAACAGTACCAAAATCTGGATTTTATGAACAACAATTATTCTCACATAAATCAACAGTGCCAATTTGTCACAAGAATGCACACAATCACACCAATCACAAAAAAGTAAAAGAACACACAAAAATCAACAGGAAACTCATAACATTAAGGAAGTTTTCCTCAAGAAATTCATCCACAGATTCATGCATAAATAACCCAGAAATTTATCCCCAAATTCGAAAATTAAAAAACTCTATCTCATAGAAATTTAATCCCAAAGTTGCAACTCTTCCCTTTGATAATTTGTAACCAACTTGATAGATCTTTAAGCTACCTTACCTTCATTCAACATTTAGTAAAACAACTTCAAAAGATGGCAGCAACTCATATCTCTTTGCTTCTGTTCAAACACTACTTGACAAACTAACTTCAACAAAGTTTGGTTATTTCATCAACAACAAAAATCTGACTTTCACACTCTTGAAGCATTTAAAAACAACACCGATGGAAGTTACAAACTTCAATTCCCTCGCCTCATTCCTTTTCCAGCTGCAACTCATCCCTTCCCTTCTTATAGATATGAAAAACACACATTGTGAGGCCGCCGTCGTCGTTTTCATTCCAAAAACACGTGTGGTAATGAACTGGACGCTCCGACGGAGGTTGAAGAAGCAGCGGGAGACGGCGGAGCGCGACGGCGATGGTGTTGATTATCATAAGCGGTGGTGTTGGAGTTATCTGTGGATTTGGGATCAGTGGTTGGAACTTTGAGGAATGAGTGGATTTAGAGATTTTATTACTGCATGTGTTGTGATAAGGAAAGAAAGGGAGAGTGAGATCTGAGTTGTGTGGTGTTGTTTGTGATGATGAGGATGAAGGAGATGGTGGTGGTTGTGGTGCTGGGTTTTGAAGATGGTGGTGGTTGTGGTGCTGTATGTGTTAGAACCTTAGGGGCATTTCGGTCTGTTCACGTAAACTTTTGATGGGTCAACACTGCCACGTCATCAAATTACTGACGTGGCGGTGATTAAGTGGGTTAAGGGACGAAATTTTAAATGATTAATGTTTGCAAGGGTAATTTTTCAGGATTAACGATTAAATGATCCCTAATTGCAGGGACGAAACACATACTTAAGCCTATATTTTTTTAGGAAGGTATATATTATATATATTCATAAGTAAATACATATCAAATTTATTATATGGATAATTATGTAATTTACTAAATCTAATATTTTTTTTATCTTTTATCTTTCTTTCCTACTTCTTTCTCTTATACCAAACAACAAGTAAAATCATCCCACTTTCTACTCTCATTCCTTCCTTACACAATCTTTCCTTTAGGGTGTGTTTGGTTTACAAGAGAAATTGTGAAGAGAGAAAGTGAGAGAGTTTGAGAAGAGAGAAATAAGTGAGAAATAAGATGGATTTGATGGGTTGTTTGGTATAAGAGAGGATGAAGAGAAATATAGAAGAGAGAAACGGATTACTTTTTTGGATCGACAAATAAGCCCATAACTTAAAAATATATTCACTTGAAACTTAAAATTTGTTTCTTGTCTCACATTAATTAACAACTTGTAATTGCAATTGTCAACAAAAACCGTGAGTCTTTTTTCATAAAAAAAAAAAAAAAAAGACAACCATTTTTCTTTTCTAAAAAAATATTTAAATTCTGTTTCTTTAGTACAATTAATCATAAAGAAAATTGTTATTTTAGAGGTTAAAAAATTGTTATTCGTATTAATAAAAAAAAAACTATGAAATATATGAATTAGTTGCTTTTTTTTTTTAGGGATATGAATTAGTTGCTGCCACTAGTAATTAATGTAATATTACATATAGTCAGATTAGATTAAAACACAGTCGCCTCCTTGCACTTGAAAGATTGGCGTATAGTGTTTCACGAATAACAATTATTTACAAATGAAAAATAAAAACTAAAGCCAGGGTAAAAACGTAATTTTAATGAGCAGTCAGTACTCTTTTCCTATTTCTTCTCAATCCAGCGAAGAAAGCAAAAAGTGGGATTTTGGCCTCTCTTATTTCTCTCTCTTTTATCTTCTCTTCTTCACCAAACACAAGAAAACCCCTATCTCTTCTTTATCTCTCTCTTCTTAATTTCTTTCTTCAATATTTCTCTTGAAACAAACACAGTGTTAACGTTCTTTCCTTCTACTTTCTTTGATCAACCAAACATACCATAATATTTAGGATTGGAGAAAGTAGGGTTTTAGATAATATTTATGATAATCACTTCAATCTTTTGAATCTCTGTTGATTGATGTTGAAGAGTATCTCTTGTCATGTCCATGACAAAAAAAAATTATTTCTTTAAAAGACATTTGTACACCGATATGAAAGATCTTTTTTGACATGCTATGATTATTTCAATCTTTTGAAAATTGTGTGCATTGATATTGGAGGTGTAAGATAATCATTTCACTTTCTTGAAAAACGTGTGTATGCATTGATTTTAGAGAGTTTATTTGATTAAAAAAAAAGTCACATGCTAAATTTTTTATAAAAGAAATCATACACCTTATAAGTAAATATTTATATTTTAGATATGTTTAATTAATGATGTATAGGTTATAGGATAATTATAAGTAGACACCTTATTCATATACCACCTTTGTACCACCTTATTCCTAGCCTTTAGATTAATCTCTAGAAAAAAGGTAAAATATATATATATATAAAAAGAGAAAAAACAGCTTGCAAGTCTTCACCAATTCCCCACCGCACAATCACCACCACTTTTCCATCAAAGCTTTTCTAATCCTACCCAATTACAACAGAATTCAACTGGGTTAAAGGGAAAATCAATTTTGTAATTTAATTCAACATGGTTAAATTTTATGTTTGTAATTTATGTCAAGTTAGTTTTCTCTTCTCTGCCATTGATAAAGAATAAAGATGGACAAGATGAAATCATGTATATTTTTTATTGCCCCTTTCCATCAAAACTTTTCTTAAACTGAAATTAAATCATTCAATGCTTTGTTTTGGTGTGGAGGAAATAAATTTGAATTAGGTTAGGGAGATTGTTCAACCAAGAGAGATGTTAGAGAAAGTATCTGGAAATTGCTCGCTTGCAATTTGCACATGTATTGAAAATAAACAGCCAACATTTCTCTGAATCCGGTGACGCCATGGCCGGATTTGAACCACCACCACCTCCATTCTTCATTTCCTCAACATGTCAAGGTCTTCAACACACATCCCATTCCGTATCGTTCATCTTAAACCGCCTCCTCTCCTCTGGCATGCCGGATCTGAACCACCAACACGCTGGATCTCAGTTGAAACAAGGAGAGATATGTAGACGTGAGAGGAGTTTGACGACGAAGAGAAGACAGAATCACGCCGGCGAGGGTGATGCCGGTGACAGAGAGGGCGGTGGCTGATCGGAGAAAAAGGGAGTGGTGAGGTTGGATTAAGAGAGAAAGAGCGGAGGAGAGTTCAGAGAGAGAGGGGGGTGAAGAAAGTCGCGTGAGGTTAAAGATAGGTGAAGGAAGAGAGATTGAATGGACAAAATTACCCTTAATGTAATTAATTAAAAATGCCACATGGGAGTGTGTAGAATGGTGTGTGCCAACTATGGAGGTTTGTGTATCATCACTCATAGGTTATATGAGTCACTTCTCTTATATATCCAACATTTACTTATTTATAGTTGATGTGGGATAAACCACTCATGCTTGAACCCAACATCTTCCCACATTAGTTGATGCTAACAATTTTACTTATATCACGACAATGTTGTTTGTTGGAGGGACACTTTTTAAGAGTTGCACAATATTCATTGGAGGTTTAATGCTCCATTCATACTTGCGCTTAATATTTTGGAACCTTTAAATTATGGAGTTCGATCACATTGGTGTTCAGATTTGGTTCCTTGATGTTGATCTTCTGGTGGAATCATAAAGTGTGGTTCAAAGCACTTGTTTTTATTTGAATCTTGCATTGCCAATTTTTTGTATCACAGTTACATCTCAATTCCATTGTGATTGCAAGAATATTACATGATGAAGGCAAGGTTGCAAGAATATTTCCAATATTTTGTATCACAGTTACATCTCAATTCCTTTTCTTTTTATACATGCTTTTACCTTATGGTTCAACATTTTTCATTCTTTTCTGCTTCTACCGTATGGTAGTTAAGTTTTGTTGGCTAAATTTAGTATTTGTTGATTACGCATATTGGAGTTCTTGATTCTATTGGGGTTAGTGTTGTGGAGACACCGGATAATTTTTTAACGAGCCTATAAATAGGTCTGAGAGTGTTCTATGAATTATGTACTTCGGCTACTACCACTTTCTTCATCAACATTACTTGATTAGTCGTTCTCATTACGTCTTGTATTTTTTTCTTGTAATTTTTAGTAGTTAGTTGCATTGTATTTTTTTAGATTGTAACGTTCTTCTCGAGTTGGAAATGCCGATCAACACTTTCAACTTACGGGGAGTTGTTAGATAGAAAATTGTTGTTCACACTTGAAACAAGGCTATAAAACACCAATAAATGACCTAAATGCGCATCAGTAGTTAAATGCCGAAGGAACTAACCGGTGGTTGTTAACTGCAGCGGAGGAACTAATCGACAGCTATTAACTGCCGCGGAGTCCATCGGTAGTTAAATGTCGATTCGATTTCTGCTACAAATTCCAAGAAGAACCAACATTACTCTCTCATCCATTATCTCTCTAAACTCAAAATCTATACCAAAATCACTCAATCTCATTTTTTCGAAATTCATCCAAATTTATTCAACAAAATCACAAGTAAGTAATCATAGTGCTATTAACATACATTTTAGTTGTTATAATTTTTTTTTTTTTTTTATAATTTTAGTTTTAGGTTGATTTAAATTTTGTTTCTTTTTAAAAAAAAAAAATGAATCAAATGTTTACAAGTAAGATATTATGTTTCATTTTTAGAGTAGATTTAAGTTGATTAAGTATGTTTGTATGTTTATGTTGTAGTTATGAGTTTTAGGGTTTATGTATAATTTGCACTCCAAGTGTTTGATCAAATGTTTGAATGAGTTTTTCATTGATTGTTCAATTTCTTATGGCGTAGATATGAACCAATGGACAATTTGTTCAAAGCTCAAGTACGCTTCAACGTTGGAAATCCTTGTTCAAGGTCCGGATCGATGTCACGCTAAAGGATCTGAAGAATCAACTAAACGAAATAAATCAAGGACTCAATCCCGGAGACACAAGGAAGGTGGAGGACCTTCAGTATGCAAGTCCCGGTTATTTGCAAACCGAAAGATAATGCTGACAGACGATGACTGCGTAAGGAGCATGTTTTCCAGATATTGTCAGGAACGCATATTCCCGAGGATTGAGATGGAAGTTACGTTGTTGAGATCGAATAGATATTTTCAACAGTTTGATTATGCCAAAACCAGAAAATTATGTTTAGGTAGCATCATTATTATATAGTGGTCTAAGACATTGTTTAAGAAGTAAAAAAATTGTAACTTTTCCTTAGATAATTGTGTATATATGACTATTAATAATGATTGAGTTATATTTTGAAGACAAAATTTCCTTTTATAAATTTAAGAACTAAAAAAAAATGTAACTTTTCCTTAGATAATTGTGTATTTATGACTAATAATAAACAAAATTTTCTTTTATAACTTCATTAAGCAACATTCCCACTTATTAGCATGATCGTTAAACCAATATATATGTTGATATTGAAAACGTGAAAGATAAACTAGAGTATCGTGAAATGATGATTGGTTAGTCTTTCGTTAGTTTGCTTTCCTTCCTAGTTTTAAGATTTTTTAATTACAAGAAAAGAAGAAGAAAAGAAAACTGAAAACAAAGATCAAGCATGAGAGTATGAAACTCCCATGACATCCACAAGAAGAACTAACTGAAGCTTAATCGAAGGATTGTTGAGAATCACCAAGTTAACAAGAAGCTTTAGCACCAAGTTTAGCGAAAACGTCTGCCCTCATATTTATTTCTCGAAAAGTATGCAGAAGTCGTACAGTCCAATCCTTGACCAAGAGAAAGGTTTGAAGGGAATATGAATAACAAATAATGTCTGTGGACCATGCTTCCCAACAAAGATGAATGTCGTGAAACAAAGCCATGATCTCGGCATAAAGAATGTTAGAGTAACCAATTCTATAATAATAACCCTTAATGAAGTTGCCATTATGATCCCTTATTAACCCTACAAATCCAGCTGCACTCGCTTTCAAAACACACTACGAGCCTGTTTGGATTGACTTATTTTTTAATTTATGCAAAGAAATAAGCTTTTGTGTATTATTCGTAGGTGTGTCAAAGTAATTTATGAAAAAACAGCTTAAGAAGATACAAATTTTGTTTGTGAGAACTTATGAATTAACATAAAAGCTTATTTATTTACATTAAGTTATTTTTCATAAGCTCAAAAATAAGTAAATCTAGACAAGCCTTGTATGGCCTAAGAAATCAGCTTATAATCCAATCAAAAAATAATTATTAGTTACAACTGCTCTGCATGATGATTGGTAAGGCTCACGGCTGTAATTGAGTTTTGCTATGATGAGAGTGATTCAGAAGAGGAGGATACAGAGGACGATCCTTCTGCCAATACAACCGTTGCACCCAACACTAAACCATAAGAAATATGAGAAATCTTTGACCGTTTAAGGACTAAGGACAGGTATTCATCAATAATTTATCAATGTACTATGATTGCTCATCCTTAGGCTGTATTTTCAAATTGGATCTTGTTAACTTTTGCAACTTTTGAGACATTGAATGTACAAGTTTTAAGAAAAACATTCTACATTTAGTTTCTTAACTTATGCCTCGAGGGCACAAGTTAACATTTCTCTTTCAAATTTCATCAATTTAGTGGTATATCATTCTTTTTTAAATGAGAAATTTTAGGGGGAAATGCAGTCCAAACCATCATTGAAATGCTTTAAGCTACCTTGTACAATATGGCATGAATTTATCTTTTAGATTTCCTTCCCGAGAAAATCATGTCCTAGTAAGGTTTCATAACAGTATCTACATGCCAAAACAGATAATACCTTATCCTGTTAGCAATTACTCTGCTGTAAGTCTATATCACTAATGTCAATTGTCATAAACTAACGATCTTTTTAGACAAATACATTTTTTGGGTTCTAACCGATCTCGAGGAGAACGTTCTGATTGTGTAGTCGGTGGATATGAGATCTGTTACGGAAGATGGCAAACTAGCCAGGACAGAACTGAATGGAGAAAATGCAAACGGCTGCTATGGATAAAAAGAAAGTGCAACACAAAGATGCTGCAACTACGGCAGCAAAGGACTTTCTTATTCCAAATGCACTTGGGCAATTTCATCAATAATGGACTGAAGAAGATATAGTCAACTTATGCTATTTCTTTTAGGGATCAGAAGAAAAGAAGACTTTAAAAAGAAGTCACTATGAAACTGAAACTTCAGTATGTTATTTACAATGCATATGAATGCCCACTAAGTTTTATATATTATCGGAAGCTAAAAGCCCAAAACTACTTCAAATTAAAATTTTGAATCACTCTTCCACTATAATCATAATGTAAACTTCTAAAGCTTCTAGGAAAATTACAGCAAAAAATTCAGTGAAGTCATGTTTTTGTTGATGAATGAGTTCCCACTGACTAGTTTGCAGAAATATCCAGAAGTCAATAGCTAACGCAAGAGCAGCCTGGCGTACTAATATCTGAATGCCGTTGCGTAGCAGTACATAGGTGTTACGCAAAACTCCATTGCTGTATGAACACAAAGAAGTAACTTGTAAGAAAATGAAGGAGTACCTTCAGAACTCCACAAAGGCTAGTCCTGACCAGAATCAATTTGACTACATTCAAGACACAAAGTAAAATACTATAAAAAGTAGGGGTGTTCAAAAAAACTGAAAAATCAAACCAAACTGTAGAACTGAACCGAACTGATAAAAACCGAACTGTTAATGTTGGTTCAAGAACTGAACTATTAATTCAAACACAGTTCATGAACCTGAACTAAACTCATAAAAACCAAACCAATACTGTGTGAACCGAACTGTTAAAACCAACTTAATTTCACTAGTTTAGTTTTAATTTTATGAATCTTTTGAACGATATTCCTTAATATGCAATAACCTCCATAAAAAAAAAATCTCCCTTCATCAAAAATTCGTGATTGGAACAGTAATCTGGACATTGAAATGACCTGAAAGAATTCAATTCTACAAACTTGTTTATTACAACATAAACCCAATCAAAATTAAATATTTAAATTCTTCAATCAAAATTGAAAGTGAAATATGATACTATATATTTAATATTACCTGCTAATCTACACTACCAAAAAAAATAATACCTGATAATCTTTTTTTTTTTTTTTCCAGTTGAAGGAAGTGATAGCAAGCGCATTGTTTTTTTTTTTGGTAAATCTGTGATTTGCTTATTATAGATGTGATTTTCTTCCACTGTTGTGAGCAAAACAAGAACAAAGCCCTGTATGACGGTAATCTTACCCAGAATGTTAAGCAATTTTTCTCCCACTGTCTAAGTTGCAGGATATTTGAATCTCTGTTCTTGTATTGGTGGTGAATAATAGTGAGGGATGAATAGTTCAGAAACAATTTGGTTTTCAAACATCACTCGTTCAGTTCGAAAATCTGTTTATGATGCACCGAACCATAAAATCAGTTCAGTTCAACTCCGGTGAAATTGTGAACGGCTTACCAAACTGTTTTAACAGTTTCGTTCGGACCATGATCAGGCCTAGTTATCAACTGACAAATTTTAAAATTCTGCTACACTATAATGCCACTACTACTATGGTCGCTATTTGATATAAACAAACATATCCAATGAAATTTCATCGATTAAACAGTTTCACTCCATGTTATTTCCAAGATTCAATACAAACAATGAAATCAAATCACTTTTCAATTTCGATTCAATACAAACAAAATCAACACTAACCTGTGACGGACCCTGAAAATCAACACTACCAATCTACCTAATCTTCTCCTTCCCACTGATCCTATCAGCAGCCTCCTTAATCTCCTCAATATACCCATCAATAGGCGGCGTAAGCGTTGCCATAAACATATTCATCGGAAACGGCGTCAAATCCGGCACCAAAGCAGTTTCCTTCAAACCCCCAGGCAAAGCTTCAATAGCCTTCTTTTTCATCCTCAAAAGATTTGTCTCTGCCGCTTGTCTCGCCCTATGCTTCCTCATCAAAACCCTACTATACTCCTTGGCCAATTTCATCCCATCTTCCTTCGTCAATTCATACTTTGGCAATTTCTCAGCATCCACTAACCCTAATGTTATATAATCCAACCCAGGGGTTCCCATTATCGTTGGTTTCTCAAAAACCCTAAATTTGGCGTTTTTCTTCTTCATCATATCAAGTTCAATTTGACGATCTTTGCTAATTAACCCTAATTTTTCTCGTTCAGCTTCGCGTGCACGTTGTTTGGGTTTGAGAAAACGAAGTGGTGTTGGTGCGTTGAGGCATTGATCGTAGAGGCGTTCGCGTTCTTGTTTCTCGCGGGAACCAGTTGGGGCTCCAGGTGTGGGTTCGGGTCCGGATTTTTTTACTGTGATTTTGGAACGTTTTAGGATTTGACCGGCTTTTCCTTTTCCTTTGGCGGTGCGGCTGACGGAGCAGCGTTGGAGGAGTTGGTGCGGTGAAGATGACGGTGGTTTTAGCTTTGTCAGACGAAGCATGCTTGAATTCTGAGAAATGAAATGAAATGCGATACTGGTTGCGGAGGTGAGTGATGATGAGTAATGGTAAAAGCATTTTTCATTCTTTTTTGCTACTACCGTATGGTAGTTAAGTTTTGTTAGCCAAATTTGGTATTTGTTGATCATGATTGGGGTTCTTGATTCCATTGGAGTTAGTGTCGTGGAGACACCAAATGATTTTCCAACGACCCATAAATAGGTTTGAGACTTCTATGAATTATGTATTTCGGTTACTACCACTTTCTTCGTCAACATTATTTGATTAATCATTAGTCGTTCTGATTACGTCTTGTAATTTTTATTAGTTAATTACACAATATTTTTTAAGATTGTATCATTCTTCTCAAGTTGGAAATGCACATCAACACTTTCAACTTATTGGAGGTTGTTATATATAGTTAGAGATTTGTTAATATTGACTAAGATAGTTAATCAATACTAGCAAATCTCTATCTATAGTGATCCACCTATACTAAACATGTTCTTTATTAAATTCTTGTCCCAACCATACTCCCCCGTAATCATTAACATCTCCCATCCTCTCATTTTATGACATCACTCTTCTTCACAACAATTGTTATCTACGGGAATCCAAGCCTTCATTAAAACCAACCAGTGAACTCAGCACAAAAACAATACAGGAAAAGTAAGCGTCCAAATTTGGAAATCTGGATGTGTAATATAGGGGTATTTTCAGTTTTTTTAGGGCAAGAGAGATATGTCGTGGTGAAAAAAGAATTTCCAAATGACCTAGCGTTGCCCAATCCAACCAATATGTAGACTTACAAGGCTACAACCCACTAACCGTCTGTAGGCCCTAGACACCTTGGGCCATGATTCTTAGCATAATATTTTGACAGCTTCTTTTTTCACCCTTATGAGTTTTTCGTGCGCCCTATGCAATCCAAACGGCATTAATACCCCATAAAAACCTCGAAAACACATGGAAACATTTTGGATTTTAGACTCCAAATAAGGAGGGCGAGAAACTCATAGGGTAAGATAAGTAATGGCCTAATATGTTTATTTTTAAATCTATAGCAATACAATTGATTAGTTTCTAGGAGGAGCTAATCATGTTATGCCAAATTGCAAAGATTACATGTTAACGTTGAGCGTGTTAAAAAATCTACTAAAAAGTTAAGCACCATAAGGAGTTATACACAAAGAAACTAAACATGCAAACATTATGTTATGTAGCATAGTTACGAATCTAAGACCTAGTTAGGAAAATATGGATTTACAAGTCTGGATGGTGATTGTTTTACAAACCCATCTACACTAATCCATTGAGGAGTGAAAAGATACGCAGGGAAAAGATTTCATTGAAGTGATACATTTTTTTGCTGAGAGGAGCATTGAGGAGCCATATTTTATCAATTGCTTGGGTTCCAAAATCTTGCGTCAAACCTTTTTTTTAGGGGATTTTGCGTTAAACCTATCATTTGAGATGTTACGTTATTTAAATATGGTGTAAATCAAGAGGTTGCACTCGACTAATTAAAGTATGTTAATTATGGACAAATCGGTCGGAAGAACCTAAACTCAAATTTTGATGGAACAATTTTTTTTATCAATTTTTTTTTACCTTTTGATTTAATTGTGGATTACAAGTGTCTGTTCCCGGTAAACTAGAAGGTTAAGACAAAACAAAACAAAACAAAATGGCTTACTAAAAATCATTCAATAAAATAGAAATATGTAAGATAGAGTGCGAGAAGAGAAATATAAGTGATTTGATAGAATTTTTGGTATAAGAAACTTTTTGGTTTCAAGTGTGAGATGTTAAGTCTCGCATCCTAAAACTCTCCACCACTCTTTTCAAGTGATCATATTGAGATAACACTTTGGTGCCACAATTTCATCTTGCTTGATATGCAGAAACTTCAAAGCTCCAAAAACCTTTATATTTGAGTGGTCAGCTGGTCTCCCACTCCATACCTTCACAGGTGTCTTAAAGTTTATTCCATTGACCAACATATTTTCATCAAGTAAATTGTATTACTTACAACTTCTCCATAAGAACTCTAGGGCAACCTAATTTTGTAAGTCATATATCTAACGTCTTATTGATGTGTACACCTTGGCCATTTTGTTTTAATGTTTTTGCCAGATCCTTATGCCGCATAATAAACTTGTTAAACTGCTCTGAAACCAAACTCCAAGCTATTGTCAGTTCTTAAAACAAAAAGTTTAGTTCCTATTTGATTTCATAGACGGGTATCCCATTCCTTGAAATTGTCAAACATGTCATTTTTATTGTTCTAATTTGAACACATACTCTTCTTGATAAATTATCAATCACAATGAGAAAATAGGAACCAACACCTTGAGTTAACATACTTAAAGGTTTCCTAGAATTATTTATGGCACACCCAAACTTAACTATATGTTGTTTGTCTAGTCTGCAATTATCACAAAATTCTAGTTTATCTAATTTATCACTACTTAGTAAACCTTTTTTTACCTAGTTCAACTAAATCATCTCACTAACATACCTTGATATTGAATTCCATAATTTGGTTCTAACATGTGAGTCTGAACTAGCCAATGATGCATGAGTAATAATAATAGAACCATCTGATATGCTCAAACCACATATTTGGTATCTTTAGTATCGAAGTGCAATAGCCTAACTCGTCAAATATACTTATGGATGTTAAATTTTGATTAAGTTTATCATGAAACTTCACATCTTATAAAAGGAATTCACGATTGTCATACATCTTAAGACGAATTCAACTCATATCTTTAACTATAGCAATCTTCTCCTTTGTGACTTCCCTCAAAACATTATACTCAACGCACACAATAATGATAATTCTTGTATTATTTATCATCTTAGTCTTTTTCCAATTGAGTTAGCGTGATTGACATCCTGGCCCCACTCTTTAAAGCATCTTCATATTTATGTTGAATCAAGATCGCTTCCATCTTCCCTTTTCATAGACCGAAATCATTGTTATTAAAAAGATAACGTCATTAAATTAATTGGTCGGTTTGCGAGCCACCGTAATGATTCAATTGATTTCAGTTTGGTTCAATGGTTCAGTTCATGGTTTTTTTTTTCCACCCCTAATTTTTCATTTTAGCATTCAATAGAGAAATGGTGAATTCTCTCCCTATTCTCTAATGATTCATAATGATTCAAAGGTGTTTACAATGTGTTTTCAACTCAAATCATTCTCTACCTAACAAATATTTTTTTGAGTTTTCACATCCTGTCACACGATTGTGCTTTTCACTACAGAATTAAGTAGCAAACTAAGAAACCCCAGCTATATGTGATAAAGGGAAACAAATCTATACTTTTCGGTGCTGATCCTAAGAAATGGATATAACAAAATCTGAACTAAAATTGGATCGGAAATCATTTGGAGGGTGCCCAAAGTTTTTTCTCTCCCACTTACTATGCGCATTTTCTCTCCCAAAACTGTTATATTATATTCTAATGTTGCTCTCCAACATTAGTACCTTCTTCCGCTTAAAAACAAGTATTAGTGCATTCTGTTTTAATTTTTTGACAAATGATATTAGTGCATTCTTGAATGTGAGATTTAATGTAGACGAATTTTTATGTGCTTATCAAATGTTGTTTTTTTTTTTAGAAACTAGATTAACCCACCTATATTGACATCAGGGTTTAATCGAATCTTAGACCTTGAGAAGAAGCGTATTCCCAAGTCTTAACCAATACCACCAAACCAATCCAAATGGGCAGGAACGGGTACACATATAGCTCCTTGTGGCCTGGACCCTCACTACATTTGCAAAAAATAAAAAATAAAAAAAAATTACTACTCATCTATTGTACTGGTATGGTAATATATGATTATTTTGTATTAACTTTTGTGTGCATGTGTAGTTTCATGACTAGAACTTACCAACAATATAAGAGTATATATTATATATACACAAAAGGCACCACAAAGAGAGAAGCAAGAGGGGTCGTTATTTCTTTCTTTTTGGTTATTGAGGGGTAGTTATTATTTAGGATTATTGTTTGAGTTTTGATTATTATTTTGGAAGTGTTTATTTTTTAATTGGTATGTTTGTTTTTAGAGTTGCTTTTGATATTAAATGTCGCAAGTGTAACCGTTAATTAAAATATTTTTCTCTATTATGACCCTCATCAAGAATTTTATGCGAAATCGTACGAGAGATGAATTAAAAGTGAGAAAATCATTCAATATTTTTAAAATTTGAAAAATCGTAAAGAACAATTATAATATATATTCCTCTCATAAAAATTATAATGTATATTTATGTTTTTAAGAATGAAATGTTTGCCTACACTGTTTAAAAATCATGGATCCATCCCTGTAAGTGGGGGCTGCTTATCAAATGTTAGTTTCTACATAAATTTTGATATTGGATATGAACCTCTCGAAAATAGTTTATTGATTCTTATCATCTACTATACTATATAGGAAAGTTAATGTCCCATGAATTTACCATTTTGCCCCTATAAGGGGCAATTTGGTAATCTACTTATTGGTTAAGTTTTTTTTTTTGAACCATGGCCTATGAATTTCCATTTTTGCCCCTAATCAATTTTTTTAATTATTTTCTAATTAACTTTTAATTATTTTTCAATTTTTATATTTTTAACTATTTTTCAATTTTTTCTTCCAAATTCAGTTGCTTCTACATTCTTTCGAAGAATTTTTTTTATGCAGTGATTATCTAAGGTTATTATTTTACCTTAGATAAACATTAAATGTAAAAGTGTGGAGGAAAAAATTAGGTTAAAATTGGAGCTGACATTTTGCATAAATTAAATCTAGAGTTACTATAGTAAAGTCACGCGAAAAAATAGGTTAAATCTAGGGTTAATATTGCGTCACGGGTTAACATTTAGAAATAAGAGATGACATTTTGCTTAAATTCAATCTAGGGTTAGTATCGTAAAGTCACACGAAAAAATTAGGTTAAATCTAGGGTTAATATTGCGTCATAGGTTAACATCTAGAAATAAGAGATGTCATTTTGCATAAATTAAATCTAGAGTTAATATAATTTGTTTAGTAAAATTAAAGAGAAAAATTAGGAGCGATTTGTTTATTTTGATTTCCCTAACAATTAACGTTAACATTTTGATTAAATTAAACAGTGTTAATTAAATATGGTTAATACAGTAAGATTAAGCAAAAAAGTTAGGTTAAATCTAGGGCAAAATTTTGCGTTCGGGTTAACTTTAAGCAAAAAAATAGGCTAAGTATAGCAAGACGGGTTAACATTTATAAATAAGAGATTAAGTTAAGCATAGGGAGGCGGGTTATCGGTTATTCCTTTCCAAAAAAACAGCATATAATTGGGAACATACTTTTATTTTACTTTAGATAAACATTAAATGCAAAAGTGTGGATGGAAAAATTAGGTTAAAGTTAGAGATGACTTTTTGCATAAATTAAATCTAGGGTTAATATAGTAAAGTCACGGGAAAAATAGGTTAAATCTAGGGTTCATATTGCATCACGGGTTAACAGTTAGAAATAAGAGATGACATTTTGCATAAATTAAATCTAGGGTTAATATAGTAAAGTCACACGATAAAATTAGGTTAAATCTAGGGTTAATATTGCGTCAGGGGTTAAAATTTAGAAATAAGAGATGACATTTTGCATAAATTAAATCAAGGGTTAATATAGTAAAGTCACACGAAAAAATTAGGTTAAATCTAGGGTTAATATTGCATCACATGTTAACATTTAGAAATAAGATATGCCATTTTGCATAAATTAAATTTAGGGTTAATATAATATGTTTAATAAAATTAAAGAGAGAAATTAGGAACGATTTGTTTATTTTGATTTCCCTAACAATTAACGTTAACATTTTGATTAAATTAAACAGGGTTAATTAAATAGGGTTAATACAGTAAAATTAAGCAAAGAAATAAGGTTAAATCTAGGGCAAAATTTTGTGTTCGGGTTAACTTTAAGAAATAAAATAGGTTAAGTATGGCAAGACGGGTTAACATTTATAAGTAAGAGATTAAATTAAGTATAGTGAGACGGGTTAACGGTTATTCCTTTCCAAAAAAACAACATATAATTAGGTACATACTTTTATTTTACTTTAGATAAACATTAAATGCAAAAGTGTGGAGGGAAAAATTAGGTTAAAATTAGAGATGACATTTTGCATAAAATAAATCTAGGATTAATATAGTAAAGTCACCCGAAAAAATAGGTTAAATCTAGGGTTAATATTGCATCACGGGTTAACATTTAGAAATAAGAGATGACATTTTGCATAAATTAAATCTAGGGTTAATATAGTAAAGTCACACAAAAAATTAAGTTAAATCTAGGGTTAATATTGCGTCACGGGTTAACATTTAAAAATAAGAGATAAAAGATGACATTTTGCAGAAATTAAATCTAGGGTTAATTTAGTAAAGTCACACGAAAAAATTAGGATAAATCTAGGGTTAATATTGCGTCACGGGTTAACGTTTATAAATGAGCTGACATTTTGCATAAATTAAATCTAGGGTTAATATAATTTGTTTAGTAAAATTAAGGAGAAAAATTAGGAGCGATTTGTTATTTTGATTTCCCTAACAATTAACGTTAATATTTTGATTAAATTAAATAGGGTTAATACAGTAAAATTAAGCAAATAAGTTAGGTTAAATCTAGGGAAAAATTTTGCTTTCGGGTTAACTTTAAGGAATAAGAGATTGCAATAGTTATTATGTTATTTTTTATGTAGTGCTTTAGACTCTGTGTTGCAAATTTTTGGTTTACGCAGCTTTGATTTTCACATTTATAAATGACAACAATTTTCTGTAATTTATAAGATTTCTCCTTCAAAACTAAATTTAAAAAAAATACGTTATTCAACCCGTGCAAAGCACGGGTTTGTAACTAGTTTATAGTAAAAAATTAATTTTATAATAACAACATATGCATAATATTTTTTATAAAATATTTATTAAAAATGGAAAGATTCAACTCTAGGTCATATATATAAACATACAATTTACTTTTTATTTATGTTTTCTCACCTCGGATGAAAATATGTTACAGGTCGTGATGTATTTTATATGGTGGCGAAACAAAAATTTAAACTAAAGTTTCAAGTTGAATAACAAGAGACATATAATTCTATTCGATAACATCTTGATATATCAAAATCATCTCTACACCTCTAAAATCAATTTTGTGATCACCTCCCAAAATGGAATGAATTTTACAATAACATTTGTCTATCATGAAAAAATTAAAACATCCAATACTGATAAATAATTATGTATTGCAAATGTGGCAAGTGCAATAAATTATTACTGTAGAGATATATCCATGCATTACCTAACTCCAATCACTACCATTTACGAGAGATTGAATTTCCACATGGATCTGTTTTCTATAGTACAAAAAATAGTCATTTGAGTCCAAAACCACAGCGACACATAACCCATAATTACTACATATATAAATGCACTTTAATCGAGAAATACATGAGACCACACCACATCCCAAAGTAACAACATAGATGCCACTAAAGAAGCTTCGTACACATTACATTCTCTTGTTCCTTTCAAATTTGTTGCAATAAAACGAAAAAGGACAAAATGAAACAACATGCCATGCGATGCGTGGATGCTATCAATTAGCTAACTAGCCAAACCACCTTCTACCTTTTAGGTTTCGAGAAAGAAGCTGCAGCCAGGCCAGCAGCAGGTATGTATCTACACATGTGCTATCAACGTTTTAGAATCTGTCTTATCATGCTATTATATTGCTAAATTTGTGTATATTTTTTCTCAATTGAAGAAATATACATATTTTATTGAAAATAGATTAGATATAAAAATTTATGGGACCAATCAAAATTGTTGATATCTTATGTGCAAGTGTGGTTACTCAAACATAACAGTGTTTTATGTGAAAAACTCACATCTCATGATGAAAATAAATAGTAATAACTCTCATCTTATAGGTCATTTTCGATGATGAGTTAGACGTCATATAAAAATAATATATTTGTGGTTGCATGACTGTGAGTTAAGAGTCTTACATTGCATGAGATAATAGATAATGAGTAAGATATAAAGAAGAAGACTAATACATCTAATGTCTTAAATGTATGAAGATGTGATGTGATGTCTAAATTCACTTGTGCGGTTCTTAACTCGATGTGTTGATCTACCGCAATCTATGCTCGCTCGAAAATCTCAACAGTGGTATTAGAGTCTATTTGATTTGTTGGGGGAGAAGGAGTGATTACTAAGGTTGGATCAAAGACGCAAAGTCTCACATTAGGGATAGATTGTTGACGTATCAAGTGTAAGTTATAAGTTTCACATTGGATGAAAGAGTAGATGTTGATCAACATAAAAGTGAGAACACTCATATATGTCTAATAAAATTTTCGACAAAGATGTGATGGTCAAAGTCACTTGTGTTGTTTCTCTTAATCAGGGATGGAGGGTAGAGTTACATTAGGGTGGCCTTGGCGACCCCATTTGTTTTTAATTTATTTGATGTTTTAAAAGTTAGTGAGTATTCTTTACGTGTAGTTACTCTAATAATGTAGATTTAGCTACTTCAAATAAGTTTATTTGTGAAAATTATTAGTAGAAATATGAAAAATAAAAAAATATTACTTGATAGATAATTTTTTTCTTCTTATTTTGACACTTACAGTCTCTATATAGACGAAAGGGTTCGACTTAGAACAAGACCCATCGGTGGATAAGATCACATCTTCATAATAAAAGGTGTACACGTTCAACCTCACTCAAGGTAATGGGCCAAACCTAATGAGTCCAAACAAATTGGATCATTTTGTATGACAAAACCACAAATTGGTAAAAAATTTCAATAATTTATTTCCTCAAGCAATAGGGTTTTACCAATCCCAGCAGAGCCTGTGATGAACACGGATTTGCCTTGAGGGATGGCAGACAAAATATGTTTCTCCTCATAAAATTGTCAAGATAAGATTCGTAAAAGTATATTCAATTTCTTTTATATATTTGAACCAACCTCTCATAAAATTTCGGCTAGCTTCACCGCTACTCCAATGTAGGCTCCTATGTTTCAACAATACTAACGTCGAAACCTAAATACATGATAGAATACATGCCCCAAAATGTACAAAACCACACTTTACATCCGTTTTATTTTATCTATAAACAAAAGTTTAGATAAGGAAAAACAAATGCCCCTCAAAGAAAAGGAGAAACAAACTCTTATGCAAGATCGTAGAAGCACCAAACTCACGGTAGATTTACAATGTAATTCACGTATTGTCTATCAACTACGAAACTTCACATTTGAACCCAAGATATAGTTGATTGTTCAAAGTTTCACATGTCAAAAATGATAATTTTTTTTGAAAACTCGGTATCCGATCCAAGAATCGACTAATCCGAGGGGACCAATCCCACCGCCCACTTGCGGGAGCCCCGTTTAAGGCCAGAGCAAGCTCTGTATGGACTTAGCCCATCGAAATTGGCACCAGAGGGAATCGAACCTGAGATCTCTGGGGGAGCAAACTCCAAGATCTCAAGCCAATCATTAGCTCAACCCAATAATTGACGGCAACAATATTGTCAAACACTGTAAATTAAATACGATATTGTGTTTTTTTTCTCATCCAATCACAATAATGGTTATGTTAGGAGTATTATTACACAGAAGTTCACATACAATTTCAGATTGACGATTTTCAAATGTTAGTGCTCTTTCACTATAAACGTGATATGACATAAATAATGTGATAAGTGGGAGGCGTATCTTACCGTATCGTATGATAATTTATTTTAGCCTTTTAGGTCTGTCATTACACTTGGATAACCCTCTAGATATGAAAACCTAACTCCTAAACATGTGGTAATGTGTTAAGACTTAAGAGACATCTATCACTCGAGCTAGTTTTGTGAAACTAAATTATACTAAATATTCAAATTCTAAAATTGATGTGATCATGGTTTGTATTGCAATCTCCGTTATTTTTAAGTTTAATTGTGTGTTTGGCCCATTCTTTATAATGTGGAAGTACATTAAATGACATGACATTGTTGATTTGAACTAGAAAAGTGATATGAAAACACTTTTACAACCTTTAAAAAAACACTTCTACAACTTGGTTGAGTTTTATTGATCAAATTTCTTCAAATGTAAACATATATATTCTTTGGAAATTCTTTTTTTTTTTCTAGTCCAAATCAACAATATGTCACATCATTAATGAATATGACATATCATAAAAAATAAACCACAAATTTTATTTGTGGGAAAAATCTTTAGACCTATTCCACAAGAGACTAAATTCCCAAATTTAAAAATAGAATGATCAAAATCAGTGTGAATTAAAACGTGTACATTCCAGTTAGCCATGGGTGGATGTAGCATAAGACTTAGTATGGCTATAGCCATATCAAATTTTCACCAAACAATATTTTACAAGAATGAGATGTTTATAAGAACAAAATATTAAAGAAAGATGATATCTCATTTTTTTTTTCAATTAACAATTGTTAGGATTACAAATGAACTTGTACTAATAAAACTAGTTAGCCCAAATAAAACTACTAAAACTATTATTTTCAGTGAAATAGTAGATATTTTTTAAGTTGATTAAACATATTTTTTTGAAACTACTATTTTATTTTTTTGGTCATGTAGCCTAGTGGCTAGATTCACATACATTATTTGTGGATCTAGCCATAATATCCCTTGTAGCTACCCAATTGAGCTACACTTGCAAGACTGAAACTACTATTTTAGCACACCAAAAACTTAGTTTTGGATCCACCGGTATTCAAAAGTATATACGTTATGAAATCTAACTATTCAACAGTAAAGATGAGTTGAATTGTAACTTTTTCAGGTTCTTGAAAATTCTTTTGTTGGCCACCACCAGCAAGAAACCAAGCTGTTTAAGGCCCCCCCTCTCCCCCCCTTCTCTGATATATCTCTCTCTCTGGTCCTATATATCTCCTTTTTGTGTGGCTGGCTGCATGGTTCTTAATTGAATTTAATGTGCATTGCATGCATCTGATCTGTTAACTTATCATATCTTGGGAAACATAGAAAACCCCAGCACAGCAGCAAAAATAAACTTATATGTAAGAAAAGAAAGGATCTGTCACTTTTCGGGTTCACTTCCATCCTTCACACTCCCATCTTCTTCTTAATTCACTCTCTTCTTCTCTCTCTGGTCCTGCATCAATATGTGTGTGTTTTAATTTTTGGTATGAGAATAAGATGTTTTTGTCTATATCTTAAACATTGGTATGTTAGCTTATTTTGATTTATATAAATTGATTATTATACATATACGTACATTGTAAGATTATAGAACTTTGAATGTTCAACTGCTTCCATGGTAAATTTGTTTAAATCATATAAAGCTGCTAGTAGTAGCCAAACATTTACTTTTGGAATTGCTACTTTGTATCTTCTTGAATTTTAGGGCTTTAAAAGCTACTAGCTAGTAGCCTGTATTAGAATCAAACCAACGTATACATTTGGACATCTCAATTGACAAAAGAAATATATGTATATAATTTGGAGCTCCCCTAAAAATTTAACCCTAAAGTTTGCTATTATTAAATATTGACGGCTTCATGGACTTTGTCCAAAAGTGGACTTCACTATACTAAAATATGCATATAACCCTAAAGTTTGTTTTTTTTTTGTTGACAAAAATAAAATATGTATATTTGTTCTCTATTTTTTTATTAATATAAAATTTATTTATTTTTATTAAAAGTTTTAATAGTCCACCGTTATACCGTTTTGAATAGGTCTATTAGATACACCCTTAAATATTAGGTATACACACGGATCATTTAACCATCTTATGGAGTGAAAAACCTACCCTTCATAAACTTCAAGTATATGTTTGGTTTGGAGTTTAAATACATATACACATCTTTCTAGCACCCAAACATGAGTTGCTAAAGCTATAAAGTCATTTTGGCTTTTTACATATCAATTCTACTATCTGAAATTGAGTTCAGTTGAAACTGAAATTAGTATCTTCTGTGTGTTTATCAAGTGTGTTTGCCAACTTGTATGTCCCACATTTGTAAATCTTTCCAAGACCTTTACTTTAGTTATTATTTATTTTTACTGTATATATTTATGTAAAATCGATTTTGCTTATTACACATCCAAAAACAATTTAAATTCAAACTATCCAAATATATTCAAACATTCGACTCGGTTATGACCAAAATCAATTCAGTCAAAATTAACTCTCTTTTACCGTATAACCAAATATATTCTTAGCATGCCTTATCTTTTTTTAACGTGGAATTTGTACTATACTAGATTTTTATGAGTGTAGCTCATTCTTATAATAAAGTGGATAGCGTAAACTATTTTCACGGCGTATTTATTTTCAACTAATTGGGATATAACTCAAATTTTTATAAGATTTTATGATTTCTGCCTCCTCTAAGGAAGAGCTTAATTCTAGAAAAAATGGAATTTCCACCACGATGGCAAAACCCTTTGATATTATTTGAGAATAAAAATTCTTATTATAGCCCCAAAATGTTTTTCGAGTAGATTTATTTACACTCAACAATATTAAACTTATGCATAGGGAGTTCGATTCTAGGATTTGGATGAATATCTTATGACGAGTGTCGCACTTAATATTTTAAGGGAAATGTTAACTTATGTCCTTAAAACACATGTTAAAGAACCAAAAATGGAAATTTTGTCTAGAACATTGTGCCAATTTATTCTCCTAGAGATTGAAAATTAATGTTTTGTAATAAATATTTACCATTTATTGAATCCTTAATATATGTGTTCTAAGAGCACAAGTTAGAATGACTTTAAAAGTGATGTTAACTTGTGTCCTAAGAGCACATGTTAAGAAACCTAAAAGAGCAACTTTATATTGAAAATATGATATTTTAACCTTTTAAGAATATGAATGCACAACTTTTTATACATATATTTCTATAATGAGTTCCTTAAGATGTGCCCTTGAGGCCACCAGTTAGCATTTACAATATTTTAAACTCTGTGTTTCTACCTTTTTTTAGGAAACAAAGCTAATAGTGAAAACTTCATTAATTAGAACCAGTTATTGAAGTTGGGAAGTGCACCAAAGTTCCATTCATTCATTTATTTTTTAAAATGTAATTATAATAATATGCACTTCCAATTCCATTATGATGAAATGGTGTGGTGGTCAATTGATGAATTAGTACGATTACAATGATTTGGATTGATCACTGGTAACACTGCATGCGTCCAATGATCCAAATTTTGAGTTAATTAATTAATGGAAAGCCACGCCAGCGCAATGGGAAGTAAAAAGGAAAGAACTTCTGCTAACTTCACGGTACAATCTATCTACTTTATGATCATCTTGTAAATTAATTCATCTATCCTCTTAATTACCCTATACTATACACTGTCTACTTTTCTAGGGTAGGGATACCTTTCATTAATTCAAACACCCATTTCAGATCAAACTATACTCCATCCGTTTCAAAATATAAGCAAAATTCACTTTTTAGGTTCATTCATTTAATGATGTATGTGGTTCATAATATGAACTATATACATCATTATATGAAAGAACCTAAAAAGTGAATTTTACTTATATTTTGAAACGGAGTAAGTACTTCATATCCTTTGGATTATATATCTCAACATTCTTTACAACATAATCATACAATACAACCATATCCTTATATTTTATTCATTTTTACAAAAAAAAAAAAATATTGGATAAAGAAATAAATAAATGAAGTGTTGAAAGGATCTTAAGAAATAAAATGTATCCAAATATCATTGTTTTAAATATATTTTCTAATATTCTTTTTTTTTATTTTGCTAATATTATTTTCTAATATTCTAGCACTCCATGTCAAGAGAAAGTTTATTAAACTTTAAGATTGTTACTAATATATCTAAAAAGAGAAATTATAACATCCATGTATTAATCAAACCTAAATATATCTCTTTTGAGCAATCTATTGAAAAATGTCAGAACAATCAACCAATGATGTCAAAACTTCAAATCAAATCGGTGAATATGTTGAAGTACCACATCGAGGAAAACATCAAAACACAAGATGGAAAGCTCTCAATGTCAAAGTGAGAAAGTAGAGAGAAACAACTAAAGAGTGAGTCAAGATCGTCTCTATTTTGGATAGAGAGGATCTTAATTCCTAAAGGAGTAATAGCCATTTTAAATAATCACACCGGAGAGCAACCAACCAACAAGAAATCCAAGAGCGGAAATTTAAAACCCAAAAACCGAACAAAAAGAGATGAGATAAACAATCAAATAATGAGAAATAATGAGCAAAATCAATCAACAAACAAACCAACAAACATAGATAAATTTAAGACACAAAAGCTAATATAGTAAGGTAGGTGCATATTAGACGCCCTTTTAATGTAATTTTATTAAATTTAATGAACATTGATATTGTGTCTCCAATTTTACCCACAAATAATTTTATGTATTCCAACCATCTTACTCTACTTTGCATTTACAATGATACTTGTTTTTAATGGAAAACTATTTTATTAGATCAAGATCATAATGGAAAAACAATATGAATAGAGTACTACACCCACATTTTGAGACCTAATACAATTGGTACTAACCTCACCACCAAAAAAAGTGAAATTCATTTAACGCTTTCATCTAATCAAACACTTCCTTGGTTTACAAACAACTCATAAAATAAGTTAAGAGCGATATAATATTTCTTCAAAAACCACTGTCAGGAAATACTTGATCTGTCAATAACCTTTGAGGTCGACAATGATTTGCTAAAACCTAGATGGGTATAATAAGAGCAAGGGAAATGCTAACTTGTATTCTTAGGGCACATGTTTAGAATTTCTTTAATAGAAATTATATGTTGGATATTGATCGTGTACTCAATAAATACTTTATCGTGTCAATAACCTCTGAAGTCGACAATGATTTGCTAAAATCCAGATGAGTATAATAAGAACAATTGAATAAAACTATATTACCCATTAATCATTTATTGTTTTTCTCAATTATGGTGGAAAAGCCTTAAATTCTACTTAACCTTATATGGAGGTAGCAATATATGTACTTTCACTTTTTTAATAACACTGATCAAATGTGTAAAAAAAAAAACTTATATATAACATTGAGAACATGGGGCCTCCCCCTAGAAGAAAAAGGCCCAAATATTCAGAAAAAATGTACCTTGGTTAAATATTTCTACAGTCTTACTGAAATAACAACCTTAAATCTTCAGTAATATGATCTCACCTTGATGTTTAGTGTTTCCCCTTCTGCATAAAATAGTCACATGTAGCAAACAATACTTAGTGCATGTGGAAATTAAAAGAGGCTAGAATCAATTAACATTGGTATCAATCAATTGATAGAAATTGTCTTTCATATACATATATACTGTATTTCTTTTATGGGATGATGTAAAGCAGTATAGCAACCTTCATGTTTTTTAGAAACAATATTTTTAATAAATAAAATTCATCATCTGTGATAAACATCAAGCCTCTAGACTAGTGTGAGAAACGTTAAATTATAGAAGAAAAAAAAAACATAAAATTTGTCTTCAATTTGTGGGCAAGTGTTATAGACAATAAATTTGAAGTTTGATTTTTTTTTTTGTTTGTACTATACATTACACCTACTCTTGACTCAAATATAAAGAAAAAATTAGTCATGTTTGATAGATTAAAATATAAGTAAAATCCTTGTTATTCTAAAAATATCATTAAATAAAATAAGTTATCATACAAAATGTAAAGAAAATAAATGGTAATTTGCAAAGTGGAAATATTTATTTGATTAAATCAAGAAAATTTAATGAGGAAATATATATTTCTGGCTTGTAATGAAATTCCAAGTATTTGAAACTTAGTCATCCACACCAGCTCCCAAAAAACCAAAAGTTCCATTTCCAGTCTCTTTCAGTCTTAATTTTCCAGCAGACATAAGGACTCATTCAAGACTTTGGAGGCAAGTTCATAGTAAAATTGACTTTACCAAAGGATCTAAGATATACTTCTATTATTTAATTTTTTTAACTAAAGAAAAAGCATCACATTCAATTCTGTGTATCAAAAACAAAAAATCCTGCTCCTATGTTTATGTCTTGTCTCTAACCTTATAATACTGTTGATCTTACTGTCCTACTCCTATGTGTTGCTTTTGTATTCCCCATTGTCACAAACCATAACAACATAACATTCTGTTTGATATCTCCTTTTTATGCTATCAAACAGTGTATTTTTTTTTATTTTTTTTTTGCCTTCAATGTGATATTGAAAAAACATGAATGTTTTTTCTATAAATTTTTAATGAAGAAAAAATGAACAGTGTTTGTGTCATGTACAAACCTAAAGACAAAGAACATCAATTTTCTATAAGAATCCAACTCATAAATTGAATGTCAAATTTGTCCTTTAATTAGATCAGTAGTGTATATATATATTGTCTTGGAGAGGAACCAAACTGTTCACTTTCTTATTATAGAAACAAACATTTATATCTTTTATTTATTGAAATGTTTCAGAGATAAAACAAAACAAAATAAAACAAACTATATATATTGATATTCACCTTGATTGCCAATGGAAAGTTCCTTGATTCAATGTCTATAAAAGTATCAGCTGTTGTAACTATTGCAATGGCTGTGTGACAAATAAAATATAAATAAATTGTAAGTAAGTAACAAAGTAGTTAATTTTCAACTTTCAACAGTAAGAATTACTGTTATGAAGACTAATTAACTATTAATCATCACAATATCACATGCATGAGGAATCTATAATCGAATTTGGAATTCAACACATTAACGGTCTTGGATCAAGATCAGATGATTCAAATGCATTAACATATGGATCATCGAATCTAACAGATACTAATGTGCTAACTACGTGAATGCATGAAAAATCTTTAAATGAAATTTGAATCGTCTGCGATCAACAAATATACGCATTGACACAGTTAGTACAGTGGTAGTTATCAAGATAAGACAATTCAGATTTCAAGCTAAATACTTTAGATTTAAAAGATAGATCAAAATCTTCAGTGAAATCTGAATAGTTTGATCTCGATGTGATGATCATTGATGTGTTGACTACATAAAACATACGATCCAAATTCCTTTAATAACTATGCATGATAAAGTAAACAGATAGTATGAAAATTGAAAAGTCTAAAGATATGCAGCAAATCATATATATCATTAATTATTAATAAATAAAATGTGGAAGAGAAAAAGCTAAAATTTCACATACCTAAAACATGTCTGTGTGAACAGTGTTTAAACCAAACAAAGAAGGTGGCTGGTAGCTTCACAAAGAGAAGTCAAGAAAGTATATCAACAAGGAAACATTGACACTATTTCATTGATAATCAATAAAATTAAAAATATTGTAATATACAATACATAGTTATTAATAGCAAATAGAAAAAAGTGATCCAAAAAATTAAATAGATGAAGAGTTGAAAAAGAAATTACCCTTTTACAGCTGTACAACTTTTCTGAAGTCTATCTGCAAAGCTAAAATGCCTAACTTAAGGAGCAGAGAGAGAGGTAGCAGAATTGTAGCAGTGTTGTGAACCACATCAACCCAACAAGGCTAACAGAAACATTAGAGGAAAGAAGAAAGCAACAATCTTTTCTGTGAATCATTAAATGCAGTAAACGGAATGAGAGAGATTGATCAAATCAAAAGGAGACAAAAACTTCATTTAATTGTACTCTGAGTAGCTGATCAAAATACTATATATTTTGTATTCTATTTTTTTATACATAGATTTGACTAAGGTCTAAATATGTAATTCAATTCCATGATTTTCATTTCCCTCTTTAGGTAAATCTCAAATTATGGATTTTTCCATTTTCTATTTTCTCTTATTGACTCAAATCCCAAGCTAATCAAACTCATTCATCACTTCTAAATAGTACTACTAAAATATCAAATGCTAATAGAAGAAGAAAATGAAGAAAAATATATATAATATTAAGATTAAAATATAATAATCAAAATGCTGCAAACTTGTTCATTATTTTTGTTTCATTTTCATCATTGTTGTTGGTAATTATGATATTGCAAAGAAGTATCTAAACCAAAAATCATTGAAGCTTCTTCTCTTCTCTTATCCTCTTCAAATCTTGTTGATGTTGAACTTGAAAGTGTTTCTTCATGATGAGGTACCTTCAAATGTTGAAGTGATGGTACTATTGAAGAAGGAGAAGCCAAGTTATCATCACTTGTTGAAGAACCACCACACTCCATGTTCACACCAAACAACCTTAACCTTTTTGCAGCACCATTAGTAGTAGTACTAGTAGTAGCATTACTAGTTAAATTTCCGTGGTGATGATGATAATGAGAAACAGGAACAGAATCAATAATCATGTTTGAGACATTGCTTCCTCCTCCTCCTTCTTGTTGCTGTGATCTTGTACTTAAGCTTCCTTGAGGCATTGACATTGATGATGGTGCTAATGATCTCATATAAAAAACTGAACTTGGATCATGATGATGAAAATTGTATTGATGATTCACATTTCCACCACCATATTGATGAAATGGAAACATGTTATGATTAAAATTCATCTGATTGTGTAAAGGGTCATGATGATTTTGTTGTTGATGTTGTAACCTTTGTGGTGTTGGATAAGGAAGAGAGTAAAATCTACTATTAGCACCTCCCCATCTAATAGAATATTGTTGTTGATTAGGAAGAAAGAAAGGAGTGAAAAGTGTTGCTGATGAAGGATCAATAGTATGATGATTATGATTAGATCTTCTCCTCCAATCTATAAACAATCTATGCCTAAACAATTCGCCGACGCCGCGTTGAAACGAAACAATGTCGCCAGCATCAAGTTTTTTCTCTTTAACAAAACGGCTCCAACCTTTTGTCATAACATAGCTTTGGCTACTGTTCCAATAAGAGTATCTAAATCTCCACAATTTTCCATTTCTATCTTCAAAATTCAGAAGAAGACCTTTCTCATTTGATGTTGAATCAAGTGGAAAATACTTTTCAGCATGTTGTTTTGGTATAACCAAACGGTTTAGTTTCCCAACATCACTTGGTGTTACAGCTTTGTCAAACATGTGTTCTTTTTCATGTGTACTAGGTTGTTGTTCTTGCTCTTGTGGAACAGGATCATTAATAACAACATCTTTGTTCTTGTTATTGTTGTTGTTACCAAGTGACAATTCCATGAAATCTATTTGCTTTAAATTTGTGAAATTTGAGGTTGTTGCATCTTGATGTTGGTGTTGGTGTAATAACCCTAATCCTCCTTTAGATGCTGCTGAATTGTGAGATTCTGGTGAATGATGATGATGATGATTCATTCCAAGCCATTGATTTTGTTGATGAGAAACATTTGTAACATCATGATTATGATTATGATTATGATTATGATTATGATGATGAGTTGTTGAAGGAGATGAAGAAGATAAAGAGAAATTAGAAGGTGGAGAAGAAAAAGTACAGTGTTGTAATTGTTGCTTACTACTACTTTCTTCTTCTTCTCTTGTTGTTTTTGTCATGATTTCTTCTTCATCTTCCTCTAATTCCTCTTGTGAATAATCTTTCACTTCTTGCATCAACTCCATGATAATTATCAAGTCAAATTCTTCTAATTATAACTTCTGGATCTCACAAAATCTAAATAAAAAAAATGTCACAAAAATTAGAATAAATTTTGTTTATCATGATGAGGGTAGGAAAAAATATATAAACATAAAAAAAGTACAACAATGATATAAAATTTGACAATTAATGAAGAGGAAAATTTTGAAGGAAAAAGATATATGGGATTATTAAAAAAAAAAGGAAAATATATGGGGTTATTAATTTGAAAAAATTAATATAAAAAAAAATTACCAAGAAAAATGGTATATGATGAGGAAGATATTTTATGGGAGAATTATGAGGCTGTAAAGGAAAAGAAAGAAAAAGAGGTTCATGTAAGAGTCGGTGCCTTCATATTTGACTAAGAGAAGAATCAAGCCCTAAAGACAAAAAAAAAACCATGGTGGATAGATAGATTATATTCCAAGTTGTGGTTATTGTTGGTTTACCTAAAAACAACACAAGGTGTGTTATAGTTAGAGTTGGAGAGAGAGAGAAAAAGGTGTTGAAGAAGATGTGAGTTTTTTTGCTAACTAGTTACTTCACACAGGAAGCTTCTTTACAAGTATATATGTTGTTGAAAAAAGAAGGGAAAATAATGTCTGTGGGAAACCCAGTTTTATTCTCAAAGGTTAGAAGAGAGAGATGGGATAGATAGAGATAGAAAGGGTTACTATACATTTACGTGGGGGGCCCATGAATAATGTGCTTATTTGGGGTCATGTGAGCAACTAGTCATTTTCATATAATATTATACTTTTTTTTTTCATATATTATACTGAACATGATGATAATAATAAAATAGTCTTTTGTGCAATTTATTCTTTTGATTCAAGTTCAAAAGTTCAGTGTTGTTCATGAAGCATTCAGCAATCTTCACACTTGGTTTTTCTTTTAGCTCCTTTTACTAAAAAAATAAACTTAAATTTTTTTTATAAATCAAGAGCAAAATGACATAAAAAAGAATAGTGTCCAACTAAATTAAAACCCTACTTTTTTTATATGTTGTCAATTGCTCATATATATTATTTAAAAAAGGAAAAAATATATAAAAATTGAGGGACATGAATCTGACCCAATCAACAATCTTAACGGATAAAACAAAAAAAAATAAAAATTATAGAGTGGGTCCAACCTTAAACAAATCTAACAATTAAGTACGAGTATAAAGTTTGGCGAATGAATCGATCGTCAACATGAATCGGATCACGTACCATCAACCCCCTGCAACAACGACATCAAGCATTGATGACTCTTTCGAGCCCATACAGTCCTATGTCAATCAACATGATGACTGGGATATCCGAGAATGGTCTATGAATCGACTGTCAACACAGAGAGATTCAAGAACCAAAAGCCCCTGCAACGAAAGCATCAGCTATACCGACCCTTTCGAGTCCAAACCAAGCAAGAAATATCTTCAGTAAAACTGATCCCAAACTTTGAAACATGACATTGAATCCACCCTCCAACACGGTTGCAGATCCATCAGTCCATTGAAACTTTAATTTAAATGAGTAGAATACATTGAAAACAACATAAATTTATCATAGTTAAAATTAGAAATTAAATTGCGTCACATTAAAACGATGACCAAATCAATGTTGCACTTAAACGACAAGTGATAGAAACTAGATCAATGTGATAACCACTTGTTTATATATATATATATATAAAAACGATGCAAATGATTGATTCCAGAATAAAAAAAAAAGGCTCAAGACCACCCATTTCTCGTGGATAAGGAGGAAGAAACTAGGGTTGCGATAGAGAGGTGACTGAAAGAAAAACAAGAATTTTTATCTTACGTGCGTGTTCGTTTTATGATATGAATTTGAACTCGAGATCAATGATTAAATTAAAATATGATTATACATACACTTAATGTAAGCTCAAGTCATGTAGATTAATGTTGTATTTTAGAATGACAATGAATATTGGAATCACAACAAATACAATTTATTAAGTACTCCTTCCGTCTTAAAATATAAACAAAAATTGATCAACAAAAGTTAATATATTTGGTTCAAAATTTATATTAAATACATTAACTTATGTTAATCCATTTTTACTTAATTTTTTGGACGAAGAGAGTATGTTATATGCATTATGAGCAAACTCATGGAATAAAATAATAATATCTCGTTAAATGGAAGTGTACATTGCATGAAGAGGATTTTAAGTGCATTGTGGTAATGACAATAATTAGAAAATAAATAATAATTCAGAATCACACTATTAGATCTAAAGTTCAGAAGTATTATTTGGAGTTAAGAAGAAAGGAAAGTGTAACTTTATATTTTGAATGAGGTTTTTTGGCTCATCCTTTATATAACTGTATTTTTTCTTTTTATTAATAATTTTTTTTCTTAAAACAATAATTGTTCTTATACTATATATTGTTTGATTAAATAAAGGAAAATGTTAATTTGTGTCATGTGACATATTTAAAAAATTGAATGTAGAAATATAATTGCGTAAATTATGTATTCAATATCTTAAAAGTTTAAAGATTTAGCTTTTCAATACAAAATTCCTCAGCATTTTCCGTTAAATTAATATTAAAAAAAGGAAACAATACAATACATTGTTGTTTCACTAAATAAATAAGACAAGTGTTAATGATTTCACAATTACTAACAAATATTTATTAAAGAAAAATTAATTTTCAACTTTTTAAAAAATAAACTAGCATAATATCCATTAAATACTTATATTTTAATATACTAATTTTTTTTTTTTTTTGTACAGAAATGCTAACATTGTTCTCTTGGAAATTTTTTTATTGAAAATAATTTTTTAAAAACTTTATAAGAATATTATTATAATGAGTGTTTTGACTCATGCCTTTAGGACCCCTTAGTATTTTCTATTAAATTAATACAACAAAAGGAAATAATAATAGTATGTATGACAAGTTGTTGTTATTAGAGAGAACATGAAGTAGTAGAAGATGGATACAAAGCCAACGATGTAGTAAAGGAAAGTGCACAGTGTTAGGTTGTTTTGAGTTTTTTTGACTTTTGGTACCATTGATTGTGTGTGTGCTGTGTTGGTCCCTCCCATCCCCAGCCATAAGGAAAGGTAATTAGCTGAGAGAATGAAAGCAGACAGACCTCTCTGCAGGCCACCCCTATCTGATTGATCACCTTCTGCTACTCTCTATCTCTCTCTAATACAACATCCATTATTACATTCAATTCCTTCTCATAATTAAATGTTACTACTACTAGTACTACTTTAGGGAATTCCAGAGATTTGAGTTTTTTTAATTAACAGTTTAATTAGATTCTATTTTCCCTCAAATCTATGGTAATATTACCTCTGTCTTTTTATGGGGATTGAATATTGCCTCTTTGTCTATGTATAAAATTCATCTACTTTGTAGTAAAATAAAATTAACTATCTACTAAATCACAAAAAAAAAGTCTAATATTATTCAACTTTTGTTGTTAATTGGTTTTATTGTTTCAAATTTACCTTTTATAATATATAGTTTATAGTTATAATAATCTAATTTACCTTTTATAATTGGTGTAATTTGATGCTTAAAAAATTATATTTAATTCATATTTTGTTAAAAAAAATTAATATTTTTAGAAGAGATGCTTATAATACTCTAGACATTTCTGTAAAAGCTCGTTGAAATACATGAATGATACACATTATCCAACATAAAATAAATGACCAAAAATGTGGCCGAATAACTTTTGAGGAATTACAAGTCGAAAAAAATTTTTAGACGGACTAAAACGAAAAAGTTGAAATATTTATAAGGATAAAAAACATCTTTCACCTTAAAATTTATTTAAACACTTTGGTCAGATTTTGAAAAAGAAATATAAATTTGATCTAAGTAGTTTTCATGAAATTACATTCAATTGCATCTATAATATTCAATTTTATGCGATTTTTTATGTTTTGGATAAGTTTAAGATTTTGATTTGACTAAGTTTAGATGTAAACACCTATATATAACTCCAACCATTCTGAAGAAAAGTCAAAGTATACAACAAAGAAGAAGTACCAATACGCCAACATGTAGAAGTCTGAAGACAACCCCAAATGCAAGAAGCATACGAACAACTAAGAAAAAAATGATTGAGAATAATAGAGACCATAATGCAAAATTTGGAACAAAGATTCTCATATGTTGGAACTTTAATCATGAATGAGCCTGCAAAGCATAAAGGACTTGGAAGGAGGAAATGAATATCTCCAAAACAATTTAGCCCAATTTAACTAAGGAGATGAAACTTAAAAAAGTTATAATTAAGCATTATTAGCTTAAAGAAGACCTAAAAAAGAAATCTACTTAGGTTGGTTTGGTGGTGTTGGTTTGGGATCCTGAAGGGTTCTCCTCATCAAAGTCTCAGGTTTGATTATCCTCGATATCAATTTTGGTGGACTAATTTAACTTCTTCAGAAGAAAAAAAAGACTTGAAGAAGATCCATTCCATAATTATCGCGTAAACCTTAGAATCGGCAATCAAATAATTTCCTCCAGAATTTCTCCAAGAAATATCTACAATGTCACTTACTCTAGGAGACAGAAATTTTTGAGCCTGCAAAGGAAGAAAAAAAGGAAAGAAAAAAAAACTTTGAAAGTCATTTATCAATAAAAGAGGAATAAATGATGCATGTCCTATATTCCATTTAGAGTTGCTAAGGACAATGTTTAGGTTATTTCTAATGGTTGGCCAAATTGAGGATTAAAGATGGTATAGGATAAGAGATAATTATTCTTGAAAAATATAGCTTTAAAAAAAAAATAGTTTGATCTTGAGAGGAAAGTATGTCCAAAGTTAACTTTGGCGTGTCATATTCATTAATTACTCTAAAAGAATGCAAACATATACTCCTATAGAAAATAAGGGTGCAAACCTTGGGCTAAACAACTATCACAAGTTTCCTAGACTTAGTAGTGAGACACAAATATGAAAACTAAACATCAATATTTCTTAGTTTCTGCGCAGTTTAAGAGAGAAAGATTTTTGACATGGGACCCACCTAATTGAACCTTTCCATCCTCTCTAACAAACAAACCAAACAATGGAAGCCTATATTCCCATAAACTTTACATCCTTTCTACTTTCCACCCACTCACTTTCATTGGAACGAAACAATACTTTAATCTAGCTATGTTAGGCAAACAAGGCTGGAGACTTATGACAAATTCTAATTCGTTAGTAGATAGAATTTATAAGGTAAGATATTATCCTAAGTGCAATTTCTTTGAGTCAACTTTGGTGAAGGGAATCAAGTACAATAAAGGCAGCGAAAATATAAAATTTGATTTCCTTCCCTTCAATCATTACGAATTTGACATGATCAGTGATAGAAATTTTACTTCTTTAAGTGCAGAAAAGGATTTTGATCTCATCAAAGCAACCGAGAAAAGTCTCTACTCGTCCACACGACGGTTCTCCTTTGGTTTCCGGTGCCAACCAAGTGATTAGAGGTTTAAGAGAATTGCGGTTTTAGGGTTTATCAAAAAATGTGTAACCCTGACTTCAGCACAAGGGTTCTATTTATAGAACTACTTGTGTGCTTTGCAAGTCAAGTAATCCGCAAGCCCATTACTCATTCGCGTAACCTAACTAATTAGCGTTATTTGCTAAATACACCCCAAGTTATAAGTCTTACTTATATTTCTCCTTTTGAACGTTATACTGTGTGTGACCCTATAAGTTCCTGTAACATTGACAATAATATTAAATTTTTTATTTAATATTATAAACAACGAGCGGTATCTAGCAACACATCACTGATTCCCAAGTGACAAGAATGTCAAGTGATCTAACGAAACATTTTCCTTGATAATGTTGATGTGCACAATTACTTTTTTGTCCTCATATCTATATTGAACACAAGACATAGATTTTGTCACCCTTGTATATATCAATATTTATATTTCTTGATCCCAAAATATATTGAATAACGAATAAGCCCAATATCTCATATTGACTTAATTCGGCATGGTCATGCAATTTTATAGTCATATTTCATCAAGAGGCCTAAAGATATATCTCCTGTTATGAGGGAGGGACAAATTCCATCTAGGACACTCATGTCCCTCAACATGATTCGTCAAGTGTCCATTAACGAACGTTATGGTTATCATGTTACAAACAACGTTTGAATGACAATAAAACACTTGAGTCCACATCTAGGGATCATAGTGGTTTCAAGTCTAAGAGTGGTATACACCATTATCATTGTGAGAATATCTTATGACATTTTCATAACAGACTATGTAGTATTCTCACGGTGGATCAATCAAGTATAAATATTAGTCCTAATATTTATGCTTATGTATAGACTAAATATCTCATATCCATGACCTATAAGACGTGGTCATCAGTCTACATATTAAGAATATAGTTCTTTCTGTTAATGTAATCCCATGATTAAGTCACATTTAATATTCCATCACATTAACTATCTATTTTAAGGACTTTATTAATCTTACAACAATTATAATAAAGAATGACATATTTTATTAAAAATAAAGTAATGATACATAATATAAGTTTAACATAAACTATTGACCTATAGGGCTTACACCAACATTAAAAACATAAGTCTAGCATTTTTTGGTTAAGCATATGTAATTCTAAATTTATTCTCAATGTTGGAAGCAGATGGATGATAGGTGATGGTGAGGATATCTCGGTTTGGTATAACAAATGGATTGCAAATGATGTTACACTTAACCCACAGGCTGATGGAAATTTTCCTCTAGCTGACCTAAGAGTCTAAGATTGCATGCTACATGATCGCAAGGAATGAAATCTACCTTTCATGCATTCAGTTTTTGACCACCAGGTAGTTGAACATATAGTGAACACCCCGCACTACTCATCTGAAAAAGAAAAAAAAATCATGATGAATACTTTGTTCATTGTGCATGTCATTTTTGTGTGCAAGAATTACTTAATACATCCTATTTCAAGGTACAAGACTCTTGGAATATAATTTGGAAGCTTAAGATTTCCCCAAAGTTAAACAAAATTATGTGGTGAATCGGTAGGAATTGTTTACCAACTCGTGTATGTCTAAAAGATAAAGGAGTCACATGTCCTATTAATTGTACACTGTGTACGATGGGCTGTGAGGATACACTTCTTTTATTTTTTTCAATGTCCAAGTAGCTTAAATGTTTGGAGTATGCTTCATTTCTTTTTTTCTATATCTATTTCGCTTCAACAAGATTTGGATAACAAGAATATTATCTTCTAAGCATTAAAAGATTTATTCAAGGAAGATGAGGCTTTATTTTTTGCTGTGTGCTGTGGAGTATCTAGAAACAAAGAAACAACAGAGTGTGGAAAGAGGTAATTGATGCTCAAGTTTATGTTGTGGAGAGAGAAAAAGCTATGCTTCATGAATGGCAAGATGCATGTACGATTTGTAATACACATCTTGTACACAATTGCAAGAAGAAGGAATTGTGAAATGGATCAAACCAGTTGAAGAGAGATTTAAGTGCAATATTGATGTTTCTTTATCCCAATTTTTTAATCCCAACTTTCTAATAGAGTGGGAATATGAGTTTGTAGAAGGGACGATACAAGCACTTTTATTTTGACAAAAACTGAACGGTTTACTCTAGTATGTAATGTACATGTTGGCCAAACTCTTGGATTGTTATCAACTTTATAATATGGGTTCATCAATTACACTTGGGACCTATGAATTTTGAGTTTGATGCAAAAAAAAAAAAAAAAACGGTGGATAGTTTTTCATCTTCATATCAGGATGTTACAAAATTTGGGGTGATTATACATAATTGTAAAACTATATTTGAAAAACATTATGTTGACTCTAGTGTTGAGTTTGTGACGAGACAAGGAAACGAGGCAGCCCATAGATTAGCTAAGGCGACCACATCTCCAACTTGTTTCTAGATTTTGGTAGAAATACTAGATTGTAGTGAGCACGTTTTAAGTAATGAAATAATATAAGCTTCTGTCATTCAAAACACAATGTAACTCCATTTTATTTTAGGGAAAGCGTAACTCCGTTTATTTGTTACCATAATAATAATGGTACAAAATTTACACCACCACTTAATAGTAGTTAATTTCCGTCAAAGAATCTATGGGACACAAAGTAAGTTCTTCTATTTAAATTAAATTTTCTCCATACACATGAGCAAGAAATGATCGTTGGTCACTTCCTTTTATTTGAAACAAATAATTTTAAACAGACTTACGTAATTTTCTTCCTTTTATTTTTGTTCCGTTGTACGTTTTTTATGTGTCCTTTGTGCAATTTTAATAATTTAATAATAGCTTTTTATTTGGATTTAATTTTTATGCTCCTAATCCAAACTTTTTTACAAGTGCATTTAATTAAATTACTTAATGATGTCACCTTTTTAGATTAGTTATTAAAATATATCTAAAAAAAACTTATTTGACATGTTTTGATTGGATGAATGTATAAAAAATATCTATAATACATTTAGAAATGAAACTCTTTTTATTTTTCATATATTCTCTATACATGAGGTAATCATATTTGAGATACTTCGAACATTAAAAGTGAAGATCTATCATATATGATATTAGATCATTAACTTGTCAGGTTGTAGAGTCTAACTTCTATATTTTCGGTATAATTCATAAAAAGGTAAATAGAGTCCCATAAAAAAATGAAGGGTTAAATATGTTTTTGATCCCTATAAAATTCAGATATTTTAAGTTTAGTCCTTACTTAATTTTAATAGTTCTTTTAGTCCCTAAAAAGAATTTCGGTACTCAGTACTAGTCCCTCCTCAATTCAAATTTGTTTAATTTATGCTTAAACTCTTGAGTTTTTAAACAAGTTTTTGCTGACGTGTTAAGAACATTACTAAAAGTTTCTCTGCAAAAAATTGTCGCAAAATTTGATTTCTACGTTCAGATTTTATTAATTTTATCTTTAACTTCAGCCGTTTTAAAAAATTCATATTTAATTCTTTTTATGTTAAAAAATTTTAAATTTTAGTAAATGAACCTTTTATAGTGTTCTAAACTTATGTCAAAAAAATTGTTCGAAAATTTGAGAGTTTACGGATAATTAAACAAACTTTGTTGTAACAAGAACTAAAATTAGAAGTAACTTTTTTTTGTAGGGACTAAAAAACCTATTAAAATTAAGTAAGGACTAAACTTAGAAATTCCTAATTTTAGAGGGACCAAAAACATATTTAACCCAAAAACGAAATTTGCAAAATTGCAGGTTTATTTGTTGAGATGAAAGAAATAATAAAAACTAAAACATATATTTTCACTCACAAAAAGTAAAATCTAAGCTCTATAGATTGTATATATTTTTTATTGAAAGATTGTATACTGAAAAGTCTATAAATCCTAATTCAAATGGCGAAAAATGTTAAAGTTGTTAGATGAGACGCCATGATTAGGTTCGAATCCTAACACCTTCAATTATGTGTGTGAATTTTTAATGGAAAATGTTAACGAGTGCTCTCGGGCACTCTTTAAGCACCCAAAGTGGTAAGATTTTATGAAATTTTGTGTATTTATTGCATTGGAAATTGAAATTTTTACTTTTTTTAAAGAATAATTTATTCATTAGGAATGCTTAAAGAGTACCCTGAGGACACTTATTAACAAAACCCATTTTTAATTAAGACCCACCTCAAAAAGTAAATAGTTTTTGTAGACTCCATAGTCAAAGTATGTCTAAACATGACATGAGGTTCTCATCATGTCATCTAACCATTCATTTTCTAAATGATAAATCAAAGGTCAAAAGAGTGTGTCTACGAGTACACAAATTTAACAATTTGTGTGCCCTAAAAGTCACCTTCACACGTGTATTTGCCTAGCTCAAGAGAAAAATGGATACCGTTACCATCCAAAGTTTTTTCTGACCTTCGTGTTGAGAAATTCTCGAGAACTAGATGATAATGAAAAAACTAGACCTAAGTATATTATTAACATAGCACTGCATTTTATTACATGTAGACTGTCCAACATTAATTGAAATTGCTGCGAGCTAGCTCTATCGAAATTGATGGCCATATTTGTGAAAGGTATATAACATGTGGTCCAATGTGATCTATATGTGCATATTTTTATTGGTTGGGCAGTGGCTTCAATCACCATAAATTCATGAAAAGCAAAAAGATTAACATTGTCATACTCAAGTTGTAGAGTTAGAAACAGAGGGAAAAATTAAGGGAATCAAATAAGGCCTTGGCAAGTGTGGTGCCCTTCTCTTTTGTTTAAACTTAATTTTGGCTCACTAAATGATCTAAACATTAGACATGATAATAAACAATAACTATAATAATATTCATAAAAATAATAAAAACATCACTCGTTTTTTTTGGACAGAATACATCATCACCATATTCATATCACATAGTTATGTATATACCATGTGACATATTGAAATAGTGATTGGAAATTTAAAATTTAGATACGAAAAAAAGCAAAATCCATCGCTAAATGTCAAAGACGAAAAATTTAGTGACCAATTTTATATTTATCGTCTCTGATTTTTATCCTTTTTTGAGTAGTGTTATGAATATATTTTTTGGACAGAATACATCATCATCATATTCATATTACATAGTTATGTATATAACCATGTGACATATTGAAATAGTGACGGAAATTTAAAATTTAGATACGAAAAAAAAGCAAAATCCGTCGCTAAGTGTCAAAGACGAAAAATTTAGTGACCAAATTTATATTTATCGTCTCTGATTTTTATCCTTTTTTGAGTAGTGTTATGAATATATAATATGAATTGTCAAAAGATTGAATATATAGTATGATAGACGTAAAATAGATGTTTTCTCTGAATCATCAATCTCTATTCGTCTTGAGTAGAAATCTACTTTTTTAAATAAAATTTGCTGTTAAAAAGAAAAAAAGACATAAATAGATGTTCGCCCAACTTAATTAATCAAAATCAGAGCCTCATATCCTCTCTTATACGAGTTCGAACTTTGCAAAACATTTTTGTTTTGCATTAGGCATTTATTAAGAAAATGAAAATCAACTACATGTTAATGTCTTTTATTTTTGTTACTCACCTGCACAAGTTATGTCAAGATAAATAAAATCTAGAGTAAACTGAAAAATCATCTTTGTTTCCTAAAATGAGTTATCATGGCATGGTTTCAGTTAACGTGATATAATTCTAAGAAAAGAGAAACACAAAGTTTGATTTAATTTCTTTTTTTGTTTGTTTTAGTTATTAGAGAAATAGACATATAAATGCAACAGAAAGCGATTGAAATTAAAATTTACCAAACTAATATAAATTCATTCATGTGAAATAGAAACCAAAGGAGGAAATATATTTCATACCCAAAATAATATACTAATTTATAACCCTACCTGTTTTGCATATAATTAATTATAGTAATCTATATAGTAATATATTAATTTTTATTCCTCTTTTTGTTAGTTTTCTGGCATTAAAATCCAAACAATTGGTAAGTACACTTACCAAGAATTTTTACGAGGAAATGTCACATAGGATATGATAGGATGCATATATGTTGAGAACAGATAGAAAGAAAGAAAGAAAGGAACTGCATACCTATAGATTCCATGTTAAGGCCCTATTGATATTGAGAGGAAGGTGGTGCCGCCGCCCTCACCCTTCTTTTTTTAGATACCAACCAACATAATCCGGACCCTATAGAGTATAGGTGAGTATAGGTAAAACCCCACATCAGCAAAATCAAATTAATATCAAGTTCATTGGGGACCCCTCTCTTGATATTTCAATTAATAATGTGGAGTATATACTTTTGGAACGTATAATAATACTATGCTATATAAAGTTTGTATTAAAATTAGAAGGTATTTGTATTTCTATTTGGATACATGCTTTTAAATAATATTTTTTTTCTTAACAAAATTTGTAGCAAAATGTGCTCAACTTTAGATATATGTATGTGTATGTGTATCGACTCATTTGATTCATATACTAATTTGATTATATATATTTTAGTTCGACTTTGATTCTACATCTTATTTGATTCTCTGAGAGGGTGTCAAGATGGTCAATAATGGGTTAACAACTTCCTTTCGAAAGAGGTGTGTTATTTGAACACGCATTTGTGTGATAAGTTTTTGGACAACTATAAATTTACAAAAAAAAAAAGAAGTAGATATTGACATAGAAACCAAAACAATACAGAGAGAAATTAAAAACATAATATAAGTATGAGAGAGAAGGTTGTCACAAAATGATCGTACAACTATCATTTCTCCTATGGGTGGGGTCAATACCTCTAAGGATTCAATTTCAGAGGCTTTTCCAGGGTTTGGATCATCGAGATTTGGTGGTGGGTTATATGAGCCAATGAGTCGGAGATCTTTGGGTTTGGGAGCTTAGTTGGAGAAGAAGTGTGTTTTTGTGGGAATAGGATCTGGTGGCTAACATGGTCACGGTTCTAAACGAGATTAGACTCACCTTTGTAGAGGATTCTTGATCTTCGAAGCATGACACCAACAAGTTTCGCTCGCTTAATTATGCTTACTTGGTGCTCTCGAAAGTGTCCCAGTTTAAGGGAGATCGTTTTGAGGAGAATATTCAAATTTTGGCTAAGGTTTCAGAACATTGTACACCTTCTAAGATCCGTTGTCTTTTCTGACAATTAATTCAAGATAGAATTTCTACTTGTCAAAAGTTTTTTAGACAGAGGATAATCGTTGATCCTAGATAGTATAATTTCCGAGTTAACTCAATAGATTAATTTGCGAGTTGCACATGAACGGTCTACACAAGAGGGGTATACATAATTTTGTAATACGTGTTAGACACCGAATTATGTAATAAATTTTTCTACACGAGACTAGTGTTGTGTAGTACCACTAGGTATGGATGACAATAATTAAGGGTACGGGGAAACTGTTGTCTTCTCAAATATAGCTATAGCATGAGCTACATGCATATAGCATTTGTTGTTAGGAACTTAGGATATAGGACCACTTCCTCCTATCTATATAGTCCTACTTTCACCCCCTCCCCCACTGTACAATATACAGTGTTAATCCCTCTCTTTAACAGCTTTATGAGGTGGCCTCCCTTCTCTTTCGGCCTTACTCAATGGTAGGGTGGGCTTATAAGTGCACACTAGCTAAGTTATGCTGATATTAATGTAAAACTTGTTAAATTTACATGTGCATGAAAATTAAACCTTTAAAATAATGAGAAAAAGTTGATTAAATGAAAATGATATCAGCCATAATAATGACAATATAGAACATGTTCTTGATCTTAATTGATTTTTTTGTTCTATTCTTAATGTTTGGGTGGGGGTGGTATGTATTTTTGTGATAAACCAATGAGCTATATATTCCCACTTAATTGGTCTACTACTAGCCAGGCCTTTGCTTTTTCAGGCTATCTAATAAACAAATTCAAATTCCTTTACCTAACATTGTTCTATTTAGGATAATTTATATCACTTTGTGATAGTAATGTGCTCCGAAACATATGCAAATGACATTTTACGAAAGAGATATTAGTTAGTTATACTCAAGAATGAAAAATGCTATTGGTATTGGTAGTAGACTTATCTTCATAAGTAAGTACTAGCAAATTATTATCTGGTTCTTGCTAATCAATCTTCATAAGTACTAGCAAATTATTATCTGGTTCTTGCTAATCAATCTTCATAAGTACCAGCAAATTATTATTTGGGTTTGGTTAATCAGTTTCCTTAGGACATTCACTATTAAAAAACCAAAAATTAATGAGGAAAATTTAGTAAGGGAAAACATGAAATCCTTCTCCAAGGGCGGATCTCTTCAGGGGCAGGCAAGTGCCATGACATCCCCTGAAGTTACTATATATACACTATTATGCTTAAATGTACAATAACTTCTCAGTGGTTGCAGTGGTAAGGGGGTGCCTTGATATACTGAAGGTCTAAGTGTCTTTTTTATTTATTTCTTATGTATTATTAATCTTTTATCCCAAAAAAAAACCCCAAGTAGGACTCAAACCGGCACCAACTAGGACTATATGCAACTAATCAAACCAACAAAGCACTTAACATCTTTCATTACTACTTGAAACATTTGAATATATATTCCATAATAGTTTGGCACCACCAAGAAAATAAGTCAAGATCCGCCACTGTCCCTCTCTAATTCCGTCACTAAATTTTGCGACCAAGGAATTTGTGAGGAATTTTATGTTTTCAGTCACAAATTTTCCTCCCTAATTTTGCTTTTCCTAGTAGTGATTTGTTAAGGATATAAAAATGAAAATAATTAGGTAAATTTTTCGCAAGTACCTTAAGGACACTTGTTAGCATTTCTCTTGTTATTGTTGTTCTTATTATTATTATTGTTATTGTTGTTATTATTATTATTATTATTATTATTATTATTAGGTTTAATTCCATTTTTTGTCCTTCAAGTTTTATAATTGTGCGATTTTGGTCCATTTTGGTCCTAATTGTGCAATTGTAAAACTTGAGGGGGCAAAATCGTACCATTTTCCATACAATCCACCACAATGGTCCTAATAGTCTTGACCACTTGCAATGTATCCAAAGTATCCATGACAAGCTCCTCCTCAATTAGAACCTTCACATAATTTGCCGGCCTAGGTGGTTCTCGCTCAACTGGGGGCACTACCTTAGGGTGAAATAATCGATAAAACCAGGACATATAGTACAGATAGCCAAGGTGACAATGCCTCCAGACCTCGATCACAATTACCATATTTTTTAGTATTTCAAAATTGATAATAAGAGGATAATTTTGACTCTAAAAATTTCTTGTACCATCAAATTTTATTTGAGATTAATTAGAATATACTGATAATGTAAAATAACTTTACACTATCAATCGATTAGAATCACCCAATTAGACACATCATCTTAAGTGTTAAAAAAAGAAAAACCAATAAAACATGGTTAATAAATGCCATACCCCACATAATAGAAACTATTGGTTGTGAATTCTATATAATGCAAATATTTCGTTCAATTGATTCAAACTCTGTCAAAGAGATTTCCAAAGGAGCCAAGAGATGCATCAATAAAGGTGAACGAGAAGAATTTTCTTTGTCTTGCTTGATTTCAATTCACTAGATTTAAGCCACCATATGTGTGCGACAAAAATTGTTAACGTTAAACATGATTTTTTTTACAGAACGTAGTATGTGGGAAGAATGTATTGATTGACATGAGCATCCATACAACATATGTAAAGGCCATTCCTGTTGCACATCATTACATTTATGTAGAGAATCAATCTTGTACTTTAGTTTTATCGGTGGTTGTAAAGTTTACCACATATAAAATATTCAAATTGAGGAGTATCAATCAAATGAAATTACTTTGTTACTGCAAAACCTACAAGATAGATATTATGTGGAGCAAATAACAATCACAACCAACAATCAAACGGTTCAAGTAATAATATTCAACAACCAATAAATCAAGCAATCTAAGTGTATAGAAAATCTACAATTAAAGAAAAGATAAAGAGGGTAGAGGAATATACACATTAATATTATTAACCCAATTTGGCATAAAATTGTAGGGGTAGTGTTATTTTAATCGGCACCAACCACTCTCCCTAATATTTTGAACAAGATTCGTTGTTGGATGACATGCTAAATGATCTAAAACTCATTTAATGATCTAAAATTTCTTTGCGCCAATGCAAATTGATATAGTTGATAAAGAGTTGACTCATATCCAACAAATGGTGTGAGATCAAATCATATTGTTAGCATTAGGACATTTGTTGGTGGGTAACTATAAATACACATATAGGCGTTTTTTTGAATATTGAGGCATGGCTATGCTTTTGGTGAACTCCTAAGAACCAGATCGTTGTATTTCAAATATAAAAAAAAATTCTTCTTTCCACACCACCATAAGGAATAAAAGGGGGGATCTATCACAAGTTGGGACCACAAATTTTTTTTTTTTTCAACGACAAATGTTAGTATGTTATATCATAATTTATTTTTTCTTCTTGCCCTAAATATATCAACATTTGATTTTACTCACCCCAAAATATTTGTTAGGTTTTTGGTCCCTCTAAAATTTTTCATCTATGAAATTAGTCTCTGCTCGAGTGTAATACTAAATGTAGAACAACTAATTTCATAGATAAAAAAATGTAGAGGGATAAAAAACCTAAGAAATATTTTATGAGGATTAAAATCAAATGTTAGTATATTTAAGAGAACTATTTACTTATTTAACCCTAAAATATATATAAAAATATTTCAACCAGGTTACCCGAAAAAGGAACTTTATTTAGTTGTTATTTGTTACCCAATAATTCCATTTGAAATGGTTATATAACTAAATGTAAGGGGCACAGTATGGTGGAAACTTGAAAGCCATGCAAAAGGTAAAAAGAAAAAATAAAGAAGAAGGCCAAAACTAGCTAACTAGGTGTCTGTAGAAGCATATGTAATTAACAGTTTCAACAAAACACTATTTTTCTTTCCACATTCATCTCTTTCTATCCTTCCACGAAAACCTAGCCCCACACTATATACATATTACTATACACTACACTCTGAGAAAACCGTTGGGTTTATTATCTTGCTGTTAGGTCACTTTCCAATTATAACTTTCAATTGTGTGGCCTCAACCTAGATGCTATATCTTCTAGCTATAGCTTCTTCATCTTTCATTTATTCATGTATTGTTGTGAGCATGCATGTGTTGCTTTTGTGTTTCCTTTCTTTTGTTTCTTTCCAAACTGAAAAATTTGTATGAGTATAATAATTATGAGAGGGATGAATATCTGCCAAGCTGTAACGTAACGACTGATGGTTGTTGTATTGTATATGTCCATTTGATTTCTTTCTTGTAACTTTGCATTTAATTAGTTTTGCTTTTCAATATGTTGCATTAATCATGTGGTCTATGTTCATACATATGATACATCACTTAGGTACACATCCTTTGTTTACAGCTATATCAGTCATTCTAATCCCTTGAAATAGGTTTACTTATTCTTTTACATCTTTTAATTATTTGACAACTTTAAATAGGTCCTGAACTAAAATAAATTCATTGGGTCTCTAAACTATAAATGATGTTAATAAGAACACTAATTCTTTTTTTTCATAGGAGCATTACTATCTTTTAAATAATTAATATAATTAGATCACATCTAATATAGATCTTTAAAAAATAATCCACATATGGACCTTATTATTTTTAGTAAATTTTAATAAAATATTACATCTCTTCACCCTCTTTTTGATATTAATAAAATACAGTTTTGTTTACTAAAAATAGTAAGGTCCACCTTTGAACTCTTTTTAGGAGATCCATATTAGACAACTCTTTTTATTTAGGTCCTCGAATTTTAAGAATTTGTAATTGAATCCCTTTTAGATACCTAATTACAAACTATAATTTAAAAGTTTATTGAAATTTCTTCAAAAAACAGATTATTGAGATATAATTGAATGTCTATATAAACAATGATTAGCCGTTAATATATAGCCATTAAGATAGAATATATAAGCCGTTAATTGAAATTGTTAGCCAGACTATCATTGTTCGAACCCCAACTCTTCCCTTTATGTGTGTAATTTTTTAATGGCTCTTGCCATTTCGTCTTTCAACAACAAAAAAAAAAAGTATATATAGTCAAGCTTAATGTATAGCATAGGGCTTGAACTTAAAGTGTCGAACTATTTTTCCAGGATTTTGTACCCTGATCGAAAACATTATATTTAAAATTTAGAATATGTCAACCTTCTTTGGAGTCAAATTAAATAAGGACCATTTATAATTTGAAATTTGAATTTGTGATATCTATATATAGGATAACTTGAAACTTATTTTGGATAATTGATTTGAATTGTGGTGTTATGTTGGATAATATGCAACTCGCTATAAGAATTGTTTTGGTCTATTTTATAATATTTTCAATATTTTAAATAAAAATTATATGACAGGCAGGCTCAGCAGCCTGCATAAGGTCAAACATATGTACTCCATCCGGTTCTATTTATAAGTAAAAGTTGATATTTTAGATTCATTGAGTAATTGATGTATTTGGTCTATAATATAGACTAAATACATCATTTATGCAATGAATCAAAAAAGTCAAATATTTCTTATAAATAGGACCGGAGAGAGTATTATTTTAGAGCTTAAATTTAAACACGACTTAGTCTAGCCCAATGTCAAAGCATATTGGGCAAGCAGAGCTCCAGAAAAAGTCTAAATTTTTGCATGCGTTGCAGGGGGCTTCCAATCCGTCATAATATCTTAAAAAGGGTGTTCTGGTGACGGTCCGATTTCATTTATGGTTTCTGGAGTCCCACGTAGGAGGATCATTTGTTTTGTAGGAGTATATTTGCTAGTTCGGTGTGTTGTTGTGTACAAGTGTGAGTTATATGTCTCACATCGGATAAAAGAATAAATGTTGAACATCTTATAAGTAAGAGGACTCATAAACCTAATATCTTAAGGTTTTGGGTGAGAGTGCGGTGTCTCTCTGTGAATATAGCTACGAGGCATTCTATTATAGACGGTCTCATAGAGAACTTTATCAAAGAGTACTGTTATTTTTTTGTGAAGAAGCTAAATTAACCCCTTAAATTGGTACCAGAGAGAATCGAACCTGAGACCCTGAGGAGGAGCACACTTCCAGGTTCCAAGCCAATACCACTATGCCAATCCAAGTGGGGTTGTTTATAGTACTATTATATATCAAAGTATTGAATAATTTTGGTATTGACACATCTAATAATCATCTATTTGAATATTGAATAATATGATACATCAAAGTTGTTTGCTTGTTGTTTTCATCTGTACATGGAGGTAGGCAGGCAGCCAAATTACAAATCTCATATTAAAAAATCGTGACTTTTTTAATCATTTAAAACTATACATTTTAAATCGGATACAACATTAACCGAAGTAAAATGTAAACTAGTATTTGTTGATGTAATCGATTTAGAGTATTGCTGATATAATAGATCGATTCAAAGTGCCCCTTTATAAATATATATAAAAACCTTAAAAAGTTTTTTTTTTTCTTTTCACGTGGTTAGGTCCCCACCTTTTTTACATGAATACTAACCATGTAAAAAGTATGTTTTACATTAGTTGCATAGCCATTTTAAATTTTTGAGTTTCCACATGATTCTATAACACAATGGATTGGGCAAATACCCATTTCACCAAATATACATGATCGAGTTAAAGGAGCTATACCATATACACCAAAACACTTGTTTAATTTTCGTGATTAAATTACTATCATCTAACGAAAAGTAGACAATATTCTGTAAATTATATTAGAATCCATTAATCAGAATAACCGTCAAAAAACCTAACGTTCCTTACAAATCACTTATAAAGATCACCAATCCTTGATGAAAGGTACATTATCATTTTTAGTTAAATTTGTAGGCCTCTGAAAATCTTTATTGACTTGAGCTTTGGGGTCCTTACAAGTATACCACTCTCTCACGGGTTAGCAATGTTAACATTGTACTCCATCAAATTTCATCAATTTCGACTGTCGTTTTGAAGTCCTCTCCAGATCAACAATGAAAAACATTATTTAAAATTATTTTTATTCAATATAGCAAATCTTATGTCCTTGTCAAGAGAAACTAGCTAAGAACATTGTAGGGGAACGTTTGTGTCACCCACCAAGAACAAAATTCTCATAAAGGGGGTTGTGTTGTGTATAGTAGTAGATTTAATTCATTGAAAAATGTAACATAAAGACAAAAATGAAAAACAACAAGGGGAGGTGGGTGAAAGTTAGGATTGAGGAATAATTATTGATGTGAATAGAGTAGTCTTGTCCAACATTGATTTGCTTAGCTTAGGTGTGTGGATGATATTGAACCATAGCATAGAGAAGGAATGCAAAAATTAGGTATATATGGTAAGTGTGACTCTGCATGATGTGGGCAGGGCAGGGTAGAACGCCGACCACCTGATGATCTAACTTTATTCCAATTTTATGCCATGAAAGCTCAATGCATGATTCACATGACCTTTGAAAATTAGGTATGTCACTTGCATGTAAAGTCTCTCAAGTATTATATAGTTGAAAATTTGACTTTCTAATTTATATAATGTGTATTTTTTTTTTTTTAGTTTTTTGTATATTCTCTTTATTGGAGGTAATTTTATTTGTGATGATGGATTTTGATTTGTCACATTAGAGAAAACTAATACCTTTTTTTGGATCTAATCCCAACTGATATAGATATGTGTATTTAATCACATACAATGAAAATTATCAAATTTTTAAATAAATTTCAATATCTTAAAAAAACCAAGCAATTTTTTTAGACAAATGTCTCTGATCACTATAACATGTATTATTCATCCATTAAATTTTTATGGGAAGAGACTCGTGCGAATAAAGGTTTATCTAAGGAAAATTTGAATTAACATTCGTCTGAATAATTTATTTTTAATTGAAATTCATTAAGCATTTGAGTAAAACGACTCAGTGAAACACTCTCACTACAAGACATCAATTTTTTATTTTTTGTATTTTTTTATTCTATTCAAATTTTTGGACTTCCTTGACATATGGCATGTGAAATTGTATTCACATTTTCAACTACTAATGATGGAATCTTTCCAATAACCATCAATTTCAAGGTCTCTAATTCCTTGACGCAATGTTCCTTCCAAATTATATATAAACGGATAACACTTGGGTGACATAGAGTTAGGTGATATTTGTGATATTGGTCAATCACAATGTCACAATGCTTGTGTTTCTCTATCTTTCACAAGCATTGTGACATTTTGATTGGTCAATGTCACCAATATCACCTAGCTCTATGTCACACATGTGCTATTCCATATAAACAAAGAATCAATTGGGTCCCTCATTTAGCGGCTGGTTTCTGTAGCACCATATGGATGAATTGAATTACATGATCTTCCACGGTGCTTCCTTAACTCTATAAGAGAATTTACTATAAAGATTTTATTCTTTCATGCATGGTTTCTTGTGAATTTGATTCCATTTTCATCACTTTGTACAGTACTGTCTTTATCAAATATATTTAGATAGATATATGTATAGTGGCGTATCAAAGAACTTGGGTCAAATGGTGTAAAATATTTAGCCTCTTGTTATTACTTTTTCAACCCTCCAAATATCATGATTATGATGCTTTCCTTTTTTGAGCAACTTTATTCCTTCATGATCCCTTGTGATATTCCTCAATATGACGTATATGTGGACTATTTTTCCTACTGATGCCTGGAGATACCCCATTAATTAAGGGTCTTCTTAATGAGTGTTCTAAAGATACTACCTCCGTTCCTAATTATAAGACCCTTTTGAAAAAATAACGGGAATTAAGATAGTGGATATTTGTATTAAATATGTTTATATGTTTATAATTACTATTGTTTTTACAATTATATCCTTTAAGAGAGAGGGTTGGTTTATTTTTTCAACATGTTTTTTATTGCTGATTGAAGAAAAAGATGTATAATAAATATCGGCATGTATGTAAAAAAATAATTAATGTAGTTGGAAATAACAAAGGGGTCTTATAAAAAGGGACAAAAAAAATTCTCAAAAGGGTCTTATAATTAAGGACGGAAGTAGTACTTCTTAAGGATTCTCAATTAAGAAATTGTTCATTAAAAATGTTCAATGCTTCAATTCTCGATGACATTAAATGCACAAGTTTCTATACAAATTTACTATATAAAGTCACATTGAATGCACAAATTTACTATATAAAGTTCTTAAAAAAATATCCAAAAGATACTCGTTAGCATTTCTCATCGATTAATTAAACAAGATTTCTTGTTCTTCAATGAAAACATAACACTACCTTCCAACCCCCCACTCCAAACAATATCCACTTTTGAAACTGTGAGCTTTAAAACTTATCCTCCATAATCACTCATTGCTAAAACTACCACACATAATTGCTCATTCAAAGTTTCAATTTGCAATTGGGCAGGTGAGAGGGAGGAGGTGGATGGACCAACAAGAAAAATTTGGGGAGGTGTGAATAGAAAAAAAGAAAAGGAAGTGTATGCAACACCTTAAGAAATGGTTTTCATTGTGAGCTCATACCTCTAATATTTGGATATTTCTATTTAGACCTCCCAAGTTGCTTAACCTAAGAAAAATGTTCATTGAATCCTACGATCTGGGAGATTTTAGCCAAAAAATATTGTATATCAGAACCTGCGTCCTGCGAGATACTCACCATCGAAAATTAAGTTTCGATTGGGAAAAACTTTAATATTTCTTTAGCTCCACCATAGAACAAGGCCAAAATTTCGTTTAGATTGCATAATGGGTCATGCTAGCAAGTGGTAGTTTTACATTGGAAACTATCAAAATTTTGCATTTATGACGTTATGCCAACGATGCTTAAAGTTTTTAAAGGGCTTCATAGAGTTTCTAAGTAAAATGCTAGCATGAGTAACTATACTTTCCATTTATTGGGAGAAGTGAAGGGCTCCCTTACTATAATTTTGTGTATAAAGGACCAAGAAATATCAATAATTTTGAAAATATAATTTTTTTTTGTCAAGGCCATGCTAACGTGTGTCCTAAAATACATGTTAAAGAATAGGATTTTATATAATTTATGCGCTTAAAACTATATAGTAATAATTGAGTCCTCCATGTTTTTTTAACAAATAAAGAGGATATCAATTCTAGTAGTACGTACAGAAAAGTGAAAAATTTGTACTATATGATCACAGGAGCAGCACATATTAATGCCACAAGATTTTGGCTAACAAATCAGGAATAAAAAGGAAAAATATTCAATCAACCATATTTTACATAAATATATCAAACTTGATGCTTGTTCTCCACTTAAAAAGAAATGGTATAGTATCCAACTCAATACAAAAAATACAATAGATTTTCATCCAAATAATTTCAAAAATTGTCTATAGTGATGCAGTTTATTCAGTTTCATGAAGAATATTCTTGTCTATCTCCTCAAGGTATGCAGAATATACTCAGCATAAAGATCCCTGCACCAAATCAGAGACAAAATATCATATTAAGGTCAAATGATGCACATTACATACCGTCTATGAAGTCTGGACACTCCTTGGATTAGGCGTGTTCCGGTGTCGGACACATATAATTATATTGAATTATGTTATTTTCTCAAATTATTAACAGTGTTCGTGTCCGTGTCCGTATCCGTACGGTTAGTATTTGAGTTACATTACATAAACATGGTGGATTAGTATAGGAACTAAATGAAAAATTAATCAGATAAGCATGTTAGAATAATTCATTATCAACAAGAAAAGGCACATTTGTTAATGGTATATAACCTTTTTGGCAATAGATGATAAATTCTTTCACTAAAATTCAATTTTAATTAGATACAAGAAAGAAAAAAAATAAATAAATTAGTTGTTGTATGTATACTTACATTGAGTGTTGAATGGCTTCAACAGCAGTAGATGGTGGCAAAAACTCATTAACTGCTACTTCCTTGTTCTCATTCTTCTTGTCTAAACAATATGTTAAGAAATGCTAATTTTTCAAAAGGACATAAAGATACTTGAGCTATGTTTGGAGGTACTGCTTAATTAAGCACTTATAGCACAAATGCTTATCATATATGTGCTTGTATGTATGTTATTTCTATAACAAAAGATAAAATAAAGTCAAACTATTTCCAGATAAATTATAAGGTGTTTTTATAAGCTATCCTGTATATTTTAGGGAAATGCTTATGTTAGTAGATAAGTCCAAAAAAGTCGATCCAAATATGCCGTTAATGTGTGTTCGGTTTATGAAAACATTTTCTATTCAATATTTTCGTATACCAAAAATTTTAAAATAGAAAATAAGATGAAAATTTCGTAATTAAAAAGTAAACGAAGAAATATGTTCTCTTACACTATTGAGCTTGTTATGCAACATTTTGTTAAAATAAGAATAAAGGATACAGTCTTCAAAGAAGCGTTTAATCTCCATTAGGCGATGAGGTTGAAGTTCTTTGAAGTCAGTATAGTGCTTATACTCCGGATCATCAGCGCATACCGCGATGATTTTATCATCCTTCTCCCCCTGTGTGAGTATGATAATAACTTGTTTGTTAAGTAAACTAGAGGAATAGAATTGTGAATTGTTTTTTTGTCTAAAAAGTGAAAGGAATACCTGATCAATCATAGGCATTAGTCCGATGGCCCTGGCTCGCAGGAAACAACCAGGAAGAACCGGCTCCTGCCATATAAGTAATTCAAAATGTTCACTGATGAATATAATTCTTGATATATAGCTCAAACATAGTTATCAAATTAGTAACTATTCAGAAAAAAGCATGGTTCGATATTGCTGTCCAGAACCGGAACTATTGTTATGATTAAAGTTTCTTAGGTCACAACTCACAACAATTGTATCATGAGTCTAATTACAAGGTAAGAAATTACCTGCATGAGAACCAAGACATCGAGTGGATCATTGTCTTCACATAGAGTTCGAGGGATAAAACCATAGTTATGAGGATAAACAACTGACGAATACAGAATCCGATCAACCTGAACATAGGAAGAATTAAAGTGATAAATTCCAAGATAATATTATTGTCCATTTCAAATTTCAAAATGAAAGCAATAGGTTCATACCTTAATCATTCCAGTCTTTTTGTCAAGTTCATATTTGACCTTACTTCCCTTAGTGATCTCTACAACCTGCATGTAGCAACTAATCATTGAACAAGCGGAAACAGCATAACGAAGTGAAAAATGTTATTGAAGGGGTAAATGAAGATCAAAGTTTTGTACTTACACAATTGAAAATATTTGGTGCACCAGGACCTGCATATGAAAATCAAGATCATTACTGAATTCATTCATTATTCATCTAATTTTAAAATGATTGTGTCAATGCACAAGTTACGCTAAATAGGACAAGCTTAGTAACGTGTTCAACAAGAATACCAATTTCAAGATCATGCCAAGGGTGAGCAGCAACTGATCTTCTTGACAAAGATGAAAGAATCCTTTCATTCAAACGGGGAGTTGGGCGGGTTTCTTGAACTTCTTCACTCTTCTCTTCACTCATCTTTAAAGACATGACACAGAAAACAACAAAAATTAAGATCAAATGTTTCTGATAAATCAATAAGAGTAAAATTAGTTTAAGCCTAGTACATAGTTCTAAACTGTGGTCCACAATATACAGATTTCGGAGACATCTCTAACTGCATCGAGACCACAATTGCAGTCGCATTTGTCCTAAATATCAAGGATCACAGTGTAACCGCAACCACAGCCACAATTAGAAATTTAGAACCTTTCACTAAAACTATGTAATCCAAGCTTAACAATTCATGTTCCATTAGAACCAATGTTTTAAAAACCGAATCAAACATCAAACTGGTTAGGCCTCCAGTCATGGTTCAACTACTTTGAACCATTCAAACCGAACGAGGCCGCAGTTTGTAGACAATACCGGTTCACGGTTCAACTTGAACCGTCCTATTCGGTTTTAAAAACATTGATCACAGCATGATTATGATCCAGTATCTAGGCATAGTCCAAATCCAAAGACCTTTATTTGTCAACATTTCACCAAAAGGATTTGCTTCATTCAACGATATGTTATTTTCTTTTACCTTAACAGATTATTTCAAATTCCAACACTTGAGTAAATTTTATCACTGTTTTGCAAATACCAATCTTTATCCCTCAAAAGTCAATGACTTTTGCTGATCATCTAATCAAACTTGATTATTATTGGATCTCAATAAGACCTTTACATTATTACAACATATCAAAGGAATCACAAAAATGGGTTATTTATGATTCAAGAACTATGTCATTAATTTATAAAATGGTTAATCAAAGGAAATAAACTCCCAATAGAATAAAATTGAAAGAGACTTTCTAGTTTCAACCTATGATAGTAAACTCATAAGATATCATATATAACTTGATACATAAATCCAATACCAAACGTAAAATTAACTATATGATTGGAAACAAACCTTGAATAACACCAAAAGAATATTGAGAAAAGGTGTAAAGGGAGGGTAATGCAGAGAGATCCTAAGAAGTGTAATGGCTTTGTGTATGTGATGTTTATATTATATATATATAGAAGTCAAAGGAAATAATAGAGTGAGTCAAGTTTTACCACTCTTTTTGTATGTGCATGAGACAAATTAGCTTACAACTCCACATGTTCTTTGGAACTTTCAAAAGGTAAATCATAGCCAAACAAAATTACCAAATCTAGAGTTTAATTGTTTTTAAGGTTACTCTTTCATTTTCTAAAACTTTTGTTTCCATTTTACTTAAGAAAGGAATAATATAGTAACTTTATATCATTGGTTCCTATGGTGGAATATATTGAGTGACTTACATGCTTTCTTTAATAAAAAAATAAAAAAAAAATGAAAAGAATGATCGAAATGGAGCGACGTGATTTAAGGGAAATATTCCCTATCCAATTTCCTAGTTTTTCTTTCTTTCTTAGGCAATGCAATAAGATAGTGGAGAATACGTGAATATTTTTTATTTTTTTTAGGGATGGAGAATACGTGAATATTAATAAATAAACAAATTCATAAAAAAAAAAAAATCCATAAAAAATAAGGAATTAAGAAAGATTTTGCTTAAAAAAAGAAATATTGATGAGTTTTAAATTCGTTTGTTTTTTTTGTCAAATAATTTAGGCTAAAGTGCACTTTTCGTCCCGTATGTTTTAAAATGTTGCGATTTTGGCCCCCTATTAAAAAAAATGGCAATTTTGGCCCCCTTCATCCCAAAATTGCTGAGAAGACGCCACATGTTCCAAAAAAGGGGCCATAATCGCAACTTTTTGTAAAGATAAGGGGTCAAAAAGCTATTTCCCTTATGTTAGGAGGTCAAAAGAGCATATTTCCCTAAACATAGAGGGTCACTTTTGCCATTTTTTTTAATAGGGGGCCAAAATCGCAACATTTTGAAACTTAGAGGGCGAAAAGTAAAGTTTAGCCAATAATTTAATGGTTAGGAAATTCATTTTCAAATAAGTAAAGGTAGAATTTAGAGTTCAAATAGTGCAAGACGGAGAAAGATTTAAATTCACTTTTTATACACCCTTCACGATCATATGATAATATCTCTCACAGCAATATTTTCCCATAAAAAATAAAAGGCGAGCCCTTGATTTGTGTAGAGTCTTGGCTGTTGTAGTTGAGATCACGAAGACAAATTGCTTGCACGTTTTACCGGAAAACGACTTTTATGGCTTCGTGGTCAATCTGGTGATACGTTTGCACATGCCGAAAATAATCCATTCACATTTCACAAGTTCTAACCAAACTATATCATGTAATTTGACTTTTTTTAAAGGTTTTTTTTGGTAGATTTTAAAAGTTGATCATATAGTGCGCAGACCTCTACGCACGAGCCGGATTAGTCGCCCATCAATGGTGGGTCGGAAACCGATGCGAAAGCCAAAAAAAAAAATTAAATAAAAGTTGATCGATCATATAGGATATATAAAGACTTATTTTATACTCCATCCGGTCATATTTACAAGAAAAAGTTAACTTTTTATATTTATTATGTAATTAATGTATCTTGTCTAGAATATAGACCAAATACATCATTTATGTAATGAATCAAAAAAGTTAAATATTTTTTATAAATAGGATCGGAGGAAGTATTAAATATCGGTTGATAGTCTTAATTGTGATTTTTTTTTTAATAGGGTGTTAAAGTAAGGTTTGTTTTGGATCTTTTGTTACTAGAAATACATGTAAATAAAGGTAAAATCAGATCCCCTAGTTGAGCAAGATAAATGTCCTAAATCAGTAAAGTATCATCAAATGAAGCTCCAACTTTTACGAGTCAATCTGCATATTTTTTTGGGAGTTTTTACGGTGCAGTCAGGAAATTGACTTTTTTGAAAAAGTTAATTTTGATTTTAATGTTTGATTCATTTTTAAATTGTTCATTACTGATTAATGATCAATAGTATATTCATCTGGTAATGCTTGCAACATCTTGGACTTACATGTACTATTTTATCGTTGGAATCTTTAACATGCAAATAGAGTTGATGATATTATGTGATAGTATTAAGTGTTACACTTTTTAGGGTGTTACGCTTAGAACAAGGTATGATAAAATTATATTAAGTGTAGTCTTGTTAACCTGATAAATTGATGATAGGCTGAACTTTTGATGTCATTCTACAAATAGTGGAGTGTTACTCATTACATTTTTGATGTTATAGTGTTAACTTCACCAAAAAAGTCATATGACTTCACCATAGAATTTTCCTATTTCTTTTCCTCTCTAAGAGTGTGCCAAAAATAGATGATCTAATCCAACACTTGAAATTGATGAATCTGTCTAATGATACAAACATAAGGATAGTCGGGAGAAGATTCATGCATAGCTAAACCAATTGCCAGTTTGAAATGATATTCAATAAAGATTTAAAAACTTTGCTCCTTAGTTATTTTTTCTTTGAAGAAGTCAAAAAGAACTTTCCCTTAGTTGCGCATTATAGATGACGTGAAGTTCATCAAGTAACCACATAGAAGTCTTAATGAAGCCAGACAAACCTAAAACCCAATCACAATTGAATATAAGTGAATATAAGGACTTCTAAAAATTATGTAGAAAAAATAATGCTAGTAAATTGATTCAACCATTTGAATTCGAATAGGAAATTGAATATAGAACAAACTGTTCCGGTACTCAAAAAATCCCACAATGTTTAGGAGTCCGAGCCAATAGTAGTTTATAAACAACGCTCACATTCCTCAATCCAACAAGGCACCTTCCACACAAGGCCAAAACAAACAATACCTCGGAAATGCTGTGTTGTGGATTTGAGGTTGAATCACAAACAAAGAAACAAAAAATATACAAGACAGCCATATCAAACTTACAACTGAAAGAACACTTCAATTCTCTAATACCATGAATTTATCATAACTAATTAGCTCTTGTTGATAGTCTTATACAAGAATATGGTGCTCCATCAGAATAATCATTAATCACATATAAGATAGCATACACTTGCTTAATTATACATCTTAGTTTAGAATCCATGGTCTCAATGTACAGTACTAGGAAATTTCTAATCCACACATACACATAACTCTGACATCTCATATTGTTGTGACTAACAAACATAGTTGAAGATTGAAATTCAAGGAACATTCATAGAATCAGGAGACAAAGATATCATTTGAAGAAGACTAGAATTTGAGAATGTTTCTTCAAGAGCAATTCCTTTCACATTTCCTCCATCAACACTATCTTTTGTCAAATGAACCAATTCCCTAGCAACATCAATCATTCCCATCTTTCCATCTCCACTAAACAGAAAACATCTTGTGGCAAGGTCAGCAATGATCTGAATCTGTTCTTGACAATGACGCGGTTGTTCGTAATAATTAAGAAGTGGATCGACAATTTCTTCGATCTTTCCATCCCTAATTTTCTTCAAGGCTAATGTAGGTGAGTCCAATTGATTTGTTCCGTAGATAATCTCGAGTAGCAACAAACCTATGTCGTAGACATCATTTTTGCACAAGCGAAAGTGTTCGCGAGTTTCACAATTCTTGTAATCATAATTATTAACATCAGAATTATGTATTCCAAATCCTGCAATCTTGACAGAAAAATCATCACCTAGGAAGATGCAACTAGACTTTAGGTTATGATGGAATATTGGAGGAGATTTATCATAATGTAACAATGCAATAGTACTAGCTATTTCTGTTGCAATATTCAATCTCCTATACCAATGTAAACCAAGCTTTTGTCCTATGTTTTGGAACTTTTGGTGTAAATGATCCTCTAAGGTACCATTTGAAGGATATTCATAAACCACTAGAGGAGTGTAGCTAGAATCAATGCAACAGCCAAGAATTGATGCAACATTTCTATGTACAATTGTAGATAGGACTTCAATTTGTGACATGACTTGCATCATGTCTTTTTCATTCTCACATTTTAATAACTTGTGTATAGCTACATGCGATCCATCACCAAGAACACCGGCAAACATTGTGCTGTTATTGCATTGCATGAGTTTTCTGTTATCTTCAAAACCATTGGTGGCTTCCTCTAGCTCATGGTGGCTGAATAGTCGAGTTCTACACGTTTTTCGGAATGAAATGTTGTGGTAATAAGCTTGCTCAGAATCGAACATTCCTGGCCTTTGTTTTCTTTTTAGAAGATAGAATAGTGTAACTAAGGAGGCAACAATAAGAACTGGACAAAGAATTCCTGCATGATATATGATGTCATGAGATAGACATAATAGAAGGAAAATGTGGCTGATAACATAGTTTAATTGAGTATTTAGGACTTCAAATACTTACTTATGCTAGCAAAAATCATTAGAAGAAGTTTACAATGTAATGCTACTTACCAGCAATGATAACCATTTTTCTTTGATCATGTCTTTTGATATAGCAGTCACTTCCATATGCTTCCTTTCCATTCTTGATACATGCTGCAGTGGAAATACATGAAGTAATACTTAGGTTTCCAAATTTTCTTCCATTTAGGAGACATTTGGATAAACACCTTAATTAAGCGATTATTGTAAAAAGTGGTTATGTATCAGCTATTTATGCAACTGATAAAGATAATGAGGGAAAACTCTATAGAAGTCCTTTACATAAGCTAATTTAGATAGTTTATAAAAATAAGTTTAACATATCATAAGCTATTTTCATAACTTATTCCAAACACATGCATATGTGCTTATATCATAAGGTAAGCTTGCATAAACTCTTCCAAATTCCACCTTAATAGTTTAGGTCGAACTGAGAAGCAGAAGAAACAAGAGAAGCCATGCTTTTATTTGCAGTTTCACAACTTTCTGGCTCTACTTTATAAATGAATGGTTTTGTATACATGTTGAATGAAGTCAATGATTGTTTGGATTGATGTATTTGTACTTATCTACTGACATAAACACTTGTAAGACTGGTTGGGGGACTTGTTTGGTTCAGTTTTTTTTTTTGTTTAGTTCAGTTCAGTTCAGTTTTTGGTTTTTTTGCCCACCCCTAAGTTTAACAACTTATGACATGTCTATAAGCTGCATTTAACTTACTTCTATAAGCTCTCTGATAGTTTACGAAAACAACATATAACCCATGCATAAGCACTTATATGATAAGTGCTTTTCAAAACTAGGCAAATAATTTATAATGTCAAAACAAGGCAAATAATACTTGTGTAACCACATAAAGATGTTGAAAAGTAAAAACTACTCACATAATAAGCATCCTGTTCCATTAACAAAACCATCACCAACAAATCCATCTTGACAAACACACCTTATGCCACCTTTAACTGCTGTAGCATTCACCATATCTGCATTCTTAGCACAAATCTCCTTAGAAAAGTTCCTAGGAATACCAAATTCCAATTTTACCCCTCTTTTACCTGAATAAGACCCTCTCAAAACAGCCCAACTAGAAAATCCCCTACATCCAAATTGTGAAAAAACAGAAAACCCTTCACCAATATGCCATATACTATGATCAGAAAGTGGATAACAACATCCAAGAGAACCACCACCAACACTTCCATCACAACCAGGAAGATTAACTGTTTCACAATCTGCTTTACAAAGTGAAGAATCTTCACAATCATACAGACCAACAACATTATCAACTGATACACCAAAGTAGTTTCTTCCATCAAAACTCCTCTCACCAAATGAATTCAAATCGTTGTACTGTCGACACGATGAGGTTCCTGGAAAGTCTACTAACAAACCATCTGAAAAGAATTCCAAAATGGGATAGTTTTGTGAACCTATTTTGATCAAAAGGGTGGATGAATTTGAGCAAGAGAGGTGGAAAGAACTTGACAATGAAGCACATGAAGTGTTGTTGATGTAGAATGGAAATGGAACATGGAGTTTTCCACATGTTTCATTGCATGAATTTTTTGGAAGCAAAGGTGGTTCAACTAGTTTTGTTTGCACTTGTTGGAGGGAAGAAGTTAAAGGAAAGAACAAAAGAAGTAGAAAAATGATAGTAAGAAAAGATTTCATGAGGACAACAACATTAAACATTGCTAGTAGCAGTGGCAGGGACAGTGCTAGTGAAAGAACTTGTTGAGTTTAGGTGTTAAAGAAAAAACAATGCGTTCATGACACTCCCTTTTATTGCATAATAATGGCAAGTGAATCTTAGAATAATGAGAAAGTGTTGAAGGTATATAGAAAACCACATATATACATAAAAATAATCAGAAAGGTGTTGATTGAAGGGTCCAAAAACTATCCTTAAAATAGAAAATATTAGCCCGTATTAGTCATTTTACATATATGAATTTAATCTCAAGTTGTTTTTTAAAATAATATATGTTATATGTGCATGTTCGAACAAGAGCTAGCAACAAAAGATTAAAGCAAATGCAAATAGTAAACAATGGAACACGACCGTTTCAAATGACTAATCGTTTTTACCTCTGCGGCTATAGAATAGTTATAACTTTCTATATTACTTGAGTGAGTTAGGGTTTACATTGTTACAAGTCATATATATATAGTTCTACGGTCCATATTAAAGCAATACCCCTGAATCTTATTCCTACCCTTACCCCCAACTTATTCCTATGTATGACTCCTACTTGAGAGTGCGAAATATCTAACGATTTTGTTGATGTCTAACTGACTAATCTATAATTGTTCGTCACTTTTAATTGACTCTAACTTTACGATCACGATTTTTTGTATTCACAAAAGATGATATTTAAGGAATTTGAATATAGTTTTGCTTAAATCAAATTAACTTTGATGACAATGTTTAATTTCAAGAACAAATTTGACAAACTATCATAAATAATTAAAGATCTTTAACTTTCCGTAACACTTTAGAGTATCTTCACAAACTCTACAATTTCAAAACTAAATAAATAGGTTCACAATTCTAATGAAAATTACTCAAATAGTAACATAACATGAATACAACAGTACATAGTACTAGTGCATACTACTCCTACATAGTATGTCTTGTGATCAAACAATATGACACGTGGCAAAATCAGGGAGGTATATTGGGCAATGAGGAAGACATAGAAGTTGGAGAAGAGTGAGACGATTGGTCTGTGGAATAGGGTGCAATTGGTACAAAAATAATATGTGGGAGTATGTGCTTAGTGAGCGTGGCCAAGGGGTGTGAGAATTTCAACCACGTTGAAAATTGGACTAGACTTAGTTACGTAGCATATAGTAGTATGAGTATCATAGAGTATGGTGAATATACATAGGGAAATGTAAGTTGGAGCACACAATGAGGAGATATCAAACATTTTTTTATATCTAAGTTTGAGAATTACGGAATGTCAGATCTGTCAACAATGTAAGGATGCGTACCTTACAAAAAGAGAGAAGATACATTAATATTATAATGTTACTACTATTTAATAATAATGTGATAATATTATTCATATTACAAGAGTTGCTGCAGAAAATGATGGTAGGACGTAAAGCCCAAATAAGCGCTAAGGTTAGCTTAATTTAGACCTTGTTTGGAGTTTATAAATTATAACATAATCGTTTATCATGATAAATGTTTATGTTTTATAGCAAAAGATAAAATAAAGTGAAGTTATTTTTTTATAAGTTGTTTTCAGAAGCTATCTTGAAAAAATTGTGAAAAAAAATAAGCTAGAAACAACTTATGACATTCAAAAAATGTTTTAATAAATTCTCCCAAACAATCTCTCAAAATTTACGTCAATAGATATTCTAAAATAAGGCAACATTCCAAAAAGTGTTTTATATTTAGCTTCTTCTTCTTTTTTTCCTTTTTTAATTTTTAAATAAGTCTTGATGTTAAAAAAAATATCTTTTTAAAATAACAAAATTATTACCTATACCTATAAATTTAAATAATATCAGGTTTTAGTGTAGTCTTTTTCATCTAGTTTTATTCTTTACTTGTTTTAATTGAATCGAAAAGAAATTTTTTAGGCCTAAGGTAGAGTTTTACAGCTTACATCCCCCTAATTTTATGGCATGTTTGAAAGTGGTAAGGTGGTTTGATGATTTAGAAAGGATCGAGATTGACGTAATCCTTAACCAAAAAAAAATAAAATAAAATTGACGTAATCATTTTTTTTTTAAGTTGGATGAGTCGGTTCAATCGGAAATTTACTTAATAAATCCAAAAACGGGAGATTTGGAGTTCAAACTTGGGACCAAGTGTTCACAAGGTATTAGCACAGCCACTAGATTAGTTGTTATTTTGCTATATTTGTTAAGAGTCTCGCATTTGATGAGAGATAATATGACAATATGTTTATAAGTGACAACAATCTCCACCTTACAAGTTGATTTGTAAGATTGAGTTGGACCCAATCCAAAATTCAACGACAATATCACAGCCTATCTTAAATTTGTTCGGCTAATTGCTATCAGATTTCTGCTATCATACCATTCAGGTCAGACTCTCTATTAGTCTAGTCATGAGTATGAGGGGGTATTTTATGTGTCTCACATTGAATGAGGTACTCCCTCGAGAATATAGGGTTGAATTTAGTTTTGTTCAAATTGTGTAGGTGATCTTATATAGGGGGAAAATCTAAAGCAAGAATAGTGTGCATTATATATTGTATATTAGATCGTCAATGATTTGCGTGAAATAGGTGTGGATTTTGTTAACAGTACAACTCTGTGATATAGGAAACATGGTAAAAAAAAATAAAAAAATTGGCCAAGTATATATCAGTGGCATTTAATTTAAGAGTTATGCTAACCAATGTCATAAGGATATTAGTTAAGAAAATAAAAATTGATAAGTTTGCATTAAATACAATAATTTTTTAATTTTTAAAAAGTTAAATCTATTACTTTTCACCATTTCCCAATACAACATTTTAAATTTGTCATCTTAACTAATGTTTAAACGCATTCTTTAGCATTTCCTTTAATGTAATTGGGTAAGAATAAAGTTAAACTTTTTACTCAAAGGAAGAAGAAAAAAGATAAAGTTTATTGTCCTAAATCAACATCAACATCTTTTTTGTTTTGGTGATTGAAGTGCTTACACACGGTATGTTCTTCTATAATACCCTGTGACCAGTAATATATATTTTTGGTCAAGTGTGACCAGTAATATTATAGAATCAAAAAAAATGGAGTATTAAGGTTGTCTTTATATGTGTTAGGTCCACTTAGGTGAAATAAGTGGTTTTGATCTTTATTTTTAACTGATGTGGTAATGGAAAATATGCGATGTGATGACAATTTAACAAAAGTGTAAATAAATGGATGAAAAGGATATAAGAAAGTTTGCTTTTGGGACATTCTACCTTTCTTCCACACTTTTTCTTCGTAGGGCATGATTAAAGTTTTAATTAGCATCCATATACAAGAGCATTTCAATAGAATGTGATGTTGCTTGGGTATCCAATAGAATGTGATGATATATAAAGAAATTATAGCAAGGTTAAATGGAATATCTCAAACATTTTATTGAATTGAGATCCAAGATTTGCTTCGGATCATGGGAGACTGATGGGTCATAATGATAAGCATCAGTTCAACAATTTTGGAATATTTGTTGAGAGTCCATGTCTTAGAAAGTGTTGGGAAAAATAAACATAGAGAAAAATAAAAGAAAACAAGGATATGACATGGAAAAAATCATGAACCTTGTCTAATGATAATAAGAAAATAATACTATGTGAAAATTCGGTAGTGCTTTTTGTAGCGAATCATCATTTCACGAAGCATCACGAGATGTTGAAGTAAAAATTCAAAACCACTTTATTTAGGACTTTGGCGGAAAACACGGTATGCATAGGAGTTAAATAACCAATCATATCAATTCGCAATGCAATCACGAGGCTTTCTCTCGCTAGATTCAACATTATCCGTGAAAATTTCTACGACACATAGCAAACCTTCAACGACCCGACTATCTCAATACACTTGCACCCTCCAAAGAAAATATAGAACATACCCCTCACAACACTGACACGACAAGAGTATGAGAAAAATAGTGTATGTGTGTGTGTGAGAGGGATTCGTTGGTTCTCCTAGAGTAAGTATAAAAAAGTTAGTCAATGGCCATTATATTTAATCCTTTATTATAAAAGCTACACTTGTCAAGCTGGTATGTTAGCCCTAATTCATCCTCATTTTCCCTTTCTAATACGTAATTAATGCTAATCCCATCCGCGAACCACTTCCTACATTTCAGCCGTAGATCACATAACCTTTCATGTTTCAAATATTTATGGAACTTAATGATATTTCATTGTGAGTAAAAGAAAAATTATTACTTATTATTGCTAATCGAAAATTCAGGTCATGGATATAATATTCAGTAGTAAACCAATATCCACGCCAAATGTCAACTATTGGTATTTATGATAGACACTAACAATTTTTGGAATTGGAAACGTCATAATGCATTACAATTAATTATGCAGTAATTACTTTTATGGCTGCAATGAATATGAATTATTACCAATAGAAGACTATGGTCATTCGCATATTAATTAGTGTGCTACTAATGTTTAATGTCCATGCACGTTATTTTGGTTTTTTCAAAACCAAAACCCTACAAGTGTTATCTTCCTTTAAGACTCTATCTTATATAAGTGGGGCTTAGTTGTGAGAATACAACTATTATGTTCTTTTAGCAAAAACAACAGTTTCTTTCAATTGGTAAGATGGCAAACATTTTCACCCCCATTTTAGCCGTGACAGGTGGGAAGAAGGATTTGAAGTTGACTGTACGTGTGGCCCATATATGGTTCATCCGTGATAAAGAAAATTCAGACGAGATCATCTTCATGAACATGATATTGGTCGATGAGAAGGTATATTATATAAACTTCATGTATAACAAAAAAAAAAAAAAAACTAATTCAATATGTCACTAGATTACATATATTATGGTTTATGTTAATGACATGTTATTTTTGTTTAGCGAGGATGGATCCATGCCGCTGTTCGTAAATACCTGGTGCCAACGATTCAAAAAATGGTTGAAGAAGGAGGAACATATAAGCTAGAGAATGTCATGATAGGATAACCCTACAAGTATTATCTTCCTTTAAAACTCTATCCTATATAAATGAGACTTAGTTGTGAGAATACAACTCTTCTGTTCTTTTAGTAAAAACAACAGTTTCTTTCAATTGATAAGATGACAAACATTTTCACTCCATTTCAGCCGTGACAGGTGGGAATAAGGATTTGAAGTTGATTATACGTGTGGCCCATATATGGCTCATACGTGATATGAAAAATCCATACGAGATCATCTTCATGAACATGATATTGGTCGATGAGAAGGTATATTATATAAACTTCATGTATAACAAAAAAACACTAATTCGTCGATGAGAAGGTATATTATATAAACTTCATGTATAACAAAAAGACACGAATTCAATATGCCACTACGATTACATATATTCTGGTTTATGTTAATGACATGTTATTTTTGTTTAGCGAGGACATATCCATGCCACTGTTCGTAAATATCTGGTGCCAACGATTCAAAATATGGTTGAAGAAGGAGGAACATATAAGTTAGAGAATGTCATGATAGGATTTAACGAGGGGAATTACAAACTCTTGCCACAAAAGTACAAACTTAACACGATGGGAAATTTGAGATTTACTAAGGTGAATGCAAGCAATGTGCGTCGAAACTTGTTTGAATTCATGTCCTTCAAAGACATTTTGATTTCTTTCATAATGTATCTTGATGATTAAAGTTCAAACCTTTTTTTTTTATGTATGCTACCATTTCAATTTGTTGCTATTGTTGTCGTAGAAGGGAACATATTTTTAAATTTTGTTAAAACTTCTATTAACTATATATGTTTACATTGTTGCGACTTATTCGTTTAACTTCTTCTCGGTAGGACCTGTGCGATAGCACGGGTCAAGAGGCTAGTATTAATTGATGGTTGGGATTAATCACTACAAATCCCTAGCATAAGGTTTCATGCTCCTTCTTTCTATACAACCATGATAATACACCGGTGAAAACAATCTAAATAAACAGCATATGAAATTCGAGTTCATCTTTGCTTTATTTACCAAACCTCCATTTACTCCTTTTCATTTCACATATATATGACACGTGGTAAAAATAAAATTAAGGGTTGAGATTAAAAGACTTAGAAAAAACATTTTTCTCTCTGATGCACACCAACAACAACGTTACGCACCCTTCATCTTCCTCTCACCATCGTCACTTCTTCTCCGTCCAAACTATCCTCCGCCACCGCCGCCGCCTCCATCCATCCCAGCGCCGCCGCCAAAGCAAAGTCACAATCCATTAATTTAAGTAGTTCCTGTACAAAGAAAAAACCACCAGCACCTGAACCAAATTAAGAAAACATATGGATTTTAAGTAGAGTGATTCAGCATGCCTCCTCAAACTACAGTAAATCATTCATTTTGACTAACATATGTTTGAAGCAACTCTTCTTAAAATAATATTTTTCTAATAAAAACATTAAAAAAAGTCATTCCAATTTCCATAATCGTGATCAATGAACTTTCAAATCTAAAATTTTCTTGGAAAGCATTGGTTACACATAGGGGGAGAGGGGAAGAGAGTCATATGAAACGGCAACGGCGGCAAGGGGAAGAGAGGGAGGCGACGACAGATGATGATGGGGAAGAAGGAACGCGTCTGTCACATGGAGAAAGAAGAAACCATGTGATTGTTTTTTATTTTCTTTTAAAATAAATCCTTATTATTCTTAATCTTTTAATCACAGTTCGTTGGACATATTTTTGCCAAATTTCACACATCCATGACTTGTAATGGGGTAAATTGAGGAAACCAAAATGGAGCAAAGATGCTCCCATGCAATTATGAAATGTTGCTATTAAATTAAAACGTTAACCAGCAGCAAAGCCATTTTATTCAATAGAAGATTAAATGAAAAGAGTCATTGTGAGTTTAATTGACTTGGTAAGGGATAATGCATATTATATATAGGGGCTGCGATTCAAACTCCGAACATCCCTCTTATTCATATTTAAGGTTAATTTTTCTAGCCGTTAGGTTACTTAAAAAAAAAAAAAGTAAATAAAAAAAATATGATTCAATTGTGATCTTTGCAAGAAGAATAAAACTTTTTATTGAATCCGATAGAAGAATATGAATTTAATTGAATCGTTTTTTTTATTCGGTAAAGATCAATATTAATATTATGTTGATTGAATCAGATTTTTTTTTTTACGAGGATGCAAATCAAACCGAAAATTTTATAGGAACAAAAACCAGAAATAACATATATCACAGAGGTGAAAAACACTACTAACCCTTGAATCTATACCAACATATCCAATTTTTGGAGTGACACTGCACATTAAAATGTGTAAAAATTCGAAATTCTTGCATAGAAGAAAATATGTGACTTTTTGAGTGACGATCTGACCGGTAAATAAGACTCTTAGGGTGTGTTTGGATGGAGGGTTTAGGAGGGGAAGAGAGGTGATGACTTACTTTTCTTTTTTAAATTACGGACATTATAAAATGATTTTTAGAAAATTGAATCAACAACATGATAAATGATTATATAATACTTCAAAAACACTTTAATTTATTTGAAAAAACATTTTACAGTGTTCGTAATTTAAAAATTAAAAGTGAACCCTCCCCTCCCTCCCCCTCCTAAACCCTCAATCCAAACACACCCTTAACATAATTTGAATCTTGTTCAAATTTAGGAAAGATGTTATGAAACCTCAAATCATTTATGCATTTCCAAGCCATCTAGAGAATATGGGTAGTTGCTGCAAGAACAAGGTCATGGATTAGAGGACTCAAACTTCTATTGCAAATTGAGAAAAGAGTATCAAAAGTCGATAAACCTGTAGATGAAAGCTTGATGTGGAGTGACCTTGTCCTCTAGGAAGGATTGCATTAGGTATAGGAGAAGGAATTAAATCATAATAAAGTTTAGTTCCAAGCTAGTTGTCCTACCAAAGAGAAACATGATTATATGTTACGAAAAATCGCAATTGAAAAATAAAAAAAAATCGACACTTATTTGGAATGTTATAAAACTTTGCACATAATCTATATGTATTTTTATAGAAGTGTTTATAAAGTTTCGTAGCATTTCGACTAAGTCTCGATTTATTTTGATTTTTCGTCCGAACCATGCAAAATCGCAATTTTTTATCCAAGTGCAAGTCCGAAAAAGTGTCCTAAAGGTTGAACTTTTTCAAAGATTTTTTGTACTCATGTTTATAACAAAAAAATAACATCTCCCACAAAAAATTTGAATTTTTCGACAAGGGACGGATTAAATATGAATTTTTAACGCGCCTAAAATTTAAGACACGAAAACATCAACCTAAAAATTGAATTTTGAGCTGTTTTTTTGCAGACACCTCTATAAAAATACATATAGAGGATCTGCAAATTTTCTTAGTATTTTGACTAATCCTCAATTTATTTTGAATTTTTTTACTGAAACGAGTAAAATTGCAATATTTTTTCAACTGCGCGTCCGGAAAAGTTCTATAGAGGTTGAATTTTTTCATTATTTTTTGCACACATATTAAGAACATAAAAAACACATTTCCCGCAAAAAATTAGAATTTTTCGACAACGGATAGATTAAGTATGAGTTTTTAATGCGCCAATAACTCAAGAAATCAAAACGTCGATCTAGAAATTAAATTTTGAGATGGTTTTTTTGCAGACAGCTCTAAAAAAATATATAAAGATGGTTTGTAAAGTTTCGTAGAATTCTGAATAAGTTTCAATTTATTTTGATTTTTCGACCGAAACGCGTAAAATCACAACTGAAAGTGCACTTAAGTGCAGCAAAGCCAGAGGCAATTAACTACTTCTGGGGCCAGCGGCAGTTAACTACCGCCGGATATGTCAGAGGCAGTTAACTACCGCTGGAGGTAATTTAGTCATTTATTTGTGTCAATGTGAACTTTTTGATGTTAGAAAAGCAATTTTCATATTTAATTTTCAAGATGTGAGCCCATTGTTTACTTGATTTCAGTGTACCCCCAACAAAGCTTAGGCTTCCAACTTCGTTAATATCTTTAAGCTTTAGACATGCTATGGAGGTACACACATTATTCCAAGATAAAGTCACCAACTTCTTGTTATCTACGCTATCTGTCTAAACAAACCTTTTAATCCATTTGTCCAACTATTTTAACAATCAACAACAGGTCAGAAATAAATTCAGAAGCTATAGAGCAGCATGAAATTAATTACATAATTGGATAACTGAATTCTTCTCATCATTAATAACAAATTGTAAACCAAATTGTTTGGACTTTAATGATAAGGAGCTCCTTTTAAGGACGTATTCGAAGAATATCGGGTTCGATTCCCATAGGAAACAACACTTGACTGGTATGTATGCCTCTACGCACGAGTCGGATTACTTGTCTATCTTTGATGAGTCGGAAACCGGTGCGAAAGAAAAAAAAACAAATTGTAAGAACCATTTTGGTTTAAATATCTTCTACCTTACCTTTCGATGATAACAACACAAGAGCAAAGCATAGGAACGATATCATTATTTTTTATTTTTGATGTTTAATAAATCATATTTAATTCGTATTTTGTTAAAAAAATGAAACTTGTTTGAGAAATATTGTTATAATTTCTAAATATTCTAAACATTCTTGAAAAAACTCATTAGAAAACATGTTGTGACTTAAAAACATAGATAAAAAATTATCGTGGGCTTAACTCAGTTGGTAGGGAACATTACATTTTATATATGCAAGAGTCGGGGTTAATCGGAATTTAAACCTCGGATTTCCCACTTGTTCAACTTAAGAGACGAATTTTTAGTCATTAAGCTACTTGAGAAGAAAAAGAAAACAGAGAACAAAAATGGTGATATTTTTTTTTTTAAAAGACTCAAAAATGTAGAATTATTTTAGAAAGGTTAAAAACAAAATTTAAAATATTATATAGATTAAAAACAAAATTTAATCATTTATAATATCAATAAAAAAAATTCATAGCATTCATGGAAGCATGAAGGTTAAGTAAACCCATTTCAAAACAATTTAGGGGTCAATTTTATTTGACTTTTGTGGAATGATAATTTCCTTTATCATCTTCCTTTCAAAAAAAAAAAAAAAAAATCCTTCATCTTTGTCTTATCCACAAACTATAAACTAAACAAACATAATTGTTCAGAGTAGCAAGCAAGCCAATACAATTGTCAAAGAAAACCAAACACGAAATCAAATCAAACCAAAACTAACAAAAAAACCAAACAATAACCTTAAAAGAAAACCATAACCTTAAAAGAAACAAATACACACTCAACTGAAATCCATGGCAGTTTAGTTCCTTCTGCAGTTTTGATCAGTTATGGATTTGGTGGGACCCACAATGACCAGATTGGTCGGGGATTACATACTGGGTCCTCGTATCGGTTCAGGTTCATTTGCAGTGGTGTGGCGTTCACGTCATCGAAATTCAGGTTTGGAGGTAGCAATTAAGGAAATTGATAAGACCCAATTGAGTTCTAAAGTTAGAGATAATCTCATCAAAGAGATTTCTATTCTTAGTACTATTCATCATCCTAATATCATTCAACTCTTTGAAGCTATTCAGGTTTCTTTCTTTGTTTTTGTTTTTGTTTTATTTGATGGTGATGTTTTTTTAACTGTTTTTATTTTTTTTATTTTGTTGGTTAAGACGAATGATAGGATTTATCTTGTTTTGGAGTATTGTGGTGGAGGGGATCTTTCTGCTTATATTCAGCGATATGGGAGAGTTTCTGAATCTGTTGCTAGACATTTCATGAGGCAGTTGGGTGAGTAATGCTTGAACATTGAGTTTAATTTTAATACACAGTTACATTGTCAATGAATTACGACCAATCATATGTTTGACTACTTTATAAATAGTTATGATTGAAGTGAACCGATTTCAATGATCTCGCGATTATGGTTGATTGTATACTCCATCATGTCACTGTTATAAGCAAATAATCTTTGGCCAGGTTAATTGAATAATTGATGTATCTAGTTTATAATATAGATCAGATACATCAATTATTAAATGAACCTGGGAAAATAATATATTGACTAGGATTTGGGTTAAACCTAACTCAAATTTACAAAATCGACTTTTAGCATGAGAGGTGCCATGTTGTACTTGGCCAATACACTCCTCACGCCCAACACTATTGGGCTTGGACGTGGATATAAATGATTGGTGTCCCAAGTCGATAGGCTCTGATACTATACTAGGATTTGGGTTAGGCCTAACTCAACTTTACGAAACTGGCTTTTAAGGTGAGGACCATGTGGGACTTGGTTTTTCCAATACACCCCCTTACACCCAATAGTATTGGGGGTGGTGCGTGGATATAAGTGGTGGGTGTCCCAAATAGATAGGCTCTGATACGATACTAGAATTTGGGTTGGTCCTAACCCAACCCTAGAAAACTGGCTTTCAAGGTGAGTGGTGCTATGTGGGACTTGGTTTTTCCAGTGGTATAATTAAATTCCTTGAACAATATGCCCCCACACTTTACATGGATGATTGATATCAATTTTCTTTACGCTATTAAGTTCGGGTCTAATTTGATCAATATACTTTATGCTATTATGTTAGGAACTAGTGTGATCAATGGAATACATATTTTAGGGACTAATATGACCAAATTTTTTTATCTTTCAGAGACTGATTTATAACATATTTGTAGACTAATTTCATGACATAAATTTGTTATTATCTGATATTCAAAACCTAATACTGCTGAGTATTAGAATTTTATCGTAGACCTGACTCTGATAAACTATGAGTGAATCACCAATTAAGTTTCTGAAATTGCATTAGTCAAACAATTTGGTATTGAAATAAGGAAATTTGAAAATGATCTCTCAAGAATTGAAAATGCTTGATCCTAGTACATATGTTGCAATTTTAGGGACTAAACTGTCCGATCCAAAAGAAATAATGTGATCGAGAAGTCTCAGCTTTAGGGATCATTTCAAAATTTCGATAATTTGAAGGACTAAATTGCTACACACCTACAATTTCGGGACAAAATCAGTAAAACAATCTAACACTACAATTTCAGGAGTAGATGATTCTTCTTGTCAATATTGAATGAAAAAAAAAAGATGCTTTGTCATATTCTTTCTAGATTATTTTTGGAGCGAGATAATTTCCAATTCATTTGTATTTTTGTGAATGGTATAGGCACTTCTGTGTGTTCAAAGTTCAAACATGATATTTTCTGCCACCCTCGTCCTTACTCTGCATTGCCTGTGCTAATTGGTTGACAATGTATAAACTTCTATCTGTTTGTTCTGTTTGTAGCTGCCGGTTTGCAGGTGCTTCAAGAAAAGAACCTCATACATAGAGATTTAAAACCACAGGTATTTGAGTGTATCGTTTGAACCTCATATGTTTGTCTGGGAATATATTAATTGATTGTTGCTGTCAATGATTGCATTGGTCTATAAATTTTTCACGCCAGGGAGTGCATATGTACAAGTTTTTGACGTTACCTTATTTTTACGTAATTTATTTACTATTTTATCACACCTTCATGCCTTAAGCATAAAATACATTTAGGTAAATGCCTCCCAAGATAAACACGGCTACTGTAAGAAGTAAAAGCAAGAAGGACTAATTAGTAATTTCGTGCAGCCTTATATTTTTTTATTTTATTCCAGGGATGGGGTAGCTGGTATACTTAGTTTACTAAAAGAATGAATAGTTACGTAATAGTAATTGCAGTGTTTTCAAATATCAGCGTGGTGGCTTATTTTTTACTACCGCTATGGTCAATTTGTTAAGATTGGCAGTGCCAGGACATTTTCATGGAGGCTTAAAATGGTGGATTTTTTGCTTTCCGCCGTGAACCACCATTTATATCCGATAACACTAAATTCATGAAGGAAATTAGATGAACCTCAGAAATTATGAGTTCACACTTGGTTTAGAAATTGTGATATGAACATTCTTGATTGCATATATCAACTCCCTGTGAACCCCTATAATTGTCTTGACTCTAGAGTTACTATTGCACATATATTAATCTGTTCATGTCTTGATTGTATATAATTTTTTTTTCTAAACATGCAGAACTTACTATTGGCAACTACTTCAGCTACACCACTTATGAAAATAGGAGATTTTGGTTTTGCACGGTAGGGTAGTTTTTTTTATAACTCTATATAACATCTCCCTTTTAGTTTTATATAATATTAGCACTATAGTTATAATAACATAATATATAATGAAAAAAGTAGTAGTTTTTGTATTTCTTGCATTTTGTAGTTTGCTGATGTATTACTGTACTAGGTCTCTCACACCTCTGCAGTTGGCAGATACACTATGTGGTTCACCTTATTACATGGCTCCTGAGATAATTCAGAGTCAGAAGTATGATGCAAAGGTGACAAAAGATAGAATGAGATCAAAATTTATTGACTGATATCTGTTTTTCCTGTTCTTTTGTATAATAATTAAGTTAATTTGGTGCAGGCTGATTTGTGGAGTGTTGGTGCAATATTGTATCAGCTAGTTGTTGGGAAACCTCCATTTGATGGAAATAGTCAATTGCAGGTTGTGAAAAGGCTAAACTGTGATATTTCGTTTCTTTTTCCATTTTCTTAAAGATTATGGTTTTTGGGAAATAGTTATTTATCTGTTATTATTATAAATACCGTTCTGTTCCTTCAATATCATTTTTCTAGTGCAGCTTTTTCAAAATATATTGGCATCTACTGAACTGTACTTTCCACCAACGATTTTAAAAGAGCTACATCCTGATTGCGTGGATCTTTGCAGAAGCCTTTTACGTCGAGATCCAGGTATTTATTAGAACTATAAGTCGTGTACAAAATGTGCTTGTATATTTTGCTAAGTTTTTTGTGAAGTGTAAAGGTGATGACGGGTTTGAGGTTGAAATATTATTATACATATGTTTTAAATGACAGTTAGAGCTGAGGTAGAGAAGTAAAGTTGGACTTTAATTTGCAGATGAGAGATTAACATTCAAGGCATTCTTCAGTCACAACTTCCTACAGGAACACAGGTCATAATTTTCCTTGAAGATTCCTTCTAAGAAAATTATTTATTGTATCCTTGTTGCATTTTCTTTCCATGTCGTACCTACTATTAGTAATCTCTTATAATTGATCACTTATAGGTCCATCGTGAATATCGAGCAGTTTCATTCACATCAATCAGATAGCTCAATGGTTAATCAATTAGTTGGCTCTGCATTCGAGAAGGAGTCTCAATCACATTCCAAGTATCATGTTGAGTCATTTGTAGATGATCCAGTGGCAGTCAGTTCAGCGGTCAATGAAACCATGCTTTTGCAAAGAAAGGGTGGCAAGAGCACAACTGACACCCAGAGTGCTAAAGGGTTGAATCCAACTAATGCACACGATAAGCCGGGGAAGTCCATTGATGTTGATATTAATTTGTCAAACCAAGCTCGAGGTCTAATAATACTCCACTAATTTTCCATTCTTTTCCATGCTTCATTTTTTATTTCCTAATTCTAAATGCTGTTCTCTATTTAGTTTCACATTTAATGGAGTCCATTGAGAAAGGTTATGTCCTCATCAATCCTCATTTTACATCATCGGAGGATTTCTCTGACTACTTTGAGGCATCTGCATCTGTGCAAGATAATCCCTCAAGTGGCGTTTCTATCTGTCCTTTAAAGGGGACTTCTAACCTAGACATTGGAAAGCAAACTAAGGATCCGTCGTCTTCTTCAACTGATGGGTTAAACAATTTTAAAAGCAATGAACTCGATGCATTTGTAGCATCATGTGAATTTTCTACGGTAAGGAAAGAGCGGGAATTTTCTTTACTGTACCCTTCAAACAGGTTAGAGATGCTGGATCAGTATGTGCAAGTCCTTGGTGAACTTTCGCAAGAAAAGGTTCGTTTGAGTTTCTCATTGAAAGATAGGCCATCACATAAGAATTTTATTGATTGGCTACACAATTTTAAATGGAAAATATTCATTGACATTGTTAGTTACTTAATTGTTATTTCTTGCAGTATAACACGGGATTATATCTAGAATCGCTTGCGGTTGAGTTGGTGGTTTTGGCTATATGGAAGAAAGCTCTAGACATCTGTAGCACTTGGTCGGTCCCCATATCCGAGGGTGAGTTGAATGGAAGAAGTTCAATTAACGAGTCCATAATTGCCAGTGGAGACGCGAGCTTATCACAGACTATGGAACAGAAAATAAATTTTAGTGACCATTCTTCCGTCTCTTTGTGGGCCAAACATGGATTTGTCATTGCAGTCAATCGTGCTGAGAAACTATCATGTCATATTCAAAATATGGATGGTAGGACTTCTTTTTGTTTCCAAACTTAATACTTTCCTTTCGTATCGTATAAATAAATCGTAAACATGTATTGGTAAAACATTTTGCAGGTGCAGTTGAGATGCCAGATGCAATGGACATTATATTCCAACAAGCACTCCTTGTTGGGACAAATGCTGCTGTAAGTAGACAAACAATTTTCACTTTTCAATTTTCTCATAACCTTACTTTCTTGTCTTCCTCAAGGCTATAGACATAAAAAGAGTCGGGCTCACTATTATAAGAGTCTGTTTGAACTGTCTTATTTGAGCTTATCTACCGGCATAAACGCTTGTGGTACTGTTTGGGAGAGCTGATTAAAATGGCTTATGACATATCCATAAGCCGTTTTCAACTTATTTCCAGAAGCTGTTGTTATATAAGCTCGCCAAGATAGCTTATGAAAGTAGATTATAACTTACATAAGAACAATCTGACTTTGTTTTATCTTTTGTTATAGAAATGGCTTATATATAAGCACTTAAATGATAAAGAGCTTATCATATAAGTGCTTAATAAAGTTGTTTATCCAAACTTGACCTAAATTAATTAGTATGTACTTGACTAGGTTTCTTCCATTTTTCTAGGTAGATGAGTATATGAATAACAAAGATAAGTCTGCTGAATCTTACTCAAAAGCAATGCTTCTACTTTCATTTATTGTGGGAGAAGCAGAGAACCTTCCACTGAATCCTCCATTTTCACTTCTTGCTGATGATCAGAAGCGAATCGTGCAATATATTTGCAACTTGCAGTTTCACAAAAAATCTTTGACAGAATCTGCTTCAAGGGAATCCCATACTCTTCCGTGAACGTAAATAAAAAATAACTGGTTTGTATATACATAATGTTCTTTGCATCACAACTTTTGGAATTGGCGAAGCAGTTTATTGCCAACTTATATGTCGACTTCCTATTAATGTGGACAGTGACAACCTTTGACAGATGCAATATTGTATATAGATATAGACATACATAACCACTTGCCAGGACTTTGTAGAGGGACCTTGCCGTTATTGAATGATTTTATGTAAATAATAATCATGTTCATTCTTTGACATGGAATTCGCAAATAGTGTACTGTATAGCTCAGTTCTACAATTTTGAAAAATAGTATGTTCATATCTAATGTCTACCCTTACTATGTTAATGGTTAATAATGTTTATTTTACTCTTTTACATGAGTTGGTCACGTTAGAGGAGTCGTGTAATTTGATATAATACACACATTTATACGACAAGATTCGCAAGTTGCAGAATTATAGATAAACAATATAGGTACATCGAAGGAGGGGGAATATGAAACTATATGCAACCAATTATTTTTCAATAAGACTTGAATAGAAAGATTATGAAATGATATACAAAAATCAAACTTTGTGCAGAATGAGCTGATGGGTTTTGCACCAAGATAATAATAATAAGACTTGAAACTATGGAGGACATGTGAAGAAATGATTCATAATCATCTTGATTATGCTGTGTTAAGTAAAGGTAAAGAAGAAATGGTTGATGAATAGAAGATTAGGTTGTGTTGTTTTGTATTTCTCTTGTGTTTGATGCAGCCAAATTGATGAAATTAAGATTAGGTTGCAAATTAATTAATCCCTCTTAACAACAAGTGTTGGGTTGAATTTTATTACTTAGTTAAGGAAAATGCTAACTAGTCCTTAATTAATCCCTCTTAACAAATCTTGTTCTAAGGTTTCCATCATCATCTTTCCATAGTTAATGTCAATGCAAGATCGGGTGATGGGGGTACGTTAATTCACTACTAAAAAAACAAAAATTAGTGAGGAAAAATGTAAAATCCCTCTCTAATTCCGTCACTAAATTTTGCGACTAAGGAATCTGTGAGGAATTTGATTTTTTCCATCACTAATTTCCCTCGCTAATTTTGCTTTTTCTAGTAGTGATTGTGTAATTGGTGGTTAGAATTATGGGCAGATAAAGGAATTTAAATACAGGCCAAATTTAAAGAGCATAATTTGAAGAAAAATAATAATTTATTGGACTAATTTTTTTGTTAGTAAAATAAATTCATGATTAATCAACAAGTATAATCAACATTATTGATCGGTTGGGTTGAACTGTAAACTATTATTTCGACTATGAATGAGGTAAATGTTTGATATATATTCAACAACTTAAAGTTAGGATGGAGGATATTATGTCATTATGTCGAGATATTGTGTACTTTGGATCGCTGATCCTTTGTTGTTTTTTATGCTCCCTTGAACTCTCTAAAAAGTGATATTAAAGCTCTTGTTCGACTTTGTGAAAGAACGGAAGTGAGATCCTAATATTCGATGATTGGCAACACCATTGGTGTGAGATAGCATATGTGGAAGAATCACACTCACAACAAGAAACTCGAAACAAATTAAAAATGGGTTTTGTAATAAAAAAATCAAACAAAAAAATATATTTACATACATGAATAGATAACAAAAGAATTGAAAAAACCTTTGTTTGTTTATGAGCATTCGAGACATAAGATTTGTGTTATGAGAGTTTTTTAATCTATATAATAAATCAAAGGTAAGTTATATTTGGTCTCTTATCTTTGTTTTAAAATGGAATAAATTTGTATTTATATATATTAGATAATGGGTAGTTGAAATATTCGTTTATTTTATCTTTGGATATCAATTAAGGTATTTGTCTCGTGCCAGTGACGGATTTTATACACGGTTATTCATGGATGCAGATATTTTTATCATCCCATACATAGTTGACAATAATAATATGACTTTGAAAAATAAATGAATATTTGAAAATAAAAACAAATTAAAATATAAAACAAAGTATAAGAACCCAAATTAAAATATATAAAACTAATTTGATAAAATTATATTATGATAAACATATATATGATGATAAATTGTATTGTCTTCTATAGGGATCCAACTTTTCCAAAGTGAGTCATTCATTAAAGTTAATAATATCAATCATTAATTAAAAAAAAATAAAAATGTTAAGACCTCTCTTTCACTCATCGAGGATGGGTGGTTTTAGGTCATTTTTTGATCTAGAATCACCCCCTTTGTATCTTTTTTCCCCCTTTATTTCGATCTAAATAAGTGATTTTTACACATATCAAGTTTTTTCTTTTGTTTTTTTCGTGATTTCGTCGTCTGAGTGCAGCGTTATGTTGTTCGTCGTCTTGTGTGGCGTTGTGTGAATTCGTGTCTTGTTGCGGTGTTCTTTGATTCATATTGAAATATCAACTTCAATGAATCATCGATTCAATCAATGATTTGGGCATCAACGTTGCATATTTGGAAGCATGTGTGTTCTGGTGATTTTGTTTTTATCATATTACTTGTAGGCATTTTATCGTTGCATGCTATTAACTTGAATGCTATGAATTTGTGAGAGGCTTTTTAAATCTCAACCATCTATTTGTAATTTAATGGTTGATAACTATTCTCACCATTCTCATATGATATTTCCTCTCTCTCTATAAAAAATATTAATTGTTCTAAATTTTCATATAATATTAAAACCTTTCCTTTTTGAGAAAATATTATATTCTTTCCTTACATACAAAATTGAATAACTTTAAAAGTAATAAAGTTATAAAATAAAAAAAATTAAACAAAGTCAAATTTATGCTTTATTATTTTCTAATGAATCAAAGTAAAACTTTTTACTAGAGTCATTAATAAAACATTGTTTTGCATATAAAATAACAAATAAATTATTTAACAAAAATATTACATTAATGTTGATAATTTAAAAACAATAATGATTTGAAATATTTTACGGTCATTTGCATATGAAATACCAATATATAATATAAACACTACATTAATTTTTGAAGGGAGAAACACTACATCAATGTTGATATTTTTAAAATAATTATGATTTTCAAAATTTTATCATATTGACTTTCTCATACCGGTACATAAAATTTTGCTTTCGCAAATTTAGGCAATAAATAAAATATGCATTAGACAGATTCCAAATAGTTAACATATGTTTGCATATAAATAATATAAATATTTAATAGAAACATTTTATTAAATATTTTTAATACAGAAGAGAAACAATACAAATGACATAGTGCTTGAGTAAAATAAAAATTTAGGCAAAATGAATTTCATCAAAAAGTTTAGAACATTCAATGATATTTTTGAAAAAAATTATTTAATGATAAATAAATTTTTTCGTAGATAGACGAAATAACAATAACAATTTGAAACACACAAAAACAAACAAGTTGAAGTTTGGTACTTGATATAAAATGTATTTAATCATAAATGACACTTAATATGAATGCTTTAGTACTCTAAATTTTTGTTGGAATTGTTTAAAAAAAAAAGAAATTTGTTGGTATGAAACATTAAAAAAAATTGTTGGTAATATGTAACATTTTTCTGACAAATGATAATATGCAACATCTAATTATTGAATGTGGTATTATTATTTTTTATATTTGAATATTTTAAAATAAATTTAAGTTTTGAATTAATTTTTTCCATGTCACTTTTTTTTTTATATTGAATAAATATACGAATATATTTATTTATTTTTGAATTGATATCTTCTACACATAATCACATAGACTTATTTGTTGAACCGAGTAAGACCGTTATAGATGATCAAATATATCAAGAGCCTTAACATTCTCGATAAGTTTGAAAAGATCTATTATCATCTTATCCTCATATCCATGAATGACTATTTATCTATTGTTGTTCTTATCCTCTCTACCATCTATTATTGTTCTCATGGCAACTTTTGGTGTATCAGTCAAATTATACATTTTTTAAATAATTATACATTTTTTTATCAAGTAGTCTAGTGACTAGAGCTCACACAATTAAATTGTGGAGAAATGAAGTGTCCGGGATTCGAACCCCGACCTCTGCATATAAAATACAATATGCCTACCAACTAAACTAAATTCACGGAAATAAATTATACATTTTAATATCTATAATATATGACGTCACAAATGACATAAGAAAATACGATTAATATCTATAATATATGACATCACAAATGAGAAGAAATGATGACATAAGCAAATACCATAAGCATGATCTATTACAAGACAAACTCCACCGATAAACCTTGTTTTTTTTTTTTTGGTGGTGGCCGGACTTTGAACCATAAACCTTGCATATTTTATAAATTGTTTTTAACAACTGAGCTAAACTCACGAGTACATAAACCTTTTTATTTCATCACATCAATTTGTGAAATCCTAAATACTACCTAGCTACCTTCATTCTCCAATATGGCCACAATGAAGCCATTGGTAACAGACCTTGTTTCCACCCTTGATCATGTCCCTTCAAATTTTATCAGACCCATTGGTGATCGTCCAGATCTTCAACTTCAATTCACCACCACAGATTCTATTCCTACCATTGATCTTCAAGGCCTTGATGCATCAAATCGTTCTGAAATCATCCAAAAGATTGCACATGCATGTCGAAATTATGGTTTTTTTCAAGTATATTCATCATCAAATCAAAAACTTGTTTATTTTTTTTAGCTCTAAATAGCCTAGCACGAAAATCATACGCATAGTTCTTGAAAGTGGAAAATTGCGAGTTTGAAACTCAACCTAACATATGAAATGTTTACAACTTTTTATTATTTCATCTGCACTTACGAAACCACTTGTTCTTTATTATCTTACGAGTATTATAATAATTTAAAATTTATTCACATGAAGAGTATTGCTAACAACAAACATTTTAACATACACTTTCTAATCAATTATAAAATATAATAATTGCCACACTCTAATACACACCACATCAGTTTAATTTCAAATTAAATCTAAACTCTTTATAATTGTTGCACCATGAAGTTGTAGGGGATCTAATTTTGTTTTGATATATATTTGATTGTTATTCTATTTTTTTTTTTAAGATTGTGAATCATGGAGTTCCAGAGGAGGTTATAAATAACATGATGAGTGTGTCAAAAGAATTCTTCAATTTACCAGAAAGTGAAAGAATGAAGAATTACTCAGATGATCCATTAAAGACAACTAGACTTTCCACTAGTTTCAATGTGAAGACCGAGAAAGTTTCAAATTGGAGAGACTACTTGAGACTTCATTGTCATCCTCTTGAAGATTATGTTCATGAATGGCCTGCCAACCCACCTTCTTTCAGGTACAAAAATATACATAAAATCATTTTTCTTATTAAAAATATATATAATCAATGGTTTAAATAATTTTTTACAAATACAATTATATATGTGTAATATAGGGTTTTTATGAGATCCAAAATAATATCTTTTTGGCATTTGTAATACAATCTATACCGTCACATGAAAATTGTTGAAATTTGGTCTAACTCATACTTACAAAACTGTTTTGTACGACGACCATAACTTCAATCCTTACACATGATAGTTTTTTCACAATGTTTTATTATATTTTTCTAATTATTTCAAATTACTATTCAAAATTTTAATTTATTTGGGATGTTTAGAGAGGATGTAGCAGAGTATAGCAGACAATTGAGAAGGCTAGCATTGAGATTGCTTGATGCAATATCAGAAAGTTTAGGTTTGGAAAAGGATTACATAAACAACACACTTGGCAAACATGGACAACACATGGCTATTAACTACTACCCTCCATGTCCTGAACCAGACCTAACTTATGGTTTGCCAGCACATGCTGACCCAAATGTCATTACCATTTTGTTGCAAAATGATGTGGCTGGTTTGCAAGTCCTTAAGGATGGTAAATGGGTAACTATTAACCCTGTTCCTAATACCTTCATTGTCAATATTGGTGACCAAATTCAGGTAATTCAGTCAAAACTCAAACTTCAATTTTAATTTTCTTTTTTTCCTTTTAAAATAGGTGACCATATTCGTTGAACGCTGCCCCTATAAGCTGTAACGTTCATGTCAGCTGAGTCATGTTTACGGGGATTCGAGTATATAGTTTTTAGTAGTACATGCTTGTTGCATCATACATATGTCAATCCAAATTATTCTTCCAAATCAAAAAGAATATTAAATTTAACTTAACATCGGAAAGGTACTAATTTGCCGCCTCAGATTCACGTGATATTTGCCGTATATTATAAGAACAATTAATAAAAAAAACAAAATCAACATTTCTTATAATTTATTCATAAATAACTTATATATGATACATGCATGTTGGTGTGGATTTGAAATAGGTGATAAGCAATGATAGGTACAAGAGTGTGCTACATCGAGCATTGGTAAATAGTGAGAAAGAGAGGATGTCCATTCCAACGTTCTACTGTCCATCACCAGATGCAATCATAAGACCAGCTCCTCAACTCATAGACAATTATCATACTGTTCAATACAAAGAGTTTGAATACAATGAATACTACAACAAATTCTGGAATAGAGGACTTTCAAAAGAAACATGTGTGGACATGTTCAAGGTTTAGATTTGTAGTAGTTTCTAGATTTCATCTCCTTTTGAAGTGAAGGCACATGAACAATATGAACTTTTGATGAAATGTCTTAGTTTTTTAATTTTAATAATAGATCCTTTTGGACTTGAGTTGAATAAAAATATATTTTCATATGATTTGCATGTATTGATTAATTAATACACAAGATCATTTTAATTTTTTGCATTTTCTTAATTTTTTCTAGTAAAATAAAAGAAATCATCATTTTTGTCAACTTATTCAAGATTATTATTTTATTAAAAAAATATAAATATAATATAGAGAGATCTTTCAAAAGGACAGAATCACACCAACAAAACTAGGGGCAGGGATGATCAACGAGCAGATGGCGAAAAACCAGCGGAAACCACCAAAAAAACAAGCGTAACGCTCACCGGAGAAGTTCCAACGAGGTAGTTACGGTAGCCGGAGAAGTACATTTACAAAGCTATTTTATTTGACATGTACAATTAATTTCATAGAAGTCGAACAAACTCATCTAACATAATAACAGGCACAAAGAAAATAGTTTTTTTTTTTTTTTTTTTTTATCAAAGCACTAAAATATAAAAGACAGGAGATGTCTGAACCAATACAACAAAGTCAGAAAGAAAAACTAGATCTATCACTATAAAATAAAGATCATAAGGGAAGAGGTCCACCATTGTACGAAAAAGCTAAGCAGATTACAAGACTTCTCAAAGAAATTTAATACAAAAGTAGTGAGATATTCCTATATATTGTTTTGCAAATGAACTAACTATTCAGTAGCTGTCGAGACAACTTTGGAGTTACACTTTTGAGCACGGGTCCTCATTCCGGCTGAGTTAAAGCTAGCAGGCCTCACTTTGTTCATGTGCTTCTTCTTCTCTTTCTCTGCCTTAGTGCTCTCAGATAGACTTGGATAATGTTGCTCAAAGTCTGATATGAGGTCTTCAACATTGTCCTCTTCCACCTCAATTCTCTTGTCATGGCTGAGAGAGTCCTCCATCACCTCTTCTACTTCATCCCCCCAAAATTTGGAAAGAATCTGCACACTCTTTAGGGCTGCAGCAGAATGGAGAGAGGATTTGGAAGTAGAAATCAAGATTTGGCTTGAAGGGAGCTTGTCACTTGTCAAACTAGCATAGTTGGTAGTTACAGGTTGAGGCATAGTAGCAGTTGCATACATAGATGGTGTTGCAGGATGATGAAGGGGAGTAACAGGTGCAGGTAAACTAGTTTGTGATAGCAGAGGGGTGCAGCCCAAGTAGCAACCTTAACTGGATCGCAAGCCTTAGAGGTAGACACAGAAGTAACACTGGGGAATGAGAGCCTCCCAGCTAATTTACTCTGAAAATTAAGGAGAGAAGGTGGTCCGGGGAATGACGGCCTCCCAGAACCCTCCTTGTCCGACTGAGTGTGATTAAGAAGCACAGTGTCTAAGGGCCTTGTTTCAATAGAAAGAGGTGCCTTAAGACTTGTGTCTGTCCTCACACTCGCATGCTCTAATGGAAGACCCACAAATTCACTCTGATTAACAGTCATCTGTTCTGCAGAAGAATCAGTGTTCAGAATATCAAAGGAATTATGCAGAGAAACAAGTTCAGATTACTTGTCTAGAACTGATAGATTTTCAGGTTCAGCAGAATTGGATGTATGAAAAGTGATAACCTCAACAGTTGGCTCATCAGGAGCAATCTCAGGAGAATCAATAACTTGAATTGCAGGACCAGTTTTACCAATAGATTTTGCAGCGAGTTGCACAGGTTTCTTGTTGGACAGATTGGTCCAGTTTTGTTTCTTAATCACCATACCATACAAAGAAATTAGTTCACTACATAGGAAATATGATATTTTCACGTGTATTTGTCAATGTTAGGATAAAGTACGGATTTTTTTTTCTTCTTCTAATTACATCCCAAAAATATTTAGTTACACAAAAATTTAATGATGATACTAAATTATCACATCATCTCTTACAAACATCTGTGGATATATGACCAATCTATATTAAAGATTAAAGATTAAATCACACGATTTTTATACTCTATTGCATCGATAAAAGAGTTTGTGTTTTTAAGGATGATTTTGTGAGTTTTCATTTCTTTATATGTGTCTTTTTTCTGAATATTCAAATCGTACAAGAATGCCTCGTTGGAATTCTTATTTTGGATTGTACGTTGATAGACCCACAAGTGTACGAGATTGCCGTCGTAATAAGAATAATATCAAATCCATATGAACTTATGAATCTCAATGGTACCTTTTCTCTTAAGTTACGCAATTGAAAAATATTTTTGATTTTGTAAGATGAATAATTGAAGTTGATTTAAAATATGCAAATGATTTAAAACACCAAACTCATGGAGTTCATTACTACAACAAACATTCCAAATCCTTTTTTTTTTTTTTTTTTGCCTTGGTAAGACAAGCCTTAGGATGAGAAAATCTCTAATATATATCAATTAATCTATCTCTATCTTTGAAGTACGGGCGGGTACTCCAATTTGCAAAACGTACCTGTACCGGGTACTCCGCAGGTACTGGTACTCGTACAGTACGCACCCATGATGTACCAATTTTTTTGTTTTGTTTTTAAACTTTGATACGGTTACGGTACGGCGGTGGTGCTCTCAGGGTACGCATAACCATTTTTTTTTTTTGAGAAAATGAGGCTTTTCATGAGAATTAATAGCAATTATAGTTTTTATTTTTTTTTATTTTTATAAACTCAAACGTTTCAAGAGCCACAACAACATTTACTAAACAAGAACGTGGGATATTATTGGTGGAGATGAGAATTAATAGCTGATATTCTTGAAGTTGCTAGTCTTTCTTTGGATGAACCTGCCATGGGGGAAGCTAGTCTTTTTACTGAAGATGAGGAACGAAATAGTGATATTGACACTGTTGGAGTGTGATTTTTCTATTCATGCATAGATATTAAGTTTTATCATGTACTTTAGTTTTTCAATTTGGATGTTTTAGGGTTATAATTTTTTTTGGTTCAATTTTTGTCGTCATTTCACTACTACATATATGAGATTTAGTAAAACATGAAAAATGTAACTAAATCAAAACCAAATGTTACTATTTAGATCTTGTAACATTTGATAAATGTTAGGTGAAGTCCGTGTTACTAAATGATTTTAGTAACACTTGAGAGTCTTACTCGCAACACTTAAAAACTGTTACCTATTTTGTAGCTAATTTGCAGCAAATCTCTAGCAGACAAATTTAGGTGCAATGGAAGCAAATTTTGTTGCATATATGTTACTAATTAGTGGATGCATGTGTTGATCAATCAGTAAAACATTGAGATATTTAGTTTCAAATATTTCAACAAGCTAAAATTGATTGATAATGAAAATATCAAATACATTATATATCAATGGAAATACAAATTGGGTAGTTACCACCCTAATTTAAGCAAATCAAACAAGTTTAATTCAAATGACATTGAAACACATCTTATGTCAACCACAAAGAATCGGCTTAATTGCACTTTTGGACACCTATCTTTCAAAAAGTTGCGGTTATGGACTCATAACTAATTTAAATACAAAACAGCCCCCTATGTTTTGATTCTTTGGCAGTTTTGGACCCCCAAGGAAAAAAAAAAAAAAAAAGACACGTGGCACCTCACTTAGGGTGCCACGTCAGCATCGATCGAGTCAACAATGGACTGGGGGTCCAAAACTGCCAAACAATCAAAACATAGGGGGCTGTTTTGTATTTAAATTAGTTAGGGGTCCATAACCGCAACTTTTAAAAAGATAGGGGTCCAAAAGTGCAATTAAGTCCAAAGAATCTCTGACCAGCCCTACAAAAGAGTGCATCTCCCCTAAACTTGCAGCAACCATAAGTGCAAACTATGCCCAGCAGCACGTATAGTTTGAACTTGTGATTTTGACGTGTCTACAAGAAGTATTCTTTGTCTCTCTGTTTCAAACACATCAAACCAGCGACAAAGATATGCAAAATTTGAGTCAGTTGGGCTGCCATTAAGTAACAAGAAAACAAAATTTTGTCCAAAGCTATGACATCTAGTAGTGTTAGGCAACAAAATTAATCCCTGGCCTATATGTAATCCTATTCATGTTAAATGTAAGCACTCAAACACAGAGTCAACACTAAAATCAAATGCTACTGAAAGACTTCAAAGATATGCGCTATTTTAATCCATTTAACAAAAATGCAGCCACTCTCAACCTAATATATATCGACCAAATTAAATGCAACATGCTAGTATTTGATTCCAAATTAAATGAAATTGGCAATGTCGCAACTACAATCTCTACCTAAACTATGTTTGATTCCACTACTTCAGATTGCCATGTTAACATATTTATACATTATAATAGCACACTCCCCATGGATACTGCAAAATAAGACGAAGAGTGCTAAAAGCAATTTGAAAGGGATCAATGCAACCATACAAACAAAAGTGTGTATCAAGGTAGATTGAAAGCCTTAGTGCTTGATTGGATATGCGTTAGTGTTCACCAAACGTAACTTTGCGGGATAACCGAGGCAAAGCGACCGTGATTTTAAGAAGTTAGGAAAGCAAGCTTTTGCAGTAACGCGGTTTGTTGTCGTGAAACGTGAGTTTCCCACGCATATATACAAACAAATACTTAGACAAACCGTTCTTATTAAAAATATATATTTCATTACATTCTTTAATGATATAATTCCCACTTAACGAAATAATAACACATCACCACAGGAATAAAGACCACAGAAGGACATGCAAAGCTACAGGACATCAAGGCCAAATTACCGTTTGAGTCAAGATACCATATATGATAAAAAGAACTAAAATTTCATGTTTCAAATCTTTACGGGATACATGTATTTCTGAATTGAGACAACAAAACAACTAGAATTGTATGGGTAAAATCTAACAACATGCAAGCAGAACTAAACTCAAATTAATTCTTAGAGTTAAAAATAACGCATTCAATTTATCAAAGATCACACAAAAACTTGAGAGCACAATTAAATTGCGAATGAAATTCACTTTTACATGCCAAGAGCCTATTATAGTTCTCTCAGAGTTGGTACCCCACATACAAATTATATTTTATACACTTAATTTGATAATATGTTGACTTGACATCTAGAACATTTTCATTTGATTTTATCGTGTCCGGCTTGTTATAACATTGACATTAGAATAGAACAAAAGGAAATTTGAAAGAAAGAGAAAAACACTTTTGGATTAACAAAGTCCATTATAAAATTGCAGCCTAAAATAATTTTGAGAATTTAAAATTGAAGCATAGAGAAGAAATTAAAGGTAGAGTGCAGAAAGAGACCTTTGAAATCCCATCCAACACCGAAACCTCAACCAACACAAAAAACTGCAAAAACAATTGCAATAGAGAAAAAAGAAAAAAGAAAAAAAAAAGAATAAAAACACATGTGATTTTTAGAGAGAGGGTTGTTTTAAAAGTTGTCAAAAAGTGATCGTACAAATATCATTTCTCATCGAGTAATACTTTTACAGGTGCACTTAAAAATAATTGAAAATAAGTCATGTGTGTAACACTTTTTTACAATTGTCACATGAAATATAATTTCCTCATGCTATTTTATTTTGAATTAAAATAAAAAAATAAAATCCTATCGTACTCGTACCTTTGTTTTTTGAGAAATGTCGTATCATGTACCTGTACCTGCACCCGCGCAACACATATCTCTAGTAAATAAAAGAATGTCTCATCAACATGGCTCTCAATTCCCATGGTTTCCATGACGGCCCAAACCATTTAAGACCGATTACCCATTTTATATGAAAAGTTCACAGGCTTCTCATGCTTTGAATCTTTTGTCTAGTCTTATATTTCCAGCAACTAACATTAACTATTCGTTTATCGGTAGTTGCATGATATTTTGAATAAGGATAATAGTGCTAAATTAGGTTGTTGAATCCCCTTAACAAAAGAAAAAAAAAAAAAAAAAAAAAAAAAAAAGAGATTGTGGAAAGTTTATCATATAATTACTTTCCACGATCTTAACACAAAAAATACTATTCACTCATCATAATGATGAGCATACCTAAATAAAATACAAAAAAACAAGTAAGAAAACAACAACTTTATTAAAAAGCAGTGCAAAGTTTAGAAGAGTTTCTCTGCTGAAGTGTGTTCCAAAACCAAAGTAACCAAGTCTAGATATAGCCTAGGCACTACTAAACTCGCTTATTAGTTAGTGATTAAAAGGATTATGAATAGAATATACACATGATTATCCAAGTGCTAAAAAAACAACAAAATTTAAGTCCACAAACTATTAGAAGGGTAGCATGAGGTTACAGTTGGTCGTAACAACCATAACTTGTATGGTCTTGATCATTTGACTTCCTTGATTCTTTGGTGACGGTTTTGAAACTAAGTCGCTTAGGTCTTAGGTTAGTCAACAAGACTTCAACATTTGAAGGATTTAGCAAATTTTTGTACCATTACTTCATATTTCTCTTGCAATACTTACTTATTCAAGACAAAAAGAAAATGTGGTAAAATGCAAATGAAGTTAAATAAAAACATTTATTTACTAAATAAAACATGACTAAAAACATAGTCAAATATTGAGTTACCAAATTCCTCCATGCTTGAAACATTGTTTGTGCTCAAGAAATTAGCTTAGGTAGAAAGAATTTTGAAGACAAGGATTACACACGTGACAAGATAATAGATATCCAAATGTATGTTCAAATATTGGGAAGGTTTTAACAAACAAGGGGTCATCGCCCTACGTTCCAAATTAGACTCTTAGGCTCCCTTAAGTTACATGTCCTCAAGATTTTGGGCACTCAACTTTTCAGATGATTTAATTTCTCTTAATTATCTCAAATATCAAGTTATTCCAAGATTATTTGATCATAATCTTATTTTCTTATCATTTCTCTTGCGAAAACTTACATAAATAGAGAACACTTCTTTATCAAATTTAGATTTCTTTTTGTTGCCAAAAGTTGTTTAATTTTGAAATGCCAATATAGGCTTTTTGAAACTCATTTTTCTTGAGAATCATTTAGATTTGTTAGGCATATGAGGATCATATAGTGGAGAGATGATGATGGTTGAAGATGAATATGTGGAGAGAGAATTGAGTTCTGTCGATGATGAAGATCAATGTGGAGGGTGAATGGGTGATGAAGAAGAAGAAGATGATGAAGAAAAAGAAGAAGGTTTTGAATGGTTCATGTGCTATTGTGTGACTGTGCAAATATGATATGTTGAGTGAATGTGTTTGTCTTGTGACGGATTTGCATGTTATCAATGTGATTATGAATTGTCGATGTGTTTTGCTTTCATATGATTTGAGAGTGAATATATGAAATGCATGTTGATTTATGAGATCTTGTTTCACATGATTTGGAATAAATATTTGAACTTCTAGTTGAGGCATGTTATTATTACTAGATATGTTGAATTATTGAGTTAACAATATATGTTTATGTCCTCGTGAACTTAACTCGGTTGATAGGGACAATGCATAATATATACAAGGTCCGGGTTCAAATTCCGACCACCGTAAAAAAAAAAAAAAATGCTCATGCAATTCATAGTATGTGTTAGTTAGTTGACATGCACGGGGTGTGTACTACTGTAAAGGAATCCACCTTAATCCTACAAGATTTATTGAGTCTTGGTTGCTCGAACATTGTGAAGGATTTACCTCAGATGTGTCATAATGGAGACCACTTAATTGCACGACCATTATTGAGGGTTTACCTCAAATGTGTCAATATGGGGGATCATGAATTTCTTTACGTCAGATGTGTCATATTTTCCATTTAACAATATATAAAACTCTGGTTTAAATATTTGTGGCGCTCACGATCCTTTGAAAATTTAAATAGGGACATCTTGCCCTTTTTTTCTTTAAAAATATCAGTAGAAAACAAGTTTTGAAAATCCAACATTGGTAGGACATTTCATAAAATAATTTATTCACAAAGAAAACATCAAAGCATGATTACAAAGTTTTAAATTTAGTCATAGCTAAGTTACGAGTCTTACAATTCAACTAGGTTATTGGAGTGATGTAGTGTTAGGAGAGATCATTGTTCAACCCCCTTCTGATTTTGAAGCAAATTAACATTCAGGGCTGTTTTTGATAGTATATGACATATCCAAATGTTACTGTTGGAAATCTAAATGTCAATATTGCTCATGATGTTAAGGTATAGAAGACTTTTTTTTTTTGGTCAAGAGGTATAGAATACTTTATTGAAGGATTGAAATGCCAAAAAAATTATAGTAGGGTTAATGTCTTGGTGCCCATGAGATTGGTTATGATCTCATTCTGAAGTACATCTATCATTTTGAAGTCCTTTTTAGCACTTGGTGTTATTAAGATCCATGTTTCTTGGATATATATGCATTTGTAATATCCAATTCTAAAGAACACTAAAAAAAAACTTGTTAGATAACAACATGGATCATAATCATAAAAACATCACGATTATACAAGTACAAATGTACGTAGAATTCCTACATAAATATCACTTTGTAGGTGGATGGACGTTGAAGGTGTTCTTATATTTATTATAACACTTTGAAGTAAACGAAAAAATGTTTTAGCAATGTTCTTCTATGGCCGACTTTTCTTTTGTTTTAGCAATGTTTATTTATTTATTTTTTGACAAAAATGTTTATATGAGTATATATATGAAAAGGACATGCTAAAAAAATATATAGATAACGATTTATATTTTCCAAATTTGGTACGTAGTTGGATCGTTTACTTTTGCTTCCTTCTCGTCACACAATGCGAATGCTAATAATAAATAGAAAACTTGATTTCCTTTTTTAAAACAATATATAGAAAACTCGATTTATATTTTCCAAATTTGGTACCTACTTGGATCGTTTACTTTTGCTTCCTTCTCGTCACAATGCAAAGCAAAGTCAAATTTGAGATTAATACCCCCTTCCAAAAATGTACATATTATAATATTATTTCTTAGCAATTAAGACAAAACTTATCCCGTGAGCATAGCTCAGTTGATAGGGATATTGCATGCATATTATATGTAGGGGTCGAAGTTCGAACGTCAAACACTTCACTTCTCCAGATTAAAATATGTGAGCTCTAGCCACTAACTATTTGACAAAAAAACTTATAATAAAATAAATAGAATAATTATTATCAAATTGTATTCACTTGTCATTTGTTAATTCTCATTGTCATAAGCATAAAATAGAAAATAATACTCCCTCCATTCAATAATAAGTGAACCATTTGCAAAAAAAAAAAATTGTCCCACAAAAATTGACTCATAATATTAATTACATTTTTCCAATTATAACTCTAATTAATATAACGTTCACCACTTTCAAAAAAATATATTTTCCTTCGCATTGTCCTCGTGAGCTTAGCTCAGTTGGTAAGGACAAGACTCTATTCTCCTATCATCCTTTCACTACCACCATCCTCCTCAACACTGACCACCATTAATCCCCTCTTCTTCATCTCTTCTTTTCGTGTACCTTCTCTCCCGTCTTCCATCATCCTCCTCACCTCCATCCAATAGTAACCACCATATGTCTATTCTCTCTTAGATCTAGATCTCACGTCGTCGACAACATCCTCTTCTCCATCTGTTGCCAGAGATCCGTTCAACCACCGTCTGAGACATATCATCTTCCGTTCTGGACCCTCCACCGCTGGCGACATTCACACCACCACCTCCTACTGTCTTTCTTTCATTCATTCTAGATTTCTTATTCATCTGTCTTTCTTTGATTCCATTTGTGTTGATCTGAGTTGCATTCAATTATTGGTGACAACGAGTTTAGTTGTGACGACAAGTACAGTGATGTCGAGAATAAATGTTGTGATAGAGATGAGACTAAGAGACGAGGAGGGAGATACGAAGTTGATCTATCTCACCATTGACGATGGCGAAGGCGAAGGGAAGAGGAGAAGGAGTGGCCACCGAGTTGCAGAGACGGTGGTGGTGCGAAAGAGAAAAGATCTATCTCTTTCACTTATACAATTTTTCTTAATATGTGTGAAATGACAAAAGGCTCACTTATAATGGGACGGAGGAATTAATAAAATGATAGCTTGAGTGGTTAATGAGTTCCTTTTAGAACGAATCGTTAGAGAATTTAAGATCTATTTGAAATAATTTTTAGTCAAACTTTACTTGTTTTTCGATCAAACTTAGAATTAATATGACTCATTTTCTCTGAAAATCGGAGAATTAACATAAATAAATAAATAATAATAATTTGAGAGTAACAGACATAAAATTAATTAGATTATATGATTGAAAAAACTAGTTAAAATGATATTAAAAACTAAAAGTGATAATAATTTCAATTTTATTTTTGTGTGAACAAATGTGATACTACTATAATCTCTATTATAAGTGAAAATTAATTTTTTAAATTCATTCCATAAATAATATATTTGATTTATATTATAAACTAGATACATCATCATTTATTAAATGAACTTCAAAAGTAAACTTTCTTTTATAATAAAGAACAAATAAAGTAATTATTAAGAGAGAAGCATTAACTAATAGATAAGAGACAAATGATATTACTATATCAAATAAGAGAAATGATATTTGTACAACCACTTTGTGAGAATTTTTTGACAATTTTCTCTATCATACTTACATTATCATCTTATTCTCTCTCTTCCTTTTTCTCTCTCCATTGTTTTTAATTAACCAATAAAAAGAAAGAAAAAGGTTGTCACCAAATATTATATAAAATAGTTGTTCAAATATCATTACTCATCAAATAAAATGATATTATAATATCAAATAAGGTGTACCTTGTAACCAATATAAAAAAAAAGAGCAGTGTTATTTTGACATCCCAAAACCTACAACTTATTTTACAACGTATAACTCTCAAGGCACAATTCAATGGAAAATGTTACATAGACACCATTTATTCTCATACACTCTTGTACACCCCATGCACTAGGAAAAGAGAAGAGGAGAGGAAAGAGAAAGTGTGCTTGTGCGGGGTCCACGTGACTACGTGTTAGATTTTTGTGTGGGTGTCAAAGGGTGTACTGCCACCTAAGGGAATAGACAACAACATTCTCTATAGTACTAAGCCTTAACACTTGCATTTTTTAGTTATTTTTGATATTACCCTATTGCATCTTCTAAACCACCATGATGATGATGGTGATGATGAATAATTTGCATATAAAATAGTTTCAAGATTCTTTTTTTTTCTTTGAATAAAAATAGTTTCAAGATTCTTGTTTAACAATATATGGTCAATATAATATTTTATTTTTTTGGGTTAAATATGTTTTTGGTCCCTATAAATATGTCAACTTTTCATTTTAGTCCCTCTAAAATTTTCCTTCAACTTTTAGTCCCTATAAAATTTTCAATCTTCACTTTTGGTCCCTCTTTTAAAGTAAACTCATATGTAGAATTCATATTTTTTAATATAATTTTCCAGAAAAATTAGAAATATTATAAGAATTACTCTAAAAAATTTTTAGAATTTTTTAACAAAACATGAATTTAATATGAATTTTTATATTATTTACGGTTAAAAATTCATATTTAATTTTTATTTTGTTAAAAAATTCTAATTTTTTTTAGGAAATTCTTTTAGAATATTTTACACATTTCTGCACAATTTCATTAAAAAATACAAAAATTAAATTTAAAATAGGGACCAAAAGTAGTGATTGAAAATTTTATAGGGACTAAAAGTTGAAGGAAAATTTTAGAGGGACTAAAACAAAAAATTGACATATTTATGGGGACCAAAAACATATTTAACCCTATTTTTTTTTGTTAATATATGGTCAATATTGTATACTATGTCAAAAGAATGGTATAATTGTGCATTAACACTTATTTTGTCACAAACAATACCGGGGAGTAATGAAGTGCACATTATTATTGTATTTCTACTAAAGGTAGTCACGCAACAACATCAAACATAGCCCGATTTAATGTTATACTAATATTACATTTTGTCATCGTAAATTTATCTCAGTTGGTAAAGATAAGGTATAATATATGCAGGAGTTGAGGTTCAAATCTGAGATATCTAACTATTCAACATTTAAATTAAAAAGTATAAGTTTTAGCTATTAGACTACTTAGTAAAAAAAAAAATACTAACATTACATTTTGTACATATTTTTAAGTAAAACTAAAATAATTTGATAAGTTATTAGAAACCATCAAGATTAAAGGTTTAAGTCCTTTGTTGAACATCGTTAATTTTGGCGGATATCAATAATATATTAAATGATTTTGAAGTTGTATGAAATTTTATATGAATTATCTACATAATTTAAATTTATAATTTAATTGTTAAATTTTAAAAATATAAATCCAGTAAAATGATATTAAACGATATTAATATTTATTTTTTTTGAGAGAAAACGGTATTAATATTAGATTGATGTAGTTTGATCTTTTTTATATATATGCGTGTTCTCCTAAGCACTTGCATTACACAAGCAACTTCAGTTAATAGAATATATCTTCTGTGTATACATAGTTGCTCTCTATTTTTCTTTACTATTCCAATACTACTATGTCTCCACCACTAGAATCCATTAATGGTGAAGCCACGAACCTTACACAGGATGTGCAAAACGAAGAAGATGGCATAGTTTTTGCCTTAAGCTTAATTTCTTCTATCATGCTTCCATTGACCGTCCGATCCGCAGTTGAGCTTGGCATCTTCGACATCTTAGCCAAAGCAAAGAAAGGTGTCATGCTCTCTGCAAATGACATCTCAACTTAGATTGGATCAAAGAACCCGGACGCACCTGAAATGTTGGACCGTCTTCTGAGATTATTGTCTAGTAACTCTATGTTATATTGCTCGCTATCTGAAGATCAACAAGGGCATATATCGCCTCAGAGGCTCTACAGCCTCGCGCCAGCCTCTAAGTACTTTGTGATGGATGCTGGTGGTGTGTCGTTTGAACCAACATTAAACTTAACTCTAGACAAAGTCTTTTTGGGAAGCTGGTTAGTTTAATCCTTTTATGATAGAAAAAAATTTAGCTGCATTTTCTTAGTTGTTTTTCGTATGATTTTTAACTAAACTACTCGTGATTTTTTCAAATTCACATTTTTCTAAAGCTTGTTATAACCACACAAAAAAATTGTATTTTTAGTTAAAAATCATACAAAAAACACCTAAATTTTGTCCTTTATGATTTTTTTAACAAAACTTGAATTAAAAATGAATTTTATATTTTTGGTGGTTAGAAATTCATATTTAATTTATATTTTGTTAAAAAATTCTAATTTTTTTGGGGAATTTTATTTCACAATTTTATTAAAAAAAAAAAACAAAAAGTTACACATGGGCTGACTTTAAAATAGGGACAAAAAACATATTTAACTTTTTTTCGAATCAGCAAATTTTATTAAAAATCAAATCCCTTCTCAAGACGAACAGAGACCGGTGAAACAGAAATACAAACGAAATGCGCCGTATATAGGCGGGGGGATATATTGACTCTAAAAGTAACTATAAATACTCCATATCCTCACCCACTATTTTATCTAAATTTAGTGGACTAGATTTAATTCTTATTAATAATCATGTGATCTCGTCTACTTAATCATTTACACAATATTAATTAAGATTATGATTTCCCTCTTTTTTTTTTTTGAACAAATGATTTCCTTCTTTTGACTCGATAAACCTTAATAATAATCCCATAAAAAAAATTAATAATCATGTGATGAGATTTTTAGTTCAACTTCCTCTTTTTTCAACGCCTAACCTTACAATACTCAATTGTTACCATCAATTGACAAATTAAATCATGTCTAAAAACATCTTCAACAAAAAAAAAAACATGTCTAACAAAATTAAATCTATAAAATACGTCTAACTCAAATTTAAAGGCATGGTCAAATTTAATTCACAACTAGTATATTAGCAACATAAAAGTCCAACGATCAATCAATATACTTGTCAAAAAGAATAAAATCAATAATAAGCATTTTTAAAAAGGATGTATAGATAATTCAAAAAAAAAAAATCTATGGAAGCGTCAACTCATTCTAAATACTAATTAGTATTAAGGAAAATATATCTAATTTGAATTGTGAATCGTGAAATAGTTGCTGGGGAGTTTTTTATTTTTATTTTCTATGAACAAGTTGAAAAGGAGAGTAATTTGTAAAGATTAATTAGGGATTATATTTATTTCCTTCGAACAAATACTTAATTGTGTTTATAAAAGGAAAATACTGATGGAAAGCACTCCGGTACGGTGGGACGAAAGGTTCCTACAGGCTCGTTAGCACTTCAAAATTCAAGTCGGTGAAGCTAAGTCACCCTTTTATAGGTGTTTGTGAGAATAACCGTCTCCATGAAGTGCGACGCTTCATCAGGAGGCAGTTGAGAAACACTTGTACGGTGTTTGATGCACATGGGCGTGCTTAGATGGAGTGGTGTGCACCATGGTTAGGGTGTTCGCCCAAGTGACATGCGTTGATCCGGCGGACTTCTTGTCCACGTGTCAACATTGGATTGACATTCTAACTGATCCACACACACACACACACATATAAGAGGTGACTCATAGACCTAATATCTCAAAGTTTTAAATGGAGATGAAGTGGCTCTTTTGTGACTTCGTGCCCCCGGACTCTCCCAACGATAGGAAATGGGTTTGAAATCCATAGCCAATTAAAAACCTTGTAGTAAATGGAGCTAGCGGATTCAAGTCATAGCGTGGCATTTAATTTTTAATGGAGTTGGCAATTTGATCTAAGTAAGACGACCACATCAACAACTTCCATTAGGAAAGGTTAACCGATCAATTAAGAAAAATTAAACGAGGACAACTTGCAAGCGCTTGGTGAAAGGGTGAAGCTTAAGTCATTTTGGTGGTTGAAATCGAAATACGTTAATTTTGATTTTGACTATCAAGAGTGGCGGCGGAGTCCTTTAACCTGCTTAAACTCAATTTTATAGCTTGTTGTTCTTTGTTTTATTTGTGATTTTTGCGCCTTCGTGGCATGTACAGGATTGTTGAACTCTTTTGTGCCTAGGCGTTTTGCCACACCTTATGCTTTAGAGTCTAGTGTTGTTTATTATATATTCTATTTTGGCTTTTTAAAAAAAAATGAAGAAAAATTCAAGCAATTTGAAAAATTATCGATTGAAATAGATCAATTAAAAGTGTATTTATTAAAATCATCCAACTCTTAGACCATCCACAATGGTGGGTGCTTTACCTATTTAGCACCACATTAAATAGGCACTTCCATTGTGGAGTATAACATATGGGTGCTTATGGAGGAGGGTGGCTATGGAAGCACCCTCTCTCTCTCTCTATTCATTTTTCATGGGTCCCATTTAATAAATCTTAGTAAAATGAATAAATTTTGTAAAAAAACGTAATGATATAGAGTTATTGGTGGGGCCTATTTAATAATTTTTTTGAGGTGCTAGGTTGGAGAAAATCGGTGTTTATTAAGTATTACCGTACAATGGGTGATGTGGACATAGGAGACCCACTTAAGCACCCAATATGGGGTGCTCTATTGTGGATGATCGTGGTTGGACTTAAAATGCAATAAAGCTTATGATTTTTATTTGATATATTTAGCTTAAGGTGTGTGTGTGTTTGTCTTTTAATAAAATTCATAATGACAAATTATTTAAATTGACTTAATAAAGGACCGAAATGAAAGGTGCAATTATGGAAGGAGGCATACCATTCAATAGGGTTTATGGCATGCATGCATTTGAATATCCAATTGTGGATCCAAGGTTTAATGATGTTTTCAACAATGCTATGGCCAATTGTACAACTATAGTCATGAAGAGGGTTCTTGAAATCTATGAAGGTTTTGAACACATCAATAAACTTGTTGATGTTGGTGGTGGTCTTGGGATCAATCTTAAGCTAATTACTTCTAAATATCCTCATATACATGGTGTTAATTTTGACTTGCCTCACGTCCTAGAACATGCACCTTCCTATGACGGTATATTTTCTTTAACATTTAACAAATTGGTTGCAAATAGTGATGGAAATAAAGATGCATAGGCTTTTGCCAATCATTGAAAACTTCTTATATTGATGTTGCAGGTGTGACACATGTGGGAGGAGATATGTTTGAGAGTGTTCCTGATGGAGATGTCATATTTTTGAAGGTGAATTCAAGCTTTTATATTAATAATCTATTTAATTTTTCTTTAACATTTAATAGTTCTTTCAAACGATTCATCTTTTAGTGAAACACATTAACTACTCGAATTCAATCAGTTAGTCTTATGTAGGCTATGTTGAGGGGATCGCATATGATGGCTATTCATTTCACTCGCTAACTTTTATTTTTCAATCCTTATATTTCGATGTATGAAAATATTTTTATCTACTATCAAGTGTAATAATTAAGTTCAAGTTGTCATCAATTAAGGAATCAAATCTTTCTACAGCAATCAAATTATATGCTAACTTTGTTCCTTAATTTGTGCACTATTAGTGGATACTTCATGACTGGAGTGATGAACAATGTTTGAAGTTATTGAAGAATTGTCATAAAGCTATTCCTAATGATGGAAAAGTGATTGTTGTGGACTCAATTCTTCCTGTATTTCCTGAGAGTACAATTGTAGCCAAAACTGGTTTCCAGGCTGACCTCTTGATGATGGCTCAAAATCCAGGTGGTAAAGAACGAACCAAAGATGAGTTCATGAAATTGGCATTAGAATCTGGATTTAGTGGCATCAAATTTGCATGCTATCTCTCTGGTTTTTGGGTTGTGGAATTCTTCAAGTAGACATCTTCATCAAGTACCAATACAACATTTGCATGTTGTTCTATTCTCTATGAATTGTTGTTGCATTATAAGCATCATATTGTACATTATTTCCTGTATAATTTATTAGCATCAACTAAATTTGTGTGTAACTACGAAGCAAATCACATAATTCAGTGTAATTATATGTGTCGGTGTCGCCAGGACACGGCTAATTCGAAGAATGTCTATGCTTGATAGTGTATAAATAATTGTTTATCTGATTTGAAATTGGGACTTAGCAAGGGAAAACAATAAGTATTGTTTTATCTTGGTTGATATTTCCTTACTCTTTAAAATGTATTTTATGTATTGGAACCTTTACAATGATTGGTGTGTTCCTTATAGTGATTGGTGTCTTCTTACAATGTGTGTTTTTCTATTTTCTTTATATTTGGTCCTAAGTTGTATAAAACAACTCAGGTTATTGTTGCAGTTTACTAATGCAATGTAGGAAACTGTTATAGAATTATATCTTCAAATATGACTATTAATGCCACTCAAATATAGAAATAGAATTACACCCTCAAATCTAACGGAAAGAAGAAAAGAAGAGGAAAAGAACAACTCGATAACTCCATAGCTCGAGGGAGAGAAGAGAGGAAAAGTTTCGATAACTCATAAGACTTTGTGGTGTTCCGAATGAACTGAACGATTCCTTTATCTATAAAGAGATTTTGTAACTAATCTGAGCGAGACTTGGGGAAGAAGCATGAAACGTACCAGCTCAGGTAACAAAATGGTTCAGCAAAACATGGGGAGGAACTCCTAGACGTGAAGGAACCAAAAAAAATTGAGGAAGTATTTGAAGCAGTTAGACACGAAAAATGCACGCGCAAAGAATGTTAAAATTAATTATTTATCGATATTAAAAAATAAATACCATTTAGCCTAAGCCCATGTCTGCTTGGATAGACAGGCGGCGGCGGCATCATCGCGCGTGTGACCGTTCACCAAAATGGGTACCCCAATGGAGGACCCTCCGAAACTATATAAACATTACCAATTTGTCTGATCTCTTCAATGTGGATTTTCACTTTTTAAATTTACATTACACTAGTTCTAAGTCCCAAGTCTTTGGTATTAAGTCTTCCAACTTATGATTTTCCAACCTATGTTCCAACATAGACACTTTTCACTACAACGTCTATAACTCCAACATCCACATCTACTCCTCTCAACGGTGTACATCTTTGACGCGCACTACCTGCTTTATCGAAACGCCCCATGTCTGAACAATAAAATATGATCTTTAAATATTGATTGTTTTTAGTTTGAATTTGACAAGATTAATGTTTTCATATGTGTGTTTGATTCACAAAACATAAGAGATGCAAAAAAGGATATTTTGATATTTTTGAGGAAAAGTTGTGTCATGGTTTATGAGATGCCAAAAATGCAGCTTATTCACTACCAAAAAATATGAGATGCAAATATTCATTTTTTATTCAAACTCTTGATACGAGCTTTATCATTCTCATGACCAATTTTAAATAAAAAAACAATTTTTTCAATCAAATTCTCTGTTTTTTAAGCCTATCAAATCAAAGACACACCTACACTGCTACACGTTCAACTATCCCATTTCTTTTAAAACCCGGTATCTTGTCCAATAGACAATTAATCTTAGGGGTCTAATTCCACCGTTTATTTGTGAGGGTCTCATTTAATGTCAAAGTATGCTATAAACTTAGCCTACCAAAATTGATGTCAAGGGAATCGAATCTAAAACCTTAAAATAAACACACTTCAATATCACAAATCAACCGCTAGACCAATCTCAAAGCGGTTTCAACTATCCCATCTTAAAATAAAATCCTGTCATATTCTTTCAAAGACACATGACAACAACAAATTAATCTTTTTTATTTCTTTCTGTCGCTTCCTAGTGCCCTCAAAATTGTGCTACAAAAATGAGGCAACAAATCCAATCACACATATTCCTCCACCAAATAGCTCAAGCAAAATTACATTGGAAGCAGATCCATCAATCACAAATAGAAGGGACAACAAAGGTTCAACACTCTAACAATATGTTGAAATATTGGGCTAACTCATCCTCACAAGCTGATTTTGTGTTGTTGTGTTACGTCCAACTACGATTTCTAAGATGATATCAAAGTCTCATCAAAATTTATTGAGCCACCTACTATCAGTTTTCCGCTGTCGCGTACCTTCCGCCATTTATATCTATGAACCAAACCCAATAGTGTTGGTCGTGAGGGGGTGTGTTAAAGAGTCTCAAATCAGACAAAATATGGCATGACCATGTCCATGTGTTTATAAGTGGGGACACTCTTCACCTACAAACCGCATTTGTGGGATTATGTTAGATTCAACCACGATTTTTAAGAGTTTTAATTGTGTGAGTTCAATTAGTAGTTGATTTCATAAATACTTGGCACTTGATCGTTGATACCTAAGGCTGGTTTTGTTTCACATCACTTGATACTTATTATGCGCTAAAATACTTCTTGTACGACCAATTTACCACACAACAATAACACACCAATTTACGTAAACTTTTAGGTTCGAACTTAGGTCCCCCGTATTTCCTCTTCCACTAGCATGTACTAGTATGTGTTTATTTGAATATATGTTGACCAATGGATCAATGCCATGTAAAAAAAAAAACATTTATATTTAGCTCCCTATATTGTAACTCACAAAGTTTGTGCATGGGGAAGAAAATAGATAACTTAAACAACTAAATCAACCACCAAAGACTTTTTGACTTAAGAGTGTGCCTTTTGGACTTAAGAAAATCATACTTCATGGTCGTTCATATATATGTATCTAGAGATGGTGATTCTGGCAATGATGCAATATATATACATATGCAAACAAACTAAACGGACAAAAATGTCGTAAAAAAATGACCAAATCTTCATATAAAATTAAGTTAAATATCACATGTGTAACTTTGCAATTTGTTTTATTGGTTTGTCTATTTTGACTTTCTTTTCGATAGGAATGGTGGTAGATTTAATATGTTTGGGAGAGAAAAGAGGACAAGACAATGGTTATCAGAGGAGCAACGGTTTGTGATACTAAATTAGTACGTGGGGGTTTGAATGTTTAGTTAATAAGTTTAAAATATGGATAAAGCCTAAAAGAGACATGCTTCGACTAGATTCATGTGTGAGAAAGAGAGACCAAAAATTAAGTAAACAATAGACACAAGTGCAGGAGATTCTTCCAAGCAATTAAGGGGTGAACAAATGACAGGTTTGAACCCTAAATGTTCATAGTTTCGAACAAATTCTTTGTTTTGCAATTGAAATCAATATTGATTCTATTTAAGACAAAACACATTCCCATGGAAATTAAAGATCAAATATTTTTATTTTACCATGTATTCAAACTCAAATTATGTTTAAGTTGAATTCTATTCTTTCAGTAGTTTTCATTGAATATTTTGATTTTAAAATCATTGATGTGACAATTTAGAATGTTTTGATTGGTTGTGTGTGCAAAACTGTTTTTGACTGTCAACCCACCACAATTAAACTCTTATTGAAAATGATTTTTTTTTTAAAACTTCGAGGAGGCCATTACACCCCGTGGCTCCGCCTCTCGGTTGGAGGTAACTGACCGTTAAAGCTCAACCAACGACCACCGTAAAATCGTTGAAGTTTTCTCCGACCATTGTTTGTAGGGTCACAAGACACCTATAAATACTCATATAGGAACTTGTGCATATCAATACTCATACACGATCCAAATGTCGCACCACCAGATTTATACAATTCATAGGAACATGTGTGCATATCCTTTTCATTTATGGAATCAGATTTTTGTCAACTATTTGACATAATATGGAGGTAATTCATATCCTAGATTTTCTTTTTGACATGATGTCTTTTTTTTAATTAGTTGAAGATTACTTGAGGGTTGAATGGTGTTTACGTGTAAAAAAAACTTTAAATTCTAACCTTGTAATTTGAAGATTATTTGGTTTTTGACCTTCGTAAATTTGAAGCAAACAAAATATATGATATAGCATGGGATAAACCAAAATTTGTTCGAATTACATGAGGCGGAAGTACCTTAAATTTTGAAATTTAATGTCATGATGAACATCCAAAACTAAAGAATTATCGTATTAGAAGGTTAGAATCCAAAGTTTTTTTTTTTTTTTTTTTACATATGACAGAGGGTACACACCATTTAACCTATTAATTAATTTGAATATTTTCCAATGGATCATAGTCGATTAGTCTAGGGTTAATTTATACCCTAGGTGCGATTTCAACTCGTGTTGCCATCATAAGACCATCCATAATGGTGGGTGCTTCGCCTATATAGCACCGAGTTAAATAGACATCTCCATTATGGAGTAATATTTATTGGTGCTGATAGAAAAGGGTGCCTATATAAAGACCTTCTCTCTCTTTATTTTTTTGTGTAAATTTCGTTTAATATTTTCTAGTAAAATAAATGAGTGTTTTAGAAATGTAACAAAAAAAAAGAGATATTAGTGGGACCTATTAGTAAATTTTGTTGTGGTGCTGGGTTGTGGAGGAATTGGGTGTTTATAAGGTATGACATTAAAAAATTAAAAAATGAATTATATGTACATGTAGAACCCATTTAAGCATCCAAACAGGGGAGCTCTATTGTGGATAAATATCTAGTTGTTGGATAATATGGAAGTTTTCATGTCAGTGCTATGATCTATGATCAAGTCTGGCTAGCTCTGACTTTGATAAACTCTTGATACTCAATGTTAAAACATAATATCAAAGAAGTGAAAGCTAGCTTACTTAACAACGAAGAAGATGAGCATCATAGACCTTAGTTACTTGACCAACAAGCTATCAAAGCAAAGACAATTTTAGGTATAGTATAAAAAAATAGTGAAGAAACTCATTTAGTTAAATAACTTTAATTTCATGAGTTTAAAACTATGTTATGATAGTTTATGGATCATTGCACTAAAGAATATGATTAATATACCCAAGGCACTCTCTTTTAGCACGCCTTATACAGAAGAAGGGATTTTGGTTGTTAATATAAGTTTCATTTTTGCTTGTTCAAAAAAGAAAATATACCCAAGGTACTTCAAAGGATTTGTTCCACCAAGGATTGAGATTATTAATCAAAATCTTTAATCTTTACTTGAGCCACTACCAAACATAATGTTGATCAAAAATAAAAAACAGCATTAAGCTTCTTATTTCGAAAGTGCAAATTATTACGAGTCTTCCAAATCAGAGATGCAATTTTTTTTTACCATCCGGTTTCTAAGGATAAGATGCCCCTGTAGCATGGAGTTTGGCTGTGTTGTAATTATAGTTTGTTCAAAAATTGTTCCACACATAATCAAATTTTGGTTCTTCCAAACAATTCGTCATTTGTTAGATCTCATTACGTGGTTATAAATGAAGTTTTAACATCATCATATATTGCAATACCCAAGAGCGTTTAAATAAGATAGCGCATGTCTCTTCTAGCTTAATTAATGTCTTGAGTTGGAATTCATCCATAGGGACATGGGATAAGGTTACGGTTGTCCTTATGCTCAAAAGATGAGTGAGAAAATAAGATTGTTTTAAATTGGATTAATATTTATAAGAAGATACAATTATTTTGCAAGAAAATAATAAATTACATGGGATAAGGTTTGGTCAAAAAGCTTATGGCTACAAAATGAATGCTGATGAAATCTTCAATAGAGTGCTGCAAGATAGAACTCTATCATGTTAACAGCATCTTAGAATGTCCAATTCTTTTAATTGCTCCCAATTATTGCAGTAATTGTTTCCTTTACTTTCTGTATAAGTTCTTCCCTGTTATTCCATTGAACATGTTTAGAGACACAGGTACTATTTAAGGGAAACTTGCTGAAACACAAATCATCCATTGTGATAAAATTATAGTGAAGTTATTCATAACAAATAGTGCATACCTTTCTGGCTTGAAAACTACGTTCTTGTATGCAAACCACTGCAAGGTGAAATATAGAAGATGAATACTAGGTTTTCTTATAGATGAATATATCCAAAGATGAATAATACCTCCTATATATTTTGTTTTTACTAGTATATATGTATTTTGTCATAAAATCAAATGGCTTTCTTAAGATGGTAGTTAGGATTACAAGGCTGCTATGTTTCCAAAATTGAATCGTCATCGTCATATAATAAAAAGAAAATTGTAGAAATTATTGGGAAAAAACTAAGTGTCACATCGAATAGATATAAGACTTAAGATGAGTTTATAAAGAATGACACCTCTCATTTTTAAAATCATTTATAAGGATGAGTTATGTCTAAATATAAAAATTTATTACAATATCGGACTCTATCTATAAGGTCATCCCCTATCTTCTATAAGGTCATCCCCTATCTATATGTCAATGCACCAAGCACAACAGTATTTGACATGAAGGGGGGTGTATCAAAAAAAATCCAAGTCCTGCCTTAAATGGTGTATAAGGCCTGACCATCAATGGGCATATGAAAAAATCTATTTATTTATTTATTTTTTAAATTAAGTTTAAGATATTTTTTACTTTTTTTAGCATGTGTAACGTAAGCATCAGACTGCCACCTATTAGCTTAAATGAACCCGGGGATCATTTTAAAAAACAATTTTTTTGCAATGATGTATTTCAAAACAAAAAAAAAAATACAAGGATTAAAAACCAAATACGCGATATTTGTAGGGATCAATCATATATTTAAATCTAAGTGTATTAATTTGACTTACCCCAGTGTAACCAATTCCTATTAACTCAAGAACTCCAGGAATCAAAGGAAGCCTATCAATTGCCTGTTACAAGTGAAAGTAATTGCTTATGACATTTATCATCTGTATCTAATAAATTGATAATCAAATAATGCAAATAAAATTAGCATTTAAATAACTTATACCGAGATCAAACCAGTTAAGCTCCATAGTGCAAATACACTAGCTACAACCAATGAACTCACTGCATATCTATCATCATATTTGTCCCACTATGATGCCAACAAAATAAATAACATAATTCTAGGTCATTAATAAACATTAAGAAAGGAAAAAAAAAACTCCATTACAATTTCTAACAACCTATGAATCATACAGCTTCTTGAAGATTCTTAACAAACTCAGGTAGTTCAGTTGAGTCAACTTCTGTTGGTGCATCTCCTGTTGCCATTACCATAACATCACGAGCAATCTTTCGATCTGAAAAACATAAAACATAAATATTAACTTTCTTCATTCCTAGGTAATATCAAGCCCTAGAAGAAGTAAGCAATATAGATGGAGGTAATTTGGAGATTGAATCGTCGAATGAAGATTAGACGGTTCATATTTTAAGCTCGGTACGTTGAATTTAAAATTTAAAAACTACTTGAAATATGAACCGTCTAATCTTCATCAATGGTTATGATTGACCGACCGCGTGAATGCTTGATATTTCGACTACACTTACGATGAGTGGTCTTCAGTGCATGATTCTGAGACAACAAAGGGAGTGATGGAAGTGAGGAAAGGCTCACACACTGTGGAGAAGAAGTTGATGATTGAAAAGAAGCCTTGCAATCAAAGTGGTTAGATGAAAAGGATATAGTGAGAGAAGATGAGATTAAGGCCATTGTTAATAATTATTGAACACTTTTCAAACTAAAATATATTTTTTTTTCCCAGTTAAAATATAGCTTAAGTTATTAATATGTTTCTTTTGTTTCTAATGTATTAGTCTCAATTGTGCTTTGATAATTTGCAAATGAATGTGGAAATCCTGTTCCTACAAATTGAAGTGAAGCAGAACCACTCTTTTTTTTTTTTCTTTCTTTTGCATCTGGATAATGTTATGATATTATTAATTTTTTGATCAATTGATAATGGGATGATATGGATAAAGGATAGGGCTTTTATGGTATTTCATGAGATTGGAGGATCCTGTTTGGATTTTTGAAATCAAAACAAATACAATTTTAGCAAGTTTATTAATTTATACCGAAGTAATAATTTAATTTGTATCTACGAGGATTGTTATGATCTCTACTTGCAATTTCATCAACATTCGGGATTGTTTGAAAATGGAGGGTTGTTATCAAAGTCATTTCTATGAAATTGGAGACCCGGTTCATATAGTAAAATAGACCCTTAATAAAATAAAAAAATTACAAAGAACAATCTTTTATTTAATCGAAAATAGCATCCATAAACATAAAATATAGTCATGTAACTCATAAAAAAAATAAAATTATAATGAATAATATAAAAATACAAACGAACATCTTTATCAATATCTTGCATTTTTTTTTTGAAGGAGTCAATATCTGGCATTGATATTTTCCTTAGTTAGTACAGAGGAAAAAAAAAGTTTATAATATTTTTTTTAAAGAATGATTTTTTTAATGAAACAATTATAATGTTTGTTGTTGGATGAGCTTTGTTATTGTATGGACAAAAAATTAGAAGAACAACTGTATGAAGAAAAAAAAATGGATTTCTTGGAAGTTGAACCTCTGACCTAAGGAGTACCAACAAAAAACACAACCTTCGGGCAGCGCCTACAAAATATTTTTAGTTCCCACGTCATATGTATATATTCCTTTTTAACTTGCATTATATATAAAAATAAATATTTTGACTTTCAAAATTTTGGAGACTCGTCTCTATAGAGTTGTTTGGATCCCCAAGGGACGACCCTGGTTGCCAAAGGAAAAATGGTTTTCTTGCAATAATAAATAAATGACTAAAGAATAAAATTGGTTTTGAAATATATTTAGAGAAAAGATTAGGTCTTCGAATCATTTGTCCATCACTCATTAGTAATCCGCATCTAAATTATTTAATTGCTACTCAATTTACGACAATTAACAAAGTATCTCAGGTCAATCCCTTGAATCAGAGCCCTCTTTTCTAATCATAATTCCATAATCCCATAGGTGAACCTATAATCATCAAAGGTTTTACAATCCATTAATTTCAGAGTCACAACCTAACAACTTTGTATCCCTAGATTTTGTCCAAAAAAATAATAATTATATCCCTAGATTGTCTGTTAAGTTGAACAACATAAATAGATTAAAGTCATAAGCTGGTCTCGGCAGTCATATAATCTCTAAGTTCGATTATATTGGGTCATAATCATAAAAGCATTATGCACAGTTTATACTGAATAAACTAGAATAGCGATCATAATGTTACATATTACATAGTCAACAAGCTAAAACATAATCATCTATGTCCTAGTTTCAATGGATTTAGTTACTCATGGCTAAATCATAAACAACTAATAACAAAGAAGGATTCATTACATGAAATTGATGATTGGCTATGAGTTTTGATGGTCTCCCACATATTCTTTAAATCTCCAGCTTCAAATGTGCCTTTTTTTCCTCTAAAATTTTGAACCCTTGGCTCAAAAACACACCTGGCTTTATTAGAATTAGTTTCTGTAAAGTCAAAATCGTGCCCCAAATTTTGTCAAATTGAAAAGCTCACACTTTCCTCAAAATCACGTCAAAATTGTGGCCCGGTTTTGATTTTTCTGGTCTTCTTGTTTTTTTTTTTGTTTTTTCAACTTTCAGCTCTCCAAAACGAAAAATTAAACTAAAACACATAAAAATTAACTGAAAAACACCATATGACAACTTTTGTCTTTTTCAGCTTTTAGCTCTCCAAAACGAAAAAACTAAACTAAAACACGTAAAAACTAATTGAAAAACACAGTATGACAACTTTTGTCTTTTTCAGCTTTCAGCTCTCCGAAACGAAAAACTAAACTAAAACATATCAAAACTAACTGAAAAACACCATATGACTACATGTGTTAAAAAACAAATACAAAATGCTTGCATCTTATAAAAGGCTAAACAAAGCCAAAAAAGATGTTTTAACCTTTACTGCAGTTTTGATCTCACAACTTTACCATGTTGTGAAATTGGTAACTCTGTTTGAGTGAGGTGGAAATAGTGATTGATATATATTTATGATTGGGCAATAACTAAAACGTTTTAAAGGGAAAACCATATTGTCATTTTTGGGTATGTTCCCACACACACACCATATGTATATATTCCTTTTTAACTTGCATTATATATAAAAATAAATATTTTGGGTTTCAAAATTTTGGAGACTCGTCTCTATAGAGTTGTTTGGATCCCCAAGGGACGACCCTGGTTGCCAAAGGAAAAATGGTTTTCTTGCAATAATAAATAAATGACTAAAGAATAAAATTGGTTTTGAAATATATTTAGAGAAAAGATTAGGTCTTCGAATCATTTGTCCATCACTCATTAGTAATCCGCATCTAAATTATTTAATTGCTACTCAATTTACGACAATTAACAAAGTATCTCAGGTCAATCCCTTGAATCAGAGCCCTCTTTTCTAATCATAATTCCATAATCCCATAGGTGAACCTATAATCATCAAAGGTTTTACAATCCATTAATTTCAGAGTCACAACCTAACAACTTTGTATCCCTAGATTTTGTCCAAAAAAAATAATAATTATATCCCTAGATTGTCTGTTAAGTTGAACAACATAAATAGATTAAAGTCATAAGCTGGTCTCGGCAGTCATATAATCTCTAAGTTCGATTATATTGGGTCATAATCATAAAAGCATTATGCACAGTTTATACTGAATAAACTAGAATAGCGATCATAATGTTACATATTACATAGTCAACAAGCTAAAACATAATCATCTATGTCCTAGTTTCAATGGATTTAGTTACTCATGGCTAAATCATAAACAACTAATAACAAAGAAGGATTCATTACATGAAATTGATGATTGGCTATGAGTTTTGATGGTCTCCCACATATTCTTTAAATCTCCAGCTTCAAATGTGCCTTTTTTTCCTCTAAAATTTTGAACCCTTGGCTCAAAAACACACCTGGCTTTATTAGAATTAGTTTCTGTAAAGTCAAAATCGTGCCCCAAATTTTGTCAAATTGAAAAGCTCACACTTTCCTCAAAATCACGTCAAAATTGTGGCCCGGTTTTGATTTTTCTGGTCTTCTTGTTTTTTTTTTGTTTTTTCAACTTTCAGCTCTCCAAAACGAAAAATTAAACTAAAACACATAAAAATTAACTGAAAAACACCATATGACAACTTTTGTCTTTTTCAGCTTTTAGCTCTCCAAAACGAAAAAACTAAACTAAAACACGTAAAAACTAATTGAAAAACACAGTATGACAACTTTTGTCTTTTTCAGCTTTCAGCTCTCCGAAACGAAAAACTAAACTAAAACATATCAAAACTAACTGAAAAACACCATATGACTACATGTGTTAAAAAACAAATACAAAATGCTTGCATCTTATAAAAGGCTAAACAAAGCCAAAAAGGATGTTTTAACCTTTACTGCAGTTTTGATCTCACAACTTTACCATGTTGTGAAATTGGTAACTCTGTTTGAGTGAGGTGGAAATAGTGATTGATATATATTTATGATTGGGCAATAACTAAAACGTTTTAAAGGGAAAACCATATTGTCATTTTTGGGTATGTTCCCACACACACACCCCCCCCCCCCCCCCCCCCCCCCCTTCACTTCTCCCTACTATGTTTTGGCCATATCCCCACTAAGCTTTCATGAGTTCCATTGTACAAATATGTCATGAGTTCCATTGTACAAATATGTTTTTATCTTCTCTCTGTTTATCTCAATTGAACCAATCTTCATATGCAGCGAATCTCTTCATGATCTTGATCGTGTACAAAACAGACACACATTCTTACATGCAAAAAAGAAAAATGATTACAAGCCTCCACAAACTTTAGATGAGCTCATCGGTCCCAGGTTTACAATATTTAGTACTAGTGGTCCTTGTACACCACCATCCTACATATATAGAAAATATTTCTTGAACACTTAATATCTATTGATCTATACCTTAAGAGAGAAAGGAATAGAGAGTATGATGTTATATACAGGAAAAAAAATATGTTAATATGTGATCATAAGAGAAATATAGAGAAAAACTGAGGTGTAATATATGAGTATATAAAAATTAAAGGTATTCGTATGTATATGTACACACACATTATTCTAAGCTATATGACCCATTCTGCACTATAACCGACTATATTTGTGTTATTTTGTATTTTGCTTACCTAATTAAACAAGAGTTGAAATAATTATATATTTTTTTGTTAAAAAAAAGTAGTTTATATTTTTTTTTGGAGTTGAGAGGGCACAGCAAGATCCGTAAAAGTAATTGTTTAATTTGATTTGCTTTTTTTTGTAACGAATTTAGTTTCGCTTTTATTTTTCTATATAAGAAAATTCAATCAAATAAAATAATACGATGAATAGCTCATTTATCTGCTCTAACAATACAATCTCCCATATTTCTATTTAAAAAAAAAAATTACAATCTCCCATATTATTATTTTTTGATCAATTCTCGCATATTATTATACTCCTAAGTTGAACTAAACTCAACCTTTACGCAACTAATTTTTAATATGAAGACTACATCCATTTATAATGACTCAATCCTTATAAATCCAACTTAGATGGGCATTGTCCCACTTTAATAAACTTAACGTTCAAATATTATCAGATCTAATATGAGATTCTTAACATAACTCTAAGTTTAATTTATAGCAACCACCTTCTAGATATACTATAGATTCTACCCAACAATTTAATACTTAATAGTTTATAGCTTATAAACTCATATGACTAGAAAACACATGTTTGGTGACATTTATTTTCTCACAAACTCATATCATAATTTTACTAATTTGTAGCATTTTTTTTTTATAAGTTAGTTCAAATAACTAATAGCCTATAATTTTTTTCCTCTCAATCTTACACTTGTTATTTTAACCGAGAAACCTAAATACTAATCTAACATATTATTTTTGTCATTTCATATTTAACTTATCCGCATAAAAAACCAAATAAATTAATTCCACATTATATATTAGCCATGCATCGCTAAAAAAAATATATTATCCATGCACAAGAAAACATAATGAAGGAAAATGCAAGATTAGGGCAGAAAGTTAGGGCTAGTTTTTACTTGACTTAGAAGAGGGAGGAATGGAGTATAATAAAAATCAAAATTTGAATAGAGAAAGTGTACTACATATATGTGAGGTTTGATGATATTGCTAAGCTAGGAATAGAACACAAAGTTGCGACCATAGGTTTGTGAAAACCATATGTAAAAATCTGATGAGTAGTATAGTCTAAGTCTAAGGGACTATCTCTGTCAATGATCTGCATACCTCACGATTCGCATCTCTGACCAAACCTTCCCACTCTTTCCTTCCCCCACATTCACCTATATTTCTAACCCACCAAATATATTGTTAAAAACACATCACACACAGAGACAAAATATAAAAGCAAAAGACATGTTAATAGAGGCCCTACACCCATTAGGATTGGTTTCTTCATCATTCAAGTTCAATATTTCTAGCTAGCATGGACAGCACTTGATATACTCATTGAAGGCCATAGAGAATTAGTACGTATAACTTACTAAAGAATATGTTTGGTTTCATTTTTGGAGATGTAAAAAATGATTCAAAATATGTAAAGTTGAATTTAAATTGTTTGGATTTTTTTTAGTAGAAATGAAAACATTTAAAAATTTATTATAATTTTAAGTTTATATATAGTTTTTGGCTTTAAACGTGATTTTGCAAAATTCAAACTCCATGTGGTGGCGGAGATCTGATAGGAGGTGATCTAATGGATCTTGAAGAGACTCTGATATTATCTTAGAAATCGTGGTTTAGTCTAATACAACAAAATTGATTTATGAGGTAATAATTGCTCTCACTTATAAACACAATGTGAGATCATCTCATATCCGATTTTAACACAACTTTTATAGGTAAGGTACTATTAGTCATGCATAAATTTTGTAAATGTATGAATTTAATTTAATATTATAAATTGCATTTATCTTGCAAAAAATTTCAATACATTTATTATATTAACTAATTTCGTATTCTAAATCAAATTAATCGATGGATTTAATGCAAAATAGTGTCGGGGCCTATATATATTCTGGACATTTTTTAACCGTTGAACTTTTCACCGTGATGCAATAAAAATCAACAGTCAAAAGTAAAGTCAGATTGAAGGGGCAGAAAGGTTCTCTTTGGAATTTGAGGCACACAGAGGCCAGAAAAACTAGACCTAGATGCTAATGGTACTGTTTGACTGATTTTCCAGTTTACATCCAAATTCATTAAGATTTTTGGTAACTCTGTCAAAAAAAAACATACCAAGAAGAGATTGTACAAAATGCAGAATATCTTATCATTATTATTTTCATGCTACAAAAATAATAAGGGCACGCACTACCAAATCCACTGAAAACATGATAGTACAAGTCTAAATTATTTCACAGACAAGTTAAAGACAAAATTTTGATTGTGACCAAGCCAAATTCACACTATGAAAGAGAGGAAAGAAAGTACCGACTCATTTAACATGGGTTTAGTTTAGTATATTTAGTTGGAGCACAATGATATTCTTTTCAATATGAAAGTGACCAATTTGTTAGAGGTTGTAATTAGGGCTTGATAAAGAGGTTGTATTTAGGTACAATTATTATTTTGATCTTGGTTCATTTGTAGAGAAGATAGTAATGAGAATTTTGTTTTTTTAATGGGTGGACTGATGCACTCTTTTGTCTTCGATGTATATGAAATTGATATAATTTGTAGAGTTTTGAATATCCGTACTTTTTTCAATAACTTCTGCTTATTGAAAAATATATTGTAGCTTGATATTTGATTTTTTTTTTTTTTAATTCTAACGATATATAGACATGCGGTCTTTGGAAAATAAAGTCTCACGGTTTTTCTTCACTCGTAAGTAATTGAGACAATGACTTCATCGATGAAGGTTCGATAAAAAGAAGAAGAAAAAAAATATGTTTTTTTAAAAGACAATGGTGTATGTATATCTTTGTCTTAACTAAAATCATTTTTTTTTTGTCGAGTAGCCAAGTGGCTAGAACTTACACAATTAAATTGTGGAAAAGTGGAGTGTCCGGAGTTCGAACCCTGACCCCTGCATATAATATGCAATATCCCTACCAACTTAGCTAAGCTCACAGGAATAAATTATACACTTTTCATTCTTTTAGTCGAATCGACATTTTTTTTTTGTTGAACAACAAATTTTACTAAGCAACCAGATCCCTACTCAAGACGAACAAGATCGGTGAATGAGAGTACAAACAAAAGGCGCCGTATATAGACGGAACATCCGAAAAATAAACACCATAAAAAACACCCCGAAGGACAACACCCACAAAAATACACGTCACCACCTAAAACTGACTCTTACACGAGAACAACCATTGTAAAAACAATATCCAAACACCACACGTCGTCACTACTGACTCCCAAAGAAAAACACCCACCACCAAAGCTGAGCCACATCTGAAAAGTTCATATCCGAAAGATCATTCAGCTTCCACCATCCTTCAATTTCCGATCTACTGAAAGAAACCATAAAAAAACCCAAAACCAAAACTGATCCAAAGAACTGACTATCGACATTGATTAGTTGATCCTCTTAACCATAAAGACAAAGAGAGGGTGATATATTGAAGGGTGTACATGTAACCTCGTCATTAAAGTTTCATTGATCAATTGAGGACCAAGTTAGCCATTAACCATTTAGGTGGAACATGTCAGAAGCTTCCCTGGTGCAAGTTAGTTTGGAGTAAATTTGTTCCCCCTTCTAGATCCTTTGTTTTTTGGAGACCAGCTCACAATAAGCTTCCCACTTATGAATTATGATAATCTAATGTAGTGAGGATGTCACATTCTTTCTATCTGCTGCTTCTATCACACTCACACAGAGTCTTCCGATCATATTTTTTTCTCTTGCCCCGTAACTTCTAAAGATTTAATCTGGCTGTCCAATGGTACAGATCAACACATTGATCTCTTTAGCTGGATTAGCATTATCATGGGGTGTGTTGGCAGGGCCGCAGGGGGTAAGTTGGCTCTAGCTGGACTAGCTTTATGTTGTTTTTTACTCAAAAATTGATGTTGAAGTTTAGTCAAAAATCATGGCACAATTTGATGATATCGTGACACGATCTAGTTCTGGTTTTGGAGGTTTTGTCTCAACAAAAGTCGTGGTGCGAAGGGAAGAATCGTGACACGATTTAGTGGATAACAACCAGTTCATACTATGTACTGCAAATCGTGGCACGACGTGTGGATATCGGCCTCGGGGCACGATTTTCTCAGATCATGTGCACTATATAAGGCTTCATTCTTCATGTTTTGGGTGAGCTTCAAGAGAGAAAAACTTGGGAAACCAATGGAAAGAACTTTAAGTTTGAGTGTCTTCGGTGAAAATTTATTTCTTAGGCTAGGAAACAGTTGTAAACACATTGGTTAGTGAGATTTCATTATTAGGATTAAAATCTTCCTTTAATGTTTTCTCTTTAGATTCATTTATGTGTGTGAGTGACTTGAAAAATGGGTAGAAATTAAGGTTTGTTCTGTGAGCTTTTAAGTTAATTTCTTGTAACCTCTTTGTATCACTCTTTCTCATAGTGGATCAAAGAGTTACTATTTCCATCAGAGTAGGTTATTTTGAACCGAACTGGGAAAACAATATTGATGTGTTGTTTTCTCTCATCCATATTTATTCTTATATTTGTTGCTTTGAATATATTTGTGGTGTTGTTTCACACATAGGTGTAGGTTTCTTTGTTGTTGTTACTGCTGCTGCTTGAAACTACTTTATTCATTAATTAGCACTTCCTTTGTTTCACACATTTAAGTTTTATTGGTGTGATTATTTGTTCGAATTCACAGCACATACCTTCCGAGTATACCAAGTTTTTTAATATTGTTGCGTAATTAATTCTAGGTAAATAACTTAATTATATGGGATCCAAGCACATATAATTTGTGATAGCAAAACTTTGTTCAAACTTTCCTCGGAAGTCCTTGTGTTGCACCTCACCCACCATTTTTTTTTTACCAAAAAAACTTTGTTCAAACTTGAAAGAAAGAAAAAATTACTGCGCAACTAAACTTTATAAACTCTAATATTTTTATGAGCACGAAATTGTATGTTAGAAGAGCAAAACATTTTGTTGACTAAAGAAGAACAAAACATTAAAGTTCAATATACTTAGCTTGTATAAATACACATGTTGTGCTGAATAAGGAGTAGTACAAAATACAGCAAAGAATAATCACTTCTACAAATATAATTTAACTAAATCGGTATAAATGGTAAGTCCATTTGCACTAGTTATAACTTGGATTCAAATTTGAAATGTCTGTTTCATATACGCTTAACATAAAATATTGCATAGTAATCTTCTTTGAGATTAATGATTCTTATTGAAATAGTAACTCGATCCCCTAGCTATCACCTAATTTTTTTTTAATTATATAAAAACATTTTTAACAAATGAAAAAACTTCTAACTTAAAATTAAGTAGTCTTCTCTAATGCATGTGACGTGAGCATGTATGTCAATAGTACATTATAGGAATGTAAATGAGCTGAGATATATTGATAAACTGTCAATAGTACATTAGGAGTAAATACTTGATCAAGTTGGTTTTGTTTAATTAAATAAATAAATTCATTTTTAATATTAGACTGGGATAATTAAATGATATAAGCTCAAGCTCGTAAAACTCAAATGAACAGCTCATGAATAGTTTGTTTATAAGCTCAATACAAAAACAAACAAAAAAACAATTAGTCCAAAAGTATTATATACACTTTGTTGTTTATATATATTTATGGTCTTACAGTGCTAAAATTAGTTTTGAACTTTTTTCATTATAATCCAGATGAAGAAAAAATTGTACAATATCCAAAAAAAAAACAAGATACAAATGAGTTTAACAAATCAAACCCAACTTTATTAATTTTTAATGACAAGTACAAATCATTCATTCTTTTGTTTTTGTTACATGAGAAAAGGGGGAAACAAAAAGGAAAAATAAATTACGTCCTTACAAAAGCACCCTAAGAGCATCAGCTAGCAAACAAATTAGAAGGAGGCTCTTGAAGTATAATTAGAGGATCTACGTTAGAAGCTTCCAACTTTGCTAGCACGTCTGCACAAGCATTCCCTTCACGAAAGGTGTGATGAATAAATATTGTCCATTCTTTTTTCATGAAATCTTTAATAATTTCTAACTCATTAGCATAATGATGAAACTGAGATGTTCCCTCTGTTTCAATTTGAACCACATGCAAGGAATCTGGGAAACACATTACTTTCCTAAATTTAGCCTGCCAACACAGTTTGATGCCCACTAATTAAAAACGCTTGTATTTCTGCATAGAGAATATTGGACAAACCTACACTCCCATAGAAACCAAATTTAAATGTTTCATCATGGTTACGTACCAAGCCACCAAACCATGTCTTCCCTGGATTAGTAAGAGCATTTCCATCTACGATGAGAATCATGGCATTGTCATCCCCTTTACTTATTCCAACACACCTCACGAAGTTGTTCGATGAGAGTGGGAGGTTGGATTTCCAAACGCCTGCTTGAAACCTGTAGTTGAGTAAAGATAGATGTTATAATCTACTAGTAGTTCAAAAGAGTTGTTCCGTGGAATCATTCATTCTTTTCTCAAGGCAAACTCAAGTTTTAAGTATTCCACTCATTTAAACTCTAATTTAAATCAAATAGTTAAAGAGGAGAATTCAAATACTCCTGTTTTATCCTGCATATAATTCAATAAGTCAATTAGTTTGGGATTTGACACTTGTCCAGTGACGGAGCCAGAAATTTTTCAAAGCCTGGGCAAAATATTTTCAGAATATATATTAAACAGTTTAAAATAATAGCAAAATTGTGAATTGGTGCAGTTGTATGTTTTGTTGAAACTAACATGGAGAACCGCTATTTACCACGGATCCAAAAGGAGGGTTTACCACGGATCAAACCCACACTGTAGCAGGGTCAGGTAGCGCGCCTAACCACTGCAACACAATGTAACATATTATATGTTATGGATAATATGATAATTATAGGTACGTTGAGGACTGCAGTGACATCTATGAATCTCCTACAAGATCCGGGACAGAGTCCCGGACTCTGACACTTGAAAGATTTTGACTTAAAATGAAAGTGTAATATGTGAACTTATTAAAAAGTAAACTACTACTATTTTATAAATCCAAAAGCGAAAAACGATTTGGATTTGATGAATTATTTATGTTCATGCACCTGTCCCATCCCCATCAACTGTGAGGGACGTAGTTTTATACATGCATTATGCATAGTCACGTAACCCGTGGCCAAACCAAGAAGCCAAGTGTGGCATGGCATAGTTCAATAATGTTAAGATTCTCGTTATGATATAAAATGTAAGTATAGTATAGTATAGTGCGGTCCCCCATCGCATGCAAAAGCAAATCTCTTCGCCTTTTGCTTCTGATTGTTGTCCAATTTAAACCCTAGTTTGTGTTGCCCGACAAATGAATTTGAGCATTCTTATTCTTATGCAAACCATATAGTATAGTATATATGATTAGTAAAATCTCATGTTCATTTTCTTGGCAAGTAGGAGTATATATTTAGACCAAGTATATGTTTGTTATATTGGCTGAATAGAAGTCAATCATACTAACGATAGAGTGTAAATGCTGGCTAGACTAAGCGGTAAATTTGTAGGAAGTGTCTTCTTTTCCAATAAAACATCGCTTAGTCCAAGAACTTCTGACCAAAGTTCTTTTTGGGGGTTCATCCATGTTTGCTGCCCGAGATATTGATTGATGCCACCATAAAAAGATAATATTGATCTAATACTTAGTTCCCTCACCATCATCATTTTTTATTTATTGGATCTTACTAAGGAGTCTCTCAATATTAGTTAAGGAATCCATAAATTAAAAAAATTGTATTAGAAATATAAGATGTTATTTTTGATCAAGTAATAATTATCCTTTTTTTTTATGAAAATTTACTTGTTTAAGATGTTTAACCAATATCTATGTGACACTCTTTAGCATTCTTTAAACACTAGTTAAGGAAACAAATATAGTAGAAATTTCTTGAAAGTTGTGTAATCAAGCATTAACAAGTAGGCACATGTTAACTTGTGCCTTGAAGGGCACATGTTAAAGAACTCATTATAGAAATATACGCATCAAAAGTTGTGCATTCAACTTCTTAAAAATTAAAATGTTATGTTTTCTAATGTAATGTTACTTTTTAGCGTTCTTTAACATGTGCCATTAGGGCACAAGTTAGCATGACTCTAAAAAGTATAGAAAATGTTGTTTTCAATGCAAAACTTACCTTTTTTGTTTTCTTAACTAACGTCCGGGGGCACTAGTTAGCATAATCTTTTTTTAAAAAAATCTTATTGGAATATGCGAGTGTGATTCTCCTCAAGGTCTCAGGTTCCATTCTCCTCAATGTCAATGTAGGTGGGTTAATTTAGCTTCTTAAAAAAAATGAGTATCATAAAATATGATTTTGTGTTAATAACAATAAACTTGGAAAAAGTCGGTCCTAGTTTTTTAGTTAGAGAAACTACACATTCTCTCTAAGTTTTCTTTCTCTTTCATCCATCGAGTATGAGTGATTTTAAGTCATTTTTTGATCTAGAATCAGCCATCAACATCTTTGTTTCCCTTTCTTTCAATCTAAATAAGTGATTACACATATAAAGCTTTTTATTTTGTTGTGTTTTTTTTCGTGATTTCGTCGTCTAGGTGCGGCGTCGTTTGATTTTGCCTGTTGTTGTGGTGTTTGTTTAGTTGTTATTGAAAGAAACATAAGTAAGTCACAAATTCAATCAATGATTTGGGCATCAAAGTTGAAGATCTGGAAGCTTGGATATTCTGGTGATTTAGATTTTATCATATTATTTGTAGGCATTTTGTCGTTGTATGTTATTTATAACTTGGGTGGTGTGAGTTTGTTCGCAAATTCACCTTTTACGTTTTTAGCAATGTTGATCATGTTATTGTATCTGATGTATTCTATCAATTTGAATGAATGAATGTCGTTTTGCTTTTGTAAAAACAAAACAATAAACCTGGAAAATATTTGAGCGACATTGGATTTTGATGATATTGAAGATTTTAATATATTTTGATAAGAGAGAATTCAATAATGATTATTATAAATTATTTTTTATGAGATATAATGATTTATTAAAAGAAAGATGGAGACAATATCATCAATGTCATAAAAACTCAATGTCATGTAAACGTAACCCAATAAATTATCATATACCAAAGAGAGCAGTAAATTTATCAATAATGTGTATTAATTTTCAAAAAAATGTCCTTATAATTGGCCCAATAAATCTATTATGTTATATTTTCCTTTTACTAAGTCTTATTACATGTATTGTAGACAAAATAGAAAGAATGAAGTAATCATGACAAGTAGAAAGAGTGACCAAAAGAGTGGTGAAGCTTAGTTAGGGACCTTAGAGCACATTATGAGTTCTAATCTAAACTAATGGAAGACCTTGTAGTTTGTACATCTCTTGGACACACAAAGGAAAAAGGGGGAAATAGAAGAAAAAAGCTAAGGATGGATCCATCAACAATGGGAAATAAGGCACATCACACCACTAGTTGCAAAAACTCGAGGACCAAAATTGAATAGGACTTAAGGCTGAGGTTGGGCCTGAAAAGGAGAGGGGGGTTTGTCCTTCTGACACAATTGCACATGGGGATGGGTGTTGTGCTGCTTGCTTTTGTTGCTCTCAATAATACTACAATATTGTTAATATTTTTTTCTCTATTTGTGAGAGAGACAAATGTATATTTGTATAATTTTTTTATCTTTATAGGGAGGATATATGGGAGAGACAAATATATTATTTAAAGGCTATAGAGCTATTGTGTGGGACTATGGGGATTAGGATTGCCTTTTCATCATTATTTTGACTTTTCACTAAACCCTGATAGAGTTTCTTGTCAAATACCTTTATCAAAGGAATTTTCCACCTAGTCACACTTACCTTATTATTGTTTGGTATTGCATTTATAAAAAATAATAATCCATTTTCAACTTTTCAGGCAGAGGTACAGAGGAGGGTGCCATCTTGTGTCTCACCTAATATCGCTCCCTTATGTTACTTCATTATCTCAATAATATCAATTCTAAGATGGGGAAAATACAAGATGGAGAAATGACCCCACTGATGTTTAAATGGATACTTAAATATTAGGAACTCATTTCATGTGTTAATAAGAAAAATAATAAGATTTCACTGTACATATGAGAAAGATAGAGAGAAAGGTATGTAACTTTTCCTTTTAAAGATACACGATCATTGTCCATCAACTACATATTTATATGGATTCTCTCGAAATCATATAAAAATTTTAGAAATAGAAGAGACTTTTGAACATAAATGATTTCGAGAGTCTTTCTAAAAATTTTACATAGTTCAAATATAAAATTCTCTACTTAGTTATTTGAACTATGTAATAAATACTATGATAGAAATTTAAAAAATAATCATATTTCTCTCTTAAACTATGCAAACCTTTTTTTTTGTGAGACATTAGATCTGGCCGAGATACAACCCAAACAGTGATACATTGTATAAATTAGGTCAAATGGACCAACCTTAATCTATCATAACAAAATTTCACTAACCATGAGCGCAACCCAACGAACCCGCATACGGGCGCGAAACCAGGTTAAAAAATGAAAAGTGAACATTTGTGAAGAACAATTAGGGTTTAAATCTGGTGAATGGATCGACTGTCAACATAGTATCAAAATCCAAGTGTCAACAGCTCCTTGAACAATGTAGCAGGCATAAAAGCGCTCTTTCAAGCAAGAGGTACCCGAGTGTAGGCGGAAATAACACCTTAATACAAGTAAAACTCAACATATCTAAAAACATCATAGAGTTGAAAAAGTCATACCATCTAACACAAATTTCAAACAGACTCGTAAGAACTCAAATCGAGAGACAGTACCCTAAACTATGTAAACTAATATTTATTAAGAATGAATTTAATACTATTGTTTTTTGTAATCCAATATAGTCATAGTATTTTATAACAAAACGAATACTAGTTTGTTCTAAAAGTTGAATTATTCGTCTCGTTTGAGCTAAATGATTAAAAGAGCCGAGGAATTAACCGTCAAAGTTTTGGCAACAAGAAACATGCTACTATTACATTTAAGGCTTAATTGCACTTTTGGACCCCTATCTTTCCAAAAGTTGCGGTTATGGACCCTTAACTAATTTAAATACAAAACAGCCCCCTATGTTTTGATTCTTTGGCAGTTTTGGACCCCCAAGGCAAAAAAAAAAAAAAAAAAATTTGACACGTGACACCTCACTTAGGGTGCCACGTCAGCGTTGACCGAGTCAACAATGGACTGGGGGTCCAAAACTGTCAAAGAATCAAAACATAGGGGGCTGTTTTGTATTTAAATTAGTTAAGGGTCCATAACCGCAACTTTTGGAAAGATAGGGGTTCAAAAATGCAATTAAGCCTTAATTTTAATTACTTTCCTTTCAAAAAAACATTTTTTATTAACAAAATAAACAAGTACTAGTTTGTTCTTGACGACCATTTACTTATTTGCTTGATTATTTGTTTATTTAGTTTGCTAGATCATGTCAAAAATTGTATAGTGCTGCCATGAACTCGAGGCCAAAAAGAACCGATAAAAAAGTAAGGTATGGAGTATGTACATATAATATAATAATTCTGAAACATCATTTATGGTATACGGCTTATCACACAAAGTCAATGTAAAAAGAGATGCATTATATCATATTCTACTCCTTATAGATTGTAATCATGACTGCTCCAAAATTTTCAAAGTAGGTCCCTCCTTCTTATGTAGACATATTTGGGCCCCACCCTCTATCCCAACCCAAGTCCACCACCATGTGCCTTTATAAAGATAAATAAATTCAACAAGTTTATTTATTAAATAATATTCACCAAATTTCTTTTACAAAATAAAATTTATTAAGGAGACATAATTTATATAAAATTACATAGAACTATAATCTTAGAGAAAATTTACAACAAAATTAATGTATAATCTGAAAAGGGAAAATGCTAAGTAGTGTTTTTAAGACATTTATTAAGAAGTCTAAAGAATGATTTTTGTCTTGAAATTGATACATTCAACACATTGAAACTTAAAATCCAAATCAGAACAATTGCGAGCGAAACGTAACCATATACACTGATCGCAATAGATCAATCAACTGAATTTCTCAATTCACCAAAGTACTGACAAATTAATAAGCAACACACACAATACTACCAACTAACATTCCAATAAATAAACAGAGTGAAACTATTTGAACAACAAACGTTAACATCATGTGCCCTATCTCTATTTTGTGAGCTACCTAATTAACATGATACATCTCACATTGATATATGTAGACAAGAAATCGGTGCCCTATGTTCCCCGTCACCCCAGCCACTCTTTTACCACCATCCCTTCAATGATTCCTTGTCCTTTATTCTTCTGCAACCCCCCAAGGTTATAGCTACTTGCTTCTTTAGCTACCATTATTGATGTAGCTGAATATTTGATGAACTGCTTCTGCTATATCATTTGCTGTGCCTAGCTTACAGTCTTCTTCAATCTGTATCACCCATATATACAGCTCATTATTGATTTATTTATCAAATAATAATAAATAGTACTAATAAAAAAACTTAGAAAATTTGTCAAAAAAATAACTTAAAATGTGTTCAATGTAGTATGTATTTCTACCAAAATCTTGAAACAAGCTGATGATGTGGTCGCCTTAGCTAATTTATGGGCTACCTCATTTGCTTGTATCCTCACAAACTCAACACTAAAGTTAACATAATATTGTTCAAAAATAATTTTATAATTATGAATAATCATCCCAAAATCTATTATCCTAATGTGCATGTAAATAAATAATTCAATAATTTAAATGATCCGACTAAATTATTTTAGTTAAATTTTTTTATTTATGTGTATGGCCGAATATATTTTTATCAGATGTTGTGACCAAATAAAACTTGCAACAATAATCATAGTTCCTCTTTCAAATAGTGTGTTCTTTTTTTTTTTGGTCAATATCAAATAGTGTGTTCTAAAAACAACATTAGCTCCAGCTTATACCTTGTGGACTAACTCAACACTTCTTAAATATACATAAATTTATTAATTTTAAATATTGTAATAATTTATCAAAATGCATTTTATTTAATTTTATATTGATAAACAATGTTGGAACCAAGGAAGCCAGGTTTTGCTTAGATTGCAAGTCAGAAAAGAACAGTACTCTGACTTGATACCATAGTGAGTTGACCAATTTTAAAAATAATATAAAAAGAAAACACTATGATGAGTGAAAAGACAGAATAATACCTTGAGATTGAAGGAGTAGAGTACAGAAGACTCAAAAGATGTGATGTTTAGGTGAAGAATAGTTAGCCTAAGATTTTCCAAAGCAACAATAACCTTTATCAATTGACCAGCCTTTTTTTTGCACTCAATTTTCAAGTTCACATGGGTTTGAATCAATGTCACTTTTATATCTGCTGCTTCTGATTTGTTTTCTGCCTTTACCTCATTTTCTTCATAAGGTGATAATTTCATTCCATAACTAGGTGGTGATGATGATGATGAGGAACCAAAATCTTCATTCTTTTTTATCCTTTTTTGTGCTTCAAGAGATTCAAGCAATTGTTCTAACTCTTTCACAAAATCAATTGCTCCTCCAATTATTGATGCTTGGTCACCCTATCACATAAACAAAACAAAAAATCTTTACCAAAGTGAATTCTTTTTCAAAAAATAAATAAATAAAAAAGCAAAAATACAACAAAAAAAAAAAACTTTACCAAAGTGAATTTTTTTAAATAAACAAAAAAGCAAAAAAATTTAGTATATATTTAAATTTTACAAAATGAGTGACTTTGACAAAATCAAAGTGTTTTCACAAAAAGCAAATTGAAAAAATCACTAGACACTAATATTTTATTGAAGCTAAAAAATTTAATTTTTACTAAAATCTCATTAACATAATGTGATTATGTCAAACTCAAAGAAAATCCAAACATGCCCTTGTATACAAAACCAAAAAAGATTGGATTTTTAACATGAAAATTTCAAAAGAAAGGATTTTGAAGAAAAGGGTATAAGAATTTGACATCAAATTTCATAAAGAATGATTGAAAAGTTCATACCCTTTGAACATATGAAGAGGGCATGAGAGACCTAAGAACACTGAGATGATCATTCATTTGGCGTCTCCTATTACGTTCAACAGCAATGTGTGTCATTCTTTGATTCTCAACATCTTCCTTATTCTTAACCGGTCTTGTTCTTTTTCTCTTTCTCTTTTCCCTTGTTGTTCCTTGTTGAGATTTGGAACATGATTGTGCTGTTTTTGTTTCTTCTTGTTGGTTACATTCATAGCTTGTTTTCTCAATGCATGAAGTTGAAAGTGAAACTTTATTGCTTTCTGATTTCACTGGTGATTGCATCTCCAACATTTCTTGTGTTACGCAGCTTTCAAATTCCAATGTTGTGCCTTGAACTTGTTGTGAATCCATTCTAGGAATGTAAGCTATGTCTTCCCATGGTTTTTTCATATGTTGTAGCCTTAAAAGTGTTTGAAAGTTTTGTTCTTTCAAAGGAAAAAACTGTGGAGAATCAACACTTTGTAGCATTTGAAGAAATGGCATGTTATCTTCTAAACTTGATATGAGAAATTGCTCTTCCTCTTCAAATCTCAAACTTTGTTCATCAAGTAATGTTTGGTCTAAACAATTCACTTCACCAAAGAACTGCAAAAAATGTGTTAATTTGTTAAATAATAATGCAAAAAGAAAAAGTGAAGCAAAGTTTGGTTAGATTTCACTATCAAAACTCAACTAAATAATTCAAAAGAAGCAAGGAATATATGCTTCAATGAATGAGGATGAATTTGGAGTTTGGTAAGAATGGAGAAAAGGGGTAAGTAATAAAATAGTAACAAAAATAGTATGTCAACAAAAGAGAGCAAGAGAAGAGAAATGTAATTTTTAGGAAAATAGCAACATAATGCATTCAATGCAAAAAATGTAATGCAAAACTAAGAGAAAGAAATACATACACAAGAATTGATGGGTCCTTGAAGCCTCTCCATGATCAAAGAGGTGTATATGTCACACTTAAAATTAATTTAATGCTTTAGCTTTCAATGAGGGTGACCAACATTCCGTATGGTAATGATTTATACTAACAAAAGAATGGTAATAAATGTAAAACCATAAGAAGAAGCAGAATAAGACCCCATATGAGTAATACCCCAAAAAAATATACTCTTTTGTTTTATGATATTATTGATATACTCTCTTATATAGAATATAACAATAAATGCTTTGTTAGTAACCAACAAACAACTCTTAAGTCTCACAACAAAGGAAAGAGAAATTTTTGTGTGTGTGTGTGAAAAGAGAGAGAATAGGATTGATCTAAAATCAGTAGAGGGATTGTGGTAAGAAATGAAAGGTGGAAACTTCTTAAATGGGGTTGCAAGAGATATGCTAGGCTAAGCTATGAGATATATTTGAAGGTGTGTGTGAGAGAGAGTTGGTAAGAGAGAGAGTTGGTAAGAGAGAGAGAGAAGGGTTGTCTGATTTGTAAGGTCCCAAGCATTATTGGCGGGGTGTGTGGCAGTTTTGTTGTCTATCAGCAGGGACAGATAGTTGTGGGACTCTTCACCATCTCTCTGTGTGTTTCTCTCTCTCTCTCTTGAAAGATGAAAAAGAAAGAAACTTTGGAAAAGATTGGAAAGGTTTTATGTGGATTGTGTGGTTTGTTTGATGATGATAGATCAATCACTTCAATTTTTTCTATGGACTATTTATTATTAGTTATACATAAGTCCAAATTATAGAACTTGCAACGTATATTTTTTAGTTATATTATTATTTGTCAAAAACAAAAAATTAGTTATATTAGTTACACATTATGGATATGTCTAGAGTTGATCTAAAAGTCTAGATCAAACCATTACATTAAAGAAAATGCTAACTAGGTTATTGGATACTAGTTAAATAAACTAATATATAAATATTGTATTGACAAACGATATTAACCATCAATATACAACTTATAACTAATGTGATTGGCATAAGTGAGATAGAAATCCAACCTTGGACGAAAAAGTACATATTAAACAACATAGATAATATATATGTTTTATGCTTAAAGTGTTAAATTAAGATGTGAAGTGAATTTTTTTCGTGTGTCATTGCTCTTAACTCAATATAATGATCCTTGAAACACCTTTCACGATCCAATAATTATATCGAAGTTGATGATTATCCTAAAAGGGAATAATTACTTGTATCAATAGTATCTTTGTTAATGGTGGTCAAGCGAGTATCTGATTAACATAGTGGCAATGACAATACAAGTTTATGTAGATGAAGACACTTTCGCTTGAAGGATATCATATCCAAATGAATGAAGATACATATAGTTGAAGAGATTGTTGGTGATGGGGAGTTAAATGTCCCAAATTAGATGAAAATTGAAGGTTGAACAACATTTATGTAAAATGGCTAATATAGTAATATACCTAATATTTTAATGTTTTAAGTTAAAAAGTGATGTCGATTTTTCTCTATATAGTTGTTCTTAATCCATTGTAATGATCTATCGAGTTTCCCTCGTGAACCAACAATTTACATTTTGACATTTGATAATAAAAAACCAGAGCTTACACTTCTTAAATAAACCATTATAATAATATTCCAATGAATTGTTTAATACCAATATATCACACCAATGAATCACAACTTATAAATTTAATAAACAAAGCCATTATTTATTATAAGTCTTTTAGGCTTATAAAAAACATTGTATATACCGATATATAATTTAGACCATAATATTTAAACATCCTACTTTTTAATAGCATTCATTCAACACTTTATTTTATCTTTTTATATCACATCATAGACCTATTACATCTACTATATCATTTTACTTTTTTATTTAATTTAAGGTGTATAGCAAGGTATCCAAAACATTTTCCTAAAGTTTAGTAGATAAATTTTACAAGTGTATAATAATAGTAACAATTTTCTTTCCCTCAAAAAAGAAAATAGTAACAATTTTCTTTCTATAAAATAAATAAACCTCTGTTAAAGTTCAAGACTGAAGAGCACGTATTTGTGCACATGCCATCACTTGTTTATCCGCCAGTTCTACTAGTCAATTTTTACTGCATGTCTGCACATGAGGGCAGTCGGACAGCCGAGCAAATACAAAGGTAAAGGTAAAACCTCTTGGATTTTTTTTCCTTTTGCAATAAACAAAATTTATTTGTTAATTAATTAATTTTTGTTAAAAATGATGATCGAGAATGAAAATTAATTTAAGTTAAAATACATTTTTAACCCCATATTATATTAACTTAAGAAACTAGTCTCTTTTTAAAAATTTCCTCTAAATTACATTCTTCCACATACGAAGTTGATATTATATTTTGTACCCTTGTTCAAAATAAATTAGTTTTAGTTAAAAGTCGATAATTTAATCTTCAAATAAACAAGGATCACTTTGATAGAACCAAATTGTTCGAAGTAACATTATACAAAGGGGAGTCTAAGATTTCTTCAAAATTAGAGATCAACACATAAACTATCTTTGACTGAAAATGTATAAAAAGGATTAAGGTCTCAAAATCATACATCAATCACATTATATTTGAAAGAAATGTTAGATAATAACACCACATAGTCTTCCATTAACAACCCCTATTTTGTTATAGAATCTTATGTAATTTCTCGAACAATCTCCTTAATAAAAGGGGATCGGTCTTGTTTTTTTTTTTTTTTGAAACATATAGGATCCTTATCACTTCACTTTTTAAGACCCCCCACCCTAGCCACCTAACCATCCTTATATCTCTTAGGGCTGAAATCAGCAAGCTAATCAGTACTTTTGTTGTCTTCTCACCAAGTATGATGAACCTGAATGTGCCACATACAATTCTAGAGATTTTGAATACGCCGAATAATTGAAGTGGTAGTCATATAAATCTTGCAAATATATCTGACCATGTTAATAAGCAATTTAGGACCACTTTTCGCATAAAGATGTGAATTTTTGTCACTCAAAACTAGCTCCAGAGCAAGGTAGAGAACCCCACGTTTATGCCTGATGACTATCACAATCGTTAAATTTGCAAAAGAAAATCCTTGAGCCATCTCTCATTAGTATAACAAAGAAGATCACCACTAGCTACATGATTCCCATTTTCTCTGCATGCTTCATCACAATTGAGTATAAGTCATTCCTCACGAGGATGCTTCCATTCAATGAAAATTATTTCAATGTGACAAGGATCATCCTGAAGATGATTATGTATGAAATCTGACATGGTGCTAAAAAATGGTTAGATGGAACTAGTTTGATTAGCTTATCTTTGAAAATTATCCTTGGAGATTGTTTTGTTTTGCGAATAAATGCGAAAGTACTCATGAAAGTTGTCTTCCACCTCGAGTTGGGATCTCGATTCCAATACTTGTTAAGGTTAAGAAAAACCTAGTTCATGCAATCAAAATAAAAGAAGCCAATCATCTAGTCAAAAGGTACAAGTATGATCCCTACCTGAGTTGCATACATGCAGTCTCTGAGAACATTAAAAATAGTTTGATCCTCCATTCAACAAAAACAACGAAAAGATGATGCTATGCCCCCACCCGACCTACTATAATGGTAATTACTTAAATTATGATCATGAGTTACCAACCATAGGAAGAATCAAATACAATGTGGACCATTCTAATTCCACAAATTTTTTCAGCCACCTTCAATAATATTTTGATTCCCATACTGCACATTATACTCATTTATGATTGAGAAAAGATAGAGGAACTATATAGAAAAAAAAAAAGGATAAATGACTGATATGTTACAATTAAAAAAGATAAATGACCTCTAGAGTAATTTTTCACTTTCCTATCAATACATTTATTTGGCGTAAACCAGATATTCTCTGTGTATAACTGTAGAGACTAACCTCTTGAGTCTTGTGGGATCGATCCAAATGAGAGGTAAACTCTTCCTAAGAGTTTTAACGTTGTTGCATGCCTAAAGCTGGATTCGAACCCGAGACCTTGTTAATTTAGAAGAGTCCTCTTAGGTTGTTGTTAATACATTGTGTCACCATGTTGCATTTGTGATAAGTGATTGCTTTAAGGGACATCATAGCACTTGACAATAATTGAAAAAGTCAATTTATTCTTGGGTTAAATATGTTTTTTGGCCCTTATAAATATACCAACTTTTCATTTTAATCTATTTTAAAAAAATCTTCAACTTTTAGCCCCGCAAAAGGTTTCTATCATCACTTTTGGTCTCTACTTTTAAACCAACTCATGTGTAACCATCATATTTTTGAATGAAATTTTGCCAAAATGCGTAGAATATTATAACAATTTGTCTAAAAAAATATAATTTTTTAACAAACCATGAATTAAATATGAATTAAGTGACAAAAACATAAAATTTCATATTTAATTCATGTTTTGTTAAAAAATTCTAATTTTTTTTAGAGAGATTCTAATAATATTCTAAACATTCTTAAAAAAAATCATTTTAAAATACGAAGGTTACACACGAGTTGTCTCAAAAGTAAAAACCAAAAGCAGTGATGAAAAACTTTTGAGGAACTAAAGTCGAAGAAATTTTGTAGAAGAACTAAAACAAAAATTTAATATATTTATAAGAACCCAATAATTTTTTATTTTTTTTAAGAATAAGAACCAAAAACATATTAAACCCTGTATTCTTATATCCGATTTAAATCCAAAATTGTATCTTTTCTCAAAAACACATGAACCTCCATTAAACCATGTTTAACACAACTTGTTCTGAGACTTCTATATGCTTCTCAAATTTATTATCCGTGTTCCATATCCAACTCCATGTATCCTAATAAAACCAACAGCTTTTAGATTGAAATCTATATATGTTGCATATAACATATGTTCCATTATGTACGTATTTCCTATGTCACAAACCTTGGTCCAGCAAAAATCAGCAACTTTGGAGTTGAAATCTAATGAAGATTTTTATATCCATAGTACCATTTTTCATTAATCAGATATCTTCAAGTGATTTATTCCTTAGATATATTCATAATCAAGACTGTCAAGTTTCTTTCCAAGCCAAAATCTCTATATATCTAACAAAATTGAAGTGATAAATTTACGAATTGGTTTCAACTTCTCTCATAAGTTATTCTTCAATTTTCTTGTAAAAACTACTTTTGCTCTGATTACAGCCGTGTTAAAGGTGCTTTTTCATGTGTTTTTGAAGAAGATACAATGTAACGGTTTAAATTGGATATACGACAACAACAACCAAGCTTTATCCTAATAAGTGGAGTCGGCTACATGGATTAAATTACGTCAGTGTTATATCATAAACCATATTTGGATTCAACTTATTGACTTCTAAATCATTTTTAATGGTTTCTCTTATAGTTTTCCTACGTCTCCCTCAAGCTCTTTGGACCCGACCCTCCTCCATCTGATCAACTCTTCTTACGACGGCACGGGTCTTCTCTCTACATACCCAAATCATCTAAGTCTATTTTCTACCAACTTTTCTACTATAGGTGCTTCCCCCATTCTCTCTCTAATTGTGTCATTCCTAATCCTATCTAGTCCAGTCTTACCACTTATCAAGTGCAACATTCTCATCTCCGCTACACTTACTTGATTCTTGTGCTGGCTCTTCACCGCCCAACACACATACAACATAGTAGGTCTGACTGCTGTCCGATAGAACTTTTCTTTCAACTTAAGTGGTACTTTCTTATCGCACAAAACACCTAAGGTTCTTCTCTATTTCAACCATCCAACATGAATACGATGCTATTCATCTGGTTCTATTTCTCCTTCATTTTGTACTATGAGCCCAAGATATTTAAACCGTGTAACTTGGGATATGATATGATTTTCAACTTTCACCTTCACGGTCGACCTACTTCTCCTTTTGCTGAAGTTACATTTCATGTACTCCGTCTTGCTTCTATTTCTCCATGTAACTTGGGTTTAAATCGGGTACATGGACTAAATTGTCTTTTCTCTAGCATAACATGTGGTGATAAGGTGTGTTCACGTATGTAAATACCAGTCCAAGGTGTATTCAAAACATGGATGATAACATTACAAATTGGACCAAAAAGAGTAAGTTTTTCGTTAAATGTTCAATTAGGGACTAAAATGTTCCAATTAGTTTTTATGAAGGACTAAATGTTGTATTTTTTTGGGTAACGGACAAAATTGGCTCTCGGATTTTTCCTCAACGGCTAAAATAGGTCTTCACTTTTAAAATTTTATAAGATACACAATTAAAATTGTACCAAAAAATCATTTAGGAATCTCAGCTACTATAGAACTACCTTATCTCATATATACACTGAAAAACATGTAGGACTACCTTATCACCATTATGTCATGAATCCTACACCGATTATCATATGAACTGGGTTACCTTCATTGAAGTTCGTCCTCAATGTTATAGAGTTGACATTCATGATAAGATTAAGATAAATTGTGGACGGTAGCAACTGATTTATCTAACATAGTACATTTGGATAACTATGTATTAGTTATTATAAGTTATAACCACGTATCTATATGAAATACTATAGAAAATGGCACATTAATAGCTGGCCTCAAAAGCCAAAGACATTATCCATTTTTATGAACATTAATTGGCAAGACTCACAATCAAGATCTTTCACAAAATCTTCAACTCAATTTTAGCTCAAATTGTGAAGAGGCTTAATAAAGACGAGCATGTGCAAGATATCTTGAATCCAATGTGTGTGATGATTTTTTTCTTGGATTGTTGTTAACCCATTCGCGCGGTCCAGTGTTCCACAAGCTACTATTCTGTCGTATAAGGCGTTTTTTAGTTCCATGCATTACATTTTTCCATTGGTTTTACTTAGATTTGCCTAATTTAGTGTGAAGTGTTGTTTTCTTTTTCAGCATAATTAGGGTTTTTGACTTTGATAGACTAAACGTCCCAAACTCAAAGTATCTTCACCGCATAAGTTATTTAGACCCGTTATAAAACTAATTATCAAGCCGATAGGAGAACTTGTTATTTTAGCACTGAGTTGAATTGCTTTTCAAATGGACGACTGTATAATCATATTTAGACCTCATGAGCTTAGCTGACTTGGTAGGGACAATGCATAATATATGCAAGGTCCAGGGTTCAAACCCCGGCCACCACAAAATATATTCAAATTTTGTTTCTAGATAAACGAGTCACATTATCAACTCCTCAGACACACGGCACCGACCACCACAAAAACATTCAAATTTTATTTCTAGATATAAATGATATTGAATGATATATTTTTAAACCATATCGGTTAAAAAATAAATTGTATTTTAATATTTTCATTAGTTCATAATATTTATATTTTAATACCTAAAAAAGAAAATTAGTGATAAGAAACTTGTGCACAAGTACTCAATTGTTGTTGTTGTTCTATTGGATACAGAATAGCCAGGTGCATCATCAACTATTTCATTCAATGCTATCTTTATTTAATAAATCATGAAATAATTATACTAAAACCTAAAAAAGAACTTTAAATAATTATTAAAATCACATCACATTAATTAAAGTATGATAGTTACTTCCTGCTTATTCTGATGAGTGCCAAAATTATATACGTACACTCTACATCAATGATATGAAGCAAGTCGGTAGAGCATTTCTGTCTTAAGAACACAACCTGGTTTTCCATGACCCTACTAAGTAACTTGGCTGCATATGTTTTTTTTCCTTCTGCATATGTGATATGTCGACAAATTATATCAACAAATTTTTGTTCATCTTCATAAGTTGTATTTACAAAGAGTTTTTTTAGATAAATGTTATGTTATTTTTTTAATGTAATATTAAATATATTATTTCGGTTGTACTTTTTATTTAACTTTATGTATCCTTTTTTATTTTTGAAAAAAACTGTCTATTCTTGGAAATGGTATTATTTTATGATAATTGTTGAATAACCTTAATTTGATAAAGTTGTCTCCCTTATAACTTTTATTTATATTATTTTTGGTAATTTCATTCATATTATATAAACCATGAATAGAAGACAAACATGCAACAAGCTGCGCCGTTAAACATTTTTTGATGGCAAAATTAATCCTCGTAAACACAACATTCATGGACCTAGGAGACATGACATTTGAACTCTATGTGAATGTTCAACAACCTCTGGTGCTAGAAAACTGAAAGTTCAAAAACAAATGGTTTAAAAGCATATTGATTGTCAGAACACGCTTTCTCATGTTTGGCCACTTTGCTTGACGCAGGTTTTAACAGTGGCGGAGCCAGGAATTTTTTGGAGCCTGGGCAAAATAAAACAACAATAAGTTTTAGTGACAACCGCAACTGTAGGTAGAGGTATAATGTTTTTAAAATTGTCTCTTTAGAATTACCTACGGTTTTTTCCGTAGGTAAAGGTGGAAAACTTGCAGTGACAGTCATTTGTCAATGATAGACAGATTTAGCTAAGGAAATTTTTCCTATAGTGACGGATTTTGGCCGTCACTAAAAGTCAAATTTCTTGTAAATTTCTTGTAGTGATACAAAGAAAGTATGTGTTGAGCCAGGGCGTGTGCCCGGACTAGCTTGGGGGTAAAATCGCCCCTGGATTTTAGGATTGTCTGTCCTACGGTAAAAGATCCAACACCTAATCTCATAAGTGGTGAAACTTTAGTCAAGAAAAAAACAATTATAATAAATTATATAACACTTATAATAAACCGATCTTGAGTGATAAACAAGAAAAAAAGAAAAGAAAATTTACTCAACAAAAAAACAAAAGAATGGTCGATTCTTGGTGACTCTAGTTGTTTTAAGAGTTAGTGTGTCTGTTGTTGCCTTCACTCTTGGGGTAGAGGCAGCTTATATTGGGTCATATATCTTTTGTAATACTAATCAATTACCAAAGTTTAAAACTTTGGAAAAACCAATATCTTCATTTCTATGTATCTTAACCGTTGGCTTGGATATTGGAAATGTGGCTTCATATATTTCACTAGCTTCGGATAAATATTGCTGCAGCAAATTATATGTCACACTCAGAAATTAAAGACGTTAGTTAGAGTCAGTTTTTATAACTCAATTAGAGTCGATTATAGAAAATATTTTTGGTCTATATTTTTTTGCCATAATTTCTAAGTGATTAACAAACTTTAAATAAGGATAAAATGTTCATGAGAATTCAAATTCAAATTTTGGTTTAAATAATTGTTGATAAAACTTTACTTATCTTTCGACTGAATTTTAGATTAATAGGGTGCTCATTCTAAGAACGGTAGGGTTAAAACCAAAAAAAAATTGATCAAGTAGGAGGTTAAAATTTATCTTAATTTATGTATAATTTTGAGGTAATAGTAACTTTTAAAATCTAGGAAATGAAAAATTGTTCAATGGTTTTACTATGTACCTGTAGATGCCTTCACTCTTGGGGCATGAGCAGTTTAGGATGTTTTCTTTTGTCTTGTACTATATACTACGTAATCAATGATTCAATGCCCACTATACTACGTATGATTATTACTCTTTACAGATAAAAAATAACTAGAAATACCAAAATCATATAAATTTGTAAGAATATTTTGCTGTTGTCTCAGAATTGTTGCATCATTTACTAACTCATTATTTTAATTGCATCATACAATCAGAAGCATGTTCTTCTAACACTATAACCGTGCAAAACATTGGACACTGATTCCCTGCATTGAAAAAAGAACGCGGTTACACGCAGATTTCCATCACGATGGTAAATATGAGATCAGATGGTTCAGATTACACAATAACAAAATCCGTTTAGCACGAAGTTAATTTGAGATCGGCCGACTTGAATATTGTGTATTGCAATTACCACACTTAATCCAAATCTCACAACTTTGGATATATCCATAGAATTTACAACACAGTTTAAAAGACTTTCTCATTATAATTGCACCAACAAATTCAATTGAGACTAGACTTATCATTAAATCAGACAAATTGATAAACCTTACAATCTCAGGCTCTTGCATGTAAAACACATGATTTGTCAGTAATACAATCCAAAACACAATGGTTGTTGGCTGTTGCTCAAGTGGGGGCAGGGAATAGGGACCATTTTGGGTAAAAGTAGGAATGCTTGTAAGATATCATTTGAATCATACAAAAAATTCAACATTTAGATGTCATGATTCAGATCTTTCAACTTAAGTTATGATCATAGGTATGAATCCAACTTTAGAAATATAGCAGCATTAAAACTCTTACGGAAGATCTTTGTTGTCCATTGAGGCCTTACTCAATTCAAAAGATCTCTTTCCACAATTGCACATGAGAGATACTCGATTTACTCGCACATAAAATGTAAACAAATAAAGTTTCAAACAAGCTAAGACCTAATAAAATATTTGTTAACTAGAGAGAGATGGAAAGAAGTAACGACTCGTCACTACAATTTAGCTCCTCCAAAGTGAACAACTTAAGTAGTCTCGACTCTCAACTATAGATAAATAAATCAAAATCACTCATATTACATTCACATGCATAATTTAGGTATTTTGAAATACTAATCACAGATTTTCTCACTTTATTATCAACTCAAGATAAAACTTAAATCACCCATCATAGCAAAATTGTATAAAGGTCAGAGAGATCACAACATTAGAAAGCAATGGTAATGGCAGACACCTATAGAGACTCCAACAAACAAGTCAATAAGAGATTAAAAAATGTGTATGCTGGTGAAAACACAATCTAAACGATGGCCTTCTCCCGCGCGCCCTTTAAAATTTTCAAAAATGCCCTTGTGCAGTCTGGATTTTAAAATCCGGATTCATGTTTACTATTTCGGATTTTATAATCCGGACAATTCTTATGTATAATCAGCCATCAGACTCTCTCACATTTCAGCAGTTTTGAGTTTTGCTTTTAAAAACAACAAAAAAACTAAGTAAAAAATGCTAAAAACCTGTCAAATAAAATCATAAAAATAGCACCAAAAAATTCTAAAAATTAAATAAAACTAATGCAAATTTTTTCTTATTTTTCTGAGAATATGAAAAATTACAAAAAAAAATGAAAAATGGGTCTAAATGATGGAATTTTGGATTTTGAGGGGCGGAGTCCTGTAAGAAGTCCCTTCTACGGGAGTCATGGTCCTTGAATTTTTTTCTGATTTTCTGGGAATGTTTCGGAGCAATCCGATCAAGTAGTCCGAAAACCCGATTTTTTACTAAGAACAGGTAACAATAACCCAAAACAGAAGGATGAGAGTTAGGAAGATTAATATTGTCCCTAAAATGACTATCCATGTTACAAACATGTTTAGAATTTGTGCTGATACAGTTCAGATTATATAATCCGAACTGTTTTACCTTGAAAATGGGTGTTTAGGGGGTTTCCGGATTATGTAATCCGGAAACATCATGTAACGCGCCCTATTTTTTGAAGTTTCCGGATTACAAAATCCGGAAAAACCCGTTACTCATTTTTTCACTCTTTAACAAAAGAAAACATCATTCCGGATTATATAATCCGGAATGGTCCGAGGGTAATTTTAGAAAAAATAGGGCGTGCGAGGAAAAGCATAGGGTGGGAAAAGTAATGCTCTTAGAAGTTTATGAATTGGTCTGGACGTTTCCTGCAGCCCATGGACTCATATCTGGGTCTGTTTTGGGTTCAAAACACCAACCACAAATCTGACAAAAACCAAGAATTTAACAATAACATCACATGGATAAAAAAAATAGGCATGCAAATATAAATGCTCAAACCTACACTCTTGAACAACTAGCAATAAGAGCAAGAAGGTATTATTATTATTATTATTATTATTATTGCCATGGAGAGAATTGAGTTCCAGAAACACAATGGCCACTAACAATCAATAGGAAAGAAACTAGCGCTCTATCTGAATAGTTACATGGCTAATGTTATAAACTCTTTTGATGTAGTCAACAACTCTGTCCAATACAATGTCTGCATCGGCATCGCGGTTGATTTTAACATGACATGCCAACAAAATCTTCCCAACTGTGATAGCCCAAATGTGGAGCTCATGAACAGCCACTACTTCCTCCATCTCCAATATCCCCCTTTCAAGCTTAGTAGCATCAATCTCGCGAGGCGTACTCTCCATCAGAACTTCCAAAATGTTTCGCAGCATATTGATAGTTGTTCCCAAAACAATTGCCGAAAAGAATAGAGTGCAAATTAAATCAACTATTTTCCATTCTGGTTTATACCATATAACTGCTCCTCCGATCATTACTCCAATACTTTGGATAGAGTCGCCGAGTACATGGAGATAAGCCCCTTGCACATTTATGTTCCTCTTCTTGGATTTTTCTTTGGACTCGCCGAGAAGTGGTTCGGTAACACCTTCATGTGCGTGATGGTGAATGTGATCTTCATGAGTATGATGGTGGTGCTCATCTTTTGTAAGATCATGTGTAGAAACTGTAAGTCCGTGACTGTGGCCATGATGACCATGTCCGTGGTCATGACCGTGACCATGGCCGTGATCATGACCTAATAACACAGCCATAATGATGTTAACCACAAGACCAAATGCAGCAACTGAAAACATTAAAAAACCATCGACATTTTGAGGACCGGCGATGAGTCTATCAATGGCTTCATATACAATAATCCCAGCAAGCAGCCATATTAATTGGATAGACACCAAAGCACCGAGAATCTCTATTCTGAAAAACCCATACGACTGGCGAGGAGTAGCTTCCCATCCCGCAGCCCATAAAGAAAACAAGGAGATGGCAAAAGCCGCAACATCCGAAAGAAGATGCGCTGCATCAGTCAGTATTGCAAGACTGTTTGCTTTGAGCCCACCGACCAGTTCAACAGTCATGAAAATCACACACAGTATCACTGCCATCATAAGCTTTCGCATCGAAGTTGAACGTTCTTTCGAATCCTTAGAGATGGATCCAGCATCTGAGAATCCACATGGTGATTCACAACAAATCTTCCTTCCAGCATCAGGAAGATCTGCGTTGATTTCGATAATTTGCCCGTGCTGAGAGCTGTGCGCATCCATCTGCAATATATTAATGAAAATGATTATTTCTTGAGTTTGATATAAACCAGAATGCATAAGCATACAGTACTCTAAGCATTAAAAAGGAGCAATAAATTATTGAATCAACCATCAAAAGCTTTGTACATGACATGTACATGATTTCTTTGAAAATCTAATCCATAGATATATTTCTCCATAAGTAGAATAAGTAATTAAACCAAAGCTGGCACAAAAGGAGCAAGGTCTGAATCTGATAAAACAAACAGCTATGTGATGCTGCATCAATCATTGTCCAATAAAACGTCTAAGACCGATGTTATCTTCAAGAAATAACAAGTATCGAACAAATTTCCCATTTCAAATAATTCGTCCAATGTAAAAAAACGGCTTAAAATTTCACCATTTAATGGTCATAACAAATTCAAATAAATAGCAATGAGTACGAGTACAGACATCAAACGGCAAAAATTTAAGCCGTTTATTAAAATTTGATACAAAGTACCAAAACTGCTATCCAGACAGCCTTCTGACACTAATACTCCTTCAAAATCCATAAGAAACAAAGCAGCCAATTGGTTCAATTAAATTTCAATACACTATTAACAAAAGTATGAAACAAAGCAGCCACAAACACTAGCAAACAGGGTCGATATGAACATTCTTCAAAGATCAAAGTTAAAACCATGCCAAACACAGGATCCATAAATCTAACACATATACATAAAAGAAAATCCAGCATCCTTGATCAAGATAATGAACATTAACAAAAAGAGAGGCAAAAACTTGGATTGTTAGAATCCTTGAAGCACAAAAAGAAAAAGAAAAAATTGGCATGATCAATCAAAAAAGATGGTGAATATCAATAATCAACACAGGTATAATGAACCTACCCTCCAAAAGTTGAATACACACTCAATTGATATAGATAAATAGTACAAACATCTAAATTATTCAATTGATTAGGTAACACAAATCAATTACATTCATTCACATCAAGCATTAACACCTAATACACAAGCATTAACACCTAATACAATATACAACAGAATCTACCATGACTAAAGAGAAATGATATTTGTACGACCATTTTGCAACAACTTTCAGACAACTTTCTCTCTCATACTCACGTTATTTTTGTATCCTCTCTCTTCCTTTTTCTCTCTCCATTGTTTTTAACCAATAAGAAATGAGAAAATCAAGGTTGTCACCAAAGTTGTCACTATAATGGATATACAAATATCATTTCTCCAAAGAAAAACCAAAAAGTTGCAACATTACCATAACCAAACCAAAACCTAAAGAAACAATAATTGCATAACACTAAGAGACACAAATACTGACTCAGCACACATGCAAAGTGCAAAACAGCCTAAAAACAACACCCTTAAGACCAAACAACAAAACATATTAACATTAAAAAAACAATAAACAAATGTAAAAAGGGTATTCAATCTTATCACAAAACTTATACCATTCGCTTAGTTTTTCAAAAGGGTATCCAAATTCATCATCAAAAACATAAATTTTACAGCAGAAAAAAAAAAAGTTTCAATCTTTATCAACAATAGGTATGAAAAAGAATTATAAAAGAAAAGGGTTTGTGTGAAAGAGATAGAAGAATGCTATGAACGTACTTTGACAGCAGAGAGTGATGATCCTTGTTGATTCTGAATCCTCTGTTGTTGTGTTTAGGTTTGTTCTGAGCGGCTAGTATTCTGAAAATTAAACAAAGCTATATATAGGACAAATATATGTGACAAATATTTGAGTAAAGTGAATCATTGATAAATGGAATTGACCACACTGACACCAAGGTATATACCACCAAAAGAATATTTTTATTTTTATTTGTTAAATATTTCTTCTCCTTTTAATTTATTTTCAAAGTTGGATTTGTTAATCAAACGCTTGAATTTAGATGATTAATAAGTTCCATCGAAAGAAAAATTTAAATTTGATTGATAAATTAAATAATTTTTTTGTTAAACTTTACCTATCTTTCGACTAAACTTCAAATTATCAAAGTCTTTTTTCTTTAAGAACATGGTCAATACAAAAAATGGATTCATTAACTTTATAATCGATCAATTCGGTCATTAATTTATTTATGCGCAATTTGATCCCTTTTAATTTAAAAATCAGTCAAATTTGTCACTTATTTTATCTATATTTATACTATATATACAGAAAATTATCTCTTTCAACTCTTTTGAACTGAATTTTTCTTTTCAAAAATACATTCAATTTTCAATACAAATAACACATTTAACAAATAGATAAGAACAATTTTAAATATTAAAAAAATGTAATAAACACGATATGAATATATATATGTCTGTTTTTTCCCTTAATCATTTAAAAAATGTAACAAATTAGACGAATATATTTATACTTACTTTTTTATTATCTCAAAGATAAATATCGTTTGTTGAGTTTGTTACATTTGAAATTCACAAATATCTATACTTATAATTTTAATCTTTAACAAAAAAATTATAAAAGACATCGTTCGTAATTTACACGCAAAATTTCTATAAAATATCATTGATATTCTACACATTAGCGCAATAAAAAGAGCGGAAAGACGGACACGTGAGTGCTTGTCTTTTCGGTAGTGTAAATTAAAACACTTTAGTCTTTTAACTTATGAAAATATATTGTCATATTTATTAAGGGGTCAAGTTTGAATGATCAAATTATTTAACTTTAAAAGTTTGTTTGAAAAAAATTAACTTCAAAAGCTATGGACCAAATTGTTTTAAGCCAACGTAAGAATCAAATTAACCAATTTTCAAAATTTCTTTTCATATAAAAACAAAAGTTTTTTGTACTCAACACTTTCCAATAAAAGTTCTTGAAAAAAAAAAAATTTCCAATAAAGTATTTTTTTAGGGAATTTCCAATAAAAGTTGTTGACGTAACAACACTATATTTATCTTTTCTTTCAAAAAAAAAAAAAACACTATATTTATCTTTGACAATTCTTCTTTTTTCTTTAGGAAATCTTTAACAATTATTTAAATCTCAAATTTTAATACAGTTTCATTAAAATGATCCGAATGAAGAATAATATTAAATTTATGAATAAACTTTTTTGACTGCAATTTTTGAATGAATTTTAAAAACACATTTTTAAATTATTTAATAACTACTTTGTAATTATATCATTTGGGGATAAACTTTTTAAAAGATTTTATACTATTTATAAATATATATTTCCAAAAAAAACAACTTTATTTGGAAACAATTATATTATCCACTAAAAAAACAAGTCAAAAAGGATACTTTATTTTGGCCGATATCAAACTCTTTAACGATTACTACTTTAAAAATTTTTGGATTCAATTCAAAAGTATATATTTTCAAACTATAAAATAGTTATTTCAGAACTATATATAAAACATGTTATACCCTTTGAAATTATAACATCTATTTAATAATCATATCCTTAAGGTTTTTTATTTTATAATTTTTTAAAATAATTTATAAAAAAACAAAGTGGAATATAATATATATTTCTTAATTATATGATTTTGTGATATTGTTCATAAACATTTTTTAAGATATAGTATATTTTTAATGTGTGTGTGTTTGTGTATTTTAATAATTTCTATTTTTTATAAAAGTAAATAAATATCGATTTTTAATTCATATAATGTATATTTCTTATGCATATATTTTAGGATAATTTTTTATACGATATTATACTCCAAATTTTGACAATTTTTTTTAAAGTTTTACAATATAATATAATTCCTTTGGGCCATATTGTAATCACTATAGATAGATATTTTCAAATTTATTGTAGTTTTTGTTTTTTAAGAAGCCAAATGTAATATATTAATGAAGAAAAGTTTCAATTGAGCATAAGGGGTGTCAAAAGGGGAACCAAACTTGATCGCAAGAAATACAAAGAAACACAAAAATTAAAACAAAAACTCAAACTCAAACGCAATATTACATGGTGACATAACCAATTCAAAGTGACATATTAGTCCATCGAGAATGAAAAAAGAAAAATGAACACAACAAAGAACCTAAGGGAACCAAATACTAGCAAAGAAAACACAATACAAGAAAAGTTGATTAACTTATTCCTCATTCCTGCAAACTCATGAACACAACAAAGAACCTAAGGGAACCACTCCACGGCGTACCAAATTCTAATTTATTGAAATCCTCTTGTTCATAGTTCTTCACTAATAAAAAGACTTCGAGGGGCACTGGTTTGTTCCATATTAAGTTTGAATGAGAATCATTGTCGTGCTTCTCTCTATGCGCTAGAATATGATAAACATCTTTTAATGAATAACCAACCTCGATACATATTTCCAAATTCATTTGTTAGCAATCTTTGCAAAATTACCCTATACAACAAAATTCTCTAGCAAAGATACACACTGACTACCTGATCCTCCTCCCAGGAAAAAAGTTTTATCTTCCACCTCCACACCAACCCTCTACCCCACCCCCAAATCACATCATACCATCCTCATCTTAGCTAGAAAAATAATACTATCAATAAATAACTATACTACTATCAACAAATAACTCAAAAAGATAGCTAAATATAGAACGCAAATAACCCCCTTCTAATCAAAGATCATTCCAAAAAGAAGTATTTTCACCATTCCTCACTCTACATACCACAACTTCCTCAAACTATCCTACTTCACCCACTTCTAACACCCTCCCTAATGCCACATAAATTCTTCCACCAACAAGACACCTTATTACCTCCCCTTAATCCTCTCCTTAATACAACCACAATTAATCTCATATTTAGTTGTCAATACTTTGAACCACAACATCATTTCTTTAACAACGTCAAATTAAACATCCTAATCCTTTGGACCCCCACCCTCCAATCTCTCTAATATATTTTTTTTTGAAGAGGGGTTTAATTAAAAAAATGACACATGTAGGAGTCTTGGAGAAGGAAAGAAAAAAAAAAAAAACAGAAATGGAGGCAAGACAAATTTGATAAGAATAAGTTCATCACCCATGGATAAGTTTTTACTCTTCCAACTAAATATTTATTTACGGATGTTGTCAATTAATACTCGACCACCCATGAATAAGGTTCTTATTTTTACCAAGTTTTGTAACCAATACTTGATTAAAAAAATTAAAATGTTTCTTTCTTTCTTAGTAAACAAGTTTAACCGTTTTCCCTTTCTTGAAGTAAAGACAAGAGCTAAAGTGACAATGTACATGTATGCTTCTCTTTGGTTTTTTATTAGAACAAAGCACTTTATGATAGTTAGAGGCAAGTATTCTTTTTATTTTAGTTTGCTTCATGAAAACCCATGCATGCATACGAACTCAACTTACACAAACATAGTTGAAAATCGTAAGTAACAAACTCAACTGACGCAAACATAGTTGAAAATTGTAAGTGATTCCAACTGTCCAAGATCCAAATATCATACGTAAAATTATACGTAATTGTGGGTTTCCTATGTACAATTTTTGTACTTCTTAGAAAGAATCAAATTGTACTCCCAAATTTACAAAACTTGCATATTATGCGCATCAAACACTTGTACTAAACCTAAATGGTGTTTTCCCATACTCGTCACATTGCACAATGTGTGGCTTTAAGTACTTTATAACCATCTTGTCTTAAACATACAAATAAAGCAAATCATAAAAACAAAATATATTCAAGATTTTTTCTTACACTTGTTTGTACTTTATATTCTTCCATATCTTAGTCAAATGAAAATATTACACAATTATAATCATGCAATTCAGATCACTGGATCTTATAACTAGACGATTCGTGTTCCTACTTAGATACAAAATATTAAATTTGATCATAATCGAATGATCCAAATTATTCGATTGCATATTTTCCAATTACATGAACCAAAATTCATACTCTATTTTGCATGTTTGAAATTAAGAATTTGAGTTCAAAATGTTTGCATTCAATGCAACATTTCATACGGTTCATATTTCGACAATTATTTTTCACATACAAACATAAAATCAAATCATCGGATCTTGATCGAACGGTTTGTAAATCTCTTCCAGTCTATATACACAAATTAGGGATAGAGTATAAAGATGAAGTGGGGAAAAATGATGTCATAAAAAATACAATTTCTGTTACACAAAAAGCACCCATATGCAAGAATACCTACTGATTTTAGAATCATTAAAATGTGAAGAAAAAAAAAGAAAAAAAACTAACACACATTAATATACTTTATTACACGCAAATGAAGCTATAATTTAAACTGCTTTTTGTTCCCCACAAGTTTTCTTAAAAACCCGATTCCATTTGGAAATATTGTTCTGCACGGAAAAACACAGTTTTGTCTAACTCACTCATTCGAGGTGGAAAGACCATGTTTTTCCCTATATATTTAAAACGGTACTTCCAAACGGGTCGGTTTTTTAAGAAAACACGAGGATGAAAATAGCTCTCATAGCTTCATGTATCCACATCACAAACTGGAGCACCAATAAGAGGAATCTGACCAACAAGACCTTTCTTCAAACCCAACAATAAATCACACTTGGCATACATATTATAATGTGCAGATTTTATCTCACCAGTTTTCCACCTCAACCTGCCTTGAAATATAAGTTTCACACCCACCACCCCATAATTCTCATCCAACACCAAACCATTCAAAACATCCACCGAAACTGGAACCGGCACGCCTCCTAAAACTGGTGATACCGACACGGTTTCATGCTTCTCCAAGTAAAGCGACGGAAGCATATGATGAGGTGTAATCGGATGGTTTCTATATGACACAAAGGTGGAAAGCCTGTCAAAGTAAATGGATACTCGCTTGTTTGGATTCCTTATGAAGATTGTGAATTGCATTGAGATTGACATGTCTGGCGGTGAAGTAGCATTGAGGCTATAGATTGCAGCACTTGTGACTGTGATATGAGGTTTTGAGGGATGGTATGCAAGCCATAAGATGAGGATTATAATGCCAAGTACAAGGAAGAAGATTGTGATGCATATGCAGTGTTCACGTTTTGGAGCATTAGGTACTCTATAACGAGGAACCATACCTTTGTGTTCCATGGGATATTGATGTCGTTGTTGTTGTCGTGGTTGTTCCATTTCGGGATATTGATGACGTTGTTGTTGACGTGGTTGTTCCATTTCGGGGTATTGATGACGTTGTTGTTGTTGTGGCATTTCGGGATATTGACGATGTTGTTGTTGTTGCGGCATTTTGTTAGGGAAATGACGTTGTGAATGGGGTTGTTGGTTAGGATCTTCTTGACGTTCTATATGCATTATTTCTCCTTCCATTGTGTATGTGTTAGTGTAAGAGTGTGTGAGTGTATGATTGTTGCTTGTGTTTGAGTTTGTGAACAAGTGAAAAAGTGAAAGGAAATGTATATAGGATTGTAGATGGAAATGGAATAGAGAATTTGAAATAGGTTGCTTGGAATCGAAGTATAACACTTTCCAATTCTTGTTTAGATCAATGGCTGATTATTGATCTGAGAGTTCCTGTATATTATGCTATGTTTGTTACTTTTATGTTTTGTGCCTTGCTTTTTCTTTATCCAAGCTTCTTTTCTTTTTACTAACTTAGTGTAATCCAAACTCTTATTGAGTACCACAAACAGCAAATATAATATGACTGATGATCACTCTCCTGCAAGTACGCCCAACTCAGGTCTAATCCCCCAAGGCCTAAAAAAGCCTCAAAAGGATATACTTTAATTCAAGGGAGGATTTACATAGTATGTTACTTGTTAAGTTGGTAACTGGTGTGTTAAATGCTTTAGGGTATCACAAGTCTTATGAAAAATTCATATATCACATTACCTGTTATTCCTAAATAAATAATTTAAAGCCAGGAAAGATTGGTTCAATTGGTACGTAAGGAGTTGACTCATATAGCACAATGGCGTGAGTTTAGTTTCCATTGTTAGCATTAGATACTTGTTGGTGAATAATTTATAGATCTGTTCTGACCCTAGTGAGCCTATCAGAACCAACTCACTTAATCTTTTGGAAACAAAAATCTATCCATTTAAAAAATAATAATTGAAGGGCACCAAGTACCACTTGACAACTGTCATGAAAACATAGACAAAAAATTTGACTACACTTAATTTTTTTTTTTTGGTAAGCATCAAATGTGGAGCCAAGTTCCCTGTCTGCCAACATTAACAGAAATACCTTCTCTTTTTAGTAACAGTAAAATGTGAAAGCTATGACAGTAGTGATTTTATTTATTTTAACTTTTCACAACCAAGAACAAATACCAAAAATGGAGAAAAAGGGTAGGATGAACCCAAAGAGAGACTATACCAGGTGTGAATGACCCAAGAGAATAACTGAGCAAGGCTATGTGGCTGGAATTGAGCCTTTCACTGATGCATGTTCTACACGTTTATTTCTGGTCCTAGCTTGGACCATTGCCTTGTCTTGTTCCAAAACTTCCAAAACATATTTCATCCCACAATTGCATTATTACTTACTAATATGCTTTCACTCTGAAAAGTCCCTGCACTAATTTTTGGAAGGGTCACTTTTTAACATGAGTGAATTGAATTGCAGCTGCAGCAAAATGTTTATCAAGCACATGCAAGCTTAGAAAATACTTTTATGTTATTATGTTTATCAAGCACATGCAAAATGTTTGTCATGTTGCACCTCTTTAGTACAACAGAGATATCAGATTGAAAGAAAGGTGAATTGAAAATCAGTAGTACATTACAGTAAAAAACTTTCAACTAGAAAGTTTTACCTAGAAAATCAAAAGGAGATTTCAGAATCAAATGCTATTAGCTTCAAACAGGTATTCTATGCAATCATTAGTCTTCGATTTTTATTTATCAAGATAACAAAAAATCATTTTTCAATAACTAAATAAAGAATGGATGTTCAGGTTAAAAATTCACATAATCTTATGTGAAAATTGTGTAAAAATTGTTTTCACTAGATAAGTCATCTCAAATTTATTTAACAGGAGAGGATGTATTTAAGAGTCAATTGAGTTTAAACATGTTCAAGATTACGAAACAATTGCTGCTTAACTGAATATTTTCAAACTGAGACTAAACCCTATTACCTGACCATAATAGTGTTGAACCAAGAAAAGATATAAATAGCTGCAATCAAACTGCAGAGTAATCCCACTAAATATTTACAATTCAAAATTTAAATGCATCAATCAGAAGAAAAGGAAAAAAACCAGAAGAAAACCCTTAGAATGTTTAACAGTACCCTTTTGTTATCACACTTCTGCTTTTAGGACTGCTTAATGCTTCAAGAAAAAACAGATTATTTCACTGTACACACTTCACCCCTAGTCTAATCCTTGTGAGCAAAAATCAGTGCTAAAGTCAATGGTAATTTAATACCAATGTAAGTTAAAAAGAGCAAAGTTTCATTGATCACCACTATCTACATTTGGATGATCATCATTTTGTACTTTGCGTACAAACTGCCCTTTAACCCGAAGACGCTGCTCTGCCTGTTTTTTCCGACTCTGATATCGAACCTGTGCAACAAATCAGAGCATTGAGATCTGTAGTCAGACATGATATAGGAGTTTCCAAACTAATTGAATCATAGATACACATCTACAGCAAATTTCTAAAGAAGCTATACCACTAGTCATAGTACCTTTTTCTCGAAGCATCTCTCTTTTCGCTTTAATCGAAACTTTGTTAGAGCTGCTTCTCTTTGACGAGAGCGATGAGAATCACTCAATCTAAATTCATAATCGTCATCATCACAATCATAATCATAATTACTATGATTATAGCGCCTACCATCACTAGAAGTTCTTGAATTCTTAGTAACCGCATTTGAAATAGCCTCTCCAACATTGCCACGACTATTAATATGATTTGAAGCATGACAAAAGTCATTGCCAAAACCCTGACCAGCACTAGGAGAATCATGCACTGCATGATCCAAATCAGTTTTTTCAGTAAGGTTTTGGTTGTGAAAACTGTAGTTAGCGTCATAACAGCAATTATGATCATGTTCTGAATTGTGACTTTCAGGATTGGACTGGGAGGAGGAACTTGATGGAAAGGGAGAGCTCTCTTTTTGGCAATTTGATTTAGGAGTCAACATGTGATGGAAAACATTATCAGCTGAGAGTCCAAGTTGTTCATACTGAGCCATGACTGCAGTGGTCATATTTTCCATTTTAATTGAGCCAGCATACTGAAAACAATTACCAGCAGTAACTACAGATAGTTCCTGAGACTTATTAGAATTCCAATTGGAGTTTTGAAGAAGTTGCTGCAACATCTTACTGCCATCGTACCTGCATGTAGAAATTTTGCCGGTCATTATTAGAAGAAAAAAAAATATAATAGAAGAACAATATTGCATGTTGATTTTTGAGTAAAGCTATATGAAAAATACTACTAAATTAAATTATTATATACTGATTTCTCATTATGCAATAATACAAGCTGAAAATCAAATCTAAACGGTTCGTAAAAAGATGACTTGATACATAAACTTAAGGGAGACTGTCTCAGTTAGTCATTAATTAACAAAGGCATAACACTGCTATCTCTTTAATCTTTAAAAGCATAGCTATAAAAATACAATAAAAAAAAGGGCAACCGGGTGCAGTAAAGCTCCCGCATATGCAGGGTCCGGGAAGGGGTCCCACCATTTGGTGTATTGTACGTAGCCTTACCCTATTTTTTACACAAGCGGTTGTTTCCAGGACTTCAACCCGTGACCTTGCTGTCACATGACAACAACTTTACCAGTTGTGCCAGGGTTACTCTTCTTTTAAAAACTTAGCTATATTTACCATAATTAGGTTGCTCTAATAAAAACCATATTGAAGCTCTCACAATTATCTTTTAGACCAAATCACTTCGTAATCAGCTTTTGCCTAGATATAGAAGACTAGGAGCGAGAAAAAACAAAGAACAGAAATTATGACAAGCTTCCATTTTTCGACTCATTTGTTTTCTTGATAGTTGAGATCAAATAATGGATACTGCACCTAGGTTTTGTGTTTTCATATCATTTTAGAGCTAAAACTGTGAAAAGAAAACGGCGAACACTCACCGAGAAAAGGCAGAAGCATTTGAGTGGTTCAATCTTTGCCACTCCTCAGTTGTTTCACTTGCTTGTTTGCATGAGCTGCCAGAAAAATCACTTCTTAAAGAAAGCTCCAGTTCTTTTTCAAAATCAAACTTGGTTTCTTTATCCCCATTAGTAACATGGATTTCCTTAGTGCGCTTATGGAGATTCCCAAATGTGGAAATCAAGTCGACAGCTCTGCTAGAAGGTTCTATCAGTTCATTACTACATTCACGTATCTCGGTATCAATATCGGGGTTCTCTCTGCTTGACTCAGCTTTAAATATTTCACATTTGGGTTCAATTTCAGCAGTACTGCAGTCTTGTTCTAGCCTTGAATCTGTCAATGTAAAAGTTTTATTACACCATATGCAATGCAAATGTAATTGATTTCTCTGAAGTAATGATCTTAGGAGATGAAACAATTGTAATTTTAAAAAGTTATTAATTAATTTTAAGTTTTTAACAATAATTCTAACCAAAGAAGAAAATGAGTGAAATTTCAATACCTCCTGTTTCATCATTTTGCTTAGTTGATCCTCTTTCAATTTTGTTAGACTCTGCATGCTTCAACACATCAATGTTGCGTAATTTCACAGAACTCTTCATCTGACAGGGCTTTTGCATATTATCCATGTATAGATTCTTAGCATCAGAAAATGGCATTGCACATGTGCTCTGCACACGAATTGGAAAAACTTGTAGTTTCTAACTGAAATTTAATTAAGACAACTTTATGTAGAAATAAATTTGTCCCTAAGCTAAGTGACTTTGAAGATGCATTGTAAGTATGTCTTCAAATGTTACTAAGCCAAGCATAGAGAGAAAAGTATGAATAGAATTCCAAAAAAAGAGCAAAATTAAACATTAATCACTTCACGGAACACATCAAGATCTACCAAAAATGACATAGTTAAGTTGCGTTATGAGATGAGTTTATAGGTGGAACTTACTTGAGACTTGCTCAATTTCTCACTGCATTCATTATTTTTCTGTGAGGAAGCCACAGAAGCAGAATCAGTCGATTGGCTGCGAGGAAAATTGTCTTCTGTCGCAATTTTAAGGTTACTTTGTGCAGATGTTGTATTTTGGAGAGGCCTGCTAATCTGTATAAATAACATACGACAGAGATTAAAACAAGCACAAGTACATATATGATAAATTTCTAGGACACAGTCAGAGAAGGAAATACATAAAGAAAAAAAAGATCCAGAAATATGACATACAACGTGCTTTCTCCAGACATGCTGCCATAAGTTCGTAAGCTCATTCTTCCGAACAGGTTTGATAAGAAAATCAGCTGCACCTCTACACATGCACTTCATTACCGTGCTACGTGAATCACGAGAAGACATCACTGCATGCCCGTGAGCGAAAACTGTTAGAATATTATAGTATCTTCGATTTCTATGAATCATGAATCTCAGGTCATTGGCACGACGGTTACATTTTCCATTTTCAAGGATACATTTCTAACAAGCTTAAAGTTTCATAAGCTTTAACTTAAGGAGCGGTGTTAGAATATTATAAAATATCTTACAATAAATTTTATATGATATTGAAGTATCTTATTTTATTTCCTAGGATCTATCTATAACACAAGAGTATCTTTCTAACATCAAGATTAAGAACAAACGGTAACAAGCACCAAGTCAACATACTTATAACAGGAATATTTCTGCCAATTTCATGCTCCATAATTAACGAAAGAAGTGCAAATCCAGATATTGCCGGCAACTCCATTTCTGTTAATACGAGATCAACGTCAATTGCCTTCATCTTCATCATCTCCCATGCTTTTGATCCATTAGAAACCGCAATAACTACATCGCAAATATTACCATAGAAATCAGCCTTCAGCAACAAAAGATCAAACAGGTTGAAAATTTAATAGAAACATCCTTTGAATGCAGCTGTCATCGGCAATTCTAGAAACTAGAGCTATGAATCACATTTGACATTGATACTATCATTGTAATCTGTCTCGGAAACTCAAAGGACCCGCATTGGCACATCAGTGGCAGTTCGATCAAGATGAGACAGTCCAAATTCAAACTCAGTATTTTCAATTATAAAATATAACTTAAAATGTGCACACATTTGTTTTGGACCGTCAAGATCAATCAGTAACCGGGGTCCTCGACTACGAGGACTCCGAATTAAACTCCAACATCTCTTCAATCTGAAATATCGGTGCTATAAAAAAGTTCATCTTTACAATCCATAAAATTAAATAAGAAACATAAACTATTAACTAAACTATGTAAAATCCAACAACATGAAGAAAAATAAACTTACCTTTGTAATGGCAATTATTTAGAAGTGAAGTAATTAACCTCCGAGTAGCACGATCAGATTCAACAAGAAGAACAGTAACATTTTTTCTTGGTAGAAACATTTCCCATCTAAATACACCGTCCTCTTTCTTCTTCTTCTCTTCTATTTCATTCATTTTTCTTATTAATTCAATTTCTTCATTCATTCTCCAATAAGCTACATTTCATACATAATATCAATATTAAAAAACATAAACTTCAAAAAATTACTATAAGAAAAAAATATAGTATAAGAAAATTAAAATTGACCTCATTCTTAGGTGGATAAAGATTTTTCAAAACCGCGAAAAACGCTGAAAATATCTTCTTTATAGAAGAATCTTTCTTTGTTCATCAAATCAAAAAGAGGGTTGTTACTGGTGGGTGACGTGGAACAATATGAGCCATTGCTTTTTTTAATGTAGTGTTTGAGAAGTTATCTTGTGGGGTCCATTGATAGGACACGTGTCGATCTGTGTTTTTATGTTGAGGACTTGAGGCAGATATTTTGTGAATGGGTCGTCGTCATCAAATCCAAAATTAAATCTTGATTGGAATTGTTTGCTTTTCATCTTGTGGTGAGGAGACTTACACGTGGGGAGTCATAAACTAAAATTTTAATTTTTTTATTAATTTATTGTTTGATGTTACCCTTATCCATATTTTTATATAGAATATTCTCTTACTTTACTTTTGCAATATGAATAGATTTTTTTTTTTAACATAAAATGAGACTTATATTAATACCATAAATACCGTCTCTCCGCACAAGGTGCACTGAAAGAGAACAACTATAATTAGACAAGAAGTTCAATCAAAACCAAAGGTGAAAAAACAAAGCGAAAGCTATCCTATACCCAAACAAAGGAGCGGGCAAGATAACCAAGTATGAACAGCTAAAACAAAAACTGCATTAGCCGCCTTCATCCACCAGTAAGAATGCATCTTAACTTTGTCAACCATCTGATTGATAGAAATTTCGGTGTTGTTAAACTGACTATTATTACGGACGGTCCACAACACCCACACATATAATAACCACAAAAGTTGCATAAAGGAGTGTCTTGATTTTGCCCCACCTGCCAAATAAGTGAACTGCAGAAAATGATCTGAAACATAAAGCGGATCAGCCCCACAAATACCAACCCAAGCACGAACATGAGACCATAACTCTCTGAAAATGGGGCAAGAAACCATCAGATATTGAGTAGTCTCCACTTCCCCACATCCAGAGACACACATTTGCGCATCCGGAGCGATCATGCCACAAGTGAGCAAATTCACCTCTGTTGGCAACCGGTCTCAAAGGAGACGCCAAGCAAGGATGGATACCTTCAATGGGACATGTCTGTGCCAAATCAACTCTGAAACCTAATCAACAGTGTTACTTGCATCTCTAATCAACACATCATACACAGAACGAACAGAGTAACTTCCTGAATTATCAAGACGCCAACTCCACGCATCTGCCGTAGAATCTTGCCAAATAACATTAGCCAACAATAACCTACACTCCCCAGCTAGCTCCTCCTCCCAATCCCATAACCTCCTACACCACTCTCGCGCCTCACCTCCTTCCCCCCACCCCTTCGCAAACATTTCCTCCACCATCCGATTTTTATTGACACTTAAATCATGCAAGCGTCTAAATCGAACCGACAAAGCTACACCACCCAACCACGGATCAGTCCAAAAATAAGTATCCCTCCCATTCCCCACTATCTTTGAAACATTATCTCGAAACCAACCTCCAACAACACCCCCCACCACTATCACGGACGCAGACAAGCTCCCGCCACCAGACAAAAGCCCGCCGCCCCCCTTCTAAAATAGTACCATCCTCCTCACCATAACGAGCCACTAACACCCTATACCACAAGCCAGCTCTATCAACTAACATCCGCCAACACCATTTTCCTAAGAGAGCCAGATTAAATTCTCTCATCCTCCTAACCCCCAAACCTCCTTCCTCCTTACGGACACAAATACTATTCCAACTAATCCAAGATGTTTTCCTATGGTCCGCACTTCCCAAAAAAAAAAAATTAATTATTAAACAAAGATTCAATATGAATATATTTTTGAATAAATATACTAAACTCTAACCCGTGCGACCCACAAGTTTTGTAGAGTTTTATATTTAAAATATCAAATTGAATATATTATTATTTGTAGAGTTACATTTAAACTCAGAAACAATTAAACTAGGTGATAATTGAGATTGATCGACATGCACAGTCTTAAAGAAGCATATTAACAACCTTTAGTAATTTTTGCAAATAAAAAATCAGAATATTTCGATGGCAAAAGAATAGTACCATTAAGAATTTTTCATTATGGAGATGCTGAGAGATGGGGAAGAGAGAGAAAATATATGAATAACACAATAAGATATTAATGGTGTATGATACATTTGTGGAACATCAATCATCTAACGGTTTACATAACTCATCCACGGTAGATGATATGAGAGACTCATCCATCCTAAAAGGTGCCTTATTGTTAGCCATTGTTTGGTTTATATGGTCAACGAACATATATGAGGAAAGCTATTATTTTTAAGGGTGATCTTCTTGAATTTTCATAAATTTATTACAAAAATACAGCTGGTTCATATGTAAGGTTAGGAGGTCCTCCGATATTGTGGTGTCGGATTGGTAGAGTAGTAACATATTGGTTTGCTTAAAAAGTGTTTAACATTAGTCTAAGTTGTAATGTGATGAAACAACCAATTGGTTTGTTAAAATAGTGTACACCGCTGCTTATATTTCTAATAGAGTATCTCTTTTAGTCAATTTAATAATACAACTTGCTTACTAAACGAATAAACAAAAGAGAATGAAAGATGTGATTAGGAATCGATAAAAATCAAAATATATAAAGAAGCTGCTAGTAATAGCAATAATTAAAAAAAAACATCATTCAATCTTGTAAATTCAATTAGTACATTTATTGGATACTAATTTAAAAAAAATCACAAATGCCACGTGACGTTCATTTACACGCGTGGCATGAAGAAAAAAAATTGACACGTCACTGCCACGTAGGAGATTCTGCTGACACATTGGGGGGAGGGGCCAATCCTAAAGAATCTTCATTTTTCAAGGGTGAAATCTAAAAAAAAAATTACAGGGGTCAAAAACACTATTAACCCTAATTAAAAAAAAAAAAAACATCATTCAATCTTGTAAATTCAATTAGTACATTTATTGGATACGTATTAATCTAAACTTGAATATATTATTGAAGAAGTGTTATGAACACTATTTTTTTAATGATCTCTAATGAAGAATGTTAGCAACACTCATTTTTCAACACTCTCTCTAGTACTCACTTGTTTATTTGATGAAATCAATGTATGTCCCACCACTTTGTGTCGGTTCAATTTTCAAAGTGTAGACCCACAATGATTTAAACCAATAAGAGAGTAAGTAATAGAAAAGATGTTCAAAAGAGAGTGTTGTTAGTATTACTCATCTCTAATACATATTCTCTTATTAAGTGAAACTCACGTGGATTCCATATTTTAAAAATAGATCTCACATAAATGTTGATATCTACACGAGTTTCATACAAATAAGAGAGGGAATGTTAGAAATAGAGTGTTCTTAAACAGATGGAAGAACAACTTATTAGAGCTTTATACTATTAATTGGTTTCGCAGCACCATCTTTTAATGTTGCAACACCATTTTGGTGGATGTCCAAATTCACCATGACCAAGATATGGTCGTGAATATTTTTGTGCATCTTCAACGACATCATCATCATGATGAGTACTTTGAGCAATTACCATCAAAGTACTTACAATAGCAAAGAGCAATATCACCAACTTCAAAATCATCTTTTATGCAGGTTCCATATTATAATTTTGCTAAACTTTTGAAGAAAATGAGAGTGATTAACTTACAATGAAATGTGAGGGCAATCTATACTTATTTATATGTAGACGGAGAATGCTATGAAAAAAAAAGTTGAGGGAGAGTGCTCAAAAAGGTTAATATTGAAAACTTTATATTTATATGTGTGAACTGATAACTCAATAGACACAAATATTCAAAATACTACTTTAATTCTATGAATTTAACTGTTTCTTTTTCTGGTTTTCTAATTTTAAAATGTTATTATTTATGATGAGATATAATCTTACATGTATTATATATAAATAGGTAGAAAATTAAAGTATATCAATTAATTGTTTTTTGACTAAATTAATTAATAATTTTTTAAATATGTTAGAAATTATACATCTATAACAAATACTTATTATTCTTTAAAAAAAATTCATTTTTAAAAAACAAATAGTTTATAATACTATTGCTAGGGTAAAGTGATACATACAATCTATAAATGGTTTTCATAAAAATCTTGGACAGCTTTTAGAAATGAGCTGAAAACAACTTTCTTTAACAAGAATAACGTTATATACTTTAAACTTTAGTATACTTGATCATCACAATGGAGGCTCCTTCATAATAAAGTGCCTCCTGATGACAATCTAAGAAAGAGAGGATGTATCATAACTTTCAGATGTTATTTTTGTCTGCAACATAATGAGTCTTCCAATCACTTATTCTTTGAATGCAGGGTTACTACTATTTTGTGAAAGTGGCTTTTAAGGGTACTGATACCCATTTAGACTTTTCTAATTGCTTGAATCTTATTTTGGGATCTCTTGGAAGAGGCAGTCAGCTGGTTCAACATTTGCTTAACTCAGCTATCATTCACAATATCTGGCTCATCTGGACTGAAAGAAACCAAAGATGCTTTAATGATAAACACAGTTCCATGACTACTTTATTCAATAATATGTTAGCTGAAGTGAAACTTAGCTATCATTTAGTTCTGGTCAAGGGGAATTCCTGCATGCAGGATTTCAAAATATCCAGACTGTTCAGCATTCCTTTGCATACTAAAAGAGTTGTGGATTGGTGTCCACCCCCTTATAATACTATTAAAATTAACTGTGATGGATCCTCTATAGGTACCCAGCCTTGTGGTGCGATTGGTATTGTTTTCAGAGATTACAGGGCCAATTTCTTGGGAGCTTTTGCTAGTAATATAGGTCATGCTTCTGCTATTGAAGCAGAATTCTCTGCCTGTATGATGGCCATTGAAAAGGCTAGAGATATGCTCTTAACTCAAATCTGTCTGGAAACTGACTCTTTACAGGTGTTTAAAGCTTATAACAAGAATATTGGAGTGCCTTGGAAGATGAGAAGCAGATGGCTAAACTGTTTGAGCTTTTGCAAAAGTATCAATTGCTCTTTTATGCACACTCTTAGGGAGGGGAATATTGTTGCAGACACTTTAGCTAAGAATGGTCAGGGATTAGCTTTATACTCTACTCAATGGTGGCCTTCCCCACCCAATTTCATTTTGTCTCTTCTGGATAGGGATAGATTAGGATTGTCTATTTCTAGAATGACATAGTTTGCTGGTTTTTGGTTCTGCTTGGTTCCTTTTTTGAATTGTTGTATTTGGTTCAGGCCTTCTCCTGGTTCTTTAATGAATTTTTAGCCTTATAAAAAAATTAAAAAAAAAATCATCACAATGAGAATATTTTAAAATGTTCATATCTAAATACTTTGTATTACTTTGACCCAATGGATGAGTATGAAGTTATTGTTGACATATACAAAGGCAAAGTGCTATGAAAATTGTGGAAATAGTTTGCTCTATCCAAAATGTGTAGATTGTGTTTTCTGTTTTGCTACTTTGGAATCATGCTCCCATCTTTTCTTTTCGTGTTGTTTGAAAATTGTTGGAATTGAGTTACAAAACAAACTTAAAAGATTTGAAAGGGAGAAAGGCACACAAAGTTCCTTCTTTAATAATGTTAGCCATTGTTTGGTTTATATGGTCAATGAGCATATGAGGAAAGCTATTATTTTTAAAGGTGATGTGCTTAAATTTTCATAAATTATTAAAAAATACAGCTGGTTCATATGTAAGGTTAGAAAATCCTCCGATTTTGTGGTGTCGGATTGGTGGAGTAGTAACAAATTGGTTTACTTAAAAAGTGTTTAACATTAGTCTAAAGTGTAATTTGATGAAACAACCAATTGGTTTGTTAAAATAGTGTACACCACTGTTTATTTTTGTATCGAGAATATCTTGTAGTCAATGTAATAATACAACTTGCTTATCAAATACAAAACAAAAGAGAATGAAAGACGTGATTATGATTCGATAAAAATCAAAATAAAAAGCCGTTGGTAATAGCACTAAATGAAAAAAAAATGATTATCATTCAATATTCTAAATTCAATTAATACATTTATTTGATGCGTCTTCATCTAAATTTGAATAGGAGTGCTTGGAACACTATTTTCTAACACTCAAATACGTATTCTCTTATTGAGTGAAATTCATGAAAATATCATTTTTTTTTTTTAAATAGATCTCACATAAAATGTTGATATCTACATGAGTTTCATACGATAAGAGTGTGAGTGTTCTTAAACAAATAGAAGAACAACTTATTGGAGCTTTACGCTATTAATTTTTTTTGCAGCACCATCCGATAATGTTGTTGCAGCACCATCTTAGTTGATGTCCAAATTCACCATGACCAAGATATGGTCGTGAATATTTTTGTGAATTTTCAATGACATCATCATGATGAGTACTTTGTGCGGTTACCACCAAAGTACTTGCAATAGCAAAGAACAATATCACCAACTTCAAAGCCATCTTCAATGCAGATTCCATATTATAATTTTGCTAAACTTTTGAAGAAATGAGAGTGATTAACTTGCAATGGAATGTGAGAGCAATCTATACTTATTTATACGTAGAGGGAGAATGCTATAGTCAAAAAAAAGTTGAGGGAAAGTGCTCAAAAAGGTTAATATTGAAAACATTATATTTATATGCGTTGACCAATAATTAGATAAGCACAAATATTCAAATTTTAATTTTAATTCTTATGAATTTAACTGTTTCTGTTTCTGGTTTACTAATTCTAAAAGACTATTATTTATGATGAGATATACTCTTACACGTAATATACATAATAGATAGAAAATTATAGTATATTAATTAATTGTTTTTTCACTAAATTAATTAATTGTTTTTTAGATATGTTAGAAATTATACATTTATAACAAATACTTATTATTCTTTAATAAGATTTAATTTTTCAAAACAAATACTTTATAATATCATTTCTAAGTTAGATTGATTTTGGTCATATATTTTTCTTTGAGATTATACAATTTCAAAAATGAAAATGTTTTAGGCTTTTTCAAATATAAAACATCTCCTCTTTAAAAAAAAATATATAAAACTTCTCTTAATCTTTATTTATAAATTTATTCAAATTTAATTTATTCACTATACTAAATATAATTGAAAAAAATTCATTGATTTTCATATTACATGATTACAATGAAAGTCATTTTAAATCATTTAGAAAAAAATTCACTGATTTTTCCCAAAGTTTTTATTTTTCCCCAACCTGTATTATTATATGATAAAGTTTGTATTGGAAACACAATGAGTTTGTTATAGTAAAAAAAAATGTAATTGATTAAATATATATATATATATATATATATATATATATATATATATATAATAGGCCAATGTAACAAGCTCTAAAATTTCATATAACTACTAAAGTTTTTAATTTTTCCATATTAAAAAGTTCTCTCATAGTTATCTTAAATATATAGTAAGTTAATTCAAACACAATCACATGTAATTTTGCTTGTAAAGATTGAAATGGAACTTCAGTTGCTACTAAAAATGTTCATTAGAAGCTCCATATTCTCATGGCACAAGTATATAATAATTGAAAACAAAAGTAAAAACAAAATTTTATTTTACAGTGTTCGTAGAAGCTCCATTTAAACTTTGAAGATTGTTATTCTTAACATTAAGTGTTAGAATTTCTTCTAATATTTTGTGGGCTACAATCAATTGTTGGTTTTGGTTTTAATAAAAACGGATTGATGTTGTAATTCATTTGATGAAGCTTAGGCCTTAATAAAAGTGATCAATTAATAATGGGGTTTTGGGCACTTAATCTAATTTGTGTAGAAACATAGCGTAGGCCCAAATACTAGGCCCATGATGGGTGGTGCCTAGGGTTGCACGGTTATAAATAGAAAGACTAGATTCCCTTTGCCATCACTCTGATACTAAGTTCACGAACAATAATAAATATGACAGAAAAAACCAAACTTCCAACCTAAAGAACAAAGAGTGCTTAGATTAAACAAGATAGATGATGCATTCTATGAGTAACATTTTAAGATCAGTAACCATATAAATAAAAACATAGTGTCTATTGCCTATTGCCTATTGCCTTCAATTCTTGTTCAGTGGCTAGTTTGTTCTCAAAAAGATATTTCTTCAATGCATTGATGGGATCCCTACCAGCATAGTGTTCCTTCTCAGCTGCCAAATAGAAAAAGTATTGTGTATAAGCTATTGTTATAACAAAAGATATAATATAGTTAAATTGTTTTCATATAAGCTATAAACAGTTTTCATAAACATCTTGGGGAAGTTAATTAAGTTACTTTACAAGAATGTATTTATTTTACTTGGGGTTTGCTCTATTCAATGTGTAGCTTGTGTTTTCTGTTTTGCTTCTTTGGAATTATGCTCCCATCTTTTCATTTCGTTCTGTGATGTTTGAAAATCGTTGTAATTGATTTATTTCTGGTAAGGTGTTACAAAACAAACTTAAAGGTTTTTGAAAGGGAGAAAAGCACACAAGGTTCGTTATTTAATAATGCTATCCATTATTTGGTGTTTGAATTTTCATAAAAAGTGGAGTAGTAACACATTGCTTTGCTTAAAAAGTGTTTAACATTAGTCTAAATTGTAATTTGATGAAACAACCAATTGATTTGTTAAAATAGTGTACACCACTGTTTATTTTTGTATCGAGTATCTCTTGTAGTCAGTTTAATAATACAGCTTGCTTATTAAATAAAAAACAAAAGAGAATGAAAGACATGATTAGGAATCAATAAAAATCAAAATAAAGAAGCTGCTAGCAATAGCACTAAATAATATTATCATTCAACCTTGTGAATATAATTAGTGCATTTATTGGATGCGTCTTCATCTAAACTTGAATATATTATTTAATAAGAGTGCTATGAACACTATTTTTCAAACACTCTTTAATACCTATTCTCTTATTCAGTGAAATTCATGTAGATACCATATTTTAAAAATAAATCTCACATAAAATGTTGATATCTACATGAATTTCATACGATAAGAGTGTGAGTGTTAGAAATAGAGTGTTCTTAAACAAACAGAAGAACAACTTATTAGAGCTTTATACTATTAATTTGTTTTTTAGATATGTTAGAAATTATACATTTATAACAAATACTTATTATTCTTTAATAAAATTTAATTTTTAAAAATAAATACTTTATAATATTATTTCTAAGTTAGAATGATTTTGATCATATATTATGCATTGTCCTTACCAACTGAGCTAAGCTCACATGGACAAATATTTTAGGCTTTTTCAAATATAAAACTTCTCCTCTTTCGAAAAAAATATAAAACTTCTCTTAATGTTTATTTATAAATTTATTCACTATACTAAATATAATTCGAAAAAAATTCACTGATTTTCATATTACATGATTACAATGAAAGTCATTTTAAATCATTTAGATTAGATAAATAAAATAAATTTTGAATAAATAATTTTTTCACTAAATAAAAATATATTACCACGAAAATTACTATGCTTATTGAAAACAATATACCAAATGGTGTATTAAAAAAAAACAGAGAGAGAATAGAATGAAAAAGGGACATGACATTGAAAAACCGAGTAACTTCAAACTCGATTGTCCCAATTATTATAAATAATCTCTAGTACCCTTGCAAGAATTGTTGTTCCAAAAGGTGAATGAATGATGGATTGAATTTTGTGCTTAACTTCCGTAGGAATGCCTAACTCAAATTTTGTGTAGCCTACTTATCCAAATATTATCACACCTTCACCTAAGCCCCGTTATAACCCTTTAAGACCTCAAAGTGTGCATTGACATTGATTTTGATTGACGTTTAGAAACTTTTCAAGCGTATGGTAATATATAGAATGCATGTCGACTGTGTGTGAACCCTTTCATATTGTTGCGTGGAGTTGTGAATTGGTGGTTGCTAACAAGTCAAATTAGCTCATCTTTAGCTAAGTAAGATGTTGAACTTTTGGGCACTATCTCTTGATCAGGTAATTGTTATTTTACTGTCGATTGTCAATATTGCAAGTAGATTCCTTGAGGACAAGGAATGGTTCAACTTTGGGGTTGTGATGACATCTCGTCATTACATAATTTTATATGTATTTTGATCACAATTTGGAGTTCACAAGGAAACTTATGCATCAAAAAGAGCAGAAAAATGAAGAAAATACAAAGAAAGAAAACGTGTCACGATTTGGTGAAAACGTGACACGATTTTAGAAGACCAAAACATGCTTCGACATTGAGGAAAACGTGTCACGAGCAATATCGTGACACGATTTGAGGAAACCCTAATTCAGTTGTTTGCGATCCAAAGGAAAACGTGTCACGATTTACTTAAAATGTGACAAGATTTTAGGCGAATTTCTGTGCCTATTTAAGCTGAAGTCTATTCCAAAGACAAGGGTTACGATTGGAGAGAGCAAAGTGCGATTTTGAGACTATAAGTCGGCTAGAAGGGCGATTTCTTCACTCTTTTACCAGTTCATGTATGTATTGATTCCTCTAATGATTATGTTATTTGTAAACACCATTATGAGTAGCTAAATCCATTAGAGGTTAGGTCTGAGATGATTCTTTGTAACCCTAATTGAAACATGTTGCTGTGAAACTCTATTTATTGTGAATGACAATCTAGTTTTTATTCAATTCAATTGTTTTTAATGCTTTTTATATCCTGATCAAATATAAATATGATTTAGTGAGAACGAATGACTACTGACCATAGCTTTCGACTTAGACCTAATTGAATTGTTCTAATAAACATGGTTAGTCTAGGAATGCATAATCCTTTATTAGTGATATTATGTTAACGTGCTTAAAACCTTCAAAGGTTATTAGACCACCTAAGGAATTAGGGGGTTGTAGCCCTAGAAGAGGGTCTAAACTCGAGGGATTTATTAGGACTATTTTGTTAACTATCATAGAACTAGTGAATCATTCACAAGAATAGGTGCAGTATACCAATTAGGGGAACTCAGAGGATTCGAAAGACCTAAACTTATCTCTCTTATTCTTAAAACTAATCTTCAAATTCTATCATTACTTTTATGCAACCAAACCAATCAACTGCCTAGTGGCAAATCAAAAGAACTTTTATACATCCTAACTTACAACGTAATTGAATTATTGAGATTAAAATCAGTCCTTGTGGGAACGATATTTTTACTACTTCGATAGTATTTAGTACACTTGCTAAAAATCTATCAAATAACATTCAAGTATGTCATACATCTAAATTCTCCCTAAGATTCCTCAAAAGTTGTTCCTCCCATGCAAAAACTTGCCCACTCTCATTCTAAGCCATTTACCAATCCTATCTCGCCCACACAGGCCTCTTTTTGATTTGAAATCGAATAAAATATTGGATACTTAAGCCTAAAACTCATATCCCCTCGCCACCTTACGATCCAAAAACTTGTATTCATTCCATTTCTCACCCTTCTAGCTAGCTCCAAAGTAAATCAACTTTGCCCACCAAAACCGTCTGGTTTCACTATTTTTTCCACCATAATGACACATGTCTCGGCCAAAAATTTTACCCCTCCACCAAACTCTTAACATTAGGGCCATATTTTTCAAATAAAAGCTCTTTCCCCATCAAACAACCTACATCGTCATTTAGCCAATAAACTCGCGTTAACCACCATAACATCCTTTACCCATAAACCCGCATTCCTCTTTTGTAGGCAAACCGATTTCCACCTTACCCAACTAATCTTTTTCCCCCTCTCACTTAACCTCAAAGGAACTCTCTTTGCACTTTTTTTTTTTTTTTTGTTGGAAAAAACTCTCTTTGCACTCTAAGCCTCTAACCTTCCTCCTCCACACTTGCATTGGCATATATATATAAAAGACAAGTAAAAAAATCATAATTAAATTAAGTACTAAATTTAGAACCACAATTCTCCCACCAAGGCTAAAATATTTATGACTTTACGTATTCAATTTCATACTCAAAAGATCCATCATTGGTTCCCACGTTGACATTTGAATTTGCTCCCACCGGTATACCCAAATACTTGAAAGGAAGGTTGCCCTCGCTACAGCTCAAAAAATCACACGACATAGTCATGAAATCCGATGGAATATTCACTCCAATCAAAGAACTCTTGATAAAATCAATTTTCAACGTCAACACCATCTCGAATCCATGTAACAATTCCTTCACCGTCCAAAGGTTATTAATCGTTATCTTACCTATACAAAAAGTATCATCAACATATTGCAAGTGAGATACCACCAAATTGTTGTTTCTAAATTCAAACCCCTCAAACAAATTTAGAGACACCGCATTCCTCAACAAACCACTAAATCCCTCTGCCACCAACAAAAACAAAAACGGGGCTAAAAGGTCCCCTTGTTTAAGTCCTCGTTGGATATTAACCTCCTTTGTTGGACTACCATTAACTAGAATAGACATACTTCTCCAAACACACGCACCTTCATCCAAGCCACCTACTTCGCGCACATATCCATTGATGTGACAATTTTCAATCAACAAGGATGGATGTTATGGCGTGGGGATGTGCATACGGAATGAGAAAGGAAAATTCGTCAATGCTAAAACCATTTGGAGGGAAGCAACTATTCCACCTCAAGAGGCTCAAGCACTGGGATTGAGTGAAGCTTTATTGTGGTTAAGCGAGTTGGGTGTCCAGAGAGTTACCATCGAACTTGATTGCAAATCAGTGATGGTGTCATTGGAAACCTTACAAATGTAGTGAATTTGACACTATTATTAAAAAGTGTAAAGCTATGTTATGTTTATTGCAAAACTTTAAGGTTAGTTTCAAGGGCATCAAGGTCTTATGCTAGTTCCCAAAGTTTTTCTTTTTCCCCAACCTGTATTATTATATGATAAAGTTTTTATTGGAAACACAATGAGTTTGTTATAGTAAAAAAAAAAATGTAATTGATTAAATATATATAATAAGCCAATACAACGAGCTCTAAAATTTCATATAACCACTAAAGTTTTTAATTTTTCCATATTTAAAAGTTCTCTCATAGTTATCTTAAATATATATATATATAATAAGTTAATTCAAACACAATCACATGTAATTTTGCTTGTAAAGATTGAATTGGAACTTCAGTTGCTAGTAAAAATGTTCATTAGAAGTATTATTCCAATCTACTCCATGTTCTCATGGCACAAGTATTTAATAATTGAAAACAAAAGTAAAAACAAAATTTTATTTCAGTGTTCGTAGAAGCTCCACTTAAACTTTGAAGATTGTCATTAACACTAAGTTCACAAACAATAATAAATATTAGACAGAAAAAACCAAACTTCCAACCTAAACAAGATAGATGATGCATTCTATGAGTAACATTTTATGATTAGTAACGATATAAATAAAAACATTGATACAAAAATAAAGCGCGCAAGAAAAGATTAGACATGAGCAGTGCCTTCAGTAAACTTTGGATCCTCACATCTATACCTTCCATCTGGTCCAATTCCAAAACCTTTGGGATCGGCGAAGACATTCTCTAGAAGCTGGCTGCGAGCTGGTGCAGGGCTCTTTTCTGCGAAATCAACAGCTTCCTCTAGGACCTCGTCAATTTTCTTGTCTATTGCCTTCAATTCTTGTTCAGTGGCTAATTTGTTCTCAAAAAGGTATTTCTTCAACGCAGTGATGGGATCCCTACCAGCATAGTGTTGCTTCTCAGCTGCCAAATAGAAAAGGTATCATGTATAAGCTATTGTTACATTACAGCAAAAGATAAAATAAAGTTGAATCGTTTTCATATAAGTTATAAACGGTTTTTATAAACATCTTGAAGAGCTTATAAAAATCAGCTGAAAACAACTTATAGAGCATATAAGTTATAGAAAACATATGATTATTAACTTAGGATGACATCTACAAAGGGTATCATGCTAGAAGTGTCAGTCAACCGAAATTATAACTTTAAAAATTGATTATATCATTTGTTTCAACGATGCTATATGAAATGAAACAAGAGGAATGCTAGCAACACTCACTTTTGAGCGCTCTCTCTAACACTCACTCTTTCATTGGATAAAACCAATGTATGTCCCACCACTTTGTGTGGGTTCATTTTTCAAAGTGTAGACCCACAATGATTTAAACCAATAAGAGAGTGGGTGACAGAGAGAGTGTTGCTAGCATTCCTCATGAAACAAACACGCACAAAATGCTAAAATGACGTATTTGGTTTTGATTATGTTTCCGAACAATGTTTTTCCATACATGGATTCAATGATCAAAATAAAGGCAAAAGAATGACCGGCAAAAACAACTGAAGTCAAGCTATCAGATTGACCAATCACTGTTCTGCCGTCAACAACTGGAATAAGATTATTACACAATCCACGCTCAAACTATTCAGACTGAGCAAACATATTTTGTAAAACCCTTGGAACAAGGTTGATTGGTTTATTACTTTAGTTTCTTTCCTTTTCCAAAATACTTATAGAAGAAAAATCTGGTAACAATAAAGTAAAAGAAAATCGTATTTGCTTGGTTGGTATCATCAATGATGTGGTGTAAGACTAGAGAGGAAATATATTGTATGAAACTATGAGTATGTTAAACAGTAATTCATTTAATCAGGAAGTTATTCTAAGGAAGCTTGGGAGTTGAGAATAATATACAACAAAAGGCAATGACCCAGAGGAAGTTTAGCGTGTTCAAGAATTTTAAAGGAAGTTAGGCAAAATCTGAAAATAAATGTAAAGGGATTATGCATCGTGCAACTGAATATAGATATACCCCCATAAATGCAAAAGAACATCAAAATATATGCTTCGCAAATTAAGATCTTAAATGAATATCATAGTATTAAAATAAATGCTCACCAGGGTTACGAAGCTCATCAGGATCAGCCAATGAATGTCCTCTAAATCTGTAAGTCTCACATTCCACTAAAGATGGTCCTTCTCCTCTTCTAGCCCTGTCAATTGCCTCCTTCGCCACTTCTCTGACCTTCAAAACATCCATCCCATCGACATGAACACCTGGCATTCCGAATGCTGGACCCTTTTTCCATATCTCAGGATCTGAAGTTGCTCTAAGATGTGACATGCCAATGGCCCACAAATTGTTTTCCACCACAAAAACAATTGGTAATTTCCACAAAGCAGCCATGTTTAAACACTCAAAGAACTGTCCATTATTACAAGTTCCATCTCCGAAAAATGCCAACGTCACATTATCAGAATCAGCCTGATTCAACACCTCTCTTTTGTATTTCATGGAAAATGCAGCACCAGTGGCCACTGGAATTCCCTCACCAATGAATGCAAAACCACCGAGCACGTTGTGTTCTTTTGAGAACATATGCATTGAACCACCCTGACCTCGGCAACATCCTGTCGCCTTACCGAAGAGTTCACTCATCACTTCTCGAGAAGGGACCCCTTTACTCAACGCGTGAACATGGTCTCTGTATGTGCTGACTATGCAATCTTCTTTCCTCAAATACTTGATGAATCCAGTTGACACAGCTTCTTGACCATTGTATAAGTGGACAAAACCGAACATTTTACCCCTATAATACATCTCAGCACATTTGTCTTCAAAGGACCTTCCTAACACCATGTCCTCATAAAGCACTAACCCTTCCTCTTTAGTAATAAGCTGCAAGCACAAATCCAGATAATAAGAGAAAAACTCTTTTTCAAAGCATAAAAAGTATGTTAAAATCCCACTATGCAAAAAAGCTAAAGCGGCCTTAACACCGCTAGAGCGTCTATTTGACAGCATTTTCCAGAAAATAGTGTATCCCAGAACAATAGCAGTTTGTCTAAATTCTGTTACATTGTAGTGGTATAGCGCTAAAATTTAACACACACTACAAGGTAAAAATATAACAAAAACAAAGCAGGTATGATTAATGAAAATAAATGGTTATATACCTAAAGAGGATGAAAATAAACAAAGCAGGTATGATGCAAATTGATTTTGTTTAAAAGTGAGTTGAACAAAAAAAATTGAGGCTTAAAATCAATTTTAAAGGCAAAAGCCAAAATTTTCAGTTCCAAATTAGAATTAAAATCAATTCTACTCAATAACATCCAATTATGTCAAAATCAATTGTATGCTTCTAGAATCAATTTTGACTCCTCCAAAAGTGAATCCAATCCTACACTAAAAATGGAAACCAAACAAAGACCTTAGAAAGCACAACACAACTAACTTCAATTGTCTAAACTTCAGAAACCAATTGAACATATAACACAATAAATAAAACCCATAAATCATAAATCACTAATGTTGTAAGCAACAAAACATCTAAAAGAGAAGAAACAACAAAAATATTAATATTTGAATCATGCAGCTCATAAACCCAATCCCAAATGATTCAATTCAACTTTCTGAACAGAACAGTACATAAAGTTAAGGTTTTTTTTACTGTAGCACGACACATCTTGATTGAAGACGTATCGGATGTCCAACATGTGTATGTGTCTGACATGGACACATCTGATTACATTCAATTATGTTATTTTCTCAAATTTCAACCGGTGTTAGTCTCGGTGTCCGGTGTCTGTGCTTTATTACCCAGAATTGAGAATCAACAGATTTAACAAAAAGCATAGATTTTTCAACAAATACATTAATATTTGAATCATGCAGCTCATAAACCCAACCCAACATGATTCAATTCAACTTTTTGAATAGAATAGAATAAAAATTCAATATTTTTAATGTAATACCGGCACATCAGATCGAAAGTGTATCCGATATCCAACACTAGTCCATGTCTGACATGGACACATCTGATTACATTCAATTATGTCATTTTCTTAAATCACAACCAGTGTCAGTCTAAGGCTCAGTGTCAGTGCTTCATAGCCCACAAGTGAGAATCGATAGATATTAACAAAAAGCATAGATTTTTAATACATAAATGATAAAGGGTTACCAAATTGGAGGTTTGTTGAAGAAGAACAGCAGCAACAGGTGGTGGTGAACGGCGAGCATTCAAACGAAGAAGCTTCTGAGTAGATCCAAGAAAAGAGGAAGAAGAAGCGTTGTGTTTGAAGAGATCAGAAGAGAAAGAGAGTGGTTTATCATTGGATCTTGGAGTTGAAGAATTGATAGGAACAGCAAGAAGAGAGTGTGAGAATTTGGTTGCAGTGAAAGACATTTTTTATTTTTTTTGCAACCAAAGAAAAAAACCAGTTTTAAGAATGTGGTTATGAAAGGAAAATGGAACACAAAATGAGGTTGTTTATTTATATGAATATGAATCAGAAATTAATGTAGGTAATAGGGGCGGAGATTACAAGGGAGTGAGACATGGAGATAATCGTCTTGTGTGTTTTGTGGGTGCTTTTGCCTATGTTTAATTGTCTATGACTTTGCAAATTCATTATAGGCCAACCAAAAACCAACTAACTTTTACTACATTAACATTCATTTTGTTTTGTCACACAAAAAAAAAAAGTGCTTAGGTTCTTTCAAGGAGTTAGTTTGTTAGGGAAAGGAAAATATGATAAAATAAAATTGATTAAAATATTTATGTTTTTGGATCTGCAAGTTGAGGTCAAATTATTTATTGAATTTGTGATTGATTGGAGTTGATATTTCAATGGAAATCAAGTGAACATTGCAATATGACGAGAAATTAAACAATGTTACACAAATTGACAGTCAACGCAACGCCATACTCAAACGAGTAAATCACGAAAATAACATAAGAAAAAACTTGATCAATGCGTGAAGCACTTGTTTAGATGAAAATTAATTTTGACATCTAGACATTTAACATGAGTTTGATTTTGCAGCAAAACTTATTTTTAACATGTATCAATTTTATAAAATTAATTTTAATTAAAAATTAGTTGAATATAAAATAAAATATATAAATTTGGGGTGGAAAAAGTTTTGAACGCGAATCTCCAGATTTTGACGCTAATCCAAACACATTCTAAATAGTAATAGTTTGAATTAATCCATCTAGTTTGATTGTTGGGTCACGAGGGGAGCTGGGGACCGTCCACATCGAGGTTAAAACAACCACACACGCAAGAAAGACGTCACACTCTTACCCAAAACCTTAAGTCAATAGGTTTATGGGTCCTCTTACTTATAAAGTGTTCAACCTTTACTCTGCTATCTGATGTGGGACATGTAACTCACACTTGCACACAACAACACTCCCCCTCAAGTGTGAGTCCATCTATTCATCATGTCCCCCTTTAAGCGGAAGCTCTAACTTGCTTGTATCGCCGTTGCTGATTTCTTCGCAAACGGACCGACACTGTCTGTACCGTCGTTGCTACTTTATGCACAATCGGACCGGCTACCTCGGTCATACCCTTCGTTGAACGGGACTCTGATACCATTGTTGAGTCACGAGGGAAGCTGGGGGACCGTCCACATCGAAGCTAGAACAACCACACAAGCAAAAGAGACACCACACTCTTATCCAAAACCTTAAGGCATTACGAAATTTAAAAACTTTTTAGACTTATGAATTTTTTTGAAAGGTGAATTGTTGAAGGCCAAAAGAAGATGAATCGAGTGGAATGATCATGTGAACCTGGTTACATGCTGATCTGGCATTGCAGGTATAAATGGATCAATTCCATGTCCTTTTCATGCAAAGTGTGTGCCCCACTTTTTTAAAATATATATTATGTATATATAATAAGCGGTTTATATTTTGTCATCAAAGGGTCCATAGCTCAGTGGTAGAGCATTTGACTGCAGATCAAGAGGTCACCGGTTCGAACCCGGTTGGGCCCTTTTTAATTATATTTTTCTTTTTCATTAGTTCTCCTTGTTTGGATGTTTGTTTTTTGTATAAGATGTGTTTTTTTTTTTGTTGATCCTAGCTACTGTCCTGCTAGGGCTTTGTTATGAACATTGTCCAGTTGTTATGGCGGAAAAATGGGATACTTTTTGAGACACAATTAATAATAAAAACGGATCAAGATATCTACCAAAACTGTCAACTTCACTACTAATTGATGAGACTTAATCATTTCATGGCAAAGCGTACTTGTACAAAACTTGCACAAAGATTATTTGATTAAGTTTCTGCCTGGTTGAGTTCTTTGGTTGAAGCAAAAATCACGCAGGAACAACTTTTTTTGAAGTTCCCTTCTGGTTAAGCAAAAATAATTGAATAGTGCTGAGAAGAAAGTGAATGAAGCTTTCATATTTAAAAAAAAAAAAAATGACATTAGAAAGCATCGGAATATCATAGCTATGTTGGCACCCAATGGCTCACCAATCATCTGCAGCACAACATAAAAAATAGAATGAAAAACAAAGCTTTTATTGGTCAACATAACTTAGATGCATATTCTTATGCGCTTTTGTATGTTCTTAACTAAAAATTCACTTCTTTTTTAATATATATAAATATATATAACAAACTTTGAGAAAATTATGGTGAATTTAGGTAAGAACCACACAAAAGATAGGGAAATGCACCAAAGTTTTTTCCTTTATTAATTGGATAGAAAATAAGTAAAGAAAATGAATGGAAGGAGAAAAAGAAGTAAATAAACGAAATATGCATAAACTGCTTCCTCATTCGCCTGATTTAAATATCTTAAATTCATAACAATGGTCTTTCATATTGTACACATAGACAACTTGTGCATAACTTATAACTTATATACACACATATACAATAGTTAGTAACAACTAACATTACAAAAAGTAGAGTATGATACAAAAGAATAATGAGTTGAGATACAACAAATCTTCTAATGGAGAAGATATCTTCTGTTAGCCTGTACAGTTAGATGTTAGTGCTTGATCTCTTTTTCTTATAGAACAGTTATGTCATCGCTTATTCGTCTTTTCCTTGCCTGCAGATATGCATTATTTCCCTTGTGTCAGGATTCAGGATTACTAAAGAGAACTATAACTTTCTTAAATAGAAAAATTACTCACCAAAAAAACTTGATTTTAAAGGAAAACGAATTGATGAACCTCTGACTCTCAGATCCCGGTTTTGTTTGTGACGACTATGTTTATCTATAACTGCAGAATTGTTGCTACTTTCTCCAGTCTGATAGTGTGCTACTTTACTTACCTTTTCATGGTACACAGCAGGCGGGGCAAGCCTCAATGGAGGCAAGTTTTCAAATTGCATAAATCTTTGATTTTTCTGCAAGCTGCTCAAGATCTCAAACTGCACAAACAAACAAAAGTAATGAAGTTTTTGGTTTGAAGGAAAGGGAAGGCGAAAGTTGGGGAGGCCGAGATTTAATTAGTTATTCTATTTGGTTCAGAGGCGGAGGGGAGAGATTCTAAAGCCAATTTATTTTCTATTTCTTATAACCTATGAAACAATGACATAGACACGAACATTAAACACAACACTGACACGTCGATACTATAATTTGAGAAAATGGAATGACGTGTCAGTTTCATGTCAGTACACTGAACATGCTTTCAATCGAAAATCTTGGCGCTGCATGGCTTATAATGTTTCAATTTATGCAATATTTATGAAAGGATATTTTAGTCATTGTATTAACAATATTTAAACATAATCTTCTTTCCCCTCCATATCCTCCAATACTCAATATATAAGTCAAAATGATGAACCAAATGACAAGGATATTATATTATATTGATTGAATGATGTAGAGGTTTGTTCATATTTTTACCCGTGATATCTGTTGCTGTCCTCCATACATATTCTCTGATAAATCACTGTCATGGTGGTGATGACTTGTACTTCCATGAGGGTATTGGCGTCTTGATGATAATTTATTGACTAAGCCATTCTCTGTAATTATAGATTTGTTTCTGGACTTCTGGGGTTTTTGGATAGGCATACATACAGGGCATCCAGACGAAGATGCTTTGCTTGACGACTCGACTTCAGAGGCTTCGCAATGGAGATGAATTGCATGGCCACAGTTGAAAATTCGAATTCCATTAGTAACTGAGTTCTTTGTTAGGAGGCAATTACATATACAACACACTGAACTCCTGGGAGCAAATCCATGAGAAGCCCCTTTCTTGAGTAAAGTCATGGTATAGAATGTATCATCCTCTATCAAGGACTTGGCAGCATCCTAAGTGCAGAAGTAGAAACAAGAGAAGAGAATAAGGATAAAAGATAAAACCCTTGATGATGAAAAGAAGATAGAAGAGAGTAATCTATTCATAAAAATTCCAGATATTCCATGCAATATTGAAACTAGGACTTTTATAAAAACAAAAACTAAACCGAGTCGTTAAACTGAACCAAAGCACAACAAAGAAAAATGTGACCAAACAGTACAGAAACTGAACTGAATCAAGTTAATATTCCGTGCAAGTCACTACCACTGTTCATGATTCGGTTCAGTTTTTGTTTTTTTTAACAACAGTTCTACAAGTCACAGCCAAACATAGCATGGTGAATATGAATGATATGCACAAGGATATCTTTACATCATTGCTCAAATCTGTACATGATGAAATCAAATATTGCCCGGTGAATATGAAACTCATACAAGCGCAGGTGTACCCTAAAAATATCTCGACTCCCAAGGAATTGACAACAAACACGACTAGAATAAAAAATATGAAAATTCAGATTTAACGCATCTTGACATGCTTCTTGGACCAGAGTTTGAGAAGATTTTATATAAAGCTTCAATTGATAAATTTTAATAAGAAATGTATGAATTGAAGAGAAATAATATAGTTAGTAAAGCTTAAGAAGTGAATCAAATTTAAAATATTACAAAAACAAAAATGAATAGGTTTATCTTACCAGAATTCTTCTTTCAAAGCCATACGTTCCAAGCATCCCCAATATAGTAAGTTTAAAATAGCCAAATTCTTGACTACCATTATCACTCAAGAGTTTGGACATGATAGCTGGAAGATGAACATAACCTATCATTCCCTCAACAATCTCTTTAATGAACTGGGATATCAATTTTCTCAAGATATCACCATTTCGGGACTTTGAAATCTTCCAACTGCTTTTATAGGTGTCTTTGTCCAGTTGTGAATCTGGTGATCCGGCTAGAACACCAAAATAATTTTTTCTTTCATATGATTTCTCTTCAACATATGAATCCATCAATGGATCACAAAACGAGTCAAGTAATTTAAACCAGTGTGCTTCTGACTCCTCAGGATTTAGACGAGGCGTGTTACGCTGACAAAGGCCGATACAGGCATGCAATAAATCATACATGCCATTCACCTATTGGTTTGTAGCAATTAAAAAGGTTAGGTTACCTAATACATACATACACTGCACAGCTATTAAACTAAACATGCATCTTTGAAACTTCACTAAAATGTTAAAACTCCTGGAACATATATACAAACCTCTTTTGTCTTTAAAACAGTGTTGTATACGTCTATATGGGAATAATCAAGCTTAGGATGGTTTGAAACTACAGCTTCCACAACAGCATCAAGCTCAACAAATTTATCATTTAGATCAGAAAGTGTAAGTGAAAGAGCACTACCAACATCACCAACCCTTTCCAATAAGAAAGCAGCAGCATCTAAAATGCCATATTCTTGGCATAGGCGTAAACAATGTTCCACACGATAGCTATCAAACATTTCTAGAAATTTTAGAACTGAACCTCGTTCATACTGGCATAACAGCTGCAAATCAAAACATTGGAACAAGCTTAAAACTACTGCAATGAACTAAATCACTTCCAAAAACAAACATTAAACATGAGAGGACAAGGAGCCAAAACACATTAATAAAGAATGAGAAACAAGGTCTGTGTATACAAGTCCAATCCTAAAGAGACAACAAAAAAACACATCAACACTACGCCTTAACAATCAAAAAGTCCAATCCTAAAGAAACAAATTGCCACATGACACATCCCAATCGCAAACACTACGCTTTAACAATCAAAAAGTCCAATCCTAGAGACAAATTGCCACATGACACATTCCAAGAACAACAAAAAACACATTAGCACTACGCCTTAACAATCAAAAAGTCCAATCCTAAAAAGACAAATTGCCACAATGACACATCCCAAAAACAACAAAAACCACATTAAGACTATGCCTTAAACAGTCAAATTAGCTTTAACTTCTAGATTGTATGAAAAATAAATTTTGAAAAAATTATCCTGCACATGCAAAAAAAAATAAAAAAATAAAAATAGTACAAAAACTCACCTCTAGGTAAAGCTCAATAAGATCATCAGGCACATGACTAGGATTTTCACGCATGTACTTGGGGAAATCGGATATATTTTCTAAGTAATCATGGATTCCTGGTGGAGGATCCTTAACCTGCTTTCCATTAGGGGGATTTGTAATAACACCCTTTGTCAAATGAGACAAGTCTAGGGTGCCAAATAAGTGAAGCTCAATGAGTGTCTTTAAATAAAGGAAAAGACTTCTTGGGTGAGAATGAAGTTTAGTGATGACATGGGAACTTTCATCACTAAAATGTCTGGTAACCACATGGAATGCACCTTCCCTGTGAGCAAGTGAAAAGAATATATGTAAATAAAGAATATTAGGTTACATAAATGGAAACAAAGAAACTATAAATGCAATATAACCTGCCAAAAGAATCTAACTTGAGTAAATGTAATAAAGATGACTACCTGCTGAGTTCAACCAATTCAGGAATTCGAGATAGGACTGCTGATCGGATAGCAGTATGGTCATTGCCAATCAACAGTGAGAATGTTTTGTTGATAAAGGAGAAGGCATGAACCGGCTCATCTACATCCTTCATATAGCTGTCCAATGCAGCCACATACTCATGTCTGATGGAATGAATCAATCCACAAACCTGAAACCCAACACAAGAGTTAGTAAATCACTCAGCTAGGTAACATCAATACTTAGTACCACTATGCTTCAAAAGATAGCATTGATAAACTGGACAATGTAATCTACCTGATAATATTTGGCGCTCTCACATAGGTCTAGCAAAAATGGCACATCCCAGTCGGACTCGGGAACTACTTCCAGAAGTGCAAGCACTTGCTTCTCTCTATTTTTTGGAGTTGAACTATGAGAGGAAACATTAGTTGAAAAGTGGTTATCCAATGTGAGATATTCCAATATCCGACAAAGCATGCCCTTTGAAACTTTAGCTCTTTGGTGAGCAACATAATATGCAATAAACTCAAACAGACAACCTTTGTCCTTCAAAGGCCACTCCATTGTTAATCCGTCATCACCACTACTAGAGGTTGTATCTGTCGGAACAACATTCATATCAATTATTTGAATAAGAGCATCCACTGTATTCTGAACTAAAATATTGTCAGTTCCAGTGACATTATTATTTTCTTCTTTTGCTTCTTCAATAGGTCTATCAGCTGATTCCAGTAAAGATGAGCTGGAATTTGAATTTTTATCTTCAATGAAAGCACATCGGAGGACATCTAATGTAGCTTCAGTGTCTAACTCTAAGAGAAGATATAGATTCAGGTATGGCCGTTTGGACACAGAATCTGAAACTATCCGTGATTTCGTAGCACTGGAATCCTCCAACAAAAACTCTACAAGTTCTTTTCTGAGAGATGGCAATCGCATAGGAGGAATAGTTCCATGGCCTACAATTATATGCAATATGTGAATCATCTGTATGTAGCATTATTGGAATACCTTTAAAGCAGAAAATCAATAAAAATAAATGAACTGGGAAAAAAATACCTGGTGGAAAGGCAAGACCTGTAAAGCAGTACTTGAGATAAACCAGCATTCTATACCTGTTTAAAGGAGAAACATGAATAAAAAAATACAGATTTAATTATAGCCGTCAAGTGTCAAGCGAAGACAATACTAACAAGTAACAATTTTCATTTTTGAGAAGTGTGGTGAATAAACTGCTCCCAGTTTTCACATACACAGGAGAGAACAACAGAATAACTGTAACCAATTCCCGATTGAATTTTTATATTTAGAATAAATGTCTAAATTTTTCTTATGAAGATCAGAACTGGATTTAAATAAGGTCAACAGACATAAAAGTTGCAGATAATAAATACAGAAAGTTTTGTTCAAGCATATTTCTAATATGATTTTCTTTTTTATTTAAAAAGAAACAAGTAAGGAGCCCTTATTTATTTGTTTTTCTCCAGTCCCATCTGAGGTCGGAAGATGGGGAAGGGTAGGCCTGAATAAGGAATGTACTGTATTAGAGAGATTCCCATCATTAATCAGGTTACTGAGTACTGTCTGCCACCAACTCAATTTGTCTTTTACTACTCTTCTTATAGATAAATTTCTCAAAGAGGAAATAATTGGTTTTTTGTTTTGTCTTGTTTAATGTATGAATACAAACAAAATCCATAAATTGGCATTCTTCAGTTACTAGTCAATTGTAATCCATAGAAAGCAAAGAATAATAAAAAATTAAATAAAAAGAGAAAAGTAGTGTACCCATGTGCAGTAGCATTTTCCTTCTGGCTATTTTGTAGGACTGCAAACAGCTCCTCAAGAGGTGCCCTAAAATCATCTAATCCTTTATTGAAGAGATACACCAGGGCACTATATAGTCCATGCTCCCGGCATAATCTGACAACCTATAAAGCATCAAATAATCATTCAAGAGCTATACAATTAAAAAATAATCGAAATTAAATATACTTCAATTGATCTAACAAGAACCTGATTAAAATCCAATGATGAAATATCCATGTGAAGTACGCATTGTTCAACCCGCTGCAACCACCCTTTCGTGCTATAATACTTTACCAGTTCTTGCATAATCTTCAGAAAAGAATAGCAAATCATCAAGACGAAACTAAAAATTTATACTGATAACCTATCATGGAACTACCAAAAAGTCTTAACATAATCCAATACCTCGGGAGGTAGAGATCCAAGCATGTCCTTCAAAATATATGGCTCCAGAAGTTCCAAAAATGTTTCTGGAAAATATTACAAAGTATTTGCACTGTCATCTAATTGAAATACACTGTCATCTAATTGAAATTGGAAAAGGAAAGGATAGATAAATAATGAAAGAGAACCCCAACAAGGCATTCCATCTTCATAGTTCATGTCAATTCAATAACCTAATTGTGGAAAAAAGCTTTGGTACAACATCCATGTTACTATATGACAGCCATGAATTGGTGAGACGTAAAAGAATTCAATAGTAGATGACTGTAATCATTTGAAAGTGGGTTGACTTTCTGCGCATGATTCTTAATAATCTCTATGCTACGGAATGTTGGAGATATGGGCAGTAAAGTGTCAATAAAAGCAGCAGTTCCATGTCGCAAGGATGAGAATCAAGGGATAAAATCAGTAAAAAAAGGTATTAGAGAAGTATGAGCAGCACCTAAAATGTTTGGTTAAGTGAAAAGAAGGCTCAAATAAACCCCTAATTGGAATGTTAATCAAACATAATGTTAAGTAGCGAATTAAAAGAAACAGAAACAATTAAGGCTGCTGGTATCAGGGATTAAAAACTAAAAAGGCACAAATGAAAAGAGAAGCCCTCAAAACAATATCCTACCACTCCAGAAGGCAAAGACAATACCTCTCTGTTGAACATGAACATCCACAAACTTGGAGAAAATTTTATCAAAAAGGATGTCTGTCCGTTTGATATGACAACAAAATTCAACAGCAACGCCACCAACACGAGTGTATTGCTCCTTTATTTCAGAATGCACTGAATTGCTTATACTATTTGAATCATTGGATTGATCAGGTTTTCCAATTTGGTTGCAGAAAGCCACTGAAATATAGGAGAACACTTCTTCAACATATGATGTAAGCAACTCCTCCAAGAAGGGCATTATAGCCTCATGTATAGCATCCAAGGTTCTAGGTAGATCAACAACCCCATGAGCATGGCCATCATAAAGAGTCATTGCCATGTTCAAGGCACCCATCCAGTCACCTGCTTTCCGTAAAACCAAGATACGCTCTTTCCAAGGGAGAAGACGAGAAATGATAAGATGTGTTGGACCAAGTATATAAATAGAAGTTCCTCTTACAGCAATGGCGTTATGATAAGCTTTCTCAGGATTTCCATATACGTTGATGAAGTGAGTATGATATGAAAGCAGTTCGTCTCCTCCAATACCATCTATACCAAAACTTGTTTGGTGAATCACAGTTCCATCCTTGGCAAATAAATTCAGTTGTCCGGTTGAAGTGAGAACTACCAGCATCTGAGCAAGTAGAATATCATCTTAAATACTCTTATTATAACAAGCAAAGAGACTCTCTTTAAAAAATAAAAAAAAGGAGATACAAGAGTAAATGGGAATGAAACAGTGAAGAATAAAAGTAGCCACATGTCTAACTAATCTAAGTAGGCAGATGATGATTTATTACCTGATCATCCAACCATGCCAGACCTATAGCTGCACTGTCAAGAGACCATTCTCCATATACTTTTAATTCTGATTTGACCAGCCTAGCAACCTGAACTTTGCGTTCCCAAGCAATTGCAAGCAGTGAAACTCTTTCAACAGTTTCTGCAGACGCATTCTCTACAAGAAAGTAAGCAACATTTAGAAATAAGACAACATGAGCCTACATAATTGTGTAAATGTGTCTACACTCCCAACAGTAACATTTCCCACCCAAATTGATCAACAGTACCATTTCCCACACAAATTGATGACCTATTACATCATTTTAAATTTCTCACAATGTCCTTAAGAATCCTCTGAATTGTGTTAACTGATACACTTTTCACTTTTGTGTTATTGTAAATAATAATATGTTACATAAGGGTAAATTTATCTGTTAAAATAATGACATAAATGTTTGATCAGTATCCAAGCACTGAGCTAGGAAAGTTCTTCAAGAAACTTCATGCACTCAAGCTTCTCAAAGAAGCTTGATTTTCTTCATTTCTTGGAGTCTTTATATTCTTTTTTACACTTTCATTCTGCTTTCTTTTAAATATAATATATTACAAAAACTAGATATGGATTCTGTCATTCATAAGTTGTGTAGCACCAACCTTCAAGTTAAAGCACACTTGACACATGCCGGACACCGACATTCATACGACACACGTTGGACAATGCATTCTAGTGTCGGAACATAAAAGTATTCTGTTTTTGCTACTACCCATTAATAAGGACACGACTCCAACACCTAACCAACACTTCTATTCAGCTATACATGAAAAGGGACACAACTGAGTACTGACACCAAAAATTTCAATTTATTTTAATGATGATGATCAATTAGAGGATGGACGGCCTTAAATTGATTAGATTGTTTTTACCTTTTTCGTGGTAGATGGGTGGATTGGAGGTTGTCAAAAAGTCCGACATCGGATATGAGATGGCCTGACAATGTGTTTATAACTGGGGGCAATCCGCACCTCACAAGCCGGTTTTGTGGGGTTGTGTTAGGCCCAACCACGAATTCTAAGTTAGGTGTAAGACATGGTTTAAGAGTTCATCATCTTGTCTAAAATCATTTTTTGTAAGGAAACAAAGTGTTCAAATTGTATAATGATGTCACTCAGTATATTTAGGTGAGACTCATTGTTATAGGGAAAATGTAATACTTAAGAAGTTATTTAGATACTAGGTGGGTAAACCCGTTCTTCTGATACATTGATGAATATATAAAATTTGATTCTCGATATAGATATGGTATAAAGTAGGCTCGTATTTAATTACACACACACACACATGCATGTCGCAATGTCCTATATTTTGGACATTACCAGTGTCTATGTGTTCTACATAGTTCGTAACTCGTGTAAAAGTACAGGTAATATGGTATAATACCCAGTTATAACAAAATAGATCCATACCAGTAGAACTACTTGTTTGTGTCATGTATTTCCATGCAGTATATGGCATAGAACCCTCCCGAATTCCATTTGGCCTGGGGAGTTGAGCATAGGCTACCAATGAAGGACTGAGTCGTACCTAAAACAGATATACTATCCTGAGTAAATAAGGCACAAAAAGTCTCAACAAAATTAAAATTGCAGGAGAGGTATATGGAACAAGGACAAACATCTCAATTTCATACCACCAAAGCAGTTTGATGGGTGACAAATACAACCACACCTTCTTCAACCAGAGAAGAGCCTTCGTTGAAGAGTTTCCAACCTGCATCTCCCCCAACAACACCCCCGACCATGCTACTTATACTGCTGGCCGAGACCATGGTGTTTCCTTGAGAATAAGAAGGACTTCCTCCGAATTCTCCAGAAAAGAGGGGTGAAGCAGATAGCACCAAACCAGTATTTTGCCCATCAAGAAGACACTAGGAAATTGATACAAGTTCAACAAACATGAGAAAAGTGATCATCAAGTTAAGTCACAATCCCTCTATATAACACAATGCTAGATATGATCCATTGCACACAACTGCAAAATATGATGTACCTGAGTTTTGAAGTTGAACCTATTAATCAAAACAACCATTGAGATATGATGCAAGAGAACCAGACCCTTGCAATCCCCCGTAACTGCTTTAAATTGACGAGTATTCTGAGGATCCTGTCCTAGAAAAAAAGCATGTACCACTGGTGCAGTATGCTCCCCACTAATAACTTTTACAGCTACCCCTTTCTGTACATCCCAAAGTGTAACATGACCATCACCATAACCAGCTAAAAGAAGATCTCCTTGTTGATTGAAAGACATGGACGTCACTGGAGCTTGTGATCGATCACCTTGTATACCAAGCATCAACATCTAACAAGTGATTGACAGACACTGATAAATGAAACTACATCTGACCAATAAATGCTTGAAATTAAAAACAGCCAGCATTACCAAAACTCCTATGCTAAACAATTTTTCTACTAATAACGTGTATGGAAGATTTTTAGCACATTTTATTTTCTTATATGGTTTTTCTCATTGTTTGAATACCTCTCATTTTTTATCTGAAATAAATAAAAATTGCATTGCTATATTGGGATTCTCATTCACTATGTCAAGCAACTTCTATATTCCATACAAAATCTGATTTCATGCAAATCTCAGAAAAAAATTTAGGAAACTAACAGCCTTAAACATAACATTAAATTAATTGCAATTATTTATAATATCACATTGAATATATTTGCAGACAGCGATATAAATTTCAATAATTCAACAAAAATAAAAGTTAAGCTAGTCCGAAAAGTTTGATTAAATCAGGGAAAAACCTTTCCATCTGTATTATCCACGTGATGAATGGAATATTTACTAGGAACTACAACAATAAGCCCTCTTGTCATTCCAACAGCAATGTAATTAGCATGAACTACCAAAACTTGAGCAGAACCATGCTCGCGTCTAAAATTTTGCGATGAAATGACCCTCGTGATTGCATTATCAGCATCAACATCAAAATAACCTAATGTAATAGACCCTCTCCGTACACCCTCAAGTCTCATTGGCTGCGCAGCAGCACCCTCTTCCAAATGTAAACCAGTTGAAGCATTCTTCTTCTCCAATTCCTCCGCTAAATCAAGCGGCTTCTTCAAAGAATCTAATTTTTTCTTTGTAACCCTTCTACTTTCCTGTTCCAATTCCTCGAGCGTCTCCTCCACCAGCTCAAAAACATCACCAATGGAACTACCATCATCACCACCACCACCACCATTCACTTCATCATCATCATTCACTTCATTCCCAATACCTTCACCACTACCATCACCGCCACCATCATCATTCATTTCATTCCCAATACCTTCAACAACACCAACACCATTCACAATTTCTTCTTTTTCATTAATACCATTATCACCAACATAATCAAAACTACTTTTTTCACCAAACTTATCTTCATTTTCATCATCAACATCATCAACAACAACATCAAAAGATGCAGAAATCAAACCCTTACTATCATGATCATGACCATTTTCAGCACCACCAACATCAAAAGGTGTAGACTTTGTAGAATCCAAACCGTTATCATCATGATCATGACTATTTTCAACAGAATTCAACAAATTAGAAACAAAACACTTATCTAAATCACTCTTCACATCATTCTTCATATTCACATCATCTTCATTCACTTCAATTGCATCAATTCTAACATCACCAACACTCTCACTCCTCTCCACAAAACCCTCAAATCTCTCCTCCAATTCAGCACCTCTGAAATCAACATCACCAACACTCCCACTCCTCTCAATTTTCTCACCAAATTCACTCAAAACATCGGAAATATCCGATTCGGATTTAATCGAATTGGAAATTCTCCTCCGGTGCATAATAGCCGCCGCATGTGGAGTCGGAACAGATCTCGACGCGGCAGCAGCAGCAGCAAGAGCAGCACCGGGTTTCGCATTCGGAGTAACACGACCAAACAACGACGAGAACAAGCGCGGCCGGGGAGGTTTATCACCGACCCTCACATTCTGCACAACCCGATCCGAAATGGATGCGGGTACGGGTTGAGGAAAGTGAGTGGGTTTGTTATTAGAAGGAGAAGGAGAAGGAGGTGGAGAAGGAGAGGGTGAGGATGATGATGATGATGAGGAAGAGCAGTCGTTGAGAATTTCGTCGACGGTACGGTGATGAATGGGCGGGAGATCGGTTTCGGTGTCGTCAGGAAGGAAAGAGCGGAGGTCGAGCTCCATCGGAGTTGAGTTAGTTTAGTTAGCTGTCGTGAGTTGTGGGTTTATGCAGTTTTCTTCCTGCACAAACTTTTTTTTTTTAAATAATTTTGTTTTTTTGTCAATATATATGAACTTCGGTTGCATCAGAGAGGATTAACTTTTATGGTTTTTTTTCTTCTTCATATATTTTAAGTTTAGTACACTTTTGATTACCTTATTTATTTATTTATTTTTATTTTTTTATATTTTGCAAAATTAATCTGTTAATTTTAAGTTGTAAGAAGTATCATACAATCAAGGATAAACTCTTCCACTTCTAAGTGTCATTGATCTTTCATTGGACTATATGAGTCCCATGTCTAATTAATAGGTGACACTATTGTGGACAAATTAATTTTGTAAGACTAGACATGATACAAAATAGGAATGACACCATTAGAGAGAGTGGGGGTAGCACATACAGTAGAAAAGTTGGTAGAAAATAGATTTAGATGGTTTGGACATGTAGAAAGAAGATCCGTTAAATGCCATTGTAAGAAGAGTAAATCAAATGGAAGAGAGTCAAGTTAAAAGAGGTAGAGGAAGACCTAAGAAAACCATTCGAGAAACCATTAGAAAAGATTTAAAGGTTAATGAGTTGGATCAAAATATGGCTTTTGATAAAACACTATGGCGTCATTTGATCCATGTAGCTGACCCCACTTAGTGAAATAAAGCTTGGTTGTTGTATTTACATAAATTTTATATTTAATTTTCGATAAATGTGTTCAATTTAACAATATCGCTGTTGTGAGTTGAGTTAGACTTTAAACACATAAAAACCCATATTTTAAGTACTTCATTTTACACGAGAGCATATTCCATATATGAATATGATGTAACCTGGCCCCACAAAATTACTTAAATCTCAAAATATTGTATGCCTCATAAAATGTTCGAGGTGTCTATCCAATGCAGTTCACGTGGAAGCTAAAAGCCAAAAGCTAGTGCCCTTTATGAATGAGCATCACTAAAATGCTGCAGCTCCAACCAACACAATAATATTTGAAGTTCATGCTTGCATGTCAATCCTTGAAGCTTAATTAGTTCAACTTCAATCTCCTTGTGTGCTTCATTACCTGGTTAGCTAGTATATTATAGTTCTAATTTCCTTAAACTTTATTTTTACCAAAGTTTAGTGGTGATAATTTAATATGTTGTTCATTCCATTTAAGCAAGTTCTATGAGAAACATGATTTTTTATGCTACTAATCTTGAATATCGCGGTTTGAGCCGGATCGAGTTGTACAAATTAGGATTCTCTATGGTCAAAATGTCTATGCAGCTCTCTGCAATCCAATTGTCTGTTATTACGATAAATCTAACAGCTAAGGTGCAATGTCTCTTAACTGTTAAATTAATCCAACAATCGACATTTGAACTTATTAAAGAGAGCTGCAAGAACATGGATCATTTACGGGCGCTGCACCATATCTACAATGGCCGTAGGGGGTCCAAATCCAAGCTACAAAGAAATTTGTGCTATAGAGAATTTGGAATGGTAGTTTATACTTTATAGTTATACATAATAATTTCACAAGTGTGAGGTTGAAACTTGAAATCTAATTCTAGAGGAATATTTGTTTTTTTCAGTATAAAAAATGGCAACAGTGACTGCTTCAAGCAACATAGTATCAAGAAATTCTCATATCTACCATGTCAATGTACCAACTATCTCATGTGAGTCTAAAACAGCACGAATGAAACTTGGTTCTATGAGAAAAGCCAATACACATAATGGACTCAGAATTTTGAACTCATTGGATGAGTTACTAAATAGAACTCCAATTAAAATGAAGGCAGTGAAATCAAGGAGAAAAGGTCTTCAGAAAAAGAATGTTATGCCGAAAGGTATCATAGTTTGTGGCATGAATTTGATCTTTGTAGGAACTGAGGTTGGTCCATGGAGCAAAACTGGTGGTTTAGGAGATGTTCTTGGTGGTCTTCCACCAGTATTAGCGGTAAGCTTACTGTTATGGTTTGCCTTATATTTATTTATCTATATACTTTGGAGAAATGCTAACCTGACACTCTTTTTGACGTTTAGTAATTATGTATTGACAGTATAAAAATTTATACGAACATTGAATCATTTTTCACTTTAATCTCAAATCGTAATGTCACTTCCTAAAACATATGCAAGATATCTACGTTGTAAATTATGATTGGTCGCCTTTTTGAAAAACTTTTTTACATTGTCAGTGCGTAGCTATTAAATATCTCTTTTTGGCATACTAACAACTGAAACTTATGCTAATCCCGCCGCTGAGACTCACATTATTCAGCAGGAATCTTTGATTTTAACCCGATTATAACTAATGTGTTGGAAAGTGTATGTTAAAAGAATGTGTTGATAGCATTTCTCTGTAGTGGTTGACATATTTGGTGTTCAGTAAGTCATAACAAGACTTTCTCTAATTCATCATTCACTAGGCTAATGGACACAGAGTTATGACCATCTCTCCACGTTATGACCAATACAAAGATGCATGGGATACAAGTGTAACAGTTGAGGTATATATTATCCTTGACAATATGTTTTCATTGTAATCTTCATTGAACATAATTTCTTTTTATTCAACTGTGGTATGCTACATTTAAATGCATTGTATTGCAATCTGTTTATTACAGGTAAAAGTAGGAGATAGAAAAGAAAAAGTTCGCTTCTTTCATTGCTTTAAAAGAGGAGTTGATCGCGTCTTTGTAGATCACCCTATATTTCTTGAAAAGGTGAGAGTATTTCTCCTTTTCTTTTGAGCTATATACTCACTGTTTTGCTTTCAGATACTTAATGATGATTGAAATTGAAGGTTTGGGGGAAAACTGGAACAAAAATTTATGGACCTGCCACAGGAGATGATTACCAAGACAATCAACTACGTTTTAGCCTCTTCTGTCAGGTTCTATAACCATATATCCATTTGGTTACAATGTTCTTTGCACCAATATTGTATATGTAACTTTTTATATTGTCTAAGGTGCAACTCAGAGAGAAATTTGTGGAAAGAATCTACATTAGTTACAATTTATAATGTGTTGTGTTCATTTATTGAGCAGCAATGACATTTAACAGTAAATCGTAGTTTCACATTAGGCATATATCAATGTCGTGTATCAACTGGTACACCTTTTTATAAAGCTAAACATGTAATAGTAGCATGTGCTTCCATTATATTGTATGTTTATATTTCTCAAGTCTTTAGTCCTATTTTTCCTTTGTCATTTTTTTTCCTTGGAATTAATCTTAACAGGCAGCTCTGGAAGCAGCAAGGGTTCTGAATCTCACGAGCAATAAATATTTCTCAGGACCATACGGTATGGACTATAGTCATAAATGATATTCTTGAAAACAACTAGCTGAAGATCATATAAGCACGATGTTTTGATTTTCGTTATGCAGGCGAAGATGTCATTTTCATCGCTAATGATTGGCACACGGCCCTTATCTCATGCTACTTGAAATCTATGTACCAGCCAAATGGCATATTTAGGAATGCCAAAGTAGGTCTAAATGACAACTTGATTATTACGATGCAACACTGATAGATATTAGAAGTTACTTGCCTATTTAATCACTCGAAAAACTAACAAGTTCTTCAAATTTTCTTGCTGGTTGCTACCATTATTAGGTTGTTTTTTGTATCCACAACATTGCTTACCAAGGCAGATTTGCATTCGCGGACTATTCACTTCTCAATCTCCCTGACCAATTTAAAAGCTCATTTGACTTCATCGATGGGTATGCTTTTCATAAATTTGCGAACTAACTGACGAATTTAGCATTCATGAACAATAAAAAAGTTAAGTACTTTATGCTGTTCTAAACTTGTAGGTATGTTAAACCAGTTGTTGGAAGAAAAATCAATTGGATGAAAGCCGGAATTTTAGAATCTCACCGGGTATTAACTGTTAGTCCATACTATGCTCAAGAACTAGTGTCAGGCCCAGATAAAGGAGTGGAATTGGACAACATTCTTCGCCGAACTGGTGTTACTGGTATTGTTAATGGCATGGATGTTCAAGAGTGGAATCCATCCTCCGACAAATACATAACTGTCAAATACGACGACTCAACAGTAAGAATGGTTTTCTTGAGATGTAAAGTTTCTCTAAACTGTGTCGTGGCTCATAAGAAAAAGAATTGAATCTGTACACACTGACTGACACTGCATGAAACTTAAACTCTAAGATAATTACATAACAAATTTTTAACTAGCTCGTATACTCAGGTATTGGAAGGGAAAGCTCTTCTGAAAGAAGCACTCCAAGCAGAAGTTGGATTGCCGGTTGACAAAAATATTCCTCTCATTGCTTTCATTGGTAGACTTGAAGAGCAAAAAGGTTCTGATATTCTTGTAGCAGCCATTCCCCAATTTATTAAGGAGGATGTTCAGATAGTAGCCCTAGTAAGTATAATAATGATGGAGAAATAGTAATTTTTTTTCCAATCCTTAGTTACTTCATTAAATGAATAAGATATCTCATTTAAATATGTTATGGCATTTCTTAGGGAACAGGAAAAAAGGAAATGGAAAAGCAACTTCAACAGCTTGAAATATCCTACCCTGACAAGGCTAGAGGAGTTGCAAAATTCAATGTTCCATTAGCACACATGATAATTGCAGGAGCGGATTATATATTGATTCCAAGTAGATTTGAGCCTTGTGGTCTCATTCAGCTACAAGCTATGCGCTACGGAACTGTATGATTCCTACTTTACACAATCCTTTCCTTGTGGTTTTTCGGGATTTGGATTGCATCAAGTGTGACTGTATGGAGTCGGTCCAATCTAGATCGGCCGAAATCGAAATCTGGACTGTCGGATTTGATCGGATGGTTCAGATGTAGCTGACTGTGTGCACTCACGAGGTTGTGAATGCACACAACGCAGATCCGATTTTCTGCCATAAGACTTCCTCTAATAATTTCTCACATTTTTTACTTCAACCAGGTACCTATTGTTGCCTCAACAGGTGGATTAGTGGACACAGTCAAAGAAGGTTTCACTGGATTTCAGATGGGTTCCTTCAATGTTGAAGTAATAATACCTACCAGCAGCTTTCATTTTATGCATGTGTGTCCATACAACAGATTAAGTAATAATCACTACCATTATCTTATTTTTCCTAAATATTTTGCTGCAGTGTGATGCTGTGGATCCTGCTGATGTGGATGCTCTAGCAAAGACTGTCACAAAGGCCCTTGCAGTCTACGGAACTCCAGCTTTTGCAGAAATGATCAAGAATTGCATGGCTCAAGATCTTTCATGGAAGGTAAGTTAGAGCGGAATTTTGGTGCTTGTTTAGATTGATGTTGAGTTTGGAAAAATCAAAGGTGGCACCGTTATTTTGTTGATGCTCCAAAGTGTAACTTTCGTTAAAATCACAACAACATACTATGATTCTGCCAAATTCACCGTCAATCCAAACATGCACTCAGTAAAGCTACCTCTAGTTTATAGTTCTTCATTTACACAATTTATTCTAAACTAATGTTCATGAAGAAGTTAAGTGATAGCCTATGGAAAAAAATTAGGATACAGAAGCTATTTTAAACTTAAGAAATTTCTATTTTAAAATCTTATAGTAATTGCAAAGGCTTGATGTTTCTTTATTTCTAAAAGTGCTCCATGACAAGTTTATCCAAATAGGCTCTAAATTTATCCCATCAACCGAGTAACTGAATTTTGTTTTGGAATTAGGGACCTGCTAAGAAGTGGGAAGAAGTACTGCTAAGTTTGGGAGTTCCTGGCAGTGAACCTGGAATTGATGGAGAAGAAATTGCTCCACAGGCAAAGGAAAATGTGGCAACTCCATGATTAGAACAAAGATATAAGGGAAGCTTCTGCTAGTCTCAATCTCTTGAAGTTTCATGGAACTTCACCCAAGTGATGGAGTGATTATAAGTGCATTTTTCCAAGGAGTTTAAACCTGTGTATCTAACTTTGGACAGTTTAATTATTCTTTTGCCTAAGAATGATAGATTATCGTTTAGTTTTGTATTTTTTAAAACGGCAAATGTTAGCATTGTCAATTTTTTATGCTGAGGGTGAGGATCAAATCATTGATTTCCTTATCACTCAACTCCTTAACTCACTCGCTCGAATCGCCAATCTATCATTATATCCCCTCGTCCATTTTTATACTCTTACCTTTGAGATTTCGACTGGGAATAAGCAAGTATAACTCTTCCTTATATTCTAGCCAAAAGGATATAATTTCTGAAAAGAAAGTTGGTTTAATTTAGCCGGGATAGCATGGTTCAATTCAACATGGAAAGCTGAAGTGAATCTAACCAAACCAGCTTCACAGTTCTGTTTGAGACAAATTGGCTCATGTCAACTTGCAAACTGTTTATGTGGTTCGTTCATCGCTTTTAGTGTTTCTGAATGGAAGGGATTCTAGATTTAAGAGTTGAATCATTTTAGTGTTTTCAATCGGCTTTAAATCGGTTACATTTGTTCTTTAGCCATTAAAAAAATAAATACATCTGTTCTTTAGTTCTGATTTACTCTTAAAACAAGGAAAAACTTGTATTACTGAACTTGAAGCTGTAACAAGTACACTCTGCAATGGAAGACGTAATTAAAAAATCCTGAACATTAGAAACAGAAATTGTATTAGTGAGAAATCTGCTCCTAGATATTTTTGACTCAATCTGCTCCTAAACTTATGAACCACATCTATCTCAAAACAGAAATTGGAAAAAGAAAACCAATTTTTAGATATCTGTAAATAGAAAGAAAAAGGTAAAAAAAAAAAAAAAAAAAAGGTAAAAACAGTTGCATGACAATCTCACATATTTGAATTACGGATACCATGTTTGGATCACATCCAAATGCTTTTCACCGTGAAAGCTACAACAGGTAGCTTCAGTAGTATCGTGCATTTGTTGACATTTAAAGAAGAAACAAAAATTAAGTTGTTTTTTCTTAATTAAAGAAAAAACAAAATCAAATTCATGGATGATTTGGGAGATTGCAATCTGTTTTCGTCGCAGTTCGGTTCTGATAGTTCAATAAACTTGATTAATACACAAACTCCAGTCAAAATTCAGTTTGGTTTATATAGTTCAGTTCTAAAACATCGGTTCGGTTTTTTCAATTTTTCAAACAGTCCAAGGATTACAGACTAACATTGTATAGAAAACTGGACACTCTCCTAGATTTGATTTTGGCATTCTCAGAAATATGTTAGGATTGGAGCATAAACCTGAATACTTCCCCATCATGATCTAGCTACTATGTTGTATAACAACTAAGTTCAATAAAACCTCAATGAGATTTAAAATGTTTCGATCATTTAAACGTTACAATGACTAGAAGAAATGTAGTACTGATAAAAGATCAAAATTAGATCTTTCTGTAAATAGACTTGGTGACTTTCTGTGCTTTTACACAGAAAAAACAACTTTCATAGTCACACTTCAACATATTATACAATAGATAGCAGAACAAGAATTTTAACCTTCAAAATCAATGTGAGAGGACTTGTTAAATACAAATGTGAGAGGAACATTGATGAATTGAATTGTGCTTCTACTAATAATAACTTATGATATAACAACTTATTACCATATGTATAACTGATTTAATAGTTTTTAAGATATGACACGGTTAATTATTTATCCAACTAAGTATATGTTTGTATTCACGTTAAGCAAACTCGACCACACGTTTACTTGAAGTGCGTACTTGTAGCTGCACCTTAACCATGGATTTAAAGCACGATACCAAACATACAGTACAATTTGATAAGTTGAATTCAAGCATGATAACTTGTCATCTAGACAATAACAGATTTGCAGACAGGAACAAAAAAGAGATAATTTGTCCTTTAATTCTTAGAATTTAGAAAAATTTATACCAACTCAAATTATCAAAGATAAAGAACAAACCCATATTCTTAAGTCAAAAGCACAACAAAATCTTGACCTAATAATGCAATCAAAACAAAATTGAGTCCCAAAAAAAAAGGAATTCCACTGAGTAACTAACCCAATACCAGTACAAAAATCAGAAAAGATCATACTAAAAGTGTTTCTAATCAAACAAGCTGAATCCCATGTCGTCGTCACTCTCATCCTTGGGTTCTTCCTGCAGGTACAACCAAAAATACCGATTAGATAAGATAACCAACAAACAGAAGACAAAGTTAAACAACTTTTTCACCAAAAACCTACCTTCTTCTCCTCGGTAGGAGCAGCAACTGCAGTGGAGGCAGCAGCCACAACTGGGGCCGAAACAGAAACCGGAGCACCACCTCCAGCCGCATTCAATATCAAATCATCAAGGTTCTTCTTCTCGGCAAGTTTAGCGAATAAGCTTGGCCAGTAAGCTTCAACATTAACATTTGCAGCTTTCAACAAAGTGGAGATTTTCTCACCCTATCAACAATGACTTAAGGAGAAAACAATCTTTAAAACACACCATCTTCAAACAATAAATTTCAAACCCTTACACCACACTTTACTTATTCACCAAAACAAAATTCAAAACCCAGAAAATTCATCACACTTTAATTAAAAATCGTTTTACAACTTTGGTCCCTAAACTGTAGAAAATTGTTAATTTAGTCCTAGAATAAGAAAATAAAAAATCACAAAAATTTAATCTTCATTCATTTTGTATCATCCAAAAATCTCTTTTTTCAAAATCCATTTCCTAGCATCTTCTAAATTCATTAAAATCAAAATTAAAGCCATTACATTATCAATTATCAAAACTAAAAATTCAAATATTGAATGAATCGTAAATGGAAATTGCGAAAAGGATACAGTAACGGCGATGTTATCATCATGAAGAATCATAAGAGAGTAGCTGCAAGCAACTTCTCCGATCGACATTTTCACACTACAATAAATCAAACAATCAAAAGAGAAAAAAAAAATTACATTAAAAAAAAAAAAAAAACGTTGAATTTAGTTGATAAATTGTCACAAAATTGCATGAATATTTGACATAGAAATGAAGAAGGGAAAGTGGGTTACCTTGAAGGAATGAGATCGAAGAAGAAGAATTAGGGTTTTTCTACGCTGCTGCAAAATGGTAGGAAATTAGGTTTCCATTGTTTATGAACAACGCTTACAGTGTTGAAAATGGGACTGTGGAATTGGGCCAGTAATGGGCCCTCTATATTGGCCCATTTCAATCACATTTTTTTAGGGACAATTGCTCATCTCGCATGCACAATTGCTCTCCCACGTCGGTAAAAGATCATTCTACTCCTAGCGGCAGAGCATAATGGTCTTTTGCTGATGTGGGAGAGCAATTGTATATGCGACAAAAACAATTTTCTATTTTTGGCATGTGTTGAGAAAAATAACATGATTTGACAAAAAAATAAAGAAAATTTATCAATCCACATTTTTGAAAAAGTATTTGCTCTATTTATATATCTTTATTTATCGTTCATTTAAAAGAGAAATAGACATAAAAGATCGGTGAACAACATTAGTGGACTCATATATTAAAATGAGTTTCATTAATCTTTCACTTTTGTTTATCTCTCTTATAAAGGGATAATAAGCGAAGTATAGATAAATGAAGTAAATCAGATTGTGGCTTTGAGCATATTATAAGGGGATGGATTGAGAATTTGTCATAAAAAAATAAACATGTGCTTAAACCTATAATATTGAGTGAGCAATATTTTGTTATGTTTTATTTTATTTTTTAACATACTTCTATTAGTAGATTTAAATATGATTATAGTCCTTGCAATTATAAAGTTTTTCAACTTTAGTACATGCATAATCTCTCAAAAAAAAAAAAAAAAAAACTTTAGTACATGCATAAGGTTTTTTCTTGGATTCAATTATATGGTAGATCCAACTAATATAATATAGTCTTCTATACATTATTCCCATTTGTGTGTGTGCATAAGATTATATAGAAATTGTTCATTATATGAAACCTAAAGTCAAAAGAAAATTGGGTGATGTAGCGTTAAAGTTGGACATCAGTGAAACTTATTATATGATTGATTTGACTTATCTTAGAGGAGCCATTTTGAAAATGAGTTTATCTCATCAATAGATCAAGTGGATCATGATGTGTGTAGAAACTATTGATTATTTTGTTGGTCCTATTACTCTAAGAAGAGGTCGGAGACAAGACGATCCCTTTCGCCTTACTTGTTTATCATGTGTGCAGAAGGTTTATTCGCACTTATTAGCAAAAAAGAGAATAAAGGTGTCAAGATAAGTAATAATGCACCCATAATTTCTCACATTCTGTTTGCAGATGATTGCTTCTAATTATTTTTCGAGGTAACTCATATCAAACTCTAAAAATGAAGAATTTTTTATCCATACATGAGAAAGTATTAATCTTCAAAAGTGATACACGATGCCTTTAAATTCTGACCCGCGCCTAAATTGCATCTCTCTTAAAACAACATGAAAACTTAGCCAGCCTCCCAATGTTAAAAGCTTGCTCTCACACTTGATAAATTGTGTTGCATTGTAAATCACATACTACAAATTGATGTGTTCCTTATAAAAGGTTGGGCATACAATAACCAATGGAAGAGAAAATTGCATTTAATGTTCATCCATTACATCTAAACAAATTATACTGTCAAACTAATACTACTAATAGTGAAAACCAGTGGCATTAGGTTTGCAACTCAACCATTACCTTCTTTAATGTTTCCATTCTCCCAATACAAAAGCAGTAGTACTGTTGATATGCTTTTACCGAAGTATCACCATTTGGAAAGCCAATTATTCTTATAATGTAACTTATAGAAGAAAAAATTATAACAAGAAGCTTCTGCAGATCTTAGGGCAATGACAGATGCATTAGAAGGCAATACCTCTGACATTTTGCTTCATTGTTTGTTTGCTAATTGATCAATTAATATGTTGGTACTTATGTCTACTTTATTATTGTTTAATGACAAAATATTTTCCTATTTATGCGTTCTGATTTGTGAACTAATATAGTTTAATGACAAAATGTTTATTCACATTGTTAGCATTCTTTATAATATTTTGGAAAGGTGTTGCACGAAAAAGTGAATGAAATGGTGAACATGAAGATCAAATGGGATAGTTCTCTTGAGAACCAATTTAACTAACTTGGCTATATTGGTGTAAAGAATGAGAGTTGCTGGTGATGAGTTTGGAATGTTTAGCTGGAATAAATGCATCCTAGTACAAATGACTGAACAACATATTGAATCCAAACATCATATCAATGCTATAGTGCAGACCCTGTTTGATCAGAGTCTTGAATTTGAGTGAAGTTAGGTTTGCAATGTGTTCTTATTACCGAATGAAATGAAACTACAAGATCCTTTATGAAACTATTTGTAATCATTAATGTGTAAAAGAGTATGTTCATGCATATTGCATACCACAATTGATACTAACAGCCCTACCCCACATAATCCATATTACATGTTTAGCTCTCTGCTTGGTTTTATTTTGTATTGGTGTCGGAGTAGGTTTTGTATTTTAAGAACTCTAATAATACAACAAAGTAAATTTTCTGTGGGGCGGCAATGCTGAGTGAAAAAATGCAGCTTAAATTAGATTAGATAATGTGTGCAAACTGAAAAAATGCGGAGTTGTTTAATATTAGATGGGAGAATGTGTGAAAACTGAAACTGAAAAAACACAAGACCTCCAACTCCTTTAATAACACCTGCTTGCGAAATGGAGATCGAGGCTGTTAACAAACACTGAGGTGGTGTGGCATCCTTTGCTGTTACACAGATACGGTAACAGAAGCGTGCACAAATTGGTTCTCTAATTCAAGTGTTAGAAGGATCGGCAATGGAGAAACAACCTTGTTTTAGTCTCATAAATGGGCTGGAAGTTTAATATTGCATGAGAAGTTCCCAAGGCTTATTTCTATTGCAAGAAACAGGTCCGAAACTGTATCGGAAGTAGGAGTGCGCGCAGATGGGAGTGGAGCATGAACTGGAGACAACCTTTGTTCTCGTGAAAGGGATCACTATTATTGCTTGAGTCAGAGGCTGTCATTGCAGGGATCACTATTAGTGCAGATTTTTCGGACAAATTGATTTGGAGACACGACTCCGTGGCTAGGTACACTGTAAAGTCAGCATATATACTTTGTCAAAGAAAAAGGTGCATCATGCTTTGTATATAATGTTTGATCAGCTCAGCAGTGACGAGTAAACCATCAAATTGGCCTATGATTTTGTGAAGTTCTTTTAAATAGGTATGTCAAATTATGAATATTTCAAATGTTACATGACGTCGTTTTAATGTTACTCACATTCATCCTTTTGTCAAACTTAGTTTCTTAGCATCTTTTTCCTGAGACGAAATTGATACTAAGTGGTTAAATATAAGGATGTAAGCGAAACGTGTTAACGATAAAGTTTGACAGAAAGATAGATATGATCAATGTTTCACCGAGTAAGAGACGTATTTAAAATATTCATAATCTCATGGACCATTTGAAAGCGCAATAAATTACATGGATACATTTGGTGGTTTCCTTTCATTGTATCTAATTGAGTTTATGTTTTTGACGATGCAGAAATGAAGAGTCTAACTAGAATCTGTTTGCATTGAAGTTGAGGTTTTCTTTCATCTCTAGTTCCATCAATTTCAATTTTTCCGTCTCTATTTTTAATCTGTGATTCAACTTTTTTCATTAGTGGTAAACGATATTCATCTCTAAATTAACTTTGTTAGACTCATTATCACTCATCACATTATTTCAATATATGAAAAATGGATGCATATCCTTGGTTTACTGCACCCCCCTCTGATACACATAATTTAAGTACCAAAATGATTTCTAGTATTCATCAGAAAACACAAATAATTCCTATAAAATATAGCCCAAAATCAAAAAGCATGACAACTGTGATAAGTATCATTGCAATACCAAATTGTAATAAGTACTAACTTTTTATTCAAGTTATACTATTCTACTAATTGTCATTTAACATAGTGATCTACAAATTGAAATTGGTGGTAGTTACCACAATAGGGCTCCTCACCACATGCTTCCCATCCTGCCATGTGATGTAACCAAAAGCTACTTCATTATTTTGTGTCATTCTAGGGCCTTCAATCCTCAACTTGTAGCTTAGCATCTCATTCTTCTTATTGAACATCAACTTATTTGGGATAGCACTAACACGGTATCCTTCAACAGGCATAATGCTAGCAACATAAATGGCTTGTCCCTCACCAACATTGGTAACTGTTCTGTGAAATTCTTGGATGGCCCTTGAAGAAGAATTTCCAGCATTGAAAAAAGCTATAAAAGAAGGGTAATTAAGATCCAAGGAAGGTTTAGAACAATCATTGAAAGAGGATCTTGTAATCGTAGTGATGTTTTTTTGTGTGAAGTTAAGTGCACAAAGAAGATTAACATAATCTTGTACACCAACATCATAAACAAGACCAGGGTCAAGTGCTCTATTGGGATCAACATAACCAGCTCCCAATGCAAGAGGAGTTGCAACTTCATTACCTTTTTCAATGTCTTTGATATGTTCCTTAGTATTATCATATATGTTTGATGTTGTCATAATTGCCGACCTTATAGCTGCAGGGCTCCAATCAACACGCGCTCCTTTTAAAAGTGCTCCTACACCGGCAACATGAGGACATGACGTAGATGTTCCAGTTAAAAATTTGAACTTGTTGAAGACTTCGGTCACAGGATCCAACACAGGAAGTTTTGTGGGCCATGCAGCTAAGATTGATGTATCAGGAGCCGTAATGTCAGGTTTCAAGACATATGGACAACTATTTGATGGTCCTCTCGAACTAGAAGAGTAAACACCAGGTGCTGGTTTAGTTCCAAAAATTGATAACTTGAAAGACATATTTGCTATTGAAGCTGACATAGAGTTATTCTTGATGTATGATTTGGTGATTTCTCCATCTATTGGACTAATAAAGATGTTTGCATAACTTAAGTCTTGAAAACTATACTCTTCTTTTCTAAAGAAATCAAAATTTGATATATTTGATATGAAAACAGCTCCAACAACGTTTGCTTGATACACATAAGAATATTGTTCAATAATATCTCCATCGTCACAAACCACAATATTGTTCTTCACTTTGATTAATTCTGTAACATTGTCGCACAAACCCATGAAAACAATTGGCAAATTGCTAGCAGAGAAATTTCCTAGATAATTAGACCAACCTGTGAGTGAGACTCCATTACCAAGTGTAAGAGTCGCATGAAATTCACGATCCATAGTACCAGCAGCAACAGTTGTCAACCATGGTGTTCCATTGCGAAGAGTTTTAAAATCGGGGCCGTCATTACCTGCTGAACAAGACACAAAAATACCTTTTTCCATAGCTGCAAAAGAGGCTATTGCAATCGGATCTTCATTCAAAGGTAAATCAAAAGTTGGACCTAATGAAATCGAAAGAACATCAACACCGTCCGATATTGCAGCATCAATTGCAGCCATTATATCAGATGAAATTGCAATTGGATCTTCATTTTGTCCCCACACAATCTTGTACATAGACACTCTAGACAATGTAGCTATTCCCCTTGCCGTTCCATTTGCATAACCAAAGAAAGATGCACCATCAACTTGATTTCCGGCTGCTGTTGTTGAAGTGTGGGTTCCATGACCATTTGTGTCACGTGTAGTGTTCACTATTGTTGTATTAATGTTCGAATTTTTCGCAGATAACCCTTTATTGAAGAATCTTGCTCCAATGAGTTTCTTGTTGCAAAATGATGAATTGTTGCTATTTTCAAATTGACATAACTTCCCTTTCCATTTTGAAGGGATTTTAGTCATTCCATTATCATTAAAACTTTCACTCTCGGGCCAAACACCTGAGTCAATCAAACCAATAATGACATCTTGACCAAACTTAGAAGCTGGCCATGCCCCTTCAAATGGATTGAGGCCAAGGAATTGTGGTGAGTGTGTTGTGTGAAGTTTCAAAGGTAAATCAGGTATTGAGGAAATGTAACCGGGAGAGGTTTTGAGAGCTTCATGCTCTTTAGGTGATAGATTTGCACAAAAACCATTCATAACATTGGTGTATGTATAAATGATTTTAGAAGAGGTTAAATTATTGTTGGCAGTGACCTTAGAAAGGGTAGATTCATACCAACTATGTTGATTTGAGAATACTTTTGGCATAGCTGATAAATCCATGTGAATGATATAATTTTCGGAGCGAGCCAATGTAAAAATCAAGTGAAGGATTGTAATACAAGGGAACAACAAATTGACACAAATATTGGAAGCCATGACTGAAAGTTGTTTTGAAATGTGGATGACTATCAAATCAAAACATTGTATATATATCAATGTGATATTAGTATTACAAGGGCTCACCAACAAAAAATGGAGTTACGTTTTTTTATTAGGTAAAAAAGTTGAGTCACTTTATTGTCTACTACCCAATATACAAAATATAATTAAGTTGTTCTGCAATTAAGATTTCCAAAGCATACACCTAACATCTTTGGAAAATGTTGATTTGCAAGATTAAACTAATTTTAATGCATTCCCACTGATAGTAACGGAAAATTCAACAACATATTGGTGAGAGGGTGTAGTAAGAGATTGTTTGAAAAATGTGTAGATATTTCTCGTTTTAATTTTCAATAAATTTGGACAGGATTAAATCAAACGTTTTTTTAGTGCTTCACCAATGAGGAATTTAATTGAGCCCTCATCCTAAAATCCACTTATTGTTTAATGATTTAATCTTTTGTTTTTTTATTTGGTCAAAGAAATCCTAAAGTTTTATTAATATTGTATTAATCTATCTATTAATTAGTCATCGTGAGTTTAGCTCAGTTGGTATGGACAATCCTCCGTCCCTATATATAAGACCCTTTTGCCAAAATCACGGGAATTAAGATAGTAGATATTTGTATTAAAGTTGTTTGTAATCACTATTGTTTTTACAATTTTATCCTTTAAGAAAGAAGGTTAGTTTATGTTTTCAACATGTTATTTATTGTTGATTGAAGAAAAAGATGTATAATAAATAGGGGCATGTATGTAAAGAAATAATTAATGTAGTTGGAAATAACAAAGGGGTCTTATAAAAAGGGACAAAAAAAATTCTCAAAAGGGTCTTATAATTAGGGACGGATGGAGTAATATGTAAGGTTCGGGGTTCAACAACCTGCTACCACCAAAAAAATCTATCTATTAATTAGTAATAATTAATTAAAAATAACATGTGAACCTTCTATCATTGCCATCTCGTCACGCTTTGTTTGCGAATTTGAAGAGGAAGGGAGGGGATGATTTGGAAAAAAAGGAATGATTAAGTGGAAGAAATAGAGGACTTTGGGAGGAGGGGCTTTGTGGGCTTATTTTTCTTCAAAATGTAAAACCCTCGTCATTTTGGGAACTAAAAAATTGTATTGGAGACGAGTTTTGAGAGGTTTAAGAGGGTTTATATGACTTCTTCAAATTTAATATATGTTGTTATAATATTCATAAAATTAAAAACATATTAATCATAAACATTAATTGATCACTCTCTAAAAAAAATACTCCTTCAAAATATGTGAAAGATTTCTTAATTTTCCCCGATATTTCTATCCTCAAAGTCATTCCTTGCCCTCCATCCAAACTCTCAAACAAATGCTCCGGAAATTTCACTGACATGGCATAACAATCTCAAATTCAAAAGTCAATATTCCTCTTTTCTAAACTTTTTTTTATTATAATTTGCATATAGACCAAACAAATTAAAACAATTTGTAATCTTGCAATCAATGAAATTCTATTAAATAAAACTATTTAAAAGCATTAAAATATAAGATATCACAATAAATGGCATTTAAATATTATTAAGGGTTTTAAAATAAACAACAATTATATGTTTTAAGGAATAAACATTGATCATCAATCATCTTGTTTTTTTGTGGCGATTATTATTATTAGTCATCTATCAATGACGATACGTAATAATTTAAAAAAAAAAACAGTAATTTGAATTCGAATTTTACATTAAAATAAATTAATAAAGTTTATTTTTCAAAAATATATAATGAAGAATTAAATCATGAACACGTTCCGAAACTAGTTTTGTAAAAAATATTTTGCAACAAATTAATGTAATTATAAAATTATGGCACATCAAAAAAATACATCTCACACAAAATTAGTGTAAATTTAAATCATTTGACATTAAGCCGACATAAATTTGTTAAAAAAAATCGGCATAAGTTTAAAGTAACTTTAGACGGCTCTCGGCATTAAGCCGACATAAATTGTGAAGTGTCGGTTAAGACGGCTCTCGGCAGCCATTGCGTTGGTGGGTTTTGTTTTTTCTAAGTATCGAATCTATTCTACTTGCTTAGGTGGTGGTTATCTCGTTGCTGTTTTTTTTTTTTTTTTTTTTTTTTTTTTGTGTGTTGGTGGTTCCTCAAAAACTAGTTTATATTGAAACCCGAAAGGTCCGTTGTTGGTTTCGTCTAACGCGATTCCAATTCGTTTTGAGCTCTAAATTGTTTGTCATTTTGGATGAATCACACAATTTGGGTTCAATACGTGTTGAGAGCTTGTCAGACCGTTTGGCTAGAAATAGTTGTTGGTTTTCTATTATTGGTCTTAGTAAACTGTGGGTGCGTGGATTCGTTTTTGTGTTGGCGAATTTATTCATTTTTCGTTATCAAAATCTGAGATCAGTGCTCGTCAACTTACACACTTTTTTTTTTTTTTTTTGCAATTTGGTTTCGCATGCATACGCATGTTCACTGAATTGTGCAATTTGTGTGTGGTTGATTGCTCCTGTAGACCGACGTGACCTATTTCCACCCCTAATGGCAAACAACCATAGGTAAAGGTCTAAAAATCGTGGGTAATACCATAAAACATACACCGACATACATTTTGTTATGTTGACTTCGTTTCGCTTGTAACCACATAAATATTCTGCCCAATCAGCCTCTACCCATAATACTATATGGCCGTTGGACAAATTCGCAATGCTATACCCACGACTTAGCATTGAGTGGCTTGATAAAAACAGGACGAAAGAAGTGAAAAGAATAGAGAGCTTTAATATGGGAAGGTTTTGAGTGGCTTAGTTTTCTTCATAATACAAAATCCTCGTAATTTGGAAAACTAAAAAATTGTATTGCATGAGAGTTGAGTAAATTTTCCAAATTCAATATATATTGTTATATTACTCGCTAAAATTAAAAGTACACTAATCATAAATACTCTTTTATCAATCACTAGAAAAACAAACTCTCAATTTTTTTAAAGATTTTTATTTTTTATTTTTTCCTCTATTTTTATCCCACCAAATCATTCTCTCTTTCCCTCCAAACTCCCAAACAAAACATAAGGATACATACTAAATTGATTTACCCACTGTAGTTTTCGTTGGTATAGGTCTGACAACTTTTTTTTACAAATAATTTGACTCAACAAATATAATATACCAAAAAAATTAAATAGGAGAAAATTTCTTTTATATTTAAAAACTACTATAGATTTGAAAGCAATATCATAAGCCTTCTTTACTTCTAATCCATCCTAAAATTACAAATCTAAAAACTAGCCACCACAAAGACATGCATATGAAATACCTAAGAAGCAATAAATTGTCATGACTTACAACTGTGTTCAACTAGATAAAAGCGACTACAAAACCAGCCAAATATGACATAACACACAAGACTTAAGTCATCCTATCTTTTTAGACATTTTACTTGGGAAATATATGTCATCCTCCCAAGACTTTTGACTTTGTGTCTTTTGGACCAATTGAGATATTTCAGGCTCATTGTTTAGGTTTAATTGCACTTTTAGCCTCCTATGTTTTAAGAAGTTGTGATTTTGGTCCCCTAACCAATTAAAATACAAAACAACCCCTATGTATTGGATCTTTGGCAGTTTTGACCCCCTAACTAATTAAAATACTCCCTCCGTCCCTATATATAAGACCCTTTTGCCAAAATCACGAGAATTAAGATAGTGGATATTTGTATTAAAGTTGTTTGTAATCACTATTGTTTTTCCAATTTTATCCTTTAAGAAAGAAGGTTAGTTTATGTTTTCAACATGTTATTTATTGTTGATTGAAGAAAAAGATGTATAATAAATAGGGGCATGTATGTAAAGAAATAATTAATGTAGTTGGAAATAACAAAAGAGTCTTATAAAAAGGGACAAAAAAAATTCTCAAAAGGGTCTTATAATTAGGGACGGAGGGAGTACAAAACAACTCTCTATGTATTGGATCTTTGGCAGTTTTGGCACCCTATACCAATTTTGACTCGGTCAGCACTGACGTGGCACTTCAAAGCCGCTACGTGTGCATTGTTTAATTAAAAATAAAAAAAAACCACATATAAATTAAAGAATTAAATAAATGAAAAAAAAACAAATAATTAAAAAAAAAAGGAAGAAAATCGTGTTCCAAAATCTGATTCTCCCTCTTCTTCCTCTCATCTCTCTCTAAAACACTAATTCTATCTCTCCAAAACCCTTTGTTCCAAAATCTTGAAGCTTTCTACCACTGCTTCATCACCACCATGGATTTGCTCCGATTGAATCTCTCTCGTATTCGAATTGTAACCAGAAACACGAGGAAGTAAAGTGGCATTCTAATTTTTCAAACACAGGTAAATTAGTTGTAGCATTCAGGAACATAGTTGATGAGGAAATATAAATAGAAACTATCATAATTATACTTTTAATAATGTAAACAGTATGTGATTGTTCTGATTTTTTTTGGGAGATCATCAAATTGATAATACAAGGAGTTCTTATTCATACATTCAAGGTAACATGTAGGAGTTATTGTGTCTCAGATGAGGATTTTAAAACACTTTTTAACTGATTCAAAAATTGATTCAAAAATAGATATTCATACTATTAAAGATTATTCAGATATTCTTGCATTATTCATGCTGGCACTGATAATATTGCATTTATAACTGCAAATTAACAAATAACTGAGCAAGTTATAATAAATATACAGATAGGAAACGACAGAGTAAGGAAGGAAAAAAAGAATTTATATGATAAATATATCAGGCTATCGGATTGTTAGGGAACAATGGAGGTGTAATTCTTATTCAAGTTATGTATAAGCAACATACAACTAATATAGCTGCCTTGTTTTGTGCCCTTTATATATGTCAAAGTGCATGTGATATGCTCCTTTTTCTTTTGATAAAAACGAAACTTTCGTTTCGTTCAATAGAACATTATTTCATTATTGTGCTTGCATTGAGCTACTCATCCTTTTTCCACTTTTTTCATGCTTTTGTCAATGAAGAAGATTCTTGAATCAGTGTTTTAGAGAGAGTTGAGAGGAAGAAGAGCTAGAATCAGATTTTGGAACACAATTTCCTTCATTTTTTTTTTTTAATTATTTGTTTTTTTTTTTTCATTTATTTAATTCTTTAATTTATATGTGGCTTTTTTTATTTATTTTTAATTAAAACAATGCACACGTGGCACCTTTGAAGTGCCACATCAGCGTTGACCGAGTCAAAATTGGTCTAGGGGGCCAAAACTGCCAAAGATCCAATACATAGGGGGTTATTTTGTATTTTAATTAATCAAGAGTCAAAAATCGCATCTTCTTGAAACATAGGGAGCCAAAAGTGCAATTAAGCCCATTATTTATTCAGATATTCCTAAAACATAAAAATTAATTAATTTGTCATTATAATATAAAACAAATGAAACAAAAGCAGACTTACATTTATAGCACTGCAGGGAAGACATATTTTGCTTCAAACGCATATTTGTTACACCGCATACATATTTTACTTCAAATCCATATTTCAATATACATGTACATGAATACATTTGCCTATATCTTGATTAGCAATAATAGAAGCAGAGGAGTCATTTTTGAATTGTTAGAGTTGGTAGATTATCAACAATTTTGTAGATTATGAAATCTATTTCATAAAAACATAAATTGATTCCATAGGATAAACGACTAAAAAAAATGTCATAAAGCTCAACATGACTATTAACAAGCAATTCTATTTTGACGATCTTCTTCAAAAATAAAAATAAAAAATAATATTTTGATGATGCGAACTTATATATATGCTATGAGTTTTATTTTTTTATAAATAAAATGTATTGTTTAAAACCAAAATGAATTTATTAAATATATGTTCATTGTTCACTCAGACCCAACTAGGTACTTTTTACTTCCATATCTAATAAAGCTTATAACCCAAATTAAATTTACTAAATAAAGCCTATCATTTCCCAACTAGCCGGAAAAATAAAATTTTCTCCAACCCAGCTACAAATGTTTGCTGCCTAGGATCACTACATGAAAATATGTGATTTGCTGCGACGATATTTGCAGCTAATTCGTAGCTAATTGAATCAATACATCCACATTACAACATCGATCGTACGTAATATGTGTTCACTAATGAAGAAAATGTGCCTTCTTCAACTTGCTTCACTAGCAAGTAGCAATTAAGAACAAATTATAACCACAACTTGGGGTCCTCATTTTTGTCTCTATTCACTTAAATTGTCCAACCATGCTCGATAATGACATAATTAGATTTTAATTTTTTTTTTTGTCAAGTAGTCCAATGGCTAGAGCTCACACAATTTAATTGTGGAGAAGTGAGTGTCCGGGGTTCGAACCCCGACTCCTGCATATAATATGCAATATCCCTACCAACTGTGTTAAGCTCACGAGGATAATTTTTTTAAAACTATAAAACTATCGAAATTAGTATTAGAGGGAATCGAACATGAAATTTTTAGACAACATACTCAAAAATTTTAAACCAATGACTAGGCCAAAGCCAAATGAGTGATATAATTAGATTTAATGATGCATAGGCTTTATGTGGCTCGTTTATTTTTTTGTCTTTACATGGAACAAACAAAAAGTGACATGTATATATCGATATCATCATTGATTAATCAGCCATATTTATACATAGCCAATTATCATCTTATACAACACTTTATTAATTTTTTTTTTCTTATGTTAAGTAAACAAAGGAACGAAAATAATGAAGAAAGTTGTTCCATGAATGCATTGTCATGCTCTCTTTCTCACACACAAATGCTCATCTTTGTAATTAGCTAACTGGCTGGGGGTGTATTAGTTGGAAATTAAAATGCCAACTTATATATTGTTTCTATGCTAAATAATTCGTATTTTTATATTGTAACAACAAATTAAGGAGTTTATTACAAGTAAAAAATTCAAATGATGATAACACTCAAAATAGCTTGTTTTGTTAACCAAACGTATATATACCTCATGTACTTGTTTTTGTTAACCAAACGTATCTTCTGCACGTAATTATAGAGACAAATTTTCTCAAGATAATTAGGATCCATTTAAAAAGCTGACCTCTACTAAAAAATGTTTTTTTTTCATATGCGTCAGTCAAAAATTAAACTTTGAACAATAATTAAGTTGATTCTACTCCCTCCGTTCATTTTTAATTGTCACTTTTGAGTTTTTTACACAAACTAAGACAACAAATACTTTTTACTACTTTTGATAAAACAATTTATTTTTTTCCTATAATAATCTTCATCATTTAATATCTTATTTCATATACTTATCTCTCTACAATAAATAATCAAGGATAATAAAGATAAAACAACATTTAATATTGTATTGAACTTTGAAAGTAACAGTTAATTAGAAACAAAAAAATTCTACAAAAATGACAATTAAAAAGAAACGGAAGGAGTAATAAGACTACACATGCAAGTATGGTCGTCGGATGAGCCAAACAATTGATTAATGTGCCATCCAATTTGAAATGCATACACATATAGCTTATCATCAATAATAAGGGATTTCTTTCAAAATAAAAAAAATCAATGATAAGGGACATTGAGCCTAAGAAGATTCCTTTGGAAAATTAAGTGTGAAGAGTGTATGTGTGGATAGTATTGGCTATGGCTGAGCTGTCAAAATCGATTATTTGGCTCATTTAGAATCGACCCTATCGAGCTTTAAACTTAATTGGACGGGGTCAAACAACTCAGTTAAAAAAGGAGGAAATTGCTCTTTACATTTTAAGAATTGTACGAAATTTCTTGTCATAAAGTAGCGAACTGCAGTTAATTGCCGTTGTGCCAACTACAATTAACTAGCGTTGGTTCAGTTGCACTTAAGTGAGTACGTGGCGGAGCATAATTATGTACTTCAATGCGCAGGAAGCATATCAATTGAAACATTCATTGTGATTGATTTTATAAAAGAGTACTAATTGTCCATACTGTAGTTGACGATAGGAGTGTGCTAATGATTTTTTCACTTTTTAGTCCGATGAATAGTTTCCATTTTGCTTTATCGTAAGTGTAATGATATTTAAATAACCATCGATAACTTTTTTGATAATCTTGTTTTTTTTTTTTTTTTTTTATTGGTCAAAAACAATAAAGAGAAAGAGAGAAAGGAAGAGAGAAAATAAGTACATCATATAAGTATGAAAGAAGAAATTGTCTAAAAATTATCACAAAATGATTGTTTAAATATTATTTCTCTTGATCTAATTGTTATGTACATAGTTTTCATTCTCCTCTCATGTTAGTCTGATGAATAGCAATGAGTCTCATTATGTGCCAATTAATCAATGCTTGTAGTAGGATTAGTGAGAAGTTCTCTCCATCATACCTTGACCACCAAAACATGCCCAAAAAGTTAGAGATTATTTATTCTAGTTAATAAGATTCATTTAAAGATTTCATAATTCTAAGTAGAAGCTCTTTGATATACACAAGTTTTGTTGGTGCATCACGTGTGAACAAGAGACTCAAATTGAGTAAATAGGCGGATGTTGAGAAATATATAAGTGAAGAGACTTATATGTCTTAAGATTATGAGTTACGATGTAGTGTTCAAATTTACATGTATGATTGCTCAATCCAACATGATGAGCCTTGGGTTCTCTCAACGACTCAAAAGTGGTATTAAATAGATGATTGCCTAATCGGTCAAAAAAATTATTTACAAAATTTTAGTAGTATTAAATTGGTCGGTAAATATTGAAATAATTCAATTATTAGATTGATGAAAATAGTGAAACTATAGTTTGACAAAAAAAAAAACTTTAGCAAATAATATCCAACAACCGTGCCATGTTATACGCCTCTTGTTTTTTTTTTTTTTTTTTTTTTTTTTTCTGTTAACCCTCCGATTCTTAAAAAATCATGTCCTAAATTTCTATTAATCTAGAGTTCGGCCAGGTTAATTTTCGTTTCCCTATTTAAAACACATTGCTTCTCTATATCCTTACTTCAGATACAAAAAACCTTTCTATCATGACTAACCATATTTCTCAATGCATAGTGTTCTCTTGCATTACATTCCTTCACCTTCTTTTCATCACAATAGCTCAATCTGATAACTATATCATCCACATGGACAAAGCAGCCATGCCCAAAGTATTCACAACCCACCACACATGGTACCTATCAACTCTTTCCTCAGCATTAGAAAATCCACAACTCACAACATCAAGCAATAATCTCAACTCTCTATTTTCTTCCAAGTTAATTTACACCTACACACATGTCATGAATGGTTTTAGTGCTAATTTATCACCAAAAGAACATGAATCCCTCAAAACTTCACCAGGCTACATTTCATCCATAAAAGATTCACACATGAAACTCGACACAACACATTCACCTCAGTTCCTCGGCCTCAATCCCAACAAAGGCGCTTGGCATGATTCGAACTTTGGCAACGACGTAATTGTTGGTTTAATCGACACCGGAATTTGGCCCGAAAGCGAAAGCTTTAAAGATAATTTAATGTCCGAAATTCCTTCAAAATGGAATGGACAGTGTGAAAATAGCATTCTTTTCAATTCATCTCTTTGCAACAAGAAACTCATTGGTGCCAAATTCTTCAACAAAGGATTGCAATCCAAATATCCAAACATAACCTTAGGTTTAAACTCCACTCGTGATTCACATGGTCATGGGACTCACACTTCATCAACAGCAGCTGGAAACAGAGTTGATGATGCTTCATTTTTTGGTTATGCACCTGGAACAGCTTCAGGAATAGCTTCAAATTCACGTGTAGCTATGTATAAAGCAATATGGGATGTTGGAGTTTTATCATCTGATGTAATAGCCGCAATTGACGCGGCAATATCAGACGGTGTTGATGTTCTTTCACTATCATTTGGTATTAATGACGTGCCTTTGTATGACGATCCTGTTGCCATTGCAACATTTGCAGCTATGGAAAAAGGTGTTTTTGTTTCCACTTCAGCTGGTAATAATGGTCCTGCCCTTGAAACTCTTCACAATGGAACACCTTGGGTCATAACTGTGGCTGCTGGAACTATGGATAGAGAATTTCAAGGGACCCTTACACTTGGAAATGGTAACACAATCACGGGGTTGTCACGTTATATAGGAACATTTTCTTCCAATAACGTTCCAATTGTTTTCATGGGTTTATGTGACAATGTTAAGGAATTGAAAAAAGTGAAAAACAAGATTGTTGTGTGTGAAGACAAGGACGGAGCTAGCCTTTTTTATCAAGTCGATAATTTGGATGAAGCAAAAGTTCTTGGGGCTGTTTTTATTACAAATGTTACAAACATATACTTTTCAGAAAATAGTTTTGCATCCATCATTGTTGATCCAATCAATGGAGAAGTAGTCAAAGCTTACATCAAGAGTTATAACTCTAAAAACTCTACTTCAAAAGCAAGCATGTCTTTCATGAAAACAGTTTTTGGAATTAAACCAGCACCTAGTGTTTCTTCTTATAGTTCAAGAGGGCCTTCAAATAGTTGTCCATATATTTTGAAACCTGACATCACTGCTCCTGGTACAAATATCTTAGCTGCATGGCCCACAAATGTTCCTGTGATGGGTTTGGGGACTCATAAGATCTTCAACAAGTTCAATGTGATAAGTGGAACATCTATGGCATGTCCTCATGTTGCAGGTGTCGCGGCACTTTTGAAAGGAGCACACGGTGATTGGAGCCCTGCCGCGATTCGGTCGGCAATTATGACAACGTCGGACATAATTGATAATACTAAGGAACATATTAAAGACATTGGAAATGATAATAAAGCAGCAACTCCTTTTGCATTGGGAGCTGGTCATGTTAATCCAAATAGAGCACTTGACCCTGGTCTTATTTATGATGTTGGTGTACAAGATTATGTTAATCTTCTTTGTGCACTTAGCTACTCACAAAAAAACATCACTGCCATCACAAGATCTTCTTCGAATGATTGCTCTGAACCTTCTTTGGATCTTAACTACCCTTCTTTTATTGCATTCTTCGATAATGGGAATTCTTCTTCAAGGACAACCCAAGAATTTCATAGAACAATTACCAATGTTGGTGAGGGAGAAACAGTTTATGTTTCTAGCATTACTCAGGTTGAAGGGTTCCATGTCAGTGTTATCCCAAACAAGTTGGTATTCAATGAGAAGAATGAGAAACTAAGCTACAAGTTGAGGATTGAAGTGGCAAGAACGACAAAAATGAAGAAAGTGGCTTTTGGGTATCTAACTTGGATGGATACGAAGCATGTGGTTAGAAGTCCAATTGTGGTCGCAATACTCGGATAGAAATAGTAGATTTTTATATTGTTATTATGATTGTGTATTGTTATGATGTTGGAGTAGCTATTAATTATAATCAAATAAATCAAGTGAAAAAAATGTAATTAATTAAAGAAATATTCGATAAATAATATTAATTTCTCACTTGACTAAATATGTTTAGTTTTTGATATATTATTTAGTAACAGTGATGACTTTTAATCATTTGCATGGATCTTTTATGAAAATCATGTCATAAAATATTTTAGTGGGATAGTTACAGATAGCTCAGCTACAAAGGGATGGTGTTGAGACGTGCAACCATCTTTTTTTCACAGGTCAATTTTCTCATAAGGTGTGGTCCAAACTCAATAGTTGAATAGTCGTTGGTTGTGTTTGTCAGTTTGATGGATCTGTTAACAATGTAAATCCATGAAGATGAAAAGAGACTAGGATTCCAACAGAATAGAATACAGATACAAATCTTAAAAATACAAGCAATAGAAAGGTACATATAAAATATTAAAGCCACAAAAGCATAGCATTAACTCCTTGATTCATCATTCTCTAAAATATATATATTATTTTTTTTGATAACATGAGGGCCGAAGTCAAAAAAAAAAAAAAACGAAATTATAACTTAATCATTTTAGGAATAGTCCCTCCTATAATGTCAGTTAAAAACAAATGTCTAAGTTCATGTAGACATTATTCATGAATGATCAAAGAATCACCTCCATCGCATCCCAAATTTTCAATAGAATCTACACATTTGCCTGCCTCACAATATGAATGATAAATTCTAACCTCCCAATCCATTTCAAGTAACCAAAAAATACGTTGCAATACTCTCAAACCTCCCACACTCCCAACCATTTTATTGCTCCTTAGATAGATATAGATTTGTATTATTATATAAAGAAATTTCATATATGGCATATGATGTCCTGGATATGGATATTGGTTTGGCATATAACGTTTGAAAGTCCCACTAAAATTCAAGAATTTAACCCGGTGTATGTGTAGAGGTTGCTTGCCTATCCGTGTTAGGCTTCAAGACAAAGGGGTGCAGTGTCCGTCGTTGTGCGTAAATTGTGACGCGCCATCCAAATACCTTAACCATGAATTTTTCGATTGTTCTTTTGTTGTGCAGGTTTGGCATCAAAGTGGCCTATGGGAGATGGTACAACATGCGCTTCTCCATAAAGTTACAACTAGAGCTGTCAAAACGGGCTATCCGACCCGTGACGGGCTAGCCCATGTCGGGATCGGGCTTTTTTGGGCCGAACTAAAAAGACCCGGATGATAAATGGGCTCAAATATAGTTGTCCAAGCCCGGCCCTTTACGGGCCACGGGCTTTCGGGCTTGCCAAATTAATAAAAAAAATAATTTTAAAAATAAAAATGACTTAAAATTATTCACACCAGAGTTTTTTATCCTGACATTACGACACTTATCATTAGGCAATGTTAATCATGTGCCATAGTAAACTTCACCATATTGTGAAAATTGTGATACCTTACACTAATTAGATTAAGTAGTAAATTCAATCCAAATGGCAAACTTTGCTTTGTTGTGCACTATCAGCTTTCTCTTTTCAAGCCGTGTTTGCGTTATAAATCTAATATTTAGCCTTCAGTTTTATGATTTTGGAATGACCTTCGCAGTATCACAAAAAAAAGGATAAACATTGGCTTAAGACAAAACAAAACAGTGGAGTGAGTGATTAAAAAAATAGTCGGGCTTTCGGGCTATCCGGAGCTCGGCCAGACTAGCCCGCCACCGACTCAGGCTTATCGAGCTCGGGCTAAAAAGCCTTCGTACTATTCGGGCTCAAATTTTGTTATCCAAGCCCTTCATTTTTTGAGCTTTTTCGGCCCGGCCCATTTTGACAGCTCTAGTTACAACATATGCTTAGTGACATGTTTTTTGTCAACGTGGACTTCACTTCAGATTCTAAAGTTACATATGCTTTCCATCAAGTTGATGTTACGGAGACGGGTTAAATAGTTTCCGCGTGCCAACGACTGTTTACTTATCACTTCGCAAACTTGAAAGCCAAGTTCAATCGGCGTCAAACAAATGAGGTAGCTCATACCTTTGATGGGGTTGCCACATTATTAGTTAGTGGTTAATTAGTCCTACTACCTATTATAATGTACCTGGTTGTATCTAACAAATTATTAATAAAATGCTATAAGCACATTTAAAAAAAAAAGAATTTCATTATTAAAAAACAAATCTTTACGATAGGAAACTTTTTTATTTTATTTTGAGCAATTTACGATAGGAAACTTAATCAATAATTTATTCTTATAATTATTATCTACATAAAAGAATGGTCATATTTTTGGAATGTAACTGTATTTTTTAATTAATAATTACATATTTCTTATGCGTGACAGTTTTGTAACCATTTTAGTATAGCCTATGCTTAGATTTAGTCTATATAAAAGGAAACTCCCCATATATGATGTTGAATTTTCAGTTTTGATCAGCAGAAGGTCTTAAAACTAGTTTGATCTCATGGTTGATCATTTTAATTTTTAATTTCGTACAGATCTATATTTTCCAAAGATGTTCAATTGCATTTAATTTTTTTTACTGAGAGCAACTTAATAATAGTTTTTTTTTATATTGGATCTTAGACAATAAAGTGACTCCATTTTTTTATTGTGCCCTTGTAAAATTAATATCATATATATTAACACACATTGTTTTGATAGCCATAGACATTCAAAACACCTTTCAATCATGGCTTCAAACATTTGTCTTTATTTGTGGTTTTTCTATATTACAAATATTCATTTCATTTTCACATTGGCTCACTTTCATAATTATATAATTCATATGGATTTATCGGCAATGCCAAAAGCATATTCAAACCAGCATAGTTGGTATAAATCCACTCTTTATAGAGTTACTACCACCAACAATAATCTGGAAAGTTCTACCTCTTCTAAGATCATTTATACATACACTAATGTAATGAATGGTTTTAGTGCAAGTCTATCACCTAAAGAGCATGAAGCTCTCAAAACCTCCCATGGCTACATTTCTTCAATACCCGATTTACCTTTGAAGCTTGACACAACATACTCACCTCAATTCCTTGGTCTTAATCCCTACAAAGGGGTGTGGCTAGCTTCTGATTATGGAAAAGATGTCATTGTTGGTGTGATTGATACCGGTGTTTGGCCAGAAAGTGAAAGTTTCAATGATAATGGATTTACTAAAATTCCTTCAAAATGGAAAGGGAAATTATGTCAATTTGAAAATACCAACAATTCATCTTTTTGCAACAAAAAACTCATTGGAGCAAGATTCTTCAACAAAGGGTTCTTGGCGATGAATTCCACCATTGATACAACAACAGTGAACTCTACACGTGACACAGATGGTCATGGAACCCACACTTCAACAACGGTAGCGGGGAATCAGGTTAATGGTGCATCATTCTTCGGTTATGCAAATGGAACAGCAAGAGGAATAGCCCCGTTATCTAGAGTAGCAGTGTACAAGGCATTGTGGCCGGGAACAAATGGAAAAGCACTTTCATCTGACACAATAGCTGCAATTGATGCCGCAATATCAGACGGTGTGGATGTTCTTTCAATATCATTAGGCTTCAACAATGCATCTAATTTGTATGAAGATCCAATTGCAATAGCCACTTTTGCAGCTATGGAAAAAGGTGTTTTTGTGTCTACTTCAGCAGGTAATAATGGACCTTCCTTTAACACTCTTCACAATGGAATACCATGGGTGATAACTGTTGCTGCTAGTACTTTAGATCGTGAATTTTTTGGGAATCTTACACTTGGTAATGGAGTCTCACTCACCGGCTTCTCTTCCTATATAGGAAACTTCTCTGCTAGTAATATTCCCATTGTTTTCAAAGGTATGTGTGACAATTTTACAGAACTAATCAGAGTGAAGAGCGAGATTGTGGTTTGTGAAGACAAGAATGAAAGTCTTTCTAATCAAATTTATAATGTGGTTAAAGCAGAAGTTGTAGGAGCTATTTTTATATCAAACACAACACAAGATGATCTATCAGAAGACTTACGGTACCTGCTTCCATCCATCATTATTAACCAGAAAAATGGAGAAATGGTCAAAGATTACATACATAGTAACTTTAACTCTAGTTCAATAGAAAAAATGTCTTTCAAGATTACATCTTTTGGTGCTAAACCAGTACCTAGGGTGGATTTTTATAGTTCTAGAGGGCCATCAAAGAGTTGTCCATATGTGTTGAAACCTGACATTACAGCTCCCGGTACGTCAATCTTAGCTGCATGGCCTCCAAATGTTCCTGTGTTGGATTTTGGGTCTCATAAAGTCGTCAACAAGTTCAATTTTTTAACTGGAACATCTATGTCATGTCCTCATGTTGCCGGTGTAGGAGCACTTTTGAAAGGAGCACATGCTGATTGGAGCCCGACAGCTATTAGGTCGGCAATGATGACAACATCAGACATATTTGATAACACTAAGGAACTTATCAAAGACATTGGAAAAGATAACATAGCAGCAACACCTTTTGCATTGGGAGCTGGTCATATCAACCCTAATAAAGCACTTGACCCTGGTCTTGTTTATGATATTGGTGTACAAGATTATGTTAATTTTCTTTGTGCACTTAACTTCACACAAAAACACATTACTGCCATAACAAGATCATCATCCAATGATTGTTCTAATCCTTCCTTGCATCTCAACTACCCTTCTTTTATTGCTTTTTTCAACGCTGGAAATTCTTCTCCAAGGACAGCCCAAGAATTTCACAGGACAGTTACCAATGTTGGTGAAGGACAAACGGTTTATGTTGCTAGCATTACTCCAATTGAAGGCTTCAATGTCGGTGTTATTCCAAATAGGTTGGTGTTCAATGAGAAGAATGAGAAGCTAAGCTACAGGTTGAGGATTGAACACCGACGAATGACACAGAAGAATGAATTATCTTTTGGATATCTCACTTGGAAGAATGGGAAGCATGTGGTGAGGAGCCCTATTGTGGTAACAACGCCCAATTTTAATTTAATAGAAAATTAGCTCTTGTTACATTTTGGTATTGAAATTTTATAAAAATATAGGTAACCTTTATAACTATTTAATCTAGACAGTAACTTTTAATAGAAATGTTGTCCTGATCCCAAAATTACAAGTCCATTTCAGGTTGGTTTTTTTTTCAAAAGGCAAGAAGATTATAATGTGATGCTGAGTACAATATATGACATTTGAACTTTAATATTAGTATATGATTGAACTTTCTTACTGGTGAATTCTGTTTAAGGTATTGACTAATTAGATGATTTTTTACAGTAAGCTTCTATAGTGTAGTTTTATTTTACCTAAAATTGGTTTTCTGTCATCATTGTTATACTATACCTTCACTATGTGATGAGTAATGAAGAAACTAACTAAGTTAATGTGCATATTGTTTTAGTATCAATATTTAATGGGCATATCGTTTACCACTAATTGGAAAAGTTGAATTACAAATTAAAAATAGAGAAAGTACAAATGAAATTGATGAAACTGTAGATGAAAGAAAACCATATTTTCTTTGCAAATACATTCCATTCAAGCTCTTCATCTCTGCATCTTCAATAACATAAACTCATTTAATTATAATTAGTCTCAGTATTTGAAGATTTAAAGGTTTTAGTCAAAGCTCAGCTCTTATTTACTATACATAATACAGCTTTCTCTACTGCTTAGCTTATCCACTATATATGATATTGATGCTAAACTGAGCCAAAGTCTAATATGGTTTTAGTGTCCAGAAAGGGAAAAAAATTGTTCAAACAATTTCATATTCACTTGGTGGCATTTATCCATAAGAAAATGATAACAAGGCAAACAGAATAGAGCGCTTAGATAATTTATTGGTATTGATATCAAAGAATCGACAATAATCAATCAAAGTTGACCACTTACAAAACTGGAAGGAGAACTTCCGGATCTTGATTCGAAGAAGCTGATCTTGGAAGTAATTTCATCCTTTTCTCATCAGAGTAACACTGAAAAAGTTCCTTTGTCTCTTGCGGTGCCTCCGATATGCTAAGCTTAAACCTCCGCCGACTGCAAAAACATATGCTGTAAGATTGTTTCTGTTTAGAAGACATTTCTAATTTCTTTGTTTGTTTCACACAATATTAAAAAACACAAATCTTCTCATGTCTATAAGAAATACTTGGAAACAAGCACTTTTCATTTAGGCTACATTTAGGCTTCATTTACTCTTCTTTATGTTGCTAATTTGGGTATGAAGGTTGAAACATCAGCTAACCTGGTTGGACTTCAAATAATTCCTTAGTCCTAAATGATCAATTTAAAAGAGGGGAACCTCACTTTAAGTAAATATTTAATCAAAACCCTAAGTTTACCCCTAAAACCACTCTTATGGCCATTTTAGGCTTCTATTAGTGCACAAGTTGCATAATTGGGTAATATATGGATGATAGAAATCAAATTCAAAAATTAGACTTGATTGAGCATTTGAAACCTGTCCTAATTTCAAGAAATATAGAAAGTGAACACCAAGTTTAAATATGCAAATCAGCCTCGGTTTTATAGGTGGCCAGCTTGAACAAACAAACTTGGACTCCTCTTAAATTTAGTAGCAGGATTTCATCATGTGATTAAAACTTGACGGATTTGGTTAGAGTTCAAAACCTAACTGTTGTGAATTCGAACTCAAAATCACACCAATAAAACTATGATGCGTGGAGCAAGGAACGTAGTAACCAATATCAAAGTAACCACAAGCAACAACAACAATAACAAACCTAGATTTAATCTAGGAATCAAGTGAAAAAAAAAAAAAACAAAACCACAAACAAAAGATAAAGAGAGAAAAGAAACAAACACACCGATAAATGTTTACCCAGTTCGGTCCAACTTGACCTAATATGGGGGAGAGATTTATCTCTCCGATGCACTATCAATGAGTTCTTACAAAGAGATATAAAAGGGTTATAAGAAATTAACTTCAACAAACTCATAAAGAACAAACCCTAATTTCTACCTTTTTCCCAATCTCACCAATGAACAAGACACTCAATGATTTTCACTCACCCAAGGTGTTTACAAATGTTTCCCATGTTTCTCTCTCTTGAAGCCTCTCTCAAAACATAAAGAATGAAGTCTTTCATAGTTCTCACATCCCGAGAAATTGTGCCCCGATTTTCCCTTTCTTACAGTACTATATGAACTTTATAAGCAAAAAACCGTGCCGCGACATTTCCTCATTGTGCCCCGATTTTTTAGCGAATTAAAAGTTGTAAAAACTCAGCCAAAATCGTACCACGCTTTTGGCAGCACTTCATCCATCAATTTTGAGTTAATATTTTGTGGAACTGATATTAAAAGAGAGAAAAAAATATTCAAAAAGTGTAATTGAATAGTAACTTTGTGCACACAAACATTATTGAATATAAAGCAGATCAACAAAGGAAATGAGTCACTTTTGAACCCCGTTTCAACATATAATAACACACTAAGAAGAAACCACTTAAAAGAGGTTACCTCCTCTGCACATATTCAGCACCCTTGGTGAAACGCCAGATGCAGATCCCGAGAAAAATCCGCAGGAATACCTAACGAATTATCTAAGGATATACTAAACCTAAGGATTTTGCACGGGAACGAACTATTTACTGCGAATACTTAACGCATGTAAATCCTCCGGAACAAATCAAAAATAGTTCTAGGTTTCTTCTGCAGGAAAAACCTAAGCAGAAGTAACATTTACCTGCGGATTTATGCATTGACAATATCCCCAGGAAATATCATCTTTGTATGAAAACCGCAGGAAAATCCTCAGCAACTCCTGAGGATATTATTCCGCAGGAAACACAGAAATTTCTAGCAGTGCCAATCATTTTCTAGCCAGATATTTTCTGCAAAAACTAGAGGTTATGAGTGAAATTAGCTCAAAAATCGGGACTTGTGGTGAGTTTTTACTGAAAAATGTTTTAACATAAAAGAACATCATATAGAATTAAAGAATCAATAAACACAATAGTGCCTCTAAACAAAGAAGATGCTGATTTTCCATTAGGTAATGCAACATGGATTGGCTTAATCAGGCATAAATGTGATGAGAACAATGTTTGAAGCAGTAACCATATTTGAAGTGTTCATAGAATTGACATTAGGTGTAGCAGATGGCAACAAGGCAAACAAACTTTGAATTTGATCCTTGTTTAGGCTAAAAATTAAAGAACGCTTGCAACGTTGGAATCACACTCAGGTTGAGGATCAGCAGTTTGCAACATTATGCACCGAATTCTTGGATTCCATGCTTCAGAAAGCATGTTTCAATAGTGTGATTTGTTCGATTGAAACGAGTGCATAATCAAGCATGACCTTGTTTGTTTGGTGGAGTTGAATTTGAAAGGAGCCTTGTCATTGCCTTGTAATGGGATTCAGAGAGCAGTGGGAGTACGAATAACACCAACATGCAATTGATGTTCTTGCTGAAGAATCATTGAAAAAACCTTATCCAAACTAGGGTGAGGATTAATCTGCTGGTAATTTAAGAGGGGCTATTTGAAAATTTAAACCTCTTATCGGAACAATCCCAACGACAAATCTTGATTAAACCATTAATTAAAAATTAAACACACACTTAAATACTATATTCATGTGTCACTATTAGGATTTTACATATACGGGGAATGTGTGCTCCTCTTCTGTTTATAGAGAGTGAGCCACCAAAACCATATTGATTCTTATTTTCGCTATGGTCCAATAGTTATGTCATAGAAGGCCAATAATATTTGTATTTGATTAAACTCTTTTAATTTAATATGAAATATCAATTAAATTAAAGCATATTTAAATAAATATCAACCCTCGTTTATTTAATTAAATCATATTTAATTTAATATTCATTTCGATGTTAGTACAATATGTATATGATCATGTAAATTCTCGTAACATTGACAATAATATTAAATTTTATATTTAATATTATAAAAAGTGAACAATATCTAGCTGCTACCCAAGTGGCGAGAATGTCATGTGATCTGATTAAATCTTTTTGTGATAATAATCATGCGTATAATTACTCTTTTTTGCCCTCATGTCTATATTGATCACAAGACATAGACCGTGTTACCCTTGTCTAGGTCAATATTGAGACTATAAACATGTCTCCTTTTATATAGGAGGGGAAAATTTCATCTAAGTCACTCAACATGATTTATGGAGTACCCATCAGTCGACTTTATAATCATCTTTTTATGGACAACGTTTGAACAAAAATAAAGTGCTCGACTCAACATGATATGAGTGAATATATAACTTACTCCTAATATTTATACATTAAGTTCGTTCTTGTTCATGGTGGTGTGGTCTAGCTCGCAGATGTGGTTCAGTTTCAGCTAATGGGCATTTTGGCTTCTAGAGGTGTTGCTTTGTTATTCGATTCATGGTGGAAACCAGGGACGGAGCCACCCCCCAGCTAGCCTAGGCACTAGCCCAGACTCAGCTTCTACTTCCTTTGTAGCAAGTCCAGCCATTACTAGAACCTATCACTTTTTCTGCGGATTTACCTGCGGATATTGGTGTAAATTCCGCAGGAAACGCCTGCGGATTTTGCCAAGGATTTAGGTTCCCAGGTAAATGTAATACCTTCGTAAATAATTGTTTCCTTAGGATTTTAGGATCCTTAGGAAATGTGCAATTATCCACAGGAAGGAAGTAACATTATATAGGAAGTCTACAAAATTATCAGCAGGAAATGTGCAATTTTTGCCTAGGCTCTATAAAATTCCTAGCTCCGCCACTGGTGGAATCTAAAGGAGTTTATGAATAGGTGAGTGTCTGGTGTTTACTTAGTTCTTGTTTCTGGGAAGAAAAGTAGAGTTGCTGGTATATTGTGGGTTTATGAACAGTTTTTGTGGAGGTATTTGGGAGAGCTATTGGTATTGTGTGGAGCTGTTTCCCTGCTAGTTTTGGATTTTCATCATTTTCTGCTTGCGGTAACATCTGATATGAGTCCACCTCTACCGCCAGCTCTTAGATTGTTTTCGATTTTGGGTTGTTTGTGAGTTGGGCCCTTTTATGATCTGGTTCTGTTTGCAGCTCCATATGTGCTTGCCTTTGGGATTTGTATTATGAATTTTGGTGGACCGGTCACTTTTGTTACGAGATCATGAGTTATGGTGTCTTCTCTGGTGGACCGAAAGTTAATGGGTGTCTTATTAATTTATTTTTCATTTACATGGGCGCTTAAAATAAAAGTTAAATTGAATAAAGTAAGATAATTTAAATCCATGTGAGCTTAGCTAAGTTGGTAGGAATATTGCATATTATATGCAGGAGCTGGGGTTCGAACCTCGGACACTCCACTTCTCCACAATTAAAATTGTGTGAGCTCTAACCACCAGACTATTTGACAAAAAAAAAAAGTAAGATAATTTAATTTTAAAAAACGAACGGTATCACAATTCATTCTACACGATTCTATTCTATTACACCAGTTCGGAAAGAGATCCTCTCCAGTGTAGTTGTTGTCCAATGAAATCTCAACCCCATGTTTTCCTTGTAATAAGTACAATTCTAATCATTAAAAAGAAATGAAGGGTGTGGATGTGCACTAGACCTCCTCCGGTAAAAACTTCACAGGAGAGAATATCATCCCCACCAAGTCAAATACTACCTCTAAAATTGGTGTACAGTTCATTAAATTACTAGTTATTTTTTACCAAAAAAAAAAAAGAGTAAAAAATATTTTATTTGAATTTTTTTGTGGTGATCAGGGTTTGAACCTTAAACTTTGCATAACCAACTGAGTTAAGCTCACGATGATCTTGGACGTTATTTTAATTCAACTAAATAAGCTTAAAAATAAAATTTAATAAAACTATTATTAAAGTAATTGTTTGAGAAAATAAAGCACCTAATTATGATATAAAAAATAAAGTAGAAGGGAATCAAAACTAATTTTTCATTCGAAATAAACTATGAAAGGATAAATAAATAAAAACGCCCCAAGTTTTTTTTTTTTTAAGAAAAAGAAGAAAAATAAAGCACATAAGTTTTGATTAAATGTATGTTAGAAAAATAAAGCACATGAATTTATGAAAGGAAAAATACAAAAATATAAGAGTGCTAGTTTGGTGTCGGTGGAGACACAAAGTGGAAGTCCAATTTTGTCAATATGTGATGTTCATTGGACACCTCTTTTTAGTGGTTTTTATAAGTTTAATGTTGATGCAGCAGGTCTGATAGAAGGTGATAAGTGGGGTATTGGTGTTGTGGTGAGAGATAATGAAGGTGTTGTCGTTGGTGTTAGTTTCTAGCAAGTCTTTTCATTACCGGATTTAAAGGTTGCAGAAGCTTTAGCTATACGGAAGAGTTTGGAATTTGCAAAAGACATGTCTTTTCTGAATCTTATAGCAGAATCAAATGCTTCTGATGTGGTTTTAGCGTTGAATGCTCACCAACAATCTCCCAACTATGTTGACTCTATTCTTCAAGATTGTATTAGTTTAAAGGGTAGTTTTCGTAGTTTAAATTTTGTACATGTTAGGCGTGAAGCCAACCAAACATCTCATTATTAAGCTAAATATGCTCTTAAGAATTTAGATTGCATAAGGATCGTATAAACTCCGCCTTGTATTTCTATAGTCTTGATATTTGATTTATTGTTAGACTTTCGTTAATGAAATTGTATTTAACGTAAAAAAAAAATACAAAAACATAAAGCACATAAGAAGAAAAATATTACATGTATGTTAGAAAAATCTAAAAGCATGTATTGGATAAAATGACCAAATTGTTTTAAGAAGTTAAAATGAAATTAAAAACCAAAAGGTCAAAAAACTTCTCAGCACAAGACGTGCCAGGAAAAAAGGCTAAATCAAAGTGTTACAAAGTTTAAGCGATGAAAGCCACCAAAGATACCCAACTGATCTGATATGAGACCTGGAGCAACCGTAAGATACCCTAGCTAATGAGAAACCAAAGATCAAATAATTTCGAAAAATTGTAGTGTAAGAACAAATGGTTAATATAAGAGAATAATATAAGACAAACAAATATTTCAAATAAAACACGATAAAAAATACTAGTCTTGTATTAGTTTTGCTAAAGCTAGATAAAAATGACAAATATTAATATTTGATATAGTTAAACATGACCTTAATTAACTATCTTCGTCAGTTTAGATCAGTTAACAAGGACATTGCATAATATACATAACGGTCGGAGTTTTAACTTATATTCCTCACTAATTGATTATAAAAGATAAATTTTTAATCATTAAATTACTTGAAAAAAAAAATGAAAATGTACCTTAAAAATGGGAGGCACCCTAAGATATTTTCACATCTTCAAACCATTAGACTTACTCTGAAAATAAAGTCCTTGATTATCAGGGGCTTATAGTCACACACCTGACCCTCCCACATACAACTTCAATTTTTATTTTTTATGATTAAAAATTGAATACGGTAACCCTTAAAATTTGCAGCACTCTCGTACATATACAAAAATTTGCAACACTCGCATACATATACATAGGAGTGGGCATGATTTGGTTCCGGATAAAAATTGAATTGAACTGAACCCGCTAATATATATTGAGGATTAATTATTTGTGCTAAATTTCATTGACAAGTTCAATGTTTTTTTTCTCAAGTAGTTTAGTGGCTAGAACTCACACAATTTAATTGTGGAGAAGTGGGGTGACTGAGTTCAAACCCCGACCCCTGCATATAATATGTAATATCCTTACCAAATGAGGTAAGTTAACGGGGATAAGTTCAATATTTTTTTATTTGCCATATTAGAACGAAGTTTCCACCACCACATTAACTTTTTTTTTTTCTTTTTCATTTTTTTACAAATTGGCGGAGAACTTATAAGACACATAATAAGATGGGTTATCCTCTTATAAACGGAACACAAGTTCAATATTTGTTGTCAAACCACAATCATCACAATATAAATGTTCAATGTTAATGTTAATTATTAATAATCCACAAGTCCTAATTCAATTGATAAAATGTCAAAATTGTTAAGCCGGATGTTATGACCGAGGTTTGAATCCTGGTACCTTCACTTGTGTGTGTGAATTTACAATGACTTTGCCATTTCGTCTATCTACAAAAAAAAATGTTAATTATTAATAAAACTAAAATATTAAACAATAATTTTTAGGATTTGAAAATCAAATTAGCTTTTCATAAAAGTTAAATTTTTTTAAGGAACAAAAGTTAAATTTATCATTGAAGTTTTTCCCCAAAATAAAATGATGCCAAAAAACTAAATACTTAAAAGGTATTAATTAAACTTTCCTAAATGTACGCATTTAATACTTGTCAACGAAAGATATAATATTCTTTAAAAAAAAAAGGAAAGATATAATATTATTTTAAGTATTTGTTATGATAATAACGAATATGTTGCTGAGAATCTTAAAAGAAATCAATGTTTTAAATTTATAATCATGTATTTACTTTTTTTTTCCTTTTTTTTTGGCTTTCTCTTTATTTACTCTATTTGTATTAATTGTATAATAAAGATATTTCATAATATTAAAAAACAAATCTTTACGAAGAGGAAACCTAATGAACATTTTATTCTTACAATTATTATCTGCATATATGAAAAACTCAAGGCTTCCCCAACTTCCACGGGATAGACAACAGCAAAACTCATGTCTTTGCCAACACGAAAGCACCTTTAACATTTCTTTGATCGATTTGTTCAAAAAAAAAAAAAAAATTTCTTTGATTGATAACTCTTATTCATCATCCAATTATTTAAAGTCATGCATATTAGAATTTACCTAAAAAAAGATTTTTTTTTATTTATTACTTTCTTTTTAGGGCTATTACTTACTTTTTATACTTAATAGCTTCGTAATATTATTATATAAAAGACACCTTAATTTTTTTAATTTTTTTATATAAACGACAGCTCACTATTATGGTGTTGAATTCCCTTAAAAAATAATTATGGTGTTGAATTTTCAGTTTTGGTATAAATCTATATTTTCCAAAGATGTCAACATATTATGCATTCCAAATTGTTGACTGCGGAATATATAACTTATTGTGGTGCTCTTATAAAAATATCATAACCCGACACACTTTGTTTTGATAGCCATCCACATTGAAACACATTTCAAATCATGGCTTCCAATATTTGTGTCTATTTGTTGTTCTCTTATATTACAAGCATTCACTTAATTTTAACATTCGTTCACTCGGATAATTATATCATTCACATGGATTTATCAGCTATGCCAAAAGTATTTTCAAACAAAAATAGTTGGTATGAATCCACTCTCTCTCAAGTTACTACCAACAATCTCAATAATCCTACATTTTCTAAGATCATTTATACATACAACAATGTTATAAATGGTTTTAGTGCTAATCTATCACCTGAAGAGCATGAAGCTCTCAAAACTTCCCCAGGGTACATTTCTTCAATGCCTGATTTACCCTTGAAGCTTGACACAACTCACTCACCACAATTCCTTGGCCTTAATTCATACAAAGGGGCATGGCCAGCTTCTGATTATGGCAAAGATGTCATTGTTGGTATGATTGATACCGGTGTTTGGCCAGAAAGTGAAAGTTTCAAAGATAATGACATGCCTCAAATTCCTTCAAAATGGAAAGGGCAATTATGTCAATTTGAAAATACCAACAATTCATCTTTTTGCAACAAGAAACTCATTGGAGCTAGATTCTTCAACAAAGGGTTTTTGGCAAAATATCCAAATCTAACTAACACAATTTTGAACTCCACACGTGACACAAATGGTCATGGGACACACACTTCAACAACAGCAGCTGGGAATCAAGTTGATGGTGCATCATTCTTTGGTTATGCAAACGGAACAGCAAGAGGAATAGCTACATTGTCTAGAGTAGCTATGTACAAGACTGCGTGGGGCAAAGATGGACATGCAGTGTCATCTGATATAATAGCCGCAGTTGATGCCTCAATATCGGACGGTGTTGATGTTCTTTCAATATCACTAGGTTTGAACAATGTATCTTTGTATGAAGATCCAGTCGCAATTGCCACTTTTTCAGCTATGGAAAGGGGTGTTGTTGTGTCTACTTCAGCAGGTAATGATGGACCTTCCTTTAAAACTCTTCACAATGGAATACCATGGGTAATAACCGTTGCTGCAAGTACTTTGGATCGTGAGTTTCGTGGGAATCTTACACTTGGTAATGGAGTCTCACTCTCTGGCTTATCTTTTTATCTAGGAAACTTCTCTGCTAGTAATATTCCAATTGTTTTCATGGGTAAGTGTGACAATATTACACAACTAATCAAAGTGAAAAGTAAGATTGTTGTCTGTGAAGACAAGAATGGAACTCTTTTTGATCAAGTTTCTAATTTGCTTACAGTAATAGTTGTAGGAGCTGTTATTATATCAAACACTTCACAAAATAATCTATCACAACTTTTAGGGTTCCAGCTTCCATACATCATTATTAACCAAACCAATGGAGAAATTATCAAAGATTACATACAAAGTAACTCTAACTCCAGTTCAATAGAAAAAATTTCTTTCAAGATAACATCTTTTGGTGCTAAACCAGCTCCTAGCGTGGATTTTTATAGTTCAAGAGGTCCTTCTGAAAGTTGCCCAAATGTTTTGAAACCTGACATTACAGGTCCTGGTACATCAATCTTAGCTGCATGGCCTACAAATATTCCTGTGTTGGAGTTTGGGTCACGTAAAGTCTTCAACAAGTTCAATTTTTTAAGTGGAACATCTATGTCATCTCCTCATGTTGCTGGTGTAGGAGCACTTTTGAAAGCTGCACATGTTGATTGGAGCCCTGCAGCTATTAGGTCAGCAATGATGACAACATCAGACATATTTGATAATACTAAGGAACTCATAAAAGACATTGGAAAAGGTAACAACGTAGCAACACCTTTTGCACAAGGAGCTGGTCATATCAACCCCAACAAAGCACTTAACCCTGGACTTGTTTATGATGTTGGTGTACAAGATTATGTCAATCTTCTTTGTGCACTCAACTTCACACAAAAAAACATCACTATCATTACAAGATCTTCTACTAATGATTGTTCTAAACCTTCGTTGGATCTCAATTACCCTTCTTTTATTGCTTTCTTCAATGCTGCAAATTCTTCTTCAAGGACCACCCAAGAATTTCATAGAACAATTACCAATGTTGGTCAAGGAAAATCGATTTATGTTGCTCACATTACTCGAATCGAAGGGTTCCATGTTAGAGTTATCCCAAATAAGTTGGTGTTCAATAAGAAAAACGAGAAATTAAGCTACAAGTTGAGGATTGAAGATGCAAGAGTGGCACAAAAGAATGAAGTTTCTTTTGGATATCTCACTTGGCAGGATGGGAAGCATGTGGTAAGGAGCCCTATTGTTGTAACAACCCCCAATTTCAATTTGTAGATCAATATATCAAATCAAAATCAATAGAATAAAACAACTTGAATAAAAAAAATAGTGCTTATTACAATTTGCTATTGCAATGATACTTATAACCATCATCACTTAAACTTGACATGCTTTTTATTTTTGTTTAACATTTGAAATGTTATAAAAATATTGGTAACAATTATAACTATTTAATTTATGAAGTAACTTTTAATAGAAATTTTGTTACGACCTAAGCTTACAAGTGCAATTAAGGGTAGATTTTCCTTAACTTCTGAGTTAAAAAGTACAAAAATAATAGGGTTATCTGCAAATTTCCCATGTTCCTTCCTTCCATCCCTTGTCTGCACAAATTCCATTCTTGGTACTTTGCTGGGATATCTTGTTGTACCAGCCTTTTCCTGCATATTCTCTTTGTTAATGTTCATTTTTTTGTAGTGAGCGCAAAAATCAGGAATTCAATTCTTGCTAAAATATAGTTTTGCACACTAGGCAAAAACTATGAGTGGAGTTAAGGTTGTTTTTGCATGCTTCAACTCCAGAAACACACTCCTCCTCTAAAAGCATGTATGGATAAAATAACAAATAATACAAGACAAACAAATATTTCAATTAAACGTGATATTTTTTTTAGTTCTGCATCTTTTGCTAAATCACGATAAAAAATGACAAATAATAATATGGGATTTAGTTAAATAGGACCTTAATTGTCTTCGTGAGTTTAATTTAGTTGGTAGGAACATGTCATAATATATGTAAGGGTCGGTGTTTGAATCTTGGATTTCTCACTTATTCGTTATTAAAGGTAAATTTTTAACCATTAAACTACTTGACAAATTAAAAAAATAGAACCTTAACTATGAGAGGCACCCCCAAGATATTTTCTTATCTTCAAACCTCTAGACTTACTCTGAAAATATATATTAGGGGCTTATAGTCGCATACTCACACACCTGACCCTCCCACATACAACTTCAAATTTTATTTTATTTTTTATGATTAAGAATTGAATTCGGTAACCCATAAATTTACGGCACTCACACACACACACACATATATATATATATATATATATATATATATATATATATATTGAGTATCAATGATTTGTGCTAGATTTTAAGACGAAAATTTAAATGTTTAATATTTGCCGTGGTTGTTAGGAAAGATTAGTAACTTCAATGATTGAAAACTCAAATGGTGTATGTTACATGAACTGAATACCTATTTAAGCATTTCTTTTCTAGTAACAATTGAAGTTTCCGTTTGCTAATTTAAACCGACTAATTTTTTTTAGTGATTGTATTTGAAAAACATTTATACTCACAAATAAGTAAGGTGTATTTGTAACTTGATAAAATTTCCTGATGTGATTTGCTGATTCTCTCCCATTTAGATTTAGTGGTCTTAATAAGCAAGGTGTATTTCACAAATTTGTAGTTATGCCAATTTACATTTTACACCCATAAAAATGAGCGAGTTGGTAAATTATATATTTACAGGGAGCAAACTAAGTCATTCATTTACTATGTAAAATATTTTATGTTTTTTATTTTTAAAATTTTATTTTTTAACAAGTCAAAACGAAATTACATACAACCTAAAAGGTTCTCCACATCGTAAGAAGTAACTCGAAGTACAAATAGATTTTTACAAAAGCCATGAAATGAACTCAGCTAAGTGGTTAAACCCACCAACATTAAAAGATTAACCCACCAATGATGAAGATCAAAAACTAAACTTTGATTATTAGTTTTCAATCATAAAAAAGATAAGACTTAAAAATGCAATTCGTCCATGTAATTTGGACGCGGCAAGTGCTGATTATGCAACTTTTGCCACATAATTAATTTTTGTTTATTTTTTTACAAAATTCTAAAAATTCATTTTTTAAATTAAAAAATCCGAAAATAAATATAAAAATCATAAAAAAAACTGAAAATTAAATTTTCCACTTTTTAATTAATTTTTTTCCTTCAAAATTCTGAAAATTCATTTTTTTAAAATAAAAAATCTGAAAATTAAATTAAAAATCTTAAAAAAAAAATCTGAAAATTAAATTTTCGATTTTTAATTAAATTTTTTTTTCTTTCAAAATTCTAAAAATTCATTTTTTTTTAAATTTAAAAAAACTGAAAATTAAATTATATTTTCAAAAATTATAAATTTTGAGATTACAAATTTTCAATTTTATTTTTCTTAAATTTATTTCTAGATTTTAAAAACACTAATTTCAAATGTTTTTGTTCATATTTCAAAACAAAAAATTGGAATTTTTTATTTATTTTCAGTTTTTTTAATTTTAAAAAATAATTTTCAGATTTTTTTTTTAAAAATAATGACGTGGACTACCACGTCAGGGCCACGTGGCAAAAGTCGCACAGTCACCAACTGCCACGTGGCCAAAGCCATCCCATGTCAGCAAAAAAGTGGGGCCAGGGACCTTTTTACAACAAATTTTTTTTTGCAAGGATGTTTTTAAATTTTTTTTTTTTTTACAGAGACGAAAATCAAAACGCGTCCAAATTACAGGGACAGATTGCATATTTAATTCAAAAGATAATAACTTAACTTTATCAAGCAAGTGAGCAACTGAACTGACTCATCCTTTTGCCCGAAACAACAGTAATTTCTTTCATTTCAAATCACCCAACACAAGCAAGTCAAACAATACGGTGAGAACTCCTTATTTTCTTGGAAAATCTTCCCAATACACTAAAATGTAAACTATTATCAGTCAAATTAAGATGGTGCACTGAAATAATACCCTTCCATTGTCTAACTAGAAACTAAATGCTCCTAAAAAACTCGCAAGCCAAAAACAAGTGGTCTATGTTTTCCACATAACCACAACCAACAACACAAGCATTCATATTTGGTCGAAGAATCCCACGCTTTAACAAATTTTCTTTTGTAGGAATCCGATAACTTATTAGCCTCCACACAAAGTTAGATAATTTTAATGCTATTGTTTTGTTCCAAATGATTTAATAGAATGACATGTCGATTACTCATCTCCATCGTCGTCAACTCAATCGATGGTGTAACCTTTGTCATGCGTGAGATGCGAACTCCACCTATCTTCCATGCCAACCTGTAAAAAAAATGTTAGATAAAAGGTCACTACACACCCAACATCTCCTCATCCAAAACAAATAATAGACGCCCTATTTCCATGTCTCCCCTCCTAACAGTCAATCTAAGGCATATATCTCAACAACCATAACTAACTGATTCTCCACTAAATCAAACAGCCTCCGATACCCGTCAGACAAAACCCCTAATCCTCCACACATCTGACTAAAAGAACGTTCTGATTCCATCACCCACCACCCTCACCAAAATTATCATCAAACCACCTACCCACAATCATGTCCTCCGCTCTACATATGCCAACCAACTGCCTCCACCACATTAACCCCAACCTCACACAATCCCTTATGTTAATTTTACTGGTTAATAAAAGGACAGAGGACAATTATTGGAACAATTGTATGTATTCTTTTTTTGAAAATAATAAATACACAGAAGAATTTTTTTCATTATTTCCTGAAATGCGTCATCGATGTCTTGAATTTCCTAAACACATATTTTAGAAAGTGAAAATAGAAGATATTTTTTGCAAATTAAAAGGGGCCTATTTTTAATTCAAAACTTTTTTTCCTGCATATATCTTTGGAAATGTGACCATGTTGTTGCAATCATAATTGTAATTAAATGTTAGCTGGTTAGTACATAATAATGTGTTTTGAAGGTATAAACCTATATATACTCCATCGGTTTGATACTAGGTGTGCTCTTTTTTAATTTTTTGTATCTAACTATTTGTCTCTTTTATAATATTAATATAATATTTATTATTCTTTTTCTCAAACATACCCATATTTATTGTATTTCAAGCATCTATAACTAATAAGGGTATTCGAGTAAATAACAGATATTTTATCATTAAAATCAACATTATTAATAATTTCTTTAATAATCGCGTAAAATTCAAATAAGACACCTAATTTAAGAAAATGATATAGATTTCAGGTTCTTTGTGATGAGGTTTATGAAAGAGGTTATCATTTCAAATTCGAATATGATTCCAAAGCTGGTATGTTGAGTATTATATTTATATATAATTAAGTTTAAGTAACATGGTTACATTTTGATGTTATATTTACACACGCACACATAGTACATTAATGATTTCCAGTGTTTGAAATACTCTAAAATAAAATAATAGAAATTCAATAAAAATGGTGTTAGTTCATGATCAACTAAGAGTTATATGATATTTTTATGATAAGGTGAATTTTGTGTTAATTATTATATTTGCTAGCAAGTGGCAGTGGTTATATTTTACATTATAGTATTGCTTTAAATTTTTATGAATAGTGCTGAAACATAGAAGATTTTTTATAATAAGAAAAATAAGAAGTGTGTGTTGATATTAAGATGAGTCTTAGCCATTGAGCCAAGTGTTTAGTGTTCTATTTAGAAAATAAAACTCGAAATGAAGTCTTTTTTTAATCCTTGTTATTTGATGGTTGTTTCACTTGTTTTCTTTATTTTTTAAAATAATAATTTGTGTAGACTACTCTCGGCTGTTGAACTCATGAGCCTTTGCTTTGAATCTTCCTCTAAAAAAGTATTGTTGCTTTTTCTTGAGGAGAAAGTATTGTATTATTTTTTATTGCTTAATGTGTTTTCTGCTATATCTTCAGGTGAAGTAAAATTATCAAAATTTGGAAATTGATCACGATCTACCTGCTTGTTATGTATCAAAATCTTGGGAAGACCAAGAAGACAAACGAAGATTGCATGCTACAATAGAAGATTTTGAGCTTTATGTTAACTAAGTTGTAACTTAGATATATTAATGATTTGTAACTTCGATTGTTAGTGGCTATACATTTGTAACTTTTATGCTATATACATATACATACATTTTGTGATATATTAAAGTTTTATTTGATAAATAATAGTCTCAATTATAATGTGCGCAAAATATGATATTTCCTTTGGAAAAGTTATTTATATTTTGATTTTAATTAATAAGAAAAGAACATTGGATTGGTATAGATTTTGAAAAAAAAAAACAATGTAGATTACTTGTAGTGCTTCCTAAAACCAATGTTTTACAGCGCTTAGCAAAACAACCGCTAGCATAAGTGGTATTTTAATAGCACTTTTAAAAAGAAGTGCTACTTAAAACGTATTTTTATAGCATTTAATCGTGAAAACGCTATTTAAATACATCCATTGACAGCCCTTTAAGACATAAGCGCTTTAAAGTCTACCTAAGATAACGCTTTTTATTTGAAAAAGCGCTATATAACCTTTAGCAGCACCCTTTATGATAGCGCTTTTAAATCGCTATAAATTGTAAAAAAAACGCTATCTAAGTCCTTTCTTGGCGTAGCGTAACAAGTTTGATGTATATCCAAACTGTTTCAGTTAATAGTGATTTACCTTTTGTAATATAGGTCATTTTCAAATTTGCTTAAATTATCGGGGGATGTACCATAAATTTTGTAATTTGATGTCATGAAGGTCCAAAACTAAAGAATCTTCAAATTACAAAGACGAAATCTAAAAAAAAAATAAAAATTACAAGAATAACCCAGAAATGATCTATATTATAGCAGGAGTAAAACACTATTCACCCAATTTGATTTTGAAGTTCTTTTATTTTTTATTTTTTTTATAAAAAAAGGAAAACAAACCGAATTGGATATAAATTTTGTTTGCGGCCGTAGTTTTTTAGTGAGAGAAACTCCAACTTCTCTCTAAGTTTTCGTTCTCATTCACTCGTCGAGGAGGGGTGGTTTTAGGTCATTTTTTGACCTAAAATCACCCCTATGCATCCTTTTTCCCCTTTTCTTTCAATCTAAATAAGTGATTTAAGTGTTTTCTTTTGTGCTTTTTCGTGATTTCGTCGTCTGAGTGCGGCGTTTTTTGATTTCGCGTCTTGTTGCGGTGTTCGTTTGTTTGATATTGAAAGATCAGCGTCAGTCAATCACAGATTCAATTGATGATTTGGACGTCAACGTTACAGATCCGGAAGCATGGTATTCTTTCTTATTCAAGTACCCCTATGAAGTATAATTGCAAGTCTTTTTTTTTTTCTTTCTTACACATGTGATCAATTTAGATTAAATTAAATAAACCAAAAAGATAGTTAAGCAACAAAAAGTTGGCACTTATAATACATGTTATGGATATTATTCAAAATTGGAATAGGTCCCCAAGTAGTTTCTTTGCTCAGCAATTTCGGGAATAAGGAGAACAAAAAATGTAAAAGCTCACCTAGCATCTGGTGGAATATCGCTGCCAACGGAGGCTAAACCTTTGAAAATAAATTCAAAGATTCTTAGTATAGCCATGATTATCTGAAAATGATATGTTCGGTGACTAAAATATGTCTAAAAGTTTATGATCAATAAAAAAGTAAAACGTACAAACTCATTATTTTCGTGTCTCAATGAATAGATTAAGATGATACCTCGAAACACCTGAAAAAATGTTTACCACCAACATTACTCACAGATAGGGCAACAACAAACTCAATGAAATGAGAAAACATCAAGCTCTCAGAGAGAAAAAATAATCTTGAACGATGGATAGAATTGAATCTTGAACGATGTATTCTAAAAAACGAAAAAAAACTTGCGATATGCCTCAAATGAATAATCAATCACTACCATGCAAGCCAGCCCCGCGTCATGTACAACATAACAATAAGGATAAATAGTCATTTTGATCTCTGAATATGTAACGAGTAGGTACAATAGTTCTCAGTGTATCGAAATTCTAAAATCGTTTCTGAGTGTGCACTGTTAGTGTATCGAAATTCTAAAATTGTTCGTGAGTGTGCACTAACTTAATCAAAATAGTCTCTGACGTTGAAATGTTATGTCAATACTTTCCTCAATATACTTGTTTACTATCATATCGGTTCTTATAAATACTTGTTTAGTGTCATACCATCTCAAATATAAGAAAAAAGTTATTGTCAACATCAACAAACTATTTTAACATTGAAGACTTTTTTCACTAATGTAATGCACAATCATAGAATATTTTAAAATTTTGATACATCGAGAAACTATTGTGACTAATCATTATACATTCAGAAACAAAAATGACTATTACCTATAATTATAACAACTATCATCTGTAGAACATTAGGAGAAATCGAGAAAAGAACGTGGCGACTCCGTTAAAGGTGTGTCAATTCTTAATAGTATATTCGTTATATTTTGCATCAAAATATTATTTTAACATTACTTTATAATATTAATAAAATTTATTACGGTTTACAATTGGATCAATCGAAAGTCCTCGTGAGTTTAATTCAGTTAGTATGAACAATGCATAATATATACAAAGTTTGGGGTTTGAACCCAGACCACCAAAAAAAAAATTGAATCAACCGAAATACGAATGCAATCTAAACTACATTTAATTGAACTAGATAGTTCAAGTGCTTTTTAAAGGAGTTATCCAAATGTCTTTCAAATAAAAAAAGGAGTTATCAAAATGAAATTGCTAGTGGTTTTAATATTTTAACTACGTGTTTTTTTTTTTTACTTTACAACTAATTAAAGTAGTGCCTCAAACACCCTATGAAGCAGTGCAAGTCCCTTTTTATTTTTATTTTTTCTCTTATAACACATGGATCAATTTATATTAAATGAAGTTAAGCAACAAAAAATTGCCACTTATAACGCATGGCATGGATATAATTGAAAATTTAAATAATTGCTCTCTAAGTAGTTTCTTTGTTGTAACAGAGCCGGGTTGGATAATTCAACTATTAATGAGAAAAAACTCATACTAACAACTAATTATTAATATTTACTATTTTTTTTGTTGCAGCAATTTTGGACCTAAGGAGAACCAAAATGTAAAAGCTCACCTAGCATCTGGTGGAATATCGCTGCCTACGGAGGCTAAACCTATAAAAATAAATTCAAAGATTCTTAGCAGCATAGAATGATTATATGCAAAACATGATATGCGTGGTGAGTAAAATATGTCTAAAAGTTTATGATCAATATAAAATAAAAACGTGCAAATTCATTATTTTCGGGTCTCATTGAATGCATTGTTGTTGATATAATGAAGTAATCAAGTATGGGGTCTTAATAAGAAAATATGCTTTCTTGTAAAAAAGAAAAGTTTTCAACAATTAAATAAAATAAGAAAGATGCATTTTTTTTTTCTCATACATTAAGTGTAAAGAAGGGGAGAATTTGAGGTTTGAACATCATCTCTTGCATATTAGTGTTTTTGCAACTATCAACTGAGATATACTTGAATGACAAATGATCCGACGTTGTCAAACAAGTGATAGCAACTTTTGCAGACAAAAATCATACCCATGCCCATCTCTATATCTTTTTAGAATAGGCTCCAATAATCCGTCTCCATAAAAAAATTGTTCATCTCCACAACTTTTTAATGAGTACTGCTCTTCTCCCATCTGTTTTTGCCTGTTCCTGTCAAAATAGCGAATAATGGGTTAATTCACATAAGTGTATTCTCAGCGTGAGTTAACTCACGTAAATGTATTTCTCAGCGGGAATGAGCAAAAAGAGATGGAGAAGAGCAATTCTCCTTTTTAATAGCAAAATATAATCAAGTTGGGCTCAATGTGCCCTTTTCTTGGACATATTCCTTTAGGGTTTCTTTTTCCACTCTCTAACTTAACTTTAAATTATACAATCAGAAAAAATGAGAGCTTTTGGAGAGTGGATTTCGAGGTTTTTTTTAACATGTTTTATGCATTTCAGATTATATAATTCAGAATTTAATAAGGCTCACAAAAACAGTAAAATAGAAAGAAAAATAACCATAATATTCCTTTTTACTTTTAAATGCTTCACTCAGATTATTCAATATTATTTATTTTATAACAACACTAAATGGAAGATATGAGTTTTTGGATCTAGTAAAATCATATTTTAAATTGGATCATGTAGTTCCACTATTTTCTTGTTACTACATTTTGGTTCACCATGTTGTGGTCTAGCCTTTTCTACTAAACCCAAACATATTGATACTAATCTGATAATTTACTCATTGTTTTTCTTTCAATTCTATGTGTAAACCACTTCAAGAGACTATTTGGTGTGTGAAATCAAAAATTTCAACCGATTACAGATCCTTTAAAAATATTTAATTTTTTCAAAATCACAATTACGAAACAACCGCGCGCCGATCAATTGAAAGTTTACATCAAACAATTTATCTTTTTTTATGGTATTGGGATTCGAACATCAAACCTTGCATATATTATACATTATCCATACCAACTGAGTTAAGCTCATGGGGACATTATACAAATTATCTTATATACTATTGAAGTGTGTCAAGATTAAGGGCTTAAATATTTTTATTAAATAATGTTAGCCTTGATGTTAAACTCATCTCATAATTTGATCCCTACTTTTAGGTAAGGATAAATTTAACAAAATAAATATATTCTATAGAGTTAGTTGGGCATAATTACAGATAATGGAATATACCCAAACTCATTTCTTCATCATTGTCAAAACAACCTATACATAGTATGTTTGCTAGGCATATAGTATGTTCAACTTAAGCTTTGAAACAAACCTATATGTGTGACCACATATTGACGTTTCACCTGGAGTACGACCTTCCCAACCATAAAAGAAACACCAATATGAAATGTTGCTTCCCATGCAAAATATACCTAGCTACATCCCCTTTCCCATGATTTAATTCCATCTAGATTTAAGAAATCACAATACTCACATACCATATCTCAATTTTAAATTAAACCCATTTTTTTGAAGGTAATATAATAAACCCATGGTGAACTTTTGATGATAAATACTTTTCATGCAAAATATACATAAATATTATTTCCATAATATTTTATTGTCTACATACTTTCAATAAAGTAGTTTTTTTTTTTTTTTGAAAAACAAACTCAATTTTGCTTTCTGGTGTATCTAACAATGGCCCTAGCTATTATATATATTTTTGATCAAGCAGAATCTTTCTCTTTTGCAACAACAAAAAGAAAGAGAAATTAATTTCTTTTTACAATTTAAAGTAAAATATTTCTATCTGTTTTTCACTGAATTAATAAAGAAATCCGTTTTCCTCCTTAACTTTTATAAATAATATTTTGTCAAAACAACAATTTCCAAAACAAAGTTTCAAATGACCATTTACAAGTGGAATATAATTATAGTCTTTGTCAACAAAAAAATGTGGAACTGTAGTGAAATGCAAATAAGGTAAAAAAAAAAATTGACAAGGCAAATAAGGTAACTTTATGATTTAATATATTCTAGATGTTATTATTTAATTCAATTTTAGTGAAACCTATTCAAGTCTAGGTTCAAATAGGTGTGGTTTTGAAAGAAATTCTAACAAACTCACTATCTCCCATTCTCTCTCACTTATATTCTTTCCCTTTCATTTGGGCACTGTGTCACATTACTAACTACCCTAACAGCTAAGGTTTCAATTTGTCAATTGGAGTAATAATTTTTTTATGGGTCGAAAGTGCAATTAGTGGCGGCAGATTTATATATTCTTGTTCAAAATGATATTATAAATAACCTCTTATTAAGATTACACATATTCTTCACTGTAACAACTTGTTGTTACTGTTTTTGTCGTCTAGTTTTGAATTCTAGGTTGTCGGAAATCAATGATGTCTCCTTTATTTTCTAATTAACATGGAAAGGTAAAATTATGGGTTGAGAACTTTTTCGAAAATTGATTTCAATCTTTATAAAATTAGTGAAGGATTCCACACACCACCTAACTAAAATGGTGCACTATATTCTTAATCATTACTAGTATTTTTGTTCTTGGGTCTATTGTCCAGAGGGAAATAAATTAAAAAAGTTTTTAAGTTGGTGTAAAAGATTATACTGTGTTACTACTAATATCTACACCCTTTGATCATTAAAATAATAAACAAAAATCTACTTTTAAAGTTTATTTAATAAGTAATATATATAATTTATAATAAAGATCGCATATTAATGAATATGAAAAGTAAAATTTTGTTTATAATAATGACCAGAGTGTATGTGATATTAGTACGAAAGCTTCGAAGGGAAACAAATACTTGAGCCCTAAAAAAATGTATTTTCATTTTCCTATAAAAATGTATCCTATAGTTTTTGGGAACAATGACGGTCGGTCTTTTATTTTAGAGCTATACAGCTTACTATAGTGGTTGAAATATTAATATTTTTAATGTAATCATGTGGATTGATTATTGATTACACGATTCAACCTCAAATACTAGTTAGTTGGAACCATGTTTCTGGAATGTAATTTGACAAAGTAATTACACGGTTAGGGAAGCCATTGGAGAGACTATGAAAAATATATAATAATATAAGATATTTCTATTGATTAATATATTTACTTAACGATATATTTTGCTAGATAAGAGTGTTATTATAACCTTAAAAAAAATATTCATTTTTAATTTTATTAAATATTCCCATTTTTTTGTTTGAACTGGCTATCTTTCTTTACGTACAACCACAGAGACTAATCTCTCAAAACAGATAGAACCATAATAGAAGACAAAGTTCTTCCTCAAATATTCTCAAATTTTTTTCTCTTCCGTAGTATGAAGTTTGCATTTTCTATATAACGACCGACAAATTCAGTATTCCAATATTAGTAATACATACATACATACATACATACATATATATATATATATATATATATATATATATATATATATATATATATATATATATATATGTGTGTGTAAAATATTATTTAATGCCATGAGCTATATACGAGGAGAATAACCCAGTCAAAAAAATATATTTTGAAGAGAATAAAATGTAAAAAGTGAATAGACAACAAATATCACGACCAATTTAAGTGCCGGTTAGTAACTAAAAGTGGTTGCTCCATCCTCAATCAGCGAAAATTAATGATTAGAGGCAGGGAATTTAGTGAAGGATGAAAATGATTAGTGCTGTGACCTGTGGACTTTTCCTAACTAAATGCAATTTACTTTCACAATTGATGACGTTAAGAAGAAAGTGAAATACAAATAGTGCATAACGTGTCTTTGTGTGGGTGTGTATTAGGGGTATAGTGAAAAGTCAAAACAATGGGTCCGGTAACAATTATCATAAAAGCACTTGTTAAAAAAGTCACAAATACTGTATCTGCATTAGAAAATACAACTTTTAAATTTGTGACATAATATTTTCATTTTTGTATCCTAAAGACACTCTTTAGTTTTTCTCAAAACCATTTATAGTTCAAGACACTGAATTACTTGAAAACTAATCTCACGATTCTAAAACAAATTTAGTGTCAATGTTCGATTCCATATCAAATATTTATTGTTTGTCATATCTTAAATAATAAAGCATAAACTTAGAAAGAGGCGACACATGTGAAGAAAAAAAAAACATTTCATCAATTTATAGGAATAGTACACATTTTACTAATCTAGAGATGAAATTAGTACAATGATAATGTCACATTGGAAAAGTAAAATGAAACTAATATATGAAACTTTTAAAAATAATATAAATGTGGGAATCTGGTGTGTACTCATAATTTGTCACATTCCTTAGTAACAGTATTATTTTTAACTAAATTATTAGTAAAAATAATAACTTCTATGGTTTGGGAGCTCACACAAAGGCGCAAACTTGATGACATTCTTTAGTAACAGTATTTTAGTGCAATTTTTGAGTAAGTTAGGTAAGTATTTTAATGTTTTTTTTTTTAAGTTATGTAATAAGTTAATGAAATGATCATGAAAATGTAGAATTGAAATGAAGACCTTTGAATCAGATCGAATTCACCCTAACAAGACAATTTCATGGTCATGGTATACTTTTTACAATATGTATTAAGGGATCTATAGGGATATAGCCACTACATACATTATTGTGAAAGATAAATGGGACAAGGAATGAAGAAAATCAATAAACCAACTCATGTAAGTTACGCATCATGCATGAGGAGGTTATACATCATGCAAGCAAAGAGGAAAATATATGGGCAAGCTATTGCCTCATACGCATCACACACATAAGGCTTGCACATTGCATACGTTTGTTACTGAATTAATGGATAACGATTTCCTATATAAGGCAGTTGGAGTTGCCCTTGGTGTAAGAGTTGTTTTGATGATGTTTGATTATACTATGTATTAAGTGTGTTGATGATATTTATTGTTTACATGTTCAAAGTAAATACATATGTTAAATCACCTAGCCATCCATGATATTAAGTTTCTTCAAAGTGTCTTGTGTGTTAAGTTGTATCAAGTCTCATTTTATGGCAAAACTCTTTTTTCTGTATCCTTGAATCGAATCAAAACTGTTTGATTCGTATCATTTGAGTTCTCTGGTCTTGTGTTTTTCTTGAATGAATAGTACAACTGTTCCTTGACTCGTATCAATCTTCATTTGGGTCATTTTGAATATCCAATTGGAATGTGTTGATTCAAATCATAGATTGTATGATTCGTATCAATCTTCATCTGAAATTCTTTGATTCAAATCATATATTGTCTGACTCATATTAATCTTCATGACAACCCAAATTTCACATTTTACACTGTTGAATCGATTCAAGACTTTAATGATTCAAATCAGACTCTTTTTTCAGTGTTATTTTGAGCCCAACTTACTCCTATCTCACTCACCTATATATACTCTTATTCACACACTTCTCTACTTACTGAATCAATTGCAAATAACATTCTAGAGTCTCCTAACCTCTGTCTCCACTTGTTCTTCATATTAAACATTTTTTCTAAGATTCTTTGTGGATTTTTAGTCATAGATTGCTAGAGTGCTATAAGAGTTGTACATTGGTTTCTTTCAAGGAACTTGATTGAGGATCATGGGTCTAAAGGAAAAGAGGAATTTGTTTCCACCTCTAAGGGGAATTGTGGGGGGTTTTCTAACTTCTCAAGTTTAAGCCGATCCAAGCTTTGGACATAGCAACGAAGAATTCAAGGTCAAGGAATTCCAATAATTGCATGGGAGCTTGAGTTTCGAAGACTTAGAGAATTTCCAATTTCAAGAGTTCTTGAAGATTGGTTGTGTTGTGGTTGCTTGGGATTGAAGATTAGGGTTTTCGATGGAATATTTTGTAATCATAACAATTTGTAAATATTTTTCAATAATAGTGGAAGTCCTTGATAGAGAAGTTTTCTATCAAGAAGAGTGGAGGTATCCCCGAAGCGAGGATGAAAGAGAGAACCACTATAAATCCCGGTGGTCTTCTCTTCCTTATCCTTTTAGATTTTTGTATTCATAATTGTATATGATTTGTAGGTTCGATACCATTTTGATTTGATTGTAATTACTTTTGTTCACTTAACCTAATCTCAATTACTTCAATTGTGATTCTTTCAAATTAAACTTTATCACGATCAAGGTTCAATTAAGTTTCAAATCATTGATTCAAATATACCTCTTGTTCATTAGTTTATAGTGTGATTTATTATTAATAGGTTTGGTTTGAGATTGTTTAGTTTTGAAATTTGTATGCTTGAATATTTATATTTTATTTTCTTAATAAGATTCAATATTTGAACCTCTCAATTCAATGTTAAATCTTAGTTATATATCATTGTCTTAAATTTCTTATCATCGTTTCGCATAAATCCAATAAGTCAAAGTTTACAAATCCACGCTTTCGCAAAACCTTTTGAAAATCGAAAAACGCTATTCACCCCCTCTAGTGCACTTTCTTGTTCATCATATAGGCCAACAAGTGGCATCAAGATCCGGGTCTCTTCACTATTTGAAAATGTGTATGAGTGTTCACATTCAATCGGTCGATGTGGATGTTTGGGATGTCGTTGTTAATGGGCGGTTTCAACCGTATATTAACATTGATGGCAAAGATGGTGTTATCCTAGACAAGCCTAAGGACGAATGGACTGATGATGATAAAAAAAATGTCCAATATGATTTGAAGGTGAGAAACATACTCATTTCCGCCCTTGTTGTGAATTAGTATTAAAAATTAATACTCTCATCCAATAATATGAACTCCTTCACATAGAGGGTGGTGAAATTATCTCCTTCATGCAAATGAGGTTTACTCGTATTGTTAACAAATTACAAAACTTAGGAAAATACATCTCAAACCAAGATTGTACTAACAAGGTGTTGAGATGAAGGACTAGAGATTGGCAGCCCAAAGTCACCGCAATAAAGGAATTTAAAAATCATAATACTCTTGGAATCACCATTCTTTTTGGCAAGCTCAAAGAGCATGAACACGAGATCCTAAGGTTGAATGCTAGAGAGAAAGTTATCAACAAAAAAGGAAAGAAGTCCATTGCGTTCAAAGCCTTCCCGTCCAAGGTTAAACACTTAATGGAAGAGGATAATGATACCAATGAAGACCCCATCGAGGATGAGGAGATGAAATTATTTCTGCTCCGGTACCATAGATACATTAATAAAAATGGGTTGAAGAATAGTGACAATAACCTTATGAACTTTAAGAGAGCTATTCTCAAAGGAGTTAAATTAAAGAAGGAAGAAAATGTGCCCTATTGTTATGGATGTGGAAAATCGGGCCACTTGAAAAGTGAATGTTCGAAATTGACCAAAGTAAGTAGAAAGTCCAACTTTGACTTCAATGGAAAGAGAAAAGTAAGGAAAGCCTATAATGCATAGGAGAACAACGATAACTCATCCACTCAAAGTGATTCAGATAACAATGAGGTAATTCATTCCGACTTTGAATTTGAATCTAATCCTTGTTATGAGGAATTACGACAAGCTCTAGTAGGCATGCATGGTGATGCAATAAAAGCTTTTGAGAAATTAATTGCTCTAAAGAAAATTATTCTAAAATTGAAAGTCGAGCTTTCACAACATAAAAATGATTTTGAATGTTTAAAAGTCGAACATGCATCTCTAGTAGATGAGAAAATTGCAATTCCTCGCATTGAGCCACCTAAAGAAAATTCACCCAAGTATGATTCAAATTGGATTGATTTTGCAAGTTGTGAAACTTGTCATAGTTTACAAGAAGAGATTAAATCTCTAACACGTAAACTAGAACAAGCCTCCAAATCTCCCATAGTTTTTGCAATGAATTCAAAAGATGAAAAGGCTATGTTTAAAAGACCATACAAAAAGTACTCTTATGTTTAAAACAACAAAAATTATCGAAAATTCCATGGATCTAACATTAGATGTCACTATTGTGGAAGAAGTGGTCATACCATATCTCATTGCCACATTAGAAAGGTTGAAGTTCCTAAGGGGGTAATGATGTGAGTGCCCAATTTTTAGTTATGCAAATAACCCAAAGGACCCAACATTTGTTGAGAACTTAAAGACTCCAAATGGATTAGTGCTGGAGTGTCTTGCAACCATGGAAGGAAATTTTTCATTGGGGTTGTTGAAGACACTTAATTGGTGATGTATCCATGATTCCCTAATTTTATGGAGGTCTTTGTTTTTACTTACGCCCAAAAATTTAGGAAAGGTTGTTTTGTTTCTCTTGTGTTATAGGAACATTGATTAAGGGTAAGTAAAGGATGACACTCCATAATAAGCTCCTTAGAAATATGAGGACATCATGAGTTTAAGTGTGTTGAAGGCATACAAGAGAATGACAAACAGTAAACCTCATCATTGTGTTATCACGTTTGGAAAGTCACGAGAAACCACTCCTTGAACATCATCCTAGAAGCATTAGAGAGAAAGGAGTAAGTTCTTGGTATTCGATAAGTAATTTCCATAATGGGTCGAAATATGTTTTGGTTCATTATGAAAAATGAGGTATATGTCTTATTTCTCTACTCATTCCTATGTTGTATCTTCATGTGAGTTATTAATTTGATTATTGCCATGTGATTGTTTGATTATTGCACTTCACCATAATTTTTGGTTCTAAGACGTGCATTCACTTATCTTTAGATGTGTTGCTATGTTATTATGGATCAAAAAATTTCTATATGTGTATAATCCTTTTATTCATTAATGTTGGCATTTACTTACCTTTAGATGTGTTGTTATGTTACTATGCATCACAAAATTTCTATATGTGTAGAATCCTTTTATTCATGAATATTGCATTCCTTAATTTCAATTTTGTGCATATGTTCTGTTGTGTGCTTTCTCAATTCCAAAGCGCTTATATTGCATACTTACTTGTATTGAATTGTGATTGCATACTTGTATGGTCCTACCCTATTCTACTTTCTTTTGTTAAATGTTTACATAGTCATTTATCTCTTTTTGATGTTGTAAAAAGGGGAGAGATTATGTTGATGTACAATAACTAACCTAAGTTGTTGGCGTAAGTGTTGCTTACTTATATGATATGATTTGCGTAAGCATATGCAACTATTTTTTCCTATTTGCTTGTATGCTAAGTTTCAGGGGGAGCTAAGTGCCAACATCATCAACATTAGGTTGACATTATCAAAATGGGGGAGAAGGAAGTTGCCCTTGTTTTTAGAGTTGTGTTGATGATGTTTATTATTTACAAGTTCATAGTAATTAGTATATGTTAAAGCAGCTAATTATCCATGATCTTAAGTTTCTTCTAAGTGTTTTATGTGTCAAGTCTCATTTTACCTAGTCATCCATGATCTTAAGTTTCTTCATAGTGTTGTGTGTCAAGTTGTGTCAAATTTCATTTGTGGCAAAAAAAAACCTTTTTCTATACCCTTGAATTGAATCAAAATTGTTTGCTTTGTATCAATTGAGTTCTCTGGTCTTGTGTTTTGCCTAATGAAACATATCAATGTTTCTCGATTCGTATCAATCTTCATTTGGGTCACTTTGAATCTTCATCTGAAATGCTTTGATTCAAATAATAAATTGTTTGGTTTGTATGAATCTTAATCTGGAATACTTTAAATTGAACCATAATTGTTTGATTCATATTAATCTTCATGACAACCCGAATTTCACATTTTTACACCATTGAATCGATTCAAGACTTTAATGATTCAAATAAGATCCTTTTTTAGTGTTATTTTGAGCCCAAGTTGCTCCTATCTCACTCACCTATACATACTCTTACACATTTCTCCATGCTTGAGATTTATATGTGGTATTAAATTCTATTAGCTACATCTAGATGGTTGTTGTTAATATTATTTGTTTCCTGCATGAACTTTGGTAATACCATCGATTATGGAATTTATTTCTTAGCGTTCAAAATTGTATCCTCTTTTATCCCCTCGTTTAAACACCTATCTTCGGGTAAAACACTACTTGTCGTTGTTGCAACTATAATTTGCTTCTTGAATTAATTTTTTAGCCAGCCATTGTTATGTTCATTAATTAGCTCATCAACAACATCGTCATTGTCATTCACACTGTAACGTTTTGTGGCCTCGCTTTTACAAGAATCACAATTAGAAGCGTCATCTTTACAAGTAATGTTACCACCAAAATGCCCTCTTGTTTCCTCCATAAATTTTATACCATGTGTCGCATCATCCACTAACACTTTGACAACATCATTCAAATCCTCCATACAACCAATACTCATTATGACTCGGGTGTGTCAAGTAGAAGTTTATTATATGTATATGAATCAACCTTCAGATGTTGTCCACGATAAGAGATAACTAATTTAAAGAAATCACCGCACCAAGCATGCAATGAAACACTAATCAATTGAACCAAATTACAAGTTTTCATTTTGACATCATTAGGCAACAAGCGTTAAAATAAACGAGAAACGAGGTAAATAAATCAATAACATCATTAATAACATTCATTACTTATTATTTCCAGAGGAGAAAATAAATAACTTAATCACCCCATTGGCGCAACCTGAGTGACTGTAAAACTCAAATCAACAATACGCTACTGTAACAACTGCACCGTGTCAATATATCTCAACATTCCCACCACCCCCTACACACCTACTTCATATCCTTCACCAAAACAGTGAAAGATAACATACCTTCCCCCCTTACCCATACCACCCTCACCATTGTGATCTTCCCCCTCCCTTGTGCTTCTTTGTAAGTAGCACCCCCTCACTTCATTTCTCCATATGCACACCCTTTTCTACTTGTAGCCCATGTGTCTCCCTTAAACGATTCAGCCCAAAATTATTTCCACCTTCACAATCACTCTCCTCCCGCACCACAACAACCTTCTTATTCATTGTTAGCATACTACTACACTATATAATTATCCTCTTGCGTTTCTCTTGTGTGACAAGAAATCCTCCATCAAACTATTGCAAACCTCGAATTCCTTTCACAACTCCACATATGGTATTTGTTCAAGGAAATTTGTAAAATAGAAAGATGCTACATCATACTCTTCTTCTCTGATGCGCTTCAGTGCGGCAGAAGTGGAATGGCTGCCATTAACACCACCGCGAGTGGTAACCTCAACCTTGTCCACCTCCACAACATCCAAACTATGTTACCGCGAGTGGAATGTTCTAATCGTTTCCACGGGCCAAGGAAGTTTAAAAATGTCACAATAATTTCTTCCTGAATCTATTAATTCAAGAACTACACGTAAACCTCCAAGCCTATCTTTCATATCAATTTTCGAACCATGGTAATCGCTCCCTGAATTGCGAATAAGATCTTGCAATATGTTACCTTCACGATCGCATTGAGAACAACCTTGCTGATTATTCAAGCCTTTGTCAAACCCTACATGTTTGTTGAACGTTCCAAACTTGTCGTGTCATGTGCTTCTCGGTCGGTTGTCGTGGTTGCCTTACCGCCTGCAAAGGAGAATACTTGCGTGGTTGCCGTAGGGACAAAGGCGGAGCCCTTCATGGGCTAGGGTGGGCCCGGAAAAATTAAAAAATTAACGACCATAGGTCTATTTTGAGAGATTTTATACAAATTTGTATCGGTTTAAGGTTTTGTCTGATCCAAATTCTCACAAAGTGATGTAGTGGCCCACCCAAAAAATTTAAATAATTCAATTATAGGTCTATTTTGCGAGACTTTGAGCAATTTTTCAACTGTTTTAGTTTTCAGCGATTTCAAAAGTGGCATTCGTGATTTTTCTGATGCTTATACTTGGCACGTTAGCAGAGGCTTATAGACCTTCGAATTTGCATGGGTTTCAAATCTCCTGCATACTGTCATGTCAACTGACAATTCTCTCGGTTAGCAGTTGTACCGTACAAAAAAGTTTCAAAATTTATAGTTGTAAAATATGTAATTATTTAAGTATCAACCATAAGTTTTTAGTCAAACTCCATCATTTCAACTTCGTGTTTAATGTTTATTACAACTTTAATTTGTGTTTAAATATTATAATTTATTTTAGTGACCCATACGAATTTTTTTTTTTCTGACTCCACCAGTGCATAGGGATATCCTAGGGTGGCCGCCTCCCTCGCATCGCTTTTTTCTCTTTCTTCCAATTCTTTTTAATAGGAAGTTACAAAAAATATCTTCTTGCATAATATTAATAACCAGACTATACTCTATAGGTTTTTCTAGATAATTAACGAAAATATTAAAGCGGGTTTAGTGACAAATAAGGTACTCGACAAGAATGCCATTTTGAAAAATAAGAAATAACCTACCAAAAAAAAAAAAGGGTTCATTGTCAAGTTGCGAATAATAGACAAATATGAGGAGTCATATGCAGGTAGCTTAAGTGTACTTTGTTATGGCTAAAACAAGTCGGAAGATTCAGAGTCCTAATACTAAGAATAGTATTATTTGACCTATTTTCTCATAATATATTCAATACGAAAGCAAAGTAGTCAAATTAGCTATTAATTAATAGTTGTGACAAAGAAGGAAGGAAGGTAGATACTGATATAATAGTCAATTAACGGTGATGATATATTTGTGCATTTGAAATTTTAGTATAACAATGTGACTGATGCTGATGGTAAAATAACAATGACAGATTGTAACTCACGTTAGCATATAGTAAAAATTCAACCAAATGCACAATATTTGTACATGGAAGAAAAGATAGTTCAGTGTGGCTACGTTAAGTCCTTATTTAGTATGCCGTGTTTAACGTGTTTACTTACTAATTATATGAACCTTGTAAATATAACTCCATGCACAATTTTTCTTTATTTTCTTTTTTTACATAGTTTTTTTTTTTTTTTTTACACTGTCAATCGTAAATCATAATATATATATATATTTTTAAGAGGAGGAGCCCTTCTTGGGTTAGGGTGGGCCACGGCTCACCTGGAAAATTAAAAAAATTAATGACCATAGGTTTATTTTACGAGATTTTATGCAATTTTGTGTCGGTTTTAAGTTTAGGTTGATCCAATTTCATAAAATGGTGTAGGAGGCTATCCGAAAAATTTAAATAATTCAATTATAGGTCTATTTTGCGAGATTTTAAACAATTTTTCAGTGTTTTAGTTTTTGGCGGTTTCAAAAGTGGCATACGTGATTTCGGTGATGCTTATACTTGGCATGTTAGCGAAGGTTTATAGACCTTCGAATTTGCATGAGTTTCAAATCTCCCACATATTGCCATGGTGATAGAAATACCTAAAATCAATTTTCACACCTAAAGTCCCCACCAATGGATGCAAACCCACCAACCCAGTATTCATAAACGGGGATTGAAGATAATGAAAAACTGTTATGCGTGATTATTTAGAACATTAATTTTAGTAATAAAAGCTGACCTATTTTATGTTAAATTTTATTAGTAATTAATAACAATAAAAGTATGCGATTAAAGTTTGGATACTTGCTACTCTAGTGGGTTATTATAGAACATTAATATTAGCCTTTGATTATAGATTATTGATGGTTGAGATTTGGTGTCAACAAATCAGTTGACACCTGGTATCAACGGATCCTGACTCATATATATATATATATATATATATATATATATATATATAACTTCCGTGTCACTTGTCTGATTTGATGAGTTTCCTTGCTATGATTTTTTTTATATATATTCTTTATGGGAGATGCCTTAACGGTAAAAGAATTTCCTACAATAATATGTACGTACATTGGGCCAGATGATGACATAGGCTTTTACATGTAACTTTTGTTTTTTTACTTAATTAATACATAGGTAGCTTCGGTAAAATTTTCATATTATACCAATCAAGATAAGGAATTTTTTTTCTTTCAAAAATAGGGATTGTTTCTACTTCTACACAGACTCTGTCCTTATTATTTATGTATAAAAACTACTAAGGAAAAGAAAAACACAGAAAGAATGAAAGTAAGGAAGAAGCAGAGCAAGAGAGGCTGAGTACAAAGTGCATATGAACTCTAGTTTATTTTAGTTTATTTAGTTTTTTTTTTATGTTGAGAGTGAGAGTCGAATCCTTGACATCTCTATAACTCTAGTTTTTTTTTTTGCTTTCGCACCGGTTTCCGACCCACCAAAGATGAACGACTAATCTGGCTCATGCGTATAGGCATGCGAACTGGCGAAACGTTGTTCCCCTTAGGAATCGAACACGGTATTCCCCGAATATGTCCTTGAAAGGAGTTCCTTGCCACTGGAGTCCAAGCAACTTGGTTTTTTTCAATGTTATATGTATAAATTTTTCGTCGCAATTTAATGGTAATTAATTTCCACCGGAGAACTAGTGACACGAACCTATGATCAGTTGATCACTTGTTTAAAGAGTTTAAAACTCTTACCAAATGAACCAATTCATTTTTAGTTGGTTTAATGATGTGTTTCGTCCTTGCAATTAGGCGTCATTTAAAAATTAGTCCCTGCAATCGCTAATCCTGACAATTTACCCTTGCATTGTCCATTCCCATGCCATTTTGCTAATTTGATGACGTGACAGTGATTAAGTTGGTCAAAGGACGGAATTTTAAATGATTAAACAATGCAAGGGTAAATTGTCATGATTAGCGATTACATGAACTAATTTTTAAATGACGCCTAATTGCAAGGACGAAACACATCATTAAGTCTTTTTAGTTTATCACCCTATAATTCTCAATACGAATATTTATATCTATATATATTTATTATATATGTTAACAACTTTTGAGCAACTAGTTTACCATCCATCACATTTTTCTTATTTTCATCCCAAGTGTCCCTACTAGCGTTATTCTTTTTTCTTCTTGTTGCGGTGGTTGCACAAGCCAAACATGAAAAAGAAAGGGATAAAAGTATGATAAAGAAAGAAATAGCTAGTTATCAATAGTCTCTCACTAGAGAGAGAGAAGTTAATTTTTGGCGATGGTCCATGGTTGTTTGAGAGGTGCTTTTCCATGGAGATTTTAAGGTCAGAGGTCGTAGTTATGGATGTGGGCGTGCGCCCTTACTCTTCTAAAAAATCCCTACAACGTCCACCCTTTGTGGGTCCCTTAACTAATACCTGCATACACATGGACCCCACACTAACATTTTTTTTATTTTTTTTTATGTTTTCCCTCCTTACTAAATCCTCTTTCTTCGCCCTATAACGCTCAGATGAGAAATCATAGATTTCTTTTAGTTTAATCAAGATTCTAGGTTTAAATACAGTCTCGGATATGCAGCAGCGTTAAAATTTTTAATAAAGTTTACCGTTTAATTTAGATTAAACAAGGTTTGAAAAATTAATCTCAACAGTTATGCATAGAGGATATTCGGTTTGCGAAGAAAGAAAATAACTCTTTCTTCATCTTCCTTGGTTGGTGGCAATTCTCGGAGCATAGTAAAACTAACCCCACAATTTCATATTCTCTTTCTTATAACCCTTCTACCCAATTGGTTATTTGTGTCTGGTGTCCCTTCAAACAATAAAACAAACGAAATCAGTTTTGTCCTTTTTCTTTTCTACCACGTTGTTCTTTTATATAATTTACTCCCTCCTCTTTACAATAAATTACACATTTGTGAAAGAAAAAAAAACTACCAAAAAATAACACATTTGTAAAAGAAAAAATTGTCAAAAAATGAATAATGATTTTTAATTTTTAATGGAATATTAACAACATATATATGTTTAATAGTACCCTCTAATTAATATTATTTGCATCACTTAACGATTATAATATAATTCTTGCATTGCATAAAATGAATAGTTATGTGACTTTGTTGAAGAGTCCTAATTTGCGTTTTGAGAAGGTATCATCCAGCTTGTTAGATTCTTCTACTTTCTTAATTTCATTGATTCTCTTAGGTGTGTCGTTGTGTTTTGTTAATATGATGTTTCCATAGAAGAATGAAAGAACACTCAATAAGCAACTATAAAAGAAAATTTTGATTTGGTCCCAAATTATTAGATGATCCTCCCTTTAATAGAAACATATACACAGTACTCTCTCACTCTCTCTTATTATTTCCTTTAGTATATTTGATTTGTTTTTCCAAATAAATATATTCGTGTTTTTTATTTTATTTTCTGGCCAATGCGTATGAAAAATTATTCGTTGGGAGATGTCAATCCCTTAAATAGATCTCAGTTACCTTGAGAGAATTTATCTTTATAATTGCACGCACAAGATATTTTTGGTTACCAAAAGAAGAATAATGTAGTAAAGGTATTATTATCTATTTTGTATTTATACTTTTTTTTGATCGGTGTGAAAATGCATAATGCATTACCGTTGTGAAATGGAGAGTAATATTTAACCCAAAAAAGACCAGTTGTTATACAAAAGTTTTTGAACAATTATTTGGTATCCACGTAAAAAGGTTGGTAGTGATATTTTCGACCATATCATTATTATTTATTTATTTTTTGTGGTGGTCGGGGTTTGAACCCTGGACTTTGCATATATTATGCATTTGTCTCTACCAACTGAGCTAAGCTCACGAGGACACAATATCATTGTCTAGTATAAGACGCTCAAGACTCATTTGATAACCGTAAAAGGATGGTCAAATGTCGCAGAGTTAAGTCTAGAAGTGGATTATGTGTTAGAGTTATGTGTTATGTCAATTTGGCCCTACTTGGAAAGTGGCGATGAAGTGTCTTCTTCGTGGGTACTTGTCTTTGGAGAGATATTATGTGTGCCATGAACGAAGTTAGATAAGCCATGTCCCATTATGCAGGGTGTGGGGGAAGTTTGAGATTAGTTTCGCCCTAGTGGAAAAGGGTCTCGTCCTGGTCTAGATTCCACCTCTGATATTGGTTTAACGAGATAGTCAAGAGGGTTACCCGGAATCGGCTTAGAACTTTCTTTTGGGGCGATATTTAGGTGTGAAACATGAGATCGTTGGAAGTTGGTGGGTGGTTGTGGGACCTGAGGTGGATAAGAGGCTAGTTTGTTTGTGAGCACAGAGTTACTCGTCGATTTGTTAGTGGTGTTGAAGGGGTGCTCACATATTGTGGGAGAGGACTATTGGTCGTGGAAACTTTGCCCATATGGAGTTTTTTTGACCAATTAGACTTATAATGCTCTTCCAGGTGTGGCTCTAGGGGAGGGTGGTCGGTCAAAGTAGGAGGTATGTATCTTGTATAAGGTTTGGAAAAGTTGGGTGTCCTTCAAATGCAATGTGTTTTCTTGACAACTCATATTGTATATGGATCATTTGCCGAAATTTCTTTTGGTGTATGATTATTATTTATCATGCAGATGTTTAGTTGTATTATGTTGGCTAACAATTGAATGTGTTAATTATCTTTTTGTAACATGTGATTTTGCGTCTAGGGTGTGGTGTATGTATGTATGAGGTTAAGTTGGATGTTGGTTCTACCACGTGATTTGGTTGAGACCTTTCTGAGTTATATGGGTCTCTAGCGAGATGATGGATATGATTAGAGCAATGATATTTGAACAACCATTTGCTAACAACTTTAATGTCAACCTCATTTTACTCTCTTTTCATTGGTCAAAAACAATGGAGAGAGAAAAAGGAAGAGAGAGAGTAAGAATATAATGTGAGTATGAGAGAAAAAATTGTCTAAAAATTGTCTAAAAATTGTCAAAAAAGGTTGTACAAATATCATTTCTCATATGATTATGCTTGATATTTTATTAAGTTGTGTGCTCCATTAGAAACGGTTTAGACGTTAGATATTAAACAACAAGTTGACATAATTCAATTTTTCTCATGGCATTGGTTCTTTTTTTTTTTTTTTTTTTGAAAATACCGTGGTAATTCTTGTTCCCATTATGAGTGTATGGTGGAGCTAGACCTCTCTTGGTGTCGATAGTTCCTTGTGTGGTTAGTTATATTATATTTAATGAATGTCATTGTATAAAAATATAGTAAAAATTATATTTATTTTTTATAATATTTGATAATCGTTATTTTATTTTTAAATATTCTTCATTAGAAATTAAATTCTTATATTCTATAAATTGATTAAATTACACCTTTTTGATAACATTTAATTTTTTTTTATTAATATTTATACTAATTAAAATTTATAATATATATCAATTTTTTATATTTTTTAAGTGCACGTGAGGGAACAAAAATTATCATGTCATGACGTTTCTAATACTATATCAATTATTTGAAAATTTCAAACATAATAAAAAATTGTGTGGATGAAAGAGAGATAATAGTAATTTTATTGCATTAGCCGTATCATGTAGTATTTATGTATTTATCATTGTCATATATAAATATGTATGGTGGAAGATATTAAATTGAGAATGGTTTATATAACATAGATTATATAGTACAAGGTTAACATTTAGAAAGATATAGTGAATGTCACATTCAAAATTGAAGGTGTTGATTATTTTGGGGATTTTTTTGTGTGTACAAATAGATCAATTATTATCGGATGAAAAGTAATATTTTATTCTATCATGATTTTCTTATTTGGATCGCAAATCGAACCCTCAAAATTCACCTTCGAAATTCTCTTAGCTAGGATCATTAGGACTAAATATTGTTGATCAAGTGATGATATCACAATCACGGGTGATTAATTCAACGAAACTATAATAGATTATGATACTCTTGAGAAATTTCTATCCTATGAGATATGATATGAACATGTAATGATATTAAGTAAAAGACGTCTTTCACCTTACATACCAATTTTATAGGGTTAAGTTAGACTCATTCCAAATTCCATTATGCTATCAAAGTCTATCCAACGTTTATTGGACCATGCACCGGTCCCGAACATGAGGGGTGTGTCGAGAGTTCATCACTTCATTACGGAATGAAATGTGATTTTAAAATGTGTTCATAACTTAAAAACACTGCCCACCTTACAAGCCAACTTTGTATATAAATGATTCTCTTCTTGCTTTGTAGTACAACTCAATCGTATGGATATTTGATAGAAAATTGTTAACGAGTATCTCAGATCACTCGTTAACATGAGTTTAAACCCGCCATGTTCTACTTCTCCATACTTAAGGTATGATTCTCACCACTAAGGTATTCAACAAAAAAAATAATATATTATTCCCTTCCGCCTTAACCACTTTTTTTCCCATATCATTATTATGGTACTCTCAACAAATTTTTAAAAAAATCAATATTTTAATTTCTCTATTGGTATCATTTGGTCCTTTCTGTCCCACAACACATATATATAGTCTGCCTTTACATACTCATTCCAGTACACACACCACCTCATTATCTTTCACCTTTCCTTTCCTTTCTTTCCTACCTGTTTTGAATGTGTTCTCTCAACTTTTTGGGTCCCTTGTGAAAATCTAGAACCACTACATAGCTACCTAGCTTATCTTCTTTTGCTACCACTCTCTCTTAACAACTTTAGTTACCTTAATGCCTGATAACATGAGTATATCTGTTAATGGACAATCTCAAGTTCCTCCTGGATTCCGGTTTCATCCTACTGAAGAAGAGCTTCTTCAATACTACTTGAGGAAAAAAGTCTCTTATGAGAAGATTGACCTTGATGTTATTCGTGATGTTGATCTCAACAAGCTTGAACCATGGGACATTCAAGGTAATATAAATAACTAGCTAACTATATACCTTTATTTATTCATTCATTCATTTTTATTTTCTTAAGTTTATTTATCCTTTCTTTCTTCCTTTTATTTATTTCTTCTAGTGGAAGACAATAAATATATATTGGAATATTGTATCGTGTTTTTAATATGAGGTTTTTTTTATCTTATTTATTTTAGAGAAATGCAAAATAGGAACGACTCCGCAGAATGATTGGTACTTCTTCAGCCATAAAGACAAGAAGTATCCAACCGGAACAAGAACCAATCGCGCTACGGCTGCAGGGTTCTGGAAAGCCACCGGTCGTGACAAAGTTATATATAGTAATGGAAAAAGGATTGGAATGAGAAAGACTCTTGTTTTCTACAAAGGTCGTGCTCCTCATGGCCAAAAATCTGATTGGATCATGCATGAGTATAGACTCGACGATAACACCACCAATGACACCAATCTGGTAAGTATTTGATACAAATATACGTCTGGATAAACAACTTAATCAAGCACTTCGCTGAATGATACTTATGTATATATTTATATAGAAAATAAATTGGTTAAATTGTTTTGTTTATTGCGACGAAATTTTAGGTGTCGAATATGATTGGTGATGGTGGTCAAGAAGAAGGATGGGTGGTGTGTAGGATATTCAAGAAGAAGAATCATCTCAAAACCCTAGACAGCCCTTCTGGAGAGGGAAGAAGAAGCCATCACTTGTATGATACTTGTGATGAAGGAGCTTTGGAGCAAATACTTCAACAAATGGGAAGGGGTTGCAAGGAAGAGAATTATGAAGCAAATTACAATAATAATTATGGAAGGTTTGCTAGGCCTTTTGAATCTACTCTCAACAACAATGGTGGTTATAACAATGAAAGGTTCATGAAACTTCCAAATTTAGAAAGTCCAAAATCAACAAGCATGGAGAACAATGAGAACAACAATGATGGGTATCATGCAATTATTCAAGTAGATATGGCTAATGAAAATGAAGGGTCATTCTCTGATCATCATCATCATCATCATCATAACAACATGGTTAATAATCCATTAGAGGCATCATCATCATCAATGGTGATAGCATGTGGTGATGGTGGTCTTACTAATTGGGTAGCTTTGGATAGGCTTGTTGCTTCTCAATTGAATGGACAAACTGAGGCTTCTAGGCAATTGGCTTGCTTTACTGACCCCACAATGGGATATTGCACTAATGATCAAGATCTTCAACTTCCCACACTTAAATCATCATCATCAACTTCATCACTATCAACACACGCCAGAACTACTACTTCTACTACTACTACTACAGCTACTGCTTACATTAGTCCCTCACATGACTATGCAAGTGAGATTGATCTGTGGAACTTTGCTCGATCAACTTCATCCTTGTTGTCGTCTTCTGAACCACTATGTCATGTGTCGAATACGTCAGTGTGACATATTAAAATAAAAATAATCTCCCCTTTCTTCTTTTTCTTTCTCTTCCCTTGTTCGATTGTGAAATAGATAAATAACTAGTAACTTTGATATCATATATATCATTTTTAGTTTTTTTTTTCTTCATCAAGTCAATAAGGGATTATATTATTACAGAATATATGTTAAATTGGATAATGTTGTTAGTCAATACACATTACTTGAATTAGCTTCTATTTTTAATTTTTAGTCTTTGTATGTCTTAAGTCCATCAATATTATGCTTTTGGCAATACCATTATAAGAATCCATTGAAAATTGTGACACGACGTATTTGGATTTTCTTCTACCTTTTTTGTCTCTAGTCTAAATATAGTATAGAAGAAAAGGAAAATAGTGAGAGGTAGAAATAAATTAATTAAGAAAAATGATTAAGAAACAAATAGACGAAAGAGAGTAGAATATAACCACTAAGTAGAATTTAAATTTGGAATAAATATTTTTTAAGGAAAAAATGTATTTATATTAAGAAGTGACCACTAAGATACCCCGTAACACTCTTTAAATATTCTAAATTAAGTAATTATTTTTTAAAAATGTCAAACAAATTAATTTCTAATTTACAGATTATTTTATAAAAAAAAAACATTTAAGATCTTTAACTAGTGTTGGGGGCATTAGTTAACATTTCCTTAAATTAATTAAGAAAAATGATTAAGAGACAAATATACGAAATAGAGTAGAATATAACCACTTTGTAGAATTTCAATTTGAAATAAATACATATACTTTTCTTTTTTATATTTAAGAAGTGAGGTAGGAAATAATTTAATTAGCTTTGAGACTCTAATATATATATATATATATATATATACACACACATATTCAATTTATAAAATTTGTAATAAAATAAAAAGAATAATTACAATATGTAAAGAATGACATAAAGAAGAAAAGGTGGGAAAGTAATTGAAGTTATTAGATGGGATGGCATTGTCAACCATGGGTCTTTCCTTAATCACGATGTCTACCATTATTTATTTTTAACCATACATTTTTATCTTATTTTAGTTTAATTAATTTGATGGTATCTTATCTATCTAGAGGAATTGAAAACTCGTGTTTCAATTGTGACATTGATAAAAAATAAAATAAAAATTGTTGCAACTACAATTATAAGGACTTTCACCTTGTAAGATTGATCATGATGATCAATAAGGTCATGTTTCTAAATATCATGTTACTTTTTTCTATATTTCACGTGGTTTGTCGGTTTGTTATAGGAAGGTGCAGACTTTGTCCTATTGCACCAACATACTATTCCTAAAAGGAAGTGTCCCAATACTCATACATGCAAAAATACAAACACAATACAACATAGACCTAGATATAGAGAGAAAAGAGATTTATGGCTTAAAAAGCTTTTGCTTAGCTTCACGTAAGTCAAAAGAGAATCTCTTAATCACTATTAATTACGTAAGCTTTGCATATTCATTTCGTCACTTTATTCTATATATTAATGTATAAAGGTAAAAATAAAGATATTAGTTTTTCATCAAAAGGAAAATAATCGTCCACCAGCATTTTTTGAATTACCATGGCTATCTTTTGTTTTTATATGTATTTTCATAAAGTGTACTCCAAATCCATGCAAAAAATATCCAATGCAACTGTTTATACAATGATTTTTTTCTTCGACTAGGACATTGTACGAAAGATTATTATATCTGTATGATTTTCATTCACATATTTTTTCCTCGTTATGGAATATGATTTTCATTCATATGTATTTTTTCCTTGTTAAGGTATAGGGCATAATTTTAAAATTATTAAACGTAATGTAAGGTAAAGGGTCTTGTTTGGATTTTGGTCCCCTTATTACTTTCTTTTTTCTCTTTCTCCCTTTCACTCTAATATATTATTTTCAGCATATTGTTCAACATTCCCCATGCCTAACTGATTAAGGAAAAGGGAAATGACATTCCTTTTAACTTTATTATTATGCACTTAATTACCTCTGTTTGTAAAAACAGTTCTTAGCTAAAAACTAGCTTGTAGTGTATAAAATAGTTTGTTGAATTTTTACATTTTGATAAAATTAGTGACCGAACTAACTCATAAATATAAAATGATCACAAAAAATTAATTTTTAATATTTAATTCTTTTAAGAAAGATGACAAGGGTAAAATTGAGTGAAAAGCTATAAATTTTAAGCTATAAACTAATTGATTGAATTAGTGTTTGCCTCTATTTTCGGCTAACTACGAGTTAGTTCTGATTATTACAAGCGAGACTGAACTAGAGATCTCAGAAGCATGTTGTGCAAAGGTTTTGAACGAAAAAGGTTTTAGAAAAGGCCACGAGATGCACTCAGGTTGCTTAGAGAGCAGGACGAGTTTAGAAGTAAAAGGGCACTGTCTCTCGACATATTTGAGATTGCAAGTAAAAGCAATATAAAGTTAAAGGGAAAGGTAAAAGTTTAAACACATAAACTTAAAGGAAAGGTAAAATGTATTGCATTAAAAATAAAGGTGGTCTACAAATCAGTTTACATACATCTGTATAACTCGTTTCCCTAGACGCCGGTAGTTTGAGTGTTGTAGAATTCTATAAATGATTTGCGACCCATTTTCTGGCTTGGAAACAGTTATTTATACTAAACTAACTAACTGGCGAACCACTAATCCCATGATCAGCACTTCCTCCATCTTGGACAACCGTTTGCCCCACGTTCCCACTAAGGAAACCGTCTTTAAGATTGAAATCGTGTTTTCCCGCCTTGAAAGCTTGACTTCGACACAATCACACTTTCAGCCTTGTTCTGTCAAAATTCTGACTATGCGCGCTAGGCTTGCCATCTTGTTGAAATCTTCAAGTTGTAATGAGAAAGCTTTCGATTCCTGCAAAGTTAAAGGTCAAACAAATGTTGACCATATTAAATGAGTCTGTCGAATTTATAGGCTAACAATTAGCTTATCTAAATCTTTGTTATTCTTTCAAATATATTATATTTGTTATATTGTTGGTATCATTGAAAAAATAAATATAATTTGTTACAATATTATGAAAGTACAAAGTATTTATTATCTATACCTATAATTTTAATCAAAATCAAATTAGTTTTAATCAGAATTTCATAAAAACTATCATTCATAATTTATACTTATTAGCGTAATAAGAAGAACGGACATGTCTCAACGCTAGATATTACTAATGCTCTTTCAATTGTTTCTAATTGTTTAATCCTACTGTAATTGATTGTAATTTTACTATTATATTCTTGTTTTCTATCCTACAGTAATCATCTTTTTCTATTCTTGTTTAATCATATTCTTGTTTTTGTTCTTATCTTGATTAATCCCATTTGTTTTTGTACTTGTTTCTATACTTGTTTGGCTTAATTGAATAGGTAATTGAATTTTAAAGTTGTAATTGTATTTTACATTATTGTTTAATCCTATTGTTTGTTATTATTACAAATGCATTTATTATTTATAGAAAAACTAAGGGGAAAAAAGAAAGGGTTTCAGTTCAGTTGTTTGAGGAAAATAGAGCTTTAGTTTTTTTTTTTTTTTAAGGAAATAGAGCTTTAGTTAGGGAACTTCTAAAGCACACCTAACAAAATGAGGTGTACCGGTACTCTTGTTTCATAAATTGATAAATTAACGATTATTTTATGAAATAAAAAGTTATTTATCAATGTTTATATTTTAGAAAACATCATCTCATAATAAGAAACATCATTCCATTATTTATAAAAATAATATTAAATTTTTAACATTTCTTATAAAAAGTAATCAATATTCTTTTTTATAAGTAATAAAAATTCAGAAAAATTATATTTTATTTTGTCGCCGCTTTTGGTAAATAATATTTAATTTTGATAATTGTCAATTACATAAAATAAGTATTTTTCTTCAAAAATCAACTCGTTTAATTATTAATTATTTTAACAAATTGGTGTATCAGTGTACCATAGAATTTGCCCTTTAGTTATTGTTTGAGAAAAGATACAGGTTCAGTTATTCATTTTTTTCTTAAAAAAATGGGATCAAAATTTCTAGAGATTTGGTTTTCGAAGTACTATTGCGACCGAAAGGTTAAGGTGTTGTTGTAGGTGGTACGATTTTGATTCAAGGGTTCTAATAGTTATGGTTGTACGGTTCTGGTTTATGGAATAAAGGGAGGGGTGACACTCGAATGCGATAGGTCAAATCAATTTGATATGAACCAAAGGATCCAATAATTGAATAACATAAACACCGCATAAGCAAGATGAAGAAACATATGATTTCTCTAACAAAAATAAGGTGTTTTATCTGTAGTAACAAAAATAATACTAGTAGTATATGATTTCTCTAACTACTGTGAGAGCAAAATTCCGACACAACTCATAGAAGAATCTTATTTAACTCTAAACATAAACTTATTTTGTCATACCCATTAACTCCTATTAATTCCCCTTTATGTACAAATAACTAAAACATTTTAGTATGTGTAACGCTAACAACATTCTTTTTTCGACACTTTCTTAAATATTTACTTTTTTATTGGCTTAAATCAATGTGAGTCTCACACTTTGAAAATGGGTTCCACTTAAAGTGATGGGACATACATTAATTTCACCAAATAAGAAAGTGATTGTTAGAGAGTGTTTGAGAAAAAAAATGTCTCTAACATTACTCTTCTAGTATTTAACCTTAATGTACCTCTTTTTATTTAATCTGAATGGGTCACTTACTAATAATCTACTTCAACCTAATTAACTACCTACTAATTACTTAAAATGTTCTCTTATATTGAATCTTTTTTTTTTTTTTGTGATATATGGGGTTTATGCATTGTGCTTACCAAAATAAGTTAAGCTCTCATATTGAATCATAAAATTACTACAACCATCTTATATTTGAATTCTCGTTTAATTAATAGTTTGAGAGGCATATTTGATTGGATGGTGTGTCTGATTCTCGCGCACATAGTAAAAATTGTCGACAATATTTTAGTTGCGGGCAATGTTTAAAGGAAGAGAAGGTTCCTTCACAAAAAAACAAAAAAAAACAAAAAAACAAAAAAAAAGGAAGAGAAGAGAAGGTTAAAAAGTGTAAATCTATTATTTGGCGTGCTATCTTGAGGTTTGTTGATAATGAAGAGTCGGCTAAATAAAAATGAAAGTTAAAATAAAATAGTTAAACTTCTTAAAAAAATAATAAATAAATAAAATGGTTTAACCTATCCTATTTCATACTCCAAATTTCTTTTCTTATTTAAAAACCAAAATTTGTCACACAAAAAAACAAAAAAACTCAAAATTTCTTTTTATAAATTTTGAATCATGTACACCGAATCACTAACATTGTTGCATCCACATAACTGAATTTAGACTAATAAATATATCTGATTAAAAAAAGAGATTCATTACTATCTCATTCATTCATGTATCTTTGGGTGGATTTCACTTCAATTACTTCTCTTTAGATTATCCATTTTTAAAACAAGCCATCAATTGAACCAATGTGAATTTGATCGAGTACATGTTGTTTGAGATAATTTGAAGCCAGAATTTGGCCAATAATAGAGTCAACTCTTGAGCACCAGGCTGCTAGCGACGTGGTAGGGACAGTAAACGTCATAATATAATATTTTTGTAAATGCCAAATATGATTTCTCTATGGGCCTAGCTCAAGTGAACCCTAATGTTTTTCAACAGCTTTCAAACTTGTAATAATATGAGTGGACCAAAGAGAAAAATTACGAGTTGAAGGACAATTTTTTCATCGAAATTTTATGCATTAGACAAAATAGTATATTAAGTTTGCAAATTGATAAATACATTTGCAAAGTTATAATGTATGTAGAACGTGTTTTTCTTCACCAAATACGTCTCCATTTCTTCATTAAAAAATGTAGAACTTTGTTTCTTCTCATTTTCAGTCTTGGTGGGTTCATTGGGACCTATATTAAAATTTTAATAGATTGTATGGATATATTGTGGGATCCATCCATACCCATTTTAAAGTTTTTATGATTTGTACGGATATTTAAAAAATCAAATTTCTGTTTTTTTTTTAAAAGATATAATTTAAATAAATAGTTGAAAAATGTGAAATAATATAAAAAAAATTGAGTGGAGTTTATTTAAGGAATTCAAATGGATGTGATAGATGTGGATGCTCTAATAAAACTAATTCTTTTGTAGGATCACAGATCTCTTTAGCATTTATGGTTTGACTATACAAGGATAAGTATAAGAAAAACAATTACAAAATTGGTCTTCTTAATGGATGTGATGGACGTGGATGCTCTAATAAAATTAATTCTTTTATAGGACCACAAATCTATTTAGCATTTTTGGTTTGACTATACAAGGATAAGTATAAGAAAAACAATTACAAAACTGGTCTTATTAAGAAAATTTAGCTTAAATATGCATTTGATACTAGCAAATATACTATATTTTGGTTTTAGTCTCTAAAAATAATTTTTCTTGTGTTTTTTCTTTGCAAATAAATTGTTTTTTTTCAGTCCTTGTTTTTATATTTTAATTCCTACAAATTTTAACTTTTTTCTAAGGATACAAATTTTAACTATATATATATATATATATATATATATATATATATATATATATATATGAATTGATCCCTAAAATATGTAAAATATTTGATTTTAGTACTTTCAATTTGAGTGAGATAAAGGAGTAAAAGTAATATATTACAAAGATCAATTCTTATATGAAGAAATTTTGTAGGGACTAATATAAAACGACAGAACCTAAAGTAAAATACAATATATTTGCAAATAATACTATAAAAAAAGAAGCAGAGACTAAAAGTAAAAAATAATATATATTTAAACCAAAACATATATAGTTTAATTATTAATAAATATTATATTTTACTCTAGTTTAAGATTATTATTATTTTTTGACAAACCCTCTTTTTTAAGATGAAAAGTTAAAAATTTAAATTTAAAAAGTTATTGGATTATAAATAAGTAAACTAAAATTATTTCACAAAAAAAAAAAGTAAACTAAAATAATTCATACGTTTTTCTTAAACATATTATATGTAAATATAGTTGTGTCAATAATAAAGATGCCATCCTCCATATGGATTCTGCATCAATACCACGCCATTGAAAGTGCAGATGAAATTTACAAGTTAAAAAATATCATAAGAGTGTGTTTCGATGTTGTAATTGACAATTCTAGAGAAATCAGAATTATAATAAATTCAAATGCATAAATTGAATTTCCTTGTTTGGATTGATTGAAAAAATTCTTCATCCTTAAATTTTGTTTGACTATTTTTATAAAATTTCAAAATGTGAAAACATGGATCAATTTACAAATTTTTAAAATTTAGGGTCTAAGTTACAAATTTTGAAAGAATATAGGAACCGATTTGGAATTTTTTATAATTATAGGGACCCAACTTGCAATTTTAAAAGTAGTGTTTGCAATTTCCTAAATTTACCTTTGACAAAATTGAGTAAAATAAATAGCAGGGGAAATTTTGACTCCAAGAGTAAATGTAATAACTTACTTCAAATCTTAACCTTTAATTCCAATTTTGATTAATGGCTTATATTAATTGATATGGTAGGCTTTAATTCAATTTTCTATTGTAGTCAATATTTATCATCACAAAATAACAAAACAATAAATGTCTTTTAATCGATTGATTTTGTTTTTCTTCACCCATTGTTTCTTTTTTTTTTCACGCTAAAAGAATTTTTGAAGGTTAACAGCAAAACTTATTTTTTCTTGAGGAAAGGTAAACCGCAAAACTTAAAATCCTTTCCTTGAAATAAAAATTTTAAGATTCACTCTTTCTATTTGATAGCCAAAATATGCTGGGTGGATTACTAAATCAACACAAACCGAAACCATAAAAAAAAAAAAACGCATGTGGTCCGGATGTATTCGGATCATTTTTTTACTCAACCGCATGGTTTGGTTTGCGGTTTTCATCTTACCAACCGAACCAATACAAACCAAACCGCAACATAAAAAAAAACACTAATTAAACATATGTTACCTAAACCAATACTCAAATGAACTCAATGGAAACTTTTATAAAATGACATATATTTTCTCTTGTTAAGTTTCTTCTTTGCTATTAACTTCAAAGATGTATTTATGTGCTACTTAAACTTTTAGAGAATGATAAAATCTTAGCTTTTTGCATTTCTTACAAAATAAGATTACTTTTTGTCAACGTTTTTAATTAGATATATGTAGTTGCCAACATTGTTGGATAAAAATAAAATTGTAATGTTCGATGAAATTTAAAACATTATTGAAAATATTTTGTGTTTTAGTTTTTTAACTTGATTTTACTGCGGAAACAAAAAATTATATTGTCTCAAAAAACCGCACCAACCGATCCAACCCAAACCGCATTGGTTTGGTTTGGTTCGGATTGTATTTTAAAAGTCAATCAAACCAAACCGCACACATTTTTATCTTGCGGTTCGGGTGACTTTTAGCCTCAAAATCGAACCAACCCACACCGCGAACACCCCTACTTGCTAAGCTACTAGAGAGAGCGAGATGATCAGGAAAATGCAACTTGTTTGCCAAATGAATATCTAACCATTGTCGAATGAGAAACTAAATAGAATTACCATAAAACCCGCACCTCACGAACATATGATTTACGTTTTTCTCCTTTCCACACCCGCTCGAGCAAAGAATAGAGTTAGCCGACATGATTCCTCGACGAAGCAGAGTATCCTTTGTTAGTATAAGTGATTTTGTAACAACTTCCAAGCAAACAAAGAGACCTTCTAATAAGCCATTTTATTCTAAACAAAACTAACCACGTGTTCCATAAAAGACAAAATATGGTATACACCACTAACTATATAACCTTTGTTTGGATCTAAACATCAGTCCCATTTGTCATCCGCATCAACATGACAATAAAAGGCTAACTCCCCCTAACTTCTCCTCCCCCAAGCTTGCAACGTGTCGCCACTTCCAAAATATATTGTAAAACTGTTGGTTGCATTTTACAAGATATATTTGCTGCCGATTCATAAAATTCAGGGGCTGTGTTATGATAGATGCTCACACTTTTGATGATTAATTTGTCTAGACACTTAAAATTAAAATATCATCAAAAATGAAATAGGCTTAGACAGAGAAAATAGTGACGATGTAATTCAGTAACATTGACATGCCTGTTTTTTATTATTATTATTATTATTATTATTATTATTATTATTATTAAGTTTTTTCTAGATTACCTTTGAAGAATGGTAGGTAATTTACCCACCAACCAATAAAAATGAGCAATTTGTTGGTGGAGTCAAGATAGTTCATGGATACCACTTAAAAATGTACTTATGTGGCTAATGTGTATTGGTTAGGTAAATTACCCACCATTCTTCCATGGGTACCCTAGTTGTCACCTTATTATTATTATTATTATTATTATTATTATTATTATTATTATTATTATTATTATTATTATTATCTTCTTCATAGAAACCTCCATGTTAATTGTACATTATAATATTGTTTGAAGTCACTTGACGAAAAAGAGGAAGTGATTCAGCCAGAGAAATTAACTTAATTAATGGTTAATGAGTTTTATCAAATGAGAAATTGTTTAATAAAACATAAATTTGATTTCTAAGTAAAATAATTTTTAGTTAAACTTATTTCTATTGAATTTTAAATTATCAGACACTTTCTCCTAAAAAAAATCAGAGGTTTTTCTTTTAATAAAAAAAACGAGGTGGTTTGGTTTAAGATTTTGTGAAGAATAAAGAGCACAAAGGTAGACAAATAATTTAGAAATAGAATTAAGAGCGGAATTCAAGGCCATGCACCAATCACTAAAGTCTACATATAGGGCCTTTACGTTCGTTTGTTTATTCTTCTATTTAATTTGATAGCGACAACATCGTCATGTCAGGCAGCTACCCTAATCTTTGTCCCCCTCCCTACCCTCAACAAAATTCTAAACTTCTCATATTTTAATTTTATCTTCTTTCTATTAATTTTCAATAGGGTGATTCTTTCTTATAAAACCTACTTCCTCCGACCTATGATAAATGAGTCATTTACAAAAAAAAAAAAATCTCAAAATAACTGAGTCATTTTACTTTTTAATACAATTTTAATTACTTTTTTCCTTTTATAATTCTTATTAATACTACTTTCATCATTCACAATTCAATATATTACACTTTGCATTTTTTTTTTATGGTTGTCAGGGTTCGAACTCCAGACCTTGCATATATTATGTATTGTCGCTACCAATTGAGCTAAGTTCACGAGGACATATTCCACTTTGCATTTATGATAGTGGAGAATGCATCAATACTTAACAAAAGCACTTAAAATCATTTTTCTCTCTTCTTCATTTATATATTTTGCATATGATTAAAATTATAAGTATAGATGTTTGTGACTTTCGAATGTAACAAACTCAACCAACCATAGTTATCTTTTTCAATGACAACAATAATATAACAAATATAACTAAATTCTTATATATTTTAATAACACCAATAATATAATATTATTATTAAAAAATATTATTATAAAAAAAAAATTGTTTAAGCGTATAACTAAAATAAAAAAAAAGTCAGCCCAAAATCATTTTTTTTTCTTTATATATAGGGTGTGTTTGTTTCAAGGTTTGTAATATGATTCATGGGAATGTGAGATTGGAAATGCATTATTCTGATGTTTGTTTTAAGTTTTGAAAATTTGTTTCCTGAAATGTTATATTCCCATGAATGTTATTTACACATGATTTTTTCTATCGTTATTCTCATGCTTATTAAATGATGGAAATCTAAATTCAATTTGCTATAAATTCTCACTACCACTCACATTTATTTCCTTTTTTAATTTTTTTATTAAATGATTTCTAAAACATTCCCACATAAATCTAAATTTTTACCAAATATATGAGTAGGCATGTTATTCCTTAAAATATTATTTCTAGGAATATCATTTCAAAAAAGTAATCTATTACCTTAAAACAAACACATCTGTAGTATAAATATAGATAAAATGCTCAAAGACCGATGATTACCATTTGAAAGTGGAATTGATTCCCTTCAGAAAAAAAAAAATGGAATTGATTGGTGCACGGAAATGAAATAAACTTTATGCTGTGAGATAGTATTAGATATTGAGAAGCTTTTTTTTTTTTATTTTTTTTATTTTTTTTTAAGGAAGATATTGAGAAGCTATTGTACACTTTTTTCTTAATTTGCCCCTTTTTTTTTTACCAAAATATATCTATAGCATTTATTATTCTTTACCATTAACATATATTTATTTATTGCATTTCAATCATCTAATTATCCTAGTAACTATAATTAATAAAAGTGATTTGATAATAAAATATTACTGTAAACAAAAATCAAAATTTTAGATTCATTTATTAAAGGACGTATGAGGTCTATAATAAAGATCATATACATCATTAATTGAATGAATCTAAAATATAGATTTTTACTTATAATAATGATATAAGTGACATTTTTAATCATATCTTTAATAACCATGTAAAAGTAAAAAATGACACCTAATTAGTGACGGAGTGAGTATGGTAATTACCGTACTTGAAGTCACTGTGATGTGAAACATCAACAAAATTTATTATCATAAAGTATAACACAAAGAACCATAGAACAAGTCGTTTGGTAAGAGATAAGATAATGTTATAATCATATGATTAGTTAGAAAGAATGGACCAGGAGAGCAAATAGAAATACGACTATGTGCTTAGAAAATGGAATTCTACAATGAATGAAAGGGAAAACTTAACGGCATGCTCTAAGCATAGCTAGTGCAAATTACAAGCTAAAGGAGATAATCAGATTGTGCAAGAAAATAAGCTTACTTTTCTTTTCATTTTGCATCATTGTTAATTGGATTCAACATTAGCTTAATGATGCTCTTGAATTTAAAGTCTACACGATTAGTTCTATCACACGTCAATATTTGTGATTGTATAATGATTTTTATTTTTTTTCCGCCTACTCATATATGGACATGTATAAATTAATAACTTGTATCATAATCTACGTGAATCAAATGCCATTTAAAACGTGGCATATTTTCATGTCATGAAATAAAGTAATAATTGTTATCATTTTCAAACTAACTGATTTATCTTAAGTGATTAATGAGTTTACTACAGACGAATCATTCGGAAAATGCGAGTTTAATTTTTGAATTGAACAATTTTTAATCAGACTTTACTTACATCTTAACGAAACTCCGAATTGCAATGACCCCATTTTCCTATAAAATTAAAGGGTTAACACAAAAGAAAATGTCATAATATTCATATAGTGAGACATCATTATTTTTATTTAATGGAAAATCAAATACAATAAAAATATAAAAGTTGGGAGTGGGGGTGGGGGAGGGGTGGGCGGGGGCTGGTGGTGGTGGTGCTCAACCCATTACAAGTCAAAATGTAGCAAGAAAGGACAAAATCAACCAAATTCCAAGCCAATAAAAAGACATAATCAACCATACAAAATTGTTTTTTCACAATTTGATGAATAAGTTACATCATTTCTATTGATTTAATGATGAGACTTATTGATTTAATAGTAAAAACGAAAATGAGCATGCAGTGGCGGTGGTGGAATCAGAATAAAAAAAAACTCAAGCTGGTCAATAAAATAAACTACAATATAAAAAAATAATCAAATTTTAGGTGTAATAAGCATAAATGCAAAATTTGCTCATAAAAAAAAAGCATAAACGCAAAATTGATCATAAAAAATTAAACTACTTGTCTTAAAATAGTTTTCTATGCGACCTGAGTAATTTAAAATCATTAATAATAGATTTAGAACAATTTACCCCCCACATAAGAAGTATTTTTTTTTTCTGACAAAGAAAAGTATTATATTTGTAACCATGTATATTCAGGACCATTGGTGGTGGTTACTAGATCTTGTCCATGGCTACACGGTTTGTGGGACTTATCGTATTCTCACAACTAATGAAGAATAGGTGGCCGATGGTACAATTATTGATGTGTGGCACAAATTGGTTCCGACAAAAGTTTCACTTTTTGTTTGGCGTCTCCTTCAAGACAGAATTCCTACGAGATCAAACCTGGTGCGTCGTCATGTTCTACAACCAAACGACAATTTATGTGTTGGAGGATGTGGTCTAATAGAAACGACGGATCATCTCTTCATAGGATGCGAATCATTTGGAAGTGTCTGGTATTTAGTTTGTCATTGGCTTGGGTTTTCTTTTGTTCCTCCAGGTTCCGTTAAGGATCATTACTCACAGTTTATTCACTTGGCGGGTTTGCCGCGACCTACACACTTTTATCTTAAGGTTATTTGGCTTGCTTGTGTTTGGGCATTATGGAAGGAGAGAAACAACCGAGTTTTCACTGATACGGTTATTGATCATTTCTGTATTGTTGAAAAAGTAAAGTTAAATTCTTTCCTTTGGCTATCCTCGAACTTTGAGCCTATTGCTTTTGGTTTTTATTGGTGGAGACATCCACTCCTTAGCTTTGTATGGGTATCATGTAATTTGTTTGGTGCTTTATTTTTAGATGGTGGCATCTTTATTAGGTTTTGTGGTGTTGTAACAGATATTAGGTGATTCATCACTTTAGCACACCTTATGCGAGGTGAATTGAATCACTTTGCTTTTGAGCAATATATTCCATTTTAATTTGTTCAAAAAAAAATATATTTTAATTTAATAAAGAATATAATATTTATAAAAGAAATTGAGGGGATAAAATTATATATTTGCATGATATAATTCTATTTAGGATATTTTAACATATATTAGGTGTTTTATTATACTAGGCATACTACTAAATAGAGAAGGATTCCACCAAAAATAAATAAAGAGAGAGGGATCGTATTTATTTGAAAAATGAAGCCGTGTTCTTATAAAAAAAAAATTGTCCTTTATTCCCACAAAAAGTTGGTGAGGGTATTAATAGTGCGTGTTTATATATGATGATAAACTATATCTCACTCTTATACCACCAAATTACTCTGATTTATACAAAAATTGGGTTTTCTTTAGGACAAAACTCAAGTACATTTTCATAGGGACCAGTTAAAGTGTATATTGTTTCTTGTTTTGATGAAAATATTATTCCTATTGTAATGAAGTTTAACTTATTTTTAATTAAAGTTTTAAGTAATAATAAAGAAAAGACAACCACAATTAGGTGTGAAGATTGTGAAGTGTCGAAATACGCATCCATATGGTGGCGGGATTTATTTAAAATTGAAGATTCATCTTGGTTTTAGAACGGACTGTGTTTGAAAATCGGTTAAGGAGTCTCGTATAATTTTTGGCATGATTGTGGGGGTTGCGACACTTCTTTATCGGTAAGGTTACCCATATGTTATATATTTCGCCAAATAAAGAATGAAGCATTGCGAGTAAGGGTTATTGAACATATAATTTACAAAATTGGAGGTAATGTTGGCGTAGAAGTTTATTCGCTTAGGAGGAGGAATTAGAGAGTAAACTTGTTAATTTTTTTTGCAGATGTTTCACCCCAGATTAGATATAATAGATAAACAGGGATGAAAAATGGATCCATGTGGCCAGTATACTGCTAGTAGTGGTTATAACTTGTTGTTAACCGAAAACCTTGAAGTCCACTTCGATGATGAGTTGCCGGAAGGATTTAGGAAAGTGTGGAAGTGATAAGTACCGTCAAAGGTCTTGGTGTTTGCGAGGCTTTATCCGATTAGAAGAATTGTCGAATCTTTAATGACCAAAGTCATAGATAACTTGTTTAGCAAGTAACGTATTGCTATAGTTTTGTCAACGAATTATTGACAAATGCATTACAGTGTAGAGTTATTATTGAGAATTTACTTGACTGTGTATGCATTTTCTGCCAGAATAATATTGAAACACCAACCATCTCTTCTTCTAATGTTTCTTCTCATATTTTGTATGGTATGCTATTGCCTATTTATAAATGGTTAGGTTTTTGAAGGGAGTACAAAATTTCTATGTTGTAAATCATTTCGTCCAATTCGAGTCTCTTTTTGAAGGGAAGAGAACTATGAAGATCCGACACTTGGTTTGGTTATCCACACAAAAAAAAATTGGTGGTGTTTGGGGTTCAAACCCAAGACCTTGCATATATTATGCATTGTCTTTACCAACTGCGTTAAGCTCATCGGGACTTATACTTTCTGAGATTTAAGTGTTGATTGTATATACAGATTCGAGTATCCCTAAATTATACTCTAAATAGTACAATTTGTCTATAAAGAGAAAATGAAAGACATAATCGAAAGAAAAAATTATATCACCAAACATATATATATATTAGTCTAGATAGATAATTTATGCATATAGTGTGGTACCAACGTACTTTAGGGCAACTATCCCTTTCCCTGCTGTCTAATGTGGATGCCTTTTATGACTAGAATTTTTTGTTAGATATTATATATTTATATTAGCTAGGTTCAATTGAAGGTTGGAATTTTCCAATCAACTTTTCCTCGATAAAGTACCACCAGAAGGTCTATTAAACCTATATAAAATAGGAGGTTTTCAATTGATCCCCGGAATCAAATTATCCTATTGTGTTTGCTCGGAAAATAAAAAACTTACAAGGACCATTTAACCATGTGGCTTATCCATTAATCAGATCTTTTCCAATGCTATTATGAATCACAAAAATGTGTTTCCTTTATTGTTTGGAAAGAGACGGCCGGTGACAAGTTTTTTTTTTTTTTTTTTGGGTACAGGTAACAAGTAAATTTTACAGTTATGATTAACTACGAAAGAATTTGGTTTACGTCTAAAACTTTTTTATCATCGCCAAATAGACGATTTAAGGACATACCAGTCCTTCAGCTGAGAAAATATTTAGCGAACGCTACTACAGCTGAACAAGAGTTAGTCGATTATTTGTCAAGTCTACTAAGAACTATATGGGTTTTGAGGACATTAGACATAGTCAAAATTCAATAGAAAACAGAAATGGATAATAAGGTAACTAGCTAACTCGTGCTCTATGTATATAGGGTCGCTGCACGTATTGGACCTTGTCAACGAACATGCCACGAAGTTAAGAGCTACCAACCGAATGTGGGACACCACATACCCCTCAACAAGGAAAAACTTATGCACTACACAAACAAATTGTTGATCAAGGCTAATCGTTGTAGGTTATGTTATTTGACCAATATGAATAATTTTGCCTATACCACGATATGAATAATTTTATCTCTGTGCGTACATGATACAACCATACCATTATTGTGCGTACATGTAAAAAAAAATACATAGTAAACAAAATAAAATTAATTACATCTGTTTATTGGGGAACATTAATTAGGGTTAGATATATTTTTTATCTCTACAAATATACCAACTTTTTCTTTTAGTCCCTCTAAATTTTTTGTTAGACTTTTAATCTCTAATTTTTGTTAGACTTTTATTAGTCCTCAAAAAAATTTCATCACTACTTTAGATCCCTACTTTTTTGTCAATCATGTATTGTTGTGAATTTGTCGAGAAAACCACACCAATAAAGACTTAATGCGTGGAGCAAATTAATACCAAGTAATCAAATCAAGCGGGTAGCAAATAATCCAAACAAAAGTAAACAGCAAGAGATAAAAGGAAGAGAGAGAAAGAACACAAGAATTTGTTTACCCAGTTCGGTCTAATGATGACCTAGTCTGGGGGAGAGAGCAGCTCTCCGATCCACTATAATGATATGAGTTTCTTTACAAAGAGATATTGAGTTACAAGAATCAGTCTTCAAACCTAATTCTACCCAAGTCCCAGCCTCTTCCCGTGACCAAGAGACTCAATCCTAATAGTGTTTTGTTCAAGGTGAATCAAAACAATCCGAACCCTAGTGTTGTTGCAAAGAGAAATTCTCTATAAACCCTAGTTTGTATGTTGGTTTCTAAACCCTGTTTTTCTACACACTTTATCATCTGATACAAGGCTTATATTTATAGTGAAAGTAAACCCTTAAAAAACTGAAACAAATCTAAACTGAAAATACGTTTTAAAATTATCTTCAGTGATACCATCGTGGCACAATGCGGCTTCATCGTGGCACGAAAATTCCAGTAGCTTCCTCAGAATCTTGCTTCAACAATCGTGACGCGATGCTTCTCCATCGTGGCACGATTCTCCAGAATTCTGATTTTAAGTTAACTCTCACATGTATAACCTTCATATTTTTTAATGAAAGTTTCCATAAATGTGTAGAATATTATAACAACCTCTCTAAAAAAATTGAATCTTTTAACAAAACATGAATTGAATTAGTTTTTAAGCACCAAAAACATAAAATTCATATTTAATTTATGTTTTGTTAAAAAAAAATGGAGAGGTTGTCATAAATTCTACTCATTTCTGAAAAATTTTATGAAAAAAATATGAAGGCTAAATATGAATTGATTAAAAAGTACGGACTAAAAGTGGTGATAAAAAACATTCAAGGAACTAAAAGTCTAACAAAAGCTTTAAGGGAGAGTAAAAGAAAATGTTGATATATTTATAAGAATCAAAAAGCAAATTTAACTCCGTTAATACGTCTCTTCTAGTTTGAGAAGGCTAAATTTACGAGATTATAGTTTTAATTTTAAATGTTTGTCTAACATGCACAATATTGCACATGTTAAACAATAATTATTTATTAAAAAGTTATATATTTAATAAAAAAAAATGCACAAGTTACAATACAAATATATTACTTTAAACTTTTTAACATGTGTAAATTTGTTTATGATAAAAAAAAAAATCTTATTTTAATCATCATAGCTTAAAAAAGTAAAAGCATGTTCACTAATATAATTAAAAATGACCCACATTAACCATGGTGAAGACCAAACTAACAAGGTTGAGGGATCCACCAACAAGCTTTGAAAACTACTCCCTCCGTTTTAAAATGAGTATCATTTTAGCCAAAAAGAATTGTTTTAAAATGAATGTCACTTTACGTTTCCAATACAACTTTAATTTTTTTCTTCCAACTTTACCCTCAATAAATACTCCAACTTTTTTCTCACACAATTTTCAATGCAACTTTTAAGTTTGTCTTTTTCATATAAAACAAGTGCAGTTTAGTAAAAGTGTTATGTCTAATGATTAATTCATTCCATTTTTTAATCTGTGTGCAATTGGCTAAAACGACACTCATTTTAAAACGGAGGGAGTACCTTGGATTTAACTTGATTAGGCCATAGGTCTCCCCTAAAGTGTCATAATCCTTTTTGAGACCATCACCTTTGTTGCTCTCTAAAAATGGTTGTTGGCTAGCTAGCTAGGACCTTTTGATTTGGAGGATTTTTTTTATTTTTTTTTATAAGAAAAATTTAAGGTGCGGGATGATGCGTCTTTTAAAGGATGGAAGATTTTAAGGATCAAAGAACACACATAAATAAAGTTAGAACAATTCTAATATTTTGATTTGTAAGATACAGAGAGGGAAAGAGAGTAAGTTTAAAATTATTACGAATAATGAGTAATCTATAATTTTTTTTAGGTCATGTATGAGTATGACTGAGTTCTGAGTTTAATTTTTTTATTTATTTATAATTGTGATTGTGTTATCTCCATCTGTGAACTTGTGATAGAATAATTCATGTACATGTTAACATGTATATGGTTCTTTTGTATTCTTCAACTAACAATTTATGATTTGTTTTGTTGTCAAGTGAAGATTGCTCTATTTCGAATTAGCATAATTCACATGTTAAATTAATTAACTTCTTTTTTACAAAGATAAATTAATTAAATTAATGAACTAATCACGGTTGGCGAGTGTAGGGACAAGATGAAATGTACAAACAAGGTGTGACATCTAAATCAAAACAAAAGTGCAGATTCAATAATTCTAATTGAAAGGAGTTTAGCTTTAGAATAATAAGTCTTATCATTTATGTATCTTTTTTGAAAAACAGCCAAGGCCCCAAAAGAATCAAATCACAATGTGATACATGATGAGATAATTAAAAAAGAATATATAGAAAAAGGCTATTACCTTTCTTCAACAATTTTTTTGTCAAACCTTTCAGTCATTTTGTTGGCTAAAACTATATTGAGACATTTATTCTCTTTTCACTAACATCCAGGTAAGAGAACATGGGGTTCTTATATGAGAAGGAGACAAGCCTCACCCTTGCTTTAATAATCTTCCATGTGATTTGTTGGGGATTCTTAAGCTAAATAAATTTTACTATTTTGGTAGGAAATAAGTTTAATTACCGTCGTGGTTGCAGTTTTTGGAAACACGCTTGGAAGCTTAATACCACTTTTCAATGTACTTTTACCGTGAAAAGGTAGAAGCTGGAAAACATGACTTCTACGGTAACATGATTTTCTACGTGCTTTTACATGTTCCAAACGTCATACCAAACACTATGAGTGTAAATAGTTCTATATTTATAATTAGTCAAAGTATATTGGTTGAGTTGAAAAAGAGTTTGTTAAAAAATGGTAAGTGTGTAAATATGTACTCCATCATGAAAATTTAAGTATAAAAATATATTTAATATTTACTTTTTATGTTCTATGAAAAATTATTATTTTTAACAAACGATATTTGTGAAAAATGAAAACAAAAATGTGAAAATTCTTACAAATAAAGATATTTAAACATTTCAAGATTCCTTTGGCTTTCACAACAAAATCATTTGAGAGGTTTATGATTGGACAATATATTGTCACTTGCACACCCTTAAAGGCATGTACAAGAGAAAAGCTAGCTCCATCAGTTACGTAGCATCTTTTTCCAGCATCTTTCTGGACACCAACTTTTTCCTTCTAATTTCTTCTTTTTAATGATCATGGAGGGTTCCCACGACAAAGTTTTCAATAAGAGAGATAGATAACAAAGATGAGACACCCTTTTACTTTCAACATTGATGGTCAATGGGCACAATATTTATATTGTCAAATTGTCGTCACTCTCAATGGTTGCTCACGTGTCTCCATCTAAGTTGTCAACAAATTTCAGCAATTATATATATAATATATGGTCTTGTTAATGAGTGCCTCCGAAACACTCTTTAAGAAAACCAAATTTAGTAATTATTCTTTCAAAAAATCAACTATTACAATTTTTTATGCATTAAATACACAACAAGTGGTGAATCAACAATCTTTGTGGGGCTATCTACCACTCAAACATAATATGTTGTCCTTGTTGAAGGGATCAAAGAAGCCATATGGTTGAAAGGGATGATTGGGGAGTTAGAAACAATGTGCAAAGATACATTGTTATTATAGCCAAAGTGTCGTCCATTTGGCAAGTCATCAAATGTATCATGAAAGGAAAATTTGTTTGCATTTTTTGGGGACATGATTGAATCGAAGGAGATTGAGGTTGAAATATATGTTTAGGTTGTTCGATTCACTTCTCTAATTTAATTTGCATAAAAGAATAAGATCGATGTAAAGAGAATGATTAGGTTGTTCGATTCACATCTCTACATTGTTTGGTAACAAGAAACTATGAATACAATGTTACTGATTACTTGATTTCAATACCTTTGAATAAAAACAAAATACCTTTGAATAAAATAGTCAGGCCATTGTCTTGGTGACTAACTCTCTCCAACGGTTATGATCCATAATGTCTTAGATGAACCCTAACCTAATTGAAGGTTTGAGAACAGCAAAGTAAGTAACAAGTATCGTTAGTTTATTTCTAAATCTAATCAATAATTGAACGGTTAAAATAGGTAAAACCAACAAAGTTAGGGTTAATAATCATTACCTAAACTCAATTTATGGAACAAAGTTTGGGTTAGTACTCATTGAGTACATAAAAAGCATTAAGAACAAGATTAACCAGATAAAATAGCAATGTATTCGACTAAATATTCATAAAGTCATCTAAAGTTACATGATAAGCAATTACAGAGAAGATCCGCTACTTAACCTAATCAAAGAGAATTTAACTAGACAAAGAGAGAAGTATAATTAACATAATCATGATGGTGTAGCTACTTTGATTCATCATCCTTTCCTATCTTAAGTTGTCTCCTTCTGGTGTTGCTTGCCTCTTGTATTTATAAGCATGTTCTGACTTAATTTATAAGCACCATAATATTCTAGTTAGGCCATTCCAATGATTATTACTATCTGCACTCCACCTTTCTAGTAAGTGATAGGGTTCTTCTAAATTTCTCGTGTTCTCACGATGCGAGCTTATCATCCGCGATGCGACTTAGACACTGATGAACCACTTCAAAATTCTTTTTTATCTCACGTTGTGAAGCTTGTAGTCTGTGACACGAGTGAGGTAGTCACAAAACACTTATGATTCCTTCAATTTCACGACATGTGGCTTACAACACACAACGCGAGTTAGGCAATAGCTGATCTTTCTCGTTTTCTTCATTCCTTGTCCTAGTTCTTCTCAGTGAAATGTCTGTAATGATTATACCCCAAGTATTAACATGATAAAAATTGTGATAAACATAGTACAATCACAGAGTTGTCTAGTTTGGGTAATTTTGTTATGTGTTAAGGTCTTTTTGCCCATTGTCGCTCTTTCATGACTTTTTGAATGATTACTTTACAAAAATCAACTAAAAATATGTAAACTAACAAATTTTACTCTAAAAAGACGACACTAAAAACCCTTAATGATTTCTTGTCATCAAAGAGTAATTAATGGATTGATAGAGAGAGCGACAAGATCATTGATGGAATATCATTCATATTGATACACCACCACATAAACGAGTTAAACACCATATTTTAACTCTAAATCTTATAGGCTTATTAACCCTCTTACTTATAAATTACTTAATATTAACTTTTTCATTCAATGTGTGACTTCTAACACACACTTCTTACACAACAATATATAACACGAAGAATTATGTGGTTCACCGCTGCTCAGATCTTCATAAACACTACTTCAAAATAATTGATTCATCATCTCAAATAAGTTTTATTTGGGTATCCCTCTACAATATTCTCGCATTTACACTATGACAACCACATTGTGCGTACAATTATATCATATGATTTTTTGTGTGCACCTTGGTATTTTCTTATCATATTTGATCTTTATATCATATCCTTGCCCTCCCATATTATCAAGCTCACATTATTTTAATATGACTATAGCTTTTTATTAGATATGCATATGCATATGCAGATAAGTATATATAATTTCATATTGATACTAAGCAAACAAAACAATAAAAAATATTGGTGCCCTTAAAAAACGGAGACTTGTGTAGGCTCCCCTCCAACACACTCTAAGGGCCACTTGGTAACCACAAACCCTCTGGTTGAAATGTAGCCAAGCAAGCACTGTATAATTGTCCTTTGTATACAGTTATAGCACTATACTACTGTCCAAATCTTTGACTATTATGTCTTTATTTCAACTGCATGCCCTAATCTATAACACACGACATAACAAAACAAAAAAATTGTATACCATCATGAACTAAAAATAATTCAGGGCTTAAAACAAATCTACCATTGGAACTTAGTTTTAGGTGGATATGGGGTTTTCTGATAATGATATATAGAAATGAGTGGATTAAAATGTAGAAACGTATTATTAGGTTTATGTTTGTAATTATAATAATCACAGAAAAAAGATAGGGGGTATACATCGAATTTCCATGTGCTGATAAAGTACGTACTTATGTACCTGAAATAAACAACAAAAAGATAAAACAAGGAATACACATAAGCAAAAGAAAATGATACATATCATATCATTTTTTTTTTTTTTTGAGGGACCATATCATATTATATGATTAGCCATACATTTGCAAAACATGAAATAGTGATAAAATGTATATAGATTAATTAAACAATGTATGTCTTTATCAAAACAAAGACAAAGTTGTCGAGATTTGTTTGTTTTTTACCTTTATGAGCGTGCTTCCTCTTTTTCTCACTCGTACGTAAGTTCTTCTGTCCAATCACTAGTGGAGTTAGATACATATATATTGTACACAACTGCGTGTCAACTTTAAGAATTTCTAAGTTAAATCCAAACTTTAACAATTTCTCAGTTAAATCCATTTGAAAAAAAAAAAAGTTATTTATCTTTCAACATATTCAGCAGTTGAATTTTTATTTATACAAGCAAAAGGAATTAACCAACTCATTACAACACCAAAATTTATAAGGATTGTAAACTAAACAAATGATATTTAAAACCAATGCACTGGCATGCAATTCTTTTCGGCGGTTGATTTATCCAATGGTTGAAATTGAGTTAAATGTGTTGAAACAAAGGGTTATGATATTGTGATTTGGGTGAGAAGAAAGGGAAGAGACTAGAGACAGATTTGGGAGAAAATACACATACATGAGCTTGTCTATTTTATAAACTACACATTGCTTGAGTTTCAATAGTTTTTTTATGTTTTTTTTTAGGGAATAGTTTTTTTTATGTTATTTCAAACAAAAAAAAAGTTACAATCTACGCCATTAATATTACCTATTTTTTTTTATAAAAGTTCATAAATGAAATAAAAGAATATGGTGAGAACTTGAATTAATTTACACATGAGAAAGTCTAAAGGATGGGAGGCCTAGACTATCCCATTATGAAGACATATAGGGTCCGTTTGGTGCACATGATATGATAGAGATATGATAAGATAAAGAGCTGGATAATGATAGGACATGAGCTGGATAAAAAAGATGATAGCATTATTTAATCCTATCATGTGTTTGGTGCACATTTTATATTTACATGATATGATATGATATATATTATATTTAAGTGATAAAATTATCTTTAGATTTTTTTAAAAAAATTTAATTTTAATATTTTATAATAATATTAAAATTAGGGGTTTTTTGTACCAAAAAAAATAAAACTTAGGGGTTTGAATTGTCTTCTTCTTCTCCAAATACCAGCCGACATAGTAGCAATTATCCTTGAAAATTTGATCACCATGGTAGCAATTGTAAGAAGGGATTGAAGGAACACAATAATCAGTAGTAATTTAGAAGGAACTACTAACATCTAGAGTAACATAAATTAATGAACAATTAAATAAAAAATAACGAGAGGGCAGTAGCAACAGTATCGATTTGGTGTTCCAGAGGGTGGAAAAGAAGAAACACATGGGAAAAAAACAATTGAGTAAAATTAGCGTTTGTTGCAGATGGTGAGAGTTGAAGAAGGGTTTTGGAGGAAAATGAAAACACGCTTAGTTATATCCTATCAGGTTGCTAACCCATCAAAAACCAAGGATAAGAATTACAAAGGTTCAATAGGATAGGATTAAAAATAGGTTTAAATTATCCTTTTATGTTGGTGCACCAAACAACCGATTTAAGCAGATCATATCCCACCAAACAAGCCGAAAATGGCAAACTTTGTCCATTTTTAGACAATGCAGCTGCAATTCCACTGCCTTCTCTAAAAATCTGAGAACAGCAGTAATTCCAGCTCCTTGCTATCTCTTTACAATTTTTCCAAATAATTCTTAAGTACCGAGGAACCTCAACATCTTGATTGAAAACCCTAACCACTAGGTGTGAATCATTGCCAATATTTCGTACAGATCCACCAATAAATCTAGCTTAATATTACACAATTAAATTAGTATGAGAATACTTTTATACTACTCTTAGTTTCTTATCAAACGAAAAATCGCCATTTGTGGGAGGGAGCTCTGAAATGATTTCAGATGGATTGGGTTATGCAACTGTACTTATATGTATTTGTACATATTTATTATGGGAAATGGTAATGAGTGTCATCGGGTCACTCTGTATGACCTTTTAAATAATAAATCTTTATAAGAATTATTGTATTTAATGTATTGAAAATTGAAACAATTGGCTTTTTTAATGGAAAATTTCTTGAATTAGAATCAAGAGTGTCTGAGACACTCGTTAACAAGACTCATTTATTATATACCTAAACCTAAAAATTTGAAATTTAAAATTGTTTTTAAACAGTTGAATATTTTCACAGCCAAATATCTCATGCGATCCTTTAAAAGATGTTTGTAATATATTAGTCCTTTAATTTTTCTTTTAATAACGAATTGATCTTTCAAATCATAAAATAGTTACATTGCTACCATTTTTTCATCCAACTTCGTTAAAATGTACTTACGTTACCATTTAAAATTCAGGTAGCTGGTCAAAAAACTGCTTATGACACCAAATATGGTCGCTAACATTCATTTTATCATTTTTGTTTCCTAACTTAACAAAAAAATATTTTAAAAACAACATTATAGATCAAGTAATAGATCAATTACGTTTATAAACCATGATTTTGACAGCAGTGAAGTTGGCCTATTTTCACAAATCAAATGGTATGCATAACACCTTAATAGGATCTTTAATTGCATGTCACAGCCCCTTAAAAAAATGGCATGTCACAACTGCTCACTCCCTTCACCATTTAATTTAAGATTCGATCTATAATAGATGTGTATGGAGAAATAATTGTTGTAAGATATCAACCCTTAAACTCAGCCACTCTCCTCAATTGTGCGCGAAGAATACTTTTGATTTACCAAAACAAATACCGTAGTTGATATCAAATACTTCTTTTGGAGAGGGGGGTTTTAATAATAATTCCTAAAATAAAATCCTAAGCCTAATGGTTTGAAATTGGAAGCCCGTAACCTTTAGGCTTAATTGGTCTATCTGAATTGGGCTTTATTGCTATGTAAAAGGCAGAGGATGATTTCTTTTTACACCACCTCAATATATCTTTTGACTAAAAAATGTCATTTGGTGGTTATCTATTGGAGTTGTTAAAATGAATTAAAAAAGTCCTCCGTGCCTTATAAATAATATTTTGATTAGATTAAACACTACATGATACCCGAAAAAGTATAAACAAAAATCTAATATGCATTTTTGTTTTCAGCAAATGGTGGACGCACGCCATTGGTTATAAATGTGACTTAAGAACTTTGAATGTGCAATTCTCACATCTCTTGAAAAGAAATCACAATTTATATCTTGTGTGGGTTCCTTAGTATTCTATTTTTTTCTCGATAATAGTTGAATTTTGATGACAATTTTTGTATCACAGAAGATTACAAATTAGATTTTAAACAAGGGTTGAACAACATGGAATGGGCAACACGGGAAATGGGGAAAATTGCTCTTCTCCCTTTCATGTTTGTTCATTTCCTTAATTCAGCGTGAGTTAACTCACACCGACACTTTTAAGATCGATTCAATCACTTTTTAAATCGGTTCAATTGATCTTAAAAGTGTGCGCGTGAATTAACTCACGTTGAAAAATGCTGAGCCTGAGTTAACTCACACCGAATTAAGAGAATGCGCAATTTAAAAGAGAGAAAAGCAATAATCGATTCGCCCCTCTACAACAAACTTTTGTGCCAAACCCAAAGGCAAGTCTCACTCGCTGCGCTCGTTTGACCTTGTCCACCTATTAGTACTTATGAGTCACACTAAATATTAACAAATGTTGCATTCTAGCATGGAATGGCAATCTACTTCTCCAACATCATGTTGCTTTCCTTGAAATAATTTTTTTTTAGATAATATCGTGATTCATGGAGGTTAAACTACAACTTTTAAATTTTGTTGTTTTTAAGTTCTTAATTAGAGGTCATCAAAATCTAATTATGTCTTCACTTGTGGGGTGGAGTCTGCCTTCAACTTTGACCCTGATAAATATAACTGAATCAATGAACTTTAATCATTTCTATATTTTGCTTTCAAGGCATGTTGATGATGACATTCTCTATTGATGAAGAAATATTGCTGCCAATACTTGTCTCTCTTTAATCAAAGAGTAAGCTTAACATTTTAATGCAGCCAATGGGCGAGGCAAAGAGCTAAAGCAGTATTGTGATTTAATGTAAAAAGGTTCGTGTTCATGGTTTGGTTCAAGAAAGACTTAATGTAACATCCATTCAAAAAATAAAAAATATTTACTAACATGATATAAGTAGGATCAACTCAAAAGGATGGGATGGGAGTGATGTGGGTTATATCAAGCATAAAGTTTTTTTTTTTTTTTTTGGTACATGAGAGGGAAGAGTCCAAAGAGAAAAAATTAGACTAAACGGACATTCCTAAGCATACAAGCCCCAAAAACGTCATCAAACAGGAGTCTTTGAAGCTCACTAGGAAGAGTCTCCAAAAAAAGCAAATTCAAATGATCCTTAATAATGCTAATGTTTGCAAGCCAATCAACACTTCTATTTCCTTCACGTTAAGTATGGTTAATTTTCACATGTTATCTCATCTTTAAAAGCTTTTAAATACGCTAGACTAATTATGTGAATATTGTAATTTCATTGGTAAATGTAAACATATTTTAATAGCTGAAAAAGTATTGTGTGAAATTGTGTGACTACTAATTAAGCTCACTTATGTCTAACTACCTTATTTGGGTATGATGCTATGTGTTATTCTTATAACGTGAATGAATCTGAATATTGAAATAATGTTAATTGTATTTGAATCCAATGAGAATAATTTTAGTCTTGGTTTAATGTCCCCATTGTGAGGAAATTGTTACTTGAAAATTATTCAAGTAGACCTCCATTATAAATCTATACATAGAGTTAAGTTTTCTCAATGTGGGGGTTTGTCGTTTAGAATTTATCTAAGTAGACCTAATGAATTATATTAAGGATGTTAGTTTGACAATATATGAAATATTGTTTAGAGTTGATATAAATTGAAATTGAAATTCAATGAGAATAAATCGAAGGTACAATTACGTTACTTATTGTGGGGATGTTGTCGTTTGAAGTCATTCAAGCAGACCTGTATAATAAATTTACAAATAGATTTATATTTATCCACATTGATCATGATGTCGTTTAATAATAATTTAAGCAGACATGTATAAAAATAATTATAGAGATCAAGTTTATTGTTATAAACTTTGATGAATATATGAGGTTGATTGACTTAGAGACGTCTTAGTCAATCTTATATGATGAAAGAAAATGGTCTTCATCATTTGTGTATAAAGTAGCTACTAAACAAAGTCCCTTAGGATGAAATAAATTTGTGTACATCGAGGGGATTGGGACTTAAGCCACTCGAAATTAATAAGTGATGGGAACCCAACCTTTGTGATTGGAGATCCCATGAATAAGGTTCATATGGATAAGAACAAGTCACTTATTAGTTCTGCTAGCACCAAAAATTAATTAAGTAATTTTTGTTCTCGTCCCTTTCCTATGGTGTGTGTGAGAAGTGCTAGACACTACATTATTAAGAGGATAAGCATATAAAGTTTTTAATGAATTTTATATCTTTAATATTAGTCATGTTTATTTGGTATGATATTTCTCTTTAATTTCTTATTTGTGATAATTCCACATCTAATTTTACAATAGAGCATAGAGTATGTACAACATTTCAGTAACACATGATGTCCCTTCGGATGGCAACACATTTCTGATTTCCCTTTCACAACATTACCTTATTATGTAACCATTGTTACTGATACATCAAGACAGATGAAAAATCAAGGTAAAGCACAGAACATCAAATAACATTCAGATGATAAAGGGAAATATGTGACAGACTTGTATATGTAATAGATTTGGAATTGTTATAATCAGAGTCAGATCAATATTGGATCCCTCATCCTATGTTTAGTTCCACATTTGTACCTCCCAAAATCACGTTTGAGTTAATCAAACATGATTCGAACATAAATTGTTATGTTTAGCTTCCAATTTTAAAATCGATTCCAGACCTAAATTATACCTAAAAATCATTGTTTGGTGAATGTATTTAAACGGAAATAAATTTACATTTAACTTACTTTCAACCCAAATAATTCGGTCAAAATTTATTTAATCATCTCGGAACCATGATTAAAATCATCTCCAAACCTTAGTTAAAAATAAATAAAAAATCATCTCCAAACCAAAATTTATTGACATTTTGCAATGTCTAATCAAAATCACATAACATGTATTTCAGCCGTATAATCAAAGTTAAAACGTGTGATTGAAATTTGAGTCATCTGATTTCTATCAGACGATTTACAGTACATGAATACATCAAATGCGGGATTTCCCACGTATGGAATATTCCATTGTCCTCCCTTTTCCATCTTTCTAAAATGTAGTTGGGTACCAACTAGTTTTTAGTTGCTGTTTTTACTTTATAGCAGATTAGCTGTAAATACATGTGTTCTACTTTTGCCTTGCATTTTGCCAGTAGAAGAATGGAGGTAGCTCTCATTGTTAACCAGCAACGTGACACTGTGACAAAAGTAGCAGAAGAAGAGAGGACCATAACTAAAGTATGTTATGATACAGAATTCTTACTCCTTTTATTAAACTTAGCAAATATATTTTATAATAAAGAAGTTTCTCTTTTTCCTTTCTAGGCATGCAGCAGCATTAATCAATTAATTAAACAGTCATTAACCAAAATAAGCCGTAGGATTTAGTTAGATTGTCTGCTGTCACAATTTCCTACTGTCACACATTTGGGCAAACCACTACCTATTTACATAAGAACAGATGGCTCATATCTTAAAATTGACAAATGATCTTAACCATTAGATTATTATCAACAGTGTATTAATTAAATACAGACATCATTCATCAGACATGCACGGATGTCAACATTGATAATAATTTAAAAAAAATTACATACTTTGATATAATTAAACTTGTCAGGGTTGAATATTTGACTCGTGTTGGACACCTGACAAAGCATTCAATCAAAAGCACGTCAGTTTTACAAAGCTCGCCGCTCAATTTGTAAAAAGATCGGACAAATCATATTCTAAATTAATAGTATTAAGGGTTTTGTTAACTTGTATCCTAAGGCACATGTTAAGAAACTCAAATATAAAATTTCGCATTGAAATGCTTAATAAGTTTTTTATTTTTTTAACAAGTAAAAATGGAATATATAAACATCAACAAAGAGTTCTTATAAGCACAAGGTGTGCCACCAAGAACCTCAAAAATTTACAGGTTTACATACAAAGCGGTCGAAACAAAAATGAATTAGCATACGAAAGGAATCGGCATTATAAGCGTTCACCCACCAGTAAGAATGTAATTTAACTTTATCTAACAGGTGATGAACATAATTTTCCTTATTCTTAAATAATCTCTAATTCTCTATTGTTGCGCTCAATCCATAAAACCTAAACACAATAAAGGCAAAGGAAATGCTTAATAAGTTGTGTTATAATTATTTGCTTAACAGTATCAAGCATCAATTATTATCAACGGTTAAAAGTTAAAACCGTTGATCACAACCTTTGTTATGCCAACAAAAATTCGCTTTGATTACACATCATCTTTGGATTTTTTTATTAAAAAAAAGTTGTTTAATTTTTGTAACATTTTTTTTTAATATTCTGTTTAATTTCTGAGATTCCGAGGTTAATTTGGTTGCCTTTTGAGTGCTGCACAACAATGTCATTGACTTGGAAGACAGGTTGGAGCCTATCAATTTGGAAAAGAAGATTAGGTCGAATAGAGATCAGAATGGCTTGATTCCATCCACCTCACCATATAAATTAATCATTATCAATGTTTAGTACTCTCTATCACTATTATAAGTAAAAAATCTTCTCCTTTTTAAATAAAACATTTTTTAAATTTATTAAATAATTGAGGAATCTTGGATATAATATAGATAAGATATATCAGATATCTCTGAAGTATGGGTACTTGTAAAATGATGAAGTACCTGTATCGGATATGGGTACGGTATTCGTGGTACTTAATTTTTGCTCATTATTGTTTGTGAATGAAATTTGTGGTTTTCTCATACACATTAATATGACAATATAATGTTATTTGTATGTTTGCGTTTCTTTGTTGTTGTAACCAACTCTAAATTTCGACTTCTTAAACTTCTAATGTACTCCCTCCGTCCCTAATTATAGGGTCCTTTTGAAAAAATAACGGGAATTAAGAAAGTGAATATTTGTATTAAATATGTTTGTAATTAGTATTGTTTTTACAATTTTATCCTTTAAGAGAGAGATGATTTATGTTTTCAACATGTTATTTATTGTTGATTGAAGAAAAAGATGTATAATTAATAGGGGCATGTATGTAAAGAAATAATTAATGTAGTTGGAAATAGCAAAGGGGTCTTATAAAAAAAGACAAAAAAAATTCTCAAAATGGTCTTATAATTAGGGACGGAGGGAGTAATTTTTTTGTTGGGAATTGAAGAATTTAACTCTTTCATGTTATTTTCTAAAACAAAATTTATGATTTTATTGACGTACCCATACCTTACTTTTTTTTAAATTGACGTATTCTCGTACCGTGTATCGTACTCGTACCTATGCAACATAATGAATCTGATTTATAACAATAGTGATAATGTATCTAATCTAAACGTAAACAATTTTTTTTATTCGTTAAATAATTGATGCATCCGATTTATAATATAAATCAAATACAAAATACATTAATAATCCAAAAAATCAGTTTTTTTTTTTTGTTTATATTTGAAAGGGAAAGAAGGAGTATGATAATATAGAAATAGAGAAAGTGGATTACAACAAGAAAGGGGTTGGTCTTGTGGTCTTTGACACTTCATTGGATACAGCATCTACAATTTGTTGTGTGGGGTACCCCACAAGCAGCTTTTTGTCTATTATTTTAATATTACACACTCCTTTTTACTCTTAACACCCCCATCAACCAAGCAATGTTCTTTTGTAGTAGTACATAAATATTTTCATCAAGAGGGTCTTCTCTTTTTCCTTTCATTGCTTTGACAGTAATGATTTCCTTTCTGTTAAGGGTACCAATGTTGTGGAATCTTAGGATGAGGTTGTTGTTTTGAATGTACAAAAGTAGCAATTATAGCACAAAACAAAATCATGAATGCACGAGTGTTTTCATCATTGATGTGTTTTTAGAAGATAGTACAATAGAAATATTTTTTACTCTTTATTAACCCTTTTCTTTTTCACTCTTCATTCTCTCATATTGTCTTTGGTTTTTGTGTTTGTTTGTTTTTCTTTTTTGTTGTGTGTTTTTTTCTCAATGTCTCAACAAAGACAACCTCATATGGTGAGTGGTAACAATAATCAAGACCAATATAATGACACAACATTTACCAAATTATTTGTTGGAGGGTTAGCTTGGGAAACTCAAAGGGAAACAATGAGAATGTATTTTGAACAATTTGGAGAGATCTTAGAAGCTGTTGTTATCACTGATAAGTATACTGGAAGATCTAAAGGTTATGGTTTTGTAAGTCCATTTTTCTTTTCCTTATATTTATTTTACTATGCTTCTCACATTTGTGCATAGTTTATATTTACTTATATACAAGCTTGTCAAAATCAGGATTTTGCTTCCGGTCGAAAGAGAAGAGCAAAATCCTGAATTTTAGGATTTAAGTCAGGTTTTTGACAACAAATGTTTACATATTCCATTTGTGGTTATATACTAATTATATGATCTTAGAGGATGATTTTGCAAATTTTTTTTGTTTTTATAGGTGACATTTAAGGATCCAGAAGCAGCTATAAGAGCATGTCAAAATCCATCTCCAGTTATTGATGGAAGAAGAGCAAATTGCAATATTGCTTCTCTTGGTGCTAACAAGAATCGATCACTAACTCTTCACCATGGTTTTAATCTTTCTACCATTCTCTTTTATTTCTTTCTTTTTTTTTACTTGTTTTACTATGATCAAATTTATAGTAAAATTTCCATTTTCTTATTTAAAAAAAATGTATATTGTGTTCTTAATTTATTAGCAGCAATATTTATTTGATTCATCCTAGGCTAAAAGCTACCACCTTTTTTTTTTTTATTAAAGAAACTACCACCTTTTATGATTATTATTTATTTGTTGAAAAAAAAATTATTATATGTTTTATAAGATTTTAAAAGAAAAATTGAAATGTTGCAGGAAGGTTTAGGCCTCCACATGGAGTGGTACCATCAGTTCCTTATCATGGTTCTTCATCCACAGTTTTCCATCAACCCACTAGACAGTACACATTTCCTTATTCAGCATATGGGTAACTTTTATGTTATGAAATTTTTAATGTTTAGCTAGTTATTTTTTATGAACATTTGTATATTCTTTGTCTGTCCTTTTCTTTGATGTCAATTCTATGATATTTATCTGACAGATATTCTGGATATTCACAAGACACATTGTATCCTGCGGTAAGTGTTGATGTAATAAATTCCACATGTTTGGATTAATAGTGAAATCGGCAGAATCACAATGACATTGTAATTGTAGACACCTCTAAATGTATATTTGTCAAAATCACGTTGATTCATCGTAATTATGTAAATTTGACTGCCAATCCAAACATGTATGTGATTAATTCGATAAAAACTACATTTTAAAGAATCGGCTAAATCACTGCGGCGTGGTCATTTCGTAGTGATTCCAAACATACAATTAGTACTAGAAGTAAGTACATAAAGTATATATTTTGATGCATTATTATTTATTGTTGTATACTCTTTTGTGTAAACTATTGCAGAACTATTACAATGTCTATGGAGTTCAACAATATTCACCTTACTACCCAGCTGTTGGAGCTTCTGGGGCAATGGGTTTGGTCCAAAATATGTACCCTTACTATGGTCAATATGCACAAAATATCCATGGTCATGGTTTTGGAGTTCAATACCCACAAATGACACAAATTCCAGTTTTGCCTCAGCATTATGGGTCACAAGGAATATTGACAATTCCTTCTTCAGTTACAATCCCAACCATTAGTGCTGGTAATAAGTCTAATACATGATCATATTAGTTTTAAATTTTTTATAATGTCTCTTCATTGTTGAGCAATTCTATTTCAAATTGGAGTTAGAATCACTAATTAATTTAGTATCAAAAACTAGGTATAGAAAGTTTGATCACAAAATTTCAAAATGATTCATTCAGTAAAAAGCGAAAGAATAGTATTTCAAAAACGATTCCTAAAATGAATTCATCAATCATATTAGTCCCGTCTAGAAAAAAAATACGTGAAAACTAAATGGACCGACCTGAAAGGACTAATGTGATCAAGAATTTTCAATTTTAAAGATTGTTTTGAAATTTCATTAATATAAAATATCAATTTATGTGAACTCTATAACTTGAGAGATTAAAGTAGTGATTTAATTATTTTAAATTTGTATTGAAGACTAAATTGTAACAATTTTCAGCAACAGTAACTGCAACCACTACTACAATAGCAGCACCTGTGGCAGTAACAAGGGTTGGTACTTCACAAGCCTCTGGAACAGATACTGAACAACAACATTCTACATCTTGATCATGGTTGTCTTACAAATTACAAGGCTAACCAACATTCTCAATTCATCATGAAAAAAAAAAATCACCATCATCATCATGATCATCATAAGGGTTTTTATTTTAGGAAAATAGGTTTTTTTTTTTTTTAAAATAGATGTAGGGAAGATCATATTCATTCATGTATTCAGCATAGGGTAGAATCTAATTATTTAAACTTTGGATTCTACCTTCTAGAGTAATTCAACTATTGATTATGTCTTGGGTGTTGGAAGCATCCAATGACATAATGGTCCTTTGTTTATATTTTAGTACATAGGGTTAAAAAGATTGATTTTATATCTTTGAACCCTTTATTGGTTGGTCAATTAGAAAGTAAAAGTTGAGCTTCGGTAGCTCAATAGGTTTATATGTATTTTATTTTTCATGTCATTCATGATTTTAATATTATTTTTTCTTCTTCTAAAGATAGGATTAATTGAAAAGAAAATATTAAGGTCTATTTGTTTGTTTCTTTTTTCACACATGTAATGATGGTTTTTACAATTCACCTTTCCCTATCACTTTACATTATTTTTAAATTTTGAATAGGAGTAATAGATAAAGTTAATTCTTTTTGAATCAATTGATTATCTTTTACTATGTGTACAACTTCAAACGTATTTGGAATCCAAGGGAAATATCATGTGTGATGTCAATGACTGTTAGTACCTTTTGATTACTTTTTTAAGCTAAGTAGTATTAATAAGTGGATAAGGTGATTGGAATGATTTTGTTGACCAATTTGATTTGGTAGGTGAAACTATTTGTTTGGATATAATGTGATGTTGTTGAAATTACTCTTATTTATGATAATGGGCCTCATTGTCATTGATGCTTCTGTCTAGCATTTCTTTGAATTTTGCTTTTCATCCAGCACATTTCGCTCGCGTCCTGAATGTTTTTTAAATATAATCGTGCGTGAGTTAAGCCACGCAGCGTGCCTTAACTCACGCACCTCACAACCTTTGCGTGACTTAAGTCACACACCACTGAACCTCTGCGCGAGTTAACTTGCGCAAGTTGGCCGGTGGTAAAAACTACAGCACAAACGTTTCTTGGATGGTAGTCAATGGTTTTGATTGGTTTTTACATGTTTTTCTTAAGTTTTTCACATGTTTTTGGACCTCATTAAGTGCTATCTACCTTATACCACCTATAAAAACCCTCACATACTTCCTCTTTTCCTCACATTTTCTCCTCCCACTCTCTCCCCCTTTTTCTCTTCTTCTTCTTTGTTTCTCTAGTCTCTAGGGTCTTTATACCCCTTTAGGTAAATACCGATGGCTTTTGGGGAAAGTAGTGGTCCGTTAGGTTGGGGAAAAGGACATCATCCCTTGAGGTAAAATTAGGTTTGCTTCCTTTTACTCCCAAAATCTTTTTACCGTGGGTAAAAAGAATCATCATGGGGGTATAAAAGGAATCAAATTTAAATTTAACTCAAGGGGTCTTGATGTCGTTTTCCCCAACAGGACGGATCACTACTTTGCCCAAGAGCTATTCGGAATTTTAGAAATTAGGGTTCATGGTTCCCCAATCTAATTCTCTTTTTTATAATTTAATTCATTTTTTAATAATTATACAATTAGTTTTATTATGTATACAATTAATTATTTCAATTAATGACATGAAAAATTAATAAGTTAACACATACATGCCACATCATTAATGAGAGTGACAAATCACCAACATTGATAGGGGACTAAAAAAACCCAAAGATTGTAAAATAGGTAGGGGTATAAGCGGTTCGGATAAAACCGATGAAATCGAAAGTCCAAACCGAAAATGTATCCGACCTTGCCTTGATAGGTTCAAAACCGAACCAATCTAAACCGATCTTGTTTGGTTTGGTTCTCGGTTTTTCATTTTGAGATCTAAGAAACCGATGAACCGAGTTGATGCTAACCCCACTTCCCATTTTACTATTATTATCCCTCCTCACACACACTTATGATTAGGCTCAAAATTAAAGCTCAAGATAAAATACTACTTAATTCATTCACTTTCTCCCATTATCATCTCATCTCATCACTCAGACTCTATTTCATTTCTACTAAAAGTTTTCTTTTACATGTTTAGGAAACAACAATCTACGTTTTCTCTCTTATTCTCCAACTATCTTCTTTTTTACTCTTAAAAATTGCTTTTTTGACTTCAAGAAGTTCTTAATAACACGTAGAAATAACCAAAAACACTTCAGCGGTAGTTAAATATTGCATGCTTATAACTAGAAAACTGATGATAGTTAACTACCGCTGAGTTTTTAGTCATTTCCATGTGTTTCTAGGAAACAATGAATGTCAAAAAAAGCAAGCTTCTTTACTCTTCTTTCCTTCTTCATTGTTGTCCAATCCTTTTTGTTTTGGACTGGGCCTTCGTCCACAAAGATAGCCCAACAAGCATAAAGCCCAACGATCCATGAGGCATACAAAGGGGAGGTGTACCGTGTACGAGAAGCTTTGTGCGGCTTACCGCACATAAGCATTCTTTAAGGCAATCTCTACCGTTGAAGCCCTCACTGACGGTTTTCGAATATTGCACTGCAAATCACGAAGACGGTTATCGACCTCTCCGCCTTGTGTCACACCCAAAACACAATTCATTCACCACTTTTTAGCACAAAATCCACTTTTATTAACTTGAGCGTCGGAGAGCTAACCTACTTGGATGTACCTTTCTCTCTCCGCCGTAGAAAGCTTACTCTCCTCCAGATCGAAAGATCGTCTCCATCCACCGCATCGAAGCCTCTTCTACCAGAGAACCACCATCAACTATTCTCTGTTTTACACTGAACAAAACATTTTTTTACATTCTTCTTCACCAAAATTCTTTCTTTCCCTTGTGGATCTTGATCTTATTTTCTTAAAGGTTTGGAAAGATACATAAATTTTTGCTAGATCTTTTATTATGTCCGAACTTGTTCAATATTGAACCTTAAAAACATGACTTTTTTTTAAGACCACCCTTTTCTTTCTAACAAAAAGAAAAGACTTCCCTGGTCTTTTCCCCTTCTTCTCTTTGTAATTTTATACTTCAACAAAATAACATTACAAACTAGAGCTTGTTCAAACACATTACAAACTAGAGTTTTGTTATTTGCAACATATGGTAGAACACGATATTAAGAAGCTTTAAATTGTATATATCGATCGTATAAATATGCATTGTCGGTCCTCTATGTTTTTATGTTCATGAATCATATTATCAATTTTTTGTTGGAAGTCAATCAGTTTTGTTTACAAAACACAGTGTTGATCAAATTAAAAAGGGTTAAGCCTTTTTTTTTTTTTTTTTGGTAACAGCAAGGGGTTAAATCTTGAAGCATGTAAATCTTCAGATAAACATTCTATGAAAATAATATTTCAATAACCAAATGAAAACGTAATTTAAATTACATAAAATAAAATAAAAAACTCTTGTTTTTTCACATTCGATGGACACACCTACGTAAGATTCCACATGCTCTCTCCATCTTAAGTGAGCTTATTTGAAGCACGGTCAGAAACTAAATACTCCCTCTGATCATATTTATTAGCAAAAAATAATTTTTTAAGTACATTCAATAAATAATATATCTAGGCACATTTATAAGTCAGATACATTAATCATATAAAGTACCTAAAAAATTGAATTTTGCTTATAAATATGACTGGAGGGAGTACATGTGTATCTTCCTGTTGTGATTTGAAAGTTCATTTACTACATTGAAATGAATAGAGCTAGGCAAAATAGAATGAGTTGAACCGAACGGAATGAACATTCTATTGTTTCGGTATCAAACCTTGATCATGGGATCAATCTAGTAATGTTGACATTTTTATCAATTGAGCTAAGAATTGTGGATTACATTTCATTTCTTACTCTATTTATATATGTATTTTACAATTTCATAAGGGAAAATTACATTGACCTCCCCTGAGGTCTCTTTAAATGACAAAGACTTCCCCTCTAATTTAAAAATAGACACAAACCTCCCCTAAATTCTTTTAAAATAGATGGACACCACGCTTCACAACTAACTCTGTTTATTGTTCCGTTTAAAATAACCCCATTACTTTTCTATTGATGATGAGTGATAGCAATCTTCCTCCACAAAACCATTGAATATTCCTGCTATTGTTGAAAGCTTTTCAAATCCTTCTCTTTTTCATTATTTCAATTGAAGAATGAGCCCCATAAAAAACGTGGATACACCGGTGAAACAGATACCTTATGGTGTGTGAGTTTTATTTCCATGGTGAGGTGAAACAGAGACTTGGAATCAAAGTGTTTCGGAAAAAAAATTGATTGTAACATTTAAATTTTAATAATAGCAGAAGTAGTGAATAAATAACTAAAGTAGCTAGCAACTATATCAAAGTGGAGTTTGTCAATCTAAACCCAAAATCGGTTTTAATCGAAACATATCATACATTTCTGCAACTTCTTCCATCTTCATCTTACCTTCCATCTTCCACTTCTCACCTGATGGGAGAAGGACTGTTGGTACACCTTGAGTGAGGGATGGAGAGAGGAGAGTTGCGGCACAGTGAGGAGGTAGGAGGAGCCGTTGGCGACGTTTCTATATCTTTTTAACAGAAGGTGGATCACTCTAACGGCAGGGGAGGTTATTGTCTATTGAGAAAATAGAGGGGGTGTAAGTAACATATACACAAAGATTTGGGGAGGTGAGTGTATTTTCCCCATTTCATAATAATAGTGTTTTCTTTATACAAACGAAATCTCAACTCCACAAAAAGATGAATTATTTATGAAAATCTACATTATTTTCGGGCGAAATAATTATTGGTCAGAATTTACTTAACGAAAGTTATTGAGTGAAACGAACTCAGAATATCAGTGTCCTTTTCTCCACTAGAGGGTTACACCAACAAAAATGATGAAAGGTCAAATTTTATATCTTTTCAAAAAACGTTCGATCGAAAATTAACTATGGATAAATCTTTCAAAGCAAGTTTTTTTTTTCAAAGAAAACAAATGTTTTTTTTTTTTTTTGTGTGAAATAGTTAAGTAGTTAGAAGTTTACCTTTTTAAAATGAATAAGTGAGATGTCCGGAGTTCGAACCTTGACTCATACATATATTATGAAATTTCCTTATCAATTGAGCTAAGTTCAAAATTACACAACAAGCAAGTGTTCTTTTTATTTTGGTCAAGGGCAAGCAAGTGTTCTATCTCCAACATATGCTATCAAATGGCAATATATATATATAAGTTTCCCATTAAAAAATGATGAAAACTTTTGTTAATGTTTTATTGCAAGGTTACAACTCAATTGCAAGGTTATCTCAATCACCATATCAAGCTCTTCCTTGCAACCAAAGTCAGAGAAATATATTTATTATCTTTGAAAATGTTGCAAAAGAAAAGGCTCTATGTTTTTTGTAATTGCTAGTGAACTTTAAGCCCGATCTAGCTGGCAATGTGCCAAGTAATAAGCCGGATGTGTTTAGTATTTATGGGGGGTAAAAATGAGTAAATATATATATAGGGCATTTTAAATGAGATGACTTTTTAAATGAGAGGGTGAGAGGATCAAATATTGACCATTAGATTTAAGTGTACGGTGCAGATGGGAAAATGTATGATTTTAGAAACTGCACATGATTTCTTTTTCCATGTGCTTCCTATCTTCCTAACTCCTCCTTCGTCGTTCTCTTCTCCCTGTCAACGCAATAACAACTCATGCTCCATGACTCTTCCATGTACTTTCTCTCAAGAATCTGGGCTAATCAACATAAAACTAATACCTTGCAAAATTATTATGGTTTGTGTGGTATCTCAATCTATATCAATCAAAAGTCCCCTGTCTGTTCAATTCTAGATCTGGTAAGTAAAACTCGGGAACTAGAACCTAGAAGGCTGAGGTCTTTCTAATCAAGTGGAAATAATCAGTGGATCAAATAACAAATTTTTCTTCTTTTTGGTGCATTGTCCCTTTCAAATTTAACTTCTCCATTATTCTGTGCAAGGCTATTTTGCTATTTTCAAATTTAACTTTCTCTCATTTGTTTTAAACAACTTATATTTTAACTATGAAACTCAACAAGCTTTGATTTTCGCCATAGTTACTCTAATGATGAATTAATTTGGGATAAAATGAAATATTTCAGAATAAAAGATAAATTGGAAGATTCGTACAAGTAGATTCGTTGGATTCTATGGTGAATCAATTGCCTCTAAATATATGGTTGGGTGATTCATATGGAAAGAGGGATGAAATTTCAAAGAATTGGAGGAAGCACCATGGGATACGATGGAGGGAGAGAAAGCAGAAAAAGATAAGCATGGAAAAGACTATGTAACCATAACTGTTTGATTAGATCTAAGGGTTGAGATTTAACCCTCTCATAATAAAGAGTCATCTCATTTGATATGGCATATATATATATATATATATACACGTTTCATCCCCATAGGTTAAACAACTAACTCCTATAATTTAAGCGGCTGCTTGATCCTTACGTATCTCTTGGCCATAAGGTCTAAATATTCGGACGCTTACTCACTCCTTATGTTTCGCCCACGTATGATAAGAACTTGTCCTCTAAGTAGCGTGACCTCGTGGTTCGGGTCACGTGTTCCTTCACTCTCTAATGGGAGCCTTTACATTGTTGGATGTCTGGGCTGATCCATCTATTCAATCCATAGTCTCCTAAAAACAAGACTTGTAAGGGTGAAGTTCTTAACAATGAATCATGTTGTGTACCGAGCCACTGATCCAATCCAAGACTCTCAAACAGAAAACTTGTATAGATAAAGTGTTTGAATATTGAATCATGATGTGGGTTGAGTGACCCATCCAATCGACAACTCTTTAATCATGAGGCCTATAAGGGTCTAATGCTTGAACATTGAAGTTTGATCTGGGTCGAGCGACTTATTCGGTTCAAAATTCCCCAAACTCGAGGCTTCTAAGGATAAAATACTTGACTGTTTCTTTTTCTATCCTATAAGTTTGTCACGCATCCTATACAATTTGAATTTTAAAATTCGGACTGCATAAAAACTCCATAAAACCTCCAAAAACACGTTGAAATATTTCAGATTTTTAAATCTGAATAGGACGTGCAAGAAGCTTATGAAAAGTATTGACCAAAATACTTTGATCTTTCTATCGTGGACATGATTTGAATGGACAGCATATCTCGTATTTCCTATTGGGATGCTTTCATTTCTTTTGGAAACTAATTTGTCCTACCTTAAATAAGTGCTTGACATGTGACTCCATTGCACACTTGAAAATCAATGGAAAATTTTAATTCTTCCTCTCCACTTCTATGTGGTAAAAGGACAAGCAACCCGCATATAAAAGCAAGTAATATAAGTGAAGTCCCAAGAGAATCTAGGACAGTTTGACCAGTCTTTGGGTGAGTACATCATGAGTAGTTGAACCTCTTGAAGTAGTAGAAGTGGTCACCATTAGTTGAGTAATATATTTATTTATAGAAGAAAAATGATATTTATATTATACAACCATTTTGTGATAATTTTTAGACAAATTTATCTCTTATATTCACATTATATTATTACTCTCTCTTATCCTTTTTTTCTCTCCATTGTTTCTGACCAATAAGAAGGGAGAAAAAGAAGGTTGTTATGAAAGTTGTTCCAAATAGTTGTTCCAATATCATTGCTATTTATACAATAATAATAATAATAATAATAATAATAACATCTGCGTTGATTGATGTGCCGTCAGCTACTGCTGGAAAAGATGCAAAGGCCACATGATCTTGCTTGTTTATATGATAAGAGGTCCACCATGGTCCATCACCCACCTTATATGTCTCGACCTTCTCACAGCACGTGATGCCATGAGAGAATTGTTCAACTTGATTTTACTTTGATTTGATTAAATAATAACACAAAGTTTTGGATGAGATGTTACAATACATGTATCTTCAATTTAGTTAGTAATATTGAGTTTAATTCAATATAATATGAAGGATGCAAGGGCATAAAATACCTTTTAAACAAAGTTTTGCTGTCATGTTATCTTAGGAGAAGTAATTTTGCGGAAGACACGTTAGAATACTAAACAAGGAAACTGATGTTGTTAATTAGTTTACATGAGAGGATGCGTTTGTTATGCTAAAAAATAAGAGATAAGATTGGATAATTCTAGTTGTATTGTGTTTGTTTGTAAAACCGTTTCCGTGACATAACAAATTGGGAGATAATGAATAAGACAAAAACTGAAAATATTGTCCACCACAATACAATATTTTGTTTTAAGTAAAAGTTGTCTAAAATACGAAATGAGTAGTGATATTTGAACAACTATTTGATACAATTTTTGTGACATTTTTTTTTCTTCTCTTTTTATTGGTTAAAAATAATGGAGAGAGAAAAACGAAGAGTTAGAATAAGAGTATAATGTAAGGATGAGAGAGAAAGTTGTCAAAAAGTGGTTGTACAAATATCATTTCTCATACAAAAGTAATCTTTTGTCCATCAAACATTGTATAAGACACCATTATTCAATACTATAAATATTAGATCATAATATGAAAATGCCAACCACATTTTGCATTCAACTTACACTTCAATACTTTCATAATATGAGACTTTTTTGTTTGAAAATTCGGTATCCGATCCAAGAACCGACTAATTCAAGGGACCAATTCCACTGTCCACATGCGGGGGTTCCGTTTAAAGTCAGAGTAAGCTTTGTATGGACTTAGTCCACCAAAATTGGCATTAGAGGGAATCAAACTTAAAACCTTTGGAGGAGCAAACTCCAAGATCTCAAACCAACCACTAATAAGTTTTTGATAATATGAGACTCTAACACAACTTTAATTGATCTTTCCCACTTATAATTGTAGATGGCTAATTTGCTTCCGCTTAATCCAACTCTAGTTGGTTGATGAATGTCTATGTTTGGTTCTATTCATGTATAAAATTGTTTAATGGTTAATGTATTTAAATTCTTTATTTAAGAATAACAAAGAAGGACATTTGTACCAAAAAAGAAATAATTGCTTTTTGTGATTCCATTATGAAAAAAGCCACTTTTGGTTTCTCTCTAGACCACCCTCAAGTAGCTTTGCATCTTTCCCTAGTTTCAGCCTCGTGGGCATCGTTCTCTCACACACATCCATTTCTTAGTTTATTTTAAGGTTATGCTAATATGTGTTTTTAAAGCATAAATTAAAAGAGTTAAAAATATTAAAAAGTAAATTTTGTATTAAAAAGTAAAATTTAATTTTTCTTAAAATGTTAGATATACGATTTTTATATATAATTTATGTTTGGTTCTACAACGATAAAAATATATATACGGTATATTTATTGAATTATATGTAAAATGATTTGTGTTTAAATATATTAATATAAAAATGAGTTGAACTTTAAATAAGTTATCATTTCTTCTTATTTTATATTTTCTCCATCCCTTTCTATAAAAATATTTTACAACAATCACAGGTATTAAGGAAAGTGGTTGGAGTAATAAATTTGTCACAAACATATGTTAATATTATCAAATTAACTTTATATTTTAGAGTAGTGATATTTGTACAACTCTTTTGTACAACATTTATGACAACTTTATTTCTCTCTCTTTTGATTTGTCAAAAATAATAGAGAGGGAAAAAGGAAAAGAGAGAATAAAAACATAATGTGAGTATGAGAGAGAAAATTGTCAAAAAGTTGTTAGAAAATGGTTATACAAATATCATTTCTCTATATTTTAAGGTATATTGATCATATTAATAAGGAATGTATTTGAAGAAAAAAAGTAATAAATACATCTAAAAATTTGTAGATAGTCTTATATCCAATAACAAAACTATCTTCCCTCCACAAAAAAAACATTAACAAAACTATCTTATATAGTAAATAATATCACACGCATCCATTGATTCAACATTCAATTATTATTCATATTCATTATTCATAACATTAAAAGCCTAAGGTATACCTTCTGACACTCCCACTGCTGTCCACTTTCATGCCACAAAAATCCATAAGCTTTGCACAATTAGATTCATTTACATAATAAAATTTTGGATTTTAATATTCTATGCTACCCCCTCCTCTCACTCACAAACACAGCCTGTCTCTGACTACCATTATATTGAATCATAAATCAATTTGTATACAAACTTTGAAACCTTGTAGTACTCAACATAATCTTAAACCATGATTTTAATTCAATATTTTATAGTAGTACATTGGTCAAAATAATTTATTAATTATCACAAAGAAACAAACAGTAAGGTGAATGAATAATTATATATTCATTTTTAGATATTAATTTCACTGCAAGAATGATTCATTTATTTGCACAAATGAGGACAATTTACCTGTAACATTGTTGAATGTGTACTATGATAAAAATAACAAAGATTGAACCAAAGATCCACAAGTGTTTCTTTTTGCTTTCCTTGTTTTTCTCCTTCTCTTCTTTAAAGACATTACCACCCAACCAAGTTAAACCTTTCTGTCTTCAACACTGCAAAATTTTCAAGGCTTTTTCTAAGAACATTTTTTACTAGTACTTATTATTTTTTTGTGTTGTAAATGTTGCTAAGTTTTACATGGGGAAGAAAGGTAGTAGTTCATGGTTAACTGCTGTGAAAAGAGCATTCAGATCTCCAACAAAAGATAGTGAAAAAAGAAGTGGTAGAAGAAGAGAAGATTGTGATCAAGAAGAAGATGAAGAAAAGGTACTTAAAAAAATTCTGTTAATTTTTCATTTTTGTTTATAGTTTTAGTGACCCTTTTGTTTCTACTTTGTAATTCATGGAAATGAAGCATTGAAAGAATGAAAACAACGTAAATAAAATATTTCTTATTTTTGTAGAAGAGAGAAAAAAGAAGGTGGATTTTTAGGAAACCAGTGAATCATGAAACAGTGAATAATACTCAACAAAGTACACCAACAAAATTGAAGCATGATGTGGTTACTGCTACAAGTGTGGCTTCAAGGACAGATCAGGATGAGAAACATGCTCTTGCTGTGGCTATGGCTACAGCTGAGGCAGCAAGAGCTACTGCTCAAGCTGCTGTGGAAGTTGCAAGGTTGACTAAGAGTTCAAATCATGCTAGGGAGCATTATGCAGCTGTTGTGATTCAAACTTCTTTTAGAGGTTATTTGGTGAGTTCACATAACAGATCTAATTGCATGTTTGGAATTAATGTGAGTTTGACGAAATCACGGTGTGACTGTAATTTTGTTGAAGCTCTTGCATGTTTAGAATCACTTTATGTTTGACAATATCATGGTGTCACTTTCTTGCAAAATCAGGACGAGTCACTGTGATTCTGCCAATTGCCACAATGATTTGGATCAGTGGCGAGTTTGGCAGAATCACAATGTTCAACCGTGATTTGACAAAAACTACACTTTGGAGTTTCAACAAAATGACCGTGTCACTGTGATTTCGTCAAACTCACTGATATGAAATTTTCATCAACAAAATGACCCATGTATTAAATTTTCTAACCTTGATAAAAAGTGTGTGTGATATGAAATTGAAAAGTACCTTTTTTTCTCTCTTGATGTGTGTGTGTAAACTTTGAAGGCAAGAAGAGCACTCCGTGCGCTTAAGGGGTTAGTGAAGTTGCAAGCTTTAGTGAGAGGTCACAATGTTAGGAAGCAAGCAAAGATGACACTTAGGTGCATGCAAGCTCTTGTTAGAGTACAAGCAAGAGTTCTTGACCAAAGGATAAGGTCTACTTCACATGAAGGAAGTAGAAAATCAACCTTCAGTGATACTGCTAGTGTTTGGGATTCGCGGTATCTTCAAGACATTTCAGATAGGAAATCACTAGTAAGTTATATGTTGCTTTGATTTGATTAGACCAACATAACTATAATCAAACTTTGTGTACTTTTCTTTTCCATGCTTTTAGAAACAAAAATGTTTGGAAACAAAAGTACTTTTTGGTTAGAAAAGCAAAGGAATAGAACTTTATAGTTATTTTGATGTTCTGTTCATAGGCTTATGTGTTTGAAATTGAATCTTTTGTGTGGTTGTTTTGACAGTCAAGAGAAGGAAGTAGTATTGCAGATGATTGGGATGATCGTCCGCACACAGTTGAAGAAGTTAAGGCCATGTTGCAGCAGAGGAAAGAAGCAGCAATGAAGAGGGAAAAGTCCTTGTCCCAAGCATTTTCACAACAGGTTTTAGTTTCACCCTCTTTTTCGCTTTATTTTCTTGTTCTAAGTCTGCATATTTGGATTGACGGTGAGTTTTCCAAAATCACTGCGGAAAAATCTACATTTTGAGCAACATTACAATACTACCTAGATTTTGTCGAACTCATCGTGATTCCGAACATTTACTCACGAGTGTATGCATGTTTCCACTTTTGGAGGAGTAAAATTGAATCTAGAGCTATAGAATTCATTTTGAATTTTTTGGATCTTCTCAAGGAGAATTGGTTCTAACTTGAAACTAGAATTTGGAGTTTTTGCCTCAACAATTGATATTTGGTATCGAACTTAATATTCAATGTACATTCAACTCACTTTTAGTTATTTCCAATTTTGCACAATCAATTCATTCAAAATCAATTTACCGCATAACCAAACACGAGCAATTTTCTTAGCTAATTGGCTTTGACAAAGTCACAGATTTGGAGAAATGGCAGGACATCATCAATTGGAAATGAAGATGAACTTGAAGAGAGACCAAAATGGCTAGATAGATGGATGGCTACAAAACCGTGGGAGAATAGGGGAAGGGCTTCAACCGATCAAAGAGACTCTATTAAGACTGTGGAAGTCGACACATCTCAACCTTATTCATATCTAGGAGCAAATTACAGAAGATCACATCCAAATTATCAATATAATCCACATCACCAACCACAAAGACATTCCATTGCTTCACCGCTCCATAGATCACACCAAAATGGTTCCGTTCACAACCAATCCACCACTACTCCATCTCCAGCAAAGTCAAGACCTATTCAAGTCCGATCGTCAAGCCCTCGCTGTGTTCGAGAAGATAGAAGCTACCACCATACCTCTCAAACACCAAGCTTGAGGTCTAATTACCATTACAATGGGAACTTGTACCAAAATAGCAGGGGTGGAACAAGTAATGGTAGTACTAATAGTATTGCTTCTACTACTGCTTCAGCTACATTGCCTAATTACATGCAAGCAACCGAGTCTGCGAAGGCTCGAATTCGGTCACAGAGTGCACCAAGGCAAAGGCCATCGACACCAGAGAGGGATAGATCCGGATCAGTAAAGAAAAGGCTTTCTTTCCCTGCTCCTGATCCTTATAATGTAGGAGGAGTTGGTTATGGAAATTATGGACATAGTTTAAGGAGTCCAAGTTTCAAGAGTGTGAATGTAGCAGCATCACATTATGGATTGGAGCAAAATTCCAATTACTCTTCTTGTTGTACTGAGAGTCTTGGTGGCGAGGTTTCGCCTTCTTCAACCGGTGACCTTAGACGATGGTTGAGATGAGACGATTCAACTACACTCAGTTTCAACCGCTCTGCAGCGACTGCAGAGGATTCGGTTACATCTATGACACTTTAGGTTATTTTTCACCATTCACTTATTTTATTTAGGCTTTGTGTGATGTTTATTTTAGTATTAACCCTTTTCACCCAAAAAGAAAAGAAGTTAACATAGGGTGAACCTAAAAATCTGATGTTAGGAGTTGAGAGAAGCAAGTACTATGTTGTTAGGAAGCTGAGAACCATGTATTGTGTTTTGGTTTTATCATTTGTTTGTTAGGATGCCAAGATAAATGTTGGCCATATGTTCTGGCCTACCTCACTTGGGGTGTTGAAACAATTGCCTACACAACAGGTATGTCCTTAAATGGACTGTCTTGTCACAATAACATGTAATATTTTGGAATCTCAATTATGGTCGCCTTTTGTTTGCAATGTAATATTTTAACCTTTGCTTTTGTTTTAATCAATGTATATGGAGTAAATCAGCAGTTGGGTTCTTAGAAATTGTAACAATATTCCTTCAAAAAAAAAAGAAATTGTAACAATATTCTTTCCAATTTATGAAATAACAAATTCTTTTTTTAAAATTAAAAAATGTTAATTAAAATTTAATTGTTCAATAAAAATACCTCTTTAGTACATTAGATATTAAATTAAATGAAAGTTCTATATTTCGCTTAGGTGTGGATTTGGTATGGGCGGGAGGGGTGACAACTCAGGATACCATTTTTTAGGAGCATCAAAATTATTTTTTTACTTAGTAGTTAATAATATATATATATATATATATATATATATCGCTTTAATTAATTTATTGAAAATATATATTTAGAGAACCTTGATTATGAATGATTCTTTTACAACAAAAAATGTGAAAAGAAATACATTTAAATAATTAAAAGGAAACAATTTTTTTATTTGCTCGGGGCACAAAATATCTTAGGATCGACTCTAATTTTGCTAAAATTGTCTTTTGTTGCATTGCTTCAAAACAAATATAAATCTTAAAATTGTGGCATTAAAATTGTATAAATGGAGAAGATCTCAACCGAGTTGAATTGATCCATGTGTTCAATAGAAGATATTAAATTGTCATTTTGTAAATTTGAGAAATAAGTGGATCAGCTACTAGAATTTTAGGGAATAAAATGTTCATATACCAATGGATATATTACTTACCTGTTTCTATCAAGAGAAAGTTATACAGATTGATATACTTCAAAATTACCAGGCACTAATGTTTAAAGTCTTGGTCTTGTCATTTTCTTAGACCTTTATAACCCTACACGAGTAATTGAAGTGACATAAAAATATGGTATATGAAAGAGACATAAAAGTATACTATGTTTCCTAAAAAAAAGTATGATATGTGATATGATAAAATATGACAAAGAAAACGTATATAAAGAACTTAATTGGACCATTTTGGTTTCACTTTTAAATAGCCAAAATTTATTTTGGAGAAGTTGAATTTATTTTGACAAATATGGATGTTCTCGACTAGAATTAATTTTGCTTTCAAAATTAATTCGAAGTTAAAACTATATTTTGTAGCTTTACGTTTCTACAATGAATTTAAGTTTTAAACACTATTTAACTTATATTTTTAAAAACAAAATCAATTTTATAAAATCAATTTACATCATCACAGAATAAAACAACTACTAAGTGTATATTTAGTATGCTCAGGAGCTAGCCAAAATCATGGTGGTTCGTGAGTTTATATCAAACTCCGTGAGAATTCAAACAAACACTTAGTAAAATATCAATTCTAGATGTGTAAAATTTATTTTTACATGTTTTGTTGTTATTGACTCAAAATTTAAAGTTTGGAGAGCACAAAATCATTGCTCGATTTCACAAAATCGGACGATTTTGGGCATGTTTTGGAGTTGTTGGCTTTACAAAAATCGGGGTCCGATTTTGGATAAGGTTCAGTGGTTCCTACAGTTTACGAAGGAAAATCGGGGCACAGTTTGTGATTTTTGGGGCACGATTTTCTCGGGTACTGGACACTATTTAAGGCTTCGTTCTTCATGTTTTGTGTGTGATTTAGGGAGAGAAACTTGGAAATACAAATAAGGTAACTTTAGGATTGAGTGTTTTTGTAGTGAGATTCTCTTGGGTTGGAAAACATTATAATCACCTTGGGTAGTGAGATTTCACCATTGGAAGGATCAAAAAGCTTCATTTGGGCATTATTTGGGAGTTTGGATGGGAGGGGAATGAAAGAATTTGGGGGGAGAAAAATATAGAGGAAAATTGAGAAATCTTTCACATTTTTTGAAAGAATATTTTTTTAGATAGTGATAAGTTAGTGCTTATGATTAATATATTTTTAACTTTAAGAATATTATAACAACAAATATTAAATTGAAAGAATTCATATAAACCCGCCTAAACCCCCAAAAACCCTCCTCCAATACAATTTTTTTTAGTTTCCTCAAATGAGGAGGATTTTGTATTTTGAAGAAAAATAAGCCCTCCAAAGTCCCTCCTTCCAATGTTCTATATTTATTCCATTTGCTCCTTCCTTTTTTTTTTTTTTTTTTTTTTCTTTCCAAGCCTTTCCTTTCATTCCCTTCCCCTCCAAACTTGCAAACAAAGTCTTAATGTTTTCTCTTAGGATTCATTGAGAGTGTGAGTGACTTGAAAAATGGGTAGAAATTAGATTTTGTTCTTTGTGCGCTTTTAAGCTAATTTCTTGTAACCACTTTGTATCACTTTCATCTTAGTGGATTAGAGAGCTGCTCTCTCCTCCAGAGTAGGTCATATTGGACTGAACAGAGTAAATAATATTGGTGTGTTTGATTGCTTCTTTCATGACTTATCTTTATTGCTTTGATTATACTTGTGGTGTTATTCTACGCTAAGACTTATGTCTATTTTGTTGTTGTTTTTTGAGACTACTTTATCCATTGATTAGTACTTCCTTTACTCCACACATCATTGTTTCATTGATGTGATTTTGTTTGAATTCACATGTTTAGATTTCTTTACGCAGAATCATGGTTGCCTCTACAATTAATTCTTACATAAAAGTTTTTATATAATTTTTTACATTGAAATTAATGTTAATAACAATATATTTACAAAATTCATTCATTAAAAGTCAATTTTTGTAATCACAAAAATTAAGCGAAATGTATTTCTTGCATGTGAAAAAAGAGATCAACAATGTATTTACTTAAGGGAAATGCTAAGTGCCCCCACGACACTTATTAAGAAATAAAAAAAGAATCTTTTCTTTATTTTTTGTTGTGGTGTCCGAGGTTCAAACCCCAGACCTTGCATATATTATACATTATTTTTATCAACTGAGCTAAGTTCATGAAGACAATCTTTTCTTTATTTGAAGTTGTTTATTCTGCTTTTCTTAAAGTTGAAAATTTCAACTTTGTTTTTTCTTTCTATTTATAATTCCTTTACTTAACACTATTATTGCTTAAGAGAATGAACAAAGAATGACATGATCAGGTGTTTTCTTACCCTACTGCTTGGCCTGCAACAACCAAAAGAGGTAAAATAGAAAGTACTATAGAGCATTTAATGTGAAGATATGATAAACGTGACTTACATTCTAAAATCTTATCTTTAATTTTGTACAAGCTACCTATCCATATATATATTGGACTGTTATGCGGTTGCTTCTAGCAGGAACTTTAGCTTAGTTCGGTCATAAAATGTATTTTTGTGCAAAGTTCTGAGAATTGTGAAAAAAGTAGAGAGATTATTGCACCGTTACAGCTCACACATGATCTATATTCTATAGCTTTTCTTTTCTTCTTCACTGAAATTTATAATCATAGGTTTTGTGGAATTATTAGCTGTTTATGGGTCCCATCTTACTGAATACTAACCGTTATTAGAAAGTAGTACTATACACCCTCCGGTCACAAATATAAGCAAAAATTCACTTTTTAGATACATTCAATTAATGATGTATGTGACATATAATAAAGACCACATACATCATTAATTAAATGTATCTAAAAAGTGAATTTTTGCTTATATTAGTGACCGGAGGGTGTACATGAAGGAACCTCTATATCCTCAAACTCAAAATAGCAACTCACTTGGTATTAGGTAAAGTTTCCTTTAAAAAAAATAAATCAAATGTATCTAAAGGTCCTTTAAGTTTTTCATTTTTTCCAAAGTCGTCTCTTAAGTTTCAAAAGTTTCAAACAAATCATTTTAGTTTTTGAATTGTTTCAAACAAGTCCTATTGTAGATAACATAGTTGGTAATTGCTTCTTTGAACTCATCTTTGATACCAAATCTGACTCCTAACATCCACTTAAAATTAGTCATCTTTTTAGGCATGATAAATGGTGGATAATGCTCTTTGTTGCTATCATCTAAATCATCACCATCATCCTCTAAAATGATTTGTTTGAAACGATTCAAAAACTAAAATGACTTGTTTGGGACTTTTGAAACTTAAAAACTTGTTTGAGACTTTTGAAACTTAAAAGATTTGTTTGAGACTTTTGAAACTTAAAGGATGACTTTGAAAAAAACGAAAAAACTTAAAGGACCTTTAGATGCATTTGACCAAAAAAAATATTGGGTAAAGTCTAACTCAACTGATAGTATCGTTATTGTTAGGTTTAACACCGTTATGATTAAATTTTGGAATTTTACGGTTGTATATGTGAAACGGTGTATGTTATTTTGTCTAAAAACTAATAGTAACTTATTGGTATTATTATGTACAAGTAACATCTAACTTAACTGATAATATTGTTATTGTTAACTTTATAGTATCTCATATTTTTAAGGAAGGAAATTGTTGTGCTCATGAGTTAGCAAATATATTGGTTTATCCATTATCTCTTTTGTTTGGATGTACGACATTCCTCCTCAGGTTAGTTCATATTTCTCTAGAAAGAGGCTTGCTTATCTTGTTTTAGATTTATAAATGGTTGAAAAGTTTTGGCTTAGAAATATATATATTTTTTTAATATCTTCTTTTTACTTTATATATATAGGCGATGCTTTTGCATCATCAGTTTATTAAAAAAAATTGTTAAATTAAAGACCTTTATTTTGGTTAAAATTTGGAACTCTACAATTGTATATGTGAGAGGGTGCATGTTACTTGGTCTACAAACAAAATCTAAGACAAGTGTTGGCTTGTGTTCTAAATACACTTATTAATAAACTTCGTAAAAATTTAATCGTAAAAGTTGTACCCTCAATTTCTTAAAAATAATTACACGAAGTATGAAAATTAATCCAATAAAATAAAAAAAATACATATTTTAACTATGTAATTTGAGATTCTTAACTTCTTAATTTAAAAAAAAAAAATACATATTTTAACTATGTAAGAGATTCTTAACTTCTCAATTTTTGAGATTTTTATTATTTATGATCATGTAATATACGCAAATTTCAAGAGGTTAAATTTTTTTCATGATTAATTACACACATATTTAAGGCGTTATAAAATATAGGTTTACACAAAAAATTATAAATTTTCAAACAACTTAATTATGAATTTTTAAAGCGTCAAAACTCAAAACAAAACAACCAAAATCTCAACCTAAAATTAGAATTTTGAGTTGATTATTTGTAGAGACATTTATAAAAATACATACGAACCCCCTGAAGTTCAGGTAGCTCCGCCTATGCTCATGGAAGCACATTGTGGGGGAAAGGAAGTTATGTTCATGATTATGTTGTGGAGATAAGGATTGTTAGACCTTCAGATTATGAAGATGGATATGCTAAAGTTGATATTCTTAATGAACAAAACAATGAAGATTTTAATGCAGTTAAAGTATCACTTGGTGTGCTTGGTGTTATTTCACAGGTACGGTCTTTGATTTTTGTCTTTCTTTCTAGTTTTGGTATTTTGTTGAAATATGATAATTGATGCTTTTTGTTTGTATCTTTTGTTTGTTTCTCTTTTTTATGTGCATGAATCTGAATCCTCATTCCTCGTACAAGCTTTGATGAACTCTTATTTAGCTTTAACCAAATATGTCCTTGATTCAAATCGATAACCCAACTTTTTTTTTTCCTCCTGATTGATGTGTTGAGAATTGAATAACTTATCAAAATTAGTTCTTGACATTGCAGGCTTCAAATAATTAGTATTAGAATTTTGGTTATGTTAGGTCTAACTCAATTTTTACAAAAATTGTTTGTAAGGTGATATAACTATCTGCCAATTATATAAAAAAAAGAAAAAATTTAAAGCATATCTCATACAATTGAGACCATGCAACTCTTAACACCCACCATAGATGCCCAAAATCGAACACCAAGAACGTAACCATGAATGGTCCAGTAGTAGTGACTAGATGACGATAGTTTATGGCCGAGCATATTTTGAATAGTTTGATACTATTTTATAATTCAAATTTAGCCAAGTTCAATCCTTACATGATTTGTTTGTAAATTTTATAATCAATTTATTTCTGGAGAAGATAAATTGTGGTATGGTATTCTTTTTTTAATTTTGAACTAAATGTGTTTTCTTTGATGATTCTTTCATGTTTGCTATCATGTAAAAAGACATAATTATAATGGTTACTCTAAGTCTTGAACCCATCTTCAAACGATCCATCACTTTTTTTTGGAAAAAAGTGATTCAAATTTGGGAGATCAGGCAGTTGCATTTGGGCAAGAACATGAGTTTGCAGACATAACGTGGTACCCGAGTGAACACAAAGCTATATATCGAGTTGATGATCGTCTCCACGTAAATACATCAGGTGATGGTCAATACGATTTTATACCTTTTGCATTGGCATTGGAAAGAACTATAGGTCAGTAACTTGAAAATGATTTTTCAGTTTTTAAATAGGTACCTAAATCAAGAAAGTTTGTAACGAATTCAACAACCAAGTTCTTTCATTTTATGTTATTGTTACCGTTATAGAGGATTTACATATGACATCATGTGTTTGGGACTCAAGAATAAAAGGCGAATTTTTCCACCATACATCTAACATCATTTAGAATTAGCTTATCTAAAGTGAAATATTTTATAGTAGATATATACAAAAAAACTAGTTCAAATAGAGCCAGAAGGTCTTTGTGGAATTGACCAATATATTGGAATTATAATGCGTATAGACTTTGAATTCACGTATTACCGTAGCAAAGATCCAATGACTCCTAGGCTTTATGAAGACGTTTTTGAAGAGATTGAGCAAATAGGGATTTTTAAATATGGAGGGTTGCCTCATTGGGGGAAGAATAGGAATTTGGCATTTCGAAGGAGTTTTCAAGAAGTATAAAAATGTGGGGCAATTTTTGAAGGTTAATGAGAAATAGTACTTGGACGGATCAAATGCTTGGATTAAAAGGTGTGACAATATTGAAAAATGGGTGTGCATTAGAAGAAGGTTTGTGTATTTGCTCTCAAGATAGTCATTGCAATCCAAGTAAAGGTTTGTGTATTTGGGTGCATTTAGTTGGATCCATTGAAGTATTGGTCTATGATGGATCAATTTTTTCTACCATTGGATTAGATTATCCCTCAAAATCTTATCATGCTCCATCAACATTAAATCCAACTCAGCACTCTCTTCTTCCTTTGTCCATATCATTCATAGCTGAACTTTTGGCCATTGATTCATAAAGCATTGGTGAAGCTTCACTAACTAGCTTTCTTCTACTTTCAACAATTTTCTACTTCACACCAATTCTAATCTCTCTAAAAAAAAAAACAAACCCACTGAGCAAAATGAAAAGTCAGCTTCACCCAAGAAAGTAAATTTGTAATCAGTTATATGTAGAAGAATCTTGCTTCAATTGCATGTAAAATTCTGCATTAATTTTCCATCTTCCCCTATTAATAATTTTTAGGTTTTTTTATACCTCTATCTTTTTCTTGTTCACCAAAACTTTTTTTAATAAATAAAACATTTGTTTATTTCATTATTTTTTATCCATACAACATTGGACTTGATATCCTTTCAACAATTTCACAAGCTTACATAATCTTAGCTTATTCAAGAAATTAATGTTAAGAAGGATGATCGAAGAAGATATTAAAATTACTCTTAAAAAGAAATTATACAAAATGAGAAGAAAGGTTGCAGTTGTATTGCATAGTTGAAAGAGAGAGAGGAGAGAAAAAATGAAAGAGTTAAAGTTGGGGTTAAATTTGATATGAGTGGACCATGATAAATCATGTAGAAAATCTAATCTAACGGTGAAGAAAATTGGTCCATGATGAACCAATATTTTTTAAGGGTCCATTTTATACGGAACCTTGTTGGGCTTATGTGTGACTCGATTGGGGGTGCCAAAATTTGAAATATAGTCGCTTTTTTCTATGAAAAAAATAGGCATTTTATAAGGTTATTTATCAATAACCCTCTCAAAAAAATGTATCAATCAATAACTTAATAAGAATAATTTCTTCTGAACATTTATTTTTACATTGTAATATCTTCGGTTCTATTTGGCAACATATCTATAATTGGCTGAATTTGTCGTCGGTTACTCCCTTTGTTGTGGGAGAACATTTTATTCAGTTTACAGCTCTTGGTGGTCTTGCAAAGGCGAGTCAATCCATTTTACAGGTTCTTTGGTTTGCAACAATGTGGGAGATATGGAAAGAGAGAAACAATAGGCTCTTCAATAGTAAACATTGCTCAATTTTGCAGGTGGTTGATAAAATTAAGTCGCTTTCTTATTTCTGGTTGAAGGCGAAGTTTCCATCACTTCACGTTAACTATCATGGATGGTAGCTGTCACCCTTCACTATTTTGGACATTGGTTAATTTTGTCTGCTTTGTTTCTGTCGCCGTTTCAATTTGGTGACATTTGTAAATATTGTATAATCTCTGTTTCTCCTGGCATGTCTTATGGTAGGAAAGACTTTTGTGGTGGTAATATATTTCATTTTAACTTCTTAAAAAAATAAATAATAATTATAATTATAATTTCGTAAAATTATTATTCTCTTTCTTTTACTTATATTCATATGTTGAAATGAACTAAAGTGGTCGTGAATAATCTTCTTATATATTAAAGTTAACATTGAAGCATATTTTAGCCCTAATTTTAACCTAAACCTATTGCATAAATTTACTATTTTAACCCTGATGCTAAATTCCTTTGTTTAACCTTATTGAATTTTCCCGCTTCTCAATTTCCCGATACATCTTCTTATATATTAAAGTTAACACTGAAGCATATTTTAGCCCTAATTTTAACCTAAACCTATTGCATAAATTTACTATTTTAACCCTGATGCTAAATTCCTTTGTTTAACCTTATTGAATTTCCCCCCTTCTCAATTTCCCGATACATCTTCTGATATATCTTCTTATATATTAAAGTTAACACTGAAGCATATTTTAGCCCTAATTTTAACCTAAACCTATTGCATAAATTTACTATTTTAACCCTGATGCTAAATTCCTTTGTTTAACCTTATTGAATTTCCCCTTCTCAATTTTCCGATACATCTTCTTATATATCTTCCTATATATTAAAGTTAACACAGAAGCATATTTTAGCCCTAATTTTAACCTAAATCTATTGCATAAATTTACTATTTTAACCCTGATGCTAAATTCCTTTCTTTAACCTTATTGAATTTTCCCCCTTCTCAATTTCCCGATACATCTTCTTATATATCTTCTTATATATTAAAGTTAACACTGAAGCATATTTTAGCCCTAATTTTAACCTAAACCTATTGCATAAATTTACTATTTTAACCCTGATGCTAAATTCCTTTGTTTAACCTTATTGAATTTTCCCCCTTCTCAATTTCTCGATACATCTTCTTATCTTCTTATATATTAAAGTTAACACTGAAGCATAGCCCTAATTTTAACCTAAACCTATTGCATAAATTTACTATTTGAACCCTGATGCTGAATTCCTTTGTTTAACCTTATTAGAAACTCAAGAAATGAACTGATAGAAGTAGTCAAGGATTGTGTGTAGTGCTGTTAAATTTGAGAGTTTGTATGGCTAAAATATGTAGTTTATACCTTGAGAATAAGAAACAGAAAAATTGTACTTGATATAAATAAATTTAGTGAGGCTCAATCGTTTTTCTTTATCTTATGATCAATAATAGTCTTTTTTTTTTTAAATATCTTAGTAAGTATTTTGTTTGGTTGTAACTAAAGTATTTGTTTTGATTCAATTTATTATTATCATGTCATTGAACATGAGTGTATTTGTTTTGATTCAAATTATTATTATCATGTCATTGAACATGAGTTTTTATTATGTTGTTTATTGTTTATTCTTTACGTAATTTTCGCCTATAAATAATAATATTTGATTTTTCGACTTCTTTTATCATTTCATCATCTTATTCTATTCACGGAGATCTATAATAATGAGAGATAATATTATATAATGTAATGTTCATTTTTTTTAAATTGTTAACGAATGTTTTTCATCTCATAAAACCCGTGCGGCGCACGGGTTAGTAATCTAGTGGAGAGTATTTGTACACAGAATAGCAACGTTTCACCCACACAAAAAAAAAAAAAAAACACATATTAGCTGCGAGTTATTGACAAGAATATGATGTTAAAGTCCACCAAAAAATAAAATATAACAATATGAGAAAAATTTATATGTGAACAATAATATTCATAGCACACATAAACTTGCAAATATCACAATGTCTCCACTGACCTTATGTGTGGATTATGTGTTGGCTTCGACAATAAGTAATATATGTCTCAAGGTCATTTGTTTTAATCATTAATTTCAAAGACAGCACTAAGCAATATTAAAGCAATAGCAACATTATTCTTTTTGATAAGCATGCTAACACTATTTTATTTCCTTATTTTTAACCAACAAAACTCATCATTTCAAATAAATGAAACATCCCTGACCCATTAGTCACGTGTATCAACTATTATTACACACAAGAAGCAACCTTGCTCAATTAAAATGTAGGACTTATAATGTTTAAAATATATTATCTTGAATGACCATATTTCCAACATAGTGTATACAAATCATTGATGTCTTGGAGTCTGTTTAGGTTGATATACTTGAACTTATTTAATAGTAAGTAATTGTGAGATTGATTGAGAGAATTAGTAAAAATAGTGTATGACAAGTTTATAAGTATTTTCACTTTATTTTGATGAGTAGTCAATGATAACTTACAAAAATAGTTGATTTTAATTTATCTTTTATTGTAAAAATAACTTACTTAAGTTGGTTCCTCAAACATGATATATGGGTATTTATTTATTCCTTAACTATTTGATCTTTGGTTAGATCCTTGACCACAGTGTAGAAAAGATACATATTAAAAGATGTCAACCTCTGAAATGAATTTCAATTACTTCGGATAATAATTATTGCAATTGGGTGTAGAAATATTTTATAATTTAATTTAACAATAAAAAATATTAAATTGAACACAACATTTCCTTTTGTTACACCGCACTACAAAAATGCACTATTTAATAATAACCTTGATCTTGAGTTTATACTGAGGGTCCTGCTAACCGGTGCTTCCGGGGCACTGGTTAAGCATATCACAAAAGGGAATTATTACCATAAAAGAAAATTGTTTTTGACTTTATTATAAATTAATTGCACGATTTCAATGCATTAACTACTATATAATTTCCTTTTTCATATCCTTAACCAGTGCTCCGGGACACCGGTTAGCATTTCCCTTATACTAATTAATTAACATCAATTAAAGCTCTATCCCATGTTTCCTTGTTCTCTACTCAATAAATAGGCAAAACAATTACATTACACACATACGCAACATTCATGTTTTTTCTAAATTGGTCACACAAAAATTGAAGTTTCAAAATTTTCAACCATGTTGAAGGATTTGTCACAAAAACCCTTAATTTCAATTCTTGTACTTATTTTTTCCACTGTTATAGTACTATCTACACCTCCAGAGGATCCAATCAAGTGTTCTAATTCACAGAACACAACATGCACAATCACCAACTCCTATGGAATGTTCCCTGATAGAACTATATGTCAAGCTTCACAAGTTTTTTATCCAACTTCTGAACAAGAACTAGTTTCAATGGTAGCATCAGCAAGTCGAGAAAAGATCAAAGTCAAGGTTGCTACACGTTATTCACACAGCGTACCAAAATTGGTATGTCCAGAAGATTCAAATGGGATATTAATAAGCACGAAATATCTCAACAAGGTAGTAAAAATTGATGTGGAAGAAAAAACAATAACATTGGAGAGTGGTGTGACATTGAAGCAAATTATTAATGAAGCCTCAAAAAATGGTTTGGCTTTACCATATACACCATATTGGTATGGTTTAACAATAGGTGGAATGATCGGAACTGGTGCTCATGGAAGCACATTGTCGGGGAAAGGAAGTGCGGTTCATGACTATGTTGTCGAGATAAGGATCGTTAGGCCTTCGGATTCTGACGATGGATATGCTAAAGTTGAGATTCTTAATGAACAAAACAATGAAGATTTTAATGCAGCTAAAGTATCACTTGGTGTGCTTGGTGTTATTTCACAGGTATGTTGTTAGAAATTTTTTTAGATTTGGTTTTTTTGTTGAAATATGGTATTGATGTTTTTTTTTTGTTTGTATGTGTTGTTTTGTTTCTTTTTTTTATATGCTTGGATCTGAATCCTCACATGCTTGGTGAACTGAAATTAGCTCCAACCAAATATGTCCTTGATTAAAATTAGTAACCTTCCCTTCAAAAAAACTTAGTAACCCAAATTTTTAATAATGATTCATGGGTTGCGAATTAAATAAGTTTTCAATTCAGTTCTTGACTTGTAGGGCATCAAATAAATTGTCATTAGTCTCTCAAAAAAAATATAGATGATTTCTATAGAATTTTATTCGAACCTAACTCAATCTTTATAAAACTGGTCTCTAAGATGAAAACTAATCACCACTATAATCATATTATAATGTCATATCTCATTAAGCATGAGATAGTGAGACTCATAATACACACTTGTCACACCCAAAATTAAATATTTGAAATGTGACCTAAATAATTTAATAGTGGTGATATGATAAGCGACGGTGGATGGTTTGACATATTTTGAATAAACTCCAATACTATTTTAGAATTTAAATTTAGCCTAACCCAACCCTTTCATAATGTGTTTGTAAGGTGAGAATAGTCTTCAGAACTATTCATCACTAATGAACACACTTTTAGGCTATATCTAATATAATGTGTAACTCTTGAAAATTTGACATTATAACTAATGATATTTCAAAGTCTTTGTTGTTTTTTTTGCTAAATTATTTCAAAGTCATTTCTGAACTTAAAATTGGGTCGCAATGACAAACGTGATAGACACTACCAAAAAAAAAACGTGATAGTAGATTTTTCAATTATAAAAAGATTACTTCAGAGTTAAGCTAATTTAAGAAACCATACTATTTGATTTTTTGGTCAAATTTGATTTATAACTTTGTAAAAAAAAAAGGTACACGATATATTGAACAAAGTTAAAAGAGGAAAGTTCAGAAATGTGTTGTCATTACTATAAATGTACATGATATATTGAACAACTGGGAAATTCTTGTAATAATAGTGAAATAGACCAATAACCATTACCTACACCCAATAAATAACTTGACGTGAAAATTTCCTAAAAAAAATAAAAATAACTTGACGTGAAAATTTCCTAAAAAAAATAAAAATAACTTGACGTGAAAATTGACAAAAGGGGGTCATTTAATTAGCTTGTACAGTTTGTGGAAAAAAAAAAGTTTATAATGTTACTCAATTACATGTATGTGTGGATGGGTCCTTATAGCTTGCATATACATAAATTGTTCTTCTCGCTTTTAAAATTGACCATTCTTTTAATTATGTTCAGTGTGAGTTAACTCACGTTTAATTTTTTTTAACGTTAGATATTTTTCAGCGTGAGTTAACTCACGTATATAATTTTAAGATCGGTAAATGAAAAAAAAAATACAAAAGGGAGAAGAGGAATTTTCATAGAAAGATTGGTCCAACTTAGACCATTTTTTCATGGTTAGATCAGTCCATTAAATTATTTGGATGGATCCAAACAATACATACTTGTGTGGAGGGTGGATAAACATTGAGTTTTACAAAATTATGAAAGACTTAAATATGTATTTCATCTTTGTAATTAGGGGTCGTTTAAAAATTGGTCCCTATAATCGTTAATCCTGACAATTACAAGGATCAATTTTTAAATAACCCCTAATTGCAAGGATGGAATACATATTTAAGCCTTATGATTATGATATGATGTGTAGGTGTTATTTTGAGAAAAATTATAACTTAAACTTTAATAAAATTAGTGCCATCCCAATTTTGTTAAAATTGGCTCTTAATCCAAACTTTGGTTAAAAATATCTAAATTTAATTGATTTTAACAAATAAAAGCTGCATATAAGATGATTTCTTATTTGGGTTGTTTGTTTTTTCCTTGACTAGATTTATGATCGGTTGATTGTTTAGAATACTTATTCTTTATCAATAATGTTAGTGGTAATCATCCGTAAAATCTAAATCAAATGATAATATCAATATTATTAAGTTGAATATTCAACGTAGTTATCAAAATTTGAACACAAAACATGTGAATATTTAAGTAGTCTTTGTTACTCCGTCTACAAACAAACATGTACAATGAAGCCACCGGTCCGGCGAACCTACAATTTGTACCTGAATAATTACGGTGGAACATAAATTTGGACGTGAGATTTGCAAAATGAATCTTGGAACAAAACGTGCGAGAAGACATTTAATTAGTGTCCCACTTTGGAAAATTGGTGATCAACAAGGCTTATGAAACAAGTATTATGAATGACTGTATGTGCTTCTTGTTCGTCTGTTGCAATAATAGGAACAAATAAATAAATTTTTCTTTCAAAAAAATAAATAAAATAAATACATTAACCTCTTATACGTATAGTAGACAAATATCTTAGAATACTATTTTATCAGAAAATTGCATGCAGAACAACAAAAAAGACAACAAACAATAACAAATATCAATACAAATGCACATGGATACAATAGAAATAATGCAAATGTGAGCTGCATTTTTGTCCCATAATACCTAAATTTTAATATTTTCTCTTCAAATCAGGACATCATTTATTTATCTTTTGGACCTTTCGGTCCCATTAAATTCTGTTTGGAAAAATAAACTATTAATTTTCCGTTTATTATTAAGGATCCTACAAGAAAATACAAATCACAGCAGGCCGGTCTAAGGGACTGCCGCTAAAGCAAGGGCTTTAGGCCCCCAAAAATTTTAGGCCTTATTAGACTTCGAATTTTTTCGCTTTAAATATGTTCATGTTGGTCAATTTCTTTTAAACATTTTTGTGCCTAACTCGGTCAGTGGTTTAGTGGAGAGTTGTAGACTTTTAGTTTATGTTATAAATTTGATCCCAAAGGTAGCTACTTTATTGGTAATATTCAGATTTCTATGAGAATATTATGTTATTTGTTGAAAATATATTAAGATATGTTGTGTGCAACTAGAATATGCAAACGTGTCTCTGTGAGCTTATATCAGTTGGTAAGGATAATGCATAATTTATGCAAGATCTGAGGTTCGAATCCCGGACACCAAAAAAAAAAATGCAAACGTAAAAAGCAATTCATATTTGTGTTCGAATTCAATAATATACTTTGCAATTTCAAGATTTTAGAATAGATAAATAATTTTCAAGGTTTAAGAATAGGTAAATAATATCTATATTAAATATTGTTTTCAACATATATTATTAGTTAAACTAAATTTTGTATTTAAAAAGTTCTTTCGCTAATGTGGTTGAATCTAATGGAAGGAGTTAGACTCTCACAATCCGATGAATTAATATTCAAATAATGACTGAAAACGATACGCATATTTAGTGTCTGACATGCCTCCAATAATGCCTGACATACCACTTTTGTGTACGGCTCTCAGAGATGGTGGTTGAACCTTTTACTGTGTTTGGGTATCTGATGAAGGATTTTTACCTCTCATAAAACTATTTACACGTAAGTATAATAGGATCGTGTCCACAGGGAGTTGCGTATTTCATAAGCATTTTCACAATATTTGTCACTTTAAGTGTTTGGGTATAAATTGTTTGTTTGTGTAAAACTATTTTCCTAATCGACATAAAAGTAAAACGAGAAGAGATAGGGCTATTCCGCTTGCGGTCAGAGACATCAACCAAGCGTAATAGCTGCAATCTCTCGATCGATTAACGGATTCTAGCTTTTTAAACTATATTATCACAATCACTCGACAATATCATTCGTGTCCAAATGATATCGTTATTTCTAAGGGATCGTTTAAACATCGATTTCCCAAACATTTAAACGATCACAAAGTCGTTTGGGTAGTTTAATCGACGATTTCCCAACCGATTAAATTACCCAAAAGCATTAAGTTCTAGATTAAAAGTGATTATCAAATATTAACATCCATGTCTAGAGTGATAACTTAAGATAGATTGTTATTCTATTTCTAGATTCAAAAGTATGTGTCCATATCATTTTGAATCTCAATAAAACAATAAAAACAAGAATAACAACAATATTGAATAAATAAGCTAGAACCATATATTAAAAGATCAAAAGATTACATAATAGCTTGTTTGAATACCTCAAAACTACAAGAGTAGATGTAGCTACATATGTCTATGATAGCTTTGCAAAGGATGAAGAAAGGGTGAAGATTCCATGACAAGATCCATGATGTCTCAACAAATCTTGGCTTGAATCTACTCCTAACTACCTTGCTTTGTGTTTCTCTCTCTAGAAAAGCCCTAGTCTCTCTCTAAAACCAGAAAAATATGAATAAAAATGTAATAGAATCATTGGAAAGAGAAGAGAAAACTATTTATATGGGCTGACTGCGTGCCAGTTCGCTTAAGCGAAGCATAGTTCGCTTAAGCGAACATCCAGGAAATCTCCAGTTGACCATTGAGGTGCTGCCACGTGGTCCCTATCCTCTGAAGTTGGATGAATTTCGCTTAAGCGAAGCACAAGCGAACATATGAGCGAACTTTCCTGTAGCTCACTGGAACTTGGTCGCTTAAGCGAACCATAGGTCGCTTAAGCGAACTGACCTTTCTTCATGAGCGAACTGGAAGCGTGCTTGTAAGCGAACAGAACGGTTGCTCTCTGTAATTGGTTCGCTTAAGCGAACAGGAGTTCGCTTAAGCGAACGGACCTTGGTTCAGGAGCTTCCTTCTTTTGGTCCTTTCTTGTCATTTCCTGCATAAATTGGGTAGAATCAGGCATGTAAAGCATAAATGGTAAAGTTGCACTCAAATGGTAGCTTTTCCTTGGATAACTTGCAAAACAAGTCACTAATTTGCCTAAGTTAACACATGAAATATGTTACTTTTGGGCACTTATCAGTATCGACTGACCTTTTTACTGTAATTACTGTGTTTAACATATTGTTTTTCGGGGTGGGTGTCCTGGTACACCTTGTACTGAGGCATTCCCACTGCCGCTGTTAATATATTCCATTTTGATTTCTTAAAAAAAAAATAAAAATTTGTCATCATATTTAAAAAAAAAAAAATTAAATTCGAAGTAGACCTATAATTACATTGGACCGGTCCAAGATCACATATCAAAATTGTAATTTTTATTTTTATTTATTTTTTGTTTTTACAAATATTTTTTGTCTATGTGTTCTACTTTATCATTACCATTCTTATTAGTATTTTTTTTGACGAATACCGTTCTTATTAGTTGACAGGTGAAGTAAGAGTATCATTTTATTGGATGTCCCTGAAGAGACCGTAAGAGTATATATAATTTTTTCTTAAAAAAAAAGAAAGAGTATATATAATTTTAAAAATAGAAGATAAATATGAATGATGCTGAATAACATTAAGCAATTATTTGGATAACAGATTACATTAATCAAAAAAACTTAGAACAAATTAATCTTGGACCTAATCATTGAGGAATTAGCAACTCATGGCTAAAGCATAAACAACTAATACAAAAGAAGGATTTATTACATTAATTTGATAATTAACTATGAGTTTTGATGGCTTCCCACCATATCTCCAGTTCTTCGGCTTCAAATTTGCGTTTTCTTCTCCAAAATTTTGAACCTGTGGCATCAAAAACTGTTTTGATTTTATAGATCCTCTTTCTGGAACGTAAAAATCGTGCCATGATGTCCAAAAATCGTCTCACCATTGCTCATTAAATTTCAAAATAACAACAGACGCTCCTCAAATTTTATTACGATATGCAGAATTCATGACATGATATTTGTCAATTGAAACTCACAAAATTGGATAAAAGTTGTCTCACGATGTACAAAAATCGTGACACAATTGTTATTGTACTTGCCTCCTCATTTTTCGTCTTTTTCAGCTTTAGAATAACTCGAAATCATCTAAACTTTACTAAAAATGCATAAAATCGACTAACAAAACAATATATGACCTAGTGTCATTAGGTGTCACCTATAGTAGAAAACATGGTGGAAAATAGACTTAGGCTGTTTAGGCATGTAGAAAGAAAACCGACAAATTTTTTAGTAAAGAGAGTAGTCAAATAACTAGATACAGGTGAAGACCTAGAAAAACTATAAGAAAAACTATTATGATAGATCTAGAGATTAATGATAGAAGTAGAATATTATGATAGCAGAGTAACATTATGACGTTGTTTGATCCATATACCTAAGTTTATTTGGTGGGGTAAAATTTAGTTGAAGTTGTATAAACTCTTGTATACTTTATTTTAATACATGACAAACTAAAATTTATTTTCTTTCATGTTCGTTATCATGTAAAAAGGCTTAATTATGATGATTTATAATCACTTGAATATGTAGGTTACTCTAAAGCTAGAACCCATATTCAAGCGATCCATTACGTATGTGGCAAAAAGTGATTCCGATTTGGGAGATCAAGTGGTGAGTTTTGGGCATGAACATGAGTTTGCAGATATATCGTGGTATCCAAGTCAACACAAAGCTATGTATCGAGTTGATGATCGTGTTCCTATAAATACATCTGGCAATGGTCTCTATGATTTTATCCCCTTTCGTCCCACTCCTTCCATTGCACTAGCTGCCATAAGAATCACAGGTCAGCTTAATTAGTTTTGTTTTTTTTTGTCAAGTAGCCTAGTGGTTAGAGCTCATACAATTTAATTGTGGAAAAGTGGAGTGTCCGAGGTTCGAACCCTGACCCCTACATATAAAATGCGATATCCCTACTAACTGAGTTAAGCTCACGAGGATAACAATTAGCTTTGTTCTATTCAAGTATTTTATTTTTTGTCAAATTGTTCTGTTCAAAGTTATATACTCCAATATCTTTAAATTATTTTATAATATTTAAACATGTATTTAAATTAAGAAAATTTGTAATGAGCTTAGAACCAAGTAATAGTTGTCCTTGTGAGCATAGCTCAGTTGGTAAGGACAATGTATAATATATGTAAGGTCCGAGGTTCGAACTTCAGACACCACAAAAACAAAAACCAAGTAATAGTTACTTCCCTTTTAAACACAAGCAAAATGATCTTACACCATGCATAAATGTCTTTTTCGTTGCCGCACAAAATTAACCTAAAAATTTACAAATTCTTTAACACTTCATAGATCTGTTATGAATTGAAGTTAGTTTGATTTTTAATTCTGTCTTTCGTTTCGTTAGTTAGCTTAATTCATAAGATTATTAACTCAAAATTACATTTTACAAAGTCAATAGATTTAAAAACTATAGTGATATGGACTTGGATATTTATAGATCAAAATATCATATCATGTGCATGTTAGTCATGGCTAGAGAAAAACAACATTAAAATTTATTTTAATGTTGCTGACATTTTTTGTATTATTGTTGGAGTTGAAGAGGATCTTGATGAATTCACTGGTAATGTTGATGGAAAGTGCAGAGTTGCAAAATTAACAACAAATATTCTCTTCAAATCTGCTTATGGGCTTACGAATAATGGTACTCTCTATGACTCAAACTATAATAGTATTAGTGTTAATTTCATACTATTAAAAAATTAAATCCAATTTCATAAGCTAAATGTTTTAATTTCAAAAATTTGTATGCTTGTAGGTATAATCTTCACTGGATACCCTGTAATTGGATTTCATAATCGTCTTCAATCTTCTGGATCATGCTTAGATAGTCATCAAGATGCAAAGATAACAACATGTGCTTGGGACTCAAGAATAAAAGGAGAGTTCTTTCAGCAATCCACATTTCGAGTTAGTTTATCTAAAGTGAAAAACTTTATTGAAGATATACAAAAGCTAGTTCAATTAGTGCCAAAGGGGTTATGTGGAATAGAGCAATACAATGGAATTCTAATGCGTTATGTTACAGCTTCTAGTGCTTACCTAGGAAACCAAGAGGATGCATTAGACTTTGATATCACATATTATCGTAGCAAAGATCCAATGGCTCCTAGGCTTTATGAAGACATTCTTGAAGAGATTGAACAAATTGGAATTTTCAAGTATGGAGGGTTACCTCATTGGGGTAAGAATAGAAATGTGGCATTTGAAGGAGTTTTCAAAAAGTACAAAGATATTGAGAAATTTTTGAAGGTTAAAGAGAAATATGATTCACAAGGACTTTTCTCTAGTACATGGACGGATCAAGTGCTTGGAATAAAAGAAGGTGTGACAATATTGAAAAATGGGTGTGCATTAGAAGGTTTGTGTATTTGTTCACAAGATAGCCATTGCAATCCAAGTAAAGGGTACTTTTGTAGACCGGGCAAAATTTACAAGGACGCAAGAGTTTGTTCTCGTGTGTAATTTAATTGGGGGGCTAAGATTTAAAATATACATGGTCATTTTTTCTTGAAGAAATATAAACATGGTCATTTGTTAAGGTTAAATATTTATCATTAACTTTCTAAAAGAATAATGTATGCCGAATAATTTGTGCGTGATTATTTATACTCTAATGGGAGAATTTAAGTTTTAATGTTATAATTCAGCTTCCTCTCCCTTTCCAGCAAACCGACCCTAATTTTCTCTCTCTAGATTTTCTCATCTCGTTTCTTCATTGGGGGGTGGTTTTGGGTCAATTTTTGACTTGAAATCACCCCTCTTCATCTTTTTCTCTCTATTTCAATTTAAATAAGTGACTTTCACATAAATCTAGATTTTTTTTCTTTGTGATTTCATCATCTAAGTGTGGTGGTTTGTTGTTCTTCATCTTGTGCGGCGTTGTTTGCTTTCCCATCTTCTTGCGGTGTTCATTTTATTCCTATTGAAAGATCGATTATTCAATCAAAGATTTGGATGTCAACGTTGCAGATTCGGAGGCCATGGATATTCCGATGACTTTAATTTTATCATATATTTTTGTATGCATTATTCCGTTATATGCTATTAACTTGGATGCTGTGAGTTTGCTCACAGATTCATTCTTTACGTTTTTAGCGGTGTTGAATGATGTAATCTCTCGATTTGAATGAATGAATATCATTTTATTTTTGTCAAAAAAAATGTTATAATTCAGTATTCCGTTTATATGCTTTTAGTGGCCCCTTTGAATGGTGGGGATGGGGGCAAAATAGCTTAGTTTTTAAATAAATAAAAAAAAGTTTGAAATAGATATTTTTGAATGGTAAAATGGTTTAAAATAGACCAAAATTTTTAATAATAAAAAAAATAGTTGAGATGGATCGGTTTTTATAATTGAAAAAATGGTCAAAATATGCTCAATTTTGAATATAAAAGATGGAAAAATTCTTAATCATTTTAATTGGGCAATAAAATCTAAACCGACAAAGAAATTGGCCCAAACCGTAATAAACTGAAGAACATTACTTTTTCCACCCTATGTCTTTCCTCGTGCGACCTTTTTTTTTTCTTCCAAAATTACCTTCGGAGTATTCCGGATTATATAATTCGAAATGATGTTTTCTTTTGTTAAAGGGTTAAAAAATGAGTAACGGACTTTTTCGGATTTGTTAATCCGGAAACTTCAAAAAATAAGATTCGTTACATGATGTTTCCGGATTACATAATCCAGAAACCCCCTAAACACCTTTTTTCAAAGTGAAATAGTTCGGATTATATAACCCGAACTGTATTAGCACAAATTCTAAACATGTTTGTAACATGGATAGTCATTTTAGGGACAATATTAATCTTCCTAAGTCTCATCCTTATGTTTTGGGTCATTGTTACCTGTTCTTAGTCAAAAATCGGGTTTTTGGACTACTTGATTGGATTGCTCCGAAACTTCCTCAGAAAATCAGAAAAAATTCAAGGAGCATGACAGGTTTAGACCCATTTTTCAAGGTAAAATAGTCTTACGGGACTCAGCCCCTCAAAATCCAAAATTCTATCGTTTAGAACCATTTTTAATTATTTTTTTTTAATTTTTCATATCCTCAAAAAAAATCCGAAAAAACTTGCATTAGTTTTATTTGATTTTTAGAATTTTTTGGTGCTATTTTTATATTTTTATGATTTTATTTGACAGGTTTTTAGCATTTTTTACTTAGTTCTTTTGTTGTTTTAAAAAGCAAAATTCAAAACTGCTGAAATGTGAGAGAGTCTGATGGCTGATTATACATAAGAATTGTCCGGATTATAAAATCCGAAATAGTAAACATGAATCCGGATTTTAAAATCCAAAATGCACAAGGACATTTTTGAAAATTTTACAGGACGCGGGAGAAGGCCATATGGTGGGAAAAGTAATAGTCTAAACTGAAATGACCCGTTCAAAATAACCCTAATGACCCGAACCCAATAAAACTAAAATAAAAAATACCCTAATTAAGGCCTAGACATATCGCCGGTCGATTTGAGGGTTTGGGCTTGAACCCAAACCAAACGGATGCCCACCTTAGTCCCTGTAATATTCCACAATTAGGAGTCAAAATCCTAAGAGGATCTAGCTCCACCATTAATGTAAAAGTTAAAAGTCATCCTTTATAACTGTTTAAATGATTTTTTCCCAAAAATACTCAATGTAAAAGTATGATATGTCATGTTCATGATAAGTTTTTAACAAATTTTATATCTTATCCTTTATTTTGTTTTTTAACTCTTCGGTTTCTAGAGAAAATGGATCCTGGAAATTCGGAGTTAGGAATATCAAAGTTAGCCTCTCCTAAACAATTTATCTCTGATAAAACTCATTAACCATTTGAATATAATTGCTTGATTATATACTATGCTTTCTTCACAAACCAAAAAATAAAAATTATATGTACATTGAATAATAAACTAGATATTGTGTTTTCTTTTTAAAAAAGCTTAGTGAGTTAGACTCCAAGTGATCATTAGGGTCAGGGTAGACCTCAATGTTCAACGAACGCTCACAAAGGTACTTACCGATCACACATCCAAAAAGTTCTCACATAGTTGAACCCATATTCTTACGGATGAGTTAACTCCTTAACGACTAAACCAACCTTTATTGGTAACTAGATAATAGGTTTTAAATGTACAAAACAATAATATAATACTAAAATATAAATCAAATTCAAATGATGAAATTGCACATGTGACATAACTTTATATGCTTAAAGAATGTTAACTTCAACTTTAAATAAATGCCCCAATTTGCAATGGATTATAATAAGATGCAAGTTTTTCTTATGTTGCACATCAAACTAGTTCTAAGCTTAATGAAACAGTCCTATTTATACAGATTCATTGCCAAATGAAATATATGCCTCAAGTTCTGAACCAGACTCTTCAAAGGATACTATTATGACTAAAAAGATAGAGAGGGGAAAATAATACTGTTTTTTATTAAATGGAATTTTAAACAGAAATTACACTCCTGGGTATAACCATGGAGGAACAACAATGAAATGATAAAGGTGTAAAAGAAAGAAGCTTCTCAGAGAGAGAAGTACCTTGAGAGGGTCCAGAAAGAGAGGAGAGATATCAAATATTCTACACTCATTCCTTATAACCCTTCAGCCTAGTACTAGGAAACTTCCTACACTCACTACGTCTTACTTCCGTATTTCCCGGATCCATGACAGAATTATCTTCATTTCCTTCATTCTGTCATGCTGAATCATCATTATGTGGGGCCTGTTCAATGATTGGAGGCCTCTCAGATACCTTAATACTTCATTATTTTTTGTCAGTGTTCCACACTATGTCTTGCAACCCTGATGAAAAGATTTTGTAGAACTGCATACAAAACAATGAATAAGATGTTAAAAAGATTTATATGCCTATAAATAGATTTATATTTCTTTTGCCCAAAAAACTAAATTGAGAATCAAAATAATTTTCACATGCCTTGTGAAACTCTAGTGTGTCGCCGCCTGTTTTTCGCAGCTCCACCATATGCAAGGACGGAGCCACTTCAAAAACCTGTAACCATAAGCAAACAAAAGGAAGAAACCAATGAAAATCTATTTGATATCATGGTAACAATTTTGGATTATTTTTTAAAACCTTTGGTAAAACAAAGAGTTTAGCTTGGCGAAACAAAATCCATGCCTCAAAATTGAAAACAAGTTCACAAGAATAAAGTCAAGCAATATGGATTCATTGCGGTTGGGATATCACCGCATTCACACAGACATTGCATTGCTGACAGTCGGATTCAGATCAGACAGTTGACAAAATATGCTGATTTGGATTATTATTTTTAAATCTAAAATATCAAACTTGAAAATCGGATCACCCGATTTGGGTCCAACTGTCATCGATGTGCTGATTGTATGAATTCATGGTATCCTAACTGTAGGTAATCTTGATCCTAAATCAAGCCAAGTACATTTGATGACCAAAAATAGTGAATTAAGAATCTACGATAACAATTAGATGAAAGAGACAACATAAGAAAATAGAAATTACCATTCTTTGCCATAAACATTTAACAATTTTTTGCCTAACTACACATTTAGAAATGAATCAGTACCTCAGTAGCCACTGAAAGGTGACCCTTCCTTCCACTTTTATCACCCTGCAACTTCATCTGCAGAATTTGAATGTAGATAAATCAAGTACTATATAACATTGACAATTTAAAACTTTAATCCTTCTTTGCAGTGATTAATCACACAAATCTGATGTCTTAACAAATAGAAAAATCAAGACTGTTGCTTGTTGTAAATTTGTTACCTTGTAATTGCGCTTGTGAACATTAAATCCGAGAGGTTTGGCAGCCTCCTCAATCTTAGAAATAATTTCATTTGCAGGACGCTGTGAAGTGAAATGTGTTTCGCGCTTTACAACCCCCTAGGTGTCAATGAGATCAAATTAAATGGAGAAACAAGCATAATTAGCTAGAAAGAATAATCATAGCCATCGATATTTTGTTATCTAATTACTACTAAAAAGGAATCGAGTATATTTTCCAACGCATACTACTTTAAAATGTTGAATAGCACATACTAATTTTTTCACACACCTTTTCCTTCTCAAACAAATTGCCAAGATTGAAGCTGTCCGATCTAGAAATAAGCTCAAAAGCATTCATTGACACCGGTTTCTCTTTGGTCTCCGTCACAAGATTTTCCTACATATCAAAGAAAAGTTATTGATTAGTTGTATCCAAGGTTTTACATTGCTTCTGAAATCACATTGTGATACTTAATATAGGGAAATATTATGGTTAAAGACGGTTAATGAGGCCACATCGCGATTGCAATCCAATCACGGAGACATCAAAAAGCCTTTGTTGTATCTATGTGCATTGTGTTCCTATAATTTATGCAAGATATTTAACAGACCTATTGGGAAAAACGCAATAAACAGTACCTTGGAATCATTGAAAGCAGCAGCAACATCATCTACATTGACATCTTCCTCGGTAAAAAATGCCGGCTTGTATCCTTTTCTGAACCATTCATGTTGCAAGATTTCAGGAATCTTTATCCTCTACACAAAACAAACCAATACATAATACATAACCACTTATATAACAATCGTTTATGCTATAAAAACTTCATTAAGCTGAACAATGCCAAGTAGGGAAAAGAGTACATGTAAAGCTGTAAAAGTAAGAAAACTTTCGGTTAAAAACTCACCGTTATAGGGTTCGGGTTAAGTATAGACCTGAGCAGTTTCTTTGCCCCAGGCGAAAACCAAGAAGGAAATTTGAAATCAGCTCTACCAATCTGAAATATATGACATGATTTTCACCCCAAAAAAACATAATAACATGAGCAACTTCTGTTTCACTTTTTATTCTTTTGGATTACTATATATAATGAAAGTACTCACTCTTCTATACAGTGAAATTAGATTTGGCTCGTCGAACGGCAAGTACCCGGCCATAAGTACAAAGAGAATGACTCCACATGACCAAATATCAGATGAAGAACCAACATAACCTCTATCATTAAGCACCTGATACAAAAGGACACACCAATTAACATTTACTTTAGTTTGAGAAAACAAAATGAGTCTTTCATTTGATCCACAAAGAAAAAGTACTACCTCAGGAGCAACGTAATTCGGTGTTCCACATGCCGTGCGGAGAAGTTCATCCTCCTGTAATAAATATATATGAATTTAACAAAGATGTGTCCTAACTCCTAAGGTTATTCAAATGTAACACTCATCTACTAGGTTAAAGTATAATCCAAAACCAAATTATTTGGAATAATTGAATCAAATAATTATTTGGGATTAATATAATCATACCTGCTGTGAGTATGTACTTAATCCAAAATCTGAAACTTTAAGAACACCATTTGTGTCTAAAAGAAGATTCTCTGGCTACAAAAAAAGAGTAACAATAGTTTATTCATGTTCAAAACTAACAAATTATTAATTAAATTAGAGAGGAAAAAAGAGGATTAAGGAAGTTGTTAGACCTTCAAATCTCTGTGATACACTCCTCTACTATGGCAGTAATCAACTGCATTGATTAGTTGTTGGAAATAACTTCTTGCTTCATCCTCTTTAAGTTTCCCATTTGTAGCCTATAAATTAATTTACCAATTAACCTTAGAATTCTTGACATCTAGTCAACTAGATGTGCATGATCCAAGAAATACTTCATGAATAATGAGCTATGGAACACAGTCACATACAGAGGTCACGACACTGACACTGACACATATAATAATTTTAAAACATGGAAGTGATTGAGTCTAACTACATTTGTTAGTATCATGCCACTCTCCAAGACTGACGCGTGTCTGATAGTAAGCACACAAATGCCGAGAGGTGTTAAAAAAATCTTTATATGCAAACATCAATATACTTTGAGAAACACAACTTCACATAAAAGAACTTCCATCTGAATTAGGCTCGGACTTCTTTCGGGATAGATGTGGTCTTCCAAACTACAAATTTCCTTAATCTGTGGTAGTTTTTATTTTGTTGTTTTATTTTTGTCTATTTCTGAGGGTTTTGGCCTAGTCTCCCTTCTTTGTACATATTTTTTCCCTTTTTTTTTTAATAAAAATTGAGTTTGGCGGCATAGGATGGAGGTTCCCCAGGGTGCCATCCTAGTTGGGATGTCGGTGGTTCCTCTTGATGGTTGTCCTCTCTCCCGGTTCATCCAAAAAAACATGTTCCAAAACAAGTAAAAATGGGGAAATGTGAAATAAAGGAAACAACTTACAATTTTGTCAAATAGTTCTCCTCCATTAACCAACTCCAAGACAATGTAAATCTTTGTTTTGCTTGCCATCACCTATGCTTAAACAGAGAACAATTAATGTAGTTTTTTCACGGTGCATGCATCCTTTTCCAATTGGTTTTCTTACAACAACAAAAAAAGAGTAATAATATAACCCAAAAAATTCTCTTGCATAGATAACAGCAAGGTACCTCAAATATTTTGATAACGTTTGGATGATTAATTATCTTCATAGCTGAAATTTCTCTCTTCAACTGCCAAATTCAAATTCAACACAAGAAAAAAGATATCAAAGATCAATGTCGGAAAAAAATAGCGGGTAATTGATGAATTTGAATTTATAACTGATAACGAATAAGATAACCGATAACAGATAAAAGTGTACCTGATCCATCATCTTGTGTTTGAGTACATGATTACGATCAAGAATTTTGATGGCAACATAATCTCCATTTTCAACATTCTTAGCCAACTTCACCTTAGCAAAACTTCCTTCACCAATTGTTTTTCCCAGCTCATACTTCCCTACTCTAGTACGTGGTGCTTGTGTTACCTTATTACTCATCATGTACAACAATTCTGTACTTTCCTTTCTCTCTATGAATTCCACAAAATCAATGTTCGAAACAAATTCAGTGTTAGATACGCAAACTATTGGTAGAGTGATGATATCTGTACATCCAATTGGCGACAATCTTGTTTTTCTCAAAAAAATTATTCAAAAATTGTCATAAAATGATCGTACAAATATCATTTCTCCTATATGTTTAAGATAGTGTTTTAAGGTAATGACGAATGAGGATGGAAAAAGAGATATTAGATGAAATATTGTATGATATATTGAATGATTGAATGAATACTTGTGTTCAAAGTGTGGGGTCAAGAGGAAGGTATGGTCCCCACAAAAATTGTGGTTTTTGGTTGAGAGGAACAAGACAAACTAAAACTTGTGTTCCCTCGTAACTGTTAATTTGGACCACTAAAAAGATGCGTCCAACTTGAAACCATTGAATGTAAGTCATTGATTTGTTATAAAAACGGTCTAATGGTGTAGATTAAAGGTAGGAAACCTGAGATGTAAATTGCTTCCTTTGTCTCATTTCTGTGTCATTTTTTCAAAAAATATTTTAATGGTATCCTCAAGCAACATTGGCTCGAGACAACCATGGATAAGATTGTTCTCGAACAATGGATTGTGATGTCAATGAAGGGGGATTCACGGATTCCCTACGCCATGCATGCTTCTTCTTGATCGCTCTTGCTTACTTCACTGGTTTCCTCGAAATTTCCTATAATACAAATTTATCATCTTTTGTATATTTTGATAAATTAATACCATAAATAGATGCATGCAAATGGTAAGAACGATAAAATACCGTATTTTACTAGGAATTCAACCCGTGCGTTGCACGTATTTGTTAAAATACAGTTAAATAATAAAACGGTAATATTGATTTAAGTACACTCAATTTTAGTTTAAAATGTTTTTTTTTAAATTGAAAAAATAATGAGCATTTCGTTTGATAGAAATTAAAATTAGAACTGGTTGTTTAAAAAAAAGTTGAAGGTTTAATGACCCTAAGAAAATAAATAGAGGTTTATAGATATTTTTATCGTACAACCTTAAATACATTATATTTGATAATTTTTGTATGTTTTTCTTTTGTTATATAGAAAAGGTGCATGTTTGTAAATTTTATTTTATTTTTAAAGAATATATTTGCTGTTTGAGAAAGACATGTAAAAGAATTAAAAGGCAATTATATTTTACCTTCTTTTTGGTTGAAAAGGAAATTGCTCTATAAAAAAAAGATTAAAAGGAATTTAAAAATTAAAAATAGTCTGACCAAAAAAGTAAAGAAAACCCCATATTTCAAGGAATCATCCTAAGTGGTGGATTTTGCCCAAAAAATTAGAGGGACGGACAAATACTAACTAAAATATTATAAGTTTTTTTTATCATGAGCTAGTTCAAACTCTGAATATTATAAGTTTTGGCTTAATTGCATGTGAAGTCTTTTATGTTCATTTCAGGTTTTAAATTGGACCTTTACATTTTAAAAGTTTTAAATTGACCCTTATGTTTTAAGAGTTTTAAGTTGGTTCAAAACTTTACTCGATTGGAATAAGTTAGTATCTTCCTTCACTTGACCGTTTAAATATCCGGATTGACAATATGGATGATGAAATTAGTTTTAAGCCATTTTTTAAATTTTGTTTTTATAAGTGAATTATTTTTTCATAGTCACAAACATAAATGAACAATGTTTTGATCAGAAAACATGTAAGAAAAATGGATATTGAAAATAAAACAAATTTATATTTGAAAAGATAAGATAGTGGGTACTTATTGAGAATAGACATGATTTGTTAAACCCTGCTACATAGAAAAAACACAAAAGAATAAAACTACGAAATTGAGAGCATGGGCCATTTTATTCGGTATTAGATTTTGTATGAATATAACACACACATTGATACCTCTTCATCAATCAAGACCATATCTATACTAAGCAGTTCATTTTTCTTATTGATATGGAAATTGTCCCATAGTCTAGAAATGCGCACTTTTAGACTACTCTCCCCTGTGGTGTTGGCGAGGTTGATCAAAAACCTTAGTTGATACATTTTTCATCTGGTTAAATAAATGTGTGAATTGAAAATTAAAGGTGCTCTAAATCATAGAAAGTGGCATGTAGTTAAAACATTGTTTGCAAACGTAAGGTTTCAATCATGAATACAAAGGGAACTTCTATAATCAATATTATCTTCTCTAATTTGCATCGGTTTCAATCATTATAAAAATGTTCAGAAAAAAAAAGTTTTCAAACTTCCTAGAGTTGAAGTATATTAATGTATCGGTTTTTGTTTTATTTTAGAATTAATTTGTATCACTATTTCAATAGAAAGTGGCAAGGTTTTTTTTTTTTGACAGAAAGAGTGGGAAGGTTTTAATACAATAGAGATAGAGAATGAAAGTTGGAGCTTTTTTTTAGATATGCCAAGATCGTTTTTATGAGACAATTGATCGTTTTTTTATTTTATTCCTCTACATAGTGTAAATAAATATATGAAGACCAAACATAATACTTGAATTAGAAATAAATAAATTGTGCTATAAATAATTTGAATGAACACTATTAGCAACATATGGGTTTTAAAATTGTACCAAACTTACTCATTCCTTTGAAATGGTAGAGAGTTAAATTAATGGAATTTTTCTTCATCATATATAGTAGCTGAATCCTAAAAGAAACAGAAACTTTAAAAAGTACAGCATCAAGTTGCACTACAAATGAGACTTATATTTGGAAGTGATTGATGCACGCGATATTCATATTTTCGGCTACCCAAAAAAAAAAAAAACGGAAGCAAATACATTTTTGATACATAAGTACTGTAAATATTAATGTTTGGTATGAACGGATTTTATTTCAACAAATGTGAAGCAGTTGCTACATGATAACATTGACATTTGTTATCTCACAAATGTATAGAAGCTGAAAAATGAATCAATTGAATAGGGAAGGTTGGAAATTTTTTGTACAACTTTATTGGATTAGATCGAAACTAAGAGTGTATGAATCAAGAAAAGAGACGCCACAACAACACAATTATAGCTTAAGGATGACTCAAGCTTAGTAAACAAATCAAGTTTTTTTTAGAGGTGTCATGTTATCACAATGCTTGCTGAAGAAAAACCAAAGCTTACATTAGAAAATAGAAAAGAAAAAGAAAGATTACAATAGAGTATAGATAGAGAATAGATAGATAGATGAATAGTAGGATATAGTGATAGAATATGAATCCAAATTTATAGTTGTAAAAATTTAGATAATAATTAGAACGGTGGAGCTGTTAGGAATATGTATCAATCCAACAAATTGTAACTCATTAGTTTTAACACAATTGACTGCTTAGAAAAGAGAGAGCCACGTGGTGAATGCTTAGAAAATTAGTTAAAAAGAAAAAAATTAGTGAGGTGACACATAAGCAAAGTGTAGTTTAGAATACATGTATACAGAGATTTACTATCAAAAATAATTTTCCTTTGTAAGCAAAAAAATATACCCCTTTAATGTTTGACCAAAATACATTTAATTTTTTAAACTTCCTACTTTTATTATGTGATGCAATAAATATGTCAATGTTTACTCCTTTGTAAATTGATTGATCTTCTTTTACATGCTCCACATAGCCTTCATCCGAAAAAAACTAATGGTTGATGTAATCAATGTTTTGAAAATCAGATTGGAGGTTAAATCGTTGTGATATTCGGGTCAAGGTTCAATCGGTTGAACCATTATTGAACCAGATTATTAATTGAAAATAAATTTAATTTTTTATTATATATTTTGTTCCAACACTTTATAGGCATGTTCCAAAACTCAATGTAGAAGTACGATATGACATGTTCATGATAAGCTTTTAACAAATTTTTATATCTTATCCTTGTTCTTTATTCGGTTTTTAGGAGAAATGGATCTTGATAATTCGGAGTTAGGAATATTGGACAGTTTCTCTGGGGTGAAAAGCTCATTAACTATTTGAATACAATTGTTTGGTTATATATTATGCTCTCTTCATGAACCAAAAAATAAAAATTATATGTTCATTGAATAATAAACTAGATATTGGGTTTTCTTTTTAAAAAAGTTTAGTTGAGTTAGACTCCAAGTGATCATTAGAGTTAGGGTATAGACCTCAATATTCAACGAACGCTTACAAAGGTACTTACCGATCACACATCAAAAAAGTTCTCATATCGTTGAACTCATATTCTTACGGGTGAGTTAACTCCTTAACAACTAAACCAACCTTTATTGGTAACTAGATAATGTGTTTTAAATGTACAAAACAATAATATGATAATAAAATTTTGTCAAAAAAAAAAATGATAATAAAATATAAATCAAATTCAAATGATGAAATTGCACATGTGACATAACTTTATATGCTTAAAGAATGTTAACTTCAACTTTAAATAAATGCCCCAATTTGCACATCAAACTAGTTCTAAGCTTAATGAAACAGTCCTATTTATACAGATTCATTGCCAAATGAAATATATGCCTCAAGTTCTGAGCCAGACTCTCCCAAGGATACCTTAATACTTCATTATTTTTTGTCAGTGTTCCACACTATGTCTTGCAACCCTGATGAAAAGGTTTTGTAGAACTGCATATAAATCGATGAATAAGATGTTACAAAATGTGCTAATTACTTGTTAACTAACCAAAATATTAACACTTGTTTAAGCAAAGAAAATAAGTAAAAAGAAAAAAAGAGCAATGTCAAACACCTATAAAGAGCAATTTCAAATATAAATAGATTTGTTAATTTTACTTTTTTTGCCCAAAAACTAAATTGAGAATCAAAATAATTTTCACTTGCCTTGTGAAACTCTAGTGTGTCGCCGCGTGTCTTTCGCAGCTCCACCATATGCAAGGAAGGAGCCACTTCGAAAACCTGTAACCATAAGCAAACAAATGGGAAGAAACCAATGAAAATGCATTTGATATTATGGTCACAATTTCAGATTATTTTTTAAAACCTTTGGTAAAACAAAGAGTTTAGCGTGGCGAAACAAAATCCATGCCTCAAAAATCAAAACAAGTTCACAAGAATAAAGTCAAGCAATATGGATTCCTTGCGGTTGGGATATCACCGCATTCACACAGACATTGCATTGCTGACAGTTGGATTCAGATCAGACGGTTCACAAAATATGCTGATGTGGATTTTTGTTCTAAATCCAAAATATCAAACTTGAAAATCGGATCACCCGATTTGGGTCCAACTGTCATCGATGTGCTGATTGTGTTAATTCATGGTATCCTGAATGTACCAAATCTTGATCCTAAATCAAGCCAAGTACAATTGATGACCAAAAATAGTAAATTAAGAATCTATGATATCAATTAGATGAAAGAGACAACATAAGACAATTGGAATTACCATTCTTTGCCATAAACATTTAACTACACATACAGAAAATGCCTACAATCATATAGGAATGAATCAGTACCTCAGTAGCCACTGAAAGGTGACCCTTCCTTCCACTTTTATCACCCTGCAGCTTCATCTGCATAATTAAAATGTAGATAAGGTCAAGTTACTGTATGATATTAACAATCTAAAACTTCGGATCCTTCTTTACAGTGATTAATCACACGAATGAAACGTCTTATAACAAATTGAGAAATGAAGACTAGTGCTTGTTGTTAATTAGTTACCTTGTAATTGCGCTTGTGAACATTAAATCCGAGAGGTTTGGCAGCCTCCTCAATCTTAGACATAATTTCATTTGCAGGACGCTGCGAAGTGAAATGTGTTTCGCGCTTTACAACCCCCTATGTTGTAAATAAGTACAAATAAAATGGAGAAAAAAAGCATAGTTAGCTAGAAAGAATAATCATAATCATCAATATTTTGTTAGCTAATTACTACTAATAAGGAGGAATCAAGGTATATTTTGCAAAGCATGCCACTTTAAAATGTTGAATAGCACATAATAATTTTTTCACACACCTTTTCCCTCTCAAACAAATTGTCAAGATTGAAGCTTTCCGATCTAGAAATAAGCTCAAAAGCATTCATTGACACCGGTTTCTCTTTGGTCTCGGTCACGAGATTTTCCTACATATCAAAGAAAAGTTATTGATTAGTTGTATCCAAGGTTTTACATTGCTTCTGCAATCACATCGCGATACTTAATATTGGGAAAAAATTTGGTTAAAGACGGTTAATGAGGCCACATCACGATTGCAATAAAATCATGGAGACATCAGAAAGCCTTTGCTGTATCTATGTGCATTGTGTTCCTATAATATATGCAAGATATTTAATAGACCTATTGAGAAAGAAAACGCAATAGACAGTACCCTAGAATCATTGAAAGCTGCAGCAACATCATCCACATTGACATCCTCTTCCTCGGTAAAACATGCCGGCTTGTATCCTTTTCTAAACCATTCATCTTCCAAGATTTCAGGAATCTTTATTCTCTACACAAAACAAACCAATACGTAAGCACTAACAATCGCTTATCCTATAAAAACTTCATTAAGCCGAACAATGCCAAGTAGGGAAAAGAGTACATGTAAAGCTCTAAAAGTAAGAAAGCTTTCAGTTAAAAACTCACCGTTAGAGGGTTCGGGTTAAGTATAGACGTGAGCAGTTTCTTTGCCTCGGGCGAAAACCAAGACGGACATTTGAAATCAGCTCTACCAATCTGGAATATATGACATCATTTTCACCCCAAAAAAACATAATAACATGAGCAACTTCTGTTTCACTTTTTATTCTTTTGGATTACTATATATATATATATATATATTATGAAATCACTCACTTTTCTATACAGTGCAATTAGATTTGGCTCATCGAACGGCAAGTACCCGGCCATAAGTACAAAGAGAATGACTCCACATGACCAAATATCAGATGAAGAACCAACATAACCTCTATCATTAAGCACCTGATACAAATGGATACACCAATTAACATTTACTTTAGTTTGAGAAAACAAAATGAGTCTTTCATTTGATCCACAAAGAAAAAGTACTACCTCAGGAGCAACGTAATTCGGTGTTCCACATGCCGTGCGGAGAAGTTCATCCTCCTATAATAAGTATATATGAATTTAACAAAGGTGAGTCCTAAGGTTATGCAAATGTAACACTCATCTACTCGGTTAAAGTATAATCGAAAACCAAATTATTTGGAATAATGGAATCAAATAATTATTTGGGATTAATATTATCATACCTGCTGTGAGTATGTACTTAATCCAAAATCTGAAACTTTAAGAACACCATTTGTATCTAAAAGAAGATTCTCTGGCTGCAAAATATAGGGAGTAATATTCTTTTGATTAACTAAAACTTAAGAAAGAGTAAAAATAGTTTATTCATGTTCAAAACTAACAAATTATTAATTAAATTAGAGAGGAAATAAGAGGATTAAGGAAGTTGTTAGACCTTCAAATCTCTGTGATACACTCCTCTACTATGGCAGTAATCAACTGCATTGATTAGTTGTTGGAAATAACTTCTTGCTTCATCCTCTTTAAGTCTCCCATGTGTTGCCTATAAATTAATTTACCAATCAACCTTAGAATTCTTGATATCTATTCAATTTGATGCATGATCCAAGAAATACATCATGAATAATGAGTTATGGAATACAAACACCTACAAAGGAAACCACATTGACACATAATAATTTTAAAACACGGAACTGATTGAATGTAACTACATCTGTCAGTATCATGCCGCTCTCCAAGACTGACGCGTGTCTGATACCAAGCACTCATTCAGTCTGAAGTATGAGTGCTACATAGATACTAGAGGTGTTAAAAAATCTTTATATGCAAACATTAATATATTTTGAGAAACACAACTTCATATGTTCCAAAACAAGTAAAAAATGGGGAAATATGAATAAAAGATCAAACAACTTACAATTTTGTCAAATAGTTCTCCTCCATTAACCAACTCCAAAACAATGTAAATCTTTGTTTTGCTTGCCATCACCTGTGCTTAAGCAAAGAACCATTAATGTAGTAGTTTTTTCACGGTGCAATGTTAATAAAAAAAATTACAGATGGAAAAAACAAACATTATATTTAGTTGTTCTTGAAATTTTAGAAGAGATGTGTTATAAATAAAACACATTATAAACTTTTTTTTTTTGTGAAGTAGTTCAATGGTTGGAGCTCACACATTTTAAATGTGGAGAGGTGGCCCCGGCCCCTACATATAAAATACATTTGTGGGACACATTATAAACTATTTTAATCAGTTTTAATTTGACTGGATTTTGTTTTTGGTACAACTTTTGACTGGATTATAATCAATTTCTTAAAAAACGGTAATAATATAACAAAAAAAATATTCGCTTACATAGTACCAAAAAACGAAACCACCAACTAGATAACACAACAAGGTACCTCAAATATTTTGATAACGTTTGGATGATTAATGATCTTCATAGCTGAAATTTCTCTCTTCAGCTGCCAAATTCAAATTCAACACAAGAAAAGAAAAACCAAAGATCAGTGTCGTAAAAAAATATCGGATAACTGATAAATTCTATCGCAATGAATGAATTTGAATTTATAACTGACGAATAATATAATCGATAACAGATAAGATTGTACCTGATCCATCATATTGTGTTTGAGTACATGATTACGATCAAGAATTTTGATGGCAACATAATCTCCATTTTCAACATTCTTAGCCAACTTCACCTTAGCAAAACTTCCTTCACCAATTGTTTTTCCCATCTCGTACTTCCCAACTCTAGTACGAGGTCTTGGTGGTACCTTATTACTCATCATGTACAACAATTCCACAAAATCAATGTTCAAAACAAACACCTTTATTTTCAGTTAAGTTTCGTTACTTAAACGTACTTGACACAAATTCAATGTTAGATACGCAAACTATTGGTATGTGTATAAGATAGTGTTTTAAGGTAGTGACGAATGAGGATAGAGAAAGAGATATAGATGAAATATAGTATGATATATAGAATGATTATACGTGTTTCAAACGTGTGGGGTCATAAGGAAAAAATGTGGTCCCTACAAAAATTGTGGTTTTTGGTTGAGAGGAACAAGACAAAAATATTACATGAATGACAAACTAAAACATGTGTTCCCTAGGCCATGCATGCTTCTTCTTGATTGCTCTTGCTTACTTCACTGGTTTCCTGGAAATTTCCTATAATATTAATTTAATATTTTTTGTATATTTTGAAAAATAAATACCATAAATAGATGCATGGAAATGGTAAGAACTTTAAAAAAAATAAAAAATAAAAAATACCGTTTTATTTACTTTCAAAAATTATTATCCTTCATTCCTAATATAGTCTTTTGACTGTTTCAAAAAAATATATAGTCTTTTGATTTTAAACTTAAATACATTTAATTTTTTTAATCCTCCTACTTTTATTACGTGATTCAATGTATTTAGGGATGTAAATGAGTATCTATTAAAATCATGCTCGCCTGGTATTTGTCCCTCCTTACACTATTATAAACCAAAAATTAGTTTTTAGATACGTTGAATAATTGATGTATTTGATTTATATTAGAGATCAAATATATCATTTATTTAATAAATTTTAAAAATAGTTTTTGTTTATAATATATTGAATAGAGGGTGTAACTTTTTTTAAAAAAATTAATTAGCATTGAGGAGTGAATGTTTATAATAGTGGATGGACTGACATATCCTTTTTCATGTGGTTGATGTTCGAACTTTTATGAGTATTGAGACTCTTCAGCAACATGTCAGTGTTTGCTCCTTTGTAAATTGATTGATATGCTTTTACATGCTCCTCATAGCCTTCATTCCAAAAAAAAATTAATGGTTGATGAAATGTAAAAGGAATGGCTCCAGCAACATATATCCACTCTCGACCTAACAATAAATTGTAATTAACCTTAGAAGTGACTAAGATAAACATTGTTGGTCAGAGTATAGACCCTTCTCTCAGGTTTAAAGCAGCAACACTACTAGATTTTGAAGTTTGGTTATTAAAACCAGCGATAACCAACCTGATTGAGTTGATTTGGTGGTATTGACTTGAGATCTTCATGCCTCTCCTCAAGATCTTAGGCTTGATTATCTCTGGTGTTAATTTAAATGGGTTAATTTAGATTCTTCGGAAAAAAAAAAATAGTAATAACCATCTCATATGGCATCTGATCTTTTCAAAGATAAACGTTTGATCGTTCTCACACTCTTATTCTTATAATAGGCTAAATTACATAAGGGGTCATTTAAGTTTGAGGTTTGTGATAGGTAGGTCCTTTAAATTATTTTTGCCACACATAAATTCTTTAAGTTTATAAACGGATTCAATTTAATACTTCTATTAATCCAACATTACAAAAATGCTGATTTGACAAATAAGTGAATGACATGGCATGCTGAAGGGGTAAACGCTGTGTTTTTGTGATCTGGTGTAGCTAATGTCATCTATGTCATCCTTACATATCATTTTCCCCCAATTTTCAATCCCCGACTACATTTTTATCTTTCCAAAGCTTGAACACCTTAAATCAATGGCTTCCAAACACTACACTAGTTCAAATTCATGTGGGTGTAACTTAAGATCATTTAGTTAAACTTACTCTAATCAACATCTAAACTACAATTTTTAACTTATTTGATTAACAATAAAAAAATCTAACATGCAAATCAATCCTAAAAACCTAAAATTTCGCAATTTCATCCAAATAATCTAACATTTAAACAAAACAAAAAATCCAATGCAAAAGGATCATAAAGACTTACTTAATGTTGGAGTAAAAGTTGACGTTGATTTGCTCAAGTTGATGAAAATCGCACTTTTGAGGGGAGAAAATCGCACTTGGAAGGTTTAAGAATGAAATGGCAGGATGGTTGTTGTGTCGTTTCTATAACAGAACACAGCGTGAGTTAACTCACGTTGGGATTATTTTAGAAACTTTGAAGTGGGAATGGGCAAATGTGATTGAAAAAAAAAAAAAGCAGTTTTCAAGGGATTTATGCAGCTTTGCCAAAGCTACTATGATTTTGGTCATGGGCCTATGGTTTGAATTATTTCCATTGAAATTTTTTCTCCATTTTTTCGATAATTTAATTCTCATTTTTCTTTCAAGTTTGATGGTTGAAATTCCATTTTAAAAAATTAAAATATTTTTAGTAGAAAGAATATAAATGAACATCTTATGCTTGCTTAAAATAGTTAGAAAAGGATACACATTATTAAATCAAAAAACCATATCATTTCTCATTTAATTTAAGGATAAAATTTATTGATTCAATGATAAAACTTTATTTGTGCGTGATATAAAATTATGTCATTTGTGCTTGATCGCAAATACAGCAATTGTTGTTTGGCTATCTTCCTGACCAAGCTACAATTACAATTATCAAAACCCTATAGATATAGATGGTTAAAAAGTATTTGTAAAATAAATTTGTCTCAAATGAATTACAAAACTGGCTTTTAAGGAAATGTCTCTTCTTTATAAATTTTGAATCGAGTTTTCTATCTAACCGATGTGAGACTAAATCCACCCCCTCAAAGACAAGTCAACATAAAACAACTAGGGGCAGATCGCAATTAAGGTGTGATTACCAACAATTTCCAAAGCATTATGATAGCATTCAAGAACCACATAGAACTAAAAGGAAAATAATCAAGCCAGCATGGACCAAGAATTATGTTCTCAAGTAGTATTGGGCCTTATGTCAGTTTATTTGTCTTTGTAGGGGACATCTCTTTGAGACCCAGGCCCATAACTTGTAATAGGTCTAAACACTTTGACCTAGCTATTTAAGAGCTAGTGTGCCTCCTAGAAGGCTATGAATAATTCCAAGTTTTATTTTTTTATCTTCTTTACGTGTTGTTTTCTTTCTTTGTTCTTTGGCATAGTTTAGAATTTTGTTGCTACCTTAACCAAATCCATCATTGGTGCTTTCATTGCCTACACTCAATGCCTCCTAAACCTACAAACCCTTCCACAAAAGACCTTGATGAGGCTATCCAAGCCACCCAACAACGTTTGGAAGAAACTCACCAATCCACCCACCTCCACTTCACTGAGCAAATCGGCATCCTCAACACCAAACTAGACAACCAACAACAGCTGCTCGATTCACGGGACGAGAATTTGTTCAACATCCTCAATGCCAGACATGACTCCCTCACCGCTCTCATCACCACCGCACTACAGCAACGACCTCCGCCGTCTGACCCTCCTCCGTTAACCTCAGGTAATGAATCTTCTACCTCCCACACAAACGCCATGATACCCTCTCCGGCCTCCCCTTCACAACCACAAAACAACCATATTGCTACTGTTTTCAATACACCCACAACCGGCACCACTAACACACTCTATGGTTCCACCGCCCACACCACCATAAACCCCTTGTTTACTTCCCCTATCGCCTCATTACCAACACCTCTACCTATCAACTACCAACACACCCCTTCCCCACAACCGACCGTATATACACCCCTATACCCACAAACGCCCCAGTTTAACCACAATCCTTCTTTTGGCCCTTTGCCCTTCCATCAATCACCCTACCAAACCGCACCCCCCAATTTTCTCTCACCAACACCTCAACACCAAGGCCACATTCCTGTCCGTACACCCAAGATTGAACTCATTCCCTTCGACGGAACCAATCCATTAGAATGGCTATTCCAAGCCGAACAATTTTTCGCCTTTTACAATATCCCCAACGAAAGTCGCTTATCTCTAGCTTCTTTTTATATGAAGGGTGATGCCCTTAGTTGGTACAAATGGATGTATCAAAATCACCAATTGTTTGATTGGGTCTCTTTCTCTAAAACACTAGAACTCCGTTTTGGTCCCTCCACCTATGAAAACCACCAAGCCCAATTGTTCAAGTTGCATCAATATGGCTCGGTTTCCGAATACCAAACACAATTTGAGAAATTAGGAAACCGCGTTCCTGGGTTACCCCCCGACGTTTTACTAAATTGTTTCATATCGGGCCTCATCCCGGAAATCCGCCATGAGCTTGCTGTCCAACGACCCTACACCATCACACAAGCTATAGGTCTTGCCAAGCTTATTGAGGCAAAGATCAAAGATTCCAAATCCCGACCCACAAAGCCCTATTTCCAACCCACCAATACCCCTTCTAACCACCCACCAGTTTTTTTCATCGGGCCCAAAACAAACAGCAGCTACTAACCCTTTACCTACAAAACCACAAGTTCCTAACCCCACCACCCCTCCTTCCAAATTACCCATCCGCCGCCTATCCCCAACCCAAATGCAAGAACGGCGTGCCCAAGGCTTATGCTATAACTGTGATGAGAAGTATATCATGGGCCACCGATGTGCCACCGGCCGTTACCTCTTACTCATTTTGGAACCAGAATCCGAAGAGGAAACCGAAAACATTGTTGCCGAAACTGAACCCATTGAAGAACCAGAATCCTCATATTTCCATCTATCACCGCAAGCTCTAACTGGCCAAAACTCTCCCAACACCCTTAAATTCCGAGGTATTCTTTACGGTCTTCCCGTATCTGTGTTGGTTGACACCGGTAGTACCCATAATATATTACAACCACGTATCGCCAACCATCTTGACATACCCCATTCTCCAATTCATCCATTTTCAGTCATGGTGGGCAACGGTTCCCGTATTCAATGTGATAGTTTCTGCTCTAACGTCCCTATCACTCTTCAAACTCACCTCTTTCACATCCCCTTTTACCTACTACCCATCGAAGGAGCCGATGTTGTCCTCGGTATGGAATGGTTAAAATCACTTGGCCCAATTGGAGCAGATTTTTCCGTCCCTTCTATCTCCTTCTCACATCACAACACAACCATCACCCTTACCGGAGAACAACTTTCTCATCCCACCCAATCCACTTATCATCACATCCGCCACCTTATACATACCGACTCTATCGCTTCACTCCATCTACTGACTTGTTCATCCATCACCGAGCCACCACAACCACATTCCCCAAAAACAGAAACAATACCAACAGATCTACCCCAAGACATACAATCACTCCTCCAAAAATATCAACCTATCTTTCAAACTCCCAATGGCCTTCCCCCCACTCGCCCACATGATCATCTTATTCCACTCCTCCCTAACACCGCTCCCATAAACGTTAAACCTTACCGTTACCCACACTCCCAAAAAGAAGCCATGACCACCATAATCCAGGATATGTTGAAAAATGGAATCATCATACCAAGCAATAGCCCATACTCCTCACCGGTCCTCTTGGTTCGCAAAAAAGATGGAACTTGGAGGTTTTGTGTTGACTATCGAGCCCTCAATGCCGTTACGGTCAAGGACCGATTCCCAATACCAACCGTAGACGAACTTCTGGATGAATTGGGCACAGCAACTGTTTTCACTAAGTTGGATTTGTGTTCGGGTTACCATCAAATTCGTGTTATGCCAAAGGACACACACAAAACAGCTTTTCGCACTTTTGACGGACACTATGAATTCCTAGTTATGCCATTCGGTTTGAGCAATGCTCCTTCTACTTTTCAATCTGCTATGAATGATTTATTTCGTCCCTTTTTGCGTAAATTTGTTTTAGTTTTCTTTGATGATATCCTGATTTTTAGCACTTCTTTGACTGACCATTTACATCATTTACAACTAGTTATGGAATTGCTTTATCAAAATCAGTTTTTTGTCAAATTATCTAAGTGTGTATTTGCAGTGCCAAAAGTTGATTACCTAGGACATGTCATTTCTGCTGAAGGTGTCTCGCCTAACCCAGAAAAGATTGCGGGTATTCTAGATTGGCCGACTCCGCTCTCCCTCACTGCACTACGGGGATTTCTGGGTCTTACCGGATTCTATCGCCGTTTTGTTCGTAATTATGCCACTATTGCAGCACCACTTACAGACTTGTTGAAAGCTACAAAATTTACATGGAATACATCAGCAGAGGAAGCTTTTACAAATTTAAAAGTCACTATGACCACTACACCGGTCCTTATGCTCCCAGATTTCACCAAAACTTTCACACTGGACACAGATGCTTCTGCAGTAGCCATTGGTGCAGTTCTTTCACAAGATGGTCACCCACTTGCCTTCTTTAGCCGCAAAATGTGTCCTCGAATGCAACGGTCTTCAGTTTACGTCCGGGAACTCTTCGCGATTACCGAAGCCATCAAAAAGTGGCGGCAGTACCTAATTGGCAGACATTTCCACATATTCACAGATCAAAAGAGCCTCAAAGAGTTATTAACACAAACTATCCAAACCCCGGAACAACAAAAATGGGCTGCAAAACTCCAGGGGTTCAGTTTTGAGATTCACTACAAACCGGGCAAAACTAACCTTGTGGCTGATGCTTTAAGCCGGAAACATGCTCCAGAGACAGCTACACTACTTCTGATTGTGTCATCAGCTGTCTCAAACATCCTACAGGACCTTCGCACTTTCTATTCCAGCCATGAACAAGGCCAGCAGCTCATCTCTGACCTACCAGACTCAAACAATTCATTATATACTTCTAAAGAAGGGCTGTTGTTCTTCAAAGACAGAATATTTCTTCCAGATCTTCCTGATTGGCGCTCAGCTATCATTTCTGAGTACCACAACTCTCCATCAGCAGGGCACTCAAGCGCAAAACCAACCTTCTCCCGCTTGGCAGCTTCATTTCTATGGCCAGGAGCACACCGTGATGTCAAAGAATGGGTCAAACATTGTTCTGTGTGTCAGCAAAACAAGTATCTGCCAACAAAAAAACAAGGGTTATTACAACCATTGGAGACACCACAACAAGTATGGGAGGACTTATCAATGGATTTTATTACACACTTACCAAATTCATATGGCCACACGGCTGTGTGGGTTATTTGTGATAGATTATCCAAGTTCGTCCACTTCATAGCGCTGCCTACCAGATTCAGTGCCAAAGATCTTGCCCTCCGTTTCTCAACGGAAATCTGCAGACTACATGGAATACCAAACTCAATTATCTCAGACAGGGACCTTATTTTTTTAAGCACATTTTGGAAAGAACTCTTTAGAGTTCAGGGCACCAAACTGCGGTTCAGCTCAGCATATCACCCAGAGACGGATGGACAAACAGAAGTCGTAAATCGAAGCTTAGAAACATACCTTCGCTGCTTCACCAGCGATCATCCCAAACAATGGTTCAGATTCTTGCACTTAGCTGAATACTGGTTCAACACCAGTTTCCACTCAGCCATCAAAATGTCTCCTTTCGAAGCCCTTTATGGCAGAGCACCTCCAACAGTTCGTGACTATGTGCAAGGCCAGACGAAAGTGGTGGAACTTGAATCATCCCTGCTACACAGACAACAAATAATGAGCAACCTCAAAGAGAACCTAAAAAGCAGCAAACAAAGAATGGAGAATCAAGCAAACCAAAAAAGAAAAGATAGTACCTTTGATTCAGGACAACTGGTGTGGTTGCGCCTCCAACCTTATAGGCAACACACAGTGCACCGTCGCACTTCCCCCAAGCTTGCAAAACGTTACTACGGTCCCTTCACCATCCTTCGACGTATTGGCACTGTAGCCTATGAGCTAGACCTTCCTCCTACCTCTCGGATACATCCAGTGGTGCATGTCTCTCAGCTTAGAGCATATTATGGAGATAAGCTCTCCAGCCAGTTTCGTCCCATTCCTTCAGCGATTGAAGAAGCTCTGTCTGATTCAATGGCTACGAAGAACACAGAAGACGTTCTCAGCACAAGAAATGAACCTGAAGAAGGAATATCTCTCTCTCAAGGAAGAGAAAATGCATCTAAACTTATGGGGAATCAAGTTCCTTTTTCCCACCTACCTTCTGAAACCGATGGGGTTTCCCACACCACTTTAACCCCACAGCCCTATCCTACACCACAAGATCATTGTCCCATTAACCAAGGCTCATCTCCTCCATCGGATTCTCTACCACTAGTTGAAAATAACTCCTTGGAACTATCACCCACTTGTCCCAATGTTACCATTTTCCACAACTATTCTCCACCCTTCATTCCACCTAACCCCACACACAACCGTTCAGATCAGTTCTCAACTACCTCCAATGAACCGCTCAACCCAAACCTTGAGGTCAAGGTTTCCCCTGGACCGGATAGTATTGATAGCATTCAAGAACCACATAGAACTAAAAGGATAATAATCAAGCCAGCATGGACCAAGAATTATGTTCTCAAGTAGTATTGGGCCTTATGTCAATTTATTTGTCTTTGTAGAGGACATCTCTTTGAGACCCAGGCCCATAACTTGTAATAGGTCTAAACACTTTGACCTAGCTATTTAAGAGCTAGTGTACCTCCTAGAAGGCTATGAATAATTCCAAGTTTTATTTTTTTATCTTCTTTACGTGTTGTTTTCTTTCTTTGTTCTTTGGCATAGTTTAGAATTTTGTTGCTACCTTAACCAAATCCATCACATTATTAATTATTTATTTTTCAATTAATAATCTTAAAACCGAGAAAGGATAATCTTTTTGAGGGGTTGATTATTATTATAATCTTGTTTAATTAATTTTCTCAATCAATCAATCAATATTTAAAAAAACAAAGTATTACTAATAATCTTCCTGAACCAACCACTGAAACATGAAACATCGAATAATGTAACGGACTAGGATAGGATTATTATTAATAATTTTGCTAAACAGTATCGTATGTACCATATCATGCCACGTTGATTTCTCTTTATTTAATTAATTTTTTAAAAACTTGAAATGTCAAAGTTAAAGCATCTAAACTAACCCAACTACTCATTACATTTGAGAAATCAGTGTCGCAGTCGCAGCACTTCCTTCTCCTGAACCCAACTGTCTGTCATGCTGTCTGCCTCACTGCTTCAACCTGGTTTGTTTCATTATCTTCTAATTTATCACTTGTAATCATATATCTTCAATTTTTGTATTCCTTTTACAATTTCTGGGATCATCAATCAAATTATCACTGCTTCTATACAATTATTATTAAGTTTTTGTGTCGGTGCTCTGTTAGTTCTTTCTTTGTCAAATATGCAAATTCATAATTCGCTTGTTCACACTGGTTTTACTGTGCCAAATATATTTCAGTAGTTAGTTACATGACCTATGAAGCTCAGATACTCCTTGGATTAGGCGTGTCCGGTGTTGGACATACCGACACCGGCACATATAATTATATTGAATTATGTCTCAAATTATTACCAGTGTTGACGTGTCCAAGTCGTGTTTGGTGTTTGTGCGTGACTCTGTGCTTCATAGTACCTGACTCACTATAGGGAATAAATCAAAAAATCACTTTTTAGTTTCATTGAATAACTTATGTATCTGGTCTACTACAATTAATCTAAAAAGTGATTTTTGCTTATAATAATGACCGGGCGGTGTTTCCTATCTTCTCATTTTCTTTCAATTGACATATCAGGTCTTCAATAGATTTTTTTTTTATCATAATTGTTATTTGAATATCAGTTCACACGCATGGTTACCGCATTTCAACAACTGGTTAATGGCTATATCAAGATTCAATATCTCATGAACCATCGACTAGAGGAATTTAAACATTATTAACTACGATTTTAATTCTTCTAATTACTTAGATTTAAGCACTTGAAAATCAAGGTTAATCATGTTCGCTTTTGATTATCCCTTTTGGAGACAAAATCCTTACATTGTTTACAGACTGTCATGTAATGTCTGTTTTATTTTGGATTTATGGCTGTTTTTAGCCTTGATGTGTTGTAATTAACTCTTCTCAGCTCCCTTCGGCACTCCTTGTGCTTGAGGGACTGATTGTTTTTTATTATATTTCATTTAGTTTCTTCAAAAAAAAAAGGTTAATCATGTATAAGTTTTTGGTTAATAAAGTTAAACAGATGATTAATAAGTTGCGACAGTTGATATATCTATTAACCTAATCTAAAACTTCATTGACCACACGAATGACTTGCGTTAACTGTTTAAAAAGTTGTCGAATTTTGTAATCCCAAATTGATGTTCAAATGATAGTAAATTAGAGATTATATTAGGGTTTGAAACTTCTTCAACTCACCGACCGAGCTACCTGCTCCGAGTGTTTGCTAATTATTAGGAGGACATGAACATATGGGCTCAACTCTACCTAATTCCCAACTCACCTTAACAGTCAGAGCTATTCAATGCATACATACTCATATATTCTTTATCCATATAGTTTTAGATCTTCATTTAACTCATAGTAGTACCTGATTTTACTTGACTATCCAAGGATATTGAGTGAAGTATTATATTACAATATTTCACATGGTTAAATTGTTTTCTAAATCAACCAAGAGTCAGAAAATAAACCCCTTTGCTTGATATCTAGGCATACAGGTATGGTGTTATATCATTGATAGACATTGAGCTGAGCTATGTTAAATGTACAAGGAACAAACCACTGTGTTTTGCTGAATCTTAAGTTATTTGACTATTTGTTCCATTCCATGTATGTAGTTTCCCTTCTGTTTCTATCTTTTCTTAAAAAGAGTTGCTTATTTTAATACCGAAAGAAAAGTTTATATCCACTTGATGTCATAAGAGTAATTAATCACTGAGTTCTAAATGATTATTATACTGTACTAGCAGAAAGTATGGAGGCAGCAAGTATGGAGGCAGCAGAAGCACCAATTCCATCGGAGTCACTCATGGATCAGATTTCCAAATACAAAACCATGATGATTGCAGCATACAAAAGAAAGCCAATCCCTTATTGGATTCTTCTTGTTCTTGGAATCATTGCAATGGTGGTCGCATTTCCTGCTTCGAGCATTCTATCCCGTGTTTATTACGCGAACGGTGGACAGAGCAAGTGGATCATATCTTGGGTTGCCGTTGTGGGGTGGCCTCTAATTGCATTGATACTGCTTCCTACATACTTCGTTACTAAAACCGTTCCTACTCCTCTAAGCTTAATACTGTTTCTTTCTTACGTTGTTCTGGGTTTCTTAAGCGCTGCTGATAATCTCATGTATGCTTATGCCTACGCTTACCTACCTGCCTCTACTGCTGCTCTTGTGGCGTCATCCTCCCTCGTGTTTTCAGCACTTTTTGGATACATTCTCGTAAACAACAGAATGAATGCTTCTATAATAAATGCACTTTTTGTCATAACTGCTGGATTGACTATCATTGCCTTGGATTCAAGTTCAGACCGATATGATAATGTCAGTAACAATGAATACATCATGGGATTGGTTTGGGATGTTTTGGCTTCTGCTCTTCACGGCCTTATTTTTGCCCTCTCTGAGCTGATTTTCGTGAAGCTACTTGGAAGACGATCCTTCGTCGTTGTTTTGGAGCAGCAAATCATGGTTTCGTTATTTGCATTTCTGTTTACCACCGTAGGAACATTTGTAAGTGGTGATTTTCAAAGAATGACAACTGAGGCTACTAGTTTCAAAGGTGGTAGAAGCGCTTATTATCTTGTTCTCATTTGGAGTGCAGTAACTTTTCAGTTAGGGGTTTTAGGGGCAACTGCTGTAATTTTCTTGGCCTCAACTGTGCTAGCTGGTGTACTTAATGCAGTTAGAACACCAATAACAAGCATTGCAGCTGTTATACTGTTGCATGATCCAATGAGTGGTTTCAAGATCCTCTCCCTCGTGATTACATTTTGGGGATTTGGTTCATATATTTATGGAAGTTCAATGGATGATAAACAATCATAAGAATCATAAGGTAATACCGTGCGACAACATTTGATTATAGCTCTTGTGTATATGATATCATATGTGTATTTTATTTGAATTCTCATTCTCAAAATTGAGAACTTATCTTAATTTAGTTTCTTTTATACGTAGGATAAGGTTTGGTTGTTATTGTTGTTTTTGTTTTTAAAAATGACTCATGTGACTTCTCCCATAACAAACATCAATATATGGTGTGAAAACATAGTTTCTTAGTTTTGTAAGGCCTCATTTTTTCCCACTGTTTAATTAGATTATGACAGTAATGAAAATTTAGAATTCATAAATTATACTTACTAATTATATTAAAGTATGGTTTAGTGGGTTAAGTTTAGAAGATTTTTTTTTTTTAACAGAATCTGAAATGTGTATTTAGCAAGTAGTGTAGATCAACCAAGTCAAATGTAATGGGTGCTCCCTTGTGAAACCGCCAGACACACTGCCGCTCGCACTCCCTGCGTCAGAGGTGTTCCCTTGGTATCCAATCTTAAAGCAAACAAAACCGGTAAATTATGTTTCAATCGATGCCAGCAATGCCATTTTATTAATTTACCGTACCAATTTTAGCAATGTCTCCAGAATCTGGAACTTGCTTGCTTTTTTGTGTAAGTTTTGAAGCTCCCTTCCTTCTGCGATTGTGGGATCCCAATCTTATGTGAATGAAAATAGTAAATTCATTGATTGATAATGATTGTACAACCTCTATTTATATACGAATGAAGCTATACTGTAGCTTATTGTGCAAGTAATCACGTAGGATCACTGAAACTAACTACTAGCAAGGTAAACTTGCTGTCTAAGCAATCTAGTTCTAACTAATCTTTCTAAATTAAGTTCAAATTCAAACACACCAAACAGTCATGAAATGGTAGAGCCGTAGAGGTTCATATTTTGTTTTCCAAAAATACCTCTGACTTGATTGATAGGGCTGGATTTAAAAATGATTTTCAAGATGATCTTATTAGTTTTAGTGTTGAAGTTGTGAATCGTGTGAGTAGTTTCTGTGATGTTGTAGTGGTAATTGATGAAACTGAGAAATTCCATGAGAAACATTCCATGAGAAACAATTGAATTGGGAAGTTAACTTGGAAGAATATGAGGAACTAGAGCTTGAGAATTGTTTTGAATCAATTGCATTTTTTTCCATCTTATAAGACTACAATTGTTGGATAGGCTAGTTTTATAGTCTTTTTGGGCATTCTCTTATTTAAATATAAAAGATAAAGGGATTAATTTTATTTTTTTTGCAAAAAAATTCCTAATTATTAAAAAACTCAAGATAATTATTAATCAAGTGAAAAATATGAGTCCTCATAATTGAAGGAAAATTTTGTAAATAAATGTAGTTAAATTTTCTTAATTTTGTAAATTGATCAAAATGACTTTTATTTAAGGACAAAAGTGTGTGAGTTTGACTATGTTAAACCATTAGACCTTGAATTTTACAGATTCTATGTTGGATTAGTAGTATCAACAAATGAAAAACTAAACAACCTGCTATTGTAATATTAATGACATGTGTAGCTTAGCAATACAGAACATCTTAATCAAAAGTAGTAGTCATGACAATGGTCTTCACTGCAAATTTGCGTTCATTCTTCAACTCTATCCATGGTTGGAATCTTTGAAACGATATTGCCATGAATTGGGGGGAAGGTATTCTTTAAACTTTAACTTTTTAGTTGCCTAGCTGCATGAAAAGCTCGTGATTGAGACTCAATAATAGCTTATCATTCAACCAGACGATCCAATATATATTGAGGCTTAAAACGAATTTTAAGATGAGATCATTTTAAAGCTCATAATAGTGTTTTAGTAAAATTACTAGAATATGTTTTTTTTTTTTATCAAGTACAATTTAGATAATATTTTATTAATTTAAGTGAAATACGAGACATTTTTATCAAGTAAATTTGTATCAATTGTAGAATGCAAGGCATTTTAATCAAGTAAATTATATATATTTTTTGAGGTCCAAGACGATTGTTTTAGTGGCTTTACCCTTCAACTAACTTGTCATCTAACAAGTGTTTGATTAGCTAGAGAAACCCGCGAAACTGTCAAAGGTTTGGATTATGTCCTTGAATTCATGGTATTATGATGCAAAATTCCAAGATATTTATATCTCTAGTTAATTTTCTCACCACATATTTTTCAAAAGAAACAATAATATCATTTTTCGATTTTAATTATTTTATATATATATATATATATATATATATATATATATCTCGAAACGGATAGGACCGGAATGATGTGGCAAAACCCTCCTTCAAGATAGTATATTTAATCCTCAACATTATCAATATTTCAACATTATTTTTAGAATAGAAAAACGTTAATTATCTTCATTCTTTCACCTAAATCCATTATCAATTACATCTTTCACATTATTCATTTTAATTTCATATGCATTATTACCAATACCAACTTAATATCATTATAGTACCTTAGTTTGCAAAGAAGGGATACACTTTATTAAAAGTTTGCAATTTCAATTAAAATGTTAAAATATTGATGATGTGGAGGACCAGGTTGATAAAAATCTTCACTTCAATAATTAAATAGGACATTTAGTCAAAGAAAGATGAGATTGGGGGGAGATATATTTTGAGAAAAACAAAGATATATTCTCTTAAATGAGTTTTTTCTTTTGGGGGGTCCAAATGAAATGGTGAACTACCTTTGTCCAATGCAATATCCCAACAAACAAACTAGTTGTCCAAATGAAAAAACTATTCCCTTAACTAATATTAAATGTCAATTCCTTTCTACCCCAGTTAACTACACTTCATCAAGTAGTGCTAATAATGTATACAATTATGCCTAATTTTTATAGTCTTTTATTCAGTAGTGACAACTTCAATCTAAAGTAAAATCCTCCCTGACCCAGATAAGTATTGCTCAATAAAAACAAACTTTGTGTATATATTAACTTGTAGAAACAAAATCCCTTATCATGTGCTTCTTGCCCCCTTAGTACATATTTTTCTATCTTCTCTAATATATATATATCATATTCACCACAATTCCTTGACCATACACCATAATTCTTCTTCTTCTTCAAGACCCTCTTGCAAGCAAGTTTATTTTGTGTCCTTTTTTTCATGTTTGTATTTTAAATTTTAATATGAGACTTTCTCTTGACATATACCTTTTTTTAAGCAAATGAGAAACATGTTTTGTTTTATTTTCAATTTCAGGGCAACCCTCTTTTCTTTGTTGATCTACAATTAGATGGAACAAACTAAAGAAGTGGAGAATGGAGACTACAATGAAAGCAAGAGGATAATAACAAAGCAATACATGATGATTTTGGTCTTCTCTTTGTTGATAAGCATGCTTGGAGGATCTTTGCTTGGATGGTGGCATCACAAATATCATTCAACAAATAGGCAACTTTGGATGGTACCCTTTGGCCTCATTTTCTTTCTTACTCCACTCATTATTTGGTTCTCCCTTTTCATTTCTCACTTGTTTATTTCCAAGAGTGATGAAGAGTTAGAGGATGCTTCTAATATAAGTCATCTTATTCAAATTCATCCAATGGATGAGTCAATTTGTCATCCAAAGAGATGATCTTTGGCCTAAAAGCTATTTTGTGCATGTTAAGTATTATGGAAATAGTTCAAACTATATAGAACTTGAAAGTAAGGTGTTATATATCATATATGAGTTAAAAATTGTGTTATATATAGATATATATTATCATCCCTGATAATTGCTTCTAGTATTTTTTCTTCTTCTTTAAACAGTTCAAAATACTTCTTAGTAGATGCTGTATATTTGGTAATGTAAGGTTCAAAATAATTGTTGTTCCCTTTGGCATTTCTAGTCTAGGAGTAGTTTCTATGGATTATCCACTTTTTTTTCAAGGATATGTTTATTCACTATTGAATTATTTTGTGGTCAAGTAGTTATTCACTATTTATTTATTTTGTGGTTAAGTAGTTTATTGGTGAATAAGTGGGGAATTAGAGGTTCAAATCCCGGTCTACATATATTGTCATATCACCACCAACTGAGTTATGTTTATGAAGACATATGTTTATGTTTATGTTTATTCACTTTATTCCTTTTCTTTGTTTTTTTTTTCTTAAACTAAAAAATTTATTCACATAATTGCAAGTATTTGTTAGCACAAGATATGCCAAATATTAGCCCAATGATATTTCTTTTCTTTGTCTCTTATTCAAAATATTATATATCTCTTATAACATGACATAAAGAGTCGATATCTAGGGACCTTATTTTCCATTATTAATGTAATATATTACGTAATTGAAAATATCATGGTAGGAAAAATATATAAGATTCTAGGTCATATGTGTGATGTGGAAGCACGAGAAAGAAATAAAGTAAGGTTATGCACTTATGCTAGCCAGAGATGTTGCCTTCCCTAAATCTTATTTGAATATATGACTGGGTATATGTGTTAAGTCTATTTCCAATATAAACCGACAAAATGTAGGGCTTGATTTCAATCTTAGAGGAGACAAAATTATACAAAATGTCTACAATTGATTTAGATAGGTTTAGATTTTTTTGAGTGGAATTATTACTACTATCAATAATGAGTTGGTCTGTGAAACAAATTGAAATTTCTTAAGTAAGTAGTCAGAAGTTTGATATCTGATTTTTGTATAAGGAGAAAATTTAATTGAAGGAGGAAATTAGTCAACATTGAAAGGTTAGATGTTTGATCTCTCACTTTAACTTGAGATCAGATAGACTAGTTGTCCATGCAAGTTTGCAGAACGGGACAATCGATCCAAACATATGCATAGATTTTTGCTTAGTTCAGTTAGTCAACATGTGGTCTCATAACCTCTATTATCCATGCTCAAACCTTGGTTGGACTCAACAAAAACTTGATTTTTTTTTTTATATGTCTGGCGCTTTTTTATTTAAAAAACCTCATTATAAAATTTGATTTAGATCATTAAACATGTTGGACCGGCTCTACTCAATTGGTTAATTGAGCTTCGATTAATAACGAATAATTTAGAATAATACAAATTTAAATCTTAACTGGAGCAAGTATTAACCAAACTTTACATATTCTTATCGAACTTCAAATTATAAGAAGACATTCTGCTCAAACAAGAACAGGAAGGTTATGGACAAATAAAACTAATTTATTGGAAAATTTCACTTAATTATATGAATTTCATTCAATATAATGTTTTTTTAATAAGATAAAATAGACCATCAAAATTAACATAAGAAATAATCTTGACAAAGGCATATTTCAAAGTCTCAAATCAACATCATCAGATCAACTCAAGTGGGTTGATGATATTTCTCTTTTTTACTGAATTAGTGACGCTATTGCTTTATAAAGTAAGTCATGATTGGCATCAACATGTTTCAAAGCCATTCTCATCAACATGTTTCATCCAAATTCAATAGGTAGTGGTCAATGGCATAACTACTTGGCTGTAGTTTAAGTAGGCGCCGCCATCAAGAAATTGGAAAGTAGCAGATCACTGCATCAACCTATGCAGAATTTGCACTCACTACTCACATAACCTAAAGTTGTTTTCAAGCAGACAATGTGGACATTTACAAGCTTGCATAAAATCCTTAAAACTCTTATAATATACCAACATCACAATATTGGTCTTAGTGAAATTAATAATTATAGTGGTGAGAATTTATTGATGTATTGGAGAAGATTTGAAGTTAGAAAAAAAACTTTTGAAGGTGATACAAGTGAAGTGGATGAAATAAAGTTGAAAACGTATCAAAGGAAAACCAATGATCATAAAACTTATATTTAAAATACTTTTTTTAGATACGATGATGTTTTTAAAATACGGTAATTGTACTTTTTTTTTTGTTGAAGGAAACGGTAATTGTACTTTTGGCATCACAGTTTTTAGAAACCGACGATTTTTCTCCAAATTTTCGAATTAACACTTTTGGTTACAAAAATTAAATCCATTTTAAAAAAGTGACTAGGTCAACACATATATGAATATTAAATTTAATGATTTACACATGCGGAGTTTGTTTTTTATTCTAGGAGACGCGAATGTAATATTCTCTAATATATTTTGTATAAGAGAATAAGATCGTATATTTCAACTTATGAATAGAGGATGGTCTAATTTAGGTAGTGTAATTTACTTTAAATAAAATGTTAAAATATGTTTTCTGGAAGAAAAAAAGTCTTTGAGGAATAAGTGAAGAGTTTTAGTTTATATATACAAGCAAAGTAGACACTTCACGCTAAATGTAGAGGTCGGAGTATAATTATTGAAGTATATGATAAAATTTTAAAAAAGAAAAGGAGCAATGGCCCAACACTTTTTATTTTGTTAGGCGTGTTATTGTGGTTGTTGTTCTGACATTGAATGTTTTCCAGAAACACATGAAAAAGATTAAAAAATTCAGCGGTAGTCAACTGATGTCGGGTTTCTAGTTATAAAGTCAGCGGTAGTTAACTACCGCTGAGGGTATTTTAGTATTTAACATGTCGGGTTTCTAAGAAGATTTTGATGTTAGAACAACAATTGTTGTTATTGTAAGTAGCTCTTGACTCCCTAAACTTTGATCATCACCGTCTCTATAAAAAAAATATCATGTACTAGCGAAAAGATGGGTATTCACGTGCCCGTCTTTCGACTCTTTTTAATGTGCTAAAGTTTAAAAATTATGAACGTTGTTTTTTTATGAAAATTTAATTTTGATTAAAAATAAAAATATAAATATATTTTGCTTTCAAATTATAATAAATCAAACTAATCATGATTATCTATTTCAATGATATCAATAATATAACAAATTTTATTTACTCTATCTTCAGTTTAACTTTTTACCGTTTCATTACTTCACTTATAACCCTTTAGATTCATAAGTTCACCTCCTCATAAATTTATGCTACGCAAAAGTTTTTTTTTGTTTATTTCTTTTTTATAGAAAATCTGATTCAAGGGTACTTATCAAAATCTCAAATTAAATTCTAAAATGATCGAGTTCGCGGTTTTACTGAGCCTCTACTATCCAAATTGTGTGCATAGAATCCATGCTTAGTGTAATAAGCTTGGATGTTTGACCCAAAACTAGCGTAGATAACATTTAACTATTTAAAAAAAAAAAAAAAAAAACTAACCCTTTTTCGACCACACCGCCTTTCTCAAAAATACCCTAATTTTCTAACAACATTCACATTTTCCCTAAAACATACTCATGTTCAAGTATTGCCATGTATATATACAACTATTATTTTATTTTATTTTAGGATCATTTGATTTTGGTTGTAATTTTACATTTTACAGTCTTGTTATCACCTTTTGATCCTACAAATTCACGGTGTAAAATTCTTCCTTTTTTGTTGCAATCTTATATTTTACAATCCTGCTACTCTTTCGATCTTATACTCAGGGCCGGATCTTTGGAGGTGCAAACAGCTCAATGGAGTTGGGCCTCCCCAAGGTATGGGCCTAAAAAAATATATATAGCCCAGTAGTACTACCCCACTAAAACAAATCCTTATGAGAACTCTGATACTACCTGTGTTTCTTTCCTTATTCTCTTTCTCTCTTCTGATTCTCATACGACGTGTTACATCACCACCACTCCTCCATCAGACTTCCCTTTCCTTCTTCCCTGATTCAATTTCCGACCAGGCTACCACAAATTCTCAACACCGATTAAATATATATCACACATTTTCTGGCTCTCTTCAATAGATAACACAGATTTTCAAAGTTTTCACTCCAAAATTCTATTTTTTTTCCTCTCTTCAGGTATAAACCTTCATTCTTTGTTTTAATTTTACACATTCTTGCACTCTTTTTCTTCGGTTTTTTTTATTAATGTTGTTTAGGGTTTTTGTTTTTATGTCAAAAAGTTCAATTTTTTTGGTGATATAACCCTAGGTTTATGAAATTATGATAATCTTGAATATTAGAATTGTTGAATTAGATGTTTATTTTCTTATTCCGTTTGACATATGGTGTGGGAATATATGATGCAAAGTTAATTTTGAAAGATTTTACTGACTATATTTTGTCAAATAGAATCAATGTTTGTAATAACTTATAACAATGTTATTTTGCAGTGATTTGCTATGTCGTTACACTTGTATACTGTTATGAATCTATCATTAAAGTAGTTCGACAATCTATAATTATTACAGGCCGAACCTTGTATTTATCTTTTAAAAAATTTAAATAGAACATTGTTCTTTAAAAAAAATATATTTTTATTATAGACCTCTTTTCACTTACAGAACCAAACCTCTTGATTCATAGGAACGGTTCAATTGTGCTAGATTCCAATTCTAACAAACTTAGATTCAAGCTTTGCGATAGTCAATATTGTACATGAGAAAATATAGAGTAAATTTTTCCAATTTCACTTAAGATTTCCATAAAATTTCATATAACATCTTTAGAAAATCTATCAAAAAACTCACAACCCTAATTCTTTGATTTTTCTAGTTTTTTAAACCATCTATTTTAAAAGTCTGATTAGACCGAGTTGCTCCGATATTTAATGAAGTCAAACTTACCTCAATTAAAACCGGTCCTAAAGATCCAACCAACACGAATTCAACAATAGTTTTCCGGTTGAACCGATTCAAAACCAAACTCAACTCTCGGTTGAACTGAGCGATCCGGTCTATAAAAACACTGTAGTACCCCAAACCGAACGAAGCAACAGTCAACAACAACGAAGTACAAGAAGAATACGCACGCGCGGACATATAAATAACCCCTTTGTCGTTTTTGAGGTAAAAGATTGGAACAACCTAAACCGAACCACACTCACACACCAAATCTAGTCTTTAACAAGTTTTGTTCTTTGGTTCGGTAATATTTTATTCTAACTCAACAACATTTGTTAAAGTACCTTAATTTATTCCTTGTTCTCACGTTCTTGTTCTTTGTCTTTGGATTCCAGAAACAACACACATAGCATCCTTAAAGATCAAAACAACAAAGATCTTGTTACAAAAACATCTTCAGTTTCACTTCACAAAGTTTTTTTTTTCAACTGAACCAAAACCCAGGTACTATTTCTCTCTCTTTCTGTTAAAGTTTTTGTCTTTTATACTTTTTTATGTTAATTATGTTATATCCTTGATGAGTTTTTTTTATAGGTTTCTATTTGGGGTTTGGGTTTGTTAACTGTTGATTGCGTTGATTTTGGTTAATTAGGGTTTAGGGTTTTTTATTTTATTTATTTTTTTATTAAATTATTTCAGTGAAAATAAATAACAAGGAGGAGAAGATGCAGCAGACACCTCAAATGATTCCTATGATGCCTTCATTCCCACAACAAACAAACATAACCACTGAGCAGATTCAAAAAGTATGTTTTTTTTTTCACTGTTTCAATCCCTATTTTTCAATTTGATGATAAAAAAATTAAAACTCTATTTTTCAATTGTAAGTTATATAGATTTTTATTTCAAGTTTTTGTTGGATTTTATTGTTCCTCCCTTCATTGGAATGATTTGGATACTGGGAAGTTATGGTTGTTAAACAGAAGATAATGATTTGGATTTTTTATAATATGTATTATTATTTTTTCTGATTTTGTTGTAAGAGTTATATCATGTGTCTCGATTAATTCTTTGCACAACAAAGGAAAGCAAGAAGGAACAAGAAGTGCATCTTTGAGCTGTTTTGAGATAATTATCTAGATGTCTAAGTATGTATTTCCGTGATGGTTTGAATCAAATTAGTTTATATTGAGTCTATACCTCCACTCAGTACAATCATGTGTGCTGATTATTTCTCGGCTTTCTTGATGTCAACTGACGCCTGTTGTTAGTTTGTTATTGTCCAAAAGGCGTACCTGTAATTCTGTATATATCTATATCTACTTGCTGAGAACATCATCTTGTACCTGTCGGGCAGGCTGAGTCTTAGTTTGTTTTTGTGTGATAGATTCTCTATCTTGAGAACCTCTTGTTGATCATAAACATGTGATTTCTGCATTTGACGCGTGAGTCATCATCCTACATAGACACCTTAAACCCTTGGAAATTACCTTACTCTTTAATTCTGCGTTGAGTAAGCATGAAATTTAATTAAAACAGACCTGGAAAATTCTGCCACATATAATTAGGACTAGACTTTTTTTTAGGATAGATAGAAGATAGAAGAATATAGACAGATTATGATTACTTATTTTAATTGAAGAAAATGTACAGCTGAGAGAAGTGACAGCCATCGGTGTCTAGAATCTGAACAGTTTGCCTCAATTGAAATTTTAAGGGCATTAGTATTGCTTCTTTGCACAGTTATTAAAAGAAAGGATAAAGCGGACACAAGCAAGATGATTAATTATAGTTATCCTATAATAAAGGCGCACACACATACATATGGTCTTACTAATCAATCAGAGCCCTTGTTATCAATACTAGACCATCAATCTCAGCATAGGCATAACCATGTGTTTGGGAGAACTTATGAAAGTAACTTAAGTGTGGTCAATTTGGAAAGCTAGAAATCTTGCAACTTTCCTAGGGCAAGGTGGTTCTTCCGGATGTAATTCTAGAACAGTGTAAATTGTTGTCTTGGAAATGGTTACACTCAAGGAAAAAGTTTCAAATATTCAATTTCTCAATGGATGTCTAGCCCTCTTGGTTATGTAGGTGTTGGTGGATTATTTGTTTAAGTTTGCAGTGGACAATTTTTTAGCACAGGTGTTCTATGTGGCTCTATGATAGTTCAACTGAGTGGAGTTTTATGCATCCGGTGGCATGCGAGTTGAGTTGGCAATTGTGCTGCTTTGGTCAACCGGCCTTTGTGAGTCAGGGAGTAGTATTAGTGAGGTCTTATACTTAATTTCTCAAGTGTGAGGGAAGTATACTGAAGGCCCATAGTGCAGTTTGTTTTTTACAGGATGATGGTGAATTTTCCGATGTAAGCTGATTATAAATCCTGAGACGCAATCGTAGTTTGGGAGTGGTTCCTTTCCAAGTGCAAAGTTTGGTTGTATTGAAAACTATTCAATACATGTTGCTCCATTGTTGTATTAGTTTCAAGGAGTTGGGGTAGAGTAATGAGGCTCAATTTCATGCCTTGTTGCAACCTTCCTGCATGAAATCAGATTGTTCTGTTTGTGGCAGTGTTGTCCATGGCGAATGGCGGACCATGGCAGAGAACCAAATACCCGCCATACCAAACAACATGTGGCGCCACCATATCCGAGTATGACGCCGTTGCGCCACCATCCTTCCCAAAATTAGCCATGGTAAACAGCCAAAAACCCACCACCAATATCTGGCGCCATGGCTGATGTTTGACAACACTGGTTTGCGGGTCTGCAAGCTTTGGTGGGAAGTATAATGTCATTTCAAGGGACTGTTTTCATCTGCAACATTTGAAGTTTGGGGGATGTTTGTGCAGTCTGAGTCACAATTTGGCTGGCGTCCGTGCAGTTGTTTTTATGTAGCATTCGTTCTAGTTCTTGCTCATTTTTCTTTTGGCGTGTTGTCCTTCGGAGTCAGTTTGGCTCTGGTGTTTTAAGTCTGATTTTAATTCAGAACTTTGTATTTTTTTTCCTTCCATGCACACTTTGTGCTTGGCTGTGGTTATTGAATGCATTCTCTTTGCTTTTGCAGTAAAAATAGCTTATGAAAACAACTTACAACTTATCTGGACAACTCCTCCTTGATTATCGAAATAACTTGCACATAAGAATTTGAGCAAGCTGTTCACCCAAACATTGATCCATTAATAAATTTATTATCATGAAATTGTCCATTTATTCTTGATGTATTAGGAAATTTCCATGATTTAACCCAAGGTTTTCTCTCTATTTATCTATTTATCACAAGAATTATTACTTCATTATTTAATTTGAAAGCCCTTTCTTGGCATATGATGCAGTATCTTGATGAGAACAAGAAGCTGATCCTGGCAATATTGGACAATCAAAATCTTGGAAAACTTGCAGAATGTGCCCAGTAAGTTATCTCTAAAATCTCGCTGCATTGTTAGTACCAACATTCAGTGTTGTTAAATAGCAGTTTTATAGGTTATTGCATAGTGGAATTTAACCAGATCACTATTGTTCTGCGATATGCTATTTAGTACAGAATATTGTGAAATAGTGGCGCTACAGCAATATTGCATAGTGGAATTTAAACAAACCTTTTTTTTCTGCAATCTGCTATTGATATCACTGCCAACTATTACCTGATTGTATCTTGTTCCTCTCATCCCTTACATTTTAAAATACATTTGATTTGACGTTTCACTGAAGCATATAATATGTAATTTATAATGGTCTTCATTTCTGATGGTCGAATTTACTAATAATATAACTTTTTTAATCTATATGCAAACAATTGTTCTCTTAGATGTTTGTGTCAACATCGGTACATTGCCGAGGTTTTATGTTATGGTTGTGTGATGAATTTGACATCTTAGGTACCAAGCTCAGCTTCAGAAGAATTTGATGTATTTAGCTGCAATTGCTGACGCGCAGCCACAAACACCGGCCTTGCCTCCACAGGTTAAAATAGATCCTAGCTTATGTCTTGGAAGTCGGAAGAATTTTCCATAACACCAATTTAATTGCCTTGTAATGTGTTTTATTTATGCAGATGGCCCCGCACCCTGCGATGCAACAAGGATTCTATATGCAACATCCTCAGGCTGCAGCAATGGCTCAGCAACAAGGAATGTTCCCCCAAAAAATGCCAATGCAGTTCGGTAATCCGCATCAAATGCAGGATCAGCAGCATCAGCAGCAACAACAGCAGCTACATCAGCAAGCTATGCAAGGTCAAATGGGACTTAGACCTGGAGGGATAAATAACGGCATGCATCCAATGCACAACGAGGCTGCTCTCGGAGGTAGCGGCAGTGGTGGTCCAAATGACGGGCGTGGTGGTGGAAGCAAGCAAGATGCTTCGGAAGCTGGGACAGCCGGCGGTGATGGTCAAGGAACCTCTGCCGCAGCTGCGCACAACAGTGGAGATGCTTCAGAAGAGGGAAAGTAATGTGATTTTCGTGTATGTTGTTTAATAAGACAATACCATGTGACTGTTGATAGTAGGATTTTCTTAAAAAAGGTAGCAGGACTAGAATGATCTTGATGCCCTTTGATTGGTCGACCAGAGGAGCTTAGGTAGATGTGATGTTGTGTTGCTAGGGTTTTGGCATGCAGCGAGTTTGTGTCGACTGAAATTGTTGTTGCCGCAATAGGAAGTACTCGATACCTAAAGAGGTGAAAGTTTGTGATCCATAGTAACAGTGCACTGTCGTTCAAGTTTGTGATTGTTGTTTCTTAGTTCATTCTTAGTTTTCAGTAATTTTTATAAATTTTCACCTTGTTTTCATACTTCTCAAAGATTCTCAAATGATGAAAAGGTGAGGAGTTATTGGATACTCTCTTGTTAGTTGTTACAATTCAAGCAATCATCGACTTCAACCATTGGATGAATATCAAACCATTCGTATTTTATTGTGTTTTCAACTCGATTAAGATAGTTATAATATGTGTAGTGTGATCTTTATCTAACGACTGAGATCCATTGACTACAGTGATTGTAGGATTTGATAACAATAGAGATTTGGATTATTGTTTTGATATGTGTTGAGTGCATTCTTGAGATGATCTAGTTAAACATAAATTTAGTGATATTATTAGTTCCTTTGAATAAAAAATCATTATTCACTTCCAAAACTTTAGGGATTTGAAATAGTCTAGTTGAATAAAGGGAGATTGAGATTTGATCACGTGATATGAGAGAATGTAGATAGTACTCAAAGTAAGAAACAAAAGGAAAGGGTTATCAAGAATAGTGTGGTCCATGACTCTCAAAAGAGGTGCATGAATTTAAGTGGATGATTGGGTTTCTAAAAATACTAAAAAGGGGTGTTCTACGGTTTTCACACTCCTTATACTGTCAATGAGTAGTTTCTAAGTTATCAAGTTATGAAATTTTATATATTGGTCGTGATTAAATGTATCATCACAATCCAAATGTAACTATATCATAAGCAAATTATATCCCATTTATCGTACTTGCTTTTCTTGGATTTAAGATTGAATGATCAATCACACATCGACTACGAATGAACTAAATGTTTGATAATAAAATATGTGACTCATTTAATGAGAGCAGTTATATTGTTGAATTTTTGTATCAAGATTCTTTCCGGTTAGTGCAACTATAGTATTTAAGAGACTTTTCTTTTTTGACGGAGTAGGATGTGAAAGACTCAAATTGAGTAGTTGAATTTAAGTGTGAATGATGGTCCACTATAAATGAATTAAATATTGAATATAGAGTAAATAGGCAATTACTCCTATGAAATTGTAAGTTTCGTCAATTACCCCTTCTGAAATTAACAAAACTTCAATTATACCATGAAATTTCACAATGTTAATCAATTTACCCCCTCCGTCAAATTTTTCTATTAGAGAACATGACGTTTTGCAAATACCCCCCTGAAGTTTTGCACTTATGTGCAAAATGTCCTCCAAACTTAAAAATTTATAATATTTTTTCTTAAAGACAAACAATTAATAGTTAAATATTAAAATTAACTATAAATTTTAGAATTTGGGAAAACTACATGCATATATACATCAAAATAGGCTTCAAAATGGGAAAAAATGTGTATTTTTTAAAGTGACAATAATGGGATGATTTGTGGATTAATTTCAAAGGTAAAGAAATATATGTCTAAGTGTTTGGCATTTCTCAATAAGTGTTCATCTATACATACCGATCACATATTTCATTTGCTGATGATTTGTGTGTTTTTTACATGAATATTACTTAATATGATATATATGATATGTCAGTCTGATAGTATTGTGGTGTGAGCTAGATTGTATACGATGAATGATTGTCCCTGTCTGAAGCACAAACAAGAAGTTAGAATGAAGCTTTCTATAAAGTGTGTAAACAAGAACAAATCATATGAAAATATTGGGGGTTGTGTAGTTTAAATGGTTTGAGCAAATTGTTGAAGGAGTTGGAGGAGTTAAAAGACTAAGATGGTGAAGGAGAAAATATAAATTTAAAACTGATTATTAATTTGTCTATAAACCCCTAAAAATAATAATTTGTCTATTAGAAATAATCATTATTGTCACTTTAAAAATACACATTTTTCCCTATTTTGATGTATATATGCATGTAGTTTTTCCAAACTCCAAAATTAATAGTTAGCTTTAATATTTAATCGTTAATTGTTTGTCTTTAAGAAAAAAATAGGCTTAAATGCTATTTTGGTCCCTTAAGTATTTAGTTGGTATCGCTTTGGTCCCCTAACTAAAAAAAAGATTGTTTGAATACTTTAAGTTTTTTTTTTTTGTCTCGTTTTGATTCCTTCTGTTAGGTTTCCGTTAGGTTTAATAAAAAATGTTAAGTGTGGACATGTGTCACCTTGTCATTGGCACTGAGATTTTTTTCTTGTAAAAAAAATTTCAGAACCAATGACAAGGTGACACGTGTTTAACTCTGGGACACGTGTCAATTTGTCATTGGTTGTGGGATTATTTTTTTAAAAAAAATATTTTTTTTTGTAAAAAAAACGAAGATAAAACTCAGAGCCAATGACAAGGTGACACGTGTCCAGGAGTTAACTTTTTTTTTTAAACCCTAACGGAAATCTAACAGAAGGGACCAAAACGAGACTAAAAAAAACCTAAAGTACTCAAACAATCTTTTTATTAGTTAAGGGACTAAAGTGATACCAATTAACTACTTAAGGGATCAAAAAAGCATTTAAGCCAAAAAAATAATATAAATTTTTAAGTTTGGGGGGTATTTTGCATATAAGTGCAAAACTTCAGGGGATATTTGCAAAACGTCATGTTCACTAACAGAAAAAATTGACGGACGGGGTAAATTGATTAACGTTGTGAAATTTCAGAGGGGTAATTGAAGTTTTGTTAATTTCAGAAGAGTAATTGATGAAACTTACAATTTCAGGAGGGTAATTGTCAGACATGACCTATATTTTCAACATAAGTTTTGGGTGGAAATTTTGTGTTCAATCTCTTGGAGGATACATATTTCTTAGAAATATATAACTCGTGTCAAATACCTCTAAAAAAAAACTTGTGTCAAGTAGTGGTTGATGAATTAAACATTTCCCACCTTGCTCCCAATACTAAATTTTAAAATAGTATATATTGTGATCATCTTGCGTGAAAAATGATACAATGGATTTTAAATAGAAAAAACAAAGAGTGATAAACCATGACATGTTGATGAGCTGGAAGCTTTCGTATAAAATTCCAAGTTCTTGTTTTGTACTCCATTTTATTTCATGGAGATTTGACCTAGCTTATTTTTGTGTATATATTAATGTTTTATTATTTTCATTAGGTATTGAAGGGGAAATTCTTCATATTTTATGCTTTTGATTCCATCATCAGTTTTATTAATTTATTTTATCGATAAATAATGAGTTAGGTTAGAAACACATGACACTTAAGAAAATCGTTAAATTGAGTAAACGCTATTTCCCTTAAAAGTTTATATAAATACGTCCATGTTCTCTATAATAATGTATTTGACAATATTATCTTTTTTTTTTTGACAAATTGACAATATTATCTTATCTTTTTCTTCGGCAATATGTATACAAAGTACAAACACATACATAAATAATTTATTAATTAATTCCTTCAAAAAAAATTATTAATTGATAGGCAAAACAAAAATTTATAAATTTATTACTGCATAATTATTAATTTAATCAGTATAAGGAATCAAGTAAATAATACTATTGGTCGAAACAAAAATTAAATAAATACTATTTATATCCAAAACCAACATAAAGATCTTATCATATAGATCTAAAAAAATTATTTTTATATTGTATATGGTGTAGCCATAATAAATTATCTTTCAAAAAAAAAATGGTTAAATCTATCACAGAAAAATTAATTCGGTCAAAGTATAATATAAATATTTTTTTTGGCTTGTAAATTAAATATAATAATATTTGATCACTTGTTTAAAGACTCGATTATCTGTATCGATTATGCCACACCTTTATTTTAGCTATAGCGATCAAATTATCCAATGTACAAAAATGTTGGTTTATTTTCAGCAAAACTATTTCTTTTTAGGAGAATTGGTAAAATTAATTGTTTTTTGGCCAAATACCTTCCCGGGTCTTTTAAGTTTCATGTTTGTTTCAGATAGATCCTTTAAGTTTCTAAGGTTTCAGATAGGTCCTTTAAGTTTCGAGTTTGTTTTGGATAGGTCCTTTAAGTTTCTAAGGTTTCAGATATGTCCTTTAAGTTTCGAGTTTGTTTCAGATAGGTCCTTTCTATCAACCTCCGTTAAGCCAAAGTTGATTTGATAGAAAGGACCTAACTGAAACAAACTCGAAACCTAAAGGACCTATCTGAAACCTTAGAAACTTAAAGGACCTATCCGAAACAAACTCGAAACTTAAAGGACTTATCTGAAAGCTTAGAAACTTAAAGGACCTATCTGAAACAAATGTGAAACTTAAAGGATCCAGGGAGTATTTGGCCTTGTTTTTTTTAGGGTGGCAAAATTAATTGTTGTCTGCTATAAATTTTATTTCTAATGATCACTCTCTTATTTATTATTTAATTTTAAACTCGATTTGTAATTAAGGATCGACTAATTCCATTGTCTGTTTGCGAGTGTATTTAGGAAAAAAAAAAGCATAACTCTATGTAAACTAACAACAATAATTGACACCAAGGAAAATCAAACTGAAACTTTGAGAGAAGAGCCACTTTAAGATTCCAAACCAACACCACATACCAACTAAACAGGGATCACTATTAAAAAAATAAGTTTTTTTTTTTTTTTTTTTGTTGAAGAAGCTAAAATGAAAGAATATTATCAAAGGGTCAAGACTTCCCAATACAAGGTGTGCCAGGAAGAAAAGACTAAATCAAAAGGTTACAAAGTCAAGGTAATGGAACATGCAAAAAAGTGAAATTGAAAATTACATATAAAGTGATAGTTTCCAACCACAAAATTGGGTTAAGCCACCAAGAAGAGTAATCAAAAGAAAAAGTAGTGTATTTTGCTTTTAACAATACCATAATGTTTGAAGCTTAATTTTGTCGAGCCATTGATGCAAATGGTTCTCATTGTGCTTGCAAATTCAACTGTTTCTTTCATTCCAAATCACGCAAAGCAAAATAACCATAAAAGATACAAGTTGAACGATGATGTTTTGATAAACTGCCTAGATGACCAAATTGATGTAAATGGCTTGTATAAGTGTTGGATTCACTGGAACATACCCTAGCCAATGAGATACCAAAGTCCAAATAGAACCAAAAAAAATTGCAATGCAAGAATAAATGATTAATGTCCTCGTATGAGCCACACCCACCCGTACATAGTTGATGTTGATTCTGAAGTAAGTTACGAAGCAAAAAATTATCAGTATGAATACGATTCTAAAGAAGACACCAAACAAATAGACTGACTTTTAGAGGGACTACCTTATGTCAAATGGTGTCTGAAGATCCCTGAGTTGTAACATTTTCCATAGTTGTCAAGTAGTCGTAAGCAGAACTGACTATATAACACTGAGATGAATGAATATTCTATTGCCACCTGTTTGACACACCAACCAACATCACAATATTATGTAACAATGCACTCACTCCTCAACCTGCTCATCCTCCCATAGTAATAAACGCCTACACCACTTCCACGCCTCCCCCATCCTAAATGATTAGTCCCTGAAACTGACAACATTTTGTTCTCTGCTAATCAAAGATACGACTAATCTATCATTTAAAACTCCCCTCCCCAACCAAGGGTCTCACCAAAACAACGTAGACGAATCATCACTAACACAACGATTTAAGTTATCGAAGAACCAATTTTCTACCCCCAAACCGACCCCATCACTAATAGCAGTAAGATTTTTCCACCAAACCGAGCCTAACCTTCCACCTACACAAATCCTACCTCCAACCTCCCCATATCGTGCCGCTAAAATTCTATTCCACAACATGTCTCTTACCACCCTCAACCTCCAATACCACTTCCGCAAAACAGCCACGTTAAATTCCTTAATTCTCCTAACTCAATGTCCTTCAAATTCCTTTTGCAAGATATACAAGTGACGCCCATCCGATCAACTTTTTATTTTTTGTATAAACGATATCTTATTAAATTAATAATGTTTTCATTAAAAAATAAACGACGATAGAGTATATATCAGTGTTATCTGTTAACTTCTAAAACAAGGCACGTAAATTCTGTATCTGGGTGTATATTGATTTATTTATTCATCCCCACTCCTTTCAAACTAGTTATTGCGTACTAGTATTTTAAATTTGGTGAAAAAATATCTTAGTAAAATACCAAACGTCACGTCTTATAGATTGAAAATAGAAAGAAAATGTTAAAATCATATTCTTCAAAATAAATTTCCGTAAATTATGATAATGACACTGATTTTTTAGACTACATATTTGACTTGAACAAATTTAAACTGTTGTACTTAAAAAATTATTATAATTAGTTTTTTTTAAGAAGACTAAATAAAATACATTAATACCAAAAAATAAAAATTATATCCAGCACAAGAAACCTACAAAGAGAATGAAGGTGATCAAATGTAGGTAACAAATACATACCATGCAGAGGAGTTAGCCAACTTAAATAAAAATTGAAGCTATTTTTTTTTTTAATTTCAACCAACAAAAGGAAAGAAAAATTTCATTTATCAATTTATTGATGCATTAGAGATTTTTATGTCGAAAGATACGACAATTTCTCTTCTTATAAACTACCTAAACAAAAGTCAACCGAATTAATTGATGAAAAAAATATTGCAAAACCCTCTTAATAGTCAAATCTTTTTTTTAAGGAAATCTTTTATATAGAATAGAAGCAACCATATTCTATTTGAAGGATGAATAAATATATTATACATTTTGTACCAAAAAAAAAAAAATTATACATTTACTCAAAAAAATAAAATATTATACATTAAACTATTCTAATTATTTATTTATTTATTAAATACTAGTCACATAAATTTGAAGCATAAAATAACATTAGCACCAAAATCCATAAACATAACTCTCACATTGAAGAACATATATCCTCCTCCTTCTTCTTCATCTTCATAATTTTTGTGGTCACTAATTATCTCTAGTCCACACTCTATACTTCTTCTTCCAATAGCTCCAAAAATAAACACTCCTTCCATTTCAAACAAAACAACAACATAAGAGAAACAAAAGTTCGAAAATTCCTATAAACATGAAAACAGAACATAACAATAGATTTTTAGTTGTCAATAACATCATTAAAACTTCAAAACTCGCGGCGTATTTTATCCTTCTTTTGCTATCTTACACCTTAGGTTACTTATCCCATTCTTATTCTTCACCAAAATTATCACCACCACTAAAATTCTCGCATTCGACGTCGCCGTCACTACCACCACCGTCGCCACAGTATATTTCTTCCATTGAACCCGACCCATTCCGAGTCAAAACTCACTGCACCAATCCAATCCCACCGGAAAAAATTCGCCGGAAAATCATCTCCCTCATCTTCAACGGAACCTCGCCGTTCACCGACTTTCCTCCGCCGCACGCGGCGGAGCATCTTCGCCGGAGTAAAAAAATCAAAGGCTGGGGTTCAAACGGTGCCGTTTTCGAAAACTTAATTCGTAAAGTGAAACCAAAAATCATCGTTGAAGTTGGAACGTTCCTTGGAGCTTCAGCGGTTCACATGGCCGAGTTAACTCAACGGTTCGGTTTAAAAACTCAGATTCTATGTATCGATGATTTTCGTGGTTGGGCCGGGTTCCGAGACAAGTTCAAAAATATTCCAAGTTTAAACGGTGACGTTTTGCTTTATTATCAGTTTCTTATGAATGTTGTTAGTTATAATCACACCGGTTCGGTTTTACCGGTTCCGTATTCAAGCGGTTCGGCTTTGACGAAGCTATGTGAATGGGGTGTTTGGGCCGATTTGGTTGAGATTGATGCAGGTCATGATTTTTTATCGGCTTGGTCTGATATAAACCGGGGTTTTCGGATTCTTCGACCGGGTGGGGTTATTTTTGGGCATGATTATTTTACTGCTGCTGATAATAAAGGGGTTAGAAGAGCTGTTGATTTATTTGCTAAAATTCATGGTCTTAAGGTGAATATTGATGGTCAACATTGGGTTATATACACTACTTATATACAATAATCATACATTACACACACGATAGATTGATAGGTATCTTCCTATTTTCCCTTAAAAAAAGAAGGTATATTCCTATTTATCAAATTTATTCATTATGTAAAAGTTGAAAGGTACACTTTGAGGTCAAGAAAAGAAATTGCTATTGAATTAGTTGAGATATATGATTTTTGGGTGGATAAATAAAATTTTCGTGTTTGAAGTTTTTTACTTTTGGATTTGAAAATTATCATTAGAGATTCATACACCCACCGTACTATATCTTAAGAGAGAAAAATATTGAGTGATATGATATATCGGTGATATAGTAAGAATAGAGATAGAACAAAAATAAGATTGGGAATAGATGTTAAAAAAATTAGAAGTGCACACATATAATTGATGTTCTTATTTTATCTTTCAATGTTCTTTATTATTAGGAACAAGTTTATGGCGCAATGACTTGCATTATTAAGAAGAGTAAGAATCAAGTTTCTTTACAATCTATGGCAATGACTTTTTTTTTTGAAAGAATCTATGGCAATGACTTGCATTGCAGAGAAATGTTTTGGGTGGACACAAGAAATCGATAATAAAAGGTAGAAAGTGAAAAAACATTAATATATATTTTTAAAATAATTAAATGGTGTATAATTTTAAAGTAATGATACATAGACACCCTTAGGTGGCAATACACCCACACAAAAATCTGACATGTAGTCACGTGGATCCCGCACAAGCACACTTTCTCTTTTCTCTCCTCTTCTCTCTTCCTAATGCATGGGGTGTACAAGAGTGTATGGGAATAAAGAATGTCTATGTATCATTACTCATAATTTTATGTGTGTCTCCAAATAATGTGTTTATCTATCTCTTTGTAGAGAAAGTTTAAGTTGGTCACAAACACAAATAAAAATGACTTAGACACACATATATGCACATAGATAAGAAAAATTTAAAAATAAATATAAAAAATGATATGATTAAATTATTTTTCTTTTAATTCTCTCCATTTATATATGTGTGTTCATATATTTTTTATCTGGATTTGTGACTAGATAAGAATCTCTCATGTTTGTAATCAACCAAATATTTTTGTTGCACTGCAACACATTTTCTTTAGTGACTAATATGATAGTCTTATTAGTCTAGGTGAAAAAATTGATAGTGCAGTTGATTATATTATAGGCTTAAATATGGAAACCGTCCCTGTAATTTGGGCTCATTTTGATATTCGTTCCTGTAAAAAAAATAATTTAATTACATCCCTGTAAAATATGAAGAAAAAAATATAATTTTCAAATTAAAAAAAATTCAAGTCGAAAATTTAATTTTAACAGTTTTTTTTCGATTTTTTAATGATTTTTGAATTTATTTTCATATTTTTTTAATTTAAAAAAATAATTTTTAAAACTTTAAAATTAATTTTAATTTTTTAATTATGTGGACTGCCACGTCAGCGCCACGTGGCAGAAGTTGCACAGTCAGCAACTGCCACGTGGCAAAACCCATGCCACATCACTAGCGAAGTGGGGCCAGAGACATTTTTAAAACAAAAAATTTTTTACAGGGATGTAATTAAATTTTTTTTTGACAGGGACGAAAATCAAAATGAGCCCAAATTACATGGACAGTTTGCATATTTAAGCCTATATTATATTTACAATTGACAAATCACGCTACTTAGCTATTTTTTTTAATAAGACAAATTTGAACTTAATCTATTTATCATTCAATTCATATGTTCTTCTCTCAAACGACTCCCATTCAATTGCATATGACAGGAATGGTTTACTTTTAAATTATTTTTTTATGCACATGTATGCCCTATAAATTAGAATTTTTTTTATATTTAAAATATTTTTGAATAGATGAAGGTTTCATCTATTCTTAGAGTGTCTACAATTGTATTAGGAGTAGAGCAAGGCAATTGAAATTGTACAGCAACGACCTTCTTTGGTTTTTAATTTTGTTGATTTGTAGACTTTCCTTACAAGTCAAGTTGTTTTTTGTATACTTTTCAGCATTTTCTTGGGCAAATTATGCATGTAAGTTCAATTAATCTTATGATTTGGAAGCCTCAAACTAGGTTACGTTTAAGGTTCACCAAAAATATATGTGAATCTGTCTCAATTAGTCAATTTGCTACTATTTATGTAGAGCACTCTAACATTTAGAAGAGAATAGTCAATTTGCTACTATTTATGTAGAGCACTCTAACATTTAGAAGAGAATCAAATAATGTCACACTTTGTAAGAAATTTATTTAACATAAACTTGTGAAAATAATTGTACTATGCGGGAATGAATCTTCTCAAATGTTTTTCAATTGGTGTCAATCTCATCATTAAATGGAAAAAAAGTGACATTGACTTTTAATATAAAAAATAAGAGTAAAAAGATTAATGATAAGATTAATTAAAACAAGGGAAATGTTAACGAGTGTTCTGGAGCACTCTTTAAGACCTTTAAAAGGTAACTTTTATTTAAAATTAATGTAATCATTGCCTTAAAAATTGAAATTTTTGACTTTTTTTATGAAATTTCTTTTTTTGGAATGCTTAAAGAGTGCCCCGGAAGCACTCGTTAACAAGACTCTTAAAACAATTGAGAGACATTATGAGAGAAAAACAATTTGTGAAGATTGTTGAAGAAGGTGATGTATTTATAGGAGGTATTGTGCAAAATACTGATTAATGTTGTTGTTGCTATACTTGATAATGTTGTCGTTTTGGTATGTTTGGATTACTACTGTTCATAGCCGTTGGTCAACTGGTCAACATCTTTAGTGATCTTTAACAGTGATGCTTCTACAGCTTGTTTTTGCTTCTCTTACCTGTTGGCCACTGAGGGAACATGTAATGACAAAAATTACCATTTATGAGATAAATTTGCATGGTTAGAATACGAGAGTAGTCCCAATAATTTTTTTTTGGAAAATTCGTTGGTATTTTTGTTCTACCTATTGTGTCCGTGTTGTGTGTGCGTCTTATAGTATGTGGCCTGTCGTTGAACGAAATGAACGTGATGTTAATCAGTGGTCATGTGTAATGTACGTCGTATACGAGACATGCATTAACGAACATTGATGTTCCTTTGTCCTTTGTCACTACAAGTGTTGTCAAGCATTGAGGTACAATTATTTGTTGTTGTGACATGTGTTGTGCGAAGATAAATTTACACATAGCATATCATAGATTTAAATATTTATTTTCGAGTATGCTGATAGAATTACATATGGAACACATGTCGAGACAAAGATAATGGTCCAAGTCTACTTATGTACACAAAGCATGTCCTCAAGAATCATCAGAGCAACGTTCGAAGAATGCAATTTCCGATGGAATTCGAACATTTAAATCACTTTCATTAGAAAACAACTGATGGATCAGAAGGGCGTAAGAGAACATTTAAAGGTGGTTACAATGAATGCAGTTATGAAGACATCAAAAGCAAGAATTTGAAGACAAGAAGAAACTTGCAGAAGAAGTTTTTAAGTGGTTACTGGTTAGGATGACATGAGTCATGCATGCAATACTTAATTTTTTTCTTCTCTTTTCTATAAAAAGAAGATTCCTTTTTTAGGCAAAAGAGTTCTTTTCTGTTATGTAAAATTAGCATACTAGATTACACGTTTACCCACATAGCATAAAACATCTAAATTTCTGTTTAATTTGAACAATGTATGTAACTCAATCAAGAGAGTATAAAGTTTGGCCAAAGTTCCAACTTCAAACAATGTTGCTGCGTCTTTTTCATACATTTGGTTCCATGGACCAGCAAAATTCTCCTTCCACAATGGGAAAATTTATGTGCCACATTAAATGCCCTAGTATTTACTGCTATTAAAGAGAAGAAGTCATAAGAAAACTATTGGGAGAGGGGTTTGGGGTCCAAACAGTTAGTTTGTGCCATATGCAAAAAAACCATCCTTCAAAGTGAAGACAGATTGTTGGCTGAAGAGTTTAAAAATTAGCCTCCATGTGTGGAGATGCATGCTTCACAGGCCAATTTCGGTTTCGCAGGGGACCACAAGCTTGTTGAGATGGACGCTGAGGTGCTACAGAACTACGAGAGTGCTCTTGATTTTTAATTGGTGTGGAGGTCCTACCTGCAATCATTTAAGTTATTCAGATATCAGCTTTTTTATTAGTTTAACGAGCCTCACATTGAAAGAATGAAAAACTATAAACAATACATTTTCCATAAGATTTATGAGCGAACATTTAATATCGTACTTAACTCGCCTAATTAGGTATAAAATTACTTAAGTAGTTGTTCACTAAATCGCATACTTAAATACCTTGGTCACACTTTAAAAGCCATCAAAACAGTAACAATCTGTAGCAAAGAAGTCACCTACAGGATGGTGACGACAATGTGCTCATTCAATGTTCTCCGATAATTGATCTTTCATATTACCGATCAATGACAACAACAACTTAGCCTTTCCCCGCTATGTGGATTCAGCTAAAAGGATGAGGCGGTAACATAATTCTCTATAATGTAACAAGCTTATAGAAAGACCGTTTACCCCCAAATCTCTTCCAATTGTATGGGCTATAATTTTTTTTGTACTGACTGCACACCTTTAACTACTAACTACATAATGACAGTTATACCGTTGTCAGTCAAAGGATAAATTAAAATATGTTATTGACCCTTTATTTGGCTTCCTTCTCTTATAATCTTGCTTGCAAGATAGAAGGCCATAGTACACTATGTCACTATCAACCATTCATGACTAACAAGTGGTCGTTAGAAAAGACTGAGTATGACAGAAGGGGCGGGTTTTCCCTTCCCTGACCCCAACTCCTCGTAAAAAACCAATCCCCACTCCCTAATACTGGACGTAGTTGGAAAATGGATATCCATGCCCACCCCCAACGGTTTCCGGCCCTGCCCCTCGCCCATATACATATTTTTGAAAACTAGGTATTCGGCCCAAGGACCGACTAATCTGAGGGATCCAATCCCACCGTCTACTTGCAGGGTTCCCATTTAAAGCCAAAGCTTATGGACTAGCCCAATGAAATTGGCACAGATGGGAATCGAACTTGAGTCCTTGAGAGGAGCACACTCCAAGGTCCCAAGCCGACACCATCAGGAACCCAAGTGGGCACCCCTCGCCCATATATAAAAATTCAATACAAAAATTATATTTGTTATGAGCATTATAATAATGGGTCCTATTGCCAAGCCTAGAAAAGACATTAAATATTCGACAATCATCAACTAGAGCCATCATAATATAAAGTTAACCTGAGACTCTGTCAATAGTTAGAAACTTCAAGCGAACAAGAAATAAAGAAAACAATAAGCAAATACAACTAGCATATTCTATAATTGAATTACTATGAAAATAAATTAAAATAAAAGAGTTAAATGACTATTACCTGGATCAGTCCTTCCAGGAGCAGTAAACTTTTTGAATGGCTTGTCAAGAGCTAAACTTAGGGAGCGACGAGTTGCCAACTGCTCAGCAGTATATTGTGTGTTGGTGGTCACGGTGGTCGCGGTGGATCCTGAATTGGCACTTCCGTCTTTCTTTCGTAAAGCACTCCACCTCTAAAAGAGTATTTGGATAGACCATGGCAATGTGTAGAATTAATAGTCAATTAACAATGAAGGTGAAATGGAAACAAAACAATTAGTACAAAACTGTATTTGCGAGCATTGTCAACTAAACGCAAAACAAATATTCATTTTACTATGACCTAAAATAGCTGATTACACATTACACATCTTATACATATCAGAAGTTGTTGAAGAGTAGTATCTGTAAAACTCTGTTGCCGGGATTTGAACCCGGGAGAACCGGGTGATACCCAGACATCTGACCAGACTAGATGACAATGGTTTAAAATAAATTTGGTACCATCAGTCATCAGATTCCAGTAAAATGTAATATTTAAGAAAGACAAGCAGTGTGCGCGCATATACTTGTTATTCAACATGATGATTATTCTTTCATCCTTTTAGAATCAAGAAAGAGATAACATAACAGTGTACAGATGTACACTAAATATGTTCAGCCTCAACAGGCACAACTACAGTAGCTGCTAGATCTGGCTGGTATAGATCTGCCAAGACTGCCATGTTAGAAAATCACATAATAAGACAACTTATTAGCGTCCATCTATAGGAATCCATGGATTGTGACCTATCAATATTTAACTTAAAATAATGCCTGCCACCGTTATCTACCTTATTAATCAGCATGATAACACAAACCAGAATGAATTTTGATAAATATTCATGGTTAGCAAGTTGATCATGTTAAAAGTATCCACCACAGAGAGAATGAGCACTCAATGATTTAACTTATCGGTTTTGAATTCAAGGGAAATTCAGGCTGGTAGGCAAATGTAATGGATAGTGTATTATAGTGTACATATTGAATCTTGGCGACAATCTAGGCTAAAGATTAAATAAACTACATATTGTAATATAATGCAGGATTTGAGGATTACTTCATCATTCTAATTGCCAATGGATACTGTTATAGGGCTATGACCACTAAGCAACCAAATCTTAAACACACTACAAAAATTGATATAAAGAAAAATTTAATTACTGAATTTTAAATAATGACTATTTTGAAGGGGAAATGGGATTTTACACAACAATTGGAGTTGCGGCTATGCGACTAAAAAGTCATCGGCTGACATTATGGAATAGACCTCTTGTAAATGTAAGGGAAGGCTGCATCCTTCCCTGGATCCTTCGTGGCAGAAGCTTTGTAGCAGCAGGTTATCCCTTCTTATGATTTTGAAGAACTTAAACCCTTATATGTGTTTTCTTTCCTTTCTTCACTGCCCTGATGGGCATGACTATTCACAAATACTTTAAAAGGAGGTAGGTGGTAAAAGTTCATAACAAGGTGTGATAAATAGATATAACGATAAGCGCAAAAAAAAAAAACAAAAACGGATAGACGTGCCCGTCTTTCCGCTGGTATACATAATACAAATGCATGCTGAATTGCTGATAAAGAAATGGTATAATGAGTGGAAAATGCCATGTAATTCATAAACTTTTAGGGTTGAAAAACCACCTGAGACAATTCTGTTGCACTTCTCTTAATAGGAAAGCTGTCTCCTTTTGCCATGGTTACCCAATTCCCTTCACCGCATCTCTGAACAGCAGCACGTAGCTGATTGTCCTCTTCCTCCGACCATTCTTTTCTTTTCCTTTTGGAAGCTGTGGTACCACCAACTGTTCTCTTGGTTTCTAAAGCATCTGTTGCTGATACAGTTCGCAGTTTCTGTCTCTGAACAGTAACTGGAAACGTAATGCTTGTCTGTTCCGTCAAATTAGAGGGCTGTGAAATTTCCTTTGAAGTTCTAGATGAACGGTAAATGGGAAAATTTACAGTCATTGGAGCCTCAATTGTTGAACTATTAGGGGTAGATTCACTTAGCGTGCGGGAAGCAATTATCACCTGATGATTAAACAACGCCGAGAACCAGGCTGGTCAAAATTGAAGAACAACAAATAGTACATACAAGATGTTTAAACATTGAAACCATAAAGAACTTGGTTATTCCACACTAAATGGGACTATCTATAGCTGTATGATAAGGCAAGCCGCATCACTGTCAGATATTTATCTGTTAGAATCCGCTTTTTTACTAGAATTACAATTATAAAGCTTCCCACAATCAGAAAGAAATTTGCAAAATTTAAATGTGTGATTCCACTAAGGATCTTTATAAATAAGACAAAATTTAAGAAATGTGCCACGAATACTGTTTCATTTAATAGAGGTCTGATAATATGATAAAGTAAAATGTAACTAGCTAAGTCCCGAACACAATTTTAAAATATTGAAATAGAATTAATAATTAGTATATTAGTAAATTCACCTTCGCACATGCTGAGGACTCTGATTTAGCTTCAACATGTACAGAAGGAAATGATTCCAGCTCACAATCTAGGTCACTATCATCATCCTGAAAATATGAAAACAAAAAAGCATGAATAATACATGAAAGTACAATACCTATCCAAGAATCTACGAAACAAAAATTCAATAAAAAGAAAAAAAGAGTACAGCTGATTGTGCAAACCTAACTGGAAATGGCAATTGGAAGAGTAACAAAGGCAGTACATGTAAAAGGGTGGTTATGACTAAAATAATATACAGAATAATGATAATGTTCTTATTTTCATCATGAGGAGAACCTTTATGTTGCTAATAAAAACTCAACTGTTAATCACATAAATTTTGACAGAGAATAAACCAAAATTAAATTGTGCGAGTATGATGCTTTGAATCAATGTAATGTGATATTAACTATAACTGATTAGTCATAGAATATGGATTTAAAAGTCTAACGCATCACCGCATAACTGGCGCTTAAGGCGATGACTGCTCAAGCCTTGTATGCACTACTTACTACATATCTCTATGTGATGTGAGACTAAACACACCTAGCACAGTGACAAAGCCGAATGCTCAAATAAAGGCAGCTAAAAGTTGCCAGAACTAAGGCACTAGGGGTAGACCAGAATTAAGGTGTTTTCCAATACATTGCAGTAATTCAAAACCATGTACAATTGAATGATTTCAGATCACAGATACCAACAGTAGTTTTAGCTCAGGTATATCTGTTCTTAACAGCTTGTAATGTGCCACATAAACACTATTGTGTTAGTAAAGATTTAGTTTGTGAAGTGCCCACATGAGCACCGTCACTTGTTTGGATTAGCTTATTTGAGCTTATCTACTGGCATAAGTTTTGTGAGACTATTTGGGACACCTTATGACAATTTTTGTAAGTTTTTTTCAACTTATTTTCACAAGTTCTTTAATATTACTTATAAAAACAACTTATAGAATATATAAAAAACCATTTAACGTTATTTTATTATCTTTAGCTACAAAAATAGCTTATGCGAGCTTATACATAAGTGATTATCATGATGACCACTTGTGCTATAAGCTGCAAATAAGCTATTTATCCAACATGCCCTAAGTGGGTGAAGATTAGTAGTTGAATAATTGATTGTAATCTGAAATTCAGAATTGAAAATATTCAGAAGGAAAATGCTAACATGTACCTTAGGCACATGTTAGTGAACATATAGTGATTTTGTCTCAAAAGTCGTGTATTCAAATTCTTAAAATTACAAAGATTTCTCTTTTCAATACAAATTTTCTACTACTTTTGAGTTCTTTAAAAAATTAGTAAAACCCTATTCAGAAATATCAATTAATTATCGCAACAACTCTGCTAATTGATCCAACAAATTATTGCAGCAACGCTGCTGATTGATCCAACAATTACAGACACAAACATCAAAAGCTTTCCGAACAAAACATGGTTATTAGATCATGAAATCACTCTAATAGACAATCTTATCATTAAATATAAATATAGAAAACAAAATAGGGTACCCGTTTGGATTGACTTGATTTTGAGCTTATGCAAATAAATAAACTTTTATGTTAATTCATAAGTTCCGACTAACGAAAATTGTATCTTCATAGGTTGTTTCTTCAGAAACCAAATCGACAAGCTTATGAAAAATAGCTTATGCAAATAAATAAACTTTTATGTTAATTCATAAGTTCCGACTAACGAAAATTGTATCTTCATAAGCTGTTTCTTCAGAAACTAAATCGACAAGCTTATAAATAATACATAAAAGCTTATATATTTGCATAAGCTCAAAAAATAAAGTCAATTCAAACGGACCCTAGGTCTCAAATATAAGCACGGATTCTTTCTTCAGGTTAATTGAATAACTGATGTATATGGTTTATAAACAAATGAATAAAAAAAAATAAAATGAATTTTTGCTTATATATGAGACCGGAAGGAGTATGAAACGGACCATAGGTTCACCACCCCCTTGTTTGAAATCTTGCGGCAAGGGCAAGGAATAACCATACGCCAAGCAGCGCCATAGCATCTGATATTCTCTGGCATTAGAAATACCAGTGGAAGTTTTGTTCACCAATTCATTCCAATCAAACTTGGTATCAGGGTAATTTGATAATTCCTGAAACAACGTCAATAAGGTCTTTGTGTCATACCTGCACAACACAAAAATCGATTATTCAGTATAATCAATCAAACAAATAAATAGTTAGAGAGAGAAGAAGAAGAAGAATACCGTTGTGTGATTGAAGCGGCGTCGTTTTCGGAGAAGGTAACCTTCTTCTTGGGATTATTTTCTGGCATTGGTAATCCCAAATTGTTGCAAAACCCTAAACCCTCTGTTGAAAACGAAATAGAGGTTTTACTGTGTCGTGTTTGTCATCGCATCATATATGCCAGTCGTTAAGATGTGTGAGCTCCAAGTTACCACCGACTGCTTAAAAAAAAAATAAAAAATAATGTACTTTTTTTTTGTGTGTCGAATCCTTGGTTCGAAGCCTGGACATTGCATTTATTATGCACGGAGATAAAAAAAATTGAGAGAAATTTAATACAAATTTTAAATCACTTTTTATTGGTCAATTTTTGTTTATATTTTAGGATAGAGCAGATATATTTTTTTAATAGAGAAACGATATTTGTATAATATTTTCTTACAAATTAATAACATTGGCATGAAATTATTATCCTTGATTTTTTTAAGCAAAACAACAACAACAAAAATTGTCAAGTAGATTTATATTCACACATTTTACGTTTTCAGAGGTGAAGAATTTGATGTTCCAACCTAGTCATTGTAATTTTATTTTTATTTTTGGATGAAAATAGAATTACTATTAACGAAAAATTAGCTACTCATATATATTTTTTGTACATAGTTTGGAATATTAGAATTTCATTAGAAATCTACTCGTGCATTAATTGTAGTTTGAAGAAATAAATTAGAATATATTGAAACGAATTTTTTTATTGTGTTCATAATTTTGAATAATTTTTTTTTGTCAAAAAAAATAATTTTGAATAATTTTTTAATATATATTTTGTAGTATTGGTTGACTAACGTTAATAAAATTCCATAAAATTAATAAATAAGTGAAATAGTTAAAAAAAATAAATAAATAACTTATAAAATTTACAACGACACAAACAAAACAATATTCTAACATTTCATGAAGAAAAGGATTGTGATTCATTTATCCTAGCAAACTAAAAACAATACACTCTACTCAACATCTACACAAAAAGATTGTGATTCATTCATATTATCCTTTTATTTATCACTGATAAATTTACCATATAATGTAGTACAAAGCATATGGTTAAAACAACAATAACCTTTTAGGTGCTTTAAGAAAAATGACAGCCTAAATCATCCTCATTTTTTTTATATATCATTATGATTAGATGTTCGTCAATCTCAGCCAAATTTGTCCTATGCATTACAAAATATGAAACAATCTTATGAGCAAGATACTCGCAAATTAATAATAGCAAAAATTTAGCATCAAAGTATATTTTTTTACCATTGATAAGAATGTCCTACTGAAGAGTGCATAAATATTAGAAGCTTTTACAAATGTTTAAGAATGACACTTTCCATGTGAAAACACACTACTTATAATAACAAACCAAATAGAGCAACAACCCCTCCAACTAAATTTTCAACTAATATGTGAAATGATCATGAAACAAATATGAATGCCCCAAATCAGAACCACAATGAACCTGCATCAGTTGTTGCTATGCCTTGGCTGAAATAGAAGAGCGAACACAATATAAAAGAGAAGATTAAAAATGTGTGAAATGGTTAAAGATTTAAAATATTCATAATTAAACAGAATTCGAAAAATATAATGAAGAATCCTACATATATTGATTGACCCGAGATAAAATATACATAGATATTTATGTGAAATTAAGAATACAATACCTTATTGGAGAGAAGAGAAGGTTGCATAAATTTTAAACTGAAAAAATAGAAACGTGGGCTTCTCATTGTTAACTTGTATGTGCTCGACTCGATAAGAAATGGTTCAGTTCAAAACTCGACTCGAATTTGAATCGAACCTTTTTTTTAAACTCGAGTTCGACTCGTTTAAAGTTTATTAGCAATCCGGTTCGACTTGTTAGGTTCAACTCGTCTACTCGAGTCTAAAGGCAAATCCAATGTGCCCTAAAATATAAAAAATTGCACCAATACTCATATGATAATTGCATTTGACAGCCCTGCTTTTGTTTTATTTAGACCTCAGACCATCTCTATTGGGAGGGTCTTAACTATTTAAGACCCGGTACCTATTAGGTACCTCCAATGAGAAGAATCTTTTTCAGGGTTTTACTTAAGACCCTCACTTTTAAGCGGGATCCGCACTCTTTTAATATTAGAAAATTGAAATATAATGATATAAGTTTTTGGTAGTTGATTAGTGAGTCTCATTTAAGAACTTTGTGTGAGATCTAGGTTTGAGTGATTGGAGTTTGGGTATGCTCTATTTAGGTAAAGCTCAATTTACTCCATTTAGGGATTTGGATGCATGACATGTGGCAAACAAACATCCAAAGACTGAGATTTTAAATTAAAATAAATATTTATTTAATTAAAAAGAAAAAGAAAATCTGTTACGTTTTTCCTTAAACACATCGCTTCCTTTTCCAGTTTCAAGGTCTTATAAGACTCGGGGTCTTACTTAAGATCCTCCCTTTTAAGCGGGATCCGCACTCTTTTAATATTAAAAAATTGAAATATAATGATATAAAGTTATTGATAGTTGATTAGTGAGTCTCATTTAAGAACTTTGTGTGAGATCTAGGTTTGAGTGATTGGAGTTTGGGTATGCTCCATTTAGGTAATGCTCAATTTACTCCATTTAGGGATATGGATGCATGACATGTGGCAAACAAACATCCAAAGACTGAGATTTTAAATTAAAATAAATATTTATTTAATTAAAAAGAAAAAGGAAATATGTTACGTTTTTCCTTAAACACATCGCTTCCTTTTCCGGTTTCACCACCGTCATCTTTCCTTCTCCGTCGCCGCTACCCTTTTCACCACCGTCCTCTTCCCCTCTCCGTCGTCGCCGCCCTTTTCACCACCGTCCTCTTTTCCTCTCTCTGACGCAACTACCTTCCATGACCGCCTTCAATTTTGCCATTCTTACATCTGTCATAATATTTCAGCAGGTTCAATCTCAAATTCATCAACCTTTATTTGATTTTCACCTCAATTAGAGTAGTGTTTGGATTTTGTATTTGATCGATGCTTCTTCAATTACCTTTTTTGTTTATTGCTCGACATTTTATGTTCCGGCGGCCGGAGGAGTGAGTGTCGCAGTGACCTTAGAGGAGTGAGTTATCGGCTTGGATTTAAGATGAAAACACATGAAGAAGAAAAGGTTTGTGTTGGTGATGATACATGTTTCAACGGAGGCGACGGAGAGCGGCAACGGAGAAGGGGAAGAAGGGCGGTGGTGTAGAGGAGAAAGACAGGGATTAACACTGTTTGTGCGGAAGAGAAACATAACACTTTCCTTTTATTTAATTAAATAAATAATTATTTTTAATTTAAAACCTCAGCCCTTGGATATTTGTTTGCCAGATGTCTTGTATCCAAACCTCTAAATGGACTAAATTGAGCATTAGCTAAATGGAGCGTACCTGAACCCAAGTGATTGAGTGCTTATTAGGTACTACTATTAAAAATTGTAAATGAGTGATATGTACACGTGAGACCCATTTAAGAATCCAAAAATGAGTGTCTCCATTGTGAATGCTCTCAGGGGCTTAAAGTAATGAAAGTTGACAACTCACTCTTATTATATAGCCAAAGTATCCTCTTATTTCTTATACCAGCTCGATGTGGGACTATTACAACTTGTTTGTTTTAGGGTTAAATATATTTTTAGTCCCTATAAATATACCAACTTTTCGTTTTAGTCCCTCTAAAATTTTCCTTCAACTTTTAGTCCCTTAAAAAATTTTCATCTTCACTTTTGGTCCCTATTTTAAAGTAAACTCATATATAGAATTAATATTTTTTAATGAAATTTTCCAGAAAAATTCATAATATTATAAGAATCTCTCCCAAAAAAATTTAGAATTTTTTAACAAAACATGAATTTTTATATTTTTGAAGGTTAAAAATTCATATTTAATTTGTGTTTTGCTAAAAAATTCTAGCATTTTTTGGGAATTTTTTTTACAATATTCTTAACATTTCTGCACATTTTCATTTAAAAATACAAAAATTAACTTAAAAATAGGGACCAAAAGTAGCAATTGAAAATTTTATAAGGACTAAAAGTTGAAGAAAAATTTTAGAGGAACTAAAACGAAAAGTTGATATATTTATAGGGACTAAAAACATATTTAACCCTTTATTTTATTATAGCTACTTAGTGACTAGGTAATAGGTTTGTTTTGAGAAAGTGGCTGGGTAATAAATTGTTGTATTTGTTCGGTCATTTGTATACAAATTATTCTTAGTTGCTGAATTGTTATTTTTGTTTAATATATATATATATAGATCAAGTCCAGTTCATTTAGTTAACAAACTTAAATTTCAGCTCAAGTTCAGCTTATTTGATTCATAAACCAAGTTCAACGAGTTAATTGTCGAGTCGAGTTCTAAACTATTTTTGAGTTGTCTCAGTTCATTTTCAGCCCTACTTGCCACCAAAACCAAAAAGTAAAGGAATTTGATATAATATAGGTTGAATGAAAAAAAAATCTTGTGGAAGAGTATAACATCGAAAACTAAATTTTAAGATAAAAAATATCAAACAAATGACATTCAAAAATTAAAAAATAATATAAAATAGTTTGACATCATATTGTTACTATCGGAGGACTTCACATTGAGTTTGATCATCATATTAGACCAATAGAAACCAAACAAATGAGATTGATGCCGCACCTTCATTTTAAACCTTAAGACCGACGAAGCTCAGATACGTAGTGTGGGTACGATATAGGTACACATTTTTAAAATTCAGGATATGATACATCTAAAATACGTTAACAAAATATATATACTAAAATTTATATGCATGTAAAATACTTTAAAAAAAATAAGCATTGATTTCTCTTCAATACTATATAATCATAAAAGTCATAATTTACAAAAAAAAAATAAAAAAAATACATGTGATCAAAATAAAAAATGTAAAATTTTCGTATAAATCATATTCTATTTTCATTCATATGTTATGATATCAACAAATGCATCAATAAGAGAATTCAAAATAAAATTTATTTATTGTTAATTTATTGAATCTCATCTCTCTCGTTACTTTCATCCACTAAACATAATTTTAATTGGTTAATCGAAAAACAATTATAGTGATTCTTATTTTAAATTGAATCATATATGTCTCCATTGAATTTTCACAACACAATCTCACTTTTTTACCCTTCATTTTTTCCAGGATACGTCTCTGTGAAGTATGTTATAAGTATCTATGTATATATGTCGAATATCTTATAAATACCAATAAAATATTTATTTTAAATTAAAATAATTAATTTCGATGCTCCGTAGGTACATATCCGCAAGTATCTGTGAAGTATTGGTATCTGATACGTATCTGATACAAGTATGTCTCCATTTTGAAGTATTCAAGCTTCATAGCTTAAGACATTAGACATATAATCAAACGATAAGATATTAAATATATGTGTCATATAGCATGCTATAAAAATGAAAAACCTTGTCTCATTCCTTATTTGCATGCTAGATCGCTAATCCATCTCCATGTGGTGCAGGACCGGCCCTAGGCATAGGCCGGGGGTGCGACGACTTAGGGTCCATGCCGTTAGGGGGTCCTAAAACTTTTTTTTTATGGAGGGAGGTGTATATAGAAATATTTGATTTTTGGGGGTTTATATATCAAAGTTCATTAAAAGGTCTGAAATATTGACATGGTGAATGACTGGGCTCAAGTCTGTTAATGTTTTAAACCCTTTTGGTGAGATTTACTATATATACGCTCATATAACACAGATTCCCTCTCTATAATATTTTTTTGATTTTTCTTAATAATGAGCCAAAAATTTATTATTGAAGAAATTGACGATATTTTTACGGGCCCTTTGTTCCTAATAATGTGTCTCACTAATATTAAAAATATTGGTGATATTTATTATCCAAGAAATTGTGGATAATTTTCATAACAAAACAAATTATATTTTAGTTGAAAATGAGCCTATGTATTAATCTTAATCTTGTCTTTCTAAGGTTCAAAAAAAATTAATTATATCAATATTATAATGTCAAAATTCTTGAATTGATTGAAAGGATTTCAAAATTGAATTTAATATTGTAAGATCATGCGAGACGCATTCATGATCATGAAACTCTGTGAGGCGTATTCATGATCATTTCACATGTGCTATTGTTCACTTTTACGGTATTTTAGTTTGTTTTGGTTTCTATAAAGTATTTAGTTTATTTTCAGATGTTGCCTAAGAAAATTATTTGGTAGTGAAAAGTGAGAAATAAAAACAAAATGAAGAGTTAATAAAATCACAACAATGAACTAAAAAAATTTGTGAAGTATTATATAAGGGGCCCTTTTTTCATATTATGCCTAAGGCCCGTAAAATTCTAGGAATGGCCCTGATGTGGTGTGGAGTCTTTACTACTTTTATTAGACTGTTACTTTTCCCACCCTATGGCTTTCCTCGCGCGCCCTGTTTTTTTCAAAAATTACCCTCGGAGCATTCCAGATTATGTAATCAGAACGTGTCCGGATTGTATATTCCGGATTCAACCAGCACACATAACTGAAACAAATTTGCATGTCCTTGTGGTTTTTATCATTGTTTTTCAACTTAAATATATGTATGTATAAAAGGCAATTAACTTAAATATTATATCAAAAAATGATTTTATATATATATATATATATATCATTATACTAAAAAAGAGTTGAATTTATATCATTACACATTTCACCTAATGATCATATACATTTCAACTAAACCAATGATATATATCTAATCTATGGCGCCGAAAGATCAATGGAGCTATCATTATTTTCAACCTTCACATCAGGACCAGGACCAACAGGACCAACCCTCTCATCAGGATCAAGATTTTCAATAATGTACAATTCTTCATCATCTTCTACCACCGCTTGACCCGCCGCCCGACTTAGCTCATTATAATCTACCATCCGGCTGGCATATCTATCAGGTCAGCTGGCTGCATCCTCTCGATGGTGTCGTGTCCATAGATTGCAAGTGGGAGGAATCAGACAACCATCCTTCAAATCCAATGTCATAAAATTGTTGTCATTCACGTATGCTAGACACATCAACAGAGAGATACTTGGTGGCGGCAGTGGACCATATACAGGGAAATAGGTTGCCGATGGCCCTAACCCAGTGAACAACACAACAATCGATCGGTTGATTGAATTTTTGTGCGATGAGGAAACCCATATCCTGCATGATCATCCATTTATCCCGTGGTGCATTCCCAATACCAGCGTAGGATAGAGCGCCTAAGACCTCTTTATTGTACTCCAATACGAGATGATGTAATGCTTCCCTTGAAATGTTCCTGATCAAATTAGACCACAACATCTTTTCTTTGAACCTATGTTCAAGCATTATTATGCTCGTCTGAAATGAAACATGTATTGCGGTATGTTGCAACTCTAGCATGTTATGAACAGATTGCCAGTTTGTACTCAAATCACTCATACTACTACTCAAATACTTTTTCAATCGAGCGTGTGCACATTCAACTCTGTTTGTTGTAGAATTCCCCATATGAAGGTTTTTGTCAACCCAAAACCTCACAAACTTCTCCTTAACCAAATCCAAAATTGTCTTTTCAACATATTCCAAAAACTTGGAAAATTTTGCGCATAGAACTTTGAACCGAGTCCAATCATCAATGTATGCTTCCTCCGTTTCGGAGTCCACAATATCTATCCATGCAGCCATCACAGTCTTCACCACCGAACCAGGCTTAATCGCTTTCCCATTCTTGCCTTTGAGATCGTCACTTTGCAATCCAATTTACACTTTGCTCTCACATTTTGTCCAATGTGATATGAGCACAACAAAGTAGTAGCTTTAGGGAAAATCTTTTCCATAGCATTGTCCCGATCGGTGACAACTACTTTGGGATAGAGATCTTTGGAGTGCAACATCTCACGACATCTCTCAAGAGCCCAATAAACATTGTCTTGCCTCTCAGACATCATATAGGCAAAAGTAATCGAGAATGTTTTCATGGTAGAGGTGTTACCGACAAACTCAAGCAATGGAAGACGATACTTGTTTGTCTTGTATGTTGAGTCCAACACAAGCACCGTGGAGAACGTGTTAAACAACTAGATAGATCTGGATGTGCCCAAAAAACATCACTGACAACCTCAGAATCAGGATACTTCAAGAGATGTTTCATGTCATTCCTTGTACCCCTAATGGACCGGCTATACCTATAAGAAGCATTATAAACGTGTTTGATAGTAGTTGAAATGGTACGGTTTCTCTTCTTTAAGTTGGTAAGCATTTGCCTCGGAGGAATGTTTGAATCCACCATCTCTTCAAGGTGAACACGTTCATTTGGGTTTAGACGACCGACAGTTTTATGACCTTTCAACACATCTGTCATATCATGGTTGTGTTTACCATCACCAACTTTGAGGCTCCAATCACCACCAGTCAAGAAGTAATCTCTCAACCGAAACGGACACTCGCATTTAGCCGAACCAGCTATCTCGCGCCGACTCTTTCTCTTGTACTCGGTGTATGAAACTCCCCTTTCACATATCAAAGTAACAAATGAGCTTCTTCCATTGCCACCGTTATCGGATTTACCAATTGTTATCATGGTTTTTGGGTGCCAAGTCATTAATTGGACTTGTACCTTTCGACCGTTGATATCTCTCTTTTTTCTTGGGAAGGGAAAAATTGAGAAAAAACCCTTAGATTCTAAGTTCGGGGGTCGGTTTTACTACGGGAAGGTGTTAGGCACCCGGAGTAACTATAGTCCTCTATAGGAGCCGTTTTCCTAAGTCGATTTCTACGCTTTATTTTTACTTACTTTTGAAAATGGGAGGTTTATTTAGTTAAGAATGGGGGTGAGAAGAAGTAGAATTTTGATTTTATTTCGGCTTGGATGAGTTTTGACTCATTGCCTACGTACCCTTTTAAGGGATCAAAACCGTTCGTAGTTCTTGCTAAAAAAACTTTTTTTTTTTTTTGATTTTAATTGTTTGATTTTAAGTTTTGAAAAAAAAGTTTTGAAGAAGGAGATTGGGAGGCTTCATGAGCATTAGATTTAGCAAAAAGTGAGGTTTGATTAGTGATTAGAAAGAAAGTCTAAATGATTAAGATGAATTGAATTTTTTCTTAAGAAAAAAGAAAGGAAAAATGTAGTGTTGACTTCATGCTTATCATGAAAGTTTTTGAAGTGAAGTTCAATTATTTTTTGAAAAAAGATGGATTTTCTCTAAGTGTTTAAAACCTAAACGCTTATTTAATCATACAATCCTATGCATACATCTAAGGTGAGTGTGTGTGTGTCGGTGCGTCATAGTGTCCATAGTCCATATTACAAAAATTGCCTAAATACATTCTATGGCCCCTTTGCCAAGCTACAAACCAATGATAACAAATTACATCACCAAATGAATTAAGATTTGCAAAAAATAAATGCTAAGCTAAAGAAAGTGGAGAGAGTGGTGGAATGCTATGAAATGTATGGCACATGAGATGAAATGGTTAGTAGTCATAAAGCACACAATAGTAGGAAGTAATTAAGAGGAAATGCATAAAGATGGCCAAGAGAAAGCAATAAAGTGGTAATAAACCTAGAAGACATTTGATATGATACTTAAAAATGCTAGTGACCCATAATCATCACATCATGGCAATTTAGAAAGAAATTTTGTTTCAAGCCATGACATGCAATTAATGGAGGCGTATGCATGCAAAATATCATACCAAGTTCATAGAGAAATTTGCCACTTTATTCTAAAAAATAAACCATTATTTCTTGTGAAACAAGTAATCCATAAAATCATATCCAAACACAACAAAAATAAACACATTTCCAGAGGCATGTTCATCACCATATTAGGCATCATTCATCCATGTCATAATATCAAAATGCCAAGAACAAAACATAGCAAAATGCATACCAAAAGTGTAGAAACTCATGGAAATTAGTTCATGCCATTTTAATATTTTTTCATGCAAGAAAACACCATAAAAATGCCAAAAATACATTGAGAAACAACTAGGATTTTTTAGGAATTTTCTATAAAAAGGTAGGCAAGCAACAGGTGCGGATAGCAAAGACAGGCAGTGCAAATAGCAAGAAAATAACAAAAAAAACGTAAAAAAACTAAGCCCAAACCAAAGCCCAATCCTTAAAAGATCCGGATGCACAGTAACCACACGATTGATCCAGGATTCTGAAACCCTAGATCAAGCGGCCAGGAATCAAAGGGGAATGGACCGGATTGAACCGGTCCGGTTCGCTGGCTTATATAAACAAGAGAGCACCGGTTTTTTCATTTCTCTACTTCCCTTTCTCTCTCTAAGTTCTTCCCTCTTCTCTCATCTCTCATCTCTCTCTAAACCCTCACCGGATTCTGGAAAAACACGGAAGATCTTCATCTTCCCCGGTGAGTTTTGCTCCTCCGGCGTGGTGGCCGGCCGCCCAAGGGTGGTGGCGCCGCCGCCGGAGTTGAACAAACTTCACCGTTTTCAAAAAAACTTACATTTTCAGATATCCTTTTCCATCCTAAACACGAATATGCCACTGGATTTTTCATGCAAGGCGTGAATCAACGTAGATCTACGTTTTTGTGTCACGGTTTTGAAAATTTTTTTAGGTTTTTCAAAGAATTTTTAAAAGAAGCTTGTAACACCTCAAGATCTACATTGATTCCGTGTTGGCTATCTCTCTGGCACTCGTCCTTGCTTACAACTTCTGGATTTCTATGGATCTATGTTTTTGCTTACGGTTATGATTTTTTTTATGATTCTGGAAATTTTTTGGATCTTGTTTGCAGGTTTAACAGTGATTATGCTTTTTAAAGAGAGAAAACTGAGTTTTACCTGAATTTGGTTGAGATTCTTGAAGGAGAAAATCTTCGGAAAACTTGAACGTTCTTTGGTTTTCTCTGAACCGAAAATAAATCGGTTTACTGGCTTGGTTTCTTCATCTTCTCCGATTCTTTCTCTGATTATACGTTTGAACTTGCTTCTTTGATTTCTTTGCGAGAGGCTCTCTGTGATCAACGCATGAGCTTGCTTTGATGCGAGCTCGCGTTTGGAATTGCAGAGAATCAATCAATTCAGTGATGAAGATTCATACGAATCTCTGAGAATTGATGCGAAAAACACTGAAACTTGATGAATTTGTGACTTTCTGGAAACGGTTAGGGTTTTGTGTTCTTCGTGTTCTTGATGAATCTGAGAAATTTTTCTGTTTTGATCTAACTGATTGGAGAGAGAATCTGAAAATGTGTTTGTTGAGTTGGCGTGTTGTCCTTGGCTTTGACTCTGACTCACTGCTTTTATAGCTGACATGTGTACACTTGAGCCAACGAAAATGTGACACCTGGATTTGGAAAAGGAATGGCACGGCTTTGGACCTGAAAAATGAACTTTGGACCTTTCTGCAAAAAATAAAACTTCAAGGACTAAACTGCAATTTGACAAAAAGGACTGAAATGAAAATTGGAAAAAAAAGTGGACTGAACTGCAATTTTGGAACTCTTTGAGGACAAAAATGCAAAAATAATAAAAACACTAAAAATTAAAATAAAATTGGTAATTTGACCAAACGTAAAGCGAAACACAAATAAAATTGACAAAACGGACTAAAACGAACCAATGGCCTAAATGAGGTACTTCAAAGTAACCTCCCCATGCCAAAATTTTATGTGAAATGACCAAAATGCCCCTAGGGCTAAAAATGACCTAAACAGACTCGAATTGACTTGACACTGACTCAGACGCAAGTTTGAAATGAATTTTAACAAAGTTTACTGATGAAATGTTTAAAAGTAATCTGAAAAGACTCAGAGACAGTCACAAGGATGAAAATGGGTCCCACTGCAGGAAATGACCAAAATACCCTTCTGTATGACTTTTTGCAAATTTTGAAATAAACTGTAGAAAAAGCAATGTAATGATTCAGAGACACTTTTGAATGACTTACAGGACAAGTAAAGACATTTCGAAAGGTTTTATGCAAGAAAAACATAGGTAAAATTGTGATTGAAAATACTGCGAGGCAGAGACAATTTGAACTGCGCAGTTGAAATTTGATAATCGACAAAGTTTGAAATGAAATTGGGCCCAGTATTTTTAGGTCCAAAAACAGGGTATAACAGCTGCCCCTATTTAAGTTTCTTTGTCCGGAGAATCAAGAGACGGAGTCTTTGGCTTGACAGGACGAAGATACTTAAATATTAGCATTTACACTGTGTTTGGACGTAAAAATACGCCTACCCATTTTCAAATAATATGCATGCCATGCATCATTTGGATTATGAATGCAAGACCTCATGGGGATTGGAATTAACAAAATATGTCGTATCCATTGCGGGATTGGTAGACATTGACAAAGATAGTGAATAGCAGAGTAACGGGAAACTAGAAACAAGTTGGACAGGTACAAGCTGTTCTTGGATTCAAACTAGCCACTTGACCGGGGATGAAACAAACAGACAACTGCGAGTTGTTCTTATGGATTCGAACTGGTCACTTCACAGGGGATAGAGGTTACTGGACAAACATGAGTTGTTCTTATGGATTCGAACTGGTGACTCACTTGGGGATAGAGGTTACTGGACAAACATGAGTTGTTCTTATGGATTCGAACTGGTTACTCCACCGGACAGAAACAGATAGACAGGTACAAGCTGCTCTTGGATTGAGCTAGTCACTTGACCAAACGGAAACATATAGACAGGTACAAGCTGCTCTTGGATTGAGCTGGGCACTCGACCGATAACATTGAAAAGTAAATGGGTACAAGTCGTTCTTGGATGCGAACTAGTAACTTGACCAAACAGAAACACATTCACTGGGGATTGGTTTGTTGACAAAATATAGATTGAGGTTGACTTGACGTCGATTTGAATTGAAAGGCAGAAATTGACCGATATTATTGGCTCACAAGGTTTTGACAGAGAACCTGACATGAGTATTGAATTGAGACTGATGTTGACATTGGAAATGCAATATGCATGGATGATATAACAATTTCATTAAATGCATGGGCACGTAATATGCATGATTATGCATGTATGAATGCTTGTAATGCATGACTGTTGGCATTTTGTAGGCACGACTTCACGGGGAAGACAAGACATCAGAGTATTGGGCACGTAGTGGCTCGTGCTATGTTACACATTCTTGGAAATCCTCTTTGGAGATGACGTCGTTGGGAGACGTATCAGAACCAAGGCTGAGGATAGGTAGGTATGCAACTTGCTGGAGATAGAATCTTGGAAGACTTTACCGGGGACAACGCCGTTGTGCTGGGCATGTTGTAGACATTGCATCTGTGGTCAATGCTTTTTGCATGTTATTTTCTCAATTTCATTCATCATTTTTGCATCCCATTTTTGCCTGGATCGCCCTTTCGGGTTTTCGATCCACCGGGGAAATAGATTCTTTTCAATGCCCCATTTTTGCCTGAACTGCCCTTTCGGGTTGTCAATCCAGCGGGGTGCTCATTTTTGCCTAAGTCGCCCTTTCGGGTTTTCAACTTAGCGAGCTCATTCATTTTCATGCATTTTCATTCTGTTTTTTCATTCTTGCCATTGACCACAGACTATCCTGGAGGAGAACCTGCTTGTAACATATATTGAAATAGACATTAACATATTCTCGCTCATGCATGTTTCATTTGAATGTACCCCGTTGCTCAGGTTTGCTTTTCAAAATAGACAAAAAGTTTTCAATTTTCAAAAATGTTTGTTTCAAGCATTGTCATTATCAAAATAGAAGGAAAATGTTTTGTATATAGCTTTGAAAGTAGAAGAAAGGTAGAGTTTTAAACAAAAGCACAAGCTCAAATTGATGTGTAAGAGTGGTGGTCAGCCAAAGGCGTGACTCCACGGATTCACAAAGCTTGGAAAATGGTAATTTTATTGGTTGGTGGTACATTGAACACAGCAATCACTACATTTCTTAGAAACTTTGAATCCACGAGTACATAAGCTTTTTGATGAAGACGGTCATTAACAGCTGCAGATGCCCCAAGGGAGACGGTGGTTGGCCAGATATAGTTACTTGCCTTTTGTTTCAATCTCATTTTTGCATGAACCGCCCTTCCGGGTTTTCGGCTCATCGAGACGCTCATTCTTGCCTGAGTTGTGTACAATCTCAGCGAGCTTTTTCATATATATTTTTTGTCCCTTATTTTTGCCTGGACCGCCCTTTCGGGTTTTCGATCCACCGGGAAGCGCATTTTTGCCTAGGCCGCCCTTTCGGGTTTTCGACCTACCACGCTGTTCTTTTCACATTTTTAGGCAAAGTATTTCTTGACTATATCGGCATTCACTGGATTTGGAAGTTCCACACCATCCATGTGTGTAAGGATTAAAGCACCACCGGAGAAGGCCTTCTTGACAACATAAGGACCTTCATAGTTAGGCGTCCACTTGCCCCTTGGGTCGGGTTGCTGGCTTATCCTCCTTTTCAATACAAGTTCCCCTACCTTGAATTCTCGAGGATGGACTTTCTTGTCAAAGGCAGTCTTCATTCTTGCTTGATATGATTGTCCACGAGCCATGGCATCCATACGTTTTTCCTCAATCAAATTCAACTGGTCATACCGGCTTTGGCACCATTCAGCCTCAGATAATTTTGCTTCCATTATCACACGGAGAGATGGGATCTCCACTTCCAAAGGAAGAACTGCTTCCATACCATATACAAGAGAGAAAGGGGTTGCCCCGGTTGAACTGCGCACTGTAGTACGGTAGCCATGCAGAGCATAGGGTAACATCTCATGCCAGTCCTTGTAAGTGGTCACCATCTTCTGGACAATTCTTTTGATATTCTTGTTGGCGGCCTCAACTGCACCATTCATCTGAGGTCTATAAGGAGAAGAGTTATGATGCTCAATTTTGAATTCTTCACAAAGAGCTTGCACCACATTGTTGTTCAGGTTCGTACCATTGTCGGTAATAATCTTGCTGGGAACACCATATCGACAGATGATGTTGTTCTTGATGAACTTAGCTACCACTTGCTTGGTCACATTGGTATAAGATGCTGCTTCAACCCATTTGGTAAAGTAGTCAATTGCCACTAAGATGAAACGATGACCATTTGAAGCCTTCGGTTCAATCCTTCCGATCATATCGATGCCCCACATTGAGAACGGCCATGGGGATGACATAACATTGAGAGCGTGCGGAGGCACATGAATCTTATCAGCATAGATTTGACATTTGTGACATTTTCTGGCGTACTGGTAGCAATCATGCTCCATAGTCATCCAGTAGTAACCTGCTCGCAACAACTTCCTTGACATAGTATGCCCTGTAGCATGGGTCCCGAAGGTACCGTCATGTACATCATGCATTAACTGCTCTGCTTCATGTTCATCAACACACCTTAACAATACCATGTCATAGTTCCTCTTGTACAGAATATCTCCATCTAACAGGAATCTACCGGCCAATCTTCTCAAGGTCTTCTTGTCTTGTTTGGAAGCACCCGGCGGATACTCACGGCTCAGCAAGAACTGCTTGATGTCATAGTACCAGGGTCTATAGTCAACCACATTTTCACCAGCCTGATCGATCACATCCCCAATAGCAAACACATGCGAAGGTCTTTCAAGGCGTTGCACTTTGATTAATGGCACATCATTCCAATGGTTTACTCGAAACATGGAGGATAGAGTAGCAAGAGCATCAGCCATTTGGTTCTCATCACGAGGGATATGGTGCAACTCAACCTTTGTAAAATATGTCAGCAAACGTCTCGCATAATCACGATAAGGAATCAAATTAGCATGATGGGTCTCCCATTCACCCTTTATCTGATTGATGACGAGCGCAGAATCTCCATAGATGTTGAGGTGTTTGATTCTCATGTCAATTGCTTCCTCGATCCCAAAGATACATGCTTCATACTCAGCCATATTGTTGGTACATTCGAACAAGATTCTGGCGGTAAAAGGAATGTGATGCCCCTGCGGGGATACAATGACTGCCCCAATTCCCTTACCATAAGCATTGACAGCACCATCAAAGACTAAACCCCACTTGCTATTGGGATCTGGACCTTCATTAATCAACGGTTCTTCGCAGTCTTTGGATTTCAAATACATGATCTCTTCATCAGGGAAGTCGAATTCAATTGGTTGGTAATCGTCAAGAGGTTGATAAGCAAGGTGATCGGCAAGAATGCTGCCTTTGATTGCCTTTTGAGTTTTGAACACAATATCATATTCAGACAAAAGCATCTGCCAGCGTGCGATCTTCCCAGTAACGGCCGCTTTCTCAAAGATATACTTTATCGGGTCCATTCTGGATATCAGCCAAGTCGTATGATTCACCAAATAATGACGCAGGCGTTTGGCAGCCCAAGCTAGAGCACAACAAGTCTTTTCAAGCATTGTATACCGAGTTTCACAATCGGTGAACTTCTTGCTTAAATAGTAGATAGCATGCTCTTTCTTTCCGGTTTCATCTTGTTGACCAAGCACGCATCCCATGGATTCATCAAATACTGCCAAATACATGATCAAAGGCCTTCCTTCCACGGGTGGGACAAGGATAGGTGGTTCCAGCAGGTAATTCTTGATGCTATCAAAAGCTTCTTGGCATTCATCATTCCATACAACAGGCTGGTTCTTTCTAAGCAGTTTGAAGATCGGCCCGCAGGTTGCGGTCATATGAGATATGAATCGGGAGATGTAATTCAAACGTCCCAAGAAACCTCTGACTTGCTTCTCTGTCCGTGGAGCTGGCATTTCTCGGATGGCCCGGACTTTATCAGGATCGACTTCAATGCCCTTTTGGCTGACAATGAAGCCTAATAACTTTCCGGACCTGACACCGAATGTACATTTGTTGGGATTCAATCGCAGCTTGTATTTTCTCAACCTTTCAAACATCTTTGTTAAATATTCAACATGCTGCTCCTCATCTGCTGACTTCACAATCATGTCATCCACATATACCTCAACTTCCTTGTGAATCATGTCATGAAACAGAGTGGTCATTCCCCTTTGGTAGGTAGCACCAGCATTGATTAGGCCGAACGGCATCACCTTGTAGCAGAAAGTACCCCATGGAGTGATAAAAGATGTCTTTTCCCTATCTTCAGGAGACATCTTGATTTGATTATAACCGGAAAAACCGTCCATGAAGGAGAACACCTTAGACTGAGCAGTATTATCAACAAGCACATCAATATGAGGTAATGGAAAGTTGTCTTTTGGACTGGCTTTGTTCAAGTCCCTGAAGTCAACACACATCCGGACTTTACCATCCTTCTTTGGCACAGGCACAATATTGGCAACCCATTCGGGATACTCAACTGTCATTAGGAAACCCGCATCAATCTGCTTTTGAACCTCGCTCTTAATCTTGAGGGCCATATCTGGATGAGTCCTTCTCAATTTCTGCCTGACGGGAGGACATTCAGGCTTGGTAGGGATCCGATGCTCCACAATCATAGGGTCTAGACCTGGCATATCTTCATAGGACCATGCAAAAATATCCGGATATTCCCGGAGGAGTTGGATGATCTTCTGTTTAACCCCTTCCTCTAGAGTGGCACCAATCTTGATTTCTCGCTTGTTTTCCTCGGTACCTATGTTGATAAGCTCAATCTCTTCTTGGTGAGGCTGAATGGCTTTCTCTTCTTGCTCAAGTAACCGAGTAATCTCATATGGTACGTCATCACCTTCCTCATCTTCGGCTTCATACACAGGGAATTCAAAACTTGGAGGAACCGTAGGATTACTGTGTTCAACGGGTTTATTATGGTTCAACCTGCATATAATGATTGGATGATTTTAGAAAGAGTTTTTTTTTTCATGCAGATTTTTGAAATTAATAAGAAAATACAGACGTTTTGGTTTTTTCTGGCATTACCATTGTTTCCAAGGGAAAAAGCACTAATAAAAAAAAGAAGTAGTCGTGGAAGAAACGACAAAATTTTATTAATCAACGACAATGCCGAAACAAACATGCCCTTACAGAAAATATCACTCTCGCTTTGGGCAGAGCGAGAGGATTGTTATTTTGAAAACAAAGCATTAAAGCAACAAGACACATTACTCAGAAACATGCATGATTGAAGGAATGTCAATGGCATCCCAATTTGTCGCAATGCCTCCTGGTGTAACAAATGCAGGCCTGAGACCAGATCCAGTGGCTTCTTCAGAGATAGCATTAACAAACCCAGCACTGTGGAAGACTCCCGAGCAAGCTCTTGATGACGGGGAGAACCCGAGACCTTCTTTACGCTTGTTCTCACAGAGCTGTATCACCTTGCCCCAGCCGGCAGTCTGACCTTCTTGAATGGCTCTCTGAGCATCCTTCAATGAAGCCATAGCAGCCCCAGCTTCCTTAGACTCTGCACCTTCAATGGTCAAACCTTGGAAAGCAGTCCCTTCAGCAGACCCTGCTTCAATACAAGAAAAAGAAGACAATTGGCTGACTAAGTATGCTTCTTCACCATGGATTGTAACGAGTTTTCCATTCTTCACAAATTTCAACTTCTGATGTAAGGTGGAAGTAACCGCACCTGCATCGTGTATCCACGGTCTTCCCAGCAGGCAACTGTAGGATGCATTAATGTCCATCACCTGGAAAGTAACCAAGAAATTCTCAGGGCCAATGGTTATCGGCAAATCTATCTCTCCCAGCACATTCTTTCGAGATCCATCAAAAGCTTTGACCAAGAAAGTACTTCTTCTCAACGGGGTCCTACGGTAGCTCAACTGATCTAGAGTTGTCTTGGGCATTACATTGAGGGAGGAACCGGTATCCACCAACACATTTGATATCATGTCTGATTTACAATTTACCGAGATGTGCAAAGCCAGATTGTGACTCTTTCCCGCTTCCGGCAACTCTTCTTCACTGAACCAGAGGTTGTTATAAGCAGTAATATTTCCCACTATGCCACCAAACCGATCTACCGTAACTTCGTGGTCAACATAAGCCTGCTCCAGCACTTTTAACAAGGTATTCCTGTGAGCCTCGGAGCTCAAGAGTAATGACAATACAGATATCTTCGAAGGAGTCTGCAGCAACTGATCAACGATCTTGTAGTCGCTCCTCTTTATTATTCTCAGAATCTCATCTAAATTCGAATCCTCAATAGACTTGCCTGACTGGTTCACATCTGTAGCAATGGGTGAAACAACGGTTGGAGTTGCTTCTTCAACTGGTGGAATGGTCGGCGTAGCTACTTTCTTCTGAAATAACGGCGGACGGACCTTCCCGCTTCTTAGCGCTGCAGAAGTCCCTTCGGCAATATTGCTTACTGTGGCAAAGGAGGCTAGAGGCACCTCTACTCCATTTTCTATCATAGTAGCATTGTACTTGTATGGTACTGCCTTGTCCGAAACATAAGGAATTGGTCCTGGCAACCTTATCACCAAAGGCTCAGCGTTCTTCTTCAAAGGTACACTCTTGACAGGCGGATCGTGAAAAACCGGCACAATCACGCAAACATCATTGACAGTCAGAAGATTATCATTCATCAAGCTTTGGATGTCTTCTTGAACAGTATAACAACCCAAAGGATCACGGAGACATCCCAGACACTTGGCATGATCATGATTGAACAGAGAAGCTTTGCACAGCTTGATGTGTAGAGGTACCAGAGGAGTTGCGACGTTGCGGACATCAAGTCTCGGAGCTTCTTCACACACTTCGATCATATTCACAGCGGCATGATTTGGAAGAGGATTGTCGAGGACGTGTGGGACATTATTCTCAAAAGTCAGCTTCCCTTGATCAATGAGCTTCTTCACGATATACTTCAAAGCATAACACCCCTCGACATCATGACCTAAGGCACCTTGATGAAAATCACATTTGAGATCAGACCTGAACCTTGGAGGCAACGGATCAGGTGGGGGCTTACCCTGTCTAGTTGTACAATGCCCTCTCTGGAGTAAAGTTGGAAGCAACTCAGCATATAACATCGGTATCGGAGGGAAAGTAGGCCTAGCTTGCTGATTTTGTTGTTGTTGTTGAACCGGCATCTGTTGTTTCATCTGTTGGGCAATTGCATTGACGGGCACTTGAGGTTGACCCGGTGGCAGAGGGTACTGATGATAAAATGGCGGAAAGAAAGGATGCTGAGAATACGGCATATATGGGTATGACGGAGGCATTTGAGCTGCATTGATAGGAGCAACAGTAGCCATTGATTGACCGGCTCCAGCTGATACCATTCCCACTTCAGTTTCTTTCTTCTTGTGGTGTCCATTACCATACCTCTTCGATGCACTCGTAGAAGATTCAGCTTTCTCAAACACAATGATTCCATCCCTGACGGCTTCCTCAAGACGGGTTCCCATGGTGACCATCTCCGAAAAGTTGTTCGGGGCAGCGATGATCATCCTCTCAACATAATCTTTCTTCAACGTCTTTAAGAACGTCTGGGTCATTTCTTCCTCATCTAAAGCAGGAGTGATACGGGCAGCCGCCCCTCTCCACCTTTGCGCATATTCACGGAAGCTTTCCTCCTTCTTCTGAGATAGGGACCTGAGAAACTCCCTATTTGGCCTCAGTCGAGTGTTAAACCCATAATGGCTCTTGAAAGCGGTGGCTAACTCATCAAAGGTATGGATGTCATTCTTACTCAAACTAGTATACCACTCTGCGGCGTCCTCCATCAGACTATCCTGAAAACAGTGGATCATAAGGGAATCATTGTCTTTGTAATTGCCCATCTTTCGGACGTATTTGATGATGTGATTTTGAGGGCAAGTTAGCCCGTTGTACCGGTCGAAGTCCGGAATCTTGAACTTTTTAGGGACATCCACTTTTGACACTAAGCAAAGGTCTTGAGTTTTGACAGAGTCTGTATTCCCTCGATTGGCCTGGATCTCGTGACGGAGTTCTTTAGCAAGTTCCTCCATCATCTCTTGCATAGTCTTGGTTACGGGGATGCTTCTGTGCTGTGTGTTGATGTTAATACCTTGAGGCAGAGTGTGTACCAGAGGCTCAGTGACAGCTGCTGTTGTTTGTGGCAAAGTAGCAATGATGGAGGCGGCATTTGTTGCAGGGATCAGAACATTGTTAGCAGTGCCCGAGGTGCTTGCTGTAGCAACGGGAGTGAAGAACGGTGGAAGCCCATACGGAAACCCCACTGGCATAGTAAAGCGGTTGTCTGCAGAAGTGGTAGGGAGCACGCTTGTAGTTACTGGTGCAGCTGTGGTTGTAGGGATAGCTGTAGCTGATTGCTCTTGAGCAGCTAGTAGAGCAGTCATGACGTCATTAGCTTTAGCCAATTCCTCCTTTAGAGAGGCTAACTCGGTGCGAAGCTGAGCGTTCTCTTCTTCCATAGCCCTTTTCTTTCTTCTGTATTCTCTGGTTCGATCAATTCTATCTGGTTCGTAAACTCTCTGAGCACGAGCCACTTTTCACACTGCGGCAGAGGAACCAGGAGATAGTGAGCACTTGGAAGCCTTTGTGACTAATGCATGATGCATATGATGCATGATATGCAAATGCGAATGCAAAAGACTTATTATTTTTTTTCATCGAAGGATTTTAAAACAAATTAGAAATCTTGCAAATAATCAAAATTACACAACATTTTCAACAAGGTAAACAAATAAAGCTCTCAAGCATAGGAAGTAGTCGGAAGATCATCGGACTCGGAATCTGAATCACAGTATCTAGCAAAGAAATCTCGTCGTCCTCGAGCTCTCTTGGAATCCCTCATAAGCAGCTCATCTTTCTCTTCCAATTCCCTCCGGGCCTTAGCTAGCTCTTTCTTCAACATTAGATTCTCATGAGTCTTCTGCTCATCTCTACCATCCAAAGTCATGATTAGATTCTCGGCTTGATTGTACCGAGCTTTCCACACTTGCTTCTCACGACTCTCCATAGCTAGATGCTCCTGATACATATCCTGAGTCGCGGGGAGTAGAGGTAGAGGCATAGATGGAGTAGACGAAGACACGTATCTCATAGCTGGATAAGGCATACCAATCTCCTCAGCTCGATCTATCACCCACTGAGTATAGGCTTCAAGAGCGACACCGGATCTCACACCTAGATGCCTCACACTTTTCCTTCGAACCTTGGACCAAGCATCCATGAAAGCTTTCCTTTGTCCGGTAGGAGCATTCGTGTAGAAGAAGAACTCTGGAGATGTGGCAAGATTGATGGGCTTCGACTTCATAGGGAAACCAAACTGTCTCATAGCAAGCTCGGGATTGTAGTTGATTCCTCCACGGGTACCAAGAAGAGGTACATTGAGAAAGTCTCCACAACCCATGATAATCTCCTTCACCTGAGCGGCCGGAGTGAGCCAGACGACCTCGTCAGGAGTGAGGGCCATAATCCGCTGCGAGTAGGACCAATTCTCCGAGTTGTCATGGAAGGAACTCGGAAGGTGCGAAATAAACCACCTATACAAAAGAGATGTGCAGCAAAGAATATACCCACGGCCCTTGAGAGTCCTGTCATGAATGGCGTGGTAGGTATCTGCTAGCAAAGTAGGGACCGGGTTCTTGGAATGAAAGATCTCGATAGCATTCATGTCCACGAAGTTGTCGAGGTTCGGGAAGAGAATGAGCCCGTAGATAAGCAAAGCAAGAATAGCCTCGAGTGTGTCCTGACGAGTAGTACCGAGATTAGCCTGATCAAGAAGATACTTCGAAGCGAACCCCCGGATGTGAGACTTGGTAATAAGATGGTTGGAGACGTCGGAAGTCTTGAGGTAGAGATCCTTAGCAATAACCAGAGGAGTAAGAGGAGTTCCGGGACCGGTGAAAGGCGTCTTCTCGGCTATAGGTAAACCCACTAGATTGGAGTAAGCCTCGAGAGTAGGAACCAACTGGAAGTCCGGGAAAGTGAAGCAACGGAAGCTTGGATCATAAAATTGCACTAGAGTGTGCACTAGCTTCTCGTCCACATCGGTTCGGAGCAAAGTAAGCAATCCCCCATACCGGAGTCGGAACCCTGTTTGACTCTTGACCTTGAGTGCCAACTCTCTCAAACTAACCAAATCCACTTCCTTGAACTTGTAGCACTTAGTCTTCTTCATACCTGTGATTATTTACAAAAATTTCCATTTGTTTAAACCCTTCGATGAATGCATGAAAAATGTTTATGCATGAATGCATGTATGCATGATTGTGTTGTTTAGTTATAATGTGGGTTGAGATTCAAAGTAACGGATGGACATGGCGTCCGGTGAACTAAGGCTTTGGATAGTAGTAACCAAGGTTCTAACACAGTTCCCAAACTGCAACCTCTCTCACATATATCATGGTAGTACAGGACGACACCCGTTCCATGATTATTTGTGAGAAGGTCTAGTTTGAGTGTAGTATCGCGTGACGACTAAAGTTTGAGACAACACTCAATTTAGCCACCGCACTACGTCCTAAAAAGGCTAGGATGGGTTTGGTAACTACGGTTCATAGCTTCGTCGAACAATTGAAAGTGAAGTGCCTAAGCATGACAACACACGCCGACAATATCACCTTCAAAATGCCTCAGCTATGTGAGATTGATCGCATAATCCAATACACGAGGCAACCCCCGGATCGAATTGTCGATTATATCTCTACCTAAACATAAGTTCACTCAGCCCGGGTATAGGACTTTTGATATCCTCACCCCACACGTCAAATGAAAGTAAACAAGTATTCACATATATAAGCAATAAAACAAAGCGTAAATAAACTAAGGAAAACTAGGCGCGACCCGCTAAAAAGAGTCCCCAGTGAAGTCGCCATTTCTGTTATCATGGTTTTTGGGTGCCAAGTCATTAATTGGACTTGTACCTTTCGACCGTTGATATCTCTCTTTTTTCTTGGGAAGGGAAAAATTGAGAAAAAACCCTTAGATTCTAAGTTCGGGGGTCGGTTTTACTACGGGAAGGTGTTAGGCACCCGGAGTAACTATAGTCCTCTATAGGAGCCGTTTTCCTAAGTCGATTTCTACGCTTTATTTTTACTTACTTTTGAAAATGGGAGGTTTATTTAGTTAAGAATGGGGGTGAGAAGAAGTAGAATTTTGATTTTATTTCGGCTTGGATGAGTTTTGACTCATTGCCTACGTACCCTTTTAAGGGATCAAAACCGTTCGTAGTTCTTGCTAAAAAAACTTTTTTTTTTTTTTGATTTTAATTGTTTGATTTTAAGTTTTGAAAAAAAAGTTTTGAAGAAGGAGATTGGGAGGCTTCATGAGCATTAGATTTAGCAAAAAAGTGAGGTTTGATTAGTGATTAGAAAGAAAGTCTAAATGATTAAGATGAATTGAATTTTTTCTTAAGAAAAAAGAAAGGAAAAATGTAGTGTTGACTTCATGCTTATCATGAAAGTTTTTGAAGTGAAGTTCAATTATTTTTTGAAAAAAGATGGATTTTCTCTAAGTGTTTAAAACCTAAACGCTTATTTAATCATACAATCCTATGCATACATCTAAGGTGAGTGTGTGTGTGTCGGTGCGTCATAGTGTCCATAGTCCATATTACAAAAATTGCCTAAATACATTCTATGGCCCCTTTGCCAAGCTACAAACCAATGATAACAAATTACATCACCAAATGAATTAAGATTTGCAAAAAATAAATGCTAAGCTAAAGAAAGTGGAGAGAGTGGTGGAATGCTATGAAATGTATGGCACATGAGATGAAATGGTTAGTAGTCATAAAGCACACAATAGTAGGAAGTAATTAAGAGGAAATGCATAAAGATGGCCAAGAGAAAGCAATAAAGTGGTAATAAACCTAGAAGACATTTGATATGATACTTAAAAATGCTAGTGACCCATAATCATCACATCATGGCAATTTAGAAAGAAATTTTGTTTCAAGCCATGACATGCAATTAATGGAGGCGTATGCATGCAAAATATCATACCAAGTTCATAGAGAAATTTGCCACTTTATTCTAAAAAATAAACCATTATTTCTTGTGAAACAAGTAATCCATAAAATCATATCCAAACACAACAAAAATAAACACATTTCCAGAGGCATGTTCATCACCATATTAGGCATCATTCATCCATGTCATAATATCAAAATGCCAAGAACAAAACATAGCAAAATGCATACCAAAAGTGTAGAAACTCATGGAAATTAGTTCATGCCATTTTAATATTTTTTCATGCAAGAAAACACCATAAAAATGCCAAAAATACATTGAGAAACAACTAGGATTTTTTAGGAATTTTCTATAAAAAGGTAGGCAAGCAACAGGTGCGGATAGCAAAGACAGGCAGTGCAAATAGCAAGAAAATAACAAAAAAAACGTAAAAAAACTAAGCCCAAACCAAAGCCCAATCCTTAAAAGATCCGGATGCACAGTAACCACACGATTGATCCAGGATTCTGAAACCCTAGATCAAGCGGCCAGGAATCAAAGGGGAATGGACCGGATTGAACCGGTCCGGTTCGCTGGCTTATATAAACAAGAGAGCACCGGTTTTTTCATTTCTCTACTTCCCTTTCTCTCTCTAAGTTCTTCCCTCTTCTCTCATCTCTCATCTCTCTCTAAACCCTCACCGGATTCTGGAAAAACACGGAAGATCTTCATCTTCCCCGGTGAGTTTTGCTCCTCCGGCGTGGTGGCCGGCCGCCCAAGGGTGGTGGCGCCGCCGCCGGAGTTGAACAAACTTCACCGTTTTCAAAAAAACTTACATTTTCAGATATCCTTTTCCATCCTAAACACGAATATGCCACTGGATTTTTCATGCAAGGCGTGAATCAACGTAGATCTACGTTTTTGTGTCACGGTTTTGAAAATTTTTTTAGGTTTTTCAAAGAATTTTTAAAAGAAGCTTGTAACACCTCAAGATCTACATTGATTCCGTGTTGGCTATCTCTCTGGCACTCGTCCTTGCTTACAACTTCTGGATTTCTATGGATCTATGTTTTTGCTTACGGTTATGATTTTTTTTATGATTCTGGAAATTTTTTGGATCTTGTTTGCAGGTTTAACAGTGATTATGCTTTTTAAAGAGAGAAAACTGAGTTTTACCTGAATTTGGTTGAGATTCTTGAAGGAGAAAATCTTCGGAAAACTTGAACGTTCTTTGGTTTTCTCTGAACCGAAAATAAATCGGTTTACTGGCTTGGTTTCTTCATCTTCTCCGATTCTTTCTCTGATTATACGTTTGAACTTGCTTCTTTGATTTCTTTGCGAGAGGCTCTCTGTGATCAACGCATGAGCTTGCTTTGATGCGAGCTCGCGTTTGGAATTGCAGAGAATCAATCAATTCAGTGATGAAGATTCATACGAATCTCTGAGAATTGATGCGAAAAACACTGAAACTTGATGAATTTGTGACTTTCTGGAAACGGTTAGGGTTTTGTGTTCTTCGTGTTCTTGATGAATCTGAGAAATTTTTCTGTTTTGATCTAACTGATTGGAGAGAGAATCTGAAAATGTGTTTGTTGAGTTGGCGTGTTGTCCTTGGCTTTGACTCTGACTCACTGCTTTTATAGCTGACATGTGTACACTTGAGCCAACGAAAATGTGACACCTGGATTTGGAAAAGGAATGGCACGGCTTTGGACCTGAAAAATGAACTTTGGACCTTTCTGCAAAAAATAAAACTTCAAGGACTAAACTGCAATTTGACAAAAAGGACTGAAATGAAAATTGGAAAAAAAAGTGGACTGAACTGCAATTTTGGAACTCTTTGAGGACAAAAATGCAAAAATAATAAAAACACTAAAAATTAAAATAAAATTGGTAATTTGACCAAACGTAAAGCGAAACACAAATAAAATTGACAAAACGGACTAAAACGAACCAATGGCCTAAATGAGGTACTTCAAAGTAACCTCCCCATGCCAAAATTTTATGTGAAATGACCAAAATGCCCCTAGGGCTAAAAATGACCTAAACAGACTCGAATTGACTTGACACTGACTCAGACGCAAGTTTGAAATGAATTTTAACAAAGTTTACTGATGAAATGTTTAAAAGTAATCTGAAAAGACTCAGAGACAGTCACAAGGATGAAAATGGGTCCCACTGCAGGAAATGACCAAAATACCCTTCTGTATGACTTTTTGCAAATTTTGAAATAAACTGTAGAAAAAGCAATGTAATGATTCAGAGACACTTTTGAATGACTTACAGGACAAGTAAAGACATTTCGAAAGGTTTTATGCAAGAAAAACATAGGTAAAATTGTGATTGAAAATACTGCGAGGCAGAGACAATTTGAACTGCGCAGTTGAAATTTGATAATCGACAAAGTTTGAAATGAAATTGGGCCCAGTATTTTTAGGTCCAAAAACAGGGTATAACACCAATAACAGTGAAAAAACCAAGCTTCCTAGATTTCTCTCCAACCCACTCCAACAAATCATTTCGTGTTGCAAACTTGTGTTTAGTGGTAAAATGTTCTCGCTGGTCGATAGAAACAGCAACAACTGGATGTGGTACAACAGGAGGAATAGGAGGAGGAGCATCCTCTGCTTTCGAATCGCCTAGACTAATTTCAAGTTTTGGTGGTGGTGGTGGGGGATTCTCGGATTTGGCATTACCGGAATCATGCGTATCTTCAAGTAAAAGAAGTGGCAACACATTAGGATGTTCAATCTCAGGTGGATCAACATTTGGGATATCAACCGGAGCAACCATATCTGAAAACAGTGCAGGCATAGTCAGAAAATGAACATAGTTTCTGTACTGGTGCAGTCTGGATTTTGAAATCCGGAACGCATGAATCCAGTCCGGACCGGTAGAGTACAGATCATATGACGTGATCAAAAGAAAATCTCCTAAAAAACGAATGGGGGAAGGTTTATATACACATTACCTTTGCATTCAGTCAAAAATGATGATGTTAACCCCCTTTGATGGCCAGATTGCTACTCCAAACCATGTTTTCGCCCTAAATGGTGTGTTTTTGGAGGTGTAGGGAGTGTTTGTGATAAAGGTGGTCTACTTCAGCTAGGTTCTGGAAAACTATATATAACCTCGCTGTCCAGATTTCATTTTCCGGAAGAAAAAAAAAAACGACTACTTTTCCCGCTCAGTTTAAATACAGGGTGTGCGGAATTTCTAATCCAGAAAGTAACCATTGTGTCCGGATTACATTTTTCGGATAGCCTTTCACCCTCACCAAGCACAAGTATCACAAGCGACATGAATCAGGGTGATTTGCTAACCATTTCGGATTATAGGATCCGATTTTTGTCCGAATTATACAATATGAACAAAGGGTATTTTGGTTAAAATTACAAGGCATGCGAGAAGGCTGTAGGGTGGAAAAAGTAAGAGTCCTTTTATTATCCTCCATTGTGTCCTTGCATTGTCGTTAAATGGGATGATGTCAACCATGTGTGTTATGCTGTAATAAAGATGCTAGTACATGTACGTGTGTTCCTGAGAAAATGAAGTTGGATAACCACCATATACGATACTGTCTAATTGTCTAAAACTAATTTGATACATGCCACGTGTCGTAACACCAGCAAAATGATTATTTTCGACAAATAGGCGTGGTAATCGAGCAATAGCCTATATGTACAAATATCAATCAATATAACATTAGTCTACAAAAAAAATATTGTGAATATGGATCCTGTATGAAAGGAGCAAACCGGAGGTATGTATAAATTACATAAGTAACGTCAAATTCAACATGGTATGTCATATATTTCAGTTTCATTGTCTCCAAATATGTGTCGGTGTTTGAAAAAGATGTAGGCTCCAAGGGAGCTACATAACAAAATTACAACAAATATTAGCATCAAGATGAATATAAATAAGGGTTAATTGTTCAAATTTATCTTGTAATATACATTATGTTTGAAAAATGATCATGTAAAATAAAGGCTAAAATATGATTTTGGTCCTTGCAAATATGTCTCGTTTTGGTTTTAGTCCCTGTAAATTTTTTTTGTTGTTTTTGGTCCCAGCAAAATATTTTGTTTTTGAAAATAGTCCCTCCCTATTTTCAAAAGTAAAATATTTTGCAGGGACCTTTCTAAAAATCAAAAGATTTTGCAGGGACTATTTTTCAAATAAATGGGTTCAGTCATCATGTGCCATGTGTGCAAATCATCACAAAAGTGGGGTCTGGACCAAAACCAAAACGAGACATATTTGCAGGGACCAAAAACAACAAAAAAAATTTACAGAGACTAAAACCAAAACGAGGCATATTTACAGGGACCAAAACCATATTTTAACCTAAAATAAAAAACATATATTATAACCTTGTAATTTGATATTCTTCTTATTTTTTATACCCTATAATATATATGTTGTCCAAACAAGTGACCTAGAGGTTGAATTATTTCATAATTTTTCCAAGCATGTTTAGGACGTCAAAATACGACTTTACAAAAAAAAAATAGTTTCTTTCGACCAAGGACAAATTAATTATGAATTTTTATTTCTCATAATTATGAATTTCTTAAATAACTTATAATTAATTTGTCTCTCGTTTAAAAACTGCAAAACTTCATAGTGAAGGATCTTATTATGTTCTAACATTGCCTACAAAATTAGGGAACAAAATTTGACCCATGAGTAAATGCTTACTAGGAACAAAATTTTAATTTTGCACATTTTAGTTGAAAAATAAAATAAAATAGAATCATCTTCGAAATGCTATAAAACTTTGCATATAATTTTTTTTTTATGACTCTGCATACAGTGAGCTCAAAATTCGATTTATAGGTCGAGATTTTCGTTGTTTTGTTTTTTGGGTTTTTGACGCTTTAAAAATTCATAATTAATTTTTCACTTGTCAAAAATTTCTATTTTTTTTTTGTAAAGTCATATTTTATCGTTCTTAACATGCTTATAAAAAATTATGAAAAAAATTTAATCTCTAGGTTGATTTTTTTCGACTTCACGTATATTACAAAGTCATAAATAGTAAGAATCTCGAATTACAAAATTAAAATATGTGGTTTTTATTTTAGTGGGTCATTTTTCAAACGTTGTGTATATTACAGGACAATTTCAATAATTAACCTAATAAATAATCATTTAAAACACAAATAAAAATGGAAGTTGTATTGGAAAAACGTTATATTGAATGATTTGCAAGAGCAGATTGAACATCATATAAATTTATAACATATGGATTCATAACCTATGGCTGTGAGTAGGGCTGTGAGATAAGAATGGTAGGACAAAAAGAATTGATGCACACAATCAAAGCTCCGCGTTTATGGTGGTGAAGTAGAGATGTTAAATAAGAGGAGGAGAGAGAAAATGGGATTTTGTGGCAAAATATAGAGGGTAAAATAGATATTTTATGCACTTAGGGTTTGCACACTATTCTCCAATCTATAATAAATAAATAAATAATAGATAATAGATAGGTAGATAGATAGATATAGGCTATAAGATCCAACTATTTGTATCCTTTGTTTGTAGCATCTACGTAATCCATTAATCTGAGAAGTTGTCTGTTTTGATATTATGCATCTTGATGGTAAGAGAAGAGCCAACCCAACCTTGGTTATCCCAAAAAGTGCTTTGGAAATTAGGGATGACAATTAGATCCAAGTTTGATGAGTATCCACAAAAAATACCTGTAATGGATAGGGTAAAAACTTCGTTATGATGGATCCGAGTTTGGGTCTAGATAATTATCCACAAATTTAAATGGGTATGGGCACGGGCAAGAGTACTATACTGCTTAGTCCCACAATCTGTATATACATATTTATATATTATGATAAATCATTTATTTATTTTGTGTATAATCAATTAATTTATTTAGTTATTTAAGCCTAGACCTAAACCTAAAAACTACTTAATACAATAATCGCTCCCTCCTATTAGGGTACAATTTTTTAAGGATATTTTGAATGTTTTTATTTGGGTCCATACTAGGATTCGTACTATTTTACAAGTTGATTTGAAAACTTTGGGGCTTTAGTTTTATTGCTTTTTCATAGTTAAAGTGCAGATAATGAGTACGAGCATTGATACTTAAGGGCTCATAGAGTAGGGGGAAGGACACTAAAATTGTTGCCCACGAGGATATTGATTGCACACAACCCCTCTCTTGAATTGTTTTTCTCTGGTAGGAGACCTAGGGAGGTTTTTTTTTTTTAGGGATGTTTAGGGGAGGTTTTTAACACCCACGTGTTATGTCAATTTTATTTATTTCAATTATAAAATTTTGTCTTTTAGTGTGCCACGTGGCGTGTCATGATTGGTCCATGTGGTACATCGTTAATTTTTTTATTTATTTATAATGAGACTTAACAGAAGGACTAAAACCAAAAGTTTTACAAACTGCAGGGACCGATACCAAAATTAGGTGAAAGTGCAGGGACCAAACACACATTTTAGCCTAATAATAATATAATAAGATAATAATAATAATCCCTTAAAAAATAATTATTATTATTATAATTAGAGAAATTAGGACATATAATAATGATGATAATAATAATCCCTTCAAAAATAATAATAATTATAATTAGAGAAATTAGGATATGGAACAAAATGTAAAAATATAGGCTTAATTACACTTTTGGTCCTCGTGTTTTGGCTTAATTACACTTTCTAAGATATTATTTTTGTTGCATTTTTCATCCCACCTCCCATTTTCAAACTCCAGAAACGAAGAGAAATGACAGTTTTAGGCGGTTTTAGACCTACCCCTATGCTCAACCATGAAATCAACAAAGAATAAAACATGTGGGCACAAGGAATCTATTCTATTCAGCATACTAACAAAAAAAAAAAACCTTAATTTCAAACATATCTTAGAAATTAGGGTTTTTTTGGTTAGTGTGTTGAATAAAGTGGATTCTTTGTACCCACATGCTTTATTCCTTGTTTATTTCATGGTTGAGCATAGGAGGTAGGTCTAAAATTGTCATTTCTCTGCGTTTTTTGAGAATAAAATGGGGGTAAGATGAAAAATGCAACAAAAATGATACTTGAAGGACCGTTTTGTTCTGTTTTAAGAGGGCATGATCAGTTTCGTGAGTAGGCCAAAACACGAGGACCAAAAGTGTAATTAAGCCAAAAATATTAGAAAGATGTAATTTGTAAGGAAGTAAGACGTTAAACAAATTACATCCAAAAACTAAAAAAATAGTTTATCATAATATTGTTGTTATTGGAGGATTTTATATTGAGTTTGATCATCACATTAGACCAATAGAAACCAAACAAAAGAGATTGATATCACACCTTCACCTTAAACCTTAAAACATTAGACATATAATTAAATATTAAGACATTAAATATATGTGTCATATACTAGCTCGTACTAGTGCTCATGCTATAAAAAAGAAAAAACTTGTCTCATTCCTTCTTTGCATGCGCGATCGCTAATCCATCTACATGTGGTGTGGAGTCTTCAGTACTTTTGTTTTCCTCCATTGTGTCCTTGCATTGTCGTTGAATGCTGTCATGAACCATTTGTGTTATGTTGTCATGAACCAAAATAGTCCTTGCTCACCCCATTTGTGTTATGTTGTAAAGATGCTACTCACAAATTTAGTAGTACATGTACGTGTGTTTATGAGAAGATGAAGTTGGACAACAACAATACATGATAGGGAGTTTCTACGGTACATCCTTCAATTAAGGTGTATCAGTACACCTATTTCATAAATCTATAAGTTAACGATAATTTTTATGTGATAAAGAGATATTTATCGACTTTTATATTTTAGAAAATATTATCCCATAAGAAAAAACATCATTTCATTTTTTATAAGAATTATACTAAATTTTTTAACATTTTATTGAAAAAAATAATCAATATTCACTATTATGAGTAATAAAAATTAAAAAAATTTGAATTTTGCTTTGCCGACACTTTTGAAAAATAAAATATAATTATTATAATTATAAATGATAGAAAATATTTTTTTTAAAGAAAATAAATTATTAAACTATTCATTTAAATACACGGGTGTACCGTTACACTCAAAATTATCGAGTGTACCATAGAAATTGCCTACATGATAACGGTAAAACTATTTTGATACATGCCCACGTGTCGTAACACCAGCAATATTAAAAAAAAAATTGAGCGATTATAAAAAAATATTGTTTGCAAGGCATTCATTCTAAAACAAAATAGTTTTTTTTTTAAGGAAAAACAAATTAGTTATCAATGCTATGTGTACTGTGTCAAGGCCATGCATCATTCACGTGTCTCATTGTCAAGCCCATGCAGCATTCACGTGGGTTCCAAAAATGTTTATATAATTTCTCACTAGCTAGTAATATATATTTTACGGTTTATATTTTATTATTCATAGGACACTTTCATTGATTAGTTTTATTTTCTGATGAAATGATAAGAGAATTATTCTGCAAATTGTTGACCTTTCCACTTTTACATAATCGTGGAGCTCATAAACACCATTAATATGAACGGATGCCACTCAAATTTAGTACACATACGCGTGCGTGAGAGAAAATTAATTTGGACAACAAGCATAGTACTATATGCACCAAAAATCTTTAAAACAAAACTACGTTATTATCATAGGTCACCTAATCTAAAATAAAAGTTGCCTATCATAAGCAATAGGCCGTTCCAAAATTCTTGTTTGCAAGTAATTTGAACATAATAATTGACAACAATACGACGTTTGTGCACTGTTTATCGTATAAGTACGGTGAACAGTACATTTTTTTTTGGGCAAATATTTATTTCTATTTACTAAAAAGCTATTTTTTTTTAAAATACGGTGATTTTGTAACACAAAATTTAAGTTAAATCATTAACCAATTTTACAACTACGTTAACCATAATAATATATGTCGTTAACCACTTTTTTAACATGAATTTCAATGAGGCTTAAATATGAAAATGGTCCCTGCAAATATCTGGCGTTTTGATTTTAATTCCTATAAAAATATTTTTTTGGTTTTAGTCCATGCAAATATAGAATATTTGGTTGTGGTCCTTGGTTTTTTGTTTTAATCCTTGTAAAATCATTTCATATTGAAATTGGTCCCTATAATATTCATTTTAGTCCTCGTTTTGAGGGACTAAAATCAAATATTCTACGTATTATAAGGACCAAATCCAATCTGAATCAATTTTACAAGGACTAAAACAAAATATCAAGGACCAAAACCAAATTTTTTATATTTGCAAGGACTAAAACCAAAACAATATTTTTACAGGGATTAAAACCAAAATGTCAGATATTTGCAGGGATTATATTCATATTTAAGTCTTTCAATAATCATTTTGAGTACTTTATTAACCACAAAAATGAAAGTCATTAACCATTTATTTGACATAGTTTTAAAAAATGACCAAAGTACACATATATTTATGTAAAATACGTGGTTAATATTTTCTATTTTTGTGGTTAATGAAGTAGCTAAAGTGACTAATGAAATTCATGTTAAAAAAATGATTAACAAAGTACATTTTTGCAGTTAACGAAGTTTTTTTTTTTGAGCAAAGGCAAAGTTAGTTCATTTCATTAAAAATTAACGGATACAAAGTAGGTGTTACATGATGAAAGATATGGGGGCTAGGGTGAGATAGTGATGCTCTAGCAATATTATGAGCAACTCTATTTGCTTGCCTCCTAACATACGACACTACAAAGTCGGGTCTACTAAGAAGTAACCTTCTACAATGAGTTACAAGATCACCGAACTCGTTGATGGGAATAGTGGCGGCGGCAATAGCATCAGATAAGATTTTTGAATCGGTCTCAAACATGATGTCACGCATTCCATGTGAGATAGCCACTTTGATAGCATCTAGAAGGCCTAAAGACTCAGCCTCTAAAACAGTGGCTGATGAGTAGTAGAAGTCTGATTTGCCAAGTAATAATACACCCATAGAGTCACGGAAACACATACCATACCTCATAACAGAGTTATTGTCGAAAGCAGCTGCATCTACATTACATTTGATCATGCCAACCGGTGGTTTGATCCAAGCGTGCTCGGAATTTTTGTTGTGGATTGGTGCCTTTGCTCGTTGCATACAACTCCATTCATTTAGTGCGTCCTTTGCGCGAGTGACTATATATGAGGGAGAGGTATCCGTAGACTCCCATAGTTTGGCATTACGACTTTTCCACATGCTCCAAAGGGTCATTGCAACAAGAGCTTGTTGTTGTGTGGATAACCTGTCAATTAAATCAAATAACATAGATGCAAAGTTGTTAGCATTAAGGAGCAGATCTTGGATGATGTGACGGACACCAATCAACTCCCAGCAGCTGATTGCTTTCGTACATACAAAGAAAACATGTATCTGAGTTTCTGCCAATTGATCGCAGGATACACACGAGTCATCACAAGCAATTCCACGTGAAAGGAGGTTTGCTCGAGTAGGCAAGCAATGTTGTGCTAAACGCCATAAAAAGGCGCGAACACGCGGTGGAATTTGCATTTTCCAAATAGAATTCCAACGAGTTTCACTTCTAGTAGGAAAGGATGCAGTGATAAGGTCCGAACATATGCGGTAAGCTGATTTAACAGTGTATGTACCATCAGCAGTAGCCTTCCATATACGTCTGTCAGTATAATCTCGAGTGAAGAGAGGCATGGAAAGGATTGATGCAGCATCCAAAGGGTTGAACAATGACCGTACCAAAGGGATGTTCCAAGAATTCCAACCCGGGTTCAACAAATAATTAACTGTAATATCCTCATGGTGCACCAACGGCGGAGTAGTCGGTTTGAGATTAGGAAGGGTGCGAATCCAAGGCATACGCCACAAATTAATTTGAGAACCATCACCTATCTTCCATCTATGACCCAAGGTAAGTAAAGATTGTGTACTCCATAGACTCCTCCATGTATAACTTGGATTATGGCCGAGGTTGGCATCCAAAAAATCCCTTCGCGGGTAGTATTTAGCTTTGAGGATCCTTGATAGTAAAGAGGTTGAGTCGGATAAGAGTTTCCAACTTTGCTTACCAAGCATAGAGAGGTTAAAAGCTTCTAGGTTCCGGAAGCCTAGGCCCCCTAAGCTTTTGTGACGTGTAAGCTTTTCCCATCGCAACCAATTAATGCCTCGTCGCCCATTCTTTTTCGAGCCCCAATAGAAAGAGTTCATCATCCTTTCTATCTCCTCGCAAAGGGAGGTAGGAATGAGAAAGGCCCCCATGCAATAAGAAGGAATGGCTTGGGCCACCGATTTGATTAAAATTTCCTTCCCTGCCCGTGAGAGGGATCTAGCGCTCCAAGCTTGACATTTTTTCCAAATACGATCTTTTAAGTATGAAAAAATAGCCTTCTTGCTACGACCCACCATTGATGGTAAGCCCAGATACTTGCCACTTCCAATAGCTTCAGAAACGCCAAGGCATGCCATGATGGATGAGATAGAGTCTTGGGAAGTGTTAGCGCTGAACGAGATCGCAGATTTTCTGAAGTTAATGGCTTGACCGGAAGCTTGTTCATAGCTGCAGAGAATATCTTTGAGACATTGTGCTTCTGAGATTGTAGCCTTACAAAAAAGAAAACTATCATCTGCGAAGAAAAGGTGGCTGACAGACGGAGCAGTGCGGCATATGCGAGTTCCATGGATTTTACCTCGAAGCTCATGATTTTTAATAATAGCTGATAGCCCTTCAGCACAAATGATATACAAATATGGCGAGAGCGGGCAACCTTGCCGTAGTCCTCTTTCAGGAGAGATGGGGCCAATACGATCACCATTAAAAATAACATGGTATTCTACAGTTGAAATGCACATCATCATCCAAGTGATCCATTGGTGACAAAATCCCAGTTTACACAAAATAGCTTTTAAATATGACCAGCTAACACTATCAAAAGCCTTCGAAATGTCAAGTTTTAGAGCTACATCACCTTGTTTTCCTTTATTCTTGCAGCGCATATAATGTAGAATTTCAAAGGCTGTGAGCGCGTTATCCATTATCGAACGAGAAGGCACAAACGCTGCTTGCTCTAGAGAAATCCATTTATTAATCAGAGGCTTCAGACGGTTCGCTAAAACCTTGGAAATGGTTTTGTACAATACGTTGCAAAGAGATATGGGACGGAGGTCTTTCATTGACTCTGGATTATCCCCTTTGGGAGCAAGAACAATATGTGTCGCATTCAAATCTGAAGGGAAGACTCCGGTTGCAAGCCATGAGGTAGCTGTAGTGAAAATGTCGCCGCTTATGTCATTCCAGAATCGGTGGAAAAAAGCAGGATTAAGACCGTCAGGTCCAGGTGATTTATCTGGATGCATACTGAAAACAGCATCCTTGAATTCTTGCTCGGTGAAAGGTTGTGTGAGAATGTTGTTATCTTCTTCCGAAACTCGGGGCTGAACACATGAAATGATTGCTTGCTGATCGCCCTGCTTCTCTCTAAAGATGGAATTGAAATAGTTTCGGACCAGAGTGCACATATCATCGTGAGCTGTTACCCAATTGCCATGTTCGTCACGAAGCTTTTTTATAGTGTTTTTACGCCGACGGGCTGATGCTGAAGCGTGAAAGAACTTGCTGTTAACGAAGTTGTAAAACTGATTAATGACACAACTCAAATTTTATGTTACAAATATAGACATATATATTTTTAAAAAAGTGTCAAAGAAAAAACAATATTCACATTATAATTACTAGCGGTTTCTGCTATTTTGATTGTGCTAAAATATTTAATTTATAAACGATATTTTATATGAAATTTTGATTTTAATTAAAATAATAATTTATAAGTACTAATTAGTGACTTTCAAATTGTAACAAATCCCAGTACCAAAAAACAAAATGTAATAAACTAAATAAATCATGTTTATCTTTTTCAATAACAACAATTATATAACAAATATAATATAAATCCTTATCATTTTTAATAAAAATATGTTTATCTTTTTCAATGGCAACAATATTTTAATAAATATAATATAAATTTTCATCTTTTTTTAATAACGCAACAATATAACATTAATATAATGAATTGTTTAAGGGTATCATTGAAATAGTAAATTATTCAGTCTAAAATCACCTATCTCCTTTATATATAGTATAGAAGATATAGTATTCCTATTGCAGTGGGGTAGTCCTATTGTAATGAGATTTAATTTTTTTTATTAATATTTTAATTAATATTATTTAAGGATAAAATAGTAAATTAAGTAACTTAAATGAAGAATAAAATAGGTAAGAAAAAGTTAGCTGAAACTCATGTATTATCACTATGAGTGAATCATCAATTTCGTCCTTGAATTTGCACGAATCGGCCAAATTCGTCGCCCAACTACGCGAAATATCAAATTAGTCCCTGAATTTGTCAGACGTCGATCGAAATGGTCCCTCCGTCCAAATGCTTCATTAGTGCTGCTGATCTGTCGCCCTGCATGATGTGTTGTCTTGTACATGTGTCAACAAGGAATCCACGTGTACAAAGACCAATTTGATGGAAATGAAAAAAAAAAACCAGTTTTAACTTTTCAATTTTTTTTCTTTCTGTTTTTTTTAATTTTACCCCTCTATTACCCATACCTTCCAATATCACATTTCACTCAGACACATCAAATACGTCCATGATCTTTCTCCTTCCCGCTAAAACCTTCATCATCTTCACCTCTCCAAAATCATCATCATCTCCGGCAATCAACGTTGAATTTTTTAAGGAAGAATTCGTCTATGGTTAAGGTAACATCGGTCCTCTTCTTTTTCTTTTTCTTTTTCTCTGTTCGTTTTCACCCATGTTTTTGTCTTTTTTTTTTACTTTTGTTTTTAGTTCTTATCATTTTGTTTTCAACTTTAAAATTCATTTGATGTTTGCTTTCATTGTTTGTTCGTGAGTGTTGTGTTTTTGAGACGGTTGTTTAGATTATTAATTTAGGATTTTCAGTTTAAGACTTAAGATTTTGATTTTTTCTGGTTGGTTACTAAAATTGATGAACATTAATTTAGTAATGAAAGAAATTATTTGTTGATTATAACAGTTTCCGAAAACGGTTTGCATTTTGATGTTGTTTTGTTTGTGATTAAGACTAATGTTGCCAAAATCCGTAGGATGGAAAACAATATCACGTTAATCCTGCATCACAGTGGTGGTTTAGAGCGAGATGAGTATCACAGGCTGCAATATGTTCGTGAACTCTCTGTTTGGGAAAAAATGGATGATGATGAGTTATGTTTGTAGGATATTGAGAAGATGGTGAAACATTACAGAGGCTACTTCAAGGTATCTAAATTGTGGTACTTGAAGTCGTATGAATGTGCTGCAAATGATCTCAATATCTGCTCGAATCCATTGACAACTGATAAACATGTTTTGGATATGGTGCAAGTTGCAAGGGCTAATGGGAATGAAGTGGAAATTTTTGCACAACATGTGGTGGATAATGATGAGGTTGAACTTGTACCATTATCTTTTGAAGAGATGGAGGAGCTTGAGAGAGTTATGCAGGAGTCTCTGAGAAGTGTGGGCACAGATGGAGTAACAACTGAAGCTGAACCATTCAAAGTTAGGAGATTAAAAGACTGGATTGATACTGAGCCAGAAGAAGAAAATGCTGAAAATGCAAAAACTGTTGCGCTAGGAAATGTAGAAAATGCTTAAATTTTAATGACCGATTTGTTAGTAAGTGTAATAATTTAAGGACTGATTTGATTGAATATGTTATAATTTAGGGACTGATTTGATTGAAAATTTAATTGCAGGGTGTTACTACAAGGATGTATGACATTAGAGAACCAATTATTTCAAATGAGAGGCCAAAGCAAACAACAGTGAGGGGTCCTGTACCATATCCAAGTTATAGTCCATCCGGTTCGAGTCAACCTAAATTTATGTAGTTTATTTCAACCCCCAGTTTTACAAACTGATGGAAACGTACTTAAGACTTATGACTTGTTCAATTATGCCCCATAGTTGGGTTTCTTTTTGCCTATGTAATATTTAAGACATGTGACTTGTTAATACCCCATAGTTGGGTTGCTTTTGCCAATGTAATATTTTAGGATCAAGTTGTGACTTCTGAATTTTTTTACTTTGTTCTGCACATATATGCTTCAAGGATCAAATTGATATATGATTAAATAATTCAAGGACTTATTTGATGGGTTTTTAATATAATGCATGGATCGATTTGATTGTTAGTTGAATAATTAGGGTTTAAAGTTTTTTGAATTGGGTAAGAACGTTATCACTAATTATTGGAAGAAATTTATGGGATTTTGGAGTGTAGATTACAGATTGTAAAATTAGGGTTTCAATTTTAAATATTTGGGGAAGAAATAACCGTTTGAAAATTTATATATTTGGGGAAGAAAGAGCAAGTCATTTTCTGCAAATCAATCAATTTAGTCATTGGAAATTTTGGTCACTATCGGCCAAATTAGTCTCTGCTTGTGTGACATTTGACATGGAGACCCATGTGAGAGGTTAACGGCCACGTCATTACCGTTAACACCTAAATTGAACGGAGGGACTAAATTGATTGACATATGCCAAATTTAGGGACTAATTTGATATTTCGCATAATTTGGGGACGATTTTGGCTGATCCTTGTAAATTCAAGGACGGAGTTGATGATTCACTCATTCTCTTTATATATAGTATAGATATACTCTATCTAGTTTGTTATACCTTTTCAAGTATAAAGGAAAAAAACTAGACATATACTCGAATTCAGTTTGTTCACTTTTTTTAATATTTGAATTTACTCCCATCTATCATCTTTGTGAAGAAAAAACTGGCCTAAAATGAGTTTTTTTTTTTTTTTGCATAATTTGGGGACGATTTTGGCTGATCCTTGTAAATTCAAGGACGGAGTTGATGATTCACTCATTCTCTTTATATATAGTATAGATATACTCTATCTAGTTTGTTATACCTTTTCAAGTATAAAGGAAAAAAACTAGACATATACTCGAATTCAGTTTGTTCACTTTTTTTAATATTTGAATTTACTCCCATCTATCATCTTTGTGAAGAAAAAACTGGCCTAAAATGAGTTTTTTTTTTTTTTTTGGGTCAAGTAGCCTAGTGGCTAGAGCTCACACAATTTAATTGTGGAGAAGTGGAGTGTTGGGGGTTCGAACCCCGACCCCAGCATATAAAATGTAATATCCCTACCAACTGAGCTAAGCTCACGGGGATGAGTTATTCTTTTCATATATACTATATATAAAGAAAATAGTCTCTTTTGGCTCATTTGTGCTGACTTTTTCTCATTCCAAAATCACCATCAACATTCAATACAAATAACATATATAACAAATAGATAAAGGTAAATTCAAATATTAAAATAAAATGTAACAAACTGTATATGTCCGATTTTTTATTATCATTTAAAAAAGATAATGAATGAGTGTAAATTCAAATATTAAAAAAAAATGTAACAAACACAATATTTATTTTTTGGTTATCAAAAAATATATTGTGTAACAAACACGATATGAGTATATGTCCAGTTTTTCCTTTATCCTTAAAAAGGTGTAACAAACTAGATCAAGTACATGTCACTATAAATATAATCAATAAGAAAATGAAACGTATCATCAATATATTGAGATAAAATATTTTCATAGGAGAAATTAGAGTGTTAAATAAGGACTCTTATCATATGTGCGTCGTCTTAACATATGTGAGATAAAATATTTATTCTTGAATCATTGATTATAGATTCAAGTTGCCAAAACAAATTTTTGTTTCTCTTTTCACTGATTCATGTTTTCTCGATCACTATAATAATAAAATTCCAAAAAACACAAAAAATAATTTTATTTTGAAATTATAATGGAATCATTAATATTTGCTTTATTTAGTTTATTTGACAAAAAAAGTTATATAATATCTCTGGTCCATAATATTTGGGTCATTTGAGATTTGTCTATTTTTTCGGAAGGTTGATGATTTCAATTTCATATATGGATTCTTTCCCATATTTTTTTATCCATATATGTTGTTGTTCTACAATTTGATGATGAATAACCAAAATATTTGACTTTCGCCTAAGAAAAACTCACATTTATGCATTGATATATATATATATATATATATATATATATATATATATATATATATATATATATATATATATATATATTTTTTTATAAATTCATGCATTCTTCGAATAAAAAAATTAAAGGTAAAAAATTAAAAAAACTCATAGGATTTAATTTTTTTAACCGAAAAATAATGAATTTTAATGTTGTTGTGAAACATAGACCCTAAATATGGCCTGGAACACGATTATTATGTTGTGGATTGTTTATGAATATGTTGGATGTGGAAATCCTATCAAGAAACAACGTTGGAAAAAGATCATTCTTGCCCGTACTCAAATTAAAAACAAATGAGAGTTCATGACTTCTTTTTGTGCTTAGTAAATAACTGTTTTCTGTTAGACTAAATTTTGCTATTACCATAAGTATGTAACAAGGGCAGACCACTCTCAATGTTCGAATCTATCTTCTACGACATGTTTTAAGCCATGGTCAATTATATGTAGCTTTATCAAGAGGAGTTTCTCAAAATTCAACAAAAATTCTTATCAAAGAAATACAAGGAGAAGATAGAGACATTGCAAAAAATGTAGTTTTTAAAGATATTCTATTATCGCAATCATATGATTTTTCCTTTACATAATAAGTAATTTATACATTTATGTTTTATTTTACTAATTATTATTAGAATTTATATACAAGCAAACAGAATACGTCGAGTTGATAAATAGTCTTGTTATGTGCTTTGACTAATTTGTGTAGATAAATCGAATATTTAAAAATTTAAAAAACTGTAATCAAAATTATACAAACAAACATAATAAAATACACACACATTAGTGTAGTAAAAAGATCAAACAGACGAATACGATAGTGTCTGTCTTTTCGCTAGTGTATATATATATATATATATATAGTATAGATGATAAACAATGCAAGTGTATGGCATTATTGTCAGAAGTTTATGTTCAAATAGCAAAAACTCAACTCCCACCCACTCTTATGCAGTTTGTTCTGTTATAATCTAAACCATTCACTCATCTTCTTTTCTTTCTTTTTGCTGCTGTTTTTTTTTCATTAAAACCAATCAATCATTGGATCAAAAAAGGAGAGAGGGTTGCATAAAAAAGGCGAAAGAGGATCCAAATCCCTCTTAATTATTTCATCGGGTTTAAAAAGTTTGTAAACCAACAAACAATGACAAGACACTTAGTAATCCAATGAGAGGAATCATTTTTTTTTTGCTTAATACATCCTCCGGTCCCTTAATTTATTTTAATTTCTCAGTGTGGTCCCTTAACTATTAAACGTTTCAATTTGGTCCTTATCTTTGTTTCTGTCATCAATTTGGTCATATTTTATTAATTTTAAATCCCTAAAAAAGAAGACCGTTGGATAAAGGAAGTTCATCATATCTAACCGTGTACCACCAACACCTAACTATCTGAAATTTAATTTTTAAAATAATATAAATTCATTTATATTAATTTAGAAATAAAAAAATTCTAAAAAATTGGAAAATTAATTTTCGAAAATAAAAAAAAATCTATAAATTTTGAAACAAATTAAGGAATTTTTTTTAAAAAAATCTGGAAAATTACTTTTAATTTGGATAGAAAAATCTGAACTTTTTTGAAATACATTTTCGAATAATTAGCCAAAATGGATTTTTGTTAATTATAATTCAGATTTTTTTCGAAAATAAAAAGATTTTAAAAAATCCAGGAATTTAATTTTCAAAATACAAAAAAAGCAAAAATTCAAAAGTTTAAAAAAAACTGTCAGATTTTTTTCGAAAAAAAGTTTTTAAATTTTTTTCCTACAAAATTAAAATTTTGGAAAATATTTTAACTTTTAATAATCTCGATACAAATTTAGAAAAATTCAGATTATTTTTTTCAAAAATTTATTATTTTCGAAAAAATTCATATTACTTTAAAAATCATTTTTTTACGAAATTATGAAGATTTTACGATTTTGGCTGATTCTAACGAAAATCCATTTTGGGTAATTATTAGAAAATATATTTCAAAAAAGTTCGGATTTTTCTTTCCAAATTAAAAGTAATTCTCCAAGTTTTTTTTATAAAAAAAAAATCCTTAATTTTTTTAGAATTTTTTTTATTTTCGAAAATTAATTTTCCAATTTTTTAGAATTTTTTATTTCTAAATTAATATAAATGAATTTATATTATTTTTAAAAATTAACTTCAGATACTTAGGTGTTGGTGGTACACGGTTAGATATGATGAACTTCCTTTATCCAACGGTCTTCTTTTTTAGGGATTTAAAATTAATAAAATTGGACCAAATCGATGACTAAAACAAAGATAAGGACCAAATTGAAACATTTAATAGTTAAGGGACTAAACTGAGAAATTAAAATAAGTTAAGGAACCGGGGATGTATTAAGCTTTTTTTTTCTTTCCGTTAGATGAAATCAGTTTGTTTAATTTTTATCATGATATCACCTAAAATTTACCCATTATATTTGATTTGATCTTTCATGATCACAACTTCAAATGAAAATTATTTGAAAACACACTTAAATGAAAGTAATTAAAAGAGAAGTAGTTTTTATTGGCATAACTCATGTATCATCTGCGTACAATGGTAGAGATTAATTTAGCCTAATGATGAAAGTATTTTACAATGTAAAAAACTTAAAAACTAATTTATTATAAACATCCAACTTAAAGGAATGCTGAAAGTATTTTACATGTAAAAAATAATCGAACCGTATAATATAGCTAACGATGGCGAGTTTATTATCAAAAAGGAAAAAACACCTTTTCCTTAAAAAAAAAAAAAAACACCTAACCATAATGGTCCAAGGCCTAATTATACGGGGTGAGGCCAGCTTAGTTCAAATGTTTATGAAAGTTCCTCTTTAGGCCCCCCACATTGCTCATTAGCCCCTCAAAATTCTTAAAATGTCTCTACACATGATAACTATTGAAAATTACGCTCTATGCTCTCAAAAGTTATGCTCCAAGACAGGGGTGGCCCTGAGGGTGGGTGGCAGCCCAGAACACCATTTTTTTAGGAGCATCAAAATTATTATTTTTACTTAGTAGTTATATAGATATATTTATTTTTAATTCACTTTGATTAATTCTATTCAAAATATATTTTTAGAGAACTATGATTATAAATGAATCTTTTACAACAAATAATGCAAGAAAAATATTGAAATAATTAAAAAGAGACATTTTTATTATTTCGTCTAAAACATCAAAAATCTTAAAATCGACCTTGCTCCAAGATTCTTGGAAGTTATCTTACAACTACATACTGAGAAACAATTAAAAGCCGTACCATTGTGCGACAACCATTGACATGTTGTGGAGAAATTCACTAGCATAATAGTGGCACCCAACCTGAGAGCATAAATAGTGACATCAAGAATCTCACTACATAAATTTTTGGCTGTTCAACCAAATTTGCCATCAACAAGTTCAACCAACTTTGGCTGTTCTTTCTCTTTGAAGAGTACAAGTGTGTTAATGGAATCATTGACACCATTACTTATGTCGTCAGTTTGACAAGTACGAACTCAAAGTACCAGTTGGTATGGACAAGTATAAGAAACTTTACAAGGTTGACAGAGGATTTAGGTTGACACCAAAAAGTAACATTCATTAGAAGCATAAATGATGCACAAAAGTGGAAGCCCATTGCTAGAGTAATTGAATATTTAGACAAATTGTGACATTGTTCTAGTCACGTTAACATCCACGTACTTAGTATTTGGCCAAAGCCAAGTGAATATTCCCTTCCAAGAACTCATAGCAAAGGTGTGTTTGGTTAGGAAGAAAAATTGAGAAGACAGAAGTAGGTAAAAGACAATATGAGAAGAAAGAGGAGGAATGCTAGCAACACTCACTTTAATACTTACTCTTTCATCGGATAAAATCAATGTATATCCCACCACTTTGTGTGGGTTCAATTTTTAAATTGTAGACTCACAATGATTTAAGCTCACGAGGACAGATTTGACGTGTTGTTTGTTATAAGAGAAAAGGAATAGAAATAGAAATAAAGAAATGTTTTTTTCAATTTTTTTTTTGTGGTGGCCGGGGTTTGAACCCCAGACTTTACATATATTATGCATTGTTCATACCAACTGCTCACGAGTACATTAGTTATTTAATTAATTATATTAATTACCTTTTTTTACTTTTATATCAAGTTTAAATTACTAAATTAGATCAAAGCTTGTGCTCCCACTTGACAAAGGAACATGCGTCGAACGTTTTTTTTACAAAGGAACACTGTTTTAGTTAAAACCATGTCGTCATTATTATCTATAATAAATCAAAACAATGTATCTTTTTCTTCTATTTAACGATATTTATTTTATAAATATGTTATGTTAGACAAATAAAATACTTATCAAATATCCTTGAAATAATATAATAACGGTATTTTTGACAACTTAAAAAAAAAAAAAAAACTAGTTCTTCTCTCTTTCTTCGCATGCCCGAAGAGAAGTTAAAAAGCTGTGGACCCCATCCATTTTGGGTCTCTCTTCTCTCTTTCTTTCCTTGCCAAGAAGAAGAAGTTCTCACTTTCTCTTATACTTCTCTCTTCCTTTACTCTCTCTACTCTAACTCTCTCAAACCAAATACAGTGTAAGTGAATTCAACAAACATAGGAACATGTTTAAGTATCTTCATTTCTTCAAAAAAAAAAAAAATCTTCACAATAGAATCTTTCGTTGAGGTATCAATGATTAAGAGATTAATTGTTTATGTCGTAATATGGAAAGAAGTATCTAATGTTTCTCAAGGAACCTGATGTATCTCTCTCAGTGACTAATCTCTTGATCCGATTCAAATGTAAACTCTCTCTGAGAGTTTTAGTTTTGTTGCATGCCTAATGCTGAATTCGAACTCAGAACGTTGGTAAAGCTAAAAGAGACCCACATTAATTCATCTAAGCGCTCTCAAGTAAAATAGCAGTAGTTTAATCGCATATATTTTATCATCGTTTAATTTATTTATTTTTAATTATTTTATTTGTATGTATATTTAAATATTTTTTCTTTGACGTTGTAACCATTCAAGATTTGCTCTTTAATTTCTACTTCTTCACATAAGAGGTTGAGTAGCTCAACTAATTGAAATTAAAATTTAAAGAAAAAAGTAATTCATATATTAACATTTTTGTCTAATTTTTTTTTTTACTTCTTTATACACAAGAACCTATAACGCTCGTATTCCAATGATTTATTTACGAGGAAGATTAGCAACACTCATTTTTTTACGCTACTCATTCTTTTATTTGATGAAATTAGTGTATGTCTCACTACTTTGTGTAAGTTCAATTTTCAAAGTGTAGACCTACAATAATTAAAACCAATAAAAAAATGTGTATTAATGATCGTGTACAAAAGAGAGTGTTGCTAGCATTACTCTTTATTTATAAGCGTCACTATACCTCTAATTCTTTGTTTTTTTAGGGGCTTGCACCTCAACCTTATTTGCATCCAAACTTTAACCGTACTCTTTCCTCCCCATATAAAGTCAAGTAAATCCTTCCACTTATGCTCAGAAATCTTCATATCTTCTCCCAATCCTAACTACACACTCTTTCCTTTTCATATTAAAGAAAAAGAAGAACAAACGAAAAGAATATTCATCCGTACAACATTTTTGTGTGAAAGAATTCATCCGTACAACATTAAAACTTCCACTTTTACTCTATTAATCAACCATAACTTGTTCCCTTTTCTACAACTTTTCGAATATCATCATCAATAATATCTTTGCTTCTCTTCCTATACTTTATTACCTATGAAAGATTTCATTATCTCACCATCTTCATCTTCTCATGAAAACCCTTCATCACAAACACCAACCCTTCAACAAAAGCTTCAATTTCTACTCCAAATCCAATCCGAAAATTGGATCTATGGCATTTTGTGGCAAACAACAAAAGATGAAAAAGGTAAACCTTTCTTATCTTGGGGTGAAGGCTATTTTCAAGGAACCAAAGAAACAACAACTTCAAACAAAGATGCTGAATGGTTCTACGTGATGTCGTTAACTCGAAAATTTTCCATAGGTAATGCTTCTTCAATTTCATTACCTGGTAAAGCTTTTGCTTTAGATTCTGTTCTTTGGTTGAATAGTAAACATGAACTTCAAATCTATAATTGTGAGAGATCCAATGAAGCACACATGCATGGAATCGAAACACTGATTTGTATTCCGACAACTAACGGTGTAATCGAAATGGGTTCTTATGACAATATCCAACAAAATTGGAACCTCGTGCACCAAGCTAAATCTATGTTCCAAACATCCTCGTCAGAATCAAACTCAAATTTAGATCTTACCTCCACCACCCCATTTGACAAATGTAAAACATTCATCCAAAACACATCTTTTGCCAACATGGGTGTCGTCTCTGGCGGTAGCGCGAGAGAAGACCCCCATGAGAAGCCAAAAAATTTGCAAGAAAAACATAAAAATGTTTCATCATGTTCTTTAGATTCTGAAGATTCTGATTCAGAATATTGTCCACTGTTAGCAACAAAAACAACAACAGCAAAGAACGATTCTTTTGAGAAAAGAGAACCGAAGAAGAGAGGAAGAAAACCATTAACAGGAACTCAAACACCGATGAACCATGTGGAAGCAGAGAGACAAAGGAGAGAGAAACTAAACCATAGATTCTATGCTTTAAGATCTGTGGTTCCAAACGTTTCAAAGATGGATAAAGCTTCTTTGTTATCTGATGCAGTAGATTACATCAATGAGTTAAAAGCAAAGATCGAAGATTTAAAATTAGGGCAACAAAAGGAATCGAAAAAGGCGATGATGAAAACGATGAAAATTGTCGATAATAATAGTGCAACGACAACTTCAATTGTGGTAGACCAAAACAAACCTAGTTGTAGTAAGAATCTTATTGCTTTAGAGATTGATGTGAAGATCATAGGACATGATGCTATGGTGAGAGTTCAAAGTTTGAATGTTAATCACCCTAGTGCAAGATTAATGAGTGTATTGAAAGATTTGGAGTATCAGGTACATCAGGCTAGTATATCGACCGTTAATAAAGTTGTAATGGTTCAAGATGTTATTGTTAAAGTTCCTAATGAGATGAGAAATGAAGAGAGCCTAATTAGGTCTGCAATTCTCATGAAATTATGAGTTTTAGAGACTGAAATTAGGTCTGCAATTCTAATTAGGTTGATCAATCTGCAGTCATTTTTTTAGAGAATCTCCAATCATGTTGTATCTTGTATTATGTGTCAAGCAAATTTTTTTGTCTAAAATTGTTATCCATTTTATGATATTAATATATTAGTTTTTTTTTTAAAATTGTTACTCTTATTTATTAAAGAGTACCTAATAAATACTCCAATCGAGCATCTCAGACAAATTTTTTTAATTAAAACCTACTAATAATTCTATATCATATATCAATACTAACTTTATATCATAAAAAATATGTAAGACCTGTGAAAAGATAAAGTGTTTATGTGAGTCACTCATCTCAATAGATATAATTTTGATTTTCACCACATGGGTACTTATGAGGGGTACCAATGATGTACCATTGTTTAGAGAGGTAAACCACTCCACTAAAAAAACAAAACTTACGTCGAGGGTCTTAGATAAAAAAATATTTGGGAACACATATATATAAATCTGAGAAAAATTAAAATAGAAAAGAATTAAATCATAAAAAATGACATGACTAAATTATTGAACAAGATCCTCTCCATTTGCTAAAAGTAAATGGATAATATCATTTTGTGAGAGATAAATACAAAAAAAGTATATAATGGATCCTACTATTAAGTTGGTCTCACTACTATTAATTATTTTCAAATTTTTATGTCTTTATTTCTCTAAATGAAAGAAATTGAGAGACTAATAAATGGAGGTGATCTTGACTCATTTTCATATATGTAGAAACCTAATAGTAGAAATCTAATCCTAATAGTTAATTATTTTTTCCATTTATGTTGGTCGCGGTATTGGTAATAGTTCTCAAATGTCTTCAAGTGATTACGATGAGAGATGAACTTTCTCCCTTAGCAATGAATTCCTTTATTCAAAGTGTCTTAAGTATAATGTTTGGATGTTTTTTGAGCTATTGAATTAAGGAATGAATACAAGTAAAGTAAAATAGAAAGTTAAAGGGATAAATTGTTTTAAAGCTTGTTTGCTTGATTGTGTGTGCCCTTAAAAATGTAGACATATGGTGTTTAAGGGAAAATAACAGTCCTACTAGGCCTATAGAATTTAGCATTTCTCAGCTAATTGTGTGAATGGCCCGTGTATGTCTTGATCCCCCCTCTTTAACGACCTTTCTTATTTCCAAGACACGTGTGGTATGCGCTAATGACTACTTCAGTTAGTGGCACTACGAACATGAAACAAGAGTAAAATGCCAACTTATTAAGTTCAACTAAATGTTGATTGAGTTTAACATCCTCACAAGCTTCTTGTACCTCAATAGACTTGAGAAAGATTCAACTAACTCATATTCATATGCATATGAATTTGTCTAACCTTCATTTGACTAAAGGAAACCATAAATCAGTTAGTTTTTCGATTTCGACTACCACATTATTTATTTGTAGGTGTAGACAAAACTTGTTTAGCTTTAACAAACCCATATAAATTTTGTAAGAGATCTGTATTAGACGCATCGGCGATCATAGACTAATTGAAGTGTCAACTATGCACTTGATAAAATAAAATAAAAAGAAGGATTTTTTTTCTTTTCAAACAAACATTTTTATAAGAAAACTTTAGAATGAGAGGGATCATTGTCCTATTTAAGAACATGAAAGACATCAAGCTCAAAGAGTTCTTCAAAGAATTTACATTTTTCAAACACTCCAAACATATTATATTCTCATTCTTAAGAAATTTTTTTCTTTATTGAATGGTGTGTCTATATATATATATATATATATGAGTCAGAATCCGTTGACACCAGGTGTCAACGAATTCGTTGACACCAAATCCTATCCGTTCTTTTTTCCATCTCAACGGTTGACATTTATTCACCTTAGTTGTTATGGTGAAGACTCCTTAGCGGATAAAAGAAATCACTCATCTTCTTCTTCCTTTTCTTGAACTCGCTCACGGCAGCTATGGTGCTTTTAGTTTTGCAGAAAAAGTTCCATCACAATTCTGTACAAATTGACAATCTCTTCCACAAGCATATCTAACATTTTAATAAAATAGAATAAAATAAATTTGATAGTATGTTGTTCAGACAGAGCAGATTCATTCTTGTTTTGAAAAATGATAAGCCTCAATTCCATTTATCTCACGTTAAATTGCCAATTGAATAAAATAAATACTAGATTCGTTGACATCTAGTATTTTCCTAAATCTCCAATTGAATAAAATTGAATTACTTATAATTCTCTGTCCTGAAGACAGACCCAAACAGCTCAATTGCTTTCACCATTCTTATCGATATTAATTGGAGAGGGTGAAAATCAGTGATGGAGCTGCAATGAGGGAGACAGTGATAATTAATCGGAAAGGGTGAAAATCAGTGATGGAGCTACAATGAGAGAGACAAACTGAAACCCAACATGAAGAAAGAAATCATGTGGGCTAACAGACACAATAATCACATGAGCTGTTTAATGAATAATTTCTGGCTTTTAGATCAAATGATATAGACGGTTAGGATTTGGTGTCAACGAATTCGTTGACACTTGGTGTCAACGGATCCTGACTCTATATATATATATATATATATATATATATATATATATATATATATATATATATATGTTAAATATGTTTTTTGTCCCTATAAATATACCAAATTTTTTGTTTTAGTCCCTCTAAGATTTTTCTTCGATTTTAAGTCCCTTAAAAGTTTTCCATCTTCACTATTGGTCCCTCTTTTTAAATAAACTTATATGTAGTATTATTTTTGAATAAAATTTTGCAGAACAGTTTATAATATTATAAGAATCACTCCAAAAAATAGGTTTTTTTTAACAAAACAGGAATTAAATATGAACTTTTATATTTTTTTGCGGTTAAAAATTCATGTTTTGTTAAAAAATTATAATTTTTTTTTGGAGAAATTTTTACAATATTCTACACAATTTCGTTAAAAAATACAATTGTTACACATGAATTGACTAAAAAATAAGCACAAAATATGGTGATTGAAAATTTTATAAGGACTAAAATTAAAAGTTGGTATATTAATATTTATAGAGAAAGATAACATTATATTTTCATTCTTAAGAGAATAACACATTTAGAAATTCCCCCTCGACAAATAACACACACTAGATCTTCCCTAAAAAAAATATAAAAACAAAATAAAAGAATGAACACACTAAATCTAAACAATATCGTAAATGCTATTGAGACACATACGACATCTCCAGCATTGTTCACAATATATATAATAGTTTTCATTCTTTATGATAAAGATAGAAAATATAATTAGTGTCTGATAAGTGTCAAATTACAGAAATTTCTCATAGCACTTATCGATCTGTTTTGCAAGTTATCTAACTTAGAAACCCCCAATTTTATGTAAATATTGTTTATATCACAAAATTAAGCAAGAAAGCTATTACGTCTGTTTCTCACACCTTTTTTTTTTTTTTTTTTTCTTTCTTCGTGCGTGTAGGTTTTAGACATGATTACATCAATACCAAACAAAGTGATACAAGCACACGGACTAGAAGTTAAGTCAGAGCACCACAAAGACATTTGGAGACAACCCCGATTCTCTAGGCAAGTTTAGCGACGTGAAAACGAGCTAAGACAGGGAGATCCAGGGAGAAATGCCAAATGTGATTCGCTAGGCGAGATATGGTCCATTAAGTGAGATATGGCAATTTCAAGAAATATCTCAAACCAGCTGACCTTTCCTTCTAAGGAAGAAAACTCGATTCTCTAGGTGAGCCTCATTTCGCCAAGAGAACGTACATTTACATAACCTCTATAAATAGATATGTAGTCATATTTTCAGAGGAATCACTTGTAACTTACACCAATAGAGAGGAAACAAAGAAATGAAGGTGTGAAAAACCATAGGAGAGCTATGGAGCTTAGATTCAAGCTTGTTGATTCTTCCCCAACACCTATCAACCTTATCTTGTTAGTTATGCTCTCAATGAACGGAGAAAACTGTTGGTTGATTCCTCGCCTCCAGGATGCCTTCGAGCGCTGCTAGCCTTCATAAATCATGATTTCTCCATTTTATCGTAGTCAGAGTATGTTTTTCAAGTGAGAAAAGTCCAATATTTTTACAAGTGAGCAATTGTCTAATTTTCTGGAACAATCATTAGGCGACGTGCACAACCTTCTGTGCGTCGCGTCTTAGACATGGGTATTTGGTTGTAATCCCTCAGTAATGCTTTGTCATCATTACTGAAGGAAAATTCCGCCAGTAACATTACTGACGCCAGTATTACTGAGGGATACGAATCTGCCACTAATGTGTGTTACTGAGGGATATTTTATATTATTGAGGGTTTATTTCCCCCAATAAAAACCAAAATTCTTGTAGTGGCCATGACCAAAATTAATTTAAACTATGATGAATTATCAACTAATTTATCAATATTGACGAGGGGATAAGCGTCCTTAGGCTTGAGATCAGGTTAAACAACATATATACATACACTACTTATTATTAGATTTCTTGAAAAGAACAACTTTTCACAAACAAGTTATATACTTGCCATCAATTACAAAAATTATTAGAATTCTCTTCTTATTTGACAAAAACAATAGAGAGAGAAAGAAGAGAAGAGAAAATAAAAACACATGTGAGTATGAGAGAGAGAGAGAGAGAGAGAGAAAGAGAAGTGATATTTATCACATAATAACGTTATGGGTCTTGTTAACGAGTACCCCCAGGTACTCTTTAAGGATCCCAAATTTAAAAAATATTTCTCAAAAAAATCAAATGTTACAAATTCAAATGCACTAATTATACAAATTTTTGTAAAAATTTGCCATTAAAGGTGCTTAAAGAGTGCCCCAAAAGTACTCGTTAACATTTACCTAATGTTATTATAGGAAATGTAAGGACACGGCTAATAGCAGGTGACATGTATGCTCTAAGGGTGTGTTAGGTTTAGAAGAGAAGTTGTGAAGAGAGAAATAAGTGAGAGAGAGTTTGAAAAGAGAGAAATATGAGAGAAATAGAGTAGATTTAATGTATTGTTTGGTATAAGAGAGATCGAAGAGAAATTGAAAAGAGAGAAGTTGAATGATTTTATGAGTTGACAAAAATGTCCCTATCTAAAAAATCTAATATTTGTACCAATTTTTTTAAAACAAAGTCAAAAAAGTTGTTTGTTAATTGATTTTAATTTTTCTATTAAAATTACAATAATTATTTAAATTACCATCCAATTACTTTACTTGTTTGTTTTTTTAGGGGAAAGATATTTGGCATGTTTTTTTTAACAATTTTTTTCTTTCTTTCTATAACTTATCAAAATAGTTATGTGTATACAATATACGTATGCATGGAAACTGGACAAAATATCACTGTTATGCGTATATTGGTGGCTTAATTATGTTTTTTTTAAAAACTGGAATACAATCGTTGTTATGCGCGTACTTGTGGCTTAATTATGTTGTTAATTTACCAAAATTGGAGAAAGGGTATACATGAAAATACAACAAAATAACAACCATCCATTCCATTTCTTCCCACAAGAGAGAAGATTGCAAAAAGTTGTGGGACCCACAATATTTGGATTTCTCCCCCCTATTTTTATGCACACCAAATAAGAGAAATACAACATCTCTCTTCAACTTCTCTCTTTGCTAACTCTCTCTTCACAATTTCTCTCCAACCAAACAATGCCTAAGTGTAAAGGGAAATAAGAAAAACATCCTAAAAACCAACAGACTATTTAATTAATATAGAAAAACAATATTCAAAACCATAACAATAATTAGAGTTGTCAAAACGGGCCGGCCATATGGACCGGCCCGAAAGTCCGAATAAAACGTAGGGTTTGGGCCGAATAATTGCAGCCTGAATTCTTTCAGAGCTTTTTAGCCCGGTCCATAAAAGCCCGTAACCCTTTCGGGCTAAGGGCAGCCCGAAAGCCCGCATAAACTTAGGGAATGTATACTTTTTAACCATAAAACATGAAATTCACTTATGATTTTTGGGTATTTTCTTTGTTTTGGCGTCGTGTCTATTTAATCTTTCTTCTCATTTTCTTTGTTTAATTTTTTGTTTTCGTTTGATTAATTTGCCAAATGTTAGCTACTGCCAATTCATTAAACGTTACAGGGACTTAGCATTTCTCTTCTCGTTGGTACTCCTTTTTGGAATGATTGCTATAAATATTGATTTGGAAGCCAATAATCAGTTAGTAGTTAGTACACTTTAACTTTCTAAACACAGCCATTGTCTTCCTATAACTGAGTTATGTATTCTTCATCCATCCATATGTAATCATCCATCTGTGTGTTTGCTTATTATTGATTTATACGGTTTTACTTATTTTTTTGTTTTTTCTTATTATTAATTAGCTTCTACAAGTCCTTAAATGATTAAAAAAAAATGTATTTGCGGGCTGGCCCGTTAGCCCGTATAGGGCCGAGCTCGGGCTCTATTATTTCAGCCCGTATTTAAACCGGACTTTTCAGTCCGGCCCTAAAAAGCTCGTAGCCCGTTCGGGCCAGCCCGAAACGAAACGGGCCGAGTAGCCCGTTTTGACAGCTCTAACAATAATACATAAATTTATTACTTGTGCATTGTTTGGTATCACGTTTGACTCACTTTTCTCACTTCTCAATGCCTTCCTACCGTGATATTTGTGAAGTTTGAAATTATAGAGTTAGAAAAAAGCAAGGTGGGAAGAAAAATCAATGTGGTAACAAACACACGCTTGATTGTTCGTTTGAGTTATTTATTCGAGCGCATCTATATTAAATGTTACTTTTTCTACTATATTTTTAAAAAAATGATAAGAGAAATTCTTCTATCAAGTTGTTCCAATTTCCACTTCCATAATCTTGGAATTCGTGAACATCAATATGAATGGACGAACTATGCTTAAGATGCTACTCAAAATTTAAAAGTACATGCACGTGAGGAAATGAATTTGGACAACATACATACTGTGTAAAACTGTATTTGATTTCCGTTACATGACGTAACACAACAACGTTTTGTTCTAGGAATCTTGAAAAGGAATAAAAAAAACACAACAACGATAATAGTCATGTTATTATCATAGGCAATAGTCAGCTCCAAAATTTTTGTTTGCAAATGAATGATTTAAATTCAGACAGTTATTAGTTATCAATGTTGTGGGGTGTGCTTGCTGTGTCTCATCGTCATGCATTGCATCATTCACGTGGGTTTCTGCATCTGACAAAAAAAGACAGAAAAATAAAGCCCTAAAACACTCACTTGTATGAAAATTGATTATGAAGTTTATATTTTTTTGTTAAATATAATTTAAAATTTAATTTATTTTAACAAGGTTAAAGAAGGTAGTTAAATTTTTAGAACTTTTTTTTTGAGACAATAGAATATAAATTTTTGTGTTTATATTTAAAGATAAGAGGATTTATGTTTGTTCATAAAACCTAATTTATTTTTGAAAGGATAAAGCCTAATTTAATTGGCAAAGTAGGAATGATAAGCTGAATATTTTCTGTCTGATTTTGATTGACCTTGTTAGTCCTTCAACAGACCAAAAATTTGACATTTGAAGCTTCTCTAAATTCATATATATAGATTGGGGATATACATTAGTAATTTCGTGATCAGCTGATTACGTCATTCTCTATTTTGCGAAATAACAAAAACGACAATTTCTTAATCATTTTAAATCAATCATGGTTTTCTTCTTCTTCCTGACAAGACTTAAATCACTCTAATACACTCAAGAAGTAATGTGTGGTGGCATGCGTACCAAAAAAATTAATGTGGTTCCTGCAAGTAGTGAACAAAAAATTAAACATTAAAAACACATGTTTCTAGTGCCTTTTATCGAACATTAAAAAAAAGAAAAAGTCTTTATATATGATAAAAAAAATTAATGCGGTAGTGGTGATACGCGTGTGGTCAACATTCCAAGTTGCATGGATAAAAAAAAAACATTTTATAAAGGTTGAGAAAGAGTGAGAGATATCAAATTAGATTGATAATATTATAATATATTGTTATTATTCTATAATACTCCCCGTCTCAAATTAAAGTCACTTTTGACATAAATTATAACCCGTTTTACAATACAAATAAAGCATTAAAGTAAAATTGACTTTTTAAGTTCATTCGATTAATGATGTATATGATTCATATTATAGACCACATACATCATTAATTGAATGAACCAAAAAAGTCAGTTTTGCTTATATTTAAAAACGGAGGGAGTATATTTTTAACTATTTATTAGTATTTTTCTTTCATTTTTTTAATTTATATTTTTTATACCATTAATAAAGGATAATTTTGTAAAATTACTTATAATCTCTCTTTCTCATGCAACATATTATATTTCTTAATTTATGTGAAATGACCAAAACGTCATATATTTGAGATGGAAGGAGTGTATATTTTTCAAATTTGTCCGTCAAATTGTAAGTTTATATCATATAGATCATTCATGTTAAATATTACACAAGTCGGAAACTATTTGATATGTTTGAGATCCTCAAGGATTAATGATGTTCGATAAAAATGCATAAATGACCTTAATCTTGACGAGTCTCGAAAACATATCAAATGATTTTAATTTACGTAAAAATTTATATATGTGATCTATAAAACATAAACTTACAATTCAACAATCAAATTTAAAAAATATGCAACAAACAAAATAATATTAAGCAGTATAACAATGATGTAACATTACATTAGTATAATTTCATATTTCAACAAAAAAAACACATTAGTGTAATTTGATCCTTAAATGATATGTACAAGTGGTATTTGTAACGCCCTAGTTATTTATTTAATTATTTTATTGTGTGGAGTATATATATATATTATTATATATGATGTTGGTGATTTATGTGGAGTATATGCATGTATTTATATATATGTGATTTTTGGATGTTCTATGTGATGCATTATTTTAATATATGGTTTATTATATAATAATTAGATTAAGTGTGAAATAATGATTATTTTGGAGTTTGGGAAATAATAGTAATTATTAGAAGTTATGGGGAGTTAAGTATAATTAAAGGGAGTTACATTTTGGTGGGAGGTTAATACAGAGAAGTTGGAATTAGTTTTTACGTAGAAGCAATTTTGGGAGAAAACAAGAGAAAACCAGGAGCAAGAGAGAAGAACCAGAGGAACCCTTTTTGCTGTGCAATTTTCATTCTGAATTAAGGTAAGGGTGGGGTTTACTTCAATGGTGTAGAATTTAAAGTCTGATTTTGAGTTTAACAGGTTTTGGTAAAAATTGGGGATTTTGGGTTTTATGATGAAATGGTAGTTTTGATGTTGTAAGCATGAATTTGATGTTAGAAATAGGTTCTAAGTGCATACAGAAAGTTAATTTGCATCTGTAAACTGATTTGGGGAGTGATTGGAAGAAAAATGGGATTTTTGGGTAAAACCAGTTTTCTGCCCGTACAGAAGTTCATCGCTCGCCTCGCGAGCAGCTGTGCTCGCCATGGCGAGTGAGCAACTTCATCGCTCGCCTTGCGAGCAATCCAACTCGCCATGGCGAGTAGCCCAGATTAAAACTTAATTTTTGAAAAGTTGTTATAAGATGTTTTGGGGATGGTTTAAGGTACCTAGATGATTTTAATGATGAATGGTGGAAGTTTTAGGTTAGAAAGATGAATAGGGAGCTTAGAATTGGAGTTTGAGTGAGAAAATAGCATTTTTCCCGAGAGCACCTAATTTTCACTCGCCTCGAGTTCGCCTTGAACTCGCCATGGCGAGCTAGTGTTTTTGTGAACTCGCCATGGCGAGCAGATGTGCTCGCGAGGCGAGCTACTCAGTTCCTGTATGTTGAATTTCGTGCTTGATTGGTAGTACCTTAATGTTGTTGTATTGAGCATAGTTTCATGTAATTATGCATTATTGTGGTTGTTTTGATTTCTGGATTGATGATTGCTGATGATGAATGAAATGTATGCAAAGTAATGAATCATACATGTTGTTTAAGTTGAGTCACATGGAGTTGCATTGCATGGTCAGTTGTATGTAGATATACACAAGTAGGTCCATTGCATATGCATAAAACAGCGGTGAGGGCTTCGGTCCTGGAGTACTAGTTGCTCAACAGCGGTGAGGGCTTCGGTCCTGATGAATGCTTTAACCATTCAAAAGCGGTGAGGGCCTCGGTCCTGATTGGTACCACATGCATTATTGCATTTCATTTAAGAAGTCTAAGATGGTGTCTTAGCAGTGGTCATGTCATTTGCATGAGTCTTAGTGGTTATTCAGTTGTTATCTGATAAGGTGAATTTGGTGTTGAATAGGTGATATATACATATATATGATATTCAGGATGATTATGGTGTGTTGTTGATGTTGTTGATGCTTGTGACTTATACCTTCATATGTTTACAAGATAATGTGTTGTTGATTAGGGTGTTAGATTCAATGGTTGATTTTAATATCTATATTTATTGTTGTGAATCTCACCCCTTCTGCTTGAAAACGTTGCCCTTCCTATGGGTAACTTGCAGGTGACCCTGAGTAGTTGGTGGTGGCTCAAAGTCGTGTCTAGGGCTCTGATACGTGGGATGGGATTTATCTTTATTGTTATTGTTGCTTTTCCTTTCCATGTATCAAATTTTGGAACTTGTGGTGTGGAGCCTTTTATTATCTTTTGAACATTGTTGATGAATTATGCTAAGGCCTTTAATGCCGTAGGATGTTGTTGGATTGAAAACTATTCCGCCGCTATGTTTTAATATTTTATCAGGTGGTTTGATTAAATAGTTTTATGTTCTATTTAAGAATTTTGAAATTGCAATGTAGCATACCCGTTTGGTGAAATACTCTGATGATTATTGTTATTTATTTACTTTTGGGTAACGGGGTGTTACAGTATTCATCCCTTAAATGATGATACAAAAAATCACCAAAAAATACAAGCAAGTCTATCTACGTACACATATATTTAAACGACAATGTGAACCATTCATAGAAAAGACAAAGGCAACCTTATTTTTTACCCAAGAACTAACTCCAAGATAGAGACTATTTTTTTTTTTAATTTATCATCAAAAAGTGATAAGTATTTGTATATACAATAAAATCTAAAAAAGTTAATAGCTACATACCTTGTAATAGTTTGGTGGTAAAATAGAATATACTTTGTGTGAATTTGAACCAAATATAAAAATGTTAATTATATACACAACTATTAGGCCATTATAATTTCTCTTTTATTTATTTATTTATCAAATTTACAATTTAATATATATTTCTGAGTTATTTGTAAATGTAGAAAATTACTATATACCTTGAATTTTTTATCATTTGTTTATATTAACAACACAAATTAAATTCGTTAAATAATTAGTATTTTTTTCTATTGTTTTAAGTGTAATCATGCATACTAGTGCTAATTTGCTATTATTTTTTTCCTGATATTACAACTAGTTTGTCACTAGTTTTTCTTTTTTTTTGAATAATTGTTTGTCACTAATTAGATAGCAAAGACACTTTTTTAAGCAACAACCAATATACTTGAAATCTATTTTGCACTAAACAACTTGATGATTCTTTTTAAGTTTTTGGCGTTTCTTTTTATTATGAACCCAATTTTTAATATTAAAACAATGAGTGGTTAGTGAAGTTCAACACAAGTTAGTTAGTTCCTCCCATACAAACTTATATTTTTGATGTTATTTACAATGTAAACAGATGATTACTATTGCTTAATAGAAATCTTATTTTCCATTAAAGGGTCGTTTTTAATATTTGAACATAGTCTCTGATTTTATCGAAACAACCATCATTCCTTGCCATCGAAATTGGCCACACAACCGTGTGTCAAATCAACAATAATTCAGCTTGTTCTCTCACACCTTAACAAACCCGCAAAGGTTTGCATCTCACTTATGTGGAATTGGAACAAGTTCTAGAAGAAATGCATGGTTGAATGAAGCTTTGAATGCTTTTGATAATAATTGCTCCGAAGAACACAATCTAGGATTGGTATGGTGAATATTTTCTCTCTGATTTCGAATCATTACCTATAGTGTGTATTTTTAGATTGGCCTTGTCACCTAATTTGACATTTGAAGCTCCTCTATATCCATATATTGCGAAAAAAACAAAACGACAATTTCGAAATCACTTTAAAACAAGGTTTGTTGTTTTTTTCTTTGTCTTCTTGACAAGACTTAAATCACGCCGATACACTTATGGGTCATGAAGTAATGCGTGGTTGCATGTACCCAAAAAAATTAATGTGCTTCGTGCAAGTAGTGAAGGAAAAATTAAACATTAAAAACACATGTTTCTAGTGCATTTCAGCCAAGAGGTGTGGATAAAATGGCTTTTGTGATAAAAAAATTACAGTTGAATATTTTATTGAGGTCAAAGGGTTCGTGGAGGAAAAGTATCACACGTTTATATTTTGTTTGACGCAAGAGAAAAAATAAATGGCATTACGTGACAAGCTTAAAAAAAATTGTTACATATTTTGAACTGCATGATCTACTATGTTTGATGGTTGACATTTAATGTCAGTTTTATTTGGCCGATTATTTTTTTTTTTAACAATAAAAAATGGTTTATATATATAAACAAAATTATTAAGTCTCCACAGAACAAGGTGAGCTTAAGAAAGTCCTAAAAAAATATCTATACAATGTTACACATCAGTAGCCAATACCCAAACATAACAAAGGACTTGACCACCATGAAATAAAGCCAAAAACAAAGTTTGCGCTACTAGCTTTAAGCCATCATAATGAACGGCGCTATACTTTAGAGAAATGATATTTGAACATCCATTTAATGACAATTTTTGTGACAACTTCATCTCTCATACTCACATTATTTTTATTTATCTCTCTATTGTTTTGGTTTACGTGCAAATACCTACTTTTTCTTTATATATTATAGTTGTCACAAAAGTTGTCAACCAAATTGGTTGTTCAAATAACACTCCTCTTACTTTATCTAACAACTTATCTATGGAACTTTCAACAATAGTAAACAATCTATTATTATGATCATTTCATATAGTCCAGGCACAAAGTAACCAAACTAACTACATAAATGAACACCTTGCGCGCGAACCACCCGTCGAGTAAGTAAACTAATATATATGGGGTTTGCTACCTTAGACCAACAAAATATATGAAGGTCCAAGTTAGCAAAAGTGCACATTTTTTTGGACAAAAATACTCTTCATCTTTATTATATAAAACTAATAGCTTGAGGGTTACTTTAATAATTTTCATTAAAACATATTTGTTAACTTTTACCAAATTGCTAAATTAGACCCACTTTTATTTTATTACAAATAGCTTTAGGGATAGTTTAGTTATTTTTTCTACCTTTTCACTTGGACAAAGATATCCTTCATCTTTATTATTTAAAACTAATAGCTAGAGGGTTACTTTAGTAATTTCATTAAAACATATTTGTTAATTTGCACAAATTTGCTAATTTATACCAACTTTTATTTTACTACAAATAACTTGAGGGATAATTTAATGATTTTCCCGAAAAATTAGAAAACGGTTGTTGGATATTTTTTATTGAAAAATAAAATAAAATGAACTTTATTGAACTATCACTTACTTTAAAATGGTTTATACTATTTGATATTGATTTTTTTTGTCCAAATAAAAATTTGAATTTTTTCTAACTTAGACCTTCATATTTTTTGTTGGTCTAAAGTTAACAAATATATATGGGAAATGTTAATTAGAATGTGTGAATTACATTTAAGGGGTGTATTGAATTGAGATTTCAAAGAATTTTAAAAGACTTTTTTGTTTTAAAAAAGTATTTAGGTATTGAATCAAGACTTTTAAGGAATCTAAAACATTTTTGTGGTATTCAATTAAGATTTTCAGGATTTTTTAATGAGTTCAATAAAATCCAGTGGTATTCAATTGAAATTTTGGACAACTTAAAAATTGTCTATTGGTATTCAAAACTCTAAGGATTTTAATAGTTTGTTGTGGGTAATTTATTTTGTGAGACTTTTTAGTGTAAAATGTACCTACTAACAATCTCCCCTTGAGACTTTTTTGTCCCCCACACATGCCTTGAGATTTTTTTAGTTGTTTCTCGTTATTTGCTTCTCCTACTAATTGTTCTTGTAGATGTTACATAGTTATCACATTTCACTTTAAAGTATCACAGATATTGTTCCTATACACGTTTCACCTTGTGCAAGTCATTTTTTTCTACTAATTATTATCAATATTTATTTTTTAATTTTTTTTTTTTTTGTCAAGTAGTGTAGTGGCTATATTCACACCACACATTATTGCTGGTAGCTACCAACTGAGTTAACGAGGTTCAAACTCCGGCCCTGCAAAAAGTATCCCTGGTAGCTACCAACGGAGCTACACTTACGGGACAAGTCATTATTATTATTATTATTATTAGTCAATTTGATATTATAGATTTATAATATTTTTTAATCCACGGGTCATTTTGAATTTTTCTTAAAAATTGATACAATAATTTCAAATTTTAAAATCTCATAAAATCCGTTGAAATCTTAAAATTTGTATTATAAATCCAATAAAATCATGTGTTCAAAATCCTGATTGTAAAAAGTCATTTGAAAAAAGTCTTTTAAAATCCAACAAAATCAATATAATCTCACAAAATCTTTTAAAATCTTCAGGATTTTGTTTGCCAAAATAGTCTTTTAAAATCTTAATTCAATACATCTCCTTATCTTTAACTTTTTAAAGAATTGAATGCACAAAATTTTTGGATATATTTCTTCTTTTGAATTTTTTAACATGTGTGTCCTATGAGCACAAATTAACACTATCTAATATATATATAGAGACACACACTCATATACATATATGTACATCCATGATGTATTTAATGAAAATGCTTTTTTATGCGAAAATGGTTATGAACTCTTAGATTAAAATTAATTGACTGTGATTAAAAAGCCTCGTTTAAGTAACACATATATTCCTCTCTTTACTCTATCATTTATTTTAAACCTATTTACATTCCCAGTTATTCCTCACCGCTTCAATAGTGAATGAGACTTAAATTGGTAAAAGTCATAGTGATGAATTCATTATTAACCTTTTTTTTTGTTTCATTTTAAAAAATTATGTTTTGATTAATTAAATCTGACACCACTTATTCCATGAAAATGAGAAAACTGAAGCTCAAATAAAGTGTACATTTTGTCCAAAAAAAATAAAGTGTACATGATGCAATAACTAAGAAAGCAATTGAAAAATGGAATGGGATAAAGATGCTTGTTGAATTTCACCATGAATTCCAAAATTATGAATTATTGGTACGAATTATTGGTAAATTATCTGTAAAAAAATTCAGGGTGAAGATACAAAAAAATAGAAATATTGGTACTAATTATCAGCCTCTGTTGCTAGGACTGCTCATCTTTATATATTTTAATTAACAAAACTTTTCATCGCACATATGGGAGTTGTTTAATTTTGGTCTCAAGACTTCAACATTAAAATCGAAAACAAAGATGCAAACCGACAAAATTCTTAGATTCCTGAAATCAATCATATAATGACATGATTGGGGATTGAACCACCTCCTACGTCATCAAGCACAAAAAAGATTAAAAATATAATTAAAAAGAATAGATTAAACTAGTCTAATTATTATAGGACCGTATAAAGATTTAGGGTATGTTTGATAAACCCAAAAAAGAGCTTTTAATTCTTAGCTTATAGCTTATAAGTTTGTTTGACAAAAAAAGCTCCGTTTGATAACACTTTTTGACCATGAGCTTATAACTTATTTCACGAGCTTATAAACTATTTTTCAGAAGCTATCCCAAGTAGCGTTTGAGCTTATAGCTTCTCATTTTTTGTCTCATTTTTACCCTTATCAATTTAACAAAAATTCATATATACCCTTTGTAATAAATGACTACGTTGAAGAAAAACATAGCACTTTTAATCCCAGATTTCACTTTAACTAAATATATATGCTCACGCTTTTATTTTTTTGTACAAAATATATGCTCATGTTTACAAAAATAAAAACTACATTTTTCCTAAAAAAAAAATAAGTGTTACGTTTACCTAAATAAATTATATTGCGTTTGTTTAATTTTGTTTTTAAGTCTAAAAACAAAATTTTGTTTGATTTTGGGTCAATACGTTTAATTTTGTTTTAGAGGGTAACAATTAATTTTTTTAAAGGTTTTGTTTATTTTTTTTATAAAGTCTAAAAACTGAAATAAAATCAATTTGAAATAAAACATTAGCCAATTTATGAATTTAAAAATAACATAGGAAAGACATATTAGATTAATATGTTTAAACTATGAAATTTTAAATATTTTAAATATCAATTGATACAAATTTTATAATAAATTAAAAATACCCTTTTATGTCATTTTACTTTTATAAGCTAGTTGAACCGCTAATTTTACCAAACACTTCAACTAGCTTATCAGTCATCAGCTATCAGATAAAACCTATCAGCTATAAGCTATTATCAGTCATCAGCTATAAGCTATCAGTTATCCGCTATTTTTACCAAACAGCGCCTTATACTATGAAGAGTATTGTATTTAAACGCCCCAACCAGGACACTTTCAACTGATATTGAGGTCTAAAATTTAATTTTAATAATTTTTTTGAAAAATGAATATTTTTAAAAATTAATAATTTATGTAATTTGCATTTTTTATATTTTTTGAAATGGAAAATAGTTTATTAAATTATGATAAGTGATTTTATTTAAAAATTCATTTTCAATAGATAGTGAAACTAAACCAATAGATAATTGTAAGACCTAGAATAACACATGATGAAGAGAAAGGAGGTGCCTAAACGTTAAAATATGAGCGTGAATCACAATTAAGGTTGTCAAAATTGGAATTTTATTTTAGTTCGAAAGAGAAGAGCAAAATCGACAATCGTTAAATATAGGTTATAAATGGTATATGGTCATAAATGATTTAGTTTATAAGAAATCTTAAAATCGCAATCAAAATCGATGGATTTTTCCTATTTTAAAATCGCAAAAACCTAGATTTTAGGATTTAAGTGAGAATTTTGACAACAATGGTCACAATGTTAAATAAGAAAAACTAGAAACATTAATATTAGAAAATCGCAAACTGTCGCAAGAATCACATACATGCTAATGCAATATTAATCACACCTACTGATTTTCAATCATAAAATATATACTAATTAAAACAGTTAAAATTTAGATCCTAAAGTAAGGACTTTACTGACCTAATGGTTGAGACGGCTATGCACACAAGTAATAATACAACTCGGATATGTGTGATGTTGGGAATCAATGAGAAAGAAGAAATAATACAACAGTTGGAACTTTATATACATACATTGATAGCAAATTGTGTTCGAAGAATATCTTCAACACAATGAATGGCAAAGCCATTGATTTGTATGAGATGACACGAGTTTCTACTCACTACTGACCTAATTTCATGAGAATGGCGGATCTAATTAAACTCTCTTCCTTGTTCATCTCATTAGGAATTCGAACAACAACATCTTGAACCATAACTTCATTAACAGTCGATATACTAGCATGATGCACCTGAAACTCCAAATCCTTCAATACACTCATTAATCTTGCACCAGGGTGATTAACATTCTCACTTTGTACTCTCACCATAGCATCATTTCCTATAATCTTCACATCAATCTCAAACGCATTAACATTACAAGGTCTTTTTTGGTCTACCACAGTTGAAGTTGTCGTTGCACTGTTATTATCGACAATTTCCATCGTTTCCATCTTCACCTTTTTCGATTCCTTTTGTTGCACTGATTCTAAATCTTCAATCTTTGATTTTAACTCATTGATGTAATCCACTGCATCTGATAAAAGAGAAGCTTTATCCATCTTTGAAACATTTGGAACCACAGATCTTAAAGCGTAAAATCTATGGTTTAGTTTCTCTCTCCTTTGTCTCTCTGCTTCCACATGGTTCATTGGTGTTTGAGTTCCTGATAATGGTTTTCTTCCTCTCTTCTTAGGTTCTCTTTTCTCAAAAGAATCTTTTTCAGTTCTTGTTTTTGTTGGTGTTGCTAATGGTGGACAATATTCTGAATCAGAATTTTCAGAATCAATAGAACATGATGAAACAATGTTATTCATTTGTTGCAATTTTTGGTTCATTGTTTTTTGTGTCTCATCGGTGTCTTCTCCGGAACCGGAGACGATACCGATGTCGGCGAATGTTTGGAACATAGATTTGTCAAGTGGATTTGTGGAGATAAGATCTATTTCTGAGTTAGATTCTGACGAGGATGTTTGGAACATAGATTTAGCTTGGTGTACTAGGTTCCAATTTTGTTGGATATTATCGTAAGAACCCATTTCGATTACACCGTTAGTTGTCGGAATACAAATCAATGTTTCAATTCCATGCACGTGTGCTTCATTGGATCTTTCACAGTTATAGATTTGCAGTTCATGTTTACTATTCAACCAAAGAACAGAATCTAAAGCAAAAGATTTACCAGGTAATGAAATTGAAGAAGCATTACCTATGGAAAAAATCCGAGTCAACGACATCACATAGAACCATTCAGCATCTTTGTTTGCACACGTGTTACTGTCGTTTTGTTTGTTTGAATTTGTTGTTTCTTTGGTTCCTTGAAAATAGCCTTCACCCCAAGATAAGAGAGGTTTACCTTTTTCATCTTTTGTTGTTTGCCATAAAATAGCATAGACCCAATTTTCGGATTGGGTTTGGACTAGAAATTGAAGTTTTTGTTGAAGGGTTAGGGTTTGTGGTGAAGGGTTTTCATTTTCATGAGGAAGTGATATTATAGAGGAAGATGAAGAAGGTGACATGATGAAATTTTCCTTATCTGTGTAGTATAGGTAGAGAATAAAGAGATGATTGATGAGATTGGAGAAGTTGGAGAAAAGGAAACAAGAGGTTGAAATTGATTAATAGTGTAAAAGTGGAAAATTTATGTTGTACGGATGAATAGTGTTTTTTTGTTTCTCTCTCTCTCTCTAATTTGATAAAGGTTGAAAAGTCTTTTTAGTGTAACAAAGAGTGTGTAAATAGGATTGAAGAATTATGAGTATAAGTGGAGTGGAGGGGTTTACTTGTATTTATATGGGGAAGCAAGCAAGAGTGTTACATTTTGGGTACAAATAATGGTGAGGTGGAATAGTGCCACATTGGTACTATATTAGGCATAAGCACGTGAAGTGAAAGCGAGAGGTGCAATGACGCATATAAATGATAGATAATGCTAAGTGGTGTTTGAGGTGGGGTCTTGTGTATGGAGGACAAAGAAATCAAAATTCAATGGGGTATAGTATAGTGATTAGGCATATATATAACGAGGCACCTTTTTAATGATATAATCAAAAACTAATTTTACATTTTGGTGACAAATGTACCTGTCTATGTTTGTCTCTACACATAAATTTTGTGACCATAAAAGTTTTGTTCATTAAATGGATGAACTTTTAGTGAGGTAAATTTGCATGGGCTAGAGCTCAACGTGTTATATTCAGGCGCATCCAAACAAAAACCGACAACACATAAATATTTAAATTTTTAAATAAAAATAGTGAAACAGAGAGAGAGACAAAGGAAAAACTGTGTCACGCCTGACACATCGCCAAAAACATCCCAAACTTCATTTTCTCCACTCAATAGCCATATATTCTCCACTCATGTACCCAAAGTTATGGGTGGAGTTAGTGACATGCAAAATTTACTTCCTTTTAGTATGGATGGAATTAATGATCTTGTTTTTTTAACATGAATAATTGTGATGTTTTGAGTTTGAACTATGACTCATGTGTTTATTATTATGCAATGTTTATATCAATGGATACGATGAAATGATCTTTGTTTAATGTGTATAAGTGAATTAGAAATGCATTATGTGTAAATATATTTTCTTTTCTTCTCAATACAAAAAAAAAATTTGGGATGAAGGATGGTGCCCCGTCCAAGACAGAAAAAACCTCTGAACTCAAAAGACGCTTATAATATATTTACATTTATCTTCTATCAAAAGCATTAGTAGGACCAAATGGTTAGAGTTACACAAATTTATTTCCTACTATGCGATCATTAAATGTACTCATATTTCATTTAATTTAATAATTAATCGATCAACATTAACTTCCAATCACATCCCACAGCCAAAGAGACCTTATGGAGTAGGAAGGGTCCCCATCGTATCCAAACCTTTATTTGGTTGGCAGCTCAAGGGAGGATCCTTACCAATTATCGTCGTAGCAAGTGGGGGGTTGGTATCTCCCCTACTTGTCCTTGATGTGTCAGAGAGGATGAAACAATCATTCATGTCCTTCGTGATTGTGTGCACGCCACTCAGGTATGGCTCAGACTTGACACGTCTAATTATATAACTAATTTCTTCTCTTTTGATTGTAGGGAGTGGATCTTTAACAACCTTAATAAAAAAAAGGATTGGAGATAATCCTGCTACTTGGGAGACTACTTTCATGACATCATGCTGGTATTTGTGGAATTGGCGAAACAAATATATTTTTGAAATAGGATTTCAAAGACTAAGCAATCCAACACTGGTTATTCAAAAGTTGACTAGAGAGATAGAAGACAATTCAAAACTAGTGCATAAAAGTCTTCATCAAAAGGAAACTATATACACCAGTTGGATGCGACCTCTGGTTGGTTGGGTTAAGCTTAATTGTGATAGTGTTCTGAAGGGATCTGGTACTCTTGCAGGGTGTGGGGGGCTTCTTCGGGACTCTGATGGTAGATGGATCAAAGGCTAATTCTAAAAGATTGGAATGTGTGATGCTTTTCATACTGAAATGTGAGATATGTACCTAGGTCTGGACATGGTGTGGAGGGAGAACACCACTTATCTTATAGTAGAGAGTGACTCAAAGATTTTGGTCGACATGATTAATGAAAATTGCAATTTTAGTGGAACGACTCCTACTTTGGTCAGATGTATTTGAAAGCTTTTGAGTTTGAGTTGGAATGTCAAAATTACGCATACTTGATGTGAAGGCAACAAAAGTGCAAATTGGCTTCCTAATTTCAGCACTTCGATGGATTTTTTAGATTTTCATATTCTTGGAGACTCCCCCTAGTGAGCTTCAGAGTTTTTTGTTTGTTGATATTTTCGGGACTTACATGCATAGGAACGTCCGTTTAATTTATTAGTTTTCTTTCTCTTTAAACTTTTTGCCCTCTTTTGTAAAACAAAACAGCATGAACAATTTTATACATATACTATAACACAACTTATTGATTCAATAGTCTGAACATGAAACCAACTAACAGTTAGTAATGTACAATCGTTTTCGTCACTTTTCAGATAAAAATATAAAAGTAATGTACCATAAATTTTTCAATACTATTTTGAATTAATCTCGTGTCTTTTCCATTATTGGTTTCGTGATTCCTTTGCTAGATACTCTGAGTAATTTAATGGGAAAATTTCACCTACGCCTATCCTTTAGTCTCTAGATGGATTGAAAACAACTAAAGATTCTCCTATCATTGTTGGGTACTAATATTAAAGTGTATTGATTCAACAAAAACCCACATACACATCTAATCTATCATGTCTTTAAACTAATTTAACTTATGTAAATTAAGAACACTCGCAAAATATATTTTTACAAAGACAAAGAGGACAAGATCGCTCGCAACATAAACATGTAATAGGGAGTGGTTTTTTTTTTTTTTTTACATAATAATAGGGGAGGTTTTCAATCTCCACGAGTAAAACTACGTTATTAGAGATGGTTATATTTTAGGGAAATTAAACTGTTGCAAATTAACTTCGTTTTTTGTACTGTGCTAATACTCTATGCTCAAATATATATTTGTTTTTTTGAAGAATGCTCAAATATATATGTGTGTGTAAGTTTCACGATCGTTTTTCAACTCAATATTTTTTTCCTAATTTATAGCACCATCTTTCTTGTTTTGTGGCCAGACAGAAATGTGATTGGTTAATTGCTATTCGCAATCTGAACGGGACAATTTTCATCTTGATAAACAGCACTACTCCTTATGAATAATTGAATTCCTCGTTGTTGAATTCTACATATTGGTTCTCTTTTATGCACGCGAGGATGTGGGTTAGATGAAACTATTGACCATTGTTTTTTTTTTTTTTTAATGTGATTGCTTTAGTAAAATATGGACTTAGATTTTACAATGGTTAGACATATATTGTGTTCTTCCTGATTCTTTGGTTGATCCGGCCATTTAATTTGGTGGTTATGCTTTATTCTATAAAAAGATTTGATCAAGCCTTCGTCTTATTTGGGTGACTTGTGGCAAGTGTGAGGTAAGAAAGAAGTCTCATATCGGATGAAAAAATGAGTGTTACGTTGAACAATATATACGTGAGATGATCCATAAATCTAATGTCTTAAGATTTTGAGTAAAATTGCGGTGTGAAACTCACTTGTGTGACTGTCATTGGCCCGGTATGGATGATACCTACAGACTCTCCTCATGATTTAATAATGGTAACATAGTCTGGTTCGACAAGAGTTCAAGCAACTCCTTGTGTCGAAAGTCTAAATAACAATTTTGGTTAGGTGACATGTCTATTAATTGAAGTGGCAACAACCGTGCAAGTGTATATGGATTAAAAAGAAAGATTCATTTGAGGGGGAGCTGTTTATTGGTGTTTTTGGTAAACAATAAGGGCTGGTTTTGGTTATAACCAGCATGATCAAACCAGAAATCCTATGACATATTGTGCATTGTTTTTCAAGCGTTCATCAAGTTCATAGGTTGCTTTACGAACAAGAGGAGACCGTATGACGTCTTTCGACAGAAAAAAAAAGGTTTTTAAAAGCAAAGTAAAAACATTAAGTTTAAATTGCAGAAACTTAAAGGAAAGATAAAATACAATGCATTAAAAATAAAGATGGTTCGACAAATCATTTACATACATTCTGTATGACTTTTCTCTCGCGTCGGTACTTCGAGTGTTTTAGAATTCTGTATATGTGATTTGCGACCCGTTTTCCCTATGGAAAACAACTATTTATACATAATAAACTAACTGCAAAAAAGCACAATCCCATGATCAACACTCCTTCCATGTAGACAACTGCTTGTCTCCCACGTTAGGGCTTTTAGACCCTTTCGCGCTAAGTCCAACATCTTGGTGAAACTCCTCAAGTTGAGGGGTGCCTCTCTTTAATTTTTCATTTTTACCAAGAGTCGTATCTTTTTTATGTGGGATTTAGATTTTTTTTCAACACACCCCCTCACGCCCATCATTATATTAAGCTTGTTGCATGTATATAAATGATGGATGACCCAATTGATATGCTCTGATACTATCTTAGTTTTTTATATCTGGTCTGACTCATCATTACAAAATCAACTCGTAAGGAGATGAGTATCTCTCTGACTTGAGTTATTCTCAATACTCATGAGCCAACAAGGATGTGAGTCGGATGAAATTGTTACCATTTTATTTTTGAATATGATTACTTTGGTAAAATTTTGGCTTTGATCTTTATATTGGCTTGACATAAATTGCATTCTCCCTGATTCTTATGTTGATCATGCCATTCAATTTGGTGGTTCTACTTTATTCTCTAAAAAAATTCGGTCAAACCTTAATCTCATTTGTCCGACATGTGTTTGGAGTATTTGAAAAGAGAGAAATTCTAACATTTTTCATAATAAAAGCTTTTTTTACATAAGATGTTGAATAAAGTGAAAATGTTATAGTTTTTTTCTTTCTAAAAACTAAGAATTACACAATTTACCTTTTAATCTGAATTCTTGGTGGTTAAATCTCTTAGTTTCTTGTGATTCTGTGCTTTTGTTTGGCCGGTTTAGCTCTAAGGGCACTTGTGCTTTGACTTTCTATTGATTCTATTATAGGCACGTTTTGTGTTGAAATGATATATGTTTAATTTTATCATCATTTTGGCTTTTTAAAAAGAATTATATATCTATATTTCCATAAACATATAATTTTCCCTGATACTGTAAACTCGTTTCACAAACAAGTGCATGCACAATGAATAACCACATGCTTATAATAGTGTTAACATGTTTTTTTAAGAGTATGGTGTAAACATGTTTTGCACATATTCATTGTATCTTGCTATATATTGAACTATATTTTTCACCATTTATAGTCGAAGGACCCACATGGAAAACTATGATGTGAAAAGATTTGTATATTCGTTAGCGTGGACCATGAGGGTGAAAACTGAAAACTTTTTGCTGCATTGCTAGAAAATGATGATACCAAGTGGACATATTTTAATGCTTGATTATTTATCTGGTTAAGCTAATTCTGGTACTAAACTCAATTATTATTTTATAGGTGAAAAGGGTTTTGCTTTACTGATTTGATATATAATAATCGTACGGACTATCTATTAGATTTGTTTTTAGTAACAAAAAAATCTATCGGTATACTTTGTTGTTGTCTTAAGTAATCCTTTTTTTTTTTTTTGACAAAATGTCTTAAGTATCCCTTAATTCCCATAAAAGTATTTAAATTCGAGTTTCATCAAATAATAAGGAAAGTTCAAAGGAAAAAATTGTTTTAACGAAGATTTAAACTTGAATTCTATCAAAGATGTATCATTTGTGATATATTAACCATTCGAATTCAATTATTTTTTGTTATATGATTTTAAATTGGGTTGGTAAAACTAAACAAATGACCCAATGAATCTAAAAACCAAACCAATTAAATTAGTTCGTTTTTATTTCTATGGTTGGGTCCAAATTTTTATACTAACAATTTAGAGTTTTTAGAAATAGTCTATTCCAAAATTCTCTCCTCTAAAGATGTCCACATCATCATAATCCTACGTGGCATTTGTTCCAAAAATTTCTCCTAATTTTTAATACAAGCTTAATAATTATAATTATTATTAAAAACCATTTTTTATTAATCATTAAATTGTACATAAAATACATAGTTGGTTACAATAAAATAATTATTAATATAATAATTTTTTCGATTAAAATTTATATGTTACATTAAAAATTTGTATGTCAGAATCAAATGATTATTAATATAATTATTATTCAATCAACATTTATATGGTACATTAAAAATTTGGTAGGTTACAAAATTATAATAAATAACTTGAATAAATTATATTTTGAATTTTGGTCCGTTACACTATGACAGTAACATACTAATTAAAAATTTAATAGTAGTAATTAGTTTTTAAGGTTATATAATTAATTTTTATTCGTTACAGAAATATATTACTTAATATTAATAAGATATTATTAAATTTCAAATGTTATGAAGTTAATTTTTTGTAGGTTACATAAAATATAATCTAATCGTTTAATGCACATTTTATAATATTAAATACGTTGATAATATTAATTTTAAAACGGTCAAATTAATAATTAATAGATATTAACCGTTATGGTACTATTTTTCTATATAAATAGTAGCGCTTTTGGATACGAGTACACAACAATCACAAAATATAGTTCTTCTTTTTCTGTTCTCTGGTTCTCTGATATCTATTCTAAGTAATTTCTGTAATTTTTTCTATTGCAAAGAAAAATGTCTACGAAACACTACTTCATCTCTGATGTTTCGCCAAGAAAATAATCGTGGACATTGGTTGTGAGGGTTGTTCGTCTCAAGACTACAAAAATAAAAAACTACAATTTTCTAAGGAGTTGGTTCTAATGGATAAAAAGGTACTTTTTTCATACCGTTTTTTTTTTGTTTTTTGTTTTTTGTATTTTTGTATTTTTTGTATTTTTTTGTTTAAAGTATAGTGTTTTAATCTTTGTTATCTAGGGTGATCGAATATGTGAGTTTATACAAAGAACATTGTTCTACAAGTTCAAGGAGCAGCACTAAGAGGGAATTGTGTTCACGGTTTCCTCATTTGATTTTGCTTGCAATAGTGGTTCGTATAGACCATCACACAACGAATACAAACTGAATTTTACAATTAACACAAAAGTCAAAATATCTAAATCTTCTTTGGTCCCTACAAACATCTATTCGTTTACACTGCATATGATGTTTTCAATGATGCTTAGGACATGAAATGTAATTTGAATCATATTTTTATCATCAAACTAATTTCAAACCCCCATCCCTTTCTAACAACATGAAATAAATTATATATTTATGTAGTTGGTGTCTTGACTGGGGTGAATTTTGTTTGTATGAAGACCTCAAATCAATTATATTAAAAACCCTTCAAGCACAAGATGTGCCCAATAAAGGAAAATACAAAGTTCAAGATGCATAGATACAAAAGAACGAAATCATGAGGTAGAATAACCAAGACAAGTAGAAAGATTATTCCACCAACATTTCAACTCAAAATACATACATGATTTCTTTTCATTTTGTATCCAGTAAACGAGAAATGTAAATTTATCTAACAACACCATAAACTGGTTCTTGTGACAAAAATGTAAGAATTTTTGTCTTTCCAAATAATCCAAATGCAAGTCAGCAAAATCAACTAAAAACTAAAACGAACTTTTTTTTGAACAATTGAGAACCACTGAAATGAAGAGTACCCTCACAATAATTAATTGGAAGATCACAATAAAAATAAAAAAGATAATTCTTCTCTTTTTCACATCTGCCAGAACATAAAAATAAGTCCATATTTTAACTACTCCATCAAACTAAGTTGTCATTTATTAGAATTCAGATATTCAAGAGCCTCCACGAAAAGAGAGAGACATTTAGAGGAGCTACTTTGTTCCTAATGAGATTTTTTAGAGCCATAGGTTCATCATGCTCCACTTACAACTAGATGATATACCCCTTTGTCAGGGTACCTTTCACCATGATCAACTTTAAAGAAACTTATAAAAAACGCTAGCCTTAAAAATAATGTTATCCAACAAATAACAACAATATATCCCCTGCACCTCATTCCAAGAAAAATTCTATGACATCGTCTCCACCCCATCCAACCATAACCTACGTATCTCCTTAAATGGCTTAGAGTTATTTTGATATAACTCAAAAGTTCTTCTAAATATATCACACAAAGGACCACTCTACAACCACGAATTATTGCAAAAAAAAAGTATTTTTCTCATTCTGTCCACTATCATCAAGTTGTCATCAAACCAATTTCTAATCCCCATCTCCGCCCCTATTTTAACACCATGGAAGTAATTTTACCACACATATGCCTAATTGTCCCCACTCTTCACATGAACTCAACCAACCTATTCTAAGAAGCTAAAACTTTAAAATGCAAACTCATTGATCCATATTAGCCTCCAAAACTATTCACGTAACAAAGATAAGTTGAAATTCTGCATTATACGAACCCTCAAGCAACAACTATATCGACCATGACACACCTTATCTCACTTAACCCAATCGACTTTCCTAGCTTCCGCACTCTCTCCACACTAAAAATAATAAGGATTCAATAAAATAATTTTTACTTAAGTAAGCCTTGAAGAATGAAAGAAATTAAACCAATTGTGGTGGATATTGAAGGAGAGTACAAAGATACATTACAAGAACATTGAATTGAATTTGAATGGGTGAAATCGATTTGTTTTTATTTTTAATATATAATACATTATGATATTTTATTATTATTTTAATTATTTGTCGATTAATTTTTAAGAGATATCTGTTTGTACGTACTCTTTTTTCTATCTTCCGGTAAATTTAAAAAGGCGAATCTGACAATTTTGTTGGCAAAAGTTAAGTTGTTCCTAGGTATGTATTTATAACTTATTTAATACCATTGAAACGTACATATTTATTCATTTACTTAAACCATTTTATTTGTTTCTTTAGAGATTGGAAAACGATGTTACAAAATTCTTTTCAATCAACTAAGATCAAATTCAACCGTTAAATTATGGAGACAAAAAGAACTAAAGAAAATGTATGCTTATTTTGATGAAGGAGATTTTTTTTCCACAATCCTTTTAGTAAATACATTTTCTAATAAATGGTAAAACAATTACCTTTATTTTTAGTTGCCTGATCTATCCCACATTAGCATACCAGAAGAATTTTTTTAACCTTACTCTTAGGATCGCCATTGAGGAGTTGAAGAACTTGCATGAAATTGAGTGGGTTGACATAGATCTCCTACCTTTTTGTTCCCATGTTTGATGGAGGTTTTAGTTTGTGGATTTTGGTTAGGAACATTAAGAAGGAGGAAGTGTTTGCTTGAAAAAAAGAGGAAATGATGAATTCGAAATCATAACTACACTAAAACATAACGAAATTAGGTTAGATTGTTTTAATTTGCGACCCTTGATCTCTAATTAAAAAAAATGAAGAGAGAAGATTAAATAAAATTGTTTTCTCAAATTTTTCTCACTAGAGATAATTTTCTTCCAAGAGAAATACTCACTCTCTCCAATATTTTTTTAGGAACTCTCTCCAATCTTAGATATAAAAAATAAACAACTACCTTTTATTATCTTAAATTAAAAAAAATATATAACTTACTTTGACTCTATTTAATGTTATTTATCCTAATATACATTTTAATTTAGGTAAGTTTTATTTTTAATATTTTTTTATTCTCATGAAACAAGTTCCAATAGATGGTACTTTTCACAAATTTATCTTTTTTTAGAAACATTCGAGAAAACTAATTGCATATAAGTACATTTTTTAACTTAGATATTTTTTTTTATAATTGAAATCCGAGAGAGTATTGTGATTAAATAAAAATAATAATAGCTTTATTCAAAATGGTAGATTTTTTATTATATTTTCATAAGACAAGAGCAAAAAGAATAATCTGAATTAAGTTGGTACCCTACTTTAATCGATTGTCAGTTGCTCATATATATTATTAAAAAAAGAAAAAAATTATATGAAATTTGGGAGGACAAAAAATCTGGTCCAGTCAATCCAAGTAGATCCAACCTAACGGGAAATACATAAAAAAAGATCAACAAAGTGGATTCAACCCTAATTAATTCTAACAAACGAATACCATTAACGATAGACGTTTGTGAGGGCAAAGCGGGTCTATAATTTGGCGAATTGATCGATCTTCAACACAAAATCGGATCACGTGCCATCAACTCCCTGCAACAACGGCAACAAGCATTAACGACTCTTTTAAGTCCACACAGTGTCATGTCAATCAAGGATTAATGGGATACGAAACACATACATATTCTTGAGAGTGTGGAGTAGATTCAACCGCCAACACGGTAATTAACAAATCCACACACACTAACAGTTTACTGCTATGATCAACATCAAATTAACAGTCATTTCTGGCCCAACATAGAACCGCAACTACCTCCAAAGAAAGGGAGAAGATGGCGGATTCGAATGACCCACCATAACCAATCCACACGGCGGCGAAAAAGGTCTAAAACGGTGGCAAAATAGAGGATAAAGAACGGACAATTTCGAGTTTCAACCAAACCAACGCGGGGTTCAACCATTGAGAAGCCAACACATAGAACCAAACAAGATCGCCGGTGACAACCAACAATTTATGAATATCAACAACTCAACAACCACCACCCATAGCAAATGCGGTACTGGTTGAATCGAAAACCAACGACACAAATTGTCGTGGGAACCGGAAAAAGGGTGGTGCGGGGGGACGACGCCACTCATCGCACCATCGTTGCATGTTGGTACATCGTAAGTGATGAAGGTATCGAAAAAAGGGGGTGAGGTGGCTGAAGATTTCTAAAGAGAGGGCAGAGCCATAATGGTAGATTATAACAGAGGTAATCATACCTCTTATTAATTAGATATATTTTTAAGAATATAGTAATTATTTATAGTATTTTTATATTTTAAGCATAGTCGTACTTTTTCTCACTATTTTAAGCAGAGTTGGCATGTACCTGCCAACTCTGTCTCAATTTTAAATATGAAGATAAAGTACTACATAATATCAAAATTCTGAATCAAATCAAACTAAAAATGTCAAATAATATCTAAAAAACTTATTTATGTGTAAACCCTGTTAAAATATTTTAAATAAAATGTATCCCGTGCTTGGCACGGGGCGTTACACTAGTTAATTACTTAATTGAACAAAACCCATCAAACTTGATGATCTCTAGACTGTGATCGATCGCATTCAATAATTTGCCACATTCACGCAATTATGCATCCTTGGACGTCCGATCACAATCGGATAATCCTTATTTAAGCTCTGTATTTTTTGGAATTATAAAATAGAAATTAAATCTACTTTTGCTTAATCGTCCGATCAAGAAAAATAAACTCTTCAAAAAAATTAAATCTACATTTCAAAGAATTTTTAAGAATCCATAGTATTTGAAAGAATCTAAAAAGTTATATTTTTTTTTTTAAGAATTAAGCCAACATATTCTTTAGCGGTTTGGTTATTAAGAAAATATTCCAAAAATCAAACAAAACTAACTATATTTATTGGTGTTTTAAAAAAAAAACTATATTTTATTAGTTAGGTTTTTTTTTAAGACAAACGAACTATATTGATCAGTTACACTCTAAACATAAGTATTTTTTTTTTAATAAACTCTAAACATAAGTATATATTGTTTTATATAATTTATTTCCTTGAGTAAATAGTTTCAGGTATATACCTTCATCTTAACGTACTAGGTTTTTTTAACACGTGGGGACAGTGTCTTGAATTAAATTAACCAAACTTAGGGGTAATCAAGAAAGCAACATTAATTTAATTTTGTCATAAAAAGAAGAAAGCAACATTAAATATTAAATAATAGTATAATTTAGCATTATTATATATACAATAGGTTATAGGTTGGTGACTGGTGATGATGGAAATTGGAATGGAACGGCTAAGTTAAAATAGCCCTAATATGGCATCTAATTAACGTTGGAAAGTTCGGCAAATTTTTTATTTTAGTGGAAAACTTTAGATAATTGTATATTCAAGACGCAATTAGTATGTTACGGAACAAATTTTCAATACATATTTTATGTCACATGAAAATAAATAAATATATCTTCATAAAAATAATTTTATTTAGAATAATTTCTGTAGTAGAATCCCAATTTCTAATTGCACAAAAAAAAAATCTCAATTTCTAATGGAGCAATAGTAAAGAGTCCCTCCAAGGCCTCTTCTAGAGGATGGACCAATTTATAGCTTGAAACAGATTTAAAACTGGTTTTGTTCTAACCCGCCCTCTCTCACTCCTGTATTGGTAATGATGAAATGTCAAATACTACACCATAGTCCATACATAATTGATTATATGTTCACATTTAAAATAAAGTTAAAAATATTTTTAATCTCCATAAAATTATGATAATTTAAATCTAGTCTCTTAAAAAAGTTATTCACTTTTAATCCCTACTTTTTTTAATAGGGATTACTTTGAGCACTAAAATTACGATATTTTTTGAATAAAGACTATTCTTTCAAACTGTAATATTTTGATGGACTAAAATTGTCATTAAAATTTAATAGTGAATAAACTTAAAAGCTCATGATTTGTAGATATTAAAAATATATTTAACCTTTTAAAATATACACAACAATAAGTCATTTATGGTGCACATCTTTGAGTGACACTTCTTTTATAGTAAATTAATATAGATACCCGTGACAAATACAGGCTGAAAATTCATCTAAAGCTTTGAAAAAATAAACAATTGTTGTCATTTATATATGTTAGAAAAACTCAAATAAAAAATAGTGTATATTTTAGCACTTGTTTGTTTTTATCATAACTAATTGTCATGTTGTACATTAATGCATAATATTTAACCGGTAGTTGTTGAACAACATTTTCATAATCTATCAGGGAAATGTTTATTTTTATTTTGTAATTCCTAGTGGAGAAATACAAAGCTTAAAGTTTATTGCAAACAATTTCCGTCCAAAGGCTAGTTTGTCGAGTGACTATGTTTATAATATTGAGAAAACACCTTTTGCAGTTGTCGCTTTCATCGAGCACTATTGATGTTCCGAAGCTAAATGTTTCACATTTTTTCTTAGAGAAATGATATTTGTACAATCTTTTTTTAAAATTTTTGTACAATTTTTTTCTCTCTTACTCAAATTATCATCTTATTTTCTCTTTTCCTTTTTCTTTCTCAATTGTTTTTGACCAATAAAAAGATAGAACAATAAAATTGTCCCAAAAATTATATCAAATTAATTGTTCAAATATCATTACTCTTTTTCTTCTTCTTTTTCTTTTTCTGTCTATGGATACTTAAGATCATTAAGGACACAATTGTTTCTTCTGATATTAAAATTTTGTTACCCCTATATGCAAAGTTATTTTAAAATGATTATATATAAAACTATGATATGAGAATAAATGATTTGATGATATATATATATATATATATATATATATATATAAGAAGAAAAAAAATTATCCCGGCTAATTAGGCGGCATGGAATGAAGGTTCATTGGGATGCCAACCTAACTAAGATGCCGTTGCTTCCTCTTAATGTTTGTCTTTTCTCGCAACTTATAAAAAAACAAAAACTAACAAAAACTCCAAGATAATGGTGTGTTCAACAAATTATATTGACGTATGAATTTCATTCAAATGATCATATATTATATAGTTTATATAAATATTCATCAATTCAGCATACTTAATTATATCTATTTTTAAAATTCTAAAATTTAAACGTAATTTTTCTAAATGAATTATTAAAATCCATTTTGTTAATATTAAAAATAGGCATCAGACACAAAAAAAAAAATGTATATTACTTATTAACAATGAAATCACATATTCACATTGGAAATCCTTTTTTATGGAACATCTTTATTGGACGTATGAAAACAATATTTGTATCATGAAAATATAAAGAACTTAACCGAGTGTTTATTTATTTTATTTTATTTTTTACCAAAAATAATACTAATTTAAGGTGTGGGAATGGGTCACAGTTTTAAGGCATTGAAAAACTTAGGACTCGAGAAATACTTACAAAGGAATTTTTGTTTATCTCCCTCCAAAGGTATTAGAGGGATTGAACCTAAAAAAAAAATGTATATTACTTACTAGAGTTCTTACCTTCAAAGAAAAAACATCGATAAGTTATATTCGTATAATTTATAAGTTGTTTTCATAAGTTATCATAAAAAGCATATCAAAATAATCAAAGAGTAAATAATGAACATGTCATAAGATGTTTTTCTATACTTCTCAGACACCTTGTCAAGTGCTTGTAAAAATATACAAGTTCATACCTGACCAAAAAAATATATATACTAGTTCATTTAAGTTATTTGTAACTCACATTTAACAATTCTCCGCTTTGACTCCAAATCACATTAGAAGATCAAATCAATTACCCAAGTTATTGTTCCCTCCACGTATTGGAATTACATTTCATGAAAGTAGATAAATTCCAAACAATGCTTGAACCTTTGATCTAGGTACAAACACAGTGAACACCTTTACCTATCCTTGAGTAATTCCTTCATTATTAGTCAACAACTTCATCCAAATGCTTTTCTACCTTGAGTTTCCTAATTAGACTCCAACTCATGGTAAAATTGATGCACAAAAGCCATAAGAATTCTTATTCAACAATAGGTTTCCATGGTTGAGAACAAAGGTGGCAAAATGGATGGATATGAATTTGAATCCTAATAGATGGAAAAAAAATTCATTAGTCCATTAAAATCACTAAATATTTTTCTAAAAAATTCATCCAATCCAAACCATTAAATATAAGATTCATCCATCATTAGATTATTAACGGATGAATGTCCATCCGACCATACATTAAAGTCTATTATTGGTTTATCTATCAAAAAAAAAAAAAAGTCTATTATTGGTTTGAAGGGGTGTATTATTTATTAAAGTTTATTTTTTAAATAAATTCAGTCCAAATATATTGAGCCCAAAACTTTTTAATCAATTCAGTCCAAATATAACAAGGCTCTGCCCGAAATATTAAGAGTGAACTAGAATTGAGAGAGTTAGGAAAAGATAGAAGAGAATTGTTGTGCCGTGGCCAAAACCACTACTCTGAAAGAAAATTTTCGATAGACCTCAGATGCAACCCAATATCCGGTTTTGCTCTCCAAGGTTTACACAATTGCATGTCTGAACTCGTGCACTTAAGGGCAAACACAATGGAGCTTCACAAACAATGTCCAGAATAATTTAGGAGCAGAGGACAAATGACTAATATTATACTCCCAAACCTTTTCTTACATCTCTCTTATATATACAATGGCTGCAAGTACTATTTCATAAGCCAACTCATATTTTCCGTTGGACAAATAACAATAATGGTATTATCATAAATACTATCTAATGCATAGCCATAAAACAAAAGGAGACAATTGGTTTTGTAACGTTTAGAAAAATAACCATAGAAATTAATAGGTTATATGGTTTTAAGGAGAGAGTATTAATATTGATTGTCATTATATATCCTACAGGCTCAACACCTTTTTTTTTTGGAGCCCAATAGTATTTTTGACAAAAGCACTAAATACTTTAGAAATATTAAGTAATATTAATAAAATAATTTCAAATGCCATGGTGGTGAGTGGTGGCAGATGGTGGTCAACTGGCTGCCACCGACGTTGACTATGGTGGCTCTCCAGCAATGCCCCTATCCTCGGTTCTAGGTAAAAGACTGTAAATGGTGCCCTCTCTCTCATCAAAAAGATCATTAATATCAAAACCTTTAGGATAGTTATCCAGGAACTTGTTTACAGATACTGTAATGAAAGGAACATAGGAGTTTGTCGCTAGATATTTGACCAAATAGGATCGTCCAGTTCCTATAGAACCTATCACTAAAATACCCCGAGGAGGGGATACGGTTAAGCAGAGCGAAAAGGGTTTTCCATGAGATGGGAAATGCAAAAGATTAGCTCCACACGGGGTTTCTGAATAAGTGATTGTCTGATAATGAGCGAGGAATATGCGTCTTTCTGCTAAGCAGGATGTATTGAACTCATAATTTAGTAGATTTTTTTTATGAATGTCAATTAAATTTCGTAAGTAAATTGTTCCCGGTTGCTCAATCATTTGATAACCAGAGTTATTCTTTGATAAACGATCACTATTAGTCAGACTCCATAAAATTTGATCAATCCTTTTTTCTGTCGTTAAGGTAGAGAACTGAACCATGAATTCCCTTTCTTTATCAGCAATGAAATCACTGTTCAAGATCCAGGATTCTATTTTATCATCAATCCAATCACTATTCAGATTTTTTCTTTTTCTTATCAAGGTATAGACCGCTTTACTTGTATGACTTAAATGTCTAGTATTTCTCAAAAACGTGATTCGATTGATGGGATTTGGTATAATCCTTATGAGATCGATGAGATTCAAATCGTTCTTCTTCGAACGTATGGATTTGACCACATAAGCGGGACCACCACCCCTTGGCATGTTGCCAGCAGAAGCCGAACCTCGTCTTTCTTCTAGAAAATTTCCTAATTGTTTCAGAGCAACGGGAAACATATCCTTTAACCCAAAAGAATTCAGTTCTGATATAGGATACCTATCCAGAAGTTTTTCCAACTCAATCATGTATGATGGAATCATCAAAGATTTGACTTCTTCGAACTCTGTCTGTAACTCATTAGAGAATCGAGAAACAAAGACAAGATGTGTCTGAACGAGATATCCGGTAACAAGAAGAAGGATAAGGATTAAAACGAAGAACTCCCTCAGATGGGTCGATATCAATGGTGACTCATTTTCCAAAATATCTTCGCACACGTGCACAAGAAAATTGTGTCGACACTTACTCGAAATCTCACTTATAGGATTCCGTGGTGAAAGACACAATTTTTCCCGAAGAATTCGCTTGGATCCATCCCTAATATCATGAAAAATGGATACAAATTGTTGAAATTTAGGACTCCTACGTAGTATCGCCAATAGGTCTAAAAAAGTATCTAAAAATATTAAATTTAGATATTCATGTCCTGTCCGGGTAAGTAACAATTGTATTATATATGGTTGGAATTGCTTCAATTTTGAGAGAGTTGAAAAAACACTATTTCTTTGATAGTTTCTATACATTGGCCCTTTTTCAAAGCATTTTGTTAAACAAGGACTGTGTTTTTTTCTCTTTTCGGATCGTAAATATTTCTCAGAATCTTTTGTTAAATAAGGACTGTGTTTTTTTCTCTTTTCGGATCGTAAATATTTCTCAGAATCTTTTGTTAAACAAGGACTGTTTTTTTTTTCTCTTTTCGGATCGTAAATATTTCCCAGAAAAATCTTTCTCAGAATATTGAGTATGAATCCAATATCGATTATAAAATAAATACATCATCTGTGACTTTAATTTGAGATACTCATGGTTCTTCCCTTCTGAATCATCAATTCCAGTAAGAACATACTTAAGAAAATCATAATTACAGGACCTTACCGCATATTGATTATTAAAGAATCGAAGTCGATGTGCTTTTAAAAAAGTGGATATCAATGAACTTCTATGAAATGGTTTCAGCAGATTCCGCCAATTCTCTTGATCGTGAGATATCATTGAGAAATCCATGTTATAAAAAGATTTCCTGCGCTTCTTCTTCTCTTCTTCTTTTTTTTCTTCTTTCTAGTATGGAATGATATCCAATTTTCTCTCTTATTGAACAAAAATGGTGATATTGTTCCTTCATTGAAGGATAATTTTGATTTTTTAGAAGTATAAAAGTCATCCAATAAGAAGGGTTTCCTTTTTTTCAAATGAACGATTTGAAGACCTATTGATTCTAACAACTGATTCCCGAGTGGATCATTCGGACGTTTCAATTCATACACGTGGATCTCGGACCTATGAACAAGGATATTACCGAAACTCACAAAGAAAAAAGGAAGTGAGTTAGACAAAAATGGAAAAAACTTGGACAAAAAGAAATAAAGTGACTTAGACAAAAATGGAAAATGACACAGTTGTAACATCATGCGTTTTCTTCCCCGAGAATAATTAGAATAAAATTTATTAAGGATATTATGGAATGAGAGATTAAGTATAAGTAATTAGGGGGTACAAGTAGATAATAAAGTTACATTAAACCAATCCCAACATAGATGGCCCAATATGATGGTCACTAATATAAGCAAAAGTTTGATTTTTAGAATTCATTCATTAAATGACGTTGCTTATATGTTACTGAAGGGTGTAGTTTTGTTTGGCAAATAGATGATCAACTTTTTCCCTTTTCTGGTCTTTGAGGACAACTAGGTCAGATAAATCGAATATAATATTTGTATTGTTTTTATTGTCTTGGGAAGCTTTCTTCTCAAAGTATTTACACATGATGGCCACACATTCAATTCTCCTTGTTATTTTTTCGATCGATGAAGTCATCATATGTTTCATTGGAGGTTCCTTATAAAATGAACCCATGAGAATATTGATCCATGATGGATCAATTTTTTCAACGGTTAGATTAGATGAACCCCAAAATTTTATCATGATCTATAAACACTCAATCTAACCCATCTTCCCTTATCATTTTATAAAAAAAATTCATTTTTACCCTTTATAATTATTTTAATTTAAAATATTACATATTGTTATGGTAATTTTTTTTTCTTGACAAATTTGTAACAGTGATTTTTTTTTTGTTGGTGTTTATACTTTTTTTTATGAATTTGTTACGGTAAATGTTGGACAGCTGCATATTATTATTTGATTTTATTTTTACGAAAACGTACAAATTCTTTTTTAAGGAGAAAATAATTTTTTTTTACGAATAGGAGAAAGGGTACATGCTATTTTTTTTAAATAAGAAAAGGTACGTGTTATTTTTATTTTTTTGAAAAAAAAAAATACATGTTAATGTTACCTGAAAAAGTTTAATTTAGTTATCGTTATCAATTATTTATTTTTTCATTGTTTTTTTAGAATAGTCATATTATCCTTTCCAAAAGACTAATAATAGCAGTAATAATAAATAATACATTCTCTAACTATTCATTGGTATCCTTTATAAAACAAACTTTCTCGTTGCTATGTTTAAGTAAATGAAAATAAATTTTTGAGTAAATATTAATTTAATATTATAATATAAAAGATATGTTAAATTATTAATTCTAAATATTGATCGAAAACGATGAGTTTTTATTGAAACAATTGAATATTGAATGTTGAAATTACAGAAAGAAAAAGAAGACAGAAAAATAGTTTTGAAAGAGTAAAGGAAATAATTAGACGTGTGAGGTGCATTATGTTATTGTGCACACATATAATCCAATGGTTATAAATATTGGTCGATTATATTATGGACCAATACTTACACAAGTCCAAGCTAAATGCCACCTTCATTGGATCCCGATTAGGTTTATTTTTGTTGGTTCACATTCTCATATCGTAAATGTGGAGAATGGTAAATATTACTACCCACGTGCAACTCGGTGTCATTGTATTGATTATGGAAAATAATTTTAACGATGTGTCTCTTACAACCATCGTTCGACTTCTTATTCAAATTAATGAGTCCACATGACATGCATGTTAACCGGTTAATGAACCCAGAGGCATTCCAAGTTTAGGCTTAATAGCATGATTGTGAATAACGGAAAAATTTGTTTGTGTCACACCAACTTTTGCGTCACAGGCTCACTATTATCGTCCGTAAACTGCAAATGAGCGGTATGAAATTACTTTTCATTTGCATTGAAAGATTCTACTGAGTCAAACGAAGGAGGTAATGAGGCAGACGACACCATGGGTATCATCATCATCATCATCATGTGTAGACTATTAACAGTTGTAACTGCTGGTGTACTTGTTACAGTACTGGAAATTCCAACACTTTTCTAATTAGTCATGTAATAAGTTCCACAATTGTATTCCTTAGCTTCATGAAGACGTGCAAACTTATAATAAATGTCTAATACACAATTTTAAAACTTTTTTTTTTTGAAGGAACACAATTTTAAAACTTGTAAGTTACTCTAAACTTGTCTATTGGGCGTGCCAATTTGTTTACAAACATTTTTTATCTGAATAAAATAAGCCAAATTTAAAACATAAATAAACGTGTAATCAACGTGACTGCGAGAGTCCTACCAAGTTGATAGGTAGACTCATGAGATTAAGGGTTATTTTGGAAAATGTCTCTGAATCAGATTCATACTTTATGCTCAAAATTGGCTAAAAGTAGTTTGACATCGGATTGCAGAGAAAAAAAAAAGACTCGAAATGAAAATGAGAATAGAATTAAAAGAACTTGAAAGTAAAGAAAGCTTCTAATTAAAAAGGGCAATACTTAGGAGGCTAAATTGTATTTTAATTTGTTAGAGGGCCAAAATCGCAACTTCCTGATATTTAAGGGATCAAAACTACTATTAAGCCTTATAAATAATGGCGGAGGTAATACTAATTAAGATAGTTAAAATTTAGAGCCAAAAGCAAGGCTTTATTGACCTAAGTTAAGACGGCTATTCACACGAGTAATATAAATACAACTTGAACATGTGTGGTGTCGGAAATCGAAGAGAAAGAAGAAACAATACAAAAGTTGGAACCGTATACAAATAAGTTGATAACAAATTGTGTTCGAGGAATATTTTCGATACTATGAATGGCAAAAGCCATTGGTTTGTATGAGATGAGACAAGTCTTTTCGGATGGCAATTAAACTCTTATAGCTTTTGAAGATTTGGGTTGTTTTTTTTACTCACAACTGACCTAATTTCATGAGAATGGCTGATCTAATTAGACTCTCTTCATTGCTCATCTCATTAGGAATTCGAACAACAACACCTTGAACCATAACTTCATTAACAGTCGATATACTAGCATGTTGTACCTGAAACTTCAAATCCTTCAATACACTCATTAATCTTGCACTAGGGTAATTAACATTCTCACATTAGTGATTTCCGGTTTACCCCCCTGTAAAAAAAAATTGTTTAGATTTCAACCATGTAATTTGAAGAATTTTGGTTTTGGACCTTCATGAATTTTGACTGTACAAAATCGATGATATGACAGGGTGGTAAACCGAAATATCGATGATATGTCAAGGGTTAAACCAAAATTCTTTCAAATTACAAGGGGCGAAAGTACCTTAAATTTTGTAATTTGATGCCATGAAGGTCCAAAATCAAAAAATCTTCAAATTACAGGGTTGAAATCTAAACAATTTTTTTTTTACAGAGGGGTAAACCGGAAATCACTAATATTACAGGGGGGTAAACATATATTAACCTAATATTAATGTTAGGCTAAACTTTCATATGTGGTGGTCGAACCCGTTTGTTTGTTTGGGCATCAAGTAATTTCATTTTGTTTTGGTTCCCTTGTGACTTGTTTCATTATATACTTTCGAGTTTTTTTTTTCACATCTTGTGCTGATTAGGAACCTCCTTTTTTCTCAATATATTCCATTTTGACTTATTAAAAAACACTATTGTAATTTTTTTGACAGAAAATATAATACCTCGAAAGAAAAATAAGACACATTTACTATCTAAATAAGACACATTTTTTTACAAAAAATAAGATACATTATGTTGTCCTTAAAAAAAATACATTATGTTGTGAAGAAATACAAATGTTTTCTCCCCCGAGTGTATAGTAAAAACGTGTATGTGGCCCTTTATAAAAGTCAAATTGGATCTCTTCTCCTTTCTCTCATACTCTTTACTAACTTTTTATCTCTCTTAATCTCACTCTTCTCTTATATATTATACCTTTATGCTGCGAGCAATCTTTTGTCTTTGTAAGAAAATATGTTGCGAGAGTTCTTAATTTAAAGACGTAATAAATTAGATATATGTGTGGGTTTTTATTGATTCAATACACTTCAATATTAGTACCCAACAATGACTGGGGAATTTTTAGTTGGTTTTCAATCCATCTTGGTATCTTAAAGGATACGCGTATCTGAAATTTTCCCGTTAAAGTACTTATAGTATCTAACAAAGGAATCAGGAGACCAATGAAAAAGACATGAGATTAACTCCAAATAGTATTGGAAAAATTATGGTATATTACTTTTGTTTTTTTAAATGAAAACTGATGAAAATAATTGTACATTACTAGCTGTTGTTTTTTTTATTGGAAAAAAAATATTACTGTAAGCAAGTGTCATCTCGCCTCATGACCAGTCACCCAACCTATCCAAGTAGCGCAAACAGCCATATCATATTAACACTTCTGTTGTTCTTGTTGGCAAAAATGGTGTAGCCAACCAAGAGCAACAAAAACGCCTTAATGCAAGCGGTCCTAACAACATTCTACTCCTCCGCCTCCTCGTCATCAGCAGCTCCTCCAATTGATTACACCTATTTAATAGTCTTTCATAACACCTCTTCAGGTGAGTGTAACCACTACACCATTTCTCACTTTAGGCAACGGAACTTTATCCCACGGAGGAAAACCGTTGCCTAAAGGAGCAATAGGCAACGGATTTTTGCACGTTGACCCAGCTCTTTCATCGCATCCTCCTCCGTAAAACCCAGCTCATCGTCCAACAGTTGTATGCCCTGCTCATAAGATATCGTCTCCTCCTCCTCAATGAGCCTCCCAACGATTGAGATATCTAGAAGATACGCCACATCATACAGTGTGATGGTAATCTCCCCAACGGACAGATGGAAGCTGCTGGTCTCTTTATGCCATCTCTCTGAAAAGGCATAAACAAGCCCATGACTGATGTTATCGTACGCAGTCTTAAGGAGGGGGGCCAAGACCGAATGCATTCACCGGTGTTCAGAACCATTCCTTTCCATTTCCCGAAACTGTCAAGGTATCAAGACTAAGCTTTTTCGTGTGCAAGATATCGATCACCTTATGTGACTTCTGAAACTGAAATACAAAAAAAAAAAAAAAAAAAGCAACAACAACACCGTTAAAAAAATTATAGGCTTAATTACTCTTTTGGTCCCTTAATTTATTTTTTGGTTTCATTTTGGTCTCTTAACTATTAAAAGTTTCGTTTCGGTCCCTTAACTTATTTTTGGGTTTTCTTTTGGTCCCTTAACTATTAAAAGTTTCGTTTTGGTCCATTAACTTATTTTTTTGGTTTCGTTTTGGTCCCTTAACTTATTTTTTGGTTTCGTTTTGGTCCCTTAACTCTAATACATTCATCCGAACATAAAGGACCAAAGTGGTTGACGGAGGAAGAGTTAAGGGACCAAAACGAAACCAAAAAATAAGTTAAGGGACCAAAATGAAACTTTTAGTAGTTAAGGGACCAAAACGAAACCAAAAAGTAAGTTAAGTGACCAAAACGAAACTTTTAATAGTTAAGGGACCAAAACGTAACCAAAAAATAAGTTAAGGGACCAAATGAATAATTAAGCCAATATTATAATTAAAATAAACATTAAATATTCTAACATACATTTAAATTCTTAAATGACGCGCGTAATTTAAATTCTCGCGCATTATTTAAATTGACACGCGTAATTGAAATTTCCGCGCGTAATTTAAATTCTTACGCGTCAATTTAAATGACGCGTGTAATTTAAGTTGAAGCGTAATTTAAGCCAATTTAAATTGTTTTAACATAAAAATTTAAATCATAAAAAGTAACATATCATTAAAATAAAATCAAACAATTATACTTACTTCAACATCAATCCATAGCCTGCATGCCACGTGTTCACCGACATTCGGTAGAAGCGATAACTCAGTAGGCCCTCCAGAAAAACTCTGCAGTACAGGCTGGAACTTCATACCCTGCTCCTCTTGAGCCTGCTTCTCCTGAGCCTCGCCCTGGGCCTCCACCCCTCCTGCTGGTGAGCCTGCTCATACTGAGGCCGATATGACTCATGCTGATGTTGATGTTGCGTCGGGTCCACTATCTGGGACGCACCCGCCTGTGACGATGATCCATCCGCATCATTATCCCTACCAATCCTCGTGCCCCATGCCTCCGTCTACTAGTCTGAGGAGGGCGTGAAGCGATCTTTTCATCCTGTGCACTACCTGTAGCGGACTCCCTCTCTGCTCTAAGTCTTTCAGGCCTTTTAGACATATCTACACAACATTTCAAAAAGCAAAAAATCAATGATTTTTTTCATAGGAAGATATTGTCATTTCTAACTATTCAACAACCACAGTTAAATTTCAGTAGTGTCATTTCAATCCGTAAACTACCACATTGCAGTCAAACTAACTATAATCAACATTAACAAACCAATTTATAATTAATTTCATCATTAACAATGAAAAAACAAACAAATTTTCATTGAGACATTTTATCAAACACGTAGAGTTCAACAAAATTTCTAACTCTAACCTAACTTTAATCTACCACATTCCAATCAAACCTACTCTAATCAACTTCTAAGTAACAATTTATAACTTAATTCATAAAAAAAACTAACATGCAAACTAAATTTCTATAAACCTAAATATGCAAAATTTCTCCAAAAATTTAAACCAAAAAAAGACAATGGAAATCCTTACTTGATTTTTTGAGAGAATTTGGCTTTGAAAGGCGTAAGAATGAAGAAATTCCCACTTCAAGGGAAAAAATTGCACTTGGTGATGTTTTGGGAAGTTTTGAAAGTGAATGGTTATGTTTCTGAGTTATTGTTCTATAACAGCATGCACCGTGACAACGTGAATTAAGTCACGCATGGGTACTTTCGTCCGTTCCGTTGGGAACAAGTGTTTTTTGTTGTTGTAACACCCCGTTTTCCCAATATCAAAATTTCATTAAAAACATAGCATTTATCAGAGTAAGCATCAAAACAACGGGATATCACATATAACATAATCCAACAGTCAAATAATAATTTAACCAATATCTTAAACATTGCAGCGGAAAATCATAATCATAATTCGTAAAACGTTTTGGCACGCAGGCCCAACAAGTATCTCAAAAGAGTTAATCAAAACAGTAAATATTCATGGCAGTTCACGTAAGAGAATGAAGCATGTTATAGCATAAAACCCCATCCCGTTACGTATCAGAGCGACCTAGACGACACAGTGAAGGCAAGGCCACTCACGACGGCAACTGCACACTAAGCACGATCACCTGCAAGTTACCCATACGAAGGGCAACATTTTCAAGCAGAAGGGGTGAGATTTCATAATAAAATAACATTAATCAATGTAATTGCGAATCATAAATTAACATCATAATCATTCCATTATTAACTTTGCATAAATGCTAAACAGTTATCACGTAATCATATATCCAATTCATTATGAACAACGTAACATAATCAATAAACACTTATCACGTAATCACATATTCGTTCATTATCAACAAGGCATTTTAATCATGACAATGTGACAATGCTCCTAGACTCCTTATATGCATGTGGTACCAATCGTCATCATAAGTATTAATATACTTTAATCGTGCGGAGGACAAAGCTCCTATAAAACGTGCGGAGGACAAAGCTCCTAATATTCGTGGTGAGGACTAAGCTCAATGATATGCTATGCATGGACACATATGAACAAAACATCGTAATCAACTTATCAACATGCATCCAATAATTTGGAGCTAAACTTCATCATATAATTATGCACTTAGTTAAATAACGGAAGCAGCATAAACAGGTCACATAACAAGATGATATCATTATATCAAAGCACATAATTTGTATCATTATCACATCTTCTTATCTTGCATGAATATACAATACAATAGTTCATATTCAATTAATATTAATATAACTTAAACAACTCCACAGTCTGCATTAAACGACATCACTAGGTCTCATTACCAGTTAGGGGTTCACTCTTGATCAACAAGTGCGACACAGATCGCATAAACACATAAACAAGTTCATCCTAGTTGTACTCGCGAGGCGAGAGTACTTACTCGCCATGGCGAGTACCACTCAACTCCCAAACTAAGGTTGTTCTGGGTTCCCTCTGATCCTACATTCATTCCTAATCAATACTAGGTATGTTCAGGTACTCAAAGGCATACAAGATTCAACTAAAAAGGTCGAAACACGAAATATGACATGCACTCTGCCTAAGCTCGCGAGGCGAGGAAGGGTTGCTCGCCATGGCGAGTTGCACCAAACAACTCGCGAGGCGAAGGGAAAGGGGCTCGCGTGGCGAGCGATGAAGTTCATCACTCGCGAGGCGAGGATCATCACTCGCCGTGGCGAGCGATGAACAGAAGCACGGGCAGACTAGGGTTTTTCTCAAAAATCCATCACATAACATGGTTCAAAGCGTGGTTTTGATTCCAGAATTCATCCTAAACATATTCTAAGGTTAAAGGACGGTTCTTTCATCAATCTAACAAGTTTTACCGTTTGATCATCAATTTTTAGGGTTTTGACCTAATTCCAAAACTTCTCTAAATCAATCCTAACTTTGTCAACTAATCATCAGAATTACAGTAAATAACATTATTGAATTATTAGTCTCACCCTTACCTGGTTATGAAGAAATCGCAGCCCTCTCTATGCTCTTCTCCCTTCTAAGCTTTTCTCCCTTTTTCAAAAGTTTTCACGTACAATGAGTTTCTAAAATATTAGGTCTTCTCCTATTTATACCTCTTTCTAATAACTTATCTTATCTCACTTTCTCCCCCAAAACTATCTAAAATATCAAAACAGCCCTCAACTAAATATTTTATATTATTTTCAAATCTTTATTCTATTTAACAATAAAATAAATCTCATATCATAATCAAATCCTCCAAAACTCATAACTTATTACGTCATCAATCAAATCATCATAAATCATCAAAACATACCAAAATCATGCATATATTATATAATTATAATATAATCACCTAAACTCGATTAAACAAACGATTAAACGAAAGTGGGCGTTACAACTCTCCCCCACTTAAAATATTTTCGTCCTCGAAAATTTACCTCAAGTAAACAACTCTGGATAAGATTCCAGCATCTTACTCTCAAGCTCCCACGTCAAGCTTTCACCAGTCGCTCCCGACCAAACGACTCTCACGAGAGGTATCTCCTTGCCTCTCAACATCTTCACTTTACGATCATCAATCCTCAACGGTAAAGTTTCTACCGTAAGGTTGTCTCTAACTTGCACATCGTCACTCTGAATTACATGGGATGGATCCGGAACATACTTCCGAAGTTGCGACACGTGGAAAACATTGTGCAAATTCGAAAGATGCGGCGGTAAACCCACTCGGTAAGCCACCGTTCCAACTCTTTCCAATATCTGATACGGACCAATGAACTTCGGGGTCAACTTCTTTGACTTCAAAGCACGTCCTACACCAGTCATAGGAGTGACTCTCAAAAACACGTGGTCTCCTTCCTGAAATTCAAGATCTTTTCTACGCTTATCATGATAACTCTTTTGTCGACTCTGCGACGCCTTCATTTTCTCTTGGATCATCTGAACTTTCTCAGTAGTTTGCTGAACAATCTCTGGTCCTAAGACCGCTCTTTCTCCTGATTCAAACCAACACAACGGAGTTTTGCATCTCCGACCATACAAAGCCTCGAACGGTGCCATTCCAATACTAGAATGATAACTATTATTATAAGTGAACTCGATCAACGGAAGATGACTGTCCCAAGTTCCTCCTTGTTCAAGAACAGAAATTCTCAACAAATCCTCTAGCGACTGAATTGTCCTCTCCGACTGACCATCTGTCTGTGGTTGATACGCCGAACTCAATCTCAACTTCGAACCCAAGGCCTCTTGCAAACTTTTCCAAAATCTAGAAGTAAATCTTGGATCTCTATCTGACACGATGCTCGAAGGAACACCATGCAACTTCACAATCTCCTTGATATAAATCTCTGCCAACTGGGCAACAGGGAAACTAATATTAATAGGTAGAAAATGAGCTGACTTCGTCAACCTATCAACAATAACCCAAATTGCGTCGCTCCCTCTCGGAGTATTCGGCAAACTCGTCACAAAATCCATCGATATACTATCCCATTTCCATTCTGGCACATCTAAAGGTACCATCATCCCAGCGGGTTTCTGATGCTCGACTTTCGACTTCTGACAAACTAAACAGGAATACACAAACTGTGCCACATCTCGTTTCGAACCAGACCACCAGAAAATCTTCTTTAAATCATGATACATCTTCGTAGCTCCCGGATGAATACTCAAGCTACTTCTATGACTCTCTTCAAGAATCATCTTCTTAATCTCTTCATTGTCTGGGATACAAATTCTTCCTCGGAATCTCAACACACCTTGATTGTCGATTTTAAAATCACTGTCTTCAGTCTGATCTCTAGCGACCAACAAGTCCACAAACTTTACATCAACTTTCTGTGCTTCCTTGATACTTTTCAGAAATTCACTATCAATCTTCAGCATATCCAATTTCACACTCTGAGGTGTCCATTCACAAACCAAACTCAAATCTCTAAACTGTTCAAGCAATTCGAACTCTCTGACCATCATGGCGGACATATGCAATGTCTTCCTACTCAAGGCATCTGCAACAACATTAGCTTTACCTGGATGATAATTCAAGCCAAAGTCATAATCTTTCAACAATTCAAGCCATCTTCGCTGTCTCATATTCAATTCCTTCTGATCGAACAAATACTTCAAACTCTTGTGATCACTAAACACCTCAAATCTCGAACCATACAAGTAATGTCTCCATATCTTCAATACAAAGACTACAGCCGCCAACTCGAGATCATGCGTAGGATAATTCTTCTCATGAATTCTCAACTGTCTTGAAGCATAAGCTACCACTTTACCTCCTTGCATAAGTACACCTCCTAAACCCAACTTGGACGCATCACAATATACCACAAAAGGTTCATCTGACTTCGGCAAAATTAACACTGGAGCAGTCGTCAAACGCTTCTTCAATTCACCGAAACTTTTCTCACAATGGACGTCCCACACAAAAGTTTTACCTTTACAAGTCAACTGCGTTAGCGGAAGAGCTAACTTAGAAAATCCTTCAATAAACCTTCTATAGTAACCAGCTAAACCCAAAAAGCTTCTAATTTCAGTAACGGACTTAGGAGTATCCCATTGCGATACAGCTTCGACTTTAGACGGATCCTCAGCAATACCATCTCCGGAAATAACATGGCCAAGGAAACTCACTTCATTCAACCAGAATTCACACTTAGACAATTTAGCATAAAGTTTCTTCTCTTTCAACACTTATAAGACAATCTTCAGATGCTCGGCATGTTCTTCTTCAGTCTTGGAGTAAATCAAGATATCGTCGATGAACACAACTACGAACCGATCCAAAAATGCATGGAAGATGCGATTCATATACTCCATAAACACTCCAGGTGCATTGGTAACACCAAAAGGCATAACTTTATATTCATAGTGACCATAACGCGTTCTGAAAGCTGTCTTCTGCATATCTTCATCTTTTACTTTAATCTGGTGATAACCTGATCTCAAATCAATCTTGCTGAAAACTCGTGCACCCACTAGCTGATCCATCAAATCATCAATTCTCGGAAGTGGATACCTATTCTTGATAGTTACCTTGTTCAACTGTCGATAATCAATACACAACCGCATACTACCATCTTTCTTCTTTACTAGCAAAATCGGCGCTCCCCAAGGTGAAACACTTGGTCTAACAAACTTCTTCTCAAGCAAGTCTTCCAACTGTTTCTTCAACTCAGATAACTCAGAAGCAGACATACGATAAGGTGCCATCGAGACCGGCTTCGTTCCAGGAACAAGATCAATAGAAAACTCAACTTCTCTCTCTGGAGGCACATCAGGAATCTCATCTGGAAAAACTTCAGGAAATTCACACACCACCGGTAACCTATCAATCACTGCTTGATTCTCAATAGATATAGTAGCCATTAACGAAAACATCAAGATACCGTCGCGTTCCAGTTGCTTCAGCTGCTTAGTAGATAAAAACTCTGCACCACTTTCCTCTTCGACGGAAGAGAAATGTATTGACTTGCTAAAACAATTAATAAGAACGTGGTTGTACTCTAACCAGTTCATACCCAAAATCACATCCATACCACTCAAAGGTAGACAAACTAAATCCATTTCGAAATCACGACCAAACATAGACAAAGGACATTTCAAACATACGAGAGAAGTAGTCACCGAACCCTTAGCCGGAGTTTCGACAACCATCTCTCCATTCATATCAGACAAATCAAGATCCAAAGCAGAAACACAATCGAAAGCAATAAAACAATGCGTAGTACCAGTATCAATAATAGCAACTAAAGGAGTATTATTAATATAGCAAGTACCTCTGATCAAACGATCGTCATTCTCTATCTGAGTCCCAGTCAAAGCGAAAACCCTACCAGTAGTCGGCGCCCTCTTAGGCTGAGTACACTGTGAACTAATGTGACCCTCTCCATTGCAATTAAAGCACACAATGTCTGTACGATTGCAATCAGCTACAACATGACCTTTCTTACCACACCGAACACACTTCTTGATTTCCTCAGGGCAGGCGTTGCTTTGTGGCCTTTCTCACCACAATTGAAGCACACAATGTCTGCAGCATCCTTCTTCTTAGGCCGCCTAACATCGACCATCTTCTGTTTACCTTTGTCAGCGGGGGCACTGTACGGCTTAGGACGACTCTGCTGTCCCTTGCCCTTCCTTTCATTCACTACCTTGTAGTGAGCCTTCATATCCTCTTCATAGATCCTGCAGCTATTAACCAAATCCTGAAAAACTCTCAGCTGTTGATACTCAATCGCCCTCTTGATGTCGGGCCTCAAACCGTTCTCGAACTTGATGCATCTCGAGAACTCAGCATTCTCAGCAGTATAGTGCGGATAGAACTTAGACAGCTCCACGAACTTGGCAGCATACTCTGTCACGGACATATTTCCTTGCTTCAGCTCAAGGAATTCGATCTCTTTCTTCCCGCGAACATCTTCCGGAAAGTATCTTCTCAGGAACTCTCTCCTGAAAACAGCCCAAGTCACAACCGCCCCCTCCTGCCCAAGGGTAGGCAGAAGAGCAACCCACCAATCATCAGCTTCCTCGGCTAGCTGATGAGTACCAAACCGCACTTTCTGATCCTCCGTGCACTGCATAACCCGGAAAATCCTCTCAATCTCCTTAAGCCACGTCTGGGCTCCATCAGGGTCATAACGTCCTTTGAAAGTCGGATGGTTCTTCTTCATGAACGTCTCCAACATCCTAGCTTCAGCATTCGCACCGGCATTCACGTTAGGTTGTTGTCCCACAGCTTGGGCAACAGCTTGTAGAGCAGCAGCTAACGCAGCATCGTTTCTTCCAGCCATTTCCGAGATTCTACAAAGTAGCAACAACAACATAAGATAGTAATATAAATATTACTAAAACTCGACACGACTCTCTAATTGACCGGACAGACCGACCTGCTCTGATACCAATTGTAACACCCCGTTTTCCCAATATCAAAATTTCATTAAAAACATAGCATTTATCAGAGTAAGCATCAAAACAACGGGATATCACATATAACATAATCCAACAGTCAAATAATAATTTAACCAATATCTTAAACATTGCAGCGGAAAATCATAATCATAATTCGTAAAACGTTTTGGCACGCAGGCCCAACAAGTATCTCAAAAGAGTTAATCAAAACAGTAAATATTCATGGCAGTTCACGTAAGAGAATGAAGCATGTTATAGCATAAAACCCCATCCCGTTACGTATCAGAGCGGCCTAGACGACACAGTGAAGGCAAGGCCACTCACGACGGCAACTGCACACTAAGCACGATCACCTGCAAGTTACCCATACGAAGGGCAACATTTTCAAGCAGAAGGGGTGAGATTTCATAATAAAATAACATTAATCAATGTAATTGCGAATCATAAATTAACATCATAATCATTCCATTATTAACTTTGCATAAATGCTAAACAGTTATCACGTAATCATATATCCAATTCATTATGAACAACGTAACATAATCAATAAACACTTATCACGTAATCACATATTCGTTCATTATCAACAAGGCATCTTAATCATGACAATGTGACAATGCTCCTAGACTCCTTATATGCATGTGGTACCAATCGTCATCATAAGTATTAATATACTTTAATCGTGCGGAGGACAAAGCTCCTATAAAACGTGCGGAGGACAAAGCTCCTAATATTCGTGGTGAGGACTAAGCTCAATGATATGCTATGCATGGACACATATGAACAAAACATCGTAATCAACTTATCAACATGCATCCAATAATTTGGAGCTAAACTTCATCATATAATTATGCACTTAGTTAAATAACGGAAGCAGCATAAACAGGTCACATAACAAGATGATATCATTATATCAAAGCACATAATTTGTATCATTATCACATCTTCTTATCTTGCATGAATATACAATACAATAGTTCATATTCAATTAATATTAATATAACTTAAACAACTCCACAGTCTGCATTAAACTACATCACTAGGTCTCATTACCAGTTAGGGGTTCACTCTTGATCAACAAGTGCGACACAGATCGCATAAACACATAAACAAGTTCATCCTGGTTGTACTCGCGAGGCGAGAGTACTTACTCGCCATGGCGAGTACCACTCAACTCCCAAACTAAGGTTGTTCTGGGTTCCCTCTGATCCTACATTCATTCCTAATCAATACTAGGTATGTTCAGGTACTCAAAGGCATACAAGATTCAACTAAAAAGGTCGAAACACGAAATATGACATGCACTCTGCCTAAGCTCGAGAGGCGAGGAAGGGTTGCTCGCCATGGCGAGTTGCACCAAACAACTCGCGAGGCGAAGGGAAAGGGGCTCGCGTGGCGAGCGATGAAGTTCATCACTCGCGAGGCGAGGATCATCACTCGCCGTGGCGAGCGATGAACAGAAGCACGGGCAGACTAGGGTTTTTCTCAAAAATCCATCACACAACATGGTTCAAAGCGTGGTTTTGATTCCAGAATTCATCCTAAACATATTCTAAGGTTAAAGGACGGTTCTTTCATCAATCTAACAAGTTTTACCGTTTGATCATCAATTTTTAGGGTTTTGACCTAATTCCAAAACTTCTCTAAATCAATCCTAACTTTGTCAACTAATCATCAGAATTACAGTAAATAACATTATTGAATTATTAGTCTCACCCTTACCTGGTTATGAAGAAATCGCAGCCCTCTCTATGCTCTTCTCCCTTCTAAGCTTTTCTCCCTTTTTCAAAAGTTTTCACGTACAATGAGTTTCTAAAATATTAGGTATTCTCCTATTTATACCTCTTTCTAATAACTTATCTTATCTCACTTTCTCCCCCAAAACTACCTAAAATATCAAAACAGCCCTCAACTAAATATTTTATATTATTTTCAAATCTTTATTCTATTTAACAATAAAATAAATCTCATATCATAATCAAATCCTCCAAAACTCATAACTTATCACGTCATCAATCAAATCATCATAAATCATCAAAACATACCAAAATCATGCATATATTATATAATTATAATATAATCACCTAAACTCGATTAAACAAACGATTAAACGAAAGTGGGCGTTACAGTTGTGACAGGAACAATTTTCTTTTATTTTTGGTTATGATTTTTCGTAAAATTTGGGCTTTGATTTTACATTGACTCGAAATAAATTGCATTCTCCCTAATTCTTCTGCTGATCTCCCGACATTTAATTTGATGGTTCTGTTTTATTCTCTAAAAAATCTGGATCAAACCTTCATCTTATTTGACTGACATGTGTGTTTGGAGTATTTGTAAGGAGAAAATTCTCACATTTTTCGTGATAAAAACTTTTGTTACATCATCAGATGTTAAATAAAGCAGTAATGATAAATAGACACAAAAAATCAAACACAAATACGACACCACCGTATTTTATACCGTATTTTTTTTTCTTTTTTTCTTTTTCTTTTCCTCTTCTCTACTTTGTCTGCACTCTCTCTTTTCTAGTTCACTACAGCACTGTTTGTGTCTCCGACCACCTCTCTTGCTTCCTCCTCCGACGTCTTTCTTTGCACCTCGCCACAACCTCCGCCTCTCTCAGTTATGCGCTCTCTCTCTCACTGTTTTTTGACCACCTGACACCGTATCTCATCTCTGCGACTCTCCCAATCGCCGACGACCAACCACCTCCATCACTCTGCAACTATGGCGTTCAGATCTGAACAGATTTGGTCGAAATAGCAACGTCGGCGTGCGATTAAGCTCAACGATGACATGGTCGTGATTGGTTGTTGTTCTTGCAGGAAAGAAGGGCGGATGACAAAGGAAGAAGAGGACGAAGGGATGGTGCTGAGTATTTTGGGGGGGCATGTAACGCCCTCTCTAATTATTTGATTATTTTAAATGAGTTTAGAATATACTTATATGATTTATTTTGATAAGTGATATTTTGTTATGATATATGTTATATATTTATTAATATAATATATATGTTATTTGATTTAAGAAATATATATATATATGTTATTTGATTTAGAAATATATATATATATATATATATATATATATATATATATGCTATTTGATTTAGAAATATAATATATGTTATTTGGTTCAGAAATATACATGATTTGTTGTAGAAATATATATAATCTGTTATAAAAATATATACATGATTTGTTGTAGAAATATATGTCATTTGCTATGGAAATATAAATGATTTGTTATGGAAATATATATATGTTATAGAGATATATTTGTTATTTATTATTGTTATAGAAATATTTTATATATATGTATATATTAGAATAGAATATTAATATTTGGATTTAAGAGAAAAATAAGTAGGTTAAAGATTTATATAAATAGGAGAGACCTAGTTTAGAAAAACATAACGTACGTACGACTGCTTTTGGAGAAAAGGGAGAAAAGCCAAGAGAAGAGGGAGAGACCTAGAGGGGCTGCGATTTCCTGATTATAAGGTAAGGGTGAGACTAACTTTGCAATTCTATTAAGTATGTGAATCAATGGTTAGGTTTAACATGATGTAGGATGAGTTTTTGAGGAATTGAAAAGTAGGTTAAAATTGAAGAATTAATGAATAAACGGTGGAAACTTGTTAAAAAGATGTAGAAACTGTCCTTAGACCTTAGATAATGATTAAGATGATTTGATGATATTTATAATGTTATATAATTAGATATATATTGCATGAATTATGTTTGATGATTGAGATGTTGATGACGTGCATTTGTAATTGTTTTATATGATGATTATCATTATTGATTGATACTATTTTGTAGTTGTGATGAATATGATTTACTTTGATGATATGATTAATGAGAGAATATTATATACTGTGAATTAATGATTAAATGCATTACTTGAAATATTATTGAATGATCAAGATGTTGAAATGAATTGTTATTAAGCTTGATATGAATTGATTATGCTGCTATTGTTATTTAACTAAAGTTGCATGAGTTGTTGTTGATTATCATTTGATATTGTTATATCCTGAGATGTTTATGTGTCGCCATGTTGCTGTTGTTGGTTATGTGAAATATTTATATGCCTTATGTGGAAGATGTTTGATGTTTAAGTTGTTGATGCTTCACATTAATATTGTTATGTTGTGAATTGCAATTGATATATTGATATCTCTCTGTTGTTGTGTGACTTGACTGTGCTACTGCTGTTATTTAACTAAGTGCATGATGTCTATATATATGATGAAATGATGACGTTTAGCTCCAAATTATTGGATGCATGATGATATGTTGATTACGATGATTACGGTGTTTTGGTGTTAAGAGTCCATGCATAGCATTTCATTGAGCTTTGTCCTCACCACGATTAGGAGCTTTGTCCTCCGCACGTTTTAGGAGCTTTGTCCTCCGCACGATAAAAGTATATTAATACTTATGATGACGATTGGTACCACATGCATATAAGTGTCTAAGTTGCATTGTCACATTTGTCGAGTCAAGGTCGTTGTTGATGAATTATCATCTATGAGTTGTCGAGTTGTCTTCTACCCATGTGTTGTTAAAGAAGTACCTACGAAGATTATACGATGTGAATTATATGATGTTGACTAAAATATTGCTATGTTGTTTAACATGTTGATTATGATATTGTTATGTTGCTACGTTGTTTAAGATATTGATTATGATATTGTTATGTTGCTATGTTGTTTAACATGTTGATTATGATACTGTTATGTTGCTACGTTGTTTAAGATATTGATTATGATATTGTTACGTTGCTATGTTGTTTAAGATAATGATTATGATATTGTTAAGTTGTTATGATGTTGTGTATAATTGTTACTATTAAGTGATGAATATGTTGTTCTATATATGATTAATATTATTAAATGAATATTATGTTATGTTATTGATGATGATCGAATGTTGTGATTACTTGGTAATTGTTTATCAAAGATGCTATGATGTTTAAGATGATATTGTTTAAGATGTTTATGTTGAAGATTTATGATGTTGATTTTGGTGTTAATATGTGTTGATTATATTTTCATAAGATGATGAATACGTTGTTGTTATATTAATACAAGAAGATGAATATGTTGTTGTTATATTATTATATTATGAAGAGATGATGTATATATAATAATTATTATTATTATTATTAAGTGAATATCATGCTATGTTGTTGTTATATTATTATATTATGACGAGATGATGTATATATAATTATTATTATTATTAAGTGAATATCATGTTACGTTGTTGTTATATTATTATAAGAAGATGTTTATGTTATGATGTAGATAATTATTACTATTAATAAGAGATGATTATATTGTGTTGTTTTAAAGTTATTAGTGATGATGATTACATGATGATATCTATGAGTTGTTAAGTGTACTTGATGATGTTTATGTTAAATTGATAAGTTGTCTTTTATTAATGAATTGATAATGAGATGTTTGATGAATAATTATTATTATGAATTAATGATGTTGTTATGTTGTATATGAATTATGATTAAGATGTTGTTATGCTATATATGAACTATGACTATGATGTGATGATCTATGTTTGTTACGATTTGGTTAATATGTGTTAAATGATAATTAGAAGTTGGTTGAGTTATTAAGAATTATTACATGAAGAATTATTATTACTAATAGATGAAGTTATTTGTGTTGTTAAATATAATTATTGAATTATATGCTTGATATTATTGTTTTGTGAAATCTCATGTAACACCCCGTTTTCCCAATATACAAATTTCTTAAACAATTATCAGAGTAAAAACCATAAACGGGATATCACATAGAAACGTAATCCAAAAACAGTTAAATAATAATTTAACCTTCACAATATCTTTAACATAGCAGCGGAATATTTAATTCAAAAATCATAAATCAGTTTGGCACGTAGGCCCCATCAAAATAGTTCATATTCCATAACATAATAAAAATAACATATTATCCACGTAAGAGAATGAAGCATGTTATAGCATATAACCCCATCCCGTTACGTATCAGAGCGACCTAGACGACACAGTGAAGGCAAGGCCAACTCACGAAGCAACTGCACACTAAGCACGATCACCTGCAAGTTACCCATACGAAGGGCAACATTTCCAAGCAGAAGGGGTGAGATTTCATAATAAAATAACATTAATCAATGTAATTGCGAATCATAAATTAACATCAATCATTCCATTATTAACTTTGCATAAATGCTAAACAGTTATCACGTAATCATATAACCAATCATTATAAACAACATAACATAATCAAATAACACTTATCACATAATCACATATCCATTCATTATCAACAAGGCATCTTAATCATGACAATGTGACAATGCTCCTAGACTCCTTATATGCATGTGGTACCAATCGTCATCATAAGTATTAATATACTTTAATCGTGCGGAGGACAAAGCTCCTATAAAACGTGCGGAGGACAAAGCTCCTAATTTTCGTGGTGAGGACTAAGCTCAATGATATGCTATGCATGGACACATATGAACAAAACATCATAATCATCGTAATCATGTGCATTCAATAACTTGATGCAAAACGTCATCATTTTCATTATATTCATATATAAACATTGCATACTCAGTTAAATAACAGCAGCAGCATAGTCAAGTCGCATAACAGCAAGGAGATATCAATATATCAACAACAATTTACTAGAATCATAATCATTTCAATTATATCTTACATATTGCATAATACCTTAATCATGCTCAAATAATATCAACTTAACTCAATAGCTTTACAGACTGCATTAAACGTTATCATAAGGTTTCATTACCAATTAGGGGTTCACTCTGGACCAAAAAGTGCGACACAGATCGCACAAACACATAATCAAGTTCATCCTGGTTGTACTCGCGAGGCGAGAGTACTTACTCGCCATGGCGAGCACCACTCAACTCACAAACTAAGCTTGTTCTGGGTTCCCTCTGATCCTACATTCATTCCTAATCAATACTAGGTAAGTTCAGGTACTCAAAGGCATACAAGATTCAACTAAAAAGGTCGAAACACGAAATATGACATGCACTCTGCCTAAGCTCGCGAGGCGAGGAAGGTTGCTCGCCATGGCGAGTTGAACCAAACAACTCGCGAGGCGAAGGAAAGGGGCTCGCGTGGCGAGCGATGAAGTTCATCACTCGCGAGGCGAGGATCATCACTCGCCGTGGCGAGCGATGAACAGAAGCACGGGCAGACTAGGGTTTTTCTCAAAAATCCCTCACACAACATGGTTCAAAGCCTAATTTTGATTCCAGAATTCATCCTAAACATGTTCTAAGGTTATAGGACGGTTCTTACATCAATCTAAACAAGTTTTACCGTTTGATCATCAATTTTTAGGGCTTTGACCTAATTCCAAAACTTCTCTAAATCAATCCTAACTTGGTCAACTAATCATCAGAATTACAACAATCAATGCTATTGAATTACTAGTCTCACCCTTACCTGGTTATGAAGAAATCGCAGCTCTCTCTATGCTCTTCTCCCTTCTAAGCTTTTTCTCCCTTTTCCAAAAGTTTTCACGTACAATGAGTTTCTAAAATATTAGGTCTTCTCCTATTTATACCTCTTTCTAATAACTTATCTTATCTCACTTTCTCCCCCAAAACTATCTAAAATATCAAAACAGCCCTCAACTAAATATTTTTCAAATCTTTATTTTATTTAACAATAAAATAAATTCTCTAATCTTATCAATTCCTCCAAAACTCATAACCTAACACGTCATCAATCAAATCACCAAAATCACCACAATTTATCAAAACATATCAAAATCATACATATATTATATAAATATAATATAATCACCTAAACTCGATTAAATAACGATTAAACGAAAGTGGGCGTTACAACTCTCCCCCACTTAAAGGATTTTCGTCCTCGAAAATTTACCTCAAGCAAACAACTCTGGATAAGACTCCAGCATCTTACTCTCAAGCTCCCACGTCAAGCTTTCACCAGTCGCTCCCGACCAAACGACTCTCACGAGAGGTATCTCCTTGCCTCTCAACGTCTTCACTTTACGATCATCAATCCTTACCGGTAAAGTCTCTACCGTAAGGTTGTCTCTAACTTGCACATCGTCGCTTTGGATTACATGAGATGGATCCGGAACATACTTTCGAAGTTGCGACACATGGAAAACGTTGTGCAAATTCGCAAGATGCGGCGGTAAACCCACTCGGTAAGCCACCGTTCCAACTCTTTCCAATATCTGATACGGACCAATGAACTTCGGGGTCAACTTCTTTGACTTCAAAGCACGTCCTACACCAGTCATAGGAGTGACTCTCAAAAACACGTGGTCTCCTTCTTGGAATTCAAGATCTTTTCTACGCTTATCATGATAACTCTTTTGTCGACTCTGCGACGCCTTCATTTTCTCTTGGATCATCTGAACTTTCTCAGTAGTTTGCTGAACAATCTCTGGTCCTAAGACCACTCTTTCTCTTGATTCAAACCAACACAACGGAGTTCTGCATCTCCGACCATACAAAGCCTCGAACGGTGCCATTCCAATACTAGAATGATAACTATTATTATAAGTGAACTCGATCAACGGAAGATGACTATCCCAAGTTCCTCCTTGCTCAAGAACACAAATTCTCAACAAATCCTCTAGCGACTGAATTGTCCTCTCCGACTGACCATCTGTCTGTGGATGATACGCCGAACTCAATCTCAACTTCGAACCCAAGGCCTCTTGCAAACTTTTCCAAAATCTAGAAGTAAATCTTGGATCTCTATCTGATACAATGCTCGAAGGAACACCATGCAACTTCACAATCTCTTGTGATCACTAAACACCTCAAACCTCGAACCATACAAATAATGTCTCCAGATCTTCAATACAAAGACTACAGCCGCCAACTCGAGATCATGCGTAGGATAATTCTTCTCATGAACTCTCAACTGTCTTGAAGCATAAGCTACCACTTTACCTTCTTGCATAAGTACACCTCCTAAACCCAACTTGGACGCATCACAATAAACCACAAAAGGTTCATCTGACTTCGGCAAAATTAACACTGGAGCAGTTGTCAAACGCTTCTTCAATTCACCGAAACTTTTCTCACAATGAACGTCCCACACAAAAGTTTTACCTTTACAAGTCAATTGCGTTAGCGGAAGAGCTAACTTAGAAAACCCTTCAATAAACCTTCTATAGTAACCAGCTAAACCCAAGAAACTTCTAATCTCAGTAACTGACTTAGGAGTCTCCCACTGTGATACCGCTTCAACTTTAGACGGATCCACTGCAATACCATCACCAGAAATAACATGGCCTAGAAAACTCACTTCTTTCAACCAGAATTCACACTTAGACAATTTAGCATAAAGCTTCTTCTCTTTCAACACTTGCAAAACAATCTTCAGATGCTCGGCATGTTCTTCTTCAGTCTTGGAGTAGATCAAAATATCGTCGATAAACACAACTACGAACCGATCCAAAAATGCATGGAAGATGCGATTCATATACTCCAGGTGCATTGGTCACACCGAAAGGCATAACTTTATATTCATAGTGACCATAACGCGTTCTGAAAGCCGTCTTCTGCATATCTTCGTCTTTTACTTTAATCTGGTGATAACCTGACCTCAAATCAATCTTGCTGAAAACTCGTGCACCCACTAGCTGATCCATCAAATCATCAATTCTCGGAAGTGGATACCTATTCTTGATAGTTACCTTGTTCAACTGCCGATAATCAATACACAACCGCATACTACCATCTTTCTTCTTTACTAGCAAAACCGGCGCTCCCCAAGGTGAAACACTTGGTCTAACAAACTTCTTCTCAAGCAAGTCTTCTAACTGTTTCTTCAACTCAGATAACTCAGAAGCAGACATACGATAAGGTGCCATCGAGACCGGCTTCGTTCCAGGAACAAGATCAATAGAAAACTCAACTTCTCTCTCTGGAGGCACATCAGGAATCTCATCTGGAAAAACTTCAGGAAATTCACACACCACCGGTAACCTATCAATCACTGCTTGATTCTCAATAGATAAAGTAGCCATTAACGAAAACATCAAGATACCGTCGCGTTCCAGTTGCTTCAGCTGCTTAGTAGATAAAAACTCTGCACCACTTTCCTTTTCGACGGAAGAGAAATGCACTGACTTGCTAAAACAATTAATAAGAACGTGGTTGTACTCTAACCAGTTCATACCCAAAATCACATCCATACCACTCAAAGGTAGACAAACTAAATCCATTTCAAAATCACGACCAAACATAGACAAAGGACATTTCAAACATACGAGAGAAGTAGTCACCGAACCCTTAGCTGGAGTTTCGACAACCATCTCTCCATTCATATCAGACAAAACAAGACCCAAAGCAGAAACACAATCGAAAGCAATAAAACAATGCGTAGCACCAGTATCAATAATAGCAACTAAAGGAGTATTATTAATATAGCAAGTACCTCTGATCAAACGATCCTCATTCTCTGTCTGAGTCCCAGTCAAAGCAAAGACCCTACCAGTAGTCGGCGCCCTCTTAGGCTGAGTACACTGTGAACTAATGTGACCCTCTCCATTGCAATTAAAGCAAACAATGTCTGTACGGTTGCAATCAGCTACAACATGACCCTTCTTACCACACCGGACACACTTCTTGATTTCCTCGGGGCAGACGTTGCTCTTGTGGCCTTTCTCACCACAATTGAAACACACAATCTCTGCAGCATCCTTCTTCTTAGGCCGCCTAACATCGACCATCTTCTGTTTCCCTTTGTCAGCGGGGGCACTGTACGGCTTAGGACGACTCTGCTGTCCCTTGCCCTTCCTTTCATTCACTACCTTGTAGTGAGCCTTGGTATCCTCCTCATAGATCCTGCAGCTGTTAACCAAATCCTGAAAAACTCTCAGCTGCTGGTATCCAATCGCCCTCTTGATGTCGGGCCTCAAACCGTTCTCGAACTTGATGCATCTCGAGAACTCAGCATTCTCTGCAGTATAGTGCGGATAGAACTTAGACAGCTCCACGAACTTGGCAGCATACTCTGTCACGGACATATTTCCTTGCTTCAGCTCAAGGAATTCGATCTCTTTCTTCCCGCGAACATCTTCCGGAAAGTATCTTCTCAGGAACTCTCTCCTGAACACAGCCCAAGTCACGACAGCTCCTTCCTGCTCGAGGGTAGGCAGAATAGCAACCCACCAGTCATCAGCTTCATCGGCCAGCTGATGAGTACCAAACCGCACCTTCTGATCTTCAGTGCACTGCATAACTCGGAAAATCCTCTCAATCTCCTTAAGCCACGTCTGGGCTCCATCAGGGTCATAACGTCCTTTGAAAGTCGGAGGGTTCTTCTTCATGAACGTCTCCAACATCCTAGCTTCAGCATTCGCACCAGCATTCACGTTAGGTTGTTGTCCCACAGCTTGGGCAACAGCTTGAAGAGCAGCAGCTAACGCAGCATCATTCCTTCCAGCCATTTCGGATATTCTACAAAAGTAGCAACAACAACATAAGATAGTAATATAAATATTACTAAGACTCGACACGACTCTCTAATTGACCGGACGGATCGACCTGCTCTGATACCAATTGTAACACCCCGTTTTCCCAATATACAAATTTCTTAAACAATTATCAGAGTAAAAACCATAAACGGGATATCACATAGAAACGTAATCCAAAAACAGTTAAATAATAATTTAACCTTCACAATATCTTTAACATAGCAGCGGAATATTTAATTCAAAAATCATAAATCAGTTTGGCACGTAGGCCCCATCAAAATAGTTCATATTCCATAACATAATAAAAATAACATATTATCCACGTAAGAGAATGAAGCATGTTATAGCATATAACCCCATCCCGTTACGTATCAGAGCGACCTAGACGACACAGTGAAGGCAAGGCCAACTCACGAAGCAACTGCACACTAAGCACGATCACCTGCAAGTTACCCATACGAAGGGCAACATTTCCAAGCAGAAGGGGTGAGATTTCATAATAAAATAACATTAATCAATGTAATTGCGAATCATAAATTAACATCAATCATTCCATTATTAACTTTGCATAAATGCTAAACAGTTATCACGTAATCATATAACCAATCATTATAAACAACATAACATAATCAAATAACACTTATCACATAATCACATATCCATTCATTATCAACAAGGCATCTTAATCATGACAATGTGACAATGCTCCTAGACTCCTTATATGCATGTGGTACCAATCGTCATCATAAGTATTAATATACTTTAATCGTGCGGAGGACAAAGCTCCTATAAAACGTGCGGAGGACAAAGCTCCTAATTTTCGTGGTGAGGACTAAGCTCAATGATATGCTATGCATGGACACATATGAACAAAACATCATAATCATCGTAATCATGTGCATTCAATAACTTGATGCAAAACGTCATCATTTTCATTATATTCATATATAAACATTGCATACTCAGTTAAATAACAGCAGCAGCATAGTCAAGTCGCATAACAGCAAGGAGATATCAATATATCAACAACAATTTACTAGAATCATAATCATTTCAATTATATCTTACATATTGCATAATACCTTAATCATGCTCAAATAATATCAAATTAACTCAATAGCTTTACAGACTGCATTAAACGTTATCATAAGGTTTCATTACCAATTAGGGGTTCACTCTGGACCAAAAAGTGCGACACAGATCGCACAAACACATAATCAAGTTCATCCTGGTTGTACTCGCGAGGCGAGAGTACTTACTCGCCATGGCGAGCACCACCCAACTCACAAACTAAGCTTGTTCTGGGTTCCCTCTGATCCTACATTCATTCCTAATCAATACTAGGTAAGTTCAGGTACTCAAAGGCATACAAGATTCAACTAAAAAGGTCGAAACACGAAATATGACATGCACTCTGCCTAAGCTCGCGAGGCGAGGAAGGTTGCTCGCCATGGCGAGTTGAACCAAACAACTCGCGAGGCGAAGGAAAGGGGCTCGCGTGGCGAGCGATGAAGTTCATCACTCGCGAGGCGAGGATCATCACTCGCCGTGGCGAGCGATGAACAGAAGCACGGGCAGACTAGGGTTTTTCTCAAAAATCCCTCACACAACATGGTTCAAAGCCTAATTTTGATTCCAGAATTCATCCTAAACATGTTCTAAGGTTATAGGACGGTTCTTACATCAATCTAAACAAGTTTTACCGTTTGATCATCAATTTTTAGGGCTTTGACCTAATTCCAAAACTTCTCTAAATCAATCCTAACTTGGTCAACTAATCATCAGAATTACAACAATCAATGCTATTGAATTACTAGTCTCACCCTTACCTGGTTATGAAGAAATCGCAGCTCTCTCTATGCTCTTCTCCCTTCTAAGCTTTTTCTCCCTTTTCCAAAAGTTTTCACGTACAATGAGTTTCTAAAATATTAGGTCTTCTCCTATTTATACCTCTTTCTAATAACTTATCTTATCTCACTTTCTCCCCCAAAACTATCTAAAATATCAAAACAGCCCTCAACTAAATATTTTTCAAATCTTTATTTTATTTAACAATAAAATAAATTCTCTAATCTTATCAATTCCTCCAAAACTCATAACCTAACACGTCATCAATCAAATCACCAAAATCACCACAATTTATCAAAACATATCAAAATCATACATATATTATATAAATATAATATAATCACCTAAACTCGATTAAATAACGATTAAACGAAAGTGGGCGTTACATCTCACCCCTTCTGCTTGAAAATGTTGCTCTTCGTATGAGTAACTTGCAGGTATTAATGATTAGTAGGAGTGGTGGCTCAAGTGTCTTTAGGTGCTCTGATACGTAACGGGATGGGAATTTGTTATTGCTTTCTATTCCTTACGTATTGTTTCTGAAGAGTTATGACTATGTTTTTAGAATGGATTTTTATGACATAATTGTAAAGAGGCTTTAGTGCCAAAGACTGTTTTGATTATTGAATAATTTCCGCTGCGAAGTATTAAAGACTTTTTAGTTATTGAATTTTAAAGGATAAATAGTTATTTATACAGTTTATGATTTTAAGAAAAGAATGTGACATTCCGTTTAGGTGAATTACTCTGATTAAATAAATGAAATTTTCACGTTGGGAAAACGGGGTGTTACAGGGCAGATCTGATGACGAGGGAGGGTGCGGTGGTGACTGTGGCCGGGCAGGATGGCCTTGGTGGGAGAGAAGAAACGCACAGTGCACACACAGTAGTGAAGATGAAGAGAGGGTGTGTGGTTTTGACAAAACTGCCCCTGTTTTAAAGTATGAATTGTCCTAATTGCCCATGATGTCTGTATTGTGTTAAAAATTATGTGTCTAGTTATCATTTCTGTAAATAAAGTGACAGTGTTAGTTTTTTTTAGGTTAAAAGCTAAGAATTGTAATTTCTTTTAAATGAATTCTTGGTGGTTATAATAAATGCCTTAGTTTATATTGGGGGATGCCCACCTTGTGATTAATTATGTTGCTTTTTTAGCTTGTTTGGCTCTAAAGCACTTCTGTTTGACTTTCCATTGATTCTAATAGGCACACTGTAAACTTATTTCATAAACATGTGCATATACAAGTTTAATTAATAACCATATGCTAATAATAGCATAAACAGTTTTTTTAGAGAATGGTGTAAACATGTTTTACACATATACATTGTATCTTGCTACCCATTGAATTATATTTTTCACCATTTAGTCGATGGACCCGCATAAAAAACTATGATGTGACAATATTTGTATATTGTTATGTTAAGCGTGAATAATGAGGGTGAAAACTTTTGCTGCATTGCTAGAAAAATGATAATACTCCACTCGACATATTTTATAGAAAGGGTTCAGCTTTGCTGATTCGATATATAATAATCTCGACATCTGTACGACTATCTATGTAGTATATTTTCTTTCAAAAAAAAAAATGTAGTATTTTTATTTGTCTCAAGTAATCCATTATTTCGATAATAAATATTTAATTTCAATTTTCATCAAAAAATCAAGGAGAGTTTGACAAAATATTGTTTGAACATCCATTCAAACTTGAATCCTATCAAAGACTCATCCTCAATTGAAATATAATAACTACTTGATTTTTTTTTTAAATAAATAACTACTTGAATTTAATTACTTGATTTTATATGTAATATCAAGACTCATGAATTCGAAAACTAAACCAATTAAATTGGTTTGTTTTTATTTCTAAGATTCGGTCCAAATTAATTGAAACAAATCAATCAAACAGGATGATCTCTAAACAACAGTCGACTGCAATTGGCATTTGCCGAATTTGCTTATCCTTTGCCGTCCAATCACAATCGAATGGTCATGATTTAAGCTTTGTATTTTTAGAACTATAAAGATCATATGACTATTAATGTGATGACTCTATGAGTGCGTTAAAAAATTGACTGCATCAAATATGATTTCATGATCTCTATTTGTTTGAGTATTGGTTTCATTTTTATTGAGGGAGTTTCATTTTCTTTTTTTTTAAAGGTGGGTATTGGTTTCATGTAATTCAAAAGTGATCATCCGAAATATGAAATAAATTAATCAATATTATTCTTATTTATTTTATTTCACAATATAATGGTATCTTTAAAAAATATGTTGTATTTGTGTATTTTTGAACTATTATATATTATTTTTCTAATTTTAGCATATGTGTTGTTTTAATAGTCTAAAAAATCTATATTATTTGAAAGAAAAAAAAAACAGAATTAATATTTTTGAAGAATTTTTAATATAAATGTCTTATGTTTTTTTTTAAAATATCAAACCGATTGAACGGAACCAAACTACATATTATGGTCCTCGTGAGCTTAAATCAATTGGTAAGTACAATGCATAATATATGTAAGGTCCGATGTTCAAACCCCGGCCACCACTAAAAAAATAAAACTAACATATTATGTATTGGTCTGGATTTACTAAGAAAATATTCTAAAATCAAAACTAACTATTTTTTTGTTAGGAGTTTTTCTTTTAAGAAATTCGAAATTACTTGATGGTTACACTCTAAACATAAGTATACATAGTTTTCTATAGTCATTTTCGTCCTTGATTTTAAAAAATTCGAAATTACTCAATTTTAAGAAAACCGTCTTTAATTCAAAACACCGTCCTTGATTTCAAAGACAAAAATGATTATCAGCCAGTTTTTTTTTTTTTATTGAGTAAATTCCTTCATCTTAAAGTACTACTAGCTTTTTTTTATAACACGTGGGGACGGTGTCTTGAATTAAATTAACCAAACTTAGAGGTAATCAAGAAAGCACGTTAATTCCGTAAAAAAAAAAAAAAAAAATGAAAGAAAGCAACGTTAATTTTGTCAAAAAAGAAGAAGAAAGCAACATTAAATTTTGGAAAATGTTACATGAACCTCCTTTATTCCTACACCCTATATATTAGGGATATTTTTGTAAGTTCATCTCACAACCACACTTTATCTTCTATTTATGTGGGGTCCAGGTTGCCACGTGTCAGAATTTTGTGTGGGTGCAAAGGGTGTGTTGCCACATGGGGTGGTACATGTATCATCACTCATATGGCAATCTGATAAACGTTGGATTAAATATTATTTTTTTGACAAACGTTGGATTAAATATTAAATAATAGTATAATTTAGCATTATTATATATACAATAGGTTATAGGTGGTTATTCAAAAAAAAATAAAATTATAGGTGGTGACTAGTGAAGATAGAATGTAATGCTAAAGTTAAAATAGCCCTAATATGGCAAACTAATTAACGTTGGGAAGTTCGGCTAATTCTTGATTTTAGTGGAAAACTTCAAGTGAAATTGTTTATTCGAGATGCAATCAGTATAGTTACGGAGCAAATCTTCAATAAATATTTTATTCGTCACATCACTTCAATAAACATTTTATCCGTCACATCAGAATAATAGATATTTTTCCATAATCTTTCAAAAAAATAGGAGAAATTTGTCCATAATCTTTCAAAAAAAAAAAAGATATTTGTCCATAAAAAAAAATATGTTTGTTTTTTTAGTAACAAAAAAAAAAAGTTTGTTATTCAAGTGAAAATTCCAAACGTGTTCATAATCTTAATTTCAATTTCAGTAACACAACTTAACACACAACATCTCTAGATTAGGTGCTCAATTTTTCCACACGGAGTGTACTCTCACTGAGCCCTTTGGCTTATGACAAGATTCATATCTCAGCACTCAACGAGCTCCTCTAAGATTTAGTTATCATTCAAGCAGTCTCTCTTGATCTTTTCACCTTTCGATGCTTAAGGAGAAATTCATATCTAATAAACATGTTCAACTACATACCGGTTAAGGATCAGGGAGATATAGCATTAGAAGTAAAAGTGATTAATTCTCACTTCTAAAGATTTTGAGTTAAATTGATTTGTTAGAAAGTAGCTCGACGCTATAGCTTTATATATCGCAAGTAAAGTGGTAAAGATAAGATGAAGTGGTGAGCAAGAAACATCACAAAGTAATCTAACTCTAAACCTCTGGAATCTCGCAACCATGCTCATCTATGGAGAAAATAAGATGAAATGAGAACTCTAAAGCTGCAAACCCTAGCTGAAACCTGGCCTCTCCAATTCTATTACAAATTTTCGGACCCTTGGCACCAGAACATGGCTAACGATCCAAGGCGATGCAGCTTTACAAATCTTCAACAAACAATCTTCATCCACGATGCAGCTTCTCGTATCTCCAGAGTCATTCTTTAATCCACATCATCAAATATCTATGACAAGCATTACTAGTTCAAAAGGTTTTTTTTTTTTTTACCAAAGTTCAAAATGTTTAATTAACATTTAAAACAACTTAAACTATAAAATCCTAAATAGACATTGATTAAATGTCTTAGGCAATTCAATCACTAAATTTCTTGTCCATTATGGGGGTTAAGTGCAACATCATAACCAATTATTCTTCCGGTTATCATCTAACTATCATGTGCTGAACAGAGAAGAAACATTGATGAAAAAAAGGAACAATTTTTTAAAAAAGGTTAGATGACGATATTATAGATTAAATCTCCGTTTAAAGTACAATGGGTGCCGCAAAGGGACCCAGAAGAGTAAGCTATATAGGTTTTGCTAGATAACTAGCTCGAAACAGAACGAATAAACCAATACATTCCAAAACATTAAAAGCAAGACAACCCAATAGGTTCGACCATCACAAATGAAAATCGCAATAAGAAAGAGAGTTATGCGATTTCAACTACCACCAAGAATGAAATATTATGGAGTCCACTAACTAGTCATACGATTGCTCTTTATTCCATAAAAAAATCCTTGCATTGCGTTCCTTCCAACCAAACTATCGAAATTGAAGTCCATAAAAATTTCTTTCTTAAAACAATTAGATTCTCCAAATTGAATTGCGTGCTCCCACATATAAGCTAGATTAACTGTTGAAATACCCAACAATTGATGTATGAAATGCCCAAATACATCCAAAAAATCTGCACCATAGAAACAGATGATTAATTGATTCTTCATTTCTTAAACCTCCGGCACAAGTCGTATCTCCCTGAACCGCGCCACCCCACCCCACGACGAAATAAATTGTCTTTTGTTATCATTCTTTTATGAAAATTTATCAAAGCAAAAACACACTTTAGAGGCACTACTTTGTTCCAAATGATGTGAGAGTGAGCACCAATTATGGGTTGCTCACTTCTGTGCGCGTTTCTGGTTTTTTTTTGTAGTTTCTGTTTTTACATTTCTTGTTGGACGCGAAACTGTTTTGCGACAACAACACTTTGAAGTAGCAAATTATGCAGTAGATGAAATTATTTTTTCATGACTACAATCTTTAGGGATAATTAACCACTCATTGAATAAATTGCATATTCTATATATTTTAGGCTTAATTGATCTGCTGGTCCCTTAACTTATTTCTTTTATTCAATTTGGTCCCATAAGTTTTAACTTTCTCAAACACGTCCCTTAACTTATTTATTTTATTCAATTTGGTTCAATTTTGATAATTTTAATCCCTTAAAAAATGAGACCGTAGGATTACGGAGGTCTATCAGATTTTATAGTGTATCACCAACACCTAATTTATTTATTTTCTTCTTTTTCTTCCCTCATCTTCATCTACATTCATTCTTCATCAATATTCATCAATAAAACCCAGGAAAAAAAAATTAAACCTACTACACCACCATCATTTTCATCTTCATCTATCATCATCAACACCCTCCAATCACTCCATCATAACCATCCCAAAATCAAACCCAAAAACATCATCATCGATCTTCAACGTTGTTGTTCCTTTTCACTTTGAACAACATTGCTCTTTGTTTCAATTCCAACCCGTTAACATAATCATAAAACCCATCAAGAACCCATTAACATAATCATAAAACCCATAAAAAAAAACATCATTTTTTTTCATCTTCAAACGTTAATTCTTAGCTGGGTTGTAAAAAAAAAATCCAACTTTGATTATTAAAGGTGTGATTTTTATCTTGCTTTTTGGTTAAAGATTGAATCTTTATTGAAGTTTAATGTGTTTTTTTTCATCTGGGTTTTGCTTTTTTGTTGTTGTTGTTGTAGGTGTTGAACTTGTTGAAGTGAAGTTTATTTGATTTTGTGTTTGTGTTCATCTAATGGTAAGTGATAATTACCAGAAGATGATGTCTGATGTAGCCGTTCGATCGATGGTGAAAAATGGTGATTACGTTGAAGAAACGGAAGAACAATAGAAACACATAAGGAAACAACATAAGTGCATCAGGAATCAAATATTCAGAAGGAACAGAATTGGAAATGGAATCAAAATTGGATTGGAATTGATTTCCCAACAACAAAAACGCAGTAGAACTAAAAGGTTAAAAACGCTTTTGAAACAGGAACAACAATGTGTCATGAATCAGAGGTTTAAACCCATTTTCTCCTTTTAATCAAACACATAAACATCAATTAAGCAACACAAGTAAACAACATCAATATGAGAAAAGAAGAAGCCAAATCTTCTCAGATCTAAGTGTTCTGTTAAGGTGGTGGTAATGGTGGTGGTGGTTTTTGATTCGACAGTGATGCCGATGGTGAAGGGTTGGAGATTAGAGAATGAAAGAGACATGAAAGTTGCACTATTGAGAATGAAGATGAATAGGATGGAAGAAGAAGAAAGTAAATAAATTAGGTGTTGGTGATACACTATAAAATCTGATAGACCTCCGCAATCCAACGGTCTCTTTTTTTAGGGGATTAAAATTATTAAAATTGGACTAAATTGAATAAAATAAATAAATTAAGGGACGTGTTTGAGAAAGTTAAGACTTATGGGACCAAATTGAATAAAAGAAATAAGTTAAAAGGACCGGCAGATCATTTAAGCCTATATTTTATTACTTTCACTCAATGTAGCAAATAAATAAAGAGAAAAAAAAAAAAAAAACAAAGATTGAAAAAATGGGAGCATGACCTTAGATTAGATTATGCAGAGCTTTAATTATATGGAATTATTGATAATGATTAAGGACAATGGTTTTGCTATTTGGATAATTGGTGATTCACACAATACTAAACATATTTGAAACTAAAATCTTTCAAAGCAGAAACTAAGATTTCTATTTAACAATCATTTGCAAGAGCCTTTGTTAACATTTTCAAACATTTATAAACTTCATTCTTCTAAAAATACCAAGCAGTTGTTACAACTTAAACTATGCTTATGCTAAATACAACTACACACACACACACACATCTATCACAGTCACACACAAGCCATAAAACAAGGCATGCATAAACAAGGTTTTAATCGGTCGACCTACAATTGTTAACATTGTGCGAAACTACATCCAACTATACCTGATGCGGCTGCAGTTGTAGTTGCGGTCCTGTTAGGAATACATAAAGAAATCTTGACGTTATTTAAAACCTTGTAAAAATGCATTTTCAAGCCCAAGCTTCTCCTCCTCCTTCCCTAGTATTTACAATGCCAAGACTTGCAGGCTTCTTAGATGGCTTGCTCAATTGAAATACCGGGTGCCTGCATAACTTTCGCACGCCGTTTCTCAACCGTGACCAGTGTTCGCTGTCATATCTTCGTCGATAACTATAACTATTTTCTAACGGACCACTCTCGTATCTTGGAGTTACGCTATCACTTGAAAAAGATCTGAATACCTCCTCTCGATTCCTTTTTTCCTCCGAGCTCCGAAGTTTCTCTACGCTCCATTCTATTCTTCCTAAGGTGGAAGTCCTCGAGAATTTTCTTTTGGTAGTTGATGAGTTTTTGTCACAAGCATCCTCAATTTGTTCACATGATGACTCTTCTTTGTTGAAGCTAAAAGGAGGAAATTCATCATTGCAGGATGCAAAATCCATGCTATGTGAGAGCAACCTTGCATTATCAATTGATTCTTCTCTTTCTCGAAGCATTTTCAAAATCAATGTCTTTAAGAAGTTCATAACTTGTACTGCATGAATCAATGCAGTTAAGGGGTCTGCCATCTGGATTTCACAAGAAAGTTTGTCTCTTAGTACTTGTATTTTTCGTTCCACTTTTGGAGTATGCAAAATTGATTTCAGATATAGAATTGATTTTAACATGCTTGTATATTTTCGAGTAGAATTTCCATAGAATTTTAGATGCAAACTCAGATAATAAATTGGTAAATGAGCGAAACGAGATTGGTTTATGAATAACCAACCAGAAACATTTCTGGTTTTAAAGAAAGCAATAAACAAAAACAAAGATTATTTTCTTAGTATGATATTGTTAACAAACCTGTGTCATGTTGGGTGCGAAAACCATAGCTACGTTGCGCGCATTCATCTTATTGAACTGTTCATTTTCAACAACATCAGCCATCAAATTGATTGCCCAGTCAAGAAGAGCAGCCTCTGTGGAAGGAAGTAACTTGACAAGGTTAGTGCAATCGTCTTCTGTGTTGCATTGCATCACTTGCTCCGGTGTGAGAGAATCAAGTACTCCAGTTGGAAGTTCTCTAAACCAAGCCTGCAAGAGAGTCAAATACTTCAAATTATACACATAACCGAAAGACTTTGGAAGTGTTACGCATGAGTTCTGCCAAATGAAATTCAATTGATTGTAATTATGCAGAGAAGTTGAATTAAACATCTTGATAAATACCTTAATCAAGCCGGATAAACAATGAACATCGATTCCATGTGGCACTACGCCTTTGTTTAACTGATCTCGAACGAATGCTTCTTGGCTATTCTCAGCAGTAATACGGAATATTCCTTCTGCCTTCACCCATGGAAAGCATGAAATTAGACCTTAAAATTAACATGTAACTATTATAAAGTCAAATGAATTTGACAAATACAACACAAATTACAGAACATACTTTAAGGCCTCCTTCAGAATACAATTGCTTTTGCATCCTTAGCAGAATTGTTGGAACACTGTTCCCTCTATCATCATAAGAACACTGCATTGACTTTGCAGAAACTCCAAATACCTTCACACTGCATCATTTAAAGACGGTTTTAGAACAAAATCAAAGAAAGACAAGACGAAAGAATACAAATAAAAGAAAAGATTCACAAGCAAAACCTCATGATCAATCAAGGACAATCTGTCATTGCAGCCACGCATCTGACAAACTAATTTTGTTTCTTCTTATGTTGCAAAATGCATGTAATGAAAACCTTGCATTGTATTTTAAGTTGGAATTGCAAACATTGTTTTTCAGTAACCAGATTCCAGGTACAAACTATCTACTGCCGCTTAACAGCGTCTGATCTCCGTTTAACAGTGTTTTCTATAAATAAGAGTCAGGATTTTCACCTCTAACCACTATCTTAAGTTGTTTGAGTTCCTTACCACTCAGATGAACTTGTCGAAAGAAATGCATGCATAGTAATATACTTTCAATTACATAAATTTAACCCTGTTAATATCTACATCAGCTTAACCATTCTACCATTTTACTGTAAGTACAATAAACTATGGTATCAATCAACCACTTTATATAATTTCAAAGAAATCATTCATTCATAAAGTTAAATAAATTTGCTGTGACAATTAACACTGAGAAGATAAATGAGAATCTTCTATACCAGAGACACAAACAAACACTAAACATACATGATTAGTTTTTTTTTTTTCCTTTCTTTTTTTCAAATATTTTATTGGAAAAAAATTACTGAAAACTTTCTCTTGAGAGAGAGAGAGAGAGATCTGCATTGCATCTAATTATACTAAAAAAATTGACACACCACACATACTCATCCAAAAATTCTAAACAAAATTGAACAAAACATAAATCAAAAAATCTAAACAAAACATAAATTAAAGAATCTAAACAAAATTGAACCAAATTACATAAATTTCATGTTCTAAGAACAATAGAGATATAAAAAATTGACCTGGCACTAGGTACCCTTGTAGGAACCTCAGGCTGAAACTCAGAAGGCAAACCAAGAAAACCATTGAATCTATCAAAAGTAACATGTGACACGTGTCTCACTTCAGTTGGCCAGCTAATATCTAAGGAAGAAACATCCTCCCTCTCCACACTGCAAGTTACAATAGATTTCTTAAGAGCAGCCATAACTATATCCAATATTGCAAACTGGTTTTGATGATTGTTGTTGGATCCTTTTGTAAATTGTCTTGAAGCATTGTTGCTTGAATATATCTCATCATCATCATCATTGTCATTGTCATCACTTTCTAGTTCTTCTTCTTCATCTTCTTCCTCTTGTTCTTGTTGTTCTTCTTTCTTCTTGTTGTTGGTTACTTGTGCAGCAGGGTTGAATTCAGACACACTGAAACCAGCTATGTTGCATGATTTCGATCGAAAAAGGCGAGTCATTTGAGTTAACTAACAAGAAAAAAAAATGATGGGTTGGTGTTAAATAAAGCTGAAAGGATCTGAATATTTTAAGGTGAGGTAAAACACAAAGAGGGTTGGTTTGTTTTTGTTACTTGAATGAAAATGTGATATGGTTTTGGTTAAGTAAAGGTTGTGGTGAAAAATGGAAGAAGAGAAGAAGGAGGAATTGAAAGTAGAGAGAAAATGAAGAGTTTGGTTGAGAGGGAAATTATGAAAGACAATTGGATTGGGTGGTAAGATGGTAAGATTGATGGAGACATAAGACATGATGTTGGTTTTCTTTTTGTTTGTTTTAGGATCATGTTGGTGGGAAGAATAAGAAAAGTAAAGTAAAAGGTAAAATGATCAAGGGAGAGAAAATAATCTAGTCCTTAAGAAAAAGACTTGTATAAATGTGTATAAATATGGTTCTAAATTAAGTGGTATTAGCGATGTTGTGTTAGAAGAGCCGACAACATGACTCTCAGCCGAAAAAAAATCTATGGTTCGAATTTTAGAATCGCCCAGTTGATATGTAGTCTATCTCTGATAACAACAAAAAATTAAATGTCATGTGTTGTCGACTTGAAGATTAGTTTTATAGTGGATCCAAAAAGTTTTAAGTCGTGGAGATACTTTGAGCCTCCTACACGAGGTCAATGATCCTGCTTAAGGCAGGTTAGCATAAACAAATTAAGTGGTATTTACACAAAAATGTTGATATTGTGATAAGATATGAACAAAAAGTATTATAATTGCAATTGAAGTAACTTCTAAATTCATTGTATTGCAAATATAATTTTGAAATGGATTTCTTGCTTTAATTTCGTCACACAATTATAGATCTCCGTCTTCCAATCTAAAATTAACGGTCGAGATTTTTTAAAATTAATTTGGTAGTTGGATCATTTGAACCGTCCAATCTATAATTAATAACCGAGATTTCTACTCCCTATAATTATGTCAAACATCTAATCCAGTAATCTATGATCGTTCGATTGAGATCGGATGATCTAAAAAATACATAGATTTTAATATTCTTTAAATGTGAAACTATCTAACTTGAGATCTATATTGTTCGATCGAGATCAGATAGTCAAACTTCAATCAAACAGTCACAAATCCTCAAACTGCGTAAATGCATGCAATGGTGACATTAGGCTTCTGGGTCCATGAGTTTAATATAAAAACTAAATCTCATTTTCAATATGAATATTTGTTAGTAAAGTAATTGGTTAAGTACACTGTACACATGTGTAAGTTCATTGATCGATCCTGAGGATGAATTTAATTGTCTCTTCGCTAGATCCAACTTTCATAAACATAAACATTTTTTCCCCCAAAAAAAGAATAAACATAAACATTTTTTTTTTCTATAGAAAAAATTAGTGAGTTGGCTAGCTCGTGACATGAGAGAGAAAGGCAAGGACAAAAAAAACAGTGGAAGAAGACGTGAGAGTGCGTGTATTTTTGTGAGGTTTTGAGTGACATGTTTTAAGGGTATTAGATACGTGTACCCATCACACATGACACATATACATGCTTAGGAGTCAGATTTCTGTGTATGATTGGTACTCTCTTGTTTGACTACATCACTTATCACTATATTTGTTACTACTAATTGTTACTGATGCATTGAAATTTGAAAGACTATAAAGTATGATACCTTACTTTCCAAGTGAAATATTTGGAAATTGGAATCAGTGATCAGTTGTATGATATTTTTGATCTAGAAGAAGTTACCCCTTTCTTCAACAACTAAATGCTAGTATATTCCTTTCTCCGTTTACAATGTTACTACCTTGTGATTTTTTTTAATAAAGAAAGGCCTTGGATTAACTAGAACTAAAGTTGAGAGATAGAAGAATCAAAATGATAAAAGAACTTAATGGAGGAGCAACATGCTTAATGTAACACCTCCGCTTGGTGGATATGTAACGTTCGAGGCTGATGAAGGCGAGGAGTGGTCTGCCTCCTAGCAACTTTTAGGCAAAACCGAATCACATCAGAATGAGAGGGATCCTGAAGCCTAGAGGTATGGGACTGCATGGTTGGGATGGGTGACCTTTAGGGAAGTTTTCTGGAAAAACATGTGAGTGAGGACAAAACACGCTGAAAAAACTTGTGTTGGTTTGTGGGGTCAATCGACAATCCTGAAAGCAGTCTATGATGTTACACTCAACAATAGCAATGAAAAAAGTAGAATATTTACATTAAGCCAACATATGAGCACAAACTTATTATTCTCTTGTGGCGAAAAACACACAGAACTTAGAACTTGTCCAATTTCCATTTGCAGCATAGTGTGGAAACTTCCTTAGGCTGCAAAAGATGAGTATTGTAGGTGGTGATCGTACTTAATCAGAATGTGACTGTCAGTGCTCTTTAATGCGGTGGTTGAAGGTGGTGGAAGTGCGTCAATTTGAGTGCTAGAACGGCGAGGGTGTGTACCTGCAGACACTCCGACGCTCAAGTCAATAGAGGTCAGAAATGAGGGTTAAGAGATGAGAAAGATTCTATCTTTGGGACTGCGAGGAGTCCCCTTTATATAGAGGTGGGTGAATGCAGAGCCGTTGTAATGGCACGCGAGTGGCCGACGATTACGAAATCGTGGAAAGTGTAACCACTGGGGAGGGATTCGCGGGAAGGTGGGTGAAGAGACGTTACAGTACGTTTGAACTGGTCTCAGTTGCTCCGTTTACCCCCCTCACGAAGAAGGGGTGTGTTGCGAGTAAACTGCCAAATGTGGTATTGAGCTTGATTTGTTATTGGGCCTAATCAATTGGGCCCTCGGTCTTTGACCGGTCCAAAACAAAACATGTGGTAAACTAACCCACTCAAATTGGTAAAGATAATAAGAGAATTATTTAGGAAAATAATATTTTTTAAAAAACGTAAACTAACCCACTCAAATTGATATTGAAAAGAATCAAACATAAGACTTTGACGAGGAATACACTCCAAAGTCTCAAACCTCAATATGCAAAGAGAGAGCTTGGAGAACCGACTAACCCAAAAGTCTTTTATAAAACAACCATGATGATCACGAATAAGACCACCACAAACTGAAGCGCCATTAATAAATAAATCAGGTAAAATCATTACATATATAAAAAATGATATGATACTAAATAATTGAATGATGAGTATGTACTTAATCAAACTCTAGAATACAAGAATATTCATCTTTAATAAATATTATTATACGCCTACTACATATGTAGGCTCAAGTTGTAATCTTTATCCAGTAAGCTACCGTATATAAGGACCAGGTTTTGCTGCTGTAAAAACACCATGCAGTTTCACGCAGTTTTTGATCTCAGTCGTTCATCTTAAATCAAACAGTTGAGATTAAAAACCGTGTTTTTAGTTAAAACAATCTTTACCATCCAACTGTGATCGGACAGCTATCATTGATTACAGCATCCTATTGTAACAAGGAATCATATTCCCTTATATAATGATCCACTTATCAGTTACAAAGAAAGATACCACTTATATCTTACACATCAAATAATTTAGGGTTAAATATTTTTTTAGTCCCTATAAAATTGAAATATTTTATGTTTAGTCCTTACTTAATTTTAATAGTTCTTTTAGTCCCAAAAAAAAAAAATTATGCACTCAGTGTTAGTCCCTCCTCAATTCAAATTTGTTTAATTTATGCTTAAACTCTTGAGTTTTTGAACAATTTTTCGCAGACGTGTTAAGAACATTACTAAAAGTTCCTTTGCAAAAAATTGCCGCAAAATTTGATTTCTACTTCCAGATTTTGTTAATTTTATCTTTAACTTTTACCGTTTTCAAAATTTATATTTAATTTGTTTTATGTTAAAAAAATTTAAATTTTCGTTAACGAACCTTTCATAGTATTTTAAATTTGTCTCAAAAAAATCGTACAAAAGTTTAAAAAACATATTTAACCCAATAATTTACCCACACCTTATTCTCTTGGATATGGTTGGAGATGTCAATTTTCCACATGATCACCTAAGAATAGAGTTAAGTCACCTCTTCACAAATCTCTATTTATAGGAGATAATACTACTCTTACTCATGCATAATTTTGTACATATTAATTCTATCACATTTCCAACTACGATCACTTCATAATAGTGAAATTCTCAAGACTCTAGAATCTAGATACATTCATCCACGTCTTAAATTGTATCTCCTAAATTTCGTCTATTTACATCAAGGTTTTTTCTTTTTCTATCAATATTTGGAAATTATAATTGATTTTTCAACAAGAATAAATTGTAATTCAGATTTAAATTGGAAGTATTATTATTAAAGAAATGATGAATAGTAAGGGCAATATCTCTATATGGAATCTTCGATCTTTTATGTCTTGTGAATAATGGAAGTGTTGGAGTTGAAGGCACTCTTTTATCCTGTTTCGTCACGTTTTCATAAATTAATGATAAGGTACTTGTGTCATCTTATATTGCCACGAATTTCTTTTATATATACTTATGTTGTCATGGAACATTATAGTATAGTTTTGATATATATGATTAATATACACATGACTTGTTGGTCTTTTGAATTGAGAGTATTATTATTGGTTTGGATTTATTGAAGGGAAAAAAATGTACCCTTTGGTAGCACTTCACATGCCAAAGAATGAAAGATACCCAACCTTCAAACGTAGGAAGAACAGGTTGTCAAGGAAATAAAGTTGAAGAGAACAAATTTCAAAAGTAGGATGATCCATTTACGTCAATTTTGATATGCTTTATGATTAGATTATTAAACATTCGAGAAAAAGAAAGCTTTTTCAACATTATTGTTCAGTATGACTCATCATATTTGATAATCATGTGGAGAGAATTGTAATATTGTAATCTTGCTAGATCTTTCTGTTTAAGTAAAGTTTGGAGCACATAATTCTTATAAGGGTCTGCTAACCGGTGCCCCTGGGACATTGGTTAAGCATACCATAAAAGAGAATTATTACTATAAAAGGAAACTGTTTTTGACTTTATTATCATTAATTACACAATTTCAATGCATTAACTACTATAAAATTTCATTTTTCATATCCTTAACCAGTGCCCCGGGGAACCAGTGCCCCGGGGGCACCGGTTAGCATTTCTCTTCTTATAATTTGGATTGAGCCTAATTCAACCGATGTAAAATTGATTATCTATCATTTATAAATACATTGTCAAATCAATATATGGCTCTTAAGAGTAATTTTAATTCATTATATACACACTACTAGAAAAACATAATTAGGGAGAAAAATGAGTGATGAAAAATAAAATCCCTTAAGGGATTTCACATCATCCTTCTCTAAATTTCTCTCACTAATTTTTTTTTTAGCAGTGATATAAGATAAAACTACTTCTATTGTCAGAGACGTAGTCACTATTAGTTGAACTATGTGATGATTGTATTCTTGAATGTTTATTTATCTGCATACTTTGGAAACAAATTCTTGAACTATGAATATTATAACTCGTAATGGAATGAATGTGGAACTTTACATTAATATTTACATAACAAAAATAACGCCTATGTTTGAGGTGTATTTGCGACTATGCTTTGCTTCCAAGAGTCACATGATTACATGTTATTTTGTACCTTCCTTCTTCTGCGGTGATTGAGAAACTATATATCTTTATTGACAGAAAAACTTTATATCTTGATGATTAAAAAATTCAACAAAGTTTACCTAAGTCAGATGAATTACATAATGTCGTTTTCCTAACAGTAGGGTATGGGAACGGACCATATATTTTTACATTAATTAATTAATATAAATTGATGAAAAAATAGTGAGGGCATGCACATGAACATGTCCATGGATATCATGCAAATGCAACTACCTATGTCCTGTCATTGCCATGCCATCACCGCGTGATATTGATCTTAGTGTTTTATTTTATGGTCCCTTCTTGTTTCATTTGGATGTATTGCTCATGTACTTGTAGTTAGCACCCTACCCATGTATTACAATTTCAATCTTATACCAAATATGAATGACTTCAAAATAATTGAGGGTATTAGAGATGAGAAAATGGGATATTCATCGTTACTATGAATTAGTTAAATTAGTTTTACATTCACGTCTAATAAAAATCAAATTATGTTGCAATTATTTTTAAAATATCATTACAAAGTGAACTTATATGGCGTAATGAATTGAGTCCTAATAGGATGTTACTGTAAAAAAAAATTACATCACCATTAAACTCGACTAAAATATTATTTGAGGTGAATTGGGGTCTTCTATTGCGTTACTCTAAATGTATAGGGGTTATAGAGACGTAAGATTTATTAAAGATGTAATAGTCTCATATTGCTAAGGTTTTTGGACCGTTGAAAGTATATGTGTGTGTTTTCGTCTTATAAGTTAGCTTTGAGAGTTCCCACAAAAAAAAAAAAAGTTAGCTTTGAGAGTGAAATTTAACTCCATTTAACATGGTTTCAAATTAAAGTCGGGTTAAGGATGAAAATGTGGGAATTTTACTCAAAATCGACCCACGCTATAATCGTCGGAGTAGGTATTGAAGTTGCTAAAGGTTCCCACCCAATTAGATGTATATAAGTGTCCTCGTCTTAAGGGGCGTTTTTAGGGCCCAGCTAGCCTGTGCACACACCCGGGCTCAACCGTTTCTTTCTTTGTATCGCTACAAGAAATTTGACTTATAGTGACAGCCAAAATCCGTCACTATAGGGCAAATTTCCGTAGCTAAATTTGTATGTCGTTGCCAAATGGCTGTCACTACATGTTTTACACATTTACCAACGAATAAACGTAGGTAATTCTAAGGAGACCATTTTAAAATACATTATGGACCTCGACCTACGGTTTGACTTATCATTGTTTTTTTATTTTTTATATTTTCTATTCTAACTATAAATTCTAAAGATGAATAATTTTTTTTTTTGGTTACAAAGCTAAGAAAAGATGAATAATTCAAAAAATTACCATTAAAATTAATTTAATCAATATAATAAAATATTATAATCAATATCATTGGAATCTGAAATCGGTTACTATAATCAATTTTTAGAATAAATTGTTGAAGTGACTTAACTAGAATATTCTCCCTATCTATGAACTATTATACCATTCACCCAAACCAATAATCAATACTCACATAAATACTCAATACTCACATCAATCAAAATCTATATATATACTCCATTGCTCATTTAATTTATGTAACAATCACTTCATACATAAAAATAACTTACAATCACTTTATACATAAAAAAACTTACAATCACTTCTTCAACATGGCATAATAAATCAGATTTTAACTTTTAATTTGTGGATCTTCAACGATAGCGGGTGCACCAAAGCTATTACCAACATCAACAAAAGTTGGAAATACACAAAATAATCTTATAAGCACGTGAGAAAGAATTACCAATATGATCAATGATGTGTGGTTTAATGACTTGATGATATGTTACATCGAGCGGGAGATATTCAAGTCACTTGATGATGTTGATATAATTCGAACATTCATCGCAAAGAGGTCTCGCAAATGACATTTACCTCCTAATTTTATTTAGCACACTATTGACAAGTTATGTTTCATCTCTCTTATTTCAAATTGTACTTTTATCAACAAAATGACGAGCCTCTTGTATTTTAATTTATGACTATTTATATATTATGTCGCACGTGAATTTGCGATCAAAATTTTATCCAGACTCGATAAAATTCTTAGCTCCGCCACTGCTCGTCTTACGAGCTAGTATTTAAGAATGAGATTCAAGTCAATTTAATATGATTAAGATCGATCTTAATCAAACAGCTTTCCAGTTGTTGTAATTGTTCATCCAAATTATAGGATCTAATTCCAATGATAACTTGTTGAAATATAAATAGATAAAGATGTCCTTTTCCTCTCGTGCTTGATAAAAGTAAACTGGTTTTTTTTTTTCATCATTATATTTAGGATCTTCTAGCAATGTTATTATGATGACAAAGTGATTCCTTTCTTTGTCATTTCCTCTCGTAACAAAAAAATATTATGAAGATAAAGTTTGACCCAAATCTATATTTGGATACACAATTTCTGGAAGAGCTAGCCTAAGTTTGAATAACTCCAAAATGATCCATCAAAATAGTTAATAACAATAACTCAAAATGGCATCATCACTTAATTTTTTATAAATAAAAATGACATCATACTTTGTGACCACAAACTATACTTGTGTCACAAGGGTCTGAATTGAACTCACATTTATATGCATAATTCCATGTTACATCGAGGACCTAGATAAAGCATTTTGTCACCATTATTGCATCCACTTTTTATAGTTTGATTTTGATTAATACGGTCCCCATCAAATTCAAAATAAGAAAACAAAATAAGGATCACAAGATGGTGCTTGAAATTGGTACAAATGCAGAACTAGTTGCAGTTTGAGCCATCAATATTTTGAATTAATTAGCATGTCAAAAGTTAATTACTAAAAATAAATTCAAAGTATAGTACTTATCTACCTAATTATGGAAATGTTTGGTGTGGAGTTTAAATCATTGGAATGAATATAATGAAAATGACTGTTTGCATGTTGCATACTTTATGATCATGATTTTGGAATAAAACCCAAGTCATTAATTAACTGGAACACTATTTCTAATTTTTCCAATATAATTAAATGCATATTACCCAAATATTAATTTGTGGCTTTTTGTTAAGCAAAAGTGCAATTAACATTACATAAACATATATGTCAACGCAGAGGGCAAAGCAGTGCCCCACCCACCCAAAATGCTTTCTTACTTGATTTGTGCTATAAGTATCAGAAAACATTGAATTACCAGCAAAAAGTAGTGATGAAAAATTATTACTTTTAATTTTGTCCTTAAATGCTTTTTTTAAAGGGTAACAAACTTAATTCATTTTATTTGTAATCAAGGTACAAAAAATAATGGTGTAATCACTAAATCGGGTGTGAGCTAACATAAAATTGGGCTACATTCGTTAGTACAAAAGAGACCCCATCATCGTTAAATGTTAGTGACATTAAAATTTAAGTCATGATACAAAACCAAATCTAATATAGATTAACTATTAGGGTTTACTCAAGTGTGATTGATTTCATTTTTTAATCTACTTTTTCTATCAATAAAATATTTGAAAAACATTGTACGTGTTGTGGCTAAAAATTTCAGGCACAAGCATACGAGACTTCATAATATGATAAATTAATGTTTAAATTAAGATTGACAAAAATACACATATTAGTGTCCAACATGCTTCATTTGGTGAGGAAACTATGAGGGAGGCACAACTTGATTAGTAAAATATGCTTTAAAAAATGATTACTTTTCCTATAGTTAATTGAATTATTGCCCTATAAATTGTTTAATGATAAAAAGAACATAATTCAATTTACTTTGGGTGCCAATCTTAAACTTTTGTGGGGCAATTTGCTGTCAAAGAAAAAAATCTGGGGCAATTTATTTTATGTTTGTTGGTGTGGGGCTACAAAAGGGGTCTGCATTAACTTTCTCTATACAGTTGGCTGCCTAGCCATGAATTTACTTAGTTCAGTCCTCGATATATATTAATTGCATTTCAATATAATGTATATATAGTTTGGAGATATTGTTGGAAATGTTAATCAGTATCTCAGAAGTATCGGTTAAGAAATTAAATATAATAGTATCATATTAAAAATTTATGTTGGAAATGTTAACTAGTATGATTTTCAACTTTTTTTTTTTTGGGATTTTTCAGCGGACACCGGTTAACATGACATTTTTTCTATTAGGGTTTGAGAGAATTGATCATTGATATGAAGTTACTTCAGCAAACATTTCGTCATAAAGTACTAGTAATCAATTATGATCATCCTAGCCTAATTCCACCCACCATCATTTACTTTACTCATTATCATGTGGTTGCTTTGAAGCATTGAAGAGCATTACCAATTTTAACAAATAAAACTAACAATATTGTCTTTGAGGGATATATACATGAGTTACTTTCAAGATACTCAATGAACCTCTACAAAGTTCTTTATAGACCACCCGTATATTTTGGAGGGTGGGAATGAATTAAATTATAAGGTGAAGTGAAGGTCTTCGTGTGCAAGTGCAAGTGCAATAAAAGAATTCTAACTACCTTGAACAAAACTTGTTACTAACAAAAGGTGTGAGTTGTATGGCATTGATTGTACAAACCAGAATCATGCATGTATATATATTGGGAATTTCTTTATATGAATAACTTTTCAGATAGACAAAATAACAATAGAGGTTGAGACTTTTACTGCAGTACATATATCTAGAAGTTACATCAAGTAAAATGGTCAAATATAAAAATCGTGTTATGATAATAAACATCTTTTTATTTTATACCATTTACATTTGACAAATTTGGCTTTTTTAAAATAGAGGTTGTTGACCTTCTACATAGAGTTCACAGACTCATGCATAGCAATGTCATATATCCTAAGTCCATGAATGTTGTATTTACGAAGATTGATTTTGTCATCCAAAAAACTTTACCGACATAGATTATTGTCTGCTTGTCTTCCACTCATATATAACACATCATTCGTGTGCCTTAAAGTCCACCAAACAGTAGTTAACTGCCATTGAAAATATTTTAGTCAGTTCAGGGTGTTGAGAGCAAACAATGAATGCCTAAAGAGCAATTTTCCGATCCAAATACATTCATGGGCTGGCTCAAAATGTAACACAAAAGGTTCATGCACTCACAAGTAAGAAGAATATAATTTCACTCTATACACCCCCTACCCCCATACACACTTCATATATAAATTTAAACTTTTGCTTCACATTACTTTTTTTCCCTTTTCAAATTTTAAATTTTTAAGAATCCAAGAATTCAAAAAGCTAAAAATTCGAAACATTACTTATGTTTTTTCTTTTTTTAAAAAAAATATATGTAGCAAAGTCTTTCCTATTCTTTTCTATTTTAAATATAAAATTTTATGGTTTGAATTTTTTTAAAAATTGTAAGATTTGGAACATTAAGAGCCATACTTCCTTTTTCTCCTTAAAATTATTGTGTCGTAGTGTCAGGTTTATTCTGCAATTTTTCTTATGGTTTCTTTAAGGTAAAGTATAGAATGCGCGTGTACCAACAAAAAAGAGCATAAGATGTGCAAGGAAAACACAAGACCTTTGAAACTTATTGGTGGTTGGGTGTCAGTCCATACAGGAACAGGTGACAAGGCTGACTCAACACTAAATGGTCCCTAAAGCGAACTTAGAAGAAACCGTAAAATGTGTTTCATAAATAAGGAGTAAACTATTAAATTAGTCTTTGATTTTGTAAGATACGCTAAAATAAGTCTCTTAGATTATGAATATTTTAAAAAGGTCACCGACTATATCAAGTTTTACGTATAGTAGTCCTTATGAAAATATGTTGGAGACTCAATACTTATAGCAGTCCTTATGAAAATGTGTGATAAGTAGTTAAAAATATGGACCAAATTGATACTAAGTTTTTAAAATATAAAGATCTAATTGATAGTAGGTGGTTATATTCAGGGACCAACTAAACAGTTTAATGGAGTCGAAGACCTTTTAGAAATATTCATAATCTCATAAACCTATTTAAGAATGTTTTATAAAATCAGCGACTAATTTGATGGTTTATTTTATATTGAAATATAGCGTAAAATGTGTGTTATGGTAATTACTTTATCTTTGTTTCTCAATTTTTTTTTTTGTTTTTGACCTTATCTAATGCGGGGAAGGAGCAGCGAATGGATGGACGAGGAGGACAAAAAAGGAGAAAGAAAGTGCATGAGGGAGAAGATGGTAAGAGAGGAAAAAAAAAAAAAAAGGAGATATAGGGTGAAGGAGAGAGAGAGAGAGAGAGAGAGAGAGAGAGAGAGAGAGAGAGAGAGAGAGAGAGAGAGAGAGAGAGAGAGAGAGAGAGAGAGAGAGAGAGAGAGAGAGAGAGAGAGAGAGAGAGAGAGAGAGAGAGAGAGAGAGAGAGAGAGAGAGAGAGAGAGAGAATGAAGGGTATGGGAGTATGGAGAAAGAAGATGTATTGAGAGTTTTAAAAATATGTGGGGGTAGAACTAGTAGCTGCGGGGTACAATTATCATGTCCTAATAAATAATATCCTATATTTCATTAAGCACACAAATATGGTGAAAGACCCGATAATAAAAGAAAAGGCCCATCTCTAAAAAAAAAAAGGCCCATGTTGATTAAAGCTACGTTCTTTGAAAATTCTGGCCGATGATGTATACAGAAAATTGCTGAAAAACATCATTAAATGATAAATTTAACCCCAATTTTCTTCGGCAGTTAATTAGGGCCGGTTAAAATTCATTGACAGTTAAAGGCTGATGAGGTTATTTTAGTATTTTAGCGGTGTTTTCCAGCATCCTTTAATGTGGGAACAACATTATTCCAATATATATTGCCAGTGAATTTGGTATTAGTTTCATTTGAACTTTATCTATATATGGATTAAGATGTTGAAAATTAATACGAAGAAAGGTCAGTCCAAATCTCAATATATTAAGCATATGAAAATACAACTCCTCTAATAAAAACTATTGATTATAAAAATAAAAAATAAAAACTATTGACTGTTCTACGATGGATAATGGTATTTTTTTTTTTTAAGAGTTTATAAGATAAAGATTGGATTATTGGATAGTGAAAAAAAGTTTTCATAAGCGGTAGATGTGCTTCATATAGGATTTAGAGCGACGTAGTTTTGATTTTTACATATTTTGTGTGAAATATGTATCATTTGTGCTGAAGTACAAAGATTAATTATTTGAAAAGAATGTAATGAGTGATAAAATTCTTTTTAATTTTTTTAACGGGGAGTGTATATTACACGAGAGTTGTAACAATACGAAAGTGCATTTATGTTTGGTATCACGGTGAGTGTACTAAAATCACGGTGATCCATCGTTATTTTCAAAAGTTATGTTTTATAACTTTTGTAAATCACAATGTATCACCGTGATTCTGATATACTTACCATGATACCAAACATACACTCAATAATAAACTTTTTCGATATATCAATTCCAAAATCAATTTTTATTTTATTTTATTTTTCTCTTTATTGGATACTTCAATGCTTCTTAATGGACACTTCATTGGTGAATTGAAAGTATTAGGCTCATTCTCTGTTCTACAATCTTTTTTATAGAGGCCATATTTTATGATCTAGTCTAGAGAATATGTTATGAATGGCGATTATTGGACTTGGTGGAAATGTATGTGCAACATCCTAGCATAGAGTCGTGAGTCGTGACATATATACGTATTTGTGAGGACTTGATGATATCTCATTAATTTTAGTATGTCAAAGGTCGAAATCCAAAAAGAAAAGAGAACGACATATGAATCAAACGAGGGATAGAAATCCCTATTACATCAGTTGTGAGCAAGTGATTCAATTGAGCCGGACAAAACTCATACAAGATAAATTCATCCGTTAAAGAGCACCTAAATTTAGCTAAAGCATCTTCCCACCGGTTAGATTTTCTGTAAGAATGCTTCGTCACAACCTCCCACAATCCAAATTAATCAACCGCCGAATCTCGAAAACCAAATACCTTCCGCTCATGCTACCACACTCATTTCCACCAAGACAATTAGCACTAATCTGCATTCACTTCAACGGCTCGAAAACCCAAATTTCTAGCATATTTCAAATCTTATGGGACTCTCCATAATTCCGAAATATAATCGCAATAAATATTTTTCATTGCTTGTTATTAATGTTGCTGAAACATTGGCCATATCGAATCAAGTTGCAATAAGTGAAAATAACTACTCAATAAGTTCATGCTTGTCTTCTAGACACAATTTCCATGCTGGTCCCATTGGCCTTTAGCCCCACATTTGACTTTACTTTTGCTAACGTTTTCAGAACCAAAAGTCGCATGCATAGTTCTAAAGGTTTTACAGGTTTTTCAACGATATCACAATCGCAATATTGAAGTCACATTTGCCTCTAAATTTTGCACAATATATTCTCGATAGTGAAGAAAATTTAGAGACGGTCAAAGACATCATCCGTCTCTAATTCCTCGAGGCTAAGAGTCAGGGACCACATGTTTAACAACTATTTTATATTTTCTATTTCTAACTTCTATCGATTTTTTCTTCTTCTTCCAATTAGTCACAATTAAAGAGGTGCAAAAGTGCAACTCTCTAATTTTTTTGCATCCAAGTGATTGGCTCTATATTTCATTTTAAACTTAAATACATACATGCATATGAGTACTTTCTTGGTTATGATAATAGTGCGCATATATAAATGCTGATCTAGCTACTAGATAATTCTCTTGTCTTTTTGGTCAACATGAATTGATCATACCTATCCATTCCTTGTGTTCTATAAAAAATGTGACCTCATATTGATGCAATATTGAAGAAACATATTATAAGGACGTCCTAATTACTTACTTAATTTACAAATGTAGTTGAAATTCTTGACTAGATTGAGAAAATGGCATCATGGGTCCAATTTTTCATCTAAATTAAAATGGCAACCAAAGAATAGAGCACATAAGTTCAAAACCGACAATTTCACATATAATTACCAAAACAAAAGAGAAAGGAAGAGTGATGCAGTGTAGACATGGCAACCTCTCCTAGCATGATAATCTTTCAAAAGAAAAAACCTCTCCTAGCATGATAAGATGGACCTAAATAAGTTTTCAGGTTTGAATTTGTTTGAAGTTATCTTTGTATCCTTAAGAATAAAATGATAGGAAATATTTTTTAAATTTATTCTTATGTATAAAAGATGTTTGAAAAGCAAATAACTTAAATAATAAAGCTACTGTTAATTGTTTGTCTTTAATATCTTTTGAATCAAATATAAGAAAAAAAAAATATAAATTTTCAAGTTCAAAGAGCATTTTGCACATAAGTGCAAAACGAGTATTTGCACAACGTCATGTTGATAAAAGACTTTGACGAAGGAGAGAAATTGATTAGCGCCGTGCAATTTCAGGGGGGTAATTGAAGTTTTGTTAATGTCTTTTTTTTTGTGGTGGTCGGGGTTCCGAACCCCAGACCTTGCATATATTATTCATACCAATTGAGTTAAGCTTACGAGGACGAATTTTTGTTAATGTCAGAGGAGATAATTGATGGTAAAAAACAATTTCAAAAGTAGCATCATTGGGAGGATGTCATTCCCCAATGTTAGTTCTGTGTCATTTGGGAATGCTAGGGACCCCATTTTTGATGAGAACATCATACTGCAGCCTATCATTTCACCCATCACCACTTATGATGAGATTTTGGGGCAAGACAAGAGAAAGGTGCAAATTAATGATGGTCCTATAAATAAATCAGTTGCCTGTATGAAAGATGGTAAAGCCTTGAGCAGGTTCTGGGGAGATGAAGACACTGATGCTATTGACAACACAATTGACCCAGAAACTGATTCTGAAGTGAATAAAGCCAAGTCTCCATATGCTACTAAGTACCTGATCTCACCTTATGATGTGGTAAAGCAAACAAAAAAAGGCAGACCCAAGAAGCAAAAGAGTCCAACAGACAAAAATGGAGGATCGGAAAATGAGTGCATTCAAACCCGTGCTAAGAGTGGCATATCTAAAGCTTATAAATCATGATGTGTATGCCTTGGTTTAGACTTTAGTTTGTTGCTTTGTTTCTTTGTGTTTGTGTCATTTTAATGTAACTTGTTACTACCCTCAGTAGCAGGGTGTGTTTTCCATCTTATCCCACCTTAGGAGTGATTTAAGGCTACTTAGGAAGTGTCTCAGCTTTACTGTCTCTATTGTCTAATTGGATATTGGCTTAGTCCCCCCAATTTTGTACTTTTTCCTTTATTCTTTTATTGCATTTTTCTAGCTTTATCAAAAAAAAAAAAAAAAAAGATAATTGACGAAACTTCCAATTTCGAAAGGTAATTGCCTATTTACTCGTAAAAAATCCCCATGAACCTGGAAATAAAATCACAGGAACTACCTATAAATCTTCCTCTTAAAATAATTCTCATGAATAATATAAATATAACCCCAACATCTTTTTTCTAACACTCTTATATTCTAAGAAAAAAATTCTCAGAATTTTTTTTTATAAACGGATGAAAGTAAACATGGTGAATTAAATTTATCGGTCTATCATGGTGAACTAAAAAAAACTTTAATTTAATAATAATAATAATAATAATTCTTATCTTCTCAAGCTTTTCTAACCGTCCACAATCCTCTAAGCACGAGGCCTGTAAGGATGAAGTGGTTTGAAGTAACATGACAGTCCATAGCCCTCTAAACACGAGGTCCGTAAAGATGAAGTTGTTTTAAAGTATTATATTGTCTTGAAGCTCTCCACGTACGATGTTTAAAAAGTGAAATATTTGATTATTGTGCTGATATTGAACATAAGCTGGGGGGTTATTTGCTTAGTATGAATGTATATTCAACTTTAGAAATGTTGTGCTAATTATTCAGTTATTAGATTATTGACTCGTTCCCGAAACAAAGGTCATGAAGAATATGAAATCCCAAATTTTGACATTTTGTACTCAAAAGTGTTTCCTCTATCTGCCCTTACGTACTTATAATTATCATTTGAAGAAAATATATAATCTTTAAATATAATTCAATATCATTTTAGAAAGAAAAAAAAAACTAATAAAGTATGATAAGAAACGTGTGTCATATAGAGCATAACGGGAATTGGTGTACATATCCAAAGTGGTGGGTTGATAAAAAAATAGTTATAAAATCATTATCTTTTTTTTTTTTTGGTAGTGTAAAAAAAATTATTATTCTAAATAAAGGTCAACCAGTTCGCTAATTAAAATAAAAAAAAATGTTAACCAATTACCAAAGTTCTTAGGGCATTGTTTATAACAACTAAAAAAATTGTAATTTTAACATAGAAAATGATTTTTTTTTGACAAGTTAACATAGAAAATGATGTAATTATCATTTGAGACTACTTTAATTTATATTTCTAAGACGAACAATGCATTTATGATACTTGTTAGTATGAATCTTAAAACATTCTGTAGTGTTCTGAACGCGCTTTGGAGAATTTTCTATGGTCTTCAAATTGCTCGGAGAAGAGATTATGGAAATATCATTGTCAATCCAAACTCTCTCGCTGCAAATTTGTAGCTAGCTCTTCACTAGCTGCTGCTGCTTCTTCTTTTCTTTTGTCCAACATAAATAACATATACGATGGAGGGGACAATATTTGTTAGATTCATGCATTAAATTTTTTGAATTTAGTCCATTTATTTGTAATGTCTTTTTATCTTGGCACCTCTTAAGCTTTGAAAAAAGAATTAGAGGCAATCATGCTTGGTGTCAATCTTGCTTAATAGAGAGATCGTAATATATAAGCCCAATATAGAATGTGGACGTTCATCCTTTGGTATTTGTTCCATGGGCATCATGCACTAGTTGGCCTAATTGTTTACTTATTTTTTTGGTTTGTAGATGAGCGGCAAACACCGTTGAAACTCACATATAATTATCAAGAAAACAATTTATAAGTTTTTTCTCCTTACATCCATATACTTAAGCAAATTAATCCATGCCATTATTTTGATATTATTGATTACCTCCATCAAGTTGACAACCTTTTCGTTAAACATTATATCCTTTCGCTCTTACAAAATGCACCACGTCGACACATGGTAGAGAACTGATAGCCCGGAAATGCACGATTTTATCGCCTAATAAGAAGACGTTGATCCACAAGGACTTGTGAGTATCAATAGTATTTTCCTAAGTGTTTAACTAGATGAGTGTGAATGTTCGAGAAATTTGACGATTTGATTGTTTTGAAAAATATGCAATGTAATAGTCTTCAGATTATTGGTGTTTATCACAACAATGAACAATTCAAATCTCATTCCTTCCTATTGCTATGGAGAATCTATCTCTAAAGGTGAGGTAATTTCTAAGATGATTAATGTCTCATTTCAAGGTACAAAAGTGTGTTTTACCCTGTTCAGTTGCTACATTGTCAAAACTTGGTAAGTTCTATTACTTATGTCACCTCAAGAACTTTTAAACTATTCTCATGTTTCAAAATCCTATCTAATATTCTTACAAGTCTGGCACCATCTTTTGTCTTTCAACAAAGATTGTTTCCTAAATATTTCTAAAAAAATAATAAGATTATATTGGACTTTGAAACTCCACAACAAAAGAAAGAATTGAAATTATAGAAAGTTCATCTTTGGATTACTTTTGATAATTCCAAGACAAGAAGTGAGACTACTCACTCATTATACTGATGAGCTTAAATAAAAGTATAAATAAAACAAGAAGTAGAGAAACTAATTTTATTGATAGAAAAATGCTTAATCTCGCGACAAATCTTATCACGACTGTTTCATGAACGTGGTACCTACAAGCACCGACTGTTTCAGACCATTCCTTGAAGTTACTCTTGATGTTGATACATAAAGTTGACTATGCGAGAAAATTGGTTCTGGTAGTAATATTCTAACTTGTTTGAGTGAATGCCCTTGGCTTAATAGTAACTGCAAAACATACAAATATATGAAATTGTCTACGTTGAAATTTAAATGAAATTCTTGTATCAATAGCTTAATACTACTCTTTTTTCGAAAACTATAGTTGGGGTAACTATAAAAAAAAAAAAAAAAACTATATATAGGGTTGTTATAACTTACTCCCTCCGTCCCAATTGTATGTCGCTTTAGGAAAAAAAAAATTGTCATAAATTATATGTCACTTTACAATACCAATGCAACATTAATGTTATTTTTCCTATTATAACCTTAATTATTTATTACTCTCTCTTCTTTCAATTCTTTCATTTATCTTTCCCATATTACTCCCTCCGTCCCAAATTGTATGACGTTTTGGGCATTTCACACATATTAAGAAATGTAATTAGTATTGTGTGGGAAAGAGATATTATGAGTTGTTTTACAAAATTGTCCTCAATAAATGATATGGGAAAGATAAATGAAGGAATTGAAAGAAGAGAGAGTAATAAATAGTTAAGGATATAATAGGAAAAGTAACATTAATTTTTCATTGGTATTGTAAAGCGACATATAATTTGGGACAAATATTTTTTCTAAAGTGACATACAGTTTGGGACGGAGGGAGTATTTATTAAGGACAATTTTATAAAATAACTCATAATATCTCTTTTCCACATAATATTAATTGCATTTCTTAATATGTATGAAATGTCCAAAACGTCATACAATTTTGGACGGAGAGAGTATTATATAAATTCAGATAAAGAAAATTTTTTGTTCATTATATAGAGCAGTTTTGGTGTTTTTGCACATGCGGAAGAATTCCATAATTTAATAGCATGAAGATGTAGTAAATTAAGCTTAAGCCCTTGTGGATAAAGCCCTTGTGGCTAAAATAATCCACTTAAATTGACATCTGGAAGAATCGAATAAACTTTAAAGAGGAGCATACTCTCAGATTCAAGCCAATACTACCAAGCCAACCCAAATGGGTTAACTCCACTCATGCATGTAATCTCACTTGCAATAATCTCCAACCAAATACACCAATTTTTCGATGGTATTGATGCACTCCATAACTTCTTTACAACCCTCACTTAAGAGCTGTCAAATTCAAACTCTTGACCACGAGTTAATCAACCAATTATAGCCCTCAGAATAAGTAGTTACAACTTACTATCTCCTCAAATTCTGCATGTTATTCTATTTCTAAAGACTATAAAGTGGAATTCCACTTCAAGTCCCATTTCCATATGTTATTTGACCAAGCGCTCATTTTTACAATTTTTACTTCTTTATCACTCGATAACAAATAGTATAAATTTGGGAATCTAAATTTCAATCTTTCTTCACCACACCATAAATAATTCCAAAACAAAATGCTATCTCCATTAACCTTACTCACTGAAAATGTACTAGTGAAAATACAAGCATGCATGCATCCACTCAATCCATTTATTTGGGAAATTCAATTTATGAGTCCTCATCCTTTCTTCAATCCTTTACCTTCCTCGAACCACTTTTGTCCAATCCTCTCTCTTTCTCGTATTTGCTAGATCTCAATAGATATAGGTCACGTTAAAGTGTTTCACCATCTTTCCACATATATAAATAAGTCGTATTTGCTAAATTCAAAACCCGTTTGCCATAACTTTTTCAAGAAAATAAAAACATTTTGAATAAGTAAAAAAACATTTATAAGAGTGATGCTTGCGTTTGTTTTTACATCTTTTTTAAAAAATCAAATCTAAAAACATATTCAAAAAAGAAATAAGAAGTTGTTAAGACTAGTCTAAAAAAATTAGAAGAGAGAAAATAAGTGTCAAAAGTTTGAGTTAATTTTGTAATAAAAAATCTCTTTTATATAGTTGTGGCCAAACAAACAAAATTTATTTACAAAAATTTATTTTTATTATAATAAAAAAACGCAAAATAAATTCTATTTTTTTTTATAAAATCTCTAAAAATATTGTTTAAATTATTCAATCTCAAAATCACTTTGATTTTAATTGGTTACAAATGGACCCTCAATAAATACATTGATTTATGATTTTTTGTCTCTTTGTGAGATTTTTATTTTTTGGTGTGTTGAAAAAATGAAGAAAGTACAATGTAACTCTCTACAGAGGGTATTTGTCTCAACTAATACCGACGTAAACATCTTTTTGGAGTTGAGATTTCTGTGAGGGATGCTTAAAAATAAAATGATTGAGAGTGATGCTTTAATCTACAAAATAATGATAGGTTTTGTATGATTGAGAGTTACAATCTAATAAATTTAAGAGACTATAAAACGTATACCCTCAAATTTAATCGATGGACCGAGAGTTATCTATAAAAATTTAAATGTTCTTAAAAATATTGCCGTCCATATTTACTCTTCCATATTACTTATTTTAACACAAGAAAAAAATGTATTTTCATCCATCCATCCATTTTATGTTTTCCAAATATACTTATTTTAACATGAGTAAAGAGTAATGATCTTCTTTTCTTTTTATCTCTTGTGAGCCGTCACGAAAACTCTAGTTTCTTCTCCTTCATCCACCAAAGAGGGGTGATTTATGATCAATTTTTGACCCAAAATCACCCCTCTAACTCGTTTTTCTCTTTCCCTTTTATTGAAATAAGTGATTTTCACATCTATTTCGTTTTTTATTTTGTGATTTCGTTGTCTTCGTGCGACGTTGGTTTGTTCGTCGTCTTTGTGCGACGTTGTTTGTTTTTCTTGTTTCTCTCAGGTATTTGATCGGTTCAGATTGTCATATCAGCTTCGATCCAGTGCAGATCCAATCGATGGCTTCGGCGGCATCTATGGTGCAGATCTGGAGACATGGTTATTCTGAAGATTTAAATATAGTCATATGTGTAGGCATTTGTACTTTGCCATTTTATGCTGTTAACATGGATGTTGTGAGTCTTTCACATATTCATCCTTGATGTTTTTAGCGAATTTACATTATATCGATGTACTCTATCAATTTGAATGAATGAATGAATATCTTTTATTTTGTAAAAAAAAAAAAAAAAACATCAGTAAAGAGTAAAGCAGATCTCAAAGTCTTAAATGTAAACTATCAACGTAACTAATTTATATTTTAAGTTTTCAAAAAATTTAAATAGATTGTATAACAAACTTTTTCTACACCGGCGTTCACTCCATATGTGTATGTCCGCTCTTTTTTATTGTGTTAATGCATATGAATCACAAATAATAATTTTTATTAAATTTTGATTTTGATATAAAATATTTTGATTAAAATTATAGGTATATTTTTTTTGACAAAGTACATATATTTTGCATTTTCATATAATAACAAGTTATACTTATATTTTTTAATGATACTAACAATAAAACATTCATATATGCAAATTTATATATAGAGTCGTGTCTAATTATGATTTTTAATATTTTTAAATGGGTCATTTAGTTAACTTTTATATTTCATTTGATCACTATAAGTGGTTAAGACTCTAAAATAAATAACTAACATAGTTGAACAAATCTATATGTCCACATAATATTAGAATATAATAATTAAACAGTTTACGCTAACAAGTGTCGTAATGCATTAGCTAAGGAAACAAAAAAAAATAGAAGTTTTATATTAAAAATAGGGACCATAAGTGGGGGTCGAAATTTTTTAGGGACCAAAAATTGATGAAAATTTTTATATGGACTAAAACTTGAAATTTAAAAATTTTATATGGATCAAAAACATATTTAACCTCTTTTTTTTTTAATGTTGATATTAATATTCACTTTCTTCGTTATATATTTTCTTTTTACAAAACTTTATTCGTTATATAAAGAGTGCTAATAACACTTTTTTTTAACGCTCACTCTAATACTTATTAGATGAAATCTATGTGGAGCTTACACTTTTGAAATTGTTTTAAGTGAAAGATTGTTAGAATATTTTATTATATATTTTAACCTTTTTTAATTGATTTATTTAATAGAAAAATACTAATGAGTGCTCTTAAGAAATTGATTAGAGAAACAAATACAAAAAGTATTATGTTCGGAAGTGGTGTACTAATTCAACTTGTTAGAAATTACTTTTCTCAAGAAGCCAAATTACTAACACATTGAAATTGACACATGAGAGAATCGAACTTGAGACTTTGAGAAAAACACACCGCAAAGTTTTAAGTCAACACCACTAGATCAACCTAAATGGGTTAACTCATTAGAAATTCATAATTTGTTATTTCTAAATCAAATCATTTGTATACTTCACATTTTTGAATGAATTTTTATCGAAATGTTTATAATATTATAAAAATCTCTTCTGGAAAAAAATTGAATTCATAACTTGTTAAAAAATTAAACTTTTGCAAAAGAGAATTCTATAACGTATTAAACATGACCACAAAAAATAATACAAAATTTCGAAGGATACACATGATTATACATAAATGTAAGGATTAAAAGATGTGAAGGAATATTTTTGAAGGACCAAAAATTGATTGAAATTTTTTTAGAGACTTAAACTTGAAATTTGAAAATTTTATAGGAAGTGTAACGCTCTAATCGTTATTTAATTATTTTTGATTGTGTGGTGTCATTTTATATGGTTTTTGGTGATTTATGTGGTGTATATATATATTTATTATATGATTATTTTATTAAATAATTAAAATAAGAGGAGAATATAATTAATTAGAATTTGGGGGTTATGTCATAATTAATATAGTTAGTGGGGAGTTAATTGCTAATTAGGGGAGTTACATTTTGGGAGTTAAGAAAAGAAAAAAACAGAGAAAACGTTTTTACGTGAAAACAGACAAGTTTTGGGAGAAAAGCCAAGTGCAAGGGAGAGGAGCCTAGGAACCAATTTCTGCTGTGTTAATTCTGCAATTCTAAGGTAAGGGTGAGGTTTACCGCAATTTTATAGGTTCTGAATTCTGATTTTGTTCTAACAGGTTTATGTGAGAATTGGGAGAAGTTAGGTTTTTGTTGATTAATGGGTTTTGAGTGTAGGAATCGTTGAATTGAGGTTAGAAATGGGTTCTGAGTGCATAAAACCTTTCATTGTACATCTGTAAACTAATTTGGGGAGTGAATTGAGGAAAAATGGGATTTTTGGGAAAAACCTGCATTCTGCCCGTACAGAAGTTCATCGCTCGCCTCGCGAGTAGCCATTGCTCGCCTTAGCGAGTGAACAACTTCATCGCTCGCCTCGCGAGTGATACAACTCGCCATGGCGAGTAGCCTTGGGAAAATCTGGATTTTTAAAATGTTGTTATAAGCCGTAATTTGGGTAGTACTATGTACCTAGATGATTATAAGGATGCCTAGAGCAAGTTTTAGGTTTAAAAGATGATTAGGGAGCTTAGAATTGAGGTTTGAGTGAAAAAAATATCATTTTTCCTGAGAGCACCATATTTCTGTTCGCCTCGAGTTCGCCTCCAACTCGCCATGGCGAGTGCCTGATTTTCCTGAGCTCGCCATAGCGAGTAGATGTGCTCGCGAGGCGAGCTACCCAGTATTTTGTTGGTTTGATTCTGTTGTTGTTGGATGGTTTATCTTGTTGAATTAAGCATGGCTTGTATGTTGATATATATTTCCCTAGATGTCCTGGTTGGTTGTGATGAATAGATGCTGACTGAATGTATGTTGTATTTAATTAAAAATTTACTTAAATGTTGTAAGTTGGATGGTGAATCATATATATGTATATGTTTAGGTTGGTTGGTATGTAGATATACTCAAGGGGATTAGTTGCATAAACATAACAGTGGGAGAGCTTCGGCTCTGGAACGCTTGGTCGTTCAAAGTGGTGGAGTACTAGTTACTCAAAGTGGTGTTAGTGGTGAGGACTTATGTTCTGATGAGAATGCTTTAACCATTCGACAGCGGTGTGGGTCACGGCCCTGATTTTTGGTACCACATGCATGGGTGTTTAGAGGAGTCTTAGTGGAGTGGTGATGGATTGCATATGTTGTTGAGAGGGTTATAAATTAATATTAATGATGATAAGTGAAAATGATGATACTTATACAATATTGTTGATGAATTATCTGATAGGGTGTTAGATTCAATTGATGCATTCTTTACCTATATTTTGTTGTGAATCTCACCCCTTCTGCTTGAAAATGTTGCCCTTCCTATGGGTAACTTGCAGGTGATCCTGAGTAGTTGGTGGTGGCTCAAAGTGTCTAGGACTCTGATACGTGGGATGGGATTTATAGTTTAATTTCTACCTATGTATCAATTTTTGGAACAAGTTAATGTAGCCTTTGTTTATTGTTGAATTATTATGTTGAGGCCTAGTGCCAAGATTTATTGTTGGATAATGGAGTTTAATTTTGAAGAATATTCCGCTGCAAATTAATGGAGTTTTATGAAAGATGATGTTAAATAGTTTTATCCTATTTAAGAAATTTATGTTTAGTAGTGTGACATGCCGTTTGGTGTTGAACTCTGATTTTATGATTATAATTAAATTGATTATGGGAAACGGGGTGTTACAGGAAGCAAAAACGTATTTAACCATAAAAAAAAATGTACATAAGACTCTTCTTATTATAGTGTTATATTTTCACGATGGTGAAAAAACATTATATTGTTGAACCATAACATCAGGAGAATTAAGTTGAATCCAAAGGGGTCCAAAATCCAAATAGTATTCCTTATTTAAATCTTTTGGTTCAATTTTCAACCATCAACAAGGAATGCAAACAAAACAAGGGATTGAGGTTATACTTCAATTGAATTAAATGTTGCCTTTGGATGCATATAGTCTCGGCTAACACCATGACCCTCACCAAACGTGGTAGTCATGCATATCAACACACTCTCACCTTATAATACGGTTGTTTGTCTTTCTCAATCACCTAACCAATTAAATGAATTTCAAATACCAACAAACCAATTCTCTATAAAAATAGAAAAACACTCGAGATTCTACCTTTCTCACTCATTCCTATGGGACCCCATTGATACTATTAAACTTTGATTTTAGATACAGTAATGGTCCACATACCCTATTGCTTGTCTTTGTCTACCAATTATTCTACATGCAAAACCTCCATTTTTTCCTCTCTAGGTCCATATGTTTGTTCACTTGTTATACATTCACAAGCTAAGTTTATTCTTTATTCTTTATCATTATCATTATCATTATCATTATTATTATTATTATTATTATTATCATCATCATCATCATCATCATATTGGTACGAAGTTTCGACGATCGTTTAGAAGTGACTAATCTCCGTCGAAGAATATGTGGAACATATAAGGTGGATTCTTCCCTCCCAATTAGATATTTTTCAAACGCAAAGAGACAGAAATCGAATCCATGAAGCCTTTCACATGCTTATAGAGCCCAAGTCTCATACCACCTGAGCCAATTCAATGTTGGTTAAGTTAGGATTATTCTAATACATACGTTAAAAGGCACACATTTGAGATTGAGAATGAGAATTAAGTGCTCAAGTTAATTCAAACAGGAATGTTCATACAAAGATTATATATAAAAGTGCAAAATATATATTATATATATCTTCTTCAAAAAAATATTTATTATATATATACTTATAATTTTAATCGAAATCAAAATAATTTTGATCAATACTATATAAAAGGGAAGGTCTGAACACTAGTAATTAAATAAAGTATTTCTGAGCACTAAAACAAAATCTTAGAAAAGAGAAAAGTGTAATATTTGATTTTGAACATCATTAAGGGGCAAGAAAAGAAGAGGCGTGCCATTTGATGGAGTTTGATTTAAATTAGTGCTTGACTTTAATTTGCATTCACTTTTATCACAATGTCGATCATATTTTACCTTAATTATATGGGATCCTAATCTTTTGCATCAGTCATTCTACAGTTTAGTTTGATCCTCCTCAAGCATCGCTCTTAGAAAGAATAGTTAAGAGTGAAATGAGATGTTCTAGAGAAATAGAGAGAAAATGAGTAGATAGAGAATTTTCAATTCCCTTCAAATTAACTTGTTATTCTTTATGAGTGCACGTCACATAGTGGCACTAGAGAATAAAATAGAAAATCAAGATATAGTGAATTTATGAGAGAAATAGAGAAACTATGATACATCTTTGGCCCTGTTTTTTTCTACTTCTCGAAGAATATAAATCAAATACAATATCAATTAAATACTTATTAAAAAAATATCTTTTTAGAATGTATAAAATTGAGTAAAATGAGCTTTAGTAAAAAGTTGTTGAACGCTACTTTAGAACTATTTGTTAGTAACAAACTATACATATATTTTGGACAAGGCATATTGTAACAACTATGCATATCTTTCTTACTAAAAAAAACTATACATATTTTTTTCAATGATACCAACAATGTAACAACTATAGTATTCTTTTAACTAAATTTGTTATAGGGTTTGGAAATGAAAAAACCAACCATTAGATTCAAAGTTTTGTACAATATTTTGTCAAACAACTTTTAACTTAAAAACTCCGTCAAAAAAAAAAAAAACTTTTAACTTAAAAATATTGTAAAACTAAAAATAATAAAGTAACCAAACAACTTTAACTTCTTTCTTAAAACCATTAATTTTATTTTTGTTTTAAAGTAGCTTTTAAACTGTACAAAAGTCAGGCCAAACCATGTCTATCAAGGTTGTAATTAAGTAATTAGATACCAATGATCAATATCAATTTTTTTGTCAAGTAATTAGGCTCAAGTGGTTAATATATATTATATATAAATAAAATAGTTTGTTTTGGCTCTTTTGAGCTGGTTTTTTCTCTTTCCAAAATCACCTTCAACTTTTAATACAACGTATAACATAATTTTTTTCTCTTTCCAAAATTACCCTAAACTTTCAATAAAGAAATAGAGAAACTAATGAAGATTGTGATTAATTAAATAGATACCAATGATTAATATCAATTTTTTTTAGTCAAGTAATTAATCTCAAGTGGTTAATATATATATATATATATATATATATATATATATATATATATATATATATAAAATCTGTTTTGTCTTTTTGGGTGGTTTTTTCTCTTTTAGGCCAAATATCACTTTTGGTCCTTTTAGTTTGACAAAATTCTCAAAATAGTTCTTTTAAGTTTTGAAAGTTTCAATTAGGTCTTTATAGTTTGACAGAATTCTCAAGTTAGTCAGTTAAGTTTTAAAAGTTTCAAATAGGTCCTTTTAGTTGATAAACTATTTCACTGTTACCTCTTCTGTCAGGCTCTGTTTAACTGATGTTCATGTAGCCTTTAAGTTGTTGACTTGGATCAAAATGATGCCTTTTAAAAGTTCGAGGATGTCAAAACGTTATGTTTAGCGGTCACAAATGATCATTTATAATGCTAGAAAGACATCTATTTACAATAACAAATGCCTTTCTAACACTATTAAACGATATTTATAGTCCTAGAATGATCATTTGTGATGATTAAACGTAACGTTTTAACACCCTGGAGCTTTTAAAAGGTAGCGTTTTGCTCCAAGTCAACAACTTAATGGCTACATCAATTAATTATTAACTGACAGCAAGGGTAACGGTGAAATAGTTTATCAACTAAAAGACCTATTTGAAACTTTTGAAACTTAAAGGACTAACTTGGAAATTCTATCAAACTAAAAGGATCTAATTGAAACTTTCGAAACTTAAAAGACTAACTTGGGAATTCTGTCAAACTAAAATGATCAACGTGGTATTTGGCTAATATTTATTTATCAGACTTTACTTAGACCAAATTTTAAATTATTCGCTTTCCCCTATATATTTGGGTGGATTCTAGGGTGAGGGTTCTAACAAGTCCCTCATCGGTGGACCATTGTGAAAAACATTAATAGCCATTTGATTAATCTAATTGCTTGTATCCTACCATACACTCTTTACACAATATCACGCTTCTTTGTTTTCTTCTCTCTAGCCTTTTCCGTTTCTATTTTTCTGCTCACTTAGCATTGATAACCTCCCTTATATTAAATCAAACCGCTCCAAAAAAAGAATCAAATGCGGCTCCATCTTCCTCCCTCACTCCCTAATCAAGCTTACGATATCTCATTCAATTTAGTTACTTTTTAATTCCAATAAAAGTTGATAGATTAAAATATGAATATCTAGTGGGAAGTGATGTGAAAATTTTGAGTCAAACTTTACATATGGATCTATGTCGCTAAGCCCCTTTTCTGATTCACTTTTGTGTTTTTATCAAATGACAGTTAGAAGATGATGGAAAATAACATAAAAGAGTGCAGACGCTGGATAAAAGATTCAGATAGGCTAAGTAGAGAGAGAAAGAAATTGGATCAGGTGAGGTGATGGATAATTAGATAATGTGGCTGCTTTTAATCTAACGATGAAATTGAATGATCCATTGGTGAGGGACTTAATTGCTCCCTCACCCTAGAATCCACCATATATTTGAGTATTAATAAAAGATAATCAACTTCTTTTTTAAATTTTCTCTCCGGTTTGGATCCTCTACCCTATAGTAGGGTGTTGTATAGTTAGATTTCAAAACGGAAACCTAAATTTGTTTCTCTAGCTTTTATTTTTACGCAAAAGTTGTTTCTCTTCCTAAATCTTATGGTCCCTAGGTTTCTTCTCACCCTTTTTTTTTTTGAAGGGTTGTTTTTTTTTAGCTAAGGCGGCACACAACAAAAAATAACAGAATTCAATAATTCCTAAATGGCCACATCTTCTATACAATCTCTCTCTAGCCAAATTTCATTCGTTAGATTTTTTCCTCTCAAACGAAACATCTTCCTTTAAAATAAATAATAATAATAATAATAAGGGAAATGCTAACTGGTGCCTCAGGGACACTCGTTAAAGATATGAAAAAGGAAATTATATAATAGTTAATGCATTGAAATTGTGTAATTAATTTATAATAAAGTCAGACAGTTTTCTTATAATAATAATAATAATATCTAAGGGGCAATTTTTGGCCGAATTTGAGTATCCAGAATAATTAAGAATATAACTCCAAATTATGTAACCCCAATTCTAAACCATCGGTTATTGAATCACTTTATTTTTTTTTTTATGGACCAATTTGATAATGGCAATTTCAATCAATGACTCTTCAAAAAGGAAAAGATACAAAATTTTAGCCCTACTTACAATCAATTCATTCTTTTCGATTATCTTATCTTTCCAAAAGAGTGGTGCACCATTCTCACCCGTAAAAGAGAAAAAAATCTTCAATAAAAGTATAGAAAAGCATCACTATCTTGCATTAAAGTTCTCATCAAATTAATAAGAAAATTAACTTCATTCGGAAAACCAACATTCTGTGGTCATTCACCTTCAGCAAAAAAAAAAAAAAAACCTAACTAAGTTTTATACTAGAAATTTACATGACCAAATCATTGCAAACATGAAACCATGATTCAAGGTTTAAGACTCAAAAGAAGATAATTTTTCATGTAAATTTATTCTTCTTCTTTCTTCTTCCAACTTCATGGTTTTCTCACAAACCAAAACAACCAACATGTTGATGATGAAGATTTTTGTCTCTATCAATCAAACCACGAACGTTTCTGAATTCTTCAACATGACAAGGAATAGTAATGGTTCCTTTTTGATCAAATCCATATTCTTCTTCTGCTTCTTTCAATAGTTGAATGAAAAGAGGGTGATTGAAGTACATCACCGGCACAACAAACCTTTGTTGTTCTTCTCCTAGACCAACTTTTATCGCCATAAACCCTTTTGGAACACCTTTGAACTCTTGCTTATGTTGAAGATGGTGTCTATGCAAATGAAGATTCTTTGGACTCTTTTCAACCAAACCCATTTTTGCTAAACCCAAAAGGAACACAAAGAGACCAAAAGACTCAAAAACTTTGAAGTGAAAATATATTGAAACTAAAGGAAAACTGGTTCTGGATATTTTATAGCTTTTTTGATGAAGATAAGGGAAGAGTATCCCATAGGGTTTGAAAAGATGGTCATGGTTTGATAATGATAATTATAGAGTAATAACAAATGGAAAACGCATAAATAACATGAAGACTTTGAGAATATATAAGGAGGGGACTGGGGAGAGAGGAGGCAATGAATTCAATGAGTAGGGCCACTAGGTTTTAGACTTTTAATAGGATTGTACACCGTTTGATCTTGGTTGGTGATGATAATCACCATATTTTGTGGATCAATCGGATTATTCCAACAAATTTAGAGGAGGAATAGGGAAGTTAGTTGGAATTCCATTTGGCTAAGAAAAGTCTTGCCAACACTTTAATACTTATTTATTCACACAAAAAAACAAAAAAATATTTGTGAGGGGGTTTCACACAAAAAACAATTGAATACTTTGATTAACTAAAAATAGTTTGTTTTTAAGTTTGCTATTATTTAGGCATGCATAGATTTCGATTTAATTTTTTTTATACATATTTCCATTTGTTTAATTTTAAATTTGAAAAAAAGGGATAATTTTAGAATACATTTTTTTTTTACAAGGTAATTTTAGAATACATGTTTGAGGTAATTTTCCTCAAGAAAAAAAAATGTTTGAGGGTAATTTTCCTCAAGAAAAAAAAAGTTTGAGGGTAATTTAAATATATATTAAATATATATACTATATATAAAGAAAACTACCCCTCTCAGCACTTTTAGACTGACTTTTTCCTTTTCAAAAATACCCTTAATTTTCAATACAAATAACACATGTAACAAATATATAAGAATAAATTTAAATATCAAAACAAATGTAACAAACACGATATATATATATATATATATATGTCTGATTTTTTTTCTTTATTATTTAAAAAGTGTAATAAACTAGATGATTATATTTATATTTACTTTTTTATTATCCAATTATACCCTTAAACAAATTTTTCTATAATAAAGATAATATTTAGGTTATATTCTGTTTGTTATGATTTGAAAGCAACAAACATTTATATTTTTAATTTTAATCAAAATATTATAAAAAAAAACACCGTTCATAATTCAAACGTTAGCGCAATAAAAAAAAACGGAAAGACGGGTATGTGAGTGCCCATCTTTTCGCTAGTTTGCTATAACAAAAAATATAATTATTCAAAAAAAAAATTACATGTTTCCCCTCTAATTTTCGTATTGATGTAGAAGTATAGATGATATCTGCGTTTAACGGTAGTGGGTTGACAGTCTAAAACAACTTTGCACACACAACCTATCTAAACATTTAAAATTGTCACATCAATTAATATTTTTAATTTGTATGACAATTCTAAATGTTTTAATTAATTATATGTGCGATGTTTTTTAACTATCAACTCACCACCGTAAATATTCTAAATACTGCCTCTACAAAAATTTATAAATTATCTACCCAGACCATAAGAAAATGCCACAATAAATATACCATGGCAACAACTGAGAACATCTCCACAATTTAAGTAACTAACCTCTATTCATAAACTTATTATAAGATCTCAAATTTTATAATGAATTGATGTAAGTTTTTTTAAAAAATAAACAACAATTAGATGTAATGTTAATCATTAGTGTAATATTGTTTTTAAATAAATAATGCAACGATTTTTAGTAAGCATTTATTTCTTTAATTTGGAGAAAAAGATAAATTTCACTAAACTAATAAAGATATTCTGACTTTATTAGTGACTAATTTTACTAATGAAATCAGACTTTATATTTAAACAAAGTCTTATGAGGCAGAATCTAGTGGCACCCCTAATCAGTTACTATTTTATTTCTTGAGCCAAGTGTGTCATGCTGAACGCATGATAGGTTTTGTATTTTGTGAAGCCCATAATGGTAGATCATGAATAAATTATTTCACGAAAAGCAAAGTCAACCTAAAAATTGCCGTTCTGTTTTTGCAGCAAGTTGGTGTTGTATATTCACTTATCCACAAAGATTCCTTTCCCTTTCACGCAGAAAATTGTTTTATTTTTAAGGAACGCATAAAATAATTAGATAACGAAAAAATGAAAGGAAAAATATAATTGAATCTATTCCTTTTTATCTTTTTCTCTTTTTGATAATATGAGTATATTTCTTTTAAGAAAATGTGTTCCGTTTGTTTTATATTTTATTTTTATGGTGGCCATCGAGATTATTCAATTCATGAAGACTAAAACCAAAGGTAATGATGGTTACATGATGCTCGAGCTGTATATTAGCAAAGTTTATAATCGAGTAGATTGAGATTATCTTAAGGAAATCATGATCAAGATGGGGTTTAATAACCGGTGGATCTATTGGATGTTTTATGTGTGTGGAATCAAATGATTACTATGTTCTTGTTAACAATGATGCGGTGGATCCTATAATACCAAGTCGAGGTTTACAACAAGGGGATCATCTCTCCCCTTATATCTTCATCATTTGTGTGGAGGGCTTGTCCTCCTTAATTCCCCACGCCAAGGAGAGGGGCGATACCCATGGCACTTCTATTTGAAGGGGCGCCCCTCCGGTCTCTCAGAGTTGAAGAGCATCATGCGCAAATTATGAAAAACATCCTTATTCTGTACGAGGAAGACTCTGGTAAAGCTATTAGTCTTCGCAAATCATAGATATATTGCAGCAGGAATGTTCCTGACATTTTAAAGACTTCCATCACATATATTTTGGGGGTTCAATTTATGTTGGGTACATGTAAGTATTTGGGACTTCCGTCCATGATCGGCAGAGATAGAACAACAACTTTTTCTTCTATTAAGGGTGGAGTGTGGCAAAAAAATAAATTCTTGGAGCGACATATGTCTATCCAAAGCATGTCGTGAGGTAATGATTAAATTAGTTGTGCAGGCCATCCCGTCTTAGGTTATGAGCATTTTTCTCCTTCCTACCTCTCTTATCAATACTATTGAGAAGATGATGAACTCAATTTGGTGGGGTTACGGTGGTTCAAACAATAGTGTTATTCATTGGATGTCTTCGGAAAAGTTGTCGATGCATAAAAATTATGTTGGTATAGGTTTCACGGACCTTACTACTTTCAATTTGGCAACGCTAGGCAACAAGGCATAAAGATTCAAACTGATCCAAATTCTTTGGTTTCCTGGTTATTTAATTTAAAGCTCGGTAGTTCCCCACTTAGAGTTATCTTACGACCAACCTAGGTAACAATCCAAAATTTGTGTGGTAGAGTATCTTGCGAGCTCGATTTATTGTTATAGGTGGTGCATCGGGCCAGAAAATTCTATTCCCATCCTTGATGAACCATGGCCTTTGAGTGGATGTCATATCGATGGAAATATTCTATCGACGCATTATGTTTGTAATCTTCTATAAATAGCCTAATCGATATTTCGTGTGAGAGTTGAAACCACGACATAACCTATGCTATTTTGAGTACTCCATTACCAGAACATATCCCGGATAATAAATTGGTTTGGAAAGCCGAGAAAAATAGGTTGTACTCTGTTAAAAGTGCTTACATGCTTTGTGTGGAAATGTTGGTTGCAACATCCCATATTCGACGATCAGGTTATTGGTATGGTATTTGGCGCCTAAATGTAAAAAAGAAAAAAAAAAGTGAGTCCACTCATGAAGACTTGGGGCATGCAATTTTTTATTGCCCTTTTTCTACACAAGTTTAGTGAGTGTCTGGAATATGGGACAATATTCATAAAGTTGTTCGCACTACTACTTCAACATCAGAAGCAATCTTCTTATTACTACAACAACTCACGTCGGACAATCTTCTTATTATGGTAAGATATTAATGAGCTATGTGCACAAGTGGTAGAGTGAGCATTTTATTTGACAGAGGAATGTAAGTTAGCAAATGTTCCTAAGAGCATATCAATTTTGACCAATACGCTTCGATCACAATAGTTTCAATGGTGATACCTAATTCTATTGTTGAACCAGCAAGCCAACTTCTCAATGAGCCTCAAACTGCCGGCTCAAATATAATATTAATGGCTCTTTTTTGAGTCATCTGAACATAACATGGATATGTATGTGCCTGTGAGATGATGAGGGTGATTTTGTTTTGTCCAAAACATTGTGTGTTACTTAGTTGTGCACCGTAGATGTGGATAAAGCGCTAGGTTTATTTCATGTGTTTCAGTGGATCAGTGATATGCAATTTGATAATGCCAACTTCGTGCTTGATTCAAAAACAACTATATATGCATTCCATATGAACCGGGTTGATGCTACGGAGTTTGGTCGCGTCATAACAACTTGAAGGAATTTTTTCGCCACCCAATTTACAAACTATAAGGTTGCATTTAATAGGAGACAAGCAAACAAGGTGGCTCATGCTTTTGCAGAGGTAGCCACATTATGAGCTAGTTCCACTACTTAATTATTTTAATGTACCTCATTGTATAAACACTTTTATTATTAATGAAATGATATAGACATCTTTTATTAAAAAAATATATATGTACTGAAAATGTAAACTTTTTGTACATATACATCATATCAAGTTTTGCCAAGTAGATATATATTTATGGAGATGTTTTATGAAGTAATCTAAGAATGTGTGATCATGAAGAGATGTTATTAGAAGCATGCGTAAAACAATTTTAGATTGTCTGTAAACGAATAAACCCCTATTTTTGTTTCTAAAATTATCATTTTAGTTTCAATTTGTTTTTTGTATTCAAATATTTGAAAGAAAAATTAAAAATCATTGTATGTCTAGCTATCAGTAATAATTTATTTCCCTTTTTTTATGTAAACAAATTTAGGTTGAAAGAGGACTTAGAAATATATTTATAAAGAATCATACACATGTTCAACCCAAGAATTGGTATAAAATTTAAACCAAATCCTCTAGGTTTGTCGAACATCCCCAAAAGAGTTAACGAACTCAACATCATTTCGTCTGGCTTTCGGGTACGACACAGTTTTACCAGTGGAGATCTATGTACAATCAGCCAGAGCACAAAGACAAATGAAAATTCCAACAGATCAATATTGAAATATGATTTTTGATGACTTGGTTGATGTAGATGAAGAAAGGCTGACTGCATTTGACGGACTTTTAAGACAAAAAGAACACATTGCAAAGGCCTATAATAAAAAGGTAAAATACAAATCTTTCAACAATGGAGATTTGGTTTGGAAAGTACTTTTTCCTATGGACAAAAGAGACAAAGTCTTAAGCAAATGGTCATCGAATTGGGAAGGACCATTTGAAGTCATACAAGTATTTTCAAATGGTGCTTACGAAATAGAAGAATTGGCTTCCGACAAAAGAATATTCAGAATAAGTGGTAAGTATTTGAAAAAATACAGGTCTATCTTGCAGGAAGTCAACATAACACAAAAGTAGTTCTTACGAGAAACGAAAAACACGACATTATGATTAAAATAAAATTAATTCCAAGAGTCTAAAGTCTTAGATATTGTCGAGTATTGCTAGAAAAGCATTGGAAATCAAAATGGCATTTTCATTAAGTCAAAAGTCAACTAAAGGGCCAAAATACAATGTTGAGATGTGGATACAACCATTAAATTCAATTCGACACCCTAGTTACAGAGGCTAGTTTTTGGCCCTAAAAAGGGAAAACCTAAAATCTCGCGTTTTCTATGAAATGAAAGCGGACAAGAAACCAGATGATTTCGACATCGAGACAGCAGAAAAGACAAAGATCGGACATTGAGTATTCGCCGTCTACCCCTGGAAGTGGTTGAATGAGCCTGGACTTCCTCTCGTTGCCTTTACAGGTACCGTCGGAGTCGCAGGTGAGCCTAAACACCAAGCCTCGAGGAAGAAACCTCAAATGGAAATGACCTCTAATGTTCATGATAGCCCACCTGCTACGAGCTAATTCCCGACGCTCAAAAAGGTCTTGGAATACAGGGAAAATTTCATCCACCGGGAGCCCGTCTTCAGCCATCACGTTCAATATCATCAGGAAATAATTGGCCCCATCTTATCCATGGATGATTACTGCACGCAGGATATGCTTGATCTACTTTACGTTAGGATCCCGTTGTTTGAAAAGTTGAGACGCCAACGTTATGCAGAACATTGAATGCCCACTATCAGAAAGTTGTTGCATGAAGGCACACTTTTCTGCACAAGGCTGAGGTCAGAATGATAGAACATTTAGCTGATTGGCAGAGCCCTAAGCACCTCATGGTCTCTGGAAAGTTTTCGATGTCGGACGGAGGTTGCCCTGAATCTGAAAAGGTTTTTAATGCCAGAAACTACATTTTTTCTGAGGATAGGGAGAAAAACGTCATCTGGAAAATTCTCCGTTTTTTGCAAAATGCAAGTTTTCTGAAGAAGGAAGATGATTAGAAAGAGAAGGGATACATGTGTTTTATAAGCGACAAAATGGTCAAAGAAGTGGGTATGACAAGCCCTTTTTTGTGGTTCAGCAGTCGCCACATGTCTCCAAAGAGGGCGTGAATTTTCTAGTTGGTGGGAAAGTTTAAGATCTCGAGGGGAACCGATCAACAAGAAGGAGGCGTTGTAATGATGATGAATGGGGAAAATGCGAAAGATTCGAAGATGATGGGTTAACGCAGTCACCTAGCATCCCAGGATAGATGGAGAAGCCCACTAACTTTTCAACTATATGGAAGTGGTGGTCCATTGAATCTCGAAGTCATGTGACAAGAGGGATTTTGAAAAGACTACTCATGAAGTTCATGATTACCATGGCGTCATGCTTTAAAACACAGAGTTTTTCAAAAATGCCAATCTTCTCCTTCGAAAATTTTCGGTCGAAAATGGCCTTTTTGCAGGAATCGAAGTCTTTTCCTTCAACCTGAGGAGTTCGACGAAATGTGGATTTAATGCGAAAGGGTTCAAAAACCTTAGAGTTCGACAAGACGTGAGTCAGGATGCAAGACCGTCGAAGCAAAACAATTCCTGTTGAGGCGGAAAGATTTCGAATTTCAAAGAGAAATAGTTTCCTCAATGGAAAATGTGGGAGACAAGCGGTTGTCCAAATGGAAGAAGTATAAATAGTAGTTTTCCATAGGGAAAACGGGTCGCAAATCACATATAGAAATTCTACAACACTCGAAGTACCGGTGCGAGAGAAAATAGTTATACAAAATGTATGTAAAGGATTTGTCGAACTACCTTTATTTTTAATGCAATGCAATTTATCTTTTTTTTAAGTTTCTGCACTTTTAACTTTTAGTCTTTTATTTTGCATTTACTGCGTTTCTTTTTACTTTAATTTTTTTTTTTGTCGAAAGACATCATACGGTCTCGTTGTGTTCATTAAGCAACCTATGAACTTGATGAACGCGAACTCTTTTTTCTTAAAAACAAATGCACATGTCTTAGAATTTCTGGTTTGATCTTGCTTGCAATAATCAAAATCAACCCTTATTGTTTACCAAAAACACGAGTGCCTTTTTTGTTTTGTAATTTTTTTTTATTAATAATACATAGGTGCATTTGACATTGGGAGGTCACCATAGTTAAGATTTCAAAATATCGTATTACGGTAACTATGTGTGTCAACCTAGTTGAGATGTCAATCATCATAATTAATGTATGTTGTATTTATTGTTTAAAAAATGAAGTAATATTTAAGGGATCATTTTCTTAAACTTGGTTTAGGGCCTATAAAATATTAGAAACGGTCATGAGAGTTGTTGGTGATAATCATTCTCCCTCGACGAAAGTTAACACTTAACAGTGCAGGAGCATTTGTACATTATTTTTACTTTAATTGTTGTAGCATTTGCACATCTTTAACTTTATAAGCAATGAAATAAAACATGTAATTAAAACACTACCATTAGTCTATGTATGACTTAAGCTGCCTCGAACCTGCACACAACAATGATGAAGAGAACAAACACACTGCCACAGCAATCCACACAGTAATCCTTTGAGTTTGAGGTTGTTACTTCCCAAAATATGTTATTTTCTAAATTCAGATTTCAATTTTTTTTAAAAAATAATTTTCTAGTGTACTTTTTGAATCACAAAAAACAAAATGCTGATATATATATATATATATATATATATATATATATATATATATATATATATATATATATATATATATATATTTTATATAATAGAAGTTATTTTTGAGAGATTAAAAAAAAGTTTAAAAAAATGGGAAAGAGATTGAATAAAAATGAACAATTTAACTCTAACTGTGTCAGCATCGTCCCGCCATCCTAAATTTTGATACCAAAAATAAATGCACTATAATAAATACATAGACAATTTCTTATGTCACTCTACCAGCTTCTCGTTCCTCCTACGGCAACTTAGAGAGGTGTATTGGATTAGGATTTTAAAAGACTATTTTAATAAAAAAAAATCTTTAAGATTTTAAAAGACGGTGTATTGATTCTGTGAGATTTTAAAAGACTTTTTATGTAAAAGACATTATACACTCAAGTTTTTAAAGGATTTATCACACTGACTTTTAAGGATTTCAAAAGATTTTATGTGATTTTAAAATTTCAAAAGATTCAATGAATTTTAGGGGAAAAAGAACAAACTTACAAGCGTGAATGATAAAAATAATGAAAAAATAAATTCTAGTGTTTGAATAAAGAAAAATAAAACCAATAAAAAATTCTTTTACTATTGATTTTCAAATTTTAAGAATTTTATGAATTTTATAAGATTTAAAGGGACTTTAAAACACTCTAACACATTATTCTCAATACACATTTTTTATTTGTTAAAAATGTTATTCCCACAAAATTCAATTGTACATGTTTAAAATTATGCCAACACTTGCAAATCTTTCCAAAAAAAAATATTGTGTCAGCCATTACAAATCAGTCGAGTTACATGAGTATACTGAGTGTTAACTCAGTCAAACTCGTTAAACCTTCCAATTTTACCAGAAACCGATTTTACCTCAGAGTTAACACGATTTTTGTACCTAAAAACGTAAACTCGGTAATCTCGAAGAGTTAACACTCGATTTGCGGAACATTGATTACGACATACTCTCTATCATAATATTCTCAATACAATTTTTTATTTTTTTGAGATAGAGAGAGGGAGAGATGGGGGATGAGAGATGAAAGAGAGAGAGAATGGAGAGATAGAGAAACGAAGAGAGAAAGGGGAGAGAGAGAGAGAGAGAGTAACTTTTAAAAGAAAAACAATCTCAAGAAATCTCATCTTTTCATGAAAGACTTTTTCTTGTTAAAATTACACTACAAAATCCCACAAAATTCATCAAAATCCAATTTATTAAACAATCCTTCGAAATTTGAATGATTTTGAATACCACAAGACTTTTTTTAAGTGATGAAAATTTTTGATTGAATACCTCAAGACTTTTTTAAAATGACAAAGAGTCTTGATTGAATATCACAAGACTTTTTTTAAATTGCAAAAAGTCTTGACCACAAGACTTTTTCATAATTAAAAAGTCTTTTAAAATCTCATAGAATCATAATCCAATACATCCCCCTTAGATTATATAATCTATACTTATTAATAAAGGCAATACTTTTTGGTTTGGTGTAGCCTATTTTACATTCCAATTTTATCCTCTAACTTCAACTTATTATGTAACTTTCAATTTTAACAGTTTTTTTTTTAATGAAAAGGCAGCAGTTTTTTTTTTTTTTTTATGAAAGACAACAATTTTTTTTTATTGAATCAAAGAGAGCACATTCATATCAACTTCCAAAAAATCCTCTCTTAACAAAGATTTTTATTCAACTTTAACTTTTCATCAAACCACTAGGATTCATGGCAATTTACTGTCCCAAACTTGCAAGTGGTACAAGAAGGTGTACTAAATATTGTTTCTATCTTTTCCTCCCATTATCTCCTCAAAAACATTATTTCCTATTCGCATCACTTCAAAATTAAATTGGTGAAATGGAAAGAGATTGCTTCAAGAGAAATCAAAATAATTGAAGAATAGTGAAGATCAAAGTGAGTGGAAAGCATCATTGCAAACAAAGGTATCTAAATTTATATCATAGATGAGACCATTATTTGATTAGATCATTATGATACCATTATTTGATTAGATCATTATCTATCTGTAGCATATATAAATCCAAAGCATTGTTTTGATGTAACCTATTTTACTTCCCATTTTACCGTAAACTAAAATGCCATTGTTGCTATTCATAAATCAATCCCACTTAGAATTGAGCAGTTTTATGCGGTTCCACAATTTTTCCCAAGAGAGACAAACAATTGAAGGAGCATCAAGGTTAGAAGTTTTTATAATTTGTTTGAATTTTTTTCCATTAATTAAACTCTGCAGAATTTTGACTGTATGTTTCACTCTCAATTTCAATCTATTTTAATTAACATTTTCATTCTAATGTTGCAATACACTCTCATTTGCTGGTTGCACAATCTTACTTGATGGCGGATTGTACAAGAACAGCCAAAAGGATGCAATTACTTAAGAACTAAGACTACCGTGGACACATATATAGTAGAAGTGGCTTCATAGATGTTTTATTTTATAGTGATTTTTTTTCTTATATGCATTTGAATTCCTCGGCAACGAATTACATTACCATCATGAATATGTTTTTTTGGTTAATCCTCTAGGTGCAACAGTTAGAGTTTGTATCTGCAAGTTATGCTTTGATGAGTTCTTATGTTAATTTTATTTTTTAATAATGACGGTGTTCTTTTTTATCCATAGGGGCTCTCTACCTCTTGCAAGAGTTGATTGATGGTCCTGATATGCTTCCTAACATTTTGTGCTGTTTTAGAGTATGTTCTATATCCTGATTTTGTATCTTTGCATAAATATGTATGTGATTTGTACAAAAAAATAGAGAACAATGAATGTCTAAAGCATTCAAATGTCTATACTTTAGCGACATACAATGGTGGTGAAGAAGAAAAAATCCATATCAAATTGGAAATGAAACAAAATTATCAGAGAAAATATAATTGAGGTATATACATGAATCAAAGTGAGGGTCATTGTCTTGATTATATCTTCTGGTACATATTTACAAAAAATATTTTCTTTAGTAGTCTTTCATTTTCTTCATCAACATTTAATGGATGGGGGATGTCCAATATATGTTTGTTAGATGATATTTACCTGAATTGTTGTCATTCTATTTGTATTATATTTTTCAAAGAAAAAAAACTCTGAAAAAACAAGAGACGACGAAGATGGAAGAGGAATACCACATGCATGCCGCCACCGAAGAATGTAATAAGGCATGCCACACTTGACACTCCACCGCCAGGGTACCTTACACCATTGACGAGTCTACACTATAAAACGTTGAAAGGAAAGCTGCACACAACCCAGTACATCCATTAGTAAGCCAACATGGAAAGAGATTCATTCCATCCTTTTAAATTAATATATTTCTCTTTCTTTTGTGGACATTGAGAGTGTGGTGTCAATTGAGATGATGAACACATATTACACTTTGATGGTGAACTCTATATTTAGCAATTTTGATTCATGTATTGAAGAATGCTAGGTTTTTTGAATCAAAGAGGGAAGTAGTAGTATAAGCAAGCTTGAAAAAGAGGGCACGAGAAAGATCAAAGTACCAAGAGATGGTGCAAGCAATATAGAAACAAAGCCACATAGTGGGATGAAAAGATCAAGTAGTACTAGGATGAATATACATGCTCAAGTATTATGACACATAATTTGGAACAGTCCATAAATTATGGTTACCATTTTTGTTTGTTTAAGTCACTCGAGAAATTTGTGGCCTTCATGGTTTTTGTATGGTGTTGTTGTAATATATAAAGAATTGTAATATATTATTTTATTTGTAGATTCATGAAAATATATAAATTACATGCAAACTTAAAACAAAATCAATATTTTCACAAGAAACATATACAAATCTATAAACACATTAGCGCAGTAGAAAGAGCGGACAGACGGGAGTGCCCGTCCCGTCTGAACGCTAGTATAAATTGTGTAAAAGCACTTAAAAACACCCTCCAACATCCCTACAGTTTTTCGAATTTCATAATCCAAACAAAGTAAGGAGGGTGGAAAAAGAAATTGTCAAAGACTTATTGTATAGACAATAATGACCCAATATCAAGTATCCCAGCTCTATAAGAGTATTCCTCTTTACTAAATACACCACTCTCTCTTTAGAACCACCCCTCCTTACTAAATACATCCCACTCTTTTTTACCAAGACCATGAATTAGGTGGAACGTGTTGATGAAAAATCTGATTTCAAGGTGGTCCAAGAAGCAAACACTAGTTGTACACTCTACTCTATTAAGTTAATGAAAATACAACTTCAGATTATAAATTTTCTCTCTGCATCTTTCTCCTTGGTAATAACTTTCTCTGACTTTGCACAGCTTTTTCATCAATCGACCTTTTCTAATAGTGACGCACCAAGAAGATCTATATATGAATTTAGCCAGTAAAGGTTAAATGTCACTTTATTGTTCATACACCACATCTATATAAATAGAACATCAAATTTCTATCTAGGAAAGACTACCTAAAGCAGTAGGAGGGGGAAAAAAATGGAAGTTAAGAATTTGTGCACTTCTTTTATTATAAGCTTAAGAGATGAAATAGAAATAGAATTAACAGTAAACCCTTAATTTAATCTCTAAACTATTATTATCTTTCTAGTATATACTATATAGTGAAGAAACCATGTTAGGAGAGAGCAATTGATACCCTTAGGAACTAATTAAATTGACGATTTACTCTATAATTAAATCAAAATAGTCTAGAAGTCCTAGCTCAACTGGCAAATGTCGAAATTGTAAAGCCGGACGTTGTGACCCGAATTCGAACTCGGGACTTCACAGTTGTGTGTGAGTTTATTTTCAGTGGATTACCACTTCATCTAAGAAAAAAAAAAATCAAAATATACGTTTTATATGAGAGAGAGAACTTGTGTAAAAGCATCACTATAGAATTTTGATTAACATGGTTACAAAATAACTGTGAGTTTAGTGGATCAGTTCTGACATTAGTGCAACACTTTCGCAACCTGTTGACTTAGAATTAGCGAATCCAATTTCGATATATTTGGAGAGAGGGTAATTTATGTGTTCTTTGGTCCGTTAACTTCAATCTTTCTCTAAAGTCTTTAAAATGTACTTACTAGAATGAAGAATATACCTGGTGAACTCCATAGACTTTTTTTATAACATGACATGATTTTCATGTCTACGAATGTTCGGCTAATTTCTTAATTTTTTATTGAGCCTTTAATCCCCTTTTGTATCAAAATAAAAAGATATGATTCAGTCATGTTGGCATCACATCCCCTAAAAATAATCTGCAAATACATCTTAATAATACTAATGATACAAATAGAAAAAATGCAAAGAGATATGAGAGCATAAAGTATTCGGCCAATAGAAATTTACCAAATCAATAGCAAGGTAGTTTTTTTTTTTTTTTAAGGAAAATCTACACCAAGGTAATTGTGATGCCTATTTCTATATAACTCCAAGGAAATAAACAAGGGAGACTATGCCACCTAGTGAAATTACAGATGAAAACCAGAATTTACACATAATAAGTTTCTAAGGGACAAAAATGGGGCAAACATTAGCCAAAAAAAGAATCATTTTAGCCAACCTCAATCATATGCTTGTTCAACTGCTAATATGACAACATTCAAATTTGGGTCACTAGAATTATTTTTCAGTTTCGGTCACTGGAATATGTTGAGTCTTGTGATGTCTGTAACTTGAGTGGTTTCAAATTTATGACAGTATCAGTTACCATAAATTTCCACGATTCCAAAAGGTAAACATCTTCAATGCTTAACATTCTAGTAGTTTCAAATTTATGATAGAATTGGCTACCTTTAAAAATGACTTGGGGATATGGGAGCAACAATATGTCAATGCTCCACAACCACAATAGAGGTAGATGCCACATCTGTATTCAAAAATTATGAGTCACTTTGTTAGAACATCAACCGGTAACAAAAGATTAAATAAGAGAACAAAAGAGAAAGACAATGAACACACAATATTTGTTAACTGCCAATTATGCCTACCTTCAGTGACGGATCCAAAAATTTTAATAAGGGAGGTCAAGTTATATCATAAAAATTTATATAAAATTTTATAAACGCGTAAGCGTGCGAAAATTATACAAGCTATATTTATAATTGCCCTAAAATGTTGATTTTTTTTTTTTTAAATATTTATCCGTTTCTAGCAGAGTATAAAAAATATAACCATAATTAATTATTTTTCACCACCAACGTAGCGTTAGTCACAACCTTTTTCAAAAAAATAAGAATGGTTTATATTATAATAGTAGTTTTATGGTCTTGCCAACGATATGCTAAGATAATTGGTTACAGATTTCATAAAAGAAAATTTTATCTTAAAAATAAGTCTTATTTGTATCTGATATAATAATTATAGAGCGGCTATAGTTTAGTTCTGTTTTATTATTGTGATGAGAATGAGGGTTTCAGTAGTACTACTACACCTTACCTTCTTCGATGTCTTGTATACATGAGCCCTACTTCAACACACTATAAATCGGATCATGAACCGATTTAAAAAGTCATTTTCTTCCCATTTAAAAAGTGTTTTCTATACTAATAACTTCTTATAGATATTCAATATTTTGTTCATTCATAGTTGAGCTGGGACTAACAATTCAAAGCTAAACCCAACAAAAATATGACGGGTCATTCAATATTTATCGTTATTTAAAGGAACAAATTGACTATTTGTCCACTATAGAAAAATTAGGTCATTTGTTCATTAACCACTGTCATATATGTTTTCCTCAAACAGGATGTTTAAATCACCAATTTTTTACATGAGAGTCCACCATCATTTTTATTATATGTTTAAATCACCAATTTTTTAATAAATACACTAAAATTATAATTTCATTTTTAACATATAAAACTACATGTAGGTTTGCAATTGAAATTCATCCACCTCTCACATTTTATTCCAACATCGAACTGTGAACATCAATGTCATATATGTCAGTAAAAGAACTGACCCGGATCTTTTATTATGTATGAATAGCAATGGTAATTGGGCCCAGTCTTAGCAAGTTCAGGGCAGTGCACCATGTTAGCAGTGGTAGAAAAGACAGAACCTTTTTGGTATTTAGCAAAACTTTACAGTGGTTGTTAAACTTTATGACCCTAATTATTTAGAAACATAGAAATTGAATTGGACATTTTTCTATGACTAGTACATGATGAAATTTGAACCATAGTTTTCTATTTGGTTAATTAGTGGTATCATTAGGGTTATTCAAAATACTCACTCAGTCACAAAATATAAACAAAAATAGATCTAACATTAGTTGATGTATTTAGTACAAATTTTGAACTAAATATACATTGATTTTTGTTGACAATTTTTTGTTTATAATTTAGGATGGAATTGTTAGCATTTAATTAAGCCTAGTGTAATTTTCCATTCAGCCGGGTTGTATATTTAGTATTTACAGTTATAGGCTATATTTATTGTATATAAAAAGTATGATAGTTAAAGACTTAGAGCTAGCAATAACATTGACTTGGATCATCAACAACTATGTTGAAGTTGTAGCCTTGTAGAGACCATTAGATTTAAAGAGAGAAACAACCCAATGATTTATATCTCTTTAAATGTAATGTTTCTTACAACTACAACACCATTTTACAAAAGTAAAGCATCCAAACATGCAATAGCAATTTTTTTCTATCTTAGATGGACGAATAATGAATTTGATGTAGGCAAACTAGCTGCACGTATCGAAGATGAAGTGGTGCGTAAGAAATGCTCAATGAAAATAGTGTAGATTTGGCATCCGGTGTCGGATTAACTTGAAGCCATACGAAGGTCCAAAACTGCAATTTTATTATTTCAGGAAATTTATTAATTTTCCGTTTTATCTCAGTTTCTTATTTTCGTCTCATTAGGGTTTGTTATTTCTCTAGTATTTAAACTAAACTTTTGTAGTTTCAGAGACAGTTTTACATTCAATAAAATTATCGAGAACTTTTCTCAATTCTGGTGGATTCCAGAAACTCATATTTGACAGATTTGTCGCTTGCAACTTGTCTGTTTATCTCTTAGATTTAGCGCTTGTCAATCCTTGCTTTCGTTCTGCGTCAGAATCCTTCCAGAGGTACTCCTTGACTGTGTTTGGATGGACGTTTGTCGCTTGATTATCACGTTTTGAGGCACTTTAGACATGAAAGCCATAACATGTAGCTTCTTGGTAGACGTGGGTTTGGAGCAAATGCGTCGTGGTTCCAAACAAAAATTTATATCCTTGGTTTTATTCTTACCATTGTTTTTTTTTCTTCCATTATAACTATTTTTTCATAAACAACTGTGAATTTCATAATGGAAAGGGTATGAAAAGGTAGTAGTAATTCCAAAGTCACCTCTTGGATCACATGTCATATGTCAAAGGGGCCTAATAATTCTAGTATACTCTTTGTGCACCTAATTAATCTGTGCATGAAGAAATAGTACAAACTACTACAAAGACTTGAAAAAGATTTTGGGGTTAAGTCACCAATTATTCATGAAAAAGTTAGATGTGAACATAAAAGCTGTATGGGAATTCAACTAACATGACCCAGCAATTTCTCTTTTCTATCTCTATTAAATCTTCATATCATGCATGGGAAAACACAAAGTAAAACTTCAGGGGTCCAACCCAACTTTATGCTTTACAAAAGGTCAAAAAGATCCAATTTCCCAAAAGCAATTCCTTGAGACGGTATTCACGTATTTTCTTAATCTCAACACTACAAAACATAGTGAAAACTAAAATAAAGGTGAACTTTCTAATGGAGTAGTAGCATTTTCCACTCAATAAATCTGAACACAAGAATAAACAAAGTTAATGGAAAGAAAATAGTCAAAATGAAAACATTTAGCCAAGTAAGCATACATAAAAAAAAAAAAAACAGAAGTGCTATATAGCACGAGACGAATGCCGACGAGCAGAAATAGTGGAAATCATATCCAGCCGCAAGTGTACAACTATATCGGTGGTTTTACTATAAAAGGTTGTCGAGTCCACATAAACAAATTACAAGTACCGTCATCTGTCGTTTCTTTGTTTATCTAAAGTTAGTTGAAAACAATTTTTATTTCGCGCGTAAAAATAAAATAACGATTTTAGTTTGATGATAACAACGAGAGGCCAAAATGATAGTTTCCGTCAACCTAAGTCACTCACGTAAATTGCAACAAAAAAAAAAAATAGATCTGTAACAGTAGGACTAATACCAATATTATGTGGTTATTTTCTTATGATAAAATCCAATAAACTCTATGATATTGGCATACAATTTTATGGTCAATATTGAATGCTACAAATGATTTTATCTTTTCTTCTAAGATGACTTTGGTCAATGAGGTAGTTCATTCGATCGAAAGCAAGTCTTGGCAATGACTATTGGCAAAAATAAATAAAAAATTGGGGCTTCTTATTTATCATCCGGTGTCGGATTAACTCGAAGTCTTGTTTTCTTCATAACTATGTAGTGGGTTTAAGTACCCATCGTACTCGCATTAATACCGTTTTGTTTATTTTAGAAAAATGTATTTTGTTGCTTATATTCGTTACGAACGAAATATTAAAATTTTATTTGAAGGGTTTAATCAATATGTCAAGAATTTCAATTTCAATTTCAAAATAATCATGATTTTTTGTAGGATTGGTCCTCAATACTTCTCTCCCAACTGAGCCCTCAAGTTAGAGATATCTTGCTCTCCACCATTACTAATGCAATAGGTTACTTAGTTTTTGTATAAATAAATTCAAAAACACATCAAGGGAGCATCAATCAATTGCATTATACAGTATTCAAAGATTGATTTTCGGCATCAATGCATAAATTGTTAATGGGTGAGTCACTCAGGTGGTTCAAGCCAATGTGAGGGTTTACCATATACTTTAAATTTTAAAACAATTATAACTCATTCATGACAATTGATGATGCCATAATTCAAGAGTGTAAGAATTATTATGACTTTATAGAGTTTGATTTAGATACATGAGTTGCATTGATATTTGAAAACTATACATTTGCGTGCAAGTAATGAAGATGTAATTATCGACTATGGTGATGATTTGATGATAAAGAAAAAGCAGTGCTGCTGCTAGATAAGCACTGATCTGATCACTGTGTTTATGTCATTCGTGTTCCCCTATGTCACTAGCTACCTAGCTATATATATATATGCTTGCTGACCCCTTTTGCTACCATTCTGAATCAGATTTACCATTGACGTTGCTGTCTCTTCCAAATCCATGTGCTTATGAAGAAAACAAGGCAAATCAAAAATGTTAAGTAGTAAAAGGGACTCTTTAATATTTCCTTTCAAAATTAATCATTGATTTATTATCTATTAATGTATACTAGTATACTACTAAGCACAATATAATAACATCCTAATAAAATATAAAATAAAAAAACTAAAATTAATCAGTACATTTGAAGTTGATTATACATTTGTGCGTGTGGGGAGGGGGTGTGAAAAGCACAATTGATGCCTAAATTCATGAACAAAGTCAACAAGATCCTTGATGAACAAATTACTTCCTCCTTGAAGAACATTGCTTCACAAATCATTGATGAAGAAACACCTTGTTGTTATCTCTTCTCCAGAAGCTTAATCAAGATTGAAAGTTAATTAAACACGAGAAAAATTATGCATCTTGTTTTTGTATGTGTATGAAATTAGGGTTTAAGCTATCAAGTAAAGCATATAAGAAGATGTGTATTGATAAATAAAAAAACTACATGTGAGTTTGCAGAACAAACAAACAAATAAACCATATATACTTGAAAAACTTTATACTAATTTATTATTATTAATCATCAATCTCAGATCTATAATTTTTTTATCACAATTTGATATAGATCTGGTTATCTGAGTAACATTATTCAATTCAAAGAAGGTTGGAATCAAAATGCATGGGATGAAACCCTAAAGAAAGAGAGAGAAAAATATGTAGAGAGAGAAAGTGAGTGAGAATGTGGAAGTGAGTTCAAAGGGTAGCTAGATCTGAAAAAAAAAAAACATGGCAGAAACCGACAGATCCGAAAGAAAAAAACATAATTGTGAGAAGATCTAGTATCTAATGATGAACAACAAAGAAAAAGGTGTTCCAAACCTGACAACAAAAACATCATCATAACAAAATCAGAGAAAGAAACACGAAAAGGATGTAATGATGAAAACCTTTTGAGGAAGAGAGAAGAAAAAAATGTCAAAATGTTTCATCATTACACCAATCTGCAAATTACATAAATCTTAAACTCAACCAAAAATCAAAAACCCATGATTCAGATCTACCTATATTTAGGAAAAAAACAAAACCTCATCGTTCAAAAAATTAACAAAAATATATATAATTTTAGAGAGAGAAATGAAATGAAATCAAACCTATGAAAGTGTATGTATAGTCCATGGAAGCATATAATTGGGGGGAATGAAGCCTGGTCCGAGAATACTTTACAATCCATGACCACAAATTTGCATTAGATCGAGAAGAAAGCGTCCTCGAGCCAGACAACATTCCCCTCAAAAAATAAAGCTTCCCAATAGTCTTTTTCTTAGAGTTTTGTAATGGTCACACACACACACTTTGTGTTCTCTTTTGAACTCTTGATTCATCCCCCAAAAGTCTCGGCTACCTTCAAGGGGGAGTTAAAGAGAGAGAAAGAGAAATGAGTGGTGGTGGTGAATGAGAATGAGATATGAGAGAAGGGGGTTATAAGAAGAGTAAAAATAAAGGAGAAATGGGGAAAAGGAAAAATCGAAAAAGGACAAAAAGATTGGGGCAGAGTGTGTGAGTAGACCCTACCAGCTGGGTTCCTCACTTCCAGAAATGACCACGACCCCATGCACCCAATTCTAACCCAATCCAACCCCTTTTTTACTCTTAATCTTAATTGCAAATAAATTATCTTTTTGACATTGAAATTTCGAATACAACGTCATTTGATTTTTGTACGTATTTTAATTGCATATAAATTGCATTCTGTGCAATTAGGAGAATCTCACTTCTACGATGTTGATAATTGTTCGATCAAAATCAAATAGTTAAAAAAAATATAAAACTTGAATATGGATTACTAATACTTAATCAAACAGTCAATGATGTCTTATATATGTAAATACGTGAAATTCTAATTATAAGATAGTATAATCCTTAACAAGAGAGATAGAGATATATTTTGATTTTCAGATCTCTAAATTAAGCTCTGTTGATAGCTCCATAGACATTAGAATGCAGAAGCGCGGAGTTTGAACCCAAAATTTTCCGATTCTCCATATTTATAGTGCGATTCAAACTATTTGGCTATTTGACCAAAAAAATATTTTAATTTTCAAATAATTCAATTTTTTTTAATCACCAAATATTACAACTTTTATTGTATGTGTCTATGTGTTCATGTAAATGGTGGTGAAGTCTATGATATCCACCGTTGGATTTGGAATATTGGTTTGATGTTATGTCCTCGTACAACCATTGACTGTGGTTGGTAGAGGCCACAAATTCCATAACATTCAGACCGACCATTTGATTTTTGTTGGATTGAGTATGATGTGGCTGATGGTGTCATCCAAGTGGGGATCTATGTGCAGACTCACCTTACATAGATCATAGCCTAGCATTCAATGTTTGAGATTGAAAATAAAAGAGGGTGAGAGAGAGATAGAGAGAGGCATTAACCGTCAATTGAAGGATTATATGAAAACTAGGTACTCACTCGTCTCACACTGGTCTTTTTTGAGTTTGTGTTTGTTGCATTTACTACTCCCTCCATCTCACAATATTGATTGTTTAAGGTTTATGCACGATTATTAAGAAAATGATTGTTTGTGTTGATTTTAATGGTAAAATTAATAGCATTTACTAAAACACCCTTATTAATTTTAGTTAGTGGAGTAGTTAAGTTGAATGAAATTCAATAAATAAGGATATAATAGTGGGGAAAGAAATAATAAATACTGCATTGGTATTGTAAAGTGACAATTATTTTGAGAAAAAGAAATTGCTAAAGAGGCAATAATTGTGAGACGGATGGAGTATCATTTATTTATTGAGTACTTACGAAGATTAATGAAATTCATCAGCAAAAAATAGTCGTGTTAATCTATCATTTGTGTTTATCTCTCTTGTAAATGGATGGATAATAGGTTGAGTTTGATAAATAGAGGAAATTCTTACTCTTGTATTAAAGGTCATTGAAGATAAGTTATGCACACACATTGAGCATACTTCCTCTAAAACTAAATACAAGGGAAAGTTCTTTTTCAAATTCATTGAATAAATAATGTATTTAGTTTATATTACAGTTTAGATATATTAATTATTCAACGAACCTAAAAAAAGAAAATTCTCTTATATTTAGAACCGAATAGAGTATATATAGGATCCAAGATGTTTTAATATGTCTTTATATGCACTAAATTGTGAAATTTCTAATTAGTAGTACTTGTTTCTTTTCCTTTTGGAAAAAAATTGATCAACCCCCAAAACCGTTTTACAAACTTAGAAAAAATTGAAGTTAGAGGTTAATCTTGAGAAACTCTTACTTGGTTGCAGACTCAAATATTTAGGCACACTCACATAAACTAAAAAAATTAAAGCAAAATTAATTTAGTCACATCAATTAATGTCATTGAATTTCATTCTCTTTTAATTTCTTCCATTTTATCTGAGTGTGCCTAAATCTTTTTGATTTAGGCTTCTGACCATAGAAGACTTTCTCGTTAATCTTTGGGGTATACCTCTTAAAAAAGGGATAAATTTCTTAAATAAGTTTTCATATCTCAATGAAGAGTAAGGATCCCCTCCATTTCTTAAAAGAAATTGATATCTCCATTTATGTAATTTTGATGTATAAATGTCTAATTAATAAACACATCATTTAAAAAAGTGGTCTAAGCCTTGACCAAAAAAAAAAAAAAAAGTGGTCTAAGCACTCTAAAGAAGTACACCTTTTTCAATTTTATCCTTGAAAGTGTTTTAAAAGTGTTGAAAAACATTGGAATGGTATGAATAGTTATAGAAGATTTTATTTACTGGTTAAGGAAGTAAATATAATATTTATTGTATTGAGAATTGTGTAATCAACCTAAAAAAAGTTAAAAAAATATTTTCTTCAATTTATAATTTTCTTTTTTAGTATCCTTAACAAATACCAACTTTTGTTGTTGTTTACACGAAACTATAATTTAACTAACAGTATCGTTATTGAATGCTTTTACTACTTCATCCGTTCCTTTTTAATTGTCACTTTTGAGTTTTTTACACAAACCAAGATATCAAATATTTTTTACTACTTTTGATGCAACAATTCATATTTTTCCTATAATAACCTTCATCATTTAATATCTCATTTCATATATTTCTCTCCCTACAATTAAAAATCAAGGGTAATAAAAGCAAAACAACATTTAATGTTGTATTGAAATTTAAAAGTGACAGTTAATTAGAAACAAAAAATTTGCAAAAGTGACAATTAAAAAGGAACGGATGGAGAAATAATTAAACCAAATTTGCTCAATTGTATATGAATTTTAGATGATGATTACCTCTTCGACCGAAGCACAACACCCATAATAATTGCTGGTGTATAGGATAAAACCCCACAAATGAAGGTAGACATAATGATGATTTAAATTATTAAGGGGAAATGGGAATCAAAAGTTAAAAGAAGAGTAACAATTGAGTCAGAGGAGTGGTTGAGTTATGAGGTGCCCGATAATAGGAAACCCTATTAATTATTCAGAGCAGCTGTTCTTCTTGACGTCTTGTGCTTTTACAAACAAAAAAGAAATTCAAAAAATAAATAGGATAATTGCATTGGTTAAAATAGAGTAAGAAAATTATATTTGAAAAATAAAAAAGAGAAGGGTAGCGTCCTTGAAAACGGCGAAACTTTTGAGCAAAATAGGATTTTCGAGGGAGTATACTGTATACCGACACATGGGGTGAAGGGGTCGATGATTCCTACAGTTTCTCATTTGCGAGCATGGTCAAATGAAACCCTTTTCACCTAAAATCAACAAAAGATTCTTTTGTCACAACTAATTGGAAGAAAAACATTACTGCATCCGTCCCTCAATGGATGACTTATTTTGACTTAACATATATTGATCATATATTTTCTATTAATTTACAAAGATAAATAATATTATGTAAGATGTTGTTGAATTCGTCTTGATGAATATTTTTAAAATATTAAATTTTCATAAATTTTTTTAGTTGAGAATTGAAGATATCAAAGATAAAACATATACATTTATATGTGTGCCAGAGTCAATTAGGTCATCTAATATAGGACAGAGATTATTTTTTCATTTAACTCCACCATAGTTTTAAACTCGGTTTGACAATGACAGTTAACTCTTAATTCATTACGCAGATGAATTGCCTTAAGTTGAAAATTAAGTTCATTAATTAAACAAGGTGATCGTACCTGATCAGGCCGGTCCAGAACACAAGGTGATCATCATCTTATTGTTCATGAGGATACAAAGGATCATGAGAGAATGTTAAAGATTTTGTCTTGGACTCATAATGGCCCTCGATCAATTATCAATTCTCATGTATTATTTCTAATCTCAATTTCAGTTTAATCTTGCATCTCCCTGATCTCCATCTAGGATGAGACAACAATTTCCGTTTTTGGATGGCCAACGTAATACTTGTCCTTGAAACGACAAATAAAATCCATCATCATTCCTATCAACTTATTTGTATGCTTCAAGGTAACCCAGATGAAATTTCCTCCATAATCATACCTCTTTTGAAAATCAAAGATATGAAAGAAAAGAGGAAAAGTTGGAAGCAACTCCTTATTTACGCATACCAGCTCGAAGGCTCTTACAAATGCCATCAAAGGTGCAGATGATGAGAGAGATCAAGCTTTAACCACTTGAAGACATGTTTCTAAAATGTGGAAAATGGCAATTGAAATCTCATTTAATTATTTATATAATATTTTGTTTATATGAATTGATATTCCATCAAAAGAAGTACTCCATCCGTTTTTAATTATAAGCAAATTTTGACTTTTAGGTTCATTCAATTAATGATGCATGTGACATGAGCAACCAAGGAAATGATGTCTTGCTCATACGAAACCTAATTTTCAAAATAACGTAGTTTTTTAACATGTCAAAAAAACAAAAACAAAAGAGAAATACAAGAAGAAAAAGAGGAGAAAGTCGAGATACTAATGCATTGAATGGATTCTAAGTCAATCTAACGATCTATAAAGCATCAAATTGAAACAAAATGTTAATATCAAGGTGACAACTAGGGTACCCATGGAAGAATGGTGGGTAATTTACCCCGACCAATACACATTAGCCACATAAACACATTTTTAAGTGGTATCCATGAACTATCTTGACCCCACCAACAAATTGCTCATTTTCATTGGTTGATGGGTAAATTACCCACCATTCTTCAAAGGTAATCTAAAAAAAACTTAATATCAATCTAACATCCTAAACTCACATAAAAAACCATCTCCTAGGACACACAAAAGTCCAGGCCATCAAGTGATACATAAACTAGCATTAATTGCTCCAATTTAACAATTGTTCTAATCATCATCACATTGTCAATATCTTTCCATGTGTCATCTTCTTCAGCACAAATCCCTCATGAAAAACAAGTTAAAGAAACTCTCACATGAAAAACAAGTTGAAGACACCCTTAATAAAATATATGAGAAAAAATAAATTAAAGAATCGAAAGAAGCGAGAATAATAGATAATTAATGGTATAAAAGAAAAAGTAATACGGAGTATTAATAATTCGTTGACATAGTAAAACAATTACAATAACTCTAAACTTTTTACATAAAATGGGTGTATAAATAAATGAAAGTTACGTGATCGATGCAATCACTCTTGTTCGTTGATTCACATGCAAAGTCAATATGTCCTTTTCCAAGTCAACTATGCTTTGCTTTGTTACATCTTTGTAGCCTGGTCGGCTAATTTACGAGTCTTTGTCTCCTTTTTGGTTGTTTTTGTTTCTTAAGAAACAATTTCATGGTTGAAATTTTGAAAACTCAGTGCGGCCTTGATTAACCGGTGGGTTAATATCAAAAGTGTCAGAAGAAGTGTTTTCACACGGTACCCTTGAAACAATGCTTGTAAGTTGTAATTTATAGTCGTTGCTATTATTAGTAATAGTTTCTCCAATACAAAGGAAGAATAAAATGTTGCAATTAAATTTGATAATTCATCAAACAAGATATGTTTTCTCATACTACCTCCGTTTTAAAATGAGTGTCATTTTAGCCAATTGCACACATAATAAGAAATTGAATAAAATAGTTAAATGTCATAGCAATTTTACCAAATTATCCTAATCAACTATTGATTTGTTTTTCTTAAAGAAAAAATAATATTTTGGAAGTAGTATAACATAACATTAATTGAAGGGTACAATTGAAAAGAAAAAATTATTATTGCATTGGAAACTAAAAGTCACATTCATTTTGAAACAATTTTTTTTAATTAAAACGACACTCATTTTAAAACGGAGAGAGTATATTATATTGTAGAAACATAATAATTAAAATATTGCTATAAACATCAAGAGAAAATATGAAACCTTGATGACCTTAGAATATATGACATGTTGATTTATCATGATTATTAAGAATATCTGATCTCCTATTACATCGATGTAAAACATAAAAGAGGGGGCGAATAACAAGCGGTCGTTGACTTGTGTCCAAAATTTTAAAACCCTAGTTTAAAAGCAAACATATAAGATTTTTCTTGTAACGCGCGCGTTCAATATTTTAAAGAGAAATTCTTAGGTGAATTCTAATCCAACACATTATTCTTACACCAACCAATTAAAATCAAACACCCCATTAAAATAATAAAAAGAATTAATATCAGAATTTTTTCTCATTCCCTTTTCCACTTTTTTAACCGCCAAGAACCACCCACCACCATTTATGTTTTTATTTCCTTAATTAAAATCACACTTTTTTAAAGTTAATAACATGTGTCATATTTTTATTGGTTGAGTGTAAGAATAATGTGTTGGGTGAGAGTCCATGCAATAATATCTCTATTTTAAAAGTTACAAAGTTATACTTTCAATATAAAATTTAGGGTTAATAGTGTTTTACCCCCTGTAATATGGGTCATTTCCGGTTTCCCCCCTGTAATTATTTTTTATAATTTCATCCTTGTAATTTGATGATTTTTTGGTTTTGGACCTTCATGGAAAATTTCACCCCCTGTAATTTGAGAAAATTTAGGTTTACCCCCCTTGTAATTTGAGTAAATTTCGGTTTACCCCCAATTAATTTGAGCAAATTTCGATTTACCCCCTGTCATATCTTCGATTTTGTACAGTCAAAATTCATGAAGGTTCAAAACCAAAAATCTTCAAATTACAAGGATGAAATACAAAAAAATATATTTTACAAGGGGTAAAACTGAAAATGAACTATATTACAGGGGGTAAAACAATATTAACCCTAAAATTTATTTTTAATTTATATTTTAAACTCATTGATTAGGGCACAAGTTAGCATACCACTTGTTTATGACACAAGTTAGCATGCCCCTTGTTTATTTAACAAGTAATGATATTTGTACAATCCATTTGAGACAACTTTTGAGACAACCTTGATATTCTCTCTTTTCATTGATCAAAAACAATATAGAGAGAAAAATGAAGAGACAGAATAAAAATATAATGCTAGTATGAGAAAGAAAGTTATCAAAGTTGTACCAAAATGATTATACAACTATCATTTCTCTTATTTAACAAATGCTATTATGAAACTACCTTAAATTTTTAGTTAATATTTGCCAAACATTTTGAGCAAGATCCACCAATGTTTGATCTTGCTTGCAAATTCGAAAGTACCCCCTAATTATTCATGTTGATTCACCTTACAAAAGGTTTAAAGTACCACGTGCATGATAGGCTAATAGACAAGGATCCCTGTCATAATGGAAAAAGCCATTTAGTCATGGGGGTTGGGGCCGCCAGGCTTCTCAGACTTACTAAAGTCAATGCAAATCATATGTGAATCATTTCCTATTGAATTTAGCTTTAGTTTTTTATTTTTATTTTTAGGAATGATATTTTGACAATCAATTTAAAATAATTTTAGGGATAACTTTTTTTCTACATTCTTATTGGACAATAATAATAGAGAAAAAAAGGAAGAGAGAATAAAAATATTATAAGTGTATGAAAGAGAGTTGTCACAACAAAATAATAGTTTTAGTTATACGCATATTGTCTGTTATTGATATATAAAAAAAAAATGTTTTTGGTTGATCAAATTATATTATAATGATTTTTTAACTAGATATAGTCTCCCATAATTATAGAGACTAATCCTTTAAAATAAATTAGAAGAGAAAACTCTAACTCAACTATTTGATTATATTATTAGATATCATTTATCATATCATCCAAGTTATTTTATGTCTATAATGATCTTTTTCTATTATTTAGTCCCTCAACACTTTGATTAACTTATAAGTGATCTCGATAGAAAATAAAGAGCAGGGTGGTTATGGTTTGGTCCGGGAGACTAGGAAAAGATAATTTAGGGGTTATCTACATTTTTATTTTTAGTGTTCAATATAATGATTATTTTTTTTAAATCTTTAAAATTACAAATTGTGGTATACAAGAAAATTTCTAAAAATAAATTCATTGGATTTAAAATTACAAATTGTGGTATACAAGAAAATTTCTAAAAATAAATTCATTGGATCATATAATAAGTTTTCTAAAAAATATAAATAAATGTTAACTAAAGATCTTTTTTGTAGGCAAAATGCTAACTAAAGATAGCATTACAAATTTTAAGTTTTCATAAAATTGTGTGATTGATAAAAAAAATATGGTATGAGCATAGTCAACGGTAACTGCATTGTTGAAATTTAATATTTATATTGAGTTTTTTTTTAATATTTATATTGAGTTATTAAGTAATTTGATAGCTTCTTCAAAATAAAGTAATTTGATAGCTCCTCATTAATTTTTTGACGAGAATTTATAAAATTATTTTCTCACTTTTTTTTTTTTTGGAAGGAAAATTATTTTCTCACTTGTTCTCTTGTAAGATTATATTTTGTAATTTTTTTTTATAGGGAATGCCAATTTTTATTTGGAGAGAAACATTAAACCATACATTCTCCCTTGGGAGTTCAAATTTAGTATTTTTGACTTACCTATCCACTTACGTTAACATGGACAAAATAAGAAATTTATGAAATTCAGCTATTTGACTATAGCAACTAGGCTAACGGAATCCAATGGAGTCTTTGCTGCAACACTAAATCCAAATTAGTTAGTAAAATCACCTAAAGCATTTTTTTTTTTTAACAAATAAAGTAAGCTATGCTAAACCTAATTAGTACCCCTACACCCTAACCACCCCCACCACCCCTAAAAAACGAGCAAGTAAGATATCAAAAGCACCATGCATATGAACTTATCGGAAGCATAAATCCATGAAAAAAGTTTATTAATTTTTTACTAAGTCAATTTAAATTTAACTTGAGCAATAAACTACATCGTACAAGTTCAATTTTTTTATAATATACATTTAGGCACTATGCAGGCAAGTGTCTTGAAACGTTTACCTGACTCAAAGACCCTAATAATAAAGAGGGAAATAGGTGTATTTTTCAATATAAGGCGGACCATATTCTTTCCATGGAACAAACACGTTAAGCTTCTTGTGTTTTACTGGTTTAAATCGAAATTTGTTTTATTCGATATTGACTACAATTTGTTGAAGCAAAATCATATGTTATGCCTAATTTATGTAATTTAACTCTTTGATGCTCCTTGTTTTTTTTTTTTTTTTTTTTTTTTTTTTTTTTTTTTTTTAGATCTGTAATTTGGATCTTTTATGTCTTCCTTAACACACCTTTGTGTTGGATGACTTTTTTGTGGTGTTAATATATCATTTTAGCCTCTTAAAAAAAAACATTATACAGACAAATAATCTCAAATTTATTGACACTAAAAAATCTCTAATTATCTATTATGATATAAATAAAAGGATTTCGATTTCTCTAATTGACACTACAAAACATCGATTATCTCTAATTTTATTTTAATGATTCACAATTAAAAATTAAATGACAAAATTAAATGAGAAACTAATTTCATCTTCAATATACATAATTTATTAATAAAATCAAAGGACTAAATTACCCGTGTGATAAAATTTTACAAATAATTTAATTAGTATCTATATATTTATAAGATTTAATATCTTTTTTATTTAATATATATTATTATATTTCATATTTTCACCTAAATATATTTTAAAAGGATAAATCACAGAATTACATTTTTTTTATTTCAATCTTGTTGATTTCTAACTCAGCCACCATCCCATAATAATATTTTAACTAGAAAGACATGATACTGTATATAATTATATATATATGGTTGGATTGTGTGTACCCCCTAGTCGTAACATTATTTCATGTCAATTTTTAGACTCAAAGCCAACCGTTAATTAACCCAATCAAACCCGATGAGATGTGTTAAATATACCGTTTATTGTGTTTTGTCAAAAATTATACTTTTAGAGCTTTAAAAAACTTATGTTGTCTTCATCATTTTGTCAAACGCTACCTGATTACATGCAAACACAAAGGTTCTGTTTGGGAGTTTGTGGTGTTGTGTGCAAGTGTGAGTTATATGTCCTACACATCAGATAAAAGAGTAAAAGTTGAACATGTTATAAGTAAGAGGACCCATAAACCCATTGCCTAAAGGTTTTGGGCAAGAGTAGTGTGGTGTCTCTCTCACTATGTGGTTGTTCTAGCCTCGATGTGGACGGTCCCCCGAGCTCCCCCAGTGACCCAAAAGTGGTATCAGAACCCCAGTTCGACGGAGGGTACGACCGAGGCCGCCGGTCAGTTGCGTAGAAAGCAACAACGACGGCACAAGCAGCAAGTGGCTCCTTGTGCAGCAACAGTGATACAAAGCAAGTAAAAAACTTCTGTTGGGGGGAGCACGATAAAGTGATGGACTCACAATTGAGGGGGAGTGTTGTTGTGTGCAAGTGTGAGTTATATGTCCCACATCGGATAAAAGAGTAAATGTTGAACACCTTATAAGTAAGAGGACCCTTAAACTCATTGCCTTAAGGTGTCGGGTAAGAGTGTGGTGTCTCTCTCAGTATGTGGTTGTTCTAGCCTCGATGTGGACGGTCCCCCGAGCTCCCCCAGTGACCCAACAGTTTGGAGGGGAGGGGAATGAAAAGCTTTGAAGGGATGGAAATATAAGGAATATATTAAAAACTTTCACATTGTTTGAATTTAAGTTCCCTAAATGAAGAAGATTTTATAGCATGAAGAAAAATGAATCACCAAAGTCTTTCCCTCTTTGTGTTCAATTGCTCCTTCCTTTTTCATAAACATCTTCTCTCCCTTCCCCTCGAAACTCACAAACAAAGCCTAAACTAGTTGCAACCCATTATCAACTTAAAACAAACAATCTTGAAAAGTCGTAGTTGAATGAAGTCAAATAGTTAAAGGACCACAACTTTTATGGCGGGGCAGATAGCTGTCAGAGCCGCGTCAATCAAAATGACAAAACATGAAATAACATGTTTTCTTTCATTCAATTCATTCCTTGAATTCACCCTTTAATCTCTTCATATAATTCTCAATTAATCATCCCAAATCTATTTTAATATCAGATCTGAAAACCATGAAAACAGTACACGATTTATTTTGCTTTCTTGGGTTTTTTTCTTCTTTGTTCATCTCTTTCCATTTTTTGGTTTCTGAGTTTGAATTAAATTCGAATTTGGGGATTAGGGTTTGAATTGAAAAGAATGAAGAAGAAAAGGAAAAAGAGAGAAGAAAAAGAATTGGAATGATTAAGGTTTTCTAGGTGTTGTTGCTGTGGATTGTTCTGTTGTTGTGTGTTGTTGATGTTGTGTTGATGAAGATGATGAAGGAGGAGAGAAGAAGAGGCGCTAGAGGAGAAGAGGGAGAAAAAAATTTGGAATTTTTAATTTGATGTTTTTCATGAATTCTGGTGTTTTGATGTTGTTGTTGTTGGATTCCTATTGTGCGTGCTGCTATGTGTTGTTGGAGAAGATTTAGGAGATTGTTGTGTTCTTTTTGTTGTTAGTGATGATGAAGGTGAAAAAAAATTCTAGGTTTAAAGGGAGATGGAGTAAAAGAGTAAGGAAAAAAAATCTGGAAAAATAATGATAGAAGGAGATTGAAAATAGAGTGGAGAAGAAGATGAAGATGTAATTGATTATTTTTTTTTTAATTCTATATAAATGTGAGATGTAATAAAAAAAAATTAATTTGGCATTAAACAAATTACCAAATTAAAAAAAATTATTTGGTATTTTAATTTGGCATTAGGGGTATTTTAGTTTTTTTTTTTAGGAAATTAGGGGTATTTTAGTTATTTCACATCTTAAACATTATTATTTTTTTTAAAATTATTATATGTGCCACGTCGAATTTAAAAAAAATCAAAACTGAAAAAAAATTACACATCAGCGTGCCACATCATCTCATTAATCCATTCATATAGCTTGGGGGTGTGAACCAGAGAATCTTCTCATGGCAAGGGGGAATCTCCAAGTTTTTTTTCCTAGGGGGGTAAACCAAAAGACGCCCATATATATGGAAGGGGGTAAAAGCCTATTAACCCAAAAAAGTATAGCGACACAACTTGACACCCGCTTACTTTTTAGGCTTAATTGCTATTTTAGTCCCTTATCTAATTTTTTGGTATCGCTTTGGTCCCATAACTAAAAAAAAGTCTGTTTTGGTATTTTAACTTTTGTTCCGTTTCTTGTTTTGGTCCTTTCCGTTAATTTTATTCAAAAAAACGTTAGGGTTTATATTCTTCATCTTCTCCATCTCAATCCTTCATCTCCTTCAACTATTTCTGGAAAAATAGGAAGAACAACAATAATAGCATCAACAAAATTAAGCAGCAGCAACAACAATTTTGGCATCATCATCATCATGAAGTAACCCATAAATCCTCTCATACAACAACAACAAAATCAAATGGTAGCGACATCAAACAACATCAATTTCAGCATCATCATCTTCCTCTCATCCAAAGTTTTTGCAACAACAACAAACAATTTTTGCAACAACGTCAAACAACAGCAATTTCAGACCCATTTCACAATAATCCCAAATTTTCAAACTTTCTTTCATATTATTCAAAACCAAGAACAAAATGAATAAATGGTAGCTAAAAAACACAAATCTCAGACCCATTCATCAATTCCCCCAATTTTTTTCTTCGAAAATTTCAAAGGAAGGAAAGTTCAGATCCATAACTATGGGTGTGATTTTGTCGTTGTTGTTGTTCTTTAAGCTGATTTGATTCAGCAGATCTAGAATTGGGAAGAGTGAGGTGAACATGTTGAAGTATTATCCCATATGAACAAACATCTGAAACAAAAATCCAGATACAATAAAAATTGCCCCAAGAAGAAAATTGTTTATGTTGTTTTTTGGGATTGTGTTTGAAAAGAAGGTGATTGTAATTTTGTGTTTGGCAGAGAGTGAAATAGAGGAATGAGTATCAGAATGGAGAAAAAAAAAAGATGAGATGAAAGGGGAAGAGAGGGTTTGAATTTGAATTAACCCTTTCACAACAATTAAAAGAATTTGGGAGTAAAATAAAGTTAGGGTTTGAATAACATTCATGTGAATGAATTCTAGGTTTTTCTCATGAGTTTTTTATGAAGGTAGCTTGAAGATGATGAAGAAGGGGAACTGAAGATGAAGATGATGTAAACCCTAACGTTTGTTGAATAATATTAACAGAAAGGACTAAAACATGTGACAGAGCAAAAATTAAAATACCAAAACGGACTTTTTTTTAGTTATGGGATCAAAGCGATACCAAAAAATTAGTTAAAGGACTAAAATAGCAATTAAACCTACTTTTTATTATGTAATTTTCATGTACAGTAGAAACTCTTTAAATTAATACTCGGTAAATTAATAAACTCTCTAAAATAATAAATTTGTCCGGTCCCGACTTGGGCCAGTGTAAAAAATTGAATAATTCGATAAAATAATAAGATAATAATTTTTTGGGAGATCCCTTTATAATTTTCGGTCCCAAGAAAATCATAAATTAATAATTCATAGAAACTGAAAAAAAAAATATTACACTTTGTTGAAATATGATTCAATAGTTGTTTGTTTTCCTTTAAAGTTCAAGTCTGTTTGGAGCTCATCTCTAACTTTTCTTATTGCATCCAATAGCTGAGGTGTTGTATTTTTGTATTGTATCATAAAGTTGTGAAGAGTGTTCGACGCCATAAGTGCTTCCTTTCGCGTAACAGGCTCCAAAGACACTGTATCATCTTCGTCGTCATCCTCTGCATTGTTCTCAATGATAGTATGCACAATATCTTCTAAACTCTGAACCTCCGAACATGCTTCATTTTCACCTGGGTAGTTCATTAGATTGTCGATATCCATCTTATTACGATAGCCACATTGATTGATCATAGTCTGGAGGTCTTGAGTTTCTTCATCAAAAGTGGATTCATCCAAATTTCCTACAACGTCACTAGCTGAACGAATTTTACAGTGTCGGAAGCAATTCACTATTGTTTCTTTTCGAACATCTATCGTCCAAGCTGGGATTGCCAAATTGATAGCATCAAGGACATTTATCTTCCCTGGATCAGATTATCCCACCTCATAACCTTCCAATATTTTGCGGTAAAACCTTCTATGGTAATGCATCTTGAAAGCTCTTATTAACCCAGCATCGCAAGATTGAATCTTTGATGTCATGTTGGGTGGCAAGAAGAACAACTCAACGTTTCTTAGCCCTTCAATATTTCTTGGATGTGCTGGACAATTATCCACCACAAGTAGAACTCTTCTACCATGCATCATTTGGTCAAATGAACGAACATATTCATCAAAAAGCACACTAGTCATCCATGCTTTTTTGTTAGCTCGATACTGACAATCCAAGCTATTCATGTTGACATTCTTGAAGCAACGAGGCTTTGCATATTTCCCAATAATCCATAGAGGGATTTTTTCAGAGCCATCTTCATTGCAACAAATAACTACCGTCAGCCTTTCTTTATCTTGTTTTCTTCCTTCAAGTTGTTTTGTTGTCAGTGAATGATCAACTTGTAGCCTATAAAACAACCCAGTTTCATCCATATTGAAAACATCTTTCATAGGGAACTGATCAATTTTCTCTCGAATCGATACCAATTTCTGCTCCATGTCTTGTACATCAACAGACCCACTCTCGCCAAAACGACGAAATGACTTTATGCCATGTCAGTGCTTGAATTTCCCAAGCCATCCTGTAGAGAAGTTAAAATCTGAATCATCATGAGGGTACAAGAGTTTCATTGTATCTCTTGCCTTCTGCAAAATTAATTCTCCTATGATATTCACACGTTCTTGATGCTGTAGAAACCACTCATAAACAACCTTCTCCATGTCAGGATATTTTGCTGGTTTGTGTCTTTTGATCTCCGCTCTTCCCTTTTCTATTTCAGCAGAGAGATAGTCATTTGACCGCTTAAGTGTGTTTGATATTGTTCCTTGACTAACTTTCAACTGAAATTTTCCCTCAAGCCATCTCTGCAAGTCTTTTTGTGTGCTTACAGGATTATCTCTCTTGTACTCGCACAACTCCTTACGTATTTGATCTGACATAGTTGATTTTGCAACACCTTTTAGATGAGAAGCCATCTCGTGAGTGAGATATGGTTTGAATACTTTTAACACATTCATGTAATTTATATATGCCAAACTTGCTTAAGAATACATTGAACATTCCACTTGTTTACATTTACTATACACTTCAAAAGTCAAAAGTCATATTTCCAATGGATATGAATACAATATTTATTAATTTACATTGAGTCCCAAGATTTGGTGCAACGTAATTCTAAGAGACATAGACTAATTTGCCTTTTTGTTTGGTATGTACAGTATAATTACTTAAAAACTCTTTAAATTAATAATTATTAATTTATCGATAAATTAATAACTCTCTAATTTATCGATAAATTAATTTCTCCGGTCCCGACATTATTAATTTATAGAGTTTCTACTGTATATATATTTGGAGAAATGATATTTGTACATCCATTTTATGACAATTTTTGTACAACCTTCTCTCTCATACTCACATATTGTTTTTATTCTCTCTTTTCCATTTTTTGCTCTCTATTATTTTTAACTAATAAGAAGAGAGAAAATGTAGGTTTCACAAAAGTTATCACCAAATGGTTGTTCAAATATCATTGCTCATATATTTGTGATACATCACCAACACTGTGGTTGAGGAATAATAGGATGTAGAATTGAAATTGCTTGTTTGGTTCCATTAGGGTTAACCTATTCCCATGTTTTATCCATAACGGGAGATGTTGCCCGTAATACGTGCTGCCACGCCATCTTCTTCCTTTTTTCTGTAGAATGAAACTCTCTCTCTCTCTCTCTCTCTCTTTCATCTTTTCTGTAGAATGGTACACATCAGAGTATGACAAAGGGAGAGGACGATACTTGCACCAGATTTCAATGCTTTTTACAGCCTTGAACATTGTGTTATGTGTATCAGATTCAGATTCACACAGCGAAAGCGAAAGTTGGGAAAGAAACAACACGTAAATGTCAAATCTTTAACACAGCCTGTTCACTTTTTTCAAATTTTATTGTTTTTCTATTGCATGCCTAATTAATATATCACCATGCCATGTCATTGTTATAGTAATTGCAACTTTTTTTCTTTGGATCTACTATTTTTGTTTTTCATATATCTTGCCACTGTACACAACAACTGTATTTGACGAATGTTAAACCCTAAATATATAGATCATTTAATTTGTAATTGAAATGCGAACTTTGACGATACTATATAAGAGAATGTTGGTTTAACAAAGATATTTTTAGTTAAAAATCAGATACATTTACTTTTGTTGATTCAACTTTCGCTTAATACGGCGTATTAAGTGTGTTTAAGCCCTTTGCATTTTCTTTGTAGGTCATATTGAGTGTGTTTAACCCCTCATGCTAGACTCAACTTCTATATGTGCAACTCTTTACTCAGAGTCGTTTATGAGATTTTGGTGGTCTAAGACGAACTGACGATTTGGATACTAACTAATAAATATATATAAACATTAAATTTGATACAAAAAGTTATGAAATTTTTTTAGAACCTAATAAACTCCTAAAAAAAAAAATTAAGGCTCAAATTTCATACTTATTTTTTGGGCCTAGGGCGATCGCCATGCCTGTGGCCCTTTATTTCTTTTTTATTTATACTATTGAATTCACCCTTCCCAATTAAAATGTGTATCGTTTTGTCTGTCCTTAAATATTTGGCTGTTTTTTTGTTTCAAAACCCACCTCGGAATACATTCATTCTCATCCACATGCTTTGTTTTGTAGTTCACGTGCTTTGTAGGGTTTGTGTTTTTTGTAATTATTGATATAGTTTTTCAAAAAAATAAATTATAATATTTGCAAAGAATTGATGAAAAGGGGAGTAGTTGTAAACAAACTTTTGAACGGGCTTTCTGGCGCCCCAAGTCAATTTGTGTTTTGGAGTGGGACAATAAATTAAATAATAGATTTAAATAATTAAAGAAATGTAACCACACAAAAAGTCACACTAGCTATTCTGAAATTCTACCAACAGTCTGCGAAAAAAACAAATGTACAAAGGTTAAAAAGCTTAGAAGTTTAGTTTGCTTAGGTGGTAGTACTATTGAGAGCTTTTTTTTCAAAAATATTATTCATGAGAAGTAATTATTTGGCCACAATCTCAAATAAAAATATTTTAACACACAAATAAAGAAATTAAAACAAAATTGTTCAAGTATGTAAACACAATACAATTATAGCAGGTAAGATGCTCAGTGAAATGTCCATAGAGGAATTCCAAAAGCACTATGAAAAAACACTGTTGAAGCTAAGGTGAATGGATCCCTTTCTGCTGCTTTCTAAGTGTGTCTTTTTATAGGCCTCGTTTCCTTTGACCTTATGGGCCTATCATTGGATGTTCGTGCCCATTAACCCTCTGAGATCCACATAGCTCGTCCATACATGTACCATAACACGTGGAGCTAATCACTTTTCTTTTGCATTGCTCGTCCGTACAAGGCACATGGAGTTAGGGCATGTGCCCCACATCACTTGTCCATGCAGGAAGTGTGACACATTATGAGATACCTCAAAGAGGAGGACCACAAGGTTACTTGGATAATAACTTATGAACGATCAAGTTGAGCTAGACTTTTTGTAGATGGGGGATCGGATGACCTGAACGATTGAGCCAAACTAAGCGTTTTGAATGTGGAGCTCACATGACCTGAACGATCAAACTGAATTGTACATGTCGAATATTCAATGCATAATAGAGTCCATATGACATGGTCCTCAATACCAATCCATAAATTGAATTCAATTATGTTAATTGATGTGATTATATAATTTTATTTCAATTTTTTTTCTTCATTTTATGTCAATGTAGCCAAAAAAAATTGCTCACTTTCAGATCCAATTTTAAAAAACTTTTCAATTTTGAGGTACCGTTTGATAGGATATATAGGGTGCGTTTGTTTTATCTTTTATAAAAATATTTTATGTTAAGAAACTCTAGAGATTTTAGAAAATTTTTAGCTATTTTTGTTTGTTTACAACCTATAAAAATCACTTTCTTTTATTAAAAGGAAGACTTAAATGCTCTTTTGGTCCCTTAAGTATTTATTTGATATCACTTTGGTCCCTTAACAAAAAAAGACCGTTTTAGTACTTTAATTTAATTTTTGTTACACTTTTTAGTCCATTCAGTTAGGTTTAATAAAAAACGTTAAGGGTGGTACACGTGTCGTTTTGACATTGGCTCTGGAAATTTTATTATTTTTTAATCATCTTCATCAAAACCTTCGTCACATTGATCAATTAAATCCAGGAAAAAAAAAACTACTAAAAACAACATATATCACCAGCACAAACAACTCATATCATCACCAACAACAACAACAACAACTCAAGTTGAAGCTTTCGTGGCATACACAAAACAATTGAACCTATAAGAACAACAACAACTTAGATCGAACCAGCACCCACCAAATCCGTACGATTTGAGATCCAACTGATGAGTCAATAATTAGTAGTTTTAATATAATATTTAAGTCCTTTTTAATTAGATTTAAGTTTATTTTATTTTAATATTATTTCATTTTAGAGATATTTTACTTCAGTTGCATATTATTATATTTCAGGAATGAATATTCGATGGATCGAGTCTTGGAGCAAAAGAAAGGGGTTTGGAGTTGATTCGTAGCTAAAATACGAAGATTTGGAGACAAAAATATGTCTCCCGCAAGTCAGAAGCTTGGCACCGCCCGTGCCACCTCCCAGGATTCCCTTTTGCTGCTTTTGCTTAGATTTTAAGCTACTCTATTTAGTTTTGACCGAAAAGCCCACAGTTTCTTGTGGAACATTCTAGTGATGTATTGCTTAGGTTTTATGTCGAATGTAAACTATAAATAGAGTAGCTAGCCATCACAACAAATCATCTTTTGTTCTTGGAATAAAAGTTCACCTTTATTTTATTGTTATTTACTTTTATGTTCTTCTTCTTCTTCTCTTCCATGTCTACAATGAATGTTAGTGAGTAGACTCTTCTTATATTGGGATTGTTGGATAAGTCTAATGACATAATCCTAATCAAACCAAGATTTAACCCCTAATCTTATGTAACCCTAGTTTCTAATCTAAATTCACCGTTTTAACATGAATTAACCATTATCAAACTGTAGAAGCGAAAGTGGAGGGTTTGATAATTGTTAATTCATCATCTCAAATAACAATTCATAAAACGAGAGTGGAGTTTTGATATTTGAACAAGTGAACTTAGACAAGGATTGCAAAGGCAGCGAAATAGTGTTTGCAACCCTTGAGACATTTGATGTTTTAAACTTTAAAGCTTCTTCTAGTAATCAAATCAGCGAAATAGGTTTTATTGCTAGAAGAACACTCTCATTGGACCAAGAGGAAAAGTGAGAGGCTAAAGAGAAATCGGTCTTTAGAAATTAGGTCTAGCATAAGGTTTTAGGTTTAAGGTTTTGGTTTGTGAAGGATTTGTCATTATGATGAACCAATAATCCCAAGGCGCCTTTTTATTGTTATTGTCATTGTTATTTTCATTCAGTTAAAAATCCAAACTTTCTAATCTCAAATTCTCATCTAATCATTATTTAAGGTTAATTGAATTCATAACTCCATGTCGGAACGATACTCTTTTTACTACTTCGGTAGAACCGTGCACTTGCGGTTTTATCCCATCACCAACACCACTAAAATCGAAATCCAACAATAATAAAATTGAAATCCATCACCAGTAAAGTGCATAAAAATCGAAATCACATCATTTAAGAAATTTTCTGATTTTCTTCACGTAAATTACACAAATTCCATTACACGAATGTTATTCTCTTTAGATTTACAGAGATGTGGAGCTTGTGAGTTTAGAAAGAAATTCGGGCGCAACCTATTTCGAAAAGGAAAACTGGGATTTTGTTATGAAAACATAAATCATAGATGCTTGTTGTTGTTGCTGTTGGTGGTGCTCGATTTTGTTGTTGTGGTTAATGGGTTGTTGTGATTGTTTGTTGTAGATGCTACTGCTAGTTGTTGTTGTTGTGGATGCTTTGAAGATTCTGGTTGATTTTTCCATTGTTATTGAATATGAGAAAAAAAAATTAGGAAATAGATTGTGTTGTTTAGATTGAAAGGGATGTTTTTGAATGAAAAAATTGGTTATTGATTATGTTTATAGATTTGATGAAGATGATGAAAAAGATTTTTTTTTTTCAGGGTTGGTGTGTTGTTGATGATGAAGATCATGAAGAAGAGGCTGGAAGGAGAAGGAGAAAGAAGAAGATGAATAATACAAGCCCGAACATTTTTTTAATTTTTTTTAATAGAAGGGACCAAAACAGGTAACAGAGATAAAAATAAAGTACTCAAACGGTCTCTTTTTAGTTAAGGGACCAAAACGATACCAAATAAATACTTAAGGGACCAATTGAACATTTAAGCTTAAAAAGAATGAGTTCAATTAGAAGTTGTGGTGGATAAAATTATTGTCATGAGTTCAATTAGAAAAAAATACACATTAAATTTGGTGTGAAAATCCATTATTAAAAATAATAAAAACCGCATAAATAATTTCAAATCCTTCAACAACATATATGAAAGAAATTTCATATAAGTCTTTGTTTCATCAACACATATTAGGTCATACATTTATAAGATTGTTCACTATTTTAAATTCCACATTATCTCAAAAGAAACAAGTATGCAATAAAAAAATTAATGTGAGAGAGAGAGAGAGAGTATGGGAAAGGGAAGGAGAAGGAGATGGAGGAGATCGATTTCAAGCCACATTTTATTGACCTTACTGAAGGTGAGAAAAACACAAGAAGGGGGGGTTGAATTGTGTTGATTTTTTATTCTTTTTCTTCTAAGCTGAAAACACTGATCAGAAGCAGATAGAGTTCTACTTCTGAAGTGATGTTCAGAACTACTTGCAGCGGATAAACAGAGAGAGAGAGAAGAAAGACACAAAACAATTTATACAGGTTCATACCATAAACCGGAAGTCAGACCTATCCCCCTTGCACTTCCAAGGAGAGTTCACTAAAAAGTAATATCTGATTACAATTGCTCACTGCTAAACTTTGCAAGAGACTTCAAATGCTCAAGCACAACTGCAAGAGACTTCCTATGCTCCTGAACACAATCAAGAGACTTCTAATGCTCAAGCACAACTGCAAGAGACTTCTGAATTCAAACAGAATTACAAGAAAAATGTTTGAGGTTGAACACTTGATATACAATCAGTGATGCTCACAATACAAATCAAATACAGATTCTTAAGACTCTAGAATTTCAAAGATATGAGCTTTGATGAGAAATTCTAAGTGAACTTTGAATGCAGAACAATTTCAGCAAAGTTTTGGCACTTTTAATTCTTGGTATTGTTCTATTGAAACTCTGATTCCTCACTCCTTTATATAGAGGTGAGAAAGAGACGTTGAATTGCCAGCACATTCAAATTAGAGTCATTTGAAGCTTTTGATCAATCACCAATGATCATTTGCCTGATATGGTTGTTGTCCTAAGAATGATCAATTTCAAATGCATTCCCATTGTGAAGAAACATTGTTGCAGTCACAGCTGTTTTTCTTGTCTTGTAGCAGAGACAAAACAGAGTAGTGGAGGTAGTGGTTGTACACTTCGTACAAATATACTTTGTCAACGCTCTTTTGAAGAATAAGCATCCAATGCGTTCAAATCCTTTCAAAATAATTGTTGCTTCACTTTTCCAGTCTTCTGCAATCTTTAGACGAGGTTGAATCCAATTAAACAGCTTTTGAAGCCTTAAGTTGCATCCTCTGATGAACTGCAGCTTCTGGTGATTTTTAGCTTCTGATAAACTTGCTTCTGATGAACTCGCTTCTGATGACGTCACCACTACAGAAGCACTTTGTCTTCAGGAGCGCTTTATCTTCAGGAGTAGTTTTCTTCAGACGCTTTAATCTTCCCTTTTTGTTGATTCCTTTGCTCTTTATTGTTCTTCCAAGACCTTTTTAAGATGTCAATATTTTGTCTATAGTCCTGTACACTTGAAAAAATATTAGCATATCCAATTGACAATTTTTAATACCTTGTTATCATCATAACTCTTAAGGGTTAATGTTAAACACATTTTTTTCCAACACTTACGACAAGCTATGATTGCGAATGGCATAAGGCTTGTTATCGAAGCAAGGGATCATAGAGTTGGGACATTAGCGGTGCGAATCCATGTGTTGACAGAGTCATAGAAGAATTTGTTAATTGAAGAAGCCATTATAGAGATGCATGATCCAAATGTCACGATATTTGCGAAGAGCGAGCACAGTAAGGGAGGACAGAGAGGATCCATAAGAAAGATAGAGGGTTGTGACTGATGAGAGAAGAAGATAGATGGCCTTTTCAGAAGAAAGAAAAAAAAAATGATAAGGAGCGGAGGTTTTGGTGAGTTCGTGAGAAAGAGATGAGGTTGGGATTCATGAAGGAGGAAGAAAGAGATATGTTTTATTGCATGAATAACATTTGCCTTGTTGAATATAATCCTCTTGACATTTAGTTTGTTGCATGGATAACAATTAGGTTGTTGCAAGCATTCCTTGAGACATTTGAGTTATTGCATGGGTAACACTTGGTTGTTGCATGTATTCTTCTTGGCTTTTGGCTTGTTGTATGTATTCCTCATGAGTCATGACACTTGGTTTATTGCATGGGTAACACTTGGTTTGTTACATGTATTCCTCTTGATATTGGCTTGTTCCATATATTCCTCATGAATTATGACACTTGGTTCATTGCATGTGTAACACTAAGCTTGTTGCATGCATTACTCATGACACTTGGGATGCATTTTATGTGACTAAGCATACAAATGGCAGAGTCTTTTTGTTAAAGGACAAAGAAGGGCGGGGTTTTTATTTTGAGATGCTATGGTTTTGGAACCAATGAACAAAACAGTGTAAAATTGTAGGATTTGCTTAAGGTTTTACTCGGATTTCATGGCTTAACTTTCTTCCTTATATAATTAAGATTAAGATAAAGATGTAGCCAAATGGAAAATTTGCTCACTATTTAGATCCAATTTTTTTAAAAACTTTTCAATTTTAAGGTACCGTTGGATAGGATATATAGGGTGCGTTTGTTTTATCTTTTATAAAAATAATTTTATGTTAAGAAACTCTAGAGATTTTAGGGTGCGTTTGTTTTATTTTTTATAAAAAGATTTTATGTTAAAAAAATCTTGAGATTTTAGAAAAAAAAAATTAAAGTTATATTTGTTTGTTTACAGGTGAATTCTACGTGATCCTGATAGTCATTATCACACAGAATCCAAGTTATTTCTCTTCTCCCTTACTCTCTTTCAACCGTTTGAAAGATTCATTGATGTATGCTGATAACCGACAAAAATGTAGGTTATTACCTTCAATTTTACCTCTAAATCAAGTTTCTTTTGAGTGATTGCATAACATATTTCTCCTTATTTTGTGTTTTTAATTGTTTTACTATGCTGATCTCCTCTGCAATTTATTGCATGGTTTTTGAACATTTGACTTGCTCCGAGTATGTTTGGTTATGTAGGAATGGAGATGGATAAAAGGTAGGTCACGAGAAAGCTTCCAAGTGGACGGATACATCTTTTGTTGAAGTTTGCTGATGGATTCTTGCTAGGCCAGCAGGCGCTAGGCGCCAGAACCATGCTTCAAAGGCGCCAGACACCAGAAGAAGGGCGCTAGGCGCTAGCAGATCACTTCAGAGGCGCCAACAAATTCCTTTTGATGCTGACACTATTAATTCTCTGTTGAAAAGCAAGCTACTCAGAACCAAAGATCAATGGCCAACCTTTAAACAAAATGTCAACACTGTTAGTCTCTTGAGGGAGTTATGTAAGGATGAAACTGAGTGGATTTTGGATTCGACCGGAAAGCCCAAAAATTTTCCTTCTTCGTCCCTTGTGCCTTTGCCAAAAATTTGGGCAGCATACATTGGGACTAATCTAGTCCCATGATCGAACGTTTCGGATATTAAAGTGGAGAAAGCTGCCCTCATTTCAGCAATTATGATCGGGAAAGTAATTGATGTCGGGAAAATTATTCAAACTCAGATTCAAATCATCGCCAACTCTACCACAAATGCGTTGGCATTCCCTCGTTTGATCACCCTGTTATGTGAAAAGGAAAAAGTCGACATGAAATCTCTCCCTCCTTTGAGGAAACATGCTGTGATAGATTGGACTTATGTCTGCAAATACTGTGGGGTGGATGGTGATGACGATGTTGATGAGCCAAAAAGGAAAAGGGTTCGACGCCAGGCAGGTGTAGAGAGCTCCCACCAATCAGCCCAAACCACTTCGAGAAGTAATGAGGAGAGAATTGATGTTTTAGAAGGAAATGTGCAAGCCCTTCGTAAAGCTGGTCAAATCCAATATGAAGATATCATGAAGGCGCTGGGGGTAGTAGGTCAGAGCTTGAAGGTAACTGTTCCAGAAGCAAGGACATCAGAGGATTTAGATCAACTTGTTGGCTGGGTCCCTATGCTGGTGCAACCATCAGATGAAATTCAAACTGAAGAGAGTGGTGATGAGTCCGAATGAGGACTAGTATCCTCACCGGGAGAGAGAAGCACATGAGTTACTTTCATCAATTAATTTCATCTCTCTCAACTCTTTATCTTTTATTTTCCTGTTTAGAACTTACAATTAGTGCACTTATTTTCTGTGTCATTTCTGTCTTCGTAGAAACACAACTCCTTTTTACAAACTTTGAATTTGAGTTTTGTTTACACAGCTCAACTCTAGTTTGGGGGAGGGGTTAGGAGTTATAGGTCAAAGTAGTTTATGTCAGTTCTTATTTGTAGCAATTATCTTTTGAGTCAAGTATTTTATTCAGGTTGAGTTAGGATCCGATGATGACTTTTATGGTGAATTAGTAGGCTCTGTTAGTCCCCCTATGATGCAGCCTTGTGAAAAATCTCATTTGGTAATTACACGAAGTTGCAACTTTGAGTGAGAGTGGAAATTTGCATAGTAAGGAATAACAAAAATCATGTTGGTAAATATTGAAGTAGATAAAATAGTCACAAGGAAGGGGGGGTTTGAATTGTGACCCTTTAAAAATTATCCTGAAACTTAAAAATGATTCTCAAGTTGTTTACTTGGAATTATGTTAACTTTCTGACTTCAGAATGTTCTGAAGTTCATAAACAAAATTGTTTAATAAAGTATAAGTGAAGTGTGTGTTATGTATACTGTAAATAAAAGAGTATAGAGAAGAAAGAAAGAACACACAAAGAGTTATAGTGGTTCACCCAATGTGGGCTAGTCCACTCCCCACAATCCTGTGAGAGTTTCCACTAAGATGCTTGAGATAACCTCTCAAGTCCTGCACCTTACAATCTTGTTCACCTGAACAATTACAATCCTGTATTCTCTAAGCCTCAGCAGGCTTGCACCTTCTTGCTAAGTTAACCACTTAGACTTTTACAACCTTTGCTCAACCTAACACTTTAGGACCTCTAAAAGCTAGATGAGACTTTGTTACAATTTGTATGGAAGTTGGGTGTTTGTAAAACAAACAATGAAAGAAGAAGAAGAGGTTATCCTACAGATAACAAGAGTATTGATTTGCACTAAGTTGATGAAAGACTTAGAGATTGATCAATTTCAGTTTGCAAAAGCTTCAAACAAAATCAGAGTTGTTTTCTTGTATGCTTTGCAATGGTGCAAGTTTTGCTAAGGCCAAGCCCTCTATTTATAGAGTCTTTGGGCTCATATAGCCGTTGTAGGGTGTCCAATGGTGTTATGCCATGTGTCCTGGGTCCCACAAGCTTTAACTTGAAATTCTGGGCAAACATTCTGATCTCTGATGAACATCAGAATGTTGTTGTGTTCATGATGATCTTCATCTGGGTTCATCATGTTCTTCATCTGGGTTCATCATGTATGAATGAACACATGAAGTTCTGGGCTATGCATATGCTTTTCATATGAATTTCTGGACAATAACCAATGTATGGACTTTTCTTCATACATCAGAATGTTCCTTTCCCAGATTTTGTCTTGGAACCGGTGCAGGAGGATTTAGTGGGATTCTGCATCTTCATGCCCATGCTTTGAGAGATTGTGTTGTCCTTGTTCAGTACCAACTCTCAGACGTGTCTATCTCTTGTTGAAGATGACAGATTTGCTTTGCTTTTGCTTTTTGCTTTTCACCTACTATACTGTTCATAAAGTAAGCATGAGCTGAGCTTGAACATTCTGATCATCAGAATGTTCCATCTGTTTCACTTAGGATGATTTGTAAGACTATCATTTGATGTAATCAAATCCTAATAGTGAAACAATAATGAAGAGCAGTGATGATAACATCTAGGATGATATTCCTTTGTGAAATATTCCTAGTACATCAATGTTCATAGTCTTAAATGAACATTGAATGCCTTCTTTGACATAACTCTTGTATATGCCTTTATTGCTTGATTGATCCATGCAAATGTACTTTCCTGGACATATATTCATGTCACATGTGCCTTGCATGACCTTGATCACAGTTCTTGAGATTCTTGGCTTGTATAAGAACAACCTTCTGAACTAGGTTGCTTCTGAACAACCTTCTGAACTAGGTTGCTTCTGAACTGGTTGCTTCTGAACAACCTTCTGAACTAGGTTGCTTCTGAACTGGTTGCTTCTGAACAACCTTCTGAACTGGGTTCTGAACAACCTTCTGAACTGGGTTGCTTCTGAACAGGGTTGCTTCTGAGCAAGGTTGCTTCTGAACAGGGTTGCTTCTGAGCAAGGTTGCTTCTGAACAGGGTTGCTTCTGAACTCTGATCAGAACGTTCTGATCAACATTCTGAACTAACTTTCTGAACTTTAGAATTAGTTCATGGATTCAATGTCCTTTGATTTTATGCATCTTGGTATGATTCAAACCTTGTTCCTGTCTTAGTGAAAACACTCAAGAGCACAAGTTAAATACCAAGGAATTAATCAAAGTCCATTAATTCTTTAATCATATTTGTTTATTATCTTTAAAATTAATTAGGGATTTTGCCTCAACAATCTCCCCCTTTTTGAAGATGATAAACTTATGATTTAGGATTAAGGATTTTGATTATATAACAGAGCTAAAAAATTTATTTTAATGCTCCCCCTCATTTTTATAATCCATAATGCAGAGTTTTTAAGAACTTTAAAAAGCTCCCCCTCAATTTCATAATTTTTTGCATAAAGTAAAAATATGCAAGACTGAACCAAATTCAATATTCATTCATTTGATATAACATGAAGTACATTACATGAAAAGATGGTTCAAAAACAAAAAAGAAAATCAAAGTGCATGTGATCAAGAAAAGCAAAAGATGGAATTTATAAATTCCAATATCAATTGATCACCTAGACCTACTTAGGGCCTATAACTAAAAAAAACTTAAAGACTATGAATCCTAAAGCTTCTCCCCCTTTAGTCATCTGCAAAAAGGATAGGGAGGATTTCTGAAAAGATTCATGGAGTGGAGTCTCCAGAATCAGAAGAGGGTTCAGCTTCAAAGATGGAGGAGTCATCAAAAACTGGAGGTGGAATGGCCAAACCAGGAGCATGGATTTTGACAGTCCAGTCAGCCAGCACACAAGCAATTTTGTGAGTCTTGGTGGAGACTCTAAGTGCCCTTGAGGCTATCTTCTCTGCTCTTGAAGGCTTAGCAGGGTCAGCAGGACCAGAGGCTTCAGCTTGCACTCTGTTTGCAGACACAAAGGTGTTGAGAGAGTCAAATAAAGCAGCCATGTTTGGAAGTTTGCTTCTTGTGGTGGTGGTGGTGGTGTGGATGAAGGAATGAAAGGTGGAGTAGGAAGGTCAGAGACCAAGAAGTTGGTAGCACCTGCAACAGAATCCATGGAGGAGGATGATGGGTTAACATTTTGACCATTTTGGGCCATGAGCTGTACCTCCTCAGAGGGCAGAGATCCTGATGCCAAAGGCATGGGATCAACTGACAGCTGGCCATCTGGAGGAAGTTCATTTGAGGCATGCTGATCATCAAGCTCTTGATTGTCTTGATCAGCCATGACATGAATACCTTCATCATTCTGGGCTTCAGTTACTGCAACATTCTGACCGGCAGAAGTTTCAACCTTCTGAACATTCTGAACAGCAGGAATTTCAACATTCTGACCTTCTTGAGCTTGCTGAGTTGTTTCTTGTCCATCTTGAAACAACTCACTATTGAAGTCAATGTTAATATCTTCAATATTGAGATCAAATCCAGTTGAGAACTCCACATCTTGAGCTTCTTCTTCAATGTTCATATTTGAAGCTAAGAGCTCATCCACTTTCTGAGTTTCTCCATCAACAATCTCCTTTGCAAGCTTGGAGACTTCAGAGAACAAATTTTCTGCTGGTGGAGAGGGAGTTTTGGTATCTGTAATCTCTTCAACCCTTCTTTTCTTCACAGCTTTCTGAACATTCTGATCAGAATTTCTTTTACCAGATCCAGAGGGTCCAGAAGTTTTGGAGGCTGGCATGTTGGATGAAGTAATATGGAGTTGACCTAAGGTCTTGGAAGAAAAGGTCATAAAATCCAGCTTGCGTTTCTTTCCTTCAAGGGGCACTTTTGCCTTTTGAAAAATGGAAGTGAGATGCATTCCATAGAGTAGTCCAGCAGATGTTTGTTTTATGGCTAGACATGAATCAATCATGTGTTGAATAATGATAAAACACAGATTTAACTTAATCTTTTTCATGAGATGGTAGATGAAACAAAGATCTATGTCAGAGACAAGTTCAAAAGATCCACATCTAGGTAAAAGACAATGCCTAATCATGTTGTGAAGAATTTTGGGAGTATCTTCCAGGTTTGTGGAGTTAAAGGTGTGATTTTCTTTGGTGTATTTAACTATGAGTTTGTTATGGTTAACTCTAGACTCATCAAACCAGAAGCTAGAGTATAGCTGATTACCTTCATTTGGAATTTTGAATGCTTCAGAGACAAATTCCTGAGTCATCTTGATCTTTACACCTTTGACTGATGATATGAGAAACTTCTCATTTCCATTCTTCTTTTCCTGAACTGATAGGTTGGTGTAGAACTCTCTGACCAAGTCTTCATAGGTGTGTTCTTGAAGAGTTATGAAGTTGGTCCATCCTTGAGGTTCAGTGAACTCCTTCATATTCCATGCCTTGGTTTCCAGACTTTCAAGGTTGAAATACTTGGTTCTACACATTGGTCTGAGAGCAATCTTTTCTGCCCTTGAAGCTTTTAAGGTAGCAGCAAGTTTGGTAATATCTTTACCTTTCCCATGCTTCTTAGAAGAGCCTTTCTCTTCTTCTTTTTCAGCCTTTTCTTCAGATTTTTCCTCTTCACTTGCTTCTTCATCTTCAGAGGTCTTTTCCTCAGATAAGGGCATAGCTTCAGCAGCAATCTCCTTCCTCCTTTGAAGTATTATCTTTGTAAGTTCCTTATCCCTTTTTGAGGAAGCTTTTACTGATTTCATTGCGTCAGAAAGAGTTTGTTCAGAGTCTTCATCCTCTTCTTCTGGATCTTCCTCTGTTTCATCCTCAGAGTCTTCATCATCACTTGAATCTTCTTTTTCTTCGTCAGAATCTAGATTCACGTGAGATACCTTTGGTTTCTTCAAAGGTTTCTTCATCCTTGTTGATCGTCTGGTAGGTATTGGTCTGGGTTTGATGATGGGTTTCTTAGAGGATCTGGTTTTGGAAGATTTGGGATTTTCAGAAGCAGGAATGATTACGTCCTGAAGAATGGTGCGTACAGGGGTTTCACTCAGAAGTTGTTGATCAGAGGTTTGATCAGCAGCGGTGTTGGATGGTGGTGGTTGAAAATGTTCTTCAGAAAGTTTTGGGGTAGCTTTGGTTCTAGCCATTTTTTCAGAAAATGAAGAACAGAGCAGTTTGAATTTTTAGGAAATGAGATGGAAGTGAAATAATCAGAGTTGGTAACTGATTATATAGACAAAACGTGCAAGAGAATAAGAATAGTAGTGATATGATGACAGTTAGCATTGGGAATGATGAAAAACTGTCAAAAAGCAACGCCTTGGAGAGAGAAAGGAAAAAGTAGCCGTTTGGGAAGATGAGTGGATTTGGGATGATTTGATGGTTAAGCCATTACATGGTGGTTAATCCTTAAACATGACTTCTTATAACCAAGCATTAAATGCTTAAGATTATGGAGGGATTTTTTTGAATAAGTCAAAACAAGATCTCACGCATGAGATTGTTTGACCCAGAATTTGGGTTCAGAACAAAAAAATAAGTTTCAAGAACGTCATGAATGGATAAACTCAGATGAACATACTTGATTGTTCTGATCGTATGAATATTGCAATGAACATTCTGATCATTTGAACATTCTGACCTGATGAACGTTCTGAACTCAGGAACATTCTGATGAGAGAGAGATAAAGATGGATCTATCTGATTTGTATCAGATGACATCAAGGGGTTTAATTTAAGGCCCTTAGTGATCAGTAATCAATCTTTATTAGGATTTTTCATGATTAACAATTTTTCTTTAAGAAAATTGAATCTATCCTCAACAAGGGGTTTTGTGAAAATGTCAGCCAATTGATTTTCAGTATCAACACTCAAGGTCGAGCAATGTTTAAGTTTGGGGTTGTGATAACCGACAAAAATGTAGGTTATTACCTTCAATTTTACCTCTAAATCAAGTTTCTTTTGAGTGATTGCATAACATATTTCTCCTTATTTTGTGTTTTTAATTGTTTTACTATGCTGATCTCCTCTGCAATTTATTGCATGATTTTTGAACATTTGACTTGCTTCGAGCATGTTTGGTTATGTAGGAATGGAGATGGATAAAAGGTAGGTCACGAGAAAGCTTCCAAGTGGACGGATACATCTTTTGTTGAAGTTTGTTAATGGATTCTTGCTAGGCCAGCAGGCGCTAGGCGCCAGAACCATGCTTCAAAGGCGCCAGACACTAGAAGAAGGGCGCTAGGCGCTAGCATATCACTTCAGAGGCGCCAGCTCCCTGGAAGTGGGCGCTAGGCGCCCATGCAGCAGCGCAGCGCTGCGATTGTTCGTGTTTCTCAACCGTGCACCGGCGCTAGGTGCCCTAGTCGGGTCAAAGCGCCCCGTGTTGGGCATGTTATGCTATAAATACGTTTTTAATCAAAACATAGGGTTTGGAATCAATTTGGAGTGGAGAAACCTGTGACCTAGCAGACAAGACATAAAGGAGGCGGCTTTCAACACCATTGAAGGAGATTTATCAAGAATTGTTCATGGATTGTTCTTGTAATTCTTCTTTAATCTCTTTCTTTTGTTTATTTGCTATGAATAACTAAACCCTCCGTTGTTGGGGATGAGTAGACCTAGATGAATACTTTTGTCATGTGATTGGATTATGATTATTGCTGAAACTTATTGAATTGTTTTTCTTATCTCCATGCTTAATGCTTTTATTGATTGATCACCTTTAAATTGATTTACGGTTTATATTGTGAAACGGAAGTTGAATTTATAAACGCTTCGAGATAAGAAATTCTTGCCTTTGTAATCTAGGAATAGATGCAAACCCTTGAAACCACTTGAGAATTCTTGTTCATTCATCCTTAATTCTAATCTTAAATTCACTAAGGAATTAGGAGTTGTTTTAGAATTAATGGTTTTGGCACTAAGGAATTAGGGCAAGAATAAATTAGAGAATTCGGTAATAATTCGATAAGTTGATTCAATAGTTATATTCGAGTTACTAACTTAAGATAGTCATCTAGCGAACCTCATCCTCAACAATTTTCTTATTATAAAGTTCAAACAAATTTTCTTTTGTTTAATTTACATTATTGCTATCAAACAAATCTTGTACCTTTTTGTTCAATTAAGTCTCAAGTATCATTCAACAGTATAACGCGATCCTTGAGTTCGACACTCGCTCTTACCGTTTTAAATTTACTACTTGAACGATTTCGTACACTTGCGAAAATCGCTATCATATGCCGAGTGCCTCTTCCTCTTATTGCCGAGTAACTTTAACAATGGATGAGCTTTTGTATTGCAAAGATTGTGAATTTAGAATATATATATATATATATATATATATTGTAAAAAATTGTGAAAAATTAGTAGTATAAATAAATATTTTATATAATTCTTGCAAAAAATTATGGAACTTTAATTTTGCCTTTTTACGTTAAAACTTTTGTTGTAAACTTTACTTTCAGAGATCAACTTGCTATGTTGAATAGTTAAAATAAAAACATCTACTTGACCAAATAAATCAAAAACCAAAAGTTATCCTAAATAATTTTAAATTAAACACTAAACTAATAAAGATAGACTATAAATTTGATAAAAAAAATACTCTAAAAATACTAACTACTCCCTCCGTTTTGAAATATAAACAAAATTGATTTTTTAGGTTCATTCATTTAATGATGTATGTTGTCCATATTATTAACCATATACATCATTAAATGAATGAACCAAAATCAATTTTACTTATATTTAAAAACGGATGGAGTATCAAAGAATCACTCATCATCATCCTCATTTTCTGCATCACCATTAACTACAACAAGTGTATCACCTCCAATTTCATTAGTGTAATCAACCTCGGTAAAGTCTACTAAGTAGCTTTCAACTTAGCTTGAGAAATAGCTTCAACAAAGTAAGTGACAAAGTCAACCACGAAGCCAACACTAGCTTCAACGACATTGTTCTTCAAATAAATAAGCAATTTTTCCTTGAATAGAAGAAATCTTTTCAAACATATTGGGCCACCTCATATTCAAGGCCCTTCACCTGCATCCATAACATTTTTCTCGGCATCTTTGCAAGATTTCCTCTCAACCTCCAAGAGTTTCCTCAAGCCCTTGTTGGTCTTGTCAGTAGAGGACTGTTCATTCTTTAGCTTCTCGATCTCAAACTTCATGTTTCTGATTCTCTTGGTAGTATCACAAGTAAATTCTCATGGATTTGCGGAGCACTATCATCACCCTAATCAAGGAAATTTGGCACTCGCCCAACCTCGAAAACCAACACCAGGATACCTAAACACTTCAAAACCCTTGCCTAAAACAACAAAACAATGACATAGGGGGATACTCTTTTGAAATGAGCCAAATCCTAACCCCCATGATCCATTGTCCACATTCTAGCTTAGGCCCAATAAGGCACCCATATAAGTCTCGGACCACATGTATAATCAATTATTTGTGCATTGCTTTTGAATTCTTAAGGAATGCATGGAGGATAAAAATATTTAAGTTCTTCAGGAACTATACAACATATTTAAACAATAATATTAATTCCTTAAGCAATAATCCTTCGAGATGGAGCACTTAATTTTATTTTTTTTTAAGTTCTTCAAGAACTATATAATATATCTTTATAATATAAGATCAATCTTTGTGCAATCCTTTAAAGATGCGTCCATGAGTGTTGAATTCTTCTCGAATAAATAAACACACTAATACAATATAATTCGCACAATATAGCCATTCATCACCGATACAAAACTAAAACTTATCTACATATTAGAATTGATCAAGAAGAATTGTGTAGCTTCTCAAATCATTCAAACTTTGTGCTGATGACGTGTTATGAAACTCCTGCAAAGAAGAATAGATATGAAGAGAAAGAGAGAAGATTGTATTATGATCTTTAATAGTGTGGTTTGTGTTGCAATGGAAGCCATATTTATAGGAGAATACAATGAGCCTATACCTATGACATGTGTCAATGACTAATGGACCGATACTAAATGGACATCCATTAATATTATTCATAACATTATCCCATTCATTAGTAGTATATATAAATATTTTCTAAAACAAAAGTAGTATATATTATATATACATATAATATTATACATTTCTTGTAATAAATAACTTATGAAAATTTAGTAGTATTAATAAATAGGTGGCCCCTAGTATGGTCCCTTTTTTTAAAGGTCCAACCATGGACCTCATAAAATGACCGGTTATAGCAGGTTCCCATAGCTTCTTCCAGTTAAAAACATTTACCCATAAAGGTGCATCAATATCTATGTGTGGGTGAATTTGAAAGACATGGAACTCCCAAATTTCACTATGCATCTAATTTAAGTTTACAATTTCATTTTCTGTGGAAGTTAAGAACAAAGTTTATGAGTTTTTTTGTTGTTGTTGGATTTGAAGTTTATGAGCTTTTGAGTCAAGTTTGAATAACAACTCACACATTAAGTTACAACTTCTCTCATCACATAATCCAACCCATAGAAACCCATACTCATCTTATGCTTAACATATGTGAACCCCACCACTCTCCCCCTCGTCATCTCCTCTTAACTTGCAACCCCAACAAAGTGGAATTGAGGACAGTTAGATTTTGCAGAATTTTTTGGTCCTTAAATTTTCTGCAACTTCATTCCAAGACATAAATCGTAAAAATTAAAAACTCTGTCTAACCCCAAAACCTTTAAGCACCTCACACAGTAGAATCTTAGTCATGTGTTTTTTAAGAAGTTAAAGAACTTGGTCTGATCCGTTTAAGAAAAGGACTTGGTGTGGCGGTGGAAGGAAGAGACGAAGCAGAGAGAAGAACATGGAACTGCATCTACCACGGGCTATATCAGGTCATATTAGAAGGACCATATCAGGGGTACCCTAATAAATATATTCTATAATTCTTGCACAACATTATGGAACTTTCATTTGCCAGTTTTACGTCAAAACTTCTGTTGTAATACTTTACTTCTAAAGATCAACCTGCTAAGTTGAATAATTGAAATAAAATGAAACTTGGAAAATTGTCTGTTAAGTGGATGAATTGAAAGCATAAGCATCTACTTGAGCAAATAAATCAAAACCAAACTTTATTCAAAATGACTTGAAATTAAACACTAAAACACGACAACAAGCGTATCACCTCAAATTTCATTAGTGTAATGAGGCTCGGTAAAGTCTACTAAGTAGCCTTCACCTTAGTTTGAGAAATAGCTTCAACAAAGCAAGTGACAAAGTCAACACTAGCTTCAAATTCACCATCTACAACATCAACTACATACCATCTGGCACAGATACTTTAGCAGGGCCATGTCCCATAACCACAGATATAGTTTCCTTGTCTTGCTCACTTCTAAGAAATGGTGGAATGGATATTAAGATGGCTTCACCCCTATACAGTGACTTACAATTATACAACAACATAATAAACAATAGATTCGAGTTAGACAAATATATGTTTACAATCATGTGGCTGGTGTCATCTTCTATGGTAAAACCCCTATTTTGCTAGATAAAATGAGTTGAGTAATGATACTTGTGCAACCATTTTATGACAATTTTTGTGACAACCTTCATTTTCTCACTTCTTAGTTGTCATAAAATGGTTGTACAAATAACATTTCTCAAGGAGTATCACTTGTGAGTGAGTAATTCAAAATTTGGAGATTTTACTTTCAGCAAAAATTATGTGGTAAATTTGGCTCGAGCGAAACATCGCATTTAAAACAACAAGAAAGCTTTTGAAGTCTTGAAAATTATTTTTGAATAGCTTTGTTCATTGGCAGCAAAAAAGAGTAAGAATGCACCTTATTTTCAATGATACTCTCAAGGAATTAGAGTAAAACATGGAGAGGATCACTGAAAATCCATATATCTACCTTATTTTACGAGTCCTGCTTCCAAATCTTTTTCCTACAGGAAAAAAGAAAGAAAGAGAGAATTGGATACTTTACAATTTACACTAGGAGGAGAATATAATAAATCAAAGAGAGTTGTTCTTTAGGCACTCTTTAATTGTACCAAAAATGCAACTATTGTTGGTTGAGCCTATGGTTCGCCACAAAAAGATTTTAAAGTGTTCCACACATTTTAAATTGGTCCAATCATTTTTTAAATCGGTTTGATCGATTTAAATAGTCCCTAAACTGTATTTAACTACTGCCGAGATACTTCCGTCAATTCAGGATGCCTGAGAGCAGATGGTGATGCCTAAAGAGCAACTTTCTAAATCAAATAGCTAAGACGAACAAACAAGCTTACCAATGTGCATCTTCTTTTCCCAAACCAAATTGATTTTACATCATCTTTACTGATCCAGCGATAAAGTTCAAGAATCAACCATTTATAGGAGCCACGAACATTTCGATCATGGTGATTATAGAGTTCCGGAAGCATCTTCAAAATTCTTATTGCGGGCACAATTTTTGCTCCGAATTCTCTAGTAGCATGAAGACAGATAATTATATCATTATATGGGAACAATAAAACAGACACAACAACCAGTACAGATTTTGCAACAATATGCTAATCTTAAAGCTTGACTCATAACATCTATTGCAGGCCCCTGCGCATTGCTTCCATGGGTGAAAAACATGACTAGTAGATGTAAAGGTATTGATGTGTAAACTATGGTTTTAAATTGCGGTTACGGTCACTGTGAGTCTACTACGACACGCATTGCAAGATTAGAAATGTAGCCATAAAATATGGATCATTTGTATATTGGGGCAATGAAAGAAAAAAAGACTAATTGAATTCAAAAGTTTCATAACCTCGTAAATATGCAATATGCAACATTTTTGTGTGTTCTAGCATAAACGGGGCTCTACAATATACTTTCATCATGTTCTATAAACTCAATTCCTAAACTCACGTCAGTTCACAAACTATAGATTTTGAACAATATTAGAAAATAAATCAAATGAACCATATGATTTAAATATGCAAATGATCCATTCAGTAGCGGTCACCAGAGGCCAATATGAAATACAATGTACAGGTTTTTGCAAAAACCTGCTACAAGGGCCAGTAACTCAATTCAGTCATATGGAAACATAAATGATGAATGAAATCCTCAACTTGAATATATCGTAATAGAATTGAAAGACTAACATTTTTTTTTTTCCTTTCTAATTGATGTTGAAGAGCCTAATTGAAAGACTAACATTCAATGACAGTGAAACCAAATACACAAACATAAAGAACAGTACCAGAAACGCATCCACGGCCCCCAGTTCCACCCAGAGCAATAACACTTCCTGAGCTTTCTTTACAGTCTTTCGCTTTCTCACAAGACATTTAGAATCCACAATTGCATCACAAACTTTCTTGCCAAAAAACCTGCCCCCAAATTCAAATTCACTCAAATAAAAAATGTTAAATATGAGTTATGAAGCACCGCCATATACACCATAGGTGTGATGCGTCTTCGATCTATCAGAAGCGTCTGTGCTACATAGGATATAAACACACTATTAAGTAGAAATCAAGTATTAAATTATTATCACCTCCCCGCATCAGCATCTGCAGCTCGCAAGTAAGCAATCAACGCATCAAGTGCCTTCAACTGCACATCAACATTCGATTCCACTGGAAGAGAGATTCAATTCAAAAAAGAAAAAAACTGTATTCATCGTTCAGTCTCTGGTATAAGTATATGTGTCATGTATTCATTGTTGAGGGATATTTGGTTAGGATATATGCGATCATTTATTCAGGAACATTCTTTTTTTCCTTGAACTGCAAAGATTAATAATAGATCATATCGAAAATGAGAGTGAGTACAAGTAACTCGTTCATCAACATTGTTGTCCAGCTGGTTTTGGTCTTCACTCTTCTGATTAATGTTCTTGTGGCTGTATATATGTGGTTGGGACTGTCTTGGCTTTCTCTTCGTGTGATATTCCTTGTCACAGTCTTTTTGAGAAAATGACCTACCAGATTCAAAGTTCTAACTCCACCCAAATCACCGTTAAAAGCAAAAACCCTACCTACCAAAAACTGAAACATTAACCGAATTCAAGGATGCGAGGGTCCTTAGGATCGATGATGGATTTACAGATAGAAGCCAAATCGATATTCGCTTCACTTCGCACCTCCCAGTTCGAATGAAAAAGACTATCCTTCCATTCTGATAACATTATTCTTCGCACTCAAGCCCTAGCTATCTCTACCAATGCGCACCCAATTAATGACGTGGGAAGCCCTAATGTCGGAAAAGTATCTTAATATATAACTTATGACTACACTTTTCTACTTTCACCACCAACCCACTTCCATTTGGATTGAAATATTGTTGCTTCCAAAATTGATATACTGTACCGTACTAAAACATTTCTTTTAAGCCACACGGGCCCTAGCAATTCCTTTCGTCTTTGCAATTAGAGGTCATTTTAAAATTGGTCCTTGTAATCGTTAATTTTGGCAAATTACCCTTTCAAAGTTTAATCATTTAAGAATTGGTCCCTCAACCTAGTTAATCACTGCCACGTCACTAATTTGCTTACGTGGCAGTGCTAACACATCAAAACTTTACGTGAACGGACCAAAATGCCCCTAAGGTTCTCAGACAAACTCGTAATGACCGTTTTACCCCTAAGTTCATCTTCTCCATCTTCATCTTCAAAACCCAGCGCAACAACTACCACCATCTCCTCCATCCTCAACACCAGCAGCATCTTTTTCAGTGTGTTGAAAGGCACCATCAAAATTGTTTGTTAGCGTCCATTTCTTATTCTTAAAGAGAAGAATAAGAATCAATCTTCAATCAAACATACGAGTAAATTACAAATTATCTATCTTTTACAAACTACACAGAGTTGCACATAGGAATGAAATGTTTGAAAATACATTCATATTCATACTCCTTCTCCCATTATCCATACGTATTTTCTTGAGAGGGACAATTTCACCGGTTTCGATCTCTTTGGCCATGTAAACTTGACTGCAAGCATAATAAACATGTATAAGAAGGTTCAAAATTGTTGGAATTTTAAGAATTAAATAAAGAAAGCATGCTTTAGATATATTTTGAGGAAACATGTAATATTGATTGCAGGCCGATTCATACTCATATGGACTCAAATGTCAAACTTCTACCTGATTAAGGGGAGACCTTTTCAGATATAGGAAGGAGCATGAGGTTAGTTGTGATGCTAGATTATTTGACCATGATAAGACCAAATATTTCATATGTGTGCAATACCGAGATGTCGTGGTTATCTCATAAGACCAAATATTTCATATGTTAATCAATTCTTGAATTCCCCTTGTGATATTCATAGGGATGTCGTGGTTAGAATTACGAGACAACCCTGGAAAAAGTCTTGTTTATACAAACTGAGGTCATTCATATATTGTTGCATGTGCATATTGGGCTAGAATTCCATCTGACAGAGATCCACATATAGATATTAAGTTCTTATTGGAGGCAATTTGATTTCATGAAAAAGTTGGAATAAAAATGTCATTGTAGATCAAGTGCAGAGGCTGAATATCGAGCTATAGCACTTACTACATGCGACCTTATATAGCTCAACCATCTTCTCCAAGTGTTTCACTTATATAAAATAGGTACTATGAGTATCGTTTGAGACAACCAAGATGCCCTACACATTGCCTTTAATCTAGTCTTTCTCGAGCAAACTAAGCATATTGAGATCGATCGTCATTTTATTTGTGAGAAGATTATGTATGGTGAAATTGGCATTTCTTTTGTTGGTTTTAATGATCAATCAACACATATCTTCACAATGTCTCTTCAAGTACCAATGATCACTTGCATATGTGACAAACTTGATGCATCTTATTTGTACGTTGCAGTTAGCCAGGGAGTGTTGAGATATGCGTAATAAATAATATTACTGATTTGAGATATTAACTCTCTTATTTATGTAAATTTTCCTTTTTTTTTTCCTTGTATACACCTCTTATGTAATTAAGCAAGATTTACTCTCTAGCTAGATCATGTAATTTATTTTTTGCATATTCTCATTATAAATACAAAATGCTGAGAGCTAATCCCTTACGCAATTCAGCACCAAAAACCTTGTTATCTGAAGTCTCGACTCTTCGCGACATTTAGAAACATGCTTCTATCTGCAAAAAAATATGCTCCGAAACCTCAACTCATTTCGGTAACACAATTATCTGTTTATTACTATGTCTCCTATCTCCCCTTTGCAAGCATGATGTATTTACAAAAGAGAAGGAAATCTACTTCTATAATGGGCTAGGCTTCTTACATTGTTGTGCTTCACATGTAAACGAACCTGATTTAAAGGAAAAGAGTAAATAAGTTTTGTTACCAATAAGAAAGCATTTAGAACCATGAGATACTAAGAGGAAGATAGAGACTTTCTTGCGTGTTTGTCCAACAAGCGTTGATTAAAAGTTATATGATGTCAGATCAAACAAAGATTTATTTAATGAACCAAACAAATGCTATTTTGGGAATGACAATTGTTTCGTAACGCAACTAGAGAAAGAAAATGGTGTCAATAAGGGTCCTGCTCCTGCATAATCTAAAGGTAAGTTTCATTGATACCAAGTTTATAGAGACCAAGTGTTGAAGAAAATGCTACGAAGACCTGCAAAACAAAATCAATAAGAAAGGATGTGCGGAACGCACATTCCTCAAAGATTTTCCGCGTGTAAAACGCTAACCCTTCCAAGATTTAACAGACCCTTTCCGACAAATCGAGGATTCAGAACTGACAAGAGATTTTATGTGACGGGAAGTGTAAATCCAGAAAGAATTGAAAGTGTGAGTAAGTTATAGTTTGTTTGGTTTCAGACTATTTCTCACTTTGTCGTATTGATCAAAGCAATATATATAAAGGTTGATTCAAAAGTGACCATTCAACACAATAAGAACGTGGGAGTAACAATATCAATACATCATCAACATATACGACCAAATAGATAAAAAAAATTGGACGAGCATTTATAAAACAATAAGTTGTCAATTTCACTTCAAATCATGACATACAATAGAACAACAATACCAAACCTCTGAAACCATGATCAAGGGGATTGTTTGAGATCATACAAGGCCTTGTGAAGATGACATACATGCCCACGATGCACCCATGAACAACAACACTAGGAGGTTACTCCAAATATATTTCTTACTCTATGGCTATGTTTGGTAAAAATAGCGGATAACTTATAAGCTAGTTAATAGCTTATAGCTAATGACTGATAGCTGATAGTTTATAGCTGATGAATGATAGCTGATAAACTAATTGAAGTGTTTGGTACAATTAGCGGTTCAACTAGTTGTTAGATGTAAATTGACATAAAAGGACATTTTTATTCATACTATAATTCATATCACTTAATATTTAAGTATTTAGAAGTTAGTAATTTAAATTCATTAATTTAATATTTCATTTATATTATATTTTTAAATTAATTTTTATCCACTACAATTTAATTTTAAATTTATTTCATTTGAGTGTTTATACTCTATAAAAAAAAAAAAATGGTAAATGTTAGTAGTTAGTATCTAAAAAAAAAAATGTTAGTAGTTGAATCACAAAATTTAACTTTTTATCCCTGAACTTAAATCAATTGAGCTACCTAAATCCCAACTTTATAAAACAATTAAATGTAGCAATGACATTAAATCGAAGGTATTATTATTATTATTATTATTATTATTATTATTATTATTATATGTATATGTATTATTAACAATTTAACAAAAATGCATAGTTACGTAATAATATCTTGAATAATTTTATTATACTGAATTGTTGTTATAGTTACGTAATAAGACTTAACAACGAAAGTAATATTTTCCTTAAAAAAAAAAAAAAAGTAATATTCAGCTTTAAAAAAATGGAAGTAACATTTCTTATAGGAAAAAAAAAATTGGAACGTGAAGGTGAAAAACACAAGAAGGGGGGTTGAATTGTGTTTTCTTTTTCTCTTAAAAAAGGATTCTTCTTCTGATAAAACTTCAGAAGCAGTTTGATTGCTTCTGATGAAATGATCAGAGTCAGATTGCAGCGGAAAAGAACAGAGCAGAGAAAAGAAAGACAAAGACACAGTCAGTTATCCTGGTTCCTTCCACAACACGGAAGTAGTCCAGTCCCCCTTGCACTTCCAAGGAGATTTCACTATAATCACAAGATTACAACTGCTCAATACTTTCAAAGTATGAGACTTCACAAAACAATGCTCAAGCACACACGCAAGAGTCTTCCAATGCTCAAGCACTAAGCAAGAGACTTCTAATGCTCAAGCACGCAGGCAAGAGACTTCTAATCAAACAAAAATACAGAGAATTGAGTTTGAATTGAACACTTGATATACAATCAGTGGTGTTCACAATACAATACAGAAAAGACTCTAGACTTTGAATTTCTAAGATGTATCAAATCAGTGCAGAAATTCAGTGTGCTTTGTAGAATCAAATTGACAGAGTTTTGGCGCTTTTGAACTTATGTATCTCTATCTACAATCTTCAAGTCTTCACTCCTTTATATAGAGGCGTGAAAGAGACGTTGAGATAATCAGCACGTCTAAAGAGTCGTTTGAAATCCTTTGATTATCCACCAGTGATCCTTTGCCTGATTTGGGTGTAGTCCTTTGAAGAATAAACTTCAAATTCATTCCCATCTTGAGTGTACAAATTCTGCAGGCATGGCTGTTGTTTTGTCTTGTAGCGTAGACAGAAAACAGAGTAGTGGAGGTAGTGGTTGTACACTTGTACTTTGTCAACTCTATTAACGAGAGACAAGAGCTCAGTGCTATCCATATATCCGTTGATACCTCCCTTTCAATTCTTTGTTCTTCTTTGATAAGACTGAATTGAGAATCAGCAACTTTGAATCTTCAGTTTGATTAAAGGATCAAAAGTAGCTTCTGGTGAAGATATTGCTTCTGATGAAAACTTTTGCTTCTGATGATTTTCTGCTTCTGATGACGTCATCTCTTCAGGAGCAGTTTAGCTTCAGGAGCAGTTTTCTTCAGATGCTCAGAATTTCTTTTTTCTTTCCATTGTTCTTCCAAGACCTATTGAAATAACTTGAGTAGCCTTTGGTCCTGTACACTTGAACAATTATTAGTAATAACCAATTGACAATTTTTAATACCTTGTTATCATCAAAACTTAATAAGGTTCATTGTGAAACACATTTTGTTCCAACAATCTCCCCCTTTTTGATGATGACAAACAATAGTATTTAAAATGTTCAATTGTTGTTGATCTAATTAATAAGTTGACTACTGGGACAGAGGTTTGTAAGCTCCCCCTGAGTCTAATAGTTCTTTAAGGTGAGGTTTGTAAGCTCCCCCTAAGTTCTATTCTTATTAATTAAATTTCAATAAAATACTTATAAAATCAAATCAGAAGTATTTAAAAGAAATTTAGAAGTGGTTATAGTAGGGCTCAGTGCCTTAACAAATACTATACATTTACTCCCCCTTTTGTTATCAACAAAAAGAATAGAAACAAAAGAAAGAGTATCAGAGCAAGCAGCATTAAAAACAGTAAATATCATCAGAGTTAAAGCTTGTAAAACATATTGAAGGTGAAAAAGCACAAGATCCAGAAACAATGATAATATATATAAAGAAGATTAAGATACAAGGACACAGCTACGAAGAACAAAAGTAAAAAATATGCTAGAGTTGGGTGTGCAACTAAGGTTGGGCTTGCTTATACAACTGTTCTAAGAGATACTTGATCTGATCATCCTTCTTCTGAAGTAGCTCATCCTTTTCCCTCATTCTTCGTTTAAATCCAGCCTGAATTCTAGCAGCCCTAGTGATGTACTCTTCTTCTGGATAGAAAGGAGTGATGTCCAGCAGAGGCACAAAATTCAGCTCTTTCTCCTTAGCTGCTTCATGCATATCATCCAAAAGCTTTTTCAGCATAGCAGAGTGAGATGACACACATTTAGTTCTAAGCTGATCCAGCAGCTCATCAAAGCTCTTCTGTAGATCCATCCACTGATCATAATAGTGAATAGGAGGTGCAGGAACTGTTCTGCGAAGAATCAGTGCCTGAATCTCATCACTAAGTCTAATCAGCTGTTCCTCTATATACTCAGACTCCAGGATATGGTCAGGGATGGGTGAAGATTCAGTTTGAGTTGTATGTGATGTGGAAGGTTGGCCAGAGGTTAAGTCTATTATAGTGGGTGAGTCTGGTTGTTGTTGTTGTTCTGTTGTTTGGTCAGAAGCAACTTGTTCAGAAGCAGTTTGCTCCTGAACAGTTTGCTCAGGGATGGTTTGGGTTTCTGTTTGGGTTTCCAAGACAGTCTTTTCAGAAACTGTCTTCGAGGCCTTAGTGGGTGTTGGTTGCATTTCACCACCTAGATGTTTTTCTAAGTTGTGAAGGGTTGAGGATTCTTGGTGTTGGGGGTTTCTGAAGTAGTTGCATCTGAAGCTACTTCAGAGGCTTTTTGTGGAGATTGGTTATTTGGTGAGTTTGTTTGGGTAGGTTCAGGTTGTTGTATACTAACAGGTTCTGGAGTATCTGGATAAAGTGGATGAGTAGTAGGCAAATTGAATTTCTCACAAAGTTTTATCCTATTTTTTGAAAATTCTATTTGAGTACTCTCATAGTCAAGTGTTCCATACTCTGTTAGTTTGGTAGGTTTGGTTTTTAGAAGCTTGTTTATATGTTGGCTAAGGGGTTGGTCATCTGATTCTGTGGATGATGAAGAGGGTGAAGAGGGTAGAGATAGAGACTGAGTATTAGTTGGAGCTTTAGATGGATTACCTGAGGACTGAGCTTCTGGATGAATTGCTTCTGGAGCTGTTGAAACTGGATCTGATGAAGTTGCTCCTGAAGCTTGCTTATTCTTCAAGGCTTGAGAAAGCAGAGTTGCTCCATACTGAACTGTTTCTAACTCAGACGCTAAAGCAGCAATGTCAGGAGTAGGCACATACCCTGCAGCCTTGAGACGCTCATCTCTTTCTTTCTCAAACACTTCCTTCAACCTTTTCTTTTCTGCTATCTTGGATGCAGAAACCTCTCTAGCGTACTGCCTCATTTCTTCAGTCATTTCGAAACTGGGCATGACTATGGGCTCAGAAGTTGCAGTCCTTTTTGCCTTCTTGGGGCTTGAGTCTTCATCCCAGTTCTCTTCCATTTCTTTCAACATTTCTTCCCTTCTTCCTTCAGCTGTCTTCAGATTTCTTGTTAAATTAGACCTCTTCCTTTTGATGGTCTGAAGAGCAGCTTCTCTTTTATTTTTGGGACTTGAAGGCTTTTCAGAAGCAGCTTGATCAGAAGCAGCTTGTTCAGAACCAGCTTGTTCAGAAGCAGGCTGTTCTGCTGTTTCTTGAGTACTCCTTGTCCTTTTTCTGATAAGAGGGACATCATCCAAATCCTCCACTTCCTCAAGAATGGTGGACATAGCAGATTTTTCCTTCTTAGCTTTCTTATGCTTCTGAGCACCCACCTCAGTAGCATCTTCAGCAAGGTATTCTTCCTTGGTGATCTGCTTCTTTTTAGATTTTCTGCCTTTGGCCACAGGCAGATCACCACCATACATTTCTTCTGGGATATCTTTCAGGCTGATTTTCTTGTTGTAGCTCTTGTAGTAGTCCAAGATGTAGGCCCTCTGCACATCCAGGGGATCTTTCTTGCAGATAGGGATGTGATGAGTGACTAGATCAGATATGACATCAGATTCATGCATATCTGTATCTAGTTTCTTGCAAGTTGAAATCAGCCTCATCTTGACTAGAGTTGCCCCATTGATTATTTTTCCTGTGACTGCTCCCAGCTTCTGATTATCATAAATACCCACGTCTTTCAGGGCACTTAGGAGTCCTCCTTCTTGAAAGATTATGGAGAGCAGCCTTCCATAGGGAACAAACTTCCTGTTCTCCATCTGGCTCTTCTTGAGTTCCTTGATCATGTATTTAAACATATACTTGGGAACGTTCATTGTTGTTTCCTGAGAGATGGTGTGATGCAGAAAGACTTTGTGACCAAGTGAAGGTTGATCATTTCCTCCACCTTTGGGAAAAATGTTTTCATTTTGGATCTTCAGCAGCATTTTCTTTTCCATGCTTAAGGTGTTGTAAGGCTTAGCATCCTTTGATCCGTAGATAGTGTTGTTTACTATCTCCTTCCATGGGCTTGTTCTGGGGTTAGGAATCTCTTCTCCATCGTATGTCCCAGAAGCATCCCTTCTCATGGCTTGAGCAATCACATGCTCATTGATTGTTACAGGAATCCCCATGACGTTTGATCTAATCTCAGTCCCAGTGAAGGCGAGTAGACCCATTTCTTCTCTGGTTTTTCCCTCCAAAGTAGGATCAACCAGAATCATCTGGCTTCTTCCTGTTTAGCAGCAACTTTGTCAAACACTGAAGCTCTTACCCAGAATTGTCTGACAAGCACTTCATAAGTAGGACCGTTGAGAAGACTGAAGTAACTCATCAGCTTCTGCTTTTTGTAGAATCTTACCAAGTCGCATCCATGATGAGTTAGAGAAGTGAAATCCACTGGATTTTCCGCTTGAATGATTAGATCCCATTCCTCAATCGACATAGTTCTTCCTTTGATTTCATAAGCAGGAGTATCTATATCCATATTCGATGAAGAACCACCGGCAGAACTTGAAGATGCCATGATTTGAAGTAGAATTAGGGTTCTAAGGTGTTTTGAGAGGTTGAGAGAATGTGCTTACTTACACAGAGGGTTGAGAAGAAATTAGAAAGTGTTTGTTGTGAAGTGAGAAGTGTGTGAAATGACTTAGTGTTTTTTATTAAAACGTTTGTAATTCAGAAGGGACAAACAAACACAGCATTAATGACAAATTGGGGGCGCGTGTAAGTATGTTAAAAAGCGAATAAAACATCATTGCCCTTTTTGTTATACTCCAATACAAATAGACCACGTCAGAGACTCTTCAGAAAACTACTTTTTGGGTAATGGGACAGCTGTTTACATAAAGTAACTACCAACGTTCCCACTAACCAAGCTATTCAGAAGCAAAGAATAACACTTCTGAAGTTTTAGTGCTGACGTCATCTTCAGAAGCACATTTTCCTCAGAACCTCAGTTAAGAGCTTCTGATGAACCAAAATGCTCCTGAATAAACTTCAGAACCAAACTTCTTATTCAGAGGCAAGCAATTTTTCAATCAGACACAAAATGCATGTTCAAATTTTTCTTAATAAAATCAAATCTTTCAACAGACAAAGGTTTTGTAAATATATCAGCCCATTGATGTTCAGTATCAATGAATTGTATATCTAAAATTCCTTTTTGAACATAGTCTCTGATAAAATGGTGTTTGATTTCAATATGCTTGGCTCTTGAATGTAGAATTGGATTCTTTGACAAACAAATAGCAGCAGTATTATCACAATAAATGGGAATACTGTTAGCATTGATCTGATAGTCTTCCAACTGATGTTTCATCCAAAGTAGTTGTGTGCAACAACTTGCAGCTGAAATGTACTCTGCTTCTGCTGTAGACATAGCAATAGTTGCTTGTCTTTTTCTTGCCCAGGATATCAGATTCTCTCCCAGGAATTGACAATTTCCACTGGTTGATTTTCTTTCAATCCTATCACCAGCATAATCAGCATCACAGAATCCAATCAACTTATAATCTAGGGATTTCCTATACAGGAGTCCAAGATTAGTTGTTCCTTTCAGATACCTGAAGATTCTCTTAACTGCAGTTAAATGAGATTCTCTAGGATCTGATTGAAATCTTGCACACAAGCATACACTGAATAAAATATCAGGTCTAGATGCAGTGAGGTATAACAGAGAACCAATCATACCTCTGTATAGCTTCTGGTCTACTACTGTTCCAGTATCTTCTTTGCTTAAGGTGCAGGTTGGATGCATTGGAGTGTTCATCACTTTACAATCTTCTAGCTTGAACTTCTTCAGAAGCTCCTTTGTATATTTTGTTTGATGAACATATACTCCTTCTTTACTTTGGTTGATTTGAATTCCCAGAAAGAATTTCAATTCTCCCATCATACTCATTTCAAATTCATCCTGCATTAACTTAGAAAATTCTTTGCAAAGAGATGCATTAGTAGAACCAAATATTATATCATCAACATATATTTGCACAATCAAAATATCTTTCTTAAGAGTCCTTCTGAAGAGTGTTGTGTCAACTTGTCCTCTTTCAAAATCATTTTTAATTAAGAAATTACTTAGTCTATCATACCAAGCTCTGGGAGCTTGTTTCAAGCCATATAGTGATTTCTTAAGTTTATAAACATGGTCAGGATGCTTAAGATCCTCAAACCCAGGAGGTTGTTTGACATACACTTCTTCTTCAATGACACCATTAAGAAAAGCACTTTTGACATCCATTTGATATAATATTATGCCATGATTAATTGCGTAGGATAGAAGTAACCTGATTGCTTCCAATCTTGCAACTGGAGCAAATGTTTCAGTGTAATCAATGCCTTCTTGTTGACTGTAGCCTTGAGCAACAAGTCTGGCTTTGTTTCTGGTTACTTCTCCTTGTTCATTCAGCTTGTTTCTGAATACCCATTTTGTTCCAATAATGTTCTTCTGAGAAGGTTTGGGTACCAGATCCCACACATCATTCCTTTGGAATTGATTTAGCTCTTCTTGCATAGCTAATATCCATCCATCATCTGAGAGAGCTTCTTCAACAGTTTTAGGCTCAATTATTGAAAGCAGTCCTATTAAAGACTCTTCTTGTCTAAAATGTGATCTTGTTCTTCTAGGACTATCTTTGCTTCCAATGATTAACTCCTCAGGATGTGAAGATTTGTGCTTGAATTTAGGTTGAATAACCTGCTGAGTGTTATCTTGAAAGTCCTCAGAAGCACTTTCATTCTGTACTTTTGGGCTAGGTTCTGCTTCTGAATTAGACTCAGCTTCTGGAGTGATTTCAGCTTCTGGACAAGATTCAACTTCTGTATACTTTTCAGAATCAGAAGGTTGATCAGATTCTGATGCATCTTCAGAATCAGTTGTACCTGCATTACTTTCACTTTGCTCTGAAGTTTTACTTCCAGGCTCTCTATCATCAAATTTTACATGCATAGATTCTTCAACACATTGTGTTTCTGAATTATACACTCTGTATGCCTTTGACCTTTCAGAGTAACCTAAAAAGATTCCTCTTTGAGCCTTGGCATCAAATTTCTTCAGATAGTCTTTAGTGTTTAAGATGTAACAAGTACATCCAAACTGATGAAAGTAAGAGATATTGGGTCTTCTTCCTTTAAAGAGTTCATATGCTGTTTTCTCCAACATAGGTCTGATATAGATCCTATTTTGAATATAACATGAAGTATTGACTGCTTCTGCCCAAAAATGTTTAGCTAAGTTGTTTTCATGGATCATGGTTCTGGCCATTTCTTGTAAGGTTCTGTTCTTTCTTTCTACAACCCCATTTTGTTGTGGAGTTCTAGGAGAAGAAAACTCATGGAGAATCCCATGTTTTTCACAAAAAAGTTCAAATGGCTCATTTTCAAATTCTCCACCATGATCACTTCTGACTTTCAAAATTTTCAATTCTTTTTCAGATTGTATTTGAGTGCAGAAGCTGCTAAACACTTCACATGCATAGTCTTTACTTTTAATGAATTTTACCCAAGTCCATCTGCTGTAATCATCAACAATGACTAATCCGTATTTACTTCCATATAAAGATGCAGTGTTAACTGGACCAAAAAGATCAATATGGAGTAATTCTAAGGGTCTGGAGGTTGATACAATGTCTTTAGATTTGAAAGAACTTTTCACAATTTTCCCTTTCTGATATGCACCACAAAGTGCATCTGAATGATAATCAATGTTAGGCAATCCTTTGACCAGTTGTAACTTGCTAATTTTAGAAATTAATCTTCAATTAGCATGTCCCAACCTTTTATGCCATACCCATTTTTTATCATTCATTGACAGAAGGCAAACTACCTTCTGATCAGCCAGATCAGAGAAATTTATTTTATAGACATTCTCAACTCTCTTTCCCTTGAATGTAATGGATTTGTCATCCTTGTTGACTAGTGTGCAGTTGGTCTTACTGAACGTTACATCATACCCATTGTCACAAAATTGACTAATGCTCAATAGGTTATGCTTCAGACCATCTACTAGCCACACATTATTAATTGAGATGGAGGAATTACCAATAGTACCTGTACCAATGATCTTTCCAGTTTGGTTGCCACCAAACTTCACTTCTCCTCCATCTTTCATTGTAAGGGTAAGGAACAAAGCTTTCTCTCCAGTCATGTGCCTTGAACATCCGCTGTCTAGGTACCATGACCTTTGTTTCTCTCTTGCCCTTAAGCACACCTGCATTTTTGGCCAATTCAGATTTAGGTACCCATATCTTCATGGGTCCTTTTGGGTTAGTTTTGGAGGTTTTACTTTTCCTCCCTTGTACCTTAGGGTGAATGCTGAGTGGCTTCTGATCATTCAATACTTTAGGTTTGACACCTTTTGGTATTGTTTTCTCAGAAGCAGTAGCTGCTTTGTTCTTCTGATCCTTTTGTTTTGGAATTTTAGATTCTGGTTTAATCAGATTCTGATGAACAGGTTCTGATCTTTTCAGAATTTTAATCTTTTGACTCTTAGGATCAGATTTTGTCATTACCTTGATCTTAAGATTCTCTGGCTTTGATGTGATCTTAGCCTGTGAACCTGAAGCTTCAGGTTTTGACTGAACAACAGTTATAGCATTTGTACCTTCAGGCACAAAGGTGGATTTCAATCCATCCTTGATACAATCACAGTAGCTCTTGAGACTGTATTCTTTGGATTTCTCCTCAGAATATCCAATCCCTTTGCCTTTGTTCTTGTATGTGCTGTAGATCATAGAAGCAACTTTGCTTCTGTCTATTCCAGCCATAATAAAATCATCCAAGGCAATCTCATGTTTATTGCCTGAACCTTTATCACATTTTTCTTGTAGCTTCTGACAAAGACTCTTGAGTCTATCTTCATATGTTGTTGATATGAGGTTTGTTATACCCTGTTTTTGGACCTAAAAATACTGGGCCCAATTTCATTTCAAACTTTGTCAATTATCAAATTTCAACTGCACAGTTCAAATTGTCTCTGCCTCGCAGTATTTTCAATCACAATTTTACCTATGTTTTTCTTGCATAAAACCTTTCGAAATGTCTTTACTTGTCTTGTAAGTCATTCAAAAGTGTCTCTGAATCATTACATTGCTTTTTCTACAGTTTATTTCAAAATTTGCAAAAAGTCGTACAGAAGGGTATTTTGGTCATTTCCTGCAGTGGGACCCATTTTCATCCTTGTGACTGTCTCTGAGTCTTTTCAGATTGATTTTTAACATTTCATCAGTAAACCTTGTTAAATTCATTTCAAACTTGCATCTGAGTCAGTGTCAAGTCAATTTGAATCTGTTTAGGTCATTTTTAGCCCTAGGGGCATTTTGGTCATTTCACACAAAATTTTGGCATAGAGAGGTTACTTTGAAGTACCTCATTTAAGCCATTGGTTCGTTTTAGTCTGTTTTGTCAATTTTATTTTTGTTTCGCTTTACGTTTGGTCAAATTACATTTTTTACTCAGTTTTATTTTTAATTGCATTTTGGTCCCTCAATTGAGGTCCCAAAATTGCATTTTTTGTCCAAAAAGTTTTTAATTTCATTTCAGTCCTTATTTTCTTTTTTTTCAGTCCAGTCCCTATTTCTTTTAAAATTGCAAACAGGTCCTTCAAGTCAAAAATTACAGGGCAGCGTCTCTTTTTTTTCCAATGCCACATGTCAGCTTTCTAATGGTCCAATCACTCACACATGTCAGCTATAAATACTGTTCACAGTGCCACATGGATGAGATCCACTCATTACAATACACATCACCAAAAAAAACAAATTCCCATTTTCTCTCTCTTTTCTGTTAGATCAAAGCAGAAAATTCCTCAAGAACACAAAGAACCCTAACTGAAATTCATCATCAATTCTCAGAGATTCGTGTACGAATCTTCATCATCGAATTGATTCCACCGCAATACAAGGTGCGAATTCCTCACCGGAAGTGAAGAACTCAAGCACCGATCACGGTAGAGGCAGAAGGAGGAAAACCGAATCTGCACAGAGAAAGGGGAAGAAGACAGAACCAAAGAAACAGCAAGCAAAAGAGCAAAACGCGCACGCAAGCAAACACACGCGCAAGCCAGCAAGCAAGCAAGCAAAACGCGCACGCAAGCAAGCACGCGCGCAAGCCAGCAAGCAAGCAAGCAAGCACGCGAAGCACAAGCAGCAAGAGCCGTAACAGAAAACAAGAAGAGGTAAGCATCCTCTTCGTTCGTATCTCTTCCTTTTTCCACCGTTCCTTTACAAAAATTTCATCAAGATTCAAACTCAGATCTACTCCGATTCAAGCTTTTTTCGAAAAATCTAAGTTCGGATTCGAGAAGTATATAAAAAAGGATATCTAAAAATGTGAAAATTTCTCGAATCGGAGCATTTTGATTTTCCGGCACGGTGGCGCCGCCGCCATCCGCCGTGCCGGAACGGAGGAGCTGGCCGGAGAAGATGACCGGAAAGTTAGAGAGAAGGAGGAGCTTCTCTCTCTAAAAGAGAGAAGAAAGAGAAAGAGGAGTAACAAATGAGAAAAAACCGGATTTCACATATATATATAGAGATTTAAACCGGTCCGGTTTATTTTCGGTTTTACTCTCTCATTCTCAGCCTTCAGATCAATCTAACGCTTCCTGTGCTTCCAGGCTTTCTGATTTTGGTTTGGGCCTATTATTTTCAATTTTTGCTTTTTTTTGCTATTTGCACCATGTTTCTTTGCTGTTTGAACCTCTGCATGCTTAAATTTTCTCTAAAAAATCTCCAAAAATTATCACATATTTCTTGATAAATTTTCATGCCTTTTTGATGCTTCTCAATGGTTTTAAAATGATAAAAGAGAGTATGTGATATTTCTTGGTTAATTAGAGCGCTTAGGCATAATTTTGTGCATTTTAGTAGTATATTCCTCATGAAAACGTTGGCATGCGATATGAGTTCTTAAGATGCAATTTTTGTGATGAATTATCACTGGTTATGGGTGCAAGTTGCTGCTTGTGTATAGTGTTTTTTTACTTCCCTCTTTGCTTTGCAATTAACATGCACTTTTACTAGTTAATGAAGTGCCAAAATATTGTGAAAGTGTGCTATAAATTCTAGCATAAAATGTGTCCTATTTTCCCTCATTTCGACACCAAACAAGACCTCTAAAATTTGTCATAATGAAGGAATTAGGGGTCATGCATGTACTAGAATTCTATAACCACTTTCATGCACATTTTGTCACTTTATTAGTCTCTTTTATGTCTTTTCTCTTAATATTTTTGTGCACTCCTTTTACTCTATGCTTTATTTTACTAACTATTTCATCTCATGTGCCATACATTTCATAGCATTTCACTACCTCCTCCACCTTCTCTAGCTTAGCATTTATTTTTACAAGTTTTAATTCATTTAGAGGTGTAATTTGTTATCATTGGTTTGTAGCTTGGCAAAGGGGCCATAGAATGTATTTAGGCAATTTTTGTAATATGGACTATGGACACTATGACGCACCGACACGCACACACTCACCCTAGATGTATGCTTAGGATTGTATGCATAGATGTATGGCTAGGATTGCATGATTAGATGAACGCTTAGTTTCGAACACTTAGATAAAAATCAACTTTTTTCTAAAACATGCAAATAACACTTGAAAACCTTTTTGAAAATAAAATGGAGTCAAAACTCCTTATTTCCCCCTTTATTTTCTTAAGTAAAATCTTCAATAAATCTTAATCCTCCTTGGACTTTATTTTTGCAAAATGACTAATTCCACCTCACACTTTCCAAATCTTATGCCCTTGAGGCCTCTCATCTCCTTTCTTCAAAATCTCTTTTCAAACTTAAAATCAACCAACAAAAACAAAAACCATTTTTGAGAGTGAACTACGAACGGTTTTGATCCCTTAAAAGGGTACGTAGGCAATGAGTCAAAACTCATCCAAGCCGAAGTAAAAATCAAATTCTACTTCTTCTCACCTCCATTCTTAACTAATCACACCTTCTTTTTTACAAATAAGCAATAAAAATAAAGCGTAGAAATCAATTTAGGAGAACGGTTCTTATGGAATACCATAATCGCTCCGGGTGCCTAACACCTTCCCGTAGCGAAAACGACCCCCGAATCTAGAACTTTTTAAGGGTTTTTCTCCTTTTACCCTTCCCAAGAAAAAAGAGAGATATCAACAGTCAAAAGGTTCAAGTCCAATTAATGGCTTGGCACCCAAAAACCATGATAACAGAAATGGCGACTTCACTGGGGAATCTTTTTAGCGGGTCGCGCCTAGTTTTCCTTAGTTTATATTTACGCTTTGTTTTATTGCTTACATATGTGAATACTTGTTTATTTTCATTTGACGTGTGGGGTGAGAATATCAAAAGTCATATACCCGGGCTGAGTGAACTTATGTTTAGGTAGAGATATAATCGACAATTCGATCCGGGGGTTGCCTCGTGTATTGGATTATGCGATCAATCTCACATAGCTGAGGCATTTTGAAGGTGATATTGTCGGCGTGTGTTGTCATGCTTAGGCACTTCACTTTCAATTGTTCGACGAAGCTATGAACCGTAGTTACCAAACCCATCCTAGCCTTTTTAGGACGTAGTGCGGTGGCTAAATTGAGTGTTGTCTCAAACTTTAGTCGTCACGCGATACTACACTCAAACTAGACCTTCTCACAAATAATCATGGAACGGGTGTCGTCCTGTACTACCATGATATATGTGAGAGAGGTTGCAGTTTGGGAACTGTGTTAGAACCTTGGTTACTACTATCCAAAGCCTTAGTTCACCGGACGCCGTGTCCATCCGTGGCCCTGTTACTTTGAATCTCAACCCACCTTGTTCTTTGTAACTAAACAAAACAACCATGCATACATGCATTCATGCATAAGTTTTTTTTTCACGCATACATCGAAGATTTTTTTAGACAGATCGAAACATTGTAAGACACCGCAGGTGTGAACTTGTATTCATAAGTTTACCATTGTAAAACCTTATTTTGCTTGTTTAACAGTGTTTACAATGTTTCGAATTTGTTTAAAAAGTCCTTCGATGACATTAAAAAGAGTCGTTTTTGCATTTGCATCTGCATATCATGCATCATATGCATCATACATCGGTCACAAAGACTCCCAAGTGCTCACTATCTCCTGGTTTCTCAACTTCAGTTTGAAAAGTGGCTCGTGCTCAGAAGGTCTACGAACCTGATAGAATCGATCGAACCAGAGAGTACAGAAGAAGGAAAAAGGCTATGGAAGAAGAGAACGCTCAGCTCCGTACCGAGTTAGCCACTCTAAGGGAGGAATTGGCTAAAGCTAATGATGTCATGACTGCTCTGCTAGCCGCTCAAGAACAATCAGCTACGGCTATCCCTATAGCCACAGCTGCACCGGTGACTACAAGCGTGCTCCCAACCACATCTGCAGACGCTCGCTTTGCTATGACAGCTGGGTTTCCGTATGGGCTTCCACCGTTCTTCACTCCCAGTACTGCAGCTGGCATTTCTGGTACTGTCAATAATGGCCAGATTCCTGGGAAGAACCATGTCTCTGTTAATACCACCTTGCCTCAGACAACGGCCACTCTGGATCGATTGAGCTATCGGGGAACTCCCTTGGGAATGAGCACCTTTCTGGTTAAAGCCTTCGACGGATCCCGTAAGAACATTCTTGGGGAGATAGATCTGCCAATAACTATCTGTCCCGAAACCTTTCTGATCACGTTCCAGGTCATGGACATCAATGCTGCTCAGCTACCTCCGTCGTACACGTATGCGCAATACTCTCAGCATCCCTTCTTTCCACCATTCTATCATCAGTATCCTTTGCCATCGGGTCAACCTCAGGTACCCGTTAATGCCGTCGTCCAGCGAATGCAACAACAGCCTCCAGCTCAACAACGACAGCAGCAACAGGCTAGACCTACCTTTCCTCTGATACCAATGTTATATGCTGAATTACTCCCGACTCTACTCCTCAAAGGGCACTGCACAACCAGACAGGGCAAGCCTCCACCTGATCCATCGCCTCCCAAGTTCCGTTCGGACCTCAAGTGTGATTTCCATCAAGGTGCTATGGGTCATGACGTCGAAGGATGCTACGCGTTGAGGTACATTGTAAAAAAAACTCATAGACCAAGGAAAATTGACCTTTGAGAATAATGTTCCACATGTCCTTGACAATCCTCTTCCAAATCATGCCGCTGTGAATATGATCGAAGTGTGTGAGGAAGTTCCTAGACTTGATGTCCGCAACGTCGCAACTCCTCTGGTGCCTTTACACATCAAGCTGTGCAAAGCTTCTCTGTTCAGCCATGATCATGCCAAGTGTCTAGGATGCCTTTGTAATCCCTTGGGTTGCCATACTGTTCAGGACGACATCCAAAGCCTGATGAATGATAATCTTCTGACTGTCAGTGATGTTTGCGTGATTGTGTCAGTTTTTCACGATCCGCCTGTCAAGAGTGTGCCTTTGAAGAAGAATGCTGAGCCTTTGGTGATAAGGTTGCCAGGACCAATTCCTTATGTTTCGGACAAGGCAGTGCCATACAAGTACAATGCTACTATGATAGAAAATGGAGTAGAGGTGCCTCTAGCCTCCTTTGCCACAGTAAGCAATATTGCCGAAGGGACTTCTGCAGCGCTAAGAAGCGGGAAGGTTCGTCCGCCATTATTTCAGAAGAAGGTAGCTACGCCAATCACTCCACCAGTTGAAGAAGCAACTCCAACCGTTGTTTCGCCCATTGCTACAGATGTGAATCAGTCAGGCAAATCTATAGAGGATTCGAATTTAGATGAGATTCTGAGGATAATAAAGAGGAGCGACTACAAGATCGTTGATCAGTTGCTGCAGACTCCTTCGAAGATATCTGTATTGTCATTGCTCTTAAGCTCTGAGGCTCACAGGAATACTTTGTTGAAAGTGCTGGAGCAGGCTTATGTTGACCACGAAGTTACGGTAGACCGTTTCAGCGGCATAGTGGGAAATATTACTGCTTGTAACAACCTCTGGTTCAGTGAAGAAGAGTTGCCGGAAGCGGGAAAGAGTCACAATCTGGCTTTGCACATCTCGGTGAATTGTAAATCAGACATGATATCAAATGTGTTGGTGGATACCGGTTCCTCTCTCAATGTAATGCCCAAGACAACTCTAGATCAGTTGAGCTACCGTGGGACCCCGTTGAGGAGAAGTACTTTCTTGGTCAAAGCTTTTGATGGATCTCGAAAGAATGTGCTGGGGGAGATAGACTTGCCGATAACCATTGGCCCTGAGAATTTCTTGGTTACCTTCCAAGTGATGGACATTAATGCATCCTACAGTTGCCTGCTGGGAAGACCGTGGATACACGATGCAGGTGCGGTTACTTCCACCTTACATCAGAAGTTGAAATTTGTAAAGAATGGAAAACTCGTTACAATCCATGGTGAAGAAGCATACTTAGTCAGCCAGTTGTCTTCTTTCTCTTGTATTGAAGCAGGGTCTGCTGAAGGGACTGCTTTCCAAGGTTTGACCATTGAAGGTGCAGAGTCTAAGGAAGCTGGGGCTGCTATGGCTTCATTGAAGGATGCTCAGAGAGCCATCCAAGAAGGTCAGACTGCCGGCTGGGGCAAGGTGATACAGCTCTGTGAGAACAAGCGTAAAGAAGGTCTCGGGTTCTCCCCGTCATCAAGGGTTTCCTCGGGAGTCTTCCACAGTGCAGGGTTTGTTAATGCTATCTCTGAAGAAGCCACTGGATCTGGTCTCAGGCCTGTATTTGTTACACCAGGAGGCATTGCGACAGATTGGGATGCCATTGACATTCCATCAATCATGCATGTTTCTGAGTAATGTGTCTTGTTGCTTTAGTGCTTTGTTTTCAAAATAACAATCCTCTCGCTCTGCCCAAAGCGAGGGTGATATTTTCTGTAAGGGCATGTTTGTTTCGGCGTTGCCGTTGATTAATAAAATTTTGTCGTTTCTTCCACGACTACTTTTTTTTTTAGTGCTTTTTCCCTTGGAAACAATGGTAATGCCAGAAAAAACCAAAACGTCTGTATTTTCTTATTAATTTCAAAAATCTGCATGAAAAAAAAAACTCTTTCTAAAATCATCCAATCATTATATGCAGGTTGAACCATAATAAACCCGTTGAACACAGTAATCCTACGGTTCCTCCAAGTTTTGATTTCCCTGTGTATGAAGCCGAAGATGAGGAAGGTGATGACATACCATATGAGATCACTCGTTTACTTGAGCAAGAAAAGAAAGCCATTCAGCCTCACCAAGAAGAGATTGAGCTTATCAACATAGGTACCGAGGAGAACAAGCGAGAAATCAAGATTGGTGCTGCTCTAGAGGAAGGGGTTAAACAGAAGATCATCCAGCTCCTCCGGGAATATCCGGATATTTTTGCATGGTCGTATGAAGATATGCCGGGTCTAGATCCTATGATTGTGGAGCATCGGATCCCCACCAAGCCTGAATGTCCTCCCGTCAGGCAGAAATTGAGAAGGACTCATCCAGACATGGCCCTCAAGATCAAGAATGAAGTTCAAAAGCAGATTGATGCGGGTTTCCTCATGACAGTTGAGTATCCCGAATGGGTTGCCAATATTGTGCCTGTGCCAAAGAAGGATGGTAAAGTCCGGATGTGTGTTGACTTCAGAGACCTGAACAAAGCCAGTCCAAAAGACAACTTTCCATTACCTCATATTGATGTGCTTGTTGATAATACTGCTCAATCTAAGGTGTTCTCCTTCATGGACGGTTTTTCCGGTTATAATCAGATCAAAATGTCTCCTGAAGATAGAGAAAAGACATCTTTTATCACTCCATGGGGTACTTTCTGCTACAAAGTGATGCCGTTCGGCCTAATCAATGCTGGTGCTACCTACCAAAGGGGAATGACCACTCTGTTTCATGACATGATTCACAAAGAAGTTGAGGTGTATGTGGATGACATGATTGTGAAGTCAACAGATGAGGAGCAGCATGTTGAATATTTAACAAAGATGTTTGAAAGGTTGAGAAAATACAAGCTGCGATTGAATCCCAACAAATGTACATTCGGTGTCAGGTCCGGAAAGTTATTAGGCTTCATTGTCAGCCAAAAAGGCATTGAAGTCGATCCTGATAAAGTCCGGGCCATCCGAGAAATGCCAGTTCCACAGACAGAGAAGCAAGTCAGAGGTTTCCTGGGACGCTTGAATTACATCTCCCGATTCATATCTCACATGACCGCAACCTGCGGGCCAATCTTCAAGCTACTCAGAAAGAACCAGCCTGTTGTATGGAATGATGAATGCCAAGAAGCTTTTGATAGCATCAAGAATTACCTGCTGGAACCACCTATCCTTGTCCCACCCGTGGAAGGAAGGCCTTTGATCATGTATTTGGCAGTATTTGATGAATCCATGGGATGCGTACTTGGTCAACAAGATGAAACTGGAAAGAAAGAGCATGCTATCTACTATCTAAGCAAGAAGTTCACCGATTGTGAAACTCGGTATACAATGCTTGAGAAGACTTGTTGTGCTCTAGCTTGGGCTGCCAAACGCCTGCGTCATTATTTGGTGAATCATACAACTTGGCTGATATCCAGAATGGATCCGATAAAGTATATCTTTGAGAAAGCGGCCGTTACTGGAAAGATTGCACGCTGGCAGATGCTTTTGTCTGAATATGATATTGTGTTCAAGACTCAAAAGGCAATCAAGGGTAGCATTCTTGCAGATCATCTTGCTTACCAACCTCTTGATGATTATCAACCGATTGAATTCGACTTCCCCGATGAAGAAATCATGTATTTAAAATCAAAAGACTGCGAAGAACCGTTGATTAATGAAGGCCCAGATCCCAATAGCAAGTGGGGTTTAGTCTTTGATGGTGCTGTCAATGCTTATGGCAAAGGAATTGGGGCAGTCATTGTATCCCCGCAAGGGCATCACATTCCTTTTACCGCCAGAATTCTGTTCGAATGTACAAACAATATGGCTGAGTATGAAGCATGTATCTTTGGGATCGAGGAAGCAATTGACATGAGAATCAAACACCTCGACATCTATGGAGATTCTGCGCTCGTCATCAATCAGATAAAGGGTGAATGGGAGACCCACCATGCTAAGTTGATTCCTTATCGTGATTATGCGAGACGTTTGCTGACATATTTTACAAAGGTTGAGCTGCACCATATTCCTCGTGATGAGAACCAAATGGCTGATGCTCTTGCTACTCTATCCTCCATGTTTCGAGTAAACCATTGGAATGATGTGCCAATAATCAAAGTACAACGCCTTGAAAGACCTTCGCATGTGTTTGCTATTGGGGATGTGATCGATCAGACTGGTGAAAATGTGGTTGACTATAAACCCTGGTACTACGACATCAAACAGTTCTTGCTGAGCCGTGAGTATCCGCCGGGTGTTTCCAAACAAGATAAGAAGACCCTGAGAAGATTGGCCAGTAAATTCCTGTTAGATGGAGATATTCTGTACAAAAGAAACTATGACATGGTACTGTTAAGATGTGTTGATGAACATGAAGCAGAGCAGTTAATGCATGATGTACATGACGGTACCTTCGGGACCCATGCTACAGGGCATACTATGTCAAGGAAGTTGTTACGAGCAGGTTACTACTGGATGGCCATGGAGCATGATTGCTACCAATACGCCAGAAAGTGCCACAAATGTCAAATCTATGCTGATAAGATTCATGTGCCTCCGCACGCTCTCAATGTTATGTCATCCCCATGGCCGTTCTCAATGTGGGGCATCGATATGATTGGAAGGATTGAACCGAAGGCTTCAAATGGTCATCGTTTCATCTTAGTAGCAATTGACTACTTCACCAAGTGGGTTGAAGCAGCATCTTATACCAATGTGACCAAGCAAGTGGTAGCTAAGTTCATCAAGAATAACATCATCTGTCGATATGGTGTTCCCAGCAAGATTATTACCGACAATGGTACAAACCTGAACAACAATGTGGTGCAAGCTCTTTGTGAAGAATTCAAAATTGAGCATCATAACTCTTCTCCCTATAGACCTCAGATGAATGGTGCAGTTGAGGCCGCCAACAAGAATATCAAGAGAATTGTCCAGAAGATGGTAACCACTTACAAGGACTGGCATGAGATGTTACCCTATGCTCTGCATGGCTACCGTACTACTGTGCGCAGTTCAACCGGGGCAACCCCTTTCTCTCTTGTATATGGTATGGAAGCAGTTCTTCCTTTGGAAGTGGAGATCCCATCTCTCCGTGTGATCATGGAAGCAAAGTTATCTGAGGCTGAATGGTGCCAAAGCCGGTATGATCAGTTGAATTTGATTGAGGAAAAACGTATGGATGCCATGGCTCGTGGACAGTCATATCAAGCAAGAATGAAGACCGCTTTTGACAAGAAAGTCCATCCTCGAGAATTCAAGGTAGGGGAACTTGTATTGAAAGGGAGGGTAAGCCAGCAACCCGACCCAAGGGGCAAGTGGACGCCTAACTATGAAGGTCCTTATGTTGTCAAGAAGGCCTTCTCCGGTGGTGCTTTAATCCTTACACACATGGATGGTGTAGAACTTCCAAATCCAGTGAATGCCGATATAGTCAAGAAATACTTTGCCTAGAAATATGAAAAGAACAGCGTGGTAGGTCGAAAACCCGAAAGGGCGGCCTAGGCAAAAATGCGCTTCCCGGTGGATCGAAAACCCGAAAGGGCGGTCCAGGCAAAAATAAGGGACAAAAAACAAATATGAAAAGCTCGCTGAGATTGTACACAACTCAGGCAAGAATGAGCGTCTCGATGAGCCGAAAACACGGAAGGGCGGTTCATGCAAAAATGAGATTGAAACAAAAGGCAAGTAACTATATCTGGCCAACCACCGTCCCCCTTGGGACATCTGCAGCTGTTAATGACCATTTTCATCAAAAGCTCTTATGCTTGCGAATTCAAAGTTTCTAGGAGATGTCATGATTACTGTGTCCAATGTACCACCAACCAATAAAATTACCATTTTCCAAGCTTTGTGAATCCGTGGAGTCATGCCTTTGGCTGACCACCACTCTTATACATCAAGTTGAGCCTTTGCTTTTGTTTGAAAACTCTATTTTCTTCTACTTTCAAAGCTATATACAAAACATTTTCTTTCTATTTTGATAATGACAATGCTTGAAACAAACATTTTGAAAATTGAAAACTTTTTGTCTATTTTGAAAAGCAAACCTGAGCAACAGGGTACATTCAAATGAAACATGCATGAGCGAGAGTATGTTGATGTCTATTTCAATATATGTTACAAGCAGGTTCTCCTCCAGGATAGTCTGTGGTCAATGGCAAGAATGAAAAAACAGAACAAAAATGCATGAGCTCGCTAAGTTGAAAACCCGAAAGGGCGACTTAGGCAAAAATGAGCACCCCGCTGGATTGACAACCTGAAAAGGCAGTTCAGGCAAAATGGGGCAATAAAAATTTATCTCCCCGGTGGATCGAAAACCCGAAAGGGCGATCCAGGCAAAAATGGGATGCAAAAAATGAATGATGAAAAATGAGAATATAACATGCAAAAAGCATTGACCACAGATGCAATGTCTACGACGTATCCAGCACTGAAATGCCCAGCACAACGGCGTTTTCCCCGGTGGAGTCTCTCAAGACTCTATCCCCAGCCAGTTACATACCTACCGGCCCTCAGCTATGGTCCGATACGTCCCCCAACGACGTCATCTCCAAAGAGGATTTTCAAGAATGTGTAATATAGCACGAGCCACTACGTGCCCAATACTCTGATGTCTTGTCTTCCCCGTGAAGTCGTGCCTACAAAATGCCAACAGTCATGCATTACAAGCATTCATACATGCATAATCATGCATATTACGTGCCCATGCATTTAATGAAACTGTTATATCATCCGTGCATATTGCATTTCCAATGTCAACATCAGTCTCAATTCGATACTCATGTCAGGTTCTCTGTCAAAACCTTGTGAGCCAATAATATCGGTCAATTTCTGCCTTTCAATTCAAATCGACGTCAAGTCAATCTCAATCTATATTTTGTCAAAAAAAAACCAATCCCCAGTGAATATGTTTCTGTTTGGTCAAGTGGCTAGTTCAAGTCCAAGAACAGCTTGTACCTATCAATTTGCTTATGTTATCGGTCGAGTGCCCAGCTCAATCCAAGAGCAGCTTGTACCTGTCAATATGTTTCCGTTTGGTCAAGTGGCTAGCTCAATCCAAGAGCAGCTTGTACCTGTCTATCTGTTTCTGTCCGGTGGAGTAACCAGTTCGCATCCAAGAACAAGCTCACACCTGTCTATTTGCCTTTGCTTTCGGTCGAGTGACCAGTTCGAATCCAAGAACAACTCGTACCTGTCTACTTTTCCATGACCCCGGTCGAGTTACCAGTTCGAATCCAAGAACAGCTCGTACCTGTCTATGTGTCTATGATTTTGGGTCAAGTGGCTAGTTCAAGTCCAAGAACAGCTTGTACCCGTCTATCTGTTTCTGTTCGCTCAAGTGGCTAGCTCGATCCAAGAGCAGCTTGCGCCTGTCTATTTTGTATTTGTCTCCGGTGGAGTAACCAGTTCGCATCCAAGAACAAGCTCGCACGTGTCTATTTGCCTTGCTTTCAGTCGAGTAACCAGTTCGAATCCTTAAGAACAACTCGTACCTGCCAATTTTACATGTTTTCAGTCGAGTCACCAGTTCGAATCCGTAAGAACAACTCGTACTTGTCACTTTTCTCTTTTTCCAGTCGAGTCACCAGTTCGAATCCATAAGAACAACTCGTACTTAGTGAGTTACCAGTTTGAATCCATAAGAACAACTCATGTTTGTCCAGTAACCTCTATCCCCTGTGAAGTGACCAGTTCGAATCCATAAGAACAACTCGCAGTTGTCTGTTTGTGTCATTCCCGGTCAAGTGGCTAGTTTGAATCCAAGAACAGCTTGTACCTGTCCAACTTGTTTCTAGTTTCCCGTTACTCTGCTATTCACTATCTTGGCCAATGTCTACCAATCCCGCAATGGATACGACATATTTTGTTAATTCCAATCCCCATGAGGTCTTGCATTCATAATCCAAATGATGCATGGCATGCATATTATTTGAAAATGGGTAGGCGTATTTTTACGTCCAAACACAGTGCAAATGCTAATATTTAAGTATCTTCGTCCTGTCAAGCCAAAGACTCCGTCTCTTGACTCTCCAGACAAAGAAACTTAAATAGGGGCAGCTGTTATACCCTGTTTTTGGACCTAAAAATACTGGGCCCAATTTCATTTCAAACTTTGTCAATTATCAAAATTTCAACTGCACAGTTCAAATTGTCTCTGCCTCGCAGTATTTTCTATCACAATTTTACTTATGTTTTTCTTGCACAAAACCTTTCGAAATGTCTTTACTTGTCTTGTAAGTCATTCAAAAGTGTCTCTGAGTCATTACATTGTTTTTACCTCAGTTTATTTCAAAATTTGCAAAAAAGTCATACAGAAGGGTATTTTGGTCATTTCCTGCAGTGGGACCCATTTTCATCCTTGTGACTGTCTCTGAGTCTTTTTCAGATTGTTTTTTAACCTTTCGTCAGTAAACCTGGTTAAAATTATTTCAAACTTGCATCTGAGTCAGTGTCGAGTCAATTTGAATCTGTTTAGGTCATTTTTAGCCCTAGGGGCATTTTGGTCATTTCACACAAAATTTTGGCATAGAGAGGTTACTTTGAAGTACCTCATTTAAGCCATTGGTTCGTTTTAGTCCGTTTTGTCAATTTTATCTTTGTTTCGCTTTACGTTTGGTCAAATTACATTTTTTACTCAGTTTTATTTTTAATTGCATTTTGGTCCCTCAATTGAGGTCCTAAAATTGCATTTTTTGTCCAAAAAGTTTTTAATTTCATTTCAGTCCTTATTTTCTTTTTTTTCAGTCCAGTCCCTATTTCTTTTAAAATTGCAAACAGGTCCTTCAAGTCAAAAATTACAGGGCAGCGCCTCTTTTTTTTCCAATGCCACATGTCAGCTTTCTAATGGTCCAATCACTCACACATGTCAGCTATAAATACTGTTCACAGTGCCACATGGATGAGATCCACTCATTACAATACACATCACCAAAAAAAACAAATTCCCATTTTCTCTCTCTTTTCTGTTAGATCAAAGCAGAAAATTCCTCAAGAACACAAAGAACCCTAACTGAAATTCATCATCAATTCTCAGAGATTCGTGTACGAATCTTCATCATCGAATTGATTCCACCGCAATACAAGGTGCGAATTCCTCACCGGAAGTGAAGAACTCAAGCACCGATCACGGTAGAGGCAGAAGGAGGAAAACCGAATCTGCACAGAGAAAGGGGAAGAAGACAGAACCAAAGAAACAGCAAGCAAAAGAGCAAAACGCGCACGCAAGCAAACACACGCGCAAGCCAGCAAGCAAGCAAGCAAAACGCGCACGCAAGCAAGCACGCGCGCAAGCCAGCAAGCAAGCAAGCAAGCACGCGAAGCACAAGCAGCAAGAGCCGTAACAGAAAACAAGAAGAGGTAAGCATCCTCTTCGTTCGTATCTCTTCCTTTTTCCACCATTCCTTTACAAAAATTCCATCAAGATTCAAACTCAGATCTACTCCGATTCAAGCTTTTTTCGAAAAATCTAAGTTCGGATTCGAGAAGTATATAAAAAAGGATATCTAAAAATGTGAAAATTTCTCGAATCGGAGCATTTTGATTTTCCGGCACGGTGGCGCCGCCGCCATCCGCCGCGCCGGAACGGAGGAGCTGGCCGGAGAAGATGACCGGAAAGTTAGAGAGAAGGAGGAGCTTCTCTCTCTAAAAGAGAGAAGAAAGAGAAAGAGGAGTAACAAATGAGAAAAAACCGGATTTCACATATATATATAGAGATTTAAACCGGTCCGGTTTATTTTCGGTTTTACTCTCTCATTCTCAGCCTTCAGATCAATCTAACGCTTCCTGTGCTTCCAGGCTTTCTGATTTTGGTTTGGGCCTATTATTTTCAATTTTTGCTTTTTTTTTGCTATTTGCACCATGTTTCTTTGCTGTTTGAACCTCTGCATGCTTAAATTTGCTCTAAAAAATCTCCAAAAATTATCACATATTTCTTGATAAATTTTCATGCCTTTTTGATGCTTCTCAATGGTTTTAAAATGATAAAAGAGAGTATGTGATATTTCTTGGTTAATTAGAGCGCTTAGGCATAATTTTGTGCATTTTAGTAGTATATTCCTCATGAAAACGTTGGCATGCGATATGAGTTCTTAAGATGCAATTTTTGTGATGAATTATCACTGGTTATGGGTGCAAGTTGCTGCTTGTGTATAGTGTTTTTTTACTTCCCTCTTTGCTTTGCAATTAACATGCACTTTTACTAGTTAATGAAGTGCCAAAATATTGTGAAAGTGTGCTATAAATTCTAGCATAAAATGTGTCCTATTTTCCCTCATTTCGACACCAAACAAGACCTCTAAAATTTGTCATAATGAAGGAATTAGGGGTCATGCATGTACTAGAATTCTATAACCACTTTCATGCACATTTTGTCACTTTATTAGTCTCTTTTATGTCTTTTCTCTTAATATTTTTGTGCACTCCTTTTACTCTATGCTTTATTTTACTAACTATTTCATCTCATGTGCCATACATTTCATAGCATTTCACTACCTCCTCCACCTTCTCTAGCTTAGCATTTATTTTTACAAGTTTTAATTCATTTAGAGGTGTAATTTGTTATCATTGGTTTGTAGCTTGGCAAAGGGGCCATAGAATGTATTTAGGCAATTTTTGTAATATGGACTATGGACACTATGACGCACCGACACGCACACACTCACCCTAGATGTATGCTTAGGATTGTATGCATAGATGTATGGCTAGGATTGCATGATTAGATGAACGCTTAGTTTCGAACACTTAGATAAAAATCAACTTTTTTCTAAAACATGCAAATAACACTTGAAAACCTTTTTGAAAATAAAATGGAGTCAAAACTCCTTATTTCCCCCTTTATTTTCTTAAGTAAAATCTTCAATAAATCTTAATCCTCCTTGGACTTTATTTTTGCAAAATGACTAATTCCACCTCACACTTTCCAAATCTTATGCCCTTGAGGCCTCTCATCTCCTTTCTTCAAAATCTCTTTTCAAACTTAAAATCAACCAACAAAAACAAAAACCATTTTTGAGAGTGAACTACGAACGGTTTTGATCCCTTAAAAGGGTACGTAGGCAATGAGTCAAAACTCATCCAAGCCGAAGTAAAAATCAAATTCTACTTCTTCTCACCTCCATTCTTAACTAATCACACCTTCTTTTTTACAAATAAGCAATAAAAATAAAGCGTAGAAATCAATTTAGGAGAACGGTTCTTATGGAATACCATAATCGCTCCGGGTGCCTAACACCTTCCCGTAGCGAAAACGACCCCCGAATCTAGAACTTTTTAAGGGTTTTTCTCCTTTTACCCTTCCCAAGAAAAAAGAGAGATATCAACGGTCAAAAGGTTCAAGTCCAATTAATGGCTTGGCACCCAAAAACCATGAGAACAAGGTTAAACCCTTTGAGTTCTTCTTCAGAAGCTTTTAGTTCCAATAGAGTTGATTTTTGTTGTTTCATCAAATCAACATATTTTTCTTTTAAATCTGTCAACTCATTGGTTCTGTGTTCAAACAGTGATAAAAGTTCTTTTAGAGAATCAACAAGTTCTTGTCTAGGGATTTTGGAATATACCTCATTTTCATCTTCTGAATCTGATTCAGCTTCTGATACTGCTTCTGATGATACTGTTGCCACTAACCCAACGGCTGCCTTAGCATCATCATCAGCTTCTTCTTTATCAGAACCAGATTCACTATCCAAATCTTCCCAGGTCGCCATCAAGCTCTTTTTGATTTGCTTTCTGAATTTACTGGAGTTGAAGCTTGATTTCTTGGATTTGCCTTTAAACTTCTCCTTCTGAAGATCAAGGCAATCAGCAATGAAATGACCAGGCTTCTTACAATTGAAGCATCCCTTCTGATCTTCTTTCTTGAAGTTCTTGTAGCTACCTCTCTTGCTCAAAAATTTCTTCTGCTTCCTTGCCAGATACTCAAGCTTGTTGGACAGCATAGCCATCTTTACAGATTGATCTTCATCAGAATCTCCATCAGGTGATTCTTCTTCAGATTCACTGGCTTTGTAGGCTTTGGAAGACTTTGAGGTCTTTCCTTTAGATGGTAAAGCAATGGATTTACTCTTCTTAGAGGTTTCATGCTCATTTAAACTCATTTCATGCACTTTGAGTGAGCTAACAAGATCTTCAACACTTAAAGTATTTAGATCCTTAGCTTCCTCAATAGCAGTTACTTTGGGTCTCCATCTTGAAGGTAAGCTTCTCAAAATCTTACTAACATGATCAGAGGCAACATAGCTTTTCTTCAGTATTTGCAATCCAGAAACTAAAGTTTGAAATCTTGAGTACATTTCTTCTATACTCTCATCATCCTTCATTCTGAAAAGTTCATACTGATGAACTAGCATCAAAGCTTTAGCCTCTTTTACTTTCTTGCTGCCTTCAAAGTTTGCACATAGAGAAGCAAACATGGCCTTCGCAGTAGATTTGTCACTCATTTTCATGTATTCGGTGCGAGGTATAGAAGCCACGATGATTCCTCTTATCTTGTGATGTTTCTTATAAAGCTTCTTCTGAGCAGGAGTATGTATTCTTCTGTCTATAGCAGCTCCTTCTTCATCCAAATCCAGATCATCAACTCCATCTTCCAGTATATCCCATAGCTCTTCATCCAATCCCATGATAAAGCTGTACATATTAGTTTTCCACCATGAAAACTCTTCTGGATCTCCATTAAACTTTGGAGCTTTTCCAGAGTCTGTTTTCTTGTCAGCAGTATCATAGTCATGCTTGACACTTGTGTATTTTGGAGTAACTGATTCCTCATCTCCAGACATGTTTTTCTAATAGATCTTGAACTGTAACACGGTTAAGTGCTGTGATAACAGAGCAGGCTCTGATACCAATTGAAGGTGAAAAACACAAGAATGGGGGGGTTGAATTGTGTTTTCTTTTTCTCTTAAAAAAGGATTCTTCTTCTGATAAAACTTCAGAAGCAGTTTGATTGCTTCTGATGAAATGATCAGAGTCAGATTGCAGCGGAAAAGAACAGAGCAGAGAAAAGAAAGACAAAGACACAGTCAGTTATCCTGGTTCCTTCCACAACACGGAAGTAGTCCAGTCCCCCTTGCACTTCCAAGGAGATTTCACTATAATCACAAGATTACAACTGCTCAATACTTTCAAAGTATGAGACTTCACAAAACAATGCTCAAGCACACACGCAAGAGTCTTCCAATGCTCAAGCACTAAGCAAGAGACTTCTAATGCTCAAGCACGCAGGCAAGAGACTTCTAATCAAACAAAAATACAGAGAATTGAGTTTGAATTGAACACTTGATATACAATCAGTGGTGTTCACAATACAATACAGAAAAGACTCTAGACTTTGAATTTCTAAGATGTATCAAATCAGTGCAGAAATTCAGTGTGCTTTGTAGAATCAAATTGACAGAGTTTTGGCGCTTTTGAACTTATGTATCTCTATCTACAATCTTCAAGTCTTCACTCCTTTATATAGAGGCGTGAAAGAGACGTTGAGATAATCAGCACGTCTAAAGAGTCGTTTGAAATCCTTTGATTATCCACCAGTGATCCTTTGCCTGATTTGGGTGTAGTCCTTTGAAGAATAAACTTCAAATTCATTCCCATCTTGAGTGTACAAATTCTGCAGGCATGGCTGTTGTTTTGTCTTGTAGCGTAGACAGAAAACAGAGTAGTGGAGGTAGTGGTTGTACACTTGTACTTTGTCAACTCTATTAACGAGAGACAAGAGCTCAGTGCTATCCATATATCCGTTGATACCTCCCTTTCAATTCTTTGTTCTTCTTTGATAAGACTGAATTGAGAATCAGCAACTTTGAATCTTCAGTTTGATTAAAGGATCAAAAGTAGCTTCTGGTGAAGATATTGCTTCTGATGAAAACTTTTGCTTCTGATGACTTTCTGCTTCTGATGACTTTCTGCTTCTGATGACGTCATCTCTTCAGGAGCAGTTTTCTTCAGATGCTCAGAATTTCTTTTTTCTTTCCATTGTTCTTCCAAGACCTATTGAAATAACTTGAGTAGCCTTTGGTCCTGTACACTTGAACAATTATTAGTAATAACCAATTGACAATTTTTAATACCTTGTTATCATCAAAACTTAATAAGGTTCATTGTGAAACACATTTTGTTCCAACAGAACGTACTCCATAAAAAAACTATGGAAGACATTCTCTCAAAAGAAAAAAAAAACGGAAGCACAACTAATAATTATTTCATAACTATTTTAGTTTGAGTTAAAAGGACAAAAGTGAGGCTAGGGTGGGAGACCTTAATAGGTCTCCTACCGTGAGCAAGCTAGTAAAACCTTTTTTTTTTGAAAGAAATTAGTGAAACTTCTATTAGCCGTTGGATTATGATTCACTATGAATCTTATTATATATGTGTCTACACCTAATACTTTCTTTTATTTCATTATCATTTTCTTTCTTCCATAACACTTTCGTGTTCTTTCTTTTTCTCTCAAACAACTTAGATCTGCAGAACCAACAACAAAGGAGCTTGCATCATTGATGGTGCAGTGACAAGTTTAAGATCCATAGAGATAAAAGGAAAACAAGTTATACTGATGAACCAAATAAAACCATAACCATTTCCAAACCCTCGTGTTGGATGATAGAAACTCAAAGAGGTGCGGAGAGGGTCGCTCCTAACAGCGAAAGTTTGTACCATAAAGTGTGGGAAGAATAATGAACTCTTTAATGGTTGGAAAATTTGATTTTTTGTTGTAATTTGTATGGGTTGTGTTCTTTGTTGCAGATGTAATCTTTTCATTTGAATGTTTATGAAAAGTGTGAATCATGTTTGATTTATTCCTCAATATACATCAATGATTTGTTCTTTTACCTTTAATGATTAGTAAAGTGTCAATCTTATTATTTAATAGGTTTCTCTGAATTTTTTTACTCAATAGATATGAAAATTTGAAACCATTCTTTTTAAATTCATGCAAAATGTGAGGATTAATTTATTGAGACATATAAACAATTATTTAAATATAGGAATAGAGAGTGGTGAAGGAACAAATTGATTTTTACATGATTGAGAAATATGCACATAAAAGTGTTGAAAGCTTGCTATTGTAAAAGAAAGAAAAAAGTGCAGAGGAATGAGATTGAAGAGGGAAAGGATTGGAAGCTTAGCCGTGGGAGAATAAGACAAAAAGGTAATAATCAAATGTGATTGGTATATAATATAAACTAGTGAGTTTGATCAATCTAGCAGTTCTAAAAGGTTATTTTGCTCCAAAAAAAAAAAAAAAAAGAGGTTATGCACCGTAGGAGACCTATTAAGGTCTCCCACCCTAGACACCGCCCAAAAGTGATCCCCATGAGCTTAGCTCAGTTGTTGGTAGGGATATTGCATATTATATGCAGGGGTCAGGGTTCGAACCCCGGACACCTCACTTATCCACAATTAAATTGTGTGAGCTATAAAATAAACATAAGAGTAAATTTGAAAGAAAAGATGATAAGTTATAAGCTATAAGCTCAAACGCTACTTGAAATAACTTTTGAAAAATAGCTTATAAGCTCGTGAAATAAAGTTATAAGCTCGTGATAAAAGACCATTACTAAACGGAGTTTTTTTTATCGGACGAATTTATAAACTATCTACTATAAGCTATAAGTTCGTTCAGTGATCTTACCACTAACTTATAAGTATCCTCAATATTCTCTCAAAAGTTGCAATTCTTATACGATTTTGGTGTTTTTCATCACAATCATTCCATCAAATAAAGCCAATCTCCACTTATGTGCGATCAAATAGAAGGGTATACTTAGGACTTTCGTTTATAATTCGGTTAGCTTTATCAAATAAAGACTAAAAAGACTACAAAACCTATAAATGATCAAGAATTGTCACACTTTTTATATTCAATTTCTTCTTCATAAAATAGCTTAGTCATTGGTTTTGAACCCTGCACGCACTGCATATAAGAAAATAACCATGTCAACCTCACCTAATCATTTCCTTATATTATCTTAATCACAATTTTCCTTACTTGCGGTGATAAATCTGATCCAAACAGTAGTATAATGATGATACACCTCCGTTTTCACACAAATAAATTGGCCACATGAAATTGATTGACTAATGACTTAGCTTCACCAAAAATTGTAGCAATTAGACAAAGACATGAAATTAGAGCAAACGTAGTAACAATAGTAAAAGAACAAAACGACAAAAATACATTCTTCTAATTTGTACAATTATGCTAATAGTATCATCAGACATGTTCGTTTTCATTGGTATTAAAAAAAATGTCCTTACCTCATTGGAAGCAACTGCATGTTGATAATCCATCCAAACCAACCAATATGTCTATACCAAGTGTATTAAAGTTTTTCTAAAATTATAATGAAGTAAGGAAATAAAAAATAAAAAATAAAAAAAAAGGAGAAAAATGGTTTATCAAGGATCTAGAAGCTACTGATTCAATTTTTAGTGATCAACTAATACATCCATGCAATATTCAAATGGTCATCTTTACATGATGATGACCACCTACTATATGTGCGATTGCTGATATTATAATGTAGGCTTATTAGGTAAAGTGTTAATTGTTAGTTATCATGTTAATTGCATGTAACCCTATCCCTTCGTTTTTTTAACTTTTTTTTTAATTTTCTTTATCCACCAAAAGTAGTTATATTCGAGATACCATCGAATATTAAATATAAACACATTTTTTAATTGGATTTAAAACAATTTTTTTAACAAACTAAAATAGGATATATTAAACACCACAAAAAGTTACCTCATTAGTATAAGGTGTGCCAAGAAGAAGTAAAGAGTTCAAATATGCAACAATTAACCAACATCCATTAAAGAATAGGGCAGCGGTAAAAAAACAATATACAACACAATTATCCAACACACAGACAATCAAAGGGGTGCTGCCACCAAGCAGCAAACTCAATAGAAACATTTGCGGTCTTATGCTTCAGCAACCACAAAGACAAATATTTAACTTTATTAAGCAATTGATGCATCATTTTATCCTTATGATTAAAAGCTAGGTCATTTTGGTCTTGTCAGATAACCCACACATAGGTAAACCAAATTAAGTGCAAAAAAGAGCACCTCCCTTTCGAACCCCGATCAATATAGTATAATAATTGAAATGGTTTGAAATAGAGCAAGGTCTATCGAAGAGAACTCCAATCAACCACGAACCAAATACCAAAGCGAGCCATTTTATCTTTAATAGACAACCTAAATTTAAAACTTTTTTTTTTTTGCACAAACCAAAATGATATATATATTAACAACAACAACGCCAATCCCCGCACAAGGTGTGCTAAAGAGAGGCTACGATCAAAAGTTTACAACTGACAGTGCCTAGAAAGGAGAGGCACCTCCAGAAAATAAAATTACATTCGCACACCCAAACATAGAAATGGGTGTTGCCACCGGTCATGATAACAAAATTTTAGGGACGGGCGTTTAGCCTTTAGCCACAAAAAGGAATTCAACTTAACCTTCTCAAATAAAACCGAATGATTTGAACCTGTATTGTTAAAGACACGGTTGTTGCGATCCTTCCAAATCACTCAGACATAATTTAAAACTTAATTTGGCATGTTGTGTGAAACTAATATATTATGCTAGACTCGACACTCGTTGATTACCATATCACCCCATTTATTCTTGTGAAACTAGATTTAAAAGTTTTTCAAAAGCAATGCCATAACAAGTTCTTCCAAACAACCAAAAGTTGGGGTCTAATATCATAGAATTATATGAGTAAAAAAATTACACAGTTACCATTTTATATACAGTCACTTTATTAAGATTTTTCTTTCAAATAAATTTACAAAGTTCATAATTTACATTATTCCATAAGCTGTTTTCTATAGCTTAATCACTTCTATAAATGTCTAATGAAATTTGAAAATAACTGGCATGTCTCAAAAAAAAGGTATGTAACAATAATTATTCAACTAATCTTTATTTTAAGCCTACTCAACCAATACTTAATTCATTAATTTATCTAAATGCATCCTAATCATATTTTATTTGATTTTACTTAATTTTTACAACTTTGGTCTAATCAACTAACTATCTCCCAATACCCATTGTTGATTATATAAAAGGAAATAAAGGACGTACGTTACGTGTCGTGAAGAAAGAGCAAACAAAATAATATCAAGACACGTGTACGGTTAAAATTATGTAGCTCAGAATCAGAGTCTTAAGAAGCTACGATATTACCAATAATTCCACGTGTCGTATGGATTTGATTTTTGCTTTGATCGTACGCCCCACGATTATAGTGCCACGTCGCAAGAGAGAAACACAAAACTCAATGGAAAAAGACAACGTAATGGGATTCTATGTTTTTGTTATTATACCATGTGGCTTAAAGTCATTGGTTGATGTTTGACAGAGTTAAAATTCGTGTCCCTTGGGAACTTATTTGATTGGACATGATATGTTTTAATATTAGTTTTTTTAATGATAAAATATTGTGAACTTTGAATTGTGATAATGAAATATATTGCGAGCAAATAAAGTTTTTTTTAAAGGATGATAAAATAAGTTGATTCAATCCCGAGACTATACCTCAGTTGGTGGTACAATGTATTATTATATGCAGAGATTAGTGTTCGAATCTCAGACATCCCGTTTATTTATCTTATAAGGTGAACTCTAGTCACTGGACTGCTGACAAAAAAAAAAGTTGATTTAGCTGATAAATAGCTGATTCATATCCAATAGATAGATGTATAAGTTTATCTTTCATTGGTGTAAGGATATATTTGATCCGTAGTAAATGTAATATAACCTATTTAGGTTAATTTGATGGAGTTGATTTGATGATGTTGATTTTAGATTTGAAATAGTGCTTTTTTTTATGATCTTGATTCGATTCTTTCTAATATCAATTTAGATGAATTAATTTAGTTATTTCATAAGAAAAAAAAATTGATTAACTTTGAACTTCAATTCATTTAAACTTTATTTTATAAAAAAGAAATCTATGAATGGGAATTTTATTTTAATTATTTTCTTTGTCAAAAGGAAATATTCCAAGTGAAGAATGAAAGATGGGCACGATGTGTTGTGACTGTAGGTGACAATGACCTAACCTAACCATATCGTTCTCAGAGTCAAGAAGTGTTAGCTGAATGAATTTGGCTTCAACTTAGGCTTATGATTTTCAAGGCTTTGGCTTCATTTTGTTCATCACTTTGGTCAATTTTTTACTTTGGATATCTACATGCGTACACAGTGACGCGTGTTATATGAAGGCTAATTTCATGTGGGAATGCGTAAATAAAACTTTCATATATAATTTAGATTTAGATTTGGTTATACATCATGCAAGAATTGTTATACTTTTCATAAGGACTATTTATTTTACTTTTTTTTTTAGCAAACTATTTATTTTACTTGTGCACAATAAAGTTAGCCAATAATTTAACTTTCAACTAATATTTACTCTATAACACGCTTTAAAAAAAAAAAATCATAAAAAATAGTGTGTTAGAAAATATGTGTTAAATACTGTGTTGCTAGTACTATTATTTATTTTTTCTTCTTCTGAACTCTTCAAATTTGAGTGAAAGTAATCATGATAGCTTTTTGTTATTTTCTTAAGAAAAATGAAAGTGCAAAAGCATTACATAAAAAAATCCAACAAGGTGAACTTGAAACAGATATTAGATGAAGATGTTTACAAAGATAAAGTTTTGTTCTCACACGAGAGAAGATTCACTCACATTTACATAATCCAGCAAGAATGAATAAAAATTAATATAATTAGAACTTTTATCCGTGCTACCGCCCGGGTCATAAACAAAGGAGAAGGTAATATGTTGCAATATGGGACGCGTTGGTTTTTGAAAAAAAAATTATTTTTGTTAACTAAAAAATCACAAAGTCGTCCATGATATATTGTGACTTCCGTTCAAATCAAAAGTTACAGGTACTTCAGTTCAAATCAAAATCAAAAAAAAAAAAAAAAAAAAAAGAAAATACAAATTAGTAAGAACAATAAAAATCAAAGAAAAATAAACGGTTCAATTTCTCCAATTTAACAGCAAATGATCTGCTACCATTAGAGAAGCATATCTAGCATTACTTCAACCCGCCAGTGAGTTCAGCGACACAGATGAAAAGGTGGAGGGACAGGTTTCCGATGAGAAAATGGTGAGTTGCTCGTTGCTGAGAAAATATTGTAGAAGCAAATGAAAGAAGATTAGTAGAAAGAGAGAGACTACAGAGTGGTGAGTGATGAGGAAGAAGAGATATAATTCGTTTTTAGCTAGAACCGTAATATTAAAAGCTGAGGAATTTCAATGCATTCTAAAAGTCTGATATCATGGAACCGTCCAATTATTCAGTAAAGAATGCACTAAATATTGCATGAAAATAGGAAGGGACACAACAATAGCTAGGCTAATTGCTAATTTCGAAATACACAAAATAAGGAGTGAATGAGGGAGAAATTGAATTTCAAATAGCATATCATGGTCAAATTTTTGCTTTGGAAAATATCATTGTTATTAATAACATATATTGGTAAATGCTAGTAGGTTTGTTCCAATAAAATAATTTGAAATTCAAATTTCCAAACACTTTAGGGCCAAATTTTTTTAGGGTTATCTCACTTAGCATTTAATGTTGCAGTTTTGGAGCCAAATTTCTAGGATTAACTTAAGATTAAGGAGTAAGAGATAATATCCAAAATCTACTGAAAAGGGAAAAGAAAAATCTTCTGACTCCTAATCATAACAGACTTTACCCCAATAGATCTAATAAATTTTGTGCTCCTCCTCCTCCCATTCCATAAAATAAAAATAAAAAGAGATTCAATGAGAGACATTATACCTCAGTGAGTCTTGAAGAATGAAAGAAAGTAAAATGGTAATAAAGACAAGAAAAATTTAGGGTTAAATATGTTTTTGGTCCCTATAAATATGTCAACTTTACGTTTTAGTCCCTCTAAAATTTTCCTGCAACTTTTAGTCCCTATAAAATTTTCAACCTTCATTTTTTGTCCCTCTTTTAAAGTAAAATCATATTTAAAATTCATATTTTTTAATAAAATTTTCCAAAAAAATTCAAAATATTATAGGAATGACTTCCAAAAAAATTTAGAATTTTTTAACAAAACATGAATTTAATATGAATTTATATATTTTTTACGGTTAAAAATTCATATTTAATTTGTGTTTTGTTAAAAAAAATTAATTTTTTTTTAGGAATTTTTTTACAATATTTGACACATTTCTGCATAATTTCATTAAAAAATACAAAAATTAAATTAAAAATAGTGATTGAAAATTTTATAGGGAATAAAAGTTGAAGGAAAATTTTAGAGGGACTAAAACAAAATGTTGACATATTTATAGGAACCAAAAACATATTTAACCCAAAAATTTAATAAGAATAATATGATCACCCATCGGTAAGTGTTTGTTCTTCCAACCAGACACATGTTTGCAGATACTTTCTTTGTGTAAGAGAATTCTAGATGGAACGACGATGTGGGTTACCACCAATAGGCAGATCTAGATACATAAAAGGGATAATATCAATTTTGCAATTCAACACCACATCAGCTTAAATTTTAAAAGACGCTGCCACATTTACCCTACCAACGAACTTCAATGAAAATTCAACTTTAACCCTGAAATGAGTTCAAATAAGATCAAATTTGCCTTCAAAGCTTTGACATTACCCCAACTCTTTTCCCCCACGATCAGTGTGTCATCGATAAGTTGTAAATGCAAAATGCATAACTCAGAGTTCGACCCAACACCATAACTTCGACGGCTGACTTTAACATCACATTATAACTTCGACAGCTAACAAGAATAAAAAAATGTGATAAAAGGTCCCCTTGACGTAACACCTACTCATATTAAACTCATCAGTCAGATTGCATATAACCTACACTGATGTCATTGTTGGCCCAATACACTCCATAATCCAATGACATGATTTATCCAAAAAAGTCATATTCAACGTAATAGAGTTCAAATAATTCCACTCTACATGATCGTATGCTTTTTCAAAATCCACTTTAAATAGAATGAGTTCCTCCTTTGCGTCTCTTGGCATCGTCCGCTAGCTCATTAGCAATTGCAATCCTATCAAGAATTTGTTTCCCCTTCACATAAATTGGTTGACGTTTACAAACAACATTACCAATGACTAACCTAAGTCCATCAGCTAACACCTTCGCAAGAACCGTACATACATTCAATATTAGAAATAGGGCGAAAATCAAAAAGTTGTTGACAACTTGCCTCGTTCAGAATAAGAGCTATTACTCATTCAGAAACCTCATAAAATCATGTTTAAGCTCCCCCAAAAATCCTTAAGAAACCCTATTAGGTTCCCTTGCTTAGGTTGTTTTGAATGTAAGGGAGATGTAAACTATTATATAAACGAAGTCGGTTTTTTTTTTTTTTTTTTTAAACTATCGCTTTTGTAAACAATTTGTTCATATTTATTTGCGATTTCAAATTCAACGTAACATTAATTTTCCCCGAACAAGTATTATTATTTTTCAATAATATCTTTGGTTATTTATTTTCCACTATTTCTCGTTGCAATAGATAATAAAAGTAGTATTGACAATCAAATATTAAAAACATAAAGTAAATAGGGATAAAAATAAAAAAATAAAAAGAGTAATTAAGAAGAAACTAACGTAAAATATATAATAATTTACTTTTGACTTATATTCAGACCAGACTAATTACCTAACTTTTTTTTTAAAGAAGACCAGACTAATCACCTAACTTAACTAGATAACTATAACTTTATTAATTTGTTTATTTTCAATCAATATCATTTAGATTTTCACACTAGACTAGAACCAAAAATACGATTACCTTCTCTAATTTACTTTTGAAGTGAACAAAATTTTACACACACATGACTCATGTTACATACTGAGGCTTCAATCTAAATAAAAAAGTATTAACATAAAATTTGACCAAACCTAGAAGATTGCTCAAACTAATAATATTTTAGCATAATCATTTTACACAGGCTTAAATGTACAGATTAACTACACCAATAGTCCAACAAATGTGAAGAAATAGTGCATCATCAATGGCATCACCAAAATATAAATTATTATATAGACTCTACAAATTGTTAAACTAGTATAAACAAAATTTTAATAAAGAACGTGATTCATGTAACCGACATAACTTCATTAGGACAAAACCTTGAGGTTAATTGGATGTTGACATTGATAATGACCATATGAATATCAAATGTAGCATTCTCACTCACATAAATCATTAAAATTGTGATTAAACACTGAAATAATAAAAGTATCCTATGATCACACAATAGTACAAAAATATCATTATTGAAGCATCAAGCTAGCCATACACAAGCCAAGCTACCAAAGATGGCTCAGATTCCAAAACAGTGCATGTTCAGAGTTTATCTCAAAAGCTAATAAACTTTTTTTTTACTCAACTAATATCAATAAATAATTTTCATAAAAAAAATTATGTTATCTGAACATCAAAATACAAATAATGTATGTCACAGTGTCACACCATACGTGGTATGTCACAGTGTCACATCATGCGTGGTTATCTTTTCTTATATGCTACGTTTTATCTTCTACAATATTCACACATGTGAAAACTACATAAAATAACCAAAGAATGTCGTATTTGACATCAAAATTTTAAAATAAAAATATTTTTTAAAATAAAAAAAAGTTGGAAATAAAATATACATAAATGTCACAACAAAGATGGGAAAAAGGAAAAATAGGTAATATTCACAATGCACAGGTGGAAGAAAATTGTGTAGCAGGACCAATAAGTTTTGGATATAAAGCTAGCAATTGATGAGTTTAATCTTCCCCTCATGATAAGAACTCAAATAACTTAAAGCCAATATATATAGATACATGCATATCATCACAAGGCAAAGACACAAACACAAACACAAACACAAACACAAACACACTCTCTACCTCAAAAAACATTCCTCTCCTTCACATGATGTTTGAATTAGAAAACATGGAATATAGCCAATATAGTAGTTATTCAGCAGAAGCAGGAGAAGAAGAAACATACACAACTAGTAGCATATCTTCCATGAGAAAGAAGAAAAACAAGAATACAAAGAGGTTTACTGATGAACAAATCAAATCATTGGAAACTATGTTTGAAACTGAGACAAGACTTGAACCAAGAAAGAAGTTGCAGTTAGCTAGAGAGCTTGGATTGCAGCCAAGACAAGTTGCTATATGGTTTCAAAACAAAAGAGCTAGATGGAAATCAAAGCAACTTGAAAGAGAATACAACAAACTTCAAAATAGTTACAATAATTTGGCTTCAAAGTTTGAATCTATGAAGAAGGAAAGACAAACATTACTAATACAGGTACTTAGTATAGTTCAATTTTAAATTTTAATCCATTTTGAAATGTTGATAAGATCTTAGGCGAAATTATTATTAATAACGGTGACACTCTGTCCCCTGATGTTACAAAGTCAATCTCTTATCACTGAACTGACACCTGATGAACAAGATAGTTATAAAATGGTTATTAGTGTCACTTAAATTACTAATATATTACATTTTGTATTGATTATTAACATATAGTTAATTATATAGAAATTTGACTAGTTTCCATGTTCAACAGTTGCAGAAGCTGAATGATCTAATACAAAAGCCAATAGAGCAAAGTCAGAGTAGTTCACAAGTTAAAGAAGCAAAGAGCATGGAAAGTGCATCAGAAAATGGAGGAAGAAACAAATGTGAGGCTGAGGTGAAACCAAGTCCTTCAATGGAAAGATCAGAACATGTACTTGATGTTCTATCAGATGATGACACAAGCATAAAGGTTGAATACTTTGGTTTAGAAGATGAAACTGGTCTTATGAATTTTGCTGAACATGCTGATGGTTCTTTAACATCACCAGAAGATTGGAGTGCTTTTGAATCAAATGATTTATTAGGCCAATCAAGTTGTGATTATCAATGGTGGGACTTTTGGTCTTGAATGAAACAGAGGAGGAAAATATGTGTGGAGGAAATATATGCAAAATTTATGATGTTAGAATCATCATTGTTTTGTTGAAGAAGTTGTCAGAGGAAAATCAAGGGACATTTTGTTTTTTGTACAACATAATCATTAGTTTGTAGGAAATGATTTTCATCTCTGCGGTTCGATCTTGTTTGGATAAATAACTTAATTAAGCGCTTATAGTATAAATAGTTATAAGCTTTGTAGGCTATTCTGGAGAGTCTATGGAAGTAAGTTACGGACATCTCATAAGCAGTTTTGAAAGGTTCTTCAAAATAGTTATACAAATGCGTACAAATAAGTTAAACCAAACAGACCCTTTAAGTGATAACTAAAGTTCTTTTAATATTGATATTCGTGAATAGTTAATGTAGTCTACTACTGCATTTAGTTCAATTAAAACAAATAAAAATGTTTGGTTGCATAACCAAAAGGAGATGAGTACTTGAGAATAAAGGAAGCCAAGAAAGCTTCAACTTATCATTTTCTTTTGGCAAAACTCAAATAAAATGTGTTTACAAGAGTGAAAGATCCTACACATGGCAATTGGAAAGGAAAAAAAAACCTACTAATTAGTTGGTAATGAATCAATTTTTTTACCCAAAAACCAACTTCTAAAATTAGTTTTGATATATTGCTTCTTTAATGCAGTTGATGCATGCATGCTAGTATAATAAGTTACTTAAAGTTGAAAACATCAGATGTTTATCCAAAAGGAAAATATACCAATAGACAAAATTGACTTTTGAAAACATCATGAAGTATATAAACAAATTTGGGAATATTCAAAACAGAACAAACAAAATTTGTGTGGATTTGTATGAAAAATTGACTAGTAAGCAATTTTTGTGGGAATATTCTGTAGTAGTTGTAGCAGTTCTATTCAGTTAAATAGGTAAAATACATAATTCATTTAAATTAAAACTAAAGTTACAAAATTAATATTGTTTATTATTAACTCATTTAGATTGATCTCTTTACTTTTGTAACCAAAAAAAAAAAACGCATTTGAATTGGTCTGATGAAATTGATTTGAGATCTGAAAATGTACCTCTCCTCAAAGTCTCAGGACAGAAGTGTCTATCCTAATGTATAACATATTACTATAGAGCTAAAATAATTATTGATATATCAAAGATGTGAATTAATGCTGACTATGCAGTACTAGTACTACCACATTATGCAGACACTTTAAGGGTGGAAAATATCAAATTGAAAAATCACATCATAGCAAATTTCTAGTTCAAGAGGTTGTTTCAGTTGAGTTATACCGACAAATTTATTGTGAAAAAGATCAAGGGTTATAAATTTATACATGTATATGAATCTGTATGCATCATTATGTGATTACAATTGAAACGTGAAAGTAGGATCATACTAACAGTTGAATGAATGAGAAGCAACTACACAAATAGAACTTGATCTTACATTGTCTCTTCTTCTTTTGGATTTTGGGGTCCCGAATTTTTTACATTGTCGAAATCTGAGTGCCTATTAACTAAATGATTGTGCTCAAAGGATTAATGAGTTTCATCAAAGAACGGATCGTACGAGAGAACCCGAGTTCGATTCCTGGATGAAACAACTCTTGGTTAGGTTATATTTATCTCACGGTCAAACTTCATATTGCCGGATTTCATTTTTCTGGGAATCGAAAGATTAACACCAAAAAATTTACGTACCTATTAAATTTTGTCATCAATTTGGAGTCAAATGGTTATTTGCAGGGCCGTTTCTAGAGTTTTAAGGATCTTAGGCATAATATGAGAAAATGACCCCTACATAATACATCATAAAATTTGTTAGCTCGTTGTTGTGATTTTGTTAGCTCTTCATTTAATATTTTTTCGCTTTTCACTACCAATTAAATGATTTTTTTGGCAACATCTGAAAAATAAATCAAATACTCCATAGACACCAAAACAAAATAAAGTATCGTAGAAGTATAGAACAATAGCACATGCGAAGTAGACTGAAATTTTAGCACCTAAGAATAATAACACAAAAAGTAAAAGTATATCAACAACGCTTAACTAACTTAATTTTGAACTTTTGGATGCAAAATACATGATACTACTACAAAATTAGTGTTAGACTTTTTAGAGGAATCATAGATACAAGAACTCTTTTGTATATTAGAAGTACATCATTCTTATTTTTATATGCTACAGGTAGCTAACAAGTTCATTATGATGATACATGAATGTGTCTCGCATGATCTTGATTATCAAATTTAACTATGCAATACTTTCAATAAAGGATCGCATAGTTAAATTCTCAATCAGTTCAAGAAAGTTGACATTACTATATTGATGTAATTTAATTTTTTGGAACCTTTGAAAGAAAAGATTAAAATTAATTTTTCTAATAGGTCCATTTTCAACTAAAATATAATTTGTTTTGTTATGAAAATTATCCCAATTCATTAGATAGTAAATATCACCAATATTTTTAATATTAGTGAAGCACATTATTAGGAATAAAGGGAGCAAAAAAATATCACCAATTTCTTGGATAATAATTTTTTAGCACATTATTAAGAACAACAACCAATTTTTTTATAGGGAGGGTGTGTATAGAAATCTTTGTGCAATAGGGGGTACATATGCATATCGCACCAAAAAACATTAATAGGCTTCAGCCAAGCACTTCATCATGTAAATGTTTGGGCCTTTATGTGAACTTTTCTAGATATACTCCCCATAAGCGAAATATTTCTATATACACCACCATTAAAAAAATTGAGCCCCCTACTAGCAAGGACCCTAGGCCATCGCACCCATGGCCTATGGCCTAGGGTCGGTCCTGGTTATTTGAAAGAAGAAAAAAAAAACCAAAGTTTTCTCTATTTAAGGAAAAAAAATTGACACGTTCTGTCGTAGATTAAGCTCATGTAGACCGACCTGGCATATCCTCATCCTACATGCCAGGGGTGGATCTGAATAGGTCCTGGTGTGGCAAGTGCAGCACCAGCCCAAGCTGAAGCTTAAAAAAAAAATTGTTTGGTCCATAAGCCCAGCCTAAAACATAAGTACATTGTAAACACTTTTTCCACTTCTCACCTATGAAACTTAAATACCGACACGGACATCGGACACTGACACGCCGATACCATGAATAATTTGAGAAAACTACATAATTCAATGTAATTATGTGTCTGTGTCGTGTCGGTGTCAAACACACAGGACACGCCTAATCCAAGCAGTGTCCGTGCTTCATAGCTTCTCACTTCATCAAACCCTTTTCATTCTTATTAAATTTAGTTTTCTTTATTTATTTGACAAAAAAAAAAATTGTGCCTCACCGATATCCTAAATCCAGATCCAACCCCTCCTACATGCTGAAAATAATAATACCAAACTATGACACCATTAATCTTTGACTATGGACAAGCTCTTCACACCTTTAGAACATAAACATTCCTAATTTTGTCAAATTCTCAACGTAAATTACCTTAATTCGCATGTCTATATGTATAGATATTGTATCTGCTCTTTGAATCAGATTATATGCTCATAAAAAATACTATTATCAATACATGAATCTATTCACACATATCATTCTCTCTTTTTTCTTGGATGGTATGGTATCAGAATTATACATGGCTTATGTATTCCAATACTCCAATTTTTTCCTTCTGTCAGGCTGAAGAATCACCTTCCACTACAGAAATGCCATGATCTATACTTGTTTCTCAGAGCACAATCTTATTTGAAATTAAACTCACATTAAGGTACAGAGTCTATTTGCTATATGAGATATCACTATTGGTTGTTAAAAATCTCGATATTACTTTTGATTGTCTTCTATTTTTCAGTGATACTATTTTATTTAGAGTTGTGTTATTTGAATATCAAAATACAGACAATATATGTGATGTGACACTTTATATATTTATTTCTATCTCTCCTATATATCTTTAGCTAATACTAACTTCTTTTTTTTAAAAAAAAAAAAATATGTCTAAAGACAACAAACCAAGACATCCAAACTATTTTGGCACCCTTTAGCTGCCACCTATTAACCGCAACACTAGAGAAATATTATTAAAATAAAAAGAAAGATGCGAAGGCACTTAAGGGATTAGACCAAAACCTAAATCAGAATAACCAACAAAATTTAGCATCTGCTTTAATAAAAATAAAAACCTGGTCAAGAAAACCTAGAGGGATAAAATTCTTCAAGGAAAAAGGAGTACATAGAAAACAACGGATATTATAAGAGCAATGATATATAGACACCCCCATCCGACATACACACTTTCAATCTGCACACAAGAATGTGACACGTGGCATCAAAGGTGGAGGATCAGGTGAAAGAGAGAGTAGTGGCAAGATGAAAATACTAAATTGCCCTTGCACAAGGGGTGTATATTGATGGTATGGGAAAAAAAAGTGTCTATGAATAATTGTTCTATTATAAGGAAGATAACCCTTGACAAAGATCAACATCAACAAAATCTAAATTTAGAATAACCTAATTTATTACGATTTAAAGAATTTAAAATGCACAACATAATAGAATTCATCCCAATTGGACCGTTTTGCTAAAGGCCAATAGAAGTAATTTTGTCAGCACACTAGTTGCCTTTCTAAAAATATGAGAAATGTAAAAACTATATGTTTCTTGTTAACTCCATACAAATCAGTCATCTATTCCTTAGGTGGCAGGAAACAATACTAGAATTTCTGAAAGCCATAGTAACAAGTTAAGAGTCAATCTCTAACTAAAATGTGCTCCAATTCTTCTTAAAATTCTGCTCATTATTCAAATGGTTCCGCTCATTTTCAAAATAAATGTCCAAAATGTCCCTACGCAACTTAACATGCGTAGCGTGAGTTAACATGCGCTACGTTACTTAAGTCAGTTTCCAGCAACACAAAACCTCCATTCATCCATTTTTCAACTTTTCAAAAAACGAAATTTTCACCCTCAAATCCGAATTTCACCATTCTTGCGCCATTCAAACCAAATTTCGTCCACAATATCAAGTAAGTGACTATTATACTACTTCTTTGCATTATTTTGGTTTAAATTTTCAAAATTTTTGATGAAAAATCACATTTTTAGGTTTTTAAAAAATTGTCTTTAATGTTAAAGATTATGATTGTTAGTGATGATTTAACTTAGGAATTGTTGTTTAGATGTTGTTTAGGGTACAATGTGGTAGTTTAGGGTTTAGAAAATGTAAGATTACATAGTTGCGGGGGGATCGACGTCACAGACGGGTGCATCCCATATTGTGGACCCGCCACAGTACCAGCATGAGCAACATTATCAGGAGCAGGCTTATCAGGAGCAGTATAGATTTCAGCCGGGTTATCAGTATCAGGAGGGGTATGAGTATCACCAGGGGTATCAGCCTCAGTTTCACGAGGGGTATCAGCCTGAGCAGCAGTATGTCGAGCCTCCTCAGCAGCAGCATCTTGAGCAACAGCATGTAGAGCATGTTATGGAGGATGAGGATCCCCATGGGGGCCTTACGAGTTGTCTCTTTTACCGGACTTCGGTAAACACGTCGCATGCAAGCTTTGGAACGATAAATCAATAAGTATAATTTGCTTTATTTAATTTAATGATATTTTACTATTATGTCAAGTTTATTTTACGTAGAATATGTTATGTTTATTTAATTTAAATATAACTACGTAGAATATGTCATGCTTATTTACATATTTAAGTATAATTGATTTATTTTTAACGTAGAATATATATATAGTTTATTATTATGTCAAGTTTATTTTACGTAGAATATATATATAGTTTATTATTATGTCAAATTTATTTTACGTAGAATATGTTATGTTTATTTAATTTAAGTATAATTACGTAGAATATGTCATGTTTATTTTACGTATTTAAGTATATTTGTACTTTATTATTTCCTGTTTATTTTACATATTTAATTATTTTTTTTGTATTTCGGTTGCAAGTGGATCGTAAGATGACTGACATCTCGCACGGGATGAAACTGAAGCTTTCTGCCTTGTCCCTTCTGTTGCTGGTATATGATAACCCTTGGTTCTGGGAACCGGTGGATAGATCGGGTCTAAGGTCCCTCCTTCTGACTGGGTACGAGAACATCTCCCACGGATTAGTGTGTGCCATGGCTGAGAGATGGCATCAAGAGACCAGCAGCTTCCATCTGCCTATTGGGGAGATGACCATCACACTGGATGATGTTACTTGTCTCCTAGACATCCCCGTCGCTGGACGGCTCATTCAAGAGGAGGATTTAGATCATGACCATGTTGTAGATCTGCTGGTGACTCACCTTTTCTTTCCGGTGGAGGATGCGGTTGAGCAAGTGACTGATTTTGGTGCCTCTGTCACTTTCACGGCCCTAAAAGACCGTTATGAGTACATGTTGAACAGGTGTAATCAGTTGTTGGGGGAGGATTTATCAGAGGAGAATGAGCAGGAGCTGAGTCGTATTAGGCTCGCTTGTGTCAAGGCGTTCTTGTTACTCTTGGTTGGCTACACCCTTTTTGCCAACAAGAACAGCAAAATCATTAGTCTGTTGTGGATGTTTGCGATTCGGGATTTGGCTAACATAGGCACGTGGTCATGGGGCGCGATGGGACTTGCTTTCTTGTATGAGCAACCGAATCTTACCTCATACTCAAATGTTGGCTCAGTTGGTGGTTACATGAGCTTGCTTGCGGTAATATATTTTTCCTTCTTTTTTTAAGTTAAACGTAAATGTATAGTTTCTTGTATGACACCCGTGTGCTGATATAGATTTGTCTCTTTGTTTTTGCAGGGATGGGTTATAACTCACTTCAGACATGTGGTTCTAAGGAAGAAATTTGAAGAGTATGAACGGCTTAACCTGTATGTGGGTAGATGGAGACCACAAAGGGGGTTTAAACATACTGACTACTTCAGAGGCTTGCTGGTTTCGATGGAGCATTGTCACGTCACCTGGAGGTCGTACGAGCACCGACGAGACGTGACACCTTTTCAGGACGTGTACTGGTACTCTGGATGGATCATGGCTGGAAGACAAGGATGGTGCGTCACTTGCCGGAGCGGGTGCTGAGGCAGTACGGACATGTTCAGAGGGTTCCCCGACCTCCTACTAGGGTTATGCCTCTTGCCCCAGCAGATGTGGCTGCTGCCTTCTTGGAGTTTGCTCTGCATGTCGTTTCCCAGTAGCAGAGGAGTCTCTAGGTCCCGGAGGACGAGCCTTGAAAGCATTCAGAGAGTTACATTAGGTGGTTCTACTGTGTATTCCATCCTCTCATCATCAACCCAGCTCCAGAGCCTGACATTCTCATGTCAAGACCTGTCTACCAGGATATTCTTGTTGACCAGGAGTAGGCCAGACATCCTTCCGACCCATTGCAGGTCATCAGCAGCATGAGAGGCAGAGTGGAGCATGCGATGGAGATTCCAGAGGTGGTTTCTAATTTACTCTTCTTCAGCATCTTAGAGGGCATCCAGACCGATTATAGCGTGTTTGACAATCAACAGGTTCCGAGGAGGAGGTCTTAGTCCGCAGGAGCAACAGCAGTAGGGTCTTAGTTTATGACTTGTTTTTTTATGACTTTTTGGATGTTTGTATAATGTACTACTTTTACATTTGCACGATTGGGCTTATTTATGACATTTACGTTATTTTTCGTTAAAATTGTGTTTCTAAAATTATTCGTTCTCTAAATTATGAGTTCTGGTTGAATCAATTAATGGTTGTACCAAAATTATTATTGAATAATTGCATGTTCACTAAACAGGAAATGAAGGAACAAAGGCAGCAACTACTGCCACTGCCATTGCCAGTCTGGTCTACAGCGTGCATAGTAGAAGCACCAGCGTGAGTTAACTCATGCTAGTGTTAAGACTAGCGTGACTTAACTCACGCTACTCATTGAAGTTTTTGGTGCATGCTTTGTACCACAGACAGAACTAGCGTGACTTAAGTCAAGCAACGTGACTTAAGTTGCGTTTAATTTTGCACTAGCGTGACTTAAGTCAAGTAACGTGACTTAAGTTGCATTTCATATTGCACTAGCGTGACTTAAGTCATGCTACCTGTCTTAAGTCACGTTCCAATTTGCACTAACGCATGTTAAATTGCATAAGGGTAAAAAGGTCTTTTATTTTGGGAATGAGCAAAACCATTTAGGTAATGAGTAGAATTCTTCTTCTTATAAGTTATCTCAATATCATTCATCAGCCCATGGAGCTCAACTTGAAAGGAAGTAATGATAGGGAGGTTAACCGCAAAGCTACCTAGATAATCCTTCAATTAAGTTTGACATCAAGACAACCTTAGCAGAACCATCAATACCGCATTTGACCCAATTAAGGATTAGACACATGAAATGGACAAAGAAATCTCTTAAAATCCCAAATTCCTCCAATTAAGTTTGACATCATCACATCTTTGCTTGTTTTAGCAGTTCTCATATTAATACAACTTATACGCATTTCAAAAATATACATAAAAATAAAATGACACTGTACTTGACATAAAAAATTTGATGTCTAGCATATCTCTTTTGTTAATGAGGAAAACTAAGCATTCTATTTGTGACACTTATTCAGGTTCATGCAATGTTTCTTTATCCTTGTCAACATCAAAGAGAATAACTCTTTTTCTGTCACATGATAGAATATTTACGGGTTTTAAATGTTTCACATACCAATCAAGAGCCTACAAAGTAAATAGAGAATATAAATTGACATGAAGTTATAGTATGATTCCTTTCTATCAAGACCAAAATATCTGGAAACTAGCTAAATTAATCCATGTACTAGCTAGGTCCATGATTTCTTCAATTCTTGTTGTAGTATGTCTTATGTGTCATTATTTTCAAGAGCCTCAATTTCATTTTGCATGCATATCGAATCAAACGCAATTTGAAATTATGATGTTATGTTGCCTTGTTTGTTTCACAGAGGAGGGTATCAGAAGTTGAGTGTAGTATATCAATTTGCTATTGTTTGGAACTTTTTGTGTGTATATCTAATGTTTACATTCCATGTAAAAACTATGGAATCAAACGCAATTTGGAAATTATGATGTTATGTTGCCCTTTTTTTTAAGGAAATATTTTTTACATTTATTTGATGTTACGCGTTTGTTGTAGAAATTATGAGCATATCAATCATCATGTTTGATGCATTCTATTTTATACCCTTTTTTTTTTTTACAATTTTTTGTACACTTTCTTTTTTAAGCAAATATTTCGTAAACTTATTTAATACTAAAAAAAATTGATCGCATCAATTTCACTCATATCCTCTTACCTTTTTTTTGAGAATATTTTGTACACAATACTAGAAAAATTCATCGCACTAATTTCATGTTTTTTTTTTTACATTATTTTGTACACTTTTTTTTAACCAATTTTATGCCTTTATTTCATTCATATCCTGTTGCTTTTTTTTTTACAATATTTTCTACATTTTTTTAATACGTTTACAAATAGAATACCCTAATTTTCATGCAAACTCGGCTACCTTAATTTTCATGTAAACTTGGTTATATATACCAAGCCCTAAACGTGTTTCTCTCAACAAAAAAAAATCCCTAAATTGTGTAAAAATTTCACACAGCACAAAAATCATATATTTTGATATTTAGAGCTTTGCAAATAAAAAGATGTGACCTTACAACTTATTTTTTTTCACCGTTACCAATTATATATTGCATTTTATTATTCGTATGTCAATCCTTTTATAATAAATCCGAGCGGAGCACGAGTCAAAAATCTAGTAATTCTTATTCAATTAATCATTGAATATTTGTATTTCAAATTAATATTTTATACATGCCTAAATTGAGGGGGAGTTTTTTTTTTTTATAGAAGTTCTCTAAACTGTTTACGGAATTGTCGTCGTCCTGCAAAATTCGGTGCTTAGTTGAGTGGATCTATGATAGGGCTAATTGGCACTTCATTGATTTATGGATTCCTCAACAAATAAGATGATATGTAGGCTAATTGGCACTTGAGACAATGATCCCCTATTTAGATCAAGTGATTGCATTCAGAAAGGAACCATGATTCTAAGTTGTAGGTTTTTAAACTATTCTAAAGAACGTCTAGTGTCAATTAGCAATAGCATGTGAAAGAGTATGAGTTTGAAAATATAAAGAAGAAAATAAAGAGATGTAGAATCTGGAATTTTGGATTGGTTTACCTATCGGAAAATTTAACTCAAGTTTTTCGGAAAACTTTTACAAACTGGATTTTTTTATTAGGGCGAAGTCATATAACAAAAGTGTTAATATTGAAAGTCTGGTGGTTTGTAGGGGTGAAGGTATAAGTGTAAGGGTACATGATAAATTTTCCTTGCTCTTTGTGGATCAATGATCATATATATAATGTTTGTTCTTCTCACTTCTCAAATTTCTCAAAAACATACTCCAGCGGTGTTGTTCAGCTTTGGTGTCGTTAGAAACTTTTTAAATCGTTCAATCACTTTTTAAATTGGTTTAACCGTTTTTAAAAGTGTCAAATGAAACTTAACCGCCGCTGAAAAATTAAATGACAACTAACTGCCGTTGGACCAACGACAGTTTAACAAAAAAAAAACACTTTGGACATATAAATCAATTTGTGCGTCCTTCATTAAAAAAAAAATCAATTTGTGCGTCTTTAAATTAAGACTCTCTTTAGCAAGACCAATTTTCTCACAAGTTGTAAATTACACGTTCCACTGCGGGTTTTAAAATTAAATTACTTTAAATAACTGTCTTTACTCTTATTATCTCAATTGAAACATTAAATATAATTAAAAATATATTTTTATATTATTTCATATTTATCCTTTAGTTCAACCGTTTATTTTAACAAATATTATAAATTCAATTGTTAGCTTATTTGCTATCAACTTATTTATGCGATATCTGCTATAAGCTTATCCGATGTGAGTTAACTTATTATCTATCACTTTTTTTTTTTTGAACATGTTATTATCTATCACTTACATTTCATCAAACAGAGTCTAAATGTGAAAAATATAGTAAAAAGAAAAATAATATGAAAAATAAAACAGTTCTAAATGAATGAGTATTGTTGTGCATTTTTAGTAGTTTTTAAGTATGAAATAAAATAAAATAAAATATGTATATATAAAAAAAAATTAACATTTTTATTTTTTATAGTCATAAGGATTATTAAGAAGTTAACTTATGAAAACTTGCAATCATTCAAAATTAAATAAGGAGATATTTACTTGTTAAGAGATGTAAATAAAAGTTTCCACATATATGGATTGGATCAAAAGACAACAACAATATTTGTATAATTTTCACCATATCGCTATTTGGTCATATAACATAAAAAGAATAAGAATTATATTTTTGGAGTGAATTGTGTATCATTTACGTTTAACTGTAAAGACTAATCTTTCAAGTCGGATATGACCATCAAAGGAAACCATCTTAGCATTTAAAGAAAGTTACTTCTCCAAAAATATTTGAAGCTAGGTTCTACCAAAATGAATATGTGCAGGTAGCAATATTTTGAATCACAGGTTCATGAGTTCAAGGGCGGAGCCACATCGAGCCTAGATTGTTTAACTCTCACAATATAAAAAATTGCACCACCTACCTTACTTTGTTTCTATATAAACCCCGATAAACTAAACTTTGCACCCTGCACTTTCACCTTTTGTCTTATCACCTGAATTTCTCTAACTAGTGTTGTGTCTTATTTGCTGCATGTAACATGTTCACATAATATTTCATTTTATTTACTGTTTAATTTAATGTTTTCCTTATTAGATAATTAAAGTTTTTATGACAAAAAAAAAAAAGATAATTAAAGTTTTTTTACCTAATAATTCTTTTTTTTTTTTTTTACTTTTTCAAATAATTGTTATTTAGAACTAGATACGGTAGTCGAACCCATTTAGGTTTTTCTTATTTGCTCATTTTCGATGCATTCATATGCGATGTGAGACATAATTAAATCTAATGGATGAGATTAAAAGGCCTTACGACATGCTCTCTCCACTCTCACAAACTTGGTCCCTTTCTCCTCCACCTTTTTCATTCCCCTTTCAATTCCGTAGCGAAATCCCTAACCAACATGAATTATTTCTATGGCCTTTTGATTTCGATTTCAATCTCAAACCTAAAGGTGAATCTGGTCAAATGGCTCCTCCATCAAAATCATCTTCCAATCACCCTAATTCCAATTCTCTCAACTTCAATTTCAGATTCGGGTCTACTTTTAAATCCAATTACTTTTTGAATCCTCAACCAACTGCGACGCCCACAGTTTCAACGATCTACTCATCGCAAAAGGACATATTAAGAAGTGGCGGCGCAGGCGCTGGTGCCATCAAGAAGAAGATGGAGATGCACTGATGAGAGGGAAATGGAATTGTTGCAAAAAACTTACCTTTTTGTTCTTTTTATTTTTCTTTTCTTATTTGTAACTTTTCAATCCCAACCTTTGGAATTGTTTTGCCACATGTCACACACGTATGCATCAAAAAAGAGTAAATAGAGGAAAGCTAAACTCATGATCATGGATGTGTGTATCATTCGCACATTTGATAAATAATTGATAATAATTAAAGCTTTAGCTCAAGAATTTATTTTTTTTTTCAACAAACCAAAATGATAATATATTAAAATGAAAGAATCAAATCACGATGAGTGTTAAGATTGAAAAGTTACAAGCCTTATGAAAACAAAAACAAACAAAAAATGATTGAAAAGTTACAAAGTTAAAAATACAGAAAAAGACACTAAAACAACAATACCACCAAACCAAAAGAAGAAACTAAAATCAAGTTACAAATAAAGGCACTCCTATACATCATAGTGTTTTTTTAATGGCAAATAGTGTGTGCGCACGTGCGCGTGCGTGTGTAAAATAAAGAACAAAGCAAAAAGCGACAAGAGTTTAAAAACAAGCAACAAAAGAGGTCACATGATAGTAGTACAAAGAGTATTGAGATTCGGAACTATCATTGCCTTTCACATTGTATTTTTGTCTTCCCTCATTAGAGAAACGGTACAACTAAAATAATTGTAACCCTTTAAGCCTTAGGAGATTGAAAATAGATGGGTCAACATGAGACATGTTTTTACAATTTCGAGGTATTATATCCTTTAGATTTGGGGCATTGGAAAAATTCGGACACTCTATTAAGCGTTCAGACTCACCAAGGTCAATTCTCTCTAAACTAGGCAAATTCTGTAACAATATATAATGGAAGAACAAGTAAGTATGTGTTTTTTTTTCCTAATCTAAGAAATATTCAATATTTATTGAAATAGAATTAGCTTTTCTCTTATCAAAAGATAAATAAAAACATAACAAATACATCATACATATACTATGTTCCAAAGTTTTTCCATGTTGCTATATGGAAGGCGAAGTTCAACAAGATTCCATGGAGAAAAATTTGATGGTAGAGAATTTAATGGATATGCACTCCATCCAAAACTTCTCAAGTTGTTAGGCAAAACATGAAGCCCCCTTGGAAGATGCGCAAAATTCATTCCCTTAACATCTCGATTGTGGCCTTCAAAAGCAAGTAATCTTAGGTTTGGCATCTTCGTGAATGCTTTAAAGCTCAAATTTATGCAGGTAATTTGATCCATATCTAAGCATATGCTTTCAAGTGCACTAGTCCCCTCATAAATGAAAATTAGAATCAATGTTAGTACTTTTTGGTAAGTTGCAGTTTTATATAAATATAAATACATGTTTTTTGGAATGCAAGTCAACGTATATATCATTCTTACATTATTGTTTGTCAACACATCACAAATTTTGCGAGCATTCCACAATCTATTGCATTGTCCATGGTTTTTGATAGATTCTTCATGACCAACTTGCCTACCCATTTCTTGTATCAAGTCATGCATCTGTATGTAATTGTATGAAGTAATTGTTACAAGAGTCTTGTCTAAAAGGTTTCTTATCCTAATATCTGCAAAGAAACCACATGCATTTAATATTTTTGTTACTCAGATGCTGATTCGACAACCTTTGAAATTTTTTGCAATGTCTAAAAATATATTTTTCTCTATATCATCTAATTCATCATAGCTTAAGCCCAACACCTTTTGAATTTCAGTATTGGAAATTTTCTTCAGTTTATTTATAGCATTATCCCATTCTATTTTACTTTTTGTACGAAGAAATGAACCCATAACTTTCAAAGCCAAAGAGTCGCCTTTTGCATAAGAAACTACATTATTTGATATCTCCTCATACCCCTCATTCGGAACGATTTTGTTGAAAGCATTCAAACTGAACAACCTGATGGAGTTTTGAAAGTTCATTTCCTTAACTTGAAGAATTTCGTCAATCCCTCTGCCTATCAACACATGCTTATCTCTGGTTGTCACAATTTCTCTGCTACCAGCTCCAAGGCAATCATGCCCTACTCCAATCAAATTTTCTAGAAGTTTTAAAGTATGAATGTCGTCTAGTACAATGAAAGCTTTCATGTGTTTGAGTCTTTACATAACCATAGATGATATTACTTTGGGAGTGTCAATACCAAGATCTTCCGCTATTAACTTAGAAGATGAGTGTTAATATTTAAAAGTTACAAGCCTTTTCAAAACAAAACAAAAAAGATTGAAAAGTTACAAAGTTAAAAATTACACAAAGACACCGAAACAACAACGCCACCAAACCAAAAGAAGAGAAATCAAGTTACAAATAAAGGCACTCCTATTCATCTCAAAGTGTTTTTTTTAATGGCAGATAGTATGCGTGTGCGTGCATGTGCGTGTGTAAAATAAAGAACAAAGCAAAAAGCGACAAGTGTTTCAAAAATAAACAACGAAAGAGGTCACATGATAGAAGTACAAAGAGTACTCAGATTCGGGACTATCATTGCTTCAAATATCTCTCTATCTATGTTTTAAAGAGAGACTATCATTGCCTTTCACATTGTATTTTTGTCTTCCCTCATTAGAGAAACGGTACAAGTGAAACGTATACACCAATTGATATATTGAACTAATAATATACCAAGATTTGGTCCTTTTCCAAATTCATATGTTGCTTACCGCTTTTTTTTTTTTTTTTTAAAAGATGGCAAAGTTCAAAGAGAAAAAAATATTTATATTTACATAATCGTTCTAGTGCAAATATTGGGGAGGTGATTTGCAGGTAAAGAAACAAAAATAAGCATAGAAATTTGCAGGTATAAAATATCCGCTCAAATGTTAGAAAACCTATAACATTAGTTGCATTTTAATTTAATTTTTAGCTTTCTATTTTATTTGTATTTTTCAGAGTTAGGTTGATGTCCATAATTTCTCTTTCTTCTTTTGTTCTTTCTTAATGGATAGTTGCATCTTTGTGATGCATGCATATAGTTCACTATAGACATATTTGACTATATATCAAATGTTGTCTACCCAGAATGAAACTAGCGTGCATAAGGGGAAACAGCAAGTTGGTAGATTAAATTTTGTTCAAACTTCAGATGGGACATATTTATATTTAATTCTTGTTAAGGTCCCTTGATGTCACTTCATTTGTTCTATATAATTGTGCACGTTATTTAGATACCTTTCATGTTTCAATTTCGCCACTGGTTTTCTTGTGTTGAACAATTCTAAATAAATTCAATGACATTGGAAGAAAAAAAAACCAGTCAACCTAAGACTAGGAGAATGAAAGCTTCACACCCAAAAGTCTTAGTTTCGTATATTTTAATCTTTCAACATTGTATATTCCTAAGATTCTTAGGGTGACTAGTTACATTTTAGGTCTTCATTATAGTTTTAACCAATGATGAAAGCATCGAGAAATTGCATTAGGAATGGTTTATTAAAATTATGCATTCTAATATATATTAGAAGCCTTTGCTGACACATAGAGGGACCATTGTGTACTTCAATATAAATTGCCTTTTATTGCTAACAAGTCACATGGGAAGTTAGAGTTGAAATTTCTCAATTTGGAAGTCAGACGCAATGTTACTATCTATCATGAATCAATATATTTCTTTTTTCCTTTCGCATCGGTTTTCGACCCACCAATGATAGGCGACTAATTCGATTTGTGCGTAGAGGCATGTGCACGGGTCAAATATTGTTTCTTCTGAAATCGAATCCGATATTCCCCAGATACATCCTTGAAATGAGCTCATTGCCACTGGAGTCCAAGCAACTTGGTTTCAATATATTTATATATGTTTTTTTATACATATATTTAAAAAATTTATGGGATGTAAGACTAGGGTTTTTCTTTTTAATTAGTTTCCCTTTCCTCTGGATTAGTACAAAATAATGTTGACGTCTGGTCCGGATAATAATTTTTAAGAATTATTGTCATTTTTAGTTGTTGCAGCTTGAAAGATTTTAGTCAAACCAAATGTGGCTGACGCGCATGGTTTTCGCCTAACCCTTCAATTTGGTCTTGATATGGTTTTTCACAATAATTTGACTAAAAGATACTTTCTTAATATGTTTCAAACAATGAATAACTTTGATGTTATTACTCTTGTGTTTGATTACTTACTGATGATGGTTGTAATCAAACATAAAAAATGAGAGTAATAGCAATAAAGTCATCGATTGATAAGGGTAGCACAATATTTTGGTTTTGATATTAAAAATAAAAAAAAATAAAAAAAAAGTGTCTTCAAACAATGATGCTTACAACTTATTTTTTTAGAAAAGATACTCCCTATTCATGGTTTTGGTAGTGCTAACCTAACTCCATGCCCCTAAATTGATATTAAAAAAAAATAAAAAGAAAAAAGAAACTGATTTTTGTTTGTAAATTCACTACATATAACAAAGTTTTAGTCGATACGAGTAAGCCTTGAATGAGATGTAAGAGTTGAGACGAGCTCCGCCATTAGTAAAGTTGTGTCTTCGGTTTCCTTTGCAGCATTGTCTTCTTTTATTTGACATGATCGTTTAGGTCATTCAGGAGCACTTGTTATGGACTCCCTTAGTTGAAATGAATTGATCGAGTGTAATAAAATTCCACAACTGAATTCATTATTTTGTCATTCTTGCTTTCATGGTAAACATGTTAAATTTTTATTTATCAGTTCTCATAATTCTACAAATATTGCATTTGACATTTTACATAATGATGTGTGGACTTCTCCTCATATTAGCTCTTTGAGTAACAAATATTATGTTCTTTTTTGGGTGATTGCTCAATTTTTTTTATAGACATTTTCAATTTCAAACAAATCTCAAGCCTATTCAACAATTTAAAAATTAAGATTGTATATCAAAACTCAATATCAACCGGAAGTCAAAAATATTCAATGTGACAATGGTGGAGAATATGTATATGGTAAGCTTCAAAATCTTTATGGAGCAAAATAATTTGATTTTCTCTTATCATGTCCTCGTACATTGCCATAAAATGGTAAAGTCGAAAGAAATATGCCTTCTGTTAATAATATCATTCGAATACTATTAATTCATGCTTCACTACCACTGTAATTTTGGCATCATGTTTTAGAAGCATGGCCACATATCTCTTAGATATTTTACCAAGTCAAAATCTTCATTTTTTTTAAGGAAAGTCAAAATCTTCATTATCACCCACTTCTCAAAATCCTATATCAAAAACACCCATCATATCTCACTTATGTGTCTTTGGTTGCTTGCGTTATCATTTCTTCTTCTCATGTGTCTTCTTCAAATATCCATCAATCCATTGTGTTTACAAATGCTATGATATATCCTCAAACAAAATTATCATTTGTCGCCATGTGTTATTTGATGAAACTGAATTTCCCTTCTCAAAGTTGCATACTCCCTCTTCTACATCTTACAACTTTTAGGTTACACCACGCCAAACACACCAAACGACAAGCCCTTCCTAATATCTCCTCACATAGTCCAGCCCAACTCGCAAACTGACACACAACAACACCAAATGGACCAGCACATCCCTCAAAAGGAACATCGGGATTCTTTCACACATCCCCTCACTCCTAGTACAATTGGGCTTAGTGTGTGGATGCAAATGGTTGGTGGCCTGATAGTGAAAACCTGATATCAGATGGTCCAACGGATCTTAGAGAGACTCTGAAATCATCTTAGAAATTGCGGTTGGTCCTAACTCACCTCCATAAGATCGGCTTGTGAGATGAAAATAGCCCCACATGTAAACAGTTATTCAGGTCATCGTGAGACTCTAACATTTGGAGGGTTGATATAAATGGTTTGTGGATATAAATGGTAGGTGGTTTGATAGCGAAAACCTGATAACAAGTAGCCCGATGGATCCTAAAGAGGCTCTGATGACATCTTCAAAATTGTGGTTGGATCTAACACAACTTCACAAAATCGGTTTATGAGATGAGAAATAACCTCATTTGGAGGAGAATATACGGTGTTGATGTGGGATAACTCCTTTGAGTTGTTTATATATATCATATTTCTTTCTTTAATAAAGATTAAAATTGGATTTGGGAAATATTACAATGATCAAAAGAAATATTAACCTCAACAAATATATATATATATACGAAAATTGACCAATCCATTAAAGGTGAGGTGACATATTTGGCTTGTTGCATCAATAAAGACCAAATCTTTATATCGAACTATATCTTGTAACTTCAAATACGATTGAAGATTCTTACAGTGATTTGGCCAACTTCCCTTTACATTTCAACTTCAATGGTCATATCTTGCCATGCATGTCCCCCCAAATTAACTTTCTCTTTCTATACTTTTGCTCAATTTTTTAATTTAATTTAGGTTTTTTGACTCGAATTTTCAATATTGGTTAGGAATTTCAGTCCAACATGTAGTCGGTGTTATGATGGAATAAACTCTAAATACCCTAAACTTGTCCATTGACTATTTCTTATTTGAATTTTTTCAAGATTTCAAAGATCCTATCACACTTGATCATCAAAAAAGATCCTCTGCATATATATATATCAAAAATATAATGTGCTATATACGTTGCCTTGTTATATCAAAGAAGTTCACATGCATATTCCCATACGCACTGCAATATGCTGCTGGTAACAAGAAATGTGCAGGAAACTTCGTGGTAATAGTTAATGTAGATAGGGAAGTGTTAGTCCATAAAATGTTTTAGACATAAACTACATCAAAAGTGAATAATTGTGATGGATCAATTCAGTAAAATTTAATAAATAGGGTCAAAGTCATATCATAAAAAATACAAGTTATTATTTTTATCAATCTAATAATTACAATATTATAGGAAACTTTTTATCATTCTTCTTAGTTTTATAGTCTGATGTAGTGTTATGAATGGATCAAATGAAGATAATAATACCATATAAATGGAGTCACAATGCATAAATATCTAAGCATTTGTTAAAAATATAATAAGCAAGTGGGGTCAATTGACCCAATTGCCACTACACACTAAATTCGTTCTTGGATTGAGACTGTTTTATGACTTATTTCTCATGTACATGATAACCTATTGTATATATTGAGTTTTTTTTTATACACATTGAATTCAAAATTTTTTGAGTAGATAAACGAAATGACAAATAATTATTGAAACTCGCATAAAGTTAGGGTTCAAACCCCGACCATGGCCTCCAACGCCTATCAATTTCAAGATTTTTGGCGGTGGAGCTAAAACTTGGGGATATATTAAGTTTACAATATTAGGAGCGAGTGGCGGAGTAATCAACCAGCACAAATTAAAGAATGGACTAAAAAAATTGTAATTTTTTCTAGTCTTAAACCCCTATTCTTCTTGAAAAGAGGTTATAATAATTGGAAAATGTTAACATGTGCCCTTAATAAACTTGTGTATTTAATGTTGTAAAAGTTTAATAATTTACATTTCCAATATAAAATTTATTTATTATTTCCTTTTTTAGCTCTTTAACTTGTGCCCTAAGGGCACAAGTTAACATGACCCATAATAATATGGAATCTTATCGAAAGTTAAAGTCTAATAAATGATTCTTTCGGTTAAAATTGAAACTTAGATTCTCCTAACATACTGTATTTTTTTTTAAGGTACATTACACTAGGGGTCCTTTAAGTTTGAGGTTTGTAACATATTGGTTCTTTAAGTTACTTTGGTCACACGTAAGTCCTTTAAGTTTAAGGTTTGTAATAGAGTGACTCTTTAAGTTATTTTGGTCACACATAAGCTTTTAAGATTGTAAACATTTTCAATTTAGTCATTATGCCACATGATCATTTTTGTAATGTTTGGTTAACGGAATGACTAAATTGAAAAGGTTTACAAACTTAAAAGGACTTATGTGTGACCAAAATAACTTAAAGGACCAACATGCTACAAACCTCAAACTCAAAGAATTTATGTGTGACCAAAATAACTTAAACGATCAATATGTTACAAACCTCAAACTTAAAAGATCTCCGATGTGATTTAGCATTTTTTTTATTAGTAAAGCAAGTAACAAAAACTAAGACACATTGCAGTGCACAATAAACGTATTGTCTAGAGAGAAAATTGATTGGTACATAACGTGCTATAGCATGCATAATCCTTGTGAGGATATGATTTGAGTCTAACAAATCACCTAATTAAATTGTAATTTTATCCACATGAAAAGATTGATACCTTAATTGATTTGTTAACAACTGGCAAATGTTATTGATTTTACAATAAAATAGCATGACCTACCTATATGATTAAACATTTCTTACATTATCCCAAAAGAATTTACGTGATTTATTGGATTACACCATACGAAGTACAAAATTGCAGATGAAGCTTGTATATAATAACTAAGATTATGTCGTTTGGTAATTGGCACATTAACATAACATACTAACAGAATCAACGTTAAAAAGTAACTTAATTAGTTAATTATGATATATGTGGATGGTGGTGAATATGTATATTATTAAGCAACAAAGGTCTTATTTAAAGGTTAAAATAATTCATTTTGCATGTCGAATCAAATCTTTAGAAAGTAAATAAGAATATTGTGAGGTCTAGATAATGCTTCTATTTTTTATATTGTTGGTTGCACTTTGGTTATGCTCAATGCCTAAAGTGCTCAAAATTCATAGGTGATTGATCTCCTATAAAGTAATATCCACCAATTTTTTAGGCTTTGGTTTTAGTGGGGAAAGCGGCTTCCACACACACTCTACTTTCATCTCAAATTTTTAGTGAAAATGTATGTAGTTAATTTACTTTTTACATAAAATCATGGCTCTAAAAAGTATTCCATTTGTTCCATATTTTATTTTGTCAATTTTGTTCCATATTTTAATTCGTTATAAGGTTTGAACACATGAATTAATAAATTCAATTAATATTATAAGTTTCATAAAAAAAAAATTATTGTGTGCTTTAGTAAACTATTAGTTTCTCTTTTGAATTGATTATAGGAAATAAAAATAAAACATTAATAAGAAAACAATAAATAATACTTTGTTTATATTGTACTACTCCCATCCTAAATCCCATCCTAAATATAAGACTCTCTTCAACAAAATTGTCTCTTTTATGACACCTCTTTCAAATTTTCATCTATATTAATTATTTACAGTATACCCTTAATTACTTTGTCTTGTTTTGTTGAAAACAAAGTAAACAATAAAAACTGATATAGGAAAAATAAACTCATCCTCTCTCATAAAGAGTAAATTTAAGCACAATATTAATTGTTAACAAGTTTAATGATATTATCAACTTTTTTAATACTCTTGTTTTAGCCATGCAAAGTTCTATATTTATAGGGAAGGAGATATCAAGATATAAAATGTAACAAATTTTGCTAAAAATATCACCAAAGGAGTATAGATATATCTAGAGCCGACAGAAACACTTCCTAACTTTTATAAAAGTAATTAAAATGATTGAAATCATTCAAAGTATAATGATATTTCGAAAGAATCAGAACATGCAAATATGAGAGTAGGACCCTATTTCACATCACTAAAATATAGCCTCATGTTATTTATGCTTTGAGTATCATGACTAATTTTGACATATAGGTCAAAAAGAAAGTGGCATGCATATAGCATGGTGTGATCTATCATCAACTCATTAGTGCAATGTCTTAGCAACCCTTACAAAAAAGCAATGCTCTTAAAGGACCACGGATTTTAGTTGCTGAACATTTTCTTTGTTCAAAGATCCAATTCTCTTATTAAAAAAGAAAAAAGTGTGTATGGAAGTCAAGTATGTCTATAGTCCCTCAAAAGCTAAGAAGCATGATATTGAGAGGGACACCGAACACAACACGGATATTCAGTGTAATCATATATGTCGGTATCGTATCAGTGTCAGACGCTGATGCGTATCCGACACCTAAACATACATAATTCGAGGAGTGTTCGTGTTTCATAGTTCCAAAATCATTCATATATAACTGAGAATATATATGGCATCGTAAATACAATTATCATACATGATATTTGAGTTGTTTAAATGCAAGTGGGTTAGGTTAGGTCCCTTCAAGACAGGTCAGCTAAACTATATATGCTTGAAATTAATATTCAATGTTTGAGGTAATCGAATCCAAATCATTTTTCATCGTGACTTTTCTTCCTTGTAACTAGGGATTGGTTATGTCTCATTTTATTAGTGGAACTTGTGATAAAAAAATATGGAATAAGAATTATATGTATACTTGTTATTATTTCTATTTACATGGAAACTGAAGGGATGAGTTCAATCTCAATTTGCTTTTTTGGGGCTCTTTTGAAGAATCCAGTTACCAAGTTTAAAAATGATGGTTGAACACACATAATTGACACAAATACAGTACATCTACATTGTTAACCGTATAAAGTATTTACGGTGTGCAATACTTTTTTACTTTTATTTTTTAAATATAGAGGAGAACTTTTATCACACAAAAATTGAGTGGCGTAATTAACTAATTTGACTACTTTTCCTTCAAAAAAAAAAACTAATTTGACTACTTTATTAATCGTTAAATTGTATATTATTAACCACATTTTTAGCATGAATAGAAATAAAAATCTAAATCTAGTTTGGATGTCGTTGCTTCCCCAATGCATGTTCATTCTCCTAGCTTAGCAAAAAAAAAATCCAAATCTACCAAGAAAAAGATTTAAACAAATAATAATGGGTCATGTTAACTTCTGCCCTTAGGGCACATGTTAAGCATTATTTTCATTTCAATAATGGTAAGAATTTAATAAAAAAAAATTAATATTAAACATTTTGAGCAATAAATTAACACAATACACAATTTCTATTATAAAGACCATTTATAGGTATGTCTATAACAATCATCCTCTTACATTTGCACCTCCTCAACATTGTCTAGTTGAGTTAACTTAGTTAAATATCGTGTAACACCTCGATTTTCACTTAATCATTGGTAATTATGTGAGTTTTTTTTTATACATTGCGAGGATATGTTTTTGAACATGTATATACGGATTTGACTGTGTTTATAGTGTTTTAATCCTAGAGGATTAGTTTAAAAATTAGTAGGTTAAATTAAAACTTCTTTAAAAGAAAGTTAAAAACAACCAAAATAGACAAAAATCAATTATGATATTCCTCGCATGTGCGAGCTAACACATAAAGGAAAAAAAATATAAATTTTTTGGTTCCATATCTTAGTAGTGTCATACACACATACACCCATAAAGTATTGGCTTGCATGTGCGAGCCAAATTTAAAGAGAAGTGTTAGCAACACTATATTTTGAACACTTTCTATAATACTCGTTCTTTTATGTGGGAGAAGTTTTAATTGAAATGTAGTGTTTTACATTGCGTCGCATGAACAATGTTGTAGCTCATTTCATTTCCTCTATTCTTCGATCTTTGTTTTTTCATCAGATTTTTTCCAATTCTTTTTTTCATTTCTTCACGACAAATTAATATGTTAAAACCCTATCATCCATTTTCTTCTCTTCTTCAACCCTTAGAATACTCCAATTTCGCATTGATCCTTGATAAATTATAGTGATTTAAAGCTCATAGGAGATCAAATCTCATCATTGAGTGAATATTACAAATACATACCTATATCAATCCAAGTATATAAAATCACTTAGGGAGTTAATTACATTGAGCTTAATTTTTTTAATTATTATTTTTAAATGAAAACTTGCTTTTTAATTTACATTTTCATCTAATACTATCAACGTAGAGAGTAAACACTTAATTTTTATATGAATATTCAAGGTCTTTTCTGATCTTTCCTTTTATCAGCTAACATGCTTTTTCTTTACATTTAGATGTATATTTAGTTATCTCAATAATATATATTTAGTTACCACAAACTAAATCTAAGTCTAAAATTAACACAAACTAGAAGAAAAGAACAGGTTAACTAAACTCAACTTGTTTTTTTTGACACTTTCAATCTCTACGATAACTACACACTGAATGTTTTCTGGCGCCTTCTAGGGTGGGAGACCTTAATAGGTCTCCTACCGTGAGTGAGTGAAAAAGTTGCTGGTCCATGGTACACCTAACCACACCGTATCAATCTATACTCTTACTCCTCTCTCGCATCTTCTTCCTTGTTTATTTTTGCTAGTTTGATTGGCTATGGATATAATCTCCCTCCTTATCCTACAGACTTTGTTGCACTCAGTTTTACCCATTTATTATTGTCATTATTATTATATTTTTGAATTTGGTTTTAAAACACAGGGAAGTTGAAACAAACTCAAATACAGAGAGTGAAATGAGACTAGTTTGAAATTGAGAAACACAGAATTGACAACCCCATCAGAGATTCAACAAGACCCAAAACCAAACCTTATGCTGAAAAAAGCAACGAACCTGTAACGCCCCAATTTTATTTAATTATTATTAGTCGATTTAAGGTCTTTTATATATATATATGATTTTATATAATTATGTTGATTATGTGGTGTGTTATATTTTATTAAATGAGTTATTTTACTATTTAATAGAATAAGTGGGAATTAGTAATTATTGAAGTTTTGGGGGTTATATTTTAATTAAAGGAATTAAGAAGGAGTTAAGTGTTATAATTGAGGGAAGTTAAGAATAGGGGAAAGTTGGTAACTGTCAGTCAGAAAACATTTTCACGTGGAAGCAGTTTTTGGGAGAAAAGCCAAGAGAAGAGCCAAGTGGGGAGAATTCAGATTTTTGTTAAGCATTATTCATCAATCTAAGGTAAGGGTGAGGCTAACTTGCAATGATTTTAGTTTATAAAATTCTGATTCTGTTTAATAAAGATTATGAATAAATTTGGAGAATTGGGAATTAGGGTTAAGGAGAGAATTGATGATTAAATGATGAAATTAGGGTGAATTGATGTAGGAATGATGAGCAGACTTTAGATAATTCATATATTGATGTTTAGAATCAGTTTTAAGGTTAGAACCATGGAATTGGGTGAATTTTTGAGAAAAAGTGTAACCTGACCGTACTGTTATTCATCGCTCGCCTCCCGAGTGATGAACCTCGCCATAGCGAGTGATGAAGATCATCGCTCGCCTCGCGAGCAGGAGTGGTCGCCTCGCGAGTTGCATTTCGCAGCTCGCCATAGCGAGCAAGTTTACTCGCCGTGGCGAGTGTGGGCAGAGAGCTTGCAAGATTTCGTGTTTTTGAGCTGTGAGTTTAACCTTGGGTGTTTATGAGGGCCTGAACATATACCTTAATGATTAGGCAAAGTTTTAGAATGAGATTGAACTTGGAATGGTGTCAGAATGGAATGGTGAGTAGTTTACCCTAACTCGCCATGGCGAGTAGAGCCTCTCGCCTCGCGAGTTGTCCCATTTCAGAAGCCTTGTTTAGGATTCTGCGATCATTTGTCGCACGTGATGATATGAGTAGACCCATGAGGTAGGGGAGAAGTTATTCTTGATTATACGGAGATTCAGAGAGGATGTTTATAATGTTTAATGACATCGACTTAGGTTGATGAACAATGAGGGGATAGTTATATAATATGAAAGATGTTGATATGAGTCCTACTTGTTGTATATGATGATTATTATTATTGTTGTCTCACTGCTTGTTATTATATGTTGCTGTTGATTGAATATGATTTGCTGCTGATTGTTGGTGTATGCATACATGCATTCAATTGGATTATACAAGATGTTGGTTCAGGTTGTAAGGTTGCAAGTTGTCGTTCTAAGTAACGGAGTCATAGATTGTTGATGTTGACCAAGTTGGGGAGTAAGTCATAAGTTATTATGCACAGTTGTTGTCGTTGTCGTAGTTGAGTTGTATGCTGATATACACAAGTGGAGTCCTTTCATGATTAGGAAACTGTTGAGGGCTCATGCCCTGGAATGCCTTGTCATTCAATCTGTTGAGGGCTCATGCCCTGGAATGCTCGTCATTCAACCGTTGAGGGCTTATGCCCTGGAATGCCTTGTCATTCAATCTGTTGAGGGCTCATGCCCTGGAATGTTAATCATTCAATCTGTTGAGGGCTCATGCCCTGGAATGCTCGTCATTCAACCGTTGAGGGCTTATGCCCTGGAATGCCTTGTCATTCAATCTGTTGAGGGCTCATGCCCTGGAATGTTAATCATTCAATCTGTTGAGGGCTCATGCCCTGGAATGTTCATCATTCAAATTGTTGGGGGCTTATGCCTCGGAATGCTTAGTCATTCATTGAATTGAAAATAGTACCCTGTCGTTCGTTGTCGTTGATGTAGTGGATGATGTTGTCGTTGTTGGTTGATTTAGTAAGAGTTATTAAAGTCGAAGAAGTATGAATATTATTGTTGACTTATATGTTGCTTATTACGTTATTTAATTAAGTTGATGATTTATATATCTATTATTATTGTTTGTGAATCTCACCCCTTCTGCTTGGAATTGTTGCCCTTCGTATGGGTAACTTGCAGGTATTGAAGTTTATTAGAAGTGGTGGCTCAAAGTGTCTAGGGCTCTGATACGTACGGGATGGGATTTTCTTATTGTTTTTCATTCCTATGTATCAAATTTGAATATTGCTGACGTAGCCCTATGGTTGTTGAATTTATGTTGATAAGGCTTTATGCCAAAGATTTAATTATGGAGATTTAAACTATTGCTATCGTTGTTTTGAGGCAAATTTTCCGCTGCAAATTTAATAATGACTTGAAGGACGTTTATTAAATAGATTTTATATTCTATTTAAGAAATTTTGAAAATGTAGTGTGACATGCCCGTTTGGGAATTACTCTGATGCATGAATTATTAATTAATTGATTTTTGGAAAACGGGGTGTTACAATTGGTATCAGAGCAGGTTGGTCCGTCCGGCCAAGTAGTAGAGTCGTGTTGAGCCACGTAGTGTAGTGTGTCGACTTTAATATGTCTTTTGTTGTTCTGATTTTTGTTTGTGGTGTAGAGTTTGAGATGGCTGGAAGAAATGATGCTGCTATTGCTGCTGCACTTGAGGCTGTAGCTCAAGCTGTAGGGCAACAACCAAATGTTGGTGCTGGTGCAAATGCCGAGGTTAGGATGTTAGAAACTTTTCTGAGAAATCATCCACCAACTTTCAAAGGTAGATATGACCCTGATGGAGCTCAGAAGTGGCTCAAGGAAGTTGAAAGAATCTTCCGAGTCATGCAATGCAGCGAGGTGCAAAAGGTGCGGTTCGGGACGCACATGTTGGCTGAAGAGGCAGATGACTGGTGGGTAGGTGAGCTTCCTAATCTTGAGAATGGTGGAGAAGTTGTGACCTGGACTGTGTTTAGGAGGGAATTTCTGAGCAGGTACTTTCCGGAAGATGTCCGAGGTAAGAAAGAAATTGAATTCCTGGAGTTGAAGCAGGGAGACATGTCTGTAACTGCATATGCTGCAAAGTTTGTAGAGCTTGCTAACTTTTATCCGCATTATACCGCTGAGACTGCTGAGTTCTCAAAGTGTATTAAGTTTGAAAATGGTCTGCGTGCTGATATTAAGCGGGCCATTGGGTACCAAAAGATAAGAAATTTTTCTGAATTGGTGAGCAGCTGTAGGATTTACGAGGAGGATACGAAAGCTCACTATAAGGTTAGGAATGAGCGGAGGAACAAGGGTCAACAAGATCGGCCGAAGCCCTACAGTGCTCCTGTTGTCAAAGGAGAGCAAAGATTGAATGATGAGAGGAGACCTAAGAGAAGAGATGTTCATGCTGAGATTGTTTGCTACAAGTGTGGCGAGAGGGGCCACAAGAGTAATGTCTGCAATGGTGAGGAGAAGAAGTGCTTCCGATGTGGAAAGAAGGGGCATGCGATAGCTGAATGCAAGCGTGGTGATATTGTTTGCTTCAATTGTGACGAAGAAGGACATCTCAGTTCACAGTGTACACAACCTAAGAAGGTTAGGACAGGTGGCAAGGTGTTTGCTTTAGCTGGTACTCAGACAGCAGTTGGGGATCGTCGGATCTGAGGTATATTTTCGAGGACGAAAATTCTTAAGTTGGGGAGAGTTGTAACGCCCCAATTTTATTTAATTATTATTAGTCGATTTAAGGTCTTTTATATATATATATGATTTTATATAATTATGTTGATTATGTGGTGTGTTATATTTTATTAAATGAGTTATTTTACTATTTAATAGAATAAGTGGGAATTAGTAATTATTGAAGTTTTGGGGGTTATATTTTAATTAAAGGAATTAAGAAGGAGTTAAGTGTTATAATTGAGGGAAGTTAAGAATAGGGGAAAGTTGGTAACTGTCAGTCAGAAAACATTTTCACGTGGAAGCAGTTTTTGGGAGAAAAGCCAAGAGAAGAGCCAAGTGGGGAGAATTCAGATTTTTGTTAAGCATTATTCATCAATCTAAGGTAAGGGTGAGGCTAACTTGCAATGATTTTAGTTTATAAAATTCTGATTCTGTTTAATAAAGATTATGAATAAATTTGGAGAATTGGGAATTAGGGTTAAGGAGAGAATTGATGATTAAATGATGAAATTAGGGTGAATTGATGTAGGAATGATGAGCAGACTTTAGATAATTCATATATTGATGTTTAGAATCAGTTTTAAGGTTAGAACCATGGAATTGGGTGAATTTTTGAGAAAAAGTGTAACCTGACCGTACTGTTATTCATCGCTCGCCTCCCGAGTGATGAACCTCGCCATAGCGAGTGATGAAGATCATCGCTCGCCTCGCGAGCAGGAGTGGTCGCCTCGCGAGTTGCATTTCGCAGCTCGCCATAGCGAGCAAGTTTACTCGCCGTGTTTATACATTGCGAGGATATGTTTTTGAACATGTATATACGGATTTGACTGTGTTTATAGTGTTTTAATCCTAGAGGATTAGTTTAAAAATTAGTAGGTTAAATTAAAACTTCTTTAAAAGAAAGTTAAAAACAACCAAAATAGACAAAAATCAATTATGATATTCCTCGCATGTGCGAGCTAACACATAAAGGAAAAAAAATATAAATTTTTTGGTTCCATATCTTAGTAGTGTCATACACACATACACCCATAAAGTATTGGCTTGCATGTGCGAGCCAAATTTAAAGAGAAGTGTTAGCAACACTATATTTTGAACACTTTCTATAATACTCGTTCTTTTATGTGGGAGAAGTTTTAATTGAAATGTAGTGTTTTACATTGCGTCGCATGAACAATGTTGTAGCTCATTTCATTTCCTCTATTCTTCGATCTTTGTTTTTTCATCAGATTTTTTCCAATTCTTTTTTTCATTTCTTCACGACAAATTAATATGTTAAAACCCTATCATCCATTTTCTTCTCTTCTTCAACCCTTAGAATACTCCAATTTCGCATTGATCCTTGATAAATTATAGTGATTTAAAGCTCATAGGAGATCAAATCTCATCATTGAGTGAATATTACAAATACATACCTATATCAATCCAAGTATATAAAATCACTTAGGGAGTTAATTACATTGAGCTTAATTTTTTTAATTATTATTTTTAAATGAAAACTTGCTTTTTAATTTACATTTTCATCTAATACTATCAACGTAGAGAGTAAACACTTAATTTTTATATGAATATTCAAGGTCTTTTCTGATCTTTCCTTTTATCAGCTAACATGCTTTTTCTTTACATTTAGATGTATATTTAGTTATCTCAATAATATATATTTAGTTACCACAAACTAAATCTAAGTCTAAAATTAACACAAACTAGAAGAAAAGAACAGGTTAACTAAACTCAACTTGTTTTTTTTGACACTTTCAATCTCTACGATAACTACACACTGAATGTTTTCTGGCGCCTTCTAGGGTGGGAGACCTTAATAGGTCTCCTACCGTGAGTGAGTGAAAAAGTTGCTGGTCCATGGTACACCTAACCACACCGTATCAATCTATACTCTTACTCCTCTCTCGCATCTTCTTCCTTGTTTATTTTTGCTAGTTTGATTGGCTATGGATATAATCTCCCTCCTTATCCTACAGACTTTGTTGCACTCAGTTTTACCCATTTATTATTGTCATTATTATTATATTTTTGAATTTGGTTTTAAAACACAGGGAAGTTGAAACAAACTCAAATACAGAGAGTGAAATGAGACTAGTTTGAAATTGAGAAACACAGAATTGACAACCCCATCAGAGATTCAACAAGACCCAAAACCAAACCTTATGCTGAAAAAAGCAACGAACCCACTAATTTTCTCCATCGAATCTCGCTGAGAAGGGAATAGAAAATGGACTATAAAACATATATGGCCATAGGAACGGTTCTTGTCGTTTATTATAGTTGGACATATAGCTTCACAATCTAATGGTTAGAATTTTTTACATTCACTTGCTCACGGTAGGAGACCTATTAAGGTCTCCCACACTAGACCGAGCCATGTTTTATCAATTTAGATGTTTACTTAACTTGTTTTTTGAAACTTTCAATCTCTATAATAGTAACTAAAAAAAAATCTTTGATTTTTAGTCCCTAAAAAATTTTCCGTCCACAGTTTTAGTCTCTACCTTTATGTTAGGCCACTTATATCCTTTATATTTTTTAATGACCGTTTAGAATATTATAGAATCTCTCCCAAAAAGAATAGAAAGTTTTACCAAAACAAGAATTAAATATAAATTTTTAAGCGCCAAAAACATAAAAATTCATATTTAATTCATGCTTTGTTAAAAAATTCTAATTATTTTCGGGAGAGACTCTTATAATATTCTAAACATAACAACATAAAATATTTGAAATTTTGACTGATACACATGAATTAACTTAAACGTAGTGATGGAAAACATTTGGGGATTAAAAGTCTAAGTACAATTTTAGGGGATTGAAATAACAAGTTTGTATATTTATAGGAACCAAAAACAAGAGAACCTTATCCCCATGAGGTTAACCTGGTTGATAGGGATATTGCATATTATATGCAGGGTCGAGGTTCGAACCCAGAACACTTCACTTCTCCACAATTTAATTGTGTGAGCTCTAGCCACTAAACTACTTGACCAAAAAAAAAAATCTTATACTAGGGTTTTCCTAGCATGAGTGTCACCCTATTATCATTCATAGATTTGCTTGCTTCACCTGGGATTCTAATTGATTGTTTCCACCTGAAATCGTGATTTCTTTCCATTATTGATCAATTGTGTTTTCTTTGTGCAATGCTCACTTTTTTACTCACAATTGCATTGTGAATTTGGCATCTTAAGGAACGTTCCAATGTTGACTTTGGAATCTTGAATTTGGAATCATTAATTGATCAATTGTGATTGCTTTGTTCTGTGCTTATTTTCTTACTTTATTCACAGTTGGAATCGTGAATTTGGCATCTTGACTGTTGAATCCATCGTGTTTGATTTCTGCTCAGTGGCAATTTTGACATCTTGCGCTGTCACGTTTATATGCTCTTGGCCACGGAAGCCATTTACACCTGAAGCTTGGAGTCCTTCGTCTTTCTCAATGGACAAAGAATTTTAATCCTCATACCAATTGCCAAACTCATGGCGAAATATGGATACGACTGTTGGAGCTGCCTCAAGAGTATTGGCGTAGAAATGGATGGATTTTCCTTCAAGGTGGAGGTTTTTACGAAAGGCTTCCAGATTTTCTCTTCCATTGCAATAACATAGGTCACGGCATTTCACTTTGATGCTTAACCACGTTTTTAGTTCATAAAAAAAATTATTTCCTTCATCTTAAAATATACATCACTTTAACAAATTTTACATGAATCGAGAAAGATGATAAAGTTTATATGAAAAAGGTAAATTAAGAATTACTTTATTTTTTTTGTTTTTGGATCGATTTCCGACCCATTAAATGTAAACGATTAATATGACTCATGCATAGAGGCATGCGCATTGGCCAAACATTGTTCCCTCCTGAGAATCAAACTCGGTATTCGCTACGTTTTTGGTAGGAACTCCTTGCTACCGGAGCTCAAGCAACTTGGTTAATTAAGAATTACTTTACAAAATAGAAAACGTGTTTTTTCCATTGTACTTATAATCCCCTCGTGAAATTTAATGTTTTTTTTTCTTTTCTATTATCTCTTTTGTACTTATAACCCCCTCATGAAATTTAATGTTTTTTTTCTTTCTTTCTTTCTATTATCACTTTTGTATGGTACAGTGATATGGGATTTTTACACCTGTATACGAATCCAAACGTTCGTACACTGTTAAGTTACAACTCACTAAATGACTGACCATTCGTACACCAAGTTGAATTCAATGATTATTTCTCTATGTACGATTGTTCAGCTAAATTTCAGCCACAACAGTAGTTATCTTTTCTTTCTTTATTGTGACTGATCAGCATGAACAGTTAAATATCTTATGTTTATCGTACTATTTTTCTGTGCATGAAGTTTTCTTTTTCAATTCATTAATATACCAAAGGGTAATACCTTTTCGTTAAGTTCTAAATCTAAAGGATATTACTCTTTTTTTTATCATAGACAAAGCATATTACATTACATGAAAATAATCGAAACCTATGGTAATGGAATATTAAGAACATATTAGGTTATCATTAAAAATATACATCAAATGCAGTTTCTTCCTAGGTTTCTATGTTGGCCTTAAGATTCAATAGGATATCTTCCCTAATAATGCTTGTAAATTATAACACTTGTAAACTATATCTCTTAGTTCTAAGGGTGTTTCAAAATATATCATTCTCTTTAACAATAATTATTTGTTTCACTGAGTTTTGGTTTATGTTCCACCAATTTTGTTTTCTTTATATTTTTTATTATTAATTTATATAGGTATTCTCTAGTGATTGTTAGGGGTCTAAAGTTCCAACCTAGTTGGAATCACCTCCATCAATAATTTGTTTATGCATACTCTTAGTTTATTTTAAAAACACTTTCGGTTTTCTTATTTTTTTTATAAATATTTGTCCCCTTCTTCTAAAATCAGTTTTTTGATCTCTCAATTTTTTATTTATAAAAAATAAAAAATAGGTCTCTCTACTCATTTTAAGGTCATTTTCTTTCATAATACAACATATTCACTTATGACCTGTTAACACTTATTAAATATAATTTTACTAACATGGATTTCAGAGTGGTCTAGCAAACTTGTCATATCATAAATTAAAATATCACATCATAAAATTTAACCAAAAATGAGATTATCCCACTTGTTGAATTAGTCCTTTAGGTTGAACCCTTCTCATGGGTTTAAGTCCCAACAATTGATATTTTCATTGAACTATGAAGCCCGGATATTCCAAAACAGAGACGTACCCGTACCGAATACGTATCGGATACCGATACTCCACGGATACTCACGGATACGTATCCACGAAGTATCATAATTAATTATTTTAATTTTTAATAAATATGTTATCGGATACTTATGGGATACTCCACAGATACACAAGGATACTTCTAAGATACTTCAGAGACATGTATCCTAGAAAAAAATGAAGAGTAAAAAAGTAAGACTTTTGTAAAAATTCATTATAGATGTATATGACTCAATTTTACATATTCATCAATAGAATTATTTCTCGATGAAACACTTAAAATTATACTTCTTGTGGATGAACGTAGCGAGAGATGTGATTCAGTTAATCAATATTAGATAAATTTTGTGTTGAGTTCTTTTAAAAAAAAAATATTTTGATCACATGTATAATTTTTAAAAATTGTAACTTTTACAATAATACAATAATGAAGAGTAATCAATGTTAATTTTCTTCAAGTATTTTTCATACATATAAGTTTTATTATAATTTTTTGTTAACGTATCTTAACCGTATCGTATCCTAAATTAAAAAAAAAAATCGCGTATCCGTGTACCCGTATCGTATCGTACCAGCACCCCTATCCGTATCGAGGCTTCATAGTCATTGAGAGTTAGACCACGGAAAGAGCTGCCTATAGGCTGAATTAAGGTGTTCCACCAAATACTGGTATGTGAGTGAAGCCGCCAAAAAGGAAAATGCTACCATCGGATCAGTGCCGATAGAGTGCAAGTCGTCGTGGACGTCGGCAGAGCGTGGCAATGTTAGGAATCTCACATCGAGTAGATCAAAGTGTTTGATGTAATACTTAAACCATGAGGTTCTCCCATCTATTAGGTTAATCTTTTAGATCTCTACTCACGGGTTTAATTCCTAAAGTCATATGAACTCATGCACTAAAGCACTAAACACACAAAATTAAGAGATGTATTGCAAGTTCACATGTACGACCAAAAGATCAAATATTTCCACAGTTTTTTTACCATATGATGAGTTATCCTTTTATATATATATATATATATATATAGCAAGTATATAAAAATTTCTAAACTTTCACTCTTTTCCACTAAAAAATTTATAACCTATAGAAGTTTAGGCAACTACCGGCATCGTGGAAAGATCCGAGACAAATATACCTTAAACATGGTTAATCCAATTCCAATTCGTAATCTAACAAATAAAGTATAGATTTTAGCATTGACACGTACGTGTCATGACCCAATAAAATGATATTCAATGCTTTTTTTTTTTGAGAGAAAATGATATTCAATGCTTAATTTCCACTAATGATTTATCATCGTATAATAGAAAGTTTCCTAGAAACTTGGTAGCTTGTTGGCGGTAATGACAATGCCATAGTATATAAAATGATTGATTTATGCCTAATTATATACTCTTGGTATAGGTACGTTAATTAATCTATTAAAATATCTAATGGCCTATAAATGGACACCACAATTGTTTATCGGATTAATAATAAAATAGACACAGCTGACTCATGCTTAATTTTGATTTGGTTTTGGGTAATTTTAAAAAGTTTGATTTAGAATGTTTAAATGTTTAATTAGCTGGATCAAGCTAAAGGCACGAACCTTTCCGAACTCTATAGAAGCAAAATATTGTCTCCACCATATGAAATCAGAATTATATAATTTAAATTGTTAGGAGTTGGTGATCAAGCAATTCATATAAATTGCTATTCAATTATATCTTTCTTTTTTATGGTGTGCGGAATTCAAATCAAAGATCTTACATTTATTATGCATTATATTTATCAACTGAGTTAAAACTTGTGGGAACCAATCATATCTCTTCTAATGTAACTTAAAAGATTATAATGAACGGTAAAACAATCTTCCAAAACTGAAAAAGTACTGCATTTTTATGATTGAATTCGAACCACGTAATCTTCTTTTTTACAAATGTTGTTGACTACACAATTCATCTTGTTTGGTTTGAAACGCTTAACACATGCACAAACATACTTTCACGGAACATAAAAACTAGCCACAAAATGCAGACAACAATGACAAGTTTATTTAAAACTCGATCTTTAGTTAAGTTGAAAGAGATCGAACTAAATATGTTCCCGTAGTGCTCTTAGGTTACATGCTCTTTAAAATATCACAAACATTTTTGGTCAAAAAAATTACTACAAGCAAAAGTAAATAATTTTGATTAAATATTGATTAGGTGAACAAGTGTTTTTCAATAAAACAAATTTGGCTGGAGGTTGGGGAGAATGGATAATTCAATATTGTAAATGTCGTCATCCGTACAACATGCATCCATGTTGACAGTATTGTATACTTCTTTTCTTCTTCTTAGAGAATGAATTTTAAATCTTTTTCATGTAGAAAAGTATTAATGGATTTGTCAACATTTAGTCCATTGTAATGATGTCTCTATCGTTCAATTTAGTCTATGTTTGAATTAGTTTATTTTATGTTATAACAAAATTTCTTCTATCAAAATATATTACATCTGGGAAGGAAAATGTCTATGACCATACACATGCAATTTACTTGAGCTTGATCACCACGTTAAGTTATAAAATTAAGGATTTTCCTTTTTAGAACAATAGCTAATTTATATTTTTTATAAATAAATAAAATGACAATAGTCATTTGAGAACTTACACACACAAGAGAAAGAGATGGAGTTCGAACTCCGATCATAACGTATGATCGAGCAATTTTGACTTTATACCAGTTGATCTAAGAGTTGTGATCAAAACAAATAGCTTACATTACATACCATTAGGGCTGGCAATGAACCGAACCAACTCGATTATAGTTTGGAGCTCGACTCGACAATGAACTCGTTGAACTTGGTTCATGAACCAAATGAGCTGAACTTGAGTTGAGAATTAAATTCGTTACATAAATGAGCTGAATTTGAGTTATATATAATTCGACTCGTTTAATTCATGAGTTCGTTACATTAAATTTTTTTTTTGGTTGAAGGAATATATATATACACATTAAGTTATATATGTTATTTCTATGTTTATATTATTAATATTAAAACTTTGTGTTAATACAAGAAGCTTTATGAGTTTAAGAGGAAGTGAGAAACCTTAAATGTTGATATCTTATTACTTTAAACTTTGAAATAAGTTACTGAGTGCAATCAAAGAAGTCCCACATCGAAAGTTTTCACATGCGAAGAAAGCAGACTCATATATAAAACAAAGCCTGAAACTGCTAAGTAAATGGGAATGGACATGTAGTGCTAAAATTAATAGCTAATGGTTGGTGCTATTATTATTCCATTCAAATGGTTTTGAAACAACCAATTAATAGCTAATTGTTGGTGCTATTTTTATTCCGTTCAAGTGGTTTTGAAACCAAATAATAATTGTTTATGGGATTTTTTTTGCCCATTAAAATAATTATTGTCTTCAAAAAAAAATTGTGGATCTAATTATTCTCTCTTTTTATTTTTTTTAAAATGACCTTAGAATTATTTCAATTGAGTTAATGAACCTATCGCGCCGTTCGTGAACTTTAAATGAGCCGAACTTGAGCTAAAAAAAAGGTTCGTGTCGAACTCAAGTCGAGTTTCGAGCCGAACCATTTCTTATCGAGTCGAGTCGAGCTCAGACAAGTTCAGTTCGACTCGACTCATTTCCAGCCCTACATACCATTAATATTATGTTTAGTTATGCGTTTCCTACGACAAATTTGCATCCCAATGCCCTTTTCACCGTGATTTGATGAAGCATCAATGCAAGTTTCCACATCAACGTGAAAAATCATCGTGCTTTTGAGAAACATGGTGCAATACTAAACATATGCTAGGAAATGAATTGAGTTCGTATAAATTGTCAATGTGTCGATGTAAAGATGATTTACCTTTTCAATCAATCATAATCGTGTTGACTTTATTTATAACTACTTTTAAAATGATTTATCTGTTTGGTTGAGATTTTTTATAAGTATGAAACTTTTTACATGAATACAAATCAAACTATTAAGAAAGTAATTAGTTAAAGGGGTTTGCTAGGTACCGCTAGTTTTTATTAAGGTGTATTTTAGCAAAAATATAACTAAAAAATTGTTAAATACATCTTAAGATGAATGTTGCTAAAACTCACCTTCTAACAAATAAGTGGATGTATGTTAGCAACTCCTATAGACATTTGCTAGAATACATCTACTTATTTTTTAAAAGGTATGTTTTAGCAAGTTATAATTAAAAAGTCGGTGAATATAACTTAAGGTGTAGCTTGCTAAAACACTCCTACATAAAAACTAGTGAGCGTGTTCTAGCAAATCCCTTACTTAAATATTCATTTAATTTCTAGAATAACAATATTAAATAGAATAAAAGTGCTCCTACCTCAAGTCCATATTTTCAAATCATTTTCTGCTTTGTGGTATCTCTCAATTTTGTCATTTGCAAAAGACATTTTGATGGATATTAGAGTGTGATGTTGACAAAGGACATAACTACCCTTGATCTCATTTTATAAGTAATATGAAATTTTTGGTGTACCATATCAAAAAGAATATACTTTTTTATGTTAAAAGATAATTTTATTAATGAAAGTCTGTATTAAATTAAATGTCATGATTGTAAAAGTACAAGGTAGAACCTCTTTCATCAATATGTAATCTAAATTATATATAACATATTTACCTAAATAATGAACAGTTTGGTTGACTTCATAGCTAACATGTAAAAAAATAATAATAATAAACTTCAAAAACAAACATTGAAACTAATACAATTTTCAATAGTAGATTGGAGCCGACATAAATGAGAGATTGTTGATAACCATTCAATGTCGACATATCTTTTACAAATTTCAAACCCTTCCGCATAGCTAAATCTTCTGCAACCTCCGAGTCTAATAAAGAAAAGACTTGTCAACAACTAAAGATAACAACACCTTCATCATCTCTTACCTCAACACTAATACTCTACTTACCCTCCTCTATCTAAGTTTTAAGGAAAAATTGAAGTTCAGAAGATAAAAAAATCAAGAAAAATTAAATTCGGATTCTTGCTAACTCTAAAATTTCATTAACTACTTGGTTTAGTAGTTATTTATGCATAAACACTCCTTGAATTAGGCGTGTCTTGATTCGGACACGTGTCGTGTCTGACACCAACACTTATAATTGCACTGAATTATGTGATTATTTTTAATTATTAATTATGTCGGTATGTCAGTGTCTGTGTCGTATCTGTATCTGTGCTTCTTAGGTGTAGTAGTTAGTAGTTAGTTATACATTAATGAATTAAGGAGTAAAAATTGATAGATGAATAAAGAGAATCGCCATACTGAGATATGATACTGAGTACTCTACTCAGGTATAGTGAATGCCTAAAAGCAATGTACGAGAGCCAAAGTGGATGGGCCTCATGTGCCTGAAGACCCTCTTTACTTAGTCGCATCATAAGACCCCCCACGTGTCAGACATACTAACCTGATTTTTTACTGCTCCCACGTTAATTTGTCATCCCAGCATGTCTTTCTTTTCTCCTACGCGCTTTACATCTCGTCCATCACAAACGCATGCAAATCTTTAACTGTATTTAACTAGCTAGACAAGGGTGCGCACGAATGAGCGGGTAGCGCTCTTTTTTGTGTGTCTATGAGAGCATCTATAATAAAGTTTGTTAATTTAAAGTTTTTGAATGAATTTTACGTGTACGCATCACTATTTTATAATTTTTTAGTAACAGTAGTTAATAAGTATTCAGTCGCTTCAATTGAGACTCTCTAATAAAATGGTTAGATCGGTCTCACCACTAACTCTTCATCATTTACATTTCAACAATATAATGATTATTATTTTAATAAAAAGTAATGTGGTGTGTACTTAAGAATGTGGATTTTAAGTGAGACACTGAGTTTTAGAAGACCCAAAAAAAAAAAAAAAAACTCCAATATGAATATATATTGATTATCGGATCTTAAATGGTGAAGATCTTATCATTGGGGATGGTCTAATACGTAATATATACTATATATATATATATATATATAAAAATATATATATATATGTTTTCTCTTTTGAACTAACTTTTTCTTTTTTTAAAACTATCATCAAATAACACATATAGTAAATAGATAAGATTGGTAAAAAAAATAAAAAATAGATAAGAGTAAATATAAATATTAAAATAAAATGTGACAAACTGTGTATGTTCGATTTTTTCCATCAAAATATGTATTCCAACACAACAAGAACAATATTATCCAACTATATATAAAAGGATGAAATTTTTATTAATTCAATTGTAGCCTTCAATAAATTTTTCTGTATTAATGTTATATTATTTTTTTAATAAAAGTTATATTGTTAGTGTTATTAAAATAAAATTTAAAAAACACCAACAACTTATTCAAACTTCATAAATATCATTTCAAATTCATGAATTCTCATCAACAACACATACCCAAGAACAATTATCACATATTCATCGTGAAGTCAATATCAAATAGCAACGACATCATCATTTTGAACATTTTATGCTAAAATTTCAACATGGTCATTTCAACATAATTAAACCATGCAATTTAAGTACCTACGACAAGTTTCTAACGAATTTCACATATTCAAAATCATCACTTAACTAAGAGCATGAAAATCAACATTCGGAATCATGAAAATCATAATTCACACAAAAGCACTTATAGCGCATAAGTAGAAAAAGAAGATCATAGCTTATTTGATAAAACATAACTATCCCCCTTACCTTAAACCTTCAAATTCTTCTAGCTATCACTTCACTCTCCTCTTCTAGCCCCCAATCGCTAGCATTCCTTTTTTCAAGTTCTTCCTCTTTTATTCTTCTATCCTTCTTTCTACTTTCTCTCTCTAACCTCTCTAACTTTGTGAATTGTGAAATGATTCTAACTCAAATTTTCCTTCATGAGTTAAGTATATATACTACTCTCAAATAAACAAAGTTTCTAATATTCACAATGGGCCTAAACTCTTACTAACAAATTCTAAAAAGTTATTACTCACTAACTTTTTTTGAAGAATAAAAAATGATATATATACTCACACTAACATAGACGCCTCTCTAGCACAAGACGTACCAAATAGGACGCTCAAAAATACAGAGTTCCTGACAATAATTACGCAAACTAGCAGTCAGCCGATACCCAAACAAGTTAACAGGTCCAACCATAATTGCTGAGAACCATAAACAAAAGCGGCATTATTAGCCTTCAACCACCAGTATGAATGAAACTTAACCTTTTCAGTAAGCTCCACATTGGGAGTGTGAGAACTATTAAAAAGTTTATTATTACGCTTATTGTACACTAGCCATACACAAAGTAACCAAAGCTGGAAAAATGATCTACGTGCCCTTGTGGCATCCAAACAGTTAGTAAACTGTAAAATTTGAGCACAAAGATTATAATGATCAACACCGGATACACCAATCCAAAATCGAATAATTGCCATCTCGAAAGGCACTAAAAATAACCTTCCCAGTGAAATTACTAATTTACCCTACTTGTCAAATGACAAGAATATCCTTAGCCTTAAAATGACCAAAATACCCTTCCAGGCTAAAAATTCATTGATCCCAAGTCAAATATACAAACAAGCGAATAAACACGTATAATAAAATAAATAAAATAATCCTAACTAAAAACGGATTGTTATGCAAGAGAATCGACTCCAAAGTTAAATCAAAAGGATTTGCAAATAGTTCTTGAGGAATTATACTTTCAATGCATTTCATGTTTTTTTTTAGAGAAGACGGTCGTTCTTTATTTGATTGACAATTTTTTTTGCATTAACAGTAAAATTTACAAATCTTGATTTTCTATATTCTTTCAATCACTTAGTTAAATATTTTAGTATTGATACCGTTGAAACAAAAATCTTTTTGATGAATGTTTTAATGATAACAAACCTTATGAAATAGACACTAAGTTTTATAAATGGTGATCTACAGATGTTTGCACTCGAGTCTTTTCACATAAGATGTAGCAATTGTTTGAATCAAAAGAGTGTGCAGTAAAGATTCCACGAGAAGACGAACTTTATGAGTAATTTATTCATCATCATCACCGCATGGTTTTCAACAATGCCTTAAAGATTCAAGGAAGAAAAGGCATGCATAAACTAAAACATCTTAAAGGTACTCAATGGACAAGAAACATTGTGTGCAATCACCAAGAAAAATTATGAGATAAATTGCATCATCAACAAAATAATTCAAGGTTAATTAACCGAGAATGTATTGTCATATCATATAGAAGAGAAAATTATCAACTCCGATGAAAGAATGTTCTCATGATGAAGATGCATATTACACTCGAAATTATTCTAATCATTTCATCAAAATGATTAGAATCAACTTTGAAGAGAAACCAATTCATAAATGAATTATTTATTAAGTCGTTCATTAATGATATTGATTGGAGAAATATCAAAGAAGAAAATTCATGATCATATGCTTGGAGATTCTATCATAAAATATTTATGATGGTCCAAGAATCTTCCATCACATTCAAGATATAATTTGGAGAATAGAAATCAATCAAAGGAATTTTGACTTTAAGAAAGGTTTATCATGTTCCTACAAATATCATTCTGCTCATATAAAGTGAAGAAAACATCCTCATTTGATGTTTTAAAAGATAACAAAAATATTACAATTATTATTTTGTTATCCGGTAATGTATTTTGTGAGAATGTTTCAGTGAGAATGATATGGAGAATGTTATGGTCAATGTTACGAGAACATTCTGGTTTCACAAAGCAAATAAATCATTTACATCAAAAAACAAATCAAGGCATTATTGCACATGGGCCATGAAACCTACAAGAAAATAAAATGAATTCTGCTCATTACCCAAATGGTTTCGCTCATTCCCAAAGTAAAAGACCATTTTACCCTTACGCAACTTAACATGCGCAAGTGCAAATTGGAACGTGACTTAAGACAGGTAGCGTGACTTAAGTCACGCTAGTGCAAAATGACACGCAACTTAAGTCATGTTACTTGACTTAAGTCACGCTGGTTCTAAATCTGGTACAAAGCATGCACCAAAACCTACAATGAACGGAACCATTTGGATAATGAACAGAATTCAAATAAAATCAGCAAAAAGGCCTTCATTATTTTTAGCCCATTAAAGAATATATCTCCAAAGTTACTATCATATGACATCAAGATTACATCATCGTAAGTGGCCTCCAAGCTTCTACAATCAAGAGAACAACTCATTACAATGTGTAATCACACGTGGACTTCCTCTTTGTGCTAGCTGGAAATTCCATAACGTTCTGGAGAACGTTTTGCAAGTGCAAAAATTCATGCTTTCTCTCCAAGCAACCAAAGGAAACACATGCTACATGGAAAAACGTATCCCAACAACTATTTTATGAAGTGGTCACCAAATCTCTCATTCCTATAAATAGAGGAAGACTTTTAAGACAAAAATCAAAAGTTTTACAAGAAAGAAATAATCTCTCAAGTGAAATCATCACTACTGTGAAAAACTCTTCACATATAAACAAACTTCAACTCTCTCACTATATCTTTGATCAATATCAAGAGTTTTTTCATCATAATCTCAAACATGAATTGAGAAGACTTTGAGGCTAAGGGATTGATTTTAACCATAATTCATTTTCAAGTGCAAATATCATAATCTCTTCATCTATAACACACTCCAGCTCATAAGAGATTCGTGGATCACATATTGTGAGTGTGTTCATATCATCACACCCTCAAACACGAGTTGAGTGTAAATCCGAAACTTATCTGGGAGAAGTTTGAAAATGGTCCATATAAAAGGTAAAATGTATGAAAATAGCCACTATGAAGGGTTGAAATATGAAGAATCCAAAATTATAGTGGTGAAATTTGTGTTTTTATTTTTACAAGAGCTATTTTCAAATCTCTTTCGAATTACACGAGTTATACTCAATATTTATTTATTTATTTATGTAGTTAGATCAATACATTGTATTGTTTATGTTGTAGACTTTTACTATGATTAATTGAGTTACTTGTGTGGAGTTTGTTATGAGCATAATTTTAAAAACCGGCTCAGTAATCGACTCGATAAGGCCATTGGGCCATTGAGTTACTGGTCGAACTGCATGACTAAACCATATTAGATCGATTAACTCGGTCATATAATTTGGTCTCTAAAAATTATCGTTCTTATAGTAACCCGACCTCTAAAAATTATTTTTCTTATAATTAATTGAGTTAAATCAAAATAACTACTCCCTCCGTTTCAAAATGAGTGTCGTTTAAAGTTGTTCCACACATATTAAGAAATGCAATAGTGTTGTCTATAAACATGACACTTTTACTAAAATAGCCTTGTTAACTATTGGTGCATTTCCCATCATTATAAATTAAAGTAAAATGTGGTACTTTGAAAGTAGTGCGCATAATAATAATTAAATGGTACTATTGAAAAAAAGTAGTATTTAATAATGCAATGAAAGGTAAAAATGATATTCATTTTAAAATAATTTTATTTTGCTAAAATGATACTCATTTTGAAACGGAGGCATTGACACAATGACATAAAACATTATCTAATATAGCCACATTACAAATTTGCTCAAAAAAAAAAAAAAGCCACATTACAAATTTTTTCAATTCTTTGTCAATTCTTAAATTCCCTACACTAGCCACTTCTTATTTGTTGGGCATCGTTTTGTGGCACATAGTACTGCTCCCTCCGTATCATTTTCACACATACTAATATATAATTTTGATTTTAAATAACTTTACTAATTTATTAAAAAAAATTATAATAATTTAATATTTTGAAAATATTCATCGAGACGAATCTAATGACATCTTATATAATACTCCCTCCGGTCCTTATTATAAGCAGCAATTGACGTTTTAGATTCATTGTATAAGTAATGTATCTGGTCTATATTTATAACGAGGTACATTAATTATTCAAAGAACCTAATAAGGACGGAGGGAGTATTATTTATCTTTGTATATTAGTAAAAACACATGATCAAAATATGTTAGATCAATAATGCACATTTTCAAATAGATCATCTATTATAGAACAGAGGGAATATTATTCCAAGTGTTCAATGTTAACCAGAAAAATAAAACAAGTCATTATTTTAGCACTTAATATCCACCTTTTCAACTTTCCAAGTGTTCAGTCTCCCTATATTGAATTACTAGTTGAACCATAATACCTTTCCTATTTAGAGTGTCATCAATTTTTAATAACCCAATAATTCATCCTCATATTGATGTTCTTGTTATTAATGAAATGAATTTAGTTGCTTAAAAAATCCTTACTACTCTCTCTGATTATATTTATAGGCAAAAAACACACCTCAATTTTGGGTCAATATTATAAACAAAACTTAACCACTTTTAAACTATTTAATACTATTATTCCTAATATGCCCTTATTTCATTCTATGTTATTTTATCTCCCTAAGGCATTCATTTCAATTTTATTTTCCAACGTTACATGTGATATTTTAGAAAAATGATTGTTACAAGAAACATACTAAAATTGATATTTTAGATTCATTAATATAATAATGTATGTGATTAATAATACGGACCACATACATCATTAAATAAATAAATCTTAAAAGTTAATTTTGTTTATATTTAAAAACGAATAGAGTAACAACGATAGAGAAAAATGAAGAGTCTTCTAATTTTTTTATACAGTATATGAAGAGTCTTCTATATAGTAAAGTTATCAAGTGAACATTTAAGAGCAAAGCATGATAGCGCGTGCAACAAAAACTTTATAGGAGCATACTTTTCCAAGATTTCGTCATGCATTCGTGGCGGCGGAGCTCCAATGATTTCTCCAAAAACAACAAAAATTAAAACTTACCCATTTATTTATCTCCCCCCCCCACTAAACAAAATCATTACCACCAATTAATAACCATAATACCTATTATTTATCCGTTACATACGGTCCTAGTAGAGTATTTTAATCTCATGTGTAAAGTATGTTTACATTACATAACTATAACGGTTATGATTTCATTTTCATTTCAACCTTCTCTCTTCTCTTCTCTTCTTTTTCTCCCTATATATATTCCCCTCAACCAACCTCTTACTTACTCACCTCACCACACTTCTTCTTCTTCTTCTTCTTCTTCCCTTCAATAACCAAACTCTCTCTCTCTCTAGCTTCTGAAACATGTCAACCAACATTGACAACCTCTGGATTTTTGCTCTTGCTTCCAAATGCACACAAGAAAACATTGCTTACTCTCTTTTGATCATGGCTTTACTTTGGATAACCATGACTTTCTTTTATTGGTCTCACCCTGGTGGTCCTGCTTGGGGCAAGTACTATTATTCCTCTAACTATTCCACCACAAAAACAAACAACAAAAACAACCTTAATTCCTCTACAAAACCTAGTACAACAACTTCCTCTTCAATATTCATTCCTGGTCCAAAAGGGTATCCTCTATTTGGAAGCATGAATCTTATGTCTTCATCACTAGCACACCACCGTATAGCTTCCACAGCAAAAACATGCAAAGCAACAAGACTCATGGCTTTTAGTCTTGGTGACACAAGAGCCATGGTTACTTGCAATCCAGATGTTGCTAAAGAAATTCTCCATAGCTCTGTCTTTGCTGATCGTCCTATCAAAGAATCAGCTTATTCTCTTATGTTCAACCGTGCCATAGGATTCGCACCTTACGGTGTTTATTGGCGAACCCTTAGAAAAATTTCTACTAATCATCTTTTTTCACCCATGCAAATCAAATCATCTGGGCCGCAGAGGAGTGAAATTGCGACCCAGATGATTGACTTGTTCAGAAACCGTCATTTGCATGGCGGTTTCTGTGTTCGAGATGTTTTGAAAAAAGCATCGCTTAATAACATGATGTGCTCTGTTTTTGGACAGAGGTTTAAGATTGATGAAGTTAATGAGAGAATGATGGAACTTAGTGGGTTGGTTGAACAAGGTTATGATTTGTTGGGTGGTCTTAATTGGGGTGATCATCTTCCATTTTTGAAAGATTTTGATGTTCAGAAAATCCGGTTCAGTTGTTCTGAATTAGTTCCTAAAGTGAACCGGTTCGTTGGTTCAATTATTTCCGACCACCGAGCCGACAAAAACCAAACCAACAAGGATTTTGTTCATGTTTTGCTCTCTCTTCAAGAACCAGATAAATTGTCTGACTCCGACATGATTGCTGTCCTCTGGGTAAGTTCATTAAAAAAATATAGTACACAATTTTTTTATTTCAATTAAATTATTTTTTTTTGAAGGAATTTCAATTAAATTATTATTCTGTTACATAAAAAAATGTTACACTTTTATATGTATTCATTGGTTCTTATGTGACAAAAATATAACAAAAGACATTAAAAATATTTTTTTTGGCAGGAAATGATATTTAGAGGGACCGACACGGTGGCTGTTTTAATAGAGTGGATACTTGCAAGGTTGGTGATTCACCCTGACGTGCAAAAGAAGGTACAAACGGAGCTTGATGAGGTGGCAAGTGGTGAATCATGTGCTATAACGGAGGAGGATGTGGCGGCAATGGTTTATTTGCCTGCGGTAATTAAGGAGGTTTTAAGGTTGCATCCACCGGGTCCACTTCTATCGTGGGCCCGATTAGCCATCACTGATACGACAATTGATGGGTATCATGTGCCAGCGGGGACTACTGCTATGGTTAATATGTGGGCCATATCTAGGGACCCCGATGTTTGGAGGAACCCACTTGAATTTAATCCGGAGAGGTTTGTGAGCGAAGGAGCTGAGTTTTCAGTACTTGGATCAGATCTTAGGTTGGCCCCGTTCGGATCGGGTAGGAGAAGTTGCCCCGGGAAGAATTTAGGTTTAGCTACCGTGACTTTTTGGGTAGCTAAACTCTTGCACGAGTTTGAATGGTTACCGTTGGATGAAGTGAATGGAGTTGATTTAACGGAGGTGCTGAGGCTTTCGTGTGAAATGGCTAACCCTCTTACCGTTCAAGTGCGCCCGAGGCGTTAGTTATTTAGTTAGTTAATTTTAAAAAAAAAAAACCGTTTCTTTTGTTATGTGAAAACCAAAAAGAAATGAAAAAGAGAGGTGAAAAATGAGAAGCTTTAGCATGTGGAGGGGGCTTGGTGGCAGATATACGAATGAATTGGAGCCACTAAATATTAAGTGAATGAATGAATGAAAGAAACAAGTCAAGCTAGATTAGATTGGATTTGCCCTGTCTCTTTTAATTATAATGGGTCATCAGGTTTTCTACTTTTTTGTTTTTTAGTTTTTTTCATTTGACAGTCAAGTTTTAAGTCTAAGTTGTCTTATTATTATTGTTGTTATTATCATCGATAATTCAAAGAAAAATCTGTTGCCCATGTAAATATTGCCTGATATTAATACAACTTTTATGTTTACTACTATAGTCATATTATCTTATTACTTAAACCGAAATGTGTTTGCGTAAGCCTCCTTTTTCATTTGAACCTATGCAGACCGACTCTTCTCCCACTCCTCTCAAAGAAAACACATTAATATGAAGCAAAAACATGTGAAACTGGCTTCATTATAAGAAAGAAAAAGGGATACGGTTCAACGTGTGAAACCGGCCAAATTGCCAATTTTTCACCGGTTTTCCTGTTCACTCCCCAGTTTTGTCGTAGAACGGTTTTTATGGTCAATCGAATTACTACCTTGATTAATTCTATTAGAGAGTGTAAGACATTAAATATAAATATTTTTTTTTTGAAAAATTTGAATCTTAATTTATTTGAAACATAATCATTTCAGTTAAATTTAACTTGGTTTAAAAATCACTTATGTTTACTTTCTGTTTAATAGAATGACACTATAGACCCGATCAAAAGAAATAGTGTTATGCTAACTTGTACTCTTATGATACATGTTAAACATTTCATTAATGGTAATAATTTATTTAAAAAAAAATTAATATCAAACATTTTAAACAATACATCAACACAATTTTCAATACATATTTTTTTTACAAACAAGAATGGAATATAGATTAACAACAACAAGGTTGCATCTCCAGCACAAGACGTGTCAAAATAGTGTGATTAGAGTTCACAAAGAGAGTCCAAACCGAAATTAGACATGGCTTGCTAATGTCCAAACAAGCGAGCGAGCATGTCAAACAACTATGAACCCCTAAAACATAAACATCATTAGCTGCCTTCATCCACCAATCCAAGTGAATTTTGACTTTTTCCAACAAGTATAAATATTGGTTGCCTTGTTTCCAAATAGCCTATTATTACGTTCGTTCCATACCACCCAAACACATACAAGCCAAACGAGTTGCATAAAAGAGCTTCTAGTTACCGAACAACCTGTCGAATAAGTAAATTGAAGGAAATGGTCAGCAATCCTATACGGATCAGCCCTAGATACTCCAATCCAATCACGGACTAAATAATATTGAATGTATATACAAGCAGTAATTTACTAATAATCACTCATATTTCAAACAAATTTATGATTCAACAACTTTTCTTGTAAAATGTTCTTGTTAAAAAAGACGGATGAAGTATTTATTTTTCAATTCTACTATCTAATTTATACATTTTTGTGTAAAATAATCATGCATCACTTACTTATAGATTAGAATCATCTTCATTTCTCGAAAGAAATTTATTATAATTTTGAAATAAATTAGCCGACATAAATGCACATTTTTTTAATATTTTTTATAATTTTAAAATTAATTAACCGACATAAATGCATATTTTTGTAGAATTTGTGACATTAATTAAATATTTATACAAAATTTAATTATGATGTTCATTTATATCTCTACTCTTTATTTGAGAAGTTAGACCCCTCCCTTCTTGGATAAGACACTAAAAAGAATATTCTTTGTTCATTTTATACGATTCTTTCAAAAGAAATTAATTGTATTTATTATACTCATTAGCTATACTATACATCTATTTTCAAAAATTGATATATTTGTTTCAAAATTAGTGTACATATTTTTTAACAAAAATCTATTTTTGTTGATTTAACTTTTGATTATATTTAAGAACGAATGAATCATCGTATTATATAATAACAAATGATATTTATAAATTATTTTTTAATAATTTTTGTGATAAATTTATCTTATACTCACATCATATCTTTTACTTTCTTTATATATTGTTTTGGTTTTTTTATTAATACCTCAATTTCTTTGTAAATTATGGTTGCCTAATGAGCTATCGTTGAAATGATTGTTCAAATAACGTAACAATAATATAATTCTCTTTCATGAATAGTAGATTTAATATTTTAATATTAATTTAATATCTGGCACGTTATTTAATACACTACTGTACTTGATGGAGTATAGTACATACCATTTGCCAATGACGTGTTTAGCCATTCATAAGTTAGCACACGTGATTTTCACACACTAATGTCAGAATGACGAATTGCTATCTGAGACATGTTTAATTGCTTTGGTCTCAGAATTTATTTTGTTTGTTTGAATACTAGTAAATCTTTGAAGTTTCAGACCAACTAAAAAATTTAATGTGTCTAACTACTGTACATGCACAATTGAATGAGTTTCATTGTCGGATGTAGGACTTGCTACAACTATCCTTCCAAGGAAGACACCAAATATAGGGTACTATTGACTATTGATTATTCTGTACCGACTTAAAGTCTTAATAGATCCAATAACTACAATTTGATTCATTCATATTTTATCCTAACCTCACAACAGAAATAAAGATATAAATATAGTTAAGAGAATCATAAATAATCTCCTTGATGTATTGGTTAAACTATCAAAACCATTGCCTTCATGATCAGTGACGGAGTCAAAAATTTTATAGAACCTAGACATTTTTCCGGCTTTTGTTGTGTTGTACGTGCGTAATGGAAAAATATTAGAGTTTGGCCATTTTTTTTGTTTTTATAAATGGGTTAGTGGACTATTGATTATTCTGTACCGACTTAATGTCTTAATAGATCCAATAACTACAACTTGATTCATTCATACTTTATCCTAACCTCACAATAGAAATAAAGATATAAATAAAGTTAGGAGAATCCTAAACAGTGTCCTTGTTGTATTGGCTAAACTATCAAAACCATTGCCCTCATGATCATGATCAGTAACGGAGTCAGGAATTTTGTAGATTCTAGGCATTTTTCCGGCTTTTGTTGTGTTGTGTGTGCGTAATGGAAAAATATTAGAGTTTGGCCTTTTTTTTTAAGTGGGTTAATGGACTATTGGACGAGTGCCTGGGGTCGTCGGGTGGTGTCTCCGCCATTGCTCATGACACCTGCTAGCAAGACCCATATAGTTAACCTATGCATCTTGAATGCTGATTAAAAAAAACTAAAAATGAACGTTTTTAAGTTAAAAATGTAACATTTTACATTTTTTTTATGAATTATCGGCACAACTTTCAATACAATACTGCTATACTCCTTCGGTTGTCAATTATAAACAAACTTTAATTTTTAGATTCATTCAATCAATGATGTATATGATCCATAGTATTGATCATATATATTATTAATTGAATTAATCTAAAAAATCAAAATTTATTTATAATTAACATCGAAGAAAGTATTTGATTCTTTAATCAGTATCCTCGAAGTATAATTAACATTTCTCGATAAATAAAAAAGTACTAGTAGTACTAGTTAGTTGACTACAAATTAGTTCATCCTTTGTCCTAAGGAAGCTCACAAGCAATTTATATGTACTAGATACTGCAAACTAGTTCATACCTTGTCCTAGATAATTGACTACAAACTAGTTCATACTTTGTCCCAAGCAAACTCACTAACAACTTATATGTACTAGATCTTGACCTCAAACTAGTTCATACTTTGTCCTAAGCAAGCTCACAAGCAAATAAATATTAAAAGAAATATGAAGTTATGAATTACTACTAATTTACTCAAACTATCAATAAAAGAAACTCACTTCATTTGCGGTCATTCAACCAAATCCTGCTTGTTGAAATTGGATGCAATCCATATTCAACGATTAAGATTTGATTGAATAAATTGAACTATCATGCAAAAGTCTACACTTTATTTTGTCTAAAATCTCTAGCCCTCTTTGATGCTTCATATCAAATAACGTAATCGTTTAAGTGTGTTAATATATATGCTTACTATATTGAACCCCAATTTTTTTTATCTCTTTCCTTATGTTGTTTGAAAATTTAAAAATAATATACATAAAATTCAAATGGTAAAATTGAAAATACATTTGATATGTTAAGATAGAATATGTAAATCCTTACTTTTTTAACATGAATTTCGCTACTAGACTTTTTGAACAAAAAATATAATTAAAATAATAATTATTTTCTCTGATCACATTTATAAATAAAAAATAATTTTTTAAATACATTGAATAATTAAATATATAACTTATAAATGTGACTAAATACATTAATTATTAAATGTACTTAAAAAAATATTTTTTTCTTATAAATGTGACGAGAGTGAATATAATACTTATGTTCACCTCTTATCATGATTGGTATCCTTACAACTAATTTTCTGCATCCCCCTTTGTTCTCTCAAAGGGTCATTCTACAAGAAAACGACTCCTGAACTTCATTTTTACTCTAAAGGACAAACAAAAGTTACTTTTTTCATTTTTTGCTTCCATTCATCTTTAGGATAAACCTTTACTCTAAAGGACAAACAGAAGTTACTTTTTTTTTTCCCCTTCATTTTTTTGCTTCCGTTCATGTTTGGGATAAACCTTTATGTTGGCATATTAAATGATATATAAAATGATTTTATATTAGCTTTACAATTATACATGATCAGTTATATAGGACTAGTAACTTTACAACATTTAACTATTATAAGTGAATTTGCATTTTCTATCATAATTTGAAGTTTGATTCAAGATAAATAAAGTTTGAACAAAAGTTATTTCAAACAAAACTTGCACTCGTCTAAGCACTTTGTTTGCACGTTTAGATGGCCCCAAATATACGTCCAATGTCAAGCTACAAATTGAAGCTTCCATATTTTCACGACAAATATACATCGGAACATATGAATTTTAGTCCTACCGCTGTTCCAAACATCCACTAAACTGCAGTAATTTTCCACGTCTATTAAAAAGTTTAATAATATACCTTTTTCAAAATCACAATAGAATTGCATATGAAAATTGTTGTTGACACTTCACATAAGGTTGAAAAACACCAATAAAATACGCAAATATCATATCGGTAGTTAAATGCCGTCGGTTGTGTTTAGGCTTAATTATGTGCAAAAAAACATTTCAACATGTTGTGTTATGTGTTTTAAACTCATAATAGGTTCAGAAAATGAAACTTCTTCCAATGCAAAGACATAGGACGCATCAATAGTTAACTGTTGAGAAATAACAAAACTGACAGCAACTAATTGCCGAGGAAAAAGCATCCGACAGTTGTTAACTGTAGAAGGATATTTACGTTTTTTTACATGTGTTTCAACCTTGTTCTTTTGGAGCCACAAAAGCCAAATTAAAAACACATTAACTAAAATTTGATTACCTTTTAGCAATATATAAATAATATTATATTTGATGAACAGAATATTAAGTACTTATTTTTTGTCATGAACAGAAGATTAAGTACTTGATCATGTGTGCTAGTGTCTGCAACTTGGGTAGTGTTAAATCAATCATGCAAGAGTTGTCAATTAAACAATATTTTGAATGATATTGGCAATTTGGCACTATTAAGTCACACAGACAAAAATCTAGCTTTACACAAAGTACATGGTTTCTTCAGCTTTCTAGTTTCTTGGCAATTGTGACTCTTACACATAAACGACATCTCCATTACTGTGGATGGGGGCACCACCACTGCCTTTCTACTTGTCCTCTTTCCACCTTTGACGCTCTGTAACACAACCTCTTTCTCTGTCACAAATTGGACCACAATAACTGATATATTTCTTTAATTTATTCGGTCATAAACACAAATAAAAACTACGTAATTTGGTAAGTGTAGTTCAATTAGTAGTTATCAATGATATTATATGTAGGGGTTCCGATTTAAACCTCAGATTTTCCACTTATCCATATATAATGTGTGTGAATCTTACCAATAAACTATCTGACAAAAAAAAACTAACACATAGAAATGTGAAAAATTTACAAATGAAAGTAAAAGAAAATGATGTGCTTAGTCTACTTTTTATTTATTTTTATTTATGTGTCTAAATTTTTTTAATTTAAATTATGACTAAGTGATAACTGTTCATGTTAATTATTTGAAAAATGTTTTTTAAACTTTAAAATTTGACATCGAACATCATATTTCAACACATTTTACGCCGTTTATGATTTTAATTTTTCTTAGAATCCAAACACACTGAAGCCGAGTCTATTTTATACGGTGTTATAAACACAAAACAAAAATATTTAGGGCACACACATAAATGAAATATTTTACAAATAAAATTAAAAATTTGATGTGTTTAATTTTTTTTATTTGTGTATTCAAATATTTTTGATTTAAGTTGTGACTAAGTAAGAACTGTTCATGTTTAATATATGAAAAAATGTTTCTCAGACTTTAAAATTTGACATCCGACATCGTATTTCAACATATTTTACACCGTTTATGATTTTATTTTTTCTTAGAATACAAACACACTGAAGCTGAGTCTATTTTATACGGTGTCATAAACACAAAACAAAAATACTTACGGCACACACATAAATGAATTCTTTTACAAATAAAAGTAAAAACGTTGAGGTGTTTAATTTACTTTTTTATTTTATTTGTGTGTTTAAATATTTTTGATTTAAGTTGTAACTATTTAAGAACTGTTCATGTTTAATATATGAAAAAAATGTTCTTCAAACATTAAAATTTGACTTCGGACATCATATTTCAACATATTTTATAATGTTTATGATTTTTTTTCATTAGAATTCAAATACATTGAAGCTGGGTCTATCTTATATGGTGTCAAATTTTGTGTCCAAATACCGATACTAATAATATATAAATAAAAAAATTTCAAGATATGTGTGCGTAGCCACCTCGAGTGTGTGTCTACATGTAATTATAATTGTAATTGATAGGGTTGAGGTACAACTTTACTCCATTTAGCATATACATGAGGGGAATGTTTTATTTATTACAATGGTTTTTATTAATCTTATTTTCCTGTTTTTGTCAATTTCACTTTGATTTCATGTAAAAGAGTTTTGCCCTATTTCAATGAAAATGGTTTCCATCGTGATGATATGATAGATAAAAGTGACTAAAAATGATTACTAGCAGCAATTTTCTGTACCTATAGTTAACTAACTAATAAGCATTGAAGTCAATTCAATTTTGAATTTTTGACCATGGTCTTCAATAATCTCATTCTTGTCGATTACTTTTTGCTATTTCTCTAACTTTTTCTTTGTTTGTGAATTTTTTTTTAGGGTAAATAACTTCATTTTCTAAAGAGTAGTGATATTTGTACACATTTTTTAAACAATTTTTATGACAATTTTGTTTTTCTCTATTTTGATTGGTCAAAATCAATAGAGAGAGAAAAAGATAGAGAGATAATAAGAATGTAATGTGAGTATGAGAGAGAAAGTTGTCAAAAAATTGTTAGAAATTGATTGTACAAAGATCATTTCTCTTTTCTAAATTCCTCCGACAATAATGTGAAATTTGGATTTCATATCAATTATTGAAAATGGGAAAATGTGTTTACATGAAAGATTACATCATTTATAAGAGACGTCGTTTATAAACTCCTTCAGAGATTGTGAGATTTTTCCATTATAATCTCAATTGTACAAAGTTTAGCTGGTTCAAATTATAGCAACTAACTTCGTACTATGGTTTATCTCTGACTTTCTAATAATGGTAAACAATCTGGATTCTTGGCAAACAATTCGAAGAAGTATCTATATGAATTAAATTTGATCTAAAGTCGAAGTACATAAATATCTCTTAAAAAACCTAGATTGACTTATGTGTTGAAGTCTTTACAAGTAGACACTATCATGTGTCTCGACATTGCTGGTATCTTCACCATCATTATTAATGAAATTAGTTCGTCCGTACATCAAATGAGATACCTCACCTTAAAACTCTATGCCAACACACTAACAAAACTCTCAATCATTATTTTTAAGGAAAAAAGTCATCTAAATAAACAAAATTTCTTCTTCTTGAATGTGAAATGGAATTCAAAGTCCTTTGAACCATAACAAGAAACCTTTTGGACTAAACAAATCGACACATTGGGACAACACTATCATCAACTTTGTTAACTAGTAGAGAGACGATAAGAACTATACGGCTAGTTCATCAAATCTAGCACGTTTGTGATATTAAATGGGCCCATATTGGAAACTTGTCTTGGGTAAAAATTCCAAATCCATTAAATACTAGGTTCCCACATATCAGGAAACAAATGAATATTGCAATGACAACTCCAATTTTATGCAAGACATAGAAAAAGATACTCATGTTTTGTTCTGTCTGCCTTGAGATTTTTTCTATCTTTATACAAAATAAATATATTAACATGTCTTATTTACTCATTACTGTATTCTATGAATTAGGACTACAATGATGCTTGTTTGAAAAGTTGATCATAGTAGAATTAGCTTAAATCAAGTTTGATTAAGGACAGTTAAAACACATCAATATTAAATAAGCAAAAACTTGACAATAGCATTAATATATGTTTATATTAAAATGACAAATTGTCACATCAACTTTTATTTAAATCCTGATTAAAATTTTCACCACTACTAGAAAGAACACCTCCCATTATTAGTATTTAACGACTAATTATTTTTAATAATGCATTAATATACTCTATGTAATGAGTCCCTTTCTGCAGCTTGATCGTATTTCTAGTCCAACACGGAAGAATATTTTTGTTGTTTAATACTAGTATTTATATATGCTGTTAACTAGCATACCATTTACAATATTTTATAATTGTCATTAAAATACTTTTTTTTTTGTCTCGTAAGTTTAGATCAGTTCGTAGTTATAAAAAATATTGTTTGTAATGGTCGTAAGTTTAGATCAGTTCATAGTTATCAAAAATATTATCTGTAATGGTTGGAAGTCGAATACAAGATTCCTCATTTTCTGATTCTTAAAGTGTGTAAATCTGATTTCTGAATTATTTGACAAAAAAACACTTTTTATTTCTTTTAAAAGAAACCAAAAGGAATGTTGAATATTCAATGATAATTAAAATCAAAACTAGGCTGACACTTCAACCGTCACTAGCCAAGTAACACACCCAAATATTAAAGATTATAAGATAGAGAGAAAAATATATAGCAATGAAAGATATAAAACAAAACACAAGAAAAAGATTATTTAAATGAAAATCCCGTAAATATTCCGCCCTAAAACATTTTGAGGTGAAACTCCATCATATATAACCCTTGCTGGAGAGTCAATAAAAAGTCGATGATTCACAACCACAAAAGAGCGAAATGATACATCTCCATCTAAAATCTTAAAGTATAAACTGTATGGACTTTATCTCTTATATGGACTAGATCTCCATCCAACATTTTACTTGTTTGTATCATTATATGTGATGTGATACTTAATTTCTCACACTTTTCATTATATGTGATGTGATACTTAACTTCTCACACTTAAAACCCAACAATTTCTTCGTCAAGTGTGAATTACCCCCTCCAATATCACGGTCCAACACATGATTCCGACTCCTTTATAGCAAACCGAATGAGGACTCGGATACCACTTAAAAGAGAGTATGCGGGAACCTGAGAGCAACTACAAACCAATACTCCAGGACCATAAAGGAGGAGACATCACATCCCCACCAAGAACCTTAAAATATTACGTATATGAGTCACATCTCTAATATATCAAACATTTTCTACATTGATAAAATATATGAGACTTAACCACTCACACTTGAAACTCATAAAAAAAACTATTTTGTTAGCCAAGCTTGGTTTTATTCTCAAAATATGAGAGACCTTGAAAAGCATGTTCTTCGTGAGAAGAATTCACTTAAGCAGTTGAGCCATCTATTTCTAGCTTGCAAGGAACAATATGGAGAGAAGAAAAAGCAAGAACCACAAAAAAAAAAAGGTTCCTTTCAACTACAGATTATGACAACATTAAAGCAGTTCTTGTCACATACTAATCACTAGAATGGATCGCCTTCTAACCTGGGGCTTGTTAGCACTTATTAAATAAACAATTATCGTATAAGCACTTATATTTAAACTATTTTGATAATTATTAAGAGATGGTTTGTTTTCGTATAAATTGTAAGCTGTGTTCATAAGCTGTCTTAAAATACTCACAAAAAAACAGTTTTACATGTCATAAGCTAAACTCTATCGAACGTTATAAGTTTAATATTATTTTTTTCGAACGTTATAAGTTTAATATATATAAATAAATGTTGGAATTAGGTCTCAATAACCATAGTGGAAGCGAAGAAACTATTTAGCTTGAATTTGAACAGATCTACAAAAGATGAAAGGTCTTTCAAAAGTAATATGAAACATACGATAAAAGATAGCGACGACTTTTGTGTTCATCCTTAACCAGTACTCTTAAGGTGTGTTTTGATGGAGGGTTTGGAAGGGGAGGAGAGAGTTTACCTTTTTTTTTTTTAAAAAAATTACGGATATTATAAAAATAATTTTTAAAAAATTGAATTAACAACATGATAAATGATAATATAATACTTCAAAACCACTTAATTTATTAAAAAAAAAACATTTTACATTGTTCCTAATTTAAAAAATAAAAGTGAACTCTTCCATCTATTCCCTCGTAAACCCTCAATCCAAACACACCCTTAATGTCTCAAATACTCTTCATATGGGGAGATGATAATTATTAGTGATTCTTCCTCAACTGTCCCTAACGGCAGTAGTGGCACTGAGCAAGGTTGAGGCGAACAACAAGGCATGGCAATGGGGCGGGGAGGGGACGAGTTTTACCTTCCCCATCCCCATACCCTGTTCTCATATACTTACCCGTTACCTTACCCACATCCAACGAGGATAAGAAATCAAACCACATCCACGTCCCCGACGGGTTCGGGGATCCCATCCCCGTACCCATAGTGAATTAGTTTTTAATAAAAAAAAGTTTTTTTTCCAACCCCAATGATAATTTTGTAAAGCATTATGTTCCTTTTAACATTTCCTCAACATAATGATTTGGTTGCTCCTTTAAAAATCAAAGGCAATTTTTATAACATGGGAATTATTAAACCAAATAACATAACATGATCTAGGGTTGTGTTTCTATTTATATAAAAAGGGGTAAAAAAATAATTTTTTTTACATTTGGGATGGGTATAAGTATTGGTTCGGATGGGTACATATAACCCCGTTACCCGTTACCCGTTCCATACTCGTATTTTAAAATCGGAGAAAACTCATACCTAAATCCAATTAAAGCGGGGAATACCCGTCAAATCGGGGTGGATTTGGGCGGATACCCATGGGAACGGGTATTGTTGCCATATAACAACCTAGGACCTCATTTTTTAGGGACAAAAAAGTAATTATAATTTTTGGCTTAGATATTATAAATGGATATTAAAATAAAATTTTGTATTATTTAAATTATATACAATACTTACTAAAAAAAATATATACAATACAAAATTTATGTTTTAATTCGTTACAACCACAACTTTAACAATTGGAGGGTCAAATTTGGGCACATAAATTAGAACAACATTCACATGGACATTGAAGAGTATGATTCTTTTTTCACCTCTTATATATACAGTAGTATTAACAAGTCAGATTATTTTTACCTTAATAGGTGATTTTTTTTTTCTTTCCAATATTTTATTTCAAATCTTTCTATCTCTTGATCTTGATGGTGAAATTTTATTTAAAGAATTAAAAGTCATTAGAGAAGTTTTAACGGTTGAATCAAAAAGCAAATTATATGATATTGAGTTCTTTAATTATGTTTAATTGTTTTCCTAATGCATGCCTATCATATAGAATAATATTAATTATTCCTATTACAGTTGCATCTGCTGAAAAGAATTTATCTGAATCGAAATTATTAAATTTTAAAGAACATCAGTTATTAATGAACTATTAACGATTTCCATCGAAAGATGCAAAGAGGATGATATTTAAATAGTTTTAGAGGCTTTGGCAAATTCTTTTATTGGGCATCTTTTCATGATTTTCCTATGACATCCAAATTCAAAGAAACGAATCCGTCTAAAGGGAAATAGAGTTGCAAGATTATACTCTTATCACTGAACTAATACCTCAAGTATGATAGAAACATAATATAATCTAAAACAATCTTATTTGGGCACATTTCTCATGATTTTTTCATGACATCCAAATTCAAAGGAACGAACCCGTCTAAAGGGGGAGTAGAGTTGCAAGGTTAAACTCTTATAACAGAACTAATACCTCAAGTATCATAAAAACATAATATAATCTAGAACAACCTTATTTAGGCACCTTTCTCATGATTTTTCCATGACATCCAAATTCAAAGGAACGAACCCGTCTAAAGGGGAGTAGAGTTGCAAGGTTAAACTCTTATAACAAAACTAATACCTCAAGTATCATATAAACATAATATAATCTAGAACAACCTTATTTGGGCACCTTTCTCATGATTTTCCCATGACATCCAAATTCAAAGGAACGAACCCGTCTAAAGGGGGAGTAGAGTTGCAAGGTTAAACTCTTATAACAGAACTAATACCTCAAGTATCATATAAACATAATATAATCTAGAACAACCTTATTTGGGCACATTTCTCATGATTTTTCCATGACATCCAAATTCAAAGGAACGAACCCGTCTAAAGGGGAGTAGAGTTGCAAGGTTAAACTCTTATAATAGAACTAATACCTCAAGTATCATAAAAACATAATATAATCTAGAACAACCTTATTTGGGCACCTTTCTCATGATTTTCCCATGACATCCAAATTCAAAGGAACGAATCCGTCTAAAGGGGAGTAGAGTTGCAAGGTTAAACTCTTATAACAAAACTAATACCTCAAGTATCATATAAACATAATATATTCTAGAACAACCTTATTTGGGCACTTTTCTCATGATTTTCCCATGACATCCAAATTCAAAGGAACGAACCCGTCTAAAGGAGAATAGAATTACAAGGTTAAACTCTTATCACTAAACTAATACCTCAAGTATCATAAAAACATAATATAATCTAGAAAAACATTATTTGTTCACTTTTAGTCATGAAAATCATATTCTGCTCTACTTATCAGGATAAGTAAAATGAATCAAGTGAGACATTGATCACCATTTGTTATATTAAATATTATTGATGATAAGTAGTGTTGTCTAAACTTAGTTCACTTGATGATGTTTAAAATTTGAATTAATAGTGAAATCAAACAATAATTAAACATTGAGACCTTGCTTGTGCCGTGCTAGCAACTTGTTTTTCCTATTTGGATCATGTTATTAAGACGGTTGAAGGAACAAATGGAGCCCATGATAATGATCTAAGAGACAATTAGCTCTTTTCTTTTGAAATTTGATAAAGACTTACCAACTGTTTCCAAAAACATCAATTTAAAATTAGCCTTGAGTAAAGCCTTAACCTTTATTTAAGGGAAGGGTATGAATTTCACTAGACATAGACATTGACATGAATTTAAATCCAATTGAGTAAGGAACAAATTGTTAATTAAATTCCATTTTTTGGATAAGGGAACTTAAACTGAGATGCTTTTCAATATTCCATGTACAGTTCTAAGTCCATTTCAATTTTAATATACTAGACTAGACTAGATGTTTTGATAACTATGCTTGTGGTCATTTTATTGTTTTAATTTAATGATAATATAATCTTAATTAAACTATGTATTCAAATATTTGTCTATTAGGCCATGCGGATCAGGTTAATTGTTGTTAATTATGAAGGGTTTTGAGCCTATGGATCACTTATCATTGGACATTGATGTATTACAATTTATATTATTTTGGATTAGCTACTATTGCTAAGTATTTTGAGTAGTTAGTTTAAATTTAGTACATAAAGGTGCATTCAAATATATTCTTGTTCTGAACTGGACTAAGACCCAATCGATATTTATCCAAGCGAGGTCTAAGTCAAAATGATCGAGTTCTTACAAAAATAAAATCAAATGTGATTACATTTATAAATAATCCTAAAAAAAGTTATATTCTTACTACTTGTCACTCTTTTCAACCACTCGTTGATTTTCATTGAGTATTTGTGTGTTTTTAGGTAGTCTTACCAAATCTTCAAAGACAACGTTCCGCTTGAGGTCTACTGACCAAAAAAATCAAACATGATTACAATTGATTTGCAATAGACCTCAATTGACTTTACGACAAAACAAGTGATATAGATATCGAGTAGAGGATGCAATTTGATAAGAATTTGTTTTGGTTTCAATGAACTTAGCAGCGAAATTCACAAAATAAGTGCATAAAAATAGAAAATTGTGCGTTGAAACCTGCGTTCTAACATATCAAATGTTCATGCAGTCTTTTATCATCTGAGTTGTACTATTGAAACTTGGTATTATGGTAGTTCAACAATAATAATGCAGCGTTTATTTATGTACTTTGCAGCTGTATATTAATACGTAGGTGAATGAAATTTCATTAGGACAGTGAATCAGAAAAATAACTAAAAGATATGCATGTATAATTGTACTAGTACTATATAATTGTTCTCAACCCTAACTCAGCTAAATTACTATTAATTACGATACATGATCAAGATGGATTGTACTAATGATTTTGTTCCCTTGCTGATTTTAACATAATCATCCCGTGACAACCTTTCTTCTTTCCTTTTTGTCTGTTTGGTGAACTTGACTAATCTAATCTAATTTGGCCTCTAACAAATTAATGTGGCATATCTCTAGAGTTTTTTTTTTTTTTTTTTTTTTAATAGTAAAGTTTGAACTATAAAGACATCATTTATTTAGGGGAAGTGTAAAGACATCATTAAGAAATTTCTACGGTCCCGACTGATTTTTAACTATAGAGGCTTTACCTAATATTTACTCAACTGTTACTAAGTTTAAATAGTAACATTTTTCAAGTGTTACTAAATCTCATTTTTGTTCATACTGTTTTTCATAAAAACCAATTAATTTTTTGAAGGAACATTAAGAATACAATAAAATAAAAATAACTACATACTTTGTAGTTCTTGAAATCACTTCTAAATATTTATTTTGAATATTGTAACAAAATACATAAAAATGAAGTAGAAATTATAATAATTGATTAAATTTTATATTTAACATCTTAAATGATTTGAGCGTAAAATATTTTTGCAAGCGAACTAACTTAAATTTAAACAGCTGAAAAATATAACATGTTGAAAGTAAAGTTAAGTAATTTGACAGAATCTTAAAGTGCAAGAAATGCAGATGACTTTGAAATGTAAATTAAGATGAAAATAAAAGTGCAACAATGTAAATGACTTTGAAAAACTAAATTGCATAAACTTAAGAGTGCAAAAATTGAAATGAAAAGATGTAAATTGCATTAGGCTTTGTATAGACAGACGCATGTGAATGGCATGCCTATTTTCAGCAAGTGAAAAGTATCAATAATTTTGTAGATCTATATAATCCTAAAGATGGAAAAGTATCAATAGCTTGACTATGTTAGGTACCAGAGTAACAAAATATTATCACGCAGCTAAAATAAGAGACGAGAAAAGAGGAACTGAACACACAATATTTTACGTGGAAACCCCTCAACAAATAAGGGGAAAAAACCACGGGGCAAGAGTAGAGAACTTTCACTAAGTGGAAGAAATTACAGGACCTCTCTCTAACTACAAGGAGAGTACAAATACCACTCTCTCTTATAAATAGGAGAATACTAACTAACACAAACTAGGAGAAACCTCACAGGAGAAACTATTTTTCCTCTCTATATTTTTTCTCTCACTATCTAAACAAGCTTTACTTGTTCTTGTGTTGTTACTGATTTGGGATGCTGAACAATGATTCACGGCTAGCTATTTATAGGAGCAAAATCCATTGCCTCAACAACTTGCATTTAAGGCACCATGGACTTTAGAACAACAACCAACCTATTTTGTTGACAATAGTGCACCGAAAAATTACTTTCAAAGACAAAGTCATATTGTCCACATGATTTTACTGCCATGCATGCTGTAACAATTCAACAAAATGTGGCTTTACTTGTTCACACATGTTCACAATCTCCCACTTAAAGTCACTTTTGTGAGTATTCAAAGTCTCTCTACCTTGCCAACTCCAGTTGCTACGTTTCCAATAGGCCATACGAAGATCGACACCATATAAACTTGTCAGTGTTGATCGACTTTGTCATTGCATCTGCTAGGTTATCATTAGTGTGAATCTTCTGCATATCCACGCTTCCTTCCTCTACTACTTCGCGAACAAAATGATATTGAATGCCTATGTGTTTCGTCCTTGAATGAAAAGCTGGATTCCTTGCAATATGCAAGGCACTCTGACTGTCACAATACACAGTAATTTGTTCCTGCTTGTGCCCGAGTTCCTCCATTAACCTTTGCATCCAAATAGCTTCCTTGCATGCTTGAGTAGCTGCCATGTACTCCGCTTCTGTCGTTGACAGAGCTACAACCGTTTGTAACTTGGACAACCAACTTACTGCTCCTCCTGCAAGCGTGAACACATAACCAGTAGTAGATTTTCTTTTATCATGATCACCTGCAAAATCTGAATCAACATAACCCCTGACAGTTAACTCTGATCCTCCGAAACATACCGCAACACCTGAGGTTCCTTTAATGTACCTCATGATTCTCTTAACAGCATTCCAATGCTCTTTACCCGGATCCGCCATAAACCGACTAACCACTCCCACTGCTTGTGCAATGTCTGGTCTTGTACATATCATGGCATACATAAGGCTTCCCACCGCCGATGCATACGGTACTCGAGACATTTCCATCCTCTCCGCTTCATTGCTAGGACTCATACCTGAGGATAATTTAAAATTCACAGGAAGTGGGGTAGAGATTGGCTTACAGTCTTGCATGTTGAAGCGGCGCAAGACTTTCCTTAGATAATTCTTTTGAGAAAGCCAAATCTTCCTGTCTTTTCTGTCTCGGTGAATTTGCATCCCTAAAATCTTGTTTGCTGGTCCCAAGTCTTTCATATCGAACTCCCTAGCCAACTGTGCCTTCAATTCCTGGACTCGATCTTTGTTGGGGCCTACCACCAACATGTCATCCACATACAACAGCAAAATGATAAAATCATTACCATCAAACCTTTTGTAGTACGTACAATGGTCTGAACTAAGTCTGCTGTAATCGAGGCTAATTATGAAAGAATCAAATCTCTTGTACCAACATCTGGGCGCCTGCTTTAGACCGTACAGAGATTTGGTCAACCTGCAAACCAAGTTTTCTTTTCCTTGTTCCTTAAATCCTTCCGGTTGGAGCATATAAATTTCTTCTTCAAGTTCTCCATGAAGAAAAGCAGTCTTTACATCTAGCTGTTCAAGATGTAAATCCAACGAAGCACACATCGCCAACACTACTCTGATAGTAGTAAGTCTGACAACCGGAGAAAATATCTCATTGAAGTCAATACCTTCTTTCTGAGCATATCCTTTTACAACCAGCCTTGCACGATACCGTTCCACTTGATCATTGCCATCACGTTTGATCTTGTATACCCATTTGTTTCCAATGGCTTTCCGACCCTTTGGAAGTTCAACAAGCTCCCATGTCTTGTTCCTATGTAAGGCCTCCATTTCTTCATGCATTGCTGTCATCCATTGAGAAGCATCCGAACCATTCAACGCCTCATGAAAAGTTGACGGTTCACCTTCTTCAGTTATAAGACAATATGCATCGTGGCTCGTCATAACATAGTCTGATTGCCAAGATGGTTTCTGCGTTTGACGCGTTGATCGACGAACACCATTATTGACATCATCTGGTTCTTGTTCTTCGTGCACCGGTTCAGCTTCAGAAGAATCACTTTCTTTGGATTTTTCTTCCATCTGCACAATAGCAGTCTCTTTAGAAGTGCTGTCATTTTTCTGCTTACTTTGCAGTTCATTTTCTGCAAAGACTACATCCCTGCTAACAACAACCTTGCGGGCAGTGGGATCCCACAGGCGATACCCCTTAACATTGTCAGCATAACCCAAGAAGATACATTTCCTGGACTTTGGGTCCAACTTCGTTCTTTCTTGGGAGTTGTACATCACATACACAGGACAACCAAACACATGCAGAGAAGAATAATCTACTGGCTTTCCTTTCCACATCTCCATCGGTGTCTTCAAATCAATCACCGTTGATGGTGAGCGATTTATTACATAACAGGCGGTTTTCACTGCTTCTGCCCAGAACGACTTGGCCATTCCCGCTGTTTTCAGCATAGCTCTTGTTCTTTCTAGGAGAGTTCTATTCATCCGCTCTGCCACACCATTCTGCTGAGGTGTATGTGCAACCGTGAATTGCCTTACAATACCCTCTTGTTTACAAAATGCTAGAAACTCGCCATCTACATATTCTCCTCCATTATCTGTCCTCAAGCACTTAATTTTCTTCCCAGTTTCAAGCTCTATTTGTGCTTTGAATGCCTTGAATACTGGAAACACATCTGACTTCTTCTTGATTGGGTACACCCATAATCTTCTGGAATAGTCATCAATGAATGACACGAAGTATCTTGCTCCTCCCAGAGATAATTCTGGTGACTCCCACACATCAGAATGTATCAAGTCTAGTATGTGTTTGCTTCTAGTAGTTACTCTAGCAAACTTCAATCTATGTTGCTTGCTTATCACACAGTGCTCACAGAATGGTAAATTTACTGTCTTGAGCCCGTGAAGGAGATTGCGTTCCACAAGGACTTTCAAGCCACGTTCAGACATATGGCCTAGTCTTTGATGCCACATCATCGTTGTTTCTTCTTGGCTTGCTGCTGCAACTGATGCATCCGCCTCTTGCAATGTATCTCCCAGAAGCATGTATAGATTACTTGTGATCTTTTCTGCTTTCATCACCACAAGATTGCCTTTCACTACTTTCAAGATTCCACTTTCAGTGTGGATCTTACACCCGAGATCATCCAATTGTCCAACAGACAATAAATTCTTCTTCAACCCCTTTACATGACGCACTCCTTGTATTTTTCGAACAGTACCATCATGCATCTTTAATCTGATAGTACCGACTCCAGCAATTTCTAAGGCATGGTCATTTCCCATGTACACAGATCCTTCTGAGATAGGCTCATAAGAGAAAAACCAATCTCGGTGTGGAGTCATGTGCCATGTTGCACCTGAATCCATTATCCAGACATCGTTGAGTCGTCTTTCGCCTTTAGAACTGGTTGCTGCTTCACTATACAGGATTTCCCCGTCATCTGAGGTACTTGCAACACATCCTTGAGATGTTGAAGCTTCAGAATTCTTCTCTCCATTCTTCTTGATATTCCAACACTCCTTCTTTACGTGCCCTTTCATGCCACAACCGTAGCATTTGATATTCTTCTTTCTTCGAGATTTTGACCTACCATGATTTTGACTCCCACTGGGGCCACGTTCCGTTGATCTGCCTCTCGTCATCGTCAAAGCCTCTGCTTGCTTTGAACTCTCTGACCTTTCTTCCTTATTCTTGCGCCTGGATTCTTCTTCAAGGATTGCACCGGCGACATCATTAAAGTGAAGAGTATCAGCTATGTTATTATTTGTAATGTTGATGATGAGTTGATCATACGAATCTGGTAAACTCTGAAGTAGAAGTTCAGCACGCTCATTTTCCGCTATTTTGAAATCAGAAGCTGTGAGTTGAGAAAATAGCGTATTCAGGGTGTTGATGTGATCTGTTACGGATGTGGATTCACCCATTCGAAGAGTGTAGAGCCTTCTCTTTAAGAATATTCTGTTGTGGAGTGATTTGACCTCGTACAATTTTATTAGTGTATCCCAGATCTCCTTTGCTGTCTTCTTTTCAGCAATACTTGACAATACCGAGTCCGCCATTGCTAGGTGCAAATTGGCAACGGCATTATCATCCATCTCTTTCCACTTTTCATCAGTGATATCTGTAGGTCTGCCATCTATTGCGTCTAGACAATTATCTTTTCTTAAAATTGCCCTTATCTTCAATTTCCATAGGGAAAAATTTCTCCCGTTGAATTTCTCTATCTCAAATTTCGCTGCCATGGTTTTACACCAAATATTTTTCTTTCAAACTAGACCGGAATAATAAGAATTCTTTTCTGATGTGGAAGATCAGTTTAAACCGCAACCACAGAGCATACTAAGATTTTTCTTACCACTCCACTAGTTTATCACAGCGGAATAACAGCTACGAACCAGCGGCTCTGATACCACTGTTAGGTACCAGAGTAACAAAATATTATCACGCAGCTAAAATAAGAGACGAGAAAAGAGGAACTGAACACACAATATTTTACGTGGAAACCCCTCAACAAATAAGGGGAAAAAACCACGGGGCAAGAGTAGAGAACTTTCACTAAGTGGAAGAAATTACAGGACCTCTCTCTAACTACAAGGAGAGTACAAATACCACTCTCTCTTATAAATAGGAGAATACTAACTAACACAAACTAGGAGAAACCTCACAGGAGAAACTATTTTTCCTCTCTATATTTTTTCTCTCACTATCTAAACAAGCTTTACTTGTTCTTGTGTTGTTACTGATTTGGGATGCTGAACAATGATTCACGGCTAGCTATTTATAGGAGCAAAATCCATTGCCTCAACAACTTGCATTTAAGGCACCATGGACTTTAGAACAACAACCAACCTATTTTGTTGACAATAGTGCACCGAAAAATTACTTTCAAAGACAAAGTCATATTGTCCACATGATTTTACTGCCATGCATGCTGTAACAATTCAACAAAATGTGGCTTTACTTGTTCACACATGTTCACAGACTAATCATAATTGGTTTCCAAAGAATTTTATAACAACCCTACATATTGTCTTTTCCATATTAAAAAGAGATGAAGCTTGAAAAAAAATTATAATGAGTTATCTGTGAGAAGTATGAAGTTTTTTTTTTGTTGACAAATGTGAGAAGTATGAAGTTTTTTATAAAAAGGTGAGAAGTATGAAGTTTTTTTTTTTGACAAATGAGAAGTATGAAGTTGATGTCGTTATGTCGTGTTATTTGTATAAGTAATATACCATACTTTAAAATAAAACATGTGACATATATTATGCATTTATGTGATTTTTATACCAAAAATTGTAGTAAAGGTGCTCCTATCTCCCATAAGAAATGCCAGAATTGTTCTTTAACATGAATCAAATTAAATTTAGATATGTGGTGGAAAACATGGAAGCTATGCAAATAGAATTGACGGTTGAGATGTATTTGTCCGCCTTTGTTAGATTTGTTTCCAAAACAACAAGCATTTATCCTTTAATTCTTGAATGAAATATAAGAAAAATGGTAGTTAAAAAATAAATATACGTGGTTAAAAATTTTGTCTACATACATCACCTTTTCTCCTACCATTTTTGTTTATTTTTCATTTTAGAGGGAGTAATACTAATAGATTATTTAAAAAGGAATGTTCAATAGTTCAGCTACTAGACAAAGTAAAATATTATTTTTTGTGGTGGTTGAAAGCCAATAAGATTGTCTTTGTTTTTTGTGAACAATTGTGGTGGTCGAGTCCATTGTCGTGTTTAGGCATTGACTAGATTTTTTGTTGTATTTTCTGTGATCCACTGGTTTTTTAAAGTCTTTTTGGTATATCTCGTGCTGAGAAGATTGTTTTAACGGTGTTAATATAATCCATTTTTGCTTGTTAAAAAAAAATTCAATTTTATTTCTCTTACATTTATGATGAAGGTGAATACACCAAGGGTGATAATATTACTTCAGTAACAATATTTTTCTTTCTTTTTCATTTATACAATTTATGATTTTTTTTATTAACCATCCGTTCTCATGTGAAAGAGATATTGATAAGTAAAATTTGATAAATAATTGCTCCATCCACAAATGGAACGCGGTTTCTCCTCAACAATTTATTCTTTGGTAAAACTTATCAACCACTTAAATTTAATTGCGTAGTTTTAATATGTGTGAGTTGATTACCTAGATCACTTATTTTGAGTTTGACAAATTATTTAACACTCTAATGTCATGAAGGATTGTCTTCACTTTTCTTTTGAATTCTATTAATTATAACAAAAACACACTCTCTAAGAGCTAAAAAAATACACTCTCTAACACACTTTTTTTATTAATTAAAATTCATTTAGATCCAATTAAATTTATGCGGAGACGGTTTAATTTTATGAAATTCATTTAAATTTCAACTAATAGACACATATATGTTAAAGAAAATGTATTACTAAGACTTATCTTGTATCCTTTTCTTTGTCTTGTGCCTTTGCGAAAATGCCTAATCATCTCCCTAATTAAAAAAATGTAGTGAATCACTATCCATGAACATATCTAAATTAACACATTTTTTTTTTCTTCTGATATAATAACAAGTATTCTTTTTTTTCTCAATAAGAATACGAATGTATATTATCAATCATTCAGTAAGCTACATACGTTATATAATTTGAATTAATTAGTATACTTTGTCTTTGTAAAATTATTTTACACATATCCAATGATATGTTGTCACGCTAACTAATAAACATAAAAATACATGAGTTGTCGTATTCATTGATTAATCTGGTAGAACATTATTAAATACATGTGTAAGATTGTTATACATTATTAAACTCGTATAATTTTGTGTCTAATATTCAACAAAGTCTCACTCATTCGTCTAATAAAAAACAGTCTCACTCATTGTCATTAGTCTTTATCATGTTCCTATTTCATTCACAAAAATCTAAAACCGTATCCATCTCTTTTTAATCTTTTATATTGTGAAAGAAAAAGGAAGGTGAGTAAAAGAAACATACAGATAAAAAAGAAAAAAGGAACTATGTATTATGATGAAAAGACCTAGAATTATTAAATGTATATTATGGGAACAATATAAAGTTGAAATAGCAACATGACCCCAACAAAATATTTTGATGATGATACATAACAAGCGGGACAAATTCATTCGTGGATTGTGTTGTTACTAATTATGATTATGATTATGAGTTGATATTTGAGCCAAACAAAGTGGGACAAACAAGATTTTGCGTCTACCTATTGCTCTCTAGCTTTGCAAAGGGAGAGGGGGTCCAATTATGTCTATAACAAAATGACACATATTGTCATGGATATGCATTAGGGTGGGGGACCAAATCTTAGAACTAAATATAAGCTTTTATCCTTGAAATTATGAATATCATGTATGTGAAAAGTTTGAACTCGGTGTTTTATTATTTAATAAATCACACATACATGCATATTCATATACGATTTGAGTGAAACAAGTAACGAATCGGCACATTTAACCAAGTATATTTTAAAACACACACTAAGTAAAATATTTGGTGCCTCGAAAAACTGAGGCCCTGAGTGGCCACACCTCCAGTCCACCCTCACAGCCGCCCCCTGCTTTCATCTATCCATAGCTCTATTATTGGCTTCCAAAAGGTCAACACAAAAGTAATCGTTAAATATGGAAAATGATTTCCTTAAGAAAAGTAAAATACTTTCCAAAAATGGAAAAGGTTTAAGGGGACAATCTATGAGAAGAATTTCTTTCAGGGGGTCAAAGCCTTTCATTCTATGGAGGGGAAATAGTTTGTATTGAATAGGATCCTCTCATGTGAGATTATTCACCGGAGGGAGTTTAGTGCTAAGTCCACCTTTAACTTTTTTGATAATTAAAATTGTAATTGGTAAAAAAAGATGAGTGGATGAGATTCCACTAGAGGAAAATGTCACATGAGAGAATCTTCTCCCGCGTTTGTAGTTCATAAACCACAGCAAAATTGCTTCAAGAAGGACATATTTTATTTTTTTTTTGAAAGAAGAAGTGACATGTTTATTTACTTACACTAATTTTAGGGGAACTTCTTTTCCCATCATTCATGCTTCTCGGTATCCTAAATTTCCAAAATGTCCTACAAACTTTCACATCATACAATATGAAATCGGTTTTTCTTGACATAAAATAAGTGTTTTTAAACATTCAGATTTTAGAATCTGAACACCAATTTTACATGTTTCGAACTCCTATTGGGTCAAAATTAACTTCACATTTTATTCCGATGATTATTTTTGGCATAAGAGGGATTTGAAACATGTAAATGGAAAGTTTGGATTCTAAAATCTAAAGTACATGTGTTTGTTCGGATTTTAGGATCCGAATTGGAAAAAATCCTCAAGAAGAAAAAAACATTTTAACCAGAGTTCAATTGTGACTAAAGTTCTTGTGGTGTTGGATCGAAACCTTAGAGTGAACTCCTATCAAATTATCAAGTTCGATTGTTTCCGCTGTCAATTTCGATAAACTAGTATGATTTCTTAAAAAAACCTGGGGTCATTTTTGAAATTTTGGAGGGTGTACGAAGAGTATGGAGGGCGGAAAATATAATTTTAGTCATGTGGGATGTAATGGAAAACTTAAGGCCCACATGGATAAAACAGACTCCTAGTGCTATTGCACACCAAGTCTATGTCTTTTTTTTTTTTTTTTGAATTTTGCTCTTTACCCAAAAGGTTTTGATCATTCCCAAGATAAATGACCAAAATACCGCTACGTGAGTTAAGTCACGCTAGTGTATACCTCTGCGTGACTTAACTCACGCATGAAATATGCCCAGCGTGACTTAAGTTACGCTAAAAAACAAACAAAATCTCACAGTCACGTTGAAGCAAAAGCAGCACAAGAGTTTTGAGGAAAACCTAATCCAAATGCAATAAGCAACAAAAGTCATGGTGATCTCGTCAAGGAATTATGTATCAATCGTGAAACCTCCATAGTTATTTATTCTGAATAAATGACTTTGCTATAAAGCCACTTTCTTCTGGAAAAAAAAAATCATGATGTTCTTAAATTCAAGGAGGGGGCATTTTGGACTTTTACTTTGAGAATGAGTGAAACCATTTGGATAATGAGCATAAATCTATTTTTTTTTTTATTACAACACCAAGTCTATGTCTAATAACAGTCTATTTTCATTCAAAAGAATTGATAAAAATAATACAAACCATTAATTTTTATATGATAATAGTGAATACTGTGAAATTCCGCAGGCCAAAAATAACATTAGCTCAATGTAATAACTTAACAGAAACCATAAACTTGTTAAAAAAAAAAAAAACAGAAACCATAAACATTTATTTTTCTGAAATTTATTTAGTTGTGGATACGGAATATCAAAAAAATTATGCAAAACATATAATTTAGTGATATGAAGAAAAATTTACCGGTGCATCGCACAAAGATACAGACTAGTGACATACAAAAAGATAACATCATATTCCTTTTACATCAGTCACTTAGTTTAACAAAAATCCATTTCAAAATATTTGAGATATTAAATCTGAGTCATGGACACAATCTTAGCATGAATAAGAGGCCATAGAAAATCAAGAACATAAAATCCCTCTACATGATAATGAAACACATTATTAAAATAATACTCCAAAAAGAACACCGTCTTATGTTGATATAAATTATTATGAATGATGATAATATAAGTATACCAAAGAGTCTAAAACTATAGCCAAAGCTCAAAATCATTACTTACGATTCATTGGATTTGCTTCTTTTTCCATAGTACTGAAGAGCAAATGCAACACCCAATATCAGCAATGGCACCAAGTACTGCAAGAACTTCAACAAAACTCCAGAAGATTGATTGCTGTTTATGGTAGATGCTTGAATTGGTGCTGTTGGATTGTTCCTAGCTTCTACTGGAAGAGTGTTGGCGTCAAACTCCCCGACATAGTACTTTTCCATCATCTCTGTTGCTGAGTCACTGTGACCAACATCTTCGAAATCGGTGGTAGCATCCTTCCCTGTGTAAAACACCACAAGATTGTTGGTTGAATGTATTATTTTCTATGTTTCTCTATTGATTAATTTTTTCTTGCTCTCTTCTTACACAGGCTATGACAGAGGTAATAGTTGTTAGAATGAAAACACATTTTAATACATGAGAAAACTGCGAGACCCAACTGAGTCACTGAAGTAAACTACGAGACTGAAATTAAACCTTGAGAATAATAAAAACAACTCTTCATCTCAGAAAAAGATAAATTGAGACAACTTAGTCCCCACCATCTTTAAAGATGTGAGGCTAAGTTGTCCTGGTATGAACTAAGTTGTCTTGGTTAATTTTTCCCAGGGACTAAGTTTTTATTTTTCTCATAGACTAAATTGGACATTGCCGTTTTTCTCATGAATAAAATGGGTCTTCGCTCTAGTTTTAAACTTGCAGATTAATGACATGAACCAAACAAGAGAAATTAATTACCTGTAGCAGACAGTAAAGCCTCATCACCTCCTGGATGATCATCCAAAAATGGGGTAACATCATATACCTGTTACAATGGAATGCAAGTTAGGTACACTATCTCAATGTGTGTATATACTCCTACTAACAATAAAAGTAAAAATCTAAGAGTGTTTGTTTCAATTTATCTAAACACATTCACATGAATAAATGGGTAGCAAATGTGTACTCCCAAGTTTATTATAGGGTGTTAGAGAATTCACTCTCGGATATAAAAAATAGAATTCCCATCATTGCGTTCCTGGGGAAGTTATTCCTAAATATAAATTTCATTACTTTAAATAAACGCCCGTAAAGCAAAAGACAAATATTTGATTGGTCAGCCAATTCCCAATCGGATATTTCAGTCTCCAATGTAGTTTATGTCATCTTACAACATAAATTTATAAGCCAGATATCATTACCTATCCGAAGTTTGCCGAAGTAACCAATGACGAGTTCATATTTCTCTATAGGATTAAAATGGTCTAAATATAACATTCAATTTCAAACAACAGCATAGCTATGAAAGATCGTATTTATCATGTTACTGAGGGGACCAAAGAGGCAGATCCGCTGATCTATAAACTAGCCAATCCACCCATTTGGAAGGTGCACAGTTGGCGACATGGGAATGCAAAACTGCCTGATGCTAGTTCTTAAACAAATAATTAGTGGTAGAACTGCTTAGTGGCAGTTATTTATTAGTAGCAATGTAGGGACTTGAGCACCATGATGTGCCAAATTCCCACACTGAGTAATATGAAATACTACGTGGCATATTTCAGTGGCTTGGTTGTTCCCCCTAGACAGCACACTTTAAGGGAAGGAACCCTCCCCAAGTGTTCAGAGTAAATTACATTATCCTCCTCTAAGAGATTTTAAAAAGTAAATAGGTTTTACACTTTAACTTATTTGAACATAAACAAATATTTTGATGTAAAGTTTTGAGATGAGAAGGGAGATGACTTCATGCATTACTTATGCCCTCATTGTGCCAAACCGATCATAATACAAATGCATCATATGTTCAAAGATTTCATCATCTTCTATTACTGAAGTGGGTGGGTTGGTGCAGCTGATTATGAAGATTGTTTTGGTTTTAACTCCTTCACTTCAGTGAACAGGGCTTCTTACAGGACAAGTTATGGACTGAATTTGAAAAGATTTAACCAGGGATATCGAAGACTTTGCTACTCTAAACGGTGTGGGAGCGACTTCGGACACCATACTACTGGACAAAACATGATTAATCTATTAACAGCTGGTTGCTTGTAATGTTGACTTTATAGATTAGATTCTCCAAAGCAAGGTTATCAACTCAAGTCTATATAACTTCAAAAAAATTTCAGACACTACCCACAAGAGTTTACTAATTTAAATATAGAATTAGTGTTTAAAACATCTACCATAGTATTTAAACACATTTTATTGTGTGTATAGTAAATATCCAACATTCCAACTTAGTAATGAAACAAACCACAATACTAATGTTTAAAAAAACCTGACCTCACCAGACAAGACCTAGCATTATAGTTTCATTGATTAACAAGTTTATAAATCACAATTTCATATCTAATCACACAAAAATGCACTAGTTAAACAATCAATGGACAAATTGACAAATCACAAGGCTTTAAATTGCTGAAAGGTGAAGAACGGTGTGACTGGGTCCGACTCATTGAAGCTAGATTCAACTTGGTACAGATAGGTTTGTAATAAACTAAGATCAAGATCCATCTCCCATAACAAGCTGAGAATGTGATCTATCTTTATATTTTCCACACTTGCAAATGTTTCCATGTCAAATTGATGAGAAAAAAAAAGGACAATCCAATTTTCACAGTATAAATATGTTTTGATAATTAGACGAAGCAACTCTCTAAATCAGTTGATAGCGTATTCCTTCTAAAACCATGTAACTTATCCAATTTTTACAGCAAATTCAAATTAAACTCTATTTATATCAGGGGAAACCTTTTAATGCAAACAAGTTAAACCAATTAGTATAAAATTAGATGCCACATACAATATTAAAGCAAAATGTTGGTCCCCCAATTTTTTTTAACTAAAATAACCTTGTGCCTAAAACTCCCAATATCCTCACCTGTCAAGCACGGAATCCAACACAGCAGAACACAACGACACTGCTAATGTAAAAAACATTTGACACAACACCACAGCGTACATATTAAGAGTGTCGGATAACGCGGCACGCTTAATGCTAAGGTGTCCGTGCGTTATAGTTCCTTACCTCTCATAACAGGGGGTTAATAGACATTTGGATTGGGATGCAAAAAAACTATAATGGTTAACATCATGGAAATTTGATGGATTTTTGTAGGAAATGAGGTTAGCAGTTCTAGAAATTTTTACTCTTTTTGAGGAATGCTAGCAACATTCTCTTTTCAACACTCTCATATACTTAGAGCATGTTTGGCCCTCCTTATTTTCCACTTATTTTTTACTTCTAAGGAGAAGTAGGGCCAAACACAATTTTAAAAAAGCTCTTATCAAAAGAAGTCTCTTAATTGTATAGAAGAAAATCATGTAGAAGTGACTTTTCAAATAAGTTGTAGAAATGAACTTTACAACAACTTACACGGAGGTTAGGCAACAGCGGTTCACCCATCGATTCCCACATGGGACACTTTTTCTTTTATTTTATTATTTATTGTGTAAATCACCCACACCAGATTCCTTTTATTTATTTTATTTTGTTGAAGTTCTTTTATCTTTTTTGTTTGTTTACATATTTACAATATTATTTTTTACGTTTTTTTTTTTTTTTTTCTAAGATTTTGGTTACGTTCTTTTTTTTTTTTTGTTTACTTACATATTTACAATATAGAGATAAAATATCAATGATAGGTAGTTTGACAGTGTTCTAAAAAAAAGGGTAGTTGGACAGTATTTTTATGATAAATATAATATATAGAGATAATATAATATGATAAATAATATTTTTATAAAAATAAAAAAGTCCTAAGAGTAGAAAAACAAATGACTCATTATTGATCAAATGAATTGGTTAAAATACTTTTAAGATTATATTTTGTGTATTTAGATTTATTTATGAATGTTGTTTTTATTTAGTATTAATTTAATTATATGTACTCAAATAAAACATTAGTTTGATCTTAAGAAAATGGACATTATTTTATTTATGATAATTTATAGTAAAATCTCAGCTCTTTTAGAAATATTTACCAAACAGTTTTTAACTTAAAAGTATTAATAAAATTGAAAAAAACAAATAGCAAACAACTTTAACTTTCACTTTTAAGTTCTAATTTTTAACTTTATTCTTAAAGTAACTTTTAGACCTTGAAAAAGTAGGGCCAAACGCACCCTTACTCTCTTATTGGATGAAACCAATGCATGTCCCATCACTTTACGTGGGTTCCCTTTTCAAAATGTATGACCCACATAGATTTAACCCAATTAGAGAGTGAGTATTAAAGAGAGTGTTGCTAGCACTACTCTTTTTTTAAAGTTTCTTGATTTCGGGTGAAAATTAATATGACAAGATTTAAAAAATGTAGTCATTCTAATTTGTATTAAGATCAAGGATCAGAAAGTTTTGAGTATAGAAGAAATTGATCAAAAGACAATATCATACCAAGCCAAGAAAATTGAGAAGAAAAAAACTAAATTGGAATAAAAGGTTATGGACAGATCATCTAATTCAGCTGCATTAGATCGTGTCGCGATAACAATTGAGGCTTCATCAGCTGCATTAATCGTGTCACGATATGGTCACAATCATTACTGTGATGTCAATTCAAAACCATAAAAGTTATTGACAGATCAAAATACACTTGTGGACTGTGGCTGAAGCAGAAATATTTAGAATACACATTGAATCCAGGGTATTGAATAAAGATCTGCGACCCAAAACTAGACCGTAACATAATGTTTTTTTATGTTGCCGATACAGCAATGCGACAACAATTGAGGCCACATCAGCTCCATTAGATCGCTCGTGATGTGACCACAATCGTTACTGCAACCACAATTTGAAACCCTAATACCATGAATCACATTCATATTCATATATCATAATCATTCTCGGTCAAATCAAGTAAAGAAAAAGTCTTCTACTAAATAAAAATGTATAACATGCAAAAATCAGATTCAGCCCAGAAACTAAAACAGATCAAATAACAAAAACAGATCAATAAAAAAAAAACGCATACAAAATTCAAGTTTGACTCAAAAAATTGACCTTTTTGTTGACTATGATCCAGCAATCGTTCTTGTGATTGTGCTTAGCCACATCCTCAAAGGTTAAAGTCTCTGATTTTGAACCCATCTTCTTCAACTGCAAGATTATTATCACAATTATTCATCTAATTAATTAAAATTAAATATAACACACAAAAATGAACAAAAAAATGTTGAACAGTGAAAACCCAAAAATAATTTCAGATTTTAAGAAACGAAAATGAAGAAAAAGAATTGAAGAGGAAATTTTGCTTACAAGATTTTGACAGAGGTTGGTGATGAGTTTTGAGACGGTAGTTGTTGCAACGATGATGTTATGTTATGTTTTTGTTGATCTTAAAGTACAAATATTACTAGATTTATGCATGGGAAACGATGTCGTTTTAGTCGACCTCGTTTATAACGCGCTCGTTTCATTGAATTTTGACTTGAATATTTTTTTTAGTTGAACATTAAAACTATACGTTTCTTGACCAAAATTAAAAATACAAAAAAATAAATAAATATCGTGATTAGAATTAGAATTGAATAAGTTGGTGTATGAGGTTGACACCGGCCATCCATATTTCATCTGATTTATATTAATCGATACAGTTGACTCTGTTAAATATAGTCATGCATATCTTTTGATCTTTAATACATAGTTTTAAAAATCGGTTCAGTTACCAACCAGCGAGGGTGTTGGATGGCTGGGTTTGACTCTGTTAAATATAGTCATGCATATCTTTTGATCTTTAATAGTAGTACATAGTTTTAAAAACCGGTTCAGTTACCCTCCTTTTCTTTTTAAGTGTCTTTTTAGGTTGAATTTTTTGTTCCTATTTAACTGTCGTTTTGGTATTTTAAATGTATGATTTTTTCAATTATACCATTTGTCAATTATTCTTATATTTTTCAATAAAACTAATTAATGCTATATATTTGAAAAAATAAAGTTTGTTTGTTTCGTTTTAAAACAAATTATTTTCTTGTTATCTTCAAATTTAAACAATTTTGTTACCTTTATAATAATTTCATGAAGAATTAAAATTCTATAAATAACATTAGTAGTACTTGTTAAAATTTCAAGAGCTATGCACAATATTTAGAAAATTGAAAATAGTTTGTTATGAGAAAAAGATAAAGCGCGCAAAAAAATAAAAATTTGTTGGAGAAAGAGAGTAGTAACTAACAATTGTTTGTTACATATTAAATTTATTGGAAAAATAAAATGTGTGCAAAAAAGTAAGAAATTATTAGTGTATTAAAATGAGGGTATAATAGAAAAAAGTGTGCAAAAATACACTTTGCTATTTTTGTGTTAAAATTTTAAAATGACACTTAAAAAGAAACGGAGGGAATAATTGTTATGTATTAAACTGAATTGATGTCTAATTTTCTTTTAATAAAATTACTTATAAAATCTCACAACATTTATTTATTTGCTATTGTAAATAACATTTACTACTATTTATCTTTTGACAAAACAATATATTTAATTTGTAAATTTATAAGGGTTTTTCTAACCTGTGCAAGATTGCATAGGATAATGAGTAATTAATTCACTATTTTATGAGTTTTCAAAATCTTTTTAATGAGATTTTTCCTTGGAATTTTTTTTTTCCTTCTCTCCTCTATTAACTATTGCAGTGCCACTAAATACAAAGAAAGTCAAAAGTCATATTCTACAAACCCATAACACACTAAGACTAAACATTTTTATTATTCTCTCACGTCATTTTCTCCTTCAAATTTGAAATTTTTTATCAAGAATATGGCAGGTGAAAAAGAACCATCCATCTGTACTCGTATAGTTAGTTGTTGTTATTTTGTTCTCGACATATATATGTTGTACTCATATAGTATTACATTGGTTAGTGCAGTTTGAGGAATCTTAATCCCTTATGAAAGTGTACTTAATTGAGCCCAGTTTTGTAATGTAAGTAATATATTGTTTTGGATAGAGCAGAATTAGCCAATTCAAAATAAAAGAAGAATTATTATGTAAAAGTTTGTATTTAGAGTTAAGTAATTAAAGTGGCAAAATACATCTCTTGAAGATCATATTAGATTTGAAACTCTGTTTCAGTGTTGGAAGCTATTCTATGTGATCAACAAAAATCCCAACAAATAAATTCAGGCCAATAAACAAAATAAATGACCAAAAGAAGAAACACAAAGGAAGAAAATTTGGCAGCATAAGAAACTGGAGTGAAATTTACTAACCAGAGAGTAAGCGGATGGAGAATGAAACAGTACCGAGGCAGGAGAGAGAGAAAACCAGTTTTAAAAAAAAATAAATTAATTAACTAATTAATAAGATTTGGAAAAATTCATAAAATGGTGCATTAATAACCCTTTATCTTGTGCAATTTATAAATACTTATAAGTGAATTTCTAAACACAAAATCACTTTGCATTTAACGGGATTACCATATTTTGATGAGTTTTTTTACCAATGAGATGCACATTACTCTAGACTAGAGATACACAATTGTAAAGCAAAAACAATATATACACCGAACCTTACTACTACCAATTTTATTTTTTTTGAGGGAACCGAACCTTTTTTTTTTTTTTTTTTTTTTGTAGAAACCGAACCTTACTACTACCAATTAATTGCTGTGAAATTTTCAAAGAAAAAATTAACCAATTTTACATAGTTCCAAGAAATATACACCTCCCAAAACATACACTACTACCTTAATTAATTAGTTTTCCAAACCCTATTCATCGTTTCAAAAGCTTTCATTGATAAAACACTCTCTCTTTCTCTTTGCCTGCGACACATTTCTTTGTTCCTATTAATTTTTCTTCTTCTTCATACATATTTTATCCTTCCAAAGATGGATCTGAATGCTCTTCTTCATAATGTCGGTTCCTTTCTTCTGACACTCACACTTCATTCTTCTGTTCTCTCTTTTCGAAGCAGTGAACCGGTCCGGTTCGAAAACCTCCGAATCGCCGGTTTTTAGCGGTTCTGGCCGGGTCACACCGATTTGATTGCTTAGCCGATCCGTTAGCTGCCTCGAACCGCTTGCCTATCCGGTTCCCGGGCGGACCGGTTCGACCGCCCGGTCCGATCCGATTTTTAAAACTATGCTTTAATATCTTTATTTATCTATTAAAAGAATTATAAAAATTTAATATTTTGAAAAGAGGCAGGATCCGACACTAAGTCTAAGGGGGGTGTATTCGATTGAGATTTCAAAGGATTTTAAAAGACATTTTTGTTTTATAAAAGTCTTGTGGTATTCAATCAAGATTTTGAAGGAATGTAAAACATTCTTGTGGTATTCATTTAGAATTTTCAAGATTTTTTAATGAGTCCAATGAAATCCAGTGGTATTCAATTGAGATTTTGCATAACTTAAAAATTGTCTATCGGTATTCAAAACTCTACGGATTTTAATGGATTGTTGTGAGTAATGGATTTTATGAGATTGTTTAGTGTAAAATGTACCTACTAACAATCTCACACCTAACCTTGAGATTTTGTAATACTCTTCCAAATTCATTTTTTTTTTTTTACGTTTCTTCCAAATTCTTTTCTGTTCTACCGTAACAATGGCAGGATATATATTTTGTTTGGCAAACTTTTGTCGAAATCATCATGCCTCTAACTTGCACTTTTCTTAACATAACTTTTACGTTCAATAAAAAAAAGAATGTACTGTATAATCTTGTGGTTAATTTACCATCTACCTATATATCAAATTATTATAAAAATCACAACTTTACGTTCATTGGTATTATAATAATTTTTCTACTTGCATTTTTCTAAATGCAACATGCATTTTTCAATTAAATTATAATAATCAATAAACTAACATAACTTATTTTTAGGTCTATTTATTTTGATATCATATGTCCATGATTTTTAAGATTAACCAACCTGCTAGTAGTATATTATCTAATAGTCTTTTTTTTTTAAGAAATATTACACTCATTGATTCAATATTTTTTTTCGGTTGATTTATAACTGTACTTTTGTTTTTGAGATTTTTTTTGTCTGTATTGTATCTTTAAATTTATTGACCCTTTTAAAATCTTTAAAATCCTTTAAAATCTATATCATGAATCCATTAAAATCTTGCAAACAATCTTGATTGTAAAAAGTCTTTCAAAAAAAGTCTTTTAAAATCCCACAAAATCAATACAATCCAACAAAGTCTTTTAAAATCTTCAAGATTTTTTCTATCAAAACAGTCTTTTAAAATCTCAATCCAATACACCCCCCTAATTCTAATGACTTATACCATCTCAGCCGTTAAATTAATTTAATCCAATGGCATACATATGTCAAATTAAAAGAAATAAAAAGCTAGCTACATACAATTCCATCTCGATCCTCTTCTCCTGGCTCTTCCCAAATTTACAGAAAATATTTTCTTGTTTGGATGTTCATATAATGTTTTCCATCATTTGATGGTTTCCTTTCTTCTTCCCTGATCATATATTGTTTTATTGCTTGGAGTTCTTCATATCCCAATGTCCATGCCCATTTGAAATCTTCAATTAGACACGTCTTTGATTTAGATTTCAATGAATAGAGTAAATTCACATCACTTGGATCGTATTAGATAATCGTGAGTGAATATTATTCTTAAAGATGATTTAAAATTCAAAGCACTGGCTTTAGTAATGGATTGAATAGATCTGCACTTTGAAAAATTAGGTTTTTTTTTTTTTTTGTTGAGAAGATTAGGTTTGGCTGAAGGCAAAATCAACGAAGGAGTTGCATATGCCTCATTGAATTTGACAAATAGGATCCGCTGGATTAAATTAATTTAACGGCTTAGATTTAGTGTAAATTATTAGACTTACACTGGTGTCAACGGATCCTGCCTCTTTTGAAAATATTATTTAAGACGAATCTAACAATATTTTATATGATATTATTTATCTTTATATATTAGTAGAAAAATATAATCAAACTTTATCACATCAATAATGCACATTATCAAACATGTTATCTAATATAGGACGGATGGAGTAATAAGGAAAATGCTAACTATGTCAGGATACACTAGTCAAAGAAACAAATATATTAGAATTGCATTAAATTTTTTAAAAAAGAGATTGCTTTCTATTAATTAAAACTTTTTTATTTTTTTAATTAAAACCTTGAGGCTAAGACACCGGGAAACATTACCCAACTAATAATACCAATAATAAAAAAACAGTAACCTTGATAAAAAGTTTAAAAAGGTAACAATAATGGTGTCAAAAAATCTAGATCAACGAAGAAGGACCGTTGGAAGAGGTAAATTTGGAAGGGCTGCAAGACGCGAGCAAAATGTGCTGGATGGAGAGCAGAATTCCAACAACTGATCGGCTTGTTTCCTTTGGATCTAGTGTTCTTTTCATCATCTTTCTTAGTTCGTTTTCTCAACATTTTTTTTTTTTTGAAAAAAGGTTAGAGAAGAATCTGAATGGAAGCAAAGGTGAGATGATTTTTGGTTTCCTAGCTGACGTTTATTTGTGTAGTGTTTTGAGTTTGGGGTGGTACTTCGGTTTCAAAGTGTTTGGCTAGTCCCTCTTTGTATTTTGTTTGCTGCCTTATGATATTTGGTTCTGGATTTTTGGTTTTATTTTATGAATTTCTTGATTTTGGATTGAAGGAGATGGTGAATTTCTAGGTTTAGGTTCAATTATTTGCCCTTCCATTAGGAAATTAGACGAGCCAACAAATGCAAAACATAGTTAGCACGGACAAGCCCCATTTGCATAATTAAGCTAAATTTTTTAAGTTATTTTTGTTAGTTATTTTTAATTCGTTTATTCGATGGGATCTTACAATATGTGTTATGATTATTCGATCTACATTTTTTCAATACCTAAACAATATTAGTGGGATCATGATTTTGTCAAGTATGTCGGACGGTTCATATTCAACCTAGGTATATTGAATCATAAATTAAAAATTAATCAACCTAGGTATCACAAATTAAAAATTAAAAGTGCATTCTTTAGTCAGTTTGATCAAGATCAGCCAAAGATATCTCAAATGTGTGATTACCTATCTACATGCGGACTGAATTTGATATTCTTTGTATGTTTTGAAATTGAGTCTTGTTAACGAGTGCCCCGAGGGCACTCGTTAAGCATACCAAAACAAGCAATTATTCTTTAGAAAAGTCAAACATTTCGATTTTCAATACATTAATTTACTATTTATAGTCCTTAAAGAGTGCCCCGAGGGGCATTCGTTAACATTTCCCTTCGAAATTTTGGTGGAATTGTTCTTTATTTGCAAAATACTAGTGTTCAACTAACGTGCATTAAAATTATCCAAAGTAATACATAATTAGTGGTATGCTAAATTTCAAAAGAAAAAAAAGTTCTTGTTAATTAGTGCTCTCAGACATTCTTTAAGGATTTTAAAATAAGAAAATTCTTTATAAAAAAGTTAAATACTTTCATTTTTAATGTTACCAATTAGACAAACTTTTATAAAAAGTTACTATTTTAAAGTCTTAAAGAATGTCTCTGAGACACTCGTTGTTATTTAAAAAAAAAAAAACAGTGGCGTGCCAAATTATTTGTAAAAAATAGTGCCAAATTAAACATCAACCATATATATTTAGTCACAGATAACAGACATGTTCTTAATTACGTAAACTAAAGCCAACAGAAACAACATGAACACACAAATTACAAAATCACATGGTTCAATTCTTTGGTCATATGAGACACAAAGAAAACCTAAGTATTTAATCTCATACGTATCATAAATAAATATACATGTCCAGATAACAGTGACACTCCCATGGCTCAACACTAGCTAGTACCTGCAACAAACCAGAAAGGTTAATCCAAATAAACCCAAAAATTTCATAATATATGATGCTAATTAAAATAAAACTATTCATATAAATATCAAGAGTTTAAATTAAGTGTCTATAGATTGGTTAGCACGTGTTATATTGACCTCTTTGTTTGGATGTTTTAGGGTAATTCCGTGGGATGGAACCATGAATTGAAAAAAATTAATTTGGGAAACAGGTTTTTCATCCCTGCATCTATCTTCACTGAAAGTGCGTGCAATTGTATACAATAATACCAAGTGAATGTTTGGTTCTACTTCGACGAAAATTGATTTTGAGTTAATTGATTATTTAAAATTGATTCTGACTAAAATGAATTGCAACTAAAGTGATTTGTGTTTGGATACATTCATATAAAAGTGAGTTGAATTATAACAAACAGTAGCTTCAAGTATAGTTACTTTTAGATCTAAAAAAAAAGTATATTGCTTTTAGTCCTCAAAATTGATTAATAAAAAAAAATGTCAAACATGATTTTATAGAGCTAGAATGTTTTTGGCACTTGAAAAGCATTTCTAAGACATCTAAGTGCGAAATACACACTCACTAAGACTATGATGTATACTGTTTAATTGATTGGATGTTACCGTCTAAGAAAAAGAGTTTAAAAAAATGATTTATATTCGCTGATAAGTGGACATTGTTTGAGTTTTGTTTTTTTTTCTTTACAAAGGAGAAAATTTGTTTTCTTTGTATACATATCTATTTATCGTAAACACATAAGGAAGATAAAATTAAGATGAACATTTAAGTATCCTGAAGTTTAATTGGATATGTATCTATTTGACTATCATTCAATATCATATGATATTTTTATATCAATTTATTTTAGAATAAATTTAAATTTGAATGAAATTTGTCTACACCCATAACCCTAAAGTATCTAAGAGTTTACCTAAATCAAATGATTATTTAGTGTAAAGATAAATGCAAAAGACAAATGTGAGAAAAAGTGCTCTAATGATAACCTTTTCAACCTAAGGTATGTGTTTGTCATGTAATGAATAAACAAAGAAGAAAACCAAATTAATTTGAGACATGCATCAGTTTAGTCATACTTAGTTGTTTGCCACAAACCTTCCATCACAAGCAAATGATAATATAAAAAAGACAGTTCATGAAAAGGAAAATTGAAGCTACTATACCTTAAACTGCGATAAAAGACCTTGAGCCATTGCCTTCATTCATGTGGTTATTAATAATGTTTTCTTCTGCTTTGTGATTCTTGAGATCAATATCTGGATGAATTTTCCTCTTTAGCATCTTCTTCATCAGCTACAACATTACAAATCAGTTAAACCTAACCAATTAATTTCAAGCAAATAATTAATTAATGGCATAGTTCAAATTCAACATTCAACACTATCATATCTACAAAAGTCTCATCACTAATCAAACTATGAAACACTGACACAGACACGACATTGACACCATTGTAAAAATGGAAGTTAATGAACGTAATTACACGTGTGAGTGTCGTGTCAGACAATAGACATGTCTTCGGTGTCAATGTTGCATAGCTTCCTTAACAAGGGAAATAATCTTTAACTACATATATAGCATTTAGGAAGTGCATGATTTAGTAGTAGAACTTACTTTCTTGATGTCTTTCATTGGACGTGCATTTTCCTTAACAAGGGGAATAATCTTCTTAGCAAAAGAAAATCCATTTTTTGCTTTAAGTTTTGGTTTTTCACTTGACTCAACCAAGACTTTGGCTGCAGAATAATCAAGTTTCGTCTTAACATCAGAATCAGCAAGGAATAGATCAGCTAATGTGATCCTTTTCTTTTGATCAGCTTCAACATCATTTGCCTCCATGATTTCATGACAAATCATAGGTGGCACCTCAACAATTTCCTTAAAGTTTCTAATAATCATTTCTTCCTCTTTTCTAGCATCATCATCAACTACATCATGGTTTTCACAAATAACAACCTCAAAGTTGTTCTCATCAAATGTATTGTTGATCAATGGATTCAGTTCCTCTTGTTCAACATCATAGAAATTTTCAACATCATCATCATCAACAACTATATCATGTTGTTTTTCAGCTTCCAAAGCAAAGTATTCTTTGTGATTGTTCATGGATTTCAAAGGATCATAGCCAAGAGTACCAATGGTAAGAATTCCGTCTTTCCAATCACCGAGCATATCGGTCAAAGCAACTTGTTTCAACAAAGCTTGATTATCAGTGTTGTTGATTGAAGGTTCATTCTTTTTCATGTTTGAAGCAAATCCATCTAAGAAAAACAACAATCGATTAAATAAAAGAATAAAAAAGTGAAGAAAATGCACTATTGATTTTATTTTCGACACAAAATTTGGAGCCTAAGTTGTAAATGGAATGAAGTTTAATTAATTTATAGAATTCAAACCGTTGAGAGTGTTGTTAGGATGAAACCTCTTGTGCACCCAATTGAAGATCTGTAACAAACAATTCAATATGATCACATGAATTTATATCGAAGTGTATACTATTTATGATCACAATTTTTAAGACAATAAAGGAAAAAAGTAAAGTAAATTGAAAATGCATATGCATGAGAAATATAATGGCTGTGTTGTATGTGCATGGTGTGATTTACCTTCATGGTTTAATTTCCTTAGAAAGTTGGCAAGAGAATTTGGTGTGGTGAAGGTTTTTGAAATGAAGAGTGGGGGGATGAGGGGGTCCAAATAATGAGGAAAAAAAAGGGAAAACTACAATGGGGGACCAACATGGGTTGTTGAATTAGGTTTTGCCACGTGGTCATTAGACCCCACTGACCCCTTACAATTGGATTTTGTAGTTTGGCAATGTTTATGTCACAACAATGTTGTTGTGATGTGTTTTAGTCACATTGTTATAGTCATTTATTCTTTATGTTTAAGTTGCACATTCTCATGTGGAAAATGCTCAATTAGATGGAAGTTGAATTTGCTTAATTTCCTTCATGATCATGGGTTTATCTTTTTTATCAAGCAATTGGTGTGCAATATATTAACCAATTGGCATTGGTCCAGTTATGCATTTTTTTTTTGCATGAATAAATGTGATTTACGGTGCACTCGGCCGTAGAGAATTCATACTAGGCTAAAATATGCTTTTGGTCCCTAATAAAAAAAATGTTTGAAAAATAGTTTCTGACCCCACTTTACGGATGATTTGGCACATTTTTGCATACATGGCATTAGCTCACTGTAACGAATTTAATAAACATTTTTAAAAAACAGAAAAAATATTTTTGCAATTAAAATAAAACAAGCAAATTTTATTAATCCTTAAAAAAAATTATTAATAAAAATTCATTCATATCTTTGCTGCCCAGAATTTACAGAATAAAAAATTCATCCTCCTCTCCCAAATTCCAATTCCCAGGTCTGCATCTACAACCCTTCACACACCTTGTAAAAAAAAAAAAAAAAAAACCTTCACACATACATTCATCTTCCCAAAAAAATGAATTCCACTCACAAAAACATTTTCGGTACCAAATCACAAACAAATTCATATGTGAACAAATCTTTGTTCTTTCCATCTTCAATAACCACTCACAAAAACTGCGTCACCAGGGAGGAAGATGTGACCATCGCTGGAGTCGTGGACAGCTCCGGTGATGTATTTATGTGAAGGTATTGTCGCTACTGATGAAGGGATAGTGGCTACTGTTCATCGCCGCCGCCGGTTCAAACCCAAATCTGAAAACAAGAAGATTGACACGCAGAGGAAGATGAAGCACATTCAACCAAAATGGGGTGGGGTTATGGTGAAGCTCTCATCCTTGACACGTAGAGGAAGAAGAATGATGATGAAGGAAGAAGAATGAGTTCCATCGAAGAATAAGCAGGGAAGGAAAGGGGGAAAATAGGGGAACCCTAAGATTTTTCTCATTTCTACAGTTTTATTGTTTTTTAAATTAATTAAAATTTAATTGTTTTATTTTAAAATCGAAAAATATTTTTTCTGTTTTTTAAAAATGTTTATTAATTAATTAATTGAAATAAATGTCAAGTGGACAAAATGACGCAGTCAGCTAATGCTACGTATACAAAAATGTGCCGAATCATCAATAAAGTGGGGTCAGAGACTATTTTAAAAAACAAAAAATTTTGTAGGGATGAATTTCAATTTTTTTTTTTTACCGGAGACTAAAACCCAAATTCACTATATTTGCAGGAACTAAAAACATACTTTAGCCTTCACATTATATTCCTGATCTCAAATCTTGATCTTTAAATTTCATATTCTCCTTTGCAAGGATTAAAATATGTCATTTTATACGGAATAACGAAATTCAGTTATGTCTATACAAAATTCATTTTCCGTACATTTGATCCTATAATATTTAGTTCTTTAACAATACTTAAATTATCTCTTAAAAAAAATGTACTTAACATATGATGTACTATTATATATGCAAGTCATCAATAACGAAAAGGCTTAATTGCACTTTTCCTCCTATCTTTTGTCAATTGTGCAATTTTATACCCCGTCTTTTTTTTAGCGATTTTGCACCCTATCTTTGTGTTCAATTGCACTTTTGCCCCCTATCTTTTTGCTAACTGTGCGATTTTGCACCCCCACTTCTTTTTTTTGAGCGATTTTGCACCTCATCTTTTGCCCCTTTTCCCCTCTTTTAATGATGATTTTGAACAAAACACAATTGGCAAAAAATGGGGTGCAAAATTGCTCAAAAAAAAAGAGGGGGTGCAAAATCGCACAATTAACAAAAGATAGGGAAAAAATGCAATTAAATGTACTACATATGCACTTTAGAAAATGTAGTCATCTATAGTATAGTTCTTGTGGACATTTGGTAAATGAGAAATGTTATTAGTTAATTTAATAAGAGAAAATAGAGATTGAACTTGATGTTCTACATAGTATTTCTACAATGCTTTTATCCATACAATTGAGTTACACTTCCAAAGAGTCAGGGAGTATGAGTATTCCTTAATTATTCAATCTTCCATTATTCTTTGTGTTGTGTGACTCAAAATCTTGTTGGAGATTTTTTTTTTTGCTTTTTCTAAAGAAAGTTGAAAACACTACTTGTTTCTCAAGAAAACATAAATATAAGGTGTTTTCTTGCTTGGCAAGGCATATGAGCTGCAAGGCTATTTCTTGAAATGCAACACAAGTTGATTGATGCCTATTGATGACAGTACGTCAACAAATGTTTGAATACATGGATAAATCAGTTCAAGATTCACAAAAGAGAAGTTTTGCACAAATTGGATAAGAATACAGGAATTTAGCTACTAGAGAAATCGTGCCGCGATGGACCTGAATCGTGGCACGTTTGAAGCGTGGAATTTACCTAAAGATGCTGGAAAAATCGTGGCACGATGGATGTGTAACGTGCCACGATGGTTAAGTAAATTTGCTGCCACATAGGATTACTGAGCAAATCGTGCCACGATGGTGGGATTTTTGAAACCCTAATTTTGTGTCTATAAAAGTCAGAAACGACCAGAGATTATGGGTGCGATTTTGGAGACCTAAACAGAGCATAGACGGCAACAGGAAGCTGAAGAACACACAGTGGATCTCACCCAACTCATAGTTGCTTCTGATTTATGTATGTTATATTATTCTATGTATTTGATTGTTTAGTTATGAGTAGCTAAACTCTTAAATTGATTAAGCCATGAGATGAATCTTTGTGATCTTTGAGCATGTAATTTGTTAAGAACTCTCTTTGACATCAATGAAAAACCAGTCTTTATTCATAATTATTTGTGCTTAATGCTTTTCTTATGATTGTTTGTATGACTACTAACCCTAACTTCTTTCAATCACATAAATTGATCTTAGGAATTGAATGACTACTAACCCTAGCTTTTAATCCTGAAATAGTAATTCTGTTTAATTCAACATAGGAACCTAGAGATAGGAAATTGAGGATTATGACTTATGGATTAATGTTCTCACCATGTTTGAGTCAAGAGATTGATCAAAAACACTTAGTTAATTTGTCGTAAAGCTAGGTTAATTTCTTTAAAAGATAAGAGAGCCAAATTACTCAGAGTGAGCAATAGAGGACTCGAAAGTCTTGATCATCTGTTTTAATCCCTTTATCAAACCATTTTATTTACTTTGTATTACTGCATCCAAATCCAACTGCCTAGGGCAATTGATAAATTTACTACATCCTTTATTTTAACGAACTTGCTAAGAAGAAATTAACAACGGTCCTCGTGGATACGAACTTTATTACTACTTCGATAGCTTTTGGTACACTTGCCAAATATCTATCACCTATATATATACAAGGCAAGGATTTTTAGTTCCTACGAGAGGTGAAAAATATGAATCTTGAGGAACCAAAAGAGGGGACTCTTTTTTGGAGGTTTAAGAGCCTGAATCTTTTTTGAGGATTTAAAGGTCTATAACTCACTATTCGTGAATTATTGATGTCGAATCTGTAAATCAATTTTTTTGTGGTATCTAATTTTTTTTTTTTAATGTCTTGAGCTTATCTAATTTAATCAATTTGTAAACCTCATCTGACTAGTTGTGATGTTTGTTGCTTGCCTAAGAAGAATGGAGGGCTTGGGATCAGGAGCCCACATCAAATGAATGAAGCATTCCTCATGAAAATACTTTGGAACATGATCAATAGACCTGAAGACCTCTGGTGTAAGGTTCTTTATAGTAAGTATGTAAGAGGCAATGATCTTTGAAGCGCTATTAGTTCTTAGCCCTATGACTCACCATTATGGAAAGCCCTTGCTGGCATTTGGGAGGAGTTCCAGAACCACATTGTGTGGCATCTTGGAGATGGGAACCACATAAATTTATGGTTCGACAAATGGGCTCCTTGTGGTTCATCTCTTTTTCTGAATGCTACTAATCAGTTAATTGACACAACTCTCGGTATGAAAGATGTTCTTACGGTTGATGGGTCGTGGAATATTGACTTTCTAAATTCCCATCTTCCTCTAGACAAGGCTAATCAGGTTTTGACCCTTCCAGCTCACATGGACGATGATGGTCCTGAGACTATTGGATGGAAAAACATTAATACTCGCCACTTCACAATCCAAAGTGCGTACGATCTTCAATGGGGAAAATTATCATCATATTGATGGGGATTGGAAGAAGATATGGGATTGGAAAGGTCCTCATAAAATCCAAACCTTCATGTGGATAACGACATATGAACGCCTCTTAACAAACTACCGTCGAAGTAGATGAGGAATTGGAGTTTCACCCATTTGCCTTATTTATGGCAATGGAGATGAAATAGTCATCCATGTTTTGCGTGACTGTGTTTATGCAACCCAGGTTTGGATCAGGTTAGTGACATAAAACCATATTACTAATTTCTTTTCTTTGAATTGTAGGGATTGGATCTTCAATAACCTCACCCGTGAGAAGCACGAAGCACATGATGAGGAGGACTTTCATAGACCTATTGATCCTATTCGTATCATTCTTGAACTTGTCCAAGCCATTGGTAGGGACGAGCATCCTCACATGCCACAAGTGTCACTAAACTTTGATACTATCTACATTGGTTGGAAGAGACCACATGGAGATTGGGTGAAACTGAATTGTGATGTAGCTTATAAGGAGTCAGTGGACATCGCAGACTTTGGGGGCCTTATTCGAGACTCTAATGGTCAGTGGCTAAAAGGTTATGCTCGGAAGATTGGAACATGTGATGCTCTTTATGCTGAGATGTGGGGCATATATGAGGGCTTAAGGATATCCAAAAGACAAGGTTTTTCCCAACTCATTGTGGAAAGCGATTCCAAACTGCTAGTGGACATGGTAACATGAAATTGCAAGATTAATGGGGCTATCCCCGTTCTGATCCGTCGAATCCGAGATCTCATTGAACTTCCTGGGGAGGTTCAGATAAACCACACCTTGCGTGAATAAAACAGAAGTGCAGTTTGGTTAGCTGCATATTGTCTTACACAAAATTCTTTTGTGCCCATTGTTTTAAAGGTCCCTTCATGGGAGCTCCAAAGTATTTTATTTGAGGACATTTCTAGAGCTTGCATGCCTAGAAATGTTCGTTTAATTTCTTAATTTGGTTTTTCTCTGAGTTTTGCCCTCTTTTCTTTACCAAAAGAAAAAAAAAAAAGAGTTAGTTTAACATTAGGTTTAGTTTTTTTTTTTTTGTTGAGGGGAACTTTAGGTATAGTTTTGTTTATTTAAATAATAAAATGATCATGACCAAACATTTAACAAGATCCCTCAAAAAAACATTTAACAAGTCAAATTGACGAATAACTTGACTCATTTAAACCAATAGAAACACTTATCACGTATAGTTAGCTATGGGGAAGGAGTCATGAAGAGTCTTTGGATTCATATCTTTGAAATTTTTCAATGAATAGATTCCTTACAAAAACAGTAATTGTATATAGAACAAATCCCTAATTTAATCTACAATTTTTTTAAAACATAAAATTTATTCTTGAAAACTCATGGACATAAATCAGTCCTTCTAAACGTCATTTTCTGTGATAATCCAACAATGACATAAACTTTGTCTTGGTATAGACTATACAATGACTTTTAAACATTTTGATGGTAATTAGATTAATTTTAATTTGTATGTACTGTTGTGTATTGGTGGTCTTACAGTTTGAATAAACGACTTTCAATGACCCCGTTTTTTCAAGAACACCACAAAACATTTACTTCGTATGCATAAATAAATTGTTTTTGGCAAAAACAATGGAGACAATGCTAAAAAAATATTTTTTTGAGGAAGATAAAAACATTTATATGATTTAAATTATATTTGAGTTTATAGTGGAAAACTTTTGTGATGTTTTGGGTTTAAACGCGAGATATCTCCCATTTGTATATAGCAGTGGTTGAAGAAAATACTATGGCTCAAGGAAGTTTTTTTTTGGTTAATCAAGAAATTCACTAGTCTTCTTCAAAAAAAGAAATTCACTAATCTCCCATTTCTAATCACTTAATGTAATATTTGAGTGGTATGAGACATATGTGGAAATTTTAAAATCTTTGTTTAGTATTAAAATACTTATATCACTTTGATAATGACTAGAAATTTTGTTTTAAATATCTTAAAACTTATCTAAAACATTACAATTATGATAATCTTGATAATGAAGTTTCTATTTGAATAACTAAAAGACAATTAATTTGTTTAATTAATATCATAGCTTGACATGGATAATCACAAGTTAGCATTTCCAAAGAAAAAAATGTAGTGATGTTAAATTTTAGATATAGGATTGATTGTGATTGCTTGATAGCATAAAAAAATTACACTGACAAAGAATTAAATTTAAGCAGAAACAAATTCTAAATCAAGGACCAATTTCATGTTGAGCTTATAATGTGGTTGCCAAAGAACATCCGACCATGAGATATTGCTGGTTGGTGCACAGTCACTTTGATGAACTTATTGCTGTTGTTATTTTCTATTCTATCGCATTGTATGAGAACTTTTTTGTCTGGTTTTTTTAATAGCAAAGTTTAGCACATACATAGTGTGTTACATTATCACTTCAATTCTTATCTCTCTTCCTCCAAATCAACTTATTCACCTTACACAATAAAGGTCATTAATGTTTGCATGTTTGGTAAAAATAAGTATAAACTAAAAGTTAACTTATACTGATGGATGATAGCTGAAAAGTTATACTCCCTCCGTCCCAAATTGTATGTCGCTTTAGGAAAAAAAATTGTCCCAAATTATATGTCGCTTTAAAATACCAATGCAACATTAATGTTACTTTTCCTATTATAACCTTAATTATTTATTACCCTCTCTTCTTTCAATTCTTTCATTTATCTTTCCTATATTATTTATTAAGGACAATTTTGTAAAACAACTCATAATATCTCTTTTCCATACAATATTAATTGCATTTCTTAATATGTGTGAAATGCCCAAAACATCATACAATTTGGGATGGAGGTGGTAGAATTAACCGTTAAAAAAAATAAGATAAATTTAAAATAATGTAAAAGTACATGCTTGTTTACCTTTTTTTCCTTTTATAAATTATATTTATAAAGATTATTTGCTTGAAGTAGCTGTTTTAAATATTATAATTTATTTAAAATTATTTTTCATCTCTACAATTTTCCCTCTTCTTCAAATATATATATATATTTTAAAATTACCTTGCACTAACTTCAATGTCATAAGTTTGTAATAAAATTTCAATACCACCAAGTTTGCTAAGATATCACAGGACACATAGTGTAAGATCTATTTAAATTAAAAATATTTAGCAGCATTTGCAGATAATGCAAAATTAAGGTAATCTTGTGTTTTTATTTTGTCAAATGGTTTAGTGACTATATACTTTCACTCTTAAAGTGAATAATTGAAGAATCTGATATTGGAACCCTGATGCCTAAATATATAATGCAATTTCCTCTATGAAATAAGTTAAGCTCACATGGTAGGTGTTCCTTTTCCATTCACAAGGATATGCTGAACAACATAAAAATATTTTTTCCTTCCATGAATTATCGAACTTGCACGGTGGATTTAAGTAAGATATTTTCTTCACTATGATCATGTGCAAAATTAATACAATTTGTGGCTTCATCCTTCAGATTATTATTGAAGGGCAACTAGGCCTCATCAATACTTAATTTTCAATTTTTGGTTTTATCTTTGTGGGTAAAAAATTCTTCACATAGATATTAATAATTTGGTTTTATCTTTGTGGAAAAATGTTTCTTCACATAGATATTAGTAATATTGAAAATCATGTGGAAGCAAATAATTAAGAAACAGAAGGTGCTAATAATTATATATTCAATGAAACTATTGCTCGCTTACATGAATTAGGTCTTCATTTTCTTATTTTCTAGTTGTCCAAGATAACAACAATATAAGCTATAGGCCAACAATGTCTTATCAATGCTACCATGTCTTTAACAGCAATGTAATTAATTTGTAGTTTTTAGGAGGACAATTTTGAATTTACATTCCTGCCAAGATTAATGCCCATCTATCTATATTACTTTATTATTACTAATAAGAAAAGAAATGTCCCTTGAAATTACCATTTTGCCTCTATAAGGGCAATTTGGTAATCTACTTATTGGTTGAGTTTTTTTTTTAAACAATGGTCTATGAATTTCCATTTTTGCCCCTAACCAATGTTTTTTAATTATTTTTTAATTTTTATATTTTTAATAACTTTTAATTATTTTCCAATTTTTATATTTTTAACTTTTTCAATTTTTTATCCCAAATTCAGTTGTTTCTACATTGCCGTTGTGGGAGATTAAGGTATCGTTTGACCCGACATTTTTCAAACTTCTCTACATTTTTAAAGAAAAGTTAGGTCAAACACAATATCAATTAAATGCTTACTAAAAAAAATACTTTTTTTGAACGCATAAAATTGAATAGAATGAGCTTTGACCAGAAGATGTTGAATGTGACTTTAAAAAACTACTTCTCGACAATTTATTTCACAAACACCTCCTTTCAACTTACGCAGAGAACCTTTTCTTTATTTTTTAATATTATATTTTTTTTTTAACAATGGCCTATGAATTTCCATTTTTGCCCCTAACCAATTTTTTTTAATTATTTTCTAATTTTTATATTTTTAATAACTTTTAATTATTTTCCAATTTTTATATTTTTAACTTTTTCAATTTTTTCTCCCAAATTCAGTTGCTTCTACATTGCCGTTGTGGAAGATTAAGGTATCGTTTGACCCGACATTTTTCAAACTTCTCTACATTTTTAAGGAGAAGTTAGGTCAAACACAATATCAATTAAGTACTTACTAAAAAAAGTACTTTTAGAACAAATAGGTTAAATCTAGGGCTAATATTGCATCACCGGTTAACATTTAGAAATAAGAGATGACATTTTGCATAAATTAAATCTAGGGTTAATATAGTAAAGTCACACGAAAAAATTAGGTTAAATCTAGGGCTAGTATTGCGTCACGGGTTAACATTTAGAAATAAGAATGTCATTTTGCATAACTTAAATCTAGGGTTAATATAATTTGTTTAGTAAAATTAAAGAGAAAAATTAGGAACGATTTGTTTATTTTGATTTCCCGAACAATTAACGTTAACATTTTGATCAAATTAAACATGGTTAATTAAATAGGGTTAATACAATAAAATTAAGCAAAGAAGTTAAGTTAATTCTAGGGCAAAATTTTGCGTCCGGGTTAACTTTAAGAAATAAAATAAAATAGGTTAAGTATAGCAACACGGGTTAACATTTATAAGTAAGAGATTAAGTTAAGTATAGCTAGACGGGTTAACGGTTATTCCTTTCCAAAAAAACATCATATAATTGGGAACATACTTTTATTTTACTTTAGATAAACATTAAATGCAAAAGTGTGGAGGGAAAAATTAGGTTAAAATTAGAGATAACATTTTGCATAAATTAAATCTAGGGTTAATATAGTAAAGTCACGCGAAAAAATAGGTTAAATCTAGGGTTAATATTGCATCACGGGTTAACATTTAGAAATAAGAGATGACATTTTGCATAAATTAAATCTAGGGTTAATATAGTAAAGTCACACGAAAAAATTAGGTTAAATCTAGGGTTAATATTGCGTCACGGGTTAACGTTTATAAATAAGAGATGACATTTTGCATAAATTAAATCTAGGGTTAATATAATTTGTTTAGTAAAATTAAGGAGAAAAATTAGAAGCGATTTGTTTATTTTGATTTCCCTAACAATTAACGTTAACATTTTGATTAAATTAAATAGGGTTAATACAGTAAAATTAAGCAAAGAAGTTAGGTTAAATCTTGGGCAAAATTTTGTGTTCGGGTTAACTTTAAGGAATAAGATATTATAATAGTTGTTATGTTATTTTTTATGTAGTGTTTTAGGCTCTGTGTTGTAAAATTTTGGATTACGCAGCTTTGATTTTCACATTTATAAAGGACAACAATTTTCCGTAATTTATAAGATTTCTCCTTCGAAACTAAATTTAAAAAAAATACGTTATTCAACCCGTGCGAAGCTCGGGTTTATAATTAGTTAGGAATTAAAAGTTAATTGATTATATAAAGTGCTAACTAAGCAAAAGAGGGATAATATTGCTGGCATAGCTCCACAAGGGCAAACTAGACATTCACTTAAAGAATGTTCCATAAAAGTGAAAGCTTAGCTTCAAAAGGTTTCAAAGAAAGATTAACCAAGAGGAAACAAAGTTGAGGGAAATTTGAATGCTTTTCAAATTAATGTTGCTCACCGTTGTTAAATATCGGAATTTGAGGAAATCGTTATTTTTTTTGTTTGAAGAGGCTAAAATAGTATATTATCACTATAAAAAAGTCATCTAGCACAAAAGGTGCTAAGAAAGACTTAAAAGATCCAAATTACAAAACCATAAAAGAGAAACAAAACAAAAACAAGGAGCATAGGATTTATGCAGAACATAGGATTTTGCCTCCAAAAATTGTAGTCAAAATTGAATAAAACAAATTTCGATTTAAACCACAAAAACACAAGAAGCTTAACCCTGAACTCCCATGGAAAGAATATGTTCCTCATTATGTTGGAAAATAAGCCTATTTCTCTCTTTCCAAATCGCTATTGTTCCACGATACTATTTATAGTATATAATATTATAAAATAGCCGCTATAACAGTGTTATCGCACAATTACTTAGTAGAATTTGAACAAACTAATAAAGATATTGATTAATTAGTGAATTAGTTACCACTTTCTTAGAAGTTAGTTACACCTCTCTTAAGAGTTAGTTAGTGGTTGTTAATAAGTAGTTAGGTCGTTAGTTTGTTATTTTCCCACAAGTTCTATGTCTGAATCTCATGTAAACATTTACTATCTTTTACCAATCAATACAAATTCTAAAGAGTTTTTCTCTCTATCAAGCTCTCAAATTTAATTTTCTACTAGATAAATCTTGATCTCTTTGATCATATGATTTATAACACAAGCTGTTATTTTTCGTGATGAGCAATTGAAAAAGTTGATCATGCTACATTGTTTTGAGTTTTGAACCTTAGCTAATTGTCAGGTTGCAAGCATTGAGTAAATTCCATGCAACAATAGGGATGACACCTTTGATATATTGTCTTTCAATGGGTCTTAGTGTTGCCTTAAAAACAAATAAAATGCTTTGGATTCTTGTTAAAGCTAATTGGTATATTATCTTTGAGTATTTGAAAGGATATGTCACACATAATGTATATAATGTCAAGTGGGTCCATATATATGAGCAGAATACTAGCTTCCATTTTACTAGCATACAAACTTTAGTCACTACCAAAGCAAAATCTATGGTTGGAAGGAAACATGATTCTATGGTGATAACTGGAATTGTATAAATTTGGACACAACATTTTAATGACCCCTTAAGAAGGATGTTTTAATTTTTTTTGTAACTTTTTGTGCACAAAAGGGAATATCTAATGAAAAAGTTAAATAGTATTCACAAAGGAGAAGTGGGGCATCGTTTAAGATCAATTTTGTTAAGTGTTCCTAATTTAACCTCAATGCAATTATGCATTGAATAACAAAAAATTAGGGACATGGTGTAAATGCATAAACAATTATAATTAATATTATTGGATTCCATTATTTTAAATTGTGTAATCTTACTAATGATGGGACAAAGACACTTAGAGACACTATATCCACGTACACATGCAATTGTTGTTCACTTCTTGTGGTTTAAAGTTTGAACACATGGACCTCATCACTTTCCAGCTCTTTGGCACACATCCCATTCACTTTTACCCATTGCCTTCAAAAGGCATCAAGGTTTACCTCTAGGCATGACAACAAAACATATACTTCTGGGTATCCGTCCGAACCAAACCCATTTTAACGAGTTTTTCTTGTTTCGATTGAATTTGGATATGGATATGGATTTTCCCCCGATTTCAAAAAACGGATACGGGACAAGTAACGGGGATATAAATACCCACCTCGAACCCATACCCAAACCCATCCCGAATGTAGAAAATTAAATTATTACCCCTTATATATAAATAGAAATTGAAACTCTAAATTATTTCACTCACACAGTCAGAGTCTTAGTCACACACACTTATCATAGTTCTCTCTTATCTACTTCCACATCTCACACTCTCGACCTCTCTCTTCTCCATCACCATTGCTACCGATCGCTATCATCTCTGTCCTGGATAATGCATTACAACACTGCGCTCGGGACTGAAAAATAATCTTATTTTTATTAAAAAAAACATTATCCATTGCGGGGGTGGGGATTAGGTGAGTATACCCGAATCCGTTGGGGACGGGGATGAGATTCGATTTCTCATCCCCGCTGGATATGGGTGGAGTAATAAGTAAGTATATAGGAGTGTGTATGGTGACGGGTTACCCGTCCCATCCCGCCCCATTGCCATGCCTATTTACCTCTAACTAATTTCAGTCCAACATAATATTCATTTTTTTTAAGGAAAACAATATTCATTTTTTTGTTAGGTTAAATGTGAAGAGATTTGGGTTAAATTTGAAAATTTAAAAGGTTAACGGACCAATTTACAACATTTTAAATGTTGGGGATCAATTTCCAAATTTTGGAAATGTATAGAACCAAATTACAATGCTTTAAAAATTCATAGGGATCAATTTGAAAATTTTAAAAAATAGAGACTAATTTACAAAATTTGAAAGGATTGCAAAGACTAATTATAGGTTCGTATTTAACAGATTAAAAAAGAATTATAAATTATTAGTTTTTAGAAATTATTTGACACCGATTGTTTTACTTAGTATACTTATACAATATTTCTTTGTAGAATACGAACTAAATCAACCCAAATAAGATGATGCGAGATGAAATATCAAAGTCTTAAAATTCGATGAAATTTTCTAGACTTGATCAACTTAACGAGAACTTTTAATTTAACGGTTGGATAGATTAATTGCCTTCTACAAAGATTTTTTAAAGTAATAAGTATAATAAGTTTTACATTTGTTGTCAATAGATCTCGACTGAAAATGCATTACCTTATATCATTTCAATATCATATAACATGTTAAAAAGTGCTTAATCATTTTGTTGCTAAAAAAATTGTGCAACTTTTTTATAAAAGAAAAACTGGCTAAGTTGACAAAGCCCTAAATGGATTTTGAATTATTTGAAGAGTGAGAATGTTAAAATCAAGATATGATTCTCAATAGATCATTTAAGTGATTATGTTCAAGTTCAATGATCCATAAGAATGAATGTCACGTTGGCATATCATAATCATTGACCATATAATGGAAGTAAAGCAATGCACTTTCCTATCTTTTTATCCCACTCTATATCTTATAGAGTTTGAAGGTATGAACCTTCTAAAATATGTGTTCTTCTATATCTTGTTCAATGGATATGCAAGATTATTCACATCACATAAGACCCACATAGAAATCTTGATAGTAATTGGTTCGTGGCATGATATATGTAGTTGGAATGTATTCTCTGTATATAAACAACATCTTAATGTTGGATAACCACTAGGGTCTAGGAGCATGTAGTGGTGACAAAATTAGGTAATTTGTGGGATCTAGGATGTTACAGTCCAGGTCACTACAGGGTTTCAAAGTGTTATCAATCACTTTCAAAATTATATGAATTATGTAAGAGAATATAATTTAATAATAGGGTTACAATACCTACATGGAAGTTTGGAGTGAAAAATTTAGGTCTAGCTTTATAAGCAAAAGGAAAAAGCAGAAAATTGATCGGGGACATAGCCATAACTCAAGCAAAGAAAATGACAAAAATATGAAGCATAAAAAATAAGGAAAAAAACTAGAGTACTACGAAGATCTCTCATACAACGGGTATTATGAACAACCAAACATATTAGGGTTTTTTTCTTCATCTGAGTTTTTGATTTTGGAGTCTTTTTTACAGTGGTGGTCAGGGTTTGATCCCCAGACCTTGCATACATTATGCATTGTCCATCCCTACTGAATTAAACTCACGAGGACATATTGATTTTAGAGTTTGATACTACTTCAATAAAATCTTGATCAATTCTACAAAATTCTTCCAAATCGCGCATATCATCGGTACCATTCACGTTAAGGATTTTTCTACCATTTTTTATAATCTTGTTGATTGTTATCTTTTGTCACCACATCACTTCAGAACCAACAATGTGCATATTGGGAAGTTTGTTCCTTTCCATGTAGCCTCTCATCTCTCTTGGCTAGATGATTTTTCTTCGTTATATGAATATATCTTCCAAGAGTTTTGATTCACAATATGAGTTGTTGCTGCAAAAAACTTAATGAATATTATCAGTTTCCTCAATCTCATTTGAATTTTTGAAAATGGAATTTAATAGAGGAGCAATATCACGATATTATACTCCATCACTAACAATCTCCTCTCCAGCTCAAGTGGTATTATCAACCTCCTTTGGTGCAACAAAATAACTCTTCTATGACATATGAGCAACAAATATCAATAAAATATTATTATCACCCTATTTCTGAGCTCAAACATTATATAACTTCTTTAAAAAAAGCGTTATTGATACCACACAAATTTATCATGGTTAACATTATATATATATATATATATATATATATATGGTTTTGTTAGAAGACACCTTTAATGAAAATGTTTTTTAGCAAGTTATTCTATTAACATTTGTTAAAAGACACCAACTAATTTTTATGAAGGTGTCTTTTAACAAAGTTATAACTAAAAAGTGGAAATCACACTTTGAGGTGTGGGTTGCTAAAAGATATCTTCATGGGTGGCTTCTAGCATAACCTATATATATATATATATATATATATATATATATATATATATATATATATATATAAGGGCTGCTAACTTACACCCACCTAAAAACACTAAGGTGCAAGTTAGCAAGCTACACCCACCTAAAATTATTAAGGTGCAAGTTAGCAACCTTCACCCATTTTATTATTTACACTTATTTTTATAAGTATTATAAAGGTGCAAGTTAGCAACCTTCACTAATTAACACCCACTTTCATCATTCCAAATATTGTTTCCTTAAAAGTCTGTCTTTATCATATGTTTTATACCTTAAGCATGTCATTGTCTTTTTTGTTTCATTTTTTAAGGATCTTTTTTAAGCTAGTTACAAAATTGCCCTTCTATTTAAAATTAATTAGAATATAAACAAAATGGTGTTTTAGTAAATTATAAGTGGGTGCAGCTTGCACCTTAGTGTTTTTAGGTGGGTGTAAGTTAGCAACCCCACATATATATATATATATATATATATATATATATATATATATATATATATATATGGGTTTTGTTAGAAGACACATTTTATGAAGGTGTCTTTTAGCAAGTTATTCTATGAGCATTTGCTAAAAGACACAAACTAATTTTTATGAAAGTGTCTTTTAACAAAGTTATAACTAAAAAGTGGAAATCACAATTTAAGGGGTGAGTTGTTAAAAGACACATTCATAACCGGCTTCTAGCAAAATTCTCTGTGTGTGTATAAAAGTTGTTTAATCAATTTCCCTTTAAAGAAATACCGTCTTTTAAGCAATTTCCCTTGAGAGTATTACGCAATCTTATTTTACGCTTATGAATTTTATTTAACTTTTGGATAATGATTATAATAACAAAATTATATATGATTCAAAGATGTGATGGATTAATCTTATTATTTTTTATAAGATATAATCTCACAAATATTAATCATTAAGATAATCACGTTTTAGTGCATGCATGGATCTAGGTATTAGTTAAAACAATCATATACTTAAAGGAAGCCAGAGAGTGAGATCTGTTGTGCACAGGACAAGCAAATTTCTTAACTGTAGGTGTTACTATTTGAACTACTCTCGTTGATTACTTTCTTAACCTGTTTTTCTGAAGAAACTTATAATATGATACTGTTATTTGTCGTAGGTGGTTACCTTGCCATTGAATATATGGTCCAATATTGCCTACAAATTAAACGACATCGAAATTGTGTTTTCTTCCTAATTAAGAAGAAAATTATGAGAGTAATGATAAATTATTACATATTTGATTTGACCTCCTTGTGTTTTCTTCTTCCCATTTTCTTGACATTAATGCCGACGTTCATTAACTTTTATGTCAAAATCTTTCAATCACATTACACAATCACCAGCTTAACAGTAGAAGGTAAAATGATTGTAAATTGTTATCTAATGATATAGATATATGATACGATATAGATATGATACGACACTGAAACATTGATATGGCAAAAATTTAAAATTTAAAATACGATACGACCATGATACTTTAATAAAAAATTAAATTTAAACTATATATTAAAAAAGTGAATATGCAAAAATTCTCATAAAATTGTAACTTTCGTCAAAAACTCCATAACTAACTTTTAAGAAACTTCAAAACCCTCTAAAATTGTCAAATGTTAGTCATCACCCCCTCTATTTGTTTTAGCAACGTGACAGTTAACTGTACACGTGACATCTCCATGTAGACTGGATGTAATGCCGGTAATTGACTTTTTTTTTTTTTTATAGTTTTTTTATTTTATTTTTATCTAAATTTTAAATTTGTGTGATTATAATAATAGGCAAATATTTCCCTCAAATTTAACACTATTATGCAAAACACAATCATATATATCATTGAATCTAGACCGGGTTTCTAGCTATATAATGGACTATATGTTGTAACACTTTCTTACCCTCCTCCATAAGACAATAATTTAACATCCTTACAATAACACAATTTAATATTCTCTTTCATTTTTGTTCTTTTCTCTACGTATTTCACAGTAGCCATAAAATGGTTCTAAATAGTATCTAAGATATCATTGAAGAATAATTAGACACAACTAAACAACCTTTTTGTAGAATAGACATGGTAAACATTTATACATTACGAAATTATGAGGTGTATGCAATTGTATTATAGATACATAGGAAAATGAATGTTGATGATAGAAAATTAACAGTGCAGTGCAACTTTTGGTTCAGTGTGTAACAAATAAAATAGATTTTTCAATCACATCAAGAGAAAATTGTAAAAGGAATCAGATTCAATAGGCACTTCACTTTTAGCTGAGATTCATTTGGCTTTGTTTACAAAGTTAGGAATTTTTTCATGTAAAAATACAGTTCCTATACTATAGGAGAAATCATTTCAATATACCTCAATCAATATAAGTCGATGGATTGTTGAGTGCCTTATTTGTCAATTCACATCATAGCTTTTCATTTTGCTTACTGTGCTAGAAGTGGCTCAATCATTCTTTACTTAATTTAACTTAACCTCTCTTACTTATACTTTATTAAGATTATAATATTCTTAATCACGGATTGCCAAATGTCAATTAACAAAACTTCATTGTAACGTCCAAAGTTGGATTGGATTGGAATATGACAACATATGTCGTATTCATTAATTTGAAACTCTTTTATTTTGACACCCCTTATTTTTATATGTGTATTCAACATTTTAATCTTTTACATTCTTATCGCATCATCAATATATAAAATCTATCGCATCACATTTTTTTTTATCGCTCAAGTGGTCACTTGATTACCAATGTCCACAAAATATTTTCCTTATTTTAATAATCTATTAGTGTGACTTTTTTGTTTTGTTTTGAGTAATGTCTATTAGTGTGACTTTTGTAACTAATATGTTGTCTTTAAATAAATTATTGTCTAATGTAGTAGTTTGATCTATTATAAGTTTGAGAGAAAGATGTAACATATTTAAAAATTTATTGGTAACTTAGTTAATACATTTGGAAACCTGAAATGGGTTTTTATAAAAAGTGACATATAAAAAATTCAACAATCTTATGTTTATTGACTATTATATTTGAACATTTTATATTCTCTTACTATCATTCAACGTCTCATTTTATTCCTATCTATATTCTTACCATATCATCAACATATTACATCTTCTTTAAAAAAAATCAACATATTATATCTATTACATCATTCTCTTTTATCTCTTTCTCTCTCAAGGTACACACCAAATATTTTACTATATTCATAGATAAGGTTTAGGGTTTACTCAATGAGAGTTTTATTCACAAATAGGTTTGGGGTAGGAGTTTGTCTATGCAATGAGAAAGGAGCTTTGGTCCAAGCTTTCGGAGCTTGCTAACCAGGTGCGTTAAAACCAAAGGAAGCAGAAGCAATTGATGGCACTACAATGGCTCCAAAATCTTGATTGTTCCCGGTTTCAGTTGAAACGGATTGTCTCCAAGTTTGGGGGCTTAATTAAGATTCGTAAACAAATTCTTAATCTCAATAATAACTTTCGGATAAGTTTTATTAGGCGACAAGTTAATAAAGTGATTCAAAAGTCATCGATGACGTCAAGTTTGATTATATTCCACCTTACATTGCAAATATTACTTCGAATGAAATGCAAGGCCACTTTGGTCTCAAAATAAAAACTTAACCCTTGTAACTTTAGCCACTATGGACACATGATAATTGATGGGACACTGAGGGGAGTTATGGGAACCGTCCACATCGAGGCTAGAACAACCGCACAAGCAAGAGAGATACCACACTCTTATACAAAATCTTTAGGCAATGGGTTTATGGGTCCTCTTACTTATAAGGTGTTCAACCTTTACTCTTTTATCCCATGTGGAACATATAACTCACTTGTACACAACAACACTCCCCCTCAAGTGAGTCCAACAATTCACTGTGCCCCCTTCAAGCGGAAGCTCTTACTTGCTTGTATCGCCGTTGCTGGTTTCTCCAGAATGGGCTCTTACTTGCTTGTATCGCCGTTGATGCTTTCTCCGCAAACGGACCGACACTGCTTTGTACCGTCGTTGCTTTTTTCTGTGCAAACGGACCGACTGCCTCGGTCGTACCCTTCGTCGAACGGGGCTCTGATACCATTGTTAGGACACTTACTCCAGAATGGGCTCTTACTTGCTTATATCGCCGTTGATGGTTTCTCCGCAAACGGACCGACACTGCTTTGTACCGCCGTTGCTGCTTTCTGCGCAAACGGACCGACTGCCTCGGTTGTACCCTTCGTCCAAAGGGGCTCTGACCATTGTTGGGATACTGAGGGGAGCTATGGGAACCGTCCACATCGAGGCTAGAACAACCGCACGAGCAAAAGAGACACCACACTCTTACCCAAAACCTTAAGACAATGGGTTTATGGGTCCTCTTACTTATAAGGTGTTCAACCTTTACTCTTTTATCCGATTTGACACCACATCATTGACGGTAGTTGATCACGGTGTTCGGTGGCGGAGCTACATCGTCCGGTCATATTCCATCGCAATCATTATTATTAATAAAATAATAAATAATAAAGTAAACAAATTAAATGAAAAAACTAGTTTTTAAATGATAAATAAAATTATTTTTATTTATTGAATTATTTTTTAGAGGGTGTTATTAAACTTTCTCTCTTTTTTCACTCACTACTTACAATATATATATATATATATATATATATATATATATATATATATATATGGATTTGCTAGAACACACCCACTAGTTTTTATGTGGGAGTGTTTTAACAAGTTATAACTAAAAAGTTAATAAATAGACATTAAGGTGTATGTTGCTATAACACACCTTCTAAAAAAACAAGTGGGTGTGTTCTAGCAAATCCTATAGGCATTTGCTAGAATACACCCACTTATTTTTTAGAAGGAGTATTTTAGCAAGTGAATAACTAAAAAGTGGTTAAATACACCTTAAGGTGTAGCTTTGCTAAAATACTCCCACATAAAAACTAGTGGGTGTGTTCTAGCAAACCCCATATATATATATATATATATATATATGATTTGCTAGAATTTAGCAAGCTTTAAGGTGTATTTAACTATTTTTTAGTTATAACTTGCTAAAACACATCTTCTAAAAAATAAGTGGGTATATCTTAACAAATGCTTATAGGAGTTGCTAACATACACCCACTTATTTTTTTAGAAAGTGTGTTTTAGCAACATTCACCTTAAGGTGTATTTAACAACTTTTTAGTTATATATTTGCCAAAACACACTTTAATAAAAATTAATGGGCGTATCCTAGCAAACCCATATATATATATTTCTTTTTTAGAGGTACACGTACGTTGTTATTTAGTTATCACTGAAAAACCTTTTTAAATATCTATGTGCTGAAATATGATTTGGGTGGCATTTCACATTGGAAGGTATAAAACATTCCCACCATAAAAAAATTTACTTTAACCATTAAATTAAATGAAGAACACAGTTTTATCATACACTTTCAATACTAGATTATTTCTTTTTCCACCTTCAACCACCCTTCTCTCTCCTTCCTCCCCACCACAGCAACATCAAACAACATGTAAAAATTCTATAAGCTGTAAAAATTGATCTTATACTTCTTGATTAAAAAATCAAGAGACCCATCTGGTGGTGATTACATTTAATTTAATTTGTTAAACTATTACATGCTTATGATGGTCTCACTCATGTCCAATGTGTACTTCAGTGTACTGTGTTGGTGTTTTATAGGAGAGATATGACTAATCACTGTATATAAAAGGTTTGAAGGGTTGGTATATAAATTGAGTATTAGAAGTGAACACTTGTTGAAATACAGTACTAGATATTCTATTTTTGTTGCTATTTGATACTCATTATAGTTAATTTTCACAAGAGCATTACCAATTTGCTTCTAAGTTGGTTAGAAACACAGCAGGACACAAACCTTTTTGTTGCTCGGAATAGAAGAAAACATCCGGTGGTGAGTTAGATGTTGCTGGTGGTGGGGAGGAAGGAGAGAGAAGAGTGGTGGAAGGTGTAAAAAAAAAAAAAAATTCTAGTGTTAGTAAGTAGTGTATGATAAGATTGTGTTCTGAAATTAATCTAACCACTAAATTACACTTTCTCTTGATTTGTTACTTGCATAAAACTTTTTAAGACTGCAATTAAACCATGCAGTACTTATTCCAAAACATGCATATTTTATCACCCTTTGTGTTACCCAAATGGGATACCATAGCATCAGATTAATGCACAATGCACCGTTAAAATGAATGACAAAACTACAGAATATTTGGTTCAATATTATTAATTGATTATTTTCCTAAGAAAACAAAGTTAAAATGAATCTCATATGAAAATGAAATGCTTATTGAATCTGATTCCTTTTTAAAATTTTCTCCTGCCGTGTAATTAAAATTCCATTTTGTTACAAGTTGTACTGCACTATTAGTTCATTTCCTATGAGATCATCAACATTCACTCACCGATGTATCTATAAATACATTTGCATAAGCTACATAATTTATACATTTCAACTAAGGTTTGATTTTATCATTTCTTAAAAAAACATGGCTAATAACCATCAACCCTCACTTCGACCATGGTCGCGCTTTGCCTCATTGCGCTCTGTCACTGAGGCAAAGGGCAGAACACCTGAACCTTCTTCAGCACAAAATGTAGCTGATCCCTCTCTCGAAACATCCCAATCCCAACAAAAAAACACTTCCTTTATTCTCAACAATTCAAATTCGAATGCCGCAAAATCTCAACCAACAACAACAGAACATATTCATATCCCAAACTCAAAAATCGAAAATTCTAATGTCAATGGAAATGATTCATTGCAAAAGGTTCCTAACAAAAATTGTTCTTCTGATTCTGAGGAGTACTCAGGTATAAGGAAGATAACAATTGGTGGTGAAAACAAAGGTGCTTGTATGAAAATAATCCAAACTAGGAAAAAACCAAATCAACTTCACAAAATGGAAAATTTAAAGATCAAAGGCTATGATGATCAAAGTAAGAAAGTAAGAACAATATCTTCACCACCAATGGTTGGTGTGTACATGAATAGCAATGTGCAGTGTGTGAATAATTCATTGTTATTACATGCTTCTTGTACCCACCATGATCCAGGGGTGCAACTTACACTTTCAAAGAAGCCATTTGGTAAAGGCTATATCAAGTGGTAGTGAAATTAATTGATTTGGAGGCGGTGTTTCAAGTATTGTTATGGTTTATAGTATTGTTACAAGTAGTAGTGAAATAATCTATCTTTTGCATTGGAATCTGTTGTGTTTTCTACTATACTAATATGGTTTATAGTATTGTTAATGGCGAGTTTATGGCCCATTTACCTTATGCTCCATTTAGTTTATTTAGGGTCATGAATGAAAGAAATATGATAAAAAAATTCGAGGGTTGAGATTTAAAAATAAATTAAACATGTATTTTTTTTAATAAAATATAATTTTAAAAGTCATAACACTTTCCCTCTTTTCACCTTCCTCGTCAGAAATAACCAAAAATAAAAAACTTTTCCTCTACCCTCTCATCACCTTCAAGATCCATCGATCGTACCGTCGTTCATCCCGATCGCAGCCGTTCATCCCTCAATAACAAGATCACTCCTCTCCCGTCTTCTTTTCATTGCCCCTTCTTCCTCTAACCGTTGTCTCACCGCTGCTATTTCTTTTTTATTTGGTTTTTGCATCTCTTTTGATCTGTATTTTAAAATCATCACATATTAATTTATTTTTAAACTTCAACCCTTGAATTTTTTTATCAATGTCTTTCATTGACCCTAAATGGACTAAATGGAGCATGAGATAAATGGAGTATACCTGATCTCGTTAATAGCATGAGATTTCTTGTCATTTTCCTTCAAGTTACATTCAAAGTATTTATGTTCTTACCACCCATATTTTATTGGTTTGTTATTTCTGGTGGTATCATAGTGAAATATTCATAGAATCCAATTCAAGCAGCAGTTTTGCAAAGCACTTGTAAGTAGCAACCTATATATGTTATCTTAAGGTCGTACAACTTTTAATGTGAAGGAGAGTTTGGATAAAATCGTAGCCCTCTAACAAACTACAGAATAACCAAAACTATTTAAACTACACATAACATATATGTGTGATCAAAACTATTTTGTAACAAAAAAAGGTCATAAAACCATTGTAGAATACTTAAGAATTAAACAACAAAGGTAAAGAAACAGACGGAGAGTGAGAGAGATTACGATAAGGATTTCCATGGGATTTTGATGGTTTCTTTTAACAAATATTTTATATCTTCTCCTTCAACATAATATTTCTTATTTTAAATAAGTCGTTTGATTTTCAAAAAAATTACAAGATGTTTGGAGTATGAGATTACTTAGCAAAATGTAATCTACTACGACTGTGGTTTGATGGAATCATCGGTACTTTGTTTACATTTTGCATATTGTCGGTATTTGCATGATAACTCTAAATTTCATAAGCATGATTCAATTGAAATGTTGGATTCAATTTTAAAAATTAGAAAAATCAAGGGACCAAAATCGTGAATTTAAAAATTGGAGGACTAAAATCCAAAAATTGATTAAATGGGGGACTAAAATTGCAATTAAATCTAAAAAGTATTACTAATTAATAATCATATGTGACAAATCATCTCAATGCTTATTTAATATTTTGTACTAGATAATTTTGTACTAATCCAGTCATCTCATATATGCCCTTTTTCCTTCATTGAATCTCTTCTGTTAATAATATCATAACGCAACTAGATATTTTAAATTGAGCTGCTTATAGAAAACATTTTTTTAATGCTCAGAAAACTTGTTGGTTGAAGCAAAATGCAAGTTGGGAGAATTTAATTTTGGCTATGGAGAGGGATTGCAATGTATTAGAATATTAATCAATAACTGGCTTGTAACTAAAAGTTAGTTATGTTTATTTCAAAATTTGTTAGTTAGTTAGATAGCTTGTTCTACAAGCAAGTAATATTGTGTCTATAAAAGGCTTTGTATTGTGAAACTTCAAGTCTTAATGAGAGTACACAATTCATAGAAATCATTATATTCTTCTCTTTTCATATTTTCTATTATATTCTTGTTATTTCTCAATCTTACTCACAACTGTTTATTTCAATAAGCACTTTTGCGCATCAGAAACATAGTTTCTACTCTAACACAATGAAGTCTCAAATTCTTTATTTTTAATTTGTAGTTTTTTCCTTTAAAAATAGAAGAAATTAGGTCCAAAATCAAATGGCACAATAAAAAGAAAATTGCCCTTCTCCCATCAAGATTTGCTCACTCCTATACAAACTGATGAAAATACCCCCAGCGTGACTTAAGTCACCCTGGGATTAAAACCTGAGTGGGTTAAGTCACTCTGCGATACAACATACGTGATTTAAGTCACGCTCGATACTTTCAACGTGAGTTAACTCAGAGTGACTTAACTCACTCGGGTTGTAACTCAGGGTGACTTAACTCACCCAGATTGTAATCTCATAGTGACTTAACTCACGCTGGGATTACAACCTGAGTGAGTTAAGTCACGCTGAGGATATTTTCGTCAGTTTGTATGAGAGTAAGCAAATCTTGATGGAAGAAGAGCAATTTTCAATAAAAAAAACATGTTGGATTGATTTATCAAAATAAATAGAAAAAGATTTTCTTTTCCAACCCTCTGTCCTCGCGCATCCTCCAAAATTTCAATTTTACTCCATTCAGATTATGTAATCAGAAGTTAGTTTTGGTATTTTCAGATTATATAATCCAAATGACAACCAGAGTCCAGCAAACAACAAAAAATGTATGTATATATACGTAAAAAAAAATGAGCAAAATATATCTATGTAGATTTAGAAAATATTCATAAAGTACAAGATTTAACCAACTGAAACATCTATAGTTATATCAAAAAATAATTGTATGTATAATTAGTGTTTAGTTCCTTAATGATATACATTTGAACTAATCTTAGGCAAGGTCTATGTTACCCCAAGCATCACTTTCAAGACTATTATTATTTTCAACTTGTACTATCTACACCCTTCCCATCATCTACTACATTCTTATTATCTTTATCCTTTTTTAGGTATTCTAACTATCACCACATCATTGTCTCCGACTATCACATTACCTGCAACACGATTGTGTTTATTATAAATAATCATCTTATGGATATATCTAGACTCATAGGGCCCTGTACCATCTCTAAGGTGGTGATCCCATAGTTGAGATGTGGTGGAAATTGGACACCTATTCTTCAGATATACCTATAATATAAGTTTTGATGGTTACACATAAACAACGATAACATTAAATATAAACTAAAAACAAAAAGAAAAAAGTATATCATCATAAAATAGTTGTCATTCACATATCCAAGACTCATGGATCGGTCTCTTTGTGATGGTACCCCGTGTAAAGGAAAAAAAAATTATGAGCGCCCTATTTTGGTAGACAATAGAACTACCATATACTTATATTTCTGTGCAATAGTTGTCATTCATTTTTGTTGATAATTCTTGATTTTCTTACACACTGATTTTGTCATGGTGATTTTTGGCAGCTGATGCAGAGGAGTTTGGGGTGGCATTTTGATTGTTTATTCTTATTCATGTATCATGTAGTTTTATTTTGATTCTAATAGTAAAAGTCAGCTTCTGTTTTTGTGTCATCTTTTTCTTTCTATTATTTAACAAGCGCATGTGATGCAAATGCAAGAACTGTAGGGCTCCATACCAAAAATGGACCTGTTACCAATTGTTTAAGATAAATGATTGAATATATTGCAAAGAACCTAACAAAATATGTTGAAGCTCCTCTAAAATATATATATTGAAGCTGGTAGGTTATTTGATATCTATACTGTGGTATAATCTTTCTCCTAAAATCCGGTAAAAATAATCGAAGCTTTAAATTTGACTATTTTCATGCGTGGAAATAGATATGAGAAGGGTATTAAATTGTGTTTATGATAATGATTTAAGGCTAAGTTTATATGTGGCTTCTTAGTGATTTACTAAGTTTGTAAGCTTTCACCTCTCATGGTTCAAATTTCTTCATGAATATGTAATGGAAATGAATTCTCTCCATTGAAAATACCCTTAAGTTTTTTCATGTGGATGATGTGTTTGATGGCGAGGATTGAAAATGGAGAAAAATCAAATGACAAGCACAAAGGATAGTAGTACTCCTTATTTTGTAGTTACTTATCTTTCATAATAGTATAAAATTCCTTTATTACCAAATTCACGTGTCTTTTTGTTTTCGACATCTAAGTTCAATCACCAATTCATTATTGATAATCGGTGAAGATGCAATTGTAATTTTCAATGTGGTCTATAGGGAAGTATTTCGTAACTTATAATAATTAATGTTTAATGGTAATACAAGGTCTATTCTCATTTTTGTCAATTTCGGTTGGTTAGGTTCGCTTCTTAAAAAAATGGTAATACAATTTTTTACCATGACTTATTTAACATCAATAAAAATATATATGTCTCTATTATAGTCGATAGGACCCGTGCGTCGCACGGGTCGAATGTTTAGTTTACCTTAAAAATATGAATTTTTAGGTATTAGACTACTGACCAAAATAAAATAAAATAAATTATCATTTACTCTTTTTTTTATAAGAAAAATACCGGTTACTCTAATAATTTCAAATTCATTTTTTTTATTGAAACTATGTCCTCATCTTAAAAAAATTGAGAAATGAATAAAAGGAAAAACTTCGAACAATATGATATTAAATAGAGTTGAATTTGGTATTGTAATGGTATGGACCAGAAAAGGCCAAACCTAGTTATCTCATGAAATATTGTCTAGCAAGAAAGTTCAAGAATGGCCCCATATCAAGGTCTAAATATAAACTTGTATGAGGTTTTGACCATAGTAGCATAAAGGATGATAAATTGTGGAAATCTACCCCCTAACATCATCCTTGAAAACTCAGAATTCTAGAAGCACTGACAGATAGGCACAACATTGTTGGTAGCATCGAGGGACACATTCAAATTAGACAAGTTCCACCTCCCATTTTGGATTCAGTTGCATAACAAACTGAATATATCCGAAGCAAACTAATGAGTAAAAAGAGCGTATAACTTTGAAGAGACATTATAAATAGAGGATCTTCTCCTCATGTATGATCATGATATTTTTTACTCATTTTCTACGAGGGCCGTCCCTATATATTTGGAGGTTCGGCTCTCGATCAAAAATAGACCTCTAATAAAATAAAAATGTAATTCTTTTTTTAAAAAAGCAATATCTTTTTAAATTGAAAATAAGATCTGTAAAAATAAAAATACAACTGCAAGCTAATATCTTTACCAATCTTGTACTTGTAAAAAAAAATCTTTATCAATCTTTTAGGTTGTTAATTTTTCTAGTTAATTTGCACACATGTAAAAATAAAAGGTTTATAATGTTTTATTTGAGAGAATAATTATATTGTTTGTTCTTTAAAAAAAATTATGATGATTGTTGTTAGAGAATTAAAGCTTTGCTATTTTATACGATAAGTATGGACGAAAAATTACAAGTAATGCTCTAAAAAAATTATATTGTGTTTTTATTTGTAAATATATAATGTAATATGTTAAGGAGAATTTGGTTGAATTGAATAGAGTATTCTGATTTAACAAAAAAAAAATAGAGTATTGAGGATAGACGAGACTCAAATTAAAAAAATTAATAAAAGAAAAAAAAAAGGAAAGAGACAAAAGGGATAGAAAAATTAATCAAAGAAGAAAAACTAAGTAAAGGAAAAGAAAAATCAATCAAAGAAAAAAGAAGAAGAAAAGCTAAAAAAAAAAAATTAATCAAAGAAGAAAAGGAAACAAAAAATTAATAATAATAAAAATAGGTATCCTGGTGGATCGCACGTTCATACCGCTAGGACGAGAAAACAATTGTGATATTTTTGTCGCGCTACTTGTATATATTATATTTTTGTATGCAGTATACAAAAAAAATAACATTTGGGCCCCTAAAATTTGAAGGTCCAGCTCAGTAGAGCTGTTTGCACCCCCTCAAGGACGGCCCTGTTTTCTATCCACTATCACACCTTTGACATCGGAGTATCTTTTACATGTACAACACACACCCCTTCAAGTTCTTTTTACTTTTTTAATGGTGAATTTTTCAGTTCTTTTTTAATAAATTAAATTTTTTTTTTTTTTTTAAGAATTCAAAATGGGATATATTAAGAATGGCGAAGAGAACTCCCTAGTACAAGATGTACCAAAGAGACCACCCCAAAAGACAAACCGTCTTACAAAGTATATACAAGATACAACATTAGTCAAGACTCAAACAAACTAAAGGGTCCGACCACCATCTCTGAGAACGTACACAAATGTGACATTGTTAGCCTTAAGCCACCATAAAGAATGAAATTTAGCATGATGTAATAAATTAATATATTAAAGCACTACAATCATTTAATAAACGTTATAGCTATATTCTCACGGCAGGAAATTCATTAATGAAAGTCTTGTAATAAATCAAATGCCAAGACTACTGAAATACAAGGCTGAGTTTCTTCAATCCATATGCAATCTAAATTCTTAAGAGCATATTTAGCTAAATAATGTGCAGCTTGGTTGGCTTCATGCCTAACATGCAGAAAATTTAAACTATACAGTCTTGAATAATAGAGCCAACATAATTGGGAGATTGTTGATGAGCATTCAACGCTAAAACAACATTAGAAGCATCTGATTCTGCTATAAGATTCAGAAAACACACGTCTTTTACAAATTTCAAACCCTTTCGCATAGCTAAAGCTTCTACAACCCCTGAATCTGGTAATGAAAAGACTTGTCAGGAACTAGCATCAAGGACAACACTTTCATTATCTCTCACCACAACACCAATACCCCCTTTATCACCCTCTATCGGACCTGCTGCATCAATATTTAGCTTATAGAAACCACTAAAAGGAGGTGTCCAATGAACGTCAGATATTGGCAAAATTGGACCTCTACTTAGCGTCTCCACCAACATTGTACCAGCACTCTTAAAATTTACAATAGATCTTTGTGCCTTTTGAATAGTGGCAGCCACATCAACATCAATCCCCTCAAAACATTTCTTATTTCTAGCACACCATATCTCATAACACAAGGCTAAAACATGGACTATAAATATCCTCATCGACGTCAATGATATTTTCCTCTAACCACTTATTAAAAGGAATGTACCTGGAATCATGCGAATTAAATATCACATCTAAAGAGGCTGTTTTGACCGATGGCACTCCATAAAAGAGGTGTGAAATTGTCCCACTAACACAATATAATGAATACAACTTTAGCTATTTTTTAGTGTAATACAATTTTGAATAATGTAGTCTAGCTCAGTTTAACCCCCTTCTTTACCATGGAAATAATTTTAGCTTTTAAAAATTGCCGGTACTCATCTCTAAGACACATACCAAGGCGAATACATTTGTCACTGAAAGCTGCATTCCTATTGCACTTTACCGGCTGCGCAGATTTCAACCATTTGATTGCTGCGCTTTTTTTTTTAATCATTGACATTGTCTTTAGCTAGTACCATGGGTCAATTCTCATGTCAGTTTTTTATTTTTCTCTCGTTATAATCATCAGAAGTTCATTGATATCATCACGAATTCAACCCACACCACTAGGGGTGGACATCGGGCGGGTTCGGGCGGGTTCGGGTCCAAAGCACCCACCCAGCCCAACCCGCGGTTGACATATGCAGACCCCTCGCTGCCCATTTTTCTGTTTCGGTTTAGACGGGTTCGGGTAACACGGGTTACGGGTTACGCGGGTCGGTGTATGCGGGTACAACATAACTATTAACAAAGATTGTTTGCAAGCTCAGGAAAAAAAACCAGGATCAACAATCTGATATCTAGATCTATATCATCAATCATCAACCAATAAAAAATAAAAAACAGAAAGAAGATGAGATTTGAGAGGAAAGAAAGGGAGAGGTTGAGGAGGAAGTGGAAGAGCCATTATTCTTCTCTGTCCAATTTCATTGTGATTTTGTATGGTTGTTCCATCTAAATGAAAAGAAGGAGATACAATGAAGACAAAAACATTCTCTCTCTTTTATTTTCTTATATGGGAGTTGCAGGTAAAGTATCACAAAAGAATAGTCTTTTAAATGGGAGTAGCTTTTATTAATTATTATTATGAATTAATATAGCACCAGAACTTTCCATCGTAAAACCAAAACTAATGATGCCTATCCTATTTTCTATATATGTATTAATTAAATTATACTAATAAATGCATTGTTTATTCCACTGTAAAGTCACTGTCACACAGTCAAAAAAGAATCTCTCACACTCTACCAAAATAAAAGCTGTAACACACGCTTAGCTGTCTCGCCAGTACTGATGAAGATTTATGCGGGCGGGTTCGGGTACCGAGGGGTCCAATTGTTCCACCCGGACCTGCCCGTGTGGACCCTAGCTAAACCGCAAATGTGTGTTGTAGGACCCGAAGACCCGTTTTAAACCGCCCGTTTTTCTTTTTTTGGACCGGGTTGTGCGGGTTACCTCGGGCTGCGGGTTTTTGTCCACCCCTACACACCACTGTGCCAATGGTCATCCAAACTTCAGCGAGCTATTCTAAATATTACCAAAAGTAATAGTAGTAATCGTAATATAAGCTTTGTAAAAAAAATGATATTAGCTCAAAAAATAAAATAAAAAGTAATAATAAGTAATAACCTGTTTTTTTGTTGGTATTTCAAGGGTATCTTTAATTCAGATTTGCTAGCAACAAAAGTTGCATTAAAATAACGATAGTAAAATCTATATTTTTTGTAGTGTTTGTAGTACTACTAGAATAAGAAACTGAAGTAACACAATTTTTTTAAAAGATATATGTGTGTGTGAAATTCGTCTCTAATTCATTTTACAAAAATTGGGAATTTTTTTTTATTAATTAAAGGTACGTTGATGATCATTTTATAAGGTCCACGAGAGTATTTAAACATTTATCTTAAAGTTTTCAAGGCTAAACTCTAATTCAGTAAATAAGTTTTGTAATAAGTGCATAAGATAAAAATTTCATTTTTTTTACTCATGTTTAGCCGCCAACTCTATTTTTTTAGGCTAAATTACATTTGATGATCCCTTAACTATTTATGTAGTATCGCTTTGGTCTCTTAACTTCTCTCTCTTATAAATTTTGGTCCTTTCCGTTAGTTTTAATTCAAAAACGTTAGATTTTCTTCTGGAATTTTTCTGGGATTCTTGTTGTTGAAGGTTGATGGAGATGATATGAAGATGAAAAGGACGAGAAGAAGATGAAGAAAACCTAACGTTTTTGAATTAAAACTAACGGAAATGACCAAAATGAGTAACGGAGAGAAGTTAAGGGACCAAAATAAATCAAACTTTAATTAACGGACCAAAGCAATACTACTTAAATAGTTAAGGGACCAAAAATGCAATTTATCGTTTTTTTTAATTATAGTGAGGTGAGATCGATGAGATAGTCAACTACTTAAGCCACTCTAGTACAGCAGCCCTTAAAGCATAATAATAAAGAACATGTAGAAACATTATCTCAAATCAAAAGTTAGTAGAAAATTGCATGTTTCATGCATGGCTTACCACTTCAAAAATAGACACATATGCATGCACTATAAAGTAGTAGTGAAGACATATAAATGGATCTTATTGAGCAGACGCAATCACAAACAAATTGCTCTCTGCATACTCAGATAATATGCCAATATAGCATAAGCTCTTTATTGGGAACCTCCACCAATGGCCAAAGGTAAACCTGAATTAGAATGGCATATAATATTTGTCCAATATGCTGCTGATTTCATCAAAATATAAGAAAGTAATGTTTGTGGTCAGGAATCATATTTATACAATGGAGTAGAAACAAGTCCTATTGCCTTTTTATTTTTTTAATATAAACATGGTTCTCCATTTTGGATTTTTGACCACAAATTTCTTCTATTTGGAATTTTAGTATTAATTTCTGAGTTGATAGATTCCTCTCTTAACTTAATGTAAAACATGCTTAAAAGAATAGTAGAACTTTTTTTAAATTGCAAAGGTTTGCATTGCGAGTTTTTTATGTTGAGGATGAGTATCAAATCATTGACATCCTACTTACATATCTCACTTCAGACCATCCTTATATTCTAAAATAATAGCAGATCTTACATATCCAATCAAGTATTTTGCAATGAAATAGTTTGGATCTTTGACTTTTAACAATTTTTATATATGTTTTATTTATGTTTTTATTAAAACTCCGAATTATTATGGTCACTTTACTATTAAAATTGGAGGGTTAAAATAATTAAAAATTAAAAATATTACTTGATTTGAAAGAAACACAAACGGTACAAGTGGGGTATTATTAGAACTAGGCTAAAATATGGTTTTGGTCCCTGCAAATATGTCTCGTTTTGGTTTTAGTTCCTGCAAAATTTTTTTGTTGTTTTTGGTCCCTGCAAAATATTTTGTTTTTGGAAATAGTCCTGACTATTTCCAAAAACAAAATACTGACTATTTCCAAAAACAAAATATTTTGCAGGGACCTTTTTCAAAATCAAAAGATTTTGCAGGGACTATTTCTCTAATAAATGGTTAAGTCATCATGTGACACGTGTGCAAATTATCACAAAAGTGGAGCCAGGGACCAAAACCAAAATGAGACATATTTGCAGGGACCAAAAACAACAAATTTTTTTTGCAGGGACTAAAACCAAAACGAAGCATATTTGCAGGGACCAAAACCATATTTTAGCCTTAGAACTAATATTATTCTATGTCCGTAACTATCTTACATCTTTTGCGTGTTGTATTAGAGACTTCCGTGGACAATATGACAGTTTTGGAGGGTGAGGCAGTAGCCTTACTTGATGACATTCACTTTGTTGATGTGAACTATGGGACCGTGTTGTCTTTGAGTCCAATTCAGCCATAGTGCAATCTCTATCGTCTTCGAGTCATGGTGACTTGGAATTCTATGTTATTGTTGCTAACATTATTTATCTGTGATATTTACATCCCAACTTCAGAGTGAAGTTTATTAGGAGACAAGCGAACATAGTTGCTTATACTTTAGCTAGGGCGGCCTGTTCTTGGACTAGTCACCGTATTTTTTATTCTTATCTTTTCTGGTTGAACATTGATTGATTAATGATAATAATTAATTTTGCTTTGGTAAAAAAAAATATTAACTTCGGTCAATGTGAATGAAAATGTAGAAAAAAAAACACATAATGTTTATTAGAAAATAAAATAAAATAATAGGGTTGACTAAAAAACAAACTTATTTTAAATTAAATTATAATTTTTCGGTAATTTCTTTTTATTAACGACTACTAATAAAAGTAAACAGTTTTTTTATTCAAGAAAAATAAACAAGAATACAGACATATTGTTTGTTTTTTTTTTTTTTTTTACAAGAATACAGACATATTGTTAATAATCTAAATGAAATATTTAAAAATTTACATGTGTCAATTTGCCTGAATACCAAACCGCATATATATCTTTGGAGTTCATGCAGTAGTGGGTGACAGTCTCATAGAGATCAACGGATTATGTTTTATTTTATGGCAAATTCTATGGTACATTCAATATATTTGAATGTACCGGTACATTCATTCTTTAAATTAATAGTTAAATGGGTTGTTTTTTAAAAAAAAATATTATTTTTTATCATTTATAATTATAATAACTAAATCTTATTCATCAAAAGTGTCAACGAAATAATTTTTTTTTTTTTAATTTTTATCACTCATAATTGAGAACATTTATTATTTTTTACGATAATATGTAAAAAAAAGTTACTATGATTCTTATAAACAGTAAAATAATATTTTTTTCTTATGAAATGTTGTTCTGTAAAGTATAAGTATTGACAAATAGCTATTTACAACATAAAAAATGATCATTAATTTATAAAATTAAGATGCAAGAGTACCGATACACCTCATCTTGTGAGTGTACCGTAGAAGTTCTCTTTATTTTATAGCTTCATATCAATCAATTACCTTATAAAAGTATATGATTGTGATCCTTAAAAAAAAGACTAAAAAGTATATGATTGTGAAAATTTGGCTCACAATTGAACGAATCTCAATCTCTAATGCGACTGTCATCGACATATATAAAAAGAGATAAGAGATAAAGCATAATTGTTGTCAAGTGGGAATATGACATTAAAATAACAAAGCCAAAAACTAATTAAAAAAAATCAAATCTCTTATGGCTTTTTGTAAAGTAAATTATCTATCGAATATATTATTCAAATTACAATAATGTCGCATATGTCCAATAATGTTAATTATTTTCCTTCTATTGCAATTCCACTATTATTTTTTAAGGATACAAATCATTCATGCATTTAAATAAAATAGAAAGAAAAAAAAACACGGGATTTTTTTTTTGACAAAAATAAAATGATATTCATTCATTCAAATCGAGATATTACATCATTCAACACCGCTAAAAACGTAAAGGATGAATCTGTGAACAAACTCACAGCATCCAAGTTAATAGCATATAATGGCATAATGCCTACAAAAATATATGATGAAATTAAAGTGACAGGAATATCCATTGCCTTCGGATCTACAACGTTGTCGTCCAAATCTTTGATTGAACAATCGATCTTTTAATATGAATCAAATGAACACCGCACGAAGACGGGAAATCAAACAAAGCCGCACAAGACAACGAACAACAAATCACCACACTTAGATGATGAAATTACAAAGAAAAAAAAAACCTAAATCTATGTGAAAATCACTTATTTAGATTGAAATAAAGATAAAAAGATGAAGAGGGGTGATTTCAGGTAAGAATTGACCCAAAACCACCCCTCAATGAAGAAATTGTAAGAGAAAACCTAGAGAGAGAAAACTAGGGCCGACTTGTTACACGGGACTATTTCACGCCAAACATATTTTTGAATATAAATTTAGGCTTAATAACAGTTTTGGCCCCCTAAGTATCAGGAAGTTGCGATTTTGACCCCATAACAAAATAAAATACAATTCATGCCCCTAAATACTATCCCTTTTGCAGTTTTGACCCCAAGCCAATTTTGACCAAGTGAATGCTGATGTGGACACCACATATGTAATTTTTATTTTTTTATTTTTTTAATTTAAAATATTAAAAAATACACATGTTGCGTTCACGTCAGCATTGACTTGGTCAAAATTGGCCTACAGGTCAAAACTGCAAAAGGTGCAGTACTTAGAGGGCTGGATTGTATTTTATTTCTTTATAGATCAAAATCGCAACTTCGTAATACTTAGGGGGCCAAAACTGCTATTAAGTCATAAATTTATTCAATTATATCTAATTCGATGATCACAAATAACATAACTTTTTGGAAGAGTTGTAAAACATTTCTCATCTGAGTTGTACATGACATTAATTTTATTATGAGACGTACAACTACTTTCAAAAAATTAAACATTTTTTTTTTAAGCAAAGGTAACTTAGCAGAGAGCTAAGACTACCCAAAATATATTAAAAAAAAAGAAGAGAAGGACCAAAAACAAAACACAAAAGAGGGGGACCAAACCAAACCTCTTCAAGAGTTTGCATGTGCAATTTGTTTATCTTAACGTCATATTATATTTTTTTTATTTTTATTGAGTATTAATTAATGGATTTTTATATGTGTTTAGTCCTTGCAAATAAAATCATTTAAAAAATGGTCCATGTATTCCTTAATTCTGGCATTTTGTCATCGCAAAGTTTAATCATTTAAAATTTGGTCCCCCCCCACTGAATCACTGCCACGTCACTAGATTAGCTGATGTAAGTTTGGCATGAAGTGACAAAAATACCTCTCCTTCCATCAGAGGGCAGCGAAACTACTTAGGGGTATTTTTGTTTCTCCACGCCAAACTTTGCTGAGTCAATGTGGGACGTCGGCTAATCTAGTGACGTGACAGTGATTAAGTGGGGGAGGGATCAAATTTTAAATGATTAAATTTTGGGAGGGTAAAATGTCAGGATTAAGAAATACATGAACCATTTTTTAATCGACCCCTATTTGTAAGGACTAAACACATACAAAAGCTTTAATTAATTATTATATAATTAGAAAGCATGACTATAAAAAATACCACATAAATATTAACCACTAATCAATAAATGATCAAATAATATTATTATACAATTCATATAAGGGACAACAAATGGTCAATAACTAATTATTTAAATTGAACTTTTTTATGTATCTTCTAAACAATAAAGATAATAATAAGAGTATATTTATTATCTTCACTTTTGACCAAAAATATATTCCAAGTTAATCATTTATCATTTATTTTTCTCACTCTTGACCATAAATATATTTCAAGTTAATCGATTATCACTCTTCCTTTTGACACATCAAAATATATTATCCAAATTACAATAATGTGGCATATGTCCAATAATGTTAACCATTTACCTACGAGCGCAATTCAACTACTATTTTTGGAGATAACAAATCATTCATGCATTTAAATAAATAAAAAATCACGGGACTATTTCACGCTGATACATATTTTTTAATATAAATTTATTCAATTATATCTAATCCAATTATCACAAATAACATAACTTTGGAAGAGTTATAAAACATTTCTCATCCATGAGTTTAAATGAGATTAATTTTATTACGAGCCATACAACTACTTTTCAGAAAATTAAACATTTTCAAGATTGCTTCTTTTGAAAAAAATAGATTGCCTCTGCATTTTGTTTATCGTAACGTCATATTATTGTTTTCTTCATTTGTTATTGAGTATTAATTATTATATCAATTCTAAGTATGACTATAAAAAAATAGGGCTAATAGTGTTTTTCACCCTTGTAATATATGTTATTTTCGGTTTGATTTGCACCCTCGTAAAAAAAAAAAATTCCGGGAAACACCCCTAATAGGCCATTTTCATAATTTTTTTTTTCAAAAAATTTTGGTTTTTGAATGGCCTATTAAGGGTGTTTTTCGGAAAATAAAAATTTTACGATGATGCAAATCAAACCAAAAAATTTATAAGGGCGAAAACCGAAAATAACATATATTACAGGGTGAAAAACACTATTAACTCTAAAAAATACCAAATAAATGTTACACAATGGTCAATAACTATCAAATATCATTATTATACATTTCATATAAGTGACATCAACCCATCAATAAGTAATTATTTAAATTGAGTTTTTTTTTGTATCTTCTAAACAATAATGTTAATAATAAGAGTAATAGTAATATAGTAATTATAATCTAATATAAAAATCATGCACGGGACACATATTTAGTGTTTATAAATTTATATAAATAAAATAAATATTTCTCAATAACAGTTAAAAAAAATATAAAGACATTGTATTTATCATTATGTGATGACATTAACACCATATTTATCATTATGTGATGTTTTGATATATTTTTAATCAACCACGTTGTAATATTCACTAACAATTATTCTAATGTACTTTGAGAATATTATATCAAATCGTTACTTTGAAAGTGAAAAAAAGATCAACCAAAGTAGTCATTGACTCCTTTTTTTCCCCTTCTCTTCTCTCCTTCTCAAACCCTAGCCGTCATCCTTTTCTTCTTCTTCTTTTTAAAGTGGTGATTTAGGGTCAATTTTGATCCAAAAATCACCCATCTGAATTGTTTTTTCCTTCTATCCTAATTGAATAAGTGATTTCACATATTTTCTGTTTTCTTTCGTTTGTTTTTGTGATTTCGTCGTCTCTGAACGACTCTGTTTTGATTTCCCGTCTTTGTACGGTTTGTTTTTTATTTCCCGTCTTTGTGCGGTGTTTATTTGATTCAGGTTGAAAGATTAGCTTTGAGCAAGTGCAAATCCGATCAATGACAACGACTTTGGTTTCGTCAACGTTGCAAATCCGGAGACATGAATATAGTCATATTAGTCATATTTGTAGGAATAAGTACTTTGCCGTTTTATGTTATTAACATGGATGTTGTGAGTTTGTTTACAGATTCAGCTTTTTGTTTTTAGCGAACTTGAATTTGTATTGTATCGATGTACTCTATCAATTTGAATGAATGAATATCGTTTACTTTTGTCAAAAAAAAAAAAGATCAACCAAAGTAAGTTTGATGAAAAATAAAATAAAAAACATTTTAATGGTTAATCCACCAAATTTGTTGAGATATTTATGTGAAATAAAAGAAGAAAGTGAAAAGAAAGGATGTGTTACGTAACCAAAAAAAAAAAAAAAGCTAGATGTGTTACATGATGCTACTTGAAAAGTTTTGTGATAACAATAATCTTACTTTGATATATATATATATATATATATATATATATATATATATATATATATATATATATATATATATATATATATATATATATATATACATATATAAGTAGATTAATAATAAATATAAGACATCAGACATGTCAAATACAATCGATTCACTAGATAATACTTTAATAATACATACAATATTACAACTGATGCATTTAGCACTATAACCACCAATTCCTTAAGCCAGAGCAAAGAAACAAAATCAAACAATCTGATATTCCTTAAACCATAACATTAATTTTTGTTCATCAACAATATTATTTTTGATCATCAAGGTGATTGGGAGACTGATGTTTATTTTTAAAAAAACAAGATGACTAATGTTGATTTGAGTTATCCGTACTCCACCTGACCACTACCCAGAACCCAAGTGGTTGTCATCATAATGCACACTAATTGCGGGTACATGTCTACTTACAACATTTTCCATTTCTTTTCCAAATTACAAACATTTTGTCTCTAAACATTTTATGCATTTTTGTGAAGTAAAAGAAATAGTCACAAAGAATGGGAAGTTTGAATTATACCTTTTTTAAAATTTACTTATACAACTTATAAAATTAATGTAATAAAAAAAAATTGGTGAAGGTTAGAAAAATAAGATTAGAATGTTTTAGATATTAAACAGCTGTTTTATCAAGGGCCAAAATATTCAGAATAAAGTAAAGTTGAATATTTAAGTAGTTTTAATAAAATCCGAAATGTTATGGATAATGATTAAATTATACGCATAATGGTTAAAACAATTAAGTTTAGAATTAAAACAAATAGTATTACCAAGAACCAGAGTATTTCAGATAATAGTTATATAGTTAATTGAGAATAGATAATCATGGTTAATTTGGTTTGTTATAATTTGAAAGCAACAAATATTTATATTTTTAATTTTATCAAAATCAAAATTTCATTAAAAAAACACCATTTATATTTTTCAAATGTTTAGTGCAATAAAAAGAGAGGAAAGACGGACACTCGAGTGCCCGTCTTTTCGCTAGTGAACAATAATTTTTCTATCCCTCTCAAAAAAAAAAAATCTATTAAAATACAACTATATATTAAATATTTTAAACACTTTATCTGTCCTTTTCATTTTTTTTTTCAAGTATCTAACCTTTTCATTATCATACATATATAAAATGATATATTACTTTATGAATTACTATTGTTTTTTTACCATTTACTCTCTCCATTCACATTTATAAGCAAAAAAATAACTTTTTCGATTCATTGAATATTTAATGTATTTGGTCTATAATTAAATATATAGATTAAATACATTAAATATTCAATGAATCGAAAAAGTTGTTTTTTGCTTATAAATGTGAATGGAGAGTGTAAATGGTAAAAAAAACATATAGACCAAATACATTAAATATTCAATGAATCTAAAAAGTTATTTTTTGTTTATAAATGTGAATGGAGATAGTAAATGGCAAAAAAACAATAGTGATTCATAAAGTAATATATCATTTTATATATGTATGATAATGAAAAGGTTACATACTTGACAAAAAAAATGAAAAGGGATAAAGTGTTTAGAATATTTAATATATAGTTGTATTTGGATAGAATATTTATTCAATGAATTTAAAAAGCAATGAGGGAGTAATTATTATATGTCTATTTAATAATATAATTTTAATATTATTTCGGTTAAAATCTTTGTTATTAAAGCTACTCATTTCTTAATAATTAAAAATATTTCCATTTCGATCTATATAATAATTTATTTAGAGGGATTTGTTCATGATTTTGTTTTGAAAGTGAAATTTAAAGCAAATTATTATCATTGACTATATGATATAATTTGGACTTTCTTGTGACTATATAGTATACACACATTGTTTGGGTTGGTTTGAGCAAACTATCCATTATTTCACAAATGAAAACAATGGTTAAATATAATGCTATTTTATTCATATTTGTATCTGTTGTTTGGTTATCAATAATTTTCTTGGTGAGCGATGCCTTCGAAAGTGATGATGAAAGCAGTAAAACTTACATAGTGTACATGGGCTCAATTCCTAAAGGAACATCATATTATCCAACCTCTCATCATCTCAGCATGTTGCAACAAGTCATTGATGGTAGTAATGTGGAAAATCACCTAGTTCGAAGTTACAACAGGAGCTTCAGTGGTTTTGCTGCCATACTTAATGACCAACAAAGGGAAAAGCTTATTGGCATGAGAGGCGTGGTCTCCGTTTTTCAATGCCAAAATTATCATCTAAAAACTACAAGGTCGTGGGACTTTCTTGGATTTTCTCAATCAATCAAAAGAGATCAAATCGTTGAGAGTGGTTTGGTGACTGGAGTCATAGATGGCGGAATATGGCCAGAATCTGAAAGTTTTACGGACAAAGGTATAAATGTTAGTATTAATCATGGTCATGATATCTTAATGTAATCATCATACTTTTCTTTTAATCGTCATATGTACGAAATATTCATCTCTCATGATACATATTCAATTAATTAGAACAATTTCTTATTATTATATCTAACTAATTTCCTCTTTTACGAAGATTTATTAATAATGATGTTTCTTAAAAGACAAACTTTAGTTGTTTTCTATTATTATTATTATTATTATCATCATCATCATCATCATTATCATTGAAGATCGAACCATTGACCTTCTTATCACACATCTCCACCCCCTCACCTCAACCATCAAACCAACACACATTTGTATCTCTATATTTATAAATGGGGTTGGTCATAATTATTATAGGATATTGACCAATATTATCATTAGGGGTGTAAGTGGTTTGGATAAAACCGATGAAACCGAAAATCCAAACCTAACCAAAACGAAAAAAATATCCAACCTTGTTTGGTTCGATTCAAAATCGAACCGAACCAACCAAAACCGATATAGTTTGGTTCGGTTCTAGGATTTTAATTTTGAAATCCAACAAACCGATAAACCGAACCGATGCCAACCTCACTCCCCATTTTAGTAATATTATCCTTCCTCACACACACACACACACACATATTTGTGATTAAGCTCAAAATTAAAGTTCAACATATGATACTCCTTAATTCATTCACTTTCTCCCATCATCATGATCTCATCCCTCACACTCTATTTCGGTTTTACTAAAAAACAACACTAGACGTCAGTCACACCTAATCTATCGTTCCTCACCGTCGATGGGATCCTTTATCTCATGTTAGTTTTTTCCTGTTAATTATACAAAGTAGTTTGAAAAACATAGAACATGAAAAACAAAGTTCTATGAAATATTTGAGTATGTTGTATACATGAAATACAAATTTGTGAAAATATGAATTTTTTAATTGTATTTTCAATCAAACCGATCAATTGAACCGATCCAAACCAACTAGTTTGGTTCGATTTTTTTTGAAAAATAGTAAAAACCAAACCAAACCAAACCGATGAAGATTTCATTGGTTTTGACATTTTTTTGACCAAAAACCAATCCAAACCGAACCGTCATACCCCTAGTTATCATTTTTATCGTAGGAACAAAAGACAATATATTTTTTTTTTTTACAAAAGAAAAGACAATATGATTAGAAATATTGACAATATCCATATATGTTGAGTGTTTTAATTGGTTAAAGAGATTTTTTTTTATTTTTTATGATCGACCAGGCCTTGGTCCCATTCCGAAAAAGTGGAGGGGAGTTTGTGCAGGCGGTGCTAATTTCACTTGCAACAAGAAGATTATTGGAGCACGTTCGTACGGCGGTGACCAGAGTGCAAGAGACTATGGTGGTCATGGAACCCACACGGCATCAACGGCAAGTGGAAGAGAGGTGATGGGAGTGAGCTTTTATGGTCTTGCAAAAGGCACCGCAAGAGGTGGAGTCCCATCTTCAAGGATTGCTGTATACAAAGTATGCAACACAGATGGTACTTGCAATGGAAATGATATTTTAGCTGCATTTGATGATGCCATTGCTGATGGAGTTGACATTATCACAATCTCAATTGGGAACCCAATTGCTGTAGAATTTCTAAAAGATCCTATTGCCATTGGTTCTTTTCATGCCATGGAAAAGGGAATACTCACGGTGCAGGCTGCAGGGAACAGTGGTCCTAAACCAAGTAGTGTTTCTAGTATAGCGCCTTGGTTATTTAGTATTGCCGCAACTACCATAGATCGTCAAATCATTGATAAGCTCATTCTTGGAAATGGAAAGACTTTTATTAATGAGAGAAATCTTACACAAATTCCGCAACTACCAAGTAGTGTTCTAGTTCAATCTTACACAAATTCCACAAAATACCCTATAGCTGAAATTTTGATGAGAGAAATCTTTCATGACAAAAATTCTCCTACAGTTGCTTCTTTCTCTTCTCGTGGCCCAAATCAGTTGGTTCTAGAAATTATGAAACCAGATATAAGTGCCCCAGGAGTGGATATCTTGGCCGCATATTCACCTATAGCGCCACTCTCAGGCAATATAAATGACAAAAGACATGTCAAATACAACATAAAATCTGGAACCTCTATGGCATGTCCTCACGTTGCTGGAGTTGCTGCATATGTGAAATCATTTCATCCAGATTGGTCGCCAGCATCTATCAAATCTGCCATCATGACCACGACAAAACCGGTTAATTGTACTTATAATGATTTGGCAGGTGAGTTTGCTTATGGATCTGGGAATGTCAATCCAAAACAAGCTATTGACCCTGGACTTGTTTATGACATCACTAAGGAAGATTATGTTCAGATGCTTTGTAATTATGGTTATGATGCTAACAAAATTAAACTTATTAGTGGAGAAAACTCAAGTTGCCATAGAGCTTCCAATAGATCCTTTGTGAAAGATATAAACTATCCAGCACTAGTGATTCCTGTTGAGTCTCAGAAAAGTTTCAATGTCAAGATTCATAGAACAGTTACAAATGTTGGCTCTCCCAACTCAAGGTACATGGCTAATGTCATCCCAATTGAAAATATAAGCATTAGTGTGGAGCCAAAAATTCTCTCATTCAGATCATTGAATGAGAAACAATCATTTGTTGTCACTGCTGTCGGGGGAGCAGACTCAAAACGAATGGTGTCTTCCTCCTCACTTGTTTGGTCAGATGGCACCCACAGGGTGAAGAGTCCAATCATTGTGCAAAGACTATCCTAAACATGTTATTGCTATATTATAGAAACTAAATGTATGACTATTGAGTCTCCAAATAATTATGATGCTTTGTATCTCTATAGTTGTTCATGTTCTTGTTGATTTCATAATAATCCAAAATACAATATACATAAAACAAAAAAAAAAAAAAAACAAGAACATTGAAGAAGGGTAGTTTTACTTGCAGAATAAAATCATGAGAGAAGGCTAATTAATTAAGCCCTATAACCACCAAGTGCTCTTGCTAGTGTTTGAGTTTGTTGTCTAGTGAAAAATATAAATCTATATATATACTAATACTCCACTGATCAGTTAGAGAGAAATGAGTGACCGAGACTACATGTATTGGTAACCATTGAAAATCCATCACATTAAATTGAAGAAAGTGTATTTGTTGTGTGCAAGTGTGAGTTATATCTCCTCCATATTGGATAAAAGTACAGTAAAGGTTGAATACCTTATAAGTAAGAGGACTCATAAACCCATTACCTTAAGGTTTTGGGTAAGAGTGTGGCGTCTCTATCTCTTATATGGTTGTTCAAGCCTCGATGTGGACCGAGCTCCTCATGACCCAACATGTCCATATAAACGAAACCAACACAATCCCTAGTTAAAAGTGGATACAACACTCAATGGAAATTCCTACGTAACATGCATGTAGCAATTCTTTATGAATTCTTTATGCATTATTTATTATTCTCGACTTTAATCATGTCTTTTAAAACTTTCTTTGTAAGTGGTTTAATTACACCAAGACACTAATTGGTATAAAAGTTAAGGACGAAAAACAGTACAAAAAGATGAAATTGGAGCTTAATGGTTAAGGATTTGACTCTCCATTGACTGTATGAATATCAACATTTTTTCTTCTTTTCATAATGACAATAAGAACTGCTATATAGGTATATAAAGCTGCAAGACTTCACTGACAGTTTAAATGAAAATTAAAATTAAAATGTGCATTACATACTATTAACCGTATATATTTCATATATTAATTAAAAGTAAAATTTCAATATTATTCCCCTTTGTGTCTTACTACTGATGATAAATACTGTATTGTACAATGAAAGGTTCTTTGAAAAGCTACTACTAATATTTGATAAAAACGCCATATTAAATATATTCATGATAAATTGTTGTTTATTATAAATATAAGTGTTATTGAGTAAATTGTTGTTTTTTTATTATATCTTACTTATTTCTAACCCAACTTATATTCATGATTAAAAAAAAAACTTAACTAAAGAGTAAAGAGACATAATATGAGTAGGTTTATGATAATTTATCATATTTTTTCGATATATCAAAACAATGGATCGAGATATGATATGTTGTTTACCCAATCATATCTCGATAATTATGACCAACAAACAGGTCCTATTATTTACAAATAATTTTTCCTTTTTGAAAAGAAAAAAAAATCTCTTATATTTAATATTTTTTTCCTCTCAAAAATAGTCTTTACTATTTTTTTTAGGGAACTTCTACGGTACACCTCACAAATTAGGGTGTACCGGTACTCCTTGCTTCATAAATTGATAAATTTATGATTATTTTAGGAAGTAAAGAGCTATTTGTCAAGGTTATCCTTTAGAAAACATCATTTCATAAGAAGAAAAACAGAATTTCATTGTTTATAAGAATCATATTAAATTTTTAACATTACTCATAAAAAATAATCAATAATCTTCATTATGAGTAATAAAAATTCAAAAAAATTAAATTTTATTTCGTCGACACTTTTGGTAAATAAGATTTAATTTTTATAATTGTAAATGATAGATTTCTTCAAAAAAAACAACTCATTTGATTAATAATTTAACAATTTAGTGTATCGGTACACTCAAATATTTGAATGTACCATAGAATTTGCCTTTTTTTTAAAGTGCTAATTTTTACTATTCAAATATGTCATTCAAACATTCTTTCAGAATTTATGCCAATGCCTTTTTTTTTTTTCTTTTTTATCAATTTTTATGCGAATACCTAAAGTCACTTTATACATAATATATATACAGAGGTGAAAACTAGGCTACCCATGAAAGAATGATGGGTAATTTACCCCAACCAATAAAAATTTGCCACATAAACACATATTCATGAACTATCTTAACCCCACAAATAAATTGCTCATTTTTATTGGTTGGTGGGTAAATTACACACCATTCTTTAAAGGTAATTTAGAAAAAACCATATAGAGAATAATAGAATATACATACATCACTATTTTCACTTTTATACCGAGTCTTTTGAACGGTGTCTTTCTGAATTTTGAAAATTTGACCAATTGAAAGCAACGATCCAAAAAAATTGTCAAAAGAAGACAAAAGAATTAAATTTAAAACAAATAACAAAAATGAAGTAGATTGTAAAAGTTGGCTAGCACGTATATATTGATATAGTGGAATCTGAAGTCATCTCTGGAAAAAAACCAATTAAATATTCTCAAACGTCATCTTAGCTAGCCAGGGAAAAAAAAATGACCAAATAAATAGAAAGTTGATATGATGTGAATGCAAAGTTGTAAACAAGAGGATGTTTTATAAGATTTTTTTTATTTTTTTTTGGTTCAAGTTTTATAAGAAATTTTAAATTTTCACATTTAGAATGTGTCACCCTTTTATTCAACTGAGACATTTTATACTTGGGTCGACATTATTTTCAATTAATTGAACTAATAATTTAGAATGAAAAAATTGAGTCAAAAAATAAACTTAGAATGGAAAGTCCATGCCATGACTCAAACTAAAGAGCTTCGTGCCTTTCAGTTATGCAAGTTAGAGTACACGCAATCGCAATAATAAACAAGTAGTTGGATTGTTTGATTTTATTTTATATGTGAAATATTAAATAAATAATCCATCTTAGTAATTAATTTTTTTTAAGACATAAAAATGAAATATATTAACAACGGCAGTGAGTCACCTAAATACAAGATGTACTAAAAGTGTCACCCCTAAAACAGTCAGTCATATAATGAAGGAAACAGAAGTAAAGGTCAGTCGATACCCAAACATAATAAAGGGTCCGACCACCATCTGTGAGTACCCTGCACAAAAGTGGCCTTATTAGCTTTAAGCCACCAAAAAGAGTGAAACTTTACTTTTTCTGCTAGTTGTTCAATGGTGGTTTGGATATTGTTATGAAATTTGTTGTTACGTTCGTTCGAAACCAACCAGACACAATGTAACCAAATAAGTTGAAGGAAGGATTGACGAGCCTTTGAGTGACTTGTAGAGTGAGTAAACTGAATGAAATGGTCGCTAATATTAGGGGGGTCAACACCTGGTATTCCGATCCAACACCTGATATGATGCCACAATGTACTGAAAGTGGCGCAATGAAGAAATAAGTGTGTCGCAGACTCTTCCATGCCCCAACCTGCAACACATAACGCTGCTTCAGTATCGATCACGCTTATTCTTAGTCGACAACCTGTCTCGCAACAACCGTCAAGCAAAGATAGAAACCTTTAACGGCACCTGCTTATGCCAGATAAGATCTCCCGTAGTAACATCTTGAGGATCAGCTTGCGTTGTCAGTTGTTCATAGACACCTCTCACAGTGTAACCACCATCAGAAACAGAGTCCCAAAGCCATCTGTCAAAAATATTAGGCTGCAAAACAACACCATTAAGCAATTGCCTACACTCCTCTAACATCTCCTCCTCCCACACCCTCAACCTTCTCCTCCAACCCCACGCTTCTCCACCAACTTCCCCAGCAGGATCAAACATATCAGCTACTGTACACAGTTTATTAGACATTAAATCAAATAAACGACGGAACCTAGTAATTAATTTCAATACATAGTATGAAGAAGATTCTGTTAGACTAATTAATTTACCAAGTGAACCAGCCAAAACACAAATGAAAGTTGGTCTAATAATTGATGGTGATATGATACAAAACTTGAAAGATAACAGTCATGAAAGAGAGAAAGGTAGACAATAAAATGGAATAGTAAGAAATAAATATTTTACAAGTTGTAACATTCCGATTTTTTTCCTAAAAAAAATATTCCGATTTTAAATTGAACGGGTGTATTTATTTTCTTTTTAAAACAACTTAGAACTTTGTATTAAAGGATTCATGATCTTTTTTAATTTAAAATTAGAAAAAATAATTATTTCGAAAGTGTTTTTCAAAATAAGGACATGATTCAATAAACATATTTTATAAAGTATTTTATAATTGTATTCGGCATCACTTATTAGATTTGTGAAGATCAGGCTCATCACTTTCGATTGCTCAATATGGTGCCCAGACTAAATCTTGTTTCAATCCCAAATAAATATGTTAGAATTCTGCTCATCCCCCTGCACTTTTCGTTCGCGTCCTGCAGCCTTGTTGAAAATGCCTATGCGTGAGTTAAGTCATGCAGCGTAACTTAACTCACGTTGGTTTTCTTTCAATATTTACTTTGGCTACTTTTGCTACTTTCACGCTTGCTCCAAACCTCAACAACAGGATCCAAAAGTTTCAATTCCAAACAAGACATTTTTATATGGTTTCAGTTTCAACACCATCAACTTCACCGATTGGTATGAATGTTAGAAACAATTTAGGATTTAGCTTTCACAGAACTTGAGGGAATAACACAAGCAAGTCCAAAGCGAACCAGAAATCATGAAATTCTTCAATCCCCAAATCATGTGAAATCCAATGAAACAACAACAAATAATGAACAAATTTTCAATGAAATTTGGTGATGATAGACAAAGTAGAGATGGCTATTGTTTCATGGGAAACCAAACTGAATTCATTGCTGGTTTGGTCAATATCCACCGGAGGAAATCGAAGGAATAAATGTGATAGAATAAATGACAAAAGTGGAGTAAATGGGATAGAATAAATGGGAAACCAAACTAATTTCATTGCTGGTTTTGGTCATCCTGGTGAAGTTGTTGTTTTCTAGCAAAAGTGGGATAGAATAAATGACAAAGAAAGGTGAAAACAAAACCAGCGTGAGTTAAGTCACGCTGGTGTTTAGTGTGTGTTTTCTACTTGCGTGACTTAAGATGCACAGACCTTAACACTTGCATGAGTTAACTCACGCAGCGTTAGTTAAATAACACAGAGTTTAACACTTGCGTTACTTAACTAACGCATGGGTATTTTCAGCAAGGTTGCAGAGCGCGAGCAAAAAGTGCAGGGTGAAGAGCAGAATTCAATATGTTACTGCTGGTATCTATACTCCACTTAAACCCATTTTAGATTACTTACTTTGCACTTCAAATACTCTGCATTACATAGATTGGGTTGTGTCCCAGCGTCGAGGCTAAGTAATCAGAATTAGAAAAATATTTAGCTTTGAGTAGTCTAGTGATAAAGAAGTCTAAACCTATCCTTTCAAAAATGGAGTTTCAACTTGTAAAACATTTTCAGGCTTGTTTTCCAAACATTGCCATATTAAAAAGTTTGGGGCTTTTAAACCCCATTTCACCAAAAACTATAGGTGACATGAGTCTTTCCTAAGATAGCAAATGCACTTTTTTTTTTTTTTTGGTGTAACCAAATGCACTTCTAATTGTTTTTTTTTTTGAAGGAGCACTTCTAATTGTTATTGATGCTTAGAAAACACATATAAATGTTTGTTATTACTAATGATAATTTAATATAAAAATCATACACAAAATATTTTCATTAATACGTAAGTTAAATTTATTAGCTTTTCTATATCTTTTAAATAAAAGAAGAAAAATATTATATATATATATATATATATATATATATATATATATAGGCTTAAATGCAGTTTCATCCCCTATTTTGATTGAATTTGGATTTTGTCCCCTTATTTTAAAACTCGGAATTTTACCCCCTCTATTTTGATTGAATTTGGATTTTGCCCCCCTTATTTTAAAACTCAGAATTTTACCCCTCTATTTTACGTTTTTCAGGATTTTGCCCCCCTATTTTAAAATAAAGAACCAAAAAATACTAGAAAAAATAAAGAAACTATTAGAAAATATTAATTCGGGAAAAAAATAAAAAGAAAACAAGATAAAGGAAAAATATAAGGCAACAAAATAGAAAAACGATGAAAATACAAGAAAAATTCAATTAAAAATACATGAAAAAACTAGTTTTCACCTTTAAATATTTGCTATTTTCATAGTAGTTTTTTATTTTTTTTAGAGATCATACTAGTTTATGCATTTTTCTAGTATTTTTTATTCATTATTTTTAGTATTTTTTTGGTTTTATTTTTACTTTTTCATTAAAAAAATTAATATAAATAATTAATTATGTGGATAAAACAGGGGAGGGGGATAAAATTCCGAGTTTTAAAATAGGGGAGACAAAATCCAGAATCAATCAAAATAGGTGGGGTTAAATTCCGAGTTTTAAAATATAGGGGGGGGGGGGGAGCGAAATCCAAATTCAATCAAAATAGGGGGTAAAACTGCACTTAAGCCTATATATATTGGGGTTAATATGTCTTTACCCCCTGTAATATAGGTCATTTCCGGTTGTCCCCCTATAAAATATTTTTATTTTGATTTACCCCCTAATAGACCAAACAAAAATGAAAATTTCTTGAAAAAAATAATTGATTTTTATTTTATAAACAATTTCTGAAAATTTTATTTTATATTTTCTACCTTAATATAATGTCGGCCTTAATTATCAAGTAAAAAATAAAAGACCCATGCACGTCAAAGAGTATTTTGTTAGTTTGTTGTTATAGAAGAAACAACAATTATTATTAAAGTTTTTTTTTTCTTCTGAAGAAACTGAAATGAAATATATTGAACCAAAAATCTGAAAATTCCAACATAATGGGTACCGAAAAACTAGCAAAAAAGTAGCAATTACATCAAGTAACAAAAGGAAAAACTAAACCAAAAAGCGGCTAAAGCAATCCCACTACAAATTAATCCCAAACAAATTAGAGGGTTAAACCACCACATATGATAAGTAAAAGTAAACTTAAACTCATTCGCTTTCAGCCGCCAATATAATTGAAGCTTAATTTTGTCGAGAAGAATTTTAAAAAAGGCCTTTTTTTGACAAAAACACCCGAGTATTTCTTTCACTCCCAAACACTCAGACACAAGTTAGCCAAATGAGATTGAAAACTAAATAGATATTTTTAGGAAAATCGCATAAATTTTCAAACTGAAAAAAATGATCTGATACATGTTCAGGAGGCACCGTGATGACACCAAGCAAGATACCACGACAAGGATTCCAAATTAAAATAAGTCTAAGGAATGGAAAAGATGATAAATATCCTTCATCTTTCCACAACCAGTCACACAAAGCTAAACATTAAACTAAATAATATTTCTCCGAATTAAGTTGTCTATTGTAAGCAAACAGTTACGCAGCAGGCGGCAGACCTTAATGGGAACCTCTTTTTTGATAAATTATTATTAAAGTAACTTCGATATATTTTTATTCTTTTTCTTTTATGTAGAACTTCTTAATTTATACGTCATTTAAAGCATTAAGTATCAAACTTTATTTCCTTCAAAAAAAAAAAAGTAGCAAACTTTATTGATTGTGCGCCTTCAAACAATATCACGCCGCTAAATTTCTTCATGAGTTAATCATACATCTCAAATTATAAGTCAGTTTCGGTATTTAATATAAATTAAGAAATATAACTAGTTTTGCAAAAAAAAAAATATGAGTAATTTTACAAAATTATCATTCATTAATGATATGAGAAAGATAATATAATGAACTGGAAAAAAAAGAGTAATAAATAGTAAATGATATAACAGAAAAAGTGTCATTAACGATTCATTGGTAATGTAAAACTGTTTATAATTTGGAAATTTTTTTTTTTGGAAAACAACTTATAATTTGAGACATATGAAGTATGTTTTAAGAATTTTCAACATCCTTTTATCTAATTTTCCACTCTCAATATGAGTTAGGAATCAAACTCATATCGATCAAGGAATATCCATCAATTATTCAATGAACCTTAAAATAATTTTTTTTGTTTATAATAGTGATTGAATGAAGAATGGAGCATGATTGTTGGTATTCACGTTGCTAATTAATTAGTTTCATCTTCTTAAAAAAAAAAAATATACTTTCATCTTTTTTTTTGTCAAGTAACATAGTGGTTAGAGCTTACACAATTTAATTATGGAGAAGAAGTGGAGTGTCCGGGGTTCGAACCTCGACCATTCCATATAAAATGCGATATATGCTCACGGGATTAGTTTCATCTTTAATTAATTAATTGGTCAAAATAGAGTTTTGGTGTATAAAAAAAATAAATAAATAAGGCAACTAAAAAATGTAACAAATTTTCATAATTTTAAAAAATAAAAAATTTCCAATTGTATTTTACCTAATTCCGCGTTGAAAATGATTTTAAGAAAACAGATTACGGGACCCATAAAAATCATCAAATCAAATCAAAAAACACTTTCAAATAGAATAGAACACGTAGCTGTCTCTTCTGCAAAACAAACACACACGAAACACACAAAGAGCAAAGCAATATAAACCCAACACAACACAACCACAATTCTTCTCCTTCAGCCAACACTCTCACAAACCTTATTCTCTTCATCGCAAACATGAATCTACCCAAAAAACAAAAACATCATAAAACCCAAAACAACACTAACAACACCTAGTTGAAACAACAAATTGTGTTTGTGTTTTTTTTTTTTCTACCATGTTATCTTACAAATTCATAATCCTTATTCCCCTCACACCCATCATTCTTTTCATAATTCGATACATATTATTCAAAACTGGTTTAATACACACAACAAAAAAACTCCACAAAAAACTACAAGATTTTTTTTATCTTTACCAATACCTCAAAGTCCCCGAACTAAACCAAACCATGCAACCGAACATGTTCTATCGTAAAGTTTCGCTTTATTTACATTCTCTTCCTTCTCTTGAAGATTCCGACTTCACCAATCTCATTACCGGAAATAATCAAAACGACATCGTTTTAACCCTAGACTCAGATCAAATCATCGAAGACAGGTTTCTCGGTGCTACGGTTTATTGGTTCTATACAAAAACCGAACCAAATCAAACCGGTGCATTTGTGATCAAGATCAGAAAAACCGATAAACGAAGAATATTAAGTAGTTATCTTCATCATATTACCACCATGTCCGCTGAAATAGAATACAACGGAAAACGTGATTTACGTTTGTTCGTTAATATCACCGGCGGTGGTGGTGGTGGAAGGAGGTGGAGGTCTGTTCCGTTTAATCATCCATCGACATTTGAAACGATGTTAATGGAAACTGATTTGAAGAACAGAATAAAAAACGATCTCGAATCGTTTTTGAAAGCGAAGAATTATTATCGGAGACTCGGTCGTGTTTGGAAACGGAGCTTCTTGTTATACGGTGAATCCGGTACCGGAAAATCTAGCTTTGTTGCAGCCATGGCGAATTTTCTTTGCTATGATGTATATGATGTTGATCTCTCGAAAATTCAAAGCGATTCAGATTTGAAATTTCTCTTACTAGAAACATCACCTAAATCGATTATCGTTGTTGAGGATCTCGATCGGTTTATCACGGCGGAATTGGAATCTCCGGCGACCGTTACGTCGGTGGGGATTCAGAATTTCATGGACGGGATTATGACTTCGAGTTATGCCGAAGGAAGAATAATGATTTTCACGATGAATAGTAAAGAGTTTATTGATCCGAATTTTCTCCGACCGGGGCGTGTCGACGTTCATATTCATTTTCCGGTGTGTGATTTTTCATCTTTCAAAGCTTTGGCGAATAGTTACTTAGGTGTGAAGGAACACAAGCTTTTTCCGGCGGTGGATGAGATTTTCCGGCAGGGAGCGAGTTTGAGTCCGGCGGAGATAGGTGAGTTGATGATTGCGAATCGGAACTCGCCGAGTCGGGCTATTAAATCGGTTATCGGGGCATTGCAAATGGACGGTGATGGGAGAGGGTGTGGGGATATGATCGTACGGCGGATAGAAGATGATGACGTGGAAGATGAAAGTAACCAAGGTGGTCTTTGTGGTGGTGATGGTTTTTCTACGGTTAAGGATTTGAAGAAGATTTATGGTTTGCTTAGATTAAGGAATGTTAAGAGGAATATGTCGGGTAATTTATTGGTCAACGATGAAGGAAGATAATTTGGATTTTGTTTATAGAATAAATTAGGTAGTGCATTTATTGGTTAGAGACCAAATTAAAATGTTTATATTGGTCTTTTAGGAAGGAATCATTTGATTGGGAATTGGGATATCCTTTAGGTGGAAATGTAAATTAGTAGTTAGAATTTAGAATTAGATATGGTTAAGAACGATTAATTGACATGGGAACACAAATAGGAAAGGTAAACTTTTCTTTTTTATGTGTATGATTTTTTGTTTATAATATATAGGAAAACTTTGATTTATAGTTTGGAGGTGGATAAAAACCACAATGTATAGTTTTTTAAGGGAAAATATATGTATAGCAAAAGTTTTTGTCCAAAATCATCGCGAGAAATGTTAATTAGCAGCTACACATGTACCACCACCTTTATGAATGCCGCAAAAGCATCATTCACTTGATATAGCATCCCTCTTTTTTTAATCATACACATTAAATAGATGGATTCAGTCACTTGCCATATGAATAAATTGTTCACTTTATTATTTCTTTCTTTTTCATTATTTCCTTCAGGAGTACATAAGATTCATAAGATAGAAGGACATTTCCAGGTATAATTTCTTCTTTCTTTCTAGGTAGTGATATACTATGGACCGGCATAAGATTTTGGCTTAGCTTGAATGGAATTAAAGTTCTTGAATCTCGTGTGCTTTTCTGGTACTGGGTATCACTTCTACTTGTTGAGCTTCCTGCTATTCATCGTGGGTTGTTACTTGCTAAGGAGATGAATTTTCAAGAGATTTTCTGCTACACGGACGTTGATTTAAGACATTAAGGATCTCCTCAATCTCGTGTTGTTAATGTTCTAAAAACTTTCTCTTTCTAAATTCAAAATCATCTGCACTCTCTCTAAACCACACCTCCTCCTCCTTCTCCCTCCAATCCAAATTCTCTTCTCAAGATGTAGATCGTTTTTGGTGGTGGTGCGACGAGGCGCAACCCTCCGCATCACCTCATCGGTGGCTCTCCGACGGCCGTTCCGCTGGTGACCTTTTGGAGGTTGAAGCAACTGTTCACGGTGGTGTCTCACTGTGGTTCGTTTGCGACTCACGGTGGTCCGTTGCGGTTGGTCCCAGTGTTAGTTTCATCGTAGGGTCGTGGTATATGCAGCTCGATCTGAGTTGTAGATCTGTCATGTCCATCCTTGGTTTTGGTATATGCTTTTCATGAGTTGTAGATCTGTTCGTTGGTTTTTGAGGCCGATCAAAATAGAAAAGAAGATTTAGAAGTAGAGGCACGTCTGGATGTTGTCATCTTGACGTAGACTCTGGTTTGGTGGTGCGTGCGAGTCTCTTTGCGTCTGCACCACCTCCTTATGGGTCTTCCAAGGTTGGCTTCCTCGCCGGTGGTTGTTCTTCTTGCTTCTCATTTTGGTATGTTGTGGTTTTAACGGTGACCAGTCCTTTTAAGCGGTGGCTTTGGCTTTCTACCACCGTGGCTCTAGTTTCTAGTTGTTACTTTGCTCACGGTGTCACCTCTTTCAGGTGGCCGTCGGTGTGCATTCTCCTTGTCAAAGGTGGCAACATTGTTACTATTTGGGTTGTGTTCCCGCTTCAAACCAGCGTCGCTGCCCGTGTTTTGTTGTTGGGTTTCGTCTTTCTCTAGATTTGTGTTTGTATTGCTGTTGTTTTCATGGTGAGGTGGGTTGGCGGTGTAGTTTTTGTCCCTATCGCTGGTTTGTGGGTATGTGGTTGGTGTTTTAAGTGAGGAGGTGGGTGCTTGTTGGGGTGATTTCCTTTAGAAGCAACCTCTGTTACGGAGTTTGGAGAGTGTGTATCACGTTGTGTTGAGCCTTTTCCTTTTTATTTGTTTGTTGTTTAAACTTCGCATGCCATTTCTTTCGTCTTACATATTGTGTGCTGGTTTTCAGTAGGCCGGTTCATTTGGCTTCGAGATCGGGAGTCGGGGTCTAGCTGCAATCTTTGTTTGACTTGATTTGGTTTTTCTCTGGTGTACCGGGGGTGAGGGGTGCCCTGCTAATTTGGTACTATAGTCTAGTGGGCCGATCAGTTTTGATTCGAGATCGGGAGTCAGTTCTTTGACTCAAGTTGGTTTTTGGGCTTTGTGTTGTGCTCTTTCGGTGGGTCGGAGGTTGCGAAGTTTGTGATAGCTGCATGATCATTCGGTTAGGTGCTCTTCGAAATATGGCTCAGCTTGGGTGTTGGGGGTCTGAGAGTTTTATTTTGAGGGTGTTCTTTGTGGGTGAGTAGTGACGATGGGCGGTGGTGGATACCGTGTTTACAGTGATTTTTTTTTTTTTTTTTGAGGTTGTTTTAGGTGGTGACGTGTTTTGGTGGGTTTATCATCAGGGGTGTTTTTAGGTGGTTATGATGTACTGTCTATATGCGGCACCATTTGTATCTTGTTTCGTCCATACCTTGCGTCTTGTAGGGATGGTGTTTAATAATATTTGTCGATTAAAAAAAACAAGGATCTCCTCAATCTTGACTAGCTAACCTCCATTGATCACACTTTTCAAGAAGGAAACAACTGTGCAGATTTCCTAGCTAAGATTGGTGTTTCTTCTACCTTATAGTATGTTGTTCACACCTCCCCTCTGACATGATTATCAGATCTCTTAGTTTCAGACTCTGCAGGAACATGGTTCCATATACTTTAATCTTTTTTTTTTGTGTTTTTGTTCTCTTCTTTTCCTTTTGTTTCTGTCAGCTTTGTAACGAAAAAAATTGAGTCAAGAATCATCATATTAAAATAGGGTCTGAGTTTGCTATTAGGTATCCGAACCAGATCATAAAACCTAGTTGAAGGGCCTCAATGTCATGGGCAAGAATCTCACTTGACTAAAACAAAATTGAGAGCATAAAAAGGTGAGATCATCAAGAAAAAATCAAGTCATGCACTCAATCTTCTTCCCTTTTTTTCCTTTCCTCTCTTAACTCTTTATCCTTCTCTTAATCTCTCTCTGCTCTAGATTATATATTTTTTTTAATGAAGATAGAAGGTAAGATTAAGTGAGAGAAGGAGAGGAAATTGGAAAAGGGATGATATCGTGAGCACAATATAGTGTCGGAACATGTCACAAAAGTTCTGTGCGGAAGCAATTATACATATGTATATTTGAACCCAAAACTATATACAAATGTTCTTTTCAACTTCATATATTTGTTATAACAATGAACAAAACTTTTATTCTATCCCTTTTGTCAAAAAAAAAAAAAAAAAAACTTTTATTCTATTCCTTCTAGTAGTAGTATGACATGACATGTTGATTCTCTTTGAAGATCAGTTTCTGTTGCTTTCCTCTATCTATATGAATATTTATCACATTAATCTTTGATTAGATTAATGTGGTTGGTGATTAATTAAGAAATTTCAAAATGGTGCTTTTAGAATTTGAACATTTAGTTTTGTAAATAAAGTTTGTTTTTAGTCACAATCTCTATTTCGATTAACAAAATTTTAATGTATTAAGGATTTAGATAATTAACTCTTAGATTCAGTATACTTTGTGAAAATGTTTTCTATTTTTTAAAGTTAACAATCCATGTGTCTCACGTCATATGTTAGCAATGACCAATATTCAATAACAATAAGAAATAATTTCAAGATTGGATAATACCTAAAATATGGATCACACATGAAAATGTAAGACATTTGGTCGTCCAAACAAACGAACTCTTAATTTGTCATCATTAGCAAGTAAAACAGACTCAGGATAATGGCTTTACGGGGAAAACACGTATGTTATTATAGTCATATAATAGAGAAATTTGATAGTGATGTATAGCTTTGAATGTCTCTTTTATATTTGAATTTTTCTTAAGGAATATACAAGTTTCTGAAATTAGGTGCTTTCGAAATTTCACAACTTAGCACGTCTATAATTTGGAACGGGTTTGGTAAATGCGTGGCTGCAAGCACATTACACACTTGTACCATTAATAAATTATTATTATCATCATTTTACAAATAACTTGTAAGTTTGAAACTTTGAGAGATGTCTTCTTTCTGCCAAATAATAATGTTTGCTGAGAAATAAATGCTGCACACAATAATGGTAGAACTTCATGGCTGCAGAATAGAGGGACCAGGATGGATGATGTTTCATTTTTAAAAGAAAAATGTTTTGTGTACACTCGAAATGAATTTATATACACTGTCCTCGTAAGCATAGTTCAATTGATAAGAACAATGCATAAAATATGCAAGGGCTACTACCAAAAAATAATATACGTTAAAACAATGAGTAAAAAAGAGAAGGGTAGAGAGAAAATTAAGGGTTAAATATGTGTATTAAATTTAGAGGTTCCTATTTATCATTGTTGTTTTTAAAATTCAATTTAGGTGGCTAGTTGTTATTGCTTGGTGGTGTTTTTTTTTTTAACATTTTTTGAAGGATAGTGTTATTTTCAAACTTTTTTTTTTTTTTTCATTTTCTCAATATGTACAGTTTACATTTTTTTTAATAAGAAAACCAATTCACATCGGTAATAAGTAAAATTGCATCATTCTTAAAAATAAAATAAAAGAGTAAAATTGCATTATAAATGTCTCAAGAAATTTGGAGTTGGATTTGGAAATTACTGGTAGCAGCTAGTGTTCAATGTTTTGGCATACAGAGGTGTCAATGTTTCTTCTGATTGTCCATTTTGGCATAATGAAAACGAGACTATTCTCCACCGTCTCCTCCATTGCTCTCGATATGTTGCGGCTTGGCAGGGTTGTGGTTTCCCTAATCCAATTTCATTGTGGGATGTGGATAATATAGTTAAGGTAATCCACAAAATAGTGAAGGATATTGGGATCCTTGCACCTTTGATTATGTGGAATATTTGGTGTACAAGAAACAAACTAGTTTTTGACAATATTCGTCCAGATATGCACTCGATTGTCACGACAATATTTTTCCAACTTCATCTTGCACACAAAGCTTTTGGTACTGACTCCTTGGTGATTCCTATTCCCACTCCAAGGATGGTGAGTTGGTAGCATGGGAACGAGGACACCATAATTCTTAATTAATGTTGATGGAAGTGCTTTGAACAATCCAGGAAAGGCGGGCAATGGTGGGTTAATATGTAAGCACGATGGAAGTTTCCTTCGTGGTTTCTTCCGTGTTTATCACATGCTTTACTAGGCAATGCTTTAGGCATGTCCTTTTCAAGAACTTAATTTTCTTCTTCTTTTTTTTCCTTTCTTTTTCTTTTCTCATATAACAAAAAAAATATTTGAAATGTAACACGATAACAAATCTGAAAGTTCTTTAAAAAAAATAACAAATTTGAAAGTTTTTGTTTTACAAGATAACAAATTTGAAAGTTCCCTCAAAGAAAACAAATTTGAAAGTTAGTAAGAACGTCGTCACAACACACATAATTATGGTATGAGAAATTTTTTAAAATGAGATAATTTGTTTTAGAAAATATTTTATCAAGTTTTTTTTTAAGTTAACAATAATGTATATATTAAATTGTTATTTTTATTTATTTTGACAGTAAGTTATTTTATTTTCATTTAAACCACTAAAAATGTGAGATCAATTCATAAAATGGTAAAATTCAAAATCAAATTTGTATATTCATCATTTTGTGGTGTTAAGGATAAATGTATGTCCCCCCTCATAAAAAAAAAAATGTCTAAATTTTTGTTCTACAAGACAAATAAACAGTTTATCAGATGATAATCTAAATGTTTTTCAATTTTTTAATAAGTGGAAGTTTGTTGTTTCGATTGATTATCCTCAATCTAATCAAGTTTGTGGATCTGATTTGTGCCTTTTTTTTTCCCTAACAATCATATTCCAAGTAATTTCTTCTACCGTATGTATTTGATATCTTTTAGCTAATGAAATGCATTCATTTGTGGATCTGATTTGTGCCTTTTTTTTCCCTAACAATCATATTCTAAAGGAAAATGTTGTTTTGCACGAAGCATTATTCCACGAAAGCCAAGAATAAGACTAGCCTGACCATGATTGCCACCAAATCCTAAATTATATTATTTTAAAATAAAAAAGAAACTTTTGTAATTGTTTGATTGTACCTTATCGTGGCTTTCGTATTTTCATATTTCGTGGGATATAGCAATGCTGTATTCTAAATAATTTATTCTATCGTATGTATTTGATATCTTTTAGCTAATGAAATGCATTGATTTGTTTCTTTAAAAAAAAAATATCCTAAGTAATTCGAAATCTTTGTGACCCTTCTGAATCTTTTTGGATCATTGACCAATCATTTGAATTATTGGCAACTTATTTATGGTAACTGTGAGTGTCAAATCAAACAAGGATTCTATGCCATTTTGGTATGGAAAGTCACTGATTTAGTGTTAAAAGGCAGCGATAGGCTATATCAATTTAATAATTGTGTATTAGTGGTATCCTAGTTTGTATGGATATCATTTTGCCATTAGTATAAGGAATCTAATTCCTTTATTGATGAAGATTTGGCTATTACACATTATTGTCCTGCGAATGGCAATTATATAAAGCGATGGTGGAAAAATTATAAGCATCTGACAATGAAAAATACAACAACGATTGCCAAAGTAGCTATTTTAACACTTGTTTTTCTTTTTATGTTCATGGAAAATTTGAATATTAATGGTGATGGTGGTGCGTCCAGCAATCAAAGAAACAAATGGATTTATTGGTAAAGTGGTGTCCGGCTACTTGACAACAGCATGATCATCTTAAAGAAGGTGACGGTGGGTGAAGATCATGTAGTTATTCTGATGACAAAGACAAAAATATGGGTTCAAGTTCATCAACTCCCATTTGGTTTCATGGACGTAAGTGTAGGCGCATTGGTGGGAAGTCACATTGGCAAGATGGTCAAATACGACGAGGAGAACAATTAAGGCCCATGAAGAAAGTACATGAGCATCACGGTCGAGATTGATATGGAAGAACCTTTGAAGCAAGATCTGATAATTGAACGTGACGAGTGAGATGATATAAAGCTCATATTCAAGTACGAAAAGCTAGGTAAACTCTCTTTCATCTCTGGCACAATAATAGGTCATACTGAATTCTTTTTGTAATAAAAAAAATATGATTCGAGTGAAAAAAAGTGTGGAAGAAAGTGGGGGTGGTGGTAAACGGGCGAGTAAGTGGCTAGTAGGTGATTGGAGTTCAAATTCCGGTGGCCCGGAAGAAAAAGAATTGTCATTTAATGATAATCATTGCAGTCAATTAAATGCATGTGACAATTATGAAAACTCTAACCACAAAATTTATGATTGAATTAAAGTTGATGTTGACCCGCGTATAACAAACTTAACTTTTTATAAGTTTATCGAGTGTCAAAGGTCCGATTAGTCGGATTAGAACGTTGGTGGATCGTAATTGACCCGTGTACTAATCAGGACCAATCATACCTTTGACACTCGGTAAACTTATAAAAAAGTTAATTTTCTTGTACATGGTTCAACATTGACTTTAATTCGGCCATAAAAAAAGTTGTGGTTGTCCCGTGAGCATAGCTCAGTTGGTAGGACAATGCATTATTATATGCAGGGGCCGGGGTTCGAACCCCAGACACCCTACTTATTCACCTTATAAGGTGAATTCTAGCCGTTAGGCTACCTGACCAAAAAAAAATTGTGGTTAGAGTTTCCATAACTTTCACCTGCATTTTTTTGATTGCTTTGACTATCATTAAATGACGACCCTTGTTCTTTCTGAAAATCGGAATTTGAACTCTGGCCACCTACTAGCCACTTACTCGTCGGTTTACCACCATCCGTAGAGTTACTTTCAGCGCAGAGATAAGGTTCCCACTTTCTTCCACCCTTTTTTTCACTTGATTCATATTTTTTTATTACAAGATTTTTTTTGTATACCTAATGAGCCGCAAATAAAACACAGTTTACCAAGTTTTTCGTACTTGAATATGAGTTTTATATCATCTTCCTCCTCACGTTCAATCACCATATCATCACCAGATCTTACTTTAAAGGTTCTTCCATATCAATCTTGACCCAGACTCTCATGTACTTTCTCCATGGACCGTAATTGTTCTCTTCATCGTATTTGACAATCTTGCCAATGTGACTTCCCACCAATGCGCCTATACTTGCATCCATGAAACCAAACGAGAGTTGATGAACTTGAACCCATATTTCTGTCGTAGTCATGTGTTGTCAAGTAGCCATAGACTACCATCAAGAATTCTTTCAAGATCATCTTTGCGGAACAACTGGACCATGAATTTATTGTTATCCATCTGGATTAAATCCATTTGTTTCCATCATGAATTTATTCTTATGCATCTTCGATTGTGGATAAGTGAATTGGTTTATTCACCACCACTCTATCAATAAGGCACAAGTCAACATGTAGATTTTAAATTTTTATTTTTTTAGAGAATGTACATTTTAATATAATCTGCATTATTTTTATTTTTTCATTTTAATGAATATTGTAGATGAGTTATAAATGTCACAAGTAATAATCACAATGAAACATGATAACAACATTCAGTTCTTAGCACAGAAAGCAAGACCAGATGAAATACATATATGTACTTGTCACACTCCTTTTTTTTTTTTTCCCCAAACTTCAAAATCAAATACAACTTAATTAATCATTAGATAACAACATCAACAAGAGCATGAAGACAACTTCTTTATCTCACTAATTTCCAATTCAGCACCTGAAATTACATCAATCTTAGACCCTTTTAGTGCAATCCCCTTCACATTACCACATTCCAATGCCTTTTTAGAAACTACACTATTAATCTCTTCTAGCAATTTCATAAATGCACCCTCCACATTCACACCAGTAAGAGCTGAAGTCTCTGAGAAGAATAAACCTTGGTCTTCTGCAAACTCAACTGCATCTTCAGTAGGGACCATTCTCAAATCAACAAGGTCACCTTTGTTACCAACTAGCATGATCACAATTGAGTTATCTGCATGTGCTCTAAGTTCCTCAACCCATTTAGCAACATGATCAAAAGATTGCCTTTTGGTTATGTCATATACTAGCATTGCTCCTAATGCACCTCTATAGTATGCACTTGTTACAGCTCTGTACCTATATCAACAACATAATTTACATGTATATATCATATGTCAAAAGAATTTATCTGCAGTATACACATAAATGATCAGGGGTTATTTTTTGATTTAACCGGGGCAGATTCCGTATACAACTACAGAGACTAATTCTACGATATAACTGATATTTATTTAAGATGCCGATCTCTCCCAACATTTTTGGTTCTTTATAAACTTAAGTATCGAACATTTGACTACATACTTAAAAGATTAAATGTCAATAATATGTCATTGGTAAATGATCAAATGTTATCGGTATACTTTTTATATTTGTACTTCTATGAGGTATCTAAACACAGACTAATCTCCTTATGAGAATTTGTTGTGCATATAAGGTGTATTCTTTCTTTTTAACCTAATTTCTTCATATGCAAGAGTCAATAATCAAACTTCTGATCACTTACTTAAGGTACCTGAGTCTCGTGCCACTTGTACCAAACTCATGTCAGTGTGTTATTATTAGTATACTTTAACAATAAGTTCTATTTTTTGAAAATGTATTTCCCTTTACCATTAATGCACACACTGAACAATTTTCAATCCATTGTAATCTAGTCACCTACCTTTTCTAAAGCAGGGTATAATCTTCTAAGAAGCAATGCATTCATCCAAAACTGTTCACTGTCTCATACTTAAAACCCCTTCCAGAACATTAATGTGCTTCTTTGTAATGTATTTTTCTTACGTCAAAATGGTATGTATGAAGCTTAGAGAAACACCAATACTACACTAATATTGCAATAATAATAATAATTAAAAAAATTAAATGTTACCACATGTGTCGGTGTCATAATGAGTGCGTGAATGCTGATTTTTAACTTAGGACCATTATGTACCATTTCGATAAAATAATTAATAACTAAATGTTACCATATGTGTGTGTCGGTGTCATAATCATTATCAGAGTGCTGATTTTAAACTTAGGACCATTATGTACCATTTTGAAACTCAATGTAGCTCAATGGAAATATAGAAGGACAAGAAAAAAGTAAACAAAGAAATCAAACACACAAACAAAAATGAGAGATGAACCTTTCTTGGCCAGCAGTATCCCAGATCTGAGCTTTAATTACTTTACCATTAATAGTGACAGTCCTAGTTTGAAATTCAACACCAATAGTTGACTTTGAGTCAAAGCAAAACTCATTCTTTGAAAACCTTGATAGTATTTGAGTCTTTCCTACTGCTGAGTCACCAATGACAACAACCTTAAACACATAATCTATTTTCTCTTCCATATCATAATCTATTTTCTTGTGTCCATTTTCTTGCTTCTTCTCACCCTGGACCATTTTTCTTCACAAGACAAGATGTTGCAAAAAATAGACCCTTACAAAACCTTGCACCTTGGTCTTAATTTCTCACAACATTCAAAAATATAATAACTTGGTCTTAGGGGTCAAAGAAGCATGAAAGGGAACAGGGAAAAGGTAGGAAAAAATATGAACAAGACAAGACCAATGTTGAAACAATTTTAATAGTGGTAAAAGAATAGGCAAGGAAGTGGGGTCTAGTCTGTGTCTATGCTTTTAATTTTATGCGACATAATTATTGGACATTATTGCTTTCATACCTTCTTCTCATGATATATCATGTCATATTTATTATATACTTTGTTATATTATTTGTTGTAGAATTGGATTCGGATCTTACAGTAATATTAAGTGTATGTTTGGTATCATAATGGATTCTAACATATATATTGTGATATTAAACATGAGTTCGGTCTTACGGATATGAAAAGTTTGAGTAGGATGAGATACTTCGATAAAATTGGTCAATCATATTTTTTTAGTAGAGATGAGTTGTCACAGTAGGTAAATACTTCTCAAACGTATGATAGAAGAATATGATAGCATGTTGTTTACTATATATTCGGCAACACAAAAAATTTGTCAAGAGCACGATGATTTACCGTGATTTTACAGAACCTACTTAGGGTAGCCTAGGAAAATCACATTTGCTTGTCTAATTTTGACAAGTTTATGATAACAAACATAGGTAGCATAATTGTAAATACAAATTAGGCAACATTTTCTAAAAAGCTATATATAGTGGTTTGGTTTGGCTGAGGTTGAGGGAACCGGGAATCATAAGAATAGTTAAAGTGTCTAGCTTTGGTGACTTTGGTCTAATTTATGGCGCAATCCAAGGACAAATATATTGCTTCTCTTTTCCATGATTCTTTCTCCTAATAATATTGAGTCATGTCTCATGAAGAAATAGAAAGGAAGAAAAAACAAACCCTTTGTGATGCAATTGTTTTTCAAACTTCAAAGCCAGAAACTTATATGTTTATTTATTTACGCATGGATGCCAAGTGCATTTTTTAATTTGAATGCAAAAAAACCAAAAACAAATTCCGTTGCCGGGACTTGAACCCGGGTCTCTCGGGTGAGAGCCGAGTATCCTGACCAACTAGACTACAACGGATTGGTAATTCACTTCTTCACAGTATAATATATATTACGTAACGATTTATTAGAAGTACATTTTTTTATTTTTTTGAAAGAATTAGAATTACTTTCTTGTTTATTATGTTATGCACATGACAATAAAATGTTCTCAATTATAAGATAGTTTGTGACATTAGATAAATTACTAATATTTATATATTTGTTTTACAAAATAGGGTTAGATAAATTACTAATATTTAATTAATGTTTTGTTAAAGTATTAAAAAAAAAATAATTTGGGAGAGATTTTTATAATATTCTACACAATTTCATTAAGAAAATACAAAAACTAACTTAAAAATAGAGAACCAAAAGTAGTGATTGAAAAATTTATAGGGACTAAAAGTTGAAGAATTTTTTTAGAGGAAATAAAAAAAAAAATTGGTATATTTATATGGACCAAAAACATATTTAACCCAATAAAATAACCCTAATTTTTAATTAGTTGAAAATTCATATCAATCTTTTTATGCATTTTATACATAAGGTTTGATGAAAAGTATCCTTAATACTTATGAGGCAGCTTCAGGTCAAGCTATTAGTTTACCGAAGTTAGAAATTTTCTACAGTAGGAATGTGCCAGATGCATTGAAAAACAATATTACAAACATTTTAGCGGTTCGTGCTGTTTTAGGTACCGGCAAGTATTTAGAAATGCCATCTATGATTAGGAGGGATAGAACAACCACATTTGCTTACATTAAGGATCGAGTTTGGCAAAGAATTAACTCATGGAGTAGCAAGTGTTTGTCCAAGGCAAGGTACGAGGTTATGATCAAGTCAGTCCTTCAAGCCATTCCCTCATATGTTATGAGTCTGTATCAGTTACCCTCCACGTTAATCACTAATATCGAACGAATGATGAACACATTTTGGAGGGGGCATGGCAGCACTAACCATAGGGGCATCAATTTGTTGAGTTGGGAAAAGTTGTCGATGCATAAAACACATGGTGGTATGGGATTCGAAGATCTCTCGACTTTTAATTTATCGATATTACGGAAACAAGGATGGAAATTTCTTACAGAGACTAATTCTCTAGTATGCCGCATTTTCAAGGCGAGGTACTTTCCGAATAAATCCTTCCTTAATGCGTCTATTGGCCACAATTCGAGCTATGTGTGGCGTAGCATACTTCGTGCAGCAAGCCTTGCTCCGACACCATTCGCATTCAGGTACTGTGACGCATGAGTTGCTGCCACCGAGCCTTGGGAGATATAAATGTAATGTTGATGCGGCTTTCTAGGATCAGTTTCAGCGAACAGGTATTGGTGTGTGTCTTCGAGATGATACCGAAACATTAGTGCTAGCGAAGACGTTACAATTTGATCATTATTTTCCCGTGGCAGTTGGTGAAGCTTTGAGTTTGTTTCACGCTCTTCAATGGATGCAAGATATGCATTTTGATTATATTGATTTTGAGCTTGATTCAAAGGTTGATGCTTGCCATTCTCGCCATACCGATATTACTGAATTTGGAAGCATCATCACTACTTGTAGAGAGATGTTCTCTGCTTCTTTTCCTAACTCCCGGGTAGAGTTTATTAGGCGACAAGTGAATTCGGCGGCTCATACTCTTGCAAGAGAAGTAATTTCCTTAGCTAGTCCCACTATTTATTATGTAATCCTAAGTTGTATTGAACATATTATCATTAATGAAATGCTATAAGCACTTTTCTCTCAAAAAAAATACATAAGGTTTGATTTTCGCATTTACAATGCAAAACCATTCAAAAGAAATTTTTTGGTTTACAGTACAAAACCATTCATTTGAAATGAATATTTTCGAAATAAAACTAAAATTGTTTGTTGGACGGACTGTACTGAATGCTGCACGGATGCATTTACCTTATGTTTTTTTAGGGGACATTTATCTTTTCTTGATGGTAAGTGCATTGTCATTTATTTATGTGGACAAGCAAAGACCAAGACGGCACAGCATAAGCGTTTTACTTAATTGGACTTGGTGTTTCACATGGAACAACAACAAATCTAGAAACCAAATCTGACTCATTTCTAATCTCAAAATCAAAGAAGCATAAACCAAATTCGACTCATCTTTAATCTCAAAATCAAAGAAGCATAAACCATGTTTCGTGGTTGTTGTTAATCTTTGAGAGAAAGAGAAGAGGAAAAGAAGATGAATATATGAGATGAGGAAGAGAAGAAGAAGAGAAGACAGGGGAGAGAAGAAGAGGAACGATAATGAGAGAAGAATTTTTTTTAAATCTTTATTTATTTTTTAAAATAATGACATTTTAATGAATTTAATTATTATTTAAAAACACTGCAAAAATGCCAATTGTATTAAAAAAATTATACAATATCACGCAACATCAACGAATTTGGTGAGTCAGATGGGTCAAGGGACATTTCTGAAGAATCTTTATTTTAAAAGGATAAAATTTAAACAAAGTGTTTTACATAGGGAAATCGAAAATAACCTATATTATAGAGGGGGTAAATTTTTTTTATCTTTCATATGTTTTTTGTCCCTATATTTAATCTTTGATATATAAAATAGGGTTGCATATGTTTTTGGTTCTTATAATTATGTCTACTTTTCGTTTAGTTCCTCTAAATTTTTCTTCAACTTTTAGTCACTCCAAAATTTTCCATTTTCACTTTTGGTCCCTCCTTTAAAGTAAACTCTTGAAGAAATCATATTTTTAAATAAAGTTTTCTAGAAAAATTCATAATATTATAAGAATCCCTTCCAAAAAAATTATAATTTTTAAACAAAACTTAAATTTAATATCAATTTTTATATTTTTTACAGTTAAAAATTCATATTTAATTTTTGTTTTGTTAAAAAATTCTAATTTTTTTACAATATTCTACACATTTATGCATAATTTCATTAAAAAATACAGAAATTAACTTAAAAATAGAGACCAAAGGTAGTGATTGAAAATTTTATAGGGATTAAAAGTTGAAGAAATTTTTTAGAGGAACTAAAACGAAAAATTGGTACATTTATAGGAATTAAAAATATATTTAACTCTTAATTATACATAAAGTCAAATGTATTTTATATTTTTTGACTTGATTCTCCTAGCCAAAAAGTCTGCACATACATTGCCTTCACGGAGCACATGTTTGAACACCAAACCTGGAAGATGATCCAACAAACTTGTTATTTAATCATCTAACTGTTATTTAATAAATCACCAACCTTTATTCAAAAAAAAAATCATCAACCTCAACATCTGGATCTGGAGTAAACAAAAAGAAATTTTTTTAATATTATATTTGAGAATCTTTTTGAATAACAACCAATCATAGGGCATGGAAATAAAATCAAATATTTTTTTAGTAACAACAAATCACCAACCTCAACATTAGAAATATTCACAAATTTTTTATATTGATACTTATATCATGTTGATAAATATTCAACTCATCATAGGACATAGATTTTTTACCTTGGGAAACAAAGAGAGTCTAAGCCCTCATTGGACATAGATTTAGTGACATCATTTTCACTTTCACTTTCACTTTCATTTTCTGTTCTGTTATTTTCTTTGACCTTTAAAAACTACTATAATTGTTAACATGGTAATTTATTTACAACCCTACCAAGTCAAAGTCTCAAAGGATGGAAAATTCCTCTACTACACACCTGGAAACACAAGTGTGGATAGAAGAACTAAGGAGAAAAAAAAAACACTACAAAGTCCAAACAAAACCACTTTCCAAATTGAACTCTTCTTTGCTTCATTCACTTCTTCAAAATGAAATCATATAAATAATATAAAGCCTTTCATTTTGTGCTAAGATCTTTGTTATTCATGAAAGTTTCTTTTGCTTAAAAAGGGTTCTCAAATTCATGGCTATTATTTCTCTTTAAGTCTTTCTCAGGTATGTGTTGACTTTTGAGTCTTCCCTTGTTTGGTTTCTCTGAATATGTCAATAGGGTCTTCCAACTTGCACCTATTTTCTTCTCTGAATATTTCAATATGAATATGTCAATAGGGTCTTTTCTTTTTATGTCTCATTTTCATTGATTAACATTGGTTTTTGATATAGTAACTTCATGCTTCTATTGTGTTTCATTTCATATATTGTTGCAATGTTTTGTACAAAGTTTTGGAGACATTAAATGTCCACAAACTTATGATAGTAATCTATTATCAGTTCTATTGTAGAAAAGAAATTGGTAAATGAATCTGATAAACTCCTTCTGTTTTTGTTTTCTTTATATATTATTATCAGATTTAGACCTTGTTTGGATAAACAGCTTATTTAAGTTCTAATGGAATAAGAGCTTATCGCGTGAGAGCATTCATTGATCAGAAGGCTTTGGAAGTTTATGCAAATTGCAACCCTTTTGCCAACATTTGATAGTGTTATTGATTCATGGGAAGAAAAAGGTTATTATTTTGTATACTGAATTGCTGCATTGTAAGATGATGGTTGTAGATTTTCTTAGTTCTGGTCCTACCTCAACTGCAATTTCTCAAATCATAGAAACTATTGGTGAGTTTCTATGCAGTGCTAATGATGTACTTGTGAATAAAGATAGTTTTAAGGAACTTAGTTCTTATTTGGAAAGAATTGCGCCGATTTTGAAAGAATTGAGGAATGAAAAAGTGAGTGATTCTGAGGCATTCAACCGTGCCATTGATATTATGAATCGCGAAACGAAAGCTGCAAAGCTACTTGCTCAGGAATGTGGTAAGAAGAGCAGGGTTTATTTGTTAATGAATTGTAGGTCGATTGTAAATCGGTTAGAAAATCACACGAAGGAGCTAAGCAAGGCGCTTGGTCTTCTTCCTTTATCAGCATCAGGTCTTTCAGCCGGAATATTGGAAGAAATAAAAAAGGTTTGTGATAATATGGAGAAAGCTGGATTTAAGGCTGCGGTAGCGGAAGAAGAGATTTTAGAGAAAATCGAGTCAGGAATAAGGGAAAACAGTTTTGATCGTAAGCATGCAAATAATTTAATAAATCTCATTGCTAAGGCTGTTGGAATTACAAATGAGAAGTCGACAATGAAGGCTGAACTTGAAGAGTTTAAGAAAGAAATCGAAAATGCTCGTGTTGATAAGAAAAAGGCTGAAGCTATGCAAATGGATCAAATCATTGCTTTGTTGGAAAGAGCTGATGCAGCCTCATCACCGAACGAAAGGAAACTGAAATACTTCGCGAAACGGCAATCTTTAGGTACTCGAATCTTGGAGCCTTTACAGTCATTTTATTGTTCTATCACACATGATGTTATGGTGGAACCTGTTGAAACTTCATCAGATCAAACATTTGAGAGAAGTGCAATAGAAAAGTGGTTTGAAGAAGGAAACAAGTTGTGTCCTTTGACATTGATTCCTTTAGATACGTCGGTTTTGAGACCTAACAAAACATTGAAACAATCCATAGAAGAATGGAAAGATAGAAATACAATGATTACAATTGCTACTTTGAAAGAAAAAATACATCAGTTTGGAGATGATGATGAAGTGATAAGTTGTCTAAAAACTCTTGAGGATTTGTGTGAGCAGAGAGAGCAACACAGGGAATGGATGATACTTGAGGACTACATACAAGTTCTTATACAAATTCTTGGTTCGAGAAACCGCGATATAAGGAATCGTGCTCTTGTCATCCTTTGCGTTCTAGCAAAAGATAATGAAGAAGCTAAGGTACTTAAATGAAAATACTATCCATTTTCTATTTTAATACTAGTTTACACATTCGAGAACTAAACTTTCTTTTATACAGGAAAGAATTGTAACAGTTGATAATGCTATTGAATCGATCGTCCATTCTCTTGGACGACGTCAGGAGGAAAGGAAGTTAGCAGTTGCATTACTGCTTGAATTATCCAAATATGATTTGGCACGAGAACACATTGGAAAAGTTCAAGGTTGCATACTTCTACTGGTGACTATGTCTAATGGTGATGACAATCAAGCTGCTAGAGATGCAACTGAAGTATTGGATAATCTTTCATACTCTGATCAGAATGTTATACTGATGGCAAAGGCAAACTATTTCAAGCATTTACTGCAACGTCTCTCCACAGGTTTGTTTAATCTTTTATCTACATTAGTTGAATCATTGGTATTAGAGTTCCATTGCTAATCCTTTTTCTTATAAAAGATATGAATGCAACATAAAGGAGCATGCGTCCAAATATCAGAAATGATATTTGACACAGAAATTTGACAACAATTTAGAAGATTAACGCCAGAACCATAACCTGTTTCTATCTCATTATCTGTGCAGGAGCAGATGATGTAAAGATGATTATGGCCAAAACATTAGCCGAAATGGAATTAACTGACCACAATAAGGAGTCCTTATTTGTTGGTGGTGTACTTGCTCCTCTTCTTCACTTGTTCTTGCATAATGATCTTCAGGTGAAAACAGTGGCCACAAAAGCTCTTAAGAATCTATCGAGTTTAAATAGAAATGGACTTGAAATGATTCGACAAGGGGCCGTGCGACCGTTGCTCGATCTCCTTTACCATCATAGCATACACACATCAAGTTTATGGGAAGATGTAGCAGCCATTATTATGCAACTTGCTGCGTCAACTATCTCTCAAGATATCCAAACACCGGTTTTGTTACTAGATTCTGATGATGATGTTTTTAACCTTTTCCCTTTAATCAGTGTGACACAACCTGGCGTGCAACAAAACATTATTCAGACCTTTTATGCCTTGTGTCAGTCACCTTCGTCTTCAAATATCAAGACGAAGCTAAATGAGGTATGAATCTTACTGACCAAAGTTATAAATAGTTTTTGAGCGAATATGCAGATTGATCATCGAAATTGCAAACATCGGTATAAATAGGACCTCATTTTTGCGAATCGGCAATTATATCCCCAAAATTATAAAATGTCATTCAAAATAGTCCATCTGTTAACTTCAGTTGTTAGAGGCTATGATGTGGCACATTAATTGGACATGTAAAATTGCACATTAATCTCACATCAATGTCCAGTTTACTAGAAACTAATTTACCTATGAAATTTAGGTTATCACTGGGGCAAGTTTGTCGGTAATTGTAATTGTCTAAGTATTAATTACTTGCAAATTAGTCTTTCAGAGACCTAAATTTTATATTCAGTTAACGTGTCACGTCATAATCTCGACAATAAAGTTAACAAATGGACTATTTTGATTGAAAATTTACAATCTTTGGTTTTTAAAGTTCATTCTCTACTATTGCATCATTCATGCACTTGTCTTTTCCAAATGTTGAAACTATTTTCATGTTTTTGTTTATGTCAATATACTATAACTAAATGAGTCCACTTATGTATGAACAGTGCTCGGCTATACCAGAATTGGTTAGGTTGTGTGAGAGTGAGAATCTAAACCTAAGAGCAAGTGCTATAAAGTTGTTTTCATGCTTGGTAGAAAGTTGTGATGAATCCATCATAGTAGAGCATGTTGATCAGAAATGCATCAATACTTTACTTCAGATCCTACAATCCTCATCTGATGACGAGGAAATACTTTCTGCTATGGGAATAATATGCCATCTTCCAGAAATTGATCAGATAACTCAATGGATTCTAGATGCTGGCGTACTTCCAATCATTTATAAATATGTTCAAGACGGTAGAGACCGAGATCTTCAAAGGAGTAACTTAGTCGAGAAAGCAGTCGGTGCCTTACGTCGTTTTACGGTTCCAACACACTTGGAGTGGCAAAAAATTGTAGCTGAAACTGGTATTATAACTGTTTTAGTGCAGTTGCTTGAAAGTGGATCAACCTTGACAAAACAAAGTGCAGCGTTATGTCTTGCTGAATTTTCTAAAAGCTCGGTTAGTCTCAGCAGACCGATTCCGAAGCAAAAAGGACTACTATGTTGTTTCTCAGCTCCAAGCGAAATTGGCTGTAAAGTTCATGGAGGAGTATGCACTGTCAAGTCATCATTCTGTCTCTTAGCTGCTGAAGCAATTGGACCACTCACAAGAAATCTTGGAGAATCTGATTATGGAGTTTGTGAGGCTTCTTTGGATGCTTTATTAACATTGATTGAAGGTGAAAAACTAGAGAGTGGTGGTAAAGTGCTTGCTAAAGCAAATGCAATACCATTAATAATAAAATTTCTTAGTTCTACTTCTCTTGGGTTGCAAGAAAAGTCTCTACATGCTTTGGAAAGGATTTTTCAGCTAGCAGAGTTCAAACAGTTATATGGAGCCTCAGCTCAAATGCCTCTAGTTGACTTAACTCAGAGGAGTAATGGTAGAGTTAGATCCATGTCAGCAAGAGTATTGGCTCATTTGAATGTTCTTCATGATCAGTCTTCATACTTTTAAGGAAAAAATGTTGGTTCAAGTTCCTTTACTGTGCAGCTAAGCTAACCATGTGGAAAAACCTTCTTTTAAGGCGTGTCAGACACCGATATGACATTGACACTTGTGACTACACACAATCACTTCTATTTCATCAAATTATTACCGATGCTATGTGTTGGTGTGGTCGTGTCTGTGTCAGAGCTTCATAGATTTTAACTTCACAACAGCTTGATTTGGTTGCACACCTGATATGATGTTCCTCAATCTTGTGACCAAAATGTCTGCATTTGGCTTGCTCTCATGAAGAATCACTTTAGCTAGCTCTTGTTTGGTCTGTTGATGTGTATATATAAAGATAGGAGCTCCATTGGACATGCATTGATTTTTTTCTTTGGGCCTGTTAGTTACCTCATATTGCTTGTACATTTGAAGATTGATTGTATTAAGATGCTATTTTTTTTTACTGTGGTGCTTAAGAAAGAAGGCCCTTTCTTGCACAATTGTACTGTATTCTTTGCTATTGAACTCATTGTGATTCTTTCTCTTACATATAATAAAGATATGGGTCCTGCTAACCGGTGTCTCCGGGACACTGGTTAAGCATACCATAAAAGGAAATTATTACTATAAAAAGAAACTCCTTTTGAATTTATTATAAATTAATTACACAATTTTAATGCATTAACTACTATATAATTTCCTTTTTCATATCCTTAACCAGTACCACAGAGGAACCAATTAGCATTTACCGGGAGAATGTGGGCATGCAAGTATATGTTAGCAGTAAACTCTAACTAACGTCACAATCTACTTCCACTATAACCAACTAATATCACAACTTATATTTTTTTAAAGTGTATGAAAATAAGTAATAAAAGCAAAAATATTATATGACGGATCCGATTTTCTCTTAGCCTAATTTAGTCCCCGACAAAAAATAGATTCAAACTAGTTTTTGGTATTTTTACACTGGGGACAAAAATTAGGGCCTCTTCTAAAATGAATTAGGAAGTATTATGGTTTTATTTTTATCTGGTACTAAATTGGACCGAGAAAAAATTGTGAGAGACTAAATTAAACCTGCACTCAAAAAAATAAAGTTAAGGATTTTAAACCTGCACTCAAAAAAATAAAGTTCCAAACCTGCACTAAATTGGCCTCTTCAATGTTTAGGTGTCCGTGACTACTCTTGAAATTTGATTTTGATTTTTGTTTGGGTAGTAGTGCCGCTATGTTTTGGTGGTTTTTTTTTTTTTTTTTTTTTTTTTTATGCTTCAATCTTAACATTCTTATGCTTTGATTGTTGTGTTTAGTATACTTTCATTTTTTAGCCTAAATATATATCCTCTGCTATCTCCTTAAATAATGAAATGTGATTAAATAGGTACATAGAAAAAAAAAATTGTACTAATTGTTTACCAATTAAACAAATAAAGCCGTTAAATTCTTTTGACCATGAGAATGAGCACCTTTAAATTTTTTTAAAGGAGAGTTTTGTCACTCATTGCATTTTTATCTAACTCGAATGATTAGTGTTTGCAGTTGCGCGCAGAGATATCTGATTCACAAAAAAAAAACCTATTAAAACCATATTGAAAAATGTTATTTATGGCTTTGTTTGTCCTGTGAAGTACCAAAGACGAGACCAAAACTTTCCAACGTCTTGGGAACAAAAACTAAAAAAACATTGTAATGAATCAAGTGAAACAATTTCATGGTTACACACTAAGAAATAACATAGACAACACCAAAATCCTCATTGAAAAACTACTTCAAATCCCAAACCTAAACTATGCACAAGTACTGTTACACCATTCTCAAAAACCAACCACTTTCCTCTACAACAAACTCATTCAAGCATGTTCCTCAAAACATCAATGTTTCACCCTTTACTCCCAAATGTACCTTCATGGTCACTCACCAAATCAATACACTTTCAACTTCCTTTTCACTACATGTACCTCACTTTCCTCACTTTCCCTTGGCCAAATGATCCATACCCAGTTCATGAAATCTGGTTTTAAACATGATGTATTTGCTTCAACTGCTTTGCTTGATATGTATGCCAAATTGGGTTGTTTGAAATTTGCACGCAATGTGTTTGATGAAATGTCTGTGAAAGAGTTGGCTACGTGGAATGCGATGATGGCGGGGTGTACAAGGTTTGGTGATATGGAAAGAGCGTTGGAGTTGTTTTGGTTGATGCCTTCGAGGAATGTGGTGTCATGGACTACTATGGTATCAGGTTACTTACAGAATAAGCAGTATGAGAAGGCTTTGGGATTGTTTATGAGGATGGAAAGGGAGAAAGATGTGAGTCCGAATGAAGTTACGTTGGCGAGTGTTTTGCCGGCTTGTGCGAATCTTGGAGCACTTGAGATTGGGCAGAGGGTTGAAGTATATGCGAGGAAAAATGGGTTTTTTAAGAATTTGTTTGTATGCAATGCTGTGTTGGAGATGTATGCAAAATGTGGGAAGATTGATGTTGCTTGGAAGGTGTTTGATGAGATCGGTAGATTCAGAAATCTGTGCTCTTGGAATTCGATGATCATGGGTTTAGCTGTTCATGGACAATGTCACAAGGCCATTCAGCTTTATGATCAAATGTTGGTAAGCTACTCGCTTTACCTGTTATTCATTTCCTTCGCATTTATCATGATTAGGGGTGGGCATGGTTTGGTTAACCATATTAACCGAACCGAACCGAACCTAAGTGTTGAAATGGTTCGGAATAACCGAACCGTTTAAGGTTTGGAACTAACTGAACTGAACCAAAGTTATGGTTCGGTTAACCGTTTACTTGCTTATTAACCGAACCGAACCAAAACCAAAATTTTGAACCGAGATGTATTTTTTTATCCTTTTGCTAATTTAATTGTGTTTTTTTGTCTTTTTAAATTTAATTGTGGGGTATTCAAAACATTATTGTTATATTAAGTGTAATCCATTGATAATAAATTAGCACTGTGTTGATAAGCATAGGCTGATGAACTCATTTACGAAAACTACAAGTTTCAGATTGTTATACATAATACATATAAGTTATACAATCAGCTCAAAGTTAATTTTGCAGGAATTATAAATCATCTAAGCTTGAACAAATAAAGCTAGAAACTCAAAAAGTTGTTGTCACATAAAGCCAGCTACTATGTAATTTTATATGATACTCAGAAAATTCATATCTACGGATTATCCCTTGAGATCAACTACCTTCTGCAGAAAAGCATGAAGCTACAAGCTTCACTTACCTTACATCATAATTCATAGCAGGACATACCACAAAATGTTATTTGTTGACACATATGTTGGTGTTTTTTTAAAATGATTTATCCAAATAAAACTAGAGAAAAAGAGACATCCTGCATACGAAAAACAGTATAGAAACTCAAACTGAAACCAACACTTGAAGCAAAACACATGACATCCTGCATCCTTTATTAATAAGAGGTGTTGTGTAATTGTGTTATATGGTTATGGTTTGGTTCGGTTCGGTTTGGATAACTGTGGTTATTAATGGTTCGGTTCGGTTAATTAACTGTTATCAAAATAATGGTTCAGTTCAAAAATTTGTGAAATGGTTCAGTTAATTTTGATATGGTTCGATTCGGTTCGGTTATTGGTTAATTTTGCCCACTGATAGACCCTTTTTTGAAGTAATTTTAGGGTCAGTTTGGATTGGCTTATTTGAGTCTATCTACTGTGTTAGTGTTTGGGAGAGCTTATGGAAACATCTTATGACATGTCCATAATTTGTGTTCAGCTTATTTTCAAAAGCTCTCTAGGATAGCTTATGAAAATAGGTTGACTTCAATTTTATCTTTTGCTATAGAAATAGCTTATTTGAGTCTATCTACTGACATAAGCACGTGTATTACTGTTTGGGAGAGTTTATGAAAACATCTTATGACATCCATAATCTGTTTTCGGCTTATTACCAAAAGCTCTCTAAGATAGCTTATATAAAAATAGTTTGACTTTGTTATAAAAATAGCTTATAAATAAACACTTATATGAAGCGCTTAAGCAAACCTTACGAATTTCTATGTAATACTAACATTGGTGTTTCTTTGTGTCGCTAATGGTGACAGCGAGAAGGAACTTTGCCTGATGACGTGACATTCGTGGGGCTTCTCTTGGCATGCACACATGGAGGCATGGTTGAAAAAGGCAAACATGTATTCCAGTCAATGACAAGAGACTTCAACATTATTCCCAAACTAGAACATTATGGCTGCATGGTTGATCTACTTGGTCGTGCCGGGCGATTAACAGAAGCTTACGAGGTCATAAAAAGAATGCCAATGAAGCCAGACTCGGTAATATGGGGTACTTTGTTGGGGGCTTGCAGTTTCCATGGTAATGTTGAATTGGCTGAGGTAGCAGCTGAGTCTTTATTTGTACTTGAGCCTTGGAATCCAGGAAATTACGTCATTCTTTCGAACATTTATGCATCCGCTGGGAAATGGGACGGAGTTGCAAAGCTCAGAAAGGTGATGAAGGGAAGCAAAATTACAAAGACAGCTGGACAGAGCTTCATTGAAGAGGGAGGTCAACTGCATAAGTTCATTGTGGAGGATAGATCACATTCAGAAAGTAGCGAAATTTTTGCTTTGCTAAATGGAGTTTATGAAATGATAAAGTTTGATAAAAATGAATATGAATGGCATTTGGATTTTGATTTGAACAAATAGTCATAGGGAGTAGGATTCATGGTTGATGCACTAAAATGAAACCATGAAGTTTTCTACAAACCCCATTTTTGCCAAGCAAATGAGTTGGCTTAATCAGTTTATAATACTCACAAATGTAAATGAAAAATATTAGAATATCCATCATTGTGCCGTCATAGCAGAGTCATGGATTTTATTCTTTAAAAGAGCTCAAGGCCTGCCTTGAAAGATAACCATCTTTTGGATATAATGAAATTGTTCAATATTGCTACCAACATGATTTACTATCCACTATATTGGCTTTCTGATTTGGTGCTTTATGTGTGTTTGTGAAGATAGAATCATAATCCTTGTACTATAGCATAATTGCAGGTACAATAGCATGTTAAGGTACAGTAGCATTTTAAAACTGCTTTTATTGGTGTAAAAAATTTATGAGAACTTAATTGTGAGAAAATCAATACTCATGTTTTAGTAAGACTTTCTATAATGATTACAAAAGGTGACAAATTTCTTGTCGTAAATTAATGAACTGTAATTTTCCTAAAAGTTAAAGTAAAAATTTATCAAAGAATTTGGCTTTATACTTCCAAGTCTTGTGTTGCACTTGCATTCTGTGGTGGCCATTGAACTGAGATTTCATCATGCTTCTTTCTCTTTTGTCTTCCTCCTTTGACTCCTCACCGCTAATTTTAGAATCTCATCAATAAGAATAACAGGTGCTGATATCAGAATCACCAAAAACCACTCATTCAAACTTAGTGGAGCAACACCAAACACCTCAGAGAGGAAAGGGATGTAGAGTATGAGACAGTGTAGAGCAAAAGATATTGTCATGGCTGCCAAAAGCCATGGATTCCTCCAAGGTGGTAATGTCCTCAAACTATTCTCTTCTGATAGGGCATTCAAAGAATTGAACATCTCAATTGCCACCAAGACAGAGAGAGAAAGAGTCATTGCCTTAACTTTGCCAACTGAAAAATAGTCACAAGGATTTGAAAACGCGATCACGCGACCGCCACCAGCGTCAAATGAAGAAACATTGAAATTAGACCATGAAGGGCACTCCCTCCAGTTGAGAAGCTGTGTCAATTCTATAACTGTGTGTCCATCACTAACAAGATTGATGCCAAGGAAAGATGCTTGTGTGTACCACAATACAAAAATGCCAACTGTTGCAATTCCGACATAGGAACCAATTACCTGATATGATGAGCATTAGCTTAATGAGTTTATGACAGGCTTTGGTATAGACATGCAAAAGGATGTTATGATTGATTGACAATGTAAAAAATCTTTATGCTGACAATATATATGAATTAAATCCTGCAAAGTTAATTGATGAAACTGAAGAGATTTTGAGCTGAACTTACTAGGTAGCGGAAAAGAACCCATGCACTTATAAGAGCATCGTCACTTTTTCGAGGTGGCTTCTGCATGATATCAACATCAGCGGGGTTGAAACCAAGAGCTGTTGCAGGTGGACCATCAGTGACCAAATTCACCCACAGAAGTTGCACTGGTATCATACATTCTGGGATCCCCAAAGCAGCTGTCAAGAATATGGATATAACTTCCCCAACATTTGATGATATCATGTACCTGAAGAAGGTTGAGTAAATTTGAATGATTTGTATAGATCAACAAAATGTAAAACGTGGAAGAAGAAAAAAAAAACCAAGAAGCATACCTTATAAATGCTTTCATGTTATTATAAATAGCGCGACCCTCAGCGATAGCTGAAACAATGGTACTAAAATTGTCATCTGCAAGCACCATATCCGAAGCTTCTTTTGCAACCTGTGGTAATGCAAGGTTATAAATAATATTTTGATGAGATGGTGAAATATTATTTTAACCTTTAATACCACAATAAATAGGTCAACTGCATAATCGCGGCTGCAGTATAACAAAAGTCAGGTTACCTCAGTTCCGGTTATTCCCATAGCAATCCCTATGTCAGCAAGCTTAAGTGCAGGTGCATCATTCACACCATCTCCAGTCATTGCAACAATCTCTCCCATTTCCTTCAGTAGTCTCACAATTTCTTGCTTGTGTCTAGGCTCGGCTCGCGAGAAAACCTTGCCTCCATTTCTCAACAATAATTTAACTTGTTCTGAATGAGAAAGAGACATGAATTCTTTACCTGTCAAACTTTGACCGGTAAGATCCTCATCTGTAGAAAACAATTTGATTTCCTTACAAATAGCCTCAGCTGTTGACTTATTATCTCCGGTTATTACCATAACTCTAATACCAGCTTGCTTACAATCTTCAATTGCTTTATGAACTTCCTCTCTAGGAGGGTCCTAATCAATTCAATTATAAACTAAATTAATTAATATCCTCTAAAAGTTGCATCACAAGAAATTGATAAAGGTATAATGCAAACTTACTCTTAAACCAACAACACCAACAAAAATTAAATCACTTTCAATGGAAGAATAGTATGTTGGATCAAGCAATTTCTTGTGTGCAGGATGAGTATCTGCATAATAGTCTGAAAATTCTCCCAACTCATCTTTACATGCCAATCCCAAGCAACGCAGTCCCTTCGAACTCATCTCATGGAGTCTTTGAAGAAGTAGTTCCCTACATTGATCATCTATTGGAACTAGAGATCCATCGGCAAGTTGCACATACGAGCTTCGCTCCAATAAACTTTCAACAGCACCCTGTGATTCAATTACTTTAGAGCTTGAAAATGTAGCACTATAATGAAATCAGGAATAGAAAGAGGTCACATTTTATATTTGGAAACTTGTACTGATGCATATATCTTAAGCTATATGCAGCATAGCATAATATTATTTTGGTAATGGTGATGTACTAATTCGAAATGATTTGAATAAGATTCAATTTGAATAGATATTTTCTGATAAAATTTATTTTATGATTAACTTCAATCTAGTGATAAAGCATCAAATCAAATCACCTTGACAAGAAGCCGATTTTGTCCATCTGGTTCGCGAACAATAACACTCATCGACTTCCTAACGCGGTCAAACTCCAATGTAGCTACTCTTTTGGATCTTCTATTCCACCACTCACAACAACCTGAACAATAAAAATCAAATAGTACTTTGTTATTCTTAGTACAATAGTATTTTGACAATTAACTTATCTAATCTTTCATAAATTAGTCCATTTACCAACCTAGCTTCAAAGTGTTGCAATCCACCATGTTGTTTGTCGCAACTAGCGCATCGTGAGTTTTGTTCCTTGATTTGGTATCTGGAAACCCCATTTTTTCAACTAAAACTTTGAGAGCAGCTTCAGTAGGCAAACCTGTGGCTCGAAATAAGCGACCATCAAAATAAACACCGGCATCATTACAAACAGCACAAATTTCCGCCATGGCTAACAAGTTAGCATCCATGTTATAGCAAGTCCAATCAACAATCCCTCCATCTTTTGGATCATATGTTGTCCCTTCAACACTAATGACTCTACAAGCAGTTGTTTTCCCTCCCAAAGTAAAGAACTCCGTCGCAGACATTTGATTTGTAGTCAGTGTACCGGTTTTATCTGAACAAATCACAGTGGTACATCCCAAAGTTTCAACACTTGGAAGCTTTCTCACAATTGCATTCTTTTGTGCCATTTTCCTTGTACCAAGTGCTAAACAAGTTGTAATAACCGCCGGAAGACCTTCTGGAATTGCAGCCACAGCAAGAGCAACAGCAATTTTGAAATAGTAAGTGCATTTCTGAAAAGAAAATTGAATGTTTGTAGGCCATCCATCAACAACATCCCAAGATATGAAATTTTTGTAGTTTATAATCCAAACAACAAGACAAACTATTCCAATAGAAGTTGTAAGCCTGCCACCAAATTCGTCTAACTTCTTCTTCAAGGGAGTATCGCTTTCCTCCAACGAAGCCTCGTGTATTTGCTTCTGTATCTTTCCGATTTCGGTGTTCATTGCCGTGGTAATAACAATGCAAATACAGCTTCCATTGACAACAGTTGTGCCTGCAAATACCATATTTTCTTTGGCCTGCAATTCACAATCATCCATGAAAATAGGATTGGTTCCTTTGAGAACCGGCATTGCTTCTCCGGTTAACGAGCTTTGTTCCAATCTCAGTGTTGATGTTTTCAAAGCTGCAACTCTCATGTCGGCCGGGACTTTATCTCCAACGCGCAACTCAACAATGTCGCCTGGAACAAGCTCCCGTGCAGGCAAATCAGGAACAAAATATCCATCCCTTAACACTTTTATAGATTCACATTGCAACTCTTTAAGAGCCTCAAGAGCCTTTTCAGCATTGTTCTCTTGCCAAACTCCGACAATTGCGTTAAGTACTAAGATTAAAATGATCACGAGCGGCTCTACATAAGCCTCGAATCCAGATTCACTTCCTTCAAAGTATGCCAAAAGAAATGATATAAAGGCTGCTGCCAAAAGTATCTTCACCAACATGTCATCAAATTGTTCTAACACTAGTTTCCATAACGGCTTTCCCTTCTCTTTTGCTAGCTCATTCCAACCGTATTTCTCACGCCGCTTCTGAACCTCATTAGAACTCAAACCCTTTTCCAGTTTCACACCATACTCTTCCAAGCACTCATCAACTGACCATGACCATGCAGGGAATGGCTTTTCCTCCATTGGAACTTTCATGTGCATGTAATTCACAACTAGACATCAATAAAAGACAAAAATTAAAATAAAGATTTGTTACAACAATTGACAAACAAATAGTAAAAAAATCTTACTGCTATCTTTGGTATTACAGTGAGTTTGCCATAATCACGGTGGCTCACATGATTCTGGTAAACTCATTGTGATACCAAACATAAACATGTTAGAGAAGCACAAATAACACGTATTAGATTGGACACGGTCACAAATACAATCACAAGAAAGAATAAACAATATTTTATAACAAAATTAATTTTGTTTTTTTAAGATGAACAAAGTAATTGTTACAAGGCAAACATAAGAGGACAATATCATATCATACATCAAAAAACATCTTGAAAGGACATGAAATAAAGACAAATTGCATACATCAATCACTCTTATAGAGATACAAAAATATGTTGTATGATAAAACAAGAATTTGTGTTGAGTATATATAAAAAAAGATATAAATATAAAACAAAAACAAAAACAAAAAGTTGTACCATTAGAGGAAGCAGATAAGGTTAGAATTTGTCAGCTTGGAAACCAAGCAAAGGTAAGGAATTTTCCTGGTGAGTGAGGAAACCTTTTGTGCAAGAAATTAATTGTACTTTGTGAAGACTAAGGACAAGTCACTGGTCTTTGTGTTTGAACAACTTTTAGACAAATTGTGTTATGTTTCTGAAAGAGAATTTTGGAATATGATGCTTTCAAAATTCTTCTTCTTCTCAAGTGGAGACAGTTACTTTAGAATTTTCTAAAGAAATGTGTGAGTTGGAACAAACTGCACAACCCCACTTTCTCTTCTTTTGACTTTCTGTACTATTTAATGGTAACGTTACACACACACTTTTTTAAATCTTGTTTCTCTTTTTATTTTCATATATTGAATCATATATAAACACTTTATAGTTTATATTTATTTATCATAGAATTCAAGCACATAGCTTTATTGCTTTCAGATTGGTCAAACTCAAACATATATAATATGAGTTATATTGTTTCTTTTTTTACAGGAATATGACTTTTATTGTTATGTAGCATGCAGTGTAAATATTTTTCACAAATACATCTAATAAAATTATACGAACCTTCAACCCAAAAAAAAATATACGAAATTTAACTGACAAAAGAGTTGAGGTTGTTAGGTCAGAAATTGTGATCAACGTTCGAATCCTGACTCTTTTACATGTGTCTGACTTTTTAAATGGTTATCGTCTATTTTGTCAATCTATAAAAAAAAAGAAAATTATATGGATGTACTTTGACAAAAAAAAAATTATATGAACTATATTAGTTTTTAAAATATCTCTTTATTATTTATATGGTCAAATGTGATTAAATGAATGTTTTTGGTGGTCTAAAACCATTTTTCGCAGTCGGGAAATGTGATTAAATGAATGTGTAAAAGGGTTTTGTACCAAATATAAACAAATTAATTCCATAATATATATTTGAAATTCAATATTGGTAAATGAAATACTCTCTTCGTCCCAAAATGCAAGAAAAATGAGTCAACATAAGTTGATGTATTTAGTACAAATTTTGAACCAAATATAATAATTTTTGTTGAACAATTTTTGTTTATATTTTAAGACAAATGGAGTAGACAGTTATGAGATATATTTATCCTTTAAAGAAGGTTGGTAAATTCCGGTTGCAAGTCGTAAACACTACCAATCTGAAAATGGTTTTGTTTTATAGTTCTATGTTGTGATATATTTTTAAAATTTGTATTTTATTTGACTAAGTGTTAAAAAGGAATTTTTGTTAAGAGTCAATCATAATGAAATGGGATCCAGTAGCAAACATGTGCAATATTAAACTTATTCGGTTTCAATCTAGTCACATAACATTTAAGAGTGTTTTATCATGTATTATGGTTCTATATCATTCGAGTGATTAATGTCTACCGTTACGCGTAAAAGGTGTCTAGTTCACATTAAGAAAAATTAGTCACATAACAAAATGGCAGGAAAAAGGTTAATTAACGACAATTTCATTAAACGTGAAATAAAAAAAAATTGTATCATGTTAATGGTACGGACTTTTTCACATCTCGTCAAAAAATTAGTCATCACATTAAAGATGAATTCTCCCCATTCAATTAAATTTTCTCCTCATCCAAGAGTCAATTAAAAAGTTCTTAATTCTTAAGCAAATATGATTATCTCTTATTTTTATGCGAACATATGATTATCTTTTATACTTAAAAACATGAATGTTGGCACGTTAGGCAAGTCATGTAGCTACCAAAAAATATGTTAGGCCAAGTGTTACTGTCATGATTATGATACCTTATTCTTATGTAGTGCTGCAACAATGAGCATGTAATTTCTTGAAAAAAATAATGATTTTTTTTTATTAAAAAAAAAAAGGTGATTGCTTTTGCTTATATGCGACCAAACTTTATGGAGGAAGTTACATGCTCTTTTTCTTTTTTTTTTGAATAAAAGTTGCATGTTCGTTTACCACAAAAGTGTGCAACACAAAAATAATAAGGTATGCAACACTAAATAACATTATGTGAGTATTATTTCAACAATTATTTGGTTGACAACTTTTTAGACAACCATAATTTACAAAGGAAAAATATGTATTTAAACAAAAATCAATGCAATAGAGAGATAAAGTAAAAAATAATGTGAGTATGAGAGAGAAAATTGTCACAAAAGTTGTCACAAAATGGATGTTCAAATATCATTTTTCTAACATAATATCAATTGTTTACTAAAAAAATCATTATATCAATTGTAAAAAAATATAACATTGTATTTTCTTTTTCTTTTTTACCGAAATAACATTATATCTTTGACTTTTTTTATTCTCTCTCCTCTTATTTTCTTCTTTTTCCCCTTCTTATGTGTTTACATTTTTCCTTTCAACCGTTAAATATTAAAATTTCTAATTTGTCAAAAAATATATATATAAAGGTCAGGTTAACTTGTGTCCTAAACACACAAGTTAAACAATACAAAAACAACAATTTTACATTAAAAAACATAGTATATTAGTAACTTTAAAGAAGTTGAATCTACGACTTTTAAATTCCTTAATATAGATCTTGCATGCACAAGTTAGTATTTGCCAAAAAAATGAATCTTTTATCAAAAACATAAATTTACTCCCATCCAATTATTAAATATGGTCGTGTTTATATAATCACATAAATTTAAATATTTAACAAGTAATTTCAAGTTCCTTCAAAAAAGTAATTTCAAGTGTATTTGACTAATAGCAGTACTATATTTAATATTTGTCGTGTCTATCTTTCTCACTTGTGGAAGCTTCCAAGCAACTTCCTTAGCCATCACCATCATGTACTAGTACTTCTTCGGCCATTGTGCTCCCATTTTTTATACCGAGAATAATCACTTTAGTTTTTGAATGAGAAAGAAATAGTCAGTGTAGTTCTTGAATACAGAGAAATAATATTTATTTTATCATTAAAATCAACACAATTAATCATTTCATTAATTATCGTGCATAAATCTTAGTAAACAACTAGTCCTGAAGAAAGTTTACATTCTTACTAGAAAAGATAAATACTCCCTCCGGTCTTTATTATAAGAAATAATTGATTTTTTAAATTCATTGGGTAAGTGATGTATCTAGTCTATATTTATTACGAGATACATTAGTTATTCAATAAATTTAAAAAGTCAATTGTTTCTTATAATAAGGCCCAAAGGGGGTATTATTTAGAGACGAATAGAGTAAGTCACAAAATATATGCATCATTATCCTATTGAGTAGTGATATATGTACAACTCTTTGATACAACTTTCATGACAACTTTAATTTTCTATCTTTTGATAGGTCAAAAATAATAGAGAGAGAATAAGAAGATAATGTGAGTATGAGAGAGAAAGTTGTCAAAAAGTTGTTAGAAAATGATTGGACAAATATCATTTCTCTATCTTATTTCTATCAAAGTCTGTCAAAAAATGCTTATGTGGATTTTATTGCTAAGTTGACAACTTACCTCTCTCAAAACTAGGATTCATAAGTGTAATATTTAGTCTTATTTTGAAACAAAAATCATTTGATTACTTGATTATAATGTTGTTAACAAAATATTTATCTCTAAAATTAGGATTGAATTAACAAACAAAAGAAGAAAATGTATAAAAGTAATTATGTTTGGTGTCATAAATATTTTTTAACCTTCCACCTCAATGTTAAATGGTCATATAATCACTTTTTAACAAAGTTGTAGAAAAAAATGATCATTTTGTTAAAAAAAAATAATAATTAAAGGACTAACTTGTTTACTACTATAAAGGACCATTTTGAAACTAAAAAAACTAAAATATGGTATAAACGTTAAAATTAATTGACCCTGGGATGTATTTGGCCTATATTTATTTATTTTTTAATCAGATCATCTTTGCGTGAAATAGAAAAGACTCTCTTTTAATTGGTTAGAATCATGATAGCTGAAAAAGTTATTCCTCAACAAATTCTCATAGTTGAATTTAAACTCAAAGGACCTCTGGTGAACCGGAAGAAATTGGTTATAGTCTCATTCAAGTGATTATGGATTAGTATCTTTTTATGTTTTTAGTTTTGTGGCCGCATAAATTGATTTTGGATTACAATGTGTATTTTAATAAAACATAAAACAAAATTACTAAGTTTTGTGCGTTGGTTAATTGGTCATATCTTTTTGAGAAAATGTATTGGATTGATATTATTAGTTTGGTCAAAGCAAAAAAAAATTCAAACAAACATAAGTTAACTATGTGATTTGATATGTACATTTTGTTACAATTGCACAATTAGGTGAGTAAAATATTTGTTGTTTTTAATTTGTTATCTTTGTCAACTATTTAGACGGAACACCGCTTCCATATTTTTATTAAAATGAAATCTTAGAATACAACGAGAGGGAAGTGGATGAAATCAACATTGAAAGAGAGTCCATGTTGAAATAGATCTGGAAACGGAAGAAGCTAAACAAGAACAAAATGGCTCCATCGTAGACGAAGGAGATCTTACTATTTGTCTTTTTTCGGAAAAAAAGATAAGACTTTTACTTTGAAAAACATTGAGGAAGATAGTAATCTCTTCACATTGAAAAAACCTCTTGTAACTACTCTTTTCTATTATAAAAAATGGATTAGGCCATTGCGATATATAAAAAATGATCGCTTTGAAAAAGTCATACGAGATGAAAACTCACAATTTTTTTTCATATATGTCAAAGTGATGTAAAAGAACCAGTATCTTTCATGCATCCATCTGATTTTGTCTAGTTTTTTTAAAATCATACAAAAAATGGATCTCTTCACTAGAGATAAAATCTCCTATAATGATAATGAGTTGTCCAATTATTGAAGCTCCACTAATAAAGAAAAAAGAAAGAGTATATCTTGATCATTAGAGAAGAGCTATATCTTTGATCGTATTTGCTTTTTCACTCTCATGAAATAATATCAGTTAGGCTTCCTCTAACTCAATGTCCGATTTTGGTATTATCAAAGTTTTTAACATCAAAATACATCCTCCTAATGCTCCTTCTATCAAGAAGGTGACTTGGCTGGCATCCTTCATATCTTTAATTAGATAAATTGTAATATCGATGGTGCCTCGTCTGGTATTTCTGCTAAAACTTCTTGTGAAGAAATTTATAGAAATACATATGTGGAATATTTAGAAGAATCAAAAGAGGGAAGACAAGAAAAAAAAAATGAAAAACTAGTCCAGTGCAGAGGTAGGGTAACACGTGAATAGGATTGGAATTTTGAAATTTATGCAAGGATATTTTTGTTTGAAACATCCATCTTTTGAGACTCATTTTCTCTCCCCTTAAAAAATATATATATTTTACAAATGTACTCGTAACTTGGGGTGGGAATAGGTTAGTTCGACTTAAGCTTTGCAAGATTTAACCTTTTGAAAGTCTGATAACCAATACTAGTATGTTTAAAATTTTGTTTCATATGAACATATTTAAATAAACAATGTGATCTAAGTTTAAATAAACTAACGAACTAATAGACGAATGAGATTAAACCCTTTTTTATATTTAATATTTTTTAAGAAAATTTAACATGAATTATTAGAGAATTTGACTATATATTATATCATAATTCAATTTTAGTTTATAATAATACATTTAAATATGCGAAAAATGAATACACACTAATAAACGTAATTTTTTTTTTAAGGAAATAAGCGCAAATTATTAAAAAGGTTAACAAATTTATAATTTAATTCAAAGTACAAAATAAATATAGTAATATTAGTGGTAAATAATATTATTCATATTTACATAAGTAAAGCTGCCCAATAGATCTAATAGGTTTTTTATGACTCGTGACGTGACATTTTTAGCTTAATGGGCTTCTAAAAAGCCTAATACTGCACTATTTAAGAAGAAGAAAAAATGACATGTTATGGCTTGTCATAGGCTAGATCGTAGATCCTTGTATGTCAGTTTGACGTATTATCATCCTTATTCACAATAACTTCCCATTTAAGTTGTTTTTTCGGTTTTTTTATATATTCGGATTTTTCAATAAAAAAAAGGCAACAAACAAATGCATTACTCTTAAAAAAACAATTATTTTTAATATATATATATATATATATAACTTTTCAATCAAAAAGTTGTAACAAACTGACTGTAAATTATATAAAATAATTAAATTTTAATATAGTATTGAAATATTATCACAAGTTAACTATTTAGCTTATACTCTATAATTTGATCATAAATGAAGTCTCGAGTATGATCCATCTCCGACAAAGAAGCTACATTGAAACTCTTGTTGGATCGAAGTTAGTTGATCTATGATAATCATCGTGGTGAATGAGTGTAATTTCATCTTCATAAAGATTGACGTCAATATCCATTTCAACATTCCTTCTGATAAATTATATATTGTCATTGTTGTGAAAACAACTTGAACTTGTGTTTCATATTTAAAATTAGGTATCTAACGAATGATAGCAAATGTGTTCTTTCATACCCCTAAAATTTCTTTTAATTGCGCACCTTAAACTTGAGTGGTAATAATTGCATACTTTATTATGATTTTCAAACCCACTTGAATACCTAAAATCAGGAAGGCACCAATGTTCACAACTATACGGACTAATGTATCTTATTGGCGTTGGATAGCCAGAATCCACCAAATAATACTTACTTAAAAATAAAGTAATTATTAGAATGTGAAAATAAAGTATTTGTTAATACAACAAATCGTTCCTAGTCAGACAAAAGAACATACCTGGAAGAAAATGTGGAAAATTAAGGTTTGTAATTGTAATAGCTTGGTCAAAAACATTGATATCATTCGCAGTACATTCCCATTCAGCTAATACAAGAGTGAAACATATATTCCTATCACATACAATCATTATATTTTGTGTTGGATATCATTTTGTTACAATAAAATTTGCTAGCTCACTGGCATTGACTACACATAGCACGTGGGCACCATTAATTGTTTTAATAACATTCTTAAAAATGGTCAATAATGTTGATTAATTTTTTTAGCATGATAATCACAAAAATATAGGATCTTCGGGTTAATATGGTCGAAGGACAAATTAAGGCAAGCATAAAATGTACAATAGAAATGTCTAACAACATCAGAAGAAAAGAAAGGAGCAACGAACATGTGTTAAAAGCAGAGAAAACTGAAAGTTGCGTTGATGAATGAAGGACCAAACGACACTTGAAGTCTAAAAGGGAACTCTGAATACCTTAGGTTGCTAAAACAAAAAAATGCAAAGTGTTCCAAACATACGTTTGAAACATATTTATACTTCCTTCGCAACCTTTCAGAAACCAAACGAACGCGATCCAGTGCAATCCTTCACGTACGACTCTTCATCAACTAAACATAACAACACTCCAGATCGTCCCAACCAACGAATCCAATGGTTCAAATCAAACTCCTTTGGTTCTCAAACGTTAGGAATAGATCAACGATTCTGATAACGTCTTGGAAACACAAACCGAGACGCCCTCAAGGTGCTAGGTACTCAAGTACCCACATAGCCTTTACACGTGGCATTTAGAAACCAAAGGTCATGTCCCCTCAGTCTCATCCTCGAGACACTGGCATTAATTGCTGAATGACAAACGACCAACTCTCTGATGAGGGAATCTATTCACTTCTGATCAAGCATGGACAGCTCAGACGGGTCGGGCGTACTTTTCCAAAACAGGACAATCTTGGCATAATATGGCGAACAAACGGAGGGGTCGACAAGCACGCATCCCCACACATTATGAGCTTGACCCCCGCAACAAATCACCATGAATATCCAAGTCCCTGGAAATGCTCGCCCAACCGAGCAAAAAGGTCGTCCACAGCGAACTTCAAATCAACACTTCCTTAAGAGAACTTTCCAGCTTCTCCATGTGTACTCCCCTAAACACATTCATCACACGTGTGCCTTATAACAGCTTTGCATTTACCCACCTCTATAAATAGGAGGCTCCTCGCAGCCTCCAAGGTTGAATCTCTCACACTCTCAAACCCCCATTCTGAACTCTACTGACTTGAGCGTCGGAGTGTATGCAGGTACACACCCCCCTTTTGGTCCAATCCTCACTGGAAGTATAAACAACCATCGTGAACCACTACATTCAATACAGCGTCGACAGACACCTTCTGGTAAGGTACGATCACAACTTAACATTAAACATCCACATAAACACTTTTTGATTGAGTTTGATGAAATTAGGATACTGGTGCAAATATTTTATGACTTAAAAGGATCAATTTGTAACTAAAAAAACTTAAAAGAGTAACTTGTTATAATCATGTAACTTAAAGGATCGCAAATGATATTTGCCTATTAATAAAGAGCAATTTGTTATAAGAGAGGAATATGTTTTTTGAAGAAACTAAATTAGCCGACTTAAATTGGCACAAGGGAGAATCGAAACCTCGAGGAGGAGCACACTCCTAGATCCCAAACCAAGACCACCGTACCAACTCAAATGGGTTAGGGAGGAATATGTTAATAAAAGACGTTATATAAGATAAAAAGTTTCTTAAATAAAAATGTAAGATAAAAAGTAGTTTATGACCATTTACAACATTGATATGAAAATTCAAAAAATATTTAGAACATCAAACATGATAATTTACATAAATTTGATCTTTATTGTTCTCAATTTAATTTGAATTTTACATATAAATATTTAATTAACAATATTATTAATCAAATAATCGATTGTATTTCAAACTAAAACTAAATAATAATATATTTTTTTGGTCAACAATAACTTTATTTTTTAAAACGGTAAATTTAGAAGGGTTAATATGTCTTTACCCCCTGTAATTTGGGCGAGTTCCGGTTTTCCCCCTGTAAAAAAAAAGTTTAGATTCCAACCCTGTAAAATAAAATTCTTTGATTTTAGCCCCTGACCCATGTGACTGTGCATAATTGCTGACGTGGCGAGCTGACTGTATAATTAATTTTTTTTATTTATTTAAAAAAATATATAAAAATTAAAAAAAATCAGGATTTTTTTTTATTACGAAAAATATTTTCTGAAATATATATTTTTCGAAAATTCCAAAATTTATAATTTACGAAAAATATATATTTCAAAATTTTTTAAAAAGTATTTTGGAAAATGTTGAAATATATATTTCAAAAAAAAAATTCAAAATTATTTTTGAAAATTTGGAATATAAATTTTTTGAAGTTTAAAACAGATTTTTTTTCGAAAAATAAGTTTTTAAAATTTTCTCAACAAAAAAACAAATCTGGATACAAATTTATTTAAAAATTTAGGAAAATTTAGATTTTTATTACGATGTGTTACAGATTTGAGAATATTTTTTAATATTTAAAAATTGAGGATAAAAAAAAATCTGGAAATTTTTTTAATATTTAAATTTATTCTTATCTATTTGTTACATGTGTTATTTGTATTGAAAATTGTAGGCATTTTTGAAAAGAAACAGCCAACCCAAAAGCTAAAACGGGTTGTTTTCTTTATATATATTTTCAAAAATATTATATAAAAAAAAATTCATACACTTACTATATTTTGAAACTTTCGAAAAATAAAAAAAAAAAATCCGAATTAAATTAAAATTTTAAAAATATATGAAAAAAATAATATAAACTAATTTTTGAATGTTTTGGTAAAAAAATTAATATTTTTTTTTTGAAAAAAATCCAGTTTTTTTTTTCGTTTTTTAAAAAAATTATTTTTTTTCTTGATTTTAAATTTTTGAAAATTAATTTTCAGTTTTTTTTTATCTTTTTAAAAATAATTTATTAAACAATTACACATATGTTAGATTTAAAAAAAATTAAAATTAAAATAATTACACAGTGGCGTGCCACATCAGCGTCTGAATGGGGTCAGGGGTGTTTTGTAGAGAATCTTCATATTACAGGGGTGTTTTGTGGAGAATCTTTATATTATAGGGTTGGAATCTAAATTTTTTTTTTTTACAGGGAGGAAAACCGAAACTCGTCCAAATTACAGGGATAAAGACATATTAACCCAATTTACAACAATAAACGTCTGTATAAACACTTTTAACCATGTTTATTTGGTCTAAAAAAATAAACAAATTAACGGTGTAAAAGTTAAAACTTGATTTAATTTGGGCTTGGTTTCATGTTTTTCGAATATAAAATTCGTCTCACCTATCTCGCTGCGGAACCCTAATTTTCAAATTACGCAGATTTCTCATTCCACACCCTCTGGTACTCTCTCTCTCATCGCTAATTAGGGTTTGTGCGATTCCCCTTCGTGAATTTGTTAAATCTTCAATTAGGGTTAGGGCATTGTGTACTAGTTTTGTTTGATTGATTTTGTTTCATTTGGTTTTGATTTTGTGAAGGAGGAAAGATGAGGCCGGTTTTCGCTGGAAATTTGGAGTACGATACTCGTCAATCAGAACTTGAACGCTTGTTCTCAAAGTATGGAAGAATTGAACGTGTTGATATGAAATCTGGTATAATCTCGTCTTTCTCAATTCACATGCTCAAAATTTACTTGTTTAATTGCTAGTTTTTGTTCTTGAAGATTTTAGTTTCATTTTGTTGATCAAGTTTCAAGATTATAGCTTAACCCTTTAACGGTTTCCTGGTTAATATTATAATGGGGCATTCTGGGTTTTAATCAAGTACTAAGATTATAGCTTAACCCAATTTGTGTCACTGTGGAGAACGGTAAATAATGAATTTGTTAGTGTTAGATTAGGTGTCATAGATTGTATGAAGTTCGTGTGTCAGTTCGAGGAAAATTGAGTTGTGAACTTATGGTTTATGGTATGAGGTGATTTAGGCTATTGTAAACTAGGCACGAGGGTACTGCGAACACAATCATGTTCGCGAATTTGGATATGGAGTTATTGATATTGCAATGGCGGATTTTTGGCTTTCCTTCATGGCCAATTTTTTTGTAAACGATGGCGGTGCAATGGCGCCATACTCGTATATGGTGGTGCCATATGTTGGCTCTCCGCCATCGACAACACTGATGTCTAGTTCCTATGTCTCGATGGAAAAAGAAACGGCAGACGCGGAATTGCAATGCCTTTGAAAAAATCCTTTGGTTTTTAAGTTTTTCTTTTGACGCAGGAACTTCTACTAAGGGAAAATATGCTGAGCGTCTGTCTTGGCTAGCCAACCTCTGCAAATTTTTTTTGGAAGAAAACCTTCCGCTCCCCTTCCATCCACAGATCTGCATTTTCTCATGTGATCATTCGTCACTCACTAACATCATCACTCATTACTCATCACTCATCATTGACATTTCAATCAGAACTGATCTTAATGGGATCATCATTCAATTTATTAAAGCCATGCCTAGCTTCACTGAACATAGGGGATCAATGAAATTCTGTCAAGTCATGCCCTTCTATTTCTGAAATCTCTTGTGCTGTCTGAATGGAGAATCATGCTTGGCAATTACAATCTCAGACCTGAATTTTGGATTTAAACCTTTAAAAGCAATCATGATTTGTTTCCTCATTCAACACCTCTACAGCTTCATGTGCATCAGTCCACACTTATATTCAGGTGTTGTATTCCTTTGTTCCTAACAGGGAAAATGATTTCCTGGTTTGGCTGATGTACTTGGTGAGGTATAACATGTTGCTATGTATTTTATCTTCATTTATGTCTCTAATTTCAGTTTTGTTGCAGGATTTGCCTTTGTCTATTATGAAGACGAACGTGATGCTGAAGAAGCAATTCGTGCGCTTGACAATATTCCATTTGGTCATGACAAGCGACGGCTATCTGTGGAGTGGGCTAGGGTATGCCAGTACTTTAGCGATCATGTTTTGGTTTTATTTACTTGTCAATGAAGACATGTGAATATCACAATGCCCTGCCTGAGAAAAATATGAACTTACTGATCTGTTTTCATTTTGGCAGGGTGAACGTGGGCGTCACCGTGATGGCTCAAAGCCAAACCAGAAGCCCACTAAGACTCTATTTGTGATTAACTTTGACCCGATTCGCACTAGAGTTAGTGATATAGAGAGACACTTTAAACCTTATGGGCCGCTTCATCATGTTCGAATTCGTCGGAACTTTGCATTTGTGCAGTATGAAACACAAGAAGATGCTACTAAAGCCTTAGAGTGTACAAATATGAGGTCAGTGTCTCATTATGAGATTGTAATATCTTATGCTATAATCCTGTGTTTCTTATTTTAACATGTACAATTAATAACCAGTTTCTGCTCATTGCTTTTGCAGTAAGATACTGGATAGGGTGGTGTCTGTAGAGTATGCTCTGAGGGATGATAGTGACAGGGTCGACAATTATGGTGGCAGTCCCAGAAGAGGAGGGGGTCTTGCTAGATCTCCCAGTCCAGGTTATCGCAGGCGACCAAGTCCAGACTATGGCCGTCCACGTAGTCCTGTGTATGATAGGTATACTGGACCGGACAGGCGGAGGAGTCCTGATTATGGCAGGAACAGGAGTCCCGATTATGGCAGGAACAGGAGTCCTGAATATGGCAGATACCGCAGGTATTGTATTTGAAGTCAATTTTATTTATCTCTTGCAATTATGTTCCTTTTTTCAACTTATTTATTCTGTTATGTATCTACAGTCGTTCACCAGTGCGAAGGTCGAGAACTTAGGTGGTGTTTGGTTTGAGTAGCAGCGCTTCAGTGGCACTTTATTACTACTGTCTTGATGTTAGAAAGTGTGTGGTACATTGTTACGTACTTAAGAGTACTTTTCAGACTTATGTGGATTGGTCTGGTTTGGTTTGCCTCATTGCTATGTAGTATTCATTGTGCTTTTATAGAAACTGAATTCAAGACTGTTTAGAGTTGGAATGATTGATTCATATTACTGAAGAGACATCATGTTATGTTGTGACAAAATCTGAATGTTGTCTAACTAATGTGGATGAATTTTCGTTTTTCTAGCAAATATGTAAGCTAAGGATAGAAAAATTTCTACATTGGAAATGTTAAAATATCAATGGGCATGAAGTGGATGGTGTTCCATGTGTGTCTCAGTATAGCTCTTTGCAGGATCAGTATGTAGATCAGAAGATCCAGTACTGCTATGATTTATCATTTGCTTACTGCTAGGATCAGTATCTTTAGAGTTGGAAATAGTTTGAATTTCATTTGCTTACCGCTATGAGCATTGGTTCAGACTTCAGATGCAAGCAAATTCAATAGCCCCTTATGCACTCCACTCAGCCAAGGATCATTTTCATTTCTCTAAAAATTGAGAAGCTCCATTACTATTCATATTTGCACATTTATTTATACACCCAAAATTTAGAGGATCTATCTTCCTCCACTCAGCCAGCTCCAACTGGCAAAAATAAGAGATTAGACCCTTAATGGGTCAACAAAACTAGAAACCCCATGGGAAAACTGATTCCAACATAACGGCCATTAGGAGAACAAAAAAGAGAAAAAAGAATAACAATCAATAAGCTGAAAAGAACGAACGATCTAAACTAAAGCAATGCTTAGTTAAAGAGTCATCCACTAGATTGGCTTCTGTGAATATGGTTCCATGAAGTTCCATTCAGGCATCAACAGCACGAGTGGAATTGTGGTGGAGTTGAGTTTGCATGAAATCAAATGAGCTTTTAACAGTGGAAGGTTCGAGTTAGACCAAGGGGAGCCTATCATGGTGCACCCAACCAAGAAAGACAACATTATTGGGGCTACAAGCTTCCATAAATGCCAAAATAAACCCTTATGCAAACGACTTTATATGAGATTGTATGGTATAGGATAAGAGGGTAGTGAATGTGAGGAAGAGCATGTAATTTCCTTGGTACCTTTTTGAATACGATATCAGAGGGTTTAAAACAACAAGTGGTCCAAACTAGGAAAATACTCATGGGTTCAAGTTGTGGAATTCGGTTCCAACATTATGTGTTTGAGTAGAATTGAACTTGGATGTTGGAAGAGGAGACTCAACTAAAGACGGTCAATCAGATTTTTCAACAAAAATTATTTGTGGATGAATACATCACACCAATAATATATTAAAAAAATTGAGTGATTTAGAGTCCCCACAAACTTGTGGTCTTGAATTTTTTTTTTAAGAACTTGTTGTCTTGATAGAATGTAGTTATTGCACGCAACGATATATATATCGTTGGATTAACGGCAAATAATTTATATATTTTAATTTTGATTTGTATTTTGAATTGATAATAGTCGACACTTGAGTTTGTCCAATTTTTAGCTATTGTTCAAATTATTTAGCACATTTGTAAAATGTTTCAAACAAGAAAAATACTAGCCATAGGTTTCCTGCTCAACGACGGCACAATATTTCATACGCTTGGTTGTCTTATGACATGTTATTATGTGTGTATTTTTTTTGTTGTGAATAAAGTCAGAAAGTTCCGGTGAATTTAACTCGATTGATAAGAATATTTTATTGTATAAATAAAGATCGATGTTTAAATTCCGGACACTCTGTAGTTAATAGATCAGTTGATAAAAAAAAATGAAAATTAGCTAGTGATGATTGGTTCAGCTGGTAAGGAGTTAACTCATCCCCAAATAGTAAGTTCAACTTCCGCCGTCAACATGAAAATCTCTTTAGTGGATGTTCCTGATGAGTCGTTGGAGCTTAACTCATCTAAATTTTTTATTAGAAAAAAAAAAAAGTCTACATGGAAAATCTATCCAAATATGGTTAGCCTTAACTGCCGGGTTTCTTTCTGTCTTCAACATGGAATATAACAGTTTTAGGGGAAAGCATATGACTTAAGCAACACAGCCAAACATATCTAGACAAAATTAGACCATGGATTGTAAAAGATCAAAGCTGATTCTTAGATACGCCAAAAAAAAACACTTTAATTTAAAAGAATTCTGGTTCTTTAGCATTTTTTGAAAAAAAATTGGTAATTGATTAACATTAACAACGGAATATGCTGTTAAAGAAAAAACCATTCAACATTATTCCTTTGGTCCTTAACCACTGAATGATGAATCAAACATTGTCACTTTCTCATCTAAAGTAACTGATTTTTTTAGCTGAAAGATAACGCAATAACTTGTTCTTTGACACTGATTTCTGCAGCATCTACAAATAATCAACAATATTATGCATATATATTCTAATTTTGACTTGGTTTGAGGAAAAGATTATTGACTTAGAACCTGGATCGATTTATTTGAGTTTATTTACTACTACAGATACTTATGAAATTGCGAAACTGTTTGGAAGAGCTTATGAAAACAGCTCATGACATTCTAATAAAATGTTTTTCAGCTTATTTTCATGAGCTTTTCAGGATAGTTTATGAAAATATCTTATAGTTGATATGAATAATTTGTTATTTGATAAATAGTTATACTATAAGCATTTGATTAAGTTGTTTATGTAAACAGAACCTTAAGTTACCCATGTTTGAAGCACATGAAACTAGAAAATGATGTTAGTATCTAATGATGATCTAGAAAATGCAAGAAAAACATCTTGGTTCTTGTACCATAAGAAATTCATTTCCTTAATAAAGAAATACCCTTAAGACAAATTTCTTACATAAATTTTTACAACTTAAACTGACAAATAATATATATATATTTAACTTTGAATAGATCATAAGAAAAGTAAAATAAAATCTAAGATGAAGATTTTAATTTCTTAGCTGTTCCTCAATTGCTTTCTCCAACCAAGTTTCAGCATCTTCCATCATTCCAGGACTAAGCCTTACCATCAATATGCAAAATTCAGTCTCATTCAGCTTTCCATCACCATCAAGATCACCTTGTTTAACCATAGCTTCTGCATCTTCTTTACTCATTCCTTCCATGCCAAGCATGGCTGAGTTTTTCCTAAGACTCTCACTTGTGATCAAACCTGTTTCTTGGTCTGCAAGAAGATTGAAACCACCACATAGTTCGGATACAAAGGTTTCTACATCAAGCTTCTCTGCCATAATTGGGAGCAAGTCTTCAAATTCTGCTTCCATGGTTGTGGGGGTGGTTTGCTTCATGTTCTTGTTGGTTTCCATTGTAGAGGAAGTTTTTTTTTTCCTTCCTTTTTGTGTTAGTTGGTGAATATGGAAAGAAAGGTGGATGAAGAAAGTGACTTTTGGAAGAGTTGTATATTATATAGTAATGAGAAATGAGAATTCCATGAGAGAATTAGTTAGGAAAATGGCCTTTTATATAGATGTAAAAGTCCTTTGCTTTTTGGAATAACTCTCTTGGTGGCTTTTTGGTACTTCTTGGTGTCAACTTGGGGTTTTGGTTGGTACCACGATTACGTTGGTCTGAGAAGAACTGAACTCAAATCCCTTAAGCAAGGTCCCGTGTTCGAACTTTATGGATAAAAAAAAATGTGATTGCAAGGGAACACTTCATTAAAAGTGGTTAGTCGGATTCTTCAACGAAGATTATATGTTGATAAATATTTCGCACCAAAGACATAATTATAAACGAATTTGCGTGACTAGGATTTCCTATGAAGCTATAGTCTCGATAGGATGTTGTTGTCGCACGCAACAAAACAAGTCTGCACTCTTAGATTAAGAGCATATGATTTACATTTTGATTTTGAATTGATCATAATCAAATGAGTCGTCTAATTTTGATCAATTGGTTAATACTTGTTGACTTTCACAAATAACACCCTTGTATGAAAGTAGAGAATCTATATTTCAAACTAGTCTTGTTTGAGTTTGTGTTTATGATAAACCGTCCAATTAGAAATTATGGTTCAAATAAGTTTTGGTTAATTACAATGAACCAACTTGTAATAACCATTTTTTTATAGGAATTTGTAATAATCATTGTTATACTATAAAATAATAACTCTTGATTATTTTATAATCTATCAATGATTATCAAAAGTTGGTAAATGATTATTAAAATTTATTTAGATTATACACTACTCATTTGCATTTTCCTCATATCATGTTGGTGAGATCTTCTCTATTTTATATCTCAATTGATTCTCAACATTATTCAAGTTTTTAAATATTTTAAAGTGTATAAAAAAGATTTAAATTTATTTAATGTCACACTTTTATATTTATATTTCAAAAACTATAATAATAAAGGAAATTACGAGAATAGAAAATGAAGAGGATTCTAACCCTTCTCTAAATATGTATTTTGCGGAGATCCTCTCCAACAAACTCTTCACAATCAATCAAGCCACATGCATTGGTTGTTAATTATTATAACTTGTGAAGAGGTTCAAAAGAGAAAATGTAGATAGTCAAGAACTTGAGGAATCAATCTTTGGAGAAAGCCATCTTGTCACGTTTCAACTTATACAAGTAGATGTATTTTTATGGCATTGATTTTTAATTTTATTTTTAATTTGTTTAATATTATATCAATCTATTTCATGAAAGTTTCTAGGAAAGTTCCTTTGGTGGGAACCTAAGGATATTCTGAGTAAGACATTATCTTCGTTGATTGGAACTGTTTGAGAGTTTGGTTTCCATGAAGCTTCCTTTCCTATTTCTATCCACCAAATTCTGATATTTCTGCCTTCTTTTGTCGGGTTCATATATTATGTATTATTATATCAATCATGTTAACAAATTTTTCCAGGACACGACATTGGTTAAGAGAGTTAAAAATTTAATTTTTGTATCAAAAAAATAATTTTAAATATTTAAAAAGTTGAATACATCATTTTCTAACGTAATATTGTTGTATTTATTTTCTTAACAAATGTCTAAAGAATATTTTTAGTATTTTTCTTAACAATTGTCATAGTAGTAATTCATTTTTTTAAACTATTAGCCGACAAAACTTGAGCATCCTTTTCACACGGGTAACATTTTGTTTTTGACGTTCCACAAACTTAGCTCAATTGACAAAGACAATGTATAGTATATATAAGGTCTGAGTTCGAACCCTAAAAAAAAAAAAAAATTTGTTTTTTGCACTCAGTTTTCTTCCTTTTGGTTTTTTTTAATAATAATTTTCTGAATTAGGTCTTGTTTGGATAATCACTTTATTTTGAAGATTATAACATAAACATTTATCATGATAAACACTTGTATATAGTTAATTTTACGACAAAGATAAAACAAAATAAAACTTTTTTTTTGTATAAATTATTTTCGTAAGATATGTTGGAGAGTTTATAAAAATAAGCTGAAAATGTCTTGTAAATAAGCTGAAAATGTCACACTGTTTTTGGTAATAGATAACTGCATCATTGATGACAATGATTTTAGTCTTTTAGTTGCTTTCTTACATATTCATGGATCGATCCCCAGGTCCACTGTTTAGAAAATAGTTGTACGGTTGAGATCAATGAATATGTGTCATGTATTTACCAAGAAAAATCCAATTCTATATTAGTCATTTCTTGATTATTTTCTACAATATATTGTGTATTAGTCTATGTCTATATAATCACATGGTTGAAAATAAATTGTTGAATGCCTATTTAGTAAAGTATAAATTTAAGTGTGGTATAGACTTTTTTGGAATGAAATTTACAAGCAACGAGAATTTCAAAATGTAATATAAGCCGTTCAATAAGTGACACGTTGGTTCAATTATAATATTGACAAAAAGAGAAATGTTATGGTCACATTTTCTATCACACACTTTCAACACATTTGAATCTTATTGAAGAAGGATGATGGCAGCCATAAGTTTGGAGGCAGGTGTTGGAGTATGTTGAAAGAGTGTGTTAGAGAGTGTGTCCCTAACATTTTTCTTAGTGAAAGTCTATTGAAAAATTTGACAAGTTTCTCAAAATAGGTTGTCACTAATGAGTTACAAGGTCTTCTGTAACATATGAAAGTAGAAAATTGGATTGTATGGCTCAAGTTGTTAATTGATTATACATTACCATATTCAAACGTGAAAGATAACTGGTTCGATGCAATTTCAACTTAGTGATGTGAAAAGGTTTGTTTTGAGTTGGAAGAAATTGCATTTTTCACACAAGAAAAAGAAAAAGGTGCAAAAATTGGGTAGGTATAATTTTTATTTGTTTATTATAATGTTGTAATTGTAAACTATTCGGTGTTTACGAATGATCGACGAAGATATGAGATATAAATTTATAATCATGCAATTGCACACCGGACTCATATGTTCGGTTTTTTTCTTCTTCTTTCTTTTTAAATTCTAATGAGAGTTTATGGTCTCAAATTCTGATGTTGAAATCTGGACCTTTTCGATCTTGATCAGACAATCTCAAATTCACCGATTACACGATTGAACTATATTTCGATTGCAATGAAACCCAATCCGAGAATATAGGACATTGTACCTACTTTCCCTGCAATGGTATCCCTGACAACCAACATTGATTGTGAATCAAAGAGAAATGTTCAAAACGAATCAGTAGTATTCATTTGTTAATTTAAGCATGTCATGACTAATACACTAAACAAGGTAAATGTGGCAAACATAATCAGACCAGTACTCATTATTGATTACACTTGTATGAGTAGTATATAGTATTTAAATTGCAAGATGCAACATACAACATGGAGGGTTGGATATGTCGTTTGAAACCTAGACATATGAGCTTTCCTAAGAACAACTAATCACTCAAATCCGTGACATGAGATTAATCATTTCTTGTACAAAAAGCAATATAATACTAATGCTGAAATTCTTACATCCACTTGTTGGTTGGAGAAAGCTGTTATTAGGACGAAATTTGTGTATGTTTTTGTGGATCGACAAATGTTATTTGTCCCTCGCTTCTTAATTATAAACAAAAGTAAGTCAAACAAATTGACGCATACATGATGAGAAGTGCTAGCAATATATATATATTTTTTTATTTGTTGAAATTTAAACGAATTTCACTAAATTATTCATGTAAGCTTTACATAAATTTAGTAGGACTCGTATGAATTTCAACTAATAAAAGATTAAGGAATGTAATGCTAACATAATTCAACATGCTATTATATACCCCATTCTGGTTGGCCTAATAAGCCTTGACTGCTGCTAACCTTTGCGATTTTATAAAACTTTAACAAAGTTCAGAAAATTGAAATAGAGATCATATTAGCGTATGTTTGGTTTCGATTCTTTTCACCACCACCGCACAAGGCCTTTGGACGTGAAAAAGTGAAGCTACAATTTGTAGGGTTTGAGAGACGCGTGTCCAGGCGTCATCCCACGGCGGTTCCAAATAGAGGCTTATCGATGTTCTTTCCTTCTGTTTCTACTATTATTTATTTTTGTAAATTTTTAGTGTCTTTCTTGACCAAAGAACAGAAATGAGTGTTTTCTTCAAATAAATACTTCAAGATTAGTTCAGAGAGTACTGCTGCTAGCTTTTCACAATTGGACAACAGTTTGTAGTGTACTATGAAAAGAGCCAACGCTGACAACTTCTGTCTTTTGCCAATGAACAATTGACTTGTCACGAAAAAGCTCAGCAAACATCAGTTTCTTAGGGTGGCGGTGTCCACCGTGGACCGATAGTTGCGAATTGATCAAGAAATCGACGACAACCAATATCGTCATTTTTTAGTAGAAGTTCAAGGTCCTTACGTTCTCATGGATGAGACAGTGACATGATAGGGTTGATTCAACAAAATCAAGAGAAAACCGATATAAGGTTGAGCTTTGAACCAGCACCAATTGAGTTGTCGTCTCAGTCATGAGGATGAGATGAATAATATCACAAGGTTCTGCTGATAGAGAACGATAATGATTGTTGTTTACGTTTGGAACAATTTTCAAGCATCGGTCCACCGTAGATCATGTGACACAATTCCATACAATAGAAGAGCTTACTACCAGCCTCTACAAGTGTAATAATATGCATAAAAACTGTATTGTAACTGGTCTGGCAACTTAAAGTGCATGTTTGTGTTGAGACCATCGTAACATAATTCCTGCACTAGGCAGAGAATTGCAAACCAATTTGCAAGCACCAAATTCGAGTAATTTTGTGTATTCGTACGCATGAATTCACGAAGAACTCGCACCAGGTGACTATGGTTGACACTGAATTTGACAAATCATATGCCACTGTAATTTTGGCAAGAGTTGCCCTTTAAAGTTTCAGCAAAATCAAGTTGCTGCCATGGTTTCGTCAAATTCACTGTGATTCCAAACAAATCACAATAACAGAATGTACTTATATTATGTTGGTTTTTATCTGCTGAAATATGCCAATATTTCTATTATCAAATGAAATTTCAGTTTTACATAAATAATGCTCTCAAGTGAATTTCATGCAATGATATAGGCAATCTAATCAGTATCTGACACTCTTAACTGATAAAAAAGTATAAAACAACAAGCCTTCTCTGTACAAGGCTAATAATGATGTTTGTAATTTTCTTGAAAAGAATCTTTTGTACAATATGAACAAGGACCATTCAACAATTAACATGAGGGGAAGACAATGATATCTTTTGACAACTTATTTGATTTTTCAATTTTTTTGAGTGAATAAAATCGAGCTTTTTCCCCTGATCAAGCAACATTTACAAAGACACAAAATTCACAATTATACTAATGTTGTACTTGTGGAATTCCCCAATGAACAAGTACTGTTAAAATCAATTTTGTTAGCTACCCATTTCCCAAAACAATCTTAAACTTCTCAAGCACACATTTTCCTTCTTTATACTTCTGTGTTTCCTCATAAGCTTTAAGGTATTTCCAACCAAGTTCTTCACCACAATCAGAACAAAAAACATCAGCAACTGTGTGAAGACCAGTCATAAGCTGTCTATCTTCTTTAGGTCCCAAAAATATGTTCATGGCATGAGAAAACAGAAAAGCTCTTCCATTGCTTGCCTGTTAAACATAACCTTTGAAAATCTTTGAGGTTAAAAAGAAACTTCATATATCTTCACCAACCACCCTCTTATCCAATTAACATTCAACAAATTAATTCATTTCAGTAGAAGATAACAACTAAACTATCAACAAAAGTATCACATGTTACAAACAAATTTGAATGAAAATTTATAATATGATTTTTTGGTTTTAATTTAACCCTCCGGTTCCTACAGGAAATGGACATAATCTAGAGTTCAATCACAAAGTAAGTAAAGTCTGACCGATGATTGTTTCATTTCTTCTGATCAATTCGGCCTTTATTGAAGCTCGTTAAGCATAATTTATAATATATGAAATGAAATGATTCCATTGAGACAAGTGAAATTAATTTCAGGATCATGATTGAAAAGCTTTCATCGTGATTATACTGGGTTTAGTTATTATATAAATCTGAATATTCATCTCAGCAAGTAAACTTCAAAGTCTTGTTCTTTACTGATTCTATTCTAAACCCAAAAAATATCTTCTAATGGGTATGGATGAACGAAATTGGATCATCCACGATTGCGAAAGACCCCATAATGGTAGGAAACCATTTGATTTAAACAAATTTTCTCTCTAAATCTAACGGTTCCTACCGTTTCAGCATCATTCCGCAGTATTAGATGATCCATTTTCATGGATGAACCATTTTCAACAAAATCTAGCATAAAGATGAAGAAAAAGTCAAAATTGCAAGAAAGAAAAGTTCACCTGAAAATCTTTGGAAACAATATCATCATGGAAAGCAACAAGGTTTTGGCACTTGAAGCAGCAGTATGCCCGTGATCCCATCAAATCGGCCATTAATGAATTTCCCTAACACTGCCACCTTAGCTCCTACTCATACATAAATAATAGATATAAAATCAATATACTTTTCAAAAAATAAATAAAAAGTATATAAAAGAAAAAGCTTGGTCAATCGAAGTCTTAGCTCAACTGGCAAAATGCCGAAATTGTTAGGCCGGATGCCATGACCGGGGTTCGAACCCCGGTACCTCCACTTGTGGGTGTGAGTTTTATAATGACTTTGCCATTTCGTCTATCTACCAAAAAAAAAAAAAAAAAAAAAGCTTGGTCAAAGTTTCTGTTACACAGTTTTGACAAAACACTAGCAGCCAAATTTTTCATGTCAGAGTTTGATAATTGGTTTGGTGCAAGATATGTACTGAATTAATGAAAAATAATTTGAAGCAAAGAATATGAATGAGAAGGGTGATTGAGTAAAGAAGATTCCAAAAGAATTGGACAAAAAATATTGGTTAAAATTTAAAGAAGTTGATTGATGTGGAATTAAATAAAGTTTGGCAAGAAAATGATGCCATTGTTTATGAAATATTTTTATGTTGCTTGAAAAGGTGGGTTTTCCTTTTTTTTAGCAATATACAATAGAGTAAACAAATACAACCAAATTGTAATAATAAATTAACCAATAGAAAGGAAGATTCTACTGGCTAGAAGAAATATTATTGATTGGTTAAAAAAAGTGTTTTTATTTATCTGTTTATCATCATATTCTAGTTCTTGAGTCAAAGGGAAACATACCTTCGCCCTTTTGGTTTTTGGTGTGTATGTACGCCTGTTGGTTTATGCATTAATACATGCTTATGAGTGTGAGAGAGAGGGGGAAAGAGTTGAGTTTGGATAGGGACTCCCAACTAACTGATAACTTTATATACAATTTTGTTGGGTGTTTACAAAAAATACAAGTTTAGTTGAGTTGAGAGAATATATTCTATTTTAACGACGCAAGTTGGTCCAGTTGATAAAAATTCAACTCAAATTTCACAAAGATCTGGATACAAATTTCATTGTCGATGTAAGGACCTCGTTGGTGAGTAATAATATATAAATACTTTTATCAGTGCTCTCTAAATCTTTAGACTCGCATTAGTTCTGGTGAGTCCCTTAGACCCAACTCGTAAAAAAAAAAAATCTATTTTGAGTGTTAATTACAAAACTGTCACATAACTACTACTTTGTTTTAACTTTATTTTCTGTTTTTAGATGTTGTTTTCACTGTTAAATGTTGTGTTACAGTAATTCATCAACTCCATTAATTGTTATAAACAAAATCACCTAGTCCCTTGAATACATTATCATACATGAACAAAGGGGTCCTTTTTGACTTTACCTCTAAGAGAGTCCTTTTAGAAATTCTCAAAGTAAACCCAAGCCTTTGACATAAATTTAAAGCTTATCCAAATTTGATTTTCTTTCTCTTACTTTTTGAGAGGTCTGAAACTCTGGTTCACAAATGTGTCTCTCAAGTCTCAAACACATAGTTCACACATCACTTCTCTTATTATTTTGATTCAGCTATTGATACTAAATCAATACAAATGTGACACATTTGAGAATGAATCCTCTCACGTGAAATTTTACGTACGGAAAAGAAGTGTAATCTCGTCCATTCAAAGTTTAGTAACGGTCAACAATCGCAGCATACAATGCTGCAGTCTATTAAAGGGACACATTCAAAGTTTAATAACAGTCAACAATCGCAGCATTCGTGAAATTTTACGATGATATGAAAGGGACATCAGCAGAATGTGTCCTCAATAACAATTTGTGTATAGAACATGATATGGAATTGGATCCAATTTAGATCACATTTTGTTTCACAATAATATCACAAATTTACTTATAAAGAGGTATATATAAACTTAAAGATGTTTAAAGAAAAATTAATGCAGATAATTTTGAAAATATTTGAAACGCAGAAGCTAATTTTAACGTACACAAGCTGTTTCTAAAAAGTTTGACTCTTGGTATATTTTTTAGGGAGGGGGTTGAATTGTATAAGACAGATTATTGTGCATAATATAATGAGAGATCCATAACATATATCCAAAGCATAAAAAATATATGCTGAGATTTGAGAGTAATGACGCCGGCTTCTGCAAAAAAAGAGCCACATCCAATATACAAATTAAACTTTACAATGAAATAACTTCGACAAGGGTAAAATGAGGTTAGTTAACTATGAAGCACTGACACGGACACAAACACGACACTGACACGACGACACATGATGGACACCAAAACACCTTCAATCTGAATTGTCGGTGCTACATAGTTGGTTAATCAACAAGCTTAAAATCAATGAACAGCTATTTTCTTCTTGGACATCCATTTGCTTCGGGTGGCTTCCAATGCCTCCAACTTCATTCTAGTGAGCTCCTCAATCCAATGCTGATATTGTGACTCAATTTCATCAAGTTCAAGCTTTAGCTCATGATCATTATCCTTTTCGGTTGAAGACACAGAAGAACAACAACTACTTATCAAGCTCAGAACGTTTGATGATTCTGAGATCACATTGCCTTCCCCAACATTGTAATCTGCGGCCTGCAATTTGCAATCTTCGAAATACCTGTTCCCAACTTCAACCTCGGGTATCGACCTTATTAGGCATTTAAAAAATCCAACACCCATAACTTTGGAAACATGAGAATTGTCGGTTTTCACAGAAGCATCATCAACAACTATTTCAGAAGCTCCCGATCCTTGTGAATGTTGATCTTCGGAGTTAACCAAACAATGAGAAGCATCATAGGCACCCTCAGAAGTAGCGTTATCAGTGTTTAAACAGCTCTTTCCAGCTGTCTCAAAACCTTCCCTAGAAATTGTATCGAACTCGGAAAAGACATCTTGACCACTAACTTTTTCGGAGGGAACATTAGTTAAGATAGAACTCCAAGGGCTTGACATTAAGGTTTGGCAATCTACATTTGTAGTACCACTACAAAGACTTACTTCTCCAGTTGAATTATGATCAGGTGAAGGTTTCCACCAAGGAAGAAGTTTCAATATCAAGTAATCAATAAGCTCAGCTATGAAAGCCACATCATGATCTGCCAGCTCCAAATGTTCAACCATCTCCGAGGCCACGGAAACTGCAGTATCTGCATCAAGGTAAAAGAGAAAATGTATATTCCGTACTCGACCTGCAAGTAACACAACAAGAACATTTTAGGCACTGTTTCGATAAACAACTTAATTGAGTGTTTATAGCATAAACTATTTCAATAACAAAATAAATTCAAACTGTTCTCATATAAGGTACAAGTTGTTTTCATAGGTTATTTCTAGAAAGCGTATAGATATAAGGTAAAAACAACTTATGGACATGTCATAAGTTATTTTCGTAAGTTCTCACAAACAGTCTCAAAAATTCTTATGCAAGTAGATGAGCTCAAATCAGCTAAAACAAACAAACCCTCAGTATCAACTCAATATCAAGGCACAAAGAAGTGTGTCAAAAACTAATACAGGAAAGGACACATGCTTACCACTTGTATCAGCAATACGCAGGGTCAATGATACCGAGTTATCATCATTTTTAGTCCCTTTTAACCTAAACTCATTGTTCTTATTAGTCTTTTGGACTTCAAAAACAGGATAATGTGGACTTCCCTGGTTGCTTTCAGCATAGGTACTCATACTCCCATAAAACTGTTTGTACTCAGCATCGATGTCCATAGATGGAGTACCCGACTTTGGCATATCGGTAGCTGTTGGAGTTTTAATAGGAGTCAGGAATGGACCCTTTGGACTCTCAATTTGTAGAAATGGGTCTTTAAGAAGCTCTTCTGCGGACAATCTCTCAGATGCTGGAACCAGGCATTTCTCAATAAAGTCCTTAATTTGAGGGTCACTCACCTTACTAAGGGAACCAGGTTTGATACCCTGCAACGAAATACATCAAGGTTATCAAGTCGAGATTCAAATCGTTAACCAATAGAAATATCATTTGCAAGTAAAAAAAAGGTGAAAAACACAATTATAAGTTGATAATCATTTATGAACCTCAATAATTTAAGATCCAAGTCATATTTCAAATGACAGAGAAAGTGGTTGACTATATTAAGTTTAGGTTGTGAATCAAAAGAATAAATCAGAATTCACCACAGTGAATCCAGATTCATCATAATAAATCATGATTCAAGATGAGATTCATGTCCAAAGTAGATACATGCTATAGATTCGTATCGATTAGGTTCGGTTTAGTATCGAATCTATATACGACTAGTAAGATACCGATAACCATGGAATGCATCACAATACAGCACAGATGAATACAATAATAATTGATAATGATATGCCGATGATTGTCATACTTACCGAGGTAACTTTCTTATATATTTGAGCTGGGTTATTGCATTCATTGTAGGGATACTCAAGAGTAACCATCTCCAACATTGACATTCCAAAAGAATAGATGTCAACAAGTTCATTGTACTCCTCTTCATATAATTCTGGAGCCATAAACTCGGGCGTCCCTTTTAAAAATAGAGATACGAAAAAAACAGAAGAATATTTGAGTGTTGTTCACAGAACCAATGTGATAAAAAAAAACCTTCACATTTTAGGAAACGAAAATGTGTTACCAATAACACTCCGAGCTGTTGGCTGCTGCATGACGATTGCCAATCCGAGATCACCGATCTTAACTTCTCCTTGGTTTCCGTTCACAAAGATGTTGTCGCATTTCAAGTCTCTATGAATAATAGGCGGCCTGTGACCGTGAAGATATGCTAAGCCTTGAAGAATCTGCCTGGCCCAACCTTTTATGGCTTTCATTTCAACATACTTATGCTTCTTACGGTACCTGTAAGCCAAAGTTTCACAAGAGTCTCATGTGCACAATGCAGCGAAATGGCATAAAAAAAAGGGTTAAAATCGAGAGAACATACTGTCTTAAGTTTCCAGATGTGAAGAGTTCGGTGATCATGTTAACGGTTTTCTGCTTATCATCGACCCAGGAATCGTAGAACTTAATGATATTTTCATGTCTTAAGGACTTCAATATATGAACTTCAGAATACAATTTTGCAAGATCATCTGTTGAATGTAAGAGACCGTCAATCCTAACTTGGTTCCAAGCAACTTCTATTCCATCAACTTCATCAAATGCCCTATAACTGCAAAAGGAATAGAGATTTAATAGCGCGCTTTAACAAGAAACAAATGCCATAACCCTATCAAATATCATTGATGACTGAATTTTCTTATGAAATAATTCTTACCAAAAGCATAGTTCTGAATTAAAAAAAACAGAAAAGAAGGAACCATATACAACAAAATAGATATAATGACCAAAAACAAAATTCAAAAATAGTAAATAGAGATTAGGCGTCAGAATCGTACACAGTCTTGAAGGCACCCCTGCCCAAGATTTCATTGTACTGAGACAAAAAAAAAAAAGAGGAAAAAACGTCAAATTAAAAAAAAATAGAAAGAACAGGTGAAATATAGAATAACTGGATACAATTAAACAAATCTCCCTAGCTGAAGGACTAAAGTAGCAATGAATCTTTGTGCATTAACAACAATAATCAATAACAACATTGTTTACAAAGACGATCTAGCACAGCCATATCAAGATAATTCAAACATCAAAAGGTCAAGTTATCAAGCAAATTTTTTTTTGGATAAAAGTTTCCCTAATTCCAAATAAAGGTAATAGTGCATTTTGGCAAACAATACAGATTCTCTAAAATCATGAGACATAAGAGTCATCAATTCAGCTTATGTACATTGCATAGTTACACAAGAAAAACATATCTAATCAATATCAGTTACTTGGTGCAAGTTTCGGCATATTCCTAATTAGAATTGATTTTGCCTCTAAAGTTGATTCTAATTTAACTTGAAGTCATAATTTATAGCTTTTGCCTCCAAACATGATTTTTACATTTAAATTCACGGTTCAAATCACTTTCACGTAAATGTATACAAACATAAATCATTTAACTTTGAACTAAAATCAATTTTGGCCGCCATAGAACCTAACACGCACTTAGTATGTATCCCTCTAGCTCAATTAGCACCATTTCACCACATTAGACAAATGACACCACAAATCGCACACATTAATAAAAAATAAATGATAGCATAAAAAAACATAAATGAATCATGTCATGTCATGCATGGATGCATCCATACATACCCTCACGTACCGGCCGGTTGGATCTTTCTCTACAAAGTCCTCCTCAAAATCAAGAGGCTCCCTTGTTCTGAAAATATTGTCACTAGGATGCAACGCTAAAACAGGACCAGAATTCATTTCTGGTTTCTGAATTAAAATCCAACACAACAAAAAGCACAATAATAATAATTTTTCAAATTTGAAAAAATTTGAAAAAATTTAAATTCATTGGATGGACTTGGAGTTCTGATTCTGATTGAAATGGAGTAAGGTTGGAACTGAATGAAGAACAAGAATGAATCGAATGCCGAATATCGAAATCGTTCCGGCATTCGATAACAATTGTTAAATGCAATGAAAAAACATTCAAAGCCAAATAACAACAACCTTTCATGTTAACAACAAAAAAAATCCTCAGACAAAACCCAACACAGCCATTTTTCTCTCAAATTCCATTTTTTTTCTTCATACCCACAAACCAAAACCTCAAAAAGGTTCAAAATTTGCAGTTGGGTCTCCCATTACCCCTAAAAGAAAAAAAGGAAAAAAAAAAGGATAAAAAGTGATTTTTTTTGTTTTGTTTTGAGAAGTGCTGGTTGGTGAGGATTGTGGAAGAGAGAGAAGATTAGAAAGGGTTTGATGAGAAAAAGAAGGTGAGAACAAACAAGTGTGTGGTTAATGAGAATGCTATTTTTGTGAAGAGATTTTGTGTGTTGGAGATGAAGACAAGTTTGGAAGATTGAGGTTGTAACTCTAACTAACATAACGACTTGAAGCATTTCAACAAAGTTATATAGAATAAAATATTTCTTAATTTGTGAAATTTTTAATAAACTATAAGCATGAGTTTTAAATGAAAGTAAAAAATTGAAGAATTTGATTGTAGAAATTAAAATTGCTCTTAAATATGTTGAGAACCAAAATCTCATTTAGCCCAAATTAAAAGATTAAAAGTGTGCCAACGAGGTTGGGTCTAAGTCTAACATAAGATGTTAGACTCTCACAATATGACAAATCATGTTTTAATCTTAACTGAAAGATGTGTCAATATTTAGTCACTTCACCTTGAATTACTTAAAAATAAATGTAGGCATTCAAAATAAGAAAAGCATATAATAAAATTGAATTTTAAAGAATCCTTTTGAAGAGGCAAAAGAAAAATATAAAATACTATTTAAAATATAATCAGCATTCAATACAAGGATCGATCAATTCGAAAGGTTCAAATCCACCTTTCATTTGTGAAGGTTTGATTTTATGTCATAGTAAAGCTTTGTACTGATCTTTTAAAATTGACATCATCATCCAACTAACCCAACTAGGTTATAAAAATAGGTAAAATACCTCTTTTAGTCTTTTAAGTTTGACAAAAATATCGGATTAGTCCTTTAAGTTTTAAATATATCTTTATTATCCTTTTAAGAACCAATTTGAAATTTAAAAACTTCAAATAAGTGCATTAAGTTAACAACTTATAGGACCTATTTAAAATTAAAAAAAAAAACTTAAAAACCTATTTGAAATTTAGAAAAACTTAAAGAACATATATAAAATTTAAAAAACTTAAAGGACAAACACTGTATTTTTGTCAAACTTAAATGACCAAAATATATATTTTTCCTAAAAAATACTTATGGTAAGATTTTTTTTAGAGGAATACTAATAATAAGATCTTATTTATTTATTTTCAATTCCGTTCCATTTCCTATAGGTATTATACATTTGGTAAAATAAAATAGAATGATATGACTAAAAAAAGGTCCAAAGGTGAATAAAAATATTGTTTTGAGTTTAAATGTGAACAACAAAATATATTCTCTCAAAAAAAATAAAATCAACAATATATATGCAAATGCAGCCGAAAAACGTAAAGCTAATATTTTGTTATTTATAACCAATAAATATAACTACTTAGGCAAATTCAATAAATTTAAGCCCAATAACAAGCATGGTTTCGTGGTGTAGTTGGTTATCACGTCAGTCTAACACACTGAAGGTCCCCAGTTCAAACCTGGGCGAAGCCAATCAACTTTTTTTCTTCTTCTTTTCAATCAATTTGATGCATTTTTCTGTTAATTGTTAATCGCGTGCGCTCTAAACTGATAAGTATATTAATCGTTAGTAAAATATATAAACGTTATTATCCAGAAGAAAAAATATGTTATTCATAAATTATCAACTTTTTTATTTTATCTACGAAAATTATCTGTTTTAATCTATTTATTTATATTTTTACAATATTAGTTTGACTTGGGTTTTTTTTTTTTGTCAGTTCACCTTATAAGGTGAATAAGTGGGGTGTCGGGATTCGAACCTCTGCATATAATAATGCATTGTTCTGCCAACTGAACTAAGCTCACGTTACAATTCATTTAGTTCAATAAATAAAAAACTCATTTAGTTTTTTTTTTTAAGCCAAAGAAAGAATAATTAATAAATGGCACAAGCTATGCCATGAAAAATTCGGTACAAACTATGATATGCTTCCATACCTACGAAATTAAGGAACATTAAAAAAAGATGTGACACAGTTCCTCTTTTCCACAATCGAACGGCCATAACACCTGAGACTCATTCAAAGTTCCTCTTCTAACTAGATTGGATTTCATCATAATCCTATTTTGCAACAATCTCCATGCTAGAATTTATACCTTTTATGGAACTAAATCATTACATACAACCGAAAGATCCCTTGACTTTTCTGTGACTTATCCATATAAGCAAATTTTACTTTTTAGGTTTATTCAATTAATGATGTATGTGATCCATAATATGTATTTCTTCACATACATCATTCAATTAATGAGTAGTGGGAATTTGCTTCAATGATGTCAGGAAACAAACGCGTTCGACTTCCAAAGATGTATGCTACGATCGCAATTGTGGTCGTACCGTTGAAGAGACACAAAGTGGGGGAGTTCGATAATGCAATATTATGTTGAGGGACAATCAACATAGAACAAAAGTAACAAATTTTGCTCACTAACACTCTGTTTGGTAGGATAGAAATAGGGAAGAGAGAGTGAAGGATGAGAGAAGTTGAAGAGAGATGGTGAATTTCTCCTGTTTGATAGTGAAGAGAAATAGGGAAGAGAGGCTAAAAAGTTATGGATCCCACGCAAAATTCTTTCTCCTCAAAACTGAGAAGAAATAGAAGGAGAGAAAGGATTCTTTGTTGTATTCCTATTATACCCCTCATTTCACTTTTCATTCAATTAGTTTTGTATGCCTTTATTAAACTTTTTTTTTTCAACAACTTTGTTTCGTTCCTTAGAAGAAAAAAAACTTTATTTCATATGTAGATTTTTTTAGTATAAGTATAGAGTATGTGCTATTTTACACGTGTACGTGGTACACTTTTACGAAATATTGTACTTTTATTTGGAAATGCTACACTTTTTTTTGGTAAAAAAAATACTTAAATTTATATATGAAAAAGACTTATGTTCCATTTAGAATACGTAGTTAAATTAATTAACTGAATTTAACAAAAGAATTAAATTAGTTTGAATGGAAATGTTATTTTAACATAAGGGTATTATGGTACTTTTAAATATAAACAACACTTCTCTCTTCTCTATTTCTCTCTTATACCAAACAATCCGTTAATCTATTCTATTTCTCACATCTTTCTCTCTTCTCAAACTCTCTCTTATTTATTTCTCTCTTCACAACTTCTCTTCTAAACCAAACACACTCTTGACTTAAAAATGGATAAGTGAAGAGGTTTTTTATGAATGAAATGATTTTAATTGCATATTCTATTTATTTTTAGTTAAGAAGATGGGAAAGAATGAGAGGAAAGGAATATTTTGGTATTTGTGGTAGCATAAGATATTTAAAAAACCCTCAAAGCCAGAAGAAAACATTTCAATCCTCTTTATTTTTCTTCCTCACAAAAAAACCTCTTTATTTTTCATTTTCTCAACTCCAAACAAACAACTATCAAAATATACACACAAAAATGTCTATCTCTAAAAAAATTAATGCAAAACTGCTACACATGTAAAAATTGGGTTTGTATCACATCACTATCAGAACTAGCTAGTAGCTAGAGGATGCATTCATCGTGTTAAATTGTCATTCTAATTATTTGTCATCCTTATCATCATTATGCTAAAATTGGCATTTTCTTATCAACAAACAAGTCGGTGTTTCGTTATTGCAGAGAAAACGACAAAGCTTCGTGCAATAAGATATTTCTTTAACTAACTAAAATATATTTATATTTTCTTTTCCGTACGAAAATTTATATCATCATCATCCAATAAAAATTATATGTTATTTAATTATTTTCTTTTTGGGCTGAGATTTGAACATCAGGCCTTGCATATATTATGCATTGTCCTACCAACAGCTAATTTTAAAAGGGTTTTTTTATCATGTGCAAATTTACACATGTTAAGAAGTTTAAAATAGAAATTTTGTATTGAAACTTGTACATTTAATATTAAATATAATTTTTTTGAATAAATAATTGTTGTTTTCCAAGAAAAAGTTACTACTATTAGTTGTTTTAACATGTGCAATGTTGCACATATTAGACAAACCCATTTTAAAATTACAAAGAAAGTTTTTGTCAAAAAGAATTATAAAAAAAATAATTTTTTTTAAATAACTAATTTCAGTATATTAATTTGTTAGATTTATCTTAGGGTGAAAATCAAACATAATATTTTTTTTTATCATTTCACTCGTTACTTCTTCCATCCTAATTATCAAACCAACCTTATATAAGTTTATGCGACAATTAAAAAAGAAAAAATAGATTCCTTTATCAAGAAAAGAAAAAATAGATTCCACTTTCTAACTTTCTCTAAACAAACAACCCTTATCCTTCAAAAAACGATGTCGTTTTCAATTTACATCAAAAAATTTCTTTATCTTTTTCTTTATATTTTTATTAATAATATTAATATTTATTTCTTTCTTTTATTACTACAAATATTTATATTTATTTATTACCAAGCAAATCAATTTTAGCTCATTTTCAATTTTCAATTTCCCAATTTCCTTCACATTTTCACACAGACACACACGCACGCTAATATCATTGAATCCAAAATCAAAATAAGGGTTACGTTTTTGGGTTTTGGAATTTTCATTCACAAACAACCCTAAATCAAACCCATCAAAATCAAATTCATCAAGTTTCAATCTTTTCTATCTAGATTTATTCTATTCAACGTTTCAATCAAAAGGGTGTATTTAGATTTTCCAAATTTTGCAAAATTTGATGGCAAATCTCTATGTCAAAGCTGTGCCACCTGCGGATCTGAACAGGAACACAGAATGGTTTACGTATCCTGGTGTTTGGACAACATATATTCTCATCCTCTTCTTTTCATGGATCATGGTTTTGTCTGTCTTTGGTTGTTCTCCTGGGATTGCTTGGACTATTGTTAATCTCGCTCATTTTCTTGTATTCTTCTTCTTTTACCCTTTTCTTGTTATTTTGTTTTTTGTATTATTTGAATTGTTGTTGAATTGTTATTGAATTTTGTGTTTTTGATGATTTGTTGTTTTGTTTTTGTTGTTGTTGTTGCCTGATTTGTCCTTTGATGATTGATGATGTCCTATTTGGAAATTTTGTAGTTTAAGGTTTTTTTAAGTGTGTTTGTGTTTATCTGTTGTGTTGATTAATATGTTTTGAATTTTGTTGTTTTGATGGATATGAATGTTTGTACTATGAAGCACGGACAATGACAGGTCGATACCAAAAATAATTTGAAAAAATTAGATAATTGATAGTAATCATATGTGTCGTGTTGGTGTCAGGCACTGGGACATGTTGGACACCGGGACATGCTTTCGATGAGAAGTTTCCGTGCTACAGACTGTATGTATGAGTTTCATGGGGTTTGTGAGATGAGAGATTGAATGTGATCTTGAAGTTAATTGTGATGGACATGATAAGGTTTCAGATGTTTATTTATTGAGTAATGACTTAGCCTGCATAGTTGTTTAGTGTAGGGCTTGCTACTTCTTGTGTTAATTGTAAATAGGTCAGGATTTTATTCTTAATATTTAGAAAAGATTAAATAGAGGACAGAGATCTTGGAAGACATATATAAATTAGAGGTATGCTATTAGGAGTATGAAGCACTGCCAAATACATGGGCACCTGACACATGTTAATATCAGTAATAGTTTAAGAAAATGAAAGTGATTAAATGTAGCCACATGATTTGGTGTTGTATCAGTGTCAGATACCAGACATGCCTTCAATCCAAAGTGTCATCTTTACTAAATCCTAGTGTGCTATTGGAAGTAAACAATGCTCAATTTGCTTCTGTTGTCTCTTGTTATGGGTGGTGAGTGGCTCCAATTGCTAGTTTATGTTAACTGCAATTGGTATTCTCCTCTACATCCCATTAATCCTTTGCCATTGGCATTTGGTCTGTCACAGTCTCCTGTGAGCCTCTCCTTGTCGATTGGATATTCAGCACTGTTAGAGTATTTGCTTGGAGTGTCCACTATCTCTTGTGAACCTCTCCTTGTCGATTGTTGTGATGAGGACTGGGTAGGGGAGTCCTTCAGTTCTTTGCTCCTCTTAGATTCAGTTTATTGCCGCGATTCTTGAACTACATTGGTTTTCAATTGTCATCACTTTCACAGTTCCTGTCATCCTTGCAATGTTCTAAATTTTCTTACTTGCCTCTCCTCTGTTTGACTTTAGAAGTACACTAGTTCAGGAGCATTATACGTTGTGGTCATTCCGTGTTAAGTAGGAGTAGTTTAGTTTATTCGTTGGACTGAGAGACAAATACTTGATATGATTATGATTTTGTGTCACTTAAAATGAATTGACTGTCATATTTTTTCTTCATCTTCCTTCGATTTTTTTGGTAGGTAGACATATTATTATATGTCATAGTCAAACATAATAACAAGGCAACCCATTTTAGCTCATTTAGCATTTAGTGAGGCGAGGGGTGAAACTATTTTTTTATAAAAGCTATGTGACTGGGTCAAGTTATAAATTAACATTTTGTTGTCAGATACTGTTTATGAAATGTCATATTAATTTGATCTCTTTACATGGCTTGATTGATTATGTTGTGTGCATCAGGTAACATATCACTTTTTCCACTGGAAGAAAGGAACTCCATTTGCAGATGATCAGGGGATCTACAATAGATTGACATGGTGGGAGCAGGTCGACAATGGAAAGCAGCTCACTCGTAACAGGAAGTTTTTGACAGTTGTTCCTTTGGTTCTGTAAGTTCTCCTTTAACTTGCATACCTGTAGTGGTGTTTGTTCCGGCTGATATCACAGTTTTTATTTTTTAGGTTCAGTCATGTTATATAAACACTAGCAGTAATTGGTCTGCACTAACTAATACATTGTTTACAGTGATGCAGACAAACTTATTTGTGTCTCATCTTGATAGTGTAGTTATAACTTTTACATTTTATGCTTTTTTCGTCTCTATCTTAATGTGGTACGTGAGCTTGCAAATAAATGTCACGTCTATGAGGAAATCATGAGTCATGCATGTCCAATTTAATTGACTTGTGAGTACCGATAGAGTAAGATTCTTTTCCGTCTCTTCTTATATGTGGGCATGATATGGCCTATGTGTTACTCCCTTCTAGTTGCGAAAATAATTTCTCTCAGCTATAGCCAAGGTTGTCAGGATCGCGATATAGATCGTGAAATCGTACGATCTCGCGCGTCACCAGGTCTCCACCGAGTTGGAGCGGTTCAAAGATCGGAGAAGACGGCGGAGCGTGCGGCGAGCAGAGGAAGAGCGTAAGATCGTGAAATCTTCGCTCTGATTCGCATCAGAGAAGAACGGTTTGACCCGGTTGTTTCGCGCGAAGAGTGAGGTCGGAATGACATGAGCTGCTCGTTTGTTGTTTTCTGCGGCGGCTGGTTGCAGAGGCGGCTGTGTTATGTTGAAGGAGAAGACTAGGTCTAGGTTAAGTTAGTGGAAAAGACTTATTTGGGCCTAAACTTATATAAATATAAATAAATTATTATGACTTATATGGGTCTGAGAACAAAAAGAAAAAAGACTTATGTGGGCCTAGACCTATAATTTAATTTTTTGGCTACAAGACGTATAATAAACTATTATGAATTTATTTTTTTAAGGGAAAAACTATTATGAATTATTAATTTAACTTAGTTTAATGTTGTAATTTATAAGTTTTTTTTTTATGAAAGGTTATTTTTCTTAGTTATTTTTATAATTTTGTCTGTTTGGTGGGATCTTACGATCTTACGGTCTACGCTTTTTCTGTACCCCAACGATCTTTAGTGAGATCCCGATTTTGACAACCATGGCTATAGCTATAATAGAGTTGGTAGGTTGGGTTTATTTGGAATTACTGTTGCTTGTTCAGAAGTTATGTTACTTACAAGGTTTGTATCTGTATGGTTTTTAGTGACTGTTGTCACAATTCCTTAAATATTTGCTAGAAAAACGAAGTTTGATTGTTGGTGAGAGGAAGGGAAATATATTAAAATTTAAGCAGATAAAATGGCGTTCATGTGAAAACTCCCATCATGTTGGTTATATATCCTGGAATTTATATCATACATAGTTGAATCAGATTGCATGCGGTGTTTTAAAAACCGGACCGGCTGGTCAGACTGGGAATTGGACCTACGGCCGGACAGGTCACTAGACTATATTAGACCGCTCATGCATTTGAACCGGTCAAACACACATAAGCCTGTATGAATTGATGTGGTCTGGTTCAGTGAAAATATCGCAGTGCTTTTATCGAGTAGCCTGCACCAGGATCAAACCAGGGCCAATAGTGTGCGGCAACGAAATATCGCAGTGCTTTTATTTAAAAAAAATTATATATTGAAAGTAGCCTGCACCATGGTCGAACCAGGGCCAATAGTGTGCAACAATGAAATTTCTGCCATTAAGTCAGTTGTTAGTTGGTGACACTCGTATTGCTTATAACATATATATACAGATAAAATGTTAGAACATCCAATCTAATTAATATATACAGATAAAATGTTAGAACATCCAATCTAATTAATACTTGCCTTATTGAGTGCATACATAGTTTAAAAATCCCAAATGTAGTAGCTAATTTTGAATGGTAAATTTAGCTAAAAACTGGTATAAAAAATAAAAAGAGTCAAATCAAAATTTGGAGGTTTCTATTCTTCATGGTGTCTGGGGTTTGACTTAATTTGTTATCTACATTATTTGTGGTGAAACTGCGTGGCTTCATAATATAGTTTCCCTTATGAGCTCTTCAAGAAAAAGAAAAAAAACTCTGGTTATGAGGATTAACGCTTAGCTTTTTTCTGCAAAATTGTTTTGATTGAAGAAATATTGTTAGGTATAACAAGAATTAATTTGACTCCTCTAAAGGGAAGAGTGTATGAAAAAAGTGAAGAATTATAACAATTGGTTCGGAAATCAGCGGAATCTCTTAATTATAATTTGCACTTTGGTCTTTAAAGGGCTCCGATTACCTTAGAGGAGCAAAGAAAAGATAACAAATAAGCCTCCATAACATGAGCCCAAAGGAGAGAAGAAAAAAAAATCAGTCTAACAAGTTAAAGCAAATCCCTTTTGTAAACTTTCTGATAAGGTGGGCAGGGTTGGCTGACTATCTTGTTTTGTATTGATGTGTTTTCATGAAATTTCCATTGTGCATCACTTTATGTCTCTAGATGGTTTTCTGCAGTGAGGGCGTTAATTAATCTTTGAGGCATCGGTATTTAATTTATATTGGTAGGAATGTGCATTTTGCATTATTTAGTACCAACATGATTTTTTTAATTTTTTTTCTTGGTTTTGAATGTGTTTACTGAGCGAGCATGTCCAAGAGCTAGTACCATAATGCATTGCATGTTTTTTGCTGGTGATGTTGTCTTAATTAGAGAGTTGATAGAGGTAAAAATTAGATATCAAACTACTCTATAAGTTGCAAGCTTTGATGTACCATACTAGATGATGCAGAAATTTGACACATGTAAAATACACGACTATTAGACCTGTGTCACTCTATGGTATTTGGATATTGAACTGTAAAAAGGTAAATAGTCAAAACATGTATGATAAGACAAACAAGACAAGGTAAATCATCCAAACTTGTATCATATAGATTTTTTTCTTTTTTGAATAAAGTAACATATAATGCAGGGACAACACCCATGTAGGAAAAAAACGATAGATTGTTGCCTAAGGTGGCTAGGCCATGTGTGAAATAGACTATTACAATCGTTGGAAAGAAGATTGGATTGGAGGGTAGGCCATAAGAGTGTGATGAGGGAGACCAAGAATAACTTACATCTAGATATGCTTGTTGAGGATCTAGTTGATGACATAACATTTTAATATCATTTAATTCATGTTGCTGTTCTATCTACTTGGGTTGGGAAAGGGTTTGATTGTGGTGATAGCGAGCTTACGAAAATCATTGGACCAACAAGAAACTCGACTTTTAACCTCGAACTCATTAGCTTGTACATACTTGATTTTATTATTTATATAAGATATGAATAACCTAACATTATTAAATATCAAAATTCAGATCTCTTTAACAACAAATAAAGAAAGCTTTGTTCAGCACTTAAACTAATCTTGTTTTTGCATCTTGAAGAGTGTTACTAAATGACTTATTTGAAGGCTTGAGCTGTCTTATTGAATATTTTCTTGTCATTGACAGGTACTTGATAGCCTCACACACAACTGACTATGAGCATCCAATGCTGTTCTTCAACACGGTTGCCGTGATTGTGCTAGTTGTTGCGAAGTTCCCCAACATGCACAAGGTTAGGATATTCGGAATCAATGCTGATAAGTGATAAAGTGTTTGTTTGTCCATGAAACTATGGTTGTTAGTAGCTCATGAGCCTCTCTTCTTTCTTCCTTCTCTTGTTCTGGAAAAAAGATAGCAACCTTTGTATAGAAAAGGCAGAACTGTGGAAGGAAACTCAAAATCATGTTTTGTTGCCAATTATTTTTTTTTCTTTTCTTTTCTTCTAAGCTTCTTCTTCTAAGGTGTTAAACAAACAAATAAATATCTGAGTTATTATTTCTGTACAGTAGAGAAATACGTGTACCAGAGATTATAACGGTGCTTTCAAATTTAGTAGTAACTAGTAAGTTCCTTTCTTTCATTAATGCCTTAGAAAAGTCCTAATACAAGAATCATCATTTGCATTTTATTGTTTAATCAAGAATGATCCTTTGCATTATAATTTAATTTTACTGGCCAAAATTTTCTTTTTTAATATATAGAAATCAAACTTCATATTAACAAAAAAAGAAAGGAATAGAAATAAAACTCTCATTCCATATCAGCACCATATGATTGGTTGGATGACTTAATCAAACTCATTTTCAATAAAGGTTTATCATGAGGTTTAGTTGTTTTCTATAGAAGGTAAATTTTGCTTAAACTATGTACACGTTCTTTCTTTGAACTATAGAAGGTAAATTTTGCTTAAACTATATAACAAGCTATGCTTTACATATACTTGTGGTGCTTGTTTGGTTTATTGTTTTGCTCGACATTTGATTATGTGTCTTTTCTTTAAAGTTAAACAAACCTCAGGTGTTCAAACCTATGTGCAGGAAATCAGTAAAATATTCACAAATTCAGAAGCTAAAATCTACTAATAACGAGTCATGTTATTTTGACACAAGTTTGACATTATATTCGAACATCAACTTGAACAATTCAAAGATGTGGCTAGTTAGATGGTTAAGTTGACATAAGAAGGTGTTCCATAATTCATTAATCATCCAATGCACACAATTAATCATAATTTTGAATGTCAATGGTTAAAAATGGTGCATATTTGTCCCGTGAGTGTAACTCAGTTGATGTTCCGTGAGTGTAACTTAATTGATGGCTATCAGCGACATTGTCATTATGTGCAAGGGTCGGGGTTCGAACCCTAAATTCCTCATTTCTCTACACATAATAATCTATGTGAATCTAAGCCACTAGACAACTTTGGAAAAAAAAATAGGGCATATTTATTTGGGCATAAATTGTGGTTAATGAACATTATTGTACATTAGACCATTTGAAATGATGTAGTGTTCTTAAACAATTCGGATGATGTATATAAAACATTAGTTAGATGTAATTAACCACGTATTAACTATTAAATTTGATGTTTCTTAAAAAAAAACTATTAAATTTGATGTCGATTATTTGTAGGGATGATAAAATGGGTTGGATCCATCGGGTTGACCCGTTTAACCCCACTTTTTAGCGGGATGAGTTGAGATTTTGAACACGGCACTTGCAGGGTGTGTTGGGCGGTGAAGGTTGGCCCGTACGGTTGATATTAAAAAGAAACTCCCATTTTCACTTCTTTTATTTATAAGTCACAATCAATTTTTCAATTTTCTCCTTTATATAATGGAGAAAAAATTCAATTAATTTCATCACTTTGTTTCATAATTTTAGCCTCATTTTTAACGGTTAAACACATATCTCAAGATAAACCTTATGATGATAGCTTCCAGCAAAGTCCTAACTGCTTTATCTTAGTCAACTATAATATGAAAAAGGGTGTGTGAAATTAAAATTAAAAAGACATGGGTGATAGAATATTAGAATCTAGTCTATTTAAAAATAAATAAATAGACTATAATACAAAGGGTATCTTCAAAGTTAAGAATTTGCTGGGTTACAAGTTGGATGGCGCTGACTGCTGTGGAAATTGGATGACAAAGAAGTCAAAGAATTCACACCTTATTGAAAATTTAAGCATATTTTAATTTGAGATTAAAAAAATGTACCTTAGTGTACAATTATTTTATACCACAACCAATTACAGTTTGCCAATATAAAGAGTTATGTTATCTATTTTAGGATAATTTATAAGACAACAAAAGATAATACAATTTTTCAAAAAAAAAAAAAAACTAAAGATAATACAAGGCAATCTGAGTATTAACAGAAAAATTAAAACAAGTAAAACATGATTAAAAATTATATTGTCTTATATATCTTTAGCTATTCCATACATTGCTCAAAAATGGTTAATCAAATAACATTTTTCATATAAAAAACTCATTCTAGTGTTTTTTGTTTAAAAATTGTCATATGTGTCGAGACAATTTTAGAATTCAATTCATATATAGTGAGTGTAAAATATTTTACATTGTCAACCAATTACTACCTTCGAATCATTAGAAACATTTAACATTTATCAAATTTTGGATGGACAAAAATTATTATTGTACTGCTGCCATGATAGCAACAGAGATGGAAAGTTGGGGGCTGCTAATTTAATTGTTTTCATTTTTCACCATACTTAGTAATGGACATTTTCCATGCTAGAGTCCTAGATAAGCAGTGGAAGAGCTATGTATGCTCACTCTAAGCTATGTGCTTTATCTTGGATGTTGCTTTTCGATAGATTTTCCATTAATATTTTTTCCTCTCTCGGTTAACCCTTGGGAAATGAACAGTAATAATTTGAAGTTTTGTCGTAACATGGTAGTTAAAAGTCTGATCAACAACCAATCTACTAAGAATTAAACTTGATTCTTTCAAATAGTTCGTATTTAGCTCAAACATCTTTTTGATCTCTTATCTTTATTCGGGGCTCATGAGTCATAAAAGGCTAATAATGTTCAGTAGAGTATATGTGACACGGGAGTTCACATCTCTTTCTTTCCACTTTACCAATTTCCCTGTAAATCGAAATTAGGGTACATTGAAACTCATTTTTTTCATGTTGCTTTTCGATAGACTTTTCATTAGGATTTTTTTCCTCTTTCAGTTAACCTTTGGAAATGAACAGTAATAATTCGAAGTTTAGTCGTAACATGGTAGTTAAAAGTCTGATCAATAACCAATCTACTAAGAATTAAACTTGATTCTTTCAAATGGTTCGTATTTGGCTCAAACACCTTTTTGATCTCTTATCTTTATTCGGGGCTCATATGAGTCATAAAAGGCTAACAATGTGCAGTGCAGTATAAGAATTAAAATTGATTCTTTTAAATGGTTCGTATTTGGCTCAAACACCTTTTTGATCTCTTATCTTTATTCGGGGCTCATATGAGTCATAAAAGGCTAACAATGTTCAGTGCAGTATATGTGACACGGGAGTTCACATCTCTTTCTTTCCACTTTACCAATTCCACTATAAATTGAAATTAGGGTATATTGGAACTCATTTTTTTTCTTAAATCAGGGATTGCAGCCAATTTTCTTCCCTGTATGAGCTAACATGCCAAATTTGCAAGGATTCTTATCAGTTTCCATTCTGAAATCGTTAAACAATGGTGCAAAGGGTGGATCCAACATGAATTTGCATGGATCTCGTACTTCAGAACCATGAATTCACAAGGAAAGGACCAACATGTTACCGATTAAATAAATTAAAGGACCTATATGCACCATTTTTTTTATAAATACAGGACTAATATGAACCTCGAAATAAAGATAAGGGACCAAAAAGATGTTAAAGCCTTCGTATTTTGATAAAATTTATTATTCATTTGAGTCCAATTAACTTGTTTGATTCATAGGAAATTCGTGAAATTGATATAATCACTTCGCTACAAAATTTAGCTCCATCTTTAATAAACCAGATTCCAGCCAACTTTCATTAGAGAAACTTTGTTAATACATCATCTCACTGACTTCAAGCCAAGATCACCCCAAGTTTTAGGCTTGCAGAGATTTTGCTAGTAAGTATGCACATGATACACATCATCCCAAATGAACTAAACTATAATAAAAATAAAAAATAATATTGTTTGTCTCCATAAAGAACATAAAAAAAATTCTTCATCATGTAAAGCAGAACAATATGACTTTGAAAGCAAAATGACTAATACATATTCTAAAAAAAATCCAAATTCAGAATCAGAATTGGGGATTCAACAAAGAAAACATTTAGAATTGGACATTCGAAATTGGGTTGTATACTATTGGTGCCACATTTAAGTACATCAAACATTATAGCTTAGAGGTAAATGCTTATATTTTTCACTTTATATGTCTCGTGTTCCATTCCCACATGCCACAGTCATTTGGGTGTTGAACCAAAGGATTGCATGGCTGCAAAGCACATACTCTTCCGCTGGACGGCCATCTCAGGTGTCGTTATAGCCACACTAAGCCATAAGGTGGACTCTTTCTTTTGCTCACCATAAATAACCTTTTAGTTTTTCAATTACTTGGCGCACTGTTGATCAAACCTTATCTATAATTAATTGAAAGGATCTTCTATTCATTTTGTTGAGTACGACTCATGTATAAACAATGAAGAGGGGCAGGGGAGCTGAGCTAGCAGGCATGAAGCTCCCCTTGTCCATGTCCGTATGTTCGACCAAAACATGTTGTTGGTGGACAAATTTTTTTTTTGGGGGAGGGGGGGATAGCCTCGGTTGTTAGTGGTACAATTCAAGGGTAATATTGTAATCTGGATTGTAGTACTATATATATACCTTGTAACATTATAAATAGAGGAACGCACCATTAGTCAAAGCGCGTAAACAAATGATCATATTTCATTATCTTGTGATTTTTATTTTTTTATATTCTTTTTTTACTAGTTGTAGTTCTAACAATTTTTCATGTGAAAAATGGAAACTCACAAGTACTTTCCCAAGTCTTTTGGAGACCAAAATTTTCAAATATTTAGCTCTTGTTATCTTTTCTTCTTTTTTGCTTTGTTTGTTCTCTCATTTTTTTTTTTTTTATATATTTATATAATCATAACTTTGCTTGTTAAAAAATGAACATAGACCAGAATAAAGTAAATGCTTCATCATTCATTCATGTCAACTTATGTTAAAATTATTGCATTACCTTGAGTTTACATTTTTTTTTTGTTGCCAAAACCTTGAGTTTACATCCGTACCATAATTACTTATACACCTGAATAAATTACGTCATCAATTTCAAGATCAGTTATCATTTGTTGAAAAATACTTTGATTTTCAATTAGCCCGTGGAAAATAAAAGGAGAATAATTAGTAGATTGGCGTAAGAAGAAAGCCAACACATGAAGAAGAAATTAAAGTTATTTGTCCCCCAATATAACTCACTCAAAGTGAAAAACATAACACACCAAAATAATAATTAATAGTATATAGTAGTTCATATATGATCGTTCACATGTGAAGCCATTGACCTAGCTCTAGTGGAGGAAATAGTTTCCACTTGTTCCAAAGGAATGTTTGAGGACCCCACAAAAATACCGAACCAAATTGTGATCTAAGATCTTCACAATATTTTCCTATAGTCCTAACATATAGTCACATACTATATATTAATTAATTATAGTGGATGAATGACACAGGACACTCTTCATGAAAATGAGGTTTTCAAATTAAAATTAAACTTCCAAGTGGATGACGATTGTATATATCTGGTTAGTGTTTTAGTTGGGGGCAGGTAATCCAATTTTCAAGATTTGTCTAATTTACTAATTATGAGGTCTTATATAGTACATGTAATTAAAATGTGTTATATAATTCTATAGCTTGCATTAAAAAGTGGTTATGACATTCATTAATTAATTCCTGATTCAGCTAAAACACTAAGATCTTAAAAACACTCTCTTGTCCTTCCTTTACAATATTCTTTTACTATTTATTCTTTTGAATAATGCTATCAAGTGGTTTCATAGTTGGAAGAATCTTAGATGTGATAATTTTGACAACAAAGCTGCCAACCCACTAAATTTATTTTTTTAATAACGGAGACATAGATAGAAAGAGTAGCTGGAAAAAGTTTAGAAAGTAACTCAAACAAATTTATAATTATGGTTGTGCACTTGGAAAATTTGAATCAAATCTTTTAAAACAAATTAATGTCCATAAGATGTTGATTAAGAAGGAGGTTCAAAGTTCAAACTTTAACTACTAACATAACATATATCAAACCAATATACTTCTTAAAGAAGAATTCATGAATACAAGGTTGCATGCCATGGACAAAAACAATGCCTAATATTCACCTATTCTTCTATCCCTCTACATATATGAAAACAATCCTCACATTACTCAAATTAATACCAAAGGCATTAATTGTATACAAAACAAAGTAAAATCATCACTACTAAAGAAAATAAATTTTAGGTAGAAATATTAGAGACGAAAAAAATATATAAACTCGTCTCTAGTTTTAACGTCTCAAATATTTAAGATGAAATTAGAGACGAATTTCATATTTTTCTCTCTTTAATTTTTCGACGCAAATCCAGTTTTTTCGAGTAGTGCATGTGCATTGATCCTATTGTTAGTTTTGAACAACTTAAGACAAATGATACCTATTAAAGGAGTAAAAAATAATAGAGAAATAAAGAAGATAATGCATGATGTTTATCTCACTTTCCTTGTCCTTCAACTCCTTTCTCTTAATTAATTACCATGATCCTTCACCCATCATTCCATTCCAATATCCAGTTGAATTTCCTTGTTGATCTTTATTGTGTTCCACTTCAACACCACTTGTAGAAAGCTGTTTATTATTAACATTAACATCTCCAAATGGGAACAAAAGTCTTCCACCACCACCACCACCACCTTCTTGAACTTGAACATGATCATATGATCTATTTCCATTAATTCCATCAATTGAAAATCCAAGACTAGGTTTAACTTCTTGCATGGTGAATCCAGATGGATAAATAGCATTTGAGTTTGGCAACCCTAAATTATTGTTATTAGCATAAGGGTTCATGCCTCTAGATGCCATGCTTGACCTAAGTAGGTCAAGAGCTGAAGAAGATGATTCATTATTGTTATGCATCTCAACATATGAAGATGGCATACCATGATTATGATGATAGTTTTCCATAGATGGAAAAGCTAGGTTAAGATCTTGGCCTCCTTGTATTTTAGGGTTTTGAGATGAAAGATGTGAAACTTGTAGGGTTGGTGGATTTAGGTCAGGAATTTTTGATGAACTATTATTAGGGTTGGCTAATGATGATGGAATTTTCTTGTTCTTTCTTGAACCACCTCCAACTGGAACATTTCTTAGAGATCCTCCTTCAGTCCAATACCTTCTACATGTCTTGCAAAAGTATCTTGGTTGTGTGAGACTGTAGTTGTTATAATAACAAAATTTTGTGTTGGTTGAATTGCACCTTGGACAGTTTATTTGCTCTTGTGGCCTTGCTTTCTTCTCTAATCCTTGCCTTGGACATGAATTAGGAGATAACCCTTCCATGAGTATATACCTATATAGTTATATATACTTCATCATGTGACATGAATCCATAGAATATAAACATATAAAAAACATTCAAGAGCATGTAGATATCATGTTTGCATAACATATTTTTGGATTTGGACATAATTTACAACAAAATCAAAACAAGGTATACTCAAACAATTGAATTATATGGTGAAAATGGTAAAATAAAATGTAAATATTAAAAAATAACAACATATAGTATCATCTTTTATTTATGTTCTTTAAAAATTATCATATGAGCAAAAAGGTTATAAAGAGAAAGGAAAAGGAAAAGTTGAGTTTTTGATATTAGGACATGATCAAAAGTTTCCTTTTCTTGGTAGAAAAAAGAGAAGATATATAGAATATCAACATATATATAGATGGGTGGACCTTAAATATATTTATATATAATGAACATATAGTAACCTAGGTATAGGTAGAAAATGAAAATCAAAGATACAAACAAGTAACAACATATAAATCTAGTGAAAGTTGATAGATGTGTCAGCTTTGGAACAACCCTCAAACCCAGAATAAATAGCTATAAGAAAGTATTATGCATCAAAGAAAAGACACATGAAAAATCCATATCCACCTTTCTTTGGTCATGAATTCAAACAAAAGAAAAGAGAGAAAAAGCAAAGAGAGAGAAAGAGGATTCACCTTGTATGTCTACAAGACTGCACCTGCTCTATCCTTAGTGCAAGAAAGAATGTTTTTGTTTTCGTTTGTGGGATGACTTTATGTTTTAGCTTTACTTTATGAATGATATATAAAGGAAAAGAGAAAGTGAGAAGAAAGAAAGAACAAGAGTGTCTGTTTTGACTACACAAGCATTAATATTTTTCATTAATGATGTTTTTGCCTATGGTACACTCACTTTATTTTAATGATGATTATGATGTTAGAAAATGCTACTTTTGTTTTCGGCACTCATTTGTGGTGGTCGAGCCTTTTAATGTGTTTGAGTATTGACTAGCACTGTTGTTGTTATTATTATTATGACAAACAGTTTGTATTTGCGGTAGTCTCTTTGGTACATCTTATGCTGAGGAGAATGCCTTGTTAATAGTATATAATCTATTTTTGCTTGTTAAAAAAATTTGATAACTATGATGCTATTTAACTTTTTTTTCTATTTATTTAAATATAATTCTATATTAGTTTCTTTTGGTTTTTCTTTATGGTGATGCTTTTTTTATATTTTTATGTGGTGGAATAATAATTAAGTATGTACTGTGGTGGGTTTCTACTTTTTGAACGATATAGGCTCTTATTTGTGGTTCAAATTGTCAAACTTTCTTTTTCTATAATCAAGCACCTTTCTTTATTTTTTTGCCAGAATCAAGGACCATTCTAATTTAATCACTCATTTTTATAGGGTCACTTTTATGAAATATTTGATTTAAATTTGATTGCCTCAATTCAGGCTTTTTTTTCCTTTAATTGGGGATTTGATTAGTAAGCATCGATTCTGTAAATAAATTTTGTATATAAACATTCAACCATATTTACATCGTTAGAAAAAAAAAAGAAAAAAAAACTAAAACAAGGTTATATAGTGGAACAAATTTCCCTCAAGTCCTTATCAAGATGAGTACTTATACTAGCAAGAATTATATCTACCATAACAAGCAATGAATCAACATCAAGACCTCCAAGAGCAAGGGCACCTGAACAAGAGCAACGCCAAAAACCTTTCACAAAGTGACCATGATGATGATCTTAAATGAGGCTACTGCATGGCTAAGTGGCCATGGTTATGTGTTAATTTTAACAAATCTAGGAGGAGGTTTTATCCATAGAGAATTGTATCTAGATATATTTTTATTTTGGGATGCAAGAGAGCAATTTATCTCTTTAAATTTGATATGCCATATTAACCATGTAGTTATAAAGATCAATCTCTCTAGAGAGAGTCTAAATCAAAATACGCAATAATGGCTTGCCAATTTGTTGTGTGTATTTTAAACATGTCCCTTTCTAAGATTTTGGTGGCCTAGAGCAAAACTGTAATTTGAATCACCGACATAGTTAAGTGAGTTTGATATGCAATTGAAACATTTGACAAACTCAAATATTTTAAATGTACAAAGCCGGGGTCATAAAAATTATTTGACAAACATGTCCCAATTTGTTGCGTGTATTTTAAACATGTCCCTTTCTACATTTGACAAACAATTATTTGCAATACTTTCAATATTGTCATAAAAATCGGGGTCTAACTCATCCTTACAAAGCCGACTTGTACTGTGAGGAGTGCCTCCTCTTTATAAAATATTCTCAAGAATCCTATCTATCCGATGTGGAACTAAATCCCACCGAGTGTTGGCCGCTAACACACCTCCTCATGCTTCAAGGGGGCCAATAGGCTTGAAGCGTGGACGATGCAGGAAGCCCAACAATAGACCCGATAAGCTCTGATACCATGTCACGAAAATCGAGGCCTAACTCATCTTTAAAAAACTGGCTTGTACAGTGAGGAGTGCATTCTCTTTATAAACTCTTCTCAAGAATCTTATCTATCCGATATGAGACTAAATCCCACCGAGTGTTGGCCACTAACATATAGAAAAAAAAAATCATTTACAACATACATTCGACAAATCCTTATTAGGAAACGTGGCATCAAAATTTGTGCAAGATTTTTTTAAATTCATTATTATTCGATGATTTCAAGGTTCATGCGTCAAATAAAAAACCAACAATACTTTCAAATACTTCTAAATGCTCAAATATATTTTTGAATGAAGTTATTATCATATCAACAACCACCAAAATATGTCTAACTCTAAAAGGTTCTTCGGGTGATTGTATTTGCTCATCATTATCATTCTCATCATATTGTCTTTTTCTAAAGTTATGACACTTATTTGAATTTTTAAAATATTAGTGACATATTGTTTACTTTCTTTACCGCTAACACTCTTATTTACTGTATTGTAGTTCATTCAACTATTTTATTTATAAGAGTATTTTGATAAATAAATATTTCTAGTTTGAGTTTCTTTACTGAAACAAATTTATATTGGAGAAGACATATATACCTCATGCATGATCAATGTCAACTACCAAGCTCATTGATTATTTACAATAAAATTTACATATATTCTATTAATTGCGGAACTATAAACTAAATTACAGTTTATGTAAGCGGAAAATCTAACTATTTGTGCCAATTGTATTCGGTAAATAGATTTTATTCTACGTGAAAGTTATAATATTCATTGTTTTTATTTGTATGAACCTTAAAGACATCAGCATGAGATTGAATGAGTAAATTACATTAGAGAATTTGTGAATATACACCTTTATATACAAAGTAATAAGCATATACTATACATTGAGGTTTTCTTATAGTCAATTGTCTTTTGTGTATTGGATTAGAATACATATTTTACTTTGTTTATCTTTATCGATTTTTGAATATATATTCCTTCAAGGTTTTATATACTAAAGATAGGTTAACAAAAATTGATGTTTTGGTCTAAATTTAAAATTAAATATATCAATTTTTGCTGATCCGACTTTTTCATATATATTGAACAAGAAGAGTGTGTGTTTAGAGTGAGATTAAATTATACCGATATAATGTTACACCGTTTGATATCGTTTTATTTATAAATATTTTTTTAATGTTGAATTGTAAGTTTATATATATATATAATATTAAACATTTATTTGAACTTTTACGAAATGTGTTACACCGTTGAATATATAAATTTATATAATATTGAATATAAAGCGGTGTAACATAATTTTTATTTTATTTTTGGTACAAAGGTGTAACATAATTTGATCAATCATCGGATATTTTTTTGGTAGTGTTCATTCATTCATCGGATATATATATATACATATACAAGTTAGGGTCCATTTGGACCATTGGTCGAGTGGTAAAGCACAATTGGTTTTGTTTTTCATGAGTCACCTAGCATTAGGACGCACTAGGCCTAGAATGTTCTTGCAGTTATACAAAACGTTTGTTATTGCTCTTATAAAAATAATAATATATCTTGATAATATGTTGAAAATAAACAAAACCTTGCTCATTATGGACGTGCATGGATTGGGTAAACTAAAAAAATAAGTCGAACTGGCTCGAGTCGACTCAATTTGACGGTTTTTATTCGGTAAATGAGTGCTTGTGGTTTGTAAAATTGAAAAGCTAGTAAAGAAATTTGGGTAAGGAAGAACCCTAACTTTGATATTTTGTAATTGCTATTTAGGCTTTTTAACTTTGATATTTTTTTAATTCGAATTTAGTGCTTACGATATTTTTTAACGTTAGAGACTATTTTGATTAATGAAGTGCATAATCAAAAATTATTTTAAGATTTCGATGCATTAAAGGATTATTGTGGCTACTTGCTACACATTCAAGGACAAAAATAATTTTGTCCTAAAAAATAAGGTTGTGCCATCTTTTTTAGAAAGAATATAATGGTCCATCATTTACAAAATTACCGTTAGCTTGTTTTATATAGTTTTTAAAAATATGTGTAAATCAAGACCAACTAAAAAATTGGTGATTTGATTCAACTCGACCCAATGTGGCAAGTGGCAACAAACAATTTTAAAATCAGATCCAAACTAGGGTTCTCCACATGGTTCGATTTCTAGTTTTTGCCAAAACCGGCTCAACTGATGGCTCAAGGACAACTCTATTGCTCATTACTTGTTGGCGAACATGGATGAAAATAGATTGGGCCAAACCAAAAGTTTAAGTTTGATTTGTCAAAAAATTAAATACTAATGTGTCACCTAATCACAAATTATTTTTTGATTTGATTCTCACCATTTTAAAAACAACGATGTTCTCGTGAGCTTAACTTAGTTAGTATGAACAATACATAATGTATCCAAGGCCCGGGGTTCAAATCCCGACCACCACAAAAAAAAACATGACATAGCATCCACAAGTTCTAAATCAACTAATAAAATACCAATATCTTTAGGATGAGACTTTGTGATCGGGGTTCAAATCATACTTCCTCAATTTATATGTGTGCATTTTCAATAACTATTGTTATTTCGCCTACCTAAAAATAATAATATAATAGTCTAATTTTTTTTTTTGAAGGAATAGTCTAAAAATTATGTTAAGGGTGATGTTTGAATATTTTTATTTGTTTCTATTAAATGTCGTATTTTTCTATTTTCATTTTACAAATGCTAAGAATGATTAGAACAGTGAAAATAGATTTGATTTACTATTTATTAAGCAAGTCAGAGTGTCGCCATAGGTAGAATTATAGACTTAAACTTGTATTATGTCTTAACCTCATAAAATGAGTTAGGATTTCCCCTCATAAACTTTCATGAAAGAAAAGAGGGGGGTAAAACACACTGTGTGTTATTCTTTCATCTTTTTGGTCAAAAATACTAATAAATTTGCATCCTAAACACGACTACACGTTGCTTTATGAGCTATGATTATGTTTCTTCCTAATCCATGTGCAAATGACATTACTAAAGAAATTATGATGGAAGGTGTTTTTCAATATTTAAACTAGTGAGATGAGATAGCCGACAGAGGCGACAAAAAGATATTAACGTGGGCCTAATTATACTCCAAGATGGGATAGAATGGAAAAAATTGAGAAATAGTCATTTTGATCGTATGAGATGTTGTTTTTATAGTATTTGAATGTATCGAAATAGTACACACATTTTTAAGTGTTTTTTATTTAGTCATTTCGATCTTTAAATATATGTGTAAGTCAATTTGATCCATACGCTTATAAATAAAATAGATGTTTAGAGATGTTTTTACAATTTTGAGACATTAATAGTTTTTAAGGGGGCATAAAAATTAAGAATTTGTCATTAATAACTCATCATATGTTTATTATTAATATTTTTTATTGAAGAAACTTATCATTCACTTTATTAATAACTCTTTTATTTTTATCAAGTAATCTAGTGACTGGAATTCATCTTTAAAACGAATAGGTGCAGTGTTCGGAGTATAAACTTCCACTCATGCATATTATAATGCAATATCTATAGCAACTGCTAACAAGAACTAATAACTTATTTTCAATAGCATGTATTTTTTTGTGTCAGAGAAAATATTGCATTCATTCAAGAAACTATAACAAGCATGTGTAGATCACAACCCACCAGTGGCGGATCTTGCCGAAAATATTGGGGGGAGCGGTAAATATGAACTAAATATTATAATTGAAATTCATAAAAGTTATATACAATTTCATCCAAAAAATATCACTGCAATAGCTCAAACACGAGACTAAAGCTTAAAATATACTATATACCAACTAGAGAGGTGAGAAGAATGGTGTTTTGATATGTGATGATGGAGAGGAGAGGGGGTACCGAGAGAGAGCAGACAAAAACAATCAGGGGAATTCAAGGGTACTATAGTAATTTTCAGTATACAAATTTTATTTTATTTTTTATTGGGGGGTGCCACAACACCTGAGGGTCTCAATAGAGATCCGCCCCTGCAACCCACTATTGGGGTAAAGTATAGAACTTATGCATAATCAAACAAATAGAACTTTATAGCACGGGATAATGCTTCTGATGACTTATACATCTACAAAATCACAACTAACTTTGCAAGCTAGGAATGAACAAAGGCAACCCCAACAGAAAACGACAACCAAAGAATAATACACAAGAGCTAAAATTTATTCCAAGAAATTTAAATTCTCCCACCAATATTAGCATTATAACCCTAAAAGTGTTACAAAGAAATCTTGAGTCCTAAAGAGCAGATACTCTTTTTTAGATACACAATCTTAGTTTTGAGAACTCATGGATATTGAAAAAAGAGAGCAATCACCCTAAAAAGAATCAAATGAAGTCATTCCGATTTCGTTGGATAATGAATATGAAGAAGAGGAAGAATTTGAAGAAGATGAAGAAGCAATTTCACTAAGATAGGATATGCCACTTTTTTGTTGGTGTTCATATTTTTTTGTTGATAATATACGAACATATTTTATGTGGTCGATAATGCACCAACATTTTTTTTTTGTGTCCAATATCTTACTAACATTATATGAATATATGTCTTTTCGAAAATGCTATTTATCACGAGAAAGAATCTCGCGATTTTATCCCGACTGTGTATTTGATTCAGAGCATTATTTGTTGATTTCCAAATATAATGCAACCCTTCCGTGAATTCTGGCCATCCCTGATTTCTCATTGGTCTATTTATATTCTTGAACCGATCGCGTGATAAAACATGTCGCTGTGTATAGCATAACTGATGTCTTTTTATGTTTTATGTGATGGAGAAAGCACCGTCCGTCATTTTATGTGGATAATATCACCGTATTTTATATAAAGAGAAATTCTTGCATAGGATCGTACATAACACGTCATCCTTGCAAACAACCATTAAAAATAAGACATGTCATTTACTTCATTTTTTGGTGCAACAATGTAATTATTGTTTTTAAAACATTTTAAATAAAAATGAAAAACCACCATCATCATCCTCCACGATGTTGCTATTATTCCACTCCAACACCAGGTGAAATTTCAAGTTTCACATAAAGCTTAAAAGCCATCTTCATGATCCTTAAAATATTGATTTAAAAAATCATCATTAAAATATACTTCCTACCATCATACCGAACCATTTTCTCCGCATCCATGGAACTCATTTCCATCCAACAAGCACCTAGAGAATTGTAAAAGAAACCTAGCACCGTCACCATTGAAGCCTTTGCTTTTGTTTCTAGTGTGCATGAACATGATATCTTAAGAAAATTGCAGGTAATAAAAATCTTAAGAAAATTAATTTTTGATTTCTTCATTTTCCAAATTTTAATCCTTTGCTTTGTAAAAAATTTAACCTTCTGCAGTTTGTTTTTGTGCACTGTGTTTTTTCCTTCATCTCATTTCTTCTTATCCATGGCGGTTGATTGAGAGAGAGAAACAAATTACTGCTAAATTTGTTTTTATTTTATTTCATTTTTATTTATGAAAAAACGTGGCATTTTTTTATTGGATGTTCATAAATTTGATGCGTTAGGTTCGCTTCTACCTAAGTATTTCTCTTATAATAAATATATGTTTCAAGTTATCCTGCAATTCATTTTATCTTTTCTTTCATTTCTTTTTATTCTGATATTTTCTCTTGTATCAACTTCTCTCAAGTGATTCATGTCTCAGGATAGGAAATTGGAAGTTCATGTAAGTTACGAAGCTTTCAAGAAGACAGATAGATTTTTTTAACCCCCACTGATAAGTTGGATGAGTTGAAAACACAACTTAATCAATACTTCGTTCATGTTGATGAAAATCAAACCACGTGTCATGTTGTTGTATATGTATGCATAGTTATGGAGGATGATGGTGACAAGGAAACTAATGTTTATCACCATGAGATGCTTAAGGATGATGACGATGTAATGTCTATATATTTTTCTTCATGGTTGAAGATAATAATCTATATCTTTGGATTCGTTCAAACCGCAAGTTCTCAAATTGTCAGTAAAGATTTGGTATTATAATTATAATGTAAAATTTTATGTTTTTTTGATGTTATGTTGTGTAATGTTGTCAGTGTTCTATACATTAATCAAACCACTTTTTTGACACAATACTTTAATGCACGTAACTCAATTCTGAAGAAAATTTTAGGTCGTCCCATTAATTATAGTGTGACATGGGTTGCAAATACGTTTAGAAGTCAAAGCCAAAATAAAATGCAAAGAGGTTTGGTGTTTTATCTATAGGAAGCTCCGTCCAAAACAATCAAAGGATGAATGTAAGAAAATTGAGATGACAAAAAACTAACATGAGTAGAAAAGAAATTGAAAAGGATGAACAAGAAGCATTTAAGGGCAAAGTTGATGAGAAAGAAGAAGAAAAAGCTAGGGCAATGTGGGATTGTGGCAGCCCTTTATATGATTCATATGAACTGGTCTCTCTTGATTATCACATCAACCGGAATCTAATGGCATTTCCATCTCTCCATGAATCGAAACGCATAATCACAAGATGTATTCATGAATCATGATTCTCATGATATGGTCCATATATTTTTGTTGAATTATGAGCGATAATTGTTGTTGGGCAAATTATTGTTTGTTGAATGGTGTTTCCGACTTATTGGTGTCTATACATGTCTTTTTGTGGTCTGACCGCCCATTCCAATTTTGCGGACTATGTTTTTCTCTGTAACTGACGGTTAACTGCGGTTCTTGGAAACAAAACTTGATTGCCGTTTTTGGACGGCAATTAACTACTGTTTAAGAACGAGCGATAATTAATTGTCCTTGGGGTAAAATGGTTAGTTTAGGGTGCTTGAGAGGAAAGTATGGGTGCCTAAAAGACAAGTTTCAACAAGAAGACAGCCCAACCTCAATGTCAACGCTCATTTTTTTAGCCCAACCTTAAACATCCGATAGTTTGTGCAACTATTAACACCTTTTTCTTTTACAAATTCCTAGTTTTCTAAGAGTCTTTTTTTTTTTTTTTGGAATACAAGAGAATCTAAGATCAAGAAAAAAAATTAACTCCTAAATAAGTGAGGTGTAGTAGCATTGACATAATCTACTAAAAACAAAGTACTAATTTGAACAAGACACCGTTCAAAGATAATCAAAGTAGAACTCTCTTCGTATAGCCCAATTTGCTAATGCATCAGCACATGCATTTGCTCCTCGATACATATGACAAATTCAAACTTTCCAGTTCAAGTCTAGCAATTTTTAGCAACAAACTCCAACATGCCGCATCCCCGCTTTTTACCGGTTTTCAGAGAAGAAACCACAATTTGAGAATCAACATGAAGTTAAATACGTTGAAAGCCACACTCTCGAAGCAAAGTACAACTTTCAAACACCTCCCAAAACTCCGCGATATAAGCACTGCACACTTTGAAAAACCACATATCCATTCACATTTATCATCCCACGATAGACCGTTTCTATAACTATGATCAACTTTTTTAATCCAGAGACCCATGTCAACCGGACAATACCGAAGCACATGCAATGTAGTTTCCTCACAATTGCCACAATGATAACAATATTTTGCACTATGCAATCTATCTATCATTAGTTAAAATTCTGTCATTCTGGAAAACTCACAAAACATCGATTGGAAAGAGGCTTAGTCAAAAATAAAAACTTTTAAAAAGTGGTGTTTGTTAGAAACAAAGTGGTGTCAATAACTGTTTCTCCAACGATTACAACCAACACACACTATCCATCTTCATTTTTTGAGGAAAACTTTCTACACCTCCCACTTCTCGACAGAAGTTTGAATTGAAAAAAAAAAACTAATAATCTTGTGCAGTCTAAAATAATTAATTTTGTAACGTTTAAAAGTGTGCTTTAAATTATTAGTTTTGTCTGAAATATATTTTCTAAAACATTAATATATATCTTGACAAAAAAAAAAATATAGCTTAGGTTTTATTAACTAGTGCCTCCCAACATTCTTTAAGAATTTTAAATTAAAAAAATATAATTTTAAAAGGTTAAATATTTTAATTTCCAATGCATAAAATACATAATTTTTTATAAAATATTACCATTTAAGATTTTTATGAATGTTAGAGGTACACTCGTTAGAATCTTTCGTATAAAATAAACATAAAATTGCGTTCAAATTTGTTCATGTTCAATCATTGGCAGAAGGGACCCTTAGAGCATCCACGACCACAATAGAGACATTCAGTTTTAGATTCTTAAATAGGTCTCACGTCTACGCATCACTAATTTATAATTTTTTAATAATAGTATCTAATAAGAACTCAATCCATCCAACCCAGCATCTCATAAAAATTTCTTAAATGGAACCCACTAATCAACTATCAATAACTTTATATCATTAGATTTCAATTTTTTAACATTAAAAGAGTGAGGATCCCGCTTAAAAATGGGGATCTTAAATAAGACCCCGAGTCTTGTAAGACCCTAAAAAAAATCTCTCACTTCCCCAATGGGCTTGAGCCTTCATTCAGAAATTACACAAACTTGATAATACTACTATTTAATAAAATTGCTAAATGCACTACCCTAATAACGGTAGAAACTCTTAAGCCATCCTGGTGTTTTAGTACTTCTTTTGTTCCTAAGTCCTTCTTCAGTTGGCTTGCTAACAATTTCATTACTTAAAATATGTTCGTTACGATCCGGTGTTTCTATCAAAATCTGAAAACTAACTGAGAATGTCATCGCCTTAACTAATTTATGGGTGGATCATCTGTTTGTCTCCTCACAAACTCAACACTAGAGTTGATATAATATTGTTTAAAGATAATTTTACAATTATGAATAATCATCACAAACTCTATAACATCTTGATGTGCAAATGAAAAACTATCCACCACTTTTTGGCGTCAAACTCAAAATTGACAGGTCCCAAATGTAATTAATGAAACCATTTTAAAGCTGATAACAATCCAAGAGCTTCGCCAAAACAAAAGTGTTTGTATCATCCCTTATACAAACTCTTATTCCCACTCTAATAAAAAGTTGGGAGAAAGAGTCATCAATATTGCACTTAAATATTCTTTCAGCTGGTTTGATCAATTTCACATTTTCTTCTTGTCCCGGTTGTGCACAAGATGTATTATAAATCCTACGAACATCTTGCCAATCATGAATCATAGCTTTTGCTCTCTCAACAACAGGATCTCAAGATAATTAAAATCTACTTAAATGATTGATATCTCTCCTGAGTTTTCTTCATACATCAACCCTACTAAAGATCAAATCCTGGACTAAATAGTTAACCAACTCAAACATCTATCATTTGTGTCACACCACATTCTGATACATGGAAGAGCTTTTTTCTATGTGTTATTTTATTTGGTTTCATTTTTATCCAATTAAAATCGAGTCCAAAACGAAACCTCGTACCAATTACACTTTTGAAAGCCAACATATTTTTTCTAAAGTGATTACTTTTCAAAACAATTTAACTGATTTTTTTATATGATTATAAAGTATCTTTTAAAGCGTGTCAAATAAATAAAACGGGGTTTGTAGGTGTTTCTTGACCTATGGGTTAAAGATGTTACAAAAAGTTATGAAGATGGGACTTATAATTTTACTTTTGATGACACCATTATCGTGCAAATTTTCTTTTATTATATGATGATACATTGAAAGAAAAAATTTCTAATTAAATAAATATTGGTCACATGAAGAAACATTTTATGGTGCATGTCGTTTTAACTTTTGGTGTTTAGGTGGAGGTCTTTTGATGCATATTTGTAAAAGTATAAAGGATAATTTATTAATGTTATTAGTCTGAAAATTTTACATGTACATTTGACCATATCTAATAATTATAACATAGTTTATATTAGATTAAAGAATATGTTATCTTCAATTAAATATAATTAAATTTTTAAAATTACGTACAAACTTTTTTCACATTAACAATACATATTAATTATTTGTCAAAAAACATATTAATAAAACTCTTATACAATCATAATTATAAATACACCGTAGATAACAAACATTTATTTAGGGAATAGATGACGAAGATGATGGGTTGATTGTTTGTACCATCAACAACTTTTTATTTCATACTCACATTATTTATAAATTTATAGTTATTTCATAAGTTGTCATGCCAATGAATGTTCAAATAATATACCTACCTCTGTGATGAATAATATGGGGGCCAAGATAAACAATTAATACATGCATCTAATGTGAAGGGGGTTTGGTTCATTAGTCTTAGATATCAGAGCCACCAGTTAATTAAATGCATGGCTGCATTGGCTTGGTTTGTCATTTTTCATTTGTCTCATATTGTGGAGGGTCTTCCAAATTGAAGCATATTAGGCATAATAAGGGCATCATAATGCATGTTAGTGATAGATACTTAAATACTTTAACACCAGGCGGCGCATTTGGGTGGCTGCTTAAACTCTAAACCTTCTTTTTAAAACTCTTTCCATGTTCTTTTTTTTATTTACCAACCAATCTATAATTTTGATAGATTTCTAGGTATTTCTTAAAACAGTAATATTTTGTGCACGGGTTAGTATAATATTAGATTTTATTTATCTATATTTTTTTTTTAAGAAAGATTTTATTTATCTATATTTATCAACAACAAAAAAAAGACTATTATGACTACTTTCAGTTTAACCAAAGAGATATTTGATATGAATCTAGCATTGAAAATGCTTAAACCTTATGAGAAAGAGTTTAACCAAAGAGATATTTGATATGAATCTAGCATTGAAAATGCTTAAACCTTATGAGAAAGAGTTTGATTTGTCGTTTGTTGTAGTCCTACATTAGATATTTTTTTAATGACAATTCATTGCAATACAAAGATTTTTCATAAGGTCATCCATCCTATTATTACTTTCGCTCAAGTATGTTTAACCGTGAAGTTTTGATAGACTGATGAATTAGTGTTGATATTATTTTACGTTGTAGATCTACATAATTGAGGAAATTAGTTTCTTCAATTACGCATAGAGGAAATCCGATTTTTTTTTTAAATATTATTTTCTCTTAGGAAATATACGTTCCGTTACGTTCCTTTTTTGTGATTCTTGATTTTCGTCTCCTTATTTCTAAATATGAAAATTTAGTTCTGATATGTTTTCAAAATCTAGGAAAAATTTTCACCAATGAATTTTATACTCATTTTAGTCAATGTATTGAATAATAGGTGACAACTGACAAGTCAAAGAGTGTGTTGGGATTAATACATATATTGATTAAATCTTATCGTTTTATTTTCTATATCATTAATTTTTTTATTAAAAATTTCTCTCTCTCTCTCTCTCTCTCTCTCTATATATATATATATATATATATATATATATATATATATTTAGATAATTATATATCATTAAAGTATTTTTCTAAAAAAAACACCAAAAAAAAAAGTATTGTTCTAATTTTTAAAATTGAGGGGCAATTTTTCTAATTTAAAAATTAGAGAATCAAAATGGTGAATCATCAAATTGAGGGGCAATTTTTATAATTTAGGAAGCAAAAGTGAATTTAAGTTTTTTCTCTTAATGGTGCAGTTGTTATTTTCAGGGTCAAGTTTTAAATTATTGGCTTTGTTTACACACTAATATACTCTGATTTTGCTATATCTAATTGTGGACTTGGTTACCTAAAAGAGGTTTGAGAATGTTGATAGTCTATTCATTTTTGGTGTCTATGCCTACATTAATTTTGGACAGTTATTGTACATTACGGGTCAAGATTGTTACGGCAAAGAAATTACAACTAAAGTTTCTAAATTAATGAAGGAAATATCAATAGTATACGTCATAATCATATATTGGTGAATTGAATATTCAAATAGTCAAACTAAATTTTTCTTTCAAATAACACGTACCGTACTGATAGAAAAACTTGTTCCACTCACATTGATATGTGTACATAACACAAGAAAGGAAGCAGCTTTAATTAGAAAGTTAAGTTCAATACTACTCTATCAAACTATTCTTTGTCAAAGTTTTTATGTACATGGATTCAATAACTTGTTCCTTTAAATTCATAGATGAAAAATGTGGAAGGTTGCAAGGAATTGCCATGTGGAAGGAAGGGTTAATTAATTGCATTGCAAGTTATTATAATTAGAAAAGTAGTCCACTACTTTGGTACGTGCTCGAAAAAGAAAAACAAAACATGATACTACTCATACCGTCATACGTAATACCATGATAAAATATCTTGGAAAATGCTAACATGTAGTATAAAAGTTTAGAATATTAAAAGAAGAAATTATCCATTGTGTATTTTTTTAGGTTACATCAGAAAAATGCAACGCAAAAAGTCATAACACTCGTAGATAACACATGTACCGTTCACCGTAAGTAATAAATGAAGCTCAGCTAGAGGTTTAAGCACAATCAATAGATCACTTGTAGATCTTGTTCCAAACTTGACTAAAAAGTCAGAACACATATTATTCACCCTGAGAGTGTGACATAATTGAAACGTCCAATCTATAGTCATGAACTTTCTGTTGTGTGCAAGTGTGAGTTATATGTCCCATATCGGATAGAAAAGTAAAGGTTGAACACCTTATAAGTAAGATGACCCATAAACCCATCACCTTAAGGTTTTGGGTATGAGTGTGGCGTCTCTCTTGCTAGTGAGGTTGTTCTAGCCTCGATGTGGACGGCCCCCTGGCCCCCTTGTGACCCAACAGTGGTATACAGTGGTATCAGTGCCCCGGTTCGACAAAGGGTACGACCGAGGAAACCGGTCCGTTTGCGCATAAAGCAGCAACGGCGGTACAAGCGTGTCGGTCCGTTTGCGCAGAAAGCAGCATTAGCGGTACAAGCAAGTAAGAGCTACTGCTTGAGGGGGAGTGTTGTGTACAAGTGTGCAACATCAGATAGAAAAGTAAAGGTTGAACATCTTATAAGTAAGATGACCCATAAACCCATCGCCTTAATGTTTTCGGTAAGAGTGTGGCGTCTCTCTTGCTAGTGTGGTTGTTCTATAACGATGAGTGGAAACATCAAGATTTTGCACTAGGTGAATAGTATGCATGGAATTGGTGTAACAAATAATGCCTTTTAGACCTTCCTCCCAACAAATTTGAATCACATGCATTAATATGAAGATTTCGACGTGAAGAATATTTGAATAGTCAATATTACCACGAAAAACATGCATAAATTATTCATCGAAGTCTCTAAGAAAGCTATCTTATCCTCCAATTTCTTTCAAAATTGATTTTTTTTTTTCCTTCAATAAATACTTATTATTTGTGGAATCTTTAATATGTACCACTACGACACATGTAAAATAACCAAAATTTATTTATCAATATGATGTCAATTCTATGACATAAACAAACTACAAGTATATGCGTAACTGGATAATAAGTGTGTGAATGCAATAAGTTCAATCTCAAACATATGCATGGAAATCCTCACTATCAACCATCAAATATTTGGAAAACCTAACATAGAATAGAACACGGGGTTTTGAGTGGCTTGATTTTCTTTTAACCATTGTACATATGATTTTTAATTCCTCAGTGCCATTTTTTTAATATTTTTACACGTTTCGAACATTTGGATTGACTATACTTCCTTTTCTCAGGTCCTACGTATAAAAAAAAAACGTTTCAAACTTTTTTCTTTCTTTCTTACCAAATATAAGAAAAAGTTACATATTTTTAAGATATATTAAATGTTTATTTGACCTATATATCCATATTTCATATTCAATAAAACCAATTTATCATGTACTATAAGTGTCTCTCATTGTTCATAAGAGTGTTAAATATAGGGTTAGATTAGATCATCATTTATCAAACTTGTAGCATTAAATGATTGCAATGATCATCTAAAATATTGAGTTAAGATCCTCTTCATTTTCTTTTTCTATAGTTTCTTTTTTTGAAAGGTTTTTCTATAGTTTCTATTTGCTCCATTAATATGGTTTTTGAAAATATAAATATTCCACAGTTTTAAAATGAGTGTCATTTCAGATAAAAAAATATTATTTTAAAATGAATATCACTTGGACTTTTTAATGTAGAATTATTATTTTACTTACAATTATACCATCTAATTGATTGAGTGTACACTACTTCAAAAGCATCACACGAATAGTAAATGAGATTAATTTAGTAAAATTGTCATGTTTTTAAATAAATATTCAAGATATATAATTTTTTTAACTAGAGAGATATTGTAAGATAAGGTAAGGTCTGAAATTAACACATCATATCATGTTGATCTCATCACACTATATTAAAACCTGATATAATAACTTATTTATTTTGTTTTCTTTAGCAAATTGAAAATAGATTAAATCATGTATCTTTTGAATTTGTGCGCTGCGGAGGATACTTTGTTCAAACAAAAAATTAGTTTTTTAGTGGCAATTGTTAGTATGTTAATTGTTATGTTGGTATTTTCCTTCATTGTTAGGATTCAAACCCTAAACCTTAACTCTTTACCTCCTTAAATATCCGAGTTCAACCAAATGAGCTCTTTAATTTTCAAAAAATATCAATCTTTTTTGTGATTTAGAACATGTAATAGTTTTTTTTTTCTTTTTCTGATTGCATTTTTAGTCCACATATTTTAAAAGGTCTCTCATTTAAAAAACTAGTTTTTTTTCTCCACTTTAATTGTTTTCTAAATTTTGGTACCTTATCTAAATTTTTGTCATTTTTTATTATTTGGCTCATTCATTATGTCAATTGGACATATCATTAAAAATGTAATCAAACAATAAGATGAGAGATCAAAATTAAATTTTAGGAAAAAAACAAACTTAATCTGATTCTTAAAATTGGGACCAAAACTTCAATTTGGTTAAAATAAAGGACCAATATAACTCAAGAGCATGTTAACGGTTGATATGTTCGTTACTCGACCAATTCTTGATTGATATATATAACTAGCTTACATAATCAGTTGGAATTAATTGTTTGATACTATGCTGTGTTTGAAAGATCCTTAATTTCAACTGTCTTAACTGGAAATTTAATATGGCAGGCCATCAACTTGGTGGACTATAAAACAATGTTTGACATCATAATGTACTTGGAAACATACGAATTTTGTTTTCTTTGAATTAGTATTACAGTATATATAGGAACAGATCAAATCAATTAAATGCTTAATGAGTGTACTTAGTCGTAGTATTTGGTAGGTAACTATAAAAAAGAAAATGTCTTCATCACAACTTAAGCATTATATATGATAGCGATCAAAATATAATTTTTTTTTGTTAAACCGTGGTGTATTTATCATATTAATTACTTTTCAATCAAGGATAGATCTATGCGTAATAAATTTAGGGTAGGTGCTTTAAAAATTAGATTTAGTCTAAATCAACCCTATAATTTAAATTCATCTTCTAAATTGCGGGATGTATTTTATGAACAATGTTTCATGTCATATCTATCTTACAATAGGATAATAATGTGAGACTCTCAACATACACATCTTATTACAAGAGTACGAAATCTAGGGTATAACTCGAGTGACTTAATAATCATAGAGAGTAGTTTAAAAGATTGAATATTCTATAATATCTTCTTAAAATTTGAATTGTGTTTTATTCAATCTACAAAATTGGCCAGTAAGATGTGGGAGATGTATTATTTTGGGTCAAAAAAGAAAACATTTTTTATATCAAGTCTCATACAATATATATGGCTCTCACAGGTTGATAGTTATTGAATAATTAATTTTGTTCTCTCACTAAAAAGTATTATCTCCATTAATTAAATTAGTGATCTTTCAAAGGTATATTTGTGAAGCTTTTTTTTTTTAGAAGTGTCTTTTATTTTTTGAGTTTAGGGTTTAGTTTTTTTTCTTCACAATATGATGATAAAACATACTTTTATTTTTTTAATGACAAACATACTTTTATAGACAGTAGATTTTTTTTTGTTGGTATATATCGTTTCAGCTGACACATACGATGCAATATTATATACGTGAGTCGGAGTTCGAACTAAATTATATAACAAAAAAAGATAGACAGAGGTTACTCATTTGAGTTAGCACTAATCAAAATCATTCATTTATCTTTCATTATTTATGTTATAAATAGTGAAAAATAAATGAATATTTTGATTGGTGGTAACTTAGATGGCTAACTTCTACTTATATTTTGTTGATGAGTAAATAAGAAGAATCTGTCAAACAGCACACAAAATTGCAATGAAAAAGTCAGATATTTTAAATTGGAAATGAATCAATAGATAGAGAATGGATCACACTATCTTGGTTTACTGCATATTGTCTTTTGCTATAAAAAAATGTGAATGAAGCGACTAAAGGAGTAAGGACACTATCAAGAGGAATAGTGACACTATTAAGTCAAATTAAATCCTTGACTGTGCATACATAAATAAATTTAAAAAAGCCACCTATTTTGATTTTCAAAGAACAGAGTGGCAGGGAAGACTAAAGCTAGTAATATATTGTGGATGCTTGAAGTCATAGAATGATGTGGTCAAGTCAAATACTTAGGGAAAAATTCTTAGGTATTTTATATCAATATAAATGTCTTCTATGTCAATCATTTTGGCCATCTTTTGTTAAAAAAAAATAAAAAAAAAATCATTTTAGTCATTAATGTGTGAGGAGTTTTTATTACAGTCTTGAATGTATTAAAATTTTAAATATATTTCAAATGTGGTTTATATGTAATTTTATAGACTAAATTAATTAACAAAAGTATATTTAAAGATTAAAATGAATAATAAAAAACACACTTGAGGGTCAAAATTACTAACAAAAAACAAAAAAAATGATGTGTTTGTAATTTGGATATATCTTTTGGGCTATAATGATAACACTTCCACACATTCATAATCCAAGATGTCCATTTGCCAACTTTACTCTTATCTTAAATCTTCATCATCAATTTTGTTTTTATTTTATTTTAAAATTATGCTTATTTTGACTTATTTCTACATTTTATTTTACATTTTATTCCACAATATTTATTACTTTACATTTTATTTTATTTTGACATAAATTCATTTTTTTTAATGACAAATATTTTTACATTAAATATTAGTTATAGAACTGCCCTGAAAAACAATATTTCCGGTTTTCATCAAATTTGTTATAAAAAATTAAGGGCCTTTTGATTTTCAAAATAATTTTTACATTGTTTTTGTTTTGAAGGACCTTGTTTTTTATTTGATTTTTTTTTATTTTGATCCTTTTTTTAGATAATTTTATTTTGACACGATGAAACTTGCGCTTAAAGTTTAGGGTTTAAAATTAGTAGTATAGAGTTTTGGTTGTAAAGTCTTAGGTGTTTACTTTCTCTACTTTTTAAATTTTACCGCTCTAAATGATATTGTCATGGGAACTGAATATTTATACATTTTTTTTTAGGTTTTACAAATTGTATGATTTGATTTTAAAACTCATTTTTTAGAAAAGATTTATAAAATGTGACATTTGATTTAGATCGTTGTTTTTGTAAAATGCTTTCGTAAGAAATTGCTAACTTTGTTGATTTTAAATTAAAGTCCATCATCAACCTTTTAGTGACTTTTATGGTGGAATAACTTGGTTCTAAATAAACTAACACTTATTTTTCAAATTGATAATTTAGGTTACATTTTGTTTCCACCATTTGTTCTTGGTATTGCTTTTAACACCGACTTGTTTAATTGAACTTATGTTCATGCTAGTTTTTTGCCGTCCAACACTTTGTCTCATACAACACCGTTAATCTTACTGTTATCATAAAAAAACAAATCTCTTCAACTTGACTTATAGTTTTACATGATATAAAACGAAAAGACTTGATTGTTGTCGTAAAAAATGATGGAGATTATCTTTTATTGATTTTCTTCTATAGAAATAATTCAAATCCGATTAAGATGGTCAAAAGTAATAAGCTCGTGCTCGAAGATACAAACATATTATGAGTAATTGTCAGTGATATCAATATAGGTCCTCTCAAATAAAAGTAATATTAATATAGTTAGTCCACAAGCTGATAAACATGTCTCTATTGCTCAAATATATTTAACTTAGTTTCAAAATTGGTGAACTTTGTTCTGTCAAAAAAAAAAAAAAATCCCATAGCCGTAATAATTGTGCTTAGTTTCAACGTGACGTATTCCAAAAAAATATACACATTCTCTATTTTTGATTATTTAAATGCAAATTTTTAAGCCATTTTATGGATGTTGGAGAAACTTTTTGATAATGTATTTTAAAGCTTGTAGTTTGGCACACTTATTGAAGATTGTAGCTTTATGTTGTCTTCTAAATATAAAAACTCATGTATAGTTTATTAGAAGTTTGTTAAATCTATCGTTATAAGCATGCATGATGGACACAATATCTTTTTATAGTGAAAGCACCAAATATTTCTTTCAAGTGTTATCACATGTATGTAAACTTCTTATTTTGTCACTATTTAATGCATGAATGAGCAAAACTATAAACACATTTTCTAATATATCTTTTGTTAATTTTTTTATCGATCAAATTGATAGTATATTTGAGAATCAATTAACTAAAGACACATTTAAAGAGCAAAATTATTTCTTGACAAAAAAGACCAAAATGATTATAATAAAGGACACATTTAAGTCTTGACAAAAAAAAAACAATTTAAGCTTGTTTTTTTAATTTGAATTCATTAAAAAATTATTATAACAACACCTCACATATTTCCTCTAAAAAAACAAAACACCTCACACATTTAAAATGGACCGCCATGGATCCTTTGACTTGATTAGTGTTGATTATTCACCTCTCTCTTAGTCCTAATAAGTTACACTTCAATGTAATGGAATACATCATCACTAAGCTTGTTTCATCTTCTATAAAAAAAAACTAGACTAGTTGCATGTTTTCTTCCTTGTTGATGTATATGAAGAAAAAAAAATTACTGAATGAAACGTGTGTATAATCCCACCAATGAAATTAATCTTATACTTTAATACTTTAAATTAGGAAGCTGAGTAAAAAACGTGTGAGAATATTTTGATGGGAGAGATCTCTCCTTCAAATTTTGATTCTCTCACGTGGAGAAGATTTTACATGTGGATGTTACATGAATTATCACATTACTAAATTTTACCAACATGTTTTATATGAACTTATGAGGATTAACAAATTTTAATAGTGAGAACTCTTACCTAACTCTCTATGTAAAATATATTTATGTATAAGTGCGAGTTAGAATTGTGATATAGATTGAAAAAATTGATGCCGAACAACATATATATATATATATATATATATATATATATATATATAAGAGAACGTTAATTTATAAAAATATAGTACTCCATCCGTCCTACAATATATGACCTATTTGAAAATATGTACTATTGATCTAACATACTTTGACCGTATTTTTTTACTAATATACAAAGATAAATAATATTATATAAGATGTCGTTCGACTCGTCTCGATGAATATTTTCAAAATATCAAATCTTTACAATTTTTTCTAATATATTAGTAAAGTTATTTAAGGTCAAAATTATAGATTGGTATGTGTGACAATGTCAACTGTGTAACTTAATATGGGACGGAGGAAGTAATATTTTTATGTTTTGAGTGAAAATGTAAAATCTACTACCTCCGTCTCTAATTATAGGGTCTTTTTGAAAGAAAAAAAAAACACGGAAATTAAAAAAGTTGATTATTGAATTAATTTTGTTGACAATTGTTATTATTTTACTTGTTTACCCTTAATAAAAGAGAATTAGTAATGTTTTACACATGTTATATATTGCTGATTGAAGAAAAAGATGTATAATAAATAGGGGTATGTAGTTAAAGAAATAATTAACGTAGTTTGAAATAGAAATGAGTCTTATAAAAAGGAACAAAAAAAATCTTAAAATGGTCTTATAATTAGGGACGGATGTAGTAATTAAATTTAGACTACCAACTAAAACAAATATGGTAAATCGCCGGGTCATCTCTCCGGAGGCTCAGTTTTGTGTGGCTAGATGTGGCAACCCTGAAGACGCTCAACACATGTTTATCTTGTGTCCTCACTTCGGCTCCCTTTGGTCGTTGGTGCGAGTGTGGATCGGGTTTGATGGTGTCGACACTCAGGTTATTCATGATCACCTTAATCAATTTATTTATTACACAGGTGGCCTGAAAGCGCGACGTAATTTTCTTCATCTCATCTGGCTTTTGTGCTCTTGGGTATTGTGGAATGAAAGAAAGAATCGGTCGTTTACAAATCAGGAGTGCAATAGTTATTTAGCTACTTGAAAAAGTAAAAAATTATTATGGCTGAAAGCTAAACAAATTACTTTTGTTTTTGGTATCCAAATGTGGTGGCCGTATCCTCTAATATGTTTGGGTATCGGCCAACAGTGTTTTCTTTTTTTCATTGGATGATTGTATTTTTGGTAGTTTTTTAGCACGCCTTGTATCGTAGGAATTGCTTTGCTTTTGTTAATATAATTCATTTTGTTTTATTAAAAAAAAAAATTAAATTTATTTATATGATTGTTTTTAATTTAATGTGATGATCCCTCATGTATCATACTCCCACAAAGTCTGACCAAAATCTTTAATTGAGAAGATCAGAATATCTTTTTGGGGATGTCTCTGTTTTCTTTTCTCACAGAACTCTTAAAGATGTCTTTAATTACTCTGCTAATTGATCAATTAGCTTCGAAATAAGTTATTTATAATAGGATATGATACACGTGGTATCATAAAAAAATTACGATAGAACATCACGACAAAGAGTAGGCATGATTACAATATTTTTTTTTTTTTAAAGATGATTACAATTTTTTTGTTGATAGAGAAAGCATATCTTTACCTTTTAAATATTTTATTCAGATAATCAAATACTGCCAAAAAGGAAATCCATCCAACAAATTGATATTTTCGAATATAAACTAGCGAGAAGGGGTGAGAATAAGTTAGATCGAACTAAATTTTGTAAGGTTTAAATCTGGTCTACCAGATTTTGGAAGGCTTAAGTCTGGTATGTAGTTTGTCATCTGTTTACTTTTTAGGTTTGAGTCTGGCCTTCTGAAAGTCTGATACGGCATACTAACCTGTTTAAAAGTCTATTTCATATGAACATATTTAAATAAGCAATGTAATCTAAATTCAAATAGATTAACGAACTAATATATCAATTAAATTAAACTCTCTTTTGATAATCAACATGAGTTTTTAGGGAAGTTGACTATATATTATACCATATTTAAATAGTTTATAATAATACATTTAAATATGCAAAAAGTTAATGTATACTAATAAGCTTAAATTACTAAAAAAAAGTTAACAATTTTTTTATTTTAATTCAAAGTACAAAATGTAATATAATAATAAATAATATTATTCATATTTACTTAAATAGGCCTAAGAGGCGTTTTGAATGACATGTGGTCTGACTTTTTAAGCTAAATAGGCTTCTAAAAAATTTTAAGCCTTCTCTATTTAAGAAAAAAGTCTAGCATGGCCTGTCGTACTCTAGGTTATAGGTCCATGTAGGCCATCCTGACCTATTCTCATCCCTAGATGTAAGGTTCTTAAAATTGAGAATATGATAATTGGATAAATATAATTGGATTATTAATTCAAAGTAAAATTGATAGTTGAGAACCGAATTAAAATTGATGTTTTTGGTACATAGAAATATTAAAGAAAAGATAGAAGAAGACTAAATACAAAAACTTAAGTCATTACTCCCTATACTAGAGAGTACCACAGGAAGAGAGGAAAGACTTCTTCATTTTTCTTCATACTTATTGTTGTTCATCCTTTTCCTGTTTATGCACAATCCAAACTTCATTGATTCTAGGATCACTAGCCACATCTCCCTTTGCCTCAACCAATTATGATATGTCAAATGTATTTCTTCATATGCTATTTTAGATCATAACACGAGATAGACATATGTACGCACGGGTGAGCGCTTGCGCTACTTTTTGTGTTCATAATACCCAATTAGTTATATTCTCAATTAAAAATAATTTAGATTATCGGAAGGATTTATCACTGCATGATCACAAAATTTGGTGTGTAAATGAAAGAAGTTAACATATGAACTGAATCACACTTATAGACAATAAAATATTAAGTTTAACAATACCAATTTATTGCATAGTTATGTAGAGAAAACCATATGACTAAATACTAGCAAGTGTACTAGTGTGTCGACACGTAGTAAAATTTATAAAAGTTGGTTTGCATGTAATTATATAATTTCAACTAAACAATATCAATAGTTTCCTTAAAAAAAATATCAATAGTGTTATTAGGATGTGAAAATTGGGAGTTGGTGGGTTGGCACAAGGCAATAAGTTTGGTTTGTAGAAAATAAATAAAAGAGATAAGATCAAGTTATGAAGAATGATTAGGTTAATTTGATTCCTTTTTTCTGATTTTTTCAGTAACCATAAACTGTGAATACAATTTGAATTGATTACTAGATTTTAAGATATTTGATCACAATAGCTAGGTCGATACTTTAGTCACTAACTCTATTCAACCGTTATTGATCTCTAATGTCTTAGGTGAACCCATAACCCATGAAGATTTAAAAACGATAAATTAAGTTTACAATTATCTTTATAATATGTCGATGCTAAGCAATAACTGAACAATAATACTAGTTCAGCTACCAAAGCCAAGGTTAATATTTATTTTGTTTGGATCAATTTATGAACATTAGTTAACACATAAATAACGTTAAAATTATATGATTGAACACTTACAAAGAAGATCCTCTACGTAACCTAATCAAATAGAAATTAACTAGAAATAGAGAGAAAATAAATAACATGGAAAGTAAAATAACCACGATGGTGTTGCTCCTCGATTCTTTATCATCCCTTGGTCGTGTGGCTACCTCCTCTTGGTTTTCTCCAAAAACCTAACTTTGTGTTTCAATGTTTCTTTTTTACAAAAATAAAATTATATTCATTCATTCAAATTGAGATATTACATCATTCAACACCGCTAAAAACGTAAAGGATGAATCTGCGAACAAACTCACAGCATCCAAGTTAATAGCATATAACGGCATAATACTTACAAAAATATATGATGAAATTAAAGTGACCGGAATATCCATTGCCTCCGGATCTGCAAAGTTGACGCCCAAATCTTTGATTTAACAATCGATCTTTCAATATGAATCAAATGAACACCGCACGAAGACGGGAAATCAAACAACGCCGCACAAGACGACGAACAACAAATCACCACACGTAGATGATGAAATTACAATGAAAAAAAATCTAAATCTATGTGAAAATCACTTATTTAGATTGAAATAAAGAGAAAAAGATGAAGAGGGGTGATTTCAGGTCAAGAATTGACCCAAAACCACCCCTCAATGAAGAAATTGTAAGAGAAAATCTAGAGAGAGAAAACTAGAGCCGGCTTGTTGGAGAGGGAGAGATATACAAAACTCCTCTTTGTGTTTCAATGTATTCTCTCTTTTGACGGATGCGTGTTGCTTGCCTTTTTTATATATAGGCATTGTTTAACTTAATTTTATGAAAAACCAAATATTCAATTTGGGTCAGCTAAAAAAGCCTAATAACTCAAATAATTGAAAACATTTCTATTAGCACTTCCTTCTGTAACAGTTTCTCGCGACGTATGGCTCTTAGCACGTGAATGGAGTTGCGATAAGATGAAACACTTCTGAATTTTTCCACATCTTGCAATGCAAACTGGGTAGCCCGAAACGTAAGTTGATGTGAGGTTGAACCTGAACAATTCTCTCTGAACTAGCTAAATTTATCCATTTTTATTAAGTTTACATATTTAAATATCATTTTATTAATAATTTTTAAATTAGTTGATAATTTTTATAAAAAATGTATTATCTTTTAACAAAAGTTAAATGAAAATGTTGGTAGTGGGGTGGCCTGATGCCCGATGGGGCTAGCCGCTAGCCTAGCCCAACTTTTTATATGGGTTGAATGGGCTAGGCCAAAAAACCTGAGTGCATTTGGGTTAGGCTTTTTAGGTCTGGCCCAGTCCAAGATATGGGCTAATGGGTCGGCGCCTTTTTTACAAATTCTATTTGTAAAGATAGTTCCTATTCAAAAAGGGGAGAAATTTAGTCAAATGCAATGTCCGAAAAATGACTTGGAGAGAAAGGAAATAAAGTGTATTCCATATGCATCAGTGGTTGAGACTCCACTTATAAAGTGTTCAAACTCCACTTTTCTATTCAACGTGGGATATATAACTGACACTTGCACACAACAATCTTTTTTCCCCTCAAGTGTGGGTTCATCAATTCATCATGCGCGCCTCTCAAGCAGAAGCTCTTTCATCCGCACACTCTTGCTTCTACCGCCATTGTCGCTTCCACCACAACAGAACATGCCTCCTAGACACCTTGTCCGAAAGACTTTCGACACAAGGATCCGATAGAACCCTTCGTCGAACCACAACTCTGATACCATCGTTGGGTCACGAGGGGAGCCCGGGGGACCGTCCACATCCAGGCCTGAGCAACCACACAAGTGAGAGAGACATCAAACTCTTATAAAATCTTAAGGCAATGAGTTTATGGGTCCTCTCACTTATAAAGTGATCAACTTCTACTTTTCTATCTGTTGTGAGACATATAACTCACACTTGCACACAACATGTATAGTACAAATTAAGAATCATTATGTCCAGATCCTCAAATGAATTTTTCCAACAGTAAAAGGATTATGAGTTCATTTATTTTATTAACAAAAATATAATATATATTTGAGTAATAAAAAATATATTCATGTATATATAATTATCATTTGTCATCAAATAATCCATATTAAATATTGAGAGAAACCCCAATATTAAATATATAAATATAAATAATACTACATTTACATGAAATGTATGTGATGAAAAGATAATACTAGCTAGCCACCGCTGTCTGCTGTGGTACAATTTGTCTTTGTTATACCATGGAAATATTAAATTAAAATTAATAAATAATTACAAAAAAGGGCTGCTCGACTGCCTATATAAGTAGAACAAAGTGCTGAGATCTTTAGGTGTTCTTGCTTCTTAAGTATAGAGAGAGGAACCTTCTAGTTCTAGCTTAATTGCTTTTCCACTTTATAAGTTAGAGTGTGCAAAAACAAAACAAAACCTAAACAAAAAACATGGGAAGAGCTCCTTGTTGTGCCAAAGTTGGATTGCACAAGGGTCCATGGACTACTAAAGAAGATGCATTGCTTACAAAATATGTTCAAGCTCATGGTGAAGGCCAATGGAAATCACTTCCTAAAAAAGCTGGTAAGAGTTTTATCCATTTAATCTCTCTTTCATATAATCATCACTATAACATCATGATTTTCTCAAATTAATCTCTCATGTCCTACCTTAAATCATCTTCAAAAAAGTAGATTAACCTACAAAAATTTAAAAAAAAAATTATTTCTAGTTAACTTTGACATCTATAACACCCAGATGTAAAAATAAATATGATCTTTTTCCCATGATTTTTGCTAACTTAACTTTTTTTTTAGACATGGATATTTATTTAGTGGTGTATTTTTTATGGAAAAAGTTTTTTTTTGTAGTGTTGATTTAGAAGCTGAAATGGAATTTCAATAATCAAACCTCTTTACTTGTAATATGTTCTTTCTTTTAATTTCAATTTATAGTATAGTATTTTGTAAAATAAAAAGGTGATAGTATAGTATGTTTTATTAAATATCTAATTAATTGTGTGCTTAATTTGATGCAGGACTTCTTAGATGTGGGAAAAGTTGTAGACTTAGATGGATGAATTATCTTAGACCAGATATAAAGAGAGGTAACATAACTCAAGAAGAAGATGATCTCATAATAAGATTACATTCACTTCTTGGAAATAGATGGTCACTTATAGCCGGAAGATTACCAGGACGAACAGACAATGAAATAAAGAACTACTGGAACACACATCTTCTTAAAAAGATGCAAAGAAATCAACAAACATGTGATGTTACAACAGATCATGATGAACAAGAACAACCCAAGAAAAAGAACAACAACAAAAAGAAAAAGAGAAACAACAAAGAGAAGAAAAATGACAAGAAAAAAGGTACAAATAATGATGATAAAGAAGAAGAAGAAAAAATCCAAGTTTATTTACCAAAAGCTATTAGGATAAAAGCTTTAAATTTACCAAGAACGGATAGTGGTTCATTTACATATGAATCAAATTCATCAAATGGTAGCCAACAAAAAGAAGGAACACAACAAGTGACAAACAACAATAATAATAACAACAACGTTGTTTGTGAGGTTGGTGAGAAGGGAGAAAATGACGGATTTGGGCATGACTATGACTATGACTTAGTCAACGTTGAAAGGTTAGAGATGGAATGTGAGTCATATTTTGACACTTGTGGTGATCATGGAACATTAGATAGACTCTATGATGAATACTTGCAACTCTTGAACATGGATGTTTGCAATTACGAGTTTGATTCTTCTTTTGTTGAATCCTTCTTTGATTCAAACAATAATTAATATTTAATAATATTCTCTACCTTCATCTAAACCATGTTACTTACAATTTCTACGTATATAGTTTATATTATTATTATTGTCTCGATTTTGTAGACATATACTAGCTACGTAGTGATTCCGTCACTATGATTCATGTACTATGTATTTTTTTTTTGGTTAGAATGTATATATTTTTATTTTAAGGACGGTTAATTAGAATGCATATATTGTTATGTATTAATAAGATATTAATTTGACGTAGAAAAGAAAAATGGTGCAGATGGACATGTGAGAAGAGATCTGGATCTTTTTAACATTCTATGAATATATATAAACTTTTGTATACGATGAATAAAGAAAATTAAGAAATCATTGAAGCTATGCTTCTCCATGACGTGATTGCCTTTTCTTTAATTTTTTTTTTTTTTAATCTTTTATGATTAAATGAATCCAAAACCTATGTTCCATGGGCTCTCAATTTCTTTTTTCAAACGTAAAATCTATTAAAAAAAAAAATTAAGCTCAAATAGTTAATAAATTTTATTAAATAATCAATCGTTTGAAAGATTTTAAGTTCAATTTTTTATGGAACAATATTTTGTTAAGTTAAACGTTTCTGACATCTAAACTTCAAATTATCATGATCCATTTTCCTAAAACATGGATGACTAACAACAAAAAAAAATTGGTCATATTTTTTTTAAAACTGCATACTCAAAGTACAAGATTCGAAGAACAAGACGTACCCGAATTCAAAACCTTCATCATATAAACCAGGCTAGCAAATCTTAACATGTACTGCAAACATATTTTATTTGGCTTAATTGCACTTTTTCTCACTATAGTTTGCCAATTGTGCGATTTTGCACCCCATAGTTTTAAACGAGCAATTTTGCCCCCTATAGTTTTCCCTTTTTCTGATTTTATGGTCCCCTTGACATTTAGTGCTGATATGTCTGTTTTTTATCAATTAATATGTGTCACGTGTGTAATTTCATTTTTTTTAAAATAAAAAAATTGTATTTTTCTGATTTTGAGTGAATGAGGCATGTGATATTTCTTCTTAAAATCTGAAAAATCATGTGCCCCCTTCTCTCAAAATCTGAAAAATACCATTTTTTTTTTTTAAAAAAAAATGGAATTACACATGTGGCACACATTAATTGATAAAAAAACCAGCTCGTTTAAAACTATATGGGGTGCAAAATCACACGATTGGCAAACTATAGGATGAAAAGTGCAATTAAGCCATTTTATTTTTTGAAGAAAAAAAAAGATCCATCATGGACGATGGAACATGGAAATTTTACGAATTGGAAAGCAATCAAGGAGTATTTGTTAGATATAGTGAGAGATTTCTTAGAATTGGTTTAAACTGCATGGTTAGAAGTTGGTTATTACTACATGAAGGTGTATTCTCCTTTAGGGTGTGTTTGATTTGTTAAACTACATGTACGTGATAAAACAACACAAGACAACATTACAATACAAAACAGAACAACACATGACAAATTTTTATGGTATTGAATAATTTTTTTGTCTTATACAATTTTTTTGTAATTTAGATAACTTGTGCATGAAACAAAAAGTTGTGTTGTGGTTTAGCAAGGGTCGAAAATTTATGTTTGTCATGTCTCTTGTCTCCCGTTTGTCTTGTCCCAGAAACAATTTTACAAATAAACAGTGTACAACTGAAGTTGTCATGTCATGTCATGTTCTTCATTTTTTTAGCAGATCAAACGCACCTAATTGTATCATATTTTTCATTTGACTTATCTCAAATGATTCATCTTTCTCTCAATTTGTTTTCTTTTAGTTGGGCTCAATCGTGCTTTTTAACATGATATAGAGTTAGACCGTTTATTTTTCTATCTTATGATCTTCTCTTGCGTTCTATGCTTTTCATTTTTTCTTCATTTTTTAGTTTCTTTTCACTTTCTTGACGCTATATAATTTCCTTATATTTACTGATTGATTTGCTGCCATCCATTTTTTTTTCGCCCAAGTTCTCGCACTCATCATCATTTTGCAATCTTGTTTCACCAATAATGCCACATGTTCTGCTATTTCAGACAGGAAGTATCAAAGTATACCAACACCTAGCAGAAACTACTATCCCATCAGCATCTTGAATCAGTGCTGCCAAACCCCAATTTCCTTCCTCATTCGGCCCTGCAGCATCTAAACTTAGCTTTTAAACATTGTAGACTCGCCACTACCTGCTACCATAACAAGAAAACCACCAAATGTGGATATTTTTCAGTCAAGATTTGAAGATTGGTTTAATTTATTTATTTTTTGACAAAACATTGAATTAATATATATTGTAATTGAGTTCATAAATAAAGTGACAAAGAAACATAGTGAGTGTAATTCACTTGGTTCATAAATAAAGTTTGTATAAATTTACATAGTGAATGTAAATTAAAAGATATCATATTTAAATTTACATATTTGTCTTTTAGTTATAACTAACTTAAATTAATGGCAAATAATTTTTATGAAGTGATAGTCACTTTGATCTTTGACTCTACACGTCGTTGTCACAAAGACCACTGACTTAGGATTAAACACAAAGTAGTACTTGAATATGCACTTCCATTATCACTTTAGTCTTTAGTGTTAAATAATTATGTTAACTGATTAGGTGACAAATGTTTTATGCTGACAAGGAGTATGGATTATCGTAAAGATTAAAGTGAAAGTAGAAAATGGTCACTTTAGTTCGTGAATCGAAAATCAATATCCTCAAACTCGTCCCAATGAAGTGTTGCTCTTCATCTAGAATTGGGCCATCTTCCTCAATGAAGTTGTTCTATGGTTGCAGAAGACTTGTTAGATCCCTGACTGTGTATGCTTACTGTCAGTTAGGTCCCTGATAATAAACACTTAATGTCACTAAGATCCCTGCCAGTAAACATTTACATGCACACAACATTTGTCATGCTTCCATACAATGGTTGTTATTCCACGCTTATAACATTTATCATGCTTCTATGCAATAGCTACTATTCCATAAACACACAACATGCCTAAAAATGTGACAACAAGCGCTAAATATTAGCGAACAATTCACATAACAGGTTTGGTGTTATATAAATGATTACTATAAATAGCTAATATAAAACACAAATAGTGAATCAAGTGGCTAAGTTTATGTTATGTAATCATATTGCATAAATGCAAATGCTCAGATAAATATACTAAGACAATATTGGTAAACAACCAATTGAAGTTTAGTTGAATATGTATTCTTAAAGCTAATAATTTTTCTTAAAAAATGAAACAATATAATTTGAAGTTAACATTAAGATTAAAAAGAAGAAACCATGGAGGAATTCAAGATATACAAATACAAAATTTGAAAAAATGTGATTCATAACCATACCTGAAAGCCTGAAACGATTCTTCATATTGCTAGAATTTATAAATTGATATAAAATAGGATTATAGTAGGCCTACTTTGTGCCTGTAAGGGTTTACTATTTGGGACCTAACTGATAGTAACTATGTTCAGCAGGGACCTAACAACAAGTCTCCCACAACCACATTACAACTTCATTGAGAAAGATGACTTAGTTCTTGACGAAGAGAAACACTTCCTTGGGACGAGTTTAAGGATATTGATTTTCGGGTCAGGAATATTGATTTTCAAGGATATTAATTTTCGGTTCAGGGATTAAAGTGGTCAATTTCTACTTTCACTTTAGTTCATGTGACACCTCATACTCTTTGTCAGCATAAAACTTTTGTCACATCATCGGTTAACATATTATTTAACGTCAGAAACTAAAGTAATAACGGAAGCGCATATTCAATGACTACATTGTATTTAATTCTGAGTCAATGACATTTATGACAGCGAAGTGTATAGTTAGGGACCAAAGTGACCATTTACTTAATTTTTATGTCTAAATAAAAAGATACACACTTATTAACTTAAACCTTAATGTTTTTAGGTTGATCCAAGTTAACAACCGTGTGTGTGTGTATATATATATATATATATATATATATATATATATATCATGTCTTGTATGAAATTATTCCAATGGTCACCACTTATAATGTGGTCCGCTTTCATCAAACTGTCTGTCCTGCCAACATCCCTTTGCGGATACCATTATTGGGGTATCTTTTTTTTTTGAAAGAATTATTATTGGGGTATCTATCCTCTCCTGTTCATTTTGTCGCCATATCTGAAGAAAAAAATATGTACTTCTCGTGATTCATTTTTAGATAAAATTTTTATGATAACTAAAATAAAAAAATAAAAAAGAATATCAAATAAATCTTTTTTTTTTTACAGAAAGAATATCACATAAATCAAAAACAAATTTATGCTGGTAAATTTATATACACACCTACATTAATTAATCCATCAAATCGAGTAAAACTACAATGGACGGCAAAACTCTTCTTCAAATAATTTAACACCCCTACAATCTCGAGATTGAATTTAAATCCAAGACTTTTGGTTAATTTGAAAAATATCATTTAATCTCCGATAAAAGATTATTTATGTGAAGAAAATTTCACTCTAAATTTTAATTGTGTTTAATAACGAAATGTACTTGTCTCCGATGCATGTACAAGTAAAGCCATCATGGCCGGCATTATAAATTATAAATTAATTAATGTACTTTCACTTAATCCCCGTGAGCTGCTTACAAGGTTAATTAATGAAATAGTGTATGTATTTGTATATGATATAAGTATGAAATTTGTTTTTGACTTTTAAGTTTACCTAACTTTGTTCTTTTCTTTTTAAATATCAACACGGTATACATTTTCACTTTTAAAAAGATAAATTGTATATAAAGAAACTATATTAATATGGTTTATATTGTTTAGATACTTTTTGTTAGTCTCTCTGTGAGTTATATGTCTTTCATATATATAAACATATCAACTTTCGTTTTCAGTTATACGAAAAGAAGAATCAATGAGCAACTGATATAAAGACAAAGAAAGTGAGAGTGGTGGCCACAATTAACAAGAACATTAGAGTATTTAAGGTTTTATATAAGAGAATTTCTTTTTCCGTTCTTAATTACTCTCCCCCGTGCTCTAAAATTCTTTTTTACTCCGTTGGGATTCTATAATCTAAGTGTTTGTTTGCATATTCATCTTTTTTGCTCTTATCGATTTTGAATTTGTATTGTATCAATGTACTCTATCAATTCGAAAGAATGAATATTGATTATTTTTGTCAAAAAAAAATCATAAACTTTATTAGCATTTGAACTAGATCTTTGACCCCAAAGGTTGCCGTTATTGTTAAACCCTAGTTGCCGTTCCTTCCTCTCTTATCATCTTGTCATCCTTTCCATACATCCATAAAGGGTGGTTAAGGATAGTATATTTTGCTCAAATCACCCCTCTAATTTGTTTTTTCCGACCTTTTTATTTAAATAAGTGATGTCACATATATTTGGTTTTTCTTTTGTGATTTCGTCAAGCATACTGCAACAACACGGAAAATCTAAATAATGTCGTACCAAGATGACGAACAATATAATATGTCGTACTAAGTCGACGAAATCACAAAAGAAAAACCAAATATATGTGAGCATCACTTATTTAAATTAAAAGATTTTTTCTTTGTTGCATAGAAAAATTAAACAATGTATTTTCCTCATAAGGATAAATTGATTCATTCATTCAAATCGGTATAATATATTGATTGATGATAAATTAAAAATTGCTAAAACTAACATACTAAAAATCATTGTATAATCTTTCGAGGGAAAATATAATTTGCGAACATACTCAAAATCATTGTTTAATCTTTCAGAGGGATAAATTTGATAATCTTTTTTAGGGATATTTCTCAATTGTCTCCTATAAACAAAAGAGGTTTTCCCTCTAGGACCATCCACTACATTGACCATCCTTCTTTTGGTGGTTCTTTCATCGCATCATCTAGATGACGAAGAAGATGCATGCAGCGTTGTCGAAAGGCATGCCATTGAATGGGTTATTCAATCGTAGGCATTAAGCATTTACTTTTCGTTTTTTTTTTAATTGTTTGGATAGTCGGCCTTGTGGCTATCGTTTTGCTTAATCTTCTTAACTTTGACGGTGTGAAAGTCGTTGACTGGAGCTGCATTTGATCAAATCTAATATTTTAACACGAATCAAATAAACACTAAGACGAGAAATAAAAAACACATTTCACAAATACAAGAAATTAAGATGACGAAATCACGAAGAAGAAAAAAAACTGAAAATATGTGGAAATCATTTATTTAACTAAAAGTGAAAGAAAACAATTCAGATGGATGATTTTGAATCAAAATTGATCATAAATCACTCCTCTTCAGTAGATAAAAAAAGAGATAAATAATAATGTTTTGAACTACAAAATATAATTAGAAAGACCATATTTAACTTAAAATGATTAATACTGGTAAACAAAAAAATAAAAAGATGATTAATATTGAATGTAGTGACTAAAATAACCTTAGTCACATTAGTTAATTTACCAGAAATCTATTGATAATTATGCAACCCTAATTCTCTTTTTCTTTTTTCTTTTTATATCATGCCAATTAATTTCCCCTTCATCTTTTAACATCTCATATCAATTTTACCCTCCAACTCATATCTCACATCTCTAATTCACAATTATAAAATCTAGAGTTTTGGTGGTGCTCACAGAGCTGCTCATCCACTCTTTTTTTGTCCTTCCACTCTTATCACACGTCCCTATTTCACGTACACATGTGTATATCATTTTATGATATTTAATCAATTTGAATCCACGGTACTATGATGCTTTCTAATTTGTACTATTCTTCAAATTTTCTTTGTCAAATCGTACCTTTTGATTTTGTCTCTACTTTTATCATCCATGATCTTATTATTCAAACGAAAAATGATATTTGAACAATCATTTTTTGATAATATTTTTGTGACAACTTTCTCTCTCATGCTTATATTGTTCTTCTACTTTTTTTTTCTATTGTTTTGATTTTTGTGCAATTATCCAAATTTCTTTGTATAATTTGGTTGTCCAACAAGTTGTCATGAGAAAAAGTTGTTCAAATAACATTGTTCTATTCAAACTCATTGTACTATCACTACTATTTGTTAAAAAACATTATCAAAATAAAAAGGGAAATGTTAATCAGTGTCTCTGAGAGTAAATTTTTATGAAAATTAATGTAATCAATGCATTGAAAATTGAAAAAGTTTTACATTTTTAAAAATAATTACTTAAATTAGAAAGCTTAAAAAGTATTCCGAAATACTCGTTAACAAGACCCAAATAAAAATGTGCACAAAAGAATTCTTAATCTCCTGCATTCAATGATGTCTTGCAAAAATTCTCAACCAGTAGTCCAGTACACCATGATTGTTTGGTTCCATCGCACAAAATGTTTAGCCAAAATCAGTTTAGACGTGAACAAACCATACTTTTTAAATTGATTAGAGATATTTAAATAGAAATGATATTTGAACAATCATTTTTTAACAACTTTCTCTTTCATACTTATATTGTCCTTCTATTTTCTTTCTCTATTTCTTTGATTTTTATATCACTACCTAAATTTCTTTATATAATTTAGTTGTCTAACAAATTGTCACAAAAAATAGTTGTTTAAATAACATTGCTCATATTTAAATTTCATTATTGAAGTCTTTTCATTAAATTATTGGGTTTGAAAATAGACTTGTGCATCGAAATTTTGTCATATCATCCTAATTTTTTCCTTCCACTTTTATCTCACACTCTTCATGACACGTTATGATTTTTTAAAGACATGTGCTTGTCATTTTTTAAATTCACTACATTTCACCTTAGCAATGAATGGGACCAATACTCTTAAGCACATTTTTACCATTATTTAGAACTATTTATGTGTGTTTGTAAAAAATAAAAAAAATAAAAACTATTTAATCATTATTTGTAACAATTCTTCCTATTTTTCTAACTCTTCAATTAATTTGTCAAAAAAAAAAAACTCTCCAACTAATATCGAGTCATTTTGAAGGCCTAAGAATATAGAAGCCGTAAAGGGAAGTGATTATACGTTGCTTTTTTTAAAATTGTATAATATATTGCAGCCATCTTTTCTCTCCTCTTTGACATGTGTTTGAGATGCTTTAATTAAGGAATTAAAATGATACTACCTAAATAGTTAAAGGACTAAAAATATCCTCTTAAAAAGTGTTAACTATCATCAGTGACGCACATACATAGTTTGCAATCTTTATCAAAAATGTTCATTTTTTTTATTAAAAGCATTAATAACTGCACATATTTAATTTAGCTTCTAAGTTGATTTTGTCTTTCTTTTTTATAAAAAAATATAAGCTTCTATGTTTATTTTATGAGCAAAATGATTTTATTACTTTGAGTACGAGGGATATTCAAACCTACACAAAGAATCAAGTCGAATGCATTTAAAACAAGAGAAAGAATTACCGCACCAATTAGCAAAAACAACAATCTTATTTTTTCGTTCTTATCTACTAAAAAGAACTAGCAAAAACTATTTTGAATGTTTCTTCTTCTTCTTTTATGAATTTATATATTCTCATAAAAATATGCTAAAGTCACCGATATTATGAAAATTCAATGTCACCCAATATTTTTCCTTGTCTTTGAATGAGTCAACATGCATTTTTTTCGTGGGTTTATTTTTGGAAAAAAAGAAATTATGATTTTCTTTCCACGGGTTTTACATCACTACTAAAAAACAAAAATTAGCGAGGGAAATTTTGTGAAGGAAAACGTGAAATTTCTCTCTAATTCCCGTCACTAAATTTTGCGAGTATAGAATTTGTGAGGAATTTTATTTTTTCCGTCACTAATTTTCCTTGCTAATTTTGCTTTTTCTAGTAGTGTGTGAAGGAATAAACGAGAAAGTCTTACATAGGCACAAATACAAATGAAAAATGCTTAGGCACACATACATAAATTATAAAGTTAAAAAGAGAAAATAATTAAATGATGTGACTTGATGTTTTTCATTTATTTTTCTTCATGTGAGTGTGCCCAAGCATTATTCATTAGTATTTGTGCTTAGACAAGACTTTCTCGGAATAAAAACATACTGGACAATGGCTTGATGTGACTTGTTATCATGCTATTTGTCCTTTTTCTGTTTTTTTTTTTCTTCTTCCCAAGGTAATGTATAGTTCCTTTTCCATTGTTGTTTTCCAAATACTCCTACTTGTGTTACCCATGATGTAGTGCATTCTAATTTCTAATCAATCATTTGGCTTCTTTTCACTTTTAAAAAATTCTGTATAAATGTTATGTCGGCAAGTTTAATATAAGTAGTATAGAATGATAATTTGCACGATGGTTGATTACCCTAACAAGCGTCTTAAAAATATTGTTTAAAAAATACTATTTAAAATAAAATTTTATCTTAAAAATATAAGTTAAACATATGTTAAAATTATATTTACATATTTTCTATGTAAAAGTTGCGTCTTTTAAATCCTTAAACAATACTCACTTCGTTTCAAAATACATGTCGCAATTTTACAATGTGTACTATTCACATAGTTTATTTTAGTCATATTTTTTCACTAACATATAAATACTAATGTTAGCATGTAAGATGTTGTTTGATTTGTCTCGATGAATATTTTCAAAATATCAAATTTTTATAATTTTTTATTGGCTTAAATAGGTCTTTTGTCCTTGCAAATATAGGTCATTTGAATTTTCGTCCCTGAAGTTACTAATCCTTCCATTTTGTCATTGCAAATATTAATCATTTGAAAAAGGGTTCTAATTACATCTGATTAGTAACTTCAGTGACGAAAATTCAAATGGTCTAGATTTGCAGGGACGAAAGACCTGTTTAAGCCAATCATTTTGCCCACGTCGCTAATGACAACCCACCTAAGCAAAAACACCTAATTAGGACCAAAACTCAGATGACTAAATTTTACAGTGACACATTGGAAGGATTAGTAACTTCAAGGACGAAAATTCAAATGACCTATATTTGCAGGGACAAAAGACCTATTTAAGCCTTTTTTTTTATTATATATAATTAAAGATATTAATTGCCAAAGTTATGTATTGGCATGTGTGCAGTGGTTGACTGCGACATGTATTTAGAAATGGAATGAATATCATTATGATACTTCTTAGCATTTTCCTTGTTTTAAAAATGATTTGTTTGTTGGTAAAAGAAAAGTAATCATTAATCATTTATTTCAGTATGTGCAATTAAAATTAGGGTCTTGTTAACAAGTGTCTCCGGGTCACTCTTTAAAGATTTCAAAAAAAAATAAAAAATTATAAAAAAAGTCAAATATTTTGATTTCAGATGCATTGATTACACATATTTTCATAATAAATTGCCATTTAAAGACCTTAACTAATGCTCTCATGGCACTAGTTAACATTTCCTTTAAAATTATACTCATTTCGGTCCTTATTATAAGAAACAATTGACGTTTTAGATTCATTGTATAATTAATGTATCTTGTTATAAATATAGACTAGATACATTGTTTACACAATGAACTTAAAAAGTCAAATGTTTCTTATAAGAAGGACCGAAAGAAGTAAGTTAGAAAGACTGGGTTTAACATAAAAGTTATGAATTTGGTAACTCAAAATCATACAAATAAACTTTGATGTGTGGGACAAGTATCAATAATACTCCCTTCGGTCCTAAATATAAGAGAATATATATTTTTTCTTCATGTTCAATGAATAAATGACGTATTTAGCTTATATTATAGTCTAGATACATTTATTCTTCAATGAACCTAAAAAAATATTTTTCTCTTGTATTTAGGATCGGAGGGAGTAACCCATAATCAAAATAATCACAAGCAACAAGACAAATCTAGATCTAATATAACAATCAATTGTAAAATAAAATCACAATTGAACCAAAGAATAAACAAGATAAAGAGAGTAGAAAACAACACCAAAGAATTGTTTACACAGTTCGGTCCAACAATGACCTACTATGTGGAAGAGAGATCTTCACTCCACGATAAATGAATTCTTTACAAAAAGAACAAAAAAGTAACAAGAAATTAGTGTCAGCAAACTTTCTAAAAACAAACCCAATATCTACACATTTTCAATCTCATGTTTACAATTGTTTCCCAACCCCCAAAAGTAACCAACCCTTAGCATTTGATCTTCTCGTTTGGTTTCCTAAGATTCACCCAAGTTGCTCACAAATGACTCTCATCTTATGTGTTTACCAACCCCATTAATCTCTCCCAAAAGGTACCAACCTTTTTCAAGAGCGCCATCTTTTGATTATTCAAGATTCACATTTGGACACTTTGAATCTCACCCAAAGACGTTCGACCTTTAGTTTCTAAGTTCTCTAAAAGTTGTCTCATAAGGTTTCCATGAGATTTTGAAGCTCACTCAACAAATTGATCAAGGAGTACTTAAATAGTGTTTCAGACCAGTCACATTGTGCCACAATTTGTATCAACTGTGTCACGATTTCACGTTTGTACGTAACACAATACTGAACGTTATCATCAAATCATGTCACGATTTATTCCTTTGTGCCACAACATTTTCAGTGGCAAACATCCAAATCGTTGATCTAATATTGTGTCAGGGTTTGCTAAAACATCAACATTAAATTTTGAATCAAAACTCAACAATAAAAATGATTAAAAGTAGTTGGAGAATTTATTCATATAAGTAATTTTCGTGAAACATTATGCTGCAACAATGCTACATATATAATTGTGTTTGTTTTCCAACATTTCAACATAATTTTACTTAAGAAAATCTTTTTTTTTTTTTTAGAAAAACATAATTTTAGTTAAGATAATCATAAAATCCTATTACTTTGATTGTTTAATCACATCCATCATCCGATTTACTCCAAAAGCTAATTAAATCATTGAAGTCGAACCCTCCTCATCTATCTTGGTTCCTTTCTAAACAAACATTCCGAATTGTTCATCAAGTTGCAGAAAATGTTAATATGATGTCATGTCCCTTTTCTTCTCTTTCACTAATATGATATTTATTATACTACAAATTGTTTAAACGGGGCTATATGATAAGTGTCAAAGTTATCTAGTCTGTGATATATTTTTATAGGTATTTTATTACATCTGAAAATAATTACTCCTTGCGTCCTAAATTATAGGTTGTTTTGGAAAAAAAAATTCTCAAATTATAAGTTCTTTTATAATATCAATGAAACATTAATGTTACTTTTCAATTATATCATTAACTTCCCTAAAAAAAAAATTATACCATTAACTATATATTAGTCTCTCTTCTTTCAATTCTTTAATTTATTTTTCTCATACCATTTATTAAGGACAATTTTGTAAAACACCTTGTAATATCTTTTTCCCATACAAAACTAATTATATTTTTTTTGGTGGTATTTTGGGTTCGAACCCCGAACCTTGCATGTATTATGCATTATCCTTACAAACTGAGCTAAGCTTACGTGGACATATTTTTAAATATGTATAAAATGTCCAAAATGTCATATAATTTTGGACGGAGGGAGTATTATGTTAGATAAAGTCGACATATAGGCTATTTAAGAAAACGAGAGGGAGTATTATGTTAGACGATTACTCGCCTAACCTTCCATTGACTAAGGGGATACACGAGTTTCCCCTTAGTCAATGGAAGGTTATGCGAGAAATTTGACAGCAGAATAAAGGTGAGACAATTCTTTCTCGAGTATACTAAAGAATACTTGAGTCTTGAAGACTTCTGACTTAGTCAAAACTCAATTGAACGGGGCAATGAGGCACTCGACCCCTATTTCATATTTTTAGGGCCATTAATCATAAGGAACAATGAGCAAGGAAGCACGTTTTAAGAGAGGTTGCATGAATTGGACCTTGTCAACATATCACACCATAAAGAGGAAAGTTGTTGACCAAACTTGGGGCACCACACACCCCTTTACACTCTCTTTGGTAGGGTAGAAATAGGGAAGATAGAGTGAAGGAGGAGAGAAGTTGAAGAGAGATAGTAAACTTCTCCTGTTTGGTAGAGAAGAGAAACAGGGGAGAGAGACTAAAAAGCTGTGGGTCCCACACAATATTCTTTCTCCCCATAATTGAGAAGAAATAGAAGGAGAGAAGAGGTGTTTTTTTGCATTCCTATTATACCCCTCATCTCTATTTTCATTCAATTAATTTTGTTTGTCTTTATTATACTATAGTTTTTTTTTTCAACGACAATTTTGTTTCATTCTTCCCTCAATTTTTTTTTCATTCCTTAAAAATAAAACTTTATTTCTTGGTGCCGAAGTAGAACCGTTTTGGTAAATAAATATATAGTATGTCCCTATTTTGCAATTGTATGTTGTACGCTCATGTTTAAATAGTTTATAAAATATTTCGAAATACTACAATTTTTATCCGGGGGAAATACTACACCTTTTATTGGTAAACAATACATAAATTTATATATAAAAAAAATGATATACGTTTCATTTAAAATAAGTAATTAAATTAATTTGAATGGAAATATTATTTTAACATAGGGGCATTATAGTACTTTTAAAAATAAACAACACTTCTCTCTTCTCTATTTCTTCTATCTTTCTCTTATACCAAACATTCCATCAAATCCACTCTATTTCTCACCTTTTTCTCTCTTCACAAACTCTCTCTTACCTACTTCTCTCTTCGCAACTTCTCTTCTATACCAAACACACTCTTAATGAGGGAAAACTAACGCATCACCCACGCAAATAATCAACCAATGCTATGCATTGTAGACCATGTTGTTGGCTAGTAGGAATAATATTGTCTATAAATACTTATGTTGTAAAATGAATCGAAGACACAATCAATCAAACTCAAATTATTTTTGCAATTTCATCCCTTTATCTTTTTGTCTTTGTCTTTATTTACATGCATTTACTAGTTTAGTGGCTAAAAATCCCAAAAAGTAAAGTACCACACTTTAATAGAGCAATTAAGAAATTCACAGTTGAAGGACATATTTTCTGCCTTGTAGTAATCGTTTCAAGAAAAGAATCACAATTAAAGACTATTATTCGATACCTCGGCTAAATCTTTAGGTCGACAACATAAACATAGTTTATTGATAAAAGTACAAAGAATGCTCAAAATACATTACGAAGATAAGATTCAAACATTTTGAATTGATAAAAGTACAAAGAATGCTCAAAATACATTACGAAGATAAGATTCAAACATTTTGAAGACACGATAAAGGGCAACTCCGCCAATCAAAATAAATATATTTTTAGCCTCTATCATCTCAATTGATAAACTATGTTTATTTGATTTTATCAACCACCTCCTTCAAATTTGCTACCTTCCCATCAAAAAATATATTATTTCTTTTCAATCAAATACACCACAAAGTTGGTAATCAAATCAAATGGGACAATTTTTTTTTTTCTTTTCAATTTTCCCTTTCAACAAGGAACTAAAAACTCCATAAAAAGGAATTCAAAGCAAAAAAAATAATCCAACACCCCACTTCCCCAATTTGATGGATCTGATCCAAGCCATACAAAAAATTTCCTCCAATAACACTCTTTTATTTGATGAGAACAATAAAATCTCATACAATATTATTGATGAATATTTTTTTTTTTACAAAAACAAAACGATATTCATTCATTTAAATTGATAGAGTACATCAGATACAAACATCACTAAAAACGTAAATGGTGAAACTACGAACAAACTCATAACACCCAAGTTAATAGCATACAACGACAAAATGCCTAAAAATAATATGATAAAACCTAAGTTACCGAAATACTCATGTTTCCGAATCTGCAACGTTGACGCTCAAATCATTAATTGTGTTTGTAATTAACTGATGTTGATCTTTCAATAGGAACTAAACGAATACTGCAATAAGACGCGAAATCAAATGTCGTACAAGACGACGAACAACACAACACCACATTTAGACGAAAAAATCACAAAAAGCACAAAAAAAAACACTTATATGTGAAAACCACTTATTGATGAATATCTTTATAACACCTATTTGTGAAAGTTCCACCCTTGGTTGTATCCTAGCTTGAATCAATCTCCAATCCAACACTCACATTTTTAGGCACTTAGTGTATAATTTTAGAAGATGCTTATCAAACGCTACTTTAGTGTGTGTGTGTGTTTTTTTTTTTTTTTGAGGGATAAAATTGATGATATGATAAGATTAATTAAAAAATTAAAAGGCGAATATTTTTAATATATAGTGACAGCCAGCACGTGGTATATAATTTGACTATGGTGTTTTTTTAGGGAATTTGACTATTGTATTTTTAATTAACAAAGTCCTTTAATTAAGTGCATAAATTTGAATTCAACCATATGGAATAAATAGTTGATTGGTGGTGGTCAATTAAAGTGATGAAAGGGTTCGTTTGGCCGTGGTATGCATGAATTTCAATCCTATCACATCTTCTATGTTCTTTCTAAATTAACAAATTGATGCATTCTGAAACAATACTGATTACGTTAGCTAGGATAAGACACAAGCTTCATAATCACTTATTTTTCTTCATCAGAAAAGCAATAACATCATTAGAAAAGAATTTTGGAATCTCATACTAAGGAGCGTCAAAATCTCCTTTTTATGACGTATCGGAAGCTTGCATACCAAGAAATGTTACAGTAACTTTGTAGGCACTTGTTTTAGGGGCACAAATCCCTTACACAATGGGCTGTGATAACACTTGTGAACATAATTATTGTTTATCTATAATTGCTATGTTTAAAAATACCTCATAAGCACACTGTTGGCGGCGAAACAAAGCGTATCCAAATATCTGGTGGAACTTAGAACGTGTTTAGTTGAGTGTTGAACAATTTTCACGTAAGTTTATATAATCTCCATTAAATATGGACCTCTCTCTTAGCCATGATTTAAACATTGATTCATCATATTGTATGAGCGAGTTTAGTTCATTCTACTGGAAAAACAAGATAGAGTTATTTTGCCAATCCATAAAAACAATTTTGTTTGCCTCTATCCTCCCAATTGATAAACCAAACACAGCATCATCGTTTGATGTTATCAACCATCTTCAAATTTTCTTCCTTCCCATTGATTTTTTTTTTGTCAGGTAATCTAGTGACTAGAATTCACATTAAAAAAAAAAAAATATTTCTTTTCAACAAAATTCACTACAAAGGTTGTTAATCAAACCTGTTTTTGTTTTTGTTTTTGCATTTTCCCCTTTCAACAAAGAATTAAAAGCGAAAAAATCATCCACCATCTCACACAAAATACACCCCAACTTGATCGATGTGATCCAAGCCACACAAAATCTTTCTCCAATTTTTTCTTTAATGCCTCCAAATTTCTTTTGCTTTGGAACATTAGAAAGAAAAAAAAAATACCAAAGTTTCACCCTTGGTTGTATCCTAGCTTGAATCAATCTCCAACCGATCATACACTTTTTTTTAAGAAGCCAAAATCACAATAAATTGAAGTTAAAACCATATTAAACACAAGGAGTGCCTAATTTAATGAGATCCTTATCAAACTCTACTTGAGTCATATTTTATTTGCGCGCACTACTTGAGTTTTTTTTTTTCTATTTTTTTTTTTTACAATAGCATGCTTAGAGCATCTTCAATACTTATTTTTAGTTTCATAGACTACTAATAGGTTGTCATACAATGCCACGTCATACTTATGTAACTCATACACATTTTATTCAATGATAAATAATTATGAAACTCTTAAGCAACTAATATATTTTTTTTTGGGTTAAATACGTTTTTAGTCCCTATAAATATACAAACTTTTCGTTTTAGTCCCTCTAAAATTTTCCTTCAAATTTTAGTCCTTATAAAATTTTCAATCACTACTTTTGGTCCCTATTTTTAAGTTAATTTTTGTATTTTTAAATGAAATTGTGCAGAAATGTTAAGCATATTGTAAAAAAAATTCCCAAAAAAAACTAGAATTTTTTAGCAAAACATAAATTAAATATGAATTTTTAACCTTCAAAAATATAAAAATTCATGTTTTGTTAAGAAATTCTAAATTTTTTGGGAGAGATTCTTATAATATTATGAATTTTTATATGAGTTTACTTTAAAATAGGGACCAAAAGTGAAGATGAAAATTTTTTAAGGGACTAATAGTTGAAGGAAAATTTTAGAGGGACTAAAACGAAAAGTTGATATATTTATAAGGACTAAAAACATATTTAACCCTATTTTTTTTATTTCTACTCAATATTGCCTCAAATTTAAATATTAATTGATTAATTTCAACGATACCGTGTCTTATTTACTATACTTCCACAATGTTTATGTTGTGTATTTTGCCACATTAAATTTTTTCAATGGAGATAAAAATTAAGATACAAAACATCAACCTATAGAATCGTTAGTGACACTTCAATTGAAAATATTTTTAGTTCTCGTGAGCTTAACTCAGTTGTTAGAAACAACGAATAATATATGTAAGGTTCGCGTTTAAACCTCGACCACCAATTTTTTTTTTGAAGATGTTGTTGGTATTATCCAACAAAATTAAAAGGCGAATATTTTTAATATATTTTAAATAGTGACAGCCAGCACGTGGTATATAGTTTGACTATGGTTTTTTAATTAACAAAGTCCTTTATCCAAAAAAGATTAATTAACAAAATCCTTTAATTACGTACATAAATTTGACTTCCACCATATGGAAGACAAATTGGTTGGTGGTGGTCAATTGAACTGATGAAAGGGTTCATTTTGCTGTGGCATGCATGAATTTCAATCTTATCATAACATCAATGTTCTTTTAAATATTAACCTTACTATGGATAAACTATTTTAGTTTTAGAAAATTGATAAAATTGATGCATGCGGAAACAATACTGATCACGTTAGCTACGATATAAAACACTAAAGACACAAGTGTCATAATCACTTTTTTTAGAAGGTAATCACTTATTTTCCTCATTAGAGAAGAAATAACATCGACATATATGATATATACATACAAGTCCACATTCACGTGCGGTTGTTACAGTGACATTTTTCCTCTTTTTTACTTTTCGTCCTTCCATTTCTTACGCCATCATATTTGAAATATTAAAAGAAAATAAAGTTCCTGCTGTATTCAAAATAATAAGGCAATTTCTTTTCCATCCTACACTCTTCTCATCCGTCCATGTCAAATAAAATAAAAAATATTCTCTAAAAGAAAAATACGACTAAAAAATTCAAAAAATCAAATAAAGTTAATGTAAAATTTTTTTGGATTTTTTGGATATATAAAAAATTTAAAATAAAAAATGAGTTTGAACGATGAAATTTTAGATTTTGAGCGGTGAAGTCACATAAAAAGTCTCTTCTAGGAGGATCTTGTTTATTTTTTGAGTTTTTGGACAAGTTTCGAAACAATCCGATCAAGTAGCCTGAAAAATCGAAAAACCAGATTTTCGACTAAAACACAACGGGAACAACTAACAATGGTCTGAAACACAAGGATGATGGTTAGAATGGTTGATATGGTTCTTAAATTGGTTATCTCTGTCATAAACAGACTCAGTCTTTGTGGCGATATAGTTCGAATTATATCACAAGAACTTATTTTTCTCCTAATATTTTGGCACAAGAGGGTGTATATGGGGTGTCTGGATTTTATATTTAGTCCGAAAAAAAAAAAAACAAGGCACATGCCCTATACATTCTTCAACAAAGTAGGGTCTATATGGGGTCTTCAAATTATAAAATTCGAATTACTTATTTATTTGGATTTTAGAATCCGAATTGGTGGAATAAAAAAATATAGGGGAAAAGAGAGAAAAGTGGTAAAAGAAATTGTCAAATAATAAGGTGCAGGTTTTTTCAAAATATGTATACAACTATAAAAGTAAAATAAAATATGTATACAGTTGTTGGACTACAAGGTCAGTCCCAAACAAAGGGAAGTGATTGTAGGCTGAAATCTATAAGTTTTCAGCTGCGATTCATGGTTAACGTAATTGTAGTTCTTATTTCCGTTCATTGCAGACTCCTTTTCTACTATAAGGAATGCTCAAATGGAAGTTTCTCTTCTCACTTCTTAAATTTCTCATTTTTTTTCAATTGTCGTTGATCGAGCGGCACTTAACTGACGTTCGACTCTTCAACAGTTGTTAAATGCCGCTCAACACTTTTTAGATTGGTTTTAACCACTTTTAAATCAGTTTAATCGATTTAAAAAGTAACATGAATGGCAGTTAACTACCACTAGAGGTATTTTGATATTTTTTAGTGTTTGAGAGAAATATTAGAAGTGTGAAGAGTAATTTTCTCCTCGAATTAAAGAGTCGTTTTGGCTATTGATGGTCGGATCCGACAAGTGTACTAAATTGTTTACCGCACATGGATTGTCGTTTTGTCCAAACAACTCGGATTACTTATTTTTGAACAATAAAATTAAATAAAGAGTTGAGGGTTAAGAGATGTGCAATTTTTATCTGCTTGCAACAGAGCAAATTACTTGTTTTAGTTGCAGAAATGTTAGCAGCGGTTAAAATTCTTTGAATCCCCCTATTCATTTGTTGGAATTAAATAACAGTAATGTCACGTTCAGTTATTCTAAGTAGACTATCTAAGTAATGAGTTCGTCGGGACGTTCTAACCTAATCGGTTTGTCAAGTTGCACCTATGTATCGCACAGTGATCCTTACGTGCGGGGTCCGACTTCGTTCCCATATAAGTGGACATGGCAACAATACTCGTCCCCATGGGTACCCGTCCAGACCCATCCCGGTTTGACGGGTTTTCCCCGCTTTGACTGGGTTTGGGTTTTCCCCGATTTCAAAACACGGGTATGGGACGGGTAACGGGGTTATATATATCCATCCCGAACCCATACTCATACCCGTCCCAAATGTAAAAAATTATTTTTTTACCCCTTTTTATATAAATAGAAACACAACCCTAGATCATGTTATGTTATTTGGTTTAATATCCCCATGTTATAAAAATTGTCTTTGATTTTTAAAGGAGCAACCAAATCATTATAATAAGGAAATGTTAAAGGGAATATAATGCTTTACAAAATTGCCATTGGGGTTGGAAAAAAAACTTTTTCTTATTAAAAAATAATTCACTGCGGGTACGTGATGGGGATGGGATCTCCGAACCCGTCGGGGACGGGTATGGGGTTCGATTTCTCATCCCCATTGGATATGGGTAGGATAACGGGTAAGTATATGAGAATAGAGTATGGGGATGGGGAAGGTAAAACCCGTCCCCACCCCACCCCATTGCCATGCCTACATATAAGTAGACAATATTAAAAATGCCCCACAAATATGCATTTCAACAAATATTTGATATATGTGCATTAAGATGAAAACCTCATCCTACCCATTTTCTTCATATGGTCTGAGTAATTTTATCTCTTGGGATGTCTCTATCGTCAATTACTTCAATCACTCTAATAATGTACTTTCATTATTGAACCCAAGACTAACAGTGTCATGGTTTGATGATAACTGACGAATACTATCAGTAGTATATAAGTTGATCCATAGGCATGATTTTGAAAATTCAAAAATCTATGTGAATGATTGAATAATCAAAGTTTATAAAAATTAAAAGAAATTTTGTAATTATTTAACAAAATGATTGACAAGGATATGTTGTCTTCAATAACTTAAACCCAAAATGTTAAAATGATCTTGCAATTATTTGACAAAATAATTAAGACAATATTCTTTTAAATTAATGTCCTTAATTTCTCAATTCAAATTAAAAACCCAAAAATAACGATAAATATTTTAACTTGTTCAAACCTATTTTGAAATGAAGTAATTGATTATCTACTATGTATAAGAAATAATCAATTTTAAATGATTCTTCATAAGATTTTACAACTTCATTATCAACGTTCTTGTCATATTGTTTTTTCTACGAATAATTTTTTTTAACGAAGAATTTGGGTTTTATATCCATTTCAAAAGCAATTTCTTTAGGAAGGTCATTCAGTTGTTTTATAACAACATTGGTACGCGTATTCTCTGATTGAAACTTTTTACTAATTGAATTTACTGCAAATAAATCTCATACCAAATAGTTATACCTAAGAAAATCTCAAAATTTTCAATTTCACAAGTTGATAAACATTCAACTTCACTTTTTATTTTATGTTTGTCGTTAACTTCGCCTAATTTCAATAAAGCATCTCTTACTTGTGAAGTTTATAATAATAATAATCTTTGAGATTTTACACTTTCAATATGAATTTCTCAACATAAATACAAAAAAGATACTAATATCTCATTACTAATAATAATAACATATACATATATACTAAATTTAAAATTAAATTTGAGGCATAAAACAAGAGCTTTACTAGTCTAATGGTTGAGATGACCCTATTTTTACAAACAATCAATGTATAAAAAAAGACACATTATTAAAAACATTCATCTGGTTTAGACATCCGGATGTATGTCGAACAAAAAAAAACCATTGCAAAGTAGGGTTGGACAGATTGGGTTGACCCGCCTGAAATCGATTGATCCACAAAGGCAAAAAGGCCTACGGGAGGGGTAGAACCGGGTGGGGGCGGTGGAATTTTCGGTTTCTGGTGGGTTAATATGGATGGTCCCGGGTGCAAGGAATAAGGCCGCTACTAACCGAAACCGACCCACCGATAACTAGCCTAATACATTCCGAATAAAAAAAATGGGCCAACTCCTTTAGGCCCAATTTTTTTTCTTTCAACCCAACCCTAGTTTTCGCTACTTATTCTAAGATTTTTTCTTCATGTCTTTCTCAACTCTTCATTCTTCAACAGAGCTCATCATCTTCCTCACACTACATCATATTCTTCGTTCTGTCATATCCCTTACTCCGATTCATCTTTTTTTTTTTTTTTTTTTTTTTTTAATGTTTTAGCACTAGATTTGATATTAGTTTAATTTTTGTATCAATTTTTTTTAGTTAGTTTTATTTCTAGGTTTAAATTTATCAGATCAACACATTTACATTTGGATTTTTTGTGCTAATGCTATGGATTAGTTGAAGGTTTTGTATCAATTTTTTACTCCAAAATCGATACAAACCACCCGTCATCCCGTGGAAACCGCCAAACCGAACCCGTCGTAACCAAAGATTGAAAACGACCGAAATTGGATTGGTATTTGCATCCAGTCGGTTTGGTTGGTTATGATTTCAGGACCGAATCTGACCGTTTGTCCACCTATATCTCAAAGCATTCAACATGATTAATTTTTTTTTTTGTCAAATTTTGGATAGACAAAATTGTGAAATTAAAATTGAGGATCAAAATTAATCACAGGCACATACATAAAATATGATATGAACACTTAGCACATATGTCGATAATCATTTGAAAAACAATGAAATGATTCAATGGAACTACATTAGTGTGGATGCCAACACATGTGACACACATCCATCATAAACGTTTTCGATCAGAAGTGTCATCACATATTTTAATTTAAAATTGCAAATAAGGTTTTGTTTAGCAACACCACGTTTTAAGCTTATGTTTTATAGCTTATAAGTTCATATGCTAAAAAAGACTCATTTGATAACAATTTTTTCTCACGACTTATGTCTTATTTTTGTTAGCTTATGACTTTTAGTTTATCATTCTTTGTCTCAATTTTATCCCTCCCGTCTTATTTAAAAAATATTAATTAAACACATTTTTTTTTTCCACCTTATTTCATATTTATAAATTAGTTGGACCAGTGATTAACAAACTATCAGCTGTTTTTTAAGTGTAAATTGTAAAATCAATGGTACAGACGAAGAAACGGCATAGGAAGAATTGGGAATGGGGAGCATAGCATGGAAACAGCTTCTTCTCAACGCTTTGGAATCTAACACTCACCTTAAACACGTTTCTTACATGCAACTTGTATGTAACTTCTTCTTCTTCTTCTTCTTCTTCTTATTTAATTATCTTTAATTCATTTTTACGATTTTTTTTTTCATCTTTGTTTCAGGCAACCGTAGGAACCAATGGAAAACCTTCGAACCGCACTGTAGTTTTCAGAGGATTTCAAGATAACACTGATAACATCCTAATTAACACTGATACCCGTACTCGCAAGGTATTTTTAATTAAATTTCGTCAATTTAACTCCTTAATTGGGGTCATGATTAAGATTTTCATTGAAAAGTTAATTACTTGTTTGTAATACAGATTGAAGAGCTCAAGCTTTGCTCCTCTGCTGAGGTAATCATTCCATGACGCACTCTTTTTAAAAAACAAAATACAAAATGTTAAGTGGTTTATAATTTGAGACGGTTCTTGTGGTTAGATATGTTGGTATTTCACAGATTCTTGGGAGCAGTTCCGGATAAATGGGCATGTAGATATCATCGATGGGACAAATCCCGATCCGCTAAAACTTCAGGTTTGATTAGAGTTTTCAGCTATAAATGAAATTTGAATCACATTGTGTCAAGTTTTTATTCCTTTAATCATTTTGTTACTGATCTAGTGTGATAAGTGATAACCACATTGCTGCATAACTGTTGCTTGAGTTTTTATGCAATGTTTCGAAGTGAAAAGGAAAATAGTAATCTAGTTACCGCAATTGTGCTCTTTACAACCAATTGTTTCTTCCTTTAGTGGAGAGAAGTGTAATGCGTTGCCATATGTGATAGGATGATATGAATGGGATCATTGCTTCCCTTCTTCATTCTTTCCTCTCACACATCACCGAGTCTTATTAATATGCTTCTATTTCGTTGTGGTTGTAAGTAGCCATGAACTTAATCTTGAAACAAAAACTTCCTTGATGTGCATCATCACGCCGCCTCATTTGATTACTTCTCTACATTCATAGAAACCTAATTCTTTTCTATTACATTCGATTACAATTTTAGTTTCTCATTTCTCATTCTTGAGAAAATTCAGAAAGAGGTGAATTTTATATGTTAATTTAATTATTCTCCATCCTTTAGGTAACAATTCATTTTTTTTCTTCCCTTTTTTGTTGTAATCCACACAACCTTATATAAATGATTCTTCACAAGTGAATGTTACAAAATCTCGTATTTCCTGTGACCCATTTAGATTTTCCATCTCAATCTCATGCAACTTCTCTCACATTGTTTCGAATTCACGGGCTAATTCCGCGACTGAGATCTAGTGTTGTAGGGTTTTCAACTCTGTTCCTCCCATATTGTTCCCTTTAACAATTTTTATAAAAGAAATCAACAATTCCAAATTACATTGATTTTTTCCCCGTTCATGGGTTCCATTTAAAACTTCAATATTTGTTGATTTCAGCCATTGGATCGTCATGCTCAAACCATTCATTCATGTGTTCCATATGCTCTGCAATGCAGATATTTCTTAGTTGGTTATTGATTTTTGCACCAATCTTTTATATTCCTCGGTTGATGCGCCTGTCAAGGGTTTTTATGGCTTATGACATCAATGAACTTGTAATTAGGAGTTTGTTAAATGTGACTCCTTCAATTATTATCATAAATATTTCACATTTTCATTGAGGCAATACTCATACAACACAACTCACACATTCCATTTGTTTTTTATTTCTCAATCACCGTCATCATCTTGGAGAACCCTCCCAAGGATTCAACTTCGACCAACAACTAACCACCCACAATTTGGTAACAAAATTTTCTCTGCCATTAGAGGATAGAGAATGATGTAACGAGGGAGAGAAATTGAGGGTACAGAAGGCTTATGTAGCAACGTGAAAACCAAATGGCTTGTTGACGTGTATATTGACCAAACTGGTATAAACTAAAAACCTCCTTGTGCCTCCTATACTCCAAATCTCTCTTCCGCCCTCTCAGTCATTCCCTAACTTCTGTCTTACCGTTTAATGCTAGAGGAAATTTCCTGTTACTAAATAGTGGATGATTAGTTGTTGGTTGAGTTTGAATTCTTGGAAGGGTTTTCCAAGGTGATGGCGGTGATTGAGAAAGCAAAAACGAAGAAGGGAATAAGTGAGCTGTGTTGTATGCGTATTGACTTGAAGAAAATGCAAAATATTTACGATAGTTACTGATGGAGTCACATTTAACAAGCTCCCAAATTACGAGTTCATTGGTGCGGAAAAGCTCATCAACCCTCTGCAATGTGCAGCAGCTGAGGAAAACAAAAGTGGTGCAGAAATCAGTAACATGCCCAAAAATATCTGCACCACAGAGCATAGGGAACCCATGAAGGGATTTTCTTGAGCATGATGACCCAATAGCTTTCGTGGCATCGTATTCCATTGATGCGGCATATAGAAGTATAAGATTAGAATTGGAATTGGAATCATGTCACACTCACAAACTCATAGCCCCACGTTTCGTTAACTCACTCAAATGAAATGTAACTCCCTGAGATCAACATTCACCATCTACCAGAGAGAGAAACAACATCGACTGAAACAATTATAATAATAATTATATTAAATTCATATTGTGATAAGAAATTCGTTTTCTTCTCAGGAATAATTAAATTAACATATGAAATTTGTTTTTTTTTCCTTCTTCTTGGGAATGTGAAAAGAAAAACTAAAATTGTAATTGTGTGTAACAGAAAAGTATTTGAGGTTTCTATGAATGTGGGAAGAAATCAAATGATGGAATACGTTGATGCTTGTTTCAAGACTTAGTCCATGGCTACTTGCAACCACAATAAAATAGAAGCATAACGATAAAACTTGGTTATGTGGAGAGGAAATAATTAAGAAGGGAAGCGACATGTTGAAAAACAACGAAGAATAATAATGAATATTTGTAGTTTTCTTTTGGTCATTGTACAAATCAACAAACCATTAGAAATTCTAAGTTGCTATGTCAACGCTTTTAACTGTGTTAACATTAGGGACTAATGTGACTAAAGGAGTGAAGAGTGGATGATTTAATTGGGTTTTCGGATGTGTCAAAGACCAATGTAACGAGTTACACTTTTAGTTACACTAGATTTTTCTCATTGATTCTTCACAAATGCACGTTACGAAATCTCGTATTTCCTTTGACCCATTTAGATTTTCCATCTCAATCTCATGCAACTTCTCTCACATTGTTTGGAATTCACGGGCTACTTCAATGACCGAGATCTAGGGTAGTAGGGTTCTCAACCCTGTTCCTCCCACATTGTCCCTTTAACGGTTTTTACAAAAGAAATCGAAAATTTCAAATTACATTGATTTTTCCCCCTACATGGGTTCCCTTTAAAGCTTCAACATTTGCCGTTTTCAACTATTGAGTTGTTATGCTCAAACAATTCATTCATGTGTTACATATGCTCTGCAATGGCAATGCATATATTTTTGGGTTGACTATTGATTTTTGCACTACTCTTTTATTTTCCTCAATTGATGCACATGACAAGGGTTTATATGACTTACCACATCAATGAACTTGTAACTGAAAGCTTGTTAAATTTGACTCCATCAGTTATTATCATAAATATTTCACATTTTCTTTGAGCCAATACGCATACAACACAACTCACTAATTTCATCTTTTTTTGTTTTTCATTTCTCAATCAATGTCATCATCATGGAGAACCCTTCCAATGATTCAACCTCGACCAACAACTAACCACCCACAATTTGGTAACAAAATTTTCTCTGCCATTCACCAAAAAAAAAAATTCTCTGCCATTAGAGGGCAGAGAATGATTAAATGAGGGAGAGAGATCGGGAGAATAGAGAGCTTAGGGAGACTTTTAGTTTTATTTCATTTTGGTCCCTATACACATTAGTAAGCCATTTAATCTTCCCTGCACACTTCAACAAGTCAAAAAAGCTAACGTGGCAACGAGAAAACCAAATGGTTTGTTTATGTGTATAGGGACCAAAATGAAATAAAGCTAAAATCCTCCTTGTGCCTCCTATACTCCTGATCTCTCTCCCTCCCTCTCACCTACTCCCATAATTTATCTATCTATACCATTTAATGCCTGAGAGAGTTTCCTGTTAATAAATAGTGGATGGTTACTTGTTGGTTGAGTTTGACTCAATGGAAGAGTTTTCCATGATGATGACGGTGATTGAGAAATGAATGAAAAACGAAGAAGGGAATAAGTGAGTTGTGTTGTGTGTGTGTTGACTCAAAGAAAATGTGAAATATTTATGACAATAACTGATGGAATCACATTTAACAAGCTCTCAGACTAGAAGTTCATTGATGTGGTAAAACTCATCAACTCTTTGCAATATGTACCAGCTGAAGGGATTACTTGAGCATGGCAGCCCATGAAGCTGAAATCAACACCAGACCCAAAAATATCTTCACTGCAGATCATAGAAAACCCATGAAGGGATTACTTGAGCATGGCAGCCAGTAGCTGAAATCGACAAATGTTTTTAAAGTGAACCTGTGAAGGGAAAAAAAAATCAATGTAATTCGAAATTGTTCATTTCTTTTATGAAGTTGCATGAGATTGAGATGAAAAATTTAAATGGGTCAAGAGAAATTTGAGATTTTGTAACATGCATTGGTTAAAAATCAATTATTGAATGTTGTGCGGATTACATCCAAAAAGGGAAAAGAGAAAATGAATTGCGACCTAAATGATAGAAAATAATTAAATTAAGACATGAAATTTGTTTTTTTTTTCCTTCTCGGAAATGTGAAAAGAAAAACTAAAATTGTAATTGGGTGTAACAGAAAAGAATGAGGTGAGGGGGTTTCTATGAATGTACAAAGCAAATCAAATGGTGGAGTGCGATGATGCAGATTAGGGATTTTTTTTTTTTTTTTGTTTCAATTAGTCCATGACTACTTGCAACCAGAATGAAATAAAGGCATAACGATAAAACTCGATGATGTGTGAGAGGAAAGAATTAAGAAGGGAAGTGACATGTTAAAAAACTACGAGGACGAATAATGAATATTTGTAGTTTTCTTTTATTTTGGTCATTGTACACATCAGCAAGTCATTAGAAATGCTAAGTTGCTATGTCAACACTTTTTAGTGTGTTAATGTTAGGGACTAAGTCAGGAACCAATAGGACAGCAAGTTACACTTTTAGGAACTAAAATGATGGTTTACCCAAGCAATAGAATAAAATTAGTATAACCAAATTAATCATTGTAATTGTTGGTCTGTAACAATCGACTCTCACATTATCAATATTCCAAAACGACTGTTGAATTTGCAAAATTATAGTCAAATTTTCCCCTCCGTTGGTATTTGCAATGATCAAAATTGACATTAAGTTGGTAATATTAGGGATGAATTAGAAACCAAGTGAATAATGTCAGGGTTATATTTGATAACAAATCTTGATAGATGACCAATTTGAAAAATATTTTGCAATTCCATAGACGATTTTGGATTATTGATAATGTGGGGGGCTAGGTTGATACAACCCAACAATTTAAAGGGCTAACTTGGGTATTTACTCAAAACAAAACTCATGAAAGGAGCTGCTGGGTTTGGTATCTTTCATTGTAACATAAATATATTTCTAGGATATTGAATATGTCTCTTTTTTTAAGTCTGGGTGCTATTGTATACTATAATTATTCCCTCAATTTATCAATTCATAATGCAGCAAAGAGAAAAATCCTGGTTTGCTAGTTCCTTGAGATCAAGGTCACAATATTTGTGGCCCAACCCAGGACTTCCCTGTCTAAATGAACAAGCACAGATAGAAATAATGTTGGATCCTTCTGTAGGTCCAGTTGATGCTTTTTGTCTTCTAGTTCTAGAACCAGATCAGGTACTGATGCCTCTCCTAGTCTACCATTAATATATTCCTTTTCTCTTTCACATATATTCACTATGGTTTCAACCATTTACAGGTTGATTACTTGAATCTAAAGAGTAACCAGAGACTAACATTCAGATCAAGCTTGACTGATGCAGCAAACAAAAGCTGGATTGTGGAGAGGGTCAACCCGTGATTTCTTATCTCTCATACATAGATTTCATTGCGATCAACAAATTGCATGTTCTGAGAGTATCAGAGAGAGAACTGACAGTCATTTACTGGTAAGATTTTTATTTAACAGGAGTCCAGTGTATCAGCTTTCGTGCCTCGTAGCTTTCTGAGCAATTGAATGTTGTATTTGTTCAATGTAAACCTAGTAAGATTGAATATGAATTGGCTTCTTTTGTATAACATCTTAATATATGGACATCTCTTTGATTTCCAATAATATCAATATGTTTTAGTTACTTTAGAAATTTGATGAATTAGTGCGCATATAAAAGAGATTCACATTCATCTATTCATTTTGCTTCTTTACATCCATAAGTTTTTCTTTTAAAAGAATTGCACTAGTGCCACATTATACAATTACAAACTCGGAGCTAAATAACACTCGAACTTGGAAAAAAGGTCACAGAATTATCTGTTAGCACTATTTGTTTTGATCTGTTGGTAGTCCTTAACATGTTGGCAGATCTGGTGGGGGATGTGGTAAAGACTCCAGATCTCCTTTTCCATTCTTCACTATAAATACCATTCCTAGTCCCCATGATTGGTGTATATCTATGTGGCAGTGCATGTACCACACACCTGCAAAAAGTTATATCATTGACTATAAGAAATGAATAATTCCTTCAGCCAAAAAGAAAAAAAGAAATCAACAGTTTCGTGATTGTTTTTATATGCAAATGTTAGAGGTCAATTTGTTAGGAGGAGGGAGAATTTGTTAGCAGCAAAGATCAAACCCTGGATGTTTAGTAAAATAGAAAAATGAAATACATTGATGTGGTGTATACCTGGATTATCAGCCACAAAACGGACAGCTGCCCATCCACCGACCGGAACTCCAATTGTATTCATATATGGGGGATCCACCAAATTGAATTGTGCAGTTAGTGGATTATAGTTTCCTGTGCCATATCCTACAACGTAAAAGCTGTAGCCATGGATGTGAATTGGGTGATTTTCAATGTTGACTGTTCCTGTGTTCTGCAAAATGAGTTGCACCTTGGTACCATATTCAAGGACCTTAGTTCTAGTTCCATTCAATGACTCCGTGTCATATGGAATGTTGTTAGGAGCACCATTAACGAAGTCGTAGAACTTAGAGGGTGCGTCAGGAAAATCTTCAGTGTACAATCCATTTATTTTCTTATAATAAGCTTCTAGGATTGAAATATGGGGATGAACGAAACTTATATTGTTCATTGAAGCTGTCAGCACCCCATTATTCATGGCTTGACAGTTTTGTTTGGGTGTCTTTGAGTGGCATTTTTTAACATTCAATCCAATGGTGATGAATATATTTTTATCAATTTCTTTGAAAACACTCACTTGATTTAGGCTCCTTAATCCGTCCATGACTGTCTTAACAGCCAGCTTATCATCAGGTTTAGGTAATTTAGCTGGTAAATACGAACTGTTAGATTCTGCCCCTATATAATTGAAGTAGGCTATGGCTGAAACATTTTGATATTTGACAATCCTGCCAGACTTGTAAGGTGCAACAGCTATGGAGTATTTTCCTACTGGTCGATCAGCTGAAACTAGGACATTCAGTGTTTGACCTGGTCCCAGCATCACTGTGTCTGTCGTGAATGGCTTCGTGTATTCACCATCAGCTTCCACGATTGTTAAGTTGTGATTAGCAATGGAAAAGAAGTTCTCCGTGTTTAAACCTGCATTTATTAGTCTTAACAAGTAGGTCCTTCCCGGAATCACGTTAAGTTGGTACACATCTGAAAAGATGATAGAAAATGAAACATATAAGTGAAAACTGAAGATAGAAAATTTAAACTACAAAGTTGTGAGTTGCCAATTGTCTTAGACTGGTTTAGAAGACCAGTGCCTACGCAGTCTCATGGATATTGTTATGGTGTCAATAGATTCTTAGTGAAAAAAGATTACCACCATGCACCATGTTAGCCAAATTATTTTACGTAACTTAATCTGATTGAGCCATCTCTTTATAAAATAATCACTGACATTATTAGATGTATACTATGAAGCACTAACACAGACGCGGACATTAAAAATCACATTCAAACATACACGTAGAGACCAGTAATAATTTAAGAAAATAGAATGATTGAGTGTGTCAGTTGTGTCAGTGTTGGACACCGGACATGTTTTCAGTATGAAGTGTCAATGTGGCATAGGTTGTATACAATATTAAGGAACCCCCATTAAATGAAATCAATATTTTCACTATCACTTGTTATTTATCTTCTTTTTTCTCAAAAATACCATTAATTGAGCAGTTGTAGTTAGGGCCTGGGTGACTGTTAATGGTATATGCATCTGCTGGAGGTGGAGCTCCTCCATTAACTAGAGTGGCATGCTCAATTTGTTGAAGATCCTGCAGCCAATATTCCCCTGCCATATTCCGAATTAGCTCACAACATTAGTGCTGTATAGAGAAAACATACAACTTGAAACATTGAATTCAAACCAAAGGAACCACATTGAAGTTACCTAGTATAATTAGTTGCTCTTGATAAGGAGCCTTAAATGGGAAAGGTACCCTATTCTTTGGATAAACAATCATAGCTCCATGAACCGTTCCTCTCAGCCAAGAAACATGAGCATGCCAAAAGAAAGTGCCCTTTTGATTCACCACTGTAAAGTTATAGGTGAAACTCTGGCCTGCTTGAATTGGACATTGTGTAATAAAGGATGGTCCATCATACCAGCATGATAGCCGCTGCCGGATACCATGCCTAAAATTCGAAAATCAAGTTTGTTAGTTAAATTATCATTTTTGATTAAATGAACTGCATTATGTATGCGGTTTTGCTTGAAATTACCAGTGAATTGTAACATTGAAAGGTGTCTTATTGGTAACCTTGACTATGATTCTGTCATCTTCTTGCGCGTAAACAACAGGTCCTGGATACATACCATTGACCGTGACAATGTCTTTTGAGTTGCAAAGTTTTGTAACTCTTTTAGTTTGAACCTGTAGAGTAACCATTAAGCAGATCAACAATAGTTAATATTGCTTTTGAACTTTGAAAACCACAAATAAATAGAAATATTTTTTCTACAAATGTGAAGGTCAAAATGGAACAAAGAAAATACCTTGAAATCATAGAACCTTGTTGATTCTCCCCTTGCATAATGTGCCATAAGTTTGACATTGTAAGTAGTACATATCACACTCAACCATAGAATAAACAAGGTGACAAAGTTGGCCATTTTAAGTAGTGAATATAGATTGTGGCACAAGGTAGAATGGAAGAGAAGCCCTTTTAAAAGAGTACTGAAACTCTTTTTTGTTAGATTTTATTTTATTAAAGCAAAGTCAGAAAAACACTATTGATGCAGGTTCTATTCTATTTGTCAGCTTTCATGATTCATCTAGCGTGAATTGGTGATGATAAGGTGCTGGGATGTGATTATTCAAGATGACCACAATGGTAGGGAAGGTTTCAACAAACCCTTTTCTTCCCATCCTATCTGTTTTTATCTAATTCTCTTCTTTCTTGTCAACATTTTCTGTTACAAATCATACCATTGACTCAAATAGAGGACACACATGCTTCTAAACATGCTCCACCATAATCAACCACCACTTCCCTTTCTGTTCTACATGTTTTTTCCCATGAATATTAATGTTTTTATAACTGCTTTTAGAGTAAGAATGTTTGGTCAAGTTGATTATTTATTTTCTCAAACAAAAAAAAAAAAGTTGATTATTATTATTATTAGAGTCATGCTAACAAATGTTCTTTAGGGCATTTGTTAAGGATTCAAAATTAGAAATTATTGATGAAATTATTAATTTCATATCTTTTTGGTGTTAATCCTTCGGTTCTCAACGAAAGAGGGTCCTGGTAACTCGAAGTTTGGTCGGGAGGCAAGTAAAACTCGGTCAAGAGTTATACTATCCATAAATCGAATTTGAGTTCTTTTGAACAATTCATTCTAGGCGATCTATAAATTAATCTTATATTGAAAACCATATATGGTATAAGCTCAAGCCACGTATATGAATTAGGGTTAAATATGATTTTGATCCCTATAAATATACAAACTTTTCGTTTTAGTCCCTCTAAAATTTTCCTTCAACTTTTAGTCCTCTAAAATTTTCCATCTTCATTTTTGTCCCTCCTTTAAAGTAAACTCATATGTAAAATTCATATTTTTGAATAAAATTTTGCAGAAAAATTCATAATATTATAAGAATCTCTCCCAAAAAAATTTAGAATTTTTTAACAAAACATGAATTTAGTATGAATTTTTATGGTTAAAAATTCATATTAAATTTATGTTTTTTTTAAAAATTCTAAATTTTTTTGGGAAAGATTTTTACAATATTCTACACATTTATGCACAATTTCATTGAAAAAAAAAATACTAAAATTAACTTAAAAATAGGGACCAAAAGTAGTGATTGAAAATTTTATAGGGACTAAAAGTTGAAGGAAAATTTTAGAGGACTAAAACGAAAAGTTGGTATATTTATAGGAATAAAAAACATATTTAACCCTGTGAATTATCCCTTCAGCTATCACTTTTTAATTTTTGGGTGGTTGGGGTTCGAACCTCGGACCTTGCATATTTTATGCATTGTCCTTACCAACTGAGCTAAGCTCATGAGGATCCTTTAACTATCACTTAGCAGTACATTTCTTGAACGAGAAAAATTAATGATATTTCACTTTTTTATTTTATTTTTATAAGGATGATATATTTCACTGTGTCTGAGTTGTATTGAAAACCAAATTAATTTGTTTAGAGTAATGTCTTTTACAATATGTTTTATTATTCCTTTCCACATGATTGAACCAATTTAGTGAGACCAACAAAGTGTGACACTTAATATCTGGATGTATTCATCTTTAGCTCTTAGCCAAAGATACCATAAGTTTAAAAAAAAAATCCAATTTAGTGAGTATCTCTCGTCTACTCAAAATTGGTATTATTCATTATTATTCTATAGTCACAAAGCAATCGCATTTTTAGGGTTGAATAAATAAAGCAGTGATAAGACTACGATTTAGACAACTCAAACTTTCATTATCACTTTGTAGTTGGGGAAAGAGGTGAGTATATATATATATATATATATATATATATATATATATATATGTGTGTGTGTGGGTCACTTTGTTTTGCTTTTATTGGACATCTTCGTCTTCTCATTCATAAGCAAAGTTGATGCGCCTTCACATACCTAGACCATCATTATTGGAATAAATTATAGTACCACAACAATCTACATTTCACTTTCTATATATATATATATATATATCATATCAACGACGATGCTATGATATTTTACTTCTAAGGAGTAACACAAATTATTGTTAAAATTTCAAACGATTTTTAAGCATTAGTAATTTAGGATAGACCCTAGGCTACATGAGACATTTCTCCATCACAATTTATAAACATTTTCCTTCTAATTAACACATACTTTGTCATCATGCCTACAATGCATGTTTTGCATGGTACCTTTACCAAACGATTCGGTTTGCAAAGAAAACATTTCAACCCTGATTATGATGTTGTAGTTTCTTTTATACATTCCTCGTGCAACTTACTACAAATATATCCAGTTAATTATAAACTGCAACTTACTACAAATGTATCCAGTTAATTATAAACTATTGGTCAACTCAATTTTATTTTATTTTTGACTCATATAGATCTAATTAACCAGCTAATGACCTCAATCATTGGCAACGTAACTACAAGTTTTCTATCATTATTCCAAATTATTTGTTTGATTGAAAAATTAATCCTTAAACCTCGAATATATATATTTTATAAGAGTGCATTGTTAATGAACTAAATCTCGATAACTTGTTTTTTCACGTTTTTTCTTTCTAGGTTAAAATTCATTTTTCTTTTAACTTATGAAATAGTTTATCCACCGGCAAGGGTAAGTAAGAAGCCCTACTACTTTTACAAATAAAGAGCAATTAGAGTAAACTTTATCCTAAACAATTTATGTCATATACTATCATAAATTATTCTACGTACTTATACAAATTAAATTAAGTTATATGCACAAATAAACTCTCGAATTTTAGATCGCTAATCCATAGAGTTTTGCTCTGGTTTTAAATTAAGCCCTCATAAATAGTGGGATTGGAACCCTTCGGTCTCATATTAGTCCGTCCTTGAGTCTGATATCGATTTTTATTTTTATTTTGAAAAGTCTCTTGACTTTCTCCAAATCATATGAAATCACCCTTGAGTTAAAATGTGGACCATAGTATTTGAGAGACACTTGAAGGACAAGTCTTAATATATATGCAAACAAGCTTAATTGGCCAAAATGGAGCAACAAGATGATTGTGTTTTATGCATGCCATGATTTATATATAAATAGTAACTTCTAAAACACGCTTATGGCCAGCTAGCATGTAGTGATGACAGTGCCAACTGTAGCAAATACTATAAATTAACTTCATGCACATTTCATATGTAAGTTAAGTTTTTACCATTTTAATTTTCTTTAGCTTAAATACCAAGTAATGTATATGTAGCGAAAATTGTTTAATAACCAAGCCAAACCCGTGCATGCGTATCAAATATTTTTTTTCTCCTTTATGAGTAACTGCATGCATGATCCAAATTTGTTTGTAATGAATGGAGTAGTTTCAACCTTTATGTATGCGTATCAATGCATGCTTTCTAAAATACCTCGTCTGGATTGTACAAACAACTGAGCTGACAGAATATATGTTAACCGAATTTGAGGCACAATCATGGATAATACATTGTACAAACATTGTCGACATAAAAGTTTTTTTACACATATACATCTAAGATGGTGGAGAGAGAGATGGATTCATAAACCGTTAGGACAAAGAGCCATCTTCAAGGGACCTAAATTCCCTGCATAAATTATTGCGTGCTACATGAGGTAATCAATCTCTATCATTAATTTGAGATCAGACGGCTCATATCACATATCTATCATTGATTTGGGATCACACAATTACAATTGAAAATCTGAATTCATCTCCAAGGTGTTAATGTTAGTCTAATAGTTGGACTTTAAAAACTTCTTACAAGACACACAAATATATACGAGAACCAATAGTTAGATACGACGACCTTACATCACAAATATAAAACCAACTTAAGGGACAATTTTTTTGAACCAATATCTCGGATACTGGCCTCAAATGAATTAACCAATTAGTCAAGATTGAATTTAGATTTGTTGTAGTCACAAGTCCATGGATTCACCGTAAATAGTACATTGATGACCATTAAATCAAATTCGGACATATTTGGTCGATTTAATCTTCATCTAATAGTCATTAATGTTCTCCGGTTCGATTATCTCTGGTACTAATTTAGATGGGATAATTTAACTTCTTAAAAAAAAAAAAATAACCATATTATATATAAATAGTACGATATATACACATATATGTTAGACTTCCCTAAAATTGGGTTCATCAATAATGACCTTTTATCCCAGATACTAACCTTTGAGTTTCTTCTTTTGTTTTCTTGTTTTTTTCTCTTGTTTTCTTGTTGTTGAGTCTCATTTGGCTTAGTTTTATCACATTTCCTTATTAGTCACTTAAATATATTATATGCATTTGTTAAATGATTATGTTTTGAGTTGTGACTTATGTATAATAGTTAAGCATTTTTAATTTGTAGACTTTGATGGTTTCAACTTCCACCTTGTTAATTTGGTCGTTAGGCATTAAGACTATTGTTTTTGTGTTTTTTTTGAGTGGCAAAGCACCACATCTAACATCAGCTCTCCATAGTCAAACTTTGATGGTTTCCACCTTTACTTGCTAGTTAAGCTTTGTCCTAAAACAGAAATTCGATAAGTGCTTAAACAAGGGTTAAACTTGGGGAAACCTAATTTCTTGTAGCTTGATTTTGTTAAAGGGGCAATAAGGGGGCAAAGTGGGTGTCAAAATGATGGATTTTGGGATGATAATTAATGATATAGAGAAAGTGAGTGTGAAAAATCTCAAGCATTGTTAATTTGGAATATCCAAGAAACTTAATGATAATACAAACTAATATCTTGTTTCGTCCATACCTTGCGTCTTGCGGGGATGACGTTTAATAATATTTGCCGATTCAAAAAAAAAAAAAAAAAGTAAAGTTGAATTTCTTTGAAGCCAGGTAATTAAAAACACTTTTTAATGCGATCAACCAAGTAAATTGATCTCCCAAATCAAAATCATTTGACAATATTGTTCACTATACATTTTGCTACAATTTCTTGTTGATTTTGATCAAGATTTCACTCAGTAGTAGCTTGGTTCAACTCCAATTGAACATGATTAATTAGTACACTTGATTAATTAAGCACAAATGGTAATGAGTTTTGGTTAATAATAAAGGCTAACCCAAGTTTGAATCTTTATTTAAATAATTATTGATCAAATTTTACTTATCATCCTTCTAAACTCTAGATTATTTTAATATCTTTTTCCTACAAATCAAACGGATAAAACAACAAAAAAAGACAATAGAGTTTTAGAAGAGATAATGAAAGGACAATGTATGCATTTTAGTTCCAAAATGCCCCTATAGATTTTATTTTTTAGGGGGTTTTACTAATTTGCAATCGATAGGTTTTTATTGTTTTATTATTCATGTTGGACTTTTCATTTTAGTGAATTACAAGTACCCCCATAATAATAAAAAATCAATGCAAATAAATCAACATATAGATATAAGTGTACTAATTATCTGAATATTATTTTTGAAAAAAGTAAATGTCTTGGACTAACTAGAGGAAGGTATCATAGGGAAAGAAAGCAACTGTGACTATGACTCATAAACTACTACATCAGCTTTTGGTTACCAGTTATTGCTCACAAATTGTGCTTTGTTATTTTAGGAAAACATCCACTAAGAACAAGGAACCATAAATTTTGTCTTAGATTGTACTTGTAACTGAGACATTTGGTCTTCCATTGTTCAAGTAATCATATTAACAAAATTGATAGAGGTCGGGATTGGGGTTCAAACATTACACTTATTCATATAAAAGTGAATTTGTAATCATTAAATTACTTGAAAAAAATTGATACTACAAAAAAATTGTTTCATAATCACAATTCAAATGATAAAAAGATGTAAAAATATTTGATAGGTTAGAGTAAATTTCTAACTCAATTCCTCATTTTTTTTAGCATTTATTATGTGTGAATTTTACTACTAAACTTTTTAAATTGTTTAACTGAAGTCTATGTTCTACTTTTAACTTGTATCTACAAACACTATGCACTCATATGAGAATTGCTCAAAGCATAGCCAATTTCACAAGTACTACCATTTTTCTTGTGTGCTTCAAAAAAACATAGTAACTCCTTGCTATAGAATGAGAAAAACCCTTCCAAAATTCAAGATTTGACATCCAATTCAAAAAAATAGCATAAAAAATATCTGATTCTCAATCAACTTTAGTGACAGTTACGGACTATCAATGCTAATTATAACCATTAATCAATTTGTAAAAATTCAAATTTGAAGAATGCTATTTCATTAAATTAAACAAACATGATCTACACCACTAAAAATAAAATAAAAAATGATCTTCCCTTTGGCCCAAAAACTAATCTTCCTCCTTTTGCTTTGCTCAAACCACTAGATCAAATGCTACATAAAACGATCTATTTATTTTAATTATCTCACCAAATATGTTTTAAAAACAAAACCGAACAATTCAATCAGTTGAACCGTGAACTGCATTTGTTACACTTAATTAGTATGCGGTTTGTCCCAGTTCAAGCCGTTTAAAGCAATTGAACCATGATCCAGATTTCGTTTTTAAAACATGATTCACTACTTTCAAATTCATAAGATATACTTAATCAAAAATACTCATAAGCTTCATCAAAATCAAAATCCAGCATATATATAAACCTTAAAATTAATCTCCTAGAAACGGACCGGATTTGTGTACAATCAAGTCAACCTCGTCTAAATTGTCCGAACAAGGTTAGATGGTCTAAATTTTAAAATCTTAACTTAAAATCTAGGCCATCCCATCTTGATCAGAAGGTTCAAATGTGACCGATTGCAGTCAACTGCACTTGATCCAAATCCTCTAGCAAGTAACAACATAATAACAAATTTACAAACAAGAAGCTAGTACAAAATTGAGTTGATATAATGTCATAACAATTTCATTAACATCAAACAAAAGCCAACAAGATCCAACAAAGTCAACACACACACACACAAGACTAAATTTTGATGATGACAAGATGAATAACTAAAGAACCCAAGAACACAAAGAGTTAATATTACAAACCGAAAAAGAGATCAAGAACGAAGGTTGGATTTTGAAGGAAGAGAAGTGGTGGGACCCTCAAAAGGAAGATGAGAAACAGGGGTAGTAACCATGAGAGGAAGATCATCGTTGTTGTTATCATCTTCAATGTCAGTGGTGGTAAGGTTGATGCAAGAACAACGTTCCAAGGAAGCAAAGAAAGCAGAAGCCACGTTGGTGCCGACCCAGTTGGCAACTCTGTCAAGTTTGTCGCATGATATCAACCCACATGCGTTGTTGTTGCTGTTGTTGGACATTGTTGAAGGTTTGGAATGGAATTTGTAGCAAACAAGATGAATACAGAGAGAGGTTGGAGTTTTGTTTGTGGAGGTATGGGACAGGGGAATTTTGTTGGAAACGTGTTTTGTGAAGGAAAAGGGAAAAGAAAAGTATATATTGAATTGAATTTTATTTTATTTTTTGACTCAAAAGTTTGTATTGAAATAGATTAAAGTGTTAATAGTGTTTTAGCTCTGTAATATAAGTTATTTCTGGTTTTTCCCTTTGTAAAATATTTTTTTTTTGAATTTCATCCTTGTAATTTGAAGATTTTTTGGTTTTGGACCTTCATGAAAAATTTCGTTCCTTGTAATTTGAGCAAATTTCGGTTAACCCTTTGCCATATCTTTGATTTTGTATGGTTAAAAATCACCAAGCACACACCACGCCCCTCCATCTCTATTCCTACGCTCTTCAACAAGGTTCTCCCAAAGTCTTCGTTTTGCCGACAAATCACATTTGGAATAGACATTAATGGCTATACATCTTCTTTTCTCTACCCTCACTCCAAACACACCCCTACATATCCTTCCCTTTGGAATGAAAATAACAAGTTAGCACTTGATTTTCTCCAAATAGAAAGAATACCCTCACTACTACCTTCGGACGCTCTAATCACGAGGACAAATTAAATGTGTCTTTAATATAATACTATTTGTTTTGTCTTTTGTGAGTATTAAAAAAAGTTTAATTTATATACTAAAGAGATCAAAGAGGAAAAAATGTGTTTATGTTTGTTTAAATGAAAAATGTTTCATTAAACTGAATGAAGTAATTTATAATTTTATATTATTTAAATATGGTGTCTTATCAAAACTAAGTAAGTTTTATGTTTATTGTAATAACAAATTAAATTACTTAATTGTTTATTTTTTTTAGGTAGTTAATCTAATTCAGATGATTAAATGACTTAAAACTAATTCAAGAAATTTATTTATTGAATTAAATTAGGTACAATAAGAAAAATAAGTAGCTAAGTAATTTAATTTATTATTAAAATTACTTAAATTGGTTTTTTTTTTTGGGTGGTGGCTGAGTTCGAACTCCCGACCTTACATATTATTATGCATTGTCCATACCAACTGAGCTAAGTTTGGTTTGATTTGACTTGATTATCTAATTAATCAATTTAAAAAAAATATTGAGGAAAGAACTTTTTTTATTGATTAAAATGGTACTAATGATGTACCAAAAAAATGGTATTAATTATCATTTTACAACTGTTGTCAATCAAATTTGAACTTTGTATTTTGAGGTTATAACGTCAAGCTCCTAACATTGAGTTATCACCTAGGTATATTAATGAACTAATTAATTAATTAATTTTAATTAATTATTAAAATAATTAAATTATTATAACCTAAGTCAATGATGTTAGCACTTTATAATATAAACGACTAATCTGGGAAAAAAATTAAAATAAATGACAAATTCAAAATTTGAAATTAAGTTTAGAGATTGTACGAGTAATTTCATTTGACTTTATATGTCACTTCTGTATATTCATTGGGTTCGAATCCAATCCGATGATGCAAAAACGTTAAATCTTTTTGAGGAAGAGTTTTATCATTTATTGTGGCTCTACCATTCTTGATGGATTAATCTCTGGAATTGCACGCAGTGAGTACCCTGTTAAAAAAAAAAAAAACAATAAAGATTTTATATATCTCTATACCCTATTTTTTCTTCTTCTTTTCTTTGGTACATTCCCTATTTCTATTATATCAAACAAATATCACAACCTAGATGAAAATTTGAATCTTGTAGAACTAATTAGTAACTATCTTTAAGATGGTTCACTAGAAGCTACATTTGCTAAAGATGGAGCAATACATTGTCTTAGTGCACCAACATTTTAAATAGTCTATACTAAATTGACAATTTGATTCTTATTTGTGATTCTTTGTTGAAATTTGAAGACTCAACTTATTTGCTCCATAAAACCCCTAACAACAAGAGGTGTCAATGTTGTTGCATCTTTAAACATCAAGGCATGATAACAACAAGAGGTATCACTTTAGCTATATATTAAAAGTCTTTGTAATGGACCTTTTTCACATCTCTTTGTTTCCTATCCACCTTGATCTTGAAGCTTTCATAGTATCTAGGTTAGAAAAAAAAGAGTGTTCGTTCGAGTTAAACCTCGGAAGAAACGTAGACCATAAGAATTTTGCACCTATTGCAAAACTAGCATTCTTATATGATCTGTACTCTTCAAGTATCGAAATGGATTACATGTATTATGAAAATATGTAGTATAAAAAGGATAAACTAAGGTCCAGCGTAAACGCTCCAAACAAACAAATACTACTTGAGATCTTCTTACTAAGAAAATCTTATCTTATATCCTCTAATAATGAAGACTTGGTCACAAAGTATTCGTGTTTCCTATTGTTTGTCCACTCATAACCCAACTATGATAGCAATATTTTTCATCGCAATGAATATAACTTTAAAATGAAAACTTTTTTTATATGATTAAAATAAAAACTTTGTTGGCAAGCATTCACATATTATTATATATGTAATTCCTCTAAATTATTATATGGTTGAAAGTTTTCCCTTTGAATAATATTTTTGCTATAATTTAACATGGATACTCCTTTGCTTACCTCTAATAAAATAAAATGAGGATACACACATTAAAAAAAACTACAAATTTTGTTTCAGTTAAAATCTCAAAAACTACTAAAGAGAGAGGCCATCTTCCTAGCCTCTTTTCACTATCGGACATTCACCATCCACATACTCTTATTATTACTTATTATGCAACCCAATCAATTTCGCATTATATATGCACTAATATAGCAAAAGAAAAATGTTATATGCACCTTTTTTTTTTTTTTTTTTAAATCCAATATTCAGGTATAAGATTAATTAATTTGAGAGGTCAATCACATCGCCCACTAGTAAAGGATTCACATCATCTAATGACCAAACATGAAAATTCTAACCCTGACAACATGTTTAAGGAGCTGAATCTCTTACTTTGAACCAATACATTACTGATATTTAGAAATAATTGCTAACTAAATAAAACTAGTTTATGTGATCGACATATGATTAAGTCTAAAGAAAAATGATAGATTTCATATCGTGATAAATCAAAGATTGAATTTCGACTAAAAAGATAACACTATTTGTGTCTATTACATGAAGGTAAAAAAACTAGTGTACCTACACGTCCCATTTTCTTGAGTAAGATTCAATATTATTTATTTACTTAGCACTTGAATGAATTTGGTGTAAGAAAAGTATAGTAAAACGAGTATGCTGTTAACATCCAAGTCCAGCAACTTAGTCTGCTACATTCTTACTAGAAAAGAAAAGTATACTATAAAATTGAAAGACATAATAAAAAATTAAACAACGTAAATTTTCTGAAACTCCAATTTCAATCTAAAAACAGAATCATGGAAATTGTGACTCTGTTCTTACCTTTCTTCCTAGTGAAGCTTGTTCTGAAATTAAAGTATTCAAATTCCATTATTACAAGTCGTCTCTTTCAAGCAACGTTCCACTACTACCATCCCTAATCCATTTCTCTTCTACTTTTTTTTCCCTTTTTCACTCTCTTTTTCTTCGAACACTCACTTCTATACTCATTTCAATCTTCTCCCACACTTCTTCATTGTAATTATATATGCACATTCAATAGCTTAGAACAAAATTAAGTTTGTTTTTTTCACCCAAAAATCAGAATTTTTTGACATGGTATATTCTAATTAAAAAAGAATTTTTCCCTTTTTTGAAAAACCAATTTGGAATAATGGGTATGGAGAAATTTTCAATTTTGAATAGTGGGTATGAATAAATTTTCAATTTTGAATAATGGGTATGAAGAAAGCTTAAATTTTGATCCATGAATGTGAAAAAAATTCAATTTTGAAACTTGGGTGTGAAGAAAGTTTAAATTTTGAATCATGGGTATGAAGAAATTTTGAATTGTGGGTATTGATTGTTCAACAATGACAGAGTTAACAGTGAAAACCCCACCTCAAATGCAATCATTTGGTGTTTTCCTCCGTGAACCACCACAGAATGAGTCCACCGATGATGATAACCACCGGAACCAATCACCCGCGATGAGGAAAACCATAAAGAAAACAATAATCATTGATGAATCTTCCTTAGAGAATCCTGATTTGGGTCCATTTCTTCTGAAGATGGCAAGAGATACCATAGCTTCTGGTGAGAATCCAGAAAAGGCTTTGGATTATGCAATTCGGGCATCCAAGTGTTTTGAACGGGTTTTGGGTCCGGGTGTGGATCTTGCCACGTGTTTACATGTTGTTGCTGCAATTTATTGTAGTTTGGGGAATTTGGATGCGGCTATTGAGGAGTTGGAAAGGTCTATTATGTTGTTGGATGTTGAAAACGGGTCGGGTCATGCTATGGTGAAGTTTTCTGGATATATGCAACTTGGTGATACTTATTCTATGACTGGATTGTTGGATAGATCCATTCTGTGTTATGAGTCGGGTTTGAAGATTCAAATGGATATTTTGGGTAAGTCCGACCCGAGAGTTGCTGAGACTTGCAGGTAAAGTTATTAACATGTCTTGTTTTGATGTCTTCACATACACATATATGCAATGTAATGTTACTTTCATAATTATTTTTATGCAAAAATATGACGTAAGATGATATTGATGATGGATAAAGAAAGAGGAGATAAGGATAAGAAAGATGAATATTGATGTTTATATATTGATATTTTTATGTTTGTTGGTAATGGTTGTTTGTACTTTTCTTTTTGTTTTGGTGCACATAGACCATAAGGGCATGTTTAGTGATGTGATTTTAAACTTAGGGGCGAGGGCATCACCTAATTGGGAAATGAGCATTGAAGAAGTCAATCAATTTAGTCATTTTCTCAAATTTTGCAGTATAATTTTAGTTTATGCATTTTCTCAAATGTAGTAATTTTAGTACTGGATTGTTGACCATGTGGCTGTGGTCCATGTAATGCCTTCGGAATCTGCCGTGAATTTGGGCATGGTGAATGGTTACAGATTCTCATGGGAGGAAGTATAACCAAGGAGAATGTTAGAAATTTGTACTTGTCTTAGTCCATTTTGAAAGGAAAAATAAATTGGACTGCTTAACTATCAATATTGATTTCAATTAAGAGAGTTATGATTTGGTATAGAACCCAATTTTTTCATAGAACTCAATTAGAAAATTCATGAGATAGGTGCTTAAATGTATTCCATCTAATTGGTTACCTTTAATGGCAGGTACTTAGCTGAAGCCCATGTTCAAGCCATGCAATTCGACGATGCAGAGCACTTCTGCAAGAAGACACTGGAAATTCATAGGGAGCATTGCTCACCCGCTTCCCTTACTGAAGCAGCGGACCGGCGCCTCATGGCCCTTATCTGTGAAGCAAAGGGAGATTATGAGCCAGCACTCGAGCATCTTGTCCTAGCCAGCATGGCGATGATTGCTAACGGACAAGATAACGAAGTTGCAGCTATTGATGTTAGCATCGGAGATATTTACTCGTCGCTATCTCGTTTCGACGAAGCTGTCTTCGCCTATCAGAAAGCGCTGACAGTGTTCAAATCCACCCAGGGTGAAAATCACAGTTCTGTTGCTTTAGTGTACATTCGACTCGCAGATCTTTACTGTAAGACTGGAAAATTACGAGAGTCAACGTCCTATTGCGAAAATGCGTTAAGAATATACAGTAAACCTATGCCTGGAATAACCGCCGGAGAGATTGCAAGTGGATTGACTGAAATCTCTGCCATCTATGAAGCTCTAAACGAGCCCGAGGAGGCGCTGAAGCTTTTGCAGAAGGCTGTAAAATTATTGGAGGGTATCCCGGGACAATATAGGACAATGGCAGGAATTGAAGCTCAAATGGGAGTGTTGTTCTACATGGTCGGACGGCATGTGGATGCATGGAAATCTTTTGATAATGCTGTCACCAAGCTGAGAGCCGGTGGGGAGAGGAAATCTGCATTTTTTGGATTTGTGTTGAACCAGATGGGTTTGGCATGTGTTCAACTGTATAAAATTGAAGAGGCTGCCACACATTTTGAAGAAGCTAGAGATATATTGGAGAGGGAATATGGAACCTATCATTTGGACACTCTTGGAGTGTATAGCAACCTAGCTGCAACTTATGATGCCTTGGGAAGGTAAACAATTTTTTTTCTATTTTGTTTACAAAAAATAAAAAAAATTGTTTGCGTTTGTATTGTAAATTCATCGATCTTAATCGCCTGGAGTGAAAATATCATGTAGTAATCAATCCCGCCCATTGGTTTGAGATTGGACGGTTCATATAACTTATTTGCTAAATCAATTTTAAATGATCTCGACCTTTGACTTAGATCGGATTCTCGGGATCAATAGTTGTGTGACGCAGTTACTGCGTCTAAACAAAATTCTAAAGTCACAGGATCCAGATTTCCTGCAGTTAGGGAATCACACATTTGACGTAGTCACACAATCTGGTTCATGTACCAAATTACTATTGTAAATTGAGTCCAAAATACAAGTATGAACATGTGTCATTCGATCTTGATCTAGGATTTGTTTTTCATTATATCATTATGCATGTCCCAAGCTCACTTTGACATTGTTTGGTTTCTCGTCTTTCTGTTGTATTGCAAATACATGGACAGTTTGATTGCTTCTCGGTGGATGAAAATAATTCTCTTTAATGTTATTTTTACAGAGTTGAAGATGCCATTCAGATATTGGAATACATACTCAAAATGAGAGAAGAAAAACTTGGAACTGCAAATCCAGATGTTGATGATGAAAAGAAAAGACTGTTTGAGCTTTTGAAAGAAGCCGGCAGAGTTCGAAGTAGAAAGGGAACATCTCTTGAAAACCTTATAGATTCAAACTCCTTAAAGATGAAGAAAGAAGCAAGAAGGAAACGGGGTGCATTTGGTTTTAGAACTTAGAGAGGTCTAGTTCTTTACCCCCAAAAATTATCTCTTATTTTGAACATGTGAGAATTTGTTGAGATTTTAGATTCGAAGAAGCTTCCTTGTTCCTATATATTTTAACATAATCCAAGTTTCACATGATTTTTTTTTTCTGGCACATGTGAGGAAATGAATGGTGATTATAAACTCCTTTTGTTTCCCTTTCTCTTGTTTCTTGCTGATTGTCTTAAGGTTATATTAGTATATTTTAAAATGAACAAAATAGAATGAAGTTTTCATGTTAACAGAGGAAAAGAGCTTGAGTTCAAATTAGTATTCAAGTAACAGCTATGTAATGACATAAAAAATAAAGGACCTTCTACATTGATAACCTTATTCAATTGCAAAGACCCCATCTGTTTGTTCCTCTAACCAGTCCAAACATTCAACACAAGTCTCCTCATCTCATCCGCCATGAAATCCATCATATGTGCCATACGCACATCTTTCTCATACTGAAACTTAATAAACTCAATCAGCTCCTGGTCCAACTCCTTCACCTTCAACTTACTCTTAATAGTCTCAGCAACATACATATCATAGCATCTCTTCAATAGCTCTTGCTCATCCAACGGAACATACTGAGAAGCTGGGAGATAACAACTTTCAACCTCAGCTATCTCATTCTCCAGCTTTTTCTCCAGCAACACAATCTGACCACGGTGGTAAGCGATAACTGCTTCAATCTCTGCCATCCGCCTCTTCATCACATTCCATAACTCGGCTTTCTTCTGAAAATCATCGAGGATTTGAGACCCTTCTTTGGATTTGAGAAAGGAACAGAACTTCATCATTGTCGTGGGAGTACATTTACTGTTTTGAGCCCAGAAACCACGTTGAATCGCCAAGGTGATCACGGTGTCACAGACAATGTTGCTACTGATAAGAGTAATTGTCTTCACATTATCGATGAAACTCCTTGTGGTTATGAAGTGTTTTGCGAGCTCGGTTATTGTCCAGGTTTGAACTGGAATGCTAGTGTTCTCCAAGGGCAGGAGGACAAGCCTTAGATCTTCAGAGAGATCATTGCATGCTGTACCTGCCATGAGTTATGCTGTTGTGTGTAAATGGAAAGCGAAAAAGAATATAAGAAGGCGATCTTATGAGAGAGACAGATTAGATTATGGACAAACTGTTCAATATTTTAGGCATTGAGTTACACATATTCTAACTTGGGAAGTGGAAGTGTCGCATACTAGGTTAACTATAGGGTCCAACTTTTACACTTATCAATAAATTTAATTAAATGCAAATCTAAAAAACGTGTGCATTTTCAAATAGCTTGTTTTTTTTTCTTTTCTACAGATTCTGCATAATTAAAAGCATAATTTAAGAGTACACTACACAGATTCTTCTACATATCAGTAGTACACTGTACTGCATAATTTAATCAAAAGCTTGATTTGCAATAAACCTGAAATGTTGTGTTCCAATGTACACAACGTAATTATTAGTTTGCAAAATTGCAATGTTGTGGCTTCATGAAATTCATTCACTATTACCATATTCATATGTACACAACACAGCGTTACATACCTAAAAGGCTAAAAGCCTAAAACCATAACCAGATGCTTGCAATGTCAAGTGCTTCATGAAATTCATTCACAAGACTAATGTAGCATAAACATGAAAGTTGGATCACTTTCAATACAGAACATATAATACCATAGCATTTAGCAATAATTATTCTGAATTAGGGTTTGGAAAATTAAAATTAGGGATTATCAACAATTCTAAATTGCGGTTTGGAATTTGAATAATCAACTCATTCACCCATTAACAAATAACAACCATCATTAATAAAATAGAACAAATAACATAGAATTAGAACAAACCTGGAGGAGAGTGGAGAGGAGAAAGAATGAAAATGAAGGCAGACTGAGAGTTGAGAGAGGGAGTCAGGGGGGAGAAGCAAAGGAGGGAGAGTCGCTGGTAGAAAAGGAGAAGAGTTCTTCACGCGCCGAAAAAATAGAAACAAAACACTTGATTTTTTTTAGCCGTTAAAAAAAATCACAACTCGGGTTCACCATACATATTTTGTTGAGGAAATGTTTTGCAGCTTTTAAAAATCTAGATACAAATTTAACATATATGTTTCCATTGCTTACATAGACCGGTAAGAATATAAGTTGAAATTGCGCAAGTGAATATTATTCAAATTTCAAAGTGACTTCCGGTACATACATAAGATGCTTTGGTTCTCATGGGTTACATAGGGAATCAAAGTCGAGCTATATAGATAGATAGAAAGATAACATGCATAAAGGTACTTAACATAACAAGTGATGGCCATTTTCTTAATCTAACGACCTATAACCGCCCTAAAGTTGGTCGTAGAGAATCCAAGTTCTCTCTTATTCCCCTGGGTTTAGGTTTTAGATTGGAAGAAGCCTCCCTGTTCCTATATATTTTAACATAATCCAAGTTTCACATGATTTAATTTTGATCGAAAAATAAGAAAGAGGGGAAATAGATCTCCATTCTTTAGGAGTATAAATTTTCTCCTATCAATGAGTTTGATTCCATATTTGTTAGCATTGTCTGCAACATACTACATTATTTTCTAATTGCATTATTTTCTCCTAGAGTATAAGAGCTTAAGGAACTAGAAAGAGTACAACTAATTGAGTCCAGAAACCATGTTGAATTATACATCGTAAGGGACAACTTTCATATTGATAAAAGTGATTGTTTTGACATTTTTTATTAAACTCTCTGTTATAAAGTTTCGTGCTAGCTCGGTTGTTGTCCAAGTTTGAACTGGAATGCCGGTCATGTACTCCAAGTGTTGGAGGACCCGTCTTAGATCTTCAGAGAGATCCTTATAGGCAGTACCTGCCATTGCAATAGAGAAATGAGTGATGTTGTTCTTGATGTGTAGAACGAAGAGGCAAACAGAAGAGTATAAGAAGGTTACACATATTCTAACTTGGGAAGTGGAAGTATCGCATAATTTAACTTTAGGGTCCAACTTTACACTTATCAATAATTTTAGGTAAATGCAAATCGAGTAATACCTTAAATTCGTCCTTGAATTTTCACCAATCAATCAAATTCGTCCATGAATTTTGCGAAATATCTATTTAGTCCCCGAATTTACAAAATTTCAATCAAATCGGTTCCTCCGTGATGTGTGAATGGTTTGTTTAAATAGTACTGATTTTGTCTTTTGATTGTATAAGATGATGGTGAAAATTGTAAATTTTTTGTGTGGGTTGATGAAGCTGAAGAACTAAGTTATTTTAAAAACAATGGTGCTGATCATGGAAGAAATGCAAGGTTGATGGAGAAGCCACAGGATAATGTCAGAGAATGTTGATTGAGTTGTAATGAAAAGATGTTGTCAATGAATGAATCCAACCCTTCTGTCGAAAAAATTCAATCAAATTGGTCCTTCTATTGTATGTCTATCCATCGTATCGATCCCCAAATTAGTGAAAATACCATCAAATAAGTCCTTGAATTTTCACAACATATATCACTGTGATCCTTGGTGCATACATTTGCTGAACAAACTAAAAAGTAAAAGACAGACACTTTGATTGTAAAAAGACAGACATTTGTTGCATATCATCATAAATATATATTTGATGTTCATAAATCATTACATAGCCAAAAAAATAACATTACATAGCCATCAAGTCATTTAATGTTCTTGAGTCATTACATATCCAAAAAAACATAAATTAAACAAGTCCAAAAAGCATTAACGAAACTAGTCCAAAAACATAATTTAAACAAGCATCACTACTTTGGAAATCCTGAAGTTGGAATAAACTCCATGTATTGAGGTTGTGTAGAAGCGGATGACCCGTAATTTGGATTTGGAACTCTAATAACTCTAGGAGCAATTGGATTTTGTGGAGCAGGACCCCTCAGTGGTGTTTGTTTATGCCTGTCATTTGAAATCACTGGTCATCTCATGCCATATATCCTTGTATCCATTCCCTGCAAATAAAATCTATCATATCAGCCCTTAAATTATAACAATATCCATCAAATTAGTCCTTAAATTATGACAATAAGTGTTAAATTGATCCTTATAATAGAGGGGTATAATTGGAAACACAGAAGAAAAAAAAATGACACTGAAAAGTTAAATCTCGAATTTTTACCATTTCCATCAAATTAGTCCTTGTACACGTGGCTGCCTTGTTGACACGTGTACATGACAACACAACATGCAAGAAGACACATCATCACCACTAACGAAGCTTTTAGACGGAGGGACCATTTTGATGGACGTCTGTAAAATTCAGGGATTAAATAGATATTTCACAAAATTCAGGGACGAATTTAGCTAATTGATGAAGATTCAAGGACGAATTATAAGTATTACTCAATGCAAATCTAAATAAACGTGTGCATTTTCAAATGTGTTCTTTGTAATTTAACTTTAGGGTCCAATGTGTACACTTATCAACTTTATATATCTTTGGCTTGTATTTCAAAGATAATTTTTTTTCTTGGGTTCCTTAAATAATGTTTTTAAAACACTTGTTAGCAAGACCTTTTATTATATTAATTATTTAAGGTACCAACAAAAAGAAATTTTGATACTAGTAATTAGGGGTGAGAATATGTTAGGCTACCCAACATAGGCCTATGACTTGACCTATTTAAAGCCTAATTTGATCTCACATGTTTAATAAAATAGGTCATGCAAAAAAAGCCTATTAGACACGTCACACAGGCCTATTTATATATATATATATATATATATATATATATATATATATATATATATATATCACCTTCACACAATTTGATTATTTAGTTATATTGTGTTGGTGTGCTTAGACTTTCATAAGATTTGACCTATTTAGTATTAGGCATATTAGTGTCACTTAACTAGTCTATCTTCAAAAATAGACTGGTTCTTTACCCAAAAAATGGTCTTTTCTATTTTGAACATGTAAGAGTTTGTTAAGGTTTTAGATTGGAAGAAGCCTCCTTTTTCCTATACATTTTAACATAATCCAAGTTTCACATGATTTTCTGGCACATGAATTAATTTTGATGAAAAAAGGAGAGAGAGGGGAAATGAATGGTGATTATAAACTCATTTTGTTTCCCTTTCTCTTGTTTCTTGCTGATTGTCTTATTTTTCAAGCAGCTCCTTTATATCCATTTTCTCTGAAGTAGTAGCAGTAAAACAAACCTTGTAGTGCTAACATTCATAACAGGCTCAATGAAAGAAGACCATGCATATTTGACCTGAGAATTAGTAACATACTTCAATTACTAAAGGCCAGGGGACAAGGGATAGTTGAAGAAAAAGAAAACTTATATACATATAACTAAACCTTTTCCAAGTCAAATTTACTACCTTAAACATAAGTTGCAGCTTGTGTTGCTACAACACAAAACTAAATTTCTATCAAGACAGTGATATTTAAAATTTCATAAATATACATAAACCTATATCTAAAAAGAACTATTTTAGCCAAATGTTAACATTTTTAAAGATTAAATTATGAATATTCATTTCTAATATCAAATAGATCTTCATATATTTCTTAAGTTTTTTGTTTATTTGTTTCGGTATTTTATGACAAAACTGAATCACTAAATAAAATTCTTATTTTGAAAAATTGAAAGAACGAAATGAGTTATAACTTTTTTCCTTTTAATAAACTAGAATCTAAATTTGTCAGCATCATCATCCGCAATATAACTAAATTAACCATGATGTAATGACAAACAAAAAAAAGTGCATTCTACATATTACAACATTTTTTAATTGCAAGATTGGAAAAAAGCAAACATGAAACATGTTGCATGGTTCTCCTGGAGATTAAGGAACTAGAAAGAGTGCATCATACACAAAAGCTCCAATTCAACAAATTGGACAGACTCCATCTGTTTTGTTCCTCTCATCAATCCAAACTTTCAACCAGTTCATGATTCAACTCCCTCACTTTCTCTTCTCCACTCTCAATAGTCTCATCAACATACATTTTAGAGCATCACTTCAATAACTCTTTGTTCATCCAATGGAACATACTTAACCAGGCACATATAACAACTCTCACCAACATCAACTACTTACATTTCTAAATATGATAATATGCATCAAAATAATAATTTATGATCTAAAAAATAACAGATAATAACCTCAATTAAGATCGTATCAAAACATAAATTAACCTCAAAAGAAATAACATAAAAACTAAGATAATCTTAATCTATTTGTCCCACAATTAGATCATGTCAGAAACACTAAACTATCTCTTATTAAAAAAAATGCATTCCTTTCAACAAAAAAAAAATAATGAGCTCCCCTCGCTTTCTATGAGTGATGCAATTGATTGCGGTTTGAGAAGTTAAGATCACCCAACAAGAGGATTGAGAACCTGTCCGGCAAAGATGATTGTTTGGGTCGAATCTTCTCTAATTAGAAATAGGAAAGGGTGATCGGCTATAAAGTCTATTCCAGTTGGCGCACACAAGACCCCTATTTTAGCATTGGCTGTAGCAGCTTCAGTGCCTTCCTCATTTACTTCAATGGTAGACTTGTGAAATATGTTGGAAACAGAAAAGTCTTGACCTTCAAGAGAGTCCACCATTTTTGTCAAACCTCCAGAAGAGAAAGGTAAAATCACTCCTAGCTCCTTCATCATTCGAGAAGTTTCAAGCCCAAATGAAAATTTGAATCTTGGAATTTGGAAATTACCTACTTTCACTCGTTTATAAGGAAGCTTGGGCTCTAGGAACTCAAATTCAGAAGCCACCTTTTCAACCATAGCCGATAGTCCACCTTTTGCATTTGGAAGAAAAATGTACATAGAGAATTGTCGCTTATCTCCACCTTGCTCATAAGGGAGACAAAGCACTTTAAAACCATCAAAAGCTCTAATAAACTGATCAAGGTTGGTGCTCATAAAGGGAACTTTGACTGAGCTGCCATTCAGAAGGTGAAAATCATAGTTTTCGGTATTATAATCAAAAAATTGATCAACCCATTCTCCTTTAAAATATAGTGCATTAGCAAAGATGAGTCTGGTTAAGTTGTTGACCGACCCTTCAGGAAGAATTTCTTTAATAAGGCCGTATGTTTCTTTTTCAGCCCATAAATTCACCTCTTTAGTCACTTCAATAGCCTTAAATAAAATATCAAATTTAAAAATCAGTTATTCAAATAGATCAGTTGAATTCTTTTCACAAGTATTTCGATAAAAGAGATTAACTTTCTCGTAGTCTAATTTTCACATATTGCGGTGCTAAATTAGTTGGACGCTATAAAACAAGAGGAAAGTTGCATTCATCAATTATTATTTATATTCTTTGAATGACTATCATCAATTGTTTACATAGAAATTGATACTTGCTACTCTAGAATCATTTTGGTCGAATAGTTGTATGCTAAAATAGACAAGGGTATTAATACAAATCACTTTTCCCTTCTAGATAAACACAGAGCTGTAACTTTAAAATCCTACTCAAATGGCTAGTTTTAGCCTTTAATTCTTTTGGAGAAGCATGTCTAAATGCTAAGTCCTAAACAAAGGGAAAAATCTTTTAATATGAATGAATTAGTTTAAGTATTATCACAGTCGGTTCAACCTTGAACCAGTAAGACTCAATTTGACCATCCAACCTAGCCAATTAAGCATAAATCAACATCGACATATTTTCATGTTTCTCAACAACATTTTCCTTAGTTGACTTATTTATGAGTAGTATGAAATGCATATATTATCTCATATTATCTATTGGAAAATACTTCATCGACACTCATACACTCCATCTACACCTTGAGAGAGAAATAAATAGACTGCTGTGACAGATATGATAAGTTAAAGATGTGATAGAAAGAGAGAGATAGCGAGATAATGAGAAATTGAATTGATGTGGGAAGGTAGGGATATCCAAATATAATCACCCTAAATTTGTTTATCTCTGAAAATTAGAATGTTCGGTAGCATATTTGTGCTCATCAACATCACCCCTGAATCCTCTCAAAAAAACATCACCCCATATTTGTGTGGTGTGCATAATATTCTTTAAATTTGGGATATACACTATTCAATCTTACTTAGAAGGGAAAGATTGTTATTACTATTAACCCTTTGAAGAACCATGTTAAAAGGAGAAAATGATTCATCTTTAGGACACTAGGTCTTTAGAAGCTTTAGCATCATATCATCAACCAACTAGCCAGAAGTTTTAGGATATGGATACTATCACAAACTATTTCTGTATTTCATTCCACTCCATTACATCAGGTCCGTGGATGATTTTACATTTCCATCACGCACTTCATCCATTTAAGCAAGAACGGAGAACCGACTCTCAACTAAATGCTTACTATTTATTAGTGACGAACAACACAAAAGCTTCAAATAGAAAATAAAATTTGCTCTAAATTAGGTTATGAAATAAAATAAACTAATTGTTTGTGAAGGTAGAGATCCATTAATTAATCAATTAACACAAAATAAAAGCACAGCATGGATAGCAATGAAAAGAGCGACACAAACATACCTTGTTTATGAAATCAACAGAAGCGAGAGTGGCCTTATAATCGGTAGACATGGTTTCTTGGAAGGAAGGTTGAAGAGAAAGGTTTTTCTCCACCCATACACCATTGGCGAAAGAGAGGCGAGGACCACCGGAAGAAGCTGCATCTTTGAGGAGGACAGAAAGGAGATGAGAGACGAAGGAGTTGAGATGATCGATGGATTTGAAACGGAGGAAGTCGAGAAGCTGTTGTTGAGTAGGACCCTCAGAGCCAGCAGCGATGATACTGAGAACAACTTGGAGAGACAATGGTGAAAAGACGACGTTGTTGTCTGATTCTTTTGAGAAGAGATGTTTGGCGACCGTGAGGGAAACTTTCGCATGGTTGGTGCTTGATTGATCAAGGTGAGCCATTGTTTGTTTTTTTTGTTTTTTTTTGCGAACCATTGTTTGTTAATTTCCTTCTTTTGATTTTCCAACTGTACCAGAAAAGAATCACAGGGAGAGAAACACTTCCATGAGGAACACAACAATGCAGTAATTGAAATTTAACAGAACGCATAAGTGAAAACTTTCACGAGTAAACCACTAAACTTTAACTAATCGCTAGACGCTGTAAGGACACTCTCAAATAAGTTCTTGAGATTATGAATATATCGAATTAGTTTCTGACTCGGTCAAATTTTACTCATGTAGTCATTCTTAAAACACGGCATGGGATCAATTGATGATAAACGGTTAAATTTAAGGACCAAGCTTGACATTTTAATAGAATATCTTTTGAAAATATTCATAATCTCATGGACATACATAATACATACTAGAGTGTCTTATAATTTGACGGTTGATTTAACTGAAAATTAACAAACATGAATCAAAATTGTGAGAGTAAATTAATCTGTTAAACAAATAAACAAATGCATGTACATAGGTATGATTTTATGAATCAAATTCGATTAGGTTTTGAAATTTGAAAACAAGGTATAACCCTAATATCTAAATTCGGGAAACAGAAGAATGATATAGAAAAATAATTTAAAATAAAAGAGTAATAGAGAGAGTGAAGAAATAACCTTGAATCGGAATCGGAATCGAAATCGTGGAAAGACGGTGAAGTTTAATTGATGTCACTGTTAGTTAACTTATATAGAAATTTTGGTGGGCTTTAAACCTTTTGTCCCAATATTTTGCCCTAAAAGATATCAAAATTAAATATATTTTTTGAGCAACAAAATTAAATATATGATTTCATCCAAAAATAAAAACAAATAAAGGATATGGCAAAATTGAATAAATTAAATTTTGGCAAAGTAGATGTCACTGTATATTATAAGCAAAAATCAACTTTTTAATTTGTTTAATAAACTATGTATTTGGTCTATATTATTCACCAAATACATAATTTATTCAATGAACATAAAAAATTAATTTTACTAATAATAATGACCAACTGGTCATGGCGAATCAGAATGGTTTTCAAACATTATCATTGTGTTGTTATTTCTTCAAACCATTTCATAGGTCGCGAGACGAATTGGTTCAATATCAACTCATTTGTTCTTTATTTCTTTCAAAAAAAAAAACTCATTTGTTCTTTACTTGGCTTTTCCTTCTTTGATCTTAAAAAAGTGCTACAAAATGTATTAGAAAAAGGGTGAAAGTGCAAGAAATCTTTAAAAACACTACAAAATGTATTGGCAAAAGAGTGAAAGTACAAGAAATTCATATTGATCTAACTTTCTCATATATACACAAAATTTGAGGTTTTCATTAGATTTGTTACAATAAGCAGTTAATAAGTACTCTAAAATATATAAGTAAAATCACATAATTTTTTGACACTTATCACAAGTGTAGGCCATTGTTGCAGCCATCCGTCATGACCTTTGTATGGGGAATGGTTTGGGGAGGTGGCTACGAGTGTAGCTATGTGCAACAATTACCTATAGCACCTTAGGGGTTTAGATAATTTTTAAACTCCTTTTGCACCTTTCTCGTGATTTTTTCGATTATTTGTCACTCTTACATGGCAATGAAGAACCTAAGAGCACAAATATCGGCAGTGTCTTTTGGCACATAAGGTCCACGTGTGGCTACTAGTGTCAGGAAAGGCATGGATAATTGCATAACAGTTGGTATCTTTTCTTGGCTACGGTTCCAAATTCTACCACTGTGTCTTAAAGCAATTCTTTCTCTTCCTCACACACATTTTGAAATAAATCAATTAAACAATAAATGAAGATATTATTTACCATTATAATTGTTACCAACTACTTCATATTACCGTTCTCTGAATATTTTTATAACCGTTGCAACTTTTTCTTACCGTTGCACATATCTCTGAAGATTTTATTTACCATTATAATTGTTACCAACACACTTTTTCTTCTTTAGTCAAAAAAACACACTTTTTCTTCTAAACATTTCATTTGCCAATGAACCCCAACCACAATAATTCTTGGTCCAACTACTTGCAAAATGGTGGCATTCCTCCATGCATCCAAAATCAACAAAATGTCTCCTACTTTGAAAATGCATCCAATAACCCAAACTCACATCATAAACCAAATTTTCAAAATCATATTTTTATCCCAAATCCACACATTGGAAATTATCCATATCATACACCACGTTATCCATACCACTATCAACATTTTTTATCTCAATCAACTAGTCCCACCATGTCTCATGAAATTCAAATGAATAATAGTGGTGTCCAATTAAATGATCAAGAGATTGAAACACCACAACCTTGCACTCAAGATGGCTTGAAAACAAATAATCTTGGTGAAGAAGTTGGAGCTACATCGGTTGCGAAAGATTCGAAAACAAGATTTCAACCAAAGGAGGATGAACTTCTCATTCAATCATGGCTCAATATTTCAAAGGATCCAATTGTTGGAAATGATCAAAGAGGAGATAGTTTTTGGAAGAGGATTGGTGAAGCTTATAACAACCATCGCGACAAGAATTTTCAAGAGAGAAAACCGACGGCACTTAAAGGTCGATGGCACAAAAAAATCAATCCAAGAATTTCAAAGTTTGTTGGGTGCTACAAAGATGTTGTCGCTCTAAAGAAAAGTGGTGCCTCCGAGAGCGACAACATTTCGGCTGCAAAAGATATTTATTACCAAGATGTACATGAACATTTCACACTTGAGAATGCATGGAAATTATTGAGAGATGAACCGAAATGGCTTGCGGGTTGTGCATTGGAACCGTCCACAAAAAGAACAAAGAATTCAGCTTCTGGAGCATATTCGGCATCTTCTAACCCACCAACACCAACAAGCGAATACAATCCACCACAACGTCCTATTGGACAAAAGGTGGCAAAAAGGAAGGGAAAAGAAAAGCTTGTGGAAATTTCTACTCCCAAATTTGATACTTTGAAAGATGACTTCAACAAAAAATATGAATTAATGTCAGGGTTTGTACGTGATTATGCACGTTTTGAGAGTGAAAAAATTGAGATAGAGAGAAAAAGGGTTGATGCCGAGTTGCAAAGAGTTGAGAATGATAGGGAAAGGTCGAAGATCAATGATTTACAAATACTCACAAAGGATACATCAAATATGAATCCAAGACAACTACAAGATTATGAATTTTTGTGTGGCGTGATTAGAGATAAATATGGACTTAATTGATATTATTATATATATGTTTACCTTATTTAAATTTTTTTAGGGATGTTTGTTGGATTTAGTTATTATGTATTTTGGAATTATTGTGTGGATGACTATTTGAGAATTGGTGAATCCACGACACTAAAATGTGTTGATAAGTTTACAAGAGGTGTGATTAGTGTATTTGGGCCACAATACTTGCGAAAGCCAACCACCGAAGATATTGAACGTCTACTGCAGATGGGGGAGGCACGTGGTTTTCCAGGTATGCTAGGGAGTATTGATTGTATGCATTGGGAATGGAAAAATTGCCCAGTTGCATGAAAAGGGCAATATGTTCGAGGTGATCATGGTAAACCCACTGTTATGCTTGAAGCAGTTGCTTCACAAGACCTATGGATTTGGCACGCATTCTTTGGGGTAGCGGGTTCAAACAACGATATCAATGTGTTGAACCAACCTGATGTCTTCAACAATGTTATGCAGGGGCGAGCTCCTGAGGTCCATTTTTCAGTTAATCGTACAGAATACAACATGGGGTATTATCTATCAGATGGCATTTATCCTGAATGGGCAACATTTGTGAAAAGCATCCCAATGCCACAAGGGGATAAGAGAAAATTATTTGCCCAACACCAAGAAGGTGCTCGAAAGGATATCGAACGAGCGTTTGGAGTTCTCCAATCCCGATTTGCGATCATACGTAACCCAGCTCGATCTTGGCACTTGGATGCACTTAAACATATAATGGATACGTGCATCATATTACACAACATGATTGTTGAAGATGAACGTGCAACATATGGTGGAACCTTTGATTATTCTTATGATCATCTAGGCAATGGCCCGACTGCACCACCAGATGATTCTAATAATGATTTTCAAGAGTTCTTGCGTAGAAGACACAATGTTCGCGATAAGCAAATTCATCGACAACTTCAACAAGACTTAATAGAACATATATGGGAACGTTTTGGGCATGAGAATATTCACATCTAGAAATTATTTTAAATGTTGATGTATTTTTTTAACGTTTATGTTTTTTTTTTTTAATTTTGTGCTAGTAGTTTATTTTAACGTTTATGTGTTTTTTAGCGTATTTTCGTATAACTTATTTGTGTCAAGTAGTACGTTATTTAATATATTTTTATTTGATTTTATTTATTTTTTGGATATTTTAATTCATTTTGAGTATATTGTGAGATACATTTTATATATTTTGATTATACATTTTATATATTAATGTAAAATATAATTTGAAATATATTGTAAGATTAGTGGGACCCATTATAAGTTTTGTAAGAATGGTATGGATGTTTAGAAAATGTAGTTGAGTGGTTTAAATAATTGAAAAGTGTGAAGTAATATAAAGTATTACTGGGACCCATTTATACCACCCATGTAGAGTGGCATGGATGTGGGTCCTCTAATTGATTCATTTCCATATCTCTATACCTCCCAACTGATACACCATCCTTATTTGAAACTGACCGAACCACCTTGATCTAATCTTACCCCAAAAGAATTTTCGGGCCCATTTGTTTCATATTTTTTTCACAATTTTTTTTTTTCCTTAAAAAAATCACTTTTTTCATTTTTAAGTGTTTGTTTAGGATTTTTAAAAAAATCTATTTCGACCCTAAAATGAAAAGCTATTAGGGTTAGCTTTTCTCAAAATCTATTTTTTTCAACAACAAAGAGATAACACATGTGCATGTTAGAATTCTTTTTTTTTAAATGGATTTTTATGAATAATAGGCAAACACAAATAACTTTAGATTTTTTTTTAAAATCTCTAAATTCTTTTGACACAAAATCTTTTTTTTTTTTAAGTTGAAACAAACGCACCCTTAATCTTGAGTTGAAAAGTAAGACAAGATCGCCTTCTTTGAGTTCTCTTCTTAAGTTATGCTTGTCATACCATCTTTTTGTTCTCTTCTTGTAAAGCTTCACATTTTCATAACTGTTTAGTCTCAATTCATCAAGCTCATTTAGTTTAAGCTATCTCGTTAAGATTTATAGCCTTTATTGCCCAATATGTCTTGTGCTCAAGCTCAAGTGGAAGATGACAATACTTCTCATAAATTAATTTGTAAGGAGTCATACCAATAGGAGTTTTGTAAAGTTCTAACTGTCCGGTAAACCCAAAGTGCATCGTCAAGCTTCATATCCCAATCTTTTCTTGACATAGAAACGGTTTTCTCCAAAATGCTTTTGATTTCTCTATTTGAGACCTCCACTTACCCACTAGTTTGAGGATGATATGCTTTGCAACGCAGTATTTTACTCCAAACTTCCTCAAAAGATTTTCAAATTATAAAGATTAATACTGAAACATGTCCATGCCAATAAAACTAGGCCATGAATATATGATCTGAGGATTGGTTATATACTCCATTTACTGAAAGCTAGGGAGTATGAATAATTTAAAGGTAAAAAAAACTATATATAACTTTGATTAATCGCTGCTGAACATTTTCCAGATCAATTTACCTGCTTAAATCATCTATTACAATATACAAAGGGAGTACACTATTTATTCAAAATAAAATAAAGAGATACACTCTTTTTTGCTATTTCTTCTTTCTTTTTTACCCTTCGCTTAAACTATTTATCTTTATCATCACTTTTATAATATTATTTAACTTATCAATTAAAAAATGGGTTAAATCCCATAAAAAAAAAAAAGGAATAATCTACACAACAATAGAAGTAACAAGGACAATATTGATCCCTATTAAAAGAAATCATTTTAACCTTATATGAAAAAAAATTGTGTTAACATTTTTCCTTCCCACCCATCACTTAATTATTTTTTACTATTTTATCGTTTATTGTCGATGAAAGCAGAAAGACAACCATGTCAGTGCTCATCTTGACGCTAGTAAACATAAACCTTATATCTAAAAAAAGAACTAATTTAGCATATTATTGACATTTTTAAAGATAAAATTGTGAATTTTCATTTCTAATATCAAATAGATCCCCATATTTTTTTTTTAAGGATTTGTTTGTTATTTTATTTTATAGTGAGCATAATGAAATAGAATTCTCAATCTATTGTTGGGAAAAATACATGATGAAATGAATTATAAATTTTTTGGGAATTTCTTTTTTCACCATTCTCTCTTCTAGCGTATCTTATTTGGATTATAAAATCCAAAAAATTGGAGGATTTCTAGGGGATTTAACATGTTTTAGAGTGTTTTGGAGAGCGTTTACACTTCTCGAATTATAAAACCTGAAATATGTAGGACACGTGAGAAACTAACATGATGGGAATAGAAACTTCTACTTTTTTTTCCTTCAAACATTTTGAGTTCATATTAGTTAGATTGTCTGCACTCTCCAATTCAAATAACCAGATGTAATGACAAAAACAAGAGGAGCTTCTACATATCACAACATGTTTTAATTACAAAGATTTGAGAAAGCAAACATCTAGCATGGTTCTCCAACCGAATAGAGAGATTAAGAAACTAAAAATAGTACAATCAAGGTGCTACAAAGGCACCATCGATACACATACAAACACGGGATACAACACTAAAACCGATAATAATTTGAGAAAATGAACTAACAGAACAATATCACATGTGTTGGTGTTGTATTTGTGTCAGACACAAGACACGCCTTTGGTCGGTGCATCAGATATAAGGTGAGACCCCATCTATTTTGTTCCTCTCATCAACCCACACTTTCAACGTAGCTTTCCTATTCTCATTAGCCATGAAATCATGCATATGTACCATACGCACAGCTTCCCCATACTTAGACTTCACAATTTCAATCAGCTCATGATTCAACTCCCTAACCTTCTCTCCACTCTCATTAGCCTCATCAACATACATCTTATAGCATCTTTTGAGTAACTCTTCTTCATACAAGGGAACATACTTAGAAGCTGGGACATAACATCTCTTGACCTCAACTATCTCGGTCTCCAGTTTTCTCTCCAGCAACACAATCTGACGATGTTTTTCAGCGATATCAGCTTCAATCTCCACTCTCCGCCTCTTCCTCGCAGCTGCCAACTCCAATAGTTGTTGTTTCAGCATTGACACATCTGTCAAATCAGCAACATGGAGACCATATAGTTTTGCTTTTTTATGAAGTTTTGCTTTCTTGTGAAAACCAGCTAGGATTTTAGACCCTTCATTGGATTTGAGGAAGTCACAGAACTTCATCATGGTTTTTGGAGTACAATGACTGTTTTCAGTCCAGAAACCGCGTTGAATTGCTAGGGACATAACATCGTCACGGACAAGATTGTTCGTGATGACGTTGATTACTTTGACATTGGAGATTAAACGCTTGGGATGTATAAAGTGTTGGTTGAGTTCAGTTGTTGTCCAAGTTTGAACTGGAATGTCGGTGTCTTTGAAGGGTTGTAGGGCTAGCTTTAGGTCTTCAGTGAAATCCTTAGGTGCAAATGGATTGAAGATGCTGTGCATGCTAGTTGAATCATCAGTACCTGCCATGTTTACACAGGAAAAGAGAAATGGAAGATGTTGTGTGTGTATAAAGAGAGCAAAGAGGAAAGCAAAGAAGAGACAGAGTTGATTATGGAGAAACGGTTCAATTTTTTTAGTATTGGGTTGTACATATTCTAAGTGGGGAAGCATCACATATTAAATGAGATTGTTCATCTTCATGTTTCTTCCAATTTAAGCATGAGTTCAAATATAACCATTTATTGCTAGAGGTTAAACGTGTGCATTTAGTTTTAAGTCATAAAATATGTTACTTTTTTCGATCAAACTCATTTGAAAAGTGTTCATGTGAACGTTTATTTGGTAGGTTTAAATTCATCTCTCAAAACTAGGATTTATAGGTGTATTATTCAATCTTAGTTTGAAACAAATTGATCGATTATTTGTTTTATAATGTTGATGGAAAAAGTGTCTAATATTTTTTTTTAGGGATAAATGTCTGTAAAATTATGATTGAATTGAGAAACAATAAAAAGAAAATGTACTATATAAGTAGTCATGTTTGATGCAAACACTTTTGAACGCTACACCTCAATGTCAAATGGTTATTTAAGCAGTTTTGAACAATGTTGGATGAAAAATGGATCAATTTATTACAAAATAATGCAAAACTAAAAGTACGAACGTAAAACTTAAACTAACATAATGCAATTAAGAATTTATTGAAAAGAAGGACATCATCAAATATAGCATCTCTCAAAAAAAAAATCAAATATAGTAAAAATAGTTTAATTTGATTATATTAAAAATATCAAGTATAAATATATTTTTGTTTATATTCGCCGTCAAAGGGAAAATTCGGTCTCACGACTAAGGGGGCGTTTGTTTTTGGGAAACACAAATTATTCCCAGGAATAACATACCCGGGAATGAAAATATGAAAATTTGATTCTTGGGTATTTGTTAAAAAAAGTGTTTGTCAAATAACTTGACATTCCTGGAAAAATTGGAAGTTACAATTTTTTTTCCCATCTCTTTACATAGGAATAAATTCATGGGAATAATGGAAGTTATGGGAAGTTACTCCATTCCCAGGAACCTTTATACTCAAGAATATTTTTTTCTCAACCTCATAACAAACATGGGTATAATTATTCCCTAGCCATGTATTTCCGGGAATGTCATTCTTAACCTTGAAACAAACACCCCTAAGAGAGTGTTCCAATCAACTAAGGTTCAACAAAAACTAAAGAAAAGTCTCTTTTCTATTGCCCTTATTATTTTACTAACATAATGTCAGTTTTATATGATTTGATTTTGATGAAAATATGAGAAAAAGAGAGGAAATGAATGGTGATTTTGTGACTCTACTTGGCATTTTCATATCATTACCAGTTTTATATTATTTTACTAACATAATGCCAGTTTCATATCATTACCTACTTGGCATTTTTCCCTCACATCATGTCTTCTCTTGGCAATTCAACAAAATGAACAGACTCCATCTGTATTGTTGTTCCTCTCATCAATCCAAACTTTCAACACAGCTTTCCTATTCTCACCATACACACATCTATCCACTCTCATTCTCATTAGCCTCATCAACATACATCTTATAACATCTCTTCTAACTCTTGTTCACCCAATGGAACATACCGTGTAAATGAATATTCATTACACGAATAATATGATATTTGTGTGTTCTCTATTGGATAAATATGATATTTATCCCTAAAAAAAAAATGATATTTGTGTCCACTCCATATTACGTGGATATACACTAGACGGATAATTGATGAATTTTGAGGTATCTGTATCCATGATTATATACAAATATCTATGGATAATTTTAACAACAAAAGTTCATCACATTTATTTTCTTATTTTTAAACAAACAAATAAAGGTTCATCAACTTCCATAAAAAAATGTGTTTTCATTTTAAACTGAGTAAAATTTATGTAATTTACTTAGCTTAATAACGAGTATTGATATTCGTGGGCACAAATACTACCTTCGTTCCTTGTTAACTATCACTTTTTGACATTTTACACAAATCAAGATACGCAATAAATGTTACTTTTTCTTATACAATAATTTATACTTTTACTATAATAACCTTAGTCATTTAATATCTTATTTCATATATTTCTCTCTCCACAATAAATAATGGTATTGTTGGTAAAACAACATTTATTGTTGCATTGAACTTTGAAAGTGACAACAAAAAAATTCTCCAAAAGTGACACTTAAAAAAGAACGGAAGGAGTATGATTAAATCCGCATCCATATTTATTAGGTGACGAGTAGTTGAATATATTGTTTGTTTTACTTGTGGGTATCCATTAAAATTTCTCTCCCTCTACCCTAGAATTTTTTTTTGCATTATATCACTGTGTCCCAAGGCTCACTTTTTTTTTTTTGTGTCCCTGGCTCACTTTGGCATCGTTGGTGTCACCTCTTTTTGTCGTATTGCATATAGTCACATAATTCTCTTTTATTTTTATTTTTTTTAAGGATTTCACATAATTCTCTTGACATGTTGCGAACCATGAACTGGTATTTGCATATTGGTTTCTGATACTTTTGCAAATTGATTCACACACATTCTCCTATAATTCCTGGAAATTAACGTACATTGCGAACCGAGACAAATGGGTGAAGATCAAAGAAGAGGTTGAGTGTGCAATAAAATAAAACTTTCGATGTAGCAAATAAATTTTGCAAAAAAACCTCTTAAAATTTGGAAGAAAAAAAATGTCTCTTGCAAAATAACACCAATAAAAAAGAAAAAAAGTAAATGTAACAAAAAAAAAATTAGAAAGTGGGTGAAATAAAGAATGTCTCCTTATCCTATCCTATGTGACTATGGTATTGCAAATACAAGGACTGAAGGACAAAAAGAATGTGGGTGAAAATAATTCTTTTTTAATGTGTTGGAGTTGAAGATGCCATTCAAATATTGGAATACATACTCAAAATGAGAGAAGAAAAACATGGAACGGCAAATCCAGATGTTGATGATGAAAAGAAAAGACTATTTGAACTTTTGAAAGCAGAAAGAGTTCGGAGTAGAAAGGGTGCATTTGGTTTTAGAACTTAAGAGAGGTGTTGTTCATTCATTACACACACAATATTTGAAGGTTTTAGAATGAAGAAGCATCCTTGTAATGCTAATGACATAAAAAAAGAACTTGTAGCGTTAATCTCCTAGGAAATTAAGGAACTAGAAAGATTACATGAAAGCTTCAACTTATAAACTCAATCATGCATCTCAAACCCCATCTGTTTTGTTCCTCTCATCAGTCCAAACTTTCAACGCAACTCTCCTTTTCTCATCCACCATGAAATCAATCACATGTGACATACGAACATGAACCTCATACTTAGACTTAATAAACTCAATCAGCTCCTGATCTAACAACTTCACCTTCTCCTCACTCTTAATAGTCTGGGCAACATACATGTTATAACATCTCTTCAGCAACTCTTGCTGCTTTCTTCTGAATATCATCGAGGATTTGAGACCCTTCTTTGGATTTGAGGAAGTTACATAACTTCATCATTGTTATGGGAGTACATTTATGCCTTTGAGGCCAGAAACCGCATTGAAATGCCAAGGACATCACGTTGTCACGGACAATGTCACTACTGATAAGAGTAATTGTCTTCACATTGGCGATGAAACTCTCGATTGTTATGAAGTGTCATGCAAGCTCGGTTGTTGCCGGTGTTCTCCAAGGGTTGGAGGACCATCCTTAGATCTTCAGAGTGATCCTTACAGACTACACCTCCCATTGTTGACATAGAGAAATGGGTGATGTATGTTGTTCTGTGAAGAAGAAGGAATGTGCAAAAGGAAGAATATAAGTAGGGAATCTCATGAGAGAGAAAGAGAGATTAGATTAGGGAGCAACGGTTCGATATTTTAGGCATTGAGTTACACATATTCTAACTTGGGAAGTGTCGCATACTAATGTACCAATAGATTTAGTTCTTGAAACAATCAATAGATTTAGTTAAATGCAAATCTAAATAGTGAGTGTAGGTGTATATTTTAACATAATGCAAGTTTCAAATGATTTTCGGTCACATGATTCTTATAAACAAATGAGAAAGAGATGGGAAAATAATTTTGCTATATAAGTGGTAGTAATGATAACTTTCAATTCCCTTTCTCTTGTTTCTTGTTGATTATCTTACTTTTCATTTGCTTTGCTTGATTTTGGAGTTAACATTTGATCCAGAGTAAATAATCATTTACTTATGCACAACTTTTTATTTTATTTATCCTAACTATTTACTTATGCACAACTACTTTGCTCTTAAGTAGTAGTAGAAGTGAAACTAACCTTGTGACATTTATATCACGAAACAAAGGAAAGATCAAGACCATATCATGTTAGTAACATACTCCAAAACTTTTGATTAACTGCTGCTATATTTTTCCAGGTCAATTTACTTTCTTAGATAAACATATTTGAAGGAAGTTTCTTAGATAAACATATAACCTATATCTAAAAAGATTAAATTATTTGTAAAAAAATAAGTATTAAATTATGAATTTTCATTTCTAATATCAAATAGATCATCTTCATACATTTCTTAAGTTCTATTTGTATATTTAGCTGAATGAACTAAGATCTCGATTTCATTGTTTCTGTATTTTATGACAACTAGATTACTGAATAAGTCTCACATTTTGAAAATGTAACACTCCATATTACATACTACGTTATAATTTCTAAAAAAAAAATACTATAGGTTATAAAAGAAAGTGTCATATTAGTACTAGATAATTATATGGATTCAATTTAAATACAAAACAAATTTACACACTTATCTTACATAATAAGTTATAAGTTTTACAATTTACATAAGATAGACTAATAAGAGAAATTAGAGTACAAATTTCAAGCCATGTTCTTTCTTACTCTTCAATGTAATCTGCAAAACACAACTATGAGGAGGTGAGATTACGTCTCCACAATCAGATTAAAACATAATACTCCACATGGTAGTCAGAATTTATAAAACATCCAACTTAATATATCTTAATAAAACTCATTACATAGATACAACTATACATAAACAATCATATTTATATATTGCATCTGCTAAGTTCTTCGAGCGTGAGTAATCCCAAGCAACATGTCTGCCAATGTAGTATGTTATAAAGCTCGTAAGTGCCGCCCTACTCACCTACCTTACATTGTAATTGTTGAATTACACTGCTCCTCTAGTTTAGAGGATAACTGCCTCACAATTAAACTCTACACTGATCTCTTGTTTATTACGATCTATGAATACTATATCATTTAATTTTACCTAAAATAAACCCTAGAACTTATACTCAAGTCTAGGAATCAACTTTAGACTCATCTGCATTGAAACAGCGCTTCACACACATACTGGCGCCCGAACACCAACTTCTGGTGCTGAAACTAGCGCTAGCTCTCTGACCACTGGTGCCTGGTGCCCTAGCCCTGGCGCCAGCCAGACTCTGTATTCTACCAATTCCTGCATGAAAAATCAGCAATTTGGGGTCTTGGATAACCCAAAAACATGTCACACCAGCCAGAAAAAAGGGGAAAACTATCCCGATATCATATACATAATCGATCATGGTACATAGCATACATGAAAAACATAATGATTAGGCATAAATCCATTAATTCAAACAATTCCTAAACTCTCTTAATCATGTTATTCCGACCATTAGTTTCTCAAACACTAGTTCTCACCTTCACATACATTCATTATTTCCATTCACAACAAAACTTGGTCTAACTTAGAAATGAATCCTATTAATGAACTCACCTTGTCAATTGAAAAGAGGAGTTTGAGAAGAAAGAGTAAATGATGATGAAAACTTGATTAACCTCCTAACTTTGTAACCCTAGCTCCAATTCCATCTCTTATTATTCTTCCTTCAAGTTCATTTCCTTTACCCCTAAACTAAGTTGATTGTCTCAATTATTCACATGCATGTAGGGTTTATGGTGATTCAAGGATGAACGGTGATGAAGAGATCGTGAAGGCGGGGAGGAAGTGAGGAGGTACGGTTCAGAGAGGAGAAGAGGCAACATAGAATTTCTGATTTTTTAACTTGTATAATGCCTATTTATAATTGTGAGTAATTGTCCCTTATGGTTAATTAGTAATTCTAATTAAGAGATAAAAAGCATATTAGAGTAATAGTACGAAAGTAAATCTTGGGATATAACATAAAGAATGAAACAAGTCTAAATTTATTAGCATCATCGTCCCCAATTCAAACGATGTGATGGCAAACAAAAAAGTGCACTCTCCAACTTAAAAAAAAAAGTGCATTCTACATATTGCAACAATTTTTAATTGAAAGATTTGACAAAAGAAAACATGAAAAATGTTGCATGGTTCTCCTGGAGATATATAAAGGAACTAGAAAGAGCACATTATACATGAAAGCTCTAGTTCGACAAATTGATCAGACTCCATTTGTTTTGTTCCTCTCATAACTCAACTCCCTCTCCTCCTCTCCACTCTCACTAGCCTCATCAACTACTTTGTACATTTCTAAATATGAAATTATGCATCAAAATAGCAATTTATGATCTAAATAATAACAGATAATAACCACAATTAAGATCGTATCAAAACATAAATTTGCCTCAAAAAGAAATAACATAACCACTAAAGATAATCTTAATATATTTTTCCTACAATTGGATCATATCAGAAACACTAAACTATCTATATTCATAAAAAACGCATTCCTTTAAAAAAAAAAAAAGTTCCACTCGTTATCTATGAGTGAGTGATGCAATTGATTGCGGTACGAGAAGTTAAGATCACCCAACAAGAGGATTGAGAACCTGTCCGGCAAAGATGATCGTTTGGGTCAAATCTTCTCTAATTAGAAATAGGAAAGGGTGATCGGCTATAAAGTCTATTCCAGTTGGCATACACATGGCCACCACTGCAATATTGGCCTTAGCAGCTTCAGTGCCTTCCTCGTTTACTTCAATGAAAGACTTGTGAAATATGTTGGAAACAGAAAGGTCTTGACCTTCAAGAGAGTCCACCATTTTTGTCAAACCTCCAGAAGAGAAAGGTAAACTCACTCCTAACTCCTTCGTCATACGAGAAGTTTCAAGCCCAAATGAAAATTTGAATCTTGGAATTTGGAATTCACCTATTCTCACTAGTTTATAAGGAAGCTTGTGCTCTAGGAACTCAAATTCAGAAGCCACTTTCTCAACCATAGCTAATAGTACATCTTTTGCATTTGGAAGAAAAATGTACATAGAGAATTGTCGCTTATTTTTTCCTTAATTATAAGGAAGACGAAGAACTTTAAAACCATCAAAAGCTCTAATAAACTGATCAAGGTTGCTGCTCATAAAAGGAACCTTGACTGAGCTGCCATTCGGAAGGTGAAAATCATATTCGCTTGTCCTCCAAGCAGGAAAAGGATTACTCCATGCTCCTTTAAAATACAATGCATTAGCAAAGATGAGTCTGGTTAAGCTGTCAACTGACGCTTGAGGAAGAATTTCTTTAATAAGGCCATATGTCTCTTTTTCAGCCCATAAATTCACTTGTTTAGTCACTTCAATAGCCTTTAAAACATATCAAATTTAAAAATCAGTTATGCAAATAGATTAGTTGAATTCTTTTCACAAGTATATCAATAGAAAGGGAATGGGAGATATACAAACATACCTTGTTCCGGAAATCAACAGAAGACAAAGCAGCCTTATAATCAGTAGACATGGTTTCTTTGAAGGAAGGTTGAAGAGAAAGGGTTTTCTCTACCCACACACCATTGGCGAAAGAGAGGTGAGGACCACCGGAAGAAGTTGCGTCTTTGAGGAGGACATAAAGGAGATGAGAGACAAAGAAGTTGAGATGATCGATGGATTTGAAACGGAGGAAGTCAAGAAGCTGTTGTTGAGTAGGACCGTCAGAGCCAACAGCGATGATGCTGAGAACAACTTGGAGAGACAATGGTGAAAAGACGACATTCTTGTCTGATTCTTTTGAGAAGAGATGTTTGGCGATGGTGAGGGAAAATTTCGCTTGGTTGGTGCTTGATTCATCAAGGTGAGCCATTGTTCTTCTTCTTTTGATTTTTCAACTGTACCAGAATCGATTAGGGTTTGAAATTTGAAAACAAGTAAAACCCTAATTCTTCTAAAATCGGGAACACAAGAATAATAGAGAGAAGAGAAATAACCTTGAATTGAAATCGAAATCGGAGAAAGAGTGTAAAGAAGAAGTTGGTGTCGCTGTTAGTTAACTTATAATAGAAATTTTGGGGGGCTTAAAATCTCTCTGTCCCAAGATTTTGCCGCTAAAAGATATCAAAATTAAATTATTTTATCCAAAAATAAATAAATAAATCAAATAAAACATGGATATGGATTTTTGTTTGCAATGTTGATTTTTTATTTTTTTTAGGATCAGTATGTTTCTTTTTAAAATCCAAACTATAATATATCTATACTATTATAATATAAATGTTTGTTGCATTCAAATTATAATAAATTAAACTAACTATGTTTATCTATTTCAATGCACAAATAATATAACAAAAAACATCTAAATTCTTATCTTTGTAATGTCATCATCAACAATCATTATTATAGAAAAAGTTGTTTAAGAATATAATTAAGATAGTGAAAAAATTAGTCTAAAATTTCATATTTTCTTTATATAAAGTAAGTATAGATAATGCTCATCTAATTTGTTACACTTTTTATAGGATAAATGAAGGAAAAAAAAACTTGTAATCATATCTTGTTTGTTACATTTTTATTTTTATATTTTTTTATCTATTTTTATTATATGTATTGAAAGTTGAAGGTAATTTAAACAAAAAAAGTCAGCTCAAAAGAACCATAACATATAATTTTCTTTGTATATAATATAAATAATTTTAATCAACTTTTTTTTTGAAGAGATAATTTTAATCAACTTATCAAATAATAATAATAATAATAATTTTAATCATTATTTTTTTGACAAAAATAATTTTAATCATAATCAAAATTTCTCAAACGAAATAGTTTTTATAAACAAATTTTCTAATCAAATTGGAATATAAAATTATATTACCAAAATATGTTTTATTTTAAAGAAATTACTAAATTAAGTTGAAAGCTATATAACAAACAAACAAAAAAAAACTAACCTTAAACATGGTTTCTTTCTTTCACTCTCAAGCCAAGTGAATTAACACTATGCTTCTTCTTCATCATCATCATCTCGTTCTTCCTCAAAACACAGAAACACAAACAACAATATAGTAACCAACAAAAACAATGACACCAAACACAATCAAAGAAACCTCAACATCATCATCATGTTCTCAAAACATCATAGATCATCATCATCTTCCTCTTCATCTCCTCAGATCCGACACAATCCCACCATCACCAACTCTCTCCAATTCCACTATCGATTTCCTTCCAAACTTCTCCGGTTACTCATGGATCGCTTATGGAGCTTCTTCCCTTCTCGTCATCACCCATTTCCCTTCTCCTCTTTCCGATCTTCAATCACGTATCGGTCCTATTTTTCGTCAATTCTTTGAACTTTCATGTCATCATTCTTCTCCTGTTTCATCTGTTTCTTGGGCACCCCAGATGCCTTCTCATGGTGATCTTGCTGCTGCTGCTGAAAATTCTATCTGGGTTTTTAACCATGGTTCTGTTAAGTCTAAAGGTAACTTAAAGTTTCGACTTTTAAACTTTGTTTTTGTTGGTTTTTGATTTTTGCTGAAATAATCGATATCATGAATAAAAACTATATTTTTAGTAATTTTAATAGGTTTTGAGAATTTAGGGGGTTAATTACTTGTGGGTTTAGTTTAATTATCAACTGCCACTAACTGTATGTTTGGTTCTGTGGTGACAAGAATTGATTTTGTTTAAAAGTGAGTTGAATGTATGAATCTATATTCATGTAAAAGTGAGTTGAAGAATAAATTTGAGTGTAAAATTATGAATGCAAAATAGAAGATGCATCATCGGGACATCAAATGAGTATCTTGTATTCCGCCAAATCAGAGATATATTTTGAAATTAGTTGTATGACATGACAGGGAAAGACTAGACAGGATAGAATTAGAAATGACAACATTATAGAGATATTTGGGGTAGCACCTATAGTAGAAAAGATGGTGGAAACTCGGCTTAGGTGGTTTGGGCATGTAGAGAGAAGTCCTGTAGATTCTGAAGTAAAGAGAGTAGATGAGATAAGGAGTAGTCAAATCACTAGAGGCAGAGGAAAACTTGGAAAAACTATTTAGAAAGATCTAGAGATTAATTATGGTGGATTTTGATCCATGTAACCGACCCCGCTTAGTGGGATAAGGCTTGATTGTTGTTGTATTGGTTTTCTGGTTTAATTGCTGAAATAATGAATATTGTGAATAAAAACAATGATTTTAATAGGTTTTGGGATTTTTTTTTTTTGGGGGGGGGGTAATTATGTGTTGGTTTAGTTTAATTATCCAATGCAATGACGCATAGATAGGGACTTGACACTGACACATAGACACTGGTAATAATTTAAGGAAATGGAAGTGATTGAATATAACTTCACGTGTTGGTGTCGTGTTGGGATACTTGATGCGCCCTTAAGCCGAAACGTCGGTTTTGCATAGATTGAATGTCTCATAGTGATGTGAGTTTCTTGTGGTTTTTGGAGGGTTTGATAGGGACTGATATAACACTATCTGGAGAGTGGTGTTGGGGTTGTAGTACCGTATGCTTGGTTAGAGAATTGTTATTAGTTAAGATAGTTCTACAAGTTTTTGGATGATTTGTTATCATCATCTGATGTGAAATCAGCTGTAAGTCTTCTCTTGATCCTTCCTATGTTGGTAGCAAGTTATGTCGTGTGTAGTGTTTACATCTAATTTCTCAACAGTTTTCAATTCATTATTAACCTTATACTAAGGGGCCATGAAGGATGGTTCTTGACTCAATACTTTGAGTATTTGTGAACTCACATATTTCTAACTACTGTGTTTCCCTTGATTCTGAAAAATATGGGAAGTTGGGTAGGAAGCAATTCAAAAACATGGATATTTTTGCAGCTAGACTGAGTGAGCTTTTGACATTTGAGAACTTCCCCAACATCACTTTTCAGAAACTGAGCATTTCATTTAATATTAAAGGATTTCCTTTTCATATAAGTTTTAGCTCACAGCTAACTCATCTACTCATAAATTATGTAATATTTGAAGTCTGTCATATTGTTTGGAATAAAAGCCTAAGAAACAGTCCCTCTAGGTATTATTATATTATATAGTCTGTCCACCTTTATAAGAAGTCACAAGAGAGTATGATATGATAATGTCTACTTTTTGGAGGAATTTAGATATGAAAAGAGAGTGGCAAGCTTTGATTACATGTTTTTCGTTTCTTTTTTTACTTTTGTACTTATTTTTATTTTTTCATGGGGACATCTGATACCTTAATCTTATCCCTCATCCATGCACTTCTTTCTTGGTTCTAATATATTTATTCTTTTCAGGAAAAGACAGAAAATATTACAATAGAAAAATGTGCCACTTATTTGATTAGCTTTATTTATTAAAAAGACAATCTTGTCACTCATATTCAGGTTCTTTTTGTTGGAGCCAGAATGCAGTGCTTGTACAACGTACAAAAGTGGAGACCATCAGATGGACAGGATCAGGGGACGGAATCATTTCTGGTGGAATGGAGGTAGTTTTCTGGAAGAAGAGTAACAAATGTTGGGAAATCGCGTGGAAGTTCAAAGCAGATCAGCCCCAAACAGTCGTAAGTGCAACCTGGTCTGTTGAAGGCCCTTCAGCAACTGCATCACGTCCTAGTAAAGAACAGATTGAAGGGTCCTTAATCAATCAGGTAAGCAAATGTGTGTTTGTATGTCAGAGCAATGGAGTATGTGAATATTCAAAAGCCAAACTTCAACACCCTCTACCTGTTGTGACAATTCAATGGAGACCATCAAGGGGAAGACTATCAAACAGATACAGTAGGTATTCAAAAGGGAATGTATTACTGACATGCTGCTTAGATGGAACTGCTAGGTTATGGAGTGAGGTTGATAATGGAAAGACCAAGAGGGCTGGGAAGAACACAGGGTCCTCTTTTTGTGTTGTTGCTGTTATTGAGATTAGTCAGTGTTTAAATGGAACTCTTGGTTCAGATATATTTGTGATGTGGGGTACGGAAATTGTGGGGTTATTTAGAAGAGGTGAAGGAGACAAACAAATTTTTTCCAACGAAGAATTTGAGCACGACGTGAGAAAGTGTGATTGGTTAGTTGGATATGGTCCTGGAATGTTGCTTAGCTTTTGGGCTGTCCACTGTCTTGATGATGTTTCCCCGCTGAGATTTCCCCGAGTTACATTATGGAAGAAGCATGAACTTCAGAGCCATGACATAGGAACCATTTATAAGTTTGACTCATCTGATTTTAAAAACGCATTACTTATGCAGAATAAAGTCATTATATCAAGAAACTCCTTGTCTGGTCCACCAAGTATATGCTCTTTACTTCAGCTCTTACCTTGTAATTCCTTAGTTTGGTCATTTTTCCATATTCAAGAAACACATGACGCTGTTGAGAACTCCCTTGATAATGGTAAAACAGATGCAATATCTTCCCATTTGACTGGTGGGTCTTTAAACTTAGATGGACACAGTGGGAAAATATTAAAGGTTTCGATTCATCCTTATACAAGTGAAGCTCAAGTTGCTGCTTCTCTTGATTCTAATGGGCTGCTTATTTTTTGGTCACTTTCTAATATTTCAAACTCCATTTTGGGATGTCCAACCTTGGTTCCTACTTGGGAACTCTGTGGAAAGCTTGCAACTCAACACTCGTGCTCCATGTATACAAGCTTGACATGGGCACCTTCAATACTTGATGAGCAACTGGTGTTTTTTATGGGACATAACAGGGGGATTGATTGCTTCATAGTCGATATTAGTCGAACTGAAGAGGAAAATATAGAATGTCACTACTTATGCACTATTCCCTTCACTGGTCATGGTCCTTATGAGGATGGCCCACACGACATATTTGCAATTCCTTTGAACTCTACGTGTAATAAAACATTTCGTAATAATAAACTTATGCTATTGGCAATTTGGATGGGGAGATTTGAAGCTCTATCATGGGAAGTCAACTTGCACTCTTTTGACATGTCAACAAGCTGTTCTGAATGCAACTTTGATGCTAAAAGCATTGACGACAACAGTGTTTGGGCATTTGAAAGTACATATGCTAGTAAAAGATATTACATTACTGTAATTCCATGTTCATCCGACTTTCCAAGTTCCAATGATTCGGTTACTAGTTTTGCAGTGGCGGATCCAGGAACCCTGAGTCACAGACAACAGGAGTTAGGCTTTGCAAATGATCTTTGTAGTAGCTCTCCTACATATATCTTGGCCACAGGCTGCTCTGATGGTAGCTTGAAACTCTGGAAAAGTAACTGTGACAATCCGTTGACCCTGAACTTGCCGTGGGAGCTTGTGGGTATGTTTGTTGCACATACTGGTCCTGTCAAAGGTATATGTTTCACTGATTGTGGTCAGAAAGTTGCTACGTTCTGCAACGGAAATGATTCGAATGCTGTCAATACGATCCATATATGGGATGCTATAAATCTGATCATTTCAGGGACATTTATTTTAGAAGATACACTCACGGTTGAAAGTGATATTACTACTCTCAAGTGGTTAACTTTAGGGACTGGTGAGTTATTGCTTGGAGTTTGTTTGCAAAATGAATTGCAAGTATATGCTCGGAAGCGTTGTGACGGCCTGACTACGTCAAACTCTGTAAATTTTCTAAAATTAAATGTATGGTCTCAGATTGCATTTGCTCAAACTTCCCTTCCAATAAATGATTTCTTATGGGGACCCAGAGCTGCTCCAGTGGTAATTCATGGAAATTACTTCAGTATATTTAGTCATTGGTTGTTCCATGTGGATAAAAAGCAACAGAGTAATTTTCGTTCTCGTGACTCGGATCCAAGGGCCAATAATTGCAAGATTGAAACATATGAAGACATAAGTTCTGCCGTTTTTACTGATTGTGACATTGGTACTTTCAGAGAGCTTTCAACTGTAGACAGTCTTGCAGATTGCGATTCGAAGCAGTCCATCACAAATAATGTGAACAGCAATAACCTGTACAGCAGCGTGATTCTTGCCAAGGAACAATTAAAATCTGAACTCCTTACCAAGGTTGGTTTGTGGAGCATCTTAGAAGTAGCTGATCTGATCGGTGGATCTTTGCCTACTTATCACCCTGATGTACTTCTTATCAATATAAGTTCAGGTAATGGTTGAGTAAATTGTTTTCTTTCAGGATGACTGATGACTCAACAAATTTAAGTCATGTTTGGATAAACAACTTAATGAAACTTTTATACCATAAGTGCGTATCATATTAGTTATGTATAAGCTATTTCGATAACAAAAGTTAAAATAAGGTCAAATTGTTTTCAAATAAATTATAAGCTGTTTTCATATGTTATTCAAGAGAGCTTATGAAAATAAGGTGAAAACAGCTTATGGACATGTCATAAATTGATTTCACAAGCTCTCTCAAATAGTCTCACAAGTGTTTATGCTAGTAGATAAGCTCAAATAAGTTAATCCAAACAGGCCCTTACTCAAGCATGTGATGGGAATTATATCATTTTTTCACGCCGCATTGTTATTTTTATATTTTTCAGGCAACTGGAAACGTGCTTATGCAGCTGTTAAGCATTTTGTTGAATGCCTGATTTCTAATTATGATCCTAAAAAGAGACAGATCACCAGAAGGAATGGTCTTCCAAGTATCATATTGTCAGATTATTTAGAAGGCCGTATGCCAAAAAGTTCGCAAGATAAGGGATTTAATTGGAGTGGGGATGTTGCGTCAATCACTTCATTTTCACAGGCTCAAAGTAGCTCGTTCCAGTTTCCATATCATTCGGATTCCAGTTCTGAAAATAAAAGAAGTTCCACCTCAACTAGTTCTGAGCTTAATGGCTTTATTGAATCTTTAGAGAATTTTCCCAATTTACCACATTTGATCAACATAGAAAGGACAGAGATTCTCTCAATCATTGATCTGCTCAGGGAAGTTAGTAATCCAGACTCCTCTTCTGCATATCAAAGTCTTGATGAACCCGGACGAAGGTATTATCGAACCTATTCTGTATTTTTATGGTTTTCTGTTAAATCTTCCTGTTCGATATATTTTTTCCTGTCACCTTCTGATTTTTGTAGCACTGGGAACTCATATGAATTCAGATAATAATTTATGTGAAAATACACGGGCAGTGATGGTGGGACCTGATAATAGGTATTTTTTTTTGCTTTTTTGTACATGATAGTGATGTGGTCTCTAAACCTTTCATTATAGGTTTTGGGTTGCACTAAGGTTTCAGCAACTACATTTCCAACGGAAGTTTGCTAGAGCTGCATCTATCGAGGAGATGATCATTAACTCAAGGTTGTTCGTATGGGCTTACCACTCTGACTGTGTAGGAAATCTATTTGGTTCTGTCATACCCAATGAACCATCGTGGCAAGAAATGCGTGCTTTGGGTATGGGGTTTTGGTATGCTAACATACCTCAATTGCGTGCAAGGGTAATGCTTGCTCCTTTTCTATTTTGTATTCTTCTCCGTGTTCTCTACGAATAAACGAGCGAAAACAAAATCTTGAAATTATAGCCTTCTTAGTTATGCTGATTGCACGATGTTGCAAGAAAAGCAGGGATTTCTCATTAACTTAAAAAATTGGCATGTTGAAGAAAATAATTCATTTCACAAATAGCTGATATAGACTTTTTCTATATGATTTTCATTTGTTGTTTATTTCCGTCATACATCAGAATATTTTGTTGTTTATTACTCTTTCCAATTCAGACAGCTTAAATATTTTCTTCATTCCTATTAATTCTAGATGGAGAAATTAGCAAGAGCACAATATTTGAAGAACAAAAATCCTAAGGATTGTGCGTTGCTGTATATTGCATTAAACAGAGTTCAAGTTTTAGCCGGCCTTTTCAAAATCAGTAGGGATGAGAAGGACAAGCCTTTAGTGAGTTTTCTCTTGCGCAATTTTCAGGTAAGTTGTCTGACAGCACATCTGCAAGCACTGTTGTTTTTTCGGAGGTCTCCTTCATTAAGCCAACAAGGGACTAACTGGCCGGTTCAACTAGTTGAACTGGGAATCTGCTGGTTTTCCAGTTGGTTTTATCCCGGTTGTACCACAGTTTAATTGAACTGGGCTGAATCGGTTGAACTGCGGTTGATTTTTTTTTTTCCTTTCAGAGTATGCAAATATGAAATTTCCTTGTTGTACATGCATTTGTTTTATCACGTTTATGATGTTAAATCCTTAAAGTAATTATAATTAATTGACTACAGGATGAGAAAAATAAAGCTGCTGCTTTAAAAAATGCTTACGTCTTATTGGGAAAGCATCAGCTGGAATTGGCGGTTGCTTTCTTTCTTCTTGGAGGTGATCATTCTTCTGCTATAAATGTTTGTGCTAAGAACCTTGGGGACGAACAACTTGCACTAGTCATTTGTCGCCTTGTTGAAGGCCATGGCGGACCATTGGAGCATCACTTAATTGCTAAGTATATATTTCCATCGGCAATCGATAGAGGAGACTACTGGCTGGCTAGCCTTCTAGAGGTGCCCAAAATTACTTGCATTCATGTATCCATAAAACATTCTGTTATATTCTGCTTTTAAGCTGTGATGGCTTTTTTCGTACTTGATCCTTACTGTAACTAGCTCTCCTTGATTTGCAGTGGGAAATGGGTAATTGCTATCAATCTTTTCACAGAATGCTAGAGTTTTCAGTAAACACTGTGGCTCCCGAGTCGACCATCATGTCCAATTCTGGTTCTTTTCTGGACCCTACTATTGGTTTTTATTGTCAAATGCTTGCTGCAAAGAATAGCACGCGGAATGCTGTAGGAGAGCAAAATTCTGCTATCCTTTTAAGGTGGGCAACTTTGATGACAGTTACTGCCCTAAAAAGATGTGGTATTCCTGTAAGTTTATTTAACATATTAAACAATCATTTGATTTTTGTAATTGTACTTTTAAAAATGATTAAGCTTAATATACAAGCATATCTACCCAAATCAAGTTATTTTGTTTAAACTTCCTACTATTTTTTGCATGTGACTTGAAATGTGTTTACCTTGGGCTGGTTGACATGAAACCTGTGTACTCTCCTACTTTGTTCTTCATATGTGAGAAATATGTGCCGTACCTTCAATAGCTTAATATTTAGATGTGGTTTTCATTTTTATTTTTTATAGTGAAAAAGTGAGTGTGTTATCGCCTTGTTTATAGAATGGTCCTTTTTAGAAGAGACTATTGTTTCTTTTTGCGGTATATTTCTTATGCCTGTTTCATGTAAATGTGTCCACCTGCTGCTCCATGTAAATGTGTCCACTCTCCTACTTTGTTCTTCATATGTGAGAAATATGTGTCGTACCTTCAATAGCTTAATATTTAGATGTGGTTTTCATTTTTATTTTTTATAGTGAAAAAGTGAGTGTGTTATCGCCTTGTTTATAGAATGGTCCTTTTTAGAAGAGACTATTGTTTCTTTTTGCAGTATATTTCTTATGCCTGTTTCATGTAAATGTGTCCACCTGCTGCTCCTAGGATGATTCTGTAGTGCAGATGATTGGTGTGCTCCTCCAAGTTCCTAACCAGATGCTCAGTAAAAATCTCGGAGAATTGTTAAACTACTCTATAATCCTTTTTTTTACTGGTTTTGTGATTTCATCAAATTAATTTTTTTTATTTGTGTTAGCTCTAGATAAATACTCACAACTGCTTCTTCTATGTCTGAAGTTTTATGTGCATGCCATGATATTACACGTGTCAGTACAATGCCAATATGTGACATTATATGCATATGTGCACGTACCTATTTTCTGGTTCGTGATCATTTGTAATGTTCTCTTGTTTTAAGCTTGAGGCATTGGAGTATTTCTCATCTTCACCGAGCATGCTTGGGACTGCAGATCAAGAGAATGAATTGGGCGATGTTCTGTCCAGTACATTAAAGCCTTTGCCAGGAAAATCGTCTAACTGGTTATCTGCTGATTTATCTGTGCATCTGGAGTTTCAAGTTAAATTGAATTTGGCCCTTGGCTACTTATCAAAACTGATAAGAGAGCATCCAAGTTGGCCTAACACTTTTACAGAATCTGATAAAGAAGCCTCTTATTCTGAAGAGTACATGATTCAGTACGAGAAATCAAATGATAGTTTTAAACAAAAGTTATACGCAGGGTTTGATCTTTTCGAACAAAGGTTTTCACTGACTCCATGCTATCTAATCAGCTCGGTATGCTTTCCTTTTCCAGTATTTTTTATTCTTCCTTATGTGTGTGTGTGACCATTGGCAGCAATATATTTACAGTGATTACTCTCTTTCCAATTCCCCTTTTCTCTACAGATCTTACTCTTACTTTGCCATCACGGACTATGGTACATTGGGTATGATGTGACAGATGGAAGCACTCATGGAGAACCATCTCAAAAGAAGACCGATAGATTTGATGTTTCCAATTTATCTCCTTCTCAATTCAAACCCCTGTTTAAAGCTGCAGAAGAAATCTCCTTTTTGTATTCAAGATTTTTTTCTGCCTGCGGTATGGTATATTCTCAACAAAGCTCAACTCCTGAGACAGGTGCATCAGCTGATATCAAATCTAAATTTTTGGATACTTCCCAGTGTCACTTTGAAGGTCTTCTGAATTCATTGTGGTATTTAAGAGCTGTTTTGAGGAGTCAATTGAGGTCTATTAGCAAAGATCTTGTCAAAAAGCATCTTGAAATCCTTGATTTATTTGAATACTATTTATATTTTTCATTAGCCTGGCTTCATAGAAACTCGGAAGCCCTTTTATTTATGGTGCAACCTTTCTTGATTGCACATGATGGTTGTAATCCTTATGAGGTTGATATGGTGAATCTTAAGAAACTTATCCCAAAAGTTGCACAGTTGTTGGCTCAAAATTCTTTCATTACTAATGTAGAAAGCCTTCAAATATCCAAATGTGCAGAGGATAAACTAGATGCAGATATGAAGTATTCAGTTCCTGATGATGAAAAATGGAAGATATTAGGGACCTGCTTGTGGCAGCATATGTCTAGATTCATGATATCTAATTTGAATTTGGTTCTTGCCAAACTTGAAGATGAAAATGTGTCTGGTTCTTTCCACAGATATAGGGAATCTAATACTCCTAGAAATTTGGATTCTGATAGCATCAGCTTACCAGAGCAGATTCTATTAGTCACATTTAACTTATGTGATTTACTGACGACAACAGTTACTCACATTTCTTCTTATCATATTAAACAACTTGCGGAATTTTTGTGGCAGAAATTGGAGAATGATTCAAATGTTATGACTCTTGAATGGTTAAAACAAACAAGGCAGTCAGAATCCAATCAGAACAATAACCTGAACATTTCGGAATTGGTCAACGGAAAAGATAACTATCTTGTTCATCAGTTACTATGGGATCACTGTGCTGATCCCAAATTGATACGCGACTGCTTTGCACAGGAGAAACTCAATTGGTTAAAGGATTCGGATCATAAGCCTATGAAAGGATGGAATGACCTGTATACAATTATGACAGGATTGCATAAAACCGATGACTCACATGATAATCATGAAATAGAATCTCCTGTTAAAGGAATACTTCCAAGTGGCCATGCTTCTGCAAGATCCAACTCGAAAGATATAACTTGTGCTAATATTGATGACTTTCAGAGTCCCAGAGAAATTTACAAGAGAAATGGAGAACTTTTGGAGGTAGTTATTATCCCTTTTATCTAATCATTTTCATATGGAAACACATTTGTCTATATAAGAATAACATCAATATATGCTTGTGCAGGCACTGTGTATAAACTCTACCAATCAACAGGAAGCTGCGGTTGCTACCAACCGGAAGGTTTGCCCTCTTAATTTCCTGTCATTCTGAAGCTTTGGGTAGTGTCATTTTTCAACACCATTTACATGTCAGTGATTTTTATGCTGAAAAGATTGTATAATAATTTGCGTCTAGGGACTAACATATTTTGTAAATAAAGAAATGGATGAAGCATTTTATTAAGTTTTTAATGGTTATTTTATCATTTTTGCCATTATAATGTGAATTATAATTTTATAACTATAATTATAATTGTTTTACGATTATACTTAGTCTTCCTCTTGGACCCTTTGAGTTAAATTTCATTTCAATCAAACTGACACTAGAGAAATCTTATCATCCATCATCTGAATATACAGCTAAGTGTGTAAATTTCTATCTAATTCAGGGTATAGTATTCTTTCACTTGGAAGATGAGATTCCTTTTAGTGGCGAAGCAGACCTTTTGTGGACCAAGGCCGATTGGCCACAAAATGGATGGGCAGGTTCAGAATCCACCCCTGCTCCTACTTGTGTTTCTCCTGGTGTTGGCCTTGGGAGGAAAAAAGGGGCACACCTCGGTCTTGGTGGAGCAACTGTTGGTATGGATTCTTCAGCTTGGCCTAGCAGAGACTTGACAGGCAATGGAGCTTTAGCAATGCTAGGTTATGCTGGTATTGGTGCCTCTGGATTGGGTTGGGAAACTCAACAAGACTTTGAGGATTTTGTTGATCCACCTGCTACTTTGGAGAATACAAGTTCCAGGGCTTTTTCTAGTCATCCAATGAGGTCTTTCTTCTTGGTTGGTTCAAGCAATACACACATTTACTTGTGGGAGGTAAACACATCTTTAGTTTCTGTACATTCACGATGATAGATGTGATTGTAGACATAGAAATAATCTTCTTTTGTTTTTTGAAGGCCGACTTTGTCTTTATGGTTACAAATTTACTATTCAAGCGTCATGCACATGCTATTCTTCTGTCACCAAGGAGGAGGGCATCTTCGCGTTAATGATTTGTTAAACTAGGCTCTTTTGTATTTGACACACCTTTGTTTTGTTATTTTATTTTAAAACTGAATATAAAAATTGAACCTTCTATCATCCTATATAAATCCTTTAAAAATTTGGATTTTTTTTCCAATTGGTTACTGCGGCTGTTCTTATTTACTTGTTGCTATTGTAGAAGAATTTTGTTTCTATTTACTTGCCATTTTCAAATTTCAATGCACCATTAACTATTGTTTTTCAATCATACCCTTTATTTATTGCATAGAAATAAATAGGTGGAATGAGATTATACATAGTTAAGGATACTACAGGAAGAATCTAAATAATTTCAGTTAAAGTAACGAAATTTATTGGTTTTCTTGGTATGTGTAAATAACCTTAAACGACAACTAAAACGGAATGAAGGGAGTATAATATAATTACCGGGCTAGTACTATCTGGATTACTCTAGTGAGTTGATTAATTGCATTGATTGTTGATATTTGAAGCTTATGCTAATGAAGAGCTTTATAATACAGTTCAATAAGGACAAAGCTACTGCTACATATGGGGTGCTTCCTGCTGCGAATGTCCCTCCACCTTATGCTCTTGCGTCAATTTCAGCTTTACAGTTTGACCACTTTGGGCATCGTTTTGCCAGTGCTGCATTAGATGGAACCGTCTGCACATGGCAGCTGGAGGTAGGAGGAAGGAGCAATGTTCGTCCAACAGAATCATCCCTCTGCTTTAATGGCCAAGCATCGTATGTACTTTGTTTCTCAGAACTGAATTATTATTTTAGCCACCCTTCACTTTAAGTTGTGTTTGGATATTAACATTTGATTCAAAATATGAGCATCATGAAAATTACAACTAGCTTTTAAAATGTTATTTTTCCCTCTGGTCTGTACTGTATGAAAATTAAGATTAAATTTTTGAAACATTATTTTTCTAGTTGATTATATTAACCATTTGAATCATGTTTAGGATGGTATTCTACAAGTGTATTTTTTATTTTATTTTGTTGATATGTTAATTATTTTTTCTTTACTAAAGATACTATTTGTTTCAATTTACTTGTGTAATTGTAAACTCTATTTTATGTTTGATTTCAGGGATGTCACGTACGTTTCCTCTAGTGGATCAATAATAGCCGTGGCTGGATATAGCTCTAATAATGTTAATGTGGTTATATGGGATACTTTAGCTCCACCTTCAACTTCTCGAGCTTCTATTTTATGTCATGAAGGTTTATTTCTATATTAAACATATTCATAAATGTTTGTGTCATCCCCATAAAAAATTAACCACCTCACCCACTTTAGAAAACTAGTTAACCTTATTTAATTTTTGAAGTGATAACAAAAGTAATTGCATTCTCCAAATTGCCTCTCATGGGAACTTGTTCCATGAGAATAAAAAGGTTATCAAAAAATAAAATCTAAACTAGATGAAGGGTGTTATATAATTAGAGTGGAATTATTTAAAATTTGTTTATATTTTGGATCACCAAACATAATTTTCTTTTTATATTGGAGACTGTAGGGACTAAGATTTATGTATTGTTTTAGTTTAAAAGAAAAGTGTATGTCCTGTTTTATTTAGGAAAATTGGCTCACCTCTTTTTATGTACTAACCTTTGCATGTCTTGTGAAGGTGGTGCGCGCTCCCTTTCTGTATTTGACAATCAACTAGGAAGTGGTTCTGTTTCCCCTCTAATTGTGACTGGTGGTAAAGGCGGCGATGTTGGACTTCACGACTTCCGCTATATAGCTACAGGAAAGGCGAAAAGGCACAGGCGTTCTGATAGCATTGGGCATAGCTCTCTCACATCTTTGAATTATGACAAGGACCATAATGTTGATGGGATGCTTTGGTATATTCCAAAGGCACATTCAGGTAAACAGAGTTTATCTGCATTGGTAGTTATGGTTTATACTTCATTGCTTATCTAATAATGTGCATAAACTTTATGATCTTAGCGAGTGTCACAAAAATAGCTACCATCCCAAATACCAGCTTGTTTTTGACTGGAAGCACAGATGGAGATGTCAAGCTCTGGGATGCCGAGAGCTCAAAGTTATTACATCACTGGTCTAAGCTACATGATAAACACACTTTTCTCCAGTCAGGCTCTCGTGGATTTGGCGGCGTTGTTCGGGTAAATGTTTTTGAAACTTGCATGTCAAATTTTTTGTTTTTGAATGAGTTAGCATGAACTTATTTTAAACGGCTGTTTCACGTATGAACTTAAATTAAAACTTTTACATTCCAAATTTTTTTTAGAAGTCTCTAATTTTACTTTTCCATAAATAGCTAAAAGCTTAAGGATATTCTTGTAAGCAAAGAAATATAAACTCAAGTCAAAAACCAATCGAAACTATACCTGTCTCTACTAAATGAATTGTGCCGAGGATAGGTTATGAAACCATCTTATAATTTGTATTTGAGCTGAATTCAACCTCAGCAACTAGCTCATGTAATGAAGATTACTCCTACTTATAACTACTATCTCGTATATACCACTAATTGATAAAAGATCTCCAAAAAAATTAATTGAACAAATAGATAGCGCATCAAGGACAAAAATTTAACACACTAATACTTTTCACTTATATTGTCGCAGGCTGCTGTTACGGACATTCAAGTTGTTCCACATGGTTTTCTTACGTGCGGTGGGGATGGAAATGTAAAGCTTGTACAGTTGAAAAGTCACCTGCGTGGCTTCGGGGATGAGTAACGATACGTTTGAGATGCTTCATTATTGATGTTAATCTCTACTATTGCACCAAATGCTCTTGGTGAAAGTGGTTAAATTTTTTTGATCGCCGATTTTGACAACTTGCATAAGAAAATGTGCAAATTTCCGAAGCCACAGTGTCTCTATTGAGACAGAGCTCATCATGTTATGCTAAGATCTACTAGAGGCAGAGCATAAATTCACTGGGGACAGTAATCAGTCCTTAACTTGGGAAAGCATTTCATCCTGGAACATGAACATCTCATGCTAGTGAACCTCATTGCTTTGATTACTAAATGGGTTCCGTTTTGTTCTAGTCATTCATTCTTCAGTTAGGTTCTAGTCATTCTTTTTGTATAGTATAAGTTCAATCACTTGGTCAGGCATTCTGTGGTATGAATACCTCAAGCCTATAATTTTTTTTGAAAATATATAGTCTTGTAATATTTTATGTGTATTACCTTTTGAGCTCAATCACTTGATTATAGTGTGTTTATTTGAAAAAGGAATAAGAACATATGATAATGTTGGTATCAAAGATAAATGTCCAAAAACCCCTACTTCTCCGGTGGTTTGCGACAGCGAGTACTGTTGCATAAGGGGCTGGTTTTGTTTAAAATGTCGGATCAGCATCCAGAAAATGATTTGGAAGGGAGTGTGGAACAGTTGGCAGCTTTGATAGACCAAGAAAAGTTGATGTGTTTGTTCTCCTAAGGAACTGTTAATTAGATGGTACAAGAAAATACTTAAAATCACATTGAAAATTAAAAGTGATACTCTTTTTAAGACAAATACTTTTTTATAAATGTTATAGTTACCATGAGGTATATAAATTTTTTTATCTTTTTGTAACCAACATTTATATTTATTTACTTTTTTATTCGTTTGCATACTATAGTGCTCATAGTCTGAATTTTGAACGTCGGATAGAAAATTACGATTTGATCTTATCCTTACAATTTTTAGTTACTTAAAAAACACTCCAATTTTTAGGGAAAACAGATTTTGGTAATTCTCCGTCCGTTTCTTTTTAGACTTAATTGCATGTTTGATCCCTTATGTTTATTTTAGTTTTTAAGTTGGTCCCTTATGTTTTAAAAGTTTCAAGTTGGTCCCTTACATTTTAAAAGTTTCAAGTTGGTCCAAAACGTTACTCACATCTGAAAACAGTGCAGGCATAGTCAGAAAATGAACACAGTTTCTGTACTGGTGCAGTCTGGATTTCGAACTCTGGAAAGCATGAATCCAGTCCGGATTGCGTAGTCCGAAAAAGTACAGTGCATATCATATGACATGATCAAAAGAAAATTGCCTAAAAAATGAATGGGGGAAGGTTATATACACATTACCTTTGCATTCAGTCGAAAATGATGATGTTAACCCCCCTTGATGGATAGCTGCTCCAAACCATGTTTTCGCCCTAAATGGTGTGTTTTTGGAGGTGTTGGGAGTGTTTGTGATAAAGGTGGTTTGCTTCAGCTAGGTTCTGGAGAACTATATATAACCTAGTTGTCCGGATTTTCTTTTCCGGAAAACAACGACTACTTTTTCCCGCTCAGTTTAAATACAGGGTGTGGGGAATTTCTATTCCGGAAAGTAACCATTGTGTCCGGATTATGTTTTCCGGATAGCCTTTCACCCTCACCAAGCGCAAGTATCACAGGCCACATGAATTAGGGTGATTTGCTAACCATTTCGGATTAAAGGATCCGAATGTTGTCCGGATTATACAATCCGGACAAAGGGTATTTTGGTCAAAATTATAGAGCACGCGAGAAGGCTGTAGGGTGGGAAAAGAAACACTCTAAAATTAAGAGGATTTTTTTTTTGACAAAAATAAAATTAAGAGGAGTTATTTCAACAAAAAAGAAATTGAAAGGGAGTTTGTACTAAAAGAAAGAAGATAAATTTGAGAGGGAGTAACATTGTATTGCGCCGGTGACGACAAAAAGGATCGTGCACTTAATAATTTCCCTTGCAGCAAATATTTGCAACGATAAAACCTCGATATATGTTATAGTAGAAATAACAAACCTTTAAAGATCGTTATATTTGCGGTGAGTACAACTTGTACTAAATATAAATACAACAATGAATAGAGAATTAGCATATGCACTCTCTTTTCTTTTCGTCTTACTATCTTCTCTATTCTATTTCAACCTCCCTAACTTTGATCCAAAAACTCTTTCGTTTTGATTTCTTGTCACCAAAATCACTACCAATTGAAGCATGTGATTTTTCCAAAGGTCAATGGGTTTGGGACGAAACTTATTATTCAGATAAGTTGTACGATGAAAATTGTCATTTTCTTGATCCTGGATTCCGGTGCCGGCAAAATGGACGGAACGACAAACAAAGGTTATCGTAAATGGAGATGGCAACCTAATGATTGTGACCTTCCACTGTATGTTACTTGCATGAAAATATGTCGTGCACACTTTCTATTTCATTGCATGTATGCATGCATGGTTATTATTTCTTATTGCAAAAATCATAGGTTCATGTGTTTTTTCTGTCCTCTCTTTTTTGGAGAAGTAGTTAGTCAATAATGGCATGGAAATAGGAGAATAAGAGGCCTTTAACTAGTGTCATACTCTTAAGTAATGATCAATGTCTACTTGGTGATGAAATTTGAGGAATACAACATGACTGTAGAATATTATAGGTCACATTTCTTGTCTATTATAGGTCATCCACCACCAAACTCATCCAGTGACATCAAAATGACTATCAGACTTGATGAGTTACATTGGTATTCTAATAACAGGTGATAAGATTCAAATGAAAATAACATAAAAAAGATATAAAGAACTTCTAAACTCTAAAGAAATAAATTATTTAAATATATAAATTTAGAATTGATCGAAGATATTTAAAGTGTTAATATAAATATTATTTTATTCTCACCCTTTTTTTTTTTTGAATAAAAATACAGAAATGAGAAATTATTTTATTCTTAAAAATGATTTTCTTAGATACATTTCAATTTGGTTGGATATTGGTGTCGCGTAGGCAAAATTTGTTTAACATTTTAATTTATTTTAAAATAAATTATTATAAAAATATAATATGACATTTAAATTTAGGGAAGATACATATTAAGTTCTCCATGATTTATTTTCGAAAATTAATTTTCTAATTTTATGACAAACTTAAGAACTCATCTTTATAACCTCCATACTCTAAGAATAATTTTTGTAACCATAAAACAAACTCTTGCATAATTTCATGTTTCAGTTTCTTAATTTCTGTAATTTTAGAAACAAAATTAGTAGGAAACTTCTATGGTACATCACACAAATTAAGGTGTACCGGTACTTCTGCTTCAAAAATTTATAATTTAATGATCATTTTATAAGAAAAAAACATCATTTCATTGTTCATAAGAATCATATTAAATTTTTAACATTTTCTTATAAAAAATAATCAATATTCTTCGTTATATGTAACAAAAATTAAATAAAAATAAATAAATTTTATTTCGTCGACACTTTTGGTAAATAATATCTAATTATTGTAACAGTTAATAATAAAAAACAATTCTTTTTCTTAAAACAAACAACTCGTTTCAATATTAATTTGATGATTTGATATACCGGTACACTTAACATAGAATTTGCCAAATTAGTATCTGTCAAAAAAGGATAAATGCAGTAGCTTATGGTATAGCATTATAGTCTTATAGATAGCTCATAGATTCACCTAACTAACCTTGAATATTCATATTTTCTTGGTGTTGTGACCAACCAAAAAATGAAACGTGAATCGTAAATTAAGCTTTACATGCACCATTTCCTATTGACCCATTGTAATTGTGATTTGTGACAATCAACTGCAAGCAACCACAATAAAACTATGGGCAAGCAAGCACACTGAATGAATGAAATGTACAATTGACACTTTTTGTTAGTTTTGTTGATAGCAATAACATAACTGTTATTTCAGATTAGGTGGACCAACAATCTGCCGTTGAAATCTAGATCATGTGCCACGTGTCATGACAGAGAATGTCTTCTGCTTTCAGTGGACCCCACCGTTTCGGTTATATCTTCTGCTTTGGAAAACCGACAACATAGAATGATATTGATAACTAAAAAACACAAGAAACATCAGTAACATTCAAACACAACAGTTTCCTTGTGTTACTTCTTCTCAAGTATCATCTTTCATTCAATGCTTAACTTTTCTGGTGAGTTTCATTGTTGTTTGTGTGTTTTACTAATTTATGACTATTCTTGTTTATCTGTTTTGAGATTTTGTGTTTTCATTTTGGTGCTGATTGATTTTTTGTTCTTCAAAATTGATGGCTAATTTTTCTCTTCTTTGCAATGTGTACATTCTATTTTGAACTGGTCTTGTCTTGTCCATTGTTTTTATAGGTATATATGTATGCATCCTATGTTTGATGATTAACAATTGATATATGTTATTGGTCCACTCGGATTAGTCGATTCTTGGATCGGATACCGAGTTTTTAAAAAAAAAAAAAACAATTGATATATGTTTTGGTTTTTTCTAAATTACCTTTGAAGAATGGTGGGTAATTTACCCAACCAATGAAAATGAGCAATTTATTTGTGGGATCAAGATAGTTCATGAATATGTGCTTATGTGGCTAATGTGTATTGGTTGGGGTAAATTACCCATCATTCTTTCATGGGTAGCCTAGTTGCCACCATATGTTTTTGAAATGGTCTTGTCCATTCTTTTTAGAAGAGATTTCCTTGCTAGACAATTGTTTTATGAAAGGGGTGTGTATTACGACTTATAAAAGCAAGGTCAAGTGATATTTTTATCTAAACTTGAATTGAACAGCGATAGTGAAAATCATCACTTGTCATGTTCATCTCAATGTTATATTTTTATTTTGTCTCCTAATTATGCAATATCTTTCTAGCAGCTTCTCGGTGTATAATTAATTATTCACACATAAAGCATACACATGTATAACTACAACCATTTTTGTATTGGACAGATTAGAAATTATGAGAAGAAGAATAGGTAAGTGATGGCAGCAACAGAAGTGAGGACTGTGTGGCATAGAACTTTTAATCATTACTTTGTCAAAGAAGATGCAAAAAGAACGCCCAAAATCGCTTGTTGCCAATCTTCATGTGCAACATCAAAATTGGATGATCTTGGATATGTCTCTCCTGATGAATCTGCTCATAATGTTGTAAGTGTCACACATTTTAATCATAAATTTGCAATTTCCTATTAGCTGCATGACACAAGATGGTGGTTGAATTATCAACCTCACCATAGGTTTAAGAAAGTTTTAGCACATAAACAGTTGAGTGCATATTAGAGTATAGTTTGGGTGCAGTGTTGTCAAAAAGTGGCGCTATAATGCTTTGAGTAGGGGAAATTGAACAAGCCATTGTTGTTCTGCGATACCCTATTTAATACAAAGTATTGTCGAATAGTGGCGATTGAAGCTCTATAGCCCTATAGCGTAGTGGAATTTAAACAAACCACCAATTCCCGCGATCCTTGATGGACAAATTTGCTTTGGTGATGAGAATCATGATTCAACTGATAATTTACATTATGAATTCCAGGTTGCTATTATGAAGAAAACACGCATGGAAGGAATGTCAGAGGCAAACAGTAATAATTCCAAAGTATGCTCGGAAACAGTGACTAAACACGAGACAATGGAGGTTGATTCTGTTGGCTATGTCGTGCCCGAACAAACAAAGGATTTCTCCTTGGATTCAGATTATTCTTGGATTGAAGATGACGGTGCTCAACCATGGTGGAAAACTACGGATAGAAATGAATTAGCTTTCTTGGTTTTGCAGAAATCACTCAATTATGTTGAGAATTGTAATCTTCCTCCTCCTCGAGAGAAGTATCTAGGAGAACAATCATATGCGGGAATAAGTGATTACAATATAAAAACATGTTTTGATTGTGAAGCTAAATCTAGCATCTTTTCCAATTTTGCTGCTGAGGCAAAGGAAGGTTTGGATTCAAGATTGATGCATAGAAAGATGGAGACTCCATCCAATGAAGGGCATTTATCTTTTTCTTCTGACAAATCAAGGTATTTTCAATTTGTTCATCAACTAGCTAGTTGATGACGACATGTTACACCAATTGATTCTAATAATAACTATAGGGTTGTATATGACATATTTTTGTTTATGATGTTTTAGCAAGTGATCAACTTTGAAATTGTTGCAGTAATACCACCATGCAAGAGGGTGACATAGAACAAGCTTTTGAGGGAGACCAAAGCAAAAATCAACTAATGGAAGCATTGTGTCATTCGCAAACGCGTGCGAGGGAAGCAGAGGAGTTAGCAAAACAGGCTTATGCCGACAAAGAGCGCATTATTGCACTCTTTTTTATACAAGCTTCACAACTTTACGCATACAAACAATGGTGTAGATTGTTACATTTGGAAACACTAAAGCATAAGCCGGTTTCTACTTTCATTCCCGAGACTCCTCCTTGGATGTCGTTTGAAGGTAAGAAACCAACGACGAGAAAGCGAAAATTTGTTAATCACAAACAAGAAAAGCTAGGCAAGTTAAAAAGTGATCTATCCACAACATATGATGCTGCATTTTCTATTGGATTAAGCCTTGTTGGAGCTGGCTTACTTTTAGGATGGACTGTTGGTTGGATGTTACCTCGTTTATAGTTTTGTAGATATTTGGTAAATAGATAAAAAAAAAAAAAAAAAAAACTTATTTTTATTAGATGTGTATCTTGTTTTGGAGAATAAGGCTACAAGATTTTAAAAGGTTATTTTTAGCCTCTACCTTTTATAAAAACGGATGTTTTTAGTTCTACCGAAGAACTAATGATGGAACCATGGCACCATACATGGTGGTGGATCCAATTTTTTTGAATAGTAAGAACACCGTGTATAGGCGGGATATATTGACTAAAAGAATAATTTAATTAATTTACTAATTTATCTCATGTAAGTACCGTTTTTCACAATCACTCTCATTATAATAATAAACAAATTATAAATTGCATAAGATGGAAACAAATATATTGAAATTTATAAAAAATAAAATGAAAGGGGGATTACATCTTATAAAAATGTCAATAATTGAATAGAGGAAGAGAGAAGAATGACAGGAGGAGAGAAAAGAAAGAAAAAAAGATTCGAGAGTAATTAAAAGCATAAGATACAAGAATGGAAGATGCTTAGAGTTAAACGAGAGAATGAAGAACATGATATTAGTTAATCATGTTTACCCTTAATGTCCATCATGGACTTAGGTGCGACAACACTATATTCATAATCCATTAAACTCTTTGTAAAAAGTTCAACAACTTTTGATGTTAGGAAGATAATAATAATAATTAGTTGAAAAAAAATGTAAATAATTCACATTGAAAATTAAAAAAAAAATGAGAAAAATATGTTTGCTATAATTATTATGAAACAAAGCAAGTACTTGTGTATATGAGCCAATGGACAATATTAGTCACTTTATAACACTACAAATAGGACAAAAGAAGTTTGTTGTTTGTGGAAAAGATCCTCTCCATTTAGCATAATAAATGGAGTGATACATATGGGTCAAATGGTAAAAAATCTCAAAAAACAAGTGTAGGCATGTGCCTCCACTCTCTTCTACATGGCTCTCCCATGACTAAAAGCACCTAGTTTTATCAAAGGTGGGACTAAAAATGGTAAAATAAAATTACAGATATTAAACTTGCAAGATCCATAATATTATAGGTTCTTAAAATTATATTTAGTACATTTTAAAATTATATTCAACTTCAAAGAGAGTGTTTTAAGATCCTAATAATATTTGCATTGAGTAATAAAGAAACCTTTTTGTCGGAATTGTACTTCTAATTCTAATCCGAATAACACATGTTTAAAGGTATCCTCGTATTCTAGACCAAATTATTATTTATTTCGGAGAACAATATGTCTATTGCAATCTATTGATCCATATGAAGAGATCTTTACATAGCACAAGAATTTACTATCATGCAGCTTAATAGATGGAGGACATGGCACAATGTCACATGCTTGGTTTCACTCTAGCGAAAAAAAATTCGGCTTACAAAGTATCTTATCAATATTTATTCTCTATAGTGTGTTTATATGAAGAAAGACCAACATATGATAAAGTTGGTGTTAAAGATAAATGTTCAAAAAAGCATATTTCTATGGTGGTTTAAGATCGCGAGTATTGTTGATTTTAGTTGAAATATCGTACCAGCGTCTTGATTATAATTTGAGGGTGGGGGTGGGGGTGTTGGAAGCTTTGGTAGACCTTTAAAAATTAAGTGTTACAAATTTTAATTAAAGAAACTTTTTAAAAATAAATAAAGAAATAAAAAAATTAAATTAAATTAAATCACAATTTAATATATCGTTAAGTTTAAATTAAAACAACAATTTTGAACGATTGTGATTTATATTGACTTAAATTCACATTCGTTCCTCAAAATACCGTGATTGTGTAATTTTTGCCCCCTCGATTTTTTCTAAACGATTTTGGTCCCATAAATTTTCACCATTTATTATTTGGTATTTACCCAATCCTATTTTACATTGAAGTTGTTTAATTAAGTGTTATGTATCCAACACTTGTGACTCTGAACAGTTCATTCTTCATACCATTGTTAAAGATTTTTTACAACCACTTTATTATTTATCATGAGAATTCATTGTCCCTCATTTTTCATGTATTAAATATAGATCTTGAAGTCATGTATGTTATGTGAAATAAATATTATATATTTTATACAATGTAATTGAAACTCTATCCCCATATATTTATGTATTATGTATGACTTATCTGTGAAATAACTAAATTATATTAAATAACCACATATAAACTTTTATAATTTTGCATTATTTTGAATACCAGTTTGAACTTAGACAATAAACATCATCAATATTAATTATTTTCTTAGACTTTTATTTATCTTTCTCTCTTTTTTTTTTTGTATTTTCCTCTTCTTCTTTTTTTTCATTCGTGTTTTTCATTTAAGTGTAAAAGCAAAAGACAATTGTGCAAACATACAAGTACTTTGCTATTAGTAATTAGTAAAAATAAAATTGATACGCCAAATATTTATGCATACTAAACATATTAAAAAACTAGCTTACTGTTCCTATATTGTCTGTGTCATTCGTAAATGACATTATGACTCTTTTTTTTAAAAGGAAGATGACATTATGACTTTTAATATCAGGAAATTTCATCACAAATTGTTTTTTCAAAAGTGGGTATGATATTAATAAAAGTAGCTTGAAAATAGCAGCAAAATACAATTACAATACAATTTTTGATATTGGAGATAGGTAAATCTTAAGGGTGTGTTTGGATGGAGGGTTTAGGAGGGGAGGGTTCGATTTTCATTTTTAAATTACGGACACTATGAAATGGTTTTTAAAAAGTTAGCATATTAACATGATAAACAATCATATAATACTTCAATCACAATTAATGAATTTTAGAAAAATATGTTATATAGTTCATAATTTAAAAAAGAAAAGTAAACTTTCCCCTCCCTTCTCCTCCTAAACCCTCAATCCAAACACACCCTGAAACAAAGCCTACATTCAATAGCTTTTTTTATGATAAACCATCGATATCTGAAAACATCAATAAATTTTTTTGAAGAAGTGAAAATCAGTAATAAAACCTCTAAATATCAAATATATATCAAAATAATATTATTCTAATTTAAGCAATAAACTTCCTCAACGTCCTTACTATTGTATCCAAGATCCACCTTTATAGGTTGTTTTTTAATCATCATATAACAAATTATGCCAATTATCCGCCTAAAAGAATGAGCTTTAACATTAATTCTTAATTATTATTATTTTCTTGGTTGGAACGCTAATTCTTAATATTTTACTATATGTATATATAGGATAGGAGGGGAATATTTTTACTCTAAGAATAATTTAAAAGAGTTACTTCAAATTTTCACCATTTATTTGGTTTTAATATAATCCATTTCATTTTCTCAGGGTTATCTTCCTTGATTCCTATAAAACCTAATTGAAGATTTCCATAAAAAAAAAAAAAAAAAAAAATCTCTTTGGATAATTTTAAACTCTCATTATATTATTACATCCCAAAGCACCGAATGAAGAGCCTAGAAGGTGTTTTTTGATCGTAGTAACAAACAATCTAAATTTGTAACTTCACTTGTAGAATATGAAAGAAATATCTATTTTGTTAAAAAAGTTAAAATAATCAAAGAGTTGAAATACTCCTTGCCAGTATTTATAAGAATATTTTTTTTAACGGCAAGGGATTGAGAGATAATGAAAACGAAGGGATAATGTGATGAGAACATCGCTAATTATCATGAGGTTGAATTGATTATGAATTAGGAACCGTTGGATTAAAACCAAATAAATGTTAAATATTTGGAGTAACTCTTTTGAGTTGAGAATTTAAAGTCCCTAGAGGTTACTCATTAGTGCAAATCACATATTTCTAAAGATTTTGTCACTTTCAAACCATTTTGTTGGATCTTGGTCCTAAAGCAACAAAGTTCTTGACATGCGATTCTGAATAGGAATTGTGGCGGTCTTGACAACATCAAAATTGGACCATCACTCACGCAGTTGAAACAAAATATCAGCGGCGTCTAACATTATTGAAGTAGCAAATGTTGAATCTGCGATAAGAATCACTTTATGAGTATTTGATCTTTTCCTTTAATACAAATTTTTATTGTTCATCGACAAACACTTGTATAGAAATAAAAATATTAATAAATTTAACTTGAATTGTTGATAAACATTGTCTCGTGTATGTCTCATTGTGTTAATCATATAATTTCAATGTCTAATTTATGTGTCAAAATAACAAAACTCTGAAGTGTATTTTAGTTTCCTAAATCAAATAAAATTTTGGGAAAAAAAAATAGAAATCTTAAAATAAAAGATTAATATGGTTAGAATTAAACAAGGTTTGAGCAGCTTTCAATGCAAAGTGTCACAGACAGTGGTGTAGCAACAGAAGAAGAAATAGACCTTGAATGAGACCTGTGACATTTGATTTGGTGAAGATATGTAAAGGACAAATTAGGCAAAACATGGTACATATGTAGTGGTCATCATGCACATAATTGATTTTGACCTGACAGTCTAAAATACTATAGCTCCTAAAACCACCAACACTGATACTTGTTCACTTTTTCACTCTTCCATGGAACCACACGCTTCCATCCTTCACACATCTTTGTCTGCAGAATCAAAAGTAGTGCCAACATTAGGGGACCATATCTTTACACAATATAAATCTGTCCATTTTCTTATTTTTATTTACCCCACATTTTAGAAAAAATCACTAGCATGAGTAAAACTTCCCAACATTATTATTATTTACCCCACATTTTAAAATAATTTATCTTTGGATACATTTAAAAGTGAATTGAATTTAAATCGAACAATAAATTTAAGTGTTAAAACAAGTTATAAATGATTGCTTCAAACTAGAATCAATTAAACAAAATCAATCTTACTAAAAGAAAACATCAAAAAATACCAAAATCAATTATACTTGGAATTCTTTGAAATCACAAAGTGAATCATGCACTAAGCTAAAAGAATTGTATTTACAATTTTCTACACTCTAAACCAATAAACTAGTTAAGTGAAATCTACCACACGATTTAATCTAAACAACCAACTATTCAACTTAACATTCAAACTTTGTTCAAACAAAAAAAAATTACATTCAAACCCGCATGAACCAAATAGAAATTTCTATAACAAAATACAACAAAACTTTCTATAACTATAGTTTCAAGCATTAAAAGAATCTGCCAGCATAACCCAAATCATACCAAAATACACTGCACAAACAATGTGTTAAAAATTAGTAATTAACTAAAAAAGTTAAAAAGATTTACCCAAACAAGAGACTTGACATGAAATGGATTATCAAAGCTACCATAATGTTTTATCTTCTTCCTCATCTTCACATTCTTGTCACTACCTATAATGCCACCAACAACCACATTATCATTATCCTTATCAACAGAAGATGATAAAAAAACATGTTTTTTAACCTTAACATCTTTTTTCCTCCAATTACCAAAACACCCTTTTTTCTTTACCCTAATTTCTTCCTTAAGAATCAAACTCCCAAGTTTCCCACTTTCATAACCAAAGGAATCACAACACTCTTTTTTGTAGGGTCCATCCAAAACTGTTGTAGGTGATGGAACTTTTGTATCAATGAACAACCTTGGAGGAAGTTCCAAACACTTGACTAGTGTTGGATTTGAGAATGTTACAAGATCAGTACATGGTCTTGGTTTTCCTGGCTCTTCTTCCCAACCAAATGGTATTGACGCTGTGATATGAAGTGGTGGAGTTTTTGTTCCTGATCTCTCTGGTGAATAATGCATTGGTGGAGGGCTCATGAATAATGGCAACTTTGGTATCTTTTTGCCATTTTCTTCCTCACAAGCTTCCATCAATACTCTCTTTGTATTCAATCTAGGTCTTAGGATTTTTGGTTACATATAGTGGAAAATAATGTAATGTGGCAATGTTGAAGAGATTAGGGGAAGCTCCTTTAGCAGAAAATGGGGGTCCTATCGGTTATGTTTGCCTTTTTCTGAATTGAAGATAAAGACCAAAATTTCTATATGTTATGGAGTATTTTATTGTGCTACGTGTAGTTTTTAAAAAAATGAAATTATGTGTAGACATTTAAGGAGCATGTTTGTTAGTACAAGAAAAAGTTGTTACAAATTAGTCAAAAACTCAAAACTACTCTTTTGTGGCAATGTTTGGATTTTCAAAGCAAGTAAGTGCATATTAACAAGTAGGTTAGTTGATAGTGGAAGCATAAGACAAACTAAATTTTGAATCTTAGGTAAATATCTATATTTAGTGCACCACACTCAACCGTGCCTCGAGTCTAATTACTTTCGTAGGAGAGAATCTATAAAAGATAAAAAAAAATTAAGGAAATACTGTAATTGAAGGTTAGTTTCGCATAATTACAATGTATTATCATGATTATGCGTATGTTTGATTATGTGGTAGCGAGAATTGATTTTGATTGAACTAATTTTGTTGAATGGATTCTGACCAAATTGAGTTGAATATAACTTTTTTTTTTTTTTTTATGTTTTAATGTATTTATGTAAAAGTATATTTAATAATAAATTTAAGAATAAAATCGATTCTAAAAGCCAAAGCTACTTAACTAACGTTGTTTTCATGTTGAAATCAAAGAAAACTTGCATTTAGGCCGCCGCTACATTTTGGTAGCTTCTCTAACTTCATGTTGTACATGCTCTTGGACACGAGAAATCAAGCACAAAAGTTGTTTTAAACATAGGCAAATTCTAACCTCAAGTACTATCAATTCTACAAGTAAAACTAATTCCTCTAAAACATTTAAACGTGATAAAATCAATTCTACAACCTTTCGATCAATTTTGACCCCTCCAAAATTGAAAAAACAAAAAGAAACTACATTTTGAAATTTTGATTCATTCGATAAAAATTAAGAACAGTTCAATAACAATCATAATCCCAAAACATACACCGATTGAAGCATTGCTCCTAATGTGTGTCCCCATGATGGTCTCACTTTCATCATAGTAGTTGACGATTTTATTGAGTCACCAATTGTAGTTAGGTTTTCAAGTCCATTTTGTTGATGTCAAACCAGAAATATGACTATTTTCTGCATAACTAGTGAGTGTGGATCTGACTTGAACATTGAAAAAAGAAAATTTGTGACATGATTAAGTGTGAAAATGATATCTACCTGTTTTTGTTTAGCGGGTATGTTGTCAAATAGCTATATCAACCTTTGCTTGATCAACACTCGTTAACAACCATTTATTTCATGTATATTCAAATCTTATTATTATCTTAAGGAAGTAAGAATTGAACAAAATCCATAAAAAGTTTGATGAACATTTATTGATCGTACATTTAAAAAAAACAAACATACTACTATTGTAATCCTACGTCTTATCTTTCAAACATGCAGTTAATTAGAGTAAAGCATAGACATTTCACCAAAAGTGACATCTCTAAGATTAATCTTCCTTTCATATGGAGAGATTTAATCATAGTTTTTGGCTCCTTCTCCACATTCCTTAAAGAAGCTTATCTTGAATCTAGGTTCTAATTAGGTTCTAATTAACTCACATTTACAAACAATATGAAAGACACTTAAACACCTTCATGCGCTTTTATTAAACCATATATAGTTTAACACGAGTCTAACAAACGGCGCTAGATTATAAATAATGAATATCAAAGCAACATTGTGTTCATTCAGGATCTTTGATGTGCTCTGGTGGTTGTGGGAAAGAAAAATCTATTAATCATTTGTTCTTGGAATGTGAATTTTTTTTGGAAGAATTTGGACTTGTGTTCTAAATTGGCCGGTTATTTATTATGTTCTTCCGATTGATGTTTGCACGCATGCCATGCAATTTTAGGGGTCTCGTTTGTTCAAGAGGGATATTTGTCATTGATTTCAAGTACATTTGGAAGGAGTGAAACTCTCATTTTTTTCAACAAAGAATTGTCACTTGATCATTTGTTTGATAAGATCAAGCTTCATTCTTGGTGGCAATTGAAGGCTCAAAACCCAACATATTTTTTGGATTTTAATTTTTTATGGTCTAATCCGACAACTTGTATAGGTTACTTAATATCTTAAAGTCGTTTTGTTGAGTCCGTTTTTGAGGCACACCTTATGCTAGAATAATTTTCATCATTTTTTAATATATTTCTAGCTTCTTAAAAAAAAAAATGTAGCAACTAGCAATAGTCACATAAAAGTATTGGATAATAAAAAAAAAATCTCGCGAATAGAAAGAGATACATATCTTAACTTCAAACGGGAAATTCTCTCTCACAATGGCTGCAAATGGTTATTTTATCTTCTTCTTCTTCTTTTTTTTTTTTTTTTTTTTTTTTGTCAAGGTTATTTTATCTTTACTTGAGATACTATTGAACACTTTTTTCTTTGTAGTAAATGTTGAAATATTTTGTATGGTTTTGGTCTTTTTCTTACTATTTGTTCGCTTATCTTGAATAAAGACCTGAACTTTCTTCTTCACATATGTTTTATTCTTCTCCGACACATAAGAGCTGAGAAAATATAATAATTTCATCTTCTATTTTGTCATCAATATTACAACAATTTCATCTTCTATTTTTTTCATCAATATCAAGGACATCGTAAGTGTAGAATTCATCTAATTTATATGACATTTGATCCACACTCCAATTAGGGAATGATATTTTAATAGTAATTCGGAGTTTGTTAGAGAGGTAAGTAAAGTGTGGTCAATGATGGTTTAAGCTGGGATTTAAATTCGAATTTGTTTGAATGATTCATCCTTATATGAAGTTCACATATAATATAATATAATATACTCCCTCCGTCCCAAATTGTATGTCGCTTTAGGAAAAAAAAATTGTCCCAAATTATATGTCGCTTTAAAATACCAATGCAACATTAATGTTACTTTTCCTATTATAACCTTAATTATTTATTACTCTCTCTTCTTTCAATTCTTTCATTTATCTTTCCCATATTATTTATTAAGGACAATTTTGTAAAACAACTCATAATATCTCTTTTCCACACAATATTAATTGCATTTCTTAATATGTGTGAAATGCCCAAAACGTCATACAATTTGGGACGGAGGGAGTAAGAGGGGTGAACACTATGATATGCATGCGACCTTTACATCTAGGTCACTGTGAGCAAGTTTAAATGATAGTAAGATTAAAAGGTTCTGCAAATGATATTGTACACGTGAAGAGTGCCAGATATATACTCTATTTTCAACACTCTTGCAACATTCATCCTCTTATTCAATGAAATTCATGTGAGTTCCACGTTTTAAAAAAGGGTTTCACATAAAGTTATAGCATTCCTCTTATACACTTATTTATAGAAGATATTATTCTTTTCAACGCGAGAGTTTTCTCGCGAATAGCTCACGAACCAAAAATTGCAGTTGTAGCAAAAAAAAAAAAAACAAAAAAAGTGGTCCCCACTTACAAACATGAGAGTTGCCACAATAAAAGAAACAACGGTCGTGATGCTTTCTTGAGAAAAAAAAATCGCTGAAAACAACATTTTCCTATTCTTTTTCTCACTTATTCTCCCTCCACCAATTTCTCTTCTTTAGATTCTTCTTCTCACACCCCACTATCAACTCAAATTCAAACTCCATTTTCTTTTTCAAGTTCCTTACAATGCGGGGTAACAAATATTTAATTTTGCGACCAAAGTGGCAGTAACAACTAACAGTGAAGGATCATTATTGAAGGAGAATGGAGTATTATTGTGATGTTGCATGTTGTGGTGAATGTCTACAAACCATGCAATTTGAATGGCAAGAAGACTTTGCAGAGATAATTATCATCAATAATGAAAAAAGTCACATGATAAATGGTGTTTTGGTGGAGATTTTAACTCTATTTCCTATAATGATAAGAGAAAATGAGTGCTACGTTACTACAACGTAGATGAGATTTAATATTTCAATGAACTTATAGAGGGGGTTGATCTTATTAACTTCCTTTTTCTTTTGGTGGCGATCTTGTTGACTTCCTCTTATAAGACAAAAGTTACATGGTCCAAATGCGATTTCTCTACCATGAGGAGCAACTCTACCATGAGAAGAATATATTAAATTATTCATATATTAAATTAATTTCTTGATTTGGGAGGAATGGTGCTCCTATTGGCCTAATCTCTCTTAGTAGGGTTTGCAAAGAGGGTCATAGGATAATTATCCTATATTGTTATGTGAGAAAGGGTTGAGTTGTGGACCAAAATCTTTCATGATGTTGAATTGTTAGAGATTAATTTGTGAAAAGCTATATCAAGCTTTTGTGAAGAAACTGTGGCGGGATATGACAATTTGTAGAGTGGAGCGGTGTTAGAACAACAATCAGTAACTGAAGATTAATAAAAAATGAAAATAAGAGGCAATAAAAACATACGATCTTTGTTAACGCAGTTTAGTCTAGATGTCTACCCCCGTGAACCGTACTTTAACAATCTCCACCTTGACAAATATCAAACTCTTATTAAGACTTCCTCCATGACGATCACATCCTGAAAACTAGGGCAATACTCCTCCTACTTAACACTGAGAAACATGCAACAAATCCATGAAATGCTTGAACTTGTCACTGATGACTGACTTGGTCAACATATCAGTTGCATTCTCTAAAATATTAACATTTTCAAGTAATATCCATCCAGATGTAAGTAATTCCATGATCTTGTGAAATCTCATATATCAATATGTTTGGTCTTGACAACACCTGATTGTTTGTCAAATAAATGACACTCTGACTATCACTTTGAAGTTTTGACTTAGTCCCCTTACTTATTATAATTTTTTTAGTCTCGACAAAAATTTCTCTACACTAAATTTTAGTCCCTTCAAACTAAATATGTGTTTATTAATTCAAGCTTAAACCACTTCCTCCATGTGAAAAATCGCTAAGTAACATTAATTTTCTTAATGAAAAACAACACATTTGATGAAATCTTGACAAAAGAGTTTAAATATAATTAAAAAAATTGGTATTGTTAGGAACTAAACTGCAATAAAAAAACATTTGTAGTGAATCGTAGTTCTGAAATTAATTTTCGTAATTTCCTAATAAAATTATTAATTAACATTATTGTTTAGGGTTGATTAGAATTTGTATGAAGATAAGGATGGGTGTGAATCTTAAAAGCGACGAATGAATGATTGTTTGAAACGTGTTAATGTTTCATGTTTAGGATGTACATTACTGAAAAACTGACTAATTTATTATTCTTTTGTACTTGAGTGTCTAGGCAAATTCATAGATAAAATCTCTAGTTTGATTTATTAATTTGTTTCTTTGAAACATTTATCAGCAAATCAAATATCAATTAAAAGTGAAGAAGGACAATGTGAGCTTTTTTGAATAAATGTAGAGGTGGAAAGCGTGGGGTATAAAAGAAAGAAAACCAATCTAAAAACGACACCAAATTGTTTGCAACCATCTAACATGCTTTTTGGTTCAATCAATCTTTTGAAAGTTTCGTACCCCAAAGACACATCAAATTGTATCTTCTGTCATGTCATGTCATGTCGATATCCGTCTACGAAGCGGTACAATTTTTTTTTATCGGAATTTGAACCCCTGATCTTATATATATTATGCATTATTCTTATTAACTGAATTGATAACAAAGCGCTATGAATTTGGTTCCTCCAAAGTGATTTAATAGTAAAATGAATGATATCGTTATCTATTGTAGAAGATCATCGTTTATTCTTTCACACTTTAACCAACTTTATATAGTTCTTTAAAAAAAATACATAGTGATATTAAATTAGCCAACTAAGAAATAGTCAATTCGCAATTGGTGTTATTATTATCAGCATGGAATTGACAACTTTCAGGGTAAGAATTCCAGAGAATCATAATTCATTGTTATAAAGGTTAACTTAATCATAGAATCATTACATTTACACACTTTCTACACACAAAAAATATCTCCCACCCACGACGTTTAGTGACTTTACCATAAGAGTGTTTGCATGTATATCACCCTTCTTTAGAAGAAGAAAGAAGCTAAGGATCAAAAGTCGATGGTTCAAAGTCACCTCCAACTCTTTGACCATAGAATTCAAATCCGGCGCAGATCAAATATAATATACCAAAATAACACTAAAATTTAAATAATATAATGGGGCTAAGCCCACTCTTGCCACCACATACATACATTCAGCCTTGAAGTTCTTCCATTCAATGATACTTACAAAGACTATAATTACATTAAGCTTAGTAATGTTGGGTATACATTTGAAACCAAATATATAATGCTATGCATTAATTTGATAACGAAACCATATGGATGGACCTAATTAACCTTCTGTAACTCTAGGGATCATTTTAGAATATTGATACTGAAGATTAAATTGATACAGAAATATAATTTTAGAAACCAAATTAAATACTTATTTGGACATGTGGTGAATATGCCTTTAAATTTGTGAGAGTGAGTTTTTAGTTTCTCGCAGTGATTATTTGAATAAGTTTGCAAGGTCATTCGAATCATGTTACAAAATTTTGCTTATGAATCCACTTAAACTAGTCTAATAGTGTTGCCTTAAGACCTTGTAGTACGTGGAAAACACTAAATGGAATCAAGGTTTCATGTTGAGAGAGATTAATTAAGAGCAATTTTGGATTGGGAAATATGTTTTAAACACCTTAGGTAATTAATAATAATTAAGAAAAGGTTTTAAGCTTTCTCTATGGAATCCCAAAGTGAAAATCATGGAGGATTGAAAGAAAAATAGAGAGATTAATATTCATCTTCAACAATTGAGATCGATTTCTTGTAATTTTTTTGTATCTATTGTAAAGACTCGTTGAAATCTCTCCACCAGACGTAGACTATTTTTTGAGCCTACATTATTCTACTACTCTATTTTTATTTGCTAAATCGTTTAATTTGTTTGTCATTGTTATTTATTCTACTTTTCTTGTCGAATGTGCATGTCTATAATAGAGACAAATTAAGTATAATACGTCAAAATATATTTAGATTTTTTCAACACATCAAAGACACACAATCCATTATAGATAGGGAAATGCATATTTGTTTACAAGCTAATGGCACTATATAGCATAGCCTACCCAACAAAAAAAAAAAGGATATTTACAAAAAGAGTACCTAAAATCCAACTTCATGTAGTCCATAATTTTGAAGTTGTAATGTTAAAATTCCATAAAATCAAGCACTCCATTTCCCTTCTCAAACCAAAAAAAAAAAAAAAAAAAAGTGACATGTTTGTTAAGTCACATGAGTTTGTTGATTCTCATCCCTATTCTGTGAATCTAGACTCAACAATGTCTCTTCAATCTCTAATGAAGAATTAGGTAACTTGCATTTCATTTTCTTTAATTCCTCATTTGAACAAATGAAAATCTTCTTTACCATGTTGCAAAATTCCCTGCATGTATAAAAATATGGCACATGCATGACACATGTGACATGTCATAATATGTAACATGTTACTATTGAAAGTTATGTGTACAAAGGTTGATGTTACTTACGGCCATGGATCATCACCGACAAGCATCATGTCATTTTCATTATCAGTGAAAGTAACTCTCCATTTGTTTTGTGAACGTAACTCTCCTTTAATATCAAATAATTTTTCAACTTCATCTATGAGTTCATCATAACCACTTAACATGGTTAAGTCAAGTGCACGACCAACAGCTACACCTTCCATTTGCACCTTCTCAAAAACAACAAAAATATTTGAAACTCTTTGAAAATAAATTACTAATATGATCAAAGTTTTTCAAATTCAAGGACCATTTTGAAATATTAATAATTTTATGGACTAAATTGTTAATCTATTATTTTCAAGGTTTAATGTATTGTAGGCCATGCAAATATACAATTTTTTTTTAGGACTAAGGTACTAAAATCAAATACTCAACATATTATAGGGCTAATTTCAACATAGACTAATTTCAAAGGGACTAAAACAATATTTTTATAGAAACTAAAAATGACTAAAAACATATTTAAACCTAGCTTCAAAGAAAATATTGGTGATTCACTTTGAACTAAATTGTGAAGGAAAAATTTGAGTGAATATAACATTCATGATTCCTACATAGTACCAACCATTGACCTCGCTTATTCAAAGGACAACCAATTTCATATATTTTTTTTACAATATATGACTTTCCTCCAAAAATGTGAAAGGAATCTTTAGCTTTTATACTATTATTACACTAAGGCTGAAAAAAAAAATGTACCTTAGTCCTTGTTCTCATGGATGGTACAGTAGCCAGCTTGTTCTGCCATTCATTTGGTGATGCATCAGAAATTATTTTCTTCTGCTGCCCCTTGTTGGACAGTGAATAGTTAGGACTCTGAACCTTTTCAGTTTCACATGCGTTGGTGGTAAGGATAATAGATTCTTTGGGACCACTTGTAGTAACAATGGTTAAACTTGGACATCCAAGTTCTTTCTCTAAACAAGAATTAACACTGCAAGATTTGTTTTTGTTATTCAAATTAACTCCAAATAACCAACAATCTAGAGGATTCTCGTTCTTTTTCGGGTCTTCTACTCGGTCGCATGTGAGGCCATCGCTCGGTCTAGATGCGATGTTTGTGTTAGCGTAAGGGTTGGAAGTTACATTCAAATGTGGTGAATTAGGCCAAATCCCTTCCACCAAGACTCTTGAGCTTACAATCTGACTCTCCTTGCCTTGGAATTCGGCAGCACCGGTTAATTGGGTGTGCTCGTGAGCTTGGGAAGATCCCGGATACCAAAAACCTGAAGCAGTTATAGGATTGAGTTCAAACCCAGATGAACGAGAAAATACTAACATATCAACTAATATACTAAAAAATATTCATTGAGAGAACTATTGTCAATAATGTTTTCGCACCGCAAGATGAAACATCGGCAGGCCTAGATCTTTTGCTTTTGACTGATGTTTGAGCGACATTCAAAGTAGGAGAAGCTATAAAAGGTTCTATCTCCCATGAAGAAACTCTTTCTGGTCTTGGAATTGTTGCTGCTTCATCCCATTGAACCTAAGTGGCAAAAAGTTTTACATGCTCAAATGGTATGTATACAATTAACAGAAAAAGGAAATAAAGATAAGAAATTTAGATCAACCTTCAATGATCTCCAGTGAGAATTTGACCATCCTGCAGAAACATCACCAACCCCAACAATAGTGCCAGAAAATCTGATCAAATAATCAGACAGTAATAAATATCAATTTACAAGACAATAATGGCCTGTTTAGATTGCCTCATTTGAACTTAACTGCACATAAACACTTAAGAGACTGTTTGGTAGCAGCTTATGACACTTCCAGAAGCTACTTTTACCTTATGAAAACATCATATATTAATAACTTATACATAAGCACTTATATGATAAAGGTCTATTCTATAAGCGCTTAAGTAAGTTATTGATCCAATTAGAGCCTAAGTTAATCCAATTAGAATACCTTCTTTCAGGTGAGTCCTCTCCTTCAAATCTCATCTTGAATCTCATGCCAACAGAAAATTTATGATTGTTGACTGCCTCCAAATACTTATTCAAACCAACAATAAACTGACTAGTCCTGAATGGATCAAAAGACATGTTAAAAATTTCACAACTTTTGGTTTATAAGCTGATGAAATGCAATAAATTACAAAAACTACGAACCTTGGTTTGTAATAAACGACAAACATGGTACGAGTCATAACAGCATGGGAAGCAGTAGCAAGCACACCAAGATGCATGCTTTGGCTTGATATCACAGATGAAGGCATAGGACTGTGCTGCTTAGCTATACGCCTAACGCCAACTCTCAGTTGCCCGTTCTCTCCCCTACAACGATCAAGTCAAGACCAAAGCTTAGATGATGAATCTTAACTAACTTGCAACTAATACTAACAAATTTGTGACTACTTTTAACAAACTCCAACTATATCTAACAAATCTCCAACTATATAACATCGAAAGCAGAAACGAAAATTATACAAACAAAACCCGAATACCTTAGGAAAACAAAAGCATCTCCGGCCACCAATCTTTTGGATGCGACAAATGTACTCCAGCCGGTTGTAAGCAAGTGCCTCCTCGGTTGACCTGATCACAGTAGTGGAAGGGATATAAGAACCATGTCACTTCCATTTCTCATTCAATGCAAATCATAGAATTCATTCATTCAAGAATTTGAATATGACACTAAAATTAGAGAATGAAAATAAGACTACAAATTACCTCTATATATGTGTTTAAACTTCCACTCAAATCCATGAAGATCCTTTGCTGCTAGCTCCTGAGTTGGAGTTGCTGGTGCCATGTCCTACGATATACATAAACAAAAATCATTTGAAATTAAGAAAAATCAAAATGATAGCATCATCCAAAGAAACTCGGTAAGAAAATTACCAATGGCGGCAAGCACTCGGTAGCATGTTTCCTCAGAACTGAAAATCCACCATGTGTGCTAGTATCAGATGCAGTTAATATTTTGCAAAATGAGTGAAACTTCTGTTTTGGAGAATCAGAAGGATTTGGATCAGGATCTACAGGCTCAGTTTGCTGCACAAAACCATCAAGAGAAACCAAAACTAGTTTCAGAAACAGTTAAAAACTTTTAAAAAACTCACTTTTCAACATGGAATATTTTCCTTTAGCACTAGATATCTTATGAAAAAACAAGATTGAATTAGATATGCAAAGAATGAGAAATATCTCACATCTGATTCTGGAAGCAAAGCAACACAAGCATAAACCTCATCAGTTTCTTGCTCAGCCTACAAACAAAAAAAAAACATCAAGATTCTAAAACAATCATTTTCACAACAAAAAACAGACACAAGGACATGTAATGTAAACACAACAAGAGGAATCAAACAACAGTACCAACAACTGAATATTGACGACACGGCATAAAATCTTCGACGGTAAATTGAAATGTGGAATTTCCTGATTCAATTCCTGATCAGTGGATGCTTGCAGCTGCAACAAACAAAAAAACAACCCAAAAGACTAAAAAGTTTGATATGCTAGTACAACAAAAAAAGTTGTTTTGTTTAGACAAAAATTGAATACAAACTAGAACACAAAAATGGAAAAGCAACAAAAAAAAGAGTCAAAGAAAAGAAACACACTTGTTCCATGTGACCTTGAGGAAAGTAGAAAACTCTGTCACCAGTATTAGGAACATCCACCAAAGGTCCTGCACACAACTTCCATAACTCTTCATACAAATCATCATTTTTAACACCTGCAAAAACACAAGAAAAAAATTAACAAAAAATAAATGGTAAAATCTTAATGCCCTTGATTTGTTTCTGAAAAAGTTTACAACTTTAATCTTCAATTTCTTCCTCCATGTTCATAAGGTAAAAGGGTCGCTCAAATTCATATTTTTTATCAAAATTAGACAAAGAACAACACAATATTAAAAATTGCTAAAAAAACACAAGCATTTCACTTTTGTGTATGAACTTTGAAAGTAACCAAAGAGAGTAATAAAATATGAAATTCCAACCACAAATTATTGACCTTTTTCTTGTTGAGAACTTCCTCCTGGGACCCTTAGATTACACTCAAGATGTGCCATTCACCAACAACAAAGAACAAAACAACAACTATAGAAGAAGAAGATGAAGAAGAAGAAGCTCCTTGAAAGTAGCCACTAATAGATTAACCCATCAATAACTCATGAGAGAGAAAACATGAACCAGAAATGATGAGAGTTAAATGCATGTTTTTGGTTTTTCAGTTACACACATAAAAATAAGGTAGTACTAACTTCATGATTTTTTTTCAGTTACAAAAAAAAAACATTATAGGATTTGGTTTTTTTTTCTCTCTCTTGTTTTCTTTTTTGTTTTGTCTTGGGTTTGTTGGTGAGTGACAATGAATGAAAATCAAAGATCACTTTTTTGTTTAACTCATTTGATTTCACTTGTTGAAGCTGCAAAACCAAAACCAACTTTTTGAAGAGTTGTTTTTCTCTTCCTTCCTTTAGGTGATGTCTTTGTCTTTGATTGTTTCTCCCAAAAGAACCTGAACGAATCCACGTTACCAACTTGCCAACGTTGTTGCTTTTTTCTGCTCTTGTTTCATAATAATGTTGCAGTTCTTCACAGTGCTGTTTCTTTCTCTCTCTCTCTCTACACTTTCACTTTTACATTACACTTCTTTCTTTCTCTTTCTATAGGGACTCTAGTCCTATTACTCTATAGATTCACCTTAGCCTAGTGCAATAACTTATTCTCCTCAACTCATTATTGGTTATTGTATTTTTATTTTATAACAAATAGTTATAAATAATTTACAAAATCAAATATGCAATTATTTTTGTTATTTACTCCCTCCATCTTATTTTACCTGAGCCCCGGACTCATTTCACATTTATTAAAAAAAAATGTATAAATGAAAGAGAGAAAAATGGATTTGAGTATTCTTATCAACTATTGGTGCATTCTTCTTTATCATAAATGCAAAGTAAAATATATTAAATTAGGGGTGATGAAATGTTTTTTCTAGATTACCTTTGAAGAATGGTGAGTAATTTACCCACCAACCAATGAAAATGAGCAATTTGTTGGTGGGGTCAAGATAGTTCATGGATACACTTAAAAATGTGCTTATGTGGCTAATGTGTATTGGTTGGGGTAATTACCCACCATTCTTCCATGGGTACCCTAGTTGTCACCGTGATGAAAATAGCATTAAATAGTGTTATAATTGAAAAAAAGTAATTAATATTGTATTAAAAAGTGAAATGGGTCAATTTTTCTAAGACAATACTTTTTTGCAAATGGCTCATTTATTATGGGACGAGGGAGTATCTTTTTTTTTTTTTATCATGATTTAATTTTTTATGTTATAAAATGACAATATTTTTTAACTTTTTATGAGATTTTTTCAATGAAATTTGAATTTTTTGGTATGTACAATGAAAATTTGGATTTCTTTACGAGTTTGATGAGTTTTTTGATGATTTGTTTTGGAAATTTTGATCTTTTTTTATTAAAAAGAACAACTATGTTGATATTTTATAAGATAAATGACTAAATCAAAACAAAATAAAAAATAAAAGACTAAAATGTTATCTAAAATTAAATTAAAGAACGAATTATATAATTTTATCTATTTTTTTTATTAAATAACATATTTGACACTTTATAGAAAAAGACAGCTTATTACCAAATGAAAAAACATCGTTCATAACTAATTATAGCCTAAAAGAAAGGAAAACAAACAATAAAAAAAAAAAAAAAAAAAAAACAAACAAATAATGCATAATCCTTATATACACACAATGTTGGATAACTTTTTAATTCTCAATTACTCTCTTTTTATGGTGTTTATAATGAAAGATTTGCATATTAGTCAACTCAACAAAGATATTTATTTTATGGAAAATGTTAACGAGTGTTTCGAGACACTTTTTAAATATTTTAAATGATAAATTTTTAATGAAAAGTTGTGTATTAAATGTATTGAAAGTCATAATAGTTGACTTTTTTAAAAAATAATTATTAAATTTAGAATGTTTAAAGAGCGTCCGGGGCATTCGTTAATAAGACCTTGCTTTATTTACACTCTCACGATGCTTTCACTTTTACATTACACTTTTTTCTCTCTCTCTCTATAGAGTCTAATCCTATAGTCTATGTATTCACTTTAGCTTAGTGCAATTTATTCTTCTCGACTCATTATTGGGTACTGTATTTTTATTTTATAGGAAATAGTTACAAATAATGCATGTTTATACAATATCAAATACCCAATTATTTTTTATTAACCACTGAGATTTGATACAAAACCTATTAATAACTAGTGATATGTATCTTTATGAGCTTAGCTCAGTTGATAGAGATATTGGTAATTTATACGCTGTGGTTGGAATTCAAACCTCGGACACCACTTCTTCACATTTAAAATGTGTGAGCTCTAGTCACTATGCTACTTGAAGAAAAAAAAACTAATGATATGTTAAAAGAAAAAAAAACAATAAAAAATCAAATAATGCATAATCTTTTTTTTAAGGAATTAATGTATAATCCTTATATATACACAATGTTGAATAACTTTTTAATTGTCAATAACTCATTTTATTATGTTTATAATGAAAAGATTTACATATTAGTCAACTCAACAGAAATATTTACATTATTTGCACTTTCACGATGCTTATTTCACTTTTACATTACACTTTTTCTTTCTTTTTCTCCCATGTTCTATGTATTCACTTTAGAGTAAATAGGCAATTATCCCTATTGAAATTGTAAGTTTCGTCAATTATCCTTTTGAAATTAACAAAATTTCAATTACCTTCGAAATTTCACAATGTTAATCAATTTACCCCTCCGTCAAATTTTTCTGTTAGAGAACATGACGTTTTGCAAATATTCCCCCTGAAGTTTTGCACTTATGTGCAAACTGCCCCCCAAATTTAAAAATTTAAATATTTTTTTCTTAAAGACAAATAATTAATAGTTAAATATTAAAACTAATTATTAATTTTTGAATCTGGGAAAACTATATGCATATATACATCAAAATGGGGAAAAATATGTATTTTTTAAAGTAACAATAATTGAATGATTTGTGGATTAATTTCATAGGTGAAGAAATATATGTCTAAATGTTTGACATTTATCAATAAGTGTTCCTCTATACATACCGATCACATATTTCATTTGCTGATGATTTGTGTCTTTTTTACATGAATATAACTTAATATGATATATATGATATGTCGTCTGATAGTATTGTGGTGTGAGTTAGATTGTATACGATGAATGATTGTCCCTGCCTAAAGCACAAACAAGAAGTTAGAATGAAGTTTTCTATAAAGTGTGTAAACAAGAACAAATCATATGAAAATATTTGGGGTTGTGTAGTTTAAATTGTTTGAACAAATTGTTAAACTGAGTTGGAGGAGTTAAAAGACTAAGATGGTGAAGGAGAAAATATAAATTTAAAACTGATTATTAATTTGTCTATAAACCCCTAAAAATAATAATTTGTCTATTAGAAATAATCATTATTGTCACTTTAAAAATACACATTTTTTCCTATTTTGATGTATATATGAATGTAGTTTTTCCAAACTCCAAAATTAATAGTTAGCTTTAATATTTAAACGTTAATTGTTTGTCTTTAAGAAAAAATAATATAAATTTTTAAGTTTGGGGGGCATTTTGCACATAAGTGCAAAACTTCAGGGGGTATTTGCAAAACGTCATGTTTAGTAACAGAAAAATTTGACGGAGGGGGTAAATTGATTAACGTTGTAAAATTTCAGGGGGGTAGTTGAAGTTTTGTTAATTTCAAGGGGGTAATTGATGAAACTTACAATTTCAGGGGGTTAATTGACTATTTACTCATTCACTTTAGCCTAGTGCAATTTATTCGCCTCAACTCATTGGTCACCGTATTTTTTTTATAAGAATTAATTATAAATTATGTTGTTTTTTTTTTGTCAGGTAGCCTAGTGTATAATTCACCTTATAAAGTAAATAAGTGGGGTGTCCGGAGTTCGAACCTCGGCCCCTATATATAATAATGTATTGTCCTACCAACTGAGCTATGCTCACGGGACATAAATTATGTATTTTTATACTATGTTAAATACGTTTTTAGTTATTTATTGAACATCCAAAAATTAACAACACACCCAAATAGAAATGTACCATTTATACATAACAAATAGTAAATTGGTTCAAGTGGTAAATGACTTGCTTCTTAAGCATGTGGTCAGGAGTTTGAAATATGGCTCATGCGTATGAAGAAAAAAAAATCCCCTTAGGGGAAATCTACCTTGTGTGAGAAAAAATCAAGTTAAAAAGGGAAAGCTATCTTGTTTCTCCCATTAATTCCCTGAGATTAATCTTTGTTAATGGTAGTTGAAATTTTGCATCAATATCATGCTAACCTAAAAAAATGCACCATTTATATAACTAATGATATAAGAGAAACCAAATTAAAGCAAGTAAAATATCATTTGGCAAATGGTAAAATGAGATGTTCTACGGAACATTCATGAAAGAGAGTAAAGAAATGCAAAGGGCAAAGTTCATTAAATCATATTGTGTTTGAAAAAAATGCAAAGGGCAAAGATCGATCTAGAACTTCATTGTAACTTCTCTCGGTTGAAAGTCGTTTTATATTGATGTAAATCTATCAGGGTGTCGTCAAACACTCATTTTGATATATGAAAGAGTTGTAGTATATTTTAATGAGAGTAAATCTTTGATCTCCGACTTTGTATCACTCAGATACAAACTCATTATTGTGATTTGCTCAGTAGTGACTTAAAGACAAACATGGAGAGACTTTGAGAATAATCAGTCTAAAGAGACTTAAAGAAAACTTGGTCTATAGATGCTAGCTAAAACTATTGAACCTCTAAAGGAAAAGTATGAATACTTAGCTTAAAGAGGCTTAGAGAATACTTGGTGTAGAGAGGCTAGCTAAGAATACTCAACTTGAAGATGTAAAATATTAATATTGCCAGTGTTTGAAGAGGCTGGACAAATAATAATTATTAATGGATTAAGTCATTCGCATGGGGAAGACAAAATCACCATGTTAGAGGCGAACTAGACTAGTTATCGATTGAATATAGTGAGTGAGTATAAATGAATCGTGTAATTCTCTCTTCCCTTGCTCTTTTTACTTACTTTGCGCGAGTTGTTATTGTTTAATTTTGGATTTTAATTAGAGTATTATTATTTGAACAGCTATATGAGATAACTTTTGTGACAATTTCTTTTTTCTCTTTTTTTATTGGTCAAAATCAATGGAGAGAGAAAGAGGAAAAGAGAGAATAAAAGGATAATGTGAGTATGAGAGAGAAAATTGTCAAAAAATTGTGAGAAAGTGGTTGTACAAATATCATTTCTCTTTTAATTAATCGCTTCAAATTGAAGTTAAATGATTTAGTAAAAATTTATCTTTGTGTTAAAATGATTTTGAAAGAAGACTATGGTTCAACCAAACACATGTCAAATGGAAAGGAAAAAAAATGGCCAAGACAATTAAACCCATCTTTCTTGTGTTTTCTAATACATTCATAGTGTATGTTTGTTTCCACTTTTGAAGAAGAGAAAATTGAGTTTGCCAAATATGATTGATTTTTTTTCTCTTCAAAATTGATTATAACTAAAATTTGAATTTGGAATTTTTGTCTCTACAACCGATGTTTGGCATCAAATTGATGGCTTTACATTCAAGTTGATTTTAAGGCAAAATCAATCCATTCAATATCAAGTCTGTCACTGCATAACTCAACACTATAGTAGTAGACTATGAGCTTAACCATTTTACCTCTAATCAGGCTCAACGGTGGATCTTTTGCATTCTATTCCAACTTAATTGCACCTAATTATATCGTTAAATGTTAAGGAACGTAAATGACTTAAATGTTTTTTTGGTCCCTTAACTATTTAATTGGTATCGTTTTGGTCCCTTAACTAAAAAAAAGATTGTTTGAGGATTTTAAGTTTTTTTTAAGTCTCGTTTTGGTCCCTTATGTTAGGTTTCCGTTAGTTTTAATAAAAAACGTTAAGTGTGGACACGTGTCACCTTGTCATTGGCTCTGAGTTTTTTTTTTTTACAAAAATTTTTTATAAAAAAAAATTAATTTTTTTTTAAATATATATATTTTATTTTTTTGTAAAAAATTCCCAAAACCATTGACAAGGTGACACGTGTTAACTCTGGGACACGTGTCACTTTGTCATTGGCTTTGGGATTTTAAAAAAATAATAATTTTTTTGTAAAAAAAAAAAAAACTCAGAGCCAATGACAAGGTGACACGTGTCCAGGAGTTAACTTTTTTTAAAAACCCTAACGGAAACCTAACAAAAGGGACCAAAACGAGACTAAAAAAAAACTTAAAATCCTCAAAGAATCTTTTTTTTAGTTAAGGGACCAAAGCGATACCAATTAAATAGTTAAGGGACCAAAAGAGCATTTAAGCCAACGTAAATTTGGTGACCAATTTTACTTTTTCCTTCTCTGATCTGTTTTTTTTTTTTTTTTTTAAAGTCAAAATGAAATATTACTAATCAAAAATGGTTCAACTAGCACAAGATGTGCCAAGAACAACCATCGAAAACAAATACTCCCTCCATTCCTTTTCTTTTGATGTTTTAGAACTTCATGTATATTTCAAAACTTTTGATGTTTTACTGAATTTATTATTGCTTTCTCAAGTTTATCCTTGTTGAAAAACACAATAAACTATTAAAGTAGTTGTGACATTTGGTTTATCACATGTGAATTTAATGATAAATAATGACATTTAAGTAAAAAAAAACACAAATGTTTATATACTTTAATTACTCCCTAAAACTTGTGTCAAGAGTTAAAACATCAAAAGAAAAGGAATGGAGGGAGTACAAAGTTAATAACCTGCTGTCATAAAGCTCAATGACAGACAAAAAGAAACCAAAATAAACTACTCTCTAATACCCATACATAATAAAGGGTTCCACCATCAGTCATTGTAACTGAAAGCAGTAGAGAGCAGCTTAGCTTTTAACCAAGAAAAATACATAAACTTGACATAATCTAATAACTTAATCAAATCCTGAGCTTTGTTTTTAAAAATCTTGTTGTTTCGCTCCTTCCAAATGACCCAAACAGTAGAGTGCCAAATAACTTAAAGATAAATTTGTGTATACCACGGCAAACCCGCCTAATGACCAAAGTGGCGGAAATGATCAGTAACCAAGTGAGGTGATATGAAAGTGATACCAGCCCACTTATAAATGAGATGCCACAAGCCGCCAAAGATGTTACAGCGCAAAATGAGGTGAACCGCCGTCTTCAGACTGCCACAACCTCCAACACAGTTGTTGTCCTCATGATGAAGTACCCTTCTACGAAGCAAATTATCTTTTGTTGGCAATTTTCGAAAGAGTCGCCAAACAAACAGTGAAACCTTTAGCGGAACTTGCTTCAGCCACAACATGTGAAAAGTGCCCCGGTCCACAAGAGAATCTGAAGATGTAAGATACTGATAGGTCCCTTTGACAGAGTAACCTTTGATAAGATCGAGAACCCATCTCCACCTGTCAATAATAGTGTCCTGCAAAACAATGTCAGACAGCAAAGCCGCACACTCTGCAACAGACTCCTCCACACCCAGGCACCACCATCAATTGTCCACGCTCTCTCCTCCATCTCCCTCACTGAAGTCCCCTTATCTAGAGTCAGATAAAAAAGGCGGGGAAATTGCACTTTTAAAGGTGCTCCCCCAACCCAATTATCTAACCAGAAGTAAGTATTCCTCCCTCCACCCACCACCCTTCGAACATTGTCATCAAACCAACTCTCCACCCCCAAACCTACACCACATGGAATACCTGACAACATCCTCCACCAAACCGAGCTATCATTCCCACCCTCCTTCAACCACCCCCTTTCTCCCCGTACCTCGCCTTTAAGACTTGATACCATAAACTCTCCTTGTCCATCAACATCCGCCGGCACCATTTCCCTAGCATGGCGACATTAAATTCCATCAATCTCCTAACGCCTAACCCACCCTCCTCCTTCGGTAAACAAACAGTGTCCCAATCAACCCAAACCATTTTTCTAACATCCTCACCGGCCACCACCCATATTTAAAAAAAAAAAATTAGATTCTATGGAAGAGATTATACATGTGGGGGCCTTGAAGAAGGAAAGAAAATAAACTGGTAGCGATGACAGGACATATTTGAGGAGAATTAGACGGCCGCCAGACAACAAGAATTTGCTTTTCCAGTTCGACAATCTAGATTTAATATTGTTCAAAATCGGTCTCCAAAAGTCTAGTTTACGCGAATCTCCTTTGATAGGCAACCCCAAGTACACAAAAGGAAAGGCACCGACACGACAATTCATATGCAACGCGGCCTCAAACAATCAAGAACCAAACACATTAATTCCTGTTAACAAACTCTTGTGGAAATTAACTCGTAAACCCGATAGTTTCTCAAAAATTAACAGCATATCCCGCATAACTGCACATTCAACCAACTCTTCTCACCAATTACTAATGCATCATCAGCAAATTGAAGGTGCGATAAACACAAGTCACCTCCATGTCCCACTTTGTAACCATGAAACAGCCCTGCTTCCAATATAGACAACATAAGCACATTAAAACATTCTGCTGCCAGTAAAAAGAGAAACGGTGAAAGTGGATCACCCTGTCGTATCCCACGTTCGATAAAAAATTCTTCTGTAGAACTCCCATTAACTTTTTTTTTCTCATTAAAAAAAACAGGGTTTACTTTTTAAATGCCACAATTTACTATTTCCTTAGTGTATGTATATAACCACAGTTATTTATCTATTTATTTAATATATATATATATATATATATATATATATATATATATATATATATGTGTGTGTGTGTGTGTGTGTGTGTGTGTGTGTGTGTTGATTTTCATTAGTTGTCATCCAAAATAGATCGAAGATGAGGAAATCAACGTTGAAAAAAAAACTTGGACTTATATATAGGATCTTTAATCACATTAACTTAATTGCTTCTTGCCCTTTTCTATGCCAAAAAGCATCATCTAGCTCCCAACAAATTATGCAGCTGATTTTATTATTTAACAGTAATAAAAGAAGAACACTAGTCAAGTTTGCTACAGTATTTTCATTACGCCATGGTCATGCAATGTTAAAAAGGATATCAAAATATACACATTTCCTCTTAAGTTAACACTTAAGCTACTTAGTTGCACCTTTAATCTTATGGAATATATTCTCCGTTAGTTTTAATTTATCAAACTTTCGCAAAGTAGATGCCATGCATGACTATGTATTTTATTGATATATATTAATCGTTCACATTACTGCTCATAAACCAAGTGAATGTTCCATAAAAAAGGTGAAATATGTTATTAGAAAATGTGTCCAGTTGATTATAATAAACTTTGTTAAGTCTTTCTTAGATTTGAAGTAGGTATCATATCTTTAATTAGGCATCTCCTTGGAAATAATATTTTTACTCAAGAAAGAATGCTAGAAATAATGCTAATAATCTAAAATATAACAAGGAAGTAATTATATATGACCAATGATTTATATTCTTGTAAGAGATGGAATATTTTTTAAGATTTTTTTAAAAAAAAAAAACCTATGAAATATATTAAAACTGTCCATGCGTCTTAACCAACACAAGTTGTGTTTGAAAATTAAAGTATCGAGATAAACAACATGAGAACTTTCATATAAAAAAAAAAATCAAACTAAGAAAACAAAAAAAAAAACTCAAAACCAGGTAACAAATCTCAAATAATCAATCGGACTATGCCACCAGTACCACAGTTAAAGAACAAAAGACAAAACACCATTTTTCGTTTTCAACCATGAAAAGGTTAAAAGTTTAACTTATCAACAACTATATTTTATAAGTTCATTTTTTTTTTCCTGTACAACTGTTAAATTTTAAAAATTATATAAAAATGAGTACTGCCAATATAGTTATAATTAGGGTGATTTTATTTTTAATTAACATATTATTTTATTGTAATGATAGGCATATCTATAGAAATTTTACCGGCACACATAGAGAATCACATATATCACTAAAAAAAAAGAGAATCACATATACAAATTTCCGTACAAACAAATACAAAAATAGAAAAACTTGTATATTCATCCATGCGATACGGTCAATACTCAACACCTAATAATAAAAGTAGTTAGATCAGAATCATTAGTAAAATTCATATTCGAGATTAGACTCTTCATTATTATTTTTATAATGGCAAAAGAATAAAACAAAAAATAAAAAAGATTCATTACTTTTTTTCTACTTTAATGACCCTTAAGCCAAATGTACGCGTGTGGTTTGTAACATGAACTGCATGGTTACAACATTAACGAAGTCAAAGTACTTTATATGTAAGTGGAATAGGCTCAACTAAGTTAAACTTTGTACTTCATGTTGTTTCAATTACAAGAAACTTTTCATTTTTTAAGTTTATTGGTTTGTCTAACATGTGCAATATTGTGCATGTTAAGACAACTAAAAGTAGTAATTTTTTATTGAAAACCAACAATTATTTATTAAAAGTTACATATTTAATATAAAAAACATAAGTTCCAAGTCAAAGTTACTACTTTAAACTTCTTATCATGATAGAAAAACCCATTAAATAAATGTTTTTTTTAAGCAAAAAATCATGGGGGGCAGAGGGGTCTCCGCTGCTCCACCCTAATTATATTAAAAGAAAGATAAAAGTACAAAAAAAGAAGGGGGACATAAACCGAAACCCTCCAAGAAACAACAAAAAGAAAGACCAAAAGAGATAGAGCGAACTAAAAGCAAGAGGGACCGCAATCCCTTAAAAACTAGTGAGGCGATCGGTTGGAAGAACCAACCTTGAACCCTTTGCTAGCCTCAGTCACCGGCTTTGACTTCTTCTTTTTTCTTGGAACCACCAACTGGAATTGATGATGAACCAAATCATCGATCTCTTCATTCTGAGACATATTAGCCCAGAAATCACTTTAGAAATTCATAGCTTGTTGGGCTGCAATAGGAGCACTGATAATCCCTAAATCTTGCATATCATGAATAACATTTGCATTAAAATTTGATAAGTTAGGGTCCGTCACCACTATGGACTTACCAAGATCTCTCAAAGGAAGTGAGTGTGTTACCACTTCCTCGCACTTGCTTATCAACAACTGTACTATAAAAATTTAGATTTAGGAATGCTTATAGCTTATCATTACGCTGCTTCATAAATCGTCAATATATTTTTCATAACAAGCGTTTGTGCTTCAGAAGCTAAAGGATGTTGTTTAAAAAGTTTAGAAAGGTAGCATTTTATAAAAAAAATTGTATTTATTACATATGCTTGTTTTAATTTTTTAAAAGAATAAATACCATATATATATATATATATATATATATATATATATATATATATATATATATATATATATATATCAATTTTGACCAAAACCTCATGGGCAGCCTCAAAGAACAGTCTTGAGAGTGCTCAAGTTAAATAAATAATTATAATCATTATGTGTCCTCAAGAAAATCTCTCTTTCTATCAGTGTCTGATGTAAATTGTCAATAATCAATTTTATGCTTCCACAATGTTTGATAAAATAATAACATAGGACACAAACTGTGCTAGAGGACAGACCAATAACATTGGGGATACTTTCTGTGGGGAAATTATTGTAGTGGCATTGGTGGGAAAGGCTGAACCTTCTGGCTCATACCCCTTCTCTAATGCACTCAGCACAATTTCATAGTACCATATCCATTTTTTTAGCAACATTGTACTATATCCATTGAAGTGGAATTTAATTAATAGTGTGAACATTAATTAGTAGGGTGCCAACTATTGCTTCATTTTTTTATGATTAGGATATGAAATGACCTTTGCTCCATCTCAAGAGATATGTTCTCTATTAATTTAATGTCTGTGTATTTTTTATGGCTTTTATTTATAATAATTGTACAAATAGTTTTTACCATTCCTAGGAAAAGAAATATTAACCTTATCATATACTAGCATCATATAATTTTATTCAGCCGATCTTTAGATTCCATTAAGATTAGGGATATGATCCCTCCAATATTAATCAGAAATTAGAGATTGGATCATTTGGTAACAATTTTTTTTGTTTAATTAGCTATATAATGTTGTCCTATGACATGACTTGACTTAACATAAATGATTCCATTCCCTATTGATTAGTTTTAAAATTTTGGCATAAAGCTAGTATCTTTGTAGAATCTTGTCAAATTCCTCCGACCATTACTTTGGATTGGATTATTTATGAAACCCTTTTTCCTTCTCTCTCATCTTTATAACTCTAGAGAGAGATGGAGAGAGTTGACCCTTTCCCATTTTCTTATGACTTGCCTTTAGCTAGGTTAGGTACATTAAGAAAGTAGGAGTGCAGTTTTTGTGGGGCAAGTGACTTAAATGTACACCCCATGTGTAGAGACCAATTCAGTTTATGTTTCTTTGTTTCCTCAAACCGTACAAAATCACACATGATGAAAGTTGAAACACCACATAAGCACATTTATTCTTAGGTTAGGTCACATTTTTTTGAAGTAACTTTCACTTTCTTTTTTACATTAGTTTATTTTTTATTATTATTTTTTTGTGTTAATTGAGGTTTGGTTCATTGGTTTTTAGTGCATTTGATGTAAGGGTTCAATTAAAAAACATGTTAAGACAATTTTTGGAAATTGGGTTATTATATGAGCACTCCACCCATGCTCCCATGGGAGGGTAGGTGGATTAGCACTTAGCAAAACTTAATTAATTTTAAGAATGAAATTTTGGGGCCCATTATTTCTTTCTTTCCATTTGATAACTTCACCTTCATAAAACTTTTTTAAAAGCACAAGTTCTATTATATTTCAGCTCAAAGGCTAAGATGTTTGATTAATGTCGTCTTTTGAGAAAGTATGTGGTTATTAAATTCAATAAGAGCTCAAAACATTACTTAAATTTTTTAGGGAATTAGATGTCTAAACGTGGGGTTGATTTTAAAAAATAGACATTTTCTTTACTTTTTCCTTTTAAATTTTTTAATTTAGAGAACAAGATTACTAAATTATTGCATAATAATAAGAGTTTTTTCAGAAATGAACTTGTATCGTGCAATTTTTTATGAATAAAATATCAACTAGATAACATCTCCTTGATAAATAGTCATTTTCATTTCTTAAGGCTTTGCATTTTTTGTTCTATTTTTTTTTTGTTTTCATATGCTTTCTACATTGAAGATAATTTTATTACGAAGCATTGTCACTAATTATGTGTCTTTCTCCTAATGAAAATGTGAGTTTTGATTCAATATGTTGTGAGAGTCTAACCTCTTCAGCTAGATCCAACCTCTCTTGATTGTACTTACATTGCAGAATCATACGCAAATGTAACTAAAGCAATTTTCGAATAGAACAATATATGACTAATATTTAATTACTAGGGATCCAACAAGTATGGACACTAATATTAAATAGATAAGATAATAGAACAATTTGTTTTTAACCCTAAACAGTAGTTGTACTCACATTCACATGATTGTAACTTTTAAGAATATATACTTTTTTTCAATACTCATCTCTTACTTGCATTTATGTGATTAATATTTTTATAAAGAAATTGAATAGCTATATATTATGTAGTTATAGATTAGTTTGGTATGGATCCTTAGGCATGGACAAATTTGATTTAGCCTGGTCTGATCTAACTTGTTTATTTCGGTCTTATTCAATTTATTATAGTCTGATTTAGTATCTTTTTTACACACACCTTAAAAATAAAAAATAAAAACATTTTTTTACACACCCACCACACCGCACAGTATGCTGTAAACTATGCCTTAAAACCCTTCTTATAATGAAACGAATGAGCCTCCGCGCGTCACCAATCGGAAACTATCTTTTGCCGGGATCCTATTTTGAACACTAAAACTACATTCTGATAGACTTTTTTTCTCAGTTTTAAGCAACATGGTGGGTGGGAACATAACTTCTCTAATGAAATCAGATTTATAATAAATATTGGGCTTGGAGTTATTGGGTGAGGGTGATGGATCCCCCCAGCTGTTGAAAGCTACTCTTAAACACCCCCAACTGTTTTCTTAAACCACACCAATCTCGATTTATCAATTCGGACTAGCCAAGATGCAGCTTTTTCTCACGCCTAGCTGGGTAAATCCGGGGAAAAAAAGGTATTTTTTCCTCATCTTGATGGGTCAATTGAGATAGGAGCATTTTTAAAAAAATCATGGGAGTGGAAATAAAATCACATGTAGCTTTTTAACAATATCAGCTAACTTGTTTGTTAAGAAATGTAACATGGACAAGTTTTAAGTGAAAGTTCTAAGAGAAAAAAATGTGTGCAGAGCTCTCATATTTCGCCCAATATTATCAAACTGTCGAATTGAGTGGAGCAAGAGATTCATGGACAATCGAAGACATCAACAGTTTTAGATTTTGGCAAAATAAATGTGTCAAAGTGTTTGATGGTCTTGCCGATCATACCAACAACCATGTCTTGAACCACAAGAAGAAAAAATTCAGTTTCTTTCTATGGTGCAAATTATGAGTAGATTTGTAAAACTTGTTCTAGATAGGTTCCATATAACATGTTTGCCAAAAAATACAAGTGTCAACGTTCCTTTCACCTGGGAGGAACAAGGCTACCCGTCTGTGTCATTCTAAGACGGGAGATTCAAATTAAAAAACGTTGTATGGTTTATCTTAAGGATACTCATGATCAAGACCATGGGTGCTAGGTTAAATTACAACATGTTTGAAACTGGGTTTTGCACTTGGTGATTAAATTGGCTTTGCAGCCTAGAATCTAGACATGAGTCAATGTCAGCTCCTTCTTTTCAGACCCTATTGATTTCTCACACGCAATTTGGATTAGAGTTCGGACGACACAAACACTCCATAAAAATCTCAAAAACACGTTAAATTTTTTTGGATTTTAGAATCCGAATAGGGCACGGGAGAAGCTCATAGGGTGGAAAAAGTAATAGCATCAATTTCACATGCAAACAGCTCAACTTGCTTCGAAAGTCTTAAGTTGTCTTAAAAAACCTGACAAAAACATAGGTCTGGCATGTATGAAGAGAAGCCAATTAGGGGGATATCTAACTAGCTAATAAGGGGCACTCTGACTTTTTTGTGGACTATCTGCTCAGTTTGGCATCATTATTAGAGACAATGAGAGGGGGTATAGTTTCCCTAATCAAATCCCTCTTTAGACTTTTAAAATAGACTTTCAGCTGGTTAAAAAAGTAGCTAAATTAATTAGTAATATACAATGACGTGTGAATTTCACTATTAAACTCTTCAAAACAAGTAGGAGACAAATATGTCATGCTACAGACACATGCTAAACCCATAATTTAGAAAACTAAACCTAGTGTATATCCAACCCCACTAACCCATAATTCAGAAAACTAAACCTAGTGTACTTCTAACACTACTCTCCAGAGACTAACCCATAATGTATTGCTTTTGTAGTTTTTTTTTTTTTGCAATAAATGAAAATAATATACAAAAAGGCAATACTTTGAAGAGAACTTAGAAGCATGAATATAATTGCTTTTTACACTACTCTTCACTCAAAATACACTACTGTTGATTACAACAAATTTTGAGAAAAATGTGGATTTGAGAAAATAATGAATTTTTTTTTAAGTGAAGGACAGCATGCAAAACACCCAAATAATAACAATATTTTTAAACCGACTAAAATTAAACATGGAATCTCCATTAACAACCCTTCTGACATTTACTTAAATATGCAAGTTCACATAAAATTGACAGAAGACAATCACTACCATTTGCTCAAAGGCATGCATGCTCAACAAGCGGAAATGCAGGAAATTGGGGAGGGGGCCATGAAAAAAATTTACACTAAAATCCCAATAGACCAAATGGCACCTCAAACACATGCCTACAGAATTCAAAATGAGAATAACAGTAAATCTCGGTTCATCACTACCATAAAATCACGACACCGGCAAAAATTGGATGATAATAGTTGTTAAAATCTCTATGTTGGAATGCAGAAGTATACTCGACAGTAGGCAGAGGATGATAAACCACTCAAATGTTGCAAAAGGCTGAGGATCCAAACAGTGCTCAATCCCATCCCAGCACAGATCCTGAGAATTAAAATAAATGCCTGATTAGAGATCACATGTTTAACTCAATAATCATGACCTAAAAGTAACATGATTTTTTTTCACTCCAAACATGAGAAGAGAAGAGTAAGTTGTGCATTTTTCATTCATGCCCTTCAGAAGCATATATAAGTCTTTTTAAAAGTAAGATAATTTCTCTCTTCTCACTTACTACCCACCAAACAAAAGGAGAAAGATGAAAAAACATTATTTTCTCTTTCTCACAAACCAAACAGTTTATTATCTTTCTCACCTCCAACCAAGAAAAAACTTAATCACATATACAAGCTATTTATTGGAAGTAGAGAAACAACTGTGCAGCCGGTGATATTATATAAAGATTGATGGAGCATTAAGTTAAAAAGAATGGGAAAAGCACATAACAGATTTACATTTAAATACTAATAAACATCCAGGCTAGTTCGTGTATTTTCACAAAATGAATCCACACTATGGAAGTCAATGAAGGGCAATAATGAATTGAGAATACATGATTACAGTGATACGGTCCTTTCACAATATTTCATTCTAGCATCAATAAGAAAAATTCCTTAAGTTCAATGAGAAATCCATAATAATCAAATAACAAAATTTTAGATCTTCTAGATGACTCCCCGTATAAAATGCAACATGGAAATGAGTATTCCATCGAACCAAGAGGAACAAAAGAGACGTGCCAAGAAATATCTGTTCTTGCAAATTTTAGTGCCTCACATTGCAGCATAACAAACACAGATATGAATAGACAAAAAAGGGAATAAATTTTTTGTATGAACCGTAATCCCTTGCTAGTTGCTACCAATAAAGCAGATAAATATTACAACAGTAACATAAAACCAAAATACCCACAGCTAAAAGGGTCAACAATATATAAAGCTTGATTGGTATTTTGTCCAAAAGAACTGAGATGAATACAGAATAAAAGAACTGAGATGAATACAGAATAAAATAACAGCTGGTTTGAAAAAAATCGACAATGTTATGTATCTTTAAATATATTAAGGGTAGATTAAGGAAAAGTCATGGACAGAAAACCAATAGGCACATTCAAAACAGAAGAAAATAAGTCAAGTACCAACTTACTCAAACTAATGCTCGGTTGTAAGTGGTGCAAAGTTGAAGCAATGCTGTCTGATTCACAGGATCAACATTTGCAGTGATGACTTGAGGGAACCTCCCAGGGAACTGTGCACAAAGCTGGGCCAATGAAGAAACAAAAAATTCCCGGGGATCATTAATATCTGGAAGGGGGTCTTCTTGGTTCCTTCCAGCATTGTAAAGCTGGACGAAGGTGGCAGTATATCCTACATTTTCTGCAATATCTGGCATGTCAGGTTCCTCCTCAACCCTGTCTTGTTCTTGCCGAGAAAGAAGTGTCACAATACTGTCCACCATTTTACCCCAGGATGCAGAAGCTGCAGGATCCAGAAGTACGGGAGACTCACAAATGAGTCTGGTTGAAGCAACTGCAGTCAGTTTGAGCTCTATAGTTCCAGTAATCAGCTTAAGATTCGGAATCCAGAACTGGGTCAAAATCGCACTAAATATATCAGGCTGGACGGCATTCATAGTATTAACTAGATTTGCAGAACCATGCTTAACCAGAAACAGTGAACTGAATATCAAGAGAGACTTGAGGAGCTTTACTGACCGCTTTCTCTGGAGCTCTCTAAAAATAGCAGCCCAAATGTGAGAAACATAAGGCGTAATAACATCATACTGAAGACTTTCAATGACTGTGTTAAGCACGTAAAATCCTTGATCAGAAGTGCTTGATGCCTGTATTAGCGTGTCAAATATGCCAAGTACTTTGGTCAGTCTATCCCCTTGGCTGATTTCATTTGGTGCCTTTTGAAGGAAGGCCTGGAGTAGACGCACAAGGGCAGGAACGCTTGCGCTTCTTTTCCAAGAATCAGGTGACAAAAGAATCTCAAATATCTGCATGTAGATTGGTGGGATGGGTGGTCTGTTTAACTCAACAAGCAGAGAAAGCAACTGAAATGCGTATGGGAAAAATTCAGTTACATCATTGGACAGTATTATTTCAAGCCTAGGGAAAAGGCTTGTTTCAAAAACAGACACAAGAGTTGGGTCCCTCTCAGAAGCCCGCTTCACAAGACCGGCTACTGACTCAAAGAGATAATGGTTGAAGGTGGGGTTTTTTGGATTTCTGCAAACTTCAGAAAGAATCGACCCCAACCCCTCAATGCAAATTCGAGCAACATCAAGTTGTATATCTGCAACACCAAGAACTCTCATAATACATTTCATTACATACTGATTCTCTTCAGACTCTGGGAGTTTAAAGGCACTGAAAAGATTGTTCATCAGCATTGAGAAAACTGGAGCGATATCTGCTGAACCATAACGTAGCCTGCCACCCTCGTCCTTTACTATTAAGAGTTTCTCAATACAGCTAGCAGCATAAGAATGAACAACATTTGACTCCGCAGCAAGGAAACGAACCAAATCAGGTAAAAACCTCAACGCTACTTCTTTCGATATTTGAGATCGGAACATAGTAAAGAACTTGAGTGCACCTGCCTTAAGCATTGGATACTCATTCACATCTGCCTTTTGCAACTCAGGGACAATCACAGATTCAAAAAAGCTTTGAACATCAACAAGATCTGTGGAGACATAACCGGTTGCAGCCTTCTTTGTTGATAGAGAGACCACCAAATATATCGCACAATCCTTGTCCTTCCAATTCGCCACCGGATTTGCATTAAAAGAGCTCAACAAACTCTGTACTTGCGCAGAAACAATGCTTCTTACAGCATCTCCATAACGCGTAGCAATACCCTTAAGCAACTCACAAGCAATCCTCCTCCGCGTATCAAGATCACTACCTTCCATATCCCTCCTAATATACTCAATATGATTCATCTCAAACAACTCCTCATCATCCTCCCTCAACCTCACATTTGGAATCACAATCCCCTGACAAATCTGCGGAATAATCCCATCGGCAGCAAACAAACTATGATGAACACTCGTACTAACCGTCGTCAAAAACTTAATCGCCGTAACCGCAAGCTGGTCACGACTAGTCGACTGCGACACATTCCCTAACAAAGTCCACACAGCAAGTGCAAAATCATTCAAAAAAACCTTAAACTCCTCCTCATTCTTCTCCATGTACAGATTAATATTCTCACAAACCGCAGCCCGAAGCTCATCCACAAGAGCAAGACCATCACTACTCCCCTCAAGAGAAGGATAACTAGTAGTCAAATATTTCCTAAATTCACCCATCCATTCATTCATATGATCCTCAAAAAACTCAGGCAACTCTTGAAAATTCAGTGAAAAAAATATCCTACAACACAATTTCTGTGACTCGAAAAGCGGTTTAAGAGTTTCCGGTGGTGGTGGCGGCTGCTGTGCAGCTGCGGCGTCAACCAAGGACGCAGTTTTGAGAAAAATCTCAAGCAAAGGAGCAGCAAAATTATCCAAACAATACTTCAAATCAAGCAATAAATCATTAGTTTTATACTGAAAACGAAATTTCTTAAAAATCGAATTCGCGGTACTGAGAATACCATTGATTGAAGCGTAATCGGAAGTCTGAGAACCTTTTTGAAGACTAGCAACGAGCTCTGGAAGAAGCGAGGGCCATGATTTGGGGAAATCGTGATTCCCGATGATGGCTAGAGCTTCGGAGAGCTGAGATTGGATTTTGTTGGTGGCAGAGAGCATGAGAGGTACGATTAGGGTTTTGATTTGTTCCTTTTCGGAATCAAGGATTGGGTTATCTTCGGCGGACCAACGAAGACGGAGGTGGTTTTTGAAGTTGACGGCGGCGGCTTGACGGATCTGATCGGAGATTGAGGGTTCAGCGACGAGACGGAGGACGGCGAGGGCGAAGTTAGGTTGGGAGGAGGCGGAGGAGAGAGAGGATTCGGCATGGCGGCGGGGTTCAGGGAGAGGAGAGAGAGTGTGGAGGAAGCATTCGGAGAGGAATTGAAGAGTTTGTTGGTTCCATTCCATGGTGAATGTGCGATTAGGGTTTGAAAAATGGAGTGAGTGTGAAATATATAACGGATCAGAAAATATGCGTGTGTTTTTGGAGAGGGAAAGAAAGTAAAGAGAAAATAAAAATTCGGAGGTTTTCAAATAGCGTTTGTTTAAATCTATCTACTATTATTGCTTCTTGTTGTAAAAGGAACGCTATTAGTTCTTTCTTTTTTTTAGAAAATAAATGTTACTCCCTCCGTCCCTCAATACTTGACCTATTTAAAAAAAATATTTGTCCCATAATACTTGACCTTCTCAAATTTCTAAGCAGAATTTGACAAATTTACCTCTTATAAATATTTTTTGTGGTCTCAATGTAAAAGTTTGTAGTGAAACAAAGAAAGTAATCATTACTTAAAAGTGAAGGTTTCAAAATAATTAACAAGGACAATTCAGTAAAAATATCATTATCTTTCTTTCATCTTTACACTTTTCTTAATCTGTGTGAAATGGTCAAGTAGGTCAAGTATTGAGGGACGGAGGGAGTAACTTGTGCTTTTAAGGCACATGTTAAATATTTCATTTATCGTCAGATTTTATTGAATAAATTAATATTAAATATTTTGAACAATAAATTAACACACATTATTTTTATTATTGGAATTCTTAACATGTGTCATAAGGGCATAACACTCGGTAACCACTTCGCCCCCGAGTTTGCCAACGACCCCTTGAGAATGTCTGCAAATGTTCTCTCGACCTACGAGCCCTTTAAGGAGATTCAAATATCGCGTCTCGAAAGACGAAATAGAGAGACTAACCTTGATTGATCAAAGGACACACTCGCACATTACGAAGGAGCAACGACGGGGATTACAAACTTGATCCCCATAGGGAGGAGCCTCCTCAAGAGAGTCTGATATCGCATTCGGCAAGAATCAGATGAAACCCTTAGGGTCCCCAAATATAAAATGCTTCCCCAAAATTTCGTCGATGAAAATTGGTGTCGGTACTCAACAAGGATAACAGGTCCACCGCAAATGTAACTTATCTTCTAAGTCATATCCACATCTATCCACAATGAAGGAGGTCGGGAACATACAAATGATTGAAGGAAAAATACCTAAACAAAAGAGGAACCTGACATCCATATCGGGGACACTGTTCATAATAAAGACCCAACATCCATATTGATTTTGCATTAATATATGCATTCACTTTTGTGTATGATTTATGAATATGATCAAGGCCGTATGTGAGTAAGTGATAACTAGCTAACCCCTTTAAGCAAAAAAAATGTTCTTTTTGAAAAATGCACCTAAACCTAAAATGATATACAATGAGTTTTCCTCAAGTCTATAAATAAGAAAGCATTCATTCTTGATATGGTTGAAATTATGTTAGGGAAGGAGGCTTTGTGAAATACACACACAAAAGTGGAATGTAATGTTGATGACAAGTAAAAAAGAAAAGGAAAGAAAATTATTTGTCGTTTTGTTATCCTTTATATTCAACATTGTCTCGTAGTCGTTCGAGATTTTTGTCATTACCATTACATTATTTAAGAGGGAGAAGGAAAATAGACGGAGGAAGTGGTTGTGGGAGGAAGATTGGGTGTGACACTCAAGGTATCTTGCTAAAGGTGGTGTTTGAATTTTGCAAGTTAATTGTGTTCAATTCTAGAGGTTTTGTGCTTCTCTTGATTGGTGGTGTGTTTTTATCCTCTTATTCCTCTTTGCTCATAAGCATTTTCAATCACTCTACCTTTGTGTCAGATCTGGATATTTTCGTAAACAAAGGAACAAACTTTTATTTACTTATCCTTGTTGTTTGAGAACAAATCTAATGTTTGTGAGATGATGAAATTTGAGATTTGGATTTGTGTGAATTTCTGAATTTTTGGATCAATTTATGGATTTGGTTTATGTGAGTATTCTTATGGTTGAAGATGAAGATCGAAGATAAAGATGAAAGATTGTTGAGCAAATAATTGAAATTAAAATTAGATTAAGTAATTATGGTTTCATATAATTTGTTTTTGTTTCTAAATTGAAGAAATGAGTTAGATATGCCAGGTAGTCAACACTTACACCCGAACACGTGCCACATAGGATCAAATTGGCCAAATGAGGAGAAAATTGATAAAGAACATTTTTAAAATAGGGTTAATAGACTTTTACCCCCCTGCCATTTGGGGGTCTTTTGGTATACCCCCCTAACAAAAATAAACTTTGAAATTCCCCCTTATAAAATGAAGATTATTTGATTTTCAACCCTAATGTCATCTGACTGGATTAATGAGTTGATGTAGCACGCTGACTGTGTAGTGAGTGAAGTGGCATTGACACATCATATTTTTTATTTTTAAAAGTATGTTAAAAATGTGAAATACCAAAAATACCCTTAATGATAAATTAAAAAATTCAATTATTTTCCTTTATCTTCTTCTTCAGCGGGTATCACCTTCTCTCTTTTTCCCTCATTGTTCTTCATTCTCTTCTCCAGATCTCATCCTTATTTATTCTTCCTTCTATTTTTTTTTTTACAAAAATTCTTTTCTATTTTTGTTTTTTCCATTTAAATTTCCTCTCTCTCTCTCTCTCTCTTTCTTCCTTTTTTTTTTCTTTTTCTTTTTTCTTCTCTTCTTTCCCACCTTTCTCTTCTATGTTTCTGTTCTTCCTTCTCTTATCTCCCACCTTCTCTTTCTGGGTTTGATTCAAGCTGATTGGAACAGAATTCAAATAGAAGAAGGGTTGGATTCAAGCTGATTTGTTTTCTGGGTTTGATGCTCGCGTTGTTGTTGTTGTGCTTACTGTGGATTGTTGTTGTTGCTTTGATTTGAGAGGAAAGGAAAGGAGATTTGTTGGGAGTTTGTTTTTATTGGGAAAAAGATGTTGTATTGTGTTTCTGTTATGTTGGCTTTGTTGTGCTGTTCTTGTATGTTTAATTGATTTGGAGTTTAAGTCTCATGGAAGCAAAGAGATTGAAGGGAGGTGGAGTAAGAGAGTAAGAAAAAAAAAATCTGGAAAATTGATGATAGAAGAATGAGATAATGAGGAAGAAGATGAAGATATGATGTTTTGAATTTTTTTTAATGTAATTGTTAATTAATAAAAAAAAATGTAGGTGGAAAATAAATAAATGGAAAAATAAAATAAAAAGCCAACTCATCATGTCAACTAAGCTAATTTGTACAATCATACATGTTTAGGGGTGAAAATTAAAGAATCTTTTAATGCAAGGGGGAATCTCCAAGTTTTTTTTCCGTAGGGAGGTAAACCAAAAGGCGCTCATATGACAGGGGGTAAAAGTCATTTAACCCTTTAAAATATTTTCATTTTACATGGGTATAAATCAGTTTTTTGCAAAGACTTATAATAATTATTTTTGCTATATTTGAAAAAGATTAAATGAAATAGATCTTGACAAAAAAAAAAATGAAATAGATGATGAGTTCTTCCAAATAACTATGTTTCTAGCCGGTTTGATATAGATTCAATTGAGACCTTAAGATATCATCAAACTCAACTTTTCTAAATAGATATTGTTAGTTTTATCTACTTACTATATTATAAAGATAAGTTCCTAGGATTTTACCCTTTTGCCACTATAAGAGGCATTTTAGTAATTTTCTATTGATGGGGTGTGGTTAGTGCCACCTCATCATTTTTAGGGTGAATTTCCTATTTTGTCATTCACCATTTTTTTTTAATTATTTTATATTTTTTATATTTTTTATTTTTTTAACTATTTTTCAATTTTTTCACCCAAATTCAGTTGCTTCTAAATTGCCGTTATGGGAGAGTAAGGTATCGCTTGACCCGACTTTTTTCCAAATTCTCTATATTTTTAAGGAGAAGTTAGGTCAAACACACTATCAATTATTTTAATTTCAATATTGTTTAATCATCAGAACCTCACAAATATTTTTATTCACACTGTCATTTAATGATACCAAATATTTACATACACATTAACGTTTAGAGTAATATTTTATGTCAGTCTGTCTGTGTTTTTGTTACGCTGATGCATATAATTTTTTTTAGTGTTGCTTGGTTGAGTGCCTCGCCGATTTTTTTAACTATTTTCCAATTTTTATATTTTTAAAAACTTTTAACTATTTTCCAATATTTTTATTTTTAACTATTTTACAATTTTTTTCTCCCAAATTCAGTTGCTTCTACACTGCCATTGTGGAAGATTAAGATACCGTTTGACCCGATTTTTTTTTACTTCTCTACATTTTTAAAGAGAAGTTAGGTCAAACACAATATCAATTAAGTACTTACTAGAAAGAGAACATTTTTTAATGCATAGAATTGAATGGAATGAACTTTGGTCAAAAGTTGTTGAATGCTACTTTAAAAAACAACTTCTCGACAATATATTTCACAAGCACCTCTTTTCAACTTACGCTGGGAACCTTTTCTTTTATTTTTTAATATTATATTTCAATATGTTTTCTTTTCATTTAACTTTATTTTATTTTATTTTTTTAAACAATTCCATTTAATTTTATTATCTTTTTTTCAAAAGATTTTTATTATCTTTAATCACTTATATATTTAATTTCAATATTGTTTAATCATCACCACCTCACAAATATTTTTATTCACGCTGTCATTTAATGATACCTAATATTTTTATTTTCTTTCTTCAATCTCGCGAATACACACACACACACATTAACGTTTAAAGTAATATTTTATGTCTGTCTGTCTGTTTTTCGTTACGCCAATGCATATAATTTTTTTTAGTATTGCTTGGTTTAGTGCTACCTCACCGTTTTTTATTAACTATTTTTCAATTTTCATATTTTTAAAAACTTTTCACTATTTTCCAATTTTTTTATTTTTAACTATTTTTTTATTTTTCCTCCCAAATTCAGTTGCTTCTACACTGTCGTTGTGGGAGATTAAGATACTGTTTGACCCGTTTTTTTTTCAACTTCTCTACATTTTTAAGAAGAAGTTAGGCCAAGTACAATATCAATTAAGTACTTACTAAAAAAGGTAATTTTTTTAATGCATAAAATTGAATGGAATGAGCTTTGGCAAAAAGTTGTTGAATGCTACTTCAAAAAACTACTTCTCGACAATTTATTTCACAAGCATCTCTCTTCAATTCACGTTGTGAACCTTTTCTTTTATTTTCAAATATTATATTTCAATATGTTTTTTTCTTCCATTTAATTTTTTTTTAGCCGTTCCATTTAATTTTTTAAAGGAGGTTCCATTTAATTTTATTACCTTTTTTTCGAAGAAATTTTATTATCTTGTTGTCACTTATATATTTAATTTAAATATTGTTTAATCATAACAACCTCACAAATATTTTTATTTACGCTATCATTTAATGATACATAATATTTTTATTTTCTTTCTTCAACCTCGCAAATATACAGACACACATATTAGCGTTTAGAGTAATAATTTATGTGTGTCTGTTTTTTTGTTACGCTAATGCGTATAATTTTTATAAAATTTCGATTTTAATTAAAAGTAAAATTGTAGATGTCTTTTCTTCAAAAAAAGTATAGATGCCTAAAAAAATTATGCTATATATATATATATATATATATATATATTATTCTAAATAGAATAAGACTAAATTGTTCTTTAAAAAAATGAACTCATTTAGATAAGAATAATGAATTCGATAATAGAAAAAAATATATTCAAATAGAATATATAGAGAAATAGGATATAAGCGGGTAGCGGGAATCGAACCCGTATCGTTAGCTTGGAAGGCTAAGGGTTATAGTCGACGTTCATGAATGAACGTCTCTAATTCAAAACCGAACGTGAAACTTTTGTTTCATTAAGCTCCTTTACAGAATAATTTAAGAGATAGATGGAATACATGAAAAAAAAAATGACCCATAACAGCTATGTCAGCCTTTCGGTATGAATACATTTAAAACACGTTGCTTTTTAGATGATCCCTCTAGAAGAGGAGTATTAGAACAATCTGCTTTTTTTCTAGTTACTTCGTTCTCTATTTCTATTTGAGAGAATCTTTAGGAAAAGAATAAAATTTCCGTCGAGCTTAATAAATATGTTGATGTTTCTAGTAAACTAAAAAAATCGTTTAATAGCTATTTTGCTTCAATTTCTCCTATACAAAACAAACAAACAATATATATATATATATATATATATATATATATATATATATATATATATATATATATATATATATTGAAATATATTGAGTTCCTTGCTTCCATTTTGTAGTCAATGACAACCCAAATATATGTAACAATTGGTCAGGTTCAAGGTTGCTCATCAACCTACATCATCCGGTTGTTGAGAAGTTTAAGACTTAGTGTAAGTTTGCATTATGATTTCACAATACAGTGTTAGAGTAACTTATTATTTCACAATCCGATTTGATTGTTTTTTGACCATGTTTCATGAATTGTTGTCGTGACTTTAACACTTCTCAAGCTCAGAGTCAAAACTTCAGTTAGAACTTAAGTCAGAGTTCGACTTCTTCTCAACGTACTTCGTACATTGATTTTTCCAAGCTGTCTCAGGTTAGACCAATTGCTGAATTTATAAACTTAGTCAATGTCTGCTTTTTTTATGCACAAACATGCTTTGAGTTTTTTTACGCACAAATTAAAAATACATATTGCGTTATTCTTTATTTCATGTGCATAATTTGCGTTAGGAAACATATTGCATCACTATTTGGAAAACAACTAAATTCAATCATAACCAGTTTGGATTGTATTATGAGAGTTGCACCAAATGTTCGAAGACATCAATGTCAAATGGTGCTAGCTATATATGCACATGCGGAAGTGATGCTTAATTTCCATTTGTTTCAGCAATGTTAATTGGTCAACGGGGTACATATAATGTACATGCATGTATTTATCTAGACTTTATAGGAAGATAATAGGATGATAAATTAGAAGTTATGTTACATTTTCTTTAGCTTAAAATCAGTTATGCTACCTTTATTTTATAAATTATATGTAACTATATTCGCATACATCTTATCCATGTAAATATGCATTAGACTAATATTGCAGTTATTTTCCTATTTAGCATTTCCCAAATGAGGTGTCAAGAACAATTCTGAAAGGAAAGCGCAAAACAATCACTCTCATTGATGACCAGACACAGAGACAGTATAACTGTCATCTCATTACCGCCGATAGAGCAAGCTATGAAAATTACTTGGGTGGGCAGTGGTTCAATTTCTGCAGATAACGAGTGATGGAAGAAGGTGGTAAGCTCATCTTTGATCTCGAAAAGTCACAGAAGAACTTGCAAATTCGAGTTGTTCCAAAGTAGATCTTTGTTGTTGAACTATTTTGACGTATCGCTTTGGACTGTAGTCGTAAACTATCTTGACTTTGGGATGTCATTTGTTCTTTTCATTTTGTCTGATGTAAGTATTGACAAAAATCCTTTTTTGGTTAGTCTATGAAACTTGCAATATCTTTTATAAACCTAACTATTATGTAACGTTAATATGCACATTGTTGGTTCCTTCATTGGTTCCAATTAGTATCATGTTAATTGTAATGTTGTTTTCCTAATCTCTTGAGAAAAATAAAACATGCTATTTTCCTACAGTAAATCTTTATAATGCTTTGGTAAATGTTTTAGAAATGTACATATATATAACTTCTAATTAACACTGCAATTTGTTTTGTACCTAGCACTTCTCAAATGAGATATCAATGACATTTTTAAAAGGAACACGAAAAACAATCACACTCATCGACAAACAAGCTCAAAAAAAGTATAAGTGTCGCTTGATAAAGACAAAGAGAGCAAGTTACAAAAAATACTTAGGCGGCCAATGGTTCAAATTTTGCCGAGAACATATGTTAGAGGTAGGTGATAAGTTAATTTTTGATCTAGAGAAGCCACCTAAAAATATGCACGTTCAAGTCGTTTCCAAATAAAGATTTGGTGTTCATGATCCGCACTTTCAATAGATCACCTTAACTCTAATCGTAGACTAGATTATCTTCACTCACTGATGTTACTTCTTTGCTTGATTTCATTTGATGTAAATATGGGTATTACAACAACACTCTTTTTTATAATTTTGGATAATATGTAAATTCACACATCATTGGTTCCTTTATTGGTTCCAATTGTTTTCATCATAAATATTATGTCAATTCCTAATCTCATAAACTGATTATATGCTCTCTTAATCAGCCCATACATATTTTATGATGAATCACAATGTTTCGTCGTTCTAACATCTCTTCTTTCAAAGAATTTTTTTATCAAATACGTTATTGAACTTGTAACTAGTATTAATTTAAAAAATATAAATGTTCGGCGGCTCCGTGGTGAAAATATTGTTAGCTTTGCCTAAGCGCTGAAAGTTGAATCTTTATGCTAGCATATGCATATAAAACTAGTGATAAATTCATCATAAGTGAAAATCCTTAATAATTATCCTCAAAGATAAGTGACGTTGTTGATTCGAGAGATTGTTGTGAAACTGGTGTTTATGTTGTGTCTATGTTGATATATTGTATTTCACATTTTTTTTCCTCTACTTGATATAGGTTTAATAGTAGTTTTAGCTCCGTAACCTTTCTAAAGTTGCGATTTTGGCTCCTCTAAGAAAAAAAAAATTATAAAATGGCTTCTTAAGTTTTGCATCTTTGGCAGTTTTGGCCTCCAATATCAATTTTGATTCTGTCTACGCTGACGTGGCACATTAAATGAGGTGCCACATGTTATTTTTTTGGACAAAAAATTAGCCTTGGGGAGCCAAAATTGCTACAGTTGCAAAACTTAGGGACGGTTTTGTAGTTTTTTTTTCAAGGGGCCAAAATCGCAACTTCGTAAAAGTTAGGTGGCGAAAATTGCTATTAAGCCCTTGATATAATTGATAATTATTAGGGAAGAGTTTCTTACCTACCTCCATATATTTGCATGCGTCTTTGCTAGGGATGGCAAAAAAATCCGCACCCGTGGATATCTGCGGATAAAATCCGCCACGGGCACGGAGCGGATACCTTAATGGATATCCATGGATAAAATAAACAGATTTTTTAACTACCTGCTAATTAATGGATATGGATGCGGATTTGATGGTATCCACATCCTCGGATATCCATACTCGCTATTAAATCGAATAAATTACATAAATAACCTTAATATCATTCAACTTCCTAAGAAAACACCCTAGATATTGTGAGTGTTATTAGTTATTACGCTCCTTTAAAATGAAGTAAAAGTGGTTGGGATTGTTGAAGCAAAAGTTTTGTTTATGTTGAATATGATGAACTTTACTTATGTTTTTGTTAAATTAAAGAACTTTATTTTTATTAAATGTAAGGGACTTTATTTATGTTTTTGTTGAGTCAATGATTTTTGTTGTTATTGTAATGTATGAATATTATGTTTTGCTAAAAATAAAAGAAAATGCATGTGAAGAACCTTTGTTTCTAAATTTAGCTAAAGAAATAATTAAACAATTTTTTTTTTTTTTTTTTTTTTATAAATGTTATCAACAGATATCTGTATAAACCAACGGATACCTAAAACACTACAAGAATAATGACCTTTTGCCAGGGATTTTGTCAAGGGTTTGAAACCCTTGGCAAATTTGCCAAGGAAAATGCCAAGGACAACCGCTGGCATAAAAGACGGGGACTTTGCCCCTCGTTTTTTGTAAAATGCCGTGGCTTTAGTTTAGGCGCCAGTTTGAAAATTCAAAAGCTGAAGGAATCTCTGCTGTGTCAGAGAAAACCGACGGCTTATGCCAGGGATGCACCCCTCGGATGCGCGAAATTCAAAGAATGTCAGCCTTTTTCCTGTTGACTTGACAAGGGTCTGGGAAAGCTGGTCCGTTGCAGGCCTGCCACGGGCTAAACCCCTCGCTTATTGCAGTATGCCCCTCGCTTTTTGCAACCCGTTCTGTGCCTACTCTGCGCCTACCCTATAGTAGGATTTGACCATCTGTGTCAGGGAAGTGCCCCTCGCATAAGCCCTGGCTTTTGTTCCCTCCCTATATAAGAGATGCACCGGTCTTTTAAGGCAGCCAGCAACACTGAACAAAATTTTCTTCACAAAATTTTCTTCACCTAAACCACAAAACCTTCATCAAACTTCATTTATTTGGTAAAAAATTCTTCAATTAGGCAAAGAAGCTGGGTAGGGAGCCATACATAAATGAACTCCACAAGAAGACCCACACATATCGATCAGGCCAGTATGTTGATGATCGCTCCAAGATATGCCAGGTAATTGTTACATAAGTGTATTTTAATTAATTTTATTTGTGGTTATAATTTTTTGTTAATGTTTATTTGTCTTTAACTATTTTATTCTTATTTATTTTAGGAGGAGTATGATCGTCGGCTATCGGAGGCGCTCTCCAGTGGATGCTCTGTTGATGAAGCTCTCACACTTCGTGCATGGACGAAAGTTGCTGGTGAGAAGAAAAAGGGGCGATTGTACGGTGCAGGAAACTTAGCTGGAAACTACCGCAAGGGTGTTGCTACCACTCTAAAGTTGACCCTTAATGCTGGGGAGGGCTCTTGTCGGCAACCTGAGCTCACTCCCGAAATGCGGGATATGATCACTAGGTTGACTCAAGAACAGCTTGCTGCCCAAATGCAAACCCAACAAGAGCTGATCCAGAAGGTGGTTAGGAAGCAACAAGAATTCCTAGACTCTCAGTTGGACACATTTAGGCAAGAACAAGGCTGGAATAGGAATGAGCAAGGTGTTGGGCAGCATAGTAGAAGCCGACAAAATGTGAGGGCTCCTCCAGTGTGTGATGATGATGCGGACGACCCCTATGAAGTGTATGGTGAGGCGAAGATGATGATGATGATGACGGGCTCGAGATGGATGATTGATGCTTATGATGCTTGTTGTGTGTTTTCTTTACTACTATGTTATGGTTTGTATGACTTTGGGAGGTTTTCCATGCTTCCCGGCACAATATTTATTTTCCTGCACGGTTTGTAATATTATTAAGTACACTTTCTATTTCATGCCTATTAATTAGACTTATTAGTGTTTGTGTGACTGAACTTTATTTATATGCATTTAATTGTGTTTTAATTTTTTTTTTTTTGAATATATATTTTTTAATTAAATTGATTTTTTAACCATTTAATTGTATTTCAAAAACATTTTTTAAAAAAAAAATCGATTTTTAAATTAATTTAAATATATTTTATTAATTAATAAAAAATTCGTTTTAATAAATATAATATTTTAAAAAAAAATAAGGACGTTTGCCAGGGGTTAAACCCCTCGCATGTCCCTGGTTTTTTGTTGTTCTGACTTGCTTTCCGTCAGTCACTTCACTCAGAGTCGTAGTTAGAGGTCAGTCGTAGTCAGAGGTGCAGGAAAGCTGCAGACGAAAGTGAGGGAACATGCCAGGGGTTCTGCCAGGGAGAAAGCCTGGCGATATACCAGGGGTTCAGCCCCTCGTTTTTCTGCCAGGGGTGTAGCCCCTGGCAAAGTGTCTGCGATAAGTGCTTTTGCGAGTGCGTCTGCCCCTGGCTTTTTCCGTCACAAATGTCGCGTTTCCCATGGATTTTGTCCTTTTGACAGGGATTTTGCCCCTGGCAAAAGGTAATGTTTCTTGTAGTGAAAATCCACGGATTACCCGCTAAATGGATATCCACGCGGATATGGATAGGGTACGGATTTAATATTTATCTAACGAAGCGGACACATATATCACACTGTTGAAAATTGACTCAAGAATTTGATGTTGAAGCACTGAGAAATCGTGGCACGTTTGCAGGGCAACGTGGCACGATTGGATGGTTCATATTTGGGTTTGTCACGGAAAAATCATGGCACGATCCAGGAGGAACGTGGCACGATGCAGACAGATAAGGTATAGTACTGTACTATCACCTGCTCCATTGTGGCACGATGGGGTCGAAACGTGGCACGATGCTGCGTATTCCTGAACACTATTTAAGGCTTCTTTATTCATTTTTTGAGTGTGGCTTTGAGAGAGAAACTTGGGAATACAAAGGAGGTAACTTGAGGGTTGAGTGTCTTTGAGTGAGGTTCTCTTGAGGGTTGGGAAACATTGTAAACACCTTGGGTGAGTGAAATTGAGTGTCTTGTTCATTGGTGAGATTGGGAAAATGGGTAGAAATTAGGGTTGTTCTTTGTGAGCTTGGCAAAGCTAATTTCTTGTAACCCATTTGTATCTCTTTGTAAGAACTCATTGATAGTGGATTGGAGAGCTGCTCTCTCCCCCAGATTAGGTCATATTGGACCGAACTGGGTCAACAATCATTGGTGTGTTTGTTCCCTTCTTTCATTGCTTATCTTTATTGCTTTGATTATGCTTGTGGTGTTGCTCTACACTTAGATTTAGGTTTGTTTTTGTTGTTGTTGCTTGGAGACACTTTATCTATTGATTATCACTTCCTTTGCTCCACACATCTTTGTTATTCATTGGTGTGATTTTGTCTGAATTCACAACACACACTATCCGCATCCATGAATATCCATTTACATCCCTAGTCTTTGCATATGTTACTTTGTTCCGGATTGTAATGCAAAGATTATAGGTTTGATGCTTGTGTAGAGCATTGCCTAACTAGGTGAAGATTTCTTCTGATGTTTATGAGAGATTATTGAGTCTCTTGGAGTGTTGTATATATCAAGACCAGTTAAATGTCTATTCTTGTTACTTGTTTATTCATAGTAATTTGATACGAACATCTTTTTTATTTTCTATTTTTGAAAGCGCCGTGACTTCCTATTGGAACTTTCATGGTTATGATTTTCTTATATGTTTATGCATGTTTTTAATTTTTTTTCTTCTAGTTTGAGACTTTGCAGCCTTGATCCCATGTTACACCAATGTGGTGTTACAACAAATCAAGTATTGGAGGTATTCAGAAATAGATCTAATCTAATTCCATATAAATCACAATAAGCACATTGAAAGGCTAAACATAAATAAAATAAAGTAAATAAAAATTGAAAAAACCAAAAATCATTTTTGTCTGAATGAATTGGATAAATTATCAGTTTTTTTTTTAAGGATGGATAAATTATCAGATGTTTTTTTGTTTTTTAGAAAAGATTATCAGATGTTATACGTTGACTAACAGTCTTAGTTTATTAGTTGAGACTGGCTTTTTTTCTTCTTCTAGTGACATACTTTTAGACAAAGAGTCCGTCTTTTTAAGTTTAACCTTTTAAAATATTAGGGTTAATGGACCTTTAACCTCCTGTAATATATTCTACTTTTGATTTTGCCTCCTGTAAAAAAATTTCTTTTAAATTCCGTCCTTAAAAAATAGATCTTGACCGATCTGACTCACCAGATTCATTGACGTGGCGCTGACATGTATATTTTTCATTTTTTTATTTGGCCACATGTGTAAATCTTTGACACATCATTAACTAATTTAAAAAAAAAAAAACAAAAAATTGATGAAAATAAACCCAGATCTTCTTCTTCATCCCTTCCAACCCCAATCTTCATCCCTTCCAACGTCAACCCAGATATCAATTAAATCTTCATTTTTTTTAATTATAATTTTTAATTTTAATAAATCAAACATTAATCCCATAATTTTCTCCTTCATCAGTCACACTCTAGTCACTATCACACTCTAACAGACATTCAAGATATCAAGATATGAGCGAGTGAGTGAGTGTGAAAAGAAAGACACAACAAACAAGAGTAAAGGGTTTTGTTGTTGTTGAATCAAATTGAACATCTAATTAATGGGTGTGTCTGTAACAATCATAGTGCTTATCATTTATCTACATCTCTAGTTGCTTTTCAGGCGAAAGTGGTTCCTGATGAGTACGATGACCGAACTTTCTGTGTTTACACCATGGACGCTTCCACCGTCTTCGGCGTTGCTGCTTTCTCTCTCCTGCTTCTCAGTCAAACTGTTCGTAACACCGTCACTAGTTGTCTTTGCTGTGGTAAAGGTCTCATCTCTGGTTGCTCCACCATTTGCGCAGTCATCTTCATTCTTTCATAGTAAAATTCCAATCATCACAGCTTTTAATTTTCCCCTTAAAAAGCCCATTTTTTTGTTCTTTTATTTTTTTATTTTCAATTTGTTAATACAACAAGAAGAAAAATTGGATTTTTAGTAAACAAATGAACTTGCTGTATACTATATAACTTCGTGAATTGATTCTTGACTTTGCACTAAAAAATTTATTGTGTGGAATTTGGTAATATGATAAAAACAAAATTGGTTTTGTTGGAACAAAATGTGTTTTACAATAAACCTTATCTGATTCTGAACATCATATCAGAAACACTCTCACCTAGCTTCTGAATTGATATCAGAAGAAGAATTTTCTGAGAAAAAGAAAACACAATTCAACCCCCTTCTTGTGTTTTTCTCACCTTCAGGTTTGAGTTCATACTTCATATATATGTTATATTTTGATTAAAATTGAAAGGTTGTTTGATAGGGCTAGATTTTGCAGATGAAGATGAAGATTGGTTTGGAAGGGATGAAGAAGAAGATTGAGATCTGAGTTTATTTTTATGATTTTTTTTATAAATTAATTAATGATGTGTCAAAGATGAAAATAAATATCCATGTCAGCGCCACGTCAGTGAATCTGGTGAGTCAGATGGATCAGGGTCTATTTTTGAAGAATCTTGATTTTACAAGGACGGAATCTAAAAGAATTTTTTTACAGGGGACAAAATCAAAAGTGACCTATATTACAGGGGGCTAAAACACTATTAATATATATATATATATATATATATATAAGTTTTAAGTTTTTAATTGAGATCTTTTATGTTATATTTTGTTTGAATGATTAACTTTAAGTTATCTCACATTGTATTGTCGTTCACTATGTTGCATTTTGTGACTGTGCAAACTACAAATTTTATTTCACAACTAGAGATGAACAACATTTACATGTCTATTCACCATGCTTCACACAAGAGATGAACGTGCTAGTTTAGGTTTGTATATTGAATCAGTGCTCTCGAATAAAGACATTGCTGCAAACTTTTAGGTTTGTGGTTTAAGGTTTTTGAATTTGAGAATTTAGATTTAAACAAGAAATGATGAGAGAAATGACAAGGTTTATGGTTTATGGATGAATCTGACATGTCAATGCGAGTTTTCTTAATATAACAATGAAAGCTTGCTTTTTTTAACATACCGTGTTAAAAACGCTTATAATGCAAATATAATATAACATAAAATACCATTTAAAGAAAACAAAATTTAAAACACCGATCCAAAAAAATGGTCAAATTCTAATTTTAAGGTAAATTTTCTTAGAACACAAGTCAATTATTGCTCATAATTTAGCAAGAGCATCACGTTATTGGGCTGTTGTCGGACTCAACAACGCTACTTTCTCTGCTAATTCGCTAAGGATTGTGGTGAGAGAATTCTGTGACGACTGGGATTGATCCAGGCACTCATGAATTTGTTCCAATTGGGCGTGGATATTAGCAATCATCTTTGAAGGTTTCGGAGGCATGAATGAGAATGAAAGCATTAATGTTATGGTTTCTAATGTAATTTGTGAATCCCAATTTGAGAAGGGTTCAAATCCCAGTTCCAGAAGCATATTATAAAATTTCTAATTTTTTCCCTATATTCTGCTCAAAACATTTATGTTTTTGTCTTAGCTTACAAATATCAAAACCACTTTGCTTAGTTTTTTGTTTCCTTCTCCTCCTGTCGTATAGCTAATGCTTATGCTCTCTTTCTCTACATTTTGTTTCATACTTTAGATCCATAAATCTAATAGAAAGGACCCACTGCATTTAATTTGCATATGTGACAGTTCTGTTCAACTCTTCTTTCAAAATTTTAAAAGAGAACAATCACATGTAATTGAGATAACAAGCCAAAAGTAACAATTTTGGACCTTGTGTGCTAAGATACAGGAGGTATTCATTATATGAGAGGTCCATCCTATGAGACAAAAAAATGTTCTGAGGGCTAAAATAGTAATTTTAAAATAATTACAAAATTGTTTTATCAACTAATAACAGAATAAAGTCACGGTACTAGTAGTAACACATGCATTATGCAAAATATGCATTTGCTCTCACTTTTATACAGAATCACTCACTCCCACTTCCTTATCTTCTTCTTTATTTTATGCACGTTTCTTGATCCTATATGATAATTTTTAGTGCTTGAGATTCCCTATACCTTTTACTCCATCTTAATTATTACTACAACAAAATATTCTTATGTTCAATACTCTTGAGGAAAAGATTGATTATACTAATTTTTGTAGTATAATAAGGTATTAAACTAGATTACTCTTTTAAAATTAGTAAAACATGACTTGAATTGGAGTAGTTGAAAATAATATAGTAGAGGGGTAATTAGATGAATCGATTACTTGAATAAAATAAGTATTTCTTAAAAAATGACATCTTAATATTTGAATGTGACGATTAATTTTTTATACGATGAAGAGATTATTGGTAATGGCTGAATGTAATATTCTTAATGTCTACAGGTCTTAATAGCTAATTAAGGTTAACCATAATGTTAATGAAACCACTGGCACAAGTAAAAACACAATGGCACTGGTAAACAATGTCAATCGTCATATTAAGATTGAGTCGATGATTCATCAAGTATTGACTTTATGATATTGATTTTGTAAAATTAATTATGATTACAAATGAATTGAATATAAAATTGTCCGTCCATACTCTCTTTCACACTATTCTCAACACACATTTTTTTTTAAGAGAGAGATAGAGAGATTAGAGTATATATATATATATATAGAGAGAGAGAGAGAGAGTGGGGGAGGGATGGAGAGAGAGAAAAGCAATCCTAAGAAATCTCATGTTTTGATGAAATATTTTTTTATGTTAAAATTTCATTAGAAAATCCAATTTATTAAATAATTCTTTGAAATTTGAATTATTTTGAATAGGCCAGATACCACTTTTGCTCCTTGTAGATTGACAGAATTCCCAAGTTAATCATTTAAGTTTCGAAAGTTTCAATTAAGTCCTTTTAGTTTGAGAGAATTCTCAAGTTAGTCATTTAAGTTTCAAATAGGTCCTTTTAGTTTGACAGAATTCCGAAGTTAGTCCTTTAAGTTTCAAAAATTTCAAACTAAAAGGATCTATTTGAAACTTTTGAAATAGTGATGGTGAAATAGTTTATCAACTAAAAGGACCTATTTGAAACTTTTGAAAATTAAAGGACTAACTTGGGAATTCTGTCAAACTAAAATGACTTAATTGAAACTTTCGAAACTTAAAGGACTAACTTGAGAATTTTGTCAAACTAAAAGGACCAAAAGTGGTATTTGGCCTTTTGAATACTACGAGACTTTTTTTAAGTGATAAAAAGTCTTGATTGAATACAACGTGACTTTTTTTAAATGAGAAAGATTCTTGATTGAATAAAACAAAACTTTTTTTAAGTTGCAAAGAGTATTGATTGAATGACACAATGCTTTTTCATGATAAAAATATTTTAAAATCCCTTAAAATCTTAATCCAATACATCCCTCTAAAATTGCTTTCGAATGTGCAATGTATGATAAAAAGTTCTCATGCATATAAATTTTTTTTAGCATATTTTTGGTATCATGATGAGCATGTCAAAATCACAATGATCTATCTTAATCTTCCAAAAGCTATGAATAATTCAAATATGCGGAGAAATTATTTAAATTAGTATAAATGATTTTTTAAAAGCAGATTTTTTTTTATTAAGGTTCAATAGGGAGTGCAAGAAAAGGCAAAGATGCAAAAGAATACAAGCACTATAAATTATTAAAAAAAATAAAATAAAATTGTCCACCCCTAACACTGAAAACAGACAAAAGTTCCCAAACCAAATTAAAAGCTAGCAAGCAAAACACCTAAAGCAAACCAACATATTACTATGACTTTAATTTAAAAAATTACTATGAATTAAATTTTAAAAATTATGTTTTTTTTTTTATATTAAAAATGACTTTATTACATTACACACAAGTTTTTTATTTTTTTTATTTTAAAAAAACATTACACACAAGTGAGTTCAACACTAAATATGACACTGAAAATCATGTCTAGAACAATTGTTTAATTATACTAACATGTCAAGGTTGGGAGGGTATGTGGATATAGTATAGTGCAAGAGTGGGACTATTTGTGGATATAGTTTTTCTTAGTATGTAGTAGAGTCATGTCATAAATCATATATAATTAAGCTGATATTTCCGTTTTGCTACTTTGGAGGCTGTTCTAAACTTTTTATCCTGTCACAAACACAATAATGGTACTATGACTTTGAAGGGCACATAGCAGAAAAAAGGGGGACTAAAATTAATAAATTCACGGAGCATAATTAAAGAAAGATTGATATATAGAACCTTCACATAAATTACATAACCTTTAAATTTAATATCTTAGATGACAAGTTACACTTGTGGTCCTCTTTGGTAGATAATAAAAGCATTTAGATGTGGATTGTTTGGCACGATTTCCTCAGAGAATCTCTGAAGGTCTCCACTATTTTAAATTATGTCCTTCTTTTCTTGGCCCAGGCTATACAAGCAAACAAGTACAAACTATATAATTATTAATTTATCATGTTTCATTATATATGAAGACATGTGTGGGGAGCTTACCGTTGATTCAACGATAACCTATCTATATTACTTCATATGGGATTTTATAGCAAAAAAAAGGAAAAATGCATATAAATTTGATAAAAAAATCACAGTGTTTGAAATACTCATATCTTCACATTTTAAAGTTGAAAACGTTAAAATTATTGCTTGAATTTGCAATGAACACGAAAGAAAGAAAATCTATTAATTTAAATCAAACAAACACTACAACAAGACGGAAAATCAAACGTCGTACCAAGATTGTTTATTGTTTAAGTATTCTACATGTTTACTAAAATAAAATAAAAAAATAGTTTACTGATATATTATTTTTAATCTAAAATTTTGTTAATATCCTTAGACTATATCATACTCTGGATTTGAAGATTTTGATTTAAAAAAAAAAAGTTAATGGAGAAAAGAAAATGACAAATCAGAAAAGTCTATGTATCTAAATATTAAAATGTCAAACGTGTTTTTTAAACAAACGTTGTAAAAAAAAAAAATTGACAATGCAAACATAATGTAAATCCAAGAAATTGGTCAAACTTAAAACATTGTAGACATGATTTTGCAGATTTTTTTTTTATAAGAATAAGTGTAGGGAGGTCTAAAATTCATTTAGCGTATGAGAAAGCTTCAAGACTCAAAGAACATATTATTAGCGTTATCGTTATTTTTTATTTTGCTGCTTTAGAAATAACCTTGATGTATTCACCTTCATCTAGGGTTTCTTCCATATTTTCATGAACGTTATGCCATAGCTCAGAAGGAATTATTTGATCATTATGCATAAAGATGAGAATACTCCAAACCCTGAAAATTATGGGTTTCATGATTATAAACTAGAGAATCCCGAAGCAAAAATTCTTCGTAAATAGTATTTTCATCTTCCATATCTTTGTTCAAGTCATTTTGATGTTTCGGTTTTTCACCTGTAGATTTAGATTTTGTAACTTCCCCTTATTCCATTTATATCTCTATTAGGAACACAAACTTGTTTGATTTTTTTTATATGATTGTCCTTAGTAACAACTAGTTCATATGCATTTTTATTGGAAAGGTCTTTTTTAGAATGATAAGATGAATGAACAATTGAATTTCATGTGAAACAAAAATTAAGTAAATTTTTCATACTCGAGATCAATGTGGAATGTATACTTGTTGATATATACTACACATATGCATAATGACAAAATATATGCTTTCTTATTTCTCATAGGAGTTCCGTAAAAATATCAAATAAAGTTCTAGGTTGCCAATATTCGTTTTTTTTTTTTTTTTTTTTTGTAATCAAAAGAGTAATGCAGGAAGCACTACTCAAAATATATAAATCAAGAAAAGTAGAAGTACACCACAGAAAAGGGGGATTAGGCCAAGGACCTTTTCAAAAAGAAATAAACTTGAAGTTGGGCATTCTCAACCTATTCCTAATGTACTCCCTCCTGATGATGTCAGGGATATCTATCCACCAAGCTAAAGAGGAAAAAAATACAAGAGGATTTAATGTAAATGAACCCATACCTAACACAGACACTGAGTTTTTTAGTTCATGAATAAGAGGATTTAAATATGGAGACCAATGAGATGAATGATGTAGTATCAAAAGTAAGTATGTTTTAGTATCGTTTCCACAAGGATTAGTGCGATATTCGTAAGCCATTCAACAATTGTTATCGTTCTATGTTAAGGGTTTGTAAAATGGTTTGTTTCGAAAACCTAATCGGACTATAATGCAGTAAATAAAACTGAGTTAAACAGAGGATTAAAACTGCCAGGAGTAGACAATTCATTAACCAAACGTCGCATATATTCTCTTGATCAAGCATATAGATTCTAGCTATCAATCAATATTATCACGTATCACTCGACAAACATCGTTTATGTCTAAATAATATTGTAAGTTCAATCATATTGTTTAGTCGACGATTTTTCAGCCTATTAAACAATACAATAGCATTAAGACTTATACTTGAAGTGGTTATAAAAACCTAAATTCATTTCTAGTATTTAGGGTTTAATAAATGTTTATCTAGATTCAAAAAGTATTTTTAATAACAAATCAAACATACATAAGAAGGATAACATCAATTAAAGGACAACTAGAATCATGATATATTACTCCTATGATTAAGGCAATAATTAGATGGATAAACACACAAATTACCGCTCTAAATATATGGTCTACTCTATATCTAATGTGGAAGAAGAAGTCTTTGTCTGAAAGAGACTACGTATCTACTATAAGGTCCTTCAACAAATTAAACAAATTCATTACTCTTCTACAAGTTCGAACAAAATTATAATACGTACGTTAAGAAAAACAAAAACAAAATACAAATCATAATGTGCTAGCGATAGTTTTGTTTTTTCTACGAATATATGCAAGCTATAGGGTAGGTTGGTTAGGCTACAGTTTTGTTTACGTGGCCCTCAGTCTTTCCAGAATGTATAAATGCAACTTTTGTGTTAGAATAAATGAAAAAAATAAGGGTCTTGTTGCGAGTGTCCTAAAAACACTTTTTAAGGATTCTATATAAAAAAATTATTCTTTTATAAAAATCAAAAACTATAATTTTCAATGCATTGATTTCATAAGCTTTGACAAAAATTTACTATTTAAAGTTATTAAGTAGCGCATTTGTTAACATTTTCTAAAAAATAATAATCGAAAAATAGAAAATCACCACGGAGATAAAATAACACATGGAAAGAATAAAGAGTACATCATAAGTCACTTTTTTTTTTTCAAAGGAGGAGATCACTAATACCCCTTTCCTTTTTTAAAGGAGCAAATTTTTTAATTTTTTTTTTTTTGTCTTAGATGAAGTTGTAATCCATTCAAATTAAACTCACACATAACTGTGAGGTTCCGGGTTCGAACCCAGATCACGATTTTCGGCCTTGCAAACTTTTTACTTTAACCGTATTTAGAAGCTAATTTCTGATTTTTAAAATAAGCATTTTTTTTTACGAAAAATCTTAGGTATAATTCCTTATATGCTTTTCGTATGATTTTTAATTATAAATTCACCAAAATTTTCTCAAATTCATAATTTTCTCAAAGTTTGTTGTATTTTCAGCTAAGAACCACACAAAAGTTCAGTCTCCTCTATAGAAGAGAGAGAATAAAAACGAAACTTGCTTCCAACATTTTCAAAAAGAGATCATTTGGAGTGAAATCTCATTCGTTCATTTTATTTACCACATGTCAAAGTTAATTGAAGAGAATTTGAAATTTGAATGGTGGAGATTGTTCAGGATTTCCTCTAGTGAAATTCTCATGGAAGGGAATCCTCTCTACTCTATATATATGTTGTGACCTTATTTTTGTTTTGAGTGGATGTTGTGATCATCATAAAGTAGATATTAACTATTAAGAGGCCGTTAAACCATTCAAAATTTCAAATTAAAGATTGAACAAACCATTAACTCATCTCCTACTCTTATCAATCTTTATTGTAAAATTTGGACTATAATGCAAAATTAGTCTTCGGTATTATGAACTATATGACCAAATTTATCTATATATACAACTAAATTGATCTATTAATAATATAAAAAAAATCAATGATTCAGTTCAAGTTTTAACCAGCTATATTTAAAGACAAAGTTCAAATTCTACTAGAATAATCATTAATATTTCACTTACCTTAAAACTGAATTTCTCCTTATAAAGAGATTTTAAAAAGAAAACTATCGTCTTTGTTAGCATAGCTGAGTCGAAATTCGAACCTAAATTATCCATTTATTCACACGATAAATTTCAAGTCATTAGATTACCTAACTAAAAAATGAAAAAAGAAAACTAGTAGGTAAAACTAATACTCCTAATATTAATCTTTTTTGAAGGAAAGGACCAATATTAATCATAATTACAATTTACAACTACAATTATTCTCGTCAGAAAAACATAAATAGTTATTATTCTTATATATAGAAGATAGCTTAATTAAGCAATAATTAAGCAACAAAAAAAGTTAAGCAATAATTAATACACACTAAAACCATGCAGTGAAGAATTGCTGCTACGGAAGTTCAATCTCCGGCACCACCGCAACAGAGTAACTCCACCACGTTCCATTAACAAGCTCCGGCAACTCAATCTCACCCCAAAAATCATCACCACCACCACTACCACCAGAATCATTGCTACTATCCTCCGGCGAAGCAACAGCCTTAACCATCATACGAGCTGCTTTAGCCGCCGCAGCTTGAATATCCCTAGCAGTACACAAAGACGGCGGAGGAAGCACCGGCAGACGGTGCACTTCATCAGGAAAATTCAGCTGTGCTTTACAACCTTTCAAACAATATGCAGCAACATCATAAGCCTTTGCAGCCATCTCCGGCGCCGGAAAAGACCCTAGCCATATTCTTGACTTTTTTCTTGGCTCTCTAATCTCTGACACCCATTTTCCCCACCGCCTTTTCCTGACGCCGTGGAAAACCGGATGTCTGGTTCCGCCACGGCCAGATTGGGCGGCGGGATTCTTTGTTGTTAGGGTTTTTACTGCCACGTCAGGTTTGGTTGTGAAGTTCAAATGTTGTTGCTGCTCCATTCAGATTTTTTTTGTGTGTGTCTGTGTTTTGAGTTTGTGGTTTATTATAAGAAGTTTGTAATTGTGTGTGGTGTGGAATTACATAAGTGTCCTTGTATTATAAAGAGTGAAAAGGAAGAGCAAAAGTTACTCATTCTATTTTTCTACGTAAGAAAGGACCAGCATGCAATTAAAAGATGGCAATGGCGTGTTTTCATTGCTTTCCAATTACACTGCTCAACATAGTACAATTGATGCTATATTTGGTTATAGTTTGAGCATAGCTTGGACCTCCTAAGATTAATTTTTATAAAAAAAATAAAATTGATTTGATTTATGGAGTCAACTATTTAAAAGTTATCTTTTACTTACTTGAAGAGTAATCTCATGATGAATTCAAAAGTTCTAAATTGTGAGGATATCTTGAGACGGCTATTTAGAGGGAACCATATTTTCCTATGTGGCTGAAGAGTCCAGTCAGATCTCAGCTGTTCATTTTCTACTATTCTATAGAGACTCCTTCAGGTTGAAGTAATTGAACGATATTGATTTTAACTGCACTTGAAAAGTTCATCAAAAAGATTTGTTCCGTACTTGGAGTCAAAATTTTAATTACAATGGATAAAAAAACAAATGTTAATATTTGTTTAGGTATTTATGTTAATGATGTTGTTTAAATCTCTTGGCCTTATCTCCAAGAGTGTGTTATAACTTAAAATGTTCATGCATAAGTAATTTACACGGATAAGTTGTTAACATTATAATCAACCATATTGTAAATAAAATTGCTTAACAACGATGGGTCACGCAATTTTATATCAAATGATTTGGTCAAAGGTATCGTGTAAAATGTGCACAATTGCTTGTGCATTTGGTTTATTGAGGGAATTAGTACTTTTTTGGCTACAAATGACTATCAATTATTGTCCATAATCATGGTGAAAGGTAGCTGATTTATTTTCCTCTCCTTTGTATGGTAATAATATGTGTAGACTAACAAACCTGCCTAAAATGGAAATTAATCAAGCTCAAGGGTGCTAATCTTGGACAAGACACGTGAAAAGTTTGAAATTAATAACATCCACTTAATTTTAAACATTGGACTGATATGCCACTTTTCCTTTCAAGAAAAAACAAAACCCTAAAACTGCATGTGATCCGTACGGGTTAATATATGTTGAGATAGATGTCTTGATTTACATTTTACACTTTCAATTTTTTTTACTAAAACATAAAATATTTTTTTGACTAATACATTTTGCACAATCATGATGAACACAAATTAGAATCTATGTTGCTTAATAACATTTTGATATGACACATGCCTCTATAGTTTTATGGATAATTTGAGTTTGAATTTAAATTTGAGATTGCAATAACTTTAAGACCTTCAATTTTGATACTCATTTAGATTTCACAAAACTCAAAAGATTTTGATGTTGTGCCTAAGATGACAATTTATACTAAAATTTTGGATATTTTCTCTTTGTAGTGAAACATTGTTACAAGGAATGTTAGTATAAGAAATTTAGATGAATGCCCGTAAATTAAAATTGGCTAAGAAAAACACTCTTTCTCCAATGATTTAAACAATCTAACAAGCAAGTTGCAAAGTTTCAACGACAAAGAAAGGTGAATTTCAAAACGAGGGGAAACAAATTGAACTGGACCCATCATGATAATGAACCAGGCTGTGTCCACTTCAACCAACGGCGCGTGATGAGGTCCACATAATTTATGGCAACGGTCTCCAAAGGTCAAGGAGGAGAGACTAGATACGCACTACTAATAATTGAGTGTGTTCGTGACCGGACTGAGATTCCCTGCTGTAAAAAAGCACGTTGTTTTGCATCTCAGCCGTTGATTATAGATCGTGCAGTTTAAATTAACTTAGTTGTTAAATCACTCTAAATCATCTCAACCACACAATTTAGTTCGGACAGTCCTATGTTGTTACATCATCCTGCTGTAACAGCAGCCAACAGGAAATCCATATATGTTTGTGACGTCGTTTGAATTGGTTTTGAGGCAAAAATGATATGATTCAAAGAGAACCGTGAACGGTTTGTTTAAATATCGTTTAGTTTGTGTTGATTTTCGATTAATCGAAATTACAAATCGTAAGAAGAAAACAAATTATACAATTCTATATAATTTTTCTGTAAAATATAACATAAAATATATACTAAAAGGTTTTAGATAGATCCTTTAAGTTTCTAAAGTTTCAGATAAGTTCTTTAAGTTTTGAGTTTGTTTCGGATATGTCTTTTAAGTTTCTAAGGTTTCAGATAGGTCCTTTAAGTTTCGAGTTTGTTTCAGATAGGTCCTTTCTATCAACCTCTGTTAAGCCAAAGTTGATTTGATAGAAAGGATCTATCTGAAACAAACTCGAAACTTAAAGGACCTATCTGAAACCTTAAAAACTTAAAGGACCTATCTAAAACAAACATGAAACTTAAAGGACCTAAGGAGATATTTAGCTATACTAAAAGTTAACATTTTTTTAACTCATGAAATTTAACATTACCGAATAACAATGGTTGATTCTTATTATTGAAAGATAATATGAAATAGTAAAAAAGATTATGTTAAACTTAAAATATTGTTAAAAAAATTGAAACCAACTAATATAGAATAATATATTATCTCATAGTGATGAAAAACAAAATAAGCATATTCTCATAAGTATAGTTCAGTAAGTAGTTGTAGAAACATTGATATGGTATGATCTAAGTTCAAATTTAGGATTTTTCACTTTTCTATACTTAAGATGTGTGAATGAAAGCACTAAACTATTTAACAAACAATAAATAAGTATATAAATATATGTGTGTGGTTCGGTTAAATTTTTAAAAATGATTCTAAAATTCAAACCAATCGATTTTAACAAAAGGGCAGGGTCGTCTCCAATAATTTGGAGGCTCCGTTGTAATCTTGACAATTTCAATTTAAAAAGTATTGGAAAAAAATTTAATACCACTTAGAGTGACAAACATCTACGTTTTGACTTTTATCCACAGACAAACACACATTTACCTACAAACAATGTACAATTGATAGTAAAATAGTGGAATTCTAGACTTTTACTTATGGGAAAATGATATTTAATGACGGATTTTGTCCGTAGGTTCAATTTTTTTTTTTCCTCCAAATTTGAGGGCCCTTTAAGCTTGAGGTCTTGTGCCAAGGAACTTGATGCACTTGCACAAGGCCGACCCTGCAAAAGGGCATTCAACCTTGTCAAAATAAAACTTATAAAAAAAAAGAGCATTCAATAAAATCTAATAATATTCGTTTTTATGCGGTTTTCGTTATTTTTTTTATCGGTTTGTAATATTTTTTTTATGAACATTTCTAAGAAGGACATTGTGGCACTAAAATGACCAAAATGCCCTTTACGAAAGCCACTTCTTTTTTGGTTGCACGGGATTGGGGTGAGTGAGTATGCGTTGTTCTTGAGTTGTTCCCTTTTTTGTGCTCCAATTGTTTTATGGGCTTTACTAGTGTGGGGAGGACTTTTTGTTGATGAGGCATTGATGAGATGGGTTTGATATGGACAAACAAAAAACCCATGTGTCACTGGAATAATACTGTTCACACTTCACTCAATGCTAGAAAATATAAGTAATTTATCAATATAACATCATCGATAGTTAACTGCCGATGAATTTTAACCGACGACAGTTAACTGCTGATGAATATTTATATCTTTTTCTGGTATGTTTCAGTCTTAGTTGAAGTGTATACATCAATTTTTCGTGTCATTGTTGTTGCCAAATGTCAAGAGTTGGCTTATTAGCTTTTGAGCATGATTGAAAACTACTGATAGTTTTATCACTTTAAGAATGGCATGAACAACCATCTAAATCTTATCCTTTTCACTTTGTATTTTCATTTGAATCCAATCCCACGTAACATGATTTGGCTCTTTACTATTATGATTTATAAAAAACACCAAATTTAGTTATGCATTTGCTGCAAGAAAATTCATGTGAAATCGACTAATACCAACTTTAGGTGCCATTAATTAACTATTTAAGTCCCAAAAAGTTCATTGTAAAAAAGATCCAGTAAAAGTTCATCAGCTCTCAACTTCGACTCAGAATATAGAATGCTTTTGGATTTGGATTGACTTACATATTTTCAGTTTATTATAACTTAACGCTTGATATGAATCACTTGCAAAGGTTCTCTAAATAAAAATGAATCACTTGTAAAGGTATATGGGAGAAAGTATGCAAGTAACTTTTTTTTTTAAAACAAACGTATGCAGGTAACTTATAACCAACTTATCTAGGATAACATATTCCATACACTACCCTAGTCAGCTTATCAATATGCTCTAATATATTTAATATTATATAAAAAAATATCAAAGAATCCGTGATAAAATAATTTCATAGTTATTGCAAAATAAAGAATAGAATCTGTTTGGATTGACTTATTTTAGAGCTTATGCAAATAAATAAGCATTAATGTATTATTTATAGGTGTATAGGTGAGGTCCCTCTTTGTGTTAAATTTCGTCGTTTGTTTGATTTGTCAAAAAATAAAATGGCGACTATAGCACAAATGTTTGTTTGGGGATGGGATGAGGGTGGTGAGGCTTTGAGGTGGCGTAGAAGATTGTAGGCATGGGAGGAGGGTTTGTTAGATGAGTGTAGCAATATGCTGCTAAATGTTTTAATGCAGGTTGATACTGAGGACTCCTGGAGTTGGATACCTGATCCGATCGTGGGATACACTGTCAGTGGTGCTTATCGAGTGCTCACATCAAGGCCACCACTCACTTCGCATGCCCTAGTGGCTGGTCTGTGGAGGAATGACGTTCCATTGGATGTCTTTGTGTTTGCTTGGCGTCTTTTTCAGAATAGGTTGCCTTCCAAGACAAACCTGTTTCGTAGAGGCATTATTCCCTTCGAGGCTCAGATGTGTGTTTCTGGCTGCAGTCAACAGGAATTTGAGAACCATGTATTTTTATCTTGTCCTTTTTTTGGTCAGTTATGGCAGTTGGTTAGAAACTGGCTTGGTGTTTATTCAGCAGATCCATTTAATATTGTGGATTATTTTTACCAGTTCGCTACTTCTTCCGGCTATGGTAAATCACGATGTTCTCTTTTGCATCAGATGTGGTTTGCTTGTTCGTGGGTGTTATGGAAGGAAAGGAATGACAAGTTATTTAACAGTAAATAAAATTCTCTCATCCAGCTTCTAGAGAATGTTAAACTCCTTTCCTTCTGGTGGTTTATAGCTAAATGTGTAAACTTTTATTATAGCTTTCATAACCGGTGTCAAACCCCTTTCTTATGTGCGGGATTGGCTAGTTTACTTTGCTATTTGCAAAACTCTTGATGCATTTTTCGGCTGTCTTTGGTGGTACATCTTGTGCCGTCAAGATAGTCTGTCGTTTCGTGTTAATATCTCATTTTGATTTCTTAAAAAAATGTATTATTTATAAGCTTGTTAAAGTAGTTTATTAAAAAACAACTTATGAATATACAATTTTCGTTAGTAAGATCTTATGAATTAACATAAAAAGTTAATTTTTGCATCAGCTCTTTTTCATAAGCTCAATCCAAACAGACCCTTAGAGATGCGCAAAAATTATACTTATTTATAACTAAAAAAATTAAAGACACTATTTATTAAATTTCTCCACGTGAACCGATATTTTAAAATTATTGTATTATTTTTTTCATTTTCACCACTATCAAATATAATATATTTTTTTATGTATGTGAACAATCAATCATTTAACAATTCATCTTTCATATCATTATGTCTTTAATTATTCATACATAAAAGTATTTCATGTTTTTTTTATTGGATGCTTTGTGCAAAATCCATCAGGTTGACAAGGCAATTGCGTTGTTAACAAAGATGAAAGACGAAGGAATTCAGCCAGATATGTGTACATACACTATACTTGTTGATGGACTGTGCAAAAATGGAAGACTTAAGGATGCACAAAGGGTTTATCGGGATCTTACGATTAAAGGTTATCATTTAGATGCTAGGATGTATACTGTGATGATTAATGGGCTCTGTAAAGAGGGTTTTTTCGATGAAGCATTGTCCTTACTCTCAAAAATGGAAGACATCGGTTGCACTCCTCACTCCTGATGCAGTAACTTATGAAACTCGTATTCGTGCTTTGTTTGAAAGCGACCAAAATGATAAGGCGGTGAAACTTCTTTGTGAAATGATTGCTAGAGGTCTGTTCTAAAGAGTAAAACTAGGTGAGATGCTTTCCGGTTACAGTTTGTTATTGTGAATTTTAAAACAAGCGTCCAATATTTATTTGCTTTTACTGCCTGCCACTTAAAAAGGAAATTGGACTCTGCAGGAAGCTAACTACAGCTTTAGTTTTTGGTAAAAGTCATGTGTTGTAAGGTTCATATTCATGTTTAACTTAGTGGATGATCTGTTTTTATTTTATTTTTCTTCACTTGACCTCTTGGCTAATTCCTCACCGATGGTTTGCTGAAAAAAAAAAAAAAATACCTCACCAATGCTCACCTTAGAATATTGGCAGATATGAACATTTTAATTCTTTCTCAATCTGCTGAGTCACTAATGCTTTCATTTGATTCTCTGTTTTATTAATGTGGTTCTTGCCATAAAATTTGGATTTTAACACTTTTGATATCAACTTCTAGTGGGAGAGTTACTAAGTTGTTTGAGATACTTAACACTTTTGTAAAATTTTTGTTAAAAAATGCAGTGGCATATATATCCCTCCCAATCTCTGTTAACTGAATTCTTTGAGTGTATATCATTTTGTTTGATTGGAAAAGCAGCCAACAGGTTTAGTAGGAATGCTTATATGATTGGTTTCATATGATGAGTTGGAGAAAAAGCCAGTTTATTATTGCCTTTGTGTGAGATTTCTTTTATTCCTTTTTGGGAAACATTGTGTGAGATTTCTAAAGCTAGAGAAATGTGTTGATTGCCAGATTTTGTCTAACGATCATTCTGGCTTGTGCGAAAAGGGTTCTGAAAGCAGTCATCAAAGATTAATGGCATGAATATGATCACAGTTGCTTGATGGTTGTATGGATGAATCCTTAGCTTGTTTCTGAATTTGATGGTAAATCTGTATTTCATTTAACACTAGGAAATTATTTAAGGTTCTAGTGATTGGTTTTGCTTCGAAAATTTATAAATATATCAGTCTCTAATACTAAAGTTATTCATGTGTGTGCCTGTCAATTACTTAAGGCCTAATATATGGTGCATAAATCTAACGACTAATGACATCAACTTATTGATTATAAGCTTCTATTTTAAGGTCTTACTGTCTTGGTTTTTTTATCACACCCTACTGCATTTACATGAAAACATCTTAAACTATAAGAATTACTCATTTAAATTTCCCGTCAGCGTCCACTTTTACCCGTGTGGCCATGGCCAATTGTTCGCTTCCTCTTTTATGCATTGTAGTCGCCAGCCACGACCACTTCAGCTTAACAATTCACTAGCCTGTATACCAACGCTGACATTCTTTCCTAAACTATTTAAGTCGACCACTGATCTAGTCAAGTATAATACATTCAAACTTACAAAGTTCATTTGTGGACAAAGCATAATCCATACAGATTATTGAGCATAATCTATAGACCAAATTGCTAGCAACAAGTCTTGACATTCTAAAAGAATTTGTGGGAAGGGAGATATTAAAAGACAAAGTTATTGTCCAAAGAGGGATTTTTATTAGGCATGGTAATAATAGATCTTGTAGTATATCACTTTAAGAAATTGAAAACCAAGAAGCATGAGGGAGATATTTCTGAAAAAACTCATATTTTCACTTTTTTATGTATCAGTTTGTGTAATATAAGCTGATTTATCCTACAAAAGTTTACATCTACACAAAGCAGAATCCGTTCCAATTATTGAGATTTCCACAGCCATCTCTTATGGACATGGAACTATCAAAATGACAACTCTAATATATGTCACAAATAATGGCTTGATGCCTTTCTCCTTGTTATTCCTTATGTATATATAGAGGTTACGAGGCTATACATATAATTACACTAAATAATATATAATTACCCTAAATAATTACAATTATTGGAAACAAATCAATTTCTGATTTATCTAATAAATATAATAAGGAGAACAAGTCAACTCCTTATTCACATCCCCCCTCAAATTGATGCGGCTGGTCGATGAGCATCAATTTGCCAACAAGAAACTGATGACGTGGGCGCGGAACAACCTTGGTAAGAATATTTGCAATTTGCAACTGAGTACTGACATGAGGAAGGGATATTAGTCGGTCATCATAGGCGTCACGAATTGAATGACGATCAACTTCGATATGCTTGGTGCGCTCATGGAAAATAGGATTTGCAACAATCTGGATGGCACTCGTATTGTCAGCATAAAGTGAGGTTGGCTCTGTCTGAGGAAATCCAAGTGCAACCAAAAGACCACGAAGCCAAATTATTTCTGAACAAGCGGCAGACATGGCACGATACTCAGATTCAGTAGAAGATTTAGAGACTCGTGCTTGTTTCTTACTTTTCCATGAGATCAATGAAGAGCCAAGAAACATGCACCAACCAGTAACAGAGCGTCGAGTATTAGGGCATCCTGCCCAATCAGCATCACTATAAGCACTCAACTTCGGAGAATTTCCAATGGAAAAGAATAGGCCACAGTAAGAGCTTCCCTTCAAGTAACGAATTATACGGCGAACTGCTGCCAAGTGAAGATGACGCGGAGAATGCATGAATTGACTCACTTGTTGAACAGCAAAAGATATGTCAGGACGAGTAATGGTCAAATAATTAAGACTACCCACAAGTTGTCGATACAATAAAGGATCAGGCAAGAGATCACTATCATCACGATGATATTTAACATTAACCTCAAGAGGAGTATCCACTGGATTAGCCGATTGGAGACCCGCCATGGAAACCAAATCGATGGCATACTTGTGTTGATGGAGGAAGATACCCTTTGATGTAGAATGAACCTCAAGACCAAGAAAATAATGCAGGTTACCAAGATCTTTCATATGAAAGGAGGCATGTAACTGTTCTTTAAGTCTCTGAATGGAAGCATTATCAGAACCAGTAATGACCATATCATCAACATATAAGAGAAGCAGGACAATTCCTGTAGACGTGCTATGAATAAATAGAGACGAATCATATTGACTCTGACAAAAAAAGAACCAGAGTAGAGTGGAGCGGAATTTTTCATACCATGCTCTAGGCGCTTGTTTCAAACCATATAAAGAGCGTTTGAGCTTGCATACACCCTTAGATGACGAGAATAGACCTTGAGGAGGAGTCATATAAATATCTTCAGTCAGGTCACCATGAAGAAAAGCGTTCTTGACATCCATTTGATGAAGAGACCACCCATTAGAAGCAGCTATGGAGAGTATCGTGCGAACAGTTGTCATTTTGGCAACCGGTGCAAATGTCTCATCATAATCAATTCCATATTCCTGCTTGTTTCCTAAGGCAACCAATCGAGCCTTGTAACGGTTGAGAGACCCATCAGAATTCAGTTTCACATAATACACCCATTTGCAACCTATGGGTTTGATATCAGGTGGACAAGAGACAATATCCCATGTAAAACTCTCTTGAAGTGCCTGAAGTTCCTCATTCATTGCTTTAATTCAGCGAACATCTTTAACAGCCTGTGAGTAACAAGTAGGAATTGATATGCTAGAGAGTGAGGCAGCCAAAGACGTATGTTTGGAATCATAGCTGTCTGGTGAAACTCATGAGACATGTATTCACCACCAGAGTCAGAACGAAAAATTTTAACACTTGCTTGAAATTGAGTTTCAACATATGTCAAAAATTTCTTAAACATAGAAAACACCTCAAACTTAGATCGAAGAAAATATATCCAAGTAAAACGACTGTAATCATCAATAAATGTGACAAAATATTTATAATGAGCATGAGAAGCTATAGATATAGAGGTTACAAGCAAGTGTTATTCCTTTCTCCTTGTTATTCCTTATGTATATATAGAGATTACAAGGCTATACATATAATTACACTAAATAATATATAATTACCCTAAATAATTATAATTATTGGAAACAAATCAATTTCTGATTTATCTAATAAATATAATAAGGAGAACAAGTCAACTCGTTATTCACAATATATACTTCTTATAACGTATTAAGAGATAACAGGGAGAGATTGAAGATTAACAAGCAATTGCGGCTGATTTAATCAACCGAATTCGCTACTCAACAATATACATCGTCCAACTGGTCCAATGAGTTTTCAACTTTTTTTTTCATCTTCGGAACCCTTGACTTCCATAAAGATAGGTTGTTTTGTTGAAGATAACAGCATGGCCCATATTCTATCAGTTATCACAACATTATTTTGTGATTCTCTGCATAGCATTGCAACAAAAAATGAGAGTTAGCAGAGAGGGTACCATTGTTGCAGCCAAAACCAAAATGTGTGCAATGCTGAGATAGCATCTTAAAGTTACCATAAATGAAAATGCTATCTAAGGATGTTGAAAAAAAACCAAAAACAATTAGTTATTTATTCCTCCTATTGAAAGAATGCTTTCCTTGTAAATTACTAGGTGACAACAAAAACTCGATGCTTTACAACCAAACTCCCCGATCATATGAGTACTCAGATCAAGCCAAGCAAGTTCCCCATCTTTTCTTAGGAATATTATTTCACCCTTGGTCCCCACTCCGATAGGACGCTCTACGCAAGGCAGCGGTGCATAGTGAAGAGTTTGATCCATGATTTCTTCATAGTTCGCCCAAAATTGATATGTGAAGAGTAGCCATCTCTACGTGATATGATATTAAGGCGATGGACCCAGTTAACACCGTCAATATTAACCACCACATTCCATCATCAAACCAATCATCTAGGTCTAAGGGTGTAGGTGTGGTGAAGAGCACATCGTCACTCAAGGAAAATGATACCAAACAGGGTATGTGTATGATATGTCGTGATATGTCATTGATATGTCGACACAACCAATGACACACTTCATCCAAATACATGTGCCTTCATCAAATCTCCAAGAAGGTGTTATGTCAATATCGAGTTTCCTCCATAAGTTACTTCTTAGACTATATATCTCTAATACGTCGTCAACATGATTGCGTGGTGAAAAGAATCCACAATAAATGACCTTATAATCATTTGTAGCATGGTCATAACCAAATCCTTAAAGATCAAACACAACATCATTACCATATTTGACAATATCCACGACAGATGATAACTCAAAGGGACTGGGAGGAATAAAAGCTTGTATTCCTTGGTAGTATGCAATAATAATATCTTTCATAAAACTAAAATGAATATACACAAAGATTATTAATGTGGTTATTTTTAATAGAAGAAAAAGAAAATTATTCTCGTGTTTAGGGATAACAATGAATATCATTACGATACTTGTGTTTGTACCATTGAATAAACATGATATTCGTGTATGTCCCATATTTATACGGGTATCCACTAAACACGTAATTTGCAAATTTAGTTGTGTCAAAAAAAAATTGCCTATAGTCATGGATAACATATTTTTTTATAGGCTCGAGACCTTGAAGTGTGTTTCTCCTCAAGATCTCATGTTCCATTCACCACGTGCTAATTTGGATGGGCTACTTTACTTTCTTAGAAAAACATATTGTTTTTTTTAGAAAAAATTGAATTCGATTATAAAAAAAAATTGTAAATATATATCTATACTATATATAAAAAAAATAGTCTCTTTTGGCTATTTTGGGTTGACTTTTTCTCCTTCCAGAATACCCTCAACTTTCAATGCAAATAGGAAATATAACAAATAGATAATAGTAAATTCAAATAATAAAACAAAATGTAACAAATTGTATATGCCTGATTTTTTCTTTATCATTTAAAAAAGATAATAGAGTGAATTTAAATATTAAAAAATTATAACAAACACAATATTTTTTTTGTTATCACACTGTATATCGTGTAGCAAACACGATATGAGTATATTTCCATTTTTTTTTCTTTATCCTTAAAAAAGGGTGACAAACTATGGACCCGTTTGGATTGAGCTTATTTTGAGATTTATTATTCATAATCTTGTCAAAGGTAGTTTATGAAAATAAAACTTATGAAGATACATTTTTGTTAGTGAGAACTTATGAATTAATTTAAAAATATATTTATTTTCATAAGCTATTTTTCATAAGCTCAAAATAAACACAATTCAAACGGGCCTATATAAAGTATATGTAAATGTAAATATAATCAATAAAAAAAAATGATCGTTATTTTATTTTTATTTTATATACAGAAAAATCAAAACACGCCTAGTTGATATATTTTTTGGATACAATAATTTTCATTAATATTTAAAAATTTAAAAATTATAATTAATTATACAAGCAAACATAATAAAATATGCATACACGTTAGCGCGGTAAAATGAGCAGACAGACGGATGCGGTAAAATAACAGATAAACAAAGTAGAAAAAACCTATTAAAGAGATTATTTTGAATTTTTTTCTACATTATCCCTTCATAAAATTTGTAAATCATTTTTAAATTCTTAACATGTGTCCTAATGACACTTGTTAATATACCCTAAAATAAATCCTACGTTGTTATAGAGTTAATGTGAACACTAGCTGGTGAAAGTCTATTTATTGATGCTCAAAATAATTGACATTTCATGCATCAATGACGCTAATCTTAGTCCCCATACTGAAATAGACATTTTAGTTACTTAGACAACATATATCGTACTCGTTTCAACTATATGGAGAATGTTTGGGCCAGCATAATTATCCATCCCCATTTATAATTAATTAATCGTTATATTTATTTGTCTTCATGCACTCATGATGAAATCATGTTAATCCTTTCACACAAAAAAAAAGGTATAATCATCTTAATCCTCAACGTAGATTTAAGTTGATGGTGACTTTGTTCATACGGCAATTTCAAAAGCTTTAGATTCTTAATGCCTAAGAATTATCACAACGTAACTTTCCAATCTTAGAAAAATAATTAAAAAAACAATGTTTCCTGCTCTATAGCACCCATGCACGTCATTTGCTGGTTTGAACCAGGAATGAATTCAAAAAATAATAGCAATAAAATAAACTATTCCAGTTAAAATCCAAAACAAATATATTTAAGTCGCTTTTAACATGTGAAATTAATTTCTCTTAATAATATTCGTGAATGTCAATTTCAAATTTACTTAGAGCATCTACAGTAAAAACATTTATTTTTGGATAAAATCTCACATCATATACATATCACTAATTATAGTAATACATAATGATGAATTAATCTCTCCAACTTAGCATCTCACACAAATTTCTTAAATGAGACTCATTAATCAACTATCAAAAATCTTATATCTTTAGATAATAATTTTTTAATATTAAAAAAGTGTAGGTCCCATTTAAGAATCAGGTCTTAAGTGAGACTTTAATTTGATCTTATATGACTCTAAAAAAATTTCTCCTATGTAGATACCTAATAGATATCGTATCTTAAAAGTTTAATACATCACCATTAAAGATGGTCTTAGATCGACACTCAGAATAGTGAAAGCACGGTTGAGAATGACGGCAACTAACTCCTTAGAGGAGGTGGTGTACCGACATATTGGCAATCATGTCAGTATATGATCAAAGGTGCATATTTTTAAGGTTTAAAGAATGTGTACTTTAATTTGGATCACATGTTAGTATTTTTAGGACATACTCTGTTCTAAACGGTATCTCTTGAATTAGCATTTGATTGTCATTAGATGGTGCTAATGGAATCACCGGTTCATAAGATATCTCTTAGCCACTAGATACGTTAGTTTTTTTTTTAGCAAGCTAAAATGGAATTAAAAGATTAAAAGGAGTGGTTCATCTCACACAAGGCGTGCAAAAGAGAACCGCTCAAAGTTTTGTACAAAGTCAAGTCACTAGTGCCTCAATAAAGAGACCATAATAATAAACAGAAGAAAAGCAGCAAAGTTACAGTAAAACTTCCATGCAAACTAGAGGATGTCTCCACCAGTCATGATAGCTGAAAGAACAAGTTGACAGACATGCCTTTAACCACTGAAAGGAAAGCATTCTTACCTTGTCTGTCAACTGATGTAACTCTAATGCCTTCTGATTAAAAACGCAGTTATTCTTTTCGTTCCAAATAACCAAGACACAAGCAAGCCAGATTAATTTTAAAAAAGAATATATGAATCGCGGTAACCCTGCTAGATGACCATACTGAAGATGATAATCACAACTACATGCATTAGTTGATTGGGCTTGATCCCAGTTCCACACAAATATTCTCTTTGTAGTTTCAAAACTTTTTTGTTAAATTTGTTACGAGACAAGTTAATGATAGATTCACGTTTCAACTAAATTAAGTGGCTGCATCCCTAGTTCATGTAATTTATTTGTTCATATTTTGACATATATATCAATAAACGAGTTCTCTTTCAGGTGTCAAGGGAGATTTATAGCATTTATTAATAATAATCTGTTTAATTTTATTTTTTTTGAGGAAGTAATCTGGTTAATATATGTCGAAATATATCAACAAATAAATAAACGTGAACCAGAGATGCATATCACTAAATAGAAAGAAAACCTATCTATCTATTTTGACAAACAAAACCTTGAATTTATGTATTGAAATAGAAAGAAAAGTACAATATTGTATTGAACTACACAATCACTAAATTAAACCTTGTATAGAATATTAGTAATGGTATCAATATCATTCTGCATTTAGCAATAGAAACGAACATAATTTTTGGTTTTTTAGGTATGAAAGGAGCCAAAGATGCATAATAAAGTCATCATAAATAAATGTACTTCACGTGCCCTAGTTTCTTCTATGATGGGCCAACCTGGTTCACGTGAACATCACGTGATGCTCACATCGTCGTCGGTAGATGAATGAATGCACAGGACACTGCCACGTGGAAGGCTACAAAAACTCAAACGTTGAAGGCGTGTGAAGGCGATGTGCAAAAACGTGTTTGTTTGTTTTCGATGATAGGATGGATTAGGTGGGAGCCACCGTAAACGCGTGACCACCACCTATTCAAATAACCGGTGCTCAGACACTATTTAAGGAATCCAAGAATAAAAAATTGTCTTGAAAATATAAACTGCTATTTTTGATCAACTAATTATTATATCACTTTTTAATAAAATCTTACTTCTTTTGACTTAACTAATGTCTCATGGACACTGGTTAACATTCTCCAAAACAGTTTAGGGAAAATTCTAAAAACAATCTTCCAGAGCATTGTTTAAATATTCAAAAGTAATATTCCATCTGCCTTAAATTGTACGACGTTTTGAGCATTTAGCACATATTGAGAAATACAATTAATATTGTGTGGGAAAGAGATATTATGAGCAATTTTATAAAATTGTCATTAATAAAGGATACAAGAAAGATAAATGAAGGAGTTGAAAGAAGATAGAGTAATAAATATTTAAGGATATAATAGAAAAAGTAATATTAATATTTCATTGGTATTGTAAAACGACATATAATTTGGAACAAATTTTTTTCTAAGGTAACATACAATTTGGGACGGAGGGAGTAGCAATTTTTATATTAAAAATTACTCTCCTCGGCCTCAATTTTATAAAGAAAAATTTATCATTTAGATTTATTCAATAACTAATGTATTTGGCCGTAATGCAAGTTTCTTATTTGACTAGCCTGTCACAACGCCGTTCCTACCTTATCTTTGCTCAATCACAAGAATATATCAAACTCAACCATTTGTTCTCGGTGTGGATAACAAGATGAATATTTCCTCCACTGTGTCCGTGATTGCATGTTCTCCAAAGTCATTGGCACAAAATAGGCTTATATAACCCTGGTTTCTTCTCTACATTTTATGCGCATGACTGGATCAAAGAGGGAGCAAACATTTCTCGCTCCACTCTTTTCCTCGCTGGGTTGTGGTGGACATGGAGACATCGAAACTTGATGTACCTTGGTAACGAAACTTGGTCTCTAACTCGTCTAAGCATCAATATTAACAACTCAGTTGATATCATTCGTTTGTGCCTCCAAAATGTTACTTCAACTTCTTCTTCTATTCAGTATGTGTGATGGAACAACAATGGCTTAGGTTGCACCATTCTAAATTTTGATGGAAGTTGTATCTGGAACCCTATCTGGGCAGGTTTTGGAGGTGTTATCTGCAACAGTTCAAGCAACTATCTCTCAGGTATCTCTGGCACATCTACAACTAGCAAGACATTTTGTTGGTTGAACTTTCTACTCTTCATCAAGGGCTCAAGATGACGATTAACATGGAAATTGATGAACTGGTGTGTTACTCGGACTCCCTCCTCTCCGTCAATCTCATCTCTGTAAATACCTCGCAATTCCACATATATGTTGTTCTTATTCAGAATATAAAGGATCTTCTGGCTACTAAAAATTTCTCTATTCATCATACTATTAGAGAAGGAAACCAATGTGCAGATTTCATGGCTAAGTTGGGAGCTTCGACAAATGTGGAGTTCACAGTCCATACTTCTCCTCCTCATGATCTGCTTCCCCTTCTCAGGGCGGACGCCACGAGACCCATCCTCATGAGGATCTAGTTTAGTTTTTTTGTTTTTTTTGTCTTCTGCTTTTTGCTTTTGATTAGCTTTGTAACAACAACAAAAATACATATCAATACATTAGTTATTGAATGAATCTAAAATGTAAACTTTTACATATCATTAAGATCAGATGGAGTGTATAGTTTAGATTTTTACACGTGTTTGACTTGTATTTTTTGCATAAATTTTTTGTTGGTTTTTTAAATAATATTTGTGTGACAATTGTTAGCAAGGCTCATTGTGAAAACCATTCTCATTACAACACTCACTCACACTAATTAGTAATAATCACTATCTTTAATTAAATTCTTGTGATTTTTATAACTATCACATGTGACATCAATTTTCAAAGTGTAATACTCATATTCTCTTCGACTTTTATTATAAACAAAAAATTACTTTTGACATTTATTGAACAATTGATGTAGATGATCTAGGATATAGACTAAACACACTTATTCAATGAACTTGGATATAAACTTCTGATAGGGGATAAATTTACAGGTTTGGGATGAATTTGATGATGATCTTGGTAATGAACTTCGTGATGCATCGTTACCCCTAAAGAGCATCAATTACCTAAGAAAATGAAGGAGAGATGTGGTGTAGAAGATGAAAGAAACAAAAAAATTTAATTTCAATTTTCCCCTTTCTATTTTAATGAATTTGAAATTAATGAAATAATATAAATATATAAGAAAATCATTTTCTAATTTAAAAAAATAATTTATTTTTATTTATTTCCAATTAAATGCCAGATGTATTACTTATGTACAGTCAGCGAGATCATTTGTGCCAAATCAACAAGAAACACACTCCTATGACTTTTTTTTAAAAAAACAAAACAAAACCTTAGGAAGGATATATTTCTTTTTTTTACGGGGATCAAAATCCAAATACGCTATATTTGTAGGGACCTTTTGTATATTTTAGGCAAATTTTTGTCCTTTTTCAAACTTTTGAACCAAAAGATGGTGAAATATCAAATTTATAGTAAAGTTTTTATGGGATTTTCTTATAGTTTCATGGTTGTTTTTTTTACTAAAATTTCATGGTTGTTGATCATTCCACATTATCAAGTTGTATGTCACATCTTCATTTTTTTTTAGACTATAAATATGAGAAATAGAAAAAGAAAAAAAAAAGTAGGTAAATATAAAATAGAGGACCAATTTCGTGAATGGATAACATTAGAGGGACAAAAAAATATAATCAAACCTATTGTTTACTAAGAGAGTTAATGTCCGAACGAATATTCTTTACAATTTTAGGATCTCCGGTTAAAAAAATAAATAGTTTTTTTTGAAGGAAAAAAAATAAATAGTTTTGTATCTCGAATATAAGTAAAAATAATTATTATTATATTGTTAGTTTTAGTTTTTTTAATTATTTTTGTATAATATTTTTTTAAAAGATTTTCCAGAATAATTTTTATTTTGAAAATGAAATAGTTATTTTAATTAGATTTTGAAACAATTTTTTTTATAGAAGACAGAGAAAAAAAACATATTTGGTGGTGCGTATGTTTTCTCAATCATATTAATAAAAGTTTATTTTAACATGTTCACCAATTTTTTTTAAACATGGTACCAATAAAAAGCTATTTTAACATGCATATTTTTCACATTGAATATTTTTTCAACAAGGGTTGATTATTTTTTAAAATTCTCTGAATAATAATCTCCAAATTATTTATATCAAATTTAGTTTTTAAAAAATATAAAACAAATGATCCCTTAACCTCAAGTATAATTAGATCTAACTATTTTTTTTTTATTTATAAAATAACTATTTTCCTTTATTTAATATCCAAAAAATGTTGATATAAGAAACTAGAGGGGTAGCTGTTTTTAACATGATATTTTGCATTGAAAATTGATATAAGTAACAATTTGTTAAGAAGTGTATACATCTCTTCTTTCAAAACAAAAAAAAAAGTGTACACATCTCTTGTCCTAAAAAAAAATGAACACATCGTAGTCTGATTGAGTATTGATTAATCTTTCTATCTTGTCCTATATTATGTGTATCTCATTTGAAATGTCCATACTTTTTAAGATTGAATAAACTTCTCACTTTATCGTCCATTCATATTCTATTAGAGGATTTATCAGGGTACTGCATTTGATAGACAAAGACTTTGAAATATATCAATATAGTCCCACTAATACCTCAAATTCGTTTTTAAATTTTCAAAAATCAACCAAATTCATCCCTGAAATTTAATCCTTGTTTAATTTATTAAATTATTTTTACTATTTTTAGATGTCATTTTTAAATAACATAGTAGTATCATTGTTTATTACATTTCAATCATCTAATTACTTAACTAATTATAATTAATAAAGATATTTTAATAAAATGAAACATATTTTACAATTAAAATTAACACTACTAATATTTTTTTAACAATTATTCTAAAATAAGTGGTACTATTTTAATAAATGAAACACACTATATAATTCCTCCGTCTTTATATCTAAACATCCTTTTATTAGAGGCAAAAGATATTTACAAAAAGGGACAGAGGGAGTAAAACTTAGAAGGTAGTACATCTTTTCCCTAAAAGAAAAAAAACTTAGAAGGTACACATAGTAATGGAGTGAGCGTTATTGTACGCTCCAATCAGGTCTCGACAAAACATGTTTAGTTCCTAGGAATCCTTTTTTGTTTAACTTTATTGGCAATTATTCGCTCCATTCATATTGAACAATTTATTAGCAAAAGAAAATTTTCTTAAAATAAGTATTTAATAGCACAATATGTTTTTTTTAGGGGAGTAGCACATATATGTTTTTAATATAAAAAATAAACTAATTATTTTATTCTAATTTCATTTTAATTTTCTTCAAAGCAAAGATTAATAGTTTCACTACTATTTCCAACATCCGGAGCTTCACTTCTCTTGATAAATAACTTGGTTTCCCCATCCTCAATGGTAGAGCAACAAAAAGTGTTTTAACTTTATAATTGAGAAGATGCAAATTAGATTGGTATTTTGGGAGCATCGTCTTCTAAACAAGTCTAGAAGGCTGACCCTTGAAACCTTATTTCCGACATCAGAATGGCTTGATATTGTAATACCTCTCTTCTTGGAGAGCTTGTTTAAGGTATTATTCGAGGGACCAACAATTTTTGGGTCAACATCCTATCTCACAAGTGCACCTCAAGCATTTGTATCCTTAATCACCCCATTACCACCTTCGGTTCTTCCACTTGGAATTCCATCACTTACGTCAAGAGTGTTCTCATCGTGATTTCTCTTGGCATGCTGGCTCTCACACATTCACGAACTAAAATGAATTAAGATACCAAAAATCAACAATACTTAAAAGGAACTTTAGTAATTAATTTGGCTTAATTACACTTTTGGTCCTTGCATTTTGACCAACTCACAAAATTGGTCCTACCTCTTTTAAATCGAACAAAATCATCCATAAACTATATGTTTTTTGCAGTTTTAGTCATATCTCCCTATTTCCAACTCCATAAACGCACAGAAATGACAGTTTTAGTCCAACCACCTATGCTCAACCATAAAATAAACAAGGAATAAATCATGTGGGTGCAAGGAATCTACTTTGTTCAGCACACAAACCAAGAAAAACCCTAATTTCTAAAACATGTTTCAGGTATGTAACATATCTCGGAAATTAGGTTAGTGTGCTGAATAAAGTAGATTCCTTGTACCCACATGTTTTATTCTTTGTTTATTTCATGGTTGAGCATAGGTGGTTAGACTAAAACTGTCATTTCTGTGCGTTTATGGAGTTGGAAATAGGTAGATAGAACTAAAACTGCAAAAAAACATATAGTTTAAGGACGATTTTATTTGATTTAAAAAAGATAGAACCATTTTCGTGAGTTGGTCAAAATGGTAGGACCAAAAGTGTAATTAATCCAATTAATTTTAGAACAAAACTCATGTTAACAAGCGTCAACGTAGTCACCTAAAAAAAGTGTCACTAGAGTATTGTCTAAGTAATATATTAAAAGAAATTTTGTCTTAGAAATACAAATAAAATACACTTATAAATATCAACAAAAAAAAATTCATTTGTCAAAATAATAAAGGTCTTGCTAACGAATACTCTTAGGACATTGGTTAAAAAAATTGATAAAAGAAAACTTTAAATTGAAAATTTAACTTTTTTACAAGATAAACAATTCAAACTGTATTGATTACACATTTTCCAATAAAAATTTACCTGATTTGTCTTTTTAAAAAGTGCCTTAAGAGTTAGTTTTTAATTCAAGTTAGTTGAGATACGCTCAAGTTAGTTGAAATAAGTAATTAAAATTGTTTGTTAAGTTTATTAGCTACTTTGTGCAAGTTATTTAGTTTTAGATAATTACTTGTATGGCAAGTAATATACATAGCTTGCATATAAATATGATGTAAACCTGATACGAATTCGCAAGTATACGGTTCTATCGAGTAGTAAAAGATTATCAATCCACATGGAGTTATATGTAATTACCAATCTTGTTTTTCGTTTTGATTAGCTGAAAAGATCAAGTTGTTTGGTTTTGTCTGGTTAAAATTCATATTAAAAAGCGTCATGGGATCATTGGTTTCATCATAATGCGAAATCATAAACATTCCAAATCTATTTCTCCATCTTATGTTAAATTCTTTTAAAAAAAACAAGATTTTCTTTGGTAATTTATGTTTTCTCTCGAAATACATAAATGTATTTCAATAACAACTAAGCTTGGTCGATTAATATTGAGACCCTTTAGCTCGAATCTTATTGCTTCAAGACTTCACCAAACTATTCATATGTGGTGTTCCCATCAAGTTTTGTGTTGTCCTGTCTAATTCTCATTTGTTCCAATATCAAACTTCACATTTCGTTCCTTCTTCTGATATTTGAGATTATGAAATAACAACTATTAAACTTCACATTTCGATCCTTCGTTTAATACTTGTTACTGAGTTTAAAAACAATGAGATTAGATTAGAAAATAGAAATTAAACAAAATAGATATCTAGACTTGATCTGAATAGGATTAAGTCATTAGACTATTCCGACAATCCCAAGACTAGAAGGTCTACTCTCTAATGATTATAGTAGACAAAAGATTAAAGTAGAACGCCATAGAAATAAATTGTTTAATTGTAAATGACTGAATGTAAATTGCTGGAATTGTAAAGAACACTAAAATAAATAGCAAGAATGTAAAAGTGCAGAAAAAGTAAAGAAAAATTATCTTAGAACAAAATGTAGAACTTAGATCACACTATAATAAGTTTACAAGCATCCTAAGATGATTACAAGTTGGATGACCTATTTATAGCCTAGAACCTCTAGACAAGGCATTAAACTCGAATTTACAAGCTTTAAAATAGGAGAAACCAAAGAGTTTTGTAACAGCTCTAGCTGACAGCAAAAACGCACGGTCTGCACAACCGTGCACTTTTCAACTTCCAAGTGTTAAAATCGCACAGTCTGGTTCCAGGGAGAAACGCACGGTCCATGCACTTTCAAAGCCACACCGTGCATTTTGTTTTTTTCAAGTTTTCCACCCTTTTCTGTTCCGAAGTGACCTTAGGTGTCTTCATGAAAGTTGTAGATATGAATGTTAGCTTTCATCTGCCTTTGGTTTGACTTCATTCAGACATCTAGAACTTAAGTTATGATCAAAATACTACACATAGACATCACAGACCGTGTGTTTTTCCAGCTATTCATTTTTCTTGCTTTTCTTCAATTTCTCTGCTCCTACCTCAACCAAATGCTCTCATTTCTTCGTTACTTGTCCTGAACATAAAAACCAAAGTATTTATAGTAAAATAGCTCTAAACTAGTTGCTAGTAATATTTGGGTCATGTTAACCAGTGCCCCCGTGGCACTGGTTAAGGAAACTAAAAATTGAAAGTCTTAAAATAAAGGTAACACTTTTTATACTTTTCAAGAGTTGACAACACAAGTTCCAATGTAATACTTACCACATTTAACTCCTTAACCAGTGCCCCTGGACACTGGTTAACATTACCCTTAATTTATTTGTAATTACTATTGTTTTTACAAGAGCGTGAGTTAATTTATGTTTTTCACATGATATTTATTCTTGATTAAGAAAAATATATAAAATAAACATGAGTATGTTGATGAAGAAATACTCTCTCTGCCCTTTTTTTTAAGAACACTTTACAAAAATCATGTCTGAAATGTGGGTAAAGAAATACGAGTATGTTAAAGTAGTAAATTGTCTAAAATGTATATGACTATTACCTTTATATATAAATACATTTAATGTTACTTTTCAAATTCAAAGATAAATTGATAGTATTTTTTTGACTAAAAATAAATGATATTCATTCATTCAAATTGATAGAGTACATCAATACAATGCAAATGCTCTAAAAACAAAAAAGAGGAATATGCGAACAAACTCACAACATCCATGTTAATAGCATAAAACTAAAACGTACAAAAGCCTACACATATGACTATATTCAAATCTTTGGAATACCCATGTTTTAGAATCAGCAACGTTGACGACATCAATACCATCGATTCGATCCGCCAAAGATAAATTGATAATATTAATAAGGGGTGTATTTGTCCCTAAAAAAAGAAGGGGGTATATTTGGAAAAAGATATAATAAATGCATCTAATAGTGTGTAGTGAGTCTTATATTTAATGATAATTTTTTTTGGGTTAAATATGTTTTTAGTCCTTAGATTTTGCGCCTCTTTGAAGAATAATCCTTACATTTTATTAAATGTTTTTAAAATCCTCACATTTCATCTCCGTTATCAAAATTAGTCTTTGCTGTTAATTCTCTAACGGAATGCTGATGTGGCAGTTAGTGGGTCCCAAAATGTGAGGACTACTTCAAAGTCACGTAAAATGTAGGGACCAAAAAACATATTTAACCCTAAAATAATTGGGACTCGCTAATTACCACATCAACATTCTGTTAGAGAATTAACAGCATAAACTAATTTTGATAACGAAGATAAAATGTAAGGATTTTAAAAACATTTAATGAAATATATGGACTATTCTTCAAAGGGGCGCAAAATGCAAGGACCAAAAATATATTTAACTAGAGGGAGTTAATTGAAATAGTTGAAAATATTAAAGGAGTCTTATAAAAATGGATCAAAAAATTCTCAAAAATCTTATATTTAAAGACAAAGGTATTTCATCTATATGTACCTATTCGATCCTCTAGAAAGACATTTGTAGTAGCATTTTGTTTTGGACAATTTTCCTTTTTTTATGAACATAGCAACTTGTCATCATAGGAAAAGAATGAGTGTGAGAGTTGCAAATATATCTTTCTTCCGTACCATTTATTATTACGTGGTAAACTCAATGCTTTGTTAATGTTTTTGGTAAGAGACAAGCAACCGACTTCATCTTTAACATGCGCACACAAAACATCAAAGGTTCATAACTATGAGTCACATGTGAGTTATTGTTGGTTCCACTATTCAGCACGAGCACCATAAATAATGTAATCAAATCATTTCTTAAACTTGAAGGTTAGTTTGTCCTTATCAATCTAAAATTAAAATATCCATCCACTTGCAAATAATAATAGCCCCACTGTTTTGGTGTCTTCTTCATCTATTTTTATTTTGTACAAGTCCTTCATCTACGTATAGTATTAATTTGTTACACATGCTCATTGGAAATCTAATCTAATTCATACGATAGAAGCCAGTTTGTTCATAAAATATTAATAGTAGATGATACTTTAAGTAGTTTTTATATTATATTTTGAAAAAACTATAACAAAAAAGTGATTATTAGCTTATAGCAACATGCGTAAAAAAAAAAATTACAGCAATACATTTACCTATAAAGCAACATGTGTAAAAAAAATGCTTACATCAATACATTTACTTTTGTCAAAAAAGTTTTTCTGTTTTTTGTTTTTGTGTTGTGTAGATGTGTTCAATTTTAAACTGTAAACTATTGATGTCAATCCTCTGATTCTTAAGGAAAATGACTTTTAGTAATTTAGAGTTCGACGTGAGATAAGAATGGCTTAGCCAATAATTGTTCAATCGAAAAATTAAATTTGAGTTCTTCTGAACGATTCGTCCTCGGTGAAGCTCATTAACCACTTGAGTTCAATTGTTTGGTTGAATTTTTTTTTTTAGGGAATTGTTTGGTTGGTATATTACATCACTTTGTTGTTGATCGTTTCTTTTAATTAGTATAATTTAATCTATTATTTTACTATTAAATATGTATCAAACATAATCGACCATTATTATTCTATAATATTAATTTTTAATATATTATATTATATTTTACATCAAATCTATTATTTTTAATAGACATGTGCAATATTGTACATATTAAAGTAATTAAAAGTAGTAACTTTTCATTGAAAATCAACAATTATTGATTAAAAGTTATATATTTAATATAACAAACATAAGTTTCAAGTCAAAGTTACTACTTTAAACTTCTTAACATGTGCAAATTTGCACATGATTGAAAAACCCTTTTTATTATAGATTTAAAATATTAATATTAATGAATTAGTAAAACATGATTTGTGATTAAAATATTAATAAATTAATCCAAATTAAACCATATTAAATTTGATTGAAAACATAAATATTTCGGTGGCTTGAAGATTGTCATATTTGTAAACATATGTACTATGCCGTTTTATGTTATTAATACGAATGATTCATCTTTTTGTTTTTAGTGACTTTGAATTTGTATTGTATCGATGTACCCTACCAATTTGAACGAATAAATATCATTCATTTTTATTTTTGTCCAAAAAATTCTATCTTAGGACCAAATGAGTTTTTATTTCAAAATTGACTTAAATCACGTCGCAAACGCCTTTAATGTTTTGTAGGGACTAAGATTGATTGAAGTCAATAATTTGTCGCATACAACTTATTGTGATTGTTGGATCAAAATCGAATAGTTTAGAATTTAAGCTCAATATTTCCTAATTAAAAGAAACAAATCTACACTATATTTAAAACCGTTTTGATATCAATTAAACAAGAAAAATGTTAACAAATGCATTTGTTAAGAAGTTTAAAGAATAAATTTTATCTTAGAAATAGTACATGTAAAACATGTAAATTTTAAAAAGAATTTTTTTCTTCATAAAACTTATCAATTATTTTCATCTTTAAATCCTTAACAAGTACCCTTAACGAGACCAGTTAAACAATCGCAATTGAAAATTTAACAATGGTTTTTAACTAAGTTATACTTATAGACAAAATTCATACATCCTCATGAGCTTAACTCAGTTAGTATGAACATAATATATCTAATGTTCGGAGGTTGAACCATGAGCAACACCAAAAAAGAGACCAAGATCCGTACAAGAATTGAACCAATAAATCCCACTCCTATTTCATTTTGTAGGGTTCATAGTAGATGACTGGTAGATAGATTATCGTACTAGGACCAAACCAACAAAAGCATAATAATCGTACTATTACCTCTCAACTTCCAACAATTTAACCCTGGTTAACCTTTTTAACCCTAGTTAACACTAAAAACCACACTCCTCGTTTGTTTACACTTTTGCAGCAGCAGTTACAACCTCATAGGTAGAAAAGCGCAAACGCCGTTCTTCTTTCTTTTCATTCTCCACACCTTCATTTCATTGCAAAAAAAAAAAAAAAAAAATCCTAGTTTTTCCCAAAGGTTTGAAACATGTTTCATATGTTTAAACTCTTTGTTTACTTATGATGTTTGTTTTACCATTGTTGTCTCTTCAATCATTGTCCTTTGTTTCTTCATGAATCTTAGTTTTGGTTTCATTGTTTCTGAGAGTTTTTGGAACTCAAAATTGAATTTTTTTGAGATCTGAGATTGAGGGTATTAATTTGAAGTTCTGGGTTTTGTTGATTTTTGTGTAAAGTTGAGTTTTTTTTTTGGATTTTGGTATCTGGGTTTTGGTTTGAAGATGAAGATTGAAGTGGGTTTAGGAGGAAATAGGTTATGGAATGAAGATGAAAAAGCTATGGTGGTTGAAGTTTTAGGTGTTAATGCTTTTGATTATTTGGTTACAAATTCAGTTTCAAATGAGAATCTTTTGACAGCAATTGGGAGTGGTGAGAATCTTGAAAACAAGCTTTCTGATCTAGTTGAAAGATCTAATGTTTCGAATTTCAGTTGGAATTATGCGATATTTTGGCGAATTTCTCAGTCAAAGTTTGGTGATTGGGTTTTAGGTTGGGGAGATGGGTGTTGTAGGGAACCTAAAGAGGAGGAAAAGGAACAAAATTTGGGGTTGAAAAGTGTTGTTGAAGATGAAAAGCAACAAAGAATGAGGAAAAGGGTGTTGCAGAAGCTTCATGCAACATTTGGTGGTTTAGATGATGACAATTATGCTTTTGGATTGGACTGTGTGACCGATACGGAGATGTTCTTTCTTGCATCAATGTATTTCTCTTTTCCTAATGGACATGGTGGACCAGGTAAGTGTTTTGCATCTGGGAAGCATTTGTGGTTATGTGATGCATTGAAATCCAGTAGCTCTGATTATTGTGTTAGGGCTTTTTTGGCTAAATCTGTTGGATTTAAGACTATCGTTTTAGTTCCTACTGATTTAGGTGTTGTTGAATTGGGTTCTGTTAGAACGGTTGGTGAGAGCGTTGAATTGTTGCAAACTATTAAATCTGTGTTTTCGACACAATCATCGTTTGCTAGGGCTAAGTCGATTTCATCGTTGGATGGAAAGAGAGATGAGAATTCTCCTTTTTCTTGTTTGAAAGTTGGGGAGAGTGTTAAGAACAATAGTAATAATAATGGTAATCTTCATCTTCATCATCAGAATAATAATAATCATGGTAGAGTTGAGGGGATTGGAGTTCCCAAGATTTTTGGGCAGGATTTGAACTCGGCCACACATTTTCGGGAGAAACTTGCTATTAGAAAAATGGATGATAGACAATCATGGGGAGGCCGTCCGAATGGGAATGGAATTAGTTTTCCAAATGGTGTTCATGGTTCAAGTTGGAGAGGTAGTCAAGTTGTGAGGCAGCATGCGCCTGTCGATGTTTTTGCTCCTAGGCCTTCATCGAGCAATGCAGCCGAGCTAGCAAATGGTGGGAGGCAAGATTTCGTGCTCAACAACTATCAACAGCAACGGAAGCCACAAATGCAAATTGATTTTTCAGGAGCCACATCGAGACCTTCAGTGAGATCAATTGTTGGTGAATCGGAGCTTTCTGATGTTGAAGCTTCTTGCAGAGAGGAGAATCCCAGTCCCTCCGATGATAGGAGGCCAAGGAAACGTGGCAGAAAGCCAGCAAATGGAAGGGTAGAACCCCTCAATCATGTGGAGGCAGAGAGGCAAAGACGCGAGAAGCTAAACCAGCGTTTTTACGCATTACGAGCTGTTGTGCCGAATATTTCCAAGATGGACAAAGCATCTTTGTTGGGAGATGCTATTGCTTACATCAACGAGCTTCAAGCAAAACTCAAGACCATGGAATCTGAGAGAGAGCAATTAGGAATCACTTCTAGAGATGGATCATCATCGGCACCGCCGGCAAACTCTAGAGCAGAAAATCCTCAAAGTAGAGCTCCTGATATCGATATTCAAGCTGCACAAGATGGAGTTATCGTAAAGGTGAGTTGTTCTATTGATGTTCATCCTATTTCAAAAGTCATCCAATCATTCAAAGACACCGAAATCGATATCGTTGAGTCGAAACTCAATGCTGCAAATGATACTGTCTTCCACACATTCATAATTAAGTCACAAGGTTCCGAGCAGCTGACAAAGGAGAAGTTGATTGCAGCATTTTCCAAAGAAACCAACTCCTTATAGCCTTAGTTCATATTCATGATACATAGAGAAGAACAAACAAATCTGCATTTTTTTCTCAGAAATTTTGCTTTACAACAGAGGATTTAAAACAAATGCAGTGTGATCTAGAGAAGTAGAATAATAGGCAATAGCTCCTATTAACCGTGTAGGATAGCAAATTTATGTTTGTCTATAGTATACACAGTTTATTTATCATAAGTATTATTGTTGCAAGGTCAATTGTTTTCTTCACTTTAACCAATCTATAGCATTTATTTTGGTCATATGGTTTTTTTTTCTTTCTTGTATTCTACTAAGTTCTGTGCATAGCAGCAAAGTATTAGTTAATGGTTTTCTTTTGTCATTTGTATCATTTTTAGAGATAAAGATATTATGCTCTTTTTTTTTTGGGGGAATATTATGTGGTCTAGGGTAATTTCTGAGATGTAATATTTTCTTATGTTGGATGCTTTATCCCCATCCCCATTTGAACAATATCTTTCATTTCTTACTAGAAATGCAAGTTTCTTGTAAAATTCCACTACCTACTCTAAAGAAAGAGTTTTATCCAAATTGGAAAGCAGGTTTCTTACTTTTAAAGCCTTTAATTCTAGTTTTTATCTGTATTTGTGTTTATGTGTTTTTATTGACATAGTAAATGCGCGACATATTTATCATTTTTGACCGTCCAATCTCAAATCATCGATGAAAATCATTCAATGAATGTCTAAATTAACGGTGAATTTGACAAAATCACATTGTAGCGGCAGTGATGTAGTCAACATGCAAAAAGATGTTTTGGTCAAGTTATAATGTGAGCTGGCCGATTTTAAATCATGGTTGAAATCAATTAATGTATTTAATGCATGTTTTTCTTACTAAATTAAATGCAATGAATCTGGATCACTGTTTGAACTAGTGCATAATTTTACCTCTTTTTGCCTGCACAAGGGAATCGTTTGTTTTTCATTTGTTTGTTTGAAAATGGAAAAAGAAACTAAGGAGGGACAGACAAACTTTTGCATACTAGATTCTTGGTCTCAATCTAATAACTTCACTAACTGTAAATAGATTCTAAAGTACTACTAGTTGGTTATAAAAAGGAGGAAAAGTACTTACTAACCCTTAGTTTGAGGTATCTCTTAACTATCTTAGGCAAAAAAAAGTACCTAACCTGAGGACCAAGGTTGAAAAGCAGTTATAACAAAACTGAAAAAGAAGCCTAAACAATAAAAAAAAAAGTGTTAAGCAACTAATAATCATGGTGCAAAATTATATAAATAGAAGTACCAATATAGATAGTGCATTGTGTGGTCCTGCATCGTGTGACTCGTGTTTTGATTTTAATATATGGTTTTAATTTTAAATGTTTGAATTAGTAAACGTTCACGTGCTTAGTTCTTATCATTGAATGAGTTTTGTGAGGACAAGGAACATGTGGTGCACGTGACTCGTTGTTGTTAGTATTAATTATAGGAGTAAATGAAAGTTAGGAGTTGCGAGTTTGGAAACAATACAACAAGGAGAAAAATGACAAGACATGGGAAAGTGTGTGTAATAGTTAAGTTACGTGACTTATCCCAGCAAGGTCTTGTCAGATTTGCATGGACTTCTTGCGTTTGATTAGGTTCATTGCTGTTGAATTATACTATTACTACTATCACACACCAATTTTCATTATAGCTCTGTTCCTTTTTAATTGTCATATTTTAACATTTTACATAAAGTAAGATCCCGTTTGGATTGACTTATTTTGAGTTTATATGTGCTTATCTACTCCCATATGCCTTTTTAAATGTGTTTGGGTAAATAAATAAAAGGCTTAAATATTCTTTTGGTCCCATAACTATTTAATTGGTATCGCTTTGATCCCTTAACTAAAAAAAGATTGTTTGAGGATTTTAATTTTTTTTTTTAGTCTCGTTTTGGTCCATTCTGTTAGGTTTCCGTTAGTTTTAATAAAAAACGTTAAGTGTGGACACGTGTCACCTTGTCATAAAAAAAAAATCTCAGAGCCAATGACAAGGTGACACGTGTCCAGGAGTTAACTTTTTTTTAAAACCCTAACGGAAACCTAACAGAAGGGACCAAAACGAGACTAAAAAAAAACTTAAAATCCTCAAACAATCTTTTTTTTAGTTAAGGGACCAAAACGATACCAATTAAATAGTTAAGGGACCAAAAGAGCATTTAAGCCTAAATAAAAATAGCTTATCATAGCTTCATAAGCTGCTTATGTCATATTTTAATAAGCCTAAATTTTCAACTTACCCTCCGGCTTAACAAGGAGCTTATGAATTTATGAAACCTCCTTCGTTTCTCTGGATCCACTTTTTCAAAACATATATTTTAATTTTTTTGTTTTTGTTTTTAGAAACAAACATATATTTTAATTATAATGTTAGTTATCTTTGGCGTGCATGAGTAACAAAATTGTTATATACTTATCTTACCAAAGTAACACACATAACTAAGATTATTATTTTTTTTAAGGAAGATTTTTATTATTTATTTTTACGTAACAAAATGAAACTGAATAAATAAAACAAACTTAACTTGTCTTTTTTTGGTAACAAACTGTACACTATTATCTTTGATTTTTGTGGTTCAATTCTTTGATTTTTTTGATTATCTTTGATTTTTGTGGTTCGATTCTTTGATTTTTTTGTTAAATTAAAAATATTTAAAATTTCAATAATTGCTTATGTAATGTCAGATCAAAACACTTCAATTTATGTAAGTATTTTTTAGTGTAATATCCAAACATAAATAACTTATTAAGTATAAGAGCTTATAACGTAAGCTCTAATGTTATAAGCCCTAATGCCATAAGCATCTATATAAGCTGTTTATCCAAACAGAACCTAAGATAATTAACAATTAATACTACTTTTGATGCAATAAGTTATACTTTTATTATAATGACCTTATTCATTTAATATCTCATTTCATATATTTCTCTCTCCGCAATAAATAACTAATGACAATATTAGTAAAACAACATTTAATATTGTATTGAACTTTGAAAATGAGAGTTAAATAGAAACGAAGGGAGTATTTTTTTTGGGTCAATGGTCAATTGATTTTGGGGTCAATGACCATTGTTGGTCGAATTTGAAATTGGAATACTATGTTATTTGAAAAAAGAAAAGAAAAAAAGAAGTCGAACTTGGAATAATAGAACTCTCATAATCTCAATTTAGGATCGAATACTACCACTACTAAAATACATCATCCGATCACTAATATAAACAAAAATTTACTTTTTATATACATTCAATTAATGGTGTATGTGATATAATAAAGACCACATACATAATTAATTAAATGTATCTAAAAAATGAATTTTTGCTTATATTAATGACTAGAGGGCGTAATAAGTAAAATAGGGTCCACGTAAGTTGGTTTATTTTTTTTAGAACCTATAAGTTAATTTATTTAGTTTATTTGTTATTGGTTCAACTAATATTTCACAAAAAAATGAGTTGAGTTTGAATTTTATTGCATATAATTTTTTTTTATGGAAGAAATTTATTGCATTTCATTAGCTAAAGTGTGACAAATACATGAAGGAACATCATCTATAATATGGGGGTTAGGATTGGATAGAGCTGTCTGAGCTAACTCGTGAGCGACTCCATTCATTTGCCTTAAGTTGAACTCGGCATGAGAGTTTTGAAATCTATTAACTAATATATGTTTACAAGCAGATATAATACAACCAAGCTCGCTATCATCATCTACATGTGAATTCACAAAATCAACAACTCTTTTGAAATCAAGAGCAAAGTCCACATTATTAAACCGGAGATTTGATACCCATTCCAAAACTGTATGTAACTCGACAACCTCCCCCACATATGTGTCACAGAAGGGAGCAAACCAGTCCATTTTGGCAAAAACAAAATCACCTGCATCATCTCTAAGATACATTCCCAAACCTATCATATTAAGAGAGGTAGAAAAGGACGCGTCAATATTACATTTATACCTACCAGATGCCGGTTTCTTCCATCTTTTGTCGTCTTTCCTTATGGGATGCGCCTGGATCGTGTTGGACTGAGCATAATTGTGGGGCCTGATTATTTGGGTTGCTCTCCACTCATCCAGTAAATGTGTTGCAAGTTGAACTACCTTCGAGTTGGATTCATTTTGTTGTTGCCAAAGTTTTAGATTGTAACTCTTCCAAAGACTACATATTATCTTAACCATAAGCTCACACTGATCCGATGAAAATTGCTGCAAAATAGTGAAAATAAGTGCATGTATATTATAACCTTGACGAAGCATCCTACCGATTTTGTTCCATAAATTCACATCACGTCACACTTGAACAACTTTAGGGCACTCAATGAGGATATGAATGCTATCTTCATAATTGCTATTACAATGAACACAATCAAGTGGGAAAGGTACACCTCTACTGCTAAGACGAGCACATGTTAGGAAGCAACCACGACACATTCGCCATAAAAAACTCTTGACTTTGGGAGAAACCTTTAACTTCCATATTAAATTCCATCAGCCAAGGACATGCAAATGATAATTATCTACAATTTCAGACACGCATATTCGATATGCACTTCGAACGGAATACTTACCACTCTTCTCCCCTTTCCAAATTAATTTATCTTCCGTAACAAGAGGTTGTAGTGGTGTGTTAAGAATAAGTTGTGCAGTGGGCATATCAAATAGATTATAAATTAAGGGAGCTTTACAAACCTTCAAATCATGATCAATAAAATCACACAATTTCACCAGCATATAGGCTCAAATATTGAACTAGTCATGAACAAGCACAAACCGTCTTTAAGCCAAGGAGTACCTAAAAAAGGTATATTAGCTCTTGAGCCTATACGCCACCGCACACCCTGTTTTACCATAATTTTAGCACTAAAAATACTCTTCCAAACATAACTTGGAGTATGTCCAATACTAGACCCCATAAAATCAGTGTTAGGAAAAATTGTGCCTTAAACAAACGAGAAACAAGGCTAGTTGGATCAATTTGAAATCTCCAACCTTGTTTATCTAACATAGCCACATTAAAAGATGTCAACTCATTAAAGCTCATACCTCCAAAAAAATTATGAACAAATAACTTTTCCCAAGACATCCAGTGTAACCCACGCCGCGTGCTACCACCGACCCCACCAAAAAGCATTGATAATTTTTTCAACAGAATCAATTAGCTTAGAAGGGAGCAAAAATACACTCATAATATAAGATGAAATAGTCTGGAGTACCGATTCGATCATTACCCCTCTACAAGCCATGGATAAGCACTTGCTACTCCAACTATTAATTGTGTGCCAAATACGGTCCTTAATGAAACCAAATGTCGCTTCTTTGCTTCGACCCACCATAGACGATATACCAAGATATTTCCCATTACCGCTCTGACTCCAAGGATGTTGGTGATGGTATACTTCATAGGAGGTGGAACAACAATGCTAAAGAAAACTTCAGACTTTGGAAGGCTAATGGCCTGCCCGGACGCTAATTCATATGTATGAAGAATGTTCTTCATAACTTGTGCTTCCTTCTCCTCTGCCCTGAAAAATAAAAAGCAGTCATCTGTAAACAAAAAGTGAGAAATAGTAGGAGTATTGGTACAAATGGATATGTCATCAAGATCTCTGCGACATTCAGTGTTACTGATGAGATTCTATGTAAATGGATATTGCATAGAATCTTGTTAGTAGATAATATATAAATACTATATTTGTGTAATGTGATATTAGAGTTTCTCTAACTTTGCTGAGTCTTCACGACCAAACTTACCCAACTTCACTTTATAAAAAAAAATAAGCAAAATTGTAAGGACCCTATGGTCAGGGTGTTTGCAGTTTAGTTTAAATTAGTTCTAGGTAAAAACTAAAAAGTCACTCAATTTAAAGATTAGAATATGAAGTTTGATTCGGTTTGGATTTACTTTTTAGAAAAAAAACATGATGTTAAATGGTCATTTGTTTATAATTGTAATATCTCAAATAACATATTACAAGTTAAATATTATCAACATATATATCTTGTAAAAAAACATCATCAATACATATAAATACGAAAACTTATATATGCAATTGAGTTTGGTTTCGAGAAATTTTAATTCAAAGTATGACCTATACTGAGTTGTTTTTTTTTTTTTTTTTTTTTTTTTCTTTTTACAAAAAGATATAATAAAAACAAATAAAATTTAGTTTCATGTGGTTGTTTATTTGGATTGGTATACAATTTTTTGTTTGAACCTGTTTGGTCGTGTTCACCTAATATGTTGACAATGTTGTGCAATCGCTAGAAACACAAATGTTATGAATAAATTCTCAAGTTAGTCTCCTAATACTCCCTCTGAGATAGAAGGGTAGCTAGAGAAAGAGAGAAACTCTTTAGTTCGCAAGAAAGTTGTTAATACTTGAATTTTTAATGCCAAAATAGTTGGTGATGAATCTTATTTATACTACTCTCTCCGGTTTCTTTTGTTTTTTTGGATACATGAGCAAATGAAAGAGGAAAGAAACCCAAGTCATTGAAAAGTATGCACCTAAAGGATCAAATCATGTGATAAACACGAAAGAGGCTCATTAAACGTAATAAGATGGTCTGAACTATTAGCTCATAACTTAGCAAGGATATCAACACAAGAGCTCCCTTCCTGAAAGATATGATAAATAAAAATAAACCAAATCATTAGCAAGATAATTCCGGATGAGTTCCAAGAGATTTGCGTAATGATAACCTCAAGGTGTGTCTTTCATCATCAACTGTACCATATGAAGAGAGTCAAAGAAACACATAAGTTTTCTATGACCTGCCTTCCAACATAACTTTAAATAAGTCAACAACGTTTGAATCTTAGTATGTAGGATATTTGAGATCCCCACACAACCAAAGAAACCAAGAAGGAAACTTCCATCGTGCTTACGTATTAATCCACTATAGCCCGCCTTTTCTGGACTTGTCAAAGCACTCCCTATAGTGTCTATAGTACTCTGTTCGTTTCAAAATGAGTATCGTTTTAGCAAAAAAAAATTGTTTTAAAATGAATGTCACTTTCAGTTTCTAATGCAATAATAACTTTTTATTTTCAATTGTACCTTTCAAGTAATATTATATACACTACTTTCAAAGTACAATTTTTTCTTTAATGAAAAACAAACCAATAGTTGATTAGGATAATTTGGTAAAATAACATCTTTCTTTATTTTAATTAGTGCATTTCTTAATATGTGTATAAAAACCTTAAACGGCATTCATTTTGAAACCAAATGAGTATAATAGAAAGTTTATTCTTTCAAAAAAAAAATAGAAAGTTTATTTTTTAAGTTCATTCAATAAATAATATATCTAATTTTTAATATTGACTATATACATCATTTATTCAATAAATTTAAAAAGAAAAGTTTCTCTTATAATAAAGACCAAATTAGTACTCTAGTATAAGACTTTACATACAAAATAGAAATATCTAAAGATAGTAAGGATACCATAGTAATGGATAGCTAGATCATTTTAGACGAGGTATAATATAAATTCTTTTTTTTTTTTTTAATGATATCAAGAATAAAACATTTTTTTAATGATATCAATAATAAAACATTTTTTATAGGCAAATTTACTTAAGGATATAAATGAAAGAGAAAAGGTAATACCAAAATCTTTTATTTTCTTTATATAAATCATAGATGATTACTATTTAGTTTTTTTAGAAAAAGAATTACTAACTATTTTTGTATACTAAGGACTAGGAAAGAAATACAGCGATACTGGTTTAACTAGTCCCATATAGTATTAGTAACCAACAACAAAATACAAAAAAAACTAGTCCCACATATACAATTATCAATTTTTTTAGTGGTCTAGTGGTTAGAACTCATACATTTTAAATGTGGAGAAGTGAGGTGTCTGAGATTCGAACTCCGACCTCTGCATATAATATAATATGCAACTGAGTTAAGTTCATTGGCATAAAATCTTATTATTTGAGCTCAATGATTATAATTTCACTACTTTTAAAATTATATCCTTTTGATTTGTTTTGATTAGAAAGGAAAAACGTGAAAGAAAAGAAACTACGATGAAAGCTTTTCTGTGGACTGGAGTTCACAAAATTCTTCTTTTACCTTTCCCATATATCATTGAAATGGAAATTTCTTCCAAATACTATTAGATAGTTACCCTTTATTCACTTTGGTATGTTGCCCTTTAGTGGCAGTGAAGGGCCATTACAAGGGTTAGCATGCGGCGATTCGTTCATCTTAATGCAACAAAATGGACCACAATGTAGCCATGTGAAGTGGGGTACAAAGGTACAAATGTGTCCTTGATTTTAATTTTTTGTGGTTGAAAGCATAACCAAATCTTTGATGTGAGGATGACATGCATGAGTGAGAATCTTCCTAAGGAACGGACATTATTTACCTCTTCAGTAACTTTTTCTGTGCATATATATAGATGTTGGATGGTTGCCCTTTTCAAAACCTTTCTAGTTGTTGACTTGAAAAATATCTCCTTAACAAATAAACTTGATGATCATCTAAAACTCAAGTTATATCACAATTAGGTTTTAAGTTGATAGATTTAGTATTTCAAGTCTATGATTGTAGTGAATTAAACGTGCGAAGTTGTTTATAGTTGTAAAAATACAAGACCACATAGTGCCAAGTATAAAAATGCAAAAAAAGTAACGGCAAGAGGTGAAAGAAAATTGTATTATTATAGTTATTATTACCAAGAGAGAGGAATGCTAGCAACACATTTTTTTTATTTTTTTTAAGTTAAGTAGTCTAGTGGCTAGAGCTTACATATTTTAAATGTAAAGAACTGGAGTGTCCGAGGTTCGAACCTCAGTCTCTGCATATAATATGCAATATCCAGACCAATTGAGTTAAACTCACGGGGATAGCAACACACATTTTAACATATATTTTCCAACACTCTCTTTGATTTGTTAAAATTCACACGTGTCCCACTAAATAATGTGGATTTCATATAAATGTGTGATGAAAGACGTGTGTTAAAATGTGTGTTGCTAAAATTTCTCTACTAAGATATTTATGTACATCATTCGATCAAACAAACAATGTGGTGTTTCCGTGAATTTAATTCAGTTGTTAACGACAATGTATAACATATACAAGGTTTGAAGTTCGAACCTATGCCTATTTATTTTCTTTAAAACAAAAAGTCTCCTATTTATTTATTTATAGTAAGAGAAAAAAGCTTAGATTTGTATGTATGACACATGTCTTTCAAACTAGAAAAACTTCTTTTTCAAGCTTCTCATTGTCTTAGAATTCGATCTTTGATGGCTTCTTAGACAAAGTTGTATTTGTTGTAAACTTCTCTTGCACGCTTCTAATATGGTAATTCCTTTGAATAAGAATGATTTGATCTCTCAAGACCAAGAAAAATAGCTTCTTTTGAGCACTGCTTTGATAGTCTTCAAGGATATACTTTGGGTGTGTGTCAAATTAAACCATCACCCTTGCTTCGAGTATGAGCTTTCGATGCATTTTCAAAATATTCTTTGTTTGACTTGTCAATTGACTCAATTAAATGTGGAGAACTGGGGTGTCTGAGTTTCGAGTCCCAGTCCTTACATAAATTATACAATGTCTCTACCAACTGAGTTAAGTTCAAAATTAACATTTCAAAATTTTGCATATAACATATATCTCCAAAGTGTCAATTGCCAAAGGGAGTTTAAAATTGATATTTTAATTAAAATAAAAGAAAAATTACACAATTTGTCCCGTCACTTAATTCTATATATATAACACTTTGTTTTTATTTTTTTTTGGATTTAACCTTTTATGTTGTTATAATTAGGTTACACTCTCGTCCTTTATCTTTTCTTTTTCTGACTTAATCCTTTATGTTATAAAATGTCAACGCTATTATCTTTTTTTATCATGACAAAATCAAAAAATTAATATAAAAAAAACTTATAAAAAATTCATCAAACTATAAACAAACCAAAATCTTCATCATACAAACATAGAAATTCAATTTTCATTGAAGAAATCCTATAAAAAAGATAACAATATTGAAATTTTATAAAGGACGAAAATGTTACCTAATTATAACATAAAAGATTAAATTAGAAAAAAAAAGATAAAAAACAAAAATGTTATTTAAAATTAAATTAAGGATGTAATTTTGTCTAAAATAAATGCAAATTTTATGCCTTTCAAACTCGAAAATAGCTTGCCACCAACACCCTTTCTTCGGGTATGAAATTTCTAGGAATTTTCCAAATATTCTTTGTTTATTATACTTTCAAACTAACATTTCAAATTTTTCATATAAGGCTAGTGCAACATCAGTTTCTGTATTTATTCTAGCATTCTAACATGTATCGAATCTATTAAAATCTATTATTAAGTTTGTTCTTGTTAAAAATAAATCAAAAGATTAGTAGAACCAAAGTAATTAAAATCGGACCGGATATTGAACCGGTTTATTCATGGATTCAAGGTTCAAAGGTCAGATCGGGGTTCAACCGGTGATAGTTAAATTCATGTATTTTATTTTTATATTCAGAAATAATACACAAAAATTAAATATATTTTACATTATTAAAAATTAAACTTCACTAAAAAAATTAAGATATACAATTAGAATGACTTATATTTAAAAAATATTTAAGAAAAACTATAAATTATAATAATTTTTCTTAACAATTAGTATAAATTAACAATTTTATTTATTTTTGAGTTGACACATTAAGCTAACACATAATCCACTACAAGACACATTAAACAATAAATAAATAAAAAATTAGTTGGACCCAAAACATCTCGTAACCCTTATTCCATATCCTCATTAAGTTTATGTTAACTTATTTCGATTTTCAATGCAAGCACTTTACACTTTCCATTTTCTTTTATGCTTCATTTCGATTATTATACCATAACTCCAAGCTACATACATCAATCCCAGAAACTTGTCTACAGTGTGTATGTATTATAATAATTATGTTTGATAACCATATTTATACTAGTTAATTAAGTTGGTTAGCCTGCGGAGTTAGAAAAGGTAGGATGTTACACTGTATATAGATAATAGAAGAGAAGAAAGTTATTTAGGAATTTTCAGAGAAATTATGGGTAGCCGTATTTAGGGGAGACTTTCCTTATTCTTTTTAGGGTTAAATATGTTTTTGGTTTCTATAAATATACAAACTTTTCGTTTTAGTCCCTCTAAAATTTTCCTTCAACTTTTAGTCCCTATAAATTTTTCAATTACTACTTTTGGTCCCTATTTTTAATTTAATTTTTGTATTTTTTAATAAAATTGTACAGAAATGTGTAAAATATTCTAAAAAAATTCTTAAAAAAAATTAGAATTTTTTAACAAAACACAAATTAAATATGAATTTTTAACCGTAAAAAATATAAAAATTCATATTAAATTTATGATTTGTTAAAAAATTCTAATTTTTTTTTGAAGTGATTCTTATAATATTTTGAATTTTTATGAAAAATTTTATTAAAAAAATATGAATTCTAGATATGAGTTTACTTTAAAAGAGGGACCAAAAGTGAAGATTGAAAATTTTATAGGGACTAAAAGTTGAAGGAAAATTTTAGAGGAACTAAAACGAAAAGTTGACATATTTATAGGGACTAAAAACATATTTAACACTTCTTTTTAATAAAAAGTATCAGGTTTCTAATGAATTCAAATTGGTTCTCAGTCGGAAGTGAAATGCTAGCTACACATTATTATTGGATAAATTTTATTTAAATAACTTAAGCCCTTTTGGAAACTCACTGTATTTGTTTGTTATGGAATGTGTTGCCAACACTTCTTTTGGTTGAAAACCTTTATATGCAGTATATCTGTCTTATCATCTTACAATTTGGTTGGGTCAAAAGATTGAACATAATATAGGAGGATTGCTCTCGCTTTATCATCCTATCCTATCCATAATCTATGTTAACTTATAACTAGCTGCCTCTCTCCCTATTTATAAGAATCTTTGGTAATTTTTATGAACCCAATATTTAAATTTCAAAGAAAAATATGTTATTTAATAAATAGGATAAAATGAGAGAGTATCTCTCTAATGCCTCGGATTTTTAACCTAAGACGTTACGTTTAATTCTTTCTTTTAGAGAAATAAGACTATTTTTTTTTCTTTTACAATGGTCAATCATAATAAATTCATCACCAGAACTTAACAAAAATAGTTAGACTAATTTAATTACGAACCTGACATTTCAAGTTGAGTTAATTACAAAACTACTAACTTTAAAACTATTTCAAATTACAATTCAAATAAAAACCCATATTTATTTCCCCGCGGACACACTTCAAGCAAAACATCAAGCATAGATCAAGTCTCTTTTGGTACCTAAAATGTTGGTTGTAAGGGTTAGTCTTCAACACCCATGAAATAAAATCAACAATAGATTAAAACATCAAATAAGAATATACAACCATCATCAAGGAATTGTGCTAAAACATTTCTTTTTAGTTCAAAATATTCATCACTTTAAAATATAACATAAGAACAAACACAAGACTCAAGATTCAATGTTGATGCAGATGCATGAAATGCAAATAGATCATGATCCGGATATCGCCCCAATTGACATAATAGTTTTAATCGCCCCATTTGGCATATAATAAAGAATCGCCCCATTTGGCATATAATAATAATCGCCCCCATTTGACACTTATAAATTCATTGAAATAATAATAATCGCCCCATTTGACACTTATAAATCCATTGAAATAATAATAATCGCCCTATTTGGCACTTAGAATTCTATTGAAATAATGATAATCGCCCCATTTGGCACTTAAAGATCCATCAAATGCAATGATATGCATGCTATGCACTTTTCTATAAATTACAAACTTTTCCGACTCTTGAACCACATAATTATGAATTTCACATCATCACTAAACTTCAAAATCAGTAAACTTTAACACAACCACATATACAACGAAAGTCACTTTAACTCCACAACATTTCTCATTTCACAAATAAGAAATCATATTCATCAAATCACATGCTCTAACAAAATTGCAACTCACCAATTCTTATAATTAGCAACTACAAGAAAAATAATAAAACACGATAAATCTTTTCACTCATCCATTAAATCAAGAAGCATATCAAATTCAACATCATAATCTATCATTTTCATTTAAACATGGTCAAGACTAGAGCCCTTACCTTAGATGCTTTCCATGTTTCCTAAGATTGTTTCTGAACCGAACGCACTAACAAGTCTCTTAATCCCATGTGTGGAAGCTCACCAAGAGGACAAGAGAGTGGAAAACGTTAAATAAGGCTTTGTGATCTCTTTGAAAAATAAGGGAGACGTGTAAGAGTGAGATGGATTCGTTCAAGAGTTTATTGTGGAGAATAGAGTTATCTGTTTATGGTTTGCTCAAAGGTCTACATGCTTGTCGTGGCTTTGATTGAATTTAAAATGGCAAGGTTGAGATAGAATAATGAAACGCATGGCCCAAAACAAATAGGAAATAAAAATGGTGATTACAAAGATCTTTGAGAGAGATGGTGTGTATATGGTTTTGTTAAGCAGACCTTATGAATTGTTTTAAGTCTCTTCCTAATTGTGGGTTAACATCCAGTAAGAGGTGAATATTGAGAGAAAATAGGAGATAGTGGTTCGTATGACTAGATCTATTGAGAGAAAATATGTTTAAAGAAAATTCTAGGATCTTACAATCTCTCCTCCAAGGGTCTCTTATTTATACACATACTCTCTATATATAACAACCTCAACTACAGTTTTATTTTATTTTCTTTTTTTGGATATTTCCTACAGTTCTATTGTGATTCTCTTCTAGTTCTTTTACAGTTGACTTTTTTGTATTTCTTTGTGAGACCAGATCAAACCATTGAACCATTCTCACGATTTTCCTTCGACCTTACCGATGGAGCAAAGCTAATTTTGAAAAAGTGGATGGAGGGAGGAGCTTCAGATTGAGCCATGGTCTTTAACTGGGCTTTAATGAAGAAGAATGCTAAAGGGGTATGTTGCAGTTTTCTTATTTGACGACATCCATACATTAGTTATACTAATATACAAGACTTTGTCTTAAGATTATCTTTTAGAGCATTTTGATGATCGAATAGGATTTTTGTTTCTGAATTCTAATAAATGAATGAACAAAGCGCATGCCATTATAAGCTTAAATTTAAATCCTTCATTTTCTTTATTTCAAGAACAATACATGGGTTAAGGAAACTAAAGGAAAGCATGTAATTATTCATAAACTAAAGGAAAGCATGGGTTATGGATATATCATATTTAATTTTGTGTTCCTTCACAGTGGTTGTTTTTAGGTTATTTGTCTTTTTTAATGATACTCTTAACCATTTATTTATTATATCATTTTACCTAATTTTCTTTTTAAGGTAAACTAATAAACAATGATGCTTTGAATGTTGAAAACGACAAGTAAAAAAGTTTAGAGTAAATAAAGGTTGATCTAAAGCCAGAAAGGCCAAAAATGCACAGTGCGACATTTAAAAAAAATAAAAATGCGTTTGCCGGGAGTCGAACCCGGGTCTATTGCTTGGAAGGCAATTATCCTAACCGTTGGACTACAAACGCATTTTGTTGTTAGATTCTGTCTGCATACAAATATAATGTTGGCAGTGCCTCTCAGAGTTAACAAAAAAACAACTACAAAAGTTGACAATTCCTCTATGGATCTATGAGTATGAGAGCGGGTTTATATGCATCCATGCTTTATTGATTCCTCTTGTACAGAGTGGAGAATGAATCTACAAATTGTGTATATACTAACTACTATGCAGGCTGAGAAATGAACTCTCACCATGCATGTTGGTTAGCATACCAGAAACTTAACCACGCACAAAAATCAAACATAAAAATGGAGTGCCTTCATGTTCAAAGCATCTGTTACATTCTTGTTTCTTGCGATGAATAATTCAACTATAGAAAGATAGTGGCATTTAAAATTACTATTTTCAACAAAATATTCAACAACTCCATTTTAAGGACAATTCAACAATCGATCATCATTGTATCACAATACCAAATGAAGAAATAGGAAAATATACAGAGTTCAGATTTCAGATTTCAGGTGCGTATTAACTTTCTGTCTGCAGCAAGCATTCCCTAATATATCTCTCCATTGTTCCTTCCGTATTAATTAGAGCCAACAGCATAGATACACTTAGGAATCTGTCACATGCTCGCGAGAAAATGAGGGCCATCAGTCACTGGAAAAGCAAAGATAAAATGCAACAATGATCTTAGAATCAGACATATTTCTACCAAAAAGATCAACTTAACTCACAGTAAAGTAATGACAGTATGGGTTCAAAATGTATGTTTCACTAACAAATATAAACTTACCATTGAACTTATCAAACTTTTTACTGAATTTACCACTTCTATTAACCAGGTCCATCATTTCTTGTCTGCAAAAATATGACAATGTAAGATTCCTTTACAGAGAAACAGATCAGAACAATAATGTTAAATCGACACCAGCAGTTTAAATAGAAATACTGCAAAGTTCTAAGTAATAATTGTGTGCACTTCTATCTGCTTTGTGGAATCAGTCAAGGGTTACCATAACATAATAAAAGCAATGATCACTCAGGTTAGGAAAAGTTCTTCAAATTCTAATAATTTGAATGCTATAAAGGATATATAAAGCCCTGCTAATCTTAGAACACAACTGCCAAACTCCAGCACCACATTTTCAGCTTTTAGAAGGACGTCGACCCTAGGGCTTCTCCCAATTGGCACAGCTGGAGTATCCTAAAACAATATGCATAGGAATAGATGTGATGCAATTACACAAGCAATTAAAACAATTTGGGAATTAGACGATTATTTGGAAAAAGAAGTGTGCGTCTCAATGTAGACTGGAATATCATTATCTCTTCAACTCAAATCAAAACAAGCAAAATAATATGATAGTTCAAATGTAGGACGCACTCATCACACGGCCCGTTATCATTACAATCATATGGAGCACTGCTTGACGTAAATACGAAAGAACCTTCACCATTCCAGCTTAATGCAGCTAGCCTGATTTGTTCAAAATTCACATCAACTCATAAGAAGTCAACTAGTAAAGTAAACTACTAAAAAATGATGTCAACAATCAAAAGCAGAACATTCAATTAATACTACATCCTTTCTCACATAAAGTTTTGAAGCAATTTCGTTCATCGCACGCCACTCTTCATTAAAACCTTTCTATATAGTACACACTAATGGAATTAATCCTAAGATTTGTTACCTAACATTATCTGCATAATCTTTGGTCCGGGAAGGTGGAGCACAATATAAGACATTTCAAAGATGGATTAACACCCATTTGAATCAACTCATTGTAAGTCACATTTTTGTGTATCCATTTCAAAGACGGATGACAATAAGAAATAAGATAAAGAAGAAGAACGAACACCACATTTTTGTGCATCCATTTCTGACCAAATTTAATTACGTCTTGGGGGAGAGCATCTCTTCAATTCATCATCAATGAGTATCTTACAAAGCAATACAAGGGTTACAAGTAATAAGCCTTTAACAATAAACCCTAATTTCTACCTTGTTCTCAATCTCTTCTCTTAAATAGGAAACTCAATGATTTCATTCTCCAAGGTGTTTAGAATAATTCAAAATCCAAGAGTGTACCACAAAAACACTCGATTCTTAACTTTTGACTAGCTAAGAATTTTTTATTTTGATGAAGCCTAGTTTGCTTCACTCTTACCTCAAGTTAGAACTGAAAACAAGTGTCTTGTATATATAGGCATCGTTGAGTTCGCCTTGTGCTTCAAAAACAGTTTTGCGGCCCATCAAACTTGTCGAAGAAGAAAACTAAACCATTGGAGAAAAAAAAAATCATGTTTGCCCTGTGCTTCAAGAAATAGTCGTGTGGCCCATAAGATTTGTCAAGCATTGAAACCGCCTCGCATTTCAACTTTCTTGAAAAACAAGTAGCAGCTTTAGAGTGAAAATGCCTCACGTTTTCCACGGAATGCTTCCAACACAGATTTTGACACACAACAACTCTGTTTATCACTGTCTTAGGATATTTTTTTTTTGGATTACCTCTAGATATAAGTTATAGATTCCTTCTAGGTTGAATCTTTATTTACTTAGACTTTTTAGTTTTGATTGTTTTGTTATTTATTATATTTTTCTTGTTGAATACATAACAAATTCGATAGAAAAAAAAAACCAAATTCACTGAAAGCGGGCTACTCTTTTGTCGTCTCACAATGAATTATACATTTGTTCATTTTATACATATTAAGAAAAGACTATATATAAGCTAAACAATTGGACTCAAGTGGTTAATAAATTCCATCAAAGACGAATTGTTCAGGAAAACATAAGTTTGATTTCTGGAACAATTCTCGTTCAAACTTTACTTAACTCTCGACCAAACTCTCAATTATTAGGGTCCATTTTCCCTCTGAACGGGAGGGTTATGTATTCATCATTATCATAAATGAAAAGTAAAAATATTGAACCGAAAATGATACATGTAATATTAATTAAAGGGCACGGTTGGAAAAAAAGTAATAATTAATATCATATTAAAAATTTAATGTGACTTTGTTTTTTGGCTTAATTGCACTTTTCACCCCTATCTTTTATCAATTGTGCGATTTTGCACCCCATGTTTTTAAACGAGCGATTTTGCACCATATCTTTTTCCCCCTTTCTGATTTGGAGGCCTCCCATGTGTTTTAGTGATCATGTGTCTGATTTTGATGACGTGTCTTCATTTAATGTTTGCCATGTGTGTAAATGTAATTTTTAAAAAACAAAAAATTGATTTTGGAAATTAAAAGAAAATGCAGATCTTGTTAAAATAAAATTAAAATAAAATACAAACAAAAACCAATTAAAAAAACCTAATTATTTATTTTAATTTTTTTCCATTTGGATTTTATTCATAGATTTTTTTTTAAACAAAAAATATCGATTACCGGTTCCGTTCATGGTAGAGCTATCAATTTTTTTCCCTTTTTTTTTGGTCACCAAATTTTTTTTCCGTTTCTTTTAATTTCCAAAATCAATTTTTTGTTTTTTAAAAATTACATTTACACACGTGGCAAACATTAAATGAAGACATGTCATCAAAATCAGACACATCATCACTAAAATTCATGGGGGGCCTCCAAATCAGAAAGGGGGAAAAAGATGGGGTGCAAAATCGCTCGTTTAAAAACATGGGGTGCAAAATCGCACAATTGGCAAAAGATAGGGGTGAAAAGTGCAATTAAGCCTTGTTTTTTTTACAAACATGACACTGATTGTAAGAAAGAAGAAGTATTATATCATTGATAATAAGTTGCTTGGGTGGATTGATGATGATCTCCCTACATTATGAGTCATGGATTTGAATTTTAGTTTTGAAAAATCACATTTTCAGTCTTGAATTCAAACTGAACGAAATCTCACTTACATGTTTTGATCTCAAAGGAGGTGAGGCCGTCACATTATCACATGATAACTAAAACCATTTGAAAATTCTATACGAACCATTCGTGAGAGTTTACCACCCTCAAATGAAAGAAGGACACACTCAAATCCAGAAAATCAAAAAAAAAAAATCATAACTAAAAAATGCCAAAAAACCTTCTTTCATTTTGGGTAAAGTGTGCATTAAACATATTATCGGATAACTTGTTATTGTGAGTAAAAATAATTTTTTGTATGATACACAAAAACATAGATTTGTGCAGGCTAAATGTCACATGTATTTACTATATTATATACATAGATAGATCTTGCGGCTAAGAACATCTCCAACGCTATTCCATACACAGTCTTTGAGGCACTAATAACGTGTTCGTACTTTTTAGCACATTGGAGAAATGATGTGGATGCCACTTTGGAGAACAGAACGTCAAGAACTAGGGAAAACAGAAATTGTGGGGACCATAAAAAGACAAGTTAAAAAGGAAAAGTATAAATTATGAATTGTGAGACCCTAAAAAGTAATATAAGAACACAAATATGGTTCTTTACATTGGAGTAGAAATGAGTTATAGTTCTTGAATCCTATGTGACATTTATGAACCCACAAAAAATAGTTGAAGAACAAAATTTTAGTTCTAGCATTGTAGATGATCTAATGCATCTTTTGATTATTAATGCCAAATAGCTACCAATTTTTCATCCAAAACTGAGTGGTGCGGCTAACATATGTAATCATTATTGAGAATCAACGGAGAATTCGTTGTTTGAACCTCGACTCCTATATATACAATGTAAAGTTCCTATCAACTGAGATATGTCAGCAGATCCCATTGAATCATACTTCTATAAAGTAAACAACTCACTTTAGAGTGTAAAGTAAGCAATATCAACTATTAATTAACAAATTGAAAATAGATATTATAGATGCATAATAACAAATCATGAGTTTGTTGCGTTAATAACCCTTGATTTTTTTTTCACTTTACACTTTACTTACTTCAGGGCCGACCTAATGCATTTGTAGGCATAAAACGAATTTTAAATTGAGGCATTTTTAAGTGTGTTGACAGAGAAACATAAAAATTAAAAACTATAAATCTGTAATTATATTTGAGGTATGTCAAACACTAAATATAGGTATCACTCCTAGTCAAAGTTTAAACATTGATTCGTGAGGTTGTGAGAGTATAACTTCTTCTGTTAGACTCAAGCTCATTAGTGTAAGAACTTTTTTAAACAAAAATTTAGTTTAATTAATAATATATGTTGAAAATAATATTAAATATTGACATTATTTACCAATTGTTAAACCTTAAAATAACAAAGTTAAACTGAATTCTAACAAGGGTTTGTCTAACATATGCAATATTGTATATGTTAATGCAATTAAAATTAGTAACTTTTTATTGAAAAACATCAATAATTTATAAAAAAGTTAATATAAAAAATACACAAGTTTCAAGACAAACCTACCATTTTAATTTTTTTAACATGTGCATATTTACACATGATAGAAAAACTCTTCTAACAAATACTATATAAATACTTTTGTATATTTTGGTTGAACACAACATATCACTTAATATATTTTCAACACCTAAATCATAATAATAAAAACGGATGAAAAAAAGAATTTAAAATACGTATAACCAATAAAATAGCTATATTTATGATCAAACTTGCAACATAAACAACAACTCTATAACTCTTCATTTAACTACCAATCGAGTTAAAGCGCAAAATGTTTAAAGAATTTGACTTACGAAAATATAGCTAAAGCGAAAAAGATTTGAACTTTGGAGGCCTATGCTAAGGTCTAATTTTTTTGGAGATCTAAAACCCTTGTTTCAGTGGCAGTCCGCTTGAGTCGACCGACCCTGACTTACTTTTAGAGGATCTTTTCCTAACTTCATTAATATATAATTTGTGTTGTCCCTTCCAAAATGTACCATGTGACTTTCTTGTATGAATGCTATCAAGAACCGAAACAAACCAAAAACAATGCCACCACGTTAATTTTGATGAAATGATTGCTAACATAACACCAGAGAAATGAAGAGTAAGATTCAGCATATGCTTACTTGAAGGTAAGTTTATACTAGTTTACTTAATTGATTTATTGAGAAATACTTTCGGTAAAAGTCATATTGTGATTACCAAATATTTGTTTTCGTTTTGTATTTTTTTTATAAACAAAATCGTATTAAAATAGAGTGCAAAACGTTGCCCAAACGTTTACACAAAATTAGACTAAATATCATATAATTGCACCTGAAAAACAACATTTATTTCTTTCCTTTCCCTCTCTATAAACTAAATCCCCAAGATAAAGTTTTTATATAAGAAACACATAATTATAATTTGTGTGTTCTTGATCTTGTCGAAAAACTATTTTTTTCCTCAAAAACCATGAGGTCCAAGTAAGCAAACTAGATAATATGACACAACTTTTTGAATCTATAATTTCATCCAATAATTACTCCATGGCGCAAGCAGATGATCAGGTTCCATGTAGTCACAAGTCGGCAAATGCATGCAATCGGTACTTATTCACGGTCTGATCAATGTTGTCGGCAAATGCATGCAATCGGTACTTATTCACGGTCTGATCAATGTTGAGATTGGATGGTCCAAATTTTGGTCTAAAAATTTAATATTAAATAAAATCAAAATCTGTTTTAAAATTTAAATCGTCTGATCTTGATCGACGATTCTAAGATGCCGACTACAATTGATTGTATGCTACAACATCTCCATCTAATCGATATCCTTAAAAAATAGTGTCAAATTAATCATTTGTCCTTATTTATTTATTTATTTTGTCCAAAATCATCGTTAACCCACCTATGTTCAAGGTTATTTAAAAACTATAAAAACAATCATAACAAAACTAGTATATTTCAGTCGGTAAAGTCTAACTCAACTGGTGGATTGACATAATAAAGGTGGTCTAGGATGATAAACTCGCCACCAACTATCAGCGTACCACCAACTATCATATAGGAATAACCAAGTCACCACCATCAGATAAGAAAAGACCACGCCAACTCGTATAATAAACACATGAGATATCCAAGAGAGACACTCTCTAACAATACGAAAAGAGGTCGTCTGCCACATCTATAAATATATCCCTCACTCAAGCAGTAAAACATATGTCCCAAACTGAGACTAGACTAGAACTAATGTAGCTATGATTCCCTAAGATCCTTAGGGATACGTAAGATCAGGGAAACCCTGTCGAGCTCACATCTAAGTCACCCCCTCTATATCAATGTACTTTCTACAAGTACTTTGGCGCCCACCGTGGGCATGTTAAAATTACATGGGCCTCAAGATCCAACCAAAGGACGAGCTCAATTCCTCACCGCCATAGTCATTATTATGAACAATTGGAGAGGAGTCGACTGCCGTTTTCTACAAGTACAATTAGAAATTCCAAATTTTTTAGGTTAGACGTCTTCATTCGGGTTCGAACTCGAGACCTTGTAGTGTGTGTGAGTTTAAGTGGTTTTACCACTTCGTCTAAAAAAAAAATCTAGTATACTTCATGACAAGTAGATTCACAATAAGATTTTAGCAGTTTTAATTTTATTTTTTTTATAAAAAAAGGCTAAAGTAACAATGAAATATATTAACCAAACCTAGCACACCATTCCAGCACAAGTTGTTCCAGAAAAAACTTGAAAAGAGTTACAAAGTTTCGAGACAAAGTCCACCAAAAGCATATAAAACAAAGAAAAAAGAAAATCAAGCTAGGAAACATATTGCCAGCATCGAGGAGGAGGGTAAAACCTTCAATATTTGTAATCAAAATTGAAAGTAACGTATCTCGCTTTCAACCATCAATAAGACTACAACTTGATTTTTTTCACATAAAAATTGAAATTGTACTTCCTTGTGCTAAAAAGCGTGCATGTTCCTTTCTTTCTTAATAATCCACACATAAGATAACTAAATAATATTCAAGGCTAGACGAACATGTTTCGAAAATCCTCCTAAACCACCAAAATGTGCTAGGTGATCCGACATAGTTCCCTTAGAAACTATAACAAAGCCTAACCAATGAGAAACTAAGTACCAAATTTTGCAAAAAAAGTCACATTTTGCAAATAAACGATTCATGTCTTCATTCATACCACAACCTCCCGTGCATAATTGATCATTATGATTAATAATTTCTCGCCTAAACAAATTTATTTTGATAAAAATGCGATCAAGAAGCCAAGCCAAAGAATGATTTTGAAGTTTCATTCAAAAATAATAATTTAACTACGAAAAATTATTATGTCCCTAAAGACTAAAAAAAAGAGAGCTACGCCCTAAACATACTTAACACCCCTTCTTAATGCAAATAAATATTAACCATTGTTGTGATGCATCAAGCCCCATATAATATTTACCAAAGCAGTCCTTTAAAAAATTGTTTTAAAAAAAATCCCACTTTTTGTATTTTATGAGATTTTTGATAGAGATTAGTCGCTATTAAACCGCTGATATACCAAATAACCAACAAAAAGAACACACATAAGAAAGGAACAACACACGTTAAGATGTTGTTTCCTAAAAAAACAAATTAAATAGCACGACCGTATGAAATATTATGCCCCTATGGCCCTATAACTCCTATGTGGTAGGGCATTTTTCAACCGAATCAAGTAATTAATCGAACATGTATACACATTTGTTTAATTTCCTTTATAAATGTTAGATGGTCTGGCCGTTTAATTTTCTTTATCCAAAACTATTTTGAATTAAATTCTTATGATAAAAAAAATATGACTTGACCAAAATAATAATATTGATATAACAAGTTTTGAGACAAGGTAGAAGATAAAAATAAAATAAATCAAATAAGTAACGCAAGATTAAATTAGAGGCACTAACATGTGATCGATTGATTTTTTTTTAACAACAAATCAAATCTTATTAGAAAATATTGAGAAAAGTATAAATGATACTAAATCCACAAACCAAGTATAATTATAAGGGGCGCTCTTTCCACTAAAACTAAAATGACTCGTATTTGAGAATTGAGGTAAAGAGAGGTTTTAAAAAGCATTCGTAATACATCCAAGTTCCCCTTTCTTCCTAGTTCCTAGCTACCATCTCTAAGAGATAGGTTTAATCGCATATACAATTTCCTCTGCCACCGGAGACTGAGATAGGAAAATAATTTTATTCGTAACCTTCCAAATCTTCCAAACCGTCGTGTGTCAAATAAGAGTTAGACATTTCCTATAATTCTTATCACATGAAGAGGAAGAAAAATAATCAAGAAGAGGAGCAATGTTCTCAGGCAAAATAACATTCGTGCTAGTCCACTTGAAGATGTATACTCGAACTGACCTTGCGAAGCAACGCCTACAAAACAAATGGTTCTCATTGTAGGCTTCCCCGAACACGACATACAATGTCATCAACTCCTTCTAGTGGTTGCATTCAAATTACTTTGCGGTATAAATTTTTACATTGACCTTTTGCTAAAAAAATAATTGAAACACAAGCTTAACAAAATAAAGAAAAAGAAAAAGAAAAAGAAAAAGAAAAGTATAATGCAAAATAGCTTTTATCAAAGAACATCCCGCATGCATGGAAAGAGTTTTACATCCGGGACCCTTGTCAACTCAGAAAATGAAATCATAAGTTTTTTCTTACAATAAAATGAAACCTTAAAGTAACTCAAGAAGAATTAATAATGGATATATCATATCATATATTATATATATATTACTAAAGTACTATACTATAGGGCCATCTTTCAAATGAGTATATCCTCTAACGGTTCACACTGAAAACTTTCCGAGTCTCTCTCTGTACTTGTAGTTGAATTAAGTCGTAAAACAACCAGCTAATTGGCTCATTATCATGGAGTTTAATTTTTTTCAAGTTGATTAATGGTTAAAAATTCCCTAAAAAAATACTCACCCTTCCTTAAGATATTCCCCCTTCAATATGTTAGTTGATTTTTATAAAACAAAAAGCTAATTCTTTTCACTAATAAACAGATTGCAATATGTGATCGTGACCACCAAAGTAACGCAAAGTGTGTGTGATTGTTATAATTTTTTGAGATATTGAGTTTGATTCCTACATGCACATACATTTTTGGGATATTGAGTTTGACTCCTAAAAATAGAAAGAAAAAAAAAACATGACCACGACTTTAAAGGAAGGTAGTAAAATAGTATTCCCTGTTAAAGAGAGATTGATGACAGACATATAGTAGTTTTATCATCATTTAGGAGCTAGTTTTAGGTCTTTCTAGTAAAGTTTCAGTTGTTTTAGTCGAGTCTTTGAAAATAAATCAACATGGATGCGCAAAAGAGAGAAAAATGAAGAATGGGACCTTGAAACATGACAATCACTTAAACCAGGCAACTTCATGGTCGCATTATACTCTTTACAAGAATATCAAAGTGTTTTCTTGGGGTATAGTCACTACGGACATTTCGGTGAGGCGAAATGCGATAAGGAATGAAGCATCACAAATGAGTCAACCATTGGAAGAAGCGTGATGCATGTGTTGAGCCACGTTCGCACAATCACAAGGGAATTCAGAATGGAACCACACTGCCTAAGACGTGACACGTGCTATGAGCCACACATCGCGCCATCATGAAAAAAATCGAAGTGGATCGCTACCGCCCTTGATGTGAAGCAGTAAAGCTGGTGTGCATCATGCACACACTGTTTTAGAAAGTCATGGTTTACATGCTTATAAATACAGATGCATTGTCTCACTTGAAAAACACACTTTAACGATGAGCGAAAGTCGATATTGCAATTTAGGAAGGTTACCAGCGAGAAATCAACCAACGATGCTTACAATTCATGTATTTCTATACATATTATTTTGTTTAGGTTTAAAATATCATGAGTAGCTGATTTCCTAAGTTATGTCATATAGATGACCATCTCTATAACTACTTGAACTATGTAATCCATTGATCACTTTGTTAAAAGTTTCCATTCATTTATAACTTGTACCGAATCAGTGGCGGAGCCCTTCATGGGCTGGGGTGGGCCACGGCCCACCCGAAAAAATTAAAAAATCAACGATTATAGGTTTATTTTGCGAGATTTTATGCAACTTTGTGTCGATTTTATGTTTTGGTTGATCCAAATTCCTGCAAAGTGGTGTAGTGGCCCATCTGAAAATTTAAATAATTCAATCATAGGTCTAATTTGCGAAACTTTAAACAATTTTTCAACAGTTAATTTTAGTGGTCCACCCTGATATTTTTTTCTGGCTCCACCACTGTACCGAATGCTTTTTGTGTGTCTCTATGGATGCCCCATTTTCAATTCAATTGAACGTTAACCTTGGTTGCAATTTGCACTAGTTATTATTCGTTCTATTTGCTATAATGATTCCTTTTAATTTCCGTCAATTTATTATGGTTCTTAATGCTTGTCACGCCTTTACAAATATCAATAACATGATTTAATCTCACCGACCACTGATAGCAGCTGTAGGAATTTGCACATGTTTTATTTGTTCATAGGTTTATTAATAGGAAATAACTTATTACAATTAGGGATAACAGTTTGACGCTTAGTTACGATTAAGAACAAACCTAAGAACTTCAGGTGTTATAATTATGAGATGAGATGAGATGAGAAGAGTTCTAGTTCCTGGACTTGAAGATAACCTATATGAGAAAGTGATGGCAATGTCCAACTATAAAGCTAGCTACTATGTTTAAATACCTTGAAAACAAATCAAATTAGAGGATCGTAGGAAATAGACCTAGTTACTATCGAGCATTGAGAGAGAGGGGAATCAAACATGATCTAATCAATCACTTCTCTCTTCATTTGTGTCAACTTAACCATATTGCATAGTGCATACTTCAATGATACTTGATTCTAATTAATTAAACGCGATATCGTAAGTAGGAATTTCACAATCCATATAGAGACGAACTTATTATGAATATTATTAGTTGACCACACATTTAGTATACTTGTTAAATCATTGACCAATGACTGCATTTTTTTTTTTTTGAAATAACAAATTTTATTTAGAAAATCAGATCTTTGCTCAAAACGAATAGAGGTCGGTGATTCAGAGCAGAGAATACAAACTAAAGACGTCGTATATAGGCCGACCACCCGAAAATAAACTCCATACAAAACACCCCTACACAACACCTAACCCAACCATACCTTCAACACCCATGAAAACAACATCCATCAAAATAAACATTACCACCTAAAGCAGACTCTTAAGAGTGTCTTCAACAGAAAGTATCTTTACCTATTAGTAAATGATATTTAATAACTATCTCATCAAACGATAATTTGAATGAATGTTTAATTAAAATTAAGTGAACAAAAATATTTATACAAGTATATTCTCTCTTTTTTGATCCCACAAACTAAGTAAGAGTTATTGGTAAAAATAAATAAATTATCGTAGAGCTGAATATAATGATGTGTAGTTATTGATGAGATTCATTTAGTAGATTTTTAGAAGGGTTGTATAGGTGAATTGTGCAAAGGTGAGATCCATTTAGAAATTTATTTTAAGATTCTTCTTAGTAGAAGCTCTAAACTCTAATTAAGAGTTAGGAAAAGATAAAAATGATTTTTAAAAAGGCTAAATTATGGTTTTGGTCCTTGCAAATATGTTTTGTTTTGGTTTTAATCCCTGTAAAAAAAGTTGTTGTTTTTGGTCCCTTCAAAATATTTTGTTTTTGAAAATAGTCCATGGAATAATTTGCAGGGACCTTTTCAAAAATCAAAAGATTTTGCAGGTACTATTTTTCTAATAAATGGGTACATTCATCATGTGCCACATGTGTAAATCATCACAAAAATGGTGTTAAGGATCAAAAACAAAATGAGACATATTTACAGAGACCAAAAATAAAACAAAAAAATTACAAGGATTAAAACTAAAACTAAACATATTTACAGGGATTAAAAATCATATTTTAACCTTCTAAAAAATTAAAATGAATCGAGACCTATTCAAAATGCTATCAAACTTTGGAGATATGTTATGATAGAAATTTTTGCAACAAAAGAGTTTGAAATTTGATTTGTAAGTCCAAAATTCAATTATTTTGGTTTCTTGAACTTTTGCGGCACTAAAAGAATCCATATTTAGTTTTGGCAATTAATTTTTTTTTTTTGGTAAGTTGTGTATTATATTTTAAACATGCTTGTAAAAAATATTAAATTTTTTGAAAATTACTCATGAATTAAGTTAACAACTAAAAAGACTAAATTTGTCAAAAAAAAAAAAAAAACTAAAAAGACTAAAATTGCTAACAAAAAAATATTGGGCGAATAATTTTTTTTATAAAATTAAAAAAGAGATTTTGGTACTCTATTGGGTCTAAAAGTTTTATTTAACCCAATTTTTGTATTACAAAATGTTTCTTACATAAATTTGTGATAAATGTTAAATAGAAAATGGATTCATTTATTCATTAAAAAAAATGGATTCAATTATGTTAGGTAATTCATATAAAGAAGAATCTAGATTCATGCATCTTTAATTTATTTTACCATTTATAAATTAGTGATAAATGTTAAATAGAAAATGGATATCAATAATTTTAGGAAATTCATGTAAAAAGAAGAATCTGATTTCACACACTTATAAGCTAAAAAAAAATGATTTATATAAGAATCGGATATTAAATCATTTTACCATTTATCTTATTTTTTTCTAAAAGAAGATTAAAAAAATAACTGGCATATATATGTAATAATGTTTTACCATTTATATATGCGTATATTTTTAGAAAATAATGTTTTTCTTTAAATTTTCTGATTTCACATATACTGCTTTTATTAAAGTAATCTTATTTGAAATGTGTAAAATAATAAATTTGGATACCTTTCAACTTCAAATTTAAACTTTAGTTTCACCTTTCTAACCCGTTGATAATTCTTTATAATAATCTAAAAAAAATCTTTAATTACTATTTTATTTTTTCTTACAACATGTTAATGAATATTCTCACCAAAATAATAGTATTATATTATTCCTTAAAAAAAAAAAGTATTATATTATTAATTATTAATACAATACATTCTCTCTCATTATAGACCTTTGCCATGACCAATGATTATTATGGCAAGTAAACTCTCTGTTTAACCTGGACCCACAACTGAGCCTAATACACTCAAACTTTTTCTTCCTTTTTTCATTCTTCATTCTATCAGAATCCTCTTTCTCTCTCTCCCTCTCTCTCAAGTTCTGACAACCGTTAGATTTCAATCAAACGGTCAGTACTTCCTGTCAACAAGAACAAAGGTAAGAAAAACAAAACATCCTAGATTCCTATTTGGGGTTATGTTTTTCTGATCAACCAAGTTAAAAATCTTTCCTTTTTCCTCTTTTATGTCTTCTTTCATCATTTTCAAACATACCCATGATTGATTTGTTTGGTTTTTTCTGATTTTAGGTGGAAAAATGGATTCAGATAGTACTGTTTCTTCATTGATCATGATGGATGAAGATTTGCATCCACATCAGTTTTCATCTTCAACAACTTCTAAGCTACATAGTAATGGTACTCCTACTTCTACTAGTGTTCATGAGCTTCTTGAATGTCCTGTTTGTACTAATTCAATGTACCCTCCAATTCATCAGGTTTGGCTTTTTTGCTTCATGGGTTTGAATTGGATTATGTTTAGAAATTCTGATCTTGGTTTATATTTGGTTTTTTTTGTTGTGTTTTCTGTTTTTGTTTTTTAAGGTATGATTTTAGTTGAAATTTTGTGAATTGTGTTTAGGTTTTTTGTTGGTATGATTTTGTTATATGGATCTTGTATGTTTTGTCATGAGTTTTTTTGTTTATGGAACTTGTTTTTTGGTAAAGTTATATTTAAAAAAAAAATGAATTTTACTGAATTCATTTTTATATTGGCAGTGTTATTTATTCATGTGTGAATTATTCATCAATTAAGATGAATTGATTTATTTGAACTTCTGTGCGCATATAAGTATATGCGAGACTGTTTGGAAGAAGCTTATTTTAATTTTCTTTTTTTTGAATGACATATGTTAGTTGTTAGGTTAATATTTACTCTTTCGTGTGAGTTTAAACCTAGGACCTCCGACTCCTTTAACGCTTAGCTCAAATTTGTTGAGCTTATGAAAACAACCATAACATGTCTATAAGCTGTTTTCAGAATTTCAGTTTATTTCCTTAAAATCTCTTGGATAGATTTTTTTTTTTTTGACAAAAAAGCTCAACAAGATAGCTTATGAAAACAACTTATAGCTTATATGAAAACAATTTGGTTTTATTTTTATTTTCTGTCATACAAATTGTTTACACATTAGCACTAATATGATAAACACATATGCTATAATTGTTTAATTAAACTGTTTATAATCCTATTTCATTTCAACCCTTTATCATATATTCATTGTTACTGCAAAGCAACATAGAAAATGGCTGATTTATGGTGCTTGTAAATTTTTTACTGTGCTTCTATTGGTGCTTTTGGAAAGGGTGTGAAAAATAATATGCACTATCATTTTGCCTACCTAGGGTGTAATGCTATTTGGATGATAAAAATCAAATGACTTTAATGGTTAAACAAGATAGTTATTGCCCCACCCTATTTCTTGGTATGTGGTTGGAGAAAGGTATGGTATGACTGTGAACATTTATCTTATCTTACAGAAGACATAAATGTTCAGGTGGATTTTTTTTTTGTTTAAAGGAATATTGGATACCTTTGTTGAATGTACTCCAAAAGAAGGTTAAAAAACTGGATACATTGGTTAGAGGCTATATAATTGTGAGAAGAACCAATACCATGTCATTCTATATAGGAATGCTTAGTTGATAAGGATATCAAAAAAGTTAACGATATTTTTTTTGTTGCAATGCAAACACGATTTGTAAGTTATGCCTAGGATTAATTTGTTGATACTATTAAATAGGCCATAAAACCTGACTTATATTACTAGGAAATTTAATCATAAAATTTGAGTGAGTGACAATATATATACATTCTTCATTGAAAAATGCACAAGAAACCATACATATATATCCAATTGAAGATGAAACGTCTATTGTTGGATTTTTGTCGAGGCTTTTTCTTTGGCGTTGTAACCTATATTGAAACTTTGTCATACTCTTGATCACAGAATTTGAGTTGACCCCGGAAAACTTTCATCATCTTACCACTTTCAAACAACTACTAGCTTCTTGGATGGAAATAGCTTCTAACACATGAAATTTCTCTACTCATCTGGTGTCTCACATAGCTAATGATGGACTATTATTAAGAGCTTATGTAAACAGCTTATGACATGTTCATAAGCTGTTTTCATCTTATTTCCATAAGTTCCGATGATAGTTTACAGGAAAACAGTTTGACTAACCTTTGTTAAATGTTCATAAGCTGTTTTCATCTTATTTCCATAAGTTCCGATGATAGCTTATAGGAAAACAGTTTGACTAACCTTTGTTATATAAATAGCTTATGCAGAAACACTTATGGTACAAGTGCTTAATTTAGTTGTTTATGAGAAAAAAAGGCCTAAATCTGAGTATTTCGTTAATTTCAGGATTCAGCTAATGCATAAGTTTATTTCAACAAGGAATGGTGTATCATGTGATCAGATTATGTCTTAAAACAATTTTCAACTTTTGTTTTTGCAGTGTCACAATGGGCATACCCTATGTTCAACTTGTAAGACTAGGGTACACAACAGGTGCCCAACTTGCAGACAGGAACTGGGCGATATTCGGTGTTTAGCATTGGAAAAAATAGCAGAATCACTTGAACTTCCTTGCAGATACACCTCTGTTGGCTGTCCAGAGATATTTCCCTATTACAGCAAACTCAAACACGAGTCTATTTGTAACTTCAGACCTTATAACTGCCCTTATGCCGGATCAGACTGTTCTGTTGTCGGTGATATTTCACAGCTTGTTGCTCATTTAAGGGACGACCACAGAGTTGATATGCATTCTGGATGCACTTTTAATCATCGTTATGTCAAGTCAAATCCCATGGAAGTAGAAAATGCTACATGGATGTTAACAGTAAGTATAACGTTCTCTAAATAATACTTTGTATAAGAAATGAAAACAAAATGATCTACACGATTTAACATTAGAGGAATAATGAAACTGTATGCTTAAATTTCTTTTGGAAAACAACAAAGGGCGGACCTTAAATTTCTTATTATTAAATTTCTTAGAGCAATAAGCACTTGTGAGATTGTTTGAGACAACTTATAGAAATAGCTTATGACAACATGTCCATCAGTTGTTCTTAACTCATTTCCATAAGCTCTCCAAGATAGCTTATGAAAACAGGTTGTAACTTATATGAAAATAGTTTGACTTTACTTTATCAGTTGTTATAAAAATAGCTTATGTTTTATACATAAACACTTATATGATAAACTCTTACTTAAGTTGTTTATCCAAACAGGGGTGCACAAGCACATATATACAACTTACACTTATTGTTTCTCATCCTCATCCAAACTGATAAGCCACACTGTTTTATTGTCTCTGTTAGGTCTTCCACTGTTTTGGACAATATTTCTGTCTCCATTTTGAAGCCTTTCAACTTGGAATGGCTCCAGTTTACATGGCATTTCTCCGTTTCATGGGAGATGAAAGAGATGCCAGGAGCTACAGCTACAGTCTTGAGGTAGGAGGGAGCGGACGCAAACTAATCTACGAGGGCAGTCCAAGGAGCATTAGAGACAGCCACAAGAAAGTTAGAGACAGTCATGATGGCCTCATTATATACCGGAACATGGCACTTTTCTTCTCTGGTGGAGATAGGAAAGAGCTGAAGTTACGAGTAACAGGAAGGATATGGAAAGAACAGCAAAACCCTGAAGGTGGAGTTTGCATACCCAACTTGTGTAGCTAGATTGTTTGCATCATTTCCTTCCATATATTTAATTTATGTGGGGGTAATTGATGTTCTTTCAAGTTGTTGATAGTTTTGGAAAGTTAATTACATTACACCTTGCTGAATGGTGATGTTGGTTTCAACTTTCAACTTACAAAATAACAAAACAAGTTCCTCTTCCTTTTCTAACCAAGATATTTGTCAAATCTTTGTTCTCAAGTGTATCATATGCTGAATTCCTCCAAAAGTTTTTTTATTCTCGTAAATGTGTTTAAATTTTGCATTGCTAATTGCATTTTTCTTTATGGCTTAACTCGTCTACATACTTTTTCGATGATTAGGAATCAAACTTGGTACTCCGAGATTTATAATACTCAAATACACTCACTAGTCAGTACATACCAATCACTAGTGTTAGACATCAGTGGTACTTGTCTACATACTTTACAGACCTGGATCACCTGTATCAATTATTTCACGCAGTTCGTCGCAGTTTTAAATCTCAACCATTGATTTGAGATTGAACCGCTCAGATTACACATTCATTTAATTTATTGTTACTGATCTCGACCATTGTGATTTAGATCGGGCATTCGAGATCAGTTACCTTACCGCAGCTATTCTGATTCCATACTTTTTTTGATTCAGTCTAATTCCATACTTTACATAGACAGTAACTTGCCTTATCATTTTTCTTCTTCTATCCATATGGAAATGATGTGTTTTGGTGTCTTAGCATGCATAATAATAGTTGACACATGTTGTGTTTCTACATTATTTTCTGAATATTCTATAGAAAAGTTTTATGAGGCTCACTGTCTTACACACTTGCATCCAGTTATAAAGAGCTGTCTCAATGATGATGCTACTTTACACGAACAATCTCAAGGAGGTGCCTACACCATGCTGAAATAAAAGTATTTATTAAAAAAATATTGTAAATATTAAAATCATTTTTTTTTTTGTATCAACCATTTAATGTTTTAAGCGATTAAAACTTATAATAAGGACCAACAGGGTCTAATGGAAGGATGTGTTTGATTTTTGACTGAAAGATGCGTTTATGTTTAGTGTTTGACACGTCTTGAATAAGATAATCTCTATTAGAGAGAATCTATCGAAAAGATATATCTATAAGGTGTGCTAAATATGTTTTAATCATTGCCATTCAGAGGAAACAAGTTCAACATGCTACAAGGATCCCCATAACCATGAAACGAATCCTAATTTGAGGTTCACAATCTAAATAATATCCGTTGAGTGAAAGAATTCTAAGTTTAGTGACTATCAAATTAAATTTTATGTAGACAAAGTTAAATTTTATGCTTGGAAAAAATAAAATTATGACAAATAGTCATACAATTCCACTTCTCTCTTAGACCTTATGAGTGACACATTTCTTCATTTCACACACATTTCAATTAGATTTAAGTTTGTTTTATTGTTATAATAATTGTGGTGACCAAGGGTGGTTTATATACAAAACACACTACTTAATCCAGCTGGGCGCATTTTACAAAGAACAATACCGTGAGGGCTCACACAAGGCCAAACTCGGACAATAACTCTAAAACAAATTGTTGTAAACTTGAGATCAGAACATTGACGTGCTAAGTGAGGGTCGAACCCATGTCACTCTTGAGGGCTAGAACCTTCGACCACTAAAACCATGAAGGCTCACACAAGTTTTAAAGTGGACAATACCTTGTATTCAGGCATCTTTTAAACACTAAAAAACTGTTGGGGCTTACACATGTCCCCAAAAGAAACAATATCTCATAAATGCATTGTTGCAGACTCGAAGTTGGAACAATAACTAAATTATAACGAGAGAAACCATGTTTTATGTTCAATTTGTGGTACAAAAATGAGATAAAGAATTATCATAGGTGTCATAATATTAAGTTTGATAGTGTGGTGTCAACACACGCATATATGCCTTAAAAACCTGTGGAACACAATAAATTGAAGAAAATTATGAGAAAAATTAAAATTTTGCACATTTGTCCCTATTTTGAATTATAATACCAAATTCATAAACAATATATTTTAGATTATATAATCCAAAATTAACTAGTACTCAGAAGAAGAAAAAAGAGAGAAAAAATTATACCAAATATTCGAAGAAATACAAACTAGCCTTTTGTTTAGTGATGAGAAAGGTCTCAAATGCGATGAATTCACGTAACTTGATTTCAAAAATGATACAATGTTATGAGATTCAAATTTTGGAGGGATTGAAAATTTTAAGACAAAATATAAAAATGGATAAATGAGTGAAAGGTCGACATACATATGGTTATATTTCACACTGTTCCATCTCAAAATAATAGTCGTTTAATGTTTATATACAATTTTTAAGGAAATGATTAAATGTTTTGATTTCAACGATAAAATTAGTATTATTTATTAAAATACATTCATTAATTATAGTTAGTTGAGTTGTTTTATTTTGAAAGAAATTTTGTTAGTTGAGTAGTTAAATCAAATGAAATTCAATAAATAAGAGTTTAATCATAAAAAGTAGGCTAAATACATTTGTTGGTCCTTTAAGTTTGATAAAAATACCGGATTAGTCCTTTAAGTTTTTTAAGTTTCAAATATGTCCTTTAAGTTGTTAATTTAATACACCGTTATCCTTTTAAAGACCTATTTGAAACTTCAAATTTTTAAAAACTTCAAATAGATGTATTGAATTAACAACAATTTAAAGGACTTATTTGGAAATTAAAAAACTTAAAAGACTAACCAGTATTGTTATGAAACTTAAAGGATAAAAAATGATATTTGATCTAAAAAATGTTAAAAATGTAAACTATTTTGAGATGGATATGGAGCAATATATATAATGAAAGTTCTTTTTTCCGGGTAGAGTAAGACATTAGACAGGAAAAAACGGAAAGCGCGCAAAACAGAAGAACGCGACTAGAAAGGGCCAGACGCCGTACGGTTGCCGGGACGGCGGCAGCGGGTGAGCTTCTTGCAGTCCTCCTTCCTGATGTTTCTTCTTTAGGTATCACTCACTCTCTGTTCTTCAATGTTGTTATTATTCAATTCTTGTATCATAATGTAATCATTTTCAATATTAATAATCACCACTATTAGTAGTACCATTAATCAAATTTAGATTCAGGGATCAAAAACCAAACCAAACAATTTCCGTACTTGCTTTATCTCACACTGTATTTCAAACCTCGTTTTGTAATTATCTCTATTATTTTACTCTCACAAGTCATTACCCATTTTTTCAAACCCTATAATTATAAATTTATGTTTTTCTGTGTTTTTTTTTTGGACTAAGTTTTTTTTTTTTTTGTCAAATAGCCTAGTGGCTAGAAATTCAACTCTTTAGAGAATAAACGGGGAATATGTGGTTCAAACCCGGACCTCCGCATATATAGTGCAATGTCCCTACCAACCAACCGAGCTAAGCTCACGAGAACGCTCAAAGTATCTATGCAGTTTTGTAATTTATAACACTAAAACCGCTTAAAATTAAAAACAAAATTATAGGGAATAAAAATACATTTAACTGTTATTTATATAATTGATCATTTAACTAACCTGTTTGTTGGTGCCTTATACTTTATGCAGTGATTGAAGCACAATAACATCAATTAGTTAATTGAAAATGGATAGACGTAGAAGCCAGAGAATTCAATCCATGAAGAAGCACGGTTCCTCTGATTCAGACTCTAACTCACATGATCACGATGATAAGAGTTGTAAAGTGATTTCAAAGTTGTTGCTTCTTGAAGACTTGTTGTTTCATGTCCTTACTTTGGTTCCTCTTACCTGCTTGTTTAACTCTGCAAGATATGTTTGCAAACCTTGGGCTGCTACTATTGCAAGCTCCCCTTTTGCTGAAGCATACGAACGCCGTCCACGTTCTAAGCCTGGTCTATATGTTCAAAATTGCACCACAACAAGTAGTTCTTATTTCTTGGAATTTAAAGATGATGTGAATGACCAATTTGAAAGGACTGATTTAGGAACACCTCAAAAACTAGGATATGTAATCGGTAGTTGTGATGGCATATTGCTGCTTATGAGTATGGCTAGGCAAATTTCGGTCGTGAACCCTATCCTCAAGTGCTGGCTTAGATTTCCTCGTTTTCTTTCTCAGGATCATATAGTAGTTAGGTGGCAATATACTATAGCACGTGTTCCTCGCACTTCCAAATTCAAGCTTTTCCTTATAGATGTCCTTGAGGTTTCGGGTGCTTGTTGGTATGTTTTCTATGTGCTGAGAATCGGAATAGATAATGCATGGAAAGAGATAGCTAAAAAAGAAGCCCCCATTCGTTGGCATTTCTTATGGTTCCCGCTTTATAGTGGAGGCAATGATCTTTACTGGATAACATATGACAAAGTGATTGTGATGGATGTTGACAAGGAAACTATTGTACGAGAATATCCACTTCCCTCTAGAAATATGCGTTTTGGTCCGCTTGCGATACTTTTATGGATGGGAAATCGCCTTTCTTGCATTGCGACTAAAGATACTTATAGTACATATCAAATCTACATTCTGGATTTTGATTCAGGAAAATGGTCTCTTCATCATGAGATGGGACCTTTTGATTATGTGTCTGCTTGTGGTCATAGGCTTAATACTACGGATGTGAAGTTTCGTTTGTGGATCAACGATCAAATTATCTTTCGAGTACGTCTACCTCAAAGCCCAATAGGAAATTTATTGCCAGGCCTTCAATACATACATTTTGGTTACAATGTGAAGACCAGGCAATTGACAAAGATTGAGGACATTGACGTTGGCAACTTTGAAGTATGTCTTCACACTAACAGTCTAGTTTCATTGCCAGGTACTCCTGCATAGCTAAGTTTTCTGCTATAATATATGTAGTAGTATTGTTTATATTTCTCTTAGCCGACCCCACTTAGTGGCATAAGGCTTGGTTGTTGTTGTTGTATTGTTTATATTTCTCTTAGCTGAAAAACAAGTAGTTATGTTTCTATTTTGATGTGGAAACACTTGATGAGTGTTTGCTTAGTTAGTCTGGCTTTTATTATTATGAATCTTTAGCTATGCTTATTCGAATGAATTATGACTTACTTGGAATTGAGACAAATCTTGTGCTCTGTTGCTTTTCTTATCCTCGAAATACAAATGTATGATTGCAGGATACATTACTCTATATGTGAAAGTAATGAACACTTGGGAATAAAATCAGGCAATATGTGAAAGTAATGAACACTTGGGAATAAAATCAGGCAATATATTTTGTTTGATATATATATATATATATATATATATATATATATATATATATATATTTGAGTGATGTTCTCCAACTCTGCGAAGTGGTCGACGGCAATATGTCATGCTGCTTCATGAAAATGACTCAAACTATTAGAATGAGGGAGGTCATCACAGACCATATAGATCATGGTTTTAATTGTGGTTGTTACGCTGTGAATCTTTATATTTTGATAAAATGCGTGAAAATGCATCTGCAATGCTGATGTGCAGACCTATAAGTTATTCCTCTGCAATTGAGGCGATGCTTGGAAATGGGATTATGTATTTTGATCCTCAATTTTCTCTACCATTTTTCTTCGTATTCTATCTCTTTTCTATGTGATATGTTATGGGTTGAGAAAAAGTGGATTTTTCACTCATGACCTGAAATTCTTATGAACCATATTCATGGATTATTTAGAAAAGATAATGGCTTTGTATTTGATATATATATATTTTGAGTTACTGGTCTTTTATTTAGGTGAGGTATGTATGATGTAGTTCAATGTGTTTTGTTATTTTGGCTAATGGTTTACACATGCAAGAAATTTAAACTAATCTGAAGGAAAGGATTAAGCTAAGGAATGAGATTGATTGTATTTGTAGCGTGAACTTTGCATAGTAGGATGAACATACATGCTAAATTCTGACCACAGATTTTACTTTATAATTATCAAGGTAGTCATAATATGTGTATACATATATGCTGGTTTCAAGTTTTGACTTACCAAATTACTAGTTCCTTTTCATTTTCTAATCAAGATACTTGTCAAATCTTTGTTCCCAAGTGTATCATATACTGAATTTCTGGAAAAGTTTTTTGAATTGGTTTAGTAAGAGGAATGACATTTGTACAACCAATTTTAAACAATTTCGTTGGTGCTAGCATTAATGGGTTGTACCTCAAATCTCAAGTGGGTGAATGAGCTACTGATGCCAAAGGGTGAAGATAAATGTGACTTGTGATTGATACAAAGGATGCTAATGAGTCGTATTGTTCTATTCTACCCAACCACTCTACATTCTTGGTCTTGCTAGATATTAAAATTGAGTCAGAAAAATAGAAATAAAATATTAAGGGTGTGTGTCTAATTGAAATCTCTTTTAAAATGGTTTACAGATGGATCTTTACTATTTTTAGTAAAAATATATTATAATAACAAAAAATAATAACAAAAATGATATTTTATTAAAATTTACCAAAACCAGTATGATTTATATTTGAACCGAGTCTATATAAGACAACCCCAAGTATTAAATGCGAAACCAACATAGTGTGATACAAGTAGTAGATATTTAAGTCTTTTAATCATTTGATATATTGCTAATAGATTCTTTTACGGGGATCAAAATTCAAACTCGTTGTATTTGTAGAGATCAATTACATATTTTAGAAAGAAAAATAAACAATTATCACGTAGAAATCACTACCTATTTTCCAATCACCCATTTGAATCCCTAATATTTCTACTTTGTATATTTTGTTAAAGTGTGATCAGTTAAGAGTAATAATTGTTACTTGTGCAACAAGTAACTGCTTGAAATGCAACTAGATTAATTGTCATAACATAATATGTTAGTTACATTGATTAGATATAGTTAGATTCTAACTATAGTTAAGTTGGAGGAGTTAGTTACTCTTTATAAAGCTATGGTTCTTCATTGTAACTTTTAGGAATGACATTCTCACTGTTACATGTTTACTCCGGTGACTCTTATTAGTACATTGACGCTAGATGGAGGGATTGCTTTTATTGTTTCCCTCGAATTCCCCTTCAAATCCACCTTTTTAACTATTTCAGTTTTGCCGTAACTGTTTTTGTTACGTTTTCAATGGCCAGTTCTCATCAATCTCGTACTAAAAAACCACTGTTGTCGTGGCTCTTCATTCTACAAACCAAACTCTTAATTGAGACGACATCGTCCTCTACGTTCAGAGACGATATCAATGCCACTTCTTGTCCGACATGCGAAAAACAAGCCATATCAACCACCGTTTCCCCCCAATTACGACATCAAATAACTACATGACCTTTTTCGAACGTATAGATGTGTGTCATCGACACTTGCCACATCGTGAGCTTAAGCAATATAAATGTGTTCAAAGCATTCCTAAAAATCTTGCACCTGCTTTACCATAGCTAAATGTATTTCAGATGGAATAGACATTGCATGACTATTTACTTAATTATTTTATCTTTTTATTTGATCAAAAAGAAAAACTTAAGTAAAAGAAAAAACACAAAAAAACTACAAATAACATCAGCTAGACAATATCTCCATTGAGGAGAACCACGTAATGATCCAAAGTGAGATGCCTGGTACAATTTATTGAGGACTATTACTTTTCCCACCTTATGTGCTTCTCACGCGTCCTATTTTTTTTCATCAAAATATCATTCAGATTATATAATCTGAATTTGAGTTTTTCCCACCCTAGGGTGGAAAAAAATGAGTTTTTCACCAATTCGGATTTTATAATCCGTAAACCTAAAAAAATTGGACGCGCTATTAATCCGAACACCCCCTAAACACTTTTTTTTCATGGTGTTGATACAGTTCGGATTACGTAATCCAAAATTATGAACATGTTTGTAACATGGATAGTCATTTTAAGGACAATATTAATCTTCCTAACTCTCGTCCTTATATTTTTGGATCAAGACTTCCTTAGAAGGACTTCTTACGGGACTCCATCCCTCAAAATTTAAAATTCCATCGTTTAGACATTTTTTTCATGGTGCTTATGCAGTTCGGATTACATAATCCAAACTGCGTCAGCACCAATTCTAAACATGTTTGTAACATGGATACTCATTTTAAGGGCAATATTAATTTCCTTGTGTTTTTATGATTTTATTTTATAATTTTTATCATTATTTTACTTGGGCTTTTTGGATATTTTTTAAAAACAAAATTTAAAATTGCTGAAATTGAAAAGGTTATGATTGCTGATTATACATAAACATAATTTGGATTATGAAACCGAACTCAGTTTGGATTATGAAATCCAAACCGTAAGGGACATTTTTGAAAATTTTGGGTGCGTGAGAGTGTCTTACGTGGGGAAAAGTAGTCTTTGTTGAGGCGGCAGGTGTAAGGAAAATCCAACAAAAAGAAAGAAAAAGAAGAGGAACAGGACGAGAACGAGAATGAGAACGAGAGAGAATGAATGGTTTTGAGAGAGATAGGAACAAAGGCACCAAAGACACAGAAGCCAAATGCACCGAAGTGCTACCCGTGTTGGAACACACCTAATCTGAGGAGCGTCTATGCTTCATAGCTCACAACCCATTTTCCTCAAGTACAAACTGCATTCTTTTCATCCTTATTTATTTTGACTAGAAACACATTTTAACTCTTATTTATATGATTGGCGGTTTAAGTAACGTATTTGTTGGGCCTTATACTATATGCAATGGTTTAAGCATAATTAACAATGGGTAGATGTAGAAGTCAGATAATTAAATCCACAGAGAAGGGAAATTGCTCAGATTCCGAATCAAAGTCACAGTCACGTGATCATGCCGACAAGAGTTGTGAAGTGATTTCAACGCTGTTGCTTCCTGAACACTTGGTGTTTGATATCCTTAGGTTGGTTCATCTTAACTGCCTGATTAATTCTGCAAGGTATGTTTGTAAAGCTTGGGCTGCTACTATTGCCAGCTCCCTTTTTGTTGAAATGTGCGAAAGCCGTGCACGTTCTAAACCTGGTCTTTATGTTGAAAATCGCACAACACAGAGTAGTTCTTATTTCTTGGAATTTAAAGATGATGTGAATGACCAATTTGAAAGGACTGATTTGGGAACACCTCAAGGAATGGGGAATATAATCAATACGTGTGATGGCATATGACTGAAGCGTTGGCTTAGCATTCCTCCTTTTCTTAGTTCTGTGAAACATATAAAAGTTAACCATCAATGTACTATAGCACGTGTTCCTCGCACCGGAAAATTCAAGCTTTTCCTTGTGGATGTCCTCATGGTTTCAGGTGCTTTCTGGTATGTTTTCTGTGCTAAGAATTGGAATAGATAACTCATGGAAAGAGATAACTAGAAAAGAAGCTCATAGAATAGATAACAGATGGTGTTTTTTTGTCGCACTGCCACCACATTATAGTGGAGGCAATGATCTTTATTGGATGTCAATTAAGGAAGTGATTGTGTTCGATGTTGACAAGGAAATTACTTTACGAGATTATCCACTTTTCCATTCGCCGCATGGTCTGTTTCCAAAATATTTATGGATGGGAAACCGTCTTTCTTGCATTGTGAATACACTTCCAACATATGAAATTTACATTTTGGATTATAATTTAGGAACATGGTCATGAGATGGAACCTTTTGTTTGTATGGGTGCTTGTGGTCCTGGTATTGATATTATGAGTGTGGTATTTCGTTTTTGGATCAATGATCAAATTATCTTTCGGTTTTCTCTACATCAAGATCGAATAGGAAATATATTTTCAGGCATTAAGAGGATACATTTTGGTTACAATGTGAAGACCAGGCAATTGACTAAGATTAAGGACATCGATGAGGGAAATATTGAAGTATGGCTTCACACTAACAATCTAGTTTCATTGCCAAGTACTCCGGCATAGCTAAGATTCCTGGAAATATTGATACTCTATCCTTGATGACTTTATATTTGATATATATTGTGTTGCTGGTCTTTTTTTTGTTGTTCCTGTGCTAGATTCTATGTTGTCACTTTGTATGTAGGGGAAGTATTTACGATGTAGTTCAGTGTCTTTTATTATGTTTGCTATTGGCACATACATATGCCAGATTTTTCACTACTGCAGATTTCTTAAGTTGAAGGCTTAATTAAGTGCCGGACAAGAGATACATGGTTTCATTTAATTGCTTCCATTTTCTAAAATTGTTGGTGTCAGTGTCATGTCATGTGATAATAATCCTTCATAGATCCTTTTATACTTCAGTAATTTATTTACTGTTATGATTCTATAATTCCTAAGTAGGACTAGATTAGGCTATGCCATTGTTCTGAACCAACATATTGTGTAACTCATTATTTTGTGCTTTCTCTATTTTGTCTTTGTGATAGACATACCCTGGAATTTCTATATTGAGAAATTTAGGCCAATATGAAGGATTATATTTGGAAAGAGATTGGCTGTATATGTAGATGGACTTTCCATTGTAGGTACATTTATTAACATGGGTCAACGTACAAACTATGTTGTGACAGCATATTTTACTTTCTAATTATCATAGAAGTTATAATATGTGTGTATTATAGAAAGGTTTTATATATATGCTGCATATAATGTCGAATGGTGAGGTGATATATCAGAAGTGCATTCATTTAAAACCTTTTAGGCTCCAACCATATTACTGGGTAGACATGTTTTTTCTCCTCCATATCTTCATAAAGATTGATATTCTTCATTTTTGTTGCCATAAATACAGTTTTTACCTCCGGTGATGATCATGCGGAAGCAGTTGTAACTGAGAATTAGTTGTGAATTGGATTATAAGCTCATTTTTTAGGCATTTTAGGCCATGTTGGAACTGATCAAACCTTGTGCTTCATGGATTCACTGATAGGAAGTTTTTTTCCTTCCCTTAATCGAAGTTATGCTTGAAAACCATTTTAAAGAGTTGTTTCATTCCCATCATCATACATGTTTTTAGTTTTATTACCCACCAGCAAAAGGAGTACAATGAGGCTATATTTACTGTATAAAAAAAAGAAAAAATTATTGGCAATCACAATGAAAGAGGTGTAACAGAATAGGGTCTAATTTTCCTAGAAACAAAGTATAAAAGAGGCGTAATATTATTCGTTACAAAGAAATACAATGTATTCTAAAATCCAAATTTCTTTATATTTTTCTAAATTGTAACTTTGCCCATCGTTTGTTTCGTTCACGTACAGAGTAGCCTGACTCATAAAAGAATTGTCGTTTTGGTTCCCCATTGTCTTCCTCATGCCAAAACACTTCCTGTAACAAAACAAAGTAAACATCATTAACCACATTCTATAATGAAAACCACACTAACAAAATTCCATTTTAAGTTTTTGGTTCCAGACCTGTTATCAAACTTTGAGAATTTTATGCTGTAAAGAAGATATGAGTACCTGTCTAATGATACTAGTTGTTGCACTTGTTTCTGTCCAGAACTCTTCACCTAAGAGTGGGCATCCAATGATTTCTAGGGTACGTAAGTTGGTAAGGCGTGACATTCCTTCAGGAAGCAGTGCCAAATTTCCACAATTGATCATTTTGATATGTTGAAGTGATGATAGGTTGCATACCCAATATGGCAGTGTATTTAGGTGAGAACAACTTTTAAAGGTGATTGTTTGGAGAGAAGGAAGGCAATTGAGGCCATCTTTAAACCACATTTCAATTACTTGAAACTGTTCACTTGAAACAAAGTAAAAATCAAGATTCTCAAGAGATGTGAGATTTTGCAACCAATCTTTTGGGAGTTTTTTCACATCCGAACTGACTTCGCCAATTTCCATGGATTTGAGCATGGAAAGAGGAGGGAAGCCAGTCGAATATTGTGACATTGCTATATTTAGTGTTGCTTCCAATATCTGCACATTGCACTCTGTCAATGATAGTCTCGTCTTAATCTCTGGAAAAATAGGCATGGAGGTCAACATCCAGCACCCACCAATTTCCAATATAGATAGACGAGGAAACTGAGGCAACAAGAGATGACGTGAAGAATTAATATCGCTGAAATCATCTCCCATCCTCCTCCATCCTCTCAGAATATTACAACCCATAAATTTTAGACTCTCCAAAGATGGGAAGAATGATTCATGAAGAATAGGCTCTTCGTAATATATGTACTCCAATTCATCGAGGTAACATAACTCAAGTGACTTAAGGAATGGAAGACGTTCCAGTGGTGGGAGATATTGTAAACCTCGACAACAATCAAGAGATATTTCAATTATATTTGTGAGTGGAGAAAGCCATTTGGAAAACATCGAACCATCATATTGTTGTATGCTCAATTTTCGAAATCCATCTTGTGTCTTTTCTTTGAAGGTCCAATTATTAATCTCAAGGTGCCTCAAATTGATTAATTTTGAGACAACTTTTGTAGAAAGTACAACTTCATCCCATGAAACTTTTATGGTCTGTAAACAAACTAGATTGCCTAAAAATTTGGGAAGACTTTCTAGTCCACGACACCTTAATAAATTCAGATATCTTAAATGCTTCAATTTGTCAATGGAACAAGGTAGCTTGCTCAAAGAAGAACTTAGCTTCAAGACGCGTAAGTTTTTGAAATTTGAAATAACTGATAGTTCCTCTCTATCCAATGTGTTGTAATGGGTTCCCAACATAATCAAAGTTCGAAGTCGACTAACATCCATTGATTCCAACAAACAAAACGCTTCAAATTCCAGAGATACATGCACAGGTCTTCCTGGACATCTTTTTGCCGTACTATCCAAGTAACAACAATCGTTTCCAGCTACTTGTGTTGCAAGATCGTGCATCAAATCATGCATTCTAAAACCATTTATATCACCATCTTTATTCAATTTTGCATCTTGGAAGAATGATTTCATCAAGAAAATATTAACAAATTGGTTACCAACATCTTCCATGCTCTTCCCTTCAACTGAACAGTCAAGATAACCATGCGCCATCCACATTCGAATCAACTCATCCTTCTCAAATTCCCAATCCTTAGGATATAAAGAGCAATAAGCAAAACATTGTCTTTGTTGAGGCGACAAGTTATGGTAACTCAATTTTAGGACCGGCATGATGCTATCTTTATCCTCACACAAGTTCCAAAAATTTCCTTGTAGGACATCAATCAATTCCCTTTCTTCACTTTTACTTTGTAATATGCCTCCTAACGATCTAATTGCTAATGGAACTCCTTTGCACTTTTCCGCTATCTTCCTACCAATTGATTCAATGGTTCTATTCACTCCAATGGTATCATCCCAAGATGCAATTTTCTTTAATAGACTCCAAGATTCTTCTGGAATCAAACCATTCAAAACATAAGGGACACTTACACCCATGGTTTGTGCCACAATTGCACTACGAGTCGTCACTACAACCTTACTTCCTTGAGCCCCACACATCAAATAAGTCTTCAATTGAGCCCATTTTTCATAACTCTCATTCCAAATGTCATCTAGAACTAACAAGTATCTCTTACCAGTTAAATGGTCACGAAGCTTAGTTTGCAAGTTGTCCAATGATAATGCATCATCAATTTTGTTCTTGGTTAATGACTCCAACATGTTCTTCACAATAGTTTTGACTTCAAAGTTTTCAGAGACACATACCCACATCCTCTTTTCAAACAAATTTTTCACTTCCATGTCACAATAAATCATTTGAGCAAGAGTTGTCTTTCCCAAACCACCAAATCCAACAACAGCAATCAAAGAGACATTTTGATTTTCATGTGGTTGTCTCAACAAGCTTATAATCTTCATTTTATCATCTTCTCTTCCAATGATATCCGATTCCAACACAAAAGAACTAGTCTCTCTCCTTACACAGTTAGTTTGTTGAACCACCACAACGTTTGAGTTTAGATTCAACCCAGACATATCTTTTACTACATCATTAAAACCTTTTTGTATTTTTTCAATCTCATATGCCATTTTACGGCGAAAAGAAATTTTGTTTGGAGATAAGGAATGAAGTACCTTTGTTACTTTGTTCTTATGAGTTTCATCCATTTTGTTCCTCATATCTTCAATAACAAATTCATCTAGCAAATCATCTGCAGGATGAAGCACATCTTTGAGCCTTCTTACCCAATTTCGAACAGCATGATTTTGTGCTTCTTGTTTCTCTTCAGCATCAAGGAGCACAACTCTAATAGATTCAACCGTGTTCTTAAGCTTTTCCAATTCATTCATAACACCATTGATCCGTCCAAATTCACGCAAGGCAGCAGACCCTAACCTGTCATAGAAAATATAAGTTTCTTATTTTCTCGAAAAGTTTGAAATAAACAAAAACAACCATATAAGGTGGATGAAAATTATGTCACCTATTTATGAGGCTAGTAGCAACACCATATGGAATTTGCTCTGCCATTCTTCAAATGAAAAAAAGAAAGCATATGAATCTAAAGCAAACGTGAAACGTTACTGAGTTTGGTGATGGTAATGAACGGAGCAAGAAATGGACGATAATAATACATTAATGATATGAAAAATAAACAATAGTTGACCACTATTGTATAAAAAATGGAAGAGAAAAAGAAGCACCGTGCCGTGTCCACACCGCATGACTAAACGATGGCTCCACAACAGTGTCGGTAAAAAAATTTATTTGAAATATGATGCTAATGATTATTTTAAGGATACTCTTTAAAAGTTTAAAATAGTAAAATTTTATGAAAAATATATGTATTTAAGGCATTAAAAATTGAAATATTTGAGTTTTTAAATAAATAATTTTTTTTGTTTCAATTTTTTTATTTAAAATCTTTAAAAACAGTCCAAAGAACATCTTACCATAACTCTTTTATTTTTGATTTACTCATGGTGTCGGTGGGAAAAGTTATGGTGCATAAGTCATTTCCTTATGCACCGTGCATAAACACTTCACAACCATTGAATTTACATAAGAAAAGGCCGTATAAAAACAACTTCAAACAAAAAAAAAGTCATAAACCAACACTCTTTCTCTCTCTCTAAGTCTGAAACTTAGAGAGAGATGCTCTGGAAAAGAGTTTCTTCTCCGACCTCCTCTTCAAGCGGTGGCTGCCGGCCCAATAGGGCGGCACCGCGGCGCCGAAGATAGCAAAAACCTCCGTTTTCAAAAAAAAATTCAAGAATCCGACATCCATTTTCTTTTTAAACTCAAATCCACCTTTAAAATTTTCGAAAAGCAAACACATATGCCTAGATCTAGCTTCAAAGATTCGGAAAAAAAAAGGACACGGAAGAGAAGAATTCGAAATTGATAGAAGAGAATAGAAGAATTCGAAATTTGTAGTGTGTTATGATTCTGATGATTGTTTGCTGGAAAAGTGTTTGATGGATTTGTAGTGAAAGCTCAAAAAATGAATTGCTGAAACCATTCCCACAGCAAAAATTTATGGAAACCATTCCCACAGCAAAATGGTTTTGGAGTACAACACACAGAAACCATTTCCACGGCAAAATGATTTTGGAGTACAACTCACAGAAACCATTTCTTTCCTCCTCCTCCAATTGTGTCAGTCCAAAACTAAATGATGGCAATGACTCTAGGTCCTTAGTTTTTTTCACCTACTGGAAACCATTAAGTATATCTAATAGTTCATTAAGTATATCTAATAGTTTTGGAGTACAACTCACAAAAACCATTTCCACAGCAAAATGATTTTGGCATAATTTTATACAAAACATACTATAATAAGGACATTTGTGACTGTCATTGAACCAAATCAACATTCTGAAATCATTATTAAACTAAAATGATGACTTCCACGGTTGTAGTATTGTTTCGTTTGGTTTCGCTTGGAGGTATAGGGAAGCAATTATATTTCAAATGGGATTTATGCACAGTGCATAAGGATTTTTTTATGCACCATAACCACTCCCGGTGTCGGTATGGGACATCATATTTGTCATTTTTTTTTTTAAGGAAGCATATTTGTCATTTCTTGGTCATGGTGTTTTTTGTTTCTTTCTCTGATTCGCCAAGAGAGATTTCTTTTGGATAATCTTTTGGCAATTTGCATTTTAATGATTCAATCAAATACAAATTCAATTGAACGCATGATTTTCTCTAACCAATGTAAATAAAATGATCTTCTATAATGTATACATATTCTTTTTATCATTGAATTAATAAGAAATAGGCTTAATTGAACATTAGCTCCTTTAAATAATTATATGTTTATATTTTGGTCCCATAAATTGTAAAACTAATATTTTGGTCTCCTGGGTTTTGCTCCGTCAGTCAAATTGATCCCCTCCGTTAGTTTTTTAATATCTAAATTTTTTGATATAATTTTAACCGTTTGATTGCATATCCATTATACCTATAGTGAACCGTCAACATCTTTTTTTTTTCATTTTTCCAGAATTATTTTTCTTCCAAAATACAGATTCAAAGAAACACAACATAACACACAAATTACAACAACCTTCAAGAAAAATTCACCACCATCATCTCATCACTACACATAAACAACAACCATCATCACCAACATCATCTCATCACTAACTCCAACAAAATAAAAAAATTCCAACAAAATCAAAAGGAAACTTTTTCAAAATCAAACTGAAACAAACAACAAGAAAATAAAATTCATCACAAAAACATTTCTTGAACAAAGCATGAAATGTTGATGAAGAGAGACAGCGCCCATAAAACATAATGAAAAAAAAAAACCTTAAACGTCTGCAAATAAAGAGATGAATGTGACTGGATACGTGGCGGCGCCGATGGTTTAACATGACCCATATGTCAAGGCTGGTTTAATGTACATCATTAAGTGTCATGATCCATTTTCATCATTTAATTTTCTGGTAATTTAAAGTAACGTTGAAGCATACCCATATGTTTGTTTTCTTCAAACTCAGACCCATTTGGTTTGTTGGAGTTTTTATGGTACAATAGTAAGAATGGGAGGTTACATGTTTTTTGGTTGAAATTGGAACTCGGTTTTGATTGATTTTTCAGTTTTTGGAATGTGATTTGAATTGAGTGTTTTTATATTTTGTGACTTTGTGTTTGTTGTTGTTGTACGAACACAGGGAGATGTTAGATCTGCGGGAGTGAGGGAAATTAAATTGAAGTGAAAAATCATAGAAACAACTGGATTTTTGTTCCGTTGATGATGTTTGTTGATGTGGAATTGTTGCAGAATAGTTGTTGTTTTGATTTTGAAAATGGTGTTGAATTGGTGCAGAATTGATTTTTTATTTTATTTTATGAATGTTAGTGAAGATGGTATGAAGATGATGAAGAAGAGTGAAGAAGAAGATAAAGAAAAGGAGGATTAATTAGTTGTTGTTGACTCACCGTAAGATAAAACACACATGCGTAATCCAATGACCCTTCTTTTAAAAAAAAAATCAAATGGTTTAAATTAGAAGAATTAATAGGATCTATGGTGGACCACTCTTAAAGTTGGTCCACCATAGACATTTGGGGGTTAAAGTTAACGGTCAGGACCTTTTTGACTGACGGAGCAAAATCAAGAGGACCAAAATGTGGATTTTACAATTTATGGGACCAAAATGTAAACACATAATTATTTAGAGGACCAAATGTCCAATTAAGCCTAAGAAATATTATACTTTATTTTACCTGACACTAAAGGAAACTAATTACTGTTCTCGTGAACTTTGCTCAGTTGGTATGAACAATGCATAATACATGCAGGTCCGGGTTCGAATCTCGACCACTACTAAAAAAAAGGAAACTAATTTGTTAAAAAATTATATTTTCTTTTGGGAGGGATTTTTATAATACCCTATACATTTCAGCACAATTTCATTAAAAAATACAAAGGCTATACATGAGTTGACTTAGAAATAGAGACCAAAAGTGGCGATTGAAAATTTTATAGGAACTAAAAGTTAAAAGTAAATGGTTTAAATGTGTCATTGGTCCCTGTACTTTCATCAGATTTTGGCATTGGTCCCTGCACTTTTTTTTGTTTGGCATTGGTCTCTGTACTTTGTAAAAATATTGGTATTGGTCCCTCTGTTAGCTTTCTGTTAAAAAAAAACACAAAACTAACGAAGTGCCACATGGCCCAATCATTTCACACCACGTGGCACCAATATCAATATTTTTACAAAGTGCAGGGACCAATACCAATATTTTTACAAAGTGCAGGGACTAATACCAATAGTTTTGTGTTTTTTTTTAACAGAAAGTTAACAGAGGGACCAATACCAATATTTTTACAAAGTGTAGGGATCAATTCCAAACAAAAAAAAAGTGTAGGGACCAATGCCAAAATCTGATGAAAGTGCAGGGACTAAAGACATATTTAAGCCAAAGTAAATTTAGAGAGACTAAAATGAAAAATTGATATATTTATATGGATCAAAAACATATTTAACCCTAATCTAAATGACTTAAAGACTAAAACAGTCTGGTTAAACAATAACTAAACTAATATTCAACTACTATAATTCTTCACCTAAAATATTTCATCTTAACTCTATTTTTTTTACAAGACCAACTTAACTCTATCAGCACACATACTTCTAATGGTTATCTTTATTTTAATTCTTGATCTGCCCAAGATATATATTTTTGGGTTAATGGTGCTTTACCTCCCTGTAATATAGATCATTTTTGGTTTTCCCCCCTGTAAAATATTTTTTTTTGGAATATCCTGTTGGAACAAAATGTGTTTCACAATAAACCTTATTAAGTTTTGATGATAACAAGGTATTAAAAATTGTCAATTGGTTATTACTAATAATTGTTCAAGTGTACAGGACCAAAGGCTACTCAAGTTATTTCAATAGGTCTTGGAAGAACAATGGAAAGAAAAAGAAATTCTGAGCATCTGAATAAAACTGCTCCTGAAGCTGAAGTGCTCCTGAAGAGATGACGTCATCAGAAGCAGAAGGTCATCAGAAGCAAAAGTTTTCATCAGAAGCAATATCTTCACCAGAAGCTACGTTTGATCCTTTAATCAAACTAAAGATTCAAAGTAGCTGATTCTCAATTCAGTCTTATCAAAGAAGAACGAAGAATTGAAAGGGAGATATCAACGGATATATGGATAGCACTGAGCACTTGTCTCTCGTTAATAGAGTTGACAAAGTACAAGTGTACAACCACTACCTCTACTACTCTGTTTTCTGTCTATGCTACAAGACAAAACAACAGCCATGCCTGCAGAATTTGTACACTCAAGATGGGAATGAATTTGAAGCTTATTCTTCAAAGGACTACACCCAAATCAGGCAAAGGATCACTGGTGGATAATCAAAGGATTTCAAACGACTCTTTAGACGTGCTGATTATCTCAACGTCTCTTTCACGCCTCTATATAAAGGAGTGAAGACTTGAAGATTGTAGAGAGAGATACATAAGTTCAAAAGCGCCAAAACTCTGTCAATTTGATTCTACAAAGCACACTGAATTTCTGCACCGATTTGATACATCTTAGAAATTCAAAGTCTAGAGTCTTTTCTGTATTGTATTGTGAACACCACTGATTGTATATCAAGTGTTCAATTCAAACTCAATTCTCTGTATTTTTGTTTGATTAGAAGTCTCTTGCCTGCGTGCTTGAGCATTAGAAGTCTCTTGCTTAGTGCTTGAGCATTGGAAGACTCTTGCGTGTGTGCTTGAGCATTTTTGTGAAGTCTCATACTTAGAAAGTATTGAGCAGTTGTAATCTTTGTGATTATAGTGAAATCTCCTTGGAAGTGCAAGGGGGACTGGACTACTTCCGTGTTGTGGAAGGAACCAGGATAACTGCTTGTGTCTTTGTCCTTCTTTTCTCTGCTCTGTTCTTTTCCGCTGCAATCTGACTCTGATCATTTCATTAGAAGCAATCAAACTGCTTCTGAAGTTTTATCAGAAGAAGTAATTTTAAGAGAAAAAAAAAACACAATTCAACCCCCCTTCTTGTGTTTTTCACCTTCAATTGGTATCAGAGCCTGCTCTGTTATCACAGCACTTAACCGTGTTACAGTTCAAGATCTATTAGAAAAACATGTCTGGAGATGAGGAATCAGTTACTACAAAATACACAAGTGTCAAGCATGACTATGATACTGCTGACAAGAAAACAGACTCTGGAAAAGCTCCAAAGTTTAATGGAGATCCAGAAGAGTTTTCATGGTGGAAAACTAATATGTACAGCTTTATTATGGGATTGGATGAAGAGTTATGGGATATACTGGAAGATGGAGTTGATGATCTGGATTTGGATGAAGAAGGAGCTGCTATAGACAGAAGAATACATACTCCTGCTCAGAAGAAGCTTTATAAGAAACACCACAAGATAAGAGGAATCATTGTGGCTTCTATACCTCGCACCGAATACATGAAAATGAGTGACAAATCTACTGCGAAGGCTATGTTTGCTTCTCTATGTGCAAACTTTGAAGGCAGCAAGAAAGTAAAAGAGGCTAAAGCTTTGATGCTAGTTCATCAGTATGAACTTTTCAGAATGAAGGATGATGAGAGTATAGAAGAAATGTACTCAAGATTTCAAACTTTAGTTTCTGGATTGCAAATACTGAAGAAAAGCTATGTTGCTTCTGATCATGTTAGTAAGATTTTGAGAAGCTTACCTTCAAGATGGAGACCCAAAGTAACTGCTATTGAGGAAGCTAAGGATCTAAATACTTTAAGTGTTGAAGATCTTGTTAGCTCACTCAAAGTGCATGAAATGAGTTTAAATGAGCATGAAACCTCTAAGAAGAGTAAATCCATTGCTTTACCATCTAAAGGAAAGACCTTAAAATCTTCCAAAGCCTACAAAGCCAGTGAGTCTGAAGAAGAATCACCTGATGGAGATTCTGATGAAGATCAATCTGTAAAGATGGCTATGCTGTCCAACAAGCTTGAGTATCTAGCAAGGAAGCAGAATAAATTTTTGAGCAAGAGAGGTAGCTACAAGAACTCCAAGAAAGAAGATCAGAAGGGATGCTTCAATTGTAAGAAGCCTGGTCATTTCATTGCTGATTGCCCTGATCTTCAGAAGGAGAAGTTTAAAGGCAAATCCAAGAAATCAAGCTTCAACTCCAGTAAATTCAGAAAGCAAATCAAAAAGAGCTTGATGGCGACCTGGGAAGATTTGGATAGTGAATCTGGTTCTGATAAAGAAGAAGCTGATGATGATGCTAAGGCAGCCGTGGGGTTAGTGGCAACAGTATCATCAGAAGCAGTATCAGAAGCTGAATCAGATTCAGAAGATGAAAATGAGGTATATTCCAAAATCCCTAGACAAGAACTTGTTGATTCTCTAAAAGAACTTTTATCACTGTTTGAACACAGAACCAATGAGTTGACAGATTTAAAAGAAAAATATGTTGATTTGATGAAACAACAAAAGTCAACTCTATTGGAACTGAAAGCTTCTGAAGAAGAACTCAAAGGGTTTAACCTCATATCAACAACATATGAAGATAGACTCAAGAGTCTTTGTCAGAAGCTACAAGAAAAATGTGATAAAGGTTCAGGCAATAAACATGAGATTGCCTTGGATGATTTTATTATGGCTGGAATAGACAGAAGCAAAGTTGCTTCTATGATCTACAGCACATACAAGAACAAAGGCAAAGGGATTGGATATTCTGAGGAGAAATCCAAAGAATACAGTCTCAAGAGCTACTGTGATTGTATCAAGGATGGATTGAAATCCACCTTTGTGCCTGAAGGTACAAATGCTGTAACTGCTGTTCAGTCAAAACCTGAAGCTTCTGGTTCACAGGCTAAGATCACATCAAAGCCAGAAAACCTTAAGATCAAGGTAATGACAAAATCTGATCCTAAGAGTCAAAAGATTAAAATTCTGAAAAGATCAGAAACTGTTCATCAGAATCTGATTAAACCAGAATCTAAAATCCCAAAACAAAAGGATCAGAAGAACAAAGCAGCTACTGCTTCTGAGAAAACAATACCAAAAGGTGTCAAACCTAAAGTATTGAATGATCAGAAGCCACTCAGCATTCACCCTAAGGTACAAGGGAGGAAAAGTAAAACCTCCAAAACTAACCCAAAAGGACCCATGAAGATATGGGTACCTAAATCTGAATTGGCCAAAAATGCAGGTGTGCTTAAGGGCAAGAGAGAAACAAAGGTCATGGTACCTAGACAGCGGATGTTCAAGGCACATGACTGGAGAGAAAGCTTTGTTCCTTACCCTTACAATGAAAGATGGAGGAGAAGTGAAGTTTGGTGGCAACCAAACTGGAAAGATCATTGGTACAGGTACTATTGGTAATTCCTCCATCTCAATTAATAATGTGTGGCTAGTAGATGGTCTGAAGCATAACCTATTGAGCATTAGTCAATTTTGTGACAATGGGTATGATGTAACGTTCAGTAAGACCAACTGCACACTAGTCAACAAGGATGACAAATCCATTACATTCAAGGGAAAGAGAGTTGAGAATGTCTATAAAATAAATTTCTCTGATCTGGCTGATCAGAAGGTAGTTTGCCTTCTGTCAATGAATGATAAAAAATGGGTATGGCATAAAAGGTTGGGACATGCTAATTGGAGATTAATTTCTAAAATTAGCAAGTTACAACTGGTCAAAGGATTGCCTAACATTGATTATCATTCAGATGCACTTTGTGGTGCATGTCAGAAAGGGAAAATTGTGAAAAGTTCTTTCAAATCTAAAGACATTGTATCAACCTCCAGACCCTTAGAATTACTCCATATTGATCTTTTTGGTCCAGTTAACACTGCATCTTTATATGGAAGTAAATATGGATTAGTCATTGTTGATGATTACAGCAGATGGACTTGGGTAAAATTCATTAAAAGTAAAGACTATGCATGTGAAGTGTTTAGCAGCTTCTGCACTCAAATACAATCTGAAAAAGAATTGAAAATTTTGAAAGTCAGAAGTGATCATGGTGGAGAATTTGAAAATGAGCCATTTGAACTTTTTTGTGAAAAACATGGGATTCTCCATGAGTTTTCTTCTCCTAGAACTCCACAACAAAATGGGGTTGTAGAAAGAAAGAACAGAACCTTACAAGAAATGGCCAAAACCATGATCCATGAAAACAACTTAGCTAAACATTTTTGGGCAGAAGCAGTCAATACTTCATGTTATATTCAAAATAGGATCTATATCAGACCTATGTTGGAGAAAACAGCATATGAACTCTTTAAAGGAAGAAGACCCAATATCTCTTATTTTCATCAGTTTGGATGTACTTGTTACATCTTAAACACTAAAGACTATCTGAAGAAATTTGATGCCAAGGCTCAAAGAGGAATCTTTTTAGGTTACTCTGAAAGGTCAAAGGCATACAGAGTGTATAATTCAGAAACACAATGTGTTGAAGAATCTATGCATGTAAAATTTGATGATAGAGAGCCTGGAAGTAAAACTTCAGAGCAAAGTGAAAGTAATGCAGGTACAACTGATTCTGAAGATGCATCAGAATCTGATCAACCTTCTGATTCTGAAAAGTATACAGAAGTTGAATCTAGTCCAGAAGCTGAAATCACTCCAGAAGCTGAGTCTAATTCAGAAGCAGAACCTAGCCCAAAAGTACAGAATGAAAGTGCTTCTGAGGACTTTCAAGATAACACTCAGCAGGTTATTCAACCTAAATTCAAGCACAAATCTTCACATCCTGAGGAGCTAATCATTGGAAGCAAAGATAGTCCTAGAAGAACAAGATCACATTTTAGACAAGAAGAGTCATTAATAGGACTGCTTTCAATAATTGAGCCTAAAACTGTTGAAGAAGCTCTCTCAGATGATGGATGGATATTAGCTATGCAAGAAGAGCTAAATCAATTCCAAAGGAATGATGTGTGGGATCTGGTACCCAAACCCTTTCAGAAGAACATTATTGGAACAAAATGGGTATTCAGAAACAAGCTGAATGAACAAGGAGAAGTAACCAGAAACAAAGCCAGACTTGTTGCTCAAGGCTACAGTCAACAAGAAGGCATTGATTACACTGAAACATTTGCTCCAGTTGCAAGATTGGAAGCAATCAGGTTACTTCTATCCTACGCAATTAATCATGGCATAATATTATATCAAATGGATGTCAAAAGTGCCTTTCTTAATGGTGTCATTGAAGAAGAAGTGTATGTTAAACAACCTCCTGGGTTTGAGGATCTTAAGCATCCTGACCATGTTTATAAACTTAAGAAATCACTATATGGCTTGAAACAAGCTCCCAGAGCTTGGTATGATAGACTAAGTAATTTCTTAATTAAAAATGATTTTGAAAGAGGACAAGTTGACACAACACTCTTCAGAAGGACTCTTAAGAAAGATATTTTAATTGTGCAAATATATGTTGATGATATAATATTTGGTTATACTAATGCATCTCTTTGCAAAGAATTTTCTAAGTTAATGCAGGATGAATTTGAAATGAGTATGATGGGAGAATTGAAATTCTTTCTTGGAATTCAAATCAACCAAAGTAAAGAAGGAGTATATGTTCATCAAACAAAATATACAAAGGAGCTTCTGAAGAAGTTCAAGCTAGAAGATTGTAAAGTGATGAACACTCCAATGCATCCAACCTGCACCTTAAGCAAAGAAGATACTGGAACAGTAGTAGACCAGAAGCTATACAGAGGTATGATTGGTTCTCTGTTATACCTCACTGCATCTAGACCTGATATTTTATTCAGTGTATGCTTGTGTGCAAGATTTCAATCAGATCCTAGAGAATCTCATCTAACTGCAGTTAAGAGAATCTTCAGGTATCTGAAAGGAACAACTAATCTTGGACTCCTGTATAGGAAATCCCTAGATTATAAGTTGATTGGATTCTGTGATGCTGATTATGCTGGTGATAGGATTGAAAGAAAATCAACCAGTGGAAATTGTCAATTCCTGGGAGAGAATCTGATATCCTGGGCAAGCAAAAGACAAGCAACTATTGCTATGTCTACTGCAGAAGCAGAATACATTTCAGCTGCAAGTTGTTGCACACAACTACTTTGGATGAAACATCAGTTGGAAGACTATCAGATTAATGCTAACAGTATTCCCATTTACTATGATAATACTGCTGCTATTTGTTTGTCAAAGAATCAAATTCTACATTCAAGAGCCAAGCATATTGAAATCAAACACCATTTTATCAGAGACTATGTTCAAAAAGGGATTTTAGATATACAATTCATTGATACTGAACATCAATGGGCTGATATATTTACAAAACCTTTATCTGTTGAAAGATTTGATTTTATTAAGAAAAATTTGAACTTGCATTTTGTGTCTGATTGAAAAATTGCTTGCCTCTGAATAAGAAGTTTGGTTCTGAAGTTTATTCAGAAGCATTTGGTTCATCAGAAGCTCTTAACTGAGGTTCTGAGGAAAATTTGCTTTTGAAGATGACGTCAGCACTAAAACTTCAGAAGTGTTATTCTTTGCTTCTGAATAGCATGGTTAGTGGGAACGTTGGTAGTTACTTTATGTAACAGCTGTCCCATTACCCAAAAGGTAGTTTTCTGAAGAGTCTCTGACGTGGTCTATTTGTATTGGAGTATAACAAAAAGGGCAATGATGTTTTATTTGCTTTTTAACATACTTACACGCGCCCCCAATTTGTCATTAATGTTGTGTTTGTTTGTCCCTTCTGAATTACAAACGTTTTAATAAAAACACTAAGTCAATTCACACACTTCTCACATCACAACAAACACTTTCTATTTTCTTCTCAACCCTCTGCGAAAGTAAGCGCATTCACTCAACCTCTCAAAACACCTTAGAACCCTAAATCTACTTCAAATCAATGGCATCTTCAAGTTCTGCTGGTGGTTCGTCATCAAATATGGATATAGATACTCCAGCATATGAGATCAAAGGAAGAACTATGTCTATTGAGGAATGGGAGTTAATCATTCAAGCGGAAAATCCAGTGGATTTCGCTTCTCTAACTCATCATGGGTGCGACTTGGTAAAGTTCTACAAGAAGCAGAAGCTGATGAGTTACTTCAGTCTTCTCAATGGTCCTACTTACGAAGTGCTGGTCAGACAATTCTGGGTAAGAGCTTCAGTGTCTGACAAAGTTGCTGCTAAACAGGAAGAAGCTCAGATGATTCTGATTGATCCTTCTTTGGAGGGAAAAACCAGAGAAGAAATGGGTCTACTCGCCTTCACTGGGACTGAGATTAGATCAAACGTCATGGGCATTCCTGTAACAATCAATGAGCATGTGATTGCTCAAGCCATGAGAAGGGATGTTGCTGGGACATACGATGGAGAAGAAATTCCTAACCCCAGAACAAGTCCTTGGAAGGAAATTGTAAACAACACTATTTACGGATCAAAGGATGCTAAACCTTACAGCACCTTAAGCATGGAAAAGAAAATGCTGCTGAAGATCCAGAATGAGAACATCTTTCCCAAAGGTGGAGGAAATGATCAACCTTCACTTGGTCACAAAGTCTTTCTGCATCACACCATCTCTCAGGAAACAACAATGAACGTTTCCAAGTATATGTTTAAATACATGATCAAGGAACTCAAGAAGAGTCAGATGGAGAACAGGGAGTACGTTCCCTATGGAAGGCTGCTCTCCATAATCTTTCAAGAAGGAGGACTCCTAAGTGCCCTGAAAGACGTGGGCATTTATGATAATCAGAAGCTGGGAGCAGTCACAGGAAAAATAATCAATGGGGCAACTCTGGTCAAGATGAGGCTGATTTCAACTTGCAAGAAACTAGATACAGATATGCATGAATCTGATGTCATATCTGATCTAGTCACTCATCACATCCCCATCTGCAAGAAAGATCCCCTGGATGTACAAAGGGCCTACATCTTGGACTTCTACAAAACCTACAACAAGAAGATCAGCTTGAAAGATGTCCCTGAAGAAATGTATGGTGGTGATCTGCCTGTGGCCAAAGGCAGAAAATCTAAGAAGAAGCAGATCACCAAGGAAGAATACCTTGCTGAAGATGCTACTGAGGAGGGTGCTCAGAAGCATCAGAAAGCCAAGAAGGAAAAATCTGCTATGTCCACCATTCTTGAGGAAGTGGAGGATTTGGATGATGTCCCTCTTATCACAAAAAGGACAAGGAATGCTCAAGAAACAGCAGAACAGCCTGCTTCTGAACAAACAGGTTCTGAGCAAGCTGCTTCTGAAGAGCATCTAAGTCCCAAGAAGAAAAGAGAAGCTGCTCTTAAGACCATCAAAAGGAAGAGATCTTCAAGGAATCTGAAGACAGCTGAAGGACGAAGGGCAAAAATGTTGGAAGAATTGGAAGAAAACTGGGATGAAGACTCAAGCCCCAAGAAGGCAAAAAGGACTATAACTTCAGAGCCTATAGTCATGCCCAGTTTTGAAATGACTGAAGAATTAAAGCAGTATGCTAAGGAGTATTCTGCATCCAAGATAGCAGAGAAGAAAAGGTTGAAGGAAGTGTTTGAGAAAGAAAGGGATGAGCGTCTCAAAGCTGCAGGGTATGTGCCTACTCCTGTCGTTGCTGCTTTAGCTTCTGAGTTAGAGCAAGAAACTATTCAGCATGGAGTAACTCTGCTTTCTCAAGCCCTGAAGAATAAGCAAGCTTCAGGAGCCACATCATCAGATCCTTCTACAAATGCTCCAGAAGCACCTCAGTCAGAACCTCTTTCTTCAGGTAATCCATCCAAAGCTTCAACTAATACTCAGTTTCCTTCTCTACCCTCTTCACCCTCTTCATCATCCACAGAATCAGATGACCAACCCCTTAGCCAACACATAGACAAACTTCTAAAAACCAAACCTACCAAACTAACAGAATTTGGAACACTTGACTATGAGAGCACTCAAATAGAATTTTCCAAAAATAGGATTAAACTGTGTGAGAAATTCAATTTGCCTACTACTCATCCACTATATCCAGATATTCCAGAACCTGTTAGTATACAACAACCTGAACCTACCCAAACAAACTCACCAAATAACCAAACTCCACAAAAAGCCTCTGAAGTAGTTTCAGAAGCAACTACTTCAGAAACCCCCCAACAACAAGAAAACTCAACCCTTCACAACTTAGAAAAACATCTAGGTGGTGAAATGCAACCAACACCCACAAAGGCCTCTAAGACAGTCCCTGGAAAGACTGTGTTAGAAAACCAACAAACAGAAACCATTCCTGAGCAAACTGTTCCTGAGCAAACTGTTCCTGAACAAACTGTTCCTGAACAAGATGCTTCTGAACAAGTTGCTCCTGACCTTCAAACAACTTCTGACCAAACAACAGAACCAGAACCACCAATAATAGATTTAGCCTCTGACCAACCTTCCACATCAAATTCAACTTAAACTCAAACCTCACCCATCCCTGACAGTATCCTTGAGACTGAGTATATAGAGGAACAGCTGATCAGACTTAGTGATGAGATTCAGGCACTGATTCTTCGCAGAACAGTTCCTGTACCTCCTATTCACTATTATGATCAGTGGATGGATCTGGAGAAGAGCTTTGTTGATCTGATGAGTCAGCTCATAACTAAATGTGTGTCATCTCACTCTGCTATGCTGAAGAAGCTATTGGATGATATGCATGAAGCAGCTAAGGAGAAATAGCTGAATTTTGTGCCTCTGCTGGACATCACTACTTACTATCCAGAAGAAGAGTACATCACAAGAGCTGCAAGAATTCATGCTGGGCATAAAAGGAAATTAAGGGAAAAGGATGAGCTACTTCAGAAGAAAGATGATCAGATCAAGTATCTCTTAGAACAGTTGTATAAGCAAGCCCAACCTTAGTTGCACACCCAACACTAGCTTGTTTTTTACTTTTGTTCTTAGTAGCTTTGTCTTTGTATCTTAACCTTTCTTTATATATATTATCATTGTTTCTGGATCTTGTGCTTTTTCACCTTCAATATGTTCTGCTACTCTTTCTTTTGTTTTTATTCTTTTTGTTGATGACAAAAGGGGGAGTAAATGTATAGTATTTTTAAGGCACTGAGCCCCATTATAACCACTTCTAAATTTTCTTTTAAATTCTTCTGATTTGATTTTTATGAGTATTTTATTTGAAATTTAATTAATAAGAATAGAACTTAGGGGAGCTTACAAACCTCACCTTAAAGATCTATTAGACTCAGGGGGAGCTTACAAACCTCTATCCCAGTGGTCAACTTATTAATTAGATTAACAACAATTGAACATTTTAAATACTATTGTTTGTCATCATCAAAAAGGGGGAGATTGTTGGAACAAAATGTGTTTCACAATAAACCTTATTAAGTTTTGATGATAACAAGGTATTAAAAATTGTCAATTGGTTATTACTAATAATTGTTCAAGTGTACAGGACCAAAGGCTACTCAAGTTATTTCAATAGGTCTTGGAAGAACAATGGAAAGAAAAAGAAATTCTGAGCATCTGAAGAAAACTGCTCCTGAAGCTGAAGTGCTCCTGAAGAGATGACGTCATCAGAAGCAGAAGGTCATCAGAAGCAAAAGTTTTCATCAGAAGCAATATCTTCACCAGAAGCTACGTTTGATCCTTTAATCAAACTAAAGATTCAAAGTAGCTGATTCTCAATTCAGTCTTATCAAAGAAGAACGAAGAATTGAAAGGGAGATATCAACGGATATATGGATAGCACTGAGCACTTGTCTCTCGTTAATAGAGTTGACAAAGTACAAGTGTACAACCACTACCTCTACTACTCTGTTTTCTGTCTACGCTACAAGACAAAACAACAGCCATGCCTGCAGAATTTGTACACTCAAGATGGGAATGAATTTGAAGCTTATTCTTCAAAGGACTACACCCAAATCAGGCAAAGGATCACTGGTGGATAATCAAAGGATTTCAAACGACTCTTTAGACGTGCTGATTATCTCAACGTCTCTTTCACGCCTCTATATAAAGGAGTGAAGACTTGAAGATTGTAGAGAGAGATACATAAGTTCAAAAGCGCCAAAACTCTGTCAATTTGATTCTACAAAGCACATTGAATTTCTGCACCGATTTGATACATCTTAGAAATTCAAAGTCTAGAGTCTTTTCTGTATTGTATTGTATTGTGAACACCACTGATTGTATATCAAGTGTTCAATTCAAACTCAATTCTCTGTATTTTTGTTTGATTAGAAGTCTCTTGCCTGCGTGCTTGAGCATTAGAAGTCTCTTGCTTAGTGCTTGAGCATTGGAAGACTCTTGCGTGTGTGCTTGAGCATTTTTGTGAAGTCTCATACTTAGAAAGTATTGAGCAGTTGTAATCTTTGTGATTATAGTGAAATCTCCTTGGAAGTGCAAGGGGGACTGGACTACTTCCGTGTTGTGGAAGGAACCAGGATAACTGCTTGTGTCTTTGTCCTTCTTTTCTCTGCTCTGTTCTTTTCCGCTGCAATCTGACTCTGATCATTTCATCAGAAGCAATCAAACTGCTTCTGAAGTTTTATCAGAAGAAGTAATTTTAAGAGAAAAAAAAAAAACACAATTCAACCCCCCCCCCCCCCCCCCCCCCTTCTTGTGTTTTTCACCTTCATACCCCTCCCTAATAGGTCATAAAAAAACGAAAAAATTCTTCAAAAAAAAAATAAAGTTGTTTTTTTATGACCTATTAGGGGGGTATTCCAAAAAAAAAAATTACAGGGGGTAAAACACCATTAACCCTATATTTTTTGGAAGAATAGGAGGTTAAAATTGGAAAAAGATAAAGCTAAACAACAATCATCCAAAGATTAGAAGAAACTCCAACAAAATCAACTAGAACAATGGTTATAAATAATCACCAAGTCTCCTCTGTCACATCCCATATTAGCCAATGCCTCGACACAAACATTAGCTTCATGGTAAGAATGACACACCCAAACTTTCAAATCAAGTTTCATTAGAAGGAAAATATTATGCATCATACACTCCGCAACAGTACCACTATTTATGGAGTGAATATTTATAGAGTAAATGAGCAAGTTATTTTACTACAATATTTACTCTTTCATTCTTTGAAAAAAAAAAAAAAAAATTACTCTTTCATTTTCTTTTCATTTGTGAAAGCTATTCATTAGACTATGTTACGAGCCCCTAAAATTCTAATTAATTGGTCTTTGCATCTCATGCTTTAAAATTATTTGAAGTTGGTAGGGGCAACTGCCCTCAATATCTTCAAACTAGATCCGTGCTTGTTTATAAAATATATAGTATTTTAAGCTAATATAAACAAAAAATGTTGGCTGTGAAAAACTACTGATATCAATATTTCCTTGAAATGCATGGGAAGCTAATATCCTCCGATTTGTTTATACTAACTTATTCTTAGATAGGAGGGAAAGCCTTTCTGATTTGATTGAGCTTCATGTTAATTAATCGTGTGATAGTTCGTTGGCGTCTAAGGCAGTGAAACACATTGGTGTTTGGCTTATCAAAATGCATGACCGAGGTTGTTCTTGAGACAATAGAGGAGATAATATCATGCGTAACACTTTGGATCTGAGACATGATATCTTCTGAGGTGATGCAAGAGACTTGATCATGTGTTGCATCATGTTATAATACAAGGTGGTTACCTTAGATTGACCAGGGTCTACTCTCAATATTGGGTCTATTGGGTCTACTCTCAATACAAGGTGAAATTCTCTAGGAAGAAAAAAATTGATTTTGTTTATAAGCAAAAGTAACCAGCTATACAAATATTAAGAATATTGATCAATTTTATTTAATTTTCTTGACGTTATAAAAAAAAAATTCATTTCTCAAACTGCTATTTTTCTTTAAATTTAATTGCATGAGATTTTTTTTTTTTAATTCTCAAGTAAAATTACATCAAGTGGAGGGAACCCAATCGCAAAGCAGAATTAAAGTTCAAATTTTCATTAAGAGAGGTATAAGCCCGGTATCCAACAATATCGCGAATATGATTTTCTAAATCTATGGAAAATAATTTCTTAAAATTTAATGTCATATGAGAATTTATTTTAGTTCTCAAGTAAAAAAATTACATCAAGTGAAGGGAACCCAACCACAAAGCAAAATTAAAGCTCAAATTTTGATTAAGAGAGGTATAAGTCCGGTATCCTCGATCATGATTATCTAAATTCTTGGAAAATAATGTTGTAAAGATATATACTTATTAGTTAAATGTATTTGTAGAGTATAGTAGTAAAAATTCAATCAAAAAATAATAATGGGCTGAGCCCAACCGCAAACACATATAAATATTCTGTAACAAAAAAAAAAACACATAAATATTCTATCACTCACTAGAATGCCCTAGTTTTCTTTCAAGTTTCTCTAATTTCTGCCGTGCCGTGAAAGAAAGCGATCGTGAGAGAGTTGAGAGGTTCTTTAGGTTTCTCTCATATCTGCAGGTATCATTCTTCATTGCTATTATTCATTCTTCATTGTTTATCATTCATTCTTCATTTGTTATCATTCATTATTTCTTCTTTGTTATTTTTCATTCTTCATTGTTATAGGACTTAAAAAATGAGTAGCAGAAAGAAAGCGGAGGTAAGCGATATATATAGCACCGTGTACAGATGGACAGATCATGGACGACGCCGATCAGTGGAGATCCTTTAGGTATCATTCATTCATTCTTCATTATTATCATCCATTCATCTCTTGTATCATAATAGCTTTGATTTTCTCAATTTTGTAATCGTAATTCTAGGGATTAAAACATATTTAACTCGTACTTTTATAACTGATGGTTTGCTCGGATTATGCTATATGCAGTCAATCCATAGAGAAGAACGTTTTCGATCATTCATACTCTAACTCTCATCATCGTGCCAAGAACAATGTGAAGAACCAAAACTCGAATAGTTGTAAAATGATTTCAAAACTTTTTCTCCTTGAAGACTTGAGGTTTCATATCCTTACTTTGGTCCCTCTTAACTCTATACTACACTCTACAAGGTATGTATGCAAATCTTGGGCTGCCACTATCCGTAACTCTCATTTTGTTGAAATGTGTGAACACCAGATCGTTCTCAACTTGCACATTAACCCGGTCTTTATGTTCAAAATCTCATGACACGAGGCAATTCTTATTTCTTGGAATTTAATGATTCGAACGGCCAATTTGAAAGGACTTATTTCTTGGGAACACCTCAAAGGATGGGAGATATAATCGGTACTTGTGATGGCTTATTGCTGCTTTCGATTTTTTATTTTTTTTGCTTTTGCATCGGTTTCCGATCCACCAATGGTGGACGACTAATCTGGCTCATGTGTAGAGGCATGCACACTGGCCAAGTGTTGTTCCCCCTGGGAATCGAACCCGGTATTCCCCCGGATACGTCCTTGGAAGGAGCTCTTTGCCACTGGATCCCAAACAACTTGGTTGCTGCTTTTGAATTTTAATAGACGGATTTTCGTGGTGAACCCCCTCCTCAAGTGTTGGCTTAGAATTCCTCCTTTTCCTAATTCTCAAAAATATATACAAGTCAAGTGTCGATGTACTATAGTACATGTTCCTCGCACTGCCAACTTCAAGCTTTTCTTTGTAGATGTCCATAAGATTCATAGTTCTTTTTGGTATGTTTTCTATGTGCAAAGAATTGGAATAGATGGTTCATGGAACGTGATAGCTAGAAAAGAAACTCTTCAACAACATTATTTATGGCAAACACTTTATAGTGGAGGCAATGATATTTATTGGATAACAAAAAAGGAAGTGATTGTCATGGATGTTGACAGGCAAATTATTATACGAGAATATCTGCTTCCCCATGTGCCGAACAGTCTAATTCCAAAATATTCATGGATGGGAAACTGCCTTTCTTGCATTGCCTCTAAAGAATTCTATAGAACATATCAAAATATTCATTTTGGATCATGATTCAGGAAAATGGTCTCTTTATCATGAGATGGGACCTTTTGATTATGTGTCTGCTTGTGGTCAAGAGCTTCAGATTTTGTTTGTGGCATTTCGTTTGTGGATCAACCATCAAATTATCTTTAAAGTAGCTCTTAGTAAGAATCTAATAGGGGATATATCTCCCGGCCAGAAAAACATTCATTTTGGTTACAATGTCAAAACTAGACAATTGACAATGATCGAGGGCATTGATGTGGGTGATTTTGAGGTATGGTCTCACATTAACAGTTTAGTTTCATTGCCATGTACTCCAGCATAGCTATGTGTTACGCTTCTTCCAGAAAATGACTCAACTTATCAAGACAAGGAAGGTCATTATGGACTATGAGGATACTCGAGGTCAGGCGACAGCATTTTGATGACGATTTGGTTTTCTAGCATTAATATGATGCTTGGAAATGGGATTATGCTTTCTGATCCTCTATTTTCTCTCCCATTCTGTCTTCTTATTATTTCCCTTTGTTGTTTAATCTATTGTTGGTTGAAAAATTGGATTTTTCAGTCATGACCTGAAATTATTATTATGAACTATATTCATAGGATTTATTGAAAAATAATGACTTTATATTTAATGTATATTGATTTACTGGTCTTTTATTAGTTGTGCTTGACTGCCTGTGCTAGATTCTATGTTGTCAATTTGCTTGCATTGAACCATTTGAAGAAGAAGAAAAAGAATTAGTCGTAGTCTTGCTACTGCAAATAAGCCTCTCACCATCAATCTAACAAACCACTCTTCAACCTCCCCAACAAGAAATATAAATAAAGAAAGGAGTTTGTGAGAGAATAGAGTTAAATATGCTTGTACCTTATAAAATTACAGATTTGTTAAGTTTCATCCCTCTTAACAATCTATCTATCAATTTTTAGTTTGGGTTAAATAAGTAAATAGTCCTCCTAAATATATCAACATTTGATTTTAGTCCCTATAAAATATTCTTTAGGCTTTTGGTCCCTCTAAAATTTTTCATTTATGAAATTAGTCCCTGCTCTACATTAAGTATTACACTAGAGCAAATTTTTTATAGATACGAAGCAAATTAGTCCCTCTTAAAGGTGAATTTCGACAAAAAAAAAATGATAAATTTTTTATAGATACGAAGCTAACAAATTGGATATTTATACAAATTAAATACATATTTAACTGCCAAATTGATTTGTGAATAATGGTGCTAGAAGCAAACTCTCAAACAATTGGTTTCCAATTAGATCAAAATACAAACATGCTTATCTCGCATAGATTCACCTGGTCACAAACAGAATTATTTTTCAGTAACATAAAAATGGATCAGAGCCTGTAAACTAAATGTATAATAAGTGGTAGGAAGATTATGTACCTCAAGTTTTCTGTTTCTTCTATTTCTACGCTTGATGATGGAGTTCCAAAGACGGATTGTTTAAATTCTTTGTTGGAGCAACTATTTCTTCTTGATATATCCAGCGAACCCCACACTCTTTTATCGCTACTTCATCATATATAGTTTCATCAATAAAGAATCTAAATGTAAGCTTTGGATTGTAACTAGTTCTGTTCACATCATTAACTACTTTTGTTTCTTTAACTGTTTCTATTATCTTCCTGCACAAATGTGGATCATACCATATGAGCAGATGATCTGATACCATCTCGATTGAAGTAGCATCCACATGAAGAGAAAATAACCCAAATTCTGCACCAACAAAACTTGTTATATTTATGGTTTCACCCGATCTAGTTTCCAAGCGGCACTCGCATCCAAAACGTCCACCAAAATTAACGTGGCCTTGAGAAATAACCAAGTACTGTACGAAACCCCACAAATTGGGAGGAAGCTGTTCAACACTTAACAAAGCTTGTTTAGAATGATAATGGAACCAATAATCTAGATCTTGTATGTTCATAGCAGGTAACAAGTACCAAATGCCATTGCCTAGTGTTTGGATTCTGTACAAAGCAGTAGACAAATCATCACCTTGATCCAATAATGCATCATTTTCAATTTCCATTTTTGATGAATTATGTAGTCTTGCTCCACGTTCCATCCTAACAAAGGCATCTTTCAAAATATAGTTTCAAAATATACTTTTCTTTCAGCTTATTACAATATTTTTCATGAACTTGACGTTGACTCTCGTTCATCGTGGACGTGTCTGACATGATAAATTGCATTGCCTTAAACTCCATCTCCTCCTTCTTTAAAGTGTTTTCTTCCTCCTTAAGGCAATGCAATTTATCATGTCAGACACGTCCACGATGAACGAGAGTCAACGTCAAGTTCATGAAAAATATTGTAATAAGCTGAAAGAAAAGTATGGATTTTAGTTAAGGTGAAATGTTGTAGTATTATTAAAATTTAATATCATGTAGTATGAATTTTAGTCAAACTAGCCGTTAGTAAAAGATATTATATTTATTTTTTTCATTTTTAACTATGTATGTCATGAATTTAATGTTAGTTTTCAATTATTGTTATAAAAATTTAATTTTTATTTTATTTTTAATTATTTTCATATTAATATTAATTCAAAACAATTAAATTAATATTTTAAATTGTAATAAAATGGAATCTGAATATAATATTAATATGTGATGTAAAGTTGTGGGACCCAATATGAGTTTTTTAGAATTCACCATTAGAATTTAAAATGAGAAAGTTGCTTCAAGATGACGTGTCACAATGGAACCCACAAAATAATCATTTGTATGGATCACCATTGGAGTTGCTCTAAGATACCCCAGAAGAAAATTTGTCCCCACTCAGTTTCCCTCTGTTACCTTTTTTCATTTTTTAAATTGTTTTTGTTTTTGGTGGCATCTAGCATGCCAAAATGCATATTTTTGTGTATGATGCAAAAAACTTATTTTACCTGTACCAGCAGGTTATCCGGTCATATAAAAAATATTACATATATCTCACAATTATTTGTTGGTGGCGTTTACAATGCACAACTATTAAATTTGTGCATGATGCACAAGTATGCCTATTTGTTTCTTACAACAATTTTGTACCGTTGATATATTAATATTATATATTAAAGGCTGAGATGTTTTACCTGCTACTTTCAGATGACTTTTTGCTGAAAAACTTGAAACAAAAAATGTAACCCCACCATTTCATTAAATAACATTATTTCATTTATCTTTTTTTAATAGTAGGCATTGGGCTCTTCTTTATATAGTATGATGGGCTATTCATTTGGAACCCATATTCCATATTTATGTAATGATTATTTGTTAGATTAAAAGTTAAAAAAGTTATGTGTAATAACTGTGTGATTTTTTCCTGTGATTTTTTTTTAAACAACTGTGTGATATTATTTTGAATAAGATGAAATGCAATTTGGTTAATAAAAATAACATGAATAAATTGGTCGAATTATAATTATGATTATTTAAAAAGGATTGATCAAAGTTTCATTAATTTATCGAAGGTTCTTTAAAAAAAATTGTGTTTATTGGAGGTTAATAAAAAGGAAAATTCTATAATGAAGTCACGAAAATGACTTTTTTGGTGAAATTAACACTATAGTATCAAAAATGTTGTGAGTAACACCCCACTGTTTGTACAATGACATCAAAAGTTCAGTCCCCATAATATCATCAATTCATCAGACTAATAAGAATACACTTAATATAATTTTATCCTACCTTGTTTTAAGTGTAACACCCCACAAAGTGTAACACTTAAGACTATCACATAATATCATCAATTTTGTTTGCATGTTAAAGATGCCAACGATAAAATAGTACCTGTAAGTTCAAGATGTTGCAAGCATTACTAGATGAATAACTAGTAATCATGAATCGGTAATCAACAATTTAAAAATGAATCAAATATGAAGCTCCCTAAAAATGAATCATTAAGATTAAAATTAACTTTTTCAAAAAAGTCAGTTTCCTAACTGCACCTTAGAAGCTCCTTAAAAAAAAACGTTTTGGATGGGAATTAGCGCACCTAACAAATATGAAGGTGGAGATTATGATTTATGCAGTAAAAAATGTCGGTTTAAAAATTGTAAGATGAACATAGTAAAAGTTGTTGTTTCAAATCGGATAATTTATTAGGGTGCAAATCATCATTTATCTTGTAGCTGAAAATAACCTATAATTTTTTTAATGGTTTGAAAAAATAAAAATCAATTCCACTGTTGTTGATAATCAAGATCAAATTTTTGAATCACAATTTTCATCATTTTATTAATTTCCACAATTTCATTCATGCTATTAGGGTTGGACTTTATTTGACCTTCCTTTTCAAATTTATTATTTTTTTAATTTCTAATATATTTTTTCTTTCAATTAGGGTTGGATTTTATTTGATCTTCCTTTCCAAATACATCATTTTTCTAATTTTCACAATTTTGTTCATTCTATTAGGGTTGGACTTCATTTGATCTTCCTTTTTAAATTCATCATTTTTGTAATTTTCACAATTTCATTCATTCTCCTATGATTGGACTTTATTAGATCTTCCTTTTTAAATTCATAATTTTATTAATTTCCACAATTTCATTCCATCTACTAGGGTTGGACTTTATTTGATCTTCCTTTTCAAATTCATCATTTTTCTAAATTCCGCAATTTTATTCCTTCAATTAGGGTTGGACTTTATTATATCTTCCTTTTTAAATTCATAATTTTTTTAATTTTCACAATTTCATTCCTTCTACTAGGGTTGGAATTTATTTGATCTTCCTTTTCAAGTTCATCATTTTTCTAATTTTCACAATTTCATTCCTTCTACTAGGGTTGGATTTTATTAGATCTTCCTTTTTAAGTTCATAATTTTATTAATTTCATTCCTTCTACTAGGGTTGGACTTTATTTTTAAAGGGACTTTATTTGTTCTTCCTTTTCAAATTTTTCCTTTTAATATTTTAAATTTATTCTTATCTGTTTGTTAAATTTGTTATTTGTATTAAAAATTGGGACATTTTCAAAAAGAGAAAAAGTTAACCCAAAAGAGCTAAAAATGTGTTTTTTTTTTCCATCCTTTAGATACATCAACTTTTATTTTTAGTCTCTTAAAAAATTCCATTTAAACTTAGTTCTTTCAAAGTTTGAAGATTTTTGTCAAAGAGATTAAATATTAAAAAAAAAGCCTAAAACATATTTAATCCAAAATATACTATCAAGCAACGAATGACTTAGTGTAATATTCTCAGGCTAAGATTAAGTACTCCCTAAGTTACAACTTGCTGCTAACTTTATTACGGAAAAAAAAAATTAAGACTGAGTTTTTTTTTTGACAAAATTAAGATTGAGTTAATAACAAATAAAAAATTCATTTTTGTCAAAAAATAAAATAAAAGTTTCATTTGTCAGAAAATAAATAAATAACACATTCATACATTTAATTATTGCTTTTATTACTATATCGTTATTTTTTTATACGTACGCATCCTGTTAAGGTTTGCCCATTGATTTAGTTAGTAATTAGTATAATAGTTTAGGGGAGGTGGCATTTAGCATGCACAAATGATAGATTTGTGCACCATGCACAATTTTTCCATGGAAGGACAGCTGTAGGTAAATGACCTGCTAGAATATTTTAATGTTTCATATTATATTGTAAAATATTCATTTATTGTTTCTGCTGCTCACACCCCCCTAAAAAGCAGTCAGTTATCAGCAATAACTTGTACACCCCCTAGTAAAATTTAAACATGGAGAGTAGTAAATAAACTTTTTCAGAATATATTAATTTTAGCTTTGTTTCCTTCATGCTTAACATTCTTCTTCATCTCCATAGCCACCCATATTTCGGTGCTTGACTTAAAGTTCTTCTTCATCAACAAAATCATTCAACATTATTTGAGTCTCGTTTATTGATCTTGAGTTTTGTGCTTAGTTTGATTTAAAGATCTTGATTCATTTACGTTTTAAAGGTATGAATAAAATTTAGTTTATCATTTGAAATGTTTTATTATGGTGTTGTTTAGTATTGTTGTTGAGTAATAAAAGAGTGTTAGATAATTGAAATTGAGTAAGTTATTATTGTCTGATTAAGTTTTTGGTAATTGAAATTTAGTAAGAAGCCAACAATGGTGTATATTGTGTAATTTTTAGTTTCCTGGGATCGTGCACGGTCGTGCTTGTATAGTGCACGACCGTGCCTAAACTCACTGGCCAACAAAGGTGTATTTTTTGGATTTTATTGTTTCCTGGTATCATGCACGGGCGTGCTTGTCGAGTGCACGACCGTGCCTAAACTCACTGGTTTATGAAGGTTTTGATGTTTTATCACGAACATGGTCGTGCATAATATTGACACGGTCGTGCAGTACATAATGGAAGTTAAAATGGTTGGTTTTGGGTAGATTTGATGAGATAGATATTGAACTGCATGCAAAGCACGATCGTGTGTATATTGAGCACGGTCGTGCGCCTAAATCAGATTTAAAAAAATTTGTTGTGCATGCTTTGCACGACCTTGTGTAACATTGGCACGGTCGTGCTCACTGCATTACACACATTTGAAGCTTCAACATGATCCAGTTGTAACACAAAATTAAATGATTCATGTTTACTTCCATTTTATATTACAAACAAGTATGAATTGTTTAGAATAGTAAACCAACACAATCATAGGGTAAGACAACGCCAAACCTGTATATGTAATCCCACACACAGAGATAGATAGGTAACATTGTAAATAATATTACAAAAGCATTGTTCACAGTGAAACTTGAATCAAACTTATAAAGAAATAATATTACAACTCTCGCAAGAGCATTTTCAAATTGAAAGCAACAAAACAGTTTTAGAGTAGACGTTAAATTAAATAAAAGAATGACACCGGGAGGTTGGTTAATCAATGTTAAGGCGCTGCATCATTAGGTCAAGAAGACGTCCTTGCCTTTGCTGCTCCTGCATGAACTGTTGAACATCAGCCCTTGTACCTTCAACCTCAGTCATCATCCTTGCACGCCACTCTTGGTCATCTTGTGCTTGCCTTTGCTGCCATTGTCTCATCTCTTGAAAATCGGACCTTGTCGCTTGAACCTCAGCCTCTATCCTTGTACGCCATTCCTGGTCATCTTGTACCACCGGGGGTGGTTGATGTTGCACTTGGTCAGGAGCCGGTGCGTCGTCTTGAAGATGCTGCTCTTCTGCAACTTCTGGCCCTAAATCAGAATAAATCCAATTTTCTGGATTGGATGTGTCTGTCCTCTCTGGATTTGGCAGCAGAAACGCGTCATGTTTATCAACCCTCAATTGAAATTGTTCTCTCATCCCGCCACTTACATCCTTAATCATTTTCATCTGAATTAGGGTATCAATCTCAATTCCCTTGTAATCCTTCAGTGGAGGTTGGTCAGAATAATATTTTATTCCCAACTTCCTTACAATGTAATCGATTGGCCCCCCGACCACAATAAGACCAGCCTCTTGTGATGCAACATATGCCATGTGGCTTAAAAGATAGTATCCCGTGTCTACCGGACACTTGTTAACCATAGCCCACAAAAAGAAAAGTTCATCGGTCCTAACCGTACCCGTTTCCTTCCGACCAAATAAGCTGCAAGCCATAACCCTGTGAATGTAGCGGAAAACAGGGTTGTGGATTGAACTAGCTTTAGCAGATCTAGCCACAAATTTTGTCTTCCCGGTTATTTTATGCCAAAATTCATCAGAGTCATAATTATGAGGCCTAGTAGTTGGGTTACGAGAATCTTGGATGAATCCCGTGGCAGGGAAACCCATCCGTTCGTTAAACTCAGGTAGGGTCATGCTATACTCTTTGTTATTCAAGCTAAATGAGACATTGTGTTGTGGTTCATCGACATTCAATCTATCCTTGGTAAAACAGAGCGTACTAAGGAATTCTAGGGTAGTGTGTATATATGTGGGGTGCATATTCCCTAATAATCTCTCCAATCCTATGTTATTAGCCAGAAGTCTAACATTTTCTATCATACCTAATGTATTTAACGTGAATTTATCGGGATACCTGCTGAATGCAATTCCCCTTGCAGCGAGTTTGTTGTACCTCTTCCTTTCGTCTGATTTGTTGAGGATAATCCCAAGCTCATTAGCCTTACCCTTCTTCTTCCTGCCGTCCGAAGAGCCAGCATCATCAACAACTTTTTTCCTCTTTGAATCAGAAGAAGCTTCAACAACACCTTCTTTTCTCTTGCTTGCCATTGTTGTAATTTCTCAAAAGGGTAGAAAATATGGGTTTTGAAGATTGTTGGGTTGTGACCTTAAATTTTGGTTGTGGAAAGATAAATATATGTTGGGTTTAGTGTTTGGGGATGAGGACTTGTGTTTGAGTCTTGTTTAATCTTCAATTTCGTTGGTTTTGAGTTAGGTTTTTTGACCACACGAATTTGGGATTTTATATGATGATTGGTTGAGTTTTGATGGAGGTTTGGAATTGAATGTGGTAAACTTGGTGGTTGATGTTGTTTTTGTTAAGATTTGTTGAAGTTTTGAGAAGAAAAAACTGAGATTGGGTTGGAAATAAGTTGATTGATAGGTTAATGGAGGTTTAGGTTTTGAGTGAATTTGAAAGGGTATTTGCAGTTGAATGAATAGCGGTTTGGCTGGGAAATATTAAAACTGACAGTGTGCACGAGCACGACCGTGCTTGTTAATGACACGGTCGTGTGGATATTCACTGGAAACAAACATTACAAGGCCTGGTTATTAGACACGATCGTGCATAAAAATGACACGACCCTGTCAAGGTAATAAAATAAAAAAAAATTGGTTTAAGGTTTGTGGGAATCGAACCCAAACCCTCAACCTCGCAAGCAAGCATTCTTAACCAATAAAGCCACATGGGGCGCGTTCGATAATGTTTCAACCTCACCTGTATATAATGTTTACTATGCCATCATTTAATATTGGGGTTTGCGAGAACACACCCACTTGTTTTTAAGTTATGTCGGAGTGTTTTATGAAAGATACACGTAAAGGTGTATTTAACCACTTTTTAGTTATTTACATGCTAAAATACTCGTATAATCTAATGTTTCGAAAAAATAACGAGTGCACGATCGTGTTGCATATTAACACGGTCGTGCTATGTTTCACCATATTAACGTTAGAAACCAACACACACGTTAAGTGTAATCATTAAATTTTGAGTTTTAACTTCCTAAAACATTCCTAAAACGTTAATATAATCATTTATAACAAAATAATGTAATATTTTAATCATTAATTTTGTATTCATTAAATCATTAATCATTTGTCAACAACACACAAAACCACATTGATTTCCCCCGAAATCAAATTCTCAAGTCCAGATCTACATTACTCTAAACCTTGTAGTTATTGTTCTTCATCCAAGCAGTAGCCCTACCATTCTCAACCTGTCCAGATCCACATTATTCTCAACCTTCATTCTTGTTATTCTACTTCATTCTTGTTCTTCATCCAACCACTACCACTACCACTACCATTCTCAACCTGTCCAGATCTACATTAACTTTAAGGTAATTAACCTCCATTTCTTCCATCTCCTTTATGTATTTTCATGCATGCATTTGGATGCTATTTATTGAATGTTGATATAGCTAAATTATTATTTTCATAATGATTGTTGGGTTATTTGTGTTATAGTTATTTTTTAGAGTTTCTTTGAGTTTCAAGCTTTGTTGGGTGTTATTTGTCACGCATGCTTGTTAAATGGAAAAGGGGCTTCTTCTTAATTGGTATCAGGATATTTAGAAAACCTCTGTTTTGGTTTTTTTTAGTTGCTTATCAACATTGTGTTAGTATATAGAAGAACCCATAACCTTTACCATAGTCAAAATATAAGTGGGTTTTTAATTGTTGTTAGTAATAGTAATATATTTGTACAAATAATCCATGAAAATTGTTACTACTTTTAATTAGTTATTTCGGTTTTGTTTTGTTTTCAATTTTGAAAAATCTGAGATCAATTTGGCGGCACTACTCTTAATTGTTACTACTTTTACAGGAAGATCAATTTTGAAAAATGGCTTCTAAGGGAAAGGGTGTTCATGTTGGCGGCACTTCTTGCGGAACAAGGAAACAGGGTAAACTAAATGAGAGGGGATTTATTCTAAACAAATCTGAGATGGAAAGGTACAAAATGCTTGCGAACAGAGACATTGTATCAAATAGGTATCCCGATTCAGCAGCTTTACAGGCATTGGGTATAGAGGACAATGTCACAACATTAATTAGTAACATCGGGTGGAAAGATTTTGTTGGTGAGACGCACTTCACCTTCGAAACGAGAACATTAGAATTTTTGAGTACGGTCAAGTTTAGTCATGATACAAACAATGTCACAAACCCAAACCACACTGTATCATTTAGTTTGGGCAACGTGGAATATTACATGTCCCTCACCGAATTTAGTGACTTAATGGGTTTTGAAAGCACGGGGGTCATTCATGTCTCCCGTAACCATGATGCTAGGCGCCGAGGATATGACAAACATGGGTTTTGGTTTCAAATAACTGGCCGAAAACATTATGAATGTAAAACCGCCAAAGCTAGCATGATTCAAAACCCCGTATTCCGATACTTGCATAGAGTAATGGCATGCACCATTTTCGGTAGGCCGGAAACTGCAACAGTGAGGTCGGATGAGTTATTCCTTCTGTGGGCTATGGTTCATAAATGTCCTGTAAATACGGGCTATTACTTACTGGACCATCTGGCATATGTGGCGGAACAACCGAAAGGGAAGATAGTGGCGGGGGGGTTGGTTAGTTTTATTGCTTGGAAGCTGGGTGCAAGAAGTGCAACCCAAGAAATTGGAATTGATGGAAACGATACCATTGATATTGATTTCTGTAAACAGATACATATGGTAAGGGATGTAGATGGGAACAATAGGAATTTTATACTGTTGATATTCGGTGAGGATTCAATCTTGTTGCCAAATACATCGAGAACTGACGTTTCAATTCCGGAAAATTGGCTTTATATGGATTTAGAGTCCCGGGTACCTAAAGAGCAGGCTACCAAAGACGAAGAAATGCGTGATTACCGGGAGGATAAACAACCAACGGAGGGTTCAAAAGATGACAATGATTGGCGTCAAAGGATGGAAGCGAAGGTTGACAGAACGTATGAGGATGTTGCACTCGTCAAACATATGCTTGCAGCAACAATGCGACAACTCAACATCCAATATCCACCCCCCAGTCCATGATAATGAAGTTACATGTATTCAGCTTTTCAAGTTTCTGTAGGATATGTTACGAACAATGATCCGATTATAATTATGTTGTAAATTATATTCAGGAATTTTTAACTTGTTTTGTACTAATGGTGTTTGTTGATACCGGATAATGGCAGAAAAAACCATAACTGATAAACGGACACGACCGTGCGCTTATACTAGCACGGACGTGCGTACGATGGCAGTATATTATGGCACGACCGTTTCTAATACTAGCACGGTCGTGCGTCTAATGAGGATTGAACATAATAAATTCCAGTATATTATGGCACGACCGTTTCTAATACTAGCACGGTCGTGCGCGAACATGAATTTAATAAATACACTTAACGTGTATGTTGCTACTTAACGTGTATGTTGCTATAACACAACGTTAATATGGTAAAACCTAGCACGACCGTGTTAATATGCAACACGAGCGTGCACTCGTTATTTTTTCGAAACATTATATTAAACGAGTATTTTAGCATGTAAATAGATTAAAAATTGGTTAAATACACCTTCACGTGTACCTTTCCTAAAACACTCCAACATAACTTAAAAACAAGTGTGTGTTCTCGCAAACCCCAATAGTAAATGATGGCATAGTAAACATTATATACAGGTGAAGTTGAAACATTATCGAACGCGCCCCATGTGGCTTATTGGTTAAGAATGCTTGATTGTGAGGTTGAGGGTTTGGGTTCGATTCCCACAAAACTGAACCCTTTTTTTTTTTTTTTTTCATAGGGTCGTGTCAATTTTATGCACGATCGTGTCTGATATTCAGGCCTTGTAATGTTTGGTTCCAGTCAATAACCACACGACCGTGTCATGTGGACGCACGGTTGTGCATATATTTCAGGTCAATTATTTACTACCAAAATATTAATAAAAAATGATATATCTCACGGTTGGTGCAAACCGTAAATGAAATAAATGGAAAGAAATGGAAAGTGGTTGAGTTATTTTATATAGACCACACCACCCCTTCTCATCTGTTTGGATTGAAAAAGTATAAGGTTGATGAAATAAATGGAAAGAAATTTATGTAAAATAATGAAATAAGATCATTATATGTTTGTTTGGTAGTTGATGGAAAAAATGTTTATTGGTTATGTTTGTTTATAAAGAATGTTTGGTTGAATAGAAATTGGATAGATGTAAATATTTTTTTTTGCTTAAAATATTAAAATTGTGACTATAAAACTCTCTAATCCTAATAAAAACTATAACCCTAATTATAATATTCTTCCACCTAACCTACTTCGAAGATTTCAAAACGAATAATCAATCTCAAAATTCTTCCCCTAACCAAAAGAATATTGAAGTCAAACTACCTGCATCAACGTTCAATGACAAAACACACTTGCAGATCTAACCCTAATCACAACATTCTTTGATCTAAACTACTTCAAAGATGTTACAAAAACTAATCAAACTTAAATAATAATGCAGCGAAAGTACTTCGAACGTTCACTCACTATTCAAACTCTTTTTCGACTAAACATTATCTTTACCGACTAATCACACTCTTTACCGACTAATCAACCTTACAACTATCAACCTAATAACAAGATTCTTCAACATAAACAACTTCCAAGATGTCCTAACAACCAATCAAATTCACAACTCTTACCATAAATGAAAGATCTTGTAGACACAGTACTTGGATGAATGTTCAATGACTAATCAAATTTTTCATCGACTTATCAAATTAACAACTCTCAACCTAATGACATTATTCTTTGTCCTAAATTATTTCCAAGATGTCATTTTAAACTATCTCCTCCGACTAATCTAGTTACTAAGTTGACTAGTTTACGACGGGATACTTCGTCCAATCGACTTAGCTCAATGAACTCTATATGAGAAACTCAAGTTTATATCTCCTTTAAGGTCTTAAAAGGTCATTTTGAACGTTCGGATTGATTGTACTTGTTGCTGTTCAGGTGATACGGCCGTTTCGGTCCTCCGACTAAAATAGTTACTAAGTTGACTAGTTTACAACGGGATACTTCTCAAATCAACTTAGCTCAGGGAACTCGATATCAAAAATTCAAGTTTATATCTCCTTTTAGGTCTTACAAGGTCATTTTGAATGTTCAGATTGATTGTACTTGTTGCTGTTCAGGTGATAGGCACGTTTAGTTCATCGGAGTTACCTAGTTACTAACTTGACTACTTAATGACGGGATTGTTCGTCCGATCAACCTTGTAACTCTACCCGTAATGACGAGATTCTTCAACATAGACTACTACTAACATTTCAAAACAACTTATCAAACTCGCAACCTTTACCCTAACTTAAAGAATATTGGAGTCAAAGTACGTTCATGAACGGCCAACGACTAATCAAACACTATATCGATTACCAAGGCTTACAAGTTTCACCCTAATGCCAAATCTAACCCTAATTCCAAGATTCTATCACCTAAACTACTTCAAAGATTTCAAAACGACTGATCAAACTCACAACACTATCCTTAACTTCAATAATCTTTGAGTCACACTAATTGGATGAACGATCACTTACTAATCAAAGTCTTTATCGACTAACCAAGCCTTCAACTATAAACCTAATGACAAGTTTATTTGCCCTGAACTAATTCAAATATTTCAAAACGACTCCTCAAACTCACAACTCTTACCCGAACTTAAAGAATATTGGAGTCATAAAAATACAATAATTGAACAAAGTAAAACTTGCTAACGAATAAATGTTTTGTGTGTTTTAATGTCCATTTACCTTCACCCATTAAACAATAACGTACACACTCTGGTCACCAAAATAACCTAGACTTGACATTTTATATTAATTAAATAATTATTGTATAAATACGATTACTAACTATACAACAAAAAGTTCATCTAAAGTTTTATTCTTTTTTTATTTAATGTATATTTCATTTATAAATACGATTTATTGTATATTATATTTATATTATGAATTAACAGAAATTGTACAATTTTCTAATACCATTAATCCCATTACAAATTCGACACACGGTCGTGCACTTATTCGACACGGTCGTGCACGATACTTCCTCTGCTTCATTCCGGTCGTGCTTAATATTGGCGCGGTCGTGCCTGCTTAATTACCATGATCCTGCTAAGCCCAAAAGAAAAACCACTACTTCATCCTGCAAGGCCCAAATATAATGAAAAAATAAAACCATTTAAATATTCATATTTAATCCAGGCGTGGGACCCGCCAGGAGAAAACCAACTTGATGGCAGCAGGTTACCTTTCCCACTTTTCCAACAAATCCTGGCCATTCGAATAAAATACTAATAAATCAACGGTTCAGATTGGCTTTCAGGTTGAAAATGCACAATTTGTGCATGGTGCACAAATCTATCATTTGTCCATACCAAACCCCACCTTTAGGGGAGGTGTAGATTAGATTTCAGAAAAACAAAAGGTGTTATAGTTAAATTGTTAATACTATTAAATATTAGCTTTTTGTGCCCATTGAAAAAAACAAACAGCACAACAGTAACAAGTTTGGATGGACAGCTGGAGGTAAAAAGTGAATTTTGGTATGGTGCACAAATTTAACATTTGTGCATGCTAAATGCCACCGGTCGATCAACATTTTGAATTTGCATGAGTTCCATGTTTCTCCACAAATTGATCCTTCCATGTTTTAGCTTCCTTTCTTTTGTATTGTTTATGCTCCATACAAGTGGGAGGTACTTTCAACATAATATGCACTACAAGAAAAATGCTTATTTTATTATACTAAAATCAGTATGATTTTCAGCAAAGGCTTTGTGCACTCTGTCGAGGGGAGATAAAACCAAACACAATTAATGGCCTAAATTACAGCTCTTCGAAAGAATTTTCAACCAGAACTTCAACAATGAGGAAAAACATCCTATCAATGAATCCATCAACCACAATATTTGTTGGTTGCAAGTAGCAAGACAATAATTTACCAAACACAATCAATGGCCTAAAAAGAAGCTTAAAATCCAATTTAAAACTAATTCTTATAGTTACAACTTCTCAGCATAATCATCGGTAAGAGAGGAAAACTATATAGCGATTAATTATAAAATTTAATTAAACCTATTAGCAATGAACTGGACAATGACATAATAGTCTCTTAAGGATAAATCATGATAAACTCAGCTAGGATTTTGGATTGAGAGCTTCTTTTTGCATTCATGTATTTTTTTAAAAATCAAATAGATATTCAACTATGTATAAAATTTACAAAGGACACCAACATTCAAGCATTCTCACAATACCATTAAACTTGGAGCCTGAAGATGAAGCTTGACTTTCATAACAGTTTTTTCCCATATTCCCACCCCCATCATTTCAGATTCAATTTCAATAGTTTTGCTTCAAAAAATTTTGAGGATTTTGGCTTTCAGATTCACTACGAAAAAATTAGGGTTTGAAGTTTTTTGAATTGGGGCAGAACTGGACCACTTATTATTGGAGGAAATTTTTGTGATTATAGAGTGTAGATTGCAGATTGTATAATTAGGGTTTCAATTTTATACAATTGGGGAAGAAAGAGTTGTTGGGGAAGAAAAGAGCTATTTGGGAAGAAAGTCAAAACATTTTCTACAAATCAATCAATTTAGTCCTTCAAAATGTTTGTTATTATCGGCCAAATTAGTCCATGTCTACGTGGCGTCTGACATGTGAGTGGTTAACGGCCACGTCAGCCCCGTTAAAGCTCTGTTTGAACAGAAGGATTAACTTGATTGACATTTAACAAATTCAGGTATTAAATTGATATTTTGCATAATTAAGGGATGAAGTTAACCGATCAGTGAAAATTCAGAAACAAAGTTGATGATTCACTCTTCACCTAAACAATCAAAAGCAATTTCGATAACCTACGAACATGAAACTGCTTTAATTATTCTCTTATGTGTACTAGTAGATTTTATATACTCCATTCATTTTTTAATCATTGATGTTTTAAACTTTTTATTTATGTTCCAAAATTTTAGTTGTTTTTATATGATTTTTTTAATGTTAATAACAAATGTTAGTATTTTGTTCCTTACCGGTACTTACACTTTAGACTCTGAACTTGTTAACTCCTTTAATCACTTAAAATTACTTAAGTCAAACTACTTGAGCTGCCCAAACCCCAATTGTTTTTTATAATCAAGTACTCATTTTCTTTATATTCTCACAAAATCTACCAAAATACATCAAATGAATTTTAATTTTATTAGGTTTCTTTAGGCGATCATTGAAAAAAGACTTTTCAACGACTAATGATGTGTCGACTATATGAATGCATGAATTACCTTCTACAGACAACTCGAGTTGGAGAACATGTATTCATACAATTAGGGATTGTTGACTATAACTCATATATAAGACACTGAAGAAGGCAGTTCAGAGGTATTATTGTAATTTGAAATTGCAGCAGTAATACTGGCTCGATTGATAATTTTTGCACATTAGACCTAACCCAAAAGTCAATTAACACACTTACAAAAAGAAAAATTTGGGCAATCTGAAAATTCTCACATGCAAATAGGTCTCGAAATTTTATTTAGCACACTATTGTCAAATTCATCTCTCTTATTTTAACGGGTTAATTGTTCAAATTGACCCTGTAATATACATTATGTCTGAAAAATGACCCTTAAAAATACAAAGCATATATTATAGCATTGTAACTTGAATTTCTTCTTATTTTTGACCACCCTATAATATACGTGTAGTCTAAAAACGTGACCTACATGTTGAATTTTTTCATTATTTTTTTCATACATGTTTAGCACGTTAAAATATAGCTTTACATAAAAAATTAAATTTCTTCGACCAGGGATAAATTAATTATGAATTTTTATTCCCTCATAATTATGAATTTCTTAAACAATTCATAATTAATTTGTATCTCGTTTAAAGACTACAAAATTTCATTGTGAAGGTTCTTATCATGTTCTAGTCATGCCTACAAAATTAGGGAACTAAATTTGACTTGTGAGTATATGCTTACGCGGAACAAAATTTCAATTTTGCACGTTTTGGTTGAAAAATCAAAATAAATTTAAACGACTTCGAAATGCTATGAAACTTTACAGATCCTTTTTATGTATTTTTATAGATGTCTCTGCAAATAATGAGCTCAAAATTCGATTTATAGGTCGAGATTTCCGTTGTTTTGTTTTTTGAGCTTTTGACACTTTAAAAATTCATAATTAATTTGTCGTTTGTCGAAAATTTATAAATTTTTTGTGTAAAGCCATATTTTAACGTTTTTAACTCGCCTCTAACAAATCATGAAAAAATTTAATCTCTTGGTTGCTTTTTTGGACTTCGCGTATATTACAAGGTTATAAATAATAAAAATCTCGAATTACATGGTCAGAATACATGTTATTTAATTACAGGGTCAATTTTCAGACTTCATGTATATTACATGGTCAATTTCAATTAACATTTGTGACATTTATGTGCTGCATAAATGTTACTTAAAATTTTCTAACATGGTTATGGACAAAATTAAAATTCACACATCTATGTTATTTTGGATCATTTAAATTTGGCTTAATTGCATTTTTGGCCCCCTATATTTTCAAAAGTTGCGATTTTGGCCCCTAATTAATTAAAATACAAAACAGCCCCCTATGTATTGGATTTTTGGCCTCCAAGGTAAATTTTGACTCGGTCAACGCACACATGGACGCCACGTGTATTTTATTTTAATTATTTAAAAAATAAGTTTTTTATTTTTGTAATTAAAAAATATTTTTTTTATTTTTAAAATTTTATTTTTTAATTATTTAAAAAATATTTTTATTTTATTTTATAATTAAAAAAATTAAGTGACGTGGGTGCCAAGTCAAAATTGGTCTTGGGGGCCAAAACTGCCAAAGATCCAATACATAGAGGGTTGTTTTGTATTTTAATTAGTTAGGGAGCTAAAATCAGAACTTTTGAAAAAATAGAGGACCAAAAGTGCAATTAAGCCTTTATATTTCTATGTTTTCATGTTTTCTTTTGTGTGTTGTGGAATGTACCAAGGCTATATTTCTTCATTAAATCTTTAAAGTATAATTAAGTAATTTCAAACATGCATTAAGTAATGTTAAATATACACCCTGCGGTCACTAATATAAGCAAATGTTTGATTTTTAGATTCATTCATTAAATTATGTATGTAGTCTATAATAAAGACTACATACGTTATTTAATGAATGAATCTAAAAATCAAACGTTTGCTTATATTAGTGACCGGAGGGTGCATGGTTGTATATCGTCAAAATTTAGCTAATATGCTCCACAATTCAGTGATAATGCAGTCACTTTTAAGGATAAGAAAAAAATATATAAATTTTTAAGTTTAGGGGGCATTTTGCACATAAGTGCAAAATTTCATGGGAGGTATTTGCAAAACGTCATGTTAACTAAGAAAAGAATTTGACGGATGGGGTAAATTGATTAACGTTGTGCAATTTTAGGAAATAATTGAAGTTTTGTTAATTTCAGAGGAGTTATTGCCTATTTGCTAAAGTTGAGAATGATTGCTTACATCGGTGTTTACCGGGACCAATTGATTCATGGAATGATATAGTAATGGAAATGCTAGTTAATGCTTAGTAATGTGACAATAATATGTCCTTGGTTACAATAATTATCGTTTCGAATTTAGGATTTTTTTGCTATATGTGTGATCCAATACTTCTATTAGGTTGAGCTGTATTGTGTACATGGAATTGTACAGTATAATCAAAACTTGCAAAAAAACAAATGAGGAGGCGACACATAATCAGTTTGTTGCAGAGCAATATGTACCCATTATTTATTTATTTTGGTAGATAATATGTACCCATTATTACTCATGTAAAAACACATTTCATGTCTTTTTCACCATAATTTTTATAAATTAAATATAATATAATATAATATATGCCTATTTTATTTAGGTTATGCTAAAATGCAGCAACAAAATTGAATAATGATAGAGCTGTTGTACTCCCTGGAGTCCACAGACCAGTACAAATTTCATTTTCATGTACCAAGTTTCTTGCATACCTTGATACATCAAAGTGCTAAGAGGGGTAAGGGAGGGACATACATGTGCAAATAGAACATGTATCAAATGACATTCTTGTGAAAGGCAATAGTAAAATATTTATACTTGTTGCATTATTGCAAACTGAATTTTCACCCTGAATTTTGTGATACAATGTTGAAATCCATTGTCCCTATACTTTGGTTCCCAATCCTATTCTGTTTTAATAAAGGATTAATGTGCTACTCTATTCTAGTTCTACAAAACCATCCATGTCTATCATCTCTAAGGCTGCGTTTGATTCGCAAGAAAGATTAAGGATGGATAGGCTGTGGACAGAAAGCACGTTAACTAAGAAAGTTTCCATGGTTTGTTTCAAAGGAAAGATAAGAAAGGAAAGAAAGAATTACGGGACCCATCCATGGAAATGTTTCCACCCACTACTGCGCGGAAAGGTGGGAAAGGACTGGTTTTCCATCTTTATCCATATAAATAAGGGTCAAATAGTATAATATGATATTATATGTATCTCTTGAAAAAAGTACTACATAATATTATATATGATATCATATCTACAACTGTATATTTCCTCCGTTTCAAAATGAGTGTCGCTTTAACCAATTGCACACAGATTAAGAAATGGAATAAAGTGGTCAAATGTCATAGCAATTTTACGAAATTATCCTAATCAACTATTGATTTATTTTTCATTAAAGAAAAAATAATACTTTGGAAGTAGTGTAACATAGTATTAATTGAAGGGCATAATTGAAAAGAAAAAATTATTATTGCATTGGAAACTGTGAGTGACATTCATTTTGAAACAATTTTTTTGACTAAAACGACACTCATTTTAAAACGGAGGGAGTACATAAATTTTTATTTATTAATATGTAAATATAATCATATTATATTAATTAAATAATAAATACATTAACTAGGATATTTTTGTCATTTACTAGATATACATCTTTATTTTCTTTCACTTTTTCACTTATTCCAAACAATTCAAAAATTATCTTACTTTCCTTTAACTTTCATTCCTTCATCATTCTTTCCTTATTCTTTCTTTCCTCTTACTATCCAAACATACCCAATGTATAATATTTTAAATAGTTCTTTCTCTATCAACCCCGTTTCCTTTTATTCTGATTATGATTATTTTTTCATTGAAGGTTCAAACATAAATCTTCTTGCAACCTTCAGCGTGAGTCTTTAGAGTTTCTTGCTAGAGTTTGGAAAGAAAAAAAAAGTTTAAGGTAAGGGCTATAGTCTTGATCATGTTTTGAATGAAAATAATAGATTATGATCTTAAATTTGATATGCTTATCGATTCAATGGATGAGTGAAAAGATTTACTATGTTTTATTAATTTTCTTGTAGTTGTAATTTTGTTAAAGTATGTGATTTGATGAATGTGTAAATCTTGATGTTTTCTTATTTGTGCAGTGAGAAATGTTGTTGAGTTAAAGTGATTTTCGTTGCGTATGCGGTTGCGTTAAAGTTTACTAATTATGAAGTTTTAGTGATGATGTGAAATTCTTAAATTATGTCGATCAAGAGTCATAAAAAATTGTAATTTACATAGCATGCATATTATTGCATTTGATGGATTATTAAGTGCCAATTGGGGCGATTATTATTATGCTATGGATTTTTGAGTGCCAAAAAGGACGATTATTATTATTCAATGGAATTTTGAGTGCCAAGTGAGACAATTATTATTATTTTAATGGTTTTTTAAGTGCCAAATGTAACACCCTAAAAATCCACATATTATTTTATAATAAAAATACATTAAAAAGAATTAAACATGAAAGGGTGTTACACATCTTCTTCAATAAACATACTTCATTTAAATTAAAAACATCGCAGCGGAAAAGTTCTCATAACATCAAAGTGATTTTTCACATTTATAGTTCCAAATCAAAACTGAGTTCAAAAGATTTTTAAAGCCTAGTCTAAAATAAAATAAATCCTCAATCCCTAGTGTCACAAATCAGAGCATCAACTAAGTAAAGACTCCCAAAAGCAAATACACAAAAAGGAGAAGGCTCCAACGCCATCCTTCGAGACTCACTGCTACTAAGATCTTCTTCCTGCAAATCTACACCACAAGGGTGCAGGCGCCTAACCCGCCACTAGAGGGTGAGAATATATTCAACATAAGAGATGCATAAACACATGTATAGATTCAGATAAAAGAACACAGCAATTACATTTAGACGTATATGCATCATAGTCAGATAACATTCACATTTAAATATAAAATTTCATTTAATAAAAATCAAATAGGCATCAATCAACATCTCATAATAACATATAAGCATCAACAACATTTAAGAATATCAAGTAGATATTAATAAAATACAATCATTCACACATAATCATATAGAAGCACGTCATTGAATATCACATCTTTAAACACTTAAACATCTTAAAATATCACATCATTTAATTACACATCTTCAAATAGACCTACAGTTATGTATGCAATGTCTCTAACTCGACTCTATATGCATGTGGTACCGGTTTTGGATATCAGAGTTATGTTACTGATTAATCCCCCATCTTTAAATCACATCTTTAAATCGGACTGACCATGAATGCATGAACACCAAGTAATGACTTACCAAATGCACATCTTTAAATGACTCGACAAATACACATCTTTAAATAGCATCATCATCAAATATCACATCTTTATATAACACATCTTCAAATAGCATCATCATCAAATATTACATCTTTATATAACACATCTTTAAATCACACATCTTCAAATAGCACATCTTTATATAAACACATCATCAAATATTTTATTATTTACACATAAATAAATAATACATCAATTACTCATCTTATCAAATTCAATAATTAAATAAAGATGAAATTGATATCAAATAAAATTAGAAACAATCAATTTAGTATCCGTTTTTAGTTTAAAAGGGCAAGGGTTAATACAAATACTAATAAGAAATTAAATTCTAAATTGGAAAATATCTTGAGGTTCTATCCAAAAATTTGAATAAAAAAAACATTGTTCAAGAATCCAGTTATGTAACACGAAGGAACCAATGAATATCAAATAATTGATGCTATTATACATAATAGATTGGATTAGTATTCTACTTGTATCATCAGGTTTGTTTTATGAATTATCAAAAATATCTCACTCTCTACAAGTAAATACAGATTCAAGACTCTCTACCGAAAGGATCTTCAAAATTAAAACATATACATGCCACTTTTTGGTGAATATTTAACGTTCCCTTATTAAACATATTTAATCAAAGATACAGAAAAATATAAGTCATCGTACAAACATCATCATTATGCATAAGTTAGGAACTAATGATTCAATCAGAGCCAAAAATAAAATAGGTAATTACAGTAATGAATTAGAGTACGAACTTGGCTTATAATCATCAAAAGAATTAAAGAAACCATAAATTAACAACCCTTAACTACCCACATGAGTACACAATCCTTATGATGGTTCTCGTCATATAGATAAATAAATGAATAAACAATTTAGAACATTATTCACACTTTAAATCCGATATATAAACAAGTTAGTGACATAGCAGAGGCATCAACATATAATTAAACATAAATATAGCATAACAATTCTAAAAGATAAACATGACATGGAGAGGCGTCAATCATATAACATCACAATTCATAAACGAAAATCAAACATTTAATCATAGATAATAATCAAACACAAAAGGACATAAATTTAATCATAGATAATAAGAAAGCAATGAAAAATTAACAATCCTTCGCCATCCACATGATTACACAACCCTTATGGTAAATAGAAACTCCCCCATACCTCTAGTTTGTAGAATTGATGATTTCCATAACCCTAGGTTCTTCTAGCTATTCCTCTTTGTCTCTTCTTTCCATAACCCTAGTTTTTCTTTTCCCGCTTTGTTTCTCTCTTTCTCGGTAACCCTTCTTCTCCAATTCTTTTCTCTATTTATAAGTTGTAATTGAGTTTGTTACCAATCTTTTTAGATTACTATATTTCCTCTATATTTGTTATTAATCTTTCAGCTAAGTTTGTTACTAAAGATTCCTAGCTGCACCTCTCGAATTTGTTACTATTCTTTCAGTAACTACACTGTCTTGCTATTGACACTCTCCTCTGCTTAAATAACTAAAACACTACTCAGCTCACTAACTACACCTCTTTTCTAACCAATTTTACTAATTCACCTCCGTTCACTCTCTACTTTCTTATTCTCTCTAAAAACTCTATTTTCTTCCTAAACATTATTTTCTCTCACTCTTTAACTGACTAACCAACCCATTTACTTTCTCCTTTCCTATTCTTCCAATAAATATGAATATTTAAATTAATACTACCTAATAACCAATACTAATAATAGCATTAATACTAATATTATCTAAAAATAATATTAATAAACTAATATTAAAAATCGAGGTGTTACACCAAATGGGGCGATTATTATTATATGCCAAATTGGGCGATTCCTTATTATATGTCAAATGGGACGATTAAAACTATTATGCCAATTGGGGCGATATCCGGATCATGGTCTATTTGCATTTCATGCATCTGCATCAACATTGAGTCTTGGGTTTTGTGCTTGTTCTTATAGTATATTTTAGTGTGATGAATATTTTGAACTAAAAAGAAATGTTTTAGCACAATTCCTTGATGATGGTTGTATATTCTTATTTGATGTTATAGTTTATTGTTGATTTCATTTCATGCGTGTTGAAGACTAACCCTATTCAATTGCTGTTACACATAACTATATATTTTCTATTATTTAATACAAGTAATCTTTTATTAAACTTGGTTAATTAAAGGTCAAATGCATCTAAAGGTCCTTTAAGTTTTTCGTTTTTCCCAAAGCAGTCCTTTAAGTTTCAAAAGTCTCAAACAAGTCATTTAAGTTTCAAAAGTCTCAAACAAGTCCTTTTAGTTTTTGAGTCGTTTCAAACAAGTCATTTTAGAGGATGATGATGATGATTTAGATGTATTTGACCTTAATTAAATAACCCTATTATATCGTGTTTGTTATATTTTTTAATATTAAAATTTATTCTTATCTATTTGTTACATTTAAATTTATTCTTATCAATTTGTTACATGTGTTATTTGTATTGAAAATTAAGGGTATTTTTAATTGTGAAAAAGTCGAACCAAATGAATTGAAAGGAGTTATTTTCTTTATCGAAATAAAAATCACATATTTTTTTAAAAATAATTTAGTTTGTTTTCATTGAATAAAAACCATCTCAATCTTTTCACGTTTATTTTCTCTTTCGTTTAAATTTTTTTTTGTTACACACACACGCCTTTTTAAGCGTGCAGAGATAAAAAGTCCCTTCCTATCGTAATTCTCAATAGACCTATTTATTTTCTCTCTCAAAATCCCTTCGCACAATTCTCAATCGTAAATTAGGGTTTCGCAAATCGTAAAAGTAAGCGTGAAAAGTAACCATCAATTTAGGATATGTCGATGTTGTTGCATTTCGAGAGTGTTCCTACAATAGTTAACTAGAACGCCGACCCGTGCGCCGCACGGGTCATATAGATTGTACAAACCGACAATAATATTGAAATTTGTAGAAGTCTTCATAGCAATAAGTCATTAGTACAGTAATAAAGATAGTGCATTACATCATTCATACAAATAAAAAGACGGTAAAAAAAGATAGTATATTACATCATTCATACAAATAAAAAAAGACTATAAATTTGTTCAGTCATACAAATGACACAGATTAAGAAAGATTACGAAAAACCTCTCTATAAACCACATTAGACGTTACACAATCGTCTTCACCATCGTCATTAGATATTAAAATCTTCAAACCTTCTCTTGAAGTAACTCTTGACAATGCCACATACAATTGACCATGAGAAAAAACAGGCGATGGCAAATAAACTCCCACATGTTTAAGAGACTGGCCTTGACTTTTGTTAATAGTCACTGCAAAAGAAACAGCCAATGGAAATTGCCTTCTTCGAAACTTAAATGGTATTCTTGTATCAGATGATTCCAAGGATAACCTTGGAATAAACACTTTATCACTTATATTACTGCCAGATATCACCTGCCCTTCAAGAACAAATCTACCCATCCTTGTAATAACCAATTTAGTTCTATTGCACAATCCTAAACTCTTATCTATGTTTCTTAACAACATCACTGGTACTCCCGCTTTCAAGCGCAACTTATGATTAGGAAGTCCTGAGGCAACAATTGTATTTAGAAATTCCGGAGTATGAACATCGTCCACTACATCGGTACCTGCTTGTTTTGTGTAGGGGGTATCATAACTCAAATATATTCTTGTAAAAACAATATTACGTACTTATAGTCTGATTTTAGATAAGTGTCGTCCAAAAAAAGAGGAGCAGTCAACATTTATTTAGGTATATTGAAACTATAATATGGCTGTGGGTAATATTGTAGCTTGATTGTGCAGAATCCAATGTGGCTCCACTAATTTAAAGAACAATTTTCAATAGACATATGATAAGAATTTACAATGGCAATCCACCATTAATTAATTTGAAAGAAATAGTTCCAACGTGCATGTTAAGTTCTAATAGAACATTTGGAATGCTTGATAATGATTAAGCCCAAATTAATTATATTTTGCTTTAAATAAAAATATAATATAGGTTCACCATAGAAAAAAAAATTATTAAATTGAAGTATATGTTGAAATAAACAATATGTTGGACGGCATTTAAAAACACCAAAAGTTTAACTGATAAATCATTTATTTTGATATCTAGTTTAAAAAACAATTTTCAATAGACCAAAAAGAATAATTTACAATGGCAATCCACCATGAATTAATTTGTCAGAAATAGTTCCAATGTGCATTTTAATTTCCAATGAAAATATGGAACGTATTGTACCAATCAAAACAAAATAAAAACAATATATGGAACCTCTGTTAATGATTGAGTACTAATAATTCTCTTTTGCTTTAAATAAAATTATAATATAGGTTAACCACAAAAAAAAAAAAAAAAAAAAAAACTAATATAGTATGAGTTTTCCAACAATCTATTTGAAACCAACAATATTTTTATTCGGCATTCATAAACACTCAAAAATTTCAATCAAAAAAAAAAAAACACTCAGAATTTTGTATCACCAAAAAAAAAAAACCTCAAAATTTTACTTGATGAATATAATTTATTTTGATAACTCTATATGCCAATGAATATGCACAGTAAATTATTCATTTTATATATAATTGGTGTATGAAAACTTTACAGGAATAAAAATAATTTAGGCAAAATTACACTTTTAGTTCATTAATCTTATTTCAGGTAACAGTTTAGTCCTTTATCTTTTTTTCATTTCAATTTTGTCCTTTTTGATCCATTTACATATGAACTTTTAAGCTTAAAATTCATGATTTTATTTTCTTATGGTCTTTCAGTCTTCAAATCTATGATCTTTATCTATGTTTGCATAAGAATATTTAATTTAAAGCTTGAAAATGTATGTGAAAATGGACAAAAAGGACCATATTGAAATGAAAAAAAGATAAAGGATTAAATTGTTACCAGAAATTAAGTTAAGGGACTAAATGTGTTATATTTCTATACTATTTTGGTTTTATGCTTCTAATTAAGGTCTTGAGTAAAACATGGAAGTAATTGGTGACGTGAGCCATGGGAAACCTTTGATTTGAAACCAAAATTCTGAGTGAAATGTTGTTTTGGAAAACCAAAGTATTAAATGCATTTAACGAAATTTTAGACTTGCAAATCATGATAATAATTATTTGGCCGATGATAGAGGCGGTCAATGCTCAATTTGTGAGACTACAATTTCACATTTAAAGTATAGAAATTAATTTTGATGATATTTGCCTGAATACATTTAAAGTATAGAAATCAATTTTGATGATATTTGCCTGAATACATTTAAAGTATAGAAATCAATTTTGATGATATTTGCCTGATTTTAGATTGTCTTTAATTTTTTTACATAAGAGTAAATGACTGAGTTATATTTTTAATTTGATAATGCACCATTTGATTGAATTGAGCTATCCAAAACGTTTGATAACACCAAGATTTGAAACAATGATCAAGTGTAGTAGAATCCAAATATAATGGTTTCTAATTTAATTATGGAAATTGCAAATTTGATTTCAACACAAACTAATGACAAACAAAAAATACATAAAAAAAAAAAAAAAAATAGAATTCACAAAGCTGACATTTCATATAACCTTTTGGATTGACATAAGTATGATTAAAAAGCAAAACAACTCATAACTAACGGAGCTGATAAAAACATTTTCATATTTTATCCAATCCTTAACTACGTCAAAATTATCTGCATACAGTTTTTGGATTATGGGTAATTCTTAATGTATTCCTCAAACACGTTCACGAGTGAAATAGAGAGTCATGTTCTTTGCAGGAGCTGGAGCATCGATTTTCAGGTAGTCGCCCTGCTGAATTTTTCTTGCATCGACCATTCGTTTCCACTCACCTCCAATTACGAATCATAAACAGATGCAGGAAACACACCATGGACAGGAGTAGGCACCGCAGTTCTATCAATGTTGAATCTAATGAGGGGGACAAAAGTAGGTAAATTAATCGGTCGGTTAACCCTACACAACAAATCTGGCATGTAAATACGGGTCAGGCAATGGTAGGTCAACAACGCAGTTAGAGGACGATCAACCATTATATAAAAAGGGAAGTGAATATTATGTTTTTGAAGGATTTTGTTTAGAAACTGCAAATGAATCTGTTATGTAAACATACATATATATACTGCAGGGATGGACATGGGAAAGGGGCCGGTTGAGTTTTTAGATGCATAGGGAGCATAATTGGCATGTTGGGAAAACAAAAGGGCTGCTGGATTTGAAAATGGCACATGATTGTGGAGTAACCGATACAGATGATTGGATTCCTTAATTGCAGTAGTGGATACAATGGATTGGTAGGTTAAGAAATGTGTGGGATGAAAAATTGAATTGTTGATGGAATGCTGATAAGGAAAACCACTTTAGAGGATTTAATGCTTGTTTAGTGGAGGGAAATATTAGGTTTAGAATTAGGGTAAACAATAGCTTGACCAGACAAGCTTTAATAAGTAAGATTTTGATTTTCAGAAGCTTCTTTCGAAGGGTAACTGTTGATTTTCTTTCATGATTTTAATGCATACTGTGTTGCTTTGTTTCTTTCGGAAGTGTTAAAGCTTTGATTTTTGTTTTGTAGCACCCAGTTTTACGATTGATGAACTTATTCAATCTGATGCTGTTCCTCGTCTTGTTGAATTTCTAGTTATTGACGATTTTCCTCAACGCCAGGTTTGTTTCAAAATTGTCTATTGGAAATTTATCTAGTGTAGTGAAACTCTGTTTTGATTGATTGGATATTTCTGTTATTTTGTTTGTTTAGTTTTTTGCTGCTTGGATACTCGCATACATAGCAGGTGGAACTTCTGAGAACACTAAGGTTGTAATTGATCATGGGGCTGTACCATTACTAGTCAACCTACTCAGTTCACCTAGTGTTGCTGTTCGTCACGAGGTATATTTATTATACTAAAATCTAATAGCAACAGAACTTGGATTCTCCTTTTTTTTTTTGTTACTGCTGAACACTAAAACTCTGAAATTGTAGGCTTCGTGGGCGTTGGGAAACGTTGCCTGTGATTCCCCTAGTTGCCGTTATCTTGTTCTCAGTCATGGTGCCATGATCCCGCTGTTATCCCACTTGAATGAGCTAGCAGATATTTCTATGCTGAGAATTGCAACGCGAACCCTGTCAAACTTTTGTAGGGGCAAACCGCAACCCCTGTTTGAGCAGGTAGTTGTTGTTTTTGTTGAATTAAAAAAACCCTTAAAAAGACCTTTATTTGTGTATTAATACTAGATTTTTTATGGACAGTTGAGGCCAGCACTTCCCACTCTCGAGCTTTTGATTTTTTCCAATGATGAAGAAGTCCTGGCAGATGCATGCTGGGCACTCTCATATCTTTCTGATGGAACAAATGACAAAATCCAAGCGGTGATCGAGGCAGGTGTATGTGGCAGACTGGTGGAGCTCCTTTTGTAAGTACCAATTCTTCTATCCCTGCTCTGTTTCAATTATTTATTAATTTGGCTCTAAATGCATGTGCATGTTTTGAAGGAACCCTTCTCCTTCAGTGGTGATTCCTGCACTTCGCACATTGGGAAATATTGTTGGCGGAGACGACATGCAAACTCAGGTAATGTCATAATTGGTTGTGGATTGTTTCAATTAGTTGCTACCCAATTATTTCTAATTAAATCTAACTTTTAATGAGCAAAGTACTAATTAGTCTTGTGTTAGTTATTTTGAAAGTAAAATTAAAATTTGAAATATTATAACCTGAAACTATTGATAGGTAAGTTTTGTAAGAGTCTAATTTGATTAATAGAAAACACCAAAAATGCTATAGTACATGTTTTTTCTTTTTTTTCTTTTCTTCTTTTGACAAATGCTATAGTACGTGGTTGTTGAAGCTTGATCGACAATTTTTTGAAATATTAGTCTTGAGGAGTCAATTTTGTTTTTTCGAGGGGTTGTGAAATTGTATTGGGTAGAACAAAAAGTTATACTTACTAGTCATTGTTGGTGATTCACTACTATTTATTTCTTAACATCAATCTTTCTAGTCTCTTCTCACCCCTTGTATTATGTCAATCTCATGTGTCACTTGTGAGAATTACCTGATTTTGTGGGACTCTTTTTGTCAGGCTATTCTCGATCATGGTTCACTCCCATGCCTTTTGAGCCTGTTGACCCATAATCACGAGGAAACTATTAGGAAAGAAGCTTGCTGGACTATATCAAACATTACAGCTGGAAACAGAGAGCAGATACAGGTAATCTAATAAATCCCATCTTTTTGATAAGGTGCAATGTTATTTTCTTTATTGCTTATGCTTTTCTTCAAGTTTGATGCCTGGGTACACATGCATATAAATTGAAACTACATGTTGTTTAACATGGAGATGTTGTGCAATAATAACTATTGTAGTCTTGTTGATGATATATTTAGTTCTCTGGTTACACCAATCAAAGTAATAGTTGGATTGTTAGGTGACTTAGTTTCCATTTTGCTGTAAATACATCACCGAAGGGGTTGTGTTATGATGATTGACTATTTACTTTATGTTTTCTGTTTTGGGCTGGGTCTTGAGTTTTGTTTGCATTTTACTGCCAGGTATGTGAATTTTAGTTGTTTTATTTTTCGAAAAGGCCGTCTGAACTCTACCTTTTATGTGTATGATGCAGGCTGTTATTGAAGCTGGTCTGATTGCCCCTCTGGTCAATCTTCTTCAAAATGCGGAGTTTGACACTTTAAAGGAAGCAGCATGGGCACTCTCTAATGCTACATCTGGCAGTACCCATGAGCAAATCGAGTACGTGATTTTTTTATTTTTTTTTAAATTGTTATTTTCTGGCTTTGCTTCATGTTGGCCGCATCGAGTGTTTACATATTAACTTACCAAATGTTGTTGTTGTTACAAGTTATTTGGCGAGCCAGGGTTGCATTAAGCCTCTGTGTGATTTGCTTGTTTGCTCTGATCCAAAAATTGTTACTGTCTGTTTACAATGTCTTGAGGATTTTCTGAAGGTTGGAGAAGCGGGGAAAAACCCCGGTTACACAGGAGATGTCAACTTGTATGCTCTGATGATAGAGGACGCTGAGGGATTGGAAAAGATTGAAAACTTGCAGAGTCATGACAACTATGAAATTTATGGGAAGGCTGTCAAAATTCTTGAGACATATTGGTTGGAAGATGAAGGTGAGACGCCATCTCCAGGCAATGGTTCTCAACCTGGTTTTAACTTTAGAGGCAGTGACCTTCCTGTCCCATCTGGTGGATTCAATTTCAGCAGAATGTGACCATTGTTGCAAGGAACGTGACGAGTGGTTTCTTTGATGCAGCTTGGATTCTATCCTTTATTAAGTTGTAGTTTTTATTGGTAACTAGTGTGTAAGATGGCCATTCTCGTGCCTGTCTGTCCTCTATTTTTTTTTTTTTAATGCGCTAACGCACATTATCAACAATGTTTTCTTTGTAAATTTATTTATTTCCTAATTAACTTTTGTGTAATATTAGTTTTCATTTAAATAACAAAAGAAAATTGCTGTATACACATGTTATTTGGCCGAGAAACACATGTAAAATACCAAAATACCTTCGGCAGTTAACTGCCGAATTACGGAACCGGCTGCAGTTAATTACCAAGGAAAACTTTGGCAGTAGACTTCCGAGGAAAACTAATTGCCGTGGAAACTTCAAACTTGTTTTTTAAGCATGCATATAAAAACTAATTGTTCAATGTAATTAGCCATTGATAAAATTTCCAAACACCAACGACTAAGTTGCTTATCTTATCCACAACGGTGAATTGAAACTAAACTATGTTTTATGCAAATCTTTCCTACCACTTATCGGAACTACATGTTCTCGGTCTGATTTTTAAGTTGCAAGATGCTCATGCTGAAGGTACAGATGAAATGAAAGTGGCATGGAAATAAATAAAACAATAAAGCCTTAAATGTAGTTTTGGTCTCTATTTTTATTTAATCGAAATTTTAATAAGCCATATCTAAATCTATTATTTTGGTCCTCTTGTTTTATATATTTTGAGTTTTCATTAGTATCCAATCGATTTTGATGATTTGTCAGTTGTCACTAATATTTTAGTTATCTATCTCATTTTCCATGTGTGTGTGTGTTCTTTCTCATTTTCCATGTTCTTGGTTGATACCGGATATTTTGTTGATTACCTCTCTATCTATTGGTAAATATGTGATGTCATTGTTCCAACATTTATTTTCCACGTCTCAGGTCTTTAACCAATAGTACATTTGTTTAGAGAAAATTATGACTAGCAATTTTTTTTTGTTATCTCAACTCATTTTCAATATTTCTAAATATCGTTATTTTTTTTTAGATATTGTTACTTCAAAAATATACTATCGCATATGGGAAGATCTAGTTCCGTAACAATGTTCACGTCATGACCACATGCGATCTACTACTACGAATGTTTTTAGACAAGGTTAGGTTGAGAGCATATGTATATACAACTTATAAGTTTGTAATCTTCTTCAACATATGCCTTTCCTTTATATAAGGGGATTTGAAATAGTTATGTTGCTAAAGATTTTTGTCCTTTGATGCTTGATTGTAGTGTAATCTTCCCTTGATTTCAATTGACTTATTTTCACATTTATCTTCACTACTGATGCACTTAAAAGTTAAGTCCTTATGTATGCAATTCAATGCTTGCTTTCCTTATTCGTAAAAAAATGTGTTGCATTTGGTTGAAGTTCAGAGCATCGCCTTGGTCTAGAGGACCGTCTTAGTATAGAAGGTTGTGTGATCCACAGATGATTGACCATATAGTGTTGGCTCTTTTTTTTTTTATCATAAAGTCTCTCTTCAAATCTGTCAACATACGATGGTTTCGAGTCTATTAAACATTGACTTTATGTGGAGCATAAAGCTTTCTGTTGATATTATGTGTTTGTCTTTAAGGGCAAATGATTGACTTCTCCTTCGATTATCTTCCTGCACACAACAAAAAACATCAAAGTATTTAATTGATCTCAAATACTTTGTTACCATCAAATTTTAAGAATATTGTTTCGAAATGTAACTATCCAATCTTGACTCCGAGGGTTGAAATTGTCACTTTGTCTCTAAAAACTCTTCAATCGCGTTTTTTTATGTAAATTTTTTGAACTCCTGCATAAGACTAACTTTCAACTTGTATAGTGTCTAAAATTATCGCAAAACTACTTGGGCGCTAGGTATCACCCATCTAGAGAATCAATAATAAACAAGTCATTGAGCGTAAGAAAATGAATGTGTAAAAATTTAAACGATAAAAAGGACAAAGGCGACATTTTGAGTGATTGGGTAAGAGTAAAGATACATATTGTAAGATACAATGTAAATTTTTTGGGTCAATATTGTAACACCCTAAACTCTAAAAGCGATAAATTACGCTAAAGATACGGCATATTAAGAATCTAGATGTTACTTCTTCAATAAGTCACCAAGCATGCATAAATAACAATTTTCTCAAAACATCGCAGCGGAATAAAACATCATCACAACTGTGTATAATAATACATCTCCAAATAACCATGTCATCGAAATCATACTACATCACCAAATATAAAGTCTCATCTCAACAATTGAGTCATAAAACAATAAATAGTCATAAGACTCCAAACATAAAGACGTCCTAAATCAGAGCCGACACACTAGACTCCGAAAAAAAAAAGCAGTAAACGAGGAAGCTCCGAGCTTTCCTCAGGCAACTCACCAAAGCAACAAACTAGTCTTGCACACCGTCTACTTATCCTTACGGATAAGGAAGGCGGTCAATCAAACGACCACTGAGAGTTAGTTCATAATTCTTTAAGGTCTCGTCAATTTGACCATTTTTATCCAGTTCAATTACGATTCAACTTTTGTCCAGTTCAATTGCGATTCAACTTATTGAACTTTTGTCTAAAGGTCTCGTCAATTTGACCATTTTTTGGTTTTTAAAATATTTCTTTACCTATATAAATATAACAAATAATTCTTAAAGTATATGAAATTCGTCAATATAATATTTAGAATATATGGAAAATCATCTATTTAATCTTTAACATCTTAAAAGTGATAATTAATCTTTAACATTAAAAGAGATAATTTAGTTATTGTGAACATGCTCGGTTGGCAGATGTTTTTTTTTTCTCAAAAAAAAAAAGGCTTAAAAACATTACTTATAAAAATTAAGGTTAATTTAGTAAATATTCCATATCAATATTCAGAATTACGTTTTTAGTCTCTACAAAAAAAATCACACATTTTAGTCTTTAGAACATTTTCCTCTAGCATTTATAAAGATTAAGAATGCTGATGGAGAATTTTGCAAGAGTTGAAAATGCTGATAAATTTTTTTATTGTCCGTAAAATGTTCGATGTTGGACTTATGCAAGTATACAAGCTTACTTTCGACGTAGGATTCAAGGGATAAATAAAGTAGTTTATTTTATTAGAAAGGGATTGAGCTCCTATTCCATGTACATATTTTTTTTTAGAGAAATGATATTTGTACAACTTTTTTAATAATTTTTATACAATTTTCTCTTTCATATTTACATTATATTCTTATTTTCTCTTCATTTTTCTCTCTCCATTATTTTTAACCAATGAAAAGAGAGAAAAGGGAGGTTATCATGAAAGTTGTTAGCAAATGGTTGTTCAAATATCATTAGTCTTTCTTGATGTATAAAATTTTAGTAACAAGAGTTTTACTTGCTTAATGATTGAGATGGTCCTAGTGTTGGTGATATCATCAACAAAATATTGTTTTAAGTACTAATATACCATTGTCGATAAAAAGTACTAGGATGTCAAATTGTGAACAATAAATATTTTTTATAACTGATTTATTATTACGGTTAATAAAAGAGGTAACCATTTTTTAACATAAAAAAAAATTAATCAACAAAGAAAAATATGATAAAACAAACAAAGAATACTACATAGCCATTGAAGAGCACATGCCATAAAAAGAATCAATTGAACGACATTAAACAGCGCACAGAAAAATTAAAATGAAACATAAATGTGCTTCACGGGATTCGAAGGGGAAAACAATAGAAAAATGTTAGTGCCAAATGTGATTCAAATCACACACCCATGATTAGACTTTACATATCAGGCACTATTTCAATAAGACTGTATATTCATATAAAAGAATAGTCAAAGGAATTCACATGTCAAGATATTGCCATGACTCTAAGCTCAAGCTTAAAAATCTGGATACCATCACTATCTACTCTTCAGACCAGACCACATATCGTAAGCTAGAGCTAAAATTTGCAGGAAGCAGTCATAGAAAAACTCTACCAGAAAAAATATACAATTCATAGGAAACTGTACAAGAAAACAATATACGGGGTAAAAAATTTAAAACACTAAATGACAGTTTTTCATGCTTCAAATCCAATTATTGCTATCTTCTTCCAACAGAGCTCAAATACCCATCACTTTGAATCATTATCATCAGCCTGAAAATAAAAATAAATAAAAAATACATTAATTCATATGCTTCATTTAAGCCCTAAGAAAAAAATTGCACCCATTATATGTAAAGTAATTATCACAATTCCAAACACATAAAACATCAGTTAAATCAAACGCCAAGGCTAGGGTGAGTGAGTAAGGTATATCATGCGTGGTACGCAAGTATTGACCAACAGTTGGGTGAACCAAAAAAAAATATAAATCCATGATTATCTAGTTATTATTTATACAATTTCAGTCTCGATTTTTCATTATTCCATCTAATTCGAAACACAATCTACCATTTTTATACAGACAAATTCGAATCTGCAATTTGCAATTTTCAATTAAAGTAAATTGAAACACCAAGGAGTAATCCAGCTTGCTTTAAAATCACAGAATATTTGAAGGGTTATTTGAGGTATATATAACATCGTTTTTAGAAAATTCACGGATGAAGGTGACGTTCACAGTGATGTTCATCTATATTTTAATTTGCATAAAGAACAAAGGAAACTCTATGAAATTATACGCACATTCACAAGGAAATCATAGTTCATACCTAAATTTTTATATAACATGCACAGTCACAAAGTGCCAGGCCAAGTAAAGGAAACTCTGAAATTACATGCACATTCACTGGGGAATCATAGTTCATACCTAAATTTTTATACTACATGCACAATCACAAAATCACAAAGTGTCAAATTTACAAAGTTTAAGAAAGTACCCTATACCGACTAGGGTTCGCAGCCTCAGTTTCCTGCAAATCTGGTATAGCTGCAACTTCTTCTTGAGCGACTTCTTGAGCAACATCTTGAGCGACTTCTTGAGCAACATCTTGAGCGACTTCTTGAGCAACATCTTGAGCGAGTTCTTGAGCAACATCTTGAGCGAGTTCTTGAGCGAGTTCTTGAGCGACTTCCTGAGCGAGTTCTTGAGCGACTTCCTGAGCGAGTTCTTAAGCGACTTCGTGAGCAACATCTTGAGCGACTTCGTGAGCAACATCTTGAGCGAGTTCTTGAGCGACTTCCTGAGCGACTTCCTGAGCGACATCCTGAGCGAGTTCTTGAGCGACATCCTGAGCGAGTTCTTGAGCGACTTCGTGAGCGAGTTCATGAGCAACATCTTGAGCAACTTCCTGAGCGAGTCCTTGAGCGACTTCCTGAGCAACATCTTGAGCGAGTTCCTGAGCAACATCTTGAGCAACATCCTGAGCGAGTTCTTGAGCGACATCCTGAGCGAGTTCTTGAGCGACTTCCTGAGCAACATCTTGAGCGAGTTCCTGAGCAACTTCCTGAGCGAGTTCCTGAGCGAGTTCTTGAGCGACTTCCTGAGCGAGTTCTTGAGCGACATCCTGAGCGAGTTCTTGAGCGACTTCGTGAGCGAGTTCATGAGCAACATCTTGAGCGAGTTCTTGAGCAACTTCCTGAGCGAGTTCTTGAGCGACTTCCTGAGCAACATCTTGAGCGAGTTCCTGAGCAACATCTTGAGCAACATCCTGAGCGAGTTCTTGAGCGACATCCTGAGCGAGTTCTTGAGCGACTTCCTGAGCAACATCTTGAGCAAGTTCCTGAGCAACTTCTTGAGCGACTTCCTGAGCGAGTTCTTGAGCGACTTCCTGAGCGAGTTCCTGAGCGAGTTCCTGAGCGAGTTCCTGAGCGAGTTCTTGAGCGACATCCTGAGCGAGTTCTTGAGCGACATCCTGAGCGAGTTCTTGAGCGACTTCCTGAGCGAGTTCTTGAGCGAGTTCTTGAGCGACTTCCTGAGCGAGTTCTTGAGCGACTTCCTGTGCGAGTTCTTGAGCGACTTCCTGAGCGAGTTCTTGAGCGACTTTCTGAGCAACATCTTCAGCGAGTTCTTGAGCAACTTCTTCCTGCTGATAATGGAAAATATTAGACACTTCACAAAATCAAAAGCACACTAAAATTTGGAAAATTAGAGAGATTATGAGGGCAATTTTAGGTTTTCATATGAAAAAAATCCTAAATTCCAAAATCAACGTCCAATTAATTAATAATAAATTGAAAACCTGATTAACAAAATTGAACAATTGAATTAGGGTTTTGCATAATAAGAAACCCTAAAACCCTAATTAAACCCTTAATTTCAAAGATTTAACAAAATTGAAAATTGAGAACCCTAATCTTCAAAGATTTAACAAAATAACAGAATCCTTACCGATGCAATCACATTTTCCGCTATAACTAGCATCTGATTCACGATTTTTGAACCGTAGCTTACGTCGTCTCCGTCTGAACGCTGAGGAGAGAGGGTAATTTTCCTATTTTTCCTGCGTCTATTCGAGTCACCATCATCGCGCTTATGTTTTCCACGGTTATCCATTGCGAGAGAGAGAGAGAGAGAGGGGAACGAGTGTGTGTGTGTGTTTGAGAGAGAGAGAGAGAGAGAGAGAGAGAGCGTATACGAATTAGTATTACTGAATGTGAGAGTGTAAGGAGCAAATATATATATATATGAAAAAGAATGTGATAGTGTAGTATAACTATAAGTGGTGGTGTATAACAGTATAAGATTAAGGGTGTGTTTTGTAAAAAAAAAAGGTTTAAATATGCAAACCGTCCCTGTAATTTGGGCTCATTTTGATTTTCGTCCCTGTAAAAAAAAAAAATTTAATTACATCCCTGTAAAAAAAATTTTGTTTTAAAAATGTCCCTGGCCCCACTTCGCTGGTGATGTGGCAACGTTTTGGGCCACGTGGCAGTTGTTGACTAGGCAAATTATACCACGTGGCGGTCCACATGATTAAAAAATAAAAATTATTTTTAAAGTTTTAAAAATTATTTTTTTTAATTTAAAAATATAAAATAAAACATTTTAAAAAATCTGAAAAAAATTAAAATAATTTTCTAAAATAATTTTCAATTTTTTTTTTAAATTATAAAATCTGAAATTTCTGAAAAAAAAATGAAATGATTTTTTTAAAATATGAAGAAAAAATATAATTTTCAAATTAAAAAAAATTAAAGTCAAAAATTTAATTTTAACAGTTTTTTTTTCGATTTTTTTTAATGAATTTTGAATTTATTTTATATTTTTTTTAATTAAAAAAATAATTTTTAAAACTTTAAAAATAATATTAATTTTTTAATTAAGCGGACTGCCACATGGCAGAAGTTACACAGTCAGCAACTGCCACGTGGCAAAACCCATGCCACATCACTAGGGAAGTGGGGCCAGGGACATTTTTTTTTAAAAAAAAATTACAGGGATGTAATTAAAATTATTTTCTTTACAGGGACGAAAATCAAAATGAGCCCAAATTACAGGGACAGTTTGCATATTTAAGCCAAAAAAAATAAAAAAATTAAGGGTGTGTTTGGTTGGGGAATAAAAGTGAAGGGAAAGATAGAGAAAGGAAAGATTGTATGATGAAAGAAAAATATATATATGAAAAAGAATGTGATAGTGTAGTATAACTATAAGTGGTGGTGTATAACAGTATAAGATTAAGGGTGTGTTTTGTAAAAAAAAAATAAAAAAATTAAAGGTGTGTTTGTTTGGGGAATAAAAGTGAAGGGAAAGATAGAGAAAGGAAAGATTGTATGATGAAAGAAAAATAGTAGAAAATGAGAGTATTGTTTTAATTGTTTGATATAAAAGAAAGTGAAGTATAACGTTGAAGGAACAAAAAATCTATATTTAATAATTGAAAAAAATATCCTTGAGTAGATACTATATACACCCATATACACACGTCTCTACTTTTAATGGAAAAAGAATGTGCAGCTAGTTATGAGTGTTAAAACAATTGTAAAGTAAAACAAAAAAAACAAGGCCATAAATTGGATGGATTCTAAGGTGAGTGTGTAAATATGCAATTCTAAGTGCTTAAGGTAAGTGTGTAAATATTCTTGATATGCAATTCTCCGTTCACTCAAGTTGCGATCTGTGATGGCGGTGAGCGAAGGTATCAATACTCTTTCCTAATGCTTCTTCCATTTCTTCTTCTTCAATCTCATTGTTATATGATATGATATGATATGATGATCATTCTCAATATTTGTATTCACCGGCAGTAGTGCCGCTATAACGCTTACGTGTGTAAATATTTAACTAATTCAAGCTGTTTCTTAGGTCGAAATTTGAAAGCTAATGCAAGATAATTCCTTCATTACCTTTTTCATTTGACATTCCCTGCATTGTTTATCCAAAAAGAAAAATTTAAGCAATGGAGTAATTATATATGCAATCATAAGACTATATATAGAAAAGTTAACTGACTATGATGTTTGACAACAACCAAACTACAGTAAGGGTTTCAAAAACTTGCAGTCTATTAGCTCCCCTTGCATGCACATTTTACTCTTTTTTGTTACTTCATATAATTTAACGAAGTGGTACCGCTAATTTTGATTTTAGTCATTTTTTCAGACCCTATAAATTACAATGTACAATTTGCTTGTTTTTCGTCCTTCTTTAATGTATAACATTAAAAAGTGGGTACCATCATGAACAAAACACATTTAACTCTTGTTCAAAACCGAAAACCAATCGTGAAGAGAACGAGATAGAGAGACATTAGTACGGCGGCGAGTAGATAACTTCTTCTTTTTAGGTATACGATCATTCTCAATTCATTCATTACTTATTACTTGTTTGGATCATTAATATAACATGATTATCAATTTTTATCACCAGCAGTTATCATTCTCGATTATCTCTTCTTTTTATTTTTATTTTTTTTCTCACAACCCTTGTTATTCAATTCAAAACCAATAAATCATAGTCTGCATGCTTTTCATCGTTTTAGCTGTCTTTTTGACTCAAATATAACTATATATGCAGTCAAATCCATAGAGAAATCCATTTGCTATGAAGAATATGAATCAAAACTCAAATAATTTTAAAGGGGTTTCAAAGTTGCTTCTCTCTAAAGACTTGATAATTCATATATTTACCTTGGTTCCTTTAGATGTTTTTTTAACTCTGCAAGTAGCAGTTCTAACAGTTGTAACAGGCTAGACCGTCCGACAGAGGTTTATGACCTAACCTTTAATTAGAAGTCTAAACTCAACAAGTTTAGAAACATCGAGCTTAACAATTAAAGTTTTGTTTAGAATCAATAGTTGGTTTCAAATCAATCAAAACATCAACAAAAGCTAATAAAAAATAGCTAAATTTTAATTTTGCAACATCAAAATATAGGAAATAAATTGAGACTTCAGTTTTGAATTATTCAGGAGTTAGGATCCGATCCAAGTTTTAATAGATATGCATAAATATGTTGGTATATCAGACTTTGTATGCTTTTCTTATAGCCTATAATCAACTTGTTTACTTAAATAAGTTTTTTAAGAAACTAAGCCTAACTTTTTAATAAACAAGTCAGTCTAGACCAGACCTAAATAGGCCATGCCGTAGACCCGTTATTGAGCAAACACACATTTCCTTTAATTAAATAGAATAAATTAAAATTAAGTGAAGTTACGATCGTGAGATAGAGAGACGCGAGTGCAGCGGCTAGGGCAACAACTCAGTCTAATTCCTTCAACGTTGTTATTTATTTTGTTCATCTTTCATAGCATGCATTTTATTCACAAGCTTTTTTCTGTGAAACTATTTTAAATCCTTTTTAACTTTTTTAATATACTATATGCAGTGATCGTCGCAGGATAACATTAATTAATTAAAAATGGCTAGACGTAGAAGCAAGAAAAATATATCCAAGAAGAAGGGAATTTGCTCTGATTCAGTCTCTAACTCATATGATCACGCCACTAAGAGTTGTGAAGTAATTTCAAAGGTGTTGCTTCCTGAAGACTTGATGTTTTATATCCTTACTTTGGTTCCTCTTGATTGTCTGATCAACTCTGCAAGGTATGTTTGCAAACCTTGGGCTGCTATTATTGCCAGCTCCTTTTATGTTCAAATGTGTGAAAGTCGTGCACGTTCTAAACCTGGTCTTTACGTTGAAAATCGTACAACACGGAGTAGTTCTTATTTTTTGGAATTTAAAGATGGGGTGAATGGCCAATTTGAAAGGACTAATTTGGGAATACCTCAAGAAATGGGAGATATAATTTGTACTCGTGATGGCATATTGTTGCTTTGGAATTTTTTTGTTAATAGTATTTTCGTTGTGAACCCCCTCCTCAAGAGCTGGCTCAGAATTCCTCCTTTTCCCATTTTTGGGCAACATATATCTTGGCGTACAACTCGATGTGCAATAGCACGTGTTCCTGGCACTATCAAATTCAAGCTTTTCTTTGTAGATATCTTTTATATTTCCAATGCTTTTTGGTATGTTTTCTATATGCTAAGAATCGGAATAGATAACTCATGGAGAGAGATAGCTAGAAAAGAATATCTCTTTCAACATCAACCACTTTACAATGAAAGCAGTGATCTTTACTGGATATCGAACAAAGAAGTGATTGTGATGGATGTTGACAAGGAAATTATTCTACGAGAATATCCACTTCCCCAGGTGCCGAGTGGTGAGGATCCAACATATTTATGGATGGAAAATCGCCTTTCTTGCATTGTGCGTAAAGATCCTCATTATAAAACTTACAATATCTACATTTTGGATTTTGATTCAAGAAAATGGTCTTTTTATCATCAAATGGAACTTGCTTTTGGCCATAAACTTGCTTCGTTTGAGGCATTCCGTTTGTGGATCGACGATCAAATCATATTTCGAGCAACTCCACATCAAAATCAATTAAGCAAAATACTTCAAGGCATTAAAAAGATGCATTTTTGTTACAATGTGAAGACCAAACAATTGATAAAGATTGAGGACATTGACGTGGGAGATTTTAAAGTATGGTTTCACACTAACAGTCTAGTTTCATTGTCAAGTACTCCACCATAGCTAACATTCTTGTTTTAGCATATGATTATATAGTAGTATTTATATTTTATATTTCTCTTAGCTGGAAAACTAGTATTTATGCTTCTATTTTGATTTGGAAACACTTGATGCATTTTTGTTGAGTTAGTTTGGCTTTTATTATTATATCTTTAACTTCGCTTATTCTAATTAATTATAATAACTTACTTGCACTTGAGATAAATCTTGTGCTCTGCTTCATTTCATATCCTAGAAATAAATACATACATATGATTTAAAATGTTCCAGATTGCTATTTGCACCAGCAAATCAGGTTTGCAGTTGCACCACCAAACTATATGATACATTTTGTTAATGATGTAATTTCGGTCACAATGACTCCAATCATTCTCTGAGTCTGAGCTTCTATTTATGGAGTAAATGAATAAGTTAATTGTTTTGGACTATAATTTGATTCCACTGAAATATTTATTTCATTTGGACTCCTACATAAGAGTCCCTTATATTCTATATAATTGGATTTTGCTTGCCATGCTTTTCAATTATTTAAAAGTGTTTCTTGTTCAAAAAATAATTTTTTACATTCTTCCCCTGTGAGGAGGAGACTTATGGCCTGTTTGTTTGAAGAGAGTTAGAGGCAGAGAGATAGGGAAGAGAATAATCCATTTCTACGGTTTGGAACAGCAGAGAAATAGGTGAGAGAGACCAAATATATGTGAGTCCCATAGCTTTTCTTCTTCTCTCCTAACCAGCCAAGAAACAGAAAAGGAACCTCTTTCTTTGCAAGCTGTGCAACAGTCCCGTGAATGAATTTTGTGGTGAGAATCACCTTTCCTTGAATCGGTATTACTGCATATATATAGGAAGGGAAAAGTGATTATGCAACAGTACTAGGTAGTGTTTTTTTTGTTGTTAAATAGGTAGTCATTGGTTTAAGTAATAATATCATCATCAATTTAATTGTATAAAATAATTACGGAACAAAATGTGTACGCAGGTATTATTTTATTAGATAGACAGGTAAACAAGCATTGGAAATGAATAGTTAACAAAATTAATTTATTTTTTTACAAGAACTAAATTATTTAAGCCTTGTAAAAAAAACTAAATTAATTAATTAATCTAATCAAACTAAAAAATTATGTTAATTTGTAGTTCAGTAATTTAATTAAATGAATTCACATACATAATGAAATGATACATTGGTTGAAGGATTTTTTAATTTGGTGTTAAGCAAAAAGGATTTTTAATTTAGGGTATTTTGTACTTTCAAAAGTAATCAATACTTCTTTCTTCTCTATTTCTTATCTTTTTTTCTACCAAATAATACATCAAATCTATTCTCTTTCTCACCTATTTATCTCTTCTCTAACTCTCTCTCACCTATTTCTCTCTTCACAACTTTATATTCCCAACAAAACAAAGCCTTAGTATTTGAAGCTTCAGGAGTATATGATATACTATAAATACTAGAATAGGGGTTGATTGCATCATATGATCGACATGTGAGGAATTTGCATTGAGGAGTGTTCTGTTTTGTATCAATGGATTGAAAATATCTTCCTTGTTCTCTTTCTGCTATGTGTGTGAATGTTTATGAGCTTTGTTTGTTTATTAAGGTATGGTATACTAGATTAGTTGTAATTAATTTAGTAACAATAGCAACAACAACCAAGTCTTATTCTATTAAATGGAGTCGGTTAAATTGATTAAAATATACCATAATGTTTTATCATAAACCTTATTTTGATCCAAATCATTAATTTCTAAATCTTTATTAATAGTTTCTCTTGTAGTTTTTCTAGGTCTTCATCTACCTCTTTTGATTTGACTCTCCTTCCCGTGATCTATTTTTTTACTACAACATCTACAAGTCTTCTCTCTACATGTCCAAACCACCTAAGCCTATTTTTTTACTATCTTTTCTACCATAAAAGACGTTGTTACCCCATCTATCTATGACAGGGTCATTCATAATTATATCCTTTCTATTCTTACTAGACATCCAATGCAACATCCTCATCTCCGTTATACTAACTTTATTCTCGTGTTGGTTATTAACCGTCCAACACTATGTACCATACAACATCTTTGATCTGACAGTTGCTTGATAAAATTTTCTTTTCAACTTAAATAGTATTTTTTTTATCACATAAAACATCTAAGATCAGGGGTGTGTACAACAACTGGTTCATCTGATGAACCACACCAGAAAAAAACCAAACCACTTTCTTTTGACCTGATCCAATCCATTTTGAAAAGAAAAAAAATGGGTCGGTTGCCATTTTTTGATAACCGGTTATTTCTGATTATCCAATAAACTTCTCAATTTCATCTGGCACCAAACCACCAACATCTTCCACCACCGCTCCTTACTTATTTTAGGCATTTAAAAAAAATGTGTTGTAGTCTCTGTGAGTTTAGCTCAATTGGTAGGGACATTATATTGCATTATATATGTAGGGTTATAGTTCGAACCCCAAATTCCTCACATATTCCTCTTAAGAGGTAAATTTCTAACTGCTGGTAGACTACTTGTTCAAAGAAAAAATTGTAATTAATGTGTATGTATTATGCATAATTATTTATAAATTTCAAATAGGAGTGGTATGGAGACTCTCTTTCTAACATCCACTCTTTTACTGGATGAAATCAATGTGGCTACCACCATTGGAAATGGATCCCATTGATAAGTGTCAAAAAGTAGTAAATATCATATATAATTTAGACACTTTGATTACTTGTTTTATAAGTTATCCAATGAAAAGCTCACAGATATTAAAGAATTATTCATTTATGCTTTTTACATCTAATACCAACCTTTTGTGTAGGAAAATGCATGCCTTTACACTTAAAAAGCAAGGAAACATGAAGAACTGCAAAGGTACACTCGCCACAGCGAGAAGGAGTTCCAGAGACCAAGTTTCAGAGGATCAGAGCTCGCCACAGCGAGCAACACCTCGCCATAGCGAGGAACAACACTCGCCACAACGAGCAACTACTCGCCCAGCGAGCTAAGGCGGTTTTAGGAGGTCAATGACGTGGCAGAAACCCACTGGGGAGGTAAGCTTCACTCGCCACAGCGAGCAGCTACTCGCCCAACGAGCAGTTAGTTAGCAGAATGTGTATAAAAGTCATTCAGTCATTTCAGAACATATTATTATGTCACTTTAGGGAGAGAAAAACATGGGAAAACTAAAGAGAACACCAAGGAACAAGGAGCTACAAGGATTGAAGAGGACTTGCAAGATCATTGAGACATTATGGTTTGGTTATTCCTTTTCTCTTCTTCTCCTTGTAAGGTTACCATGACAATGAGTATGTAGACTCTTTTTGTTGGGATTAAATGTAATTAACTCTACTAGTATGTATTCCTTTTGATTATGATGTTGTTTGATTTTAATTATCTCATGATGTTGAAGTTATTCTTGTTTTTCATTACAATCTTATGGGTTTGAATTGTTATTGAAAAATACCTTTTGAGTCTAGGTTAGAGTAATCTTCTATCAAAGCTTTTGTTCTAGACATGAAAGTTAGGTTTTGATAATTACTTTGGATATTAGAACCCAAAGCTTTTGTATCGTTTAATAGTTTGGGAAATCAACTTTACAACGATACAATCGACTATTGGGAAGTTTAATGGTTTGGGAAATCGACGATTAAACGACTCAATAGAAATCACAACCTCATTTGGACACGAATGATGTTGTTGAGCAATATGTGATAATATCAATTGATAATTAGAATCCGCAACACTAATCCGAGAATACGTATACGTAGGTTGATGAAGTGTAATCCCAACATAACCATTTCCCTGTTAAATCTCAAATCTTTTATAATTTCATAGTTTTCTAGTTTATGAAACAAAACAATCTCGAAACCCTTAGCTCATAACAATATCGATTGTTGAACGGCTTATAATATCGCACCAGTCCATGTGGAGACGATAACAAAAATACTTACTTTTGATACAACATCATCCACATAAAGTGGAGAGGCTCGCATGAGTTTCACCCAATAGAAGAATAAGTGTTAGAGATGGTTCTATAATGATAGTGTTCCTAGCATTTTTTTAATATCAAAATACTGCCAATACTACCTTGCCATATAGAATATTGTCATTACCATTGAATTAGATGTAGCTGCCACTGCTCATGTGTATTATACTAGTAAAGCCACACTCCTATATTACAAAATTGTCTCTAGCAAAATTACCTAGAAAGCTCGAACCCACTTTAATTACCCTATATACCCCATGGCAGAAGTAAGGTGTCGTATTGTAAAAAGATCACATGAGAGGAATTTTGGTAAGGAAAGTTTTGGTATTTAAGTGGTTTAAGTAATCTATCTCTCTTTCCTGGGAACTTCTTCTATGTACCATATACTTTGCGAACTGAACTAACTGTTTAGTTTAAATAACTGTGTTTTATAGCGGAAGGATTAAGATAAAGAAAAAATGGATCCACTTCGAGGAATAAAATTGAACAAAAGATTTAGTTCTAACTTCATAGAAGGAAATAAAATAGTGGAATTTAGTATAAAATTAAGTTTTAGGAGAAAATAAAGGACTAAAGCACAAGATAATCAAATAAGAAGATTATCTCCAAAGTAGGAGAGTGAAGAGGAGTAAGAAGAGGAATAGAAAATAAGATACTTAAATGAGAGAGTTAGCCCTAATAAGTAGTACAATTCCAATGGATTATGATGAAATATGATTGAGATTGCATTATTTGCTATACTTATCACTTTGGAAGTTCGCAAGTATTGTTATATTTTAGATTAATCATGTCTGGGATGCAAACAAGCTTGCCAATGGAGAGATTTATAAAGGAACTCACAAAACAACATGCTATAATTAAAACGTGGGAAAGATAAAGCACAAAGTTTTCCTAGCCTTTCTTTGCGTTTGAGGTTTGTTTTGCAGGAAAGAGAATATCAATATAGGTAAACCATGATAAAAAATTGTTCCACCTAATAATTAACTCGTGTTCTCACGAACAATGTGTTATTTGGTGGATTAGCCACCTGAATTCAATCATTTGATTTTCTTTTTTTTTAATGTATCTTCTGAATTTTAAAAAAATTCAAATATTTGAAATGTATCACACGACTTTTAAATGTATCTCATTTGTATTTAGAAATAATTTTAGAAATCCAATTCCTTATTGACAAGGTCAAAACATTTTAGTTTTTTAGAATAAATTTTGTAAAACTTTGAACAAAAAAAAAAATTAAAACTTATAATCTTGAATTTTTTAAAAATATCATTAACATATTTGTTTTTCAAAACAAAAAAAAAGTAATAACAAGATTATCCCTAAAAAAAGTTATAAAAAGATTTGAATATTTATATTTTTTAAATATAAAATGTTCCCAAAAACTTAAGTTTTATTTAAAAATTTATAAATCTTATTGAAATAATTTATAATTTAGATATTTTGTCAATTTTTTTTCTAATTTAGATATTTTTTATTTATAAAAATAATGTTTATAAGCACTTATTATAAGAGGTTAATTAATCAATTCCAAAAAAATGACAAACTGATATTTTTTAACAACAATGTTTGAATATGCAGTTATAAAAAAATTGACTTTGATTAAAAGTGAGTTGAACGTTAATTGATTTGTGCTTAAATACATTTATTTATAAAGATGTATTAAATTATAAATTTGTGTATAAGAATGAATTTTAAAAACGGCTAAAATATAGTTTTAATCCCTGCAAATATGTCTCGTTTTGATTTAATCTCTTTAAAAAAATTGTTAAAATTTTTTGTTTTTAATAAATGAAATTGTTTTTAGTCGCCGCAAATATCCAGGTTGTTTTTCTGCATTTTGTTAACACTGAACAGTAACACTCAACACTATCTTTATGATGTTTGCTACCAATTCCTCAACAGTCTTTCATAGCTTAATCAAAATCTTCATTCAATTCCATTCAACAATGCTTTCATAGAAGGTTTCTATGTTGCTTCTTAATTCATTCAATTCAATCCATGGACATTCTCAACTTTTCACCCCCCAAAACTATTTCATACCCATTTTTCTGCAACCCCAGAACTTTATACACATCAAACCGTAACACCCCATTTCATAAAAACACTTTTTCTTTCTATCTAACAACTTCTACTTCAAGAAAGTTTCAAACTTTGGCTCATTTTCGAAGACCCACCAACCGCCGCAATTCACTGAGGAACAAGCTTCTTCATGATCACCAGGTAAGTAGAAATCACATTCCCAATGACCCTTCTTCTGTTTCTAGTAATCATGTTGAAGAAATTGATGATGCTAGTTTTGTTGAATTGGAAAAGCTACACAAATCTGAACTTTTGGGTGAAAATGTTTTGTTGAATAAATTGGATAATTGGGTTGATCAATATAGAAAAGATATTGATTTTTGGGGTATTGGGTCTGCTCCAATTTTTACTGTTTATCAAGATTTATTTGGTGGTGTTAAGAGGGTTTTAGTTGATGAAGATGAGATTTTGAAAAGAGTTGGTGGAAATGATATAGAGGATAAGATTTTGGAGGCTAAGAAGCTAGCTAGGGAGATGGAGAGTGGTGAAAATGTGATTGCAAAGAATAGTTCTGTGGCTAAGTTTATTGTTCAAGGTGAGGAGGAGAAGGGTGATTTTGTTAAGGCTGTTCGTGGATTTATCGTGCAACCGGGATTGGTTCCGAAGCTTTCGGGGGTTGGCGGCATAGTATTGTGTGTTTTTGTTATGTTTGGAGTAAAGAAGTTGTTTCGTTTTGGAGATAAGGAAGTTCGGTATACAGAAATGGAGAAGAAAATGATGATGAGGAAGGCAAAAGCTAGGAAGGAGAAAGAGATGTTGATGAAGGGTGCTGTTGAAGTTATTCATGAATCTACGGAGACACCGGTTATAGGTGTAAAAAAACCGGAGTTGGATAAGGAACAGCTTAAGTACAATATTCTGAAAGCTAAGGCTTCTTCTGATAAACTTGTAGTTCAGAACTCTTCCGGTGAAGTGATAACTGGGTCGATGGATATGGACTATAAGGTTCGAGAAATCAGAGAAATGGCTAGGCGGGCACGGGAAATTGAAGGCGGGGATCGTTCTCTAGTTAGTAAGGATATGGAAATGGATGACAGTGTGATTGGGAAGTCCTCTAAGGAGATTGAAGTCATAAAAGAGAATAGCAAACAAGATAACAGTTTAAGTAACCGTCAAAATGAAGGTGCAAGCAAAACAACGGATAGTAATGGAATTCTGCACACAACTTCTGATGATATCACAGAGAACGTTGATATTTCAATCGAGCATGAGATTGTTCGTGATGATAGAGAAATTTGTAAAGTGGAAATCAAAATCAATGATGTTGCTATGACTCCGAAGGACAGAGAAGACAATAAATCCTCCCGCACTCCTATTAATGGCTCATTTATGACAAATAAAAGTTCAGTGGACAAGAAACCAAGGATCATACGGTCTGTTAAGGAAGCTAAGGATTATCTTTCAAAAAAACACGACAAAGAAAATCCTGATGCAAAATCTGGAATTGAACTTGGGAAAGAAAACATGGCTGATTCAAAGCCTTCCGAATTTGTTGTTTTTAACGACCAGAAGCAGAAAAATTTGGAGACGAATACAATCTTGTCCAGAAGTGACGCATTAAATGGATTGTCATATTCTAAGCCTGACAAAAATGCCAGTGAAGATTCTAATCAAAAGGAAAGGGAAAAGAGTCCGACAAAGAATGGGTGCTCGAAAGATTCTGGTACGGAACCTGGATTGAAAGACCTTCAAAAGTCCGAGACCGCTTTAGACCGTCAAGTCAATGGCATTGGTTCCAAGGAAAGTCTGCCACAGGAGAAAAGCTTCGATGAAGTTGAGCCAACAGTTAAACAGATTAGGAATGATGATACTTTAAATATGAAATCAGATTCTAGGCTTGACCTAAATCCTAGTGAAGATTCTGATCAGAAGGATAAGAAATTCGGCCCAACAAAGATTGGTGACATCAAAGACTCTGGTGTTGAACCTAGAGTGGCAAATCTTCCAAATTCTGAGACCACTTCAGACCATGAAGTTAATGGTGATAGTAGAAAGAAAAGATTTTCTGGAAAGACAGAAAATTGGCTGGAGAAAAATTTCCATGAAGTTGAGCCTATAATTAAGAAAATTAGAGCTGGATTTCGAGATAACTACGCACTGGCAAAAGAGAGAGTTGATCAACCTTTAGATATACCAACTGAGATGGAATCAATTGGAGTTGGTGAAGATGGTGGAGAATTTGACTGGATGCAGGATGATCATCTTAGAGACATTGTCTTTCGAGTTCGTGATAATGAATTGTGTGGACGAGAACCATTTTATTTGATGAACGACGAAGATAAAGATGCTTTCTTCAGAGGTCTTGAGAAAAAAGTTGACATAGAAAACAAAAAACTTTCTCACCTCCATGAATGGCTCCATTCAAATATTGAAAATATTGATTACGGAGCAGGTAATTTGTCTGTTTCCAAAATTATATTATACACATAATGTGATCAACTTTTAATTTCATGAAGCTACATTTTTTTTGTTGCTTTGCGAAATTAAATGCTTACTTTATAGAATGAAATCTTAAGATATCCTACTTCTGTCCTTAATCATAAGGTCTTTTAGCAATTTTCATAAATATTAGTAAATGAGTAATGTATTAGTTCGTTCATTTTGGATATGAATATGTTCAACTCTCACTTCTCTTATCTACTAGTTTTAATTGTGGCTTATATTTATGAACAATATTTTTTTCTAGAGGATACTTATGTTTAGGTAGTATTGTTTGCATTTACGTTTGAATAAATTTGAACATTATGCTAATAGTTGTCCTTTATTCCTCCAGATGGCATTAGTATATATGATTCACCAGAGAAAATCATACCGCGGTGGAAAGGACCCTCTGTGGAGAAAATTCCCGAGTCCCTAAATGAATTCCTCAATAAAAAAATAAAGACAACTTCCACCGGAAATTTGAAGCCAGTGAAGAAGGATGGGAAGGACTCTGCTAAAAAATCAGCTGATTCATCTTCAAAAGTGAAGGTTGATGGTTCAATAGCGCCGATGAAGAAGTCAAAAAATCCAAAGACTGTTGTCGAAGGAAGTGATGGTTCTGTTAAAGCTGGCAAAAAATCAGGGAAGGAATATTGGCAGCACACAAAGAAATGGTCCCAGGAATTTTTGGATTGTTACAATGCTGAGACAGACCCAGAAGTTAAGTCCGTAATGAAGGATATCGGGAAGGATTTGGATCGCTGGATCACTGAAAAAGAAATAGAGGAAGCAGCTGATCTGATGAGCAAGTTACCGGAGAGGAATAGGAGTTTCGTGGAAAAGAAAATCAACAAGCTTAAAAGAGAGATGGAGTTGTTCGGACCGCAAGCAGTAGTTAGTAAATATCGTGAATATGAAGACGACAAAGAAGAAGATTACTTATGGTGGTTAGATCTTCCATATGTTCTGGTATGTACGTTTTTTTTCCCCACTGTTTCACTAGCAAAAATGAAATTAAGGGTCGATTGACTTATTTGAACTTATATCTATTGACATATCACATATGTATTCGTGAAGCTATTTGGGATAGCTTATGACATGTCCATAAGCTCTCCAGGATAGCTTAGGAAAACAGCTTATAGTTTTTTTTTTGGTAGAAGAAACAGCTTATAGTTTATATGAAAACTGTTTTACACTTTGACTTTATGTTATTGTTATAGAAATTAGAAATAGTTTATACATAAGAACTTATATAATAAGTGTTTATAGAGTGTTTATGCTATAAGCACTTAATTAATTTGTTCATCCAAACAGGGCTACAAAGTATGAAATGTAAATGTTATGTCATTGAACGATAGTTTTGCTGGACCAAAGCCACTTGTCCTATTTGTACTTTTCAGATTTCCCTCTCCCACTAGTTTTGACTTATCCTTCTTTTTCTAACCATTGATAATCAATTTGTTTATTCTGTCAGTGCATTGAGGTATATAAAGTTGACGATGGAGAAGAAAGAGTCGGATTTTATTCATTGGAGATGGCTCCAGATCTTGAATTGGAGCCTAAACCATATCATGTGATTGCTTTCCAAGATCCTGGTGACTGCAAAAATCTTTGTTACATAATGCAGGCTCATATGGATATGCTTGGAGGTGGCAATGCTTTCGTTGTTGCACGGCCTCCTAAGGTATTAAATTTTATGCTCTTGGAAACGTTATTAGTTCCATAAATCAATTTAGGCTTAAAGGCTGTTTTAATCCTCCTACTTTGCTTCTTTTACGATTTTGGTTCCCCCGTTTTTAAATTCATAAAGTTGGTCCCTTTCAATTTTCAGAGTGTCTGACATTTTCTCTATCTATGTGTTTGATATTTGATGGTTTTGCTAAGTTGCTTATGCAACAATTAAATTGATAACATAGAAATGAGTTATTAAGTGGGAATCCACATAGACGTTGTTTTATATCAAATTTAGTTGTTTTGTGATGTACATTAATGTATATTTTAATGAAATGAAAATTAGTTGTATGGTGAGAATCCATCTAGACAGTACCATGTCACCAGCTGAGTTGCCTGCTAGAACATACTTTTTGTTTCATAAAATGTTCTTATTCTTTTGTGTAATGTTTTTAATATTCTCTTAAACTTGCATTAAATGTGACAGGATGCTTTTCGAGATGCTAAAGAAAATGGTTTTGGTGTTACTGTCATCAAGAAAGGAGAACTTCAGCTTAATATAGACCAACCACTAGAAGAAGTGGAGGAAGAGATTACAGAGATTGGAAGCAAAATGTACCATGATAAGATAACAAAGGATCGATCCGTGGATATAAACTCGATAATGAAGGGTGTATTTGGTTTTAATGGCTCTGCCAAGAGGTAATTTTTCGTTGAATTAGTAGTTTTATAATTTAGCTGTGGTATGAGTTACATAGAAGAAGATCAACTAAAGGCTTGTTTAATTTTCTTCAAATTTGTAAAAATAAGAAATAAAATGCAAACAAACAACACTTATATAATTAGCAGTGAAGCACCGAAAATAAAATAGTGAACATTCTCTGCTCTCAAAGAAAACTAGTATATTTGTCGGTTTATCATCGTTTTATTTTTTATAATGCTATTTAATTAATGATTTCATTTTTTATGGTCTTAATATAAAGGTTTAAGCGGAAGTTGAAGTAACACAGAAGTAGATGATGGCTCAAACTATTTTCGAAGAATGAAACCGGTTGAAGATGATGGAATTCTTGCATGGTAGCATAAGTCAAATTCTTTTGTAGTTTGTTTTCTTTACACAAATTACGGTTGTTTGTACATAGTTGAGAAAAATATAGTCAATATAATATAGTCGCTTGTGTTAACTTGATAGTGAGAATTTCTCCACCAAGAATTGTGTTTAGTAGTAAGGATTAGTCATGAAAATGAGTATTCCTTTCCTCTCATATTGGATGGCACTAGAGTTGCTTCAATTGTTTCTAGGAAAGATTCTCTTTTCATTTCTTAATCATTTTCTATATGGAGAAGAAATGGTTGCTCAAGTAACAACCATTGATTTTCTCACTTTACACTCTAGAGGATCCAAATCCGTGATTTCTAATGGAGTTTACTTGAGAAATTAAATGAGGCACTTTAAGGCTATGTTTGGTTTGGAGAAGAAAGTTAAAGGAAAGAAAGTGTAAGGATAGATAGTAGAAGGAAAGAAAGGTAGAAGAAAGTGAGATGATTTGTTTAGTTGTTTGGTATAAAAGACATTAAATAGATTGTGAGAAGAAAGAAAGATATGTATATTTGCAAAATTACATTTATAACCTTAAAAGGTTTTAGCTATAGCTACTAGAAAAAGCAAAATTAGCGAGAGAAATTAGTGACGGAAAAAATGAAATTCCTCACAAATTCCATGTCGCAAAATTTAGTGACAGGATTAGAGAGGGATTTCACGTTTTCCCTCACAAAATTTCCCTCACTAATTTTTGTTTTTTTAGTAATGCTAAATGTGTTAATTTCAAATTAATTATGCTATCTACACATTTAAATATATTTTATTAATAATTTTTAATTTACATAACATTTGTTAAAAATTTTGTTAATGACCTTTTTGTTCAAAACATCATGCCAAGAGAAAAAAAATTGGAGCATGATTCTAATTCATAGCTTATCAGACCATTGCCTTGGTTCAACATAGTAGTAATATTTATAATACAATAAGGGTATTTTTGACATTTTCCCAAAAAGTGAATGCTTCTTCAATGTTTCCGTCCAAAATAGGGAGAAAAGATTTTGAGCGCGGGTCCCACCTCAAACTTTCTTTCCTCTACTTTTTGAAGTGCTTCCAAACTATGGAAAGCCAATCTTTCCACAAACTTTTTTTCCTTCTTCAATCTTTCCTTTATATTTCTCTGGATCCAAACACGGTCTAAGGGTTGATATTTGATTCTTTTTAAATCAATTTAAATCAAAATAAAAAACCGAAACCAATTTCATCGTTTCAAAGAGAGTTAAAGTGTGTCTTCACTATTTTTTTGGGTTGCCTCCCCGCTCTTCTACATTGTCCATTGTCTGACCACCAAAACGATAGTGTCATGGATCGATATTGTGTGGCCGCTCTGTAATTTTGTTGAGCTCGCCTCCATGATGGATGTTTGCTCGCTTTCATTGCACCTCCATTGTGTTTTGATCAACCATAATATGAGGTGATGATTCAAGATTATTTTGTTCATGAAGTTCTTTGAGCTGACGGATTCGTATTATTTTGAGATCAACACCAGCTTGCTTCTGAAAATCATACATATCAACCTCTTATCAAGCATTCTAGTTGCAACAGAGTTAATCATCACTAAAGAGATGTGGGAAAAACGAATATGAAAATTGACACAAAATATTCTTTAGAAAATGTAAATATTTTAATACGCATTAAAAAAAAGTTATATTAAATTTGTATTACAAAAAATATAACTCCATAATTGTTTCTTTTTATTTGACTAAAAAATTAAATCAATAGAGAGCATACAAAATACTTCATTTGTTTAGTCAACAATATGCACGCATCAAACATTTTTTAACTTTAAAAATATGGATTTATCATAATATTATCTATAGGGCATAGGTTACATTACAAGCAAGCAAAGTTGTTGTTTTTTTTAGGGGAAGTAAGCAAAACTGTTACAATATGCTACAGAGGTACTATTATTTTCTAACCATATATTGTATGAAGTATCTATTGATTTTGTTGATGACTAATCTTTATTGAAAAAGTTGGCTAACCACTTTTAGTGGGATCTATTTTCCGACTAAATTTTATCAGTAAGACTCAAACTCGAGACTTTACTTAAACGATCCGAGTTGGCTTCGAATCTAGAGAGAAAAACTTTGCACTTTTGAAATTTAAAATCTTAAATTATCTAACTTCCAGCCGGCCTCCTTATGGGATTTGGATTTAACACAATTACTGCATGGACACAATAATTGATATGGGTCGTTTGATTGAAACCGAACGACCAAGATCTTACACGATCTGAAACTAATGAGATCTAAACCGTGTATTTAGAGTTGTTGGATCACATATGGATGATTGAAATTCACTATTGCTTCTAATTATGTGAATTCACTACTATGGTGAATCTAGGTCTTTCTTTATGTTATTATCCCCTTCCGTCTATTCTTGACTCTATGGAGACAAAAATTGAATTTATAAAATTGATTTTAGTTAAAAATTAATTATTTTTTTTGAGAGAATAGTTAAAAATTAAATGAATATCAAATGATTTATATTTTGATACATACTATATTTGTAAAAGTGAGTTCCACATTGTGATACATATTTATAAAAGTGAGTTCCACTCAAAAAAAAAAGAAAAAGTGAACTTAACAATAAATTGATTGTAAAAATCAATTTAGACTCAAATTAATGTCCCAAAAGAAATCAAAGATACACTTCATATTTTTTCATTTTCAACTCTTTCTGTCCAACGACATTTTTAATATGATTCCGTTTTAAAAGTAACTCTTAAGAATGAGCTTCGAAGAGTTTAATTCCAAGGGTTATTAGGATGTGAGTGTGACATGTTGGAGTAGCAAAGCAGGATTTGACTTTACCATAAAGATTATGCCCATGACGGTCAAGGTAGTGTGTGTTTTTATTTTATTTGTTTCATTATTTTCTACCTAAATTACAAGGTTATAAAATATTAGCTTAGTGTAGGTACTCACTCATGTCATGCATTAAGTATATACTTAGAATATCCAATCCAATATCATTAAAAAGTATATTTGTATGGGTAGAAATTTCAGCGTAGTTTACCTAACTTTTGACTAGAAAATAGGAATCAATCCAGTTTTGGTTTGGCCACTTGATTTCTTAGAAGACAAGTCAAATTGAACATGCTCAAACAATTTTGAATCTTCCAACATATTGTTTGTATTGTCACTGCCACGAAGGTACCACTGATCTCAAAGCCATACTATTTGATAAAAAATAGTACCACTTGTATTTGACTAAAACGTGTACTCTAATATTGACAGGCTGATTATAAAAATAAGCACCACCACAAAATATCCTCTTTATAATTAAGTTTTTTTTTTTTGGTATATAAATCTCACTTTATGTTGATTTCATTTTGTATAAAATGTTCATTTATCTTTCCTACATCCTCTACAAAATTTCATAAACAGAACACTATAAGTGAAAATTTTAAAAAAGTTGTAATCAAAAGTGAAGAAAAAATCTCAAACTAAATAGGCCTTTTTTTAGGGATTAAATAGGCCTTTTAGTAAACAATTATGCACAAAACAAACGTAGAAATTACTTTGCAAAGGCTATCAATGATTTCTAGAAGTTTAAGATTTTGTAACAATGGAAAATATCTAATCACATACTTAACTCAAGTTCCAAAATTGGTCTCATTTCACTTCTACAAAGCATATACATTATGCTATAATAAATTAAGAGGTAAAATATAAGGTAATTTTGATGAAAGAATGTGTTAAGACCAAGGGAGTCATTACCCATTACTGTGAAAACAATTTTAAAAAAAAAAAAAAAGACAATCATTGGCTATAGTTATGTACTAGAATACATGTACACATACATACACATACCAAATCCTATAGCAGAATTCAACTTCATTAAGAATTATAATTGCTGGTGATCTCATCAAGGTGCTGGTCCATAATCTCAGAAACAGCATCCATAAAAGTAGCTTCACTAGTACCAGGAAGAACAGAATCAAGTGCTGCTTTAAAAATTCCTTCAATCACAGACTCTTTGTTCAACGATTCTCGGCACATCAGGCTTCCAATGGCAAAAGGGGTCATCCCTTTCCCCACTCCTTTTTTCAGAAGCATGGTCGAGATTCGGAGAGTGCGGGCACATTCGAGTGGCAGATCCCATCCATGAAACTTCAGAAGGGCAATATCTTCTTCAGCATCAAGTGACTTTATGTAGTCAATGATCTCTGGAGAGTATGGCTGGCGAGCTTGAGGCCAATAAAGCCATTCAAAGGTACAATCTTCAAACTGTTGACATGCCAAAAAAACACCCTTGGGTGAGTGCTATAGAGTTTAAAAAAGACTTGAAGAGAAAATGTAGAGAATATATCACTAAACCTCCTCCCCTAAACATCAAGAGAAAAAAAGAATGCAATGTCCTCCAAATGGGCAAATAATGCCACCAATAAAATAATGTTAAACTTAAGGTCTGATTACAATTGCCATTACTCAGAATACATGCAGTCTTCAATATTGACATCATTGGTCTATCCAAATCATTAACTTCGGCGTTAAAAACATGACAAAGAGAATAGTAGCATCGGAAAAGGCAAGTCATTGTAATCATGAAGGTAATATCATGCTAGGGAAAATAACTACCAAAAACACTCCAGGTTACATTACTCACTCATAAAGACTTAATCTGAAAAACATTCCAAAGGGAGGCCTCAGATGTTACAGCTTTTATAAGCTATAAATGAAACCATACTTAATACCATAATGGCTCAGAGAAGCTTTATACTGCATTGTTAAAGAAGAGAACATAAAAAAAATCTACAATTGATTAAGTTATAACCAAACAAGGCAAAACTAAAGTTTAAATTCACATCAAGAGAACAATAAAGCAGCATCACAGGCATTTAAAGGAATAACAAAAATGAAGTGCTTACACTAGTGGGAAGGCAGTATCCATGATCAATTGGAATCAAAACAGCCTGGCCATTTTTCTTCTCTTTGCCAAGCAAAATATTCCCAGCATGCCTATCTGCATTTGCAAGTCTCATGTCCAGCACAGTAATTTTATGCACTTCCTTCACCGGAAAAGCGCCAGGTCCCATATCCTCACAACTTCCATTATTCTCCACGAACATTTGCAAGGAACCAAACTTAGCAGTCAAACCCTCTGGATGGTTAAATGCTTTGTGCAAGCACTTAGCCATAACAGTCGGAGGAACACCAGCAAATCCTTTCTCATCACCAAATAATGATCGGCGGCCACTCATTGGATGATCCAAAATATAAGCAGCAACTTCCCTGAAAGCTCCTTGGCCAACTCTTGTACCCTTTTTTAAGCCCTGGCCGTCTAACGACAAAGGTAAACCTCTAGGGTTATTCACAGCCATCGGCTCTTCATCCATAGGCTTGAAAACCGATACATATTTTTGCCCTGTTGAGTCGAGCATAAAGTAAGCCCCACCTGTACCCTCTGCAGATCTGATTGGAGAATTACCACTATCTAGCCCATCATATGTAGTGTTTATCATATCCCAAACCTCTGAAGCTAGTTCAACTTTAGGGTTAACAATAACCGGCTCCAAAACAAGACCTCCACCAGGAGCTTTTCTCGACATAATTCGTTCGATAGCTTCATACTCCTTTCTCGCATCTTCTTCGCTATCATATTTCCTCACGTAATCAGCTTCCTTGGCATCAGAATTCTTCGAATCATTCAATTCTTTTGCTTCAATAGACAACTCATCAAGCCCTGTACTAACATCCGCATATTTTGTTCTAACAAAAAGATGTATAACTGCATCATTATAATTGCTACAGATATCATCAATAAGCTTCTGATCATCAAGCAGCTCCCCGTTACACACAACCTCCTGCTGCTCAGGATCAGCAAACTCTTTTTCCTTTTCCGCAATCTGTTTCTTAACATACCAAACATCCTTACACCTTTCAACCTGAAAGGAATACTCCTTCCCGGAACAAGTTCTCACACTGATGGTCTGTAGATCTGCCAGTCGAATCACCAAATGCAAAACATTCCCTTCTGTAACCCCATAATCCTTGAGTAAAGAATTGCTACGCGACAACTCACGGCCATTACAAACCAACTTCTGTTTGTTTGTCACCCCTTCATTCCTTTGAATTTTGAGCTTTACGGACTCGATTGTATCCGAAGGTAGCACACGCATCGGAGACAAAGACCCCGAATACGAAAGATAAACGAAAATAAAATCATGAAGATTCGAAGACAAGTGCAGCGGATTACATAATCCATTGGTTGGAGACAACAATTTCTCCCTTGAAACAGGACTCAGAATAGTTACACCAGCAGAAGACATTTTTCAACTATTTTAATGAATGAAATCAAATTCAATGAAAAAAGCTAAAGGCTTTGACTTTAAGCCAAAAAAAACCCTAATTATACCAATGTTACAATTCTAAAGCCATATATCTGTACAAATCACTGAAATTCAAATTAAAGCTTAACTATATCTGGGTGTGATGAAACACACCAACCCAGAAGACCAAACCCAATCAAAATTAAATTTTTAATAAAATATCACAAAAAGGAACAATCTTTTTGATTGAAAAGGTGAAAAAACACAGACCCAGAAGCTTAATTTCTCATCTTTTCCTCAATAAACCCTAATTTTGTGATTGGTGTAAAGTGAAGAAAGAGAAATTCTTACCCAGGAGAAGAAGAAGAGTTGCTTGTTGTTGTTATTGGAATTCAAGATTCGGAAAAGAAGGGGTAAGGGTTTGTTATTGGAATTTGACTATGACCAAAAACGAGAGAGAAATTTCAGAGAGAGAAAAGAAGAATGAATTGTGGAACAAGATAGGAGCGCGTATTGCTCTACTTGCTTTTGCGACAAGAGAAAATTCTAATGGATTGTGTTCTACCCTTTGTAGGTTAAGGTCTAAATCTAAATAAAATATATAGATAGATTTAATTAATTCAAAACAATTAAATAAACTGAAAACTAAACAAAATTAGTTTTATTAGATTAAAATTAGATCAAGTATATGTTTGTTATTTTTTTTACTGGATATATGTTTTTTATTACTCTTTTTCCGATTCTTTTCAGGTTTCATTTTCGATTCTTTTCAAGTGCCAGTGTTACGGTAGATATTTGAAAGAAAAAAAAAACTATTATAACTTCATATTAATTCATCAATATGTGTATATTTTTCTGCACACATTTACTTTTCATTTGTCAAAAGAAAAACCTTTAGTTTTTGCACACATTCTGTTTCTTTCTCATAATAAATAATTGTCAATAATCTAAATATCATATATCTTTTTTTGGATTAAATATATTTTTGGTCCCTATAAATATATCAATTTTTGTTTTAGTCCCTATAAAATATCTTTTACGCTCAAATGCATAAACCAATAAATCTCTCCCAAATTGCTGCATGTTTAGGATTGAATTTAAATTTAAAAAATCTTGTTAAGTTTGCCGAGTTTTCTTACCATATCATTCAAGTATTTTTGGTATATGAGATCTTGTATTCATAAATGATTTGTTACTAATTTTTTACTTTTTTATAATATTTTAATTTATTTATGCCAAAAATAATAAATGCTTTTTTATATTAAGGGAATAATAAAAAATGCTTATTATTTTATGATATATATTTTTTTTAACAAGCGAAAATGAGATATATTAATACTGACACCGTAATTATTACCGCACAAGATGTGCCAAAACAATCACAAAAGTGTCAAGTTCCAAACAACAATACATCCAATCAGTCAATACCCAAACAAGAAAGCGGGCTCGACCACCACTGGTGAGTACCAAAACTAAAAACAACATTACAAGCCTTTAACCACCACAAAGAAGTTGATTTCACTTTATCTAGCATTTGTGGCAAAGAACTTTGTCTATTTCTAAAAAGCCTTTCATTCCGTTCATTCCACAACACCGAAACAACAAGCAGCCAAATCAAATGAAAGAAGGAACGTCGCCCTCTCGAACATCCTGCATAATTAATAAATTGCACTAAATGATCTGAAGTTGATTGAGAGTCAACCCCTACCACTCCAAGCCATGCTCGCACCAATGGCCATAAGGCACTAAAAGTTGCACAAGACAAAAACAAATGATTGACATCTTCTACATTCCCACAACCAGAAACACACATCCGCGCCTCCAGAGGTAAAATGCCACGGTTTGCCAAATTATCTTTTGTAGGTAACCGATCCCTCAGAAGTCGTCATGCAAGGATAGAAACTTTGAGAGGAACCTGTGTATGCCAAATTAACTCCAAGTTTTGATGTAAGTGAGGCTGCTCCTGTGATGTCAGCATGTCATAGGCTCCACGAACGGAAAACCCATCATCCTGAGTTGGTAACCAAATCCATCTATCTGTCACTGATTCCTGCAATGAAACTGTTAGTAATAAAGCCCTAGACTCCTCTACCAACTCTTCCTCCCAAGCCCACAACCGCCTACGCCACCTCAACGCCTCCCCACCGACATCCACCCCCAACAAGAACATGTTCCTAACAGAGATTGGTTTGTTCACAGTCAAGTCATAAAGGCGACTAAACCATTCACACAATGGAACATCTCCACACCAACAATCCCGCCAAAAATCTGTCTCTGCACCGTCTCCCACCCTCCTCCTAACACAAGACCCAAACCAACCCTCTCCACCCTCACCTATCCCATCTCTAATCCTCACTATCTCCCTCCACCATGAAGAACAACTCCGGCCCCCATCCTCCAAACCTCCATCCGCCACACCATACCTAGCCACCAACACCTTTCTCCACAAAGCTTCCTTCTCCAATAACAACCGCCAACACCATTTATCCAACAAAGCTAAATTAAACTCTCTCAACCTCGTAACCCCCAACCCTCCATACTCCTTCCTCAAACTCAAAGTATCCCACCTAATCCATGAAATTTTTCTTTTATCCTCACCCCCTCCCGAAAAAAATTTATTAAACAAAGATTCAATGGAAGAGATTATACCTGACGGAGCTTTGAAAAAGGAAAGTGTATAGACAGGTAGAGCAGTCAAGACGGACTTAAGAAGAACCAAACGACCACCAAAAGAAAGGAATCGACTTTGCCAACCAGACAATCTATTTTTAATGCGATTAACAACAGGTTCCCAAAACAATAATCGACGCGGATCGCCCCCAATCGAGAGCCCCAAGTAGAGAAACTGGATTTTACCTACTTTGCAACCCAACACGGAAGCCGCTTTTGACAACCACGAACCAGTAATATTAACCCCTACCAAAGAACTCTTATGAAAATTAACTTTCAATCCCGACATAGCTTCAAACAAAATGAGTCCAGCCCTCAACGCCCGCACATTAGCCCAACTTTTATTCCCAATAAGAAGCGTATCATCAGCAAACTGTAAATGTGACACAACCACAGGATCCGCGCGCCCCACACTATACCCCTTAAACAATCCTGCGTCTACCAACGCTTTCATCAAAACATTCAATCCTTCTGTTGCCAATAAAAATAAAAAAGGAGATAAAGGATCACCCTGGCGTAAACCCCGTTCAAGAGAAAACTCATCAGTAGGACATCCATTCACAAGAACAGAGGCAGTAGCGGTTCCTTCTTTCATTTTATGATATTAATTTTTAATATATCGTAAATCTCTAACTGTGAGATGGATTGAACATCGTTGGTCTCAATGATAATCAAACGAGTTTATATTTGCATAAAATTGTGTGATATATTTCATATGATATAAATTTACAATCTAACAATTAAATTTTTTTTCTTAAAAAAAAACAATTAAATTTCTAAAATCTATATCAAGTAAAACAATACTCTCTCAAATCTTTTCTATAAGACACACTTTATTTTTTAGTAGTACATCATTGATGTAACATTTTTTTGACAAAAACATTGTAACATTATATCGTGTAACTTCGATAATTTTTTTTTGACAAAAATATTGATGTAACATTATATGGTGTAACTTTGATCTCTCCTTATATATATATATATATATATATATGGAGTATTTTATTTTTTTTTGAAAGAAATATATGGAGTATTTGTTTAGCTTTCTTTTGAAATTAACAAACATTTAACCAACACACTTAGACTAAATGTCAAATGCTTAATCATCAATAACGAATTATTTATAATAGTTTGAATTCGATTCAAACAAAGTCATTTCGCCAGAAAAATTGGAGATTAACACACAAACAAACTATAGGTAAAGATTGGTGAACATTTTTTTATTACAAGATGAATAGGGAAAATGCGATAAAGAGGATTTGGTGAGTGGATATATACTTTACAAAAGAAAAAACCAGCGTGGGCTTCCTGTCCTTATCTCTAATCATCATCATCCCACCAACCCTAATATTTTAATGCCGTTTTACCGTTACTCCCACCATTAGCAGCAACGACTACTAAATGACGGTGATTGTACTACTTTCATTTTTCATATCTAACGTTCCATTTTAAGCACTATTCCCTTTGATTAAGAAGATTTTTAAAGAAGGAAAAGACAAACAATTGTATATCTGTTATCGTTGGATCAAGATCACACAATCGTTTTTTAATGCAATTTTTATTATGTTTTTTAAAAAAAATATTGAGCATGAAATCTCGATTGTCGGATTTTGATCCAACGATTGAGGACGTATGTAATGTATGACAAATTTGTGAATATGGGGAATCCTTGTCCAATAGTTTTCAACGAGCAACCCTCAATGATATTCACAATGAGAATATGGTGTATATTGTTATCAATTTAATCAGGATCCTCCTTTTTCTATGAACGAGAGAGTGGACAAGATCTTTTTTTCGAGTTTGTATCAGATAAAGGTTGTATGATCAAAATAGATCTGGTGGGAACAATTTTTTCTCATGGACTTGCTGCGTCTTTTTATAAGCTACTTCAAAGAGTGTTTACTGTTTATTGCTTATATTTTTTCTATCAATTTTATCATTATTATCTTGATCGAAAGAAATGAAATATTAATTAAAAATATATTTTTATGTCATTTTATATTCAATAGCTAGTTTAACTTCTAAATTTACTAAATACTAAACATTCAACCGGCTACCTTATTCACTATCAAGTAGCTTATTTGCTCTTGTAACCAAAAAAAAAGTTGTTTATTTGCTCTCCGTGATATGCTCATCCACTATCAGCTAGTTTATCAACCGTTGTTATTTTGCTTCAGATTGATTTGCTTCTTTTGCTCTTCATCACACATGCTGTAATGAATTTCTTTATAGGAATGTGAAGTTCTTTGTGACTAATATTTGTATATATGATAATCAAGATGGACATATGGTGATTTTCTCTTGTATCTTTTTGGTATCTTTAGTCATTTCATAATGCTCATTTTGAATCTAGTCAGATTGCATCACATTAGTGATTGCAATTTTCATTGTCATTTCTTTAAAAGTTGTGCATTTTTTATTGACTTGTTTCTTTCTTTATAAAAAAGATGAAAACCTTTTGAAAAAGTGTAAATATTATGGTTGAGTGATCTTCTAACATGTAGTTTTGACCACCCTTTAGCATAAGATATTATTCTCTCTAAAACTTGATTTCTTCGTACTCAAGAAAGTTTATTTGACAGTTACTAAAATTCTGTTAAAACTATATAAGTCTTTATATTTTATTTCTCAGTCAGAGTCTGTTTTGTGTCCCACAAATTCTTCATCTGCTGATATATGGAAAATCATTACATTATACTGTATTAGACGCCTTAATGGTCAAAATTCAGTTAAGTACTTGAACCGCATCGCGGAAATATCATGTTAACAAGGGATTATAACACATTTGAGGATAACAAAAGCATATTCAGAAGGCTTACAAACTTTCTGTTTATGAGACTCATTGCGTAAGCGGTCACATTTCACGCACTTATTTGGAGCTGTTAGATGAAGATGGCATGACTATGATTTTAAGCTCGTCAAAAACGGGAAGGTCTTGATCCAACGGCTCCAAACGACAAACTGCATGAATGCTTGGAATGCGAGATGGTAGTGAATCCAAAATCTGCTGCAGGGTCAAAATTGTGTCCCTACTTGCATTTCCACTATTTCTTAGCGAAAATTGTGAATTGCAGGCTTTTCTAATTTCCCTAAGGAAACCTTGCAATAAACACCTCAGATAAGGAATTCAGAAACAACGGCCAAACATTCCTATAAAAAGTGTACTATGGTCTGCACGAGTTTTGTTTCAAAATAGACCAATTTCTAACAAGCATTGATATACGGTTATCAGACGTTGGTCTAACTCACGCCCACCATTCTATATGCATTGCATTTGAGTATTATATATACTCAAACTACGAGTGTGATTCTTCGGTTTCTGCATTCAGCATAAAACTGGGAAATGCTAGTGTTATGTCCCTGAAATTAGAATCAAAAAGTGATTTAGAAACAACTGTGTCACTTGGAATAACGCAGCGATACCAAAAACAAAAGAAGACCGTTTAACTATTCATTTTGAGATCATTTAAAAAAAACATCATAATGCAATGAATGGATCTGTCATTTAATAAAATTTAAAACTTACATCAGATAAGGTAGAGTCATGTTCTTGAGTAATGATGGATTTTTTCCAACATATTCACTCCATTCTTCCAAGTCAATTTTTCCATCACCTTTTGTGTCTGTTTCTAGAAATGTCTGTTAACACCCCCCAAAATATATATAAGAAACATTCCATATAAAATTTATAAAATGATGATTTTATTTAGAGTCTGATAATGATAACAAACCTTGTCCACAATTGTTTCAACCACATCATCAGAGAGAACCAAATCAGATTCAACCAAAATCATCAATACCATCTCCTTCAACTGTAAATTTTCATATCACAATTGTCATAAGAATCATACAAATATATCCTATAGAAGACCACAGGAGTATTTACCTCTTCGCGCTCAATGTAACCAGTATGCCTCAAGTCATATAATCTAAATGCATCTGCAAAGAAGAATTTTACGTGGTCAGTAATCATATACTTAACGACATCATCTTGAAATTTAATATGCTAATGAATACGATGTGTTCTAATGATAGTCACCAGATTCGTAATTCATTCGGTACGCGGTTCGCATTATGTCAAGAATTCGGTACGTGAGGGGGGTATACAGAGTCGGTTCGCTTGGGTTCGTATTATTATACATGTTCATATCCTAATAATTATACTATCAACAAATTTTGGTCAAATTTTAAAAATAAAATATAAAATTAAATAGATTTTTTTATATCAAAATGACTTATATTTCTTACATTTTATTTTGTCTGCTCGAGGAGCTTTAGGATGAAAGATGCCCAAAGATCTGATAAATTCACCAAACTCTATATGGCCGTTGTGATTGACATCGAAGAGATCAAACATCTGCATGTAAAGAAGATCAAACAACTATACTTGAAAAGCTCTTTACATGTGTACGAACAACAATAATTAGATCAACATACCCTATCGACAAAGAGGTTGCGTTTGTTTCTGTTTCTAAAAAGAGCAAAGTGAAGCTCTTCCTGTTATACACATTACAAAAATCAATCGCAAGAAATGCATCTAAACAAGTACAAAAATATTGAATTTAAAAAATTACCTTTTGAATAAGTCCATTTTTCACAATAACTGCGCTTAATTTTTTGTACAACTCCTTCAAGATTTCCACCTCTCTTACTGTAACTGCTAGGTACAAGAAAAGATCTTCAAAACAATGTACACTATTCATATACAATTGGTTGCAAAAATGAAAGGAACCATGTTTGTAGCAGCAAATAAGTGTTTATGTATAAGTTATTTCTATAACAAAAGATAAATTAAGCCATAATCTGTTTTCATAAGCTATCCTATAGAACTTATTAAATCAAAATCAAAGTATATTTCTCTTGCCTATCTCAATGAATTATCTAAATCACACATCTACCTATAATTTTACAGATTATAAGATTACAATTCATTGATCAAAACAAATTAAATTTCCAAGGCAACAAAAAAACATGAAAAGGAAGCTTTCTTTACTTACATGGTGTTTCAGAAGCAAGGATAGAAAAATCTTCAGAACAAGAAATAAGCTCATTTTCTTTTACTTGTGAAGGTAAATTCTTATCTTTGCCAACTTCTGAGGATCCATCCATAATATTTTCTGCTACCTTTGAGCTACTGCAACCCATTCTTTATAACCAAAAAAACAGAAATTTGTTGATAGATAGATAGCTCTTTGAAGTAAACTTATGTGAATGATGATGATAATTTAAAATGTATACTATTATTATACTTACACATTTTAACTTAGATTTGAAAACATAAGCTTAATAAGGGTGTTGGAAACCAATGAAAGAAAAGTCAATTTTACAGCTATACACATAAAAAATTTATTTATGTTTAAGAGTTTTGTCCATATATGTAAATCATGTATATATTATTAATAAATTAATGGATGAGATGATATATGTGTGAAATTTATATGCATTGAAGCTAGGTTCCTAATAGTTTACTTTTATTAATTACACTTTTGGTCCTCGTGTTTTGATCTACTCACGAAACTGGTCCTGCCCTTTTAAAACAGAACAAAACGGTCCTTCAATTATCATTTTTGTTGCATTTTTCGTCCTACCTCCTTTTTTCAAACTCCAGAAACGCAGAGAAATGTCAGTTTTAGGCGGTTTTAGACCTACCCTTATGCTCAACCATGAAATCAACAAGGAATAAAACATGTAGGCACAAGGAATCTATTTTATTCAGCACATTAACCAAAAAAACCCTAATTTAAAACATATCTTAGAAATTAGGTGAATTCTAAGGTGAGGGCTCTACTAAGTCCCTCACCGGTGGACCACTTGGAACAACTATTGAGAATCGTTAGATTGATCAAGTTCATATATGATATTATACAGTAGATCACACATTTCTTATTTATATTATTTTTTTAATAAACTAATTATTTTTTCTTCCTCCCATCTAGTTCATGAACGTACCAAAGTTTGCATCCCCGAAAACTGCTGTCCACAAACCTCCACTATCGTTCTCACATATCCTATCTAAGATTATTCCTCTCATATTTGTCTCGGTTTTAATTATAAAGATGGAAGTTTCATTTTTTGAATTAACGAACAATTGCTAGAATGGATGAAAACAGAGGGATCATGCTATAAATATATCTTTTAATGAATCTTTACGTGAGAAGTGTTCTAAGATTGGATTAAATCAAGGGGTAACATGATATTATATGTATATTCAATCAACATTTTCAAAGATTATGCCAAATAATAAATTATTGTGATTGCTTGAATTTGAGATGAGTTTACGGTTGCTAAAGAAAATAAATCAAGATTCAAAACTGTGCTTAGAAGATGGTGATTTGGGAGTTGATGGTGGTGGTTGAATACATGTTAGTGAGATCAAAGAAATAAGAAAAAAAATATTGTGTGTTGGGTACATCGTAAGATCTGGTAGGAAAAGATAATCCGATGGTTTTTATTCATGGTTCACCATAAACCACTTAGTTGGTGGTTCATCCTAGAATCCACCTAGAAATTAGGTTTTTTTGGTTAGTGTGTTGAATAAAGTGGATTTTTTGTACCCACATGATTTATTCCTTGTTTATTTCATGGTTGAGCATAGGGGGTAGGTCTAAAACTATCATTTCTCTGCGCTTTTGGAGAATAAAATGGGGGGTAGGACGAAAAATGCAACAAAAATGATAGTTGAAGGACCATTTTGTTCTATTTTAAAAGGGCAGGACCAGTTTCGTGAGTAGGCCAAAATACGAGGACCAAAAGTGTAATTAAGCCTTTATTTTATGCAAATTGCTATTAATGCTGCGAGACTCATCTGTCCAACTCAAATGTCCCTTTTATAGTATCAAATGTGACGAACAGCTAGTGATAGAGAAATATGCAATAAATAATGTCATGAGGAAAAAACCTACAGGGGGGGGTACGTAATAATGTAAAAGTGTATTATTTTTCTTTAACGTTTGTTTACACAAACACACGTCTACTTCTATAAAGTAACTATATAAATAAATTCTTTTGAGGGAAACAGTTTGCGTATTAGACTAGATCCTCTCCAAGTCATTCCAGTAAATAATATATCTATTGCACATCAATTACATCAATCACTATTATAAATAAAAGATTTAATTGTATTTTTTCCTTTATCTTTTGTTAATTGTGCGATTGTGCACCCTTTTTTTGAGCGATTTTGCACCCTATCTTTTGCCCCCTTTCTTGTTAGATAGACCTTCTTGTGTTTAATTGCATTTTTCCCCTATATTTTTGTCAATTGTGCGATTTTGCATCCTTTTTCTTTTGTTTTAGGCGATTTTGCACCTCATCTTTTGCCCCCTTTCCCCTCTTTTAATGATGATTTTGAACAAAAACACAATTGACAAAATATGGGGTGCAAACATCGCTAAAAAAAAACAGGGAGTGCAAAATCGCACAATTAACAAAAGATAAGGGGGAAAGTGCAACAAGCCTAAATAAAAATCTATATTTTAAATACATTCAATTAACGATGTATACGGTCTTTATTATAGACTATATACATCATCTAATTAATGAATCTAAAATATTTATTTTTGTTTATAATAATAATCGAAAAGATATAATTTATCAACTATAAATTCGTCTGCCATCCGCTACATTATCAACTATGCTCTATTTTTGTTAAAAAAACAGAGTCATAGTGTTATTCATTATCATTAGCAATTTGAATAAGTTAAATGGGTGATGCCGAAATTTCGGTAAAGTGTTAGGTGAGCATGCGCGTGTGCCTGTGTGGGTGTCGTTTGTTTGCTACTGGGTGACAAAACCACAAAAGAAAAAAGTTCAAAAGTTACTTGATTATTTAGGTCCTTGTCTTCATGATTTCATCGTATAGGCTACTAATTTGTTGTTGTAGATTATTCAAAATAAAAATTGTGTAAAATAAAAATGCACACTTAGGAAAAAAATGCCTACGTATAATGGACTCAAATGCTCATTACTGAGAAGTCAAGTAAGTTGAACACCTAAGTAAAAAACCAAATAGAAGGAAGCGGAACGCCACAATGGGTTGAAATAAAGAACGAAGACAAATTGTAATCAGGGAAAAATGAAATAAACAATAGAAGAAGAAAAATTAGGGAAGAAGAAAAAGAACCAAATGCTCCTTTATTTTCTTGGTTTTTATGTGGTTAGTGCATAATATGGTTATGAATGATGTGACTTAGTGGGATGGATATTTTATTTATTTTTTTTTGAAGAAGAGTTAGTGGAATAGTCATTTTCTTCTTTTTCTACATGATTTATTTTATTTCTTAATTTATTAAATAGAATGAGAGTTTTGGTGGGAAAATTTGGAGGGAAAAATTATTAGAGAATTTGTATGATTATAGTTATAAATGATGATGATAAGACCGGAGGCAGTAGAAGCAAAAATCCTATTTTTTAATTCATTCAACAACTAATGAACTACTACTTATTAAATCTAATTTTTTTTTTTTTTTTTATAATTGAGATTCGGAGGAGTATCATTTAAGGTCTTTAATCAATAGCATTTTCCATAATTTCTTACAACTTTTAGTGAGTAGAATGACTTTTGTTGAATGAATGCAAAATCCACTCTTTTCACAGCTGGAGTGAATACTCTAGATTGATTTTTTTTTCTTTCAGAAAATAATGCGGAGATATTTTTTTTGAAGAAGCTAAAATGGAATATATTATTGAACGCCTGAATATTTCAGCACAAGAAGTGCTAAAAACCCAGCTGAAAAATATCAAATACAATCAAAGAAATCTGGGGAACAAAAACAGGAAAAACCAAAAAAAAGAGCTACCCTGTTACATAATAATTCCCAAGCAAGGTAAAGGATTTAACCACCAAGAATGGTAGGAGAAAACAAAACTAGGACGATTAGCTTTCAGCCACCAGTAAGATTGAAGCTTAACTTTATCTAGCAATTGATTAATCGAAGCTTCTGTTTGGTGAAAAACCCGAGCATTCCTTTCAAGCCAAATCACCCACACACAAGATAACCATATAAGATGAAAAGCGGAGCGATTGTTTTTTGAGAAGCCTCCTAAGGTGCCAAATTGATACAAATGGTCTGGCACATGTTCAGGAAACACTATGTGGTAACTAAGCCAATGAGAAATACAATACCAAAGTTTACCAAAAAAATCACAGGAGAGGAATAAATGTTTTGCATCCTCCAGCATACCGCATCCACCCACGCATAACTGAGCATTTGGAAGTAAAATGTGTCTTTTAATTAGATTGTCCGTTGTTGGTAATCTATCCCGCAACAGGCGCCAAGCAAAGAGACTAATTTTCAGGGGAACTTCCTTGTTCCAAATTTCTGACGTGTGAGTTGCTGACAAGTTGTTGCTGATTGGTGTTAACAGATGGTTATAAGCACTTGTGACATTATAATTGTTGGAAGCATGTAAGTGCCAAATCCACCTGTCATAATGATTAAGCTGCAAAACAATATTAGTTAAAATATCACAACACTCCCGCACCTTATCCTCCTCCCAAGCAAACAAACGACGCCGCCACTTCCAAGCTTCCCCCTCTTCTCCCCACCCAAACGAATACATTTCAGCCACCGTTGCCATTTTAATAATGCGGAGATATTAACTATTATTTTCACTTTATCAATTGTTAAGATTTATAGTGGTAAATCTTAATCATTGATAATATAGAAATAAATTATCAAAACTCCACATGATTTCTCAATATTTTTCTTTTCTCAATTAAGAGATCAATTTCCGTAATATACCCGTGGCCTCCAAAAGGTAATCTAAAATCTATTATTTTTTGAAATGCTAACAAATATCTTAAGGGTGTGTTTGGATTGAAGGTTTAGGAGGAGAAAGGAGGGAAGAATTCACTTTTATATTTTAAATTACGAACAATGTAAAATATTTTTTTCAAAATAAATTAAGTATTTTTGAAATATTATATGATCATTTATCATGTTGTTAATTCAATTTTTTTAAAATCATTTTATAATGTCCAAATTTTAAAAAAGAAAAGTAAACCCTCCCCTCCTAAATTCTCCATCCAAACATACCCTAAAGGAATAATTTTTGGTTGGTCATAACCATAAAATTTGATCACACACACCTATAAAAAAAAAACATCAGTTAGTTATTTTAATAAAAAGAAAAAAATGATTCTTCTCCTTTTACCTCTTTTCTTCTATTTATGCGAGTATGTTTAGATAATTTAGATTTTGTAACCACTTGCGAGTTAAGGACATTTGTTAAGCAACTTAACATAATATTAGTAGTATTTTATTGAAGATTGTATAATCAACTTGTTAAAAGTTCGATTATCCTCTTTTGAACATAAAACTTTTCTTTTTATGTTTCATAGCAAATCTTCTTATGATACTTGTTAGCATGACTTCTTCTTTTTTCAAAGTAGTCTAAAATTAAAATATTTGGATTTTTTTCCAACAACGATTAAAAAATATTTGGTTACACACAAATTTATTCAAAATTTAGTGATAATATTAAAATTATCCTGTCCATATACATTTTCTAAAAACTTTTTTCATCTCTCGCATAAATTTTCATGGATATGTGACTAATAGGAGAGAATATGGATATTGAAAATTTAATTTCAAAACTGAGATATTTGTATCTTTTCAAGGTGTAACAAGTTTTTTAAAGGACGTGATTAGACAAATTTAAATATTTCGTAGTGAAAATGTGAAATTATTTTGATATAAGTGAATTTGTTGAAGTGTAATTTCTACATTTATGCTTCTATAGAAATATTCATTTATATGTAACATTCTTAAGTAGATGCACCCGAAGTAATCTTTAAGATCATGAAAGTAATCCAAGAAACCATAAAGTTAACAAACCTAATTTAAATTTATTGATTGATCGTAAGATTAAAAATATAGGTAAATTCTAGGTTGCATTTGAAAAATTGTAAGTAAATTACACACAACTGTTTAAAACCAGTCGCATGAATTCTACTAACCAGTCACATAAACATTGTGATTGTGAAGCAGAATTCGTTTGCAATGAAAATATGAGGAAGAAGAAGTAGCATGGTTAGAAAGAAATAGAAGGGGGACTTTTCAGTGCGTTTTTTTTTATAAAGAGATGTGAGAATGAATTGAAAAAGTTATAGAGAGAAAAGTATGTTTAACCCGTGCCCCGGGGGCACCGGTTAGCAGGACCCAACTTTAAATGAGTAAAAGAGTATAAGAGATGAGGAATGTGTTGAACGTGCAATATTCATTGAATCCTTTAATTACTTGTATAAAGTACTTGAAAGTTGAATCCCTTAATTAATTACATGTTGGTTGTGATACATTCTGAATAGAGGTTTTGACAGCAAATCTTTGTCTACCAAACCCAGATCTCACCCTTTGAGATCAAAGAGGTTAGTCTCTAGCCTAGCTTTGAGAGTTGGTAGCTTTAGTCTAAAGAAGAACATGTTGGAATATTTTATTATTTAATAATATTTCAATATGATTATGTGGGTAAATATTGTAATAATAATTATATTAGTTATTTATCAATTGTGAGTCTTAATTGATTAGTGATCAAATTAAGTAATAAAGCTAATTAGATTTCTATTTTGGATAATTAATTATTTAATTTATTGATATGGACTCAACATGAGTGGATATCCGGATGACCCATTAACGGAATAATGGGAAACCTAATGGCCATCCAAATAAAAGAGGCTATGGTCCCCAATACACCGTACACGACAAACTCTCTTCTCCCCATCTGAAGAGAACTTGAGGCATAAAGGTACCGATTGAGGAAGAACCAAATCAGCCGCCGCTAAATCTATTGTGTGTTTCAGATCATCTCCTCTCTTTGGTTATCGTTGTTGATTAGAGGGCTGCTATGAAAGCTTTATCCAGGTATTCCTAATACCCTAATTCTTAATATCCTTGATAAATCAAACATGTCGTAGATCCGATCATAATCATATTCAATGTTTTGTTTGCTTCCGCTATTGATTCATAATTGTTGAACATGTTTTATGAAATCTGTTTTTATTAAGACCTAAATTTCCAACAGAACATAGCTTAGTTCAGCCAAAAACAGTATGCAGGAAAGACTATAGAAGATGAAGAATATATTTCCTTGGAGAATTCAATCTATGTATTATAGTGTCATGCCCTTTACAATCAATAATTGGAAAACGATGAAATTACACATCAAGCACATCATACATAATTGGTACTAGCTTTTGGAAGGATAGATGGGTTGGGGGAGCACCCCTCTACTTGTCATTCCCTAGACTTTTCGTTCTATCAAATCAAAAGGAGGCCAAGGTGGGGGAGGTTCAAGATGGGGGGTGTGAGTGGAATATTACGTGGCGGAGGGATCCGTTTTTGTGGGAGCTTGAACTTATCCATAATTTGATGGTTTTGTTGGAGGAGGTAGCTTTTGGAGGCGAGGAAGATAAGTGGGTGTGGACTCCGGAGGAGGACGGTTCTTTTTCGGTCAAACCAACTTATTCCATTTTGGAAAATCTCTTCCTTGTGGTAGACGATGTGAGTGCTATTTATGAGGGGGTTTTCTCCTCGATTTGGAAGAGTCCGGCTCCTTCCAAAGTAGTCACATTCTATTGGTCCCTACTTCTTGATCGTATTCCTACGAAGGATAATCTTGCATCTCGACATACCTTGGATTCGGGTGTGTCCTTACTTTGTGTTTGTGTGGAAGGTGTGTTGAGACTTCTACCCATCTCTTCTTGCATTGTGATGTCTCCTCTTTAATTTGGCGTGGTATTTTAAATTGGCTCGGGATGAATTTTATTACCCCTCATAATTTGTTTGCGCATTTTGAGTGTTGGAATAATGAGGTGGTCTCGAGAAGGCTTAGGAAAGGTTTTTTGTTGATTTGGCATGCCACTATTTGGTTGATTTGGATGGAAAGAAATGCACGGATTTTCAATCACAAAGAGAAGGATGTTGGGGAGTTAGTGGATGAGATTGAAGCGGTGTCTTGGGTGTGGATGTTGAGCAGACTAAAGATAGCATCGTTCCTCTTTTATGAGTGGACTTGGAACCCTAGACAGTGCCTAAATAGAAGATGAAAGGTGCTGGCTTTTTTGGATCTGCTGCAGAGGCTTGAGTGGCTCGGTTTTATCCATTCTATGTGCAGGTGGTTTTTATTGTTTAGGCTATAGGAAAGGTAATTATATAGTTTGTTTTTTGCCTTTTCCTGTGGCTGTTTTTGGCTGTGCTAGTACTGTTTTACTGCTGGTTTCTGTCGAACAGTTGGCTTCCTGCTGTTGTTTTTGCTGTAGCCATTTTGCACTTCTGGTGCGTGGTGTTATAATATTATGCCGATTAAAAAAAAAGCACATCATACATAAGTCAGATGCTATGAAGCACAGACTCACACAGAGACATTAGACAGACACGTCGACATCGATAATAATTTAAGAAAATGATATAATTCAATATAATCATATGTGTTGTGTTGTGTAGGCGTTGGATATGATATATATCGACACTGAGAGACGCCTAATCCGAAACGTATATCTACTTCATAGGTCAGATGTGAGGAGGAAACGATCAAACGACACATCATGCATATCATTCATGATTTATCTGTATGTTAACCAGCAAGATATTGATCATATATAGCACCTTGTATGTTCAAAGATACATTTACAAGAATTTGATATCACAGAAGCAACCTGTTCATAGTCATTTACCGTTGCTGGGGAAGAGCTTCGTTTGGTAATACACAGATAAAATACGTGATACTTTAGTTAGTTAACCAAATTCATTATAGCTTATTATTTGTCCCACATCGCTCAGACTTAACATGCGTGAATGTTGAGGGAAATATAAATAAAGAGCTATTTGCAACATTGCAATATACTTACCTGGATGGGGTCAATGGATGATCATGAAGGTCCATGGCCTAGGTTGGTGACCTCCATTGCACTTCGGAGGGGTGCCTATCTAAGGTGTTCTCAAGTAGAACAGCCTACATCATAGTTTGTTGCTGTGGGGGCCTGCGTTCGCGCGGCCCCTTCCAATAATAGTTTAATTATTTTTTTAAGAAACATTAATCATGGTTTTGCAAAAATATTTTCCAATTGCTTCAGCTGATCCGACAATCAATAAAATGAAAAAAAAAATATTTAAGTTGATTTTTTTTTTTAAGAAGTTAAATTTGCCTTATTATGTGACATTTAGCCACAACTAGCATCACAAACTTAGTTTCCAAACAACTTGCCCCAAAATTCAATTAAAATTGTTGTACAAAGAAAACATTCATGATTTAGTAAGATGAGACAATTCATTACATTCAAACAAAAATGCAATTAAATATGAACACCAATATCACCTAGCGTCAGCATCTGCATCTCGCAAGTAAGCAATCAACGCATCGAGTGCCTTCTCATCTCTTGCACATGCGTCTGTTTTTTTTTTTTTTAAATGACCTACCAAATTATAAATTCAAACACACAAAATGCAAAAACCTAACTAACCAAAAAGAGGAACACTAACTAACCAAATTGACGGATGCGAGGGTCTTTGAAGAAGATAAGCTAACCCACCCAAATTGGTCGTGGAGAGAATGAAACATGAGACGAGGAGCACACTTCAAGGTCCCAAACCAATACCATTAGACCAACCCAAGTGGATTTATAATCGGAATATTTAAAAACTCAAAGTCCATGTGTTTTGACATTAAATTATTGTAATTTCCGTTTCAAAACTTTTTGAATTTTAAAATAGTCCAAACAAAAGTAACATGTTTCATATTATAAATCTGAAATATGTATAAGTAACACTCAGAAATTACCAGTTCGATGATCACCGTCAAACATGCTCATTTCAGAACATTAGCTTATACTCAGACTGAATCAGATATGGACCTCATAGGTTTCGATATCTGCTGGAGCGAGTGTTGTGTTATGTAAAAGTGTATTCTCATTATTGAATTATGGTTTGATACAAAGCTCCTATATATAGCAAACTGAGTACACAACAAACTGAGTTACTTGAGAGCTAAGTAACTTCCACAACTAACTTCTAACTAACTTGTAACAAGCATATCCTAACAATTACTCTCCTAAACTGAACCTTATGACAAACAAATTTAGTTTACAGACATATATCACAAAGAATTAAGACATTTCACAGATGCCTAGTTTCTCCCTCAATTTGCAAAAGGTTTCCAGCTTCAAAAGCCAAGTCATAATATCTGCAATCTGTTCCTGAGTACTCTCACCACTCCTTCTTCTGTAAGATCTCTGAGAAAGTGGTATCTCACATCTATATGTTTGCATCTCCCATGCATCACTGGGTTTTTAGACAGTTTGATAGAGGAACTATTATCACATAGTATAACTGTGCACTCAATATGGTAACAAAGTTGAGTCTGGATGCCTTAGTTGCTTATAGGCGTGCTGAAAATGATGTATGTAACTTTCTTGGTCGACCATTGAGTTGTCCTCTAACTGGTCTATTCCCATGTAATCTTTATTCGAAAAATGTAATTGAGGGGAGGATATTTTTGGACTGCGTATTACAAACAAATTTGCAGCTCAAACATATTTCTTTCTCCCGATATTGTTGGTCCATCCTTCTCCAAATCTTCCTAATATGGAATTGATGTCGCCTTCATCTTCAGCAATGAGGAGGAGCAATCATCCTTTACAGTGATGTCCTTGAGAGAACCTTTCGTCGCAGTTAAAACAAAGCCCCTTTTCACGACGTTCAGTGAGTTCCGCTTTGGAAATTTGCCAGAATCTGGGTTCCGTTGCTGGAGTAGAGAGGAGCGCTGGTGTTGGTCGAATTCCGGTCTTGTTTTGACGCGGAGATGGTGGCGTCCATGGTTGGATATTTAAACATGATACATGCAGCTAACAAAATTGGATATTTAAACATCATTGTCTATGGTCTTAACTTGGAAAATCAATGAACGTACTTGTTTTACTCTTTAATATGCAGGGTACTTTGGGAATGAAAACATAGCATTCTTCAAATTTTAGTGCTTATAATTTGTTTTGCAAAAGCTAAATGAATTGTATTAATTCAATACACAAGAAGTGAATAAGTGTATAGTCATTTACCATTGCTGAGGGAAAAGATTCGTTAGGTAGCACACATGAATCAGAGGTTTTAGTTTAGTTAACCAAGTTCATTATAGCACCATTTGTCCCACATCGCTCGGATTTCACATGTGGCAGTGTTGAGGGGAATATAAATAAAGAGGTATTTGCATCATTGTAACATACTTACCTGGATGGGGTCAATGGATGATCATGAAGGTCTATGGCCTAGGTTGGTGACCTCCATTGCACTTTGGAGGGGTGCCTACCTAAGGTGTTCTCAAGTAGAACAACCTACATCATAATTTGTTGCTGTGGGGGCCTGCGTTCGCGCGGCCCTCTTCCAATAATAGTTTAATTTTTTTTTTTGAGGTATTGTATTGTTTTTAAAGAGCATGAAATACCTTGCTCAAGAGAATTTAGAAATTTTTGTTATACTCATTTACATCTCTAATTGTGGATGAAATCATTTTTTTAGTGATTAATTGTTATTATATTTGTTAAAAGTGACAGTATTTCAAATGTTAAAAATAAATTCAATTACTGATTTTTTTTAGATTCAAGTTAATATATTTAAATTATCAACAGTTAGCAAATTTATGATTTTTAAAATTAAGTAATTAATATTTTTACATTTAAAATATTAATAAATGTGTCAAATAATAATTTAATTTGAATACATCATTGACTGTGTAAATTTATTAGACATGCATCCATAATTTGATTGGATGCATGTGCAATGTTACTGTTAGTACAACTACATAAAAATCAATCTCATATGATAAATTCTCATTAAATAGCTAATTTGCACTACACTGCAACATTTCTAAAGAAAAAGAAGCAGAATGCACATGTGGAAGAGAATCGTGTAATATGACCATAAGATGGGAAAAAGGAAGTATATATGAGTTTTGGATATAAATCTAGCAATTGAGGGGTTCATTCTGATTCTCATGATTGTCCTGAATTTCTTGATATCAGCCTCCAACGGTTCCTTTTCTGGTGAAGACTTTGGAGCTTCAGCTAGGCAGTACACAATCCCTTATACCTGGCCCAATTCGTAATCTGCTCCTTTAGAGATTGGTACTACGGAATTGAAATATGCACGAAGAAACTAAATGACGGCTTCAGCTCAGCAGCATATTCTTCTTTTTTATTTGAACGGTGTATCGTCTTCAAAAACTTAAAAAAGAAAAAGACAAGGCACAACAGCCAAATGCATATACTTCAAGCAGCCACAAACTAAATAAAAGACAAACAAAACAGCAGAAAAGATTTATTCGACAGAGTGAGTTACCAATTTTGGCTATACTTTTTAAAGGAGTAAAATATAAGTATAGATCTAAACTTAGGTCCACATTGCTCATTCTCCATCAAATTGACAAAAACGATTTTAAGTCTGTACAATATTTTCATGTTGAGCACTAGCATTAAAGACTGTCTAAGGGTCCAAACCGCATTATGACATCTGAATGCACAAATCTCTGGTAAATATTTAAAAACAAAAATACATAACATATACAAATATCACATCTTAAAAAGAAAAATGGAAATACGGATAAAATAAAAAAGACGTAGAGAATGAAGATACGAAGAAAAAAGAATTAGAATGCTCGTGGATTGCCACACATTATGGCAATGTCCGGTGAGCATAAAAAGGATGTTCTCAATGCACTGAAAATTCAGATATCTACCTTATTCTGCGGCTTGGCTTTGCTGTTCCCGTAACATTTACAACTTCTGCTTCCCACTCTTTTTTCTACAGAAAGAAAGAGAGAGAATTGGATACATTACAATTTACATTAGGAGGAGAATATAACAAATCAATCACTAAGAAGACCAGATAAGCCTACCATTGTGTCTCTCATTTTCTCAAATAAGATTGATTTTACATTATCTTTACAGACCTAGCGACAAAGTTCAAGAGTCAACCATTTAGAGGATGCACTGACATTTTGATCTTGGTGATCAAAGAGTTCCGGAAGAACCTTCAAAATTCTTTTTGGGGGCACGATTTTAGCTCCAAATTCACTAGCAGTATGAAGACAGATAATTATATCATTATATGAGAGCAACAAAACAGACACAGCTAGTATAGATTTTGCAACGCAATTCCAAACCTTAAAGCTTGAAACATAACATCTATTGCAGGCACCACCGCTTTAGCAAATTTTTTCTTTATCACTTTCTCCATTGCATCCTAAAATCACCAAAACCTTAATAAAGAAATGGTCAAAAAACATGACTAGTAGATGCGAAGTTATTGATGTGTAAACTAAATCCCAAAGAACCTTAAGAAAAAGAGAATTCACCATATCAAAAATATTATGAACCAAAACAAGGAAAATAGAAAACACTAAAACAGGGCTAAATGAAAGCATAAGATATATAGTTTTGACGAAAAGAATTGCCTTATCAGTCGGGGCAATGGAAAACAGGACTAATTGAATTCAGAAGTTTCATAGACTCATAAATATGCAACAGAAAGTGAGCTGTATTTCTGCGTGTTCCAATATAATCAGGGCTCTACAATAGACTTTCATCAAAAAGAAATTTCACATGCCATACCATTACTCTGGACAATCAAACATCAACAATATCCATCCACTACCGTCTCACCTTTTCCATTTCTAGGTTCTACAAACTCAATTCCTAAACTTGCATCAGTTTACAACCTCTAGATTTTGAGCAAAATTACAGAATAAAGCAAATGCAGCCGTAAATGTCAAAATATTTACAGACCACAATATGCAATACATAGTACAGATTTTGCAAAAACCCACTACCAGAGGCCAATCACTCAATTCAAAAACCCACTATCATCAATTTTGAGACAACTATATATTGGTTAGAAACAAATCTTTTAGTACTAAGAATTTCAGAGTTGGAAATCGAGATATACTAGATTATGAAATTCATTGGAGATATATTTCATAAGCTATTGAATTAGTATAGTTCAATCAAGTACTTACTAAGTTTTTGCAGCTATATATTTTCTTGTCTAATGTAAATGACAGTAAAGTGTAGTTATTAAAACACCAAGCTAACAAGACAACCTTTGTTGATAGTGCAACAACTCACAAAGTAAAGTAATATGAAATGAGGGAAAAGTGTATTCATCTTATTCAATGTTTAAATCTGAAGTACAATTGACATATACACACACATTGTTATGGTACTGCTAAGCTACATTGTACTACACTTATTGTCCTACATTCAGATAACTTGTACTGCAAGTTATTGATCAAAACTATCTCTCTTAGTCTTATTTAGCTCATGGTGTAATATCCCCCCACATGTTGGAGGCTGGTAGATATCTATCATCCCCAACTTGGATAGCAAATTGTTGAATGGTTGTGGAAGCAAAGCTTTGGTGAAAAAGTCTGCAACTTGATCTTTGGATGAGACTGATAGTAACTTGAGGATGTTGGCTTGAAGTTTCTCTCTTACAATATGGAAGTCTATCTCCAAGTGCTTTGTACGCTAATGAAAGACAGGATTGGCAGCTATGCGGATTGCACCCTGATTATCAGAATAAATGACAGGAACTTTGGGACAATTGATTTGCAAATCCTTGAATACATATAAGATCCATTGGAGTTCACAGGAAGCTGCAGATGCACAGAGATAACTTGCTTGGCAAGGAAGATGATTTCATTCCTATTTACAGATTACAGAAAACGATCTTGTTAAAATAATTCTTCTGCTTAGAAAAAGAATAAAAAATCTTACAAAGAAACAAATGAATGTGTTTGTGTATATATTTATGCCATTGCTCCTTCATGATGATGGCTCTTCTTGTTTCATTCTTAGCTTTGCTTTAACTTCATATGCAATTCCAGGAATTTCTCACCATCCTTGGTGATAATAGGAACATGGAATTTTTTTATATGTGCTAGCATATAGTTGATAGTTCTAACTCAAAATAATAATTTAGAAAATGTTATGTTATCTTGAAGAAAATCATTTTCCTTATAGTAACATGCCAAAATCTGCTATATGTTGGCACATACCCTTGTAACTTGAAATAACCTCAGTTAGAGAATGTAATCCATCTATCTATTAAAACAGACTCTTGATCTCAGCAAAAATCTTATGTGGCACTTCACAAAACATTTTATCCCTTTGTTTCATTCCATTGTATTATATTTCATTCTATATACTTGTATCTATTGTGAGTGTTTGTAACCTATATTTATTTATTACCACTAATTGTCTCTACGTTTATTTTCTATTCTTTTACAAATTGTATCTAGATTACTCCATAACCCACAGTCTACAAATTTTTCTACCGTTACCTAACCCTTAATTATGTTTCCATTCAATTTGACCCCACCACAAACAAGCTTAATCTGAAATCTCATACACATTTTCCTTCTACTTCTACTTCTACAAAACAAATATATCTTTTTTGTTCAATATGACTATAGTGGATTTCTAGAGAAAGAAGTCGCCACATCCCTCAAATAAATAATTTGTAGGGTATCGATAACTAAAAGAAAGACAATATAAGGGAAGAAAACAATAGACTTGAATAAAAATCGCAAAAATATGATTTACGCCGTTGCCGGGGATCGAACCCGGGTCACCCGCGTGACAGGCGGGAATACTTACCACTATACTACAACGACTTGTTGATCCTTGAAAGAAATTAACAATACATCTCCCTAAACGATGGTTGAATATAAAAACACAAGTTATATATTTGTTTAAAGGACCTGCAGGACAAAAAAAATATTGTTGGGGTGAGAGAGGCTCGAACTCTCGACCTCAGGATCACTCAGAAGCTATGAGACCTACGCGCTAGCCAACTGCGCCACCACCCCAATGATGTTTTTGTTCAATGTCAGAGAACTCATCGGTTAAAACGATTTAATCTGGTGTTGTACTTATTGCTCTTATTTTTTATTTTATTTTTTGACAAAATGTTATGCTCTTAATTAAGAAGGGGTAAGTGAGTAATAATCCATGAGTACCAGGCTTAATGCTTTTAACCTGGGAAAAAAGCTCTTCTCTCAACAAGTTTTGCTCATTTCCAACCAAACTTTCGAAAAAGCCCCTGACGTGGGTTAACTCACACATGTGTTAATCCTGCGCGAGTTAGCTCACGCTGCGTGTTGTTTTCAAGGCCAGGCAGAACCTCATTTTCTCATTTTCCATCTAAAATAGAAGAAAGACTAATGATTGATACCAACACAGCCACTATTCTCAAGAGTTTCTGATTTACCTATCCATTGTTGTGTGTCTTGCAATATCACTTGGACTATCATGCTATTTTGGATAACACTTACAATTGCTCATCATCTTGGCACTTCAATTTCCAACCATTTTTGTACCGGTACAAAAACATTTAGTTGTGCACTATAAATGTCACCCTATTTGTATAACCATGTTGTTATAAACACAGTACTAAAATACTAATTTTACTAAGGTATGAGGAGTATGTTGAACGTGCAATATTCCTGGAGTCCCTTAATTACTTATATAAAGTGCATGAATCCCTTAATTACATGTTGGTTGTATACATTCTGAATAGAGGTTATGACAGCAAATCTTTGTCTGCCAACCCCTGCCCACACCCTTTGAGATCAAAGAGGTTAGTCACTAGTCTAGCTTTGAGAGTTGGTGGCCTTAGTAAAGACTATAGAAGATGAAGAATAAATTTCCTTGGAGAATCCAATCTATGAATTAGTGTCTTGCCCTTTACAATCAATAACTGGAAAATGATGAAATTACACATCTTACATAAATCAGATGCTATCAAGCACAAACTCAGACACAGACACAGACACGACACAGACACGTCGACATCGATAATAGTTTGAGAAAAAATGTTGTGTCGGTGTCAGACATGATACATATCCGACACCAGGAGACGCCTTATCCGAAGAGTATATTTGCTTCATAGGTTAGATGTAAGGAGGAAACGACACATCATGCATATCATACATGATTTATCTATATGCCAACCAGTAAGATATTGATCATATATAGAACCTTGTATGTTCAAAGATACATTTACGAGAATTTGATATCACAGAAGTAATCTGTTCATAATCATTTACTGTTTCCAAGGAAAGAGTTTCGTTTGGTAACACAAATAAAATATGTGAGACTTTAGTTAGTTATCCAAGTTCATTATAGCGTATTATTTGTCCCACATCGCTCAAATTTCACATGTGGGAGTGTTGAGGGGATTATAAATAAAGAGGTATTTGCATCATTATAAAATACTTACCTGGATGGGGTCAATGGACGATCATGAAGGTCTATGGCCTAGGTTGGTGACCTCCATTGCACTTTGGAGGGGTGTCTGCCTAAGGTGTTCTCAAGTAGAACAGCAGCCTACATTATAATTTGTTGCTGTGGGGGCCTGCGTTCGCGTGGCCCCCCTTCTGCTAGAGATTTTTTTATTTTTATCTTGTAGCTTCGCTTTCCTCCATAATTAAAAGATAGAAAATCCTATTATAATGTGGTAAAGATAGAAAATCCTTCCATTAATAAATTAGATAAACATACTTAGTTAAATATAACTTTATTTTTACAACAAATATCATAGACATGGATGCTCATGTAACATTATTCAAAAAAAAAAAAAAAAAAGATAATTTAATAGAAGCATTTTAATCTCTGTCCTCAAAGTTCTGTTGAAAACCCTCAAGCTAGCTCTATCCATTTACCCTTAATGTATGATATGTATGTTCACCCACAACGATTCTGCTCTGCATCCTCAAGTTTTATTCACTAAATTCTTCCTATCTAACCCTCAATATCATTTTGTTAAAAGGTACGTGCAAATGCAAATCAATAAAAATTATCATTGTCTATTTATAACAAAAACATATCAGTGAATTCTACTAAACCGTTTTAGTCAACTTAGAAATGAGTATTATTTATTGAATAATCGTTAGAACTTATTTTGGACTATTGCTGCAAAACTTGAACAAAAAGAAGATAATGATGAAGCATAAAAGTTTCAAAACGTGTGTCGACACACTTAAGTTTTAGTTCCGATTAGCACCCACTAGTTTATGTCAACCTGATGCAAATGGATATGCTAGTCAGGGGCCGTTTTTTTGGGAGTGCAAAGAGCTCAACCGAGCTGGATCTCCTAAAGTGATGGGCCTCAAGAAAAAAATCATTGCTCAATATCCCCACCCCCACTCAAAAAGAAAACTAAACATGTTTCATGTTTCAATTTCTAAGTAAAAAAATCAGATTCCATGTTTCTATTTTTAAGTTAAAAAAGCACATCTTTAGTAAAAATAATTGGTAATTTTGATTTTGGTGGTTAATAATCATTATACGAGTGTTATTTTCAATTTAAATAGAAGATTAATCTTTTAAAAAAATTGTGTTTTTTTTTTTTTTTAATTAGGGACCTATTTTTACTACGAGAGCCGAGCCTCTAGTTTTGTAGGGACGACCCTGATGCTAGTGAATATCCATCAGGATACTTTAAAAAGTATCCTTGATCGTGAGTTCGTGAGTTGAATATTCACACCAAGGATCAATTATAGTTCACAATATAAAGTTCTCTCATTTACTCTCGTGCCTTAAAAAAAGAATAAATGATTAACTTAGAATTATTTTCGCAGAATTTTGATTCAAAAAATATGATTTCTGTGTCTATTTTCTACTTTTTTCCATGTCTATTTTCATATGATTAATTTAGAAGTACATTCAACAATGGTTACAACGAACAGTTAATTAGTAATAACGTTCACAGTTATTCATAATAGTTGCAATGGTTTGTTGATAGGTGCTTGTCCTCTTTCCCTCCATACAAAAATTTACATACGCGCGCACACGCACACTCACACTTTTTTCTTTTTGTGTAACTTAAATAAATAGATAATCCTCAGTTGATCCTTTGATTCATATGATCTCCCTCTTTCATTTTTCCATCAAAATTCTTAAGTTCCTTTCTCATTTCATTTCCTACATCTCTTACACAAAAACGCCATTTCTTAATCCCACTGACAATAACTTTACATTTTTGTCTGCTTCAAAAAAACTTTACATTTTTGTCTGTTAATTTAATATTTTTGTTTTTGTCCGTTTATTTAATTTATTTAACAAACAAAATTTTAAAAATGTAGAAAGTTGTTTTCGAACTTACAACTTCTCATTAAGGGCAAACAAACACAACAACCATAACAATATATATCGGTAATAACCTCTTCAACATCATTTCTCAAAAATAAAAACCTCTTCAACATCATAACAATATATAGATTTAGGATTTAAATTTGAGGGTGGTGACCACAACAGGACTCCTAACCACATGACTCACATCCATCCAAGTTAGATATCCGAAATCCAATTTCTTTAATCTTGTCATGCTTCCAACTTCATTCCTCAACTTAAATCTTAGCTTCTCATTCTTCTCATGGAACACCAACTTGTTTGGGATAACACTGACATGAAACCCTTTGATAGGAGTAATGTTGGCAACATAAACTGTTTATGCCTCACCAACATTGGTCACTGTTTTGTGGAACTCTTGTATTCTCCTCCAAGAAGAATTTCCACCATTGAAGAAAGCAATAAAAAAAGGGTGGTTAATATCCAATGAAGGTTTAGAGCAATCATTGAATGTGGATCTTGTAATGGTAGTGATATGTTTCTGTGTGAAGTTAAGTCCATAGAGAAGATTAACATAATCTTGTGCACCAACGTCATAAAGAAGACCGGGGTCAAGCGCTCTAGTAGTATCAACATAACTAGCTCCTAATGCAAGAGGAGTTGCAACTTTGTTACCTTCTCCGATGTCTTTGATATGTTCCTTAGCATTATCAAATATGGTTGATGTTGTCATAATTGCTGACCTTATAGCTGCAGGGTCCAATCAGCATGTGCTCCTTTCAAAAGTGCTCCAACACCAGCAACATGAGGGCATGTCATAAACGTTCCACGCAATGTTGTCAAAATCGCGATCTAGATCCCAAGATCGTACGATCTTGCGAGTCATGATGCCTCCACCGATCTGGAGCGGATCCAAGATCAGAGAAGATGAAGGAGCGGCCGGCGCGCCGCGTAAACACGTTGAATCGGCGATTTTTTTCGCGTCTGGGAAAGTGGCTGATTCGGGTGCGACCCGTCTGACCCGACCTGTTCGGATTTGACCCGATTTTTTTAAATACGAGCCCAACCCCATTCTGGCCGGGAACGACCCGTTTTCCACTCTAAAAGGCCAAATTCACTCATTAATTTCAGTTTTGGGACTTGTTAGTGTTTAATTCAATAATTAGGTTAGTAAATTGGGAATTTCTTTAAAATTTTGAATTTTTTTCATCTTTTGTGAAATTGTAATTCTTCAATTATCATCAATTCCCTTTCATCTTTTATAAATTTCTCTTGCTTGTGCTTCCTCTTGAATAAGTTTTTTATTTTTTATTTTTATGATGTTTAGGATGATGCTTTGTTTTGTATCAATGTTTTTAGATGTTTAAGATAATGAGAATTATGATTAATATAAGTTTTTTTTAAAGGTTATTTTTCTTAGTTTTTTTTATAATTCTGTCTATTATATGGGATCTTACGATCCCTGTTACGATCCTACGATCTACGCTTTTTCTATACCTCAACGATCTCTAGTGGGATCTCGATTTTGATAACCTTGGTTCCACGTAAAACATTAAACTAAGTAAGGAAATACTTGTTGGAGAATTTCCAAAATAGGTCTCCTAACCACATGTTTTACATATATCAAGTTATAGATATTGAAAAGTCACCTTTAATTTTGTTTTTCTTCCAACTTCAATCATTAACTTGATGCTTACTTTTTCGTTCTTCTCATGGAACACCAACTTGTTTGGAATAACACATACATGAATACCTTTAATAGGTATAATGTTGGTAACATAAATCATTTGTATAATAATGAGGTTTTGGTGTGAAGTTAAGTGCACAAAGAAGATTAAGATAATGTCTTACACCAACATCATAAACAAGACTAAGGTCAGAGCTCTACAAGGATCAACACAACCTCCCAATGCAAGTGGGGTTCCAACTTTGTTACCTCTTCCAATGTATTTGATACAATTCTTAGTATTATTAAATATGTTTAATGTTGTCATAATTGTTGAACTTATCGTTAAGGGTTTTAATCGGGATCATTAATGTATGAGATATTTGATATGAAAACACCTCCAATAACATTTTATTGAGAAATATTATAAACTTGATTAATTAGATTTCCATGCTTATCTTCACAAATCACAATTTTTCTATTCACATTGTTTAATTCTTTAACATTGTCACACATACTCATGAAAACAATTGAAAAATCGTTAGCAGATAAATTTTCTAAATAGGCAGACAAACTAACGAGTGATAATTCATTACCAAGTGTAAGCATCACACAAAATTCACGATCCAAAGTACCAGTAACAATAATTTAGATCCATGATGTTCCATTAATGAGAGTTTTAAAGCACTGACCCACATTACCTGCTGCTACAAAAGTGGCTATTGCAATTGGATCTTTATACAAAGATACAACACCTAAGTTTACTGATATCGAAAAGAACATTAACACCGTCTAATATTACGATATCAATTGTAGCTGTTACATTAGATAAAAATACATTTATAGGTTTTTCCCATCTAATCTTGTACATAGCTACTCTAGACAATGTAATTATTTCTTTTGTAGTTCGATTTACATAACCAAAGAAAAATGCACCATCAACTTGATTTCAAGTTGTTGTTAATGAAGTGTGGGTCTCTTAATCATATGTATGACATGTAGTATTCACAATTGTTGTATTAATGATTGCTCTCAAGAAAAAAAAATTGTTGTATTAATGATAAAAAAAATTCCAAGAACAATTTGTTTAAGATGCTAGCTCCAATGATTTTTTTTTTTTTGCAAAAATATAAATCATTGGTATTTTTAAATTCACCTTCCAATTTTGAAGAAATTATAACCATCCCATTATTACTTAAACTTTCACTTTCTTGTCAAACTAAAAAGTCAACCACAAAAAATTGGAAGGCCGATTTTTAGCTAGATTTATTTTAATTACGTTTATTATGTGTTATATGTGCTCGTGTGTGATTATTCATCATTGGGTGTATTTTCATGGGTTTCCGTGTTAGAAGGGTATTTTAGTCATTTTGGACTTTTGTTATGTTTGGAGATTACCCTTATGTTGGGATTTTTGAGATGCATCTATGTTGATGTAATTATTGATTCATGACATGTATATTTGGATTACTCTGGTTTATATTCTGCTACTGTTGAGGTTTATATACATGCTTATTGGTTTTGAATTTTGGATGATGGCGTAGCCTCTATTTCTTGAATAAATGTATTATTCGCATGTTTAATTGCTTTAATAGAAATAGGAGTGTTACAAGTTGGTATCAGAGTCATGGTCAGTTGTGTCTAGACTAATACTTGTTGTATTTCCCTGTTGTGTGCGAGTGGTAGCATAGTACCTTCGACATTTGCTTTGTTGTGTTGTTTTCTTATCAGTGAGTTGGTTGTGTAGTGCTGAGATGGCAGGTGGTAGAGACGATGCGGCAATTGCACAAGCTTTAGCGACTATGGCACAAGTGTTGGCCCAGTCGAATGAGAATGCGGTGGCTAACCGTAGAAATGAAGGTGAGGCCGAAGAGAGGAGGCTCGATAGGTTCTTGAGGAACAATCCACCGACTTTCAAAGGGAGGTTCGATCCAAAGGGAGTACAGACTTGGGTGCAGGGTATGGAACAGATTTTCCGCTGCTACTGTTGAGGTTTATATACATGCTTATTGGTTTTGAATTTTGGATGATGACGTAGCCTTTATTTCTTGAATAAATGTATTATTCGCATGTTTAATTGCTTTAATAGAAATAGGAGTGTTACAAGTTGGTATCTTGACCAAACTCAAAGTTGACCATGCTTCATTAAATGGATTAAGACCAAGGAATTATGGTGAACACGGTTTTAATATGCAAATATGGTTACAAATATTGCGGTTGTAGCTAATCTGTTACTATGATTTCAATTGAGGACATTGCTTCGTGTAAAACAATTATATTTGCACCAAACAAAAAAAGTTTTACAACTGTTATAATTTTTATACATATTTTATTTATAAATTTGAATATATTTTAAGACCTTTTATCAAATTTATAAATATTTTAGATTTGACATAATTAACCAAATTTAATCTAACACTTCCCCGTCCCACCTCTATTTAGTAATTTTTTAACCCAAAATTTCAATTTCCTCAGATCAATTTTTCATTTTCCTCTATACACAAATTTACATAGGCACGCATGCTAATGCGCACGCTCACACACACTCCCACTTTCCTTTAGTTTTTTGCCACAATTTTTTCATTTCCCTCTTCCATTTCATTTCCTCCACTCCTCACACAAAAACATCATCTCTTGATTATTGACTAGAACATTTTGTTTTTGTCCGTCAATTCAATTTATTTAACAAACAAATTTTAAAAATTATAGAAAGTTGTTTTCAAACCTACAACATCCTGTTAAGGGTAAACAAACAAACACAACAACAAAGTTCTCCATCAACTTGTTATATTTTATGAATCTTACTATTTATAACTACTTGAACAAATGTAACTTTCCAAACATTTATTTTCGAAATTCTCCATCAAGTATTTCCTTAGTTAGTTTACATTTTTCACTTAATTCATATGCTAATAACCTCTTTATCGTCATAACAATATATAAATGTAGGGTTTCAATTTAAGGGTGTTGGCTACGATAGGCCTCTTAACCACATGTTTCACATCTATCCAAGCTATAGATACATAAAAGTGACCTTTAATTTTGTCATTCTTCCAGCTCCAATCATTAACTTGAATATTACCTTCTCTTCCTTCTCATGGAATACCTATTTGTTTGGGGTAACATTGACATCGAACCTTTTTATAGGTATAGGGTTAGCAACATAAATCATTTGTTTCTCGCCAACATTGGTATCTGTTATGCGAAGTTCTTGTATTGTCTTCGAAGAAGAACTTTCAACATTGAAGAAAACAATAAAAGAATAGTAGTTATGATCAAATGAAGATTTCGAAAAATTATAGGAAGATGATCTTGTAATGATACTGGTGTTTTTTCTTGTGAAGTTAAGAGCTAAAGAAGATAAAAATAATCTATTACACCAACATATAAAACATGACTAGGGTCAAGTGCTTTATTGGAGCTACAACTTTCTTATTTTTTAACAATGTCTTTTATCAATCCTTTCTAATATTAAATATTTTAAATATTATCATTATTGTTGACCTTATAGCTGTCGGGCTCTAATCAACATAGAGTAACGTTAGCAACACTCTCTTTGAACACTCTCTTAAATACTCATTATCTTATTGGTTTAAATCATTGTGGGTTTACACTTTGAAAATTGAACTCACACAAAGTGGTGGGACATGCATTGATTTCATCCAATAAAAAAATGAGTGCTAGAGAGAGTGTTGAAAAGTAAATGTTACTAGCATTTCTCATCAACATGTGCTCCTTTGAAACTTAAGTGTAAAACAGATAATCACTCATTGTTTCTCAATTTTGATAAGAGAATTTTTATCAACATCTAAATAATTAATAAATTAATTTCTATTAACAAATAAAGATTAAGTTACATATAGTTTGATGGAGATATATTGTTAGTCTAAAACATTTTGTTTACCATTTTGGGTTTGGGGATTCTAATTTTGAAATAAAATCATGGTGCATTCATATTAGTGTTAGACTGATAATTGTTACATGATGAATATGCAAATTACACGTTTGATGTTTTGATTAATATGTTATATAATTTGTTGTTATGTGTACAAGACTTTTAGAATAGGTTTATGGGTCATACAAGACTTGAAGATGCAACAAATTCATATAGTATAGTGAGCTAAGACATAAAGTAAAATTATGCGACCTGTAATTGCTACCAATATCATTTGAGAGTGAAACTTCTACCATTATAAAGTAGACAAAATTATTTACATAATAGATACAATAAATGTTGCATTACCTTAAGTTTGGTAGGAGTAATCCATGTTGCAATTTGGGTAAGAGTTTCTACCATATTTCTGTATCTATGCATGTTCTTTAGTTAAAACGAACTAATTGTATACTTAAACCCAAAAATAAAAATTATAATTATAATTTAGACATTTTAAATTTTATGGGAATTTTTTTTCTTCTCAAATCAGATGTTGTTTGGTATTTTAATTAGTTACTTGAAAGAGTAGTGCTAACAACACTATCTCAAACACTCACTTTTTTATTGGTTTAAATCAAGGTGAATCTCACACTTTGGAAATGAGTTCCACTTAAAGTGGTGGGACACACATTAATTTCATCCCATAAGAGAGTGAGTGTTAGAAAAAATGTTTAAAAGAGGGCGTTCCTAGCATTCCTCTAGTTGAAATTGAGGTTAAAGTACCGAAGAATAGAATTTTGGATTTGAATCGATTCAAGTACCCCAAATTGAGAAAGAAAAAAACTAATTTTATGAATATAATCCTTTCCTTAAACCTTAGTTATGTATCTTGGAGTATGTCACAACCCTAGGATTTCATTTCTTTTTATAAGACTAAATTGAAATAACGTGAAAGTAAATGTTTTATCTAAATTAGTATAATTTAGAGGGTATCAATAAATCAATAAGTATTTATCTAAATTTTAATATATTAATTATAATTTATTATAAAAATCATACGCGGGACAAATGTATATCAAAAATAGGGTTGATATTCAATTTGGTCTCTAAAAATGTAAGACGGTATGTTCATATCAATCAAGTCCTCCATATTATAAATATTTTAAAATTCTCTTTAAAATTAGTATAATTTCAGGTGCCAAATTAAATATCATACTTTAAATAAAAATTTCTCTATTTCTTAAATATGACATTCTTGATTTAAAATGTTCATAGTTAAAGACAAGGATAAATTTGGTAAAAAAATATATTATTAAGATGAAAGAATTGTTTATGAATTTGCAAGTTAGGTTGCCTTAATATATTCTTATGAGAAAAGGGGCTTTGTTATGCATAGAAAACTAGTTTTACACTTGAGAATCAATAATATTATAGTTATTTTTATGTGACAATATATATGATAAATTTTCATTAGGGTTCTGTTTGGTTCAACGAAGATAAAAAAAAAAGTATAATTGTATTTTTCATAATTGTATTACTTCCTCCGTTCCTTTTTAAGTGTCACTTTTGGAGAAAAATTTTGTTCCTATTTAACTGTCACTTTCAAAGTTCAATGCAACATTAAATGTTGTTTTACCAATATTGTCCTTAGTTATTTATTGCGGAGAGAGAAATATATGAAATGAGATATTAAATGAATAAGGTCATTATGGTAAAAGTATAACTTATTGCATCAAAAGTAATATCAATTGTTGATTGTCTTGGTTTATGTAAAATGTTAAAATATGACAATTAAAAAGGAATGAAGGTAGTATTTAGTAAGACAACACTAGAGTTTAGCCTCTAGTTCAATGTGGTTGCTTAACATTTTAAGGTAGGTATTTGATCATGGAGCCATACTATTTGAACACAACATGTAGAGACATTGTACACAACAACAACACAAAACACGAAAGTCAAATGCATGGGAAAAAGTATTTAAAAAGAAAGGCTAAAATTGTATCTCAACCGTATATTATACAATGTTGAGTGTCCAATCTTGTGTTCCCCTAGTATTTTTCATTGATTGTGTAGTGAATGATCTCTTACCCTAGAAATTAAGTCCCTCTTTTAGTGTCTCCTCTAAGATTTTCTCCGCTCCTGGGCTCTCCCATTATTATCATGCCCAGATTCATAGGAGACATGAGTTTCAAGGTATATTATATCCTTAGGTGGCAAAAATTGGATATGATACAAACCGTTCTACATGACGAGTGGAGAATGGTGTGTGATGACCGACTTACCCTTCAGAAGCTATGTGAGTCTTAGGTTGGCCATCCAATCTAAGGACCAATTGTTGGATTGGACACCCTCTCCATTGCATAAGTTCCTTTGTCTCTACAACTTGGTCATCTCATAGTATCTTATTGATCCCCTCCCTTTTCCTTCCTTCATAATAATTGAATCAATCAAACTACTTATATTTAAAATAATATTTCCCATCCCCACCAAACACAATCTCCAATTTGCACTAGTGCATTTTCTTTAAACTCTATACAAATTTGGAGTTAGACCCCCCGTTCATTGGTCTCTATTGTATTTTAACACTATCGCTAGATTGATTTAATGGTTGAAAAACAAAACGTAAAAAAAAATCGTAAAACCAAAAACAAAATAAATGATGTTTGATAACATAATTTTTTTTATTTATTAGATTAATTTTAAGAAAACAATGAAGATTGATTCAATTGATAAAGAGATGAGTTAATGAAAGGTGGTGGGTTCAATTCTCACTTTCAATGTAAGAACTTTTTGTTTTTTTAGGACGTCAATGTGAGAACATTCTGATAGATAATCTATAACTACGCTTGGATCTCTAAACTTTATGTAACCAAAAAAAATTAATTTTAAGAATAATAAAACAAAACAATTATTCCCTAAAAAAAACAATTATATCAATCTAACGGCTCAGGTTGGTGCAGTATCAAGTGTAGTAGGGACCACTGAAGTAAGGGCAATGTAGTCAATAAACATATAACAGAAAAAAACACGGGAAATTTTGTAACTAACATTTGGAAATTTTCAACAGCTTCTTCTTCTTCTTCATTTGGTGATTCAATCTGAAAAGCTTCGTGTGAGAGACAATGGAGAATCTCATACAATTGGTGAACAAAATACAGAGAGCTTGCACCGCACTCGGCGATCACGGCGAGGAGAGCGCTTTGCCTACTCTTTGGGACGCTCTTCCCTCCATTGCCGTCGTTGGAGGACAGGTGTTACTCTCGATCTAAAAGTTTTTACGGTGTAGAATGAATGATTCTTGTTATGCACTGATACTTCTGATAGAAAGCATGTCTTATGTCCGACATGTCCAACATGTGGTATCTACACTTATGATTACGTCTAATTAATTATTATTATTTTCAAATTTTTAAGTTTATGTGTGAGTGTCATGTCTGGTGTGTGTCAATTTTTCATTTTCAAATTTTAATTTATGTGACCGTTCTTTTAGTGTAATATTTTCTTTTGATTTCACTATTTCTATTTTAGAATTGAAATTGAAATTCTCGGAAGTTGTTTTTCTTCATTATTGTTAATTAGGAGTGTATTGGTTTGTAAAATGTTACAATGCAATGTTCTTTTGTTATTTGTTTTACCTAATGATCCCGATCACAATGGTACTTCTAATTTACGTGAGTTGTTCTGCTAGACCGTTTGAGAGAACTTATGAAAATAGTTTATGGCATTGTTCATAAGTAGTTTTCAGCTTATTTTCATAAGTTCTCCAAGATAGATTATGAAAACAACTTATAACTTATAGGAAAAATAAAACTTTATTTTATCTTTTGTTATAGAAATAGCTCAAACATAAGCGTGTATCATGATAAGTGCTTGTGCTATAAGCTACAAATAAGTTGTTTATCCAATCATGTAAAATCTATTTGTATTCGGATTTTATATACTGGGTGCTTTGTCTATTTATCATTTGTTTTCTTACTATGTAGCACCGACACTACACATTGCAAAAGCGTCCTTGTCTATGTATGACAAGTGGTTACATTCATTTGTTCTATTTTCTCAAATTATTGTCGGTATCAATGTTGTGTTTTTGTCCGTGTCAATGCTTCATAGGTATTTTATCATATAATTTTAACAACATGAATAAATACTGAGATGAATAAACAGTGAGATGAATCAACTTCTTTTGAGTTTAACAAATACATTTCCAGCGTAAACAATACTTAAATGTATATTTAATCATATATTATATCATATAGTCACAACATAACATATTTGTGGAAATTATATTATAATGTGGTAAGATGATGAAATCTGATTAAATGTCTCACTAAAACTAAAACACTACAATATTTTTCCACATTAGTGTTTCCTTTTTATCTTCATGTTTCAAATGAACATATTCAAGTAGATTTATCCGTTAATTTTAATTTTGCAGAGTTCTGGAAAATCTTCAGTGTTGGAGAGTATTGTTGGAAAGGATTTCTTACCTCGTGGATCCGGTAATTTAATTTGCTAATTGATGTATATATACGTGTATGTGTTTACTTAGTCATGTACTGTACAGCTTTATGGTTTGCTTCTCCTCTTTCTCGCTCTCCATGATACGAGTTTTGGATAACTTAACCCCGTTTCTGTATGCAGGGATTGTTACTCGACGTCCTCTTGTTTTGCAGCTTCACAAGATTGATGAAGGGAGAGAATATGCTGAATTTATGCATGCTCCAAGGAAAAGATTTACTGATTTTGGTATTCTCATACATAAAAGATTTCCTTTCACTCACTTTATGGTTTTACTTACATTACACTTAATACCTTTAAGGTATAGCGAAAACTAACTAGTAACTTCATCCATTTTTGGTTAAAACAAATGTTGCGTACCGGAAATGTTATTATATTTGCATTTTCTTTAATATTCTTTACTGCTATTGTTTCTCCGGTAGCTACTAATTTCGCCTGTTTTGTAGCTGCTGTTAGGCAGGAGATCTCTGATGAGACTGATAGAGAAACAGGTCGCTCCAAGGGTATTTCATCCGTTCCCATCCATCTGAGTATCTACTCCCCTCACGGTGAGCTACATTCAGCTTATTAGTACTTGGTATTTTGTTTTTTTTTTTAAAGGAATAAATGTTATTGTTTGAGTCTCAATTTTATGCATTGAATTTGTTGCTTGGCAGTTGTGAATTTGACATTGGTTGATCTTCCTGGACTTACAAAAGTCGCAGTTGGTGAGTTTTTTCATTCTAATATTGTCATTTACTTTGTTGGTTAAATTTCTAAGAACCACCACATTATAAATATGGGGTTAAATTTCTGCAATTGCCTGGAAATTGCAGAGGGTCAAGCAGAGAGCATTGTGCAAGACATTGAAAATATGGTTCGGGCCTTTATCGAAAAGGTAATGATTCTATATAAAACTAAATGATTTCTGATGCATATGAGAACATTTATTTGTTATGAGGTGAAAAATGTTAAAGGCAATAATTAAAGACTTGTATTAAAAGCTCAGCTTTATGCTCACAAAACTTCATATTCAATTTAAGCCATTCATGAACGTACCGTAACTTATTCCTTATTGCAGCCGAATTGCATCATTTTGGCAATATCTCCTGCTAATCAAGACATTGCCACCTCAGATGCAATTAAGATTTCCCGTGAAGTAGATCCTAAAGGTGAGAATAAGCTGTTGGCCATAATTTTGTTTATAAAGTAATTGTTTGGAGGAATGTGTTATCTGAAGTTAACTGTATTAATTTCATAAAATAGCTAAAGCTGAAACTATAGATGTTTAAAATAAAAGCATAGCTTCATAACTTTTACTGCACAGCAAATCACATTGTTATCATGTCTCTTGTGTCGGGAAACTTGGATCATATTCGTATAAAATATCAGATATAAGTTTGCTTGATAATATAATTGTTGGCATTAAAAGAGGTAAATTTAGCTTGGTTGAACACCAAATTATGTGACAAAGATTCTATGTAGTTATAGTTCTAAAATATATATTGTATTAAATTACATGCTTATACAATTTTTGGCATGATTTGGATGGGGTGTTATAAAATATAACAAGGTCGTCAAATACACAGACTAGTAGATGAAATTTGAGAGATACAGTTGGCGAGGTTGGTTATATGGATCAAATGATACCATAATATTCTATCATGTTTAAATGGGTTTTCATTAGGAATAGTTCATGATTGTACATTATAACTTCATTTAATCTAATATCTATGTAACTGATCGGATATAAGCTGACAACTTAAATTATTATTACAAGCAATTGATCGGATAATGCCTGGATAAAGATCAGTTTGTGAATATTGTTTGACTTTTTTTCTTCAGGAGATAGGACATTTGGAGTTTTGACAAAGATTGATCTTATGGACAAGGGCACTGATGCAGTGGATGTAAGCATTATGTCCCCTCTCAATACAAAAATTGTGGGCTACACTGAAAAGTTTGCCTCAGGAATTATTTTTTCCCTTGAATTGACGTTCCTTTGATACTACCATTAGTGGTGTGGACATGTCTGTGTCGTATATGGTGTGTCTGTGTTAGACTCTATGCTTCGTAGAGTATAACTATTAAGTAAACAGTAAGATATAGGTAGACAAGTAGGAAACTGTCAAATAGGTAACATCATTTGGTGATTGAAAGAACTTTTGTTTTCCTTCTGTTGGATACTTTGATATCTACACACTGTGGAATGGAATATACGGGGATAAAATATCTTTCACTTCTTTGGATGCTGTTATGTTTTGGCCTATATTTTGCCTTTACATGTTTCTACAATTGAGATAGAACTTACGAATCACACAAACTTTGGAATTCAGATTTCGGCATCTAGTTAAATCACTGGTCAAATCTGTCAAATTTATAAACTGACTTCCTCGAATTTCCTTTTCTAGATCCTTGAAGGGAAGTCATTTAAGCTAAATTTTCCTTGGATTGGTGTTGTTAATCGCTCCCAAGCTGATATTAACAAAAATGTTGACATGATTGCTGCTCGGCGTAGAGAAAATGAGTATTTTGCTAATACCCCAGAATATAGACATCTAGCTCCGAGAATGGGCTCTGTGCATCTAGGAAAGGTTCTATCTAAGGTATGTCGATTTGTGATCATAAAGTAATACTTAAAACTCAATCGACATTTCCCGAGGAACAAGTTATAGTTTCCAAAATCACTGAGTTGATTAACTTCTTTTTTTATCTTTTATTTCTAGCATTTGGAAACTGTCATCAAGTCTCGTATCCCAGGACTTCAATCACTTATTAACAAGACAATTATTGAGTTGGAGACAGAATTGAACCGTATTGGAAGACCTATTGCTGCTGATACCGGAGTAAGCCACTTCTTCTCCACTCCTCTTTCTCCCTTTCACATTTACAAGTGAATGAAGAATTTATGTTCTTTCTCCATTTGTAGGGGAAGCTGTACATGATAATGGAAATATGTCGAACCTTTGATCAAATTTTTAAGGACCGTCTTGATGGCATGTATAATCCTTTTCCTATGTTACTTAGTCTATAATATGAATTAATGTATAATTATTTCATAGCAGAGAGATCCTATTTAACCTTTGGAAATGATTTATTATCCACAGACGGTCTGGCGGTGAGAAAATCTATCAAGTATTTGATAATCAATTTCCAGCAGCTCTAAAAAGACTGCAGTTTGACAAACATCTATCAATGGACAATGTGCGGAAACTAATAACTGAAGCTGACGGGTATCAACCTCATCTTATAGCTCCTGAGCAAGGATACCGGCGTCTTATTGAGTCTTGCTTAGTATCTATTAGGGGGCCTGCTGAAGCAGCTGTTGACGCGGTACATATTTATACAAAAAACTAATCTACTTTTGCTATCAGCAATGTTTTAAATAGCAGCCGAAGTTAGAGTTCTGATATGGCGCTGCCCTTGATATAGCGAAAAATCCAATCAGATACCGGCTATAGTTATGGTTGCATTGTGGTTACAGATACATAAAAAACTTTGACGTTGAGGTGAAAATTGTGGATGCAGACCTTTTTTAAAACCTTGGTTGTGCATTCCAATTTTGAACATGCTCTTTTAAAGAAACTATAGTGAGAAAATTGCGGTTCACTTCTTCATCCTTGCTCTTTTTACACGAGTAGCTAAAAAAATCAGATTGTTACTGGCATTTAGGCTTAAAGAAAATCTGCATTTCTTTCCCTGCGAAAGTTAACAGCTGTAAAAGCTTAGCCTGGATTACATTATTTAAGGCAAAGTTGAAGTTAAATTTAGAAATTAGAAAATAGATATAAAATTTATTCTTGTGTTCTGTTATTCACTTACTACATTACTTTTATAATGTTTCAGGTTCATGGAATTTTGAAGGATTTGATTCATAAGTCTATGAGTGAGACAATGGCAAGTACTATATTAATTGTTTCATCTTTTGTATGCATAGTTCGCTACATGTTTATGCTTTCAGAAGTTGGTATATTTTTTTTAGTATCTTAATTGTTGCAGTTTTCTGTTGATTGTAGGAATTAAAGCAGTATCCGACCTTGAAAGCAGAACTCGGAAGCGCAGCTATTGAATCATTGGAGAGGATGAAAGAAGAAAGTAAGAAAGCAACACTGTTGTTGGTAGACATGGAATATGGTTATTTGACTGTTGAATTTTTTCGCAAACTTCCCCAAGATGCAGAGAAGGGTGGAAATCCAACTGTCTCACTTTTTGACAGATATAACGATGCTTATCTTCGTCGAATCGGTAAGCAACTGTAATTTAAGAACATCATAGAACATTTTATTTTCTTTGCAATCTTTTATCATTAATTCAAATAGTAAATAATAAATGAGTTCATTAGCCACCACAACATACATGTCATGAGCATATCACAGTTTTTAGTCCCTAAAATTGCAGCTCTTGACAATAGTTATGAAATTAACAAAATTTTAAAATGATTGTTGAAATCGAAAATTTCATTTACATTAGTTATTTTGGATCGGTTAGTCCCTAAAATTGTCATTAATGTGATCGAGCATTTTTTTATTTTAAGAATGATTTTAGAATTTCATTAATCTAAGAGACCAAATTACACGAGAGTTTGAGAACAAAATTGACGATTTTCTCCACGTATTATAGTATATATTCAACATATATTACGTTACTACACCACACATATTTGTGAAATTAGAGGCGTCATTTTCCCCGGTTTATTCCTTACTGAGACTCCTTTGTACGTTAACAGCTACGACAGTCTTGTCCTATGTGAACATGGTATGTGGGACTCTCAGACACACTATTCCCAAGTCCGTAGTATATTGTCAAGTGCGCGAAGCTAAACGCAGTTTATTGGATCACTTCTTTACAGATTTAGGAAAAAAGGAGGTAAACTTTCTTACTTGTTTCCTTGATGATTGAAATACATATGCATGATGTCTGATAATAAAAAAAAAAAGAGCCGAGTTTTGTTTTACGTGTATTACTTTTGCAGGGAAAACAACTAGCTTCATTGTTGAATGAGGATCCAGCAATTATGCAGCGTCGAACCTCGCTTGCAAAGAGGCTTGAGCTGTACAGAAGTGCACAATCAGATATCGAGGCAGTTGCATGGGATAATAAGTAGACGGCCACTGGTTCAAGTTCTGGAAATTCGTTGAAGAAGAGGGCTTTAGTGCAAAGAGGCTCTATTATTTTATTTTTAGGGAGATTTTTTTTTGTTCATGATTCAATTATTTATTGAATAAGATTAGGAAGAGTGTAGTTTTTTGACAGTGATAGTGAAGTCAATTTCACTGGCCTAATGAGAGGTTTATGGTTTTGTTGCAGATGTGTTTCAATTGTATTTAACTGATTACTTTGTCATTAGTTAATTAATAATGCATTATTCATCTATGTTGGTTCTTTTTTGACAAATTGAAATTGTTATATAGTTAAGTTGGATTGATTGAAGAGAAACACTACCTAAACTTCAGTATAGTTAATGATTAAATGGACGTAATTATTATAATTTGAACCTAAACTCTTAAGAAGGTAGATACATAATTCATATTTATGTGGTACAATGATGCATTTCAAATCAAAATCAAATAAAGAAGAAGAAAGAAAGTATATTATCCATTTGGTAAATTAGAACACAGAATTGCAGATTTTCCATCACAAAAAGGGTAAAATTGGTACATAAGAGAAAAAAAATAAATTAAAATGATGAAAATTATGGAGGTGCGGGGAATCGAACCCCGTGCCTCTCGCATGCGAAGCGAGCGCTCTACCATATGAGCTACACCCCCTTTGATTTTAAATTTGTTTTGTTTATAATTTTGATAGTTATTTGTTATACAACAAATAATCAATATTGTTGAAATGTTAACATTCTTTTTGTAGAGCAAAAACAGAATGTATCTGATCTAATTAAGACTGTAATTTCAGTATGATCAAAACCAAAAACAAATGCATCTAGTTAATTTCAGTATCATGGCGTTCTAGAGATCTTGAAATTCTCGTAAAAAATGGAGTATTTTTAATGAAAGAACTTGCATATAATTTCTTATGCAACATCCGGTTTCCAAAAATCAAGCAAAACTCATCATATCATCTGATTCTATAATCAACGTGTAATAATAATAAGAGAAATGATATTTGTACAATAATTTTTTGACAATTTTCTCTCATCATACTCACATTATCCTCTTATTTTATCTCTTCATTTTTCTCTTTCCATTGTTTTTAACCAATGAAAAGAGAGAAAAAAAAGTTATCATCAAAAGTTGTATAAAATGGTTGTTCAAATATCACTCATCTAATAATAATTACATATTCTCAAGAAACATTTAGCAAAATAGAGGTAAAGTGTTGTAAGGCCAATAATTCTCTTCTACTTTACCATGTATTAGATGCTGGAACGGAGATGAATTAAGTTTAGGGGAACCAAAATGAATGATTTAGTGGAAAAAAATAAATAAATGTTTTTTTCGTTACAAAAACAAATATCGCGACCAATAAATCGTTGGTAGTGAGCAACCAAAATTGCAGATAGTGTTTTGATCTTTCTAAACAAAATTGTAATGAGGAATCGTATATTGAGATTCTAGTTCAGGATTAGTTAGGGTTCTTCTCTAAATTTAAGACAAAACCTTTATTTTTTGTTGTTAAGGATTTTAGTTAAATATTAGTGCAATTAAGTCTAGATATCATATGAAGCTCACAAAAAATATATATAGACCAAAAATATTTGCATACTTGTATATTTTTTTAAAAAGTTCGTAACCTCTATTGATCCCCTTCTAGCTTCATCTCTGATGAGATGTACAAAAGCTGCGATATTCAAAATTAAATTTATTTTTTATATTACGGTGGTTGAACAAAAACACGACAAACAACAAAGGTGGCTTTTACAAAATCAAGATGATTCACCATAATTTTCACAAACCTATTGACCAAAGTAACATTAAATATCGAGAAGAGACTATAACAGTATACAGTAACTCATTGCGCTTCTTCAACAAAACAGTATAACTCATTGCATCGGTCATCAGAGGAGTCTTCAATCTTGCTTATATTAAAAACATGTAAAACAGCTAATTGAGATATAAAATTTCAACGAGCCTTAATTTCCTTAATTTCCATTACACAAATATTCTTATACAATTTTTGAATCCGTAACGCTTTTAGTTATAGTGCTATAATTATTCTTCATTGTGATTAAGTTTTTTTCAGTATTTGTTATAGGCATGATTAGAGCTCTAAAATTTCAACTTCAAGCGTCCCTAAGACATGAAACACACCTCATATTGGACAATATATAGAGTTGAAATAGTGACTAACTCGACAATTAGGCCCTTTGTCGTTTCATTTTTACTTCGAAGTACACACTCTCTTCATTGATTTCAACAAATCTACAAAATATGTTGAGAAAATCACATCTGTTATGATTGTGATGAGACGCAATCTTTATCTTCTACAAGTTCAATATCAAAACAACCTCAACTAAGGTATTGTGGTAGATTCTCCGTGCATCTGACTTGAAATTCAAACTATATACTGTTTTTTTTAATACTATCTAAAATTATAATGAATGTTCTTCATTTAATTGTTTTTCCCCTAAAAATATATGAATTTTAATATGTGTAATAATATATTTTCTTTTTTTTTGTTTACTGATGATTAGTAATATTTGTTAGAAATCTAGATTTTTTTATGACAGTTGAAAAGTTAGATATGAAATCAAGGTCGCGTGATAATTTGATGAAAGTACTCTTCCTTCTTTTGGGGTTTGATAAAAATGTTGCAAGATACAATCTAATTTTATGTATGGTTGTATCACTTGAGTATGTGTTTGTTTCCACGGTGAGGCAATTGCAAACATGTGTTTCTCATTAAACTACACATTGTACATGTTTGGTATAACGGCAATTTTATCAAAATCACCCACTTTAATTTTGCAAAAGCTACAAAGTCATTGTAATTTTTCAAAAGCTACAAAATGTAGCTTCTGAAAATCAAGGTGACTCATTGTGATTCTGAAATCCTCGTAATGGTAACAAACATGCACTTTGTAGCTTCTTGTTATCACAGTGGAAATGGATTTCGACGAGCGTTTTCCTTCATTGGACGTGAATCATTTCTGAAGATGCTCTAATGTTTTCCCTCAGTGAACCTTTCCTAGAGTACATATAGGGCAAAATGTAGACGTTACCAACTAGAAGTTTGATTAGTTTGACAAACTCAGTGTTAGAATTTCGACTTAACAGGATTGAATTCTTTTGCTTTCGTTTTCTTTATTGGGTTTCTGCTTCTTGGTCAAAAATGTAAATGATAATTCCTAAGTGCTTTTGTTTAAAGAAGTTACATCTAGTAATTTGCAGGTTTTCCAGAGACATGTTTTTTAAAAGTTACTTCCTTCAAGACATTGATGATGCTCTATGGAAATGAAGAAGACAAACAATATACCAACAATCTTCGTCAATATGTTCCATCACATTATTTCAGTTGCACAAATTCAATAACAAATCAACTGACAAAGTAGTGCCACTATCACCTAACAAAATATTACGAATGTATATACAATTGAAACAAATTAGTTATCAAAATTATTGAAATGGCTTGACAAAATAATAATAATTATTAACTGTCTCTTGGTCGCGTTATTCATCATATCAAAATTGTCTAACTACATAGTAAAACCAAATTCACCTTGAAGGTGCCTCTGAAACCTCAAAACTGACTACAATGAACCCGCAGACTGAGCAAGATGATTAGCATGAATGCTGTTCCTCAGGCAGTTTCAACAATATTTAAGCACGAATAGTGACATCTGCAATATTTCATGAATTTGAATGGTTTTGTCAGTCAATTATGATTTGCCTGGTGAAAAGAATTCATTGATTCATAGCTTTTTCAAACTACAAATATACTGAGTTAGCTTCAGCAGATAAGAAGGTATGGAATTGAAAGACCTACCGAAAACATCCAAAAAAGATAGTGGCATACTGCAGCTATAAAACTGAGCTCACGAGGCAGAGCAATTTGTAATGAATCCACAAATGATGAAATACCGCGATGCTTCACGAGAACTTTTGAGGTAGAGTTCTTCTATATCCACAATAATTGCTACAATTCATTAGCAACAACAAAGTACTGTGGGTTAAGCAGTAGCTGTACAATGTTTACTAGAAGAGAAATTCATGGACCTGGGAGAATCATTTCCTCTAACGACACGGTTATAGATAACCTTAAACGACTGAGAGCCATGAGGTCGAGTAAGCAAACTTATTGGCATTCTTAGTGTTTGCTTTCGGTTTCTTCTTCCCCGAATCAAAATGCTGAACGTTTTCTCATCATCCATGTTCATTTCGCTACTGCTGGTGCTAATGTTGGAACCGACAATTTGATTTGGATCGTTCCCAGCATTGTCGGTCCCAGGAAAATTTGGATTGCCATTTTCTTTTATACTTTCTGAACCAACTCTCACCGTTTCATCTTCACTCATCTCTGATGCTGAAGTTTTTACCTCTTTATTCAAATCCCCGACCTTATCAATGTCATCAGGCAGAACTGAAGCTGGACTTGGACTTTCAACTGCATGAAACTGCACTTGAGGCTCTAAAATGATATCAGGGATTGGTTCAACAATAGGTACTGGACGAGGATATTCAACAGGATGACAACCAGTCCAAACAGCACCAGGACCAAACTTAGATATGACAGGATTCAAATTACATTGCCATGTAAAATGATTGGCATGAAAGCCACTGCTGGTTTGTACTGATTGAGGTTGAGTATAAGGAGGATACATGAATGGCAATGGTTGTAGCATGTTTGGTGTTGTTGGAGGTGACGGATATGCATGGTGAGGAGAGGAACACATTGGGTTACCAGCAGGTAGCACAGTAGCAGGTCCAGGGTGAACATTCATGTTTACTGGCCAGGGGCCAATAGCTGGAACAGGACCGGGACCAGAAGGATGAGACATATTCATGGCAATAGGGGCAACACGTGCAATGGCAGGTGATGGGTTGAATGGAGCTGCTGATGCAGACAATTTCTTATACGAGATGCCCCCAGCTTGGCTTTGACTAGGTGATAATAAATTGACCCCTAAATCCTCACCACCATGTGGACTAGAACTTGTATTATCAGAAGGTTCAAAACTGCAAGGCAAATCACTTGCAACAAGTTCTTGTTTGTAAGATTCCATAGCATCTTCAACTGCATCAATCACTATGCTGTTATCAACAGCTCCTTGTGCTTCAACATCCCCAGATTCAAGCCCCTCGGCAGTTGCACAACTATCTTGCACAACTTTATTCAACTGAGTTTCTTCTTTCTTCTCAGTAGAAACTACAGTATCATCTTGTGAATCTTCTATAGAATCGGACAAAGAATCGTCAGACTTCTCTTTAAACACGTTATTCGCCTCTTTTGGGGTTGGATCGATGTTTCTATGAGCTTCAATATCTTCCTCTTCATGTTTTCCAACATCATGTTCCTGACTAACAGAAATCTCATTTTGAGGATTATAGACCTGCAACTTGGAGATTGTCCCAGGAGGAGCCAAGGCTACTTCCTTGTATGAAGGACTTTTACCAAGACTAACTATAGAAGTCTTAACAGGATTAACCTCAATTGAATCAACTTCTTTATCACCAACAATTTCTAATGTCTCATTTGCAACAGTCTTAGAAGCAGATGGTGTAGACTTGACCCTGTACGCAACAGCCTTGACTGCTTTCCTTCCGAATTTAGCGCCTTGGCTGATGTTTACAGCACGGTTATCAGCACCCCCATGGTGTATTGTCCGCTTCTTCAAGAAATAATACTTGCTATTCTGATTAGCACTCTTTACCGAAGAATGTTCAGTGCCAACTTCCACATTCTTCTGGTAACTATAAACTTTGCCATGTGTTGCCCGTCTTTGTTTCAGTCTCCGACCATATGAACCAGCTGATCTTGGTCTTTGTACTGATTGCCATCCATCATCTCCATCGGGATGTGCTTCGGACAATAATTCATTAGAAGGTTGTGGCTTTTCATCCAAGATCTTTTCTAAAATTGGCTGTTCCGGATCAGGTGCTGAGTTGCTCTCATTCTCAGAATCTGCACTACTTGCTGGTTCAGGTATATGTAGCTCTTCATCTGAAGCCTCTTTCTGAATTTCTTTTGAAGACTCATCAGAACTTACTGACACATTGTTCTGGTAGGATATTGCCCTCACCTGACACATAATTAACAAACAAATATGATTTGTAGTACAAAATATGGAGAGGTAAGCAAATCTCAGTTCTCACGTTAATGTGATGAGTAATTGTTTAAGCGCTAGAAAAATTGCATCCAGAAGACTTATTAAATTGATCTTGAAGCACGTCCCATATTATTTACATCTCATTATAGTATAAAGAAAATACAAAAACGAAGATGAATAAGTTTTACGTTCAATGTTACCATGTTACCATTTATAGTTTACACAATGAGTACAATGTACAACAATTATATTGATGGTTATTCCTTCTTCAAGATAGACCATTAGCCAGATTTCTCTCGATCCTTTAGCAAATTACCAAGTCATACAACAACCAAACCTTATCCCACTAATTGGGGTCGGCGAATGAATCAAACGATGCCATTATGTTCTTCACATATCATATCCCTATCAAACTCATTGATCTCTAGATCTTTTTCAATAGTATCTCTTGTAGTGTTTCTAGGTCCGCCTCTAGCGATTTGACTATCATCCATCTAATCTACTCTCTCTACTACAGAATCTACAAATCTTCTGTCTAGCAAATTACCGAGTCAGGTATATTAAATACCAGACTACTCCCTCTGTTCATTTTTCTCCACTCAGAAATGAAGTTACCTATTTGAATTAGTATTTTTGCAATACAGCGTAGGTAACTCCAAATTTAAGATTAAAGATTGGTTTTATTATTGCTGTCTGTATCAGACAGACTTAAAGCAATCCTTAAAGCAGAGAGAAAGAATTCGCATTAGCCAGAGAATAGCTCCACAATAATAAAATATCCCTTTCATGGGTTATGGACAAGTTAAAGAATAGCTCCACAATTATGAAACTCTAAAATGCCAAGATAATCAATCAATCATTCAGAGCAATATCAGAAAATGTATATTTAGACAGAAGACAGCAGCATTCATAAATTAGACAACTCTTTTATATCTTTTTTGCTAGGTCTTAAAGAATTGAACTGATGAGAAGATTATCAAGTCCAGTAAATCTGGGGAACTTTTGTTACCTGGTTTCTTCTCTTTGCTGCTGCATCTCTCCCTTTGGCATCGTGATTAGGATTAATGTAGTCAAGAAGATCCGACACACTGACAAATTCCACGGAAATATAGGAAATCATTACAAATGGTGTATGTGAATGTATCATATACAAATATCATATGCTTATATATAAAAAAAAATATATACAAATATCACACACACACACAAATATATCAGTTCTTTCACTGAAATTACACGCATCAATGTTGACAATTCAAGAGGATAACATAGCCCTCTACAAACGGCACACACATAAAATAGGAGTTATATCTACTTCGGGCACATGTGACATGCACATTAAAGTTTGCTCTTTTGCAGTGTCTATGTTAGATTTTGCTCTGTTGCAGTGTTTATGTCTGTACTGTGTCCAATGTATTCTTAGAATTGACACGAAGTTGTTTTTTTTTTTTTTGGTGAACAAAGAGGGCCAAAGCCCAACACGAAGTCATTTTCAAATGTCAAGTATATCCATGATTGCATACGATGTACAAGAAATAATTTCTTCATTAGTCAAAAACATTTAGATAGTTCTACTAGCCATAAAAACACCAAGAGAACTGTATTAACGACGGTCATTGACCACAGGCTTCAAAGACTGTAACAATATTCATCTCAGAATTACATATTACATTAACTGTAAAAAAATTACTCCATCAAATAACACCAAGGGAAATATCCACTACACGAGTACTTCCTGAAGCAGAAACTAATCAATTAAGTATCAAATTCAAATTAAAATTCAGAGCATAATTTCACTATACCTTAGATGACCTTTGCTAGCTATTGATGCATCAGGTTTTCTCGTACCATTTCGAGCAGCTTCTTGCTGTTCAAAAGCCTTGGACTCAAAATACTCGAGCCAAGCTGCAGCGTCCTGTAGAATTCATCAAGAAACTATAGATTATGCAAAACAGTTATAATTCTGTGTACATTATTGTTTTAAGAAAAAACAGAAGTGATACTTTTAGCAACACACAATGTCACACATATTCATAATGATAATGATGATGATGAGAACTATTCAAACATTGTCCTGTGACACCATTTAAGACTTCAATCAACCAGCTATAATATTGTCGATTACTAGTTTACTATTCAAAAAAAAAAATTGTGACATCATTTAAGAATTCAATATACTGACTAAAATACTGTTAACCACTAACTTCTGTTCTATTATGTTTGATACTACTATATTTTTTAAACCAACTAGAGTTTGCAGAACATAGAACTTGCTTAATGTGACAATTTACCTGTGTTCGCAAGTCATCAGGGCCAAGCTTTGCCCTCAGAATTTGCAAAGTTGTTTGCTCATGCTGCACACTCAACGGATATGCTTCCATCAACGAGAGTGCTATTGCTATTGCATGGTAACTTGCAGCTGTCTGCAAATAATCAGCATCCAAAAAAGATGCAAATGTTATACACAAATGAGAAGCTTTATTACATAAGTAATGCAAGCCTATAGGTTAATATTATTACCTTCTTTATATATTTTGAGTTAAAATTATTAAAATTGCCAAGAGTACTAAAATAGTAACATCATCAGCATTTAATAGTAACGCAAAATCAGCAATTTCAACCTACTAACTTCACTCGTTACTATAAAGCATATTATGACAATTATGTGTTATGAAACATTCGACATAGAATTTAAGTAAAATGTAGGATTACTCGGAAATAAAAACTTCAAACTATGGCAAAAACAGGAAATAAAATGAAATAAACTAAAACCTGAATATGATCTGCACCAAGTAATTTTTGGTTGCACTTTAATGCTTTGTGAAGATATCTGAGAGCAATGTGTACATTTCCCAGACCTTCCTCCATCATAGCAACATTAATGTAAGTTGCGGCAGTATTTGGATGAGATGGGCCACATGTCAGATGCAAAAGGTATAAAGCACGCTTCACATATCTGATTGCAGAGACAAGCAGTAAAACAATAGATCAGAAGAAAAATTGAAAATAACGCTATTATTATCACAAAACATCAAAACTTGTCTTTACAATACTTTTGAAGATTAATTTAAATATAGTTCAAATAAGTAGGGAAATAAACCTAGACAGTCCTGTTAGATAGGACACAATAAGTAAGGGTATTCAATCTTCCTCTTTTGTAAACATTGTTTTCTCTCTTTATAAATTATTCTTCTTCAAGTTAAAAAAAGTATAAATCAAACTTAAAAAACTCAGTTAAATCTATACACCACAACATTGTACAACGTTAAACATACTTAAGAGCCAGTTCTGTGTGTTGAAGTCTGTAATAGAAAACAGCAAGATCCCCATAGCTCTTCATGGTATCAGGATGATCCAGACCTAACTCTCTCTCATTGATATCCAAAGCTTTTTGTTGATAGATCGTAGCCTGAAATAAAGTAAGAAACTTAATGAACTGAAATCAAATTTTGGACTTGACAAAAATAGAAAAAGTAGATCAGATTTTTTGGTGTAGATGCATTTTTATAGACAAATTGTTACTAGTTAATTTGTTGGGGGGAGGGGGGGTTGTTAGTGCAGGGATCAAACCATGGAGATCCTATATAAATACTTCTGTGTCCCAACCCATACAACTGGACAACTTCTTCAGGGATTGGTATAGATGCATAAAAACTATATCTGAAATAAATCTATGGTTTGATGAAATAATGTCTACCAATACCAAAACATTAAAGATTAAAATAAACCTGATTAAAGTCTCCGGTATGATATAAAACTACAGCAAGGAGGCTGTATGCTCCTGCTGTCATCCGATGGTAGGGACCACAAACTGCTACGAGCTTTGCAAGAGCCTGTTACCATAAATTAAAGCGGATAACATATGTCAATTTCAGAATGAAAGATATTGAATGTTGAAAAACTTTTTCAACAATTTGAAGATTTCCAATTAAAAGGTTCAGGCTACAGATACCTTTGTCCCATAGGTAACAGCATCTTCAAGCTTTCCCTTGTCTAAAGCTGTTTTGGAGGACTCCAGAAGCTGCCTTCCATCTGCAGATGAGCATGCTGCTTGCTGCAAAGGATCAGCATAAGAAATGCACAAGTTAGGGCATATTCAATAATCTTCAATACATTATGTCAGAGAACCTATGTTCAACATGTCGGCTACCTTGTGAACTGCAACCAAGCTGACAATATCAGATTTTTGGAAGGGAAATGGAGAATCCATGTCAAAGTCCCTTGGAACGAGCTCAATTCCCACCTAAAACAGAAAACAGTGATAAGAAACAAACTGTCAATGATCGATAACTCATTGATTAATGATAATCTTAAGCCCAACATATTGACTGATTAAGTCGGTCTCAGATTAATCTATATGTACCTGTATGCACATATGTTGTACAGGCAAACATGAATGTTTTCTAATAAAAAGAAGGGAAAAAACAAGGACATACAACAGATATTAGATGTACACAAAAATGCTATGAGAGCTGTTGCAGTTAAAGGAGGAAAACAGGTTCACTTGTTTCACGACAAGAGTGACATACTCTTTGTATGGGATGAAAATAAGACCTTCTTATGTCAATAAGGTAATAAAGGTAGCATATAAGCATGTAAAGTCCACTCTTCAAAAGCTCCAAATAATTACTTGAGGCTATTTCAACTTCACAGAGAAGTAAAACTCAAACTCATTTTCTTTAATGTGTACGGTGACAATATTAAAGTGTAAAATTCAGCTTACCTAATACCTCAACAGGTCCCTATCTACTTTTATAGTAACTGAACTTATAACCAACCAACAAATACTTGCCAAAATGAATCACAAAATCTGGCACAGTATATTACTTCATAACAACGTAATCTGTAATGCAAGAGCAAGTAATAACAGAAACCAGAGTTTTTATCAACTATTAACAATTTCCAGACTCCAGTACCTTGTGACACAAGCCGCGTAGAATTGCAAATTTCCGCACATCTTTATAGTTCAACCTGCTAAGATCCCAGTCAAATCGTTTCTTCAAAAACAACTCTAGCCATTTCCACACAAGAGGGTGGACATCACATGATTTATCTGATTCTTTATTTTCAGGAACACCAAGCAGCAAGTTCAATGCACCAGCTATTGATGAAGCCATGTTTTCCTTGTCAACAACAGAAGAAATCACTGCCCTCAGGATGTGCTTGAAAGCTCGAACTATCATCTCATGAATGCAAAGTGATTGCACATGTGAAAGTTTTTCAGAAAGCTTGACCTGTGAAGATAAGCAAAATGCCAACATCATACAACATGGAAAAGCTCACATACAATATCAGAAAACTAAAACAAAATCCCGCACAAAACCTTCTAAAACATATGTGGCAGACAGTAAAAGGGAAAAGACAGAAAGTCCAATCCAAATATAAAGCATTTTAGTTTGACCAACATTTATAATCCCTAAAGGCACATTTTCAGAGCTAGTTATGCTATTTTAGAGATGTCAATGAAACACTAACATAAGCCATTTTGTAAATGTTGACTGTAGAAGAAGCATGAAAAAGAATACTCTATTTGATAACAAAGAGGACAAGTAAATAAAGTTTAGAGCACTGACAACATGTCCAAGAGATCGCATTCGTAGACCCCTAGTATGCATAAAATCAGTTAGCGTGCGGCCATCAACTGGAGAGAGTTCCAATGAGCCAAAATCTGCTACCTGTATTGCAAAATTAATAGTATCATAAAAATCGTGAGGGTCATATTAACAAGAAAGCCTTGCAGCCAACCAATGAAATAAAATTCTATAATTACCAGTTTTGGGATAGCAACATCCATGTAATATTTCTGAGACAAGTCGATCAAATCTTGCATAGACTGTTAACAAGAAAAAATAGTTTGGTTTAGACACCGGATGAAATAGATTGGTTTTGTTGCTATGGAACTTGAAAATACATTGTTACACCAAGAGTATTTACCTTGCAGTGAAGTCCAGTTCCTGATTCTTTCAATCGGGTAAAAGCTGCCTCAGATAACATCCGTTTCAGCACAAGCTCATTGTCAACTGCTGCAGTTTCATGTTGGGATTCACTTGAGGACAATGCATCATTTTCACCCTCGAGGTTAGATTTTGAATGTTCAGATGCACAATTAGTATTGGTTGAATCAGATTTCTTTTTATTATTCTTGAGAGCTTTGAGGGGTTTCCCAAGACCCTCAACCTTCATTTCATTGTTAGCCTTCTCCAAAGATGGTTTCTTATCTTTTTCTGTACTGTTTTGGTCTTGCAAATGCTGTACCCAGCACGCTCCTAGTTCCCATCTTACAAAATAGTCCGAACTTAGTTCCTCTTCCTCAAGCTTAGCAAGGCTTTTTTTAATCAGCTTTTCCACAAAAGCATCTGTACCACCAAGCTCTTCACTCTCAAACATTTGTATCTCGTTCATCTGTTTATTGTTCTCTGGCAGGGCTGTGCTGTGAAGACGAAATCTTAAACTGCAAGGAACAACAAAATAATTACACGCCCTATTATCATTGGATCTGGATAAATGAGAACTTACTCAACCAAAGGAAGCTAAAACAACTGTTATGAAGTTTCAAAAAATGCAGAAATATAATCAAATCTATAAAATAATAACAAAAGCCTTTTCCTACTAGATGAGATCAGTTAGATGTATAAAACAGCGTCATAATGTATATCTAAAAAAAGAAAAACGCAAAAGCTATAACCAAAAAATAACTGTAAGTCATCCAAACATCGAGGAGTACAGTACACTATGAAAATAAATTTCTACGTAAAAGTGAGGAAAGCTCAAAACTTCATCAAAATAAACTCCCAGCAAAACTTCATGAAGTATATACAGTATGTAAAGCCATAAACTAGAAAAATTGTATAATGCAGAAAACAGAAGGGTTCAAGAACCTGTTAATATTTAGTGCGTTGGCACCACCCTCTGGCTGATCAAACACTTCATTATTTTGATGAAATGAAGAATTGGCATTGTCATTAGCTCCACCTTCAACTTTCACAACAACCACATAACCACAATATCTTACATAAACAACACCTAAAGTGGTAATATCCTGCACATTAAATGTGACATATATTAGTTCTATGAAAGGCAAAGTAGCATCCAAAGAACCAATTTAACCAATCTTTATCTATATAAAAAAAATCATACATGGGCGGCAGTATTTTCATCTGCAGTGATCCCTTTCAGTAAATTCCGCTCGACTAGATCCTTTTGATTTACTCCTGTAGCTTCAACTCCATCAATTTTGGAATCAATCTTACAGCTTGCAACAGAACCGTCTTTCAAGACTCTAACGCTCAAGTCACCTACTCTCTCACTGTAAATATCATTTTCTACTGCTGAGCAGTTAAAACTGGGATCTTCCAAAACATGTTTAACAGCCCTAATTGCTCTGAAAATGGCAACGTCAACAAACAGGCTGTGCAGAAGAAATGCTTTTCTATCACGGCCTTGCCTTTCTTCTGCTGTCTTGCAGGGCATAGATGCAATAAAAGAAAACTTATTGGCCCAAGGAATCAAATCATACTCTCCGTCTCTTCCTAGACCACCACCATTTCCTCCCCAATTTTCATCCTCCACGGGAAGAGGAGGAAAAAATGATGGTGATTGAGCTGCAATAGGAGGAACGAGCCAAGTGTTCGATCTGAAGCCATATGGGAGATTTCCAAACTGAAGACAGAAAATGAGGCAGAGAGCATAAGTAAATACAGTGTTAGTTGCAACAAGCAGCATTTACATGCGCCAATCAAAGCCATTAACATGTTTTCTGCTTCTTTTACCTAGTTATGTCAAAATTTGAATTGTAGATAAGAAATGCAAAAAAAAAAGGAAGTTGTTCAATACCTTGTTACGTTCTGAAAATGCCTTCAAGAGATCATCGTACGCCTGAAAATTTAGAAGAAATTTGTTAATTTTACAAAATTAGAATAGAAAAGTGCATGTGTTTAAGCTTTTAATTTTTTTTTTGAATTTTTTTTTGTTCAAATCATACAAGAGCACGGACATAATTTCGAAATCTGAAACAACGCATGTCAAAACTTAAAATACCGAATTATATATTTGATTAGAACATTTGAAAATTCAATTACCAAGGAATAGAGACTTCACAAATAAAGCCTAAGGATTGGCATTCGATTGTTGTTTTCTGTATTTATATGTTTACAATTATATATGTACCCAATGTGTCTATGATGTAGCATCAGGAGGACTATTAGCTAGTGTCTATCAACTTACAAGAATAGAGTATAGTTTCAAAAATTAAAGCAACACGGGTTAACATTTAATTTTAATAGTAGATTATATATTTCACAGTAAAAGTTTTTTTTTTGACAAAATACTCCACAGTAAAAGTTGTTTAAAACTAAATTAAATTAAAGAGACAAAAAGTGGAAAGAGCACAAACATTGTCAAAAGCTCTGCTAATCTGTCTCAGCAAATCAACAAGATTATGACACAGAATCCTCTGCTTCCCAACACTGTAAAACCCCTTTCTGCAAGCCTCAACGTGCACCACTTTCCCGTTGCAAACCTTCACCTGAGAACACAGCACAGCATAAGCATGTTTGGCAAAAATGGAAAAAATTAGTTTGGAAGAGATACATTTAATAATTGTAAAGATAAATGTTCTCCTTGGCAAGTCTGATCTGCTTGCTTAATATCACTCGATCGGCTTATAGTATTTTTTGACTCACTTATAACTTTTTTTTTATGTTCTAATACCCTATCCAAGAATTAAAAATATTTATCAAAATTGTTTCTATCTTTAACCTTACTATTTAAATTACATTCTTTCTCAACCTTATGTTAAACTAAACAAAAAATCACATCATGTATAAAATAAAATAAAATAAAGAAAGAATAATAATAGAGTATATATTTTACTAAAACATAAAATATATAAAATTATTATTTCATTATCTTATCACATTTCGTTTATATGAGTATGTTAAAATAGAATAAAATTAAAAAAATAAATAAATACTATTCAAATTTTCAAAGTGATGAATAAATAAAATATTAAAGGAGAGCAATATTTTAAAATAGATAATATAAAACAATAAAATCATATAAAATTGAAATAAATATGACATTTTACATGAGTAATATTTATTTATTCTTTTCATCGTTAACTACACTAAACATTTTAAAATTAACTAGTTATTATGAATTAATATACCTTCACTTCCCTCAAAAAAAAAAAAAAAATACCTTCACTATTTTTTCATTTTTTGTTGATAAATTTCACTTTTTTAAAAGAATAATAAATTTTACTTAAACTTACTGTCAAAGCAAAAACACATCCCTAAAATCACTTTAATCCAAATTCATTTTAAATTATTTGGTTTCACTTGATTTCAATTGAATTGATATTAGAAATATGCTTATGAAAAAAAATTACATTTAAAATCACATTAAGAGATAAAAACAATAAATTCAAATCTAATTTTAAAAAAAAAAAATCAACATATTAGTTTTGTTTTTAAATCAATTTTGTCTTTTGTTCAAAAAAAATAATAAATCCAATTTTTCTATTATTAGGAGTAATAAAAACGAGAAACCAAACATTCACTAATCAAATCAAATTTTAAAAAATGCAGACAAACATGGACACGCGCGTGTTTTTAAATTTAACGCGCGACGAGAAAATGAAAAGGCGCGAAAAATACTTACATCGAGCGAGAAGAGATGATCCTCCTCCAATATCTCCTCCACATTTCGCTTGGAAGCTTTCTTCACATCTACAATCATCAATTCACATTCAATTTCATCGCATCAACCATCGGAAATCAATGAACGAAAAAGCTTGAAAGAAGAAGAAGAATTGTACATTGAAGAGGAGCAGTGAGATGCGAAAGAGAGAAAAACTCGTAGAAACTCTCGAGCTTAGGACATGAGTGGCTTATATCTCCGTCAGCGTCCGCCGCAGCGGCAGCTTCTTTCTGCAATTGCTTTGCCGGAGGCGGTTGAGATTTGGTCGACTTCGCCGCATTCTTCGGCGGAGACGACGGACCGAAGCTGGTGGTGCATGCAACGATGTCCAGAAGTCTTCGCACGTGTGCCACCGCTCCATCTGAATCGTAATCCTCTGCAAGTGTAAAATGTAGATGTAAAAGATTAACTAAACGACGTTGTAACCGTTTTTCTTATTCTACTTTAAAAATAAATAAAAAATGAAGAGAGAGAAAGAGAAATGAACCTTCAACTAAAGTGAGGAGACATGGCTTCAATGCGGACACATCTACCGTATCCTTTAAACGTACACCTCTTATCTGTATTATCATCATCACATAAAGAGTTCTATTATGAGTTATCACAATCAAAATATACATATTCTAATATAAATAAAATTTTATAATTTCATTCTATATAATTATATATTATATTTATTTGCTTTTTTTATCTTATTTTGTTTAGTGTACATTTGTTATTTTTATCACCTTGAATTTTTAAGTTCATCTAGAACAAGATTTTAAATCCAAGGTTCTTATGTATATTATATTGGAATTCATATATAAATTATTAATCTCCAAAAATAAATTTGTATGTGCATGATTAAGTATCATTCTATAACTGACAAAAAGTCGTTATCTATATTTTTCATGAGGTCCATATTTATACTTAAAAAAAATTTAAAAATAGGTCGATATCTATTTGAGCTTAGGTCGATACTTTCTAGAGACAAATATACATTTAAATTTATTCTTTTTTATTTATGTTTTTCTTAGATAACGATTGGTGTTTTTCACTGGCTACCAGTTTCTAGATTTGTCAAATAAAAGTCAAATGTAGTTTGTTTGAATTTACAAAATACCACACACATGTGTAACACATAGGTGACATAAAAATGTGTGAAAAAATGTTAATTTTAAATTAAATAATATGATAATTAATTCAAGTTTGATAATCCTTATATTGTGTCGTTAAATTTAACTAATTTTATCTCAATGATAAAACGTTAAATTAAAATTATATAATCTATGAATGGTACACAATTTTTTCACCTCATGTGATAGTGAAAAGTTGGTGATGTAACACGTCTCAGTATTCACCGATAAAAGCCGACGAACATCTATTATTCTATCCGTTGATATCCCCTGCTTCAAAATATCAAAAAATTCATTTAAATATAAAGTTTGTATAAATAATAAATAAAAAAACAATAATAAAGTCGTGAAAGCTAAAGCAACTTGAAAATGAGAGAAAACCCAAATTCTTCATGGTAAGTGGAACTATTCACCAATTCAAGCAACATAACAGAAAATTGCAAAATTGGGTTTGTTGTTTTGTTGAAAACAGATACATTCATATTTTGTCTACATGTTATATCGTCAAATTATCATTCCATAGCCACACACTTTGTATTCTACCAAAAATAAGCTATAAAGATTTTATAATATAGCTAATGGTTGAATTTAATTATTAATAATCTATCTATGAGGTATAAAGTTCAGCACTACTAGCCACAATTTAGTTAAAATATGAGAAACATAACAAAAACCTGCATAAAGTTGTTGACAATGCACAAAAAATAATAATAAGCTATTAGAGCAAGAACCATGACACTTATACCAAATTAACTATTTTTCAATCTCTTCACAAATTAATTAATAAACTTAAACAAACCTTGAGAACAACACTAGTTTCATCTGGAAGGTTCACTGTGATATCCATGACAACAGGAAGAACTGCAAAATTACAACTAAGTTAAGTATATGATTATTTAACAAAGCTTTCAAATTAAGTGCTTATATTATAACTTAATTAATTGTATAAGAATAATTCAAAATTAGAAATTTTGTTACCCTTCTCTTCCTTCTTCTTCTTCTCTCCCTTGGCCTTTCCACGACTGTATCTTGGGGCCATTTTCAATTCCTTTGAGATTGAAATAAGAAAAAATAGAAATTAAAGCTTTATAAGAATACACAAATGCATAAGTTAAGATAATTTACACATTAGAATTGCTATATAAGGTAGTAATATATTTTTTATTCACTATATGTTGCACAAAGAACAAATTAAAGGTTATCTAGAGAATACTTTAGAGGTGCAAAGGAATTTACCAAGCAAGTGCTTTAAATGAACTTTGAGGTTGAAGATGACAGAAAGAGAAAGAGAGGGGGGGTTCTTTAATGTGTTATTGATAAGAATATAAAGTACAAAATGAAAAAGAGTGATAAATGAGGTAGGTTGAGAATGAAGATAATGAAGTGTGCAAGAATGAGGAAAAATGATAGAGGAAGAAAAATAGGAGAAGGAAGCAGAAAGATAATATAGAGGAAAGTGTGGTATGATAAGGAAGGAAGGGCTGAGATTCAATGGTCAGAATCATAGATTGGCATTTTATGGCAGCTTGCTTATAACAGGTTAAGTATCAATTTGCAGGGTATATCATGTCTATATATACACCTATACCTTCATTTTCATTTTTTGTATTAATTTTTATTTTTATAAAAAAAAAAAAAATAAAGCTTAATTTGGTGTAAACGATTCAATGAAAACGTGTGATATTATTCATTTAAATGAAATGCAATAATAATTGCAAAATATTATATTTTCATTAGACGTCTGTCTACGACTAATTTACATCGACGATACTTCTCTCTTTTTTATTTTAAAATTTAGAACTTTTTGTTTTTTTATTATATTTTTCAAATCCAATAGCGGAAGGAATTAGTGGTGATGAAGAGGGGGACCACGTAGTATAGATAGGGTATAGGGAAGCCTTATTAGCATCATAAATCGCTATTAAGAAATTAAAGAATGCAAAAAAAATCGATAATACAACTACAAGGTTGAATTTGCATTACAACGAGAGTATGGTCTTTTGTCAAAAAAAAGAGTATGGTCTTCCCTCAAAAAAAAAAAAAAAAAAAAAAAAAGACTATGGTCTTATTAACCTTCACAATATTGCTCAAAAAAAAAAACCTTCACAATAAATGCATGGATTTTGAATGAAATATTGAAACAATATACTTATTTTAGTCAAGGTTCATAAGCTTGAATTGGCAATGTGTTGCACATTTTTTTCTTGTCAAAGTTCACTCTTTTCATGGTATTGTTTCAACCTTTTTAAAATGCAAGAAATAGAATTGTTTGCCTTTAATGAAATTATTTCCGCTAATTTGGATTTAGGAGCATAATATGTTGGAATTTATAAAAATTCAAACAATGGGTAAGTTATTTTCATCGACAAAAATATTTAAGGAATGAAGTAGGCTGATTAACTTGATTTTTATAAAATTCAAAACTAATTGTGCATAAATACATTTTTCTACGTTCTGTATTTTAGGAGTATTACTTCAAAGTAACAAAATGATACACGTGAATGCACAATGTTCTCATTATCCATTTTCTAACATTTTAATATTTCTCAATACAAATTTGATTAAACTGGCGGAAGATTTTAACCCTTAAATAATCAATGGTTCGATATTTAACTCTTACATATAAAACAATAAACTGATTTGTTGAGGAGAACATATGTACCTTGTGTATTCCATAAAATTGCTAACGGAGATTAGTTACTTGCTAATCAACTACGAAATCTTCTGTAATATCCCGCTTAAAACTTTTACGGCATCTTTATCGGTTAATTGAGTTGAAAAGAGTGTATAAAAGGGCAAATTGGTAATTTGCACCTAAAAGGGTATAAATATAACACAAACTCACAATTTCTTCATTTTTCTACTTCTTTCTCTCTCTAAAATCAGATTTTTCCTCCTCTCTCTAACTCACTCCCTCTCCTCTCCTCACTCAATCCACCAAAACTCATCATTTCTTCATGTAATTCATCATGCTTTAGTGTTTTCATGAACTTTAAAAGAAATCGAACCTTTAGAGCGTGTTTGGATGGAGAATGTTTTAAGGTAATGTAATGTTTTGAGAGAATTTAAATATTTTGAGGTGAATTCCATTGTTTAGATAATAATTTGAAGAATTTTTAAAATGATGAAAATTTATGAAGTATTTTGTTCAAGTTAAATTTAAAGAATTTCAAATGACATCTAAAAACTAAGAATTTGAAATTTCTTTATTCTTATAATTTTTCATTTAGGTCCTCAATTTTCAAATTTACCCCAATAAATTTACAAAAATTGCAATTTCAGCCCTAATATTTTTATGGAAATTACAAATATTCCCCTCAACTTATTCAAAATTATAAATTGACCCCTCAAAATTTTTAAAAATTACAAATTGACCCATAATTTCAATTTCCAAATTTGGCCCAAAAACATTAAAATTTATAAAAGTTGCCCAAAAATGATGACAATGAAATTTTTTATTTTTCCATCCAAACAAGGATATTTAAAAATGAAATCAATTCAATTGAATCATTTGAATTGATTAGAATTCTAAATTCTTCAAAATTTCTCAATTACCTCATCCAAACACACTCTTAGACAACTTGATCCTTCTATTTTTCATCTTCTAAGAAGTTCATTCAAATGATCTTAGCATGTAGAAAAAATTGAAGCTTTGCGTTGTATTTTGAACATTTAAAGTTCCTAGTAGATTAGATCCCACCTTGGGGTTTGATTATGTGTGATGTTGTGAGAAATTATGAACTTCACATAAATTTATGCTTAATAGATTTCTCCCCATGAATTACATAAGTTGTTCTATGTTTATTTGTTGATTTGCCAAGCTGAATGAAGCACTTTTTTATTTTGATATAGAAGTATAAGTAAACTCATAAGATTTAAGGGCAAATTTCATGCTGAAAAACAAGTTTTATTCTTCTCCTTCAGTGCAAAATTGGTGTCCAATTTTCCTAATTCAGGTGCTGATTTTTGACGACACAAAAGTCTCAAAAATTCTGTCAAAATCGGGGGCCGATTTTGACAGATCCTGAAACATCAATTTCAGTCAAAAATTGCTTGTAACTTCCAATTTTCGCACCTATTGCCTCTGAAATGATTATGGATTTGCTTAACACATTTGAAGGATTATTTTTAAGGACATATAAACCACTAAACATTCTTACAACTTGTGACATAATTCAAGAGTGTATAAGTATGTTAAGATTCAGGTTGAATCCTAATCATTAGAAACAAGGATTTTCATAGAAGAACTCGACTTAGATAGTCGAGGACAGTTAACATCATAATGAGTTAGAAACATATTAGATATATGTTTTATGTTAACAATAGAAAATGTCACGGCTCAGTAAGCTCTAGATTATTTTGGATAGGATTTTTCCTAAAGGAATACCTTCGTGGCAATAGCTGATTAAAATTAGTTAATCCGTGTCCCTCACAGACTCCAGATTAGGCTAGATGGGATTCTCCCTAGTTGGGAATCCACACGTATGTATATAAGTATGTAATATAAGCAGATAAGTCATGTCCCTCGCAGGTTCCAGGTTAGGCTGGATGGGATTTCCTCGCAAGGGAGATCTACGCAACGATAAGAAGAGTCTGATGTTAGCCTCATATAGGAATTTAACCGGTTATGTATGGGGATGTATCCGTGGTTACTCCACCCGGGTTCATGCCATAAAATAAACTCAGATTAATTGTGTGTTACACGCTAACTTCTAACATGAATATGTAAACATGATATGAATAAGTATATGTCAAGATACTATGATAGTATTCAGACTAGCGATCTTAGTTTTCCCCGATTGCTAGTTATGCAGAATAGTAAATCATGAAATTAGGTATATGCAGCGACAAATGGCAATCATAGATTCCTTGAGATTGTCTACAGCCTAGGATAGGTGGAACTCATTGAGATATTCTGTCTCACCCCCAAACCCTTTTTTTTTCTTTTCAAATCAGCATGTTGTTCTTGGCAAGGAAGGACAATATAGGAGGTTGAATGACTTATCTTCATATGCACGTGTCGAACTAGTATAGATTATTTCTTATGGTTTCATATATGTATCAGATATATGTATTTGACAGTTATATCAAGTTAGCAGATGTACGAACTTGCATTGATGTTTATATTCATTCGGTCGAAATTACATTGTAATTTTAATGTATCAAGTACTAAGTTTAACGCACATGCTAACTATTATAGATAAGTTTAGTGTGGATGTTACATCTTCTTACTCGTAGATTAAATTCATATGGGTCTCGTCAATTACCATGTGGATCTTACCATTTTATGCGAGGTCAAATTTTAAAATAAATCTCACTCAACAAGGAGAATGAATCCTCTTAAAAATACTTGAATAGTTATCTTATTATGAAATCTTGTTATTATATTATTTCTGCAAAATATTAAACTTGGATTTCAAATACTTGAATATTATTAACTTATTCTGAAATATTGTTATTCTATTATTTCTGCAAAATTTGATGTTTTCCCTTCCTATTAGAGGACATATTTGTGTATAGTTTTTTTTGTTAGTATGTTAATATATTCTTAGTATAAGTTTGTTAGTATATGATTGTTAGTATGCGAATGCTTAATCTATTTTGTTGACAAAGTTTTTATTTTTATTTTTTAAACATGTGTTAGTAAATATATTAGTATATGAGAATGTGTTTGTAAGAATATATAGTATGTAGGTGTTCGTTAATATAAATAGTATGAGTTTTTTAACTGTAAAATTAATATTAGTTATTTTATAAAGATAAAAAATTAAATCATGAAGGGTAGCCCCTCATAAAAAAAATGAAAAAATGTGTATTTTCTAATGTTTTTTTTCTTGAGAAAAAGTATACGAGGGACTCGTCAGAAATGTTTGAGAGGTAAACTCGTCCGATAATATTGTTAACCGACACCTTTTCAATTGTCTTGTGCCTCTTAAAAAAGGTTATATTTTTTGAGTAATGATATTTGAACAATCTTTTAGTGACAACTTACCTTTTCTCTTTTCTTATTGGTCAAAAACAATAGAGAGAGAAAAAGGAAGAGAGAGAATAAGAAGATAATGTGAGTATGAGAGAGAATGTTGTATAAAAGTTGTCATAAAATAGATGTACAAATATCATTTCTCATATTTTTTAGAAACTTTATCCCTAAGAAATCAACACTTTTTTTTTTTGTAGTGGTAGTCATGTTTAATTACAATGAAATTCAGATAAAAAAAATCTTGCATTACAAAGATGTTGAATTTGCAATGACAGTGCAAAAATTACAATGTTGAATTTGTATTACAAAGACGGTATGGTCTTATTAACCTTCACATAAATATTTGAATGTTTGAATGAAATATTGAAATAATAAATTTATTTTAGTCTAAGTTCATAGACTTGAATTGCCAACGTGTTGCACGTTTTTTCTTGTCAAAGTTAGTGAATTGTTTCATCGTTTTTAAAATGCAAGAAATAGAATTGTTTGCTTTAATGAAACCATTATCACTAATTTGAATTTAGGAACGCATCATGTTGGATCTTATGAGAATTCAAGCAATGAATAAGTTCCTTTCATTGATTGAAATACTTAAGGGAACCATAAAGTATATTGATTAATGTGATTTTTTATTTTATTTTATAAAATTCAATGTTTTATAACTAGTATTTTAGGAGTATTACTTCAAAGAAGCAAAATGATACACGAGAATACACAAGGTTCTCGGCATATTCTTTGTAGTTTTTGTTTTTATTTTTAAGCATGTCCTACTTTTTTTTAAAATTGAAGTTTAATATTTTATTTAAACTAGAAAAAATTTGCAATTTAATTTAGTTCATAAGTTCTAAATATGAAACAGGATACCTTACAGTGGAGAATCATTGGTGTTTATTTTAAATTTTTAGTCGTTAAATAGAATAAACATCAATATAATTATGTGGATAAGTAGACTAAAATTTTGAGTTACACCAATTCATTATTTGATGTTGCCTATGGTTTGGTCTTATAAAAAATTATACTTCCTTTCATTTTGTTATTTTTTTACTTTGTTATTTAATATTATATTTAATATAAATCTATTATATACTTTGTTTTTTCAATGTAGTTTTTTTTACTTTGTTTGTATCTTTTTATATAAAATATATGTTATTCTTAACTTTGCACTCATTATGTTAACTTCAATTTTTTTTCCTTGTCCGATCACCACAAAATTTGTATTACTTTGTCTAACATTCGAACGTAATGTAAAACCTATTTTAGTGAATTTTTTCGTTTGTAGTTATACTAACGCAGTAGCCTACACAACGAATCTTTATTAGTATCATAAATCACTATTAAAAAATTGGACAATGCAAAAAAAAAAAAAATTAATACAACTACAAGGTTGAATTTGCATTACAAGAGGGTACGTTCTTATTAACCTTCACATTAAATAGTTGGATGTTTGAATGAAATATTGAAACAATAAACTTATTTTAGTCTAAGTTCATAGGTTTGAATTGGCAACGTTTTTAAAATGCAAGCAATAGCCTTTCAAAAAAAAAAAATGCAAGCAATAGAATTATTTGTCTTTAATGAAACCATTCTCGTTAATTTGGATTTAGGAACATAATATATTGAAACTTATGAAAATTCAAGCAATGGATAAGTTCTTTTCATTAACTGAAATACTTAAGGGAACCATAAAGTATACTGATTAACGTGATTTCTAAAAAAAATCGAAATTAATTGTGCATAAATATATTTTTCTATGTTTTATAACCGGTATTTTAAGAGCATTATTTCAAAGAAACAAAATGATACATGTGAATACACAAAAGGCTCTCATTATACCTTTTTTTTTTTGAAGGACTCATTATACCATTTCTAACATTTTAACATTTACCTACAAAGAATTAACTAAAATGGTAAGAGATTTGACCCTTAAGCAAGTGGTTAAGGGTTCGATCTTTGACTCTTCCGTATGAAAAAATAATTATTCGTATTGGAGAACTTACCTGATGTATGCTAGAGAATTGCATACGAAGACTAATCACTGCTGATCAACAGTAAAATCTTCCTACTCGTAGATTAAGTTCATATGGTCCCGGAAATTTTCAGATGAATCTTACCACGTGCAATCAATTTTCAAAATAAATCTCACTCAATAAACAATTTCGGCTATTCATGTCCTTAAAGTGCATACAAGTTGAGTTTCATGTTATTAATAATTGAAATCTAAGGTATTTGGTGTTCTCAATTGGCACATTGCAAATTATGGTAAATCATGGTTTTTTTTTTTTTTTAAATTTGTAATTATGTTATATGATTAAATTTAACTTGATTTACTTTTTAATTATAATAACTCTTGAAATTACGGGGACTTATTTTTCCAAAAGAAATTATGCGACTTGTGTGTGTGTGTTGAATGATTCTTATAAAAATAATGCACTATTAAAATATCCTTCAAAAACAATTATTTAAAGCTCATAAACCTAATTAAAAAAAGTTTATTAACTCAATTACAGACTATTTTTCAATTCATGATCTATTTAAATATCTATAAATTGAGTGACATCTAGAATAGTAGCTAAACATAATTTAGTTACCAAAACACTACTTGTCCAAAAAAACACTACGTTTGCAGAATCCTCAATTATTGTGTAAATTTTGACCTTTTGCATGCCATTGAGCATGCATCTCTCTTCATGTATTAATTGGAGAGTCAATATCGACAAAATAAAGTAATCACCAACCAACCTTAGAAATGTTGCATGCACAAACATTAGGAATCATTTACTTATGTGTAGCAATATGCAGCATGCTCAAACAATAACAATATTGTTTCTCTCTTTTTAAGTCAAAGGGGCATTGCAAACAATATTTGTAACATTAATATTTGGCTAGCACCCTGAATTTTTTTGCTATATATGTAACCTATGAATTGAAGTAGTAGTAGCTAACAACTAAAAAAAGTGCTTGCAATAATAAGGAGCAAAATAGCATGTTGAAAAGTCTTCTTTGTGATGATTATTATCCATTTTGCATGAAAATATTAATCCTACTATAAGCTTTTGTCTGTGCCATTTCAAGCATGTATGTATTTATATATGAGTATTGCCTAATTTAGGATGTATTTTGTAACAAGAATGAAAAATGAAAAACATATCCACCATTCTATTGAAGTCAATGAACAATGTATGTAGGGTAATTCAATCTTATACGTTTGAGCTAAACTAATAGTTGTGTAGTATGTGAGTGGATAAGTACCCACTATATATCCACCATTCTCATGAGAATGATGTCTGGATAACTTTGATGCAGATTGCTATAAAATTAATATATTTTGAAATTTGGCTTGTTTTCGTAGTCTCTTGAATTTTTTATTTTAATTTTTTGGATGTATAGTCTCTTGAATTTTGACTTCTTAAATTGTTAACACTTATCTTTAATTTATAAATTATTAGACATGGAAAAATGAAATTACTAAATTAAGTTGAATTTCCAAAAAAAAAAAAAATTATAAAAAAAAATTAGTTTTCAACTTTGACACCTCCAATACAAAAAGAATCTCGTGAAAAGGACATGTCATTTCAGATTTAAAACTCTTACGGATTAGTCAATAATTTGCTTTTAAGGTGAAGGTGATTCTTTGGTATTGGCAAAGGATAAAATCGAACATATCGTTACAGAAAGAAATGAAAAAATGTTGTGTTGCGACATTGCCATCTTCACTACGCTTATTTTATTTTCATTTTAGTTCTTCATTGTCCAACATGTTCGATATTAGCATATGGTTGTCTTGTCTTGTAATTGCCCAATAAAATTATCCTTCAATTAACTTAAGTGGTACCTTGGTATCACATAAAACACATGAGACTCTTCTCTATTTCGATCACCCTCCTTAAAAAAGAAACAACTAAAAGAAATCATTTACATTGTGAACCAAATATGGAAAAATTAAATAAACCAATTTTGTTTAAATTTTAGATTTTTCGATGGTTTTGTCTTAACATGCACAAGCAAAAATAATTTTGCATCATATACACAAGTGTCTTTTTCCCCATTGATTCAATAAATCACATCATGTATCGTTTAATTTAATAATATGATTGTTGATTCAATGGTAAAAACTAATTTATGCATGATGCACAAGACTTGGTTTATGTGTGCACCATAAAATTTGCCTTCATTGATGAATAAACATCTTTCTAGGAGATCGATAAAGAAACTTGTATATAAGACTTGTTTTTCTGTCTCTATATTTTGAAATCATGTTTTCAAAATTTACTTGGCTCATAGTTTTCCAGCAATAATTGATACTTTCTAGATCTCCTAAAAGGAAAATCAATCGCAGACCATCTCGTTTCTAAGTACTTTCCAGACTGATCATTTTGTTTCTACTTGAAGATAAGTGCCACGGTATTTTTTGGATGCATTTGCTCGTATACAATTATTATTACATATTTTCGAATTTCATTTTTTTAAAACGATTTTTATTTTTTATATATATATATGGCCATTTGTTCATCCAATTATATATTAGAAAATTTTCCATTATATATTTGTTATTCCACGACAACATTGCTTGGTCATGTGCATTGATATCTCTTTCAGTGTTTCCCTCATCAAAAGAGAGGTTCCAATTGACCAATTAGATATTTACATTTTTTATGATTGTTCTAATCAATAATGTAATCTCAGTCCTTTGTCTTCCAATTGTAAATGTAGGTTTACTAAGGGCTTGCTAGATTAAGTTTTGAATTTCAGTTTTTAAAATTATTTTATAAATTACCTTCTAAAAACAATTTTTAATTAGAAGATAATAAAAAAAAAATTACCTCAAATTTTTTTTTGATCGGTAATCCTACTTTTAAAGACTATATTAGTGATTTTGTCAAAAAAAAAAAAAGACTATATTAGTGATGAGAAAATAAAATAAAATATTTCCTAATTTTGTTTCTAAATATGGTGTGTTGATTTTTATTTTTAATATTTTTATGGTAAATATTGTGATCTTTTTATTTTCTGATTTATAATAGCAAGAGAGATATACAAAGTTAGGTAAATTATAGAGGGATTGAACCTTTGAATCATACAATGAAGTTGTGGAAAAGAGTGAATGAGCGGAGATTGAAAAAAGAAAAAAAAATGATAATCAATTTTGTTTTTTTATGGGAGGTTGACCATTGAAGCCATCTATTACTTGTGATGGTGCAAGATCCAATGAATAAAAAAGACTTACACTAATTTTCATTGATTTGGAGAAGACACATTAAGGGTGTTTTTGGTATAAGAGAAAGAAGAGAGAAATAGAAGAGAAAGAGATATTATTGTTTTTTAAAAAGACAAAAATATCCTTGAATAAAAACAAGATATAATTTATGATTGATTAATTTATTTTTGTACAAATTAACTTAATTTATTAGTTTGATAAAATTAAATTGTTTTAAACCGTAATCCACCTCTCATAAAAATAAAAAAACGTAACCAAAAAACAAATTTAAACCGTAATCCACCTCTCATAAAAATAAAAAATCAAAATCAAAACGTAATCCTGGCTAGTGTGACTTGGTGTTGATATGTGGATAATTTGGTTTGCCTCTATTTGGGTACTTGGAAGGAGAGAAATCACCGTGTATTCCAAAACATGGCTTCTAATTCTTCAACTCTTATCGAAAAGGTTAAACTCTACTCTTTTTTATGGTTGAAATCAAAGCAGGCGACATTTAGTTACAACTATCATGATTGGTGGAAACACCCGCTTCTTTGTATGGGTGTCCACTTGTAAGTTTTCTTGTAGGTGTTGACAGGTGTTTTCTTTGTGTTTTGCACCTTGTGTGGTTTGCCTTTTGCACGCCTTGTGCGGGGCAAATCACAGTTGTTAATATATCATTTTAGTTTGTTAAAAAAAATAGTGTGGATAAAATTGTAACTTTGGTGGTCTATTGACACTTTTTCTGCTTTCTTTGCTGGATAGAGGAGATACCAAAAGGTAAGAATGTGGTCTCCTCTAATTCTCTCTCTTCAACTTCTCTCATCAACCAAACTGCAGAAAGTCACTAACTCTTCTCTATTTATCTCTCACCTATTTCTCTCTTCTATATTTCTCTAGAACCAAACAAAGTGTTAAGGGTGCTAGAGAAATGTTGCTAAAAGTTCTATAAAAGAAAAGAATTAGGATCATGTATATTCAAGCTACTTATGATCTAGATAGGGCTCTCGACTAATGTGAAGACACATGATGAGACTACAAAAATATTTTCCACCACAATGAGACTTCAGTGAGAATCAACTTGAAACAATCATCTTTTAACATTAGTATTAGACATGATTATGAAACATTTCTTTGATAAGCCTTAATTATGAAACTTATTCAAGATTCGACACCGAGATGCATACTTTATCAAATTTATAAAGATGAAAAAACATATCAAAATGAGTTAGCGAGTAACCAATTGATTGAGCTTAAGTAGTTAATGAATTTCCTTTCAAATGAATTGTTTGGAAGAACTCGAGTTCGATTCGTGGAAGCAACAATTCTTGGTAAAACTTTATTTAATTACCTCTAAGTCGAACTCCAAATTATCAAGGTCCGCATCTCTAGTGATCTAGAGGATTATCATAAACAAAAAAACTGGGTCAGTGAGTTCGTTAAGACATAGGAAAAAAAACTACACTCTCAAATACATCATCACATAGCGTCCGAGTTAGTTGATGAACCATCTAAATCGAATTAATGAAACAATTGTCAAATTGATCGATTTGTTGCAACCTTAAATCCTTCTGAACTTTAATGTAAGAGACATGTACTATCATCTGCCAAACCAACAATGTGGAAAGAAACTTGTAACAGAAAAACAATGTGGAACCTTAAAAAAAAAATGTGGAAAGAAACTAAGTCATTGAATACGTCATTAGAATTTGCCGCTACAATTAAATTAATTGTCCAAATCCGTGTTTCATCAACTGATAAGTAATATTTTTCCATGTATTGCATAATGTTGTTTTCCCTTTCTCTCTTGTGAGCCGTCACCAAGACCATAATTTCTTCTCCTTCATTCATTAGAGGGGGGTGATTTAGGGTCAATTTTTGACCCAAAATCACCCCTCTAACTCGTTTTTCTCTTTCCCTTTTATTGAAATAAGTGATTTTCACATCTATTTCATTTTGTATCTCTTGTGATTTCGTCGTCTTCGTGCGACGTTGGTTTGTTCGTCGTCTTTGTGTGACATTGTTTGTTTTTCTTGTTTCTCTTAGATATTTGATCGGTTCAAATTGTCAGATAAGCTTCAATCCAATGCAGATCCAATCAACGACTTTGGCGTCATCCACGTTGCAGATCCGAGACATGGTTATTCCGGAGATTTAAATATAGTCATATGTGTAGGCATTTGTACTTTGCTGTTTTATGCTATTAACACGGATGTTGTGAGCCTGTTCACAGATTCATCCTTTTTGTTTTTAGCGAATTTGCATTATATCGATGTACTCTATCAATTTGAATGAATGAATATCTTTTATTTTGTCAAAAAAAAATAATAATGTTCTTTTCTTTTTCATAAAAAAATAATATTATTTTTTTAAAATCCCCTAAACAAAAGTAATGTTTTTAAATAATATCAAAACACTCTCTACTTATAGGATAATTTTGATTTTTCATTTCATGAGCCTATGAAAAATGTTAACACCAAACCAACGACCGACAACCTTGTACCTTATTTAGTTAATTTAGTTATTATTACTAGTACTAACTTTAGTGCCCTTTTGGCAAGATAGAGCAACGTAAGAAAAACCAACTATATAGGAAAGTGGCCACATATATTCCAGGACCTATAAACCCCACTAAGCTAACTGTGGGACGGCATTAGATTATGTAATACTATTATTTTGCATATAAATAGAGCTTTCAAGATTAAACTATAGTTAACACTATTGTTCTTTTTCATGACATTACACACCGTGTAGCTATTATTTTGATAATATTTGTTTCAATTTCAAGTGCTCTTTATGTTGTGCTATTTGTTACATCAAATATTTGGAAATGGAGAATAGAGATTGGCTAAACCAAGCCAATCAAATCAATGTTTTTGTTGAGAATCTACAAGATTGAAAGTTCTAAACGATTGGGCAACTATTGTTGTTGTCCAAATGCAAAATAATGGAAGTTGCCTTTCATGATGATAATTAAACCCAATCCTTATGTGTAGGCTCTTTTTGTCGTCAACATTTTGTTTATTCCTTTAATGTGAGAGCCCCATTTACCATAACATTTTGAAAGACACAAATATGGCCTAGAGTGTCAAGAGTACAAGACATTACACAATAGTGTTTTCTTAAGTAGGTTTTGCAATACACAACTTGAGTATTTGTGTATGAGTACAAAAAATAATGAAAAATTGGATAAAATTTGATCCAGATTATCAAAGTGGATTTCGCCATTTGTCACAATAGGTGTTTTGTTTCACCAAATGTAGAATTATTGTGTTTAAACCATATCAAAGAAAATTCCTCGTCGATTTCAAGCTCGTTGGTTTAGAGTTTTTTTTTTTTTTTTTTGCAGAAATGCTAAATCTCACGACATTTTATTTTCCGAGAAATTCACGAGAGGCTAAAAAGAATATACTTTTATTTCAGCAACTATTTTTATAGTAAGTGGGACCTCTATTATTATTTTTTGTTCTCGAAGCATTTTAAGAGTCTTGATACATTCATGAGTTTTTTCTTGCGATGTGTAGCACGATTCTTTTTTTTTTAAGAGTACTTACGATAACAATATGTTGTCTTTTGCTTTACATGTTATTTATTTTCTAAAAAGAAAATCAAGTCCTCTAACTTCAAAGGGATTTAAAAATTGGAAAAGGTAAATAATGGAAAAGATTGTGGATTTTCATCTCATATATCATATGAGAAAAAGTCATAATTCCTCGTACAATGTTACTTTTAGATGCTATCAAGATTTAAAGAACCACTTCTCACATTGAACTTTTTTTATCCAATTAAAACTAAGCAAACACATTTTTAGTTATCGCTTGCGGCTTTAAACATCTGTTGATGATGTTAAATGGTTAGCATTACAAGCTTGTGTTTTTACAAGATCTGACTGGGAGTGTTCGTGGATGGATTTGGGTTGGGTTTGACTAAATCTACAATCAAATTAAATATGGATTACCCAACTATTGGGTGAGTTTGGGCAAATCCACTAATTTTTAGATTGGGTTGGATTGAGTAATGGATTACCCAACTTATTTTTCTATTTTTAAAACATTAAATGACTAAATGAAAAATCCGCATAATTTTGTTTTAAAATAGTACTCTACTTTTTAATTTTCTTAAAAAAATGTTTAACTTATTTTACTATAATATATGCATCATAGAATATCAAATAATAAACTCCATCATAAAATACTTGCAACAAACTAAAGTTGCATGGCATAAAATTGCATTAATATCAAAATAACCAAAAAGTGCAACATATTAATTTGTAACTCTAGTATGTTTTGATTTTTAATATATACGGTACAATGTGTATGTTTTGGAAATATAACTTTTTTCTACCCTATGAACATAAAGATAAAAAATATTAACATTATTGAGTAAGTGGATTTTTTGGGTTTTAGTCTGGTTTTACCCGAAACCCATTTATTTTTATGGGTTTTCCATTTTTAAAAACCATACCCACCCAATTACCCAACACAATCCATTTTTTTGAGTTTTTCGATGGGTTTGACCGGGTTTTCTGGGTTGACCCAACCCATGAACACTCCTAGATACGACGAACCATTGTGATCTAGAAATTGAGTAAACATTACATTCTACACCGTCCCTTTTTTTTCATCTTCAACCATAACTAGAAACTGTTGTCTGTTAGAACACCGGTTAAATGAATGAAAGTTGGAATAATAAACACAAAGTTTCATTGGATAGAGAGTAACCTGCTCATGACTCACACATGATAATTTTTTCGATAAAAAATTTCTTTTCAAGGTATTATTTCTAAATTAGATTTTGTTGTATCAAATTATAGTCGTAAAAAATTAGTTTTCATTGTCTTTTTGCGATGATAGTTGTAAAAAACAATGATACGATGAACCATTATGATCTAGAAATTGAGTCAACACTATATTCTATTCTACGTCTTTTTTTTATCTTCAACTACAACTTGAAACTGTTGTCTGTTAGAACACCGGTTAAATGAATGAAAGTTGGAAGAGTAAACACAAAGTTTCATTGGATAGAGAGTGACCTGCTCATGACTCACACATGATAATTTCTTCGATAATAAATTTCTTTTCAAGATATTATTTCTAAATTAGTTTTTGTTGTATCAAATTATAGTCGTAAAAAATTAGTTTTTGTCGTCTTTTTGCGATGATAGTCATAAAAAACAATGATACGATGAACCATTGTGATCTAGAAATTGAATCAACACTACATTATATTTTACAACGTCTTTCTTTTATCTTCAACTACAACTAGAAATTGTTGTATGTTGGAACACCGGTTAAATGAGTGAAAGTTGGAAGAATAAACACAAAATTTCATTGGATAAAGAGCGACTTGCTTATGACTCAACCTGGTAATTTCTTCAATAATAAATTTATTTTCAAGGTATTATGAAATTCTTGCAGGCTAGCTTTCAGATGTTTTATACGATGTTTCAACATCAGATACGAACATAATGTCGAGGAAGATGTTTTAACATCGAGCTAGCAGAAAACAGACAGAACAAGACAAATATAACAAATGTTGAATTTTAGCGCGTTAGTTAGAAGTTGTTCTATGTGATGTTTCAATTTCAGATGCACAGTTAGCAGATGTTCCGTTTAATGTTCCAACATCGTGCTAGCAGTAAACATAAACGAAACAAAATAAAAGACAAGAAAGTAAAAGACACAGCAAGTTTGTTAACCCAGTTCGGTGACAAACACACCTACTCTGGAGACTACCAAGTCAGGAATGAAATCCACTATTGTAGTCCTTATTCTATAGCTCTCAGCAAACTCCTCATTTACACTAAAGACCTAGGACCTACCCGTATTGATTTCAACCTAGGAACTCCTAGGTCTGAGATCACATCTCACTATCCTATAGCCAGTCACAACCCATGTGACCTATCAGACCTAAACACAAACAAGCGGTGAAGTTACCTTCAAACAAACTACCTAACACCGTGCTTCACAACTTTGGTGTAGTGTACACGAGTTTACAACTCAACAAATAGTCCTTAGCATGTATCAAGATGATACAAGAAAGGCTCACAATAAAACAGGACTAAACTTGCATCAACCGCTACAAAAGTAGAACACACAAAAACTCAAAACCCAAAAAACTAAACCTTTTTAGTTTGACGGCTTCGGTGACAAATTAGGTCTTGAAGTCTTGTTTATATACAGAAGTAATACGGGTCAAATAGTCTTGTTGGGCTTCAGAATAAATTGCAGATCGTTCAGCTGATCTACAAACATGAATCAGTACCAAAAAGGAAAGTCCTAAAAAGTAGGAACATCTTTATGAACTTCCAAACATATCCAAATAATTCCTAAAATATTATCAATCTTTTAGGAATAATAAAACAACTGATTATGTACAGATATGCGCGTTGCTTGGTCACCAAGATATGAAAACGAGGTTTCCTTAATAAGAAAAGACGCGCGTACAAATAGGCATGAAATCAGGCACACTGAACCGTGCCAAAATGTAGAACATCGTATCCAACATCTTACAGAAATGCCTAAAACATGTTGAAAACTTGTATCCAACATCACAAACATGGGTATTTGTTTTAGCAACAATGAAGCCAATACTCAAATACCCAACAATCTCTCTCTTTGGATGTATTTGTTGATAAAACTACTAGAGACCATACAGACAAGGTAGAGAGATACCACACATACATTTCTTCAATTCAAACCATGAAGAAAAGTAACACAACTGAAAAACGGACATGTTGAGACATCATCCAAAACATGTTGGAACATAGTATCCAACATTACAAACATGAATATTTGTTTTAGCAATAATGCAGCCAATACAAATACCCAACATATTATTTCTAAATCCAAACAACATTGTCTTATGTCACAATATTGTTGTCTTTTGTTAATGGTTTTCAAACGGTTTGTTTTGGGTTTCTTGTAACTATTTGTATTTTGCTTGTAGCTTTATTAGACACATCTTTCTTATGCTTAGTAAGCTCTTAGTAATTATTATCAGCTTCTTCAAAAAAATTAAGAACGGATTTAGAGTGAGCTTGAGCTACACAACAGTTTTGCATGGGTGTTACCGAAAACTAGCTATTAGTATACTTTAGAAAACGATTTTGAAGTGAACAAGAAAATTTGTTGTCTAGAATTATCAAATGCTACACTTGCGTTTGATCATGCAAGCAAGAAAAAACTATTAAACTTAACAAATAAACAAAAAGAACAAGAGAAACACTTGGTGTAAAAACATGATAGATATTAACGGAAATAGAAACTCACCAACTCCCCTTCTCTCTTATCTTAGCAGAATCACTTCTTCTTATAAGTGAAAAGGGCAAAATAAAGAACAAGCACAAAATATTTTTATAGCAACTCTTTGCTATGTTATAACATCCAAACTTGACAAAACGCTGCTCCAATTCAGCCAACATTCTTGATCACTGAATCACCATTGATTAATTTAAAAGTTTTTACCTCCTACAGAAGTCAAACTCATATATTAAAGATAAGTATCAATATTCTCACACTCCCACTACTCTTAGTCTATGTTTGATATCACGGTAAGTGTGTGAGAATTATGATGACTTATCGTTGTAGCTTATGCAAAATCACGACAAATCACCGTAGTTCTGATATATAATATATCCATCGTGATACCAAACATACATCTAACACATGTTTGGTTAGATGTTTTGTACCCCAAATTCATGTCTCTCACAATTAAGAATATATATTTACTGTAAAATGTAAAAACTCCAAATTAAAGCGTTTCTATTTCATTGGTTTGAAGGATGTCATTCGTCGAAAAGCACAGATAAAAAAAAAAAAATATATATTCTTTTTTTTTTTGGTAGATAGACGAAATGGCAAAGTCATTATAAAACTCACACACACAAGTGGAGGTACCGGGGTTCGAACCCCGGTCATGATATCCGGCCTAACAATTTCGGCATTTTGCCAGTTGAACTAGGACTTCTAGATAAAAAATATATATATATTCTAAGGATTAAAAATAAAAATTGGTTGGTATATTTTGTAGGGAGAAAAATATAGTTGAGTATTTCTAAATTTAACTCTGAGAAATGACGTGGTAGCCAACGAGAATTTTCAGTTAAACCCAAATCAACAAAACTCCATCCCGTCGCGCCGCGTCGGAGAACCTAATCATCCCTCAGCCACACCTGGACAGTTGCAACCGCGTCACAGCCACCACCGGAAAATCCCAACGTAAGCAAGGATAGGTATTGAAACAAGCTTAAACTAATCTCATTATTATTATTCACTTACACCATTATAGTGCACAAGCTGTTTGATAGAATGCTTGAATTGTTGCATTTCGGAAAGGGGAAAAAATGTGGTGGTTTGGTGTGAATTTCTAGAACATGTTTTCACTAATTTTTGAAGTGGCTAATACATTTATAGAAGCTTAACTAATAAAATAAGTGTAGCAGAGATGATAGAGATGATGATGTTGCGTTGGATGTGTGATTGGTAGCACTTATTGTAGAAAAGATGATGAAAACTCGGCTTAGGTGGTTTGGAATGTCGTGAGAAGACGTGTGGATTTTGTAATGATGTAGGGTAGTTTAATCATTAGAGACAGAGGAAGAAATTTCATTTTAGCTTCTTCAAAAAAAAAGAGACAGAGGAAGAACTAGGAAAACTGTGAGAGGAATTATTAAGAAAGATCAGAGATTGATGAGTTTGATAGAAATATGTTATAAGGAGTTGTTTGATCCATGTAGGCATGTAGCCGACCCCACTTAGTGAGATGAAGATTGATAAGTAATGAAGATGAAGTTATTAATTTGTTGTTTGAATTTAAAATACCTGATCTTTTGATTGTTTACAATTTTTTTGGCCATTGTATCTTTTCTTAAACATGAGCTAGAAAATATGCATTAACCTAAAGAAGTTGAATTATATTGGTTAGGCTATACTTACCTCCCGGCAGAATTCTGAATTACCAGGGGGCCCTTCCCCAGGAAACCGGAGAGTTGACACAAAAAAAAAAAAAATTATATTCCCATCTTAAAAAGTCCACAAACTTGACATACATATCCAATATCATCCTTTGATATAAAAGAATGATCACGCCCTTTAATTGTATTTTGAACAGTTGTTGTTGTTCTTTATTTCCTTGGTTCTTGTTCCTTTTGACAGTGGTCTGATCTGAAGCTTAAGTTTTCTTGTTTTTAAGGTTCTATGTTGAATAGTTTACGGATAGGTTTCTATCTATTGGTTATTTGTTAATTAAAACCGATAGCTCAAGTTTTAGGCAAGACATGTGTTAAATTTTAAAGTAACGGCGAAGTCATGCATTTTCGAAAGCATGAATAAGTTATCTGATAACACTGTAATTACTAGATTATTACACGATTGAATGCTGCTGTAGTCATAAGTCATAACTAATGATCCAGACATTACATATGTATCCTTCGTCAAGGAAATTTGTATGGTGACACTATTAAAAAGATGGTAAGAGTGACATTGGTGGGATAGTAAGGGAAAATTGGTTACTCTGTTGAAGATATTCTTCCCATAAAGTTTTCTTGGTAATAATGTGATATGCTTGTTCTTGATATTATTGATGTCCTTAGTTTTCTTTCAGATTTTGTTTTTCTTTTTCTGAAAGTGGTTTTGATGTCCATAGTTTTCTTTCAGATTTTCTTTTTCTTTTTCTGAAAGTGGTTATTGATGCTCCTATACTATTTATGTAAACCTATTTTTTAGGAGAGAACATACATGGTCCTAACTCCTAAGGCAGTTTCTGTTATTAATTCATCTTTTTAATATATATACTTTTATTGTAGAAATTATGTTTGTCTAAATATCTGTGTATTTTCTAATGGCCTGATACAAATTTGTGTGTTTGATTTTATTCTTACTTGCTATTTGATTTGCCTCTGTTTTATTTCCACGTGATATGTTTAAATTGCGTTTCTTGCTTTTGTGAGAAACTTCAAAACTGTGATTCTTGCTTGTGCGAGAAACTTATTTGAATTGTGCTAGAATAGCCCTTTCAATGGCTTCCAACCCGATTAAGGATGAAGGAAATAGTAAAATATTTAACTTTTAAAAATTTTAACATTTTACTAGTGATTTTGTAATTACTAGTATAATTCAAACACTTGTTTTTTTGTGTTGGCTTTTTCCAGTTTATGCATTGAAACAGAAATAACTTATCCAACATAAGCCCTCTTCAAAATAACTTATCCAACATAAGCTCTCATGTGATATGCTCTTATGCCATCAGCACTTAAATAAGCACTTTTCAATGGTGCATTAATAGTTAATAACAGTACCCTACTAGAAGTCTAGTAGTCAACTAAACCAACTTGCACATGGATATGCACTGGGAAACACGGATCACAACAAGCCCATTTATGTTGAACTCTAGACTTTATAAACTGCATTAGAAACAGCAAACTGTCATCTTCCTTCCTGATAGTCATCTTCCTTTTGTTTGAAATAACCTTTTTCATTTGATATCCACTTTTTTTTTTCTTCTGTCAAGTCTCAACCCAAACTTTCATTTCTTTCTCACATATTTCAAGATTCTCTACCTGTATTAACATTTCACCATCAATTTTCACAGCAATGTTCAGTGCTTCACGTCTTGATTTTTGGTTGTTTTTTCTCTTTGTTTTCACGTGCGTATTTTTACTGGTTCTGGAGCGGTCCCAGTTGACGGTTATACTACTTTGATCTGGTTTGATACCAGTTTAATGACATCATCACCATTCACCGATTTGAATGCATAACCAGGCCGGGTCCAGTTTTTAAAACATTGTTCCATGGTTAATTACCGTGTCAATTTTGGGCAAACTGTATAGTCTAAGAAAGTATTTTAGCTATTTGCTTCTAATATCTTGTTATTTTATCTTGAACTAGGTTTCTAAATTGCGGACAAATTTTATTAGTTATGGGATTTTTTTCATCCCTACCATGTCTTAATCATTTAATTTAATTATTTCTGCAGCAAAACAAACCAGAGTGAGCTCTAACTATGGCTCCTGTTGCTCCTCGATCTGGTGATGCAATATTTGCTAACATCGAACACGTTGTAAGCAAATAATATCAAAACCCTCAAATTTTTTTCTTTACATAAAAAATGTCAATTTTGTTTGAAGTTTATTGAATTTTATTTTGAGTTCATTGTATCTGCATTAGAATTGCTCTTGGACTGTGCAGAATGCAGAACTGTTTACTCTGACATATGGGGCAATTGTGCGTCAATTGCTTACAGATCTGGAAGAGGTTGATGAAGTTAACAAGCAGCTAGATCAAATGTACATTTATGAACTCTGTAGCACCGACACTTCTGATCAAGGCATGGTTGGCGTCTGGCACGTGTTAATGTCCGGCATCGACACCGACACATGTGATTACATTAAATTATGTCATTTTTTTCAAATTATTATCGGTGTCAACGTGCTAGTGTCGTGTCCGTGTCTGTATCTGTCTGAAACTCTTTCTAAATTCAATATGTTTTGTTATTTGTATCTTCTGATGCTGTAAAAATTGTTTTTATTTTCATATCTAAATAGTTGTGGGATGTTTAGTTCCATGTTATGGTGTGTAATTGTATTTGGGTTACTTACTTTCACCAATATGAATTTTGCTGTTTGGTTGGTATTTTCAGGGGTTATAACATTGGAATCCGTTTGATTGATGAGTTTTTGGCTAAATCTAACGTCTCAAGTTGTGTTGATTTCAGAGAGACGGCTGAGGTGATTGCAAAGGTATTGTTTTGTTGTTTGGTTTCTTTAGATGCTCGGGAAAAATTCTGAAAATTTATCCTCATTGTGATAAAGGCCGTGTAGAAATGGCACTTCCGCTTGTTCGTTTAGTCTTTGATAGTGTCCAGTGTCCCCTTAATTTGCTTGATTAGTAAATAGTGAAATTAAGATCCCGTGTTATTTAATAAATAGTAAAATTTTATCAGATAGTATTCGAGTGCACGGAAGTATGATTGGTTCTTTGCTTAAGGTACACTTGAAATATATAAATAAATATCCGAAAGTGTGTTTTAACTTTGAGCTTTTTAAGAACATTGAAAAAGAGATCCTGTGTGTCACAATAATATAACTTCTGTTATGTGGAAGTAAACTAGAACTAAGATTGTGTTGATGTGAACAAAAGCTCAGTTAGTTGGTTAGGTTATGATGTGTATAAATAAGAGGAATGAACCAGAAAGAAGCTTCTTGTCAATTTAGAGTTAAGGGCCTCTGGGAGTTGGGAGGCACAGACCATCGAAGTTTGGGGACCTATACTGTGATAAGGAAAAATCTTCCCGAGTCTTTTGATAAAGATATCACTTCTTATCAAAATGACTGATAGGTTACGGCCTTAGATAGTTGGGTTACACTGTGATGTATGCATAAATAAGAGAAAGGTATAAAAGTGAAGCATTTTGTCAAATGGCCATGTTTCATAAGCTTTTTTTCATTTTTCTCTTATTAAAAAGATAGTTCTTTTATTATTTCATTTTCTCCCATTCTTTAGTTATATAATATATTTCTTTTTCATGTATTAACGTTCACATAAGCCCAATTTATATGAACAGGTATGCTTATAAATTATAGGTTTATTATTTTATTGAAATGAATGTGATTGTGTGTGTGTGTGTGGGAGGGAGGGAGGGAGGGATAAGTTTTTAGATGGTTTGCATTCAAATCAGCAAAATGTATTCTGCTTGGAGGGTATTCAACTTACTTTAGAACACAAATGAAATACGGCCTGGCTTAGAGATTGTTGTTGTTACTTGTATATGAAGATAGAATTGCAAGCACTAAATTTATTCTGGTTTGAGCCCAACATAATGGTCAGTACATATAAAACACTATCATTATAATGATATTTGCTTTCAATAAGAATGTTGTTCCGCTTTTTACTCCTTTCTAATCAAACCACTTATAAGTTATAAGTCTAAAGTTTATCTTCACTCTTCACCAACTATTTTTCAATATTATCTCATCTTATCTCAGTTATTGGATGACCCTAAATTCATATCTGGATTTTGCGACATATTCAATTAAATTTCCTTGCACGTTGTAGGTGGTTATAGTTGGTTTGTGCTACTTGTGTTTAACTTCAGTATCTAAAAGTTCATTTTGATTGGTATGACTTTTACAATAGTGGGCTATGTGATGCTACTTGGGTGTGCGATCAGCATTTATTTATTTATATTAATTTAATTATATATTATTAGTAAAGCATATTTAAAGGAGAAGATGACCCTTAACTCTGGTTTTATACAGGTTGGTTTGAAAATGTTCATTGGTGTTACTGCATCTGTGACCAATTGGAATGCCGAAGGGACATGTTGTAGTATTGTTTTGGAGGATAATCCTTTGGTAGATTTTGTTGAGCTTCCTGACACTTATCAAGGTCTCCACTACTGCAACATATTAAGTGGAGTCATTAGAGGAGCCTTAGATATGGTAAGTTTCTATTTCTATTTCTTACCTCATTTCACATATCACTTATACTTTATAAAACTTCCACTCATCAGCTTTTTAATAAGTTCTTCTTGCTTTCAACACTTATCAAACTAAGAAAATATATTAGTAGTTTGGTTGCTGGTCAAGTATTTTTCTCAAATATGAAAGATTATTCATGATTTTGTATGCTTTATCTATGTAAGGAAAGGGACAGAGTTTCAAGATTTTGCTTTCTTAGTTTGATATTGCTCCTCTTAACAAACCATTCAGTATTTTCTGAAAGCAAGTTTCTTTAGCTCCCCTTTCATAGCAATGAATGAAGTCATTTTTAACTTCCATAATTTAATGGGGAAAACAACTCACAATTATTTTTCTTGGAGGAAAATGAGGCATGACATACAAGCCTTTGCAGCACATGCTTCTTCACTCTTGTCTTGATTCTTGTACATTCACACTACTCAGGTGTCGATGAAGGCTGAGGTCACTTGGCTACGTGACGCGCTTCGAGGTGATGATGTGTTTGAATTGCAAGTAAAACTTCTCAAGCAAGTTCCAGAAGAGTATCCATATAAGGATGATGAGTAATTGTAACGTTGCACTTGATCATTTCCTAAGTATTAGTTTATCATCTTAATGCCGATGTGTGCATTTTGATGAACCTATAGAAAACATTAAATTAAGTTATTATAATATTTGCTTCGACAACGGACTAGGATCTATGCAAGCCCTCGAGATTCTTGAAACTGATCTTGTTCTGTCATTCTTTGCTGTTTGTATGGGTTCATTTTAGTTGCAATTCAAAACTTGGTTCTTGGTGCTTCAAATAAAGCTTTATTGTTCAATATCACATTCACCATACATTTTTATAATGAAATGTTATACACAACAACTAGAGCAATACTGTTTGTGCATTGACCCTATAGGAGGGTGGGAAATTTGTCCAAGATTTCTAAAAGAGCAAATAAGAGGCATTCACAAATTTTCTAGGACAATGAAATCTTGTATAAGACAACTGGCATTCACATTGGCCTAGAGAAACATGATGATCTTAAAATGGGGTACTCACCTAATCAATAGCTCTTGAACTTCCTTCTGCGATGATTTTTCAAGTAATTTAGATGTGTGAAAATACTTGGTCATCTCATTCGAAAAATACTTCCTTTTCTGAACTTAATAAAGTCACACATAATTCCAAAGGAATTGGGAGTGTAGAATGATGAGTTGTCCGAAAGTAGTTAATTTTATTACATATGATTTTGACATTTTCACACATATTAAGAAATATAACTAGTAATTTTGTATTAGAAAGAGAAATTATGAGTGATTTTATAAAATTACCTCTAATTAATGATATGAGAAAAAAATATTAAAAAAAGAAGATAAAGTAATAAATAGTGAATGGTATGATAAAAAAAATATATTAATGTACCTATAAACAGAGAGAGACGCATAATGTTCTTTTCTTGGCTTAAAAAAAAATATTCTTTTCTTCATTCTTTCAAAAAAATAATATTATTTTCTTCATGCACGACTTCATAAAATATTCTTTTCTTCATTCTTTCAAAAAAATAATATTATTTTCTTCATGCACGAGAAAAATAGGAGGATAATGCAAAGAAGTATGAAAGGAATCTTTTGTCAAGAAAAGTATGAAAGGAATCTAGGTTAAAGGGTACAAAAAACCTAAGATATTTGTTTTTCATTAAGTTTTTTAATTAATTTAATTTTCTATAAAAATAAAATTTTACCATTTTTTTGTTAAAGTAAAATTAAAAACAGTTCTATAAAAAGAAATTTTTACCATTTATTTTGTTAAAGTCTTACGGCTCATGGAGCGATTTATTTTTGTTTTCAATGTACCTATAAGATAATTAAGTTTCTAGATAATATATGTAGATAATATATGTAATTAAGTCTTAGCTCAACTGGCAAAATGTCAAAATTGTTAGACCGGATGTCATGATCGGGGTTCGAACCCCAGTACCTTCACTTATGTGTGTGAGTTTATAATGACTTTACCATTTCATCTATATAAAAAAAAATGTAAAACGTATAGGAGATTAAATTGCAACCTGATAGGGCATAATTCAAATCTTATAAAATTGGCTAAAGTGCACTTTTCCCCCTCTAACTTTCAAAAACTTGCAATTTTGGCCCCCTAAGTATCAAAACAACAATTTTGGCCCCCTAAGATTTAGCCCCTTTGCATCTTTGGTCCTTTTGGTCAATTTTGACTTATTCAACGCCTACGTGGCAGGCCACGTGTGTAATTAATTAATTAAAAAATTTAAAAAAACCAAAAAATCAATTTTTAAATTAAATAAATGAAAAAAAGAATTAAAAAATCAGAAAAAATAAATAAAAATTAAACCCAAAACACTTCTTCATGTTATCTTCATCTCTTCCAATCCAACCCCAATAATAAGAAACATTGTTGTCAGAATCATCAGAAATATCACTATCACTACCATAAATTAAATAATCCAGAAAAATTAATCTTCATCATCTTGTTCATATCTTGATAATTTTGTTCATCATCCTCATTGAAATCCTAGAAGAAAATTTTTGCTTCATAAACAACAATCACCCTCTGCATTCTATTCCCCATAATATATTATTCAAATCCAAAATATCAACAATTACAACAAATTCAATGCAGCAATTACACAATTGCCAAACATCTCTTCATACTGTTTTTGGAAAAATTCATGGGAGCAATTACGAATATGCGACAGAACTCCACAACAAACACAACCTAAATTAAATTGGAGAACAATCACAACAAACACACTCTTCCATATCTTTTTTAGATCTAGTTCTTCATCATGGCAAGCTGCTACAACTAATAAACAAACCCCTGCCTACTGTTAAAAACGCAGCAGCATAAAGGGCATGTGCAGAAAAAATAAGCGCAACATACAGAGGGACATACAAAGCCAAAACACCAAAAATAAACAAATCAAAATACATGTCCACCCTAAATGCCGAACTGCAACAACGAAACCTGCACCAATAGCTGAAAGGTCCAAAAATACCAAACCCCATAGCAGATCCAAACAAAACAGCGTCGTTCATCGTCCTCGTCGTCTTCGTCGGTGTCATTTTCGGGTTCGTTGTTGGGATCGGCGTCAGAAGAGCAATTGACGGTGGAGGGAAGTTCGGAATCGGTGTGGTTGGATTCTTCTTGGTCTACGATGGTTGTAGTTGTTAGCTTGGGGGTTTTGTTGGGAAGGTGATGGGTTCAAGAGGAAGAAGAAGAAGAAGAAGCCATTGGAATGGAAGGTGGTGCTGGTGGCTGGGGTTAGTAAAGAGAAAGAAGGGAGATTGAACCAAGGTTACACATAGATTGGAAGAAGCCATCAGAAGTGAAAATAATGGATTTTTTATTTTTTCTGATTTTTTTTATTTATTTAATTTAAAAATTGATTTTTTGGTTATTTAAAATTTTTAATTAATTAATTACACACGTGGCCTGCCACGTAGGCGTTGAATAAGTCAAAATTGACGAAAAGGACCAAAGATGCAAAGGGGCTAAATCTTAGGGGACCAAAATTGTGGTTTCTATACTTAGGGGGCCAAAATTGCAAGTTTTTGAAAGTTAAGGGGGGAAAAGTGCACTTTAGCCTATAAAATAATCATGAATGTCATTTTAATGAATAATAGTCTCCTTTCTGTAACTTCTTTTATTTTTAGTCAAAAATTATCTTTCAAATTCCTAATCCAATATACCCTCCTTAGTCTCCTACTCAACATTTTTGATTAAAAATTCATGGGTAAAGACAAACTTTACAAATTACTAGTATTCTTCTAAATGATTAGAAAGAAAGTTTTCCGGTTGCTCCTTGAGGATATGAGCTGAACTTTACCAACTAAACAAACATGTGTTGGCTATGTAAAAGTTATTTATTTAGTCTATTTGAATGAATTTATATATGATATGAAGAAAATATTACGGTTCTTATACAATGAACAAGAACAATTTGCACGTCCTTCCCAAAAAAAACTGCGTGATATAACTTCTATAAAATGTAAATATCTGAATAGAAGGAAAACTTACATTATGGAAATAGCTATGTTTGCAGTAACTTAATTTACCCCATGAAATGTTAACTGCATCCTATGTGACACGGATTAGAAGAATAACCATGACAAATACACACATCATTACAAACATCACAAGCCAAGTTAAGCAAGAAGTCTTGGAACTCTCGGAGTATATTGTGTTTGCTCGCACATTGACACGACCTGTGCTTGCCAAGCTATGCTCAATGGCCTCCTCAGTAGAATCAAGTATCTGCAAGCAAGCCATCATTCATTAGGTTAGTTAACACCTCACGAGATATTTCATATGATATTATTTTATAAGAAACATATTTTACTCATTGTAATGACCACCAACGCAAGGTACTAACATCATCCACAATCCCTCATACCAAAATGATATACATTTTGCACAATCAACTCAAACAAAAATGAGAATCAGACCTTTTCAGTATTTTTCACAGACTGGCTCATCATGAGACTACTCTCTTTGAGTTGTTTTGCCAACACCACCATCTCATCTGTCAAATCATCTTGAAGCTTTCTGAGGAGTATAAGTGTCAACAAAGAAGTGAAAAAATTGAGAGAACAATGAAAAAACAATTCATATGGTTAAAAGCAAAGCATTGAGAGAGCAAACACAAATGACAATAACAATTAGCTATATAATACATTTTTTGCATATAATTCAATAGCAACTACGAGAGTATTGGTATCAAAATATAATGATTATGGACACTTCATTGCAGTAGTACTGACTCATCATAACACAAACTTCAAGTGTACCTGTGCTTTTCAATATGTGCATGTCCTGCAGCATCCAGTTTAACAGATGATAAGTGATCAGTCTCAGCAGGCTCATATGCTCTATCTTCAGTACTTGAGGCAGCTCTGTCCAATGAATCAGATAAGTAACAGTAAAACAGCCTACAAAATACAAGCAGCAGTGAAAAAGGTTAACATTAACTTACACAGGCCTTCTTCGCAGCCCAGAAGAAGGCGACATCGGCATTATATCCTCAATTTCAGAAGGGTTTTCTTTAACATTTCTTTCAGTGTCCTCAGATACTTCTATGTCAGACTGAAAATTTAAATGGTTATATGACAATCACTAAGTGTGCCCATTTAGCCAAAACTAAAATGGAATATATAAAAAGGAAACAATGGAGGAAATTTCATTGCCTTATGATGCATTCCAATCAAATACCAATAATTCAAGCCATTAAATATTTTATATACACTCTTCAAATACTATAATGCAATTTGATGTTCTCCATCATATAACAAATCATTAAGGTTTGATTGGTTGAGTAGGTGTGCAAAAAATGATGGAGTTAAAACGAATTTGAGCCAGTCATTACAAACACACGAGCAATAGAGCTGAGAAATAGAGTAAGAAAAGGAAGCTTCAAAGGTTTAGAGAATTCTCATAGAAAAGAGAGAGAGAAATCTCTTTCTAGGGGCTTCCTCTTCAACAATGGGTTTCCCTTTCTACAATTAAGCTTAATGGTCAGTTCTGTAATACCAATAATTCAGAATCCTGTTATATCGCCCTTTCCTCCAAATTCATGCTAAAAATCCTTGCTACTATCATTTTAAACCATAACCACCAAATAGTTTCAACAGCGCTAATCCATATAACTAATCTAATTGTTTTGCCTCAAATTTGTTGGTTTTCTTTTGTACTTCTCTCCTGTGACCTATCAAAATGAGCATATTTATATTTGCCATTCTTCAATGTCTGTCATACCAAGCAGGTTTGAAGTTTTATCATTAAGTTTCCACCCTACCACTAACACCTGCTTAAGACTCAGACTTAAGTTTATGCAATCTGTGCACCTTTCAGTTGGTACAAAGTTTTGATTTTAGAAAATTTGTATTTGAAATTCATATATTGCAAATATATAAACAAATACTAACTTACAACGACTTTTTTTGGCTGAAAAGGACATGGCTGGCTATAGAATTTTTTTGTTAAAATACATACACGACTTGGAGCAAGCTATGATAGGGGATACAACAATCATGTTGTGAAATAAATACTAGTTAAGATATTTATTGATGAAAATGGGGCTTATTTATTTACAATCCTATTAAAGAAATTGTTTGCCATCCTACCTCGTGCCCCCCCCCCCCCCCCCCCCCCCGTTCTTTGCCCAACGCATTGATACAATCCTAATCTTATACCATGTCGTAACTGTGTTAATCTGTTCTTACTTTTAACAAACAGGTATAAACAAATAAAATTAACCATTTTGTGATATCCAGTTAATTTCAAATACTCAAATTCCATCCTTTTTGTTAATGAAATTTCCCATTATATTGATGCAAAAAGGAACCTCAAATGTTTAGTCAGTTGCTCTAATGATCCCTTTGTATTTCAATATCTCTAAAGATACAATAGCGAACAAATACATACCACATGAACCAATTTTGAAGCAATGCCTTCAATCTTCTCTGAATAATCGTTCAACATAGCCTTTGAGATCCTGCATGACCAATCAATCATACACAAACATTAATGAATGCAGATACTCAGTCGATAAACATATAGCAGGAATATAACATCTTCAGATCAAGGGTTACCAATGATCTAAGAGAGAAGAAGAAATAAACAGAATGTAATCATTACGCGTGCAAGATCTTCTCAAATAATTAAAAACAAGGAACAGTACAACTTATGTTCACTGAGAGACATAGGATTTTGGGTGAGTTTGTTTCAGCTATAAAAAAAATAAAAATAGGTTTTGTGTTAAAAGAATCTAGAGATTTTTTTTAGAGATTTTTAAAAATTTCTGAAGTTATTTTTGTTTGTCTACTACCAATGAAAATCCTTTTTTTTTTAAATGAGTTTTAACTTATACATGTGTTACCTTCTTGTTGTTGAAAAAAAATAGATTTTGAGAAAAGCTAATCCTAATAGCTTTTCATTTTAGGGTCAAAATAGATTTTTTTGATAAAATGATTTTTCTAAAAATCCTAAACAAACACTTAAAAAATGAAAAAAGTGGTTTTTTTAAGAAAAATAGATTTTTTTTGTAAAAAATCTGAAACAAACGGGCCATTTATGTTACCTATTTTGGTCAGCTGAGCTTACACTAATTTATCTAAACTTGTTCTTGACTTGGAACTTATTATATAGAAATTTTGAATTAGGTTTCTATATTACAGCAGTTATTCAAAATCCTATATTTAATGAAATCTTTTCAGTTTCCATCTAATCCCTATAATTTCACCAGGTATTAATTCTCAACATTTACATTCTTAAACCCAAACAATGCTCATTCATGAAAAAAAAAATTATCCACTTTGAAAGTACCGGATCTTGAAATACACAGAGCTTGATTGGTTGCCAAAGGCTTTACTCAAACCTTATTAAGTTTTTCCAAAGCCCAGCGGCAAATCTGGCAGGCCTCAACAACAACTACATGTGAAGAATAGATTTCTAAATGGAGATTTGAAGGAAGAAGCTTAAATGGTACAGTGCTAGCACGCCAGCAAAAACTCTTATTGACCTTGATCAAAAGCTTGAGGGGAACAAGATGCATGACTCATTGGCCTGGTATTTCGTTTGCAGTGAGTTTAGCTAGCCAGATCATAGATTCGCCAATGAAGAACATCTTAACACAATATATGTAATGGAATTTTAGAAAATTTGAAATGTCCCAGCCAAATATCATTTCTTCAACAAAAAAGCGCAGAGCAGACCATTGAGGTCTACTTAAATGTCGACTGTACAAGACCTATCATGAATAGGAAGTCTACATGAGGTTATTGCGCAGGGTTTTAGTTAAATGGAAAAGCATAAAACAAAATGTGGTAGCTAGGAGCAGTATGGATATGGAACATATAGATACATCTCATGGAGTATGTGAGATGTTATGTCCAAAAAGAATTCTTGACAAATCAGCGATGCCTACAAATATGTGGAAGTTGGCAGAAATTTGATAAAGGAAAAGACAGATGATGAAGCTACTTGCATGCCATTTATTCCAACTGTACAACAAGAGGCAAATATGAATATCCTGACCAAAAGACCATTCCTAGCTAATTTTGAAATTCTCGACGGTGTAGAAGTATTTTAGGAATTATGATTAGTTCTTTAGGATTTGATTGTGTACCTACTTTTTGAATTTAGATTTTGATAAGAAGATTGTTTCTTCTCCCTTACTTTACTCCTTTATATTTTGAATTTTGAACAGGTTGGTTATATCTTTCAAACCAACTCTGGCTATAAGTCCTTCTTTATATGGCTCTCAATGATGAATAAGGGAATAAGTAATTTTCTTTTGAAACTTGCATAAAATTAAGAGTAAGAATTGACAGCTTCAAAAATGGCAGACTATATAGAAACACTAAAGCTCTGTAGTCTCCCATATAATTCCTAGATATTTATGTATACGAGAATGTAAATAAAGAGACTTACTACCTTGGCAAGCCTTCTGGAGTCTTCTCTTCAGCCAATTGTTCCAGTTGTTCACGCAAAGTAGCAACATACTGCAGAGTCAACAAATTAGTAAGCTTTTCTTTTCAAGAGTTAATCAAATGATTAAATCAATAGAACATTACTTAATAAATTATAGTCACTAGAGACCACATAAACCTAAAATAAGGCAACTTGGTGCTATAAAGAAACTGCCGTAATGGGGTCGAAAATCAAAGGGTCGAGTCTATTTTGGATATATTGCAGGCGTATTTGCAAAAAGGTCGAATTCATAACTCAAACCTGTGACATCCTAACCACACAGAGTAAACTTCAACTATTGTGCCAAGATTCTGATTACTCTACAATAAATAGTCAGGGTTTAGTTTCAGACTTACATGTACAAGTTTTGCCTGGTTTTGCTGGTGAGGAGCAGCTGCAAGCAATCTCTTCAAGTTTACTTCTGTTTTACTAATTCCCATTCCTGCAATGTTTAGCAATTCCATAAATAATACTCCCTCCGTTACTTTATAACTGTCGTTTTCAAAGTCCAATGTATGGTTTTACCTATATTACCCTTATATATTTATTGCTGAGAGAGAAATATATGGAATGAAGTATTAAATTATTAAGGTAAATATAAGAGAAAGCAATGTGATAAATGTGATATGTTCATGATGTGATTCGAAAAGTAAAAGGATCAAGTCACCCATTGGAATAATTTTCTAGAATATTATACGTAACATTACAACTTGATAGTGGATAATTAAAGAACAGAGTCGAATTGCAGGGGAAATTAAATCCTTGCCTTAAACATAATTGCAAGGTACATTTTGAGAGTTATTGCTAACTCATGAGCATTGTAATCGACATTCTTCCTCTCATCATACATATCAAGTTGAAGATAACACATGTAAGGCTTTAAATTCAATGTAATTGAAGAAATTGGAATTGGGCAAAAATAGGGTTAGGTTCTGATTTGAGAGGAAGAAAAGAGGGGGAGGAAATTTTTTTCACTTACCTTGCTTCCAATGAGAAATTAAGAATTTTGGGTGAGAAACAGTGAGAGAGACAAGAGAAAAGAGAGAAACAGCAGATAGCGTGATTATTGTCAATTTCTTTTATTTAAAATTTGTTTGTTTGCAATTTTAGGACTGTTTTTTTTCCATCTCCGACCCTTTACTCTGTCTGATTTGAGTTTACGCAAACCAACTTATACAATTCATGAGAAAGTTAGTGAAAACTTTTAAATTAACATAAACGTTTATTTATTTACCTGAACTATGTTACGTAAGCTGAAAAATAAGATAATCCAAAGATGCCCTAAAACTATATTATCTCTTATTTTCATTAAGTCAAATAAGTTAATCCAAACGGATAGTAAAACTACGTTATCTCTCAACTCTACGGGTACTTTGTGGTTTTGTTTCAAGTGAACTATATTACATTTGGTCCTTAAATAATTTAAACGACCTAATTTGAATCTGTTGCAAAGTGACTCAAAAATGATTTGAGCATGTTGCAAATCGTGACACGATTTGTGGACCGTGAATAATGGCGAAGCCAGAAATTATATAGAGCCTGGGCGAAAAATTTATCGCAAATTCATATGTGACATAATATATATCAAGATAAAAGAGGATCGTCGTTTTTACAAAAGTACAGTTTGAAATAAGAGAGATGAAATATAATATGTCAATAATGTGCTAAATAAAATTAGGAGGTAAATGCCCTTTCCAAAATCTCTTTCCGGTGAATGTTTGAATAATATCAACATCATCAAGTGACATGAATATCTTCCGCTCGGTGTAACATCATCAAGTGACAAAATAAATTATCCCAACATTTTTTAACATCAAGTTTGTAATATCTCCCGTTCGGTGTAACTACTTGGTGTAGTTAGATGCAAGGGAAAAGAAAAGGAGAATGGTGGTTCATTGTTAAAGTGGCATCATCATCATTTTAGAGTCAAGGTGGAGAAATGTTGCAAAGTGACTCAAAAATGATTTGAGCATGTTACAAATCATGACACGATTTGTGGACCATGACACAATTTTCCTATGTCGTGAGCATGTTTTTCAGGGTTTCCAATCGTGACACGATTTTGGGCAATCATGACACGATTTTTGGCATGCTTGGCACGTTTACAGGATAAGGTTGGTCGTACCTTGGGTCGTATGCATCAATCGTGTCACGATTTGACCAATTGTGACACATTTTTGACAACTGAAGACTGATATGTAAGTGTTTCTTTGCAGATTTTGAAGAGATGAAAACTTGGGAAATCAAAGGACGTAACTTTATGGTTGAGGGTCTTTGATTAGAGTTCTCTTGGGTTGGGAAACATTGTAAACACGTTGGGTCTTTGTGTGCTTGTTGAAGCTAATTTCTTGTAACTCATTTGTATCTCTTTTAGGAACTCATTGATAGTGGATTGGAGAGATAAATCTCTCTCCATAGTAGGTCAAGTTGGACCGAACTGGGTAATCATTTCTTGGTGTATTTGTTTCTCTTCTCTCCTTATCTTTTGCTTGTGGTTTTGAACTTTTCACTTTGATTACTAAATTAGATCTAGGTATTGTTATTATTGTTTTTGCTTGTGTTCACTTTGATATTGGTTATTACTTTCCTCTGCTCCACACATCTTTGTTTTCATTGGTGTAAGTTTTAAATCCGAATTCACAACAGAATCTTTAAATAACTTAAAGAATCTGTAAGTGTACTTAAAAACTAATCCGAAAAACCAACTTGTTATAATTAAATAACCTCTTGTCCAATTTAGCCTATTAATAACATAGCTAATCTCATCTGAATCTAAGAAAGCGCAGGTATTGCATCAGAATAACATGTTGGCTTCATAAGTCTTAAATATTAATTTATCATAATCGTACAGGTAACAAATAAATCCTGTTAAAAACAAAAACAAATATACTTTTGAAAGTTAAAGAGTAGTAGTGCCCACTGGCCAGATAGCTCATTTCATAACAATACACAGTTTGAACCTGATCAAACTTTTAGATCCAGAAAACATTACCTGAGGCACAAAAAATCCCAATAATATTGTATTATTACCTAAGTAAGAAGAAATTAACTTGTCCATCCTATTACACAGGAGTGTACAAATAGTACTACCGCTAACACTAGACAAAACATTAACACATACACCCAAAAAAAAAAGTTATTAAATATAAGCACCCACTTTGAAGTGTTGGTTCAACATAGAATGTATCATATGATTTCAATAATACATGAAGTTCATGAACATCCACTTTTGGTACACCACATTATAATTATGTTTAATTCATTGACATTCAACTACTCAACTGAATTAACCACATTGTTGCATATTAAACAAGTGTAGATACAAATATAATTCATCACTTAAACCAAAAAAATAAAACATCCAATAAAGTCTAAAAATTAGAATAATATAGAGTAAACAAACATTACAAGGATCAGAATAAAGATTGTAATCAACGCAGGAAGAAGAGTGATAATAGTAGACAGACAAGTAATTGAAGTGATTAAAAATGTTGGGAGAAGTCTAGATTATCATTCCATACTAGAATGCAACCCACGCCTTTTATTACAACCCATTTTGATTTAGAAGATGTTGCGAATGTCACAATGCATAACTAAGCAAAAGACGGGCCATCTTCATTGTATTTTTTTTTACCTTAAAAACTTCAAATCACTGTCATGTCACTACTACACAAATCTATATTCTTCCTACTCAAACCTTTTACTAGGCCTGGACAACGGGCGGTTCGGTGCGGTTTTCGGTCTCAAAATTCGGAACCGTTCAAACCGACGGTGTGAATATTACAGTCCGTTTCCGTCCGTTTGAGTCCACGGTTTCGACAGTCGGCGGTTCAACGGTTTTAGCGGGTGGTCGGCCGGACTCCGCCGGTTTTGGATTAAACAAAATCGTACAAAAATTACAAAAAAAAAAAAAAAAAAAAAAAACGGAATAACAGTGTTGGTGGGTGTTCACAACTTGTTACATGTGAAAAATGAAAAGGATTGTGTTGTATGAGTTGATAATAAAGGAAGAAGTAGAAGAAGAAAGAGTTGAGATTTGTGGAGCTTATTGAGGAAAAGCTCTCGATCTGAAGGAATTGTGGTGGACTACTAGTTCCAGCAGGAGATGTGATATGTGTATTCTGATGTGCAATGACTATGGTCATAAAATAGTGATTTGAAAATATAAAATATTAAAAATAGATATAAATTAATGCCTTGAAATTGAATAGTTTTTGAGAGTTCCAAGACAATTGAGAGAGAGACAACACGTCTTCCCTATGCAAGCCAGCTTTCACATTGTAAAAGTGTTCATTTTTATCATTCTTGGCATAAAATCGGTCGGTTGTTGGGTACCGATGGATTGATTTTTGCAATCCGAATCCGACCGTTCATAACTGTATAAAACCGAAAAAGCATGAATCACCAACCCGCGGTTCATATACACCCGACCCGAATGTTCACGATTTCACCGGTTTGGCCGGTTTTCGGTCGGGTACGGATATTCTGTCCAGCCCTAGTATGTGTGTATCATGGTGAACTCATCCAAGTTGTACTTCATTGTGAATATGTAGTAGTACAAGAGAAAAAGAGAGAAGTGAGGTGGTGTGGTGTTTTTTGTTTCTGAAAAAAGGTGGGGCTGTGTCTTGAAAGTTGAAGAAAGATAAGGTAGCCACTAGGTTGGTGGAATAGACACGTGAAAGGTTAAAATATGTCTAAAAAAATTAAATATTATCTCACTTTGTGGGTCTCAAGGCAAAAATATCAGTACTAGTACACAGGTAATTACAGTATCTTTTTAGAGTACCACGGTAGGCTTTCATATGAACGGACGGGTTCAGTCACCGTTGGACCTAAATTTGAAAACCGAGCCCGCCCATATGAACTCACTGTTAACCGGTTTTTTGTTCCTTTTCAACCCGTCACCCATTCCGACCCGCCCGTAGCGGTTGCGGTTTTCCCGGTTTTTTCGGTTTATGGGCGGTTCCGGTTATTTTGTCCAGCCCTAGGTTGTTGTGTTTGTTTGTTTATTGCAGAGGTTTTTATAAGTTGAAGAATTTGAAGAGACGAGTTTTGTTGAGTTGAATTGAGTTGGGTTTTTCAGTAAGTGGATTGGGGGTTTTTTTTTTGTTGATGCAATGGAATGAGTTTATGATGATGACTACAAACTTGACTACAATAGGTGATACCGCCCAAAAGTGGGTCCTACTATTGTTATGGTTTATGTCGACTGGGCCAATGAAAAGTTGCCATGTCATGTGGGTGAAAATTAAAATGTTTAGCTTTCATGGTGTTCTTGAGAAGAAAAAAATTTGGAAAAAATTTCTTGAGTTGATTCTCAAACTTTGAAGTTTGAAACACTTTCTTCACCAAGACGAGTACGAGGTTATGAGTAAAACACTTTACTTTTTTTTTTGTGTAAAGTTGTTAAGTAAATAAAGATTGTCTAAAACTTGTTTCCTTAACGATTAAATTAGTTTTTTTTTTTAATAATTTATCTTGTAATGGAACATGACTATTTATTTGAGTCACTATTATAAGTAAAAATAATTAATTTTGCATTGATTAATAAAATTAGTTAAGGATTTAAACTTAGGTCATCTAATCTAACTCCTATATTTTGAGTTAAAATCCTATATTTTCATGACTTTATCTCGTAAGTCTAACATTTATTTAAAAATTATTCATAAATTTTATCTGAAATCTCCCATATAATATTAGAGTCTCTGAGTAATTTGTCAAATTAGGTTTGCGAAGTCCATCATACCTAAATATGAATAAGAAGAAATTTTGTTCTTAAAAACAATATTCCTGTTATAGAACATACTTCCAACAAAAAAAAATACTAGTAATGTGGTAGTAGTAATTATACAACATAAATTATTTATGTACTTACTACAAGGATTTGGTTATCTTTTTCCATGTTCCGTCCAACTAAACGCGTTTTAAATGTACACTTTATGTAAGAAGATTATTTGATTATAAACAAGAAACTTAATTTGCTATCAGCCTCCATGTGATTCGCATGTTCTATTTTTTGACTGGGTAATTGGTACATAGAAATATGCATAATTCATAATTGCATGTACAAGTATAAGTAACATAATAGACGACTCATGAGTCATGACTCATTGATCAAATTGCCGGCCAAAAAAGAATTTCATTCCATATTGGAATTGGAAGTTGAAACTTGAAACAGTCCACCCAATTTTCCAAGTTCACACATTGTCACTCACCACGTCACAACCTAAATAATATGGATATATCATGCATTTAACTTTACAATAAAGAATGTATAAGGCATATAATAAGGATATTCTCAAGTTGTGTTGTGACTTTTTGATTTGGAGCACTAGCAACACTAGTCAATCACATGTGGCTGTAAAAAGGAACAATATAGTGCTACTTCAGTTACCGGCCAATTTAACTTTGGTAGTCATCAAAATATTTTTTTAAAAATTCATTATAAATATAACATTAATTTATTAAAATTTTAAATAAATAATACTGATATCTTTTTAAATATATTTATTCTTTTTTTTTTTAGAAATCAAAATGGGATATAATACTCAACTGGCTATCCTTCTAGCACAAGGTGTGCCAAGAAGGATAACAAATATTTACAACAAAGTATCAACGAGAATGAGCAATGATTAGCCTATACCCAACCCGAACACAAAAACGAGTTTTTGCACCAATCATGAAACTTATAATTAAAACTAGCAAATTTTGCTTTATGCAATAAAAAGAGAGAAGCTTAATGTTCTCCAACAGTTGGGGAAAGGAAGTAAATACATTTTTTCTTAACACAACGTTGGACTCAAATGATTAATGTGTTTTATTTAAATTTACGGATTTGACCGATAACAGAGTTTGATATCATAGGATAAAATAATTTGTGGTATATGCTAGGGTGAAAACAAACAAAAAATTATATATTTGTCAATGTTACTAGCATCGGGATATTGTTACTAGTATTCATGTAGACACATGTTCGTCCAATTGATCTTTTTTATTACATTAATGTTTATAAATTACGAACAATAGTGTTAATTTTTTACTCAAAATTTAATGTTTGTGTTTCTGCCAAATTATGACACAATTTAAAATAATCGTGATGTGATTGGTGAAGTTATTATTTGGAGGTTTCAATTCTTCAAAAATCATGGTGGGACTTTGGAAAATGTGGCGTGATTTGACTTGCAGCTGGCAAAAGTACAATTGGAAAATCATGTCATGATTTGGGAAATCGTTGCGCAGTTTGTCTGGATGTGAATACTATAAAAGAAGTCTTTGACCCCATTTGTTGATGGATCTTGAGAATCTCATGAAACCAAAGGAAGGAACTTTAAGATAATTTAGAGGTTAAGATTTGAGGGTCTTTAGGTGAGATTCAAATGATCAATATGTGAATCTTAGAGAACCAAAAGAGGGGGCTCTTGGGAAAGGGTTCGTGTCATTTTTGGGAGAGATTCATTGCTTAGGAAAGTTGAAAAACACATGAGAGAAGAGTCTTGTGAACAACTTAGGTGAATCTTAGGGTACCAAAAGAGGAGATCCTTAGGAAATCAAAGGCTAAGGGTTTGTTTCTTTTTGGGTTGGATTCTAGAGTTGGGAAACACCTTAGGCAGTGAACTCATTGGGTCTCTTGATCACTATAAAAGACTCGGAAAAATAGTAGAAATTAGGCGTGCTCTTGAAGAACTTATGTGCATGAATTTTATCTAATTGTTTGTATAAGAACAAAACTATAATACTCTACCCAAATATTGTCCATTCATACGTTATGATAATAAATACATCTTGACACCTTAAGGGTAACCATATTTTGTATACTTACTTCACATTGGGAAGGTTACAGGTGAATCAACATAGACATTTAAAAGAAAGGAGTCTGAAAGAACATTAGGAAGAATTCGGGTTCGATCCCCACTGCTAAAAAAATTCTCCTCCCCTAACATTTCTAGTATGCTATTTCCTTTTACATCAGGCTTGCAGTAAAAGAAAGATATAGATTTATAAATGTGCAAATATTCAAATCCTACATAAAAAGAGAAATGTTGTTATTAACTATTCAGATCACCCAGTCTACTACAAACCATGTCTAATCTTTGGTGACTGCAAGTATTGGTAACATTAATCATAAATAAGAAACAAATCAGGCCGAATGAGATCCTGTGTGACCATTACAACATGCTAACAGTACCAACTCCTTAAATTACTCCAAGAGAAGACAAAAAAACGTAAGAACTGGAGCATCAACGGAAATTTAGACCCCCACCTGAGTACTCCACCTCCTGCAGATACAAAAAAGTAAGGTCATGAACTAAGACTTAAAAGAAAAGAAACCAAGGGTGTTGCAGCTCATGGAAATCACAAAAGGCTGAAGTAGGAGAGATGCCAACAAGTTATAGATTTTTTTTCAGTGGACAAAACCAGTTATAGATTTATTTTCAAAATGAAGCATTATTTCTGAAATTAAAGTGGTCAAAAGTTTATGCAGCAAACACATAAACACAGCATGCATTTACGTTTTTGACTAAAATCTACCAATTCTTCACTATGGCATATGTTCTTTTATTTATACACCGAATGATTGTGGTTCATCTATATTATTCTGGCTTCAACGCCATAGAAATTACTTGTAGAAAGCATTACTTTGCAATTAATGTTACCATTTCATCTCAATAAATCAAAACTTATTAAATCTATATCAATAAGCATGCCTCTGGTTTTTTTTCCTGGGTCTACAGGTATTGTTTCCCAAACATTTTAATAGCATATAATGCTATGGATAGGTAGACTGACACATAAACATGATACGTGTAGCATAAATTTACTATGTAACATGTAATGCCTAATACAAGTATAAAAAGTACAAGATATGCACAAAAAAAAAAAAAAAAAAAAAAAAAAAATCACAGCATGTAGAATATAGCATCACAATTCAAAATTGAAGGGCAAATTCACAAACCACGACACAACTCTCAGCACACAGAAAGAGAAATTGTGGGAGTGGGTTCTGTTTGGAGTTGGATTCAGGTCAACAGAGCAAGGTTTCAACTCATTAGAGGTGGATTCACTCACCACATTAGCCAATTTGGTTCGTTCCAATCTAGCACCAATGGATCTGTTCATGTTTTTTAGTTAACGGTTTCAATTACTAGGAGCTATAGACAGAAATGCTAAACTGTACACTGGAGGAAAATTGATTGTGTTACTTCATTGGAGGGCGACTAAGGACTTGGTATGAGGTTCTACATTGGGAAAATACCAGTATAACCAGTTTCAAGAGTGCATCAAGCTGCTCTCTAGTTGAAGTGACAATGAATGCCCACCTCCATCACTATCAAAGTTCATACGAGGGGGGGATGTTGGTGGATGCAATTACCCAGGATTTGATGGATAGAGATGAAGCACCAACACAGTTCAGGTTCCCTCTTGATAGAGCTCAATCCCATATAACCCACTGGCTAATGCTCACGTGAAACTGTCTAGAATTCAACAAGATTGGCTAAGGCCCCCACAGGTTTTTTTCGCTACAGGTTTCTATTAATCTTCCACCATGAATTTTACGCTATGAGATAGTGATAACATGACAACTATTAATCAAATTGAATTCAGACTTATAAAGCATGTAGCTGCAAGTTAAAGGAATAGAGCAACAAAGTGTTGAAATATTTCATTTAATCATGAAGAGGTACTAGAAAATGCTCTAGGATTGTCATAATACCTTGAAGACAGTAAGATAATGTGTCAACGTTTTAATTAATGTTTCAGAGGACTCAAATATTTTGGACAACAAATAAAAGTGTATAATGCACTTAAAAAGAAAATCCAACCTGAGCAGGTGCTAAGGATGACACCCAGTCTGATGTGTGGGTAGGAAGCAGTCCCAATGAATTGAGCTGCAGAAGAGGACAGTAACATGAATAATGGGGAAAAATAATAATAAGTATATGGCACCAAGATTTTCAAACTTATGAATCTAGACAAACTTGTGACATTAAATTAGCTTCCTAAACCTCAAATACATTATAGAACATAACTAATTTAACCCAACTATCCAACAAAATGAACCAAAACTGTAAAATTTGAGATAAACAAAACCATGTATATACTTAGGCTGATAAATACACTGCTCAAATCAAGAGTTTATCAATTTTTCAGAGTTAACTTGAACTCATACAAGCAATTTAACTCAAAGACTTATAAAAAGAACAGAGTTTACAAGCAATTTAACTCATTTTTGTTTCAAGGTACAATATTACCTTCCAAACACCTAGTAACATGCCTCCCAAATTAAGGGCAATGAATACCAACTTAGGCCCAAGAAGCTCCACTTTAGCATCTTTGTAAGGTTCAAACACTGCAAAAAATAATAATAAGCATACGTGAATGATTACAGAACAAACAGAAACATGTACATGTCATCTTTACACGTACATGTAGAATGAAGAAGACAACAAGTTAATCGAAAACTAATGGTATGTTTGGCAACGCTTTTTTTGGATTGGTGGGGGTGGGGGGGGACAATATTTTTTTCCTTCAAAAGCTGTATAGGTCTCAAATGCTTTTGATAAAGGTTTTACATTATTGTTGTATTGTAATTGCATCAAAATTCTTGAAATTGCATACAAATGCTATTGATGTATCCACAGTTCCAATTGCAAAGGTCCTAAAAGATTTAACATCGCAAGCCACAATTTAAAATGAAGTGTTCGATTAAAAGCTGTTTTGAGCACAAAATAAGTTCATCATCCAAACACGCAATTACATATCTTATCAGATCAATTCCTAATGAGTTACAACAAATCAAAAGAGAAGAGAACTGGGATTATCTAAGATCAATGGTTCTATTCAACAGTACATATGAAAACCTTGTTTGGATTGACTTATTTGAGCTTATCTACTAGCAAAAGCAATTATGAGACTGATTGAAAGAGCTTATGACATGTCCATAGTTGTTTTCAGCTTATATCCATAAAATCTCTATGATAGCTTACGATAACAACTTATAGTTTATATGAAACCAGTTCTACTTTATTTTATCTATTTTTATATAAATTTCTTATACATAAGCACAACACTTAGAATATAAACCCTTGAATAAGTTATTTATCAAAACAAGACCAAATTTCATCCACAATATAAATAATCAACCTCGTTATCTTGAGACATCAAGTTATGTGTAATCAACCTCGTTATCTAGAGATATCAAGTTATATTAATTATGATGAGCAACACCAGTTTATATATTCAATTACAATCATTGAAAGGAGGCGGAGATTTAGTAAGGTCTAGCTCAACTGGCACCGTCGGTATTGTTAAGCTGGACATCTACACCTGAAATCTCGCAGGTGTGTAGGAGTTTCAGGTGGTGATTGTCACTTTGTTTATTTAATCAAACAACGAAAAAGGAGGTGGAGAGAGATAGAAATGATACTTACTTTTTCCAACACTCTGTAAGGCACTTATGGGTTGCCAAAGAGCTGAGAAGGTAATACCAATACTAAACAAGTGAACAGTGTTACCAGCCATCCACATCATAAACCCCATCATTAACAAGTTCTTAAATGGTGCTTGTGCAACTTCCCAAGCTTTCTGTTTCCAATAATAGAATTAATCAATAACAATTACAATCAGATGTAATAGTAATAGTTAGTTACAATAATTAGTTACATGGATTAGCACTTGGTACTTATTAGATCGGTCAATCATTCCCATTCGACATCTATGAGGGGAGTCATGCTTTCGAACGATCATGCAAATAGTTTGTTGGTACGCCCACAACTCAACTCATAAGAAAGGAATGGAAGGAGACCGACTGAACTAAATTTTTGACTAATATAACTAATCATTATAACACTAATATTATCGTGAATAAAAGATTATAATAAATTCAAAACAATATAAAAAAATAAAATAAAAAATACAGAAATTATACATAGGTTACACTAAATTGAATTGAAGAAGAGAGGGGAAGCATGCCTGAGATTTCCAATTGGATTCAGCATCTTTCTTTTGGCGACTAAGGGTAGAATCGTCTTGATCGAGGGAAGCGCGTGAGAAACCGGGAGGATCGATGAAATCGCGAGAAGTTGAGTTATCGGAGAAATCAACGGCCCATCTTCGTCCTGAAGAACCCATCACACCCTTTCCTTTATCCATTGAATTGAATCGCTGAAGAAGGAAGAAGGGTTTATTCAGATCGCGAAATTTAACAATTCGCAGTGATGAAACAAACTACGAAAGAGAAATATGGTAACTCCGTGATTTTATATCTCTCTTAATATAAGAAGGGAAGATGTTGTGGAAAACTTATTTTTGCCCATCAATGATTGGCTGCCACATATCACTTTTAAGGGTAAATTTTGTCTTAAAATTACTTTTTCTAACTAAATGACCTCACTTAACTACTATGATGTCATTTAACTATAAAAAGCTTATAGTTTGATTTATTTTGCTCTTCAAAAAGTCAGTTCCATTACATGCAAACTATAAGCCAGATTTTGGTTGACACGGAATCCAATCAATGGAGCCAAATTCTCAATTTCAAAATTCAAATTTCAAACAGACTTTATATTTATCCTTCAATACTCATATTCTTTCATTTTCCTTTCCTCTTTTTTCTGACTTATTCTTATCTACATTTTTTCTTCTTTTCATTTCTTTAGCTTCATTTTCTTCTCTCATTGCAGGAAATTCTTTTTAAAAGGAAGAACACAGACAGGTAAAATAATTTCTTTTCATCTTTACAAAACCATGAAAATGATCATTAAACACATTATTTCTTTAATTTTTTATCTTCATTTTATTGTTGAGCTTCATATGACATATTTAACAAACTATAGAATCTTCAACATCACATATGAGGCAAAACAAGAAAATGTATAAAGATGAGAAGTTAAAGAATTGAGAATATGGTTTAGCATCAGTTTGGTTTTATTTTTTTATGCATAACAATTTCGGCTTTGTAAATAAATAAAAAACTATGTTTTTAGTTAAACCACAACAAGTAAAGTAATAGCATAAAGTGAATTTTTTAGAAAGAAATGAATATTATTTGAGTCATATTACAAGAAAATGTAAGTGAAATTTTTGTTAAATCATAACAAGTAATAACAGAAAGTGAAAAAAAAAATTCTTTTGATTTACAAATAAAAATTTTATTCTTCTGTAAAAAAAAAATCTTAAATTCTGAAGAAAAAAAAAAAGGCTGTTCTATAGATTTTTGTTATCAATCTGTAGTATAAAAAAAAAACAGACTTTTTTATCAGTAGCATCAGAACTAAAAAAGATTCATCTACAAAAGAAATTTTTACATCTCTAGAAATAAAACAAAATCACATCCAATTTCATATTTGTATTGTTGTTGTTGCATGTAATGGAAACAAAATATGTAAAGAACTTGACCTTGATGAAGACAACAGCCCAGGTTTAAGTGTTTGTGTAAAAATTCTGACCCAGATCTGGAAAACACGTAAGCTCTTTCCCGGCGCGGTGGTTGCAAGCTCCGGCGTGGTGGTCACCGGCGAAGGTTGTCCGTTCCTGATTTTTTTTTAAATGGGTTTTGTAGAGAAGATGGAGGGGACTCTTTTTATGGTGATGGATTTTCAAAAGCTTGTGCGTGGATGTCAAGATCTAGCCGAAAAGATGGTCGTAGGGAAATTTAAAATCATCTTTGAGTTGAAATAAATTTGATAGAGTATAATTACAGATGAAAAGGAGAGGATGAAGATGGTGGAGCAATGTAACGACCGCCGGAGACACACTGAAGGAGGGAGGAGGCGGCGGCGGCTAGGGCTTGTTTGAGAATGAGAGAGTTTTCTAGATTTCTTTGGTGAAGAGAGAGAAAATTAACTTTGAAATAAATATGGTGTGTGTGGAATAAAGTTAAATGACAAAAAATAAAATAAAAAGAAAATTATAAAAATATACTCTAGGTTTGTACGAGATAGAAAGGGGTAAAGGGGTATAGACTTTTGAGAACTAGTATAGTGACCCGTGCCAGCACGGGGAAATAAAAAACTTTTTTGATCAAATGTATAGATTTTAAATTCGATATGAAAAAAATATCATCTTAATTTTGTATATATTTTGAAATATCTAAACATTGCATATAACGATAAAAATATTTGGATTATTATACTTGTACTAATTATTTGTAGTATAAGATGCATTCATTGTTAAACTTAGCATATGTAATTTTCTTGCAAAAATACGCCGACGTACTGTGTAATAATATTTGTTGACAAAATGTATTTTATTAATCATAAAAACTAAAAAATATGTATTTTTTTAATATAATAGTCATTGTCACATGCATACACGTAGTCGGTAAATGCAAACGTTTAATTTTTAAATGTGTGTATAAATATAGTTTGGGCTACAAAAACACCGATTGTTATTTGTTTTTAATTTTTACAAAACAAATGGTCTAATGTAAATATTGTATTTTAGGGGTAACAACGATGTAAAAAAAAGGTTCTGCGGATTGTTAAACCTGAAAAATGCATGAATTAATAGTCAATGGCAGGAAGATCTGCTTATATAGAAATTGCATGTCTATAATGACCAGTACGCCTTACAAAGAAATTAAAAAAAAAAAAAAAAACAACTTTCAATCAATGCGCAACTTTAGTTTTCTAAATTATAGCAACAACAATTCTAAAACATAACCAATGATCATACTTTTTAAAAAACTTTTCTAGAAGTAACTCGAGAGACAGCGACATAGAGTTGCCCATGTGTGAACACGGGCTTAGGAAGATAAACTCCCACTCGAGATAAAGATTGAACCTGACTTTTATTTATTGTCATTGCAAAACAAAGCGTCAATAGAAATTATTTGCGCATGAATTTGAAGGGTAGTCCTGGATCACTCGGAATAAGATTCATCCTGGGAATGAATACCTTGGTACTTGCCCTTTTTCCTGTAATTACGGTGGCAGCTATCGTGCTCTTCCCTAGATGTGTAACTGTCAGCCTTGTACCATTACACAGTTCATTGGCCTGATCCATGTTTCTCATCAGCATAACTGGACATCCCACCTTTAGTTTCAACCGGTGATTTGGAATACCAGAGCTCTTAATACCATTAAGGAATTCCGTTGTGAACCACTCACTTTGGACATCAGAATTTTCACCCGAGCGACAAACAGAATCAGAGTTTAAATACTCTTTCTCTTCACTTGGAATCAATGACATCATATATTCGTTAACATGTTCAACTGAATCAAGCGTTGGTGCGAGTATTCCCCTTTCTTGGAAAAATAATCTTTAGGAATTTCTACCTTCATTTCACCATTCTCATCCGAAGCGTTGTTACCGTCTCTAATTCAGAGTATCCACTTGCCAAAATTAGCAATTTCTTTCTGCTCTGCAGGTACCAAAGATGCACCCAGTCTCATATTAACAGTAAGTCTCAACACATCAAAATAAGCACATATCTTTGATGAATTGATTGATGCATCAACAATATATTGCCTCGTTCCTTTTCGGACAGCAGGCAATATCTGCCTAATATCACCACCTAAAACTATTGTCATTCCACCAAATGGTTTAAACTCGTTTAGGGGATCATTCTTGGACATGATATCACGCATTGATCGGTCAACTGCCTCAAAACACCATCAGTGCATCAATGGAGCCTCATCCCAAATTATCAACTTTGCAGCACGCACTAGGTCTGCCCCAGGACTATCCTTTTCCATCGTAAGCGATGATGCCTCATAATCTCAATAGGGACCGTCAACTTCGAGTGTGCGGTTCTTCCTTCTGGTAATAGAAGAGTCATTATACCGCTAGATGCAGCATTCAATACAATTAACCCCTTCGATCTAATAGCAGCCGACAATGTTTTCATATAAAGGTTTTTCCAATACCACTGTAACCATATAAGAAAAAGAAACCATCGTCGTCAGAACCAACGGACTCCATGATCTTTTCATGCACATATCTTTGTTCATCAATCAGCATCAGTAACATATCAGCATGTGTCTTTTACAGTTCATCTTTGTTGTAATTTAGCTCATCAACGATAAGCTTGTTTGTGAAAGTTGGCATGTCTGCTGCGTTTGGCCTGGGTATAGATTTGAAGTCAGTAAGCGACTCTCCGTTTTCCTGAAGCAGCATTTCAATTTCAATCAAACAAAGGTTCTTAAAGTCATCGTCACCGATACGCATATCTGTATATTAAATGTAAAGTAACGAAATTAATATTAACACCTTTGCATGCATTTGTGTGCACGTTGAAGAGAAAGAAAAAATATTAGCTTTATATGAGAATCCTTTATATTTAAACTTATCAGCCTAAAAAATGTAGAAAATGTTGAATGGTATCGTAGAGTTAGTAACTCTTAGTTTTTTCTTTACTATATCCTAAAAAAAAGTACCTTTTAACTACTTAAACTACTCTAATCAGCCTTTACTATATCCTAAAAAACACACCCCTCGAAAACAACCCTGTCATCAAGGTTGGAATGTGCTAAATTTCTTAATGTGTAATAGTCTTCATATGTATCACCCTTATCCCTATTTTTTATTAGTGAAGTATTGTTTTGATTCTCACTTTAATTTGAACTCTTTGGTTCCACCAAGATTTTTTACTCCTAGCTAGGTCCAAAACCTATTAATTCTTCCAGTGCCTCTTTTGCTACTTTTCTAATCTCATATGTCATCTTGTTCCACGTATCATTTTCACTTCTATGTAGCTTCACACAACCTTCCTTCAAAATCTTTTGCAGAAAAACACTTTGGTTTTGATCCTTTAAATGTCACCACTTGATCCTTGTTTCCCAATCATGGCCTCTCATCTCCACTCTTATCTTAATCCTTACATCCATAACCAATACTATATGTTGGATGGTCAAACTCTCTCCATGTAAAACTTTAAATTCAAACAAATATTTCTGTCATAATTCCTAATAAGAAATAAATCTATTTGAGAACATGAAATCCCACTCTTGTATGTAATAAATTTCCTTTTTATTTTCCTAAAGTAAGATTAAAAGACAAAAAAAAAAAAATCTAGGATGAATTTACCCAATGCATTTATCTCCCCAAGACTATACCCTCATTCAAGCCTTTAAAACTTATCAAGCACTCCTTACATGCCCATTTAGATCCCCTCCTAGAAAAACATTTTCTCCTTGTGGTATATCTTGAATTTAACCTTTCAAATTTTAACTTTAGAATATTCTTCCAAACCTACCTAAGATGGATAAACACTCATAACATTAAAGATGTCTTATTTCCTTTAAAAAAATAAAAAATAAAAAATAAATATGTCTTATTAAACTAAAAATTTGTGGGATACAATCAAATTTCACATCCTCTTTACATCCACAATATCATTTTTCAATTCCTTATCCACAATAATGCATACATCATTTCTCAATCTAACTTTTCCAGTTTATCAATGCTTATATCTTGAACTATCTAATTCTTTCGCCTTTTCATCTACCCACATAGTTTTTTGCTGGCACATAAAATTAATCTTCATTTTAGTCACAGCGTCAACTATTTCCATATATGTGATCTAAAAAAAAAAAAAAACTATTTCCATATATGTTCAAATAAGAGTACATTTATTCCATGTTCTAAAATAGATCATACTCTCATCAACTAACTTGATTACCCACACTCGTTTACAAAGATGTGGAGACCCTTGCTTATTTTTTACTGCATTCAGGCAGCGATGTATCCATCCTTGCTCATTTAACATTGTATTTGAGCTATACAACGCGTTTCTTCTACGCATTGATCCAGTTTCACATTATTATATACCTGGTCCATGTCATAGAGATTTAAAGTGTTTCAATTAAATTCAAGTGTTCAAATTTTAATTAGTAGAATCTAGTCCAAGTCTTGAAATTTTTATAATATAGAATGTAATTTAATTATATATATTTTTAAGATTTGTTTAAAATAAAATTACGTGTAATTATTTATTGATCAAACCTAATGAAACTTGATTGCATCAGGTAATAAATTATAATGAAAACCGACTCATCCCGTGAACACCTGTGGGCGTGGATGCTGAAGCAGGTTTGCTTAATTTCTTTTTAAATAGTTATCATCATCCATAATTAATTTTTTTTATACCCATGACGATCACAAACTTATGTTTGCTTAAATTTAATTTTTTTTTATTGAATGATTTTTCTTACAAACGACGAAGGAATTAAATGATTGTATTTCCTATGTTAGTGGTCATTTACTATTGATTGATTTTAATTTCCTCATCAATGAAACTCTCTTCAGTTCATTAAAAAACAATGACATATTGAAAGTGCTCATCCCACTTTCACTTAAAAAAAAAAAAGAAGTTATTTTTTAGGACAAAAAACAGGTATATTTTTATTTTATTTTTCAGGAGAAGAAGATGGTTTGCATGGTATAATATGAGTTAGACTATCCATTGTACTCTCTTTTATTATGTATTAATTTCCTTAATAAAACTCAAACATTTTTTTTTTTGAACAATTAAAACTCAAACATTTAAATATTCAATTGTCATTCTTTATCTTTTAATAAAATATCTTTTTTAATTATGATTAATGCACATTAGGATTATAGAAATCAATACTTTTTTAATGATTTCAATAAAAAAAAACTATAAAAAAACAATAAAAATCGAAAGTACCGTAAATAAAAAACTATAATAATCATTTATAGGTTTGTTTGAAGTCTAATTCGAAATGTTTTTTAAGCAAAATATCATATGATCCAAATATAAAATCAAACACGGTTAACTTTGACTTGGATGAATCTTTTGAAGAAAAAAAAAATCCAATCAAATATAATGCACTATAATTTGGATCAATATTTACATATCCAAAATAAAGTAAAAGAAAACTCTTTTAATGTTAATAATATAAATGAACGATAGATTAATAGGTTTGATAAAAAAAATAGATTAAACTAATAAATATTATTAAAAAAAATTGGAAACCCTTTTCATTTCATTTTATCACAAGTTGATAAAATTTGACACACACACACACATAAGAGTAAGATGAAGTATAAAAAAAAAAAAAAAAAAAATTAGCAAATAATAGATTAATGTAATAAATTTGTAAAAGTTTAGTCTAGTGGTAAAAAGACATATCTTAGATATTAAAGACATATCACCAAATTAAATCAACTTTTGATAAAAGGCTTAATTACTTTTTTGGACCCCTATCTTTCCAAAAGTTGCGGTTATGGACCACTAACTAATTTAAATACAAAATAGCCCCTATGTTTTGATTCTTTGGCAGTTTTGGACCCCAAGGCAAAAAAAAAAAAAAAAATTGACACGTGGCACCTCACTTAGGGTGTCACGTCAGCGTTGACCGAGTCAACAATGGACTGGGGGTCCAAAACTGCCAAAAAATCAAAACATAGGGGGCTGTTTTGTATTTAAATTAGTTAGGGGTCCATAACCGCAACTTTTCGAAAGATAGGGGTTCAAAAGTGCAATTAAGCCTTGATAAAATGAAATTAACCGCTTTTCCAAAAAAGATTAATATAATTATTTTAAAAATGTCTTTAGGTTTAAATTTTTAAAAAAAGATCAAATTATTTTTATTCATAAATATTTCATTTTTTTTTATATAAAAAAGTTAGTAAACAAATTAATCAATTTATTCATAAAAAATTAAATACATTATACATAATAATTATGATTAAAATTTGTCATTAAGGATAATCTTCTCATTAAAGCTAATTATTATTTGAAATCTTATAATAAAATGACTTATTTGAAGACATCATTATTCATTAAGAAAAATATTCTCATAAAAATTAATGTTTATTCAAAATATTACAATTTGATGACTTGTTTAGGAAGTTTGTATCACGTTAATATTTTTTTTTGTTACAGAGGGAAATATCGCATTAATATATTTTATTAAATAATTATATTTTTATTATTACTTTGTTACTTGTATTTATTTGATTGGTTGTATATAACTTTTTTTTAAAGAAATATTGGTTGTATATAACTATTAATTATTATGTGAGAGTTCACCTTAGAATTTTTTACGTGAAAAGTGTTACCGAGGGTGTCAATAAAAACTCGTGAAAAAATAATCTAAATTCATGCACATGTATTAATATACTTGTATTATTCATGTACATGTGATATACAATAAATTAATAATTACAAATCATGAAGAAAAAGGGGCATTCACGACACGCAGCACTAAAATTTCCAATATAATATATACAATCTTCAGTTTCTTTGTCATTCTTGTATTTGAAAAAAAAAATTAAAGAAATAGTGCACTATTTCTTAATACACTAAATTCAAACGCCTCATTATCAATGTCTTTTGCAATGCTCCATCATATGACTCTTCTTTCTCATAAACGACTTTTTGTGCGTCACAATTTCTAATCACTTTGTCTCCCTGTCTAAACTAAAAAACAATAAAAGATATAAAAATAAAAGCTTTATGTAATCTAAATTAAAAATGAAAACGGCAATATATGTTAATGAGAATAAGAGATTAACATTTTTCAATCACATATAAACCAAAGTCTAAAAATAAAAACAATGAAAATTGAAATTATTATTCAAATAGGAGACATAGAAAATAATAACAAAATAAGAAAATAAAGAACAATTCAATAAAAAATTTGAGTTTATAGAGACTTTCAGAAAATTTGTGTTGCATTTTCCATGTGATGTAAAACTTGTGAGTATCATAAACAATATTTATAGGAAAAATCATCATGTAATAACAATAATCACTCCGTTGATTTCTTCAAAAAATGTTTGTAGCCGAAAATAGAAAATCAATAGGTCATAAGGTTTTTTTTTTTTTTTTTGTTCGGATTGCAAAGAAAGTTGCTCAATAGGTTGTTTAGTTTAGAAAATTTTAATCTGATTTTAATACCAATAAATTCCAATAACCCGTATTTATTTGGGTCAAATAAAAAAGCTACAAATCAAGAGCAAATAATATCTCTTGCAATGTTTATTCGAGAAAGTTTCAATTTGATTTATAACTAACAATAAATTCCAAAACCTATTTATTTTCGGTCAAACAAAAAGAGGAACACATCTACGATAAACTAAAAAATCAACCTATTTATTTGGGTCAAATAAAAAAGCTGCACATCTATGAGAAAAATATACAATTTGATAGGGTATCAATAGGTCAATGTTACAATAAAATTTTGTATTAGATAAACTATTATTAAATTTATAAAATATAGATTTTACTACTTAATAAAATAAAAAATTCACGGATTGGCAAAAAAAAAATCAATTTGGTAGGGTATCAATAGGTCAATGTTGCAATAATATTTTGTATTAGAAAAACTATTATTAAATTTATAGATTTCATTGGTTCACAAAAAAAATCATCGATTGGCCAAAAAAATAACCCGTATAACATTATTTTTGTTTTGTTTTGAATAAACACTATTATACGGTATTGTTTTGAATAATAAGTGTTTTTTTTTCTAACATTATTAATAAAAAACAAATATTAAATTTTATATTAAAAGTGTAACTTTTGCAACTTTTAAGAGATTAAATGCACAATTTTTTTTTGAATTAAATTTTATATTAAAAGTATAACTTTTCCATATTTGTTTTTCAATCATTAAAATTAAAAATATTATAATAGCTCACATTATTATTGTGAATATAAAAATGAAACAATTTTACATTTCATTAAATTCTTTCAATATCAATACTTTTAATCAAATCGTATTTTTATTATTTGACATATATCAATGATTTGATCTCTTTGACATTAAAATATTTAAATTTTATTATTTGTTTTATTATAATACCTGAAATTAAATATTTAAATTTAAATTATTTGATTTAAATCCGTATTATTTGAATTCAAAGTGTTTGATTTTTAATTTGATATGAAATATTTGAATTAGAATTGAATATGAATTTGAAAAACTTCCTTTTATTCATAAGCATTAAATACAAATTTGTGAGGTTGAATGTAGTGAGAGTATTTGTGAGGATGAATGTGGTGAGAGTATTTGTAAAAACTCATGAAAATGAATAGGTTGAGAGTGCCACATGTCATATGAATAGATTGAGAAAAACATTTCCATAAAAAGCTATGAAATAGGTCCTAAATTTATATTATATAGATTGCTGTTCCCACGTTATATAAGGCTGTGCCACACGAGTAAATGACGTTTTTCCTCCTGCGGTAGTTAACTACCGAAGTTTGGAATCGGCTGCAGTTAACTACCGAAGGTCCTTCGGCTGCCACTTTGATACAATATACTCCCTCTGATCCTATTTACAAGAGACAATTTACTTTTTAGATACATCAAATAATTTATGTATTTGGTTTATTGACTAGATACATATATTATTCAAATCTAAAAAGTCAACTTTCTCTTATAAATAAGACCGGAGGGAGTAGTATACAGTGGACCATATTAGACAAAGACAATATTATCAACAGGAGCAATTCTTCATTAGTTTTTGTGAAGGTAAATTTCGAACAAAAATAAAATATAGTCAATTACCCCCCTATGACGTGGCATGACTTTCCTGACCATGTGTCAGCGCCACGTGGCAGTTAACGGCCACATCAGCATCTTGGATGGAGGAAATTAACGGAGGGGGTAATTGACAGACGCTTGACCATTTCGGGGGGGTTTTTTACATTTTGCAAAATTCAGGGGGGTTTTTGACGAAAGTTACAATTTTATGGGGGTAATTGACTATTTACTCTTTAAAAAAGAGTGACAAAATATAGGCTTAATAGGTCATTTGGTCCTTTAATTAATTTCAAGTTTTGATTTTTGTCCCATAACTAATAAAAGTCATGTTTTGGTCCCTCAATTGTATCTCCGTCAGTCAAATAAATCCTTGGCTGTTAAGTTTAACCCCAAATGTCTATGATGGATTACTTTTAGAGTGGTCCACCATAGATCCTATTAAATATTTTAATTTAAACCGTTTGATCTTTTTTTTTTAAAAGAACCATTAGATTATACATGTCTATTTTATCTTATGATGTACCAGCAACACCTAACTTTTTTTCCTTTTCTTCATCGTTCTCCCCCTCAACTTCTTCATCATCTTCATCAACATTCTTAAAAAGAAAAAAAAAAATCCAGAAACTCATAAATCATCATCAACCAATTTTTCTTTCCTTTCTTCATAATTCTATCTAGCTTCTTCCCTATCCTCATCTCTGAACAAATTTGCAAAAAAGAAAAAAGAAAAAAATTCAATCCAATTTCAATTCAATATACAGAAAATCAAAATAAACAACCCAATTTTTTTTTCTTCGAAGAAGAATGAATTGAAATTCGATTAAACAATAAGCAGCATTCACTTATCATTACAATCAACAGCAAGCAAAATTCACAACCCACTATATTAGTTTTTCTTCAATAAGCAACGAAGGATGGTGAGAAATAAACAACCCAATTAGTGGCTATAACATATATTGTTAATATAGAGTTTTTCTCACCATCGTTCTCATTATTACAATCACTTTCTTTCTCTATTCACACCATAGCCACTAATTTTCCCTTTTCTCTCTTTAACCAAACCCTTTTTCAAACAACGTTTGTGTGTGTTGGGGTAATGCAGACTTGTATTTTGGCCTTCTGTATGTTATTTTTTCATTTATGTTCGTTACTGGTAGTGTGGAATTTGATGGCCTGTGACAGCATAACCTAACTGCGGTGGCGAAAGCAATAACAATGAAAAAGAAGAGGAAGATCTTAAATTGAAAGATGAGCCTCTTGTGATGTTGGATTTGATTTGACAGAAGAGATTCGAGTGGGAAGGATGAAGAGGAGAATGGATTGGAATGTGAGAGAAGAGAAGAGGCATGAATGGTGATGAAAGAACCCTACTTTCTGGGTTTCTAATTTTTTTTTGCCATTTATACTTGCCACGTGGACAAAAACTAACGAAAGTTTAATATTTTGACAGACGGGATTTTTTTGACTGACGGAGACAGAATTAAAGGACCAAAACATGAGTTTTATTACTTATGGGACCAAAATGAAAATTAGAAATTATTTAAAGGACTAAATGACCTATTAAGCCCAAAATATATTATACAAGGGTCAACTCATCATCACTTCAGAATTTTAAAATAATTGTTGTAAATGAGACAAGTTGTCACTGTGCAAAATTTTTAAAAAATTATTATAAACAAGACATGCCGGTATAAATTTTAAAATAAGTATCGAACATATTTTGGTAGTGGTCGGGGTTTGAACCCCGGACCTTGCATATATTATGCATTATCCAAACCAACTGAGTTAAGCTCACGAGGACATAAGTATTGAACATATGACACAAAGAGACAAGTTGTAGCCGATATGAATTTTAAGATAATTATTAACCATGTGACATGTCATCACTTATATATATATATATATATATATATATATATATAGAGATATTATAAAAATATTTATTATAGATGAAACAAGTTGTTATTGTTAACTTAAAAAAACTTTAATAATTAGTATTATGACGAAATTGTCACTGATACAAATCTACTAACATCTACTTCTTCTAACAATATCTAAAAAACAAAGTCCAACAAAATAAATAAATTAGTCTACAGTTATCAGGGGAAATTAGTTATACATGACCATTATCTGTAATTAGTTTTTAAAAAAAAAAATTAGAACATAATAAACAAGCTGTCGCTCATATAAATTTCAAAATAATTATTAACCATGTGACATGTCATCACTTATATATATTATAAAATATTTTTTTGAGGGATTATATTGTAAAATATTTATTATACACGAAACAAGTTGTCATTGTTAACTTTAAAAATTATTATTATACATGGGCGAAGTCGTCACTAATATCTACTTTTTTTAGGGGGAGCCGATACAAATTTACTAACATCTACTTTTATTAACAATATATATATATATATATATATAATCGAAGTCCTTCAAAATTTCATAACCGTCCTTATTAAAATTCACTATCTTCTTAATTTCATGTGTTAACTTTAAAAGATTTATTATACACGAAATAAGTTGTCACTGTTAACTTTAAAAATTATTATTATACACGGGCGAAGTCGTTACTAATACAAATCTACTAACATCTACTTATACTAACAACAATAACAATATATAAAAATCAAAGTCCACCAAAATTTCATAATAATCCTTATTAAAACTCATTATCTTCTTAATTTCATGTGCATAATTGTCATTTTTCAAAGTTTAATTTATTAAAAAAAAAAAAAAAACTAATTACGGACAACAATCATCACAAGTGTAACTAATTTCCGCTAAGAACTATGTAATTAATTTATTTATTTTGATGGACTTCAATTTTTATATATATTGTTAGTAGAATTAGATGCATACTCCATTTTTTAATCATAATATAAGTGAAAAAATGACTTAAAAATTTAAAAAATCAGCATTATACGTAATATATTTTTTTATCCCTTATACGTGATACATGTTATCATTAGGTACAAATTTAAAATAATTATAACAAAAGAGACAAGTTTTCGTTAATATAAATTTCAAGATAATTATTAACCATGTGACATGTCATCACTGATATATATTATAAAATATTTATTATACATGAAACAAGTTGTCAATGTTAACCTTAAAAATTATTATTATACACGGGCGAAGTCGTCACTAATACAAATCAACTAACATCTACTTCTACTAATAATTGCTTTTATAGACGGGCGAAGTCATCACTAATACAAATCTACTAATATCTACTTCTACTAACAATAATAAAAATAAATAAAAATCAAAGTCCACCTGTAACACCCCGTTACCCAAAACAATAAATATAGCATAAATACATCAGAGTAATTTCACAACGGCATGTTACACGTCATTTTAAAAATTCTTAAATAGAAAATAAAACTATTTAAAAACAAATCAACTTATTATAACTGAAAACATAGCAGCGGAATAGTTTTCAGAATCCATCTCATCATGAATATTCAACAAAAGTCTTGGCATTAAAGGCCTAAACATCATCCAACATCATAGTTCAAAGATAATAAAAAGGCTCCACATCACAAGTTCCAAAATTTGATACATGGAAAGGAAAGCAACAACAACAAGATAAACAATATTCTCATCCCACGTATCAGAGCCCTAGACACGACGATGAGCCACCACCGACTACTCAGGATCACCTGCAAGTTACGCATAGGAAGGGCAACATTTTCAAGCAGAAGGGGTGAGATTCACAACAATAAGTATAGATATTAAAATCATCAAATGAACCTAACACCCTATAACTTCGAACATGTTCACTTGCAAATATTATAATTATTCACAAACCACAACAACATCATCATAATCATCCACTTAACAAGTAGGTATACAATGTATAAAATATCATCACCATCAACAATACACCAAGACCACAATGAATACACATATATAAGAATGTATATCAAGCATCAACATCAACAATACATCAAGACTCATGCAAATGACATGACCACTGCTAAGACACCATCTTAGACTTCTTAAATGAAATGCAATAATGCATGTGGTACCAATCAGGACCGAGGCCCTCACCGCTTTTGAATGGTTAAAGCATTCATCAGGACCGAAGCCCTCACCGCTGTTGAGCAACTAGTACTCCAGGACCGAAGCCCTCACCGCTGTTTTTATGCATATGCAATGGACCTACTTGTGTATATCTACATACAACTGACCATGCAATGCAACTCCATGTGACTCCACTTAACTAACATGTATGATTAACAATTAAACATACAATGCATTCATCATCATCAATCAGCATCAAGTCCAGCAATTCAATCAATCAAATAGTGCATAATTATATAACTATGCTTAAATCCAACAACATCATGATACTACCACTCATGCACGAAAACAACACTCAGGAACTGAGTAGCTCGCCTCGCGAACACATCTGCTCGCCATGGCGAGTTCACAAAACACTAGCTCGCCATGGCGAGTTCAAGGCGAACTCGAGGCGAGTGAAAAATAGGTGCTCTCGGGAAAAAGTGACATTTTCTCACTCAAACTTCAATTCTAAGTTCCCTATTCATCTTTTTAACCTAAAACTTCCACCATTCATCTTTAAAATCATCTAAGTACCTTAAACCACTCCCAAAACATCTTATAACAACTTTTCAAAAATCACATTTTGTTTGGGCTTACTCGCCATGGCGAGTTGGACTGCTCGCGAGGCGAGTAGTGATATTGCTCACTCGCGAGGCGAGACATGAATGCTCGCGAGGCGAGCGATGAACGTCAGTACGGCCAGAAAACTGGTTTTTCCCCAAAATCCCATTTTTCTTCCAATCACTCCCCAAATCAGTTTACAGATGTAAATTAACTTCCTGTATGCAACTGGAACCTATTTCTAACATCAAATTCATGATTACAACTTCAAAAACTACAATTTCATCATAAAACCCAAAATCCCCAATTTCCACCAAAACCTGTTAAACTCAAAATCAGACTTTAATTTCTACACTATTGAAGTAAACCCCACCCTTACCTTAGTTCAGAATGAAAAATGCACAGCAAAAAGGGTTCCTCTGGTTCTTCTCTCTTGCTCCTGGTTTTCTCTTCCTTGGCTTGGTTTCACGTAAAACTGTTTCTGACTCTCACTTCCTATTTTCTTAACTTCCCACTTAAGAGTAACTCCCTCCTAATTGCACTTAACTCCCCCAAATTCCTAATAACTCCAATTAATTCCCCAAACACCAAAATAATTAATATTTCATACTTATTTTTAATTATTATTAAATAAACCATATAGTAAAATAATGTACCACATAAAACATCCAAAAATCACATATATATAAATATATGCATAAACTCCACATAAATCACCAAACATCATATATAATAATATATATATATATATATATATATATACTCCACATAATAAAATTAATTAAATAAATAACTAGGGCGTTACAACTCTCCCCAAATCACAGAATTTCGTCCTCGAAATCTTACCTCAAGCAAACAACTCCGGATACGACTCCCGCATATTACTCTCCAGCTCCCAAGTCAAACTTTCACCAGTCGTTCCACCCCAAACGACTCTCACAAGAGGTATCTCTTTACCTCTCAAGGACTTCACCTTTCTGTCATCAATCCTCAATGGCATAGTCTCAACAGTCAAGTTGTCCCTAACCTGCACATCATCATCTCTCGGAATCACATGAGAAGGATCCGCAACATACTTCCGAAGCTGAGAAACATGAAACACATCGTGCAAGTTCGAAAGATGTGGTGGCAAACCAACTCTATATGCCACTGTACCAATTCTCTCTGAAATCTGATACGGACCAATAAACTTAGGAGTCAACTTTCTCGACTTCAAAGCACGTCCAACACCCGTCAAAGGAGTGACCCTCAGAAAAACATGATCACCCTCCTGAAACTCAAGATCCTTTCTTCGCTTGTCATGGTAACTCTTCTGTCGACTCTGCGAAGCTTTCATCTTTTCTCTTATCAACCTGACTTTCTCAGTAGTCTCATGCACCAAATCCGGTCCCAACACAACACTTTCACCCGACTCAAACCAGCATAAAGGAGTCCTACACCTCCGGCCATACAAGGCTTCGAACGGTGCCATACCAATACTCGAGTGATAGCTGTTGTTATAAGTAAACTCAATCAAAGGCAAGTGACTATCCCAAGCTCCACCTTGCTCAAGCACACACACTCTCAACAAATCTTCCAATGATTGAATTGTCCTCTCCGACTGACCATCTGTTTGAGGATGATAAGCCGAACTCAACTTCAACTTTGAACCCAAAGCGTCCTGTAAACTTTTCCAGAACCTAGAAGTGAACCTCGGATCTCTATCCGACACAATGCTAGACGGAACACCATGAAGCTTCACCACACTGTGAATGTAAATCTCTGCTAACTGTGCTACCGGATAACTGATATTAATAGGAATGAAATGTGCCGACTTCGTCAACCGGTCGACAACAACCCAAATAGCGTCATGCCCTCTCGAAGTGTTCGGTAAACTCGTTACAAAATCCATAGAGATACTGTCCCACTTCCACTCCGGTACATCTAACGGTGTCAACAACCCTGCAGGCTTCTGATGCTCAACCTTGGATTTCTGACAAATCAAACAGGCATAAACAAACTGAGCAATATCTCTTTTCAAACCGGACCACCAAAACAGTTTCTTCAAATCATGATACATTTTTGTAGCCCCCGGGTGAATACTCAACCTACTCTTGTGACTCTCCTCAAGAATCAACTTCTTCAACTCTTCATTGTCAGGAATACAAACTCTACCTCTGAACCTCAACACACCCTGATCATCAACTTTGAAATCACTATCCTCAGTGTCATTACCAGAAGTCATCAAATCAACAAACTTCAAATCTTCTTTCTGAGCTTCTCGGATACTGTTCAAGAAGTTACTATCAATTTTCAACATTCCCAACTGTATACTCTGGGGTGACAATTCACAGACAAGACTCATGTCTCTGAACTGTTCTAGCAACTCAAACTCTTTCACCATCAAAGCAGACATGTGCAAAGTCTTCCTACTCAAAGCGTCCGCAACCACATTGGCCTTACCAGGATGGTAATTCAAGCCAAAATCAAAATCTTTCAGTAACTCTAACCACCTCCTCTGCCTCATGTTCAGTTCCTTCTGGTCAAATAAATATTTCAAACTTTTATGATCACTGAACACCTCAAATCTGGATCCGTACAAATAATGCCTCCAAATTTTCAAAACAAAAACTACCGCAGCTAACTCCAGGTCATGTGTAGGATAATTCTTTTCATGAACACGTAACTGCCTAGAAGCATACGCTACCACCTTACCCTCTTGCATCAGAACACCACCTAAGCCCAGCTTAGATGCATCACAGTACACAACAAACGGTTCTTCTGGTTTAGGCAAAATCAAAACAGGAGCAGTTGTCAATCTTCGCTTCAACTCATTGAAACTACTCTCACACTGAGCATCCCACACAAAAGACTTACCCTTACAGGTCAACTGTGTCAACGGAAGAGCCAACTTCGAAAACCCTTCTATGAACCTGCGGTAATAACCAGCCAAACCCAGAAAACTTCTTATCTCAGTTACCGACTTCGGAGTCTCCCATTGTGATACCGCATCAACCTTTGAAGGATCCACTGCAATACCACTACCAGAAATAATGTGACCCAGAAAACTTACTTCATTTAACCAGAACTCACATTTTGATAACTTGGCATACAACCTCTTTTCCTTCAACACTTGCAACACTATTCTCAGATGCTCTGCATGCTCCTCCTCATTCTTGGAATAGATTAGAATATCATCAATAAATACCACAACAAACTTATCCAGAAAAGCATGGAAAATTCGGTTCATGTACTCCATAAAAACACCAGGCGCATTAGTAACACCGAAAGGCATCACCTTGTACTCGTAATGACCATAACGTGTCCTAAAGGCCGTCTTCTGCATATCCTCATCCTTCACCTTTATCTGATGGTAACCAGACCTCAAATCAATCTTACTAAATATCTTAGCACCAACCAACTGATCCATCAAGTCGTCAATTCTAGGAAGCGGATACCTGTTCTTGATCGTAACTTTGTTCAACTGACGGTAATCTATACACAGTCTCATACTACCATCCTTCTTCTTTACCAACAACACCGGTGCTCCCCAAGGTGAAACACTGGGTCTTACAAACTTTTTATCTAACAGGTCCTCCAACTGTTTCTTCAACTCAGCCAACTCAGAAGCTGACATACGGTACGGTGCCATCGACACCGGCTTAGTTCCTGGAACAAGATCAATTGAGAATTCAACCTCCCTCTCTGGTGGCACATCAGGAATCTCGTCAGGGAATACTTCTGGAAATTCATTCACTACAGGTAAACCATCAATCACAACTTGATTTTCCACCGACAAAGACGCCGTCAAAGCAACCACTGAACTACCTTCATTCAACAACTCCTACAACTGCTTCGTAGTCATAAACTCAGCTTTAATCTCCTCTCCGGCAGAAGTAAAGTACACCGTCTTACTAAAGCAATTGATATGAACATGATTATTCTCCAACCAGTTCATACCAAGACACAACAAACAAACAACAAGACAACAACAAAAAGCAACAATAAAGTTGACACTATATCCTAGGTGGCTCAACAAGACTCTACTACTTGGCCGGACGGACCAACCTGCTCTGATACCAAATTGTAACACCCCGTTACCCAAAACAATAAATATAGCATAAATACATCAGAGTAATTTCACAACGGCATGTTACACGTCATTTTAAAAATTCTTAAATAGAAAATAAAACTATTTAAAAACAAATCAACTTATTATAACTGAAAACATAGCAGCGGAATAGTTTTCAGAATCCATCTCATCATGAATATTCAACAAAAGTCTTGGCATTAAAGGCCTAAACATCATCCAACATCATAGTTCAAAGATAATAAAAAGGCTCCACATCACAAGTTCCAAAATTTGATACATGGAAAGGAAAGCAACAACAACAAGATAAACAATATTCTCATCCCACGTATCAGAGCCCTAGACACGACGATGAGCCACCACCGACTACTCAGGATCACCTGCAAGTTACGCATAGGAAGGGCAACATTTTCAAGCAGAAGGGGTGAGATTCACAACAATAAGTATAGATATTAAAATCATCAAATGAACCTAACACCCTATAACTTCGAACATGTTCACTTGCAAATATTATAATTATTCACAAACCACAACAACATCATCATAATCATCCACTTAACAAGTAGGTATACAATGTATAAAATATCATCACCATCAACAATACACCAAGACCACAATGAATACACATATATAAGAATGTATATCAAGCATCAACATCAACAATACATCAAGACTCATGCAAATGACATGACCACTGCTAAGACACCATCTTAGACTTCTTAAATGAAATGCAATAATGCATGTGGTACCAATCAGGACCGAGGCCCTCACCGCTTTTGAATGGTTAAAGCATTCATCAGGACCGAAGCCCTCACCGCTGTTGAGCAACTAGTACTCCAGGACCGAAGCCCTCACCGCTGTTTTTATGCATATGCAATGGACCTACTTGTGTATATCTACATACAACTGACCATGCAATGCAACTCCATGTGACTCCACTTAACTAACATGTATGATTAACAATTAAACATACAATGCATTCATCATCATCAATCAGCATCAAGTCCAGCAATTCAATCAATCAAATAGTGCATAATTATATAACTATGCTTAAATCCAACAACATCATGATACTACCACTCATGCACGAAAACAACACTCAGGAACTGAGTAGCTCGCCTCGCGAACACATCTGCTCGCCATGGCGAGTTCACAAAACACTAGCTCGCCATGGCGAGTTCAAGGCGAACTCGAGGCGAGTGAAAAATAGGTGCTCTCGGGAAAAAGTGACATTTTCTCACTCAAACTCCAATTCTAAGTTCCCTATTCATCTTTTTAACCTAAAACTTCCACCATTCATCTTTAAAATCATCTAAGTACCTTAAACCACTCCCAAAACATCTTATAACAACTTTTCAAAAATCACATTTTGTTTGGGCTTACTCGCCATGGCGAGTTGGACTGCTCGCGAGGCGAGTAGTGATATTGCTCACTCGCGAGGCGAGACATGAATGCTCGCGAGGCGAGCGATGAACGTCAGTACGGCCAGAAAACTGGTTTTTCCCCAAAATTCCATTTTTCTTCCAATCACTCCCCAAATCAGTTTACAGATGTAAATTAACTTCCTGTATGCAACTGGAACCTATTTCTAACATCAAATTCATGATTACAACTTCAAAAACTACAATTTCATCATAAAACCCAAAATCCCCAATTTCCACCAAAACCTGTTAAACTCAAAATCAGACTTTAATTTCTACACTATTGAAGTAAACCCCACCCTTACCTTAGTTCAGAATGAAAAATGCACAGCAAAAAGGGTTCCTCTGGTTCTTCTCTCTTGCTCCTGGTTTTCTCTTCCTTGGCTTGGTTTCACGTAAAACTGTTTCTGACTCTCACTTCCTATTTTCTTAACTTCCCACTTAAGAGTAACTCCCTCCTAATTGCACTTAACTCCCCCAAATTCCTAATAACTCCAATTAATTCCCCAAACACCAAAATAATTAATATTTCATACTTATTTTTAATTATTATTAAATAAACCATATAGTAAAATAATGTACCACATAAAACATCCAAAAATCACATATATATAAATATATGCATAAACTCCACATAAATCACCAAACATCATATATAATAACATATATATATATATATATACTCCACATAATAAAATTAATTAAATAAATAACTAGGGCGTTACACCACCAAAATTTCATAATCGTCCTTATTAAAACTCATTATCTTCTTAATTTCATGTGTTAACTTTAAAAGATTTATTATACACGAAACAAGTTGTCACTGTTAAACTATTATCATACAAGGACGAAGTCGTCACTGATACAAATACACTAACATCTAATTCTGCTAACAATATATAAAAATCAAAGTCTAGCAAATTTTCATAATCATACTTATTAAAACTAATGAATAGTAATTCGACATTTTAATTGATGACTTTTCTAAAAAAAATTCATAATCATCTAATTCTGTACCAATACATTAACATTGCATCTCAATTGTCTTTTCTATATTTTTAATTGATTTTAAGTGTCTTCTACTAATTCAAAAAAGTTTAAATTACCTAATCAATGCAATTTTACTTTATTCTACCATCAAACATATAATACACAAATAATTTGACATTTACTTTACATTTACATAAAATTCAATTATATCAAAATTCTTATTAAAATTTAATGATCTTTTACAAATAACAAACATTTATTGTACCCGTGCGTCAGCACGGGTTTGTTACTAGTAGAGACGATAACGGTAAATACAAAACCGGCAAAAAAATTTAATCTTATTATACTTTTATTTATTTATTTTTGGTCGAATCATAATTTAATTTTGATAAACAGTTTGTTTTTGATAAACAATTAGACACTGCTTTTTTTGGAATAGAAGAATTAGTTTTTTTATAGGTGAATTAAAAACAACTAGTGTTTACTAAAATAAAATTATTACATCCTCGTAAACTTAGCTCAGTTGGTTGGGACAATGCATAGAATATGCAAGGTCTGGGATTAAAATTCCGGCCACTATAAAAAAAAAAATATATTACGGTGGTTAATAAAAATCTAGTTTTTTTGGTGAATTAAACACAAATAAAATGTCATATAGTTATAGTATTTAATGTGTTAAAAATTATAATAAAAAAAAAAATTACAGTCTTTGCATTTTATAAGATATTTTATATTCATTTTTGAAAAAATTACGGTCTTTGCATTTTATAAGATATTTTATATTCATTTTTTGTTATTTTAACTTCATTCCAATTTTAACATGCTGCACAACTACTTTACCATGGCACTACTAGTGTTCATTTTATATTTACAATTTTGAGGAAGAATTTAATTGGTCTCGCTTTGGTCACTTAATTAAAAAAAGATTGATTGAGTACTTTAATTTTTTTTTCGTATCGTTTTGGTCCCTTCTGATAAATTTCCGTTAAGTTTAATATAAAGTGTGCATAAGTGTTACCTTGTCATTGGGCTATGAGATTTTTCTTTACAGTATTAAGATTACCTAACAGGCAATAATATAAACATGAACTGAAAAAGTCAAGGGAACAAAGAATGCTAAAAAATAAAATAACCAAAATTATTAATTTTATTTTTATTAATTTCAAATGAGTAGCTAAACATCAATATCCAATTGGCGGGAAAACATATCCTCATTTTTACTAGTGATACACCACCTTTGCTGCCTTTTACATTTTGAACAAAACACTCCTTTGAAAAATTAGCCTCAGTGTGATTAAGCTGTACAAGAGAGATAGAAATGATACTTACTTTTTCCAACACTCTGTAAGGCACTTATGGGTTGCCAAAGAGCTGAGAAGGTAATACCAATACTAAACAAGTGAACAGTATTACCAGCCATCCACATCATTAACAAGTTCTTAAATGGTGCTTGTGCAACTTCCCAAGCTTTCTGTTTCCAATAATAGAATTAATCAATAACAATTACAATCAGATGTAATAGTAATAGTTAGTTACAATAATTAGTTACATAAACTTATCAGTTATCCGCCAGGGTGGATGCTAATTATTTTATTTTTATTTTTTCATTGAAGTTATTTGAAAAGAACTACTAGGTGAAAAGGATAAACCAAAATCTCACCGAGCTATGAATGTTGAAGTTGCAGCAAAATTTGACTGATGAACTAGACGTGGGGCAGTTCCATAGTAGGTCATCCTCCACAGCGGTCCATGTTTCACCAAAAAGCTATAGCTTTTGGGAATTTGATTGAACGGCCAAGGTGTGTGCTCAGACCACAAATCAGTAATAAATACCTGCATGGCATAAACTACAAAGTGTAAACAAAACACAAGAATTTTACATAATCAATTCACTGTAGAGGCAGATTAATTACAACTAGCTATTAACTGGAATCAATTTTACATAATCAATTCACTCAAACTCAATTTCTTTCACTGCATAACCAAACATCCACATAACCTATTTCCATCTCACTCTACTAAACTCTCTAAAATAGCTTACAAAAACAACTCAAACGTTCTATAGAAACACTTTAACCACATTACTCAATGCACAAAATATGATAAACAGTTCATTTAACCACACCCTAACTTTTTTGCCTAAAAATCCCCTTGCTCTTAAACAAAAGCATCATATTTTATTCCTTTAATTACCTCAATAGCACCAAAACTATAGCCTGTCCCGTGGTTTCTGACACATGTCAGTATCCAAGACCAATACAACACTGACGCATGTGATTACATTTGATTAGTAATTTATTACCATCAAAGTGTCAGTGTCATGTCCGATGTATGTTTTAGTGATTCAAAGCTAATTACATAAAAATCAACTTAATTAAATTAAAACACCTGATAATCATCGCCGTATTCTTGATAAAAAGCAGCTTTAATCGCTTCAGCAGAAGCACGATGACCACCACCAGTATCACTCATCAAAATCAAAACCTTCTTCGCTTTCTTCCCCTCACCACTCTTCAATCCCAATCCTTCATCTTCCACACCAACCCCATTCCCATTTCCACCAACATCATTCCCCTCACCCTCACCTCCACCAACACCACCACCACCACCACCGTCACCTCCATCACCTACAACTCAACTCATAAGAAAGGAATGGAAGGAGACCGACTGAACTAAATTTTTTACTAATATAACTAATCATTATAACACTAATATTATCGTGAATAAAAGATTATAATAAATTCAAAACAATATAAAAAAATAAAATAAAAAATACAGAAATTATACATACGTTACACTAAATTGAATTGAAGAAGAGAGGGGAAGCATGCCTGAGATTTCCAATTGGATTCAGCATCTTTCTTTTGGCGACTAAGGGTAGAATCGTCTTGATTGAGGGAAGCGCGTGAGAAACCGGGAGGATCGATGAAATCGCGAGAAGTTGAGTTATCGGAGAAATCAACGGCCCATCTTCGTCCTGAAGAACCCATCACACCCTTTCCTTTATCCATTGAATTGAATCGCTGAAGAAGGAAGAAGGGTTTATTCAGATCGCGAAATTTAATACTTCGCAGTGATGAAACAAACTACGAAAGAGAAATATGGTAACTCCGTGATTTTATATAGAGACGATAACGGTAAATACAAAACCGGCAAATTTTTTTTATCTTATTATACTTTTATTCATTTATTTTTGGTCGAATCATAATTTAATTTTGATAAACAGTTTGTTTTTGATAAACAGTTTGTTTTTGATAAACAATTAGACACTGCTTTTTTTGGAATAGAAGAATTAGTTTTTTTATAGGTGAATTAAAAACAACTAGTGTTTACTAAAATAAAATTATTACATCCTCGTAAACTTAGCTCAGTTGGTTGGGACAATGCATAGAATATGCAAGGTCTGGGATTAAAATTCCGGCCACTGTAAAAAATATATATATATATTACGGTGGTTAATAAAAATCTAGTTTTTTTTGTGAATTAAACATAAATAAAATGTCATATAGTTATAGTATTTAATGTGTTAAAAATTATAAAAAATAAAAATAAAAATTACAGTCTTTGCATTTTATAAGATATTTTATATTCATTTTTGAAAAAATTACAGTCTTTGCATTTTATAAGATATTTTATATTCATGTTTTGTTATTTTAACTTCATTCCAATTTTAACATGCTGCACAACTACTTTACCATGGCACTACTAGTGTTCATTTTATATTTACAATTTTGAGGAAGAATTTAATTGGTCTCGCTTAGGTCACTTAACTAAAAAAAGATTAATTGAGTACTTTAATTTTTTTTTTCGTATCGTTAGTTAAGTTTCCGTTAAGTTTAATATAAAGTGTGCATAAGTGTTACCTTGTCATTGGGCTATGAGATTTTTCTTTACAATATTAAGATTACCTAACAGGCAATAATATAAACATGAACTGAAAAAGTCAAGGGAACAAAGAATGCTAAAAAATAAAATAACCAAAATTATTAATTTTATTATTATTAATTTCAAATGAGTAGCTAAACATCAATATCCAATTGGCGGGAAAACATATCCTCATTTTTACTAATGAGTAGCTAAACATCAAAATTATTAATTTTATTATTATTAATTTCAAATGAGTAGCTAAACCTTTGCTGCCTTTTACATTTTGAACAAAACACTCCTTTGAAAAATTAGCCTCAGTGTGATTAAGCTGTACAAGAATACTCTCTCAATAAGCTTCTTTGTTTAACTAGCTCGTGCATGTCATGGACAATTCTGAACACAGAATCAGGCCTTGCTAGTTTTAATGCATTTTGGGACATTTCTTTTAGTTCATCGGCCTTCGGACCAAACCAGTCCGCAACAATTTTCGCTATCTCCTTAGGCAATTTAGAGTACTTTCCACATCCATTTTCAACTACATAGGAAACATTGCCAGCTTCCTGAAATAAAAGGAAATGATGTAAGTTCACAATCATATTCAAGCACTTTGGTGTATATGCAGACCAATCTACTTTGGAAAAGATTCCAAATCAAGCTTCCATTCATGGCATATAAGGGGTATTTTCGGTGTCAGGTTACAACTCTGAAATTACTTTCATCGATTAGCCACAATAGTGCAAGCTAACTTTTTTCAAATAATAATTCATGACAAGGTCAAGAAATGGCAATAATAAGAACCACATTACCTGCCCGGCAATGTAATCATTTAAAATAATAGGTAGGCCTCGAATCATGGCCTCTGCAATTGTCCCTGGGCCTGCCTACAGAAGGAAGAAAAAAGAATCCATCAACAGCTGTCATAATGAGGTAAGAAAAAAATAGCCTCGACAATGAGATCCAACCTTTGTAATAATGCAATCACAGGCTCCCATGCATTCTTCAATTTTGGTAACGAACCCCTTGACCTAAAACATGGGTAAAAACAATAATTTAGGGGATTCCATATCTACATGTATTTATTTACCCCAGACATCTTCTACTTTAACTCATAAGAAAGAAAATTTTCATTTCAAATAAATTAGATCAAAGTTGTGAACTAAGTAAGTCTAAAATATTATAATTTAGCTATTCGTTGTACAATGGGTAGAGATTAGGTTCTCACCCTAGAAAGTTTGCTAGGAGCAATTAATCAATTTAGAGCCAATCTTGCCGCTCATCAATTATAAATTAAAAACTATAACTCTCATTTTCACATCTTTAATTATTCTGGGATCCCAATTGTCTACTCCATTTTCTTACTTGAATACTCTCTTAATTGAGACAGGGGTGGGCATGGTTCGGTTAACCATATTAACCAAACCAAACCGAACCGAAGTGTTGAAATGGTTCGGAATAACCGAACCAAACCGTTTAAAGTTTGGAACTAACCGAACTGAACCAAAATTATGGTTCGGTTAACCGTTTTCTTGCCTATTAACCGAACCGAACCAGAACCAAAATTAAGCTATTTTAGGTAACCATATTAACCGAACCAAAATCAAATTATACATCATATTCATAAAGCTATTTTAGGTAAGTATTCGAGTAAATTTGTGAAGAATAATTCAATTAGTCAATGAAATCAAAAGTACCCTATTTTTTGAAAGAAAAATCAATCAAAAGTACCCTAAATTCCACACATCGCAACACAATAATAAAACGGTACTGCATATGCATGAAAGCTGTAAAAATTTACACAACAATCCAAACATTTGAAAAAGAAAAAAAAAGCGGTGCTTGTGAAAAAATGATGAAAATGAAAAAGAGAAGAGAAAGGTTACGAACCAGAGGCAAAAGAAGTAGTGAAGAAGAAGCCATCGGTACAGTTGATGAACTTTTTTTAAAAAACGGTTCGGTTCAATAACCAATGTAATGGTTCAGTTAATTTTAGTTTGGTTCAGTTCGGTTTAATAACCAATGTAATGGTTCAGTTAATTTTAGTTTGGTTCAGTTCGGTTCAGTTTTTGGATATTTTTGCCCACCCCTAGAGACAGTAGACACATGCCCATAATTCACAAAGTAGTCATTTTTTTTATATTCAATAGTACCATGAGTAACATTTTTTTGCTCACAGGTTTGCTTCAAAAGTTCAAACATTGATCCTAAAACTAGACAACAGTCTATCATGTAATAAAAGTATAGAACATGCAAATACTGGTTCAAGTAAAATCACAAACACCGGAACAATTAATTCATCAATACCTTCACTGGAATCTTCCAATCAATAGAACTGAGTTTGTTAGCAAGCTTCTTATTGCGACCACAGATCACAAGAATCTGACCTGTGGGAACCCCCTCGTCATTTAATAAATCTCCAAGTGCCCGAGCAGTAGCTTCAATGGGACCCATGCCTTCACCACCCCCCATCAATAATACAGCAGGAAGATCCTCATCCATCCCTAAACCTCTCCTCAGTTCATCCTATTAGAAAAGCTTGACAACGTCAGCATTACTTGATATAAAAGAAAACCAAATTGCAGAAACATGAAACAATTATGTGCATAGCAGCCAATCAGTGAAAGCAGATACCAATGAAATGCATGGTTAATATATCATCAAGCTTTGATTAAAAGTAAAAACAGTGAAACTACCAAATTTATGTCTAAAGAGAGTGAAATACTAGCTTGCATGTGCATCAACAAGTTTCATGTCTGCCATCATGTACACTAACCTAAAATTGATTATAGTATTGAACCATTAAAAATTTGAATTTTGAGAATTTGATTTTTGCTATTATTCACTTCTCCATATGCTGCTACCTAAGGAAAATATTAAATGTAAAATAGGGTGAATTCTACATCCGTCCACAGTGAACCATAATGTTAACAATAACAACAGTCAAGTCTTATCTCACTGGGTGGGACCAGCTCAGATTAACATTAGATGTGGAATTAGTTTATAGAACAGATTAGATTAAAATAATGAACCTCAAATAATAACTAAATAGCAAAATCAGGGCCATGGTTGTAGTCAACAATACATGCCTACCCTTAGCATACCATATCTCATTGTATAAAATAATTCTGAAAAAGTCATTCGGAAATGTAGTTTCACTACAAGTTGACCAATCATGCCATAACTAAAAGAAGTTAAGAACATGGCATACCTTTGGCCGAACAGGCTTTATAAAGGAAGGTCTAACAGGTAGGCCGTAAATCTTTATTTGGGTTTGTTGGAGTCCAGCTTTCATTGCTCTTTTGGCAACATCTGTAGTTGGACAATAACATCTAGTTACAAGCTTGTGAAACCTAAAAAATACAAAAAATAAAATGTCAAAATGAGATTATTGGTAATATTTTGGAATAGAAAATACTAAAAAACAAGAACTAAACTAACCATGTTGGATGGCACGTGCTCAAATCTGTAATAACTGTGGTAAAAACAATCTTATCTAAAAGACCCCTTGACCTCAAAATGCGAAGGGGAACATGTTGCATCAGTGGATGCACACTGATTATTATATCAGGCTGATACTTCATTAACCCTTTAGCAACCTCACTGTAAAAACATATAAGATATACTTAACCTCTGACATGTAATATATACGTCATAAGATAAGAGCTAGCGTAAATAAAATTAGTTTCCAGAACAAATAATATATGCGTCAACACTGGCAAATTTCAACAACTTCTGCCAAATATTGATTACTGCTAACATAATGTACTATATCTGTCAAATATTGATTACTGCTAACATTAATGTACTATAATATTCTCTTAGAATTTGGTTATAGCCTAACTCAAACTTTTACAAAGCTGGCTAGCAAGGTGAGGGATGCTTCCTACTTATAAAGTTATTTAAAAGATTTTTTATTCAATGTGGGACTCTTGACAGACTCCCTTCACGCTCAAGATTTGACATATGGAGCATGGCCCGGTAGTGGGAGACCTGATAGCTGGTGTCCCGATAGACCTTGGAAAGGCTCTGATACAATCTTAAAATTTAAGTTTGGCCTAACTCCATCCTACAAAACTAGCTTGTGAGGCAAGAGATTCCTTCCACATATAAAGTCGTTTACGGGCCTAATCTTATCCAATGTGGGAGCACACTGCAACTGAAGGCAATAAAGAGGGCAACTGATTGAGATTGTCATGCACTATATTGGTAGGAGCCAGTCAAATATCAAATCAGAACCTTGCTGAAATACTGCTGAACTACCATGCTCTCATTTTTATTGAAATGATGAACCATGTATTGTATACTTATGGTTTAGACACCCAAAATCTGTATATTGCACAGGAACAAAAATCCATGTATGATGTGTTGGATAAAAGAAAATAATTTATCTCCACCACTAGAAATCCAGTCCATAACGACAATGAAACTATTCTAATATAACATGTTATATTGTTTGAATGATCCTATGGTAATAAACAACACAAATAACAGGGTGAATATTAGACCAGTTAATGCCCCACCTTTCATTTATGTGTCCCCTCATAAACTTATCAGTTATCCGCCAGGGTGGATACTAATTAATTTATTTTTATTTTTTCATTGAAGTTATTTGAAAAGAACTACTAGGTGAAAAGGATAAACCAAAATCTCACCGAGCTATGAATGTTGAAGTTGCAGCAAAATTTGACTGATGAACTAGACGTGGGGCAGTTCCATAGTAGGTCATCCTCCACAGCGGTCCATGTTTCACCAAAAAGCTATAGCTTTTGGGAATTTGATTGAACGGCCAAGGTGTGTGCTCAGACCACAAATCAGTAATAAATACCTGCATGGCATAAACTCCAAAGTGTAAACAAAACACAAGAATTTTACATAATCAATTCACTGTAGAGGCAGATTAATTACAACTAGCTATTAACTGGAATCAATTTTACATAATCAATTCACTCAAACTCAATTTCTTTCACTGCATAACCAAACATCCACATAACCTATTTCCATCTCACTCTACTAAACTCTCTAAAATAGCTTACAAAAACAACTCAAACGTTCTATAGAAACACTTTAACCACATTACTCAATACACAAAATATGATAAACGGTTCATTTAACCACACCCTAACTTTTTTGCCTAAAAATCCCCTTGCTCTTAAACAAAAGCATCATATTTTATTCCTTTAATTACCTCAATAGCACCAAAACTATAGCCTGTCCCGTGGTTTCTGACACATGTCAGTATCCAAGACCAATACAACAGTGACGCATGTGATTACATTTGATTAGTAATTTATTACCATCAAAGTGTCAGTGTCATGTCCGATGTATGTTTTAGTGATTCAAAGCTAATTACATAAAAATCAACTTAATTAAATTAAAAAACCTGATAATCATCGCCGTATTCTTGATAAAAAGCAGCTTTAATCGCTTCAGCAGAAGCACGATGACCACCACCAGTATCACTCATCAAAATCAAAACCTTCTTCGCTTTCTTCCCCTCACCACTCTTCAATCCCAATCCTTCATCTTCCACACCAACCCCATTCCCATTTCCACCAACATCATTCCCCTCACCAACACCACCACCACCACCACCGTCACCTCCATCACCTACTCTCAACGAAGCGAATCCAATCGGCATCCTCTCACAATGAACCCTAACAGCTCTATTAAAATCATGAAGAATATTCCTAAACTTATAACCACCACCGCTATTGTTTAAACTGAGTGAAACGGTGCGTTTTGATGATGATGCCACACGTGTGAGGTTGTTGAAGGAAAGATAATTAGAAAGAAGTGAAGCTGGTGAACATGCTTCTGAAGTTAGGTTAAGAAACGACGACGTATCGAGTGTGAATCGACCAATTCGTGAACCTAATTCAAGAACCGCATTGGGTTCTTTTGTAACACGCGTAGCTGGATTATACATAATAGGATAATTAGTTTGCGGGTGGAAAAATGAAACCCACCGCCGTCCGTTTGCTTCAACGGTTAGTTCGGGTGACGGGTTATTCGGATGCCGGTTTGGTTGGACGGTTTGCACGGTTTCAAGAGATGAAGTAGAGTAATGCAAGAAGATAAATTTTCGAGATCAAAGAAATTCAAGAAAGTTGTAAACTGTAATCTACTCTCAAAAGAAACCAGAAGCTTGAATATAAGAAAATATTTGTAGCAAACAATTTCAATATTTCACGAGCTTAAGAAGAGAAAGGTTGTGTATGTGAATTTTACTATATAAACATCATTTCCTTGCTGTTTCAAAACTATGTTCATGCATAGAAAAAAATAACCCCAATGTAAAAGTGTAAAACTGAATGAAAAATGATTTTGAAAACAAAACTGTGGTGCTTAGATTGATTGAAGAAGCAGCCGCCAGTGGAAGTGTTTGTTTGTTTATACGTAGGGAAGTAGAAGAAGGATGCGGGTTGAAAAGTAGGGTTATGTTTGGGTTGGTCTATATTTTAGCCCAAAAATAAATACAGCTAATGACTTTGCTATTGGCACCCTACTTTTAGATAAGCCAAAATGTTTAGCTTTTAATTTGATAAGAACATTTGCACAGGAGGTATGAGAGCTAACATACAAAACTGAAAAATAATAAGATTTTTGATAGAGACATGATAAAGATATATCCTTTTATGTTTGTTGGCGCTTAAGACAGTGAAACACGTTCATGTTTGGCTTATCGAGATAGTTCCTGAGATGATGCAAGAGTTATTGTCATGTGTTGTACATCCGTTTTGAGGCGTCATGTGTTGTTCTCTAAGGATGTGTTTGGATCGAGGGTTTAGGAGGGGATAGGAGGTGAGATTTTACTTTTCTTTTTTAAATTACGGACCATATAACATATTTTTTTAAAATAAATTAAGTGTGGTTGAAGTCTTATATGATCGTTTACCATATTACGGACCATATTAATATGTTAACTTTTAAAAAAAATATTTCATAGTGTCCGTAATTTAAAAGTAAAAAGTAAACCCTCCCCTCACTTCCTCTCCTAAACCCTCTGTCCAAACACATCCTAAATGTAGAACAGGTAACGACAACAGTCCTTCAATGAATCGAATTTCTAAAATAGTCTCTAATTGTGCATTTCGTTAGTCAAAATAGTCTCTGACGGTAATATAGTCCTGCAATGCTGACATGCACTCTTTTTAAATAGAGACTGACATGATAGTAAATAAGTACTTATACGAATTGATATGACAATAAGAAAATATATTCAAGGATTAATATGACGATATTAACAAAGCATTTTAAAGTAAGAGACTATTTTGACTAACAAGTAAACCACCAAATTGATCAATGTATTTGTAAGTCATTCTCAAATTAGTCACTGACTCTATTAATATTTCAAATTAGTCTTTATCCTTGCCAAAAGTTTCTCAATTAGGTCCATGTATTTGTAAGTCATTCTCAAATTAGTCACCGACTCTATTAATATTTCAAATCAGTCTCTATCTTTGCCAAAAGTTTCTCAATTAGGTCCATGTCTTTATGTTTTTGTCACTTAATGAGAGACCAAATTGAAAAACCTTTGAAAAAGACAACGACTAGTTTGAAATATTAATAAAGTCAAAGACTAATTTGAGAGTGACCTACAAAGACAAAGACTAATTTGGTGGTCTACTCCTTGTCTAACATAGTGCACAATCATCGACAATTTTAAAATTTTGATACATTGAATGACTATTGTAACTACTCGTTGCACATATTTAAGATCAAAATGACTATTACGAAATAACGATGTATACATAACTTATAAATTGAAAATAATATTAATAACGAGAGAATGATAACTAGTGTCCCAAAGACATTGGTTAAGCATCCAAATCAAGTAAATTTTTATGAAAAAGTTGTATAATCATTACTTGATCAAAAGTAACATCTTATATTTCCAAGATAAAATTTTTATTTGTAGATTTCTTAACCATTGCTCTCAAGGATACCGGTTAACAAGAGTCTTATTTTTATTTTGTTTGATTGAATGTATCCCTCCTTTTACTTTCGTCCTGTACTTGTACCAGCCAAAGAAAGAAATCTTATAGTCGTGTACTTGTTGACCGAGAGGCGCACACACACAATTGGTGGGTGCTACAAGAGGAAAAGAAGAAACGCACAGTTCGCGCTTTCCCCTGAACTGAACTGAAGCAAGCAACGCACAGCAAAATTTGGCTTCGTCTCAGCTTCCAGATCAGCATTCCCTATCCTTGGGAAAAATAAATTAAATATTGAAAAGCACACGTTACCCAACATGTTGGATAATTTTTTTATTTTATTTTTTCAATACTAATAATTAATATCGTTTTCATTATAAAAAAACCATCCTATTAAAAATAAAAAAACTAGTCATCCTGTGGCCGAAATTTGAAATCATGTCAAAATATAAAAACAAACCAATCCATATTTTAAAATATGTTTATTTAATTTAAGATAATAGATCCAATTTGATCAATTGTTATTTTCTCGCGGTCCCATTCAATCTTTGACAAAAAATAAACTCAAATTAATTTTTGATATTTTCATATCAATGATAAATTAGTTCCTAACTCATACATCAAATGAAGTAATTTGCCTCTAGGAGGACAATACCAGAAACTAATATGAGTATAATTTTGTGTATAAATTTCAGCTCAACCGATAAAAATATCAAAATTGTTAGGTTAGACGTTTTGACTGAGGTTCGAACATCGACCCTTCATTTGTGTATGTGAGTTTTAATAATTATTTGTCATTTTGTCTATCTAAAACAATATATGAATATAATTTTTGTTAGAACTGAATTAATCCGCAAACAATTTGTGATCCAGAGTTGTTTCATAATCATATGGTATCACACTTTTCAAAACATGTATATCTCAAATAAAGAGAATATTTCTTTCAAAAAAAGGAAATTCAATTTTGGTATAGTACATTTTTCGTCACATCATACTATTTTTAAACAATTGTGTTTTCTTATTTGGCAAAATTATTTGATTGCGATATATGTTAATATTTTTTTTTTTTATAATCAATTGTGATCAAATAGATATATAATAATGTACAATAAAGAAAAACCAATGAGATCCCTGTGAGTTTAGCTCAGTTGGTAGAGATATTGCATATTATATGCAGGTGCCGGGGTTCGAACCCTGAACACTCCACTTCTCCACAAGTTAACTGTGTGAGTTCTAGCCACTAGGCTACTTGACAAAAAAAAAAAACAATGAGTACATTGATATCCATGTTTTTGTTAGTAATTATAAAAATAAAATGAAATAATATGTTAAAATGATGTCGATGTGTTAAGTCCATATAAAACTTTGCTCTGACTTTAAATGTGCCTTACACATGTGGACAATTGAAGTTGTACCCATCAAATTAATCGATTTTTGGATAAGATACCGAGTTTTTAAAAAAAATGTCAAATTGATGGAATTTCATTGAAAATTAAGTATATTGTCTTTGATTTTTCTTCTTCTTCAGAGATTCTAAAAATTCAGCTATTTATTTATTACTTAGCCTCCATAAATATAATAATACATTAGCGAAACAAAATAAATAAAAATAATGAATAAATTCCAAATGCATATCCATATATAAAATGAATATCACTCAAAAGCATTTAGATAAGATGAAACGAGTTTCTTCTAACTTAACCAAAATTCTGAGTTCGAATCTTGCATTGGACATCCAACAACGTTAAAACTCTTAGGGAGAGCTTGCCGCCCATTTACACACAAAAAATATAAAACAAATATGTAATTTTAGTATAATTTTTGTTTCAATTATACATTTCATTTATCCGCAAAAATATTATATCCTTTATTTAAATTGTTTCATTTTCTTTTTTACATGTCTTATAACATAATTTAAAATTTTAATAAAATAAATTTGTTCGCATTTACAATAAGAACAACCCCACTATAATAATACACACACTTTAAACGAATCTTAATTGTCAAATAAAAAAGACAATCAAAAGTAATAAAATAGATTTACGGTCAAAAATTTATTAAAAAAAGATATACGGTCAAAAGTTATTGCGTGTCCGTCTTATCGTTATTTTAAGGGACGTGTACGTCTTATCGTTAATCTTTATAAAAGTATAATAATGTAATGAAATAATAAATTTTGTTGAATATTAAGTGCATGAATTTTAATTCTTTTTTTCCTTTTACAAGGATTCTATAATAATTACAGTTATTTTGTTTTTGTAAGGAAAAATACAGTTATTTATTATCTAACTTCTATATAAAAAAACAATAAATTATCAAAATAAAATAAAAAATAATAACTTGGTCAAAATAAAATAAAAATTATTAATTATTATTATTATTATATTTTTTTTTGTAAATTCCAAACACACCTAACGTATCATACACACACCACAACACAAAGCTTCTTCTGCTTCATTGTTCCATTCATCTTTTCTCTCCCAATTCAATTCAAAATTTTCACACACCGTGTTATCTCAGAATCTCTCATTCCGCTTGTTTCAATAATCGCTTTTGAGATCGAAACCAACCTTTCAATCTCCCATTAAATTTCTTCACCTTTCCGTTTCTCTTCCAAACGGAATAATAAAAAACCACTCAGTTTCTTCCGTTTTCATTATTCCGTTCGCTTCATCGTTCGATTTCATCCTTTTTGAATTAGGTTTAGGGTTTCGAATTGCGAGATTCGTAAATCCTGAATTGCGTTGGTGGTTGTGACTATTGATTAACGTATTGAACAAGGAGGTTTTGGAATTGTGGGAATTTTGATTACATTATTTCGAAATTTGAAATTAGGGTTTTCAGATGAAACGAAATAGTTGTTTTATGAAATGGTGATTAAACGTAGTGTTAAAGTTGAAATGCCGAAATTGAAAAGGTGTAAATTGGATGAGCCTCATTGTGAAGATGAAGAACATGAAGGTTGTTCCGGGAGTCAGAAGAAGCATAAGGTGGATGGGTTTAATCCTGAAGTGGATTTTGACACTGGTTCTGCTTCATGGAACAGTGAAGTTACAAATAATGGTGGTGTTGGCGAAGTTGAATTGAATTCATCGCGTAAAACGGTGAAAGTACGGTTCTCGTGTGGCGGTCCTCAGGTGCTTCCGTCAAGCTTTGAAAACGATGGTAAGGTTATGGTGAAGACCGGGAGTAATGGTTCTGGTTCCGGTCTTAGTTTTGACGGTGCAGATGAAAAGATTAATGGGAATGTGGGAAGGAGGAAAGATGTTTATAGGCTGGAGGAATTTACTTTGGGTGATATTGTTTGGGCGAAATGCGGGAAGAGGTTTCCGGCTTGGCCCGGTGTGGTGATTGATCCTCTCTCAGAGGCTCCTCAATCCGTCATCGACTGTTGTGTTCCGGATACACTTTGTGTGATGTTTTTCGGTTATTCGAAAAATGGAACAAGGGTAATTATTTTTATGAAAGTCTTGCTTATTTATTATTGTATTGTAAATTTGAGTTTTTGGTGCTGGACTCTAAATGAATTTTGAATGGACAGGATTATGCTTGGGTGAAGCAGGGAATGGTATTCCCCTTTGCAGAATTCATGAACAGGTGTGTGTGGTTAGATGGTACTAGCTACAGTTGTTTCTGTTGGATTATTGGAAATTTAATCAGCAAGTTTTTTTTTTTAATTTTTTTTTATCTCTGTTCAGATTTCAGGGGCAGACACAATTGTTCAAGAGCAAACCGAGTGATTTTCGGAAGGCGTTGGAGGAGGCAAAGTTGGCAGAAGATGGTATTCTGGAATCACAGTTGAGAGCGGAGGAAATGACTGACGGAGAAGCATATCCTGATAAACTTCGACAGGTCTCAGCTTCAAATATTGATCAAGAATATTACTGCCAGGAAAAGGTGATTTTTTTTTTTCTTTTCATTTTTTACTTTTGCATAAGAAAGTGGTTTATTTATTGCGAATTTTTTTTTTTTTGTAACAAACTAGTGAGGATACTATTACAGGACTAATGCTAACAATGAATAATAATTGGCAAACATTATCTGAGAGGATAACTGATAACATGATCAATTGAAATTTGAGAAAACATTCAAAGATTACCCTAATCTTAATGATAAAAAACATCACAAATAGATTGATTTAACTGTTTTTTTTTTTTAAACTGCCAATGTTGGTATTTTAGTTTTTATGTTGAGGGTGGGGATCAACTCTTGACCTCCTTATCACTCCACTCCTTAACTCTCCCACCGTAGTCACCAAACCATCTTTATATCCAATATATAAGTGATTATCTGTAGTTATGTGCAGGATAATAAAGTTCAACCATATAGGAATTAGGAGAGAGTATGAAGTGTTTATATATCTTTTAAGCCCAGTACTTCAATTGTGTGTCTTTGCAAGTATGTGGCGGGGTGAGTACTACAGTATCATAACTACAACTATTCCCCTAGATAAAGTGAGTAAGCCATACAAAATGTACTCATTTAGGGGCAGCACTATTGTCAAATAGCAGCTATAACGTAGTGAAATTTTGAACAAACTGCTTTTGTTGTGTGATACACGATTTAGTCCAAAACGTTGAAAAATAATGGATATAGTGTAACAAAATTTTAACTAACTTATATTTTCTGCAACCCGCGGTTGCAACACCTTTAGAGGGTAAGTTTTGACCCATGGTCAGGCAACCTCTTTATATGTGCGTAGTTTTTTTAGTTTTTCATGGCCATCATGAAATATTAAAAGGACGATTAATAATTTTGTAAGCATTTACAACTGGTATCTATTACTCCAAACTAATAAAGCATTCAGCTGAACAAAAGACAGGTCATTAATATTGCAGCATTTTTCATAACCTTGAACCAAACAGGTTTAGAGATAAATTGTATTCATATAGACTGTACAAATTTGTAGTTAATATCGGTGACACGTGTATTGCGAACTGACGGGTCCATTTTTCTGAGCATTATACATTTTAACAAGTTTAGGATATGAATTTATTGATACAACTAGTTGAAATGGAGATGTAACACTTGTACTGTTCCAGTCGTATTGATAAAACAAGTTGAAATGGAGATGTAAAACTTGTACTGTTCTAGTCGGTACAGACTTGTAGATACTATTTATCAACGTATTTTTATGATCTTGGATGAGATTGACATGACTTCAAAATGTTTTTCTCTTGTCTAGAATAAATACTTAACAATTCTTTCTGAGAATATCTTCCGATTAATCTGCATGCGAAAGTTCCAATAGTCCATTCTAAAATGCAGATCGTAAGTCTTTTGTTGTGTTCTTGTTTGTTTTTATGTTGCTTTGTCCAGTAATTATGCTGAAAAGAAGATTAGGATAAGAGTTGACTGTAAAAAATTGTATCTCTTATCGACTCTGGTTATTTGTTTATTTTTATCCAGTGAATATATTGTGCAGGATGCCAGATGTTGTGCTAGCTGTGGTTTGATGTTGCCATGCAAAACCATGAAGAAGGTTAAGGATTCAAGTCATGCACCACAATTTCTATGCAAACATTGTGTCAAGGTTATACAGAAAGGCTTAAAATAGTGCTTCAAAATTTTCACTAATTTTTTTTTTTCAATGTTAGATGATTTAAAAAAAATTATATTCTGCTATTACAGTTACGAAAATCAAAACAATATTGTGGAATTTGCAAAAAGATTTGGCACCATTCAGATGGTGGGAATTGGGTGAGACTGTCTGTTGTCAATTTAGTTTCTTTCCTAATATTTATTTTAATATACTTTTGGTACAATAAATTCAAATTTTGATATCTTTTGGGAGCTTTTTGAATCAGGTATGTTGTGATGGTTGCAATGTATGGGTGCATGCTGAGTGTGATAAGATTTCTACAGAACATTTCAAGGTGCTGTGTTGTGGTTAATATGGAACAGTATACTAATTTCACATGATTTCTTTTTAAATACTTAGTTGGTTCACAAAGTGATTGAAATTGAATTTAAATGACTGGCTTCTGGTTGCAGGATCTGGAAAATACCGACTACTATTGTCCAGATTGCAAGGAAAGAATAAATTGTAAATTACCAGAATCACCAACATACAAGTCAAAAATCAAGTACATGTTAATCATCCATTGCCGTTTTCTTCTAATCCAGGGTATTCAGCATTTTATTTTATACTTTGAATCTTACTATGTGATATTTTTGAGACAGATCAGTGGAGAGTAGCCAAAACGTTGTGGTACCTGAGAAGTACAGATCAGTGGAGAATAGCCAAAACGGTGTGGTACCTGAGAAGTTAACGGTGGTGTGCAATGGAATGGAAGGAATTTACATCCCAAAGCTTCATTTGTAAGCCATCAACCCTTCTTGGATATTATGGGATTGATAATCAACACACACACACACACACACATTTATATTTATGTGTATATTCTGTTTTAATGTATACAAATCAATTTTATTTATGATTTTGCGTTTAACTATTACATTAGCATAAGTCCAGTATTACTTGAAAAAGTAACTACTGTCAATCTGGATTTGTCTACAAATCTGACTATTATCTTTACCATCAAAACAGTTTCAAAGACTTTCATTGAGTTGTTTGCGATTGCATTTTTCAGAATTATGTGCAAATGTGTTTCTTGTGATTCAAGGAAGCGGACACCTAGTGAATGGGAAAGACACACAGGAAGCAGAGCTAAAAAATGGAAATACAGTGTGAAAGTGAAAAGCACAATGCTACCGCTTGAAAAATGGGTTTGTATTAGTTCTTTCTGTATTGTGCCTTTCTTATTACGAGGTGTTTCTTTCTCATTTTTGACTCACATAAATTACAGATCACAGAGCACATTCCAGAAGATGGAGTTTCCCAGGAGTTGGATCAGCAGCAGGTGCTTGCCTTTTTGCAAGGTAAGTGTTCATTTCATGTAACTTTTATATACCAAAGCCTTAATTTTTTCTAGTTTACCATGTTTTATGAAACATTCAGTTGCGCATCACTTGCATGCTTTCCCTTGAATATATCCGAAGGCAGAGATTTATTTATTTTTACTTGTTATGACAGAGAAGTATGAGCCAGTTCATGCAAAATGGACGACAGAAAGATGTGCTATTTGTAGATGGATCGAAGACTATGAGGATAACAAAATTATCATCTGCAACAGGTTAAACAATTATAGTTGATCTTTACCCTTTAGTTGTAGAATTATTTTGGACGATTCACATTTTGTTTCAAATTGACTAGGCGTTAAATTTACTAGGTTTTCTGGTTTATTATGCAGATGCCAAATAGCAGTCCACCAGGAATGCTATGGTGCAAAGCATGTCCAGGATTTTACTTCTTGGGTATGCAGAGTATGCGAAACCCCTGATGTTGAAAGAGAGTGCTGCCTTTGTCCAGTAAAAGGTAGGTCAATCTAGTATTTTGGGCCAGTTTGAACTCTTTTTGTTCTTCCTGATCATTTATGTGATGAAGTGCTAATTTGCTTTTACTATATATGGAAAAATGATTTGCAGGTGGTGCTCTGAAGCCAACTGATGTCGAGATGTTGTGGGTTCATGTAACATGCGCTTGGTTTCAACGTGAAGTTGTTTTCAAAAACCCTGAGGTCATGGAACCTGCCCTCGGAATTCTTAGAATTCCTCCTAATTCCTTTGTGAAGGTGAGATGACGGGCTATAAGTCGATCTTATCATTTTTTAACCATTGGTTTCAGCTATGATGTTGACTTGTGTGATGCATGAGATTAATTTTAGATAGAATAATATCTTCAATTATTGCACACTTCTATAAGTAAACAATTAGGAATGTATGTAAACTAAAACTTGGACACAGATCCAATATATAGAGAGAATGTATCAACTATAAGTCTTGCATAAAGATGAAAACTACCAGTTAATTATATCCCGAATGCACACTGGATGATTCTAAATTTTATTTGGCTGAGTCCAAAATGTACCAGAAATCCAGAATGCATACTGGGCATAGTGTTCTGTTTTTTTGTATATCTTTAACTCGATATATTTACACAAGTTGTACTCTACTTGATATTCGAACCAAAAGGCTTCATTCTTATTTATTTTTGGATGACTATTCTTAAAGTTCATCCCTCCGAAGTACTCTCTGCTCAAATGTAATTCAACTCTAAATTCACTATATAATTTTCCACCTTCAGTTATATCTTTTTCTTCATTTATTCAGTAAGATAGTGGCATAGTTGTAATTTAAATTACACTTGGCATTCCCTTCCATTTTTCTTTTATATTTATGCTGGGCTGTATTCATAAACTAATGTCAATGTTTCTTGTCCACTGTGACTGCAGACCTGTGTAATTTGTAAACAAAGCCATGGTTCTTGTACAAGTTGTTGCAAGTGTTCTACTCATTTTCATGTAATGTGCGCATCAAGAGCTGGGTATACCATGGAAGTAAGTTTCTTTTAAGTTGATTAGGTTGATAAGAAACATTTGCTTTTTTATTGATTTTTTCCTTCCTAGTCTCCTCTCTTTCTTTCAGAGGACTGGTGCATCCTTTGCGGTTCATCCAGAATAAATAATTTTTATGTATTTGAATTTATTCATGTGAGGATTACAAGAGCTTGGGAAATATGTTAATATTGTTTAACCTTCAAACTTACAGTTGCATTCCATGGTGAAGAATGGGACTACAATAACAAAGAAGATAATATACTGCGCAGTTCATAGGTTTGTGCTCTAGTGACCGGTTATATATATTTTGCCATCTTCCTTTTTATTAATGATGTTTTATATGATAATTCATTATCAGAGTCCCAAGTCCAGATTCTGTACTGGTTTCACATTCATCCCTGGGGATATTTGCTCCCAGAACTTTGATTGAAAATCACAAGGGATGCTTCCGGGGATCAAGGCTGGTCTCATCAAATAATATAGAGCTCAATGAAGGTTCATCCCGTGAAAATGATAGAGTCGAGCCATTTTCTACTGCGAGATGTCGCGTGCACCTAAGGTCTTCTAATAAGGTGATGATTCTATACACACTATATTATGGCCATAATAGTGTATTAACTGACCTATTCTTTTGCTTTTATTATGTTTTGTTTTATTTTATAATTTTTGTGGAAAAAATGATAATTTAACTTATTCATTCGTCGAATACATTCAGGGACATAATAAAAGCAAAACATAATAAATTCATGATATGTATGCAAAAATTATGCCAGCGTGGAACAGTGGCCAGCCACCACTAGTAGACTAGGTGTATCAAACAATAAGGGTGCATGAGGTGTGTTGGTTTTCGCAGCAGTGCAGCGTGTTTTTTTTCACAAAAGTGAAAGGGCATTTTGCACACTAAAGTCAGAGACGTTTTGGGGACATTTCTGGTATTTTGCACACTAAAAACCCTAATCTTCCTTTCCTTTCACGTTCCCTACACAAACTTCCTCCGCTCTGCGGCAGCAGAGACCTTTGTGTGACCCAGATGCTGCTGAACCACTCTGTCGAGCCCAGCATTGGGCAGCAACCATACCAGGACATTCTGTTATTTGTGCAACAACCTTGAAAACTTCATCTCAGACCATAGTTTACCTGTTTAAGTCGCAGGGACTTAAACTTGTTTGTTCCCTTGACTTTTGTGATTTACATGTATGTTTTTAACAAGCTTATGAATATCTCAATATTCATAATATCGAGATATTATGTTAGCATCATAATTTATATAGTAGGATTAGTTTCTGATGTTAGAGTATTTTAGGTTATATCCTAAGATTGGTTATCATATTACTTGGTTATTATCATGATTTTCCCCCTTATTTTCCTATTTATTTAGGATTAGGAGTCTTGCACTCCTGTAAATAGGGGTTAATGTTTAGTCTTTTGTGTCATCAAATTATTCGCAGTAATATTAAACCATCGTAATATTCAAAATCTTTATTATTTTATTGTCATCATTTTTTGTTTAAAAGTTAAAACCCATAACTTCACCATATAGTATGCAGTAACATCTTTATTCCTTTTTAGACTGCCAGGGACAAGATTTAAGTTAAAAAAATCTATGATCAGTTCCATTTTTACAATAGAAGTCTCAAATAGTTCCTCGAACATCATTGGCTGTCAGCAAGGCTTCCCAATTGATGGTTCCATTGCATTGTAAGGCACACAATAACGGAATTTTGATATTTCCATTTTTGCACTGAAGGATCATTTTTTCTTTGTTGTATAGTGTCTTCGGTTGGATACTTTTGTTTTCCTTCTCATCCAGTGTGAATTTCACAGAATGAACCCATTCAAGATAGTTCTCCCCATTAAGTTTTACATTAACGAGTTGCAAGTTGCAACCTTGAGACAGGGCATCAATCAAAATGGGGAAAAACCTAGTTGGCTGCACCCTGATGGTAGAGGTTTTTGAGGGTTTTAGGATTTCTTCTGTCATGGCCGTTTTCACATTTGTGGGAAGGTTTCTTCCGTCATGGTAGAGGTTTTAGAGGGATTCAGGGTTTCTTCTGTCATGGCCATTTTCACATTTGTGAGAAGGTTTCTACGTCAGAGCAAGATGCTCTGAATCTGATACCGTGTAATTTTTGGAGAGTAAATGGCAATTTTATTTCTTATTTATTTGAAGTTGTACTAGAATGATAAATAGTACCAACTTGCTACAACCAGGGAAATGGAAATACAGATACCAAGGATAATAGACAAAACAGAAAATGGATCAGTTCTTAATCAGATAGTTCAGATTCTAATCTAATCTAAACTAATTCAAGTTGTTATATCTAATTGCTAACAAGCTTCTACTTATTTATAAGTCAACATCTCCTTGGTTATTTTGTCATATCAATGGCCATTCTTCAATGTTAAATCTCAATATTATATATATTTTGTCAATTTGGTGTCTTTACCAAATTTTGTCCCATATTTCCAGAGAGCTGATGTGGCAATTATTCATTTGCTGAGGGGACCCAGTCTTCATTCTTTAGGTGAAATAACTCAATTGAACAACTATAAGGTAATTTTCACGGTCAGCATGATATATGTTCGACTTCATGCTTTTGAAATAAATAACCTGGTCTTGCTTTTGACTGTAAAATGTGAAAGAAAAATGTTAATTTAATATCTTATAATATTGATTTGTGATAGGATGCTGAAGTATTTACTTCTTTCAAGGTCCGTCTTCACCATCTGCAGGTATTACATATATTTTCATTTGCTAAAATTAATTGCTTGAATTGGTTATCTCAATTTTTAAAATCCCGTCTCTTATTTTTTATTTTTTTTAATTTGAAGTAATTTTTTAATGTTTTGTAACAGAAAACTGAAAATCTTAGAATTTGCTTCGGAAAATCGGGCATTCATGGATGGGGTCTCTTTGCTCGAAGAGATCTACAAGAAGGAGATATGGTAACTTACTGTGTATTATTTTAATTAAGATGGTTTGCTTCAATTTCTTGTGAAGAAATAGAGTTCACGCTTGTTATGTTTGTCCGCAGGTTGTTGAGTATCGAGGTGAGCAGGTAAGGCGTAGTGTGGCTGATCTGAGGGAAGCAAAATATCGTTCAGAAGGCAAAGATTGCTATGTGAGTCTCTTATTTAAGACAGATTGTACTACCTGTCTGTATTCTGCTTAACATAATGAAGCCTATAATAGTCACATTCAAAATGACATTATGTTTCATTCGTGTTATTTTAATTTCTATATTTGGTTCAAATGCCTGCATTAGACGGGTTCATGATTGCTGATAACATTTGAATTCATTCACTGCTATTCATAACACTAACTAATATAAATTATGCAGTTGTTCAAGATCAGCGAGGAGGTTGTCATCGATGCAACACACAAGGGCAATATAGCACGTTTAATAAACCACTCTGTACGTTTTTATTGGAATCTACTTGCAATGCGGCTTTTATTAAATATTGACTGAACATTCTATGACTTGAGCTCAACTGTCCATTGTGTTTTTTTTTTTTTTTTTTTTGAATATCAATTATGTGACTTTATATAAAGGTATGTTACAATAGCATACGAAAAACAGTATACTGATGTTCACTGATTTACTTTCAGTGCATGCCAAACTGCTATGCAAGGATTTTGAGTTTGGGTAATCAAGGGAACCGGATTGTTCTTATTGCGAAAACCAATGTTTCTGCTGGTCAAGAACTTACGTAAGTTTCGTTCTGGATCCATGTTTGCGTGTCTTTCAATGCGTACTTGGTTAACTTATTTTTCTCTGATGTTGTAACAGGTATGATTACTTGTTCGATCCAGACGAGCCAGAAGAACTGAAAGTTCCCTGCCTTTGCAGAGCTTCCAACTGTAGAAAATTTATGAACTAGGTTTAGCATTTTTTGCTCCTTGAGCGATTTCAGTCATCTAACCATAGGGTAAAAATTTGTTCATTGAGCTTTTTTTTTTTTACCAGTTTAGTATAATTTGTATATAATTTTATATATGTAATTAAATAGGAAACTTCTGAGCAATTGAGCTGGAGGCATTTTTGTAACTTGCCACATGGTTCCTTTATATTCTCCAAATTCTTTTGACATTTGGAAGAAATGCTCATTGAAGACAGAAGGTGTATAGGAGCACACATATACTACTCAGTGCTTTTCTGGTTCTGCAGCGAAACAGTTGGTCATATCTCTTACACAGTTATACTTTATTTGGCATTTTTCAAAAGAGAAATCAATATCTGGTCATGGTTTATGCATTTTAAACTTTAAAAAAGTTGAATAAACAACTTCTTAAGAGAATATTACTATATTGGTTTCTTTGACCTGTGTTCTTTGAATACTTGGCAACATTTTCCTGTTTTTTTTAACCATTAGTGTACCTAGGTTTGGATTGTAAAATATTGGATGTTGGACGAATAAGTTGGTCATTATATCCAAATTTACGAAGCACCATCCAAACTATTTCAAGGTTATGAATGTAATGTTCATAGCCGTGATTAGCCTTCCTCTCTATCCCGCAAATTTCCTTGCTAACCCGAATATAGTAGGTTGTAAACATGCCAAAAACATCTAACCTAACAATTTTAAAATACATCTAATTATGGATCTTCATTCCAGTGAATAATCTATAGAGTGTTATATTTGATAGTGTTAAAAATGAAAAATTCTCACAACACTTATAAAATATGAAGACATAGAGAGCAATTATATAATTCATAGATAATAAGACATTTTCCATATTTAGATATACAATGGTGTAGTCTTTCTAATCTCTTAACATTTTGGATATATAATGTCAACCGTTTATCGGTTATGTATTTTTTATTTTTTATTTTTATAAGTATAAGTATTTATAACAATAGACCTTGACCCTACTTATTGAATTTTTCGGATCCGTTACTGAATGTTAGTACAATTTATTTCCTTAGTATCTCAACAATTTAACAAAATAGCTAAGCTCAATGTCTTGGATGTCCTCTTCTTTGATTACAACCCCCTAATGTTTTAGGCATGTTCTTGTAAGCCGTCACCAAATTAAAACCCTAGTTCATTCTCCTTCATCCACCAAAGAGGGGTGATTTATGGTCAATTTTTGACCCAAAATCACCCCTCTAACTCGTTTTTTTTTTTTTTTTCTAATTCCCTTTTATTGAAATAAGTGATTTTCACTTCTATTTCGTTTTTTCTTTCATGATTTCGTCGTCTTAGTGCAACGTTGTTTTGTTCGTTGTCTTAGTGCGACGTTATTTGTCTTTCTTGTTTCGTTCAGGTATTTGTTCAGTTCAAATTGTCAGATCAGCTTCGATCTAGTGCAGATCAAATCAATAACTTTGGAGTCGTCAACGTTGCAGATCCGGAGACATGTGTATTCCGGAGACTTAAATATAGTTATATGTGTAGCTTTAGTACTTTGTCGTTTTATGCTATTAACATGGATGTTGTGAGTTTGTTCAGAGATTTATCTTTTTGTTTTTAGCGAATTTTCATTGTATCGATGTACTCTATCAATTTGAATTTGAATGAATGAATATCATTTATTTAAAAAAAAAAAAAAAAAGTTTTAGGCAGTCCGTATTCATTGAAACTTCTTAATATTGATATAAATCAAATGTCACGAATGCGATAATTCAATATCTCTAAAACGATTACCGTCCAAACAGTTATCCTAAATCGAGGATTGAAAGCAAGCAATTTATACTAAATTTAAAGCAGTTTCATTATTTTATCAATCTGGTCCTTAGAGAAATTAACATAACAGTGATCAGAAACAAAGTGCTTATATAATAATATAGACAGTAACACAATTATTATTTATTCACAATTCTACACAGAATCCAAAAGTAAAAATATTCACATTTCTGCAGCATAGTAAGAGAATTGAATATACCAATTAAAAAGCCAATAAATATATTTCCATGTGATTTAAACATGACGACCTATTCACTGATTTTCAAAGTGAATGATATATGTTGTGTACCACAACATGCCATAAGAAATTCAACCATGAAGATATCTGTAAGTGATGAAACTTGTCCATTCAGTCTCTTTGTGAAATCAATGCCAACTTAAAGTTCTTGAGTGATTACTAATTATTCTTCATTGCTGTGATATTTTTTACCTCAAAAACTATTAAGAAAATCTTTCTTTGACTTATTGCTGCTCTTCACATTTGATCCAGGTCCATTATCTCCACAAAATCTTAAAAAATCAGCAGAATCATCAAAAATAAAACGGCGACCACACAGCTCCAAATTTATCATTATTTGCCAACTTTTTTGGTTTTGGAGCCGTAACTATTTTGGTTCTGTAGGTCTCTTTTGGAACACCATTCTTTGAGATCTTCTTTTTTTGGAGAGGAAGCTCGATGTTCTTCTTCTTCTTCTTCTTCTTCTTCTTCTTATCAGTAGGCTCCCAACACAATATGGTGCAAAACAGTGCAAAGGCAACCAACAAATATACAAGATTATGAAAGCCAGCAGAAGAAAAACTGAGAAAGAAACACAAACTGAAAAGAATTCCAAGTAACAAGGCCCCACGCAAAATAATCTCCTTCATCATAACAGGATTAGATGTGGTTTTCGCTGCAACCCTAATGGAGGCTTTTAACCTATTTATAGTACAAAATACCCTATTTTTATGGAAATAAGATTCGATATATTTTTAAAACAAATCTTTCTTCTATATTTTTAAAACAAACTTTCTTCAATATATGACATGACAGAATAATCATCCTTAAATTTTATCAAGAAATAGTTTTGGAATTAATGTTAGCCAATAAAATCTCAATCTGGTCGGAAATCATGGAGTGGTGGTTGTTATGTATTTTTTTTTTTTTTATGAAAGATTAATAAATGAGATTGAAATCTAAAGGTGATTATTGTGCCATGTCATTCTTGAATCTTTCTTATAAAATCATTCTTGATATCTAGCATTTTCCATTTTCAAAACATATCTTTCTATTATCCAAAAATAAAAAATAAAAAATCTTTAGGTGTAACAAAAAAGATCAAGATTTTTATATCTTCTAGGTGTAACAAAAAAGAGCAAGATTTTTTTATTTATTTTATTTTAAAAACCTGCCTTTCTAAAAGTCACCAACATTATTACTAATTAGCCCTTCAAAAAACATTATTAAATTAGGGTAATTATATTAAAAAGATTTAATTATTTTCTAAAACTTGATTAAAATCCCCTTTCTTATATTTAAAAAAATCTATTATATTTATTTTCATAAAAATATGTTTTGGCTAATAACATTCAAATAAATTTTATCGTTATTTAGGTTAGACATCAACCCTCATATTTCAGACGATGGATTGATGTCTAAGATTACATAACTATAGTCATGTGATTATATGATCGTATATGTTAATATAAAGCTTCACCTTTCAGCCCATCCCTTGATATTTAGGGTTAGATATCATACTTTTTTTTTTTTGACAAAAGACTATCATACTTCTATGATTATACGCATGAAGAATAATAAAATTGAATTATAAGCTAAGGTTTTATAATTCCATAATAAAAATAGAGATTTGAGATTATGAAAAGTCTACCATTTTTTTTTTCTTCTTACAATCTCAAAACTAAAGGTATCTACTCAATCATGATCATAGTATACAAGAAATAACAAAGAAAGGAAAATTTAACTTGATTAAAATTGACAAAGTATACAAGAACAAAACTATCACCAAAAAAAATATAATACAGTTTGTTCTATTTTATCACTTATCATGACCATATCAAACAGACCCGGGAATAATTTCATTGAAAAATTACTATACTGATGTAGGGTGTGTTCGATGTGCTAAAAAAATAGAGAGAATGAATTGAACTACATTTTTTGAACCATGTTTGATTTAAAAACTGTTCATGAGATTTGACAAATAGGTATTCCTAAATCCTAACAATGCTAGTTTCATATAATTTCTTTTTAAAAGAAATGTTTAAATCACACTACTCAATTTAATTTGAATGAACACTTGTTTTTTATGGATGAATACGAATGCTACTACAACCATGCAAAATGATTTGATTAAGAAATAAATAAGCAGGGAACCTGGATACAATAGTTACTACTTACTAGGTTTTAATTTATTACCCTCTTATCATATATACGAAATTTGGTTTACTCTCTCTATTCTTATTTTTTTTGAGATCGAACTTATAATTTAAATATTCTTTGGTTTTACACCCTCAATACATATGACCGTGCATTTTCACCAATATTAATGTAGCAGGGAGTAAACCAAATTTTGCCTATATGACTGCGAGTAAAACCTATTAACCCATAAATTTCTGCACAGTCATATACACTCAGGGTCTAAAACCAAAGAATCTTTAAATTATAAAGGAGGATCTTCAATTTTTTTTTACAGAGATAAACCTAAATTTCGTCTATGATTATATAATACTGCAAGCTGCATTATTAATATATGGAGCACTTCATAACAACCAAAACGACTTGACTTTGTTTATGTTTTCAAATACAAGGAGACACCTTATATCCCTATCTTTGCCTTATATGTGTTGATGATGGTCTTTTCTCTTTCATTCACAAAACTAAGAGTAGAGGCGATATTCACAAAATTAGGGTGTTTATATGTGCCCCAACTCTCTCACACCTATTGTTCGTTGATGATTGTTTTTTATTTTGCATGGCCAATGAGAGAGTCAAAATGTTTACAAAAGATGCATTTAAGAGATCAAACAACCTTTGAATGAGTTTGGAAGCATTATTACTTGATATAAAGATCATTATCTTTATAATATGCCATTAACGATTCAATTAAACAAAATTAAATAAAAATTTCTCCTAAAAAAATTAAATAAAATTATCTAACAAAACACAATGAACATTACTCCTCCCATCCCATATCGTAAGTCGTTTTGATCATTTCACTCAAATTAAGAAATAAAATTAAATTTGAATGAGTAAGAGAAATTACGAGTTATTTAACAAAATTATTCTTCATTAATTGTAGGCTTAATTACACTTTTGGTCCTCGCATTTTGATCAATTGATAATTTAAGGTTTTGATTTTGGTTTTCTTTTTTGAAGAGATGGTGTTTGAAGGAGAGATGTGTTTGTGTGTTTTGGATTTTTGGGTATGTGTTTTATAGGTTGAAGATGAAGACCATTGAAGAAGATGAATCTCTTAGGATTCTTTGTTTTAATTTTCTTATATGTTAAAATGATTTTACAGTTTAAAAAAGTTAATTTCCCTTTTTCTTTCAATTTGTCTTTATTTTAATTTATGAAATGTTTAAATTGTTTTTTAAATTAAAAATTTCTGTTTTTTACATGTTAATGTCATTTTTTAAGTTGGCATTGCCACATAGGTGTTCCTTTGTCATATCAGCATTTTTGGAGGGGAAAATGGTGATAGGATTAAAACTGCAAAAACATGATAGTTTAGAGACCATTTTGTTCGATTTAAAAGAAACAAGACTATTTTCGTGAGTTGATCAAAAAATACGAATCGAAAGTGCAACTAAACCTTAATTGTATGTGAAAAATAAATTAGAGATTGAAAAAAGAAAAGTAATAAATACTTAATACAATATAATTTGTAAAGTAACCTTAATATGTCATTAAAATTATAAAGTGACTTATAATTCATGACAATTTTTGTCTTTCTCAAATCAACTTATAATTTAGACGGATGGAGTAATTAATATCAACCGATGCCTCAAGAAATTAAACAAATTACCGTCAATCAGGAAAATCTCAGTTCGATTCTTTTATAAGTCAATTTTTGATCAGTTTTTATTTCTCTCCCAACCAAATGCTATAGGGTTAAATATGTTTTTAATCCTTACATTTTGCGCCCTTTTGAAGAATAGTCCCTACATTCATTAAATGTTTTTAAAATTCTCACATTTTATCTCCGTTATCAAAATTAGTCCATGCTGTTAATTCTCTAACGGAACACTGATGTGGAAAAAAGTGGATCCCAATTATTTTAAGATTAAATATGTTTTTGGTCTCTACATTTTGCATGATTCTGAAAAATAGTCCTTGCATTTCACTAAATGTTTTTAAAATCCCTAAAATAATAAGGACTATTCTTCAAAGTCACGAAAAATATAGGGACCAAAAACATATTTAAACCTAAAATAATTGGGACCTACTAACTGCTACAACAACATTCCGTTGTAGAATTGACATCAAAGACTAATTTTGATAACGGAGATAAAATATGAAAATTTTAAAAATATTTAATGATATATAAAGACTATTCTTCAAAGGAGTGGAAAATGTAAGGATTAAAAATATATTTAAGCCAATGCTAGATTACCAAACGACTTTCTCTTAACAACACGAATGTTAACAAGAAAAGAAAAAAATAGTAAGGACAATAATTACAATAGTCAATAGGAATTACTACTTTAATAAATTTTCAATTTGTAATAATGAAATTTTCAATAGAAATTATTTTTGCATCTATGTTATGAAAAAAAAAAATATTATAATACTTTTTATTTTAAACTCACGCAGAAAGACGATGAGATGAATTATTTTACAGCAACTTTTAAATTTTAAAATTAATTTGAAAAGTTTGATTTTGGCGCGACTATATAAAGAGCGAAACTCAAAGAGCTTACACAGAACGCGTGTGTTGCTTCCTTCACCACCTTTTCAAATTTCTGAGCAAGCATGAAAAAGAGACTCAACGACGCTACTTCCTCCGACGCCGGAGAATTGCCACCGGCGAAGCGAATCCGACGTAACAAAACCATCTGCTCTTGCAACTCTCCTCGTCCTCGTTTTCTCTCCGCTCATTCCACTTTCTCTTGGTTCTCTCTCTCTCTCTCTCAAACTTGATTTCAGTTGCATTCACTTTACTCGATTTGAATTTTACACGCATTTTGCGTTTAAACTTCACCGTTCGTGTATGTGATATATCATTTGCACTTCTAAGCTTCCGATCAGAAATTCAGTTTGAATTTTCGGTTAGATCTGAATTTTGAACTGTTTTTAGTTTTACTAAGTTGATTTATATGTATATTCTGTTTAATTGAACGAATCAGTTGAATTGAGTTGAATCTATGCATACTCTGTTACTTCGTTGCGATTTGAATAAGCATCTTCGTGTTTGTTCGTTTGAATACTTTTCTGCTAGAAGCATTTGAAAATCAGATACGATTATGAATTTTTTAGTTCAATTTTAGATCGCACTTTATTTTGTTAATTTTAAGAAGTTTTTGACCGAAGATGAAATGAAAAATCTGCATCGGATTTGATTTTGAATATTTGATTCTGATTCGGTTAGATGAGTTTTTCTGTTCAGTAGCGAAGCTTATTTTCTGTTGAACTCTGCAAAATGTGTTTACGCTGAGTCAGTAATTTCAGTTTTGAACTTCACGAAAGCTTAAATGCTTAATCACTTTTTCAATTCTGTTCTGTTTTCCGAATTTAAAAATGTTCAAAATATTCAAATATTCGTTTTCTATAGTTTTTATATGTGGAAATGATTAATTAATAAACATGCATAAGTTTTAAAATAATCATTCGCTAATTTTCTATAGTTTTTATGCGCACGAAGCATTAATGATAGAATCTAATTTGATTTTGATTAATACTAATTTATCATTCGTAATTTTTATAGATTTTATTGATTAATTATTAATCTGAATTCTTAATGAAGGTTCGATGACGACATTTGGACTGAGATAGCGAAGTTTCTGGATGGAAAATCGCTGGTAATGCTGGCTGCGACGAACCGATGGTTCCGCCGCGTGATCATGGATGATGTCATTTGGAAGTTCGTTTGCTTGCGTGATCTTCAAGTTCCATCTCCTCCACCTGTGGCATTCAAGTGGAGCAACCTCTACACTTCAGCTTTTGGTAAGAAATAGCACCTACACCTTCATCAATGTCTGTCCATGTGTGGTACTGCTACTGTCTGATTAACATTGATTTTGAAATTGAAATTTCAGATGGGAGTCACTCCTACAAGTTCCGTCAGCAGGAGAAGCACATTGGTAATTTTTCACATGCTGTATCTATATCCTAATATATTGTGAGATTCACAATAAATTTTAATAGATTCCACACACAGTTATGGAAATGAATTTGATGTGGTAAGTGACCACACAGTTAATGCTTTTGAGTTTTTGATTTGTGTGAGTCATCAATCTTTTATCAAATGCCTTGGATTGACAAGAGTTATTGAATGCCCTAAATATAGATCTGACAATTATATATGTACATGGTAAACCTTATTGCTTATGCAAAATTCTATATTCTATATAAATGTAATTTCTTGTTTTTTATTGCTTAGCTATGATGCAAATTCGCGATTTAGATACCTAGAATTTATCCAACCATTGACTGATTCATTCTTATACAATATATATTTCACATAATGTGTTACATGCATTATGTGCAGCTTTAGCACTAGTAGACTTGTAAAGTTTTTGATGTTGTAACTATTTTATAATATGTTCTATCAGATTGGATGCGCATTGGTGCTTTTTCCTTTGATTCTTCAGTAGCCCTCCTGACAGAGAGACTGAATTTTCCGGGGGAGTTAAAGAAAGAAGAAAGCATGGAAATGATGTTGAAGACTCACGGTTGTTGCTTTCTGGACAACATTAAACCCGGAATCTGGATTGCTGGTACTCTCCAGTGATCTTTGACTATATAACTATCATTGATATCAACTAATTTAGCAGATGATATAAGTTTTCGATTAAATAAATGTTTGTTTGTTTAAATTTCAGATCTGCAGCTTGTGCGGTGCCCGGTTTGTGACCTCAATACTTGTGATGGTAATTTTAATATAATCCAATGAGTTTTGTATATCCCTTAACACCATGAATAATTCATCAGTGGTCACTGTTTTGTACCGCAAGGGTTTGCATTAGAATAAGGCTAGAATATTCTTATTCAATTTAACATGTTTCTCCTGCTTATATAGGAACAATGCAGACATTGGATGCAAGGCATATAGAGCTGTTCCTCCGTGAAGACTATGAAAATGGGAACTGGGATTACGAGGTTGTAGGATCTCATGATATCAAGAAACGAGCTGATGGGGCTGCTGGCTCCATTTTTGATGTCAAACATCTGTCGAGTTCTTCTACGTCTGGTAAATCTTTATACATCGAGTAAACTTACCAACAGTCAGTGGCCTTGTTAATGTTTTTCTTTAAGAATTAAGATAAACCACCACTCTCCTGTCATGGCATTGCATAAAGTAGTCACATTCTGGCTAGCAGAATAGAAACATATATACATGGAAATTATGCTTTTTACTAGTTTCAGTGAAGAATAATGTATAGATAGTCCAGGAACAAATTAATTTCAAAAAGAATGTGAAGCTTCCGAATGATTCTTGGTTTGGGGAATAAGCATTAGAGTAAATTGATGTCCTAAAGTAATGTTTTTTATTGCTTACCCTTCCAAGAAGATAGTTTCTAAGTTCTGGCACGAACACATCACACTAATATGTTTTAATTTTTAAATTAAATTGCAGCGGTATTTGATTACAAGTCATGGATTGGGAAGGATAATGACTGGCAACCCAAGGCCATGATTGCTTTTCATGCTGTAGCTGTGAACACTAATTTACAAGAAAATGAAGGTTAGAAACGTTAACAGCTTTCATGTCCCTGACTCAATTACTGAAGTAAATATCAGAAAACCTGCTATAAGAATAAGTACAAATCTGATGACAGCAACATGCTGCATATTAACCAGTTACCAACACAAACAAATCAGTAAAATCAGCCCTATGCTACAACAATTGATTCACTCCAATACAGATTTTTATTGAGTCTCCCTTTGCCTCCAGTGTGTGTACCAAGGACAAGATCCTTCATCTGTTATTGCGGTACTGCAAAGTCGGTTAGTCCCCATCCAATTTGTTTACCATTCTATTTGTCCAACCTCAATTGATGTCCAACTTCCCTTCCATGACCATTCCTATACCTGAATACCATTTCTCTTCCCTAAACTAACTGTTCCAAATTTCCAATACTTCAATTAAACTCTACAACTATTCATGCTAATTGATCATTAACTGAGATAAGCATGTAGTCTCCACCAATTTACTACAGTCCCAAATCTTCTTCTTTGATGATAAATATTATCACTTCATGAACAACTATTGGTTCTTTTTCCATGTCTTTAACAATACCCTAAAAATTGAAGCCCAAATGTTGTATGCACCCTGCAACCAATAACTAATTCAACACATTACACATGTATATCTAGAGACACCAATAAATCTCAGAAAGCTTAAAACCCCAAATTTCTTATTTAGACCTGCCTTGGTAATTTCGCGGATGTCTTGTAGTTAAAATCGTTTTCTGTTTTTTTACAGTACAGTTAAACTCATTTGAATATCTTTCTTTTGCATATTATTAAGTATTGAAACTCATGTAGTTAGTTCCAATTGTTTTTTCTTGGCTTAATATATCATTTGGTCCCTTAACTTATTCTTGATTTTCACTTTGGTCCCCTAATTATAAAGTGTCTCAAATTGGTCCCTTATGTCATCTGCCGTTACCTCTTTTGGTCATCTCCTTTAGTTTTTAACATTAAATGTCTAAGATGAACCATATTTAAAGGTGGTCCACCATAAACCTTATTAAATTTTTAAGTTTTAACCCTTTGATTTTTTCTTTAAAAGATGATTGTTGGATCATGTAGGGTCTATTGTATTTTACTGTGAACCACTACCACCTAATTTTTTCTCACTTTTCTTCATCTTCTTCTTCATCAATCTTCAATAAACCCAGAAAAAAAAAAAAACTTAGAGAAATCCAGGAAAAGAAAAACATTGTTTTTCTTTAAATAAAAAACATAATTTTAATTTTTTTCTTAAAAATTACTACCACACCATAGACATCTTCCTTTCATTTTCCTTAACATTCTTACAAAAAATTACTACCCTGAACAAGAACCATAATCATTCCTTTAAAAAAAACACTTAATTCTCATTCATATTCATTCATTCTTCAAGAATTCAGATTCAACCATTTTTAAGTTCCTTATCATGAATTTTAAAAAATGGAGAGAACAGATCGAGAGAGAAAATAGAGAAATCCCAATTCAACCTGTTTTCTCTTTGACTCTCTTCTACCCTTTTCTCTTTGAATTCGGATTTAGACTTCAAAGGAAGATCATGAGAAAGAACTCAGATTCAGATTTGAATTCGGATTCAATTGGTGGTGGAAACTGGAAACTGGGAAAATTCGGATTTTGATTTTTGATTCAGTGTTGTTGTGTTGCATATATTTAGATTTGAAAACTGGAAATGGGAAAATAAAAGGAAGTTAATGTGTCAGAATGTTTTCACCATCTCAATTTTATGGTGATTTATTTTTATTTTTGTGTGTTGTTGGTGAGAGAAGAGAAGGAAGTTAATGTGTTTTTTTTTTTTTTTTTTTTTTTTTTTTTAAATCATCATAAATTTCATTGATCACAAGTGCAAAAGGCATGAAAATAGAACAACAACCAAAATTAGGCAAGGAAGGAAACAATAAATGGCGTAGGACGTGAAAAGGAACAACCAGCCGCAACTCATATAATCCAAACACTGTTAACTGCTAGAAGCTCCACTATTAGCAATAGATAAGCACTCTTAAGCCAGTCAAAGACCTTCTCGACACTGTTTTTGTGTTATTGTCATGGAGGAAGAAATGAATGAGGGACCTAAATTCTACCTTTATGAATTTGTGTTTCAGTTTTAGATTTTTTTTAAGTAATTGGATCCAATTAATTTGTGATTTTAGTGAAGCATTCAATCAATTTTATTTTTTCCTGTGTTTGCTTCTTCAAGTTTTTTTGGGTTTTATATGAACATAGTGTTGAAGATGATGAAGATCAAGAGGAAGAATAAGGAAGGAGAAGAAGAAAAGGAAAATAATTAGATATGAGTGGTTCACTGTAATATACTACGAACCTGCAATCAAACGGTTATAATCATATTAAAAATATTATAATTAAAAAAATTAACGGAGAGAACCAAAAGAGGTAACGACATAAGACATAAGGGACCAACTTGAGACACTTTATAGTTAAGGGACCAAAGTGAAAACCAAAAATAAGTTAAGGGACTAAATGATGTATTAAGCCTTTTTTCTTTATATAGTTACTTTGATTTCTCATGATGTTCCGTTTTATTTTTCAACACAAGCAGGTCTTCATGTGAAGTACCAAGCTATGAGGGAAGGACCTGGTGGAGAAGTTGTTTCTATCAGAATCTCTCAGCAGCTGCTGTGACTCATCTCAAACCCATCTTTGAGAAGGGCTGGGGTTGGGTAGTTCATCCCTACCCTTTAAAATGCTTTATGACATTTTTATACAAGACTTAGTTCTTTCAATTGAAAACAAATATTGTACACCCATTCATTAATTTCCCACACGTAGCTAATGGTTTAAACATTGAAAGACCATAGTGAATACTATTTCCAACAGAAGAGTTGATATATACTAGCGAAAAAGCATTATTTTGTATGAAAGTTGGAAATTTCCTATAAGTCTTGATATACTTGTTTCCCTAAAATTGAAATGCTTGTTCAGTATGCTAAAATCAAACTAAAGTCAGCTGATTATTACTTATGATCATTGGTAATGGTCAAGAGCTGACATAAAAATATTGTAGTACGTGTAACTACAATATTTTGCAGACATAAAAATGTCAAGGAATATTTTGCAGACATGGATAGGTAATAATACAGCAAATAGCTGTTTTAAGGCATACCTACTATAAGAATTAGTCAATTAAGATTTACTCTATATCCAGATAAAATATTATTTGACTTTTTATACTACGTTGAAAATTGTATCGAATTTAAAAATAAAATATGGTTTCAACTTTCATCATCTTATAAGTTATAAGTTGATGCTTTCCTACCGCAGATTTGCAAGTCTGAGAAGTAATGGACATCTTGAAGGTCCTTTTTTACTTAATCTTTCCTGTTGTATACGCCTTAAACGATTGCCCTTTTTCTTTGTGTGGCAACAATAGTTTCCTAATTCGTTTCCCCTTTCAATTAGGTGAGCAATATCCTTATTGTGTCTATCCTGGTTTCAACTTAAGTTGTACCAATGATAGCAAAACAATTCTAAAACTTCCTTACTCTGAAGAATTCTACGTACGCAGCATAAACTATCTCACACAACAGATACAACTCTACGATCCCGATGATTGTCTTCCAAAACGTCTTCTAAGACTCAATTTTTCAAATTCTCCTTTCATTGCTTCTTTTAGTCGTGACTACACATTCTTAGGCTGTTCATCTCAGAATATTGGGTCACAATTCATTCCCATTGATTGTCTTAGTAATTCAACATATTTTGTATCAGCCATTCGTTCAGTTAGCTTTGTCAATTCTCTATCTGGTTGCTCTGTTATAAAAAATCTTTCAGTTCCAATTGCAAGACCAGAACGGTTTCAAGAAAATCTCAGAGATGACCTTAGTGCAGATCTTCAATTAACATGGGATAAACCTGACTGCAGTTATTGTGAATCACATCAGCTAATGTGTGGATTTGAAAGCATTAACAGCAATCAAGTTGTATGTTTCTCTGATTACCAACCAGGTAAACATGTCCTATGTTCTTCAATATGCAATTCTTTTAGGTTTATTGCTGTATCAGTGTATCCAGAAATTAGTTTTTTTGGTTAGAATATGAATATCCAGAAAATTAGTTTTTTTCGTTAGAATATCCAGAAATCAGTTGACTAAACGTGTTTGGTGAGTTTATAAAAAAAAAGTTAGAAGAGTTATAAAAAATAAAACTAGTTGGCCCACATGATGAGGTTAGAAGGAATAACTAGAAAAATATTGGTCAATGGTTTTACCTCAGCGATTGAGATAAACATGGCAATTCTCGTTTTGTTTATGATTTATTCCTATTGACTTAAGGGTTCTATTTGCATGTTGGCAATTTTTTGGCAAACATTTGCAAGTTGGTGATTAATTAATGCAAGATAAAGCTAACTAAGTACCATTCGTACATATCGTAAACCAAATTTAACGAGTGCAACGTTGGCACTTCATTAAAAAAACTGATCCAGGGACAATTGCTTAACAAACTAACACTCTCAGTGTCAAATTCTACGTCATTGAAAAAAGAGGAGTGCTAGGCACAACCGCTCTAACACTCTCTCTTTGCTACTCTCTAAACTATTGGGCCATTTCATCAATTTTCATTAATCCTCTAACCGGCAACCGATCCATCTTGTTTAGTATATTTTAATACTTTTTATTATTTTAAATTGTCCTCTTTTGTGAAGAAAACCCAGACATGCTATTGTTGATCAAAAAATACATGAATCCCCCAAACTCTTTGCCCAAATAAAAGAACCTTTCGAACAACTACAATAGCAAGATGACTCATTGACTCTAATTAACATGACATAACTCCACAATGACAGTAAGGTTCTTGCTTGTTCAAGTCTCAAACTTTATCTCAAATTAAAGGGCAAAATAAAAACAATCAGAATAATTTTTTTAGAAAAAAACTGAATAAAAATTAAAATTCACAGGACTTTCTTTTCATTCTACCTTAAATCCAGAAGACAATATACACCCATCAAAGATTCCAAGTTTCTATTTCACGGTGGCTGGGTTTCTTTTCTTTTCTTCTTACTCAGACCCTTAAATTAATCCTTTTTATGAAGAACTGCATGCATCAATTAATTATGGAGGCAAGCTCTAAATTTATGGATTCATGCTAATAACAACCATAAAACAAATAGAATTAAAATAACAACATAATCTCTTCGATCTTGATCTAGCGAAGATGATCTTAAACCCTTGAACTGTAGATCCTAATCGCAAGTTTGGTGCTGGTGGGATAAACAAAGAAGACAGTGGGAACAGGTATTGGGTGAGAAAACCTTTCCGATGGCAGAAGAGAGAGAACGCTATTTTAGGCAATGGCTTAGCCGGTTACCCGGTGATGGAGTTTGCAAAGAGAGTGACGTGGGCCAATAAATAAGCAAGTGTCAAAAGGAGAGTCTTTGAGAGGTTGTCCATAGCATTACTCTTGAAAAAAATATAATAAAATATAAATCATTTTAAGATAGCAATGAAACATTAATGTTTCTTTTTCAATCTTACACTTTATTGGCAATTCTTTTGGTAAACATTTGCAAGTTGGCAATTAATCAATTTTTTTTACCATGTCATTAGTGAAGTATAATAATATTGTAAAGTCATTCATAATTTCTCTTTCTTACACAAATTTAATCAGCAGTAGCATATTTATTAATTTATGAGAAATTGGCAAAGTGACTTATAATTTGAGACCCAAGAGTACTCTACGATGTTGTATTTTAGAAAAATGGTGAATAAAGTTTAATAATTAAAATATTCTGGGGTGATAACTTGATTTTAGATTAAGAAAATAAAAATTAAATGTGAAATAATAATAATGAAATTATTTGTGAGCAATGAGCGTTTTTAGTTTTAGATACCTGTTAGATTGAAAATGGAAACTCTACAGCCCAAATCCTTCCTTTGTTAGCTAAAAAAGCAATATCACTTTTTTTTTGACAAAAGCCAAAAAAGCAATATCATATTAACAGAGTGTTTGGTGTAAAAAAAAAAATTTTGGTTAAAAATGAGTTGAATATAAAGTAATTTTAGCTTGAAATGAACAAATTCATATAAAAGCGGATTAAACAATAAATTTTAGATTATAAATCATGTTTAGAGTTAAAAGATACAAATCTCAGTTTTAAGTTGAAATTCATTCAAATATTCCATTATATACATTGATATAGATTTTTTTTTTTCTTCTGGCTTCAATTTTCAGGTACATCGCGGCAAGGACTTAAAATTTTCAGAATCATAGCATTATGCGTTACTGGACCAGCTCTAATCTTTGTTATTCTAATGGCAAGTTGTGTGTGCTACAATGATAGAATAGGCAACATTAGCAGAAGTGCTGCTTCTCGGTCAGCACCAGCGGCAATATCACCGCAACCTGAAGCCACGGTAATTGCAGGTTTAGATGAATCCACAATTGAATCTTATGAGAAAGTAATTATTGGGGAGAGTCGACGTGTTCCTGGACCGAACGATGGATGTTGTTGGATATGCTTGGCAGAATACAACAGTAAAGAGACAGTAAGATGCATTCCTGAATGCAAACATTGTTTCCATGCTGATTGTATTGATGAGTGGCTTCGTATGAATGTTACATGCCCTGTTTGTCGTAACTCTCCTGCTCCTTCTCCTCTTAATGTTGCCTCCAGTAATGTTTGAATGATTATGGACTAAGCAAATCATACTTTTTTTTTTAGTTAATATTGTTTGTGGGTAGTTCTGCTGCGTGTACGTATATATTTACAAATCATTCATGACGCTTGATGAGATGACATAGAACCTTTTCCATTTAATCAAGATCTCAGGTTGAAATTCAAGCCTGAGAATACTGGAATAATAAAAAATTGAGCTCGCCATCCATCTATATTCTACAATATTTGAGAGATTAGTTTTTACAGTTGCACAAAAGGGATATGTGATTTATTCAATAAAAATATCAAGGAGCCCTATCATGTAAGTTCCGAGTGTTTAGATGCGGGTTATGACTGTAGTATTACTTACGTGGATTTCAATATAAAGATACTTTATTTATTAATTCTTCAATAAAAGTAGTTCTTGAAGGGAAATACAAGAATAACATCCAATGAAGGCATGAAGTGATAGAGAAGGTGTTTTATTTTAATTGGAGACATTTGGGGTGAAGGCTGCTCTTGTTTTCTAGCCTTAATGTGGTTGATTTTTGTTAAAAGTTCCATGTTGAAAAGGAGATGACATGAACAAGTGTTTACAAGTGGAGGCAATCCCCAGCTCACAAATCGATTTTGTAGAGTTGGGTTAAGCCCAACCACAAATTCTAAGAATTTTGATTTGGTCTTTTTCAATATCACCAACTACATTCTCAAGTCTATTCCACATCTAAAAATTGTACAAACATAATTAGTTACTGTTGAATTTCAATTTAAAAACACATGTATTTGCTATCCGCAGAGCAGACACCCATTTTAACAGTGACAAGAAATGTTTCTATGAAAACATAATTCAGGTTAGTTGACTATATATTTTCCTCTATATTACAATCCAACTTCCAATAATCCTCTGTACATATGGAATAATTTACCATTTGGTATAAGGGCTTGAAAATAACATCAACCAAAACAAAAAATTAAATGTTTTTCTATAACAAAATTTGTGGCTTATACATTCTCAGATGGTTAGTCTGGAAGAGAAGAAACTATCCATTTTAAGCTACAATGATGCTGATTAGTTGCTAGATCATCATTTAGAAACGCGATTTAGAATAGGGCGTACTGCGGCTTTGAAGTCATCACAAAACTTCTGCTCAGAAAACCTGCTTGCTCGTCTCCTTGCAGCAGCAGCCATCTTAAGTCTCTCTGTTTCTGACATCTTAATGACTCTATAAATGGCGTCTGCATATTCTTCAACAGTGCAGGCAAGAAATCCTGTTTGCTGTTCATCCTCATCCAATACAATGTCCATTTTTGGGCCGGCTGAATTATGAGCTGCAAGAATGATCAATGTATGTAAATGCATCATTGCAGGATATATAGAGAAAATAAAACATATTGACTGACAGGTAAATTTATATCACACCTACCAATTGGGATGGCACCAGCAGCCATATATTCTACAACACTAATGCCAAAATGCTCATCAGTCATGGAGTGGATACCAGCAATAGCACCCGCTAAAAGTCCCACCAAATCTCTGCAGGTCAAGATAATGATCAAATAAAGTAGCAAGAAAGCATTTAAAACCAAGGTTCTAAAAGTATATAAATAAAATCCAGAGCAGTCAGCAGAAAACTTCAACACCGAACTTAAGTTTTATACATGTAATCAATTAATTTTTACCAGACTTGCAATTTATTCATCCAAACTTTTTAACAAACAACATCCATCTTAAAATAAGTCAACTATATATTTTGAACTACCAGCAGGAAGCATACAATAAATCGAACCCTGTAAATTAGACGTAAACTAATCATCAGTAGTAGTTAGACCTGCGATACATAAACTTGGGAGCTAAGCAATTAATTTGAGACCACACAATCGAACATTTGAAGTTCCACCTTAAGTTTTTTAAATAATCAACACCTAATCCAATGGAATACCAGTGTATGATATTAAATAAGAGCCAATGTTCAATGTCTGAGTTAGCACTCAGCAGTCAGCACTAGATGGACTGGCAACCATGGTTTTAAATTCCGGTAGCAGTTACACTGCAAATTTTATATTATGGTAAAAATAAAATGCCGACAAATACAGCTGATGCGGCCGAAATTGCGGTTGTCATGCCATTGCAGAGGCCTAAAAAACCATTATATTGTGGCCGCAATTTGAAACTATGCTGACAACTATCATACTCGGGAATAAAAGGTATGCATTCTACAGAACAAACTCTTGTTGACATTTTGTTTGCAGAGAAAGTTTTTAGGATCATTAAAAGAACAAAGGAAAAGAGCCACTTGTACTAACCTGTATGTTACATTCTTGTGGAATTCCACTAGTTCATTTACATTCAGTTCAATTGCTTTCGTTTTTAACATTTGAAGCCTTTCGTCATCTGATTTATTTCTGCAGCTACCCACAAACTGTAGCTTGGGTTTTGGCAAACCAGAATCTAATCTCTTAATGGCAACTGAAAAAGCCTCAAGTTGGAGAGTGTGAGCCTACAATAAACAGAACCCTGTAAATTTGATGTAATCAACATAGGCCCAAATAAGCGTACAAAATGGTTTTACCTCCCACTCACAAGGTTGATCGGAGTATGCCTACCTTCTCTGGTCGAAATTGTGCAACAGATATAATTACAGGAATCTCAGCCGATCTTTCCAAAGGAAGCACCTGCCCATATTGCTAACCTATTAGAATCCACTGATAATTTCCACAACAGGTAATACATGCGTGTATCTATATTCTGTATGTATATGGATTATGTGACAAGAAAAGAGAGATATTGGTATATCCTGTGACAGCGAAAGTGCCAAGTGCTGACATATTTTTATAGACAAATATTAGTGGTTAGTTTGACTGCAGGGGGAGGGAAAATTTATTAGCATCAGAAATTGAACCATAGACTTCTTTCTTAATATTCTTTCAGTGTCCAAACCCAAACCCATAAATTCAAGTTTTAAATTAATGTCCGAGGATAAGCTTTAATCATTTGATAAAATACATTACTCCCAGGGGAAACACAGGACATAAGGACCAAAGGAATTTTCAAAGCGACAAAACAACATCCAGTTCAGGACAAAGTGAAATAGACATGCGATTCTTGACAGTATACCGACACCAATTTTAGGACAATAAAGAAAAAAAATTACCTGAAGTCCCGAAGTATCACAAGGAGGGTACACTCGCTTAATCCGATCTGGAACTCCCCAAAGCTTTTCAATATGGGCTTTGGTCCAAGATGAATTGACCATAGCTAGGTGTGCACAAGATCCAACAATCCCATACAACCAGCTGAAGAATGTGTAATAGACTATTTTGCACCGAGAAAGCCAAACACTGCCAGAAAACAACTGCCGCATTACTTTTTTTTTTAAAGAAAACCACCACATTACTTAAAAGTGGAAAAGAGGTAAAATGAAGTGTTGCAACTTTTTGATCTTTAATGATTAAAGATTCATTTCCAGGAAATATATTAACTGTCTGTAAATATCGCTTTTAGCTCAGAACAGCAACAATAAAAGCATACAGATATACCATGAGGGAAAAATATCATCATCAAGGGTGAGGGAAGCTCATGAATTACGAATTGAAATAAAAGAGGGAAAACATATGAAAATCAAACCTTTTAGCAACTACGGCATCATTATTATACATCAAGCTGCGTTGACGGACACGAGATAGCATGTCTGAACTGATAGTAGGGTAATGTGTGTAGCAAATAACTTTGCATCCAAACAACCTAGCAAGTGGATATGTAAAAGCATATCCACTTGTATCAAAATAATATAAAGGGGTAAACTTGCACAAAGCTTCCCATCCAAGATACATAGAGCCTAGACTTTGACCAATCATAGTAAAGTGTGGATACGTTGTTTCTTCAATCCACTTCCTCTTGTACAAATGAACCACCTGTGAATTGTGTGGATAACAAAAATACACAGGCTATTAAGTGCTATACCATTACAATAATAACCACGGTTGACTTACACCCTAACACATGCTAAATATGCCAATAAAGTCTGTTTGGATTGGCTTATTTGAGCTTATCTACTAACATCAACACTTACGAAACTATTTGGGAGAGCTTATGGCAACATTTTATGACATTTCTATAAGCTGTTTTCAGCTTATTTGCATAAACTCACAAGGATAGCTTATAGCTTATAGGAAATGGTTTAACTTTATCTTTTCTTTTGGTATAGAAATAACTTATACATAAACACATATATGGTAATTATTCTAAGTTTCTAACAGATTCAATTCCCCCTATCAATCCTCTGATCATCACTACAATACGACAGTTACAGAACAACAATCTTGCCATGCAAGTAAACAGTGATAAAGCCATAATAACATTCACAAGTAAACCTTAACTCAAACAACACCAAAGCAGCTTATAAGACAAGACAATACAAACATTTTAAATGTCTCTGCAACACCGTCACAACCATAATTGCAACTTCATTTTCCCGCATTTTACCATACTATCAAGATTCACATTATAACCGGAACTGTAACCGAAATTTTAAACCATCCAGTATAACTATACACCAAATATAAACAAAAACCCGCACAAGCTAATGCCAGTGTCACATTTCATCACATAAATGTCAACAACAAACCTCAAAAGCTTAAAAAGGGCTCCAACCCAGTAAACATCGCAAAAGCCAAAATTCTTATAAAAATTAAACCAACCAACAACCAAAGCCTCATCCCACTAAGTGGGTCGGCTACATAAATCAAATTACGCCATATTTCGATCCAACTTATTAATCTCTAATCTTTCTAAATAGTTTCTCAGTTTTTCTAGGTCTTCCTTAGCCTCTAGTGATCTGGCGATCCTCATTTGATCTACTCTCCTTTACAAAACCCCATTTGCAATAAGGCACAACAAAATAAAACCCATATAACAGAATTCAGAAAGAAAAAGAAAGAAAAAAAAAGTACCTTAGGAGGGGCATTAAGGGTAACACCAAAGCGATCAAGAGCACGATTCAACAACGATTGAGGAGTAGCATCATGATCTCCAGTATAAACAACGCAGTGAAGATCAGGATTCTCTTCTTGAATAGCTTTAACAGCGCACCATAGCACTCTTTCTCCACCGCCGCCGTCGTTGGTGTATGGATGAAAGAATCCCACTGCGGTTTTCCTGTTTCGTCTACCGTTGATTGCGGAAAATAAGAGTTTGAAGATTGTGGCGGTGATGAGTGTAGCTGTGAAGATGATGAAGCGTATGAGTGTCATTGTTTGTGTTGTAGTTGAAGATGGAAATGGAAATGGAAATGGAAGAAGTTCTGATAAGCAGATTATTTGGAAAATACGTTTTGGAGAAAAGGGGAGGAAAGGAAATATTGTTTGGGTGGGACTTTGAAAATTTTCTTGATGCTAACCAAACAAGGCTTTATTTTCACTCAATTTTGAATTTCCATATTTTTCTACCAAAGTGTGTAATTATACTTTTTTTTTTTTATTCCTCAATCATTAATCATCCTCTTCTTTTGTAAACAAAAAATAAATAAAAATAGATCATCCTCTTTGTATATTTTTCTCAAATTATTTGTGTATTTTATGATACTAATATAACATTTTAACTAACATATTATTATTTATTACATTTTAATTATCTAATCACTCTATTAACTATAATTAATAAGGGTTTTGATAAATGAAACATATTTTACCATTAGAATTAATACTTAAAACCATTTTCTTATTAATTGTGTCAAACTCAAAAGAAACATCTAATCTGATATGGAGAGAGTAATTGAGTGGAAATTAAAATTGTAAGAATTGATTAAAATATATCTTCATTTTGGCAAATTGATTCCTTCAATTTTATTTTATTTTTGCAAATTGATGAATACTTTCTTGAAATTATAAAAGGTAATTTAAAATGCTCTTCCATTAACTTTTTCATTAGATATTATGATGTGACAAATTAAGTGGACATGTCATAATTTGCTTACAATTTTTTTATTACAAAAGGTCTAGATCAGTTGGATAACTTATAAAGGTCAGAGCAGATCTCAAGACTCAACGAACGCTAACAAATGCATTTATTAGACATCAAAGATTGTTCTCACACTAGTAAGAGGAGTAGAACGAATAAGCTAACCTTAAGTGACTTGCCTATAAAATTTGGATTATCTTATGAATAAATGTGTCAATAATTACATAATTAGATTGGGATATCTTAACCCACAAGTCCTAGGACAAAAAATAAAGCGAAATTGTTAGCACGAACGCCGTGATCAGGTTCATACCCGACTCCTCTTTATGTGGGTGTGAGTTTTCAATTGCTATTGCTATTTTCGTCTATCTGCAAACTAAAAATTGAGATTTCCTACGATTTCATTGACAATTTATGATGAGGTGATATTAATGTGAGATTAATATTTAGGCCATATTTTTAGTCAACAAAGCGGATGAAGCATTTTGAATGATGCTTTATAATAATTTCAAAGATATATTTGCTGATTAGTAAAAAATGTAGATATATTTTGTGCACATAAGATTTCAAAATCATCAATGAGTGCACAAAAAATTGGCCTTCTAGTAGTAATGTAAAGCAAACCACAATCACTAGACATTACACACTTTCTGCATTTACATATATGCACACACATTTTTAGAAATTCTCAAACAGACAAACACCGCTAGCTAGTTATTTGGGCCTACACAACTACTATAGTTAAATATTTGAAATATATATGCACACTTCTTGAGTTTGGTTTAAAAAAAAAAAAAAACTTGAAAAGAAAACTACTTCTACAACACACTTTTTAGTTTTTTCCAGTGATGAAATCTGGTTCAGCTGGTTTCCTAGGCAAAAGTGGTAGAAATTTCTTTGTCTGTGTCACTCTTTTGCCACTTCTTAAGTGCTTTAATGCATTTGATGCAAACCTTTGTACATATATAGTGGAACCAATGCTTGGTGAAGAAGACTCTTCCTCATTTTCAGAAGCATTTTCCTGTCTTTTTTCCGATTCACGTAACAATTTCTGAGCCCTTTTTTCCCTGTATCGACGCCATACTACTTGTATGAACCGCGCTCCCCATGTCCTCCATTGCAAGGAATAAAACCTGCTCAAACATTGTCATCAATGAGGTTGTGAACCATATTGTCTTTCTTCTTTTTTCATTCTAATGTCTCTTTACTAGGGTCTCACATTTCCTCATATAGCAATCAAAATACTTAGTAAACTTTTTTAGAATTGAATTTTTAATTAGTTAAGCCTCCAATCCAAAGGTGAAATTTTTAGATGACTTCTGCAATGGACCTTGTTTCTTATAATATAAATTTTTTCCACAAAAATGAAATGATGCATTATCAAAGGTGAAAAAACATATCAAGCCTTGCCTGAAAGTGTGTTGGAGTTGTTTTCTGTTAATAAGACGTCGAAATTGGGAAGCAACAATCTTCAAGTCATCATGCATTAGAGCAAAAGCTTCAACTTCCGTAATAGTTTCAACTGTACTAGTTGAAATAGGTAAGTTTGAAGAGGTTGTAGGATCCAAGGCCCATGTTAGAAGCTCCTCTCCACAAAAATCACCAGCCTTGAGTTCGGTCGAGTTAAAGAAACCAGTTCTTCCACCATTTGTCGTGGCAGTCTTAAGTTTTCCGCGCATGATGAAGAGCATTTCGTCCACTGGATCACCTTCACGAACAACGAAACTTTTCTCGGTATAAAGGACCGGCTTCAGTTTATCACACATTGCATCCAACAACTGTTTATCCATGTTGCTGAAAATTGGCACCTATCATCACATGTAAACAAGTATAGTTAAGTAGTTAAAGAAAAAATCAAGTGAAAGATGAGATTACTCTGTATGATACACACTTTTTTAAGTAAATCTAAGCAAAGATGTCTCCTTATGTCTCTTCTCAGATCTTTAGGGAGGTTGCAAATTAGTTTCTCTTCTTCAACGCCTCGATTTTCTTGCCATTTGTATTGTTCATACCGTCGAATTCTTTGCTTCATGTGATCTGGTAGCATACGGTGGCACATCCATTGTTCTGCATCCCTCCTCTTGATTCTCATCTCTTCAACTCTAACAGTTGTAGATTGTAGATATTTCTGTGACAAGTATAAACACAACCTATAATCTTTACTTCATCAGAAAAAACTATAAATTTTCCAACAGATAAAAGATTCATGACGTAGTACACTATATATGTGACTAGGAGTTGTAATTAATGATTCTAATATGTGCATGATCGATATCTTGTCTACTTAAGTAAGGTGGCTTGATAGGCCTAAAATGGTTTTTGATAGCCTATAATTTAACCTTTTTAGTTAAATAAACTTTGAAAAAAGTCTTGGCTTGGTCTATTCTGAAAAAAGTCTGACTTGACATGTGTCTGTTATAGACTAGGTCGTAGGCCCTTGTAAGTCAGTCTGACTTATTTTTACACTTATCTCAGAGTCCTTCCTTACTAAGGATTACCTGCATGTTTCCTATAAGTAATGCAAATAGAACCAATCCAAAGACAGCGATGAATATGGCAAAGATTATCTCCCCAATATAAGTGCTTGTCTTCAGGTTCTGCCCAACAGAACTGCAAATAACAACAAAATTTGACTTTTAAATAGATTGAACTAAGTTTTCCTTGATAAGATGTCACAAAATATTAAATAGTGGTTAGTCCATCGAAACATTGCGAATAAAGTTAAGGCTGCATTTGGAAGAGCTTATGACTTAAAACTTATACAAATGATTGGAGGAACTTACGAAAATAGCTTCTAATTTGTCCTAAGGTTGTTTTAAGCTTATCTTCATAAGCTTTTAAGAAGCTTACAAAATCAACATATGCAATGCGTCAACTATTCATTCTTTATTGTAGAAATATATTATACATAAACTCTATTAATATTGATAAGCACTTATTAACTAAATGCATAATTAAGTTGTTTACTCTATAAGAACACAAGGATATAGAAGTTCCTAAGCAGAGAAGATCAACAACCAACCTCAAATTGCGCAAACCCCACCAAAAGCAGTAGAAGAATTTATGATGAAAGTTTGTATTCAACTCCACCACACGAGACGTTAGAGCATCCATAAATATTCCAAAATTGAAAACTGTTGGGTCAATGATATCATCAGGATCTTTGTAAGGACAAGTAGCAGAATTGTTGAGAATTGAAAAAAGTGTCGAATTGACTCGTCCACAGCTCAGATAGGAATCATCAAAGAACGGAGTATTCTTCAACCGTCTGCGCCAACACCGCAACTCTGATTCTATTGAAAACAAATACCAAAATGCTCCAACAACCTAATATCACAAATAATTTGGATTTTTTATCATAAAACTTAGCTTATAGTAACAAGGAACATACATAAACTAATGCTTGTGACAGAAGTAACAAAATTACAAGCTTACATGACTTGCTAGCATATAAAGAAAGAGATTATAAGCAGCTCCAGCCCATGCTGTCTCAGTTAATATACCAGAAGTGCTTGTTACTTCATTGAACAACGTATAGATTCGCATAAGTCTTGGCGCGTATTGTGTTATTATCGTATACTTCAACCAATCCTTTGTTATATATGGAACTGAGCCTTGTGGAATTGGAATCATAGCTAAAATCACCATCTAATAACACAGCATTAAAATGTTAAAACAACATCATAGTATTATGTATTTCTCATTATAAATTAAACTGAAATCAAAATTATTATTACAGTTGACTTCGCATGTATCGTAAGATAACGATAGCTATGCTTAAGAGCACTAGTTAGGTAATCTAGAAATGATTTGTATTTATTGAAAAATTCACATTCTATTACATTGATAACTTAAGAAACTAAACTTCTGAATAAGTACTTTTAACTTTTGATTGGTCCTTAAGGAACTCCTTAGAATATGCTTAAATAAAAAAATCACTTTGAGTTCTGATACCTGAGGAAGTGGAAGAATTGATAGAATGTCAATGATGAAGTGAGAACTTAAGTATCTCATTGCTATAGCAAAAGGATCATCAACCGGCTCTCCCCTTCCAAAAATGCGCGAAGAAGGTGCAATAAACCCGGTTCGAAACTGAAAGACGATGCGAATAATGTAGAAAAGATCGAAAAACGTCCGAAGAACACTAGCAGTAATCTTCAATGTTCCATTCAAATTAAGGCATTTTCTCTGGTCATCAATCACAGGGATGTAAAAGAATAATGGATCCATAGATACTGCCATCACACATGTTATAACAAAGATCTTGTTCCATTTCTGAAGTAGTGGACCTTGTGGATCAAGAACACTACACCTAGAAGCTGGTTTTTCCAATGATTCATTATTTTTTTCTGGAGTAACACTTGGTTTAGATTTTCTTTTTTCAAATCCATCAATTGAAGAATCATATTGTGAAAAATTAAAAGATGATGATTCTGACTTCCAATCTTCAAATCTGGACATAAATATAAACTAAGTTAAGGAACATATCATATTTTTTGTCACATGTCATAGAAAAAGCTCATGACTTAAAATTGAAAAATAATCAACTAGGAAAACCATAGATTTATGCTTAGTTTATATACTATATGATATATCATATATTTTAGTCACTCATAGTATTATGGTCATATTTTGAACTACTAACTTGTGAATTCGGATTCCTTGCGGTCACGGATTGTTAGTAGCATTAACACAGTCAGCAGCACATCGGTGACCTTTGGATAGAGATCAGATGGTTCTGATTTCAAGCTCAACATTTTAGATTTTAAAAGGAATCAAAATCTGCATTAAAATATGGACCGTTTCGATATCAATCAAATGACCACCGATGTGTTGACTACGTGATTGAGTGCAATCAGTGACTATAGGAAATCCGAATTCGTGTAGGCAATTATAACTTTCGTTCTTTTTGTAAAATAATTAAAACGATACCTTTTTTTTTTTTTTTTTTTTTCTAAACAAAATAAATGAATCACTTTTTTTTCTAATACAAAAGAAAAGTATAGCAACTGAAACAACAGAACATGTGATGCTAAAATAACACTGCAAACCTCACAAATTTCTTTTCATTTGTAGTCATGCTTTATAGGAAATACACTTTACTTGAACAACAGAAAATTCACTGCATCCCTGAAAAATCCATCTTGAAATTAGAATTTTTGAGTTCACACATAACTAGAAAAAAAGGTAAGCTATTTTATGTATGACTATAAGTGGTGCATGGCTATAAAATGATTATCCAATTTCATTATTTAGGTTGTTTATGTTTGTAATATAAGTTAATTAATAAAATAAATATAACACACTAAGCATGAGAAGAATACAAAGAAGACTTAAATATTTATTGAAAACATGTAAGTCAATCTCCATATCAAACTGAGAGAAGGGTTGGCTTCACATGAACCATAAAGTAGTAGAGATCAGTGTAAAATAGTAGAAGGAAAAGGAAAAACAGTAAACACCACCAAGGTTGGTTTTGATAGATAAGTGAGAAAATGAAGTTTCTTTTTCTGTTACCTTAACAATAGGAACCAAAGCAGAGAGACGAAGAGTTTAAAACTCATAAAAGTAAAGAATATGTTGCATGCAACATTGTTAAGAAAGAGTTTCTATGGTTACTTGTTGATGTGAGTATTAGAAGAAGAAGAAGAGAAAGGGAAAGAGCGTAAATGACGTAGACAGTGTGATGATAGTCTTATGTCAGTGAGGGTACACGACAAATAAATCATTGTTTGCTCATTTACATGCAAAATAAAATGCTCTCTCCATTTATTTACTTTTGATGTTATTATATAAATTTAGAAAGCATCAATTGGTATATATATTTGATGTTCATATAAACTTAGAAAGCATTGATTGGGTTACATAAGTAAATGTTCCCACTAAATGTACCAACATTTAATTTTAACCCCTCTAAAATATTCTTTAGGATTTTGGTCCTTCTAAAATTTTTCATCTATGAATTCAATTAATTAGTCTATGCTCTACATTGAGTATTACACTAGAGCAGGGACTAATTTCATAGATGAAAAATTTTAGAGGGACCAAAAACCTAAAAAATATTTTAGGAGGATTAAAATAAAATATTGGTATATTTAGGGGAACTATTTGCTTATTTAACCCTAAAATATTTATATTTAATTCTCAACATTGGTTTATGAGTGAGTGTGATCTTCACCTCCCCGGTTGGTTTTGTAAGGTTAGTTAGGTCAAAGGTTATCCAAAATTTGTGGGTCATCTGCTAACATATTGATTTGTTGTTTCCACCGTCGCTCCATGGTATTTTCCTTGGTCATTTCCAACAATCAAACCATGCATATTTAGAATGAGTCCAAGGATTTTTAATCTATAAAATAAATAAAAAATAATTTCCATGATTAAATATATCCCTTCCAAATCAACCAAAAATCTCAAGATGAACATGATCAAGCTTGATGGAACTGAATAAGGGAGTAGTACAACAAAAGTAGCTAGCATCCACCAAAATGAATGATTAATATAACTTTATATCTTTCAGTCATGATCCTTGACCAAATGTGTCGTGTGATATATGGCCCATAAGAAAGTGGAGAAGCTGTTATTTCCTTGCACTCAAACCTCTCTTGCCTTTGCTTATGGTTGTTGTAGAGAAATAATAAGGAAGGAGAAAATATCAATTGCATGGAAAAAGAGATAATATTTCTATATTTTAAGATATATAATAATTTCAAATGTTTGGTAAACACAACTTAGTTAATAACTATAAAAATGTTAATATGCAAACGTCGGAGTTCGAATATAATTTTTTCATTTCATTTTTCTTTTTGAGTATCCAATAAAAGAAATGATTTTGTAAAATTCAAGTTTTAATATCTACTTTAATAAATGAAAACTATACAACTAATTTGCTTAATTTAAAAAATAAATATTTTATTTTATTTCTTTTACATAAAATCTCATCCGAAGTAATATTTTGTACAATCTTAATGGATAATAACAAAGTAATTTTCATGTATTATCAAATATCATTTCCATCAATGATATGAATTTAAAAGGAATATTCTGGCTTCCACATCATATTTTGTCTCTGCTGCCAACATTTTCACCACTTTATGACTTGTTTGATACATTACTATACACTAAGGGACATTAAAAAGTTGAAAAGAAATAAAAGGAAATTAAAGAAGGAAGGAAAAAGAGGGACACAAATGAAGAAAGAAAGAAAGAAAGAAAGAAAGAAAGAAAAAACAGCAAAGTTTACAATTATGCGATCCCACGTGATACGTGTGATATCTTTTTCTGCTTTAAAGAAGGAAATTAACGATCCTTCGAGATCATATAACAGCTAAAATTTATAATTAAAAAGGTAAAGTTTCTAAAAAAAAACTAAAACTACTCAATGTTTTTTGTTGTTGATGGAAAGGAATGAAATTAATAATAAACGAGGGGACTATAAGAGTGACACAATCTTTCAAAACAAAAAAAACAGAGTGACACAATGAGCAAAATGCATAGAACCTAATAAAAGGGCACAACCTCTCTAAAATATTCAAAGACAAAGAGACTTGTGTTCCAAGGAAGCTAAGAAATCAGCAAACTTGTTAACATCATGAGCGATATAAGTTGCACTAAAGGGTGCCAATTAGAAAATCGAAGAAGTTGCATAATATCGTCAAGAATGGAACGGAGGGAGGAGAGTTAGTGGCTCAGTTGTTAAGGCGTCGATAGAATTAATCTTTGAATAGAAGTGATTAGCCATTTTTCCAGAATCATCGCGAATAATTACCCCCAAGGTGTTGCCATTGGCCGGGATAAATGACCCATCTACTTTTGCTTTGAAGAAGCCGACTGACAAGCTACCGTCGCATTTTCTCACATATATGAAGAAAAGTTGTTCCCTCAAAAAAAAAATGAAGGAAACTTATTCTTTTGTGTGTAGACGTGTTTAATTCTAATTTAAATTTTATCTCTTAACAAAAAAATATCATCATGTAGCATGGTTAAAATCAATGTTAAAAAATTTGGACCAATCATAGAATTGGTTCCAAGATTCAAAGGTTCAAGTAGAACTCAAACATAATCAAACTAGTGACAATTAAATAATACTTTTATCATTTAATTTATATATACCGTCAATGTAAGAGTTTTTATTTTGTCAATCAATCATTAGTGTCATGTTATTTAAAATATTTGACTTTTATCCTAACATATGGTTGTAGAGTAAATGATAAAGAATTTAGTCCAATCATTCAATTATTTTTTCTCTTTAAGTTTTTTAAGATATGTGTGTGCGTCTAACCACGTTTTATTTATGTTTGTGACTATATAAGTATTTCTCTAAGTTGTATGTGATGTAAGTATAAATTTGCCAACACTAACAATATATCAAGAAGAAGAAGAAGAAAAATTGATAAGTATCGATATATGATAATTAAACTCATATTTCTAACCTTTTAATACAATTTTATATTATATTATAACATAAATTTAAATTAAATACAATTCATATAGTAAAAGAATTCATAAACATTTTACATATTGAGATTCGAATGATAGACCGGTTCAACTAGCCATGCCTGGTTTTTAGAACTTTTTTTCTTTCTTTCTTGGATTTAAGTAATAGATAAGTTATTTTTGAGATGATTTTACTTCCCGTAATTGCGACCACCACCTGTTTTTTATTTTTATTTTAAATGAAAGTTCATATTATGTGTTACAAGATAATTTCTTTCACGGTCACAAATACAAATTCAAATCAATTATGCATGCACACGAAAATACACATAACCAATATTTTCAATAATAAAATGATTTTTTTTCCTCTTTCTACTTTTTTTCATTTGTGGGTGTGTCTAAAGTCCTAAACCATTTACAATTGTGGTTGTGGCCATGCAAGCATTGTTTGTATACAATATATAAATTTTAGAATAAATTACATTTATCTTTCTTCAGAGATAATTAAATTACAACTGCTCATTCCTTTTATGTCAAATTATTCCTTCCTCTCATTCCTTATGCAAAACACTTTAGAGAAAATTATTATCTCCATCCTTATGCTTGCATTACATTCTCATTCTCTCTTATTTTAAATCTATATTTTTCTCCCATAGAAACTTTTTTATTTTTAATAATTTAGTGACAAAATCTAACAAACAATATGCGGAAAAAATGGGTATTACATGTCTATTTTAAATTTTTCTTTTGAAGGAATTACATGTCTATTTTAATATAATCAAAATTCTAATTCATGTTTTCTCTATTTTTTATTCACACTATTTTTTTTAAATTGATTCAAAATATATTTTTTTTTGAAGGACAAAATATTATTAACATAAAACTTAAAATACTATTATAAAATATAAAGCAATACAAAATAAAAGTAAAATTTTGAAGGAAAAAAACTACTAAAGCCGGTAAAATGTCACTATTTAAAAATGAATTTTATATTCTAAATTATTAAATCAATAATAAATATTCAATTTTAATTATCATTGATATTAAAACTTTTAAAAAAAAAATAAGTTAGTTTTTCTTAAATAGTGGCTCAAAGTTAGTACATATTTAATTCTAAAGGGAATAAAGTGTAATTCAAGCATCTCTTAAGTGAGGAGAGCATCACTTACTCTTGGGTTTTACCTCTCAAGATAAAAGAGTGTATATTTTTATAAAAAATGAGAGGACTGTAATTCAAGTTTTTCTTAAAGAGAGAACTTATTGTATCAATTTGTCATTTTTTTAACATGATTCCTTTTTAAAATTTCTCTCATTTCCAAACTCCCAGCTTTCAATTTCAATTTTCTTCGTGATTCTAAGAATTTTAATATGGTAATAGGTGTTCATTTTTATTTTTTATTTTTAAAAGAGTCTTTTATTTCACAAAGGTATATCATTATGGTTCATTCCTATTAAAATATGTTGTAGAGAGGACCATGTCGATATACTTTACGAAATATAAGACAATTTAAAGAAATACAAAATATAAAACTAATAATATTAATAGCTGTCAATTGATATATAACAAAAGAACTATAGCTTAGTGATTAACTTGTCATTTTGATCACTAAAAATGTAACGAGTAATCACTGTAGTCTTCAATTTATTAAAAAAATTAAATATTTTTTTATCGTGCATTATGTTAGTCAAAATAATCTGTTACGTTGAAATGCTCTGTTAATTTATCATATTAATCCTTTAATATACTACTGACTTATTGTCGTATTAGTTTTTATAAATATTTATATCAGTCTCTATATGAAAAGAGTTAACATGAGCATCGAAAAAAGATTTTAACGTTAAAGACTATGCTAGAAATGACATGACTATTTATCTGTAGTGGGAGCAACTAATCTGTCCTAAAATAATTGGCACGTCAACAATGTTTCTCCGAATTTGCAATTGTGTCCGACATAACATCCCGACACAGACCTTACTAGGTTGTACTGCTGAGTATCTACATTATTATTAGAAAACTCTGAATATGTTCATGTACTTTCGCAACAAACTAGGATTAGCCATAAGACCCAAAGCTAATAGATACCCCATAAGAATTATCCATAATGAATAAGATCTTTACCTTAATAAATGAATCCCCACATAATTTTGCAAATGATTGTCATCATATCCAACCTGATTCGTGCCACACATTAATTGAAGTATAGAAGGACATGTTTGTGTTTACGAGGTTTCAGTTTAGTTTTAGACTTTTAGTGTTTGGTCTTGTAATCTCACAAGAGTCAAGTTGAAATCCTAAATAATGATAATTAGTGTAACATTAATAAATAATGATTTTTTAATCTATTTTTAAAAATGAAAATAAAAAGTATAGGACATTTTAACTACTTGTTGGTACTATCGGATGAACTTCTAACATGTCAATTGTTACAGTTGGGATGTCAAGGAAATAAACTTAGCACTATAATAATATAATGCGAAACTACTAACTAGAAATTACATTAAATTTTGCAGAGTGACAAGGATCCAAGCAACAATATATAAATTTATATATATCCAAATGCATCAAATGAATCACATCCTAAGCACTGTCCTCACCTCTCCCTAATAATAGATATATCTCAAAAGAATTCAAAAGATTACAACTAAATGTAACAATTGACATTCAAATTTCCACAGTATTAATGAAATATATTATATAATAAGATAAGGCTGCCTACACTTCGGTTACAGTATAGCCTGTATGCCAAGTAAGCTTAGGTGACATTTATTAATCCTAAATTTTCTCCCTAACCTAAGAATTAATGTGCAACAAGCAACTTTCCTCCACTTAAGTTGAAGGTTTCTCCTCATCTGATTGAGAGCATGGAGGCTCAGAATTAACAAAAAAGTCATCCACTGTAATTAAAACCATAAGGTAAGATGTAAGCATCTTTGGTTTATCAAATTCTAACTTACAAATAAAATTAAAAGCAATAACAGAATATGAAGAACATATTAACTCTATAAGACCTACATCCCGAACCTAATACAACCTGGCACATTGGCCTGTTTCGATTAACTTATTTGAGTTTATCTACTGGCATAAATACTTGCGAGACTGTTTAAGAGAGCTTATGGAAATTGTTTGACATGTTGACAAGCTGCTTTTAGCTTATTTTCATAAGCTCTCTAGGATAGCTTATGAAAATAGCTTATAACTTATATAAAAATAGTTTGACTTTAATTATGTTTTTATTATACAAATAGCTTATACATACGAACTTATATGATAGCTCTTATGATATAAACGCTTAACTATGTTGTGGTTCAAAACTTAAGATCTTATTTGATTGTCAACTAAATCTTGTAGGACTGCTATATTCATCAAAGTTATTAAAATTTAGGACATGTAAAAAGAATCAAAATGTGCATTTAAAATTACCTATATCCTGTTGATCTGGAGATTCAAGCAACATGTCTGAATCAGATGGCAAAAATGGCGAACCCGGATAGTTTCCTAGAGCTCCAAGATCTGCAAAGAGTTCAACATATTTCATTGCGAAAATACATCATGATAGGACTACTATTTTGAAGTCTTAGGGCTTGCTTGGTGTCGACAGATTGGTGAACATACAAAATCTTAAGTAGAATCCTTGACTGAATTGAATCCAAGGTGTGAGATTTTCCATCATTTACTTGAAATTGATAGCACTTAAGTCATCGATAGCAAACTTAGAAATTGTTAATGGTGCTGCCAATATATTTTGTATCTTTTGATAACAACAGAAAATGTTTGCATGCTAACAGTTCTCCACAGATAAGGAAACACAGACACAACTCAAAATCAAATATTAAATTATTAACAAACAATAAGTGCATCATTCTTCTTTTCAGAGGACAAATTTTCCTACATTCTAGAAAAAATTATGCAAACAGCTTATAATTTATATGAAAACAATTTGACTTTTATATTTTTTTATTATAGAAATAGATTATACATAAGCACTTACTACTCCGGGTCTCAAATAAGTAACTGGTCAAAGAAAGTTTGATGAATTTGGTTCAAATTTTGGACCATATACATCAACTTTCTCTGACCAATTTTTCCTTATATTTGAGACCAGAGGGAGTATATAATAAGCACTTAATTAGTCTGGTTAACCAAGCAGGATCTATATATCTAAAAAGAAGATCATAGATAATAAATGACCTCCCAAGTTTGGTAAATCTGCGGTTAAGTCTGATAGGCTAAAATTCCACTGAATTTGATCCAGCGATCTAGAAATCCCGTTCCCGCCATCCGGTGCAAGCTGCAGTCCTACCGAACTTACCACATCAGAATTAAATGCTGAATCAAGAACTGATGCATCTGTGCCCATTCCTGATATTTCCGATGCAGTGAAAGGGAAATGACCACTCGATGCCACTGATGTTGGACTCACTGGCATTTCTGAGACAGATGACATTGTACCGTTTTGTGGAATCATAGGAGCCATATCAGGAGCACTGTGGTCCATCACCATGCTTCAATAACCACAAATGCAGAGCAAATTACTTATAAAAGAAAATAAAAAAAGATCCTCCGCATTCAACCAATTAACCTACTCCCTCTATTCATTTTTAATTGTCATCGTCGTAGAAAAAATATTGTTCCTATTTACTTATCGTCTTCAAAGTTCAATGTAACATTAATTATTACTTGTCAATACTACCCTTATTTATTCCAGAGAGAAATAGATGAAATGAGATGATAAATGATTGAGAATATTGTAAGAAAAAAATGAATAGTTCTATCAAAAGTAATAAGATTTATTGGTTGTCTTGGTAAGTATAAGAAGTCCTAAAATGACAACTAAAAAGGAACTGAGGGAGTGAAACCTAAGTGCATGACGGCCACAATGATCAAGGCATAAAATGAGAAATACAAAAGCTATCTATGCAAGATCATCTACAAACAATCTCAACTGTAATATTGTCCAGAATTTAATTTGTATGCATATTTTTTTTACACATGCATCCATTCACATTGTCATATAGATATTTGTGGAGATACATAAAATGATATCATGGTATGATTTGATTGGATGCAAGTACTCACTCATTCCCAGAATTCATCCGAATGGGGTGGAAATTGCTCGGTGCAGGGACTCCATTAACCACATGACAACTTGACATGCCCATGGAGTCCATATGAGGCTGACCTGCGGCTGGCATAGGATGCTGCTGTAGTACTGGATATCCCATAGGTAGATTGTTAACTGCACTGCAAACAAATGGTGTTAAAGAATAATGGAGGAACATGAAGAAAAGATAAAGCATAGAAAGGAACTTAGTTATGCATAAATTCCTAATCCGTCATTTAACACCGAAAGGTATTTTTTTTTAAAATTAAAAATAAAAAAAAAGACTGCATAAGGCTCAAATATTCTCAGGCCATCAAGGACAAGAAAGGAAAGTTTCCACTATCATAATAAGAACAATCTTGTAATGGTACTAATATTTAACATTTCTCGAGTATCCAAACTTCTTAACTGTCCAAAGATTTGGAAAAATCTATATATTATATTTGGAATGAAGTTAGGAATAATGCTCATGATAGTTTTTAGAATTTAGGTTGCTTATTAGTTCACTTTAATATAATCAAGGAGTTTCCACAATTGCAATATCATGTGTTATTGGATAACGCTTTCAATCAGGAATCAACAATGACATCAATTGTTAGAGGTTCCAAAAGTGCATTGATGGTAGTTATAACATAATATAATCATTAGGTTTAGAAACCTTGTTCTCATGCTTCGACCCTATTAAAAGGGAGGGTGATTCCATAGGTGATTAGTATTGTATGAATATCATGCATCGACCTAGATATGTACTTGAGCAGCTCATATATATATATATGGGTTTTGCTAGAAGACACCTTTTATGAAGGTGTCTTTTAGCAAGTTATTCTATGAGCATTTGCTAAAAGACACCAACTAATTTTTATGAAGGTGTCTTTTAGCAAAGTAACTAAAAAGTGGAAATCACACCTTGAGGTGTGGGTTGCTAAAAGACACCTTCTTGGGTGGCTTCTAGCAAAACCCTATATATATATATATATATATATATATATATATATATATATATATATATATATATATATATATATCAATGATATTACATGTTATGAACTCTTCATATTCATTAAATATGAAGAGAGGGGTAAGAATTTACCAGGCATAGGGTGGATTCCATTCTGTATTGGAGCCAATGGAACCTTTGGAGGCATGGGACACTTCATTAGATGATACTGATGCTCAAGTAAATGATTGAATAAAAGTATCTGCTTTTTCAATTTTAGTCTAACATAGTAGGCTCTGAAGAAATCAGCATTCTCCTCTTCTAACTTCTGCCACACTGAATTAATAAAAGCATCAATTCCAAAGCAAGGTCACACAAGTTTGTATACATTTTTGAAGGAAATTATATTACGAGAATGCATGGTACGCATTGTATTAAAATCAATGTAAACTATCAAGTTATGTTGATTTTCATGTTACCAATTTATGGATAAACCTGTGTTATTTAGATAAGACGGAAAATCATTTGAGGGCCTGCTCTGATGTTCAAGTTTATCTAATGGCATGATTACTTTTAAAATTGTTTAGAAGAGCCTATGGAAACAACTTAATACACGTCCATAAGTTGTTTTAAGCTTCTTTCCATAAACTTTCCAGAATAGCTCATGAAAACAGCTTATACGAAAACAGTTTGACTTCATTTTATCTTTTATCATAGAAATAGCCTATAAATAAGCATGTATATGAAAAGCATTTATAATATAAGCACTTGATTAAACTGTTTATCAAAACAGGGCCTAAATGTATAAAAGTTTTTCAGTGAATAACATTGCAATAGATAACTAATTTTTAATTCGAATACAAAACATAAATGGCATGACTGAGGCCTAAAGATGCCTACCAAGAGCTGTAAATCCGGGATCTATCTTTGCCCGATTCAGTAGAGTTTTAACCACTTCATCTTTATTCATATATAATTGCAGGCACCTTTCTATTAAATTCTGGACCTACAAAAGTTTTTGGAATAAATCAAAGGGAAAAGAAACGGATTAAGTTATTCAATCCACAAGACAAAGGAAGAAAATGAAAAGTAGAGAACTATAGAAAACTAGTCAAAGTGTTTATCAAAGAACTATGATATGCTTACAAGCTCAATATCCTGCCGTGAAACCTTTTTGCTATCATTGCTTGAAGCAGATGCTGAGCCTGAGTCTGCAACAGGAGCATCAGTTGTGTGATTGTTCGGATGTTCACTCTTGGGCTCGTGTGAAGCTTGAGTTGATGACTGTAATTCTTCTGAGTTCTACAATTCCATAAAAGGGTATATTTAGTTTAATTGTAATATTGCAAGCAGCAAAGTGTTATGAAACAAATCTAGATAATCATGCAGAGTTTGCATCACCATAAGAGTAGGAAGCAAGGCAACATTCTCCAATATTGAAAACATTGCCAACTCAACAGCCAAGTCTTATCTCACTGGGTGGGTCAGCTACATCGAACAAACGACGTCATGTTCTATCAAATATCATATTTCTATCCAACTCATTAATCTCTAGATCTTTCTTAACAGTTTTTCTTATAGTTTCTCTAGGTCTTCCTCTACCTCTAGTGATTTGACTCCCCTTCATTTGATCTACTCTCCTTACTACAAAATCCTCAGGTCTTCTCTCTACATGCCCAAACCATCAGGCCTAGTTTCCACCATCTTTTCTACTTAGATGCTACCTCAACTCTCTCTCTAATGTTGTCATTTCTAATCTTATCTCGTCTAGTCTTACCAAACACCCAACGCAACATCATCATCTATGACACAGTTAATTTATTTTCGTGCCGGTTCTTGACAACCCAACACTCTCCCATACAACATTACCGGTCTTACGACTGTCCAATAAAAATTTCAATTCAACTTGAGTGATACTTTCGTATCACATAAAACATTCCTGGCCCAAAGCTCGCTAATTTTTCAAAACATTAAATATGTACAAATTAGGTAGCTTAACAAAGCATTACTGTAAATTAGACAAATTGAAATAGCTATGGCTGTTATTGCTAGCTAAACCAACAGAAGATTAAAAAACCACCACGCAAACTTCCATTTCTCCAATATAGAGACCATCGTCTCCAAGTATTGCCAGAAAATTCATTATGCTAACAAAGTATTATAATTACAGTTCTTCCCCAAACAACCAAATTAACAACTTCATACATGCAACAATTCATCAATCTCCAGTCACCAACAGCTACAAAAATATAGTCTGTTTACTTTCTAAAAAACTTTCTGAGTTTTTATTTTCTAAAATTTATGCTCATTTTAAATTGCTAGCAAGGAGATGGAAAACTCATGAAGTAAACAGTTGTGAAAGAGAGATGGAAGACAAGCTAGAAATAGTGCATTTCTAGAAACAATGATAACATTGTTTTGCCATTTTCAAAATATCAAAAAATGTTATATCTGTTTTTAAAACTTGTTAAAGAAAATGGCAATGGAAATATTGGACCTATATGCTTTTATGTTTATTTGTTGAAGTAAAAATTAATATAAGGAAACACATAAGAAAATTCATAGAAAAACACTATCCACAATGGGTCACATACAATACAAAATAAGAATGTGTACTCTATTTAATTGCAGAGCAAACTTTTAATAACAAATTGGTTTTCAAAATGTTTATTAATAAAACTTTTAAGCAATTTCCTTACGATGAATGCATCATTTCGACAGAAAAATGCATAACAAGCATACAAGAAGTTGAGGTTCAACCTAGATATTTAAAGGAACAGTATCATGCATTTCTATTTTAGTATTGAGGTGTATGATGGGAAAACCTGCAAGTTCTTCATTTCAGTTGAAAGAAGGCTGAGTGCATGTCTTTTGAGAAATGGCAGTAATCACTAACTTCCACTGAACTCAAGATTGTTCACTTATATGTCCAATACACCGCCGTATATGAATAAATTTCATCTGTAACAAGAAGACCAATGAGAGAATTGTAAACCAAGCCGCTTCAATAATCGTTAAAAATTATCGAAAGAGTATGCTCAACATCAAACAAATACTCATATGATAAAGAAAATGAAATTTCCTATGCAGTTAATCATGTAAAAAGCTTTACACCAATAGTACACTTAAATATTTGTTTTGAAATGGCTATACTACACCAAAATATTATTTTTAGTATATAATAAATTGTACATTTGAAAGCTTATTATAAAGGTTTACTAATACATTTATTACCATACTAAAGTAAATATGAGCAAATTATGTTGATGTAAGTCTGAGATGCAACAAAACACCACATTCCAATAGTTTTTTTTTTTTATTCAACTTAACAATTCTTTTAGAAGGATTAAGATATTCCATTCCACCACAATTTTTAACATGAACTTTGAATTTCTTCACAAATAGAACAGATGAAAGTTGCATCTAATTCTCCATAATACTAGACAATAATTAATATCTCAGTTTTTTCAGAACCCCTCAAACAACAAATAAAAATTGAATTCTTAGTATCTCCACTGAAATCAGATAAACAAAACAACCCTTTTGAATCTCAAGTAAAAAACAGAAAATTTTAATACAAATAAAATAAAATGAAAAAAAGTAGATAAAACAAAAATTGAAGTAAACCAGATCTAAATTGTGAATGAAGAGTTGAGAACTAAAACATGATTGACCAAACAAAAATTTCCTTCAAAGGAACAAACTTTTTAAGCTACAAGACAACATAGAACAACCCAAATGCATCAAACACAAAAATAAACAACTCATGAACCAAAAATGGAACTTTAAGATCTAAAAAAAAAAAAGATAAAATTATTACCTCACACACCCAGTTCCTGAATCTGCAACACCTCAAAGAAAAAACCAAAAAAAAAAAAACTATTTTTTATTTCGACAAATTGAGAAAGAAAAAAACCCACGAAGAAGTTCAAGGTAAAGTAGGTTGAAAATTATGCATCTTGAAAAAGATTGAAACTTTGGGTGAAATAGAGAAAAGTAAGAAATGGGTTTTGAAGTTTGAAGTTGAAGTGAATAATGAGAATAGTAGCAATGAGGTTTAAGGAGAGAGAGAGAGAGAGAGAGAGAGAGAGAGAATGGGAGAGATATTTTTGAAAAGGGTGGAAAATGATATTTACAATAGAGACAGAGAGAACACAAGTGTGTGTGGGAGAGAAGAGAATTACAGAGAGAGAGAGAGAGAGAGAGGGATCTTCAAATGAAAGAAATGGGGGTGAGTGAATAACGAAACAAAAAAAAGAGGCAATTTTGTTGAAAAATCTAACAAAATAGGAAAGTGACTTCTCTTGACTCTTGTGTGGTTTGTAGTTTTTTTTTTATTTTTTATTTTAGAAAATTTAGGTGTAAAATTGAAGTGTGTGTCAAGTTGAATTTACTGAGAAAGGTGATAAGTGAAAGGTAAATTTGTGTACTTCCTTCGGTTTCAATTAAAAGAAAAAATAAATAAATTTTAAATAAATTGAATAATTAATGTATTTGATATGTAATATAAAATAAATATATTAAATATTGAATAAATTTAAAAAGTAAAATATTATTTACAATTGAGATCTTAGGGGAGTATAATGTAACTAAACTATTGTGCATGTGGGTTTGAGTTTTTTTTTTTTTGTTACAAGAAACGAATATTTAGTTTATGATTTGATCTTTAGTTTGTGTGCATATAAGAAAATATATCTTGATCTCCGTGAGCTTAACTCAGTTGGTAGGGATATTGCATATTATATGCAGGGGTCGAGGTTCGAACCCCGGACACCCCACTTCTCCATATTTATATGTGTGAGCTCTAGCCACTAGACTAATTGACAATATATATATATATATATATATATATATATATATATATATGTTGAAAGATATCAAATTATGAAAGTCTTGATAGACAAATTTTCGAAGTTATGCGCGCAGATTCTTTAAAATTGCATGTAATACATCAGAGGGGATTTCAAAGACTATTTAACATGCATTCTTTTATTGGATGAAATCAATTTGGATCTCACATAAAATGGAAAAATTGACATTAATTTTACTCAATATGAAAGCGAGTGTTAGAGTGAGCTTGAAAAGAAAGTGTTTTTAGCATTCTTCATACTGAGCAGATTCGTAGACCCGCTAAAGTCAAGGTAGGTCAAAGAAAGGATTGTCTCTTGTGGATCTTCTAACTTCAGGATGTGGTTGTAGAGAAGGAAAATTGCCTCATTTTGGAGCTGGTTAGAGAAGCCTCTGATTGACATAGTTTCCTATGGCAAATACCTTCCTCTGTCCTGCACCAGACTCAACTAGATGTGAGAACCCGCCAAAATAGCAAAATAAGTCACCAGTACTGTCAAATGAATAGCGGTGTGATTTTATCCCAACAAAACAAAATTCTAAAAGGACGAAGAAATTTAAGTTGTGATTGCCTGTTACTTATCAGTAGTTATACAAAAAATTATATGCATAGTAAGTTTATCTCATTAGAGCAACAACTAGGTTTTGAAATAAAAAGATACAAACACAAGGTATATAGATGAAAAAAGTTACTATATAGTTTGAAGCAAGAACTCCAATATATTTATAAAATATATTTTTTGGACGGTAGAGGATGAAACAATGGTTTGACATTGTAATTTGATGATTTTTAGGTTTTTTTCTTTGTTCACTAGCAAAACAAAAAAAATTGAAATTTTGTTTTAGACTGCCCAAAAGCCCGGTCGTCATTCATCATCTCACGGTCCAATAGACCGATTTCACATTACCCATCTGAAATCATATTTCCTTCAATTTGTAATACTTAAGTGGGTTGGTAACCACCCAACGACTACATGACTTGGACACTGATGGGAGCCGTATGTGATCATCCCACCTTTACTCGAAAACGGCTCCATCCCAACGTTATATAAATGTCTTCTTTAACAACGATGCGAGGTACAATTTATTTCCATCTAAAAACCTATAATTTTTTCGTTCTCATACTGACTTGAGCGTTAGAGTGTTTGTAGATACCACCCCAACATTCAAACTTGATGGTACGTTGTTCCGGTCCGACCAACCTTCTCATCATTCATATCAATTTTCATCCTACCTCTACTTCTGTAAAAATTCCAAATGACCCATCTCTCTTAAATCTAGGAGTAGCCAACACTTTCTACCACACATCACATCACACCTACATTTTCATGCAAACTTTGTTTAGTAATTAACTAAAATGAGGGCATAAAGCAAATATGTAACACTGAAATGAATTTATAAAACTTGGAGGACCATGGAACTTGCATGTCCCTCTTCTCCATCCGCCCATGCAAGGAAGCTTTGGTTAGAGGATCTAAAAGAAATAGTATAATTTTTAATAACTCCATTGATTTTGTATAACTAGTATTTGATTAATTAAGTTTCACTTTCGGTCTCATATTGTGGCAAAATTAGGAGCTTTTGGTTTACCAATTGTGTATTTGCAAGACCTTATTATATTATTCCTTAGAAAAGTAATGGTGCTTGGTGAGTCTTACGCTCAAACTTTTCAAGCTTTATGTATTGTAGGGTAAAAATGAAGAAAGGAAATGCAAAAGCAAGTGTAACATTGATTGGCCTAATTATGGGATCTACATAAAGAATATGACAAAAGTGGTAAATGCAGTCCCAAGTTGTTGATTGTTGTTTTTTATAGTCATATTCATATATATCCCACCTACTTACGAGTGACACTATGCCACCATCATATTTCTTCCCATTCCCAATATTTAGTGCCCATACACTTGTTCCCCGTGGTCCAACCCTGTGATAACCTGCACACTCATGACATAACTTATTCTTCCACCATATTGCATTTTATCATTCTATGAATCTTATACTTCAAATATATACTCTCTATATTCTTTATTATAAGACTCACTCTTAAATTGCAATTCACGGTAATTAAATAATCTTGAATCGAATCTAAAGATTGTTATGTTGTGAGACTGCTTTAATAATTTGAACAAAAAGATGAAGATGATGAACATGATAAAGATTGCATAAATAAATTTTAAAGTGTGTGTGGATACATTAAACTTTATGTTTGATTCGCCTCCACTAGTTTATGAATTAGATGCAAAATGAGTATTTTAGCGATCCTCTTCAACTACTTTAGAATCCTTGATGTAAATTGCATATTCACATCAAATGTCAGCGGAACAACTTTAATAACTTGAACAAAAAGATAAAGATGATGAACATGATAAAGAGTGCACAAATAAATTTCAAAGTGTGTGTGGATACATTAAACTTTATGTTTGATTCGCCTCCAGTAGTTTACGAATCGGATGCAAAATGAGTATTTTATCGAATCCTCTTCAACTACTTTGGAATCCTAGATGTAAATTGCATATTTATATAAAAAAAAATATCATCAATGATAGTTTATAGAATAAAGTTCTCTTGTTTACTCTCTTGCACTAGAGAAAATACAATGATATAATATTATTTATGGTAGAATTTTGACTCACAAAATTGTGTTGTTTTTATTCCTCCAAATTAATTTTATAGAGAGAGACTTGATGTAAAAAAAAAAAAAAAAAAACTTTTTAAAAGTTTTTATTTAAGAACAGACGCAATGATTACATTACTTTAAGTGTCATCCATTACAATCTTTTTCACTTAAAGTTCTTTATTTAACAATTGTGACATTCTAAATTTACTTAAGTGTCATCCTTCCTTTTAAATTGTCACTTTTTTATATTTTACATAAATTAAGACATTCAATAAATGCTACTTTTTCTTATACAATAATTTATACTTTATTATAATAGTCTTAGTTATTTAATATATTATTTCATATATTTCTCTCTCTGCAATAAATAATTAAGGATGATGTCGGTAAAACAACATTTATTGTTGCACTAAACTTTAAAAGTGACAGTTAAACAAGAACAAAATTTCTCAAAAAATGACACTTAAAAAAGGAATCGAGGGAGTAGTAAATTAAAAATTACTCTCACAATTTCTCTCTCCCATGTTCATAGTCTCATTAAAGTCTATAGCTATACACCACTCTCCCTTCTGCATATTATTTTTCATATGACATAATTCATCCCAAAACCTTTGTTTTTCCTCTATAGTACACAGAGAATACACTTCGAGAAAATAGTAAATTTTGTTGTTACAAACACTAGAGAAAAAGTGAACTGAACAACCATGCAATTAGCTCTACACCCCAACTACCCAATCAACGACAACACCCAACGCTCTTACATTATTTGTTACAATCTCTATTGACCGTGCTCGAATTCGGATTCTCCCTCGAAAACAAGAAAATACTTGGGTGACATAGAATTGGGTGACATTAGTGACATTGGTCAATCACAATGTCATAATGTTTGTGTTTCTCTCTCTTTCACAAACATTGTGACATTGTGATTGGTCAATGTCACCAATGTCACCCAACTCTATGTCATCACAATCCAAAGAGAGAGTTTATAGAGGTACTTATATATTATTCATTAAAGAGATCCTCACATCGACAGTGAGTTGAACTCACAATCTTATAAGTGAGTGAACTCCTTAACAATTGAATCAATATTTATTTGTTTATGATATAATTATTACTCTTGATATTATTAAAATATAATATATGAATTACAATTTATATATTATTGAGTTATTTTAAAATAATTTCTCTAGTAAAATATTTTCATTTGGATGATATAATTGTTTATGAAGTTTTATTTACCACTTATAAAAAAAAAACTCATAATAGTTTCTGTTTATTTAAGAAAATGATTATTTCTAAACAATCATTGAATCTTTCAAACATGTTATAAAATTCATTAAAAATAATTCTCAAAATTAGTCTTTTTTTAATATAGTTTTCAAGAATTTTTCTTCTATCTATAAAATATTCCATTCACTTATTATATTTTTTATAACAGACATTATAAAAAAAATAGCAAACAATATTTTGTTTAAAGATAGTTTTCAAGTTAGTAGAAAAATATATAATCATCAAACAACTTCAACTTTATCTTTAAAGGGTTTATGTGTTACTTTAATTTTATAGTAGCTTTAAGCATAAAAAAATTGGGCCAAACATATTCTATGTACACTAATTTTCTCTTTTATAGTACTTAAAAGTTTGTTTTTAATCAAGAAATAATTTTTCTGCGACTGAAATTGAAGATTGATATACTTGCAAATTTAAGATGTAAAAATATTCACAATTGTTTTTTTTTTTTAATCTTAGATATGAAAATTTACACCACTAGTTATAATAAGTGACAAAGCAATATGAAAAATTAACCCAACAAAGCAATATGATTTTTTTTAAAGCATAATAATTTATTGTTTTTGCTTACTTACTTATATATGCACAATGTTCATATTTTTGTCAATGTCGTGTGGCTTGAAATTGTGTATATATCTACGACTATGAATGAATGTGTTCTTTTGTGTATTTTGTCAATGTCTTGACTAAATTTTATGTGCACTACTTTCCCATAATATCTCTATCAAGCAAACGTTACATTCGTAAAACCGTGGCACCGGCAAGAAATAACCTCTATCACCAACCGAATTTGAACCACTAAAATTACAAATGGGGTCAACAATTCCTTAAAAAAAATATCACGGAAAGAGAGGAAAAAAACAATCCTTGAAAATGAAATCATACAATTCTTGGGCTTCATTGCTGCTAGGGGATAAGCACAAAATTTGCTTTATCACTTCCAACTAGTCATTGTAGCTATCCTTAACTCTTAGATGTTTATTGTTGATGGAATTAGCTCTTGTTATTTTGTTTATATATGGTTAGCTCTTGAGATAAATCTTCAATGAAAAACTGACATTCAAAATAATAGTCGTGTTATATACTGTCAATATATCTAGTATTTGTTGAGCTGAGACCAATGAATCATTACATTGAACTCAGATCAACCATACAAGAAGTGAGTCGAGACTAAAGAATTATTACGTTGAACTCAGATTAACCGACAAGAAGAATTGAACACTAAATTTTCACTCAAACTTTAAAAGCTTACATTGATATAGGTATATGAATCTACTGACTTACAAGTTTGACATCCACTTTTTTTTATCCAATCAATGTGGAACTTAAGTGTGAGCTCTCCATTAAGTTGGATATGTTTCGCTTCCACATACACTTGACATCAGTATCCAAATTCCTTAGTTGATGTCAAGTGTATTTAAGTCCAAAATAAAAAGGAATATGATGCTAATGCACATCTTCTAAAAATCAAGTGGGTGTGCATTAACATTACCCTATATATATATATATTTGGAGGGATAAAATTCAAATGAGGTTTTATAGAATGCAAAAACCAAAATTCACATGTTTTGACATAAATAAATTTTAAAAAATTTAAGAAATTAAGATATACGAGTCATCTTCTATCTAATGTGAGATTTTAATTCATACTTAAAACATCACAACAATCTCTCACTCAAATGAGACTTTATGCTTACTTGATCCAACACCAAAAAATCACCACTCTTGCTCCCCACAAACTTGAACCCAACTCCGATACCACGGTTGAAACTTTTGAAGGAGCCTAACTTTGGATCATCACATCATGTTAACCACACAAAAATTAGAAACCTATAATTTTTGACACCTAGCTATTTTTTTTTAACCAACAAAAACATTCTTGTCTTTAACTAAATCATGAGACAACTTTTTGTTCAAAATATAAATCATCTACCCTTTTTTATTTTCCAACATAAAAAATATTCTCTCTCTCCATACAATTATTTTCTTGTATTGTTTTATGGTGTACTATTATGTCCAATACTAATGCCATGTTGCTCGCCAATTCTAGAATATCTAAGGAAAATTTGCGGAGTTTCTTTCTCCCTCATTGCGGCCAATTAGATTAAACAACTTTGCATGTATCAAGAGACTTCACAACTCTATGAGCCCTTTCTAGTCGTGGTACTATGTGTTGAATATGTTGGGCTTATAAAACAACTCTTAAACGTTGGATTATAAAGAGTGGATGGACGTGTCTTACCAAATATAGAGCATTGGAAAGGGGTGAAGGTTTAGCAGGTTTCTGAGGTTTGTAGAGAGGGAACAATGGGAAGTGGATTTGTTGCGCTACACGTTTGGTGGAGCAAATGAATTCAAAATATGTAGATGGTCCTGCAAATGTGAGTTGTGTTCTTAGCATGAAGATTTTGACCTTTAACTACTATTCTTTTAGATAGTTTTTTTTTGTTTTTTTGAAGGAAACCATTCTTTTAGATAGTGTATGTGTCCGACGATGATTTTAGGGATAGGACATTGATTCGGACGGTTTTCACATAAGAACGTTCAAACACATCAATAATATTCAATTTTATGTGATTTTCATTTTATTTTATTTTATAGATTTTCTCTCTCCTTAGATTACTTTCATAGTTTCCTTCTTTTCTCGGGCTTAGGCTCTATTGTATTAGAAAAAAGCACTTGGTGCCAAAATCTAGAAGATGTACTATCAATTAGTCTTATTCAAGAGAAATTTGTGTGATTTTCAAGACAGAAGACAGTTTGGAACCGGTGATATATAGCCACCGGCAACAATATAGACATGGCTAGGAGAACGACCCATTTGATAGGTGGTGATAAAAGACACAAGAAACTTTTGGTGTACATGGTTGAGACAACAATGCATTAACACAACTACAACTTCGAGTGGTGCCAATATGAGTAGGTAGTGTACCCGATTGTGTTTTCATTACTAAGGGGGAATCAAACCTAGTTTAACTTATTAGGGAAATTATTGGTAAGGACCACATTATATCAACTTCTATTACTTACTCCTTCTAATCATTATTCCAAACAAATATTTATTTTTTAATCAAATAACCAATGTATATGAATTATTATTTTTTATCAAGTAGTTTAGCCGCTAGAATTCACATTTTAAGGTAAATAAGTGGGTTTCGGGATTCAAAACCCGGTCCTAAAATGTAATGTTCCTATCAACTAAGTTATACTCACGGAGACGGTGTATATGAATTACAGTATATTATAAATCAAATACAATAATTATTTAATGAATCGAAAGAATGAATATTTGTTAATAATAGTGACTAAAGGGAATATATTTTTTCCATGTTGTGTTATGTTGGTGGTTTTTTTCATCACTATTAAAAAAGGTTGTTATTTAAACATCAAAATAAGAACACTACATTATCTCTTATATTTTATCTTCTATAAAATATGCACAAAAACTAAAGAATGCTACAATATTTGACATCAAAACTTCGATGTGATAATCTCATTTCTCAATGAAAAACGTTCCATATTTTCTAAAAGTGTGTAATTGAACTACATAAATTTTTTGAACTACATAAATTATAAATTACTAAGATGTTTCATATGTTGAGGTGCGAGTTCGAATCCTCGATCTCTCACATATCCTAACGCTTACAACTTAGGATAAGTACTTGGAAAGAATTTGGACCATTTGAATTCCATACGGACCCATAATCAAAATGATGAATTTGTCACTGTTTAGACTAAGAAAAGATTTTCCGCACCTCCCTTTTTCACTACACCTTAGTCATTTGAAAGTTTACTTTTAAAAGGTTTTTTTTAGAGGATTGAGAGATTTATTTTCAAATAATTGTTCTTGACACATACTTATAAACTTTTAAAACATCTAGACTGGATGTATGTAGTGGAAGAAAAAAATAAGATTGTTTCTTTTCTCACTCTTTAATCTTCTCACGCACTATATTTGAATTATAAAATCCAAAACAATGGAGGGTTTTTGAATTGTTTTGGAAGGTTTTAGAACGTATTTTATGCTTTTTGGTATATAGTCTGAAATTTGTAGGGCACAAGAGAAACCAGTAGAGTGGGAAAAACAACAATCAAAATCAGGCATGTAGAAAGTGAGTCCTGTAGAACTAACATGTAACTGAAATGGGCCATGCACCATAAACTTGTAAGGAAGTTGCTCTTTAAGCACCTACCAATTGCTATCATGCACCTCAAATTATCCAAAATACCTCCAACGATGATTAACTCTTGTTAGGAGAGATTTTTAAACTGAATTAAAAAGTAATTTAGCTGATTTAAAGTGTCAAACGGTAGTTAACGGTAACTTCCGTTTATAGCGAACGGTAGTTAATTGCCATTCAATAGGTTTTTGTGAGAAATTGTTGAGTGCCTAGAGAGCAATCCCCAACTTGCAATTAATGTATAGGAAATTTTTTGAGATTTTATAATATTGCAGTAATACTATTTTTTTGAATGGAAATTAAACTAGACATCTATCCGTGCAATAATAACGCATAGTCACTGCAAATGAAGTGTTAATGCTTTATGCTTGAAATTTGCACATTTATCTTCGATAGGAAGCCAATATGGTGAGATAGATTTTGAGTTCTTAGGCTGAAAACAACAATTTCACATGTGGTAGTGGTTTGACCCAAACTTTGATTTTCTGAATTACACGATTAATTGTAATCAAAAGATATGAATGGTAGGAAAATGAGTTGGACATGAATAAGAAAATGAACAAAAACTACCTCTGCGGCGAGATATTCAAAGACATCGGTAGGGGTGGCTATAGTCACACATGATTATTACCCCCTTTTTTTTAAAAGGGATCAAAATATTTATTATATATGTCGCAAATATTTTGTATTCCTTTCTATTGTCTATTGGCAGTTCGTTGCTCATGTACGTGTCCTGGATTCAAATTTCATATCTCATTCTACGTTTTTATTTCTTGTTGAGATTATTAATTTAAAAAGTTTAATCATAAAAATTGGATTGAGGGATCGAACCTGCACCATAAACATAAGGGTGGTGGCAGTGACGGAGCCCTTCATGGGCTGGGGTGGGCCACTCACCCGAAAAAATTAAAAATACAACGATTATAGGTCTATTTTGCGAGATTTTATGCAATTTTGTGTTGGTTTTTTGTTTTAGTTGATCCAAATTCCTGCAAAATGGTGTAGTGGCCCACCCGAAAATTTAAATAATTCAATTATAGATCTATTTTGCGAGATTTTATACAATTTTATGTCGATTTTAGGTTTTGGTAGATCCAAATTCCCGCAAATTGGTATAGTGGCCCATCCGAAAAATTTAAATAATTCAATTATAGGTCTAATTTGCGAGACTTTAAACAATTTTTCAATAGTTAATTTTAGTGGCTCACCCTAACATTTTTTTCTAGCTCCGCCACTAGGTGGTGAGTACCCACCTAAATACTTCACCGTAGTGCTTAATATGTTATAGGTTTGCATCATTAATATATATATATATAATATTATAAACCAATGATAATTTAGCCACGCTAAACTACAAGAGTTTAGTTCAAACTTTACATTATAGGGATAAATATGTCTTTTGATATATTATAGGTCAAGGTTGATCCTTGTTTGACATGCTGTTATTTGGACGTTCCGGAATGACCTTATGTTTTCTAGTCGCTCTCTCTCTCTCTCTCTCTATATATATATATATATAGGGATATGATCAAATGACGCCATGGTGTCAAACTAAATTTGACATCAAATCTTAACCATCTATTTTAATTCAATCTAAGGCCATAAATAATTTGGAGTATATGCTCATTATTTTCTTTTTTAGAGAAGCAAAATAAATCTTTTTCATTAATTAGCAGATCACATATTTACATTGCTATTTCTTTTCCAATTCCTCTCAATTTTGTCTCTGAATCAATGTCTCAACGACGATGAAGAATAAAAACTAGATATTCGATGGTTGTTAAATGTCTAAAACTCTTCTCTAAAAGACAAAGTCTTTTGAATTGTAAGCACTTTAAGGAGTTGAAACATGACTAGTATAAAATTAAATTGCTAATAATGAAATTTCAAATTAAATGTGATTTACTTGACCCACAAAATTTATGAGTTTTTTAATCGAAGCCTTTTCTAAATGAATTGAGAGGATGGAAATCCTTAAATTGTTAAAAATTGATTAATTTCTAACCATCGTAAACCAATAAAAATAATATGTTCAAAAGAAAGAAGAAAGAAAAATGTTGCTTCTCTAAAAAAGGAAAGAAAGAGCATATACTCTAAGTAATTTATGGCCTTAGATTTAATTAAAATAGATGATTAAGATTTGATGTCAAATTTAGTTTGACACCATGATATCATTTGATCTTATTCCTATATATATATATATATATATATATATATATATATATATATATTGCCACTAAAAAAATATCAATTTTTCATTTTAGTTTCCCAAAAAATTTCCTGCTACTTTTGATTTCGATCTCGATCACCCAAAAGTTTTGCATCACTATTTTTTATTCATGCTTTAAAGCCTATTCATGTGATTTATTAAAAAAACCAATTCATGTGTTTTATTAAAAAAAAAATTGAATGAGTTTTTGCCGATATTAAGTCACATCAAGAATCATGATTTAAAGATTAAGCGGTGTCGGTATCGCTTCCCTTTGTTTTTAATTGTCGTTTCCGTCGAATTTTTTTGTTCTTCTTTATTTATTGTTTGCAAAGTTTAATGCAAAATTAACTACTATTTTTCAATAATATTCTTAAATATTTATTACAAAGAGGGAAATAACTTATAAAATAACAAAATTTATTGATTTTTTTAGGATGTGAAGAAAAAAACACAACTAAAAAACACTCTTTTCGTCCCACAAAAATTATTATAATAACTAATTTACAAAATTAACCTTATTAACTATTGGTTGATTTTCATCATCTTAAATGTAAAATGAAAAATATGAAAAATCCGAAGAAACGTCAAATAGTGAGACGCCACATCTCCACTTAAAACTTTAAAATTTTATATAAGTGAGTCAGCTTTCTTAAATATATAATGTTTATATCATATATAAGCGATATAAGTCTAACCTCTCACATTTGAACTCAAACAATTAATAATACAATTACATTTGTGCTTATTATTATTGAATCCATACAACTATCATAAAGCTACCCTTTTTATCGAAAAATAAAATAACACATATAAAGCTTAAAAGGATAACAAATTTTAAATGAGTGAATTGTCCACTAAATACCCATCAGGTGCCCCTTGCCTATAGAAACTTTGTGTCAAATTCATGCAAGAGAAGAGTAGCACCACCAGCTGGCACCATATGTGTGATCTAGAGCCTTTTTAGTATATTTCTTAGTGATCTTAAAAAGTGCTTATTATAGTCTATAATAATAATTTTGTTTGACGAATATAGTCTATAATATATTCAAGATTTTGAGGCAGAAAAATGACCCTTGAGATTATTGTAAGTGTTCTAAATATGATTAGATAAATTATCACATCCCTTTGTAAGGAAGTGAAGTTTGGCAAATATCCTAATGTCCACTTTGACACCCAACAGGAAATATTAGTGAATGTTGAGAGTGAAAGGGTAATGTACTTAATTTATAGTTAGCTTTTATAGCTAGCACTACCATAGTTACTCTTTCAGCCTTGAAATGAAATGCATAATGTTAGGAATAATTTGATTATTCTCTCGAATATTACAAATTAAAAAGTTACCTCTTGAGGTGGTATACTTATAGGGCATTGAGAAATCCTAGCCAGATTCAGATAATCTGATTGGTGTTGAAATTATTTGAAATGTTTGAGATCAGATTTTGCTCCAATTTTAGTGTTGTGCAAAATGACAGAGTGAAAGACCAAAATTACAAATTTAGAGAGATAAAAAAAACGATAGTCAAGTCTAAATTTAATTGTACTCGAAGTAACCGATTATTTAATTTAATTATTTTTAAAGGATAATTTAGATTATTTTGTAGAAAGACAACTTTTTTTGTGAGCTTAGCTCGGTCAATAAAGACATTGCATAAAATATGCAAGGCTGAGGTTCGAACTTCAAACACCCCATTTGTCCATCTTAAAAAATGGTGAATTTCTAGACACTTAACTGTTTGACCCAAATAATTCCTTGTATTTATCAATTCAAGCAGAAATATTGAATTTAAATTATTAAACATATATAGAAAAATTTACTTGAGAGAAAATATTTTATTGAAGATGTCTAGTCAAATTCCAGATAAAAATTAGATTATGAGATAGTAAAAGAAAGGTAGAAGAAGACAACACACTCTAATGAATTAGTTCGTGATAAAGACAATCTCATATAATAAAAGGAGGTGACAAATCATCGTAGCAAATCAAACAAAAAACTAAAGAGAACATACTATATATAGTTTAGCTATGAATCCAGGAAGGTCGAATAATAAATAATGAACTTTTGGAATTAAAAATTGTAAACACTTTATGCATGTCCACTCATGCATGGGCACTACTTGGCCCAGCTATAGTGTACTTTGATTGGATTATAATTATGCATGATCGAGTTTTACATTGACACATACTATAAGTTATGGAATTTATATCTGGTGGGTTTCAATAATTTTTTATATTTTTTAAAACTCTTCAACACAACAGTAATATATATATCCCATAGGTTTGCTAACTTAGACCAACCCAAAAATATTTGTTATAAGGTCTAAGTTAGCAAAACCCATTTAAATATTTTTGTCCAAATGAAAAGGTGCATTCGTGTTTTTTGTTGGTCTAAGTTAGTAAACCTCATATAATATATTGCTGCTAATTTACACCAAATTAAAATAATTAAGAAGTAAATTTGCAAGTTACACCCACTTGTTTTTTTTACCAAAAAGTTCATTTGTCACTATTCAAACAAATGTTAAATTGAAGGGTAATTTTGTAAGTTTCATTTAATTTTGATCGACCTAAAGATCTTTGAATGATGGTGTAGAGTGATCTTTAAGTGTAGGACATTTGTATGTAGCAATCTTCTTCTAATGATGGAGGTGGTATACATGCACACAGTCCGATACTCAAGTCACTAAACGTCATGGGTGATAAACTCTTATTTCTTAGAGGTGTAGTTCAAAGAAGGGGAGTGTAACATACTCTTAATATTTTTTTAGAGGTGTAGTTAATTTTATTTTATTTTTTGTAAATAAACAAATGTTAGGCGTGTTTCATTAATTAATTATATTTAATTTGTGCCACGGTTTTTAACTCCTTCCCTTCATTCCTCAAAAAAAAGAAAAACTCCTTCCCTTCATATCTCTTTTTTTTTATAGGCGTGTTATTTCATTGAAGAATCAAAACACCCTTCAATGTGTATTTATCGATGATTAAAGTGTTTTACAAGAGATCTAGAAGTCCTAGCTCAACTGGCAAAATGTCGAAATTGTTAGGCCGGATGCCATGACCGGGGTTCGAACCCCGATACCTCCACTTATGTGTGTGAGTTTATAATGGCTTTGCCATTTCGTCTATCTACCCAAAAAAAAAAAAAAAAGTGTTTTGCAAGAGGGAGTTGAGTGTTGAGACTTTGGAGGACCATTAAGTTCATTTATTATTATTATTATGTTTTTTTTAAGAGGCCAAAAAAAGATTAAAACACTCTTATGAAGCACAAAGTATGCCTTAATAGGAGGACAGAAGATTACAAGTGTTCAAGAAAAACAAAACAAAAGAAACTTCACATGCAATACAAATAGAAGGGTAAGACCACCACATGTTAAAGTCCAAAAATAAGTAGAACTTTCGAACTTTAAGCCATCGCCATTAATAAAGTTCAACATAATTTAAAAGTTGTTAAAAATTATTAGTATTATGCAAAAAACGAAAACAATCTAAGAGCACTTGAATGATATGGTAAAAGATATTTTTCATTAAGAGAACTTTGTCATTAATTGTGATCCTTCTTAATTCAAAAAATTAATCTCTACAGTTACGCGTAGATGATATCCGGTTAAGAAAACAAACAAAAACGAAATGAAAATCAGGTCTTATGTTCCTCCATTAGGTAGCCTATATATACATCAATAACCCCTTCTTTTTCTCTAGCTCCCTCTCTCTCTCTTGTCTCTTCCCTATTACTAGTATCTAAAATATTTGTTACAAAGTTTACTGCTCAAGATATCTCTAGCACCACTGTCATAGCCGTTTTAAGTCCTTCAAGCACAAAATATTTCACACCTATCCTTACTTGTAAGTTAATTTATTTCTTTATCTAATTTACCGTTTACTTATGATGCCATTACACCCCCTTTTTTTGTGTGAAATAATGTTACACACAAACACAAGTACACAACCCTTTTGTTAAAATCACCATCGACTATGTTCATCCCCCATTTGATTAAGTTTCCTAACTTTATACTTGCTTATGATATAGCTTTTTGTATAATCCCCTCTCAAGTTTTTATTGTTAATGAAAAAATAGCTTCATCACCACGAGAGATATTATATTATAGTATGAGCTTTATATGTGTGTGAAACTTTCACTTTCATGTAGGAAATCAATTATAAAAGCACCATGAAATGTTCAAATAATAAGAAGAAAAAAGGTCTTACATATGATAACATATAATATATCTAAAGACATCTTGTGCCCCACCCAGACCTAAAAAATAATTTATAATACATCAAAATGTGTTTGAATATTAGTTAATTAATGTGGGAAAAACTAGGTTTGTGTCTATTACTCCCTCCGTATCTAAATAATAGTCGTTTAAGGTTGATGCATGGTTATTAAGAAAATGATTAATTGTATTGATTTTGATGGTAAAATTAATATCATTTACTATAACACCCTTATTAATTGTAGTTAGTGGAGTAGTTAAGTTGGATGAAGTTCAATAAATAAAGATATTATAATGGAAAAAAAATAATAAATGATGTATTGGTATTCTAAAGTAACAATTATTTTGAGAAAAAGAAAAATGGATAAAAAGACAGTTATTGTGAAACGGAGGGAGTAATAAGTTTTTTGGATTACAAACGTTTGTGTCTATTAATAGAAGGGATTAGCTTTTCACAATATATGACGAACAATATCTGAGAACTCCTCAAACATCTCTAACAAACGAAAGCCACGAGCTAACAAAAGATTACAAAATGTGAAACAAAAACATATTTCAAGTAGACATGAACAAATGTTTGTGTAAAAAATGTGAATCCATTCATGGATCTTTGAAAGTGATATGAAAGCAACATTAGTTTTTATTATTGTTTGGCATTGAGTGTTTAACATTTTTAAGTAATTAGTATATCAAATAGTAAAACACAAGCAATGTTACGGAATGGATGGATTTTGAACATCTTAAATAAGTGATAAGAATTCTCCTCCATAAGAAGAAAATTCAGTTTGATATGGAGAACTCATTGAGTGTCAAATAATTTTTTTTGAAATATATTAGTCACCACTAAAAAAACGGTAGAATTTTATACATGTAACATTTTATTAAAAAAAAAAAACAGCAATATTCTTCTACACACAAGGAAAAAAACAACCAATATAAATACTGGTACCGTTTGAATTTATTATAAAAGGGAAATGAGTCTTATTTTCTGGGATTTTATGGGAGGATCTATTTTCCAAGATATAATATTATAATAATATATGTAATAATTTTTAGTCAAAAAAAGATATAATAATATTGTATCGAAAAATAAATGTAATGAATTATAAAGAAAATATTTAATTATTAAATGCTTATCCAAAATTAGTTGACAATTGCAAATATATTTGAATGTTTTTATTTTTGAATGAAAGAAAGGTTTTTTTTTCTTTTCACATATTGAGTATCATCTTTTCGCAACTGCAAAACTAATCTTTCAAGATATTTAAAATTGTTGTATTTTTGTGACTGAATTCGAATTCAGAATCTCTAGTTAACCCGAAAGAGATCTCTTCCAATTTTATCCAAGTGCTCTTAGGTAAAGAAATGTTAGAGAATGTTAAATCATTAAATTTTTATTTTAATTCATATGATAAAATCATATTAATTAATTTTCTTTATTTTATAATAATACCATAAAAGTCAAACAAAGTTTTTTTATAATAAAATAAGTTTCATTTAAATGTTTTATTTTTACAAAGTTTCATTCAAATGTTAAAAAAAGTAGAATACAATCAACATGACTATGAATTGAGACATATCCCACCCACATTTAGTTTTTTTTTTTTTCCTTTGAAAGGCTTTTAAGTTATTTACACACTAACATTATCCACTTAAATTAAGTTTATAGAGTATATCCCAATATAACTATTGAATTTTCTTCTTTTTCGATATATCTCGTGTAACACCTTATAATTCACCACCTTTATCCAATATCTCATCTCAACTTGGACGTACAATGAATCTCAGCTCATGAGGATGGAAACTAATTAATTCAAAATAAGGTTACTTTTGAATTCCAAATAAGGAAAAAAATAAGGTGACACGTGGTTTTAATTTCAGTTTCTTTGCACTTGGTGAACAATAAACTGTGTCAAGTTTTAAACTTAATTAATATTACTTTGGTCTTAATATAAAAAAAATATGTCAAACAAAGTTTATGTATTTTTTTTTTACAAATGTATCTAGTCAAAAATTTGAATCAATACATCTTTTACGTTTGACTTTCTTTTTGTTTATATTTGAGTTGAATTGATCGAAGAAATATGACCAAAGATTATTTTTTATAATTGAAAAAAAACATTTTTTGACTATTCGGATTTTTATACACAATTTTTTTTTATATGGTAATCAAATTTAATAATAAATCTATTGCTTGGATATGAAATAATACAATTAATATATATGACTTTTTGTCCATCATTAATTCTCTCACAAACACATGAATGCAGGCAATAGAAGAACTTCAGTTTGTGCAATCAACATACTCAAACATGAAATCTCTTTTACCTGCAAGTCTGAATGGTGATAACAATGAAGAATCAATCTTGTCTTCATACAATTCTTGGCTAGTAAGTTCAACAATTACATACCCAATTTAAATGTACTTTATGACATGTACTTAACCTTCTATACATATTTTGTGATCATTTTTTTTTTTTGAGGGAACATATTTTGTGATCATAATAATGCATTCATGAGTAATGATCCATTATCGTATGTAAACATCTACTATTGTTCATTCTTCATATTGCTTTTACAATATTTGTTTTTTTTATAATCTAAAATCCACTGATGTATTAACTCTTTTGCTTAAAGGAAAACCATCCTTCTGCATTGGAAAATTTTGAAAAAGTGATGAACATTGCAAGAGAGAAAAAGATTGTTGTGTTCTTAGATTATGATGGAACACTCTCTCAAATTGTCGATGATCCTGATAAAGCTTACATGACTGATGCTGTAAGTACTTTGCAAATAAATATTAGTGATTTTGTGATATCTAAGTATTTTTTAGGCCAATTATATGGTAAACAACTGAGAAAAATCTTGCATTATGCATAAGTTAGTTTTTATTATGGATCAATAAACTTTACTATTCAATCAAATGAGATATAATATAACTTATTGATTCAATTGTGAAAAAGATACTTGCGCATGATGCAAGACCATTTTGTTTATGCATGTTAGGTAAAGTTTTTTTTTTTTAATGAGAAAATGTTAACAAGTTCATGGTTATAAGATTGTCATTTTGAGTGTCATGTCCAAAATATTAACTTGGTGCCTTATTTATTGTTATAAGACACGCACGCACGAGCGTGCCCACACACCCACTTACACGCGTGTCATATATACACATATGATGTGAATTCGGAACTCAATCAATAAGCAAAACAATCACAAACAACAACAACAAGTCTAGATCTAAGTTAGCTACCAAGTATACATAATATAAAATCACAATCGAACCAAAGAACAAGATAAAGAGAGTAATAGAATAGAGAACAACACATCAAAAATTTATTCACCTATTTTGACCCAACAATGACCTTCGTCTGGAGGAGATAGATCTCTCCACTTCACTATCAAGCAGTTTCTTACAAAGAGTTACAAGAAATTAGTTTCAACAAGCGCTCAAAGGGCACACCTAATATCTACTCTTTTTCTCGAATCTCTTTTCGTGATCAAGATGCTCAATGATTTCCCTAACCAAGGTGTTTACAAATTATTTCCTAACACTAGAATCTAACCCCAAAACGTACCAACCCTTAGACTTTGATTTAATAAGGATCTCCTCTTTTGATCTCCTAAGATTCATCCAAGTTGCTCACAAAGACTCATCTTCTCATGTGTTTCCTATCTTCCCCAAGTCATGAATCTCTTCCCAAAATGCAGCAACCCTTTCCCAAGAGCCTCCTCTTTTGGTTCTCCAAGGTTCACATTTTGACCCATTGAATCTCACTCAAAGACCTCAACTCTTAACCTCTAAGTTTCCTAAAAGTTTCATCTATTGTACATGAGATTCTCAAGATCATGCAACAAATGGGTCAAAGACTGCTTATATAGTGTTTTGATTCCTAGCAAATTGCGTCACAATTTTTCTAGATCGCACCACAATTTTCAGTTGCGTACACAATCCTACTACCAGCAGGCAAAATCGAGATACGATTTCACCCAATCCCAACATAATTTTGGACGAATCAAACCAAGCAACCAGAAGCATCTAACCGCGATACGATTTTGACAGAAACACAAACATCAAACTTTGAGTCAAATTTCAACAAAATATTTATATATTATGATATGCAGATATAGCCTACATAAAAGATGTGCAAAAAGCTATCCATTCTATGTTTTAATACAACCTGGAGTGAAAGTTTAACAATATTAGTATAAAAATATGAATTACACAAAAGCTTGTGAAATGCTTTTATCCTTGTCAAATTTTAGCAAGAAAATAAATAAATTGGTGCCACCAATTAATGGTGTTTTGTGCAGCCACACCCTCAGAGTCACCGTGAGTACTCATGTTGAATTTATTTGCTCTAAAGCTTAATTGTGAATTTCAAATACAGATGCGTGCAGCTGTGCGTGAAGTTGCTAGTTATTTTCCTACTGCCATTATTAGTGGAAGAAGTAGAAATAAGGTAAAACATTCACTTAATTAATACTGAATCATATAGATATCCTTTTTTTCTTAGGCTCTTTGCATTGTTCCTTTTTAGTCTAGTATTTACATGACATTCATTTCTCTTTTGACATGTAGGTTTATGATTTTGTGAAATTGAAAAATATTTACTATGCTGGAAGCCATGGAATGGACATATCAACTTCACTGGGGTCTTCCAAGTATCATGATAAGAATCATCAAACAAAGGGTGTTGATGAAAAGGTTTACAAGCATTTTCCTTTTTTCTTTTCTAATTTGTGTGTACAATATTTTTATATTTTTTTTTATGAAATTCACATTTCTCTTATTATCATAACAATCTTGTTTGAGACATACATAACAATAAGAATAACATTTCTCTTAGAGGAAGTATACTTCAACAAAGTGATGTGGTTTTTATGTCGCTCGGAATTATACTTCCGAAAAAATATTTTAAGACATAATTGTGATATTTTAGAAACAAAGGAGGGAAAAAAAACTCTCTTCGTACATCATAATCTTCACTTGATTACCTAATTAGCTAGGTCAACCCGATAGGGTTTCATGAGTTGTATCTAGGGTTCATCAAAACTCGCATAATTTAGTTAGAAATTGAATTAATAATATGATTTTAATAACTTAGAATTTGTCCTTCAAAAAAATAACTTGAATTTGTCATTAACGTCTCATAATGTATTTTAGGGTAATGAAGTTGTACTTTATCATCCAGCAGAAGAATTTTTACCAACAATCCAAGAGGTAATATTATTCATTAATTTGTTCTTAAAATGAACAAACTTCTTTATGTACCCTTTGGTTCTTCATATATCATTTTCTTCTACTCATCAATGTTTTATTAATTTGTTATTTATAGATAATTAAGATTTTGAAAGATAATATAAGAGTGATAAATGGTTCGACCATTGAGGATAATACGTTTTGTTTCACGGTACACTACCGCCGTGTGAAAAATAGAGAGGTATGAATTAGATTCATTCTAGATTAATTAACACATCTTATGTAAAAGAAATTATATACACTTATATATGTTGTTGCTTCTCTATATTATAGGATGTTGAAGTTCTCAAAGAAATTGTTGAGTCTATTATGAAAGATTACCCTGATTTTCTCATATCAGGAGGGAAAGAGGTACAATAATTCTAATGGTTGCTATTGTTATAGATTCTTTTTTTAAAAACCACTACTTGAAAGAAAAATAATTAATGACGGAGAAAATGAAATCTCTTTCTTATTTATCAGTCTTTAAATTAGTGACCAATTTTATGGTTTCCTTCTCTAAATTTGTCTTGTTAATTTAACTTCTTTTAGTAGTGAAAATTAGTATATGGATTCTTAAACTTAACATAAGTTGAATGTTTTATATTAGATTATGGAGATACGCCCAAATGTGAACTGGAATAAAGGCGATGCTCTAATGTATTTTCTTGACACTCTTGGATATAACACCTTTGATGATGTTCTACCAATATACATTGGAGATGATAGAACAGATGAAGATGCTTTTAAGGTATGTTTGGTTAAAATAGAAAACTCATTTTGAAGAGATGTTGATTTCAAAGAATAATATTTCCTTACGATATTTATTTATTAACTACTCCATCTATTCTAAAATAAGATCATGCTACCGACTGCGACACTTGTTCAAGAAAAAAAAAACATAAAACATAAATTTTGTTTTGAAAAGATTTTTTTTTACAATTATTTTAGAATGGATGGAGTATTGTTTTTAATCCATGTTAAACATTTATACAATCAAAAGAAAAATTGTTCAATATATGAAGGTTAAGTTGAAGTTGATGAGGATGTAAATTGTAATGCATGCAGATTCTAAAACAAATTGGAGGAGGTTTTCCAATTGTTGTTTCTTCAATTGCTAAAGAGACAAATGCTTCATATTCTCTGCGTGACCCTGCTGATGTTAAGACATTCTTGACACATTTAGCAAAATGGAAGAAGAACTTGATTCATAAAACTAAACAACGTTGAAGATAAAGTGATGATGGGTGGATAAACTAATTTAAGGCTGATTTTGTCCCTTTTAAAGTTACCAAATTAGCCTTGATTTATTTTCTATAGAGAATATTGATTATGTCAATACCAATTGAATAGAAAATGGTTTTGTAAATACATGTCGTACTTCAATTTTAGGTCACATCATTAGTAGATGTAGACTCATCAATCTAAATCATGGTTTAAGGTAAGGTAAGATTTATGAGGCAACAAGGCAATATGGTTGATCATTTGTACCTACCTAGTTGTCATTATTTGGATTGTATTCTTTCTTCTATTGTTCAAACTATTTCCATTGAAATAAATTAAATAATTTCGGACATAAAATAAGTTGTCTTTCAGCAATTTATTTTTTGTAAATTGGAATTAATTAGTAGTTATTTTTTTTTTTCAAATACTTATATTTTTCTCTATATATGTTAAACTATGACTATACATTATTGGCAAAATCCATTTTGGAAATCCTTCTAAACTTTTTTTTGAAGTAAAATTGATTTGCCAATCATCAAGCGAGATTATCTCATCCCAATTAGGTTGACAACAAAGAACCTAACTATCTTGTATTTTAAAATATTATTGGTATTGTCATAGCTAAAAAGTTCCATTTAGAGGGGAACTATATCATTTCCATCATCTAGCTAAAAAGTTCAACTTCAAAGAACTGAAACAAATTGAATTTGGAGAAAGAAGAACACCTTTTGGTTTCAGATGAAGTTCAAAGAATAGCAATGGATGAATGTTCTTTGGGAATTGATTGTTGTATTTGTCTTATAGGTTATGCCCTTCCACTAAGTTCTATCTCAGACAATAAGAGAAGATGATATCGGGTTCCAAAGATTGGTCAAAGGGAACCCCTAAAAGCCAATTTGGGGGCCAGGATAAAACATACTATCATATTTTATCTCAATCCATTGTTTGATAATCAGAAATGATATAAGTTAATCTTAAATAAATGAATTGTAAAATTATATTTGTAATTTATTTTATTTATATTTTCTTATACGGTTAACCTTTAAAAAACATAACATTCGAATGACCAAAGCACGAAACTTAACATAGCATATCCTTGTCATTTTTCCAGAAACAAAACAAACAATGGAAGGTCCTTTTATCAATATGTAGAGGTCACTAATGCCATATTTTCTTTCCTGAGTTTTTTCACCGGAGATGTCCATTTAAAATCTCCACCATTCAATTGTTTAATTTTATGATTTTAACGTGACTAGATTAAGCCAAATCAGTGGTTGAGATTCCACTGGACCCTCTAATCACAAGAGACAACCCGCGTTCCATACAAGGCATGATTAATTCATAAACTATTTGATCGAATGCATGTTGTTGACCGTTGCAATAAAGATTCACACAACAAATTCATCTCGCACAGACGTTTCCTTGCTGTAGTATATGTTGTTAAATGATAATTCATCTAGAACTACAAAAGATACGACATAGTAATTAAAATTTAGGAGTTCCAAGTCTTAAGATCAAATTATAATGGGGCATTTCAACTCAAGAATATTTCTCTCTTACACAAGACCGACTTGTCGGAAATTGAATGAAATGAATACATAACCTATTTGGAACGTAATCCAGGGACATTTTTAAGACCCATCTTGCCAAGGACAAGTTTAGGAATAGCTGGAGGGTTATCAAGCCCCATGCATCGACTAAACTCATTTGCAAGCTCCACTAACCTATACTTATCTTTCCCAACTTTCTTGTTAGAATTGTAGTAACCAAGCCATGCCTGATATGCTGCTTCTTTATTCTTCATCTCCACATTCGATAGAGCCCTTTCCACCTGTTAACGATTCAAAGTGTTAAGAACGTTTGGAATCACAATGAGTTTGACGAAATCACAATGACACTTTAATTTTGTTGAAGCTCAAAAGCATAGTTTTTGCCAAAATTACGGTGGACACTGCTAAATTCACCGCTATTTTGACTTTATGGTGGCACACCGCACACGGACATTTTTCATTATATCAAAAATAGTCTCCCTTATATATCTAAGTAAATACCTTTTTCTTCGTGTCAGGATCAACTAACGGTACTGGAGCTTTCACAATAGGCAAATCTTTTGCTGTAGCTAAAAAGAACTCTTCCCAAGGAGCTAGTAGCAGTATGCCCTGCCCTTCTTTTCCTTTTCGCCCAGTTCTACCTAGTCGATGTATATACTGTTGTTTATCAGCCGGAAGGCCAACCTGTTCATTGGACAATTGAAGGAAATATAACAATCAATGAAACACAAACTAGGACAGCAGACATCACAATGACTTTGACATATTGAAACAAGTAATAATTTGAGGAAATGAATAAATTGAACACCGGACACGCGTGGGATCGGAAGAGTCGGTGTTAAGATGACGTTTCAAAATTAACAAAAGCATTAAATAATTAACATTTGATCAACCATAACCAAAAGGCTTGCATGTTTAGCAAATGTATATATCGAGTGTCCACTTGAACATGCATTGAACAGGACGTAAATCCATGTAATCCATTCAGGGATGGGGGGAAAGCAGGCTGATAATATAGTCGCAGTGATGACTATGACCATGTCATCAGATCCCTAGCAAAAGTGAAACAAGGAAGGAGTTCCAAATATATTACCTGTACAACAAGAGTAACATCTGGATAATCAACTCCACGTGCGGATACATCAGAAGTAACCAGGATGAGACCCTTTGACTTCCGGAATTCATCAGAAACTCTGGTTCTATAACTCTGTGGCTTTCTTGAATGGATTTCTCTCACATTCAAGTTCAACTCCCCAAGGAGATCAGCAACAAGTCTTGTGACCATAGCAGTTGTGCAGAAAACAAGAACCTGATAAAGCAATAGCTACATTACATATCCTCCAAAACCATGTAAACATGATGGTAAAAGTAAAACTGTGTTGTCAAATCACAGTTTATAATCTAAACAAGCAAAATATTAATCCAAAATATGTTACTTCCTCTGGTCTCAAATATAAACAAAGATTCCTTTTTCAGATTCATTGAATAATTAATGTATATGGTAATATAGACCAGATACATCAGTTATTCAATGAAACTGAAAAAAGAATATTTGCTTATATTTGAGGCCGGTTTTTTTAGTTTGTTACCATGTTATGTGTCTCATAGCAAAAGGACAAAGAAAGACCTAATACAGTTGGTTGCAGATTAGAAAGCAAACCTTATAGTCAACATCATCTGCAATGTGCTCCTTCAGAATAGCATAGAGTAAAGGGAAATGCTTGTCTAATGGTGCAACTAAATGCATTTGGCGGACCTGAAATGATCCAAAACTGCCATAAATAAAGATTAAAAAAATATTATATGATGGCTAGTGCAGCATTTGCATGCATTACCACTCACATGCATATACACATGTAAGCATCTAATGAGTTATTGGCATGAAATTATAACAATTACCTGTGAATGAGTATCCTCCGAGCCCTCCTGAACTGTATTAATATATTCAAAGTCCCTTTTCAGAGCAACATGGCAGACTTGACGCACCTTCACAACAATAATCATACAAGAATAAGCCCAATGCGCATATCTTTTATAAAGCATGAATCACCAAAATTAAAAAGGAAAAACACAAAAAGAAAAAAGACAAACCTCGTCCGGAATTGTTGCAGAAAACATAAGTGTTTGTCGTTGTTTAGGGATTGCTGCAATTATTTTCTCAATATCTTTGCGAAATCCCATGTCTAGTAAATGATCAGCTTCATCGAGCACCAAGGACTTCACCCCCATAAGCCTAGATGCAAAACCAGCAGTATTTTCAATATGATCTCTAAGCCTTCCAGGTGTAGCAACAAGGATCTGTACAAAAAGTAAACAAATAAAGTTAAAGTCTGGAAAACTAGTTTCCCATAAGATGATGATTCGAAAAAGGCAGGCATGAAACCAGATAAATATAGCATGATTATGGTTTAAGCCAATAAAATAAATGGGCAGAAGCTTTAAATGGAATCAATATATCAAAACAATATAGGTCTAACTTCTAGGCTTCCAGCTTTAGAATGGTGATCTTCATTGAATCATTTTTTAAAGGGTAAATACCTCTTTTCGTCCCTGTAATATTAGCGAATTCCGGTTTTAGTCCCTGTAAAAAAAAAGATTTAGATTTTGTCCCTGTAATTTCATATTCTTCCACTTTTGGTCCCTCCTTTCATCACGTCAGCAGAATCTGCATAAATTACGTCCTTGTAATTTCAGATTCGTCCCACTTTTGGTCCCTGTAATTTCAAATTCCTCCACTTTTGGTCCCTCATTTTACGTGCCATGTATGCAGATTCTGCTGACGTGGTGGAATAAGGGACCAAAAGTGGAAGAATATGAAATTACAGGGACAAAATCTAAATCTTTTTTTTTACAGGGACTAAAACCGGAATTTGCTAATATTACAGGGACGAAAAGAGGTATTAACCCTTTTTTAAAACAGTATTTAAGCATTGAATATATAAATGTGCTTCTCTTCATTCATCAAGTATGCAAATTAGTTAATAAGCATGAGTTATGACTGGTTATGAAAATAAATTGTAGATATTTTATTGATTAAGAAAAAATATATCCAACCACTAGACACAGATCAGATGGAGGGTAGTCAAAACCCACTAGTGGCAGAGAAAGACCTAGAAAAACCATAAGAGAAACTAATAAGAAAGATCTAGAGATTAACGAGTTTGATAGAGATATGTTATATGATAGAACATTATGGTGGTAATGCTTGGTTGTAGTTGTTGTATCCAACCAACTGTGATGACTGCAATATATAACACCAATAACAACAATCATTATATTCCGCGTATTTATTTCAGGAAGTTTAGTAGTGTAGGAATAATTCGGAATCTTCTCATTTATTTGATTGTTTGTCTTATCTAAATGCAGAAGGATTTTTTTGGGACACATCTGGAAGTGCAAAAGACTTCAGCCTACAGAAAATAAAATGTTGCTGGCAAAGGAAAAGAACACACCTGGCAAGGATTTGCTTGCATTCGTTTCTGTTCTAAAGCAAGTCTTGTTCCTCCAATCACAACTTGAACACCAATGGTAGGATGATACTTGAGCAGTTTAGTGGCTTCTGCAGCAGCTTGACATGCAAGCTCTCGAGTTGGGCATATGACAAGAACAAAAATTGGCGGACGCCTTTGATCACGATCACTTGGTGGAGACTTCACAACAACTTCAATTGATGGAAGCTGAATAAAAATACTTCAAAAGTTAGTGCAAACTACTATTAATCATCACTAGGTACATAAGCAATAGAACAATAGTCTCCACATCAAAGATTTGTGCTGTTACATTGAAACACAAATGAACTTCTGTTTTGTTCTTTTGTAAAGCATGCCCAATTATATTTTAAAATGTTTTAAGATGAAGGGGGTACTGCCAATGGCTTATAGCAGACCCCATGCCTGAAAAACAAAAAAAAATGAGAAACGGAAATTCTGAATATATCATAATAAAATATCAAACAATGGAGGCCAAGGAATTAAGTAAAGATATCCAATTAAGTAGATTGCTTATTCCAGAGGTAGCTTAGGTGTCTACCCGTTTACTACATATTTAATTTTTTATCACAAAAGAAAAAATGTGAACGGAAGTGCTAATGGTAATTGACAGAGGCCATTAACTACTAATGCACTCAAACAAATACAAATAAAATGACGTACCAAAAAGGCTACTGTTTTTCCCGTGCCTGTTTTAGCCTTGGCCAGGACATCCTTACCTAGAAATGTTAAATGGAATAAGTGCACCATCATAAAGAAAAAAACTCAATATATACAAGAATAATATCAATCAAATCAGGAAAATAATACTTTCTTGCTTAATATTATCAATTATAATAGCCTGTTCTGTTGTTTTGAAAACGGATTAATTACATAGTTATATATGATAGCAACAAAAACTACAAGACAGATAAAGAACAAACCTTTTAGAATTACTGGAAGTGTTGCCTCCTGCACAACAGTCATTTTCTCATATCCAGCATCCTTGATTCCTTTTAATGACAGTGGAGAAACTGAACACTGATCAAATCTGCGGCATCATATCTCGATAATCAGACATACAGAATACAAGAGCAATATAATGCACCAAACTACGATAAGAAGGGTCAAGCACGTGTCAGATTAATGAAAGGGATACTAAACAGCAAACATGTATAAGCACAACGATCACCTTTCTCTCTACATTAGTTATATGCCTATCATCTTCTGCGATTACATGACACCCTGAATATCGCACAAAACCCCACACCAATTTCCAAATTCAAGCCATTAAGAAAGCATGCGGTGTCCTAACCATCGAACATCTTAATCAGTTATATATGCAAAGAATAAAGTACTCCTTTAAAATTCTTCTCCTAATCTATTCCTCCCCCCAAAAAGAGTTCAAGCCTAACAGTTTTGTCAAATCGACCATGGTCCGTCATCCACCATCGCGACCATGGTCCGTCATCCACCATCGACAACATTGAAGCCTAATTACCTAATATTAATCTTATCTAAAACACGGTTCCAGAATCATTGTTAAGTCCTAAACAAAGAGCACCATCACATTCCTTAATTTCTGTTTGTTCTACCCAATAACATAATTTAATACCAATATATACAATCACAATAAAGCAACAAACTTTAAGGCAAATAAGCTAGACCCATAAATAAAAAAACTCAATTTATGAAAACAAACACACATACACACCTAGAATCGCTTAAATAAGAATCACTTCCACCAGATGAAGCAGGTCTAGTAGTATTTGAAACCCCATTTTGTTTACCAAACAAAACACTTCTACTCTTGTTAACTATCTCCTCATCCTCATCATCAATATCACTCTCTTCTTCATCAACATCATCTTCACTAAGAAACTCACCAATACTTCCAGAACCGCCAGCATCCTTAAACTTCCCTCTTTCAACAACTTCATCATTATCACTATCACTACTCAATCCAAACCTTGTTTTTGCATCCAAATTAGGTTTCCCCTTCTTAAAATCACCACCACCTCTTCTCTTCCGGAACCCGCCGTCTCTGACAGCGGGTTCTCTGGAACCTACTCTCTGGGCAGGTTTCAATGTCTCGGCGCGGCCAGTACGCAAATCATCAACCCAATTACTAAGGTCAGCCTCGTCGTCGACGAGGCTTTTGGAAGCCCTGATTCTATCTGGACGGACAGAAAAAGGGCGAGGATGAAACGCAGCGTTGCGGAGTGGGATGTGAGAGAGTTTGAAGAGGGAGAGAGAGTGGAGTTTCATTGGATGGAATTGAAGAAGACGGAGTTGTGATAAGAATAGTTTTGTCATTAGAGCATAGAAGTTAAGTTACTGTGACTGTGTAAAAGATAAGAGAAATGAAAGTGTTTCACTTCACCTCAAGAAAGAGGTTTTTGGAGAAGTGATTAGGGTTTAAGATACTTGTTTCATTTCATACAACACACACAAATATCAGATATTTTCATTTGTCGGTTTCTGGGGTCTGTTTGGTTGGTTAACTTGGTTGATTCCATTCTAAGTAAGAAAAAAAAAAAAAAAAACTTGTGGAAAAGATTTTTTTGTTTTTTTGAATGATTGTACTTTACTCCTCTTGTGTGAAAATCGCACACCAGAAGATCGATTTTTCAACTGAAATTAGCACAAGTATCTTGAATAAGAAGCTTTTACCGTCTAAAGATGATTTATGATAAGTAGCCAGGATTATTATAAAGCCTACGCATAATAAAATTGCAACATATTTATAGGGGTTTACATAAGAAATTGCAAATAAATAATCAAAAAATTAAAAGAAATTGTCCAATTTATAAGAGTTTATATAAGAAATTAAGAGGAATTTACATAAAAAATTGCAAAAAAATTGAGCCAGAGCCCGGGCAACTGTCCAGGCTCGCCGGGCCTTAGAACCGCCCCTGTTTATGATCAATCCATCACATGAAATACTGTTGCTTGTAGTATTCATGGATCTATCAACATTCACCTTGTGTCGATGAATATCAGAAAGATGTTGACGACCATAATTGGTTTTATAAGTAGTTGTGATTAAAATCAAATGTTTTTAATGAATTTTACACTTACAACTGTGATTTTAATAATAATAATCTTCAAGCATTTCTAAATTTTAATCTGCCAATAGAGAAGTCATGTTGTTTTTAAAAGTTTCTCTAATTCTAAATTTTCGTTACTTTAATTTAAATTTTTTATATTTAATGCATTTTATGTTGCGAAAATAATAAGTTTTTTACAAGAACTTTCTATGATATTCTAAACATGATTGCAACAAATTCCAATAATATATGTTTACTAAACAACAAAACTAAAATTTGATGAAGGATAAGTTTGAAAAACGGATGCTTTGTTTGGTAAAAATAATAATTAATAATAAATAAGTTACTTTACACTGAATGAGTTTATGGTTGACAGATAATAAGTTAGGATACATATCATTTGGAAAGAGCTCAATACTCGGATTTTTTGCAACAAGTTAATTTCACACGAGCAACTACTTGATGGTACCAAACTACATATTTGGTGATTGCTTAAGACTTACAAACTAGCTTCTTTTTTTCTTGTTAATTGTTTGACTTTGGATCGTTTTTTGTTTTCGTATGTTGATATTGGTTTTGATCTCTATTAGGCACATCTTGTGCTTGATCGAGTCTATATAATATATTTTGTTTTTGGTTTCTTCAAAAAAGACTAATAAGATAGTTTATAGTTGATAGCAAATAAGTTAGTTGATTGATTCTATAGTATTTGATAAAATTAGTGGTTGAACTAGTTTATAACATGAAAATATTATATTTCATTAATATTTAATTTTTTATTGATATTACAAGAGTAAAATTGAGAGAAAGAAATATAAGTCATAAGCTGTTTAGATTAAATTGACAAAAAAAACAAAATTAGCTAATGAAAATAAGCTTTTATAATCTCATGAAAAAATGAAGGTTATTAATCAAAGCTTTCTGTACCATACCCTAAAATATTTTGTCAAACAGACCCTAAAGTATGTCATTTTACAAAATGAATCTTTCACGTGTATACGAGCAAATAAGCTATAAGCTAAAAAATGTTTGGTGAAACAAACCTAAAAATGTGTCATTTTTATGGGGCCAAAAACCAAATTGATACTTGTATGGGGATGTGTAAAAAAAGTTAGTTAGGTATAACTATAAGAAAGGAAATTGAGTCTTCTGCTTACTATACCGCCAGCCGGTATCTACAAGTGCAGTCCGCCGCAGCCGAGACCATGAGCCCTGCTGCTGTCCAGAGTGCGGCTGCCGACAAACACGGTAGGTCCCGATCACGGAAGAAGAAAAATAACGTTAACGGTTCTTCTTCTTCATTGGGGAAGAAAAGAAAAAGTGACGATGGTGATGATTTGAGAATGGAAAAACCTAATAAGAAGAACTCAAAAAGAAAGGTTCAGCTGAGTAATGATAATGATGATAACGAAGTGATAGCAGCAGAAGTAGGAAATTTGAAGGTTGTTAATGGTGGTGATGTTAGTTCTGGAATTGTTGGAGTAACTGCTTCTTATTTAAGTGATTCAAGGTATGTGTCTGTTTTTGTGTTTCTTTTCATAAATTTAGGTTTTTTTATTATTGGGTTTGGTTTATTTTCCTCAAAGTTTGTTGCTTTATGTGTGATTGTGTCTTGTTTGTTTTCGTAAATGGTTAAGGTTTCTGTCTTATTAGTTATTAATGAATTTCGTTTATTTTCCTTAATTTGTAGCTTTATATGTGATTGTGTTTTTTTATTTTTTTATTTTTATATTGTATGTATGTATGTGTTTGTGTCTTGTTTGATTTCATAAATGATTAAGGTGTCTAATTTATTTGTGGGTTTATTTTATTTTCCTTAAAGTTTGTTGCTTTATGTGTGATTGTGTTTGGTTTTTTTGATATTGTATGTTTTAGGCTAATGTGTCCTTTGTTCAAATGATTTTGGAACTGTGTCTTTGATATGAGCAATATTGAGAATATGAGCTTGTGGAGTGAAATACTTGTTTTTTTCACACAAACATGATATAAGTGACTTATTCTTAGGTAATTACTAATTAGGCCATGTTTTGATGAACAGCTTATAGCATAAGTGGTTATGATGATAAGTGCTTATGTATAAGCTATTTCTATAGCAAAAGATAAAATAAGTTGAATTGTTTTGGTATAAGCTATAAGCTGTTTTCATTAGCTATATTGGAGAACATATGAAAATAAGCTGAAAACAGCATATGATAAATGTTATAAGTTGTTTTCATAAGTTCTCTCTCAAACAGTCGCAAAACTTATGCAAGTAGAATCTCAAATAAGCCTTGGTTAAAAAAAAAAGAAGCTCAAATAAGCCAATCCAAACAGACCCATAGACTTTAACTTTTTTCGGGGGAAGAATTGATTAAGGTCCTGTATGGTTAGGATAATACATGCTTTGGAAATTGGTGTGGGGATTTGTGCAACCTTTGAGGATAGTCATACAACTAATATAGTAGGAAATGTGAGCCTTATGCTTATACATGCCTACGACCCTTCTTATCCTAGTTAACTGCATTATCTATACTGCTCTTGTGTTACGTGTGTCTGATTTGAGAGATGATGCCACAGATTTGACAAGTGTTCAGTCTCCCCACTGTCATTAAAAGGAGTCAAGGATGCGGGATATGAGAAAATGACTATTGTGCAGGAAGCAACACTTCCAGTAATTCTAAAAGGTTTGTTCTTTTTCTTGGCCATTGAGGACGTGGAATAATCTTAAGAAAATAAATCATAGTTGTGGTGTCATTTTTTTGTGGTTGTATTCTTCAACTTTGTTAGAAATTAAGAGATGTCATATCATATATGTTGAGTTTATTTATGATGGCACACTTACTCCAATTAACATTTCTAGGTAAGGATGTCCTGGCCAAGGCTAAAACCGGCACGGGAAAAACAGTGGCCTTTTTGGTACGTCTTTTTATTTGTTTTTGTTTCAGCGCATTAGTAGTTTATGGTTTATCTGTCAATCATCATTATAGCACTTTTCTTCATAATATTTCTTTTGCGAGCGTCAATGAAATTAAGGTAAAGCAAACACCAAAGCTACCTTTGGAATAAACAGTCTACTTAATTGGATCTCTTTACTTAACTCATTGGTCTTCTTTGTTTGATACTTTATTATGACATACATAATTTCTGTTTCTCTATTTTTTATTATTTTTTGTTTTAAACACATGGAGGCTGCTATGAGCCATTAGGACCCCTTTTAATTTTACTTGTTCGCGGTGAAAGTATTAAAGGAAGTTCCATGTTGATCACAAATCATCTCAAAACTGTTTAGAATATTAATAATCAGGCGCGACTTACAAAAAAAACAGAAAAGAAGACTATTTTAGTTTCAATGTAACAGCACAAATGTTTGATGTATAAACTAATTGATTGTTCTATTGCTCATGTAGTAAGAGTGAAGATTAGTAGTTTGTACTTATTTTTGAAGTATTTTTATTATTCAGCTTCCATCAATAGAAGTTGTTGTGAAGTCTCCACCAAATAATCGTGGTCAGAATCAAACACCAATTCTTGTTCTTGTTGTATGCCCAACTCGAGAGCTTGCATGTCAAGCTGCTGCAGAAGCCACTAAACTGCTTAAGTATCATCCCACCATTGGTGCTCAAGTTGTGATTGGAGGAACAAGTCTTAGTTCAGAACAGAAACGCATTCAAAAAAATCCTTGCCAGGTGAGTTCTTTTTCTTTGCCACAAAAATTTATTTTTGTAGGCCTAAGCCTTGTGCTTTGCCATATATACGTATCCGATGCTCGTATTGTATCGGTGCATTATAGATCAGAACTAACATTTTTAAATTAATTATGTATACATCAAGGAAGAGAAGCACGTGTCAAAAAAAAAAAAAAAGAGGAAGAGAAGCGAATTATTATATTCAAGGGTTTAATACTGTTTTAAAATACAACTCTATGAAGATCGCCTTTTATTTTCATGGCTTAAACCATAATCATGCTGCATTAATCTGGTTTCATGCCAACCTTTAGCAAATCATCATCTTCGACCAAACAAGTTTTCCAGATTTAACTTTATTTGTATGCTTTTTGTACAGATCCTTATTGCTACTCCTGGAAGGCTTAAAGATCATATTGCTAATACTGCTGGTTTTGCATCTAAGCTTATGGGGGTGAAGGCCTTGGTGCTTGATGAAGCTGATCAGTTACTAGACATGGGATTCCGCAAAGATATTGAGAAAATAATCGCTTCAGTCCCTAAACAACGACAAACACTTATGTTTTCTGCAACCATTCCGGACGCGGTTTGTCTTTGTTTCTTTTTTTCCTTTTCCTTTTTAGTTTTGGTGATTCATGCTTTATAAAAATGCATATTGGACTTATTCTTGTATGATTACTGTTGTGAAGGTGCATCAAGTCTGTAATGTTGCTTTGAAAAAGGATTTTGAATTTATTAATACAGTTCAGGAGGGTACTGAGGAGACACATTCACAGGTAATCGTTAATAATTTCATGCTAACAACTAATTAGAAACTTAATTGTACTTGAATGAATTGATTTGAATTGCTTGAGAGAAATTATTGTCAGCCCTGTTATTTATAACCAAGTAATTGACATTAAATCCCTTAAGTATTGGGATAAGAATCAACAAACCTAATCTATAAAGATATAACACCCTCCAGTCATTATTATAAACAAAAATATATTCATTCATTAAATGATGTATGTGGTCTATAATAAATATCATATACATCATTAATTGAATGAATCTAAAATGTAAATTTTTGCTTATAATAGTGACCGGATGGTGTACATAGCAGAAAATAGTTCAAATTCAAATCGTATATGTATCTTAATTAACAGTGCATATACATGTTTGAGGAAATGTATGAACATATACACTAAGCCAGCATATAAAATCTTTTTATGATCTTTATTTATATGAGGCTTTGGATTATTTCAGGTCCGCCAGATGCATTTAATAGCCCCACTAGACAAACATTTCTCTTTACTCTCTGTTATTCTGAAGGAGCACATTGCCGATGATGTTGACTATAAGGTTTGCTTTCTAATCTGCAAACAACTGTATGTTAGTTTTTTCTTTGTCCTTCACTATGAGGCACATAACATGGTAACGAAATTTAAAATATATATATATATATATATATATATATATATATATATATATATATATATACACACTGATTTTTCAACAGTTTTATTTTTTCAATCCTGTTTCACTTGTTTTTTGAGTATGTCTAATGTAGCTATTGGTTTGTTAGGTTCTTGTTTTCTGCACAACTGCTATGGTCACAAGCCTTGTTGCTAATCTCCTTGGGAAGTTGAATTTGAATGTGAGAGAAATCCATTCAAGAAAGAATCAGAGTTATAGAACTAGAGTTTCTGACGAATTCCGGAAGTCAAAGAGGCTCATCCTGGTTACTTCGGATGTATCTGCACGTGGAGTTGATTATCCCGATGTTTCTCTTGTTGTACAGGTAAAATATGTGGATTCCTTGTTTCACTTCTACTATATTATCACCATGCCCGTGCCCATCACATAATGGATTACACAGACTTATGTCCTGTTCATTGCATTTTCGAAAGGAACTCAATACATCCATTTGCTAAAAGTGCAAGCCTTTTGGTTATGATTTGATAGAATTTAAATTATTTAATGCTTTTAATTTTCATGTTTCCTCCATTTGTCCAATGAACAGGTTGGCCTTCCGGCTGATAAACAACAGTATATACATCGACTAGGTAGAACAGGGCGAAAAGGAAAAGAAGGGAAGGGCATACTGCTACTAGCTCCGTGGGAAGAGTTCTTTTTAGATTCCACAAAAGATTTACCTATTGAGAAAGCTCCAGTACCATCGGTTGATCCCGACACTAAGAAAAAGGTATTTACTTGGATATATACAAGGGAGTCAATCCTTGATTTCTTCTAATGATTTGGCAGAATTATATTGTGGCATTGCCGCCTTGGTTTCGTCAAACTCATTGATTCCAAACTTGCTCTAACATTTTGAATTGTTAACAGGTGGAAAGGGCTCTATCCAATGTGGAGATAGAGAGTAAAGCAAAAGCATATCAGGCATGGCTTGGTTACTACAATTCTAACAAGAAAATTGGGAAAGATAAGAAGAAATTAGTGGAGCTTGCAAATGAGTTCAGTCGATGCATGGGACTTGATACTCCTCCAGCTGTTTCTGGGCTTGTCCTTCGCAAGATGGGTCTTCAAAATGTCGCTGGTTTACGTTCCAAATAGGTTATTTGTCCATTCCATTCAATTTTGACAACTCAGTTTTGTGTGAGAAAAATACTATTGAGTTAAAAATGGTCCCTTATGATTTGATTTTAAGACTTGAAACTTCTAAATTTCACTTATTGTATTGCCAATCTTGTAGTTCTAGATGAATTATCATTTGACAAAGAAATGCAAAACGTCAGTGTCAGATGAATTTGTAATATGAATCACACTATGTTGCAACTGTCCCAGCTTTGAAAAAAGGAAATCTATGGTATAGTTTATATGACTTTAGCCTACTTTGTATGATTTTTTTTTTCAATTAAAGGATAGTTGTTTCAAAACCAACACAACGGATTAGCCAGTTAAACATATTTAAGATTTTTTTAAGGAGAATGATATCATGTGCCCTAAGGGTTAGGAGTAGACGGGATAAGATGTTGATGTATCTTAAGAAAAGGTGACATTGTGCAAATTCTGATCAAAATTGCCCGAACAATAATTTAAGTACCAAGGTATCTTCAATTGTTCAAAACCGTCCGAAGATATTTCAAGTACTATAATCACCCACTCATATTTGAATGATTGTACAAATGATTTAACCAGTAATAAACGTGTTTCAGTTAGTGCCTCTTTAAATGATTGTATTGGTCTTTGTGATTTTTCTTCTTCTTATAAATAGGATCTGATTAAGTACTACTATATTAAAGACTACTTATAAAACATGAGACTAATTATGTTTAATTATTTGAGGAACAAAACAGGAGAGGCTAATTTTTTGAGGAACAATGTAGTAGAAAAAGTATACAAAGTGGGTTAAGGGACAAAATTGAGAGTCTTCTCTTATATAGATTTTTCAGTTGAGATGTTATGTTATGATTTTGGATAGAGGTATTTATGGGTACGAGTTGACTCGTATATCCAAATTAATTCAATTTGCATTTCAACCCATTATAATTAAGTTCTAATCTAAGTCGAACCAATCCATTTTAATCCGAAGGTATTTCGTTTGAATATTAGGTTTGACATTTTAAACCAATGTACCTTAAACTGAGCCATAGACGTGACATATACTTTAATTTATTTATTTTTAAATTGTTTGTCATGGTATGCTTACCATTTTTTCCGACTTTCTTTTATTAGTTATATTTTTTATGAATTATGCAAACCGATATCTTAAAAAAAATGTTTAAAATATTTGCGTTTAAAATATTTGTATTCAATGCATTTTATGTTGCAAAAATTGTAGTTTTTTTACGAAATTTTTTTATAATATTCTAAACATGATTGTAAAAAAATCCACTAATATATGTTTACTTTAACAACAAAACTAAAACTTCCCTTAAAAAACAAACTAAACCAAAACTTCTTGAAGGATAATTTTGTTTAGTAAAAAACGATTAATATCGATAAGCTACTTTACAACGAAATTGAGTCCTCTGTTTACTAGTCCGCCGCAGCCGGTATCTACAATGCAGTCCGCCGCAGCCGAGACCATGAACCCTGCTGCTGTCCAGAGTGCGGCTGCCGAGAAGCACGGTAGGTCCCGGAAGAAGAAGAAGATGAATAATGTTAACACTTCTTCTTCTCCTTCTTCGGGGAAGAAAAGAAAAGGTGATGATGATGATTTGAGAATGGAAAAACCTAATAAGAAATCAAAAGGAAAGGTTCAGTTGAGTAATGATAATGAAGTGATAGCAGCAGCAGGAGAAAATTTGACGGTTGCTGGTGGTGGTGATGTTGGTTCTGGAAAGGTTGCTGTAACTGCTTCTTTTTTAAGTGATTCAAGGTATGTGTTTGTTTTCATAAATTTAGGTTTTTTTCCCCTTTAAAGCTTGTTGATTTATGTGTGATTGTATCTTGTTTGTTTTCATGAATGATTAAGGTGTCTAATTTATTTGTGGGTTTATTTTATTTTCTTTAAAGTTTGTTGCTTTATGTGTGGTTATATTGTTCAAATGATTCTGGAACTGTGTCTTTGATATGAGCAATATTGAGAATATGAGCTTGTGGAGTGGAATACTTGTTTTTTTTCTCGCACAGACATGGTATAAGTGGCTTATTCTTAGTAAGTAGGTCATGTTTTGACGAACAGCTTATTTGCAGCTTATAGCATAAGCGTTTCTCATGATAAGTGCTTATCTATAAGCTATTCTATATAGCAAAAGATTAAATAGTTAAATTGTTTTGGTATAACCTATAAGCTGTTTACATTAACTATATTGGAGAACTTATGAAAATAAGCTGAAAACAGCATATGATAAATGTCATAAGCTGTTTTCATAAGTTCTCTCAAACAGTCGCAAAACTTATGCAAGTAGAATCTCAAATAAGCATTGGTAAAAAAATAAAAAATACTCAAATAAGCAAATTCAAGCAGACTCTTAGACTTTAACTTTTTTCAGGGGAAGAATTTGTAAAGAAGCATTATATTCTTTGCATATATAATTAGGGCAGCGCTTCAGTGCCTTTAAGGCGCCAAAGACACATGCATTTGAGGCTTTGACCCAATCAGACCCTGCCATGTGTCACTGCATTATTTAAAAAATAAAAAGAAATTAAAACTTGGTTTTTTACAACAGAGAAGAGAGAAGACATTTTGCAGAAAGCAAATTAGAAGTATAAACCCAGACCCAATCTTTGCAACCTCACTTCAGCCAACAATTCACCTCACTTCAACAAGAATTTAAATCTCAAATTCCAATCATTAAAATCAAAAACTAAAAGATGTTAATTAATTTACATTACAATAGATGAATTCAATCAACAGGGTTTGATTCATCATTCCCATCACCATGATACCCACCTCCCAGATGACAAATAGTATCCCAAATGACATCAGGAACAGGAACGACAGAAAGCCTACGTTGCTTCAACAGAACAAAATCCTTCAAATGTTTCATCTCCTTCAAATCAACCGGCCTCCTCATTTCTCCAACAGCTTACACATCCACCGCACCGTTGTCGTCTTTGTCGTCGGTGTACCATTCCTTGACGACAGGAACAACGCCGACGATGCGTCGGGACTTAGGACCGGAGTGGTAGAAGAAGCAGAGAACATTGAGTGACATGGATTTGAGATATCTATGAGCTTGTTTGTTTTTAACGCCATCCCATTTACTTATCCCTCCATTTGCTTCTTGATCCTCCCATGACCACTCAGACGGTTCTGTTTTCAGCAGAAACCGCTTCACTTCCTTTCCCATCTCTCTCTCTCTCTCTCTGTCTTGGTGTTGTTATGCTTCTCTGTTCTAAGAATCAAGTTTTCATTTTTTATTTTTTAAATAATACAGTGACACGTGGCATGGCCTGATTGGGTCAAAGGCATGTGCCTTTGGCGCCTTTAAGGCACTGAAGCGCTGCCCATATAATTAAGGTCTTGTATGGTTAGGATGATATAGGCTTTCTTACTGGCTTGAATTTGGAAATTGGTGTGGGGTTTTATGCGACTTTTAGCATAGCCATACAACTAATAGAGGGAAATGTGAGCCTTATGCTTATACATGCTTTTGACCCATCTTATCCTAGTTTACTGCATTATATATATTGCTCTTGCATTCTGTGTGTCTGATTTGAGAGATGATGCCACAGATTCGACGAGTGTTCAGTCTCCCCACTGTCATTAAAAGGAGTCAAGGATGCGGGATATGAGAAAATGACTATTGTGCAGGAGGCAACACTTCCAGTAATTCTAGAAGGTTTGTGCTTTTCCTTGGCCATTGAGGACGTGGAATAATCTTAAGAAAACAAATCATAGTAGAAGTATCATTTTTTTGAAGTTGTGTTCTTCAACTTTGTTAGAGATTAAGAGATGTCATCTCATATATCTTGAGTTTATTTATGATGTTGCATTGAACTTACTCCAATTAAAATTTCTAGGTAAGGATGTCCTGGCCAAAGCTAAAACAGGCACGGGAAAAACAGTAGCCTTTTTGGTACGTCTCTTTATTTGTTTTTGTTTGGGTGCATTATTAGTTAATGGTTTATCTGTCAATTTATAGCACTTTTCTTCATAATATTTCTTTTGCGAGCGTCAATTAAAGTAAGGTAGAGTAAATACCAAAGCTACCTTTGGAACAAACAATCTACTTAATTGGATCTCTTTACTTAACTCATTGGTCTTCTTTGTTTGATATGTTATTATGCAATGTGGAATTTCTGTTTCTCTCTTTTTTTATTGTTTTTTGTTTTGTTGATATTTATTGATTAAATAAATAGTAAATATTATATTTACATTGTAAATATATTTTCCTTATTCACTAAGTAAATTAGGATAGAATATTATGTAGAATATTTATTCTGTAAATATATCATAGCTTAGTCTCCAAGCTACTTAACTCTATATAATAGACATTCCGTAGTGCTATTCAGTCACACGGTTATTTCAGCATATGTCTCTCTTTTCTCTGTCATTCAACATGTTTTACACATATGGAAGCTTCTATAAGCCATTAGGACCCCTTTTTCTTTTACTCATTTGCAGTGATAATACTAAATGATGTTCCATGTTGATCAAAAATTGTCTCAAAGCTGTTTAGAATATTAATAATCAGGCATGACTTACAAAAGAACAAAAAAGAAGACTATTTTAGTTTCATTATAATTTGTAACAGCACAAATCTTTGATGCAGAAGCTAATTGACTGTTTGTATTGCTCATGTTGTGAGATTGAAGATTAGTAGTTTGAACTTATTTTTGAAGTATTTTTATTATTCAGCTTCCATCAATTGAAGTTGTTGTGAAGTCTCCACCAAGTGATCCTGGCCAAAGTCAAACACCAATTCTTGTTCTTGTTGTATGCCCAACTCGAGAGCTTGCACGCCAAGCTGCTGCAGAAGCCACTAAACTTCTCAAGTATCATCCTACTATTGGTGCTCAAGTTGTGATTGGAGGAACAAAGATTGTTTCAGAACAGAAACGCATCCAAAAAAATCCTTGCCAGGTGACTTCTTTTTCTTCGCCACAAATTTTTTTATTTTTTGTAGGCCTAAGCATTGTGCTTTGCCATATATACCCTAAAAAAAACTTTTATAAAATTTATATGAAACTTTTAGAATATTTGATTCAAAATGGTGTGCATTTTTTAATTCTTGTATTTTTTTCACTTTATATATATTTATTATTAATGTTTTTTATATTTTTTTATACATGCATTTTTAACATGTCATATCCTAGATTTTTAAGAAATGACATATCGCAGTATCGCATAGGAGTTACGTGTCGTATCCGATATTTGTATCGTGTCCATGCAAAATAGGTCTGAACTCACGTTTTTTAATTAATTTTGCATACATCAAGAAGGAAGAGAAGCAAATATTTTAAAACATGACTTTATGAAGATCACCTTTTATTTTCATGGTTTAAGTCATAATCATGTTATCTTAATCTGGATTCATGCCCACCTTTAGCAAATCATCATTTTAGACCAGACGCGTGTTTTTTGCAATATTTGGAAGACCGGAGTTCCTTCCAAAGTGTCCGCTTTGGTTTGGAAGGCACTCTTAGACCGAATTCCAACTAGAGTTAACTTGGAAATTAGACATTGTTTGCCTCCGGATATTGGCTTAAATTGTGTTTAGTGTGGTCTGGTGCCAGAAACTACTTCTCATATTTTCCTTCATTGTGATACGGCTAGGAAAATTTGGCTGAATCTAATGGAATGGTTGAATTTGAATTTTATAATGCCTCCAAACTTGGTTATTCATTGGGAGTGTTGGAGTGGCGGTGTGATGCATAAAAAGATTCGGAAGGGCTTGAGAATGATTTGGCAAGCGGTTATTTGGGCTATGTGGAAAGCGAGGAACGATTGTATTTTCAATGCCGGTATCATTAGGTGGGACGAAGTGGTGGAAGAGATTAAGGTTTTGTCTTGGAGGTGGTTGTTGGGAAGGTTCAAAGGACCGGCTTGTATGTTATACGAGTGGGAGTGGAGCCCTTTCGATTGTATGATGAGATGATTCACTGCAGGTTTTTTGATCTCTGGGAGTTGCTCTAGGCCTGTTGGTTCGGTGCCTGTGCTTGGTGCCTGTGCTTGGTGCTGAAATTGCTGTTCGCTTTTGTTGGTTTGGTTTTCTTTCCTGCTGCTGTTCGGTTCAGGCCTGCTGTGCGCGTGTTGCTGGGTTTTTGTCTGTGGTGCTGTTTGGCGGTGGGGAGGTCTCCTGCAGCAGCAGTTTGGTTGGCTTTTCAAGGTTTTTCGTGGTTGTGAGGGTGGCTGTTTTTGGTGTTGGCGCAGGGGTATGCATGTGGTATGTCATATGTATATTCCCGCGTCATTACTCTTTGGGTTGGTTCTTTTGTTTAGGGGTGGTTTTTTAAGGGGTTTTTGTTCGAGCCGGTGTTTTGTTAGGCAACCGATTTCCCCTTGTTTGTTTTTTTTCCCACACAAGCTTATTAGTGCTTCTCGCACAGACCAGACAAGTTTTCCAGATTGAACTTTATTTGTTTGCTTTTTGTACAGATCCTTGTTGCTACCCCTGGAAGGCTTAAAGATCATATTGCTAAAACTGCTGGTTTTGCATCTAACCTTATGGGGTTGAAGACCTTTGTGATTGATGAAGCTGATCGGTTACTAGACATGGGATTTCGCAAAGATATTGAGGAAATAATCACTTCAGTCCCTAAACAACGACAAACACTTATGTTTTCTGCAACCATTCCGAAAGCGGTTTGTCTTTGTTTCTTTTTGTCCTTTTCCTTTTTAGTTTTGGTGCTTCATGCTTTATAAAAATGTGTATTGGACTTATTCTTGGATGATCATTGTTGTGAAGGTGCATCAAGTCTGTAATGTTGCTTTGAAAAAGGATTATGAATTTATTAATACAGTTCAGGAGGGTACAGAGGAGACACATTCACAGGTAACCGTTAATAATTCCATGCTAATAACTAATTAGATACAGAGGAGACACATTCACATGCTTTGAATTTCTTGAGAGAAATTACTCTCAGCCCTGTTATCTGTAACCAAGTTATTATAATTAAATCCCTTAAGTATTGGGATAAGAATCAACAAACCTAATCTACAGAGTTATTTACACACATCAGAAAATAATTCAAATTCAATTCATATACGTATCTTAATTAACACGTGTATATACATGTTTGAGGTAATGTATGCACATATGCACTAGCCAGCATATAAAATCTTTTAATGATCTTTATTTATGTGGCTTTGGATTATTTCAGGTCCGCCAGATGCATTTAATTGCCCCACTAGACAAACATTTCTCTTTACTCTCTGTTATTCTGAAGGAGCACATTGCTGATGAAGTTGACTATAAGGTTTGCTTTCTAATCTGCAAACAACTGTATTTTAGGTTTTTCTATGTTCTTCGCTATGAGACACATAACATGGTAACGGACTTAAAAAAATAGCATATTTTGGATCAATATTTTGCTTGCTATTATAAACTGTGATTTGGCAACAATTTAATTTTTACAATCCTGTTTCACTTGTTTTTGGAGTATATCTAATGTAGCTATTGGTTTGTCAGGTTCTTGTTTTCTGCACAACTGCTATGGTCACAAGCCTTGTTGCTAGTCTCCTTGGGAAGTTGGATTTGAATGTGAGAGAAATCTATTCAAGAAAGAAACAGGGTTTTAGAAATAGAGTTTCTGACGAATTCCGGAAGTCAAAGAGGCTCATACTGGTTACTTCAGATGTATCTGCACGTGGAGTTGATTATCCAGATGTTTCTCTTGTTGTACAGGTAAAATATGTGGAGCTCCATTTTCACTTCTATTATATTATCAGCATGCCCGTGCCCATCACATAATGGATTACACAGACTTATATCCTGTTCATTGCATGTTCGAAAGGAACTCAATACATCCATTTGCTAAAAGTGCAAGCCTTTTGGTTATGATTTGATAGAATTTAAATTATTTAATGCTTTTAATTTTCATGTTTCCTCCATTTGTCCAATGAACAGCTTGGCATTCCGGCTGATAAAGAACTGTATATACATCGACTAGGTAGAACGGGGCGAATAGGAAAAGAAGGGAAGGGCATACTGCTACTAGCTCCGTGGGAAGAGTTCTTTTTAGCTTCCACAAAAGATTTACCTATTGAGAAAGCTCCAGTACCTTCAGTTGATCCCGACACTGAGAAAAAGGTATTTACTTGGATATATAAGGGAGTCAAATCTTGATTTCTTCTAACGATTGTGGAGCAGTACTAGATTAGCAGTGAGTTTGGCAGTATCATATTGTGCCATTGTCATCGTAGTTTCGTCAAACTCATTGATTCCAAACTTGCACCAACATTTTGAATTGTTGTTAACAGGTGGAAATGACTCTATCCAATGTGAAGATGCGGTTTAAAAAACCTGCATATAAGTCATTGCTTGGTTACTACAGTACTCACGAGAAATGTGAGAAATTTAAGAAGAAATTTGGGGAGCTTGCAAACGAGTTGAGTCGATGCATGGGACTTGATACTCCTCCAGCTGTTTCTAGGCTTTTGCTTAGCAAGTGGGGTCTTGAAAATGTCCCTGGTTTATGTTCCAAATAGGTTATTTGTCCATTCCATTCAATTTTGACAACTCGGTTTTGTGGGAGAAAAATATTTAGTTAAAAATGGTCCCTTATGATTTGATTTTAAGACTTAAAACTTCTAAATTTCACTTATTGTATTGCCAATTTAGTGTCTTTTGTAGTTCTAGATGAATTATCATTTAACAACGAAATGCAAAACGTCACTGTCAGATGAATTTGTAATATGAATCACACTGTTGCAACTGTCCCAGCTTTGAAAAAAGGAAATCTATGATATAGTATGACATTCAACTGCAAATGGCATACATTTTTCTTTTCAATTAATGGATAGTTGTTTCAAAACCAACATAACCGATTAGCCTCTTAACATATTTAAGATTTTTTAAGGTGAATGTTATCATGTGCCCAAGTTAACAATCCAAATATTAAAAATGTGTGTTGAAAATTGTGCATTCAACTCTTAAAAAAAATTAAGGAGGTGTATTAGATTGAGATTTTAAGAGATTTTAAAAGACTTTTTGATATAATAAAATCTTGTGCTATTCAATCTTGACTTTTATGAAATATAACAAAATCTTTTGGTATTCAATCAAGACAATCAAAACTTTTTTTTAAGAACAATAAAATTTATTCGTATTCAATCAAGATTTGTTAGGACTTATAAAATGTCTATTGGTATTGAAAAATACAAGAGATTTAAAAGGATTCTTTAGTGTAATGGATTTTGAGAGATTTTTTTAGTTAAAATACATTCACTCAACAATCTCATACAAAAGTTTGAGACTTCCTCACAATTTTAAGGATTGTTTTCTGTCGTTGCCACCAATTGTCTCCGTTCATCTCTATTTCTTTCCAATTTTTTATTTTGTTTATAGTCAATTTCAACCTGACATTATCTTTAGAAAATAGACTGACATTAATTTTTTTTTTTTGTTTTGACAAAAGCGATATTGGTATTTTATTACACATTTTCTTTTTATGCATATTCATTCAACGTGTTTTTGTTTTTATTTTTTTCCTACGTGATTTATGTTTCTAATTGTACATTGTTTTATAAAAATTTCATTATTCTTAGTCATTGTTAATTTTACAACTTTGATGTATTTTTTTATTGTTTTTGTTTTTGTGTTCACGGCAAAAAAAGTTCTACGATAAAACAATAATTATGTATTTTTAAAAGTCTTTTGAAAAAAGTCTTTTAAAATCTCATAGAGTCTTTACAATCCTACAAAATCATTTAAAATCTTGAAGACTTTTTTAATCAAAATAATCTTTTAAATTCTCAATCCAATACACCCCCTAAATTTGTCATTCTTAATACAAAAATTCTATTTTTACATTCCTTAAGTTAGGAGGAGACTTGATAACTTTGTCCTTTTTTTTTTTAAAAGTCCTTTTTTTTTTTAAAAAAAAAAAAAAGTGACTTAGACCCATAATTGAGAGAATGTTCAAAAGAGTAATATGAGAATCTGTCCTTATTCATACAGATAAATTATTCTTTTTTTTATGCAATATAATGAAATAAGATTGGCTCCAACATTAGGGATTTTGATGTATCTTAGAAAAAGTGACATTGTGAAATGTCTCATTAGAATTGATATTTGAACAATAATTTTATAATAATTTTTGTAACAACTTTCTTTCTCACATTATATTTTTATTTTCTCCTTCTATTACTTTAGTTTTCGTATCAATGCATTTTTTTTATATAAAAATATGATTGTTCATTTGATTGTCAAATAAATGAATGCTTAAATAACACTACTTGATCAAAATTATCCGAACGACAATATTTAAACACTAACAACATATCTTCAATTGTTCAAAACCTTCCAAAGATCTTTCAAATACTTTAATCAACCACTCATAGTTGTACATTCACACGTGATCTCACTCAATTAGTTTCTTTGCATCAATAATAAAATTATAGTTTAATCTTTCATTCATCATTGTTTATTTAGAAATATAAACCTCAAAATCCGTCTTTACTTACTCCTTCTCTTTTGTTCTTCAAATAAATAAAAGTAACTAGTCTTCAGTATTTTATAATGGGTTTGTCTAACATGTGCAATATTGCACATGTTAAGGTAACTAAAATTAGTAATTTTTCATTGAAAACCAACAATTATTGATTAAAAGCTACATATTTAATATAAAAAACACAAGTTCCAAGTTAAAATTACTACTTTAAACTTCTTAACATGTGCAAATTTGCACATGATAGAAAAACCCTTTTATAATAAGTCCCTTACATTTTATCATATCTTTCTCGATAGAAATCTTTAAACATTTTATTATTAGTTTTTAACGCTTTGTTTCATATATTTTTCCTAAGCATCCACTTGTTTAAGGGATGTCCAAGTCTCCTATCACTTGAATTTATTCATTCATTGTTGGTTAATCTTATTATCAAATTTGTAACATTAAATAATTTTCAGCCAACAATAGACATGCCACGGTTAGTGCCTCATTAAATGATTGTATTGGTCTTTGAGAGAATGATAAGCATTGAGTGAAGTGTTTTATTCAATTTAACTATTGAAGTTCTGTACTTTTTTTTTATGTTGAAGTACCACTTGTATTCTCATTGAACTTTTTTCTTTTTTTTTTTTTTTTTATAAATTTTAGTTATTTTATTGAAAAATGTTAAATATAGCGAGATTTTTATCCCTAAGCATCACGACGTGGCACTTTTCTATCTGCATATGCGCTCTCTCTTGTTCAAAACTTCTCTGTTCCATTTTCTTATTTAATTTTTCAATTTTCATCTCTCTTCAACCTCACCATCCATTTCCTCTTCTTCACTAAACATTTATCAAAGTATTTCACTATAAATATCTGGTAATCTCATTTTCCAACACTTTACTTTGGCAACTTAATATCACAAAATGACAAGGATCAAGCGTTGAACAGTTCACATCATCGGTTACTTTTTATCCAAGCCTCTTTCTTCATTTTGACAAAAATTTAAATATATAGCAAAATGGTTGCAATCGTGAAAATTTCGCGGGAAATCTCTTGCGAGATAGCATGGCTCTATTTTATTGTATAACCAACAAATTCAAACCAACACAACAATGTCTAGGTTGATTTTGTATAACCAACTAATACAAACCGACTCATTCATGACTATATTTATTTAGTTCAATTTTAGTGTTAAAAATATAGATTGAACACTCGATCAAAACAAAAGACAATCAATATTTTTGTGCATTGAATTTGATCAAATTTGACCCGGTGGAAGAGAAAATGATAAGTAGGGAGGAGAATAACCTTACTTTCCTCGCCGAAGTCACAACTTTGAATGCATCAACTCATTAGTGTGCACCTACACAACGGTCAAAACTACATGTAGTTGGCAAAATTTCTGACCGTCCAATTGAGAACAAATATGCAATGACTGCAAGATTATATGCACTCATTACTTCACACCAACCCCTCCCAAACAGGCTCATTGCATTTAACCTCTAAATTCCTGTCACCTTGAGTAGAAGAATTCAACAGTCATATTAAGTGGTACTATAATCTTTGGATTCAGATTACATGCTTTAATTGCGACACAATATTTAATTTTGATCGTTCGATCTCAAATCTAATAAAGGTTTAATGTGAGCCGGCCAATTTCAAAACTATGACAGATCATTTGGTGTGGAATTTCAGGGAAGATTGTCATGGAAATGTCAAGACAAATGCAATTGCAAATGACATCTAACATTATTTTATGACAATTTCGTTAATAAGCTGTGTAACAATGTCAAAAAGTTTATCATCAAAGATATTCTGCGTGTTCTAAAACAAGTACCTAGTACTGTAAAACCGAACCTGACAAATATGCAACATGGTAAAATTTCTAAATTCTGAACCTAAGCCAGTGTCTATTTTGATACAACAAAAGGAGGTACACATCCTCATCATCTCTTTTAGTTGATAATCCTCCTTGCCACTTATCTGACGTTAGAATCAGGCCCCCTGTTAAAAACCACAAAATCAAGGCATTAAAAAAACAGTCCAAATGAACAGCCATAATAATAATAATAATTAAATTTATGCAAAAGCTAACCAGTGGACATTGATTAAAACTTCAAAACTAATGATCATTCACAGAAAAAATAGCATCTCATTTATCAATGTATTGAACGCTATGCTTTCCAATATATAATTTCAATGTAAGAACTCTCATCAACAGGACTCTTAAATTTAAATAACCAAGATAATTAAACGGAGAAAAACTACCTTGAGACATGGGGCGAAGAGGGTTGATCTGGTGAAGATCGTTGAGCAGGGCCACCATGAAACCTTTGCTCTTCAAGTGTGCCATTACCAGATCGACTTCCCTCATTTGGCTGCGATAGTTCAGTGGTGCTCGAGAAACCCATTGGTCCCATAGACCCGAACTCTAGCTGCTCCGCTGGTGAACTATAGCCAGTATTATGATCATAAGGATACAACATAACAAGAGATGGCATTGTTGGTCCATTTGATGATACACCACTAGGGTTCATGCCAGGTATAGAATACATTCCATATGCTACATTTGCGTGACTGTTCTGCGAGGAATTTCCACGGACTGGACTGTTCTGGTGAGGAATGAATGAGTCGTGTCTGTGTGAACTCCATGGCCTCTCAGAACGGTTCTCACTAGTTGCCAACCGCTCCGATTTTGAGATTGGCTTCTCCCCTTGGTTACGATTATGGCCACGCCCGGTTGATCGCAACTTTGAATTCATATTCCAGTTTCCTTCTCTGTCACCATGATGATCGCTTCTATCATAGTTGTAATTTCCCCTTCTGGTATTCGTCGAATGGCGGTCTCGAACAGAAACCTTCTGAAAGAAATTTAAAAAATGAACATAGATTCTAGAAAAGAGAACACTTCTGATACACACGAGTAGGAAGGAGAAAGAAAACTGCACAAGTACGAAAGTCTCATAAATTTATCATACCGGATTTGGCAGGTAGGTTCCTGTACCACTTCGATACCGGGGCATATCTTCTACAAAATGTTGGTAAATATGTGTAGGTCTATTTGAAACCGATTGGAGAGGAGGAACGGGAACAAGGCGTGGTCCATAGTTCATGAGCTGAGTGGCAAGATTCATGTTAGCTGAAGGAGGTCTTCCAGGACCATCCCAAGGATATCGACCCTGCAAGTAAACAGGAGGCACCATTGCAGGCGAAGGATGCATCATTGAAGGAGGTTGACTTGGACCTTGACATAATCGGCCGAATTGCAAATTTGACCAGTGGCTAGCGAAGTCACTATGAAGAATATCAGGCTTGTGGTCAGAGGACTCTATACCCGCCCTTCTCATTGAATTTGAAGGGCTTGACACCTCAGAGTGGTTATATCCCTCGGATGAATCGAAATTTAGACCAGAATCACTGTTCTCGGCCCCTTCTTCCCCAGTGAAGTTGCTTGTTGATGTCTCAGAAGGCTCAGTTGGAAAATTATATAAGGGAAAGGGAAGCATTGTAACAAAGGGCACAGGAGGACCTGTAGGATAAAAAGCAAATGGAACAACTCCAGAATTATCAACAGCTCTATGGCGAGAACCAGGACCTAAAATCACAGGAGCTATGGGTGATTGGGAATCTGATCCACTTGTCTGAGCAGCTTCAAAACCAGATAGTTGATGCCTTTGAACTTGCAAAGACGAACCAGTTGCAGGCTCGGTGCTTCTTTCTAACATATCAGATTGCATAGTCAACAAAGGAGTCCACTCTCTGTTTTCGTCGTCTGCTCGATTAGATGTAGTTTCTGAGACATTTTTACCCTTACCGTGAACAGTTGCAGCCACTAAGGGAGTACTTTTCTTCCCCCTTCTTTCCCTTGTTGATTTTGAGGATTTTGCTGACGATCCATCCCATGAACTTTCTGAAGGGCTCTTACTTCTAAAGGAGCTTGAAGGTGGAGCACTCGGTAACTCAGAATTTGCTATTCTATCATCAAGATAAACCTCATTTCTCCGGCCATCTTGATAGTGAAAATTATCAATATGCTCTTCTCTTGTTGGCCCTCGATTTTCTCTAGTAAACTTCTGGTGATTTCTAGCGGAACTACTAGAGCTGCCTGGACGAGAAGATGGAGCGAAGTTATAACTACCTGAAGTTGACTGTTGTTTATCATCTGGAAGCATTTCAAAATTTCCATTATCGGCTTCAACACCACTAGCAGAACTTCTCTCGTGCTCATGCCAGAAATCATTATCAGCTTCCGCCGCATTCATTTCAACAGAATTGAAATTCTCGTTGCCGGTTTCGGCCAAATCTTGTGGATTTGGGTGCAACCCAAATCCAGGAAAATATGGATGCAATGGTGAAGGGACTAAACCTTGAGGAAATTGCATATTTGTACCCCAAGGAGCCTCAATAAAAGGAATATTAGCCATATTTCTTTGACCATATCCCATTGATGCCAGAATAGAAGGCGGAAATGGAAATGGTAGATGACCAGGAGGTAGATTCATTGGATATTGAGCCTGACCACCGAAACCTTGAGCGGGGGGAGATGCCATCATGTTCAAAAGATCTTGCTCTTCCTGATTCATCATCTGCATTCCACCTGCTCCGGCAACAGATGCTAACTCTTCACCCATGACACCAGAGCTTGGTTCTTCATGATTACTAATCGATTCAGCAGCACTGCCAACAGCATGATGAGATGAGTGCCTACCAGATGAGTCATCGACTCTTGCAGCTACATCTGGCTCAAAATTCTTCCTGCGACCATTCTCCAACTTTACAAAGGAATTTTGGCCTTTAACGTTTTCTGTTGTTCTTGTACGCCTTCCTTGGGAAGAAACTTCGCCATACGAGTCAGTCAGCTCCGGGCTAGAACGTGTCCTGGCAAAAAACCTTCCACGAAGATCACTGACTGGGATATTAGTTTTCACATTTCTCTGACTTTTATCAACATAAGCACCTTGAGTAGAAGTAGTTTCCCTTCGAGCTTGATCCAAGTTCCTTGAATTATTTTGGTTTACATAACTCTTTTGACCCTGAGTACGGGAAAATGTAGAAACATCACTATTTTTAGACGAGTTTTCAGATGGTACATTACTAAGCTGAGATACACCACTATGTGAAAATTGTTCCCTTTCAGCATGAAACTCGTGATTCGAGGTATTATCAATTTTATGATTATTGTTCTGGAGATTCTTAGAACTCTGTGATTCGTCGTGACTAGATAACCTCAAACGCCATAGGTCATTGCTTGGAGCATCAGGCCGTTGCCCACTTCCATGTCTGTCCCAAGTGTTCAAAAAGAACTGATTGACTTCAAGAAACAATTCATCCTTTGGACAGTCAAGTAATCTAGCCAACTTTTTAGCCCCAAATGCAAAGGCACTGCGAATCCTGAAGAAATTACCTGGTTCACATGTATCATAAATGCAAAATTAGCCTAATCACAGGATATATCAATGAAAAATAATTAAAGGAAAACTAAATTGTCCACTAAAATCATACAAGATTAGCTGTAGCAGGGTGCATAAAGTTTGCCATACTCAAACATTTGTTTGATTATATAATTTTTTGACAGAAATTGTTTAATTGTAGGCTTAAATGCTCTTTTTGTCCCTTAAGTATTTATTTGGTATCGCTTTGGTCCCATAAGTAATAAAAGGTCCGTTTAGGTCCCTTAACTTTATTTAAAGTATCGGTTTGATCCTTTATGTTAATTTAATTCAAAAAAACGTTAAGTTTAGGGACCAAACTAATACTAATTAAATAAGTTAAGGGACCAAACTAATACTAATTAAATAAGATAAGGGATCAAAATTTAACATTTTTTTGAATTAAATTAACAGAAAGGACCAAACCGATACTTTCAATAAAGTTAAGGGACCAAAACGGACCTTTTATTACTTATGGGACCAAAGCGATACTAAATAAATACTTAAAGGACCAAAAGAGCATTTAAGCCTTAATTGTATAAGTATTTTGAACGATGATTTTTTTTTTTCTTTTCAATTTTCAAATCCCAAACAAACACCAAAACTATCAGAGACTACAAACACACAAGCACCAATCTTCCATATTGTCCAATATCGGAGACTAAAAACATATGTTTGAAGTACATTACCATAGTCATGTAGGGATACAATGCCGGTTGTCATGTAAATGATGAAAAATGTTCAATATCTGTTGATGAGTGGTATTACTATTCACTATACATCCATTGCATAGGTTTCTTGCAACAGGGGGAAAAAACAAGAAAGGAAAAAAAATACGCATGTGTATAAAAGATGATAAACATACACAACCATGTGTCTTTTCAAGAAAAGTTTGAACAAATGCTTTAATTGTAACATTAAAATAGCAACAGGGACATGTGAAATGAACTCTTTCAAAATTATCAATCCGACAAATAGTGAAACAGCGATGTACAAAATAAGCCCAGTTAAATTTTTATTTTTATTTTTTGAGATCAACACACCTTTGCTGACACTGCGGCCAAGGTTATTGTTAACACGCAAAGGATCGATGACATTGAAATGCTTGGAAACAAAGGGTTGCCCCTGGTTTTCTGGACCACCCGGAAAAACAGCATAAACTGTGCTGCAAGCATCAAGAAATGATTTGTGAAGCAGCAATTCTCCTGCATCTTTTCGAGGAGGTTCAGCTGTAGAAATTGGAAAATGTTAAGACAGCCAAGAAGAAAAACAATCAATACACATGACGGACTTAAATCCATATAGAAAGGGAAAAATCAATTACAATGTAACTGACTACCTGTCACATCCGGGAGTGAACTAATTGGTACTGGACCCCATAGACTTACACAGAAATTATCCCAGTCAAACTTACTAAAGAACTCCAAGAATCGATACAAAACCTATATAAGCAGAGACGGTGTCGTGTCAAATCTATAGTAAAAAACACTAAATTAAAGCAAGTGGTTGTCATGTCTGCTACCTCAAGTGGTCCAGCAAAGGAATTGTTGAAAACATGAAATATGTAAAGAACCAAGGTTTCTAATGCATATGTTGAGATAAGTCCATGGTGGGCACCAAGTATACGGCTTTCATAGTAACACCAAGCTTTTATCAATATAATGCTACGCTTGAATAAATGATTATGGTTAATCAGACCATCAACCTACGGCACAGCAAATTCAAATTCTTGTAAATCCAAGTAAAAGATAGTATCATGGTCAAACTTCCAAGAAATGATACATAGGGGGGCTTCAAAGATACACCAAATTACCTCCTCAAGAAAACAAAGGGTGCACAACCCTCCTAACTGGTTAAATGAAATGTCTACTACGATATTCTCAACAAGACATTTTACAAGCTTTACCTGCAAATATGAATGAAAGAAATATAAAATAATAAATATACAGGTTAAATAGCAAGAATTATAACTGTAGAAACAAATAGCTTGTGCATCAAGTCACCAACACGGAGAATTTTATGCATTTTAAATGCATAATCAAATTTAACAACCAGCTTCAAAAATAAAATATGAAATCAACAATTAATTGCAGAAAATGTGTTTTTCAAGCTAGCAATTGTTTTACTAGTATTAGGTCTTTCGCCACAGCGGTGCAACCTAAAATTGCGTTGCTGCTTCACTATAATCAGAAATACTATATCATCAAGCTTCTACAACAATCTGGCATAACAACTTAAAAAGTAATATGACTTGTTAATGTAGTTTCACCCACTCCCCCCCACACTCATAACAAAAGAAACAACATTCATAAGAGAAACATAATTTGAACATTGAATTTATGGATACCACAATATCACTTCATATCCATAATTATCATTTTTTTAATATAAAAAAATAAATAAATACTAATGTTCCATGACTTTAACCTTCTGTGACAAACAACAGTCTTGAACAACCACCTAAATGCATTCCTTTCATCCTCAAAAAAAGCAGTGTTCTAGTGATGAGATAGTATGTATCACTAGTGCATTTGATAAATGTGGATGTACTGCTAGAAATATCAGTTGAATCTTCAAGGGTACACATATATTTAACACGTGCATTAATAAAACCCACCCACCTATCAGATAGGTCAATAATGAGGAGAAAGCAAGCAGAAGGAATGATTACGGATATTACTCTACATCGACAGCCACATAACAAAAATTATTCCACTTATTTATGTTTGATGTTAAAGCAGTTTACTCATTTATTTTAGGACTAAGTAAATCACATGTCCAATGAAGCATGGGTTTGTGCACGCACAAGCCAACGCAATGAAAGGAAGCAAAACAGTAAATTCGTCATGTACCCTTGAGTCAATAACTAAAGATAAACCACCAAGTATACTTCCTTGGCATACTATTGTTTTTTTGTGCGTGTGTGTCTAGGGAGGAGGAGAGGGGGGAATCCTCATCTCAGTTTTGGTTCCTCTCCAACGTTGGACGATTTGGAGGGAAGAGAAAAATGGTTAAAAGTCTTGTTACTCGTTATATAATGTTTACCATCACAAGGGTATAATAATAGTAGTAACTAGTGAACTAGTTTTGTTTTCACTCCTCTCCACCCTTGTAAACCAAACAAGGAGAGGGTTATTTACCCTCCCATTCCATACATCAAAATACCTCCTCTCCACTATCCTCCCCTTCACTACATGAAACTTTCATTCTCACTGAATGTGTCAATGCCTCACATAAACTCGAGAAGATTCCAAACTTAAGAACAGCAGTGACAGCACTATGAGAAAGCGACTACTCATAATTATTTCAGTGATTAGTCAACACTATAAGAACAGAGACAGAGTTCAACAATTACAAAGATAGTGTCTTGTTAGAAAACATACTTCCGCCTGGATGTATTGAACCTCCTTGACATGAAAATCTGCATTCTCATTCTTCTCTTCGTTCTCCAGCATGTCACGAACCTGATGTGCCCAATTATCCTTCAAAGTTTGATTCTTACAGAATGCTGTTAAGTCAATATCTCCATCAGGCAAATAAGTTTTTAGTGGAACCGACCCAAAGGTGACCACCTGCAACTGAAAAACAATCATTCACACAATAATGTGGAATTATGAACGAAAAATAACAACATAAATCATTGAATCAAAATGGCATGATACAAAATTATTCACTAATGGGAAAACATAATTTCACTACCAAAACCACAATAGACCATTCACCAACAACAAAAAACACATCATATATGCAGCTTCTAACAACAAATTAGGGTTTCTGACTTAGCACAGCTCCATTTCAAGATTTACAACAGCAGAATAGTGTTATCGTGTGCTAACATCCTTCAACGATGATACTGTGATATATCATACAAGTTAACAATCTTCAAAAATTACAGTACCATAGAAAACTTACAAGCTAAAGTAATGCATGACTAAACTAACCAATCAAAATTCTCAAGCAAAAAATAATCCACAATCAACACATAAAACCCACCTGACAAGGGAAGCACTTAGTGATCAGCCTTTGGACATATTCTGCAACTGCATTTCGGCGCTGCTCAGAGGGTGAATTAGGCTGAATGCAGGCAATCAGCTCTGCAGTTCTTTGTTCAGCCTTCAACCACCGCTCCGAGTCAAGCACCTGTATCACAGAATCAGCTTCATTTGGTAATAAACCATTTGGCAATAGCCCACTTTGTGGCTGTGCCCACTCTTCATGTTCTCCCATGCAAAAAAGCCTTAACTTTTCAACCCTCCTAATTAAACCTACCAACCCAACCTAATACACAACTTCTTGATAATATAAACCCCAATAACCAATGTTGAAATTAAAACCAACTAAAAATTCACACAAAAACCTTGCAACAATAGATTTTCCCCTCAAACTCTTGAAGGGAAAAACAATAACAGTGCATACAACAAAAAAACCAAGATACAAAATTATTCCCTATGAACTTCAAAACTATAGATTTCAACTTAATCAAATCTAGGGTATATCAAAAAACAACAAAAACACCTAAAAAACAACAATTTCAAAGCATGAAGCAACTAACAAAAAATCCCCAAAAAAAATAAAAATCAGATTTTTCCCAAAAAGAAGAACAACCCAATAAATCAGAACAATAAAAGAAATCAAAAATAAAGTTGTTTAGTTAAAAAATGAAAAAAGTTGAAATTATTAATAAAACCCTAACGAAAAAGGGTTAATCCCAACAGAGTTGGAGAGTGAAAGGGGCTAATCAATAACGAAGTGAAGGAATAGAAAAATGCGAAAAAGTGATTATGGGCAATGAATATGAAGGATAAGGAAAAATGGGTTGCGATCAAAATCGGATTTTGGTGTAGAAATTGAGAGAAAAGGGTTCTGCAAAACGAGGGTATGAGAAATGAATATTAGGGATTGAAGAAATGGGGGTTCGGCGTTATTTGAGAGAAGAGAGTGTTTTTTGTTAATGTTGTTTGCATTTAAGGGGGTTTTTGTATTTGGGATTTGTATAATTTTATAATGTAGATAAATTATTGGTATACTTAGGGGTAGATTAGATGAGGGTGGTGATAATAATAGTAGAATCTCGTGAGATAGATAGATAGATAGATAGGGAAAATATGAAGCATCATTGATAAAATAAGAAGAAAAAGAAATGAAATTATATTAGTTTATTAATTCGTTGCATAACTCACATTAAATTTGAAATTGAACTAGGATCTTTAAAGTAATAACTCTGATTTGAGTTTTATGGTTGTAAAAAAATTGGTTTGAGATACCAATAAAAATGGTCGATTAGAAATAGATAATTTAAAATTGCAGTGAATATGATTGTATTAAAGCAATTAAATGCAACTTTTATTTTATAGTTAATCATTGTGATTATACTAAACTCGCATTCAATTCATACATACTAGTATTTTGCACCACTAACATAGTTGCAAAAAAAAATTCATTTCATTAAATAAAAAATATAATTATTGCATAATTTCCCTTTTTCTCTTAATGGATCTGAAACAAATAGTGATGTTGTAAGAGAAGGCCCGTTAGAATAGCCCATTATTATTCTTTTTTGGGCAATCAGAAAGAAGAAGAAAAAACAATGATCATGGGTGCTAGTGTTAGTGACAATAATTTATTGTATTTTTTTTCTTCCTGAGACTACTATTTTTCTACGAAATTTAAGAATTTAACGTGTTGATGTTTTAAAAAATGAAAAATTGTTAAGTCTGAATTTAGTGAAGATCGTGACCGTGTATTTGTGAAAATGAACGGAAGATAACAAGTCGTGTTTTTCGTGGATTGGATATTCGTAGTAACATGCATTTTCCTTTTTTTTTTTTCCACTGGCTCTTTAAAATGCTATGCATCATGTAGAAATTTGGAAGAAGCTAAGGTAGGAACGGCTGCAAATGATAAAGATACTAGTTTAGATTTTAAAAATATATATATATAATGGCACGATTTTAAGTAAATATGAAATCATATATTCTATTTTGACTTGTTCAAAAAAAAAATTATATACTTCATCATTTAGTTGCAACATCAATATTCAAGTCTTTAACACTTATATTAAAAGACTTTAATTTTGATGTTTCAGATATCAATGACATATCAAATCATTTTAATTTATGTAAAATTACATAAATGATCTATATATGGTATAAAATTTTAAGATAAACACTTTAATATCATGTTTTCTTTTCTTCATGTTTGTGAGATATCCTCAGAAGAGTAAGCTGATTTCATGAGAACTTAGTTGATAGTTGAAGGCATCAAATTATATGGAATTTTTAAGTCAAAATAGTTACTCCAATTCATCCAGAATTTGAGAAGAATCATGTTTTTTGTTTCCTTTGATGTATATCATTGAAAATGGAAATGTGCAGTGCATTTATATATCCAGAAATGTTATTTGTTAGTTTGAGTGGAAGAGACATGAATCTCTTGAGCATGTGATTCTGAATTCTGAATGTGCACAAAAAGTATGAATAGATGCACAATGCTCGGTGGAATTAGAGCAAATCACTAATTTCTTAATTCATACAAATTATATTTGCTTTAGAATAATTATTAAAAAGAACATAAAATTGTTGCTTAAGAATATTTATTTAAGGGGAAGTTAAAGTAATTATCATATGAGCTCATAATTTTTTTTTAACAAGCTAAAATGAGATATATTAACAATTAAATAGGAGCCCCTCTAGCATAAGATGTATTAAGGAGACTACAAAAACTTTACAAAATTACAAACAAAACAAAAGCAACATCAACCAATGCTCAAACAAGTATGAGCTCATAATCTTTATCAAGTATGGCTATATAAGAAACAATTGAGTCAATAAAATTTGATGTATTTAGTTTAAATTTAACGTCAAATGCACTATCTTACTAAAATGTTTCCTTTTTGTTCGACAAATGCGCAAATGTCTCATATATATATAAGATCGGAGGTAATATTTTTCGGTATATTAAAAAAAATTGGTGGTAGCCTCACGTAAGTGATATTAACAATTAGTTAAAAAAAATTAAACTCATCGGTCTCCAATTATTACGATTAAACAAAAACTTATATCACATATAAATTTCTTATCTTTTTCCTCGTCTTGCAATGCCTCAAATATGTTATTTTTAAGGAATCGTGAATATGTTAACTTTCTACCTATTTAGTAAAAAAAAATTACTTTACTATTTGTATTCCTCATTTTGGCTGCAAAAGACCTTTAGTCTTGGAGAATATGACACAAAGAAAAGAATGCACTGCACTAACACTACCCTCTCACAAACCACGACAATATCCTATTATTTAACCAATGATCCTAAATAAGATGCAACTAGAAAATTATTAGCATATTAAGTTTAAATTAAAACATGAAATAATCAAATATTAAGCTATTTCAAACATATTTAGCTAAATGAAACTCAAATATTTAGCTATCTCGAACATATTTTATGTTTTGACATAATAACTTAGTTGTCCAAAAAACTCGAGTATTGAATAAATTAAATTATATAAAATTTATTGAGGGTTAAATAGAGATTTTACATGTTTGTAGGGATTCCGGGATTGAGTGGGGGTATACATGAAACAACCTAATATCACTCGTGCCTTTGAAAAATAAAAAGCTCAAGAAGCATCAATGTACATATTCGAGACACTGGTCCTAGCAAAAAATACTAGTAACCACAAAAATAATGTTTCTACGATGTATTTAATTAAAATTTTCTTGATATTTTATAGGAATTAATATATGTTTTATTTAAAACAGATAAAAGAAAAAAAATACCAATCATGTAAGAAAACTGTGTGGAACCATAATTCAATTTCAATACACAATTATCGCAGTTTTAATTAGTCTGTGTTTCGAGTTGAGTTTGTTTAATTGTTCTGCCCCAAGATTTATGAATTATTCTTTTGTCGTAGTTATGTAAAAAAAATAAGACACTCTTTTATTTGTTGTTCGGTTTGCTTAAAGTGTTGTATTTTGTTGTTATGATTGTTTTGTGATGTGATGGTTTTTTGTATATTTGATGCTTGATTTTGGTTTTTTCTTATATTTTGTTTGCAAGTTTTTGGGGTGGGTGAATAACATCTTTGGGGAGAAAATAGAAAAATAAATATTACATATTTTTTAAAGAGTGTGTTTGTAGATAACGATATATGAATGTTTATCATAAACAACATGGATTAAATTTGAAAATTATATATATATATATATATATATATATATCAAAATTAATTGAAGCATTTCAAAAATTCTCGAGCGAACCATTATTTTGATAACAGTTAACTAACTAAAAATTTAAGTTATATGAGTCTGATTGTTCATTTTGTTAATGGTGAGTTGAAACTGCACGAGAAAATTATCAACTTTTGTCAAATCATGGGTCACACCGAAGATATGTTGGGTAAATATGTTGACACATATTTAAGGAATTGAGGGTTGAACGGTAAAATCTTAACGGTAACGGTGGACAATGTCAAGTCAAATGAAGTTATGATTCGATACCTTCATAACATGATGAGTTTGTGGGGCAATCATGTATTTTGACAAGCATAGCTCGAGAGGTATTAGCTATTCCTGCATCTACAGTAGCTTCAGAGTCGGCATTTAGCAATGGTGGAATGGTTATTAGTGATTATCGTACTTGTCTAACACCCAAAAAGGTGGAAGTGCTTGTTAGCACACAAGACTGGTTGAAAGCAAACGCCCTCCACTTGTTTTCAGAAGAGGACCATAATGAGATCCATAGATTGGAGAAAGGTAAATTTACTGGTATCTATATTGTTACTATTGTATACTTGTGTATTTTGATTCATATATCCAGCTTTGGTTCATACATATCGTTTTTTTTTTAAAATATAACATCTCAAAAATCAGTCATCTTAGACGATGAAAAATGGCAATCATCATCTGAAATCATAAAGATAACAATTGAGATTAATATTTGTCGTCATGATCTTCATTTATGATGTTCTTATATTTTTGTTGCTTTCATAAATGATTTTTCTCTTATTTGCTTTGTGTTATCTACAATATAAGATGGTCTTAATATAAGCAAAACTACATTAACACAATAAAAAAAATATTATGTAATCAAATTTGGCAGATAATGTTAGGAAACTATGTAAGATGACTAATTTTGTAAGGTCTATCGACATTTTTTAAATGACGCTTTAATTTTTTGTTGCATTACTGTGTTTGACTATTGTTTTTTTAGGTGGGGTGATTGAGTTTCTGCTTCGTCATAGAGTACTTCAAAATGAGATTTAGTATGAGCAAATCAATCAAATGGATTGAACAAAAGATGGTTAAAATATGAAAAAATGCAGATTGTATGATATCAATAATACAAAGTATAGCAAGAATAAGCTTAATTTAATTGTAATAGAAATTTATATGTTTTTGGTTTGTGCTCATTTGATCCTTTGTTGTGCTGCTATCACTTTCTAGTTGGGGAGGAACTTCAATGAATGAATTCTATGTTGTTTATGTGATATGATATAGTGGTTCTACTATATTTTAATTAAACTTGTCATTATGCAGTGTTGTTAATATGTTTATGTCATGCTATATTTCAATTTTCTGTTTGCTGGGCTAATAGTATCGTTTTTTGTCTCTTATTTAAGGTGCATTTCTATGTGGATCAAACAATCAACTTTGGGAAAATAATTTAGTAAGATGGAACTTAGTTTTGCACTCACTTGTAGAGTGCATTTTATAAGACTTTATTTTCAGATTTTGTTTCTTAAGAGAGTTGAACTTTTTGATTAATTGTTAGTGATCAGAATTTTGTGTATGGTATGGTTGTATAAAACATAAATATTTGGATAATTTTTCTTGAATGACTACTACTTTGTATGTTTTGTATAAGGCTATTATTTTATTTGCTTTATGATGCTTTTATTTTCTACTTATCCAATCCGCGAACACTCGTACTCTCAATTGCATTTTCTAAGCTTTAAATTATTCATGTATGTATTGAACTTTAACAACATTAAAAAATTATTGAAATAGATTGAAATATAGAGGTAACAAAACAGTTAGCTGTTTAAGGTTCCAAAGATATAAACATGTTTATAACAATGAACTCTCTAAGAACTCTTAACACAACAACAAGCTCTTGAAACATGAAGGAGCTCCAAATTTATTATATATTATCATTCTAATAGCTTCAAACAATCACGATGAACCGTTTCATGCACTTGAACCATATTAATCATTCTATTGAAAGGAAAGTATCCTGCAATTACATTTAAAAAGGACAAAAAAACAATTAAATTTGCAAAAGGATTAAAAAAATTCAAAATATAAATTTTGGTTCAGTTCGTACGATAAGAAACGGTTAACCAAACCATAATTTTGGTTCAGTTCATTCCAAATCTTAAACAGTTCGGTTATTCCGAACAATTCGGTTTTTATGGTTAACCGTATTAAGGAATAATTATCCTAAGAATTAATTGGAGAATATTTCAATCAATGTATACTGACTTGGACTGTTAGTCAACTTAAGAATTAATAGGAGAATTTTGACAATCAATGTATAGAAGTAACTGATTGGTACTCACTCGTAGTCAACCCTCTCTTAGTTGTATAGTAGCAAAACATATCTTTTCATTAATTATAGATTCACGTAATTGTATTATATATGTAACCTTCTGACTAGTAATAGGATTGTATTTCAATATCATTTATATTATATTCTCTTATGAACTGAACCGTGACCACCCATATATATATATATATAATATGTCATGTGATCATATCAAAACTATACTCTAATACAACTTTTTTGGTTCCTCTAGATTGGAGGATTTCGTATTATGAATAAAGGAATTGAACCCATGACTAAAACCTAATAATATTCATCCATTTTAAGAGGTTAAAAACTAAAATCATGTTAATGTTCTTTTATGTGTGGAAAACTATCACAAAATGTGTTAGCCTCGTTTATCAAGAATCCTAAATTTATATATTCTAATCAATCGAGAAGTCTGAATTTATCCACTCTAATCGATCATTATGACATTAATGTACATATTCTTCGTCGTTCTAAAGTGTTGTATTTTGGTGTTGATAAGTGTGTTGTGATATGGTGTTTTTTGTATGTTTTTTGTAAAATCCCAAACCGGTTAACCTTATAGTAAGCATTTTGATATAAGGGTTGGTTAACCTTATTCAATGGTTCATATTTATGTTTTTAAAAAAAAAAAAAAAAAATCATGTCTCCTACCGTAGGGGACTTATTTAGGTCACCCATCGGAAATGGAGCCGTAGTTGAATCATATTTCTTGGAAAGGCGAACAATGTTTATGTTTTAGCTTGGGATTAAATAAAGTAAAGCAGTGAGAATAGGACACCCTTTAATGAAGTTAGTTATTTTAGTGGTTGAAAATTTCATTTGGCAATAAAAGAAAAGAACAAATCCACAATTTTTTTTTTCGTGCTAGGCATTATTTATACATATTAAAATATTATTTATAAGAAATTGTATAGGAGCATTTTATAGTTTTTTTTTTTTTAAATATGGAATTTTTAATACGGGCTGACCCGTTTAGCCCGCGGCCAGTGTAGGGTGAGACTCGAGTAGTATATTTCAAGCCCATTTTCAACCGTTTTTTTTGGCCTAGACTGATAAAGCTCGAAGCCCGTTAGAGTCGACGCTAAACCGGCCGGATAGCCCGTTTTGACAGCTCTGCATACGACCTATCAAAGACAAACAAATCATAAATTTACGAGTAAAATAAATGAATGATTTTTACTTTACGGGAGGTTCCCAACCCCCAACTCTCGTATGTAAAATGAAGGAAACAAATAAATTGACTTAATCAAAATTTAAATTTTAAATCTAAATTTAAAGTGTTTAAAACCTAATTAATCTAAAATATACCTCATTCTTAGAATCCTATAATAATCCATATTATGTGTGATAGAACTACACATTCATTTGTTTCTCAAGAATACTAGACATAAGAGAAAAGTTGTCGTACGTACAATAATTAAACTAGGGTTTTATGAGACCTCAAACTCTTATATATACATACAAGGATATTTTAATAATTTATTTAATTTATTATTGGGTATGAGTATATGCGGGCACATGTATCATTAAATCCATGTCCATATCTATAAAATAATGCATAATAAAATACCCGTTTAGCTACCCGTCACGTGCACATGATGGATTTTACTCGTGGATTGGACATTTTTGCCACCTCTACAAACAATGTTTATGTTTTAGCTTGGGATTAAATAAAGGAAAGTAGTAAATATAGGACACCCTTTAAAGAAGTTAGTTATTCCGGTGGTTGAAAATTTCATTTGGCAATAAAAGAAAAGAACAAATCCACAATTTTTTTTTTCGTGCTAGGCATTATTTATACATATTAAAAATATTATTTATAAGAAATTGTATAGGAGTATTTTATAGTTTTTTTTTTAAATATGGAATTTTTAATACGGGCTGACCCGTTTAACCCGCGGCCAGTGTAGGGTGAGACTCGGGTAGTATATTTCAAGCCCATTTTCAACCGGTTTTTTTAGCCTAGACTAATAAAGCTCGAAGCCCATTAGAGTCGGCGCTAAACCGGCCGGATAGCCCGTTTTGACAGCTCTACATACGACCTATGAAAGACAAACAAATCATAAATTTACGAGTAAAATAAATGAATGATTTTTACTTTACGGGAGGTTCCCAACCCCCAACTCTCGTATGTAAAATGAAGGAAACAAATAAATTGACTTAATTAAAAGTTACATTTTAAATCTAAATTTAAAGTGTTTAAAACCTAATTAATCTAAAATATACCTCATTTAAAACCTTCAAGTGACTTTTATTTTTTTTGTCTGAATCTGAGATATATAATTCTTAGAATCCTATAATAATCCATATGATGTGTGATAGAACTACACATTCATTTGTTTCTCAGAAATACTAGACATAAGAGAAAAGTTGTCGTACGTACAATAATTAAACTAGGGTTTTATGAGACCTCAAACTCTTATATATACATATAAGAATATTTTAATAATTTATTTAATTTATTATTAGGTATGAGTATCTGCAGGCACATGTATCATTAAATCCATGTCCATATCTATAAAATAATGCATAATCAAATACCCGTTTAACTACCCGTCACGTGCACGTGATGGATTTTACTCGTGGATTGGACATTTTTGCCACCTCTACAAACAATGTTTATGTTTTAGCTTGGGATTAAATAAAGGAAAGTAGAAAGTATAGGACACCCTTTAAAAAAGTTAGTTATTCTAGTGATTGTAAATTTCATTTGGCGATAAAAGAAAAGAACAAATCCACAACACTCCACGAATCTCTAGAAGATTTAACATTGATAGCTAATATGCATCCTAAAGAGTTCAAAAGATGACCCAAATTTCATGTGCACTATCATGAGAGGGCCATCATGTGTAAAAACAAATTTGCAAAATGAACCTATCAAAATCAAACACCTTGAACTTATATTGACATGACTATTTATCGTTACGTGTTGTAAAATATCAACTTTATGTAGCTATTTGCACAACATACATATGGTCCAACAATATTTTTTGCAGTTAGGATAAGGATTCGATTTCTTAACGGACACTTTTTTCCTACATTGGTCCCCTATTTAACTTCGTTGAACAAATTATTGGTCTTTCCATGCAATCCTTCTTGTCTTTTATCTCTAATAGTTTGTGTTAGTTCACATTAAGAATTAAGTATTATTTATCACGTAGGTATAGTCGGTAGCTGCAAGGACTATGTACTCTGCATTACTCTAATTTTGATTAATTTCATAACAATAACTATTTTTTTTGTTCCATTAAGAAGATATTTTAGATCCACCACTAATCCAATCCATTAATCTTTTATATCGTACAATCAATAATTTGCCTTTGAATATAGATTGGCTATTGCAAAAAATAAGTTCTTTGTAATCTCTAAATGGAAGCAGCATGCGAATTCTTAGCCGTCCTTTTTCTTGTTCAAATTAGGTTTTGGACCCACCATTTATGCCTATCTTTAGTGACTAGATTATATTAAAATACTGCCTCAAATGCTATAAACTTTATAACTTTTCAACATTATGGAACCCAAATAAATGCTCTTTTTTTTTTTTGAGGTAGGAAATACATAATAGGATTAGAACATTGAGCATGGCTCAAATATCTTAACCCACTCACACAAATACAAAATGTTTACAGTTTTTTTAACGTGTTTTGGAGGATATTTTATAACTTTTAAATTTTATAATTTGAAAAAAAAAACTCTCTCTTTTCTCTCATTCTCAAACTCTAGCAGTTACCCTTTTTTTCTTCTTCTTCTTCATGTTAGAGGGGTGATTTAGGGTCAATTTTGACCCAATAATCACCCCTCCGAGTTGTTTTTTTCTTCTATCCTAATTGAATAAGTGATTTCACATATTTTCTGTTTCCTTTCGTTTGTTTTTGAGATTATGTCGTCTCTAAACGACTCTGTTTGTTTTGATTTCTCGTCTTTGTGCGGTGTGTTTGATTTCTCATCTTAGTACGGTGTTTATTTGATTCAGGTTGAAAAATTAGCTTTGAGCAAGTGCAGATCCGATCAATGACAATGACTTTAGCGTCGTCAACGTTGCAGATCCGGAGACATGAGTATTTCGGAGACTTAAATATAGTCATATTTGTAGGCATAAGTACTTTGTCGTTTTATGCTATTAACATGGATGATGTGAGTTTGTTCACAGATTCATCATTTTTGTTTTTAGCGAATTAGGATTTGTATTGTATCGATGTAATCTATCAATTTGAATGAATGAATATTGTTTATTTTTGTTAAAAAAATAATTATAATTTCAAATTTGTAGAGCAGACAAGAAATCAATAGAATGAAAAACGATACGGTCCAAAATGTTTCATCTGGCTTTGAAACCCTAAGAATTAGTGAGTGACCACACAATCCTGGACCTAAGTCACTAACCTAACTGCAAAGAATTTTGGTTTGTGTCAAAAAAGAAAAAAGAATATTAAGGCAGCTCCACGTGACTGTTAACCAATGAGAATGATTCTATGAACATAAGTTAAAGATATGCACATGGTGCACAATTGGTCAGCATCTAATAAGGTACGGGCAATTAAACAAATAGCAAGATGAAGAAGAATTATATTTTTATATGCACTAATGATTCCATGATCAACGTTTTTTCACAATGTAATGTTGCTGTCGTTATGGCTTGTATTTTGAGTATTTTTTTTCTTTCTTTTAATCTTACATTATGGCTTGAATAGCCTCACAACAATATTCTTCCCATAAAAAAATGTAAGTGAAATTTTGTTCTTCAACCCACCGAAGCCCTCACATTATGTTGTTGTCGTCGAACAAGTGAAATATAGTAGTACCGAATTAGTTTTTTTTTTTTTTTTTGAGAGGAGTACCGAATTAGTTGTTAGCTTGATAAATCCATAGTATGATATAAAAAATAAATTAAGTTAAAAACAAATTTAGAAAATTAACCTTTAATTAGAAGTAGGCTTTACAAAGTTTAAATGGTTTTTTTCGTCATAAGTGGGAGTAAGTTAACAAACTTACCCTTTTATGTTTTTAGGTAAGAGTAAGTTGCACTTTAAAGTAGTTTCTTCACTTCTTTACTTTTTTTGTTCAATAAATCTTGTAGTTCATAAATTTGTTTCTTGAAGTGCAAGACAAGAAAATCAATGCCTATATATATGATCTATTTTTCGTCACAAGATACAGCGGTCAAAAACATTTTAAGTTTATATTTGAATTTTTTCCTTCTCTCTTATGCTCTAAGTTTTTGGTGTTGTAACATGTAGTTAGATATTTGTTTTGGAGAGTGTGGATGTACTCGGTGTCGTGGGGTGGTTGATGCTAGTCTATGTGTGGTAACAATTTTCACGTATGTTACTATCTGGTTGTCATTAGACAACAATCGTGGGCTTTATCAGATTTTGAGTTTCTGTTTTATACTCTTGCGATGTGATTGTCTTGATTTATTTTCTCTATATAGGGATATGAGTTCTTATTATGCTTTGTGCTTGCAAAATTATTTGATCTTCCACATCAAAAAAGAAAGATGGTATTATTCTTCAAAAAGAAAGATGGTATTATGAAAGTGTTGCAATCACAAGTCCCATCATGAAGTATGGGCTAGAGAAAATTGATGAACGAATCAATTTTGCCTTGTAGAATTTTCATGTCAATGAGGTGTTGATGCAACCAGAATTACACAAGGTGTTGATTAGCACACACATATTGATTATCATGATGCAAATTGTGTTATGAGATTATGTCGGTGGTTGAAGAACTTCCGGCCCACATAAAAGTTGTACCATAAGTTTTTCACCTGATTTTCGACACATGAAAATTCTTAGAGTTGTTTAGTTCAAGTAGAGTATACTTCTTGTGATGGAGTATGATAGTTCTTTTGAACTATGATCGTTGATGAAAACAATGTGAAAATTCTTGAAGTGGTTTATCTTCAAGTCATTACACTCTTTATGATGGAGTATGATTGTTTTTTAAACTATGATCGTTGATGAGGACAATGGAAGTAGATGTATCAGTTTCTATCAAAGTGGAGATGGTCGGTGTTGGTTGAAAATATACATGTTGAAGAAGTCTCACATTACTTAAAATTGTAATGGAAAAGGTAATGCAAGACAAGCAATGTTGTATCTTGAAGTGCAAGACAAGCAAAACGGTTCATTCATTTGTTTACTTTTTTGTTTGGCAAGTCTTGAAGGCTATAAGATTGTTTTTGAAGTGTGTCTAATTAAGGTGGTTCCTTCAATTGTTTGTTTTCTTGCTTGACAAGTCTTGTAGGTCACAAGTTGTTTCTTGAAGCGCAAGACAAGAAGAGCAATATATATATATATATATATATATATATATGCTCTACCACTTATGTTGCATGATTTTGCTTATGGAAATTTAGAGAATTAAGACCGTTTGATTTTGAAATAGTTTCACTTAAACTGATTTTGCATAACTGCGGCTATGTCTGATTAGAATTATTTAAGGGTTTGTTTGTAGCCCTTTGGTTATCATGCAGTCTCCTCTTTGTTTTTTGTTCATTTGCTGCTAAAGGGTAATGTTATGCTTCCTTTATTTCTTTTTTGTAAACAGGTTCAAGCCTTAATCCTAGTTTGCAATTTATTTTCATTGCTTTGATAAAAAAAAAATCATTCGTTAAGATGCATCAGTCAGAACACTTTAAAGTTATATTTGACTTTTTTTTTTCTTCCTTGTTGTCTTTGAATATTGTGAGTTGTAGTTACTCCCTCCGTTCCAAAATATAAGTAAATTTGACTTTTTAGGTTCATTCAATTAATGATGTATGTGGTTCATAATTGAATGAACCTAAAAAGTCAAATTTACTTATATTTTGGAACGGAGGGAGTAAGTATTTACTTTGGAGAGTGTGAATGTACCGGGGGGTCGTGTGGTGATTGTGGATAGTTTATATGTTATAACAATTTTCACATGGTTGTCATTAGACAATAATCGTGGTTTTTTCTCCGTTTTAGAATTCAACATTATATTCTTTGTGTTGTAATTAAGTTTCTTTATTTTCTCTATGTCGGAATTTCCCAACTCTTTTCAATAATAGAATGAAAACTTTGTTCAATTTTATCTTAAAATATCGAAACATCCAAATGAAAATTTTGTTTAATTACCCTCTACTTCACTTCATTCTATTATGTTATAATCCACTTCACTTTATTTGTTTAAAAGTAACCAATCAAAGAGCCTAAAGTGTGTTTTCTAAATAAAGATTGATCAATAGAACTTTGTCTTTTTAGTTGAACATTGAAAGGCCAGTATTCTGACTTGAATGCATGGGGGTCACGTCTCATCCACAAATGTTTCGTGAATAAAAGATGCTGCGGATATGCCTTTGAAACACACTCAGAACAATTGTATCTTTTTCATAAGCATATATTCAAAATATATTTTTTTTTTGTTAAAAAATCACATACAATGTTATTTAATATCGACAAAAAAGTACATATTTAGAATGATAAATTACAAAAAAACAGTCTAATAAATCTAAAATTAAACATGGCCTTGAACTAAACCATTAGAGAAGAAACCCAGTACTTAAAATATAAATTCTATGAGCTTCATGAAAAATAGGACAACTATTATTGTCTTCACCAAAAAAAAAACTAGAACAAATTTATTTTTTGGTTCTAGCATTTTCTCAAAAAAGTAAAATCTGGATTGAAAATTAATAGTTTTTAATTAGAAAATTAATTATTCTTACATTTATTGCTTTGTCAAAAAAGACAAAGTGGATATACAGTGGACACCGCCAATCGCAAAAATTAGTTATACGTCAAAATCTGGTATGCGATATTCTTAATTGCATGCCTTGAACTTAGGGAGTTCTGGGCTTGAGCATTTATAGTGTTTTTAAGAGGTAGGCTGGACATTAAAATCGAAAATATCAATAAATTCTTTTAGAAAAAATTACTCGATGTCTTTGGATATTCGGCGTAGATATCAAATAATTAATTGAATTTGTAAAAATTGAAATTAATATATGATTTTTTTAGAATAATTTAGGACCGACTAATACAAAGGTTTTTTAATCTCAACAAAATTCTTATTTAAAATACCTTTTACTAGAAAAAGAACTACTTTTTGTGTCAATTTTTTGGAAGTGTTTGAAGGTTAAGTCAATCCTAAAGATCACTTATTCATCTGTGACCCCAAAGCAACCTCAATCACTTTACTTGTGCTTTCATTTGTGTTTTTCCATTTTTAAACCAAACAAAGGGGAAAAATGGCCATTGATTTTCTCAGCTATTATCCTTTATAAACTTTTTAAAGAACTTATAAACTCAATTAAACGATATCCTCGTGAGCTTAGCTCAGTTGGTATAGACAATGTATAAAATATGCAAGGTTTGAGGTTCGAACTCCGGCCACCTCAAAAAAAAACACATTATCTTTGTTAAAATTTTAATACCTAAACATATATTATAATCGAATAATTTCGCAATATTGTGGTGAGTGATGATCCCTTTTGTCTCTTCCATATTCAACGAGCCAATAATAATGGGCTCTAATAAAGAGAAAGAGCAAGCCGAACATGAAATAGATAAAATAAAGCTACCACCCATAATATGCTCCGTTTTGATGTTGACATGGGGTATGTGTTAACCAATATCTTTTTTTTTTTGAGGGAATGTTAACCAATATCATGTGGCACACTTAATATATAATCAAATCTTCATAAATATATCTCTTCAAAAAAAAAAAATTCTTCATAAATATATAACTAGAACTTTGATCTATAATCAAGAGGTTGGGTCTGGTGCAAAGATTGGGTCAAATAGAATAACGTGACTCTCAGATTATTGTGATAAATTAATGTTCTAATTTCGATCAAGAGAAGTAACATTGACGAAAAGATTTATCACATAAAAAGAGTACTTGCCAATAGTTTTGATAGAGAAGAAGATTTCTTGAAATTCAAATTGATTGATAAAAAAATAATCAATTAGCACAAAGAATGCCCTATGAAGGGAGGAGATTATAAGTCTTATTTATCATGTTTTCTCAATTGGAGATATTTTCACCGTTAAATCCATTTATATATATTTTTTTCTTTCAAATTCTCTCAAATTTTTATTTCTCTCTCTCTCTCTCTCTCTCATACGAGATCAATGACTTGAATCGCACGTTACTCTCACGTTCCTCCCAAAACCTTATATATAGAGAGCGCTAATAGAAAATTAACAAATTATCGGTCAACAAATTTAACTAACTATCTCCTAACAAACTCTAACTAACTTTTATATTTTCAAGAGTCCCCCACAAACTTAAGGCAACTAAATTCTTAATCTAACTTTGAATAACAAATCTCAAACAAATAAATAAAAATTTGTTCTAAAATGACCTAAGATTTAGAAATTCTTACTATGTAAGGCCAAAAACATGCCTAAACCCACCAATCTGGATTCTCACTATCCGTAATGTCTCAATGGCTAGTAATGATCGTCAAAGTTAAACATTGACGATCATCGTCCATAGCTGACGCTTCATCAATCCCCAACCACTCTTTATGAGTGCCTATAAAACACTTTTGTCACAACAAATGCAAGACACACAATTTCTATCTTTATTATATATCTCAGACTCTTTACTCTCATATTGACTTGAGCGTTACAAGCTCGCATGCACCACTCCCCTACATCAATCTCAATAATAGTTGTTCCATCTTGACCTACTCATCTCGATCACGCAAGATAAAAACTAATACAAGTATTAGTGTTTGGAACATCAATGACTTCCATTCCATATAGGAAGAGATATATTAGTTTTTTTTATTCAAAATATGCAACCCTATAAAATGAAGAAAAATATTGATGTTGACCTAAATATTAAAAAACAAAAAAGAAGCAAATAAAATAAATGATTGTCGGTGGATTCATGAATTTTTGATGAACTGCAAGCTAAGCCAAGTAAGGTTGACACTTTTTTACACCAACTACTTTCTTTTCTCTCTCAAGCTTATCCCTCTCCACCACTTGTTCTTTCTTCTCTTTTTTTGTTATATCCAAAACACAACTAAGAAAGTTTCAGTTACAAGAAAAAAGAAGAAGAAGATGAACAACGGTTGTGAACAACAACAGTACAGTGTTATTGAGACACAGTACATAAGAAGACATCACAAACATGATTTAAGGGACAATCAGTGTTCCTCTGCTCTTGTCAAACACATCAAAGCACCAGTTCATCTAGTTAGTACTTTTGTTCTCTTTTTGAGATTCTTTCTTTTAATAATATAATGTTTTTTTGTTTGTTCTAAATTGTGTTCTGTCAAGTTTTTGTGTCTGATTTATATGGTGGAATAAAAAAATAAACTTTTTTTTCTTTCATTCTTTCAAGATCTTGATTGTCTTAGTCCATTTCTTTGAGATGTATGGTTATTCTAGATTTGTGTTTTATGAGGGTATGGTAAAAATTGAATTTTTCAGCTCATAAGATGCTAGTTTTGATTGGTTCATGGTTGTGAAATCAATTTTTGGAAAATTTTTAAGGCTGGATTTGGATTTGTGAATTTTTACTATACTATATTCCACTTTTATTGTTTGTGAGACATTTAATTAATGTTTAGTTTCATTAAAATGAACATGTTTAACTATTTGGTGAGTTTTGTGCCAAAAGAGAAAATTAAAAGAAGTTGATTGGTCTGATTAGTTTATATATTTTGTCTCTTTCAGGTTTGGTCTCTAGTTAGAAGATTTGATCAGCCACAGAAATATAAACCATTTATTAGCAGGTGTATTATGCAAGGGGACCTTAGTATTGGAAGTGTAAGAGAAGTGAATGTTAAATCTGGTCTTCCAGCTACAACAAGTACTGAGAGGTTGGAACAACTTGATGATGAGGAACATATTCTTGGTATCAGAATTGTTGGTGGTGATCATAGACTGAGGGTATGATTATTATTAATAATCCTTTGTTTTTCCAAATTCAAATTATTTTTCTATATCAAGTATTGTTAACTGATAATTTTCTTTCTATACAAATAAAGAAATTGCATAATATGGTATTTCTAATCATGAGAGATTAATATTACTATGATTACAAATTCACGCGGTCGGCACATTGGTAACCATTAAATCAAGATCGGACGGTCCAAATTTCAAGTTCGGTATTTTGGATTTTCCAAAAATAATTCAAAATCTGCATATTTTGTAAATTGTCCATGGTCACCAATGCACTGAATGTGTGAATGGAGAGATTATCTTATAATCTTGGCTACTCTACTAATCGTGTTCATTTGTTCTTATGTTTATGTTCATAGGTGTATTTACTAGCATCAGTTGTAAGTTGAACGGATACTAAATCGTGTTTTTCTCTAATTTGCAGAACTATTCCTCCATAATCACAGTCCATCCGGAGGTTATTGATGGAAGACCAGGTACAATGGTGATTGAATCATTCGTCGTGGACGTGCCTGAAGGGAACACGAAGGACGAAACTTGTTACTTTGTGGAGGCGTTGATTAGGTGCAATCTAAGTTCTTTAGCTGATGTCTCGGAGAGGATGGCCGTGCAGGGTCGAACCGATCCTATCAATATCAACCCATAAGAATGTATAAAGGGAGAAAGAAGTTGAGTTTCATCATGCAAATTATATGAACCTTTGATTTCTGATCCCAAGTCCAAGTGTGGAGAATGGTTGGAATATGAATTTTCCTTCCTGTGTTCCTCAAAAGTTTTGGATGTTTATTTTCTTCCTCTTATCATGGATACATTCCCCAAGTCCTCCAATTTATTTAGTTGTGTATTCCCCTTTTGAAAAATGAAGTTTCTCTTCTAAAGATTTTGGGCTGGGATCCTCCTCTATGGCACTGAAAAATTCTAGTAGGAGAGAAAAAGACTTTGTGAATAAAATAATATAATCTTATTTACCGAGTTTTTCTCTTTGACTAGAATTTTTCCGTCACCAAAAAGGATCTCACGTCTAGTTTTTTTAAAATGAGAATCTAGGCTTCATAAGCACTTGTTGGACTGGGAGTGGGAAAGTTGTTTTTTTTCCTCTTGTTAAATTCTTCTTGGATCTTGTGGATGAAGTTGTGTTATTACAGTTATTTGTAAATACTTTTGTTGGGAAAAAGACTATTTATGGAGTCTTTTTATGTTTTTTGTTTACTAGCAAACTAGGGAGAATTAGTTACTTTTCTTATAAGTAGTGTAGGTTATCTATTTCTCTTTTTCCTTGTTTAGGACTTTGTTTAGAACAAAAAAATAAATAAAAAAATTTGCTACTAGTTCTTTTTTAAGTATTGTAAGTGCCTTCAAATTCAACTTGTCTTTTTTTCCCTTTTATGATAAAGATATGCATCTCATAAGAAAAATGTTAATATGTTATTTCAGAAAAAAAATAAAAAAATGTTAATAGCGAATCCTTTGTATCCTAGAAGGTTCTAACATTAGAGGGTAACTAAGGTGAGGAAAAGGAAATTAAATATACACAGACACATAAAGATAATAATCAAATTCCTTTGCAGACAGAAGGTGATTAACTCATTGGTAGTTGGTAATGTATGAAATGAAAATAAATCCATCTTGCAAATATGATTTGGTACAATTACTTATTCATACCACTTCCAATCTTTCATGCCATGTTTTCAAACATAAGTTAAACTCATGCAGTTCTGCACATTAATTAGCACAATCAGTGAATAATTTGTTTTGGTGATTCAACTGACCACTCAATTTTCAGTTTCCATGTGCACCATTAGCCAACCAGCTTATACTGTCTGAATAATTTGTATCATAGCCTGTATTTTATTTTACATGTGCATGCTAATAAAATATAGTATATCTGACATCAATTTAATATGAAAATGAGAAAGAAGATGTGGAAAAATGATCTAATAATCAGAAGAAAAATGTATTCTAAAACAATACGTTTACATCATTATCATTTTTTTTTTTTGTTATGACGTACAAAGATCAGATAAGGCGCAACCACATAGCATACTAAGAATTTAATATTCTATCGAACCAAATCATTTTAATTTTTTTTTTTATGATTTACAAAGATCAGACACGGCGGCAACCATATAGCATACTAAGAATTTAATATTCTACTGAACCAAATCTTTTATATCAGCTGTTGGAAAAGACTACATGTCTACATCCAAGTCACAAATTGTAGAGTGGTAGATGTTGGTAACTTAACTTGCATGGTATCCTTCTTCAGGAGATTGAGTGTAAAGCTTTACAGTGGGAGCTAAACCATGTAAATGGTGATGATGTTGACCCCCAAGTAACGTATCTGTTCCAAGTTTTTGATTTTGTGACTTGCAGAAAAAGTAAACTATTTAAGGTGAAGATTGCAATTTAAGGAGAAGAGTATTTCAATATACTAAAATGGAAGATCGTGACTCCCTAACAATTAACATAGTCAATACTTGATATAATATTATGCTCTCTTCACGAACACACCCTCCATTCATGTAACAACATAGAATAATAAAATGAGCGGCTCAGTGCGGCTCGCACCAGATGGAGTCTGGAGAATAAGGCACACATCATTACATTCCACTAGCGAAGAGGTCGCTTTCAAGATTGAAACTCATTAACCTTCCGTCCCAAGGTATCGACCTTACTGTTGCACCGGAATTCGCCCTCAACAGAAGCAAGAAATGCTTCAAGTTTTTCCCAGCATCTCTCATTACCAACGATCATTACAAGCACACTTTCCATTTTTAAAATGGTGAAAACGGCCACCATCTCGGAGTAAAATCTCGCGTTTTCGAACCAAAGAAATGTATTTCGCTACTGTATGACAGTCAAAACAAATTCTGGTGTTCTTAACGATCCTAATTGGTGATCCACCTTTCATTTTCATCACTCCATATACCATTGCCAACTTCTCAGTGTGACTCATAAGAATTTTCTCTTTCTCATTGTCATCAATGTTCTGACATACACAATTGAGATCAGGTGCATAACCGAGCTTACGAATTTCGGAGATTAATTGATATAACTCGAAATATATTTCCCCTTCTTCTGGATGTGGTCTTCCTTCTGTAGAGAACACATGAATACTTTGATTAACTTGTGTCCAGCTCCAAACTGGTGGAATTTTCATCGCCAACACAGTCATCGAGTGTTTCAGACGCTCAACGGCAACCCATCGGTTTAAACTCGAATACAAATTCATCATCAAAACATAGTTAGCAGAATTATTTGGTTCCATCTTGAAAAGCTTCCTTGCTGCAATCTCAGCTAGCTTAATATTTTTGTGAATTTTGCATGATGCAAGAAGAGCACCCCAAATACTAGCATCTGGCTTAATTGGCATAGTTTCGATGAAATGCGAAGCTTCGTCGAGAAAACCGGATTTTCCTAGAAGGTCTACCATGCAACAGTAGTGCTCAATTGTTGGGACGATATTGTAATCTTCTTGCATACTGTCAAAATACTTCCATCCTTCATCAACTAAACCCGAATTCTTGCAGGCAGATAGAAGAGCCGTGAACGTTATCGCGTCAGGTCTAATATGTCTTTCACGCATCTTGTCATAAAGAATCATTACTTCTTCTCCATGGCTATGAATGGCATATCCCATCATCATGCAATTCCAACATGGAAGTGTTTTCTCTTGAATTTTGTTGAAAACATTGTATGCTACTTTTAGTTTTCCTGCTTCACTATACATGTCAATGAGTGCTGTTGCAACGTATATATCATCCACAAACCCTAGTTTCATACTAAAGCAATGTAACTCTTCACCTTTCTTCAACAGAGATGGACCTGCACATGCACAAAGTAAGCTGCAAATCGTGGTTGAGTTAGGTTTTACATTCTCGGCTTGCATTTGACTGAAAATCTTTAGGGCGTCCATGTACTTCTCGTTTTGAGAACACCCAGATATCAAAGCAGTCCAAGACACCACATTAGGAGTGATTCCGGAACTCTTGATCCGATTGATGATAGTCAAAGCTTCATCGATACGGCCTTGCATTGAATAACCAGAAACCAAACCGTTCCATGTCACTAAATCAGGTGTTATCCCTTCTTCCACCATTTGGTTCAATAGTTTTACGGCTTCACCAAACTGTCCCTTGAAGGAGTAGCCTGATATCAACGAATTCCAAGCGCAAACGTTTTTGTTTTTCGCACGATGGAGCACTGCCTGAGCTTTTTCTAAGCAATCATTCTTAACATACATATCCACCAGTGATGTACAAACATAGACATCATAGTTAAGATTACTTCTCATTATGTAACCATGAATTTCTTTCCCTAATTTAAAGAAACCTAATTCAATAACCGCTTGTAGAGCACTAGTTACTGAGCATGAATCCGGCTTGAAGCCTAAACTATGTAGACTCCGAAAACTAGTGAGAACCATTTCAAATGATCCCCGAAGAAGATAACCCGACAAAATTGAATTCCAAGTTATAATGTCCGGTTTAATTCCGGAACACTCCATTCCATTGCGGATAGTATCCAATGCATCATTTAAACAGCCATCGACAGCATAACTAAAAATTACCGAGTTCCAAGATGATAAGTTACGACTATGATCCTCCATCGAATCGAAAACCGCTCTAGCAAGTTTGAATCTACTGTTTCTAGAGTACATGCTAATAATGGAATTGCAAACTAAAGTATTTGAAACTAGTCCAAATCTTAAAGCATACCCATGAAGCTGTTTCCCTTCATTCAAAGCTTTTAATTTTCCACATGCTTGCAACATCTTGACAGTGGTGCCAACAGTGGCTTTAGCAGAATCTCTCTGCATGTCACAGAACAATTCTAATGCATTCTTCCACCTCTCACTCCTCAAATTTGCCATAACTATAGTATTCCACAAAAAATCTTCTTTATAAGGAGTCTCATGAAATACTTGATTAGCTTTATCTATACTCCAACACTTCCCATAGAAATTGATCAATGCACAACTCAAGTGTACATCAACATGAAACCCTTTCTTGATCAAACAAGCATGAACTTCCAAACCAAACAAAAATTCCCTTAAAGCCAAGCAAATTTTCAGAACAAAGGTGAAAGCTTTGCTATCAAATTCAACTCCTTTACTATACATTTCATTGAAAACTACCAAAATCTCAAATGGGTCACCTCCAAAACTTTCAAATTCCTCAAGAAAAGAGTTCCACAAAAGATAATTTCTTGCAAAACCCACAAAGAATATCTTTATTGCTGACAAAAAATCACCAAATTCCAAATAATTTCTCATCATGGTTCCATCAATTGTAGCAAAGTTATAATTTTTAGGTGTTTTAATAATCTGGGCATGCAATTCCATAACAGAATTCAAAGTTCTTAACTCATTCAACTCATGAAAAGTGTGGAAAAATGGAGAAAATTTGGGCGATGAAAATGAAATTGAAATTGGTGAAAGGCTTCTAGGTAGCATTTGGGTTTTTGGGTTGTGAAGAGAATGAGGATTAAGATGATGAAACGGTGATAGGTTATTCATGAAGATTTGGTGTTTAGAGAAGACGCATAATGTCATTGGAATGAATGGATTAGTGATGAAATGGGAAGAAGAATTATACTAACAGTTAATCCAATCATCAATTTCCTAATTTCATCATCACTAAAATTATGGGGATGTTAGAAATTGTGTTAGACTTGTGAGGTGCAAGGATTTGAGATTTTGGGATAAGGTTATCCTTGTGAGTGGAACAAAAGAAGTTAAAGTGGTTGGGTCAATCTAACCGTAATTTAGTTGTAATAATCTCTATATACCAAATGTGCTATTGGTCTAACTCTCGCAATGGATATATTATTAATGAGTGTTTCCGGCACAAATTATGAAAATTTGTAGAATATTTATTATATTGGAAATTGAATTCTTCACTTTTTTTTTAAAGATAATTTCTTCTTTAAAAATGTTTAAAGAGTTCTTCCATGATATTCGTTAACAAGACCTTAAAATAATTGATTGTAAGATTGTTTGATCTCCGACTCGTGCGTGTTAAAAAACACATATGGGAGGAGACAAATTTGTTTTTTATTTTATTTTATTTATTTTTTAAATATATATGTGGGCGCTTAAACATTTTTACTTGATCAATGATGTGATGAAGAAAGTTCATGCAAATAATGTAAAATAAAATAATGTGACCTTGGGTTAACAAGCGGGAAAAGCAAAAATAAATGCGCAAAAACACCATTCCCACATCATCTGCCAATGAAAAAGACGACATCTTCGAAGGAGTCTCAAGCAAACAAAAAAGACTTTCGCCACTCCAAGCCCCCAATCTACCCAGAAAATCGATTTTTTTTCTTTTTTGACCCTGTTTCCCAAATCAATTCCACTTTTGACCCCATATGAGAATTAATGACATAAATGACCCACTTTCACATTTTTTAATTTTTTTTTGTCCTGTAGTGGGCCATTACCGCCAATTGAAATGGCGGGAATGGCAGATTTTGACACGTGCCAAGGCCAGTCGTTTTTTGTTTTGTCATGTAGTGTATTCAGAAAATTGAGAAAAAAATTTCAATTTTGCTCCCAGAGGGAGTCGAATTGAAATGGTGGGAATGGCAGATTTTGACACGTGTCAAGGCCGGTCGTTTTTTGTTTTGTCCTGTAGTGTATTCAGAAAATTGAGAAAAAATTTTAATTTTGCTCCCAGAGGAGTCAAACCAGGCGCCTATGAGACATTGCTATTCTGTTTTGCCACTAAGTCAGTGTACATTTGATGTTAATTTTCGCATCCAATAATATATATACCAATTTTAAAACCAGATTCACACACCATGAGGCATGAATCATCTAATTTTTCATTTTTGTTCCCTAAAAAAAAATTCATTTTTGTTTTTTTAATATAAGTCTTATAATAAAACTAAATATAGGGTCCCCATGAGCTTAGCTCATCTGGTAAGGGATAATGCACAATATGTGCAGGGGTTGGGGTTCGAACCCCGGGCACGGGCACCTCACTTATTCATTTTAAGGTGAATTTCTCTAGCCACTAGGTTACTTGACAAAAAAAATAAAAAATAAATAAATATAGGAGATTTTATAATTTTAATTGGATTCTAGATTTTAGTTTGAAAAATTACTAGAATATGAACAAAATCTAGATTTTATTTTGAATATATATATTCGTTGGATATTTTATCAAAATATATTTCGTCGGAGATCCTAAATTATCCAATAAAAAAACAAAAATGAAAAAGTTGGATGGTTCATGCCTCATGGTGTGTGAATTTGGTTTTAAAAATGGTATATATATATATATATATATATATATATATATATATATATATATATATATATATATATATATATATATATATATATATATATATATTATTGGATGCGAAAATTAACATCAAATGTACACTGGCTTAGTGGCAACACAAAATGGCAATGACCCATACGCGCCTGGTTCGACTCCTCCCTCTGGGAGCAAAATTGAAGTGGAATTGATTTGGGAAGCTGATGAAAATTTAAAGGAGACGCAACCTCCCCATAAAATATCTTAAAACAATATGAGATACATTATATATCCAATATTTTATCATATTGCTTAAAAATGTCTTATACTTTTTAGGTCAAATGCATCTAAAATTTCTTTAAGCTAAAATGACTTGTTTGAGACTTTTGTAATTTAAAGGACCACTTTGGGAAAAACGAAAAACTTAAAGGACCTCTAAATGCATTTGATCTACTTTTTATTAGTTCCCGTAATAAAATAGTTGTTGCTCATATTAAAAAGGTTTTTAAGAAAACAAACTGAGACAACAATACAACAACAACCAAGTCTTATCACACTAAAACTATGTTTGATTTAGCTTTTTTAAGATGAAAACGATTTCCAATGCACAATTCACCGTGATTTTAAGAAGCTTCAATTCTTAGCTTCTATTCTATCGTAAGTTTCCACCGCAGAAACAAACAACCACTAAGTAGTGTTTTTATCATAAATCATATTTAGATTCAACTATGTAAGAGTTAAAATAGAATAAATTGGTGCTAAACACACACCGAAATAAAAAATATACCATTTTTTCAAAAGAAAATATTGTCCTACATATTATATATATTATTTTGGATGGTTTTGTTTATAAAATTGTATATTCTTTTATATATGAATATGAATATATTATAGACGATCTTTTTCGCCCCACTGACAAATATTTTTGGACCATCCACCATTCATAGGTGCCATTTACACTTGAACCTAAGAAAAACTTGACCATAAAAACAATAAATAAAAAGGACATTGGTTTTTTTAATGATTTTATATATATAAATTTTAATTACTAGTAAAAAAAAGGTACAGACGTTAATTAGTTGCTAAGTTACCACCGGCCATTGGTGGTCTATGTGTTGGTATGAGTTGTAAAATATGAATAATGAATCAGAATTGCTTGATTCTGTAATCTAAGCTTTACCACTTTCTAGTCATCAATTTCTTGTCCCTTTTTCCAAAGTAACCAACCTTACCTTTCTATACACCTCCTTTTCCTATTATAATTAGCTCCATTATCCATGTGCATCTATATATTTGCAAAAACCACAAACCATAGAGCCATTGAAAGAGATCAAGACACACACACACACAAAGAGTGAGTGAAGATGTCAGATTGGGGGCCAGTTTTTGTGTCAGTGGTGCTCTTCATTCTCTTGACTCCTGGTTTGCTTGTCCAAATACCTGGTAAAGGCAAGATGGTTGAGTTTGGCAACTTTCAAACTAGTGGATTATCCATACTCATTCATTCCATCTTGTATTTTGCTCTAGTTTGTATTTTCTTTTTAGCTATTAGAATCCACATGTACATGGGGTAAATGATTATCTCACTATATACATATTTAATTATGTATACAAAGATTATGCATTGCTTTATATCTTATGGTTTGATGAACTTTGAATTGTGGGGATTGTTTTTGTTTATGTTAGGTCTTGTAATTGTAATTAACTAGTAGTCTTTGGTCACAACTCTTAATGTACTGGTTAATTCATGAAATGAAAGTTTTTTATTAAAGATTATATATAGCATTCAATGTAGTAACAATTTCAAAGCTCTTTCTAATATTTTTGATTCTTTTATAAACAAATGTTACTGGTTAGTTTGTTGGTGAACGAAGAATTTGTAAGCAGTAGGAATCGAACCTTAAACCTCTCTCTCAATACTTGTTCAACATCCCAACCTATTGCACTCGACTACACCTTTGGAGGCATACTTTTGATTCCTTGATTAGTACTTATGAAATATTGGCTATTTGCTGATAAATGATTGCAATTTCTTGTGAAATAAGGAAGAGCAAAATGCAAATTTTGTTCTTGAATGATGATGGGCACACATGAATATAGGAAAGCAAGATGATTTATTTGCATAAAAATGGTAACTTTATCATAGGTGCATGCATATAAGTGAAATAGAAAACAAATGCTGAAAGCAAAAAATGAATGATAAACAAAAAAAAAAAAAAAAAAAAGAGAGAGAGTGAGAAACCACCAAAGTACCAAACTCAAGAGAGTCATAAATTGAGGGAAGATTGGCATTAAACGTAAGATTACCTTTTTGTGGAACAAAGCTTCAATAATCATAAGTTGTCTGATAGTAGTATATGCTCGTGAAACATTGTATTTGATGCAATATGACGAGCATACTACTATCGCACAACAAAGCTAATTATTGAAGCTCACTCCTTGTAAATGCGAGAACTCTATCTTCGGCTTCAGAGGACAAATGTGAAACTTTATTTTGCCTTTTGGATTTCCAAGAAATCAATGGTGAACAAAGAAAAATGCAGCAAGCTGTTAATGATCTTCTTGTTTATGGGCAGGTGGCCGAATCTCATTGTTGAATGCCTTATACTTATGATCATGTGAAGAAAAAAAAATCCCAATATTGATGCAGTTTTGATGTACTGGATGATCATCATTATTTTTGATACCATATTGGATAATTTGGATTAGAATACCTGATTTCATTATTGCATAAAAATAGAAGAATATACAATCTAATAGTGGACTTTATATATGACCCTGATGCAAACCAGAAAAGTAAAAAAGGCTACCAACTTGGCTTTAGACTGATACCATAAACATGACCAATAACTATTGTTGGAAATTCCATCTTACTTGTTGTCTGTCCCTAGCAGTTTAATTACGGTATTTGAGTTATTTTCATTGCAATCTCTAACACCTTTACCGTGTGAGTTGAATGGTGAATTTAGTCTCACATGGTTTAGATGTGTGACCTATGTAACACATAAAATTTGAACAATATTCACCTTAAAAATTGATTTTGCAAGATTAAGTTAGATCCGACCAAAATCCTAACATTTGTATTAGAGTTTATGGATTTAGGACAAGCTTTATAAGCATTGCATAAACCATATATTCGTATAATTTGAGAGCAAATTCACCCATTCACACCAATACAAAGAAGATGTTGGCGTTGCAATGAAGGCCAACCCTAATGCCACAATTAGGAGACTGCGAGTTGACGGCAATGAAGTTGAGAGTTTCACACATAACACAAAGAAGATGTTGGGGTTTGCAATGAAGGCCAACCCTAATGCCACAATTAAGTGGCTACGAGTTGACTGCAGTGAAGTTAAAATTTTCAACGCACCCCCTCACGATTGAATTCTAATAAATGTGAACGATGTGAAAAGTTCAAACATAACTTTATACTCAAATTTATTATTCAATATATTTAAAAGGTATACACGAACTCTAATCTATCAACTATCAAATTACTTTTAACTAAAATCAATTCTCCAAACTAATTCATATTCAAATTTGTTTACCATGCATAAATGATTGAAATCAAGATCCATTTTGTCATCTAGATGCTTGTACTGCATTCTCTAGAGTAGTAGTAGTACTAGTACTACTTCTCTTCTTCCACATAGTGTTCTAGTTATCTCTAATCTAAGACATTTTCTGAGCCACACAATCTCATACCATGAAACCTCACCTCAATCCTCATCAGCTACATCTCATCTTCATTTTCCACATGTCAACCAACCATTGGCCTTGTTTATATATCCCTTGACACATCATCACCTCAGTGTCCTCAGTGTCACCCACTGCATTACACACCAAACCCACCAAAACAACACATTCTTTTACTTTTACACCTCTCTTTCTATCTTCTCCCATTTTGCCACTCATTCCACAAAGAAACAAACTCATCATCATCATCAAGATATCAATATACCAACCCTTTCAGATTCTAAATTTCATGATAGTTCCTTAAGTTCCAAACTTTGAGAGCCTCACAAAGTTTCTGTTGTACAAAATTATGCTATGGAGGCCCTCAATTCTACTATTTTAACCCCCCTTTCTGTGCTATCTGACAGAACAAAACACAAACACCCCACAAAATTTTCATGCAAAGCTTCAAACTTTTCAACTTCAATCAACAAAAAACAGAACTTAAGAGAGTTTTTATCAAAGAATTTTCAAAAGGGTCTTTTTCTTGCAGCTTCAGTTGTGAATGTTAACAATGGTGAATTTGCAAATGCTTTAACATATGAAGAAGCATTAGGACAATCTCCTAGTGCTTCTGGTGGTGGTGACATTGATGTTAATGGTTTTGTAGATAGTGTTATAGGCTTTGCAACTGAGAACCCTGTAATTCTTGCTGGTGGTGTAGCTATATTGGCAGTGCCATTGGTTTTGTCTCAGATTTTGAAGAAACCTAAGGCTTGGGGTGTTGAATCTGCTAAAAATGCTTATGCAAAATTAGGTGCTGATGGGAATGCTCAGTTGCTTGATATAAGAGGTTTGGCTGAGATTAGACAAGTTGGTGGACCAAATGTTGGTGGTTTGAAGAAGAAAGCAGTGGCAGTAACTTATAAAGGTGATGATAAGCCAGTGTTTTTGAAGAAGCTTTCTTTGAAGTTTAAGGAGCCTGAGAATACTACATTGTTCATTCTTGACAAGTAAGGATAACAAAGATCAATTTTATTTGCAGCATTTTGTATATTTTGATCCATGCTTATGAATTATGACATAGAATTAGAATCTGTTTACTTTCTAAAAATATTTTCTGAATTACTAACAAAGAGATGATAGACTGTAGTAAATAACTGAGATAGAGAAAAATTGGAAGATAAGTTAGGAAGAATGCATTTTTAGTAAATAATTCTAATGTCCGACATGTGTTAGTGTCCGACATGATACCAACATATGTGATTACATTCAATTAAATTTTCTTAAATTATTACCAGTGGCGACGTATCAATGTCAGTGTTGTTTCCAGTGTCTGTCTCGGTGATTCATAGTCCAAATGAGTGTAGGGGAAACTTTAGTACTGAGAATGCAACCAAAAGCTGAAGTAATGATCAAACAATGACCACAATTTTCTGTTTGGCGAAAAATGTTTAGTTTTACCAGTCACCACATAGGGTACATAGGCTATGTTCTTTGAGGAACATTGGTAAAAATAAAAGGGTTAATTAAGTTTTTAGTCCCTATAAATATTCACAGTTTTGTTTTTAGTCCCTACAAAATAAAATCACACTTTTTAGGGACTAAAAATGCTGATGGAAAAATTTTATAGGGACTAAAAAAGTTTATGAAAAATTTTATAAGGACTAAAAATGTTGATGGAAAATTTTATAAGGACTAAAAAGTGTGATTTTATTTTTTAGGGACTAAAAACAAAATTCTAAATATTTATAGGGACTAAAAACTTAATTAACCCAAAATAAAATAAAATTAGTCAAAGCCGATACATCTGGAAAATTAATCATGTAAGTTTATTGTTTCTTCTTGCTCTTTGCAAAAGAATATACTTGAAGCTGATTGAGTGAACTTGTGATGGAAGCCAGATTTGATGGGAACTCTGAACTGGTTGCAGAGTTGGTTACCCTTAACGGATTTAAGTCCGCTTATGCAATTAAAGATGGTGCGGAAGGACCGCAAGGATGGCAGGTATTGATTTTTCATATTTATTATAATTCTAATTCCAAAATTTTCTATCTTCGCCAATACACTCACATAACATATTCTGGAATTCTGCAGAATAGTGGTCTTCCTTGGGTTGAACCGAAGAAAGCATTGAGCTTGGATTTTGGCAGTTTGACAGACACTATCAATGATGCAATCGGAGTATGTATCTTGGATTTCTCTATTTGTTATTGTAATATACAATGTTGAAGCACATGCAAGATACAACTATTAAGTTTTCAGACTGCAAAATAGTTGGAAAAACCCTTCTGTTAAATTAAAGAATATGATGGAATGATGGAGAAAACAAAATTTGAGCTTTCTCAAATTAAAGATTTTTGCGAGCAAGAAAGGGAACATAGGAAATCGTTAAATCTTAGCTTTTTGAGTGTTTATAATTTATGTCGGTTTATTGTAGGAATCTGATGGCTTGGCTGTTACTCTTGGGATTGCTGCAGCTACTGGATTGGGTGTATTAGCTTTTTCTGAGGTTGATCCAATGAGTTATTACCTTTTTCTCAACATGCAATAATACATTATCGTACGACTCTTCTGACATATTTTTCGTGACGTTACTCTATTTTTTTAGGTAGAAACAATTCTCCAACTTGTAGGATCAGCTGCAATTGTTCAGTTTGCAAGTAAGAAGCTTCTATTTGCTGAGGTAAGTTTGTTTTTCTATGCAGGATGGATTTATGTTGTTTATTATCATCAATTCTGTTGAACAAGACACTGTTGAATCCAGAAAGCCAACGTTTTTCTGCTGTATGTTTATGCATTAATTTTAGAATAACTACTAGATGTTAACATAACCATAACACAAGAGTGTAAATTATAATATATGAGTTAGTTTTGTAAGGGGTTGTGTTTGAATTTTAATAAATTATTATGTTTGTGTCGGTGGCTAAGATTAAGTCAAATAGGTAAACAGGAAAGTTAATTTTGTGCCAAATAGGTAAAAGAAATTCAAAATGGATCCACTACAGCACCATCTGCCTCACCAACAATACCTCTATTATTGGATTAATCTAACGGTTGAAGTGTTGTTGGAGGGGAGGTAGCATATCTGAACCTGAAAAAGATACGATCTTATATGAAATTGTGAGTATTTAACAATAATAATAAATGAAAAGGATAATCGAATACCAAAATAATATATAATAAATAGAATTACATAAACAAGAAGAGTTAGTTGAATTTGATGAGTAAATTGAGAGACCTTGACTTTGCGCCATTAGAAAAGCAATAAGTTTCATGATTCATAAACTGTGTTTGCTTATGTTTACTTTGAAGCAAAATGTTTTCCTCTACTCTCTCATATGCAATGATATTCTTAATGGTAGTGAAGAACATTGTTTTTATTTATCTTAAGTACAATGTAAACTATTATTAATTTGTTTTTCCTTTTTTCATTAAATTTTTAATTTGATGGCAGGACCGGAAGAAAACACTAAAACAAGTTAATGAGTTTTTGAACACCAAGGTTGCTCCTAAGGAGCTTGTTGATGAAATAAAGGTACTTCAGATTTATCTTAGTCAATATCCTTATAAATTAGTTGCAATTATGATGTGTTACAGTGTAGAGTATATATATCACAATTGTCAGTGTATTATATAAATTTATGACTCTTCTTGTTTTTCCCTTCCTTTTTAACATTGTTCTCTGTGAATGGAATTTCCGGGAAAATTAGGACATCGGAAAGGCTCTTCTACCAACCTCCACCAACGATAAGGCTCTTCCTGCACCAACAGAAAATATTCCAGAGCTTGCTACAGCTGGCGGAACTGTATTGAAAGCAGAAGCTACTCCTGAAATTGTCCCCGAGACGAAAGTAGAAGCAGCAGCAGAAGCTACTCCTGAAATTGTCCCCGAGACGAAAGTTGAAGCAGCAGCAGAAGCTACTCCTGAAATTGTCTCCGAGACAAAAGTAGAAGCATCAGCAGAACCTGCTCCTGAAATAAACTCCGTGCCGAAAACTGAAACGGAGGCAGAGTCAATTCCTGTGCAACCTAAACCACTTTCACCATACCCATATGTAATGTCATAATTTCATCGCTCTTTTGAATTTTTCATTTTGATGCCTGATTATACATGCTTTTTGCAACAAAAAAAATTGCATATAACTTTTCCAGCCATATTTGATACATTTGGGGATCCGTCCGTGCCTAAGTATGTGAAGTAAAATCTCTATATTAAACTAGAAGACAAATAATTGTATTGTCATTCTCTCATGTCTTCGTGCATTTTGCAATTACACATAGTTCTCATTTCTGAGGCCCATCTTTGCAAGAAAAGGATGAAATGCTGAATGAAATAGGAGACAATGTCCGGTGTCTGACGGTATCAGACACCAACACAACCCATGTAGTTACATTCAATTAATTTATTTTCTCAAATTATTATTGGTGTTGACGTGCCAATGTCTATATCGTGTCCGGTGTCTGTGAAAGTGTTTCAATGTTGCGTTAATGTATGAAAGCCAATTTTGTTTTATATTCATGTTCCTAACACATACTTTGCCTCTTTTTTTTGACTTGCAGTATCCAGATTTCAAACCTCCTTCATCTCCATCACCTTCAAAGCCCTAGAGTTTCACTTGTATGAAGAGAATTCTATAGCAGGCAAAATAGTTGTCCAAAATACTCAGTATGTATCAAGAGCTAGCTGATAATCCTACAATCTATAATCCTGCCAGAACATCTTCAACATACATGAAACTTAGGTTGAAGATAAAATCATGTCACTTGCTGTATAATTTATTAGTCTTTTTATTATTATCATCCATACATTTGTGCCACTCACTAAACCTTTTTTGTGATTGTGAACATTGTGTTGTGGAGGTAGCTGTCTTAATAACATTGTACTGTTAGTTGTTATGTTGTGATTTAGTGTCACATTACATTCATTCAGTTTTGAATAAGCAATAAGGTTTCAAAGTATGCAATTATGTCTATGTTGATTCATCAAAGTTTGGATTTAGTAAAGCATTGAACTTCTGGTTGTGTATTTGTGTGGTTTGACTTTGTGATTGTCTAGTATAGAACTTATGTTAGGCTTGTTTAGTTCTGATCATTTTGTTGAGTTGAAAACCCTAATTCTGATTAGACACTTAATATGAATGATATTCAAGTATTGATCTTTTACAAATGTGTTCTTTTAACTCATTATTTGAGCTTAGTGATAAAGCAGCTTAGTATGAATAGCATTGTAATTGATTTTTTTTTCTTTTATGAACACCAAATTCTTTACATTGTGTTTCAATTTATAAAATAGGTAAAACATACATTTAGCAAGATACTACTGAATTTTTAGAATGGTTTTGGATAGATAGAAAAACCCATTTAGCAAGATTCTGCTGACATGATGGAATGAGGGACCAAAAGTGAAAGAATCTAAAATTACAGGGACAAAATCTAAATAGTTTTTTTTACAGGGACTAAAACCGGAATTCGCTAATATTACAGGGACGAAAAGCGGTATTTACCCTAAAGAAATTCATAGATAAGTGATTTTTTTATTTTTTTATGGTGGTCGGGGTTTGAACCCCGGACCTTTATGCATTGTCCATATCAACTGAACTAAGGAGAGATAAGTGATTTTATTATTAAATGTGAATCTCAGTTAATAATTTTCTTCAAATTTTTTGTAAAATACTATAATGGCGCTTATTATTTTGTTTTTAAAGAATAAATGGCGCTTATTGGTTTTGGCCTTACATTTTCATTGTTCTTCACTTTTTGCCTCCTTTTCCTCAATACAAAATGACCAAACCACCCCTTCAAAACGACCGTTATGATACTGTCCTTTTTTACTTCTAAATTAAACGCGCTACCCTTTCTCTTTGTTCATGCGTAAAATCACTTAATAGTAAAAGCACTTAAAAGCACAAAAAAGCGAAAATCATAATCTGAAATTCGCGGTTCCATGGCAAGAGTCAAGCACATTCCACGTCCTGGTAAACGCACTCGTCGCAGTAGTAGTAGTAATGGTAAGTTCCAATTTCTAAAACCCTCGTTTTCACAATTTCACATTTTTTTTTTCTGTATTTACTCATTTCAAAATTATTTTTCAGCAAATGAGTCTGAGGAAAAGAAGAAAAGAAGGAATAGACCAGGAACAGTTGCGCTTCGCGAGATTCGTAAATTTCAAAAGGCTGTTAACTTGCTTATACCTTGTGCTCCGTTTGTTAGATGCGTAAGTTTTTTTACTCCAAACTCTTATATAAGTAGTAAATTGAAATTAGATTTGTGTTTTTAATGTGCTGTTAATTAGGTTTTAGTAGTACTACGAAGCTATTAAACTCTCACACAGACACCAGACACAACATTGATTGACAGGTAGTCAAACTAGTATACTTTCTTAGTGTATGGTTACTTTACACATACATCCGATAATGTGTTGTTACGTCAATTAATGAATGTGAAAACATATGAGTTGTCATATTCACTAATTGACGTGACAACGCATCATTTGATGCATGTGTAAAATAATTGTACACCGACAGAGCGTACTAATTAAACTCTTTAAGAGATATAAATAATTGGATGTAACTACATGTGCCAATGTCAACTGCTGAGCTTTTAAACACTGACACGAACACCAGAGACACAACATTGATACTAGTGATAATTTAAGGAATATAAGTAATTGGGTGTAACTATATGGGCTAGTGTCAACTACATGTGTGTTTGGTTTTATGGTGAAAAAAATTGATTATGAATGGATTGATTACTTTTTTTTTTTTGGAGAAATTGAATGGATTGATTACTTAAAATTGATTTTTTCCGAAAGTGAGTTGAAAATGAAGTGATCTATGTTGAAAATGAAGTGATGTGTTTATGTAAAAGTGAGTTGAATGATAAACTTGAGTGTACAATTAGTTTTACTCGAGAGGAATCAAACATGTCAAAAATTGATTCTATATCTCTGGAATCAATTTTGGCTCATCTGAAAATGAAACCAAACATACACTACATGTGTTTGTGTCAGACACCTACACATGTCAGACTTCGTTACATTTGTGAGACGCTAGACATTTCTTCGATTTGAAGTGTGAGTGGTACATAACCACTAAGTCTAAACAATGACATTTTTTTATACAGATGATTTTTGTTATTAGTTTGTAGCTGGTATGAACTTAGGAGGAAAAGGAAAACTTGTTTTTGGAGTGTTTGCATTTTTATTATCAAGTTTAGTTGCTATTTTGTTTATTTTTCATTGAACTTTTTTGTGTGACCTGTATCACTTTTTATGTGGTTTGTTTAATGAGCATGCTCTATATGGAATTAATGGCTTGTTATTAATTAAGAGATGATTTGAATAAATTTTTCAACAAGCACTTATTGGAAAAGATAAGTCGAAATAATATTGCAATGACTGCAAGTCTATCAATAGTAAATTCCAATGTTTTCAAATAGCAGCTATAGCGGCGGTATGACACTTTAACATAACAGAATTTGAACAATTCGCGATTGACAACATTATAAACTCGCACGTTAGTTGAAATTAATTTCTTCATCTTAATTTTATATTTGGAGTTTTTTCTCATCTAATTTCTCTATAACCACATGAAATTAGAAGAACTTTTCTTATGTTAATGTTAGTTACTTAGGTTAGTTTGGACTTCTCCATAATCACTTATGTAAAAATGAAATATTGAAAGAATCTTATGATGATTTTGAGTTTTTTAAACTATTCCTCTTTGTGTTAAGTTGAAATTAGCTTTTGCATTTTTTTTTAGAATGTCTTATTTAACTTCTCTATAAACATATCAAGCTTATAATGTAATTTTTGAAAGCGAAGCACCATGCACTTTTGATTGAAAAGCTCCCATAAGTTATTACTTGGAAAATAATTGAAACTGGTCCTTATACCTGTTGAGAAGCTTCAATAATCTAGAAGATAATTTAAACTTGGCCCTATGATTTGTTGGAATGGCATCCAGTCAAGTATTTGGCTGAATTGGATCTTATTGGATGTTTGTTCTCACTGTTGCTGCAATGCTTTTTTCTTTAACTTGTGGCTGTAGGTCAAACAGATTACAAACCAACTATCTATGGAGGTATCACGTTGGACGGCTGAAGCCTTATTAGCACTTCAGGAGGTGTGTTACTTTTTTCATATGGTTCTATTATATTTTTAATATGTATTACATTACGATTTAAATTATGAAGGTGTTTGTAGTAAGTGTATAAGTGAGGGGCATAGTACTAATTAAAAAAAATAGATTGGTCAACACAGTTCTGGTTAGTCGATGTTCAGTCATGGCCGTCTCATGATTGTAAAATGCGTTACACCCTTAACTTACCTTGTATGTGAAAAGGCCACTTTACAGTCTGAGAGTAAGAGTGTAATACAACACTTTTAAATTTGTAATCAAATTTTATCCAAGAAGGAATTCTCCATCTGTTCAAACATTTTCCTTTGTTTCTTTTCCTCATTGTCTGAAAGCTTCTTCCACGCGAGCTTTGCTGCGCAACTCTTATCATTTTCAATATCTGTTGGTATTGATTTATTTTCTCTTTCCTATGGAAAAATATAGCCATGTGTATACAAACGAGAATCTTGTTACCAGTCTCACTGTAGATGCCAGTTGCATGAGATAGTTAAGATAGTATGCCATTGCTATATATGAAGGTGTCTTTTGACTTGGAGTGTCTTGTTAGAGGATACTCCTGTTTGGGGTTGTTTGTGGGAGTACATTTTATAGCTCATAGTGGCAGTGAGAATATTTTCTAGTGCATGCTCATTTGGACAAGGTTAACGGTAGCTGAGATGATATTTCAGGGAAGATATCAAAGATTAGAGAAACGATATGGCTGACAGGCGAGATAGTAAAATTTGTGATCTTACGACCTTTGGCAATCCAGATGATCTTAATCATAGGAGGAATCCCAATCTGGTAGGATATCGTGGGATTAGCGATATTGCTTTTAAGATTGGTGGGATTAACAAGTGCTTTAATAGGATCAAGTAATTGTAGAAACTGACTTTTATTGATGGTAGAATATGTTTGCAACAAAAACCTGATTACAGACATTACAAAGAATTCAGAATTCACACATAAACTAAGAGATAGAATATTGTCACAAGGCAATGCCTATCCAAGAAATTTGACAGCTTGGTCGCACATTCCATAACCACTCAATAACTATCCCATAACCAGTTCCCCTTTCCCTTTTCCTTTCTCTATTTATTACTGCAAATAAATAACATAAAGGGTAAATAGTTAAAATGTAACTGCCATAATATAAAGTCTTAACAGATTTAACTAAATTTTAGTGTTTATGTCTCGGTGCTTGTTCAAAACTGTGTTTTCGATTTTGCACAGTCGCAGTTGTTATGTTCTTGTTAAGAATCTTGCTTAAGTTTGTGACTTATAAATTGTGTATCTTACTGGTTTTGAATTCAAGTTTAATTTAATCAAGTGTTTGTAGTAAGTGTATAAGTGAAGGGCATAGTAATAATTTAATCAACGATTTTATATTAGTTGTAATTCTTAACTTGTGTGCAATCATCTTAAATAGCTATTAAAAAGGAACAGATAAAATATTTTTTCACCTGTTTTGATATTACATTTCGTATGGAACATGATCCTTCTTTCGTTAATTTTTTTTTGTTGAAAATCTTGTAGGCAGCTGAGGAGCATCTGGTTCGTATGTTTGAAGGTGGGATGCTCTGTGCACTTCATGCAAAGCGTGTTACCCTTAGTAAGTTGATTTAATTTTTATGTCTTTCCCCTGTTTTTATTTTCATCGATCATATATTATTCTCAAACTTATCATATATAAAATATACTCCTTCTTATTTTGATGATGAATGAACCTTTATCTTGGTTACATTCATACGGATAAGAATCTTCCGTTACTAATATCAATTAGACTTCAAACAATATTCTACAGTCAATAATCTGTATACTAGTTAAAGAGGAAAACTGCAGTAGCGTAGTTGTTGGGAACATCTCTCATTGTTTTAAGCAAAGCACTTGGAGTTTTAACTTGTCATGTCCATTAACTCCCATCCTTTTAATTTGGTATCACATTTTAAAAAAAAATGCCACTATTGCCTTTACCGTGTAAAGAGAGGGTAATGCAGTTTGCGAATTCGGATTCCCTGCAGTCACGGGGATCTCCCATTCATTCATTCGGAAGATTGGTGACCGTACAATCAAGACTGGATGGTTCAAAAAATTGCAGATTTTAATTTAATTTTATAATTCAAAATACCGAGATTGAATCTTAATAAGTCTGGTCTTGATTGAATGGACACCAATGTCCCAAATGTGTGTATGTGTGGCACCAGAGACTGCAAGGAGCCGGACCCCTATTAGCTATCTCTATTCATACGAGTTGCAGAAGATGTGCTTGGATGACTACATTACTAAGATCAACAATTTTCATTAACATTAACCGGAAAAGTTAAGTCACTCTTAGGCAGAGATATTTGTGTTGTTTTCTGGTGGGAGCTAGTTTCATATTGTCATCAATGAACTCATGTTGACAAATATTGTTTTTTATGAGCTAAAGAGTTAACAGAGTTTTATACCAAAACTGAACTTTTTTTAGCTAGTATAGCGGATATTTTCCAGATATAATTTTATTTCTGCTGTATAAGTTGATTATAACTTTCCCTTACATCTGTTATTTGATATTTTGGCTGTCTCAGTGAAAAAGGATCTTGAGTTGACCCGTAGGCTTACAGGAATAGGATGCGCTCGGTGAGAGCACGACACGGGCAGTGAAAATTGTTGTTGCTATATATAAACTTGACATTCTTCGATGATGCCATTGCTGTTTGTATACCCCAATTTCAAATTAAAATTAGGTACTAGGCTAACTCGCATATTGTCAATAGCAATCTTTTGTAGGTGAAAAATCTGTTGTAGAATAAACCATCATTGTAGAAAAAGGATTTACTACTGAGTCTGAGTGAGAATGAATGAGTAACTTATTTAAATTGTAGCAGGGAAATATTTCAAGATTATTGTCATTCATGTATTTACTTGTTGTGGTTAGAAAGAATTCATGTTGTTTAAGCATCTAAATAGAAGATATTTTACTCCTAATTCAATCATGCAAAACTTTGATATTGGTTGTGAGAAATTGCTCTTCTCCTTTTGTTTTTGCTCATTCACATGCCTACGGAGTTAACTCGCGTTGAAAAATGCTCAACGTGAGTTAACTCACGTTGAAAGGGAGAAGAGCAATTTTCTTGGTTGTGTTAACAATATACCGGTGGCCCAGCATGAATGTTAGGTTTTTGGTCAAAATCACATAAATTCATGTTGAAAGGTAAATATTGTCTATATAAACTCTATTTAGATCATATCTATGTGTAATAATAAGGATTTTTGGTTTTTTTTTCTTCAAAATGTATTGTAATAATAAGGATTAGGTAACTGGTTTGGTCTCTTGTGAAAGTAAAATCTTTGGAACGAGTTCTTATCATTGTAGCTTTGTTGGCCTCAACCAAAATTATTTTGACAAGAGCATACCAATTACACATGGATTTAATTCTAAAATGCAAACATTGAAATTCATGAAATATTTTTAGGGTGTGACCACAAATACACAAGGATTAAAAGTTTTCGTCTTCCTATTTAAGGACGAGCATTATACAATCTTCTTTACAGTGAATGGTTGGCAACAATTCTATGCCCCCTTCGATTATAATTTCTAAGTAGCTAGCAACATTTATTTATTTATTTTTATGAGTGGAGCTACATCATAATCTTGATAATAACTTGCCTTAGAATCTTGCTATATGCTTCACTTTTTTGATTGATAATGAACCTGTCTCGAACATTGGTGTAGATTCCCTTCACTACAACATCACCAGCATCACTTTCCACACGTTAAGACATCAACATACTCCATTCCAAAACTTACCCTATGTCCTACGCTAGAAACATGTCCCAAGCAATTCTTGTTTCTTATCCTCTCCCTAGAGATCCCATTCTCATGCATGCTTACCGTTCTGATTGGATGGAAACTCAATTTAAAACATTATTTTAGTTAAAATACTTATTTTTTTTAAAAAAGAATTTAGTCAAGTTACTTGTTCATTATGTTTATAATTATTTTACATCGAGTACTACACTAATTTAATGTACTAATGTAAGAATTTGGTAACGCGTAGTTGAGAAGTTCTCTAAATATCCAAAACTTAAAACGTTTAAAATTGTAGTCAACATCATTTGGGAAAAGAATATCTAGAAGTTTCCTTTTTGTTAAATGAAAAGGTTAGTGAACAATGGGGCGCATCTTGTCGCTCTCACCGGCAACACAAACCCACTTACTTATGTTTAGCCATATGTGATGGTATATTTTCTTTAAAATTCAATATGAATATGGCTCATTTGTTACAAATTATTAAAAAAGTTATTTCGAGTTCAATAATTTAGAGATTATTAAAAAGAGCTGAAGTTATCCACCAAAAAGAAAAGAAGATGCTGTGTTTGTTTCCTACAATATATTTTTTTTAATTTTTGGTTATAGAAAATAATTTTTAAAAGAAGTTACTAAAACCCACTTTTCATTTGAAGCAACTTTTTTATCATCCTTTGTGCCATAGTACAAAGGATAGATGGAGGAAGTGGATATCTGAATGGTACAACTTTTCATGAGGTAATATTTGAGATATTAAGGCTAATCTATTATTGTTTGAGTTGGTATCAAGCCTTAAGATAGATTTTCATAAGAGCTAGTTGGTTAGAAGGTGTAGCCACATTGCTTAATTGTAAATTAGATAATAAATTACCTTTTACCTATATGGTTCTACCTATTGGTAATAACACTTAAAGATTGCCACTATGGAATTTAGTGATTGAGAGGATTAGGAATATAGTATTAGGGAATCTGCTCCCGCTGTTAACTATTTGTTTGTCAATATTTAGAAAATGCAAAGAAAAGAGGGAAAATTAATCTAAGTCCCTTATTCACTTCTTGAAATTTCCAAGTAATTGGGAGGGACCAATGTCACATGTACATGTCCACGCGTGGCTACTTGTGTGGGTCTCTACATACCTAACCCTTTCTTTACTAAAGATTTCAATTCCCATAGCTTTCCCTCCCCACTGATTTTACCCTACAAACTATACAACCAGATAAGAAATAAGTGAAACAAAATCTATACAAAAGAAGGAAAAAAAAAGGTTATATTGACTGAAAAATGAATGAAAGCTACCACAGACAAAATGTCTGAAGGATACGCGGTTTCATTAAAGAGGAAAAGAAAGGTTTTGTCAAACATGCAGAAGTAAAATGATTTTTCACTATACATACGTGTTTCATTTTTCACCAATGTATTTTCTTTTTTTGAGGGAATTTTTCAGCAATGTATTTATAAATGAAATTTTATATCATTTAATTTAATGATAAAATGTCTTGATCAAATGATAAGAATTAATTTATATATATATAATGTAAGATTTATCTCATTCATGAATCATAAAATTAACGAAAAAGAGATAATTTGATCTCTATCACTTTCTTGAAAAAGCTTATAACGTGGTAGTTTCATTGGAAAATTCCCAGTCCTATATTTCCGATCTTGTTTGATATTAATCAGTACTATTGTCAATTAAATTGACATATGGTCCTTTCGTTTCACACTCGTCATATTTCATATATATATATATCAAGAAATATATACTCTCTCAAAAAAAAAATCAAGAAATATATACTTTTTGATTATTTTAAACAAAAATTCACATTTAGGTTTATATTCAATAAAAGATATATGTGATCTATATTATAAACTATGTATATCATTTATGAAATGAATTTAAAAAATATTTTTTTGTAATAATGATCAGATGGTGTAAGTGTTATAAACACTTTATTTTCATCGCTCTTTCTAATTTAGTACTCCCTCCGTCTCTAAAAAATAGTCGTTTAAGGTTTGTGCACGATTATTAAGAAAATGAGTAGTTGTATTGATTTCAATGGTAAAATTAGTATAATTTACTAAAATACACTTATTAATTGTAGTTAGTGGAGTAGTTAAGTTGAATGAAATTCAATTAATAAGTGTATAATAATAGAAAATAATAATAAATGTTGCATTGGTATTCTAAAGTGACAATTATTTTAAGAAAAAGTGTTGAAGAGACAATTATTATGAGGCGGATGGAGTATAAAGCATATTCGTTTCGTGTATTACAATTAATAAATTACATACATAATGCATTTTAATATTGACTTTTTATAATTTAGAAAAAATAGCAGTATTAATTAAAGTTATGTTTAAAAAAATAAAAATAAACGAGGTTTATATTTATAGAGATAATATTTGTATTATTTGTTGATAGACGTTACTTCCTCCATTCCTTTTTAAGTGTCTCTTTTGAAGAAATTTTTTGTTCCTATTTAATTGTCACTTTCAAAGTTTAATGCAACATTAAACGTTATTTTACCAATATTATCTTTAGTTATTTATTGCGGAGAAAGAAATATATGAAATGAGATATTAAATGAATAAGGTCATTATAGTAAAAGTACAACTTATTGCATCAAAAGTAGTAACAATCATTGACTATCTTGATTTATGTAAAATGTCAAAATATGACAATTAAAAAGAAACGGATGTAGTAACTTAGTGGTAAAAGTTTGACTTTATAATCTCAATTTACATCGTTTAAATTTGATAAGAAATAATGTCTTGTAAATACTACTCACTTGGTAGCTTTATGACATTGAAATGGAGGGGTGAAAGTTCAAACTTCCGTCTTTCCATTTTTCCACACTTATAAGTCTAGTCACTAAACTATTTGATAAAAAAATCTCCCAAAAACAATTATAAAAATATCATTGTTATCACTATTATTAATACTCCCTCTCTCTGGGTCACAATACTTATCACTTTTGGAGAACAATTTTGTTTCACATTACTTGTCACTTTCAAGTTTCAATGCAACATTAGTTATGAATTTGTCAATAATACCCTTACTTAAGAGAGAAATGATAGAATGAAATAATAAATGGTTAACGGTATTATAAAAAAACAAACGTAATTTTATAAAAAATAACAAAATTTATTTAATTATTTAATATGTATAAATTCTTCAAAAGTAACAAGTACTGTCAACGGGAAGGAGTAATAATTTCCAAGGAAACATTTACAAAAGGATAAATTAATGTTATGTCCATGTTGGTGTGTATTGATGTCAAACATTTGAGTATATGATATTGATAAGTCATGATAAAAGGTTTTGGTCTTTAAAGAGATGCCATTATAGCACTATGCTAGACAAATCAACTTTCCATTGATTAGTACCACTCAAAGAGAGAAGAAGAAAAAAAAAATAGAGGAAAGAAAATTTCAGCTAGAACCCACAAAAATTCTTTTCCGCATTGGATTGAACGGAAACAAGAAAGAAGATAAGACCAGTTTTTTTTGCTCAAAAAGGACAAAGCTCTTAATATTAATAATGCTAGTTTTTTTGTTTGTTAATAATTAATAATGCTAGTGTAGAAACGTTTGCAAAATACGGGGTGACCCATTGGAATTCAATCATTTTTACTTATTATATCTTCATTCATATATTTTTTTAAGAAGCTAAAATGAAATTTATTGAAAACACAAAGAATCCTAACAAGTATAAGAAATGTTAAGCTAAGAGACTTAAAAGCAACATACAAAGGAGAAGTGTCTGTATATATGCGGAACATCCAAAACAAACACATATGTATCAAAAACAAACTTCTACAAGCAAACCAAAAACACCCTCCACCGAGGGCCCTCAAAACCAATAAAAACTAAACTTCAAACCAAGAAGTCATCTCCAAAAATTAAAGACCAAACGACTGGGAAATAGCATAAACAAATCATGTGCCAAACCGTTAAAAAACCTCTCCAAAATAGCCATCAAACCTACCAAAAATCCATGTAACCGCACCTTAAACAAGTCACACCATATAACATCCGTGTATTTGAAAACCCCATCAACAACAAACTCATAGAAGAAAATCCACAAAAAGCATAACCACCACAAGCACAACCACCACCACCACCAAAACTACCATTAACCACCATTAATCCTCCCTAAAAACCAGCACCAGCCACCACGAAAACCAATAAACCCCACTGGCCTTCCCATCAGCCACCACCACAAACCCCTAGCCACCACATAACCTACCACGAAGACGAATGAAAATAACTTCATCACCACCACCTCACAAATCCACCACCATAGAGCAGATCCGCAACCACATATCCCAGATCCACGACCACACCACCACAAGTCGGACTCTTCTCTCCACCGATCCACCAAAAAGCATCGTCGCCACCACTGCAAAACCACCACGTCATCACCACCTTCACCTCCTATCACCGCCAAAACCGTGACCTACTCCACCACAACACACCAACAGAAAATAGAACACACAACAATTTAAAATGGAAAAATCGCCGTCGTTTCGAAGTGGAACAAAAACAACCAAAACACACGAGACCATCGGAGAACAACCTTAACGCCGACGCTGACAGATCTGGCATTTAGAGGTGGTGCAGAAGACTGGTGTCACTCGTCGCACCACCACCCTTACCGACTACATCTTATAAATTGAGGGGTTGGATTGGAGTGGAAGAAGGTGTAAAATAATAACAACAATCAAATCGTATGACAATCAAGAAGCACATGTATTTATATTAAAAATTATTATAGAAATAAATTAGAAAACATATAATATTAGCAAGGTCAATGCATTCTATTTTAAATTAAAATTAAAATGATAATATTTTAGAGCTACATATTCTCTTTGTTAGGGTGTACGCGATGCGGTTTTAAGGCAAAACGTCATCCGATCCAAAATAAAAATCACATGCGGTTCGGTTCGGTTTGGATGACTATTTTAAAAAAATTTGAACCGAACCGATTCAAATATATGCGGTTTAATTTGGATCGGTTTTTGGATATCCAAAATGCAAAATATTTTATTTATTTTTTACTTTTTTTTAAAGAAAATAATAGGTTTAATGCAAAATATATTAAAATAAATAAATTACGGTATGAAAGATTATCAATTATTTTTGAAACATATAAAGTAATAATAAATATAATAAATTAGTGCAATATATATATATATATATATATATATATATATATATATATATATATATATAAGATTAAAAACCAACAAGATACAGAATAATTCAATATATAATACTAAGAAAAGAATAAATAAGTATTAATATTTACTTTTGTGGTTAGGTTTGGTTTGATTCATTTTGAAAAATCGATTCGAAATCCGATCCAATCTTAACAGTTTTTAGGAAACAACATCCAAACACATCCAAAAATATTTGATTTTTTTGCGGTTTTTAGGTTTGTTGGGTCGATTTGCAGTTTTATTTTGGATCGGTTTGAATTTGAACACCCCTACTCTTTGCAAATAAACAATATATGTTTAAGTCTCTTTCCTTCATGTGGTTAAAGGCGAAATTTGCCTCTTTTCCCTTAAACTATAATGGATGGTGGCTTAGTCCATTTACTATGTTGGGTATTGGCTAGTAGTTTTTTCTTTCTTTGCTTTTTTTTTTTTTTTTTTGCAATTTTTAGGTTTTAACTTGTAAATATTGTTATGACTCTTTTGTTCTTGCTTGGTATACTTTGTGCTAGAAAGAATATTATTTTGGTAATATATTCCATTTTAATCTCCAAAAAAACAATATATATTTAATATATTTCTGAGCTTTGTTTCCTCATGTTTTCTATCTAATCAAACTAGAGAACATAATTTTTTATTACCTTTCTTTCCTTTCACGTTCTCTTAACTAACAAATTAATCATTTGTCACTCTCTTTCTTTTCTTATACTTTCTTTCCTTTCATTTTCTTTTCTGTTACTTTATTTTGTGATCTAAACATACAAAAATTAAGAGCTATTAAATTAAGTTTGTTTGAGATGATCCACACTATTTTTCTCTCAATTTGTTTTTGCATTTGGTGCGTGATTGCTATCAATCGTATACAATAAGATAAGATCAATGATATATGAACAATCATTGGTGACAACTTCCATGACAACTTCAATTTTCTCTATTTTTATTGGTCAAAAATAATAGAGAGAGAAAAATGAAGAGAAAATAAAAACATAATGTGAGTATGAGAGAGAAAATTATCAAAAAATTATTGCAAAATAGATATACAAATATCATTTCTCATAAGATAAAGGTATCAACACCTTTCATAATCTAATTAAAACTCATCGGTTTTTTATTTTATTTTAATAATAGTCAAAACTAAATTAAATGGAGTTGATGTGATACTCCAACTCGTAACATCAACGGTTGTAATTTACATGGACAAAAGCACTTCACTGGATCTTAACACCAATCTAACAAAACTTTAACTTTAACTTTGGACAATCACTTATTACAAGTTGCCGCACGCCCTTAAAAAAAGAAGATTGTGTTTCTTAACAACCACAATGACAAGTCACAACAAATATATAACTAACTGCCGAAAACATTAATCATCAAAGAGATTATTTCCAATTTCCTCGCAAAGAAATAGATTACTCCAGTCCTATTTATTAATTAATATTTGACTTTTTTTATTCATTGTATAAATGATGTATTTGGTCTATATTCTGGATCATATACATCAATTATTCAATGAATCTAAAAAGTCGATTTTTTCTTATAAATATGATCGGAGGAAGTATTCACAATACATCTATAATGCATGCTTGTTAGTCTAATATGCCTGAAAAGTGTATTATTTATTTATTTTATTTTTTTAGTCAGGTAGTCTAATGGCTAGAATTCACCTTATAAGGTGAATAAATGGAGTGTCCGGAGTTCGAACCTCAGTCCCTACATATAATAATGCATTGTCCTACCATCTAATTTTGCGCGTAATTGTCTCTGAGAATCACATACCACACTTCCCATTAAGATTATTAAAAAAAAAAACTTTGATTGAATTCTATAATTGTATAGGTTTTATTACACTTTTGATCTTCCTATTTTATCACATTCATAAAAATAGTCTCCAAATTTTAAAGTTGAATTATTTTGATCCCATAATTATCATATTTGTTGCAATTTTGATTGCAACTGATATTTTTTACTCCAAAAATGGTGTTTTTTTCCTCTAAAGTTGTATTACCTCTGCAAATTTATAATTCGATTGATATAGTACCGCTTTTGGAGCAAAAATCATCATTTCAAGAGTAAAAAATCTAGATTAAGATCAAAATTGCAATATATGTGATAGTCAAAGGATCAAAAATTTCGATTTTATAACGAGGGAACTATTTTTGATGAGTGTGTAAAAATATGAAGACTAAAAGTGCAATTAAATTTATATAGTACTGGACTTTTGACCCGTGCGACGCACGGGTCATGTCGATTATAATAGAGACCAATGAATAATCTTTAACCCGTAAGATTATGGGTCGATCAATAAACACAAATTAGATTATTAGAGATACAATATAACAATCAAATTTGTTTTACTATGTCCTTCAATGACACTTGAATCTTATTAAATTTTACATTTTAGTTTTGAAAAACTAATCAATTAAAGACTGTTATTTTATTTTATCACAATATATTATTGGGGCATTATCTTCTAATTTTTTTTTTTAAAAATTATAAAGAAAAAAGATAAAAAAAATACAATATTATATTGTTGTACGGGTCAATTTTATTTATTACTTTTATAGTTAAACATCAAAAATTGATTTGTAATAATTGTTTTAAATTTTCACTTACATGAAATACAAAGTCACTTCAATTAATAGAATTTCTACATTACACGTACAGCTCTAAAAAGAATAATTACACTTTGATATTTATTAAAAGTAATAATATATTTTTCCAATTAAATTAAATATCATATCTGCATATATCATAGAATTGTATTAATTATTTTGAAGATGTGTGCTTGGTTGAAGAGTTGTGTATTTTCCAAGGGGTATAGCAATTCATGGTTTCTAACAAAAAATTTTGAATTTCAAATTGAAGAAGTGTCGGAAGGAAATATATAATTAGGGTTAGCACTTAGCAATTAATGCGGATCATTGGGAGGGAATTTTTTAGGTTTAATTGTTGCAAACCTAATAAGATTAAAGAGTAATGGAAGGGATATATTAAGAATTAATTACACATGAATCTATCTATATCTATCTATCTATCTATCTATCTATCTATATCTTCTATATCTATCTATCTATCTATCTATCTATATATACATGTATTCTAAGCTACATTTCGCCTATGTGTCACCTTACCAATGCCCCCCTTTCTAACTAATATCTCTTACTTATGCCAAGTGACTCTCTTTTGTTCTTGATTCTTTACTAGTCATTCCTTACTATCTATCTTTCATTTCCTATCAGTTGCAAAAACATTTCATTTACCTCACTTCTTGCAAGTTACACAATGAATGCATTATAATCCATTTTATTAATATTGAGGGGTTACGTTTTAAAATTGTTCATATTCTTAATCAATCCTCTTACACACACAAGTTTACTATAAAGCTCCTCATTTTTTTCCAAGCTTATTATGTGTTGCTTATGTTATCCTTTTCATTTCCTCTTCCATTTCATTTTTTTGATAGTTTTGCTTTTCTCTTCAAGCTTTGTGTGTGTGTGTTTCTATTTCTATAATATTTCGTATTCTCTAATGGATATTTTTCTTTGATTTCAAATACACAGGTTTTGGGAAAAATGAGAGTTTTGTTGAAAGGACACTTCATATATGAAATGGTAGTTGTATTTTTTCATTGAAATTAAAGTATTTTTTCATTATTATTTTTTATTTAACATTGTTATGAGATAAAGAGTTCACTAAACATGTAGAATGAAACATATTAAAAATCCATAAAAAAAATGAATATTTTTTTATTCATTTTTATTTCAAGCTAACATGTGGTTGTTGCTATAACTATTAGAGATTTTCCCTTCTCAACTAATTGCCATAAGATGGAGGAGGATTAGGATGGATCTTACAAGAAACTCAAAACTCTCAACACCAAAATTCCTAAAGGGTCGAACAAGAGAAAGTAAGAATCTTTATCCATAGGTGTTAGTTTAATTTGATCAAGTATTCGTGCCTTTGTAATACGAAAAAATACTCTTATTATATTTTTAATTGAATAGTTTCTTATAAGATCAAGTATCCTAGGTAAATAATTGTAGAAGCACACATCTTTTCAAAATTCTAATGGAATGTTCTAAATCTTCGTGAAATTGAAGAGTCAAAATCATGTTTTGATGATTTACATGGAAATTTAACCCTTGACCATGGAATTGGCTGACCTTCATACTTTCCATCAATTGAGTTTCCTACAACTAAGAGTAAATTTGGGTGCATCTGATGAAATTGTCTAACTATACTCACATTCTTTTGAGGAAGTTTTATTATTACATTATTTTAAGGATAATTAAATGACTTTATTGCCATTTAGTTGTTTTCTTTTAATTAAAGTTTAATGAATTTATTAGCAATGTTTTTAGATTTAATTTCATAAAGTTTATATGGATTTTATATATATGAAAGTATGAGGTTAATGTTGAATGTATAAGTGTTTAAATCCATTATATATTAGTCTTCTATATTTATATTGTAAAGTAAGTTTGAGTTACTCTTGATCTAGCATTGTGATGATATGGTACCTTAAAGATCTTCTCATAGATTAAGGGCTTGTTTGGAACACTTTTTGTTTTTAGTTTTTAAAATATGTTTTAAAAACTAATTTTAGGAAAGGGATTTCAAGAAGAGTAAAAGAAAAAACTTGTTTGGTAATGTGACTTTTCAAAACTGTTTTAGAAATGAAAAAATTAGAAAATCCATTTGGTGATATAATTTTCAAAAACAATTTTAAAAAATAGAAAATTAGAAAACTTGTTTGGTAATCAAATTTTTAATTTTTTTTTTAACCTATATAAATTATATTACCTTTTATATAATTGTATTTTTCTTACAATTTTATCCTTAGTTACCAATCAAATTAAATTTTAAGTACTATAGTTAAATGTAGAATTTAGTCATAAAATAAATAATTTTTTTAGATATGAAGTCATAATTTGTTCAAGCGATACAAAATTGTAAAATGTGAAACATATAAAAATATTATAGCATATTAATGTCGATAACATAAACATCAAATAAGCAAACAAAAACAATCATCCGCAAAATAACTAACAAAACTCCATACTCCATTGTTGCATATAAGAAAATTTAAAAAAAAATGTAATTAGTTCGATTAATTATGACGATGTACCCACATCCTATCTCTAAGATGATTCCTATCCATTGCCATCTCAGTTGCACCTTCATTAGATAACCTTGTTAAGTTTTCAACATTCGAGCTCCCTTCAAGGTTAGGAACCTCGTTCACCGCCTCAAGTTCTATATCATCCATTTCCTCCCATATCCTAAACAACTCATCAGGCAAATTCCACTTGCGTATGTAATTGTGAATAGCACAACAAGCAGTTACTATGAGTCTTTGCCTTGAAGGTTTGTAGGAAGGCATTAACTTTAAAATAGGAAATCTGTTTTTCAACACCCCAAAACAACGCTCTATTGTCATCCTTAAAGACGAGTGCCTGTAGTTAAATAACTCTTCTGGACTTTTTGGTTGTCTACCTTGACCTCGATATTCTTGTGCATGATATCTTTCACCTCTATAAGGGGGAAGAAAACCTCCGGTACATGGATACCCAGAATCAACAAGATAAAATGAACCTTCATCAAATAAAATACATGTTAGCTCTACTTGTTAATTTCCTCAATATGATTGTATAACTTTATGTTAGATATTAATACTTACCTTTAGGTGGCCAAGGAAATCCTGCATTTGGATTTGTAATTGCATCAAGTAAAACTTTAGAATCATGTGCACTTCCTTCCCACCCCGAATATACATATGTAAATATCATGTTGAAATCACAAGCACACATGACATTCTGAGTGATTGTTGCCTTTCTACCTCTACATGAAATTTGTTTCTCAGCAGGAGCCCATGCACTTATTTGTGTACCATCAATTGCACCTATGCAATTCTACAAGGCATAATCCAAATTATACGGATAATTAAACAACAACCAAATATCTTTGATAATATGAACGCATAAATGATTAAATTATGTGAAATAAAGATACAACTACAATAACAATAATATGAATTACACACATACCTTGAACCAAGGATAATATTTTGGATTATTCTTAATTCTACTAGGCAACTCCATAGACTCTTGCTTTATCAGTTCTTTTCCTAATCGACACACTGCCCTTAATACTTCCTTGAAATTGCGTGAGATTGTTTCTGTGGAATGTTGAAAACGGTTTGAAGCAACTCTATGACGAACATTATGACCAATTATGAATAAGAATGTAGCAACTTTCTCTTCAACAAGCACATCCCTCGAGTCACTTAAGTAGTTCTTGTCTCTTAGTTCATTACAGAAATTAAGAAAACACTCTTTCTTCATTCGAAATAGATCAAAACAGCTAGTTCCAGAACCATTTAACACTTCAGCCACAAACTCGCGACCAGACAATGAAGATGTCAAAACCTTTGATTTGTCAAAGTGTTTCTGATGATAGTCATAAATGATACCACATAAGACAAAGTCCAAAAATTCATCATCACTTGTATCAGAAGTAGAATCATCACTTTTTTCAATATCAGTTATAGTTATAACCTGTCATACAAAGTAACAATAAAACTTAAAAACACGATACTCGATAAGAGGAAAATAAAAGGTTTTACAATATCAATTCTCAGAAACATCATGTAAATAAACACACAAGCAATTGTTCAGCAAATACTAAGATAAGTATGTCCGATCACTAAAGATGATAAGTATGTCTCATCACTAGAACCTAAACAAATACAGGTTATATCCTTAGAGCCTAAGTATCCATCCACGCTTCCTCTCATTAGGCATGGCGATAAACATTTCCCTCCAATCAGAATCCTTAAACTTTTCCAAAGCTTTTCCATAGGTATCATCTGAAATGTCTTCTAGTCCATCGAGAGCAGCCACACACTTGGTAAGAGAACAATCCGAAGTTACACGCGAAGTAGCCTCTGCACTCCTATCCCTTCTTAACCTATCAGCTCTTACCAAAGAAACTTGAGCCCATGCTGCAAGTGCCTCATTCATATGATGTGATGTAGACTCCTTCTTGGATCTCACATGAATATGTTGCTTTTCACTGCGCGTGATGCGCTCAACTTCATGTAGATCATCATATGAACTATCCTTATCAACATGCACATGATTAGCACTCCCATTCCCATTGTTAATGTATTGATCATCAAGCTCATTTTCGTCATCTGTGTTTGGTGGGTCTTGGGTAGATGAATGATGAAGTACTCCAGCTGCATTATTTTTGTTGAATATGATATCCAGCAACTTGTAATGGTCACACCCTTTCTTTTGAAACTGTGCAGCTTTGGGATGTACCTGAAATGATATATGCATATCATCAATATTGAATTTATCAAGAATGAGCAAGAAACCAATATGTACCAAATGATTATATACCGTATTCAATTAAGTCGTACCTTCAGATAATTTTTCCAGACTTCTTCAGTTGCAGTAACAGTGTTTGTTTCAGCATTCCAGCCAAATCCTGTGTTCTGCTTCAGTGAATAGAACTCACGATACATGGCTCGCAACCTATGCATCTTTGCCTTTAGTTTATCAGCTTGATACAGTCGTTCAGTTATGGTATTCAACTTATACGTCATTGAGGACCATATTCTAGTATGAAACACACCATTTGGCATATTTCCTTTTGTAACTTCATCAACCATTATGTCAATGAAAACTTTCGTTACAAAATCAGGCCAAAGCTTTGTCTCATTAATGTCAACATTAGTTGCCATCTATCATAAAAATACGCATTACAATTTAGAATAAGCATTGAGTAATATTAGTTCTCATAACAACTTATGTCCTATAAAAGTAGCAGCAGAGAGAACAAATAAAATCAAGGTAGCAACAGAGAGTTCATTTCTGTTCTATTCCTTGTGTGCACAGTTTTATTAGAATCATGGAACCAAAGTTTAACGTACATTTTATAACTAGTTCATAAACAAACAAAAGTCTCATAATCAAATTGCTTGGAAATCGAGACTCAAGGGACTAGTTCATAAACATTTATCTGCTCTACTCAACCAACTAAGGCACATTTTAATTAATGACTAAACTGTGACGCCTCACTAAAACAAAATAGAGTCGGTGTAGTGCAACTGCAGTAGATGAATGAGAATATTTTGCATACATGGGGCTGAGATGAAGGTAGGTTACCTGTGTAGCATCAGCAGCAGTGGCAGGCGCACCAGAAGAAGCAGGAGCGACGACCGAGGAGGAGGCATGCGCGACTGATGAAGAGGCTGCAGGCGCAACAAATGAGGAGGCAGGAGCAGTGAAACGTGGACGGTGGCTAGTGTTTTTCATACTACTTCAAATCCTTCTACCTGCACCACTTCAAATAATTAATCGTGATTCATGATGAGATTCATGTCTAAAACAGATATGCAAAGAGAGAGTCATATCAATAAGGTTCAGTTAACAAATTATTACATGTCTATGTTAACAAATGATTCAACAATACATGGATCAAAATTCATATGTTAAGTAAGCCAAACAAATATGTAGCCATCTGTTAGGGAACAAGCATATCAATGCACACAAGAACTAGAAAAAGGAATATTATGAAAACTTGAGAATGATCTCATTTTATTGATTGTCTATCTGAATGACTGAAAATCAAATGCAGCACTATTTATAACTCATATCAACTCACTAATAAGTACAATAAGTTACACTTGACTAACTAACTATCAGTATTAACAAATTAATTAAATGCCACACTAGCTGAAATCTAATTACACTTAAGAACATCAACAGTTCAAATTGAAGTAATGTCCATTGTCTAGCACTAACACAACATTGACTCATGTTACGTTCAATTACTTCAGATTTTCAAATTATTTTCCATCGGTGAGTTTTGTATCTGGTATTCGTGTGAATATTGTAACTTATTAATGACATTGAAAGATACAAGTTGATAGAAGCCATAATTAAATAATGTTAACAATTTTCATGAGTTGATTTCAACTTATATTCATAATTTCTTAGTTCTTTAATATAGCTTATAAATAGCAATTAGAAAAATAATTTAACGTTATTTTCTATTTTGCTATAAAAATAGCTTATGCTTATAAATAAGTGCTTATTATGATAAGCACTTATACTATAAGCTGCAAATAAGTTTTTTTATCTAGACAGGAACTTAATCCAGATCTATAAGCTGCAAATATCAATCACATAAGCTACAAATAAGTTATCAAAATGAATCAGAGTTTATCAAACACAACAACATATAAAAAGCATTACAAATTTCGAATTCTACCACAATCTCAAATTTACAAATTAACCTAATATTGAAAATCATAGATCTAAAAACACAAAATCAAGTAAGAAATCGCTATCTTAGGTGCAAAATTCTGAATCAAAGAAACAGAAATTAATTTAAAAATGAAAAACAATTAGATGTGAGATGTAACCTGAAAAAACCACAGAGAAGAAGAAGCACGGTGGAGAAGAAGAAGCGCGGTGGAGAAGAAGAAGCGAGATGTAGACCGAAGAAAAATCACGGCGGAGATCGGAGAAGAATCGCCGTGGAAATCGCCATTTCGCTTCTCACTGTTCTCACGTTAGTTTTTCTGTAAAATGAGGAATGATTTTTGATCCAAATTTTTTTGATAAAAAATATGGAAATGCCCCTGAACTTCAAACATAATTACAACTATGCCATTGGAGAAAACTAAGGGCCTGTTTGAAACACTTTTTAAAAACAGTTTTTTAATTTTTAAAAATTAAAAAATTAAAAACTTGTTTGATTACCTATTTTTAAAATATATTTTTGAAAAGTGTTTTGGGTTTTTTAGTTTTGGAAACTAAAAAAGTGAAAGAGCTAAAATGGGTTTTGCTTTTCTATTTTTAGTTTTAAGTTTTTAAAATAGAGTAAAAAATAAGAAAAGTGAAAACACGGAGAAAAGTGTTAGTTTTCTCCAATGGCATAGTTGTAATTATGTTTGAAGTTCAGGGGCATTTCCATATTTTTTATCAAAAAAATTTGGATCAAAAATCATTCCTCATTTTACAGAAAAACTAACGTGAGAACAGTGAGAAGCGAAATGGCGATTTCCACGGCGATTCTTCTCCGATCTCCGCCGTGATTTTTCTTCGGTCTACATCTCGCTTCTTCTTCTCCACCGCGCTTCTTCTTCTCCACCGTGCTTCTTCTTCTCTGTGGTTTTTTCAGGTTACATCTCACATCTAATTGTTTTTCATTTTTAAATTAATTTCTGTTTCTTTGATTCAGAATTTTGCACCTAAGATAGCGATTTCTTACTTGATTTTGTGTTTTTAGATCTATGATTTTCAATATTAGGTTAATTTGTAAATTTGAGATTGTGGTAGAATTCGAAATTTGTAATGCTTTTTATATGTTGTTGTGTTTGATAAACTCTGATTCATTTTGATAACTTATTTGTAGCTTATGTGATTGATATTTGCAGCTTATAGATCTGGATTAAGTTCCTGTCTAGATAAAAAAACTTATTTGCAGCTTATAGTATAAGTGCTTATCATAATAAGCACTTATTTATAAGCATAAGCTATTTTTATAGCAAAATAGAAAATAACGTTAAATTATTTTTCTAATTGCTATTTATAAGCTATATTAAAGAACTAAGAAATTATGAATATAAGTTGAAATCAACTCATGAAAATTGTTAACATTATTTAATTATGGCTTCTATCAACTTGTATCTTTCAATGTCATTAATAAGTTACAATATTCACACGAATACCAGATACAAAACTCACCGATGGAAAATAATTTGAAAATCTGAAGTAATTGAACGTAACATGAGTCAATGTTGTGTTAGTGCTAGACAATGGACATTACTTCAATTTGAACTGTTGATGTTCTTAAGTGTAATTAGATTTCAGCTAGTGTGGCATTTAATTAATTTGTTAATACTGATAGTTAGTTAGTCAAGTGTAACTTATTGTACTTATTAGTGAGTTGATATGAGTTATAAATAGTGCTGCATTTGATTTTCAGTCATTCAGATAGACAATCAATAAAATGAGATCATTCTCAAGTTTTCATAATATTCCTTTTTCTAGTTCTTGTGTGCATTGATATGCTTGTTCCCTAACAGATGGCTACATATTTGTTTGGCTTACTTAACATATGAATTTTGATCCATGTATTGTTGAATCATTTGTTAACATAGACATGTAATAATTTGTTAACTGAACCTTATTGATATGACTCTCTCTTTGCATATCTGTTTTAGACATGAATCTCATCATGAATCACGATTAATTATTTGAAGTGGTGCAGGTAGAAGGATTTGAAGTAGTATGAAAAACACTAGCCACCGTCCACGTTTCACTGCTCCTGCCTCCTCATTTGTTGCGCCTGCAGCCTCTTCATCAGTCGCGCATGCCTCCTCCTCGGTCGTCGCTCCTGCTTCTTCTGGTGCGCCTGCCACTGCTGCTGATGCTACACAGGTAACCTACCTTCATCTCAGCCCCATGTATGCAAAATATTCTCATTCATCTACTGCAGTTGCACTACACCGACTCTATTTTGTTTTAGTGAGGCGTCACAGTTTAGTCATTAATTAAAATGTGCCTTAGTTGGTTGAGTAGAGCAGATAAATGTTTATGAACTAGTCCCTTGAGTCTCGATTTCCAAGCAATTTGATTATGAGACTTTTGTTTGTTTATGAACTAGTTATAAAATGTACGTTAAACTTTGGTTCCATGATTCTAATAAAACTGTGCACACAAGGAATAGAACAGAAATGAACTCTCTGTTGCTACCTTGATTTTATTTGTTCTCTCTGCTGCTACTTTTATAGGACATAAGTTGTTATGAGAACTAATATTACTCAATGCTTATTCTAAATTGTAATGCGTATTTTTATGATAGATGGCAACTAATGTTGACATTAATGAGACAAAGCTTTGGCCTGATTTTGTAACGAAAGTTTTCATTGACATAATGGTTGATGAAGTTACAAAAGGAAATATGCCAAATGGTGTGTTTCATACTAGAATATGGTCCTCAATGACGTATAAGTTGAATACCATAACTGAACGACTGTATCAAGCTGATAAACTAAAGGCAAAGATGCATAGGTTGCGAGCCATGTATCGTGAGTTCTATTCACTGAAGCAGAACACAGGATTTGGCTGGAATGCTGAAACAAACACTGTTACTGCAACTGAAGAAGTCTGGAAAAATTATCTGAAGGTACGACTTAATTGAATACGGTATATAATCATTTGGTACATATTGGTTTCTTGCTCATTCTTGATAAATTCAATATTGATGATATGCATATATCATTTCAGGTACATCCCAAAGCTGCACAGTTTCAAAAGAAAGGGTGTGACCATTACAAGTTGCTGGATATCATATTCAACAAAAATAATGCAGCTGGAGTACTTCATCATTCATCTACCCAAGACCCACCAAACACAGATGACGAAAATGAGCTTGATGATCAATACATTAACAATGGGAATGGGAGTGCTAATCATGTGCATGTTGATAAGGATAGTTCATATGATGATCTACATGAAGTTGAGCGCATCACGCGCAGTGAAAAGCAACAGATTCATGTGAGATCCAAGAAGGAGTCTACATCACATCATATGAATGAGGCACTTGCAGCATGGGCTCAAGTTTCTTTGGTAAGAGCTGATAGGTTAAGAAGGGATAGGAGTGCAGAGGCTACTTCGCGTGTAACTTCGGATTGTTCTCTTACCAAGTGTGTGGCTGCTCTCGATGGACTAGAAGACATTTCAGATGATACCTATGGAAAAGCTTTGGAAAAGTTTAAGGATTCTGATTGGAGGGAAATGTTTATCGCCATGCCTAATGAGAGGAAGCGTGGATGGATACTTAGGCTCTAAGGATATAACCTGTATTTGTTTAGGTTCTAGTGATGAGACATACTTATCATCTTTAGTGATCGGACATACTTATCTTAGTATTTGCTGAACAATTGCTTGTGTGTTTATTTACATGATGTTTCTGAGAATTGATATTGTAAAACCTTTTATTTTCCTCTTATCGAGTATCGTGTTTTTAAGTTTTATTGTTACTTTGTATGACAGGTTATAACTATAACTGATATTGAAAAAAGTGATGATTCTACTTCTGATACAAGTGATGATGAATTTTTGGACTTTGTCTTATGTGGTATCATTTATGACTATCATCAGAAACACTTTGACAAATCAAAGGTTTTGACATCTTCATTGTCTGGTCGCGAGTTTGTGGCTGAAGTGTTAAATGGTTCTGGAACTAGCTGTTTTGATCTATTTCGAATGAAGAAAGAGTGTTTTCTTAATTTCTGTAATGAACTAAGAGACAAGAACTACTTAAGTGACTCGAGGGATGTGCTTGTTGAAGAGAAAGTTGCTACATTCTTATTCATAATTGGTCATAATGTTCGTCATAGAGTTGCTTCAAACCGTTTTCAACATTCCACAGAAACAATCTCACGCAATTTCAAGGAAGTATTAAGGGCAGTGTGTCGATTAGGAAAAGAACTGATAAAGCAAGAGTCTATGGAGTTGCCTAGTAGAATTAAGAATAATCCAAAATATTATCCTTGGTTCAAGGTATGTGTGTAATTCATATTATTGTTATTGTAGTTGTATCTTTATTTCACATAATTTAATCATTTATGCGTTCATATTATCAAAGATATTTGGTTGTTGTTTAATTATCCGTATAATTTGGATTATGCCTTGTAGAATTGCATAGGTGCAATTGATGGTACACAAATAAGTGCATGGGCTCCTGCTGAGAAACAAATTTCATGTAGAGGTAGAAAGGCAACAATCACTCAGAATGTCATGTGTGCTTGTGATTTCAACATGATATTTACATATGTATATTCGGGGTGGGAAGGAAGTGCACATGATTCTAAAGTTTTACTTGATGCAATTACAAATCCAAATGCAGGATTTCCTTGGCCACCTAAAGGTAAGTATTAATATCTAACATAAAGTTATACAATCATATTGAGGAAATTAACAAGTAGAGCTAACATGTATTTTATTTGATGAAGGTTCATTTTATCTTGTTGATTCTGGGTATCCATGTACCGGAGGTTTTCTTCCCCCTTATAGAGGTGAAAGATATCATGCACAAGAATATCGAGGTCAAGGTAGACAACCAAAAAGTCCAGAAGAGTTATTTAACTACAGGCACTCGTCTTTAAGGATGACAATAGAGCGTTGTTTTGGGGTGTTGAAAAACAGATTTCCTATTTTAAAGTTAATGCCTTCCTACAAACCTTCAAGGCAAAGACTCATAGTAACTGCTTGTTGTGCTATTCACAATTACATACGCAAGTGGAATTTGCCTGATGAGTTGTTTAGGATATGGGAGGAAATGGATGATATAGAACTTGAGGCGGTGAACGAGGTTCCTAACCTTGAAGGGAGCTCGAATGTTGAAAACTTAACAAGGTTATCTAATGAAGGTGCAACTGAGATGGCAATGGATAGGAATCATCTTAGAGATAGGATGTGGGTACATCGTCATAATTAATCGAACTAATTACATTTTTTTTAAAATTTTCTTATATGCAACAATGGAGTATGGAGTTTTGTTAGTTATTTTGCGGATGATTGTTTTTGTTTGCTTATTTGATGTTTATGTTATCGACATTAATATGCTATAATATTTTTATATGTTTCACATTTTACAATTTTGTATCGCTTGAACAAATTATGACTTCATATCTAAAAAAATTATTTATTTTATGACTAAATTCTACATTTAACTATAGTACTTAAAATTTAATTTGATTGGTAACTAAGGATAAAATTGTAAGAAAAATACAATTATATAAAAGGTAATATAATTTATATAGGTTAAAAAAAAAATTAAAAATTTGATTACCAAACAAGTTTTCTAATTTTCTATTTTTTAAAATTGTTTTTGAAAATTATATCACCAAATGGATTTTCTAATTTTTTCATTTCTAAAACAGTTTTGAAAAGTCACATTACCAAACAAGTTTTTTCTTTTACTCTTCTTGAAATCCCTTTCCTAAAATTAGTTTTTAAAACATATTTTAAAAACTAAAAACAAAAAGTGTTCCAAACAAGCCCTAACACTTTTCTCCGTGTTTTCACTTTTCTTATTTTTTACTCTATTTTAAAAACTTAAAACTAAAAATAGAAAAGCAAAACCCATTTTAGCTCTTTCACTTTTTTAGTTTCCAAAACTAAAAAACCCAAAACACTTTTCAAAAATATATTTTAAAAATAGGTAATCAAACAAGTTTTTAATTTTTTAATTTTTAAAAATTAAAAAACTGTTTTTAAAAAGTGTTTCAAACAGGCCCTAAATTTGACTCATCATTCTCAAGTTATGATTATGCATATGTGTCACCTCTAAAAAAAACATTCTCCTATATAGTATAACTTCTTACCCTTTCTCATTCTATCTAATCTAATAATTATAACAATGCAAGTAATTTTAAGTTACAAAACTTATCATCCTTTCATAATATATTTATAGTTATTATTTATCCTCCATTCAAAAAGGCGTAGAGGGTAGAAAATGTGAGAAAGAGTTAGTAAAAGAGAAAGAAAATGAGAATGAGAAATGAATTAAAAGAAGTGTTGGGAATGATTATTTTGGAGTGCAGTGTTGGATTAGAGGAGGATGTGAGGTAATTATGTGTAATTATATAGCGTATAATTGATGAGTTGTAAACAAATAATTTCAGGGGTCTATTTTAATATATTATAAGTTATGGAAAAAGAGTATGTGAATATTAGGAGCCATATTAAATAAATTATTATTTTTTACTTGAATTATTTGAAATACAATTTAAATCAAGAAAAAAAATTATAAGTTGTCATATTTTTCTCCAATCTAATTGTTAAACTTAAATTAAACACTATGAAACTTTAACTATCTAAAAAAATATTGTGACATTTTAGCGTAGACACATTGAGACAAGGAATCACTGTATTAGAGATCAAGTAAATAAAGGGAGACTGAAACCGCTACATTGTCCTACTGCTATATATGGAAGCGGACTTTCCAACAAAATTTGTGAAGCATGACAAGTTTGAGGAGCTGAGGAACAAGATGGGTGTCGCATCTTTGGGGCATCTATCTATCTATATCTTCTTCTCTATGTAAACTAAACTTGACTCACTCTAATGCAAGGATTGTGCCTATGTGGCACCTCTTCAAAAGGCTTTTCTATTCTCTAATTATTCTATCTAATAAACTAATCTAATATGTAACTTATCACATATTTTTGTTCACAATCATGCTAACTCAATCATACAATACATTAGAATACAATGGGTTATGATCTCACTCTAGACAAAAATAACAAAGAAGTTACGTTAATGAATAGAAACATCATTGTTTTTCTATAGCCATGTTTTAAGAATCTAATAGTAACAATTTATGCACTTAACAAACTATTAAAACATTCCATAATTTCTTACAACATCATCATTGGATGTATCTTTTAACATTCCTTCAATTATAACCTACAAAATGGAAAATTTTAAAGTGTACTTTTTTTTTTTTGAATTCCCACCCACCCTTTATAACCACATCTTATGCCACATTCATTTTCACTCAATCCGGGATGTTTCCACCATGCCTTCTATAAACTCTTGGATGATACTCTTCAATCAACTTTCTTCAATCAACTCTTGGATGATACTCTTCAATTTTGTATCATTATATATTGAAAGAGCACATTGTTTTCTTAACAAGATTGATGTTGTGTTTTATTTTTAGAGAGAATACATTATTTTTTAACAATATTGATGTTGGTTTTCTTTTAATTTTGTTTTCAGGTTCTATGCATAGCAATTAGAGAGAACATTTTAGAGCTTTGTTATCGCAAAGTCACATAAAGATATTTAAACAATTGGTTTGACTGACAACAATATGATGCATTTAAAATATTAGAAACAATATTATATTTTAAGGTATGATGGATAATGTGGGAAAACTGGTGGATCAAATTAAAAATATTGCTTGGGTATGGTTCTTGAGCAAATTGCAAGCAATATTTTAATCAAACTCGTGCAACGCACGGGTTATATACCTAGTAGAAGGTAAACATACAACAAACACCGTCATTAGGCATTTTAGGATGACAAAATCAATCCTAGTAAATATATTATTCATGGACCTATGTGACATGACTATGTTATGCATGACCCTCAGAACTCTAGTGCTAGGAAGCCAAAAATGTCAAATGCAAATGATATAAAAACATGTTGATTGTCAGAACATGCTTTCTCTTGTTTGACTACTTTAATTGGCGCAACTTTTAGGAATGTATGTCCTACCATAAAAGCCTTAACCCCTAATCTCACAAGCGGTGAAATCCCAATCAAGTCCACACATACATGTTTTCCTCCTACCAATCCGTAAAACATAACATTTGCAAGCCCATATTTCAATCTTCTATCTAGTGAGTCAGTTAGAAAGATCACATGCCCATCCTTCTTCACTGATACTCTCACCCGCTTGGATATATCAAAAATGACATTCTTAACAAAGTCATGTTTGTACTTAAAGCCGTGAAGCTCCTTACAATGAACTGCATGCTCCTTAAAAGTATCCAGGCACACCTTACGGCAAACGGGGTGCATGTCATCAATATGAAATAATAGAATCATAAGACAATATCTGCAGATATTACGATACTCCACTGATGATATATGCTTACCTAACTCATCAACAAGGATAGTTAGAAGAAAATCATGAACATGTGTTACTTGCAAGCACCCTAAAACTGATTAGACGTTTAATGGTCATGTCAAACTTAACTTCTATATCTTAAACAATTTTCCTAAAGAGGGAAATTGTGAAAACATATTGTACTTTAGGAAAGACGATGTCATTGTAGGTAAATCTCAAAATCCAGAATCACACCACAATGACCATCCAAAACATAAGGAGACACAAACTCATACGAGGTAAGAGAGCACCACAAACATCGTTCAAATTTACTATGAAATTTATGTATAACTTACCATACCAAGTGCAACATTCTGGTTTTGAATTCAAGTCACGGTAGATGTCATGGTTGAATTTCTTTGATATTTAATTTTGAAGGATTACATAAACAACCCAAATGCTGCATTTAAATAAATAAACATTGATGTATAAGTTTTGTCAAGTTGGTCCCAAAATGGAAATTTGAATAACTGAATTAAATATAACTCCCGTATAGTGGCATATCATTGATCCATTGGAGAAGAAAGTTATTACCAAGTTGAATTGTGAAGTACACGTTTACAGTACAATGAAATAGTCACACCAGCAAACAAAACCATTGGACTTGCCGCTGTTTCTTCCTTCTTCTATGACGTCTACAGTCAATATAATTATACATGTGGAGTTTTGTGACAGTGGGGAAAAAAAAAGGATAAACAAAGAAGGGCCAATTTGATAAATTAGTCGATAGTTGATAGTAGATAAACTAATAGATTGAATTTGCAGTGTTTGAAAAAATAGCGGTTGAATTTATTAGTTTGTGTGTTTTAATCCATAATCATGATTAACAAATGCTTAAGAGTTTAGTTTGTTTTGTTTGGATAAGTTTGTTAGGAAGTTACAAGATACTTGCTCTCTAAGTCATTGTGTATAAATACATAATTGTAACTCAATTTCAAAATCTAATGAGAATAACAACTTTCCAATATTATCTTCTCTCTCTTTCATAAACCTATAACAACCTCTAACCACCATAACCAACTTCATCTTCTCCGTTGGAAACCCTAATTTCAGTTTGGTTGTGCATGAAGAAACCATAATTGCGCTAATAGAATTAATCGATTGTATGAAATGATAATGTATTGTCATGTGAGGACGAATGTGTCATCTAGTAGGCTTAGTTTTATGAAACGAAAATGAACTCTTTTGCATCGAGTTTGATTTTATAATTTATAGACTAACAAATAAACTAACTCCTAACATGCATGAATTTCATGGGTGTTCTAACTTTCAAGTTTTTTTTTCCTACTAGTTCCTCTCTTGTATTTGAATCCTTGGCGCTAAAAATTCAACAATTTACTGGAAATACTTCTTGGATACAATTCACTATGACAATTTTTAGAAGTTGTGAAGTTTGATTTTTCAAATATTTCTAGGCGTTGTTTTTGAATTTCCTTCACTCTTGGTCTTTGAAATAATATTCCTCGAACTCTTGACAAGACGTTTCTGACTTGAATATTGAACTTTCAAGTAATAATGTTGTATATGTAATCAATCAAATAAAAAACGCTTAAATCGAAGCTTTCATGTAACAGGTGCCCCCAAATGTCGTTTTTCAAAAGGATTTGAAATTGACATTGACATTTTATATTTGAAAATGCAAATAAGTGAAACATTTTCAAGTGAAACAAGAAGTTATTATTAACTTTCTCATAACGTGAAATAATTAGATAATCTCATGATTATATCCACGATGACGGTTCGAGTTCTATATGTTTATAATCATGGCCATCCCTATTTAGTAACATGTCTTTGTAATTCTAAGGAAAACAATCTTTAGACTTTCGGATAATTTGTATGATTTATTTCTTAAGATCTTCATCTAAAAGAAAACAATCTTTAGGTTTAATATATTTTCGGCCACACAGACCAAAATTCGAGCAATGAAGCTCGAGCGGATGATATGAGGATCCATTCGTTGGCCATCTAGCGACCGAAGTTACTTTCCAATCATTGTTCTACTTGAACTCCATATGAGGATTTAAGCTTTTGAGTAACTTTTTCGTATTCAAAATCTCAGCATTTGCTCCTTTGTAGATGAATTCATCTGCTTTTACATGCTCAACATACCTTTCTTCATTCCAAAGTACCGATTGTTGATGTATTGTAGATAGAACAATACCAACATCATGTATCCATTCTCGACCTAACAATAATTGTAATTAGATTTAGAAGGAACTACAATAAGCATTGTTGATCAAACCTTTAAATTTAGAGCAATAAAATCATTAGAATTTCAGTTGAGAATAATTTTAATAAAAAAATACTCTTTCATTTCCATTATAAGTGTTACTTTTATAAAAGAAGAAGAAGTTAATTTTAAATTTTTATTTCTTCCGAATATTCATTTGTTTTGATTCTGTAAAAAATAAAATTGTTTTTTAAATACATTTTCCGCCCTATGAATATAATCTATTTTGTGTGACAAGTCAAGTGATAAACGTAAGTATTTTGATATCTCTGTAACATATTTTTAACCATCACCTTTTTTATTGAGTGAATCTCATATAAATTAATAATACCCACGGAATTTTATCCAATAAAAATGCGTAATAAAAAAAAAATTATAAATAGAGTGTTCTTAACATTTATCAACTTTTTATTTAGTACTACTTACTAGTATTTATCAAAATATTTAAGTTTATCCAGTTAAATAAAACAATTTTGTTTAGTTAAGTTTTAAGGTAAGTTCTTTTCGTTTGTTAATCAACAAAAATTAAAAATACCTTTGTCAACTAGTACATTGCCAACTGATGCCTGAAGGCTTTTAATTTAAGCATTCAAAGTTTCAACTACACATATCAGCAAGGCATTATTAAATTCATTAACTCTAGAACTCTTAACTCCCCACTTTGCCTTGTTGATTAGAGACTCATTTTTTATTAGCAAAAATAAAAAAGAGACTCGTTTTTATAAACTATCAACATCAACGTAAGCAAGGCGACGTCACTTTTTAAACTTTGAATAAAAAAGTTTTCTAGTGTAATAATTCATTCAAAATCATAATCATAAACCAAGAAATATTGGATATATTTTTAAACATATAATATGATATATGAGATGCAACCAAGAATTTTCAACTTTTCTTCCGCGTTGTTGCTCACTACCCTTATGGGAGACCATAGCACCAACGTGTCCTTCTCTTTTGCAACTTTTCTAGACCTATTCAATAGGCCATCATAAGAAATTAAATAATTTCAAGGTTTCACATTAGAAAAGGTTTCTTTTTATTTTCTAACACAAGAAAGTAATATGAATATACCATACCAAAAAAAGGACCCACATTGTAGAAAACACATTAACCCATCATCCTCTTTCCCCTTTTCCTTCTCTTTTCTTCTTAATAAATACCACCTTCCTCTCACCTTCATTTTTGAGCATGTCCCTTTCTATTTTCACACACATCACTCTCTATCTTTCATCCCTTATATCTCCTCCTCACTCATCACATCTTCAACAATCCTACTCATACTTAAAAAAAAAAAAAAAAACTTATTTCTTTTAGTTCTCCATTTGGCATTTCATTAGCTTTATCAACAAATTTCAAAATCCTTGTTCTTCATGTGCTAGTAGTATAGTGCTTATTTTACTAAATAAACCTTTCTTGTGCTATTATAATTATTTTTCAAAAAATGAAAGAGAGCATTAAGTGTGAAGAAATTGGTCTCATTGGTGAACTAATCCAAGGTGAAGAGCTAGCAAAGAAGCTTTATGACCAAATTTTCTCTCCATCATCACCATCATCATCAACATCATCATCATCATCATCATCAACATCAACTTCATCACATCAAGTCTTAATTGACAAATTAATTTTGTCCATTGAGACAGCAATAACCATGGCAAAGGGTAATGAGGGAAAAATTAAGACAAACAATGTCAACATGATGGATTCTCATTGTTCAAATGGAAGCCCTAAAAGTGAGGTCCAAGACTCAAAGTTCAAGCACAAACATGTGTCTAAGAAAAGGTATATTGGATTAAATTACAAAATTATTGTTTCCTTTTGAACTTAGTGGTGAATTTTCAAGGTTCACTATCTCATAATTTTCATTATTCTTTGGAATTTTGTGGTGCAGAAAAACCGTGCCTAAGTGGACAGAGCAAGTGAAGGTTTATTCTGGAACAGCAGCTGAAGGGTCTGTGGAGGATGGTCATAGCTGGAGAAAGTATGGACAAAAGGATATTCTTGGAGCTAAGTTTCCAAGGTAACAATCATTTTTTACATCATCTATGTTTAATTTGTGCAAACATATGCTTAATGCTTCTTTAAATTCATAGTAAATTTTTGTTGCTTATTAAAGTATTATCTGACTCGAAAGATTAATACGTGAAATTACACGCTTAAAATATTAGATTCGTACTAAAAAAATTAATTACTTTTGCTTGAGATACCGCAATACCCCATGCTGTAAAGAATTTTTTTCATCAAACTTTCTAAAAGTGAAAGTTGTAATGTTGTCACCTGATATAGGAACTTTTTTTTTTTTATTTGTTCATTTTAGCTTTTTTTAGTACATAAGAAATTTTTTGATTGGTGCAAGTGGCCTTGGGTACCCCACTGATTAAAATATCATTGGCCAATCAACCAATAATGTCTAAAATAAGAAGGAGGGAAAATAAAAAAATACTATCAAATGATGTGAAAGGACAAAAATGCTTTTAAAAAGACAATGAAAGTTATCCAAAGGACAAAGTTAGAAAGATTTAATTCTGGTAGGTAGCTGTACTAAGTTGTTATTACTAAAAGGGAAAGGACATTGGAAAAATTTAACAATTGAATCAAGTTACTTGTACTTTTTTACCATTCATGCACCAATTTAAGTTAGCATTAAATACCTATACTATAGCATGTTAGCCAAATTCACTTTTATAGACAACATCATAACATGTACAATATTCATACAATTATGGAACCATTTATATAAATTCAGACAATTATGGAGCCATTAGGTTAAATTGTCAGATTAAGATTAAGACAATTCACATTTTGAGCTCAATTTACTAACCTAAAGTCAAAATGTAGGCCATCTTATCATAAACAAGATGATGTGCCTGGTTTCCTCAAAAAAAGAAGTTGATGTGCCTCAATTAAATTTGTGATTCACTAAACATAGAAACTTTAGATTTCAAATAGGGGAAAGAAAAATACAAACATTCAAATATAAATATTATTACTAATATTTTAATATTCATGTACTTTTCATCCCTACTTGATATGTTCCATAATTAAAGATGATCCATCTAGATTTGTTTTTGGTCGAATAATTAGGCTAGACTCACACTATAAATGCAGAGAAGTGAGGAATTTGGGGTTCGAACTCTGACCCGACCTCTACATTTCAATCTCCATGAAATTACCAACTAAATTGTATTTACATGACTATACATCTGGGTTTAGATACCCTTCTTTTAATTCTTCAATAATTTTACACATACGTTTTAATATAAACCTTTAACACTACTTTTTTTAAAACAAAATTGGAAGTGCAGGGCCATCAATACCACAAAAAAATTTAATATCATTTTTTATATTTCCTACATGAGCATAGAATCTAAGGACATTTTGTTATTCTTAGTTTTCTTCTATTTTATTAATTTTTCCTATTGAAGCAAAATGTTTTTTATATTTATCTAACAGATAGTGATTTTGCAATGCAGAGGATACTACAGATGCACACATAGACATGCACAAGGTTGTCTAGCTACTAAGCAAGTGCAAAAATCAGATGAAGATGAAATGATATGTGAGATAACCTACAAAGGAAGACACACATGTACTCAATCTAACAAGGCACTCCCATCAAAAACAAAGTTGAAATTTGGACAAAATAAATCACAACTCAATCAAAAAATTCAACCCCAAGAAGAGAAAATACAATCACCTCTAGAAAATAATTTCTCTATTGACGACAAGGAGGATATATTTCAATCATTCAATTTTTCCTCTCCATCAATAGGATCTGAAAATGAAGATAACAACATATTTTTAGAGACCATGATTGAAAACAATTTCATGGAAAATGAGGATAACAATATATTCTCAGATTCAAACATTTTCTGCTTGTCATCACTATTGGATTTGGACAGCACTGGACTAGGCCCAAGCGAGAGTAACATCACTGAGATAATTTCAGGCCCAAATTCTATTGCCAATTCCCCAATGGATTTTGATCTCTATAATGACATAAATTTCGACATGGATGATTTCTCTATCAACACACAAGAACTTTGCTATTGATGAATAATAGCACTTAGAAATTTTGTGCATGGATTAACTTGTGAGTTTTGTAGATCAAGATTAGTAAAATGGCAAAGAGGAGGATTACAATATGTAGTAATCATGTTTTGTGTGTCCAAAAATAAGAACAATGAAACTTCCTTTCTAAGTTAGTTAGGAGAGTTTTTCGGGTTAGTTAGGATGTAATGTGAAAATATTTTTTATATTGTAGTTGGCTATTGTATTTCACTATTTTGAGGTTTCTTTGTTCTGTTGTAACTTAGTCATCATCCATCTATCATATGTCTTCTTTTGTTCAAGCCGAGGAAGAAATTGCGAAATAAATAGTTTTTGGTTTACCCTATATTTGCTGTCTAAAGTTGTTATTATTAATGCATCATTTCACAAAAATTATTATCAATGTCTTCCTTGATTGTCGGTCCGTTGAGGATTTTGGAAGTCTGGGTTGTTGTTGTTGCCTAAGGGGGTGTATTGGATTTAGATTTCAAATAATTTTAAAAAAAAAACATTTTGATTATAAAATAAGTTTTGTTGTATTCAATCAAGATTTTTAATACCGTGTGTTTGGGTCAATTTCCTTGCCTTTTATTTACTCCAAACTTATTTTAATATTGATGGATGGATTTAGTGCCTTGTTGTTGTATTCCCTTAAGGAATTTAGCTTTAAACTTGAGTTTTGAAGTATATTTCGTGGTGTTACTTCAATTGAGTTTAGCTTGAGTCTATACTTTAAAGAAGATTTGACCCGGTGTTGGGTCCATGCACGAAATTAGGAGCTTTCCTTTCGGGCGATCTTCGTTGGGGACTTTGCGGTCCAGACATGAGAGGATCATTAATAACGAGCGCAAATTTGTTTGTGGTTCGTCTAGGTCTGCTCGAGGAAGGTCTGCCCTTTGCCAAAGGGTGACTCCTCTCGACCCCTGGCATGGGCTTTGCCTTTCTGTGAAGGTGTACTGTGTTCAAGGGGGGTCCTTTGTTGTACAATGGCTAACTGTAGAGTGGGGTTATCCGAAAATCCACTTCTCTACCGATGATTAATATTCTTTTTTCAGATGTGTGCATTTGAAGGGATGTTGGGGTTGCAGAAAGCTTCTCTCATATTGAAAATTCTCCATCCACTTGTGTTTCTTCTTCACACGATGTGGTCTTTCGTTGCGTAATTGCTTTATAGGTGACTCAAAATTATCAAATCATACCTCCCAATCTCACAAAACTTATTGAGAGTCATGAATCCATCATTGTTTTTTGAACTGAAGTGTAACCCTCAATCGACTAATTTTCAAAGGTTGAGCAATATAAAGAGCATATAGGCAATCATCCTTTCATTGAGTTGTTGAGGCTTATATGAGCCAACTAGAGAAATGTTAGGAAAATTATTTTCAACATTCTCTAACATTCATTTTTTTATTGGGTGAAATCAATATAGATCTTACACTTTAGAAATAGATCCCACATAAAGTGATGAGACTTGTATTGATTTCACATAATAAAAGAGTGAGTGTAAAATAGAGTCTTGAAAAAAGAGTATTTCTAACACTCCTCGAAGCAGCTATATTAAGAGACAACTCCTCTGGTCCCATATTCTCATCTTAGCCCACAAATACATGTCAAATTAAAGACAAAGTTTTATTCATATCTCTCTCTTCTTCTCTTTTCCCACCATTTTGAACATCATTATCCCTCTTAACTTCTCAAACTTTCGTCTAAAGTTATTCAACCTTTCCATCCCTAAAGGTAGATGGTCCTTTTCTTGCTAATTTACTTTTTATTCAATTTTTATTGCTCATCTTGATATTTAAATATGCTTGTTTGTTTTGATCAGAATTTTGAACTTGTTGGAACTTTTATTTGCTTGTTTACTTAGTGGTGGAGTTTAACATGGGAAAGGTCAATCTTTTTCCACCATGGGAAAGTTAACTTAAACCATTAGATTAATTGAAGAACACAATCTTATCATACACTGTCAGCACTAGATTATTTCTATTACACTTTCCACCACCCTTTATCTTCAACCTCTACAACTCACACCACCTTGCCCAAGTACGCTATGTTCATGTATGATTAATTGTTTTGGGGCTGGAAATTTCATTTAGAATTGGTAAATATATAGAAAATGAAGACGAATCTGCAACTGGTTCGCCTATCTCGTTGTTGTCTCCATCCTCCACTACATTTCTCGCCGCCAACGTCCTCGTTAAACATGGGAAATTAAAACACTTAATTAATGAATTGCAAAATCCAAGCCTTCACTTGGAAAGATTAAACATGCACAACAAAATTATCTCCTATTTTCGTAAAATTTAAAAAGGGACACCGCGACTGTGAAACGGCAAGGAAGAAAGACGGCGAGTCAGCGACGGTGAGTCTGATGCATATATAACGAATTCATAGTATTAATAACACAGCTGTGAATTTCAATTGATTGTGGATTAACAACCAGAATTTGGGAACATGAGGAAATCCAATAGATTAGCAACAGTGAAGAGAAATTGGGCATTGTTTCATTGTTTTATTATTTCTAAAATAATTTTTCATCTCGCTTTTCTTACTGCATGTTGTGAATCTGTAAAGGAACCGGGAACTGTACAAATTTAAAACTGGAGCAGATGTGAAATGAGGGAGATGAGTTGTAGAAGATAGATAGTTGGATCTAGTGTGAGACACACATGATAAGATATAATATACTCCAAAATCTGATGGTTTATTAGAAGTGGTCCATGGTGGGAAAGGATTCACCTTTCCCATGTTAAACTCCACCTATATTGAACTCCTCTGATGGTAGCAAGGTTTGACTCATAAACGATAGAACGATAGAACAAAATAAACAAAAGAGTCTAGCGTGATCCTTAAGATATTGAAGCAAATATTTAAGTAATGTAATACAAGTTACTTCTATGGCTAACTAATAAGTTCGAAAAAATGTAGCGTGTAAGAAGACCAACCTCGCAAAAATTGACCATGGTTGAACATTGTTTTGAGTCGGCACAAATGTAAGGTGATCAAAGCTCTTGTTTTAGTTCTTGAGAAGTAAAACGCTAACTTCTAAAGAACTAAAGAGTTTTGGCCACCTTACCTTAAAGAAGTAAAAATCTAAGGGCTTCAAAGAAACAATAGAAATACCCTTTACCTCAAACAATCTTCAGGATAATTTTCGGTATAATTAAACAATTTTCTGCCGTCATCACTCATGGGTCATGTCCACGGTCCTAGGATCAAAATCTGCTTTGTAGCATTTTATAACCTTGATGTTATGTTATATACTTTTGATAGATATATTTTATTTTTGGTTTTTTTATAGTTTGAGAATTTTATTTAGGCTTTAATGATTTATTTATTTTTTTGGTAATGTTAGTAGCTAGAATTCACCTTATAAGGTGAATAAGTGGGGTGTTTGGGGTTCGAACCCCGGCCCCTGCATATAATAATGCATTGTCCTACTAACTGAGTTAGACTCACGAGACCTTAAATGATTTATTCTAACTTGATAAAAATTGTTACCAATACTCATATTAGGATAACTAAAACAATAATTGTTAACTTTAGTGAATCGATACATTTTAAATTTTACCACTAATAAAAATAATTTTAATTTATTTTTTCTAAAAATTTCTTTATGTTAATATTTCTTACATATATGAAAGTCTCATTTTTAACGTATATTTTACGCCTCATAATAGGTTGAGCCGGCATGACATTATTCAACGAGACTTTTTCTTTTGACTAAGAGCCCGTTTAAATAAGGTTTATTTTAAGCTTATGCAAAACAATTTATACAAATAAATAAGTTGTTTTGTATTATTTGAGCTTAGGGCGCACCCAAATAATAAAACAACAATAAATAAAAAATTTAATAAAATTATTAAAGCAATAAAAACAAAGTTAAGAGAAGAAGATAAACACCAAAAAATTATGTGTGGTTCTGTATTTGAGACCTATTCCACGAGAGAGGGAGCAACAATGAATTATCTATCAGGACACATAAGCTCAATATCAATAAAATTTAGTCTCATTGGTGTTTGCTTCCTATTATAAATCAAAATCATTACTAAATTGATTTGATTAAATAAAAAAAATCATTACTACTTTTTTTTTTCATCACTTCCCATTCATCTCTCAATCTCTTTAACTTTCTTTTCACAAATCATAATGTAGAGAGTTTAAATGAATATATGTGGATGTGTATTAACGCTTTTCCCCATTAGTTACAAACAGCTAAAAAAAACGGTAGTCTTCTTAATTTTTTTTTGTCAAGTAGCCTAGTGGCTATAGCTCACACAATTTAATTATGGAGAAGTGGAGTGTCCGGGGTTCGAACCCCGGCTCCTGCATATAATATGCAATATCTCTACCAACTGAGCTAAGCTCACGAGGATAGTCTTCTTAATTTTCTACTCTTGTTTTTTTTAACAGACGAAAGGACAAAATAATTATTGAAACTCAAACACAAGTTGAGGGATCGGGGTATTTTTACCAATTGAGTTAGGATTTGTGCAAACTTTGCTACAATTGTTATCTCTAAGCGTATCATGTTGTGTATCATAACGAAATCACAAAAAAAAAAAATGAAAGAAAGGAGAAATATTTAACCATAAGAGATTAATTTATATGGATTGTTATTGTAAAACTCTTTCAGACATTCAATCAAACAACATAAAGTAGATATTTGTAAAGATATTTTAGGAACAAATCAAAAAATGACATTATTCAATATGATTTGATTAAATACATAAAAAAAAAGTTTTAGTTGGTTTAAATGCATTAAATCCTAACCATAAACAATGTTTTATTTAATTTCCATTATATTAATAAATAAATAAATATAATCTCTATTTAAACGTAGCTAAATAGGTCACCGTGAGTATCATCTAAATAGGTCACCATGAGTTTAGTTTAGTTGGTAAGAGATAATGCATAATATATGTAGGGGTCGGGGTTCGAACCCCGGACACCTCATTTATTCACCTTTAAAGTGAATTTCTCTAGCCGTTAAGCTACTTGATAAAAAAAAACATATCTTTTTTTTTTTTAAGAAAAAAAAAACATATCTAAATGGTAAGCTAAGACTAAAAATATCTTCATCTAGTAATAAAATTATGATTAACAAATTAAATGACATAACCAAATTATAACTAACAAAAATAATGGCAAAGGGCAAGAGGACGAAATTCATTGAAAGAAGAATAAATGAAATGCAACTTCAATTTGGTATTGTCACACCTTTCCATTTGAGAGCTAATTCACATATTTGCTTTGTTGAAGACCCATTTTCCTTTAGAGCATTAATAGCTGCTTCTTTGAGATCCTTCATTCTATAACGAATCTTTTGCTCTTCCTCTCCTACCATTAACCTCTTCACAACACTTGCAATTTCTTCCCTTTGAACCAACCCATTTTCACCAACTTTAGGTCTAATAGCCACTTTAACATTTTCACTCAATAAAACAGCATTCATCTTTTGCTCAGCATAGAGTGGCCATGCAATCAAAGGCACACCATTCACCACACTCTCAAGAGTTGAATTCCAACCACAATGACTCACAAACCCTCCAATTGAGATATGACTCAAAACTTGTGCTTGTGGGGCCCAATATGGGAGCACTAAACCCTTCCCTTTAGTCCTCTCTATGTAACCATTTGGTAAAAATTCAAAAGGGTCAACATTACTATTAGCAATAAAATTAGAATCATTTTCAACTTTATCCTTTGGACACCTTAAAACCCACAAGAACCTTTGTTCACTCATTTCCAACCCATAAGCAATTTCATCTGTTTGAGCACTAGTAAGGATCCCCTCACTACCAAAATTCACAAATATAACACTTCCACGTGGCTGCTCATCCAACCATTGAAAACACACATCAAATTCAGATCCATTATTAATAGAGTCTTCATTCACCAACGGTCCAACCGGATAAACTGGCGGTTCATTCTTTTTCAAAAAAGTAATAGCCTCCGGTTCAAGTTCAAGAAAACTATTCTCTATTATTCCTTTAGCCAACTTGTATCTTGTCACATGGTGGAGAAAACACTTGTAAGCTTCGTCGTTTCGATCCTGAACCGGGTCTGCTAAGTCTTTCCCGTGAAACGCGAAACATCCAGGGATGTTAAGCGGTTCAGGGATATCCCTAAACTCACCCTGAACTCTTTGGGCGAGTTGGGGAAAATAAAAGGCAAAGGACAAGTTATTGGCATTTGTAGGGAAGTAGAGATATGAAGGGATATCTAGTTCAGCGGCCATGTCAAAGACATCAGTGCCGAATAGGTCGACAATGAGAGCAGAGAGACGGTGGGAAGTCATGAGAGAGAGTAGGGTTTGATGGAGAGAAGGGAGAGAGCGAACGGTGGTGGCTGTCATGAGTGTTTCGGGTTTGGTGTTGGGTGGGAGGTCGGAGAGGGTGATCGGAGGAAGGAAGACGTGGGAAATGCCATGAGGTAGGGAGGTGAGTACGGTGGTTTGAGCCTTTGAAGGTGGACCGTCGTTGGGGATGATGAAGGTGATGGGGAGGTTATGTTTGGAGAGTCTCTTGGCGAATTCGACCATTGGAATGAGATGTCCCATTCCTGGAGTTGGAAACATGGCTACTAGAGGTGGTAGTTCTTGTTTTGGTGTGGTCCTGGATTGTTGTTGATATTCCATATTTGAAGATTGAAGGTGATAATGATTATGATAAAAAAAAAAAGTGAAAGGATTTATGCTTTTGTGCTTTTGGTTGGAGCAAAGGTCGTGTTGCTATTTGAGTTTGGAAACAAGAGTGCTGTGGAACACTATGCCTGTTGGTGAGAATTGATGGAAGGAGTAAACGAGTAAGTGTGAAGTCGTGGGTGAATTCAGACAGAGAATTCTTCCACTTGAATAACCGATGTATTTGATCTATTAGATTAAATATATACAATAATTTAAAAAAAAATTATACTAGTTGTATATCAAAATTAAACTCACAAAATTGACTGTGAGTTCGTTAATTATGTATAATCGATTCTATATAAAAGTGTATAGAAAATAAAGTGTGAGTTTATGTTTTATTATATTTTAGAAGTAAGTTGTTGAATAATAAAATTGATTGTTTTTTTTAAGGAAAAATTGAATGTTAAAACCAATTTTATAATTTAAAGCTCTAATTTTTAGCTTCAAGTAAAATTTATTTTGAAAGCAAAATCAATTTTAGCGAAAATAATTAAACATATTTAAATCAACTCTACACTTTTAAAATCAATTTTAACCACTTTAAAAATGAAATGAAGAATACACTCAGGTAAATATTGTTGATTCAAATAAAAAAAGAGTTCTTATACATGAACCACCTTAGGTGACATACATCCTTTTACATCCACACACATTTGTGACACGTGACAAAAATATTGAAAGAAGAGATGAAAAAGGGTGGTGATATGATATAAAATTACTAAAATATCCCTAATACATGAGGGTGTACATAAGAGATGTATGAAAAAGGGTGTCTACCTATCTTTTTCCATAAAAAAATTCATAAAAGCGATGATGACCACGACGACTCAAACTGTAATGGAGTTGTCCTATTATATGAGTACAATTTCAAGGAGCTGAAGCAAATAATTGACAGAGAAAGAAAACAAAATACTAATATTTTGAAATGATATGGTGTAAGTATGTGGTGGAGAATAATCATCTCATGGAACACGAGAAAAGAAATGCTGCTAAACGACGACTATCATGTTTTGTGTGGAGTCTGCTACACTTTTAGTATAGTCTATATCATGTTAGCCAAATTCACTGATTCACACAGCTATGGAAGTGGAACCATTAATATAAATTCAGACAATTATGGAGTCATTAGTTTAAGACAGTTTACTAACCTAAAGTCAAAATGTAGGTCATCTTATCATAACAAGATGATGTGCCTGAATTAAATTTGTGATTCACTAAATATAGAAACTTTAAGATTTCAATGGAGATTTCAAATAGGGGAAAGAAAAACACAAACATTCAAATATAAATATTAGTATTTTAATATTCATGTATTTCTCATCCCTATTTTGATATGTTCCATAAGTGGAGATAATCCATCTGGATTTTTTTGGATCTAATAACTAGGCTACTAAACTCACCCATTATAAGTGTGGAAAAGTGGAGATCTTCGAACTCTGACCCCTGCACTTCAATGTTCATAAAACTACTAATTGAACTACATACATTTACAGAACTACCCCGGAGACACAAGGAGGGTTGAGGACCTTCCGTATGCATGTCCTGGTTATTTGCAGACAGAAAAGATAATGCTGACAGACGATGGCTGTGTGAGGAGCATGTTCTCCAGATATTATAAGGAATGCATGTTCCTGGTAATTAAGATGGAAGCTACGTTGCTGAGATCGCCTGAAGATATTCTAAACAATTTGATTCTGCCAAAAATTATGTTTAGGTAGCATCATTATGATGTAGTGTCTTTATTTTGTTGGAATTTAAGTTTAATTCTAGTTAGTTTGCTGAAGATGTTGGCATTGAATTGTCTTATACTAAATGTAGTGATTTGCAAGCCTCTTTGAAAAGTCAAAAGATTAAGAGAGCACAACATGTATTCTGCCGAATCAACTATATAGGTTACAACATCGAATTCCATTGTATAGGATGAGTGTCACGGAAGGGAATGCACCTCTAAGAGGTTATTTTAAGCTTGATCATCCTACTTTGTCAATTATATTGAAACTTGTCAGTTGGCAGAGCAGTACAATTAAGTTCAAAACAACATCTTGGAATGCATTCCTTTCTGTGATGGCTCGTCCTATATGAAGAGATTCGATGTGAAAACATATATAGTTGATTTGGTAGAATACTAGTGTTGTGTTCTCTTCATTCTTTTGAGTTTTCAAAAGGCACTTCAAATCACTACGTTAAGTGTAAGACAGTTCAATACCAACATTTTGAGCAAACTTTCAAGAATTTAATTTAAACCCAACATCATGATGATACCACATATATTTAGGGAGAATGTAATGTAGATGAAATTAAAACTAAATAAAATTGTGTATTTGTTGAATTGATTTTGTGTACTTGTGCAACTTTATTCAAATTTATTCAATACGCAACTTTATTCAAAACGCAACTCTATTCAAATTTATTCAAGTCATTACATTTAAAAGGAATGTAAAAAAAAACATCCAACTTTATTACAAGCCATTACATTTAATTATCTCCTTTGTCGCTTAAGTCAATTAGGTTGTCATTGACAGGGCACCTGCTTTTGGGTCAGGACCAAAATAACAAGTCCTTCCGCTCCTCCTCGGCCTAGAATGATTGTACACCGGCACCTTCGAATTGCTTTTTTTTACGGAACCATCACATTCGATTTTGTGCCATGTCAGAGTCGATTTTGCTTTCTTCTTCTCACACTCATTTTTCAACTGAGCATCACCTTGATTCTTAGACATATCTACACAATGCAAATATCGGAGAAGGAAGATGAGGAGAGAGTGTGAGAAATAGTACAGGTTAGAAGGGTATTTATAGGGGAATGGATTTCTAGGTTGTATCTAAGCATTATGGTGAGTCAAAAAACGTGTAAAAAAGTTTTACCATCTGACCACCGTCCAAAAAACGTGTTTTATGTGGTGCAGAAGATGTACGAGTTAACTTACGCCACCGTCCAAAGGTGCGTGAGTTAAGTCACGCGCTCAGCCAAAAGTGCGTGAGTTAACTCATGCAAGGGTACTTTGATCATTTCAGTTGGGAGGGAGCGTTTTTTGTTGGGAGTTCCCTCACCTTGACCATAGTTGAACATTGTTCTGGATCGACCCAAAGGTAAGGTGGTCAAAGCGCTTACTTTAATCTAAAATCTTTTAGTTCTTGAAAAGTAAAAATCAAACTTCTCAAGAACTAAAGTAAGGGCTTTAACCACTTTAGCTTAAGAAGTAAAAATCTAAAGGCCTCAAAGAAATAACACAAATACCCTTGCCTCAAACAATTTTCAGTATAATTGCGCTATGGTTAAACAATTTTCTTCCCCCCATCACTCATGTCCACGGTCTTAGGATCAAATCTGCTTTGTAGCATTTTAACCTTGATTTTTTTTTCTCTCTTTTTTTAGAGAAGCATTTTAACCTTGATGTTATGTTATACTTTTGACGGATGCATTTTCTTTTAAGTGTTTTTTTTTATATATATATAGTTTGAGAATTTTATTTATTTTAACTTAATAAAAATTGTTCCCAATAATCATATTAGGAGAACTAAAAAAATAATTATTAACTTTAGTGAATTGATAGATTTTAAATTTTCCTACTAAAAAAAATAATTTCACTTTATTTTTTGTAAAAATTTTATGTTACTGTTTCTTGCATATATGAAAGCCTCATTTCTAATGCATACTTTTCGCCTCATAATAGGTTGAGTCGGCCTAACATTATTTGACAGAGGAGAAATTCTTGTGTAGAAACGTATCTAACATATGTCATTTACAAACAACGAATAAGAGTGTGACACATAATTAACTTAAAAAAAAGAGTAAAATAAATTTACTAAAAATCAGAGTCCTCTTTTCTCTTTCTTCCACCGCTGTTTCTCTATCTTCAACCATTGTTTTCGGCTCAAGATCATTGCCGTTATCAATGAACAGACTACTATTTAGAAGAAGAAAAAATCTTCATCTTCTTCCTATCAAGACTATCCTTAAATCCAACCCAAAAATACATTTCTTTCACCATTGTTCCTTAAATAGCATTATTGTTGGGGAACCATATATGCCAGAAAAAATAGATGATGGGAGAGAGAAGGAGCAGTTTTTCATTTTTTTACTAAACAATTACTTTTTCAATTTTTAAAGATGTGCTTGATTTAATTAGGTGTCACACTTTTATTCGTTGTTTGTAAATGACAAGTGTTAAGTGCGTTTCTACACAAGAATTTCTCTTGACAGAGTATTTTCCATTTGACTAATGGCCAATTTGGATAATGTTTATTTTAATAGACGAAATGGCAAACTAACTATGAAGCTTACACACACAAATGGAAGGGCCCATATATTTTATAAGTTGAGTCGAGTCTTGTGTTGTGCACAATTTACTACTCTCAACGGCGAAGCTACCACAATCTTTATGAGATGGTCAAATATAAAGAAGAAATAAAATATATTTTTAAAACTAATATATTAAACTTAAGGGTCCCTTTAATATTGTCCTTTTGGTTAAGGGCCCAGCCATAGACCTCTCCCAGTTACCGGCTATAACCTGTTCAATTTATTCAACTTTTATTTATTTATTTATTTATTTTCTGCTTCTATCATCTCGAAGAAATCCCAGGGCCAACTGGTACTACTAGTACTTTCCTAGTTTTGATAAACATGTTTCTTTGTTTAATAACTATTAATTAAACAATATAAACTATTAATTCAGTTTTTTTGCATTTTTTAAGTTCTAATTCCCGTTCGATTAACAACTACTGAAAATTTGTAAATCAACTTGATAAAAACTCAAAAAAGTGATTTAGTACCTTCCATTCTTAAATCAGCAGCATGCTAGATACTATCTCAACCATGTCAAAAACAAAAACCTTCTTATTTTAATGAAGAGAAAGCGAAGCAAATAAAATCTAACAATAATTATTTAAAAAAGTTAAGCCCTATGAAGTTTTAAGAAGTCAAATTTATAATTGGCACAAAACTAAATAAATTATCAATATTTTAATAGTATCTCTCTTTAAACCAACAAAATTGTTTGGAGTAGTCAAACAATATATCAATGAGTAGCTACATACAAAATTATACTAATTATAAGATTATGTTTTCTTTTGCCCATTGACATGAAGCCAATTCCCCCTGGTTATCTCTAAGCGTATCATGTTGTGTATCATAATGAAATCATTAAAAAAAAAATAGAAAAATATAATTTATATTTTCTTTTGAAGGAAAAGATTAATTTATATGGAATGATATTATAAAACTCTTCTAGAAATTCAATCAAATCACACAAAGTATATATTTCTAAATATATTTTAGGAACAACTTAAATATATGGCATCATTCAATATGATTTGATTAAAAAGTTTTACACGGTTGGTGTAAACACATTAAATCCTAACCTTAAACAATGTTTTATTTAAATTCCATTATATTATTAAATAAAGAAATAAAATCTCTATTTAAACATATCTAAATGGTAAGCAAGACTAAAAATATCTTCATCTAGTAATAAAATTATGATTAACAAATTAAATGACATAACCAAATTATAACTAACAAAAATAATGGCAAAGGGCAAGAGGACGAAATTCATTGAAAGAAGAATAAATGAAATGCAACTTCAATTTGGTATTGTCACACCTTTCCATTTGAGAGCTAATTCACATATTTGCTTTGTTGAAGACCCATTTTCCTTTAGAGCATTAATAGCTGCTTCTTTGAGATCCTTCATTCTATAACGAATCTTTTGCTCTTCCTCTCCTACCATTAACCTCTTCACAACACTTGCAATTTCTTCCCTTTGAACCAACCCATTTTCACCAACTTTAGGTCTAATAGCCACTTTAACATTTTCACTCAATAAAACAGCATTCATCTTTTGCTCAGCATAGAGTGGCCATGCAATCAAAGGCACACCATTCACCACACTCTCAAGAGTTGAATTCCAACCACAATGACTCACAAACCCTCCAATTGAGATATGACTCAAAACTTGTGCTTGTGGGGCCCAATATGGGAGCACTAAACCCTTCCCTTTAGTCCTCTCTGTAAAACCATTTGGTAAAAATTCAAAAGGGTCAACATTACTATTAGCAATAAAATTAGAATCATTTTCAACTTTATCCTTAGGACACCTTAAAACCCACAAAAATCTTTGTTCACTCATTTCCAACCCATAAGCAATTTCATCTGTTTGAGCACTAGTAAGGATCCCCTCACTACCAAAATTCACATATATTACACTTCCACGTGGCTGCTCATCCAACCATTGGAAACACATATCAAATTCAGATCCATTATTAATAGAGTCTTCATTCACTAACGGTCCAACCGGATAAACCGGTGGTTCATTCTTTTGCAAAAAAGTAATAGCCTCCGGTTCAAGTTCAAAAAAACTATTCTCTATTATTCCTTTAGCCAACCTGTGTCTTGTCATTTGGTGGAGAAAACACTTGTAGGCTTCGTCCTTTCGATCCTGAACCGGGTCTGGTAAGTCTTTCCCGTGAACCGCAAAACATCCTGGGATGTTAAGCGGTTCAAGGATATCCCTAAACTCACCCTGAACTTTTTGGTCGAGTTGGGGAAAATAAAAGGCAAAGGACAACATATTGGCAGTGGAAGGGAAGTAGAGATACGAAGGGATATCTAGTTCAGCGGCCATGTCAAAGGCATCGGTACCAAATAGGTCGATAATGAGAGCAGAGAGACGGTGGGAAGTCATGAGAGAGAGTAGGGTTTGATGGAGAGAAGGGAGAGAACGAAGGATGGTGGCTATCATGAGTGGTTCAGGTTTGGTGTTGGGTGGGAGGTCGGAGAGGGTGACCGGAGGGAGGAAGACGTGGGAAATGCCATGAGGTAGGGAGGTGAGTACGGTTGTTTGAGCCTTTGAAGGTGGACCGTCGTTGGGGATGATGAAGGTGATGGGAAGGTTATGTTTGGAGAGTCTCTTGGCGAATTCGACCATTGGAATGAGATGTCCCATTCCTGGAGTTGGAAACATGGCTACTAGAGGTGGTAGTTCTTGTTTTGGTGTGGTCCTGGATTGTTGTTGATATTCCATATTGAAGATTGAAGGTGATAATGGTTATGATAAAAAAAAAAAGTGAAAGGATTTTATATATGTTTTTGTGCTTTTGGTTGGAGTGAAGGTCGTGTTGCTATTGAGTTTGGAAAACAGGAGTATTGTGGAACAGGATGCATGTATTGGTGAGAATTGATGGAAGGAGTAAAGGAGGGAAGCGTGAAATGTGGGTGAATTCGGACAGAAATAAAAAATAAACTAGATTAGGTTATATACAAGTCTTATAGTAACTTACCTTCTATTTCCTTTGAGTTTATTGAATAACAGATGTATTTGATCTATTAGATTAAATATCATTTATAAAATGAATCTAAAAAATGAACTATTTCTTATAATACGGAACGAGTGTAATATTTATTAGATCACAAAATTGTTTGTGCTTTAAATGATATATAGGAATGATTCTAACTAGTTTAAATTAATTCTAGATAAAAGTGTATAGAAAATAAAGTGATTTTGTGCAAAAGTGAGTTTATGTTGTACATTTTAGAAGTAAATTGAATGTTAAAATCCAATTTATAATAAAAAACTCTAATTTCTAGCTTCAACTAAATTTTATTTTGAAAGCAAAATCAATTATACCAAAAACAACTAAACATATCTGAACCAATTCAACATTTTTAGAATCAATTTTAACCCGAAATGAATAATACACTCAAGCAATTATTGATTCAAATAAAAAAAATTCATAGTCTCAAAAAAAAAATAGTAGAAATGAAACGATGATGACCACGACGACTCCACAACGAATTCTTATCACAAGCTGTATTGGAATTGTCTTACATGCACCGAGACATGTTCTCACCTTATCCTCCAATTGAGACATATATGTATGTCCTATTATATGACTACAATTTCAAGGAGCTGAAGCAAATAATTCACAGCGAAAGAAAACAAAATACTAACGTTTTGAAATGATATGGTGTAAGTATGTGGTGGAGAATAATCATCTCATGGAACACGAGGATTTATTGCAACGAAAAGAAGAGAGGCATAGTCACAAAAGGAGAGGCATAGAGAAAAAAATGATGTTAAATGACTATTCTGTTGTTGAGTTCTCTACACTTTTAGTGGAGTATTCCCTTCCAACCACATTGTATCCATCTAGAAGACTCGAATATGAAACTTTGTTTTAGAGATTCGAGTTCTGTTCCACTCAGACTAATGTAATATTATGAAGTGTACAAAGGGTACGCCAACCCTTACAAAATATTACAAATAAACCAACACAAAACAGCAATACTCAAATACTTTGCATCCAACCTAATGGATTGTTCCACCAATAAGAAAAGCATAATTATTATTCTTCCCTCTTCTACCTCTAAACCAAAACCAAGATACATTTTTGATATATAACACAATCTTGAGAAACAACTGGCCATTATAAGATTTAATATTGTAAATCGAATCTTAACTTGCTTAAAATCAATAAGCAAGGAGACAAACATTCTATAAACCTAGCAAATGCATACTTTGTTCGTAATATCTCCTAGAATTTCCTCAAACACCATAAGGTCGTCAAACATATATTACATATACTCATGCATAAAAAACAAGGTAGATTAATTTTATCAATAATTCATGCAACCAGAAAACAAACTAATTACTCAAACATTCTACATTCAAACTAGAAACACACCAGCACATTAAGCTAAGTCCTCGCTCAGATTTTCCCATTTAAACCTTCATTCAAAATAACCTCAAAATGACACTTGAGGTGCTAGCTCGGTGGTCAGAGCTTGGCGGTATAACCTCCAAGTACAGAGTTCAAATCCTCTAAGGATATATCTAAAACGGTCATTAGGGTCACTTTAATTGATAAAAATAACCCCAAATTTGAGGATCGCACATGAACCTTAAAGACCAAAATCTTCTATATAGATTCAAATCCAAAACACCATGAAAGCATATACAAACTAGGGGTATCACACACCATTAGAGAGATGAACATTGGATAAAGCAAACCATCAATTCATAAACCCTCTATGTTTTTGCTTTGAATTCTTCTTTCACTCACACTTGCATTTTTATTTAAACTATTTGATATAAGTTAACCAACAAATTTAGTTGTAATATCAAATGTTTTCTAGTTGAGTTTTCAGAGAAGAATAATAGGATGAAAAGAGAGAAATTCTGGGAAGTAGTCTCTATTATTGATTGTATTGTGTTGCATGAGAGAAAGAGCTTTATATACTAGCTCAACTGCACACACTCAGTAACTGATTTTGTTACTAGTTGTAAAAAAAATCTACTGTTCTTAGATTACAAAACCAGTTAACCGCTAATACTAGTTAACAAAATATTAGTTAACTAGAAACTAAACCCCTCGGTTAATATAACCTGAGGTAAATCATCAGCCACTCTAACAATTTCGACATAAGAATATCTAAAAATTGGACCTACAAAAAAATTTCAATCTTGTCTCATAAAACGTTTAAAACAAAACTACATTGAAAATCAACTCAACTAGCTCCACAAACACTGCCAGCAGACATTTCTCAAATTAAAAATCAAAATTTATACAACATTCATCAAGAAATTTCAAAAGTCAGTGAAAGTTTATAAGCATTCATCAGAAGATTTTTAACATCGGTGTTTAAAAGAGTTTAGCTGATCCACAGGTGCTTCCACTTAGACTGTGCATCACAAGAGTACACACAAATCAGGGGAAAAACTCAAAGCCTAATCCAAAATAAGTACTACAACAAAATAAAATCCCCGTCTCATAACAAAACCCCCATGCAGTCAAAAGAAGCAAAACCTCATCAGTAGCAGTGATCAAAAAGTCAGTTAGCTTGATCAGGTGTACCAGCTGCTCTACGATGTAGGTTTCCGTTGTTATCATCATTATCTCCTTCTCCATTTGTGTACTTCCTTCTTACAATAGCGAACTCCATTTTCAACTTAAGACGGTTGTTCGGATTAAACCCAAAATAAACCAAGAACATTACGAGGAGATTCAAAAACAAACTCTTCCAACCAGTAACATCAAACAAGAATGCAACTATCACATAAGCAACTAAGCTAGACGCTATCAGACGATTGGAAACCATAGGTTCCCCAACTGATTCCACACGCAAACCTCCAACCACCTTGGGATTTGTCTCGATCTCCACAGCAACTATATTTCACAACAAGTCAGCACAAACTTCTTAGCCTCATATACAACAATTCATTGCCATATAGGAAAGAATGGAAAGAACAAAAATTCAATTCAATCTATAGTTGTATACGTTATATATATACTTACATTACATAGTTACATATACATACATAAAGTTATAACTTATAATTTCTATCAAATTAATTTTCATGCACTGTCAATGTAAAATACACTGTAAGCAACATCACAATCATTCATGTGCATGACTATAAAGATATCAGATAATTAAAATAAAAGTCAAATGTTTCTAATGATCTCAATGTTATGATTGATTGACAGTGTAAAAACTATTTAAATTCCCCGACGGTGTATGTGAATTAAATCCATCCATTAATTATTATATGATTGATAAGTACTATCTCTATACTCAATAATAAAATTCAAATTTAAGTTGTAGCCTTGTAGGATACTGGGGTATACTACGGGCCCATTTGGATTGGCTTATTTCTAAGCTTATGCAAATAAATAAGTTTTTATGTAAAAAAACAGCTTATGAAGAAACAATTTTTGTTAGTGAGAACTTATGAATTAACATACAAGCTTATTTATTTGCATAAGCTATTTTTCATAAGCTCAAAAATAATCCAATCCAAACAGACTCTATATGAATGAATGTTTTCAGTAGGAACTCTGGTTTAAGAAAATCATATTCAATTTCAAAAAATTTGAACCGAAAATAGAGAGGGAAATTGGAAATTGATGAAAATACATCGAAATTTACATGTCAAGATTAGTCATATTCACATCAGATTAAAGAAATTTTTGATCTCATTCATTCATATGATCAGAACATAAAGGGAATTAGGGTTCTTGGGAGATTTGGGGAAACATAATCCAGTGAGAGAAAAATGAAATTAACAAAAGCATCCATCAACCTTAATCGCTAATTTAAGAAAAATGCATAGAAAATTCAAAATCAAGAATGAAATTGAAGAATTATAAATTTAAAAAAATTAACTAACCAAGAAAGGTGGTGGAGCGAATGCGGTAGAAATTGAAGGTATTCAGGTCGAATACAGCAACGAATTATTCTGAAATGTAAGAGAAAGTGTTAGAAAATATGAAAGAGGAGAAAGAAAAAGAGTGGTGCATGATCGTCGGAGATTCTTACGGTGGACAAACGGTGACAGGGCCGCCGGGAAGAATCTGATTTGGAAAATGAAATCGAGTTAAAAAATAAAGGGATATAGGTCGATTTCATCACTCTCTTTATGGTCAAAAAATGTTTCTAATAAATTAAAAGTTTTTTTTTTTTTTTTGACAAAATTTATAAGAAAAGTTTATTTTTTAAGAAAAGTTAGAAGTTTTTTCTTCTTCAAAAAAGAAAAGTTAGAAGTTTAAATAATACTCCTTCCCTCCGTCCTAAAATGTTTATATTGTTACCCATTTTCCATATAATTCATTCTATTGAAAAGTATTTAATTGAACGTTTAACATTGAGTTGATAGATTAAAAAAATTATGACATTATTCATAATTAATTACATACTTTTTATTCTTTTTGTATGTGAATTCAAACTCAATTTTACAAATGTAAATATCCTTGTTCGTCACTAAATTTTTATCAATTGGCAAATTTTATTCACCAATTAACCGAAATAGATAGGATGTTCCTTAATTATATAATGTTCAATCAATTCAATTCCTCTGCAGAGTATAGACGACCAAACCTATAAATTACATAAACCCTAAGTTTACCAAACCCATAAATTTGGATTTTGGACTTTGGACCTGAAGATGTGATTCATAGAAACCATAATGACCTAGACGTCAATTCATCAATATTCCAACAACTGGATAATCATTTTCATAAATCAATATTTATGCTTAGAAGAAGATGGAGGTGAAAATATTTAAGGAATTTGAAGGTTTATTTAGATGGAAAATTTTTTGATTCAAGGAAGAGAATGAAATGGTTTATGAATTTATTTATTTATATTAAAAAATATTTTATAAAATAAAGTTATTAATAAAATTAATATTTTTATGTTTTTTTTAATAGAAAAATGAACAAAATGATTAACCTGTACACATTTTAATAGAATTTTTTGATGGCGTTCGAGATTCAAACCCTTTTACTTGTGCACATTTTAATAGATAGAAGACCAAATAAAAAGTCTTCGTGAGCTTAGTTCTTTCGGTTGAGACAATGTATATAATATCCAAGGTCAGAGTTTAAATCCCGACCACTACAAAAAGAAAAAGAGTAAATTACACTCCCCTCCCCTCTTAAGTTAAAATATACACTTTACTCCCTCAATATTTTTTTATATTAAAATTTATACTCCCCTTCCTTATAAGATATTTGAATTACAAACCACTCCCTTAATAATTAAATATGCACTACATTTTAATCTATTTGAACATAAATAAATATTCTTATAATATATATATTAATTTTGAATCACTATTTAAGAAAAATTAATTTATTTCTTTATAGTTTAAATGTCAATGATAATTAAATTTAAATATATTGCTATTGGTTTTATAAATAAGAGTATAAAATTAACTTTTAAATAATCATGCTTTAATGATTTTAGTAATTTTTCACATATTTTAATTTTGTTTTGTGTTATTTCATATTTTATAATAGGGTTTAAAACTACATGTTAATGAAATTGTGAATAAAAAATAGCGAAAAATATGTATTCAATTTTTTATTATATTAAAATAGACCCGTAATACTATTTTTTTTTAATTGTGTTAAATTATTATTTTTTCTAGATTATTAGAAATAATAAAAAAGAATATTGAGGGAGTAAAGTGTAGATTTTAACATAAGAGGGGAGGGAGATGTTATTCAAGCTTCTCTTAGGGGTGGAAAGTGAAATTTTTTCTAATATGTTTTGAATAAGAGGGGAGGGGAGTGTATATTTTAACTGAAGAGGGGAGGGGAGTGTAATTCAAGCATCTTTGAGGGGAGGGGAGTGTAATTTACTCAAAGAAAAATCTAAATAAAACAAAAAAAAAATATAAAGGACTAATGTCTTTAAAAAAAGAAAAGATAAAGGAAGCCTTTGTTTAAGTAACCTTCAATAAAAATAAAAACAAAGCATAGTTATAGTTGGGTAGAGAAACAAAACAGAGGAGCAAAACCGGAGGAAGAAGTCAGCAGAAGAAGAAAAAGATGATCTATCGGAGGTGGAGTCTCCTTACGGGTCCGACGGCTCTCGTCGCTGGTGTAGTGGCCACCGTCGCCGTCGCCAACTTCGTATTGGTCAAGAATGTAATTTCCTCTCTCTCTCTCTCTCCCCCTTTTATGCGATTGATTCATCCCTGTTTATATTTGTTGAAAAAGATTGATTTTTATAGATGTAAATGATGATTCATGATCTGGGTTTCCAGTAATTTAATCAATTTCACTTGGGGTTGTGAGGGTTGGATTTTTGAGATTGTGTAATTTGGCTTGTTTCGTTATGTTATCTGCCATTATCGTTATTGAGCTGGAGTTTGGGTGTAGACATGTATTTTATTGTTTTTTTAAGACAACCTTATATTATTTCCATTGCAATAGCTGAATTTGTTGAATACAAGTATTTTATTGATTAATTAAGTGAATTTGATTAATGTTTTAGCTGGAGTGTAAGCATAGTTTTAATATCTAGTAATGGAAGGAGTGATTTAGTCCCTTAATGGATTGCATATTAGGATTCTTAGTCGCTAAAATAGGAGGATTATACAAGAGAACCGTGTTTGATTTTAGTCTTTGATTTAGGCCCTGTTTAGATGTATAAGTACCTTAATTTGAAGTTTATCGCATAAATACCTATCATTTTTTTTTTTTGGTGAATGGTGAGGGGCAAAGCCCCACCAGAAGAAAAACTAAATTAAAGTCCCCTTGGGAAGGTTACAAAGTGAGCATCTCCCAAAGGAGAGTTAGAGATAAAAGCAGCAATCGACATAAACATTCTACAGGGGCCTTCTAGCTAGACTATCCGCCACTTGGTTAGCCTCTCTCAAAACATGGTTAATTTTGACATGATCAAAATTGACCATCAAATCCTCACCAATCCTGACCAAGCCGTGACAAACGTGGGCTAACACACAACCTGAGCTGATGGCATTAACGGCTAACAGAGAATCTGATTCTAATAACAACGGTTTTATCCCTTTCTCCTTTGCAAGTAGTAGACTCCAAACAATTTCCCAAAGCTCTGCTTTAATCACAGAACAATAATTTACAGCCAAAGCTGTGCTTTCCTAAATTTACAGCCAAGCCCCAAAGAAAACATGTGTTTGAGTACCTTGCAACGCCACAACCTACTCCCTTCAAACCCACCTGTGCAACTGCTGCGTCACAATTAATTTTAAGCAAACCGGGCAAAGGTGGAGGCCACACAATAGGCTGCATCGATCTGCTAACAGAAGTATGAGCATTGACAGGCTCAAGTTCAAATTTTGTTGTCTAAAAATCCCTAGCCATATCCTCAGATTGATGGATAATACGCTTGATAGAGTGATTCCCATTCGAGAAAACAAACTCATTACGATTACTCCAGATTCTGTCCAGCACTGCTGCAAACAGAACTGTCCATGTTTCCAGAATCACATCTGCACCATTTTTCACCAGATTCTCAACCAGCCAAATGCTGCTATTGTTTACACAGAGAAAACTGCCTGTTGCCGACTTCTTAAAATACAGCCAAACAGGTTTAACTTGATCACAATCTCTGAAAACATGGAGCACTGTTTCCAGGGCTTGCATTCATAAAGGACAAGAGTCATCATCAGTTATGCCATGCTTTTTCGAGTAGCATTAGTCATTAAAAGACCTCCATCAATCTTCCAAAGAAAAAGCTTTATCCTCTCAGGCCCCTTCCATTTCCAAATTAACTTGAACAACGGATTTGGTTGAGGATTTGCTTTGAATAAGAAAAGCATAAGCTGAAGCTGTATCAAAAGTTCCATTAGGAGTGTTGTTCCAAGCAATAATATCACCCTCTTTGTTGCTTTGTGGCGGGGGGGTATGCTTTGATTTTATCAATGAAGTTACTTGGAAGAAGTGTTTGTAGTTTATTAAGATCCCAGTCACCTTTGGTCAACACAAAATTCTTTAATGGAGTCGCAGAATCAACCAAGCTTATTTTACCTAAAGCATTGTCCTGTAGCCTTTCACAGTTGGGCAGCCATGGGTCTGTCCAGAAATTTACCTCAGAGCACTTTCCCACTTTCCATAATAAATTATCTTTTAACATTTTCCCATCCCTCACAAAGCCCGCTCCAAAAATTAGATTGAGATTTCTTTGTTTGGACTCTAGGCATCAAGTCTTTACCACACTTGTACTTATTTCAAACGATTTTAACCCACATGTCTTGTTTACGATGACACACATTACAACCCGCTTTCATCATCATGGCCATACTCATATTTCTAGCAGACCGTAAGCCAAGACCATCCATTCACTTTTGGTGTGCAAATAGAACTCCAGGCAACTAAGTGCATATGCTTTTGATTCGGCGTATCTCCCCATATGAAGTCCCTGCATTTGCGGTCAATATCATCACAGGTAGAATGGGGGAGATACCGAGATAGACAGTTTGCGTTTTGTGTGAAGGAAGACCTATCATATATAAGCTCTTGTTATAAGCTGTTTCCATAACAAAAGATAAAATAAAGTCAAACTGTGCACCAAAAAAAAAAAGTCAAATTGTTTTTGTATAAGCTATAAGTTATTGTGGAGAGCTAGTTGATATCAGCCGAAGACAGTTTATGAACATGTGATAAGTTGTTTTTACAAGTTCTTCTAAACAGCCTCACAAGTGCTTATGCCAGGTAATAAGCTCAAATAAACCAATCCAAATAGGGACTTGGTTCTTGATTTTATGTTGTTCAATTGAATCATTTTCCGTTGAAAGTGTTGGCTATCTTAGTGAGTAAGGTCCAATGCAAGGACAAGGACTGTCCATTTTGCAGTGATACCAACAATAGCTGTTATTCTGCTAGGTTTTGTTTGCTTAGATGGATAATAACAGTTCTTTGAATGGTTTACATGCTAATGTTTTGAAGTTGTTACGTCTCTCGTATCCATAATATTCTGGCTGTGTTTTTTTCCGAAAGAGTTAAATATTGTTATGTGATTGTAATTTATGTCTTTTTTTTGTACTTTCCAGGACCCATTTACCAAACCAGACGAGAGGAAGTTTGGAGACCAACCTGCAACCAAGTAGTAGGAAAGACTTCACAGTGGTTTGTGTTTTGATGTAATCTAAACAATTGGTTTATGAGCCTTGTATGCCTCTTTGCAAGACATGCTTGCCAGTTAATAAATTATGAGGGGTCAAATGAAGTCTAGACTCTGGAGTATGGACCCTAGTTTAGAACCCACCCACAAAAGTTCTAGAGAACTGGTTCACATATCAGAGATCCTTACTTTTTTTTTTTTGTACAATTGTCACATGGAGGAAATGTGTAATAATCTTCCATTTCATATCTTTTATCCTTATCAATTTTCTGTTAAAAGTTTGCTTTGCTTTTCTGATTTATTTACGCCAAAGTTCCCACCTTTCTCTGCTTAGTGTTTGTGTTGATTGACTGTTAAATCTCAAAGAGATTGCTTATAAAATTCAAAGATGTGCATGATTGATGTTTATCTGTTCGCACATATGATTAATTAACTTAGTTTCAAGCAAACTACATCCAAGACAGAAATGTGACACATTTTCAGATATTGAGCATTTGAATTGGCTGCAATCTGCCATTGACCCTTTTTTATGCCTAAGTTTGATGTCATTCAACAGTGTAGTACAAAATTCAGGATGAAAATTCAGTTTGCAATAATGCAACAAGTATAAGTATTTTACTTTTGTTTTTCACAAGAATGCCATTTCTTACATGTTTTATTTGCACATGTATGCAAGAAACTAGGCAGTAGACTGTAGTACATGAAAATGAAATTTGCACTGATCTGTGGACTTTAGGGAGTACAGCAGCTCTATCATTTTTCAATTTTGTTTCCTCATTTGAACATAAACTAAATAAAATAGGCATATATTATATTATATTCATTATAAAAATTATGGTGAAAAAAAACCTGAAATGGGTTTTTACATGAGTAATTATGGTGATATTGCTATGCAACAAACTGATTACATGTCGCCACCTCATTGGTCTTTTGCAAGTTTTGATTATGCTGCACAATTCCATGTACACAATGCAGCTCAACCTAATAGAAGTATTGGATCACACTACCATATAGCAAAAAATCTTGAATTCGAAACGATAATTATTGTAACCAAGGACATATTATTGTCACATTACTAAGCATTAACTAGCATTTTCATTACTATATCATTCCATGAATCAATTGGTCCTGGCAAACACCAATGTAAGCAATCATTCTGAACTTTAGCATTCTTTTCCTTTGCAAATGGCTGGAATTGTCTATATGGTCCTGGATGTCCATCTGGTCTCAACAATGAAAGAAAAGTTGTATCCAAAAGTTTCAAGTTCACACCATTCTCAGATCCTAGTGATGAAGCCTTCGCAAACTCTTGAACTTCAATACCTCTCATGATAGAATCTACATCTATCATATCGATTTCACCCTCTTTGAAGGGTACAGTTCGATTACAATACCCTCCACTAAACCATTCACCATTTTCAAAATGATCTGGTGTGGTAGTTCTAAACAAAACAGTTGCATTATGGCTAGAATTTGTGAAGAAGTTGAAAACAAGTTGTAGCGCTTTTCGGTATGCGTAGTCGAACCCTAGATCGGTCAAATTCTTTCCAGGACAGTAATGACAGCCAGATACTGTGTTGTTTTCATGAAATACTGCAGATTTAAGAAACCATTTTCCACCACCAATTACAACATAATGAAAATTGTTGAATTGGTTGGTCCAATTTTGGTCAAGAGTGTCAAGGTGAAGCTGTACCATTGAAGATGAAACTCCATTCATGTCTTCATAAATAGCTGCTTTGATAAGGAAAGGAGTCCATATTACTGAGAGTGTGAAGTTGTGAGAGGGGAATTTCCATATCTTTGATCTATATTCCTTGTCATGGTAGACCTCAACAGCTGGTTCCACCTGTTAGAGTAAAATCATTGGAAGTTGATTTAATACAATTTTGTAGGACCAATTCTTGAGACAATACATGATGCAACAAATAGTATTTGTGGGGACAAAGATGATCAAAGTAAAGAATATAGACATAACAATGTGTGCAAGACACGACTCAAAGAATGCACACCAATTTTATTGTTTCAATGGTTTATAATAATTTTCATAAAAAATTATTTATAATAAATTTACTGAAGATAGTATTGTATTTGTTAGTTTCAGTTGGTATGTCAAATTGTACAACCATATATGTAATGAGTAGAATGTTATATAGTTTTTATGTGAATAGATACCATTTATTTTAAAGTTTAATAACTATGTATTAACATTGTAAACCAATTTTACATAGATGTTCATTCATATCTTACCACCTTGTTTAAAACATCAGAATATGCACTTGAAATGAGTAATTAAGTAATGAACATCTAAGGTTTTCACACTAATTATCAAAAAGCTTATCATGAACATCTGGTTGCAAGTCACTCCATATTCAATGTAGGTAAACCTTTATGGAAAAGACAGTGGACCAACCCAACCATAAGTTATTAGCACCAGCTGTCTTCAATAATCAACAGCTTTAATTTGTTGACATTGACAAGGATTTTACCTATATAAAATGACATCATAACATGCAATCTATTGTAAATTATAATTTGAAAATAAAAATTAGATGAATGATTTTGACCATGCTTCATGATCGATTGACTCAAACAATGAATGTGTAACAAGTTAGTTTACATCATAGAATCACATGGCCTCATTTTAAAATTTTGGAACCATGCCTGTCACTACGTTTGAATACATAGAAAAATCCAAAAAAGATGTTCTCATGCTGAATTCTTAAAATTTTACAAGCCAAAAAAGGTGGAGTGAAGCACAATCTTGATTAATTAGTTAGTTAGTACTAATCAAGATTAAATTTAATCATTCAAACAAAAAAGTTAACAATACCTGTGAGAGAATACAAAGTAGGGACTGAACATGGTTGCGTGAGATGGAATCACCAATAAAGGCCATTGCTTTATTCCTCATGAGACTAAGAAACTTCTTAGGGTTGAACTTTGGTAATTCACACTCTTTTGGACTCCACCTCCAATAAAGGTACCCTAAATCAGGTCTTCCATTTTTCATACAATTTTGATGAGGTTCAATCACATGACAACTCTCATTTGTGTAGATTGGTTCAGATTGATCAGAAATCCAATCTCCCACAAAAAGGTCACATTTTCTTGTACCTAAACAATTGTTAAGTACATTATTAGCACCATTTGAAACACCAGCATAAACACTTAACATTACTTAATGCATGCTTGAAAATTTTAAGTAACATTTATGCAGCACATAAATGTCACAAATGAACAATATATTCACAAAAAATGTCCCTTACCATTAAGAGAGGTTTGATTCTGATTGTTTACTTGAAAATCATCAAATTCTGGAGCCTTAAGAGGGGAAGAGACAACATGGGACTCTGATTTTGTCTCTATTTGAGGAGGAGGAGAAGGTATCTGTATCACTACAAATGATGATAAACTGAAAGAATCCCAAAAGAGAAGACGAAAAGCAAGACCAACTAAGAAAAATGATGCTGCAAATTTAACACAGAAAAGGTTGTGATTTTGCAGTGAAAACAATGATCCCATATTTTCAGACCTCATCTTGAGTGACCAAAAGGTGGAAACAGAAACAAGTTTTGGAGTTTGGATTAAGCTACTTTGACATAATAATGACTACAAACCAAACGGTGTTGTCAAGAAGTAGTAATTAGTATAGGGAAATGGAAACCATTGGTTATGATAAAAGCAAACTGTTTTATTCATGCAGCTAGTTAGGAACATTGAATGTGGTGATGTAATAATAGATAGAGGACATTACATGGGCCATGTGGGTGCTATAAATGGTAAAAATGTCACCGTGGTAGTGAGGGAAGAATATGTGTCATTTGGTCTATGTCTAACTGTACAACATATTTAATTAAAATTTTGATCAGATACAATTAATATTTTGTTTATACTTAAGTTCGAATAGGTATGTAAAAGTATTCAAACGTTGTGTTGTTCTGGTTTAGATTTGTTGTGATTATCAAATCATACATATTGTTATCGGTTAGATTGAGCGATACATTATTTTAATGTATATTATGATTTAAAAAATTTAAAATATCAAGTTTGAAAAATGGAGTCTCTGATCCCAATTCAAGGGACATCAATATCTCTGTTAGAACATCAAGCGATAACTGAAGATTAAAGTAAACAAAAACAACAGCGGATACGGTCGATCTTTGTTAACGTAGTTCGATCAATAATGTAGAACGACTATAATTTCATTTGTATTACTGCAAAATCACGAGGACGGGAAGAAAAATACTAACATTTATCATTAAAAAAAATTATATAAAAACAACTAAAATTTTGGAGAAAAAAATAAAAAGTTTAAAACATCAATGATTAAAAAACGAATGGAGTATATATAAATATACTCGTACACATAAGAGAATGAGTAGTTTCATGTTCGTAGGCCGTCAAAATTAATTGCTTTTGATTATTTAGGTGAAACATGCTTCATCACTTTGGTTGAGTAACATCCAAGGCATATATTTGCGTATTGATTATGCATCTGATTAATGAATATCACCAACTTTATTCAACTTTTTACCTTTGTAAGTTTTATATACATAGTTTTAATTTATGTGCTATTTGCTCTGGACTGTTACAATGTTTGGAAGCTTCTAGGGTTGAGTCAATACATACGAAGGTCTAAAACAAACTTCCAATTTTAAGGTTTTGTTTAGGAGTTGGGAAGGGAGAGGAAGAGATATATTCTCTTTAAAATAAATTTAACAGTTCTAGCCCACCAACAACTTACATTTTCTAATCTTGCTTTAAAAAAGTCCTGTTCTTAGGAAAGTTGATTCTGCTAGTATTTGTTATAGTAGTAATATTTTTTCTTTGTTTTTTGACAGAATAATATTTTTCTTCATATAATTCAGCTTTAAGGAATATTTTGGGATTATTTGATGTCGGTGCTAATGACATCCACTGCGTGACATTGTGTCCAGCCATATGGTTAAATTACAGAGAAACAAATCCCAGAAAAGGGCTAGTGGAATACATAACATTTAAATGCAACAATGTTAGGACTCATGAAAAAAACATAACTACCTTACAAACTAATAGTGGAATATATAACATTGTTTTGTTCCTCAAATTTTGAATTTGATGCAACTCATGCGAAACTGCGAGCACAAAAATATTTGTTCCACCAAAGAAGAATGAATAATTTACAAATATAATCTAAATGCAAATCATTTGGATTTTCCTAAGCAATAAACAAAAGAAATTTGCAAACATTTAAAAAAATTCCCCGTTATCTGATACAAAGTCAAACCCGCATAAGAATGGAACTAAAGTCAAATCTTCATAGAATATTTATTTCTACGCTTTGATCATGAAGCTGCTGCTCTTGGTACTTTCATGCCAAATCCATGCTTTGCTTTCTCCACCCTGTCATATTGTCAAGAAGACTTAACAAACAACAACCATAAACACACCACATGCTCTTTAAATATTGACATATATTACTATTACATGATGAGAAAATCTTAAAATAGTGCAAGTCAACTACTAAAAACGTAACGTAACATTGATGAGGTAGTCATAGCCTATGAGGTAGGCAACTGCATAAAAGAATTGAACATTCTCTTCCTTGCAATATACACCAAAGTGATGCAAAAAGAATATACTTACTTACTGTAATGCAAGAAGTCAGCTACATGAAAATGATGCAAAATAACTTAGATTGCCGGTTACAAAACCATGCCAATATTAATATATCAATTGTTATGTTAGTATTTTTTTTCTTTCCTTTGAACCGGGTTTGAATCCCGGTCAGTTAACTCTTTCAACTCCTTTGAATCTTAGCTCAAACCAGGAGAGCTACCAACCGAACCCCTAAGATAAATTCGTAGTGATTTGCTAAACATACACATTTTTCTTTCTAATATACAAACTCTCTATGCGAAGTCAAAATAATCTAAAAGACCCAAACGAGAATGAAGTATCTGCAAAAATTTCACTTGATATAGAGCCAAAGATGACAAGTATCTGCAATCAATATATTGACTTCTAGGACATTAGTTAAAATAAGTACCCAACTTGTTATTTTCTTGAAGTAGAACGTAGAAAAAACTAAGACATTTAAACAAAAGAGGTAGACAGGCATTTAAATGCAACAGAATCATCAGAAACTCAGAACTTACGTTGGTGCAAGTTTGCCGAGCCCGTCTAGCTCTTCACCTGTGTCTACATCCAAGACTCTCCCGGTAATTTCAACGATATAAGATCTATCGCTATCATTTGGAAGTCCTCTACGAATAAGCAAATCTAAATCTTTTTGGTGAAGCTCTCTTCCGTTTACAATAACGCCAGTGTTTCCACCAGCACATTTATCAGGAATGGGATGATTAAACTCTTCAATGAAGGGCTGCAAAATAAATCAATTTATCATTTACATTGATCAGACCATAATCATATATATGATGATTGGAGTCTGCTAGAATGACTAAAGTTACCGGAATTATTCCGAGACATGGTCCGCCTATGACACCCCAAAATCCAGCCCGAGAATCATACCTAATGAAACAAGATTATAAAAACAAATCAATTAATGACTAGAAATCATAATTGAACATACTGTAGATAAAAATTTAACCAGTGTTATCAATCAGATCGTGGAAAATAGCGCTGTGTGCAAATTCTGCTGCACTACAATCTCACAACACTTTATACTAAATTGCTATGGTTGAACAATAGCAGTTTGTTAAAATTATGCTACATTATAGTGCTGCTATACGACAACGCTGAACTTAATTGAGTCCACTAAAAGAGTAATTTGGCAAATTTTGTCAGACAGGTTGTTTTAGAAAGCTTGTCGGCCTAAAAGAATGGAATCCCTTTTCAAAAGCTTAACTAATTTTGATCCCTTTGAAGTACTTTGATATATGTCAGCATAGGCTATAAATCATACTAACCAATAATTTCCTGGCTGGATTGGTCCGGCTATCTTTTCAGCCTTCTTAACTACACGGTCTGATAAAGGTTGTCCATTTACGGTAACAATACATTTTTCACGATCATCAACTTTATCAGCTTGGGATGAACCTCGGGAGCCTTTCTTGAAAATGTTCGCGAAAAACGATTCACCTCCTTTGTTAGATCCAGCATGGTCATGTTCTTGGCTTGCGTCGCAATAATCCTGTGAGATCCCGGAGTTGGAATAATCGTGGACATCCATCTCAGATGCAAGCACTACCTCTTTCAAAGAATTTTGCCTCGAGGTATTCTTTTCTAGTTTCACCTTCTCGGGTTCTGAGCGACCACTTTGATTGCCTTTCCCTAACCGATTCACTGCATGGTTGTTACTACTAGAATAATCAAGATACTCTTGAAGTGGTGAACCGGCAGGTGGAGAAACTGAGGTTTTAGTTGGCTGAATGGACTTTGCGGCTTCACCTGGTGCAGTCATAACTTCTGGAATATTTTCGTCTTCTGAGATACTCTGAGACGAAGAATGGAAACTTTGCATCTCCTGCAGCTTGCTGGAGTTCAAGCTTGGGTCTGAAGCCATGACAGGAGATCCTCTATCAACTGATTGAAAATCATAACCAGAATAATCGTCCGAGGAGAAGTTAACACGATTTGTGTTCACATGACCATGAGAATGCGACACGCGGCTATTCACAACCTCAATAGAGGCATCATCATCAATCCTTGTGGTAGTTCCCTCCACTTCCCCATGAAGAGAAGTAACTAGCTTCTTATTGATGATAGAAACATTTATATCAGAAGAACAAGCTCCGCATCGCATTTTCTGCTTTCGATTTTTCACCTTAGCCAGTACTTTTTTAGGAAGTTGCAGTAACTCAAAGCAATTATGACATGTGATGAAAGGAGAACCACCAGCTATCGGATGGCACCTTTGACTACCACTAGCTGACATTACTTTTTGAGAACGGCCCGTGACAAATCCACCCCTCTCAGAATCGAAGTCACTAACCAATCTTGTATGCAATTGCTTTTCACGAGAATTGGCAACAGGAACACCAGTTCTGGAATTATGAACATGTTGGCTAACTGCAGCTGGGATCTCATTACGGTACAACATAGGATCATTTGAGGTATGAGGGAATCTGCTGTTAAGGAACGTAGCAGGTGGCACCGGCATTGAACCTCTTATCTTGTTGTTGTAGCAATGAAAACAAGAGCAAGAAGGCAAGTGCGGCGTAGGATTGTGTGTGTATTGTTCATATGAATCTGGACCGGTATCAGTATAGCGTCCAGGAAAGTAGGGATGCATAGGTTGTTGCGTGAATTGGCGAGATGACAAATGTGGACCTCTTGACATTTGTGACCCAAAAGGATCCCCATATCCAGGAAAATAGTTAGGGTTGTTCATTGAAGACTGAAAGTTGTTGTGCATGGCCATTTCATGACCACTCGTATAACCATATGGATCATGATGATAACTGGAATAAGGAGGACCTGCCAAATGTTTATTAGGGCCAAAGAATTGCCTCGAGGTCGTCCAGTCCGACCCAGAAGGCCCATCTGGAAACCGAGTATCAGGGCCACCACGAGGATCTGGAGGAACCATCTTTGAATCAGGATGGCCCTTTTCTTTAGGATTGTTAACCATTTCAGAAGAATTGCTCAGCTGCTTTGATAACTCATCAAGCTTCCGTAGAAGCTCGGCTCGATCTTGCTCTAGGTGCCGAACCCTACTCATACCATCCATGTCTTCATAATTACTCCATTGTTCACCATGATTATAAGAAAATCTTGAAGTTCCCTCATTAGGAAAGTTCAAATTGGAAAATCTAACACCTTCTATATCAGCTGATGGATATCTCTGAAACCCTTCCATATCAATTCTCTCCTCATTTGGCCAATTCGACATTCTCCTTGGAAAATTAGACCCTCCAACTTGAAACTTCGATTCATGTTGTTCCCTTCTTATTGCTTTACCCCCTTCATCTCTACTTTTATTGACATCATAACCGTTCCCCGGAACTCCTTTCTCCCTACCATCCTCGTAACGATTCAGAATCCTCTCACGTCGTTCCTTATTCAACCTTCCTGAATCCCTTTGATCTTCCCTCGAGAAACCAGCATTGGACTTAACATCAACATCCGAATTATCACTCAAAAAACCTACATCTTTCCTAAATGAACTTCCTAATTTAGCAGAAACTCCTCCACCTTGTCCCTCATCTGAAGCCTCCCACAAACTACCATTTCCATTACCATTATTAACCTTTCCTGCAATTGAAACCGAAAACCACAATAACTCATCAAAATCTCCAATCCCTTGAGTTAAATCCAAAACATCCTACTTAACTAATTGATTAAAAACCAAACACAAACAAAGGTAAACAAACTGAAAATTAAATCCTTGATTCATAATCTCGCTTCTTAAAAAAACAAACTAAACAGTAAATAAAAACAAACATTTCTAAACAATATAAAGTCAAACAACACCTTTTAGCAAAATTACATAAAGATAAAACAAAACAAAAAGAAGGGTACCTCTAAGAACAGCACCACAACCACCACATTGATAAATAGAATAACTAGCTTGCTCATGAAGAACATTTTGACATTTGGGACACCTCACCAAACGTAGCTTAGCTGAATCCTCCATTGCTAAACTAAGAGAACATAAACAACACAAGTACACACAAAAAAACCTCTAACAAAACACCATCACAAAACAAAGAAGCAAAAACACAAAAACCTCTTAAACCAAGATATGATAATTGAAGAACTTTCAACTACACAAGAAAAAAAAAATGAAGTCAAGGTGGTTTTTTTTTTTTTTGGGTTTGTTTTGTTTTTACTAAAGCATCCAAACAGCAAAAGAACAAATAGAGTAACTTTAAAATTTCAGCAAAACAACTGAGTGGGGACAAATTTTCTTCTGGGGTATCTTAGAACTTTGTGAAGTTGAAAACTTTTACCCTATTATACTGAAAAATTGAAACTTTATCTTGTGAGTTGGATTTCAGAGAGAGAAGGAGAGAGAGGTAATATATGAACATTCATTAAGGTTGTACGGAATGGTGTTTGTTGAGTCATAATGTGAACTGTGAAAGGAGTAAAAGGGTGTGAATGAATGAGTCCACATGTATTAACGTTTTTAGTTCTGTAACGCAGATACTCCTAATTGAGTTTCCATTATCTAAAATTGATTTTGATAAAAATGAATTCTGATTAAAAATATTTATGTTTGAATATTTATATAATTTATTTTGGAAGACGTTCATATAAATTGAGTTGAACTATAGGCGTATTATGTTGGTATTATAAAAGGAGAGTTAAAAGGTGTTTGCTCCGTCATTTGTGCGAATTTTGATTTACCTTTTAAAAAAACTTTCTATCACAATCATGTAATTTAAAGATTATTTGGTTTTAAACTTTTATTTTATACCGTTAAACTTCATAAGAGTGCAAAATCAAAATTTGGTAACACATAGAGTAACTTTAAAATGGACAAATAATTTGAGATAAAGTAAAATAGACCAAATACATCAACTATTTAATGAATCAAAAAAGTAAATTGTTTCTTATATATAGGATCGGATGGAGTATTATACTAGTAAAAATGAGAGACATCCTCAAGAAAGAAAGAAAAAAACAACAGACATGATTTGAGTTGGAGTGAAAAAAGTGAAAGTGAAACAATGTTGTTAGTATTTGTTTTGATTGACGGCTGTAAATCACGTTCTGTTTGAAATCACAGAAAAAAACCACTTTATCGTAGAAGCTCAACTTCTTAAAATCACGATAAATTTACATAAAATAAAATAGTGTACATGTATATTTTTTGTTCATCAAACGCTAATCAAAATAGACGCTTCTGGAATAATCTATTTTGGCCTCATTAGATGCATTGGATTCATCTCCACTCCTTTGACCATCGGAGTTGGTAACTGAAGTTAGAAAGAGCGTTCGATAATTCAATACGCGGCTTTGCTTGAATGACAATTTCATTTACGTGTGTGAAGAAGTGACAAAATCAAGATATGGAAAGTATACACTTTTATTTGTTGACTAATGCATATATCAATATTAACATATACTCCTATAAAACAAGTTCATATTTATTATGACCCGTCTTCTCCCCACAAAATGAGAAGAAGAAAAAAACATGGAAGTGAGTTTGTAGGACCCGTGACCCCACAACACCGGTAGCCGCTAGGCCTGGACAACGGGCGGTTCGGTGCAGTTTTCGGTCTCAAAATTCGGAACCGTTCAAACCGACGGTGTGAATATTACAGTCCGTTTCCGTCCGTTTGAGTCCACGGTTTCGACAGTCGGCGGTTCAACGGTTTTAGCGGGTGGTCGGCCGGACTCCGCCGGTTTTGGATTAAACAAAATCTGGTACAAAAATTACAAAAAAAAAAAAAAAAAAACGGAATAACAGTGTTGGTGGGTGTTCACAACTTGTTACATGTGAAAAATGAAAAGGATTGTGTTGTATGAATTGATAATAAAGGAAGAAGTAGAAGAAGAAAGAGTTGAGATTTGTGGAGCTTATTGAGGAAAAGCTCTCGATCTGAAGGAATTGTGGTGGACTACTAGTTCCAGCAGGAGATGGTGATATGTGTATTCTGATGTGCAATGACTATGGTCATAAAATAGTGATTTGAAAATATAAAATATTAAAAATAGATATAAATTAATACCTTGAAATTGAATAGTTTTTGAGAGTTCCAAGACAATTGAGAGAGAGACAACACGTCTTCCCTATGCAAGCCAGCTTTCACATTGTAAAAGTGTTCATTTTTATCATTCTTGGCATAAAATCGATCGGTTGTTGGGTGCCGATGGATTGATTTTTGCAATCCGAATCCGACCGTTCATAACTGTATAAAACTGAAAAAGCATGAATCACCAACCCGCGGTTCATATACACCCGACCCGAATGTTCACGGTTTCACCGGTTTGGCCGGTTTTCGGTCGGGTACGGATATTCTGTCCAGCCCTAGTATGTGTGTATCATGGTGAACTCATCCAAGTTGTACTTCATTGTGAATATGTAGTAGTACAAGAGAAAAAGAGAGAAGTGAGGTGGTGTGGTGTTTTTTGTTTCTGAAAAAAGGTGGGGCTGTGTCTTGAAAGTTGAAGAAAGATAAGGTAGCCACTAGGTTGGTGGAATAGACACGTGAAAGGTTAAAATATGTCTAAAAAAATTAAATATTATCTCACTTTGTGGGTCTCAAGGCAAAAATATCAGTACTAGTACACAGGTAATTACAGTATCTTTTTAGAGTACCACGGTAGGCTTTCATATGAACGGACGGGTTCAGTCACCGTTGGACCTAAATTTGAAAACTGAGCCCGCCCATATGAACTCACTGTTAACCGATTTTTTGTTCCTTTTCAACCCTTCACCCATTCCGACCCGCCCGTAGCGGTTGCGGTTTTCCCGATTTTTTCGGTTTATGGGCGGTTCCGGTTATTTTGTCCAGCCCTAGGTTGTTGTGTTTGTTTGTTTATTGCAGAGGTTTTTATAAGTTGAAGAATTTGAAGAGACGAGTTTTGTTGAGTTGAATTGAGTTGGGTTTTTCAGTAAGTGGATTGGGGGTTTTTTTTTTGGTTGATGCAATGGAATGAGTTTATGATGATGACTACTAACTTGACTACAATGGGTGATACCGGCCAAAAGTGGGTCCTACTATTGTTCTGGTTTATGTCGACTGGGCCAATGAAAAGTTGCCATGTCATGTGGGTGAAAAGTTGATTCTCAAACTTTGAAGTTTGAAACACTTTCTTCACCAAGGCGAGTACGAGGTTATGAGTAAAACACTTTACTTTTTTTTTTGTGTAAAGTTGTTAAGTAAATAAAGATTGTCTAAAACTTGTTTCCTTAACGATTAAATTAGTTTTTTTTTTTAATAATTTATCTTGTAATGGAACATGACTATTTATTTGAGTCACTATTATAAGTAAAAATAATTAATTTTGCATTGATTAATAAAATTAGTTAAGGATTTAAACTTAGGTCATCTAATCTAACTCCTATATTTTGAGTTAAAATCCTATATTTTCATGACTTTATCTCGTAAGTCTAACATTTATTTAAAAATTATTCATAAATTTTATCTGAAATCTCCCATATAATATTAGAGTCTCCGAGTAATTTGTCAAATTAGGTTTGCGAAGTCCACCATACCTAAATATGAATAAGAAGAAATTTTGTTCTTAAAAACAATATTCCTGTTATAGAACATACTTCCAACAAAAAAAATACTAGTAATGTGGTAGTAGTAATTATACAACATAAATTATTTATGTACTTACTACAAGGATTTGGTTATCTTTTTCCATGTTCTGTCCAACTAAACGCGTTTTAAACGTACACTTTATGTAAGAAGATTATTTGATTATAAACAAGAAACTTAATTTGCTATCAGCCTCCATGTGATTCGCATGTTCTATTTTTTGACTGGGTAATTGGTACATAGAAATATGCATAATTCATAATTGCATGTACAAGTATAAGTAACATAATAGACGACTCATGAGTCATGACTCATTGATCAAATTGCCGGCCAAAAAAGAATTTCATTCCATATTGAAATTGGAAGTTGAAACTTGAAACAGTCCACCCAATTTTCCAAGTTCACACATTGTCACTCACCACATCACAACCTAAATAATATGGATATATCATGCATTTAACTTTACGATAAAGAATGTATAAGGCATACAATAAGGATATTCTCAAGTTGTGTTGTGACTTTTTGATTTGGAGCACTAGCAACACTAGTCAATCACATGTGGCTGTAAAAAGGAACAATATAGTGCTACTTCAGTTACCGGCCAATTTAACCTTGGTAGTCATCAAAATATTTTTTAAAAAATTCATTATAAATATAACATTAATTTATTAAAATTTTAAATAAATAATACTGATATCTTTTTAAATATATTTATTCTTTTTTTTTTAAGAAATCAAAATGGGATATAATACTCAACTGGCTATCCTTCTAGCACAAGGTGTGCCAAGAAGGATAACAAATATTTACAACAAAGTATCAACGAGAATGAGCAATGATTAGCCTATACCCAACCCAAACACAAAAACGAGTTTTTGCACCAATCATGAAACTTATAATTAAAACTAGCAAATTTTGCTTTATGCAATAAAAAGAGAGAAGCTTAATGTTCTCCAACAGTTGGGGAAAGGAAGTAAATACATTTTTTCTTAACACAACATTGGACTCAAATGATTAATGTGTTTTATTTAAATTTACGGATTTGACCGATAACAGAGTTTGATATCATAGGATAAAATAATTTGTGGTATATGCTAGGGTGAAAACAAACAAAAAATTATATATTTGTCAATGTTACTAGCATCGGGATATTGTTACTAGTATTCATGTAGACACATGTTCGTCCAATTGATCTTTTTTATTACATTAATGTTTATAAATTACGAACAATAGTGTTAATTTTTTACTCAAAATTTAATGTTTGTGTTTCTGCCAAATTGTGACACAATTTAGAATAATCGTGATGTGATTGGTGAAGTTATTATTTGGAGGTTTCAATTCTTCAAAAATCATGGTGGGACTTTGGAAAATGTGGCGTGATTTGACTTGCAGCTGGCAAAAGTACAATTGGAAAATTATGTCATGATTTGGGAAATCGTTGCGCAGTTTGTCTGGATGTGAATACTATAAAAGAAGTCTTTGACCCCATTTGTTGATGGATCTTGAGAATCTCATGAAACCAAAGGAAGGAACTTTAAGATAATTTAGAGGTTAAGATTTGAGGGTCTTTAGATGAGATTCAAATGATCAATATGTGAATCTTAGAGAACCAAAAGAGGGGGCTCTTGAGAAAGGGTTCGTGTCGTTTTTGGGAGAGATTCATTGCTTAGGAAAGTTGGGAAACACATGAAAGGAGAGTCTTGTGAGCAACTTAGGTGAATCTTAGGGTACCAAAAGAGGAGATCCTTAGGAAATCAATGGCTAAGGGTTTGTTTCTTTTTGGGTTGGATTCTAGAGTTGGGAAACACCTTAGACAGTGAACTCATTGGGTCTCTTGATCACTATAAAAGACTCGGAAAAATAGTAGAAATTAAGCGTGCTCTTGAAGAACTTATGTGCATGAATTTTATCTAATTGTTTGTATAAGAACAAAACTATAATACTCTACCCAAATATTGTCCATTCATACGTTATGATAATAAATACATCTTGACACCTTAAGGGTAACCATATTTTGTATACTTACTTCACATTGGGAAGGTTACAGGTGAATCAACATAGACATTTAAAAGAAAGGAGTCTGAAAGAACATTAGGAAGAATTCGGGTTCGATCCCCACTGCTAAAAAAATTCTCCTCCCCTAACATTTCTAGTAGGCTATTTCCTTTTACATCAGGTTTGCAGTAAAAGAAAGATATAGATTTATAAATGTGCAAATATTCAAATCCTACATAAAAAGAGAAATGTTGTTATTAACTATTCAGATCACCCAGTCTACTACAAACCATGTCTAATCTTTGGTGACTGCAAGTATTGGTAACATTAATCATAAATAAGAAACAAATCAGGCCGAATGAGATCCTGTGTGACCATTACAACATGCTAACAGTACCAACTCCTTAAATTACTCCAAGAGAAGACAAAAAAACGTAAGAACTGGAGCATCAACGGAAATTTAGACCCCCACCTGAGTACTCCACCTCCTGCAGATACAAAAAAGTAAGGTCATGAACTAAGACTTAAAAGAAAAGAAACCAAGGGTGTTGCAGCTCATGGAAATCACAAAAGGCTGAAGTAGGAGAGATGCCAACAAGTTATAGATTTTTTTTCAGTGGACAAAACCAGTTATAGATTTATTTTCAAAATGAAGCATTATTTCTGAAATTAAAGTGGTCAAAAGTTTATGCAGCAAACACATAAACACAGCATGCATTTACGTTTTTGACTAAAATCTACCAATTCTTCACTATGGCATATGTTCTTTTATTTATACACCGAATGATTGTGGTTCATCTATATTATTCTGGCTTCAACGCCATAGAAATTACTTGTAGAAAGCATTACTTTGCAATTAATGTTACCATTTCATCTCAATAAATCAAAACTTATTAAATCTATATCAATAAGCATGCCTCTGGTTTTTTTTCCTGGGTCTACAGGTATTGTTTCCCAAACATTTTAATAGCATATAATGCTATGGATAGGTAGACTGACACATAAACATGATACGTGTAGCATAAATTTACTATGTAACATGTAATGCCTAATACAAGTATAAAAAGTACAAGATATGCACAAAAAAAAAAAAAAAAATCACAGCATGTAGAATATAGCATTCAAAATTGAAGGCCAAATTCACAAACCACGACACAACTCTCAGCACACAGAAAGAGAAATTGTGGGAGTGGGTTCTGTTTGGAGTTGGATTCAGGTCAACAGAGCAAGGTTTCAACTCATTAGAGGTGGATTCACTCACCACATTAGCCAATTTGGTTCGTTCCAATCTAGCACCAATGGATCTGTTCATGTTTTTTAGTTAACGGTTTCAATTACTAGGAGCTATAGACAGAAATGCTAAACTGTACACTGGAGGAAAATTGATTGTGTTACTTCATTGGAGGGCTACTAAGGACTTGGTATGAGGTTCTACATTGGGAAAATACCAGTATAACCAGTTTCAAGAGTGCATCAAGCTGCTCTCTAGTTGAAGTGACAATGAATGCCCACCTCCATCACTATCAAAGTTCATACGAGGGGGGGATGTTGGTAGATGCAATTACCCAGGATTTGATGGATAGAGATGAAGCACCAACACAGTTCAGGTTCCCTCTTGATAGAGCTCAATCCCATATAACCCACTGGCTAATGCTCACGTGAAACTGTCTAGAATTCAACAAGATTGGCTAAGGCCCCCACAGGTTTTTTTCGCTACAGGTTTCTATTAATCTTCCACCATGAATTTTACGCTATGAGATAGTGATAACATGACAACTATTAATCAAATTGAATTCAGACTTATAAAGCATGTAGCTGCAAGTTAAAGGAATAGAGCAACAAAGTGTTGAAATATTTCATTTAATCATGAAGAGGTACTAGAAAATGCTCTAGGATTGTCATAATACCTTGAAGACAGTAAGATAATGTGTCAACGTTTTAATTAATGTTTCAGAGGACTCAAATATTTTGGACAACAAATAAAAGTGTATAATGCACTTAAAAAGAAAATCCAACCTGAGCAGGTGCTAAGGATGACACCCAGTCTGATGTGTGGGTAGGAAGCAGTCCCAATGAATTGAGCTGCAGAAGAGGACAGTAACATGAATAATGGGGAAAAATAATAATAAGTATATGGCACCAAGATTTTCAAACTTATGAATCTAGACAAACTCGTGACATTAAATTAGCTTCCTAAACCTCAAATACATTATAGAACATAACTAATTTAACCCAACTATCCAACAAAATGAACCAAAACTGTAAAATTTGAGATAAACAAAACCATGTATATACTTAGGCTGATAAATACACTGCTAAAATCAAGAGTTTATCAATTTTTCAGAGTTAACTTGAACTCATACAAGCAATTTAACTCAAAGACTTATAAAAAGAACAGAGTTTACAAGCAATTTAACTCATTTTTGTTTCAAGGTACAATATTACCTTCCAAACACCTAGTAACATGCCTCCCAAATTAAGGGCAATGAATACCAACTTAGGCCCAAGAAGCTCCACTTTAGCATCTTTGTAAGGTTCAAACACTGCAAAAAATAATAATAAGCATACGTGAATGATTACAGAACAAACAGAAACATGTACATGTCATCTTTACACGTACATGTAGAATGAAGAAGACAACAAGTTAATCGAAAACTAATGGTATGTTTGGCAACGCTTTTTTTGGATTGGTGGGGGTGGGGGGGACAATATTTTTTTCCTTCAAAAGCTCTATAGGTCTCAAATGCTTTTGATAAAGGTTTTACATTATGGTTGTATTGTAATTGCATCAAAATTCTTGAAATTGCATACAAATGCTATTGATGTATCCACAGTTCCAATTGCAAAGGTCCTAAAAGATTTAACATCGCAAGCCACAATTTAAAATGAAGTGTTCGATTAAAAGCTGTTTTGAGCACAAAATAAGTTCATCATCCAAACACGCAATTACATATCTTATCAGATCAATTCCTAATGAGTTACAACAAATCAAAAGAGAAGAGAACTGGGATTATCTAAGATCAATGGTTCTATTCAACAGTACATATGAAAACCTTGTTTGTATTGACTTATTTGAGCTTATCTACTAGCAAAAGCAATTATGAGACTGATTGAAAGAGCTTATGACATGTCCATAGTTGTTTTCAGCTTATTATATCCATAAAATCTCTATGATAGCTTACGATAACAACTTATAGTTTATATGAAACCAGTTCTACTTTATTTTATCTATTTTTATATAAATTTCTTATACATAAGCACAACACTTAGAATATAAACCCTTGAATAAGTTATTTATCAAAACAAGACCAAATTTCATCCACAATATAAATAATCAACCTCGTTATCTTGAGACATCAAGTTATATGTAATCAACCTCGTTATCTAGAGATATCAAGTTATATTAATTATGATGAGCAACACCAGTTTATATATACAATTACAATCATTGAAAGGAGGCGGAGATTTAGTAAGGTCTAGCTCAACTGGCACCGTCGGTATTGTTAAGCTGGACATCTACACCTGAAATCTCGCAGGTGTGTAGGAGTTTCAGGTGGTGATTGTCACTTTGTTTATTTAATCAAACAACGAAAAAGGAGGTGGAGAGAGATAGAAATGATACTTACTTTTTCCAACACTCTGTAAGGCACTTATGGGTTGCCAAAGAGCTGAGAAGGTAATACCAATACTAAACAAGTGAACAGTGTTACCAGCCATCCACATCATAAACCCCATCATTAACAAGTTCTTAAATGGTGCTTGTGCAACTTCCCAAGCTTTCTGTTTCCAATAATAGAATTAATCAATAACAATTACAATCAGATGTAATAGTAATAGTTAGTTACAATAATTAGTTACATAAACTTATCAGTTATCCGCCAGGGTGGATACTAATTAATTTATTTTTATTTTTTCATTGAAGTTATTTGAAAAGAACTACTAGGTGAAAAGGATAAACCAGAATCTCACCGAGCTATGAATGTTGAAGTTGCAGCAAAATTTGACTGATGAACTAGACGTGGGGCAGTTCCATAGTAGGTCATCCTCCACAGCGGTCCATGTTTCACCAAAAAGCTATAGCTTTTGGGAATTTGATTGAACGGCCAAGGTGTGTGCTCAGACCACAAATCAGTAATAAATACCTGCATGGCATAAACTCCAAAGTGTAAACAAAACACAAGAATTTTACATAATCAAATCACTGTAGAGGCAGATTAATTACAACTAGCTATTAACTGGAATCAATTTTACATAATCAATTCACTCAAACTCAATTTCTTTCACTGCATAACCAAACATCCACATAACCTATTTCCATCTCACTCTACTAAACTCTCTAAAATAGCTTACAAAAACAACTCAAACGTTCTATAGAAACACTTTAACCACATTACTCAATGCACAAAATATGATAAACAGTTCATTTAACCACACCCTAACTTTTTTGCCTAAAAATCCCCTTGCTCTTAAACAAAAGCATCATATTTTATTCCTTTAATTACCTCAATAGCACCAAAACTATAGCCTGTCCCGTGGTTTCTGACACATGTCATTATCCAAGACCAATACAACACTGACGCATGTGATTACATTTGATTAGTAATTTATTACCATCAAAGTGTCAGTGTCATGTCCGATGTATGTTTTAGTGATTCAAAGCTAATTACATAAAAATCAACTTAATTAAATTAAAACACCTGATAATCATAGCCGTATTCTTGATAAAAAGCAGCTTTAATCGCTTCAGCAGAAGCACGATGACCACCACCAGTATCACTCATCAAAATCAAAACCTTCTTCGCTTTCTTCCCCTCACCACTCTTCAATCCCAATCCTTCATCTTCCACACCAACCCCATTCCCATTTCCACCAACATCATTCCCCTCACCCTCACCTCCACCAACACCACCACCACCACCACCGTCACCTCCATCACCTACAACTCAACTCATAAGAAAGGAATGGAAGGAGACCGACTGAACTAAATTTTTTACTAATATAACTAATCATTATAACACTAATATTATCGTGAATAAAAGATTATAATAAATTCAAAACAATATAAAAAAATAAAATAAAAAATACAGAAATTATACATACGTTACACTAAATTGAATTGAAGAAGAGAGGGGAAGCATGCCTGAGATTTCCAATTGGATTCAGCATCTTTCTTTTGGCGACTAAGGGTAGAATCGTCTTGATTGAGGGAAGCGCGTGAGAAACCGGGAGGATCGATGAAATCGCGAGAAGTTGAGTTATCGGAGAAATCAACGGCCCATCTTCGTCCTGAAGAACCCATCACACCCTTTCCTTTATCCATTGAATTGAATCGCTGAAGAAGGAAGAAGGGTTTATTCAGATCGCGAAATTTAATACTTCGCAGTGATGAAACAAACTACGAAAGAGAAATATGGTAACTCCGTGATTTTATATAGAGACGATAACGGTAAATACAAAACCGGCAAAATTTTTTTATCTTATTATACTTTTATTCATTTATTTTTGGTCGAATCATAATTTAATTTTGATAAACAGTTTGTTTTTGATAAACAGTTTGTTTTTGATAAACAATTAGACACTGCTTTTTTTGGAATAGAAGAATTAGTTTTTTTATAGGTGAATTAAAAACAACTAGTGTTTACTAAAATAAAATTATTACATCCTCGTAAACTTAGCTCAGTTGGTTGGGACAATGCATAGAATATGCAAGGTCTGGGATTAAAATTCCGGCCACTGTAAAAAATATATATATATATTACGGTGGTTAATAAAAATCTAGTTTTTTTTGTGAATTAAACATAAATAAAATGTCATATAGTTATAGTATTTAATGTGTTAAAAATTATAAAAAATAAAAATAAAAATTACAGTCTTTGCATTTTATAAGATATTTTATATTCATTTTTGAAAAAATTACAGTCTTTGCATTTTATAAGATATTTTATATTCATGTTTTGTTATTTTAACTTCATTCCAATTTTAACATGCTGCACAACTACTTTACCATGGCACTACTAGTGTTCATTTTATATTTACAATTTTGAGGAAGAATTTAATTGGTCTCGCTTAGGTCACTTAACTAAAAAAAGATTAATTGAGTACTTTAATTTTTTTTTTCGTATCGTTAGTTAAGTTTCCGTTAAGTTTAATATAAAGTGTGCATAAGTGTTACCTTGTCATTGGGCTATGAGATTTTTCTTTACAATATTAAGATTACCTAACAGGCAATAATATAAACATGAACTGAAAAAGTCAAGGGAACAAAGAATGCTAAAAAATAAAATAACCAAAATTATTAATTTTATTATTATTAATTTCAAATGAGTAGCTAAACATCAATATCCAATTGGCGGGAAAACATATCCTCATTTTTACTAATGAGTAGCTAAACATCAAAATTATTAATTTTATTATTATTAATTTCAAATGAGTAGCTAAACCTTTGCTGCCTTTTACATTTTGAACAAAACACTCCTTTGAAAAATTAGCCTCAGTGTGATTAAGCTGTACAAGAATACTCTCTCAATAAGCTTCTTTGTTTAACTAGCTCGTGCATGTCATGGACAATTCTGAACACAGAATCAGGCCTTGCTAGTTTTAATGCATTTTGGGACATTTCTTTTAGTTCATCGGCCTTCGGACCAAACCAGTCCGCAACAATTTTCGCTATCTCCTTAGGCAATTTAGAGTACTTTCCACATCCATTTTCAACTACATAGGAAACATTGCCAGCTTCCTGAAATAAAAGGAAATGATGTAAGTTCACAATCATATTCAAGCACTTTGGTGTATATGCAGACCAATCTACTTTGGAAAAGATTCCAAATCAAGCTTCCATTCATGGCATATAAGGGGTATTTTCGGTGTCAGGTTACAACTCTGAAATTACTTTCATCGATTAGCCACAATAGTGCAAGCTAACTTTTTTCAAATAATAATTCATGACAAGGTCAAGAAATGGCAATAATAAGAACCACATTACCTGCCCGGCAATGTAATCATTTAAAATAATAGGTAGGCCTCGAATCATGGCCTCTGCAATTGTCCCTGGGCCTGCCTACAGAAGGAAGAAAAAAGAATCCATCAACAGCTGTCATAATGAGGAATAACCGAACCAAACCGTTTAAGGTTTGGAACTAACCGAACTGAACCAAAATTATGGTTCGGTTAACCGTTTTCTTGCCTATTAACCGAACCGAACCAGAACCAAAATTAAGCTATTTTAGGTAACCATATTAACCGAACCAAAATCAAATTATACATCATATTCATAAGCTATTTTAGGTAAGTATTCGAGTAAATTTGTGAAGAATAATTCAATTAGTCAATGAAATCAAAAGTACCCTATTTTTTGAAAGAAAAATCAATCAAAAGTACCCTAAATTCCACACATCGCAACACAATAATAAAACGGTACTGCATATGCATGAAAGCTGTAAAAATTTACACAACAATCCAAACATTTGAAAAAGAAAAAAAAAGCGGTGCTTGTGAAAAAATGATGAAAATGAAAAAGAGAAGAGAAAGGTTACGAACCAGAGGCAAAAGAAGTAGTGAAGAAGAAGCCATCGGTACAGTTGATGAACTTTTTTTAAAAAACGGTTCGGTTCAATAACCAATGTAATGGTTCAGTTAATTTTAGTTTGGTTCAGTTCGGTTCAGTTTTTGGATATTTTTGCCCACCCCTAGAGACAGTAGACACATGCCCATAATTCTCACCCTAGAAAGTTTGCTAGGAGCAATTAATCAATTTAGAGCTAATCTTGCCGCTCATCAATTATAAATTAAAAACTATAACTCTCATTTTCACATCTTTAATTATTCTGGGATCCCAATTGTCTACTCCATTTTCTTACTTTGAATTACTCTCTTAATTATCTACTTGGTTTCTTTTCTTTTAAGTCTTAGTTCATGACCTTACCTTTTTTTTTTTTGTATTTTTAATTTTTTAATTACTGTTTTACAGTAAAAAAATAAATCAATGATACATGTATTAGAGTTTGCACCTTTTTCTTTCGTAAAAATTGCTTGTAGCATTTCATTATTTTGGTGTGAGAGGTCCCAATTTAAATTTTAAAATTCAATTATTCAATTTACTTTGATAGAACTTTTTAATAATATGAGTATTATTGTTGATTGACTACATAATTTGTTTTTTATCAAGTATTCTATTGATTAGAAATTCATCTTTAAGGTGAATAAGTAGGTGTTTGGAGTTCGATATGTTGTAAATTGATATACACTATATCAATAACGTCTCCAATTTCTGGAGTATATTGAAAGATATTGACCGCATCAGTAAAAAAAAAGAGAGAGGAAAGTAATTCAACAGGCACATCAATTTCGCTCTTGATCGTAACTTTAAATCGGTTTTTTGTTGTGTATAAAATTTGAGTGAGTCTTAACTCGACATTTTTAATCAAGTGAGCAATTTTTAGGTGTCTATTGAGCAACCATAAAAAAAAGAAGTAAACCAGCTCTAACATATTCATCCAAGTAGGTGGATCAAATACCACATTCAGATTCGAAAATTACTCTTTAGGCTTTCGTTTTTTTCTCTTTGCCGCCCTAAAAATGTCAAAATACCTTCAACGGTAGTTAACTTCCGTTCGAGAGACTTTTTAAATTGGTTAAACCGATTTAAAAAGTGGTTGAATGGTTCTAAAAATTATCGAACAACACTTAACTACTGCTGGATAAGCGAACGACATTTAAGTACTGCTCTGAGAAACTTATGAAAAATTAGCAACCTTAAAGCGAAATTTCCTTCAAATTCTTCCATTATTGATCATTCCACTTCAGTTTTTGCTTGAAAACACATGGAAATTAGAATTACACATTTAAATCCAACGGTAGCTAACTACCGTTTGAAAATAAAGAAAATGAAGAAAGACGAATAGTAGTTAGCTATCGTTGAGGTTAAATGTGTAATTCTAATTTCCATGTGTTTTCAAGCAAAAACTGAACTGGAAACAACAAATTTCTCCATTATTTGGGCAGGCCCATCTTTCCGTGGATCCGGTGCACATGACAGCCCAAATTTTATAACAAAACAGCCCATTTTCTTGGGAATTACAATTTACAAATTTCAATCTAGGAATGATTTCAGTTTATCACACTAAACTTTAAAGATTATTAATCAATAACAAAGTTCTTATAGGTATTATGGAGATCATGTATTATTACAATGCATTCAAGAATGAAAAGAAATGTTGGATAATTATCCTCACATTTCCCATTCTATTCATGTAATTTTTTATTTCCTTCACAAGAAAGAAAATCTACTATAGACCTAGCCATACCTCTTCTCATTTCCTTGTTCTTCTTTAGTTTTTCGTCACCATTATCCTTTCTCTTCATCATCTTCATAAAAAATGTCCTAAAGCTTGTGACCCAAAAAGACTCTTTTGCTTTCTCTATATGGACCATATCATGAGAATCATGCATACATCTTGTGATTATGCGTTTTGATCCATGGAGAGATGGAAATGCCATTAGATTCCGGTTGATGTGATAATCAAGAGAGACCAGTTCATATGAATCATATAAAGGGCTACCACAATCCCACATTGCCCTAGCTTTTTCTTCTTCTTTCTCATCAACTTTGCCCTTCAATGCTTCTTGTTCATCATTTTCAAATTCTTTTCCATTCATGTTGGTTTTTTTCATCTCAATTTTCTTATATTCATCCTTTGATTGGTATGGACGGAGCTTCCTATATATAAAACACCAAACCTCTTTGCATTTTATTTTGGCTTTGACTTCTAAAAGTATTTGCAACCCATGTCACAATATAATTAATGGGATGACCTAATTTTTTCTTCAAAATTGAGTTATGTGTATTAAAGTATTGTGTCAAAAAAATGGTTTGATTAATGTATAGAAAAGTAATGTAAATGGTTATGATCTTGACTCATATATTTGTTTGTTGACGAAAATGACAAATAGTACTAATTTAAAATGTGAGTTAAGTACAACCATTGGTAACAAGTGTTTTGTACAAACCTATATGCATGATGCATTGATGCATCATCTCATGACTTAGCAACCAAAGTGTTAATGCATTTGGGAAGTTTCATTTTCCCTTTTGTCTGTTTGAGCTTTTTCAGGATTATTGGTAACTCTAATTTTTGGACCCTTTAGAGAAACAGGTACAAAACATAAATAGCCACACCTGCATGTCAGTTTGAAAAAGATGGGGCACTTTCGTCCTTTTATTTCTTTTCCAGCTCAGCAAAAAGCTTGGTTAATTACTAAATAAATAATTTTTATGTAGAAATTCATCAATACTTATATGCAAACTAAGGTTTAATAAGATCAATACATATTTCGAATGCCCTAGAATATGATGATTAACTTTTTTTTTTTCCTGAGGTTTTTTTTAAGAAACTAAAATTGATTAAATCAATGAAAGTCTGGAGATTTCAGCATAAGAAGTGTCAAAGCTTCAACTAAAAGAGTCAATTACAAGTAATAACAAAAATGGGGAGCCAAAACAAGCTCAAAAAACAAAGAAAGCTGCCCTGTTACAAAAATATTCTCAGGCAAAGTAAATGATTTAACCACCATGAATGGTAGGAGAAAACAAAACGAGGATGGGGTATGATGATTACCTAAAGTCAATATTGTTTTTCTTTTTAACATTGTTTTAAATAAATTGCAAACCTTAGCGTCCCTTTATTTTAAGAAAATATTTACTATTTTTAATTCTTTTTAGTTTTACTTGTTAGTAAATAGAAAATAGACTTTTAAAGTGAGTCATTGTGATAGAAATAAGATTGTTTTTGACAAAATTATAAAGACAACTTTGAACAACTATTTAAGACAATTTTTATTCAATCTAAAATTGGTTGATTCAAGTGTTTAAACAATTGATTGATTTAACTCGAACCAAGTTATTTATTGTTGGATTCAAATTTAACATAAAAAGTACAAATATTTTATTCAATCCACAATAATTACATTTAATTGGATCAAATAATTCTACCTCTCTCTTACACCTTCTTCTCTCCGTTTTCATTTTTCGTTCAATTGAAAACTTTTCTTTTTCTCTTGTCTCTCCTATACTACTTAGAGCATCTACAATTCTAGAACCAAAATTTTATTCTTCAATCATTTTTTTGTAAACTCATGGATGACACATAAGATTTAAGAATTATCAATTATTTTTACTCCAATGCAAAAACCATATTTATATTCTTATATTACTTTTTAGAGTCCCACGATAAACCTCACATATTTCATTTTGTTATTTTTCCCTTTATTTTCTCTCAAAAAGCTTTAGTGGCAATCTGTTCCATTTTGTTATTTTTTTCCCTTTTATTTTCTCTCTCCCTCTTCTACTTTTCCTGACACAAAACCTGCTAGAACATGTTCTCCTCAAGGAACTGTTCTCCAACCTGGCTTACCATGTCCCTCTCCTCCAATGGAGTAAAAATTAAGAACATGTTTTTGAATTTTAAGAACACTGTGGAACATAGCGCTAAAGTTGCTCTTAGTACTTAACACGCACAACCATGCTTTATTCTCTAAAATACATGTAATCATGTAGCTACCATTCACTCACATTTTTTGTCACTCCATAAGTCTTCCAAAGCAATTTATAGATACATCTCGATCTCGATGGGTTGTTTGCGAGTTAGATGGATTGGGCCGGTTTTCACAAAAAATATTATTTGATCCAATCAAATTTAATATTTTTTTTTTGGATTGAATAAAATATTTGTATTTTTTATGTTAAATTTGAATCCCATAATAAACAAGTTGTAGTGGTTCCCCCAATCGTCCTTGCTAGTATATCCACTCTTTGTAGAAAAATCCACGGTCTTCCACTATGATTGAATGTTTGCACAGTGTGCTACAACGTTTGATTACAAGCAATTAACGAATTATGTCACTCTTTAACCTAAAAGATTACCAAGGTCCTAAACTATGTGTATCAAGATTACCTATAACTTGATCCAAATCTGAGATCCACAAATTTGATACTTCAACCCTTCAAATCTTCTATTCTATCAAGTCATTTGGAAATCTTCATCAAGATTCCTTCTCCTGCATAGATTCCTTTGATTACTTCTTGTAGCCTTTGGAACTTTGAGCACCTTAAATTCTTCGAAAGATTCAAACCAATACACAGCCTACATTTGTCCCTCTAATCTTAGAAATCATACTTTTAGTGAAAATATACTGTCTAAATCGATTGGAACAAATGCCGAATTGGTTTAGAGACTAAAAAAGGATCATGGGAAACATATGAAGATTGAGTCGATTCCACATGAACTCTATGAAGATTGAATCCATTGGGTGATCCTTCTGCAACAGTTCGAATTAATTCAAAATGTGCCAACAAACTCTCTGACTTGTCTTAATTGATTCAAATTGTCGGTTGTGCCATTTTCAGTCGATTTGAGTAGTGAAAAAGTGTTTTTTAAAAGAGTTTAAAATGTACAAAAATGCTTGGAAAAAATCCAAAGGTTTCCGATAAAAAAACTACTATTGAAAAAGGAGTTTACCAAGACCACGGCGCTCAAGTTAACACCAAAACATGATTACCACTACATGACTTTTGAAAAATGATTATTACCAAAGATTGTTATGCATGCTCAAAAGTTTTATGCAAAGTGAGAATAAGTTCTAAACTTAGTGGGACAAAACAATATAATCTAAAACCATCCTAAACCCTGAGACATCATCAAAACTTAAGATAAATTTTTAGAAGCTACATCAGATTCATCTTTGTTGTGTAGTTTCCACTCCGTACATGGACCTATTAATTGGACACACGTCTTTAAAAAATACTTGAACAAAGTGATCCGGGATAGAGACACGACACATAATATGAGTAGTTGTGTTTAGTGGTGGTTGTCTTCTAATTGGGAAAAAAGTTTTAGAAATACATGTTTCACGTTTAGTCAACTTAACCACAACTTTATTGTAGCAAGTTGCAATAATGAGACTCATATCTAATAACGTTAATCACTTCTCTCTTAGTGCCATTTCATTATTTGATGTAAGGTACAAACCATTCAAGATATATTGAAAATGTTCCTCACCTTGAAATGATTCCTCATCAATCACTATATTTAGAGTCTTTTTAATTAAGTTTTTAATCTATTTTTTTTTTAGTTTACTAGTAAGAATACCCGTGCTAACGCACGGGTTGATATATAGAATTTATGTATAATTGCCTTTGATAATGATAATTTGAATATTCATTAATTATGCATTAAATACTTGAATATTATCTATTGGTGAATATATTTTTTCAAAGCTATCAGCTAACAAAATTAGTAATAATTTATATATAAGCTAAGATACACTCGATAAATATATATATATATATATATATATATATATATATATATATATATATATATATAGTTTAAAGTTACAATTAAAAACCTCTAATAAAGTACATGGAATTGAAAAATGAGAATAATAATAATATTACATATAGTAGTATTATTGAAATTTTAATAACGTCTAGAAAATTTGGAGACGGAAACAATGTTTTTAGCCATGATAGAGTCGCACTTAAACTCAAGTATGCTATTTGGATATATCCGATTGGTCAAGCAAAATGCTCTCCATCCTCTAAGACATAGTCTGGTCATCTTTAGGCAAACTATTGAAAATAGGTATATAACCATATGCTAGTCAGTTACGACAACGATTATAGACAGAATACAAAAGAAAAACACATGATTGATTAAGGGTAACCAACCTTTCCCTGAACATGTTGATCTCAGGCATGTCATCATTGATAAACAATTTAGTGAAGGAGTAAGTGTTCGAAACACTCAGTGGGTAGCGTCCTGAGTTTATGATAATGGAAAAAACACATGAATCATATTTGAATAAACATATAATACTAAAAATAATGTTAGTAAAAAGGTAGTTAATTAAAGAAACACGAAAAATCCAGTAAACTATTGAAACCTTCTTCCTTGATTTTGCAATACTTCAGTAGAACAATGACTAGACCAGCCTCTTTCCTATCACTGTTATATTGAACAAACTTCGGAGCATACTCCTCCCACAGAGTACAGTTCAGAACAATATCACAAAGAATCATAACACGAAAGGAATTTAAGTTGGTTGAAAACTCTAAGGAAAAAATTATAAGGTAATAAGTATTGCAATATGATAACTAAAGTGTAACTAAACCTTATATCTTTCATAGTGAAATTGACTTGAAGCTTTTTCCCTTCATTTAGTTGACAGTAACCCATGTCCTGAACAACTCCAATGACATCTACAAAAAAAAAAAAAAGACAAATCAAAGTTACGTAAGGAAACACAAAAAGGCAAAAAAAATGTGAGACATGAATATAACTTTGGTGAGTGAACTTACTAACTAATAGGTCAGGTCGCCATTTGCTGGAAACTATTTCAGCAAAAGGCTTATACTTGATGTGCGTATTAGAGATGTCATTGAGGTTGACATCAACAGCAGTTGTTCCACCAGTCCATATTAACTTGTACTTATGATCAGAAACTTTAAACAACACATCATTCTTGACCACATGAAAGTTAGTTAAGGTATATGTAGAATTAACTTCAAGTGTTTTGTCATAAACAGATTTGTATGCAGTTGGAATGAGTACTTGAATATCATGGCCCTAATATGGTAAAATAAGCTTAAAGTGAATAAGTAACAAAAAAATAAAAAACAAAGTTTTAAAAAAATAAAAAAACAAACAAGCAACTGAAACCAAAAATAAACCAAAGAGCTGAAACCAAAATCAGTAGGGTATTGAGGTAAGTATTTTATCATTACCCTAATAAGGTAAAAAAAAAAAGCTTAAAGTTAATAAGTAAAAAAAAAAATTGTTTTCATAAACAAAAGTAAAACCAATCAGTGACCAGAAAATAGCAGTAGGGTATTATGTTCAAATGTTATCTCCCATACCTTAGCATCAACAATCAGCAATTCCAAATGTTCTTTTCCATCCTTCACTACTGTCCATTTATCTTTGACTCGAACTGACAGCTTCCACAAATCTTTTTGATCTGTGATAGCAGCAATGAACTCTTTAGGTCTTTCCATTTTCAGGACTTGATGAATAGGTGTTTCCATCTTCAGAACTTCATTCAAAAAAAGGGAAAAAAAAAGTCATAAGGAAAGGATTAGCTAAATTTTAAGGAGTTGAGAAGATTGTGAACAAAAACTTGAAGGAAGAAAATAATAAATGAGATTTGGACATAAACACAAGTTGGAAAAAACAGATCTGGAAACCATGTGATTTTTAAGAAACAATAAGTTATGACTGAAAAAATGGAAGAACATAAATCTTCTTACTTTTGTGATGTTTAAAAGCATTAGTTAATGATGTTTACCAGTAAATGAAAGAGGGTAGGAATGATAAAGAGGGAAGAAGTGAAAATGAAAAGCAGTTTCTCACCGGTGTTTGAGAGAGGGAACGGATGGTTGTAAAATGTGAAGAGTAGATTATGATGTTAGTAATAAACAAAGGATATAGTACCAGATATGTGTAAATAGTGTAAGTTGATTTCATTGGAATTAGACAACTTGAGATTTGAACAAAATGTGTATTGATATATTTTCCCACCAAATAGTTGTCAATAAAGTTCAGTTGTTGTAACCAATTAAAGTTAGATATATAGTGTTAAGTTTGAACTAATGGTAACTAATAAAGTTACATTACACAATTGGTCCAAACTAATGGTAAGTTAGTTAAAAAAAAAAAAAAATTTAGACAACTTTTACCCATTAATGAAGGACGTGGCAGAAAAAGAGCTTAGGGCATAAGTGGGTTTTCCACATGATCTTCCTTTCTTATATTAATTAAAGGGGATTGTTGAAGTTAGAGTTGTTTTAAATAAATTATCGTTTTGCAAGATTTCAGTCACTTAAGTATTTGCTTTCAATTGCTCTAAAAAAAAAAGTATTTGCTTTCAATTTCTCTCTAACCGGCCAAATAGGTTGATCATCGAAAGTGAAGCGTTACCGAGAGAGTAAGGGTGCAAAATTGTCAATTTTGAATCTCATCATTTTGTACAAAGACATATATATGATAAATTACCAATTATTAAGAAGTAAGCATCATTTGGTTTGTTCTTATATAAATGGACAATCAACAAAAGAGGATTAATGACAACAATTAAAGAAAAAAGAAAACACTGATAAGAGCTACGGGGATTAGTGAGAGAAAAACTGCAATTTTATGTGTAATTTTTAACTTTCTTTTATCTTTTGTTAACTATTATGAGTAGATAAACTTCCAACTTAGGGATGAGTTGAGATTGGATGAAAACCTTGTTTTGTGATTTGATGTTTATCTGGATGAATTCAAATGCATTTTTTTATCTAATATCTTTTCTTTTCGATTTTTATTAATTGGCTTTTAAATTAATTTACATTTCATGATTTGAAAGAGAGTGGAATTTGTGAATGCTTGAAATAATATTCTTTTCTTCATAGTCTAGAGATTGACCGGACCCTTAAAATTATCATAACATATACAAAAGCTTATATTTTTATTTTAAATTGACCAAGAGATTAGAGGCTGAGGTTAAAGGTTTAATCACTAAAAGATGATAATTAAACACTCTGGAAATTTGATAACAACGCGGGTAATGCATTTATCATGTAGCATCAAATTAATATTTTAAGGTTAGAATTCAAGTATTACTCGTCCCCGACATTTTTGTTCTTATTAATTTTAATCCAATCTAGTTGTTTAAAATTGCTTTTGCAATAAACAAAAAAATGTAACCTTTTGTTTAGTTAAGCTGCAAATACAATTCAACATTATGTCGCCATTTTTGAGTTTGACATTTGGTCTTACTGTTTTAATTTTATAACTTGTACAATTTCGTACACTTGTGAAAATCGTTATCACCTCTAAATATTGGCATATAATCATCGTCTTTGGAAATATTATTTGACGCATTTGCTCTTTGATATGTAGTTTAATTTTGTCAACCTAAGTGTTCCCACATCATCAATGATAGTGCCATTTCATCAAAATTTACTTCAAAATGAGTAGGGGAACAAAAACTCAAGAAAAATTAAAATTGAGGGACCAAAAAGTTAACATTTAAAATAGGAGGATCAAAACTTCATTTTAAAAAAAATAAGAGATCAAAAGTACATTTAAGTCAAATTTATTTATCCTCTTTTGACAACACAAAAGAGTATCAGCACATAAAAATATTAAAAATTGCACTCTCACTTACACAACAAAATTCCTACTCAATCAATAAATAAAACATAAGAAAATTAAGTTAGACTTTCTTTCACATGGACAAGTTTTATATTCAAGTAATAAAATATTTTGGTAATTTTAAAAATTTACCAATGGGTACGGATATCATTACTCTGATTAGTTTAAGTATATATATTTATTTTATCTACGAATACTTGTTAAACTACATACAACATTGTGTCTGTGATAGATTTTATTCATAGATATATGTAGTACATTTCTTTTGTTGTCATCCCTAGCTATGCATGATTATATATTAAATTTTTAGCCTAACTCTATCATAATTTCCCACTTCTCTAAAATGTTTTTTTTTTTAAGGACACTTCTCTAAAATGTTGTCACCACAAAGTAAAATAGAAACAGATAATATGAATAGGACTGTAGAGTAAATGTGCATGTAAAGGCAAAAGTTATGGTGCATAAGTTATTTCCTTATGCACCGTGCATAAACACATCACAACCATCAGATTTTTTTTATTTTGAACAAAAATGGTTTTGGCTCACTTTGGGGGTGTAGAAAGCAATTATGTTGGGATTTATACACGGTGCATAAGGATTTCCTTATGCACCATAACCACTCCCGTATGTAAGTGCTTACGTTATCAATGGTCCCTATCACAGTCCTTGTCATTGCCAAATTTCCCATACCATTCATTTTTACCTTTTTGACATCCACCATCCCCGCATCGGTGAACAGGGCACATTGCAGCACATTCTTCAAATAGTGACTCATCATTCTTATAGAGACTTACACATGGGAAATACACCAAAATTGAAAATAAACAACTTTTTTGGTAGCTCTACTTTGTTAAAAAAAAAAATCTTGATAACAATTTGCAAATTTTATTTGACTTCTCTTATACATTCCTCCTTAATGTGTGAAAGAGACGTTCATGCTCTATTATTGAAAAATACATGGGGTCCTATAATTATATTTTTTTGAGAGAGGGTCCTATAATCATAAAAGACAATATTATTTGAGCTTAACGTGGGTCATCTAAATGGATTTTATGTGCTTTGTATCCAATGGACGGTAGAATAATCTCAATTTCTCAAATGTTAAATGATTTACTCATCCATTGTTGTATATTGAGTTTTTTTCTAGAAGAAATAACATGTAAGATTTAGGAAGACCCTCTTTCCCTCTTGACTTGAGGACTGAAAATATCTAAGCATGTCATCTTACAAGCTCTATATATATCACAATTGCAAAAGAGAATAACTAAGAACATAATTTGCTTAAAAAAAAAACTAAGAACAAAATTAGATTTATTTTTCAAACAATTTCAAAAGATAAAAGTTCAATGATGCAATACATTAAGAATGAAGAGTAAAAACACAAATTCTCACCACCTTATTATGATCATGTGAGTACTCTATTTCCTCCACAAACAAATCGACTATAAAAGCTAAAAAGCCCAATTTCTATTTTCTTGTGCTTCTTTCCATTTACCTTCCCTTTCCACTTGATCTTCTCAAAAAATTCACTTAAATTGATCCACTTGGAAGAACCTTTGCCATTTCCATTTGAAATCATCACTTCATCAAGATTAGAGAACTTTGTGATGATTTGTTTTGATCCACCAAGATGTGGCCACTCCCTCATTTGTCTCTCAATTATATGAGAAAGTGTGACCAATTCACATGAGTCATATAATGGACTACCACAATCCCATATGGGAAATATTGATCTTTCATCTTTCTGATCTTCTCTAAAATCCTTAGAAGCTACACTACCACTCATCTTGCCACAAGGATAGTAATCTACATTATTTTGGTCTTTCACTTCTATAATATGGTGCCAATGCTGTTCTTTGTAACAAATACAAAATAAAATATTTATTTGGGAGATTTAAAATCGCAAGATTCTTGACATATCATGTGCATGATGAGGATAATTATCATCCAAGAACCTACATCTAAAAAGGGCTTTTTCTATACTAATAATTTGCTCAAGTTTGTCCAAGAAAATGACAGATTGGGTGAATTAAATATTGGGTTAGGAATAATAAACCATTTGCTCCCCTCAAAATAATAATAATAATAATAACCATTTGCTATATTGCTGTCTCGAATATGGATCATATTTGTAACCACATCACCAAAAAATGTAGTTAACCTACCATAAGGATACATAATTTAAAAATATCAAATTTTGTTTTATATTGGACATAGGAGAGGAGATAGACATTTATTTTTTCACGTTTTTTGGTTACATTTTAATTTTTCAAGTTGACACAAGTTATATTATGAATTTGTTTTATACCATATTAATTAATAAGAGCTTGCTTGTAACCCACATGCATTGTCACATTTTATGCTAAAATTGATTTTTCTATGATAATTTTCAATATTAGGCCAAATGAATCATCATCATATTTAGAAATTTGCAACTCATTTGCCTTCATCTGTTGGTGTTGGCTCCGATCTCCCATAGCAAAACAAGGGAGTTATTATAATGTACTCCCTCCGTCCTTATATATAATTACTTTTTGATTTTTTCACTCTTACTAAGAAAAATTGGCGTTGTAGTTAATATGTGTTGCATTTGACTTAAAATTTGATCTTTGTGTTTTAGCAAAGTCGTGGTACAATTTTGCTTTTAAAACAGTTTTCTTCGACGAAAATCATGGTCCGAGAAGATAAAATCGTGGCACGGTTTTAGATAACGTTCAGTACTATACTGTGTACTAACGTAAAATCGTAGCACGATTTTGGAAATCATGACACGATTTTGATAGGATCTGAAACACTATTTAAGAACTCCTTGACCCTTTTGTTGAGTAAGCTTGACGAATCTCATGGAAATCAATAGAGGGAACTTTTAGGGTCCGTTTGGTTCAACAGATAGGAGGGAAGGGGAGGGGAAAGGAGGGGAAAGAAAGGGAAATATTTTAATTAAACGAGTCTACAAGGGTTTTGCTCCCATCCCTTCCCCTTCTAAAAATTGAACCAAACATATTTAGATACTAAAGGTTGAGGGTCGTTGGGAAAGTGTTGCTGCCTTTTTGGGATAGATTCGTGGGGTTAGAAAACACATCAAATGAAAGTCTTTGTGAGTAACTTGGATGAATCTTGGACTACTAAAAAAGAAGATCCTTAAAAAATCAGGCTAAGAGTTGGTTCTCTTTGGGGTTAGATTCTAGATTTGGGAAACAATTGAGAAACATCTTAGGTGAGCGAAATCGAGTCTCTTGTTCTTGGGAGGAGATTGGGACAAAGATAGAAATTTGGGTTTGTTCTTTGTGAGCTTGTTGAATCTAATTTCTTGTAACCATGTTGGATCTCTTTGTAAAGAACTCATTGATAGTGGTCATTGTTGGATCAAACTAGGTAAACATTTCTTGGTTTTGTTCTCTTTTCTTCACTCTCTTTATCTTGTTTATTTTTTTGGTTCGATTGTGGTTTTGCTTTACATTTCGTTTCTAGATTAGATCTAGATTGTTGTTATTGTTTGTGGCTATTTTAGTTATTGATATTTGCTCCACAAATTTAAATTACATTGATGTGAAATTTGGAGTTACCGAATTCACAACAATGTTAGATACTTATGTTTAGTCAAAAGAAAAAACATGTGATATTTATTTTTCTTCCATTTTAGTCCTTTGATCTCTTAAATTTTTTGTTTCATTTTGATCTATGTTTATAATTTAAATGATCAAAATGAATCCAAAATATTTGATGGATTTAAGGGAAATAAATGTGTTTGCCGTGCATTGCCATGCTATAGGGCCTCTCGTGCCATATAGCACCGCACTTTTTTTGTTATTATTTTGCGAAAGAGAAAGAGAAATACTAGTATAGCGAAAATATCCCATGTATGTAGACAAAGAGCATCTTCTAGTATCCCTCTGCGCGAAATTACATTGTGGGTTTATCCAATGTCAGATTCAGCTTACAAAACCATTTTAATTTCTTCAATTTTAATTATATATTATTTCATAGACATAGGATACATATTCATATTTATTCCCGACAACCATGGCCTTTATTTCCCACAATTCAATAAATATTCTTAATTTTATTACCAACAAAACATGTGGATTTCTATCCAGCATTATGGTAAACCACTTCTTTAGAAATGATGGAGGGGGTGCAACAAAGATGATGAAGATATGGCAGAGACATACTTGGATGTTGGAAAGTGCTTGAGGCAGAGGATAAAACTAATTGAACAATGGATCAAAAGTAGAAAATAGATAAAATAAAGTTGCACACTATTTAAAAACTAAAAAGTTTAAAGATTATGCATTAATATTATAAAATTGTATTACAAAGTTTTTCAATCAGATTTCACCTTGACCCCATTTATATATATATATATATATATATATTTTATAGAATTTCTCACAAACATATATGTGACAAAATCTGATTAGATGACTAAGTAAAATATTTATACATATAAGTGCATATTCTTTAAACTACTTATTAGATTGATAACTTTATTATTATTATTATTCTCTTATTGAATTTAATCAATTGTAAGCAGAACTAAAATAATTCTCAACAACATTCTCCAACAATATTTGCAACACTTTGGTGTTTGTAGGAGCAACACACCTAGGTGTCTTGAACTGACTCACAGCAACACCTAATCCAACATAATGTTCAAGAATCTTCTGGAATGTTCCTTTCCGAACAAGTCGGAGTTCAAGGGCCGCAATACCTTTGACTTTTCTAGAACTAACATAGCCAGCATCAACAAAAGACTTATCCAAACATGTACAACATTCACCAAGCACTTCATCACTTGCTTCACCACTGATTTCCCAAAAAATAACATAATGTCCTGGTTCTTTGGATAAATCAATGTAGCTAGTATAGTCAATCACTTCCATTTTCTCTTCAGCTAACAACATGGAAGCTGTTTCCACTGATAATTGTAAATCATTCTCAGTGTTCTTATCAATGTTGATAGTAAGCATAAGGTTGCTCCTACGAAGAAACTTGATTTTTGGAGTTGAGTTATGGAATCCCATAACCTTTACCACATCCCCTAACCTATATCTGTATAAGCCTGCACATTATCCAAGATTAATTGTCACTAACATAATTAGACTTAATAAAGGTGAGAAAAGGTACATATGTCATGTGATTATGTATGTACTATGTTCCTTATGTAGGGATACAAATTACCTAAATTTGGTCCCATAAAGGTCATGTGACCAAGCATAAAAGGCAAAGTAACCACTAGAGCACTTACCTTGTGTAACATTTGTTATGTATAACGATTTGTGCTAAAAGCTTTGTCAGAAAGTGAAATCCCTAATCAATTCCTCCATCATTGTCCACTCACTAACCACATACTAATATTTAATTACATTCCCAATATAAACTAACCAGTAACCATTCAATCTTTCCAAAAACACTAATATATTCTTAAGTTCATCATGAACATTTCAAAAGAATCAAAACCTTCGTAGTAACAAAAATACACAAAATAATCATTACCAAAATTCACAATAACCACTCTACCTTACACCCTAGACAAAAACAAAACATAAAAAGAAAATAGTCAATTGTGCTAGCATCAAAATTTCCCATTGTAACAGAACAAAGTAACAGTGGTTGGTGGAATTGTGATTTTAAGTCCTGACACATTAACTAATTTAGAAAATGATAGGTATAGTGTTAAAAGTATATGAAAACCTAAATATTTTAGGTAGTTTCTAAAGTTTATGAAATATAACTATTTAATTCCTAAAGTATGAAAAGCCGTCGTATTAGTCCTTAACATCTTAATAGTATAGACTAAATTGACGAATTTTATATACTTTAAACTATTATTATATTTATATACTTTAGATTTTAAATTGAAGAAAGTTTAATATTTAAAGACTAAATTGACGATTTATTCTAATTCGTAAGAAGAGAAAAAAAGGCTATTAATAAATATTTTAGTACCTGCAGGATTGGTGAAAACAACCTCATAATCTTCACCAATCTTCACATCAGTTAATCCAACTGGCTCAAGCTCTACCTTAGTTCCATCAAGTTGTGACAAAGGAATGAATTCAAAGTAAGCAATTTGAGGAAGAACAACATAAGTAGCAAACTCAGGAGCCACTTTAGGATTCACATTTGAAGCAATCCAACCTTCAGAAGAGCCATACTCAGAAGTCAACAAAGGAACCTCTCCTGCATAGTGTCTCAACTTTTTCACATAAGGTTCCATTGCACCAGTCATGATCCCTTGAACATACTTAACATTAGGAAAAAGCTCTGGTATCAGTCCATACCAATTGCTCAATCCTATGCATTTCTTGTGGATCAAGTTAGCTAGTTCAGGATTTGGTTTCAGCAGTTTTGACATTGCAGTTCTAATGGATGGATGTGTGATTCTACTGCTAAGAACACCTTCTTTGATGTCAGTAATAAGTTCTTCCCAAACTTGTTCAAAGGTTCTGAAAGCATAGACAATGCTATGTGCAAATGTTGATGAAATTAATTGAATTTCTTCTCTGCAAAGCAGTCCACATAAGAGGTGGCAGTAGAGTGATTGGTGAAAATTAGGACTGAATATCACATCATGAGGGCTGCATCCAGGAGATTGAAGTGCTTTCATTGCATGCTTGTATCCTGGATTTCTGAATACATTGGCTGTGGCTGTTGCTACTGTCACACCCCCTTTAGCTTGTGATAGTTTGCTGCTGTAGATGAAGCTTAAGGCCTTGCCATTTTGGATAGGAAACTCTCTGCATAATGGAATTTTGTTAGCTTTTGTAAATTCTAACTAGCAGAAATTCATGTCGAACCGACCCTTCATATTGAAAGTTTGTTTGGTGTCCGACAACGACATGCTTTGGTGTCAGATGTGTCAATAATGTTTCATAGGCACAAAAATTTTATGAAGCATTGACACTTAAACGTAAATACCAGATGTCTAACATGTGTTGGTGTTCGAGGTCTGCATGACACTGACACATGTGGTTATGTTCGATTACTTTAATTTTCTCAAATTATCATTGTTGTTGACGTGTCAGTGTTTGGGCCAAAGCTTCATAGGCAGCAAAAATCAATAAAGCATTGACATGTAGATGCCGATAATGATGTATAAAATGTAAGCGATTGAATGTAGCATTTGAGCGTCGTGTTGAACATTGACACATGTCGAACGACATGAAGCTGCATAATAATATGAATAATAGTATCCTTCAAAAAAGAAAATAAGAATAATAGTAATACCTGTTCCTAAAGGCAAAAGAGGTTTGATAAATCTTCACTGTGGTTTCAAACAATTCATCATTCCATGGTATATATTTTTGCTTCCCTTGACTAGTACCAGAACTGCACAAACACAACACTTTTATCAGATGCATAAACTTGTAACCTTTTCACATTCAGATGGGAAAGTAAATAGAAAATAAGAGTGTTTTGATACCTTAAGGAGATAGCAGTGATTGGTTTTCCGGTGAGAATAGGAGAAACATCACCATCAACAATTCTATTAATATAAGGTTCCAAATCTTTGTAAGTGACCAATGGAACACATGCCTTGAAGCTTTCAGGATCAGTTCTTCCATTCAGTCCTAAACTCTGCAAGTATTCAGCTGATGCATTTTCTTCCAAAATCCTCTTCAGTGTTTCCTTCTGAACATTCTCAGCATCCTTTGTTAGCCTCTCAAATTCTTCTATCAAGTTTTCCATGTCAAATTTCTCAATTATTTCCTTCATCTTCACACCTCCTTCACCTGCTGCTATTATCAACAAGAAAAAAGTGTCACACAATTATGTAGTCAAATCAATGAGTGACATTTTTTCAGTTTGGAATTATTATTATAATTAATACTTTATTATTATAATAAACATAAAGAAAAGTTCTGAAAAAGCCAAAAACTATTGAAGTTGGAGACCTTATTATTATTATTATTATTATTATTATTATTATTATTATTACTACTACTACTGTATATTATTATTATTATTATTATTAATACTAAAAAAAATATGGTGTTATGACCCATGAGGTTCAGTACTGTCTTTGTTTTCCAACTGGACCCAGCAAATGGATTTTGAAAATGAATTAACAGAAGAAACATGTTAATTAGTCAAATACAAATTGTAATACATATACTCTGAACCATAAGAAAGAACAAAGCAAAGGACAATTTAGAAAAACATTAGACAGTGATAGAAAACAACAGAGTTGGCTAGTGGAGAAGAAAATTTTAAAAAATAAATAAATAAAAAAGAACCAACTTCTTCTGTGGAAGTAAAACATAAAAACAATCAACAATCAAATCAAGTTCATGTAGAAGAAAAAAATTACTAGCAAGAGAAAATTCCAGAACCAATAAAAAATGTAAAATATTGAGTGAGTATTAAACTTTTATGAAGATTAAAAGGCAAATAGAAAAAATAAGTCAAAGGAAGGAAGTATAAGGTAGTCTTTTAAGGGTAAAAAGGACAATAATAAAAAGTGTGCCCCACACTGAAGATTATTTTCTTGGAACACAACACCCCTTTGCCAAAAGTATGTTTCTTTGCAAAATGAAAAAGAAAAAAAAAAAAAAAATTCATGAAAATTCATTTTGGTTTTCTGGTTTCTGGGTTTTCCATACCTTTATATACTAGTTAGAATAACGTAGAACCAATAGAAGCAAATAGTGAGAAAAAAAAAGAATAAGAGACATTCAATGAGGTACTCCCTCCATTTTTAAATTGAATGAACAATTTGTTTATATTTAGATACGGAGGGAGTACCTAAAATAATATTCTCATATGTTAATTATAAGAGATATTTAATAAATAAAAGTTAATGTATTTGAAGCAGAGTTAATATATTTGAATCGGATCCATCAACTTTTATTCCGCAAATATGTATCTGATAAATGAGAGAGTCTACTATTTGACTGACCATTTGTGTGATACATGAATGTGGGAACAGAAAAAAAGAATGACTGTCAAAACAGAAAGATAGGAGGATAAAGGAGCCAAATCCTCTAAAGTCCAACCTTTCAAATGACAAGGGCCGTTAGATTAATCCAAGGTCTGATATCATGCCACGTGTTACTTGTTATTTCTTCCTCTTTAATTAAAGAAAAAACTGCAACAATTAGAAGAGCAAAAACAGCAACATCTCCACCCGTTCACCACCGTCGTCGCCACACCATTGTTCATTCATGTGATTTTACAACAATCTCTTTGTTTATGAAATTCGGTGGTCGAAGCGGCATCGATGACGGTGGTCAACGGAGTGGTGAGGCTGAAGCTCAACGTGTGGAGGCAACAGTCTGTTTTGCCCTTCAGTAACTCTGATGCAGTTTCTTTTTTAAGAAAGAAAAACAAAGACGTGTGTGAGAGTGTGTGTTTTGTGTTTGTGTGTGAGAGAGTCAGAAAGAGAGAGAGAGAAGAACGTACACAAGTTTGTAGTATGGGACAAGAGACAGAGAAACTTAAAGATGTTGAAAGTTTAAGTCAGTTGCTGAGGTCAAGATTCACCTCAATATGCAATAGTATATATAGGCACATTAAATTAAGGTTCATCTCAAATTCATGTTTGCTCATACAATATGGACGGAATTACGGTAGAGAGAGAAAGTGCAAAGAGAGTGTGTGTTGGTGAATATCCATCCAATTAATCAAAATATTATTTCCTATATTTTGTACTTGATTCTTATCCATTCTTATTTTAGATATTAAATTTGGCTCTAGTATGTAGTAGTAGACAGGTAGTAACACTGTATTCCTGAATTTAGTTCAATTGATATATATGATGTATAAAAATATGTAAGGTCTGAAGTTCAAACCCCGACCATCATAGAAAAAAAGACTAATAGTAATAGTGATATTAGTTTAATCGAAGGATATTAAGTAATTTACGCATAGGTTACTTATTTATCTTAAGAGATGAATTCTAACAACTATTGTATTTGACAAAAAAATAAAGTTGAGTAGAACTAAATTTAAATTTCTTAAATAATGTATTATTGAAGCGAGTCATGTAAATGAAAAAATGTGATTGAAGCTCTAAGTTTGATCAAATAGTAAAAAGACATGCTTTGAATATGAAGATTTCAAGTTCGATCGATCAGTGTTCTTAAATTGAGGTAAATAAAAATATTTTTATAAATTATGTGTAAACCTTAATGTCTTCATGACTGAGACATTATCTTCTCACTTTAAATTTTCTTCATTGGAAAAAAGGATTGAAATGGTAAAACCCATTGAAAATGAAGTAAATAGAAATGTTTTTGTAAATAATTTATAAATCTTAATGTCTCCGTAACTGAGATATTATCTTCTCATTTTAAATTTTCTTTATTGAAAAAAAGGATTGAAATGGTAAAACCTATTGAAAGTGACTATTCGGATTTTCGAGTAGATTATCATTTTTTTTTTGTGGTGGTCAGAGTTTGAACATAGACATTGCATATATTATGTATTATCTCTGTCTACTGAGTTAAGCTTAAAATGACCGAATAGATTATCATTGACAACATCGGTGGATATTTGCGAATTATTATATGGTCAGAAGAAGAAAAATACATTCTTATTCATTGACTATTTCAGTGGATATTTGCAAATCATTACATGGTTAGAAAAAAAAATCCATTCTTATTAAAAACAACACCGTTCTTATCCTTTCCGCCTTTTTCCTAATATATTTTACTTTCTTTGGTTACACTAATATTTTTTTTTCAAAAACAAAATTAACCCACTTAAGATAGTATCGTGAATAATTAAATTTGAGATCTTAAAAGTAACACATTCTAAGGTCACAAGCTAACACTACTAAACCAACTCAAGTGAATTAGTCACATTAATAATGTTACCTTTAAAAAAATGTTTTACAATTTCCTCTAAAAAAATGTATTACTATCTAAAAACGTTCATGGTTTTTTTTTACATCGTTCATGTTCGTTTTATTTTTATAGCTACATACCACTTTTTTTTTCTTTTTTTTTCTTTTGAGAGAAGCCACATACCACTTGCATACCAAAATTATAATATACGATTTATAGAAAAATATGATTCATGATTTTTTTTTAGTAAATAGATGAAACGAGACAATAGTCATTAAAAATTTACACATAAAAGTGAATGAATCGAGGTTGAAACCTCGATCACGCGTCCGACCTGACAATTTGGTACTTATGTCGGTTAACACTTTATAATTTTTCAAATTTTATATGCAATTTATAATTAGAATTTATTTTGAGAGGATGATTATAATTTTCTTGATAGAAAAAAATATTGCAAAATTATTTTGACTAAACTCAATTTTTTTTTTTTGAAACAACAAATTTTATTTAACCATCAGGTCCGGGCTCAAGACGAACTGAAATCATTGAAACTGAGAATACAACCTAAAGGCGTCGTATATAGGCGGAACACCCTAAAAAAAAACACCTTAAAAAACACCCTTGAGGACAACACCCGCCAAAATACACGTCACCACCTAAAACAAACTCCTTCACGAAAACGACCACTGTAAAAACGACATCCCACAACACCCATCGTCACTACTCACCCCCCAACGAAACACCCGTCAAAATTAAACTCTAAGTCCTCAACACCAAAGTTGAGCCACATCCGAAAAGATCAATCAGCTTCCACCACCTCGCGGCCTCCGATCCACCAAAAGAAACCATATAAAGCAAAAAACCAAACTTGAGCCAAAGAACTGACTCCCGATCTTGAATCAAAAGTGATCGGTCCACCAAATTTTAGGACAAAATTAGAAGGACACCCCTCACCCCCGGTACACCAGAGAAACACCAAATCAAGCCAAACAAAATTGCAGCTAGACACCGACTCCCGATCTCGAAGCAAAAGTAACTGGCCCACCGGAAACCACCACACAAAAGTAAGACAAACGACAAGGCAAGTAGTGGTGCAAACAACAAACCAATCAAAAGGAATAGACTAAGCTCAACGGGACCTGCTCCCTCCAAACACCTTAAACACCTTAACAATCCAAAAAACTCAAACAAGAGCTAGTGACGACGAATAAGGACCCGAGTAACAGCGACAACCTCCAGAAGAAATCACCCCAGCAAACACCCTCCTCCTCACCTAAACAACACCAATCACCGGCGCGAACAAGCAAAATCTGAAGCCCACAACCACCGGTGCGAACAAACCCCAACCACCACGATCCTTACGATCACAAACGATTTGGGAGTTCGTTGAAGGAGGATTAATCGTGAATGAAAGAGATGCCGCCACAACTGTAGTCATCGGAAACGGACCACACCTATCGGCACCACACATCACCCCCTCCACACCACACGTCCGTCACCACCACCGACCACCTCGTCACCACCTACACTCCAAACCAAACCACTAACCAACAACCGACACACCTTCCGCCGCCGGAAAACGGACCACACATCCTAACCACCCACTTCGGCTCCCTCCCCAAAACCACTCAAACATCTCACTCTCCCTTCCTAGCCACCACAAAACCACCACCACCACCACCTCAGAACCACCCCAACTTTGTTCGACACCACCACCACATAACCACCATAAACACCACATATTAACACCTTCTCACCACCACACTAAAACCAACAACCACATAACTCGTGCCCAAACATCAGAGGTCGCCGACTTAGCAGACACCGTCGGAAACCGATGATGGAGGAGGAGTGGGCAGCTCGCCGGAGGACAAAGGGACACGCGGTGGTGCGGCCTTGAAGGACGCCGGATGTAACGACCCAGTATTTTGTGTATATTATATATGTCCATTTTATTTTACTAATGAAGCAATAGTTATATAATTTTTATTTATTCATTGGTAAATTAGGAATAGGGACGTGACCGACTTAAATGCTTCTTGCTACACTATTATTCTTAATTAATTTTGGGACTATTAGTAAGTTATGATATTAAAAATGTCTAGAACAAGAAATAGGAAAACTTTATTGTCTTTAAATTCTCTTAATTCCTTTTTCTAGTCGAAGTTTATGTATATTTCCATTTGGTGTGCCACGACTAGGTGTAAGAATCAAAAGAATTATTTGCTTTTAATTTCTTTCATGGTCCATGAGGAGCTGGTGATATATTTCATTTTCTTGCCTCATTAAGGGATGATTGACCTTTGTATGCTCTGCTTTTAATTCCATGCAAATTGTCATTAAGAAAATAATATTATGTCTTAATTATTTATCAATGCGTCTGTTATTTCCCTTTAAGATTGTAGTGTTATTCTCATGTACCTTCAACATCGATCTTTACATTCTTTTTAAGACACCCCTTGCTGCCAAATCCAGTCATGCCACAAAAGAACCAAAAGCTCTAGTTTCATATTGTACCAAAACAGCAAAATTGAAAGAAAAATAAATAATCCTTTCCCATCTAACAGTCATCGGCCACCTCTCCTTACTACTTCAACTTTGTGCAAAGTCTTAAAGAATCTCAAAGCTTGCTTGTGCGTTTTGGTTTGAATTCAGTTTTAGGGTTGTCTTGTTTGGAAGGAAAGCGCCTTAAGTAAGATCTTTTTCCGCATACGTTCTTACTAAGTGTTGGGACCGTGTTTTAAAATAGTGGTAGAAATTTTTGTCGTTTGAAAGAAAAATAATACGAATAATTAAAATATATATTTAATAAAGTTTGGATTTATTTATGAAATTTATATATGAGAATGTGGTATCGATTTTTATTATGTTTTATAAGCTTTGTGATGTTTGAGAATGTAAAAAGATGTATTTTGTTTAAGATTTCATTGTGTGGTTGCCTTAGTGGCTGGGTTATACTTTGATTTTGCCTAAGTGGCTAGAATATATATTTTTGAAAATTAATCATCATGGCATAGCATATGCATAGCCTCTGTGGCTTGTTTCATTATCATCACATTTGCATAGCCTGTGTGGCTTGTTTAACCTTTGTGGTTCGTTTTAGCCTGTGTGGCTTGTTTAGCCTGTGCGACTCGTACTTAGCCTGTGTGACTTGTGTATATTCGGATCATGTAGTACTTAAGAGCATGCATCTCATGCATAATTTTATTTGAGTTATTTTCTTAAAACATGGCTCGAGTATAATTTTATTTCTTTTTTATCGAGAAGATTTCATGCTATCTATTTTAGAGCATTGTTTCTTGTGCTTTTAGTATGAACCAATTTGGATAAGGAAATTGACTCTTACATTAATATAATATTGTAGGTACCAAAGTTTGATATATGAAGCTTGATGTGCGGTGAATCGCGTACGGGAACAAATTGGATTTTTCAATGAAAAAGAAGACTAGTCTTTATTTAGTTGTAATTGTAATTTAAATATTTTTGAAATTTACTATAGAGTTGATATTTATTCCATTAAAAATTAAAGTAAATAAATATATTTTTTAAAAGCCTTTTCAAGAGTAAATAATCTTAATTAATGTCTTGGATGAAAATCCGGGACATTACACCTGACCATCAGAATCAAGGCTCCAACTTAGGTAAACGGAGTTTGGATAACAAGGGAGAAAGGAAGAGAACTTGGTTAATGTCAAAAACTGCTCCAGACTCGTAGATCTGCAAAAAACGACCACCACACACTCGCCGCCGTAGCCACCGGCGACAGCTCTGTGCAGTACTCCGATGATGTGGAGACTCTGTTGAATCATCTCTTCACACCACCATTCTACTAGATCTACATGATGGAAACAGGTTTTTGGATTTGAGGGAAAAAGGGAGTACGGCTCGGAAGTGAAACTTAGAGAGAAGGGAGAGAAAATTTTCGAAGAGAGAGAAACGTGCTTCTCTATCACCAAACTATTTAGACTAAACTCAATTCATTTGAAATTTGTTTATGATTCAAATCCAAATGGAAGAAACTTGTATTAAGAATGTTTGAAGTCCTGAATTCCTCAAACCATCACAGAGGTCAACTTGATAAATCAATCAACAAAACAAATTCAATGCAAAACAATCAAATTTGTTTGGTGCAATGTAAGATTTTATTGTTTTTGTCTGTGGTGTTTTTACCAAACAAATGGATCGTACGTATATTAGAATAATAATAATGAACTACCGATGGTATTAGATTCTTTATTTTTTTCTCTCCTATAAACTTAACTAAGTTTTTTTTTTTTTTAAGAGGAACTTAACTAAGTTGATGATAGAGACATTGTATAATATATGTAGGGGTCGGAGTTTGAATCGCAAACACTTCACTTACTCACTTTTACTTCGACACACAAGTCTAATATTTCCTAACTCTTCTTGAGGATTTTCTGCGATCAGAGTTTACAATAAGTTGATTGTTGTTTACACTTTAGACTTAAAGAGTGGTAAACTAAATTAAGCCCAAATGATCTCTAAACACTTAAAAAAATTTAAGAAAATTCGTAAGAATTGTTTTCCTAAGTGTTTTTGTGCTTGAAATTTAATCAAAGTTTTGGCACAATTGAAAGCGTGTAGTTATTTTCTGTCTTCAAAATCATAAGGTTGTTTGAAGATATTTCCAGCTTATCAAAAGCTTTCTTCAAGTTTGAAAAATTTAACTCTAAAGGTGCGTTTGATTTGTTAAAAAATGAACAACTGTTCAAAACTTCTTTGGTTCTTTTAGAATGATCTGTTGCATCCACTTTGTCTTATAAGAGCTTTGTCTGTTTCTGCAACGTGTTATTCATTTAATTCAGCAATGTCAGAACGTACTACAAAACTTGGACAATGATGTTTCTTCAAAAGAAGACCAATTTAGTCAGATATTCTTTAGAGTGTTGACCACCAACTTTATCCTTCAGAGTTTTGCCTTCAGATCAGAGCTTGTTTTCATAACTTGATGCACACTTGATTAGAGCTTTGACTTTTTGTTCATCATCTTCAGATCAGAGCTTTGTCATCAGAGTTTCGTCTTAGGTACCAAATATGTTTAACTGTGTTCAGAGCTTAGTGTTTTAGGGCTAGAATGTTGACTTCAGAGTCGGAATATAATTCTACGGTTATTCACACTTCAATAAAATTCCGAGTATCTAATTTTTCTTCTATACATTGTTATAATCAAAACCTTAAAGACATTGTTCTAAAATCTACTTTGGTTCAACAAGGAGTGGAGCTGGTCGGGAGAGGAAGTGTGGAGAAGGTCTCGCACAGAAGAGATGAAAGGGAGCTAGTGAGGAGGGTTGAAATGTTGAGGGTAGTGGGAGGAGATAAAACAAAATAGAATAATGAGAAAATGGAAAATAAAGGGGAAATAGTCATTCAATGTGTTACTATAGAAGTTCTTGGAGAATGACTATGGAAAAAGTTAAACAATTTGAGGGAGTGAGAGGGGAGAAAAAAAGAGTGCAGGGGGATGATCGTTCAATATATTTAAGAGCAATGCTATACAGTGCGACAGATTGTCAGCAAGAACCTGAACAAATGCGTCTTCGAAATTTTAACTATCAAGAAAGTAAAAATACATGATTTTTTTTCTTGATTAAGTTGCCTAGTGGATCTTTAGAACTCACTTTTTAAAATGAATAAATGAAAAATTCTGAATTCGAACTCCAATCATATATATTGCAATGGCCCATACATGATTTTTTTTTTTTTTTTTTTGGGCGTGTGAGACCTTCACAATATGAATTTTTAGTTTCCACACATTAGGTTCCCTTAAAATTTTAATAGAAAAAATTATTCGTTACCCTAATTTTATCGGGCATGGCGGTTGTTGTTGAAAACCCCACAGGACAAATTTTCATTTGTTCTAAGAGATGATTGATTGATCGTAAAGGAGTTTTTTTTTTAATGTCTACAGGGTTGGACCTGTCAATAAAATAGTTAGGAAATACACATTATTTTTGTAGTGAGAGCTATTTATGGTCCAATCTTCCCCATATAACTTGTTTATTTGCACCAAATATGCCACATGATCAAAGATATATAAAAGTATCAATTTAGGCACTATGTTTTGCAATAACCACAAAAAATAATTCAAGTCAGCCTAATCACAAATATGTAGAAAAGTAATGAAAACAATTATAAATAAATACTTTTCCTCTAAAGAAATAAATAAATAAATATTTTTCTCTAGGTTTTATTTACCTTTTAGCCGAACTCCAAATTATCATGACCCATTTCTCATAAAAATTGAAGGTACAACACAGAATATAAAATAAAATACTTCCTCTCCAATAAAGACATCTGAACCTAATTTCTTATCTCTAGGCCATCGCTTTCATTTCTTATGGAGAGATGATTTTGTGTGTGTTTTTTTTACCTGAAATCACTCATCTTCATATTTTAATCTAGATAAGTGATTTTCACATAGATATAAAAAATTTCTTTTGTGATTTCGTCGTTGCGGTGGGGCGTTGTTTGTCCGTCGTCTTGACACATCGTTGTTTGATTTATCACATTCGTACGATGTTTGTATGATTCAGATAGCTGATATATCTACTTCAATCAATTATAAATTCAATCAAATGACTGGTCTTCAACGTTACAAATCTGAAGACATTGGTATTTCAATCACTTTAATTTTGTCATATTATTTGTACGCATTTTGTTGTCTTATGTTATTAATTTGGATGCCACTAATTTTTTTACAATTTCATCCTTTTTTATTTTAACGATGATGAATTTGTTTTTGATTATGATATACTCTACTAATTCAAATCAAATAAATATAATTTCTTTTAATCCATTTTTTTTTATATAAATACACTTATAATTTACTAGTTAAACTTTTCCTATAATTGAAGTTTTGAATTGATTATAAGCACTTGCTCACACAATTTACTCATTAGGGTGAAGGAATAATACCGAATTGCAACCAATAATTGTTTGTACATTTTATGAAGCCAAATAGCTAATGCCACTTGCCAATAAATTAATACTACTAACAAAGCTTTGCAATCCACAACTAAGTGGTACTATGTTAGTGATTTGTGTGAGTAGATTTTTATTATGAGAAAGATAGTGACAGATAATTTGCGAACTTTTACTTGACTCGAACCATTTTTTAAGGCTTTGGTCATGTGATTAATTTGTACATTACGACACAAGGAAAGTTAAAAGAGTTAAAACTTAATGGCAAAGATCTTGAAAAACGATCGTCACAGGAATTGAGATAGCTCTTCTCTATAAATTGAATAAATGTTACATATATACCCACATGCCTACAAACCTTTGAGAGGTTTGTGTCAGAAAGTCTAGTCCCTATAATTAGTACAATATTATGTTATGTTAAACGGTCCAAACTCCTCAAAGGGCCAACTTTCTTGCTTCAGATTAGTCGTCTTCTTAATTTGATTCTTACTCTTCTCTTTCTTCTTCCTAAAGAGTTTAATGCCAAAACTAACACAAAATAAGTTATGAATAGAGAAATGTGGGTTCTATCCACGGCTCACATGTCAAATGTCTTTTTTTGTATGTAAGGATATGTACATTAAAAGACATAATTTTGATCTAAAATAAATCCTAGTATCTAGAGAGATAAAGTTTTAGCTCCATGTTAGGTAATACTCATAATTAAGTTTTAGCTCCATGATAGAGTATTATAGTACTTGGTCTTGTAAATGTGGCTGAGACAAAATTAATAGACTTTACTTTTTGGAGGGGAGTGGAAGAGAGGACATGTGTAGGATAGAATATGTATAGGAAAAAGATTGAGAAATATTTTACATTTTAAATTTTTATTTATTTTTGTAGAGAATCATAAATTAACTTTTATAATTAATATATTTTTCAATTTTAAGAATATTATAACAAATTAAATTAAATTTGAAGAATTCATAAACCCTCTCTAATACAATTATTGAATTTCACAAAATTAAGGAACTTTTGTACTATCGAAAAAAACTAAATGGTCCAAAATCAACCCTTCCAACACTCTATTTTTTTTATTTTAATCATTGTGCAATCCTATTTCCTTTAATAAAAACAAGACACGTGGATAAGTTGAAAACAATGGTTCTGATTCATTATAATGCTGAAAAGAATTTAAATGAAGCGTTAAACAGTATACACGACACAATAAGTTGAAACAGGAGGGGACAAGCGGTGGCAAGCTAAGACGACGAGTCCCTTAATTTTTCTCTAAACGTATAAAGTTGAAGCTAGCGCCGCATAAAACGTGTGGAAAAAATATGCTGAAATCAGTGATCTCGTCATCTAAAAAGTCCACAATATTTTTCTTCTTCTTTTCTCTCAATATGGAAAATGTTGCCATTTATTTACATCAAAAGTAAAGTAGCACTCCTTTATCCATGATAAGATCTTTTTAGTTTGTTTTGTTGGATCCATTTAAGAAAACAACAAAATCGTACACTATATGAATAGTAGTATCTTCAACCTATCACCGCAACACCGGCCATAGTTGTGTGCTGATTTTGCTTTGACTGTTTATTGACATGCCTAAAAGTTTTCTTTTATTAGTGTCTCTACTTTCATATATAGGTGTTCTCTATTCATTCATAGTTTTTTTTGTTGTTTAGGATTTAAACTCCGAATCATACTTTGTATATATTATGCATTGTCCTTATCAACTATTCATTTATAGTTTAAAATCAAATTAAAATGACACTATTTTGAGTTATTTTAAAGTTTGTTAATAATATCATGAGGTGTGGCTTACTTTAAAGCTCGAAATAAAACGAAGTTGTGAAAGTTTTTATCACACTCAATTATAAAAAGTCCAATAAACTAGTTTATAAACATGTATGATTAAAAAAGTTTTGTTTGGTAATGACCATTTTAACGTGAGTATTTCACTAGTGTATAACTTATTTTTTATACATTATTTTAAATAGTATTTGAACTAATAATTTATTTCATTTTATCATTATTGTTTTATTTAAAATTCATTTTTAACTTTTATAATTTAATATAATTTAAAATAATTGATATAGTTACTTTAATTGTTGAACATGTACATATTTTGATTGTTAGGTAAATATAAGAATTCAAGGAAAACATAATCAAGTGTTAACAATATATAATACCTTCATCGAACAAAAAACCTCCGTCCATCTTAATTGTTTATAAAATAAAGTATAAACAGTTAAATAGAAAATAAATATAAAATAAGTGTTAGTATATAATAACAAAGATATATTAAATTAATAAATTTAAGTTACTAAATTATAAATGTTTAAATATTAATTGATATTAATTTTATTATGAATGAAGAATGTTCGTTCATGGCATTTTATATTTATCAATTGATTGAACCTTTAATTTTATCAAACACACCATTATCAATTAATTTATCAATATTTATTATTTTCACCAAACAGAAGGTAAGACTCTATTCAGTCGAACAATCATAATGCCATAGCCACACTTATTTTATTTTTAACAGTCCTTTTTTTTTTTTTGAAGAAACAGTCCATTATTGTTGGATGCAATGTTTTTTGACAACTTGTTGTTAGCAAAATTATTTCTTTGAACTTTAGCCAATCTCCATCAAAATTTCCCACTTCTCTAAAATGGTCACTACTAACAAACAACTAACAAGTCAAGTAGAAATAGGTAATATGAATAGGACTGGACTGGAATAAACGTGTTTATAAAGTGCTTACGTCATCAATGGTTCATACCCCAGTCCATGTTTGCCCATACCATTCATTTTTGCGTTTGACATGCACCATCCCCATATTGATGAACAGAGTACATTGCAGTCCACTATTCAAATGGGGACTATTTCATCATTCTTATAGAGACTTCCACATGGGAAATATACCAAAATTGGAAACAATCGACTTTATTGATATACCAAAATAAAATCATGTTAACTACTTTGTGATGAAATTGAAATAATGGTGAATTTCTTTTGGTGGAACCATTCGGGAGGTCAAAATAGAGATATTAACCGACTTTTTTTGGGATAAACTGTCTATGCACAAGAATAATGGACGTATGAGTTTCAAAAATCTACCTACCTTTAATCTAGTTATGTTAGGAAAACATGGTTGGAGACTTATGACAAATCCTGATTCTTTGGTAGCTAGACTTTACAAGGCAAAATATTATCTCAGGTGTAATTTCTTTGAGTCGACTTTAGGACATAAGCCTAGATTTGTATGGCGAAGCATATGTAACTCTAAATTTATTCTCAAAGCTGGAAGCAGATGGAGGATAGGCGATCATGATGATATCTTGATTTGTTATAACAAGTGGATTGCAAATGATATTACACTTATCCCACATGTTGATGGAGATTTTCCTTTAGCTGATCTAAGTGTCTCAGATTGTATGCTACATGACCGCAAGGAATGAATTTACCTTTCCTGCAGTCAATTTTTGATCACTAGGTGGTTGAACATATAGTGAAGACACCGCTCTACCCATCAGTGATGGAAGATCGACTCATCTGGAAAAAAGAAAATCATGGTGAATACTATGTTCATAGTGCATACCATTTTTGTGTGCAAGAATTACTTGATACATCCCATTTCAAGGTACAAGGCTCTTGGAATCTAATTTGGAAGCTCAAGATTCCTCCAAAGGTAAAAAAATTTGGCAGATTTGTAGGAATTGCTTACCAACTTGTGTACATTTAAAAGATAAAAGAGTCACATGCGAAATTTATTTTTTACTACCCTACTTTTTTTGCCAAAAATGCCCTACTTTTTATGGGCTACCCGACACACCACAACTCCAAGTTATGGGGTACCCTGAAAGTTTGTGAAAATTTTGTCTTTATTATACCCCACAACTCCAAGTTGTGAGGTACTTTATATATTTTCTTTTTTAAATACCCCATAAGTCAAGATTGTGTGGTATTTTATTTTATTTTTTTTAAATTTAAATACCCCACAACTCCAAGTTGTGAGGTACCATGAGGTTGTGTCCTGTCAGCGCATACCAACTTGGGTAACGTGTTTTGACTAAATTTTTTGAAATTTAGTTTTAATAAATTAATTAAAATATATTATTTCATCTACTATAAATACTTCCTTTAATCTTTTAATTTATCACACAATTTCATCTTTTATTCTTACTTCTTCTCTTAACTTTCTTTTTTTCATTTTGACAATGCCGAATGCAATATGTTCCACCGTTAAATTTGAGCATATAAATCGACAGTTCACTGGTTGGATGTTAGATCATGTTGATACGTTATCAGAATTAATAGATGTTTTCAACTACTTTGTCTACTTGTCAAATGATCCTACTCGAAGGGTGACACATATTGTACATGTAGAGCTGTACTACTCGTTGGATGAAGTCCACAATGACCGGAAGTTAAGGTATGATTGTAAGACTCTTGAAAGAGACATTGAATTGGAACACATGTTTCGGTGGAGAACAAACACAGGAGACCTGTTTGTGAAATTAATGTTGAGTAGATTATGTTAAGTCATCTTGTGTTAGGTAATGTAATCTTATGTTTTATGAATTTTAATTTTTGTAACTTTAATTTCGTGTTCTACTAATTAATGGTGTATTGTGTAATTTTCATTTTAATATGGTTAAAAAAAAAATGTTATTTACATTTTAATAGCAAGTATTTTTAATAATTTGTTGCATTATTTTGGACAATATATTAATAATGTTAATTTAGGCATTAATACTGATATATTTGGAGTTGTGGTGTATTTATTTTATTTTTTTTATAAAAATCAGAAAAATACCACACAATCTTGACTTGTGGGGTATTTAAGAAAGTAAAAAAAATTTATATAAAGTACCTCACAACATGGAGTTGTGGGGTATAATATAGACAAAATTTTCACCAACTTTAAGGGTATCCCACAACTTGGAGTTGTGGGGTGTAAGGTGGCCTAAAAAATGTAGGGTATTTCTCATTTTTTTTTTTAAAAAGTAGGGTAGTAATTTTTTTTTTCGTCACATGCCCTATGAATTGTACACTGTATACGGTGAGCAATGAAGATACACTTCATTTATTTTTCAATGACCAAGTAGCTTACATGTTTGGAGTATGCTTCCTTTCTTTTCTTCTATTTCTATTTTGCTACAACAAGATATGGATAGCAAGAATCTTATCTTCAATGCATTACATGATTTATCTAAGGACGATGTAACTTTATTTTGTTCTGTGTTGTGGAGTATATGGAAACAAAGAAACAACAAAGTGTGGAATGAGGTAATTGATCCTCCAGTTTATGTTGTCGAGAGAGCAAAAGTTATGCTTTATGATTGGCAAGATGCACGTAGGATTTGTAATACATCTTGTGCACAACCGCGACAAGAAGGAAATGTGAAATTGATCAAACCAGCTGAAGGAAGATTTAAGTCCAATATTGATGCTTCTTTCTCCTAACTTTCTACTAGAGTGGGAATAGGAGTTTGTATAAGGGATGATACATGCACTTTTGTTTTGGTAAAAACTGAATGGTTTACTCCAGTTTGTGAGGTACATGTTGGCGAAGCTCTTGGACTATTTCCAGCTTTAGAATGGGTTCATCACTTATAATTAGGACCTATCGATTTTGAGCTTGATGCTAAAAAAGTGGTGGATAGTTTTTCATCTGCACATCATGATGTTACATAATTTGGGATGATTATTCATAATTGTAAAACTATCTTTGAACAATACTATGTCAACTCTAGTGTTGAGTTTCTGAAGAGACAAGCAAATGAGGTAGCCCATAGATTTGCTAAGGCGGCCACATCCTTGACTAGTTTCTAGATTTTGGTAAAAATACCAGATTGTATTGAACACTTTTAAGTAATGAAATGATATAAGTTTCTTTCCTTAAAAAAAAAAACTACTTTGTCAAAAAAATATATAACAATTTGCTAACTTTTATTTCCTCTCAATTTTTTTTTTCATTTTTTATTTGATTTCTCTTATGCATCCTACAATTAATGTTATGTGAAAGAGACATTGATGCTCTATTCTAGAAAAATATATATCGGTCCTATTATCATGAAAGACAATATCATTTTTTTTTATACATATTTTTTTAAAGCCAAAAAGCAAATTAATTAAAAAAGATACATGAAGTATAAGGCTGGGGGACATGCACCTGACCTAGTAAAACCAGAAAAACAATCCAAAACGGGTGATACAACGATTCAGTACATAGTGGTATTAAAAAAACAACCCTAAACAATCACTACCACAGATAATCCAGCGAACATACGTATGAGCGTGAAACCGAATTGCAAAAAAAACGTAGAGTGATCATTCAGAGTATTGAGTAGGCGTATTGATCGTCTGCCAACACAGAAACGATCCAAGTTCCACAAATCCCATCTAAATGAAGCAGGTAAAACGCCTTTTCAGGCCAATCTAACCATATACGAACCGAAGCCCGGAGTCGCATCGGTCATCAAACTTCAGCTGTAGTCCAGACGAGGGATGAACAGACGACGAAAATTCAACACAGTCCATCAAAGACGCGCAACGCAACCGTGACAAATAAAATCTTAAGGTACAATTAGCGAAAACTACCGTCAATACGGAGCTTCTACGCACCTAGCCCTTTCAAGCATCAACAAACTAGAGAACCCAATCTCAACTCCGATAAACCAGAATCAAGATATACAAACAAACCAGAACAAACCAAGTCGGAAACAAACCCACCACCCATCAACACTTTACCTAAAGACAATATCATATGAGCTTACTTTACCTATAAAAAAAAAAAAAAAAAAATTATATGCACTTAGGGTGGGTCATTTAAGTGGATTATGTGTGCATTTTACGTAATGGACGGTCGAATAATTTCAATTTCTCAAATGTTAAATGATTTACTCATCCATTGTTGTATATTGAGGTTTTTTAGAAGAAAAAAAAAGTAAGATTTAGGAAGACACCCTTTCCCTTGACTTTGAGGACGGAAAATATCTAAGCATGTCATCTTATAAGCTCTATATTAATGATACTTTTGATGTTTAATTGCATAACACAAAATTTGAACCTATTAAATTATGGAAAATGTTGTTCCCATAAACATAGTTCAGTTGACATAAACGTTGCGGTATCTAGGGGTTGGTATTCAAACCTCAAATTCCTTATTTATTTATCTTAAGAGGTGCTATTTGACAAAAAAAAAAAAAAATGGTAAATGATGTTTGTCGTTAAAAAGCTTTTCACTTTTAACTCATGTTTTTTTTGGTTTGTGCTAAGAACTGAATTCAATGTTGGTTCCCTTTATAAATTGTGCACGTATTGTTTTGCATATTTTTTGATCAAATTCGTACCAGCTTATATTTCAAATGGGTTTTCCTTGTAAATGAATTCCCATCATCCGGGTCTCCCACTTACAATTTGTTGAGGATACGTTGCTTTTGGATGAGAAAAATTGGGGCAATATTCAAAAGAGCCTCTTAGTCGATGTTAACGTTGGAAAGTCTTGGTTATTAGAAGCTGCCATGGTTTTAAACTGTAAAGTAGATCAAATTCTGTTTGGCTACTTGAAGAAAAAATTTGTGTTGATGGGTGGCAAAAAATGACATAATTAAATAGACATGGATTTAACTAACTACTTTTGAAGAAAAAGAAAATGATATTTTTTGTCCAAAGTAAAATGACGTAGTTTGTTAATGCACTTCTATATTATGGTGCCAATGCTCTTCTTTATAACAAAATAAAATAAAAATATTTGTTTGGGAGATTTAAATAGTCAGATTCTTTACACATATCATGTGCATGATGAGGATCATTAACATACAAGCATCTACATCTAAAAAAAGATTTTTCTATACCAATAATTTAGGTATTTAAAAAATGTAAAGTTTTATTTTAATATATGATAGATACATTTAATTTTTTCCCTAAAAAAAATATACATTTAATTATTCAAATTGACACACGTTATATTATCAAATTATTCATAGCATATTAATTAATAGTGCTTGCTTGTAAACCCACATGCATTCTCACGTTTTTTTGCTAGAATTGATTTTTGCACGATTATTTTCAATATATTCGGCCAAATTAACCGTAATTAGAAAATTGCATTGTCTTAAAAAGACATGTGGGAGTAAGTATAATTAATATATACTAGTAGTTTGTTTTCGCTATCATGTGTGTGCATATGCAAGGTTTATGTACTTTTGTTTTCCATGTCCTAAACTCCAGTCTTAAATTGGAATTGACATATGAAATTATTGGTAAAGAGCCTCACAAAAGCGTTACTTTTGGTTCATTCCAAAAAATAAAAAAGGATTGTATTTATTTATCTACCCATAATCCAATCTCCAAGAGCAAACAAGGAAGTTACTAGAGAGTGCATGGAATGTCAAGAGGGAGTTACTATAGTTTTGTTCAAAGTTTAAAGATTATACATTAATATTTAAAATTGTATTACAAAGTTATTCAATCGGATTTCACCTTGGTGCCACTTAATATTTTTTTTTCATAGAATACCTCACAAACATCTATGTGACAAAATCTGATTAAATGACTAAGTAAAATATTTGTACATATCAGAGCATACTCTTTAAACTACTTATTAGATTACTAATTTTATTATTATTATTAGAATTATTTCATGATTGAATTTAATTCAATTGTAAGCAGAACTAATATAGTTCTTGACAACATTTTCCAGCAATATTTGCAACACTTTGGTGTTTGTAGGACCAATACACCTAGGTGTCTTGAATTGAGCCGCGGATGAACCTAATCCAACATAATGCTCAAGAATCTTCTGGAATGTTCCTTTCCGAACAAGTCGGAGTTCAAGGGCTCCAATGCCTTTGACTTTCCTAGAACTAACATAGCCAGCATCAACAAAAGACTTATCCAAACATGTACAACATTCATAAAGCACAGCATCACTTGCTTCACCGCTGATTTCCCAGAAGATAACATAGTGTCCTGGGTCATTGGATAAATCAATGTAGCTAGTGTAGTCAATCACTTCCATTTTCTCCTCAGCTAACATCTTGGACGATGTTTCGACCGATATTTGTAGATCATTCTCTGTGTTCTTGTCAATGTTGATTGTGAGCATAAGGTTGCTCCTGCAAAGAAACTTGATTTCTGGAGCTGACTTATGGAACCCTATTACCTTTACTGCATCTCCTAGCCTATACCTGTATAAGCCTGCAAATTAGAAAAGGGAAAAGGAGATAAAATGATGTAACAAATGTAAAAAGGAATAAGCATAATATGTACTACTATTACTAATTGCATGTAAAAATGGGATTGTGACATGGTGTCATTTGAAGGCAAATAGAAAAGTTAGTTTGAAAAAGAGGTACATATTTAATGTGATTAGGTAGTGCTATGTTCCTTATTTAGGGATACAAATTACCTAACTTTGGTCCCATGTTGGATATGTCATCAAGCATATAAAAGGCAAAGTAACCACTTAACTAGTAACATTTGTTTTTTTTATAACCATTTAGGCTAAAAGCTTTGTCACAAAGTGAAATTCCCAATCAAATCCTCCACAATTTTCCACCTACTAACCAGTACTCATTCATTCTTTCCTAAAACACTAATATATTATGAAATTCATGTCAAAACACTTAAAAATAATTAAATAAAGGGCATAAGTTAAGAAATTAAAAAAAAAAAAACATTCCTTTAAACTTTATGCATTCAATTCATTAAAAATTAAATTTAATGCACGCACTCCAATATATAATTTATACATTTGACTTCTAAACTTCCTTAAGGGTACAAGTTAACATTTCCCTTAAATAAAATAAACCGTCATGTTAGTCCATAACACCTTAATGACAAGGACTAAATTGAAGAGTTTTATATACATTAAAATTACTTATTATATTTATAGACATTAGAGACAAAATTGAAGAGAGACTAAAACTCTAAAGGCTGAATTGAAGATTTATACTAATTTGTGAGAAGAAGAAAATGCTATTAAAGAGTTTATAGTACCTGCAGGATTGGTGAGAACAATCTCATAATCTTCACCAATCTTCACATGAGTTAATCCAACTGGCTCAAGCTCCACCTTAGTTCCATCAAGTTGTTTCAAAGGAATGAATTCAAAGTAAGCAATTTGAGGAAGAACAACATAAGTAGCAAACTCAGGAGCCACTTTAGGATTCACATTTGAAGCAATCCAACCTTCAGAAGCACCATATTCAGAAGTCAACAAAGGAACCTCTCCTGCATAGTGTCTCAACTTTTTCAAGTAATGTTCCATTGAACCTGTCATGATTCCTAGAACATACTTAACATTAGGAAAAAGTTCTGGTATCAATCCATACCAATCGCTCAATCCTATGCATTTCTTGTGGATCAAGTTAGCTAGTTCAGGATTTGGTTTCAGCAGTTTAGACATAGCAGTTCTAATGGATGGATGTGTTACCCTATTGCTAAGAACACCTTCTCTGATATCAAAAACAAGTTCCTCCCAAACTTGTTCAAATGTTCTGAAAGCATACACAAGGCTGTGTGCAAATGTTGATGAAATTAAACTAACTTCTTCTCTGAAAAATAGTCCACATAAGAGGTGACAGTAGAGTGATTGGTGAAAATCTGGACTAAATATTACTTCATCTGGACTGACACTATCGGATTTAAATGCATTCATGGCATGCTTGAATCCTGGATTTCTGAACACATTTGTTGTGGCTGTTCCTGCTGTCACACCCCCTTTTGTTTGTGATAATTTGCTGCTGTAGATGAAGCTTAAGGCCTTGCCATTTTGGATAGGAAACTCTCTACATACATAATGGAATTGTGTTACTTTTTGTCCATTCTAACTAACTAGGAGAAAACTATGTAGAACCGAACTGACACATTGAAGAAATGTCTATTGTCACATATGTATTGGTGTCCGACAACAATACGACACTGACATTTATGATTAAATTCAATTACTTCAGTTTTTTCAAATTTTTATCAGGTCGACGTGTCAGTGTCATATTCGGTGTATGTGATAGTATTTCATAAAAATAAATTCATATAGCATAGACACTTCAAATTAAAGATGTGTTTGGTTTCCAGCAACGACGATGCACCGATACTTGTGACAAGTTTTAATTACTTTCATTTTCTCAAATTATCATTGGTATCAACGTGTCAGTGTCGTATCTGTGCTTCATAGGCAGGAAATATCTATGAAGCACCTAAATAGACGCCGTCATGTAGACACCGATAGTAATTTAAAAAATGAAAGTGATTGAATGTAACCACATATGTCAACATCGTATCGGTGTCAAATTTAGACATGTGTTGGACACACCTTCAATGATGTGAAAAAATACATGACATGAAGTTGACATAATAGTTATGAATAATACTTGTTTCTAAAGACAAAAGAGGTTTGATAAATCTTCACTGTGGTTTCAAACAATTCATCATTCCATGGTATATATTTTTGCTTCCCTTGACTAGTACCAGAGCTGCAAAAACACAACTTTTATCAGATGCAGAAACTTCTAACTTTTTCACATTCAAAGAGATGGTAAATAAGAAGTGTGTCTCATACCTTAAGGAAACATCAGTGATTGGTTTTCCAGTGAGAATAGGAGAAAAATCACCATCAACTATTCTATTGATATAAGGTTCCAAATCTTTGTAAGTGACCAATGGAACACATGCCTTGAAGCTTTCAGGATCAGTTCTTCCATTCAGTCCTAAACTCTGCAAGTATTCAGCTGATGCATTTCCTTCCAAAATCCTCTTCAGTGTTTCCTTCTGAACATTCTCAGCATCCTGTGTTAGACTCTCAAATTCTTCTATCACCTTTTCCAAGTCAAACTTTTCAATTATTTCCTTCATCTTCACACCTCCTTCAACCATATAAAGTCAATCAATGAGTGAGTTTTTTCAGTTTGAAGGACATACAGATATGGCACCGACACATCAACCAACACATGTTAGCATCAGTGTCAGACACATATCAGATAGCCACCACAAATGAAATGGGGTAACGATAAAATAAAGTTAGATAAAGAAATGTTCAGAAAAAGCCAAAGACTAATGAAGTCAAGATGATATAAGATAAAAAAATAAAATAAATAAGTAAAAAGTCAACAAAAGTATGTATTGTTTGCTTCTTGAAATAAAATAAAAAATCATGAGAGTTCATTTTTTGTTTTTTGGTTTCTGGATTTTCAATAACTATATAGGATTAGTTAGAATGACCCAAAAACAAAAAAGATAGGATTTTTTTTGTTCTTGTTTTGGGTTGTGAATGATGCAGATGCATAAGATTCAATCAATTATGTAATCAATTTTAGACTTAATAAAATATTCATTATCTTGTTTACTATTTAGTGAAATAGTTAATTTGATAACGTCCTTGATTAAAATTATGGACTTGTTATCATGATAGAGATTATGATAATGAGAAATAAGTCTTTTATTATTTTTAAATAGTTATTGGATAAATATTAATTAATATGTATCATTTATTAAATTACATATATAGATGATGCATATAGTGATATGGTTATTGAACTGACTCACCTGAGAATTTCTAATGATCGATATTACCTTAAATTGTCGAAGAAAAATTCTCAAGAAAGAATATAATGATTTAATTTGATCTGAGAATGTCATAGTAATTGACATGTTATTTATTGCATTTTGATTCTGATCACCTAATTCCTTAGGGTTTTAGTTTAAAGGATATTGGATCCGATTAAATACTTGTATAATTAATGACTAATCAAGATGACCCGTCAACTCTTGGTAATGAATTTGAGCTCTATGATAAAATTAAGACCCTGACTAGGAAAAATGAATTTTTTTTTTAACAATAAAAAATGGAATATATAATAATCACCAAAAATAACTCCTCTAGCACAAGGTGTGCCAAAGGAATTACTTTAAAAACAAGTTATGATGTTTTGACGAATTACATCATGAGTCTCCCACTTATAATTTATTGAGGATACCTTGCTTTTTTGGGTGAGAAAAGTTGGGGCAATATTCGAGCTAGGAAGATAAATCTGATTCTTTTTGAAATTATATCTGAATTAAAAGTGAATTTTCAAAAGAGTATTTGTTTACTTGAGAGTTAATCATCAACCTCATCCTTGAATTTTTACGAATCGGTCAAAATCGTCCTTTAATTATGCGAAATATTAATTTAATCCCTCGGTCCAATTTGGGTGTTAACGGTGTTGTCGTAGTCGTTAATCTCTCATATGGGTCTCCATGTCAGATGCCACACAAGCAGAGACTAATTTGGCTGATAGTGACCATAATTTCCAATGACTAAATTGATTGATTTACTGAAAATGTTTTGCTCTTTCTTCCTCAACGACTATTTCTTCCCCAAATATATAGAATTGGAACCCTAATTTTTCAATCTATAATCTACACTCCAAAATCCCCCAAATTTCTTCCAATAATTAGTAGTAACATTCTTCCCCAATGTAAATAACTTCAAACCCTAATTATTTGACTAACTATCAAATTGATCCCTACATTATATTGAAAACATGAAGAAGGCTTATATTGGTGAGAAGGGTTGCAAGAAGACCAAAGAAGAACACGAGAAAGGATGTCAATGAGGAACATGTTTATGGGAGTAACATGAAGAAGACTTACAATGACACTCAATGTGAAAGGCGTGGATTGATTGGTCATAACTCAAGAAGTTGTGTGAAGCGGGGTGTTGATAGGAGACCAAAAGACTGGATTGATACTGAGCCAGAAGAAGAAAATGTTGAAAATGCAGAAAATGTTGTGCCAGGAAATGCAGAAAATGTTGGAAATGTTGTGCCAAAAAATACAGAAAGTGCTGGAAATGTTGTTGCAAATGCTCAAAATGCTGACAATGTTGTTGCAAATGAAGTAGTGCATGGACAAGTATAACTCTTAAATTTTAAGGATCGATTTGCTAGTATGTGTAATAATTTAAGAACTGGTTTGATTGAATATGTTATAATTTAGGGACTGATTTGATTGAAAATGTAATTGCAGGGTGTTACTACAAGGAGGTATGACATTAGAGGACCTATTATTTTAAATGAGAGACCTAAGAAAACACCAGTGAGGGGTCATGCACCAGCACATCCAACTGCTTCTGCCGTTATTAGAGTACCATATCCAAGTTATGGTCCATCTGGTTCGACTCAACCTAAATTCATGGAGTTTATCCCAACCCTCGGATTTCCAAAGAAGTGATTTTTGATGGAAACGTATTTAAAATATGCTTTTGGAAATGTAATATTTAGACTTGTTTCAATTATGCCCCATAGTTGGATTGCTTTTGTCTATGTAATATTTCAGGATCAAGTTGTGTCTTGTGACTTTTTTACTTTGTTATGCACATACATGCTTCAAGGATTAAATTGATATCTGATTAAATAATGCAAGGACTTATTTGACGGGTTTTTAATATAATGTAAGGACCGATTTGATAGTTTGTCAAATAATTAGCGTTTGAAGTTTTTTGAATTGGGGAAGAACGTTACCACTAATTATTGGAAGAAATTTTGGGGATTTTGGTGTGTAGATTGTAGATTGTAAAATTAGGCTTCCAATTTTATATATTTGGGAAAGAAATAGCTGTTGGGGAAGAAAAAGCAAAACATTTTATGCAAATCAATCAATTTAGTCTTTAAAAATTTTGGTCACTATGGCCAAATTAGTCCCTGCTTGTGTGACATCTGACATGGAGACTCATGTGAAAGGTTAACGGGCACATCAGCACCGTTAACACCCAAATTGGACGGAGGGAATAAATTGGTTGACATATGACAAGTTCAGAAACTAATTTGATATTTCGTATAATTGGAAAACGATTTTAGCTGATCGTTACAAATTCAAGGATGGAATTAATGATTCACGTTTACTTTGAAAAAAAAAATTGAGTTGGTAAGTGGCAAAATTACATAAAGAGACATGGATTTAACTACTAAAAAAATCGATATTTTTGTCAAAAGTAAAAAGGTGTAGTTTGTTAATACACACTAATTTTTTAGTGAGTGCGTGTTAACATTCTCTTCCTCTCTCTTTTTCTCTATCTTCTATCGATCTATATATATTATATATATAAACACACACAAAGAAAACAAATATAGACTTATTTGTCAACCAATGAAAAGGATGAAAGTTGATGATGCAATATATTAAGAATGAGGAGTAAAAACAGAAATTCTGAGCACCTTATTTTGTTCATGTGAGTACTCTATTTCCTCCACAAACAAATCGACTATAAAAGCTAATTAGTCCAATTTATATTTTCCTGTGCTTTGTTTCCCTTTATCTTCCTCTTCTACATATGATCTTCTCAAAAAGTTCACTCAAATTGAACCACTTGGAAGATTATATCTTTACCATTTCCATTTGGAATTAATTATCACTTCGTCAAGATTATAAAACTTTGTGATGATTTGTTTTGATTCACCAGGATATGGTCACTCCATTATTTGTCTGGGAAATATTGCTCTTGCATCTTTCTCTTCCTCCAAAATCCATATAAGCTAGTACTACTCATCTTGCCTCAAAGAGAGTAACCTACGTTATATTGGTCTCTTCAAGGGCTTGTTCCACTTCTATATTATGGTGCCAATGCTCTTCTTTGTAACAAAATAAAATAAAAATATTTGTTTGGGAGATTTAAATAGTCAGATTCTTTTCATATCATGTGCATGATATCGTACAAGCATATCTACATCTAATTTTTTTTTTTTTTTATACCAATAATTTAGGAATTTGAAAAATGTAGTTTTGACACGTTATATTATCATATTATTCATAGCATATTAATTAATTAACGCTTGGTTGTAACCCACATGCATTCTCACGTTTTTTTGCTAAAATAAAATTGATTTTTGCACGTCGGATTCAAACATGATGAGAGAATCCAAATCTTCTACACTCCCATGTTTTTAAAAAGTCACGCATGATTGTGAAAGTGTACATTTTGATTGAAAAATCGATTTTTTATTTGGAAGGAGACATCTATATGGTGCAAAATTGTATATTTTTTTTAGATGTGTATTTTTAACGAGACTTTGACAATTTATAAAGTTTGAGAAGTTGTAGATACATGTTCTTCAACACATTTTGTTTTATTGGTTAAAATTCCCATGATTATGGGCTTCATGTAAGTTTGATGGAACTCATATTAAGTTCTTTGACCATAAAAACAAGTACGTTTGTTTTTTAATAGCAAGGTTGGCATCGATAATTTCCTTTCTTAGTGAAAAATAATTAAATGTGAAACGAGTTTATCCAATATCATTTTTTTTTTTTTTATGAAAGAAGTTTATCCAATGCCATATTCAGCTTACAAAACCATTTTCATTTCTTCAAAATAAAATTATAATATTTCAAAGATATAGAGGTACATATTTATATGATCTTCCACTTTTATTCCCGATAACTTTGGCCTTCATTGTATCCAATTCAATAAACATTCTTAATTTTATTACCAACCAAGCATGTGGATTTCTATCAAGCATTATAGTCAATCACTTCTTAAAATATTATGGAGAGGCTGCAGCAAAGATGAACTTGGATGTTGGGCAAGTGCTTGAGGCAAATGATAAAATTAAAAAGTTTAAAGGTTATGCATTAATATTTAAAACTGTATTACAAAGTTATTCAATCAGATTTAACCTTGGTGCCACATTATATTTTTTCATAGTATACCTCATAAAAACCTATGTGACAAAATCTGATTAGATGACTAAGTAAAATATTTGTACATATCAGAGCATACTCTTTAAACTACTTATTAGATTGCTAATTTTATTGTTTTATTATTATTATTATTTCTAGATTGAATTTAATTCAATTGTAAGCAGAACTAATATAGTTCTTGACAACATTTTCCAGCAATATTTGCAACACTTTGGTGTTTGTAGGACCAATGCACCTAGGTGTCTTGAATTGAGCCGCAGATGCTCCTAATCCAACATAATGCTCAAGAATCTTCTGGAATGTTCCTTTTCGAACAAGTCGGAGTTCAAGGGCTCCAATGCCTTTGACTTTCCTAGAACTAACATAGCCAAGATCAACAAAAGACTTGTCCAAGCATGTACAACATTCATCAAGCACATCATCACTTGCTTCGCCACTGATTTCCCAGAAGATAACATAATGTCCTGGTTCTTTCGATAAATCAATGTAGCTAGTGTAGTCAATCACTTCAATTTTCTCCTCAGCTAACAACTTGGATGCTGTTTCCACTGATAGTTGCAAATCAACTTCTGTGTTCTTGTCAATGTTGATTGTAAGCATAAGATTGTTCCTGCGAATAAACCTGATTTCTGGAGTTGAGTTACGTAACCCTATAACCTTTACTACATCTCCTAGCTTATACCTGTATAAGCCTGCAAATTATACAAGATTAATTATCATAAACAAAATTAGATTTAAATAAATCTGAAAAGATATCATGTGGTAATATTTTATATTTGAAGTAACAAAGATTGAATCTCAGTAAATTGGTGGATGCAATGTCACTTTAACACTTACAATATCCGAGAAAAGCATCATGAAGAAATCATTTAAAATATAAAGATACATTAAAGATTACTTATTATATTTATATACTTTAGAGACAAAATTGAGGCGAGACTAGTACTCTAAAGACTGAATTGAAGGTTTATTCTAATTTGTAAGAAGAAAAAAAATGCTATTAAAGAATTTATAGTACCTGCAGGATTGGTGAAAACAACCTCATACTCCTCGCCGATCTTCACATCAGTTAATCCAACTGGCTCAAGCTCCACCTTAGTTCCATCAAGTTGTTTCAAAGGAATGAATTCAAAGTAAGCAATTTGAGGAAGAACAACATAAGTAGCAAACTCAGGAGCCACTTTAGGATTCACATTTGAAGCAATCCAACCTTCAGAAGAGCCATACTCAGAAGTCACCAAAGGAACCTCTCCTGCATAGTGTCTCAACTTTTTCAAGTAATGTTCCATTGAACCTGTCATGATCCCTAGAAGATACTTAGCATTAGGGAAAAGCTCCGGTATCAATCCATACCAATTGCTCAATCCTATGCATTTCTTGTGGATCAAGTTAGCTAGTTCAGGATTTGGTGTCAGCAGTTTAGACATAGCAGTTCTAATGAATGGATGTGTGATTCTACTGCTAAGAACACCTTCTCTGATATCAGTAACAAGTTCCTCCCAAACTTGTTCAAATGTTCTGAAAGCATTCACAAGGCTGTGTGCAAATGGTGCTGAAATTAAACTAACTTCTTCTCTGAAAAGTAGTCCACATAAGAGGTGGCAGTAGAGTGTTTGCTGAAAATCAGGACTAAATATTACTTCATCTGGACTGACACTAGGGGATTTTAATGCCTGCATGGTATGCCTGTATCCTGGATGACTGAACACATTTGCTGTGGCTGTTCCTGCTGTCACACCCCCTTTTGTTTGTGATAATTTGCTGCTGTAGATGAAGCTTAAGGCCTTGCCATTTTGGATAGGAAACTCTCTACATAATGTAATTGTGTTAGTTTTTGTCCATTCTAACTAACTAGGAGAAAACTATGTAGAACCGACACACTGAAGAAATGTCTGATGTCCCATATGTATTGGTGTCCGACAACGATACGACACTGATATGTCAACCTCGATATTCATTACTTCAACTTTTTTAAATTATTATCGAGGTTGACGTGTCAGTGTCATATTCGATGTATGTGATAATGCCTCATAAAAATAAATTCATATTGCATTGACACTTAAGATTGAAGATGTATTTGGTTTCCTACAACAACATTGCACTGATACTTATGACGAGTTTTAACTATTCATTTTCTCAAATTATCATTGATGTCAATGTGTCACTACTGTATATGTGCTTCATGGGCAGAAAATATCTATGAAGAACTACAATAGACACAAACGCCTATACATATACGTAGACACCGATAGTAATTTAAAAAATTAACGTAGACACCGATAGTAATTTAAAAAATTAAAGTGATTGAATATAACCACAAGCGTTAATATCGTGTCGGTGTCAAATATAGACATGTGTTGAACACCAGACACACCTTCAGTTATGTGTTACATGGGAAAAAATACATGACAAGAAGTTGAGTAATAATAATTATGAATCATACTTGTTCCTAAAGGCAAAAGAGGTTTGATATATCTGCACTGTGGTTTCAAACAATTCATCATTCCATGGTATACATTTTTGCTTCCCTTGACTAGTACCAGAACTGCACAAACACAACACTTTTATCAGATGCATAAACTTGTAACCTTTTCACATTCAGATGGGAAAGTAAATAGAAAATAAGAGTGTTTTGATACCTTAAGGAGATAGCAGTGATTGGTTTTCCGGTGAGAATAGGAGAAACATCACCATCAACAATTCTATTAATATAAGGTTCCAAATCTTTGTAAGTGACCAATGGAACACATGCCTTGAAGCTTTCAGGATCAGTTCTTCCATTCAGTCCTAAACTCTGCAAGTATTCAGCTGATGCATTTTCTTCCAAAATCCTCTTCAGTGTCTCCTTCTGAACATTCTCAGCATCCTTTGTTAGCCTCTCAAATTCTTCTATCACCTTTTCCATGTCAAATTTCTCAGTTATTTCCTTCATCTTCACACACTCCTTCACCTGCACCTGTTATGAACGAAAATGATATTAAAAAATAAAAAATAAACACTCTTATTATCAAGTGAATCAATGAGTGAGTTTTTCTAGTTTGAAATTATTATTATTATAATAAAATTTTTATTACGTTTATGCTATTGTATTGAAGGACATACACATATGATACTGATAGATCAACACATGTAATCATATATGTTAGTATTGGCATGAGACATATATCAGATACCGAACACACCTTCGGTAACGAAGGTCGTTGTTACCGAGCTTTTGTGCCACCACAAATGAAATAGGGTAATGATAAAATGAAGTTAGATAAAGAAAAGTTCATAAAAAGCCAAAGACTAATGAAGTGGAAATAAACTTTGGCTTACATAAGCAAAATGTGTCATCCAAACTTAACCGTTCATTTACAATTTCTTTCGTCGTCGTCATCATCATTATTATTATAAAATAAACAAAGAAGAAAAATTTACAAAAAATAAAATAAAATACTGAAACAGAAATCAAGACCAAACTTTTGAGTTCTGAGTATATCAAAAATAAAAACAATCAACACTCAAATAAAAGTTTTTTTTTCCTGAAAATAAAATTATTCATGAGAATTAATTTTTGTTTTCTGTATTCTGGGTTTTCAATAACTAACTATATAGGACTACTAGACTAGTTAGAATGACCCAGAAGCTAATGGAATGAAATTGTGCAAAATATTTTTTTTCTTCTAGTTTTGGGTTGAAAAATGAAATATTTGAGAATAAATGAATAGCTATATGATTGAGTAGGGGACATAAAAAGAAAAGGGTCTGTCAAAACAGAAAGAAAGGTGGAAAAATGGTTCTGAATTATGAAGAATGGACAGTGTGGGAGAGTGTGTGTTATGTTTATGATGTGTAAGAGAGAGAGAGAGAGAGAGGAACGTACACAAGTTTGTATGAGACAGGACAGAGGGAAAGTGAGTTGCTTAGGTCAAAGATTCACCTAAATGTGTCACAGTATTTATAGGCAACAGTTTGTGTTTGAAAATTTTAATGAACATAGAATCTGGACGGAATTATGAGGGACTGTACATGAATTTTATTTTATATTAATCAAATTTTGATTACTTTTTCTTCAAAAAAAAAAAATTATCACTTTCTTTATTTTTTTTATTTCTTTCTTTTTCGACAATATTTCTTACCTAGTTCTTACATAAGTGATAACAATCAACACTTTAAAACTCGATTTTGTATCGTTGTGTTATGTTGAACATAAATTTTTACATTTGAGTCTTGTAACTTGTACATTAGAACAAAGTTTCATTAAAAATAGCTGATGAGATTTCCGACATAGCTTAATGACAAAGTCGGTGGATATTATGTACATATTTTTTTTTGTCAAGGGATACTTCACATTTATTACATGATTTGAACCATATGATTCATGAATTTAGAACAGTTTATAATTTTTAAATATTTTATATATAGTTTATAATTATAATATTTTTGAAGGAAAAAATTAATGCAAAAATCATTTTGACTGAATTGATTTCATTAGAATTTGCTATTTTATTTAAATTTAAATACATATGGAAGAAATTTGTATTATGAAAGTTTGTGTCTTTAATTGTTTGAATCATCACATATCTGGGTCAATTCGATACTCCCTCTGTATTTTATAAGTCGTTTTGCTATTTTCATACATATTAAAAAAATATAATTAATTTTATATAGCTAATGAGATTTCTGACATAGCTTAATAACAAAGTCGGTGGATACTTCATATATATATATATATATATTTGGTCAAGGGATACTTCACATATTTATTATATGATTTGAAGGGGAAAAAAAATCATTCTTATCCTTTTATGATTCATGAATTTAGAACAGTTTATAATTTTTAAATATTTTATATATAATTTATAATTATAATGTTTTTGAAGGAAAAAATTAATGCCAAAATCATTTTGACTGAATTGATTTCATTAGAATTTGCTATTTTATTTAAATTTAAATAGATATGGAAGAAATTTGTATTATGAAAGTTTGTGTCCTTAATTGTTTGAATCATCACATATCTGGGTCAACTCGATACTCCCTCTGTATTTTATAAGTTGTTTTGCTATTTTCATACATATTAAAAAATATAATTAATTTTGTATAGCTAATGAGATTTCTGGCATAGCTTAATAACAAAGTCGGTGGATACTTGATATATATATATATATATATATATATATATATATATATATATATATATATATATATATATATATATATATATTTATTTATTTATTTATTTGGTCAAGGGATACTTCACATATTTATTATATGATTTGAAGGGGAAAAAAATCATTCTTATCCTTTCCGTATGATTCATGAACTTAGAACAGTTTATAATTTTTAAATATTTTTTATATAGTTTATAATTATAATGTTTTTGAAGGAAAAAATTAATGCCAAAATCATTTTGACTGAATTAATTTCATTAGAATTTGCTATTTTATTTAAATTTAAATACATATGGAAGAAATTTGTATTATGAAAGTTTGTGTCTTTAATTGTTTGAATCATCACATATCTGGGTCAATTCGATACTCCCTCTGTATTTTATAAGTCGTTTTGCTATTTTCATACATATTAAAAAAATATAATTAATTTTGTATAGCTAATGAGATTTCTGACATAGCTTAATAACAAAGTCGATGGATACTTCATATATATATATATGAAGAGGGATATTTTGACTCCAAGAGTAAGTTTATAGACTTACTTCAAATCTCCACCTTTCATCTCATTTTAATCTAATGGTTTAAATGTGAGTTTTAATTGTTAATCATGTGACCATCTTTTTGGATCTCATTTTTAGAAATATTTTCTCCATTTAATCTCCCTTTTTAATTAATGTAATAAATACCTCCCCAATTTTTTCTTTTCTTTTTGGCGCACCTTTGCCAATTCAAAAAGTGTTTTTTAATCTTTCTCTCCAACATTAGAGCAAGGTTGCAGTTTGAAATATAAATTAAAATGTAAGCTTTTCACTCTCACCTCTTGAACCTATGGATGAGAAGATTTTTTTTATTGAAATCTAAATCAAAAAGGAAAGAAATGGGATTGAGAGCCATCATGTAGAACTGAGGTTGGAGTGAAACGGAGAGCCATCGCTCTATATCCTATTGTGATTTATACGATTATCCAATCAAAGAAATTGGGTGTATACAAAATCCATTGGGTGAGTTAGGGTACAAAGCATTAGGAGGAAATTTTGTTGTTTTCTGAGTTAAAATAAATAAAAAAAGTAATTAAGGGAGAAAGGAAATTTGTTTTATGAGAATAAAATAAAAAACTTAAAGAGTGCATTTGTGAGAGAAAGGAAATTTGTTTTATGAGAATTAATTAAGGGAGAATAATTGGAGAAGGTATTTAGATCCACAAAAATGGTCACATGATTAACAATTAAAACTCACATTTAAGCCATTAGATTAAAATAAGATGAAAGGTGGAGATTTGGAGTAAGTCTATAAACTTACTCTTGGAGTCAAAGTATCCCTCCTATATATATATATATATATATATATATATATATATATATATATATTTATTTGGTCAAGGGATACTTCACATATTTATATATGATTTGAAGGGGGAAAAAATCATTCTTATCCTTTCCGTATGATTCATGAATTTAGAACAGATTATAATTTTTAAATTTTGCATATATAGTTTTTAATTATATTGTTTTTGAAGGAAAAAATTAATGCAAAAATCATTTTGGCTGAATTCATTTCGTTTGAATTTACTATTTTATTTAAATTTAAATATATATGGAAGAAATTTGTATTATGAATGTTTGTGTCCTGAATTGTTTGAATCACCACATATCTGGGTCAACTCGATATATATTTCCTCTGTATTTAATTATAAGTCGTTTTGCTATTTTCATACATATTAAAAAATGTAATTAATTTTGTATTAAAAAGATAATTTATGATTAATTTTATAAAATTCCATAGAAAAGAGGGATTAAAAGAAATGAAATTATAGAGTATTAAATTATAAAGTGTATCATAAAAAAATAAACATCAACTCAATAGCGCTTAGATGAGATAGTTGAGTCTCTTATAGCTTAATCAAAGTCATGGGTTTGAATCCAACTTTTAGCATGCAACAGCGTCTCTAGATTAGATGCTCCAAATTAATGACCTCGAATCATAAGAATAATAATGGAATACTAGTAGTATTAGAACTTTTAATATACTAGTAGTAGTTTCATAGGTACGGTATCTAATCTAATTATATAAAATCATAAAAACTACTATAGTTATAGATCAAACTCATTGGTGTGGTTTCTCTCAATATAATGTCATGATCAAACTTAATGGAGGATCTTCTGAAAGTCACAATATTATAATGAACTATTTTTTTAGTTCTTGGATGTCATTTGCTTAATTTTTTATCTTAAAATATATTATGATAAGTTGACGAAATACACGTTTATTAGACATTTAAAATTATAAGGCATTTGTTAGTTGAATCTCACTATATTCCATATACGCTTATTTTTTTCTTACCATTTCTCTCTGTTGAATTTACTTTTTCATCTTCTTTTTTTCTAGTTTATTTTCTCTATTCTCATGAAAGAAATGAACAAAAGTCTTCTTCCTTGAAACTACCACCAATCCACTTTGCTTACCATGTTGTGCCTCAAACTGACCTTATTTGACAATGTCACCAAATTACATATGTGCGGAGAGTCTCACACTTAAGAGATAGATGTTAATATATCATATGTGAGTTGAAGTTTCACATTCAATTCAAGAGTAGATGGTGAGAAAATTATAAGTGAGATGATCCATATACCTAATGTTGTAAGGTTTTGGGTTAAGATGTGACATCAATCTCACTTTTGTGGTTGTTCATAGCTTAATGTGATTATCCAACCGAGTTTATGCTTCTCCAAAAGTCCGAACATTATGATGAACTATTTTCTTAATTTTTTATGTAATTTGTTTAACATTTTATTTTAAATTTTAGTTTTTAGATGCTCTTTTTTATTCAACCTCTATTATTTGAAATTACTTCAATTTTGGTCTTTTACAATGATGTATCATTTTTTTCAATTAGGTCTAATTTTGGTGTAAATTTATTACCCAAAAATCTCCAACTCCTTCAACAAACTCATATAAATATCTTCAACTCACTTTATTCCCTACACTCTAATAGACAAAACACACACTACATTTTTTTTTCCTTATCGTCTCTCTCATGTTTAAATTCCTTATCGTCACATAATTACAGACGTGGATAGTCGCACACTTGATTAATAGATGTTAATGTGTCAAGTGTGAGTTAACCTTCTACATTACATGAAAGAGTAGATTTTCAACAACATATAAATGAGATGGTCCAAATGTCTAATGCCTTCAGGTTTTTTGTAAAGATGTGATGTCAATCTCACTTGTATGGTTGTTATTGCCTAATATGACGATCCAACCCAATGTAAGCTCAACCAAAAGTCACAACATTATGATAAATTGTTTTGTTAGTTTTTTGTATTAGTTTAATAAATTTATTTTAAATTTTAGTTAGTGGATATCATTTACTTTCATGCTATATTTTTTTATTCAACCACTATTATTTTAAATTCTTTCACTTTTGATCTTTGGTGGAATTTGACAATAGAAAAATGTTGATGTGTTTCGCTAAGTTGATAAAATACATGCTTATTTAGAAATTTTAAAATAATGTGGCTTTTATTTGTCTAGTTTTATGTTAAAATAATTACCCAAAAATCTCCAACTTCTTTAACAACCCAAAAAAATTATAAGCAACTCACCATATTCCATATACACTCATATACAAAGCACACACTCTTTTTTTCTTTATCATTTCTCTCATGATCAAATTCATTTTTATCTTTCTTTCATTTTGTAATTTATTTTCTCTCTTCTCATGAAAGAAAGGAACCAAAACCTCCTACCATTAAATCACCACAAACCCTTTTTTTTTTTACCTGTTATGCCTTCATCTGATCTTTTTTTTTTTTGTTATGTTACCATAACGAAGAGGCAAAGAGTCTCACATTTAAAGAGAGACGTCAATATATCAGATATGAGTTGAAGTTTCACATTACATGCAAGGGTAGATTGTGAGAAACATATAAGTGAAATGACTCATATATACATATGTCTTAATCTCTTACTAACTATATGCATAAATCAAAACTTCTATCTACATATATATGGTCACTTGACTATAAAGTATGGCAAGTTTTAAGGTACACACCCAACAATTTGAGTGTATTGGTACACCAAATCTTTAAATTAATAGTTAAATGAGTTATTTTTTGTAGGAAAAAATTATTTTATATCACCTATAATTATAGTAACTAAATCTTATTTACCAAAAACGTCAACGCAATAAAATTTGATTTTTCTGAATTCTTATTACTCATAATAGAGAATTTTGAGTATTTTTTACAATAAAATGTAAAAAAATTAATATGATTTTTATAAAAAATGAAATGATGTTTTTTTCATATAAAATGATATTTTCTAAAATATATATGTCAACAAACACCTATTTTCTTCATAAAAAATGATAATTAATTTATAAAAATTATAAACGAGAGTACCGATACACCGTAATTCACGGGTGTACCATAGAAATCCTCATAAAGTAAACCCTAAGGTGAGTTAATCTCTAACCAACTAACTCATCCTTCTCTAACTAACTTCTAGATAGTCACAAACTAATGACAAACTTGTCCTAATATAAAGTATATACATCATAACTATTATACAATAATATATCCTCTCTGATGATCCTCTATACCTCTCGATCCTATATGCAACTCTAGATTCTTTGTATCTCTGGATCCTCTGCATTTCTAGATCCTCTATACCTCTAGAATCAATTATTTAAAGTCCAAACACTTAAATGTGTCTCTAAAGCGTGCCCATATATAGCATGGTCCGTAATGAATTTCTGACCAATGACCCGTTTCCTTTATTTGAACATGTCCTTATCACAGTCCGTAATAGTTGCCCCAAAATTTTAGTTGAAGCCTGAAGGAGTCTGATGGCTTGATGATGATGTTGGATCATACATGCCTTAGTCAAATGGCATCACTCATCAATATACTTAAATTAAACCATGTGTAATAAAACTATACTGAAATCAATGATCACGTCATCTAACAAAAGTCAACATATAAATACTATATTATTATTATATGAATATGAAAAATGTTGTCATTTAACATCAAAAGCAAAGTAGCCGCTTTTATCCATGATAAGATCTTTTCAGTTTGTTTCGTTGGATCCATTAAAGCAAATGCAATTCTAGGAAAACAACAAAATTAGTACACTATATGAATAGTAGTTAGTATCTTCAACCGATCACCGCTACACCGGCCAAAATAGCTTCATGTTATGCCTCAAATATATAATAATTACATTGAGGAATTTTTAAATTATTTAGTTGTGTCTTGTGTGTTGATTTTGCTTTGACTGTTTGTTGACATGGTTTAAAGTTTGTTTTTATTAGTGTCATTACTTTCATATATAGGTGTTCGAAAAGCTTTTGATCTATTCATTGAGTTAAAAATGGTAGTATCTCTAGTTATTTGAAAATTAATTTGTCAATATATATATTAGGTGTTGTTAACAAGCTCAAAATAAATTAAGTTACCAACAATGGATTGTTCCAAATAGTGATGGATTTGTGCCCTTTAAACATGTGGTAAGCGGGTTCGATTGCTTACTCATGTCTATGGAAAAATCTGATTGTCAGGGAAGAACCCACCATATATGTGTGCCCTATAGGTTTTTCGATAGAGATTAATCACTTTTAAACGGCGGTGATAACTTCGTACCAATATATCATGGTAATCCAAAAAACATTGGTAAAGTAATCTAGTGGTAGTGTTCGCGCATTTTAAATGTAAAAAATGTGGAGTCAGAGTTCGAGCCTCTTATCTTTGCAACTATCAATTGAGTTGCATGCACCAACAAACCAAGTTTTTTTATTCAACAAAGTGAATACTTAGTAGTTGTAAATTTCTTTTGTCGAACTCAATAGATCTTTACTCAATAAATTTATGTTATATCTACTTGTCAATCAGCATTCACAACAAATAGAAAGATATTCCTTTACATGCTCCAGTACAATATATGTTGCAGGTTTGACATAGAAATAGAATCAAACCAAGAAACAAATAGAGGATCGGCAAGGTAATACATTTTCTGATATGTATCTTGTTGACGCCTGAAGTGATGTAGTGACGGAAAATGACTATATTCGTGAATATAGATTTATGTCCTCCAGTCTTTTATTTTTCTTTTATCATAAATGAGTTTGCTTGCTTGTTGTATATAAAAAAAAATTGTTCTTTTTATTAAATCTAACTAAAAATACGAATTTTAAATTTGACCCATCGGATCTTATTCTGACGAAAAAAAAAATGTAGTGAATGCAAGAATTGGGCAATGCAAGAAAGGTAGAAAAGAGCTCAAAAATGCTTAAAACTAAAGAGTTTAAAGATAATGCATTAATATTGTAAAAATAGTGTTACAAAGTTATTCAATCATATTTTACCAAGACATCACTTTATGCTATTTTTTGTTCTTAAAATACCTCACAAAACATCTATGTGATGAGATTTGATTAGATGAATAAGTAAAATATTTCTACATATTTGTGCATCTTCTTTAAACTATTTATTAGATTGCTGATTTTATTTTATTATTCTCTAACTGAATTTAAATCAATTGTAAGCAGAACTAAAACAATTCTTGACAACATTTTCCAACAGCATTTGCAACACAGTTGTGTTTGTGGGAGCAACACACCTAGGTGTCTTGAATTGACTCACAGATGCACCTAATCCAACATAATGCTCAAGAATCTTCATGAATGTTCCTCTCCTAACAACTCGGAGTTCAAGGGCTTCGATAGCTTTGGCTCTTCTAGAACCAACATATCCAATATCAGCAAAAGTCTTGTCTAAACAGCTGCAACACTCACCAAGCACTTCATCGCTTGCTTCGCCATTGATTTCCCAAAAGATAACATAGTGTCCTGGTTGTTTAGATAAATCAATGTAGCTAGTGTAGTCAATCACTTCTATTTTCTCCTTAGCTAACAACTCGGATGCTGTTTCCACCGATAGTTGCAGATCAGCTTCTGAGTTCTTGTCAATGTTGATCGTAAGCATAAGATTGTTCCTGCGAAGAAACCTGATTTCTGGAGTTGAGTTATGGAATCCCATAACCTTCACCACATCTCCGAGCCTATACCTATATAAGCCTACAAATTGTCCAAGATCAATTGTCACTAACATAATTAGACTTTAGTAAAAGCGACAAGTGCAAAAGGAATTGTAGTACCTGCAGGATTGGTCATAACAAGTTCATACTCCTCACCAATCTTCACATCAGTTAATCCCACTGGCTCAAGCTCTACCTCGGTTCCATCAATTTGTGCAAAAGGAATGAATTCGAAGTAAGCAATTTGAGGAAGAATAGCATAAGTAGCAAACTCAGGAGCCACTTTAGGATTCAAATTTGAACCAATCCAACCTTCAGAAGCACCATAATCAGAAGTTAACAAAGGAACTTCTCCTGCATAATGTCTCAGCTTTTTCATATAAGGTTCCATTGCACCTGTCATGATCCCTAGAACATACTTAGCATTTGGAAAAAGCTCTGGTATCAATCCATACCAGTTGCTTAATCCTGAGCATTTCTTGTGGATCAAGTTAGCTAGTTCAGGATTTGGTTTCAGCAATTTTGACATAGCAGTTCTAATGGATGGATGTGTGATTCTACTGCTAAGAACACCTTCTTTGATATCAGTAACAAGTTCTTCCCAAATTTGTTCAAATGTTCTGAAAGCATTCACAATGCTATGTGCAAATGTGGACGAAACCAATTGAACTTCTTCTCTGAAAAGTAGTCCACATAAGAGGTGGCAGTAGAGTGTTTGTTGAAAATCAGGACTGAATGTTACATCATCTGGACTGCAGTTTGGAATTTGAAGTGCTTCCATCATATGATTGTATCCTGGATTTGTGAATAGATTTGTTGTGGCTGTTGCTAATGTTACACCATTTTCTGTTTGTGATGACTTGCTACTGTAGATAAAGTTTAAGCCCTTTCCATTTTGGATAGGAAACTCTCTACACAATGGAATTGTGTTAGTTTTTGTCCATTCTAACTAGTAGAAAATTTTGAAGCAACTACAATTTAGATTGGGAAAATGTTACATAGACACCTTTTATTCTTATACAACCTTGTACACCCCATGCACTAGGAAGAGAGAAGATGAAAGGAAAGAGAAAGTGTGCTTGTGCGGGGTCCACGTGACTACGTGTCAAATTTTTGTGTGGGTGTCAAAGAGTGTATTGTCACTTAAGGGTGTCTATGTATCATAACTCTTTAGATTGAATTACTACTAGCGTCAGACGTGTCATTATCAATGCTTCACATGCAGAAAAAATCAATGAAGCATGGATACCAACATGTAAATACCAATAATATTTGAAAACTGAAAGTGATTGAATGTAATCTCATGTGTTAGTGTCGTGTCAATGTCAAATATTTACGTGTGTTAGACACCACACACTTCAGATTGAACTTGTGTCTCGTATCATACACACGTTGGTGTTTGACACCTACATGCACCGACACGTTATTAAGTTCAATTACTTTAATTTTCTCAAACTATTAATGTTATCTTTATTTTTTTCGTCAAGCTATTAATGTTATTTATATGCGATAGTGTATTTAATTTTGTCAATACTTTATAGGCTTAATTGCATTTTTGGCCCCTATCTTTCTAAAAGTTGCGATTTTGACCCCCTAACTAATTAAAATGCAAAATAGCCCCTATGTATTGGATCTTTGGCAGTTTTAACCCCCAAGACCAATTTTGACTCGGTCAACGCACACATGGACGCCACATGTATTTTTTTTTTTTGTAATTAAAAAAATATTTTTTTAATTAATAAAATAAATTTTTTTTAAGTATTTAAAAAAGTATATTTTTTTAATTAAAAAAATTACTTTTTTTTTAAAAAATTTATTTATTTATTTTAAATTGCCACATCAGTGAAGACCAAGTTAAAATTGACCTTGGGGTCCAAAACTGCCAAAGATCCAATACATAGGAGGCTGTTTTGTATTTTAATTAGTTAGGGGGTCAAAAGTGTAATTAAGCCTACTTTATATATACAGAAAAAATCAATAAAGCATTGACATTGACAATTAGACACGGATAGTATTTCTAAAAAATTGATTGAGCGTAACCATATAGATCAGTATCGTATCGGCGTCGGACTATGAAGTATGTTGGACGTTATATAATAATAATAATGAATATTAATACCTGTTCCTATAAGCAAAAGAGGTTTTATATACTTGCAGCGAGATTGCAAAAAATTCATCACTCCATGGTAAATATTTTCTCTTCCCTTGGCTAGTGCCAGAACTACAAAAACACAACATTTTATTCAGATTTAACTTTTCCACATTCAAACTAGTAAAAAAGAAAACAAAAAATGTGTCCCATACCTTATGGAAAAAGTTGTGATTGGTTTTCCGGTGAGAATAGGAGAAACATCACCATCAACCATTCTATCGATATAAGTCTCCAAATCTTTGTAAATGACCAATGGAACACAACCCTTGAAACTTTCAAGATCAGTTCTACCATTCAGCCCTAAACTTTGCAAATATTCAGATGATGCATTTTCTTCCAAAATCTTTTTCAATGTTTCCTTTTGAACATTTTCAGCATCCTTTGTTAGCCTCTCAAATTCTTCTACCACCTTTTCCAAGTCATATACTTCAACTTTTTCCTTCATCTTCACACTCCTTCAATTGCACCTATTATGAACCAAGATATTAAAATAAAAAATATTACTCAATTATACAGTGAATCAGTTAGCAAGTTTTTTCAGTTTGGAATTATTATTAAAGTAATTAATATTTTTATTTTATAAAAGTCAAAGACTATTGAAGTTGAAATCAAAACCCGATAAATTCGAGACTTCTGATTAAATCAACAATAAAATAATTAACAATCAAATCAAGTTCATGTAGAGAAAAGTGTGTGAGAGAGAGAGAGAGAGACGTACACAAATTTGTTTGTCCGAGACAAGACAACGAGAAGGATAGACGAAATGACAAAGTCATTATAAACTCACACATACAAGTGGAGATACCGGGGTTCGAATCCCAATCACGGTATTCGGTCTAACAATTTTGACATTTTGCCAGTTGAGCTAGGACTTCTGGATGGAGATTCCTTCGGGAAAAAAAAAGTTTATTTGTAGAGATTAGTTTGACATAGTTTGTGGATAATTAGTACCATTACCAAAAAATTGATTCTTATCCTTTGGTCTTTTTTAAAATTATATTTGCTAAATTTATAATTGTATTAATATACATAACAATTTTATGTTTTTCTATTTTGAGTTATATACCATTTTAAAATAAATAGTAATATAGAATTAAAGAAAAAAAAAGTTTTGACCAACGAATTAGAGAAAAATTGATTCATGAATTTAGAACAGTTTATAATTTTTTTTAAAACACTTTAATATATAATTTTTAATTATAATTTAACATCATATTGACTAAATTGAATTCATTTGAAATTTAACAAGTCATTTGAAACAACCATTGACCAAAACCTGAGTTGGTTGCAATCATTGTTCAATCGTTGTTCCGATCATGATCCAAATTAAACTTATATTATCTTAAACAATTCATTGCTAGTTAAAGTTTAATAATAGAGAGAGAGAGATATCAGTGTGTGCAAGGAGCCAACAACACATGACCTCAATTTTGAGGCACCAATTTTTAGTTATGGATACTTATTTCGTAAATGTATAAAATTTTGAAAATCCAACAACACTTTCTTTTTATTACGAATCAAATAAAAAAAATTTAACAAATCAAAACGATATTAATATAAGCAAAGACGTTGCAATTCCCGCACAAGGTGTGCTAAAGAAAAACAACGCTCAAAAGTGTACATAGGAAAGGTCAAATAAAGCTGAGGCACCACCAAAATCAAGATAATTACAAGCAAACACCCATACAATGCACGGGTGTTGCCACCAATCATGATAACATAAATGAAAAGACGAATCAAATATTTAAGATTAGAACAAAAACTCATTGGGGTTGGTCTGGTAGTATTGGCTTGAAATCTGGAAGTGTGCTTCTCCTCGAGGTCTCAGGTTCAATTCTCCTTTATATCAATTTAGGTGGGCTAATTTATCTTCTTAAAAAAAATTAGAACAAATTCATTAAAATGTTTAAGTTAACTCTAATATAAATATAAATTAGATAAATGGCTATAAACTTGAGACTGAGGCATCTTATATTCTAGTCTAGCCAAACCAAATATATATTCTCATCCGAATTTTTTTTTTCAAAATATATAACTTCCAAAAAAAATAAAAATGATTCAGGATAAAAAAAAACCTATTTTAAAAAGTTTTATATTAACTTACCCTACTTAAAAATTGTCAAAACATCAAACTTTTGGGGTCAACACATGGAGCCTTGTTAGAACATCCACATTGGTAGGGTCTTACCATTTAAGATTCGGTGGTACCTAATAAGTATCTCAATGTGAGAGAAAAATTTGGGGTCTCTTAAGATCCAGGATCTTACTTAAGACCCCAATCTTAAATGGACCCCACACCACTTTTCAATAAAATAATTATTATTTGAGTTGCTTTTAATTGTTTTGCATTAATAAATAGTTATTTGTGGAATTTATTTAGACCTTTTGATAGAGGATCTTCATTGGAGTGGTTGAGTACCTATTAGGTACTATTATTAAAAAATAAAATAAAAAATAATGTGTCCATGTGAGACCCGTTTAAGACCTCAAATGTGAGGGTCTTTATTGTAGATGCTCTTAGTGCAATTTAAGAGGTCTTACCTTGCTACTTGAAATAGTGAATTGCCAAAGTAGAAAATATTGTTATTCAATCTAAATAGTCTGCCTAACAATTTAGACTAATGAGGCCCCACATTTTGACCCAAAAATAGAGCATTTTGACGAAGACAAAAAATAAGATTGTTTGATATAAGAGATACTAACGATTTTCTCCAATACTCTTTAATGATTTAAAATGGCAAGTTTTTATTAAAATTATGTATTCAATACATTAGAAATTAATTTTTTTAATAATTTTTTAAATTTGTAATCCTTAAAACATTTTGAGATATTCATTAGCCAGATCTTGATATAAAAAAAAAAAAAAAAAACTTTGGATAATGTTAAATAGTATCTCAGAGGTGGTTAAGCAAATAAAAAAGGTAAGTTTCATTAAAAAAATAATGTAATTTTTTTTAATAATAACTTATATTCTTAAGATAAAATATTTATTTTTAAATTTCTTAACTATAGTTCTGGAACACATGTTAACAAGATCATTTTTGTAATTTGGGTTGTTTGAAGAATAAAAAAAAATCTTAAAAAATAGGAGCAATTAGGTGACATGTTCCATAAAAAAAATAAGATAAAATTAGGTGACATACATGTTACAACTAAGGTGAATGACACGCTACACAGTACACGTGACCTAGCTATTAGCCAACGAGGTCGAGCCACCACAACATAATAAACGCCGTCAAATATTTCTAGGTTTCCATCAGAATTGGCAAAACAAAACTAGGATACATTTTTTCTCTTTTTTATCGTTTTATTCCCCTTCTTCCAATTTCGGGACCGTGCGTGCGATGCTGCACTACGCAATCATCCACTGACACCACACTGTTCCGTGGACTGTGAAAATGGTCGCAATGAAAAGTGAAAACAAACAAAACACCTGACTTGTACATTGGAGTAATATTCTCTAGTAGAAATTATATTGGAAGATTAGTCAATTTATTCCAATAGAAAAGGAGTCGTTATTTTAGTCTCTGAATATAGATAAATTGTAAAATAGTTTATTTAATTTGAATGCAAACTCTCTTAGTCAATTTAATCTTGAATGTAGACTCTTAATCAATTTAGTCTTTGAATGCAAACTTCGTTAGTCACTTTAGCCCTTAAAATTGACCACTAGAGTCTACATTCAGGAACTGTTTTACAATTTCTCTGCATTTAGGAACTAAGTGACTACTCATTTTCCATTTAGGGATTAAAGTGACTAATTCCCCAAATTATATTGGAGTACTTTTATTCATGGGGTTGTGTTCAATTGGTATTGGTATCTCTGTTGTCAATAGCGGTCTAACACGGCGCGGAGCGGTTGAAAACAGCCTAGCGCGTTAGAACGCGACCGCAACGCGCGTTAGGCAAAAGCGGTCCTAAACCGGGTTTTGCGGCCGCTTTTCATGGAGCGGGAGCGGGTCAAATCGCCCGCTTTTCCGGGTCGAAACAAAATTACAAAATTACCCCTCACTTAAGTGACATTAGAAGGGTTAATTTTGTAATTTTCAAAGCCCTATTTCTTCACTTCATTCCATCGTACAAGAACAGCCGCTTCTTCTCCTCTTCTCCCAATTCAATCGTACAGCACAAAGTTCTTCTCCTCTTCTCCCAATTCAATCGTACAACACTATTAGATCTTCACTTCATTCCATCATCTCTTCACTTCATCTCTCAGCTGCTCAGATCTTTCACCTCATCCATCATTCCATATCTCAGCTGCTCATCTCTTCACCTCTATTAGGTTTGTTCTTCCATCCATCTTTCTTTCTTTCTGTTTTTTTTTTTTTCGTTTTTGTTCAATCTTTTTCATCTTTTTTTGTTTTTGTTTTTGTTCTTTTTTAATTCCAATTTTTGTATATATCCTATAGTCCTACTGTTTGTAGTTGACGAATATGATCCTGAGTTTGTTACTGATTGGGGGATGAAGAAAAAAAGGATGAAGAGGAAGAAAATGAAGAGAAAGAGGATGAGGCAGAGCACATGAATGATGGTGGAAGTGGAAGTTATGATGAAGATTTTCATGATTATTGAATTCGAAGTTTTATTTCATGTTTAGTATTTCTTGCAAGTATGTTCTTATGTTTTGCCTAAGACATGTTTTATTTCAAATTATGAATTGAGTAATATTTAAGTTGTTTTAGTATTTCTTTTTCAACATTATAGTATTTTAGTATTAAATATATTAGTGTATGCGTCATGTAATCGCGCCCGCGTCGCGCCCGCATACCGCGCCACGTCAATTTTTGAGGTGGCCGCGTCGCGCCGCGTTTCCGCTTTGACAACAGAGATTGGTATTGAACCAAACCAATGAAAAAGAAGTTGAGCTCACTTGAGTTTGATTTGGTGTTAGTTTAAGACATTAAAATTTGGTTATAAGGTTTCAAGTACGATCCGCACAATGTCAATTTTAGTAGGTTAAGCTTACTTTAAAAAAAAAAATAATAATAAGAAGTTGGAGATCATGATTTAAAATCGAATAAAGGATAAAAACTAATACTAACATTTGTGATTTGACGGGAAAAAAAGGTAATAGATCTTTTCTAGTATTTTTGATGGTGTTTGGAATTCGAACCTCAGACCCTGCATATATTTTGTATTGTTTTTACCCTAAGCTCATAATGACATATCTTTTTTTACCAATTGAGCTAAGCTCACGATGACATATCTTTTTAAGTTTAATCATAGGTTATGATTCTAATCCAAACTTAGATATTTTCTAATTTAATTATAGGTTATAATTTGAATCCAAACATAGGGATAAAACAACATCCGGTTCAAACACAGATACAAAATAATAAATATTTTTTTTTCAAAATGAATACATATTATATGTAAAAACATAAGAGCAATGATATATGTAGATCCATTTCATCCTTTCAAAAAAAAAATGTACATCTATTTCATGACAACTTTAGTGACAATCATGTTTTTCTCCCTTTTTATTGATCAAAAACAATTGAGAGATAAAAATAAAGAGAGAGGATAAAAACATCATGTGAGTATGACGAAATTTTTTTTGTCTGCCCTATAATGAAAAAAAAAAAAATCAAATCTGCCCTACATGAAAAAGAAAGTCCAAAACTACCCTACTTTTTTTCTCTCTCTCTCTCTTTATTCCCCGCAAAACAGGTTTGGGGGGTGTCTTTCCCAGCAATTTTATTTTGGAAGGAAGACCCTGTTTTTTGTCCTATTGTGTTCTTGGGCCCCGCAAAATAGACTTGCGGGGTGCACTTTCCAGATTTTTTTTTGCTTTTTTTACCCCAATTATGTTCAACAATTTTTATGTAGTTTTGATCGGATTTGAATGGCAAAGAGAAAGAACATACACGACAACCCAATCGCAGTTAATTTTTTTAAGGTTCTTACAAAAACAAACGGGGTTAAAACATTTGATTGTTGACGAAAGTTACATCTTTGAAATGTTGGAGGAATGTTTGACGGCGGAAATCTACCGAACAGCGGTGGCGCGGCGAGATAACGACGGCGGAGATTGGAAGGTGAAACGAAATTGTGATAAGGGTTGTTATATAGCAATGTTAACGATAAACATAGTATTTATTTGGACTTGGAACCACCATATATAGATGTTTCCACAATTGACATAGTTAACTTTTCAATTTGATCAACTAAAGCAGATCTGAGTTTGAGAAAGAAAAATTTGTAGATCTGGAACAAAATTCATCTTCCAACTCCAAATAAATCCACATCAGTAACAAACAATCACAAGAAGAACACACAAATTGGTATCCCTGCTGAAGAATAAAATTGAAGAATGGAGTTGGAATCAAAGACGAAAACATCGATCTGGACAGTAAGGTGGACAAATCAAAAAATAAGAATTAAGAACTCAGAGAGGTCTCAGGTTCGATTCCCTCTGATGCCAATTTCAGTGGGCTGAGTCCATCAGAGATTGCTCTGGCTTTAAACGGGGCCCCCACAAGTGGGCGGTGGGATTGGTCCCTTCGGATTAGTTGATTCTTGGATCGAATACCGAGTTTTTAAAAATAAAAAAAAAAGAAGAACTCAGAGAGGTTTATGTAGGAATTTATGGTTTTCTTCAGTCTGATACCGTTGTAGAAGATGAAAAAGTCCCCGTGAGCATAGCTCAGTTGGCAGGGACAATGCATTATTATATGCAGGGGCTGAGATTCGAACCTCGGACACCCCACTTATTCACTTTAAAAGTGAATTTCTAGCCACTAGACTACCTGACAAAAAAAAAAAAAAAAATGGGTTCATGGTGATGAAGATATTCTCATATATGTATCTCTCGTGATGAAGTTGGACAGAAATCTAAAATTACTTTTTTTAAGTTTTTGATAACATAATAAATACAATTGAATTCCCATTAAAATAAATAAATACAATTTGCAATTGCATTATGAATGTGACTTGTTTTGAAAATACCAAAACTATATTAAGAAACCGACTATATAAGTGGCCCTTCTTCAATCTTGATCATTGAATTTTTTAATATTAAATCAATGATGATATGGCTATTTTTGCACCATACCAAAGAAGATGTACTTTGGTAGGCTAGATGCCACCATATTATGAAGGCTAAAATATGATTTTGGTCCCTTCAAATATAGCGAATTTGCGTTTTGATCCTTGATAAAAAAATTTTTGAAATTCATCCCTGCAAAAAATTTTGTTTTTTAAAATAATCCTTGGATCCACTTTCTTGCTGATTTGTCTCATTTCTGCGTATGCATGCTGAATGTGCAATTATGTACACATGGCATTTACATATATTTTAAATATTTTATAAATCATTTTAATAAAAATAAATTGTTTTTCCAAAATTAAAAAATTAATAAATAATTTAAAACAAATAAACAAAGTTTATAAGAAATAGAAATTCATCCATATCTTTGCTGCCCAGAATCTGCAGCATAAAAAATTCATCCTCCACTCTCCCATATTTCAATTCCCACATGCATTCATCCATTCACACATACATTCATCTCCCTCAAAACCACTCCAAGAAAAAATGAATCTGACTCACAAAAAGATACTCATTTTGCATTTCTAAGTCATAATCAAATTCACTTGTGAACCAATCTCCAAACAATTTCTTAAATAAATGACAGAACTGAATCCTACACCTCTAAAAATCCTGAATCCTACACCTCTAAAGATAGAAACTTTGAATAAAAGGGTTGAAGAGAGGCAAGTTTCTGGGTATTTTATGTAGGTGGGTGAGTGTGAGGGAAGAAGATTTTGCCATGGATTTGTTGTTGCTGGGCTACGAAATTATGAACTTAATTTTTTTTCTTTTATCCAAATAACAATAGAATGAAGATGAAGAAAGGGGAAGAGGAATAAGAGGAGTGCAGCAACACGTGAGAAGAAGAAAGGCAATATAGGAAATTAATTTAAAAATAAATAAAAACATTTTAAATGATTTATAAAATATGATAATTGCAATGTCAATGCCACGTGTGCATAATTTCACGGTCAAATCTGTCACATATGCATAAATGAGACAAATCAGCAAGAAAATGGGTTTAAGGACTATTTTAAAAAACAAAATTTTCTATAATGATGAATTTCAAAATTTTATTTTACCAGTGACCAAAACTTAAATTCACTATATTTGCAGAGACCAAAAACATGAATATTGTAATTGAATCTTTCTTCTAAGATATGAATACGAAAACATAAGAATCTTACTTTTTCAGGCATTCCCATTTTTCATATCCATCCATTTTTTTTACGAGGATCCATCTATTTTTTTAGGGGGAGATATATCCATTTTTTTTTATGAGGATCCATTTATTATATATATATATATATATATATATATATATATATATATATATTGCTGTATTATCTATAAAATATATAAAGGGAATACGTGAATTTTTTTTTTGTCTCAAATTTTTCTTTAGTCTGAATTTTTTGTCTCAAATTTGCTTTGAAGAATGCTAGTATATTATTAGTGTTATTGAAAAATAATAATTTTTATTATATTTGTTATATTGTTGGTAAAAAAAATCATAGTTTATAACTATTTTAAAAATCACAAATTACATACAGTTTGAATAAAAACCAATTTTCATAAAAAAATATTGTTTTGTTTCAGAAAAAAGAAATATTGTTTATAATTTTCAGGAGTTGGCACAGTAAAAAAAAAAAAGCGGACGTCTAGTATATATATAAAAGGAAATACAAGAATTTGGGTTGACTTCTTCATTTTTTATTTTTTTTATTAAGTAGTCTAATGACTAGAATTCACACAATTTAAGGAGGATGTATTGGATTAGGATTTTAAAACACTATTTTAATAAAAAAAAAAGTCTTTAAAAGACTGTGTGAGATTGTATTGATTCTGTGAGATTTTAAAAGACTTTATACACTCAAGATTTTAAAGGATTTATCACACTGACTTTTACGGATTTCAAAGGATTCAATGAATTTTAGGGAAAAACAAACAAACTTACAAGCGTGAATGATAAAAATAATGAACAAATAAATTCTAGCGTTTGAATAAAGAAAAATAAAACAAATAAAAAAATTCTTTTACTATTGATTTTCAAATTTTAAGAATTTTATAAGATTTTAAGGAACTAAAAAACACTCTAACACATTATTCTCAATACACATTTTTTATTTGTTAAAAATGTTATTCCCACAAAATTCAATTGTACATATTTAAAATTATGCCAGCACTTACAAATCTTTCAAAAAAAAAATTGTGTCAGCCATTACAAATCGGTCGAGTTTACCGAGTGTTAACTCAGTCAAACTCGTTAAACCTTCCGATTTTACCAGAAACCGAGTTTACCTCAGAGTTAACACGATTGTTGTACCTAAAAACGTAAACTCGGTAATCTCGGAGAGTTAACACTCGATTTACGGAACATTGATTGCGACATACTCTCTATAATAATATTCTCAATACACTTTTTTTTTATGAGATAGAGAGAGGGAGATAGGAGGGATGAGAGAGAGAGAGAGAGAGAGAGAGAGAGAGAGAGAGTGAGAATGGAGAAATTGAGAAACGAAGAGAGAAAGGAGATAATAGAGAGGGGGAGGGTGAGAGAAAGGAGAGAATAGGGAGGGGGAGGGTGAGAGAAAGGAGAAGAAAGTGACATTAACTTTTAAAAAAAAAACAATCTCAAGAAATCTCATCTTTTCATGAAAGACTTTTTCTTGTTAAAATTACACTACAAAATCCCACAAAAATCCATCAAAATCCAATTTATTAAACAATCCTTCGAAATTTGAATGATTTTGAATACCACAAGACTTTTTTTAAGTGATGAAAAGTCTTGATTGAATACCTCAAGACTTTTTTTAAGTGACGAAGAGTCTTGATTGAATGCCAGAAGACTTTTCTTAAGTTGCAAAAAGTCTTGATTGAATACCACAAGACTTTTTCATAATTAAAAACTCTTTTAAAATCCCATAGAATCCTAATCCAATACATCTCCCTAATTGTGGAGAAGTGGAGTCTTTGGGGTTCGAACTCCGACCCCTGCATAAGATATGCAATATCCCTTCATTTCTAACTATACTTTTAAACGAATTTGTGTATAAGAATATTATATCGATGATGTCATTCAAAAAGATAAAAATATATTTCTTTTTTGGAAAAGAAACTAACAAAAAGAAAAGAAAAATAAAAATGCAAATTGTATTTGCTATATTTTTTGTTTCATTGAAAGAAATAAGTATGATTTCTTACAATTCGAAAATAGAGAAATATACATACTTTTAATTTGAAACATTCAAAATTAACCACAGTCATAATTGAGGGGAGATATTTTGACTCCAAGAGTAAGTGTAATAATTTACTTCAAATTTTGACCTTTAATTGCAATTTTGATTAATGGTTTAGAATAATTGATATGGTAGAGTTTAATTTTATTTTCTATTGTAATCAGCACTTATCACTACAAAATAACAAAACAATAAATGTCATTTAATTGATTGATTTTTTTTTTCTTTTCCCATTGTTTGTTTTTTGTTTTCACGTTAAAAGAGTTTGTGAGGGTTAATGGTAAAATAAGCATTTTAATCCTTTTTTTTAGATGTATGTTTTTCCTATGTATACACTTTTTTTTACGATCATGAGCTCTTCAAAAAATGACAACAAAAACTAATTAAAACGGAGATGATTATTTTAATTTGTCGTTATTTATATAAGAAAATACACCAATTTATTTATTTTTTATGCAATTATTGTAAATAAATTGGATATAAGAAAAGACCAGGATTACTTCATCTATCATATTTTCTTTTCGTGATAGATTAGTACAAAAATGTGTGTTTACAAACAATATAAGAAAAGATCATGATTATATTGAAGAAACCAAATAAAATATGTCGTATAAAAAATAGTAAAGGGAGAAAAATAAATATACAATTCTTTAAATTTTACTATTGTTTTCTTTAAAAAAAATATATATACAATTTTTTTTAGCGTAAAAAAAATTAAAGGGAGAAGAAAAAGAAAATTGTGATCAAATAAAAAACTTTGATGCTTATTTTACCACTAACCCTAAAAAATTCTTTTAACGTGAAAAAAACAATGGGATAAGAAAAAAAATCAATCAATTGAATGACATTTATTGTTTTGTTATTTTGCGGTAATAAGTGTTGACTACAGTAGAAAATGGAATTAAAGCCTACCATATCAATTAATCCTAGCTATTAATCAAAATTGTAATTAAAGGTCAAGATTTGGAGTAAGTTATTACACTTACTCTTGGAGTCAAAATATCTCCCCTCATCATAATTTATACGCATTAATACAAAACAAACAGACGAACACATAATACCCATTTGTGTTTGTCCTCGTGAGTACGCATGGCAATGGGGCCGGGTGGAGATGGGTTTTGCCTTCTCCATCCCCATCCCCTACTCCCATGTACTTACCCGTTACACTACCCATATCCAACGAGGATGAGAAATTAAATCTGACACACGTCCCCAATGGGATCGGGGGTATTCCCACCCCATCTCCATCCCCGCAAAGAATCAATTTTTTTAAGCTTCAAGGATGATGTTGTAATGCATTATCCAACAATTTGCATTCATTTTAACATTTTCTTACCGAATAATTCGGTTTCTCCTTTAACTATCAGTGAAAGTTCTTATATCATCACAGTCATCAAACCAAATAACATGGCATATCATTATCAATCCCCTCAACAAAAACAAAAGTATGACCTTTCTACATTGGGGGTAGGGTTTTGGTATGGGTTCAGGGTAGGTACATATATCCCCGTTACCTGTCCCGTCCCCGTATTTTGAAATCGGGGAAAACCCAAATTCACATCCAAACCCAATAAAATCAGGGAAAACCCGTCAAATCAGGATTGGTTTGGGCGGGTACCCATGGGCATGGGTTTTTGTTACCATGCCTACTCGTGAGCTTAGCTCAGTTGGTATGGACAATGTGCAAGGTCCGGGGTTCAAACCCCAGCCACCACAAAAAAAAAACCATTTCTGCAGTATATAAAAAGATTAAAGGATAAGAAATTTTATGCTTGCTTTTTCATTTAATCGAATATATGTTAAACAAATTTTTATGGGTGATGTTATTAAAATAGATAAACATGATTTTGTTTGAATTTTTTTTTTTGACAAGTGTTTGAGTTTGTTATAATCCATTTATTTTGATTATCTCTATGTTTTTTGTTTCTCTCACTTAAAGGCTTCTCTCTCTAAAGCTCCATATAAATAGCTTAACAATAACCAAACGCCGTCACTCTCCTTCACTCACACACTCCAGTATTAGTGGTCTCTGTGAGCTCTCACACACTCTCTCTCTAAACCTTTCCGCAGCCACCACTCCCTTTCTCTCTCTAGAAATGATCGCATAATCACCGGAGCAATTCACCATCACCGGAAAATCGGAGATCTCTCAATCTCCGACAACCTAAATTACTCTCTTTTTCTTAATTTATTCACTTCCGATTAGTTTAGGGTTTATTGATTTTATCATAAATTATTGATTTTGATTATGGCTTCGGAAAGCATGGCTTCGGAGGATGTGAAGAGTGGCGAATCAGCGGTGACGAAGATCGTGAATTTGGCGGAGGAAGCTAAGCTCGCTAGAGAAGGTGTTGTTAAAGCGAAGCCTAACTATGCGTTTGGTAGCATCTGCAAATCTCTCGTTGCTGGTGGTGTCGCCGGAGGAGTGTCAGTTCCGTTTCTCATTTCTCAGAATTTTTTGAATATTTGAAGAAACGTATTTGTGAATTTAATATTTATTTGTTATATAAAAATGATTGATTAATTGGATGTATTTGAGGTTATATTCATTTATTATATAGTATAATTTTGATGCTTGAGATTGGTGTATGTTTTCATTGTTTGGTAATAATGAAGACTGAAGCATGCAGTTTTTATTTAAAAAAAAAACAATTTTGTTTTGAATTTGGGTTGATTTTGTAGAGTAATTGGTGATTGATATGAATAATTGTTGATTTGGCTTTTCTATTTGGTGAAGTATTGTGATTCATGAGCTGTTAAATTAAATGTAACCCCCCGAAAAAACTGATCTTTTAAATGTAAAAGCTTATTTGTTAGGTCTGGATTTTGTCTATGTTTACAAGAGCCCGTTTGGATTGGCTTATTTTTGAGCTTATGAATAATAGCTTATGCAAATAGATAGCTTTTATGTTAATTCATAAGTTCTCATTAACAAAAATTGTATCTTCATAAGCTGTTTTTTCATAAACTACCTTGACAAGCTTATGAATGATACAAAAAAGTTAATTTATTTGCATAAACTCAACAAGAAGCCAATCCAAACGGGCCCACTAATGTTATACCACCTTGATTACATTATTTTCCCGGTGAGGAAATCAGAAAATTAAGGAACGCTTAGCCAATTGGCAAAACTGCAACTATTGTTTGCATTAAAAGTAAGATACGCTTGGGTTCTGTAGTCAGTAGCAGTCGTAGTGGCTGCTATAGAGACACTGTGTTGTGAAGTAGCCCCTAGTTGTTATTCAAAACCCTACTGTGTTGCGTTTGAGAAGTGGCCATATATGGGCTCTAGCAGCCCGACAGTGAAGCTCCTGTAAAAGTGGAATGAACCCTCATTATAGTCATGCTGTATGTTTTTGGACTTTTTGGTTATTTCGCTCTAAAACTTATTTGCTTTGTATTGGGCTTGCATATTTGTAGCAATGAAATTTGATTGTTAGTTATGAATGTCTTTAATTGTGTATTCTTCTGTTTTTGAGCATTTTCACGTGTATGATTATTATTTGCTTTGGATGGAATCACTTGTGAAGAAAACCTTCAATTTTTTTGGGGCTCTGGAACTAGATTTGGCTTCTTGTGATTGTATGTGTTTTATAAATGTAACTAGAAGATTTCCATTCCCTTCATATCTTGATAGTAAATTCCTTGCTAACATTACAAATCCTGCCAATGCATGAATGTATGCTGTGGGTTGCTTTTAGATTTCAGTCAGCTGTGGTATAATTAAAATTACAACGACCTATAATCCAATTTGACTGGAACCTATTTCTTTTTGATAATTCCAAAATAGTTTCTTTGGTGTTATAATGAATTCGTATCAAACCAATTATTTTTTTTGTATCTTGCAGATCACGAACTGCTGTTGCTCCGCTCGAACGAATGAAAATTTTGCTACAGGTTAGTTTGTTTGGTTGTTTAGATTTACACTGGTATCATCTCTTCTTGCTTTTATATGCCGCGACGAACATTAGACTTGTATGTTTATATGCCGCGACAACATTAGACTGTATATCAGCATGCTTGTTATGATGTATCCTAATTTCTACAAATTGCATGTCACTTGGTCTTTCCCCCTGCAGGTCCAGAATCCTCATAACATAAAATACAGTGGAACAATACAAGGCCTGAAATATATATGGAGAACTGAAGGATTCCGTGGACTTTTCAAGGGAAATGGTACTAATTGTGCTAGAATTGTCCCAAATTCTGCTGTGAAGTTCTTCAGTTATGAGCAAGCTTCTAAGTAAGTTTTACATGTATACAAAATGAAGCATTAATTGTATCTTTGTCTAGAAGCTATTTTTTTACTTATCATTCAGGTGCAATATGTGATGGCAAATTGGCTACTGCAATCCTCTTTTGTCATTTTTCTTTAGGGGCACTCTAGTGGCTAAATGTTTTCAATCATTTCATACATCCTTTATATTTAACTGTTTTTCTCCTCTTTATTTCCCTGACAATTCCTTCTTATTTTGACAGAGGTATACTGCATTTGTATCGGCAGCAAACTGGAAATGGTACGTCTACCTTCTTTATTGTGGTTAATTTGTGTTGGCTTGGATTTATTTTTTAAAATTGATGAAGGGCAATGTTAGATTATATTTGAATGTTAATGAATTTGACCAGCCGGCTTTGCTCCAGATTTTTAAAAATGGACTGCAATTGCAGTGTCAGTGTTTTCAATGGCTTTGCAAATTGAGACAGTAATTGCGCTGCATTAGCTGTATTTGAATCATACAACAAATGTAATGTTTTCATCAAAACTTCATACAATATATCAAGCAAGCCAACATACCTAAAGCTGGCATAAATCAACTTTTCAATAAATAGTAGTTTGTTTTATTAAGTGGCAAATTAAAATAGAACTTTGTAGCGAAACATGGCGGTCTTTTGTGAGGGTTGGCTTGTATTTGAGTGATACCAAGTTAGCAACTTAATAAAATGCTCCACCGCCTTAAGTGTACATAGTAAATGAAAAGGAAAAAGTACTTGAGTATGCAAGCACGTGTATCTAACCAGTACTAGGATGGTTGTATAGGAATGGCTACCATTTAATAGTAGTCATACTCATGCATCATAAATACTGAAGCTATGTGATGGCTAGGGGCCAGCTTGAATATCCAATACACTAATACAGTGCTGAAAGTGAATATTTTTAATACAAATGATTTATTGGTGTTTCTTAAATACATTATTTCAGTAATCTTTTACATTTTTATTTTAAAATCATCAAACAACTCCAGTTTTCATATGGCAACATTGGCTGAAAAGATATGCGTATATAATTGTAAAAAAATTAGTAGATAATATTCTGACCTTAAGTATATTCCCTTGTACTTTCTGCAGAGGATGCTCAGCTGACTCCTGTTTTACGTCTTGGAGCTGGAGCATGTGCTGGAATAATTGCTATGTCTGCAACTTATCCGATGGATATGGTCCGAGGCAGGATAACCGTTCAGGTCCATTTTCTTTTTACCAAATGATTGCTTTTGTTGTTGTGGATTATATAAAGGGGGTTGTAATATTAATTGGAAAAAAGTTTTTTGCCAGAAAGTTTGACAGAAAGTTTTTTGCCTTGTATTGGCAGACTGAGAAATCCCCTTATCAGTACAGAGGAATGTTCCATGCTTTGAGTACTGTGCTCAGGGAAGAAGGACCACGTGCTTTATATAAGGGCTGGCTTCCTTCAGTAATTGGAGTTGTGAGTAATCTTTCCTGAATATCTCTTTTATGATAATTATGACCATGAATCCATTATGGAACATACTTTTTTTGGGTACAATTATGTAATCATGCTTTATTTACAATCTTCATGAGAAGTTGATACTGCATTTTAAAGCAACATAGAACATTTGTTTGTGGGAGCGACGTTGATCCCAAGAATGAGAAAAAAAACTCTGAAATATAAAACTGAATTCCTGCTAAGGTTGCTTGGATGTGTAGTTCTATGCCATCTTATGTTCCTTCATTAGCCTTCATTATTGCAAACATTTACATGCTTGGTCTTGTTTCTCTGTTAAATGGCTTAATAAGTGGGTTGAGCCTTTTTTATTCATTTAATTTTTTAAAACCGGATCTTTAATTTCTAACAATGGGTGTAGGATTTTAGGCAGGGTGCATCCCTAGGTTCTCTGTTCTTGGCTGTTTATGGTAGGATCTATTGGTAGATACACATATTCAATTAGTCATGTTATACCATTGGATAGTACTTACCTCAAAACTGTATCCAGGGAAAGGCAGATTGCATGATTCCCTACCGGCCCAAAAGTGAAAAGCTAATGCATTACATTACATGTTCTCTACATTTAGTATCACAATTTTACAATTTTTCAACACGATTTTTAGTAAATTCTGATTATTGTTAGGACTACCATAAGTTTGTTGTTAGGACTACCATGCAGCTTAACCTCGTACACACTTTAATCTATTGGGCCACATCATCTATGTTTACCAACCCCTTACCTGTTAACCCGTTAAACAAGTTGGCCTTATTTCTATTTTATTTTACGATTATTGCTCCCTCTCCACGGTCTGCATTGCCAATTACCCTGCATGACCCCTCAACACGAGGGGCTAATGACACAAATGTCTCCATCGGTTTCTCAATCTTAGCCAACACAGAGGGAGGAGCAAGTGGGATAGACACGGGGGTTGTACAATAGAGTGAAGTTGTTGGGATTTTCGAGAAGCATAGAGCATGTACAGTTCCCAAATGTTTCATTCCACTGAAAAATGAGACATCCAGTGATTCTCAAGATCATTGATGAGGACGTCAAGGAGTTTGAAGAGAACAGAAAAGTCGATATGGACCTGTTGGTGGTTTTGGCTTCTGTACGTAGTCAAGAATTTAGAGATAGATAGAATAGTTTGTCTTTGTTTTATGATTTTTAGAAGGAAAAATTTCAAAAGCAAAATAAAAGCAGTACAATACCATATGTTCACGTCAAATGGGGCATTCAAGATTTGTAGGGTATGACGATTTTTCTGACCAAAGGGGCTAAAAAAAAACAAAATTAAACATGTTAAAAGGTGAATAACCGGTAATCAAGTAAGAGGTTGACAAATTGGATGACGTGCTTCAATGGATGAGACTGTTAACGTGAGTGTGTCATTAACATTCCTATAATTTGGAACAAAAATGTGGTTAATTGTATCAACCTTTACCTGATATTGGTGCAATTAAAATTAAACTATGAGATATGATCACATGCAAGGTTACTGTTATGCAACATTCTTTGCATGTTTCATGATTATATTTATAATTGACTGTTATTGTTTTTTCTTTCTCTCTTCCGCAGATTCCTTATGTAGGTCTCAACTTTGCTGTCTATGAGTCTCTGAAAGATTATTTGATTAAAACTAAACCATTTGGTCTAGCCCAAGATTCTGAGTTGAGTGTGACAACACGCCTTGCCTGTGGTGCTGCTGCCGGAACTATTGGACAAACTGTTGCTTACCCTCTTGATGTCATTCGTCGAAGAATGCAGATGACCGGTTGGCACAATGCTGCTTCTGTTATAACTGGGGATGGAGTAGGCAAAGTCCCACTTGAATATACTGGAATGGTTGATGCATTTAGGAAAACTGTTCGGCACGAGGGATTCGGTGCATTATACAAGGGTCTGGTGCCCAATTCTGTTAAGGTCAGTCGTCTTCTAACAGTCACAATCAATTCAGGAAAAATTGTATGTACTTGATGTCTTGATCTTGTCTTAAGAGGAAGGCTTGCATTTTGCTTCCATTTATTTTCAGAGATATCACTATTTCTATGCATCTCTGGAAAATATGAGACACTTCACTTACACAGATACTTCCTGTGTGATTCCCTTAATCGTACAGTGAGATGTGAACGGGTCCTTCTTGTGAGATTTGACATGATAAGGTCGTGTGAAATGTGTTTCAATCTATTTCTTTATGAACATTCATGAATTGTTTAGATAAATCTTTTACACGAAAAGTTCATGTCAAATTTTAACAAAGTAGGATTTATTTTCATATGAAGTAAGCTTGTGTTTATTGAATATTTATTCACCTGAAATTAGTTTTACTGGTCTTAATTGAACAATTTTTTGTTTACCTCTAATTATAACATTATTTAACTCACTTGTTGTTTTACAGGTGGTTCCATCCATAGCGCTTGCATTTGTATCATATGAGATGGTGAAGGACATTTTAGGAGTGGAGATCAGAATATCAGACTAAAGCTTGATAGCCGCCCCATATTATCTGTTTACCTGGTGGTGTGGTTTTCTCCTCTCTTTTTTGATAGGCAAGGGGACATAGAGATGGCAACTTCAAATTATTTTCTTGTTTTTCATCTCACTGAGGATGAGTTTAGAACTCTAGAGTTAGTGTCTATAAATTTATTCCCTTGTTCCTATTTGTTTTCTTTGCAAACGTGCTGTAGTTTTCAGCTTCTTATTCATACTCCATGTCAATAAGTGTTGTGGAAAAACAATGCAATGACACATCTGCCTAGCTTTCTGCACTAGTTAAGAAAGCATTTTTCTTAGTGGAATTTGATGTGCTTGATATTTCCATTCTATGCCTTCCATACACTATCCCTAAAATAATATGTTTGGAATGATTGTGTTAAATATTTGAGTTGAAGTGTGTATGTTGCCAAGTATAAAGGTTAATTCAATTGCAATGAAAATGTGATTTTAGTTTGTTTAACAATGGTTTTATTGGTTGTCATAAGAAATTAGGACGCATGATTTATCTTACCTTCTAGTATGACTGCGATGTAATTGATGAGAGGATGCTTCAATTCCTAATTTGAGGGCATAATCACGGATGTTCTATTGTTTTTCTTGGTGTCAAGTAGAAGTAGCAGGGTAGGACAAACTCCTATTACTGTTCTGGTAGCCATTGAACGTAACTGTATCTGCCTGAGTTCATATTCAGCATTCCAAGTAGAAAGCTGGCACATTGAGTAGGCTATGTATGGTGATCCTTGATGACTACATATATAATAATAATGGTAACAGCGACATATCTCTTCATATCTAGACTAATGCTTGAGGCCGGGGTACCCATAAAGGCTATGTCCATAATTTCGCGTTCAAAAGTTTTTGGACACCTCTTTCTGCATATAACTAAGCAAGGTTAATGGAGGCAAGATTCGTATATGATTCACTTATTTTGGTTTTTTGTCTAGTGTATCATATGATTTTTCTTATAGAAAGTGAAACTATCATTACTATATGCCTAATTAAAACGCAAAGTAACATTTTGCCTGAATTTACCATTACCGACAAACTATTTTTTTTATTTTTTTTATAAAAAAATTATGATAGAAAATATTGCATTAATGAGAGACAAATAAAGAAACATCAATATAAACGCACTAAGCTCCTGCATCATTCAAAAGGAAAAAAGATCTCCGAGGGACCTAATTTTATTCAAGTAAGGTTTTCTGATGAATTCGAGGATCATATAAATTTCATTAGGGACGAGGATTCGAAATATCATACGAGAATGAATAATCATTTGTTTCCAAAAGAAATCAAATTTCTTGTGGATCCTATAAGAGCCGGCCGGTCTTTTTTTTATGACAGATGATCAACTTCAGCTGAATTTGAATCCTACTTAGAGGTTCACTCGAGATCGTAAATTATTTAAGAAAGAAGAAGCCTTCAAAGAGAGTCTGATAAAGTAGAAATGAATCTCAAGACACCTATGGTATGACCATAGTAAACATTTGTTAATACGCCAACAACTCTTAAAACAAGCAAATAGCACAATGTCAATCCAACACACCCCAAAACCATCACAATGTTGTAGCTTAAAGTAGACAAAAACAACAATTTCCAGGCTTTAGCATAACCCAGCACCAATGTTTCACAACCACCTTAAGCACACCAATATCAAGTTCCATCAAATGAACATCACCAATTATTATTCTAGCATACAAATTTGCACATGGAGAAACTAATACATTCGTGGCAAACAACACTCAAATCACAAAGTGGCACCAGTCTATTAGAACTTCTGTTTCATCAATCCTCACCAATAGCTGCTGCCATCTAAAAATCATCACCAAAACCAAATTATTATAAAACAATGCGAGGTTTGGTCCTTTTAAGAGGCTAGAGATGTTACTCCAATGGAATAAATTTCCAACCACTATACACCTGAGAGATTTCATGAAACATAGAAGACGAAGGACAATAACCGATTACTGTAAAATACTAACATTAGTACTACTGTATTTACATTTTTGTACTATATGAATATTAAATTATATTGAAGATTAATACTCCGTTTACAAAATGAAATCAGAAGATACAAAAATGCTCTCATTCACACCAAAACCAACCACACGCATGAGGCAAAGGGTGACTCATATTTCTGTTACAACTTAGAACAATGCAACACTGTCATTGCAAAACAACAACACTCACTATGTATCATTGTTCTCATTCCACCATCACTTCTCTCTCTCTAACCTCTTTCGTTTTTCTCTCCATGGATTCAGTATTCTCCACCATTCTCATCATTCTCGCTATTCTCTTCATCACCTTCATGCTTTCACTCATGCTCCGTTTCCTTCAACTCCGCATAAATCGCCGACGTCTCCTCTCCGATTCAACACCACCGCGATCACCACCACCATTGACGACGATTGTTACTGAGTCGCCTCCAGCTTCACTAAACATCGACTCACTCCCTCCGATTCCGTTCCATTTCACCTCCGATTCAACACCACCGTCGTCGCAACCACCTCAACCTGCGCCGGAAATACAACGAGCAATCGATTCACTTCCTACGTTTCATTTCTCCTCCATTTCCACGACCGCTACCGCCACTGCCGACTGTGCAGTTTGCCTTACCGCGTTCAGCACCACTGACCTCCTCCGCGCTCTCCCTAGGTGTTGTCACGCCTTTCACTCCGACTGTATTGACAATTGGCTCCGTTCTTCCAACCTCTCATGTTGTCCGCTTTGCCGTTCCACAATTTTCGCTTCAGAATCCGACCTCGCGGCGATTCTCCGATCACCTTCCGACAGTTTCCGAGTTGAAATTGGAAATGTGACTTATCCAGAAGCTGTCGGCGGAGACGCATTGTCATCATATTCCATTGGAGGATCATTCGATTATCGTGTAATGGAGGTATCGCAGGTTCCGGTGAGTGCAGTTTCATCGCGAACGGGGTCATTTCGTGGTTCTGGAAGGTTCTTCGGTGGAAGTAGTCGCAGAATCGAAGCTAACAGAATAGGTGAGGAGATTACCGAAATGTTTCGTTGGCTTTCAGGGGATTATTAGATTAATTAATATTGCTAATTTCTTCTAATTTGAATCAACCTCACTTTTGATTTTGATTTGAGGCATTTATCAGTAAAGGAAGTTTACATGGACACCCACCCAATTAGAAACCAATTAACTGCCACGTCAGACATATTGTATTTTCTTATAAATCTTTTCAAATGTATACTAGACTAATATGCAATTTTTTAGTCTAAACTAACATTTTAACCTCAACACTAGTATTATTAGTGTTAAAGACGGTACCACTAAACTACAGTTTAAGAGATTATTTGATGGTTGTTCATTTTAAAATGTTTTTGAAATTTTGGGACCTTATGGATTTTTTAGTACTTAATTTCTACTTTTTACTGACAAATTTAAGTTGTGAATTCTAGAAAATATGATGAATATTTTAATTTTTTTTTTGACGCAATAATTATTGAGGATGAAGTATTTATCCTGAGTAAATAGTCAATTTCCCCCTTAAAATTGTAAGTTTTATCAATTACCCTCTGAAATTAACAAAATTGCAGTTATCCCCTGAAATTTCACAACGGTAGTCAATTTACCCCATCCGTCAAATTTTTCTGTTAGTGAACATTACGTTTTGCAAATACCCCCCTGAAGTTTTGCACTTATGTGCAAAATGCCCTCCAAACTTAAAAATTTATTTTATTTTTTTCTTAAAAACAAACAATTAATAGTTAAATATTAAAGCTAACTATTAATTTTGGAGTTTGAAAAAACTACATACATATATACATCAAAATAGGGAAAAATGTGTATTTTTAAAGTGACAATAATGGTTATTTCTAATAGACAAATTATTATTTTTAGAGGTTATTGACTAGTTTGTGTTTCTCTCGGTGATTGTTATGGCACATCTTGTGCTGCAGCAATTACGATTTGGTGTTAATATATTCCATTTTTGTTTGTTCAATTTTTTTTTTATTTTTAGAGGTTTATAAACAAATTAATAATCAGATTTAAATTTATATTTTTTCCTTCACCATCTTAGTCTTTTAACTCCTCCAACTGCTTCAACAATTTGCTCAAACCATTTAAACTACACAACCCCCAATATTAATCCACAAATCATCCCATTATTGTCACTTTAAAAAATACATATTTTTCCCCATTTTGGAGCCTATTTTGATGTATATATGCATGTAGTTTTCCCAAATTCCAAAATTAATAGTTAGTTTTAATATTTAACTATTAATTGTTTGTTTTTAAGAAAAAAAATAATATAAATTTTTAAGTTTGGGGGCATTTTGCACATAAGTGCAAAACTTCAGGGGGGGTATTTGCAAAACGTCATATTCACTAACAGAAAAATTTGACGGAGGGGGTAAATTGACTAACGTTGTGAAATTTCAGGGGGGTAATTGAAGGTTTTTTTAATTTCAAGGGGATAATTGATGAAACTTACAATTTTAGGGGAGAAATTGACTATTTACTCATTTTATCCTTATTTAGAGTTTGTTTCGGACTAAGCCTCATGCCACGCCACCAATCCAACACATGATGGTCCAATAACCCATAATCCTCACCACATAAGGCATGACAAAAGACTTCCACTACACATAAGCACAACTACATCAACCTCAAAATCTCCAATAAACTTTTGCTTTCTCAGTCGAGTTTCACGGAATTAGTTACAATTAGAAAACCTTACGATTTCATGTCACAATGAGGGGGATACACATTTTTCACCACTTTTCCACCGACTCTCCTTTAGAGTTTGCAACATAATATCATAGTAACTCCGTCATGTCCATATTTATTAGCATTTGTTGGAAACCTTTTACTAATCATGCCCCACTTTTTCCACTTACTGCATTTGTTGAGTTGTTTTTTTTGTTGAGAGAATGAATTGTCGAGTGTTAAATACGGAATTGGATCCTCTTCTGCCTTTTTTTGTGCAGCTCCCTCTCATTTTCTAATTCAATGGTTGATTGGTTCATAAATGAACAAAAACAACACTAAATAGAGAGAAAAAAAAGTGAATGAAAGGTTTAGATTATAGTAGAACAAACAACATGAGAGAAATGGTTGGAGAGGATCCAAATCCATTGAAAACCACGGTACCACTAAAATCAACATAATAACACAAAAAAAAATTATTAGCGTCACTAAACAATAAAATGATAAAATATGATTAAAAGCTGAAGGTAAAATTGAAAGATAAAATGTCACGCTAAAACATAATTTCTTCATAAAAGGTCAAAAGAAGGTTTTTATATAATGTCTAATATTATTCCTATTGTTATGAATTATTTCTATTTTAATAAAATTTAACAAATTCTTTAATTAATAATTTCAATAATATCATAGACGTGATCAAATAAGCCAAAAGGGTAAAAATGAAAACAACCTGAAAGGGTATTTTTTTTGTCAGGTAGCTTAACGGCTAGAATTCACCTTATAGAGTGAATAAGTGGGGTGTTCGGGGTTTGAACCCCGACCCCTGCATATAAACCTCTCCTTTTAACACTACTGTTACACTATACCTCTCATTTTTACTGAGGAATGATATTTTGACAATCAATTTTAAACAATTTTGGGTGATAACCTTTTTCCTTCTTTTTTATTGGACAATAACAATAAAGAGGGAAAAAGGAAAAGAGAGAATAAAAATATAATGAAAGTATGAGAGAGAATTGTCACCAAAATTATCAAAAATAATTGTTTAAATAACATTTCTTCTTTTTATTACCCTTTAAAATAACACTAATGTTTTGGCAAAGAAAAATGACAGTAATGTATGGTTGACATCGATAACAATCTGACCACTGTTGAGCCACCACATGCAACTTTTTGACCGTAAAATCATACTCGTGTCACCTTACCAGCCACCTAATAATATTACAGTATTTCTTTAGTTATTTGTAAGTTGTTTTCCATTAATGGTTAATAGTGCTATATTCACCGTAATATATGTCATTTTTTATTTTTCAATTATAATTTTTATTTATTTATTTCTCGTAAAAAAAATTTGTTTTTGAATACCCCTTTAATAGGTTATTAAAAGTCCCCGTAAGTATAACTCAGTTGGCAGAGACAATGCATTATTATATACAGAGGTCGGAGTTTGAATCCCGGACACCCCACTTATTCACTTTAAAAGTGAATTTCTAGCCATTAGACTATCTGACCAAAAAAAAAAAAATTTTTTTACAGGAGGAAACCGAAAATGACCTATTTACAGGGGGTAAAATATCATTAACCCTATAATTAATAAGTATCATCATATTTCATTTAATTTAATTGTAGAATTTATTTATTGATATATTGAGTCATTTTAAACTTAACTTAGTTGATAAAGATAATAAATAATATAGATAAAGTTTAGGGTTCAAATCCGACCACCACAAAAAAAAAAAAAAACTTGTGAATTCTTTTTAGTTACAACATTTATTTTACTTGTGCGTCATAGAATTAGCCACCATGAATATACTAAATAATTAATTTGTGTGGCACATTAAACATGCTTAAGAGTAAGAGACAACTGAAATTGCCACAAACATTAATCACAATTGCTGCAATCATGCTTAATTTTTGTGTATGGTTCAAAAATAGTATCTATCTATAGCACACTTAGCTTTTGTTTTTTTACAATAAAGTATATAGCTTCTTTAAATGTGTGAATCAGGCGGCATCATATGAAACACTAATATCGTGGCTGCACTTTTTGCCTCAGACGTGGACAGCCCCATCTACACTGATTCTAATTAATGAAAAATACAAATATTATTGAATTCTGTCCATAAAAATTCCTATAAATATCTTCTGAGCACAAACAATATACTCCTAATTTTTTTTCTTTATTCTGAACTCAAGTATTTATTGGTTTCACTATACATTACTTGTCATTGTTGTGATCAAGATATTTTCCTCTCCAATAACTCTCTGGTTAGTCCATATGTTCTTTATTTTATCCTTTCTAAATTTTCTGATATCATTGTTATTCTCTCTCCAAAGGGTTACTTTGTTCATTGGTAATTTAGTGTTATTGCTCCATATACTATCATGTGATGTGACCAAGTTTATCATATGCTATTCAACATGTCTGTTCTTTTTCTTGTTATAAAGAAAATATATTCTATACATCTATGTTCATGCAATCATTTGAAGGTATATATATATTTTTTTTAGTTGCTTGTTGATTTTCAGTCATATTCACAATATATGTTGTAAAATAAACTTATATATTGATCTAAATTTGATTGAAGGAACTGCATGAATTGGTTATTTATAAGACATGACTGCAAATAGTGGGAGAGGAACTGAAGAGCATAAGAGGAAAATCAATGACCCTTTACCAAGGTCACCTAGATTATGCACACCTATTAGGAAGGAAAATGTGATTGGTAATGAGAATAATATTTTAACTAGAAATTTTGCTTCCTTAGCTGGATCTGGACCTCCTAGTACTAGTTTTTGTTCCACCACAGATCCTAAACACATTGTTGAAAAATTACATGTTAGGAATAATAAGAACTTGAATGTGGCTTTAGGTATCCCTCCACATAATTTTAGACAGCATCAGAGAAATCAATTAGCTATTGAGTCTAAGTATAATAATAGCTTGAGTAGAAAAATTGCACAGAAATCACTCAGATTAAGCAAAGGACAAAAGGGAATTGATTCTAGAAAGAACTTGAATCATGAACAATATAAGGCTTTTGCTAATATAGGCAATATGGATAATACACATTTTGTTAGCAGTAAAATGCAAAGTTCTTCTGCTACATCTAGTTATCCTCAATTGTTAGGAGAGAAAACAGTGAAGGGAAAGGGAATTCTTCATAATGTGATGTCTGGCGCAGAATGTTTTAACGATGGACTCAACTTAAGAGCGTGGATGAAGTCTGAAAGTCATAAAGTGAAGAAATCAGAAAGGCTGTATATATTTAAACAGATTTTGGAATTGGTTGATTTTGCACACTCTCAAGGATTTGTCTTGGAAGACATAAAACCATCTTGTTTCGTCTTATCGCCTTTGAATAAAATTAAATACATTGGTTCATATAGCCAACATGTGTTTGATGACCAAAAATCATGTTTCACCGTATTTAAGTCATGCCTTAAGGCTATCATGACCTGCAACGGAACAAGGAAAATGCCTTGGGAACAAGATAACTGTGCTTGCCAAAATTTGAGTGCAAAGAAGCAAAAGCTATGTGAAGAGAAAACATCTCTTAAGGAGCAGCATCACTTCAACTGTATTCATGGCTGTGACACAAAAATGGACATGGAAACAAGGGTTAATAAAGAAAGGTTGTGGCTTGACGATTCGAGTTATCAACATGCTTTTGCAGAAGAAAAACAGTTTATTTCTGAAACAATTGAGTTTGAAGAGAAATGGTATTCTTGTCCAGAAGTGCTCAATGAGGAAGCTTGTACATTTTCATCAAATGTTTATAGCCTTGGAGTTCTTCTTTTTGAGGTCAGCAAATTTTTAACACATTTTTATTACTTTCATAAACCTTTATCCTGCATAATTTCCTCTCGATATATAGCCAAAATATTTTGTTAAGTTTCACTAATTAAAATAACCACAGGGCTGTTATGCACAATTTAATCTAACCTTAGGAAATGAAATTGATACATATATGTTTTGACTTACAAGTTTTATTCCAACTTCTTGGATTAATTATGCTATCATTTTTAACTATTGAGTTGCTTCTCAGTTTTTAGATCATCACCCTATAATTATTCATAACCTATTTTGTTAACATTTTAGTGGATGCTTCTCACAGTTGCTGTGCAATATTGAGTCATTGGAAGCACATTCAACTGTGATGTTTGATATGCGTCATAGAATCTTACCGCCAAAATTTCTATCACAAAATGCAAAGGACGCTGGTTTTTGTCTATGGCTTCTGCACCCTGAACCGTCTTCTCGTCCCAATACCAGGTAAAGCATTATGCTGCTGTTCTTATGATGATGCTATTATTCTGAATGTATGATTTTTAATGGCTGATAGAATATTGTTATTGATGTTCGACGACTATTCTGTTTCATTTATAATATCTTAACTATCTTTTTATGTATAACAGGATGATTTTAGAATCTGAATTTATACGCGAATTAGAGGCATCAAACTCTGGTGATAATAATGTTATAGTATCTGAAGACGATGTAGCTGACACACAGGAATTACTGCATTTTCTAATTTCAGTTGAAGAAGAAAAGAAAAAACAGGAAGCTAAATTGGCAGAAGAGCTACATTGTTTGAACGAAGATATTAAGGAGGTAGAAGGAAATCATTCGTATGGAAGTGATTCAGCATTTCCATCGTCACAATTGAACTATCTACCTTATCATGATTCTTCCAGTAAAATTATTAGTAGATCTTTTCCAAGTTCATTTGTTGATGAAGCAAAATTTATGAATAACATAAGTCAGCTAGAGAATAGTTACTTCTCCATGAGATTCCAAGGCCCGCTCAAGGAAGCTGCAGCCGCCAAAAGCAGTGATAAAAGTGTGATGGAAACCAGATGGAGATTGCCTCATTTAGAGAATGTTGGTAATGGGCCAAAGAGAATTCAAGGTTCTATTGGTTGTCTAGGACCTTTCTATGAAGGTATATGCAAATTCGCTCGTTACAGCAAGTTTGAAGAGCGCGGAACATTGAGAAACAGTGATCTTCTTAGTTCTGCCAATGTGATATGTGCCTTAAGTTTTGACCGTGATGAAGACTACATTGCAGCCGGTGGAATTTCAAAGAAAATAAAGATATTTGACCTTAATGCTATTTCAAGTGATTCTACAGACATTCAGTACCCCGTTGTCGAGATGTCAAACAAATCAAAGCTCAGTTGTGTGTGCTGGAACAGTTATATAAAAAACCATCTGGCATCTACTGATTATGATGGTGTGGTTCAGGTGTGTATTTGTAATACTTGCAACATTTACATTACATTTGATGAAAACTAAGATATCATTGCTTTTTCTTCTGATTGTTTCTATGTTTTCATTAACATTAATGTTATGTGACATGGTTGGATTCAGATGTGGGATGCAGGCACTGGTCAGCCACTGTCTCAATACATGGAGCACCAAAAGAGAGCTTGGTCTGTTCACTTTTCGGCGTCCGACCCAAAAATGTTTGCCAGTGGAAGTGATGACTGTTCTGTCAAACTATGGAATATCAGCGAGGCATGCTTCTTTTTATGCATTTTGATTACAAACCATAACTTAAAACAGACTTTTGATATAATCTCAGAAGTTATGTAGAAGAATAATATGAAAAGAAATATAACTATATGACAGGAAGGAAATTGATGAGTAGAATGTTTATGCTTCACAAAAAATAATATAATTATCTCATAATGCTGTTGTTTTTTGCAGAGAAATTCTATAGGAACCATAATGAGTCCGGCAAATGTATGTTGTGTTCAGTTCTCTGAATACTCCACAAATCTTTTATTTTTTGGATCGGCTGATTACAAGGTGTACGGTTATGATCTTCGTAACACTAAAATTCCTTGGTGTACGTTACCTGGTCATGGAAAAGCTGTTAGCTATGTAAAATTTATAGATGCACAAACAGTTGTGTCTGCTTCCACTGATAACTCTTTGAAGTTATGGGACTTAAAGAAAACTAGTTCAGCCGAGTTGTCATCTGATGCTTGTGACTTAACCTTTAGAGGTCATAGTAATGGAAAGGTTGGTTTCTCTACTCATGTCACCTCACTTTTTGTTTTCTTTTGTCTATTCTAATTGTTTCTTGTTCATCGTTCTTATCCAGAATTTCGTTGGTTTATCTGTTTTGGATGGATACATTGCATGTGGTTCAGAATCTAATGAGGTATACTTTTTAATTTATTTTTATTTTATGATATAGTACATTAGTCTGTTTGGATCTCTGGTAAGCTGATTGTATCGTGAGACTAGCAAACCGTTTCACATTCTACGCTACATTTAGCCAAAGAAATTAGTTTCTCATAATTTTTGTGGAATTTTTTTCTTTTTATTACTCTACGGCGTTTTAGGACTCTGATCATACAACAGAGTTACATATAGACTAAGCTCAATTAACACTGTTCTTGCTTTCATAGTTCATGATTATATGTTCTTGTATTATTGTAGTGTTGATGAAACTCCTTCGCAGATACCACTTAAAATTCTATGTCCGATAATTTGTTGAATTCAATATCAAATGAGGGATCAAAAGATACACATTATGATTTCATTTTGAACATTTCTATTTTTTTCTACCTTTCAGGTTTACTGTTATCACAAATCTCTACCAGTGCCAATGGCTTCTCACAAATTCGAGTCAATCGATCCCATTTCTGGTCATTCAAACAGTAATGATAACAATGGACAATTTGTTTCTAGTGTCTGCTGGAGGAAGAAGTCTAACATGCTTGTTGCAGCCAACTCAGTTGGAATTGTGAAACTACTTCAGATGGTGTGACAGATACATTTTATTTGGCTCAGACCAGTGATTTATTCAGGCTTCAATGATTAATGACGAATAAAGCTTAAATGGAGAGGAGAGGGTATAGAGTTTAAATTGTTTCAAAGAGGCGTGCAACAATGTCTCTTTAGTTTTCATAGATAGGTAATCTTGTTAAGATTTTGTTATCTACAACATGACATGAAGAACACTTTTTTTCCTAAAATATGAACAAAATAAGCCGAACGAGATATATATGAAGCACATACATATATATAGGCTTTTGAAGTTAATCACAGGTGAAGCTGTATCATGAAGTCTCTTTAAAATATCATCGAGTGGCAAGCGAAATTCTTCTCATTCATTACTGCAATGCAGAAGTTTTCACTTCAAGAACTTTACATATATGTGATGTATCAAATAGGAACACCAGTAGATTGAACTTGAAGCTATGTCAAATTTGTTGTTTTACAGCATAGCTCCTTCTTGCTTCTATATATCCATGTTTGTAAGACTGCAATCTGTTGAGGAAGTGAGGGACATATTACTAACTAAAGCAGATGACACCCCTAGATATTCTAAACTTCCAAATCACTTTTATCCAAAAAAAAGTACATGATATCATTCAATTTAACACCATCATATAAAACTATGTAAAAGTTGAATTGCATGAAAAATTATATCTTTGTTGAAGATTGGCAAGGAATGCAATCTTAGGTAGGATGGTTTAAACTTTTTTTTTTCTATTTTTTGTTAGTTTTCTGCTATGTTTGAAAGATTTTTCTAGCCAGCACCATAATATTGTAATCTTCGGTTTATATTTCAACCTAGTCAGAAAGGATAAGAAAATTGTGGAGGAATTTTTTTTCAATTTTCATGCATTGAAGAGACTCTTGATGTGGTATGAATACAAGGAGTCAATCACAGTACTTTTTGCTTTCCTATCCTTATTCACAAACTACTTATGTCACGAATTCCTTAATTTAAACTATACTTGAGTTGATTATGTGAATTCTTCCTTGCAAATTGCAAATGATATGTTTTGATCTAAGCTAGCTCAGAGTCTGAGACATGACCAGAAGATGATCTTCTTATTATCCTTGGAGTTGATAGTAGATGTTTAGCTGAATTAATCCGCATGCTTCTCAATCGAGGGGACATTTGTGGAGGTCTATCTAGTCTCCCTTTCGGTGTAACTGCATTGACAAGCACATGAAAATGTTAAAAACCAGTTAGAATTTATTCAAACATTGTTCTTCACACACCCTTGAAAGTGATGACTGGACTCAGTTCAATATTATGCTAGACGCCATTTTTGGATTCCTGATATTATAGGTAAAGTCCTAAAATCACAGGCTTTCAAGTTACTTTGCATGCCACATAATAATAGCTATTTGCTTTTTTGCATTGACCATTGATGTCAACATGGAAAGGTAAAATACTTATGAGGTTCTTCCTTGCAGGCAATTTTGCATCATTAGCATGATGTGATGATGTAAGTAACTTAAAAATAAATGATCAAGTTAGTAAAATTCACTAAATTGTCATTAATGAATTTCTATCCTTTTAGAACATTAGCTTCTTAAACAAACCTGCATTGCTGTATTGAAGAATTTCATGCATACTACTAACAAGAGCCGAAGAAAAGTTCGAAGCTAACCTGGTTGTTTGATCCTCATATCTAGAGATTTCCTGGTCGTAAGCCTCCTGTTGTTTACAATCTCAGGTGCAAGTGAAGATTTCTTTTCTGTTACGGATGGAAATGGCTCGTCACCAGAAGTAACAAGCTCATCACCACATGCCGAAGCATCACTTCCAGATTCAGAGAAATCCCTAGAGCATGTTCTTACTTTTTCACGCTCAATAACTCGATAAGCAAACATTTGAAAAGGAATATTAGATATTGGCGACAATTCAGAACTTCCCCAAGAAGGAAACTTCCTCAAAAGTGCTGACTCTATATCACAGTAATCTACAAGTGGCACTGGCGGGTCTGTCTCTCTATTGTAACCAGGATTCAATACAAGAAATCTTTTTACATAACGAAGAACTCTACATATGGACGAAAAATTCGGACGTTGATTTGGATCGGTATGCCAACATCTCTTTGTTAAGTTGATAACATATTTCGGTGAATTGAGTGGAAAAAGTGGCCTCTCTCCTGCCCTTATGTTTCTGCTCATTTTCTCCCCTTGAAGATGACTATCTTCAAAAGGAACTTTTCCAGTTAGAAGCTCAAAGCAAACCATTCCAAAACTGTACACATCAGATTTCTCCGTGTACTTGGATATCGACACACCCCCTGAGTGTTCTTGCTCTTCAAGTACCTCTGGAGAGTACCAAATGAATGAGAGGGTTCCATTTTGATTTGCATTCCCTTTCTGGTTCAAGTCCTTAACAGAAGGTAGACCGAAACCTGATACCTTGCAATGCAAGTAACCTTCTGGAGAGGTACTTCTAGGCTTAACAAGAATGTTTGAAGGGTTTAGTTCTCCATGATACACTTTCTTTGAATGAATATATTCCATTCCTCTTGCAATCTGAAGCATAATATCAACCGCTACATGAAGCAAGAATGGTAATCGCTTCCTCGGACCATAAACCTCTTTAATATGATTGCTAAGTGTTTTGCTCATCAGTTCCATCAACAGAAAACATTCTTTCTTCTCCTCATCAGTAAAACCACAAAGACAGTCCATTATATTTGGATGTGAAAGAGATAAAAGTTCTTTAATCTCACTTTCCAAAGCATCAGTGTCACCAGAACATTGTCTTAAAACAAAATATTCACCTAACCATTGAATCTCTTTGTACTGACTTCCATTCCCTATTCTTCTCCTCACCTGATAGTCCTTAGAACAAACCAATATTGAACTTGAAAGAAGCTTAGCTTCGAGTGATTCTGATACTTCTGAATTCCTCGAAAGTAAATCTATTAATTTCTTCTCATACTTTGTTGCAGCATCTGATACTTTCTTTTCATGGATTTTGTTGAAAAGAAGCCATCTATCTTCCTTCCAAGCCGTATCATAGCGGTTGCACAAATCCTGAGTAATGAGGTACTGCTTCCCAAATTTCCACTTGAAAAGCTTCATGTCTCTAAATTCTTTTCTATACTTATTGGAATTGATAAGCCTCTTCCTTTGCATCTCATCTTGATCCCAACCTGATGTCTCGGAAGCCGATTCAATAGCTTCGATCACAATAGGCATGCAACATAGCAAATTGTGTATGTAAAACTCAACACAATCTGTGTTGTGACACAAGGTAATGGCTTTAGCCCAAAAATCCTTTATTTCCAAACAATGCCTAATGTAATTTTCTCCTTCTTTGAAAATCTTATGGATCTCTCTTAAGGGGTGTTCTAGAACTTTCCACTTTCCATTCTTCTCTTCAAATTTCAGATTCTGTATGATCTCATCTGCAATAGATTCATATGCAAAGCTGAATACATCTAGAAGAAGACAACATTGTCTCTGATTGATTTGAATGTTCTCTCTGAACACCATCACAGCTTTCAAACTTCCTAGTGCCTCACCAATTTGTCTAAATTGTTCCATAACTAATTAACTCTGGTTTTGATCTTAAACAAAACCTGTAAATAAAAGAAGTGGTGAATATTCTTTCACATTCACAAACAAAAACCAATGTACTTCCATTTTCTTATATTATTACCGATGTCTACGTGACAGTGTCGTGTTTGGTGTTCATGTCATAGGTAATTCATCAATGAGTTTAGATGCTAACCAGATAAGAATTGTGGCAAAGAAGGAGATTGATAGATCAAGCTCCTTCTATTGTAAAACTGATGCAGTTTAAAGCATTTTCAATGTGACTTAAAACTAATGAAAAGTTCCTTAATTCATCATATACATTAAAATGAACAGAATGTTTTTTTTGAAAAAAATATATGTTCTTGGTTATCTATGTAAGATGTGACACCACTAATTTTCCAAGAGATTGAAATTGTAAGGAACCAAAAAAAATATATTGAAAAAAATGGGTCTTTGTTAAAATGATGAACTTTGTAACATTAGAAAAGACTAAACAACAAAATTTCCGGATTGTGCTATGATTCAAGATTAGATTATCTTTTGAGTGTTGAGGTAAACCACTCAAACATTCCCATTGTGAACGGTTCTGTGGGGAACATAACATAATATTTCTCCGAGTGTTATGGCTTTTTCTGGTTTGTTTCATATGACCAATTCTTTCTATGTATACTCATCACTTTATACGTGTCTCATGACAAAAAATCTTCAAATATTCTTCATATGGTACTTCTTGTCATATACCAAAAAACATCAAAAATTGACAAAGATAGAGAAATAAGAAGTGTAAAAAAGTTTCCTAAAAAATAAGTGTAAAAAAGTTTTATGCTTAGATCTAATGATGTGTTGCACATATGATAAATCATGTGTTTTTAACTCGTTAAATGTTATGGAAATACATCTTAAATGTATGTGTAAAACTTATTTATACTGACGTTATGTATAAATTAAACACGGAAAAATAACTAGGTATGTTTGATTTGCTAAAAAAATGAAGACCGTGCAAAACAATTCAAGTTGTATAATGTTTGATTTGTAAAACCGTTTTAGGGACATGACAAACTTGAGCAAGGGACGAAAAAAAACAGAAATTCTTATCCCTCACCAAACCACAACACAACTTTTTACCACACGTACAAGTTGTCTAAAATATCAAAATAACATTTTGTCTAACAACAATCGTATAAAACCAAAAATTATTCAATACCATAAAAATTTATATTGTGATGTGTTGTTCTGTTTTACTGTTTTGTAGATCAAACGCACTCAAACATTACTATTATATCCCCGTGAGTTTAGCTCAGTTGATAAGAATAATGCATAATATATGTAAGGTATGAGGTTCGAATCCAAATCACCAAAAAAATTATAAGATAATTAGATATTCTTCTTAAAAACAAAATAGATATTTGATCATAGCTAATCGGTCTTGACTCTTGATGATGGAAGAAGTAAGAATTTCCGTTGAAAAAGTTTAGGGCATCTTTTCTGAAGTAGCGCATGCATGCATGCATGCATGCAATGCACTTGTTTAGACATTCAAGAAAGAAAGGAAGCATTCATTATTGATAAACAGACTTTTTTCTTTCTTTCTTTTCTCTTTTAATTAATTATCTCTTCAATATTCCTCTTTTGGAACTCTCACGAATATTGAAGGTGCGTGTCACTCTCTGCATGCTATCAATTTTCCACATGCCTATTGTTTGTAGTTAGTTGTGAATGTGGACTCCATCTTCCTTCTGACACTTTTTTAATATACTCGGTATCACATATTGCACATATAGAGGGACGATAGATATCACCAAACTAACTACTTAAATGATAATATTTGTTTCATAACTGATAATTGAAATTGTCTTCTTTGAATCAAACTTCTTTTATTTTCTTTTTGTCTATCCTTTAGCATTTCTTCCTCTCCTGTAACAATATACCAGTAATTAACAAATATGACGGTAAAAAAATTGTGATTTTAGCAACAAAAAAAAATGGAAATAGGATTCTTTTATTTGTTTATGGGGTTCAAATGATTGGGGGGACCGAATAAATGGGGATGTTGGAAGAGGGGGAGGGGTTGGCACATGGGGCATTTGGGTCATGGGAGTGCATGAGATGAATGAGAAAAAAACTCCATTTTTGTGCCATAAATTGCATATTGTTATTGGATTATTAGTCTATAAAATAATTACCAACAAAAGATAAAATTAAGAAATACAGGTAAAAAGATAAAGAAATAAAATAAACAAAAACATTTTTGTTTTTCTAAGAAGTCAAATTTGCCCAACAAAACTGACATTGAACGAATTGAAATTATAAATTATCAATAGTAACATATGAAGCAAAGATATGATACTGATACAATACAACAATGCGGGTAAATTTTAAAATTTAATATTTATTTTGTAAGTACGAAAAAAATATTCTTACACTCGACTTCTTTTGATAAAATATTTATTTATTCTTAACAAAAAAAATTATTCTTTTTGTTTTTGGTTAAAAATATTAATTTATTCTACTTGTTTTTTTAGATGATTTTTTCTACTTGTTTGATTTCAAAGCTTCTGTATTCCACCGTCAAGCTATTAAATTTGACCAATTATATTTCCAACCCGTGGTAGGCACAGCTGGTAGTGAGCATTTTAGAGATAGTCCTGCAAACAATATTTTTTTGAAATTGGATTTATTTATTATTCATAACTTTACGTCTCAATGATTGAAAATGGAGTGAGCACTTAACATTAAAAAAAAATTGAGTAAAACTCAATTTAATAATAAAATCGTAAATGAATGAATTAGCAAATATATTTATGATGATCCAATGAAGACCAATGTCTGGGTTGATTTTATCATCTACTTCCTGCTTTGGTGTTCTTCACATGTTATTGAAGGCACATGATAAAGATGATGTCATAGACATATATATATATATATATATATATATATATATATATATAGTGTACAACTACTACACCACCACTCTTCTACCACATGCATTCAATTGTACATGGAACATGCCTTCTCAAGAAGTAAACAAACAAAACACACTGCCATAAAATACAAATCCCTTCCATTTTCATAACATATTTGGTCGGTGTCACAATTTTTAATATATACTTCATTTCCTCTTTTAAAAATAAAACACACATATAAAGTGGAATAAAAACTTTATAGTATTTTTATTGGTTAGGTAGTTTAATGATTTGAAATTCATCTGACGATGAAAAATTCGAGATACGAACTTGATCTCTTATGCTCATTTGAACTCCTGTTATTTTTTTTTTGATTAAGTAGTATAATGGTTAAAAATTCATCTCTTAAAAGTTGATAAATGAAGTGTTCAAAGTTCAAATCTTAACCCTTATATATCATAATGCACTCGTTCACCAACTATGTATTATCTTTTAGTTAAATGTTTCCGGACATTTTGTTGTTGTAAAAATGTTTTGAAGTCGTTAAATAATAATACGGCAATGTATTATTGGATATGTGCACAAAAAATCCATTATTTACGGTCATACACTTCTATGGTTCTATATGTAGCAAATGATAAGTACAAATGTTGGAAAGATGCTTTTATTCTCAGTTTTGTAGGGAGGAATAAGATACGTCCAATTATAGATTTTAATTCATATCATATATTATATTAAAACTGATATTTTAACTATAGGTATCATGTGATGAGTTAGGCACATCTGATAGAACCTTCTGATCGTCTTAAATTGTACCGTATTCAATGTTAGAGTTCATTCATTGATAAATTATACATTAGTTTTACACTTCAGTTATTTGACATCATAATTTTGCATTTGACATATAATTTTGATGTTAACAAATCATGTCTCTGAATTTTATCAACCTTCTTAAGTTTCGGGAATTTTTTTTACATTGTCAAATTTCAACCTAAATTTTTTGTACTAGTAGTACTTATTTGTCTTGACTATAATTATTTTGCTGTGAAAAAAACTTGTGACAGAAAACCATTTGCCAATCTGACAAGTTAGGATTCAGCTGAACCGACTCAACCTTATTTTTGAAATGTGAAACTGGCTCAGTCATAAATTATTTGTCATTTTAGAAAACTACATTATATCTATTAATAGCTCATTGGCAACCAAGTGGTGTCTCCAATTTGCCATTTGAATTGCTTTGTACACAACATTATGATACATAACCTTCATAAAAGGCACAAGCTTATTTTTCTCAGAAAATATTCTACTCTCTATATATATAATCTAGTGTATATATATAACCCAAATCTTTTACAAGGATTTTTACAATTTAACAAAAAATAAAATATTCATTTGGGCCAGACCATAATGCATCCTCCATGACCCCATCAAAATCACCTGGTTAAAGGTTGTTTTTCTAATAGAAGATGCAGCCAAGATGTCACAGTGACACTAATGAGATATACACACCTAACTGCATATTTGGAATTGCAGTGAATTTGACGAAATCACGATAGCACCTTAATTTTGTTGAAGCATCAAAATGCAGCCTTTGCCTAAATCACAGTGACACATTGATTCTATCTAACTCACTGCCGATCCAAACATGCGCTAAGGAGATGAACTATCATCATCCGAGGAACTGTAATGTCTCTTTCCATGTAATCCAGGAAGTGGTTGTGGAAGCATAGGGTTCACCGGAACAGGAAATCTATGAGCAGAACTAATCATGGTCCTTTCATTTATATTAACAACTTCTTTGCATACCCTATCAAGAACCGTTAAGAAGTCTCTTACTACCATGAAGATTCTAAATGGATGAGCTTCTTCTTTAGATAAGTTACCATGAAAATACTCCGTGATCTCTTTCACAAGTGATAAAGCAACACTTTCTTGTGCTTGAATTCTTAAAATCTCCTCCTCGGCCATTCTCATAAACTTATTCATTGATTCTGCAAATTTGCGAACGGTTTCGTCTGATCCCACCGTTTGATTCAATTTCACGATCTCGGCAATGTGTGTGATTCCTTTTGAAAGTTTAGAGACTTCGCTCGTGAGGACTTCGGAGTCCATTGTCGCGGCCTTCTTCACATTCGCTAGATCGGAACTTAGACTAGATACTACTTGAAGACCAAGTCTTCTGCACTTGGCATCGTCAATCAATGTTGCGCTCGGTGTTTGATTAGTAGAAGTATCTGAATGACGAGCTCCTTCTGTTCTAATGATTTCCTGTACAACAAAGTGTAGAAGAGTTGTTTTACCGTCTGCGCCTTTAACGTCAACCAGCTTGAGAAGTGTATCGAGCTTGAATGCATGCGCATCACCTCGGTTTGTTCCAACATTCATGCGGTTCCCAGTTTTGAGCACGGCCTCTAGAAGCTTCAAGAACATTCTACTGTTTCGCAGCTCTTCACATGCAACCTGAAACAAATGTTTCGATCAGAAAATGGAAGAACCGTAAATTATGGGACATCACTACCGGATTCTACTACACTATCATTACACTTTACCTCTAGAGTCTGAAAGGATTTACGAATATACTCCACTTCAGATTCAAAATTGGCTATGTAAAGCATAGCTTCCACCCTTTTAAATGCAAAAGGTACATCGAGAACTGCCTTCAAAAATTTCTCAGCAGAACCGAGTTTGTTTGGAGAGTCGTCTTTATGTTCCTTCAATTTGCGCTCTTCTTCCTTGCTTGGCGCCATTTTTAACAAGCTTTCAAGTAGTTCAGTTCCGAGTGTATCAGTAACACCTGTTAAAAAGGCAAATTGGTTTAACTTATTTACTTAATCAATATCTAAAAACAAGGGCTACAAGAAACCTTTCAAAACACATCATAACAAGAGTTTAAATTTTGTAAAAAGTTTTACATTTTCAAAAAATCACAAACAGTCATAGGTATGACTTTAGAAGTGGCTACAATTGAAGTCAAATGTTCTTAATGACCTAACGATTATGATTAATTAACAATGTAAAAAAAACTTTACACTGACGGTGTATATACGTTTAAATCCTTGTAATGATTCACGTTTATGTAAAGATAAAATTTAGAAAGGACATTATAAAAGAGAGACAACGAAAGAATTGATTTATGATGCACACATTTATGCTTTTACTAACCAGAGGATAGCTATAAAACAGCATAACAAAACTGTCCAGTAGCTTCAATTCAATCAATTGATTGATATATGTAATAATAATAACAACTCCACCTAACTTCTTAAATTAAATCAAAGCAAAAGATGTTTGCCAATTTAGTGTTGGTATAACTCTATTGTTTTTCCTTTAAATGTGCAACTACCATTTGCATACCATTAACTAAAAATCATGTGCAAATAGGTAACAAATCTAATCCAAAGATTGCGAAGAAACGAAAACAAACAAGGATTTACATAAGTGATGGCTTAACCACAGCACCTAACTAAGAAATTCTTCAACAACAGATCTAATCAATAATTACTTACAACAAAACAAGAGGAGAAAATAAAATACAAACCTTCCAATAGGGCTTCACACACTTCCTCTACCGTAACATTAACCGCTCGAAGCAAGATAGCAATATTTTGAGACTTTTTCGGATCCAATACCCTATCCTCATGACTTGGAGGTGTAAGAACTGAACGTGGAGTAGCATCCTTTGGTTTTGGATTTGGTGTATTCACCACAAACAACGTTTCTATCATCTCCTCATTCAACCTGCACCCAATTCAATTCAAACCAAACAACTTTAGATTTTAAAAACACACATTGCACTTCTTCAAAAAAACACACATTGCAATATAGTACTAAATAAACATCAGAATAATCAACTACTTATAACTAACATTCCGAAAATAGTAACAAAAACAGTTTACTATAATAATCTAGTAAAAAGCAAGAATCAACAACATAGCAATAAGATAATGGTATGGTGATGATAATTGAGCTGAATTGAAACCCTTACTTAAAAGAGCTGGACCTCAAATGATCCCAAACCATTTCACGATCGGAACTAGCCCTCACTTTATCCCAATGCAAAGGCTTCAACTTTGGTTTAGAAACCTCTTCATTCTCCTCAAAACTAGGTGGCAACTCAACTGGAGAAACCAATGTATTTGAAGGAGTTTGCAACACAAAAGGCCTTGAAGGAGGTTTCAATTCCGGCGGCCTACAAACCACCTGTTGACCAACAGGAGTTGTTGGAGAAGGTACTTCCCATTGCTTCCGCTGCTTCATCGGCATTGTCAGTGGAGGTGGAGGTGGTGGTGGTGGTGGTGGTGGAGGAGGAGCTGAAACTCTATTAGAAGGTGTAATTGGTGTTGAAAGAACAGGAATCTCCCAATGTTTTCTCTGAGAAACACCATTCTGATTCAAAATAGCTGGTGATTCAGCAATTGGTGTTAACAGGTCAGGAATCTCCCAATGCTTCCTAGAAGCTGGTTGCGGCGGCGGCGGTGGTGGTTGAGTGCTCATTATATCTCTCTCAGGCGACGAAAGAAGCGTTGGTGAAAGTGGCAATGATGAAAGAGGAGAATGTCTAAACCGATCTGAAACATCTGAAATTGTTGGAGACTGATCCAAGCCATGATTGCTATGAAGATTCATCATCGTCATCATCTTCTCCGGCGATGGCAAAGTAAACGCCGACGAAGAAGAAGACGATGATTTACCACTAGAAGCATTCGATAATCTCGGCGAAGAAGAACCCTCTTCATTACAAGATTGAGTCTTTTCAACTTTAACAAAAGACCCGTCTAAATTTTTCGTCGGTGAAAGATTCAACGGTGATAAAGACGGCGACTTACATTCTCCGGCGAAGATTTTCTCAGGAGATGAAGACATTGAAGAACAAGACTGCACATGACGGTTAGAAGAAGCACGTGACGATGACAACGAGCTTCTTCCAACGTCACTAACAAGTAGTGGCTGTGTCGGTGCCGGAGTTACAACATTTTCCGGCGACTTTGGTTGTGATCTTCTTGGACTCAAACTCACTGGTGGAGAAAGACTGATCGAATGAGAACGATCCGGTGAAGCAGAAGAAGATGAATACGAAGAAGATGAAGAAGTAGATTCACTGCTACTTCGACCCACCAAATTCTCAGCTGAAATTCCGGCAAAAACTCTCCGAGAACCCGACCCATTTCCGTTTAAAGAACCTCTTGGAGAATAAAACTCTTCTTCATCATCTTCACCAACTGTAACAGTAGCACCACCATTACCTTCATCGAACATCGAGCCTTGTCGCATAAGCGGCGGTAACGGCTGTAGCTCCGGCGAGTCCATTTTTCTTGGATTCCGACCACCACCACCGGCACCACGTGGATCAGGTAGTTCATCGGCACGAGAGTTAGCAATAGTACCAAGGTAAAGAAACTCGGAGCTAGTAGAAGAAACGTTTCTCGATTTAGCGATGGTAGCGACGCCACCGTCGCGAGGGAAGAGACGAATACTACTGTCGGATCTGAGTGTTTTATCATCAGCTAAGAATCTTTTATTGCGACTTCTGCGACAGTAAATGAAAGCTGAGATTGCGACGACAGCGACGGCAGCGATTACGGCAGTAATGGCGACGGCGAGGAGTTTGGAAGATGACGATTTGGGTTTTTGGGTTTGTGGGATAGTGAGAGATGAAATGTTAGCTGGGAATGAAGCGAAGGAAGAAGGTGAAGGTGGTGGTGGGGTTGAGGGGTATGTAGGGAAAAAGGGGGGTGTGGAAGAAGAAGATGAAGTGTTAGGGGGTGTAGTAGAAAATGGGTATTTTGGATTTGGTGATGGAGGTGGTGATGAAGGAGGTGATGAAGGTGAGAGATTGTTGTTTTGTGGAAAAGGTTGATGAAGGAATCTTCTTGGTTCATTTGATGAGATTGGTTTGAAGAAGATGAGAATGCATAAGAAGAAGAAGAAGAAAGAGTAATAGCACATTGTGAACTAACTTGTGGGTTTTTTTTGTTCTCTCTTTTTGGTGTAGTTGAATGTGTTTAGGGAGAGAGAGAGAAGAGTGATGAAGGGAGAAGTGGGAAAGAAGAGAGTGTGAAAAGGTTGAAAAACATGAGATGGTAAAATTTGGGTAATGGTGGATCCAGCTAAGATTCTGCTTGTCCTTGTGTTTTTTTTGTTTATGTTATAAGATGATCTTTTTTTTTTTTTGAAATATGTTATATGATGATCTATTTGCATTATTCACTTGATCGGTTACTTTTTGATTAATTATTCTCCACTCATAAGAATATTTTAATGTTAGAGAATGTTAGATATTGTATCCCGCGAACATACCTCAGTTGGCAGGAACAATACATTATTATATGCAGGGGTTAGGGTTTGAACCCCAGACACTTTATTTATTCACTTTAAAAGTAAATTTTTAACCACTAGACTACCTAACAAAAAAAATAAAAATTGTCTTAACTCTTATGGAGTGATGTGGATTGATTAAGCAACCAAATTAAATAAATTTTGGAAAATGTTTATTGAGACATTAGTTAAATAAACAAATATAAAAAGGGTTTTTCTAACAAGTGTCGTAAGGGTGTTGTTTAAGAAATCTATAAAAAGAAATTTTGTCTTACAAATATAAGTCAAACATATCTTAAAGTCACAATTGCACAATTTTTTATGTAAAAGTTGTTAACTTTTGAATGCTTAAACAATGTCATAAGCGCATTTGTTAGCATTTTTCATATAAAAAATATGGTTAATAGTGTTTTATTTCTCTAATATAGGTCATTTCTAGTTTTCCACCCTATAATTTTTTATTTTTTTTTTAGTTTTCGTCCTTGTAATTTGAATATTTTTTTATTTTGGACCTTCAAATTTTGCCCCCTTTAATCTAAGCAAATTTTGGTTTACCCACTTTCATATCATCAATTTTGTACAGTTATAATTCATGAAGGTCCAAAACCATAATTCTTCAAATTATAAAGACGAAAACTAAAAAAAAAAAATTACAAGGTGGAAAACCGAAAATGGTCTATATTACATGAGCTAAAACATTATTAACCGTAAAAAATATTGTATTGAAAATTGTGTAGTCGATACTTCAAAAGTTATAAAAAGTGTCATTTATAATTTTAATTTTTTAGTATTTGGTCATTTATCAGTATTTCCAGTAGGGTGGAACATCAGTTGGATTTGAGCAGGTTTATGTAGGGGTGTATAGGTTGAGTTGGATAATTGGGTGAGTATGTTTTTAAAAATGAAAAACTCATAAAAAATAACGGGTATTGGGTAAAACCAGACCTAAACCCCATTAAACCCTCGTGCCAACATTTTTATTTTTATTTTCAATTGGAAAGAAGGAGAATACAAAAGATTTTGGTCATAGATCAAGTCTAATTTCCAAAATTGACACAAGTTATTCCACATTGAAAATCAAAACATGCTAGAGTTACAAATTTGGATGTTGTACGTTATGTTTATTTTGATGCAAATGCAGTTTTATGGCATGCATATTTAGTTTGTTGCAAGTATTTTATGATTAAATTTATTATTTGATATTATCATTTATGATGAAATTCGGATAAAGCTTCTGAAGATAATGTCAGTATCAGACTTTGAATAATACATTTTTTCTTCTACTGACCACGTGCATAAACAAACAAGAAAATTCAAGGACAAAGAGAATGTAATATATCATTCTATTAGAAGCAAAGAATTTTCAAATAATTATTCAACGACATTATCCATAAGAGGCAAAGTTTCAACGTCTCTGATCTACTTCTCAAGGACTTAATTGATGTGCTGACACCTCTTCAACAACGGCTCTCTCATTCTCTAAACTATTTCTGATAAATATTTAGAAATGTTTTTGAAAAAATCAACACAATTCAACCCTTTTTCTCGTGTTTTCCTCATCTTGATCATGAAGCACTGGAACGAGAGTTTGGTGTTGGAGAATACTGAAATGACGACATCGAGGACTTGGAAGCATTTTCCAAGGTTAAGAAAATACCTTCATTGATTTTAGATAGAGGATTTCATGTTGCTGGGGATCAAGGGTTTAGTTTTGAACCAGACGACTTGTCCAATGCACATATGCGTGCTATCGTTTAAGATATTTTATCGTTACAACATTGTAAACCTTTCTTCTTAGTTGCATCTCAATGTGGATGGATGCATCGGGGAGCATTAGGTGGAGAAACTCTAAGAAAAAGGTTGCTATTATGACATCATCATTCCTAATGGAGATAGAAAAATATTTTGTTTTGTTTATGTATTATAAATTTATTGGAACAAAATGTTAGTTTGCATTTGCAAATACTTACCAATGTCTATAGTTATATAAGATTGAACAATCATTTTTATCCTTAAATATGTGAGATGATATCGCTATAATATATAAATAAATAAAAATTGGTGTCACCTTTCTTTCCTTTTCCCTTCTTCAATAGATATCCACCATGTTTTCCTTTAGGTGTTGTCCTCTCTTTTACCACATCACCAAAAACAATAATGAATAAATGCGATTACTCTTTAGTTTGACAAACAAGAAAAATTAATAGTAAAGAAACAAACTTTTTTTAGACGCATAAGAAAAAAAAAATATTTTAATGCGTTAAAGCTGGGGAAGGGATTCATGAAAGGAAATCAACCATAAAGAATAAAGAAAAGGCTGAAAAGGGAAACACCAAACTTTCTTTTAAGAAGCACTATCCGTTATTTTATTTTATTTCTTTTCGATCTATAGTTGTTTGTTGGTTGATTATTTCATAATACTCTATATTTCATAGATTCAAACATTTCAGCTAATAAGGCGTGTGTCTATAAGACGGTCCTAGTTGTTTATCGAGAGAAATTCTAATTTTTTCTAAATGCTATTTCTCTTTCATTCATCAAAGTGGAGTGATTTTAGGTCATATCTGCATCTTTTTTTTTCCTCTTCTTTCGATATAAATAAATGATTTTCACATATATTAAATTTTTGTGATTATGTCGTCTACATTGTGTTCTTCGATGTCTTGTGCGGTGTTGTTTAATTTCATATCTTATTGTGGTGTTCATTTGGTTCATATTGAAATATTAGTTTTGATCAATCAAAGATTCAATCAATAATTTGAACGTCAACGGTGTAGATCCAGAAGCATGAGTATTCTAGTGATTTAGATTTTATAAACATTTTGTTGTTGTATGTTATTAACTTTGATGATGTGAGTTGTTTGCAGATTCACCTTTATATTTTTAACTATGTTCATGCTATTATATTTTATGTATTCTATCAATTTGAATAAATAAATATCAATTTGTTTTTTTTTTAAATAAACATTTCGGCTAATGACAAAGAAATGAAAAACACAAAAATAGATAGAGAAACAAAATGAAGAGTGAAAGTAGGGTAGATTATAGGGTGAGGGTCCAATTAGGTCTCTCATCGGTGGACCACGAGAAAAAAACTGTTAGATGAAATAGATGGTTCAGATTTATTCAATTAAAAATAAGAACATGTACAATTACTGACATTCAATTTTCTTGATTTTCACCTATGTTACAATTCATGTGCTGTAATTCTTCGTTCACAATCAGACATGATTCTTTCCTGCAATCATTTTATCTCAAACAAGAAAATCTTAAAATCAAATTATGAACTCTAAAATTAAAACATTTCTTCTTCTTCTTCAAAACTAGAAGGAAAAATAGAACTGCTATGCAAGGGATATCTTTTCGACATAAGCCTTCTTCCTTTCCGCTAGGGATTCTTATAACAATTGCGGCATGAAGTGAAGTGAGGGAAACAGAATGTCCATAAAATTAAACCATTGACGGAATGTTGGGGTGGTTGCAATTGCAAATGCTTTTAATTTGATGATTTTTTATTTTTACTTTACATTCTGATTTGGATTGAAAAATGGGAGAATTGCCGTTTGTTTAAAAAGAAGAAGAAAATATTTAATTTTAGGATTCATAACTTGACTTTTCAGATTTGATGGTTTGTGATAACCGACAAAAATGTAGGTTATTACCTTCAATTTTACCTCTAAATCAAGTTTCTTTTGAGTGATTGCATAACATATTTCTCCTTATTTTGTGTTTTCTGATTGTTTTACTAAGCTGATCTCCTCTGCAATTTATTGCATGATTTTTGAACATTTGACTTGCTCCGAGTATGTTTGGTTATGTAGGAATGGAGATGGATAAAAGGTAGGTCACGAGAAAGCTTCCAAGTGGACGGATACATCTTTTGTTGAAGTTTGCTGATCGATTCTTGCGAGGCCAGCAGGCGCTAGGCGCTAGAAGATCACCTCAGAGGCGCCAGCTCCCTGGAAGTGGGCGCTAGGCGCCCATGCAGCAGCGCAGCGCTGCGATAGTTCGTGTTCCTCAACTGTGCACCGACGCTAGGCGCTAGAAGACCACTTCTGAGGCGCCAACTCTCTGGAAGTGGGCGCTAGGCGCCCATGCAGCAGCGCAGCGCTGATATTGTTCGTGTTTCTCAAGATGTGCACCGGCGCTAGGCGCCCTAGTCGGGTCAAAGCGCCCCGTGTTGGGCCTGTTATGCTATAAATACGTTTTTAATCAAAACATAGGGTTCTTAATCAGTTTTGAGGGGAGAAACCTGTGACCTAGCAGACAAGACACAAAGGAGGCGGCTTTCAACACCATTGAAGGAGATTTATCAAGAATCGTTCATGGATCGTTCTTGTAATTCTTCTTTAATATCTTTCTCTTGTTTATTTGCTATGAATAACTAAACCCTCCGTTGTTGGGGAAGAGTAGACCTAGATGATTACATTTGTCATGTGATTGGATTATGATTATTGATGAAACTTATTGAATTTTTTTCTTATCTCCATGCTTAATGCTTTTATTGATTGATAACCTTTAAATTGATTTACGGTTTATATTGTGAAACAGAAGTTGAATTTATAAACGCTTTGAGATAAGAAATTCTTGCCTTTGTAATCTAGGAATAGATGCAAACCCTTGAAACCACTTGAGAATTCTTGTTCATTCATGCTTAATTCTAATCTTAAATTCACTAAGGAATTAGGAGTTGTTTTAGAATTAATGGTTTTGTCACTAAGGAATTAGGGCAAGAATAAATTAGAGAATTCGGTAATAATTCGATAAGTTGATTCAATAGTTCTATTAGAGTTACTAACTTAAGATAGTCATCTAGCGAACCTCATCCTCAACAATTTTCTTATTAGAAAATTCAAACAAATTTTCTTCTGTTAATTTACATTATTGCTATCAAACAAATCTCGTACCTTTTTGTTCAATTAAGTAACAAGTATTTTTCGACAGTATAACGCGATCCTTGAGTTCGACACTCGGTCTTACCGTTTTAAATTTACTACTTGAACGATTTCGTACACTTGCGAAAACCGCTATCAGTTTGAGTCTAAGATGATTTGAGGGAAAGAACTGTATCTCAATATAGAAGAATTGAAACACCAATTATAACATACATTGGGATAGAATTGAATGTAAGTGCTTGTATATATTCCCACTTTTAATTTAAATAAATCTAAACCATCTATTTTATTTAGCTGTGTTTTCTCGTGGTCCACTGGTGAGGGACCTAATTGGACCCTCACCTTAGAATACTCTCCATTCCTATTAAATGTAAATTTTTTTATGAAATCATCTTAGTAAATTATTAAGTGTCATCTATTTTCTTAGATGTACAAATTGACTTCAAAGCTTAGTATTATTTAATATTAAAAAGAAAAAGAGGAGTAAAATGGAGAAGTAAGCTATGAAGGCATGATAGTGACATGGCTACCGGTGAAGTGAGCTATATATGCGGAGCCATAGATGCGGATGTCGGTCATCGAAAATGGTGTGTTCTCATTCTCACTCAACCTCCATGGTTCATTACACCATCTTCTTTTAGCACCATGATCCCACCTTTCATAAATACCGTTGTTTAAACAATATCTTAAAATATTTGTCAACATTTTACTAGTTTTTATACTATCATTATAATTGATTTCAGATGTATTGTGCATTTCATCAATAACTCTCTCTTCTCTCATTCTCAAACCCTAGTCACCAATTTCTTCTTTTTCCTCTTCTTGTTAGAGAGATGATTTAGGGTCAATTTTGATCCAAAAATCACTCATATGAGTTGTTTTTCCTTCTATCCTAATTAAATAAGTGAGTTCATATATTTTTCAATTTTCTTTTGTTTGTTTTAGTGATTTCGTCATCTTTGCACGACTCTGTTGGTTTTGATTTTTCGTCTGTGTGCGGTGTGTTTTTTGATCTCTCGTCTTAGTGCGGTGTTTATTTGATTCAGATTGAAATATTAGCTTTGAGCAAATGCAGATCCGATCAATGACTTTGGCATCGTCAACGTTGCAGATCCGGAGACATGAGTATTCCGGAGACCAGGGCCGTCTTAACAAATTCATAGGCCCGGTTTTAATTTTATAAGGGATGCAAAAAAAAAAAATCTGGGCCCCAAAAAAATAAATAAGTTATTTAAAAAAATAATATTAAAAATCACACTTTTGCGGGTCTTGAGTCTTGAACACATGACCTCACACTCATCAAAAAGTGGCCATGCCACTAAAGCAAACTGTACAATTTGAATTAATTTGCTTTTAATAGATATATAACCATTATTTTCATGGCTTACATATAAAAAATAAAATAAAAATTGGAGGCCCGGTGTCGTCGCCCAGCCTCGAAGGGCTATGGGCCGGCCCTGCGGGAGACTTGGATATAGTCAAGTTTATAGGCATGAGTACTTTGTTGTTTTATGTTATTAACATGGATATTGTGAGTTTGTTTTGTTTTTAGCGAATTTGAATTTACATTGTATCAATGTACTCTATCAATTTGAATGAATGGATATCGTTTATTTTTGTAAAAAAAAAAATGTATTGTGCATTGATTTGATCTTTATATGTCGAAAATGTTAACGAGTGTCACCACACATCCTTTAAGGCCTTTAAATTGTAATTTTTTGTGAAAATTTGTATAATTAATGCATTGAAAATTATAATATTTGACTTTTTTTATAGAATAATTTATTCTTTTGGAATTCTTAAAGAGTGCTCCGAATGCACTCGTTAACAAGACCCTTATATGTTTAATTTCTCTTAAATAATATTTATTTTGTATATGAACTTTATTATAGACCACCTATATCATTTAATAAATGAATCTAAAATATTGATTTTTGTTTATAATATTAACTTGAGGGTTCCCTCAAAAAAAATATTAACTAGAGGGTGTAGATTGAAATGATATACTCCACTGTCCTTAATTATAGTATTTCAATGAGTTGTGTTATATGTACAACCAAAATTGAACAACTAATGCAACACTCTTTGATAATGTGAGAAGCACGCAAATCGAAATCATTAAAAATAGATTAAAAAATTGCAAAAGAGTTGTTGGTTGTATCAAAATGATGTTCATATATCATTACTCTACTCCAATATCCTTTAAACGTTGAGACGAAGAGAGTTCTACTACATTTTGTGTATATTAATAATTTGAAATTTATATTTAGACACAACTATTTTCGTTAAAACAATTAAAGACATGGTGAGTAAGATTTAAATTAATTATAAGTGGTTGAACTTAATTTTCCTCTAAAAAATTTTTTGGAAGGAAACTAAATTTTACTCAAATGTGGTTACATACAAGTCATTTATTTATATATCTAATCTCTTAGATTTATTTGTAGATTTGTTTGAATTAAATTGACATATTGATTAAGGTATAGTTACTAGTTAGTTATGGTTAGTTTTTATTTTTATAACGAAGTTATAACTAGTTGTTGGTTATTTTAGTTTTTTTATATATGAATCGAGTATTATCTATGTGCACAAACTAATTCCTCAAGTCGGATAAAATCATAATTGATGGAAAAACTTCTTTTAAAAGAATTAGCATGATTCCATTTCTTATGACTGAATTCAAACATGTGACCTCTGGTTAAGATGAAAAGGATCTCTTACTTAAAAATCACTATATAAAATGCATCGTTTTTCTTTTTTTAAACCAAAGTGGGCAATTAGAGCATTGCCTCACCAAAATATATTAATGTAAAAATGATATACAAAAGGAAGAGAGAGGCCGGTACCAAACCAAAACCCTCTTAAGAGTTTGAGAATCTAAAACTTGGAAGACCAAGTTTGTTCCTACCAAAAAGGTTTTCTAATATGATGAGGTATGCTATTCCAATATGAAAAACTATCAACGGTTAAACTCAAATTGACCAAAATATCAGCACAATAGTTTTCTTCCTTGTATATGAGAAACGAGTACAGTCATATCATTGCACAAAATCAAAACATTTTCCAATGGTTGCTTATCTTCCAAGGAACCAAAGATTTGGACTTGAAAGCTAACACTGCAAGCTGAGAATTTGTTTCAATAGTTTCTCCAACGTTTACCTTGAACTACTTCTATGGCTTTCATAATAGCCGACAACTGCAGTAAAAGTTGCGCAATGAGACATCGAGGAGGAGTATACTCTCATGTCCCAAGTCAATATAACTAGACCAACTTAAATAGGTTATCAAATTCATTCTATAAATTCCAAAATCAATATTTCTACTTTTTTTATAACAAATATTAATAATTCATATGTTAGATTAATATTTTACTCATTAAACTCATAACTTCCAACTCTTTTTCCTCTGGTTCAAATAGCTAATCAATCTCCCTCATGTTTTATTCTTCCATTTGTTGAGTTTTATCATTCTTCTCAATATAATACTTTTTATTCTCAATCTTTCTTTCTAATTGGATATAGCTTTTTTTACGTGAATTATTATGTTTCAATTATCGTGTTATCGTTACAACATTTTCACAATTATAGAAAAAAAATTGTAAAAGAAATTTTCGTCAAAAATTTTTCACAATAATTAATCTCCGTCGAAAAATTTATAAAACACACAATATGAATATTTTTCACTCAATCAAATTTCTTTCATACACATATGCCAAATAAATCACTTTCTTCGTTAAAAAAATGACTTTTTAGATTCTATATACAGGATGATATCTCTTAATTTTTAATTTTTAGGCTAAAATATGGTTTTGGTCCCTGCAAATATGTCTCGTTTTGGTTTTAGTCCCTGTAAAAAAAAATTGTTGTTTTTGGTCCCTGCAAAATATTTTGTTTTTGGAAATAGTCCCAGGGACCTTTTTCAAAATCAAAAGATTTTGCAGGGACTATTTCTCTAATAAATGGTTCAGTCATCATGTGACACGTGTGCAAATTATCACAAAAGTGGAGCCAGGGACCAAAACTAAAATGAGACATATTTGCAGGGACCAAAAACAACAAAAAAATTTTGCAGGGACTAAAACTAAAACGAGGCATATTTGCAGGGACCAAAACCATATTTTAGCCTAATTTTTATTGCTGCCACACCTAGGCTTACTCCAATTCTCTTATAAATCATTGTAAAAATTATTAATTTATTACTGTCACTATGACACTTCTCCACTTTTTCTTTTTAAATCTAGTACTAGTAGTAGATAATTTTCCTGTAAATAACGAGTATCCACGAAGAAAAATGATCATGTCCATCATTGATAAATTGTGCACAATGTAGCCTATAATTATTGAAAATGATTACAAGGACATTATTCTCTCCTCTTCATTATGAAAGCACACTGAATTATTAGTGATTATAAGCTGTAATAATTATGATTCAATTGTGGATATAAATTACATTTACATGCACTCCACCGTTGCATTGAATAAAGGTAACACTAAAATAATAATACTTCATAAAAAATAAAACAGATCAGATTCTCAAATTACACAGACCATCATTCCTCTAAAGAAATATTATGTGTACAGTACGTAACGTTAATTTAAATGTCCCCTATTGGTCCCAACTTATTTATTTGTGACTCTTCCTTCAAAAAAAAAAAAAAAAAAATTATTTGTGACTCTTTACGTACACCCATATACTTTATGGTGAATGGTCGGTTAATCTTTATTTATTTTTTGTTGCGTCGCTATCTAAATGATATGATTAATTTGTTTCCGTTTTATGTTTATGTATAAATGATTGGAATTACCTGTAAAAAAATTATTGGAATTAGTTTGTTTTTCACTCACACTAATTTAAATAACTTAAATTTAATTTGGAATTCACAAATTTAGTTAAATTACCTGTATAAACTACATAACTTTAAATTTAATCCAACGATTTTATTTGAAATAATCTTACTTTTTTGTGACTAGAAATTGGCATTCATGTTCTAAACTAAAAAACTTCATGTTCAATATTTCATATGCCTTATATATTAATCCAAGATTTTTTATTTTTATTTTTAAGATCATATTAGGTTTTTCATTTTGTTTATCTCCACATATATCCATCTCAAGCTTTTTGACAAGCTACTATTCTATTTACCAAAGTTAAAGTTTTTTTTTTTTTTTTTACAAAATAAATGATATTCATTCAAATTAATAGAGTACATCAATGCAATAGAAATTCAAATTTGCTAAAAACAAAAAGGATGAATATGTGAACAAACTCACAACATCCATGTTAATAGCATAAAACGGCAAAGTACCTATGCCTACAAATATGACTATATTTTTGTCTCCGGAATACTCATGTCTCCGGATCTGCAACGTTGACGACGCCAAAGTCATTGTTATTGATCGGATCTGCACTTGCTCAAAGCTAATTTTTCAACTTGAATCAAATAAACACCGCACTAAGACGGGAAATAAAAAACACATCACACAAAGACGGGAAATCAAAACAAACAAAGTCGTTCAAAGACGACGAAATCACAAAAACAAACGAAAGAAAACAAAAAATATGTGAAATCACTTATTCAATTAGGATAAAAGGAAAAACAATTCGGAGGGGTGATTTTTGCGTCAAAATTGACCTTAAATCACCCTCTGAAAAGAATAAGAAGAAGAAGAAGAAAGGAGTGACGGCTATGATTTGAGATGGAGAGAAGAGAGTGGAAGGAAGGGCTAGTTGTTGATATTTCAAATATTGTCTTTCACTTTCTTAATACAAAAGTTAAAGTCTTTATCAATTACTGATATGATTGCGGTAAGGAAAGTGAATTTAAGCAGAATCAACTTTTTATGATTTGGTATTTTTGCAAACCATTTTTAACTCTTTTATTTAATTATTACCGTTTATGAACGTTAAGTTGTGGCTCTTTTTGCATTATGAAGAAGAAAAAAAATGTTTAGTACATCATGTGCAGATCTTTGTCTTTGTTTGAACATGAAGAGTTGGAGTACATGGTATGCTTCCTATAAAGGAGACACTTCTCATTAAAGAAAATGGTTGTATGATTTGGAATATACAAACAATTGGAACTACAAATGGTATGGTAGGTCAATGATCAAGATATCAAATGCTTATGCAATTGAGTTTGTTTATTGCCTATTGCTGCAAGTAAACCTTCCTAAAAAGAAATAAGAAAAGCCATAAAATGCGGACCTGGATCTCCTGCCGTAACTGTTTCACGTTGTGGTTGATCTCAATCATAGAACAATGATTCAGCGGTTCAGATTTGTTCATCTAATTTTCATATAGTTTGATGTCAACCATTAGTCTTTCATCGGACGACTCACATGTCCTACAACATCCTATACCGTTACAACAAGAAATCTACTTCCTTAAAATGTTGACAATTGTTTATTTCAAAATTTCAAATAGTTTATTATCTCCCCGTTGGCAAATTATATGAGCTCATTTACTTACCATGTTTTATGTTTTCATTTTTACTTCAACTGATGATCATAAGAGGATATAAATTCAATACCACCATTTTATATTACAATTTTTTAAAACACATGTAGCATTTCCAAAACATTTGAAAACGTCAAAAATATTCTTTTCATTGTTTTTGAAAATGTATTCTTTCTAGTTTGTTTTCCATCTTCTATCTATCATAATTATTCATTACATAAATCTTTCATCTCTTTATCACCATCTATTTAAAAAGAACATAAACTTTGAAAAATGAATATCGAAAAATATTTTCAAAAATGGAATGGGCCTAAATATTTTAAGGAAGTCCCAAATTTTAAAAATTTCCTTAAGACTTTTTAACCTAATTGTCAAATTAGAAAATTGTTCATTCCCTTGATTTAGCGGGAGTTAACTCATGTTCAACATTTTTTCAGCGTGAGTTAACTCACACTGACACTTTTTAGATCGATTCAATCATTTTTTAAGTTGGGTCGGCCGATCTTAAAAGTGTCAGCGTGAGTTAACTCACGTTGAAAAATGCCAAGCATGAGTCAACTTGAGCTGTTTAAAAAAAACATATTTAATTAAATATATCACACTTGAGCTGTTTGAAAAGTCTATTAAGTCTAATTATAGGCTGACCTATTTATTCTACGTATAATGTTTATATGTTACATTTTTTTTTAATAATTTTTTTGTTACAAAGCTAATCAAAACAACAAAAGAAAACAAGAAGGAAAGGCAAACACAAAGAACTAATCCTTAGAGAAAAAAGTTCATGTTGCGTCATTCTTAAGGAGTCTTCAAAATATATTCGGAGGAGAAGCATTGATAAGGAGATCAATATCCGACAAAACTTTAAGTTTGGCCATAAAGTCCGCACACTGATTTCCTTCTCGAAGAGTGTGACAAATGTTGGTGATTTCCCAAATAATGGAATCACTTTAGAACCAAAAGTTGTTAATCTTGACCAAGAGTTGTAACTCTTCATGGAAACCATTCATATACATTGGAACATTATTATTTATTGATAGATAATGAACCATGACATTGATTCAAGTGTGTATGGTTATAACCTTTGGCTTAATGAATCATAACATTGATTCAAGTGTATATGATCATAACCTTTGACAAAAGGGTGCTTAATGAATCATAGCATTGATTCAAGTCAAAGAGGTGCTTTTTCTCATGTGAAGAGTCATATAATGCACCATAAATGCTTGGCATTTGGGCATTAGTTGGACATATAAAAACATACAATTTTGGACAGAATTTTGTTGCATTAACAACATAATTCTCCCTCATTCTCTTACTCTAAATCATCCATAAATTCTCTAATGCATGAGTGAATTGCTGGAATCATAAATCTGTAAAATATTGTTAGGAGATACGCTTGGTGTAGTTGTGCAATACACGTCAAGGAACTCATAGTATCATGAAGGGGATTCGCCGATCACTCCTATTGCATCCAATATACAGTTATTGGTGGGGGCGAATCGAACCTAAGGTTAGTATGGCAATCCCATGCGCTTTGAGTTTTACATGCATAATCATTGAACTTTTCAAGTTTCAAATGCAGTAGCATCTTCCCAACAATCAAGATATCCAACAACAAATAGTGACATTGTTTTGCCCGATCAATTCTTTTATGCCTTGAATCAAAATAGCATGAACATGAAATTTCATAGATGGACTTTTATGAGATCTACATTGTGTAAGGAGTCAAAGTAGCAAACAAGGTCATCAATGTCCATCGTTTTTGCTAACAACGAGCCTTGATAAATAGCTAATAACTCAGCTTGAAGAATATCAGAAGAAATATAAATATAGCCGGAAAACCTTAAAAGGTAAAAACCTGCATTGTTTCTTAAGACACCACCGAAGCCAGCTCTGATAAGGGAACTTAGACGGCTTCTATCGACATTTAAGATGACGCTAGAATGGTTGTTATTATCCACTTTATGAATCTATATGCTGATTGCTGAACATAGATTCTGCAAAAAAATTCCTTGTCTCTCTAACTCTATTACTTCCCACGGTCAAATTTATTTTCACTTAGTCCAGTGATTCACACTTAAGCCATTTTATAAAAACAAAATTACACCTTTCTTAACAAATGGCCCTTATATCTATATTCTGTACTATACTTCTATATCTACCCGTGTGCCAGTAGACCGTTACTCTATGAGAGAAGAATCACGTGGAAAAAAAAAAAATACATTATTGTTTTGCATGCATTATGCGACAAAAGACAAATGTCTTAAAGGATTCAATTAATACACAATACATCGTGGCATTATATACAGCATTTAGATTACATGGTCGGTTTCATATGTGCATTAATAAAATTTTAAACTAAATTAAAATTTGCTGGAAGAAATCGTATAACCTAAGATTTTAGATTTTTTTTTAAGGGGAACTTAAGATTTTTGATGCCATAATCAAAAGTGTTAACACCTTTAGAAATCTAAATCTCCTTGATCATCTTCCAAATATACATCAATACCATAATAATCAGATATTGAACCCAACAACTTACAATATATTGATTGTAGACGCATATTAGCTTCTGATGTTAGGTTTATTTGGAGACAAACCAACGAAATCGCTCATAGCTTTGCTAAAATGGCTTTGTGTCATGCTAGTTTTCATATTCATATTATTAGGATTCCATCTTATATCTCTACTATTATTAATGAATGAAATACAATAAATTTATTATCGTAAAAAAAAAAAAAAAACTTACGATATATTGGAATTTACAACTTCAATAAATATTGGGAAACATAAATTGTTTTTTAATAAATCTTCTCTCAACTAAATAGAAAACCTTCTTGTGTTTTCTTCTCATTTTTTCCAGCGACGCATACAATCTCCTACCCTTGTACACCTTGCATATTCAAATCCAATTTGAACCAACAAACTTGTACCCTTGACCTCTCATCTATCCAGGAAATATTATTGACAATATATAACAAAAAGTACAAACCTGGCATTATGGAAATTTTGGATGGAGTGTTATATATCATTTCAAGAGCAAACTACAAGACTAGTCCTCAAATTCATAGCTTCAATATCTTCTTCAACATCATCGAACTGCGGCCAAGAGGGGTCAATAACCATAGCTTGTGAACAAGCTTCTTGTCATGAACAATTCTTCAAACCAAGTAAACATGCCTGATTCAGATATTCCAAAGCTTTGTCCAAACTTGGAAGAAGAATTGAGGAAGAGAACTTGAGAAGATAATGGAAAATATTATTAGAACTAGCTAGAGGTGACACCATTATGCTCATTTGTGGATATGAAAATAATAACACTCCCACGTGAAAGAAAAAGAAAAGAAATCAATACTCATATCCTAATAAAACTAATTTTTCTATATTACGATTTTTCAATCATTTCTTTAAAAAAATAAATTGAAATCATATATTACGATTTTTGTGATATATATACACATTAATAATTTATGAGATTGTTATCTTAATAGATACTTTCTTTTAATTTGCTTAGTTATATAAATATAGATGCCTTTTATGAATATTACATTCATTATTTTTAGGGGATATTCATTATTTAATTAAAATGTCATGAATTAAGGTCTATATAATTTTTTTTATTAATATTTTATAAGTCTCATAGTGATCTAAAAAAAGTGTAATACATATTTTTTCTATATAAAAAGTGTTATAAATATTTTAAAGACTGAATCATCAGCCGATTTAGTACAATTCGATACAAAAACAACCAAAGTTTATTTATTTTTTGACAAGAAAACAACCAAGGTTATGTAACTAAGTGGAGTCGGCTACTTGAATCGAACGACGCCATTGTATTCTATTAATTAAAAATTATGTATTTTTTTTATTTTTTATCTATAGTTCATTTCTAATAGAGAGGGAGGGATGGAGAGAGAGCCCTTTCATATTTCATATTTTAAATTTTGTCTTCTGATTGCTATATAGGGGAAGGGGCACTAATAATATGAAGCTTGGTCGAGTGGTGAATAAATTATGATTAATGACATTGTTCCAACAATAATTCTAACACAAACTCTCTTTTTTTTATTTTATTTTTTTAAGGAAAACACAAACTCTCTTAAACCATTTAAAAAATATTAATATTAAAGTCCAACCATTTTTTTTAAAAGATTTAGTCAAACCGTTTAGTTAAATTTAAGTTTTCAAACGAATATTGTGCATTCTACTTTTGGGTTCCTTAATATGTGTCATAAGAGCATAAATCAGTTTGACTTAAAAGTTATTTTAAGAAAACAAAAATAGTTTAGTTTATAATTTTGGTAATGTAAATAAAAAGCATGTTAAAAGAAGAAGTTTCTAGAATGGAATTGTCTTAAAAATTTCAGGTTGGATGTTCTATTCAATCAACGCACCGCCTGTCATTCACAAATCAGTTACATAATTCAAAATAAAATTTCTTCATTTTCTCCTTTTCTCCCATCTCTTTCTCCTTCTCTTGCTCAACTGAAATGGCTCATAGCGGTAAGAATGCTTGCCTCACAAGCATGCATCGTATTTATTGAGAAATGATATTTGTACATCTATTTTATAATAATTTTTGGACAACTTTCTCTCTCATACTCACATGATGCTCTTTTCCTCTCTCTTCCTTTTTCTCTCTCTCCCCATTATTTTTGACCAATAAAAAGAAAGAAAAACAAGGTTGTCATAAAAGTTGTTATCAAATAGATGTACATATATCACTACTCTATTTAGATTTGTGGTTGCAACTACTATTCAGTTGATCATTCTGCTCGATGTTGTTTCTTGTGCAGAGTTTCAGCCTACCTTTCGCCAACAATCGGAAGAGCATCACCATATATTCAAGAGGTTTCTATTTGCAACAATCAGCGTGATGATCATAATATTTAAATGCTCTTTATTATATACTTAAAACAGAATATTCAGTTGATTCTCAATTAATTAAATTTCTTGTTATAAGCAACTTTTGAAAAATAAAAAAATGTCAACAAGATCAAAGTTTAATATAATTGTTTCTTTCTACATTTATTCCTTATACCTTAACAAAATATAAAAAATTATCTTCAATTACAATAACAATATTCTTCTCATTTGAATCTCTCATCCTCCTCTTATCGTGATCATTATCATATGATACTCATCGTCGCTCATCATCTGACTGGGAATCCAACCGTCGTGGATATCCTCAGCATCGTTCATCTTCTTCTTGATGTCGATGTCAGTCATTGTGATGACTGCATTAAAGAAACTCAAGTATTATACCATCGTTCAGATATTGATCATTGCTGTGATAATTGCATTCTCAGCCTTGTACTCTTACTATTTGTTGATGTACACATTGTGATTGGTGCCGCAACGACATGGATCATGCATACTGCTTTCGTTCAAGTTGGAGTCAAAGCGAAGTCAGATCTTTGTAACATCAACGTGGATGTGAATCTAAACCTGATGTTAACAGCAACGTCTGACCTAACATCAACACTGATTATAAGCCTAAGCCTAATGATAAGATCAGCACTGACATCGTCATTTAGACGACCTCCTCTACCTTAGATGTCAATGACCGAAACAAATTGAAATTGAAGGAATAAGAGTAAAATAAACAATAGAAAATGAATCACACCTCTTTGCCACATCAATGGTTGACGTTTATTCAAGGAATTACTGACGGTTTAGTTTAGTTTATTTACTAGTTCAATTCAATAAGAGTAGAAAATTATTGAGTGATTTTAATATTACAGTAGTTGTTTTACGGAGTTTAATCCCCTATTATAGTTGTACTAGTATAGGCACTCGTGCGGTGCATGAGATGGACCTATCATTTCAAGATAAAGTTTATTTTTATACAATGTTATTGTAAAAGTTGTACGATCTTAGAAAATCACAATCATTCATAATAATATCTTTATACAAATAATGTCTTTATACAAAATAGTTATGATTGAAGTCAAATATTTTTAAGGATCCAATGGTTATGATTGTTTGATGGTGTACAAAGTTTTTAAGGATCAAATAATAATGTCTTGATTAAAATATAGTTATTTTGTGTTCATAATAATTAATTAATTCATTTTCTTTTTGTAAAAAAATCCATTCCCTTTTATTTATTATACATGGTTTGTTTTTAAAAATTAGTTAGATACAATTGAAATTATTGAAAAGTTACTTTTTTTTTTAAGGAAGTTATATTTTTTTAAATACCTCGTACAAAAGTTGTACGTTTTTTAGAACATGAAGAAATCAAGTTGTGTTGATAGTTCGTACAAATAAAAAAAGACTCAAAAAGAATATACAAATCAACTCACTTGAGAGTTGCTAAAAAATAAAAGTTGTGTCTTGGGAAATCCACTACATATGGAGGAACTAACACATTTATGCATACAAAAAATAACATAATTACAAAAGTTAGTTGCATTTTCTTAGGTGTTTTTTTGTGTGGTTCTTCATATTAAATTCACTTTGTGTGCATATAACAACCTTTGAAAAAAAAAATCATGGACTTAAAACATCATTCATAGTTATTACTATTTTGTGTGAATAACCACACGAAAAACACTTGAAAAAATGCACATAATCAAGAAAGATAAAACAACAAACCTACAAAGCAAAATATGTGTGAATCAAAGAAGTAAATGTGATTTCATTAGCAGATCATACACACCTTATATGTCACACACAATAATCAGTTTAAGAGATAACCCTCTCAAAAAAAAAATCAGTTTAAGATAACAAAATAAAGGAAAAGTGTTAAAATAATAATAAAACTAAAAATTGAATAACCGAAAAACTAAAGACTCAAAAGTGGTCATAAAAATATAAGAGTATCTTCAAATAAAGTGTATAAGAGGTTTCCATAAGTTTGACAAATCCGTGTCTTAATTTTCCATTGCATTAAAAGAACTTGATGTGATAAAGTGAGTATCATAAAAATTGCTAACACATCTTAAATAAGACAAAGTATCATGTAAATTGATCGATTAATATTTAAATTTGAAAGTATATTAAATAGACATAAAAACTGTTTTAGAGTTGCATGATTATTATCTACGGAACATACAAACAAATATGAAGAAAAAAACTACCTTCACTTTTTAAATCCTTTTTAGTTGTCAAAACTTTTTTGGCAAAAGAGTGTAAAGGAATAAGTGTGGAGTTTTTTTTCCCTTTTATGAATGAATTAGTGCAAGTTCTCAACCATAAAATACAGAATCTTCTATTCCAAAAAATAATATGTTATCCATAATCTATCAAATGGATAACTATTAGTACCCACATTTTTGCTAACACGCCTACCTCTTTGAATGTTTAGAATCGAATGTTTTATTTTTTTACACGTATTTTACTGTCTAGAAGTTTATTTTTTGAACAACTTAGTATTTGGCCCGACTTAATTTTAACTTCTCTTCTACTTTAAGAAAGAAGTTGGACCAAACACATTTCATACGAAGCTCTTAATAAAAAAAGTGACTTAATATTAAAGAAGAAAAAACTGAAAAAGTAGAAGTCAATAAATTGAACTTTATGCTAGCTTATTCGCTGACCATTTTGCACGCTTATGTTCCGAATCCTGTCAGCCTCATTTGTTTTTCTTTTTTATTTGTTAATTTGTTAATGAAACAAGTAAAACTTGCTAATTATTACAACTTAGTTTTTTTTACCTTTTAACACGTTGAATTTTGCTAACTTTAATTTTATAATGGTAGAAAATATCATTGTAAAAAAAATTCTAACCGAAGATCTGTGGTACTTCATGACATCTCAAACGATAAAAAATTTCATTTAAAAATATAACTAGCAAGATGTTTTTTTTTTTATAAATCATAAAAAAAATTATACACTTTCAAAAGAAAAAAAATAATAAAAGTTTTATTTTATTTATGATAATTTGTATAAATCTCAAAGCTCTTTTAAAAATATTTTACCAATAAGATTTTAACTTAAAATGCTAATTAAGTTGAAAAAAACAATAAATACCAAATAATTTTAACTTCAACTTCAAAGTTTTAATTTTCAACTTTATTCTAAAAGTGACTTTTAAACCTAAAAAAGTAGGATCAAACGCACCTTTAAAAATAAGTTTCAAAGAGGTAAAATTTAGGGGCGTTAATAATTTCCTCCATGCCGAATATTCCATAACTCAAAATCATATAGTGACCACATGCAAAAGCCACACTATAGCCAACAATCCAACCAAGACCACACCACTCAAAAAAGGTAGCCTTTATAACATTTTATGTCATTTTTTGAAAGATACCTAAAAAAAAGTTAATATGTGAACGTGGATGAAACCTAAAAAAAGAGTTAATATGTGAACGTGGAATCAGTATTTAAGAATATAAATATTATTTTTTTACTTTAAGAATACAAGTTGATGACCAAATGATAACAATATAGCTTGTATTCTTGCTCAAATTTTTCTTGAATGGCAAATAAATATTATAACTTAAACAAAAAGGAGAGGTCTCCTACAAGAGTTCAAACATGCATACAAGTCAAGTGATAACAAAATCAAATAAATCCTTCCATTAAAACAAGAGCAAGAACTAAAACCACAACAAAAACACAAACTCCTAAGAGAAACATCCAACGATAACCGAACAAGAGAAGGATAATGAGCAGTACCCTTCAGTCACCCAACCCCAAAACAATTCCACCACATGACACTAATGATGTTAACACAGAACGAGTTCATGATTCCACTCATAAAAGATACAAGCGTGATTCAAATATAGTAGTAACACTTATTAAAAAAATAAATAAAGTAGTAACAAAATTTATTAAAATATAAAGAACAAAATTATATTTTGAAAAGTTATGTCAAGATTTGTATAAAGATAGCGTTTTACTTAGTCCTTTTTTTAATTAAACATGTTATAGTGTGGAATATTCATCAATTTTATTGATGATTAATCTCTATGGACAAATTTGGGTGGTCACTTTTAATGGGTCTTTTGTTTTAATCATGTTTGTTTATCCACGAAACTTAAATCTAAGATATTTCTTAAGAAATCTTAGTCCAGTTTTACTTCGACCAAACGTAATGTTGTAGATTTTTCACATTAAATGCTACTTTCAAATTTGAAGTTAAAAAGAGTTTCAAGAATTAAGTTAAAATTATTTGATAGTTTTCACATTTTTAAAACTTGAAATGGACTTTTTAAGTGGAAAGTTGCCTGTTAAATCATTTGTATAGCATCTGCGATTTATTTAAAATTACTATAAAACTATAGGAAACAATCCAACTAGTCTTATACCATAGAAAGGATCAAAACTCATAGTACAGAATCTTTCACACGATACTTGCTCAGCATTTCAATATTGAAATTGAAATAATTTGGACTAATTATTGTTGACATTCGTACCAAGAAACAATAATGTCAAATACACCCAAAAACAAAATTGTGATTGATAATTCTTAGACAAGCTCCATGGTTGGTCACTTTGATATCTGATCAACTCTGAAGCTCATATACTTTAAAATGGATGATGTATTGTATCATCTGTGTATTCTGTACTGATATATGTCTGATACTTCTCGATACGTATCAGGAAAGTATCTGAAGATTAAATTTTATTTTTTTAAAAAACAATTATCCAATACTTTTCAAAAACATCTGGGATACGAGGAATAGGCGGTGGAAAATCGATCTGTGCGGGCTGCCTGATGTTTCTATTATATTTGGTATATATATAATTGACTAAATAATGATGCTTTTTATTTAGGATATATCATATATGTTTCTTTATTATCAATATTACTTACATTTATATTTCTATTGTTTCCGTCGTCTGTTTTGTGTCTCTTTGTTTGTTTGAGAAAGATGCCATTGTTTTGATTTGTGAAGGCAATTTCGTTGTTATGCCTTATCGTTTTTCTATGTCTGTTTAGTCTAGGTTTTGCACTAGTTTTTTTGCTTTTGAGTTTTAGTCTATATTTTGTATTTTGAGTTCTAATATGTAGTTTAAATTTAATTTTTTTATTGAAGTATCCCAGCCGTATCGTATCTTGAATTTTAAAATTTTACTGTATCGTGTCATATCGTATCATATATATGGACTTCATAGGTGATTCATGATTGACCGGTATTTAAAAACGGTCTAAAACTTTAACAAAGATCAAATATCACATTCTAAAAGCAAAAGTTTACGGTTCTTTTTATCTTTACAACCGGGACATTGATTTGACAAAATTAATAGACAACAATATGTGTGGCTCAAAATTTAACTCATATTTATTTTTTGTCAAACTGATGAGAGAGTCATGACAAATAAGTCAAATACTTTTGACAAAACAATCCATGATAACTTGTGTAAGTAGTGCTAGTAAGTTTTTCGTACAAGGTACTTTTGAACTACTTGTGAGATTGTGAGAGTCTCTAAGCTTTCAAAAGTACATCAATTAATTCTATGTCATGATTGAGATTGTGAGAGTCTTTCAACTTAAAAATGTTGCAACGTTACTCTAGAGAGTCTTTGTTCTGACTTGATGATTACTTTCCCAGTTATACATGTTGTTATCAATAAATCAACCACGACCACATTGTCAAAATTTCACACCAAATACAGCAAAGAATCCCACTACTCATATTCTTAGTAGGATAAACAACTGTGAGATCATGTGACAAAAAAGAAAAACTGTGAGCACATGCACATGATTTTAGTAGGCCAGGAATATGGTATGGAGGAATTTTCAGCTAGTTTAGGTCATTTTATCTCATCTCTTTCGACCAAAAAAGAGTTCATTTTATGGACCATTCAAGGTGAGACGGTGAAAATAAAGTTACGGTTGTATTTCTTTTTACTTGTTACAAAAAATTTATTTTGGAAAAGAAATCTTGTTGACCAAAAAAAAAATAATCCTAAAACATTGTTCGTTTCCAACTATTCTAACAAATCTAAATATAAACCTTTTAAATTGATGACTATCTTTAAAAAAAATTATTGCTTTGATTCAAAACAATTTACCAACAAAACTCTCATGTCGTGAAATGAAGAGTTGTGTGTTTGAATTCACACTTTAGTATATCAAACGTCTCTGCAACTTAGTAGTTACCACTTACCAGTACACTTGAGTTGTACTCCCAAAACAAATTAAAAAAACTACTTTATAATAACTTCTATTTAAAAAATCATAATTGTAATCAAATACTAGCATATAGTTTGGAACAAGATAGAGAGCTCTTTCAGATTGGAGATTGGCAAGATAGATGGGATTTCCTTGATGCAATCAAGTGCCTTTAGAGAAGGTGGAGCTACCAGCACCCCTTATTTTTGTCACCCCATCACCTTTTCCTTTTTGTAAACCAAATGCATAACCTGACCCTACCTCAGTCCTAAACTCTTGTAACCCTCAACCTTGCAACTCTCCTCCCGTAGACGGCAAGACCCCTACGTACCCTCACTTGAGGGAGGTATTAGCTTATGACACAGATGGATTCAATTAGATTTAAGGTTGATGTTTGGTGGCTTTGTCATTATGGTTATGACTATGGACATGTCCTATATGGTGGCAGAGTGTAGCGCTAAGAGGAGGCGTCGTGAGGCACCACAACACCAGAGTAAGAGTTACACCATTGACAGTAGCAAGAACAGCAAAGTAGGGGTTACACCATCGACTATAACACAGCAAGGTGCAACAGCAACCTTTCAAAGCAGAGGTGCTGCAAAAAGGGGGGAATCTTTTCGTTATAGAGCTTGCGATTATGGAGAGGTATTATTCTGTGTTTGTGCTTTTCAAAAACCAAGTTTCTTGCAGGAGAAACAACAATTTGACCTCAAAACTAGTTTTTGGAAGTCAATTTTGTTTGCCTCTTCCTCAAAGACAAAAGAATGGACACCATTTTCCATCATTTGCTACTAACCTCCACCCTACTATGTTCAAAAATATGCACCCAGGGCGCACAAATTGTTCAAAAATACACATCCAGACATGCAAAATTTATGCATTTGGGGGTGAAGAAAAGTAACTTCCAAAAGGAGCATAGGAACAAGAGTATTTTGGGCACTAAGAAAATCATTGAGGATGGGGGTGTAAAAGAAAAAAATTGAGAATCAGGTAGCAATGTCCTTTCATTTCAATAAATAAAAAAAACCAGATATTTTCAAAAGTCTACTTCCCAACCCCACATTCCTGGAGAAGAAAAAAAATTAACGATATTTTTGAAAGCCTACTTCAGAACGACACAAAATTCACGTTTTTTCCATCCATCAAAGTAATATTAGGGCGCGGAACGTTCCGCCCCATATAGTTTACAAATTAACTATATACAGATCCATGCGTCGATGTTAAATAAATGGTACGGGAGAGTTATCGATATACACACACAAGCTCCCTATAGTTATTTCAGTTATCCTAAACAAAAAGCTTCTAGATGTAGTTTAAACAAACTCTTGAGTAAATTATAAAGTACAGAATATTTTTTATATATAAAAAGAAGGAAAAAAAGTCAAAACAATGCATACATGTTGAGATATATCCAGTGCTCCAAAAACTGGGAAAAGGAAGACCAAAGTTCACTAGCAATTCTATAAGGTAATTGTTATTATACAAGAATAGTTTATCTTCATCATATTTTACCTGCTTCCTTTTCCACCATCAGGTGAATTCACCATCATGATAATCTTATAGTCAGGTCCCCTAGCTACTCTGCAACAACAAAAAAACAACTGCAAGACATCAGTATCATTTTAAGCCGTCAATAAAATTCCTAATTCTTTCTTTTTCCACTTTATCACACTGCTTTTAAGAATATATCCAGTTAGAGATTCAAGAAAAATCAACAGAAAATGAGAAAACTCCCAGTGATTCCCAGAGTGAAATTATTATAATAATTTGGGGGGAAACGAGTGATATGAGCCGGTAATTTATCACAGCATAATAATGGTAAAGAGTTCCTTTTGATTACAAAATAGATTGCAAAACTTCCGGATTGTGCACCTCTGACAAATTCAAGTTACAAAACACAGCAATAGACGTAAAAGAGAGAATGCACAGACTGAAACATGGAATTTCGTTGATAGAATAAGAGAAGATGAGGTCAGCGAGTTCCTAACTTACACTATGTAAATGACCAACATTTTATATTGCTCATAGTCTAAAGACCTTAATTCTCTTAAATGACAAGAGACCCCTCTCAATTCCCTCTTATATATAGCCTAGGCAACATGCATTGTTTTAGTAGCCAAAATGTTCCTCAGTACGACAAAAACTTTTTTGCGCCACTAACACACCAGAGTCAGGAGGTGGAGGTTTGGATTGATTGCATGAGTTGTGGCTCCTGGTTTAGAGGTGACAGACGGCGTGAACATGAACAAGGGCACATGGGTAGCATGGAACTTGTTTTGGTAGCTCTACCCTGCTGGACTTACTTGGCTTATTACTTAAGAAGAGTCGGGTAAAGCTCGATTATTTTCTTCAGTAACTCAAGGCAGGTCCATTAGGTCAACAGATTGAACCAACTGCTGTAAAAGCTAGTCCATTCCTACCCTTCCCTCTTCCCTTTCTCTCGCAATATTTTCTGTGGAGCTTATGCCATCCAGAGGTACTGTAGTTTCTGGACATAATACCTCTCTACCCGTATCATCGTCAACGAAGCAGCATCGGCCACAACCATTGCATTCACATATTTATCACAACTGGCATCCTACCCTCCAAGATCAGAGCTCTGATGCCGATTGATATCAACTGACATTGTATCACAGATTCACAGAAATAGAGAAGAATTCCCATTGATTACATAACAGGTTGCAGAACTTTGAGGGTTTGCACCTCCTCTCAAATGACAAAACAACCCTCATGCTCAATCCCTTTTATTTATTGGCAACATTCCTTATTTCTCCTAATTGTCTCATTAACTCACCTGCAAACTAACTACCTAGGGGTAACCCACCAAGGAGAAAAATGAGAGGGTCAGGAAGCACATTACTACACTGATAATGGCAGACATTTTAAGATGCTATGATGTAAAAGAAAAAAAATCAATCAGGGTCTGAAAGGAAATGAAAGCACACACTTAATCTGCAACCCTGGCTATTGAACAACAGCAGCCAGGGTAGATTTGTCTTACAATTGATTATATTTGATAAACAACTATCTCCAATTCCCTCTTCCTCCACTCCCCAACAATTAAATTTGAAATTGACAATAGAGATCAGTGTTGTCAATTGTGGAAAATAGTGTTGTGTTCGAATTCCGCTACGCTACAGTGCTATAGCGGCGCTATAGCTGCTAATAATTAGCGTATTTGAGAACGATAGTGATTTGTTTAAATTCCGCTTAGCTATAGTGCTACAGCAATGCTATAGCCACTATTTGAGAACACTGGTAGAGATTTGTTGCTCAATCCAGGAAATATTGTTAACTAGATAGTGTGTCCTGAGTCTTATAACTAGGAATAAAATGGGTGACTGATACAATTTTTTGCAAATAAAAGCAATTAAGGGTTCCCCATTAAAACTCCAAAAAAGAATAGTCGTTGAAATCAGAGAAAAAAATAAAAATTGTGGAAGATATAATGATGTACCTCAAGAAATCTGAAAATGTCAGGCAAAAGTCTCCTTCACATACAAATGACAACAACCAATTGAGGAAAAGAGAGTGAACTAAGTACATAACTATTTCAGCCAGCAACCTTTATTGCCCCCAACTCATCAATTCTTGAGCTCTTATGCTGCAAAAATTAAGAAATTGAGCACAGAAGTTTAGACACTGTCAACCACTAAGAAATATACACCAGAAATGTGCTGGGACAGAAAAGACAAAAAACTCATCACAAGACTAAGCTTCTTACTACTTTATTACCTTACTCTTTTTGTGTTTGTGCACATCATTAGCATCATCATCTCCGTCATGCTTCCTCTTCTGAAAGATATTGAGCAAACGTAAAAGGTTAATAAATAGAACTAAATATCTGTAACATGTCCAAATAGTATGTAGAGCAAATGATGGCATCGAACAGTGTTGTCAATGGCGGATCGCGGAAAATAGATGTTTGTTCAAATTCCACTACGCAATAGTGCTATAGAGCCGCTATAACTGTTATTTCATAATATTTTGTGCTAAATAGGTATCGTGGAACAATGGTGATTTGTTCAAATTCCATTATGCAGTAACGCTATAGCGCCGCTATTTAACATCACTGATATCAAATTAAAATGATCTCCTTCAGTGGATCCTAAACAGAGTTTACAAGTAATTGAGAGTTAACAGTAACAGCACAACACTAATTAAAAATCATAAAAAACAGTCAGGTAAATTTGCAATGTTATCGCATGACAGGATTTTCAGAACACGTTTTCTCTTAATCTGAAGAATATAGATGCAGCGAACTAAATTTCTTCAACCTTTTCATGATGTTTCTTTGAGTGATCAGCACTGGAATCACGATGCCCGCTTTTGTCTTTCTTTTTGTCCTTGTCTTTGTCTTTGCTTCTGTCCTTGTGACGATGTTTGTGCTTCTTATGCTCCCTGTCCTTGTCCTTATCCCTGTCTTTGTGCTTCTTATGCTTCTTCTCTTTGTCTTTCTCACTTTTTGATTTTCCTGCAATTGTTGGTATTCCTTTCTCCGCCTATTAGGGAAAATACAAGGAACAATCAAGATACAAGTCCACAAAGAACACATCATCAAACTTTGTTAACAAAAACTAAGATAGCATGCTGAATGATTTCAGCAAGAATTAAAAACTAAGTATGATCAAAATCACTAAAAATTTCTTACAGCAGGCAAATCGATGGGAGCTGTTTCCCTTAGTTGGAAAGACTCCTTGAGTATATCCAAGTCGAAAGGCTGTATCCGAGCACTTGTCTCTCTTGAGAAAGATGTATTCTGAATGAGTTCATCCAATTGCATGCCATCTCCTTTTCTTACTTCTGTGTCTCCTACTACACTGTGCAGGTAGTGTGTGTCCGCGATTGACACAGGAAGCGGCCTCTTGCAGAAAAATTCATAGTGCGGTATTAATTTGAAATGACTTATGAGATCCACAGCACCTGTCAACTCCCTCGGTCCTGAGGATTCAAAAACACAGAATGTCAAAAAACACAGTTTTTCTTTGATGAGTAAGTGACTTACTGTAAGTATTAGCTAAATATAAAATATACACAAGAAAACTTTAAAAAGGGATAATTGCACGGAAATCTTCAAAAGATGCTAATAGAATTTAATGTTTTCCATTCAATTCCCAAAAAATGAACGGGTGATAATTGACAAAGTTTCAAATCTGCCAAAAGGGCAAATAAACAACTAAAATCACGAATAAATAATTAAAAATTTAACCCAGTATTGTCAATTAGATAACAAGCACAGTCAGTGCCATAAACATATGAAATCCGGACTTGTATATACAATAATACAAAACAGAGACATCAAATAAAGATTTTATAGAATTAGGTATACAACATAAAGCACTATCATAAAGCACTATCATAAAAAACTTTTACCTCCTCCAAACTTTTTTCCTTCAGGATCCATGATTCAATCTTTCATGGTTCAATCTTCCACAGAACCTGATTAAAGCTGTCGGTTATTGGAACGAAAAGAATGTTTACAAAATTATTAGGGAATACATAATGAAACAGATGATACCATATAAAAATCATCATTTGTCACATGAAAACCAACAAAATTATATAAATCATTCTTTCTCAAGCTACCCTCTTAAATTACGGTAAAGAAGGCTTCTAAGCCATTTCAAAAAGACATTTAACATGTGCCACAAACCCCAAAACTTAAACAAACTAACTGGAAAAAAGTATTTCTATACCCGCAACCATTGTTGTACAGCTAAAAGCTTTGAAGGAGACTATCAATATTTTAAGAAGCCCTAGCATTCAAGCAAAACGCCATCTAAGACCAACTAGGAAAAACAAGTGTTCCCAGTAAGGCCAACAGAAAATATTAATCCATGCCTAAAGCTAATAATCTGCAAACAGAAAATGAACCATAGAATTCATTCACATCGTTTTCTTTTTCCATATTTCAAGAAATTGAAATATCCAAAAAACCATAGACCATAAAAATCATTCTAGACCAATGAAGCACTGAAACAAACGTGCACACCAGACACAACAGTGACACATCAGCACCGGTAATAATTTGAAAATTAAATTAATTGAATGTAATCACATGTGTCGGTGTTGCATGTCCCATGTCGGACACGCCTTTGATCAAAAGTGTTGGTGCTTCAGAATTCTAGACAATCCCAAATAGCACATGGAATCATCACCCAAATAATACAGTTGATAACTTAAATTCATACAGTTACAAGCCTACACACTAGCATAACAAAAACACGTTCAGCTTGTGTAAGCATAGATAGACTAAAAACATCAAACTACACATGACCAGCACCAATTTATATCAAGAGAAGCATTCAGTTTCACATGGATACAACGGCTCCTTTAGATGATCTAAATTGTAATTACTTTTCATTCAGTTTCATATAGTCAATAGGGAAGACATGAACTTGATTGGTTCAGTTTTGAAAAGAAAAGGGGTGGAACCAAGGGGGAAAAAACAGCACAATCATGTGTTATAGTTATAAAGTGCTTATTTCAGAAATTTTCATGGTTTCAACCATCAATTGTTTCTCATCCTGTTTCAATTTCCACCTTTGAAGATTGTTAAATATTCAAATCCAACGTTCAAAAAAATTTAACAGCTTTTCAAAAAGTGGTTTTCAACAAAAAAAATCTAAGTCTCAAAACATAGACCACAAAAAACCACAAAATCTTCATCACATTAATAACGCAATTAACAAAACATGCTTACGCCCTAAAAAAAATCAACTTCAAAAACAATCAAAACAGTGAAGAAAACCCCACCTGTAGAGTGAATAATTCTCAATTCCCACAAAAACCACCAAATCTTCTTCAAATTGGCACAAACACAAACCTCCAGCAATTGCAAAACTTCAACCACCCCAACAAAAATTTCTTCGAAAGCTGCACAAAATTGAAACCTTTCATCAAAATAAGCCAAAATCATCAACAGGGTAGTCAAGAATAACAATAAAAAAGTAACTTTTTTATGTATTCATTGAAAATTCGGTAATTGACCCATGAAAGAGATAGTGTGTAAAAGAATGAAACCTGCAAAATTGCAGATCCAAACAGTGAAAGAAGAAGAAAGGGATTAAAGGGTTCTCACAAAAACAAATAAAGGAAAGATCTTTGTTGAGGTTTCAGTGTTGGAACAATCTTTGTGTTTGTTCCTTCGGTAGTACTCGTGATTGTGTTGTGTTCTTTCTCTCTGTTTTTTTTCTCTCTCAGTCTTATGAATGAAAAAGAGCAAAAACCCAAAATTCTTTTATGTTCCTAGTTGCCACCTCTTATATATATTTAGCTTCCATTTTCTACAATTTTTCAATTTTACCCTTTTGATATTGCTATGCTATTGGATCAAGTGTCAACTTACCCCTAATGGGTAACGGTGGACTATTTTTTCATGTAAGATTTTTACTTCTAGAGAAAGAAAGACATTGGAAATTGGAGTATAAAGGTGCATTTGATTGGTTAAAAAATAGTAAAAAAATGGGATAGAATAATTTCAGTTGTATTACGTTTGATTGTTTTAGCGATTAGACAAATTGGTAGGCAAGCGAAAATTTTGTCATCACTAAACCATAATAGAATTTCTTTTTGTCTCAAGCACAAGTTGTTTAGCCTCCATTTTTTGTCATATCAATTGCCCGTGGTTTATGAATGAGGTAAAATACTTCAAATATATCGTGTAAATTGCTATGGACAATTTATTTCTATTTTTGAAGATAAAATTAAACTGGTTTAGTATAAGCTATAAGTTATTCTTACAAGCTATTTTGGAGAACTTGTGAAAATAAATCGAAAACGACTTATGAACATGTCATAAGTTATTTTCATAAGTTTTCACAAACAGCGTCACAAGTGTATAGACCGGTGCATAACTCAAATAAACTAATTCAAGCATGTTCAGTCTTTTTAACTCCTCTAAAGTGTAGAAAAAAAAATAGCATCTAAAGTGAGCAACTTCATTTAACATTTAACATGTATTACTAAATCAAATGTAGATATTATACACATCTCATATTTATTGAAATAACAACACCTAATTTTATCACATTGTACTCTACTTATTCTACTAGAGGAGTCAAATCTATTATCAAAGTAATAGTAGCAGTGACCATGTTGAAGTGGTACATAACCAAGTAAGATAGAATTGTGTCACTAATTCAAGCTTCAAAACACATTGAGAAAAATGTTATGGATAACTTAAATCCGTAGTATAATAAAATATTATAACGTGATCATTTGCACACAGTAAGGTGTTAAAAAAATTGTTAACTCGTATATAATAGTACAAGAATGATGTCCAAGGTTCAAATCTTAAAAACTAACATAACTACTAACTTATTAACATTTGTATATCTTAAATAAGGAGCGTTGGTAATCCAAAATAAAAAAATAAGGTAGGTTATGTAATTTTTATCTTGTATTAAATTTTCACAAACTTTTTTCTACAAGATTATGTTCAAAATCAAATTGATGAAAAAATACAAGAGTCGCAAAGCAATACTAAAGAGAGTAGCACAATTAAATCAACATTAATTGATACCATTTTGCATTCATCTAATCAAATCTAAATTAAATCAATATGATCAATAATGAATCAATTTTGATATTAATCATTAGATTCATTATTTTTCATATCTTGCTCACAAAATCAACATTCCTTGAAACTAGATATCATGGTCATCACCTATTGTTATCATAAATCAAGAGTCGATTTTCGAGAAATGGAGCTCACCATAATTTGTCAACGTTGATGAGATTTTATTCTGGTTTTCTTCATATCTATCAACATCAAGAATCTTGTTGCCATTGAACTATGAGATAAACCAATAGCGTGGATGACGTATGAGGCGGTAACACAGTGTGTAACGACTATCACATTTGATTTAGCATTTATTCATCTCAAACCCTAAAAATGCTTGTCGTTAAGACAGACAGTACAATGGATAAATGTTTTTTCTTGAGTACATTTTCATTGAAAACTTCTTCAAAACAAAGATATGGTCTCTTTGGTGTTCGCCGCCGTGAGGCAAACGAAGAATAAAACGCCGAATTGAAATCTTCGGTTTTGGTGTCTTAGATCGAATTAGGGCAAGAAAGTCAAAATGTGTTTGATTACTAGTTGCATCATGACATATCCGCATTGTATAGTCATTTGGGCAAAACACTTGTTCTAAACAAATATGAATATTATATTAACTATATAATAGTCGCATTTTAGTATATCTAAAATGAAATTGGATTGGGCCAATGCTATATCTTTTTGGGCCTTTTTTAGATGATGTGTTGTTGGTATGTTAGAAGAAATAATGCTCATTTAAGTGTGTACTGAATCTCAAACTAATTTCATTGCAATCAACAATGATTAGAGGAGTGAAGTTTTTTTTTTTTTAGATAAACAGATATAAAAATGTGTTGCGCTAAATTAAAGGTTATTAATATGTCTTGAGATATATCAATATTAGCATCATACACACTTTAAATTCAAAACATGAACCAATTCATTATATGTATTGTGTACTCCACAATCAATTCTTCCTCCGGGATAAAAGATACATAAAAAAAGTATATCTTATCACTTTGCTTATATTTCATTTCAAAAATAGTATATCTTATCTTAATTTTAATGTATATATTATATATATAATGTTATTATAAATAAAGTTAGTTAAGGTTTCAAGTTTATTTTCCCATCAAAATACACATGTGATTGAAAATTCTATTGTTTAAAATTTCATATATTATTTGATTTGACATTATTTGAAATTGTGATGAAAAATAAATAGTCTATCCATCGCTTAAGTTATGCTAAAGCTTTCCTACGATTGAATGTGCTTTTGTAAATTCATATGTTAGAATAGCAAATAAATATTTACTATTAATTATGGACTGTGAGGTGGTAGAAAATAAATGTGTAAAATGGGAAAAAGAAATTTTTATTAAAAACTTAAGCCCAAACTTGGATCTATGTGATTTACTTCTTATTAGTTGACTAAGTCAACCCCCTTTCCTTCCTTTTAGCAGAACCACTCATACACATTTCTTTAATTCCGTCTTTCGCTGAGCTCCTTAAAGAAAATAGAAGAACTAAAAGAAGAAAATAAGGAGAAAAAGGATGCATAGAAGAAGTCCATGAGATGGAGGAGGAGAGTAGGAAGTAGTGCATGCAAATTTAAGAGGAAATAAAGGAGAAGAATGGAAGATAGAGATGAAACCTAAATCATTTCCTCACCACAACATGGTTCAAGAGCACTAAAAATATTTATTTTTAGGGTAGTGTTAACTTGTGCCTTTAAGGCACATGTTAAGAAATCCAAAAGAAGAAACTTTCTCTATGATTTTGTGCATTTAAATGATTAAAAAGTTAAATATTAAATGCAATACACACAATCCAATATGTTTTTTTATATATTTGAATCATTAACTTGTGCCTTGAGGGCACAAGTTAACATTTCCCTTATTTTTATCATGGTTATGGGTTCATAAAGATAGAGAAGAAAGTGAAATCAAGTTGGAGTTCGAAGAAGGAGATGAAGTTATAACTTATAAGAAATATTTATCCCTTTTCTAAGAATAAAATGTAATATAGGAATTCCCCACAAAACCTCTATCAGGAATTATCTAGGATCTTTGATTTATACATGTCATTAAAAGTTTGTGTTTTAGGTTGGGTGTTTTCTCAACCTTAGGCATTTGTGTATTTTGTATGCATCTAGGAAAAGTTATGTGTACTTTATATATCCCCTCTTCAAATATGTAGATGAGTTCTAGAAATGAAACTCCCTTTAATTAAAATTACATGTTGAGTTTTATAATGGATGATGTATTAATATAAGGTTTGGGTAGGTAACCTAGACTTTTAGCTTGTAATCTCAACGTGTAGAGTTTAAATTCCTTAAGAAATGGTTGTATATTGACTATCAATGATACTTTATTAATAAAAAAAAAAATCCTTTTACCTAATTTATGAAGGAAAAAAAGGTATTGTAAAAAGATGGAATTCTTGATATTTGTTAATCAATTGAGTATTATATAAGAAATATAGATGTTAAATTTGATTAAATGTATTTTCATATTAAGATCAGGGTTTTAAGTGTTTGAGTATTGTTATAGGCCTACTAGAGGACCAAAGTACTCAATGTAATGCAGAAAAATCGTGTTTTTAGCAGGTCTGATTGAGGGAGCTAGGTGTTGCATTGTGGGAGATAGGCACCTTAAAATTGAGAGCATACACTTACATGGACACCAAGCTTCTTAGAACACCTTTTTCATATTTTTTTCACCTCATTTTTAGTGGTTTTTCTAACAGTACTTGTTAGTTATATGATTATATTAGTATGTTTTAACTTAAAGTATGTTGATTTATGTCAATTCATGAACTTTTAAGGATATGTAATCATTAATACCAATAATATCATCATATACTTGTTAGACAAACTTATGACTTAAGTGTATCACATGAATGGATAACATAATACAAGACATAATGAGGTATAAATGATTTCTCCTAAAAATGAAGGGAACTCTCCTTTTAAAGAATGGACATGTGTAAGGGCAGAATATTGGGATGGTGCTTGTGGTGTAAGGACATACATAGGACATGAGTTACAATTTCATGGATTACTTGCATATGAGGGATTGACAATAAACATTGCAATGTTAGAGTAAGATAATCGTGGTTTATCCGGTAATAGAAGGAACTCTTCTTCTAAAAAGGGAACATATGTAAAGGCGGAGATAATGAAATACCTCTTATGGTCAAAGAGTTTACCTTACATATGGATTACAATCTATTGGAATACTCATGTTTGAAGTATTTATATAAAAGACTTAATATCATATTAAGCAAGTATGAATGTTATAGTGTATCAAGATGTATTACATTAGTATGAGATACAAATGTAATAAAGTAAGATGTAACTTAATGAACTGAGGTGTCAAATATACATGCGCGTACACACACTCACACACACATATATAGAGAGAGAGAGTGAGAGGGGGAGAAATAAAGTTTGTGCTGAGAGGATTTTTTCCAATGCCTAACACATCATACATGTCTGTGAAACATCTAGAAATAAATCTTTTACACTCTATTTTATTGAGTTTAAATTAACAATGCGTTGGTTACTTTGAGAAGAAGACAAGTGATTGGTGGTTAACAATGCTTAATGGATTTCACAACCATGAGTTTGAGGCAAAGTTAGGCGGTCATCTTCTTGCAGTTAGACTAAAAGAGGAGGAGAAGAGAAGAGTTGTTGACATGAGAAAGAGCTTGGCGTTGCCTAGGGATATTCTAACGGATTTGAAGGAAAAAAACAAAGAAAGTGTGACGAATATTAAACAAGTGTACAATGCATGGACTAGATGGCGAAAGTCTCTAAGAGGTGACAAGATGGAGATGCAATACTTGATTAAGAAGTTGGAAGATCATAAATATGTCTATTTCAAAAGAACAAATGATGAGGAAACCACTCTTGAAGACATATGTCTTGCTCATCTAGAGTCTATTAATATGCTTAACACTTTTCCAACCGTTTTGGTCATGGATTCCACTTACTAAACCAACTTGTACATAATGCCATTATTTGATATTGTTGGTGTTACCTCTACCAACATGACATATTATGTTGCTTTTGCCTTTCTTGCATATAATAAAGAAGGTAACTTTACTTGGGTTCTTGAGATGTTGGTTGCTCTTTTGTAATCAAAACTCAACATGTCTAAGGTGGTTGTCACTGATAGAGACAATGCTCTGATGAATGTTGTAGCCAAAGTTCTCCCTGGCATGTCACTTTACTTTGTTATTTTCATATAAGGAAAGAATGTAAGAGTTAACTGCATCATGGATTACAGAGTCAACCCAAAGCCGAAGGATGTAAAAGTTTATGGGAAAGAAGTGAAGGAAACAAAGGAGGTGAAGGCAATTGACGTAGTTGGCAACATTATGAGAGCTTGGGAAGATGTGGTTGAATCTCTTACAAAGGATTCATATACAAGTGCGGTAACACGATTTCGAGATGCATGCAAAAAAATTCCCAAAGTTCCTTGAATATGTTGAAACCAAAATATTGAACACCGTTAAGGAAATATTTGTGAAGGCATGGACAGATGGTGTCTTGCATCTAGGCTGCAGAACCTCCAACATTGTAGAATTGGTTCATGGAAAGTTGAAAAATTATTTGAGGAGTAGTATGTGAGATTTGGTATCATGTTGGGATTAAATAGACAAAATGTTGGCCATCCAACTGTCTGAGATAGGGGCAAGTTTTGGGAGGAGGCTTATCGTCTTAGAACACAGATACAAAGACAATTTTTTGCACTCTGAGTTGGAGGGATGTGTGTTTGTAGCCGCATTGTGTTTAATCTTTGAGGAAGCAAAACCCTCAAAGACATTAAGTTTTTCTAAGAAAGATTGTGGTTGTGTGATTAAGACATCGTATGGGTTACCTTGTGCATGTATTCTTGCAATAAAGATCCAACAAAAATTGCTTACTCGATTGGATGACATATATCCTCATTGGCAAAGGTTACGTGTATGTGGATAAGAAGTTGATGATGATTTTTCTGTCATGAATGAGTGGAATGACATTTATGGAACTCCACATCAAAGAGGTGATGCGTCAGCTAGCATTTCTAGAAGACACAATGTTGTCTCCACCTCCAAGAAAGGTGGCAACCAAGGGAGCAAAGAAAAAGGTGATGGCTACACCAAAAGAGTCATCTACGGGTCAAATCACATCTATGTGGGAGTGACTTGATTCCTAATACCCCGATAGTCAATCATCTGAATGTAAATGATCACTTCCAAAAAGGAAAAGTGCACGTATTGGCAATTCATTGCGCTCATCCGTTTCATCGCCTAATATATACTCGGATCTGAATTTACTATACATTACACAAATGCCAAAGATCATGAGACCTTACATTAAAAATATTGTGAATGTTAAGCGGGATGGCATTGACAATTGTGGATTTCGGGTCATAACGAGACACATGGGTATAGATGAGGGAAATCACACATTGGTTCATAGTGCACTTATTCATGAGTTTAAAACTAAAAAGCATGATTATTTACCGATATTTGATTTGGAAGAGCGTTTTGAATACATCATGAATGGTTTACTCCCTCCAACAAATAGTGGTGGAATTGGATTTAGATAAGTGGTTGACATTACCGGATATGAGTCACATTGTTGCAACTTGTTGCAATAGAGTTGTTGTTCAATTGATAATGCCCGAAAGAGTTCTATGTGAGAGTTTTTTCCCTATCCGAGGTGCTCCACCATTTAACCCACATGCCCACATCATGTGTCTTTACTTAATTCTCGACCACTTTCTTCATGTTTATTTGAAAGACAGTTGTCCATTACCACTATCTTGTACGGAGTGGAAGAATCACAAGATTGATGAGGCTGATCAATGGGAGTTTGCATTTATGAGTTAACTCACGTTGACTTTATACCTACGCGACTTAAGTCACACTACTTTAAATGCGAGTTAACACATGTTGGGTTTACTGAACGTGAGTTAGCTCTCATTGAGGTTATTTTTGGTAGTTTCATGTGGAAGCGAGCAAAATCACTTGGAACAAGAGCATTTTTCCATATTATATCAATTTTTAATTAGAATTTACTTAAGTCCCGACCCAACTCCAACTTACCAGACAGTTAACACAATAAAAAACAAAATTCATATACCCTAACCAGATTTAAGTGATGAAGGTGCTTAAATGGAGGTTTAAATGGATTTAGATCAAATATATAGACTAACCTGTCTCTTTTTAGTCAATGTGAGGGATCAAATTGTCTCATAATTAAATCACATAACATATAAGCAAATATCATGACAAAGTAAACTTTCACATTGGACAAAAGTATCACATATTGACAAAAAAAATCAAATTTCTCGATAGAGGTTCAATTAAGGACTAAAGTGTTTCGATTTATTTTTGTGAGGACTAAAAGTTACATTTTTACTATGATGAGTCAAATTAAGTTTCAATATTTTTGTCATGGACTAAAAGAAAGATCTTCACGTTTAAAACAAAAGCACACAAAAACTATCAACGATAATTTCATCGAGATACTTTCATCGAGTTAATTAAATAACCGATCCAATACCCGATCAACAATGCACTCGGTTTAACTAGCCAATTCGGTCCGGTTTTTAAAACTATACAATGTAATAATAGTAGTAATACTACTAATCGGTGGCATTTACAATGCACAAGACACAAATTTGTGCATCATACACAAGTTGTTTCATGAATGAATAATAGCCATTGATATATTATTTATTTAAAGGAACGGCTCAGATTTCATGATGGCAACCTTCTATTAATTTATTGGCTACAATAAATTTGATCCCATATATGATATTTTATGAATATAATTTTAGACGTGCTTTTTTGTTTAAATGTGTGGAAGTTAGGCTTCAATTTTCTATGACTAAAATTCCCCTCAAAATTTGACTGAAAAAAAATCAAATATTCACCGCAACATTTTAATGAATTTCCAACTAACATTAATAAAACCAATTTTTCCTTCAAAAAAATTAATAGAACAAATTTAATTTGCAAACTATTCTCTCTGGCATCTTACTTTCACGGCCACTCCACTTCACCGGTGACGAATCCATGGTTGTGGTTGTTTCTGTCATCAACTCGTCCTGTTCATTTCCCGTCGTCGTTCTATCGGTGTCCTTATTAATGGGTTTTATGTGCAAATTGGATCATTTTATTTTGAAAGTTGAATTGATTTCCTATGCTAATTGAAGTGATTTGTGGTTGTTCATTGGCTACTTTGATGTTACTGTGTTTGATGGTGTTTCACGGCCTTGCTTCTTATTCCTTGTGGTTGTTCAGCAAACTATCAAAAGGAATATAACTCCTTTCAAAAAGATAAAGCAAAAGGGTTTATCAATTTAGATCTGAAAAACAAACTATTATTCAAACTTCAAATTTAAGGGTGAAAAGGAATAAAATTTAACAATTTTTTTATGATCATCATTTTAGTGTTAATGGACAGAAGAAACAAGCGATCAAATTAATGTATATCTTGAAAGTTAATGCATATCTGATAATATGAAGATGGGGGCGATACCCATTGTTTTTCAAAGCAGGGGTGTATTCTGCATTAAAGTATGATTTAGAATTTTATTAGTTTTTTAATCTAGCACTAGCAGGTGATGAACTGCCAGCTGTCCTTTCAAACAATACTTATGTATCATGCACAAATTTGTGTCTTGTGTATTGTAAATGCCACCCTACTAATCTCCTATTGACTGTGTTACCAAAACCTAAAACCCAAAACCCACATCACAACATAAGCAGCAAAAAAAACATAAGCAGCAAAAAACTCCGTTGACTGTCACAAAACCAAGGTTGTTCCAATGGCAACCTTCGACTCCTTCAGAGACATGTACGACATTGCACTCAAACCTCGTCTCCTCAACACTCTCATCAGAGACAATCTCCCTACAGTGGACCACCCCTTTTCCAACCCTTCCCAACTCTCCAACGTTGTCTCTTTGATCAAAACACACTCTCTCTTATCCGAGGATGTCACAGAATCTATGGACCCTAAACAAATTAAAGCTTGGAAATCATCTGTTGCTTCGTGGGTCGACCGTGTTTTGCTTCTTATTTCTAGTCGTGAGGTAAATTTCATTGCTTTTCACTGCTATGGTTTCTGGGTATTCAGTAGTTTTCTTTTTAGAAGAGTATACATATGCTTATTTCATTGGGTTTTATTTTTGCTATTGATGATTTTTAGGTCTGTTTATCGGCATAAGTACACTATTTGAGAGAGTTATGAAAAGAGCTTATGACATGTCTAAAACCAGTTTTCAGCTTGTTTGAATGAGCTCTCCATAATAGCTTATGACTTATAGCTTATATGAAAACAATTGTAGTTTATTTAGCATATGTTTGTTTCCACCTCTAGGAGGCAGTCAATGGAAATTTTTTGTGAAGCTACTATTCTTAGCTTATTGTTTTCATGGCCAAAAGGGACTGAAACGCAGGATCGATGTTGCTAAACGCACAACCAAACACATGGTTAGTGTATGTTTGGTTCTACTTCTAGAGGGGCCAAAATTGATTATGGAGATATAGAATTGATTCTAAAATTGATTATCGAGAAGAATTGATTTCGCCTCCACAATTGGTTCTACTTGAGGCTAGGATTTGCAGCTTTTGATTCTAGAATTCATTTTTACATGAATGTATCTAAACACAAATCACTTTACCTTCAACTCACTTTTACTCAAAATCAATTTTACAAAAACAATTCACTCAAAATCAATTCTTATCACTGCGAAACCAAACATACACTTGAACTGTTATAAAAATAGCTTATAAGCACTTAATTAAGTTGTGTATCCAAATAAAGCCCCCTTTTTTTTAAATCTGGGTGAAAATTATTTTTGTTCTAATTTATTTGCCAAAAAAGTTATTGGAGTTTTTTGATGTGAAGTGATTGCACTTGAAGTTTGAAGTTTTTTTTGGTTTATTCAGTTTGAGTTGACTAAATTAGTTAACTGAAATGGGTGGATTTTCCTATTTTTTTTCTTCCAGCCTGATAAACGTTGGGCAGGAATATCCTTGCTAGGGGTTACTTGTGAAGAGTGCAGTTCTGATCGTTTCCAAGAATCTTACACCGTGTGGTTCCAGAAGTTGCTGACTTCTCTACAGGTAATCGATTGTTCTTGTACCATGGCTGCACATAACTCTCTTGCTAGCTTTATTGTATTCTTTCTTTTGGGAATATATCAATTATTGTTCAGTGCACGAGAGTCAATATGGCCTTCAAATGTATTATATAAATGGGAGGCATCCCTCACTTTATAGAGCGGTTTTGTAGGGTTGAGTTAGTCCCAACCCAAATTTTAAGATAGTATTGATATCAAAGCTTGTCGTAGATCCGCTAGGCCACCTGCAATCGAGCCACACTCCAATCCTTGTCGCGATTGGCATGTGTTAAGAGTCCCACATTGGATGAGATATAATTTGAAAATGTATTTATAAGTGGGAGGCATCCATCATCTTATAAGTCGATTTAGCCGGGCTGAGTTAGGCCCAACCCAAATTTCAAGACTTTGTTCTGTAGATAGAACTAAAAGATGAGTAGTATCACCTTGTTGCTCTAAATTTGACGCACAAACCAAATTCCATACTATAAAATTGACAATGTCTTTATCCCGCTTTATCTAATGGATATCGCATGTGTCGTATCTGCTCTTTATCTAATGGATATCATACGTGTCGTACCTGCCTAGTTGAATCATTTAGACTTCATTTGCGCTCAAACACAGATGTCCCTTATTTATTTATATCTTTAGATCTCTGAATATTAATGTTCAAATTTCTGAAACGAAATCTTAACCTGTATGCAATCGTGATGTGTTCCATGGTCTTTATATAAAACAGTCACCGGAAGATTCTCATTTTGTGAGGGTGGCTACTTGTGCTTCCATATCTGATCTACTTGCAAGGTTAGATATTTCTTTTCTTACTAAAGGAAAGTCTTATTGGTTGATTCAATTATTGAGATACATTGTATTATACTCATGTTTGGTGGTGCTTTATTGAATCCCTTCCTTGATATCTCCCTCTCTCTGTCTGTGTTTTTATAACTGCAAAATTATTATTGATAGTGGAAATAAGTACAAAAGGTATTACCCACAAATCGGGATTAAGTACAAGGGGTACTTGACCCACCGAGAACATACCACACAAAAACAAAGAACAAAGAAACAACTCCCTCTATCTGTCTGCTTGTCTGCAAGTGCGTATGCATTGTGAACAATAAGATTAGGTCACCTGTCAAAGAACATTTGATAATCTTGAAATGTAGATATGCAATATTCTATTAACTATTTACCAACGACGGTCCTATCAATTTCCTAAAACAGACATTTCAATTCCATATGCTTATTTTGCAAGCTAAATTTCTGAACTATATATAGATCATAGGATCTCTTTCAAAACAACATTACTACAGTGGTGCATTTAGTCTTAAAACTAGAGTAAGTCTAATATTTATTTTGTTGAGTATTTTCTCTCAGTAGTGTGTGTTATGAGTAGTATAGTCTGTCGGAAATTTTCTAGTCCTGTTGCTGGTAAGCTCTGACTTCATTGAATTAGCTGGAAGCTACCTGTATTAACTTTCTTTTATACACACACACACACACACACACACACACACATATTAGGTTAAGTGGATTTCCAAAATTCAAGAAAGATGGGTCTGCCTCTGCTGTGAAAGTTGTTCAGCCTGTTCTAAAGATGTTACATGATGACAATTCAGAGGCAGTATGGGTAAGTTATTAATTCAAATATTAATTTGAGTTTTTAGCTTCTATTCAACATAGACAGTGAAGAAGCTTTCATTACACATGGATGTAGACATATTTATATTTTTAGTGGTTGCGTAATATTTTTATGTCAAAAGCAAAAGTGATAAACTCTACATTCCTGTAAACTAGTTGAAGGAGTAATTCTTGTTTTGAAGTATACATAGTTGTGCTTAGAGTTGCATTTAAACATTGGTATAGAACATATGTTGATGGATCATAGATGGAATCATCGCTTCATTACGTAGTGCTTAGTTAATATAGACAGAAAGCATATACAAACTATTGTAAGTATGCAACTAATTTCACATGGAAGTATACTTTATTGCTACATCTGCAATAATCAACTACAAAGTACTATTTGTTTTACTCATTGCTGTATTCTTCTCTGACCCATGCATATGTGTATGCTAAGAGATGAAATATATTGTGCTAAACTTAGCATAAGTGACATAAAAAGTTTACTATTTGGCCCATGCTTGCTGAATGAAGAAAAATCTTTGAGTATATAATTTTCTTTGCATGCTCCTTCTTTGATAATAGAGCCTACTTTCTATGTCATTTGTCATATACCTGTTATTTATCTTGTCTGCTTTGTTTGACTACGAGTTTTATCTATTATTCAAAATGTGGTGAATGCAGGAAGCTGCAGTTCATGTGATATATACCTTGATAACTTCATTCCCATTTTCTATTCAGCGTCATTATGATAGTGTAAGCTTCTTCTTCCTTTGTTGCAAGATTTACTACATTATTAATTCATGTATATACAGTTAGAAATTTGTTTCTTGTATAAATTCGACAAAGAAGGGCATGGTGTGGTTCCATGTAATCCGTACCAGTTTTTCCTGTTGCTTTTATGAGGAAAAAGTGCAGGAGAGCTCAAGAGTTTCATTTCTTCTGTATTCACGATTTGATGAGTGGTTTGAACTTATGCAGGTTGAATCTGCCATTGCTGCTAAACTTGTGTCTGGAGGATGCAGTCATGATATGATGAAGGTAATGTGATTATCAAAGTTTTAAGAGCTTCTTCTAGGGTATGTTTGGATTGTTGCCATGTTGGCACGAGAGTGGATGGAGGGGACAAAAAAGGTCTTTGGCAGGGTCCAAAGAGAGATATATTAGACTTTTAGTACAAAGTTGAAAATAATTTGTGTTAATTTGATCTTTAATTTGTTAAGTTAAAACTAAATTCATGTTCCCAATTCTATTTGTTCTGTGATGTTTTTTCTGACAGAGAAAAAATTGAAGTTAATGAAAAATATTTGGGGAGTATAAGCTTTTGGCTTTAATGTTTGTTTCAGTATTGGATGACTTTTATGAGTTGCATTAGTTGATATCCAATATGCTGTGTGCACTCATTAAGGAGTTTATTTTCCTCTTGTTTAGAAGGACGCTTCATCCTTAACATGAGATTCTCAGTTTTATATGGAAACTTTCTCTGATAAATACAAACATATGCTCAGAGTCATAGCCTCATTCTGACATGTTCTGTCATCTTATTTGGTTTTGTACATCCAGAAACTTGTACATTGCCTTGCATTACTTCCAAAATCAAAAGGAGATGAAGAAAGCTGGTCTGTGATGATGCAGAAAATTTTGATTTCAATAAACGAACATTTAACTTTGACATTTGAAGGTGTAGAAGAAGGTAGGTAGATGTTCGTGCTATGTGTTTAATAAAAGCCACTCTTGACAAGTAGGTCATGGCCATCTTTTTCCATACATTGCAGAATTCATTCTAAAGGAGTTCAATGGATTGTTGATTCTTCCTGGGAAACAACCTCCACCACCTTTAGGAGGCAATGTATCAAATGAAGAAGCTAGTAGCAACACAACAAAGAGGTCCAAACAATCGCGAATATATAATGTCCCTATACTTATGTCTGGTTGTTGTATGCTGCTCACAAATACATATCCAGTTAAGGTACTGTTTAATTTATCCCAAAATGTATATTCCTACAGTGAGTTCTGTGAATTTCTCTTAATTTGGGAGAAGAATGATGAAAACTAATGTGATTTAATTGTCAGGTTAATGTACCTGTTCGCCTATTATTGGTCCTTGTTGAGAGAATTCTGACGGTAAATGGCGCTTTGCCAGCAATGTCATTGCCATTCATGACCGCCAGACAGCAAGAGAGAATTTGTTCCGAACTTCCAGCTTTGCATATGTGTAGCCTGGAATTGCTTACAGCTATTATAAAGGCAACAGGAAGGTATAACTGCGTGATATCCACACCCTTTCCCTTGAAAAGAAAAATAGCCTAAATTGAAAAAAATGGCAATTTGAGCTTTGGAAAATTATTTGCATACAAGTTCTTCGATCCTTGATGTTGTAAATTATCGTGTTTAATGCCAACAGTAGCTGATTGGTGTTATAAATATAATGAATCTTGTATCTTCTATCTAGTGTTTTCAAATAGCGGCTATAGCAATATAGCATAGCCAAATTTGAACAAACTGTTATTTTCTGGGATCCGCAATTGATAACTCTGTTCATATCATCTAGCTTACCTTGCACTCTTATGTGTTTCAATCCTGCTCCTGTGCACAATTTCTATGTTTCCTCTAGTATATCTTTTACGTATTTATTTCTTGATAGAATGCGGAATCCTACTCATTGCCCATATTTGTATTGCAGTCAACTATTACCCCATGCTGCCTCTATTGTACGTTTCATTACAAAGTACTTCAAGGCGTGTGCGCTGCCAGATTTAAGGATTAAAGTCTATTCAATTGCAAAGACTCTGCTCATATCCATGGGTGTTGGTATGCGAAAACTCTTTAAAAAGTTCCTTTCTACTCATAGTTTACCAATAGCGGCGGAGCATCGGCTGCTCACTATTCTCTAGCCATAGCGTTGGGGATTAAAGGATTGTCCTTCGGTGGCTCCAACCACTGCCAAATAGCGGCGTTATTGCCTGCACCAGAGGAGGGACTCGAAAACCCAAAACACCCTTTAAAAGAGATTTTTAGAAGGGGGTATTTTGGGGAATTTAGGGTTTAATTCGGGTTGAGCCTAACTCAATCTCACTTATAACTCATGGTCATGCCTTATCTCATCCAACGTGGGACTCTTAACAGTCTATAAGTGGAAATATTTTTACCTAGAATCTTTTTGCAGTTTCGCTTTTATTTTCTCTCAAAAAGAAAAAGAAAACACAGGTAGAGAAAGGGGAGGGAAATAAATGAACAAGGCTAAGTGTATTTAATTTCTTTCCATATATTTTTCTGATTTTCGCTGCTCTCATCATCCTACATCTGATTTAATGTAAATACTATTTATAATATTTCCCCATAAATTGTTTCGATAACTTTATTCACAAACTGCCTTGATGGTTCTTTCCTTTTTCGGCTCCACATTTTTTTGATGCCTGTCTCCCCTTCCTAGCTGTTTGACTAAGCTATATATTTAATTTAATTTGACCGTACATAATGACTTTTACTGATTAGTTATATTGAACAGGAATGGCTTTATGCCTGTCGAAGGAAGTTGTCAATAATGCTATTGCTGATTTGAGTACCGTAGAGAAGAAGAATGGAGGCATGTTGAATGGTTCTAATACAGAAGTCTCCACGATAGCGCCACTACCAGCAAGTAATAGAAAAAGAAAGCACAGCAGTACAAATGGTTCTGTTCAGGAATATGACGCTGGTGGTGGTTTGGGAGTAGAAGTTCCAAATAAATGTCCCGTGACTCCAATTTCTCTGAGGGTAGCTGCACTTGAGGCATTAGAGGCTCTTATTACTGTGGTATGTATCTTTAGTTTGAAACACTAAGGTTCCTTCATAAACCTTTCCCTACAGTGGCTATTCTTGTTCATAGTTTTTGTTGTAACTATAGAGTTGGAAGCTGTTTACATAATAACATGAACATACACTTTTATTTGTCCAAACAGTAAGTTCTTTTGCTTAGTTTAGAAAAAGTATAAAAAAGAAAAAGAAAAATTTACTGGAGAGAAATTAAGTGACTAGAATTTATCGAAGGATAAAGTATCCTCCAAACAAGAAACTATATACAGAAGATAATAGGAAAAACAAAAAACATGCAGTGCCTTTAGTATTAGTATAAGTTGTGTATCCTAGATAGCAACTTCCTTGAAGCAGCCATAAGTATAGTAGCATAGCATCAAGGAGAAGCAAAAATGTCACTCTATCCCTCAACACATAATTTCAGGTTTAAATATTCTTGAACTTCTGTATACTGGCATATGATTCGCAATATGCCACTGGTATGCAACTCTAGGGCCACCCTTATCTACCTTGCATGTGTTAACATACCAAGAACAGAAAATGAGGAAAAGATGTTCTGTTTTTACTAGGTTGACGATCACAATGTGAGAAGTGGAGTTGTAAATGGTGGCAAGTGTAGCTCTCGTGCCGGAGAAGACATGTAACTGAGACACTGCATGAGAGCCGACAATGGAACTTTGGTGTTTGGTAGATAGGCGGATTCTGCTTCTTCTATTGTGATCCCCGACCTTGCTCCCCTTAAGATATTCCCAGATACTTTCCCTAACATTGTGGTCAAATATTCTAGTGCTGTTAGCAGTCCCTTTTATTTATTTTATTTTTTATTATAATTTCCTTACCTCTGTAGTAAGTTTGGTATCTACCCTCTTAATATATTTATGTGAGAACTTTGGAGGTGAATTTCTAGCATAAAATCGATCCATGGAGTTCTCCTTATTTTTAAGGGTACATCAAACTGACCCTTGATAGTGGAGATCATAATTTTGTTCTGAATTTTAAAGGGCCTGCATAATAGTAATTATTTTTTTGGTTTACAGGCTGGTGCTTTAAAATCAGAACAGTGGAGATCCAAAGTTGATAGTCTTTTGATAGTCATAGCAATGGATTCTTTCAAAGAAGGTTCATCTCGTGAAGAAATAAATGTGTTTCAGAAAAAGGATCATGCTGCAACTGCCACAGATTTGCAATTTGCTGCATTGCGTGCTCTTTTGGCCTCTTTTCTATCTGTGTCCCGGCCCCCATATTTATCACAGGGCCTTGAACTTTTCCAAAGAGGTACTTCTATATCAATATGACCTTTTCTTCTTATCGATATTTATGTCCCTATTGATGATTACTTTAGTAGTAGTTAATATTGGGTTTCATGCATGTAAATAAAGAGATTAAATTATGAGTATTGGCTGTTTTCTATTTGAAATCTGATAAATATTGTTACAAGACGCATAGAGTTTTAATAACATTCACAATTTGTGCTGTGATTGTTCGAAAGTATTTTTTGTTTAAGGGCTGTATTTTTGCAATCAATAATTAAACATTTATTTGTATATATTTCGGATTTTTTGTCATGTTTTTATGGACTTGAATAAAAATACTCTGAATTGTTCAGGAAATGTTCATTAGGAGGATTGAGCAATGGAGTATATAGATAACATGATATACAATCTTTCATTTCGAGAAGCTATAAAACAGGAAAATAATTGTATGCAAATAAAATCCTAATTATTAATAGAAAATATAGATCCCCTATATAGGTGATCCTTTACATAACTTTCCCTCAAATTGGAGTAAATGCAAATCATATCCACTGAATTGTTTATTGATAAAGTTGTCATAAGAATCCCTAAGAGAGTTTGTAAAGCTATCTGCAAGCTGCTCAATATCAATTTGCTTGAAAAGACCTTTTTTATGTAGAAAAAGTGAAATTCAATTTGTATATTTTTTTGCCCTGTTATGGAAGACTAAATTTGAAGTGATTTGCAAACCTCTTTATTATCACAGCATGGCTTAATATGATTAACATTTCTAAATTTGGATTCATAAATAATATTAACACAATTGTTGTACTTGTACCCTTGCAGTAGCCTGATATTATTAAGTCTCTACATTAGATTTAGCAACTACGTTTTGCTTTTACATTTTCATCATGCCAAATTACCACCAACAAAAATACAATATCATCCTGTGTTTGATAGAAATCTACAAAATCAATGAAGTCTATTAAAACTGGATTGATGTTGGAGGAGGAACGTGATCAAATTTGATTACGTGGTTTGGAAAAATGAATAGGTTGTCATAGATAGCTCTAAGGTATTATAATATTTGAGCATGAGTGTTTTGAATAATATAAAAAAAGACTCGATATTAATTTCCACTTTTCAGTCTTATTGTTTGATTGAATATGTATGAGGTGTCAAAAGAAAAATTGCATTTAAACCTTCCTCATGCTCATACGTACAACTTTATGAAATTGTATTTGATTTTCTCCCTGTTTGCTTGAACAACATGTAATTTATGTCAAAACAGGAAAGCAACAAACTGGAACAAAGCTCGCCGAGTTCTGTGCTCATGCCATGTTAACCTTGGAAGTGCTTATACATCCTAGGGCACTTCCGCTGGTTGATTATGTCCCTCCAAACAACGATAATTTTGGTGAAGCTCAGTTCAGTTTCGGACATGAATATGCTAGCCGGAATCATACTACATTTGGTTTGCCTCAAACAGAACCTCCTGAATCTGTTAATAATCTGTTTGCTGACTATTTGGCAAATGGTGATGATGAGATGGGTGGGTTATGGACTGAAAATACAAAAAAAACTAAAGTGTCTTCTGAAATGGCGACATCCCTGCCTTCTAGCGCCAACATCCAAGAGAGGAGTGAGATGGTACCTGAGATAGCGACACGTGCAGATGTTGAGATGAGAACCGTCGAGAATGAAACCACAATGAAGTCAGATCATCCTGGAGAATCTGTCGTGCAATTTCAAGAACCTGTCCATTGCACGACAAGTATTCCGGCTGCCATTGACATTCACAGCGATGCGGCTACTGACAAAGAGCCGGAGAGGATTGTTTCAGAAAGTGCAATAGCTCATAATGAAGCCAATCATGTGGAATCAGCTTCACAGAGCAAAAGTTCAGCACAGTCATCAGATACTAACATGCTTCAGCAAGTTGAATTCAAGCTAGATTATGGCAATTCAGTGGATGATGATGATGACGATCCTTTTCCTGACATTGTGGATGGAGACCCTAATTCTGATTCTGAATAAGGGGAACATTTGCAATTTCTTCCATTTAAAGAAGCACAATTCAGGGTGGTAACAAAATGTATTCTTTCTCCTTTTATATGTTTTCCTTAGTAATGTTCTGTGCAACTTTTTTGCCTGACCAAAAATATATTTAGTTTCTTTTCTTGTTTTTGATACATTCCATAATGTTTCATTCATCAGCATTGTTCAAATTTATGTAAAACTAGACAAGAGGAAATTACACATCATTAAACTTAACTGTTAAGAGTAATTGTCATTAAAGTCGGCCCTAGTTTTCTAGTGGGAGAAACTCCAACTTCTCTCTAAACTTTCTTTCTCCTTCGTTCATCGAGGAGGGGTGGTTTTAGGTCATTTTTTGACCTAGAACACCAATCTACATCTTTTTCCCCCTTCTCTTTCAATCTAAATAAGTGGTTCTATCAAGTTTTTCCCTTTGTGTTTTTTGTGATTTCGTTGTCTAAGTGCGGCGTTGTGTTGTTCGCCGTCTTGTGCGGCGTTTGATTTCGCGTTTTGTCGTGGTGTTTGTTCAGTTCCTATTGAAAGATCTACATCAGTCAATTATAAATTCAACCAATGATTTGGACATCAACGTTGCAGATCCGGAAGCATGGGTATTTCGGCGACTTAAGTTTTATCATATTATTTGTAGGCATTTTGCCGTTGTATGCTATTAACTTGGGTGCTGTGAGTTTGCTCGCAGATTCACCATTCACGTTTTTAGCGATACTCTATCGATTTGAATGAATGAATATCGTTTTGTTTTTGTCAAAAAAAAAAAAGAGTAATTGTCATTAAATTATAGACAAAAAATATATTAACTTTTAGCACAACAATTTTGGCAACGGTTATGTCCATGACATCTTATCTTAAGCGTCGATTTTGCTATATTTCCTATATTAGACCAGCAAACACTTTGTATGTAAATTATTGACATCATAATATGAGCCATTGTTGCACTTCAAAAGGTTGTGACTTGGATCTGGATATATTCAATTATTCATTCAGTTAAACTATAAACTTGTGTAAAATCAATTCTAAAATTAAAACCTACAAATCATAGTTTTAAGTAGAATCAACTCTAAATGCAAAATCAATTCTAAGGTTTTTTCTAAATTACCTTTGAAAAATGGTGGGTAATTTACCCACCAACCAATGAATATGAGCAATTTATTGGTGGGGTCAAGATAGTTCATGAATATGTGCTTATGTGGCTAATATGTATTGGTTGAGGTAAATTACCCACCATTCTTCCATGGGTATCCTAGTTGTCACCCAATTCTAAATACAAAATGAAAATGTTTGAACCCACTCACATAAATGGAGAAAAATAAATGAAAAATAAACGAAAAAGCTTAGCAATGCAAAAGCGAAAATGTGATTGTATATTGTTGGTAATATAGTACAACTTTACATATCCGTTGAACTTCAAAATTGTTCATATATTTTTAGTTTATAAACTTCTCGCTACTGGTTAATAGCTTTACATATCTTAATTATATATTACAGGAGAAAAACGATCATTTTTCTGCTTTTTTTATTACACTAATACTTGTAAATTATGAACGGTGTTATATATGTATATATAATTCAAAATTTAATGTCTATTTTTTTCTAAATTGTTTTAAGAACCTTATTTAAAAAAAAAAAAAACACATTTTTTTTTAAAATATAGAACGTGTAACAATTTTTACCACCCTCTTTTCTCCATCGGGTGTCTTTGATACTCCATGCACCGATCGTTGACTCGCCTCCTACGTCCCATCGCTGGTCGCCGTCTACTTATTGTTGACTCACATTCTCTCCACTGTCTACCCACCATCGACTGACCTTCTCTTAGCCGCTACCCATCACCAATTTACCTTCTCCATACACCATCAGTCATAGTCTTCTCAAGGTGTTTAGATTGTTTCCTAACCCTAGAGTATAACTCAAAAGTGCTCAATTATTAACCTTTGATATCTTAAGAATGATCTCTTTTGATAAACCCTAGTTTGTCTCATATCTCTTCCTCAAAACCGACATGAAAGGTACACTAGCAACAACTGCTCAAAACACATTCATGTTCATCACACATATAACATAACCTCAACACACCTAAAACATGTTTTCAATACACATACACCAATTCTCCACCTTTCCTTCAAATAGATGGTGATTCCTTTTTAACCATCAACCACATTGCTCTTTATCCTTGCATCCAACTACACTATGTAGTCTCATAAGCTTTCACTTTCTCCTCTTCAATATTCAGAACGTCTCCCGCCTTCTTGAAGTGTTTTGCCCAACTACCTTAAGCATTTTAGATAGCTTCAAAAGTTCCACCATAACCTCTTCAACCCCCGGAGTGTGCTTATCCATCCTCTTGAAGACTGTCTTGCTCTCAACTACTTCCCAAAAGATAGTTAGTTTTGAGTCTTGCGTCTGTTCAACCACAATCAAAGTATAACACACAAGGTATCCATATCACTTTGGTTCAACAATATCCCTCCTTTTCCCTATAGCTTAGCTTATAGCCAGGGGTCATTGTTAGATGTCTTCTTCTAGTCCTACTTGTGGAAGACTCCACCTCAAGATGAGTTTCCTCTATCTCAACTTTCAAACGTGTACATCAACTATGCCTTTTACTTTGTAACCTCCAAAAAATAACAAACAACTCTCTTCAAGAGATAACCAAGTATTCTTACCACCACCTCACCATGCTAATCTTGAGTGTTCTTAGCACCACCTTTTTAGGCTGATCTTAAGTGTTTAACGTCTCTACAAATGAACACCCCTTTTATGTGAAGACCAAATTGCATGTGTCGTCGTTTCCAAGGTGAAATACTTCACATTCTTCCAAATCCCAATATGACATCACCAGAACACCCATGTCCTCATAGTCGTCTAAGGCAATTGTGAATTATGCAGAATCGTCATTGTCCTATAACTCAGAACAACCCCGCTTCAAGTGGCCGGTCTTGTGACACTAGAAGCACTTGTACTTCGACTTGTCACCACCCTTTGAGTTTCCACGATTTCCTCTACTCCACCACTTCCTCTTGAGACATTCAAGCCTTCACGAGTATCATCAAACTTCAAGACCTTGAACTTGATTAACTTTTTGGTTCTTAATGCTATTTGAACTTCCTCTTAGTTGACAATGCCTTCGTTTCCATAAATCATGGTATCTTCGAATTGATCAAAATATCTAAGTAATGCACACAATAAGAGCAGATCATTGTCTTCGTCCTTAATGTTTACTTCAATGTTCACCAAATCATCAAAGATTTTGTTGAATTGCGCCAATTGCTTTATGATGGCTTTTGACTCCACCATCCCGAATGAGTATATTTGATTCTTCAAGAGTTATCTATGAGCCAACAACTTGATCATATACAATGACTCCAACTTTACTCACATAAATGCTGCGGTTGTCTCCTTCACAACTTCTCTTAGAACTTTATCTCAGAGGCACAAAACAACGACACTTCTGGCCTTGCTCTCCATCTTGGTAAACCCAACCTCAACCTTTTAGTATCTCTGCACACTTTTGTTGAATTAAGACTACTTGCATCTTTACTTTCTACAATCCAAAATCTCTATCTATAGTAAATTTCTTGATATCCCAATTTATACCCATCATGGGTGCTTAATGACATGCGACATCTCAAAACATATATCCTACACATTGCGCATAACCTCAACACCTCTAAAACATGATTTTAAGGCATATAACATGAACAAATAAGAAAAAGTTATTTACTAAACACCTCTCAAATCACACAATTTTTTTTAAGGTATAATATCACTTTTATTTTTTATTTGTGGTTAAGGTATAATATCACTTCTAATTAACCTTTTTTTTGGTTAAATATGTGTCATGGAACTCTCATTACAAATACTTTAAAGTATAATCTCCTTAACTTGTAACCAAAAAAAAAGTATAATCTCCTTAACTTTTTATTTATTTTATCGTATTCCAGGTGTAAATATTCATCAATTTTATAGATAGCAAATTTTTGTCGAGAAATTTGGTAACCCTTGAAATTATAACTTCATCTTCAACAATATTTTTTTTGGTACAATCAACAATATTTTTTCTATCTGCAAAACTTAATATTAGTAAAACTCAAAATATTATCAGTATGTGTCCATAGGCGGATCTAGATATTTAGTATTTGTGAGGCTAAAATTTCAAAGAAACAATAATGTAAACTATATTAAAAATAAGAAGTAACATTGTTTGATATAATACATTACAATCAAAATTGTCTCTTATCTATTTGTTGAAAATGAACTAAAATGACATCATTGTTAATTGTTAAAATAACATCTGTTTATATATAAGTTACAAAACAGTCGTTTAGCCACTGATCACCCATTTTATTACATAAGTTACTCTTCACAACTTTCATAGCTGAAAAAACACGTTCAACACTTGACATTTGACAAACAAACAAATATTAACGGCTTAACTTTTTCGAGAATCTTAACATATTTAAAAAAAAAGATGATATGAAATATGTATTTAATCTGACTTTGTACATTACTACTAAAGAAATATTTTATATTTTGCAACCAAAGTACTTAGTTTTATTATTCTCAACTAAATATCACATGCTTCATTTTTTGAAATGCTTACGTATGAACAAGCTCAACACGATTGCATAAAATAAAATTAAGCACTATACATGTGCTTTATTTATTATAAAAAAATAAATAGAGAAAGTGCATGTAGCCACACATAACCCATGAATGCATCTGTCCCTATATGTGTCTAATTTCATGCAACCAACTTAATATTGGTACTCACCTTTCAACTTTACCAAAACATACCTGAAATCGGTGGCATTTCACATGCGAAGGTATAAAACATTCCCACTATGGGAAAGTTTACTTTAGTTGTTAGATTAATTTGAAAACACAATCTTATTATACAATATTAATACTAAATTTTTTTTACTTTTTTTACACCTTCCACCACTCTTCTCTCTCCTTCCTCCCCACTACCAGCAACATCTACCTCACCACCGGATGTTTTCTTCTATTCCGAGCAACAAAAAGGTTTGGGTCCTGCTGTGTTTCTAACCAACTTAGAAGCAAATTGGTAATGCTCTTGTGAAAATTAACTATAATGAGTATCAAATAGCAACAAAAATAGAATCTCTAGTACTGTATTTCAACAAGTGTTCACTTCTAATACTCAATCTATATACCAACCCTTCAAACCTTTTATATACAGTGATTAGTCATATCTCTCCTATAAAACACCAACACAGTACACAAAAGCACACATTGGACACGAGTGAGACCAACACATAAGCATGTAATAGTTTAACAAATTAAATTAAATGTAATCACCACCATATGGGTCTCTTCATTTTTTAATCAAGAAGTATAATATCAATTTTTACAGCTTATGGAATTTTTAAAGGTTGTTTGATGTTGCTGTGGTGGGGAGGAAGGAGAGAGAAGGGTGGTTGAAGGTGAAAAAAGAAATAATCTAATGTTGGAAGTGTACGATAAAACTGTGTTCTTCATTTGATCTAATGACTAAGGTAAATTTTTCCATAGTAGAAATGCTTTATATCTTTCCATGTAAAATATCACCATTGAAAGAGTGAAACTAGCATGAGAATTGTGAATTGAGCTAAGCAAATATTCTTTTTTGGTAGAACATATAATAGCCATCCATCCATGTACACTATCATATCCAAAATTCTTTTCTTTTTAGACAACATCATATGCAAAATTCTCAAATCAAACATCCTATACCATTCCATATATCTTTTCCTTTTCCACAATAATAGCGCACACACATAATAATATACCCACAAATGTTGCAAATTTCATGCAATTATTTACATGCAAAATTCAAACCATATAATAACCTCATCACTATCACGCTCACTTTCTCACCCCACCATTCCAATTTCTCACCCCCTCAACAAACCACCACAATCCGCCGATCAATGCCGACCGGCGAACTTCACTACACCACCCCACCAAAGGCGGCAGCCACCACCAACAACTCCGCCGTCGTTGGTGCCTCCGACGAAGGCTGGCTATGGTCACAAATCAAAGCCGAAGCACGCCGCGACGCGGAATCGGAACCAGCACTAGCAAGCTACCTATACTCAACAATTCTCTCTCACTCTTCACTCGAACGTTCACTTTCGTTTCATCTTGGTAACAAGCTTTGTTCTTCGACGCTTCTTTCGACGCTTCTTTATGACCTTTTTCTTAACGCTTTTGCGACTGATCCGTCGCTAAGTTCTGCTGCTGTTGCTGATCTTCGTGCTGCTCGTGAACGTGATCCTGCTTGTATCTCTTACTCTCACTGTTTGCTCAATTACAAGGGATTTCTTGCTTGTCAGGTTAATTTCATTCTTCCATTTTAGTTTGTTTTTTGTGCTTAGCCAAACCCTAATTATTCAATTTTGGGGTTTTTGTTTTAATAAACGTTCAAATTCATATTTTGAAAGTATTTGAAGGATTAATTTGATGAATTGAGACTATGACACTGTTTGGATAAACAATTTATTTTGCAGCTTATAGTATGAATGCTTATTATGTAAACGCTTATGTATAAGCTGTTTTTATAATAAATGATAAAATAAATCAAACTGTTTTCGTAAAAGCTATAAGCTGTTTTTATAATAAATGATAAAATAAAATCAAGCTGTTTTCGTATAATCTATATGCTGTTTTCGTAAACTATCATATAGAGCTTATGGAAATAAGCTGTAAACAGCTTATGAAAATGTCATAAGCTGTTTTCATAAGTTCAAATAGATAAGCTCATCATGACTGAACTTATTGTATTTATAAATTTAAGACGGCTTATTTTCATAGGTTCAAATAGATAAGCTCATTACTGAACTTATTATCATAAGCTCTTTTCATCAGTGTTCATAAGACTGAACTTATGGTCACTAAACTATTTTGATATTCTTATCTTCTAATTGAGTGATTGAATTGAGATTTTGTAGTGACCAATAGTCTAATAGAAATAAGTTCAAAACAGCTTATGGAAATAAGCTGCTTTCGTAAGTTTAGCCTATTATGCCAATAGATACGCTCAAATAAGCCAATCTAGACAGACCTACTCTTGTATTTGTATTTTTTATAGTTCAGAGACTAAATATGGGAGATGATGATAGTTTTGATACCAAATTGAAGGTTTGTTGGTTTTCATATTTTAGCAAAATCACGATTCTTAAACCTCAGGGTTTTCTGTGTATCTATATCCTGATTCTTCAAATTTAAAACCTTTTCATTTTTTTAACAACCCCCATTTTTAAATTTCTGTTTTTTAAAACCCTAATTCTTCAATTTTGTGGTTCTGTTTTTTTTAACTCAACTCTAATTCTTCAATTTCAGGGGTTTTCTATTTCTTGACTAATCCTTATTCTTCAATTCCAACTTGTGTGGTTTTTCTTTAATGGAGTTGTATGTGACTGTGACTGTGCTTGTGATTATTGCAGGCGCACCGTGTGGCACACCTGTTGTGGAGGCAAGCTCGGCAGCCATTAGCGCTAGCGCTACATTCTCGCGTTGCTGATGTATTTGCGGTGGATATTCACCCGGCGGCAAGGATTGGAAAAGGGGTTTTGTTCGACCACGCCACAGGGGTGGTGGTGGGTGAGACAGCGGTGATCGGAAATAATGTGTCGATCCTGCACCACGTCACGCTGGGTGGGACTGGTAAGGTTGGTGGGGATCGGCATCCCAAGATTGGGGATGGGGTGCTCATTGGTGCTGGGGCTACCATTCTTGGCAATATTAAGATTGGGGAAGGTGCTAAGATAGGTGCTGGGTCTGTGGTTTTGATTGATGTGCCGCCGCGGACCACTGCGGTTGGTAACCCAGCGAGATTGGTTGGTGGTAAGGAGAAGCCATCTCAGCTTGAGGATGTGCCTGGGGAGTCCATGGACCATACTTCCTTTATCTCCGAGTGGTCTGATTATATCATTTAAATTTCCAAGGCGAAATTCTTGAAATCAAACACTTGATGTTGGATTTGCACGGCTTTAGAACAAAATTTGCTTTTCCCATCTCCTCTGTTTTGATGGTCTGATCTTGTAATTGAGCGATTGTATTGAGATTTTGTAGTGATTAATAGTCTAATAGTCACTAAACTATATTACAAAGTGGCCCTGTAATTTAAGTGTAATAATAAGGCTATGTTGATCACTGATATGAAAATTTGTTTGACTGCTTACTGCACTGCATTATGAGTGGAAATTTTAGCATTGAGCGATGTATTAAAACATGGTTCGGAATAAAGTAGCTAGTTTTCTTGATTATGTTACTAGGACTTGGAAAGAATTAGAAAAAACTATAATATGACATCATAATCATGGTGTTGTCTTGCTAGATCTAGAAAGAATTTTATCATCAGAGCTATCTTGCAAGGGGTTGCAGAACTGTTCTTTGACTTGTAGAATGTTGTGCTTTCTTTTGATGTTTCAAAAGGGATAGATGAGTTTAAGGTTCTGTCTATGGTGAGAGATCGGCGCATACCACAGTGGTTTGTTGTCAAAAGCGATTGTGCTAAATGGTGCACGGGCAGAGAGAGCTGATGGTACATGTCCTGCTTACGGAGCTCACAGGGCTACAATTTTGGGTTTTGTTCTTTGCTAATAGCTTCCTCCTGCGACCTTAAACAGCCATAAGACACCTTCATCTTGCAGCTTCCTTGTGAGTCACAAAGCTGCAGCAGCGAACGCCACTGTAACCAGAAAGTTACTTGGATTTTGGTTTGGGGATGTGATGGTGGTGAGACTTGGGTTGAGGATTGGGAATGTGATGATTGGAAGCGAAGGCCGAAGCCAAAACCTTACAGAAACATGGGCCAAACATGTTGCTCAGTTCTCAAGCAAATTGAAAACATTTTTAGCAGTTGCTTACTTACCCTTGCACAAGGAAGTTATACATACTAATTTCGCAATGGTGGCAGTATTTGCTTATGTAATTTATATATCTTATTTCACCATCTATCTGCCTTGGTCCTATTAATATTTTCAATGAAACTTTTACATTTTTCAATAGTTGCTGATGAGGAATACATAGTTTCCGCAAATCTGCAAAGATGGTTGGTTATTTAGATCAAATTAGTGACTTGCTGACGTGGTCCTAACTCCTATATAGGTATAGATCCAAAAGGACTAGAACCCACCTAAGCCAATGGACCAGGAATCTTCCTTAGATCAGTAGGATCTGATTCTGTAACCAGCAGTGGTTTATCATGTGGATTCCCAATTAAATCAGTAAGAATGCTACCTCCAGTGATCAAAGAAAAAATGTACTTTTATTTTTTTTGAAGTTTAAAATTGAAAATCTATAGGCTGATAAAAAACAAAGCTGCAGAACTTATCTTGAATATAATCCATGCTAACCATATCGTGTTTGATGAAGAAAATTGGAAAGCACAACAAATTAGAGCAAAGAGTGTGACTACTTGACTGATATGTATTCTGTCTTAAATCTTCACATGCTGTAAACGGTAAGTGATTACGCTATCAAATTAGATAAAGCTACCTTTTATCTTATGGGATTTGAAAAATACAAAACAACATTAAGAGGAGCAGGGTATATAAAACTATATGAATTATAGTGTGTATTTAATATATTATGTTGAGTTTAATTACTATACCGACAGTGTAAATGTATTTCACACATGCATCCAACGATGTGTTGTCACGTTAATTAATGAACACTCATATGTTTTCATATTCATTGATTGACAGGACAATATATCATTAAATGCACATGTAAAATAATTTTACAATGAATCTTTAAATGGTAGTAAACAATTTTAAATCATAATTTCAAATTTGATTATATTAGAATAGAGGGAAGCAAAGTACTTAGAAAGGGAAGTGCACGTTTTATAACGAAGTGTGTGTAATTCAAATATCTTGTATAAGAAGGGGAGTGTTATTCTCTCTCTCCCTCTCTCTCTCACACACATAAATTATATGAGTAATAAAAGTATTCAATTTGGAGCTTCATTAAGTGGTTTAAAAATTAAAAACAAAAGTATTTAACTAGGTAATTTCTGGGAAAAAAAGGGAGAGCAAAGTAAAGCAAAATTTGCAATGGAGCATTCAAGCATGTATTTTTTGCCTTAATACAAAATTCAGAATACATGAAGAAGAACAAGGTTTTGAGTTTTGACGATTGTAGTTCTGAAAATTTAATTTGCACAGAGACACATATGAGACATAGAGGATTATATTAGTTAAAATTGAACAAAAGTATTACTTATTGTTTCCCCCTAAATTTGCTGGAGCCTGGAAGGTAAAAAGTGCATCAATCTAAATCCTCTTACACCAAAATTGGCTGAATTTACAATATCCAAAATATAGCATTATTTGTTTATAAATATAGCATCCATGAAAAAACCACAAATACAATATGAGGTTTACATGCATCATTCCCTTGATCATCTACACCCTTCAAATCTTTATACCATAAATCCCTTGCGCAGCCATAACAATTCCACTAAATTTTCTCCATTGATCTTCTCTCATGTAAAAGAAATCTAAACAAGATAAAAGAACATAATCAATAACCCAGACAACATTACAACAGTCAATGATTTTCCAATCACATGAAACATGGACACTCAATCACAACAACATCATAAAAAAGATTTCGTTGAATTAGAAGGAGAACAAAACCGGCTGCTACAATCCGAAGAATGCGAGAATATACCATTGTCAACACCGTCGTCCTCTTTGTCAACATCTTTGGACGATGGAAACAAAGAGGACTATGTGTATGCGGCGAAGGACAAGGTTCATATTTTTGACTTAGAGTCAAATGGCAACACCACCGGGTCAACGATTGTACCACCATTTTCATGGAAGAAGCTCTGGCTCTTCACGGGGCCAGGGCTTCTAATGAGTGTGGCATTTTTGGATCCAGGAAACATAGAAGGAGACTTGCAAGCCGGTGCGATTGCAGGGTACTCGTTGCTTTGGCTTTTAATGTGGTCCACCATAATGGGGCTCCTCATACAACTTTTATCGGCGAGGCTTGGTGTTGCCACGGGGCGCCACTTGGCGGAGCTTTGTAGGGAGGAATATTCCAATTGGGCTAGGCTACTTTTGTGGTTCTTAGCTGAGTTGGCTTTGATTGCTGCTGATATTCAAGAGGTTATTGGTAGTGCTATTGCTCTTAAGATTCTTAGCCATGGACTTCTTCCCATTTGGGCTGGTGTTATTATCACAGCCTTTGATTGGTAAGCTAAACATGTTTGTTTCTTGAACAATACTACATTACATGTTTGTGAAACTGAGGGGTTAAAATGCATTTAAACTTTAATAATAAGGTTGGTGAAAATTGTAACAAAAAAATAAATTAAAGGATGGTGAAAATGAATGAATGATATAGTTTTGCCTAAGTTTGATTTTGTTCTTTTTGTTGAACAGTTTCTTCTTTCTATTTTTGGAGAATTATGGAGTTAGGAAGTTGGAAGGTGTTTTTGCTATTTTCATTGGAACTATGGGTCTTTCCTTTGCATGGATGTTCTTTGATACAAAGCCAAGTGAAGAAGAACTTCTTATGGGTACAAATTTATCACACTATATGTAGTTCGAGCACATACATTTTTATAAACTTATTTTCAATGAAGCGCACACACACCAGACATGATACTAATAATAATTTTCAATAAAACATGTGTTGTTGTCATGTTTGTGTCGGATACTGACACATATCAGACACCAAATACGTCTCCAAACTAAAGTGACGGTGCTACGTTATTTCCAATACTAGTACATTTATTTAACATATTTAATACTTCCTTGTAGGTCTTTTGATCCCAAGAGTTAGCTCAAAAACGCTTCGTCAAGCAGTGGAAATTGTAGGATGTGTTATAACTCCACATAATGTGTTTCTTCATTCAGCATTAGTACAATCAAGAGACATTGACATCCGTAACAAAGGCCAAGTTCAAGAGGCTCTAAATTACTACTCAATTGAGTCCTCAATAGCACTATTAATCACCTTAGTAATAAATCTATTTGTGATAACCGTTTTTGCTAGAGTATTCTATGATACTGAACAAGCCAAAGACATAGGATTAGTAAATGCAGGACAATATCTTGAAGAAAAATATGGTGGAGGGTTCTTTCCAATTCTTTATATTTGGGGTATTGGTTTATTAGCAGCTGGTCAAAGTAGCACAATTACTGGTACCTATGCTGGTCAATTTATAACTGAGGGATTTTTAAAATTGAATATAAAAAAATGGTTAAGGGCATTGATCACTAGAAGTTGTGCTATTGTTCCAACTATGATTGTAGCAATTGTTTTTAATACTTCAGAAGGTTCATTGGATACTTTGAATGAATGGCTTAATGTGCTTCAAGCAATACAAATTCCTTTTGCACTTATTCCTCTTCTTACTTTGGTGTCTAAAGAAGAGGTCATGGGGACATTCAGAATAGGGCCTATAGTAGAGGTAAGTTATTAATCTAAAATATAGTTAGTTTTTATTTGAAATTCTTATACTTTGGTGTTTAAAAAATCAAAGGTAATTAAATAATTTTAGACAAAACTTTGAGTTCTAAATGATCAAAAATTATTCAAGAGTATGAGTATATTTAACTTTATAAATTTTGTGATGCAGAGGGTGGCATGGACAGTGGTGGTACTTGTGATAATGCTTTATGGATATATGTTATTAGATTTCTTCCTCTCAGAAGTGAAGGGACTATTGTTTGGATTTTTAGTCTTCCTTTGTGCAACAGCATGGATTTCATTTATTGCATTTCTTCTAAAACATAGTGGTGCTATTTCTTCTATCTTGGCCAGATCTCCAAATTCTGAAGGCTTTTCTCTTGCAGGAGATTAGGGCACCAAATCCATATCTTTTTTTTGGTGATGATGATGTGAATATATAGAAATGGTAGCTTTTGTTTTTTCATTCTTAAACCTATCATTTTTAAATAGTCAATTTTGGTTGTTTGTAATTTTTTATTTACCATGTTATTAGTCGGTGACTAATTGCCGTCGAAAAATTTATGGAGCATAAGAGGTGGTCCGAACGGAATTTTCTCTATATACAAGAGTCCGTGGTCGAACTCTTGACCACTTGTTTAAGAGACACACATTTCTTACCACTTAAGATAAATCTATTATCAGTTAATTTGTAATTTTTAGTGCATCGGATGCAGTAATTGATGAAACAAAAAAGGAAAATTTTGCATTAAAATGAGCACTTTTATACTTTTAAGAGTTTGACTATCCATTTTTTAAGAAAGTTTTATCATATTTGCTTCCTTAACCAGTATCCTGAAACATTAGTTAACATTTTTCTTTTTTTTTAAATACAAATGACTGCCTTTTCTAAAAATGAAGTAGTCATAAATTATACCCAAGAGGTAGGATGATGTTAGAGTTACTCGTGACAAAATTATGACAAAAAAGAAGAATACGTGTTTGCAATTCAATTTGATCGATTTTGTGATAATTTTTTTTTATCTAATTTTCTTTTTTAAGAATAAAAAATGTAAATAATCTTTTTTTATCTAATCGAAATTTAAAGATTAAAATAACATGTTATTCAGTTAGATTTGAATTGTGTCTTTAAAAAAACTGATTCAATCTTAGTTGAATTATTTAGTTACAGTTATCATGACCAGTGGAATCATCCTCTCTTTTGTATGAGTGTTCACTTGTATTAGTGTTTCTCTATTTTGTTTTATTTTTTGGGAGGTGCTGCTTTGTTAGGCAACTTGTTCTTGTATATACTCTTGGGTGGTTTGTCTTTTGTACGCCTTGTACGGAATAAATCACGTTGTTAATATCATATCTTATTTTAGTTTGTTCAAAAAAATCTTAGTTGAATTATGAAAAATATAGTATTATTTGTTTATTTCAACGCATTATCTTTTATTGATTAATAGATATATGCCCATACCAAATCATTTTAGACTATTAATAGTGTTAGTCATATGTATTATTTGACGGTATACAAAGAATTAGCATTAGCTTAGAATTACCACATAATGTATGGAACAAAAACGATTGTAAAATAAAAACCATAACAATGATATGCAAATGTTTTCTTATAACCCATATTTAATTTTACATTTATATAATTATATGAATAAATTAAAGTACATTTTAAAATAGGATAATGTTTCACATTATGTACTACTCCCATGTGAGAGTGTGTGAAAGTGAGTTTCTTATGTGTGTGGGGACCACATGGACACATGTCACAATTGTGTATGGGTGTATAAGTGGCACATGCCACCTAAGATGATCTATGTATCATTACTCTTAAAATATTTCTTTATTAAACACATTTAATGTTATATCTGTATCAGGGTCATCATGAACCAATATCATCACCCTAGTTTAATTATGAAAAATATAGCATTATTTATTTATTTCAACACATTATCTTTTATTGATTAATAGATATATGCCCATGCCAAGTCACATGAATACTATATTGATTTTGTGGCGTTGATGTGAATTTTAGGGGGGTGTATTGGATTAGAATTTTAAAGGATAATTTTTGTTTAAAAAAGTCTTGAGGATTTTAAAAGACTTTGCAAGATTTTGATGACTTTGATGATTTTAAAAGACTATTAAGGATTTCAATGGATTTAATTCATAAGATTTTAAAGGATTTGAAATGATTTTATGGATTTCAAGAGATTTCAACAGATTTTATGAATTTTAAGAAATAATTGAAAAAAATATCATAACACATCCTCTTTCATAAAATCTCAATAAAGATTCTTATTTATTTTATTTTATTTTTTACGGGAGAGCTAGAGCTACAAAATCTCAATAAAGACTCTTTTATTTATTTTATTTTATTTTTTACGGGAGAGCTAGAGCTAGAGAGAGAGAGTGAAGGAATCAGAGAGAGAGGGAGAGAGAGGTTTTTTACGGGAGAGCTAGAGAGAGAGAGAGAGAGAGAGAGAGAAGGGGAGGGAGAGAGAGGAGAGGAAAAGAGAGAGTAAGAGAGAAGGGAGGAGAGAGAGGGAAAGATAGTAAAAAATCTTAAAAGAAAAAAAAATCCTAATAAATCTCATGTTTTCATGAAAGATTTTTTCATGCTAAAATTTCACTAGAAAATCCCACAAAATCCATCAAAATCTGATTTATTAAACAATCCTTCGAAATTTGAATGATTCTGAATACCACTAGACTTTTCTTAAGTGATTAAAAGTCTTGATTGAATATCACAAGAATTTTTTAAAATGACAAAGAATCTTGATTGAATAACATAAGATTTTTTTTTAAAATGGTTTAGTACTTTTTCTGATTTAAATGAAGCAACTTAATCGGGTCAAATTTATTTGTACTTTTTCTTCTATTTTTTAAACAAGAAAAGGCTAGTTTTCTAACTAATTAATGAAGCGTAGAAGTGATAGAATTGGCTTCTGTAGCTAATTACTAAACCACCACGAAAGCAAACACCATAAATGAATTCCAACAGAAAGCATTTGCCACCACGAAATGCATTAAATGAATAGTAGTAGTACGTGTTTATTTTTGGTTTACATAATTATTATTCGAGAATTTTTAATTAAATTTCTAAATTTATGCATAAATTGATAATTAAATATTTGAACTTCCTTCAAAAAAAATATCTGAACTAAATATTCAAGTCTATAAATCGTTTAACAATTTTTATTTAAGCCCGTAAATATTTAAACATTTTTAATTGAATCATAAGTTTAGGATCCTATCCTCAAATTATTTATAAAAGTTTAGAGATCTCATGATTTTCTTTTAAGTAAATGAGGTGCAAATTGCGAGCCATATACAACACTTTAAATGAATCAAAATAAAAAGTACAAAAGGTTGGGACATAAAATCTGACTAAGTCTTAATGAAAGGAAAAAAAAAAAAAAAAAACTCAAAAGGGTAATACGGATCAAGCCAAAGAGAGAAAGAAACCACAACTAGACAATCAGACATGTAAGTACAAATATGGAGCAAAATAATCAGCCACCACAAGCACAAACCAAGAAACTCGTGTATTGTCGCAAAACCAAATTGAAAAATAATAAAAATAAAAAGTGGTGTGTGAACCGCCGGGAGCACGAATCTAGGTTTAAAAAATAGTGAATGAACCTGATCACCAACATGGAAATATATCCACACACCTACAACTCACTAGATCGAAAGATGACGCAGATAAGATAACAATGCACAACAAATCAGCACGGTGGAAACACACTACTGACAAATGAGGAAACACAACCGTTTGAACCAATTCCAAATCCACCTACACGGTGGAGACAACCAAAAACAGTGAACATATCACAACCAGCCACTCGGAAATTGCACACCCACCACACCACCCTGAAAATGAAATATTGAACCAACACAACCCATGTGAATGACGACACACCTTACATGACGACTACGGAAGAAGAAATTGTGGTTAAGCAACATAGATCGTCGAAAGATAAGAGTAAAAGCCCAAAGGGAGCTTCTTCAAAAACAAAAAAAAGTAATCCCAAAGGGGTGAAAAGATGATGTGAAGGAAGGACCTCTTCAAACCACCATGCACCAAGTCTGCATCGTGAAGAAAAGAGCTTGGAATTGGAGGAAGAGAGACATCGTGGTGTTTAGGGTTTTAGAGAGAAGTCAGGGAGGAAGTCAAGTTTAAAGATCTCATGATGATTTTTTTTTTTTTTTTTAATTTAGAAATATAATTACAATTTATTGACTTGTTTAAGACTAGATGAATGAACTATAGAGTAGTTAAACCTTGACCGGGGTTTGAACCTTGAACATTACATATTTTATATATTTGTCCTTACCAACTGAATTATGTTCAGAGGACAGTAATAATTAAACTAATCTCGGTCATTTTCATAACGAAGACCAATTAATTCTTCTATTATCATAATAAAATCGTGAGATACTAATTTCTCCACTATATAAAACTGTTTAAAGATTAATTTAGATATCATATTTTGTTATAATTGAATTGGGCAACAACCAACTGTGAAGACTAAATTAAATATTTATTCTGGTTTAAAAGAGTACAAATGTTCAATTTGTGTTTGACATAACACACTGATAAATACGTTAATGTGAAAGAGCGATGAGTCACCATTTTCTTGATATAATGTGGCTCTGTAAGCTCTTTTTGATTTTCAACAATAATATTATTATGGATACATTATGTGTTTTCAAGATTCAACGGGTTAATTTTTGTTCGAGAAATCAAATTATTCTCCTTCCACCGCCACCATTCTGGAAGCCGAAACTCTGGATTTATTGGAAGCTTTCAAAGTGGCAATTTTGAATGGAATGCATTATGTTCTATTTGAAACGGATTCCAAGATTTTATAGGACCATTGGCTATCAACAACTCTGACTCTCCTATGAATGTGTTTCGTGATCTTGTATTTCAACGTAGAAGTCTCTTATTAAATAGAAATGACTTTATAATGTCTTATTTTTGGAGGCAAACAAATAAGGTTACTCATAGTATTGCTAGCGCATCTTTATCTCATCCTAACCCCTATATTTTTCATGATGTAACAACTTCTTTGTACATGTTAATTTGGAATGAAATGAATTAGCTTTGCTTTTGCTAAAAAAAAAACATTTTATTTAATATACTCACTAAATTCATTTTTAATTTTGATTTTATTTGTATTTTTTAAAGTGTAGTGCAATCTTAATTATTAATTTTTTAATATATTATTTTTTGTTAATTATTGCAAAAAAAAAAGTATAATAAATAATTTTTTTATAGAAAAATACATAATAAATAATTAAAAATATTATAAGCGACATATACATATTTCTACCGAAATAATAAAATTGATTTATCTCGGGATGTGTAAAAAGTCACACAACTAAAATGAATGGAATGTATATATTAGTACTCCTGCACCCCATATAGGTTGATCCATCTTGTCCTAAAATGAATGAATCTTTGAATTTTTAAAACACTATTTTTTCTTTCAATCAGGTCTCTAATTAATAATATATTCTCACTCTTAAGTTAATGTCTTCAATTTTACACAATTTTAGTTTGTGTTAACCCACGTTTCTCAGTGGAAGGAGATCATGGTAATCTGGAGTTCGTCCGAAGGAAAGAAAAGTTTAGACAAAAATTGTTCTCCCTAAAAATTGAACTCAGATCTAAGTAAAATGAGAAGTTGTGGTGGGCCATAAAGGAGAGAAGCATGGCAAACAAATCCGAATGAGACTCAAAATTAATGGGGAAGAACTAATTTAACTGGATGCAGGTGCAGAGAAAATCCAAATTTAAAAACGGGGCGAGTCAAGGGAAGGTGATACCCGCCCCGACCCAACCCAGCCACCATCTGACGTACTTACATATACTATATTACCCTTATATTTACTAACATTAGTACCCATTTACCCTTTAAATGGTACACTATTGCCCTTTGATTATTTTTTTTAAAATATATGTTGTGATTTGATTTTAGTTAAATGATAAAATTTAATGACTGGTCTTTGAATTTGTTAAGAAATAAACCGAGGAGATTCGTAGACACACTTTATTTGAAAAATTTACCGTTTATAGGTTTAAGGGTGGAAAAACCCATCCCTGTTAGGGGTGGATGTCCAATAATCATCCTCGACATGGTTTGGGTTAGGGGTGGGTATTTAAAATCTGTCTCGTCTCGCCTTGTTACCATCCATAAGGTGAGCATCACTGATTAGATCATTATGTTGGGCTAAGAGCAATTATACAAGTGAGTTGAATACCACTTCATCACCTAAGACCTCAAGACATTTCTCCTGTTCCCAGTGGCGTAGCCAAGATTTCTATAGAGCCTTGGCGAAAAAATTATCTCAAATTCACATGTGACATAATATATATATATATACACACACACACACACACACACACACACACACACACACTCCCTTCGTCCCTATATCTAAGCACCCGTTTGATTTTGTTTTTGTCCCTTAATATAAACCCCTTTTCAAATTACTAGATGCATTTATTTATTTTTTCCTAAACATATCCCTAATTAATATTATTATCTTGTCTTGAAATACGAAAAGTCAAATTTAATACACATACAAACAAATGACAATTTCGTAATATTAACACACAAAACAAACATTAATTACATTGACAACTTTTCTTAATAAATGTGAAAAATGAAATGGGTGCATACAATAAGGGACGGAGGGAGTATATATATATAGTCATATATCGAAATAAAAGAAGTTCGTTATTTCTTCAACAAAAGTACAATTTAAAATAAGAGAGATGAAATATAATCTTCCAACGGATGTTGTCAACACCGACAATATCAAAGCCAACTCAATGAGTTTGTAGACCAATGGAAATACCAAATGTTTCTCAGTTTGAAGAACTTCTGTTGTTTCCTTTTGCTTTGTAATACTTAATTTGTTTTGGTACGCGGTACAAGTTTTGGTATGCGGTACACAACTCTTGAAAAATTAGGTTTGTTGGGGGTATACATACTCAGTAGATTATTTGGGTTCGCGGTACGTTCAAATATACTAATCGATACATTATTAATGAAAACAATTAGTTAGGAAAATAATTATTTACTTACAAACATTAAAGTACAGGAGTAAAAATATTACTCCCTCCGGTCCTATTTATAAAAAACAATTTACTTTTTAGATTAATTGAATAACTAATGTATATGGTCTATATTCTAAACCAAATACATAAATTGTTCAATGTATCTAAACCAAATACATAAATTATTTACTTTTTTCATTATCTCTCCTTTCTTCCAACTTCCAATTGATCATATAATGGAAGCCGGATCTATAATACAACCCGAATTTGCCTCTTCAGAACCTCTCTCAAATTGAAACACGAATCTAATATACAACCCAATTTGCCTCCCCTGTTTTTCATTATCTCTCGTCTCTTGACTATGATTGTGAGTTTACCCAATATATATTTTTTTAACTGTGTTAATCGGCTTTTGGGTTGAACCTAATGTGAAGAAATTATCGATTGAGCCCGGGCGAGTGCCCGGAGTCGCCGGGCGGTGTAACCACCACTGCCTGTTCCCCATCAAGTCTAACCAGAGTTGGGACACATGGGTGGGGGGTCCTCACTTTACGCTAAGAACAATCACACAACATCTCTCCCAATCTCCATCAAGTTGAGTCAGAGCTCTAATATCATTGTTGGACAATGAGGGAGAGCCTCACCGAGTTAAATCATCACATTAAGCTAATAGCAACCACCTAACTAAATGTGTTGAACACCATATCATCACCAAAAACCTTAAAACATTATTGGTCCTCTCACTTATATGTTGTTCAACCTCAACCCCTCCGATCAATGTAAGACTTTAACTTACACTTGAGACTTGACATATCACAACAAAATGAATCACTCACAACAAAATGAATCATTCATCAAGAGATGAATGCAGTACTTAAGAAAAAAGGAGATCGATAAAGTTTTTCTCTACACAAGAGAGGACCATAGAAGCTCCGTAATAGACCCTACAATTTATTATTAATTACTCTTTTGGTCCCTTAATTTATTTTTTTATTTCATTTTGGTCCCTTCACTATTAAAAGTTTCGTTTCGGTCCCTTAACTTATTTTTGGGTTTTCTTTTGGTCCCTTAACTTATTTTTTGGTTTCGTTTTGGTCCCTTAACTCTTCCTCCGTCAACCACTTTGGTCTTTATGTTAGGATGAATGTATTAGAGTTAAGGGACCGAAACGAAACCAAAAAATAAGTTAAGGGACCAAAACGAAACCATAAAATAAGTTAAGGGCCAAAACGAAACTTTTAATAGTTAAGGGACCAAAAGAAAACCCAAAAATAAGTTAAGGGACTGAAACGAAACTTTTAATAATTAAGAGACCAAAATGAAATAAAAAAATAAATTAAGGGACCAAAAGAGTAATTAATAATAAATTGTAGGGTCTATTACGGAGCTTCTATGGTCCTCTCTTGTGTAGAGAAAAACTTTATCGATCTCCTTTTTTCTTAAGTACTGCATTCATTAATTACTCTACAATTTATTATTTATCTCCTTTTTTCTTAAGTACTGCATTCATTAATTACTCTACAATTTATTATCGATAAAGTTTTTCTCTACACAAGAGAGGACCATAGAAGCTCCGTAATAGACCCTACAATTTATTATTAATTACTCTTTTGGTCCCTTAATTTATTTTTTTATTTCATTTTGGTTCCTTAACTATTAAAAGTTTCGTTTCGGTCCCTTAACTTATTTTTGGGTTTTCTTTTGGTCTCTTAACTATTAAAAGTTTCGTTTTGGCCCCTAACTTATTTTTTGGTTTCGTTTTGGTCCCTTAACTTATTTTTTGGTTTCGTTTCGGTCCCTTAACTCTAATACATTCATCCTAACATAAAGACCAAAGTGGTTGACGGAGGAAGAGTTAAGGGACCAAAACGAAACCAAAAAATAAGTTAAGGGACCAAAACGAAACTTTTAATAGTTAAAGGACCAAAACGAAACCAAAAAGTAAATTAAGGGACCAAAATAAAACTTTTAATAGTTAAGGGACCAAAACGAAACCAAAAAATAAGTTAAGGGACCAAATGAGTAATTAAGCCTTAATTTTGTTACTAGCATTATGGTAGACATGCAATTAATGGAACGAAACAAACATCTACCCAATTTGTTGTGTCAAAAAATAAATAAAACTAGTACCCTATATATGTACATGTGAGGGATGATGCTTTTACATGCATCCAAATACAATGAATACATCAAGTTCCAACCCTCCTCAAAGTGATCCACAAAAAACCATGAATCCTCTTGACCTTGAAGAATTCAAAAGACAAGGATACATGATGATTGATTTCCTTACAGATTATTACAAAAACATTGAAAACTATCCTGTTTTAAGTAAAGTAGAACCTGGTTATCTTGCAAAAATATTACCATCTTCAGCTCCATTTCAACCAGAATCAATTGAATCAATACTTGAAGATGTTCAACAACATATAATCCCTGGTATCACACATTGGATGAGTCCAAATTATTATGCTTACTTCCCTAGTAGTGGTAGCATAGCAGGGTTTATAGGTGAAATGTTAAGCACTGGATTCAATGTTGTTGGATTCAATTGGTTATCATCACCAGCTGCAACTGAGCTTGAAACTATTGTTATGAATTGGCTTGGAAAATTGCTAAATTTACCCAAAAGTTTCATTTTTTCATCAAATATTAAGGGTGGTGGTGGTGTGTTATTAGGTACAACTTGTGAGGCTATTTTGTGTACCCTAGTTGCTGCAAGAGATAAAAAAACTTTCTCAAATTGGAAAGGACAATATTGGAAAACTTGTTGTGTATTGTTCTGATCAAACACATAGTGCACTTCAAAAAGCAACTCAAATTGTTGGAATTCATTCAGAAAATTTTAGAGTCATAAAAACAAAAGGATCAAATTTATTTGCTTTGTCCCCCGACTCTTTGCTTTCGACAATTCTTTTAGACGTTGACAATGGTTTGATTCCTTATTTTTTATGCGCTACTATTGGAACAACTTCAACAAATGCCGTTGATCCTATAAAGTTGTTGTGTAATGTGACAAAAGAATACGATATTTGGGTTCATGTCGACGCTGCTTATGCCGGTTCAGTTTGTATTTGTCCTGAATTTAGACATTGCATTGATGGAATTGAAGAGTTAAATTCTTTTAGCTTTAATGCACATAAATGGTTTTTGACTAATTTAGCATGTTGTTGTCTTTGGGTGAAAGATCACAATGCTTTAACAACATCATTGTCAACAAATCCTGAATTCTTGAGGAACAAGAAATCTGATTCAAAGGAAGTTATTGATTACAAAGATTGGCAAATACCTTTAAGTAGGAAATTCAATGCACTCAAACTATGGATTGTTCTTCGAAGCTACGGTGTCGAAAATCTCAAGAATTTTTTGAGAAATCATGTGGAAATGGCAAAAATATTTGAAGGACTAGTGAGGAAAGATGAGAGGTTTGAAATTGTTGTGCCAAGTAAATTCTCTTTGGTTTGTTTTAGGATTTCTCCATTTGCAATTAGTATTGCTAATGACAGTGAAGGTTACTATGTTGGAAAAATGATGAATGATGCATATTTAGTGAATGAAATGAATCATAAATTGCTAGATTTAATTAATAGTTCTGGCAAAGCATACATGAGTCATGGTGAGGTTGAAGGATCTTTTGTGATTAGATGTGCTATTGGTGCTACCTTAACAGAAGAACATCATGTGACTATGACATGGAAATTGGTGCAACAAATTGCAAGTTTTCTATTAGGTACTCCTCTCAACTAATGTATAATATAGTTGAGAGGGTTTCACCTCAGAATAATTATCAAAGATTGATGTTATAATATAGTATAAAATTCATATTCAACGTTTTTGGGATAGTTTAATTTGTTATAGTCCCCATTTGAAGCGTATCATCTCAGAATAATTATCAAAGATTGATGTCATAGAACTATGGAAATGTACGTCACTTTATTTGTAAAATATATACAAAGCAATCATCAATTATCTATAAGGATTGAAAACCTTTAGTTTCTATAACATTTTATTCATTGCATTTGAAATAAGGATCGTGCCACTGGTTTCTAGGATTCCTCCAACATTCCTAGAGGACGGCAACAAAAACAAAAATTGAATTTGAGATCTTAAGAGGAACACACTTCAAGGTATGAAGCCGCCACCATCAGACCAGCCTAAGCGGGTTAACAACAAAAGGAAAATTGACATATTAACGAGGAAGAAATTCGGTTATAGACAAGTCGTTGAACGTCAAAGGTGTGCAAGTATTGATAGACTGACTAGAACTTGAATCTTGTGGAATCCCTTTTGTATCCATTTGACCATGAAACAAAAATGCAGGTTTTTGAGGAGTTGGCAATTCATTGAAGTCATTGTTAAGATATGAAACAATTGTTACCATTGTTGGTCTATCATCAGGGAACTGTTGAACACATAATAAACCAATCTGAATGCATTTGATGACCTCATATTCAGAATAAGTTCCTTTAATATTTTGGTCCAATATACTTAATGTTATTTGATCACTCCATTGTCTCCAAACCTGTGACAATTGGATGAATGAATATACAATTTGTTACCACATTGCATTTGAATCAATCTAAGTAAACATTGGATGTATATTTCTTATCTACATTAATGGAAGAAATAAACATTGTATATATACACACACTTACATTACTTAGGAGGCTATCACCAACATGTGATTCATAAGACCTTATGTTCTTCTTTCCAGTAATAATTTCCAAAATCATGACTCCAAAACTATAAACATCAGATTTCTCCGAAAATTGTCCAAGCATTGCATATTCTGGAGATATATAACCTCTACAAAATAATTTTTAAAAAAAAGTCAACACGAGACTATCTTTTATGAAAGGAAAAGATGGGATATTGATGATAATTTAACACTTACAATGTTCCGACGATCCTATTTGTGTTTCCTTTGTCTTGGTTTAATTCAACAATTCTAGCAAGACCAAAATCTGATATTTTTGGAATCATATTTTCATCTAATAAAATATTACTAGGTTTGAGGTCACGGTGAATAACTTTGAGTCGAGAATGTTCATGTAAATAGATAATTCCTTGAGCAATTCCTCTTATAATATTGTAACGTTCAAACCAACTTAAGAATTTTGTTCGTTGAAAGTCTGCAAAATATTCAAGTAATGAGAAATGCAAGAATGAAGCATGTTCTCTAATCGATCAATTGAATTCCACTAACCAAATAAAAAGTGATCAAGACTCTTGTTCGGCACATATTCATATATAAGTATTTTCTCCTCTTCTTCAAGGCAAAAGCCGATGAATGTGACTAGATTTCTATGTTGAAGCTTGGCGATCAACAAAACTTCATTCTTGAACTCATTTACACCTTGAGTAGAGGTTCTTGAAAGTCTTTTTACTGCTATTTGTCGTCCATCCAAAAGAATGCCCTAAAATTATAGCTCATTATTTATGGAAAAGTTGAGAGCTAAAAAATAAATTTCACCGCATTTAACCCACCTTGTAAACTTCTCCAAATCCACCTTTGCCAATGAAATTTTTATTTGAAAAGTGGTTGGTTGCTGCCTCAATTACATCCCAGTCAAATTGTAATGGCTCTAAAGTTGCACCTTCATGACCAACTAGATAAAAATGATTAAATTGTTAAATCAAGGTTTCAAACTTTAAGCTTTAAATTAAAACAAGGGTTTGATATTATTTTTCATGTTTGCAATTGCAACATACAATTTTCTCTGAGAATAGCCCTAAAACTCTTTCTTGCTTTTCTCTTTGGCAAATAGCAGCCAACAAAGAAGAGTATCACTGAAACAATTGGGAGCACAACAATCAAGGTAATTGTTCGTGGCAAGTTTCTTCTTTTTTCTGCATACAAAAAATCAACACATCTCATTCAAATGGAGTAGTAATAAATCAAGTATTTTGGGACAATTTTTTGTTTGTTTGGAAATAGTTCAATTTAGAAAATAAATACTAGAATGAGAGGTCTTTTACCTTTTGGAGAATGACTAATGATACCTTGGTCAATTTCTTTGTAAAATTGGAACAATTCAAACCTCATATTGCAACTAGGATATAAAACTCTTCCACCTACACTTCCCAAATAAGACCAAGGAATTGCATTTCCAATAATATCACTCAAACAAGCCTTGCAATCATCACTTGATAAATCTTGTGTACACTGACCAAGTGTATAAAGTGTTTGCAAATCATTCAATTTCAATGATTTTGTTCCATATCTCTTATCACTATCCCCAGCCACAATTGCCACTTTTGATAAGGCATTTGATATTACAAAATTATACAAGTTTCTCTCCTTTTTGGGACTAGAATCACCAGTAACATTCATTTCATGATACACATGACTTTTGTCCACTAAAGAGAAGAAATTCCAATAGGAATATCTAATCATGCATTGATTAAACCATATTATACCCTCTTGAAAAATGTTACACTTTTGGGTTATTTTATGTGTTGCATTTTGCACACATTGTTCACATAAGTAAAAGGGAACATCACCACGACACATGAAGAGTCCAAATATTGTACCATCCACATCATCTTTATGAAATATGCTTTTAGTGGCATTAGAAGACAAGTAAGAAAAAAGGGTTGTAAGGTGAACTTTGAAAGTGTTGTTAAAAGTGAAGGTTTTGTTATTACTTGAACAATTGTGTGAAAGGTAAAAAGGGTGTTCTGAAGTTTTTGTTTGTGGAAGTAGAATTTGTTGTGATGTAGTATCTATTGATGAACCAATACTATTGGATAGATAAAAAGGGTAAAATTCATACCTAATATTACAACTTGGATTCAGAACTCTCCCTCCAACTCTTCCTTCACAACACAATGGAAGTTTCTCTATCAATCCACTTAGACAAGTTCTACAATCATGTGGTGACAAATTTGGTGTGCATTGAGCTAAACAATAAAGGGTTTGAAATTTTGATATAGTTATTTCATTAGATGCATATTTTTTGTCACCAAAAGCTGCTTCATTTGAGGTTTTGTTCATTGTAGAAAACAATAAACTCATGAAATTTTGTGTGTTTGAGACTTTATTTGTATTCAACAAGTAAAAACTAGTTGATGTTGCTGCCAAGGTTGTGGAATACCAAACCATACATTCATCATACCAAACAACACCTTCTTTTGACAAAGAACATTCTAAGGAAAGTCTTTGTGTTGCATTTACTATACATTGTTGACAAAGTTGAGAGGGAACATCACCCCTACATAAGAACATACCATAGATTGTGTCAGAAGGGTTGTTTCCAATGAATGTTGTGTTGTAAAATTGTGTGTTGGTTGTAGCATTGGATGATAAGGAAGAGAGGAGGGTTGTGAGGTCAAATTGAAAGGAAGTATTGGATGCTGTTCTATTGCTTGAGCAATATTGGTATAGGTAAAAAGGGTCATCCCATGAATTAGTAGATGTGAAAATATTGAGCAAGATGATAAGGGTGAAGAGGTAGTGAATGTTGTAGAAATTAGCCATGGATGTGTTGAATTTTGAGAGCAGTCACTACTATATTTATATATCCATAACCATAACCTAGTTCATAATACTTTTTGATAATCTAAATAGGGTTCTTTCATGGTACCAACTTAAAAAATAGGGATTGGTCTCGATATTTAAAAAAAACGTAAAAGTACCTTAATATTTTTTAGGGTTATGGTAACAAATGGTCAAAGAAACCAAAAGCTGTAGATTTGCATTTGATATACATTAGATTCAATTGTATCGTCCACTTATGAGACCCGTTTAAAGCAGCAGTATGATTTTGTATGGACTACAACCGTTGAAACTGACATAAGGCGGAATTGAACATGAATCATGCATTCTACAATCCACACCACTAAATCAACCTAGCAATTTTTCTCAATATCGGTGATTATTGTTAGAAGGTCTTACAAAAAGAGAAGTATTATATATGATGTAGGCACACCGGCGACACGCATCGAAGATGAAGTGACGCACAAGAAAGGTTCATTGGAATAGTGCAAATTTGGCATACGGTGTCGGAGTGACTCGAATTATACCTTTTCAAAAAGCCCCCGACCTCACGAGCATTTTAATATTTCAGCATATTTATTATTTTTCTGTTTTATTTCAGTTTGTTATTTTCCCCACATTCGGGTTTGTTATTCCCCCATCATTTAACCAGAGCTTTCGTAGCCTAAGAGGCACTTTTTTCATTCAATAAAATTATCGAGAACATTATGGTGGATTCCGAAAACCCTTATTTAATGGATTTATTTTTAGGTTTAGCGCTTGCTAATTTCTGCGTCATATTATTGTCATTATTTTGACTCGGTTCCAACCTTATTAGTACTTATGTGATGTCCTCGTGAACTTAGCTCGGTTGGTGGGGACCATGAAAAATATATGCAAGGTCTGGATTCAAACCTCGGCCACGAAAAAGATATCTACGAAATTGGCTTATATTGCAGTAGATAGTGGAAATCTTTATAGGAGTGTGAATTCTCTATTTGGAAGTGTTGAATAAAGAAGAAGCACGATCACCGTCAATTTTCGAGAAGGAATGTATCTGAAAATTGGTGCATTCCACCTTCGAGCTCCTCGATCTGGATTATACAGCCAAGTTCCAAGATTGATAAATCTTTTGAAGATATATAAACTTGTCAGCATGCTACTAGCTATTATACATAGGTGTGATCAATTGCTCTATTTTTTTGTGACATTGAGAGGATACAACGGTGTCCCAGTCGAAGAGCAGCACTTTTATGGATCTCAAACGTTCCCTCTTTTTTATTTATTTGTCTAGGTTATTCAACCTATCAAAAACATCGATAAATTTTTATTCTTTCGGTCCGTTTTTGTAGGACTATCTTAAAAAAAATTATTAGTATTAAGAAAAGAGCAAATAGTCACTTTGATCCTCTGCACCTCGCTGTCGCATAGGTCTCTGACTCAGGATTAATGGTGTGTTTGGTTGTGAGAAGAAACTGTAAAGAGAGAATTAGGTGAGAGAGAGAGAGTGAGAAAAGAGAAATAGATGAGAAATAGAGTTGATTTGATGTGTCGATTGGTATAACAAAAAGATAGAAGAAATAGAGAAGAGAGAAGTGTTGATTATTTTTAGAAGTACCAAAATGTCCCTTAATAGAAAACCTTGGATCAAAATTAATTTACTGCTGATAAATAAAATCAATTTTCAATTTAAATTGATATAGATTGTTATTATTATTTTTTTTAGCCAAAAAACTTAGAACACATTTTTTACTTATGTCTTTAGCTCGACTCCAACAGTTGCGTTTTCTACTTCACACTCAAGAGTCATTGTTGCTTGCAATTTGCAGGAACTATTGATTCATCATTAATTAATAAGAATAAAATATTTGAATGCATGGATGAAAATGGAATAACAACAAAAAATAGCACTTCTCTCCCCTTTCTTCGCGGTTAAGCGGTGAAAGCAAAAAGTGGTGGGTCCCACGATTTTGCAATCTCTCTTTCCTATTTCTCTCATTTTCAAATAAGAGAAAGTCATCATCTCTTCTCTATTTCTCTCTTCTTTATTTCTCTTCAAACAAACAGAGTGTAAATAAAAACAAGTCTCTGACTCTGCACTTCTATTATCACTTTAGTCCCTGGTGTTAAAAAAATCTGTTAAGTGATGATGTGGCGCATATGAGGTGTCACAGGGACCAAAGTGATAGTAGAAAATAGTCACTTTGGTCTCTGAACCAAAAATCAATATTTCCAAATTGAATATCAAATTCCTAAATCCCTAAATGTCATCTAATTCTCTCTTTTGTTCAAAATTAATCTTCTATTAAACACAACTTATTGTTAGGTCCCTGACTGTGCATACTTACTATCAGTTAGGTCCCTGACAATGAATTAGCAAATCCATTAGCATCTATTACTCTTGATTATTGTTATATTTACATGATAATTCATATATCTACCCCGTAGGTCTGAACATACATTAATTAAGAGCTCAAGATATATTCAAATGATAATTCATTTATGTTGAATTTCTTTTAACATAATTTCTAACTTAAAATTTGTTCTACTTAGTAGGTACTAGTGCTACATCTAACATAAGTTGTTTATGTTTCCAATTTTATTATCAAATTTCTCACTTTAATTTTTTTTTTCATGAGAAGCTAAAACAACTAAGGCATAAGTTCTTTCATGTAACTTAATAGCATGAATATGATATTTGATACTATTGAATCAATGCCTTTTTGTACAAATCCGAATGTCATTGTCTATGCACAATGTCTTAAACTATGGTAATAATAATCACAACAGGCAACTTCAAGCATGTGTATTTTAGTAAGTGAATTTATGCATTAGTTATTCAAATCTCTCCACCAAAAATTGGATATTGTTGTTGAAAGACACATCAAAAATCAAGCTATGACTTTAAAATACTTACATGGATTATAATATACACACCGTTCATAATTCATTTCTCTATATATGTAATCCTGATGTCATTATATACTAAAGGGAGAAAGAGGTAACAGAAACACAACACTATGACACTACTATAAAACTCCAAACCTTAGCCCAACATACCATTGCCTCAAGATCAACTTTCAAGTCAAAAAAGTCCCTAATAGCCAGGGACTTTTGTGAAATTTCGTGTTTACTGTCAGTGACTTAACTGATAGTAAGTATGAACAGTCACGGACCTAACAACAGGTTGGTGTTTAATGGAAGATTGATTTTGAACAAAAGAGATAATTAGATGACATTTAAGGATTTAAGCTTTAGGGATTTAACACTTTGATATTCAATTTGGGCATATTGATTTTTGGTTCAGAGACTAAAGTAACCATTTTCTACTTTCACTTTGGTCCTTATGACACCTCATATGCGTCACATCATCACTTAACAGATTTTTTTAACGTCAGGAACTAAAGTGATAACGGAAGTGCAAAGTTATGGACTTATTTGTGTTTAATCCTAAGTCAATGACCTATGTGACAGTGAGCTGCAGAATCAGAGACTAAAGTGACTATTTGCTGATTAACAAAAGTTGTTGCATTAATAAAACATATAGTGATTATTATCAAATTGCCATTTGTGCATAGATACATTTAACGCTAACTTTTCATAACGAACCCATTTTTAAAACCCTGGAAACCGTGTATTCATCAAATTTTCAATCTAAAAAAAAATTAAAAAATCCCTCAAACAAATTTTGAATTAGATAATCAAGAAAAAGCAATTCCTCCAACAAAGAATTAAAGCAATGTGTCTTTGGAACTCCGTCGCCAAGCCTAAAATTAGATGAAACAGAAGACTTGAGGTACATTTTATGTTACTGCGGAATAATTATGTTTATGATATATATATATATATATATATATATATATATATATATATATATAGCAATTTATAATAGCAATTATTCGCAACACAATATACAATGAAGGATTTTTTTTAAAAAAAAAAGATAAAATGGAATTTATTAAAATCACAATAAATCTTAACCAGCAAAAGGAGTGTTAGGCTAGAAGTCTTAGAGTTGCAACATACAAAGCATAGATGGGGAGCCCCCAATGGAAAACCCATACACCCATGAATCAAAGATAAAATCCAAAAAACCTATAGGAAACACCTCCTAACAAAGGGTTATCTCCGAAATCAATAAATAGAAACACCAAAATAAAGTTAACATCACAATCAACTAAACAACATAAACAAAAGTTGTACCGAAATTCTCAAACATCGTCGCAACTGCCACAAAAACAACTTCCACCGCCTACATTCCGCTGCTCGCACACAACCTCTGAACACCAACTTAAAAACCTACACAATAACCAACAACCTTTGAAAATTAGCCGGGAATAAAGCCCCAAACACCACCATTAGCTCTCCCAAGCACCTTCACGCAAAGCACTCCTCACAAAGAATCACAAAAGCCAACCAAAAACTCTTGTACCATCAAACAACAAGAAAAAACATAACCATCACTAACCACCACCAAAAATCAACACCACTACCACCACCGTCACTAAAACAACCATTGACCACCACAAAAACCACCATTAACTCTCACCTAAAAGCAACACCAGCCACCACGCGCAGCACCACCAAAAACCACCAGGAGCCCCGCCACAAAAGATCCAAAATTAGCACCACCATTAAAACCTCCATGAAGCACCACAAACCAACACAACCAAAGATTCATCGAAACCATAACATATCATAAGCGAACCTAGATATGATCCATCACCACCATCGTGACCGTTCCATCACCACCTATGTTGCGAGCAAACATAACCTCCACCACAACCAAGAGAGAGAAAAAATCAAATAGTTTGAGACCCACAAAAACCAAATAACCACCAACAAGCATCCAACGACACACCACAAAACCCACCAATGTCTCAACCAAACGAAACAAAAAAACACCAAAAACATAAACCAACCTTTACGACAACAGAGAGAGCAACCGCACGTCGGAAAGATACAGTGGTGAGAAGGACAGAGACCCTCGTCGCACCACCATCCATTTGATCTACATGATGGCGGCGGCGGATTTAGAATTTGTTTGAGGAAAAAAGGAGTGCGGCGGTTCTAGGTTTTGAGGGAAAGGAGTACGACGGCTACTATATTTGGATTTTGGAAGTACAATACAATGAAGGTTAATACAACCTATTAGGGTTGAAGTATTTTATGCCAAGACTTTGCTTTTTTACACTTTATGTAACAAAAGTTGAGGAAACATATGCAGGAAAAATTAATATTTAATCTACTACGGAATAGCTTGTTTTATTTATTTTAGGGTTAAATATGTTTTTGGTCCCTGTAAAATTGGGACCTTTTAAGTTTAGTCCTTACTTAATTTTAATAGTGTTTTTAGTCTCTATAAAAAAAAATATGCACTCAGTTTTAGTTCCTACTAAATCTATATTTGTTTAAGGGTCATGTTAACAAGTGTCCTAAGGGCACTAATTAAGGATTAAAAAAATGGAAACAATTGCAGAAAAAGTTACTTTTTGATGTTTTAATGTGTTAAATACACAAGTTTCAAGATAAAGTTTCTATTTTAAACCTCTTATCAAGTGTCTTAAGGGCACTTGTTAATATTTTCCTTTGTTTAATTATGTTTAAACTTTTAAGATTTTGAACAATTTCTTGCGGAAGTGTTAAGAACATTACTAAAAGTTCATCTGCAAAAAAAATATCTGAAATTTTTTATTTCTACGTCCATATTTTTGTTACTTTTATCTTGAACTTTTGTCTTTTAAAAAAACGAACGGGTCTTGTTAACTTGTGCCCTTAGGGCACAAGGGCAAAAGTTAACATTTCCTTAAAAAAAATCATATTTAATTCATTTCATGTTAAAAAATTCTAAATTTTGGTAAATGAATCTTTTGTAATGTTTTAAACTTATCTTAAAAAAATCGTTCAAAAATTTAAGACTCTAAGGATAATTAGAGAAACTTTGTTTTAATAGAGACTAAAACTTCATGTAAATCATTTTTATAGGAATTAAAAAAGTTATTAAAATTAAGTAAGGACTAAACTTAGAATTCAAATTTTATAAGGAAAAAATATATATTTAACCCTTAATTTTATTCTATTAACTAGTTTATTTGATTTATTGATATGGCTTCATCCTTTTTGTGCTGATCATATCTTTCTAAAGTTAAACTGTTTACGATATTCTCCTAGAGCCCACACATTGGAAAAATATTTCTATCCATTGGATAATTTAGCATGACAGTTTTCAAAGATCCTCCTGTCAGCTCCTGCAATAATAAATAACACAAGTAAAATCATTGTTTCAATCATAATTCAAATTCAGATTGATCAAACTCATTAATCGCTCTAGCTCAACCATTTGGTTAGCCAGATAATTGAATGAGTAAATATTTTAGTCTCTATCTTAGCATGGTTTTGAATGATGTCTTTATTAGGATAGTTTTAGACTTGTACTGTGTCCCTCTACTCAATCATGCATTATAAAAAGTGGAGTTAATTTAGAGTAAATGGAAATCACTAAGACACTACACACCAACAAATACTCTGAGGATGAAATTGTGATCCCCCCAAACAGGACTTCACAGAAGTGATTTTGTGTGGAAAGCCGTTAGCACCGACAAGAATAGGATGTCATGTTTAATTAATGATGAAAGATAAGAAATGTTATACTCCTTCAGCAGGAACCTTGTCATCTTAGTCTTCAACAGGAATGATAACTTGCATAACAAGTAATCTAAAAGCAGGAATGATATCAGCAAATTATGAGAGATGTTCCAATGAAAATTTGTGATATAATCACTCACATATGTGGGAAGAATACTCATAACATCAGAATTCAAATTTCGCATCAAGAGTCTTGCCATGTGTTTGCTATTTCCAATTAACCAGGTAGAATTCTCAACAATAGTCACAAATTCTGCTTTGACATTAGTCCAAAACTCTTAACCAAGAGAATAAAAGGAGTAAACAACCCTTAGCATAGTTATTAGAAAAAGAAAAAGTCTATAACAATAACTAATAACTCTATAACATATAATCTAAGACTAATTATGCCAGCTAGGAAGTAAATTGTTTGAATAGAAGCATGCAAATAAAACCAAGCGGGATCCCGTTGCTTGAAATAACGATAAATTATGGATCCGAGTATCATTAGAGTGGTCCATCCTGCACTCTGCAGAATGCCATGCCTTCTTCTTGGAACTTTTGGGTTACAATTTCTCTTAATTATTTTACCTGTTTCAAGATATAATATTCAGATTGCAGTCATTTTAACAAAACACTAATTAACTGTGAAGACAATCTACATAATGAAAAACTTATATAAATGCAAAATTGACTAACCTTTTGAATAATCTATGACCAATGATATGTGACCGCTATGTTTGGACAAGGCATAGTCAGGATAATTAGGAAATACACCATTTGGTCCAATGGCAAATAACAATTTTGTACTAGGTTGTGTAGTTTTCAATTGAAAGATCATGTAGACTAGTGATGTGCCAGCTGCAGCTATGGATGATGCATTCATAATATAAAGTTCTCCTTTGTCAAGAATCACTTCATTTGTTGATTTTCCATCAAGAGAGTACATTTTCATTCCCCCTGCACCTGAAGATGGCATCCACCCTACAATCGCAGTAGAACCAACCATGTTGCCATTTTTGGAGAACCCTATAGCTCCATATGCATTTATGTTTGTTGGGAATGAGAATATAAAACTCCATATATTTGATGAAGCCTTAGCATACTGTTCAATTTTCACAACAATAATTTCAATGTAAAATTGATCACTAAGTTAGTACCTAAAATTAGCATCATTTTGCCAATCGATCACAAATTCATTTAGCAACCTTTTTTAGTTGAATTCGCAGATACGAATTGTTCATCTTAGTTGTTGGATGAAGATCGAACAAGTGGTAGTATTTAAATCTGATATGAAGTTAGAATATGAGTTGATTGATCTTTGCGACGGCATACAATTCTACATCATGATGCTATATAAAATGTGCAATTAATTAAGAATAAAAGAAAATAAGGATGGATTCTTAAAATAAATAAATAAAAAAAATGGAAATCACCAACACATACTCTGAGAATGAAATTGTGATCGCCCCAAACAGGAATGCAGAGAAGTGATTTTGTATCAAAAGGGATTGGTTGCTGAAGTTGGACCAAATTAGAGGCACATGAATCTAGAGAAGTCACAAGGATTGATGAACTACAAAGGAGAATGAGAAAGATTAATAGGCAAAAGTATGTCAACTTCATTTTTGTGTGGAAGGCCATTAGAAGTGATAGGAATAGGATGTAACCTTAATTAATTATGTCATGTTTAATTTAATAAAGAAAGATAAGAAATGTTATAGGTTATATTAACCTTGGAGTTAACGAACTACTTGGCAATTGGAGGAAGTTCTGGATGGAACGTGACATATATATATATACTGTTATGGTTGTATTCGATCAATTCAAAGGTGTATATGATATGGTCAAACGAAATGTCATGCTTATGATATTTCGTTACTAGAAAATTAAGGAAATACACTTTTTAAAAAAAGGCTTACCTGTTTGAATTACTTGTCTTATAGCTAGCTAAGTACTTTTTAAATTAAGGTACATAAATCAGAAATAAAGACATGTTGCGAATACATAAATATATCCTTTATAAATTAGCAATATTTTAAGACCAATAAGAGTTGTGTCTAGCGGAATAGATTAAATTTGTCAATATTTGAATTTCGATGGACCGAAAGAGATATTCACATTTAGTGTTTGACTCATAGGGATAGAATATCCCAACTGGTTTGAGCTAATGGATAAGGAGTTAGAGGTTCTGAGTTCAAATTCAGACAAAAGAGTTGGATAAAATTGAGATCGCTAAAATGGATTGGTTACTAAAGTTGCACCAAAAAGGATGGAAGATACTAACACACACAAACACTTCGAAACAAACATTTCATATAATGTTTTCTCAAGCAAACAAATTTTTTCGGTGTGAACATCTTATGCGCGTAACTGCAAAGACTAATCTCTCGAGTCGGATAGGACCACAATGAGTGATAAAACTCTCCCTCAAACAAACATATTTGGTTAATATTTTGAAAAACGTTTTTTTCTTTGCCTTATAATCTATTAAAACACACATGTTTACTGTAAAATTAATTCATTTCTAATCATCCTCTCATACAATAAGATTACAAAAGAAACTAAAGAGCTCAAAAATGAAAACCAATGATGAAACAATTTTAATCTATCTATATAAAGAAAAGAAATTTAGTCTTTACTCCACAGTCCAATCTCAAAAATAACTGCAATGGAGAGTAATATTGCAAGCACAATTCCATAAGCTACCGTCCATTCACTTCCTTCCTTGGCTAAATGAATTCCGTAGAAAATGTTGGCTATAGATAGTATAATAACTATTCTTCCTATGTTATGATGATATAAATTCCAATGCTTTCTCACTTTTGATTCCTTCTTTGGTCTAGCAACAAATGCCATTACCTACCAAAACAAATTCACTAACATTATTAAGTGATTTAAGCAAGGTTTAAAAAATCAAACTGAATTGGTCAATCAACTGATTTAAATTCGAGCGGTTTAAAACAGTTGAACCATGACCAAGATGTCTCGTCAATTTGCCTAAAAATAGATCAAGGTTTCAAGAAAATACCTGGAGGCAAGCAAGAACAAGAATGATGATTCCAAGGGTCTTGTGAAGATTAAAATTAATATGGAGTTGATTATTGAGGATTAGCCCAGTAATTACACCGATTACCCCAAGAACAAAGCCTAGTGACTGAACTGAAGCATGAAAATTAAACCAAAATGGATCCCAATCCTTGAAGTAACGAGCAACTATTGCTCCCATTATGATAAAGATACCCCATCCCAATATATTCAACACACCATGGCTTCTTTTTAGGTTCATAGATGAGTTTCCTAATACACTTGAACCTGTTTCAAATGAAATAATCCATATATTAATAATCTTTGTTCACTGAGAAATATTCAAATCTTTGAAACAATGAAAAATTTCACTCTAACTAACAAAAGCTTTTAGGTCAATTTACATGACTATATATCCACAAAATGTGCTAAAACAAAACTATGTTGAAATTCTTTTTTCTACTTAATTGAGGATATATATCCACGATTTGAATTCTCATATCTCAAACGAACAATCTATATTTTAAAATAGGATTTTGAATATAATTTTCTCATCTCTAAATGTAAATAATTGGATGTATGATCTAGACTATGCAATATTGATCGGATAACTTATATTTGAAGATGAGCTAATCAGATTCAAAACTTAATTTTGAAAATGCGAGTTGCTTGTCAACTTCGGTCATGCTAGTAGCATATTATCTAACTCACTTTTTCCAATAAATATTCTTCTATTAGTTAAAATCCAAATGGAATACACTAAATCCAACTTCAAAACATATGGTTATACCAAACAAAAGAGGACAAGACATATGGCTTGGTTTGGTAGATTGTCGATTTCTGATCTTACATTTCAACTTAATCATTCTCTTGTTAATAAGATGAGAGAAGAATTTACCCCAAAACCACTGGTCCAAATCTAAGTTATTTTGACAGTGAAATTAATGGGCCAATGTTGATCCTACATAACATGCTAAAATTAACAAACCAAAAGGTCAGCACTGGAACAATTTTCACTATATAACATGCTTAATTTCCACTTCCTACTTTATAGTACCTTTTCTCTTTGTTATTTAATAATAAAATCATAAAGCAATTACCAACTCCACGCCTAAAAGAGTACAATTTCTTCATTGCAAATCAACATACATTTTTGCACATATTTTTGGGCCTTAAAGCACATAGTCACGAAATCTCGGTCATTGAATAAAGATTAGACTGTCACGATGATGACAGTCTAATCTGAAAATAGTCTAAAAACTACTTTAAATGAGACACTATTTTGAATAGCTTCTCTTAACAAAGACAAAGTTAATTCGGCTTTTTTAAAAAAATGTCTAAATATTTGAAACTGTAAAAAAAAAACATGCATGACATTTTTTAACAAGTTAATTACCTGTTGCATAATTCACTGTAACAGAAACTTTGTCTTGGTGCTGCATTAGAGAAAAACTTGGAGCCGTAGGAAAGACACCATTGGGTCCGACGGCATAGATCAGCCGTGACAAAGGGCGGTTGGTTTGTAACTGGAATGCCATGTACAAACGTGATGACTGTGATGTGATCATAGTTGAATTGTTAATAATTGGTAAGTTGCCTCTATTTGGAACCACTTGGTTTGGTGCATACCCTGATAGAGAATATTGTTTCATGCCTCCACTTGCTCCATTGGATGAAATCCACCCTACAATTGCACTTGAACCTACCATGCCTCCATTGGGAGAGAACCCTATTGATATATAAGAATTTTGGTTTGGAGCAGAGAGAATGAAGCTCCATATGTTTGAAGATGTCTGAGAATACTGCATATATATAGTTTATTTATGTATAAGATTGGTCTGTTTGAAATTAATTTTGAAATATAAATGTGTATTAGATGAAATTAATTCAAAATTTAAGATAATATCAATAATTTTAGAATTAGTTTCATTGCCTTTATTATTGTTATTTTGATATATTTTGATATGGGATAAAATTTAGGTTTTGTTCTATAGATGTTGTCTGTACTATTTACCAGAGATGGGATAAAATTTAGGTTTTGTTTTATAGATGTTTGTACTATTTATCAAAGATACATGTTACATAGATTCGTCGGTGTCAAAAAAATGTTTGGCCAGCGCAGCCACGCACCACGATAGTGATTAGTCCTTAGTTAAAAACTTTGAGATACATTTGATTTTGGATAAAAAAAAAAAAAAAAAACTCCACGTAGATTATTTTTTTTTAATTGAATTTAAATTTAAAATTTTTTGTTTATACTATTAGATTAGACACGCAATCCATGAGTTGACTTGTCATTGAAGAATGTAAAAATGGTACACAATAAAATGTATGTAAGTTTTGTCCATTTTGATGTTGGTTGTATTTGTAAGCATTGTATCACGATAGAATTGTGACATGAATATATGAGTAGTAAGACTCGAAATGGGATTCAAATTCAGAATTAATTGAGCTCGCATCCTCTTCAGCGTCTCCATCCTTTGCAGCCGGCCCCCAACTTTTGACCATAGAGATTGGAGACGCCGAGAAGATGTGGTTGCAATTATGATGATTGTATTGCAAGTATCGACATTCAAAATTTGAATATAGATAGATAAAAACTGGTTAAGTTAAAGAGTAATGCACTTACTCTGAGGATGTATCCTTGAGCATTCCAAACAGCAAGACAATTGAGCTTGGTTGTGTCAAAGGGGAGAGGAACACTGAGGTTTAGCTTGGTGTCACATGAGTCACCTTGTGAACTACTTCCATCTCCTTGTGAAGAAGAACTTCCATTCACTTGTGAACTTCCAAGGTTTGCTGAAGCAACAAAACAAATTGTGAAAATGAGGGATGCTAAGTATGCCTTCATTTCTGTATTTCAATTAATTATGTTTGTGTGTTTATAAACGTATTAGTAAGATTTGTGTTATGAGACATATTGTAATTTAATTGATAAAGAAAAAGAAAAAAGTTGTTACAAAGAAAAGGTAAAGGAATTATTATTACAAATTAAACAATGGTATTTGGTTGCAAAGGAAGAAGCAGTTTATCAATAATTATGATGACCTTTATTTGATTAAGTAGATTTGGTAGAAGGCTAACTTAAACCATTAATTAGTCAACCTTTCATTCTTTTTTATTTTTGGTGTAAAGTCAAACTTCTAATACATTTTTATTTTGAATGGAACCTTTCATTCATGAGGTAAGATTAAGAGGGTAAAAATTATCATAAAATTATGATAGTTCAAACTTTACATGCATTATTAGAGTAGTATTAATTATGCCTCTGTCCCTCGAGCTATTTTTAGGTGCATTCAGACTCTGCATTTGAGCTTATATACTGGTTTAAGTACTTGCAAAACTGTTTTTAGCTTATGGAAACAACTTATAACATGTTAACAAACTGTTTTCAGCTTATTTTATAAGCTATACATAATAGTAGTTTATCAAAATAACTTATAGTTTATATGCAAAAAGTTTGACTTCATTTTATCTTTTATTACAGAAATAATGAGTACATGTAAAGCACTTAGATTTTTTTTGAAGAAGCTAAACTAGTTCACTCAACAACATGTAAGCGCAAGTATCAATACAGCAAGCATTAACAGTTAATTGAGTGCAGTTTTTTTTTTATGCAAAATTTACTTGGATACCTTGAGAATAGTTACTTCTTCCACTATTTGTTTTTCACAACTTCCCTTTTTTGGCTTTTCTTGTTTTTGATAAAAACATCTCACCCACTATGGAGCATTGCTATTGAGTACGGGAGATTTAATCACGGAATTTGACGAAATGGAAAACACACTAATCAATCAAGGGTAAGGTTGTCATATAAAAATGGATTAAGGATAAAACTGTAATAACAAATACACATCAAGTTCAATCGTTGTTTTTCGTGAAAATGGCTCCGTGCTAACTAGCATTTCCACATGCATAATGACCTATAATGATGTGTACTTGACCATTAGCACTAATTATACATATAAAAAAGCAAGAAAGTGAAAACAGATATCGCAGTTGTACTAAAAAAAACTGTTTGCTGAAGTTATACTCTATCCTATGTGTGGCTTACAATAACCCAAACCACAGCTTAGTTATATTTCACATAGTTTTTGATTTTATTTTTTTTTAATTCAGCTTCATAGACAATTAATTATCCAATTAGTTGTTCTTCAAAAAATAAATGGTTTATTCTTAAAAGGAGAATAAAAATCATTTATGACTATTTCAATTTTTAAAGGAGCCTCAATTCATGAAATGACGCAGTCTCAGTCTCAGTCGCATAAAAAAACTATGATGTCTCATGGTTTTAAATTTCCGTCTACAACGACAATTGCAGCCGTAAGATTTTGAGGTCTCTGCATCGGCCACATTTGGCCTCAGTATAAAGGTTACCGATGTAACAATAACCGCAACCACACCACAACCGCAAATTAAAATCATCACAGCCCTTGTCGCAGTAGTGGTCCTTCTTTTTAAAACCTTGAATGAAACCACAGCTTAAATACTAAATATACACTAACCTTTTGAGTAGTCTATTCTTGTAGAAAACTTGTCGAGGTGTTTTGTTAGAGCATAATTTGGTGCTGCAGGGAATAAACCGGTGGATCCAGTGGCAAGTATCAGCCAGGACAAAAGTACAGTAGTTTCTAACTGAAACACCATGTATAACCGAGAGGATTGTAAAGTGATGAAGGTTGAATTGCCTATAACCTGCAAGTTGCCTTTATCAGGCACTACCTGATTTGGGGTAAACCCACCAAGGTAATACTGCTTTATCCCTCCACTGGCTCCTCTAGATGCCACCCACCCTACAATTGCACTTGAACCTACCATGCTTCCGCTGGCCGAAAACCCCATAGCTATGTAAGAATTTGTGTCTGGAGTTGAGAGAATGAAGCTCCAAATGTTTGCAGAAGTCTGAACATACTGCAAAACAGTAAACATAAATAATTTGTATATATGGCGGCACTGAAATATTGATATATATGTAATGAAATTTGAAAATGGTGCACCTACTCTGAGGATGAAACCTTGAGCATCCCATACAGAAAGGCAATGAAGGTTGGTTGTATCAAAAGGGATTGGAGCTTTGAGTGTCAGATTACCAGTACATGAATCGGTTTCTGGCCTTGCATGGAGGAATGAACCAAGAATGGTAAATATGAAAAGGAGGGGCAGAGGTGTCTTCATTTGTCTCTATTTTTTGTGATTGTGTTTGAAAAATGCGATAGCATAAGGAAGATTTATTTGGGAATGTTTACAAAAAGGATAAAATAAAGTTAAACGAGGTAATGATTATCATATTGTAAGTTGTAACTAACATGGTGGAGGGGGGCATTCTCAATTATGACTATAAATTAACACGAAGATTAAAGTCCACAAGAAAATAAGGGGGTAAAAAAAGGCTATTTTGCATCAACAGAAATGCAAAGTTTTTATTTACGACTTCATATAGTCATCGTAATGCATCATGTGTCTAATAAGACAACAAGAACCATGCTCCTGCTTTAACTCATGTGTAATGCAAAAGTATATAAATAAAGGGAGATTTATGGCAAAAGGTATATATGATGATATTAAAGGAAAATGTTTTCATTTACCACAACTCATTATGATACAATATATCTTATTGTACATTCTTTCAATGATAATGATAAAGAAACATATACAACCCAACCCCCCCAAAATAAAGCAGTGCACTGAGATAGATCCAAGATAATACTTTCAGCAATCTCTTCATTTTTCCGGCCAAGTTTAGCAGGTATATGTCCAGTTCTTCACTTTATCCAATTTGTTGTCTCCAAATTGATAAATAATACAATGTCCAAAGAAATCCATGTCTCTGACTTTGTTTATTCGCATGGTACAGAAATTTACAAATAGGAGCACACTGCCGTAACCTTAAAGAGCTGCATCATTTGACTCCCAACTCTGAAGTCCATCACGACCTACAGATGCAGAGATTATTAGTATAAAATAAAATTGATAAAATGAATTACACAGTGGTCAATGTTTTACACAATTTTGGGCTACCAGATATATATCACAATAAAAACAATGTTCAACCCCCAACCCATAGAATGATAGAAGTTATCAACTAAGTAAATATTTAAAAATGCACAGTGATATTCACCAAAATTAAAAAATAGGCAGTAATAAAGTAGGCAGCCATAAAATAGCAGCAGATTACCAATTATTGACTACCTAGACTGAAGTTGAGTCAAAAGCAGACCCTCCTTTTCTAGGACAGAGTACCTTTCCGATCCTCCAAACTAAATATTTTGCACGCTAAAATACGCTTTTGGTCGCTTGAGTTATTTGTAGACTTCACATTTGTCCTTTAAATTTTATTTGTATCGTTTTGGTCCCATAAGTTACAAACGGTAGACACTTCGGTCCCTTAAGACACTTTGATCCTTTAAATTACAAATATTAGACATTGACAGAAAGGACCAAAGTGACTGATATTTGTAATTAAGGGACCAAAATATCTAATATTTGTAGCTTAAGGGACCAAAGTATCTAACGTTTGTTGTAACTTGATACAACGAAAAAACTTAAGGAACCAAAGTGAAACAAAAAAAAAACTCAAGAGGACAAAAGGTATAATTTAGCCTATACTCTATCTATTTCCACAATCTGATTTTCAATTTAAGGAGAAGTCATGAAGCAACTAAGTTGGACACCGTCTTAGGATCTCAGGAATCTAAGAGATGCAAAGATATTGAGGAGTCCACTTACCAATTTAAAATACCCAACTTCAAATTTCTAGATATATACCCTCCTCCCTTCCACATGCTATCACGTGATACTCTCAAACGTGATCCATTTGAGCCACAGGCAGCAAATAGGCGGGTGTCTGTGGTAATCTCATACACTTATCAAGCATAGGGATCTTCCACAGAAGACAATATTCCCAGGACACTTTTTGGCTTCTCTGTGGTTTATACCCAGGACAGCTAAGGGTGTTGTGATTTTGGATTTGCGAAAATTGGAAAGCCTTGCTTCATACTTAGTTCACCCCAAAACCACTTTCTGGGTTCGCTTTGATGTTGAAGTATTGATTTTTATTTGAAGGATTTCTTATCATTATCCCTATTTGTACTTTTTTCTCTCTAATGAAATTTCTTCTTCTATCTGAGAATAAATAAAATTGTGCTCTTTCTCGGTACTACTGATATCTAGAATACTTGTGAAATAGTACCATCAAGTTTCTTGTTCAGATTTCAAGAATTGACAATGGTGTGGTAAGCATTGATCAAATCATAATAAGCATGAGTACCATGAACCAACTATCCTAAAAGCACAACTTTCTAGGATTTAGAGTTAAAGTCAAGAACAACTGAAAGTCTGAAATATGGCATAAAGGCCAAAGAGTAATGAGCTTACCAATTGATACAGTTTCTGGCAAGCTAACATATTTAGGACATGATGCTTTTTTAGTAACCATGTCAATTTTAGCGTCTGCTCCAATAGCACAATCACGTGGCTGCAAAAACAAATGGGACAAATATACTAGAGTAAGTATGGTGGCAAATTTAATGTTTGAATAGGATTAGTAAACCATTCTAAAGTACAATATAATGAGAATTCTCTCATAGTTCCCATTAAAGTCTGCTTAATCAGGGTGAGTTTATTAGAAATCATGGGACATCTTTTAGTTTCTTATATGCTGAGTCTATTACAAATTAGAGCAGATTTCGAACCTTGAAGTCCTTATAGAAGCATAGACGAAGTTCCTCTATAGCACCTTTTGAGCAAACTATTTGAGGAGATATATGGAAAGCATTCTCAATGGCAGAGATAATGCCTCCGAGGGGATACTTTTCTGTGTTTGACGGAACATATCCAGCATCATTTAGAACGCTCTGAAAAATGTTAAAATAAAAACATAATAGTCAAAAAATGTTGTGATGCATATGCAATTAGGCTTTTGGTCTTTACAATCAAAGGTTTTGCAAATACAATTGGTAGTCATTCCAAAAACAGAATAACCTCCAACCGCAGTACCCTATAAAAGAGCAGCAAGGAATTTATATAACACCGCCTACAATAGATAAGACAATGCGCCTAGTTGCCAACAACTTTTTTATAATTTCAACTTGCATGCATTTGTTTGGACAATACAACAGCAATAGGCCAACCCTAAATCCAAATAAAATCTACTATCAAAGCATTCTCATATGTATACAAAGGCACCAAGGTCAAAGGGACGACTAATTGAACAGTTCATCGATCAGAAGACAAATTTTATCAACTGGAAGGACGATCGGTGAATAAATGATTCATTGATTAATATCCAAATCATATCATGTTGAGGGGGATCACTGGTTAATCAGTAGACAAAATTCATTTGTTTTTTACTGTGTTGGGAAGGAACGAGATGAAAGTAAAATAATAACAGCTACATGGACTGCAATTGTATTTTCTAACTTCTAAGTGCTAGTATTCAGCCAAGCAGGTTTGATATTTAATCTGGTAGGAGAAATGAGAATTAGACATGTGACCAGAAGCAGAAATACAATCAGGTATATACTTCTCATCCTATTTTGATTATTACTCCATGCGAGTTAATTAGCAGAGAAAAAAATATAGAAATTTATGTGTAACAAAAAACTATGCTCCAGAAACTTACTGTAACGTTATATTTGAAATAAACATTCAGCGTTGTCAGGAAATAATCATATTCATTATGAAACACAGGAGACGAGCATGTACCATGCTTTTCTGCAAATAAAATTTCAATATTAGAATATTGGAATATTGGAATATTAATACAAGAAAACCAAAAGATTTTACCTCAAACAAAACGCATAAAATATTTAAACCAAGTGACAGAAGAAAATTTTGTAACTAAAAATAAATGTTGAAACTTTGAAGACTTTGTACTTTACCAAACTAATATTCTATATAACCTACACAAATTGTTTAGAAAAACAGTCAACAATTACTCTCCAGCAGCAAGAGTAAGACATTGAATGAACTTCTTAACTCTTGTAAGTGAGAAAAGACTATAAAAGATTCTTACCCCACTGCGAATGTGCACCGACATGGTAGTCCCAGAAACATAGACCATATCAAAAAATAAGTTAGATTTGATAATAATTTAAGGATAAATGAGAAAATAAGTAATTTTAAGTGACCACCTCATGACCCCAAAATGTACCCTTTCCACCACTGCATGATGATGGTGAGCCACAGCTCAATGATGGCCAATATTTCTCTAAAGCCTCATTCAATGTTGATATCTGCACACATAAAATGAAAAGGTAAAACTTTGAAAAGTTGAAATGGAGTGCTAATGCAACAAATTGGATTTTTTTTTTATATTTTTTATCAAACTGCAACAAATTGGATTAAAAACAAACTCAAAGTTCTAATGGTGGTATAGATATAAATGCAACACTAACACAACCAGAATGTAAACTAAACTTAAACCAGTGAAAATTTCAAAATAAAAAAATAAAAATATGCAGTTTCAACAGCTAAAAAAGTGTTTTTTTTAATGGCAAATGTTAGTAGTTAGTAGTTCTTGAGTTTCATCAATTCAAAATTATTTATCAATAAGTTATCGGATAAAACTAAAAATTATTACTAGAACTTCCTGCTATAACTAAGCAAGGTAATTCAATTTTATTTTGTCCAAAATTTGTCAGTCCAAGCATGAAAAGTTGAAAACTGATACATATGGTTTGTAATGTAATGATTTGCACATTATGGTCGGAAATTGTACCTCTTTTGGATCAAAATGAGATTTAGTGCAACAGGATGGCCAAGTTCCATCATTGTAGTCAGGCCAGAGTCCATCTATTATACAAGCACAAATAATGATCAGTTAAGATAATTGTTGTAGGAATATCCATAGTCCATACACAGAAGAGACACAGGTTGGTATATAGTTTACCTCCATAACAGATTTTGATTTTTACAAACAAAAGAACTCCACAAATCATAAGTAGAATTTGATTCAAAACACATACAATACAATTTTTTAAACCCAAAATAGACAGGTAAACAAGAAAGAGCCATTTCAACATATCTAAATTATCAATGTAACAATAACAAATTTGAAAATTTCAAACTCACGTATTGTGAATATTCCGGGAGAATTGGAGCTGAAAAGGAGCAAAAGAAAAAAACAAAATTAGCTATCAGAAATTTAACAATGTCACTCTCATATCAAGTATTTTTATATAAAATGCAAAATTAAAACCAATTTCATTCCACAAGTCCATAAGTATAAGTGGTATTAAAACAATAATAATCCAAAAAAAATTCCATAAGTATAAGTGGTATTAATAATGTAATTACATTTATTTCAAAAGTTGAATCATTCATTTATATAAGATTTAAATATGATTTTAGTTCTTGCAATTATAGCATTTTTTAATTTTAGTCCTGTAAATTTATTTATTTTAGACCCAATCTATGCAAATTTAGAAACATGGGACTAAAAGCAATAGTTTCTGAATTTGTAATGACTGAATTCAAAATAAAAAAATAAAAAATAAAACTTAAGAGGACCAAGGGTCTGTTTGTTAAGACACCTATTCGAGCTTATAGCTTATAAGCTCATATGACTAAAAATACTTAATGAGTTTATAGCATTTTTGGGTAAGTTAGTTCAAGTAGTTTATAACTTGTCATTTTTTACCCCTGCAATCTTAATTGAAAAAAATTAGGCTAGCTTATCCGCTGTGAGCTAGCTTAAAAAAAAAAAAAAAACTATAAGTTAGCTTATAAGTCATCCAATATAAGCTAGTTTGTTAGCTATCCCATATTTTTATCAAACAGAGTCTACACCTTTATATAATTACTACTGACGACCAAAAAATGAGATGGTAATTTTGATAAATATACCTTTTTTAAATCACAAACAGATTACTTAAACAAGTTAATTCAACTTAAGATATGACAAAAATGAATAAATTAAACCTAACAACTTGGTAATGTTGAAATAATAATTAGATATTCATATTGAAATGAAAAATGAAAAAATGGAAAATGAAAAGGAAAAGGGGAAGGTTGTTACCCTCTGCAACAACCATTATTGGCACAGCAATGGCGCGTGCGTTGACAAAAAGTACCAGGCCATTGTAACGCCAAAGCGAAATAATCAAACTCTCTTTGCTTTCCTCCTCCTCCACCACCACGCTCCAGCTCATCGGAGGCACGTGCCGGAGAAACTGTTCCGGCGAAGACGACGATGAGAGAGAGGAATAGGCATAGAAGAGGAGGAGAAGACATTGTTGCGTGATGCGTTTGGGTTGGTATCAGAAAATGCAATGAAATAGGAAGGACTTGGTTGTTTTTAGATTGGGTAGTTACGAATTAAGCGAGTTTGTTTCGTTATTTATTGCATTAAATTCGAGGTTTCCACGTAATATGATTCTCTTTGTTTAGATATTTTGTCTTCTCACGTAATTTTAATCAATTGGCAATTTTAATATTTTTCATTTCATCAAATTTTTTTTTTTTTTGTTCTTATTCTTATAATACCCTTACTTATTTAGTAATTTGTTATGGTATTATTGACGATTAATAATTGATGTTGTGTTGGATGTTAGAAAATGATAAGTTATTATTGACAATTAATTAAAGTTTTTCTACAAAAACACGATAGGTAAAATACTAAAAAGAGAAAAATTGGAGTTGAATCTTCTAAAAGAGATTGTTCATGACATGATAAATCGATTTTAAAATATCAAACTAAAACATGTCAACATTTACTATGCAGTAACGCTCCAAGTAGATGGATTGTTATTTAAGTAACCATGAAGTAAAGTGTAGACACCAAAATGTTTCGCAATCTAGGGAAATTATTGAAGTATATAAATGGTATTATGTTAAATTGTTAATATTTTAAAATATAAATTATATTTTTCTTTTTCAAAAAAATATAAATCATATTTATATCGGAAAAATGATAATTAATTTGAGATATTCTAAACATTTCTTCTTTTTTTTACGGATTTTCTAAACATTTCTTTCTTTGGTCAGTAAAAATTTGCTTGTTATTTTTTTTACGAAAAAAGGTTGCTTGTTATTAGAAATTGAATTTTCTCACTGCAAAAAAAAAAAAAATAGAATTTTCTATAAGCATATTCCTTTGTACCTTTTGAGGATGTCGTATTCGCGGAAGTAGACAAAAATGGATTGCTCAATATAGTAAGCTGGTCCATAATTACGATTTTTTAGGATTAGTTTTTTTTCTAGGCAGTTTTAACTTTTAAGATTGACGATGGGACTACTTTTTTAATATTGAATTATATTGAGATTGACTAGTAAGAAAATAGATTTTCCAAAAATAGTACGTGGAAGACTCACAAATGATACAACAGAAAGTATTTATAAAAAGTTAAAAATATACTCGGTCATCAGAGGAACATAACATATGCATAAAATATGTAAGATTTAGGTTCAAATCCTGGACACCACCAAAAAAAGAGGAACATAACATCTGCAACGAAAATATTCATTTTTGAGTTTAAGTGAAAATCACACTACAATCATTTATTAATAATTTTTAACAGTGGCATCTAATAAGTATTCAGTCCCTCCAACCATCTCACACAAATATTTTTTTAGTAATTTTACACAAATATCTTAAACAAGAGTCATTAATCATCTTTCAATAATTTTATATTATTACATTTTATTTATAATATTGAAAAATGTGAATCTCACTTAAGAGGTCTTCATTGAGACCTTATACTTAATAGGTATTAAAAATTATTTCTCCCAACAACGTACTTAATAGATATTAAATCTTGAAATTTGAGACACCCTTATTGAAAATGATCTTATGTTTTATATGTATTCTGGTTCTAATGTTATATCAAATAAGGTGTTGTCTCTTTCTCTATTCTTCCGAAGTCCACAAACCCCTTCCCGATCAAACTCTCAAAAAATGCATAAAGTTTTGTTTGGGAGCTACGAAGAAAATGGAGGAAGACTTTGAGATTATGAGAGGAAGAAAAAAAGGAGAATTCATCGATTAATTATTGACACTTTTCTCGATTAGTATACAAAGGAAATGTATAGAGTAGTATAGACCTCTTATATCATTTTTTTTTTGAAATATATAAAGTAGTATAGACCTCTTATATCATTGTACATAGAAAAATCGAGTTTGATTATACCACTATAATCGTTGAGATGAATTCAAAATATAGTTTGGGTTGAGTCTTAAATGTTAGTTAAAAATTCTACATTTGATTGAAACTTTTCACCTTATTTAAATAAGTAACTTTGTAGAGAATGATAAGAGAAAACTTCTAATTAATATATTTTTCATTTTAAAGTATTATAACAAGATAAATGGAATTGAATTTTCCTATAAACATGCCCTTTTCTAAACCTTATAGAATAATTATGTGTTTTTATTGTGGTTTAGATGTTGAACACCACGAGTTATAGATATGAGATTAATGGGCAGTTGAGGGACACGAGTGTCCTAGATGAGATTTGCCCCTCCTGCATAACATGATAAGTATCATTATGCCTCTTGATGAAATATGACTGTAAATATTGGTCTGGGGGGCCAAAATGCAAAATGGACAGTACTTAGAGAGCTGAATTGTTTTTATTTTGTTAGGGGCCAAAATTGCATTTTTATTGATACTTAGGGGGCCAAAACTACTATTAAGCAAAAATTTATAAGGACTAAAAGTTGAAGAAATTTTTTAGAGAAACTAAAATAAAAAGATGATATATTTGTAGGAATTAAAAATATATTTAACCCCAAAAAAAATATTATTAAAAAATTTAAAGATAGTTAAACAAATTTAAATTTGGCTTTTTAAAAAAATAAATAATAATTTGGCAGAAAACTAAATCCCTATGCTAAAAATTCTTAACAGAGTTCAAACATATGATCTTGATATATTTATCCAACGGCCAAGATTCACGCTACAGCAAGCGTAGTTAGTAGAGAACGACGTCGTTAACCTGTGCGGGTTATCTCAATCCACCACCATCGACACGGTGAAGCTCTGTTGTTCTACGGCGGTGACATTTGGGAAGAAGAGAAGTAAGGATGATTCGAACTCGATTGCTATGGTTCAGCTTAGGATTCACCACTTCAGCTGCGGTTGTTTCCCATTTCGTTTGGAAGGATCTCTGGGTTGATCGTCACGCTTTATCTTCTCACGTAACTCAACAATTCGACGCTCTTCAAACTCGAATCTCAAATCTCGAATCCAATTTGCAGAACCACACTCCTGTTTCCAATCATGATCAGGTATTTTCCTTAATTGCACCAATCAACAACAATTCAAGTTGTTCGCTCAACACTAGGGTTGCATTCTTATCATTATTTTCATTTTCATTTTCATTTTCATTTTTAACTGATTTAATTGACAATCTAGGATTTGCACCAAAATTTAAATTGTTATTCATAATATTATCAGAGAGGAGTGTTTGCATTACATTCTTTGAATTTCATCCGAACTCTACCATTTTAGGAATAAGTGTTAAGAATTCGAAATATGACCTAACAATGTGTTTATAAGTGGGAGTTATAAACCTGTTTTGTAGGGTTGAGTCAGACCCGACGAAAATTCTAAAATAGTATCCGACCCAATTAGGCCACTCGCTCCTGACCACTAGGGTTACACTTCAGATGATCGATCCTTGGCGTGAGTGTGTATGTTGAGAGAGTTCCACATTATATGAGATATAGCCTGAAAATGTGTTTATAAGTGGGAGCCAGTCTCTAACCTTCCAAGTCAACTTTGTAGGTTTGATTTAGGTTTGATAATCCATATTGTAAGATTTTTAGAGTTAGTTGGAACTGTTAAAGTTGGTTATGATATTAGTTATTTTGTTAGGTTTAGTTAGCTTAATTAGGGTCTCTATATAATAAAGTGTATCCTACACTATTTGTTGGGTCTCTGTATAAAGTGTATGCTACACTCATTGTAATCAAGTTTTTTCATTTTATCAATTTCAAATAATAAATCCTTCTCTCAATTAATTTTTCTCTTTGTTAGAATCTACCATCTTTCTCAATCATAATTCTCGCCAAATCGGAAAATGAGACTCACATGATTTAGTAGAATTCACTTGAATTTATTTAAGGATAAAACTTATAAACAGTTCCCTAGGTGCTGTTTTAACTGTTTTCCAATAAAATTGAGACAAGTGGATTACTTATTCCACGTCTGACCCGCTATCGAAACTTTGACCTTAAATCTATATCGCTTCCGTTAACCCTCTTGCCTCCGTTAACTTCCAATGTGAAAGTTGCCTGAAAGACTCCAATTCACAGGATTCACTTGCAACAACCACCGACAACCATGGTATCTCAAAACTACAATTAGATTTTACACCAATTTTTTTTTTTTTTTTTTTCAATTAATGAAACCTCTTAATTTACCTCTCAAAACACCTCTACATGTTTCACTTTTTTTCAATCAGATTTTTATTTGGGTCCTCAATGTCTCTCTCGGGATGTGCCATTGCAAGATTCAAAATAGGATGTGAATGTTGTTGAATGATTTGTAAGGATTGGAAGATCCTTAGTCAATTGCACAGCAAACGTGATTTCATTAAAAATAGTAAACGAAGATAATCTCCACTGTATCAAATACTTAGCATGTCTCACAAAACAAAAAACCACATAGATGTAGAAGGGAGGCCATGGGCATTTGTTGGAGGTGACAGAGACGCAGTAGCTCCTGGGGAGGATGCCGGCACGAAAGTTGGTTCGTAGTTGATGTTGGTCATGCCAGGAAGAAAGTTGGGCTTTAATTGTTTCGTAGGTTAACAGCCGTAAAGAGAGAGTTAACGAAAGATTAGATGACTATATTAAGAAATCCACTTGTCACAAATTTATTGGAGAACAGTACCAACAGCACATAGGGAACTGCATCTAAGTTTTGTCCTTTATTTAATAAAGAAGAGAGTCTAGAAGAAAAATGAGACCAGCATGATTTAGTGGATTTACAGAAATTTTACTTAATATAAGAGTCTTGAAACAAAAACAAATAATTGAGAATGTCCTGTTTGCACTCTTCTTATTAGAATGTCCTGAATTTTATGAGCTTAACCTCGCCTATTGATTTAGGATGCATGTTATTTTCTGCATAAGCTTAGCAAGCGATGACTTAGGAAGAATCACTAGTCTTTTGCAATGGACTATGGAAATCACTTCTTATTCATACCAAGTTTTATAGTTATCGATGCGGATACTGGTATTCTGATACTAAAAAGATTAGCAAGATGAAAGCATCCTCGGACCAAAAAGTCTCATAAGCCTTACACTGCTACACCTTACCACCATTGGTTTACTGCATAATGTGATACTCGTTAGTAATAAAAGGTAGCCTAGTATTTTGGTTTATAAGATTTGGAATTGCTATATCTAGGAAAATATTTGGTTTGCATCAATTAAGGTGAAGATAACAGAAACTTGTGTCTGTGGGTAGGTAAGTGGGAAGAAAACTGGGTTCTTTTGAGAAAAGGGGATAAATTTACGATAAACTGGTGCTCTGAATCCTATGATTAAAAGGGGGGAAAAACAGTGTAATTTAGTTCTTTTTTTCATAGAACAGCTGGCACAAGAGCTTTGCCTACATTCTCTATAATCCCACTGACCCTTCAATCGTACCAACTAACCAATAATTTTGCAATTTTTTGAAGAGTATAATAAAATTTCTCGCTGAATACGTCAGGCTAGGGCTTTATTATTTTAATTGTTTTCATCTTCAATTGTAAGTGAGAAAATTGACAATCTAGGATTTGCATCGAAATAGAAATTATTAGTAATATTATTAAAGAAGTGTTTGCATTACATTCTTTATGATGCCTTTGCTATTGATTGAAATTCACGTGAACTCCACCACTTTTGGAATAAGTGTTTAGACTCCCACACTGTATTGAGCTATGTGTTTATAAGTTAGGTCTAACCCAAATTTTAAGATGGTATCAAAGTCTTACCAAGATTACCACTCGGGTCACGCTCTAGATGTTCGATCCTTGGTGTGCGGGTGTGTGGTGAGAGTCCAAAATCAGATAAGGTGTAGCCTGAAAATGGGTTTGCAAATTGGAGACATCCCTCATTTTTCATTTCAGTTTTGTTGGGTTGAGTTAGGTTCAATCAAATTTTAAGATTGTTGGAATTAATTGGAAATTTTTAAAGTTAGTTACATGTTGGTTAGATTTTAGTTATTCTGTTAGAATTAATTAGGATTGCTATATGAAGTGTATCCTACACTGGCAATCAAGTTTTCTCATTATATTAACTTTCAAATAATCAATCTTTCTCTCAATTTATTTTTCTTTTTGTTGGTTCTATCATCTTTCTCAATTTTAAGTCTCATTGAATTGGAAAAAGAGACTCACATGATTTATTGGAACATAATAAAGGAGACAATCTAGATAAAAATAACAAATAGAGAATGTGTTACTAGCACTGTATTTCTTATTATTAGATAAATGAGGAAAGGTGTTGATGGTTGTGGAATAATATATTATATTTGATTTTAACCTCGCCTAATGGTTAAGATTTGTAAGAAAATTAAGAAAAATTCCATTGCTATGTCAGCAGTATGTGTGAATTTTGACTCTGGTGTGGCGTGGGATGGTGTTATCTTCTTTATGGCATAGTTTTTTTTTGTCAAGTTCTTGAAGCAGTGACTCAGAGGAAGCATCTCCGGTCTTTTGAAATGGAATATGGGAATCATGATTTATTCATAGCAAATTTTATGATTGTTGATGTGGATGTTGATATTCTGATTCCGATATTCATGGTGGAAACAATCTGCATCTTACACTTTGAAAATATTTAGCAGGATTAAAGCATCTTCAGATCAAAAAGTCTCATAAGCCTTATAGTGCTACCCCCTACCACCATTAGTTTACTGATACATTAGTAATAAAAGGAAGTTGAGTGTTTTGATGTATAAGATTAGGAATTGATATATCCAGGAAAATATTGGGTTTGCATCAATGAAGGTGAAGATAACAGAAACCTGTGTCTGTGGGTTGGTCAAGTGGGAAGATAACTGGGTTCTGGTGAAAAAAGTGGATAAGTTTAAGATAATGATTCTCTGAATCCCTGTGATGAAAAGGAACAGAGGAATCTCTGAAAAAACATTAGGAGAGATTATTAAGAAAAACTTTGTTAGAAATGGTTTTGCTAAACATTAGCCTTTTGATAGAGCCAAATGCCATTGATTAATTCATCATGTAATTGCCTAACTGACCCGCCTAATGGAATAAGGGCATAAGGCTTAGTTCAACCATAAAAGACACCACTTTCATCCTATGAATCATGATCTGTTAGTGAAACTATGAAATTCACTACTTTTTTTTTTTATGCGTCTGGTGAAAGATCTTTGACTACATTCTTTTTAGTCCTGCTGACCCTTTAATTTTTCAATTTTACGTTGAGTGCTTGAACATCTGGAAATACTAATCTGGAATCAAAACATATCACACTTGAAGGATTTGAAACTAGATTCTACCGTAGAGGGTGGCACATATTAAAAGTATATGTTCTTTCCATCTAGACTAAACCAATAATATTTTCTGATGGTAATTAATTAGAGTTAGAGAGATAATTTGGGAGATGGAGATTCAGTTATGATTATTTTATTCTTACAAAGATGTTCTTGTTAGTTCTAATTTCCGTGGAAGTGGTGTATTGATGATGTTTTTCTTCTCTTTGGCAGGTTGAAAGTTAGATATTCGGCTCCAGTAAAACGTTTTTCACAAGGATCTCAGAGCTATATGCTTGGTTCAAAATGTTTGTAGAGGAAATGTCCATAATAAAACAGATTGTTGAGGCAACCTTAGAATTCTTACCCTGCTTTTTTATCTGTCTCCCCAAGAGATTCCCCCATACTGAGGGAAGAAAGAAATGAGTTCAGCAAAACTTACTATTCGGTGTTTACCAAATATTAATTTTTTATTCATGTTTAGTGACTTTGACCACAAGTGCTTGGATGTTTGCTTCAGTACAAGAGCTTGAGCTTTTCTCTATTGCCATATTTATTTCTGTTTAGCAATTTCAACATTGCAGAAATGAGTGACATGAAGAAACTAAATTTGAAAGTGCTGTTAAAATTTCAAACTGGCGAAGTATTCTGTGTATTGATTTTTCTCTATTTTAGGTTGTTTTACGAGTTTATATGTCTGAGCAAAGCTTCCTTATAAATTTTGTCAATGTTTTGTTTATATATGATACTAAGAAAACTTATTCAATTAGGAAATCTGTTCTCCTCAACATTTCTCATTAGGCCATGTGACAATCTGAAATGAGCTTAAAAAAGTGTTTTTTAACCAAATAATGATCACAAACCCAGGCAATGATCAACAAACGTGTTCATAAAATCATATACAATTAGTTGCACATTGATCAAAACAACACTTTATATACCATACACCACATAGTCAATGAGCCAAGGTACAAGAGAATGGTGAAATGTATGCTACATCATTTGCAACCAAAATGAAAATTTGTTTATGAGAATCAATCTTTCCATACAGGAATAATCCCTTGTGCTGCCAAACGTTTTTCAACCCAAAAGACAATGAGTTTTGAATTAACTTTCTTCTCATCAACTAGAAACGGTTCAACAGTGCTAGCTCCTGAGTTATATGATGACAGAGAAAACCCCTTTGGACCTATTCAAGCACGTAATGATGGTGACATTTGTTAATAAGTGCATTTAACTCAATGTTAGTGAGAAATTACTTTCTTAATAGCAAGCACAAAATGCTCATACCTGTAAGTCCTGTGGGAAAGAAGGCCCAAAATGAATAGGGATTGCCTTTTTTCAGAAATGAACCTTCCAACTGTCGGTCATAATATCAGATTAATCAAATGTTATAAGTAACTTGTTTCAATAATTTGAAGCTCTTACTAAATGAACATGCTTGAAAAGACACTTATAATGCATCTGGAACTGCATTTAGAGCACAAAAACATGTTTTCAAGGCTCAAGACTTAATTTCGTGATATTTTTAAAATGTTAACAGACACTTTTCCTTTATTTTTCAACTATGGTTTGGGGATTGAAACATGGTTTTGATAGAAGGAACTTTATCTAGCTTTTGATGCAACTGACTAAGGCAACTTCTACACCGTGGAACATTATTTGAAACTGTATGAAACTCCAATGATGACTTACGTTACGTCGACTCCTAGAAGTAAAAGTTTATGGTTTTTCTTGCTGTAAAGTCTGAGACAATGACTAATTGGTGTCAGTTTCGCAAAAACAAGAGAAATGCTCCTCAAAACATAACTAGTATGTGTTTGTCATTGCTTTTGTCAAATTGACATCGATCAAGTCATTGTCTTAGTTGTGAGGATGAAGAGGACCATGATCATCTACTTCTGAAGGACGGAGAGCCGTTGATATTTTGTGCAATTTTTAAGTGTCAGTCCATTATGGACTGCCTATCAAGAAGGTTCACTGTAGAACTTGCCACAAATAAAATCTAAACATAAGTCGTTTCATTTCAAACCAATTTTGTAAAATCAAGTTAATTTTGTCCAAACACATACTTAAGGCATATTAAGATTCATGTTTTTGAGCTCCTAACCCCCTTTGGAGCTCTCAACTTCTCAAGTGTGATTTCCAAACCAACTTGTTTGATCACTTCTAATCAAACATGATTTTACTTCTGAGACGATGTTAGACCGAAAAGTGAACAACTATAATTTTGGTGTTACATTGGAAATTTCATACTAAACCATACTACTAACTTGCTTTTGAAATAAAAAAATTCAAACATAAATCGTTTTACTACAAAGTAACATTCAATTAGGATCAAAATTGCAAAATCAAGTTCATCGAACACTCTTCATAGTTCATTTGAGTTTTGCTGATCCTAGCTGAGAGTTGGAGGATGGAAGGGGAATAGGCCAACAAGGTACCTTGTTATATAGCGTAGATCGCAATCATTACAAAGAGAGTAATTTGAACAGACATAGAAAGCATAGCTACATTACTAACCTTATTGTCCTGAAAAACCAGCTCAATATCAGAGAGATCTTGTTGGGCTTCTAATATTGCTTTCAATGAAGGAATCACATCCTCCTCCATCATCTGAGGTAAAGGCTTAACTGGAGCTTTAGCAGGAGTCTTCTTTACTGCTGCTGCTTTTGGAGCTTCTTCCTTTACCTCCTCCTTTGTTTCAGCAGTAGCTAAAACCACAAATTTTAATTACATTACAGTTTCAAAACCAAAATTAATGATTTAATTTGTGCACAACATCAAGCCTAAAAATGTTTTATATACGAATCCGATCATACTTAATCAGTGTGACGTTCCTAAAACATCTTTACAAATATCTATGAGAAAATATGTGATTGAATGTATGTGCGAAACTTTTTTACACTGACGTAGCATACCAATTAAACTAACAAAATAAACCAAACCTAAGTTTTGATTATGTTCATTTAATAACATACCTGATGTACTAGTAGATGATTCTTGAACTGCAGAGCAAGTAATCTTGTTTCTGCTTACTGCTTTAAATCTACTTGCAATCTGCAACACAAGAAAAGAAACATAAAAATTAATCATTTGGTTACTTCAAAAACAAAAGCAGTAAATGTAATTGATATATAATATTTTAGTTGCATAAGTTCAACTTTAAATTAGAAGAATCTCATCCAAAACTTATAAAAGTTGACTTAAAAGTTAAACTTAGTTCTTATCTATTGAATGAAACGCGCACGCGTGCGCATGTACATGCAATATATATACGCATAGATAGATAGACAGACATATAGAATAAATTTTATTAATTGATAAATTAATATGAGCTGCATAAATGAGACATACCAAAGGTAATATTGGTGATGATGTTGAGTTGGGTATGACAACATTTTGAGAGACATGCAAAGAAGAAGAGGTTGAAGTTAAAGAACACAAACGAAAGCTAGAATCTCCAAGTGCTCCACCTCTTAACAAAAGTGCCATTTGCATTATGATTCTTGTGTGTTCTTTTCTTATTATTTTTTATTTTCTATTCCATTTTCTGTTACTGGTTTATTGATGGTTTTTGTCAGAAGCATACGTTGGAGGAACAAAATGAATGAACCTTCTGATCCACATGGTTTTTGAGACAATATGTGCCACTGATTTTTCTGCCTCTTCTATCTATCTATTTAATTTAGAAACTAGGAACACTAGAATACAAACACAACCAGTGGAAAATAATGTGTGACTGAATATCAATCGCATATAAATTGCCAAAGGCAAATTGATTTTTTGTGAAAGTAAAAAAGAGATCTTAAAAGATAAATTAGTTGAGAAGCTATATATTATGTTAGTTTCATCTAAAGTTGGTTATCTATTTTGGCTTTGCAATTCAAAATAATAATTTTTTACTATGATGAACACAGTCTAAATGTGTCACATAAGATTCAAAAAATATTAAAATGATTCTTTTTTATTGATTCAAGCTAAATATCATTTTTGTGTCAAAAAGCTAAATATCATTTTCTTTAAAATGATTTGCTTTTAACCTTTGTGAAATAATTATTTGTAATAATTTTGAAGAAAAAAAACTTTTTAATAGTTAGAAATGAAAAATAACCAATGAACATTGAGTCTAGTAGAAAGAGCTAAACTCCCACAACATGACGAATTAAAGTTCAAATTTTGGCTGAAAGAAGTATCTATATTTAATGTCCAACTTGTCTAAAATAAGATTACATTCACAATTGGCCCATTAGCTCAGTTGGTTAGAGCGTCGTGCTAATAACGCGAAGGTCGCAGGTTTTGACCTGCCATGGGCCAATTTTTTGTCTTTTTTATTAAGGAAAATAATTTATTTTGTCATTTCTTAATAATATTTTATTAGTATCTTGCCTTTTCAATTTATAATGATTAATTAACAATTTTTCCTTAAAAAAAACTAATTAACAATTTTTGATTTTTTTTTAAATATTTCAAATTTAAATAATAAATAGATAAGCATTATTGCATTATCGGTGAATATTGACTAATTGAAAAATAATACAATGATAGATAATTTAGATAACCAAAGTTATTTTTTTTATGTTATAAGCAATGATGGGCAATATTTTGCTTCTTAGAAGAATATTGAGATCCTTACATGGCAATTTTTCCTTCATAAAAGTTGGATGACATTAAAAATAAAATATAGCAAAATTGGAGGATAATAAACTATACTTTAAAACTTTTTTACTCCTAAAATGATATAAATTCTAAGAAATGGATCAACATATATAAAAAGTATGAAATAATAAATTAAGCAGATATTTAAAGAGAATTATTGCTACTAAAACATAACCAATCAAATATATTATACATAATACATGTATTTTGTCTTGTTAGTTTCCTGATAACTCTAACCAACATAAATTCAAGATACATTGGTACCTCAATTACAAAGAAACATAGCATGGCAAAGATATTGAGAACCTTACATACCACAGCTTGCCATGCCTGGCAAAAGGTATCATGAAGAAAAAAGTACCTTGCAAAATTAACATTGCAGTCTACTAAGAATAAAATGCAAGAAAAGTGTTTTACATCAGCAAATTAATTTGTAATTTTGGAAATGCAGCCAATCTGATTGAACCAGACTAGTTTTTCTTGGTTGTTCTAGTTCTCTTTTTGGTTGGCACAAGGTTAGAAGGAAGTCTTTTCTGCTTAAATTTTTTAACCATGTCATACACCTGCAATAGTATACCAACTTTAAGATACGGAAATACGGTATCAAGATTTAAAGCAAGAAGAATAATAAACTTCAACTTTGATTCTTTGAATCTAAAGAATATAACGGCCTATTTGGTTTGAGAAAACATTCTTTGTACAAGTATCTGAAAACAAGAAACAAAGTAAAAACTATACAGCCGTTTCACAATTAAAAATGATAACAAAAAACAAAGAAAAGAAAAAAGTTTCCTGACACCAACAGACCCTAAAACCTTAGTATAGTAAATTCACTAATGAATTGCACCAAATACACAGAAGGATAACATGTAACCACTAAAGGTCCTGTTTAATTTCTATAACAAAAGATAAAATAAAGTCAAACTGTTTTATATAAGCTTTAAGTAGGTTTCATAAGCTATCTTCGAGAGCTTATAGAAATAAGCCGAATACTGCTCAAGGAAACATCATAAGTTGTTTTTTAAGCTCTCTAAAATTGTCTCACAAGTGATTATGCCATTGGATAAGTTCAAATAAGTCAATCCAAACATGCCCAATGTCAACTTGGAATTGCTAAGCCTAAGTGCATCATACTACCTTTCTTACACTGGTCGTCAGTCCCATATTTGAGAGAGCATTGCTTTCAACACATTTCCAAGTTGTAGTTTCATCGTCCTTGCTTTTCAACAAATCACCTACTGTCCCTTTTAAGGGGGAAAACAGTTAGTACAAAAGGGTATCCTTAAAATGTAATCACTGTATTCATTTTCATGCACATCTGTATGATGATAATGTATAATAAATAACCTACATAACCTATTTAAGTAAAGTAAATGTGATGTGGAGAAACTGAAAGATTAAATTCAACTTGTAATGGCATATAATAGAAAGAGGTTCAAACCTTTCAATTGTAGCACCAGCAACTCAACATACAACTTGAGGCGAATGTGACTAAAAATATGAACAAATTCCCCGACATCTTCCCTCAAAACAACATCGCAGGTCTTTCTGATGTCAATTTTGAGACTTTTTTTCAAGAAACAATCGGTTGCTTTTCGTCTAGCTAATGGAGCAGTTTCTCCATCTACTAAGACAGACGGAAACTCCCATAAACCGGCAAGCAATCCTTCGTCGGGCCTTTTTACGAGAACAAATCTGCTGCTAGATTGGTTTTCACCTCCAAGTAATTCAACAACACATACAGCACAAAAATCGGATCTTGGTTTAACCTTCACAACCTTAATCGGATAATCTGTAACTGCTGCCGTACTATTATCTTTAGCAATTGATAGTGCGTGACAAAATTCTGATGCTGGACACGACGAACAGCTTGGGTTCAAAGGGGTGCATACAGTTGCACCGAGTTCCATGAGAGCCTGATTGAAATCTCCTGGACGAAGAGGATCGACCAACTGAGCAGCTATTTCCCTTAATCTCCATTCCAACAACACACATCAATAGAGAACAAAATAAGTAAAGGAATAGAAATGCAAGCAATGATTATAAAGTTTTATGAGATAAAGTGATGAATAACTTGTTCCAGAAGTTTACAAACACTCACCAAAATCTCTTAATGATTACCGAGTCTTTTGGATTTTCAGAAATGGCCCTTAGCCTGGCAATCACCCTTATCACATTTCCATCGACAACAGGTACCGCCTGATAATTTAATTCATTAGAAATAGCCAATATTTACTTTTCAATAACAAATATGTAGCACCGACACTTAGAATTAAAGGTGTGTCAAGTGTCCAAGATGTGTCAATGTCCGACACCGACACAACACCAATACATCTAGTTACATTTAATCACTTTCACTTTTGTAAATTATTACTGGTGTCAGTGTGCGACTGTGTCAGTGCTTCATAGACAAAAACCACAGAAACTACCCACCTCTTTGAATGCTATAGATGCGATTGCACCAGATGTATAATCTCCAATTCCAGGAATCTTTCGTAACGTAGAAGCTGTTTTTGGAATACTACCTCCTTCTGCAACTATTTGTTTTGCCCCCTAAACAAAGAAATGTTAAGAGCCTGGTTAAACCTTGCAGCATGTATTGGTATTATTAGCATACTTCTCTCGTATTGATCTGTTTTTACTTTCTTTGAGAGGGTTACTTACCTTCTCGTTATTCATAACATGATATCAAGGATCTTTTAGCATACATCAAAAGCAGAAGGAGAAGTTGTTCAATATGAAACTGGAGATTCTACGGAGGCTATGTTTGACAAGATCCATATATGAGACTTTGATTTATACATTATAAGCCTTTTTTTGACTGTTTCTTAACTCTTACTAAGAAGGCAAAAAATATAATGTGATAGAGGAAGACTCATATTATCCATTTGAAGTTCAAGCAGTCCACAGTCTATTAAAATTTATAAGTGAGACCTGTAAGGTATAGTCAGAAGAAAAACAATGTAGTAGTGAGAGCGCACCTCTAAAAGAAAACGAGCTCTCCGATAGTATCCCAAACCGGCCCAAATCTCATTTACTTCCTGCATAGAAATCAAAACAAATGCTTGCTTTTAAATTTCATAACTTGAATGTGGAATCCTATCATCAAATAATCGGCACTAAATTTCACAACTTGTCAACATCATAGTGTCAAAGCAGAATATTTTCCGAATTAATTCATGGCCCCCAAAAAAATGACAGGAACTTGACAACATAATAACATAACATTTGCATTTAAGTTCACAACTTTCGCAACTTGATAACATAAGTTTGACAGAAAAATAAACAACAACCAAGCTTGTTCCACCTGGTGATGTTTTCCACGTGGATCAGTCAACTAAACCATCTAACTCAATCTTTTAGACTACCTCTATCTACTCCAGTCCAATGAAGCACTGACAGATGTAGACACTGAACACTGTTTCATAGACATCGATAATAATTTAAGAAAATAAAAGTGATTGAATGTTACTACATGTGTCGTTGTCGTGTCTCACACTATACAAGTCTTCAATCTTAAGTGCGGGTGGCACATAGCTCCACTCCTCTTATAGCTTCCACAAATCTTCTCCATTCATGTTAAATCCACTTAAATGAGATTATGTCATCTTGTCTATCATAAAGCTTCACAAAATTCTGTTTAATGATTATATTTTAATTTATGATAACCACCAATCCATCATATTATGTGTTAGAACAGAAAATCTCCTATACTACGTGTTAGAACAGCAAATCTCCCAAATCAGATTAATAAACACCCACAAGAACACAAACAATCGATAGTGGAGTTTAGTCAATTGTGCCTACATCTCTGACACATAAGTGATGGCTGTAGTTTTTCCATTATACAATACTTAGGGTTACAAAGTACGATCCAATGTTTAAATACTAATGTCCACTCACTCCGCTCCACTACACTCGACACGCGTACCCAGTTTTCAATGAATGAGTCATACTCAACAATGTGTTAACTAACAAAAAGGTAATGAGTCAAAACCTAAAGAGAAGCAATTGCAATAGTTAGGGCTGCATACTACAATGCAGTATTTAACTACTATAATACAGTCCAGTCACTCCGCTATGCTCGAGCACCTACCCACTTATCAGTAAATGAGTCATATTCGACAATATCTTTGAAAAAGAAGTCCCTGAAGGAGGACCATGATTCAATCCCTGCTAACATTTCCCCCTCCCGTATAACAATATACTAACAACCTATGAAGCACGAATGCAGACACGGCCATCAAACACGACACTGACAAGTAATGATAATTTGAGAAAATGACATAATTCAATGTAATGTCCGTGTAGGACACTGATACGTGTCAGACACCGGAGCTAACAACTAACATTTTGACTATAAAAGAACAATTTTTACAAACAAAAAGGGAAAAGGAATGAATGAAAATGAACCTCAAGAGAAGCCTTAGCGAGATGATGAATGGTGGGCCATTTAAGCATCCAACGGTTAAAATAAGCAATAACAGTCTGAACCCTTGTTTGCTGTAACATAACCTCTGAAACCCAAACACCATAAGCTCTCTTTTCAACTTCTTCTTCTTCATGTTCATCATTCAACGTTGTTCTCCAAGGAAGAACCCTTTGGTTACGATCATACCAATCCAATAAAACCGTTCTCAGTTTATGGGTTTCATCTTTGGAGAAGAATGATGGTGAATCTTCTATGTCTTCTGTTTTTACCAAAGTTGGTGTCTTTTTGGTGACACTATTAATGTTACGCTTTCGGGTCTTGTTCTTGTTTAAGGTCTTCTCTGACATGTTGATGTTGGAAATTAGTGACAGTGTTGATGTTGGTGATGGTAAACAAAAACAAAGAAACATAAAATGGGGTTTAACGATTCTTCTATCTAACGTTGGTGTCGTTCAAATTCCACTCATAAAAAAAGCGGTACTTTGCTCTTAATCTTACCTCTCCAAATTTGAAAGAGTAAACGAGTCAATTTAGTCCCAAAAAGTACCCTGTTACTTTTGTTTGGTTTGGTTTCTGATTCAATAAAAAAAAAAAGCTTAAACACAATTCTGACCCCTAACTTTCCACTGGTTGCAATTTTGGCCCCCTATTAAAAAAAATCACATTCCAGCCCCCTAAGTTTATGTTTTGTTGCAACTTTCAATTTTGATCATTCAAAATCAACAATTCAAGACATTAAAAACAAGTGGGGTGTTTTGTTGAGCAAGTTTTAGATTTATAACGCAAAGAATATGTGTTGGAACTGGTTTCTTGATCTTCTACCGTCTTGAATGGTTGATTTTGAATGATAAAATTAAAAGTTGCAATATAAAGGAAACTTAAGGGGCTGAAATGTAGATTTTTTTGATAGGGGGCCAAAATCGCAACTAGTACAAAGTTAGGAGGTTAAAAGTGTGTTTAAGCCTAAAAAAAAAAAAATTTGGTTTTAGGACTAATTTGAAATTATTATCAAATAAGAGATTAAACTAAATTGATAGAGAAATGAGAAATGCACTTGTAAGAGATTGAATCGAGCCTAAAAAATTATGAGTGGTCAAATTAGATCTTTGAAAATTTTGGCTAAAAATCTTACTCCTATATCTTATTCTAGAGCGAACAATCATTTTTTTAAGAGCGGAAATATTCATATTGTTTTTTAATTTTAGGTAACATATTAGTTTTTTTTTCCACCTTTTTTTTTTTTGTCTTTCATCTATGTTTGGATATGGATTTCAATCTTCAGATATATGGTTTTCTTTTCATGCAAGCTCAAACTTAAATATATTTTAAAAAAGTTGGATTACCGAAATCACACATGGCTCAAATTAGATGGAGCAAGAATGTAATCAAGTCTTAAAGTTGCAAAAAAATTTCCTCCAGTATTACAGACACACAAAAATTACATATGAATGGAAGGTAAACGGGCAACAAACTGCACCGATAAGTCTTTTTAGACGATAAAATCAAGCATTGGAACACGATATTTATGAACCTTGGAGAGATAATATTGTTATACATGACCGTTTGAATTATATATAGAAAGTCGGCAGTTTCTGGTGCTAGGAAACTAAAACTGTCAAAAGTACAATGGTATAAAAGATATTAATCGTCAGAAGAACACGATTTCTCATATTTTTCACTGAGTAAATAGTCAATTTCCCCCCTGAAATTGTAAGTTTCATCAATTACCTCCCTGAAATTAACAAAACTTCAATTACCCCCCTGAAATTTCACAACGTTAGTCAATTTACCCCCTCCGTCAAATTTTTCTGTTAGTGAACATGACGTTTTGCAAATATCCCCCTGAAGTTTTGCACTTATGTGCAAAATGCCCCCCAAACTTAAAAATTTATATTATTTTTTTTCTTAAAAACAAACAATTAATAGTTAAATATTAAAGCTAACTATTAATTTTGGAGTTTGGAAAAACTACATACATATATACATCAAAATAGGGAAAAATGTGTATTTTTAAAGTGACAATAATGATTATTTCTAATAGACAAATTATTATTTTTAGAGGTTTATAAACAAATTAATAATCAGATTTAAATTTATATTTTCTCCTCCACCATCTTAGTCTTTTAACTCCTCCAACTCCTTCAACAATTTGCTCAAACCATTTAAACTACACAACCCCCAATATTAATCCACAAATCATCCTATTATTGAAGTGTTTATGCAGGGTGCATAAGGAAATGGCTTATGCATAATAACTTTGTCCATCTAAGATTCCTAAACCGCAAACCAAATATCCTGCAACGGAATTTGTGTTACTCATTGATGGGGGAGAACCAAAGTTTTATGAAGAAGCTATGATGGATGACCACAAAGAAGAGTGGTTGAAAGCTTTCTCATAGGACTACCTAAACAGAAAAAGTCATACGAAGTAGTTTTATTGCATAAAATAGACCCAATGTAGGATAAAAGTACTTGCACATCATAAAATAAAACTTATTAATAGTAAAAGTAAACTTAATACAGGGGTCATTTGTTACAAATTATAAAAAAAAAAGATTTTAACATTCTAAAATAATTTAGAGATTCTAGAAAGAAAAAAAAAAAAAAAAAAGAATCAATTTTATGTTTGTAAGAAAATACTCTTTAAATGGATTTTTGTCGAATAACCAATTTAAAAGAGATACCTTTGTTAGAAAATTTTCAATAATTTGGAGATTTTAGAAAGGAAAAAAAAAACAATCAATTTTGCGTTTGTTGGAAAATACTCCTTAAATTGATTTTTTTTCATTTTTTTCAAATAACAAATTTAATTTGTTTAGATGCAACTATAGAAAAGGGATATTTTTGTTAGAAAATTTTCTCCATCTTTTGATACTTTTTATTGTCTTTCATCTAAAAGAAATCTATTTTTTTGTTTTATAAAATTACCTTTTGACAACTTTTTATTTGAAGCTGTTTTTAGAATTTTTGTAGATTATGATTTTTTAAAACTATTACAAACAAATACAATACTCTTTAAATTGATATTTTTTTTTTAAAATAAGTGGGATTTTTTTTAAAGTTATCACAAACTTCCTCATAGACCTGCTTGTTACGGGATTAAATAAAAATGATTTTGACATTCAATAATTTAGAGATTTTTTTTTTAGATTTTCTTATAAAGAGAAAAATTATAGGTTTATATTCATCAATTAGCATAATTTTAGTCGTAGGATAGGAAGTTTATGTTAATTAAGTTAAGTTTTAGTTGAGTTTTACGAAAGAATCCATTCAAAAACTCACGAAAAACCAAGAGGCGGGAAGATGCCTTGAAGCCATGGAAATCCAAATGAACCAGACAATTTTGTAGCCGTAATATGCATTTTACAAATTCAGCATTGATTAAGATTGAGGCATAGTCGTTACAGACGTTTTGATGAGAAAAAATTGAAATAAGGAATCAACGGAATTCAAAAGTGATCGCTATTGTCTATCTCGCACTGCGGACTATAAGCTCTGCATCCCGAGATAGAACAATTAGGTCAAAAGTAGATGCTCTCAGACTATCTAGTAATGCAAAGTAAAATTCTAGATATTTATTAATTAACCTTGTATTGAATCAACTCCGTTTAATATAATGTGTCTACAATATCGTTTACCCCATGCAACATTATCAAAACTTGAATATTTGACTCGTTCAAACAAAAAAAAAAACAAAAAAGAACTTGAATATTTGATTGATTTAGAAGACCCATGGGTTGTTGGATGAGATACTAAGAGTATTAACTACAATTTTTATTTTTTTTGCAAAAGCCAAAAAAGAGTATTAACTACAATTACTCCGACTGTGTAAAGTTGACGTCCCTTAGCGTATCCTTTAGAATATAGTTAAGTTTGGTCCATTCTATTTCTTTCTTTGCCATCTCTTGTAGGGTAGAAGGGTCGTTGAAAGCCGTCCCTTAACATTAAAAAAAAAAAGGTTAAATATTATAAAATTTAACTAATGGAGATAGTTGTTACTGCAGTATAAATGCTTCCTTGTATAGAATTAACACTTATCAGTCCATAATTGTATCCCTAATGAAACAAACAATGATGAGAATGTTACTGCATTTTCGTTCCATATTGCTTGGCGTTCTTACTATTTTGGTTTTGATACAAGCTCAGGATCAATCAGGTTTGTTTATGAATTTGTCTATAGCATCTTTATATCACATAGTAATTACGAGGGTATTTTTGTCCATTTCCATGCCATTTTGCTAATTTGATGACGTGGCAGTGATTAAGTTGGTCAAAAGACGAAATTTTAAATGATTAAACAATGCAAGGGTAAATTGCCAGGATTAGCGATTACAGGGACTAATTTTTAAATGACACCTAATTGCAAGGACGAAACACATCATTAAACCTAGTAATTATTATTTGTATGTATATATAGTTAAATAAGTTATCTTAATTTATATATGTCTCAGGATTCATTAGCATAGATTGTGGTCTACCTCAACATTTGAGCTATATTCATGAGAGCACATACATAAATTACATTTCAGATACCAAATTCATAGATACAGGTGTAAGCAAGAGGATACAATTTAAAGATGATATTCAACAGCAACTAGAATATGTGAGGAGCTTTCCTAGTGGAGTGAGAAATTGTTACAGAATAAATGTTACAAGTGGTATTCAATATTTAATCAGAGTTTCTTTCTATTATGGAAACTATGATAATCTAAATGAAACACCACAGTTTGATCTTCATTTTGGACCTAATGTGTGGGATACAGTGACGTTCTCCTCCAATGATTTAGGGTTCGCATTCAAGGAGATCATATACACTCCATCACAAGATTACATACAACCATGTCTTGTTAACACAGGCAAAGGGATTCCATTCATTTCAGCTATAGAATTGAGGACTTTGAACAATAATACTTATACCACACACTCAGCTAAATCAGTATTATCACTCTCTGGACGATTTCACATGGTTTCCAAATCCATCGAAAACTTACAATATCGGTAAGATCAAGTCAGCTATAGCAGCGTCTTTTATTATAAATTACTGATAAGTTTTTTGGTCATGAACAAACAACACAGGTACAAAGATGATGTTTTTGACCGCATCTGGTATTCTCAACTATACAATAAAAATGTGGCACGATTAAACACCACCCTTCACAGTGATGATCTACATCAGAATGATTTTGAACCACCAGCAATTGTGATGAGCAGTGCTCTTACACCAGTAAATGCCAGTGACCCTTTAGAATTGTATTGGAATGCAGATAATGGAAATGACCAATACTACCTCTACATGCACTTTAATGAGGTTGAAAATCTGGCACCAAATGAAACTAGAGCGTTCAACATCAGAGTGAGTGACACGTTTTGGCATGGACCTGTGATACCTATATACCGGAAAGTAAAAACCATATATAGTACAACACCTTTAACTGGAGGCACACGCTATCCAATTTCCCTTTTCAAGATAGAGAATTCAACCCTTCCACCAATCGTCAATGCCATTGAAATTTATAAAGTAAAAGACTTCTCACAGCCAGAAACTAAACAAGATGATGGTAAGCAAGCCCTTTAGTTTATTTGAAAAACATGTTACCTCGGTTCTTAAATATAGCATCTTATTGATATATTTTCATATGCGTTAATTGTTTATTTTAAACTCTAACTATTGGTAACTAATGTTTATATATTAAATATTTTCAACAGATATTAGTGATCAAAGGTTTTTTTAATAGAAAAATTTTAAACTAATGGAGCTGCCTTTAGAGAAAAATGATAAATTGTCACAAGATAATTATATTTAATGTTTGACATGAATAAATAAAATTACTTTTAATTGAGGGAACTTGTGAATTTATTTTTCATTTTGTTTGTTTCTTATTCTCTCTAAACAGATTTAAAAGACCTCTATTTAAATTTTGATTGGGGCCTAGAAATATATTAGGCTGCTCTAATGACTATATTAAATTGTCAAAATGGTCTCTATATTTAACCACTTTGAAGATGAACATATTTTAAAGCGCAAATCAACACCACCATATCAATTCAAGTGGAGTTATTAGTTCATAAGAATTAGTTTCCTATATTTTAACAATTTACTATCAATTTGGGTCATATATTTAATCACTTTCTATCAATTAACCATTACATTACTACTGAATTTGGTCCTCAACTCTAATATGATTAAAATTTGACGGAATTTGACACTATATATTCATAATCAAATTAACCTATTTAAAAACATTTTATAAAGTAAGAATCAATTTTGATAGTTTACTCTAAATACTATAATAAAAAAATAAATAATTCTCTCCTAAAGAGTAAATTTATAAAATAATATTTCTACCAAATTTTCTAATTTGCTTAATTTAGTAAATTATATCTTATATTTAGGACAAAAAAATATATATGATTTTTAGTATAATTTGTGGTGTAAAGTAAAGTAAATTGTGCGTAAATTGGCTTGAAATATTTTGACCTGTTTTTCTTAATACCAAATACTAGTTGATACTATCACAAACATCAAGAATGCTTATGGGATGGCTAGAAATTGGAATGGAGATCCATGTGGTCCAGTGAAGTATATGTGGGAAGGCCTAAACTGTAGTATTGATGGCAATAACATTCAAAGAATCACATCTTTGTAAGTTTAGAATCACTTAAAATATACATAAATTCAAAAACTTTAATTGTCCTCTGAAATTATATTTGAAAATGCAATCAGGAATTTGTCTTCAAGTGGATTGACTGGTCAGATAGCACCTTCCATATCAAAGCTCACTATGTTACAGTATTTGTGAGTTCCTAATCTCATTGGATTAAATAAGCAGTGGAGTAGTGTATGTTTGGTTGAAGGGTATTGAAATTGATGGAATATCTAAAAAAATTCTTCTTTTTAAATTAAATAAATTGTAAAATGTTTTTAACATAAATCAATTGTCATTAAAATGTTATATGATTATATGTCATGTTTTTTTTTTTTTTAAGGGGATTATATGTCATGTTATTACTTCAATTATTTAAAATATCAAATAAATACCAAAGTATAGTGACTATAGTATGTTTCTAGGATAAATCTCATTTGGTTAAATGATGAAATTCTCTCTGTATTAGGAAAATTCAATATTGTAACGGCATATAAATTGTTTCCTTTCAGGGATTTATCAAACAATAGTTTAAAGGGTTCCTTACCTGATTTTCTGATGCAACTGCGGTCACTAAAAGTCTTGTAAGTCCTATGTCAATGAATCACAAATGTAATTTCATTGATTATTAGTATAAAAGGTAAAACAGTGTCATCTTTTTTGTCATGTGTTGGCAGAAATGTGGGGAAGAACAAACTTACAGGGTTAGTTCCAAGTGGACTCCTTGAGAGATCAAAAACAGGTTCACTATCGTTGAGGTATGCTTTGTACACAAAGCTACAAATATGTCAATTTTTATAGTTTAACTCTTAATTCTAGCTGTTATTTTTCTAAGTCTTCAGCCTCTATTCTAAATTTTTGTATAATGCAAATATCACCAATGATATGATAACTAATCTTTTAGCACCTTTAACTTCTTTCAGTGTGGATGATAATCCTGAACTTTGTACGACGGAATCCTGCAAAAAGAAGAACATTGTTGTACCACTTGTTACATTGTTTTCAACATTAATTGTAATCCTTTTGATTTCTCTTGGATTTTGGATATATAGAAGACAAAAAGGTACTTCATTAATCATGTCCACATTTATGTTTAATTTTTGTTTTTGTTAATCCACTTATTTCTAAGGGAAAGAGACCCTAGTAATCTAAGTTTGACTGAGAGGTAAGTAAAGTTCATTAACCACTTAAACTCAATTGTTTGGTTTATCATTACATTATTATAAGACAAATGGTTTTTCTCCAATCTCTATATCTACATTCATGTTTAATTTTTTTTTCCACATCCTTGCATATTTTCATTCAATTTTCTTTATCACTGTAGCTACATGGTCAAAATCTAAGAAAAAGGATTCAATGAAATCAAAGCATCAAACATTCAGTTACACTGAAATTCTCAATATTACTGATAACCTCAAAACTATTATTGGAGAAGGAGGATTTGGAAAAGTTTACATTGGCATTTTACAAGATCAGACCCAAGTAGCTGTAAAATTTCTTTCAAAATCATCAAAGCAAGGTTATAAGGAATTTCAATCTGAGGTTAGTTTTTAGATTCAAGTTAACCAAAGCACAATGGATTCATTCATGATTTTAGTCAAGTAGTAATAGTATTCACATTAAGACTCCTGCAATATTTTCCGCAGTTAACTTTGGTAGACATAACATTAACTTATAAAATGCAGGCACAACTTCTAACGATTGTTCATCATAGAAGTTTGGTCTCTCTCGTTGGATATTGTGATGAAGGTGAAGTTAAAGCATTGATCTATGAATACATGGCTAATGGAAATCTCCTACAACACTTATTTGGTAAAGTATATTTTATTTTTAGTTATCTTAATTGTAGTTTTTGTCCTCTTGTTATTCTTGTTCACATAATAAGTCCTCCCTTTTACAAATAATTATTTTGTTCATCAATCATATATTATACTAAAAAGTGATGATATTGTTAAGAGTCTCACATCGGATAGGACATGGCCTGACAATGTGTTTATAAGTGTGGGCAATCCTCACCTCAGAAGCCGGTTTTGTAGGGTTGTGTTAGGCTCAACCACGATTTCTAAGAGTTATGACAAGTTTTTTATTGATGTGTAGTGAAACCTAATATACTAGGATGATTCCACATCAACAGTTTTTATGTAATGTCAATAAAACATAATCCATTTGGAAGAAATTTTTTCCATCTTTTCATTTTAAAGAGTGCTTATGCAAAACTTCAATGACTAATGCCTATATGCTTGCATGCAGATGGTAATACAAATATCTTGAAATGGAATGAGAGACTCAAAATTGCGGTTGATGCAGCACATGGTAATGTACATTTTACTTTTAGTATGTCTCTTGATTCTTTTAAAGAGTTTTGGTGTAGCGGTAAAGTTGTTATCACGTGACTGAAAAGTTACATGTTTAAGTCTTGGAAACAGAGTAAGATTGCAAATAATACATCAATTGACGTGACCCATTCTCAATCCCTGCATATGTAGAAACATTAGTGCATCAAACTGCCTTTTTTTTTTATGTCTCTTGGTTCTCTCTTGTACCCTTACATTGTAGTAATTCTTTTGGATTTTCAGGATTGGAATATCTACATGATGGATGTAAACCACCGATTATGCATAGGGATTTGAAGCCTGCCAACATATTACTAGACGAGAATATGCATGCCAAGATAGCTGATTTTGGCCTAAGTAGAGCTTTTGGTAACGATATTGATTCTCATATATCCACCCGACCTGCTGGTACACCAGGTTATATTGATCCTAAGTAAGTGTCAAATGCCAATATTATTCTATAATCTAACATTAGATTGAAAAGAAGCAACATATTATATCAATATCACTAATTTTGTTATTTTATTTGTTTTCTTAATAGATATCAGAGAACAGGAAACACAAATAAAAAAAATGATATCTACAGCTTTGGAATTATTTTATTTGAGTTGATCACCGGTCGAAAAGCAGTAGCAAGAGCATCTGATGAATACATTCACATACTTCAATGGGTTATTCCCATAGTTGAAGGAGGAGATATTCAAAATGTTGTTGATCCAAAGTTGGAGGGTGAATTTAACATCAATTCAGCATGGAAAGCTGTAGAGATTGCCATGTCATGCACATCATCAAATGAAGTTGAAAGACCAGACATTAGCCAAATATTGGCAGAGCTAAAGGAATGTCTATCTTTGGAGATGGTTCAGAGAAATAATGTAAGCACGAGAGCTAGAGATGAATTGGTTTCTATAGCTACTATATCAGAAACCACTATTTTAGCTAGATAACCACCATTTATAATGATATTTTTGTGCTACATATTTGGTGTCACTTCATTGTTGTATTTGTTAGAAAATCTAGTGTTATAACTGGTGGTTGAATGTTTAGTAGCATTTGATTGTAGAAGGAGATAATATATTGCGATGAAGCTTCAATGTTACTGACACTAATCTCAAATGTCCTAGTAGTCTAGAATGTTCACGACATGTTCTTATATTAGTTTATTCGTAACTATTCAAGTATTCTATAAAGATCTATAAGTGTACATTATTATTGGTTAACAAAGTGATTATATATCTTTATAATGTATTCTAAAAATATTTAAAAATGTGCATCATATTTCAACAATATTTATAATAATTTGTAGAGTTAAATATGTTTTTAGTCCCTATAAATATACTTTTGGTCCATAAAATACAAATGTTTTGAATGAAAGCTACAAAACTAACCTCAAGTTACTACTTTTAAATCATAAGGATACAAGATTTTTTGATTCAAATGAAAATGTACACACTTTCTAATTTATACTATAATGATTTAGGTAGACGTAAATTTGCATAATCTTTTTTTATAAATAAAGAGAATGTTAAATAGTGTTTTCAGGGCATTGGTTAAGCAACTAAAACAAGTAATTTTTTTATAAAAAATGGTGTAAATTATTACTTAATCAAAAGTCAAAACTTATATTTTTAATACAAAATTTTTATTTATAGTTTCCTTAACTATGATCCTGAGAGCACTGGTTAGCAAGACCCAATAAATAAATAACATCCAAGTCCATTACCGATAAGTTTTTTGGTCATGAACAAACAACACAGGTACAAAGATGATGTTTTTGACCGCATCTGGTATCCTCAAATATATTCAATAATAATTGGGCACGATTAAGCACCTACCTTCATATATAGTGATGATCTACTTCAGAATAATTTTGAACCACCTGCAATTGTGATGAGCAGTGCTATTACACCAGTAAATGCTAGTGACCCTTTACAATTGCATTGTGATGTAGATAATGTAAATGACTGATACTACCTCTACATGCACTTTAATGAGGTTGAAAATCTGGCACCAAACGAAACTAGAGCGTTCAACATCAGAGTGAGTGACTCGTTTTGGTATGCGCTTGTGATACCTATATACCGAAAAGTAAAAACCGTATTTAGTACAACAACTTTAACTTAATTTCCCTTTTCAAAATAGAGAATTCAACCCTTCCACCCATCCTCAATGCCATTAAAATTTATAAAGTAAAAGACTTCTCAAAACCAGAAACAGAACAAGATGATGGTAAGTAAGCCCTTTAGTTTATTTGAAAAACATATTACCTCGGTTCTTAAATATAGCATCTTATTGATATATTCATATGCGTTAATTCTTTATTTAAAAATCTAACAATTGGTAACTAATGTGTTTATTATTATTATTATTATAATGATGCATGTTTCAAAAGTAATGTATTATTTAATTAATTTTGAATGAGAAGTTTCACATGTTGTTCCATTTCGGAGAAGGTTAGTACTCAGAATGAGAAGTTAGGTGTGATGGTAACAATCTTGGAGTTAGATTAGTGCTAGATATAGTTTGAAGGAATATGATGCATGAGTTCCGTATTGAGTCTTAACAAGTTAGGATGGTGGTATGAGTTGAGAATTTTTGGTTCGACCTTCTATGTATAACTGTGGGCGAATAAGTTGTAGCAGAATGATGGATGTGGTTTAGATTAGTTATCAGTTAGGATAAGAATCATTTGGCGGGACGTGTTTAATATGGATAGTCATAAGATGTTAAAAGAGAAGGATATTTTTGGAGAACGTATGTTAGGTAGTATTTGCTTACAAAATGGGAGATATAAGTTTTGATCAGTTGAAATAACCTAGCAGGAGTGCAGTGTTGGCGACCTTTTGTTGTATTTTAAGCTTTCATTTGGATTATTATAGGATAGGTTGGTAATCCGAGTGGACATGCCTTATTTTAATGTGAAGGATTTAGTATATAGCAAGTGATGGTGGGGTATAGAGGAAGGGTGGTGCGTAAAGGTGTAGGATGTAGTTGGATTATACTAGTTCGGATCTAAATATTCACAACTGGACATGGACTAGAGAAATAAAGGATGATTGTAATGTAATAAAGTATAGTAGAGTGCCAGTGAGTAATGACGCGACCGTTGAGACTTGGTCTTGTGGATAGAAGATTGCAAGGTGAAACACTTGGGAGGTAAAGGTACCCGACTAAGTAAAGGTGGGGTAAGGGAGACCTGTCGGGGGAAGTAAAGCGTACAGTTGGAGAATAGGATGAGGGAATCATATCCGGAGTTATTTCCTTCGGATAATTTTCGAGGACGAAAAATTATTTAAGTGGGGGAGAGTTGTAACACCCCAAATTTTTATTTAATTAATTTTGTGAGGTTAAATAGGTGGAGTCGTGTTTATTATGATTATAATGATGCATGTTTATGAAGTAATGTATTATTTACAAGAGAATAGAGTGTTGATGATTAGTGATATATTGTGAGGGCTAATAAGATGAAGTGAAGAATTAAGTAAAAATAATATGAAGTCGGAGGTGTAGGATATAAGTTTTAAATAAGTGGGGGAGGGTATGAGTAAATAGAGGAAAAGAAAATTATAACAAGTGACTGACCCAAATATAAATAGAAACATTAGGAGTTAGAAGGGTCACTTTTGTTGACCGTGAAAAAGGGAGAAGAGAGGAGGAGATAAGGAGAAACCCTAGTTGCGACGAAATCAAGCCAAAGCTGAAAATTTCCAAAAGAATCGAGGTAAGGGGAAGAATCTTTGAACTTTAGGGTATCTTAATCTATGATGGGTGGGTTGTCCTATATTTTAATATGTTTTTGCTGTTATGGTGTGAATTTTGATGAGAGAATGATGATGAACGAATTAAAATATGATGTTGAAAGATGAGAATAAAGGAAACTAGTTTCGGTTTTTGAATTGAGTTTTTAGCCCTAAAGAGAATAGATAATCTGGTAGGTTAATGAAGAAGTAGTGTTTGGATGATAGGGTAACCCTAGGTAATGTTTCCTATCAATTTAGGGTCAAACGGGGTCGAAAACAGGGATTTTTAGCCAAGTTAGGAGCAAATTCGAGGGTAAAAATGATGTTTTGTGGGTTTTGAAATTGTCACAATCGTGCTACAATCCTCACCTCAGAAGCCGGTTTTGTAGGGTTGTGTTAGGCTCAACCACGATTTCTAAGAGTTATGACAAGTTTTTTATTGATGTGTAGTGAAACCTAATATACTAGGATGATTCCACATCAACAGTTTTTATGTAATGTCAATAAAACATAATCCATTTGGAAGAAATTTTTTCCATCTTTTCATTTTAAAGAGTGCTTATGCAAAACTTCAATGACTAATGCCTATATGCTTGCATGCAGATGGTAATACAAATATCTTGAAATGGAATGAGAGACTCAAAATTGCGGTTGATGCAGCACATGGTAATGTACATTTTACTTTTAGTATGTCTCTTGATTCTTTTAAAGAGTTTTGGTGTAGCGGTAAAGTTGTTATCACGTGACTGAAAAGTTACATGTTTAAGTCTTGGAAACAGAGTAAGATTGCAAATAATACATCAATTGACGTGACCCATTCTCAATCCCTGCATATGTAGAAACATTAGTGCATCAAACTGCCTTTTTTTTTATGTCTCTTGGTTCTCTCTTGTACCCTTACATTGCAGTAATTCTTTTGGATTTTCAGGATTGGAATATCTACATGATGGATGTAAACCACCGATTATGCATAGGGATTTGAAGCCTGCCAACATATTACTAGACGAGAATATGCATGCCAAGATAGCTGATTTTGGCCTAAGTAGAGCTTTTGGTAACGATATTGATTCTCATATATCCACCCGACCTGCTGGTACACCAGGTTATATTGATCCTAAGTAAGTGTCAAATGCCAATATTATTCTATAATCTAACATTAGATTGAAAAGAAGCAATATATTATATCAATATCACTAATTTTGTTATTTTATTTGTTTTCTTAATAGATATCAGAGAACAGGAAACACAAATAAAAAAAATGATATCTACAGCTTTGGAATTATTTTATTTGAGTTGATCACCGGTCGAAAAGCAGTAGCAAGAGCATCTGATGAATACATTCACATACTTCAATGGGTTATTCCCATAGTTGAAGGAGGAGATATTCAAAATGTTGTTGATCCAAAGTTGGAGGGTGAATTTAACATCAATTCAGCATGGAAAGCTGTAGAGATTGCCATGTCATGCACATCATCAAATGAAGTTGAAAGACCAGACATGAGTCAAATATTGGGAGAGTTAAAGGAATGTCTATCTTTTGAGACGGTTCAGATAAATAATGTAAGCACGAGAGCTAGAGATGAATTGGTTTCTATAGCTACTATATCAGAAACCACTATTTTAGCTAGATAACCACCATTTATAATGATATTTTTGTGCTACATATTTGGTGTCACTTCATTGTTGTATTTGTTAGAAAATCTAGTGTTACTGTTAGAGCTGGTGGTCGAATATCTAGTAGCATTTTATTATAGAAGGAGATAATATAGTGCGTCGTAGCTTCAATGTTACTTACATTAAATCTCAAAAATTTGAATACAATTGTAGAGAGATAAATTACTAAATTCTAGAATGTTCATGATATTTTCTTATATAAATGTAGTATTAGTTTATTCTACTAACAATTCAAATATTCTAGAAAGATCTATGTAAGTGTGCATTATCACTTAATAAAATGATTCTATAAATCTTTATAATGTATTCTATAAATATTTAGAAATGTACATCATAATTCAACAATATTTATAATAATTTGTATTCTAGAATTTTCTAGGAATAAAAAAAGAAAAAATTAGTGTGTCAACTACTACGACATGAATGATGCTTAATTAGAAGCATTATTTTTCCTCCTAAATTGTCACAAACGGGAAGCAAGGATTAGCAAGCTCTAAATCTAAAAGATAAATAGATAAGTTGCAAGCGACAAACCTGTCAAAAAAGGGTTTCCAAAATCCACCAATGTTGAGAAAAGTTCCCGATAACTTTATTGAATGATGTCTTTTAAGCTACGAAAGTTTAGTTTAAATACTAGGAAAATAACAAACCCTAATTGGGCCGAAAATAACAAACTGAAGAAAAAAAACAGAAAAATAATAAAATTGTGTTGAAATAATAAAAATCCAGTTTTGCGCTTTCAGATAACTTCCAAATGCTAAGTTTCTGCTTGCTAATGAAGCTGCTGATTTTATCCGTCTCAATCTTTGTGATTGAATTCAAACTAATTACGATTATGAAGGTCTAAGTGTCAGCTTGCTAATGGAGTTGGTTCAAAGTATTATTTGGCTCGAAAGGGCAGTTATCATTTGTTGCGGTTTGCAAGAGTTGATAGATCTTAGATGCTTCTGTGTTGGTAGAAGATTCATACGTTAATTTGAACTTTTCATTCACTATGTTTGACTTGAAGTGTGGGGCTCGAAAGGGCCATTTAGCTTGTTATCATTTGTTACAAAGTCGATGGTATGTGAACTCTACTTCTGTGTTGACGGAAGATCCAAACACCGCATTGAAGACTTTTGATTAATTTTGGGATTAATTACACTTTCGTGTGAATTTATCGAGTTATGTTTATGTCCCCATATTTTTTTTTTATTTCTTATGTATTTTCCCCTTCTAAAAAATGTAGATTTACAATAAAACTTTTCTTTTCGATTTAATTTTAAAAAGAAAACATGGGAGTGAGTTTTTTTTTGGTAGGTAGATAGAAGAAATGGTAAAAACTATCGTAAACTCACACATACAAAATGGAGATGCCAGAGTCCGAACCCCAATCATGACGGACTAACAATTTCGACATTTTTATCAGTTGAGCTAAGATTTATGGACAACATGGGATTGAGTTTAAATAGTTAAGAGTCTTGTTAACCGGTGTCCCAGGGCACTAGTTAACAAACTTAAAGTAGAAAGAAATGTAAAATTTTACATTAAAAAAAAATATTTTTCAACTTTCAAAAAGTATAATGCACAATTTCCAAAATAATATTTCATTTTATATTCACTTAACAAGTGCCCCGAAACATTTGTTAACATTTTCCAATAGTTAAATACTGTATTTTTATACTTTAACTTATTTTTGAGATGCAAGTTGGTCCCTCAATTTTTAAAAGTGTCAATTTATCTCTTTAAATTAAGTCAATTGATCCATTAACATATTTGGATTATTTTATTTTTGTCTTTAAAATCCTTATATTAAATAATAAATAATCAGATATTAAAAATGAAACGTGCTTAAAATTTTCCATTTTCATAGTGAACCAATCATAACGAAAAGAAATGTACGTTTTATTTTATTATTTTAATTTTTTTTAAATAAGAGATTTATAATCATCCATTAATGGCTCTGATATATTGATTGATGATTATAAAGGAAGGGTCTTTATCGAGAGGAAGAAGAAGAAGAAAATAGTGAGAGTGAGTGATTAAACAGTGAATTACTTTCAAAAATGGAGATTGGATTTCTGGGTTTGGGAATAATGGGCAAAGCCATGTCAATTAACCTTCTACGCCATGGCTTCAAAGTCACTGTTTGGAACAGAACCCTCTCCAAGGTACCCACTTTCTCTATTTCATTTTACTCTTTAATTTATCTTTTGTTATCCAAATAGCTTATACATAACTGATTATGCTATAACTGCTTAAGTAAGTTTTATTTATAGAATTACTAAAGATAGCTTGTAGTAGTGACTCAATTTTGTGACATCTGATTGTAGTGTGATGAACTCGTGGAACATGGTGCTTCAGTTGGAGAAACACCTGCAGCTGTAGTCAAGAAATGCAAATATACAATTGCAATGTTATCTGATCCTGCAGCTGCTTTGGCGGTCAGTGGTTGCGAAATTCATCCTTGATGTGACTGACACCGATTTATTTTCTCATACTTAAATTCCGTTTCGTGTTGAATTTTTTAGGTTGTGTTTGATAAGGATGGTGTTCTCGAGCAAATTAATGGAAAAGGTTATATTGACATGTCAACAGTTGATGCTGAGACATCTATCAAGATATCCGAGGTTACTATACTATGTTGTTGCTCATGTGTATTTTAATAGCTGAAAAATGTTGCCAAAATCCTTTAATTGACATGATCAAGACTCGTAAGTTTTAATATTAACTATTAAGCATCGAAGTAAGCATTTTGGTTTTTATCTAATTATAAATATGTGATTGATTGCAGTCATTAATTTGAATTTGGTCATTGAAAATTTCTGTTTTTAGGGATATTTAGTTTGCTGAGAAGTCTATAGTACTGGAGATTATGTTTGAATGAGGAATACTTAAGTATGAAGTTAAGCTTTCCTAATTTTGAATGCGAGAATTAAAAAGACTATGTACTACATTATTCACAGATTCTTGCCGTAGAATGTTTGAATATACGCAATTTCGTTCAAAAAGAAAAAAAATTGTGTACATCCACTACTTTTCTTTGACTAAGTTCTGTATGTATGAATCATTGGTTGACTGAAGTAACTATATTTGCATATCAAGGCTGTAAGCATAACCTGGTAGTTTGCATTTTACATGATAATCGACTTTTCAAATGGAATTGGAAAAAAGACCTTTGATATAAATTGCAACTTAAAGATCTGCCTACTTTCTACAGGCAATCAAAGCAAAAGGTGGTGACTTCCTTGAAGCTCCTGTTTCGGGTAGCAAGAAGCCTGCAGAAGATGGTCAACTAGTTATACTTGCTGCCGGAGACAAGGTATTTTTAAATATAAAAGTTGTTGATTAATTTTATGTCATCTTGCTTCCTTCCTGCTCTGCTGTGCTTTTAGCCATTTGGAGAGTTGAACTATCCAGAAATGTTCTCAGTTCTCTTATCATGTGATATGTTTCCTCATGCCTTTCAAACGAGTGTGTGTTTTATTATCACCTTCTTTCTCAAGTATTACTTTAAGTTCCCAAATGAAAATACACTGGAATCTACTTGAAGATATTTGAGTAATATATATAAAATGTAATGAGATGACAATAAATGTGGAATTAAAATCTTTACAGTTTGAAAGCATCAATTTACAATTATTATCCAGATTAGCTATCAGAAAGCTCAAAATTTTCATGATAGAGTTTTGCCAGTCCATTTTAGATTGCATTATTGAAAAGGCAACTGTGAGCATAATGCTATTTTGAAAATAAAGTTGTTAGAGAAGAAAGTTTAAGAGGGGGAGTGAGGTATGTTGAAAGAATGTGTAAGGTGCGGGACTATATACTAATTCTTATGTTTAACGCCAGCTTTTCGATTACATTTTAACTCCATATCATTTTTTAATGTATGTAAGAATATACGGTTACAATGTCGACTTTGTTTAAATTGGTTCAATTCTCTTCCTGTTACTGTAGAAACTTAGTTTGTGAGAGAGAAATGGAACGAGTGGTCTCACAATTTAAAATCTGCGGGACAATGCTTTTTTTTTTTTGTTATTTACTCACTTGCCTTGTATTTCTATGCCTTGTAATTGTATTTATGCGGTTATAGTAGGAGATATTGAAAAACTATCCGCCATTCCCTTTTATATAGAAGAGACGTAGAAATTTATTAATCATTTTGCTGGCATTTGAAGTGTTATACTTGCTATAGGCTCTCATATGATAAAGGCTTAATTAAGCTTGTTATGTAAACATCGCCGTAATAGGTTGACAATAGGTCCATTTGGATTGCACAGATGAGGGCTGCCTCTCATTAGGCTTTAATCGAACGGTTTAAATTAAGCACTGAAGATTAACCAAATAGACTAAACTATAATGAATACAAAGACTACATGGATCCTGATTACTGTACATGATTTGTCCATCCTATACAACAAATCTACTCTCTAGGCATATTCTACTCTCTAGGCATATGAAAAGCTACAAACATGCATTTTATCGCCGTATATATCAAATTCAGTGGTGGATTTGTTTGATATATAGGCATTCTATGATGAAGCACTTCCAGCATTTGATGTACTTGGAAAGAAATCTTTCTTTTTGGGTGAGGTTGGAAATGGAGCAAAAATGAAACTTGTTGTCAACATGGTAATGGGAAGGTACTTTTCATCCCTTTTTTTCTTCCTTCTATTTTTAATTTGGTAGTGGGAAGGTGGATAACTTGCAACTTCAGTTTAGAGCATTGTATGAATCAGAAAACAAGAAAAAGGCTGTGTTTGGATGAATAGCTTAATTATGCACTTAGCATACACACTTATCATGTATAAGTTATTTCTACAGATAAAATAAGTCAAACTATTTTCATACAAGCTATAAGTGGTTTTCATAAGCTATCATGTAGAGCTTACGGAAATATGAAAACATGTTACGGACATGTCATATTTTCTTCCATAATCTCTCAAACAGTCTCATAAGTGCTTAACCAAGCAGATAAGTTCAGATTGGTCAATCTAAACAAGCCCAAATTCATCCAGATTGCATATTAGCGGTCCTTATTTGGTTGCTAGCTAGATTGCATGTCCTTATTTTATGTTTTGTTCTGTAAATTAGTTATTCTCTTGTGTCTCTGTTACAGTATGATGAATGCTTTCTCTGAGGGACTGACACTTGCTGAAAGAAGTGGCTTGAACCCTAGCACACTTCTTGATGTGCTGGTAAGTTACTGTGATAAAGAGGATTCTTGTTAATGCCTTTTATTAACATTCTGAGAATATCTGCGGTATTTTTTTGCAGGATCTTGGGGCCATAAGTAACGGCATGTTTAAATTGAAAGGACCGACAATGCTTAAGAACAGTTACGCCCCTGCTTTTCCACTGAAACATCAGCAGAAGGACATGAGACTGGCTCTTGCCCTTGGAGATGAAAATGCTGTACCAATGCCTGTCGCAGCTGCAGCAAATGAGGTAATACTATATAGTGAGGACATTTTTATGTTTGTTGAAAGTTATTTAATGGTCTCATGACCACTTTGAAAAGTCACGTGACTTCAAGTTTAAACTTGTAGCATTCATAGTTAGATGGCCATTAATGATTTACTCCTCAGTCACATTTCATTGCCAAAATACGTAACTATCTGATAATGCTTCTTTAGATGTTCACTGACTCTATCTAATAAGTTTCACGAGGTAATAAAGTTTGAACTCTGTTTGTAGGCATTCAAGAAAGCCAGAAGCTTGGGATTAGGAGACCTTGATTTTTCAGCTGTCCATGAGACTTTGAAATAAAAGCTATTGATCATTCATCGTTGACATGATTTTCTTTCTGAATTGATTGAACTACTGTTATCAGCAACAACAGCATGATGTAAACCACATATATATATGAAATGGCTGTTTGAGCATAGGTCATTACTATATTCTCTCATTTGAATGCATTGATGAACCTTGTAAACATTTGCACTCTTCAAAACATGAAATTTTATTAGCTAGCGCATGGATTCGGTTCAATACGTTGCTTGCTGTAGATTGCATTGGCCATATGTCCGCTGACATAAATGTTTTAGGCCATTTAAAAGGTATATGCATAGGTCTCTTGTGTGTTGTACCCAAATACTATTACACTGGAGTAATTTGACTTCAATGCGAGAGTGAGCGCGCACAAGTGATTATGAACTACACATTATTATTAAGTAACCCTCCAACTATGCATATTTTAAATGAGCAGTAAAAGTTGGCCACATTGTAATTTCTACTCAACAAAGTCGCAATCATCCTCAATGAGTTCTTTCATAGAAAGTAAGGCTAGAACCCTATGTTTCTGTCCCTCTTCTCTGTCATTTTTCATTCCCTCACCTCCCTGTAATTTTACTATATAAGCTATCAATGAGAAGAAACTCAATGAGTTGGGGGAGTAATTAACCCTATATTTTAAAAAAATGAAATGAAAAGAGTTTGTTAATTGAGAATTTTTTTGAACATAAATTTAACCAAAATTTTAAATTTGCAATGCTCTTTCACTTTAATTAATATTGGAGTGTAACATGCAGAAAATGATTGAAAATAATCTTAAACTAAACACACGCCACCAGCATCAATGATGTTTAAGTGAATTTAGGGTATTTACCATTTGAAAATTGCGAAATGATCTCGTGAGATACTTACCTCTAAACATTCATCTATTTGAGATTGATTTCTTATTTTATGCTTAAAAGATTCAGTTATCTACCAACTGCGCAACATAGTATTTGTCTTGCAAATTTACACGTCACGTCTCAGCGAATATGACGGTAAAGAAATATTGTTTCATCTAAATTTATTGATCCATCATTCAATTGGTTGAATATCTTATATAAAATTTATCTTTCACAATCAAAATGAAGTCGTCGCCATGACCCATATTCGCAAGGATGTCAACACATCAGTTCAGAGGAACGAAGAAGCTTCAATATATCAGCAGGGTTACTGGTTACCATAGTGGCATTTTACCATCGGATCAAACAAAAGATTTTTGTCCCATTATCTTTCACCACCATTATACCACATCTTCTCAAAAACTAAACCTAACGAGTACATGATTCAGTTTCAAGAATTGTTTTATGTAAGAAGAAATAGTAATCGATATGAGTTCCTTGTCATTAGACGAAATCAAAAAGCAAACAGAAGCTTGTTTTAAGATAGAAAATAGCGGTCGGTAATAATGGTGACAAGAGAGACTACTAAAAGCAACATCCCTATTATAAGGGCATTTCCCCATTATAAACTCCATCTCTGAGCCGAAGGGTATTTAGTACACGCTTCTGTTACTAAATCTTCCCAGGATTGAAACCTCATAAAAACATTAGCTTCACTTGGAAGTACATCAATTGGGAAATTTAGTTTAATAGAGAGTAAAATGTGAAGGGAGAAAAACCATTTAGATTAACACTAAAAAAATTCCTAAATCTTAAAATAATACGTCATACTGATGCATAACCGGAACGCTCCATATTGTTACACAACATAACATATATTTTAGTTTCTAAAATTGTGTTACTTAGGTAATTAATTCTCTTAAAAAACAAAATATTTCATACCAATATTGCGTATCTTTTAATGGCCAACATGAAAGGTATTATAAAACACATAAACTACAAGAACCAAGTGAGCGACTAATAAAAGTAAAGAAACTTGTATGCAAGAGAAAATCAAGTTAAAAACACATTAACCCAGAAAGTTGAACCAGTGAAAGGCCAACATGTAATTATCCAAAATTTTAACCTCAAAAATAAACAGTACAGGCAACAAAAATTTTCAAAAAAACGTTTATCTAATTGCAAATTCATAAAAAGTTCTAGATATCCATCACTTGGGCTGCAAACACAATGTCTTTCACTCATCGTCATCCTCGTCCTCGTCCTCATCATCAACAGCAGCATTAAGAGCTGCCAAGCGTGAAACCAACTTAGCTTTCCGCTCCTCATAGGTAAGCTTCTTCAGATTATACCTACACAAGATTAAAAAATAAATTAGTCATCTTCATTCATGCATGTAACAAATAATACCAAGGTAACAGATTCTAGTATGAAATAAAAGGGAAAAAATACCTCTTGTGTTGTTTTGGAGGCTGCTTCTCGGATTTCTTGATTGTAGGATCTGCACGAATTGCAGCATGAACCTTCTTGTAAAGCTCCTCAAGGCCATCTGCCTCGATTCCTTTCTTAATGTACTCACTAAAGTGAGTCTGGTATTTCTCAGGCTCATCCTCAATCAATGTCTGCAGATAATATTCAACATTATTCACCGTTTTTGGAAATGAGTGCATTGCACACCAAAAATAACAACAAAAAAAACAAATGATTAATTTTTATTCATACCTTCATGTAGGCAGAAACATGTCCCCCAAAAATATACTTGCGGTGAACCTCAGCATCGAGCTCTTTCTTCTCCTTGTCAAACCCAGCAAACCTTTTGTCACTGTGAGGAATATCCAAACCACCGTCTAGGGCTCCCTGTAAACCATCACAATTATTAAAATCAACAATCAGCGAAAACAAATATCAATAACTATAACCATTTGAATTGCAATATAATGTTTTTAGTACCTTCAAGGCACCAAAGACACGGTTTCCAGTGGTGGTCTTAACAAGACCAACATCAAGGAGAGCACGGAACGGCCTCCTAGACTCAGCTGGCTCAACTGAATAATCCTCTCCAGTAGCCTGTTACAAAGGATTAATCTAATTAGTTTGCAAAGAACAACATCAAGATAAGATAAGAGAATAAAAAATATCACAAATACCTCAACATTGCCCTCATACTCCTCATCCATCTCAAGTGTCTTCAGAACACGACGGGCCAAGAGGAGTCCAGTGCAATAAGCTGGTCATAATTTAACATACATTCAATCACAATACAAAGCGGAAAAAAAGATAAAGACAAATTAAAATGAGAACAAGGGATAACTACCTGCAGCATAATTTGTAAGGCCTACTTTCAGACCAAAGTGTGGCAGCTCATGAGAATATGCAGCAGCAAGAACAATATCACCAGCAATACTAGCAGACACTATTTGTGCCACTATGTCCTTGTTGGTCTAATAATGAGTGAAGTTTAACAATAGCAGAAAAACACCAACAAACTAACAGTTGTTTACATAATATCTATGATTAAGTAGCACCAAAAGTCAAATACTTCTAACATAACAACCTATCAAAAAAGATATAAGGTGATTACGTGATTAAGGTGTTTAATTAAATGTTTTGGATTCAATTTCCCCAACTAGCGTTCCAAACAGTTGATTACAAACATATGCCATGAACAGAATCTATCAAACAAAACCATGTCTTCATAGAAGAAAAAACCAAAAGGATTGTGGATTCAACTCCACTCACTGGCATTTCTAAAAATTAATTACGAACATATGCCATAAAAAATCAACAATAATTTAAGATAATTGTAGATATATTTATCACACATAACCAGGTCTTCATGGAAGTTGAAAACCAAAAGGGTTGTGGATTCAACTTCCCCACTAGCACTTCCTAACAATTAATTAATAACATATGCCATAAAAATGAAACGATCAATTAAGATAATTATAAATATATATCACACAATGTCTTCTTGGAAGATAAAAACAAAAAGGGTTATGGATTCAACCCCCAATAAAATTTCTAACAATTGCTTACTAACATATGCCATAAAAATGCATATCAAAAACTAATTACACAAAAAAAAACCAAAAGGGTTGTGGATTCAACTCCCACAGTAGCATTTCTAACAATTTCTAACATATACCATAAAAAATCAACATTAATTAAAAAAAATACTAACCAGTTTAATCACATAAAAAACATGTCATCAATTGAACAAAACAATACAGCAACCTAAATACAAGTACATCAATGAAAATCATAACTATAAACTGACAAAAGGATACAAATCGGACAACAAATCGGTACTTGGGGGTGTTGTACTTGTTCTTATCCTGGTTAATCAGGCGAATACGAGCACGATAATCAGTCTTCCCCTCTGCAAATTCATCATCAAATAAATAATCAGCATACATTTTTGTCAAAAAAAAACTCAATTCATACATCATAAAAAAAAACATAGAAATAACTAAAATACCTCTTCTTCTCTTGAACTTGACTTGGTAACGCTTGAAGTAAGCCTTGGATTTCTGAGCCTTAACATAAACCTAATTCAAAAAACACAACAAACGAAAAATGGTGTTAAAAACAATCTCTTAAAATCATTTACGACACAAAAGTAGTTGAATTTCACAGCAGAATGAATAATTAATCAAAAATCGAACAAACAATACTGAATGCTGTGTAAAAAGATACAGAATCAAACAGGAGAAACAGATTATATATACAGATCTAAGAAATTAAAGCTATGGTGGAAACGAAATGAAGAGAAAATGTGAAGAGTGAAACGAACCATTGTTGCAGACGCAGCTGGATCCGCAAGAGTTGATGGGAAGAGTGAGAAGGAGCTAGGGTTTGAGAGGCAAGGTTTTGGTTATATAGATTGATTTCGATGGGTCGGGTTAAAATGGATTATTGGGCTTGGGCTGGTTTTGTCTAATTCAAACCCTAAAAACAGACAGCTTTTGTCAATCTTATTTATTTTATTTTTTACAAATTATGGTGGTCGATCGTATAATAGATATTGTGCTCGTGACCTTAACTCAGTTAATATGAAATGTATTAATGGTATGGAGAGTTTTTTTTGTTAGTCAATCGATTCTTATATGAATATCGTTTTATTCATTCGAAGTTTGACAAATAAATAAAGTTTTGATTAAGAATTGTTCCACTCAAATCGAACATGGGTTCTCTTAAATAATTTGATTAGTCATTTGGTGGAGTTCATTGAACCATTTTAGCTCGATCACTTATTGTTGTAAATAATATATTTGATCTCGATGGAAGTTTCAAGATATCTCAATGGCTTAAACCATTAAGTTTTCCATGGGACTAATCATGGAATCGGTGGAAAAACATTTGAATCAGATCGAGAATCGAACCACTGAGAAATTCTGGTCAAGATTTAATATGTCGGACCACCCTTGAACTAGGTTATTAATAAATAAATGTATAAATATAATTAATCTTTTATTGTGTGAACTATGTATTATTTACACCCAACTGCAAAGACAAATCTCTCAATCCACATAGGTCCGGTACCACTTGTTGGGAAGTTTAAAGGAGTGTCAAGAGTAACAATAAGTGTGCGTTTGGTTTGCAAAACAGCAAGTACAATACAGGAAAGAACAACACAATACAAGGGAGAACAGCACAGGACAAATTTTTATGACATAGAATAATTTTTTGTTTTATACGATTTTTGGGGGACAAAATGCTATTTTGATATTTTAGACAACTTGTACGTGGGACAAAAAGTTGTGTTGTGGTTTGCTGAGGAACAAAAATATCAGTTTTTGTCTTGTCTCTTGCCTCCAGTTTGTCCTGTACCTAAAACAGTTTTACAAATCAAACACTGGACAACTAGAGTTGTTCTGTCCTGTCCTTCATTTTTTAGCAAATCAAACGCACAATGCTCTAGGACCACAAGAGTGGGAGATTCCACGTCTCCACACAAAAACCTCAAGGCAATATGAGACAATATTAATCACAGTTGAATCCAACAAGTTTGCTTCTAAAATAAGTTTTTGGGTTAAATATATTTTAAGTCCCTAAAAAATTACAAGCTTTCAAGTTTAGTCCTTACAAAAAATTTATTCATTTTTAGTCCCTATTTGCATTTTATAGGGACTATTTTGGAGGACTAAAAGTGTCCATTTTTTTGTAAAAAGTTTTCAAAATAGGGACTATTCTTACAAGTTACAATATTATGGAGGATTAAAATTACCATTAAAATTTTATAAGGAATAAACTTAAAAATTTGTGATTTTGTAGAGACTGTAAAAATACTTAACCCTAAGTTTTTTAGAGGATTGTGAAATAAGTTAATAGAATGAAAAATTACTTTGCATCACTTTTTCCCCACTTGTGTGTAAAGTGTAACCAAACGTGCTTTAAATAATTGAGATCAAGAGGTTAAAAATTTTCAATGACTTGATGATATGTTACATCGAGCGGGAGATAATCAAGTCATTTGATGATGTTGATATTATTCGAACATGCATCGGAAAGGGTATTTACCTCATAATTTTATTTAGCACAATATTGACAAGTTATGTTTCATCTCTCTTATTTCAAATTGTACTTTTATCAATAAAATGACGAGCCTCTTTTATTTCGATTTATGACTATTTATATATTATTTCGCATGTGAATTTGTGGTTAAAATTTTCCCATACGATTTATGACTATTCATGTAACACGACGTAATTAGCCATAAAACAAGGAATAATTCTTATATGGACACATCTTTTAAACACGCACAAGAAAGAAAAAAAGAAGAAAAATGATAATTAAATAATATGTATTTCAAATAATTATATGATATGCATTTTGTAACTGTGTTTGAATAATATGTCTAATCTTTGTGCCCACACATGTCGGAATTGAGATGTACTCACCCTTAGACCAAACACATAAAACCAACAACCCTTGACCCAAAAAAAAAAAATCAACATTAGTACATTTACCATAAATCTTTACAAAGAACTTATACAAGAGTGAAATAAATCTCTTTTTTACCAAAGAGAAAAAGAGGAATGCTTCAAAAAGAGTAATTCTGTACATCAGTTATCTAGTGGTGTAGTAATCTGGCAACTAAAAAATTGAGTACGTGGATGCAATATTTTGCAGGAGCATATAATTTATTTTGAAAAATTGTTTGCCTTAAACATTGAGATTCAAATTCTGTCTTGTATGCGTACTATAAAATGCAAGCTTCCTTGAATGGAACTCAAAAGCCAAAAGAGAGCAATCTGAGGATATGGACAAGGCCGTATCTGGGGTAGGGCGAAGAGGGCGACTGCCCTAGGCTTCAAAAATTAAGTACGAAATTTGGTTCCCAATTTTATTTTTAGGGGTTTATTAGGCTCTAAAAAAATTGCTTAGTTCTTTGCATAAATTTGATGTTTATATACATATATATTCATTAATTAGCCCCTAAATTGTAGGTTCCCTAAGACCACCAAAATCTCAGAAACGACCCTGGATATGGACATGACTGATGTTGAACCAACTGATATTGCTAATGTCTAATGATATTTCTTGTTGTGCTGTTGAATCATATTATATTGCTATATCTAGTGACGGCAAAGATTTTAGGACATATGTGGTAAAATCTTTAGAAAAGACTCCAAGTTGCACACAAGAGCAAGATGGTATTGATATGACTAGCTTTGGTCCTTCTGCATTCAGATTCTCAAGTGTGGCTTTATTTATTCAAGTGTGGCTTTATTTATTCATTAAAATGTTAGTAAATAATCTGTACATTTAATTACATTTAGGCATTTATCTATAACTTATAGTTATCCTTGGGATATTGAGCATTTAGACATTTTAAAAATATGTTACCCACTCACTGAATTTCAAGACACATGTTACTCATTATTGGATTCTCTAACACGCTAGCTTACTAACATGCAAGTTGTGATGAAACAAATTCCCCTTTTTCTCTTCATGAAACAATTTCTCTCTCATTTCTGACTGCTACTATTCATATTACTAACTTGCAATTCCATTTATGACCTCTTTTTGACACAATGTCAACATTCATTAAACATGTTAGAGATTGATACTTTGTCTCTCTGATTTTGATCTTAATTCAGCTGTCAGTTTTATGAATGTCATTTTGATACTATCAAACTCCAATTACTAAAGTTGCATGGAAACACTTCCAAGTGTTATATTTCAGGGACCAATTTGGCTTTTTATCATCAATTTCACAGTGCAATTTGCACAAAAGTGTTAAATTTGAGGGGGTATTTACATATTTCAAGGTAGGCGAGGTTATTTACCCTTGAAAGATAATAAATCCAGCAATCTTTTTTCTTAAAAAAATATGCAAATACTCCCCTATGACGTGGCATAACCTTCAAAACATGTGGCACTATTAGGTCGATAGTTAACGACCACATCATACTCTCAAACGGCGAAAACTAACGGAGGGACTGAGTGGCAGAAGCTTAGCAAATTTTGGGGGATTTTTGCTATTTTGCAGATTTAAGGGAAGTATTCGAGTGAAGATACAAATTCAAGGAGGTGATTGGCTATTCACTCCTTCAAACAAATGATAACTTTAGGAAGAAAAAAAAAATCAATATCAATTCTTCATCTTATTGTGGAAATCTAGAAATCCTAAATCATCTTCTTTAATTGTTCAATTTTATAAGTGGTGTGGAGTGAATCTTTGAAATGGCGGTCTTCCCATTTGGGAGACCCGACCATATGGTTCTCTAGCATCTAGATAGTATGGAAAACTAGAGATGCTATGCGTTCTTTATTCTGCTGCGTATTACGGACCACGTTACCTATTGAGCAAGGAGCAGCATTTCAACTCTCGAGTACTTGAGAGATCATGATGTTTCTTTTCAGGAACTTTATGTTCTTTCACTGTTGGATTGGTCTGTGGTTTGCTGATGTAGCTTTGATGTGTCTTAGAGTGGAGTCGATGGTAGCATAAAGGTTAAGTTGAAATCTACAAAATTATGCAGTATATGATGTTATACATTAATGAGGGGAGCTAGTAGTGATATTCACAATGTATGGCAAGGAGCTGCAGATTTTCTTCTGCAGAATTTTGCAGTAAATGGGCTGGTTGTAGGTGCTTTGAGGTAATGCCATGTTGTGGGTTGGGAGTGATTTTCTGCTGAACAATAAAGTTTTAGTCTTGTTATAGGTGCTGTCTAAAACTAGGAAGCTTTGTTTTGGCATGCTTAAGTGTTCAAGGATGATGTTGGAGCTTAGGAAGCTTTGTGTATTAGAGGTTTAGATTGTTTTTGGTGATTGGTGTTGTAATGTTTCTCTACTTTTTCATTGTACTCTTTTTGCTCCACTCTTTGCACACCTTGTGTCTAGTGTAGTTGGTGGTAATATATTTCGCTCTATTTTTATATTTATACTATTAAGATGTAGTACTTAAGGTAACTTTGAACAATCAACTAAATAACATTACATTGTTCGAGTGGAGTTGGACTCAAATCTTTTAAGCAAGATCTCGAGTTTGAGTCTTGGGGATGAAAAAAAAATGATTAGAAGGGGAGGCCCCAGTAAAAGTAGCCAATCAGGTTCTCTGACAAAGATTATTCGTCGAAAAAGTTAGTGAATACTTCACACCAATAACATGACTACCCAAAAAACACACCCTCTAAATGAAAAATATATTATATCTATCCAACTTATTTTACTTAATATTTTATAAATGTTGAATTTCACCCTTTTGAAATTTGATAATACTTGCATAACATATAATGAAGTTGGACATGGTCCCTATTTGACAAATTTAACTCTATTGTTGCAACAATTTAAAACGTGTACTATTTGATGCCTTGTCTTATATTATAGCAAGTTGTAGCACAAGTTAGTGTACAGGCACAACACTTCAGCTTGCTATCAAATTAAACAAACAAATCAAGCACTACGCAGTAAAAAAAAACTACACAGTTAACAATCTTTTTTGTATTTAATTAAGCCGTAACCTTTGTTCCAATTTTAGCTTGTCAAGGGTTGAACATGATCGAAAAATGCATACTTGTTCTCAAAGTGACAGTATGTATTGAGATCCCTCAGGGGTACAAATTACAATACTAGTGTACTTCCATCCAATCCAATTCCAGAATTATTTGTGTGCATATTTATGACATATGATAATCTATACCAGGTAGTATCTAAATAATGTATAAATAGAAGTAACCACAAGTTTTAAAATATATTTTATACAAATAAAGACCTTATAAGACAACTGATAAATATTCTCAGCTGTATGCAGACCTTTCTCTATAATGAGAATACATTTAATGTCTAGATTGTTGATAATTCTGTATCAGCCAGTATCATCTGAATGGGGAGTAAGGCTTTATGCACATTACCTCTTCTTCCTTTATGCAAACATCGCCTCTATGAGACTTGAATAACTCTAATGCTAAAGGTGTCACTCGAGCACAACCATTCAAGTACAAAATGGAGAGACTTCTGCAACCGTCTCGTAACGCCCGCAAGCCATTATCAGTAAGATTGAGGCATCGATTCACATGCAGTCTCTTCAAATTCTGGCAATATAACCCCACTGCTTGCCATCCAGATATACTCACCTCATGACATAATGCTAAGTTCCATTCTTCAAGTAGTGTACATCCCTTGGCTATTGCAATAATAGAAGCATCAGAAACTGATCTACACATTCGAAAGTTTAGGATTTTGAGGCTTGAGGAAAATCCTATTCCACGCAAGGGATCTCCTGAAGGTGACCAACTTAAGCAAGATACATCTAGATGCTCTATTCCGCCACCGCTAACAATTCCGACTACCCCTTCTAGGCTAAGTTTACAAGACTCGGCCTCTACGTGTACGAGAGATTTGGAACACCCTTCGAATCCAACGCCACTTATACGCTCACAGTGTGATACGTTAATAGCTTGAAGCTGGCGACACTGCTGAGTAAGAGCTTTCAACCCTTTGTCAGATATTTGTGAGCAGTATGACAGGTTTATGCATTTCAAAGATAAGCAAGCAGTGGTTAAAGTCTCTAATCCTTCATCAGTAATGATAAGACACCGATAGAGACTAATTGTTGTCAATGAGGGGCAACCAGAAGCAACTAGGGATAGCCCGTAGTTAGTGACTTTCAAACAACAATCCAGATTAAGTTTTTGTAAATTTGAACCGTAGCTTAGCAAACGGGTTAGTCCTGAATCATCGAGCTCCGTGCAACCACATAGAGATAAAGACTCTAAATGTTGAAAGCGCCTTAGCAACCTATGAATATGGACGGTGTAAACATCAAGACCCTTAGCAGACAAAGAGGAAGGGTTTAATATACTAAATGAACACTCAAATTGCAGAGTCCGACGGTTGAAATTTTGGATACGGAGCCATCGGCGGCAAGTCAAGCCAAATGATTCACGATCAGTACGACAATCTAAACCATGAAAAATAATAGTAAGGCAGTCATCTGGTAAGTGCGTGATGGAGGTAGCGCCAAGTTTGGAAAGATCTTCCATGTCAACCTTTTCAAGACTCATCTGAAGAAGGCTGTAATGATCGAATCTTTACGGTGAATTTTGTCAGAGAGCCAGGTGAAATGGAAGGCTCACATCCACAAAGTGCAGGTGATTCTCTACTATAACCATAACCAATATGAACCCCACATTTGCGGCAAAGCAGTTTAGTCTTTGAACGAGACAACCATGAGACTGGAAAACAATTTATTTCATCAACCTGTGTAAAACGGCTGAGATCAACTGAAGAAAAGGAGATTGATCCTTTATTAACAGACTTTTGGTATTCTGATGCAATGTTAGATGTGATACGATTTGAAGATGTCAATTTCAGAGGGTATCCACAAGAGCCGCAGCTGCAGTGGACACCAAAATCTCAAAATACAATTAAAACAAAACTATAGAACAAAACAATAGAATAAATCATGGATTTTTCAAAAATAAGAACAACATCCCATGTCAAGTCAGAAAAATTCAGCATGCTGAGCGTTCGTTAATTCTTTCATTATATACTATAACTATTACCATATAATGCTAATTAGTAGATTTTTGTCTTCCAAGCTTAACATGTTACATCATATCATAATTATCATTTGTAATTTTTCATTTATTCATGACCCCTTACATCCATAAAAGTGCTAGAGTCCCCACTTCTACAATTTCATCCATCCTTACCCTTCTGAAATTTCAATATTTTCAAACCGAAAATCAACTCTTCATCCCATACATTGCAAGATTTTGATTTCTAAATGTTGAAGCCCATTACCCGAAAAAGGAACTAGCAAGACACACACAAGAGCCAAAAATAAAAAGGAAAAGATAGCCAGATAATCTTCAAGTTCTAACGACGCATACAAACACGACAAAAGCAGTAACCAACTAAAAAAAAAAATCACAATATGCATTTTCATGTCAGCATAAACTGAACACTAGGAAGTTAGAAAATAATTAAAAAAAGGTCAGCAACATCCAAGGTTTTAAATAACGGTTGTGGCCGTAACAGTGTTTCGTCGCAGCTGTAATGTCGTTTCGTCGTGATTTTTGTTCACTCTGTAAAAACAGTGAAAAACAGTAATGTCGGCTACCTATACCACCTTTTTGTCACGGCCTTTTTCTCAGTAACGGACCGTATTTTAAAACCTTGGCAACATCATACTAGGAGAAAGGTATGCCTATGTCTTGTAGTGTAAGCACTACTTTGATCATGTTTCTAGACTTTTGTTGAATTGAACCTTAACAAAGTTTAGATAATTAGATTCGTCTTGTATTGTAAACAGAACCATAGTAAGGCTATGTTAGGATAAACAACTTAATTAAATGCTTATGCTATAAGCTTCTATTGCATGGACAAAAATAAAATAAAATAAGTCAAATTGTTTTGATACAAGTTATATGATGTTTTCATAAGCTATCCTGAACTTGTGGAAATAAGCTGAAAGCATATTACCATAAACTCTCTCAAACAGACTAACAAGAGCTTATATTCAGACAGTAACACACATTTCAGTTGACAACAATGAAGCACAAACACACCTTGGATTAGGTGTGTCCAGGTGTCGAATACGTATGTGTCCGACACATGTGATTAAATTGAATTATATCATTTCTCAAATTATTATCAGCTTCGGTATCGGTGTCTCGTGTTCTGTGTCGTGCTTCATAGGTTGTGAAAGATATCATAATATCTAACCTCAGAATAACACACGTGTAAAAACATTCAGAACCGTGAAAGCATTCAAAATCACGTGAATTAAGCAACAAGGAAAAAAAAAAACATAATAAGCAGCAAAAAACAAAAGCGAAAAGAAAGAAGAGGGAGTTGTTAGCATACCAGTAAGAGACATAAGTTTGTGACATCCTTCAGTGGTTGAAATTGCAATCGCCATGTTCATCCATTATAACTCTGATTTTGTTGTTGAAAAAGAAAGAGAAAATTGAGGAATATCACCTTTCTTCCTTACTTGTCAATTCCATTTTCCGTGTCGATCGATTCTTTCTTTGCTTCTTTTCTAACTCTTACCTAAATTCCATAAATAAATGTCACTCGGTTTGGTTTTGTTTTTAATAAATTCAACACAAACACGTAAGCAAACAAAAAATAACAATAGTCGGTCCTGTTTTTAAGGTAGAGTTTAATCTTTATACGTCAACTGTAACATTATTTATTTTACAGATTAAATAGTGCCACAATTATTCCCGGCGTGTAACATGAGCTCGGTTGATTGTGATATTGTAAAATGTATGTAGAAGATGAGTTCGAACTTCCACTTTAAAATGAATTTCTAATTATTAAACAATTTGATAAAAAAAAAACACTAACAATGTATATAAATTAAATCTTTTTAATATTGGTTTTAATTAAAAAAAATGCTATATATTTGGAAGAAAGTCTTGGTTGGACACAAACCTAACACTTTAATTTTGGGCACACACAGAAAAGCAAGAAAAAGTTAATAGAAAATAAAATTATAATATATCAAATGATTTGATTAAATACTTTTTATTTAATTTTGTTAGTTTTGTGTGAGTATATGCCCAAAATTGAGATGTTGGGTATGTGCCCAAGGAAGACTTTCTCATATATTTGGTTAGACACGTGAATAAAATATTTTATATCATGGGTGTATATAAATTAAATTCTTTAAATTTTACTTGTTAACAAGTACATACACATTCTTGTCAAAACAATTGAAGAGTATGAGAAATTTGGAAGAATGATGGTAATTGATATATTTTCTAAATTTGGAATGGAATCTGCCTCTCAATAAAAATTGGAATGGAATTTCAACACACCTAAGAGATAATTATATTTATTTATGTAGAGATTCAATGAATCAATATACATGGTGTTAACATCAATCCTCATAAGAACAAAATATAACATTGGTTTTCATCTCTTGTCATTATATTTTTTATGATAAATTTAAAATATTTTCCTCAAACGATGAATCGTTGAAGAAATTCGAGTTTAATTTTTGTTTGGAACCGGGGATTAATAAAAAAAGACATGTTTTATAATCTAATTATTGGAATACCGTAATGGTGCCACTCTTAGTCCTGCTTCATTTTTCTAGTATTGTTGAATGAAAGTAATTTGAGCTAGATTTTTCTATACTGACTATCTTAAAACTCCAAGCTGAGCTAGATTTTGAGGTGAAACTTTTCTTTCCACCTTCACATTGTGTAATTCCTCCAAGGATTTTCCTATCCTCATTGTTGACAGGAGAATAACTGAAGGTTGATGTTGTTAACAAGCTTACCAGGCTTGTTAACTTTTTATACTCAAGCGATTCGCTTGTTGAATACCACAAACCAGCAATATGTTATAGAAATTCAATGACCATATCATGCTTTTTTTTTTCTTTTTTTCTTTTTGAGCACTATACATTAGTAAAGTTACATCATCTTCTTATATATTAAAGTTAACAAGTAAGCCCTAATTTTAACCTAAACCCTATTGCATAATTTTACTGTTTTAACCCTAATGTTCACACCTAATCTCCTATTTTCATGAACAATCTTCTTATATATTAAAGTTAACATGTAAGCCCTAATTTAAACCTAAACCCTATTGCATAATTTTACTGTTTTAACCCTAATGTTCACACCTAATCTCCTATTTTCACGAACAATCCTAATGCTCTCTCCTAATCTTCTTATATATTAAAGTTAACAAGTAAGCCCTAATTTTAACCTAAACCCTATTGCATAATTTTACTGTTTTAACCCTAATGTTCACACCTAATCTCCTATTTTCATGAAAAATACTAATGCTCTCTCCTAATCTTTTTATATATTAAAGTTAACAAGTAAGCCCTAATTTTAACCTAAATCCTATTGCATAATTTTACTGTTTTAACCCTAATGTTCACACCTAATCTCCTATTTTCATGAACAATCTTCTTATATATTAAAGTTAACATGTAAGCCCTAATTTTAACCTAAACCCTATTGCATAATTTTACTATTTTAACCCTAATGTTCACACCTAATCTCCTATTTTCACGAACAATCCTAATGCTCTCTCCTAATCTTCTTATATATTAAAGTTAACAAGTAAGCCCTAATTTTAACCTAAACCCTATTGCATAATTTTACTGTTTTAACCCTAATGTTCACACCTAATCTCCTATTTTCATGAACAATCCTATTGCTCTCACCTAATCTTCTTATATATTAAAGGTAACCCGTAAGCCCTAATTTTAACCTAAATCCTATTGCATAATTTTACCGTTTTAACCCTAATGCTCACACCTAATCTTATATTTTCATGAACAACCCTAATGCTCACACCTAATCTCATATTTTCATGAGCCCTAATTTTAACCTAAACCCTGTTGCATAATTTTACCGTTTTAACCGTAATGCTCACACCTAATCTTATATTTTCATGAACAACCCTAATGCTCACACCTAATCTCATATTTTCATGAGCCCTAATTTTAACCTAAACCCTGTTGCATAATTTTACCATTTTAACCCTAATGCTCACACCTAATCTTCTATTTTCATGAACAACACTAATGCTCACACCTAATCTCCTATTTTCATGAACAAAGCAAATCGGCATCGCTTTATTTCCCCTATTTCTTCAAAACAAATCGCCCTATTTCTTCAACAAAACAAATCGCCCTATTGGAATAAAAGGGTTTTGAAAGATTATAGCAACATTTTTTTTTGTTAATATTACACTTTTCATCCAAATTAGAACTGAACTCTCTTTGTTAAATATTTACCACAAAATGCACCTGAATTTTGCAATCTATATAAACAGGTGGAAGAAACATTTCAACAAACAGTTAAAGGGTATCATTTACGGTAAAGGCCAAATATTCGATAAAAGGAAAATTATTTAAATAAAACATTTTACATGTTCAGGTTAAGAATGAACTATTTTTAGGTACATAATATAACATTAACATATAATTTTTACAAAAGAATGAAGTAACATTTTTTCAAAAAAAAAAAAGAAAAATATGAAGTAACATACCAATAATATAATATTGACATATAATTTTAACAAAAGAATGAAGTAACACACGATTGATAAAAATTAATATTTTTTTGGTGAATAAGCGTGGTGTCTGAGGTTCGAATTCCAACATCTGCATATATTTGTGACCACATATTTCATTCTCTTTGATATGCATTGAGATTTGTTTTTGTCTACTATATCTACAATGTATATGACCCGTGCGGCAGCACGGGTGGAAAGTCTAGTTTATTATATAGTGAATATCCTAATTCCTAACCAAGCTTCCTAGCTAACTATTCTAATCAGAATATTCGATAGGTAAAAAAAATGCAGGGCTGTGAAAGAATTCCCAAGTTACATCTTATATGATATAATAATCTTATGTTTTTCGATGTCTTAAAAATATTTTTGAACTAATTTTAACTAATGTTCCAACATTTTCGTATATAGCTATTGCTTATTCCTGTAAACAATTAAAACACCATCATCCAGTCCAATTTATTCATTGTCAAATACTACAAGATCATATTCTCTTTGAAAGTCTTTCTCTTGGTGAGTCTTTGTTGAATTGGTATGCTTTTATCACTTAAACAAGATAATGAGTACATGGTTGGATTAGTTAAAATGCCGAATAACAGTTTTAAGAAACTAAAATAGTATTCCTCATGGAAGAAGTATGCAGAATTATCATCTGCTGAAAGCTCTATGAACAGGAAACTAAAATTATTAGGTAGAATTTGATGCTTAATAAGTTATATGCAATTGATAATGGTAAATTATTTCAAACAGAATTGATTCCATTGGAAATCGTATAATCAGCAAGAGTATTTTCTTCGTATGCGTGTATGTATGGTGCAGAAGAGATAACAAGCAAATACCATATGCTGAATATGAGGCTAAGACAATAATGTGTGCTGAAGCTCTCTTGATAGAATATGAAAAGTGTGGGCTACTTTGCGATGCTTTATAAGGAGTATGAAACCTACCATTTGTGAGCTCTTCGGATGCTGCTTTTATCTTCTCCGATGACATACCAGTCCATCATCTTCAAAACATGAAACACAACTAAACATTAAAAACATCAAATAAAAAGTATGGCTTTCCGTAAACATACTAAAAGAACAGAGTTATTACAGGTTCCAAACAAAAAACTACTTCATTTCCCTCTCAACATCGAATTTACAGAAATAAAATAGTAACCATAAACCAGAATTCAAATTTAAATGAAGAACCTTATACAAATGAAATAATTGAAACATATAGAATTAGATGATTGGTTCCTATGAAAAAAAATTATTAGCGCCATATATTAGGTACATCTACACGTAAAATAGACACATTATATACACTACCAATTTTTTCTAATACGAGTGAAATATGCAATATGTGTTTATACTTAGAGATGAAGTGAGATATTATTTGATTTATATTTTCAAACATTTAATTAGAAAAATTAGCATGGTTTGGAAATTACAAACAACTTCTTGGTTGCCCAATATCCAAATTGAATGTATAAAAAGAGGGGTGTGTGGATAGCAAAAACAAGAGCACATAAGCTAAGCCCACTTAAATATAGGCCCAATATTCAGGTCACCGTCTTCTTCACACAACAATGGTGAACGCGAATCAAAACCCAAAACCCTGAAACGGTTCGCATAACATTGCAAATTCTCAAAACCCTAAACCCCCAAATTCATCTCAATCTCTCAAATCTTACTCTTCAATGTCAACATTAACGCTCAAAATCGCAACAAATGTGTTCCACAGACACCAAAACAACCTCTCATTCTTCTCCAATAGCACCACTACAATGAGAAATTTCCCCATTTCTCAGAAGAGCAGGTCACGTTTGATACCAACAGTTTCAATGTCAGCAGCCACAAATGTTCAAACTTTTCTTGAAAAGTCTGCACCTTCAGCTCAAAACACTGCACTTCCAATAATGGTGATTATCCATAACTTGTTTCAATGCTCAAGTTTTGTTTTTTAGTAACCCAAGTTGTGAAACGGTTTGATTTGCATTGCTCTAAGAACATTGTTTTTATAAATTCAACTAGTGATGGATAAATTTTCAATCTTGATGTTTACATAAGTTCGACTTTGGGCCGTTTGGATTGGCTTATTTTTGAGCTTATGAAAAATAGCTTATTTATTTGCATAAGCTAAAAAAATAAGTCAATCCAAACAGGTCCATAAACTGTTTATAGGTTCAGAGATAAGATATAATTTCTCAAGTAACTATATCATGTTATTTATGTCCATATATTTATACTTTCTGTAATAGCTATGCAATTCCCCATGTATTGTATATGTTTTTAACACATAATTCAGAATCTAATCCAGTGTTGTCAATAGTGAAAAATAGAGGTTTGTTCAAACTCTGCTACATTGTAGTGCTATATTTCTGTTGTTGCCGCTGTTTGACAATGTTTTGTGCCATATAGTGTATGACGAAATAATAGAGATTTGTTCGAATTCCACTATGCTATAGCGTGGATATTTGAAAAAACTGATCTAATCACTTCTGCACGTGTCATTCTTATCTTCCCTTAAGATTTTATCCACTTCATTATTTTTAAGAGGGGAATTACGTTTACCTCTCTTGAGATCTCTTTAAATCACATTGACACTCCCTCTAGTTTTGTAAGCAACACTAACCTCCCCTACTTATTATTTGATAAGACACGCGCATCCCTACCAACTTAGCGGAGTTGGTGCTCTGTTAACAAAGTAGCCATTAGTTTTCCTCTGCTTATTCATTCATAAACTGTGCGCACCATAATTTCATATTCCCCTCAACAGAATTCAAGTACTCATATGAAAGTTGGTGCTTTACTCCAATGTTTAGTAGCACCAACCAGATAAGAAATCTAGCTGTTATGTTAGTGCAATATATTTCTTCAAATTCCTGCCGCCAATACGCCATTCTTTCACATAAATGGTCATCCAATTTTAGTTGCCCCAGAGTTTGGTCCTATGAAGTTAATAGTGGGCTGTAACTTTCATCCATAATTGCTAATGGCTTGTGTGGCAATTGTATCTTGACCCGGTTAATGTTGGTTGTTACAGATAGATCTTTCATTCATTTTTGTCTAACCACCATAGATAGTCCGTGAGCAAAAGACTTGTTAGTAAAAAATTATGAGAGAATATAACAATGAGGGAGATAGATGAGAGTAACACCTCTCATCATGTTTAATGTTACAGGGAACAATTCAATTTCAGGGAAGAAGAAAGCATCTAGATCATTCATTTTTCTGGAATGCATAACAATATCACGCCGAATTTTTTTTATTTGAAATATGAAACGTTGTCCAAGCTATGTGAAAACCGGGGGAGTTGATTGTTTTTTTAAAATTAGAGGGGTGTTGAGTGTTATTATTAGAGACCTTAGGGGAGGTCAATGTAATTTTCCCTTATTTTTAATTCATTTTATCTGTTTGAATGTTCTCTCCCTTAGTTTCACGTATATCTTTATAAAATCTGTTTCATATTTATAAGTATTTCTTACACGTTGGCCTGTCTTTAGTTTTAAACACTGGCTGTGAAACACTGATGTTGTTTGTTTATTCTGTTTAGGTTAATGCATGTACTGGAAAAATGGGAAAGGCTGTCATTAATGCAGCAGAAGCTGCTGGACTGAATGTTGTTCCTGTGTCGTTTGGGTGTGAAGAAGAGTCCGGGCAGACTTTTGAGGTCTGTGGAAGGGAATTCCTCGTGCATGGTCCATCTGACAGAGAGAGTTTTCTTGAATCCGTCCTTGATAAATATCCAAATTTGATTATTGTGGACTACACAGTACCAGATGCAGTTAATGGTATGTATCATTATTTTGAAGCATTTTTTCTTATCATTGGAGAGAAGTATAAATTATTAGAACGAAATCTTGTTTTAGTATAAATTACGAAATCTTATATGTATGTGGCAGAAGAAAGCTAAAATCACATGTTTCAAATCAAGTATATTAGAACGAAAATCTGTACATTCTTTTGGAACACTACTATTTACATTTTAAGCATGAGTTGAGGATACTATATTTGATGGCAGAGAATATGTGGCTGTACCTGACCTTCACGTCTCTGGACTTTCACAATAGAATTGTTATTGGACTTTTAAATTTTATGATATGGGATTAGGATTATTTTATAAAGATTATAATGGTGTTTGTGCTATTTATTGATTCATTCCCTTTTCCAGGCAATGGTGAGTTATACAGTAAGGTCGGGGTTCCCTTTGTGATGGGGACAACCGGTGGAGATAGGGACTTGTTGTATAAGACTGTTCAAGACTCGAAGAATTATGCTGTGATTTCCCCGCAAATGGGAAAGCAGGTAAATCATTGAATACCTGGACCACTTTCCTATTTTTCACGACAATCACACTAATGTATTTTGTCATCCTTACGCTGCTATATTTTCCCTTTAGGTTGTTGCTTTTCTTGCAGCTATGGAAATTATGGCAGAGCAATTTCCTGGAGCCTTCTCTGGGTATTCCTTACAGGTATCTCTTTTGCTGTATTTACAGTTTGTGGCTGTGGGAATTCTTATATAGATCATGTCCAATGATAGGCAATTGAAATTTGAATCTCTCTTAGTGGTTTTCGGGTCACAATTTTCTTTGGTCCACTCTACCAACTATTGGGCTATACAGCGTATGGTGTATCTTCTCTTGGGCTATGCCAAGCATGTCCACAAAACCGCATAAGGACGAGACTCTAAAATATTTTCTACAATTATTTCATTCCTTATTTTTTGTCATAACATTCTTACTGAAACTAAAAGATTAAATGACATGATAATTTTACTCAAATTGGTAGCAGCCTGACCAACACGGTAAATTGAATCATGGAATTATGGAGAAAAATCAACAGAAACACAGATGAATAAATGGGAAATGGGTGTATTATTAATGATAAAGGAAATAGTAGAAGAGGCTACTCTTAGAGCAAAGCTCCAGCTCAGAGAAAATATTTATTCTCTGGCCTTAACATAATCCCATCATACCCTCTCTCCTATGAATCTCCTTATACACTAAGAGGATATTCCACTATCTGGCCACCTCACTAGTCTTCTTAGGCTTTTTTTGGGAGTTTGGAGGGGGTGGGAAATATAAGGGGAAATGAAGAAATCTTTTACATTTTTTGAAAGTGTTTTTTTAGAAAATGATAAATTAATGCTTGTGGTTAATATTTTTCTAATCTTAAGAATATTATAACAACATAGATTAAATTTTGAAGAATTCATACAAACACTTCATCACAAATAGACAGATTGATCAAATAATATATGAACAATTTTAAATTGCTAGAAACTTGAATTGACTGCTGGGCAAGCATGGTTGTCAAACTCAAGTTAACTCATAGCATTCAGATACCAAAATTAGTTAACTCGCCTATAAAACCATGCGTGAGTACTTGCACCGAGTCATGCATTTGAGGACTATTGCTCGAGTCTATAATGAATCTGGTCTGGTCTGGTCTGCATACACTCAGTTAAATTCACTGATTGCTTGCGATAATATTGAAATTTTGTTGTTGTGGTTTGCTTTATGCGCATGGTCTGGCCTAGTCTGGTGTGCAACCTTTTGTTTGAGTAAGTCTGGCCTAGTCTGGTGTGCAATTGTGTTTAAGTAAATCGAATGGTACTGGCATGTCTTGTTTTAGAGAGTACTTTCCTGTGGAGTGCAGGTTGTAATTTGAAAGAAAAATTGTGGTTACGCTTAAATTAGTTACATACTTATTGCCAGACCAAAAGTATTGTAAAAGATTCATCTCTTTACACAAGATAGTATTGCATACTCTATGTTGCTTAGTCTGTGATTAGTATATTTTTATCCGGTTTCAGAGGGTAAATCTTGCTTGTATATATGCATAGTTAAAATGTTTCATGTTGGTAAAAATAACATTAGGTTTCATAAGTTCTTCAGTTTATTGGATCTCATCCTTTATTAAAGCTTCAGTTTGATGCAATATTAAAATCTGATGCATTTTTCCAAGATTGTAGGTATTAGAGTCTCATCAAGCAAGCAAAGTTGATGCATCTGGAACTGCCAAGGCTGTGATATCTTGCTTCAATAAACTTGGGGCTTCTTTCGATATGGACCAGGTGTGTTAGGTCACATCGCATGGTTCATTTTGTACAACTCTGCATCACATTTTTATCGACTGTTGCTAATCCCATTTTTCTGAGTAATGTGCATGATTTCATGTTGGCTGGCTCACAAACCGCACTGAAAAATTAGCATACTTATTAGTCTTTGTATTAAAAGAACCATAAGTTCTTACTGGATTTCCCCCTTTTTTCCAATGAATTTTGTTAGATACAATTGATCAGAGACCCCAGACAACAAGTCGAAATGGTGGGAGTCCCAGAGGAGCATTTGGCGGGTCACGCATTTCATATGTATCATTTGACATCACCAGATGAAACGTAGGAATTAACATTTTCATATTCTGCTCTTGTTCCTTTTGTTTTTGACATACTCCTTGTTACTTACTATTTTTTTTTTATTGTGTTGTTTCTTTTTAAAATTGTTGCAGAGTTTCGTTTGAATTTCAACATAATGTGTGTGGTAGATCAATATACGCTGAGGGTACTGTTGACGCTGTACTATTTCTTGCTAAGAAGGTGCATATTCTTCCATTAAGCTTACTTCTCTTGTCATCTAATTTATTAATCTTTATCTACATGATTAGAGTGATGTGCAACATCCAACTAGTTGTAATATTTCAACAAGTAGTGCATTTCTCACATATATTATAGGAATTGAATTTATATACAATGATTTTGTAAAACTTTTTTACACATGCATCCAATCATACCATTCAATGATTTCATTTTGTTACATTTGTTTGTAAATTATCTCCACAAATATCTACAAAGTGAAAAATGTTATTTGGATGCAAGTGTAATAAAGTTTTACACTTTTGGTACGTAGCAGTTAATCTCTTCCTATAATTATAATGCTATCAAGAAGATCACATTTTAGTATGTTGTGTTGTTTAGCATGAAATGCACAACTGCAATCATTCACCTTATACTGTTTCTGATTCAAAAATTATTTGATGCATGCAGATTGAAGCAAAGGATCCCAAGAGAATATACAATATGATTGATGTCTTGCGAGAGGGAAGTATGAGATAAACATTTCTATATGGAATTTGATGCAAGATGTCACCTGTTGAAGTTGCTTAACGAAATTTGGCTTTCTAATAAAGCAATTTTCACCTTCTGTCCATTTTTCGTGTCTATTTATTTGAGGAAAGTTTAGTGACAGGACCATACTATGTGCCATTGTGAGTCATCCAAAACTGAGTGTTTTTGTATCAATTTTAGTTTCCCATTACTTTTATGTATCAGGCAACCTCAAAAACAATTTTGATTCATCTATCTTTTTCAATTATTCACCAAAAAGAGAATTAAATCACCCTAGTCAACTTAACTAATCTATTGATGTGTTTGGATAAGTTACGCCATTGAGTATTTATTTAATGAGCCATTTTAGATAATTGGTTTGAATGTTAGTAATTTTTTTGTTGCTAATTATTGAATGTTAGTAATTCATTAGTTGTATCGGAGGTTGTTAAAAATTGCGGTATAATTTGTGTACTAATGTACATTCATGTATTTTCCCTTTAAACAAAAGAATGTACGTTCACTTATTTTAACAAATTCAAATAAATAATGAAAAGTCCTTACAACTCAACACAGATTGTAAAAGATTACAAGAGCATTTTGATATGTTAGGAAGCAAATTATGCAATTTTCCATTTTTCAGCACTTAGTGTGTGTATATTGTATAAGTTTCGCCGCTAGGTTCTTCGGAAGAAAAAAAAATTAATGTACAAACCATTCAAGTTTATTTAAATTAGTCTTTTCACTAAAAACTGCAACAGCTATGTTTGTAAGAATTAGGGCTGGACAAAAAAGCTCCGCTCGACCCAATCCGCCCGGTCCGAAATACCCGTTGATGTGCGGGTCGGATGAAACGGGTTGGACGGTTTATACGGATGAACAAACTCGGTTAATCAAGGCTTGTAACAGTCGGTTGCGGGTGGAATACTTGAATCCTTCGGAAACCGAACCCGTCCGTTTATTATTACTCCATATGTATGATATAATTTCACGTGGCTTACTTAACATGTACCGAGAGCTTTGACTGCCAACTGCCAAGTCCAATCAAATAAAAGTTGTACACAGTTTGTCAGCTTATCACCTAAACAAGTGGACACAACATTTAATTTGTTTATTTTGAGAGATTCCATGGTTCTTTACTCCAAGTTTTCCAACATTACCCTTCTTCTCTTCTCTTCATTTCCTCATAATCTATCTTAGTAAAATTGACACAACATTACCCTTCTCACTTCACCATCATCCATTGACTACTATCCTTCTCACTCTTCATCCTATCTCTGATTCTCTTCTATGCACAACATCCTCTGCACAAACCGCCACTTAATCTCAATCTGAAATTGTCCATTTTTGAAAACCCAATCTAACACTCTCAATCTCTCCTCTTGATCTTCCTTTCATCACTCTCAGCGTCTCATCTTTTTTAACAAGCGCTTCTCCTCTATCATAATACAACCGTTGCACACGATTACAAAAAAAAAAAAGACAGTGTTTGTTCTATATTTTAATGCATTGAAAGTTGTTGTGAACTTGTGATGTTCTTTTGAATATTCAAATATATCGTTGTTGATGATTCTTTTCTTTTTTTTTAACTTGCAAGTTCTATGTTTTTAATGATTCAAACCGATTGAATCCAGCCATGTAAACCGACCCCGTTCAAACCGAAACCGACGTAACCGTGAACACAACCGGACGGAGATGGCCTGGCTTTTTCCAACCGTGGACTTCCTCGGATTGAAATTTTTCACCCGAGATTCGACCCTATCCGACCGATGTCCAGCCCTAGTAAGAATGGTGGGTGGTATTGACGTTTAAAGTTTTTTTTTTTTAAAATAATTGTCATATTTGTTTACGCTAAACCAACGGTTGCAAATTACAATAACATGATTCAAGAACAATCTGAAGACGGGAGCTAATAGCTTGGCTTAATTTAACTTGAAATCTGGATAAAATAATAAACAAGAACAAAAAATAATGCCATGTAAGCGATGCAATCATCCATTTCTTTTTCCACCTTCCAAGCTTCTCGAATATGAAGGGTTTTTAAGATTGTAATGTTGTAGGTCGCGCGAAAAGCAATTATGTCATGACCCTTTATAAGAAACAGGTTCATAGCACTTACCAAACTAAACCAATGAATATTAAATTCGATGTGAAATAACTCGACGTATTTTAAAAAATCAATTTTTTTCACAAATATAGTAAAAAAGTGAGGGAGCAGTATTTAACACCACCATTAGAGACCCTACATTGTTTCAGTTTTCAAAATCTAATCCAATTATGGATGGTACAAAATCTAATCCGCTTTGTTATAGTGCAGTTACGCTGTGGCTGCTATTTGACAACATTGCCACAAACATCAAACATAAGGATTGCTTGCACAATTATACAAATCAAACTAAAAAAAGTCATAATACCTTTTCTCAGATACCAAGGTTCACACCAATAGTTAATACAAAACCAAATCATATATCGATTCCAATCACAACCCTTTCTAAAGTCTATAAACTAAATCTCCTAATTCTCTTCAATGTACAAACTTTTAAAGCTTTCATCCATTCCCCTATCAAATCTAAACAGAAAACATAGTTTTATGTCCTAAAAAACTGAAAAGTAATAAATTAGTTTTGGCATTGATGGATTAAGATCCTAAAATTCAATTGATCCTTCCATTTGAAAACTGTTAGCAGTAATTTTGGACTTGTAATAAAATGCCAAAACTACATAATCAACAAACCAGTGCAAATACTGGTTTTCAACTAGCGGCCACAGCATTAGCTCTAGGATTTGTGTCGAGTAGTTGACGCAGCTTTGCACCAGAATTGGGTTTGTTCTCACAGAAACCATTTTCTTCCTCTGCAGCTCTATCATCAGAATTGGAATCATTAACTCTTGACAGTAAGTTTTCTGTACTTACAGGTGTAGCCCTCTTGTCCATGCCGTTCAAAATTATCTCTTCTGTTTGTCCCAGTTGAGTGTTTTCCAGCTTTTCCTGAAGTCAAAATTATTAACGGTGTTGATGTGTCAATGTCGTATCCAGTGTCCGTGTCCATGTTTTGTAGCCTATGAAATGCCAATATATAAATAATTTTATGTATGCATTACCTTTAATGTAGCATTTTCAATCTTCAGCTTCGCCGAATTTTCAGCCAATTCATTCATTTCTGATTTCAGCGCCAAATTCTCAGCAGTCAACGCATCGACTCTTCGTGCCAATTCTTCAGCCTCAGCCTGTATAGAGGAGATAAGAACGTTTGTCATGAACTTTCCTTTTGTGAGAACATTTACTTTCAAGGGCTACATGTACATGCATCAAGACCGTGTTTGGATAAACAATTTAATTGAGCGTTGTAGCATAAGCGTTTATCATATAAGTGTTTATGTATAAACTACTATAGCAAAAGATAAATTCAAGTCAAATTGTTTCCATTTTCTATAAGTTTTTTTCATAAACTATCCTGGTGAGCTTATGGTCATGCCATAAGCTGTTTCTGTATGCTCTTCCGAACAGTCTCACATGTGTTTATGTTAGTTGATAAGCTCAAATAAGCCAATCCAAACAAACCCATAAAAACACGTGACAATTAAAAAAACACGGACACGTGAAACAAAAATTGCAAATTTGCAACAAATCATACCTGCTTCCTAAGCCTGGATCTTCTAGCAGATTCACGATTTGATTGTTTCCTCCTCTCACGTTTCAGCTCACGCTCATTCTAAGGAATTCAAACCAAGAATTACTTTAGTGTCAGTAAAAGATGAGGATGCTTCATTATTGTTGTGTGATTCAAAAGAATCTCTAATGTACTAGATGTGAGAAATGAACCATTAGTAGAACTAAAATCTTACAGTACCTGCATCCAAGCTTCAGGAGGCAAAACTCCACAAGGTTGTGGAGCACTGGTGGAAATAGGTGAAGGGTTCCTCAGTTCCAGTGATGTGGTCATACCTGAAGAAAGTACAGGTCCAACCATATTTTCTGCAGCACTGCTTGTGATAACTGACACTGTCTTTTTGGAAGCAGCAGTCTCTTTGGAAACTTGACTATCTGGCATCTCAGTTTTCCCTTCTCCATCTGTTCAAGTAATTAATACATTAAGTTACTAGTAGATAACGTTTTATCGATAAATGCATCCATATGAAACCAAAAAAATTGAATGTAATTAACTCTCAAATGAGGTGCCAGTCTTGGTATCAAATGATTCAAATTAATCAGAAATTTAAAAGCATGGTAATTTCACCTTATAATGCATTAACAATTGGATAGTATTTATTTATCAAGATCATACTCAATGAATTGTTGACACATGGTTACAGTCATGACATGACACCAGAAGTATATTTGTAATCTAGAACAACTATTATTGTTTATCACATACCAGTGGTTGTTGGTGTCCCATCCCGGCTTCTTTTCCTTGTTCCATTGGTCTGTGCATAACATTGGCAAACATTTTCATGCTTCAATTTTCGGGGTCATTATAAATAAGACAGACTATTAGTGTACACAACCAGGAACAAATTATAATAGCCAGAAATTTCTCACCCCTGTAGTGTTGCCATCGCTTCCATCGCTGGAACCCTCAGTATCCACACTGTTGATATATCATCATAAAATTATTCAATTATCCACACGAACCTAAGAGTAACAAACTCGTAGAGCAAGGAAACATAGGGAGTGCAGTTAATTCTGGTAATCATCCTATAGAACAAACCTCCGTGATAGCCGGTTTTCAGCTCCACGCTCAGCACTTTCAGCATTGCCATTGCCTATTGACATTGCAAGCCCGTCAAATCCTTTCAATTTTTTCATTAAACCCTGATCAGTGTTTCCAGATGATTTGGTCGGTGTCTCTATGCTTGTAGGAGTCCCAGCCTGCATAGTTTCCCCCAGGTCAAATCCATCATAATTTATAGTATTCAGTGGATCTAAAGATTCAGAATTTTGAAGTGATCTCAGAAAAAAAAATCAAAACTTACAGCAGGTGAAGATGAAATTCCTTGACCATTTGAATTTGACCCCTGTATTTTACCAATATAATTCATAAGTACATAGATAAACATTCAACCACAAAAGTTTGGTACATTAAGTACATCAAAGAAAGAAGAAGTTAATTAGTAATAACAGTAAAAATTCACCAGTATAAAAACAACCTTTGATGGTCCATATTCATAAATTAAAGTGCAACTTAAATCAACTAATTCACAATAGTCTAAACAAAAATAAACATAAATTTCAGCGTGTGAGAGAAGCATAAGCCAATATTGCGAGAATGTAAACTTACGATGGCAACGGCAGGATGAGTATAAACCCCTCCATGTGAATAAAATGGTGGTGCATATGGCGGCCCATATGGATGCATCATAGGCTGAAAGAAACAATAAGTTGGCAAATTATTCATCCCTTCGAGCAAGAATGTACACAAGGACAGCAACACAGAGAAATAGACACAGAAATATCAATGGTATAACAAAATAAATGAACCTATGGAGCACTACCTGTGGTGGTCCCCACATGTATGGGTGAGGAGCATGACCAGGAGCAGCAGCCGAGTTGAAATATGGAGGAATGTTGACTCTTTGCCCATAATATGCCTGAAGATATAGCAGAAACTTTAAATCACCAAAAGTAGTTTTTAATGGGCAATTCTTTTCAAAAGTGAAAGCAATCTGGGACCAATGTAAATCCCATCATAGATATCATAGTCCGTTCCTCGCAGATTATCAAATCCAGTTGCAAGTTGCGACACTATGCTGAATTTGAGAGCCAATCAAAATGGGGGAAAAAAAATACATGGGCAATATATTTCAAATAAGATAGCTGAAGTTTTCATGAAAATATGTAGGAGCAGATTACTGACATTGAAGCACGGAATAAACAGAGACGATGAAGACAACTCCACATTCGTTTATAAATATCAATATGTAGGTCATAAAAGTCTTCAAAAGAGTAAAGTAACTAGAATGGAAATCAACAAAGTCGGCCACACCTTTAAACTACTAAACTTTTTCAAGATTAATTTTGATACGCTGACAGTGTAAGAATTTTTACAATGTTAACCAACCACAAACCATCATTTGTGCAACTTTTACGATCGATGATTAAAGTCAATTTTTTTTAATGATCTGATGGTTATGATTGATTGCCAGTGTAAAAATAAATTTACATTCTCCGTGTATGTCAATTAATCCTACTTTTTATGGAAATATTATTATTATTATTTTTATATTATACTATATACTTCAATTACTAAAGTTTCAAAGCAATTACGCTGAAGTGAAGATAGCTAAACGGATAACAAAAACGAAAATTCCATGTATAAAGTAAATGAAAGCAAAAGGTTGGTAACCTGCATGGCAGCCCAATCAGGATAGACATGCATGTTCGATGGGTTGGCTTGATCGGTCTGATCCTGTTATCAACAAGGAAGTAATAATAGTATTTAGCCGCATGCATTATAAAATGTTTAACATGTACATACACTATGCTTACAGTTGCTACAGGTGAAGAAGGTCTTTCAGTCTTAATGGATTTCCCATCCTCACTGTTTCCCATGAGATAAGCACCAAGATTGAGTCAAATACTTCCTGAGAAATTATTCGACTGCGCTAAACAAAAGGCATGTAAACAGTCATCAGCTATCAAACGAGAAAGATAACCACAAAGCAAACAATAAAAAATCAGCATAAAGGAAGAACAATTCAAACATTTAAAATCTACAAAGCAGTGACACAAATATGGACTCGTAAACACCAATAATAATTTGATAAGATAGAAGTGATTGTATGTAATTACATGTGTCAGTATCAAGTATCAGACATCAACACACATCAGACATTTGGGTACTCATATAGTATTAGACAATTAACTTCTGCTAATTAATGACTAGCTAGCATGCTGTTAATGACTAACATATAGTATTAGACAATTAACTTCTGCTAATTGACACTGACCTAGTAAGCTACTATAGAGAAAATTCAACAAATACATTAGATTTTCTTGCTAAGGACAACAGATAAAATCAAATCAAAGACCTTAATTAGTCAATCAATAACTGAACCGTATAGAGAGTCAAATATGTCTTTTTGCTGCCCCACAAACAAGTCACGTACAATAAGATAACAATCACAAACTGACACACCTTATCATAATTAACATGACAAAAAAGCCCTTCAACTTTTTTTGCAAAAAAACAACTTTTCCCGATCCAAAATACCCTTTATTAATTTTCATCTATTTCACATAGCAAAACTAAAATTCACAAAAATTATCAAATCAACGTAAAAAAACTGAATATAAACAAATTAAGCACATAAGTTCAAAGATTTTAACACACATAACACAAGATCCAGGTTACAGAAAATTCACTCTACCCTTCAATTTTCAGTGTTTTAACGAACAAAAAACAAATCAAACTAAACCTGATAATTTCTTTTATGGTACATAGATTTCTTCAATTATTTTTTCTTAATAAATAAAGTTGAATAAACCTAAAATAAAAATCAAATTTTTCTCATGTTAAAATAAAAATTGAAAGAACAAAACAACGTTGGTAAAAAACAAAAACAGCGAAATTCAACGTACCTGAAAGATACACAACAACAACAACAACAGCAAAAAAAACGTGAACAAAATAAAAAACCCACTTCGAAGAAAATAAGGAACATAAAAAAAACACAGCAATCCTCGGAGCAACAAAATTATTACCCTTACCTTAAACGAACGAAAATGGTAAAAAAATCTCTTTCTCTCACTAGTTTCTCTCTCTTGAAAAAAACGAGGGAAAGGGGTTTGCTTTGAGAAAAGGAGAGAGGTGGAAGAAAAGAGAGAGAGAATGCGAATTCCACGTCACCACATGCACGTGTCGTTTGAGGAGGTGGCGTATTTGTACACCGTATATACGGTTTGTTTTGGTGAGGTGGCCATTTGTTTATTTGAATTGATTAGAACCGTACATGTGGTGAGTGATTGGGAGGTTCAACCTAGCTAAGTAAGCACTCCTCATGTGGTGCACTTACGTGTCCATAAGATTTAATGTATTTTTTACATAAGATTTTTTTTTATTCATCGTATTAAAATCTTTGATAGAAATCTTATATTTTGTTTGCTAAAAGAAAAATATCTAATAATTTATAGCTTAACTCCCTTTCAAACCAAAAAAAATAGAGGTAAAAGATTGCAAGATGATCTTCGACGGAGATTCGTGGCCATACTTTGGAGTTTATGGAAGCATCGTAATCTCAAACTCATGCAAAATGAAAATGAGTTTTGTGTTCACGTTGTTGATCGAGCATGACACCTCATAAAGGGTTGGGTGACGCTCCTTCGAGTAATTCTCATGTACCACAAGGTTTGGTTTGAAGCCAATACGAATTTCAAATAACAACATATACAACTAAGTGGCAGAAGTCGCGATCATGTATATTCAAATTTAATATTGATGCTGCTTTCTCGTCCCTATGAAATTGTACCTGCATCATAATTTGTTTACGTGATGAAGAACATCCTTATGTGCTTACCCAAATTGTGATTTTTTCCAACAAAGTACTCAGTTGATGTGGGTGAAGATCTGAGCTTGTTCTATGCGTTACAATGGTTGGCATTAATGCAGTTCGATAGTGTGGATTTTATGACTGACTCAAAGGTAACAACTGATGAATTTGATAAAAGAAAAATATAACTTAACTCCATTTAAAAAAAACGAAAATGAGTTTTGTGTTCACGTTGTTGATCGAGCACAACACCTAGTAGAGGGTTGGGTGGTGGTGCACATTCCTTTGAGTAATTCTCTTGTACCACAAGATTTGGTTTCCAGCCAACAGGACTGCGTAGATTCGAATGTAATATTGATGCTGCTTTCTCATCCCTATGGAATCGTATCAGCGTCGAAATATGTTTAAGTGATGAAGAAGGTGTTTATGTGCTTTCCCAAACTGAGAGTTTTCCAACAAAGTACTCAGATGATGTGGGTGAAGTTATGGGGTTGTTCCATGCACTACAACGGTCGGCATAATGCAGTTTGATAGTGTGGATTTTGTGACTGACTCAAAGGTAACAACCGAAGCTTTCAACTCCTCTAAGATTGATGTTACGGAGTGTGGTCACATCATTAAAGCATTAACCTATTTTCCACACTTTTTACAATCTCTAGGATGAAGTTTAGTCAGCGACAAGCAAATGTGACAACTCACGTTCTTGTAGCAAAACCATGTTATTATCTAGTCTCATGGTTTATTTTGATGTAACGATTGTATTACCTCTATTATTAACAATGAAATGTTATAAGCATTTTTAAAAAAAAATAAAAAAAAATTATAGGTGTTATACTAACCGAAGGAATTTGTAGTGTTTTATAAAAGATATATGAAACTTATGTAACAATAAATATAAAATGACATAAAAATATACGTTTAATTTTTTTAAGTGAGATAACTGAGATAAAGTTGAAAGAAAAAATGATAAATTTTTTTAGGAAAAAAACGACATAAGCATGCTTGATACAATCCAAAAACTAAACAAACAACACCCAAAATACAGTACAAGATAGAATAATAGTCTAAAATACTCAAAATAAACCCCGAACATGAAACAAAACCGTCAAGCCCTCCACTATAACCAAACAAGTTACAAGACAACGAGAGACCAAAGCATGATTTTGAATGCTCAACACCAACCATTGATCAAACTGAACATGCACAACAAACAACTTGGAGTTGAAGCAAAACTTCACAAAAAGAAAATGAATATACTGATACTCTGGAAATTAACCACCACCGTTATCTAGATATACGAGGTAAGAAAATACCTACGAATTTCTTAGGATCTCGGTCCATGTCACCAACAACTAACATAACGAAAAAAAGGAGAGAAAGCATTTTCTTATGCCGCAACAAACAATGTAGATTTCATCGGTTTAGGCATTTTTTTTTTTTAACTGAAAACCAATCCAAATCAAGTCGTTACACCCTTAGTTGTTGATATTGTTCCTCATACGATTTTGTGTAGTATGTTATAAGATATTCCAATTTTCTTGAGGTAACTAAATTTGAGATAGAAGGGGGTGCATATCGAGTTCAATGAGGTCCATGTAAGTAGGAAAAACTTGATAACAATCCAAAATATGGTTATACTTTAAGGCGGTGGAGCGCGTCAAACGCTCTATTTACTTATGAGGTAGGAGTGAGGTAGTTTATGAAATGTAGTAAAAGGTTGTTACCCTGAGTTGCACATTGTTCTGGAATGCTATTTCTCTTGAGGTGGTGCAAGAGGTTGCACCATGTTATGAGACGACGTGGTTAGCTTCGATGGACTAGAACATGACTCGTTTATTGGGTTTTCACTTTTGCATTCATAAGATTGATTTTCAGTTTATTTCGAATTGAGCGATTAATTCAAGACTAAACTAAACTATTCATAGATTTTGTTTGGTTGTTGGGGATCAATATGTCACTTTTTAATATTGCTAGGACCAAATTGTCCCTTTTATTATTTTTATGGACCTAATTGCCCATTTTAAAATGATATCATCATAAAAAAAATCCAATATTTTATTGATGATTTAGGAAAAAGACTATTTTTTTTTTGTTACATGGAAAAATAATACTTTATCGCAGTTTTTTTTTTGGAACTAATTTGTCTCAATTTAATCTTTTGAATGCATAAAAGGAAAAAGGTTTAAATATGTCATTGATCCCTGCACTTTCATCAGATTTTGACATTGGTCCCTGCACTTTTTTTTGTTTGGCATTGGTCCCTGCACTTTGTAAAAATATTGGTATTAGTCCCTCTGTTAACTTTCTGTTAAAAAAAAAACACAAAACCAACGGAGTGCCACGTGGCCCAATCATTTCATGCCACGTGGCACCAATATCAATATTTTTACAAAGTGCAGGACCAATACCAATAGTTTTGTATTTTTTTTTAACAGAAAGTTAACAGAGGGACCAATACCAATATTTTTACAAAGTGCAGGGATCAATTCCAAACAAAAAAAAGTGTAGGGACCAATGCCAAAATCTGATGAAAGTGCAAGGACTAAAGACATATTTAAACCAAAAAAACAATTGATCAAAAAGTAAATTAAAGAAATGCTAACAAGTGTCCGATGATATTTGATAAAAAATTTAAAGTAATAATTTTTGTCTTGAGATTTGTATATTCAACACATTGAAACATTTAAAAAAAAAAAAAAATTCTACATAAAAATTAACAATAGTTTTCATTTTACATCATTAACAAATGTCTAAGGACACTTGCTACCAAGATCCAATAAATTATTTACAAATTTTACAACGGTGATTTAAGAAAAATCTCAGTTAATTATTTTTTTTAGACATTTCTTAATCTTTGGTTCATTGTGTTGACCAGTCACTTTCCCTAAAGAGAAGTAGGTTAAAGTGTTAAACAATCCATCACTGTGATTCTCACTCACTAGTGAAGAAATTTGTAACGTGTTTGTTAATTAGTCAACATTGATACTATTAAGTCGTAATCCAACGAATTAGCTCTCAACATATAGAAATATAAGACCCTACGTACATCTTTAAATAATATGTCATTCTCTTTGATCTTCTTTTAGCAATTTCTTCATTGAATCATGAATTTATAGCTTATAATCTTTTAACCTTTTATATGCAATGTAGGTGGCTAATCTGCCATCTGTCTGTAAGGTTTGTTAATTAGTCAACATTAACGTAATTGATTCAATACCATTTCAAAAATTCAATACTTGAATTTATCTTCAAAGTTTATATAATGTGATTCCCCATTGGTAGTAAATTGCATGGTGAAGATATCTTTAAAAAAGAAATGAGTTCCTTTAAGATGTTGGAAAATGCAATTTTTAAGCTCTTGTTAAATTGCATAATGATATCTTCATTCATCAGATCAAGTTACTCAAAATGTGATTTTCAAGGAATATTCAACTTTGGAGATTCAAATTCGGATACAGGTGGATTTTATTCAGCATTTCCAGCACAACCTATTCCCTATGGAATGACATATTTCAAAACACCAGTTGGACGTTCTTCTGATGGGAGGCTCATTGTAGATTTTTTGGGTAATGATCAATCTTCATAATATTATATGTGTATTTTGTTTTCTATAGATTCCCTCAACCGAATGCAATACTATTTGAGGTATTACCAAATAATAAATGTGGACACGTCTCCCAATCGAGATTCAAACATTAATTCGTTTTGTTGTTAAAGTCTAACTCTTTCTGTTAGACTCAATCTCGTTAGTTATATTTCGTGTATCTTACCTTTTTCATTCATCACTTTCTATCTTTTTTTTGGTACAATTCTACTTGCTAACTTATTTTTATTTAAAGACTAGATTGTCCAACACATGAGAAAATTGGTTCCTCATTTCATATATTATTTGTTGCTAAACTTGCAGCTGAGGCTCTTGGATTGCCCTATTTGAGTCCATATTTGCAATCAATTGGATCAGACTACACACATGGTGCAAACTTTGCAACATCAGCATCTACTGTACTTTTGCCAACTACATCTCTCTTTGTAAGTGGACTAAGCCCTTTTGCTCTTCAAATACAACTAAGGCAAATGCAACAATTCAGAGCCAAGGTTCATGATTTTCATAAAAGAGGTACACAAAAAATGTTTCTATAAATAACTTAAATTTGCTTGTATTTGTATCCATACACTATATATGATAGAATATATGTTTTGAGCTCTGTTGCACGAACACCTCTGATTGAAGGCGTGTCCCGGTGTTTGACATGTATTATGTTCGACACCGACACGATACTGACACTTGTGATTACATCAAATTATGTTATTTTCTCAAAATTTTATCCGTGTCGGCGTGTCTGTGTCAGTGTCATGTTCGATGTCTGTATCTGTGTCCGTAATTCATAGGTTTTGAGTCCTTATTTCTTGACTAATTTATATTAACTTCTAGTCCTTACAGGTACTAGAAATATATTGAACTCTATTTATATATGATAGATTTTTGGCAAGTGTACCAAATACTATCGAAGTAGTAAAAATATCGTTCCCACGAGGACTCGTTTTAATCTCAATAATTCAATTACGTTGTAACTTAGGATGTATAAAAGTTCTTTTAATTTGCTGCTAGGCAGTTGATTGGTTTAAAGAATAAGAGAGAGATGAGTTTAGGTCTTTCGAATCATCTATGTTCCCCTAATTGGTATACTGCACCTATTCTTGTGAATGAGTCCCTAGTTTTACGATAGTTAACAAAATAGTCCTAATCAATCCCTTGAGTTAGGACCCTCTTCTAGGGTTACAGCCCCTAATTCCTTAGGTGGTCTAATAACCTTTGAAGGTTTAAGTACGTTAACCTAATATCACTAATAAAGGATTATCCATTCCAAGACTAACCATGTTTATTAGAACAATTCAATTAGGTCTAAGTCGAAAGCTATGATCAGTAGTCGTTCGTTCTCACTAAATTATATTTATATTTGATCAGGATATAAAAAGCATTAAGAACAATTGACTTGAATAAAAACTAGATTGTCATTCACAAATAATAGAGTTTCACAGCAACATGAATCAATTAGGGTTACAAAGAATCATCTCATACCTAACCTCTAATGGATTTAGCTACTCATAATGGTGTTTACAAATAACATAATCATTAGAGGAATCAATACATACATGAACTGGTAAAAGAGTGAAGAAATCGCCCTTCTCACCGTCTTGTAGTATCAAAATCGCACTTTGCTCTCTCAAAATCATAACCCTTGTCTTTGGAATAGACTTCAGCTTAAATAGACACAGAATTTCGTCCAAAATCGTGTCACGTTTTTAGTAAATCGTGACACGATTTTCCTTTGAATCGCAAATTACTGAATAAAGGTTTCCTCAAATCGTGTCACGTTTTAGTCATCGTGCCACGATTTCCTCAATGTCGAAGCAAGTTTTGGTCTTCCAGAATCGTGTCACGTTTTTACCAAATCGTGGCACGATTTCCTTCTTTGTATTTTCTGCTCTTTTTACTGCATAAGTTGTCTTGTGAACTCCATTTTGTGATTAAAATACATATAAAAATTACGTAATGACGAGATGTCATCAATATACTAACTACTTTTTCTTTTTAATGAACAATAATATAGACCCATTGAAACCCTCAACTTGTGCCTCAAAAATCAAAATTCCTTCACCTGATATCTTTGGAAAGTCTATTTACATGTTCTACATTGGTCAAAATGATTTCACTTCAAAAATAGCAGCTAGTGGTGGTATCAATGGATTGAAGAACTACTTGCCTCAAATCATCTATCAAATTGCCTCTGCCATCAAGGTTAGTTTAGATCTTTCATGTCATGGATGTTGTATCTTATTTTAGGCAACAATCTTCACAATTAGGACACAGTATTAGTGTTATATTATTCAAGGTTTAAATGCGTTATATTTGCTTTTGGTCCTACTTTTTTTAAATGTGTTATATTTTGGTTGAATGAAATTTCTAGGAGTTATATTATGCACAAGGGGGACGTACATTTATGGTATTAAATCTTGGTCCAGTTGGATGCTACCCTGGATATTTGGTGGAGCTTCCTCATACTAGTTCTGACTTAGATGAACATGGATGCATAATTACTTATAACAATGCTGTAGATGATTACAACAAATTGTTGAAAGAGACATTGACTCAAACTAGAAAAAGTTTATCAGATGCTTCCCTCATTTATGTGGACACCAATTCTGCTCTAATGGAGCTCTTTCGTCATCCTACATCTTATGGTATAAGAACCTTTCCTCTTGGTTTGTTAATTTTAACAATAATATTAAGAATACCTTTAATGAATTATATAGGCTTAAATATGATATTAGTCCCTGTAATTTGGGTCGGTTTTGAATTTCGTCCCTGTAAAAAAAAAACTTTGAATTACATTCCTGTAAAAAAAAATTTGTTTGAAAAAGGTCCCTGGCCCCACATTTTTGATGATATGGCATGGTTTTTGCCACGTGGCAGTTGCTGACTGTGCAACTTATGCCACGTGGCGCTGACGTGGCATGCCACATAATATTAAATTTTTAAATTCTAAAAATTGTTTTTAAAATTTTAAAATATAAAAAACAATTAAAAAATATTAAAATAATTTTCTGAAATTATTTTTATCATATAATTTTCAAAAAAAAGAATTTTTTTTTAAATTATAAAATCTGAAATTTCTGAAAAAAAAAATTTCGAAAAAAAATGAAATGATTTTTTTAATTATTTTTTTAAATATGAAGAAAAAAATATTATTTTCAAATTAAAAAAAATTAATGGTCGAAAATTTAATTTTAGCTGTTTTTTTCGATTTTTTTGAATTTATTTTCATATTTTTTTAATTTAAAAAAATAATTTCAATCTTTTAATTACGTGGCTGCCACGTCAACGCCACGTGGCAGAATTTGCACAGTCAGCAACTACCACGTGGCAAAACTCATGCCATATCATCAGAAATGTGGGGCCAGGGACCTTTTTCAAACAAATTTTTTTTTACAGGGATGTTTTTCAAACTTTTTTTTTGCAGGGACGAAAATGATATTTAAGCCAATTATATAAGATACGTCCTTTTAATCATTGTGAATGAAAATTCTAGTCAATTCAAATGTTTCAATTAAATTCTCTCCGTTTTTAAACATTTTCAGGATATTTTTATGAAATTTCAAAATTTTGAGATACCAAATTCAATAAATGAAAAATAGGGACCAATTTTCAATTTTTTTAAAATTAAAAGGACTAATTTACAATTTTTGAAAATTTATAGAGCCTTATTTGCGAAATTTGAAAATAGTGAGACCAATTTGCATAATTTGAAAGAATTATAAGGACCAATTCGATATTCATATTATATCTAGAAACGAAGGAATATCAAATTCTTAATTGTACTTGAAATTCCATAAACTTAGCTTTTAACTGTGGCATTTAGGGTGGGAATGGAAAAGATTTTTCCACCATGGGAAAGTGATTTTTGAATGTTCGATTAAATGAAGACCATGATATTACCATACTCTCTCAACACTATATTTATTTTACAGTATCTTTCCCAACTTTCTTTCTCTCCTTTGTGTCCTCCCTTCACCCACCACCACCAACCTCTAGACTTCCAACACTATTATTTCTTTTACATCTTTCACCACTATTCTCTCCTCCCCCACCACTAGTAACATCAAACATGCATGAAGATTCGTAACAAATTCATAACGATAATGAAATTAGATTAATTAATTGAAATAAAATTTTGGAATGCTTAATTTCGGTGACAACCTGTACGCCACAATTCTTTATTTTTCTGTGTTTAGTTTATTCTTGAATTGCATAACAACTGGTACGACACAATTAGTTTATTGTTCTATGTTTGAATGAATGAATTAATGAATATTGGAATCTTGTCTAGAAATATGGCCAACGAAGCAAACTCATTTCTAATTTCTTTATGCCATTGATCCTCTTCACTTCCTGTTTTGTTTTACCTATAAAATTGCAGGCGAGAAAAATTAATCTGCAATTCCTTGATAAAAAATTAACCAAGGTTGTGAATTATGACTACCTTGGTATCAAGCTGCAATTCCTTGATGAAAAGCTTTGATTCTCATAATTAACATAATAATTGAAGAGAAAATTGAAATTATTGAATCAAAAAATTAAAATTAAAAAATATGAAACAAATTTTGAGAAATTTCATTAGATTTGGATAATAAATAAATTTAACTATTGTTTGTGAGGAATATAACAAGGTTGAAGAAGACAATGTGTTTTGGTGGTGGTGATGGTGGTGACCGGTGGTGAGAGAGGGTTGATGATAGTGTAAAAAATAATCTAGTGTTGAGGAGTATGATAAGAGCATGTTCTTCATTTGATCCAATGGTCAAAAATTACTTTCCCATGGTAGAAAAATCTTTTCCCTTCCCACCCTAAATGCCACCAGCTTTAACATAAGACTTATTAAAATCTCTTCATTTTGAAATTTCATCAAATTTATCATCCAAACAATAGAATTTACATAGAAGAACCTATTAAAAAATTCATGTTGTTATGAAAAAACCAGATGCATAAAATAATATGATATATTTCAAATTTCAGTCATTGCATATTTGTAAATAGTTATAAGTAAGTATTTCTAAGCCAATTTAATATTTATAAACAAAAAATTATATTGGTTCCACAAGTGTGATGAATGATTTATGTTTTCAATTTGTGTTCTTGGAGCAGGACTAAAGCACAGTACCAAAGCATGTTGTGGTCATGGAGGGGGAGATTACAACTTTGACCCTAAAGCATTGTGTGGCAATATGCTTGCAAGTGCATGTGAAGACCCCCAAAACTATGTGAGTTGGGATGGCATTCATTTCACAGAAGCTGCTAACAAGATTATAGCTATGGCCATTCTCAATGGCTCTCTAAGTGATCCCCCATTTCTTCTTCATAAACTATGTGATCTTCAACCTATTGATTGATCAATTGCTTATAAAGGTTTATGCTTATACCTTATTACAATAATGAGTTTTATAAATTCTAAGCTATCAAGATGTGTAAGATATGTCGAACTTTGCTTTTGTATGATGTATGATGATTTTGGAAAATTGTTGATCATTATTATTTATATACTTTATGAAGAATCAATTCTACGAAATGATGAAAATAGAAGACTAAAATTGTAATTAAGCCAAACTCAAACAACATAGCCAAGTTTCTTGTCCCACATGACAACCGCACTATCATCAAAATGCCCTTCAACAATGTGAAGATAAATATAAGGCTATATCATATGGAAACTATTTCATGACATTCAATATTCATTTTATACATCAAGAGAGAAATAAATAAATAAAGTAATGTGATATGTTAGTGATGTGATAGAAAAAAGAAATATAGAGAGAAAATTAGACGTTGAATGAGTGTATGTAAATTAAAGGTGTACAAATATCATCGTCGATATTATAGAGTCAAAATTGTTTTTTTTTTTTTTTTTATGTATTTTGTTTTTTCATAACAAGGATCAAGCTCAAAACATACATCAATAATTAAAGCACTCATTCATAATTTGCATGAAGCTAACACTACAAAACAAAGTAAGAAATTGAACCACCATTAACTAACATTAATAATGAAAAACATCATCAATCATTCTCAAGAACAGGTTGTGTTCTAATCGTTGGAGCCAAAGGCAATTTAGTTTCACCAATCCAAAATGTATCAAAAGACTCGCCATTTTCTGAATTTCTCTCCAATTTTTTTATCCTCGTCTTCTTTGCAGCCTTAACTAAAGTTACCAACAACAAAATCAACACAACCAACCCAACAAAACCTAAAACAAATCCTAAAATCCACCATATGGTAAATCTCTTACTTTGTCTCTTATTGTATAATTCTTTTGGAATTGGAACCACAAGAGTATAGTGTCCTGTTCCATATGTTTCACAAACATAAGGCTTAGTCATGTTGTTGAATTCCAAATTTCCACTATCACTAAACTTAACACAAATTGGTGTATCATTTTTTTCATGCAACCTAACATGATGAAAATGAATTAAAATAGGATTTCCTTGCGTGATGACCAAATTCATCTTCTCATTGTCCATGAATGAATTTCCTGATGAAGTGTAAGCCACAAAACCAAAAACAGGTGCCACCATTGTGTAATTAGGCACATTGAAGTAATGAGAAGACCAATTTCCAAAATTTTCATATAGTATAGCCATTCTTTTTCTAATAGGTTGTGGCACAACATGTGGTGGAACATTGAAGAAACTAGAATTCACTCCTCTTTTATAAAAAGAAGATGTTCTTAATCTAACAACTCTAACTTCCATTCCTGTGTAGTTAGAAGGAAGTGAAATGTTGTAGAAAACACCTGTTTTTGGATTTACTATATCTTTGTTCACTTGCTTGCAAAGCAAGTCTTCTAAGGATTCATGATCATAAGTTTGTGAGCTTTGAACCAAAGATGATAGAAACATTATAGAGACAAATAACCATGAAATTTGCAACCATTTGTGGTGCCCCATGAATTATATATGTTACCTTAGAATGCTAATTTTTGTGTCTCCATTGTTGATTTCTTGAATGGCTTTATGAAACAAACCCATTGAAGCTTTCATGACATAGTGTTTTCACACTTATAAGTGAAAGGGAAAATTTCTTCGCCGCAAACTTGAGTTTCTTCTCTTATGATTTGGTAGCAGAGAGATTTGGCAACAAATTTGGGTTTCTTCCTCTACCAAGTTTTGGCAACAAATTTGGCGCCACGATCCTTGAGTATAGAGAGCATCGCAATCAAATGTGATTGCCGAATTTTAATCGTGGTTCCCTTGTGGTTGTATAGACAAAAAAAACTTGATGTCGTAGCTCAAATTCTTCGTATAGATACAAAAAAACGTTGATGTTACAACTAAGGTTGTGATAATTAGGGATCTTTTTTAGAATATAGACTTGATTTGAGAGAAGGTACAATGGAATCTCCTAAGAACACTTGTCTCTCTTGTTTGCTACATGAGCTTCATACAACATAGATGAATATATACCACTATATCATATTCCTTTTTAAGCCAAGTCTTTGATGAAGAATGATCTAAAGAAGTGTATGTTGTTTATGGGTTTGGTTGAGAAGGTAAACCTATACCACCTGGGAACCATATACAAATGATTAGGTTTCAAAATTGAATGACATCACATCAAAGCTTTGAATTCTTCAACTCTCATATATATTTGTTGAGATCCTCTTGGAGTTTCTTGTGCCTAGAAATAAGAGGTGTGTGTGGAAGAAATTAAAGTGGTTGAGGGGAAATGAGTATGAGGAGAGAAAAAAATAGTTTATTAAAATGTTGTATTGTAATGAGTAATGACAATGATCACCACATGATGAAAAGGACATAGGAACTTGCATGATTAATTTGTTATCGATTAGTTGTCTTTATAGTGTTTGTTTAGGTACATAATTTTGGTTATTGTTTGGTTGAATTGAAGAATACGGTCAAGTGATAAAGGTTAAAGAATGTGTTGGTGACTTGGGCGGAAGCCATGCACCTCCAAGCATGGAATGCTAATTTTAGGCAAATGATTGGCTTATTAGTTGGTGAGTTTTGTAAACAAGAAAACAAAAATAGTTGGTGAGTTATAAAATACTAGACCTTTTTTTATCAAAAAATACTAGACTTGTTGTGATTAGAAAAATGGTATATTTTTCATCATGCTTTTAAAAAAGTATTTTTAAATGTAAAATAATTGATGTTTTCAAAATATAAATGAAAACAATGATTAAGATTGTTTTAAACCCTTGTTTAATAATAATATCCAAAATATTCCTACACTGATATTTATATTTAAAAACCCATTCTGTACATATTTTCCAAAGTTCTCATCTCTTTTATCTACGGAGATGACAATTCGTGGCATTCATAATATTTGAGTGATGCATCGACATCGGACGGTCTAAATTTTAAGCTAGATATTTATTTTAGGAAATTGCTTGTTGGCACGACACCAATACAAACACGAAATGCGACATTGATATAATCCTTGGATGAATAATGTGCGGCATTGCTTTTATCCCCCCAATGTATTGTATGCTATCCATTGATTCCAACATGGTGTGTTGTCGTTGGTCATTGAGTCGTGCCAAATAGCACTGCTCATTTCTTTAAAATCAAAATTTACTTTAAAATTTAGATTGACAAATTACCATCTATAAGCAATTTGATCTCCTATCTCATCCAATGATTGTATCGAAAAAATGGTGTCAACACATTCCCAAACTCAATTCACATGCAACATTCAATTTCATAATTTAGATGCTACGTGAACTTAATTATTGTGAATTGAAATAATCTATACATGCATTAATTAAATTCACATAAGAGTTAATTTTGTTTTCTTTCTGAAATGGATAATGTATACATGAACTCAATTCAGGACGGTTTCTATAAAGTCATTTTGCATAGGTAGGTGTACGTAGGGGGAATAGAGAAAAAGGAAGAGAAATGAACATGAAGAAGAAAGGTGAGAGAAAATTAAAAAGTGTAATGGATTAAAAATTTAAATGGAAATGGAACTTCAGGTGTATTTTTCCATACACCACTTGTGCATAAGTTTAGTTGGGCCATAAGAAGCCGTGGGTGCTTGACCGACCCGGCCCATGACTCATCCATCTTCAGTCTTCACTCTCCCACTTCATTTGCCAGAGCTCAAACCTAAGAAACAAAACAGAACTGCACTTCACCGTTTCAACAATGCTTCGCCTCACAAAGCTAAAACCACCGTCACCACCATCATCCTCTCCACACCAATTCCTTCAACGCTGCTCCGTCAGCCGCACCGCCAAAGGGAAAGGAAAAGCCGGTCAAATCCTAAAACGTTCCAAAATCACTGTCAAAAAAACCGGAGCCGAGCCCACACCTGGTGCCCCAACTGGATCCCGTGAGAAACAAGAACGCGAACGCCTCTACGAACAATGCCTCAACGCACCAACACCACTTCGTTTTCTCAAACCCAAACAACGTGCACGCGAAGCTGAACGAGGAAAATTAGGGTTAATTAGCAAAGATCGTCAAATTGAACTTGATATGATGAAGAAGAAAAACGCCAAATTTAGGGTTTCTGAGAAGCCAACGATAATGGGAACACCTGGGTTAGATTATATAACGTTAGGGTTAGTTGATGCTGAGAAATTGCCCAAGTATGAATTGACCAAGGAAGATGGGATGAAATTGGCCAAGGAGTATAGTAGGGTTTTGATGAGGAAGCATAGGGCGAGACAAGCGGCGGAGACTAATCTTTTGATGATGAAAAAGGAGGCTATTGAAGCTTTGCCTGGGGGTTTGAAGGAAGCTGCTTTGGTGCCGGATTTGACTCCATTTCCGGTGAATAGGTTTATGGCGACGCTTACACCGCCTATTGATGGGTATATTGAGAAGATTAAGGAGGCTGCTGATAGGATCAGTGGGAAGGAGAAGATTAGGTAGATTGGTAGTGTTGATTTTGATGGTTCGTCACAGGTTAGTATTGATTTTGTTTGTATTGAATCCTGCAAATAAGATGGAGTGAAACTGTCTTTAATTGATGAAATATCATTGGATATGTTTGCTTATATCATTGGAGTTTTCGTAACACCTATGTTCTGCTACGCAACGACATTCAGATATCAGTACGCGAGGCTGTTCTTGCGTTCACTATTGACTTCTGGATAATTCTGCAAACTAGTTAAGTGGGAACTCATTCATCAACGAAAACATGATTTCACTGAATTTTTTACTGTAATTTTCCTAGAAGCTTTAGAAGTTTACATTATGATTATAGTGGAAGAGTGATTCAAAATTTTAATTTGAAGTAGTTTTGGGCTTTTAGCTTCTGTATAATATATAAAGCTTAGTGGGCTTTCACATGCATTGTAAATAACATACTGAAGTTTCAGTTTCATAGTGGCTTCTTTATGAAGTCTTCTTTTCTTCTGATCCCTAAAAGAAATAGCATAAGTTGACTATATCTTCTTTAGTCCATTATTGATGAAATTGCCCAAGTGCATTTGGAAGAAGAAAGTCCTTTGCTGCCGTAGTTGCAGCATCTTTGTGTTGCACTTTGTTGTGCCTGTTCTGTTTTTCTTTTTATCCGTAGCAGCCGTTTGCATTTTCTCCATTCAGTTCTGTCCCGGCTAGTTTGCCATCTTCCGTAACAGATCTCATATCACTGACTACACCATTAGAACGGTCTCCTCGAGATCAGTTAGAACCCAAAAAATGTATTTGTCTATCTGAATTTCAGCACATGACAGGTGGAATTAAAAATTAATTTATGTTCGTTTTACCTAAAAAGATCGTTAGTTTATGACAATTGACAATACTGATATAGACTTACAGCAGAGTAATTGCAGAGAACATGATAGGGACATTATTAGCAAAGGGAAACGCTAACAGGATAAGGTATTATCTGTTTCGGCATGTAGATACTGTTATGAAACCTTACTAGGACATGATTTTCCCGGGAAGGAAATCTAAAAGATAAATTCATGCCATATTGTACAAGGTAGCTTAAAGCATTTCAATGATGGTTTGGACTGCATTTCCCCCTAAAATTTCTCCTTTCAAAAAGAATGATATACCACTAAATTGAAAAAAACTGTAGTGTAGCAGAATTTTAAAAATTGTCATAGTTTGCAATAACTAGGCCTCCAAAGGGAGTTCTTGTGGGGTGGAAGGAAAATCAATTGGGTCAAGTGGAGTGTGGTTTGCAAGCCAAAGAAGGAGGGAGGGTTAGGGGTGAGGGATGTGAGGGCGGTGAATTTGAGTTTATTGGGAAAGTGGAAATGGTGTTTATTGACGGATAGGAGAGCACTTTGGAAGGAGGTTTTGGAGGAAAAATATGGAAGGGTGGTTGGAGAGAGGTTGGTGGGAAATGATTATGTAATGCCGTCGTATGCTTCAAAGTGGTGGAGGGATTTGGTGAGTATGGATGAATTGAATTGGTTTAATTCCAAAGTCACTAGAAGGGTGGGGAGTGGTGAGAATACGAGGTTTTGGGAGTTGGCGTGGAGGGTGGATCAACCTTTCCGGCTTAAATACCTTCGGCTGTTTTCTTTGTCGAATCAAAAGGAGGCTATGGTGGGGGAGTTACGGGTGGGAGAACCTACGGAGAGAGATTGGGAGTTTACTTGGCGGCGTCCGCTCTTTGTATGAGAGCATGAACTGTTGGTTGAGATGTTGGAGGATCTACATGGGTTTAGGGGAGGGCATGAGATGGATGAGTGGAGGTGGAGGTTGGAAGAAAATGGGAGGTATACGGTAAAGTTTATGTATACGAAGTTGGAAGGGTTGATGCTTGGGGAGGGACCTGCCTCATTTGAGCAAAGGACGGTGTTTTTGAAGATTTGGAAGAGTAATGCTTCTTCAAAAGTAATGGCATTCTCATGGAAACTACTCCTCAATAGGATTCAGACAAAGGAAAATTTATTGTTTCGACAAGTGCTAGCTCCTGATATCTCATCAGATTGTGTGATGTGTTTAGGGGAGTTGAAATCGGCTAATCACTTGTTTCTCCATTGTGAATTTGCGATGAAGGTGTGGGAGAATGTTATGAGATGGTTGGCATTCAATTTCATGATTCCTCTGAATTTGTTCATTCTATGGGAAAATTGGGATGGTGCTGCGGTTGGAAAAAAGATGCGTAATGGCTTTCGAATGATTTGGCATGCGGTAGTGTGGAGCATCTGGTGTGCTAGAAACGATAGAATTTTCAACAATAAAATTGGAGAGGTGGATGCACTTGTGGAGGACATCAAGGTCTTGGTGGGAGATGGCAGTTGGACCGGTCCAATTCTCCGGCTTGTATGTTCTATGAATGGCATTGGAATCCAAAGGACTGTTTGTTGCGGTAATAGTTGTCACTTCTGTTTGCATTGCGAGGTTGAGGCTGAGGTATACGGTGTCCGCAGCTGCCATTGTTGACTGCTGTCAGTACGCATATAGCAGCATCAGGTTTCTGTGCTTCTGCTACAGGGTGCTGTGGCTGAGATTTCTGCTGTCATAGCAGCATTTTGGTTTGGGATCTGTTGGGGTGTCGGTGGTATATATCGGAGACAATTGTAATTTTGTTTTTCTCCCGAGTTTGTTTTGCATCTTGTACACTCTCGTTATCAATAAAATTTGCAGATCTTAAAAAAAAAAACTAGGCCTGTAGAACAGTTTGGTGCAGATTTAAAAAAACCGAACCGAACTGTTAAAACAGTTTGGTAAAACTGAACCGAACCGTTCACAATTTCACCAGAGTTGAACTGAACTGATCTTATGGTTCGGTGCACCATAAACTGATTTTTGAACAGAACGAGTGATGTTTGGAAACCAAATTGTTTCTGAACTATTCATCCTTGGGAAGGAGAAGATTAGGTAGATTGGTAGTGTTGATTTTGAGGGTTTGTCACAGGTTAGTGTTGATTTTGTTTGTATTGAATTAAAATGGGAACAAATGAAATTTTGATTTGATATCGTTATTTGTATTGAATCATGCAAATAAGGTGTGAAACTGTTGTCAATTAAAATTTTGATGAAATCTTTATTTGTACCGGTGTTATCAAATAGTGATCATAGTGGCATTATAGTTTTTGCGATAACTATATAGTACAACGTGTTGTCAAATAGTGACACTATAGCATTGTAGCGTAGTTATTTGAACAAAATGCTATTTTTTACCAGTCACAACGCTGGGTTATACTGGATCTTTGTTTGGATTTAGGATGAAACTGTCTTTAAATGATGCAATGGAGAATAATATATATTTTGCCATGAAATGTCATGATATTATAAATTTATTTTTTTGTTGCTTTCAATTTCATTTTTGTTTGATATATTGTTAGGTATTTAAACAAACTAGTGAAACAGCAAAAACAAATGAGGTTGGCACTGACTGAATAAGTAAATGATGCTCATTGTGTGATTTTGAAATGATAAATGATTAGTGAGAAAATTATGTTTGACATTGGATGAATCACGCAGTCTATTGTCTTCTAAGAAAATTATTATTTATCGTTTGGAAGAAATGTTATCTTAGGAGGATCCGACATGTAACTTACTAACTAAACAGATAACTAACAAACTACTCTAATAACTGATAACTACTTTAACTACATTAATTTCCCTTTATTTTATAATCCTATGAAATTTTCTAAAGGCTTGGTGTTTGTTCAGGCTTTCTTCTGCTTTAAATTTTCATGTTTGCACGAGTGAATCATTTTTGGGTTGATTCAATACCATTATCACCTACAGTTGCCGTTCTTGTTCTATATTGTAGATTCCATTTCTGCTTGTATGTACATATTATAAGCTATTTTTATAAAGCAATTTTGTGATGAGTTCAAAAGTAGAGACATGCTATGTACTTATGTAGTATGTACCAATAATCGGCATTTGAATGCTTTCTATGTTGTCATACTATGACAATGTGAGTTTGAAGCTACCTGCAAAATCACAGGGCCACTGACAATTTCTTTATTAAGATGGGATTGCATTGTTTTCAACCCACTTATTTCCTTCTAATTATTGTGGTTGCTTCAATTGGTCAGTTATATATTTCAAAACAAATGATGAATGCTTGATGCTAACTATATCAACTAATTTATTTGAATAGCAGGTCCGCCTTGAAGTTTTAGAAGCAATTCTCTTTTTACGTGGGCAGCAATCATGGAACATGGATTTCATTAGATGGTTGCAGAATCCGAGTTTGTGGAGCTTTTTGAATAGTAAAAATTGATCACCAGAATGGTAGTTTAGAGTAATAATTCATGAACATCAATTCTTTATTTTCCTTTGGGTAGTAAAAATGAGGAATGATGAGAATTGTGAATGACTAATCGTTTTGGTTGGTACAGTGTTCATGTTATGTCTTGATATTTTGCAGAGTTTATGTCTGTCTTTGCATATTGACAACATAAAATAGATTGCAGAGTTTATGCAATTAAGCAGAAAATCTAATATTTAATCATTTTCCGAGTTTGTTTTTGTTGAAAATGTCTAAGTGTGCCTTTGTCCTTATGTTTTCACTCTTTGATCTTATATATTGTTTTTCTGATATGCTGCCTGAACTCGTATTTATGGATTTTACAAGTATACTCTTCAGCCACACTAGAGCAACTGGACACCATAACTGAGGCTCAAACCAAACCTGTTATGCTTTAGCCATTCCAATCACTTCTCTTTATTATCATGACCACATAAATGAACATGAGGGACTTGTGCTATCATTTCAAGGGTCAAAGTACTCACTTTTCATGTAAGTACTCAACGCTAAGATTGCCCCAACTTTTCTCTCATAATCAGGGTATCGTCAGCAAATTAGAGATAAGAAATTCTAAAAGAAGAATGAGAGTCTATGTACGTCGTGTTTTCTGACCAAATCAAGTGTTTTATTCAATAGCTTTATGATGAACGAAAATGCTGCAATGGGTCCAATTTTTGTTTGTTTGTTGCCTTACATGTAATTCAAGGGTATTTTTAACATATTTGTAATTTATATTACTACTCTGCGTCTATTTTTTTTACCTTTACAAAATGAAAATGAGGAGTTAATTTAGAAGTTTTATTAACGTTTTTTTTTTTTTTTACCTTTCTTATCATTGCAAGGTACACAAATACAAGCATTTGCTGTGTGTAGTTTTTTCAGTTGTAATTAATTTGTTATTTTTATTTCATCATCTTACTGACCATGGAAATTGACGGGTTGTGGTTGATTATAAGTTCTGATTTGGATATTCTTTAACTCATGGTGACTTTTTTTTTTTTTTTTAAACAAAAAGTTGGTAGCAAAGGAGCTAACCAACCCAAAATATAGATAAAAAAGAGAGAGAAAATTACAAAGGGAGGGGACTAGGTCAAGACTCCCAAAACTTAAGAAGAAACCCTGAAATTCGGCCAATTAGTCTTATTGAGAATAAAATTAGGTTTAGCAAAATCAGGTACATCATTCCAAAAAACAATAGAACTCAAAGATAAACCATGGTTGGCTAAGGAATCAGCAACAACGTTCCTTTCTCTGAAAATGTGAGTAATCATACAATTCAAACCTTGAAGGATAATCTTAGCATTGTTCCAACGGTTCCTTAAAGACCAAGGGATCTGGTTAGAGTTTTTGTAAGCCATAATAACTAAAGATGAATCAGTTTCTATCCAAATGTTGTTCCATTAGTTGAGGTGAATAGTTTCTACTGCCCTCATGAAAACACACAATTCAGCATGATACCCAGTGCAAATACCCAAAGGTTCAGAAAAACAAAGAATGACATTTGAATCATGATCTCTAAAAATACCACCACATACAGAGTTTCCAGGATTACCATTTGAAGCACCACCGATGTTGCATTTAATCCAATTCACCTGAGGAGGTTGTCATAAAACTTCTATTGAAACAGGAGGCCTGGGATGGTGAACAAAACAGTTGAAAGCTTTTAGGATGGTAAAGTCCCTGATTGAGTTGTTTGAAACTTTGTTTGTATGATTACCAGAAAGAGATGTGGATGCAATAATCATGGAAATTGCTGACCTCCAACTAATAGATTTGTTGTTAAATCTAGCTTGGTTTCTGACATACCAAATTGTATTGATAAGATTAACTAAAACCGCCTGCAACACAACCTTGCATTGAGGGGACCAAGCTTTATCACAAAGATTCCAAATATCTTCCTTTGAAGTGAAAAGAAGAGGCAACCTGATAACATTAGCTAACCATGTCCAAAGCTTAGTTGCAAGATGACATTCAAAGAAAAGATGAAAAGAGTTTTCAGAACATTTGAGGCAGATGCTACACATTGAAGGAAGATTGCATCCCCTAATCATTAAATTTTCATCTGTAGGAACCTTATTGTGCATGAATCTCCACACAAAAAGGGATATAGCTGGAGGAATATCTTTGTTCCAAATGCATTCAGCCCAATGCACGTTTTGATACTAATGATTTTTGAAATCATATGCATCTTTCAACAACAAATTACCAGAAGATGTATGTCTCCAGAGAAGCTGATCTTTTTGAACAAATTTTGGAATAGCTGCAGGAAACATACGAACAAAATGAGGAGGGAGCTTCCATTGATTGTTGTGGATGTATTCATTAACAATAGATTTTAGGAGAGGTCTAGTAGCTTCGGGAATGTTGAGAAGATTCGCAAGAGATTGGCCAAACCAAGGGTCATTCCAGAAGCTAATATCCTTACCATCGCCTAACAACCAAATGGAGTTAGATTGAATGCAAGAGTACTCTTCTTTTATATTGCTCCATAAAGAAGAGAAGATGTGATGCTTTATAGATTTGTTGTTTCTCAAGACTCTATCCTTCAAAAGAGTTGCCCAAGGTTTCTGAGAGTTGATCAAATTCCAGCAAAGCTTCAAGTTGGTAGCTTGATTCAAACTTATGAGGGATCTTAAGTTTAAACCACCCTGCTTCCAATGTCTACACACCTTCTTCCAAGAGACTGAAATTAATTTCCTTTTGTCTTTGTCTCCACTCTAGATGAAATTCCTAATCTCTTTTTCAAGATCTTTGAGAAGAGAAATAGGCCAGGCATAAATAGAGATACTATAGGTTAGCATACTATGAATAACAAATTGCACCAACTGGACTCTACCTGCCATAGATAACAAACTTGCCTTCCAATTTGAAAGTTTAAGTTTGATTCTATCTGCAATTTGAAAGTTTAACTCATGGTGACTTAGGTACAAAGTTCACGATGATCAAACATACTCATCAAACTTTTAGATTTCTCAAAAAATCACTTATCAGATCAAATTCTAAATGTTTATTGTACTTTACTATACATATGAATAGAGGGACATATATGGCTGCAAAGATGATACTAATTGCTTCTTTGATGAAAAATGATTGCATTCTTTATTTTATTTTTTAAAGCTTTATTGAAAGAAATATCAGTCTTAACATATACTATAATCAAATATTTTTGACAAATGAGCTTGTGTATGGATACACAAATTTAACAACCAGGTATCCTAAAAAAGCTGGGTGAAACAATCCTTTTCAGATTATAGAATCTGTAGCCTGAATTTTATGTTTGGATTACAGTATCCGGGAACATTATGTATATAGTTTGAACCCCTGCTCTTTCCTTCACTTCTGCATTTCAGTTTCAATAACCAAAAAGCACCCAAAATTCCTCCAAATCTGAAACCCACTACATTCTGTCCTTTTTCATCAAATTTGCTCTAATTCATCACGTTCAAACATCTAATTTTGTGTGTTTTTATTTCTTCTTTCGTACTAGTATTGTTCCGATTTTAGACTTCGAAAAATGTGTTTCATGTTTTCAGATTCTAAAATTTGAAAACATTCCAAATATACATAGTTATTGATTTCTCATGTATTTTCGTGATTTTCTCAATCTTTCAAAAACGGAAAGATGTCTAGATGGCGTTAGGGGGAACAAAGTCTCAGCCATTGTCTTTATTAGGCAGGAACCTGGGATGAGATGCAGAGTTGAGAGCGAAGCCTCTCAGCCATAACATGAGTCACCACTAGAGGTGAATGAATTCGAGGAAGAGAAGGAATAGGCACATCCACAACAGGATTTGGAGTCATATCCCAGAGGCTCGTACGATACATCTTCCTTGCCATTGCACGCAGACCATGTCTGTAGACCATTTGGGAGGGAGATGCACAATACCTCCGTCCTAGTTTTATTTATTTTTAATTTAATTTATTTTCTTTTCTTATATTATATTGCTTCTAATTAATTCTGATATTCCTTTAGTTCCATTACATACTGAATGTGTCAGCAACATAAAGAAGATCACCGTGATGAAGACTCAAGATGAAAGATGATTCAAGGACGCCATTAGTCACAATGTCTTGGCTAACCTCACCACCATAGGCTATTGTTTACTTGATCATGGCTTGCTGTCGACATTTTAAAAGAGGTGGTACATGGAGAGTAGTAGCTTCCATCCCCCGATTGGCGAGATGAAAGTGACATTGGATGATGTGTCATGTCTACTACATTTTCCCACCCACGACCGACCGTTCACCAAAAAATAATCAACCATGAAAGGTCTGATGTGATGGTGGATCATCTTGGATGTGGCCCGGAGGATGTCGACCAAAAAGTTCAAAATACCAGAGTGGTTCATGCATGATTCAACTTCCTGAAACACGAGTTCAAGAGATATCTGTATTAAGGAAATGCTAGTGATAGAACGGGTGAGGAAGTGGGAAGAGAGATGCACATACATACACTACACCATCTAAGTGGGAATAGAGATATCATGGACCTTGATTTGGTTGATGACTTATCTTGGAGGGTTTGTGCTCTAGCTTACTTGTATATTGCCTGCTAGTTTAAGACGAGGCAGCTGGCTAGTTAAATGACACATCGCTTCAAGTAACATATTCATGCGATTATTTTATTAATTGTTCAAAATATCATATTCGACGTTGTTAACTGAACGGTATATATTGCTACAAACATGCATCTTTCAGCACTTTCTGGGTATTGACACTCAAAATTGTGAGGTTGAGGTTGAGGATCCATGTGCAAACTATTTTTGTCCAACTAGGGGCATGCTAGTAATAGATATGTATCAAATGAGTTTGAATCTGTTACAACCTTGGGATGTTTCTACCCTTAGAAAGTCATTGCGGCATAGACGAGCTCGACAATATATGTCTCTATTATAGATGGATCAAATGTGGACCTCATATGCAGTGGTGCATCCAGAACCCTAATTTAGGGGTGTAAATTTTTTAACTTAGCATATATAATACAATTTATGAAGAGTGTTGCGTGTACATTATAAATTGAGTTATAATTTACTGATTTACATCTATTTAAAAATGAGAGGATACAAGTTAACAAGCATGTGGATACCTTGTAGCGTTGTGCCTCTAATTCAAGTTGTTGAACTAAAGTGGGTTTTAGAACAATGTTTATAAGATTTTGATGATAACAATGTATGAAAGAATGTTTTCGTACTCTAATATGTGCTCAAGAATGCAGTATAATAGAATTAAATTCTAACATCAAAGTCAAGTTCTTGATTCTGATACATCAAGTTCTTAGCACAATGGAAAGCATTTCAAGAGAAACATTGAAAACTTTTAAAGGCATAGAAGATGATACAGAGAAAGGTCAACATAAAGTCAAACTCTGATCAGAAGATGTTCTAAGGACTCAGATAATAACAAGCTCGATGGACTCAATATCTGAAGGAAGCAAGTTCCGCAGGACACGTTTGTAGTCTGGATGACTCTAACTGATTTTGTCTTCTTCTGATGGAAGGTTGTTTTTGAGTTCTGATAGCACTGTTTGTCTTCTTCTGACCACGTGCAGAAGCAAACATAGAACTTCAATGGCAAAGAGAATGTAACAAATCATTTCATAAGAAGAAAATGACTTTTATAGTATTATTCAATGACATTATCCATTTGAGGCAAAGTTTCAAATTTAAATCAAAGCTTCTTGAGGACGATTTTGATGAGTTGACAACCTTCAAACAATGGTTCCCTCATTTCTCTCTTATATAAGAACTTGAGCAGTTTGAAGAAAAAAAAAACAAGAGACCACATATTTTACATGTGCCAAAATTCTGTCAAATTCAAAAGTGCACAGACACTCATAAAATTACTCTTTTGTAATGTAAAAGTCCTCTTGTGTAAGACAAGGAAGTCTCTGACTTATGTGTTAGATCAATTGCAATCTTGTGTGATTATAGTAAAAAATCTCTTGAAAGTGCAAGGGGACTTCTTGCATTTTTCTCACCTTCACAAGTTTATGAAAAATACTCGTGTAGCACTAGAAAGCGACGTGTGTGAAAGAGAATTTGATTGTTTTGAAAAGATGAATTGTTGGGCAAGTGGAGAGAAATACCAAGAAAGAGGAGGGTGACAGTTTGGGGAGAGAGAGGAGGAAGATAACGTGATTTAGTAATGCTGGTTTAAAGAAAAAAGATGATGATAATGATAATCTGTTGGGGAGTGGATTCCCAATCGGAGATTTTGTCCACCACCGTTAAACACTCTCCTTTTTTATGATGCAATGACATCAATAGTACGAGATAATGTGGGGATAGGTTATAGCTCACTTAGTATGTGTTTGGATTAACTTTCGCAAGGCAAATATCACATCCTGAGGTAAGCTAGATGTAAAAATCTTGAAGCTACAAAAGTAAACTTTTGTAAAAGCCATGAAAATTTACCGTGATTTTAGAAAAACCACCGCAAAAAAAAATACTAACAATTGTCATTAATATTATTTTTTTTGGACTAAATTCACTAATATGCTGTGGCACACCTAACATAGACTTCTGTTAGTCACTCCAATGGTCTACTGAGAAAGACTCGATATAGTGAGGAATGAGATATAAACCTTGTCCTATAGGACTCTCGAGTATATTATATCCCACATTTTCATCCTCCTTGCAACTCCGCTCCATTTATCATTTGAAGCAAATGGTGTTTATAATCTTAAATTGGGACTTTAATTTGTGCTAGTCAAATGTAATATAGTCGTTTGAAATCGGTTAAAAAATTTAGAGTTTGGCAAACAATCAAATGATTCACATTTCTGCAATCCAGAACAAACTTGGGGTACCAGTTGGTTTTCATTCAGCGATTCGAATTTGACAATTGCAGCAACATATCTATCACAGCAAATCCGGATTCATGGAAATGTTCCAATACTATCATACATACATTACTATGATGAGACTGTTTACGGAAATCAAACTCTCTATCATTTGAACCACCAGACATTGGTTACATAATCTAACCTACTCGTTCGTAATTTTTCATCGTCGCACAATCAAAACTACATATTATAAAAAAGAAGACATTGTATATGAGGAGGAAGAAACTAAGATTCGGCTGGAAATTTCATGTCAACTCTGGCATTTGCATTTCATAGTCAACTCTCATAAGCATGCATTTCACAATTCACCCACATCCAGTTTTGATTAAGCAAAAGCAGGACCGACAAAGATAAACCACACAAACAATTGACTGGGAAATAAGTTCCACAGCTATTCTTGTGATCTTCGGCATATAAAATACATGAGCAAATCACATCCATAGGAAAAGAACAAATGCTCATTATCAAAATAAGTCAGCCACGTAACTAATTTTTGAACAATTGTATTAACCTTACCAAATCTACATCGATTGATAATTGAAAAATAACTAACAAATCCTTATCCTAACAAAATACCTGAGACTTTGGATGAAAATCAACAGCACACATTCTGAATATATTAGAGCATTTAGACGAAAATCAAGCACCTCAAATTTACTTAAACACGTTAAAAATAAGAAACTCAAAATTCGAACAGTCAAATTTCCATCTAATAATTGTGATTTGCAGATTAGTTGCAACAAGGAATCCAGATTTACTAACATTATCTTAGACTAAACCGCACAAAATATGAAAATTGATGGGCTCATGAACAGCTTGCTTAAAACACAGATAATTATACACCAGAAACTATGAAAACTGTGAAGTCTGAGATTCAAATCACACACCATGATTAGACTTCACATATCAAGCTATTGCAATAAGACTGAAGCATTCATACAAAAGAAAAATGAAAAGAATTCACATGTCAAGATATATTGACATGACTATAAGCTGAAGCCACACAGTTCAATTTCCATCTAACAACCCTGATTTGTTTTTTTTTTTTGAAGAGGCAACAACCCTGATTTGTTGCATGCAATGGATTTGTAAATTTGTGAACACAAGGAATCTAGATTCACCAACACTGTCTAATCTTTAGAGCAGACCACGCATCCTAAGTTAAAAATTGCAGGGCTTGTGAACAGCTTGATTCAAAAACAGATAACTATGCAACAGAAACGATGAAAAACTGCCAAGACTGAACGATTAATATCATAGACACTAAAAGATTTCACAAATCAAATAATTGCAATGAGATTGAAGATTCATATCACAGAACAATGATAAGTTTTAACATGTCAAGTTATCGCCAAACATAACTCCTCCAAAACAACTACAACAATCAACCTCAAGCCAAATTTCCTAACAATGCTAATCATTTCATCTAATGAAAAGAAATATACAGGGCAGGGAAACACCCACCAATAAAAATCACTTAAAATCATATTAGCTATTATCTACACTCTCATTCCAACACCCAAGAACCAAACCAAAATCCAGTACATCCCTCCAAAATAACCATACATCACAACACAACCATCTTTCTGAATAAAAAATACAACACACTAAACAAACAGAAAACACAACAACAACAACAACAGAAAACACAACACACGGTATCAAGGTTTCAAAAGAAAATCCACAACCAGTAACCAAAATCAAATCAACTACATCCTTTCAAAACAACCACCACATGATAATAGAACAAAAACAAACAGCAACTACAACAAAACAGCAAGCACACAATATTACGGTTTCAAAAGAATATCCACAACCACAGCAACCCAAAAAATCATGATTTTTTTTTTATATCTTTATTCTCATTTCAACATCCCAAGAACAAAAACCAAAATCAACTACACCCCTCCAAATCATACACCACAACACAATCATCAGCTAAAATACAACACGCAGTAGAAAACAACAACAACCAGATAGTATCAGCTATCAAAAGTTTCAAAAGAATATCAACAACCATAGTAACCCACAATCACAAAATTATCACAATTGAAGCCGCATCAATCGCAATAGAAACATAACAGAAAAAAAACTAAGATAACAACAATTTATCATATTATTTCGCATTAAAATTCAGCATAATACCATATGATTATCTCACAATACAACATTAAAATTCAAAACACATCAACAATAAAATCACTACCCATTACATAACATCATCATCATGATCATACCATAAAACTTATAAAAAAAACCCATCTTTTGAACAAAAAAACACGAACCCCTCAAATCTTATCAATATCCTCATCTTCAAACTCAATATAATCATTCCCATCACCCTCATCATCATCCCCATCAATCCCACCACCAATTCCTTCATTAAGCCTCACACTATCCGGAAGCTCGCTATACGCCTTCAACAATCTGGCCTCATCCGGCATATACTTCAAGATCACATCAGCCTTATCATCCTGATAATCACGCAACCCAACAAGAATAATATCCCCAGCAGCAATCCAAACCTTCTTGTGCATCTTTCCACGGATATGACAGAGACGCTTTGTTCCATCGATACACATCGCTTCACAACGACCGTTTCCAAGCATACGAAGAACCTGTGCGTATTCTTGACCATCTTCCTTGAAAACAAGCTCACGCTTTTCGTCATCGGCTTCGTTCTTTCCTCTCTTGCGATTCTTTCCTCCCTTTCCCTTGTTCTTCGGCATGGTTGAAGGTTGATGAGAGAGAAAGAGAGAAAGAGAGAGAGAGAGAGAGATTGAAACCCTAACCCTAGTTTTTTGAGATTGTGATTTGGGAAATTTTGATGAGTGTGTGTGGGTAATAAAGGTAGGGTAAGCGTGTGGGATTGAAACGACTGAGTCGGTTTTGTTAAATAGACGGTTTTGACCTTGTGTATTTGCTGAAATTTCTCTCTCTTTTTTTATTTTTATTTTCAACGGTTTGGCTTATTTTTTACTTGATTCCCACGTAAAATATGGTGTACTAACATTTTCTTTTACAAAAATAAATAATATTTATTTATTTAAATTGATAGACAATAAGATTTTTTTTTTGGTGGTGAGACAATAAAGTAGATTGATTCAAGATAATCTTAAAATTGTAAAAAACAAAAGCGAGTAAGCAAAAATAATTTGAGTTTCAAGTTTTGAGTCGAGTAGGACTTGATGTATGAAAGAAGAAAAAAAAATTCAGGCTAACTTCACCACTAATATGTGACATGCTAAATGAACAAGTTACTTTCTACATCAATAATATTTCGCGCATGATTAAATTGTATATGACATCAAAATCATGACAAAAAAATTATTTAATATTTTTTAATCTCAACGTGACTCTATAGTTGAGATGATATGCGTGGATTTAATAAGTCACATGAGTTTATGATTATGTGCCATTGAGGAGGGATCCACGTAGAAACCCACATGTTCATTTAACATTTTGTCTCATAACGGCTGAAGTTAACTATGTGACCATTTTAACTAATTATTCTTTTTTCGAATTGTTTGCCAAAAAGAAACAAAAAAAAGAACTTGTGATCCTCTAATTAATGTTATAATGTCGTCTATTCTACTTCAAATAATGAAAAGTCTACACCTCCTTTCATAGTATAAAGAAGCAATTAATGTTCTCTATGCCACCTGAAAAGTGTTCTAGGTCTAATGGTTTTAGTATGAGATTTTACCAACATCTTTTAAAAATTTATGAAGTATTGACATTTTTCTAAGAGTTGCCTTAATACAAATTCCTTTCAGACACCCTAAATATGACAAACATAACGTTCATCCAGACGAATTGTAGAAACAAGCGTGAAAATTCCAAATCAACCTGGATGCCCTTGCGTCTCATTTGTTTAAGTCAAATATTATCCAAACAACAATTTCTTGGCATCACCTATGGGTCATAACCTAAGTTATGTGTGGAGCAGTAGTTTTAACGGAAAATTTATTGTATGTGCAGGATCTCGATGGTGCATCGGGTCAGGTGCAAACATCGCCATATTGGAGGAACCATGGCTTGTTGACGGTGGTCGCATATCTTGTGCCAATCAAGGTAGTTTTCACTTTAGAAATACAACGGTTGATAACTTGATTGATAACACAAATAAGGCTTGGAGTCAAGAATTTTTGAGTACTTGTTTGAGTAGTTTTCACCACCCTCAATGATAAACATGAAGGTATGACAGAATGTGACAAAACTAGTATGTAAATCTTGAATAGAGTTGTCCATTTACTTAACGATTGGAACGCGGCCAATAGCATCACCACTCGGAGCCAACCCAACAGGTCGGATACAAAGAACGCCACTGCAACCGTGAACTTGAGCAATGTAGGAGCATGTTAGGTTAGTGTCTGTTATTGAATTTGGTTTGTGGTATTGAACTATAAGTGTTTTTATAATTTTTAATTTAAAAACTTTGTTATTGAGTTTAGTCAAAGGCAACCCAATTCTCTTATTGATGTTCCAGTATGTATTGAACAATTGATTATGAATGAAATGCTATAAGTATACTTTCCTTAAAGAAATATGGATTATTTTAATAGATCACATTATGTCTTTATGGTCTTAAGTCTTTGATAATGAGAAGATTAACTTTGAGACAAGAAATCTAACTGTGTTAGTATTTTTTGTTAGTAGAGAGAGTTGAACCGATAATCCCTTTATCACTCAAATCTGTATGTTCCTCCCTTAAACCACCAAACCAACTTATCACTCAATTTCTAATTGTGATAATGTTTTAATACTTAAAGCACCAATTTGGAAAAGTAAAAGATGCAAGAATAAATTAAGAAAATACTTTAAATTTATTTAAAAATAAATAAAATAATTTTTTTTGAATAAAGTTAAGAGTGGGAATCTTATTCCTTGAGACAAATGCAAGATTCAATTTGGTTCATGAGAAAAATATAAGAATAGTTTAGTCCTTTAGTCAAATAAATATGGACAACTTAGTTTTTATGTGAACCATCGTTGGAAAATTGTTTTTTTATGATTATATCGTTTGCAAAATATAATTAGGTTTATGATTATAATTAAAATTAGACAATTTAGTTCTTGAAATTAAAAGCAATAAATCACTCTACAATAGAAAAGTTCTTAACTAGTTTTTCCTTCAACCAATCGTTTAATTTAAGGTTCTGCGTAGTAGTTCGGTTGATGAGTTAAGAGACGTTGAAGGCGATTTACAAAAAAAAATATCTTTATCGATCCCTAGAATTTTTCATTTTTCATTTTTCTCGAACAATTTACTACTAATAATTAACATTTGCATTGCATGTTAACAAATCACCTATTTTAGGCTAGTTGTCTAAATAAGGGGTGATGTTTTTCGTCACTACTTGTTTTACTCTCATTTTATACATCTGTCAACTTTTCTTTTTATGCTCATTATATTTATCCCTTTTTTCCCCATATATATATATATATACTTGCATTTTATATGAATGTAAATATGACGTGAAAATAGTATGAAACACTCGATTCCCATGAAAACGTAAACCTTGTCTCATGTATATCACCAAATAAGCATGGTGGCATTTGTGCACAAATTACCTCTATCATGCTATCCTTGTGTTTCTCTAGAAAAGATATTAAAGTGACGTGACTTTGTAAATTAATGTACACCATGCCTTTGATCGTGTGTGAATTGGATTCCACATCCTTCCTTGGTTCTTTTAAGAATTAGAATAGAATACGATTCACCAAATCTCGTGTGTTTTAAATACGAGATTAGAAATTCAACCGTGAGACCTTTGAGTAAGTGTTCAATTGATTTAATCTTTTCACCAAATCTCAACATTTTCATGTCTCCACTCATTGTTAAATTTTAATTAAAAATTTAATTATTAGACGGTGCATGTGATTGTGAATGTATTCATCTATTGTTAGACACTATAAGATCAATCAACAATAGTTGGGTCTAACAGAAAAACTGAACTCCTACAACATGATGAATCAATATTTAAATTTCGACTGAGAGATGTCTATATTTAATATCTAACACTTTAAAAATCGGTATGAGTCTCTTAAATTAACCTCTTAAATACTATGGGAAGAATATTAGAAAATCAACCTCAATTTATATTTTATATTTGTCTACGATTCAAAATAGAAACAATAAGTACAGGCAGAAATATTGTAATTAGAACTAAAGATAAAGATAAAAAAAATCTCAAGCCAAACAAGTGAGTTTCTTACAACACCCATATCAAAACAAATTGATTATGTCCTTCAGTGCCTTTAGGCATGTTTTGTCCAATCTTGTGCCATATTATGCACATGAGCGACATTAAACCAAGCCTGCAAAAGAACAACTTTTGGGCTGATCACAAAAATGGAAGGCAAGTTCAGGAAACCTAGATAACTGATAACTCCATGCATAATCTAGATAATAAAACCATGGTCCTCCTAACTATCCTTTCGATTTCATGCAACAGTAGACACCTAATGCACATGGTCTAGATAGATATTGAACACTACTACAGAAAGTTAACTTACAGAACAGTATTAGAAAAGGTTAACTAACACAACAATATCACAGAAGGTTAATTGACAGAACAAAAGCCCCAAAAGAAGAAGACATTGACAGAACAATATTACAACAGATGAGTATTCGACATCTAAAACAGGTCAGAGATACCAACTGCAATAAAAAGATTACAAATTGGAATCCGCATGTGTGTCACTGTCTGATGGTGAGCTCGGCCCTTAGGTGTAGAACGCCATTAATGAAGTAAAGACAATCCTCAGCCATGAACGAAGTCCAGGGGATCGCAAACAAGTTTCTGTAGCCAACAGCCTTGCCACCTGTGAATGTGTAATTGCCCTTGTATTTGCTAACAAACTCCTCTGTTGGTCTTGACCTTGCCGCAAATTCATAGTCCACCGTGAAGCTCACTGATCCCTTTTCCTGCATTCCCAAAAACAGCCCAAAGCAATGGAAAGAACTTTGTTGATCCATGTTACAATGTGCTGACAGAAAAAACCCTTGTCCACCCAAGTGAAAAGCCTGAGAATAAACCCGGCCAGATGGGAACAAATTGGAACACTCCTCCCGCTTTAGATCCAAGTATACTACACACTGCTGGCGGGGAAGTTCAAATTCAACCACCTTGACAGGACGATATTTGTATGCCCTCTCCAAGAAACGACGGCTCGAGCAAGCAGGCTCTTCAGCTGCCAGTGACCGTTGGCGATGTGGAACCTCTGCCTTGAAAAATAGAGCCTCCAGGACAAGCTTGGATGAAACATCATGTTCAAAGTCACTACAGGTTAAGACCTTCTTAAGCTTTCGGCAGGTCATATGAGGGAAGCGGATAAATCGTGCAAGCCGCAAGCCTAGGACTTCTCGCCTTTCTTCCAGATTGCCGTACTGGTGTCTAGCCCACTTCAGCACAAAGTCATAAACAGCATCTTCTGATGCAACCTGGAGATCATCACTAGATAATATTGCCTCTACTCCGGCTAGGGGCAAGTTCATAACCTCTTCCTGGAACCTGGTCATATACATGATGTATAATTATTAGCATTTAGCATTAAAAAAGAAATATGATATTCAGATGAAGCCAATGAAGAACTACAAAAGAAACATGTGTTTTTTTTCTAAAGAATAGAAATTTAGAATCAATAAGGTAAAAGAGAATTAGATGTTTCCTGAAAGACTTTTTGTCATGGAATCCAACAATAGAGTTCTCTAAAATGTGTATAACTATGAAGTTGACTATTCAAAAGTAACAGCCGTCCACAAAAAGAAAGAGTTCCAACAATACATACACAAATACGCAGTTTAATAAATGTTTTGCCCCCCCCCCCCCCCCACACACACACACACACACACCTCTCTAGTCCCTGACAAGTCAATAGAAAGAACTTCTTAAAAGAGAAAAGATAGTACTGTATAGGAATAGCTAGAAGAGAAAAAACATATTAGAGTTTGCAGTGCTTGAATCTAAGCTAATGCAATTCAAATTAAATAAAAAAACAAACACTTGCTTGGTTATATCCTTGTATCGGCTAGCAAGATACTGCTTTGCCGCATCAGTTAGTGGTTGAACTGCATCAGCCATTAAGACACTAGATGGCAGCTCCAGGTAAAGCAATGCAGATTCAGGTGTCATTTGCATATTTCGCAACAACCGACTACAATATCTCATGCATGAAGCAACTTCAAATTTATCGGCAGCCATCAAAACATCCAGCAAACCAGGTGCTGTCTTAATGCTCAATGTGTTACTGTACATAAAGTTTAGTAGCTCCATGAGAGCAGCTTCTTCTGTAACATGCAAAAGAAGTATACCACGTTTAGGTGACTATTTGAGGGCAAATTAAATGATAAGGCAAAAACTATAAAAAGTTCACATCAATGTTTATACCAGAGGCATTAATTCTAAGGGTGACATGTCTCAGTTCCGATTCCCTCATCCCATTCGAAAAAAGCTGCAAAAGGTAAATAAACACTGCTAAGAAAACATATTTTTGGCAGAACTATACAATGTACAATATAAAGATATAGAGAACTTGGTCTACCTTATAGAAGAACGGGCTTTTAGCAGCCAAGATCGGAGAACTGATATGTAGGGTTTTAACTCTAACAACTGCAGGTTCAGAGTAATCCATGCCCAGGTTGGGTTCATCATTGTCGTTTACAGCCTCATCACCTATGTTAACATTTTCAAAATCAGACGTGTTCACATTTTCAAAATCAGACATGTCATGAACAGCCTCATCACCTAAGTCATTTACAGCCTCATCACCTAAGTCATTTACAGCCTCATCACCTAGGTTAACATTTTCAAAATCAGACGTGTTCATAGAGTAATACTGATAGCTTCATACTCAATGAAAGAACATTTTTCCCACTTACAAGCCAAGAGAAAATATCATGCTTTCCGTAACAGAATAATTTCCTTACTAAATTATACCCTAATTTCATAAATTAATAGTGATCATCTTCAAAATCATGGTATTTCATTGAGAAAATGTAGTGTTTTGAACCCCTCCATAAAACAAGATCTTAATAAGCAGCAATGAAATGGAAGATACAAACAAAGGGGCATGAAATATACAAACAAAGGGGCATGGGGGTAGGGGAGAGAACAAGTAAGAATATCTTAGACCTAATAATTAATAACTCAAGTATTGCGCAATTAAGATAATACCAGAAGGGGATTCTTCAACCATTGCAACAACTTCTTCCTCCTGATTTTCAGAAGCCACACAATCATCCATGTCAGGTTGGTTCCCATTCAAAATCTGCTCATCCGGCAGATCCCCAACTGCAAACAGAAGACCATATAATATCAGGTTACAACGCTGCATGATGAGAAAATAAACAAACCAACACAAACATTTTCCAACATACACAAAAATATCACATAATACCCAAACATCCATCCATTAAAAGAACCAAGCTTTTTTCTGCAACTTTGGACCCGGTAACAATCATTTTTAAATTTCTACTTACTTTGGACCCAGTAACAATCACTTTCAAATTTCTACTTATGCAATACATTTTCCCAAAAATCACACCACTCTCCAGATTTATAATTACATTTGGTAGCATCCCATTAACGGAAAACACACACAAATTTGTGTTTTTCCCTTCCAACCCATTTTTTCCTCAAATAATCATATTTTTCCTTCACAAAAATGATTATAAATCTAGAATCATCCTATTTTCATTTTCATCACTGGGCAACCTAGAAACCCTAACAAATAAACCCAAAATAAAATAAAAAAACAATTTTTCATCAAAATACACAAATTTATGTTTTCCCTTCTAACCCATTTATTCCTTCACACAATAATTTTTTTTCTTCCCTAAAAATCATTACAAATCTACAACCAAACCCTTTTCATTTTCATCACTAAAGAACCTAAAAGATAAACCCACAATTAAAAATAAATAAATCCATCAAAATAAACCCATAATAAAAAAATATCATTTTTTCGTCAAATTAAACAAACCCATGAGCAAAAAATTCAATTTTTCATCAAAATAAACAAACCATAATGACAAAATTAAATTTTTGAACAAAAATGAAAACCTAGATAGAACAATACCGTTTTCTTTCTTGATATCTTCACGTCTCCTCTTCCTATGCCTCGCCCAATCAGCAATAGAGGTACAATTTTCAGAATCAGGTTGAGGATCAACTGGATCGGCCATGATTTCAATCCTCAAAACCCTATCAGAAAAATTACTATCATTGAAAGCAAATCCGAAATCGGCGTCGGAGCTAGAACCACCGTGAGCCCATTCGGATTCCATCACCGTAACCGGATCAAACAGATCGGAATTCAAATCCTTCATGAATGAATAAATTAAAGAAAGGGATTTTTGAGACAGAGAAGAGGGAACGGAAAAAACCCTAAGATAAGGTTGGAAATTGAAACGAAGTGGGTTTAATATAGAAGATTGTGAAAAATGAAAAAACCGTTGTAATAACAAAAATTTGTTTCAATATATGTTTCAGGAAATGAAAAAATGTCTTTAACTCTCTCTTCTAAATATATATTCTTGTAGTTTGCATTTATTTTTTCTTATGAGTTGCTTAAATATGTTTTTACTCCCTTTTTTTTTTTACTAATGTTTTTACACTCAAAAAAATGTTTTTGCTCCTACTATGAGACTTTTTTAAAAGATTTGTTTGTCCTGTATTTTCATATTTATTAATCTTTATTTTATTTTTTGAATGTTGCTCTTCGTCCAGCACTTTCCGCTCGGGCCCTGCAGCGTTGCTTAAATTACCCCTGCGTAAGTTAAGTCAGGCAGCGTGTCTTAACTTGCGCACGTTGTATTTTGTGCGTCACTTAAGCAACGCAGCGTGAATTAACTCACGCAGCAGTTACTTAAGTCGTTTATCAGCAAAACATAGACAAAGTTCCTCAATTTTCCAACTTCTCCAAACACGAAATTTTCCCCTCCAAGTGCGATTTTCACCATTCTTGCGCCATTTAAAGCCAATTTCTCCCACAATATCAAGTAAGTGATGATTACCCTACTTCATTGCATTTAGCTTGTAGAAATTTTAGTTTTTTTTTTTGAAGAAATATAACATTTTTAGGTTTTTATAAATTTTGCTTGCATGTTAGTTTTGATGATTGTTAGTGATGAATTAACTTAGGAATTGTTGTTTAGAAGTTGTTTAGAGTACAATGTGGTAGTTTAGGGTTTACAAATTGTTAGATTACCTGGTTGTTTAAAAATTGCACACTATGTGTTTGGTAAAATGTCTTTATGGTAATTATTTTGTTTTTTTGGATTGTAAAATATCAAATTAGTTAGCATATCGTTTGTTAATTTTGATTATAATATGTTTGACTGCATTGTGGTAGTTTACGGATTGAAATGACATTGTTGGAATTTTAGTGTTGTTGTTGAATTGTTGGAAATGACACAATGTGCGTGTGAAAATGTATCATTGAATTTGTGTTATGCTAAATGTTGTGCATATATGTCTCGGAGGAATACGTATTAGAGACCGCCTGAGCCGCCTCAGGATAGGAGTGACAGACTTAGGGCAGGGAGGCCTGCCCCTACTGGTAGTGCACGGAGGGAGAAACAAGCAGTACGCCCTCCTATGGTTGGTCGAGGGAGAGGTGGGGGAACGAGACTTGCTAGAGTTGATGCTGCAGGGGGGTTAACGTCACAGACGGGTCCATCCCAGACGGTGCACCCGACACAGTATCAGGAGGATTATCAAAGTGTATGAACAGGAGCATGATCAGGCCTATCATTTTCAGGAGTCTCAGCCTCAGTTGTATCAGTTTGATGCGTATCAGCAGCATCGGTATGAGGATCATCATGAGCAGCCTGGTATTGAGCAGGAGCAGCCTGATATTGAGTAGCCTCAGCAGCATGATGGTGGGGCTCGTTTTCAGGGGATGCCGAGGGTGGTGTACGAGGCCGGACCGGACGAATATGCAGGGGGGCCTTCTGAGCTGACGCTTTTACCTCACTTTGATGGACATGTGGCATGCAGAGTCTGGGTCGATGTCGATGTAACTATAATTTAATTATTATTTTTCTTATTTAATGTTAGAATTAAAATTTATGTTAGCATATATTTAATGTTTGATTTACTTATTATTTATTTAACGGTGGTGTTTGTTGTTTTTTGTTTTTGTATTTCAGTTTCGAACACCATTTTCCTAACAGGGTAATATTAAACTCTCTCAACCTACTAACACTCATCCCTCCATACTCCTTTTTTATACACAAAGAATTCCAACCAATCCAAGTTATTTTTCTTTTATCCTCACTTCCCCCCAAAAAAAAATTATTTAACATAAATGGAAGAGATTATACCTGAAGGAGCTTTGAAAAAGGAAAGTGCATAAACAGAAAGAGCAGTTAGGACGGACTTTAGAAGGATTAGGCGGTCACCAAAAGAAATGAACCGACTATGCCAAGCAGACAATCTAGATTTAATTCGATTAACAACAGGTTTCCAAAATAATAATCGGCGAGGATCATCGTCAATCAGAAGGCCCAAATAGAGGAACGATACTTTACCCAATTTGTAACCCAACACAGAAGCTGCTTCAGACAACCAAGAGGCATTAATATTGACCCCTACCAGAGAGCTTTTATGATAATTAACTTTCAGGCCAGACATAGCCTCAAACAACACGAGAATAGCTCTCAATGCATGAACATTGGCACAACTTTTCTTCCCAATGAGGAGCGTATCATCAGCAAACTGAAGATGAGACACAGACATTGAATTAGCGCCCCCCACAGAGTACCCCATAAAAATATCTACTTCAGCCATTGTTTGGATCAAAACATTCAACCCTTATGCTGCTAATAAAAACAAAAAGGGAGATATAGGGTCACCCTAGCAAAGACCCCGATCAAGAGAGAACTCCTCCGTCAGGCTACCATTCACCAAAACTGATGCAGTAGCGGTGCAAACACACTCTTTTATATTCTTTATTTTCATTTTAAGTGTTGGTTATTTAAATTTATATATTTTTTAATTGTCCTTTGAAGAAAATTTATGTTCTTATACATGAAGATGTGTTTGATCCGCTAAACAGTAAGTATTATACATAACAACAATCAATAAACTTTAATGGTATTGAATAATTTTTTATCTTATAAGATTTTTTATGGACAAAAGATTATTTTGGTATTCTAAACAATTTGTATGTGAGATAAAAAGTTGTATTTTGGTTTAGTGAGGAACAAGAATTTCAGTTTTTATCATGTCTTTTGCATCCGGTTTGTCATATGCCCAATAAATAGTTCTACAAATCAAACATTGTACAACTAGAGTTGTTTTGTCTTGTACTTAATTTTTTTAGAAGATCAAACACATCATAACTCTCTAGCAATATAATAGATGGATGGATTTATTTATTTATTTTCTTCAAACACATTATTTATCTATGTCCATAAATATTACTAATCTTTTTTTGATGTACAAAATAAACGCATTAAATTTATTGATATTTTTTTATTATATTTGAAATAGGTCAAGGTTGCGTATAATAAAAGACAAGGGTCCATGAGTTAGCTGATAAAATTGTTAGGCAGAACGTCAAGATCATGGTTCAATTCACGTCTTATCTACTTGTGTGTGTGAGTTTCAATAATTTGTTATTTCGTCTACCTAAAAAAAACAGAGGGAAGTAAGAAATAGGTCAAGGTTGTGTATAATAAAAGACAAGGGTCCATGAGTTAGCTGACAAAATTGTTAAAATTGTTAGGCAGAACATCAAGATCAGAGTTCAATTCACGTCTTATCTACTTGTGTGTGTGAGTTTCAATAATTATTTGCTATTTTGTCTATCTAAAAAAACAGAGGGAAGTAAGAGTATTAAAGGTAAAAAGGTCAACCATTTCTAAAGTTTAGGTTTAAATGCACCTTTGGTCCTTCTATTTTTAAAAAGAACGAAGTTTTGGTCCCCCCATTTAACTTTTTCGGAAGTATGAATTGGGACCTTAATATCAACGACCTATTTTCTGTAAAAGAAACTTATGAGTTGATATCTAATTTTGCAGTTGTAGCAGATTACTATCTGTATTAAGTTAGTTGGAACAATTTGGTCGTTGAAGATTTTGTTATTTGTGAGGAGATTACTTAATGATTTGATTCCAACAAACTTTTTTGAAATGTGACATAGTTAACATTTATCTATAATGCACAAATTTTGGAAGACTAAAAGTGTATTTATGCCTAAAATTTACTAGCTTTTTTGAAATGTGTAAACAATCTTAAAATGAAAATTAAAAATTAAAAATTATTGTATCTCTTTCTTTGATGAAAAAAATAGTATATATATTATTAATTTCGTCAATTTGTATTAAAATAAATCTTACTATTATATTATATATATAAAGGGGTGATGAATTTTGGTTGGACTTTCTAGAGTAATGCTATATTGTAGGTCTTACTTAAAAAAAAAATAAGAAGAATTTATGTTAATATTTAATATATTGTTGGTGTTTTGGATCGACATTTGACCCATTTACTTAGGCCCAATACCATTCAAAGCTCAAACGCCACGTTTGGCAAAGATACTTGCGGCACACCCCTTACATGCAAGGGGGGTACACGAAGCGAAAGAGATTGGTTCAAACGAACCACAACGTCTCTCTCCACGTTCCTGCAATAAACACCCTGGCGAACGAACCACAACGTCTCTCTCCACGTTCCTGCAATAAACACCCTGGCGGTTACACTTTCCACGATTTCGTAACCGCCAGAGTCAGGTGTGCCATTACAACGGCTCTGCAGCCCTCCACCTCTATAAATAGGGGACTTAATGGAGTCCCCAAGGTAGAATTTATCTCTTCATCTAAACCCTCATTCCCTCTGATCTCTACTTACTTGAGCGTCTGAGTGCCTGCAGGTACACACCCCATCCGCTCCAAAAAAAACTTTGGCGCATTTCACCACCACTTAAACCACCACATTCAAAGCACCGGCAGTCACCTTCTGATCATGTACGATCAGTTGGTGACAATGAGAAAGATAAATTTGGTTTGGTGGGGTTGTTACAATTCTAAAGTCACAACTCACAAACACATACATATACTTTTAATCAAAATTGAAATTTTATATAAAAAAAAAAAAAAATCACCTTCATAAATTACACGCATTAGTACAATAAAATAGTGGATAGGATTTCTTAAAAAAAATAATCTATTGATGTTTAAGTATGACATTTATGATATATGCTTGGAACTTTGCATGATTTAAAGAATGTGATGTGATGCGAAAGAAAAATAAAAGAATGTTGGGAACTATTTTTTTTTGGAAGGAAGAATGTTGGGAACTATTGTATTGTTAGGAGATACGACATTGCATAACCAACCATCTTTAAATCATGTATTGATTGATGAACACACCTTCATCGTCTTCGATTTTAGTTTCCAAGTAGCTTCATCATCATGTGAATCTCCCTATTCAACAACCATGATTGTTGTAATTTTATTACTCCTCAAGGATCTGACATCTCGATCAACTATACGGACCGACTCAAACTGATAAGCTAAATCTAACTTCAAATCAATGATTTTCAATTCCACTGACTGAAAAGGATCTGGTATGAATTTCCTCAACTGAGAGACATGGTCTAATATGTATGAGTATCTGAAATGGTCCAGTATACCTCGGGTTGTTTCTATATCCTAAATACTCATCGTAACCCCAACTTAGGTGTACCCTTAGGAAGACATGATCACATTCGCTAATACTCTAAGGGTCTCCTACTTTTATTGCATAACTTTTCTATCGACTTTGTGTCGTTCTCATATTTTCATGGATAGATTTAACCTTCAAAGTGGTCTCTTGAATAATATTTGGTCTCAATAACCTTTATCTCCAACTTCTACCCAACATAAATGAGTCATACACTTCCGTCCATATAATGCTTCATATGGAGCCATTCTTATGCTGGAATGATAACTGTTGTCGTTGGCAAGCTCAATCAGAGGTAAATGGTTACTCCAGTTTCCTCTGTCTTCCATAATACAAGCACAAAGCCTATCATCTCTGTCTGACCGTCTGTTTGAGGATGATGGGATGTACGCATCTTGAGTTGGGTCCTTAAAGCCCTTTAAATGCTTTCCAAAATTGGGAAGTAAAGATGGGACCCCTATCTAACACAATACTCATTATAACCCCATGCAACTTAACAAAATCTGAGATGAACAGTTTTACATACTGCAATGCCTTATAGGTGGATTTAACTGGTAGGAAATGAGCAAATTTGGTTAAGCGATCGACAATTACCCAAATTGAATCATGACCTCTTTGAGTACGAGGTAATCCACCTACAAGGTCCATGGATATTTGTTCCCATTTTCATTGTGGAATCTCCAAATGTTCAAGTAATTATGCAGGTCTCTGGTGCTCAATCTTAACTTGTTGGCAAACTATGCACCTTGCAACAAACTCAACAATTTTTGTTTTCATTCTGGGACACCAATAGTCTTTGTTCAAATCATGACACATCTTGGTCGCACCGGGGTGAATAGAAAAATTACTCTTATGGATCTCTTCTAGAATTAATCTCTTTCATTCTGCAACATTAGAAACACATATTGTGCCTTTAAATAATATTGCTTCATCCGGTGCTAGGGTAAATCAGGTTCCCCATTCTCCTTTTAAGATCCAAATCCAATTCCTAAGCGTGTGCAATCCTTGATCGTAAATACATGTGATTTCCAACCTATACAATAGAATTCCACTCTCTACTTATGTGACATCAAGGTTGAGATCTCTGGACCTTTCATACAAATTGCACATATGTATCATCAGTTCTGCTCTAAGTAAGGTCTTCTTACTTAAAGCGTTTGCTACTACTTTTGCTTTTCCTAGATGATACTTCAAGTCAAAGTCAAAGTCTTTCAAATATTTCATTCATCTCCCATGTCTCGTATTCATTTCTCTTTGGTCGAACAAATACTTCAGACTCTTATGGTCACTAAAGAGATCAAACTAAGCACCATACAAGTGATGTCTCCACACCTTCAATGCATGGTCTATTGCTGCTAACTCAAGGTCATGAGTAAGATAATTCTTTTCATGAGTGTTGAGTTGTCTAGAGGCATAAGTTGCTACATCGTCGCCTTGCATTAATACGATGTCAAGTCCCTTGGATAATGCATCACATAACACAATATATCTCTTAGCAAATAATAATATTTAAGTACAAAATAATTTGCAAATCAAAACAGACAACACCTCCCTCACAGATCCCGTTGTACTTTTTTTTTTTGGCTTTCGCACCAGTTTCCGACTTACCAAAGGTGAACGACTAATTCGGCTCATGCGTGGAGACATGCGCACTGGTCAAGCGGTGTTCCCCTGAAAATTGAACCATGTATTCCTCGGATACGTCCTTGGAAGGAGCTCCTTGCCACTGGAGTCCAAACAACTTGGTTGATCCCGTTGGACTTTAGGGTACTTCAAATACAATGTCTGAATTGATTAGTGCATAAATCTTACGAGGTTTGGTGGACATTCAAATATGTCGGAGGATTTACGTATCGACCCGAACAATTTATTTTGTTTTACCGTTTTTATCATGTCTATTGTATAATTTGAAAACTTTTTGTTTTTTAAAGTAAATCTTAGGCCTGCCAAGCATTCAAATATTAGAGTAATGACATAACAATTTTTTTTAGAGTCTTATACATTTCTATTGTTTAATGAGTTATGGTTTTTATAGAGTATATTTTAGTCGAAATAGGAGTTTTAGCTTTCCATTCTAGTTACTCGCTCCGTCCCTTATTAAATGACATGTTTGATAATATACAATTTTGATCTGACATACTTTAACTGTATTTTTATACTAATATACAAAGATAAATAATAGGCTTAATTAATGATTTAGTCCCTTAAGTTATTTGTTGGTTACATTTTGGTCCCATAAGATATTAACATTACGTTTTGGTCCCTTAACTTGTAATATGTTAGTCAAATAAATCCTTTCCGTTAAATTTTATAAAAAAAACTATTAATCTTCATCATTGAACCCAGAATTCATCACTCTTCATCATCAAAACTCAAAATTCATCACCCATTCATCTTCATCATTAAATCCAGTAATTAATTTTTTCCCCAAAGATAAAGCTTTTAGCTCCAAATATTTCTATGGCTTTTAAGTTGGAAGATTTGTTGTTATTGTTGTTGTTTTTATTGTGCTATGAATGAAAAGAGATGAGGTTGTTATTGTTGGACTTGTTATAAGTAAATGATGTAATGAATTGGGGTAGACGAGAGAATGAAGAATTGGGGTAAAAGAGATGAGGTTGTTACCGTAACTGGGAAAGGTAATCCACATGAAGTATGAATGTGAATCCATGAAGTTGATTTGAAGTTTGATAAACATGGTTTTGAATTTGGGAAAAATTGAACATTCAAGTTTTAATTGAATTATAGAGTTTGTTGGGGTTTTATTTTTTGATTTTTTTGAGTTTGATGTTGAAGGGAGGTGATGAAGTTTTTAGATTTTTCAATGGAGCTAATGAATAGAGTTGATGAAGGTGGTGAATTTTATTGAAATTCTGGATTTAATGATGAAAGGGATGAAGATTAACAGATTTTCACCCAATTTAACGGAAATGATTTATTTGACTAACAGACTATAAGTTAGGGGACCAAAACGTAACATTAATAACTTATGGGATCAAAATGTAACCAACAAATAATTTAAGGGACCAAATCATTAATTAAGCCTAAATAATGTCATATAAGATATTGTTGGATTCGTCTCGATGAATATTTTCAAAATATTAATTTTTCATAATTCTTTTAAACAGATAATTAAGATATTAAAGATAAAAAATATGAATCGGTATATGTGTCAGAATCAATTAGGTCATCTAATAAGGGACGGAGGGAATAACTTTCTAGAGCAGCGTAATGCAAACCTTGTGAGGTGTAGTGTAATCATGATATGCAGGGCCGTTCCTACAAAAATGGAGGCTCGGCTCTCAAATAAAAATAGGCCCCTAGTCAAAATAAAAACACAATTTTTTTAAAAGAGCAAAAAAAATATATAATGTTTTTTATTTAATTTTTTGAGAGAATAATTATCATGTTTGTTTTTTTTAAGAAATAATTATAATATTTGTTGTTAGAGTTTATTGGAAGAAGAGGAGATAATATTTAGGATATATAAACCTCAAATCCATAAAAATTAGGCAAAAAAAGAAGCCCTATTTTGCTGGAAAAAAATTAAATGAAAAAATAAAAATCAACCCTCACAAGAGTTGAACCATACACAAGTTTGACATCTCCAAATTTTACCACTAGAGTCATGACGTCCATGTTGTAAACTTTTCAATGCTATTGGTATATACTAAAATTTTCAGTACATTATATATATATATATATATAAACAAAAAAAAAAATTGGGCCTCAAAATTGGGAAGACTCAACTCAATAGAGTTGTTTGCACCTCCCTCGTAGACGGCCGTCATGATATGTTTGGGAATTCCAGTTAAATAATTATTAATGCCATTACTACTCCTTTTCTTTCATGTCTCCACCATAAAACCACCATCACAGGTCAACATTAAATCAGACCTAGTCTCTCCATTCGATAACCATTAGCCAAAATAACCATCTGACTAAACCTAGTCTCCTTCCAGAAAACTTTAGGCAACTTTTATAAAAACATAATTTTAAAATGAGTTAACTTGAAAATGGTCATTTTTTAAAGTGAGTTTTCGTACCACCTTAGGGCACTTTTAGAAGCGCCACCACTCAATGAGATGACAACTTGGGAAAAAGAAATTATATGGTAGAAGTATCCATCAGCAAATTATTTCATATCATGTAATTTTTTATATTTAATTATTTTAAAATTTTGAATTAAAATTTCCCATCCATTCCACTTCACCCATACTTTTCATAGTTAGCTGCTAGAATACCTAGTAAGTTTAAGGTACACACCCATTCTGGTAGAAGGTGAAACTCGATGAGGAAACCCTAAACATAAACAACCAAGCCATGGAGGATTCCTTCCTAGCTTCCACTTATTTTAGATTATTAGACAAACAAATATTATCAAAATTTGTTTACATTAAATTCTGTGTATGGAATAATTTTTGGATTGAGACTGATCCTCTACTAGCTTCCTTGGCAGTCTAAGTTATCACACATTGTTCCTTGGCAATTAAAGAACGGATGGGAGAATAACTTATATCTGATTAGAAATATGAATTTTATGATTTCTATGAATTTTATGATTTCTCACATCTTTAGAGAAGATAATCACTATGCAAATAAATTAGTCAACTTAGAATTAGCAGTTGTCAATTTCACCTAGTGAAATTTTATTCCTTTAGAAATTTTAGAAGACTTAACTAAAAATAGGTTAGGTCTCCAAATTATAGATTTTGCTCATTGTTTTGAGTGTCAGGTTTCGCCCTCCCTCTTTGTAATCCTTTTTCTCTTTAATATATTTTGGGCCCCTTTCCTCCTTGGACACACCTTTTTGATAAAAGAAAACATATATATTTACACATGCTTCAGTGGAATTGTATTATAATACCACTTTATGAATTGTGAAATTGTATTATAATATCACTTTAAGATTTCTTCCTAAAATATCTTATAAAAAAATATAATTTGATTTGTTACACAAGTATGATCGTGACGTTGTAAACATATTAATTCTTCATAATAAAATAGAAAAAAATCTTATTTCCACAAAAAATATAATAATATACGATATATATTTCCATAAAAAAATAATATATATACAATACAGATACACTTCCTTAAGAAATTTATACACAAACGTACAACTCTTGAGAATTGACAATGATATGTCGGCTACATAAGAAGTAGGGTGTTCGCGGACTGAATTGGTTCTTCTGAGGACAAATCAATCAATTTAATCCCTTCAGTTTTGTTATTTGTTTATCCAATTAATTTATATTTATTCGATTTGTTGCAAAATTCTTTCCCAAAAAAGAGACATGGAAGTTGACCTCACCTATAAAAAAAATAATGCATAACGTTAGTGAAGAAAAACTCTACAATCGAATATAGTCATATATATAATTATAATTATAAACTGAAAAATAAAATAAAAGTTTGAAAGGAAGAAGAACGGTATGAATTTAATTTGTGCATAGGTTTGACAATGTTCTATCCATATGGAGCTCCCTTCAATCCAATACGAAAACATCAAGGTATTCTCATCTCCCAATTCATGCAAACCTTTGACCTTTGAACTTTAAGAAAATTGTTACAAAGTCAGAGGTATTCATGAACTAGCAGCAGAGGACTACCATCATCTCCTTTTAGAATTGGATTTTAGGGAACTCCATCTAAACTGACACTTATACTAACAAACTAACAATCACTTTGTGATACGAATATATAAAGGAGAGAAAGCAATGATATATATATATATATATATATATATATATATATATATATATATATATATATATATATATATATATATATATATATAGAAGAGAGAAAGCAAGGATTGGAATAACCATCATTGAGAGGCCTCAGTTTATATAGGCTTAAAAATAAAACTTTAACCAAATCTAAACCATTAGATATAATGTATAAAATATGTTAAAAAATATAAAATAAGATATTGATGTAAAATAAATATGTTTTATATAATAAGAAAATATCTTGATGGAAATTTAATAGGAAAATATTTTGTGTTTATATTCAGTTTTTTTTTTTTTGATAAATACATAAGTTGATGAACTTAGAAAAGGTCAAAATGTCTACATAGTATGGGTTACAATATTAGGAGGTAAAATAAACCGGATTTGGATTTTAAAGAAGATGTTGGTCCTCAATTAAGGTTTAGGAAAACGTATATGTTGGTTTTCAATTAAGGTTTGGAAAAACGTATATATTTTATTAAATGGAATGTAATCGCATTAGCCTTCTCTATTCCTTTTTCTTTCGATGGTTTTGGCCTAGTACCCCTCTTGTAAACATTTTTTCGTTTTTTTTTTAAATTTTTTTTTAATAATATTACATATTGGAAAGACGGTAGAGGATAAGGGCTTCTGTTGGGTGCCAACTTAGTTGGGATGTTTCATATCCTCTCGAATACCTGACCTTTCTCTTGGCCTTATAAAAAAAAAGTTTAGAATATCTCAAAAAACTTCTAAAATAAAGACGTATATTTCCAAAAAAAAAAATTGAAACATGATCTTAATTTTTTATATAATTTTTTTTTTAATTTTTATTATGTTAACCCTCTGCTTCATTCCAATTAAAAAATATCTTGATTAGAATTTGTTAGGAAAATAATGTGTTTATATTTAGGCTAAAATATTGTTTTGGTCTCTGCAAATATGCCTCGTTTTGGTTTTAGTCCCTACAATTTTTTTTTGTTGTTTTTGGTCCCTGCAAATATGCCTCATTTTGGTTTTGGTCCCTGGCTCCACTTTTGTGATGATTTGCACACGTGGCACATGATGCTGAACCCATTTATTAGAGAAATAGTCCCTGCAAAATCTTTTGATTTTGAAAAAGGTCCCTGGGAACTATTTCCAAAAACAAAATATTTTGCAGGGACCAAAAACAACAATTTTTTTTTTTACAGGGACTAAAACCAAAACGAAGCATATTTGCAGGGACCAAAACCATATTTTAGCCTTATCTTATATTTATTGATTTTCTTTCTGTAAAATCATAAGTTGATGAAATTAGAAGAGGTCTTGATATCTAGAGAGTTTGGTTACAATATATTTTTTTGTCAAAAGGTTGGTTACGTACAATATTATGATGTACTATAAACCATTTAGACATTAAATAAGATAATTGTGCTCGATTAAGGTTGGGAAACATATATTTTGTACTAAATTGCATATAATCACCGTTTAGAATATTTCTAAAAACCTCTCAAAAAAGAATAGGAAGAAAAACATCTTGAAATTGAAAGGTGGCTCTTAATTTTTTATATAAAAGGTACATTTTTATTTTTATTTTTATGTTAGCCATTCGATTCACTACAATTAAAAAAGATCAACTGCTCTCAATAAATTTTGATTACACATGCTTCAATGAAATTATACTATAATATATCACTGTATGATTTTTTTTTGTTTCAAAATCCTTAGAGAAAATATAATTCGATTTGTTTCACAAAATTGAGTGTGACGTTGTAAACATAATAAATCTTTATAATAAAATAGAAAAAAAAAATCTAATTTCCACAAAAAATATAACAATATACAATATATATACAATACATATACATTTCCTAAAGAAATTTATACACAAAGGTATACAACTCTTGAGAATTAACAATGATACTTATATTTTAAGTGTTTGGAATAATTTCTTCCAGGCAACACAATTCATCAGACATTAAAATTGTTTGGAATAATTTCTTCATGGCAACCTAATTCATCACACCAGCAAAGTTTAATTTGTATTTATTTGGCGTGTTGCAAAATTCTTTCTCAAAAAGAGACATGGAAGTTGGCCTCACCTATAAAAAAAATAAAAAAATAATGCATGACGTTAGTTAAGAAATTAAAACTCTACGATCAAATATAGTCATATATATAATTATAATTATAAACTGAAAAATAAAATAAAAGTTTGAAAGGAAGAAGAACGGTATGAATTTAATTTGTGCATAGGTTTGACATTGTTCTATCCATATGGAGCTCCCTTCAATCCAATACGAAAAGATCAAGGTATTCTCATCTCCCAATTCATGCAAACCTTTGACCTTTAAACTTTAAGAATATTGTTACAAAGTCGGAGGTATTCATGAACTAGCAGCAGAGGTCTACCATCATCTCCTTTTAGAATTGGATTTTAGGGAACTCCATCCAAATTGACCCTTATATTAACAAACTAACAATCACTTCGTGATATGTATATATAAAAGAGAGAAAACAAGGATTGGAATAACCATCGCTGGGAGACCTCAGTTTATATAGGCTTAAAAATAAAACTTTAACCAAATCTGAACCATTAGATATAATGTATAAATATGTTAAAAAATATCAAATAAGATATTTATGTAAAATAAATGTTTTATATAAGAATAAAATATCTTGATGGGAATTTATTAGGAAAATATTTTGTGTTTATATTCAATGTTTTCTTTTTCAATAAATACACAAGTTGATGAACTTGGAACAGGTCCAATTGTCTACATAGTTGGGTTACAATATTAGGAGGTACAATAAACCGAATTTGAACTTTAAAGAAGATGTTGGTTCTCAATTAAGGTTTAGGAAAACGTAGGCTAAAGAAAATTATACACAAACGTACAACTCTTAAGAATCGAGAATGATACCTAGGCTATATTAGAAGTATTTGGAATAATTTCTTCATGATAACACAATTCATCACACAACAAAAGATTAATTAGTATTCATTCGTTGCGTTGCAAAATATTTTTCTCAAAAGAGACATGGAAGTTAGCCTCACCTGTAAAAAAAATAAAAAAAAAACTATATATCATTTAAAGAAGAAAAACGCTAACACAACGATATTTCCTTCCGTATTTTTTTTGGATAAGTTGGGAGAAAGGACAAACATCAAGAGGCAGCACCGACATCCCAATTAGTTGACATCCAATGAACCTCGATCGTATGCCACATATTTCTTTCAGTATAGTTTCACTTCAAATTTCAAAAAACTAGAATCAACTATCTTTGCGGGCCTCATTGGTTTTCCTTCAGCAATCTGCTACATGTGATTTTTTCTGTACTCACATACACATAAATTATTTATAAGTGAGACAGATCAATAATTTAAGACAAAAAAGTATTCAACCATTAGATAGTAATCATAAGACAATTAAGACAATGACTTAAATTAAAAGATCAAGGCAACATTATAAATTAAAATGAGGTTTTAGTTGAGAAAGTCCAATTTTGGAGCTCCCTTCACTCCAATACAAAAAGATCAAGGCAACCCTATCTCCAAATTCATGCAAACCCATGACTTTGGTAAGTTTCCAATGTGCAAAGTCAAAGGTAACCATGAACAAGCAGCAAGGGTAAACTATCACCTCCTTTTAGACTTGGAGTGCGGAGAGCCCCAAATTAGGTTTATATTAATACCCAAATTAAGTCCTATAGATTAATTGTAAAAAATATAAACTATAAGAAACTACACAACTAAAGTATTTCCTAAGGAAGAGCTAGCTAGAGAAGAGATTGTGATGCTTGAAAACTTACAAAACATTGGCTTATATAGGCCAAGCAAGACTTGCTTGATGTGAACTTTTGCCCATTAAATTTGACCCGAATATCTTTTATTTATTAGAAAATCTCAAAATATGGATCTTGATGTTTGAGGATTGGTGAAACCGTGTATTAATTTTAACATAATTGAGGATCTTTTGCTTTAATTGTCTGATTGGAATTCAGAGTTGATAGTGTGCAATGATGCATAATTTTATTAGTTAATTAATGGTAGCTTGCGTGGCATATAATATAATATTTGGGTGTTGATAACATATATATAAAATAAGGATTTTTCTAACATGTGCAAATTTGCACATGTTAAGGATACTAAAGTAGTAAGTTTATATTGGAACTTGTGTATTTTACATTAAATATATATTCTTTTTTATAACAAGTGTGATTTTCAATAAAAAGTTGCTTCTTTTAGTATCCTTAACATGTGCAAATTTGCACATGTTAGAAAAATCCATAAAATAATAGAGTGGGTGCATGAGCTCAACCTAGGACCTATTGATTTTGAGATGGATGCGAAGAGAGTGGTTGATAGTTTTTTATCTTCTCGATATGATGTTATTGAATTTGGTATCATTATCCAATATTGTAAAACTCTCTTTATGCATTATTATGAAAACTCGACTGTTGAGTTTGTACGGAGACAAGCAAATGAGGTTGTTCATAAATTAGCTAAGGCGACCTTATTGTCAACTAGTCTCCAAGTTCTATTTGAAATACCAGATTGTATTGAAAATACTTTGATTAATGAAATGTTATAAGTTTGTTTTCTCTAAAAAAAAATACAATCATATAGGAGAAATGCTCTTTAAAATACCTTTTAAGTCTTTAGAATACACTTTTAAAGAAGAAATACTAACAAGTGTTTTAAAGTACCTTTTAAAAAGTTTAAAATAAAAATGTTATTTTAAAATTTTTGCATACAACACATTAAAACATTAAAAATTATTTTTTTTTATATAAAATTTATCATTTGTTTCTTTGAATCCTTAACGAATGTCATGGAAGTGCTCGACTCTATATGAAAGGAGATAATTTTTTTTACTCAACGGGATATCATTTCTCAAGAATACAATGACAATGAAAAAAGACTAAAAAAATAAATTGTACAGTGATCGTTTGATTAGATTTCCACTTCAACTTGGTGTGGTGATCGTCAATGTGTTTTATGTTATTAATTTGGATGCTATGAATTTATTTGCAAATATCATGCTGAATTTGTGTTTATTTCTATATTCTCTAAAAAATTGAACGAATTAATAACATGATCAAAGAGATTAGGGAGAGTTTGCCGCCTATTTAGGTCTCACAAAGCTCAAGAAATTAATTATGCACGAGAAGGACATCCAATTTACAAAAAAAAAAAGAGATGAAGATCCATTTCATATGAGAAATTAGAAATAAACTTGAGACTTTAGAGCTTGATACAAAGGAAAAATCTTTAAATGATTTGATCAAAAATAGTAAATGAATACATAAAATGCTCTATATATAGGGCTTGTGAGAGACCAGCCAACTAATTTTACGTTAACGAACTCTAACTATTTTCTTTATTTTTTATTTTTTTTTCGAAAACTCGGTATCCGATCCAAGAATCGACTAACAAAATTTTATTAACAAACTATAACTTCTTATTTTCAAAAATATAGTTTCTTTTAGTAAAAAAAATTGTATCATTTACTTTTTTTAGGAAATGTATCAATTATTTATTGAGTCAAGATGTGACTTTTTGATTCAAAGTAACAGTTGGGGAATAATTGATCTTCAATATTGAGTCAAGATATGACTTTTTGATTCAAAGTAACAGTTGGGTTAGAATTGATCTTCAATATTTGATTTATATTTTGGACCCCCAAATCAATTCTAAGAAAAGAAAAAGCAAGGTTAACAACATTTTAAATTGTTGTGCTCGGTAAAAAAACATTAAGCATGTGGTTATGAGTTCAATCACAAAACAACTTATATGAAATATGACGTGTTCAAAGATCTCAAATGATTTGTTTCTAACTTTTGGATGAAAGATATATTGGACATTTCGTCTAAGTGTCTAAAGTGGATTATGATGAATTCAAGAATTCTTAATTTTTGTGTGGAATAAAATCAATTTTAGATTATTCATAAATCCTAACTTAAACGATAAAAATGTCAAAACTAATAGGTCGAATGTCGTGACCAAGGTTTAAACCCTGACCCCTCGCTTGTGTGTGTGGTTCAATGATCATTTGTCATTTTGTCTATCTCCATAATTTATTTCTACTTTTTTTTAGCAAATTTATTTCTACTTTTAACATTTTTAAAAGATTACTACCAAATCCATTCAAGAAAAAAAAAAGATTACCACCAAATAATTTTATAAAGCAAGTGAAAAGTGGTTGTGTTGGACCGAGCTACTAATTTTAGGGTACGACTTTTCTCCCAACAATTTTTACTCATTTCCAACAAAATAGTATAATGTAAGTTAACTTACGCATGAGTATTTTGTGTTGGAAATGAACAAAAATTGTTATGAGAAGAGCAATTTTCCTAATTTTATACCCCAAGTGAAGTGAGAATGTTGTTTGGTTTTCTTCATGTGACAAAAAAGTCACCTAACAAGTTACACCTGGTTGAACAATTTGAGGGGCTTATCAAACAATTACCTTACAAGTTTAAATTGGACAAAGAAGTCAATGATGTCTCGCATTCAAAATAATATCGATGTACGACTAATTAGGTGTAATATAAAAATAAAATAAAAACTAATAGTAGATGTAATATTTCTACTCTTTCTGTTGTCATGTAGAGATGTTTGTAGTTCTTCTATTAAGCACCTGTTTGGTTTAGCAGTGAGACAACCAAACGCGCGTTTCTAACCAAATCTGCCGTGGAAATAGGAATCTGGAAAACCAAGCTTCCATGTTAACGGGATTTCTAGATGCAATTTTGAAAAAGGCAATGACACCCCAAACATATACTAAGGCTTTCTCACCCTTTTGAAATTTAGGGAAAAACCCAACATAAAAAACATTGATGTAAACTCAATGGATGTTAGGGATCAATGCACCAATATAGATGTAATATTCTACTTTTTCTGTTGTCATGTAGAGATGTTTGTTTCCTAAAAAAAAAAATGTAGAGATGTTTGTAGGTTTTCTTCTATATAGGCTTTAGCATCCCTTTAAAAAATTAGGGCAAAAATCCAACATAAAATACATTGATGTAAACTCCATCATGCATGGCACGATTCAATTCACTATTTTATTGCAAAGCTGAAGCTTATGAATGACACAACAAACTAATTTCACACTCAGTCAGCATTAGCAACAACTCCCATCCCAATCCCAGAACCCTTTAGAAGCCATTTGAGTATTATTCTAAAATTTGTGAGCAAGTAGTGATAGCCATTTAGAAAAAGCAAAGTTTATTTAACCTTTATTTGTCACATCTCCACCAAGGAAACCCCACCTTTGTATACGTAAGAGCAGGCGTGGATGTCACTTCTCAACCAACCAAACCATGACAGCATTTATCACATTTCAAAAGTGCATGGCATATACTAATTGACTCATCCATAAATCAAAGAGGGTTAAATTGAGCGCTTAAAGTATAAACACTTAATCTATGAAGATGAAGATCACACAGACACGAAGACTATACTGGCACAACAACATTGATAATAGTTTAGAAAAAACAAATTAACTGAATAGAATCATGAGTCAATATCTGACACCGACATGTGCTAGAACTTAGACATTGGACACACCTTCAATCAAGTGTCGATGCTACATAGATGCTTATCATATAAGTGCTTATGTTTGACCTATTTTTATAACAAAAGGTAACATAAAAGTAAAATTATTTTCATTAGCTATCTTAAAGAGCTTATGGAAATAAACAGAAAATATTTATATACATGTCATGCATTGTTTCCATAAATTCTATCAAACAAGCTTACTAGTACTGCCACTAAATAAACTCAAAAAAGTTAATCCAAACACACCCGGAAATGGGTGCGGAAACTGATGGAGACTGGTGAAGCAGATAATGATGCATACCTTCATCATTCTCAATCTAATACATGTTTTTAAAGCATTAGGAAATTGGTTTACTAGTCTCAAATAATCTTCTTTAAACCAAACTATAGACATGCCATTTTCAGATCAACCAATCAAATAAATTTAAATGCACAATACCACCTAGTTTTCAGGAAAAACAAATGAGAATCTGCGACAGCGAAATTTTCTGCTTTGATTAATGAGATCGAGTCAAACAGCAACAGTTAAGTAGATATATAGTACATCTCATTGTAATCCATATAGAATGAGCAACTAAAAATTTAATTATATAGCTCTGTAGTATTTTTCAAATGTTTAAATAAATTTCAGTGTCCATGAATCATCATCTTTAATCAGCAAGTTGAAACACAGAAATCTAAAAACAGCAGAGAAAATTGCCAGAAACTTGACACAATTGTCAATAGTAGCTATTAGATTCTATAGAAAACAGCAAACTATGGAGCAATTTCAAGTCTCGGCTCAAAGCAAAAACCAGTGAAAAGCTGTAGAGGAAACCTTTTTGTTACTGGACATTTATGTGACCATTTCCATTGTTTAATGTTCATGTCAAATGTGAGAAGTGCAGGAGAACCATAGCTTTGAATATATATTAGATCATCAATGCCACTGCTAGCAAAAACATCATCAAACTCTCCAAAGCCTTGGAAGTATTTGTTAGGCATTCGGACGATCTCTTCCCACCTCCTATCACGAAGAACCCAGATACCGATTCCTTTGATTATGCCCGGTCGATCAGGTTTGCCGATTCCTCCAACCATTACAAGCTTCTCCTTCATATTCATTAGGCGGGCACATGTCAGAGAACATGGTACAGGAATAGAGCTCAAGCTAGCTTGAGAAAATCGGTTGGAGATACAATATGCGATTAACGCGTGACGGTTTTCTAGTGGAACACCTCCGGTATAGTAAACTACAAAGTAAAGCACACCATTGCATATCACACTCTCATCACCGCCCCTCCACCCGGTCAAAACCTCGGTTAGTGGCGTCAGCCATGCCTCCTCCTTCGAATTGTATACATGAATTGAGATATCCCACTGAAAAAAGTTTCCAGGGACTTGATTTGATTTAACAATTGCCACGGTATAACCATGTGATTCCTTGTCGACTGAAATTGCTAATGCACTGTAATCAGAATTCATCCCTGGAGGCTTTTGAAGCATCCTGAAACTTTTAGTAATAGGGTTGCACATGCATAGTTCAGTTCTGTTTTCATTGTCCATGAAGCAAACTAAGCCATATGATGAAGAAATGAACCAATTAGAAGTTCCAATGAAGGGGAGTTCAATGCAATTCCATTTCCGAAGGTTAGGATCATAAGCATGACCAGATGGTTCATCAGAGCTGGTGAACATAAAATACCAAGGTTTCTGAGGTAGCAAATGTGAAGGGTTCGATAAAAACCTTTCAAAAACCGTGTGCCATCTTTTACACACGCAGCTTGCTCGGAAAATGCTTACAATGGGAAGATAGGACAGGATACGCTCCAATAAATCATCAGGCAAAATTATGTCCACAGAAACAACACTGACTTCTTCATCAATTTCCTCACCAAGTTCCAAATCAAAGTCCTCAGTCTCCTTTTGCATGATGTCATCATCATAGTGGCTGATCCATGCTATTTCTCCAGCCATAATAGAGTCAAAAGACGAGGCCTAAATATTTAAGAACAATCAGCTAATTGTTAAAACAAAATAATAAAGAAAACCAAAGATTTTAGCACCCGGATATATACTAGACCATGGAATTTCACCTATACAGAGTGAAGCACCACTCGACACAATAAAAAGAACAATTTCAACCGCACAATAAATAATACCATCAAAAGAACATAAACAATATCAAATGCACACACAACAAAAATCTCTTCTGATCATGGTAAATGTAAAAAGGGTGAATTGGACAAAATAAAGCAAGTGCCAAGGGCATACCCATCAGATTTTACCGTGATAAGTAGACTCATACAAAAAAAAGTAATCTCCTCTTAAAATGAAAACTACACAAAATCTGAACCTGACAAGGGGGCCACATAAAGGGATAATGAGAACTTATAGCGATTACATATCTTCCAGTGTTGTCAATCGTGGAACAACAAAATAGCAATTAGTTTAAATTCCACTATGCTACAAAACACTATAGCAACCATTTGACAACACTTTGAACTAAATAGTGACTTGTATAAAATTCTACTATGCTACGGCGCAATAGCGCGCCTATTTGACAACACTACTTTTATGTATCTTACAAGTCTAAATGTTAAGGAAAATAATACTATAGCTTTTACTACATCAGAAAATTTGGTCTAGTCCCTGAGTTCCTAGGTCAGATCACAAACTGATTTCGTATTAGCAATCAAAGACAAGTCCTACACGTGAAATATCCTTAAAATGGTTTGATGTTTTGAAACAAACATTGGTATGTACCTAGTAGCAGCACTAACAAAAAGCCAGGTAAAACAATACAGTGCATGTCCGAATTTGCAGTGAGTTTAGCAAAATCGCTGTAAACCACACCTCAAATACCTACCCTGATTCCATACATAAACATACAGTATTGAAAAACATAAAAACACAATTCTCACATTCATCATATGAAAGTATTTAACAAACAGAAGTTATTATTCTTACAAATTCACATGTGTATCACATTATGTTCAGCACAAAGCACAATTAAAAACCATCCCAACAACTCATAACACTACAATTGTCTGATTCATTTCAAGCAATTGATATTAAAATCCCAATTTTAGAGTGAAAAAAAAAAAACATTTTTCCACAACAAATTGTAAAAATTTCCTCTTAAATTGATTAAATACCTACAAATCTTGAGATTATTAATAATCAGCAGAAAAAACAATCTCTTACAAAAATTAAATACAGATCAATGAACACAGAGGAACACCAACAAATATTAAAAAACAACCTTAAAAAAGGCAGGAAAAAAAAAACATTTTTAGGATTGAAAGATGAAACCCATCATTAAAAAACAAGAACCTTAAAGAAAGCAGATACCTTTGTTTGAAAGAGTGAGAGCAGTAGTGTCAGTGTGAAAAAGGGTGTGAATTCATTGAAGAAGAATGAAACCCTAAAAGCTTAAACAATGAAATGGGTTGTTCTAGATTTGGTTGAGAAACGAGGAAAAGCAGTCACACTAAATAGAGAGAGAGAGAGAGAGAGAGAGAGAGAGAGAGAAAGACAGAGTTGTTTTTTTATGCGACAAAAACGAGATGAAATGAAGTGCGGTTTTATTTGGCTTTCGGAAGTGCATGAACTTAGATCTCAATTTAGTTTAAGGGAGGAATGTTCGGTTCTCCTTAATAAAATTTCATTTTGATTTAATTGATTTCGTAAAACTGATTCCGAAGAAAGTGGATTGAAACTTGAAAGTAAAGTAATTTTTATTTAAATATATTTATGCGATAGTGAGTTGACCGATAAATGTGAGTCTTCAAATCAATTTTAGAATAAGAAACTTCAATTTTTAACTTTAAGTAGAATCAATTTTGAAGGAAAAACAGCTTGGTTGTTATTGCGTGTAAAAACTCTCTCTAAAACAATTGTCCTCTCTAAAAACACAACACAACCTCCTTCTCCCTCAAATCCAACACTTCTTCTTCAAAATGTAGAACTCCATGACGGTGATGCGATGAGGCGCGGCTTCCGCATCACCTCACATCCGGCTACACAGCGTTCTTTGCGTTGGTGGTTTTAGGAGGTGGTAGTGGCAGCTCACAATGGTGGTTGTGGTGGGGCTGATGGTGGTTTGTGGTGGTAGTTTTGGTAAATTTCTTGGTGGATCTCGTGAAGGTTGTGGTAGTTGTTTTGAATGGTTCCTTGGGTGTTAGTGTTGGTTTTCGTGGTAGATCTCGTGGTGGTTGTGGTGGTGCTAATGGTGGCTCACGGTTGTTTTATGATGGTAGTTTTGGATCCAGATTTGGATCTGAATCTTTGGTGGCCGGTGGCTGGTGAGAAAGACTAACTATGCTATATTGTCTTCCTTGAGGTTAAAATGTGCCGACATGTTCTTTGGTTTTGTTTTTAGAAAGTTTTCTTTATGGAAGTATAACCTAACACGTAAGGGACCATAGGAGCTGTTGTCACTCAACCTTCCTAATTTGATTCTACTACTAAACCATCCATCACAACAAAGCCTTTTATCCCTCCACACAATGTGTTTTGCATTTTTATGTTTTTAGAGGTGGTGGTATTCTAAATGGTGGTTGTGGGTTGTTGATGTCTGTGAAATGATGTTCATATTTGCTGTTTCGCTCCATCTATTTTACTCCGGTGACAAATGTCTTCTCCTTGTCACCGACGACAGCCTTTTTATGATCGGGGTCGTGTTTCCGCTTCAAATCGGCGTCGCTGCCCGTGCTTTGTTGTTGGGTTTCGTCTTCCTCTAGATCTATGTTTGTGTTGCTGTCTATTTCTTGGAGAGACTGTTTGTCGGCGTTATGAAGTGGTGGTGGTGATGCAGTGGTGGTGGTGAAGCGGGGCGGTGGGGAAGTGGGTGGTAATGTGTGATGGTGGTTGGTGTTGCTTAGGTGAGGAGGTGGGTGGTTGTTGTGGGCGATTTCTATTGGAGGTCGCCTATATTATTCGGGTCCTTACTCGTTTTCGCTAGCTCTTGTTTGAGTTTAGGGTGTTTTGAGGGTGTGTGTCCTTCGAGCTGCGCTTTTTTTTCCTTTTTGATTGATGTTTGCTCCACCGCAAGTCACGTCGTCTGTCTTACTTATTGTGTGCTGGATTTTGATGGGCCGATCATTTTGCTTCGAGATCGGGAGTTGGCGCCTAGCGACATTATTGTTTGATTGACTACAGTGTTTCTCTGGTAGACCAGGGGCAAGGGGTGCCCTCTGATTTGGTTCTGAAGTCTGGTGGGCCGATCGCTTTTGATTCTAGATCGGGAGTCAGTTCTCTGGTTCTAGTTTGGTTTTGTGCTTTTTAGGTGTTACTTCGGGGGACCGAGGTTGCGTTGTGGTGGAAGCTGAATGATCTTTAGAGAAGAAGTTCTTCGGAGGTGGCACAGTGTTGGAGATGAGGACTGGGTTCTCTTTTACAAGGGTGTTCTTTTGAGGTGAGTAGTGGCGACGAGTTTTATGGATGTCGTTTTTTAGTGGTTGCTTAGTATATGAGTCAGTTTTAGGGGATGTTTATTTTGGTTGGTGTTGTCCTTAAGGGTGTTGATTGCAGGGGTTGTTGGTGTTTGTTTTCGGATGTTCCGCCTATATACGGCGCTTTAGTTGGTACTCTTTCTAATACCATTCTCTGTTCGTCTTGTGCAGAGACATGGTTTTTAATAAAATTTTGATGATCATGTCAAAATCAATTTTACATCTTTATATCTATTAATTTTTTTTTCTTTTTATTAATTGGCGTAATCAATTTTAGCCCTTTCTAGAAGTGAAACCAAACATACTCAGTTTATTATGTGTATCTTTTGTTTTAGTTGACAAAAATTGATTTTGAGTACAATGATTTTATAAAATTGGATTTGAATAAATTGATACTCTAAAATTGATTTTGGTTAAAAGTGAGTTGAATGTAAATTGATTTATGTTTAATTAAAGTAATGATATTTAAACAACCATTTTAGACAACTTTGGTGACAACTTTTTTTTTTCTCTTTTTATTGATCAAAAACTATAGAGAGAAAAATGAAGAGAGGGAATAGGAGCATAAAGTAAGTATGAGGGAGAAAGTTGTCAAAAAATTGTCAGAAAGTGGTTGTACAAATATCATTTCTCATGTTTAAATACATTTATGTAAAAGTGAGTTGAACAACATATTTGAGTGTTATAATCAATTCAAGACCCATAAGTTACAGATTTGTCCGATAAAGAGAATATCTTGAGAAAGATAGACTATCTCACATTGATGACGAATGGATGAAGAAGATGCTTCGTTGTTGAAGATCTCACCGAAATCCATGGAAGATACCCTGTTGTTGGTGAGAAAGAAGGGGGTGGTACATGCACATGTGCTCCGACGCCCAAGTCATGTGGGTAATAAGGAGGATGAGAGATTTATGGGATAGAATGAAATTACCTGAAATTGTAGTGGAGTCTCCTTTATATAGGCATAAGGGAGTGTAATAGGTTTGAAGTCTTATTGAACCTTACCATGTGATTGGGCCTTGCTAAGTGGATATGACATTCTGGCCAATCCAGAACAGTTACAATTTCAAGAATCAAGTAGAATCAATTTTTGAGGTAAAATCTATTATACTCAAGAAGACAAATTATAGAATCAATTCTTGGTCTCTAAAGTGAAACTACATACACGTATGGAAAAAGAATACTGATATATTTACAGAACCATTTTGCTACAACTTTTGAGATAATCTTCTTCTTCTTTCTTCTTATTGATCAAAAACAATAAAGAGAAAATAAAAATATAACGAAAGTATGAGAAAGAGTTATGCAAAAGTTATCACAAAATGGTTGTATAAATATGATTTCTAGTGGAATAAATAAATATTTTTCAAAAAATTTGTTCACTTTATTGTTAATGTTTTTTTTGTTAAGAACCAGAGGTCGGACCTAGTAGGTAGTCAATCAAGCCTAGACCCTCGGTGTATATTATTTTGGGGGAAAAAGTGAATGAATAAGGGTTAGCTTGAGATTTCTATATATAGGAGATAAGAGATGATTAGGGTTCTCTTCTTTATGGATCTTTGACTCGGGGGTTACTCCCATGTCGCTACTATTGATGTGCTTTAATGTCTTTATATATATTCTCTATCGTGATGTGATCCTTGTTAGTCTACAAGGATGTTGGGTGTAGTCTCTTGCCATGGCTCTAGAGTATGAATGTGGAGCTGGATCATCTTGTATACCTGAGGAGGAAATATCGGTTTGGATATGGGGTTTCCATAACTGAGATACTAAAAAAATCAACATGTTGAGCTGCAATCCTTGAAGCAAATGGAAACTAGCTCAAATCCGAGAAATGATGATGACGGTAAAAAAATTGACAATACTCTTTACAAGTAGATGGTAGGAAGCATCAAATATGCTTTCAATTCAATGTCATATATATGTCACAATGTATATTTTATTTTATTTTCAATACTATCAAATACATATTTTTCTAGGTATGTAGCCAAAAAAACCATTCATCAATTTATCGATTATTTTACCATTGCGTATTTGATTTATCACAATTTTTTTTCCACCGGGCAACACTTGATTTTTATTGCGCCATAAAAGTTATTTAATACTAACTTGTAGCAAAATGTATAAAAAATTAGTGGGGAAGATGCTCTCAATCATATAAAAAAAGATTGCGTATTTGCGTTCAGTTATCATTGATGCTCTCAATTATTCTTGATTCAATGTATTGTGTGCACTTCATAGTCTCCACGCTTCAAAAGATTATCGAGTTTCAGCAGTTGTAGGATGCATACTAAAATATCATGTTTGATAACGTTTTGTTTTTATTTGACCTAAGACGGTTCCATGTACTACAAGATTCTATGCAATATTTGTATAAACACACGATTGATATTTGAAAGTTCTTTAATAGAGGGAGAAAGATCAGAAGAAGGAAGAAAAAAAAATGGGAGCTTCTATGGTGCGGTCAGAAAATTGACTTTTTTGAAAAAAATTAATTTTGATCTTAATGTTTGATTCATTTTTAAATTGTTTATTACTTAATGATCAATAGTGTAATTCATCTAGTAATGCTTGCAATATCTTGGACTTACAGGTACTATTTTATTGTCGGAATCTTTAACATGCAAACAAAGTTGATGATATTATGTGATAGTCAAGTGTTACGTTTTGTGAGGTGTTGCGCTTATAACAAGGTAGGATAAAATTAGATTAAGTGTAGTCTTGTTAATCTGATGAATTGATGATACTATGAGGATTGAACTTTTGATGTCATTGTACAAACAGTGGAGTGTTACTCATTACATTTTTTATGTTATAGTGTTAACTTCACCAAAAAAGTCATTCTCATGACTTCACCGTAGAATTTTCCAAAATAAATATGAATTTTCAATTAGGACTAAAATGTCTCTTGTAATTAACCAAACAATTAGATTCAATTGGTTCATGAGCTTCCCCAAGACTAATCATTTAGAAGTTCGATTTTTGAATGGAACAAATTCTAGACCAGATTTTATTTATTTCTCGATCAAACTCTGAATTACGAATGTTCTTTTTACTGAAAACTAACGGGTTAAAAGCAACCGAATATCTCAATTTATTGGATGATAACTGAATCCTTCATGGTATATGTAAGTACTAGTTTTTGTGTAAAGATTGAGGTATGTACTAGAGTATATCAATTAATTTTTCTTGAAAACTAAAAATTGAATTTATTTTTTATGATAAAATTGAATCTCAATTTTTGTATGAAGGGGCCTGCATGGAAGTACACTATCATAAAGAAAAGACGTAGTGATGCACTCTCAAATGCAAGTAGTTCCAAATGCAGCCCACACTCAACATTATCGTATTTGTAACTGACCACACATCCCAAGGAGGGCACAAAATTTAATAGAGCCTCCTCTTATCTTTCATGTTGTTGTCTTTTTCTTGTCTGATTTCATCCCATTTTGCTCATAAACTCATCCATCCTTTTCAAATGTGTCCCATACCGATTCAGCTATATCTAATCTAATTTTACAGAAAGAAAAAAATGGGATGCTTAATTCTCTCAAATATATCTGTTCAAAATAGCCTAAGGAGTTAGGTCAATATATGTCACCGGTGAATTATCATATTATCCTTAAATATCGTCTTATGATTCCACTATTTTTTATTGGTAAGTGTGCACTGTTTGCCGTAAGACGTGTGGATATTTTTGAGGAGCATGCAATTAAGGGGTCGGGGGCTTTACAATAGGATAGACAACCCCAAAAACCGCATCAAAGAAAGTGGTCAAACATGAGAAAACATATTCTGAAAATCAACATGTTTTTATATAAATTGTATTTGACACTTATGACTTCCTAGCACTAGAGACAGTTGATATTCTGCATAGAGTTCAATGAGTCATGCAAAACAATGTCGTGGCTCATAGTTCATGAATGTTGTGTCTACAAAAATTGATTTTGCTATCCAAAAAACCCTAACGAGTAACGAAATAACTTGTTGCCCACTTATTTTCTGTTCATGTGTAATTAATACTTTATATATATATATATATAAAGATATAAAGAGAAATCAAATTACTCTAAAAATGTTAACATATATAGTTAACATTAACACATATGATGTTTGGACATAAAAAAAATTGATGTCAAATACGGCGTCAAATGTTTTTTGTTTGTATATTTCAAATGTGTAAAATATAGAAGATAAAAAGTAGAAGAGCGATCAAAATAAACACATATAATGTCACTAAATATGTTCGTATTTTGATATTCAAATAACACAATTGGTCGGTTAATTGATTAGTTACTCAAAATAAACATTAAATTTCACAAAATAAAATAAACATTCATTGATATTCAAAAAAGTTATCAACATAATATTGTATTGTAGTATCCCCCATTTGTTCTATATAAATGTCTACCAAGTCCTAGTCTCAACTCATTCCATTTTCACTCAAGTAACAGTAGAGCAGTGCTATTGCAAAAATGGACCTCGGAACCTATGGCTTTCCGACACCAACAGCCAAGAATATCATCTCTAACTACGATGCACCAGAAGGCGTCGAAGTTAGGGGAAGATATGATGCAGAGTTTGCAAAAATTCTAACCAAAGATGCTTTGAAATTTGTTGCTGATTTGCAACGTGAGTTCAGAAACCATATAAAGTATGCACTAGAGTGTAGAAAAGAAGCAAAGAGAAGGTACAATGAAGGAGCTCTACCAGGTTTTGATCCAGCAACTAGATACATAAGAGAAGGAGATTGGATCTGTGCACCTGTTCCACCAGCTGTTTCTGATAGGAAAGTTGAGATTACTGGCCCTGTTGAGAGAAAGATGATCATCAATGCTCTTAACTCTGGAGCTAAAGTCTTTATGGTTAGCATTAGTACTATAACATTTACAGTCCTATGCAAGTGTTTACTTTTTCTGTGGTCAAGTAGTATAGTGGCTAGAAATTCAACTTTTAAGGTGGATAAGTGGGGTGTCCGAGGTTCAAACCACGGCCCCTGCATATATTATGCAATATCGCTGCCAATTGAGCTAAGCTCACAAGACTGTTTTCTTTTTCTTTTAAAGAAAGTTTTATAAATACTAATAGTTTGAAATTTTAAGGCTGATTTTGAGGATGCACTTTCTCCAAGCTGGGAGAATCTTATGAAAGGTCAAGTGAACTTGAAGGATGCTGTGGCTGGGACCATAACATTCCATGACAAAGGTAGAAACAAAGTTTACAAGCTGAATGATGAGATAGCAAAGCTTTTTGTGCGACCAAGAGGTTGGCATTTACCGGAAGCTCATATTCTGATTGATGGTGAACCTGCAACCGGTTGTCTTGTTGATTTTGGTCTCTACTTCTACCACAATCACTCAACTTTTCGGCGTTCTCAAGGTGGTGGTTTTGGCCCTTTCTTCTACCTTCCCAAAATGGAGCATTCAAGGTAAAAATCAGAAATTGGTCTATAGTTAAGTTCAATAAATGGCAGGCATAGAACAAAGCTATATTGGTTGACTATAGTTAAGTTTCATGCTTTTAGCCAAGGCAAAAATCAGAAATTGGTCTAATAGCCATATTAGTTTACTGTTTCATTGTTAATACAAGAACCATGTGATTTGATTAACAGGGAAGCAAAGATATGGAACAAAGTATTCGAGAAGGCAGAGAAGATGACAGGCATTGAAAGAGGAAGCATAAGAGCCACAGTTTTGATTGAAACACTTCCTGCAGTGTTTCAAATGGATGAAATTCTGTATGAGCTCAGAGATCACTCTGTTGGTCTCAACTGTGGCCGTTGGGATTACATTTTCAGTTATGTTAAGACCTTCCATGCTCATCCGGATAGGTTGCTACCGGATCGGGTCCAAGTTGGCATGAGTCAACACTTCATGAAGAGCTACTCAGACCTTCTCATTAGGACATGTCATAGGCGCGGTGTACATGCCATGGGAGGAATGGTATGTAATTTAAGTTATTTAACTATCTTGATTATGCAATGTATGTTTTTCTCGAATTCAGTAAGTATGCATTGTTTTACATAGACACTCCACGAATATGATTCTACATGAGATAGTGGTGAAATATAAATAAATGAATGTATAAAACTCTTTTACTTTCGGTGCATACCAGAAGTTCTCTAACTGCACGCAACCTGCCACCTCAAAGTCAAGTGGTCTAGATTTCAAGCTCGGTATTTTAGATTTTAAAAAAATAAAATTTACTTTGAAATTTGGACTGTCCGACCAGATGTGGTTGCCTGCGTGCAGTAATAGTGTACACAATCCCAATACTAAATGAAAATCTTATCAAATTAAGACATATATGTGTGTAGAATTTGTATAAAAGGCATCTTAATTCAAGGTATTTAACAGGCAGCTCAAATTCCAATAAGAGATGATCCGGTGGCAAATGAAGCCGCGCTAGAATTGGTTAGAAAAGACAAACTAAGAGAAGTGAAGGCAGGGCATGATGGAACATGGGCAGCACACCCTGGTCTAATACCATCCTGTATGGAAATTTTCAACAACAACATGGGAAATGCTCCTAATCAAATAACCACAATGAAACGCGAAGACGCTGCAAAACTAACCGAAGAAGACCTTCTGCAGATACCTAGAGGAGTCCGAACGATGGAAGGTTTAAGGTTGAATACAAGGGTTGGAATTCAGTATGTAGCAGCATGGCTCACTGGATCAGGTTCTGTGCCACTTTACAATCTCATGGAAGATGCTGCGACTGCCGAGATTAGTAGGGTTCAGAATTGGCAGTGGCTTAAGTATGGAGTTGAACTTGATGGTGATGGACTTGGAGTGAAAGTGAGTAAAGAACTATTTGGTAGAGTTGTTGAAGAAGAGATGGATAGGATTGAAAAAGAGGTTGGAAAAGATAAGTTCAAGAAGGGAATGTATAAGGATGCTTGCAAGATTTTCACTAGGCAATGCACTTCACCAACACTTGATGATTTTCTCACTCTTGATGCCTATAATTATATTGTTGTAGTTCACCCTGTGGAACTGTCAAAGCTTTGAATTTTGATTTGGTTCATACTTCATTGTGGTTGATGATAGTTTATTGTTCTAAATTATGTCCTGTGTTACCTAAGTTGTTGCTTAAATTTCATAGTTTATGTGGAAAGGCCTGGCTTCATATGTAATGCATAATTCAAGATAATAAAGTTTGTGGTTGTAGCTATTTTGAATGATACCACCTACACTTTAGGTTAGAGAGTTACCTTATAATAAATCAGCTTTCCTTATACACATATAACTCTACCATAACTCATCTTTTCTTATACATGTACAAATCTACAAAATGTAAGCTCTACAACATGAACGACTCTAACTCCTCCGAGCTAAGTATCTAACAAACACAATAACTTAGATTTATGGTACAGTGAACATTAAATGCAGTCTATTGTATCAATATAGCACGTTGATTGACAGGGATGATAACATATGGAGTAAAGTGTTTGATTGACTTATTTGAACTTATCTATTGACATAAACACATGTTAAACACCCATAGAAAAAGCTTACGAGCCATAAGCTGCTTTCGTAAGCTACATTTGTGAGCTGACGGAAATAAGATGCAAACAACTTATCGATGTGCCAGTAGCTATTTTCATAAGCTCTCCCAAATTCTCACAAATGTTTATGTCAGTAGATAAGCTCAACTAAGTCAATCCAGTCAGATCTTATAGGTTTCATGATTTTAATTTTTAATACAAGGACCTAAAGATATGGAACAAAGTGTTTGAGAAGGCAGAGAAGTTGGCAGGCACTAAAAGAGGAAGCATAGAGCCGCTGTTCTGATTGAAACACTTCCTGCAGTGTTTCAAATGGATGAAATTTTGTATGAGCTCAGGGTTATAAATCTGTAGGTCTGAACCGCAGGCGTTAGGATTTCATTTCAATTATGTTAAGACTTTCTCGGCTCACACATATTGGTTGTTACCTTATTAATGTTGCCATATTTCACTCTGTGGAACAGTCAAAGCTTTGAATTATGATTTGGTTTATACTTCATTATATTTGTGGTTGATGATAGTTTATTGTTTTAAATTATGTCCTGTGTTACCTAAGTTCTCTGTTATCTTTGCATGATTTCATAGTTTAAATGTTAAGCAAAATTGATAAGAACAAAATTTGTGATTGTAGCCATTTTGAATTAAACTACTTATACTTTATGTCAACTAGCTACTTTAGTAACAACTACCGAGGCATATCTTGTTGGTGTGTCAAGTGTGAATTAGAAATTGGATGGAAACGTAGACGTTGAACAACATATAAGTGAGGCAACCCATTTACCTAATGCCTTAACATTTTGGGTGAAGATATGGTGTCTAAGTCACTTGTATAGTTGTTTTTACCCCAACTGATCTTTGAAGGAAAGCGAGATCAAAGATCTATTACAAATAATGGATACAACTCTGATCTTCTTCAATACTTATAGAAAAGAGATTATTGTGTACAAGATGGTTTTACTAGAATTTGATCGAAGATCCTAGCGTAATAATTTCCCTTTGCAGCTATTTCAAATTTCAATCTGGTTTTACTAGAATTTGATCGAAGATCCTAGCGTAATAATTTTCCTTTGCAGCTATTTCAAATTTCAATCTTTCAATTAGAAACTATTTTCTAATGAATCAAGAAGTGCTTTTTCCACGTTTGGACCTACTTATCTGTCTCTCTAGTCTTGCTTCAAGTAGTTTTGCCATCAACGTGTTTTCCTTTACTCCCTTTGGCAATTTGGTAGAAGACTCAGTATTGTCAAAATCCGAAGCAATCAACATTGATTTCCACCGTTTTATGCTGTCTTCTCCCATTTCACTTAACTTCTTCTCGACAAAGCAACTCTCGTTATTATCATTACATGACATGTTCCTCTTTATGTTTGCTTGCAAGTGAAAGTCCTCAGTGATTGCCTTTGACAGAACCTCTTTCCTAATTGAATTTTTGCTTCCTTTTTCTTGATGGAGCTCGGTAGCATTGTTTCTTTCCGTTTTGGAGCCAAGTTTTCGAAGCCCTTCAGCAGTAGTCTCTTTCGGTTCAAAACAGTCATTATCAATGGAATCTTCCTGAGTCATATCTTGTAGTAGAAAGGAATCCATTAAATGTTGACAAGGATAAATTTCCTTGAGCTCCTTCGGCGAGGAGTAACCGTATTTTTTAAAATCAATGGAACGTTTTGCATGAAGAAATGTTTCTATATCAAAACCTAACTTGTCAACAATTGAGATTCTATCTATGATATCACTGTCAGATTGTGCTCTCTTCATTTGTGTGCGCTCATCAAGCCAACCTTCTGAAATATGAAGGATTAGCCGATCAACATTCTCCCCTTCAAGGTAACCATTCTCAGAATTCTGCCTAAGACAATGAACTTTTTGTTCATAATTTTTTATTCCTTTGGCAAACTCGTCGCACAAATTCTCCAAAAGTATTTGTGCTTTTCTCTCTTGTTCAAGGTTTCTCAAACAACTAGAGAATGAAGATTTTACTTCAGAAAGCTCACAAGCAAGCCTCTGTTGCAAGCTTTCAGAGTGCTTTCGTAGCCTTCTCTCATCTTCTAGCTCTTCTTTAAGTGATTGTACCTCAGTTTGAATTCTATCATGTTCTTTATTCTTCCTAACAAATTTTTCAATTGTCATTTGCTTCATTAATTTCTCCATTTCCTGTCTGTTCATTTGTTTCTCTCGTATTAACTCCTTCATCTGTGTTCGAGAGCGATTTAGTTCCGTTTTTAAGGCTTTCACTGCTGATATATTTGATGCATGTTGTTCTTCTAGACTCCATATCCGGTTAAGTACATTAAGTACTTCCTTTGATGTTGCAAGGTTGTACCTTGACTCTTCAGTTATACCTTTGATATCTATGGAGCTTGTGGAAGTTACTTCACATTTATATGGTGCAACCTGTTTAAAGCAAATAACACATGCATCATTTTGTAACAGCTCCAAAGGATTACAAAACACGTTGAACATAAAAATTGTCTAGAACGATCAGTGAACAAAAGAAATCCATGATGACTAAGGCTTTGTTTGACAATGCCAGACACTAGCTTATAGCGCATCACCTCGAATGAAATAAGGTACGAGCATGACTTTATAAGTGGGGGCAGTCATCACCTTAGAAGCCGATTTTGTATGCATTAGGCTCAACCCAAATTCTAATAGTTTTGAACAAGGAGAATGTGATATAGAACAGGTAAAAGTTTCACTGTACAAAAATATGCTTACTTCAACTGAGTTATTGTAGCCAGGAGATGCAGGCGGTAGAGCACATGCATTTTTACCGACTGATCTATAGCGCTGAACAAGTGATGCGATGACATGCCTTCTTATGGTACTAGCAGATGGTGACTGAAGGCACAGAGTAACAATCAACATTTCAAAAGAAAGACATTAAAGCTTCAATACAATAAATCAGAGACATTATACAAAGGTTTCTCCATTCAACAATAGTATCCAAAAACGCCGACAACAAAATTAACTTCAGGAAATGAGCCATTCTAAAAATTTAGCAAATTTAAAGTAAAAGTTTAAGGCTATGTGTGTGTGATGGAACTAAGTGGAACAATGGGACACCCCTAACCACCAAATCATATCCCAAGTGAACAAGCACTTGTTAGACCACAGAATGAGGTAAAAGAAAAGTCAACAAGTAAGGTAAGACAAAAGGAGGAAATTCCTAGACATTTCTTTTTAACTAGCCCATGAATCACTATGAAACACGAACACAAACACATGGACGGACACCAGACAAAATGCTGACAATGATATGTCTAGACCCCAAGTAATTGAATGTAACTACACGAGATCACAAGTAATTGAGTGTAACTACATGTGTAGGTGTTGTTTTAATGTCTAAAACCAGACATGTCTTAAATCCAAAGTGTCGGTGCTACATAGAAGCTAATCACATATGAGTAGAGACAAGACGATATAGGTAACTAAGAAAAGAAGAAAGAAAAAAAACAAGCAGGTAGTGTTTAATAGTGCAAAACAAACAATTAACACACAGAGAAACATATTACAAAAAAAAAACATAAAAAACAGCACATAAACAAAAGACTAAACCTGGTCAGAAGTAGTGCTTTGGTGGTGGAGACGGCGGCGGCGGCGAAGAATGGTGCCACCATGTTTGTTCATTTTGGCAAATGGTGTATGTTGAATTTGCCAAAGGTTGGCACAAAGTTTTCTAGCAGAAGTTGAAACAATGCTATTTTGTTGAGATGGAGGGTCAAATCTCCATGTGGTTGATGGAGTACTACAAATTCCTCCCCTTTTCCCTACCAAAACACCTTTCTTCCACTTTTCAACCATTACTATTCTCTTTTTGTCCCCTCTCTCACACACAAAACTCATTGTTTATGTTTGAAAATAAATTTACTTTGTTTTAACAACAACAGACTTTACAATGTTTCTTGTTTTCTATGTTCTGCAGGTTCCATCAACAAGTTATGTTACCAAACTTATTTATAGCCACATCAGCAGTTACTTCTTCGTATATAGATGGGTCCACTATCATTATTTCCTCCCCCAAAATCCCCTAATTTTAGATATCTTTGTCACCCACCAATGAAATTAGTTAATCATTCCTTTTCTTCTTTTAATAAATTAGTTAGTTAATCATTATCTTCCTTAACATAAAACTCATTATCCTATTCATAGGGTTAATTTAGCCAATAAAAGTAAATTTATTAAGAGTTTAGCTAACACTGCAATATATATTAGATCTAGTAATATTTGAAAATGTTACTAAATCAAAAACAAATGTTACTATTTTGATCTAGTAACATTTGATAAATGTTACTAATTTGATCTAGCAACATTTGACAAATGTTTCTAAAATTGTCTTTATGATTATTGACATTATTATTCTACTATCTTAGTTTACTATTAAGAACTTTTATACTTTCGTCGTTGCGATTACTTGTATGTGTGTAAAGAGATTCTTGATAAAGTGAAGGGGACTCACATTTTAGTCTCATTATTACAATGATTAAAAAATTCATTTACTTGTTTGTGATTTTATATGACTACAAACTCTTTGTAAGTGCTGTCCTTTCTTGATTCTTACGGTTGCAAACAAACAGATAAATGTCATGATGCCAACATGGACCTGAAAGAGAAAGGGGAAAAGAATAGCCAAAAGTTACGATATGCAAATTTGAATTTGTCATTTTGCTTTCTTTCATGATTAACTAATCTAATCTACTCTATAAAGGTCACAAGGGTCTTGAATTGGTTCAAGAGTTTTTCTCCTTTTTGTATAAAATTATGACAAAAATATTTTGACCGGCAATGCCTCGTGTCAGCTTCTGACAGTACCGCCACATGAAATAGCGGTATTAACCACTACAAGACAACACAAAAAAATTGAAAGTGGGTCATTTGTGTAAATAAATCTCAAAATGGGTTGGATATAGATTTTTTTTCGTGTTAGGGTTGAAATTTTATTTGTAATTTTGAGCAGATTTTTATCATTAAGAATGTGTATCATCAAGAATAAGCTCTTCTCTTTTTTAAAGCATACATTCAATTGACTTTGGGTAAAAAAAGAAAATCTCTCATTTTGTGTTGTCTTGGTCAATACACCAATGTAGGGCTTAAGTTAGGGACTGATGAATCCATGGTCCACACATTAGACACACAACTTTGCAAATGGTCCTATGAGACCCTAATGATCATGAAGACATGAACCAAAAGGAGCTATGGTCAGCCTTCCCTATAATGTCATGCATTGGAGAATTTACTCCCTCGACAAGAAGTTCTTTAACTTGTCAAGTAATTATTTTGATTAGGGTGTTGTTAACGAGTGTCCTAAGAACACTCTTTAAGAATTCTAAATTAAGAAACTATTCATTGAAAAAGTCTAATACTTTAATTTTTGATGTATTGAATGCACAAATTTCCATAAAAATTTACTATCTAAAGTCTTTAAATAATACTCTTAAGACACTGGTTAACATTTCTATTTTGATATGTTGTAATTTGATAAGATGTTGCTCTTTCCGTGATTGTTATGGAACGCCTTGTGCTTCAACAATTACGTTGTTCGTGGTAATATAATTCATTTTGGTTTGTTAAAGAAAAAAAACATTTCTATTTTGATCATCATGAAAAGCCAATGCAAAACAGTACTATTATTCATAGAAGGGTTTTGTGCCCTTATGGGTAGATATTGTACAAACTTAACTCTCCCTTTTTTGTCTTTCGATCAACATCAATGGCTACATATATGACAATGAAAGAAGATTAATTAGACAATAAAATTGCCACCAAACCAACAGTTTGCCCAATAGGGAAAGTGTAACAAGAGTGAGAGGACCACAATTATCCTTATTGGACCACTTCTTTTAGTAGAATAATCTTATCCTTTTTGAATTAATTGTGGTCCAAGACTTAGTTTTTAACTGACATCAACAAGTTTTTTTATATCCAACATAGGTAATGATTGTATGATGGTGTAAATATATTTACCATTTTCTATATCATGAAACTTCCCCTTTCATATAAATAACTGTATTGAAACTTTATTAGCTAGGAAGAGTGTCATGAACATTAATCATAATGAGTCACTTTAGCAAAGTACACCACAAACCAATTTCATACCCTAAAAATAAAAAGTACACCACGACCCATGTGAATTTACTTATGTAGAAGCCTATTGATTTTTTTTTTTTTTACTCTCTTATTTCATAAAACTCTCTTCAAATTTTCAATATTTCTTTTACTTTTATGATGGAAATTTAGGGTGCGATGGTGTCTGGCTCAAGATAAGATATATTTAGAGTTTAAGAAATATTTACAAAGAGATTTATATTTAGGGACCCTCTAATATGAACCTTAATTTTAAGGGATTATTGGTGGATCTCATTAATTTACCTGCTATAACTTGTCCATAATTTTTTATTATATTTTTTGTGAACCATTGAACCATTGTGGGTCTCTTCCCTCTTCTTCTCCTTCCATGAGATTGACTCCTCATTTGTCTCACCCTTTATGTAATTAACATGCGTGAGACTTTCATTTACGTGTCAAATTATATTTTGATTTTTATTTGTTTCTATAGAAGCATTAACATTCAGTTGGGTAACTTTTATCATCAACTACAACCACCATACACCACACTTGTGTTTTAACTCCTTCCATTCAACCCAAAGTTTCAAAATTTCAATCACAACTACACAAACTACAACCACCCAAAATCAAATTTCTTCTCTTTTTTTTCTTCCATTTTTTCCATTTTACTCTGGTTACTCTTTCTTTTTGAGAAATGATAAATTAATCACAGAAATTAAACGCAACAAAAAAAATTAAACTTTATTGTCCGAAAAAGAAGAGAGTATTGAGATCTGTCATGAAAAAAAACGTGCAAGAGTATTGGGGAAGTGGATGCAACCATAGATGCTATTATTGGAGAAATGGGGAAGGAGATGTCGTTAATGTTTCATCATCAAACCCAAAATACCCTAATAGTTAATATATGAAGAAGAAGAAAACACCAAAAAATAATTGATTGGCTATAGTGGATAAACTAATGAGGTCCACCAATGATCCCTTAAAATTAAGGTCCATATTAACGGCTCCCTTATATTTATCCTCTCTAAAGAGATTGGCGGAGCTCGAACCGAAACCTCTTGAATAAGATTTGTCTATTTTCCACACACCAAACTAGTTCATATCCTTTTTTACAATATATAAACAACAATTATAATGAAGAAAATATTTAAAAAATCAATTATTAACTTTATTATATTTCATAATTTGTGTTTAAAAACTTTAAATGATACTTGCTTTTAAATGGATGGAGTAACAATAATTCATAACTTTTGCGTGAAATAAAGTCAATTTTGCGCGAGAACCATAAAATGCCGCATATTAACACATCAAGAGTGATTCTAGCTTTATCCTCAACAAGAAATCACTTCTTCTAGAAGTAAATCTTAAAATATCATTACCAAAAAAAAAATTGAGAGGAAAATATGATTACCAAGTTATTAGTATTTTTAAACCTTTAGATCACTCCTGGAAAAAATGTTGGTTCCTCTAAAGTGCACCATGAGCAAGATATCATTATCAGATAAGAAAATATTTGTTGGGTAGCTATAGCTTCGTCCCTGTCAATGTTGACCTAGAGCACATTATCCTCAAATTTCAAGAATTCGATCACTGCAACATACTCCACCAATTCTATAAACATCTTCCTTGTAACAATTTTATTTACACAAGCATGAAAAACAATAATTATACTACTTGCAAAATATTTCATTTTATCAAAACAATATACTAATATAGCAAAAGGGACCACATATATCATTTATACTCAAAGAAGATGTCATTATTCTGTTTTTTTATTTTATTTTATTTTTTGAGAAATCATACGTCTTTATTCTGTTGTTTTCCAGCAGAGCTTATTCAATGCAGCTAACATTCCGCTAAGAGTGTTTGGATGACGTAATAACCATAATTCTAGTTCTAGGAGACAATCAAATGCTTCAATTGAAATATCTTTCTTTCTGAAAAAGAAAAATCTTCTGGATATAGTATTAGAGTTATTCATTTTTATATCCCCGTGAGTTTAGCTCAGTTGGTAGGGATATTGCATATTACATGCAGGGGCTGGGGTTTGAACCCCGGACACCCCACTTCTCCACAATTAAATTGTGTGAGCTCTAGCCACTAGGCTACTTGACCAAAAAAAAGAGTTATTCATTTTTAAACTTTGTTGGACTACTTTTTTTTTATAAAATTTGCAACATAATTTTTTTGATAAGCAAGGAGAGAGGACAGACATCAAGAGGCAACATCGACTTACCAACTAGGTTGGCACCCCGAGAAACTTCCATCCTATGCCGCCAAACTCTAAAGATTTTATTAAAAAAAGGGGGGAAAATAATTACAAAGGAGGGGGACTAGGCCAAAACCCTCAAAAGAAAACATAAAGGAAATAAAAGCGAAAAACAAAAACAACCAAAAAAACAGATTAAGGAAATAAAAGCGAAAAACAAAAACAACCAAAAAACAGATTAAGGAAATCTGTAGTTAGGTAAACCACATCTATCCCGAAAGAAATTTATGAGACAGTCTTTAAAGCAATCTGAGTATCAGAATTACCGATACCTCTAACATTCCAATAGAGAAAATTCATGGAGCAGTTGGGTGATTACCACCCCGAGAACGGGTTTTAGTGGGCTGCTTTGCTAAGACATGTTGTACTTTAATTTTCTGTTTCTGTTTCCTTGTTAGGACCGGTGTGAAGTCTTCAGCAGCTGATCGTTCATCATATTCACGAACTCTGTGCCACAAATCTAAACCGTACTGAATATTCTTGCTGGGATGTACTTCTTGTTGTTGTAACTCGGAAACCACTTGCTCCTCTTGAACTGTCATGGGCATGCTAGCACTTACAGCAAGGGACCGCTCTACAATCACGGGTGACACCAAGGAATGGCTTGACCCAAAATGGACGTCAACGTGCTCAAAACTATGTTTCTCAGGAGAAGTAATAGTAATTGTGTGACATGATGTAGTGATGTCTTGGGGATTCATCCGTCGAAGCATTCACAATTGGATCAATTACAGGCAAAGGAGGCCGCATGTCTTGACTAGGCATATGAACCGCTGCCAAATCAAGAGGAATGGAATCATTAGCATCATTCGACGCCGAGATTGGGCTCTCTTCTCTATTTTGAGAGTTATGATTAAAATCCTTCGTCCATTGAGAAAGATGAAGGAGATCCGGTTGTAGTGATACAGTACCAGCCGTCCAAATGCGACTAAGATCATCCGGATGTTTGAATAAAAAATCGTAGTAACCCCTACCAAGGGGAACCATCTTCCATTGATGAATCATCTTCCAAACCTTGCCTAATTTAGAGCTAAATCGCGAGCGGTGTATGGTTTGTTGCCTTTAGACAAGATTAGCCATCCCCGTAGCGCAAATTAGCATTCTGTCAGGCCCTTAACATACTCGTCCTGACCTATTCAGATGGCAAGGGAATCTCCCTTGATGCAAGATACCGGGTAAGGAGCCTCCTCCACCGGAGAGGAACGAAAACCTCCTACTGCTACCGCAAAAGATTTGGGAGGGGCAGTGATCAGCTGTGCGGCTGTGACAGATGTTGAAGCATGTGACTTATGTACTGGAATTAACGATAAAGAGGTCGGGGCTGCCAATTCCGCCTGCCAATCGAAGGGCGTGGCAGAAAGTCTTGAAGCAACAGTGTGAGAACAATTATAAAGTCCCAATTTGCGACATAATTGTAAAAATATATAATGAAAAGTAATTTAAAATAAGAATTTAAAAACTTTTGGGCAAAATTTGAACTTTCAAAAAGTCAAGGTCTAATTTGCACGATATGAAAAAACAGGGTTTAATCTACAATTTTTATAAAACTAGGGACAAATTTGCAAATTTTGAAGGAAAAAGACAATTATAGGGACCAATCTGCAACTATTTTATGAATTAGATGGGCCAATTTGAAATATATAGGGATCAATGGGCAAAACCCAAAAAGTTAAATAGGAACTTTTTTTTTTATAAAAACTCGGTATCTAGTGAAAAGACCGACTAATACGAGAGTTAAGTAAGAACTATTATGTAAATTTCTTAGATTAATATGAACCATTGTGATTCACATTTAATAGAGTACAGATGGATTTCATATTCTTACTTTTTAGATGGTATTTGAAATTTTCTAAACTTAACTTTCACAAAATACTTCATGAAATTTTTTCATTTTAAAAATTATTCAAATTAATTAACGGTCCACACATTGAAATTTATATTAGATAATTTAAATTACCTTCTAAAATTGCAATACATCATTGTCTTGTAAATTCAACTCAGTTTGTAATTGTATAGACATTTGATGTGTTAGAGCGCAGGTTTAAACTCACGATTTTCACTTTTTTAATACATAAAATATGTGATTCTCGCCATGACTATAAAAATTTACATACATCCCTTTCACAAGGAAGATTTTGTCATTTCTTTCATTTCTTCCCTAATTGGAGCATAAAAACCCACCTAAGGCAAGGTTGTGATATAGATCAAGTCATAACAAAATTATTCAAGGAAAAAAAAAAAGTAAAGTTCTTCACTGGTTAACAATCTATAACTTTTTTTTTTTAAAGAAACAATCAATAACTAGTTATGATGAAATTCTCTAAAAAAAAAAGTTATGATGAATGATACCGTAAAAAATAGAATACCAGAGAGCAGAATATTGAGGACTAAGCATAGTTACTTGAAACTTAAAAAACTAGACACAATATTTTGAAGTCCAGCAATAATACCGTAACATGTCCCATTTTCAAAGTGATTGGGACATAATCAAGAGAGCAACGAGACATGTTACAAGTTTTAAACCTATTTAGTCACTATCAATCTCATTCACCATTTACCGTTCAATTTTCACAATCCAAACATCAATTCATATAAAACAAATTTTCAAAAGGGAATATAATGTTCAAATCACAGCAAACATGGACAACATATTTAATGTCATGATCCCCGACAAGGACACCAAAATTACTCAACAAAAGCTCCTTCTTTTTGTCACAAACAACATTAGATTTTTGGCCTAGCTACAAGTAACATGTGCATTGTATGGAAAAACAGTACAAACCAAGAAAACACAAGACAGAATAGTAAATACTACTAAATATAATCGTGAAACAGAAAAATGAAAGTAACCTTTAACTTTTCAGAATCTTGAAAAGGAAAATTAGTACACTGGTTCTCAAAAGACAGCACCACCTAGGCCATAATTAAGTGATGCTCAACCAACATATATACTAGTATAAGAATTGAATTGAAAATAGACCTATAGTTAAATTAATAACCTATTAGCCTATGAAAATTCACGAGATTCCCTACTTAGCATATTAATATTATCAAGGGGAAAGAAAGAAATACATCAATCACCCCAAAATAATGGCATAGGGATCCAATGTATTCAATAATCAATGTTCACCGAACCAGATCCAGAAGATGTGTTCTTGACTCCTTCAAAATCCACTTTCTAGGTTGGAAATTTAAATGTAAGTATTATGTTAACACAAGAACACTTAAATGAATATGCACGAGCTCTTCTATTTTAATTAATATAATGGATTTGAATTCAACTTTAAGCATGCAACAACGTTAAACCTTTTGGGAAGAGTTTGTCGCTCATTTGAGTTTAACAAAATTTGATGGATTAGTTTCCGCAGTTGTACACAGATGATACCTAATTTACAATAAATAAAAAAAGTTATAATATAAATGTAAAATGTTTGTATACTTTGAGGGTTTTACACTTTCATCTAATTACATAGAAGATCAAACTCACTTGTGAATAGTCTATTTTTATATAATTCCATCATTTCAAATGAGTGACATATTTGATATTAAAATGTTTATTAAATATTAAACAAATTAACTTATAGGAATTATTTGGATATATATTCATGGCTATATCACTTTTTTTAGCAAGGTTTATATCACATATGCTGGTGTTTGTTTAAAGAATAAATAATAGGAAACATAATAACTAAGATGAAGAGAAAAATGTAATCATGAAAATCACCATTTGTCTTAAAACACGTATTTTCACTTAAAAACATAAAAAACTGTTGTATCAAAAAGATATACTTTGCAACAACAAAAAAACATAAAAACTAACAAACAAACTCATGGTGCTTCGTCAAAAAAATACATCATGGTGAGATATAATTTGGTGCATGTTTAAAAAAAATTATACCGGGAATCGTTATGAAATTCAAATTTATTTTCAGGATAAGTTTAGATAATTTATTCATCATATGGTTCAATCCTGAATGGGCTTCTCTTGGGCTTTATGGTAGACCTGATTATCTTTTAGAAATTGCTGTTTAGGCCTTCCACATTGTTCAAAGCCCCCCCCCCCCCCCCCAACTCCAAAAATACTCATGTATTGATTGAAAGTTGTGTTCCAATGCTCTTAGAAGTTACGTTCTCATTCTATTGGAAGTTATCTCTCGTTCAAATATGGTAATAAGATCACATGCTTCAAAAAAATATATCACTCTAACATTCGAATTGAAAAATTAACTGAATGAACTTTTTCGAGGGGTTGAAAAGAAAGGAATAAGTGAGAGCACAATGAGAAAAATAGGGAGAAGAGAGAAAACTCAAAAATTCTTCGAGTTTTGGTGTGAGACCCTTGCACCCTTTATATATTGTAAAGACTAAAAGGGAAACAAAAAGGTCCAATGAAAGTGACAATTAAAGTCAACGCTAAAGCGTTGGATAGTAGGGGGCATATGCGGGTGTGTCTGACACACGTTGGTGCATGCAAAATGGTGACGTGTATCAAAACCAAAAATTCCAAAAAAATAATAATTATTAATCTAAGGTTGTGTTAATTTAAAAAAAAATACACCACATATCCCAAACTCGATCGTATGAAAAGTGTTTTCATGGCAAATTGAGGAATATGATATAGGCATGGAGGAATCAAAAAAAGTGGCTGATTGATTCTACATAAAGGTGATCAACCGGTTACAGTTAGAGTATCATATATTTAGCAACCTCATTAATCATTAATTTTAAACGAACATAGACGTGAGTTTAGCTCAGTTGGTAGGGATATTGCATATTATATGCAGGGGTTGGGGTTCGAACCCCGAACACTCCACTTCTCCACAATTTAATTGTGCGAGCTCTAGCCACCAGACTTCTTGACCAAAAAAAAAAACGAACATAGACGTAATTTTTCCTCTGTTTTGAAGATTTAGACTCGTTTTCTTATATTATAAACGTTACAGCATACAAAAATAAATAATTGTAAGTTGCAACTGTTAATGTTGAGAATCATAATAGGAAGACAATTTTGAAATGTTACCTCAGTCCAAAAAATTATGAGTATAAAAATTATAAAGTATATTTGATGCCGCATATTTGATTTTTATCCCATTATCTACGTCAATGTCACTAGAATCAATGTCGAAGAATAGTGTTCCAATTACTTGCTCATAATCACTATCACTAAGTACCAGGGAAAGAATTACTTAAATAATAATAGACTTATTGTTAAATAGTTGGCCAATATCCACTAATTTTATACTACAACTAGTCGTCTACTACTATCAAATATAAAATATTTGGTGTTATGTTAGAGGGTTCAACTAATTAGAGTTAAAATTTGAAGATGTTTAAAAACAAGTGTCAAGATTCAAACCTTTGTGAATGAGAAAATATTAACACATAACACATAATTATTAATATTTACCTAGAAAGAAATTAATTACAAAATATTATTGATTAAATTATAAATTTTATAGAACAAAGGTGTCTAGATTGTAAACCTTAAGATGAAGCAGTCGACGTGGTGTCGCAAGGGTGGTCAAGATAGATGTAGGTTAGGGTAGGAAGAGAGCAGGATGCAAAAGGGTTGATGTCGTAGAAAGGCTGCATAGACCAAGACTTTGTTTGAAAGTTTATAGTAAGAGAAAAAAGATCGATGATAAATGGATGAGGAAAGGAATATGACGGGGTAATCCCATTTTGAATGAATGTACACTTTTTTTAATTCGGTCAAAACCATGTAATATGATGAAACTCAAAATGCATTCAAGAATGACTTCAATGAGTTTCGAATAAATGGTCGAATTCGTCCAATCCCTTTCTTTGATACTCACGCCTCAAATAAAATATTGATCATAAATTTTCAATCTCATTATTTAAAAAAAAAAAAAAAAAAGACTCTTCTATGAATAATAATTTATCACCCTTGTTCCCCTTCTCCAAAACTCTTCCCTTCTTTTTCCTCTAACTCTCAAACAAAACCTAAGCTGCCACAACAACAAAAATGAGGTGTTTGATTGCATTGTGTACCTTTAATTACTTTACATAAAGTATTTATGAATATATTTTTTTCAAATACAGTGAAATCCACATAATTAAGGTATTATTACTTAATTCTAATTGAATGTGACTCATTTGTCTTAGAGTGAAGTGTATGAATGACACAAAGACAAACTAATTTCACACTCAAGTCAGCATTGGCAACAACTCCCATCCTAATCCCCAGGCTCGTTGAGAAGCCGTTTGAATATTCTAAAATTGTGAGCTAAGTAGTGATAGCCATTTAGAAAAGCAAAGTTTATTGAACCTTTATTTGTCACATCTCCACCAAAGGAAAAAAAAACCTACCTTTGCTATATACAAGAGCAGGCGTGGACCTCACTTCTCCACCAACCAAACCATCACATAGCTTATTTTACATTTGAAAAAGTTGGCAAAATTTGATTATAATTAAAATAATGTTTTGTACGGACGACACACCTACTACACACTCAATCATATATGACACATTACACATGCAGAACATAATGTGATCTGAGCATATAACATTATAATTGGCTCATCAATAAATCAAAGAGATTGCATGTGTTTGACAACTGAAAAAATAAAGGTACATAAAGTCCATTCAATATAATCAAGGAGCCGTACACCTAACAAAAATATACTCGTGAGAAATTTCACATATTTGAATTGTGACGCAGTCAACCACATCTAAACCATCCGGTTAAAACCAAACAGTCCTAATTTCAACGTCTGTTTTGATTTCTAAAGAATATCTAAAATAGTAGCTGAAAATCTAGACCATCCAATCTTGGTTATAAGGTCTATATGTGACTGCTTGCGTGCAGTCACATACCTTAGCACTTGTTTGGTTTGACAATGGGACAGCCAAACATGCATCTAAAGGAGTAACTGCCGTGGAAATAGAGAAGCTAGGAAATCAAGCTTCCACGTTGACACGGTTTCTTGCCGCAATTTTGAAAAACTCAACGTCTGTTTCAAACACACACTCAATCATTCTGAATCTAATCTAAATAATACAAGTTCTTAAAAGTAGTGCAAGTACACCTGAATGTTACACATTCTAAAAGGACACTGTCACTGCAAAACATAAGGATAGTGGTCCACTTACAACTTGTCCAACCGAACATGTGATTGAAAGAAATTGAAATTTCTCAAATAAACTTTGTAAACCAAAGCTCTGGAAAGATGTTTTTTTGCCAAATAAATATAGATTCACCATAAAATATGTGTATGTGACAGTGAAATGTTCTGCAATGATTAATATATGAGCCAGTAAAAAGTGCCAAATAAGTTCATACATTGCACAATGTACATCTCATTTAAATGCAACATAAAATTGATAGAATGAAAAACTGTAAATAAAATATAGCTCTGTTGTATTTTCAAATGTTATAATAATATTCCAGAATCCATGAATAACCATAATTTATCGGCAAGTACACTTTGTATAATCTGTTAAAACATGAAACACAGAAATCATATAAAATTTCAATTTAAGAACAATGGAGTAAATAGCCAAAAAACTTGGCACAATGGTCAATAAGGTTGATTTCTATGAATCACAAACTATGGAGCAATTTTAAGCCTAGGCTCAAAGCAAAAACCAGAAAAAAGCTGTAGAGGAAACCTCTTTGACACCGGGCATTTCTGTGACCATTTCCAGTGTTTAATGTTCATGTCAAATGTGAGAAGTGCGGGAGATCCATAACTTTGAATATATATTAGATCATCTATGCCACTGCTAGCAAAAACCTCATCAAACTCTCCAAAGCCTTGGAAGTATTTGTGTGGCATTCGGACAACCTCTTCCCACTTCTTATCATGAAGAACCCAGATACCAATTCCTTTGATTATGTCCGTTCGATCAGATTTGCCAATACCTCCCACCATTACAAGTTTCTCCTTCATATTCATTAGACGGCCACATGTTAGAGAACAGGGCACCGGAATAAAGCTCCTTCTCAAGCTAGTTTGAGAAGATCGGCCGGAGATATTATACGCAACTACTGCATGTCGATTTTCCGGTGGAACAACTCCAGTAGAGTAAACTAGAAAATACAGCACACCATTGCAGATAACACTCTCATCTCCACCTCTCCACCCCACCAAAACCTCAGTTAGCGGCGTCGCCCAGGTCTCCTCCTCAGATTTGTAAATATGAATCGAAATATCCCACTGGACAAAGTTCTCAGGAACTTGTTTTGATTTCACAATTGCCACAGTATAACCGTGGGATTCCCTGTAGACCGACATTGCTAATGCGCCGTAATCAGAAAATCTGGACCCTGGAGGCTCCTGAAGCTTCCTGCAGGTTTTGGTCATAGGATTGCACACACATAATTCGCTTCTGCTGTCATTGTCCATGAAGCAAACTAAGCCATTCGAAGAAGAAACCAACCAATTAGAAGTTCCAATGAAGGGAAGTTCAATGCAATACCATTTCCGAAGATTCGGATCATAAGCACAACCAGTTGGTTCATCAGAGCTAGTAAACATAAAGTACCAAGGCTTCTGTGGTGGTGAATTGGAAGGGTTCCATAGAAACCTTTCAGAAGTAACAATTTCATACCATCTTTTACACACACTGCTTGCTCTGAAAACGCTAGGAACCGGGAGATAGGCTAGCGTACGCTCCAATAACTCGTCAGGCATTACATCCAGGGAAATAACAGGCCCTTCTTTGTCAACTTCATCGCCTGGTTCCGCTAACGAATCGATGTCCTTTGTCTCCTTTCTTGTTTCAACATCATAGTGGCTGATCCATGCTGTATCTCCAGCCATGATAGAATCAAAAGTAAAGACCTAATGAACACATATAAAGAAGAATCAGCTAACTATTGAAACAAAATACTAACACAATATTAAAGAAAATCAAAGATTGCATCACCGGGAGATATACTAGATCATAGCAAGTAAGCTAAACAAAGTAAAGCACCAAAACACAATGAAAAAGACAATTTCAAGTTAAATCACAAACCAACAATACAATTGGAAGGATATAAAGATCAGATTGAACAACAATACCCAACTTCAAACCCTGGCTGAAACAAACTTCAGTCAAGTTTTACTTACCTCCCGACCAAACTACAGATTACCAGTATAACTTTCCCCCTATAAACTTGAGGCTTAAGGCCATGAAGAAAATCAAATGCTCAAATACAGAAACAACAAAAAAATTCCAACACATAGTAAATAAATATACAAAGGATGAAATGGATACAACACAGCAAGGACACGGCCATTGGATGTTACCAAGATAAGAACATTCAGTACATACAAATTTATCTCTATTTAAAAACAAATAATACAGAATCTGAACATGACAAAAGGACCAATATTAGGTAAAAAGGGAAATTATAGACATAACCTATATCCTCCTTTTAGGTATTTTACAGGTCAAAATGTCAAGGCAAAGATGTATAGCTATTAAAAAAATAAAAAATGTATATGGTCTATAACTTGTGTTACTAGGTAAAAGATCATGAACTGATTTGGTTTTTAGCAATCAAATCAAACCACAAAAAAGTAAAGATCCTTAAAAAAGTTTGGTATTTTGAAACAAAAATTACCTACAGCACTAGCAGGGTCATAGCAGGACATGAATGAAATCCACACATAACACAAAGGAGTAGATTTTCATCAAACACAAGCAACCATTTTTTTCATGTAAAAATGATTAAAAAGCCTAAACCTTGAGCAAATACTGCAAATTTCTGAATCCTTTAAAAGAACTTTAAAAAGGGTATTAAAAGCCAACATTTTTACAACATCGCCAATGTTGTAAATTTCTTTTACACGTGCATATGTTGTCAATTTTAAGAGTAATTCTTAAAATATCTCCACAAATATTTACGTGGCATGATTTGATTAGATGAATACATAAAATTGTAAAACAAAAAAGTTTTACATATATAAATTAAATCCAACAAAGAAAAACATTTTTCCAAACAAATTATGTTTTCTGCACAGAGAATCAACATTTAGAACATCAACAATAACAATTTAAACAAGAGGAATCATTAATCCAAAAAATAAAAACAGGAATCAAATCAAATAAAATGATTATATACCCACAAAAGCTAATGCTCAACCTCCTTGATCCTGATATGAAAAATCATCAGATTAAACAATCTCAACATATATCAAAATCCAAAAACATTACAGATCAATAAACACCAATAAATATACATAAAATAAAATAAAAATACAAAAAAAAAAAAAAACTTTTTGAGGATTGAAAGATGAAACAAATTTCGTAGAGCGATACCTTATGTGAAAGAGTGAATCCAATAGCGTCACTACGGAAAAGGGTATGAATTCATATTGAGCGAGTTTGTGAGAATATATAAATAGCGAAAAAAAAAAAAAAAAGTATGTATGGGTGGTGATGAAATTAGGAGTGAATGGGAATTAAGAGGAACCACAAAAGCATTGAAGTTTATAGTTAAAACAGAATAAGGGACGTATGAAATTTTCCTTAAAATGGAAGAACAACGAAATGGGTTGCTCTAGATTTGGTTGATAAACAAGGCCAAGCAAACACACTAAATAGAGAGAGAAAGAGAGAGTCTCTTTAGTGCTTTGCTTTTTTTGAGGGGAAGAGGGAAAAGGAGTGAGCTTAGTTTTTCTTTTTTATACTACTTTAGAATGAAAAAAATAATAGGGTTAATTAAGTTTTTAGTCCCTATAAATATTTAGAATTTTGTTTTTAGTCCCTACAAAATAAAATCACACTTTTTAATCCCTATAAAATTTTTCATCAACATTTTTAGTCCTTATAAAAATTTTCATAAGCATTTTTAGTCCCTATAAAATTTTTCCATCAGCATTTTTAGTCCCTAAAATGCTTAAGGAAAATGTCACAGGGACTAAAAAGTGTGATTTTATTTTGTAGGGACTAAAAACAAAACTGTGAATATTTATAGGGACTAAAAACTTAATTAACCCAAAATAATAATATTATTTTTATTTTTTAAGACATTGTGTCTAGTGTTCTTGTACTTGTGTAATTCAATATAATCATGGGTATAATTATGGGTTGGTTCAACTTACCCTTAGACGACTGCAACAAAGTTAAATCTTTTGATGAAATGTTTTGCTGTCCATTGTAGTGACTTCAATTTTAAAAAATTATGTTCAGCAGTTGTATGTGAATGATATCTGAAATACATAAAATATTATTAATTAAAAAGTAACCAAAAGAAATTAAAACTTTAAAAAAATGGGAATTGGTTGAACGGTTGATCAATAGATTCAAATTATACCCATCAAAACTTGGGACATGATTCATTAATAAAACAATAAAGAAAATTGTTCGCATGCATCAATGTTTGTCAACTTTATTCCAGAAACAAAGGAAAAACATTGATTTAAAATTATCCATCCTTGAACATATTTGTCAGAATTAATGTGCAAAAGGTCTAATCTCATCCTCACGCCAAATATCGTCAAAAACCTCAAATGATCCTCTTATTGGACCATTCCCATTTCTGCACCTGAACCACCTTATTCTATTACAATCATAAGCTTTCGCAGACATGAGAGACTTAGATGGTTTCGCAAATCACGAGTTGTGTACACTTTAACTACACTTTCGGCTACACCTGTAGTTAAAGTGCACACCATTCGTGATTTGGGAAACCATTTAAGTCTCTCGTGTCTGCGAAAGCTTATGGTTTGTAATAGAAGAAGGTGCCTCATGTGCATAAATGGGAATGATTCAATAAGGGGACCATTTGGGGTTTTTGAGGATATTCGGCGTGAGCATGAGATTAGATCTCTTGCACATTAATTTCGATGAATATGGTCAAGGATGGATAATTTTAAATCAGTCTTTTTCTTGTTTATGGAATAAAGTTGACAAAAATGGATGCACACATGCAATTTTCTTTGTTGTATTAGTAATGAACCATATCACAAGTTTTAATAGGTATAATTGGTTAGTTCTCAATTCAATTGATTGAATTGATAGGTATAATTTGATTTTAAAATATTGGGGTGAACAATATGAATCTATATTTTTATTGCTACAGAAGAGAAAGAAATCGAAACATCATAAAAAATAGATATAACGTAATTTTAAAAAACAAGAACAAGAAGAAAACCCATTAAAGTGTAATAAAAGACATATACATAGAAATTATCATTACAACTAGATCTCATTTTGGCTAAAAACTTTGTAGGTAAGTTCTTATTTCAGAGATGATGAAACCACTTACAATTTGTTGTATGATGAAATATTTTGGAACTCGGGTGGCAATGTGTCGAAATCAAGATTTGCTTTTAGATTTGATATTGGCTCGTTTCCTTTGCTTAGAGAAGCATAACAGAGGGGATTTGTAGCGAAGATTTATGTGTTTTGCGGCTAGGGTTTCGGGTGGCAATGTATCGAGATCAAGATCTGCTCCTAGATTTGATATTGGCTCGTTTCCTTTGCTTAGAGAAACATAACAGAGGGGGATTTATAGCCAAGATTTATGTGTTTTGCGGCTAGGGTTTCCTAGTCTCTTGTCATACTCGGAGTATATTCGACCCGTTTTGCTTTGAGTGTTTTTGAACTCCCAGACTCTAACTAAGGTCCAATGTATGTGATGTGTAATTTGGCCCATTTCATTCCTGGTTCTTTTGGGCTTGTTCAATGTACATTGAATAGTGTTTTCAAATTTACACTCTCTTAATTTTTAGTAAATAAATTAGTAAGTTACACCTGAAGGCGTATTTCACAATTTTTTAGTTATAACATATCTTTGATGAATGTATTAAGAAAAATTGTATGACATAACATAGTGGTTTATGCATGTCTTTGTTGTCGGTTAAGAACATATTATATTTCATATAGAATCTTTATCAATTGGATGTCTTTTTGTTCTCTTATATTTTACTTTTTCTTCAACGTTTATCATAACATTTAAACGAATAAGCTTACAGGATGCGTATGTTAACATACCAAACATGATAAGTTCACAAGGTGCGACGAACTAAATGGGTAACATTCTCATCACAATTGTATTTTTTCTTCAACACATTCTCTTGAGTTCATTATTATTAACCAACAATTGGTAACCAAATTTGTGGATGAAATTTGATTGATTAAGCTTACATTTCTGAACAATGGCCCCTTAGATCTTTGGTTACGAAATTGTTGTACGTGTGACCATATTGTACAACAATATAGAGAATAACGTCCTTTTTATTATATAAAAAGGAGCTTTTTAGTATATAAAAAGCAGCCTCCTATAAAACATCAAATTCAAGAGTAAAATCCCCACATAACATTTCTACCACGTTACATATATGAACACATTTATTAAGTTGACTACGTCTCACATCACACGAGAGTCTCAAAATAGACAAATGAGTAAAACATAACCCAACAACAAAAGAAAGGGGCTAGCTAGGTTTTTCAATATTAAAGTTTCTATACAACTTTCTGAAGGTATTGGCAACACAAGAAAATGAGCTTTATCAAAGATTTCTCATTCCCTAAAAATGTCTGTTTAAAGTATAAGGAATAAAAGACATAACAAACAAACTATAACAAAAGACAAAGATACAAGAATAACAAACAAATATGTTATACTAACTCAAAACAAATTTTTGCTACATCTAGACCTCTCCTTGCAGAGAGATTTTGCATTCTTCACTCAAAGGACTTGATCTACTAAAATATGTATTCTTCGCTCTGTCTCTTCAAGCACTGTGAATATTCATCAATATTTATCTTAGAACCAGGGCCGGCCCATAGCCCGTCGAGGCTGGGCGACGACACCGGGCCTCCAATTTTTTGGGGCCCAATTTTTTTATTTTTATTTTTATTTTTATATGTAAGCCACGAAAATAATGGTTATATATCTATTAAAAGCAAATTAATTCAATTTGTACAGCTTGCTTTAGTGGCGCAGCTACTTTTTGATGAGTGTGAGGTCATGTGTTCAAGACCCACAAAGGTGTGATTTTTAATATTTTTTTTTTTTGCATCCCTTATAAAATTAAAACGGAGACTATGAATTTGTTAAGACGGCCCTGCTTAGAACATACCTTTTTATTTTCTTTTCTCTCTTCTATGGATGTTCAACATAACCATCTCATTGTAACTTAGTATTCAGAAGCAAAATTTTCAGAACATGCTTCACACTCCACTTGTTGATCAGGCATATGCTTCGTTCGAGATACACGTTTTTGTTTGATTGTATCAAATGTTGCAGTTGAGGAACTTTGATCATCATTTTGCCATTCAGCCTAAGGTAGAGGTGTGGAAGATCATTTACTTTTATCTTTATTTTTCATATTTCCTTGATGACAGTCCATCTTTGATCGGAAGCATATACTCTAACTTGAATAAGAACAAAATACCTCAAGGACACAGATCAAAACATGTGCACACCAATTTGGATGTATACCTTTCAATGTTACCTTACCATCTATTTTGTGTTTCCCCTTGCACACTTGTTACAACCTATTGGTTTAAAAATGAAACGAGCATCAACCAAAGTCCAAGTACCAATTTTCTCTAGAGTTTTTAATTCGATCTTCATTGAATAAATCCAACAATCATGCTTGGAAGCTTCCTCGGAGGTCTGTTAATCATGCTTAAATAGGGTAGGTCTAGTTGAAAAAACTAAAGTCTAAGCCTGACCTATTAATCTGTCAAAGGCTTTATATGAAGCCTGGTCTAACCTTCTTAAAAGTTCGTTCTGACCTATTAGTCTATCTCTGACTCTATCTCTGACTCTCTGTATCGTTTCAATTTTATCGGATGTCCCCGAAGGAACGACCTATTAACTTATCTAAAAACTTAATTTGTACTAAAAATTTGACCTATTTATAAAAAGGCTAATAAGCATATATTTTTTAAAAAGTTAATCGAGGAGGCTTTTGAATGGTACGAACCATGATAGGATAAAAGATAACAGCTTAAGGCACATGATACCATGTTGAGAGAATTAAAAAAATTATTCATTCTAGAGAATATCAATAAACTAGCAATGGAAGAATGAATTAGATTCTTCTTGCTCTTTTAACTCATGCAACACATAATTTATTTATATAAAAGTAAAGAGGATTCAAGGAATACTAAAATAAAACCTAGTACATCCAAACCGATGCTCTTAGTTTTTTTTTTTGAAAGAAACCGATGCTCCTAGTTAATTACAATTTGGTTGAAATTCTCTTTGAGCTTAATTTTGTTACTGAATGTGTGTTAGCTTGGCAATCCAAGTTTTTTTTTCTTCCTTTATCACGAATTTAAGGAAGATCCTTTATTCTCTAACACTTAATTCAACTCATACAAAATATGTTTGTAAGATAAGGACTACTCGTCCATTATAAATACAATTTTAGACTTTATTTCATCAAACCCAAAATTCTAGCTTATCACAAGCCTTTTTAGCTCTAATTTAGTTACTACGTACCTTGTTATATATCCCCTATATCAAATACTAATAATATTTTGGAGGATAATGATGTTATGCAAGGTAAACCTCTATTTAAAATAAAACTACTTCGCATTGAAGTTATTATCTTAAGGACCACCTTTTCTTAACATTTAGAAATCACTTTAGTGATATGTGGTGTTCAAGTCCTTACAATGTTTGGGCATCACGTAATGATTTGTTTTAGTTGTTTGTATGACTTTAAATTTGTAGAGTAGCTCTTTTGGCACACCTTGTGCTAGAAGAGTTGCTTTTGGTGATTAATATAATTTCATTTTTGATTGTTAAAAAAAAGAAATCACTTTAGCGATAGCCTTTTATATCACGTTGCAAAGTTAAATTAGAAGCACCCATGGGATCATCACTATGACTTCATATCAAATGAACCTGCCCTAAAAAGGAACAAGATACTTCGACAAAAACCACATATGCCTCCACCATAACAATACACACCATCAAAGCAATTAAGTAGTTGCAAATTTGGTCTATAATTGAGCGATACTATCAATAATATCTATTGCTACGTAGTCCCTACATTATAGAAGGACCCTTTGAATTAGGTGTAACAATATTAATAATCTAAGCGGCAACTATATTACAAACTCATGAGTCATTGTTTTGTTCAATTTGTTGTATATAAATGATAATTGATGATATAGTCTCAACTCCATTTGCTACAATAAATAAGTATTGATACCAAAATAAAAATAAAAAAACTAAACTCTTGTAAATATATTTTAATTAAGTGTATGTTTCTTATCATAGTGATTCATGATAATTTCAGCAAATTTACTATGATATTATAACATGCACAATATATATAATGCAACAAGTGTACCAAATAATTAGGTAAAATTTTATGCTCTTAACATGTTATTATTGATTGATCTCAAAATCGATGATACCTAAGATGCGATTGAATAGTTTAAAGGAATATGCATTTCTTATGTTGATTGTATATTTGTGAATTCTCTACCTCTCTCTAAATTGTTTGTTTATTTTGTTGTCTCTCATCCTTTCTCGACAGAGGAAGCTCCAAATGTAAAACAAGAACAGGTGATATGCCCACCTCATGTTACAAAAGAACCCCGTAATGAAAATTAATTCTTTTTCTCAACTAACAAATTGGGTTGACAGTAAAGAAAACTTTGGTTAATACTCTAATTGGTGTTTTTTGGAGCCACCTCTACAACTTTGGAAAACCTTTTGTCGAGGCCAGACATATTAATGTTTTAATGCTAATAAAAAGAAAATATGTTGATTCAAGTAGACAATTTATAAAGTTCGTCATTTTGTCAAATTGTTTTTTATAACTTCCTCATGGTTGTACCTCTAAAAAAAATGGTCATAAAGAAAATCGATTTTTTAAAGGGAAAGAAAATAGAAGTTTTATGAGTAAAAGTTGAAAATGATTTTCCCCGCATGATATTAGGCAAATTGATGATGAATGTTTTTTTATTATAACAAAAAAAAATCAATTAATTAATTATATTATATTGATTTTAATTATAAGTATATTTGAAAGTAATTCAAACTGAGAATAAATTAGAGAATAAAAATTCTATGTTAAAAAGAAAAAAGTTAAAAAGCGTGTGAGTCGAAGGTTCAAACTCAAATATATTCTTGAATTTTATCTTGACAATTTTTATTGTTAACTAACCTCCCTTTATAGTTGTTAAAGAGAACAAAAAATGTCAAAATAAGACATAACAAATTTATCATAACTTTTAACTTATTTTTTCTAATAATTTTTTTACAATTAGACTTATTCGAATAAAACAATATTTTTGGAGGTAGTCAAAGCTACCTCATCAATGTTCATAGCCTCGTCTCTCGTTGCAGGGTCGTTGATATGTAGAGGTCAAAGTTCAAATTTGAGATTTCATACTTCTTTATGTTTAATATGTGAGTCTAGTCGTTAGGCTACTTGACCAGAAAATATATTTGATGTGTCTCGTAAAAACAACTTAAATGTAGCTCCATAGACATTTGATATCATGGCGCACAAATTTAACTCTCTAACTTTTCAATCTTCAACATTGAATGTGTATGCGTGGGGCTCGGTTACGGTGCATAAGAAAATCCTTATGCACCATGCATAAATCTAGAAATGGTTTCTATGAGTTGTACTCCAAAACCATTAGATGTACTTAATGGTTTCTAGCATCCTGAATAAGGATTTCCAACACCCTGCATAAAATTATGCCAAAACCATTTTGTTGTGGAAATGGTTTCTGTGAGTTGTACTCCAAAACCATTTCTGAATTTATGCAGGGTGCATAAGGATTTCCTTATGCATCATAACCGCACCCGTATGCGTGTGTGCGTGAATTTACTCACTAGGGTTTTTAAACAAAAAATTCTATCTAACTTTACTTCAAAGGAAAATGTTAACCAAAAGAGAGAAAGAATAATAATTAAGAAATTAAAGAATAAAGGATGGCTGAAAAGGCATGCCAAGAATCTCTTACGTGTAGTGTAGGATTATATTATGATTTATGATCTTCATTAACATACTAGATACTTTAGATTGAAGAGAAAAATATTTGTTGAATAAACTAACGAGAAAGTCTTATATGCACAACCCAGATTAATATTATTTGGTTGTTCAAATATCATTTCTCTATTTTATTTTATGTGTTTATTTCTTCCAAAATAAAAATGTTTATTAACTCACAGACAGTAGTGACTTTGGACACAAGGAAGGTGTGCACACAGTGTAGTACCAGAATGCTGATAAAGGAGTTGGCAGTGGAAACACCACTATAGCATGAGACTTTTTCCAGCCACCTTGCGCACAATAAATAACTCAGTCCTCTCTCATTACTCACTAGTCACTTCTACTAGTTTATTGAAAAATCTCCTTCCCAATATCAGTTTCAACGCTGTGCTTGATTTGTCTTGTTTTGTGTGTTGAATTTTTAGAGGAAACCCACTAAATTAGACTTTGCACAAAGAGGAAAATGTGACGGGGATTTGATGAAAGATTGTCACCAAATTTTGATTGCGATGTTTCTTACTAGCAACACGTTTCTTAATTTATTTATACTCTGTATATACATGATTCAGGTTCGAATCTCGAACATTTTATTTATTCATTTAAAATGAAAATTTTACTTAATAATTAAATCACTTGACAAAAAAAATTGTTCATATTACTAGATTCATAGTTAAACTAATCTTATTTTCACTAAATATAGTTGAGCTAATAAACTATGTAAATAATTATTTTTTCCACAGAGTATGATTTTTTTTTTCAACCGAAATTTTTTAAGGTGAGAAAACGGTGCACCGATCCAATTATTTACATTAAATCTCTTTGAAAAATACTAACGGAATTCAAACTCAAAACTTCTAAATTTTAGCAAACAAAAAAAAAAAACCTTTAGAAGTGTAAATAATATTCTTTGATTTGTATCTTTTTTGTCAAGTAGTCAGGTGGCTAGAGCTCATACAATTTAATTGTGGAGAAGTGGGGTGTCCGGAGTTCGAATCTCGACCTTTGCATATAATATGCAATATCCCTACCAACTGAGCTAAGCTTACGGGAATATCTTAATTTGTATGTAATATGTTAAAGTGAAATATAATTTAGGACAGAACTAATACCAAATACAAACAAATTTAACATCACAATCAGCTTTTCTTAATTTCCTTACTTTACTCCATAATTTTTTTTCAATTTACTCAAATATTTAAGGTGGCAGTAATTTTCGTCACACTTTCTGAATAATTTTCTGTCTATGCTGATTTGTTAAACTGTTCTAATGTAAAAGGTAACATGCATCAAAGCAAACCAGGTGAAAACAACAGGATATCTTGATTGAGGATTTTATTACGGGTAGTACTTGTCTACTTGATTAACCTAGTTGACTTTATTTAAACTTTTTACTTTTCAGGTTGAGCACGAGCATGTCTAATGAATGACAGGAATTAGTACCATCTTGAAAGAACGGTGTTAATGGAAATGAAAAGTCGTAAAAAAGAGACAGTTCAACAATGTTCAATGTGTTAAAAGGTAACCCCATTATAATTCTGGCTGGCCTAACAGGTTAAGGACCAAGCAAAAGGAACTAACGTACTTGAGGTTCCTTTCAAAAACTATTTACAAACCTTGACCTAATTAATGGAAATTGGCTACTGACTTTCAGGAAATGTTATGGGCGGGAAAGATAAAGAGATTAACATTTAAAAATGGAGAAGTCGGATGTTCGAGATTCAAATTTTACCCCTACATATATTATGCAACATTATTACCAATTGAGTTAAGCCCACGAGAACATATTAATATTCTTTAATGAAATAGAAAATAATCTCTTATCTATTTCATTAAGTAGTTTCTTAGAACCAGGTCTGAAAATATATTTTGTAAACAATAAAAAAAACCCACAAAATTCCCTCTTTTTGCTTGGGAGAAAGAGTGGGTTGAAGCTTGTATTGCTTTGTTGGATAATATTTTTTTTTTTTTTTTTTCCTTCAGGATAATGTTGCGGATTAATGGATCAGAAAATATGACCCAAATGATGACTATTCAGTAAAAGGAGTTTACCACTTATTGACTTAATTAGAGTATCCCACTTGTTCCCCCTTCTCAGATATTAATTGGTTCATCTTGGAGTTCCCTCTTTAGGCTCATTAGCATGTTTAGGAGGCCGGAAGTGGGATGGAGGAGTCTATTAATCACCTTTTCTTGAAATGTGCTTTTTTTAGTAGCATTTAGCTTCGTGTTTTGCAATGGTTGGGAATTTGTAGTGTGTTATCTTTTGATGTTTGTATACATGCTTTGCAATTTAGCGGTTCACATTTATTTTAGAAGGAAATTCGTTGTTGCTTCCACGTGATCTAGTTGACGTATATTTGAGTTATTTGAAAAGAGCGTAATTATCAGATTTTTTGCAACAATAAAATATCTTGAGAGCATTTACTTGACCGCATCATACTTTTTTCTTTTGTGATGGGTGAAGGCTTAGAAACCTAATTTCTTTCTTATTTTAATTTTTGGTGGTCTACCTCGTCCGTTTGTATTGATTTTTCCACTTTTCAATGTCACTATTTCCATTTCTGTTCTTTACTCTTCTTTGTGTATTTTTGGACCTCTTTTAAGTCTCTTTACACACTGGGTTTGATTCGATCTTATTTTTAATATAATAATTGCTTTTGGAAGAAAAAGTGTTAATTGCTTTGGAAGAAAAAGTGTCAATGTCATATGGGACTCGATTATCATAGTCATCCCATAATCAAAATTCCATGGTGCATGTTTTCTTGACCACTATGCTATCCGAAATGTCTTACACACACGCTCTTCTTATTGATAAGATTTATATCACGAGAAAAATATTGTTCTAATATTTTTGAACTAGTCATTTTGTATCTCTCGTATTATCTACACAAAGATTGCAGTTTCGATTTATGGGTCTTCTATACTCTTTTATGTGACAAGTTCATATATCTCATGCTTCTTTAGGAGATTTTTCATTTTATACTTTTGCAAGAATTTAGTACTCTATTCCTTGATGAATTCTTGATAGTGCTAACCGGTTCCTCTGACTTCATCAACTCCTTTTGCAAGAATTTAGTCTCAATAATTTTTTACATAGTGAAATAAAATTGTTCCTCACACACTCAACATTTTAAAACTCTTTTGCGGGACCTAACCTGCTCTAATACCACCAATTAAGCATTAGTAAGACATATATATTTAACTCAAACTCACACAAAAACAGAGAGGAAGTTAATTGTTTTCAACAATATGTTTCATTCAATACAATTGGTTAATTTACTAAGGCTGTACTTAATGGCTAGCAAACTTTTTTAGCTTGTTCAGAAAAAAAAATGGCTATCAAACTTGGTTTCCAAGTAAACCACACAACCACAAGACAAGTGGTTGCGAGTTTGGAGGGAAAGGGAGGCCAGTTTGAAAAAAAAAGGAAGGAGTAAGTGAAAGAAATAGATGATGGCCTTGGGAGGAGGGGATTTGATGGGGTTTATTTTTCTTCAAAATATAAAATCATTCTCATTTAGAAGAACTAAAAAATTGTATTGGAGGAGGATTTTGGGGGGTTTGGGAGAGTTTATATAAATTTTTTAAATTTAATCTATGTAGTTATAATATTTTTAAAATTTAAAATATATTAAGCATAAGCATTTATTTATAACTCTCTAAAAAAATACTCTTTTAAAAAATATTAAAAATTTCTCAATTTTCCCCTATATTCCTCCCAGAACCTTTCATTCCCCTTCCCTCTAAACTCCCAAACAAAGCCTTCATGACTAACATAAAATTTTAACAGTTAAGGGACTCGGGGAAGGGATTAATAACGGTGGCAACAGGCAACAGCAAAACATAGGTGGTTCTTACTACTTTATTTTGGCCCAATAATAAATTTTCTTAATGATAAAAATGGTAGCAATTCAATCTTCTATAACACTAGTCTAGCCATTTCTTGATTTAATTTCTAACAATTGGTGCTTGTGAGCCACTTGCCATGGCCAAATCCATCCAATGTTTGTGTTTTTGAAGGAAATAGTTTGCTACATAATTTTGCATTTCTATTATTAGTGATAGCTTCTGATATGTACAAATTTGCCCCATGTGCATGACATGAAAAACAAATAAAGTGCCACTTGTTTTTCATGAATTGCGTTGCATGGTTAGCAAGTTCCAACGGAACATGGTGGGAGCAGATTTGATTGCACAATAACAAAAATGGTTGATATTTATAAATTATAAGCACTTGGACGTATTGTGTTGGGACAAATTTTCTTTGTGGGATATATGTTTGAGTTCCATTTCATGTGATTGGCAATCAATTGTTTTAAAATAAACGATATATATTATAGATGCATATCTAGCATGTCAGCAAACATTCAGTTTTTGGTTGTAAAGACGGTCATGAAAGTGACGCACAAATATTGAATTGTGTTACATGATATTTTCTTTTTACCACTCTCATTCTTAGGGTTATGAGGAGAATAGAGTCTTATTAAATGTTGTGCGACACCACCGCAAAAATAAATAAAGTAAAGTTTAATCAATAATTATTTTATTAAAAAATTAAATTTTATTTTTCTCGAACGGTTCGTCTTTAGTTTGAACTCATTAATCACTTTAGTCCAATCAATTGATTATAAATTATTGCATTATATAATAATAATAATAATAATAATAATAAAGCACATGAATATAATATAGTTAATTTTTTTTGGTGGTATAATATAGTTAATTTAATTATATATGTCGTGCACTAATATATTAGAAGTTTACAACCACAAATGGAGAATAAAGGAGCAAATCAATATAAAAAATACAGTGCACTTATGAGTTTTATTCTCTGATCAGCTGCACTTAGCTTAGTTAATTGTTAAAAGAAAAATTGGTGGTTGACGAAAGAAGAAAAGGAAAGGGAGAATTTTTGTCCAAAAGAAAAAATAATTTAAAATTCGTAAACTTTGCTATCAAATCATATTTTTTATAATATACAAAATCAGCCAAAAGCTTTTGTGACCAACTTGTTTAATCTTTTCGAGTCTCTTCATTTTGACATTTATGTACTCCCTTGAGTTATATATTGCATGTATCAATCAAATTTTGTCTATATTTGAGTCGGAATCGGAATGTGTTTATATACACAAGATTGACCCATTTACAACTCTACAGGGATAAGTAATATTGTAGTTGGTGACATTAATGACATTAGCCAACCACAATGTCATAAATGTATAAAAATAAATAAAAAAAACTTGTGAAAGAAAAAGAAAAAATTATTTGTAACGTTGTGTTAACCAATATCATCAATATCACTAACCATAATGTCACCCAATGCTACCTATTGGTAAGTTATTACCTACTTTTAAAGAGTAAGTTATTAGGTACATATATACTTGTAGTTGTAGTATAAAAAATGTGTAAGGAGCTATAAATAGTTGTAACAATTAATTTTGCCGGTTGAATATAACCTAAGAGAGTAATGATATTTGAACAATTTTTTCGCTACAATTTTTGGGACAACTTTGTTGTGCTATTTTTTCATTTCTCAAAAACAATGGAGAGAAAAAAAGAAAGAGAAATAATAAGAAGATAATGTGAATATAAAAGAGAAAGTTGTACAAAAGTTATATAAAAATAGTTGTACAAATATCATTTCTCAACCCAAAAAGAGTAGTAGAAGAGAGGTGGTAATTGGGTAGTGATACATAAATAACAATCTCATATACCACTTGTACACCCACATATAATTGTGACATGTGTCCATGTGGTCTCTACACACACAAGAAACTCATCTTTTGTGTCTCTCAAACACTCTCATATGAAAGTGGTACAATGTGTGTATAAAAAAAAGGGTGTTCATGATTATCCGTGGTAATTATAGATGAGATGATGAGAAGGTATTAACTATTAGAGTTGTGTTATTTGAACAACCATTTGATTGACAACTTTTGGGACATGACACAAAAACCAAAGCAATAGAGAGAGAAAGTAAAAACATAATATAAATATGAGAGAGAAAGTTGTCACAAAAGTTATCAAAAAATGATTGTAAAGATATCATTTCTTTAACTATTAACGTAAGCGAAAGAGTGGGGCTGGGGGCTGTTTGCATTGCTCTACAGATGAGTAAATTAATGCAGAGTTCCAGCGCCGTTGCGTCAGACATGAAATCACAATCCCATCTGTTCCATGCAAATGTTACGTAATCCATTGTTTTCGTGTATATTTCTTATTGGTTTACACCACTTCCATTTTATGTAATTACTCCATATTTCAATCAATCACACCGTGTTCTGCGCTCACTTCTCATCAACCACCACTTTACACAAACACTACCCTCAATCCTCATTGCCAACCAACATACAGCTCTATCTGTTACTCTTCCTGCCCCCTCCTCTTATCTCTTTTTTCACCATTCAGATTTGAGTCCTTTCCATTTTCCTAATTCCCTCCTTTCCATAATCAGCTTTTCTTTGGTTTCACGTTTTGCAACACATACAAAAACACATTTGTACATTTTTTAATATGTTTTTACCGCGATTTTTACAAGCTCTAAATACTAACTTCTTTATTAACATAGTTTTTTTTTTATCGTGATTTCAATCAAACTTCGTTTTGCAAAAGCTGTACCATATAAACACTCAATAAATATGCAACTCCCTTGAAACTACTGTTTGGATTTAAAATATAAACAATTTTTTTTTCTTTCACATTTATTGAATAACTCTCCGATTTCAAATATAAATGAAATTCTTTTTTCACATTTATTAATAATTTGTGTACTATAAATTAAATATATCAATTATTCAATGAATTTAAAAAAAAACATTGCTTATGTTTTGACAAAATTAGGACGAGTCCATTGTTTGGATAATAATTTGAAGAATTTTCAAAATGATTAAACTTTATGAAATATTTTGTTCAAGTTAAATTTAGAGAATTTCAAATAACACCTAAGAGTTAAGAATTTTAAAATTCTTCATTGTTATAATTTTTCAAATTTTACATTTTGGTCCTATTTTTTATTTATTTTCAATTTGACCCCAATAATTTTCAAAAAAATTGCAAATTGACCCCTCATTTTTTTTCAAAAAATTATAATTTGACCCCTAATTTTTTTTGAAATTTACAAATCAACCCCTAATTTCAATTTTTAAATTTGGCCCAAAATAATTAAATTTATAAAATTTGCCCAAAAATGATGACAATGAATTTTTTTTATTACTCCATCCAAACAAAAGTATTAAAAAATGAAAGTAATTTAATTGAATCATTTAAATTGCCTAGAATTTTAAATTTTTAAAATTTCTCAATTACCTCATCCAAACACACTCAAATGAAGTCTTATTCTTGTTTATGAATTTTTCAACCATCAAATAGAGCCAAAGTAGGAAGGCTTCTGTGGGTCTCATAACCAAAAACAAAGATCAAATTTACCATTCAAGCTTTTCCTCGATTACTTAGAGCATACAAATTTATTTTGCTAATCAAACCCTAAGAAATTCATTTCATCAAGGACAGAAACAATCCTAAACTTCAAGAAAAACAAAACGAGACATGTTGTCACTTACTTGTCGGATTTTAGAACAAATGTGTCAACAAATATGATTTCTTTGACGTTGATTTGTTAAAGATAAAGGAATGAATGAATAAATAAATGAGTTTTTTTTTCTTCCAATAATCAAGTTTGACAACTTTCAAACCAACAAATATTGTAACCAAAAAAAAAAAAAACCAACAAATACGAATATGCTCTGCCATTCTGTTTAGGCGTAAAAATGTTACGGATCCCAAGTTATCTCCCAAAATTGACCGAACTAGAGTTATCTCCCAAAACCTATTGATTCGTAACTCTGATTTACCTTTTTTTTTTTTGGTCAAGTAACTTAGTGGCTAGAGCTGACATAATTTAATTGTGGAGAAGTGGAGTGTACGGGGTTCGAACCCCGGCTCCTGCATATAAAATGCAATATCCCTACCAACTAAACTAAGCTCACGGGGGATAATGGAAATTTTAGAGGGCCTACATGAGTAATAAAAGGGTTAAAAGAGCAATTTTTCAAATAATAAAAGGGAAGATATTATTAACTATTCCAAGCCCAAAACTATACGTTTATTTTTATTTTTTTTTGAAAAATACATGGGCTACAAAAAATAAATTTCAAAGTGTTCCAATTTATTTATTTTTCTAAAGAAAGAACACAAAGAACATTCTGAGATGTATGCCTTTAACACGTGGCTGAATATGTGGGCCATATATTACCTGTTACGAAACATCTAGACAGAATTAGATTGATCTGCGTACTACTAGACAACCCGCGAAGCATCTCGAACACAAAGATTTTTAGTCATAACTTTGTTTTTGAAACATGTATATAAGGAACATGTTTTCAAACAAATTTCATTCAACATAAACATAAAGTTAAACGACAAAGCCTACAACTAAAGCACACAACTACACTTTTATTTAATCTCTTCTTGGGTTGGTGGTTTGATTTTGCATCGATAAATTTTCTTTTGGATTGTGTGGTAGGATCTTTGGCTGGATTTTTGTGTACCTGTTTTGTTAATGTAAGTCATGCTTTTCCTTGGCTATGTTATATCGTGTATAGTATAGATAATAGAATATAGGAAAGGTTTTTGTATGTTAAATTCCCTGTATAATAGCAGTACAACTTTGTGAACCAGGAATGTGTTGAATTTTGAAATTTTGATGTAGTATAATAGTGAGAAGCTCTAGAGATATTACCAAATTGTTTTGCCTATGTAATAAAAAAGATCCTCAGATGTGTTTGCTTCATATTGTTTGAATTGGAGGAAATGATGTGCTTGATGTATGCCTTATTGTTGTAACCAAAAAAATGCAGTTTTTTATGCCAAAGATGATAGGATATTAGGATCTATAGGACCAAGAAGAATTTATTGTTTTAATGTTGATTGTTTCTCTTTTCTATCTTTCTTGGTTTTTCTGTTATTGCTAACCAATAAAGAGAATCCGTGCAAAAATTCGTCAAAATCTGTCTTAGTTAATATAATTTATTTGTGTTTGGTCATTGAGCAGCAACGATATTTAACTGCAATTCACGTATATGCATTAGATATATACCAATGTTGCAATTGACATCAATCTTGTTATTAATGGTGCATTTTTTTGGATGCAGAGTTTGTGCTATAATAACTTTCCAAGATCAGCCAGTGAAAATCTAGTTCTGTCTGTTCTTGGTAACCTTTCCAAACAAACATGATTCCTGGATACAGAAACATGGACTCATACCCATTTCAAAGAAACCAAATACCATTCCCTTATTATCACCATCCAAGCATGGAACCTGTTCCTCCTCAAATGACCAAATCACCCTTCCCTTATGAACAACCTTGGCCTTATGCTAGCAATTATAACCACCCTATACCACCACATTTCTGCTATGGCCACAATAATTACCCTTGTTACAATAGTCACATACCTTCTTATCCTCCTCATGTTCCCTCTCCATCACCAATGTACTACTCTGGAGGTTGTCCTTCATTCTTTGGCCCTTATTATCCACAATCACATTATAACATGGAGCTTCCGAGATACGAGTATGATAAATATATGCCAAGGGAACATCATTGTTGTGGCTGTTCTAATCATTCATGCAGCCAAAAGGAAGACAAATCTGTGAAGGTGGAAGAGCAAAAACCTGATGTTGGTAAGAAAGAGAATGATGCTATGGTTCCAATTCAGTTTAGGAATTTTCCATACCCTTTGGCTTGGATTCAACCAGAGTATTATGGTAACAAACAACCGGAAAGTTTTAAGGTGGATGAGCAGGATAAATTGTTACATGATAAAAGGCCAAATGCTGATGTGCAGCCAAAAGTTGAGCCAAGAATGTGGAGTGGATGGTTGCCCTTTGATGTGAAGGGTGATCCGAACATGTTTCGTGATGGAGATGGAATAAGAAGCCTTGAGAAGGAAACTGATAGCAAAAAAGAGGAGGCTGAAAATGGAAGAATGGAACAGAAACATCAGAGTGATCAAAAGAGATCCGAGTTTCCATTTCCGTTCTTTCTGTTTCCTTACTACAATAATCAAGAGGAAGGAGGAAAGGCCAAATCAGATGATGTTAAATTCACAGACAGAAGTGTTTCGGATATTACCGAGAAAGCGAATAACCAGAGAAGCATTCCTGTGAAGCAGATAGAGTCAAATCATGAGAAAAATGACTTACATGGAAGTGGGAAGAGAGAAATGAATGATGCCAAAGAGAATGTGACAAAAAAAGACTCTAACTCGATGAGTAAACGACGACCAACATCTCCGCCTAAGGGATCCAAGTTACCTCCTGTTTGTCTGAGAGTTGATCCATTGCCAAGGAAGAAAAATGGAAATGGGAGTTCAAGGTCTCCAAGTCCACCTGCTTCAAAAGAACACTTGAAAGCAACATCTTTTGGATCAAAGAACATTCCTTTGAGAGACATCAAAGACAGGACTGAACCAAATTCAGATAGTAAGAGTGCACCAAAGGCTAGTGAGGAGGTTGCACCAGAGATGAAAACTACTCAAGCGTGCCAAAACAAGACAAATGATAAGAAGGAAGAGAAAGGGGCGGAAAATATTACAGGGGAGTCTTCAGAACACTCTACAGAAGATAGAAACACAACAACTAATGAAGGTGGTAAAAGTGGAAGACGAGTTCTGTCGGATGCAGATGCTGCTGTTTTGATACAAGCTGTTTATCGCGGTTATCTAGTAAGAAAATGGGAGCCTTTAAAGAAATTGAGGCAGATAGGTGAAGTCAGTAAGGAGGTGACCGATGTTAGGGCACATGTTCAAGCTTTTGAAGGTCATTCTGATTTTCAAAATGATAACAAGCAAAAAATTGCAATTGGTGAAACTATAATGAGACTGTTGCTGAAGTTAGATACTATACAGGTATGTGGGAGCGAACAAGCTTTACTCCAGATAGCATAAATTTATTTTGCATATGATGTTTGATATGGTTTTTCTTCCTTATTGTTTTTTACTCAACATAATGTTATACTAAATGCTACTCGACATGTATTTTCAGGGTTTGCATCCAAGTTTGAGGGAAATCAGAAAGTCCCTGGCAAGAGAGCTTGTGACTTTGCAGGAAAAGCTTGATTCTATAACGGTTAAGAATCCTTGCCAGCAGCCCCATGAAGATGCTAAAGATCCTGTTGAAGTCACTTCATTGAATGTTCAGAATGAAAAACTTAATCAAGAGCAACAAGAAGAGAAAGTGGCATCAGAAAAAGATTCATCTGAAGGTACTAGTGATGGAAGTCCCAAGGAACAGTTCTGTATGAAGGATGATGATGGTAGAAGTGAATCTCGGTCGCATGTTGATTCTGCATCAAGTGAGAGAACAAAGCCGCATGTTGATTCTGCATTAAGTGAGAGAACAAAGACCACAATGCTACCAAATGGATTAATCAATGAGGATAGCAGTCCTGTAATGGCTGCTGATGCATCGGATTCCACAAGTGATCTTGTTGACAAAACGGATTTGGAATGCAAATCAAAGTCAGAGGTCATCGACATTCCTATTGTGGTTGATAAACTTGATACCACTGCTTTGAAAGACTCACCTGTGGGAGCTAACGATGATAATATCAGTGACAATTCTGCAAGTGAAGGGTTAGATTCTGATATGCATGCATTGAAGGAGCTTCCAGTTGGAGTGCTTGATGAAGACACGGCTACATTTGAAGGGACTAATACATCTGGAAATGTACAAAGTGAAGTACATGCTGAAAACGAGGTATTCATTGAAGAACTCCCAGTCGGAGTGCTCGATGAAGAGACGGCTATATCTAAAGAGACAAATACCTCTGAGACTGAAGTACAAGCCGGAAATGAGGTATTCATTGAAGAACTTCCAGTCGGAGTGCTCGATGAAGACACAGCTACATCTGAAGAGACTAATACCTCTGAAAATGAAGTACAAGCTGGAAATGAGGTATTCATTAAAGAACTCCCGGTAGGACTGCTTGTCGAGGATCCGGAGAAATTTGAAGTAGAAATATCTAAACATGATGCAAAAGATACTCAATTAGAGCAACCACGGGTCGAAGAAAAAGAAGATGTTAAGTCTAGTGAGGAATCAGATGGTTGGGTAAAGATTGAGTTCCAGAAAGAAGATGATGGACACATAGCAGATACACCAATAGACACAGAAGAATCAGGAATTGGAATTGACTCTAAGTTACCACCTCTTGAAATTTCTGATCATGGGAATCAAGAAGCGAATGATCTAGATATCATAATGATGAATGAAAAGGAACCAGAAGAAAAGCTTGCACAGCAAGAAACAAAAGCTGATGTTCAAGACACTGCTGACAGAGAACCAACCGGTACAAAAACGAAAGTATCTGCAGATTTGAATGGTGACATGAGATTACTGGAAGAGAATGAGAAGCTAAGGAAGCTGATGAAGGAGTTGCTTGAAGCTGGGAATGAACAGATAAGTGTAATATCAACTTTGACTGGGAGAGTAAAAGATTTGGAGAAGAAACTAGCCAAAACTAAAAGGAGTAAGAAAGTGAGGACAAAGAGACATAAACCAGTAACTCCCAAAATGTCTTGGTCAATGTCTTGTTCAAACTCTTCTGAGTAATCATGTGAATGTGGATTTTGTATGTAATGGCGGCATGGTATGAGTCTTGTTGTATTGATAATGATGTATAATTGTAATATTTGTGGTATGAATAAATGAATGTTAGTTTTATTGCTATAAATATAATTTAGAGAACGGTTAAGGAATAGTAAAGTGATCGTGATCAGTAAGTAGTCAATAGCAAATAAATTGTTTTGACACAAATAGGAATTGCAAATGATTAGGTCTTTTGCATCTCTTCTTCTTCACAACCTGATAATTATGTTCAAAAATCACAATTGTTTGTTTATATTATGATGAATTAACAAAATAGTTGAAATTAATTTTTTTTGTTTCAAACCCTTTTCAATGATCACAACTTTCTAATGTCTTAGGTGAACTCATGATCCTTCAAAATTTGATCGAACGTTAATTCTCAGAATTACAGTCATGTAATTTCATATTTCTGAAGCCATTATTGATTGAACAATTATATAGATCGAGTTTCAAAAGTTACGTTTAATAATCATTTGTATTTTAAATCAATTCACAAATTTGATATAGTTCAAGTAAATCTAAAGAAGTTCATCTAGTGACATAATCTAATAAAATAAGGTGCTCAGGATAGAAATAGACATAACAAATAAATTGGAACAAGTATACAGAGATCAATGATGAACAAGGGCATTTAAGCTTGTTTCCAAGGTGAATTATGAGCACGCTTCTTTAACTGAGTTAAATGTCTTTCTCCGTCTCTTCCGTTTTGAGAGATAAAAACAAGTAAAATATAATTTAATGATGTTGGGACTTAGTAGTAGGATCTACAATTTTTTTTGTGTGTCTTATCTCTTTAACTCTGTGCATTATGAATGTGAAAAAAACACAACAAAAAAAAAAAGAGGCTTGAATTATATTTGACGCTTTCAAAACTCTTTTAAAAACATAAAATAACACAAAGTAAAATGATAAGATAAATAGACAAACACATAATTTATCCTGATTTACCGCACAATCTGAGTAATCCGTCTCGTTGTACTTCTAAGAAATTTTTCCACTATAATCAAATCCTACTTACAACAACAATACTAAGACAACCTTGTCCTAGATTTCCTTGTCTCAACCCAGAGGACTTCTAAATCTCATTCCAGAGATTTACAATAATAGGTTGTTTTACAAAAGATAATGTTTACACAAACTCTAAAAGTAGTAAACAGATATTAAGCATGATACACTAAGAGCGTATCCCTTATAGATGTTTCTTTTGACTTTTGCAAGATAAAGTATATATGATCATGTTAGACTTTATATATACTTTGATTATATATAATCTGATTTGTATGTAATCTGATTTGTCGATCTACCTTTACTTTAATGCAATGCAATTTACCTTTACTTTAAGTTTATGTGTTTTAAACTTTTAGCTTTTACTTGCATTTAGTGTGTTTTCTTTTGTTTTATCCTTTTTTCTGTCGAAAGATACCACACAGATTCATCTTGTTCATAAAGTAACCTATGAATTTGATGAAAGCTCGCTCATTTTATGGAAAAACATTACACAACATGTCCTACGATTTCTGCTATGATCATGCTTGTAATAACCAAAAACCAGCACTTCTTGTTTACCAAAAACATCGGTAAACAATATCTTAAACAAATATAGTATGTGCATCATTCGTTCAATTTCTTCAATGATGCCAATTAAGGAGCTTTATTCCCTTGCTTCAATCATAACAAACTTTCCTTAAAATTTAGGGACCAACACCACTATTAATTAATTAATAATAAGGTATATAAAAGAAGTTAATATCTCTTGCTAGTGCTGTTCCAGCTGCAGCAAGTGATGTTCCAGCTGCTGCCCAGCCGCGGTGGCAGCCTCCCGAGCATGGCCGTATGAAATGCAACGTTGATGCGGCGTTCTCCAGTCAACATATCAAAACAGGCGTAGGCATTTGCATTCGTGACGAAGATGGAGTCTTTGTTTTGGCTAGAACAGTCACCTTTATTGGTGTATATCCGGTTGACATAGGTGAAGCTTTAGGCCTTTACCATGCGCTTCAATGGGCGAGTGATATGCACTTAGATAATATTGATTTTGAAGTTGACTCCAAAACCACAAAAGACACTCTTTGCTCAGGTCGGGAAGACATAACTGAATTTGGCAACATCATCACGACTTTCCGGTCTTTGCTCTCGTCCAAGTTTACCAACTCTCAGGTGGAGTTTGTTCGGCGACAAGCTAATGTGGTGGCTCACACTCTCGCAGGGGAAGCCACATTTCTCGCTAGTCCCACTATTTATCTTCATATACCCAATTATATTGAAACTTTGATTACTAATGAAATGCTATAAGCACTTTTCTCTAAAAAAAGAAAAAGAAGTTAATATCTTTTAAAGAAAACGAACTTAATAAAAAAAAAAAAAAATTGCTATGTTTTTTTAACAAGGTAAAGTTGAATATATTAACTAAACAAAAAGTTCTATCTAACACAAGAAGTGCACGGTACAATATGATAGTTCATAAAATCAAATACAAAATAATGTCACATCTTCCCTCAAAATAAAATAAAAAAATAATGTCACATCTCACATCAACAAAAAATTTATAACTTAAGAAACAATGCCCAAACCCATAAAAGGGTTCAACCACCAATGATAAAGATCAAAAGTTGTAACTGAGTTTTTTTCTTTCTTTCTAAAATAAACTCATAATAAAAGAGACAAAGTGATATTAAAAGAGGGAATTCTCATTGAATAAATAATCCACATCCTTTCTTTATTTAATAATTACAGGGGAAATATTGCATTCATATAAATATATGCGTATAACTTAGATAAACCACACCACCCTTCTTCAAATGATTTATAGTTATCCGCGTGAGCTTAATTCAGTTGGTATGGACAATGCATAATATATGCAAGATTCGGGATTCAAACCCCGGCCACAACCAAAAAAATGATTTCTAGTTAGGATGAGAGGGGGTCCTTTTTTGTTTTATGATGGTCCTCAAATTCATTGTTTTGCTTAACAATTAGTGTAGGATGATTTTATTTGTGAGTCGAGTAACTCTTATACTTATGTCAATACTCATCGTATTTTTTTCCCTATCTTCTAATAAATTCATTTGATCTTAAAAAAATCCACATTATTAACTTTTTTTAGGGGACCTTTTATTAACTATTTTTACTAACTTATTAAATTATATACTATAAGTAACAAACTATATATTCCCCTCTTGAGAAATGAGACCCCTTGTCACTTAGGACTTATGAGGCTTCTAGATGCACAATATCCACCTGGTTGACCGTACTATAGTGATGCTTCTATGAGGCCAACGACAAACCTAACACATCACATCTAGACACAACAATTGAAAAACTACAACACAAGAAAAGGACAACATGAAAATCACACGTAGGTTTTTAATTATTCAATACGGAAGAAATGGAGGCACCACCCTTCTCTTCCTCATATGCTCACCACGTAGGGTTTTGATGATAAATGCCACAACATGAATAAGAAACCATATTGTATATGTAATGCATTTCAATGATTCTCCCCAAGTGTGATTTGGTAGCAACATTAACACCAAAGAAATCAATGAAAGTGAACCAAAAATTTCCATAAGAGTGTTAACTCGTATAGCAAACTTAAGCCTAACCCAAAAGAGCAAGCAATAAGCAAGAAAGCTAGCAATGGATACAATAGTGGTGTTAGAATGGATTTGAAATGGGGTGGGATTTTGAGGGTATTTTAATTGGAGGAAACCAATGAGTACAAAGTAGGTAAAAGGAACAAGGGTATGATGAGGACATTGAGGAGTATTGTTTTCTACAACCATGGTAAATAGTTGTACATTGTTTAGGACATTGAAAACCACTTCATGCGGTCTTGGTCTCACTAAACCAGCCATATTGTTGAATTAAAAATTTGTAGCATTTCTTGTTGGTAACTCAGGGTGGAAGCTAGTTTATATACAGACCGACCAAGTGAGATAAGACACATGAATTGAGCTACGACGAGGAGGTATATTCTATGTATGTACGTGGATCTCCAACAGCCTCTATAGTCGTAATGCTAACTAAAGGTAAGACGTATTATTTTGTTTTCTATTCAGGTGGATATAGACTAGAGAGCCACATAGTAAATGTAGTGATATATTGAATATAAACTACTTTCGTTATATAAAAGAGAAAATTGAATTAAAAAAAAAATTAGTATTTCAACTTTTGTTGATTTCACTCTCTCTCTATCTATCTATCTTTGAAATTGGAGTTTAATATTGAAAAAATAATGTATATTATTGACATATTTAATGCAAAAACAATTTTTCTTAATTCTTATGTTTTTTTTTATCAAATGAGTCTTATATTATATATGCACGGAGCTGCTCCATCCAAAATGATTTATAAGTGAAATTGGTAGTTAAAAAGTCAATGAATATAACTAAATATTTAGTTCAAATACGTCAACTTTTGAACTACCCTTATAGTTTATATTTCATTCCAAAAGGAGCTAATATTTGAGTTGGATTGATTATTTAAACCGACATTCTTACTAGTATTATAGGTTTGCTGCTACCACTAGCGGATCTCTATAGAGACCCATATGTGCCACAGTATCCCTCTCAATTTTTTTTATTTTGATTTTTTGTATTTAGTACATTATAATATTATAGTTAATTATAATATTATAGTCAATTATAATATTATAGTTAATAATTACAGCTCCCCTTATATTTGAAACAAGATGTTTGATGTCTTGAAATTTTGTTTGAGCTTCTTAAATCTACACCGTTACAACTTCAGAATTGATGTAAGTAAAGTAGTTCCGAGGTAATATATTACGTGGGCAACTTGGAACAAGACAGAAATTTTGCACAAGAGTAGGTAACATGGTGAATGGATATGCCAAGTTGTGTGGTGTGGGAACATATAGTCAAAGACGCGCACAAATTGAGTCTTACGTTTGGTGTAAGAATACAAGTCATTTTATTTTTTTGAATAATTAAACAACGTGTCTAAATTAAGACATATTATAATTTTTATTTACAAAGGAGGTCTTGCATTGTTAAAAAGAAATTATGGAGAAGTAGACTTGTAAAGGAAAATAATAAAGAAATAGAACCAAGCATGGAGTTACTTATCGGGACAGGTCCCAGAAGGCTACAACTAAAGCAAGAACTTTAGATCTTTAAAAATTTTAGGTTTTGTATTAGGTCCTAAAAATACTTCCTTAAGTCTAATTATGTAAAGATGCTCGTTTCTAACTCATGTTATAGGTTGATCTCAAGACTTGTTATTTAATTGGTTATATGTACTTTAAACTCTTTGTTTTTTCTTTTCATAATTTATATTAATTTGATATTTTTTGTTGAAAATATATTAAGACAGGTAGTGTGCAATCAAAGTTTGCAAAAGTATAAAAGTAATTTATATAATAATATTATTTCTATTTTAAGGTCTAACAATTGATAAATAATGTCTATAATAAAATTTTAACATGTATTATAAAAAATAGTTCTTGCACTAATGGAATTGAGTCTTAGCAAAAAGGGGTAAACTCTCATAATGTAATAAACCTAGGTTCAAATTTTGATTGAGATATTCATATTAAATGTACGATACACCTCAAATAAAATTACTTTCAACCAAGAAACCTATTGAAAAAAGTATTAAATATTAAGTTATTCGTGCACGACATACTTAAAAGATCTCAATTTTAAACCCATTTGGAATGCCATGGTGGTGTTGGCTTGAGGATCTTGGAGTTTGTTCCTTTCAAGATCTCAGATTCGATTCTCCGTGACGTCAATTTTAGTAGACTAGTTTATCTTCTTCTTAGCTTCCGCTTGGTTTGGCGTTTAAATCACAATTCTCGCATCCCAATGCCATTTTAACGTGACTTTTATGAAGTTGAAAATTCTAATTTTAGTCTGGACGTGCTTTTTTTGGCTGCCCACCGCTATTCCAAACACTTCATTATTCTTCTTAAAAAAGAGGGCTCAATTTTGAATTCTCTTTAGGTCTACACACATATTAGTCTGACCCTGATACTTCCTTAGGCTTTGTTTGAGAGTTTGGAGAGGAGGGGAAGAGAAGACTTTGAGAATGGGAAATATATGAGAAAGTCGAAAAATCTTCTACATTCTTTTTGAAATAGTATTTTTTTTAAGGAGAAATAGTATTTTTTTTTTAGAGAATGATAAATTATTATTTATGATTAATATATTTTTAATTTTAGGTATATTAAAAGAACGTACAATAAATTTAAAGAATTCATATAAACTCTCGAAAACCCTCATCCAATACAATATTTGAGTTCCTCCAAATTAAGAAGATTTTGTATTATGAAGAAATATGAACTTGTCAAAGTCTTCCCTTCATAGTATCTTCTATTTCTTCCACTTGTTCCTTAATTTTTTTTTTTAAAACCATCACTTCCCCATCCCTTTCAAACTCAAAAACAAAGCCTAAGCAACAAAAGAAGGGAGTGTAGGTGGTATGAACTTTCTTCACCATATTGAAGATAAAAAGAGTGGGTAAAAAAAAACAAGGGTTAAATATGTTTTTATTCTCTATAAATATACAAACTTTTTCTTTTAGTCCCTCTAAAAATTTTCTTTGACTTTTAGTCCCCTAAATGTTTTTTATTTTCACTTTTGTTCTCTCCTTTTAAATAAACTCATATGTAGAATTCATATTTTTGAATCAAATTTTGCAGAAAAGTTTATAATATTTTAAGAATCTCTAAAAAATAAGAATTTTTTAACAAAAAATGAATTTTTAAAAATTCATATTTAATTCATGTTTTGTTAAAAAATTCTAATTTTTTGGGAGAGATTTTTACAATATATTACACATTTCTAGACAAATTTATTAAAAAAATACATGACCCCTAATTTTTTGGTAAATTATAAATCTACATCTCAATTTTTTTCAAAAATTATAAAGTGACCCATCAAATTTTCTGAAATTTGCAAATTGACCCTAATTTCAATTTTCAAATTTGGCCAAAAATAATTGAAATTTATAAAAGTTGACCAAAAATGACGACAATGATTTTTTTATTATTTCATGCAAACACGAATATTTAAAAATTAAGGTAATTTAATTGAATCATTTGAATTGACTAAAATTCTAAATTCTTCAAAAAAAATTAATTACCTCATCCAAACACACTTTTAAGTCTTGAGTATGATTCATTTCCAAGATGTTGCTGATAATGGTACCTAACTGAGCTTGTAAGTATTAGAAGAAAACACTTTAGATTTATGCAAGTTAATTTTATGGCTTGAAGCAATATTAGAGAAATCCCCTCCATCATATAGTTTTCTTTATCATGATAGCTTGATCAATGGAGGCTTCCTCTATGATCACAAGGTCAACTGTAAGAAAAAACTATGAGAAACATTGTAACATCCCATTATCCAAAATCAATTAAAGTTAGTGAATAATTCATACATCAGAGTAAATTCCAAACGGGCATGTCACACTATATATTCAAAATTATGTTAAATAGAATATAAAAATTATTTAAATAAACATCCCTCGTAAATTAACAACAATTTTGCAGCGGAAATATTTTCTCAACCTTAAATAACCACAACATCCAACATATTAATTCTCCAATAAAATACATCTTGGCATAAAAGCTTTATCAACATAAATTCAATAACCAACCAAAGGGCTACATCATCAAGTTCCAAAAATTGATACATAAGGAATGAAAAACAATAAATAAATCCCATCCCGTACGTATCAGAGCCCTAGACACTTGAGCCACCACCTACTACTCAGGATCACCTGCAAGTTACCCATAGGAAGGGCAACATTTTCAAGCAGAAGGGGTGAGATTCACAACAATAAATATAGATAAATAATTCATCAATTTGAATCTAACACCCTATCATAATAATAATCCATCAACATATATATAATATCATCATTATCAGCATCAACATCAACAATAAATGGTAAATAAGACCAACACCATCGACTCATGCAACCCACAACCGCTCCACTAAGACCCTTCTACAACACTCATGCATGTGGTACCATAATCAGGGCCGGAGCCCTCACCGCTAATTGAATGGTTAAAGCATTCTTTTTCAGGACATAAGTCCTCACCGCTAAACACCGCGTTGAACAACAAGGTGTTCCACCGCTTTGAACGACAAGGCGTTCCAGGGCCAGAGCCCTCCCGCTTTTATGCTTATGCAACTGACTCCACTTGTGTATATCTACATACAACTCCGACAAATGCATATGTATTTATATGACTCACCACTCCATAATGCCACATCATGTATGACTTAATTAAATAGAAGCATACATCCCAGTCAACAACAAATCATTATAATCAATCCAACAATTTGTATAATTTATTTAAGTGTAATTATACATAAATCAACAACTAGTCATGCTCTTGGTAAATAATATAATCATATATAATCATTAGCACTACCAAAGGAATCAAACAAACAATGCGTACAACTGGGTATACATAACTCCAAAATATGGTTCAGTTCTGGGCACTTTCGCCAGGCGAACTACTAAACTCGCCAGGCGAAATCAACAAAAATGGCTTCTCGCCATGGCGAATGGCTACTGGGCACTTTCGCCAGGGCGAACGAAAGGCGAAGGAATGGCGAACTAAGTCAGTGTTCTCTGGAATTCCTACTGGGCAACTTCGCCAGGGCGAGCAAAAGGCGAAATTTCGCCAGGCGAAAATATTCTTCCGCCAGGCGGATCATAACAGATTCAGAATCGTGAATTTGCAGTTTTTTCACCAAAAGTCCCAATTTTCCCCAATTCAAACCCAAAACGGTTTACAGTAATGTTATGCAATCCTAAAATCGCCCGGAACATAATTCTAACACTAAAACAATGGTTCCTACACTCATTCCATCCAGAATTCGAAGAATCAAAACCTAGACCCCAAATTCCGAATTTCTACCAGAACTAGGTTAAACTCAAAATCAGAATTATAATCCATACTATTGAAAGTAAACCTCACCCTTACCTTAGTTTTGCAGAAAGAAAAGCTCTCAAGATCAAAATCTCCCTTCTTGGTTCTCCCCTTAGCTTTCTCTGGTTTTTCTCCCAAAACTTGATTGTACGTGAAAACTGTTTCTCTGACTTCTCTTTCTTTTCTTAACTCCCCACAATGCAACTTCCCTATATTTCATTAAACCCCCCTTAATTCTATTAAATTCTATTAACTCCTCAACCTCCAAAATAATATTAAATTCCCACTTATTATTATTATTATAAAATAAACTATATAATAAAATATAATACACCACATAAATCACAAATATTAATTAAAATAATTTAAAAGACTCTAAATAATTAAAATAAATAAATTAACGGCTAGGGCGTTACAAACATGAGGAACATTTTCTCTACCAAAATGGAGGGGATTTCCATGTACCATTATCCACCAAGTCTTTAATTTTGTGATTGGGGTCTCTCAATGACAAGAACGAAAAGGTAAGTGTACGTAGGCATGGCAACGAGGCGGGTTTAAGTATCCCCGTCTCTGCCCCTGCTTTTATGCACCCATCCCCAAACCATATTGAAGGTAAAAATTGAACATCCAACGGGACAGGTCTCCCAGCCCCGCCTCCACCGCGAAAACTCTATTTTTTATAAAATATTTAAAAATGCATATATTTTCATTTTTTTTCATAGAAACAAAAAACAATAATTATATTAATAATTAAAATCTAATAAACTTTTTTCAAAAGAGCAAAATAATTATAATAAATATGTTTCTAAAGTGTAATAATATACTCAAATAGGTTGGTGCTTATGGAAATAAGATTATAAAATTTAATAAAGTAAATTTTAAAAAGCGGGTGCGGGCGGGGGTGGGTGCGGGGCGGGTATAAGCATCCCCCAACCCCGCACTAAAAACCAAAATTTCCCCCACACCCGCACTCAATTAAATCGGCTTTTCCTCGTTAAATTCGGGACGAAGCGGTTGGGTTTAGACGGGGGCGGGGCTTGTTGCCATGTCTAGGTAAGTGGAGATAAGACCGCCTTGACAAATTCCTCTAGAGGCTTGGAATGGAAAGAAATACTATGAGACTCATTAGCATTGATACACATACTAGTCGATTAGTTGTATAAATGGTAGCGGATATCTAAATCTACTTTTAACATACTTTACCAAATATATCTCATATTTACCTAAGCCATGTTATAACCCAAAAGACTTAAAAGTGTGTGTTATTGTATTGAATTTGACTGATCGTTTAAAATCTTTCAATATATGGTAAAATGATCTTAATATGCCGATTGAGTGGTTATCCAACACACTTTCTACAGAGAATTGGTGAGAGTGTGAATAGAGAATTAGATGTGGTTGAATCTTTTGAGTTATCTCTCTGCGTGTGTTGCGATTGAAGTCTTGGAGAATGGACGTGATAGATTAGTTAAAAGGTGAAAGTGAGACAAGTAGATGATGTAAGCACCGAGGTAGACTAAAGTTGGAGAGGTATGTTACTCTACATATTGTACTTTGAGTATGGTTGTTTTTTTCACTTGAAGACGAGCAATATTTTAAATTTCAGGGCTGTGCTAACTCATCACTATAGCATGTATTTTAGTGGTTTAAATAGTCTTTTTTTTCATTTTATTTTAGTTTTTTTGAGGATTCTAGTGAGTTACTCATAGTTTAGGAAATAGTATGTAATATATTGATGAAAGTCATTGGTAATCTTGTATTTCTCTAACCAAACAACTTTATAGAGTTTCAGTCTTTTTGGTATAAAATAGTAGTTTGATCTGATTAGAAGGAATAATTCTTAGGTAGACACATACTAAGCATGAAACATATGCCACATTAGAATAAAAAAACGCTCCCTACGCGTGAAATTATGCACGCCGCACACATGATGAGTAAGTAAGTCTATACATTGAATTTTTTTTGTTGCAAAAAGCAAAGGTTTCGAATTTTGATGATCAATAGGCTTAGAGTACGATGTCATCGACCTAAGGTTGTGATTTTCAACCCTTGGGAACAAGATTGAAGGCTTATATCATCCTAGTTGCATGCATTGTTTTTATCACCTTTGATTATGTTTTTATTCACTGTGAGTGGCTAAAGTTTTTAAATTTGGATTGAATGATGAACCTCTATGATATTGTTTGAACCATATAATCTATGAATTCTCTATTAATGTAATTTGAGCTATGTTTATTATTATACCTTGTGTTTAATGCTTTCCAAGTTATTATTTGCTATTAACACTAGGTTTTGTAACCGAAACAAAATATATAATGTTCTCGAATAAATTTATGTAGACTTAGGAAATTAAATAGTGTGGCTTATATTTTAACGACCAATCAAACTTTTGACAATATCAGTTTGACCTAGACATTATTGTTCTATATTAGATAAACAAAACCTTGAGCCCAAAAATTGATCTTAGTCTAATTTTGTTAAAATGTCTAGTTATCAAATTATTATTATTATTGTCTAGGACCTAACATTACCAAACAAGAACACGGATGGGATTTAGACAATCCTAATCGCATGACGTCATTATTCTAAATCAAGTTTTATTTAATTTAATTTAATTTGTTTAACCAAATCTTATAAGTGATTATCGCTCAATTCTTGATTCTTGAAGGTATCACAAGGAAATACTGAGATCTAGGCCAAAATTCAAGAAAAAGACAACAAGAATAAATAAGCATGTATGAAGAAATTGGACACGCATATAAGCATATTAGACAACTCTCCACAGTCTTTATGAGTTTAGCTTAGCTGATAGAAACAATGCATAATATATAATAATACTCATGGCTACGCTGGATTCACATATAATAATACTCATGACAACCTAAGAGTGACCCCTTTGTGGTCATTCAGTTGAGGAGTATTGGAAAATGAAAGTGAAGAAACAACATTAGAGGATTCATTCTATCCGCCGTTTATCTTTGCACTTTTAGAGGAGAAACAAAAAGTGGACAGGTCCGTTATTATATTTTAATCTCTCTTCTTTGTTTCTCACATGCCTCAAATAGTAGAAATTGCACGTTTCTCTGATTCCATTTTTACTGATTAATAATAGAGACTATAGTTTAAAAATATATTCTGAATGATACATTAATATGTTAGAATTCAACATATAGTTGAACACAAGTTGAAGGATAACTTAAACATGGTTATTAACGGAAAAGACGGCTATGCAAATTTGTTTAACTTTCATAAAAGTACGATCACTTGTATTATTAATTAAGAAAATGATAACTTAATAATAAGAGACAAATAGAGGAAAGATTGCATACATCCTCTACATACATATACACACCATATATCTTATATCTATATATATATAGGTGGAGTTTAACATGCCTACCATGGGAAGTGTGTTTTTTGACCTTAGATATAATAATAAAAAAATTCAATGGTTGGGATCTTTTATTTGCTACCCTTTTGCAACTTTTTGGTTTTTTACTTCAAACAAAAATTGGGACCCCACAACATATAAAATAATGTTAAGTGAAAGGGTTTTTTTTACTGAGTGGGCCGATTCTCATTGTGTATGAGATGTTATGTTCTTTAATTCCTTTCAAACAAATTATGTTTTTTAATTAAATTTGTATAAAAAATAATTAATTCAATTTACCGATCAATTTGCATTCTCTCTAAAAAAAAGTTTTAATTAATTTGCTAAGTAGCATATCGTTTATAAGAATTTATCCAATTTGCCAAGCAGCAAGTCATATCTAAATTTATAGGAAATAAATCTATTCAATTTGTTGTATTTACTGTTTATTGTATTTAATATTCATTATAAATAATTTATGTCCACAATATTTTCTGTCGTTATTATCAAGTATATGATATGATTTAAAAGGAGAGACCAAAAGAGCGGATGAAAAAATTTACGAAGATTAAAAATTGATGAAATGTTTTAGGGAACTTAAAACGAAAATTTTAAAATATTTAAATGGATCAAAACATATTTGATATAAATGTTCATTGCCATTGCAAGAAAAAAAATAAGTTACATCATATCAATAATTTCATACTCACTCTTATCAAAAAGAAAAATATAAATTCATTTATTTGCAAACATTAATTGCAAACGTCCCTAAAACATTGCAAATGTGGTCAAAACCAGTAAATTAATCCCTTACCATAAAAAAAAAGTTTGTCAAATTTAAAAAAAAAAGTTAGATAACAACGTGAAAAATCATTTAGGTGAAAAATCATTTATTTTTAAATAGGTGAGGTGCATATATAATTTCATAAAAACAAGGGGTGTATTAGTAAACTAGTTAATACTATTAAATATTAGCTTTTTTAATCTTTGAAAAAACAAACAAAATAAAAGCAACTTGTTTGACCTATACATGGAGGTAAAAAGCTAACTTTCCCATGGTGGGAAGGTTATGTGAACACATACCATATATATAAGCTATAAGTTAACCAACTATATATTTCCTTCTTCAGAAATGTGACACTTTTGTCACTTAGGCTTCCAGCTGCACAATCAACTTGATCTAACTGGTATGAAAGGTCGACAAAGAGACAAAACCTAATACATCAGATTTTGACACACCAATTATAAAACTACAATACAACGTTCCATATATTCTTTCCCTCTTCCTTGCTTTTTAATGCTTTTGCGCAATTTCCCCACAACTACCAGTATTGTGACACTTTTATATATATATATATATATATATATATATATATATATAAGATTTTTATTAAGGGTATATATAGGATTGCTAACAACACGCATTTTTTAATACATTCTCTTTTATTAGTTATAATTCAGATGGATCTCAACAAATAATGTGGTCTCATATAAATTATGATTCATGAATTTCAATTAATATAAAAGAGAACGAGCCGAAAAAAGTGTTGTTAACATAATTTTCATATATACGGAACTCATTGAGCCATGGCCCTACCACTGATAATTCAGGACATCAAACTTTTTCAATTTAATAGGTAAATATTGGTAATTAGTTATGTTACTATTTTTTTTACACCATGATTTGAACCCATGATTTTTAATTTATCAACTCTTTCAATCTTTAGATCAAATCAATTGAGCTACCTAATTGGAACCTCGAATTGTAATTTTGCAATTTGTTGTGCGTAGTTGTGATATGTTATAGGTTTGTTTTTCAAAGAAAAATGACTTACAAATGACAACTAGTACATAATATTTACTTAGTGCATGTTTGCAATTTCGATGAGTTTGACAAAATTACTTATGCAAAAGTGTAATTTTTGTCAAAACTACAATGGCATACCATTATTTTAACAAATTCATCGTTAATCGAAACCTCTACACATAATTCAATACGGCAAGGGAGGAGGCATCACCCTCCTCGCACGTAGGGTTTTGATGATAAAGGCTACGACATGGCTAAGCAACCATATTGTGTATGCAATATATTTCAATGGTTCCCCCCAATAAGTGTGATTTGGTAACAACATTAGGACCATGGAAATAAATGAAAGCGACCCAAAGACTTCTAAAAGAGTGGTAATTCGGTGTATAGCAAACTTAACCCTAATCCAGAAGAGGAAACAATAGGCAAGAGAACTAGCAATGGAGACAAAAATGGTTTTGGGATGGATTTGAAATATGGTTGGATTTTGAGAGTATTTTAATTGAAGAAAACCAAAGAGTAAAGAGAAGACAAAAGGAACAAGGGTATGATTGTTTTCTACTGACATGGTAGTACATAGTTGGACATTATAGTTTAGGACATTTAAAACCACTTCAGGAGTTGATGATGATCTCCGAAAATGATTTCTTGCTCTCACAGCATCATCCATATTGAAAATAAACTTTGGAAAACTCAATAAAACAAGAGAAAATTTTAATGGGAAATTTAGGTAAACCGGGAGGAACAAGTAATGGTGAGCACTATATTTATAGTAGAGGGACCAAGGGGAGATGCATGAGAAACTGATCTACGTACGTTGACCTTCAACAGTCTCTATACTTTGGCTTCTTAAATGGGGCAAATAAAATAATGCTTGATATCATGACATGTGGACGGATTCAGACGTGTCACCCATGGACTCAACTCCCTCCCTCGTGCATACATTTTTTTTTGGTATATCTCAACCCATACTTAGGGTGAATCTCTTTGGAGACCTATGGGAACCATCCCCTATATTTTATTCAAAAAAGCATTCCTGTATGGACTTGAATCAGCTCACCCACATTAAAATCAAAATAAAGTGATCACTTTATCTAGTAATCGCTTTTTGTTATATATTGAAATGGTTCTATATATATTATTACATACAATTTTGACACCCTCAATAAATTTAATCAAGATCGGCCATGACCCATACTTTCTTTGTATCGCTACAAGAAATTTACAACAAATTTGATTTTTTGTGACGGCCGAATCTATCATTATAGGAAAAATTTATGTAGCTAAATCCTTCTGTCACTGCCAAGTGGCTGTCGCCGCATGTTTTTTAGCTTTACCTACGGTTTTTTCCGTAGGTAAAACTTATCTTTGTTTTATTTTGCCTAGGCTCTATAAATTTTCTGACTCCGCCAATGGCTAAGTGAACAATCCCAATACAGATTTTTTTCCCCAAGGAAAACTTTTTCCACGCCTATACTTTTCACTCTTCCTTCTCCATTCATTTTTTTTTATTTCTAAATATTTATTAATATTTTCGTTTCTTTTACCCCCAAATAGATGAAATGAGAAACATATTTTCACTTTTCCCAAATGAAAACCCTAAAGAGTAAAGCACCGTCTCTCTCTCTCTCTCTCTATTATATAATGCACAACAAAATTTGAAGTTTCAAGTTTGTGTACCTAATTTTAATTTCAATAATTTTTTATAACGTGAGACTCTTTAACATACCCTTCATGACCAACATTATTGCTCTCTCTCTCTCTCTCTCTCTCTCTCTCTCTCTCTCTCTCTCTCGCCAACATTATTGGGCTTGGTTCGTGGACACAAATGGTGGATGTTCCGATAGCAAAAACTTGATTGCAGGTGGTCCAATGGATCTTGGAGAGGCTATGATATCATCTTATAAATCGTGGTTGAGCCTAATACAACCCCACAAAATCGGCTTGTGAGGTGAAGATTACCCCCATTTGTAAACACATGTTCATGTCATATTTTATCCGATGTGGGACTCTTTAACACACACCCTCACAACCAACACTATTGGACTTGGTTCGTGAACATATATGCGGAAACTTAGCAGGTGGTTCAATAGATCATGGAGAGGCTCTGACACCATCTTAGAAATTGTGGTTGGGCTTAACGCAACCCCACAAAACTAGCTTGTTAGGTGAGGATTGCCCATACTTAAACACATTCTCAAGTCATCTTTTGTCTGATGTGGGACTGTTTAACGCTTTGTGAGGGTCGGGTTAATTAGGAATAACACTAGTCCTACATTGAATATATAGGACTCTTGATAAGAGTTTGGGCGCTCCTCACCTTAGAAGTTGTTGTTAATCACATTGGAAACCTAGTCGTCTCTTTGTTCTTTATTGAAGTCCTATATTATTAACATGGTGATTTTGTGGGGTTGTGTTAGGTCAAACCATAATTTCTAAGATGGTATCAGAGCCTCTCCAAGATCCATTGTACCACCTGATATCAGGTTTCCGCTATCGGGTCACCAACTATTTATCTCCACGAACCAAGTCCAATAGTGCTAGTCGTGAGGGTGTGTGTTAAAGAGTCCTACATCGAACAAAATATGACATGAACATGTGTTTATAAGTGAGGGTAATCCTCTCCTTACAAGTCGGTTTTGTGGGGGTTGTATTAGGCTCAACCACGGTTTCTAAGATGATATTAGAACCTCTCTAAGATCCATTAAACCACCTGCTATCACGTTTTCGCTATCGAACCATCTACCATTTGTGTCCATGAACCAAGCTCAATAATATTGATCGTAAGGGGTGTGTTAATGAATCCCACATTATAAAAAAATGTTGAAATTAAAATTAAGTACATAAACTTGAAACTTCAAATTTTGTTGTGCATTATATAATTGAAAATTACTAAGAATTGTGAGATGCTATTATTTTAAGGAAAGAGGTAGAATGAATGGATGTCATTTTGCTATGAGGTCTGCAACTTGATTAATGCATAAAGTGAAAAGGGATAAATTAGAAAGAGAAAGACCAGCTTAATTGAACGTCAAAATTACCTTGTTACCCATCTCTTTACATTGCTTTAAAAAGAAATGGTTTCTTGGCCAAATAAAAAGGCGTGCTTTTGTTAAAATATTCCTTGAAAAATATAAGTGGGTATAGTGTAACATTTCCATATATATATATATATATATATATATATATATATATATATATGGGTTTGCTAGGATACACCCACTAGTTTTTATTAAGGTGTGTTTTAGCAAAGATATAACTAAAAAGTTGTTAAATATACATTAAGGTGAATATTGCTAAAACACACCTTCTAAAAAATAAGTGGGTGTATGTTAGCAACTCCTATAGGCATTTGCTAGGATACACCCACTTATTTTTTAGAAGGTGTGTTTTAGCAAGTTATAACTAAAAAATAGTTAAATACACCTTAAGGTGTAGTTTGCTAAAACACTCCCACATAAAAACCAGTAATAATTTATGGAATTTGCTAGAACACACCCACTAGTTTTCCCATGTATACACCTTAAGGTATATATATAAAGAAAATAATTCCCTTGTATATATATTGAAATTACAATTATTATCTAGTAATCATTTATTATGTATATGTGAAGTATTGTTTAGTGGTCGCAATATTTTGAACACACTTCAATCCAGTGGCAAATCTCTTTGGTGATCCATAGGAGCCACTGTACCCCCAATGTAGAGGACATGTGTTTCTTGTGGGGCTTGAATTGCAGTCGCTCAGGTCACAATTTAGCAAATGAACTACCACACCAATTCATAATTTTGATTAATTCTTAAAACTGTTTAATATTTATTCCATAAATATTTGGCACCTCCAACAAAATAATTCAAGATCCGTCACTGCTCATTCAACACAACATGCATGGTTTCAAGTGGTTGGAGGTGAAGTTTGCTACTATTCCTTTCAACTATCATGGTTGGTGGCTTAGTTCGTTCGCTTTATTAGGCATAGGCTAATTTCTGTTGTTTCCTGAGCTGTTTTGAGGTGATGGCTCTTTCATTGTAAATATTGTTGTAACTCTGTTTTGTCTTTGGTGTTTCTTCCTTGGCATTCCTTGTGCTAGGAAGGCCATTGTTGTGTTAATATAATTCATTTTAGTCTCTTAAAAAAAAATTGAAATTGACATTTAAGAAAAGTTATCGATCTTTTGTAGATCCAAACCACATATATACTCCCTCCTCCAGAAATGGGCTGTCTCTCCAAAGACAAGGGACAAAGACGGTTAACAAATATTCATTTTTCAAATGAATGAAAATATGAAATAATATTCATTTTTCAAATGAATGAAAATATGAAATAATTAATGTATGTAATTTATAATTTAGTCTAAATATATAATAGTAATTATTCATTGAATTTAAGAAAAGAATATTTAAAAAAAAAAATCAGATTCCTTCAAAAAACTTATAATAAAATCAGATGGAGTAGTATAGGCGTTGGGGTGGTCATGCCGCTCCTGTTCGGCTTGTCGAGGTGGTGTTCTTTTCCTTTTATTTTGTCTTCCTTGTTTCAGGATGGTAGTAGTTTGGTGTTTTTGTTTTATTTTTCTGGAGTACCTCTGGTACACCGAGTTTGGGGCCTGATTTATTGTGTACTGGATTCTGTTTCTTTATCTTTGTACTTTTTGGGACTAATTCCCTCCTTTTATTTATATAATATTATTTTGCCATTCAAAAAAAAAAAAAAAGATGGAGTAGAGTATAAACCTCTATTATGCATCAAGAAGTCCTAGCTCAACTGACAAAATGCCGACATTGTTAGGCCGGATGTCATGACTGGGGTTCGAACCCCGGTCCTCCACTTGTATTTGTGAGTTTATAATGACTTTGCCATTTCGTCTATCTAAAAAAAAAAAAAAAACCTCTATTATGGGGTATGACGGTTTTTCTTAGGAAACATCGCATATGAATTTGGTTTTAAGTGGACTTATAAATTTTAGTAATTTTTTTAAGGAAAATGCTAACCGGTGCCTCTAGGGCACAGGTTAAGGATATGAAAAAGAAAATTATATAGTAGTTAATGCAATTAAATTGTGTAATTAATTGATAATAAAGTCAGAATAATTACCTTTTATGGTATGCTTAACCCGTGTCTCCGGGGCACCGGTTAGCAGGACCCTTTTTTAAATATTATATTTGGATCAACTTTTATTAATTCCCAGCACCTCCATTTATGAACCTTTATCTTGAATGATATAGTGGTAAAGTTGCTTCTTTTATTTCTATTAACATAATATTTATTTCATTAAAAATTACAAGAGCTCACCAATTAATGCATTGTAAACATAATTAATAATAATTATAAGTAGTGCAATCTTTGCACAGTACTTTTGCTATAGTTAATTAATTTCTCAAAAGTAATAAAATCTCTAATTCTTTTGGTGGTGTAAAAACTCTAACTCTAATAAGGGACAGAGAAATACATATATTTTAAATAATTAAGAAAAAAAACGTGAATACATTTTTTTTTCATACATTGATGCATGAGTTTTTTAAGTAGAGCCTTCAATTTTTACCAATAACAAAAAAGGTAGAGTCTTCTATTTCTTTCCATTATTATTGGATATGAACTTATTAGTATAATATAATAAATAACTGTCCCGGTCCCTTGTAGGATATACTATGTTTACTTTTTCTGATTCTCTAATAAATATTTTATTGGTCTTCTCTTTTGTATGCTGCTAGCTGCACTTTTCCTTTCTTGTAAGGGTCTGTTTGGGAAACCAAAAAAAGAGCTTTTAGTTTTTAGCTTATAGCTTATAAGCTCGTTTGATAAAAAAAGTTTTGTTTGGTAACACTTTTTCACCATGAGCTTATAGCTTATTTCACGAGCTTATAAGCTATTTTTCAGAAGCTATTCCAAGTAGCGTTTGAGCTTATAGCTTATAGCTTCTCACTTTTTCTTCCAATTTTACCCTTATTATTTCATTTAAATTGTATTTTTATCCATTATAATTTTTATAATAAGCTACGTAATAAAGACTACTATCCCTTTTTCCAATTTTTGTATATATATATCAGCTGGCCTTATTTTTTTATTTTTTTGAAAAAATATATACCTTCATTTTTTTTTTTTTACAGAACAAAATACTATTATTCTATTAGTGTTACTTTTTTTTTTTTTTTTGAGGTAAGTAAGTGTTATTTTCTTTATTCTCTGTTATTAGTATTACTCTATTAGTGCTACCTTTTTTTTTTTTGTTTTTGAGGTAAATGTTATTTTCTTTATAAAGTAGAAACACTTAAATGATAATAAATATAAGATAAAATTTTAGTGAATAAAATTTAATTTAATTTATAATACATAGAATATATTAAATTAATAAATTTAAAGTATTTTTTTAAAGAAAAATTAGTTTACAAAATTACAAATACTTAAATTAATGATATAATTTTTATTATGAATTAAGAATACCCTTTATGTCATTTTACATTTATCAGCTAGTTGAACCGCTATTTTTACCAAACACTTCAGTTACCTTATCAGCTAAAAACTATCAGCTAGCTTATCAGCTAAAAGCTATCAACTAGCTTATCAGCTAAAAGCTATCAGCTAGCTTATCAACTATCCGCTATTTTTACCAAACAGAGCCTTAGTCTTATTTTCTTCCTAAGCTTGAGCGGATTAGTGTTTCTACAAGCAAAAATTGTATAGAACAAGACAGTGAATCAGTCCACCCATTCAAAAACAATAAGTTTTTGTTGCAACCTTCTCTATAAATAATGAAGATCATGATAGACATTTAAAACCACACCTCCAAAAACCATTAAATATTATTGTTTCGTTTCAACAAAATACACCATTAAGCGATCGCTAACCTAATTAAGTGTTGCTAAAAAAAAAACTAATTAAGTGAGGCACATTTTTTTTCCTTTTTTTCCCTCTACAAATTGTGTTAAATTAGACCCAACTTTTGTCCAATCCAGCCAGTAAAAGATTTTTTTTTTTTATGAGAGAAGCGGGTCAAAGATACCTAAATTTCCAAATTTTGGAAAATGTTTGATAGACACCGAAATACTATTTTAACATATTGAGATTTGAGAAAGAAAGAAATAGATATATTAATGTGATATATATGATATGGTGGTGATGTGATAGAAATAGAAAAATAATATGATGAATATATGTGCAAAATGTAAGGTGTGAACCCTACCCATCTTTTTCCTTTCCAAATTTCCCAAGTCTTTGGATATTGCATGCAAGTGGCTAACTGTCTTGATGTCCTTGAAACAAAATACCTACTGTGTGTTTGGTTTTATATTGACAAAAATTGTTTTTGTAAAATTAATTTTGATTAAAAATTTGAATGTAAAATAATTTTTATTTGAACACATTTTCTTAATGCGAGCTAAACAAAAAAATATAAATGTAAAATTACGTTTGAAATCAAAAACTATAAATCTCTACTTCCAGTTAAAATCAATTATGGAAAAGAAAATTACGCCTTCAAAATCAATTTTGGCATCACAAAATAACAAAACTTGTGGCACTTTTCCTTTGAACAAAATCTTTTTGCACTTTTTTATGCAGTTATAGGGGACAAAAAGAGAGAAATTTGGCAGAAGAGAAAATAACCCAGAGATTGAAAATGCTTGGGAGGGAACACAATGAGTCACACAGACAGGCATTTAACGGAAGTCACATAGTAAAACAAATTAGTAGTGAATTGAATCCAGGTCATTTGCATGCAACTTGCATCGTTATTAAGATTTGAGAGTGACTTAAAGATTGTGCAATAATAATACGAACATTCTTAGCAGCCACCCATAAGGACTTGTATGCATATTTTTCGTTTTTTGTGAATAAAAATGGTCAAGGCAACATATGACTTGAGAGATTCTACAATAATACGAACAACTTGGTTAGAATATTCTCTGAGAACAATACACGCTAATTAGAACTTTTTCTGTAAGCAATTATATAGAAATTATCATATATATATATATATGGAAAATGTTACATAGACATCTTTTATTCCCATACATCCCATATATTAGGAAGAGAGAAGAGGAGAGAAAAGAGAAAGTGTGCTTGTGCGGGATCGATGTGGCTACGTGTCAGATTTTTGTGTGGGTGTCAAAGGGTGTATTACCACCTAAGGATGTCTATGTATCATAACCATATATATATATATATATATATATATATATATATATATATATATATATATATATATATATATGCATGTATGTATTTTTTTAATAAGGTAAACTAACTCATCTAAATTGATAGCGGAGAGAATCAAACTTGAGACTTTGAGGTTCTAAGTCAAGGTTCCAGATCAAACTTGATCAAGTAGCCTAGCGGCGGAAGAAATTCACATTAAAGGTGAAAAAATGGGGTGTCCGGGGTTCAAACCCTGACCCCTGCATACATAATGCATTATCCCTTATCAAGTGAGCTAAGCTCATGAGGATAAATATATTTATATTTCTAATAGTTAAAAGTTTTGAAATTTTAAGATGTCTATATTTTTAATATTTTAAATGTTTCACTTTTATTAGAGGAAGTATCAAATAATTATGTAAATCAACAAAAAAAAAAAAATAGAATTCCCCATCCATTCTTAAATACATGTTGAAATTTTTAATTATCGATGTAAAACATTATAAAAAGATGATATTTTGATAACATTCATTCAGATTAATCGAACAATATCTAATACACTAATATTTGTCTTTATGTATTAATAAAAAAATATAGTCCAAATAAGTTATTTGTATAGTACACATGGTCAAACAGCGACATGTATTAACAAAGGGATAAAGTAGTGTGTGTTAGTTAATAGCTAGTTATATTGAATTTTAGGATAGGCTCGCCGATATAATATAAAGGGAATTGCTTGGTATACCGAGTTTATTCATCGTAACACATTAAGATAAGTTTAATCTTGATATTGTATTTAAGTTACCAGGCTTTCCATTTTAAGGGATTAGTCTTCAATTAATGTTAGATTCTCATCGTAAACATAACAATTGGTGTTTTTATTTAAGAGTTAAATATTATGAGTATGCTTTGCCAGTAATTTGTGATGTTTAAGGATACCAGGATGTTTAAATGCCACTTTAATGCAAGTTCATGCTCTTGGTTTATAAAAGAAAAAGTTAAACTATGAAAAGGGCTACCTACTTATTGTTCAATTTATGAAAGTTTTATCTATGCATTATAAGGATTCACAAATGTTTCAGTTGTAAAGCGTGCAAGGCCTTGAACGCAAATAATTTAACGGAGGCAAAGGTATTTGTAGAAGAACCTTAGGTTGGATTAAGGTTCAACACTGTTTACCCATCAAAGAGTAAAAGGTCGCGGACGAGTTAGTGCTGATATGTGAATTTCGTCGTTGTAATAAACTTTGAGAATGTTATTACTCTCGTGTTGAGTATATAAGAAAACTAAATGTGGTATTAAGTCAAAAAGCTTGTAACACTTCAATTTTCAAAGATACCTTAACTTCCGAGGAAATAACAAATCAAATTCAATTGTCTAAAATTGTCAATTAAGTCACAATTATGTCTTTAAACTAACATTTGAGGGGTCATATTTTCTTGTTTTGTTCGGTTCTTTCAACGTTACCATTGTTCTTCGTCTTTCTTTAGAACTCTGTTAGGTATAATCTCAAAATTAAAATGTTCATTTGAACAGTTTTTAGGGTTGGGAGTAGGGAAGCAAGGAAAATAAGTGGGTAGTGTGGAATAACATGGGGGTTTAGGTATAAATTTTTTGAAGGTTTTTAACTTGAATCTTTTGGGAAAATTGTGTTGGATATTGAAATGTGAAAGAGATAATCTTTGGTATTGTTGTCTTAGGAATAACCATGGGGAGATGTTGGGAGGATGGGGTAGGTATATAGCTCATTATGGTTGAGAGATGTGCATAAGGTGGAAAGTAAGTGTGGGAAATTTAACATAGTGGTTTGTAGGCAACATAAATAAAGTGTTGGGGAATGAGAGGGATACATACTTTTAGGAGGAAGCCGAGTGGGGAAACATAGTCGATTGTTGTCGATGTCGATGGACAGAGAGAGTGTTGTTGCCTATTAAGCATGCATTCCGTCACAGACACCTGAAACAACACTTACATAGATTCGTCGACATCGCTAATGTTAAGAACATAGGACATCGAAAAATACATATATGTTCATCTAACTTATTTATAGAAGGTCTAAAATGAAAATAAAAATATGAATATGTGAATCTAACTTGAGCAACTTATTTCTTTCAAAGAAATTATAAAACAAGATACCACAATATCTTACTTTTATTTATCCATTTAGTATCAAAAAAGCTAAAAACATTGTGACCAACTTTAATGTCTATAACATATGTAACTCTTGTATATGCCTCTATGGAAGCAAGAGAGAAAAAAATGTTTTAGAAATTTGTCAAAGTTGTTCGACATGCCTCGTATGAGTCTTATATAGGTGTCGAAAACCGGAAAGGAATGTCAAAATAAAAAAAAAATAAAAAACTTTATTTATGAAACTTGTCTTAGTTGTCTGATATGTGTTGTACTAGTGTTATAGAAATGCTGGATACCGCGACATGCCTAGTCTTAGAGCTATGTGCATCATAGGTTGTGGCGCATATATATGCAGCTGTGAGGTGGGGATGAGGTTGGGAATGGAAGATGGAGTTGTTTCAAGGGGAGGAAGAGTTAGATAAACAACTTTAGTCGGAGTTCGGAGAAGTGCGTTTTAGAGAAAATGAGGAGGACAAATGAGTACAAGTATTAATTGGTGAAGACGAGATCACAAAAATGTGGCACAAATTCATTATGGTGTACCAATGTATACATGGAGTCAAGGCGGTGTTCCATAATGACGAGAAAATTCATTTATGCAATTTTCTGGAATTTGTGAAGGGTGGCAGGGTCTCCAAAGAAAATTTATATACGGGCTTGTTTGGAACACTTTTTGTTTTTAGTTTTCAAAATATGTTTTAAAAACTAATTTTAGAAAAGGGATTTTAAGAAGAGTAAAAGAAAAAACTTGTTTGGTAATGTGACTTTTCAAAACTGTTTTAGAAATGAAAAAATTAGAAAATCCATTTGGTGATATAATTTTCAAAAACAGTTTTAAAAAATAGAAAATTAGAAAACTTGTTTGGTAATCAAATTTTTAATTTTTTTTTTAACCTATATAAATTATATTACCTTTTATATAATTGTATTTTTCTTACAATTTTATCCTTAGTTACCAATCAAATTAAATTTCAAGTACTATAGTTAAATGTAGAATTTAGTCACAAAATAAATAATTTTTTTAGATATGAAGTCATAATTTGTTCAAGCGATACAAAATTGTAAAATGTGAAACACATAAAAATATTATAGCATATTAATGTCGATAACATAAACATCAAATAAGCAAACAAAAACAATCATCCGCAAAATAACTAACAAAACTCCATACTCCATTGTTGCATATAAGAAAATCTAAAAAAAAGTGTAATTAGTTCGATTAATTATGACGATGTACCCACATCCTATCTCTAAGATGATTCCTATCCATTGCCATCTCAGTTGCACCTTCATTAGATAACCTTGTTAAGTTTTCAACATTCAAGCTCATCCCTTCAAGGTTAGGAACCTCGTTCACCGCCTCAAGTTCTATATCATCCATTTCCTCCCATATCCTAAACAACTCATCAGGCAAATTCCACTTGCGTATGTAATTGTGAATAGCACAACAAGCAGTTACTATGAGTCTTTGCCTTGAAGGTTTGTAGGAAGGCATTAACTTTAAAATAGGAAATCTGTTTTTCAACACCCCAAAACAACGCTCTATTGTCATCCTTAAAGACGAGTGTCTGTAGTTAAATAACTCTTCTGGACTTTTTGGTTGTCTACCTTGACCTCGATATTCTTACGCATGATATCTTTCACCTCTATAAGGGGGAAGAAAACCTCCGGTACATGGATACCCAGAATCAACAAGATAAAATGAACCTTCATCAAATAAAATACATGTTAGCTCTACTTGTTAATTTCCTCAATATAATTGTATAACTTTATGTTAGATATTAATACTTACCTTTAGGTGGCCAAGGAAATCCTGCATTTGGATTTGTAATTGCATCAAGTAAAACTTTAGAATCATGTGCACTTCCTTCCCACCCCGAATATACATATGTAAATATCATGTTGAAATCACAAGCACACATGACATTCTGAGTGATTGTTGCCTTTCTACCTCTACATGAAATTTGTTTCTCAGCAGGAGCCCATGCACTTATTTGTGTACCATCAATTGCACCTATGCAATTCTACAAGGCATAATCCAAATTATACGGATAATTAAACAACAACCAAATATCTTTGATAATATGAACGCATAAATGATTAAATTATGTGAAATAAAGATACAACTACAATAACAATAATATGAATTACACACATACCTTGAACCAAGGATAATATTTTGGATTATTCTTAATTCTATTAGGCAACTCCATAGACTCTTGTTTTATCAGTTCTTTTCCTAATCGACACACTGCCCTTAATACTTCCTTGAAATTGCGTGAGATTGTTTCTGTGGAATGTTGAAAACAGTTTGAAGCAACTCTGACGAACATTATGACCAATTATGAATAAGAATGTAGCAACTTTCTCTTCAACAAGCACATCCCTCGAGTCACTTAAGTAGTTCTTGTCTCTCAGTTCATTACATAAATTAAGAAAACACTCTTTTTTCATTCGAAATAGATCAAAACAGCTAGTTCCAGAACCATTTAACACTTCAGCAACAAACTCACGACCAGACAATGAAGATGTCAAAACCTTTGATTTGTCAAAGTGTTTCTGATGATAGTCATAAATGATACCACATAAGACAAAGTCCAAAAATTCATCATCACTTGTATCAGAAGTAGAATCATCACTTTTTTCAATATCAGTTATAGTTATAACCTGTCATACAAAGTAACAATAAAACTTAAAAACACGATACTCGATAAGAGGAAAATAAAAGGTTTTACAATATCAATTCTCAGCAACATCATGTAAATAAACACACAAGCAATTGTTCAAAAAATACTAAGATAAGTATGTCTAATCACTAAAGATGATAAGTATGTCTCATCACTAGAACCTAAACAAATACAGGTTATATCCTTAGAGCCTAAGTATCCATCCACGCTTCCTCTCATTAGGCATGGCGATAAACATTTTCCTCCAATCAGAATCCTTAAACTTTTCCAAAGCTTTTCCATAGGTATCATCTGAAATGTCTTCTAGTCCATCGAGAGCAGCCACACACTTGGTAAGAGAACAATCCAAAGTTACACGCGAAGTAGCCTCTGCACTCCTATCCCTTCTTAACCTATCAGCTCTTACCAAAGAAACTTGAGCCCATGCTGCAAGTGCCTCATTCATATGATGTGATGTAGACTCCTTCTTGGATCTCACATGAATCTGTTGCTTTTCACTGCGTGTGATGCGCTCAACTTCATGTAGATCATCATATGAACTATCCTTATCAACATGCACATGTGTTGATCAATCCAAAACTCATTTTCGTCATCTGTGTTTGGTGGGTCTTGGGTAGATGAATGATGAAGTACTCCAGCTGCATTATTTTTGTTGAATATGATATCCAGCAACTTGTAATGGTCACACCCTTTCTTTTGAAACTGTGCAGCTTTGGGATGTACCTGAAATGATATATGCATATCATCAATATTGAATTTATCAAGAATGAGCAAGAATCCAATATGTACCAAATGATTATATATACCGTATTGGATTTATCATAATTCCAACAAGGGTATTGAAATGTGATACACACATCATGTCACTAACAGAAGCATGAAAAACAATGTAACTAAGCAGCAAACATCATATCACCCATTAAAAGTGGTAAAATTCAATTAAGTCGTACCTTCAGATAATTTTTCCAGACTTCTTCAGTTGCAGTAACAATGTTTGTTTCAGCATTCCAGCCAAATCCTGTGTTCTGCTTCAGTGAATAGAAGTCACGATACATGGCTCGCAACCTATGCATCTTTGCCTTTAGTTTATCAGCTTGATACAGTCGTTCAGTTATGGTATTCAACTTATAGGTCATTGAGGACCATATTCTAGTATGAAACACACCATTTGGCATATTTCCTTTTGTAACTTCATCAACCATTATGTCAATGAAAACTTTCGTTACAAAATCAGGCCAAAGCTTTGTCTCATTAATGTCAACATTAGTTGCCATCTATCATAAAAATACGCATTACAATTTAGAATAAGCATTGAGTAATATTAGTTCTCATAACAACTTATGTCCTATAAAAGTAGCAGCAGAGGGAACAAATAAAATCAAGGTAGCAACAGAGAGTTCATTTGTGTTCTATTCCTTGTGTGCACAGTTTTATTAGACTCATGGAACCAAAGTTTAACGTACATTTTATAACTAGTTCATAAACAGACAAAAGTCTCATAATCAAATTGCTTGGAAATCGAGACTCAAGGGACTAGTTCATAAACATTTATTTGCTCTACTCAACCAACTAAGGCACATTTTAATTAATGACTAAACTGTGACGCCTCACTAAAACAAAATAGAGTCGCTGTAGTGCAACTGCAATAGATGAATGAGAATATTTTGCATACATGGGGCTGAGATGAAGGTAGGTTACCTGTGTAGCATCAGCAGCAGTGGCAGGCGTACCAGAAGAAGCAGGAGCGACCGAGGAGGAGGCATGCGCGACTGATGAAGAGGCTGCAGGCGCAACAAATGAGGAGGCAGGAGCAGTGAAACGTGGACAGTGGCTAGTGTTTTTCATACTACTTCAAATCCTTCTACCTGCACCACTTCAAATAATTAATCGTGATTCATGAAGTCATGTCCACTGTCTAGCACTAACACAACATTGACTCATGTTACGTTCAATTACTTCAGATTTTCAAATTATTTCCGTTGGCGAGTTTTGTATCCGGTATCCGTGTGATTATTGTAACTTATTAATGACATTGAAAGATACAAGTTGACAGAAGTCATAATTAAATAATGTTTAACAATTTTCATGAGTTGATTTCAACTTATATTCATAATTTGTTAGTTCTTTAATATAGCTTATAAAAACAGCTTATAGCAATTAGAAAAATAATTTAACGTTATTTTCTATTATTTTCTATTTTGCTATAAAAATAGCTTATGCTTATAAATAAGTGTTTATTATGATAAGCACTTATGTTATAAGCTGCAAATAAGTTTTTTATCTAGACAGGAACTTAATCCAGATCTATAAGCTGCAAATAAGCTGAAAATATCAATCATATAAGCTGCAAATAAGTTTTTTTATCAAAATGAAGCAGAGTTTATCAAACACAACAACATATAAAAAGCATTACAAATTTCGAATTCTACCACAATCTAAAATTTACAAATTAACCTAATATTGAAAATCATAGATCTAAACGCCAATAAACACAAAATCAAGTAAAATATCGCTATATTAGGTGCAAAATTCTGAATCAAAGAACAGAAAGCAATTCAAAAATGAAAAAATCAAGTGTGAGATGTAACCTAAAAAAAACCGCAGAGAAGAAGAAGCGCGGTGTAGATCGGAGAAAAGTCACGGCGGCGGAGATCGGAGAATCGCCATTTTCGTTCTCTGTGTTCTCTACGTGAGTGTTTCTGCAAAATGAGAGAGAAATTTTGATCCAAATATTTTTGATAAAAAAATAAAAATGCCCCTAGACTTCAAACCTATTTACAACTATGCCATTGGAGAAAACAACCACTTCTCCGTGTTTTCTCTTTTCTTCTTCTTCTTTTTTTTTTTTTTGGTACATTTTCTTCTTTTTTTCTATATTTTAAAAACTCAAAACTAAAAATAGAAAAGCAAAACACATTTTAGCTATTTCACTTTTTTAGTTCCCAAAACTAAAAAACCCAAAACACTTTTCAAAACTTATATTTTAAAAATAGGTAATCAAGTATGTTTTTATTTTTTTAATTTTTAAAAACTAAAAAAGTGTTTTTAAAAAGTGTTTCAAACAGGCCCGTAACATCTTCGCTTTTTTTTTTTTTTTTTTTTTTTTTAAGGATTCTACATCTTCGCTATTGTGTAGTCAATATGGAAAATGATCCTGATAACTTGACGCAGTACGGAAAAAAAAACTTGTGAGAATAGGGCTCTGGAATTCACCAAAAATTGAGAAAATTTTCTAAAATATTATTTAACGAATAAAAGTTGCATCTTAGACTACAACAGTTAAGCTTAAATAGGAAAATAACAAAACTCTAATGGGCTGAAAATAACAAACTGAAATAAAAACAGAATTGAACTAAAATAAAAATACATACTAAGGAAACCCTCCTACATCATAACTCCTTATGTTTGAATGATACTCTTTTTAACCTATTAAACACAAGAAAAGATGCAAAATTACATATTATGATATCTCAAACATAATTACTAAATATTTACAAAGATTGGAAAAAAAAAACAATGGTTTTCTATCAAAAGCTAATAATCAGGACCCACTCGTAAGCTTTTTAGACACAAAGGAGCGTTTATTATGGGTACATAGATCAATTTTTCAATGGTGTGGCGATTTTGGAGAGTTCATTCATGAATCTTTTATAGAACCCAACATGCTCCACAAAACTTTTGATTCCTCTCAGTTTTGTCTGAGGAGGAAGTTTTTCAATAACTCCCAGCTTATATTAATAATCTACATCAATGCCTTTTAGAAGAGATCTGTGCCCCCAACACAATGCTTTAAGTCACCATAAAGTGACATTTATTCGAACTAAGATAGTTAAAGATGGTTAATTTAAGAAAATGTGAAAACAAAATTTAGACATGGGATTTGAATAAGAGAAGATGGTTGTTTCAATGAGAAAGAGAACTCGAACTAAAATTGGAGTTAGAATTTGTGAATATTAGAACATGAGAGAGAGAGAGAGAGAGAGAGAGAGAGAGAGAGAGAGAGAGAGAGAGAGAGAGAGGTCTTGATAGTTAATTGGTCAAAAATAATAAGAAATTACTTGGGATACAAGTCAAAGTATATTCTATAACTTTTTTTTACAGTTAGTTATTTACCATTTTGTTGAGAGATACAACTATATCATATGATGTATAAATAGTGAATGAGAATGTGAATGAAGTAGTGAAATGCATTTGATTGATACTCAATATAGAATACTCTTTCCTCTCTCTCAAAAAATTCATTTTCTGTTTTATCTTCTTCTTCTCTGATAGGAATATAGAGAAATAAATACGAGTGTGGGTGTGTGAACAAGAACCGAGTGAAAGTCCTAAGTTCCAATAAGAGGATCAAGATGTTACTAGAATTAAGCATTATTAGCTTATTAGTGTATTTCAAATAATAGTTTATCCTATGTCATTTTACCCTTTTTAGTTTATCCTATGTCATTTTACCCTCATTAATTTGTTAAAATTCATATATGGGTTTCACCGGGGTCCTATATAAATTTAGTGGGTATAATATGAATTTCACTCAATAAAAGAGTGCATGTTAGATGCTTGATTGTTGTATCCCATGTGGGTGTTCCTCCGTTTTTATTTAAGTGTTGTTTGATACCTGATTTTCTGTTTCATTCAATTGTCGTTTGATTTTTTTAAGGTACAATTTGACAATTACACCCCTTATCAATTAGTCATACTCCTTTTTAATAAAACTAACTAGTCGTATGTATTTGAAAAATTCAAGTTATTTTTTAACAATGTTTTTATAAAACAAATTTTTGTTACCTGTAATAATGGATCCATCCTATCTATTTGAAGAATTTAAGTTTATCTTTTTAAATGAAGTTTGTTTTTTTTTTTTTTTTTTTCTAAAATAAATTTTTGTTACCTATAACAATTGATCCATGACGAATATAAATTCTATAAATAAGATTGAAAAATATTAAATAATTAAGAGTGAAACATATGTATATTTCTATGTGTTAGGGTTTTTTTTTGTCTTTAAAAGAAGATAAAGATATTCTAGGTAATTAATTTTAAAAAAAAAATATGTTATCTATTGATATCTACATATATATACATATATTGGTGGATTATCCATAAAGAATATCGTGCAGATTTGTGACAGACACGGATATTGTATTTATCTAACAAGGCGTACAAGGATTATCGTATTATCTGTGCCATGATTTTTTTATTTTTTATTTTTTTTTTTATTTTTTATGGAATTAAACTTAGTGCATTTTATTCATAATAAGAGTAGAGACACATGATGAAATATTAGTATAGATATGAAAACTAGTATAACATGGAGACATTCTAACTAAGCTTTGAGAAACTACATTTGATTTGTCTTCTAATAAACATCAGAGTTCACTAAATCAGAAGATAACATGCGGCTCTGATCATTGATAATTGTCCCAAAATTTGAAATGGCGCCATTCCTTCTGCCGTAGATATACTATCAGCTACTATTTTGGAAACCATCTCAAAATCCCTGTTAAACAGATGAAGGTCCTTAACCCATTGCAAGGTGGATAGCAGGCCTAGAGCTTCTCCTTTATCAACATCAAGTAATGGAGATATCCATTCCGTTTTGGCAATCACAAATCTCCTCTTCTCATCTCAGATACACATTACAAGGCTTGCTTTATTTTATGAATCCGAGACCGATGCATCAACATTACACTTGTACCTTCTTCACTTGATTTGCTCCAATTGATATGAACCCCTTGATTCGAGTGACTTGCACATTCAGACTAGCTGCTACTCAACAAAGAACTTGCTCACTCACAAATCTCCAAACTTTTTTATGCCGTATTGTTCCACGCTTTGCTATTTTTATGTTTCAATAAACTCTATTTTTATGTTAAAGGATGGCAAATATATTGGTTGTATATAATCAATATCCACATTCAGTACCAGCAATATGAGGTTTCCTAATCCTGTTCTTTCTTAACACAATATTATTATTGCAATCGAACAGTACTATATGGCTGATATCCTCATCTTGTTCTTCACAAACTGCACCGCACTAACAACCGGGCAATGGACACCTCTGCTATGAAGACGCGTCCTCATTGGTAAACAGTTCCGGCATACTCACCAGAAAAAATTCTTAACCTTTAGAGGTAACTTGAGTCTCCAAATGCTACTTCAATGACCTACCCTCCTAACCGTGTAACCACCAACCTTCTCAAACTTCCAAATGGTTGTAACCAGCTGAACCGAGTAATGCTATACTTTTTTTTTTTGGGAATATACCATGAATACCCGTTGATTAGTTTTTTAATCTTCCATTTAACAATTTGTAATGTGCAACACTCCTGATATTAAGAGTAAATACTCTTTCCGATTATTATTATAAATAAAATGTCATTTTTTATATTTATTGAATAACTTAAGTATTTGATCTATAATATATACTAAATATATCAATTATTTAATAGACTTGAAAAATGTTTTGTTTGTTTATAATAATGACAAGAGGGGGTATTAAATTAAATTTTCTAGAAAAAATTGAATTAGCTACAATAATTAAAGACGGGACGAAAGTGAGATATTTCTCTAGTATTGAAGACTTGAAAATTATGAGTCAAGGAAAAAAGACTTGAAAATTCGATACGAATTTTATTTTGTCTCTAAGCAGCTACATTGCTAATTCAACTTTTTATAGTACCAGACACATACATCAAATACAATTATTATCAAGAAAAAATTCAAACCCTAGGAAAAATTCAAGGGTTAAATAAGATTTTCTTTCTATAATTTTTTTTTTTTTTTTTACAAAAATAAACGATATTCATTCATTCCATTACAATTGATAGAGTACATTGATATAATACAAATTCAAATTCGCAAATTACAAAAACGATGAATCTGGAAACAAACTTACAACATTCATGTTAATAGCATAAAACGGTAGATTACATATGTCTAAAAATCTGACTATATATATATATATATATATATATATATATATATATATATATATATATATATATATATATTTAAGCCTCTGAAATACTGATGTTTTCGAGTCTGCAACGTTGACGACGCAAAAATCATTGATTGAATCTACACTTGATCAAAGCTAATCTTTCAACCTGAATAAAATAAACACCGCACTAAGACGGAAAATCAACACAATGCACAAAGACGAGAACTTAAAATAAACAAAGTGTGTTAGACAATGAAATCACAAAAACAAATGACCCCAAACCACCCATCTTCGGTAGATCACGAAGAAAAAGTGGTGATGGCTAGGGTTTTGAGAAGGAGAACAGAGAGAGCGCGTACTCTCCATAAAAACTTTTAAGTTTACCTTTTACTCCCTCTAGAATTTTAATTCAATTTTTTATCTTTAAAATTGTTTATGTCCTCACTTTTGGTCCTTACTTTTAAATCAACCCATGTGTACATTTCATATTTTTGAATGAGTTTTTTCTAGAATTATAAGAATCTCTCTCAAAAACATTAGAATTTTTTAATAAAACATAAATTAAATATGAATTTGTAATCTTCAAAAACATAAAATTCATATTTAATCCATCTCTTGTTAAAAAATTCTAAATTTTTGCAAGAAATTTTTTCTATAATATATATTTTTTTCAAGTGACAACAAACAAAATTAAAATTTTGAATGATACACATTAGATGACATAAAAACAAGGACCAAAGATGTTGACAAAAAGTATTTGTAGAATAAAAAAAATTAAAAGAATTTAGAGTGATTAAAGGCAAAATTTAAAAAATTTATTAAGATAAAAAACTTATTTAACTAACCCAAATCTATTGAAGTATTTGGCAAGATTGGTCGCAACTTCCTTCTAATATGTGGACGTAGCCCAATAATCATTACAAATACATGACTAATGAACCATGTTGTGTATATGACAATGTATCCAACTACTCCCCAACTTTTAGGAAAGAACATCATCACCAAAGAAATTATTGAGAGCGAACCAAACATTTGAAGGAGTGTATCAATTTTCCCTTCAAAAACCCTAGTAGCAAACTTAATCTTAATCCAAAAGGCCAAGCAATATAGTAAAAAACTAGCCATAGAGACAAACATTGTCTTTGGATGGACTTCAAACGAGGTTGGATTTTCTGGATATCGAATTTGGAGGAAACCAATGAGTACAAAAAAAATGAAGGCCATAAGGACATGAAAAGGATTGTTTTCTACTCCCTTGGTGTCATGAACATTAACAACTCCTATATTGATTGTCACTTCAGAACCTTGATTAAAACTTGATCTTAATCTTACAACATTTGCCATGAAATTTGAATTGAAACTTTATAGTATTTTTTTTCTTTCTATTATCTTGAGATAGAACGGTAGATTATATGGAACCTCTTTATACTATAGTATAGTCTTTCTTTAATGGGTCGTATCGATATCACTCACACTTACCATGTATTTTCCTATTTGATATGAGTCCTGTTCAATCAGTCAATTAGCTCAGCTACTTCTATGATTTTTAAATACAATATGGTTTATTATTCCAAATAGACTGATTAATTCAATTATTCGTACATGACTCAATTACTTTTTTGAGTAGTAAACTTCACGAGTCCAAATTTTATAAAAGGGACAACATAAAATTAACAAACAGAAAAGAACATAAGCAAAACAATGAAAAGGGAAAAAGAAGGAGCGATTAAACTTTGGGGAAACTTTTGAAAAACTTTTGATGAAATGCAAATGTATATACAATTGTGATAAGTAAAAAAGTTAACTCATATTTTCTAATTAATAATTCATGTAGTGCAGAAATAAAAAGGTAAGTTTTTTTTTTTTTTTTTAAGGAAAATAAAAAGGTAATTATTTTGCGAAAAAAATATTATGTGAGAGAGGTAACAATTTTAGAAAACTTTTTATATTTATTTTTGAAAGGAAAATACTTTATATTTAAATGCTGCGTACATTAATTTTTGAAATAATGAGGAGCCTCCGTAATTCGTAATAAATATTCCATTTTGCCTTGTTAAAAAAAACGAAATAAAATGCGAGCGTAGACCAAAATTTACTCCATAGAATGTTTGAATTTAAAATTTACTCGAAATTGACACATTTTTTATGATCCTTGTAAGGTGGAGGAAACACAAGGAAAGACGAATTCGAAATGTGTTACAAATATAAAGAGTTTGTTAAAAAATTTAGGCTTAAATGTGTGTTTAAACCCTGAATTTTCGCCTAGTTTTGACATTGGTCCCTACGCTTTTTTTTTGTTGGCATTGGTACCTGCACTTTCTAAAACTTTTGGCTTTAGTCCTTCCGTTAACTCTCCGTTAAAAAAAAAAAAAAAACTAACGGTGTGCCACGTGGCCCAATCATGACACGCCACGTGGCACACTAAAAAACAAAAAAAAAATCAATTTTTAATTATTATTTTATTCATTATTTTTTTACTTAAAAATATCATTAGTCCCTGCACTTTCAGCATTTTTTGATATTAGTCCATGCATTTTGGTATTAGTCCTTGAACTTTTTTTAAAAAAAAAAATACTTTCAATAAAATTATTATGTTTTAATTATTGTTTTGTTCATTATTTTTATTGAGAATAATCATAAAAAATTAAAATAAAAAAATCTTTGTTAAAAAAAATTAACAAAGGAAAATACATTATATATAGATATCCACAACTTATTGGATTCCATTATTTCAGATCTTACAACAACCTACAACACATAAACAACAAAAAATTATAAACTAAAAAGAGAGGTAAAGATAATCCACAATTCAAACCATTTAAATCACTAATTTACTTCATTAGCCATCACTTTTTGTGTTAAAATTAAGTTCACCTACAGGGTAAAAAGTATAGAGGAGCAATTAGTACTAACACGTACTTCTCTGAACGCTACACACATTTTTCAATAGATCCACTATGACACTATACTCACACAAATTAATAATAAAAAAAAAGGAAATATTAACCATTGTCCTTGGGGCATTGGATAAATGAACAAAAATAGAAATTTTGTGTTGAAAAATGATAAAAAGTAGCCAAGTTAACTTATAAAAAGTTTATTAATTATTGTTTCCAATGTAAAACTACTAATTTTGATTACCTTAACCATTACCCCTGAGAAGAATGGTTAACAAGACCCATAAAAAAATAAAGACAATTGTTGAAATAAGTAATGGTTTTTTTAATCTAAGAATCAACTGAATGTAACCTAAGACTAATCATTATTGCATGATTATCACCATAATGTTAGCAGTAGTGTGTGAATGAAGATATCGAAATATAATTTTTTTTTAGCTAAAGGATTGGGTAGGATGTTTGTGGTGTAGTTTGAATCGATTTTGAGGTAAAATGTCATCCAATCAAAAATAAAAATCACACGCGGTTTGGTTCGGTGTGGATGACTATTCTAAAAAAAAGTTGGAAGACTATTTATTAGATGTATGGTCATTCATTGCATGGGAAATACTCAATCATTTAATGTTTGTATGGAAGATGGAAAAGTCTTAACTTATGCTGGTTAGTTGAATCAATTTTGGGGAAAAAGTTGAATTTCAAACGTATGTTGTTGTGAGTGAAAATTAGGCGATCATTTAATGGAGTAATTAAACCAAAATTGCCGCAAAATTAGAAGGATTATGACTATGAATTTAGGGTTGCATTGTTAAGCAGGATTAGATAATAAGGATAAGGATATGGATATGAGAAATACTCCCAATTCATATACTGAAGGCTGCTTTTATAATTATGATATTCATGTCCTATAATTTTTCATGAAGAATATGTTTAGTTCTCTATATGTTTATATATTGTTGTTTCATGCTCCTTGTTCTTAAAAAAAAGCGCCAGAAATTTGAAAATAATTCGTAAAAATTTTAAGTTTGGAGCTTCAAATTTGAAATTTTGGGAAAAAAAGAATGATTCCAAATTTTTGTGGACAAAAAAAAAATGGAATGGTTATTCAAGTAGTAGTGGTTATTCTCGTTTCATTTTTTCTGTGCAATGGCCTTTCCAAGTTTACATTCAAGTAGTAGTGGGTAATTAATATAGGAAAATAGTGAATTGTGATTTCAATTATTAGAAGGGCAAACATGGAAAAAAATATCATTTGTCAACAAATTTAACAAAATAATCAACTTTCTTAAAACCCAGTGTTTTTTCTAAAAGGGTCCTATAATAAGGGACGGAGGGAGTATATGCATTGGCGAAATTTCAATTTAAAATAAAGACAAAACTTAGTAACGGTACCTTATGTATTGTTTTTACTGTTGCCTTATAAAAACATGACATATGGATTAAAAAACCACTTCCGATCCAAACCCTTTGGGGGTGTTTGTTTGAGGGTAGTAAAAATAATTCCAAGGAATCTAAGGTTGGAATTAAACATTCCTTTGTTTGGTAAGTGGGAACCACACAAGTATGTCCAGGAATGCAATTTTCCCAGGAAAGCCATCTACCCACGTTTTCCCCCATTTCTTCCCCACGTTCACCCTTTTTTCCATCCCTTTTATTCCCATGAGATAGCTTGGGAAAGTTTTATTCCCAGGAATTGGAAACCCATGACCTTGAATAAAATACCATATTTGCCCTTGCCATTCCCGCTAAATTTTTCTCTGCTATTCCCGCTAATTTTTTCACCCATGATCTTCTATAAAAAAGAAACCCATGATCTTTGTAGTGTTCATCAACTGCTTGCTGTTTGAGTTTTGGATTTCACTCTTCTCTTCAAGGTATCATCTAATTTCATTTTAATTCTTCCATTACTCAACATAGATTTGGTGATTTATATCATTTCTCTGTTTTTTTGTCTTCTGATGTTGCTTATTGCTTTGTTACTAAATGAATTTGTCATTTCCCTGCTTGCTTATTGCTTTTGATGTCGCATCATTTATCTTTTTGCTTTTTGTTCTTTTTTTGTGAGAATTTTAACCCAACTTTGTGAGAATTTCATGTACAGATTCAATTGTTTTAAATTGTAGATTTAATACTCAAATAAATTGCTAGTACGGGAAAATTATGTATCAGAATTTTAAACTGCAGATTTTAAAGTGTATGAACTATGAATTATATATCAGAATTTAACTCCTCTAAAATAAGTGAAAAAAGAAAATAGTTATTATATATGTATGTGGAGTATCAAAGTGCTCATAATCTCAATCATTAATGCATTGTGTACCTGGAACCGTGTAGCCATAGGATACAACAACTGAGCTCCTAGTTGTATTGTTAAAACTTAGCAATTTGATAGTGAAAATCTGCAAGATGTGGTACATAATCTAAGTCAATTAGAGGGATGCCTTCAGCAATGATTATGGAAGATTTTGGTATGTGTTCTGGAGATTGAATGAAAGGTGAACTTGGTTCTATTTCTATATCTCCCATGATTGTTTGATCATGTGATGTCGGATACAGAATGTTTAATCTGATGCAAGTGCAAGTACAATTCAAGATTGAGAATTATATCCAAAATAATATAAATTCAAGACTATGAAACATCATGTACTTACACCATAAAAAGGGGAGATCGAGTAAAATGAACCAGGACGGGATTCAATTCAGGATTCTGTTTTTCTTATGTATTTGGATGTTTGTGCTCTGTTTAGAATGTTATATATGGTGTAATTCCTATGTCTCTAATATAGTATTATGATGTGCAGCAATTTTTTGTTTTTAATCATGTCACATTTGATGGAAATACGTGAAAGGAAGAAAAAAATTATAGCAATGTTTATGATATATATGGAGATGTTGAATTACTTTATGTTGATGACAATTGTGTTATGCTACCTTGAGTTAAGTAAGCGTTCAAAAAAGCGAAAAAGGTCATGGGATTTTTATGAAAGAAGTTTAATTAGAGAAGTCCATTTTCGTAGAATTATTTACATAAGTGATTTGGCTTGCATTGAAAATACAAGGATGGATAGAGCTGCTTTCCATAAACTATGTGACATGTTGCAAGTTATTGGTGGATTGCTTCCTCCTCGACACATGTGTGTGGAGGAGTTGGTGGCCATGTTTTTACATATATTGGCACATCATGTTAAGAATAGATTGATTAGAAGACAATTTGTTAGGTCAGGTGAAACGATTAGTAGGCATTTCGGTAATGTATTATTGGCAGTTTTGAAGTGTCATAAAGAATTGTTAAAACAACCTAAACCAATTTTGGAGGGCAACACAGACGAACGATGGAAATACTTTAAAAATTGTTTAGGAGCTCTTGATGGCACTTACATCAAGGTCAATGTGCCGGAAGCTGACAAAAGTAGATATAGAACAAGGAAGGGTGAGATAGCTACAAATGTGTTAGGTGTATGCTCACCAGATTTACAGTTCATATATGTTTTGCCTGGTTGGGAGGGATCAGCTGCTGACTCTAGAGTCCTTAGAGATGCTATTTCTCGACCAAATGGTTTAAAGGTTCCTCAAGGTACAATAGTATAAATTAATATAAAAATAAAATATGTCTTGCATAGTTTATGGGTTTTAACTTCAGTTTTATTTATGATAGGGTATTATTATTTATGTGATGCTGGATACATGAATGGAGAAGGATTTCTTACTCCTTATAGGGGTCAAAGGTATCACCTTAGTGAGTGGAGAAATGGATTACAACCATCTACCCCTAAAGAATTTTTCAATATGAAACATTCTTCAGCTAGGAATGTAATAGAAAGATGTTTTGGACTTTTGAAAGGACGTTGGGCTATATTGAGAGAGAAATCATTTTATCCTGTAAAAACTCAAGGAAGAATAATAGCAGCTTGTTGTCTTCTACATAATCATATTCGCAAGGAAATGGCATTGGATCCTTTGGAATTGAATTTAGGAGATGATGAGTTCTCTGATGAAGTCATGTCCGGTGACATGATAACTACGGTGGAGCCAAGTACGACATGGAGTCAATGGAGAGATAGTTTTTCATTAGATATATTTAATAGGTGGAGAGGTGGAAATCATTGAAAATTTCATGTTTTTTATTTGACATTTCAATTTGATTGTAATTTTTATTTTTAGTGTACTGTTGACTTTGATTTAAAAGTTTTATTAATCAAATCTGTTTCTTTTTATGAGTTTTTATTTGTAAAATATGTACTTTTAATATGATTTTATTTATTGTTTATTGTTATATATTTTGACATGCACGCACTTGTTGAGTTGTTGAATAGATGGACGGGTCGTCTGAAAATCAAAATGTAAGAATCACAAAGCGACAATGGACTCCTGAAGAAGATGGAGTATTGGTGGAAGGTTTGTTGAAATTAGTGGACGAGGGTTGGAAGGCTGATGCAAACTCATTTAAACCTGGGTATACTAAAGCTTTGGAGAAATATATTCACAACAAATTCCCAGGTTGCACACTAAAAGCTACCCCACATATTGAATCAAGAGTGAAATTGCTTAAAAGACAATATTCTGCAATCAAAGATATGTTGGGTCCAGGGGCAAGTGGTTTTGGGTGGGATGATGCTAAAAAGATGATTAAAGTAGAGAAGGAGATTTATCGTCAATGGTGCAAGGTAATATAAGATATACTATTCCACAATTGATAAATTCATGATAATTTTTCTTGCATTAAAATTATATTTCTAAACAATTTTTCCTTTAATGCAGTCTCACCCTACCGCAGTTGGCTTGTATAACAAACCATTTCCACACTATGATAGCTTGGATATTGTATTTGGAAAAGATAAAGCAGTTGATACTGTAACAGAAGATATCATTGATATGACTATTGAGATGGAGAAGGAAAATGTTCAATCAACACAAGAGGGTGGATCAGGAATTAATTTGAATGATGATGATGATGATGAGAATTTTGAGTCGCAGATGCCAGAAACACCCACAGCTAACACTACTGCTCCGGGTTCAAATCCAACAAACCAGCCACAACATGATTCTACTAATTATAGGACCAGAAAGCGTGGGGGGAAAAGGGTGAAGTATAACGATGATGCTTATGATAGCATGTCAAATTCATTGAACAAATTGGGTGAGATTTATGCTAATGGTGTTGAGAATATGAAACAAGTCTTCACTTCTTGTTTTGTGCACGAGAAACACACAGCTGATAGGAGGAACCAAATTGTCTCTATTTTAAAAGAAATTGAAGGATTGTCTGATGCAGAAGTGGTAATGGCTGGTATGCTTATCACCAAAGACAATAACCTTTGCGACTATTTTTTCACAATGGATACTCCTGGATTGAGGAAGCGGTTTGTGGACATTGTTTTGAGTAACAATGGTTCTAGGTAGAATTTAGAATGTTCAATACTTTTTGAATTTGGTAAAAAAAACTCAGTAGCCGCTGTCTTTAATTCCTTTTATTATTTAGTTGAATCTATTATTATGGTCTTTATTAGTTGTATAATCACTTCGATTATACTTTAAATTTATTTACTCTATTGGATATGTTACAAGTGCAACTTTTGATTTATTTTTGAAAAAGTGATTTTGTTGGTCTCGTATTGGTTTCAGTTTATGCATAACTAGTTTTAGTGTCTTTTTTTAGTTTGTTCTTGTGGATTTTGCAATCTTCTTTAATAGTGAAGATGGGGACAGAACTGATTCTAAGTTTATGTGTAACATCAGTGGTGGCTGGTGTTATTTCAACAGGTTGTGGCTGGTGTATAATTTATGCAAAGAATTACCTAGTTTATAATTTTTGTTGTCACTCTTTAGTAGAATTGGAAATTGGATCAGAGTGGTTTGTGCAGGTTCTGAGTTGAGTATAGGAAATTTGTGTATGTGAAGGCTTTCTGGTTTCATTTCAGTTATGTACCAGCTTTGCTTTTGCTTTAATTGCATTTTTTTTTGTTGCTGCCATGTGTTTTTCTTTAGCACTGTTGTATTGTAGTTTTTGCTGATGTTTGTTTGCTGCATAGAGTGTTTTATGATGTTCTAGTGTCTGTTGTTGCTTATTGCTTTTTCTCAACATTGAACCATTTGTAATTTTTAAGAGCTGATTTGATATTTGCTTAGATGCCTGAATAGTTTTTAGCAAAAATGGTTTGTTTGACCTTGTTGATGATTTTGATCCTGTTGAAGAAATGTGGGTGTCATTATCATCATGGTTATTGTGTTTGTGATTTTGCTATATTTATAGTTTTGTAATAATAATTTAACATTAAGTGCAACGATGATTAGTTTTGGCTAAAGCTAAATCCAAAAGCATAATACATGACAAACAATTATGTTAGAGTATTGGTGAGGTAAGTTGTTCATCTCTATTTTTAGCATATTGAGGATCCAGTCCAGGAGCATGCAAAAGGGGTTGATCAGAGTATCGGTGAGGTAAGTTGTTCATCTCTATTTTTAGCCTTTTCAGCTGAAGTAGAAAAGCTAGAAACAGACTTGTAGTGCTATACCTGTTTAAATAGTTTGACTTGCTTGTAAACTCTATTTTGATTGTTTTGTTAGCAATATTCTTCAGAGGAATCATATGCATATAATATAAGATGAATATTTTAATCAAATAAGAATTCATTATAGTTCATGAATGTCAGAGGTTAATCTACCTTATCCCTACACTGTGATCTAGTTTGTCTACTTTTTGTTAACACAAGCATTGCCACTTTTATAATGATTCACATTAAATTGTACATGTTTTACGCTACGTTGCCACGTTTATTGAACTGGATGGAGAGTGATGGATTTTATACTTATTATGAAGGAAAAAAGATCTTGAGGTTTAAGTCTTTGATTCGTTTAGTTTATGGAAAAAATAGTAATAATAATATTAAAAAAATGGGGGTAAAAACTAAGTTAGTTTGATCCTTTTAAATGAGATGTAAGGTAGGCTTAGTGAGGATAACATGATTTCTGGTATGGGCCACGTGTGTCTTGTGCTTGTGTGTATCCTTCTTAGTTGTGTGATTGCTTTTATGTACGATTTTTGTATTATAAGCCTATTGGGTTTGTACGTATACTTGTTAAATATCAGAAATATTTCAATAAGAACCGTGTATCCTTCTCTGTTTGGGTCTGTTTTGGTGTCTGATTGGTGTTGTTGGCTGCTGGTCCCGAAGTTATGGCAGGCCACTGTTGGATTTTTCTGCTATGGTTTGTCTGTGCCTGGACGGCTGGTTTTTCTGCTATGGTTTTGGTGTCCAATTGGTGTTGTTGGCTGCTGGTCCAACAGTTATGGCAGGCCAATGTTGGTTTTTTCTGCTATGGTTTGTTTGTGCCTCGGCTGGGATTGGCTTTAAGGTCCATTTAGGCGTTTTTTTAGGTGGTTTAGGCGTGTCAGTATGTTGTGTGGCAGCAGCTGCGTGCTGTTGCTGCAGCTTCTGTTTTGGCCTCTTCTGTTGTATCGTTGCCTCCCCGTTTAGCACGTCTTGTGTGGGGCTTGTGTTAATGTATTATCTTGATTCAAAAAATAAAAATAAAAATAAGAACCCGTGTATTTTTTTATGATTTCTCTGAGGATTTGTATTCAGGCCTGAGTATATGAATATTTGTAGAGTTGTTGCTAATCTCTAGTTTAGCCCTATTTTACTTACAAGACTAACCGATGTCAATGTCGTCACACTAAGCATGAATTTTAAGTTGCTTATTTGGCCTCTATTTTACTCTTTATATGATTCAAAGAAAAAGAAGAAGAAAAGTTTCAGGCCTCTATTCTTTAGAATGTCACTGTACACAATTCAAAGAAGAAGAAAAAAAAAGTTTCTAGCCTTTATATTTGAGATCATGTTAATATCACTATAAACAGAGTGTGTTTTTGTTACTTGTAATAATTTATGCTTGTCTTAATTTCGTTTATCCTTTTCATTTCCAATTGCTAACCTATATTTTGATAACCAAAACTTGAAATTGATTTATATTTTTTTTTTTTTACCAAACTTTTATTTTTGATTCTAGGAACAAGATTTCCAGCTTTTGGATCCAAGCTTATGATTTTTTCTACCGATTATTTACTGAGCATATTCATACTTTTATGATTTTTTAGGTTTTTGTGCCTGCTATTGCTTTTCATTTAGTTTTGAGGCTGGTATGTCCAATTTTTAGTGCAGGTTTATGCGTTGTTTGAGGGTTACAACGGGGGCATTTGTGTAATTTTTATGGTTTATACAACGGGGGCATTTGTGTAATTATAATGTTCATTCCCAGGATTCTACATCGCAAACCAAACCTATTTTACTTGTTCCCTGGAATTATTTTAAAAAAAGTTCCCAGAAATTAAACAATTAACCAAACACTTTTTTCTATATTTTCCTGGGAATAAAATTTTAACCTTCATATTCCTGGAAAAGTTGATACCTGGGAATAGATTTTGTAACCCTCAAACAAACGCCCCCTTTATTATCACTTAACCGTTGTTAACACATGCTTGATATTCCTAACGAAAAAACTCTCGTTAGACAAAAAAATGGTTATGGGTGTTGATTGATACATGCCTCAAGTTCGCAGATCCAGGATTGCTATGCTTTCAAACATCATAAATTGGTGAAAAATGAATTGTTTTGCATGTGGCAAAATGATTGGTTTTAATTCTTTAAGAGAGTGTGAGAAAGCGACTACATCTTGTTAGATTTTCTTCTATGAATTAATTGAGTAATTATAAACTATAAAAACAATGTCACTGATTACTACTTGTTTTCAATACCTTTGATAAAATTAGTTAGGCAATTGTCTTGGTAACCAACACTCTTTAATTGGTCACACTCCTTAATTTCTTAGGTGAGCCCTGACCAATATGAGGTGTGTTATTTGAACAACCATTTGATAGACAACTTATTTGACAACCATAAATTTACAAAGGAAAAGTAGGTTTTGGCACGAAAATTAAAGCAATAGAGAGATAAAGTAAAAACATATGTGATTATGAGAGAGAAAGTTGTCACAAAAGTTGTTACAAAATGGTTGTACAAATATCATTTCTCGACCAATATGAAGGTTTAGGAATGTCAAAGTAATAGCAATTATTATTATTTTATGTCTAGATCTAATCAATAACCGAATGGTTAAACTAAGTCATGCCAACAAAGTTAGGGTTAGTACTCATTGTGACTTTTCATTAGATTTATATACCAAAGTTAGAGTTAGAACTCATTGATCACATAGAAAACATTAAGAATAGATTGACCAAATGAAAACAAAGTAATCGACCAAATATTCATAGAATTATTTAGAGTTACATGAACAAATAATCGTAGGTAATTTCTCTTTCATGACCTGACCTGGAGAGGATTTATCTACTCGTGAGTACTAAACTCATATAATTATACATGAACAAAAGAACATGAGAAAAGGATCACCGATTGATGATTCATTGGCTTTCTTATGGCTATGGTCACTCCAATCCTTCAAAAATTGTGCTTATGCTTTTGCCTGCTCATCAAAATATGTTTATCCGCTGACCTAGGGGGTCGTGTACACACTCCTTTCTCTAAGTTTTCAAGAAAATTTATCGCAATGCAAGCCTATTTCTCACGATGTGAAATAGGCAGAGAGCATTTACTATTGCATTAATTGCTATAGCACACGATGTAGAGCTCATAACCCGTGATGTGAGATTGACAATAGTTATCACCTTGAGTTCCATCATATTATCGCGGTGTGAGGTAAATAATTGTTGACTCTTTGGTTTCTTTATTTCTTGCTCCATTTCTTCTCATCAGAACTTCTTTAATTACCATGCCCCAAGCTTAATCTCTGGTAAACTTCTAAAAAAGCATAGCACAAATTACAAAGTTGTCTGGATGGGGTGGCTTCCATGGTTTTAGTGCTTTTTCCCGTCTTCAGATATTTCATGACTTTTTGAATGAATTCTAGACCGAAATTTATGTAAGACTTCTTATTTTAATGATAAATTGATGACTGGAAACCTATATTATTTCTTGTCATCGCTTGCCTTAAGATAAGTGAGAATTTATTTGTACAATTAGTAGAGAATTGGGTAAGAATATCAAATTTTAGAGTCAAGTATACTTGGTAAATTTCAACAAAACTACCTTAGCAACAAAATAAAAAAGAAAAAAAAAGGGAAGAAAAGAAAAAGAAATAAAACAAGTTGTTAAGATAGTTGAATTTCAAATTAGTATCACAAATGGGGGTTTTTTTTTTTTTTTTATATTTTTTTTTTTTAATTTTGAACAAATGGAATTGTAAATCCTTGTTATATAGAATGGGTTTTTTTCTAGATTACCTTTGAAAAATAGTGGGTAATTTACCCACCAACCAATGAAAATGAGCAATTTGTTGGTGGGGTCAAGATAGTTCATGGATACCACTTAAAAATGTTCTTATGTGGCTAATGTGTATTGGTTGGGGTAAATTACCCACCATTCTTCCATGGGTACCCTAGTTGTCACCATAGAATGGTACATGTTGCAAGTAGGAAGTAAATTATTGTATATGTTTTGTACATTTATAAAAAGGTAATAAATGTTCCCTTATTCTTAGGCCTTTTGAAAATTTCCTAAAAAAACAATGATTCTTTGAAAGCATAGTGATGATTAAATTTTGCAAGTGCATCAAACCGTTTCAAGTGATAAAGTAATAAATAAAATTGGCAAGTTGTCCCTCAATCACCTTAAAGTTCAAACATGCAATACATGTATATGGTCGTCTATCTTATAGTATTTCGTACATGGTTAGATACTTCCTCCGTTTCAAAATACATGTCCATTTTGGAGAAATTGCAGTAACCAAGGACAAGCTAGTTTGACACAAAAGTTCCTATTATACCCTTGTCTTTGATTTCCTCCATTTTACATTTATTTACCCCATCTCATAATTACTCCCAATACCAATACCAAAATTAATTAAATTGAATCATCCTTCAATACCAATACATACTGGCAATACCAATACATATGGTTCATCTAGTAAATCACATTGTTTTTGCTGCGGTTATGTATTGAAAATAGCATGCCAATACAATTTTTTTTCAACTTCTCTTATCATGCTTCGGTTATCAATTTTTTTTTAAACTCAATTGAAAAACTTCCCTCCAAAATTTATACTCTAATCTTAAAATGTTTACCACCAAAGTTAAATTAAAATTTGTTTTTCATTTTTTTTTCGGTAGTTTTAATTATAAAAACTCAATTTTTATAAACAAATTAGAGAGTCCAATTAATTAGGAGTAGTTAGTTACGATGGATTAGAGTGCAGTAGTCATGGGAAAATAATTTCTTAGGAGAGTGCATGAGTAAATCTACTTAAAATTGGGTCAACATTTATTAGTGGAAAATAATTATTGTGGAGAAAATCTAGAATCCAATTAATTGGTAGACAAGGGTAAAATAGACAAAATGTATCCTTAAACTATGAAATGGACATGTATTTTGAAACGGAGGAAGTAGTTATTAAGGTGGGGACTTAACTCTCTCATAGGTAATTGAAACAGAATCATAGTATATATTCCTAAATTGTCATCTAAAGAAACCACTTTTACATATGAATCTTCAAATTTCACCACATACCCTTGCTTGCCCTTGATGGATTAAATAGATAGGCCTAACCCTATATTATTAGAGGAAGAGAATAGAGTTCATATGCAACTAACTATACTGAATATAAGGCAAATAAACTTTTGTAACTTATTTCTATGTTCAATCTTACTTCCTCACACTCCCCAGCGTGACACCATAAACCCCAAAATACAATATTCACTATTTAAAGTTATATATTCAATTTATGAAAGGATAAATTATGAAATTTAGAAGAAAAAAAATCAAGGCGAAGGATATCATAACTCATATGTACATCAATTCCAATCGTATTTGAAAAGTAAATTATAAATAACTTTGGCTTAATGTCTAACATTTGATAACCACAAAATTTATACAGATTTATTTGTTTATTTACAAGTACAGAGTTATAATAAAGTACTTTTATCCCAACCCAATGTCATCTATCATAGCAGACAATACTCCCAAAATAAAGGATGAACTAACAATCAAAGGCTGAATGTCATACCATATTACTAACTTTATATAGTAAACTAGGAGTACATGTGCAACGTCTCTATTGAAGTAACACCTCACTAGTTAACTTCGGTGTTTCACACATTCACTAGTAAAATATTGTTGGGTGACTAGTCAAGGTTGCTCAACTTTCAAAATTGACATCGAGGGATCAACACAAGTCACTCAGGAGTTCCACAACAGGCATATAGATTTTGTGAATCACCCACAAGGCCTCGTAATTGGCCTCCACTGTCCCAATTCATATATATTATCCCCCGCCGAATCATTCTCCAATATATGATGCATGTTACACACAATAAATATGATCAAACGACTCACCCTTACTCCTCAATACCTAAGTGAGTATTATAGTCACCTCTTGCAAGCTAAGTACGTTCAAATAGGACATTAACTACGCACTATTTTCGTCCCTCGCAGGCTAAGCGTCTCTTCTCAATAATGTCCATAACAGAATTTATATAATTCAAACTTATTTCTACATCAGTTATAAATACAAATCTAGTTTATTAAGTATAATTTGTGCTTAATGCTCTTATGTTCTAATCAAATATAAATTAACTTCATAGATTATATGACAGTTGACACCAGCTTATAACTTAGATCTAATATATTGTTCAACTTAACGAACGGTCTAGGGATAAAAAGTTGTGAAGTTGTGATTTTTGAATTAACGAACATATAAACATTTGATCGTTACGGGTTCACCTAAGGGATTGGGAAATTATAGTTAGAAAAGGGGGCTCTGAGTCAAGGTATTGACCTGAGTGGACTGTCAATCTATCCTTGCGGGCACAAATGCCTTCCAGAAGGGCTCACGCGCCCTGCCAAAGGGCTCCTGAAACCCTAGGCGCACCCCCTAAGGGTGCCACCTCAACATGCTTATCGAAGCGTCTAGAACGCTCTAGAGTGACTTAGGGTCCAAGCTGCTTGGGGATTAAGTCACTGAGTTACAAGCACACGGGAGGCTATAAATACCCCTTTTCAGAGCATTCTCAGGGCATGACCAAAACAGACTAAACCCTAGTTTCTAATATTTTACTCACTGCAACCATATACAAATGAACTCACCATAAGATGCATAAACGATAGATGCTACCCACACTCCAATGTCTAAAGCAACTTTACGACTAACCATTTTGCCTTGTCCCAAGACTTGAGTTTGGGGTGCTAAGGACAACCAACTTTAGAGCTAACCACTTCGCCTTGTCAGAAGACTCGTGCTCTTGAAGCCCTAGGAAAGTCCCCCCTATGGGCGCCGCCTCAACAGGCTTCTAGAAGCGTCTAGAATGCTTTATAGTGACTTAGGACCCAAGCTGCTTGGGGCTTAAGTCACCGAGTTACAAGCCCATAAAAGGCTATAAATACTCCTCTTGATAGCGTTCTCAAGACATGACCAAAACAGATTGAACCCTAGTTTCAATATTGTATTCATTGCAAGTACACCGAGCTATTTTGTTAATTATCGTAAACTAGAGGGACCATTATAGTGTTTAGGTTCAGATTATCAATTAGTGATGAACATATGATTCAAAAGACATGATATTTTCTCTTAAGTTTTTTACACCAAGCTTTATCTTGAAGTTATTAATTCTAAATTGCAACTAAAACTAATTGCATCATGCACACCCATTTAATTTTATCCTGAATATTGATGAAATTGCTAAGAAGAGATTAGACTAGTCCTTGTGGATACAAATTTAATTATTACTTTGATTTAAATTAGTATACATGCTAAAATTTTATCAAGTTTTTTGTGCAGTTGCCGGAGACACTGTTGAATCATTTCGACAGGGCAATTTCGTTCTTTTTAGGATTTATGTCATTTATTTTTTATACCAAGTTTATATCATACAAATTCAAAAGTGTTAAAGAGTCTTATTATGTGTTGTATTTTGTTTACACTTTTGATTGTATATCAAGTGTAAAAACCAAATAATATTTTATTTTATTAAGTTAGATTGTAAGAAGTCTCTTTCAGTTGTGATTGAGCATTAGAAGTCTCTTGCTTTTGTGCTTAAGCATTTGGAAATCTCTTGCTTTTGTGTTTAAGCAATTGTAATCTTTGAGATTATAGTAAAACTCCCTTGAAAGTGCAAGAGGTCCGGGCTACTCTCATATTGTGAGAGGAACCATTATAATTGCTCTCTCTCTCTCTCTCTCTCTCTCTCTCTCTCTCTCTCTCTCTCTCTCTCTCTCTCTCTCTCTCTCTCTCTCTCTCTCTCTCTCTCTCTCTCTCTCTCTCTCTCTCCTCTCTCTCTCTCTCTCTCTCTCTCTCTCTCTCTCTCTCTCTCTCTCTCTCTCTCTCTCTCTCTCTCTCTCTCTCTCTCTCTCTCTCTCTCTCTCTCTCTCTCTCTCTCTCTCTCTCTCTCTCTCTCTCTCTCTCTCTCTCTCTCTCTCTCTCTCTCTCTCTCTCTCTCTCTCTCTCTCTCTCTCTCTCTCTCTCTCTCTCTCTCTCTCTCTCTCTCTCTCTCTCTCTCTCTCTCTCTCTCTCTCTCTCTCTCTCTCTCTCTCTCTCTCTCTAAAAAGTTTGAAAAAGCCAACACAATTCAACCTTCTTCTTATTTTTTCCCATCGTCACCATCAAAGTTTGTTTCCATCATAGTCCTAAAGGCTTGATATATCTTCATATCAAAGCTCTTACTTTTTGTTGACATTTCTTCACATCATAGTCTTAGTCTTAAGAGCTTCTATTGAGTACCAAATGCATTTCTTTACATTTAGAGCTTGGTGTTTCAAAACCAACAAGTTGACTTCAAAGTCATAATTTAATTTTATGGTTCGGCACATATGAACACACATTAGAGCATCCAATCGTTCTTTCATTGATTATTATCATAAAAGAGAAAGACTTGCTTGGACACAAGCTTTTAAACACATCATTTAGGCACTCACACACAAAAGTATATTTCATTTAATTATTTAAAAAAGAAAATTATTTAATTATTTTCTCTCTCTACAATTTTTCATTTATGTATGTGTGCTCAAACCAAGTGCTCAAAACCTTGTGCCCAATTAAGTATTTTCCATCATAAAAACCTTAGACACATTGTTTTAAAACTCATTTTAGTTCAACAAATGTAATCCATTATTTATAATGTATTAAGTGGAGCGTACAATTAGAAAGAAAAAATTAAGATTGCATTTGAAAAGTGAAAATGACATTTATTTTAAAACACTTTTTTTTTTTGCTAAAGTAACTCTCATTTTAAAACAAATGAGTATATTATTTGTTATTTAATATCTTATGATAATTATATAATCATTTACATTTCTGGCTTTCCACAAAGTACTAGGTTGGCTTATATTAGTTTATTTGACTTATTGGAAAATTTGCCACAAAGTGTAGTTGACTGACATTAGCTGTATCGAACTAAGTCTTGACAATTATACGATTACACACGCGTGGGGACCGGATTAGGTCAATATCCTACTATGGGTCTGTCCGGTAAAACCTAAAAAAGAGTTTATAGTTTATAAGTTCGTTTGATAAAAAAAACTCTGTTTGATAATACTTTTTCACTACAAGCTTATAAGCTATTTTTTAGAAGCAATTTTAAGTAGCGTTTGAGTTTATAGCTTATAGCTTCTCACTTTTAATTTCAATTTTACCCTTATTATTCTAACTAAATTCTATTTTTTACCCTTAATCATTTATTATATTATAATTAAAATACATATGTTTTAAATATGAATGCTATTTTTTTAGAATGAAAGATCCTTTTTTTCTAATAATTTTTTTTTACAGTTACGTTTAAGTTTTTTTCGTTGCAATTATTACGTTTTTTTTTTGTGGGACTATTTTAATATTTAATGTCACCTTTTTTTTTCTGCGAAATGACACAATTAGTTTTTTACCTTTTTTTTTGCGAAATGACACAATTAGTCTAATATAATAGGAAAATTATTGATCAACAATTAGTTTTTTTTTGGACAGATGATAAACAATTAGTTATCATGTCTTAAATAATAAATATGGTGAATATACAAATTGGATCCTCTCATTTCCTTTATTCTCTTATTCTCCTACTATTTGTTTCTATCTCTTCCTTCACCTTTTCTCTCTCTTAATCTTCTTTTTTTTACTTTTCTCTTTTTCTTAATTTAGAAAGGAATGCTAGCAACATTCACTTTACACTCTCTCTTTAATTGGATGAAATCAATGTATGTATGTTCAACCATTTTGAAATGTGAGTATTAAAAAATGAGTGTTGCTAGCATTCTTCCATAAAAGTAATGATAAAAACACTCTCTTAAAAACACTCTCATTTATACCCACTCTCTCATTTGTTTAAATTATTATGGACATACACTTTGAAAATTAAACACACAAAAACAGTGATGCTAACGCTACTCTTCTCTAAAATTTAGAGAGATAGATGCAACTTGTGGAAGGAGGGAGAAGAAGAGAATGTGCAAAAAATAGACCATCCAAATTCGTGAAAATGGGTTAAGCTAACTGACATGTTCATGACTCAATACCTCATATTCTGCTTAAACTATAATTTATTTAAATAGATTAAATTATAACATTTTTAAAAGTCTATTTAACTAAAGAAAAATAACCAATCATAACATAATATTAGCATAGTAAAAAGTTAAATTAGCGACGAAAATTATTAACGGAAAAAATGAAATCTTTTATCAATTTCCTCATCATAAATTTAGTAACAGAGATGACTTTCACTTTTTTAATTTCTTCTCATTTATCTTGATAATTTTTACTTTATTAGTAGTAAATTATAATTTTTTGAAAAAACTAACATTGCATATCTTTTGCACCAAAAAAACATTAACATTGACTTGTATCAAAAAGAATAAAAACGTGATGATTTTTTCTTTTTTAATAGTAAATTATTTAAAAAAAAAAAACCAACATTGAATATCTTTCGTACCAAAAAAAAAATTAACATTGACTTGTATCAAAAAGCATAAAAAAAATAAAATAAAGAAGAATTATACAGTAGTAAATTTCTCTCTTAAAAATTATTCACAAATAATACCATTATCCATTATTTAATTAAGGGTCTTGCTAACCAGTGCTCTCAGGGCAATAATTAAAGAATCTATAAATAGAAATTTTGTCTTATAAATATAAGGGGTGAAGATCCTCTCCATTTGGTAAAATAAATGGTGTTTTGCAAGTTGGAGAGAGATAGATACAAAAAATTGATGGTGGGTCATACTACTAATTGGGTCCCACCATCATTAATTATATTTTTACTTTTTTTCAAAATTTTATGTGTTTTATCTCTCCAAATTGAAGAAATGAAGAAACACATAAATGGAGAGGATCTTAACCCAAATATAAGATGCTACTTGATAAAGTAATGATTACACAACATTTTCATAAAAATTTACTTGTTTTAAATATTTAACCGGTGCCCTACCATTGTCATTAGGACACTATTTAGCATTCCTTTAATTAATTAACCATACAAATATGTCATCAACTTTTCCAACATATCTATCAAAACCAACTGAAGTTTAGAAGCTAAAAAAGTCCTCTAAATTCCTAACTTTTATAAAGCATATAGATCGTCGGATCTTGCATGACAGATACATCATATGGGAAGGTGTAGATTTAGAAGAAAAATGAGTCATACTTTAGAAGAAAAAATGTTTCATAAAGAAAAATAAATTCAAGAAGGCAAAGACATGTTTGTTTGCATGTGTCTCACAAATTATCTTCATTAAAATCAGGACTCGCAAAAAAAAAAAAAAAAAAAATCAAGAAGGCAAAGACATGTTTTTTTACACTATATATCTAATTTTTTTAGGCAAATGAAAATAAATATAATTTAGGAATTAAAAATTATTTTAATAATAATATTAAATTAACAATTTTTAATTTTTAAATATTTTAAACATTAATTAATATAAACTATATTATGAATTAAAAATGTCCTTTTATATAATTTTACATCTATCAGTTAATTGAACCGCTAATTTTACCAAACACTTCAAGTAGCTTATCAGCTACTAGTCATCAGCTATAAGCCATAAGCTATAAGCTATCAACTATCAATCATCAGCTATAAGCTATAAGTTATTGGTTAACTTATCAATCATCCGCTATTTTTACCAAACAGAGCCTATATAAGGAGGTCTGTCCTAACATAATAGTAAAATTATTGATCAACAATTAGTTTTTTTGGACAGATGATAAACAATTAGTTATCATGTCTTAAATAATAAAGAGTTGTGATATTTGTACAACCATATCTAACAACTTTGATGACAACTTTTATTTACTCAATTTCTATTGGTCCAAAACAATAGAGAGATAAAAAGGAAAAGAGAAATTAAGAATATAATGTTAGTATGAGAAAGAAAGTTGTCAAAATTGTTAAAAAGTGGATGTATATATATCATTTCTCAATAATAAATATGGTGAATATACAAATTGGATCCTCTCCTTTCCTTTATTGTCTTATTCTCCTACTATTTCTCCTACTTCACCTGTTTCTATCTCTTCCTTCACCTTTTCTCTCTCTTAATCTTTTTTTTTTTTTTAATTTAAGAAGGAATGCTAGCAACATTCACTTTACACTCTCTATTTTATTGGATGAAATCAACGTATGTTCAACCATTTTGAAATGTGAGTATTAAAAAGTGAGTGTTGCTAGCATTCTTCCTAAAAGTAATGCTAACAACACTCTCTTATACCCACTATCTCATTTGTTTAAATTATTATGGACATACACTTTGAAAATTTAACACACAAAAAAAGTGTTGCTAACGCTACTGTTCTCTAAAATTTAGAGAGATAGATGCAACTTGTGGAAGGAGAGAGAAGAAGAGAATGTGCAAATAATAGACCATCCAAATTCGTGAAAACTGGTTAAGCGAACATGTCAATACCTCATATTCTGATTAAACTATAATTTATTTAAATAGATTAAATTATAATATTTTTAAAAGTCTATTTAACTAAAGAAAAATAACCACTCATAACATAATATTAGCATAGTAAAATGTTAAATTAGCGACGAAAATTATTAACGGAAAAAATGAAATCTTTTATCAATTTCCTCATCATAAATTTAGTAACAGAGATGACTTTCACGTTTTTCTTCTCTGAATTTATCTTGATAATTTTTACCTTATTAGTAGTAAATTATAATTTTTGAAAAAACTAACATTGCATATCTTTTGCACCAAAAAAATATTAACATTGACTTGTATCAAAAAGAATAAAAACGTGATGATTTTTCCTTTTTTAATAGTAAATTATTTTTTAAAAAAAACATTGAATATCTTTCGTACCAAAAAAATATTAACATTGACTTGTACCAAAAAGCATAAAAAAAATAAAGAAGAATTATACAGTACTAAACTTCTCTCTTAAAAATTATTCACAAATAATACCATTATCAATTATTTAATTAAGGGTCTTGCTAACCAGTGCTCTCAAGACAATGATTAAAGAATTTATAAAGAGAAATATTGTCTTATAAATATAAGGTGTTAATTGATAAAGTAATGATTATACAATTTTTTCATAAAAATTATTTGTTTTAGAAATTTAACCAATACCCTACTAGTGTCTTAGGGCACTGTTTAGCATTCCTTTAATTAATTAACCATGGAAAGATGTCATCAACTTTTCCAACATATCTATCAAAATCAACTGAAGTTTAGAAGCTAAAAAAGTCCTCTAAATTCCTAACTTTTATAAAGCATATAGATTGTCGGATCTTGCATGACAGATACATCATGTGGGAAGGTTTAGATTTAGAAGAAAAATGAGTGATACTTTAGAAGAAAAAATGTTTCATAAAGAAAAAAAAATTCAAGAAGGCAAAGACCTGTTTGTTTGCATGTGTCTCACAAATTATCTTCAAAAAAAATCACGACTCTCAAAATAAATAAAAAAATCAAGGATGAGACAATCAAGGAATACTCAAATAAATGATGTATTATATTGCTAAGAAGGTTCGATTACTTGAAGGATATTAAGCTTTTATAGCCACCTTGAAGAACATAAAAGGATTTGTCTATGGTCACGTTTTGGCAGAGGTGTTACATGCATTGTAGACATAAAAGGAAAAGAGACTTATACAACAAGAGAAAACTGTGGAAGGTAAACATCTAGTCAAATGGAAGAAAAACAATGGTGAAACAATGAAAGAAAAAAGAACATTATTAAGAATGTTTTCTGAACACTCTTTAAGAATTTCAAATGAATAAATTATTCATTAAAAAAAATCAAATATTTCAATTTCAATATATTGTATTCATAAACTTTCATAATAAAATTACTCTTTAAGATCCTTAAAAAATATTTCAGGAACACTTGTTATCATTTTCCTTTCAAAAATAAGGATTAAAACAAAACCTTAATCTTTTCCACCTTGTTTTTATTGCAAGAAGAGTTCATATTACTGACGAAGAAGAGAAAAATGAAGATCCGAATTCAAAGCGGATCATGAAAGATGCATGAGTTTTAAGTTTTGCGCTAAATTCAACGAAACCAACAAAAAATTATAATTAACAAATGAAGGCTAATTTTTTAATTATTTAATTTGTGCTAGCAACTGCCCCTCGTTGATTAGTTATTTAATCTTTTCTTTGAACAATTGTAACGTGAAAGACTGAGAATGAGAAACTATCATTTTAGGATCAATAATGAATCTAGCTAACTTGAATAAAATTTGAGACTCGATTCGATAATTGATTTGTTAAACTTGATTCATTAATCAATTGAATTGAACTTGAGATTTATATATTTCGATTCGTTTGATTTATGAATGGACTCAGTTATATATAATGCTTAAAAAATATATATTAAAGAGTGTGAACATAAATATACAGTCAAAACAATCAATTAAATTTAAAAAATGTTACGCAATACTTTGTCAATTAAAAGGTTTGGAAGTGGAACAAGACTTGCTCTAATATTTATCTATGTTGATTTAAAGAAACCACAAGATGCCCTCGTGAGCTAAACTCAATTGACAAGGATAATACATAATATATGCAAGGTCTGGAGTTCAAACTCCGGCCAAAAAATAAAGTCAATAATAAGATAAAAGTGAGTCATATCAATGTTGATATGTGCGTTTAGTTTAAGCTTTGAAGCAAATTGCCCCACATCAATTGCTAGAGTGTGTTTGATTTGCTAAAAAATGAAGGACATGTCAGAACAACCTCAATTGTCCAGTATTTGATTTGTAAATCTTTTTTAGAGACATGACAAACTAGAGGCAAAAGACAGGACAAAAACTGAATTTTTTGTCCTTCACAAAACCACAACACAACTTTTTGTCTCACGTACAAATTGTCTAAAATATCAAAATAACAATTTGTCCACAAAAAATCGTATAAAAGAAAAAATTATTCAATAACATAAAAATTTGTCATACGTTGTTATGTCTTGTGTTGTGTTGTTCTCTCTTGTACTATTATGTTCAATATACTTATTGTTTTGCAAACCAAACGCACTTATGTGGTATTCTCGTATAGTTTTATTATTACTAATTAAACACCAACATGTGGGTAAAAATTTAAGACTTTGATTTTTGAATTATGTGTCTCGAGCTAGAGATTCGATCAGAGTTGTTTGTAAAATTTAATTTGAGTTGAGTATAGACTTAGACAAATGTTTGTCTCAAATACGAGTTGAATTTTGAGTCGAATAAAATTTTATCGATAAAATCTTATCGAGCCAAGCTCAACTTTAAAATGAATGTTGAGTTAAAATTGCTAGAAAAATATTGAATTAGGTACACAAAATTAAAGACAAAATAAAAATGAAATGTGTCTCTAGTATTTAAGACTCTAAAACTCGATACCAATTATACTTTTTCCGTAACTAATTATCATTGTTAATTCAACTCTTTATAGCACTAGTACAATTATAAAGCAAAAAATAGAGAGTAAAATTGTGTAATTAATTCATATCCATTGAAGTATTTGGCAAGAGTGGACGCAACTTCCTTCTCATTTGTGGACGTAACCCAATATAGCAGAGTCTAATCATGATAAGTACATGACAAATGAACCATAATGTGTAAATGGTAATGTATCCAAATAATCCCCATTTGTTTGGGATGAACATCAACACCAAAGAAATTATTGAAAGTGAACCAAACGCTTCCATGAGGGTATCAAGTCTTATAGCAAACTTAAGCTTAATCCAAAAGGCAAAGCAATATAGTAGAAAGCTAGCTACAGAGAGTAGCATTGTCTTTGGATGGGCTTGAAATGCAGTGGGATTATTTGGATAACTAATTTGAAGGAAACCAATGAGGACAAAGAAAAGGAAGGTCATAAGGCCATGGAGAGGATTGGTTTCTACTCCCATGATGTTATAAACATTAACAACACTGGCAACATTTATGGTCACCTCATGACCTTGATTAAAAGTGGATCTTGGCATTACAACATCAGCCATGCAATTGAAACTATATGGTAGAATAAAAACTTCTCTATCACCAAATGATGTATATATAGCGGAGAAGGGAGCCAGGGGCCCACCTCAACATTTTCAAATTTTATACTATACTCGCCGTCTTATATCAGATGACTTAGTTGACTCCGACACATGTACCAACACATATGTTTTATCTTTGATATCTTCAATTCTCTACTAAAAAAAATTATAAAATTTAATATTTTAAAAATATTCATTTAGACGAATCCAACAACATCTTACATAATATTATTTATATTTGTTAATTAGTAGAAAAATATGGTCAAAGTATGTTAAGTCAATAATGTATATTGTCAAATAGATCATCTATTGAAGGACGGAGGGTGTATATTATATACTATGTGGACTAGACAAACACACAAAATAGCACCTTTTTTTTAAAAAAAAAACAGACACACAGACAAAGTATAGCAAACATTAACAAAAAGTAAAATCATATCTTTTATTATTATTATTATTATTATTATAAAAAAAAAAAATTATTTTGTATGTGCCTAAACACCATACATTTTGTAAAAGTAAAATAAAAAACACTCTAAATTTGGTCTTAGGTTAGGACCATGCAACATTAACTCTATTTTGATCACATATAAAAAGAAGCATAAATATACACATTAAAATAAATAAAAGATTTCCCCCCTTTTATATTGAGTTCAATGGTGATGAGTTGACGGTCCAAAATAACTTTGCATATATACAAAATCAATCAAAACATTTAGATTCATCACAACAATTAATGTTTTTAATTTACGTGTCAATTCGAAATGTTTTGATTGGTTGTGTGTGCAAAACTATTTTGGAACATCAATCCACCACCATTAAATTCTTTATATTATAGATTTAACGATATTCATTGATAGTGTAAATATTTTGTACACTATCAATTATCAACATGCAATTATTTTTAAACACTCCATTTTGCCAACTATTTTTTTAGGCAAAATAGAAAATATAATAAATAAAAAGAAGAGATACAAAGACTATGGGGAAATTAGACCTGACTTAGGAATAACCCAAACAGAAATACAATCGTGATAAATCAATTCAAGTGGATCAACTCTAATCTATCCTAACAAAAAATTCACTAATCATAGACCCAACTCAGCGAACCCGCGTACGGGTTCGAAACCAGGTTACAAAAAAAGAATGAAAAGTAAACATTCACAAGAACAATTAGAGTATAAAAATGGTGAATGGATCGACCACCAACACGGTAACAAAATCCAAGTGCCAACAACTCCCTGATGAACAACAAGCATAAATGATCTTTCGAGCAAAACAACGCGTAAGAACTCAGATCGAGGGATGAGTCCAATACGTCAGCAACCAGACTCTTTCAGGTTAAACGAACCAGATCCTTTCGGGTTATTGAACACACCAAACCCTTTCGGGTTTACGAATAAGTCCACAACAAAAAGGCCAAATTTGATCCCACCAGTCTAAGTACAACAACAACAACAACAAAAACAAAACACAACGCAAAACCTAAATAACGAACAAAAGCATCCTCCAAAAACTCTGACGCGATGGCAGCGGAACCCCAATTTTCCTAACATTCATTCAACACATCATTTAATCTTTATCTCTTTTTCTATTACATCATCAATCTATTCCGTCTATCATACAACTCCATTTTTCTCTCTCTTAAATTGTATCCACTCATATGCGATATACATCAAACCCTAATTTATATCATACACGTGGAAATTAATAGAATAAGAAATAGAAATAAGGTTGTTAGGTCTGAGAGTAATTATGAATTTCTAGATTTCTTGTTATTCAAGATGAAGATGATAGTAGAATATGAAAAAGAGGTAGTAATTAATTGAACAAAAACATAAATTCTTGTCATTCACTTAAATCACGGGACAAGATTTTTTCCAAAGTATAGACTATCAAAAATTTCAAATTTTTTTTTTTTATAATTTATGCTACCTCTCTATTCTCTCTTAATAAAATATTTATTTCAATCATTTATGTATCTATTAAGTACATTAAAGTCATCAATGTCACAAAAACTCAATATCACATAAGTATTTTCCTCTTTCTTCACTCCGTATTCTCTCATCCTCCTCTCTCTTATCTCTTTACTCTCATGGCTCTCTCATTTTCTCTCTACCCTCTCATAAGAGAGAATGAGTTTTCTCTACCCTCTTATATGAAAAAAAGAGAGAAAACTCATATAAATGAGTGAGTGTTGTCTGACACTTTGACGGTGTGAATGAAATAATTTAAAATTTAAATTTACGTTTTAAACGAGTTAACATTTGAATTTGGGGTGGACACTGATAACTCATACCTAAAGCCAATCAAGACCAGAAAAACCTTCTATCCTTGGGTGCTGCCGTATTGGGGGCTGAATGATTTGCTGTGAATTTTCCTATTTGACGTGAGGCGTCATGATGAATCAACACAAGCCCCACCATTTACATGAAATTTCAAGAACATAAAAAAAAATCATATGTCGCGATTTCCATCATAAAAGAATCATAGTCAAGTAACATATATATTTTTTATTAATCAATATTATTTTTTGACAAAATATATATATTATATTTACCGTTAGAAGAATTCTTGGACGGATATGTAGACAGATATCTTCTAAATAGACGATTTTGTCAAAAAGAAATCTTCCAAATAGACCATAAAGTTTTCTCAGACGCGTGGGATCGATTTAATTATACAACTCTGTCTCCAAATTTTACAGAAGGGACAAAAAAAAGTAGAGATAGGGATGAGACAATTTCTTTTAAATACTTTCTTTATCACTTAATATTTTTATTGGATGAAACTATTATATATATTATCCACCACTTTGATTGAAATTTATTTTCAAAGTGTGAGAATCATCATAATTTAAACCAAAGACTATCTATTATACTATAAATAACTAGCGTTAAGATGGCGTTCACTGGTGTTTTAGGCGAACAATACGTGTTGGTTTTGATTATTACGAGCAGGACCAAACCAGAGATCCTAGGACATTATGTTGTGCATTTTGTCTTCGTGCGGTCATCAAGTTCATAGGTTGCTTTACAAACAGGACGATACTGTGCGGCGTCTTTGGACAGAAAAGGGTTTTAAAAGCAAAGTAAAGACATTAAGTTTAAATTGCAGGAAGTTAAAGGAAAGGTGAAACGCAATGCATTCAAAATAAAGGTGGTTCGACAAATCCTTTACATTAGGGGTGTTCGCGGTGCGGTTTGGTTCGGTTTTGAGCATAAAAGTCATCCAAACCGCGAGATAAAAAAGCATGCGGTTTGGTTTGGTTCGGTTGATTTTTAAAAAGTCATCCAAACCAAACCAATGCGGTTTGTATTGGTTCGGTTTGTGCGATTTATCGCGAGATAAAAAAATATTACATTAACTGTAATATTGCCAACTTGTTACAAAATAAACATAGGACATTTTATTTTGTTGTTTATATGATAAAATATTAGGTAAAACTTATATCAAAATAGGTAAAATTAAGAAGAAACATAAGCATGAAACAAATTATTGGGAAGTAAAGGAAACAAATTCTTCACTGGAAATGAATTGAAAGAGTTGGAAATGAATTAGAATCGAACATGATGGTACAACAATGAAAAAATCGAATCAAAAAAGATAATTCTTGAGCTATGTAATCGGGCTAGTACATGTTTAAGATATATTCATTATCCTTGCGGTTTGGTTTGGTTTAGTTTGGTTGCTGAGATGCAAACGCAAACCAAACCAAACCGCGTGGTTCAGTGCAAAAGTCATCTGAACCAAGTGCGGTTTTTTACGGTTTCAGTTTGGATTGGTTTGGTTTGCGGTTTTTCTATTAGGTTGGTTCGGTTTTGAACACACCTACTTTACATACATTCTTTATGACTCTTTTTTATCGCACCGGTACATTGAGAGTTTTTAGAATTCTGTATAGGTGATTTGCGACCTGTTTTCCCAATGGAAAACTCTTATTTATACATAGAAAACAACTGGAAAGAAACTAATCCCACGATCAACACTCCTTCCATTATGGACAACCACTTGTCTCCCACGTTCTCCATTGAGGAAACCGATTCTCTTTTGAAATTCGAACATTTCCGCTTCAAAGGTAGTTGTTTGACTTCAACAGTTTTGTGTCCTTGATTAGCCTCTTGTCGAATGCTGAGCTCCTAAGCCTTTTCATGTTAAGTCCATGTCTTCGTCGAACTCCTCAAATTTAAATGGAAAAAGACTTCGAGTCCTGCAAGAGTAAAAGTCAACTAATGTTGACCACATTAAATGAGTCTGGTGAAATTATCAGCTAATAGATGGATATGTTGTCTTCCCGTTTATGTTGATAAAAAAACGATAAGATAGTAAAAATTAATGTGAAGATGGGCGAGCCACTTTCCATTTTATTGACAAATTTTTTTAGTTGAACCCCTCTCTATTTTAACTGATCTATATGCGAGTCAACTAAAAGATGAATAATTATTCATTGACACCCTTTTCTCCATACCCTTTATATACACCCCCATGTGGCATTAGGGATATTTTTGTCACTTTAACTCATTATCACTCCTCTTCTCTCTCAAAATAGACCTCTCTCGCTCTTTGTCTCTTCTCTCAGAAACCTTCCACCCACCCTCCACCACCACCACAACAATTAACCACTGACCGCATTCTTTGCAACTTATGGCACCCTCACGTCGTTCTCTTGCCCTCCCATCATCACACTTCCTCCAGTAATTATGCAACCAATTGTTTCACAAAGTTATGGAGACCCAGATTTGAATAGCCGAGTGGTTGTCATCGCCAAAACTCACCTCTCTCTCTCTCTCTCCAATCCTTCTTTACATCTCTCTATCTCTCTATGAGTCACATCTGAATGTGTGTGGTCATGTTGAGATGGCATGGTGGTGGATGGTTCCAACTAAGCTTTGTGGTCCCAAGTTGTTGAGAACTGTATCTCACGCAAAGACAAATTGGAATATATCAATGGAGACTATCCTCAATTTCCAGAAAATGATCCGTCTTTTTGAAAACGGTGAACTGAAAATGCCGTTGTCAAAAGATGGTTGATCAATTCGATGGATTCATCTTTGATCGAAAACTTAATTCGATTCTCAACTGCTAAAGAGATATAGGTGATGACAGTCAGTCATTCACTATTTTTAGAGTCTTTTTCATGATATGTTGAGTTCACAAGCAAGTCTAAACAGCAAAGAAAGCAAGAAAAATAGAAGATTTTGAAGAAAGCAAAATCGTGTCACGATTGTTGAAAACATGTCATGATTTGGAGCACATAATGAGGTTCAATCGACATTGGTTAAAACGTGTCACGATGGATATTTCGTGACACGATTTTAGGAATCCTAATTTGCAAGTGCTTGTCTTAGGTGGTGTGAATATAAAAAGAAAAGATGAGAAAATAATTGGGCTGACCCGTAAGGAAAAGGAACAACGTTTGGAGCAAGAAAGGGAACTAAGGTTACATGGACATATAAAAGGAAGCATCACGTGTGGCCAGAGGATATTTTTTTACGATTCGGAAAGAAAGAGCAGCACGCTTCACGAGAAGAAAAGAGCAGAGGGATAGCTACATGGAAATTGGAAAAAGACATCAGTAGCGATTGAAAAGATACCGAGAGCAACGCCGGCGACATCGGAGTTCTATCGGTTTATTTATTTTCTTTATTTATGTTGTTTATTCCTTTGATCATGTCTAGCTAAATTCCTTTGATTAGGTCTGAGATGAATCTGTGTAACCCTAATTGACTCATGTTGCTGTGAAACTCTATTTATTCTGAATGACAATTTAGTTTTTATTCAATTCAATTGTTCTTAATGTTTTTTATATCCTGATCAAATATAAACATGATTTAGTGAGAACGAATGACTACTGACCCTAGCTTTCGACTTATACCTAATTGAATTGTTCTAATAAACATGGTTAGTCTAGGAATGGATAATCCTTTATTAGTGATACTAGGTTAATGTTCTTAAACCTTCAAAGATTATTAGACCACCTAAGGAATTATGGGCTGTAGTTTGAGAAGAGGGTTCTAACTCAAGGGATTGATTAGGACTATTTTGTTAACTATCATAGAACTAGAGAATCATTCATAAGAATAGGTGTAGTATACCAATTAGGGAAACATAGATGACTCGAAAGACCTGATCTCATCTCTCTCTTTTTCTTTCCAAAACTATCTTTATATTCTGTTTATTTAATTTTATGCAAACCAAAACTACTGCCTCAGGCATTAAAATAATTTACACATCCTAAATATTAACCTTATTGATAAATTGAGATTAACACAGTCCTCGTGGGAACGATATTTTTACTACTTCGATAGTATTTAGTACACTTGCTAAAAATCTATCAATAGGACTCTGTTGCAGTAACTTATTTTGATCAGTGACGGAGCCATCAATTATTTTATGGACGGGCCATATATATATATATATATATATATATATATATATATATAGTCGTAATATATTTGTGTATGAAGTTATCGGTCAGGTGGTTTGTTTGTTTTAATTGAAGTCCTTTAATCGTGGTTTGAAACTCTCATTTAAAATTATTTTGTTTAAAAATACAATAATTAGCAGCGAAACACAAAAACTATCTTAATAGGGATCAAACTCAAGATAACAACATCATGCCCACACAGATTTACCACTACACTACATGCAAACGATTGGGAGGTAGCTGTAAATGTTAATATATATATATAACATTTAGATAAAAATTTGGGGCGGCCATGGACCTCCCTTGTCCCTAGCTGACTCTGCCACTGATTTTGATGGGACTGATACTTCTCAAGCCTACGATCTCCACCGACATGTTAGCCGCATGAGGCAAGATGGATGATCTATTGAAAAAAATACTACAACGATCTTCAAGGATTGTGGCGAGAAATTGATTTTCGTCGTCCGAATTAGATGATATGCCCTAATGATATCTAGAAGTACAACACAATCCTACAAGAAGATATGGTTTACACCTTTCTTGATGGATTAGACGACATATTGGACAAAACTCGAAGCAATGTATTACAGATGAACCCATTCTCTTCAGTTGAGGAAGCTTATGCTCATGTCGAAAGTGAAGATGTTTGACAGACGATGATGATCTCTTCTGCTAAACTCAGTCCCGATGCACTTATGGCATCAAAAGGAATCAAGACAGGGCATTTGAACTCTTAGTAAAAAATGGGGTCGATGTCTTTGAGTGGTGCAAAGGTGAATCGATCCTATAAACCCAAGCCTACCCAATATTATGGAGAAAAATGTATTCACTATGGAAATACAAAACATACGCGGGAAACATGCTTCAAATTACATGAATATCCAGACTAGTGGAATGAACATCATGCATAGAAGAAACATGGAGCCACAACTTCTGACGAAGGCTTGGGCAGAGTTATTGTGGCTACTGTTAAATCTCTTATTTCCCATGAAGATGATTCTCTCAATGATCAAGGTAATTGTGCTCGAATTTTTCATTCTCCGGCTCATCATAATAATCGCCTATGGATTATTGACTCTAGGGCAACATATCACATGGAATTTGATTCAAATTATTTCTGTGAGTCTACTCATCCAAGAAAGAATTGCATTGGTAATGCTAAAGGGGTCACATATCCGATTACAGGAGCTGGAACAATGACTTTATCCCATATGTTTCTTTATCTCACACTTGACTTGTCTCGTGTTTGTCAAATAAATTAATTTATGTGAGTTTAGTTATTGCATATCTTAATTGTGTGGTACTGATATATCATAACTTTTGTTTAATTCAGGATATTCTCACAAAGGAGATCATTGGGAGTGATACTAAAAAAGGGGATCGTATTACATAGATGACTTTAGTCTTGGAGGTGCTAATCACACACATCAGACCGGCAACAACAAGGAGAGATAAATTTGGCTACTGCATCAAAGTTTGGGGAATCCATCCTTTATTTATTTAAGAAATTTATTTCCTAATCTTTTTTCAACTATAAAGGACTCTGACTTCACTTGTGATACATGTATTATGTCTAAAAGCCATAGAGTTCCTTACCTATCAAGCATGAATAAAAGTAACATTCCTTTTGCCTTATTATATTCTTATGTGTGGGGTCCTTCTCCTTTTACTGCTTTATCAGGTTATTGTTGGTTTGTGACTTTTATTGATAATTGCACTCGAATGACATGGCTTTATTTTCTTAAATGCAAAAACGAAGTATTTAGCTCCTTATAGACATTTCACACCATGGTTAGAACTCAATTTCTCAGCCAAGGTTCAGATTCTTTTCTCTGATAATGGGGGGGCGGATATATCAAGCAACAGTTTCAGATTTACTTTCAACAACACGATCTTATTTATGAAACATCATGTGCCCAAACCCCTCAGCAAAATGCATTGCCGAAAGAAAGAATCGACATATCCTAGAAACAGCCCGCACTTTGTTGATTGGAGCCCATGTCCCAAGACACCATTGGGACCATGCAAAAGCCACTTATGTGTACTTATCGAATTGCATGCCTACAAGAGTCTTAGAATTTATGACTCCTCTAAAGGTCCTAGCTAAATATGTTTCTCTTCTTAGTGTTTTGATGATTCATCCATGAATCTTTGGGTGTGTTGCATTTGTTCAGTTGCATAAGAACCAACACACCAAGTTGGATATGTGAGCTGTCTGTTTCCTTTTTTGGGTTATGCCTTACATAAGAAAGTTATAGACGTTACAACCCTAAGACCAAATGCACATACTCATCTATATATGTTACATTTCTGGAATCAGAAATTTTCTTTCCACACGTATATGATTCTTCTCCTCAGGAGTAGATTCAAAAAAAGGAGCAAAATTGGTTGAGTATGGAAGAGCCATAAACATTGACGATCTAAGGGAGCCCCAATTACACCCCATATAATAATATTGTGGAAACTCCTATGAGTTATGTGTTACCATTTAACCACAGTCGTGGTAAACCACCAAATCGATAGTCTCCATATGTGGAAGAAAGAAGATCCAAGTATCCCATTACCAATTATGTGTCTACTGAAAGACTATCTGAATCTCTCAATGCCTTTTCTCACACTATATCCTCATGTCACATTCCCAGCATTGTTGAGGAAGCCTTATCTTATTGTAATTGGGCCCAGGCTACTGAAGAAAAAATGGAGGCTTTGTAGAAAAATAAAATATGGACAATAGTTTCTCTTCCTAAAGGAAAAAAAAAACTGTGGGGTGCAAATGGATTTTCTCCATTAAATATAAGGTTGATGGGTCTATTGATCGATACAAAGTGAGACTTACGGCAAAAGGATGCACACAAACATACCGAATCAATTATGAAGAGACTTGCTCACATGTAGCCAAACTAAATACAATTCGTATCTTATTATCTATTGCAGCAAATTTAGATTGATTGCTGCATCAACTTGATGTAAAGAATGTGTTTATTCATGGTGACCTTAAATAAACAATATACATGGATATCCCACCTGGATATTCTACGGCCTCTGGTGTTGAAATGGCTCACAAGCAACAACAATCTCTATATGCATTCAAAGAGTCACCTAGAACATGGTTTGGTAATTTCAGTTCAACGATGAAAAAGTATGGGTTTCAAAAAAGAAACTATGATCATACTCTTTTTCTAAATCATCGAGGGGGAAAGGTGACAACTCTAATAATATATGCAGATGACATGATTATTACAAGAGATGATGCAGAAGAAATTACTAGGCTTCAAAAGCAATTGTCAACAAAATTTGAAATGGAAAACTAGGGGGTAAATTAGTTCTTTGGAATTGAAGTCTCTAGATCAAAACAAGGTATATTTCTATCTCAAAGGAAGTATGTGTTGGATCTACTAACAGAAGTGGGTCTCTTAGACTGTAAACCAATTGATACTCCAATTGTACAAAACCACAAACTTGGAGTATATGTGGACCAAGTGACAACGAACAAAGAGAGGTGCCAAAGGTTGGTCGGTAAACTTATATATTTATCTCATACTCTGCCAAACATAGCCTATGATGAAAGTGTAAGGCTAAATTAATCAAATGGTCCCTCAACTAATTTCGAGTTTTCATTTTGGTCCCATAAATTTTAAAATCAGCATTTTGGTCCCTCAACATTTGCTCTGTTAGTCAATTTGGTCACATCCGTTGGTTTTTTAATGTCTAAATTTTTTTATTTGATTGAATGTCCATTAAATCTAACAGTGACCCGTCAGCACATAATTTTTTCACTTTTCTTCATCTTCTCTCTTCTTCTTCCTCATATATATCAACATTTTCAGATTTTTTTCCTTCCAAAATACAAATCAAGTGTTTTCCACTGACACAGTTGAGTGAGCTTATTGGATTCATCATTCATTTTCATCTCTTATGTCCTTCTTGCACATTCACACATCAACATCATAAACAAATTGGACTTTGAAATCCAGGATCACACAATACTTGAGGCCACGAGAAATTCAGCTTCGAAACATAGTGTTCTTCCTACACAACAAATTTCACAAATCAAATTCCAAAAAAAAAAAAAAAAAAACTCTAAAAACACTGAATCCAGAGCAACAACAACAACCAAGCCTTATCCCACTAAGTGAGGTCGGCTACATCGATCAAATGACCTCATAGTGTTCTATCGTACACCAAATATGGATTTATAATCAAATCATTAACATAGGTTCACAAACCTCAAACTAATTAAATTAAATCAAATCAAATCCTAAAAATCCATCAAATCCCCAACATCAAATCTTCACCGAAGTTTTAATCTTTTCACAAACTTCATCAGATCCTAATCTCACCATGTCAAAATTACAATCACAAAACCAAAAATCAAAAACTAAAAACAAATCAAAAGCTTTTGTTGCATAATCGATTTTGGCTACGACGTTTTTAGCTTTTGCGATTGAAGGAAGAGTTAACAACATAATGATGCAAGAACGGAAAAGAAGAAGTAGGATCAGATCCCAGTAGTTTGAGCCGGTGGCACACCCTTTTCATTGTTTTCTCTAAGTTTAGTGGAATAGAAAGCTAATGAAAATAACGGAAAAGAAGAAGTAGGATCAGATCCGACAGTTTCCAGCAAGAACGGAAGATGTCAAGAATGAAAACACAAGTTTGGTATGGCTTAAGAATGGAAATAAAGTGAAAGGAAGAAACTGATTTAATGATGAAAATTTAAGTAATGGATTTTTAGATAATTTGGATTTTGGTGATGAAATGATAATGATGTCCATGTTTGTTTTTTGTTTCTGAAATATTTTGCTGGGTTGTTTATGAGTGGTGATGAAGATGATGATGAATATTACGAAGAAGATAAATGAAGAAGATGAAAAAAGGGAAAAAAAATTAGTTGGTCATGATTTACTATTAGATACAATGGACCTCGAAAAATCTAACCGTCCTCTTTTAAAAAAATTTATCAATCGGTTTAAATTAAAATATTTAATAGGATCTATGGTGGACCACTCTTAAGGTTGGTTCACCATAGACATTTGAGGTTAAAGTTAACAGCCAAGGACTTTTTTGAATAACGGAGCAAACGTTGAGGTACCAAAATGTTGATTTTAAGATTTATGGGACCAAAATGAAAACTCAAAATTAGTTGAGGGACTATTGGATTAATTTAGTCTAAGTGTAATGACTCAATTTATGCATTGCCCGAGTACATAACATATGGATGTAGTAACTCAAATTCTATGATATTTAAAATCGTCTCCTGGAAAAGGGCTTATGTTTTCAAAGAATAATCATCTGAAAGTGGATAGCTACACAAATGTTGACTAGACAGGGGACATTTCAGATAGAAAATCAACCTCAGGCTACTTTACGTTTGTAGGAGGTAATTTAGTTACATGGAGAAGTAGAAAAAAGTGGTTGCATTATCCATTGTTGAGGCTGAATTCCGCAGGATGGCGAAATTATCCCAGACAGATTCTGCCATGTCATAACCATGTCACTAATCATGTGCCACATATGTAATCAAATGGTATTAGGACCAAAGTTCAAATAATTAGTAATTACAGGACAAAGTTTAGAAGGATTAATAACTACATGGAGGAAAATTCAACTGAGTCCTATTTGCAGGACTATAGACATATTTAAGCCATAATAGTATAACCTTCATCAACAACTTTGTGAACCTAACATCAAAGTAACTCATCTGTAATAAAAGGTGAATATGTAATGTTAACTTGAAAGTTTAGTTGAGATGTACAATAGATTTGGCACGGGACTGTTCATTTATCACAACGACGATAATGAAAATACCTCCAAGATGGGAAGATAGAGGAATTTAAGAGAAGCAATTTACATAACATAATTCCTTATTTGTCTTCTATATATAAACATCAGAACTGTTAAGATAGAAGAATTTATATGACAAGCAATTTGCATTAAATTTCAAAAATGAGTATTAAAAAAGTGACATCTGAAACAAAGTAAATCAGATGCAAGTTATGGATACCAAACATATTATGTAGAGAAGAAAGTTAACAACAAATGCATACATTGTATTTATCAACCTAAGCAGTCGAAGAACTCCAAAAACATGGATCCAATTGGTAATAGATAAGGGAGAAAAGTAGATAAATTGAATTAGAATTGTACCTATTTTGTTCCAAGAGAAAGTCACTAATAGGTTAAAAAGTTCCCACTAATTTCTGAATCAGATTTGTTTTTAGAGGAAAATCATCCAAACCATAATTGTTTCAATTAAGAAACTAATATAGTTTAACAATAAATTTCAAGTCATGATTAAAAACAATGATTATACCTTAAGTTTGATTGCCTCTCCAAAGACATTTATTTTGAATTCTTCAAACATGATGCATAAAACCTCTAACCAAACAAAACCAGAGATTAAAATTTGAATAAAATAAACCATGTCTCAAACATTTGAGGTGTTAGAAGATAAATAAAACCAAAGAAGCAAAAGATGAATATCATCTCCATCAACTTTTACAAACCTCTAGTTGAAAACTCATGTGACTCATGTATTAAACCATATTGTTGACGATCTAATAGGCATTATCCAACTTCGAAATTGAGCATTGAAAGTATATGTAAAACATATATGTTGATCTATCCTCTAAAAAAAATGTTGATCTATGTAATCTACAACATACCAAACAACATGATTAAAATCCTTCATTCATTTAAAAATACAAACTTGCAGCCAAAGTAAGTAGCAAAAATTGTTTTTCAAGTTTGGAGGGAACATTTGAATGTGTTAGTAGCAAGAGTTAATTTTTAATAATAAAAACTAAAAAAAAAAATAAGTACTCACTCAAATAATAGCATCAAAAGATGATGATATAAGATACTAACTCTTATTTTTAATTTGAATGTGTGTGTGCAGTATATACTAGTTTCAAAGAAAATTAAGAGCTAACTAAAGTTATACCAGAGTAATAAATTGCCATATAGAGTAAGAAATTTTGAATCTTTATACAAATATAAGCCTTATCAAATTGAAAGAAGCTGCAAATAAGCACAATCAAATTGAAAGATCAAATACAAAGACCAATTGAAAGAAAGGAGAATCACAAATAACAAAAAAAAAAAAAAAAACTAAATTAGGAAACAAATTTACCTCATGGTCTTTATCTTGAATACAAATCTTGAACTCTCATATAATGCTTCAAAATCTGCCAAAAGAAAGAAAGAAAAAAAAAAAAAAAAAAAAGGATTAGACCACAAAAAGCAATAAAACCTTTCATGGAAAAATTTCTTAGTGATAAATCATCTAATTTCTAATAAAAAAGATATAAAAGATGATCTTCAGCAATCAACAATAAACAAACAACAACATATCACTACATTATGCAAATAATAAGTGATGAGACCATTTGGTTCTATTGTGAAAATGTTAGAAACAATGATTTTCACCTCACCAAAACTTGATTTTGAAAAAACTCTAGCATTGTATTTTCAAGAGATTTTTTAGAAAAAGTTGATTTTTTGAAAAGAAAGGCAAAAAGAATATCTGAAGTGAAAATAAAGTTTGCAGAAAATAGGGGAAAATATAACACAATAACAACAATCTAATTCATATGATCATCAATAAATCTAATTTCATGAGACTAATAAAATAAAATAGAGAACAATCTACCTCATTTCATCCTTGACTTCAGATTTTGATTGTCAGAATAGAACCATCTTTCTCATCCTTTCGCTAAGAAAACAAAAAACACAAAGTTCAATCAATCAATTACCAAAAACAAATTGAATAAAAAGTTCAAAAAACCATCCAGATTTTTTTCTTCCAATTAAAAACTCCACCTCTATTTACAAATTGACAAACCACCAAGATTTTTTTTCCTTTTCAAAACTTAGAAGTTGAACAAAAAAAAAAAAAAAAAGTTAAACAAACAAAAACAACAAAGATTTTTAAAATCGAATATGGATGTCAGTTTATTACACCTTTCTTCTTTGTTTCTCCTTACACCTGCAACTAAAACAAAGACACAAATCAGAACACACAAACAAAAGATCAAAATCTTTCACTGTTGTGTACAAGCAGTGTCGGTCCGTTTGGGTGAAGATTCTCTCCATTTGGCAAAATAAATGGAGTTTTGCAAGTTGGAGAGATAGACACAAAAAATAGATGGTGGATCCTACCACTAAGTGAGTCCCACCATCATTAATTATATTTTACCCTTTTTAAAATTTTATGTATTTTTATCTCTCCAAATTGAATAAATGAAGAAACACATAAATGAAGAGGATACTAACCCAATAAATTTGGGGTAGATATCATGTCCAACAAAAAAAATCACTGTTTTGTTGTTATATTCAAGAGCTATGGGAATGGAGCCTATTATTTGTGAACAAGCTAATGGAGCAAAGCAATGGAAGATATTAGTGAGTTTGTAAATCAATTTTTACGTGTTATAGGTTTTTTTTTTTGACATAAAAAATGACTTACAAACATAGCTAGACTTATATGTCACAAACATAAATGTTTTAAATCCAGGCACACTCACAAATAATAAAAAGTGAAAGAGGAATCGATTAGTATTTGTGACATAATAATATTTTGGGTTAAATATGTTTTTGGTCCCTATAAATATACCAACTTTTCGTTTTAGTCTCTCTAAAATTTTCCCTCAACTTTTAGTCCCTATAAAACTTTCAATCACTACTTTTGGTCCCTCTTTAGAATTCATATTTTTAAATAAAAAATTTCAGAAAAAATTCTTAATATTATAAGAATATTCTCTCCCTAAAAAAATTAGTATTTTTTAACATAATATGAATTTTTACATTTTTTACGGTTAAAAATTCATATTAAATTTTTGTTTTGTTAAAGAATTCTAACTTTTTTTGTGATTTTTTTTTACAATATTCTACACATTTCTGCACAATTTCATTAAAAAATACAAAAAATAACTTAAAAATAGGGACTAAAAGTAGTGGCTGAAAATTTGATAGGGACTAAAAATTGAAGGAAAATTTTAGAGGGACTAAAACGAAAAATTAGTATATTTATAAGGACCAAAAACATATTTAACCCTAATATTTTATCATCTACTTTTAATTATTTGTAAACATATTTAACCCTAATATTTTCTCATCTACTTTTGTCTTTGTGACCATAGAAGTGTTGCACCTTACAAACTAATGCCAGCTTAATTCTGTACGGTAGAAGTGGAGGTGCCACCCTTCTCCTCAGACGTGCGGCTCTGATAATGAATGTGACGACATGAATAAGGAACAATAATGTGTATGCAATATATTTTAATGATTCTCCATAATTATTGTGATATGGTAGTAGCAACATCAAGACCAAAGAAATCAATGATATAAAGGACGTCTTAGGATGAACCTGAAATGGAGTGGGGTTTTAAGGGCTCATTAATTGGAGGAAACCAGGGAGAACATGAATGGCAAAACTAACAAGGGTGTGCAAATCAAGATTGTTTTTTTTCTTGCTTTCTAGTTATTTGGACGTTACTTAATACTATATGATTGAAAACAATTTGAGTATGTAACGATCTCCTCAAATGGGGTCTTCCTCTACTCACATCAACATCCATATAATTGAATTTAAACTGCCAACTCAGTAAAAAAAAAAAAAAGAGGTTTTATTTACATGAAAAGAGGTCGAATTTAATGACTTTGGCTCGGTACACACGGCTTAGGGTTTGATACCGTCACTAAACTCAGTTTTTCTTTTCTTTTTTAACGAAAGCAACTGATAATCATTTTTTTAAACAGCATCTGACAATTATTAGTGACAGATTGGGGACCACATCAAAGGTTTAGAACGTAAGTGTGGACACACCTATATTTTGGTACCTTTCCTTCTGTTTTACGGTAGCCAAAGCACGGTATTTTTTGAGTAAATTACACTCTCATCTCTTCTATAAGATGCTTGAGCTACACTCTCTTCCGCTATTATATTAAAATATACAATCTTCTCCCCTCTTATTCAAAACATATTAGAAGACTTTTCACCCTCCTCCCTTAAGAGAAGCTTGAATTACATTCACCTCCCTTCTTATGTTAAAATCTACACTTTACTCTCTCAATATTTTTATTTATTTATAATAATCTAACACACTTTAAAAAAATTGTATTACGGGTCTATTTTAATATAATAAAAAATTGAATACATATTTTTCGCTATTTTTTATTCACAATTTCATTAACATGTAGTTTTAAACCCTATTATAAAATATGAAACAACCCAAAATAAAATTAAAATATGTAAAAAAAATTACTAAAGACAATAAAATAGGGTTATTTAAAAGTTAATTTTATACTCTAAAATATAAAATCGATAGCAAAATACCGTGCTATCGAACCCGTAAAATATTAACATGTCTTTTTTATTAGTATTTAAGATACATGTTAATTTTTAAAAGTTGTTTTACGGGTTGTCTTTTTTATTCACAATTTCATTAACATGTAGTTTTAAGATATTAAAGTTGTAATTGAGTGGATTGTTTGTTTCTATGTTGCTCCCGTAACTATGGTTTGATTCTTGCATTTTACAATGTTGTCATTGCATGTTTTATTTAAAAAATACAAAAAATATGAGTCAAAGCTAAAAATGAACAAAGAAAGAACCAAACACATGACCTAACGCTGAAAGGTGAGGCGCTTAACCGCTTTGCTAGAGTGTAAAGACGTGACTTATAATGCAAACGTTAATATATATAACATAACATTTAGTTAAAAATGTGTATTTACACCTATTAAAAATGAATTTTTTTTAAAACTTTGGGGATGTCATGGCATCCCCCGGTTCCGCCAGTGAGCAGGAGCTAGCATATAGATATATACATAATATAATTTTTGCATATGACAAAATCCTATTTGGAGAGTCCATAAAGGAATTAAATAGGTTAGAGAGTTGGAAACAAACCAATTGTATAATTTCCTTCTAAGTAGAAGATAGACATAGTATATTTTTTTTAGGGTTAATTAAGTTTTTAGTCCCTATAAATATTCATAGTTTTGTTTTTAGTCCTTATAAAATAAAATCATATTTTTTAGTCCATGTGACATTTTCCTTAAGCATTTTAGGGATTAAAAATGTTGATGGAAAAATTTTATAGGGACTAAAAATGCTGATGGAAAATTTTATAGGGACTAAAAATGTTGATGGAAAATTTTATAGGAACTAAAAAGTGTGATTTTATTTTGTAAGGACTAAAAATAAAATTCTGAATATTTATAGGGACCAACTTTTTTTTTATAAGCAAATTCATTAATGGAAGTACTAGAGGTACTAAGTCCCATTACAACAAAATAGTGTTAACCACTTTGAAGACATGCCAAAGAGTTATTACACCAAAAGGAGAAACTAAAGCATGTTTTGGCTTCATTTCTAGCTGAAAACCAAACACAAGACATAGTATATATATGAACTCTAATTTTAGCAAAAGATAAAATTACATATTTTATATACTCGGTCTTGTTTCTACTCACAATAAAATTATACATTTTTAATCGGCTTGTTTCCAAGTCTCCAACCTATAATCCTTAAAAAAAAATCTCCAACCTATAAGGCTTCTAATAAGGCCTGCCCAATCTATGGCTAAGTCTGTTTGCTAGAGAGATGAACTTGAACTTGAAATTAACTTTTATTTATTGTAGTAGCTAAACACAGATTTTCTTGAAGTACATCTTAGAGAATTACTTATCAACATACATAAAAATACTAATAAAAAAGACAACCCGTAAAATCATAACACCATTACTTCCTTTACTATTGCACAATGCACATGCATGTTTCCACAAGCCAACTTCTTGAGACTTAATTTCATATATATAGCGAACCCATATATAGGTCTTGTGTTAACAGAAAACTTACGCAAATTTATGGCAATCCGAACCAAGTAAATTTGGGGAAGTTATCATGTCCAACCAAAAACAATCACTATGGTTTGTTGTTGTATTCAAGAGCTATGGGAATGGAACTTATTTGTGGAGAAGCTAATGGAGCAAAGCAATGGAAGATGCTTTGCTTATGTAGAACTCTTAAATCTCAATGGATTAACTATATATACAAAGGGTCGCTTAGATATAGTGGCAGTTTTGACGTGTTATAGGTTTTTTGTTGACATAAAAAATGACTTACAAACTGAGCAAGACTTTTATGGTCACAAACACAAATGTTTTGGATTTAGAAGTGTTGGTAAATCGAAAATTTTTGTGCTTGTGACCATAGAAGTGTTGCTCGTTACAAACTAATGTCTTCATATATAGTTCAGTACGGTAGAAGTGGGGGTGCCACCTTTCTCGTTCGTACAACTCTGATGATGAAGGCGACGACATGAATAAGGAACAATAATGTGTATGCAATATATTTTAATGATTCTCCCCAATTGCTGTGATCTGGTAGCAACATCAAGACCAAAGAAATCAATGAGAGGGAACCAAAGACTTCCATAAGAGTATTTTTAGTTCTAAAGGGTATAGAAAATTTAAGCCCAACCCAAAGGGTCAAGTAATAGGCAAGATAGCTAGCAATGGATAGAAAGGATGTCTTAGGATGAATCTGAAATGGAGCCGGACTTTGAGGGTTCCTTAATTGGAGGAAACCAAGGAGAACATAAAAGGAAAAAGCAACTAGGTTGTGCAAATCAGAATTGTTTTCTTTTGTTCTTGAGAGAAGATCAAGATTGTTATCTTCTTTCTTTCTTGCTATTTGGACGTTACTTAATACTATATAATTGAAAACAACTTGAGTAGGTAATGATCTCCTCAAATGGGGTCTTCCTCTACTCACATAAACATCCATGTTATAAGAGGTTTTTTTTGTGACAAGAAAAAGAGATCGAATTTAATGACCTTGGCTAGGTATTATATATACAAGCTGATACACACGAATTAGGGTTTGCTACAATCACTAAACTCATCTTTTCTTTTTTTCTTCTTTTTTTATGGAAAGCACCTGACAAATATTTCTTTTGAAATAGTGACCAAATCTAAGGAGATAAGGGACCACATCAAAGGTTTCTGATGCAACTGTGACCGTAAACATGATATTACCACCTCCTTTTGTTACCTTTCTTTTCTTCTTTTTTTTATCATAAAACATGGTATATCCGACAATCATTAGTGACCAACTCTAAGGAGAGAAGGGACCACATCAAAGGTTTCGAATGCAAGCGTGATTATAAACATGGTAATTACCACCTTTCCTTTTGTTTTTCTGCAGCCAAAAAACTGTATTACCAGCCGCGGTTTATCAGAAACCGTTTTTTCGGTTTTGAATATCTTTCATAAACTCACAATGTTCTTCTCGTACCAACAACAAATTTCATTGGTTATTAGGGGCCTCTTTGTGAACATATCTCTCAAAATCAAAAACAATGTTGTACCCAAAAATTGTGAGAGAATTTTCAATATATACAAATACAAATAAAACAATGAAGAATATTAAATGATATAAATGGAAAAAGCACAAATAAATGGAGAATAAAATGATACAAATACCCATATCATTTGATGGCTTACCCATATCTCTCAATTTATCTTTTTGTAAAAAAGTGTTTGTGTGAGTGAGAGCCCAAACTTTTTACATTTAGGTTTGTCCCTAAGTAAGCATTTGTTTCATGGTCTAGTGATTGTCTGTTCGCTAAACAGTGAAGTTGCACTTTTTTTTTTTGGAGTGGTGATACATGTACACCCCCATGTGGCAATACATCTCTTACACCCACACAAAATCCTGACATGTGGCAAGGAAAAGGGAGAGGAGATGAAAGAGAAAGTATGGTTGTGAGATGAATTTACCAAAATGTCCTTAATATATGGGGTGTATGATTAAAGGGTATTCATGTAACATTTTCCTTTTTTTTGTTGGTTGTAATTACAAATTAAGCCGCCTGAACACCTTTAGCCAAACCTTAAACACCACATCACAATGCAAGAAGATGTGAGAAGAACTTTCCTCACCACCACCACAAAAAGCACAATTCTAAGAAGCACCCGGTGTTAAGACATTTCTCCTTGAGAAATTAATCTTTGTTGGGATATGATCTAGAAGGAGTTTCCTTGAGATATCAACGGTCTTTGATGACTTTTAACCATTACCTTCCAACAACCACACACCCTCTCCCCATATTTACACTTGAGGACATATTTCCAAAGGATGTTCCCCTTGGATCAATCTCCAAAGTCATTTAGCCAATAGACTTAAATTTACCACTCTAACATCCCTCGCTCCCCAAACCACCCTTACTCAGCTGGTGAAATTGCATTCATGATGATCATTTAAGGTTTACAAGCCTTTGTTTAGCTTTCGATTATCATGTCTAGTGGAATAATATGCCTCTTTTGTATTGGTTATTCCACCGAGTAATGCTGCTTGTTGGTTTTTATTTTGTTTACCTTTTGGTTTACTTGTAATTTGAGACCTTGTTTTGATTCCTTGGTAGGCACTTCTTGTGCTTAGCATGGTATCATCTGTTTCTTCTTTAGTATATTATGTTGGCTTCTTCAAAAAAAGTTTTTGTTGATTCATTTTGTAAAAAAAAAAAGTTGCGCTGATTCATGCATATAATAGAGCTAGCATTTATACAAGTCTCTCATTTAATTTGATTAATGACGAAGGGGTGTATTTAAGTACCCCTTGGACTAATATCAATAAATCTTTGCTCGTAAAAAACATATTAATAATAGAGCCAACATGTACTTATTAAAAAATGATAATAAAAATAGGATAGACTTTCTTATATACACTCTTCGGTCACTATTATAGACAAAAATTTACATTTTACATTCATTTAATTAATGATTTATATAGACATTATTTAATGAATGAATATAAGATGTTAATTTTTGCTTATATTAATGATCGGAGGATGCATGGAGAAAGATATTGTGACCTAATCTGGTCCGGTCGATGCCTATAATCGAATGATTGTCAAGACTAAATTAAATTCTGTTTTTTGGTCAAGAAAGTATATTCTATTTACAGCTAATGTTTAATCGACTTGGGACAAATTTTCCGATGAGTGTAATAAACTATAATACAAAAATACCTACTTTGGAAACTGAAAGCCTGAAAGGTTTCAAAAGAGAATGTTCACACGGTTTGTGGGATCCTCAGCAATTCAAATGATCAACACAAAATCATCCATTAACATATGTTGAAAGCAAAAATACCAAAAATTCCCTTAAAAAATACTAAACATTAGGCTAAAATAGTCGTTCAAATACAATTGAGAAAATGAATGATAAGATATAAAAAAATACGAGAGAAGTAGATAAACTGTATGATTAAGAAAACGAAATTGAGATAGACATAGGAAGTAGGATAAATCTGGACTGGACAGATATATATAACAGTACTTAACGATTGACCGGGTCACCAGACAACTTTTATTATTGTACCATATTTGATTTGTTAATGCACAAGACAAAATAATATAAAATTTACTATAATATATTTTTTGTGACATTTACATGCAATGCAATGTTTGATTTTTCATTACGTATACAACAAATTTTGAAACTTTTAAACCATTTTATTTATTTTTCCAATATTTTCAATAAACTAAACGATTATTTAAACAACTTAAATTTAATAACATGTGTACATATATATATTTATATATTATCAACTAAAAAAGAAAAAAAGTGACATCGTAATCATCATCCTAACACACACACGCAAAGCAGGAAGAAAATAAAGATAACTGGGAAAAGACTAGAGATAATTGAAAGAATTATCTGAAGAGATTAAACGACAAAGATAAAAGTATTTCTCATTTATTTAAGAGAATAAAGGAAAAAACTTTGTCCCCCGCTATGGTGCGGTACAAAAGAAGGGTGGTTGTCCAGTCCATTGCTTCTTCAAAATGTTGACTGCTTTGTCCCCCGCTATGGTGCGGTACAAAAGAAGGACATATTTCCAATATTTGTACTGCTTTGTGTTTCATATTTAAACAAATCAAACACACCAAAAGAGGAATTAAAGAATTTTTTTTCTGTCCTAGTTTTTGCCAAAAAAACATAAAAATACCTCACTTTTTCGAAAAATTGCATAAATGTTCTACTTTTTCAGGGGTCTCTGGTACCACTCCACTTAGAGTTGCGGGGTACGCTTAAAGTTGGTGAAAATTTTGTCCTTATTATACCCCTCCATTTGGAGTTGTGGGGTATTTTCCCTTTTTTTTTTTTTTTTTTTTTAAATACCCCTCCATCTTGACTTGCAGGGTATTTTCTTGTTTTTTTTTTTTTTTCAAATACCCCTCTACTTGGAGTAGAGTGTTATAATAAGGACAAAAAAAAAATTGAAGGATTGGGATACGTGTATGCATGCATAAATAATAATATTAATAATTTAATTTAATAATAATATTAATAATATTGTGAAAGCATCATATTACAGGTTGGCAGCCTTGTTTGCTAAAAGAGGACATGAGGCAACAGCAAGGGTAAATTCTGGTGAGCCATTCTCATAAAACATCATGAAATATCTCATGAATGAGGTGATTAAATCCAACAGTCATCATGTCACTCAGTTTGACCGGGATCGATATACATTTTCTGTTCGTGAAACCATCGACCATAAAGAAGGATTACCAAAGGGAGAATACAAGGTGGACCTGCAAAATAAATGGTGTGACTGTGGACGGTTCAGAGCGTTACACCTACCATGCTCACATGTCATTGCCGCATGTTCTAGCTTTTGTCACGCCTACAAGACTTTTGTCGATAACAAATTCACGAATGAGTGTGTATACACCGTATACAACATCCACTTCGACGTGGTTCACCACCAGTCATATTGGCCTAATTATGAAGGACTGAAGGTGGTTCCCAACAAGTCCATGCGTAGGGCAAAGAAAGGTCGTCCACCAATTACTCGCATTAGGACCGAGATGGACGATGTGGAAACTGAGAGAAGATGCGGCGTTTGTAGGATGCCTGGTCATTCCCACAAAGATTGCATTAATATTAGACATCAGTAGAAATCTAGTCTTTATTTCATATTTATTGTATTTCGTAAGTTTTTTATTTTATATATATTATAATTACTTTTTTATTAATGCCTAAATTAATATTATTAATATAAGTTAAAATGGTGTGATAAATTGAAAAATGAAATGAAGTATTTATAGTATATGAAATAATACATGTTTCATAATAATTGTATATTTTATGGTGTTTTATTTGTTGTATAATTTTAATTGGTTTTTTTAAATTAAATTATTATTATTATTATTATTTATGAATGCATACACGTATCCCAATCCTTCAAAAAAAATTGTCCTTATTATACCACTGTACTCTAAGTAGAGGGGTATTTAAAAATAAAAAAAAAATAAAAAAACAAGAAAATACCCTGCAAGTCAAGATGGAGGGGTATTTAAAAAAATTAAAAAAAAAAGGGAAAATACCCCGCAACTCCAAGTGGAGGGGTATAATAAGGACAAAATTTTCACCAACTTTTAGGGTACCCCGCAACTCCAAGTGGAGTGGTACCAGGGACCCCTGAAAAAGTAGGGCATTTCTGCAATTTTTCGAAAAAGTGGGGTATTTGTGTTTTTTAGGCAAAAACTAGGGGAGGAAAAAAAAATCAGAATTAAATCCTCTCTATTTCAAAAATAAAAAATAAAAAATAGGCAAAATTACACAATTAATCCCTTAACTTTATTTTAGGTAACACTTTCGTTCTTTATCTTTTTTAGTCACGATTTAGTCCTTTATGTTATAAAATAACAACATAGTTATCCTTTTTTATGAAAAAAATAATCAAAAACTCCAAAAAAAAATCATCAAACTCATAGGCAAACGTAAATCTTCATCATACAAGCCTAGAAAATCAAATTTCTTTGAAAAAAATCTCACAAAAAATGATAAGATATTGTCATTTTATAACATAAAGGACTAAATCGTGACAAAAAAAAAAATAAAGGACGAAAGTGTTTCCTAAAATAAAGTTAAGGGACTAATTGTGTAATTTCACCTAAAAAATACTATAGTTTTAAAATAAATAAATAATATAAATGTATATATTTCTAAAATTTATAACATTATTTGAACATTTATATGATATTGTTCTTGAATTACTTTTTGCAGCAAATTTATGACAGATTCAATGTCATCAAAATAAGATATAATAAAATTAAATATGTGAATTAATTTAGAGTAGAAAGAACCATAAAAATAATCAATAGAGAGGCTAAGAGTGAGAGAATTTGGTACTAACTTCTTGAGTAATTGTTTCCTCCTAGTGAACGAACTTCTAAAGGGCCACACACATCTGAGTATATTACATTCAGAATCTCAGTTGATCTATGAGCTGTGTTTGAACTTAATGCATTTCTAAGTTGCTGGCCTATCAAGCAAACATCCCAAACTTTCTCTGGTACATTCAATTTTGGTGCTCCTTGGATCAATTATTTATCAACAAATTGAGTGAGACGTCTAAAATTTAAATGGCCAAATCTATAGTACCAGAACCAACTAACTTCATTGCTTACAGTTGTTGATAAACATTTCAACTCAACAACTTTCATATTTGCTAAAAATGTTTTATTTTTTGCAAGAGGAGTTTTCAAAACTAACCTTTGATTTTTATCAACCAGTTTCAAAGAATTAAACATCATTATTATTGAGTAACCTTTTTGCACAAGTTGACCTACACTGAGCAAGTTACATTGCATCCCAGTAACATATATCACATCTTCAATTATAGTTATTTTTCCAATCTTGCCTTCAATTGCAATTTTTCCCATGCCTTCTGCAACCAGGGTTCTAAGATCTACATGTTTCACTTTTCTGAGAGCTTTGCAGCTTTTCAATATTCATGGTTTTCATGTCCTTTGATTCTTAAATAGCCATAACTATGAAATCAAATCTTGGGGATAGAGTTCACATGATCTTCTAAACAATATGTTAATCTGAAATTGTTTAACTGCATGTCTTCATCTGATTGAAAATATTAATCAGTTTGGATATGTAATCAACAATTTTTTTATCATCTTCCATCTGCATCAGTTTAAATTTCCTTCTTAGAGACTGAAGCTTGATCTGCTTCACCTTTTCATCACCTTCACGATACTCTTCTAGTATATCCCATGCTTCCTTTGTTTTTGTAACCTTTGATATTTTCTCAAAGTTTCTTCCATTAACACCTTGCAATGCAAGCTATTGAATTTCTAAGAAAGAGAGAATTGAGAAATTGAGAAAAGAAGGATAATATAGAATTTTATTGTAAATTGTAATTGTCATTGATAGATGAAAAGTGTTTACAACTATCTTATATACAACTTATTCTCATGATTTGCTAAGCAATCTGTTGATATTGGCTTCAAATTTGTGGTCTGGAAGAACAGAGAAATCGTGACACGATTTTGGCATCGTGACACGATTTCAAGGTGCCGTGAGCTAGTTTGCAGGACGCCAAATCGTGGCACGATCTTGGGAAATCGTGACACGATTCAGAAACTTGCTCATTAAGTATCCTTGATAAGGACTGGTCATACCTTGGAACGGACGCAAATCGTGACACGATCTGGAAATCGTGACACGATTGCTTCAGAGGAAGACTAGTATATATTGTGTTCTTGTGCAGTTTTGAAAGAGAGCTTGGAAGAGCTAAGAAAGAGAAACTTGGATAACAAAGGAGGGAACCAAAGGGTTGAGTGTCTTTGTTGAGAGTGTCTCTTGGGTTGGGAAAAACATTGTAATCACCTTGGGTAGTGAGGAGTTCATTAGTTGGAAGGATCTAAAGCTTCCTCTAGTGTCTTCTCTTTTAGGGTTCATATTGTGAGTGTAACGTCCTCTCTAATTATTTGATTATTTTAATGAGTTTAGAATATACTTATATGATTTGTGTGATTTATATGATTTATTTTGATGAGTGATATTTTGTTATGTTATATGTTGGTATTTATTAGTATAATATATATGTTATTTAGAAATATGTATATGTTATTTGATTTAGATATATATATATATATATATATATATATATATATATATATGTTATTTGATTTAGAAATATGTATATGTTATTTGATTTAGAAATATATATGATCTGTTATATAAATATATGTTAATTGTTATAGAAAATGTATGATTTGTTATAGAAATATATGTTAATTGTTATAGAAATATGTATGATTTGTTGTAGAAATATATGTCTTTTGCTATAGAAATATAAATGATTTGTTATGGAAATATATATATATATATATATATATATATATATATATATATATATATATATATTAGAATAAAATATTAAGATTCGGATTCAAGAAAAAAATAAGTAGGTTAAGGATTTATATAAATAGGAGAGACCTAGTTTAGAAAAAAAACATAACGTACGACTGTTTTTGGAGAAAAGGAAGAAAAAGTCAAGAGAAGAGGGAGAAGACCTAGAGGCTGCGATTTTCATTCTTTAAGGTAAGGGTGGGACTAACTTTGCAATTCTATTAAGTATGTGAATCAATGGTTAGGTTTAACATTATGTAGGATGAGTTTTTGAGGAATTGAAAAGTAGGTTAAAATTGTTGAATTAATGAATAAACGGTGGAAACTTGTTAAAAAGATGTAGAAACTGTCCTTAGACCTTAGATAATGATTAAGATGAATTAAGGAATCGAAATTAGGCTTAAAACCTTGAGAAATGATGAATTTTTGAGAAAAAGTGCATTCTGTCCGAGCCAAAGTTCATCGCTCGCCATAGTGAGCTATGATCCTCGCCTCGCGAGTGATGAAGTTCATCGCTCGCCACGCGAGCCATTTCCCTTCGCCTCGCGAGTTACAAGTTGTAGCTCGCCACAACGAGCAACCTTACTCGCCATAGCGAGCTTGACCAGATAGCAAGTTGTTTTCTGAGTCATTGTATATGACGAAATCTTTGGCTCATAGGCAACTCTTGAAACAACAACTTTATTCATTCAAGATGGTGGAGTCTAAATCAATCTCAAAGCAATTGACGGAGTTTAACAAGATTCTTGATGATTTGGCCAACATTGAAGTTAACATGGAAGATGAGGATAAGGCTTTGTTGTTACTTTGTTCATTACCAAAGTCCTTTGAGCATTTCAAGGATACCATCCTTTATGGTAAGGAGGGCACTACTACTTTGGAGGAGGTCCAAGCGGCTTTGAGAACCAAGGAATTGACCAAGTTCAAGGACATGAAGGTTGATGAAGGTAGTGAAGGCTTGAATGTTACAAGAGGGAGGAATGAGCATAGAGGAAAAGGCAAGGGGAAGTCGAGGTCCAAGTCTAGGTCCAAGGGCTTTGACAAATCAAAGTATAAATGCTTTCTTTGTCACAAGCAAGGTCATTTCAAGAAAGATTGTTCGGATAAGGGGGGCGATGGTAGTCCTTCGGTTCACGTTGCGGAGGCTTCAAATGAAGAAGGTTATGAGAGTGCGGGTGCACTAGTGGTTACAAGTTGGGAACCGGAGAAGAGCTGGGTTTTGGACTCGGGATGCTCTTATCACATGTGTCCTAGAAAGGAATATTTTGAGACTTTGACTCTAAAAGAATGAGGAGTTGTTCGACTCGGAAATAACAAAGCTTGCAAAGTCCAAGGCATGGGCAACGTTCATCTAAAGATGTTTGATGGCCGTGAATTCCTTTTAAGGGATGTGAGGTTTCTTCCCGAACTTAAGCGTAATTTAATTTCCCTAAGCATGTTTGATAATCTAGGTTATTGCACTAGAATTGAGCATGGGGTTTGTAAAATTTCGCATGGTGCATTGATTACGGTTAAAGGGTCTAAAATGAATGGTTTATACATTTTAGATGGTTCCATAGTAATTGGTAATGCATCGGTAGCTAGTATTGCATCTCATAATAATTCTGAATTGTGGCATTTGAGGTTGGGGCATGTTAGTGAAAGGGGTTTAGTTGAACTAGCTAAACAAGGTTTGCTAGGGAAAGATAAATTGGACAAGCTAGAATTTTGTGAGCATTGCATACTAGGCAAACAACATAGGGTGAAGTTTGGAAGTGGCATGCATCATTCTAGTAGGCCTTTTGAGTATGTGCATTCGGATCTTTGGGGTCCTTCTAAGACTCCTACTCATGGGGGATGTCATACCCCAAATTTTGACCACTTTTCTCTATTCTTACCCATTTTATTCGTATTTTTAAAGTCGGGAATTTTCGTCGTTTCAGACGAAATTTTGGCAAGGAGGTTACTTTGAAGTACCTCATTTTTTATTCCGAGTCGGACCCTCTTTTCTCTTTTTATTTTCTTTCCATCTTTTATTAATTTTAATTTTAAGATTAGTTACTTTTTTTATATTTAATAATTTTTATTTTTCATCTTTTAATTTTATTTTTCTTTACATGATTTAGTTTAATTTGTTTTATTTTATTTCGTATTAGATTTATTTTGTTTTTATTTTATTTCTTTTTAATTAATTAGTGTAAAAAGAAAAAAACAAAGTGTCAATAGGTCCAAAATAAAATGTACAAGGTCTAAAAAAAATTTCAAGTCAAGTGTCAACTTTAACATTCCTTTTCCAAAATTCACCATAATTGTCCATCATTTCCATTAAACCATTTTTCCTTTTTTCATCAACCTCCTCACCTATAAATAGAGCCCTCATACCACACAATTACACACACCAAAAAGTTCTCTTGAGTTGTCAAAGAACTTTTCTCTCTTCTCCCTATTTAGCTTGTGTTAACGAGCTATTCTTTTCTTCTCCCTTTTTTTCTGTCCCTTCGGAATAAGTCCCTTCGGAATTTTATCCTTTCGGTAGTCCATTTCTTTTATTTTCTTGCATTTTTATTTCTTTTTAGCATTTTTACATTTGATTTTATTTCTATTTAGCACTTTAATTATTGTTATTTATTTTCCAGCAATTAGAATGTATTTAGGTCCAATGTAAATATAAATGAGAAAAGTGTGTGGGTGTGTGTGTCCTTTTATTTCCTTACCGCCTTAGATATATCCAAAAAATGCAAAAAAATTAGATTAGGGATTTTGTGGCGATCCAACGTCACTACAAAAATCCACGCGCTTTTTTTTATTGCTCCGTTAGTTTAATTTTCATTTATTATTCAAAAATAACAAAAACATGCAAAACTCCAAAAATATTTTCTTAATAAACCTTGGTTTGTAACCCAAGTGTCTTTCCTTTTTATTTTCTTAATCAAATGCTTAATTGAATTAATATTCATATTAGACTTGATTTTCTTGTAATTAAAATGTGAACAACCTCACCTTATTTTTTTTCTCATGCCTTGAGGCCTCATTCTTTTCTTAAAACCCATTTTCAAAAATCTTAAAATCAACCTAACCCACCAAAGAAATTTTTGAGGTGAACTACATTGGTTTTGATCCCTTTTCTTTAAGGGTATGTAGGCATAGGATTTTTATCCTTCCAAATCAAATAAAAATAACCAAAAACATACTTCTTCTTCCTCCATTCTTTCACTTAGATTTTTAGGTAATAATTTTCAAATAAGCAAATCAATTTAGCACAAGATAAATTAGGTAAGAGGTTCCTACGGAATACCGTAGATGCTTAGGGTGCTAGCACCTTCCCTTCGCATAACCAACCCCCGAATCCAAAGTCTCGATAAGGGTTTTTACTCATTTTTTCCCTTCCCACGAATAAAAATCGAGAGTTCAAAGATTGACGATTCAAATCAATTAATGGTTTGATATCCGAAAATCACGAGCACAGGGGAGGTTCCTATTTTCTTTCTATCATTGATGATTATTCTAGGAGAGTGTGGGTCTTTGTTTTGAAAAACAAAAGTGACACATTTGAAAAGTTTAAAGAATGGCACACTCTCATAGAAAATCAAATGGGAACTAAACTAAAAGGTTTAAGAACTGACAATGGCCTGGAGTTTGTTTCAGAGCAGTTTAATGAGTTTTGCAGGTTGAAAGGAATCAAGAGGCATAGAACCGTACCGAGAACACCGCAACAAAATGGTCTTGCTGAACGCATGAATAAGACTCTTTTGGAGCGTGTGAGGTGTATGATTCTAGGAGCTGGGTTACCTAAGAGTTTCTGGGGTGAAGCAGTGACAACGGCTGCTTATTTGATCAAAAGATGTCCATCAACGGGGATAGACTTCAAGACACCTATGGAGGTATGGAGTGGGAAACCGGCAGATTACTCCTCTTTGAAGGTTTTCGGAGCTTTGGCATATGCGCATATCAAGCAAGACAAGCTTGAGCCTAGAGCTTTGAAATGTGTCTTCATTGGTTATCCAGAAGGTGTGAAGGGATACAAGTTGTGGAAATTGGAATCTAGTGGAGGATCAAGAGTCTTGATAAGTAGGGATGTTACCTTTGATGAGACCCGTATGGGGATGAAGTGTAAAGACCTAGAGACTTTAGTACCAGAAACTATGGTGGAGAAAACTCAGTTTGAGGTGGAGCTTCCAAATGATGAAGAAGAAGATGTAGAAGATGAAGCTTCGACATCGGATACAAGTGGAACTCAACCGGTAGTGGATCCGAAGTATCTCTTGGCTAGAGATAGAGAAAGAAGGACCATTACGGCTCCTAAGAGATTCGGTCATGCGGACTTGGTGTGTTTTGCTCTAAATGCGGCTGAAGATGTGCAAGACTCGGAGCCTAGAAACTTCAAGGAGGCATTTGAGAGCAAAGAGAGCAAGTATTGGTTGAAGGCGGTGAATGAAGAGATGGATTCATTGGAAAGGAACCAAACTTGGAAACTTGTGAAGCTACCTGATCACCAAAGGGTAGTTGGATGCAAGTGGATCTTCAAGAAAAATGATGGCATTCCGGGTGTTGAAGGTCCAAGGTACAAAGCAAGACTTGTGGCTAAGGGTTTCACTCAAGTGGAGGGGATCGACTACAACGAGATCTTTTCATCGGTGGTGAAACATTGTTCCATAAGGATACTTATGGCTATTGTGAATCAATTCAATCTTGAGTTGGAACAAATGGATGTGAAGACCGCTTTCTTACATGGTGACCTTGAAGAGACAATCTACATGGAGCAACCGGAAGGTTTTGTGGAGGACAAGTCTAAGGTGTGTCTTTTGAAGAAATCTTTGTATGGGTTGAAGCAAAGCCCTAGGCAATGGTATCGTCGGTTTGATGAATTTCTTTTGAAGACCGGTTTTGTGAGAAGCGGATATGATTCTTGTGTGTACATGTTGAAGAAGAGTGAGAAAGTCATTCTCTATCTTCTTTTATATGTGGATGATATCTTGATGGCGAGCTCTAGCAAGGATGAGATTATGAAGCTCAAAGAGAGGTTAAAAGGTGAATTTGAGATGAAAGATCTTGGTCCAGCAAAGAGAGTTCTTGGGATTGATATCGTGAGGAATCGTGACAAAGGCGAACTTTTCTTATCTCAACTTGGTTATTTGAAGAAGGTGGTGGAGCGTTTTAGAATGTCAAACTCTAAAACCGTGAGCACTCCCTTGGGTCACCACACAAAGTTGTCCATACAACAATGTCCTCAATCCGAGGATGATAAGCAATTGATGGAAGGTACTCCCTATGCAAGTGGGGTTGGAAGCATCGTGTATGAAATGGTTTGTAGTAGGCCGGACTTAGCTTATGCGGTTAGCATTGTGAGTCGGTTTATGGCAAATCCGGGAGTTGTGCATTGGCAAGCTTTGAAGTGGGTATTGAGGTATTTGAATGGGTCTTTGAAGGGCGGTTTGAAGTACACAAGGGCAGCTCAAGATGAAGACGCTTTGGAGGGGTATGTTGATGCGGACTATGCGGGCAATGTGGACACTAGAAAATCCTTATCAGGTTTTGTGTTTACTCTTTATGGCACGGCTATTAGTTGGAAAGCAAATCAACAATCCGTGGTGGCATTATCTACAACTCAAGCGGAGTACATCGCACTTGTTGAAGGTGTGAAGGAGGCCATATGGTTGAAAGGGATGATTGGTGAGTTAGGAATTACTCAAGAATGTGTGAAGATACATTGTGATAGTCAAAGTGCCATTCACTTGGAAAATCATCAAGTGTATCATGAGAGGACAAAGCACATTGACATTCGTCTGCACTTTGTTAGAGACATGATTGAATCAAAAGAGATTGTGGTTAAAAAAGTGGCATCGGAGGAGAATCCAACGGATGTGTTCACCAAGTCATTACCTAAATCAAGATTCAAGCATTGCTTGGACTTGATCAAGTTCGTCGAAGAGTAATTCCCTTTTGGAGAGAGCAGCATGGTGGTTGATGGTTAAACTGACATCACCACCAAATTAGAAGTCAAGGTGGAGAAATGTTGATATTGGCTTCAAATTTGTGGTCTGGAAGAACAGAGAAATCGTGACACGATTTCAAGGTGCCGTGAGCTAGTTTGCAGGACGCCAAATCGTGGCACGATCTTGGGAAATCGTGACACGATTCAGAAACTTGTTCATTAAGTATCCTTGATAAGGACTGGTCATACCTTGGAACGGACGCAAATCGTGACACGATCTGGAAATCGTGACACGATTGCTTCAGAGGAAGACTAGTATATATTGTGTTCTTGTGCAGTTTTGAAAGAGAGCTTGGAAGAGCTAAGAAAGAGAAACTTGGATAACAAAGGAGGGAACCAAAGGGTTGAGTGTCTTTGTTGAGAGTGTCTCTTGGGTTGGGAAAAACATTGTAATCACCTTGGGTAGTGAGGAGTTCATTAGTTGGAAGGATCTAAAGCTTCCTCTAGTGTCTTCTCTTTTAGGGTTCATATTGTGAGAGTGGGGAAACACATATGGGTAGAATCTAGGGCTTGTTCTTGTGTAAGCTTGAAGGCTATTGTTTCTTGTAACCCTCTGTAACACTTTCATCATATTGGATTGGAGAGCTGCTCTCTCCCCCAGATTAGGCCATATTGGCTGAACTGGGTCAACAATCTTCTTGGTGTTTTGTTCTTCCTTTCTTGCTTATCTTGTTTTGCTTTGGTATCTCTTTGTGTGGTTTTGCTCTACACTACACTAGGGTTGTTTTTGTTGTTGTTGCTTGGAAACCATTAGACTCATAGATTACCACTATCTCTTGCTCCACACATCTTTGTTTTTCATTGGTGTGAGTTTCAACCGAAAACACAACACAATCAAAAACAAACTAACTCACTTGCTAAAAAGTAGCTAATGCTATAACAAACTATGTAACAATTTTCTAACTTTGAGTTTATCTCAACTAACTTGAATTAAAACTAACAGACATGTGGGAGAGATAATTTTTTTTAGTAGAAAATACAAAGATATTTGTGTATTTTAGAAGGTTTGTACTTAAGACAAAAATTGTCTCATAGTTTATTAAGGATAAGAATTTAACCTTATATTCAATCTCTTATCTTCAGTTTTGTTTAGTCTTGTGAACAGTTTTTCAATCAAACACAATACAATTAGAATGGTTTTGTTCAATCCCTTATTTTTCATCAAACACACTCTTAGAGAACATATATGACCAAAATGAATATTGAGTTAAAGGTACAATTAGAGTGGTTTTAGTTCAATCCCTTGTTTTTCATCAAACGCACTTTTAAAGAATAGTTGTGACCAAAATAAATATTGAATACAAGGTAAAAGATAAAAATATTTCGTTAAGTATAAGCTATTATTTATGTATAAGCTACTTCTATATCAAACGATAAAATAAAATGAAATTATTTTTATATAAATTATTTTTATGTTATTCTGGAGAGATTATGAAAATAACTTATGAACATATCATAAGTTATTTACATGAGCTCTTCCGAACAATTTACAAGTACATATAATATGTCAATAAATTATAATAGGTAAATTTAAACATGCCCCCATTGATCCAAATCTGTCAAAGTATTTGGCAAAAGTGGTCGCAACCTCCTTACTTTTGAGCTTAGTCCAATAAAATAGAGTCTAATCATGATTAGTACATGAAAAATGAACCATATTGTGTATATGATAATATATCCAAATAATCCCCAATTTTCTGGGAGCAACATCAACACCAATGAAATTAATGAAAGTGAACCAAACACTTCCAACAAGGTATCAACCCTTGTAGCAAACTTAAGCTTAATCATGAAGGCCAAGCAATATAGTAGAAAGCTAGCAATAGATACCAACGTTGTCTTTGGATGGACTTGAAAAGGGGTAGGATTTTCTGGATATCTAACTTGGAGGAAACCAAGGAGTACAAAGAAAATGAAGGCTACAAGGCCATGTTGAGGATTAGTTTCTACTCCCATGATGTTTTTGACATGAACACTTCCTACAACATTTATGGTCACTTCATGACCTCTAAGAAAATTGGACCTTGGACTTACCACATCACCCATGAAATTAAACTATAGTAGTTCCTTTTATTTAGTGTTACCGTGAAATTGAAACTATATGTGACACAGTAACAATTTACTTGCCATGAATCTTCCTATTTAATATGTGAGCAATAAGTCAAACACACCGTCTATGTGGCCGCATTTTACGACAAAATCGACAATCCATACAAAAAAAAAAATATCGACAATCAATTATAAGAAAAATGGTTAAACATATTTTTAATCCTTATAAATTATAAAATCTCTTCTTTCAGAAAGAAAAAAAATTAAAACCTCTGTTTCGGTCTCTCACATTTTTGTTTTACTTTTATTCCAAATAATATATATGTTTATATGCAATTTTTTAGTCTTTATTCTTGAGTCAAGTCATGTATCTCTTCAAAATCATGAATAACATTTTTTAGACATGTTTAGAATATAAATATCACTTTAGAGGTGGAAATATTGTTTTTTTTAAGGCTGGATATGGGGTGCAGAAGGGTTGCCTGCTATAACACCCTAAACATATATTTTTTTGTGCTGGTCGGGGTTCGAACCCTAAACTTTACATATATTATATATTATGCATTGTCCTAAACATATATTAATAGAGGAAAAAATAATATAAAAAGAGGGGGGTCGGAGACGAAAACCTTAAAAAAAGAAGCAAAAGCATATAAAATAAAGACCAACTCTTCAATTGGAACCCTTTGGAATTATTAACTATGAACCTCTCCTTGCTAGTTTCATCTTGTTGCTTATTGCTTATGTTGTTTCTTATTTTTTCTTGGGATTGGGTTTTATATTGTGTTGGCGTATTTTGTTAAAACAAGATGTTCTAGTAAGTTGTTGAATCAGATGTCCTAGACATGTTAGTACGACATCTAAACTTAAGGTGAAGTGTTTTGTTTCGCAATCTTGGAAGATTTGGTTTATGCGTGAGATCACTGAAGATTTGATTGAAGATATGATTCACGTAGCTTGTGCTCCAAGAAGCGTGTGTTTCTAGAAGTTGCATATGTCGGTTTAGCATAAGTCGTGTTATTTGTAATTAATTTCCTAAACACTTTAGTGAACATTATATTTGTTTCTAGAATATTGTAGCTGAAGACATTTGTGTGGATCAGTTGTATTGTTTATCTCATGCTATATAAAGGAAGACTCAAATCTGCGAGAAGATCACTGAAGCCGTCTTTGAGGAAAGTGTCATTTAGGATTTCGAGTATGTACTTTGTTATTTGTAAATCACTCTTGTATTACCTTGATGCATTGAGCTGGACTGTTAGTTGAGTTGTATTTGTGAACCGTTCTAAAGCTTTAGTCATATGTTAGGCACTATTTTAATGTTTAAGTTTTTGGTTAATATGTTTCCAATCAATCACTTGCTAGCAAACTCAGGTTACTAGGGGTAATATGCTTTGTCAAGATATTTACAATAAACAAACCATTTTCAATCATTAATCTCAATATTGCTTAATTTTCTTGAATAATTCGGATATGTGAAATGATTCACAATCAAATTCAATGAACAATATATTCAATGAATTGGTTTCTACCCAAAAAAAACAATATATTCAATTAATTGGTCGTTGATACTCACAATAGACATGAACACCCACCCAAATCTGATACACACGCGTTAATTTATTTATTGAAGTATATTTCTCTTATTGTTTCAAGTTCATTCTTCCAATATCAATTTTGATGGATTAAATTTAAATAGAACTATATTTTGCCTTTAAATAAGATCCAGGTAAGGAGTTAATCAACTAGACACATGACCCTAAGGAGTTAGTAATCATTAATTGAAAGAGAAATGATATTTGAACAATCATTTTTTATAATTTTTGTGACAACTTTATCTCTCATACTCACATTATCTTTTTACTTTCTCTCTCTATTGTTTTGGTTTTTGTGCCACTACCTTTGTAAAATTTTGATTGTCAGAGAAGTTGACACATATATGGATGTTCAAATAATACAACTCTAATTGAAATTCATATTACTATCAAGTGTGTCAAAGGTAGTGTCAAAAAAAGTTGTCAATTATAATTTAGTCTTACATTCAAGTTCATGAAATCAATTCTTATAATCAATTCTTAAATATCTCCAAGTGAAAATTGTTAATATTGAACACCCTAAAAATAGTTTCTTATATCAAGTGTTAGCATTTTAACAACAAAAAATAGACGAATATTATATCGATAAAAAATAATATAAAACGAATTACTTTCTTAGACTAGAGTGAAGACGTGTTTCAACAATCATCCACTTCATAGGCCAATTGTGACAGTACTTATGCCACCTTGAACAATTACTCCTATCTTTGCAATTTTTCATATCATATTTAACGAGTCTAGAAAAAAGACTCCCTTAAAATAAAAAAATTAATGTGTATTTAAAGAACATCGACGACCAAAATAATCTTAAAAGAGATAACTTACTGAAATGGATATTGGGTAAAAAGATAAAAGACGAAAATATATTTTAGCCACAAATTAATAATGTTTATAAGTTTATAACATAGGTACGTATCATTTTCTTGTATAAACTATTTCTATTACAACAAAAAAAAAAAAAAAAAAAAAAAAGTAAAAATGTTTGCATACAAACTATAAACTATAAATTGTTTTCATAAGTTACCCTATAGAGATTACCTGAAAATAAGTTACAAACATATCATAAGTTGTTTTCATATGCTCTTTCAAACAATTCAATAATTACTTATGTCAATAACTATTCTTCAATAAATCAATCGAAATATGCTATTTTTCAATAACTAGATACCTTTGGTAATTCCATTATTTATAATATACATAACATTCAGGCCAAAAGGAAGGCTAGGTTCTTGAAAAAGGTGTATTTAATTCAAATCTATTGAATTATTTGGCAAGATTGGTCGCAACCGCCTTCTAATATTTCGACGTGGCACGATAAAATAGGGTTTTATCATGACAAGTACATGATAAATGAACCATATTGTGTATATGATAATGTATCCACATATTCCCCAATTGTGTGGGAAGAACATCATCACCAAAGAAACTATTGAAAGGGAACCAAACACTTCCATGAAGGTATCAACCCTAGTTGCAAACTTGAGCTTAATCCAAAAGGCAAAGGAATATATTAGAAAGCTAGCAACAGAGAGTATCATTGTCTTTGGATGGATTTGAAATGCACTGGGTTTATCTGGATAACTGATTTGGAGGAAACCAAGGAGTACAAAGAAAGTGAAGGCCATAAGACAATGAAGAGGATTGGTTTCTTGTTTTGATAAGAAAGGATTGGTTTCTACTACTCCCATGATGTTATAAACATTAACACTCACAACATTTATGGTCACTTCATGACTTCGATTAAAATTGGATCTTGTTGGTCTTACAACATGATCAGCCATGAAATTGAAACTAATAGCTTTTTATTTAGTAGAGCTATGATATTGAAACTCTATTCTATAAATACTTAAAAGGGTCTATGAAATTGAAATTTGAAACTACTAGCTAGTGGTTCTTTTTATTTAGTGGAGCTATGAAATTGAAACTATATAAAATACTTAAGAGTATTTTTGTCTGGTCTATGAAATTGTCACATTAACACTTGCTATGAATTTTTGTATTTGATGTGAAAGCAATCAAGTCCAAGTCAAACACACCGTGTGGATGTATGTATATATGATTAAAAGTCCATTGAATTTTTTTTTTTTTGAAAGGAAAAGTCCATTGAATACATTTAGTTGTGTTCCATCTATAGCTGTCAGTATTACGGCCTAAAATTTTAGGCTCCCGTCCACGTTTTAAATGCCTAAAAAAACTCATGACTTCTTTTGGTTAAGTAGTTTAAAAGTTAAAAATTTGTTTTTTATGCACGTAAGGTGTTTCAGTTTCAGGTTCGAACTCTAACTTTTAAATATAATATGCAACGTTTCTATTAATTGAGTTAAACTTACATAAATATGCAATGTTTTTAAAATGATGAGATTTGCATGTATTTTAGCAGATAAAAAGGTGATTTTAAAAAGAGTGTTGTTAACTTAGCTTGAATGCTAACAACACTCGTTTTAACATACTTTTTTTAATATTCATCATTGTATTGGATGTAATATGTAACTCCCACCATTTTAAAAAGAATCTTGTTAATTATTGCTCTCAGAGCAATGGTTAAGGAAGCCAAAAGTATCATATTTGCATTGATTTCAACAACATTTTGACTTTTAAAAAGTTAAATTTATCACTTTTTACCATTTTTAAATACTATATTTTTATTTTAATCCCCTTATCCAATACACCAAGGATAATGATTAGCATTCTCCTTTTAAAAATGGGTCTAACAAAAATTGGTGAGACTCGTGCATTTCACTCAATAAAAAAAATAATGTTAAAACAAGTGTTGTTGGCATGCTTCAAATCAAAAAGTTTTTTTTGCTTAGTCTCCTATAAAAATTGGTGAGGCTGGTGTAAATATAATTAAAAAGTCATTTGTCATTATATTGCTCTGATAATACTTGTTTATTGTGAATTGTATTTTTTATAGATAGTCTGTAGTCAATGAAAATTCACATTCATAACTGAACAAATCGGAATTCGAGCCCCTAATACAACATCTAATTCAACAATTTTGATATTTATAACAACAATTGTGGACTGAAAATTGGAAAATTTATAACAACAATTGAAATAAAATAAAATCAAATTAAAGAAAATAGTAAATCAAACTTTTGAACAATTAAAACGAAACGGAATAAAGGTTTAAGCACCAAAGTAAATAGATCTTTTAATTCAATTATAAAATGATTGCTGAGACCTGAGATCCTATATTTAAAAGTAGTGACGTTATTCCCTCAAAAATAAAAAAGTAGTGACGTTATCTCCTTTTCAGAAAAAGAAAAACAACAAGTTGTGAAGTTATCTGTTTATTAAACTTAAGATCCCCTCGAAATTGCTTAGAGTTCATCTAGCATCAACAATATTACAAGAAAGATTGAATTAATTTGGTTATGTTTATTTATTAAAGGAAAAATATAATTTTTTGACAGGTATTAAAGGCAAAATATTAGAATCATTTAATGATAGGGATTATTTTTTGACACGATTTGAGAATTGATATCTTGTTTAACTAAAAGGATATACATGACGATTATTTTCTTGAATAATGAATTGCAAACATATGTATGTTGTTGTTGCCTTGAAACTATTCTTATGTTCATGATTTTTTTTGTTGAGTATTTCTCACCCTTTTGCGGGTTTCCCCATATGCTCTTGTGGTATAGACGTTAATGTTGAGGACGTGTGATCAGCGTGAATACCTGACGATAGCTTGAGGCTTCCTCGCTTTTATGTTTTTGCTCTTGGAGTCTAGTTGTAATCTCTAATTAGGATTTTGCTGGGATTTTATTTATTTTATCTGTTGGATTATTATTGAGAAACTTATGATGCTTTATGATGATGTATCTGATATTGATATGTGACTTTATGATACTTGGAGATATTTTTCCATTGCGACTGTTTTATGAAAATGAATTATGCATGATTTTGACTTACTGATGAAGTAGCACCTTAAATGTATATGATTAATTATTTTAATTGTTTTAAATATTGTATGTTGGGTTGAAGGGTGTTATACTAGATGCTGGTGGTAGAGCTAGCTATAGTTATAGCACTAAAATTAGTTTTTGAGCATCATAATGTGTCTGAAGTGTTGTTTCAGTGCAGATGAGACTGGAATTGATTCTTAGACTAGAGTATAACTTCTAGGATTAAATTAGGTAAATAAAATGCTATAGTATCTATCTATAAATCATACTCCCTCCGGAGGGAGTAATAAACTAGAAATCAGTGTAGGGTTTAATTCTGAGGCAGTTATTTGATGCCTATTAAAACAAAACAATTCAATGCATGATGAAAATAATTCTTTTTGTATTCTGTTGACATCTATTTGTTGTTTTATTGTTGATGCAAGTGAATTATTAACAAATAGAAAGGTACATTTTAATTTGTGTGCATGAGTTTACAATAATTTTATCATTTTGTCCATCTAACAAACAAGTTAAAGTTATATTTTGCTTATTAGTTAATATGTGCTAGCAATTTACTCTTGTCGATTAGTTTTTTTTTTTCTTTCATTGAAAAATTGGTAACATGTAAAACTACGCTTCTAATAGTTGAGTTTAAATGCTACAAAAAAGTTATTTATGTCTTGATGTAGATTAGTTGTGTGTCATTATCTAAATTTTTAGATAAGTTTTGTCGGAGATAAGTTAATTGTGCCGTCCATAGTTTAACGAGGGCGTCAAAATTGTATATTCGTCACCATATTTTTTATTTGATTCCATCTAGTATTACTACTATTGTGGTGGACGAAATAATGAGTTATTGTTGATAAAAAAAAATAGTTAAGTTCAAATAGTTAATGAGATTCAGTTAATGACAAATCGTTAGGGTTGGCCATAGACATATGCCGGTGGTGCGACGCCCTAGGATCCATGTCGGTAGGACACCCAATTTTTTTATATGGGGTTTATATAGCAAAGTGCACCAAGAAGGCCCAAACTTTCACCGCTGAGTTGTCAAAAAAAAGGAAGAAGGGTTGGGCTGAAGTTTGGTAATATTTTAGTGCGATTTGCTGTATATATTTCCATGTAAAACAAAGCTTGCTATATACACCCTCCTAGTAAAAAAAATTGGATCATTTGTTCCTAATAATGTGTCAAATGCATCTAATATTAAAAATCTTTGTGATACTTTTTATCCAAGAAATTAGTAGAATCTTCCTAACAAATCAAATTATATTTTAGTTGAAATGAGGACTACTAGAGAAATTAATCTTATTCTTGCCTTAGAGGAGGATCCAATAAAAATAAATCATATCAATATAGTAATGTCAACTTTCTTGAAATGATTGCAAAATTTAATTTGATAATGCAAAATCACGTGAGATGTGTTCGAGATCATGAAACATGATGTGAAACGCATTCATAATCATGCAGCCTACCCAACTTTTTTTTTATTTCGTTATTCTTTTTTATTAATAGTATAAATGATGAGGTACATTTGACACATAATGTTTTTGGATGTCAGTATTGTTGAGATGTCAACAGTCATAATTAATGCATGTCTCATTTATCGTTTATAAGAAAAATAATATGATATAAAGATCCTTTTTCACGCTTTGTCTAAGACCCCTAAAATATTAGGAACGGGATTTGCATACTATCGGAAAAAAAAACTCTTGTTTGAATCTTTATTAAAATAGTCATTAGTTAAGAATATACATACCTACTCGTTGAACTCTAAATTACTAGGTCACAATCACATAATCGTGATTAAGACCAAACAAAATTAAAGTTGGAATGAAAATGAAACATGTCTCTATTATAAAAGACTTCAAAACTAGATGCTATCTAATTTTTGCTCCCGAAAGTACCAGTTACATATAAGTACAATTATCATCAAACAAAAATCAAGCCTCTTAGAAAAGGTCATGAAATTGGCAAGAGTGGTCTCAACTTCCTTCTCATTTGTGGGCGTAGCCTAATAATCATGACAAAGATATGAGAAATGAACCATAATGTGTATATTGTAATGTATCCAAATAGTCCACAATTTTCTGGAAAGAACATCAACACCAAAGAAATTATTGAAAGGGAACCAAACACTTCCATGAGGGTATCAACCCTTGTTGTAAACTTAAGCTTAATCCAAAAGGCCAAACAATATAGGAGAAAACTAGCAATAGACACTAACGTTATCTTTGGATGGATTTGAAATGGGGTAGGATTTTCTGGGTATCTAATTTGGAGGAAACCAAGGAGTACAAAGAAAATAAAGGCTACAAGGCCATGTTGAGGATTAGTTTCCATTCCCATGATGTTATTATATACATGAACACTTCCTACAACATTAATGGTCACTTCATGACCTCTATGAAAATTGGATTTTAGCCTTACCACATTAGCCATGATATTTAAACTAGCTACTAGTAGTTCTTTTTTTTCAGTGGAGCTAGAACAGTTGAATATGGAACCTCTCACTATGTATAATAATGTATATATAGCATTAACCAGTGTTGTCAAAGTATTATTATTATTTAAGTTGCCATGAATTTTCCTAGTATTTTGATTTTTTTTTTTTTTTTGAAGGATTTCCTAGTATTTTGATAAGATGCGTGATCAATCAAATTCAGGTCTCGCCGACTATAATAACAGCATAATCGGCGTCAGATTGGAGCATGTCTTTGACTGACAACCCATTAATTTTTAAACACAAAATATAACACTTCAGACAAAAAAAAAAAAAAATTCTTTTGCATTGGTTTCCGATTCACCATTGGTGGGTGACTAATCCAACTCGTACGTAGAGGCATGCGCACTGGCCAAACGCTGTTTCCTATGTGGGTCGAATCCGATATTCCCTAGATACGTTGTTCTTGAAAGTAATTCCTCACAAGTGGAGCCCAAGCAACTCGGTTACAAAACTTTTAATGATAAAAAGAAACATGTTATAATTAAGCCAGTAGCAATAGGCCATTTGGTGATACATGGTACACAGTACGTCAGTACTCCGTAATAGATGACTAATTCAAGTTTCCTGTATATCATATCATGAATTCATAGATATACTTTTATCGGCGTTGAACTGTTGATGCAATCAAAAAATTCTACTCCGTCAATTTATTTTATTTTGGAATATATTAAGTCACAGGAAGTGATTCACCTTGCACAAAGTGTGCAAAGGAGAACCACCCATCAAAATATACAGTTATAAGTTGTTTCTCACAACAAAATACAACACAAGAATGTACAGAAAAAAGAATTACACAATAACACCCATACAAATCAACGGATCTCGCCACCAGTCATTATAACTTAAAGCGATAGTAGGCATTTTGACCTTTAGCCAAGAAAAAGATAAAAGTTTGATGTTGTCTGCTAAGTGATCAAATTCGCCGCTCCTCTAGTTAAAGATCCTATAAGTTTGATGTTGGAATAGCTTATTATTTATTATATTCCAATATCATTATGTGGGCAAATATCGTAACAATAATTATACTAGTTATTTATCAATTGTGAGCCTTAATTGATTAGTGATCAAATTAAGTAATTAGGCTATTAGATTTCTAATTGGATAATTAATTAAATATTTAATTAGTTGATATGGACTCAATGAGTGGATGTCCGGATGACCCATTAACGGAGTAATGGGAAACCCTAATGGTCATCAAATATAAAAGAGACTATGGTCCCCAATATACCGTACACGGCAATACTCTCTCTTCTCTCCATCTGACGAAAACTTGAGGCATAAAGGTACCGGTTGAGGAAGAACCAAATCAGCCGCCGCTAACTCTATTGTGTGTTTCAGATCATTTCCTCTCTTTGGTTATCGTTGTTGATGAGAGGGCTGCTACAAAAGTTTTATCCAGATATTCCTAATACCCTAATTCTTAATATCTTGATAAATCAAACATGTCGTAGATCCGATCATAATCATGTTCAATGTTTTTACGATTGTTAAACATGTATTATGAAATATGTTTTTAATTAAGACCTAAATTTCCAACAAGTGGTATCAGCTCGGGTCATCATGTTTGATTTATTAGGTTAAATTAATTTTATTTTGAACTTTGCTTTCGTAAAGAGTTTCATGTTCTTTCTCCAATTTTGAATGAACTCTAATTTAATTTTGAGAACTATGAAATTCGATTGGATATTGCGCTAATTTTTTGTCCTGTTTTGGGTTCCGATTCAGAATTACAACTTACTTTTGTTTGAAGTAGAATTTCAACTTACTTTGAAAACACCATTTAATTTTGATGTGATGCAATAGTATTTTATTCTATTAAAATTGAATACGTTTAGCATCAATTTCTTTGTTTTGTTTTGGGTCAAATCACAGAATGTGACCATTATGGTTTCTCATATAGGGTGGCAATTGTTTGTGTTTTCAATTTTGAAAGGTGAATCGGTGCTAACGTTTTCTCGCTACATTGAACTGATTAATCGTTTTAGGATTATTTTAAAATAATAAATTGATTCGAGACTAATTTATTTTCTAAACTTGAATTTGAAACAAATTCCAATATAATTGATTCAAGTCTAATTTGTTTCCTAAACTTGAATTTGTCTCCTAAATTAAGGGTTCTGGATGGCATGTTTCATTTACATCAAGAAATCACTTTTATTTGATTTATTCGGATTCTTTTGACTAATTCTAGTTGATTATCACATTTGTAATTATTATTTTATTTGTGAGTCCTTATATATTAATTCTATACCAAAGTAGAAAGAGCGTTAAATAAAATACTTAGTAGAAAAGGACTTAGAATACTTATTTGATACTTAGTATACAATGCTTACCTATTAAGTATGGATATAACTCTATACTTTTTCATATTTTAAGCACTTAGTATGGATATAACTACCAAGAAGATCAAACTTATCTTGACGGATAAGGATCAATTGTATAAGGGTCATTCTTAGATTACATTTGTAATATTATGGTTTATAATTAGGAATAAATATTAATGCTATAATATTCTAATCATGTTTAGCATATTTAGATATAGATCAAAATAAAATTTGGATTTGATTTGACATATTTTTAAATATCATTATCATGTTATGTGATTTAATTTTTATTTGAAATTAAATTTTTGATTCACATAACTTTTGTACTTTAAAGTTTATTTTGAGAGGTAAAATAAGTTTTGTTATATATTTGATAATTATATATATATATATATATATATATATATATATATATATATATATATATATATACCTGTGGAATATTTGTTGTTTTTTTAGCGATGAATCTCAAAATATTATGATATAAGTTGATTCTTTAATTTTGAGAAATATGGACTCTAGAAGTATTTGTTTATATATAGATTAATTTTATCTTTTCTTCACCAAAAAAAAATTTATTTATATATAGACATATAAAGTTTGTTTCTTTATTTAGGAAATAATTGATCCTAGAGTTATTTATTAATTTATTTAAAGAATCATTGATATATGTGAATCAATTGTGGCATGAATATTTTTGGTGTATATAAGATTCAATTTTCTTTTGATTTGAAATTGAATATTTTGGTATATAGCACGATTGTGATGTTTGAGTTTATTGTTATTAAGTTTTCTACAATAATATCTTGTCTTATCATGCATTTTGAATATATTTCATGTTATGTTTGTTGTTGCTTTTATGCGATATATGTAAATGTATTGTCATACACACATTGGTGTGATTTCTGACTTTCATCTTCCCTTTTTTTTTCAAATTTGTGAATTTGTCTTCACACTTAAGGGTTGTCGAGTGACCTTATGGTTACTTAGCAACATAATGGATTAATTCAGCCTACATTATGTCAGTAGTGCCTTGTAAATTTAAGACCATTCTCATTTAATTTGCTGTGAAATGTCTATTAATTGCAGTTGTTTTGGCTGAAACAACATGTTGCCAAAGTAACCTCTGTTGTGTAGATTTGATTCAATTGAACTTACAAAAGACGTAGTATGGAATTATTCATGCGAGTTGTCGTCGGCCATAAGGAAGGCACAACTTGGCCGAATAGTTGCATGTGTGTGATATTAAATGTGTGGTGCTTATAAAGTAATTTTCCATGTGAATAATAGGATACTTGTATGTGACTATTATTTGACAGGACTTATCACCTCATTTAATATATATTAAGATTATCTAGTAACTGCAGTTGAGTCGGTTGAAACAATAATGTTGCTCAAGTAACCTATGTTGCGTAGATTCGAGTTGTCGTCGGCCCCAAAGAAGGCACAACTTGGCCGGATAGTTACATACTTGTGATGGTAAATATGTGGTGATTATAACGTAATTATCCATGTGGATAATAGGATGCCCAAAGGTGACTATTATTTGACAGGACTTATCACCAATGTTTGATCATTACATTGAGAGTACCGCTTGCAGTTAATTCTTAGCAATCCAAATATGTGTTTTAATGGTGCGCTTGGTATCTTGTTAAGGTCTTTTATTTACAAATAAAGAAGCAAGTTTCTTTAATATTTTACTGACATGTGTGTTGATGTTGTGTTAGTGTAAACTTATTTAATTATATAAGAGTTTACATTCACATATATTACGATACACATGTGACAATTATAAGAATTTATTCTTTGTCAAAGTAAATTGTCATTATTTAATCATTGTTGTAAACTACCACTAGCAATTGATATTAATGTTTGAAGACTTGATATTGATGGTGCACTAGGTATTTTGGTGAGTACTTTTGCTTCTCTTATTCTCTTTAAACTAATATAGTTTATGTATATGTTAATTTGAGTTAAATTTTAACTCTTAAAAGTTCTTTTAGGAATTAAAGAATAATATTAATATTGTTCTTGGATCTAGACCTTAGATAAGGGTGGTGAAACTCACATTCTCTCACAAATTCAGCACCTAATGTGAGAATCAAGTTTGACAAGTGAGTATACATCAAATCTATTAGAGGTGTTATTTAAAATGACAAAAATTTTGTCATATTTCCTTTGCTTAAACTAAGGTGTTTTTAAAAGCAATATAGAGAAAGACAAGCTCTCATTGGAGAGTGGGTATTTCGTTAAGGTTATTAGGCAAAGAAAATGTTAGGAGCACATTATGTAAACATTTAATCTTGCTAAGACGCTAAAAATTCGACTATCATATGACTTATTCGAAAATTCAGTAATTTCGACTATCATATGACTTGTTCGAGAATTCAGTATTTAGTATTATCTTTGCACAATTAAGTTTATAACTGTTACAGTTAGAAATGATCAATTCATAAAGTGTGTAAATAAGAAAAGGCTGAAGCAAGAGAAAATAAAATAGTGCTCATTCAGAAAATACCTCAAAAGATAAGGGCAAATAAAGAAAGGTAGTCTTGACTGACTTATGTCCAATGATGTTAAAAGATACATCAATTTAGAATGGACAAAGTCGATAAAGATTGCTTTATTCATTTTTTGAACCAATTTTAGATTGTCGTTACTAGCTTTTTTGTAGTTAAAAGACAATTTGGTGAATCATCTTTTGAATTATTTTTTTCTTTGAATAAGTCAAGATATTTTGAGTTCTATTTTCAAATGATGATTCAATGTGTCTTTTAAGTTCAATTATTAGAATCAATTTAGTTATGACTTGTGACATTCTATATTGTTTAAGGTTTTGAATACTATAAGTTTTTCGTCCCACAAATTAAGAAATTTTTTGAGACATAAAAGCTTTCTTGAGGATATTGAGTTTGAGGGAGAGATATGGTTTTAGAACAAAATTGAATGAGGAAGAATTAGTTCTAAACTTATTCATATAGTTACTATTATTATAGTATATTTGGATCCTCATGAGGACATTTTTGTTCTTTCTCTCAATTAAGTTAAGAAATTAATTCATATAGATCAAACTCAACACCCTCAAGAAATATGGCTTATAGTGTCATTAAGAATTGACTGAAAAGAGAAATTCTATTTAGTTTAATTGAAAGACTCTATTAGGACAGTCATGATACTAGTTTGCTGATTATACTTTTGGAGCTGCATAAGATGGATTTCAAATATAGTGTTTCTTAATGGTGACATTAATGATACAATATGGTAATAAAACTTTTGTATTAGGCATTTCAATACTTAGAGATTCTTCTCAAGGTATTATTCGGATATCACAAAAGAGTTATATCAATAAAGTTGAAAATAAAATGACATAATTTTTGGATGACCTCAATCATCGAGAGAGAGACTTTTCAGTCTCAAATATTGCCCATTAGGAAATTTATGAATTCAGAAATTTAAGTATTTTCCTACACTTTGTCTATAGGATTTTTATGTAGAATAATTATTATACGCATTTTGAAATAGCGTATATAGTAAGATTGTTTGACAGATATTAGAGCAATTCAAAATTTGAATTGTTGAAAAAGCAACCATAAGGATTATTAAAGAGAACAAGAGAGCTTATGCTCACATAAAAAAAAAAAATAATCTGACAATTTGGAGATCATTATTGTGTCAGACTATGGTTTTTTTTTTTTTTTTTATGTAAGTAGATAATACACATTCTAACTCAAGAAATGACAATAAGTATTTATGTCACTTGGTTGCATATAGTAAAAGGTAATGAAGGACCACTTAAGATATATATAGTGACATAATTTAGTCATATAGTTATTCAACAACATTAATAAGGTTTATTGCCTTAGACATTATTGTTGTTGAATGATAGAACAAGTAGAGACAAACTTTATGCTACCTGATCCGCTAATCAAAGACATGACACATAAGGTCTTTCATATTATTGTTGTCATTAAGAATGTCTTGGATTAGTGGGAGTCTCTTTTACTTTATGTTCTATACTTTTGTTTTGGTAATGATACAGACTTTATGTTATGATTTTCTGCAGAAATAAAATTCATGAGATTATGTTTATTATAACCATTTCTGTATCATTTTTTGTGCAAATATTGAATTTGCAAACTTCAGTTTGATCTCACTAAAGTTTTTGTTGGATCAGTTGGAAATAGACATGATTTAGAGATCACATTACATGAAATTTCCATGCCACTCATCCATGTCGATCTATGTCATCAAAGGCATCGATATGGTGGTCGTCGGGGTTCCGTCACGTTATACGTCAGTGACGACAGCTGCGGTGGTCCCATTATTAATGTATGAGGTGGACCAGATTGTAAAGTTGAAATCTAAAGATAAATAGCATTCAGTTGCGCGCCTAAAGAACTCTGGTATAATTATTAAGATATGTAGTCCAAGTGGGAGATTGTTGGAATAGTTTGTTATTTATTATATTCCAATATCATTTTGTGGGCGAATATCGTAACAATAATTATATTAGCTATTTATCAATTGTGAGCCTTAATTGATTAGTGATCAAATTAAGTAATAAGGCTATTAGATTTCTAATTGAATAATTAATTAAATATTTAATTAGTTGATATGGACTCAATGAGTGGATGTCCGGATGGCCCATTAACGGAATAATGGAAACCCTAATAGTCATCAAATATAAAAGAGGCTATGGTCTCCAATATACCGTACACGACAATACTCTCTCTTCTCCCCATCTGAAGAGAACTTAAGCCATAAAGGTACCGGTTGAGGAAGAATCAAATCAGCCGCCGCTAACTCTATTGTGTGTTTCAGATCATCTCCTCTCTTTGGTTATCGTTGTTGATGAGAGGGCTGCTACAAAAGCTTTATCCAGGTAATCCTAATACCCTAATTCTTAATATCTTGATAAATCAAACATGTCGTAGATCCGATCATAATCATAATCATGTTCAATGTTTTGTTTGCTTACGCTATTGATTTACGATTGTTAAACATGTATTATGAAATCTGTTTTTAATTAAGACCTAAATTTCCAACAAATAACACCCATACAAATCAACAGATGTCGCCACCGGTCATTATAACTGAAAGCGATAGTAGGCATTTTGGCCTTTAGCCAAAAAAGATAAAAGTTTGATGTTGTCTGCTAACTGATCCAATTCGTCGCTCCTCTGGTTAAAGATCCTATTATTTCTTTCCTTCCAAATAGTCCAGACACTAGCATGCCATATTATTGTCAAATAGGAATATGTCACTCTCGGTAACCTGCTAAGTGACCAAAATGATGAAAATGGACTGTAACGGACGCTGGAGTCGTGAAAGAAATGTCTAACCACTGATAAATACGATGTCGCACCATGCCAAAATAATCACACCAAAAAAGAAGGTGATCTGCAGTTTCACCTGAACCGCACCCACCTATGTAGAGAACATTATCATGCTGAATGATTCTTCTCAATGTTATTTTCTACCGTGATTTTGTCTTTCACCAAACATACATTAAAATGGATATTGGGTAAAAGATGAAAGACGAAAATATATTTTAGCCACATATTAATAGTGTTTAAAACAAGGGAACTTCTACGGTACACTCACAAAGTGAGGTGTACTGGTACTCTTGCTTCATAATTTTATAAATTAACGATCATTTTTTGTGAAATAAATAACTATTTATCAACATTTATATTTTATAGAACATCATTTCATAAGAAAAAATATCATTTCATTGTTTATAAGAATTTTAATAATATTTTTACATATTATTGTAAAAAAATAATCAATGTTCTCAATTATGGATGATAAAAATTCAAAATATATTAATTTTATTTCGTTGACACTTTTGATGAATAAGATTTAGTTATTATAATTATAAATGATAAAAAATAATATTTTTTATTAAAAAACAACTCATTTAACTATTAATTTAATGAGTGGATAACACTCAAATATATTGGGTGTACCATAGAATTTGCCTTAAAACATAGATACATACAATCTTTTCGTATAAACTATTTCTATTACAAAAGATAAATAAAGTAAAAATGTTTCTATACAAACTAGATACCTTTGGTAATTCCATTTTATGTAATACACTTATCATTCAAGTACAAATTTCAAACAAAAATGGAAGGCTCTTTTTTTTTTTTTAACCAGGGAAATTTAGGTTCTTGAAAAAGTGTATTTAATTCAAATCTCTATTCTTAGGTAGAACAATTTTTAACTGGACTTTACTTTCGAACTTCGGATTACCATAATCTTTTCTCCTACGAACTGAAGGGTCAACACCAAAAAAAAATATTTAATTCAAATCTATTGAAGTAGTTGGCAAGATTGATCGCAACCTCCTTCTCATATTTGGACGTAGCCCAATAAAACAAGGTCTGATCCTGATCATGACAAGTACATGACAAATGAACCATATTGTATATATGATAAAGTATCCAAGTGTTTCCCAATTTTCTGGAAAGAACATCAACACCAAAGAAACTATTGAAAGGGAACCAAACACTTCCATGAGGGTATCAACCCTTGTTGCAAACATAAGCTTAATCCAAAAGGCAAAACAATATAGTAGAAAGCTAGCAACAGAGATTATCATTGTTTTTGGATGGATTTGAAATGCAGTGGGATTATCTGGATAAGTAATTTGGAGGAAAGCAAGGAGTACAAAGAAAATGAAGGCCATAAGGCTATGTAGAGGGTTGGTTTCTACTCCCATGATGTTGTAAACATTAACAACACTTACAACATTTATGGTCACTTCATGACTTTGAGTAATATTGTACCTTGGTCTTACCACACGATCAGCCATGAAATTGGAATTTGAAACTACTGGCTAGTAGTTCTTTTTATTTAGTGGAACTCTGAAATTGAAACTATATAAATACTTAAGAGTATTTTTGTCTTGTCATATTGATGTGAGATTAATCAAGTTCAAGTCAAACACACCGTGTAGTTTTTTTTAGCAAACACACCGTGTAGTTGTTACATTGTATATATACATAGCTGTCAAATTTACGGCTTAATAATTTGGGCTCCAAATTATTAGTGTACCGTCCATTGTCATTATATTGCCCTGATAATATTTGATTATTGCAAAGTGGAATATTTTTATACAAGAAGTGATAATAAGTATTGAAAATGCACAAATAAGAGTGGAGGAATCGGGATTGAAACCTCGCTCACAGCGTTCGATTTAACAATTTTGATATTTTTTTATTGGTTAAACTATGACTTGTGGACTACGAAATAGAATATTTATAACAATTAAAACAAAATTAATTTAAAAAAAATACTGAATTAAACTTTTAAACGATTAAAACGAAAGTGTCAGGTAACTAAAGGTTTAAGCACCAAAGTAAATAGATGGGGTAATAATCATTTGGTCTCTAAATGTGTAACAAGTAACCACAATAGTCTTTCAATGTATGAAAATTCTAAAATAGTATGCACCTCGTTAGTCAAAATAGTCTTTGACGTTAAAATAGTTTTTCAATACCGACATTAACCCTTTTTATATAGGGATTGATATGATTGTTAATAAGTACTTATAATGACCGATGTGATAATAATTAAGTATATTGAGGAACTAATATAATAATATTAACAAAATATTTTAACGTAGGTGATTATTTTGACTAACATAATATATAATCAAAGACTATTTTAAAATTTATATACATTAATGGACTATTGTGGTTACCCATTGCACACTATTCAGAGACTAAATATTGCAAAGATCCTAAATTTAAACTTAGTAAAGTTATATGTTTACTAAACCTAAAATCCCTTCGAAATTGCTTAAATTTTATCCGGCATCAACAATATTACAAGATCGATGCTAAAAAAAACATTATAAGAAAGATTTGAATTAATTTTTAAGTTGAATCTTTAGCGACTAAATTAACCTATGTTAGCAAAGTGTATCATAATTATGATTCTTAATTTGATAAAAGAATAGAAAAAGTGATCCATCATCTAAACCTTTATCTAATATTTGAACAACAAGCAACAAATTGTCTAACACACTAGCAACAAATCTATCTATGCTAAACACATTTATTAAGAAAAGTTGTTAATTAATGTCTCAGTTTTGTGTGTTAATATTATTAAATTACTCCCTCCGTCCTAAATTGTATGACGTTTTAGGCATTTCACACATATTAAGAAAAACAATTAATATTGTGTGGAAAATATATATTATGAGTTGTTTTACAAAATTGTCCTTAATAAATAATATGGGGAAGATAAATGAAAGAATTGAAAGAAGAGGGAGTAATAATTAATTAAGGTTGTAATTGGAAAAGTAATATTAATGTTGCATGAGTATTGTAAAGCGACATATAATTTGGGACAAATTTTTTCTCCTAGAGCGACATACAATTTGGGACGGAGGGAGTATCATTTGTTTTTATCTGTATTAAATTTGACTATTCATATTTCAAAACAAGTTAGTAGTAATAATTAGGGATATGTTTATAAAAAATTAATAAAAGCATCTAATAATTTGAAAAAATATTTACATTTAAATACAAAAATAAAATCAAATAGGAGCTTAGATATAGACCGTAAAAGCACAGGGAGTATTATAAATGATATAATAAAGGCACAAGCATGATGTCAGATGTCCTATCATGTTGCAATCATCACAACATGACCCCACCATTAGCCTACAAAAACGTGAGAGCCCCATTCCCATGAGGAAGTGACTTACACGCCCCCACACAAGGCCCCAAACGATGGGACTCGTTGCATTATGTCCCAAAAAAATCTGAAATAAAAACCCCACCCACAAGGGATGGGAATAGGCTAGGCCGGCCTATAGAGGCCTACGGCCTAACTTACGATAGGGCAGATCATGTCATACTTTTTTATTAAACAGAGAATGTCTAGGTTTTATTAAAAGTTTATTAGCTTAAAAGATCAGGTCACAGACCATTCAAAGAGCCTCTTAGGCCTATTATGCTGACCTATTTAAGTAAATATGAATAATATTATATTTTATACTTTGAATTAAAATAAAAAAAATTTTAACTTTTTCCAGTAATTTGAACTTATTAGTATACATTAATTTTTTGCACATTTAAATGTATTATTATAAACTAGAATTAAAATATGATACTATATAGTTAAATTCTCTAAAAAATCATCTTGATTATCAAAATAGAGTTTAATTTAATTGATATATTAGTTTGCTAGTCTACTTAAACATAGAGCACATTGCTTATTAAAATATGTTCATATAAAATATGTTTTTAAACAGGCTAACAGGTTGTATCAGGCTTTCAAAAGGTAAGGCTCAGGCCTAAAAAGTAAATCTATGACAGGTTGCAGGCCAAGCTTAGACCTTCAAAAAATATGGCAGGCCAGGCTCATGCCTTGCAAAGCCTAAATCGGCATAGCCTATTCCCACCCCCTACCCACAAGCCTCCACATGGACATTTATGCCCTTAACCAAGAAACAGATAACAAAATTGCCACTAACCCTTTCCCATCATAAACAAACACAACGCTTCTAAACAAAAAAGGTTAATAGGTCTTTACCCCTCTGTAATATAGGTCCTTTTCGGTTTTCCCACCTGTAAAATTATTTTTTTGATTTACCTCCTGGAATTTTTTTTTGTTTTGATTTACCCCCTAATAGGCCAAACAAAAACAAAAATTTCTTAAAAAAAAAAATAAAATTGGTTTTTGTTTGGCCTATTAGGGGGTAAATCAAAACAAAAAAATAATTACAGAGAGATAAATCAAAAAAATAATTTTAGAGGGAGAAAAATTGGAATGACCTATATTACAAGGGTGTAAAGACCTATTAACCCAAACAAAAATGATTTCCATCAATCCATTGATGCTATTGACACCTCCTTACAAAATTCATCCAACAATAATGCCCAAGAGTTTGCTAATTGTGATAAAGTTCAAGAAACTCCTCACGACTGTGAGGTATACATGGTTACTTAACCTTTTTATTGTTTGTTCACCTCCTTGCTTTATTGGTGGCCGCTACACCTGGCACTGGAACAATAATGGTCGTCGTATCCACTCCAAGAAGCTTGACCGTGGACTAGCTAATGTGAATTAACGCCTAACCTTTCCAGAGTCTTTCGTAGAGGTACTTTGTAGACTCCATTCTGACCATAATCATATCCTTCTTCGCTTTGGTGGCCTTCCTTTAGTAGGAGGACGTCGCCCTTTCCGTTTTAAAGAAGTTGGATAGATCATGAAGCTTATGTCGACCTTGTTACTTCAGCCTGGAATTCTTCTAACCAAACCCAACTATTGCTCTCAAAAATGTCAAAGAGAATTCTATCATCTTCAATAATGAAGTCTTTGGTAATATTTTCAAGCGCAAAAAGCAAGTTGAAAGGAGGTTCAAGGGTGTCCATCTTTACTTAGAGCGAGTTGATTCTATCCATCATGTTCTTTTGGAAAAAGAGTTGCAAAATGATTATAATCACATCCTATTCCAAGAAGAAATACATTGGTATCAAAAGTCTAGAGAGCAATAGGTCAAGTTTGGAGACGGAAACAATGCTTTCTTCCATGCCCATAAAATACTTTAACTTAAGAGACTATTTTGGTTAACATATTCTTTTTTATTGATTAAAATTTATATGAATCTCACCATAAATTTTAATCAATAAATAAGAATGTGTTAGAGTAACCCTCCCACTAAAATCTAGAAGTGTTCTAAAATTCACAAATTTTTCACGAAGTGTTTATAAATATTTATCTAAAATTTAAATGTTACGAACTTCACAAATTTTTCATGGAATTGTTATAATTAAATGAATTTATTTTTTGACAGGATGAAAAATTAAATTAAGTAGATTATATCCACAATTTATCATAGACGTTTTTGTTTAGAGGGTCATAGATCTTAATATTATTTAATATTTGTTGTAAATAGTGAATTTTTACAATTATTATTAGTAATTTGTAATTAGCCCATTAGTCATTAGTTAGGCCCATTAGGTTAGAATAGCCTATAGCCTATATAAATACATTAGTGGATATACATTATTTTATCTCTGACATATAATATTCAGTTTTCACATGGCATCAGAACTCTCAATCTTGGGGAGTCTTGTTTCCGCATAAACCCTAACCGCCATTTTTTTTTCTTTTTTTTTCGCCTTAACTGCGATTTATTTTGAGTTTCCGCCTTCATTGCGGGCTCTTTGAGATCCTGAAAATTCTGCTCATCATAAATCGATGTTCATTGCAATACTGTTCATCGGTTGTACTGTTCACACTGCAAAAAATATTGTTCATCTCGGTAATGTTCACAGTCGAGACACTGTTCATCGTTGTTGGTATTGTCCATCCGTGCCGAGATTCACCTTGTGTCACTATTCATAAAAATATATTTTTGTGAAAGAAAAAAAAAAAGATTATTTTCTCCGGTTTGAAACTTGTGGATTTGGAGTCTTTTCCCGTCTATTAAGATCTGAATGACATCAATCAATATGTCAAAAGAAGGATTGGTTCAACCCTTTGATCAAGATGAAATAAACAAGGTGAGATCTTTTCTTAAGGAATTGAATAAACCAAAATGTACGTCTATGGCATGCTCAGGTACATCTCTTTTTTACTGGTTAAATTTTGATTTGTGGACTGTGAATTAGAATATTTATAACAACTAGCGAAATGACGGGCACTCCGATTATAAAATTCAAATGGGATAAAATGGTCGAATTGGAGAGGGCATGAGAAGTAAGTATAGGGTGGAAAAAGAAATTCAGAAAAAGAAAAGAAAAAAAAAACGAACCATATTTATTATACGAACCTTGTTTATAAATAAATGGCCCACCAACTACTTCTCTAAATTTGCTATAAATACATAAAATTTGTCTCTTGGATTTAGGGTTTTAAATTCCAAAATTCAATTGCCGCAGCTGCTTGTTTTTTTAACAAAGATCTAATATTTTGTCTCTTGGAGATTTAGGCTTTGAAATTCAACATAGATATGCATGCTGCCATAAGTTTGTTTTAACATCTTTGTTCCTTTGTATCTTTGTTCCTTTGTTTTAACATCAGGTATATGTCTTTTCATTTATGATTACACAACCCAGTTCTATTCTCTGTAGATTCATATGTTGCGTTTACACTTGGTAGATGACGGCGACGAAGAAATAAAAATAATTTTCATATGATGAGCATCAAAGTGTTCCCTGAAAGGTGGGGAGATTAGATCAAGATTAAAAAAAAAAAACGCAACATATGAATCTACAGAGAATAAAATATTAGATCTACCTTAAAAAAAACAATGGAGCAGCAGCTGCGGCAATTGATTTTTGGAATTTGAAACCCTAAATCCAAGAGATAAATTTTATATATTTATAGCAAATTAGAGAAGCAATTGGTGGTTTATCTGTCATGTGAGAGGTAGCTCTTGTGTCCATGTACCACTACTCATCATGAGGAGTTATAGACAGAGTGTGCATTCTGTTGGTGTGTATGATGGTTGTGCTGATGCGACATGTGCTTCATGTGGTCTATGCCCAAGAATGCCTGGTTGACGGTTGAGAGCGGCTGGTTGCTGCCAATTTCCAGTTGTAGGGTATGGACATGGAAGAGTGACCCATGGAGGATATGCCCAAGGTGGATATGCTCATGGCTGTTGTGAGGGTTGATTCCACGTCCCGTGTTGCTAATGGTGTGTGATCGGCCACCTCGACCTCGGTTCCTACCACCACGGTTGTTGCTACCGGAATCGCCACGGCTGCCGCGACCACCTGAGTTGTTGTTATTAGAGCGGTTGGCGCGCATGTGAGGAGCAGCGGGAGCAGGGGCGATTGCTTTCCTATGGAAGGGGTAGCTATGGCTACCCCATAGTAAAAAAAAATAATAAAAAAAAAATTGAATGAGTTGGTATATTTTTATATTAAACTACCCCTTATAATATACATTTGGCTACCCCAAGTTTAATTTTAGGTGAAATTATTTTGACTTTACTTACTTTTCTATCGAACTCAGGTTATTTGATCTTGTCTTTTAGAAATCGGAGGGTAAACACCAAAAAAAAAATGATTGATTGACAATGAAAATATGACGACAACAACAATCTATCACTTCCTCACAAAACAAATATTCTATCACTATTGGTCTAAACATATTTAACGGCACTGTATTATTGTAAAAATAAACCCTTTCTATTTTTAACCACCCCATTCTATTTCTTCATCCTAATATCACAACCTTCAATCATCCTTACTGTTAGATCTAACAATGGTGCGTTTGGAGAACTTTACAATGTATACGAAGGACCGTGCTGCTGCTGCATTGATCTCGTGCAAAGGTATGGTTTTATTCATAGTGTGACGTGTTTATGTGTTTATCATGAACTTTACGTTGCATGTTTCTTGGTTGTTATGATGTTGTTGATGCAAATAGTAATCTTATTTCTGCCTTGATGATATTTGTATTGACAGTGCAAGGGAATGTGGTCCGGCTATTGACAGTGCTGTTAGAAGGGACTTGGTTAACCTTAGGACATCTCACATGGAATATGATATCTGCAGTGTGAGTTGTTATATAATTGATCCCTTATTTGTCACTGTGTTGTGTTGTGTTGTTTTTTGTATGAATCAAATTTGTTTCGTTGAAAAAATTATGGATATGGCAGTATGGTTAAATTGCTAATGATTTGGTCATTGTGTTATTTTATAAGAAGGGAAGGCTGCCTGCTTGCTTTGCAAGAGGATTTGGGTTAGAAGTCGCCCCTTACGCTGTGTTATGTGATCCGAATCAGAATGAGATCGAAGTGGCCATTGAGAAGAGGAATGGTAGGTTTTTATTGCAGATGGCTGGGAGATCCTAAAGAGGTTTTATAAGATTTTTTCCGGCACTTGGATCACGGTGGTGTACGCAGATAGACACCTTTTTGTGTTGGAAGTCAGAGATTTCCATGGACAAGAATTGGTGTATCCACAATTCACTCCTCCTCAAAGATTGCTGCTGGAGAATCATAGGATATACGAGAAATGGCAACTATTACTTTGTTGATATATTATGCATATTTGATCTCAATGAAGTGATCTTTTCATTATGTTGCTGCATGATGTTACAATCTTTTTAGGCGGAGAGGAGGGGATGATCTTGAACAAAGTCATATTAAATGGGTGGAAACTGTAAAATTGGCACCAGACATCATTAACATGAAATTTACACCCATCGTTTCTCTTCTTGAAGGAGTACATGGCGTAAAGCTTTTGGAACGTGCTATTGATCTATATCTACAGTGTAAGTTCTAATCCAATTATTATTGCTGCAAAGTTGATCGTATTACCTCTGGCAATAATTATGATGGGGTAATGAACTTCATTCTGCCCTAGGATCAGTTATAATATCATCAACTTCATAATATAAACTGCAATATCAATCAGGATATTTTTTAAAACAATTTGAAACTTTGTGAATTTAGGATGAGGCTTTCTTAACAATAAAAGTCAGCTGCATGTTTAGGGATCCCAGTTATTATATGAATTTGAAGGAAAAAGTTTTGGTTCTGTGCCTGAAAACAACTCATGAAATAGGCAGAGTTCAGAGGAAATTGAGCTTGAAAATTGGGATATTAATACTAGACTAGACATGACAATTTCTGGACAAGAATAATAAAATGTTGACATCATTTTTTAAAGTAGATAATTGACCCCTCTTATATTAAATAGACAAACCTCATATTGAAGACCTACAATATTTCTTCAAAATAATGGTAGTTTTTTTTTTTTTTTTTAATACAACAGGTTTTCTAACAAGTTTTTTTTTTTTCCTCCTACTTGCCATGACTTTGATTTTCATCTTTGATATGCTTTACTAACATTGGACATTAACTTTAAGATGCTACAGTGAATATATATGTATTATGTTTCAACCGTGTATGCATATAAACCATGCTGTTATAATTGTGTGAATTTTTTAGTTCTATATCACCATATTTTATGGAGTTTATGTTTTTCAAATTTTATAGTCTCTGAGGCCATACCTAGAAGTAGATATTAGTGGGCGACAATAATAAAAGTCAAGGTAATCTCTTAGACATGTTGGAGTATATCTACTATAATCAATTTCCTCTCATGGACAACTATATGTGCCTCTAAGAAAGGCTTGAAGATACCGGTAATTGACGAAAAAAATTGAAGATGTAGATGTAATGTCAAATGTAGTTTACAAAGACATTTCATAATGTTCAATAGTTACTTACAAAAATGTATTGAATTTTCATTATGATAGTGAAAATTGTGATAAAAATGTATTTAATTTTTATTAAGAAGTTTTTTTTGAGAAATGTGTATCATAAAAAAATATTTTAAAAAAAGTTTGTCCATAAATGTTCTTGAAAGACATTTTAGAATGATTTTTATCTCATTATATATCTATTAATTTCTTTTGTGATTTTTAATATGCATAGGTCAAAAGTCCATAGTTACTTCAAGAAAAGATTAAAGATATTGTTAATTGTCGAGGAAGGCAAATATACAAATGTTACATCTAATGTAATTTATAAAGAAGTGATCTAAAATGTTTGTTAGTTAATATTTTTACCGATGCGATATTGGAATGAAGTTTCAATTATAATTTATTTCACATTGTTTTAATTTATATTCATGTGATATTGCAGTCCTAAATTGCTAAATATTAAACTTATCATTGACCCGTGCGATAGCATGGGGTGCGCGATCTAGTTAATTCTGAAAGTAAACACGTGAAGAGTGGAGTACAACCAATAATTTTTAAATTAACTAGTGTGTTGTACAAACTACAAACAAAATACTTTAATCCATATACATATTATATTTGTCATATGTTACTTTATTTTATTTTCTTTCAAAAAATAATGTTACTATATTTTATAAGTAAAAAAGTGTTAATTTATATTATTATGATTTTTTTATTTTATTTAATAGGTACCATGACAATCAAATATTTTTATAGAAGGAATCATCCGTTTCATTAATAAAGATAAACTATAGTACAAGTTTTTCATAAAGACCGAATCATACTACCGAGTCATCCGATTTAATACGGTTCACTCATGCGGTTCGACCAATGATTCGACCAGACTCAATGACCCAGTACTTTGACCGAGTCGATGTCCGGTCCGGTTTTTAAAACTATGGAAGTAAGTATATTTTAGGCTAAAATATGCTTTTGGTCCCTGCAAATATAGCGAGTTTGGGTTTTGGTCCCTGGTAAAAAAAAAATTGAAATCAATCCTTGCAATTTTTTTTGTTTTTTAAAACAGTCCCTGGATCCACTTTCATGCTGATTTGGCCCCTTTAAGCAAACATGGCATGTGCTAACTGGGTCACTAATGCTGACTTGGTATTATTTTATTATTAAAAATTAAAAAACGTTTTAATAATTTATTTTAACATTTATAAATAAAAAAATAAATAACATCGTTATATTAAAACAGATAGCTTCATCTTCTTCATGAAGCTTTTTGGTCATGCTCTCAAACCTCTTCTTACTCCTTGAAAAAAATCACCTCTTTCAAAATTTTCAATCTCCTCCTTCTCTACTAAGAAACCCAAATCTGAACATTAAGTTTTAGAAACCTGGAGCAGAATTTTTATTATTATGCAATAGCTCTTATTTAAAAAAAAAAAAAAAAAAAAGATTTAGAAACCCAGATCTGAACGCCTCAAGCCGCGAATTAAAGTCGAGACTTATAAATTCACAGCCTCCGGATTTAGTGCTGCTGAAACGCAGATTTTGATTATGACTTTAACGTTTTGGATTTCGAATTCGTCATCCTCATGTTACGAGGCTCCATTCTGAAAAACTAAGCAACACAATCGTCACTTTGACGGCGCCTGTGACGAATTCATGGAGCATCGAATCCCATCGAAAGTTGTTAGCAGCGTTGTTGTTGTGGTTGTTGTCGGAGATAGAGGCATAACAGTTGAGAAGGGAAGTGGAGAAGAGAGGTTCGTTTAAGAGGGAAGGTGATAGATATAGGTTTTGTTTTGGGATAAAAATTCAACTTTTCTGTACAGTTTGAAAAGGTTTAGGTGGAGAAGAGATAAGTTTTTGGTGAATATGTTTTTCTGAAAAGAAAAAAAAAATACAGGAATAAGGATTTTTGTGGGTTTTATAAGCTTTTATGGGTGAAGGAGGATTTTGAGGTTGAAGATGAACATTGTTCTTAAAAATATAAGCTTTGCTGGGTTTTATTAACATGACAGCGTTGATATCAGTTTTCTGGGTTTTATGAGCTATGATTAATCTTCATAGACCCATTTCTATTTTCCCCATTTCTATTCTATTTTTCTTGTTATTAACATGATTTTTAAATAGTAAAAATAAAATAATTGTCACTTAGATGCCACGTATACATGTTTACACAGTCAACATATGCTACGTCTGCCTAAAGGTGCCAAATCAGCATGAAAGTGGGTTCAGGAATTGTTTTAAAAAACAAAAAAAAAATTGCAAGGATTGATTTCAAAAAAAAAAATTACCAGGGACCAAAACCCAAACTCGCTATATTTGCAGGGACCAAAAGCATATTTTAGCCTATATTTTATATGCGTAATAGTATTGTGATTTTTTATTATATATTAGTTAAATTTACTATTCGCTTAATTTTTTTTGTGGCCACCTCATAAAAATAATGCTAGCTTCGCCGCTGAGCGGGAGTGACATGATTATTGTTTTCCTGAGAATCCATGAATGTAGAGTTATCGGTCACATGTTGTGTGCGTTTAGCCAATGTCGTCTCTTCTAGGACAGTCATAAAACGAGCCTTGTAAAAATGAGGTAGGGTATCAGAATGACGAAGTTGAGAGCCAAGAGTAGCATAAGCATCAGAGAGGTCAGAAACAAATTGAAGCACCATGCGTTCGTTTGAAACAAGTGCACCAACGTTGGATAATTGGTCAGAGAGGGATTTGATGTGTTGGCAATAAGAAGGTGCGTCTGGAAATTGTTCCATGGTTCCCCGGGAAAATTCTTGTTCAAGATAGAGGGCACGAGAGTTTTTGTTATCAAAGAAAATGTCAAAAAGACGGTCCCATGCTAGTTTTGCAGTATAGTTACCTTCAATTATGGTATGGAGAAAGTCAGTAAAGATGATTCCATAGGGCTGGGTCAGTTTCTTTGAGAGATGGGGAGGAAGAAAGGTCATCAGTCATTGAAGGGGGAAGGATGTCGTCAAGGACCTCAGAGGCTTGAGCATGAATTTTGAACAACTTAAACCAAGTATTGTACTGACTCTTTTCAATATCAAGGGTTATTTTGATGAAATTGGTGATATTGGTCATAGTAAGAGCGGGATGAATGGAGGGAGTGTTGGCTTTGACAACCGGAGGTTCGGTTGTGGTTGTTTTGGTGTTTTGTTGGAGAAGAGGGAGAAGACTCAAACATGATTGTGTTTTGGTGAGATGCTTGAAAGAAAACAAGAAGAAGAGAGGGAGGTCGGCGGCGCGGCTAAGGTTTAGAAGAGGGAGGAGAAATTAGGGTTGCTAAGGGAGAGAGACTCGTATACCATAATAGAATTTTGTCTCATGTCTATTTCATTATGTTGTAATGTGTATTTATACAATGATGTTGTCTTGGGCCTCAAGTATCTCTAACTTAAGCATCAAGTATCTTTAACTTGGTCCTCAATTATCTCTAAATAATATACTATATACTAATAATTTATACAATGAATATATCTAATAATTTAATCTTAATCTTTTCAAAAACTCTCATTAAACTTCTTGAACATTTATAATCTATAAACTTATATATACGAGTCATCTCCGTAAATGAAAAGAAAAAACACAAGGTTATTTCAACTACCTTTTCTTTTCTTTTTTTGAAAGAGGTTATTTCAACTACCTATAAACTAGAAAATTAATCCAAATCCAAACTATACCTAAATCGCTTTAAACAATTTTATCAACTTAATGGATCATTACTGATAGAAATAAATGAGCTCCCTCTAATCCAAATATGGAATACATTGCACAACATAACTTCATTCAGTTTGTCAAATGCTATAAAGATTACAACCCCCCACACCATTTCCTAGAAGAAAGAACCTAACCATCCCAAAAGAATAAAATTACAGGGGAAAAAGTTCTACAAAAAAAAAAAATTACTATTATCAAGATACTTTACACATTAGCTATTTATCAGCATCCTTACTGAATGAGAATCACAATTATGTTAAAAAATAAGAATTACAAAAGAAAAAAAGAATTTATATCCAGAACTTCGGCTTTGAATAATCCACAAGAAGCTTATACTGCTAGCAAAGTTGAATTAGAGGTTTCTTCCAAATCTGGTGGAGGTTTAACATATTTCCCGATTACTTGTTGTCGATGTCGCTTCCTCATTCTATTTAATTTTTCTAAACTCTTTTGCTTCCTCTTTTCTTTCTCCTTGTGCCTTAAACTTCTCTCCCTCTCATATAAACCTTGCCAAAAAACTTCACCGGTTGATGGCCACAACCAGTGTTTATTGGGATCCTCAGAATCTGATAACTCTGCTAAGTCCTCATCCATGTTCTTGAGTGTGCTGTATGAGAACCATTTGATCCACATTTTACCTCTACGGTTCTTGAACTTGTGTTGTTCCTGCATTGCACCGGTTTCCGGGTTCACAAATACCATCCTCCTTGCACTGTGGTAGGCCCACACGTTTACAAGCAGCTCAAGAACCCTTGAATAGCAGTGCTTGTCCTGTAATTTTCATATATTTAGATAAAGTGGCATAAAATAAACAGCAAGATCACAATTTGTTTGAAAATATATTAACTATAATTTCTTCAAAACTATTTGAAGATCGAAAGTATTGAAAATTTACAACTTAACTGTCAAGAATAGGGTTAACAGTTCTAAATTACCATTAACTACGACATTAATTAACCATTGATTATTTTACTTGCACCGACGAAGTAAAAGATGGTCAACTATAGACTCCTTTTATATTTATTTTTTCTTTGTGTCTCTCAGCCATTGGATTAGGCACAGAAAATATGGCTGAACACATGCACAGGAGATGATCTGTTTCCGTATTTTAAAGTAGATTTCTTCGACGAACTATTGGTCAAAATCATTACTTATGTGCTTCCGTAGAAAACTAAAATATTTGTTTTTCAAACATATAGACTTCTATATGAAAGATTAAACCATGAGGATAAAATGGCCAAAACCAAACAAAGGAAACTAATTTTTTGAAGAAGCAAATCACCTTTGACAAACTCAAAGGACAGTGTCCGGTAGAATGATGTTCATCGTACATCTGTGCATCCAATGCATCTACAAACATTCTGCACACAAATTGTAGTTTACATTTGTTAATTAAATTTCAAATAAGTTACAAAAGCGCACTTTTCTTAGTTGATAATCGAGCTGATTTCCAATGAAAGAAATCCATTAATGAAACCAAGTGTGTACCTGGAGAACATCACAAACTCTAAAAATGATCTTGTGGGTAGAGCCCAACTCAGCATGACAGACCAAGTGTCACCATCTACGGGCATGGGAGGCAAAGAATTGGCATCAGCCTGTACCCCATACATTCTCCTCATCGCTTCTGAGAAAGCGGGTCTTCACTCAAACACAAATTTAGAGAAAATCAAGTTTTGCATATACTCAAACTTTCCATATACTCGTGAGAAACACATATAATGGGTTTAAAGGATCTTACTTGCAACCTCCTGCATTAATGGAATCGCAAAATGACCAAAAGTCCTTCTGTGAAGGGTTTCGTGGATCCGTATCCATCCGCACCCAGAAATATAGTGTATCCCCGTTCTTTTTGGATTGGACAGCGTCTAGTAATGCATTTTCAGCAGCTCTGGATAAAGAAGCCTGTTAAAACCCCACGCAAAATGTCAAAAGAAAAAAAACCAAGAATGAGCCATATAAGATATTTAAATAACTACTTCTATTCGAGTTATATTCCCAAAATTGTATGAAGACAATGATATACCTTCCTTGCTGTTGCTCTCCAAGACTGAAATCCAATCCAAGCATTTTTGTGTAAACGATCAATCCTGTTTGCAATGGCAAAGAAGGCTCCAAATTCACCAAGTACATCTCGATAATAAGCATTGTTAAGCAATGGAAGACGAGAAGGTGCATCAAAATCATCTCTCCCTGGCCTTCGACCTTTGCTGGACTGTGGTCATGTGAATACATTGCATTAACAAGAGTGTCATATCATTAGAGGTTATATTGAAATAATAGTTTGACCAAACAATTTGTACCAGATATCATGCTGTTGCAAAAGGAAAGTTATTATTGTACTGCTATCAAAATACAATTGAATATACACTTGTGTACAAACTTTACCAGGGAAACTCCGCGATAAAGAGATCTGTGATGTAGAAAAGCCCAGGCTCCTTCCCCAAAGTACGGTTCATAAATGCTTAGTGGTTGTCCAGTCCGCTCAAGCTCTCCATCGTCTCTTTCGTGTAAATCATTCTTTAACCTATCAGCTTTCTTTGCGTTTCGATATACTTCTTCCCATGTTCCGTGTGACTGCTCTGTTCTATCTTTTAACTGCATTAAAACATGACTTAAGCTTGATTTGGATAAACAACTTAATTAAGCGCTTAAAGCATAAACACATATCATATAAGTGCTTGTGTATAATCTTATTTATATAACAAAGATAAAATAAACTAAAATTATTTTCATATAAGTAGTTTTCATAAGCTGTTCTAGAGAGCTGATGGAAATAAGCTAAAAACAACCTATGGAGATGTCATAAGCTGTTTCCATAAATTCTCCCAAACAATCTCACTAGTACGTGTGCTAGTAAATAAGCTTAAATAAGTCCATTCAACAGGCCTTTAAGTTAAGTTCACCATCCTTGCAAATAAAAATAGGAAAAGATATCTATCAAAAAAATTGCAAAAGATCCAATATGCCAATTTTTTACAAGATCAGTCCTAAATGTTCCTCCTGATCATTCTTCCCAACAATCTTCCTCGTTAACACAAAGAAAAACCTGTTTTTTTTTTGTGTTCCACAATATATAAAGCAATTACATTTTTATTTAATACTTTCTTCATCAAGTATCAGGAGGAAATCATTTGAAAATTCACTGATATTTACCTCTTCGTCCTCTATTCTTTTTTTGGTGATAGCCTTCTGAATATATTTTTCTTCTTCCCATATGGTATATACAAATGAATCATTATCAGCAATAGTCGTAGACGATTTATCTTTTCGAGAATGATTCCAACGGTCTTCGTATTTATCTAAAAACGTGTTGCTTCTCAATGCCCTATTTTGATACGTCGAATTTGGAACTGCTTCAAATAAATGCCACTGCCACTTTTCTTTAACATTAGGGGATATTTCTGAAACTGCCTTAGGAGGAGCAACCTCTGATGGAAGCCTGAGAATGTTCTGAAGTAAAGATGCATATCCATCAATTGCTTCGGATACCATAAGGTTCTTAGCAGTTCTTCTCCCCATTGAGGCAATGTTCCGAGCCAAGGGTGATATTTTCCCTTTTGAGATCACCTCTAACATGATTTGTCTAAGAACCCTAATGTTATCCTTAGGGAAAAGATATCCATTCACCCTGTCATCAACCTAGTTAATGCCAACAACATAGTTAGTAATTTCCAGACAATCATTAACAACATAGTTAGTAATTTCCAGACAATATATGAGAAACTTTCAGCTAAATTAACACTTTAGATGATTGAAGTTATTATAAAAGCCTAATCTAGATTATTGTAGGAAGACTCTAATATAAGATTAATAAAGTACCGAGCAACATCTAATATAAGATTAATAAAGTACCGAGCAAAATAGACCAATAGCATGATGGCTATTGTTGAAATTGTGCAATTTTAGATAAATGGACGAGAGAAAATAATAAGAACTTTGAATATTATTGATAATAACTTGATACTGACACATAAAAGACTAAACACTAATCCCAGTATATAGGCATACATATACTCAATCCTAAATAAATAAGAAAATCAGGAAATAAACAATAATGATGATGATGATAAGTAATATAGAAACCAACCCTAAGATAATCTAAAATACTCTACGATATTTTCTTTTTGACAAATAAAATACTCTACGATTATAAAATGGTACTAGGAATTAATCTAAGACACTCTAATATGATATCAAGATATTATACGATATTTTCTTATATTCTAACAGTTACATTAAAAGATATAGAGTAGGAACATACATATTTTCTGATCATAGAAATATCAGGAGCAATAATTGGTTTCTCGAAGCACATGGCTTTAATCAAAATCTCTGGAAAAGACTGCTCTTCAAGCAAGGACCCATATATCACAACATCTGCCGTGCCGAGAACAGAATCTGCATTCAGATCTCCAGCTATATGCTCTACGGTCCCTTTTGGATATTTCAAGCTCTGTGCCATCGTCTGATGAAACAGATTATACGGCAATGAACAAACTATTTGTCCATAAAATTTGAAAAGAAAATGAAAATAAACATACCTCCAGAGCCACACTGTAGTTATTTGTTAACTCGCCACTATGAACGATGATTCGTAGTTGCGCACTGGAATTATCTTTGGTTAAAGGAAAATCTGCCAAAAGTGGTGACAAAGCCTGCAAAACAACAGCGTGCCCCAACCACATGCCCTTGTACAAAAATTGACTGCCCACAATTGCGATAATGACATCTTCTGGACCGTAGCCCATACTGATGCGCAAATTATCTTTCTGCAATGCCATAAATGCATCTGCTTCTAATGCTTCAGCAGGGGAACCAGGAATGACATAAAAATTTCCAGCATCAAATGAGGAGTATATCATCTGCGGAATCCCATTAAAACATTAGTTGACATGACTAAATAAGTTCCGACAGTGAGAGTTGAGTGACATGCATCAACGTTAAATAATAAATGACTTGTCCCGAGCATATTACCGGCAAGGCATAGTTTGGAAAGACAACAACAGAGGAACGATTGAAAACTCTTCTCCAATCATTCAAAAGTTCAATCTTCCCACTAGCGGTATATTGTCTTGAGCGGTAACCAAGAGCACTGTCTTGAATGATCCATACAAGAGGTACAGACTTGAAAGGTTCCTGCAAAAAACTGTAACAAATAAAATCATTTGTGTTACTTGGATAAAGAAATTAATAGTACATGAAGTATTCAGGTACAATAACTCAGAGTCTGAATATTAGAAAATAAAATAAATATCATACCAAGAAAAGGCATTTCTGGCTTCAAGAGAGCTCACAATGATACCATCGTAGCTGCAAAAGGCAGACATTCGTATCAGATGCAATCAGAATATTAATCCAACAAAAAGAGTAGGTTTTCCCTGTAAGGAACATATTAGTTAGCTCATAACACTAAAGCAAACAGCTGCACCAAAATATTTTGAGTATCGCAAAATTTGAAAGGATTATAAAAAAAATTACAAGGATAAAAAATCTTGAATTGATTAAGATTTAAGAGAATCAAGAAAGCTTCTTTTTCCGCAAACTAAAAATGGACAATATGTAATTGCACAAAGAATGAAGAATTAAAGCTTGGTTGCACTTTTGGTTCTTCTCGTTAGGACTTCTATTTTAACCATTCAGGTAGAAGAATAATTACACGCACGTGTCAAGGTACGTAATACAGACAGCTGTGTCGGCAGCTAAGATTAGTTGGCTTTGATTTTTAGACATTTTGTTTCAAAAAATCATGCAATCAGCTTAGTATAAAAGTAAAAATTAGAATATTAATCGTACTTTAGCCAGTCTACAGTGTAGTCTGTCTTGTCACGAGTTTTAATAATAGTGATGGGAACTCTTAAGTTTCTCCACATATTACGCCCCGGTCCATCTTCAGGTGAAAAGACCTGCAAAGGATAGAGATTATTAGTTGAACTAAAATAACCGTAATAGTAATAATAATAACAATAAATAATTATTAAAAAAATAAAAACAATACTGTAAATGGTGAGGAAGTGATAGCACTATTAAAGAATTTTTAATCTCACTTTGATCAGTCACTATACTCTTAATTTCATATTCATATTATAGAAAAACATTGATCATTTAGCAGGTTCCCCATTTCTTTTCTTTTGCCTAAATAAACTCAAAAGGTACTTTTCCACCATAAATAATATTTAGACCAAAATGTAAAACAAGTATATAGTTTTACCTGAATATCGTAGCCAATCTCTAACAAAGATGTGGCAATTGTTACCATTAGCAATTGTTGTGAATCAACTGATAGTTCTCCAAATACCTTCAAAAGAAATTGAAACTATATAACTTTAAAATGTCAAGAGAAAAAAATATAATAAAATTCCATGGATCAATAACAGCAGAAATTTCAAAAAGTATTTAAATATAATTAATTAACATTAAACTTTCATTTCAATTTTAACAGTTTTTAATTTGTGCAATATCTGGCCCATTTTACGACTCTCCCCGTTTCTAAGAGTTTCAAAGACTCCGTCTCTGATCATATAACCACCCAAGTTCTAAATTTTCAGCTCATTACCACATTTATAGATACAACATTTAAGTTTTACAGTGCAATTGTAGCCACATTTCTCTGCAATTTCAAAGCTACCAGCAACTTCAAAAATCATGATAGAACCACAACTGAAACAAAATTCAAAACATTGACTATAGCCAAGAATGTAATACTTAAATTGAACATTGTTATCACCTCACAAGCTCTATGGATACAAAAGGTGTTTGAAAGAGCAAATTTGAGTTTATCTTATAGTATATGTACTTACACAAATGCTTAAAAGAGCTTATAAAAATAGCTTCGGAAGGCTATTTAAGAGAATTTATCTAGATTATCTAATGACATAAGCACTTGAATACCTATTTGAAAGAGCTTATAAAAATAGCCTATGAGGCCATTTTGAGCTTATTTTCATAAACTCCAGCTCTAGAAGATATATTATGAAAATCATCTATTCAATGCTTGTCCAGAGTCTACCCTCATTCCATCTTCAATAGTAGAAACAACTTATCAAGCTCTTATAATGAGTTCTAAGCAATTGACTAAACTGTTTCTGCCTCCGTAAAACATTTACTTATGTAGCATCTATGGTCAATGTCTCTTCCTCGAATGAGATCGTGCTGTTAATTGATAAGCTCCCTAGACATACATAGGACTTATTTGGACAACCAACTTAATTAAGCATTTATAGCATAAGTGTTCATCATATAAGTGCTTATGCATAAGCTATTTCTATAGCAAAAGATGAAATAAATTCAAAGTGTTTTCACATAAGTTATAAGTTGTTTTATAAGCTATTCTAAAAAGCTTATGAAAGTAAGCTGAAATAGCTTTTGATCATGTCATAAGCTGTTTTCACAAGCTCTGTGATTATGCAAGTAGATAAGCTCAAATAGTCAATCCAAACATACTCAAAGACTCAAAAACAATACATAGGATTGAACTTGCTTCTAGCTCATTCCTACCTACAATTTACTCTAGCTCAGTCCTACCTACAATTTATAGCTTATCGACATGTCACAAGCTGCTTAAGTACTTATACAAGTAGATAAACTCAAATAAGTCAATCCAAACAGACCCATAGAAACTCAAATACACATGCATATGATTGAACTTACTTCTACCTCAATCCTACCAACAATTAACAAACCAAAAACATTCTAAACAAACACCTACATGCAACATATGCATTCTGATCAAAATTAGGTGAACTAACCAATGCCAACTGAGGTTTTCTATAACCAAATCGCTTCCCGGTTCGGTTCAACAAATTGAAATCCGTAAACTTCTCCGAAATCCTCGGCAAAAAAACAGCTACATCCTCACCAATGTCCAACACATACTCCTCGTCATGAAGATGCAAAGTGTTCCAAGAACGCATCTTCACAGCTCTCAAAGACTCTTCCGAATCTTCGACAACCGAAACAGGAAGAAACATTTGAAACACAACAACAAGACAAAGAAACACTACAACAGCACAAATCCATTGAATGTAATCTAGTTTCTTGTTGAATAACAAACGTGAGAAGCTTGATCTAAACCTCTGTGAAAATGGGTGCTTCTCTTTTTTACCAAATAAACTCCCTTTTTTCAATGGGATCGTTGATTCTAATGAACCCATTTACAGTCCCATCAAATTTAAACCATGAACTTCAAAAACAAAAAAAACAAAAAAAAGTTCAAACTTTACCAAAAAAAATGAAAAAATCACATGCAAATAAAGGGTACCCAGATGAAAAAACTTTAATGGGGTTTGAAAACAAAGCAAGTGGAAGTGAAAGAAGATGAAAAAGATTGAAACTTTGATGTGTGGAATGAAGAAAATGGAAGAAAAGATTGTGGGGTGTGAAGATAAAAATGGGGGTGTGATTTGAATTTGATGAGACAGAAACAGCTAAGAAGAGTGAAAAAGAAAGAAAATGGAAAGAAACGAAGATTTAGCGTTGAAAAATGGAAAGAAAGAAGCGTACGCTAAAGAAGACTGTATATGAGCTAAACACACGGAGATGGAGATGAATGAAGTGAATCTAATCTGAATGAATGTCATAACTCATTACCTTAATTTAGTAAAAATATAATATCATAATTTTTTTTTTCTTTTTTTGACCAAAAACATCATAATTTCTTTCTTATCAAAAAAAAATATTTTTTTCAAATAAACTTATCTTAAATGGAAAATCATTTGTCAATTTTTCTTATGCCAAAAATAGAATATTAATTTTATTGTTTTATTAAATCTTTGATTATTTATTAATCTTTTTTTCCAATTTTATATTTTATTGAAAAGTAAGAATTATTTTAATACAAGCATTTTTCAACTAAATGGTGTCAACGACATAGATCAAATTATGTCATAGTGTTTTATCATATATTATATTTTGGTCTAACTCATTAATTTTTAAATTTTTTTCATACTCTCTCCGTCCCGTTTTATCTGAGCCTTTTTTTTTTCTTTTCACACATAATTAAGAAAAAGTGTATAAGTGAAAGAGAGAAAAAAAAATAGTTTTGAGTGTCTTGTTAAGTATTTGTGCATTCTTTCTTATCATAAATGCAAAGTGGAATATATTGAATTGGGAGTGATTAAAGTAGTATTAATTAGAGTTACAATTGGAAAAATGTAATTATTGTTTAATTGAAAAGTGAAATGGGTCAATTTTTTGGGACAATATTTTTTGCAAATGACTCAGTTATTATGGGACGGAGGGAGTAGTTTTGTTGTGTTCATATGTCCTTAGTGATCTAATTATCCTTCTGATCTAATATTCTTACTACATAATCTATAAGTCTTTTCTCTACATAAATGTCCAAACCACTTAAATATGTTTTCTACCGTCTTTTCTATTATAGACCTTAACTCTATCTAATATGATCATTTCTAATCTTATCTCATCTAATTTTATCATGCATCCAAAATAACATTCTTATCTTTGCTGCCCTTAATTTATTGTCCAAACCACTTAAACATGTTTTCTACCGTCTTTTCTACTATAGACCTTAACTCTGTCTAATATGGTCATTTCTAATCTTATCTCATCTAATTTTATCATACATCCAACATAACACTCTTATCTTTGTAGCCCTTAATTTATTCTCATGTTGATTCTTTACTGCCCAACTGTAACATTGCCAACTGCTTTTAGGATTCTGATTGACCATACAAACCAACATGAATTTTTTCTGTGTTTTGTCTTCACTCGCACGCTTTTCATGAAACTTTCCATAAGGTCAGTCATCCCAAAATTGCTTCAAGCCAAGCACCCTTAATTGTGGAGTCCTTATGGAATAGGCTACCAAAAAGAAGATGCATCTTGTTTTCTGTTACCCATTCCATAAGAACTCCACAATTAAGCGTGATAGACTTGGAGTAGTCTTTTGATGGGTGACCTTATGGGAAATATCCTAGAAAGCGTGCGAGTGTGGACAAAGCACGCTGAAAAGACTCGTGTTATTTTGAAGAGTTAGTTGGCAATACTGAAAGTCGTCTAGGATGTTACAAGTAGAGCTGTAAAAAATGGGTTGGGCCCATGGACCAGCTCATTGGCCCATATTTTTGGATCGGACCGGGCCTAAAAAACTAGCCCAAAATTGCACCCAGGCTTTTTCAACGGGCTTTGGGCCGGCCCATATTTCATTTTATTTTTGTTAAAAAACAACATATTTTTAAAAAAAAATATCAACTGATTTATTAACAAAAAAAATATTTAAATAAATAAACTTAATAAATATGAATGAATTTAGCTTACAGTTTTAAAATTTTAAACTTTATAAATTTTTAATTTGATTTAATTGAAAGAATAATCTGGAGTTTAATTATTATTCAATGTTAATGTAAAAATTATTTATATTTTTATGTCCATCCAATCATATTTTAGCATAAAAAATAGTGGTGAGTAACTAATACAAAATACATAAAAAAGAGTGAATAAATTTTAAAAATAAAACATATACGGGCCAGGCCGGGCCGGGCTCTAGAATTCACAGCCCAATCATTAACAGGCTGGGTCAGGATGGCCCATTTCTATAGTCGGGCCTCTCGGACCCGGGCTGGGCCGGGCCGACCCATTTGACACCTCTAGTTACAAGTGGTATTAGAGCAGACCTCTTCAGTACGATGTGGTTCGAGGACGAACCAAGTGGAAATAAACAGATAAACCTTATCTATGAAGAGATTAAGAAAATTGGTTATGAAGCTCACATACTTGATACGACACGGATACATGTTTACTGTGAATCACATTCTTGAATTTTAAAAAATTTCCGTATCTACGTATCGGTGTCGTATCGTATCCGTGTCGTATCAAGCATGCGAGCTTCATAGATAAGAAAAATTGATTAATATATCGTATTCGTGTCGTATCATGTGTATTCTTATCTACGATACGACACCGATACGTAGATACGGGAAAAATTTAAAATTCAAGATGCGATACGGTCAAAATACTTTAATATAAAATTAAATTTAAACTAAATATTAAAATGTAGAATACAATTTGCTCAAAAAAAATGTAGAATACAAATTATACTCAAAAGCAAATAAACAGATAATATTTAGTTCAAAGAAAAAAATATTATTATTACATCTGTCAGTCGCATTTAACTGAGAAGCGTGTTGTCACGCGTGCAGTAGAAAAGTTGTGCGAAAAAATAAATATCATGTGATTAATGAATGCTAAAGTTTTTAATTATGGTTATTTAATTTTTTGGAGTTTGGCAGAGTTTGTCCAGATCTATGTTTACTGTGAATCACATAATAATGCATGGAAACTAGTCGGTGGCAACAAAAACTATTTAAAATAAATATCTTCTATTTTTTTTGTTTTTAAAAGAAACTTCAACTTCTTTTTACTGAAAAAACTTCAGCTTTTTTCTGCTAAAAAATATCAGCTTATAGGACCAGCTTAATGTAGGACTATATAGTAGTACTAGAAACAGTGTGTTTGAAAACTTTTTTAAAGGAAAAAAAATGTGTAAGAATTTAGTCCACTTGTTCAAATAAATTAGACTTTCCCAATTAGGAAATAGAGAAATCTAAATTTGAAAATGAAAACATCGAGTGGCCTTTTTTCATTTCAAGTCAAGAATGTTAAGTGACGACTTTTCTTAGGACTAGTATTATATTTATGATAAATGATATATGAACAATCATTTTTGACAACTTTTGTAACAACTTTCTCTTTTATACTCATATTATCTTTTTACTTTCTCTCTCTATTGCTTTGATTTTTGTGTCAATACTTCATTTCCTTTGTAAAATTTTGATTGTCACATATATCAATGTTCAAATAACACAACTCTATATTTATACAGTCGAAGGAGATGTCCAATAAAAAATTAACTTTTTTTTTTTAGGGAAATAAAAAATTAACTTAATTAGTATTGATTCATGAAACATATGTTGGCACCACATAAAATTAAAATAATACATCAACTATTGTGAGCAATACTATAATAGAATAGAAGTATTAAAATTAGAGTTTAATTTTATGTAAACATGTTTACATTGTTACAAATTATGATCATCTATATATATTTGTGACTTTAAAAGTCAAATGTGACTTTCGAGAAATTATATATGTACATGAGTTTTACAACAACTTTTGTGACAATGTATATTTTCTCTTTTTGTTTTCTTTCTCTCGTGTTTTTTCTATCACGAGCAATTTTTGTATAGTCACAACCACAAATATAATTGGTTTAGGCATACATACAAATGGGAATATGTAAAAAGAAAAAAAAAATCAACTTATTATTATTATTGAAAAATATTGATTAATGTGTATTGTTGTGTGTCTGCTTAAATGATCTGGATTTGTGTCTGTGACTATTTAAGAATTATCTATCCCTCTATCACACTCTCCACATGCTTCACACTCTCCACATGCTACGTTGTTTTATTCCACTTAAGTCTCTCTCTCTCTCAATTTTTGCCATGACCCTCTTCGTCGTTCTCCCATTGACATAGCATATTTGGTATCACGCACAAAATCGTCGTTCTCTATCTCACCTTGAATGTTTTGATGATGATACTTTTGTTGAGGATGACGGTGGTGGTAATTGTTGAAGGTGAGGAGATGACCAACAAAAGTGATGAATGGCGACGATGATGACATGTGACATTGTAGAGAGACAATATATATATATATATATATATAGAGAGAGAGAGAGAGAGAGAGAGAGAGAGAGAATGGTGAGTTTATATTACGAAAGAGAAAGTTGTCTCAAAAATATCCACCAATTAAAAGGTCATGACTCAAGATATATAAAACTAATTATCGTGTCTCACATTATAATAGATCGCGAGGTGTGTATTTGAAAACTTATAGTGATATTGCTTTTTTTTGGTGGTGCCAGGGGTTCGAACCTTGAACCTTGTATATATTATGCATTGTTCATACCAATTGAGTTAAGCTCACGAGGACAGTGGTATTGCATTTAAGTAAAGGATATTGCTCCTTATAACAAAAAAAGTATCACAAATAATTCACGATCCCATATTTAACTAAAAGTTTTTTCAAATTATACTGATGCAATCCCATGTTTTCCGGCCAGCAAGCAAGTTTATTGGGTAGATGCTATTTCGCGATCCGCTCGGGACACATTCTCCTGAGATATATAGCAATGCTCATAAGTAAATGTTACTCTGGAGAAGTTATAAAACATTCAATGTGGTCAATTTGATAGGCACACTGCAGTACTGTACTGTGGTATGGAGGATTTGGAATGATTTCGTATTCTCTTCAAAAGACCCCGAAAGTGCAAGAAAGTTAATCCAAAAAAGAGAACGAAGGTTGAAGAGGTTGTGGATTTAATTAAAGGAAAGTATTTCCTTTATTTTTAGGCAAATTAAAAATATTTCTTAGCAATGGTTTTTAGCAAATAAAAAAACCAATGAGAGTTTCCTTTTTGTTCTATGAGTAGTAGATAAATCTTTATATTATTCACGTGAGCTTAACTCAGTTGGTAAGAACAAATAATATATGTAATGTCTGGAGTTCGAACTTAGGACACAAAAAAAATAAAATAATAGAAATCTTTATAATTGTATTATTATACCACCTGTTTCTCTGTTTTGTTGGAAGAGGTTGTGGATTCAATTAAAAGTATTTTCTTTGTTGTCCATTTTTTGTTATATTGATGTTCAAAAATAAGATAAAATTAGACAATACTTGATTGGAATAACATGGTATTTGATGAAATTACAATGGTATTGTGATTTTGTTGAGGTTTAAAAATATAGTTTTTATCAAAACCACAATTATTCACTATAATTTTATCGAAGTCACCGTTAATCAAATATCCACTTTCTGAGACTATTAGAGATACATGGACGTGAGCCAACATCATAGATGTTTTCAAAGACCTAATGACATTTAGTTAATGATAAATAAATGAATGTAGACACTCATATCGCACACAAATTAAATAATCCGTTTGAGTTGATTTTTTTTTTTAAATATCTTCATATAAAATATTGAAAAATGCTAACGTGTGTTTTAAAAAATACATGTTAAGTGTTATGAATAAATGAAAATATGATGTGGATGTCCATTGTCCCTAGACCTTCTATATTCTTTAACTACTATGACTAAATGACTTTATTGATATTTAATCTCATGACTCTTCATGTAATTGTAAGTTACAACTTTGTATCCTATAAATAGGACCTACATTGTCATGTAAAGATATACTTGTGAAGAGAATAATACAAAGTGTTTTCATCTTCTTCATTCTCTTTTTGTTTGATCTTGTGCATTTACTTTATTTCTTAACACGTTATCAGCACGAAACGCTGACCAACTGAGATTCAAAATTTCAGAGCATACAAGATTGTGCAAAAGAGTAGCATAAAAAGAACATGAATTTTGGATTATGGGTTTATGAGGTTCAACACACATGCAACAATCAGTGTGTCAATTCTAAAGGCACACGTTTTTGAAGTTTTTAAAGATCAATGTGTGTTTCGATTTATTCTTTCGTAATAGATACCATGACTATCATTCTAATGCTTTTTAGTTTATAGGCTTGTGTGACTACGTTTATCCTTATTAACATTTACTGCTGATGCTTATATTTATATGCTGATTATTGTTTGGAGATAATTTGATGCCTAATCATACCACACATAATTGCCGTTCCAATCAACATTCCAGCCTTTGTTTCTTCTGTGACCGATTCCACCATTAAGGTTACACTATTAGTTCATTCATTCTTAAAGTTTTATAACGTAGTGGTAGATGTATGAGTCACATTCATTCTTCAATTTAGCTTTTCAATTGTTGGATTACATCTATGATTTAATGGCAGAACATGTAAAGTTTAAGAATGCATGAGATTAAAACTTCTTTAAGTTTATAAGGTATTCTCTTTACTTCCTTTTATGGTGCTTTGTTGAGGTTGCTCATCAAATGATATTTGATTTTAGTGGATGGTATTTTTCTTGATCCATATTAGTATAATGTAAGAAAATTTTCATTCTTCGTTCATACTATGTTCATGCTAATTAAGTTGCGAAATTATACCATATATATATATATATATATATATATATATATATATATATATATATGCTTCATCCAGATTATCTATTCCACCTTACTTTTTGGTTATATATTTGGGTGAAATTTATGCATGTTATGAATTTGTGCAAATGGTATATTGATATTTAATTTGTTTAACATTGTTGCATCACAATTTTTAGATTTTACTATGAATTTTATTTAACTTGTTTATAGGTTTCATACTATATTTATAAAGTATTTTTCTACTTGCGTCTTGTGACTAAAAATTAATAGATTTATTTTTCTGAAATTTCAAAAAGAATTCTTCAAAATGACATAGGTATGAAGAAAAGATTTATTTATTTTTATTCATTTTAAATTTCGGAAGAATTTAACGTTGAAACATCCCTGAAGGATTGTTCAAAGAATGAATATTATTTTTATTATTGTTTATGAAGATTTGAGATATGGTTCTAGAAGAACTGATAAGTTAACATCAAGCATTTGTGAAAGATTGCAAAATAAAAATATCGTGATTTTCCTTCGTCGTTGTCGATAGAGGTTTGTGGTTGAGTTCTTGAAGAACTAGATATTTGTTCATAAATTAAATTTGAGATCTATTTGATCCTAGTATAAGTTATACAAAAGAAATTAAAGAAAAATTATTTATGCCCCTTGAGATGTATATAGTTCTTGAAGAACTAAATATTTAAATATCAAGCATCCTCGAAGGATAGGAAATCTATTTTATCTTTGTATAATTTTTAAAATGAAAGTATTATGTTACATGTTGAAAATGTTATATATAGCTCTCGAAGAATTAATATAGTTCTTGCTCAAATAAAGAATTTTTTTGATTATTGTAATGAAGATTTAAAATATAGTTCCTGAAGAACTGAGATATAATATTAAATCATCTTTGAAGGATTGTAAAATTGTGATTTTACTTGCTTATTTTTCATAGATAGTTAAGATCTATTTGATCTTAGTATAAATTCTAAGAAAAGAAAAATTATTTATGCCTCTTGTTCCTGAAGTAGCAAAATCAAGAAAACAATATCAAGAAAATTTTGGCCGATAAATCACATTTGTGATCGAACGTAAGATTACAATCAATGATGAAATGATCAAGACATAGAAATTAAAGGTAATATCATATTTTTACATACTTGATATTTATAATTTGTGCTCCACGTATTATTATTATCTTTTTGGTAGAATGCTCTATATAATTGCTTTTCCAATGAAATTTTAATTATTGTGGTTGTGAATGTGATGTTATTATTTCTTTTGAAAATATTAAGTTTAAGAATAATATTATTTTGAATTGGAAACCTTGTTAGTTGACAGGAGAACTATATATGAATTTTGTAGTACTAATTCCTTCTAAAAAGTATATCTATGATATTTTGAGGTCTCAAGCAAGTATTGCTCCTAGAACTTGACCTCGCTAAGGATCACAATAATTTTATGTATATTTTGTTGGATTTTGTTTGTGAACGCAAGATGTATTTTGTGAAAGACTACAAATGATGCTATAATTACGGAAGGCTCCAGAAGAGCAAATATATTATCTTTTGTGAAATTAATTTTAGTATTATATTTGACACTATAAAAATTATAGAAGGCTCTAGAAGAGCAAATATATTGTTATATGGAATAATAGAATTACGTACTGAGATGCATTATATGATATCCATTAGAGCATTATATGAAACTAATTTCATAGAAATTTATTACGTTTCAAGGATATCATATTGAAGAAGAAGAAAAAGGTTAAATATATCTATATTACGAGATTACTTTGGAGAAAATAAGTGTAGTGAAAAGAAAAAAAAAATTGATTTATACTACATATATTAGTGCAATGGAAACACATATTTTTTTTTTTTTTGGGTCAAGTAGCCTAGTGGCTAGAGCTCACACAATTTAATTGTGGAGAAGTGGAGTGTCCGGGGTTCGAACCCCGGCTCCTGCATATAATATGCAATATCCCTACCAACTGAGCTAAGCTCACGGGGATTGGAAACACATATTATTGTAAACCAGAAGTTTACAAATTGTATTAAATTTATCGTTGGCAAGACCGGTTGGGTTATCCAGATCTATTATGATGCATAAATTAGTTGAAAATAAAATAAAATTAGATATATGTTGAAGAGCCAGAAGATTCTGCAATCCAGTAACTATGGTATTACTAGTTCCCATGGAAAGTTGACAATAAGAATGAGTCTCTCACTTATATAAGGTGATATTTAAATTAATATAATGATCATGTGAATCACTTGGATATTATAACTAAATTATCACATGTATATCCATAACCAGAAGTTTGTGAGATTATTATGTCAACAAATTTGACTAAGAGTTTATTTTAAGAACTTTTCAGAAAGTATTCGATAATCAGAAAGTATTCGATAAGTATCATTTGTCAATTGATATTGAATAACCGGGAGCATATGCTCATAAAAATGGACTTGAAGATCCATTCTTTAGACGTCTAAAGTTAATTGTATAATTGATACTTATTAGACCATGCCTTATAAACTCTATTTTGGTTATGGGACCATATCTTATAAACTAAATTTTGGTAATCAACAAGTTGTTGAGATATTGATTCGCATCAAGCCAACACAATACTATATATAAGTTCTCCCCTTAATTTATCATTGGTTTTTGGTTAAAAACCTAATATTTCTCATCTAAGTGGATGTTTGGATGTGTTGCGTATATCACAATTGCTCCAATATAATGCACTACGATAAATCTCAAAAGAATATTGGGAAAAAAATATTTGATATGAATCTCCATCTATCATTAACTGTATTGAGCCAACTTATTTACAACCTAGTAGGCTGATTATCAATTGATGGGTTAGTTTTCCCAATATTAGGGGAAGATAATAAGAAGCTGAACATGTGAACCTGAAGTTCCAAATAAATTATTTGAAAGGAAATATTATTGTCTCGTCTTGATCCTCAAGGTATAACTCAACAAAGGTAAATAAAGGTCAATGTCTACCATTTATTTTTAAGAGACATATATTCTTTAAAGACATATTCACTTAAAGTGAATTCGAGAACTTTTTTTGATTAAGTTCTGTAGCACATGAAAGGCTCAAATTATATGAAAGATGTGCTACAATATGACTCACTTGATAGTGATATATGAAACTCCCTGAAGGGTTTCATTTGCGTAATATATACTATTAAAATTATTGAAAAGATGACATCATTTGTCCATTTTAAGGATTTGAAATGAATTTATTATAATCGATTTTATGATAATAGTATAAAATATTAGAAATCCTGAAGATATTCTAAAATTTGTTATTATATAAATGTTGATATGGACAAATCTAATTGATTATATATTAGAATGATTGTCATGTCACTTGATGTGAGTAAAGATCATGTCCTCAAGAAAATTATGAACAACTTGAATTGGTCAAGTGAGGACACTAATGTATTTTGCTTATTATTTATATATGGTGGTATTTTAGTTTTGTCAATACAGATATTGCAGCAAAGTCAAGCATGCAATTTGTACCTTAGAGAAAGAACAATATCATTCAATCGTTCGAAAATGCTAACACCACATCAAGGAAGTGGAGAATGTTCTTTCTTAAAGATTATGATTTTATACATACAAGAAACTTGCGGTTTTCCAATTTTAAGAGGAGGTTCTTTCAACAACCCAATATGAAGATATCTCATGAGCCGCTAATTTGGAGAAGAGTATGAAAATAGATCATACCTTTCTACAGAGTCACCGCCAAGTAAAATTTTTGAGTAACCAGTATAAAAGATTATTGAAATTTCTTCGTTGTCTTCATGAGGGGAAGACAAAAATGTATTCTACACTCTTTTTTCCTTAACCATGGTTTTATCCCACTGGTTTTCCCGGTAAGATTTTTAATGAGGCAGATTAAAACACAAAAGGTTGTTGTACTCTTTTTCCTTCACTATATATTTTTTTTCCATTGGGTTTTTCTCTAATAAGGTTTTAATGAGGCACATCCTTCATGGACATTCAAGGGGGAGTGTTATGAATAAATGAAAATATTATGTGGATGTCCATTGTCCCTAGACCTTCTATATTCTTTAACTACTATGACTAAATGACTTTATTGATATTTAGTCTCATGACTCTTCATGTAAATGTAAGTTACAACTTTTGTATCCTACTATAAATAGGACCTACATTGCCATGTAAAGATATACTTGTGAAGAGAATAATACAAAGTGCTTTCATCTTCTCCATTCTCTTCTTCTTTGATCTTGTGCTTTTACTTTATTTCTTAACATTAAGGAACTATATATGATAATTTTCGTATCCAATTTTTTTTACGGATTGTATTCAAATTTTTAAAAGAGCAAGAATTGCTTTTTTCCAGTGCAAAAACTCTACTTTTAAATTTCTTAACACGTGTCATTAAAACAAAAGTTAATAAACCTTAAAATATTAAAAAATAATTTTGTGATGTCAACCTCAAGAGATTTAACACAATTGTGTTATTAAAGTTAGATTTAAACTCATGATCTCTAATTAAGTTGGAATTTGGAAGAGATATTTTTATTTAAGCGTTCTTGGTTATTTAGAAATGATCAATTAAAATGAATTGAAATAAAATAAAACACTTTCAGAATTACTTCTTGTTTTTTTTTAGTCAACACTTTCATAATTACTGATAACATAATTGAAAAACTGAGTATAAATTATCTATATTATTGGTTGTACGAATGTTTAAGTTCATATATAATTCTTGATGAACATGAACATCAAAAGCGTTTGTAGTCCAACGGTTAGGATAATTGCCTTCCAAGCAATAGACCCGGGTTCGACTCCCGGCAAACGCATTTTTTTCATTTTGTTATTTTTTTCTTTGATGAGACTTGATACCATACTCTGATTTCTGGTTCAACTGTAGACATCAAAGTGACCTAATTTTATGATGTGCCAAAAGGTTTTTGGTCTTTCAATGTCACACGGCATTCCTTTCCACCACATATTAGTTGTATGTATGATCTAAGAAAAATAAATGCTGTAATATCCTTGAGAAAACAACCTTTTACACGGCATTCCTTTCCACCACATATTAGGTTTAGTTATGCTAAAAAAGGGGATAGACATCAGAATGAGTTCATCTTGGAAATTTTCAGGAAACACCAAAACTTTAAGGACAAGAAAGTTACTAATAAACCTTTGTTTGCACACCATATCACAAATATGCATCATTAGATCATTGGAAATTTAGAGGGATATGGATCACAAAGTAAAAAAAGAAAAATAATAGGTATATATAGATCACAATTCACAGGGGTAACATTGATGAGTAGAAGGTCAAGATCCCAGCCATTATCATTGCCAATTACTATACAATATCATTATTCAAAGGCTTGAACCAGAAGCTAATTAATTCTGAGTGGAGGCATAGTTCAAGGAAAAAGAATTAAGCATCCAGGTAGAATAAAGGAATAACTCCAATCTTTTTATCTAAAAAACAGTACATCTACACATCCTTAGGTGGTATTATGAATCATGAGAAAGAACCAGTCTTCAGTTTTGGCGTTTTCTGCTTGACAAAGAAAGCTGATAGCACACTTCTGCTGCGAGTAGGGGTTTGGGAAGACTCGCGGCGATATGCGTTGTCAAATGACCTGAACCCTGCTATTGGTTTGGAACCATCCAATGCATCCTGCAGATAGAGAATTCTGAGTAACTTATTGACAAAAAAATTATTTCAGATTTTAGAAAAACAAAGGGAACATGAATAAATGTACTCTTCAACTATAGTGGTCAAACAAAAATTGCTAGCTGGAAATATTGAAGACTGTATCAGATATTTGGTTCACTAATTGGCAGACTATGCTAACATATATTGGTTCGGTGCAAGTCAAATAAAATGAAGAATATTTTTTCCAAGATAGAACCATTCAAAATTTAAGAGTATTAGATGATTTCCAGTCACTTGAAGGAGAGTGAATACAGACATAAGCCAACACACCCATAAAATATTCACCGCTGCATTGTTTTGTAAGAACATAATACTAAAAATATGAGCTGCTTCTACCCAAGGACTAGAGGAAAACACCTCTCAATCAATCATTTCTTGCGAAAAACTTATATTGGTGAAAGAGATAAAGAACAATGGCCTGGACTTAATATGAAGCAGTAATTCTAAAGCAACCTCCTATAATTATCAGTTGAGGCCCTCAAATTCTCCCAAAAAGTCTTAGACACCAATTATTAATACTTTATCCCATGCTAGAAAAGTAAAATGACTCTCATTGAACCAGATTTTATGACATTAATGAGGCATCTACACCTATATAGATTATAGACTACTACTGCTACTAAAATGCAGAATTTTATAAACTAGTGCAATGCTGAGCTTATTACCTACAAACAATGTTGTCAAAATCGAGATCTTAAATAAGATCGAAAAAGGGTAGCAAGATTGTAAAACATAAGATCGCAACCAAGATCAAAAGATCTTACCCAATGAATTTTGTAGAATCGAAAGGAGGTAAAGAGATTGTAAAACATAAAATCGCAACCAAGATCAAAGGATCCTACCAAAAAATATAATACTGGTACACACAAACACACAGTAGTACTAGAACAGGGGTATTTTTGGAGAAAAAGGGGGTGTTGTTAGAAAAATGTTAGTTTTTTTTCAAGAAAAATACATTTAAGTGTCATGTACACTAGTTTTGGGCCAAGCGCCCAAGCCCATTACACTTGATCGGGATTCTATGCACGATCTGGATCGGTGAGGCCTAGTGAAATGGTATACTCCAGGATTTTGGTATTTAAATCGGGATTTTGATAAATATGCCTATTAACTATTAATCAAGTCCAAGCCATTGAAATATTTCGCACAAGATATTATTTGGTAGATAATAATAGAAATTCAACACCTTTTTCCTTTTTAATCAAGTCTAGCTAAGCAATATCAGCAAAAGATTAACAAACAGGTTTTAGAACACTAGCAAACAAGCAGAGTATAGGTAAGTGATAATCACAAGTTGGCCATCAAACGTGGCACCGCCACTTTCAGTTCTTGATAAATAGTATGCAATTACCCTGCGTGTGCCGCCCAATGTTTGCACAGGTATAGTAGAAGTAGGAACTCCATTCGGCAAGTGAGTATGTGCTGGTGACGATTTCATCCAAGTGCTCTCTTCATTATCTGTAGGTCCATAACCAAGGACTATAAGGAGATATAATTTATGCATCAAGAAATAATCAACGCCTGGCTAATTTAACTGAATTATTATGTATACAAGATACAACTATATCCCAAACCTAAAAGATGGAAATATCCAGAGGCCTTGGCAGCAAACTTTGGGTTCTCGATGCTGCAAAAGAAGATGTCATATGATAATGCCATTCATGTTTAGAGCTGATAACAGAAAACACAGCAATATTGTACAGCCTCATTCTATAAAATTTTCCTGAACTTACTTTGGGGAAGCCTGCGGAGTCCCTTTCAATGTAGACTTAGTCTCTGATGCTAAATGCCATGAAAGAGTTTTTGCTGGAGGGGTACCTAGATATAAAAGTATATATTCTGATTAATAATACTGCACTATTCACTTATGAAAAAAGTACACCCCTGGCCAAAAACTCAAGGAGGGACAAAATTGACCCCATGATGCACCTGAAGATTGAAAACGAGTTCTGGTCTGAAATGAATTCTGTTTTGCATCGATCTGTATGTGTGGACTGAAATGCACCTTTTTATTGACAGAATCTAGCTTGCATTGTTAAACAAACATGCAGAGAATCATTAGTAAAAACTACAGGTAAAGATATGTAGTGCCAATAATCACATCCAGATGAACATAAAAGCAGTGAAGCCTACTTGGCAAAATATAGTGCTTATGATGTCTGGGAATGAAAGCCAGCAATTGCTGCTGCCGAAGACCTTCTTTATCCGTGTAAATTTGGCAAGTATGAAGTTTCTGCTATTAAGAAAATATGTTATTTCAACTCCAAAAGATAATTGTCTATCAAAACAAATTATCTAAAAAAATGCTGTAATTACCTGATTTATTGTAGAGACCTTCAAACCCATAGTTGAGACATCCAATGTGTGCTGCTCGAGAAGGTCAGTTAACTTGTATGCAACAGTTCCAAGATGATCAACAGCATTCACAAGGGCTCTTACAGCATAATCTTTCAGGTTGTCAAGTACCCTAATTAATACCATACAGCTTAAAAAATTCAATACAGCTCAAACACAAGAATACGTGAAAAGAAAATGTTATCGACAATGGCACCCGTTTATATCTACCTTAAGACTATGAATGATCCTATACTACTAATGGAACCCACCCCAACTAGTCACCAAAATTCCTAGGGACTCAAATTCCCATATCCTTTTAGGGATACTAGAAGAGGTTAAGGTTGTCTTCAAGAACGAGTTTAAGAGAAAAAAAAACATTTAACAAAAAGGAAATCCTTACATTTGTTTCTGTTCACTATGGAGATAAGATTTCTCACAGTATTCTGCAGCAGAATAAAGTTGAGGCCGCAGGTTCTTAAGTTCCTGAAATGACCAAAATATGAGGATCAAATGAATGTCCACACATGTTTCAAAATAGTATGCGCAACAATCAAAGAGGAAAAAAAGAAATCAAACAATAACATTAGAAATTATGCACCCGTACTAATCCTGTATACAGTGACAACTCTTATGCTACATTGAAAGGCAACTTGTTTATCTTTGGACATAATAGAACCTTTTGAATCTTGATTCCGCAAATAGCTACTTTTAACCAATGTTTTTAAAACCAGACCGGAGGTTGAATCGGTGAGGCTTTTCGGCTATGATTCAATGATTGTTAAACGGAATGACAAAGAGAATGTAAAAGATAAGAACCGGTTGAACCAACAGCAATTGAACCGATCTTATCCCAGTTCAACCAAACTAAGGGATAACTAGAATCAAACCGACCAGGAAACTGGCCAGTTTCTGATTGAATTGTCCGGTTCAGTTTTTAAAACCTTGGTTAAGTTAGACTACATCCCACCAACTTTAGTTGCAAATTTCCAATCATCTCATTATTCAGGAAATCATGCTAAACAGTCCCAATTACTGTTAAAATCCTAAATTACCCTTTAAAATATCCTCTAAATCTCTGAAAGATTATGTATGAATATTATACAGTCTGTTACAGCCCGATGCAGCCGTTGCATGCAGTACGCTACATTGTTGTGATCCAGATTTTACTGTGACTGCATAACGCAAGGCGGTCCAAAATTAAAAAATTGAATTCATAAACACTATCCGTGTAAATTTAGTTTACACTATCAATTTTAACCGTCACATCATTAAAAACGTTTGACTTTAATTATAACTGCTTCTAAAGTCACATGTGATTTGCAGACAGTTAAACTCAAAATTAAAAGCCTTATGAGAATAGTTTTCCCAACATTAACCAGATACAAACTCCACCTAACAAATGCAGATCTGAACTTAGCAAAAAAAATACTAAAATAAAAATAAATAAAACAGAGTGAAAAAAAAGTGAGAATTATGAGAGAAAGAAAGAACCTGCAAGGCGTTGACGAAGCTCTTACTACGTTCCATGGAGACTTCATCAAAAGTCATGGCGGAGGAGTTATGAAACGTCGTCGTTGGGCGCTCCAACTCCATTGTTAACTATAACGGAAACGTAACTAACTAACAGAATTAAGGAAATTAAGAAGTTGGATTAATCAAATCAAATTGCACAAGAAGAATGTAATTAGAAATGTAGCAGAACCGCCATTGATGAAGTTATGATTGATTAACAGAGAGAGAGAGAAATGAAAGGAAGTGTATTTAATGGAAATGCCACGTGGAAGGTGAGTTAGTTGAAACCAACTTCCACTTCACTCCATTTAGTACCCGACGGTGGGTTTGTGGAAAAAGACTGAATTAACCTTATGGGTTGACGGTTGACCTAACACCACTGGTATTTAGGAAAATAAATAAGTTTTTTTTTTTTTTTGAATAAAGGAAAATAAATAAGTTATTGTCTGCGTCATTTTGCAATCAATGTATTCATATGATAATGTATTTAATATTTATGTATGTATTCAGAAATCTGTAGCTGTTGTACATCATTCATCATTGTTGCAACTTGCATTCACCAAATATTAAAAGAAGGGTGTTATTTAGATGAATTTAAATACTAGTACGCAAATGTAACAAAAACAAAAAAAATAGTATGCAATGTTGTACCAAAAAAATAGTATGCATGATAAGCATACAATTATTTTAAAACATATCTTTTAATTCATGTGTAAAATAGTTTTCTACCGTGAATGTATAGTAATTAAACTCTATTTAATTTTTTTTTAAGAAAATGTTATTTGGATTCATAAGAGTCTGATTTTATATCTATAAAGCACAATTACGATATGTGTGGTGTTGGAATCAATGAGAGAGAAAAAAAATTAAAGTTAAAAATGAAAACTAATATGGATGGACTAGAATGAACGTTAGCAAGGTAAATGCTCGCACAACAAACAACAATGTGTGGCAAAGAGATACTTCCGATGAGGAGGAAGTTCTTCTTTGTTGTGGTGGTTGAGGGGGAATAAATCTGTAAAAGAGATTAGCACTTTGACGTTCAAGTCAATATAAGACTGAGGAGAGAAAAATATGTGAAAATATGGTAAAGTGTGATGGTATCTTGAATATGACGCGAGATCAGACTTACATAATTGATAACAACGTAACCGTCTCTTGGAAACGTGATGCAAGATGTGGAAGGCTATTAGAGATAAGTTCAACAATCGAGATTTGAATTGAAGCACTCTTGTGCGGGGAGGCACACATGACGTCCATTGTGCTGCTCTAAGCATCAAAGATTACAGGTCAATGGACATCTTGTTTCAATTTGATTCCGAGAAATATTTAACATGCAAAATTTAAAGTGAATTAATAAAGCACCTTATTTGAAAAAAATTGAAACAAATTGTCCATTGACAAACAATAATGCATATACACTACCAAAAAAAAACAATAATGCATATAGTAAGTAGCATGGCATCTTACCTTTTTGTAGACAAATATAACTCGTTCAGCTATGCTAATTAATTCATGAAAAATGATTCTTAAAGTTAAGGCACAATTTTATTTTATTTTCTATATATTCCTTTCAAAAAATAATCAAGTTTGATGTATTGAGTTTTGTTCGTTCCACTAGACTCAACGTCAGTTTGTAAGTTAATGACCAATGCAGCGAACACAAAATATTTTTTGTTGTTTTTAAGGTTTTTCTATTATGTGCAAAGAATGAAGACTTTTTTTTTGGTATTATGTGCCAAGAGTGAAGAATGATCTGTTGAGAAAAGTGATGTGAAGATCATGGAGGACAAGATGCTAAATGTGTTTGACAGCAAGAAGAAGTTGATCACGTACAGCAATGTTTGGTTGTTTTCTTCAAAAGAAAAAAAGTGTTTGGCTGTTGCTGTGAGCAGAGAAGAGACAAGGTATGGTTCTTAATTGGTCTCTACCTCAAATAACATAGAGGTTCCTTCGAGCAGCTGGTAGAAAGCAGATAAGAGAGTAAGTTAGAGATCATATGTACGTGGTCCTATGCAGACTGCATCACTTGGGGCCAACAAGTATTGTGTCTTTCCTAGATGATTTCACTAGAAAGACATTGATTTACTTGATCAAGAAGAAATGCGAAGTGATTGAAGTTTTCAAACTAAAAAGAACATACGGTGGAGGAGAATATGTCTCGGCTGAATCAAGGTGCTATGGGAAGAAGAAGGAATACTTCATTTAAGTCACACCACCTTACATTACACACCTAAACACAATGACACTAAAAAGAATGAATATATGTTGAAAGGAAATGATTGGCCTAAGAACCTATGAGGAGAAGTTTTATTCATTGCAGTTTACTTTTTCAATAGTTGATAAAGATAATTTGGTTAAATCATCGTTTTTTTACAATTAGGTTGACACCTTAAAACTACACAACATTTATCATAATTAAAATACTTTAATAGTTGATAAAGATAATTTGATAAAATCATCGTTCTTTCTCTTTCATTTACCATATTTTCTTAGTATGCATGAAATGTACAAATGTGACACTTATTTCGAGACTAAGGAAGTCATAAAACACAGTTTTTCTCTCATAGTTTATTTATTTATTTATTTTAGGATAAACTAAATAGTGCTAAAAATATGATAGTTTTGTACAATTAATCACACGGTAACCGTTTCTAACGGACAACTTAGGAGGCTAACACATTGCCTACTCCTAACTAACTATCACATTCGTTTTTTAGTACAAGATCATTATTTTTAGACTTTTTCTTGTTTTTCCCATAAACATATTAGATTGGTGTCGATTTCTGACGACTTGGCCGTGATAAGTGTACTCAAATGAATTTTAACCAATCAAAAAGTGTATATTAAAGAGTGTATGTTAGCACTCCTTAAAAAAACAATATACATATATGTAATTTGGTGAATTCATATACTAGTTTAATTTGTACCAATTGTGGTTGGATTTACCAGATATTGTTACTCCCCACAACCTTACATTACATGTTTGAATCTTGGTTGAACAATGTATTCACATGTAGCGTTCAATTGTACCACGAGAATAAGAATATATTTCTTGAGAGATATCTGGAAGAAAACGATTAGATTTATAAATTTCAAAACACATGAATCTTATTTATAAGTAGTAGTTCAACTGATAAATGCTAAAATTAATAGACCAAATATATATGATGTCCTAGATTCGAATCTAGAATCACTCATTTATGTGTGAGTTTATGATGTTATAGTGTATTTTGATATTAGACCTATCATTGCATCTAAACAATGTAATTCACACAATAATCATTTTACTAAAATTAAAAATAAAAAAAAATTAATAAAATAAGATGTTTAATTTTTTAAAAGAATTTGATATTAGATGACTTTTCTTTAATTTTTTTATAATAAGATGCTTAAAGTATTTCTGAGTTTTAGCTATATATGCTGCACATATGATATAATTGATAGAAATAAAAAAATTAAAAAAAAAACATTAAAGGTAGGCTATATACACACAAATAAAAAATACAACAACACCGCCTCAATTATAATAGTACAACCATTGCTAATAATATACAATAATATTGGGGATATTAGACACTGATTTGTTACCCACCAAGGTGTGAATCAATATTTAATTAGGTCATCTTTCATTTTCTTAGATGTGGATTTAGAGTGAAAGGTACATAACTGATGATTCTCATCAGACCATCCAATGAAATTAAAAAATCAATGCATATATCCAGTTAGAACATGTTTCAACACTAAAATCTTTGCATATAATCTCTAAAAAAAAAAGGATTTGCATATAAAAAAACAGTTGGTGCACTTCAATAAAATCATAAGTATTCTTTCTTTAATTAAAATCATTATTTCTTTTCTATGAAACAAAATCATAAAGATTAACTGTGTAAAATGAATTACTGCATTACATTGCATTGAATGGGAATACAGACAGTAGCACTATGTATATATAGAAGGGTCTAATTTTATCAAAATAAAAACTAGTCAGTTTCCAACATTTTTGCTACTAATTTTGTTTTGACTCCGATTCTAATTTAAAATAAAATCAACTAAAATACAATACCCAAAAAAATTAAAATAAAGCTGTACCCAAATCTAAGAATGAAATATATATTATTGAATGTCTTAGGTAGTGGGTTGAAGAGAACCTGAAATGGACTATATACTTTGCTGGAAAACGTGATATGGGTTAAGAAAGATGAAGTAACGTCTTCCGGTTGTTCATCGTTTGTTAATCATTCTTTTTTCTCGACTTAGTTAAGTCTTTTTTTTTTTGAGAGAGCATTGTGGGATTTATTTCTTCATTCATGGTTAATTGTCGTTTATGGGAGACTGAATTAGGTTTCGTTTGTAAATGTGTTTTAATTTTTTTAAGTTATTAAAATGTACTCATATGGGTGGTTATGCAAAAACTTTTTTTAAAGGGGTGTAAAAACTTATTTTACAAAGGTAATCTTAGAGATTGAAATAATTGTAATGAGTTACACAGCAAACTTATATGTGAGAGTTTGATTTGAGAGTAAGAACGTAGCCAAGGATAACATAGATTGACAAAATGGGAAATTCCATGATGGCTGAAGTAAGATTTTAGTTTGGAATATTCAGTACCTCCATTGGTATATGGACTTGACTTTGCGAGTGTAAAAGTTTTCAATTTTGGAGTGAAATTGAGGAAATATGACAGCTACATCTATTTTACATTTTAATGGATAAATCCTTAGCGTGTGAAATATGGCTGACAATGAACCGAACCAACTCCATTAAAGTTTGTAATTTGATTTGACAATTGCTTTTTCGAACTTGAGCTGAAAATTAAGTTCGTCAACTAATTGAGCTGAACTTGAGCTATATGTAGTTCGACTCGTTTGATTTAAATGCTTAATTTTTACATTTTTATTATTATTTTTATTTAAGTAATGTGCAAAACAATATTCAAATGCTTAATTTTTACATTGATTTAAATGTTATTCTTATTAAGATATATACGCATAAATATAATACTGCAATTGTTTGAAATGTACCGAAATAATGATTGAAACATTCAAAATCAATAAATATTATTAATGACAATTTATGGATTTTGTTAAAAAAAAAAAAAAAAAAAAAACAGGTTTCAGGTTTTCTCGGCAGTTAACTGCCGAAGTTTTCAGTAGTATTCCTCGGTAGTTTACTGCAGAAGTTTTCCTCGGCAGTTAACTGCCGCTGGTTTACTAAAACTTCGGCAGTTAACTGCCGAAGGGCATTTTCGTAAAGTTCTCGTGTGGCACAACCTTATGTAATGTGTAAACAGCAATTCTCTAACTGGGTTGAGGGACCAATTTAAGTGATTAACGTTTGCAAGGGTAATTTGACAGGATTAACGATTACATGGACCAATTTTTAAATGATCCCTAATTGCAAGGACGAAACACATATTAAAGCCTTTAGTTTTTAAGGATTTCAAAACTAAAATAGTCCCGCATAGGAACATGCATGAAAAATGGAGGATATGATCATCTATAATAAGAGAAACATATGACACAAGAAGACAAAACTTAATTTGGTGGTTGCATACCGGTGTTAATTACTATGCGTAATAATAGTCTCGTCCAATCCATTAAAAATTGGTATAAATTCCAATATATTTTATGGGTAACAAAAAAAATTTAAATTATTTGACTTTTGAGTTACGTGGTACAAGTGGCTTTACTTATTTCCATACCTAAAGTTATGTGCTTTGAACAAAGGAATTAAACCTAATAAGCCGAACCAAACTATTCGTGAACTTTAAAAGAGCCGTACTCGAGCTAAAAAAAAAGTTCGTGTCAAGCTCAAACCGAGGTTCAGACCTAGTCAATTCTTAACGAGTCAAATCGACTCAAACAGATTCGATTCGACTCGGCTCATTTCCAGCCCTAGTGTGAAATGATCCACAAATCTAATAAAGACAACATTTTTTTAGTGTAGCTTTTTTTTTCTTCCATATTTACCTCTTTGTAACCACTACTTTTTAAAAGAAAAAAAAGCTATCAGTTGCATATAAACAAAAGGAATGGATTTCCTCTCGTGTGTTTTTCTCCAGTTTTCTATGGTGTGGAATCTAAACCATTAAATGTATATATTATCTATCTTTATTTCAAGTTTTCAACATTTATATTTTTAATCATTAATTTTCTTTTTCAAAAACTGAGATTTAACCAGACCATGCCGTCACGGTAGATGATTCATTCCCATAAACAAAAGGAGAATGAACCTTGTTTTTCTCATACAAAATTGGAGAGTAAAATTCATCAAAAAACAAACTTTGAGAGTAAAATTCATCTAGAAAAAGGGAGAGACTCAAACATAGTTTTATTAAATTCCTTTGTATTGCTAACAATAGGATTGTTTGCTTTCACAAGGATATAGAGCATGTCATCATAGTTGTACTACATGAAGGAAACTGCAAATAGATATGGAATTATGTTCATTTTCTCTGTGATATTGTTATTCGAGTTCAACTCTTTTCTTCCTTAATGTTTTTTTTGTGTCTTTTTTTTTTTAATACCGTAATACTCTTACACCGACAAACATTGTCAATTATTAAAATAAAATTAACTCTTACCTTACACACTACTACTAATACAACTATTGTCACACACCACACAATATTTCAGAATAAACTACAAAGTATTATACAATTAAAAATTTGTTAACAGAGGAGAATATATGTTTGTATACAACAAGTGGAAAATCAATTCAACACATTTTTCCTACTACTGCAACATACAAGTTCCACTAAATTTTATTTAATTTTAATTACTTTGAATAAAATTGTACATTCAATCCACTTCCATGCAATCTTCTACAAATGCAACTATAAAGGTATTGATTCTAACAAAACCAACGCAATTTAAGAATATTGAAAAAACATAGTGAGTAGATACAACATTTGTGTAATCTTTTTCCAAATGTTAATAAGTTTTTTTTTTTTAAGTTTGAGATCATAAATTTGTACATCGATCTAAAAAAAAGTAGGTGTGACAGTAATGAAAGAAATTAGTTTATAACAATGGATAGCTTCTATCTTTCTTATAAACCAACACAATTTAAGAACATTAAAAAACATAGTGAGTGAGTATATACATCAACTATGTATTTTTTTTTAATAATATTAACACAAAAGTTGTTCGGAACTATATATGAAATTTGTTCATTTTAGTTCATTATCTCAAAAGTTGGATCATATGTTATTGCAAAAATATATGAATATTTTGTTTGAACATTAGCCATGATTTAAATTAGACTTTGTTGTTGTGCAACTATGAATTTCAACCAAAAAGATGTCCATTACTGTTTGTTAATAAAAACTCATTCCAACATTCTTGAAAACAGTTTTGGTGGAACGAAGAATTAGAATTTAAAAGCCACAAGTAAATGCATTAACATTTGACTTCTATATTCTAATACTTCATTGCACCAAAATTGTTTTCAAGAAGATTGTAATGAGTTTTTTATTTACAAACAACGTTAGACATCTTTTTTGTTGAAACTCATAGCTGCACAACAACAAATTCTAATTTGCATCATGATTAATGTTCAAACAAAATATTCATATATTTTTGCAATAACATATGATCCAACTTTTGAAATAATGAATTAAAATGAACAAAGTTCATATGAAGTTTCGGACAATGTTTGTGCTGATATTATTAAAAAAAACACAACTAATGTATATACTCACTCACTATTTTTTTTTAGCACAAACTTGGATGACTCGCCATTATTGAAGAATCCATAATAATGAATATTAGAGAAATAAGACGATGTGATCGATTAAAGCTTATTCGTTCTTTAAAAATGATTTTTTTAGGGAAAAAAATCATTTTTAAAGAACAATTAAGCTTTAATTTTAAAGAAGGTGATGATGTCCTCGTGAGCTTAGCTCAGTTGGTAAGGACAAAACATTGATATATTCAAGGTCTGGGGTTCAAACCCCGACCACCACAAAAAAAAAAAGAAGGTGATGAGACCAATAACATATTTAAACTTGTTAATGTTGAAAAAGATAAAAAAAAGTGTTTATTACAATTTAAAAGTGTCAAACATCTAATATAGAATATTTTTTTTATAAATGAGGATGCTTTGAAAATGTTTTAAAAAAATAGAAATGTTTTTTTTTCTATAATTGAGTGACCTTCAGAAAATGTTTTGAATTTTTGGTATAAATAGAAAAAGCATTCACGCGTATCTTACTCTTCACTCATTTTTAATCTTCATTCTTACCGAGTTACTTTTCACTCGCTTTCAATTTTCGTTCTCGCGCGCATTCTTAATTTCATCCATGACTTGCTTCTTGAAAACAGTTGCTATTGAAACTGAAAGAGTGATCGGCGAAGACATTTCTAAAAAAAGGAAAGTTTTGGATAATTCATTAAATTTTCGTGCATATTTTTTATTTTTCTATTTCATTTCAGATCTTGATGTTCGCACAATACTCAGGCAAGTTCAAGATTATCGCTATTTTTGGATCTCAAAAAATCATAATTATTGTTTTTGTTTTTTAGATCTTATTTGTTTCTGATGATAGTGCTTAATCAATTTTAAGTCATCGATATTTAATCAATTTTGTGATGTGATTTGTTGGTATTACTATTTAATCAATTTTATGACGTGATGTGTTGTTTTTTTAGATCTTTTTGTGTTTCGGATGATAGTACCTAATTATTGTTTTCCTTTACTTAAACCCTAAAAAATCTGATTAAAATATTTACATCAAATTATTTTGAATCAAAAACACCAACACCTGAAGAAGTTCACATGACATTGTAAGTTATTGTCACAATGTGTTGATTTTAATTTATTATGATTTTTTTTTACTATTATTTAATTATTAATACGTATGTTTAGGAATTCAAAAGAGGCTTGGAAACTAAGAGAGTTGTCACGGTTGCTGTTGATTCTACTGTTTGCTTGAACAAACTAAGACTTCTCTTAGGATTTGGAAATGGAGCAACAGTTATCTATGCATATGTTAGCATAATAAAATCAATTATATAATAACGGTTGGAAATTGCGTTATATTTTTCATATGCTATTTTTTTCAATAAAATCAATTATATAATAACTGTTGGAAATTCAAAGAAGCCACATTGAACTTTCCTTTTCAAAAATGAAATTCAAAGAGAAGGAAAACAAATTAAACACACCTATGAAATTGATGGAGACCAGACAACATTGCAAAACTGTTTATGTTAGACAAATTTACTTTAGGGACAACGAGGGAGAAAAAAACACATAAAATTTTCATTTTTCAAAATTAAATTTAGAGAGAAGGAAAAAAATAAAAGAAAACATCAACCTCAGGTAAATGACGACATTGAATACTAAATCAGCGATCCTGATAAACAATGATAAAATAATATTAAGCATGTTCTCATGCACAATAAAAGAATGGATAACAGATTACAACAAAAATGTCATATCTTTGTTCATGAAATTGTCATCATTATTTAAAAACTTATCGTTTGTCTCAAGAACATGGCCGACTTTTTGGCATCGAGGACAATGACGAACAAATTTCCAATCTCCCCTAACTTTACATTTTCTGCAAGAGTGGTTGATGACTTTACGTGAGGAATTCAGAGGCAAAAGGTGTAGGATAAACTACCTTCAAAGAAAATACATTGAAAATGCTTCAATAGGTTTCCTTTGATCGAGGATTATACAACAATCATTTTTTTATTAGGTGAAGTCAGTTGCATGAATCAGACCACAATGCAAAATTGAATTGTGAACCACATCCATGTTAGTTAATTGGTTAATTGTTCATTTGTTCTTAAACTAAGAAATATATCTAACAATAATTCCTCGAAAGTAGAAAATCAAAATATGATAAAAGAATTTTAAAAAAAGACACAACAATAACATTAAGCTAAGCAATGCATTAATGATTGACTCCTAAATTCTAATACTTCATTGCACCAAAATTGTTTTCAAGAAGGTTGTAATGAGTTTTATTAACAAACAGTACTGGGCTTTTGGTTGAAATTCATAGTTGCACAACAACAAATTCTAATTTGCATCATGATTAATGTTCAAACAAAATATTCATATATTTTTGCAATAACATATGATCCAACTTTTGAGATAATGAATTAAAATGAACAAAGTTCATATGAAGTTCCAAATAACGTTTGTGTTAATATTATTAAAAAAATACACAATTGATGTATATATTAATTACTATGTTTTTTAATGTTCTTAAACTGTGTTGGTTTATAAGAAAGATAGAAACTACTCATTGTTATAAATTAACTTCTTTCATTACTGTCACATCTACTTTTTGGAGATTGATATACAAATTTACGATCACTATCAAAAAAAAAACTTATTATTATCATTTAATATACAAATTTATTATCTCCTACCGTAAAAAAAAAAAACTTATTATCATTTGGAAAAAAATTATACAAATGTTGTATCTACTCACTATGTGCTTCAATATTCTTAAATTGTGTTGGTTTTGTTAGAAGCAATCCCTTTATAATTGCATTTGTAGAAGATTGCATGGAAGTGGATTGAATGTACAATTTTATTCAAAGTAATTAAAATTGAATAAAATTTAGTGGAACTTGTATGTTGTAGTAGTAGGAAAAATGTGTTGAATTGATTCTCCATTTGTTGTGTACAAACATATATTCTCCCCTGTCAACAAATTTGCATATGTATAATGCTCTGTAATTTATTCTAAAATATTGTGAAATGCTTTGTAGTGTATGACAGCTGTAATTTGCATATGTATAATGCTCTGTAATTTATTTTCAAAAACAAAAAATTTTGCAGGGATCTTTTTAAAAAACAAAATATTTTGCAGGGACCAAAAACTACAAAATCGGTTCAGTCATCATGTGCCACGTATGCAAATCATCACAAAAATGGAGTCGGGGACTATTTTAAAAAACAAAAATAAATTGCAAGGACCAAAAACAATTTTTTTAGAGGGATTAAAATCAAAACGAGGCATATTTGCAGGGACTAAAACCATATTTTAGCCCTTATATTTTGTTCATTTTGCACAATTTGGCTTTATCAGGTGTATGCGCAGGCAATTTCTGCAGTATGTCAAATTGATTATCCATGTGATCTTTTACTAATTCAAGTACTCGAGGGTTCTGAAGATGAGATCATAGAATGGTTAATTAAGGTCGAGGTCTCTAAGTGGAATCTAAAGGTAGTCAACATAATCTATCGGCATCGCTTGGCCAGGACCGGATATAAAGCTGAAAAACTGAATTGTGCAATGAGCTGTGACTATGTAAAAAACTATGTATTTTTTGCAATATTTGATACACACTTTGAGTTTATCATATAAGGTTTAAACCATAATTTGATCGCTTATTATAATTTCAAATATTGCGCTTACTTGGTTCTAAGGATGTTTGAGATCTTATAGTGTAATCGTTGTGTTGGGAAGTTTAAATTACCGTTGAAATGCAAAGATAATTTGCATTCTGAGTTAATATTTGTTACTTGCTTTTCTCAAATTATTGAAATGGTGTTTCTTGGATTGTATAATGATAATTCTCAAGTCAAGAACGTTTTTACTAAACCAGTGTCCTATTATCTTTGTAAATTACTTTCATCTATATCAAGTTGGTTTATCAACTTATGACAAATATATTTAGAAAAAATAATAATATTAGGCTTGCGTATAATGATAAATAGGCTTTTAAAAGGCATAAATTTCATTAAAATTATAAGAATACACACACCTATTTGGTTCTAAAAATAATCTGTTACGTACCTAATCTAAAATGTATGAACATTGAAAATGATAAAGATGTAAAAATAATGTCATCTTTGACAATTTTTTTTGTTGGTGTCTTATATATGATATTGAGTTTTTATTATTTCTTCAATGTTTTTATTAATTATACATGAAATTTATTATATGTTATATTCTGCTTTATTTTATGAGAAATGCTAAGGACAAACTCTCAAACACACTCTTTCAACACACTCCAATAATAGGAAGCCACCTCACCCCAATTTTTAATACATTTCAATTTCATATTAGGTTGTCAGTTAATTAAACAAAGGATGGGGATGATGTGTCAACATGTTATTGGAGTGTGTTGAAAGAGTGTGTTTGAGAGTTTGTCCTTAGCATTTCTCATATTTTATTACACACTATCGCACGGGTAGAAGAATCATACCTATTAAGAGGAGCACACTTGAAAGTCCCAAATTAACACTACTAGATCAATCAACGTGAGTTCACATATCCAATAATTTTATTTTCTTTTAATTTAATAAATTTAAGATAATGAGATAATACTTCAATATACAAGGGAAGATTTTTTTTACTTCAAAAGTGTTTATAAATTGATTTACATTTATATTTTTCAAAGCTCCATTAGCAAGACTCACTCAGAACATCTAAATCTAAATTTTTTCTTTTTATCATCATCATTAGAATAAACTCTTGATGTATTTCTTTTATAAAAGGCTAAATTGAAATTATATTACCACAAAACCCGAGTTCCCCAAACACAAGGCGTGTCGAGAGGAAGGTGCAAAATCAAGAGATTATAAAGTCAGTATCACAAACAAAACAAACAAAGAGTAGAGAAAGAAATGAGCTAGCTAAGTTATAGCACCCAAACACATAAGAGGATGAGTCCACCAAAAATGGTAATCAAAAGCAAAAATAACAGATTTCACTTTCAACTACCAATACGTTAATAACTTGATTTTATCGAGTAACTAAGTCATATTATGTTTCTTATGCTTAAAGATTCCTCCATTTCTTTTATTCATAACACCCAAACACAAATAAATCATAAAACACTCATTACAAATCGACGACATTTTGAATTAACTCTTAAAGTTCAATGTTTCCTAATTTTCCCATCACCAATTATTAAATCCTTTCATTATCACCCTAGATCTCTCTCCATTTTGTTTTTCTCTTCATCTATATCCATTTTATCCACACTTCCCCACAAAAATCTTGTACTACTTTTCTATTTTACAAAAAATCCAAAAAAAGTAGGGTCAAACAAGCCCCTAAAAATATCCTAATCCAAACCCATCACACATTTTCCCGCTTATTAACTCAATAAATCAAATTATCCACAACATAATCTCATTTTCCCTTCATAATTCAGTTTTCCCGGAAAATTTGTAATTTTCTTAATCGATTTTCCCTAACAAAAAAATTCAACCTTTCTCAATGACTCTTCTAATACACTCCCCGGAAATTCACGTTACCCCTCAATTCGCACAAAACCCTAACCCTAATTCGCGAAAACTCCACAATTTCAAACCATATGCAAAATTGAACGCAATTGGGTCAAAGAACAGGGTAAAAATTTCATGTGATGTGAAGGATTTTGCGGTTTTGGAATTGGGTTTGGATCGGAACGTGAAGCAGTATGGTCAATTTTCGGTTCCGGTGAAAAGTGGTTCGAAATCGAGCAAAGAGGAAGAAGAAGAAAAACAGAATTATTACTTGAATATGGGTTATGCTATACGAACTTTGAGGGAGGAGTTTCCTGATCTCTTTTATAAAGAACTTAGCTTTGATATCTATAGGTTTGTATTTTGATTCATTTATTTCATGATTTTGCTTATTCTTGTGTTGTGATGATTTTGCTTAATCTATTTTTAAAAGTATTTAAGTGTAAATACTAAGGGCATGTTTGAATTGACTTATTTGAACTTATCTGCTAACATAAGTTTTGTGAGACTGTTTGATAGAATTTATGAAAACAGCTTATGACAATTTTCAAAAGCTTTTTTCAGCTTGTTTTCATAAGTTGCTAATATAGCTTATAAAGACAACTTATAGCATATACAAAAACAATTTAACTTTATTTTATGATTTGCTATAGAAATAGTTTACGTGAGCTTATACATAATCACTTATCATGATAAGTGCTAGTGCTATAAGCCACACATACACTGTTCATCAAAACTGGCTCTAAATGGTCAAACTTGTTATGGAAGGTAGTTATGTAAGCTTATTAATGATAGAAATCAAGATTGGGTTTTCAAGGGAGTAATTTGACATATATAATATATGAGTAAATAGACAAATTGATTCTCAAAATTATAATCATCAATCAAAATAGTCTTTGAATTTTATGAATTGGCAAATGATTCTTGGGAATGTAATGTGTTAGTCAAAATGGTCCATCTTTAACTTTGGTTGTTAGAGGCTATATGATGTGACGCAATAAATGTTCATTTGGCCTTCCGCGTGGATACCGAGTTAATGCACCCTCTATTAACGTTGTCGTTGGAGACTATGACATGACACATTAAATGAACACAGAGCCTTCCGTGCGGGTGCCACATCAACGGTCCATCTAATCATTTGGGGAACTAATTGTGTTGGTCCATGTGTTAACTTATTAAGGAGCATGCCACATGGGGTATTGTAATATGCACAAAAATCATAAAGATTGTGCCAATGAATCTTGTTCTGTTATTTATAGTTGTGATCTTTTTGGTAATTACTATTTCCTTATCAATTAAAAGTGAAATGATTGATGCCCTTTACTCATAGCTTACTCGCCTTTTTTTTAATAACCTATATTGGCTATCATAATGGAAGTGTAGTACTGTCAAATTTTACTTGATGGCTAGTTGAGTATATTGAAGCTGTGATTAGTGTATTCTGCATCATGACTTATGTCACCTTATATTATGCCAAAAAATTGTTGTACTTGTTTAAGCAATTCTCAGTTTGAGCTCTAAGCATTGCATTACTGTATTGAGGAAGGTTATTATACTAGCCATAATAGTAACAAGACCTAATACTCTTTTAATTGGGTTAATAAGATTAGACAAAAATAATTCTCCTTTCTTTTTATATTTCAGAGGAGTTGCAAAATCATATACTATCCATTGGTTGATTTAGGCAACGGGTTGTTAGAATAAGGAGTAGGACTAATTGTTCCATAACTGGATGGATTTCCAAATGAGAAAATAATTGTTTGAGCTTATTGCAGCAGTAGGGTAGGGAGAGGTAGAAAGAGAGATGGGTTGGGGAATTATGGGGAAAATATCATACTGGGAGACTGTGAATACATGTACATCAGATGTTGACATCGAGATAGAGATTTCAATGCAAATGCGATCAGCGAAGTATTGCACGGTCTCCTTGTCATGCTATTTAGTGCGATTTAGAACCCGCATATTTGGAAGGGGCTAGTAGGGCCAAAATACATTCTTAGGGCCTTCATCGCTGGAAATGCTTGTTTTTCAGACATTCAGACCTAAGCCTCTTTCCACCCTATCCAATAAATGAAATCAAATACATTTTCCCACTACTTTATTTGAATATCATAGGTTGGTTACTTGGTTATGTTATGTGCTTGTGTTAAAATAATGAGCACCATATTAATGTTTTCTCTACTCAGATCGGCTAAATTTGCTGTCTATAACATCTCTTTTGTATTTTTTCAGGGATGATATTGTATTGAAGGATCCTCTGAATACGTTTATGGGTATTGAGAATTACAAATCGATCTTTTGGAACCTTCGATTCCATGGCAAGATATTTTTCAAAGCTTTGTGGATAGACATAAACAGTGTGTGGCAGCCTGTTGAGAATGTCATTATGGTTCGCTGGACGGTTCACGGGATCCCACGAGTTCCATGGGAAAGCCGCGGTAGGTTTGATGGAACTTCTGAGTATAAACTTGACAAACAAGGCAAGATTTATGAGCATCGGGTTGACAACATTGCTTTTAACAAACCTCCTAGGTTTAAAGTGATGGCAGTGGAAGAATTGATTCAATCTCTTGGCTGTCCGCAGACCCCAGGACCAACTTACTTTGAAATATCTTCATCTACTAAGAGAAAGTAAAATCTACTCATGCTCTTCAAAAAGTTTTGGACCAAATTGTGCATATTATGTATACTTTGAGCTAGATATCTAGCATCTTGTTGTAACATATAACCTTTGAGAAAATGTCTTTTTTCTGTAACATATAACCTTCGACAAAATGTCTTTTTCTGTAGCTTAATGGTTTATCTGTATCTGATGGGTTCCTGATCTGCTGCTGTAACTAGTTGAATTTGAAAAGCCGTGTATATATTTATATTTTAATTGTGTAATTGTTCAGTCTTTATCTTCATAAAAGAAATTCATGTACCAATCTTGCAAGAATAAGGGCCTGTTTGATTAACTTCTGCTTTTTAGTTTTCTAAAACTATTTTATAAATCGATTTTCAAAAACAGGTTTTTAGAAGTAAATAAAAAAAAACTTGTTTGGTAGTTCTATATTTAAAAACTGTTCTACAGAAGAGAAAATAAAAAAAATTGTTTGATGAGTTTGTTTTTGCAAATCCCCATTTTTGGAGTTAAATTTTTGAAATAAGACTCTAATTTGCAATAAATGTGATATATGATAGACCAAAAAAAGGTTGATCGTAAAAAAAGGGGTTAATAGTGTTTTTCACTCCTGTAATATATGTCATTTCTGGTTTTCGCCCCTATAAAATTTTCGGTTTGATTTGCACCCTCGTAATTTATTTTTTTCCGGAAAACACCCTTAATAGGCCATTCAAAAACCAAAATTTCTTGAAAAAAAATTCTGAAAATGGCCTATTAGGGGTGTTTTCCGGAAAATAAAATTTTTACAAGGGTGCAAATCAAACCGAAAATTTTATAGGGGCGAAAATCGAAAATGACATATATTACAGGGGTGAAAAACACTATTAACCCTAAAAAAACTATTTTTATGTATATGATAAATTAAAGAACCAAAAATATAATTAAGTTTTATAATTAAACAAAAATTATGTTCACAAATTCTACCTTAACTGACAAAAATGTCAAAATTGTTAGATCGGATATTGTGCTCGACTCCTTTACTTATATGTGTGAGTTCTAAATTTTACGTGATTGATGTCATTTCATCTATCTAAATAAATTAGGGTTAATATTGTTTCACCCCTTGTAATATAGGTCATTTTCGGTTTTACCCTTGTAAAATATATTTTTTGGATTTCGTCATTGTAAGTTGAAGATTTTTTGTTTTGGACCTTTATGAATTTTGACTTTACAAAATCGAAAATATAGCATGGGTTAAACCGAAATTCACTCAAATTAACAGGGGGTAAACCGAAATTTGCTCAAATTACAACGGAATAAACCGAAATTTGGTCAAATTACAGGGAGTGAAATTTTCATGAAGGTCCAAAATCAAAAAATCTTCAAATTACAAGGATGAAATTAAAAAAAAAATATATTTTACAGGGGAAAACGGAAACGACCTATATTACAGGGGTAAAACACTATTAACCCAAAAAATTATTAACTAAAAGAACAGTCGAAAAAATTACAATATTATAAGGATATTGCATATTATATTTAGAGGCCGGAGTTCGAACCCTAGACACCTCACTTCTCCACAATTAAATTGTGTGAGCTCTAGCCACTAGGCTACTTGATAAAAAAAAAAAAAAACATAAAAAAAAAAAAAATATTAAGCTGGTACATTACAATTTACAAATCCATATCACACTGTTCAACTTTTTTACTTTAGCAAAGCAATTTTTTCAATTATATTGTATTCTATCATGCATTATCAAAATTACAATACTGCCATTAATGAAAATTGTTACTTTTCTCCGTGTTTTCCCTTTTCTCCAGAGAATACAAAATTGAAAACAGAAATCGGAAACATCTTTTAGCAGTTTTGCTTTTTCAGTTTTAAAAACCATTAAAATGAAAATAGTTTTCTAAAACAGTTTTTAGAAACATGTCAATCAAACAAGTTTTTTTTATTCTAAGTTTTTAAAAACAAAAAAACTGTTTTTGAAAACTGAATCAAACAGGCTATAATTCTTTTTTTTTCTTTCTAAAAACTCATCTATCAAGTCTCCTGTGTTTGATTGTAAAAATGTCTTGTGTTTATGTTATGTTTTTTTATTGAAGAACACTTACAATACTATAGGTATGTTCCCTACATACCCGTGTTACCAATATTTGGTTTTTAGACACTGGTTAACCCGTTTTTGCGCCGCTATTGCTCCGGATTTCAAGGTTGCCGGAGAGTGTGGTAGCTGGTTTTTTTTTTTTTTTTTCTTGAAAGAAAGCGGTGTTTGCTAATGTGAGCTAGGTTTGCAGGTTGTTATTATTTTGAAAATGAAGGCTGGTTGGTGTAATGCGAAACACATGTGGACAGTGATGGGAACAGCGATGCATCTATGGAGCTTAAAGCAGATTTAGCTATATGATGAGCAGAAACCTAGGATGAAGAATCCTTGAATTTTGCTGGAGGAGGACGTAGCTTTCAAATATTTAAGATCTAGAAACACATTTAAAATGATGCTAAACTACATATTTATCTGTCAAGGAGGGTTGGCTTAATTGGTAAGAAGTTGACTCACATGTAAGGTTGTAAGTGCAACCCATGAAGCCACGTGAGGACTTCTTTGATGGATGATATATACCTTTGTTAGCGCTCTTCGACACTTTAACCATAAAAAAAAAACTACATATTTACTTTATATTCACTATTATGATTTTTTTGGTCAACTATTATGAAATTGTTATATATATATATATATATATATATATATATATATATATATATATATATATGTGTGTGTGTGTGTGTGTATTATTAATAATAAATTTTTTATGAATAAACGGGGCAAAACGCCCAAACTGAAAAAGCTAACTATAGGAAAGCAGATCATCGTAGCGTCAACCAACAGAGGATACATCCTTAAACAAAAACCAAATGGGATATAAATAAAAGGCAAGTAGAGATTAAAATCATGTTTAGCCAAAGCATCCATCATTTGGTTTGCTTAAGATTCCAACGAACTTCACAATCACCTTGCGATAAGGTTTAAATACGATAGATAAGAGGATAAGAAGGGTGACAAACAACGACCAACCCCGACTTAAAAGTTGGTCAATAAAGTTAAAATACAAGAGATAAGGGTGACAACAACAAACCCTAACTTAAAAGTTGGATAGAAGTAAGAGAATCACTCTCAATAATGTGATCAAATGCTCCGTGATTAAATAAATAAATGTATTATCAAATAAATCCCTTAAAACAAAAGATTGAATAAACTTTGTCAAAAAAAAAAAGATTGAATATACCAATAAATGGATAATTACAAATTTTGGATTTTTGTTTTTTTTGTGTTTTTGGAAAAGGATAAACAATCTATTGTCTCGGAGGTTTTATCTGAGTAAATTGTTGAAACATGACTTATTAAACTGATGGACTCAAATAACTAAATGCAATTTATCAGAGGATCACATGCATATCACATCTAAACAAAGAAAACGTTAATATAGGAATAGATAACAATCACCTAAGTGTTGGTCTAATTAAAGAAAAAGATTTGGATATACATGTGCACATGACAAAATATTCTCTCTATATATATAAACACTCTCCAAACTTCCTTAAACAAAATTAATAATTCTCTTCCACTCAAAATCCAAAAATGTCCTTTGAATCCTTATTTCTTCTTCTCCTTGTTTTCATCTCTTCATTACAATTATCATCACACCATGCAAATGCATATCCTTTATCAACACATTCAAGATGGATCATAGATGATACAACAGGTGAACGTGTGAAACTTGTTTGTGGAAATTGGGCTGGTCACCTTCAACCAATGATCCCTGAAGGTCTTGATAGAAGACCTTTAAAGGAACTTGTTGGTGAGCTTGTGAAAAACAATTTCAATTGTGTTAGATTAACATATGCTATTTATATGTGGACAAGATATCAAAATGGCATTGTGAATGATACTTTTAATGATTTGGATGTGCCTGAGATTGTTGAAGGTATTGCTAACAATAATCCTTCTGTTTTGAAAATGACTCATATTGAGGCTTTTGATGCTGTTGTTAAAGAACTTGGTGATCAGAATGTTAGGGTTTTGCTTGATAATCATGTTAGTGAGCCTAAGTGGTGTTGTCATGATGATGATGAGAATGGTTTCTTTCATGATAGACATTTTGATCCTCAGGAATGGATTCATGGACTTACTTTGGCAGCTAAACACTTTGAAGGACATCATCCTGTATGTATTACTAACTACTTAATCCTTTTTTATTTGTATCTTATTTTCACTTGATTAATTATTTAGGGTTTAGGCTTTGGAGATTATATTATTAGCCCTTTTTTTATTATATCTATATATATGCCCTTTTTTGTCGAAAAATAGTTGTTAATTGATAACTAATATTTTTAGAAGGGGTAAAAAGCCATTTTGATCTTTAGATATGTGAAGCTTGTCACAATAATCATAAAATGTTTCAAAATTACAAAGTATACCTAAACGTGTCTTTTGCTAGTCGTTTTTGTCCTCGAATGTTTCTTTGGTTAGTTTGTTTAGTCTGTAAATGTTTTTCGTTAGTCAATTCGGTCTGTAAATTTACTAACAGAACATAACTTTGATTGGTTTTTATTCACTAACAGGTTGTGGCAATGAGTTTGAGGAATGAATTACACGGTCCACGCCAAAATCTAAAAGATTGGTACAAGTACATGAGCCAAGGAGCATTTGCAATCCATAAATCAAATCCAAATGTGCTTGTTCTTATCTCAGGTTTAAACTATGACACTGAGTTGCAGTTTTTAAGGAACAAACCAATGGACATAGACTTGGGGAAAAAAATGGTGTTTGAGACACATTTGTATTCATGGTCTGGAATTGGAACACTCAAATTGAAAGAGATTTGGTCAAAGCAACCGTTGAACAGAATTTGTGCCGAGAGCATCATCGGTTTAGACCAAAGAGCTGGATTTCTTACCATGGGTCAGAAGGCAGTTCCTTTGATCTTTACTGAGTTTGGATTTGATCAAACTGGTTCCACAGTTGAAGATAATAGGTTCTTGACATGTCTTCAAACATATCTTGTTGGAAGAGACTTGGATTGGGGTTTGTGGGCTTTTCATGGTGGTTATTATGTTAGAGAAGATAAAGTTCAACTTGATGAGACATTTGGTGTTGTAGATGCTACTTGGCATAAGCTTAGATACCCTAATTTTACTGACAAGTTTCAACTTTTGCAAAGAAAGAATCAAGGTGAGCATTCATACTATTCATAATACATGATTAATTTATCCACACTTTCTATGCGGCAGCGGCTCTATCTATCTTTTATATAGGAAAATAAATCCTTCATACTCACCGGCTTCCACCCACCTCTGCTGAGCATAGGTCCCATCCAGGGTTTTAAATAGAGTCTGCGATAAGGGTTGCAATTACGTCACCATCTTTGATATTGCGAAGAATCGCAGTCAAATGTGGCCGATGATTCCTTAATCGCAGTTGTGCTGCAGTTTAAGAAATATCGAAAACCATTTTATTGCATTTGTGACTTAGATCACAGCCGCAGACCTTTATTTGAAACCCTGGTCCCATCTGCTAGGTTGAATTATTATAGAAGCAATTTTGCAGTGTTGTCAATCGCGGAATACAATAAATAGCGATTTGTTCAAATTCCGTTATGCTAAAGTGTTATAGCTGCTGTATAACAACATCTTGTACCAAAAATAGCATACTGCGGAACAATACTGATATTCATTTTAATTGAATTTTCTGTGTTTCTTAATGCAGATCCTACTTCCAAACGCTCCAAAGCATACATCATGTACCACCCTCTTACTGGTAAATGCGTACAAGTGAATGAAAACAATAAGCTTGAAATTGGTAGCTGTGAGAATCAAAAGAGGTGGACTTATAAGGGTTCTCAAATCTTTTTGAAAGAGAGTCAAAAGTGCTTAACTGCTTCCGGTGAAGGGCTTCCAGTTTCCGTTTCTGATGATTGCGAAAGCAAGAATAGTTCATGGAAAACTGCATCACCTTCTAAACTTCATTTGGCTACTGTTAATCAAGATGGCAAACAACAACTTTGCTTGCAAAAGGATACTAATTCATCTGCTGTTGTGACTTCAAAATGTATCTGCATACATGATGATTCTCTTTGTCTTGATGATCCTCAGAGCCAATGGTTTCAACTTGTTGCCACCAATGTTTAGTTTGAGTTATTATGTTTAGGGCTTTGATCTATTAATTACTTTAGGTTTCTAAGTTAACTAGGTAGGTAATAAATGAATGTTATTCCGAATTAGTTTATCTTAGGTTCTTTTTTTATTGAATTGCTCTATCATTATAGAGCTCTTAATGTTATGTTTAGGTTTTAAGAAATGCAATCAAATAAAAATATCAAGACATTTCTGTCATTCTCCCTATCCATGGAAATCAAATGAAAATTCAAAAATCAACAGCTTGACTATGGGGGTGGCTGTCTGTCCTAATCAGAAAATATCACTTTTGACTAATCACTTTACTTTTGTCATTTTTAAGGAATTGTTCTAGCTAAGTTTCACCAATGTCTAATGGGGTTGGTTAACTAATCAATATTCTATATGAAAATTATTTCAGTCAATAATCAAAATAACACCGACATCTCATATATTGGTGTCTGACATGTGTCAGTGTCTGACACTATCACGACCATCTCTAAAAGGATCGACGTGTCATTCTCAATATTGTATCCGGTGTATGTATCCGTGTTTTATAGCTCTCAATCATTTTAACTTAAACAAGTCCATATATTTATTTATTTATGTACGTAACTCTTTAGTGTCACAATAGAATTTTGCTTCTTCTACTCACTCTTCTGGTTACCTCTTCTAGCTCCAGAAACCACTACAAACAGAAAGAAAAATGGGAACCACTGATACAACCAAGCCTAACCTTGATTCTTTATTGAATGAACGCAAAGCATTTGATGAAACAAAAGCTGGTGTAAAAGGACTTGTTGATGGAGGACTTAACAAGATCCCTACCTTATTCCATCATCAACCTGATAAATATGAGTTAGCCTACAACACAAGCCATGTTATTCCTATCATAGATCTTGCAGATATTGATAACAAAGATCCAAGTATTCACCAAAAAATTGTTGACAAAGTGAAGGAAGCATGTGAAACATGGGGGTTTTTTCAAGTTGTTAATCATGGAATCCCTTTGAGTGTTCTTGAGGAGTTGAAAGATGGTGTTAAGAGGTTTTATGAGCAGGATACAGAAGTCAAAAAAGATTTGTATACAAGAGATAGACATAAATCCTTTATTTACAATAGTAACTTTGATATTTATAGCTCACCAGCACTTAATTGGAGGGATACTTTTACATGTTACTTGGCTCCTGATACTCCCAAACCAGAAGATATTCCTGTAGTATGCAGGTATATGTATGCATCTGTAAAAAAATTATGTGCTCTATCAATTTTTGTTATTATTGTTAGTTTCACCAACACTTTAAATTGTAGCATGTACAATGTCTAGCATGTGTCATATCGGACACCAACACGACACCATGGTTTCCTTCAATTATACCATATTTTTAATTTACCAACCGTGTCCACGTGTCAATACTAGTGTCGTCTCTGGTGTCTTTGTATGAGTTGGTGCTTCACAAGGTTTAAGTTAGTACTCAGATTTGGTTTTTTATTTTAACAAATTGAAGAAACAACGGCTTAATTTCAGTAGATCGTGGCAGCCCGGTGGCAAGGTCACTCTGTCACTTACAATATGTGTCGCGTATTGAAGTTGTTCTCAAACTTAGTCTTTTGCTTGTTAAATTCTCTCTCTCTTATCTCGTCTTATATATAAAAGAAATTGCTGTCTTTATCGGTGAAATTACTTTCATATCCTTATTTTTAGATGTATTAATTGATGAAGTGGCTTTGATTTCCTTTTCATGTTTACTAGAAATTTATCTTTCAACATGAGAGTTCTATTTAATCTAACTGATAGAAATTCTAAAAGGTCTAAAATTGAATTTGATCCTCAAATTTTATTTTCTAACTGGCTACATATTTTGCAGAGATATATTGCTAGAATATGGAAAACACATGAGAAACCTAGGGACTTTATTGTTTGAACTATGCTCAGAAGCTTTAGGTCTGAATCCAAACCATCTAAAAGATATTGATTGTGCTGAAGGATTACTTGCTCTCGGTCATTATTATCCTCCTTGTCCTGAACCAGAATTGACTGTGGGAACAACCAAGCATTCTGATAATGATTTCCTCACTGTGCTTCTCCAAGACCATATTGGTGGCCTCCAAGTTCTTTATCAGGATAAATGGATTGATATTACACCTGTTCCTGGGGCTCTCATAGTTAATGTTGGAGATCTTTTGCAGGCAAGTTTTCTGCATTCTTATGTGCATATTTCCATAAACTCTTAGTAATGTACTTGAACTATTTAAACTTAGTATTATTCTGTTAGTCATTGATGCAAAATTATGGCATATTTATATACGATGATATGAAGAGATAGAATGAAAATTGTGTCCCTGAGATTTTGAAGAATTGATTAAATGAGAGCAAACTACTCTTTTTTGGCATTTAGGTTTTCAATCATAGTTAACTGTCTAATGGACAATGATTAAATAACCAAACTGCTGAGGTAGGGAGCTCTCATCGAGCATAACAGAATGACTCAGTTTATCGTGGCTCGTTCAAAATTACTAAAATAGGACACACCGTGCAAACCTAAATGTCTAATCAAATTCATCATTGTGCTGTTTCGGTTCTTCTAATTGATCAGTTATTTGCATTTTCGACTTGACTTCAAGCATCTAGCATGCCCTATCTTTCATCTTATTTAAGGTGTTATGTTATATATTTTGTGCCCTCTAATGTTGCTTACATCGCAAGTAATTTGACTTTCAACATAAACTTGATCCTTCAAACAGATAGGACTAATGCCTTTTTTTTTTTCTCTTGTTAGAATGATATAATTCACCTAATGCGATAATCGTTTATTTTTATTTGTTGTTGTGTGAAGAACCAATGATAGATAAAAACATATAGCTGATTTTGTTTGCTTGTTTGAAGTGTAGCTTATAACAAATGACAAATTCAAGAGTGTGGAGCACAGAGTTCTTGCAAATAATGTTGGTCCAAGAATATCTGTTGCATGTTTTTTCTGCACCGGTCATAGGTCATCCTCAAAGCTCTATGGACCTATAAAGGAACTATTATCAGAAGACAATCCTCCCATATACAGAGAAACCTCAGTTGCTGACTATGTAGCCTATTTTGAAGCAAAAGGACTAGATGGTACTTCTGCTCTTACACATTACAAGATTTGAACTAAGCAATGTGGAAGAAAAAATATTAGCTCATACAAATAACTGAATGGGGTGATGCTTGTGTAGTTATATGAACCTTAAATATGATGGTTATGCTGTGGATAATTACAAAGTATATGTGTTTACCTAGTGAAAACAAATGTCATTTTTTTTTTGTCTTAATCCTCCGATTTAAAGAGACGGGGCCTTGATAAAACAGATATCGACCAGGAAATTATTAGTCTTTGCCGGAACGACAAAGGCCATTTGCTTATGTTGCATCATTGTTTTCTTGGTAAACTTGCTTAATGTAAGACTTGCTCGCCACCACGTAGGGCAGTAGGAAAAAGGCATACCTTGTTAATTCAACAACTTTCTACTATGAAATCTAATTACTAGTATATAATTTACCATATACTGAAAAGGGATTATTCTGAAATGTAGTACGAAATTTAAGAAGTGCAATGTTAATCTTTGTTATGGTAGAAGATTATTATTGCATATACAGCTTGTGATTTAATCGTAGAAGATTATATTTGATTGTTCAGTTACTATATTTCATTACTGCAAAATCTGGATCAACCATTAAAATTGCTTAGGTAGCTTGTGATCCAATCGTAGAAGATTATTTTTTTCTTCCTACGTGTGTTTCCTAAGGTGATGATGAAAAAAATATGTTGGCCTAGACTATTGCATTATAGATTTGGCTAATACACAATTTTTTTTAATGAATCATCAATTTCGTCCTTGAATTTGTAAAGACCCATCAAACCGTCCTTTAATTTATCGAAATATTTAATTAGTTCTTAAATTTGTCAAAAGTCAATCAATTTAGTCTCTGCGTCAAGTTGAGGTGTTATCAGTGCTGACATGGGCTGTTAACTTCTCACATGGCTTGCCGTGTCATATACCACACAAGTAGAGACTAATTTGGCTGAAAGTGACAATTTTCAAGGACGAAATTGATTGAATTGCAGAAAATCCTTGGTATGTTCATGGCCATTATACAACGGCTCTTTCTTCCCCAAATCTATAAAATTGGAGCCCTAATTTTACAATCTGTAATCCGCACTCCAAAATCCCCAAAATTTCTTTAATTAATTAATGACAACGTTTTTCCTCAATTCTAAAAACTTCAAACCCTATTTTTTTTTATTAAATCCAAAATCCTAAAAATTTCTTCAAGCAAAATTGTTCAGAACGAATCTGAAGAATTATGATACTTTCAAAACAATGGAATTGGTAATGGTAATGGAAGAAATGCAAGATTGATGGAGAAGGTTCAGTCCATGGTTAAGGTTAAGGAAAGTGGCAATGAAGAGGTTTGGAAGGCAAGGTTGATGGACAAAGTTGACTGTGAACTTAGGTTGATTAAGTATTTGATAGTCATAATTTGCTTGTTTGAGCTTTTTAACATACTATTGTATTGTATTAGAAGTGTGTAATGTGCTAATGAAAAGAGGTTGAAGATGAATGAATGTAACATTTCTGTCGTAATATTACCATCAAATTAGTCGTTGAATTATTTGACTAATTATTAAATCAATCCCTACATTATATGAAAATATCATCAAATAAGTCCTTGAATTATATAAACAAATGTCAATTTGATCCTTGATATGAATATATATTCAGAACAAAGTAAAAAGTGAGACGTAATTTGATCCTTGAAAATATCATCAAATAAGTCATAATTCAGTCATTGCATTACAAGTGCACAAATATTACATAGACAAAAAGCAACCTAACTAAGAGCCATTAACAAGTCATAAGTCGAAGGAGGTTCTTAAATATTAAATAGTCAAAAAGAAACCCAACTAGGGGCATAATTTAAACAAGTTTAATATTACATTTTCAAAAGCATAATTTAAACTAATATGTTGAGATAAACTCCATGAATTGAGTTGCTGCATTTTTCTAAGTTTGTTGGGTTGTTGAAGTTTTATTTGCTTAAGTAGCTGGTTCTGGTTCGTAAGGTTGTGTTTCTTGAGTCACATTTTCTTCTTCGGTAGCAACAACATTATCTTCTTCATTTCCTTGAGTAGCACCAACATTTTCCTCATCAGTTCCTTGAGTAACACCAACATTGTCCTCTTGAGAATTAATCTGATAATATTGCTATAACATATATGATAAGAATATGTTAATTATAAGAAATCAATTAACATAGGCCGTGACTCTCCAACTCCTCGTCAATAGTGGAGTTGATGAGGTTCCCGTCAGTAGTGGACAGTCATTTTTCCAATGCAAGTCCAGCACGACGACAAAAGGAGTCCGATGGAGTTGTGCAGATAAAAAACAATATAAACTCAAATGGGTTGAGTTATGGTGATCATAGTTTCATATGCTCATGTGCGTTAAGCTTAGGATAAGTGTTTATTGAGATTGCTTACGGTCTAGGATAGGTTCCCAATCTCGTTTATTTTTATTTCATATGCGACAAAATGGTCATGTGGGAGAACCAAATAACTAGTGTACATCACAGCCCAATATTCAATTACAACGACAAAATGGAGGACGAAATTGGTCCTTGCAAATTCAAGAAGTAATTTGATGATTCACTCTTAGTTTTTTTTCTTCATAAATATGACGGTTTGCAAATCAAATAACTTCACTTCTCCACAATGAAAGAAAATTCTAAGAGACTAAAACAAAAATTTGATACATTTATAATAAGCAAAAACATATATAACCTTAAAATTATATGACTAATTATCAATTTTATTACTCCAAGCTCATATCAATCCGTTATTGTTGGTAGAATCTTGTATCAATCCCTTGTTGTCTTGCGCAAAGCTCCGTCAAAAAAGAAACAACACAAAGTATTCTTATTCAACCAACCATGTGCTACAATTCAACTTACATCTATGTAGGCAAGTTAAGTGAAATTTTCCAATTAAGTATTTGGACATTACTTTACTCTCGAATCTTAACAAGTTGTGACATTACAATATGCACTTGAATTGATCGAGACATCTTTTAGATACTTACATTCAAGTTAACAAAAAAATGTGTCAACCAATTCAAGACAAATTGGATACCACAACTTCACTACCAATTGCTTACAAATTTCTCAATTACTTGTGAATCCATCCATGTCTAGAAATCGCTAAAGCCAATCGCATAGGAATTTCAATAACGTGATTGCCAAACCTGCATTTGGCAGGGTAGCTCTCACACAATATACGGTATACTCTCACATTTTAGCATTTAAAAATAATCTATACTGTATACGACAATCATATTGACAAAAACAGGCAATACTAGATATTAAGAGAATTATGTGGGATATAGCCGAGGGTTCAAGATGCACCAAAACAAAACAAATTTGGACATCCTACGATTCGGCAATTAAATATGCGAAGGATTATTAAATTAATGGTTAGAGTGGCCTCAATAATAAGAGTAATTTGCCTCCCTGCTGGGATCTTCGCATTTACAATAACAACAAAATCTTCACTTTCTAATAATAATATGCGAAATCGAAATCAAAAATTGAACCAAGAAAAATGAAAAACTTGGTCAGTAATAAGATCTAGATCTCAATTCAATATCCGAAGGCAAACTTGAATAAACAACGCATTGATTTATGGCGTCTCCTCCATAGGAACCTTCGATTCATATTTCAAAAAGTACTATGAAATTATTAATAAAAATAAAATAAAAAATTGTGTGAATAGGATGATGCTCAGGGAATACGAACCAAAACAAAGGGATCATGTTGCAGAATAATCAACAATCACTAAATTTCCTTTTGTTTGTTTCTCTTCATCGCATGAATGTTATAATACTACTGCGCAGAGATATCACAGAAATTAAATCCTTTTAATTAAATTAATTTCTTTGATAGCTCACGGCATCAGTAAGTGTAACATAAGAAAATCAACAGCATACTCTTTTGAATTGAATAAACGAAAGAAAAACAACGAATTGAAAAATGAAATCTGTGTGTGCTGTGAACGAAGATTGTGTACGTCTGTAACCCTAGTAGCAATAGAGCCTGCAACATTGCTGCGGCTGCAAGCTAGTTTATATAGTGCATTTTGGGTCTCGGACTCTAATGCTAAACCTAAGGGCCTGATGTTTGTTTGTGGATGGGTCTAACAACCCACCTAAAGGCCCAATTGTTTGCTTGATGATTTCTCTTATTTAATGACCATACTTTACTTACCAACCATATTGTCGAACTCTGGATTATTAAGACCCCTTTTTCATAATAACCACAGAGTTAATACAAAAAAAATAAAAATAAATTATTTTCCTATATCTCAGCAAACTCAAATGTTAATTTGTAAAAACACATTTTACTTCTAGATTACACATGATGCAATGTCTTTTTTATCATGTGAGAGAATGTTCTCTTAAAAAATAACAAGTGTAATTCCGATTTTATAAGCACGCTAAAACGTTAAATCTTCCTAAAATGCTAAAAAAAATAACAAGTGTAATCCCGATTTTATCTCCATGGGCCAATACCCCTCATGGAAGCCCTCAAAAGCTCTAGAAAACTTCCTACATGCCCTCGTAGAAAAATCTTTTCTTCTAGTGGTATATACTGGATAATGCCTTTTAAATCTTCCCAAAAATTTACTTTGAGGTGTTCTTCTAACCCTATTTGAGGTGCGTAAACACCAATAACATTAAATGTGTCTTGTTCCACTACCAATTTTAAGGTTATTATTCGATCTCCTATCCTTTTTACATCAACGATATTTTTCTTTTACTCCTTGCCAACAATAATATCTACCATATTTCTCAATCAAACTTTGATGGTTTACCAAAGCTTAAATTATGAACTATCTGATTCTTTTGCCTTTTCACTCTTTCACTTATTTTCTTGTAGGCAGATAAAATTAATCTTACTCCTAGTCATAATATAAATTGTTTTCATAGACTTTCCTGTAAGAGTGTTGATATTTCATCTTCCAAATTGAATCCTACTCTCATTGAATGAGACGATTCACTGGTCAATGAAAATTTGACAAAATCAATTAACTCTTATTTTTACCCGTTTTTAACAGCTTCATTTATTCATTTCTCAAAAACTACAAAAGTGATATCACTATATTTTTTTCAAAACATGAAATTTTTACACTTTCTTCTCCCATCTCCTCCGTCTCTTCGAAAACTCTTAAATATTGTTTGAGATTTAAGATTTAATTAAGAGTTATTTAGATTTGATGAATCTTTGTATTTTATGTGATTTTCTCATGGTTTCAATTTTGGTAATATTGGTTAACTAAAGTAAAATTATTGAGGTCTTTTCACCTCAATTGGGAGTTAAAGTTTCTTGCATTCAAATGGTTCATTTTGGAATTGACATATTGTCAATGATCAAAAGAAGGTCAAAGATGGGTGACTCATAAAACTAAAGGAGGATCAAAGGCTTAAGGATTAATTGACTGGTATCATTGCTTAGACAAGTGTAATTAAGATGAAAATCTGAAGGATAATTCTCCAAAGTCAAGAATTATGGTCAATCATCCAAATATTGAAGTTTTAGGGTGAATCTTTAAGTCCCAAGTAAAAATATATGTGGTCAACATCATATCAAATACTTGTGATTCACTGTGGAAGAAAACTCCATTGACTTTGTCATTGAGAGTGGACTAAGCCACTAACAAGGACAATGTGAGTGAACCATCGTAAATCTCAATGTTCTTTCTCTATATCCCTTAACTTTTTAATTTCCATACTTCATTGATTCGATTTAGACTATGAAAACTGTTTTTTTCTTCCAAAAACATAATTTGTTATAGAATTGTTATAACTCAATTGAATGTCGAATCTTAGTGAAGAGTCAATTTTTATCAAAAGGGCTTCTAAGATTCAATTTCACAATTGAACGTCGAAACACTCTAGGAACTCATACCCATATATAAAGAGGATAAATAATTTTTTGGTGAGTTTTTCACTTCTAATTTTATCACTCATTAAACCTATTATATTTACAATTTTACTTCTTTTACATTTTTTTTTTAAAGTTTGATATCCGACTCAATGATAGACTAATCCGACTAGTTTATTATTAAATTATCAATCAAGAAAAATGTTAAGCCCTATTATAATGGGAACAACACGACCACACTAGAAACTTAAATATTAATTAACTAAAATAATTAAATCTCATTAAAATAGGAGCAACTTCACCACATTAAGATCAATATTTGACAATATTAAAATAACTTATTATAATTTTATTTGTCCAAAAAATATTTAATTACAATAGATGCCAAAAGTGATATATATATATATATATATATATATATATATATATATATATATATATATATATATATATATATAAAAGACACCTTTTATGAAAGTGCCTTTTAGCAAGTTATCCTATTGACATTTTTTAAAAGACACTAATTAATAAAGGTATAATTAAAAAGTGGAAATCACATCTTGATGGTGTATTTTTAACACTTTTATTAATTTCTTATACAAATCGAAACCTGCAAAAAAAAATAATGAAAATACAATATACAAAATCCAACCCCCAATTCATGAAATTGGATTGTCTAAAATATGGTTTTAGTCCCTGCAAATATGTCTCGTTTTGGTTTTAATCCTTGTAATTTTTTTTTTTGTTTTTGGTCCCTGCAAAATTTTTTGTTTTTGAAAATATTCCCTTTCAAAAACAAAAAATTTTGCAGGGACCTTTTTTAAAAACAAAATATTTTACAGGGACCAAAAACTACAAAATTGGTTCAGTCATAATGTGCCACGTATGAAAATCATCACAAAAGTGGGGTCAAGGACTATTTTCAAAAACAAAAAATTTTGCAGGGACAAAAAACAATTTTTTTTTTTTACAGGAACTAAAACCAAAACGAGGCATATTTGCAGGGACTAAAACCATATTTTAGCCAATTGGATTTAATTCAACGGAGGACAAAACAAAACATGGAGGATTCATGGAGAGAGAAAGAAGAATTGGGGAATATAATAAAGATGATTCATGAAGGGAGAAAGAAGAAGAAATATTAATGGAGGAATCATGCTCAAGTAAGAAAGATGAACATAATTACGATCAATTATCCACGTAGTAGAAAGATGGTCTGGGTTTAGAGGGATGCGATTTTCATCAAAGAAGATCAAAAGATAAAAATGGGTTTATTAGAAATAATGTAGTAGGAGAGGAGAGATACATGTGTTTTTTAAATGGATTTTTTTTTATTCATTTATTTTAGATCTAATGGTTAAGAATTATTCTCACCATTCTCGTATAAAGAAGACATATATGTTATATATATATATATATATATATATATATATATATATATATATATGAGGTTTGCTAGGATACACCCACTAATTTTTATTAAGGTGTGTATTAACAAATATATAACTAAAAAGTTGTTAAATACACCTTAAAGTGAATGTTGCTAAAACACACATTCTAAAAAAATAAGTGGGTGTATGTTAGCAACTCCTATAAGCATTTGCTAAGATACATCCACTTATTTTTTAGGTGTGTTTTAGCAAGTTATAACTAAAAAGTAGTTAAATACACCTTAAAGTGTAGTTTGCTAAAATACTTCCACATAAAAACTAAAGAGTGTGTTATAGCAAATCTTATATATATATATATATATATATATATATATAATTATATAATTAAATGCATAGAATGAGGAGCTCTTTGCTAAAAAAAAAATGCAATAGAAAAGTTGATAGACAGATACATTGGTATCTAGGAATTTTTTTTCTTTTCGTTAGTTTAGATAAAATAAATTTAAATTATAGATCACATGTTCACACAACATTGTTTAAGAATAACTTATTTAATTTAGTTTTTATTTACATTCTTACGATTTTAATATTATCAATTGAACTGGATCTAGGAATGAATAAATTATTTTTATAAATAAATAAATAAGTTGATAATTAGCAATAAAATTAAATTTACTAACTCAAAAATATTCAAATTAGATGGTAAAAAATATCTTTCACCTTAACCAAAGTCTTAAATTTAAATCTAACTTTTTGTAAGAAGGAAATACAACAAAGTTAAAATGTAGTTCTATTGGTTTTGAGATACTAGTCTTTATTAAGCAACAACAATTTATTGATAATAAAGCATTAACCAACAACAATTTATTATTGATAATACACCTGAGATCTATCAAGAACTGCATTTCAGTATCCCCATCTTCACATATTCACTCACTCCTAATTTCCCCGCGAAAATAAAAAGATAATCGGGGAAGTTAAATTAAATCATATATAAAGGCTTAATCTCCACGCACAAACATCTTCATCTCTTGCTGCAAATTTTACGAGGGATTTGAATCATGTGGAGCACCATTGCTAATTTGAAAGAGAATTTGAACAAGATCGCACTCGATGTTCACGACAAAGACGAAGAAGAAGATGAAGTGAGCAAGGAATCTTCTGTCTCCGATAGCTGGAATTCTAACGGATTTGTCCGTTCTAATGGTGTTGATCGTGTTTTGCTTTCTGAGGTTAATTTCACTCTCTCGATGCTTATATCTTGAAATTGTTTGTGTTTAACTAACTATACAGCTATATATAGCTAGTCTTAGAATAGCAAATCCTACACTTACGAAAACATACGCTCTGGTCTGGTCACTCACTGTTATAAGCAAAAAAAAATAAAAATTCGTTGGTTGGATAAATAATGTATATGGTCTATATTATAGGCTGGAGGGTGTATTTATAAAAGGTATATCTCGGAGTTCGGCCAATTGTACCTATGTTTACTTTCTATGGTCCAGATTATAAGTTTATCCATGAACCACTTCGGCTATGGTTGCTTGAGCTGGGAATGTTGATGGCTGTTGATTAGCTTAGATTTTGTTTGGGAGTTTGGAGGGAGGAGAGGGGAGGGAAAGATAAAGAAATCTATAACCTTATTTGAGAGTATTTTTGTAGAGATTGAAAGAGAATGTTTATGATTAATATAATTTTTCTTAAGTTTCAAGAGTATTATAGAAAGATTGAGAGGATTTGAAGAATTTTCTTGTACACTTCAAAATTCTCCTCCAATACATTTTTTGAATGGACAAAACGTATGTGCATTTCCTTACACGCTTTTCGTATGGTTCTTAACTAAAAATACATTTTTTGTGGCTATAACAAACTTTGAGAAGATTGTGAATTTGAGGAAATCATTTTTCGAAGAAGCCAAACTAGCCCGCCGAAATTGGCACCGAAGAGAAATCGAACTTGAGACCTTGAGACTGGAACACACTCCAAGTCTCAAGTCAACACCACCGGGCCAACCCAAGTGGTTTATGAAGACATATGTTCACTCATTTTATGATAATTCTTATTTTCTAAAATAAATAAAATAGCTTTCCAGCTTTCTAACTTTATGGATGCAGTAGTATAAATAAAATCTCTCATTTCCAATTCTACAGCCTTCCATTGAAAATTTAGCAGAACGTTCGTTGAAGAAAATTTGTTATCAAATGCCCTGTTATCTGCTTACAATAGTAAGAGGAGTGGTATCAAGTAGCAACACATTCTCTATTACAAACTTAGCAACACTCTCTTTTACTAGTTGAAATTCAAATTGGTCCCTCTAAATTGAGATACACATAAATTTAGCGAAACTCATGAATTTCAAGTTATAGGAGGGAGTACATTGAAAATGTGTGTTAGACAATTTGTTGCTAGCATTTCTGTGGTAATAATATGGTTAAATAAAATGCAACTTTGTTACAATAAAGAAAAATCATTTCATTTCAACCTTTCGTGTGCTTCTCATAGATAGAACAGTACAAAGCGGAAATCGAGAGACTTCAAGCCTCTGAGGCAGAAATTAAAGCACTGTCAATAAATTATGCAGCTCTATTAAAAGAAAAAGAGGTGCGACTATTACATTCCAACATTTATGTATTGTAATATTAATCTGTACTTTTTTGTTTTCTCTTGTTTTTCATATGCTGGAACTATCTTTTAGAACATGGTAGGATGAGTCCCGTGCAAAGTCAACATTGAAGTCCAAAGTGCTCTTGTTTGAGGGGGTGTGTTTTCTAAAGTAAAGTTCTAATCATTTCCCCCTCTCCTTCAAAACCAGAGGACTTTTAATTTACTTGAATACATAGTATAGTTATATCTTCATTATGTGCTCTTAATGCTTGGTCAGCTGTAAGCCACACACCATGACAATAATGAATACATAGTAAAAAAAATGCCTGAGTACATAGTCTTTGGTTGAAAGTTTTGCATACACTGGATCTTGGATAATAGAAAGCGAAATTTTGATGATACAACAATTTATCCTTAATTACATATTTTTCATTGATGACCTATGTTAAAATTAACCATCCGGTCATTTCCTTTGCAGGATCTGATTGTTAGATTAAATAAAGAAAATGGTTCAATAAAGCAGAATTTGGAGGCTACAAATGCTGCTCTGAGTGCCTCCAGAATTGAAGGTTCTAGAGCATCTACAAGTGGCACTTCTTCAATCAAGGTAGTCCTGTATTCTAATTTTTGGGTCTCTGTCCTATGTCGGATTGATTTTCATGGCGTTCTCATCTTGAAGTGCACCTTTTGTTCCTTTTTTTTTTTTTTTTTTTTTTTTGTAATGGACATGGCCTAGAATTTGATTTTTCTGTTTTCATAATGCAAATATTTCTTTCATTTGTATGTAATTTTGATTTGATTTATAACATTTTGATGAGTCTCTTTATATTTTATATATTTAATTTAATGATGAGTGAACTTGACAACAGATGTATGAATGCCTTCTAGGAGCTTGCAGATTCAGTTGATGGAAAAAATAGGTCCTCAAAAGCTGTGCAATATTCCCCAGAGATAAGAAAGTTGAAGTTAGAACTAAAGCAAGAACGTGATCAATTGACAAATGTTCAACTAAAATTTCGCGGTATTTTAATTTTACATTTAGAATGTGTAAATTTTAATATCATGTAAATAGAAGCTGTGTATAACTCTTGACTTTTTCTTCACTGTCAGAGGAACAGGAATTGAACAAATCTTTTCGGGTGGAGCTTAAAAAGTTAAAATCGGAAAGAGAAAACGTGAGTTTATATTTTGGTAAATATATAAATTTAAGTGATTATAGCTGCAACACTACATAATTCAAACTTAAAAAAGCAAATTGAGATAAAGGAATAGATGCACATATGACATGACTGTTACAACCTGTTGATTCTGCGATGTCTTCTGCACTTGATAATTTTACCATTCTTAGTACTATTTTTAGTGACATGACATGTTGCATTGTAAGAAAACAATTGATCTGGAGCACCTTAGTAAATTGTTCTGGCCTTCAGAAATACCCTTTGAATTATAGTTTTTATTCATTTTACTGTTAAAAGACTCATTAGACACTTTGTCAATACTAGACCATACTTTCTCACAAGAATGCTCTCATATATAAAAATAGCTTTTGATAGACACAACACAATGAGATTTGGTATCAAATTACCAATAGATGGATCAAAGGCATGCATATATCCGCCCTTTCCTTTCTATAAAAAAATTAAAAAAAACCTTGCTGTTATGAATTCAGAAATCTATCCAAATTGAAATTTTTCCATTTTGTCTTTATCAAATGAAGTGATTGGTTTGTTATGGACAGAAACTAAAAGAGAATATAGGTAGCCTTTCCCAGTGCTTGAAATCGCCATATATTTTTTCCTTAAGATGATATTTTTCTGATATTGAGAAGGAATAACTTGACCTTTTTCTGGTTACATTCTGAACTCTTTTATTGCATCATTGAGCAATCGGAATCTTTGCAAGAAATTGTACACTTTTGCAATGTCAACATCTGGATTGCATAGTTGTTGGTTATCTAACCATATTTAATATTTTTTTTCTTGAAAGACATCAAAGGAGACGAGCAAAATACAAAATGAATTGAATGAGAAAGCATCAGAAATAAAGCATCTACAATTTGAGCTGACTAGACGGCAAAACGAAGAATCAGTGGAGGCTTTTGATAGCTTGAAAAGACTAATCAAAACCTTAGAGAATGAAAATACCAATCTTAAGGTTGTTAGATATATGCTTTATTTATTTTAATTTTTTTGGTGGATTAATGCTTTATTTATTTTATTGCAACTTAAAAAGTTTCTATTATCTTATCGCTCAAAAAATGATAATGTTGCTTTTCTAATATTTTGCTTGAGAAGCACTCTGATAAGATCTTTTCTTATTATTAGATGGAGAAGAGTGAAATTGAGGCCGCTCTTGAAAAAAGCAGGAAGTCTTTCACTGAAAAAATGTTGTCGGATGCTTTTCATATTCAGAAAAAGGATTTAAGCAGCATCAGTGATGTGAGCCAAAACTCTTTAAAAATATGTACTTTACAGATTATGCATTTAAAATCATGTTAATGTTTATTTTCTACTTTCCTTTTTGGGGCCGGACCATTGGCTTTTGGTAACAGATGCCAGATCATTCTGACAATTTTCCTGGAAAGGAAGAAATGGAAAGATCCTTACAAAAGCTAAGTAACGATTTAAAGGAAACGCGGCGGGACAGGGACAAAGCATTAAAAGAATTGAGCCGCCTTAAGCAGCATTTGCTGGAAAAGGTTTGATTCTTTTGCTTTATGTCTGTTTTCTACAACAGAATCAATGATGAGTAGGCATGACATTCAAGAGGATTGATGGTCCGATTACCTTAATTTTATATTTGTATAAAATATGTTTTTGTGATGCATTTTTTGTGTGAAATAATTAAATTTCACAGGCTTGTACTCCTGTTGGCTGACAAAACATAGTTGACTATATTTTAGTATACAATTAGACTGAGACACATCAAATGTATCCACATTGATTGTTGGATTCTTGCTAATTAGTAATGCCGAATTTCCATTACAATGTTTTCTTTATAGCAATCATATGAATTTTGAATAGTATATTACGTGGTCATGATAACATCAAATAGCTCGTTTGGTTACAAGCCAATGCTTATTGAGGCGGAAATTTTTTAGTTGATCATTACAATCCAAACAATAAATTTTCTGGAAAATATTTTGGTAAGTTTTTTGCTTTCCGAAATTCATTTTGCAGTGAATAGAAATAATTTTGAGAGAATTAAAATTTATGTTGAATAAAATTGATTCTAGATGCGAGACATACAAAATATAACCACATTTTCCCTTTAAAAGTGATATTACTTTATCATCCAAACAAGATCATATCTTTCAAACTCACAAACAAAATTTTCTAACCTTAGTTCTTCAGAATTAGTTCTTTCAGAATCAAATCTTTCAAAGTCAATTCTACCACTAAAACAAATGGAACCTAACTGGGGCACACAAATGCATTGTAATGATAAATATACTACCTTTTTATTTTCCTAATAGTGAGATGTGGTTATGATTTAGTTTCTCCTGTTCTGTAATTTGGACGGATTTGTTGACCTATTAATTGTGTTATTGTGTGATAATTTTGGCTGACATTTAGCATTTTCATTTATTTGATAAGACTCTACTGGGTAGTATAATTTTTTCTACATTATTATTTATTAACGGAGTCTAGAAGAGTTCCAGTTGCACTGTACTGGATAGATGTAGTGTATGAATATCAACTTGTCTGCAGCACCAACAATAATTTACTCGTTGCTTTTCATCTAGGCATCTGAGGAAGCAGAAAAAATGGATGAGGATAGTATAATCATTGAAGAGCTTCGTGATAGCAATAACTATTTAAGGGCTCAGATATCACATCTCGAGAGAACTCTGACGCAAACAATTGCAAGTCAGGAGGAACTGAAGATGGCAAACAATATGGAAACTCTAAAGTCCAGGGAAATCATTGATGACCTGAATAAAAAGCTTACGAATTGTTTGAGCACAATAGATTCTAAAAATATTGAACTTTCAAATTTACAGACAGCTCTTGGACAGTACTATGCTGAAATTGAAGCCAAGGTATACAAACATGCTGCCTTTCCATTTTTATTCATAAATTAACAGAGAATTGTTGGGATGTTAATTTTCCCTCTTACAGTTTTATGTCAATGCTTTTGTAAGTCCATGTACTTGTGTCAATAACTTTGAGTAATTTACATGTGCTATTTTGTTATTCCTTAGGAACATTTAGAAGAGGAGTTAGCCTGGGCAAGAAAAGAAACAACTAAGCTTTCTCAACTGTTGAAAGTATGGCTCTCTCATTCTCTAAATACAATATATGGACCATATGGACACGCTTTTATTACATTATATGCCATTCATATTTGTTGATTTTGTGCATCCTGTGTTATTTGCATTGTTCCCCAAAGTTTTGCTAGAGTATTTTGATCTAGTTCTTTTTCTTAACTCAAGGAGAAAAAGTTACCTTGCATTTTTTTTATTCGGTATCATGTAGATTAAATGGTTATTCCTATTACCAGGATGCATATCAGAGAGCAGATATATCAAAGGCCGAAAATGAAGAAACTTTGGCCAAGCTTTCCCAATCTGAGAAGGCACAAACTGAATGGAAAGGTAGAGTAAGCAGGCTTGAGGAAGACAATGCCAGATTGAGGCGTGCTGTTGAGCAGAGTATGACACGGTTAAATAGAATGTCAGTGGATTCAGATCATCTCGTTGACAGGTTAACCTGCTTGTGCTCTTAGTATATTTTTCTTGCGAATTCTGCTTGACCATGCGATTTCTGATAAACTTATGAAATCCTAGACGTGCAACTATGTTTATTACTTTTCCCTTTTTTTAAAAGGATAATCATTGCAATCTTGTAAATATGAATTTGTGCTGAATTTAGACTTGTGATAATTTGATGATTTCTATCATTCTGTTGCTTTTGTTTGATACAGTAACAGTAGACTGTTATTCTAATATAAATTGTATTGGTTGCAGGCGTATTGTTATCAAATTACTTGTGACGTATTTCCAGAGAAATCACAGCAGGGAGGTATGAAAATCTTTTATTTTGATTTGTTTCAGTTGCATTGTGACGGACTGGAATGGAAGCCCCATATTCTTCATTATGCATGAAATTGTCATAAATTGTGTTTGCATGTGGTTGGTTGTACATAAATGAGGAGGTGTGTGACTTAAATGGATAAGATTGCCAGGGTAGGCTTTGAAGAATTGATAATTTAATGCGATATTGGTTGATATTTTAACACATTAATGGGAATGTTCACAAAATTATATCCTTTATTTGCATTTGTTTCTTCTTGCATTTTGCTATGGTTGCATTTCTTATTTTGTTTTATTGGCGGTGTGGCTGTGTTCTTTTATCTGGTTTGTGCGTTGCCTTTGTTTGTTAATCCTCCGCTTAATGTTTATGATGACGGGGACAGGTTTTGGATCTAATGGTTCGCATGCTAGGATTCTCTGATGAAGATAAGCAAAGGATAGGCATTGCTCAGCAAGGTGCAAGCAACAGTGTTATTCGAGGAGTTTTCCGGCTGCCTGGCCGCCTGGTGGGAGGCATTTTGGGAGGAAGTTCGACTGAAGCAGCGGCAAATGCAGGATCTCATAACCAGGTAACTTTTCATCTTATTTTTTTCTCCGTTGGGGGCTATTTACATGAATCTATGAATTACTATCTAGTCGTGTGTACTTTATAATGTCAAATTGTTGATTACTTTCCTACGAATATGCTGTCCACCTTGGAACTTTTGAAACTTGTGTTGATTTTATTAGTCCCAATGGACAATAGTAGTGTCTTGGCATAGAACATCTTCCACATTTATGCCAGAGAATGCTATACAAGTTCTACTTAGAACTTATCAACCAAAACATTATTCTCTAAATACAATATACCAAATTTTTGAACTTTGATATGAAGCTCTCTTACCCTGAATTTAGATTTAATCGAGTACTTTTTCCATTGCAGTCTTTTGCAGATCTGTGGGTTGATTTTCTTCTAAAGGAAACTGAAGAAAGAGAAAAGAGAGAATCAGCAGGAAATCCAGGTACATCCACTGAAAATTTACATGATAAAAGTCCAGATACTATTTCCACTACTCCCCCACTTCCCAATCAGAGGTTTGGATCTGTTCCACTTCCACCACTTCCCAATCAGAGGTCTGCATCTGCTTTTCCAATAAATTCAACAAATCAAAACCTCAGTCTTCTTCCTCCTAGCTACCTTCAGCGTCCTGAAAATTTTGGTTCTGACTTCTCAACAGTTCCTCTTACACCATCGGATGCCAAAACTTCTGGTTCGAACCTGATTCCGAGATACTGAATAGACATTTGATCTTGCACTTAATCTGAGGTATATATAATTGTTTTTTAAATTGTATGCATGCGATCTTGTTCAATTATTTCTTTCTCATTCAAGATGAGAGTTCTTTTCGCAAAGAGGGAGAAGGGTGAGGGGGTACTTTCAAATGTCTAAAGTATTTTTGTTTCCAATGCCTTCATTATCTCGTCATTTTTGTGTGTATTCACGCATATAGTTTTGAAAAAAAAATCCTGTTGTATATGTATAATAATATAATTCTATCTCTTCAATGTATATTATACACTTAAAATCCTGTTGCACCTATAATATATTAGTATTATCTATTTTGTAATGCATAAACAAAATGTTTCATGTGCGTATACCTAATTTAATCTAATCTTATGGTATTGAAATTCAACAATTGTTATCATAATCGTCGTCCATACATTCATAGAAATATACTTTCATGTGTGTTATATATATGTGGGGAAATAGTCGGCCAAAAAGTTCAGATTCGTGTTTTATATAGTCACTGAAGAAAGTGATCATCATTAAATTTAGTATCAATTAGGAATGGATATAAAGATCCAAGAAAATTGCATGGTATCCGATTGAGGTGGGTCAAATATAGAGGTGGCTAGAATGATCATAGTGAACTCGGTTGGCTCACTTGTAAAAGGGAGTTGAGTTTAGTTGCCTCACATTTTTTGAGTGAAAGTTAGCTTACTTTTTGGTGAGTTAGAAAAAAGGACAATACTTAACCTACATTGATAGATTTTGACCGTTCAACCTGTTTCTCTCACGAAAAACGATTTCTTTTATGAATTGTTGGGTAACTCATCTGATTTAAGTGAAGGGTTAAGTATGTTAATAAGTTAAAAGATCATGGTTCAAGTTTTTCAGCCAAGAAAAATGAGTATTTTCTACGTGGAACAGTAAAAATTGCCTCTAAGGAACACGAGGTAAGGGTGTCCTAACTTTGACCTTGTGGGTTGGATGAATCAACTATAACCTATTTGTTTTTTTCAAAGTCAGTACAAATGCGTAAATATATTCATAAAAAAACAAAAGTAATAAAAATTTGAATACCTGTATCGGGACGTATTGGGGCGTCTCGGTATCGGATACGTGTCGGATACGATACTTCACCATTTTTGGAGTATCGGGGCTTGAGAGAATACGAGCTTCTCTTCTTTCCTTTCCTAATTTCTCTAAAAAAATGTTGGCTGATAAAAGATTAGTATATAGTACGGGCATACAAAAAATAACAAATAAGAAAAGATAATTATTAAAATTTTCCTTCAACTTTTAGTCCCTATAAAATTTTCAATCACTACTTTTGGTCCCTATTTAAAGTCAATTTTAGTATTTTTGAATGAAATTGTGCAGAAATGTGTAGAATATTGTAAAAATATTTTTCAAAAAAAATTAGAATTTTTTAACTAAACATAAATTTAATATGAATTTTTAACCATCAAAAATATAAAAATTCATATTAAATTCACGTTCTTTTAAAAAATTTTAAATTTTTTTGGGAGAGATTCTTATAATATTATGAATTTTTCTGCAAAATTTTATTTAAAAATACGAATTCAACATATGATTTTATTTTAAAGGAGGGACCAAAAGTGAAGATTGAAAATTTTTAAGGGATTAAAAGTTGAAGGAAAATTTTAGATAGACTAAAACGAAAAGTTGGTATATTTATAGGGACCAAAATCATATTTAACCCTATTTTTAATGTGTAAATGTCCGATCAAGATCACCATTTTAAAATAAAAAAAATTACATTTATGTCATTGATTTGCTTCATCGAGATTTATGAAAGGTGTAAACTGTAGATTCCAACTCAACGTGAGTTGAGTCCATCATCCCCCGCACAACGTCAAAACAAGCACACTAACAGAGGCACCGTGAGTGTTGAAACCAGAAAAAAGCATTGAATTTTGGTATGAATTGCGTCTAAGTTCATCCAATGATATGGAAAGAATAGTTTCTATTTATGTGTTTATTGTTCCCAATCCAAGTCATTCCAATTATACTCCTAATCTAGATTCATCAGATCCTAAAATAGAGGAGAAAAGGTTGATCTCTTTGCCAGATGACCTTTGAAGCACATACCGAACAGGACAGACACCAACCATGCCTACTATTATACCATTAAAAAAAGGAGTCCATCTTTAAATAATTGGCATATGTACTGCCAAATCGTCTACCTTATTAGATAAAGGACGGTTGTTCCACGGAATATTGATGTTATAGACTCCAATTTGTCATAAAGTTAGAAATTCCTATGTATGAAATATTACTATGAATAAATAATTCCCACATTTTTTTTTGGTAGTGTAATTCCCACATATTTTCTATCAAAGAATATTGCCTTAGTTTTTTCTTGGAAAAGTTGTAAATTTATGACACAAACACTTCAAAATAAAAGAAATTAATGTCTTGATTTTCAAAAATATCTCGACAGAAATTCATTTAAACCGAGAATGCTAATAAGTACCCTTAAAATAATAAAGGAACAACATATTAACTCAGTCAAGTTTAGCATAAATGAATAAAAACAATACCTTTACCAAGATATTTTTAAAATAACACGAATCATCAGGGTGCATTTCCAAACATTTTTCGCAGCACAAAAAAATGAAAACCCAAATATTTTAATCAAAAAAAACTTTTAACATGAATATTAACTTTCAGCAAAATCCCAGCGAAGCTAATCAATCAAGGACTACAAGATGTCCAAACAGAGTAGCCAATAAAATCCATTTTCAAAATTGTAAACTACATCTTCCCAAGTATCAATACTGCCTAGAAACAATCCAAAAAAGGCTAGGTATATAAAAACATTCAAGAGTGAAGCCTCTTTTTTCTTCTAGCTGGAGCACACATTCTAAAAACTCTAAGCTAATTTTCCCTTCAACACACCTTTTGGGATCTTACTCAAGACCTTGCTCAAGACCTTTTCGTCAAACACAGCATACTGTTTTTTAATCTCGATGAATGCCTTTTCTGCCAGGGGGTCTATCTTGTCCTCGTACTTGTCATACACAAAAGGCACCGTGAACAACAAAACAAAAGCTGCAAATGAAGAATGTGCAAATCAGTGAAAATTTAGCTCATAACAGAGAAAAAACGTATAAAATCAAGTTTGATAGGAATTATTCTTACTTATGTAGAACAGGGTCAAGAAATTGCTCCAGCTACCAACAATCGATAGAATCCACAAGCCAAAAATTACCTAACACAACATCAACAACAAAATCCTTAGCAGAAGTCAATAACATCACAACAGTTTAGTTCTTTACTAAATTATACTAACAGTAGATCATGAACAAAAATGCAAGCAAACATCTTAGAAATTATTTAAGTAATTATAGTTGGCATGCATTTAGCCCCCATCATTCATTCCCTTATGAAGATTACTTATGAAAATTATACTAACAGTAGATCATGAACAAAAAATGCAAGCAAACATCTAAGAGATTATTTAAGTAATTATAGTTGGCATGCATTTAGCCCCCATCATTCATTCACTTATGAAGATTACTTATGAAAATTATACTAACAGTAGATCATAAACAAAAAATGCAAGCATATATTATTGACTAGCAAGTTCACAGGTTACGTACAATGAGGAATTTCTTCACATCTTTTCCAGTACCAATATCACGCAAGGCAGAGAATCCTCGGTTGATTTCAATTCTCAATGCAGAAGCAATCTGCAGAAATGGTTCCTCAGGAAGATGAACAATTGGGATGTGAGGTGGAGTCCTACAAAACATTATTTGATATTCATCACATGCAGCAAATGGTTAGATAGGAGTTTATGCACAATTGTGCTTTGATTCAATAGATCAACAAGCTTTGAAGAGTCTTACTTGTGAACAAAGGTATGAGCATTGGACCACAAAAACAATAGTGCAAGAACCAGAATCGAAATGTGACAAATGAGAGTGAGAAAATGGTATTCAAGCAGCTCAAAAAACACCCAAATAGCAGTTGCTGTCGCGAGTGTACCAGCAGATAACTTCTTGTTCTTCCACAAGAACACATCAGCAGCTGCAATTCACAATTTCCCGTCAAATAAATACGCAATAATACAACAAAAACTAAAATTTCATCTCTTCTTTTAGAGGCATACATCATGATTAATGAACCAATAAAAACAGAGAACCAACTCAGCAAAACCATAACACTAAAAAGTAAAAATCATATAATTACACAAATTTCCAAATTTTGACATCTTACATCTAACATAAATCACAATTCATAGATATGATTCAATTGACTAGCTAACAAATTTACAAAAACAAATTTCATAGATACAATTCAATTCACTAGCTAACAAAGTTGCAAAAACAAAACAAGAAAAATTATTGACTAGCTAAAAATAATAATTGGCCATAATTCATAGATATTTTTCTTGGTGTTAATCCTTCGAATCCGATTCCTATGAAAAGAGGCCCTGCTAATCCAAAATTTGGTCGAAGGTAAAGTCTAAACAGGAATTATTTCCACACAAATCGCAGCCAGTATTCCCAAAGGATTCGTAGCTAAATCACTTATTCCATGATTCATAGGTACAGTTCAATAAACAATCTAACAAAATAACACAAAAAATTGATCACAATTAAATACTCTTTTCAGATTCAACACTAGTCAACAATAGTAAACAATCTAACAGATCTTCAATTCAATTCAAATTCAAATCAATGTCATTCATAAATCACTCAAAAATCATAACAAACACAATTTTCAATCACATGCAATACACCAAATCAAAATGTAGCATTCAAAAAAACACTTTCTTTCACAGATCTCAACAAAAACAACTAAAACAGTAAAGATAGATAAAGATTCTTACGCTTTCCGCCGCCGAGGACGGAATGAACAGGCTTCTCCCTTCCAAAGAGGCGAAAAACCTTCTCCTTCACCGATTCAATAACCGGTTTCTTATCCAACTCAGAATGAGAATGAGAATCAGAATCGGAGGAAGAATCATCCTCAAAGTGAAGCTTCTCGGTGATCTTCTCAAGCAAAGAATCGCCGCCGTCACGATCCACCGTCACGGTGCTTTTCTCCGATTCGTCAGCCATTTTTCAACGAAACCCTAAATCTCAGGAAAAAGGTTGGAAAATTGAAGGAAAAAAAATTCTCTTTCGGTTTTGGAGAGAGTGTAGTGTGGTTAGAGGCGAGAATCTCAGTGTGGGTTTTTATAGTGTTGTGTTTAACGAGGTTTGGTTCCGAACCTCAGGTTCGGGTGATTTTGAATCGAGTAAGAAAAGGAAAACGTGATCACGGCGTTTGTGGTTTGGTTTGGAAGATTTTTTAACGCCGTTGAGATTTTGACGGTATGCATGTGTTTACTTAACTCCTAATTCTGCTGCTTGTGTTAAGTAAATTTTTGTAAAGGGTGATCAGTAAAAGTTGTTACTGGATTTAGTAAAAACAATTTTTGGTTAAAAATTTACTGTGCGATATTTTCCATATAATAAATAAAAATAAAATTATATTATGCTATGAAATTGAATTGACATCTATAAAAAAAAAAAGTAATTTAATGTTTACCAAAAAAATAATAAGGAAATTACGTAAATTTCTTTATTAAAAAAAGAAAAGAATGAAAAAGGAATTTGAATAAATGTTAATTAAGATTAGTTCAGATAACGGAAAATTTTTATTATCTTTTCTTGTTTTAAAAAATATTTCACTAAATATCAAATATAGGCCAAAAAACTCTCATTTTTTAATTGTCACGAATATAACCAAAAAGTTTTACTTTCATACTTTATTATCCGTCTTATTTTAATTGTCATTTTTTGAGTTGTGCATAATTTTTAAAGAAATGATTAGGTGAGTTAATTTTAGTGGTATTATTAGTAGTATTAATAATTTGTCACCGTGAGCTTAGCTCAGCTGGTAAGGACAATACATAAATATGTAAGGTTCGGGGTTCGACTAGTATTAACAATCTTATCAATTATCGTCGGTGATATTCTTAATTGAGTGAAATTCAATAGATATTAACGATTTAACAATTTTGTGGAATTATGTGATTCTGGTTTTTTAGTGGTATTGTATTAACGACTTAACAATTTTTTTTTTTGTATTAACCTTTCGATCCTTAACGTAAAAAGACTTAGTAATCCAAAGTTCGACTGATAGATAATTTTTTTTTTAATCAAGACTATTTTAACCATGAATGAAACTCAAGTTCTCCTAAATAATACATTTTATAAGTAATTATAATGGATTGATATTATAAAACTATTTACATCGAAAATATGAATAAGAATTCATAAACAAAAACTTTACTTTGATAATGTTATTCTTGAAAATAATAAAATAACATATTTTTGTCCTTTGTAATTTGAGCGAATTTTGGTCTAACATCTGTTATATTATTTATTTTGTACGGTCAAAAATTACAAATGTTTAAAATTAAAGAATCTTTAAATTATAAAGTTGGAATCTAAATTTTTTTTACGCATGAGTAAACTAAAACTCGCATAAATGATAGAGATAAACACAATTTACCCCGTAAAAAAATAATATTGTTTCTAAAATACATTTTAACATAGAATTTATTATGAATTAACTCTTACTTTCTTCGAATAAATTTCTATAAATGCTCGTTTTAATTCAAAATAAAAAATAAACTATACTTAGTTGTATAGTCTTTTTTATGAATAATTGTGTATTTTTTTTCTTCCATATATTATCTTTTGTTCTATAGTAGACCAGAGTAGAGATCTGCTAACGAAAATGCTTGTGCTAAAAAGAGACAGAGGAAAGCTTCTAATGCGAAGGAGATTGTTCTGTGTCAAGGAGAAAGAGAACTTCAAAATAGATTAACACTCCAACGCTCAAGTCAATGAGAAAAATGAGAAGAAAGTGTGCGAAAAGCGGTGAAGTTATGATCATACATTGAGTGTGACACTGAGTCATACTTTTATAGTTGGAGACATTGAAATCATCTTTTAGAAACCCGATGCAAAGTGTGGGAAGCCGTTAGAGATCGATCTAACAACCATGATGTGACGAGGAGCGCTTATGAGCTGCGATGCGTACATGAGGTATGTTGTTGAGTCATGCTTTGTGATGATTCTTGGTTAATAGGTCATTTAGTATTAGGCCAGCGATGTGGGCTTCTACTTGGGTAAACATATCCGACTCCGACAACCCAAAAACACATCTTAAATGAGATGATAAAAAATATCTTTTAATTTAATCAAATTTTCTGTAGTTGCTCAGAGGATATAATGTTTATACAAAAAAAATAAAAATTCTTCCCCAACATTATATATAAACATATCTTTGAATTGAAATTTGAATATTGATTATTTACATTGTGAAAGAATAACTTCCTCTACCGGACCAATTTGTTGGTTACTCAACTTAATTTGTTTGATTTAAATAATTATACATTTTCTTCAGAGATAAATAATTTTATTTATAATCTAAGTTAATTTATTTTTTACGTCATAATCTAGCTATTTGTTTTTTAAGTAGTCTAGTGACTATACTCGTATATTATAAATGTGGAGAGTTTGTGATCTAAACTTGAACCCAAGCATCTCAATGTCCACGAAGCTATATCAACCGAGTTGTAATTAAATGACTATATATGTTATAATCTAGTTATATAATTTTTTTTTAGAGGAATTCCGTTTTTATTTTTACAAAAATAAACGATATTTATTCAAATTAACAAAGTACGTCGATACAATACAAATTCATAGTCGTTAATAGCATAAAATGATATTGTATATATGTCTAAAAAAATATGACTACATTCAAGTATTCAAAATATTCATTTATCTGGATCTGCAAACATCATACTTAGACAGAAAATAAAAAGTATACTACACAAAAACGAAAAATCAAAATAAACAATGTCGTGATAAGACGACGAAGTCACAAAATTGATTATAAATCATCCTTTTTCTTCAAAGGGTAAAAAAATAAGTGATAATAACCGAAGTTTAAAAAAGAGAAAAGAGAGTGAAAGCTAAAGAATGAAATCTAGTTAATTAATTATTGTGAGTGGCCTGCTTTATCGAAATAAAAAATATAAAATAAATAGTGGCGTGCATTATGCGTGGGTGTAGAGTCACCGGCGGTCACCACTTCCGGAGCCATGAGACGTGGTTACTTGCCATTGAAATTAAACAACGAATAACTTTGAGCTTATGAGTGCGTGTGTGTGTATATATACACACCATGAAGATCAAGATAATATATAGATGGAGAGATTTAAGATAAAAGATTATAAAGTGAACATATTCATTAATTAAGATAAAAGTATTTTGACTTATGAGTATAAATATATGAGGTGCGGCTCATGATAAATTCTTTCGTGAAAATGATGAAACCGTACATGAAACACAACATATTAAGACATTCATTCTCAACAATTGAGTAAATATAGAGCATGAATAGGGATTGAACTATGAAGCTCATTATTGACATATATTATATTCATACACATTTCTACAAACTTACACCACAATAGAAAGGAATTTTTTTTAAAGGTTTTATATGTGTTTCGACCCTATAAATAGGGATCATTTAAAAAATGATCATTATATTCCTTAATTATGACATTTTATCCTGCCAAAGTTTAATCACTTAAAAATAAGTTCCTCTCCCTACTAAATCACTGTCACGTCATAACCAAGTAAGATTCTGCCAATAATGAGCATAGCAAGGTTCTGAGCTGCAGCATTGAATGCAACTCCAGCAATGAAACATGGTGAGTCTTCCCCCCAACGTACGAGTGGTATAGGATGCAAAGAAAGTGGAAGTTAATGCAGCTAGTTACAAGGATGATGTAAATAACTGCAATCCTTGATAAGCAAACCCATAGCAACATAGTACTAAAATGCAAACATACACAAAATTATAGGTATAGATAATAGATATTTTGCACTTTCATATAATAACAAATTATACTTATCTTTTTCAATGATACCAACAAATGAAATATCTTTTAAAAAATATATAACAAATATAACATAAATTCTTATCTTTTTGAATAACACTAACAAAATAGCATTCTTAAGGTCAAATTTGTTTAAGAATATATAATTGGAAGGAGAAAAAGTCACTCAAAGATAGTCTATTTTCTTTGTATATAGTATAGATGATTTCTTAACTACATAAAAGTTTAACTCACGACCCCTTATCATTTTTGGTTACTTTTTATAAATTTTGAAATTTTTGGACCAATTTGGAAGCTTTCAGATGACAATTTGTAATTTTGAAAATTTACAGGTTGATTTAAAAATTTTTAAAAATATGGTGACATCTTGTAAAATTAGAAAGAAAAAAAAATATAAGATGAAAGAAATTTGAAATTCTCTAAATTTAACTTGTACAAAATACTTTATAAATTTCTTGAACATATATGATATGGATATATAAGAGGTGAGGCTCGTAAATTGTGATCTCCTCTCTCTTGAACATGATGAAACCGTAAATGAATAGTATATTTATGAGCAGGTGGCACATGATATGGATTTCTTGGGAGTCCCAACTGAGTTGGGAGGTCTAATTTCCGCGAGTTCTTGTGATAGTTATTTCTTGTATAAAAGTCTAGGTTTGGTTTGATATTGTTATTGGTTATGTGGATTATATTGTATATTAATAATTGATTCGTTTAGTGTAAATTTCTCGCTTAAAGCTGAATTGTCAATTTATCATTCCTAATCTTGTTATCACGTGAGCTTATACTTGTATTGGATTGAGATTTTAAAAGACTGTTTTGATAGAAAAAATCTTGAAGATTTTAAAAGACTTTGTTGGATTGTATTGATTTTGTGGGATTTTAAAAGACTTTTTTTGAAAGACTTTTTACAATCAAGATTCTTTGCAAGATTTTAATGGATTCATGATATAGATTTTAAAGGATTTTAATGGATTTTTAAGATTTTAAAAGGGTCAATAAATTTAAAGATACAGTACAGACCAACAAATCACAAAAACAAAAGTACAGTTATAAATCAACCGAAAAAAAACATTGAATCCATGAGTGTAATATTTCTTCAAAAAAAAGACTATTAGATAATATACTACTAGCAGGTTGATTGATCTTAAAAATTCTGGACATATGATATCAAAATAAATAGACCTAAAAGTAAGTTACGTTAATTTATTGATTATAATAATTTGATTGAAAAATGCATGTCACAGGTAGAAAAATGCAAGTAGAAAAATTATTATAATACCAATGAACGTAAAGTTGTGATTTTTATAATAATTTGATATATAGGTAGATGATAAATTAACCACAAGATTATACAGTACGTTCTTTTTTTTAATGAAAGTAAAAGTTATGTTAAGAAAAGTGCAAGTTAGAGGCATGATAATTTCGACAATAAGTTTGCCAAACAAAATATATAACCTGCCATTGTTACAGTAGAACAGAAAAGAAAGAATTTATAAAGCGATGAGCGAGAGCGTGAGAGAGCGAGGACGAGCACAACCTGGTTGGGGTTTCCGGTGATCATCACGCCGGTTTCTCTCACCGGTGCGGCGCTCTGGGGGGGAAGGGCCATATGCCGGGGAGGTAGAAACGGGGAGGGAACAAGGGGATTGGTTCTGGGTGAGAAACAGAAGAAGGAAAGCGATGGGACCGGTTCAGGACAGACGGAATGGACAGCGGCAAGGCAATGGACAAGGAGGGATGGTTTCTTCATCGGAATGCAGAGGTTATCAGGATTATAGGGTTGGTTATCGCAGCAGGTCAGCTAGAAGAGAAGGGTCACAGTTCACTCCTTCTAGGGTTAGGGTTTTGCATGGGACTGTACGCGGCAGGTCGAGGTCCTTAGATGTTGTGCCTCGACAGCTGAATTTTGTTCATGGAGACAACCATATGGTTTGGAAAGGGAATATCAGAGGCGTTGATTCGCGGTTCACAGTGCACAACAGTGGTAACAATGGTACAACGTCTCCTATAACGGCGGTGTTCTATATTACAAATTTCCCGATTCGCCTATTGTTTGTTGATTTGAAGAAAGGTTTGGAGGTATGTGGTATTTTATCGGATGTGTATCTTTCTCGTTTCTGTAATTTTCATGGTCAGCGTTTTGGTTTTGCAAAATTTTTGAAGGTTCGTGATGTTTTTAAATTGAAAAAGGCCCTTAACAATGTTTTCTTCGGGGACCTTAGATTCTTTGCAAATGTGGCAAAATATGATAGATTTGTTGATGCTTGTGAGGGTAGTGTTGGAGGAGAGGAGAGGGATGGTGTTAAGAGGGTTGAGGGTGAAAAAATGAAGGAGGCCGAGGGAGAAAAAATTAAAGGAGTTATGGTGGGAAAAAAACCGAGGGAGTGGGAGGGTGGTAAGGATGAGTTAAGGGTTAGTTGGAAGTTGGTTTTAGAGAAGGTTAAAGTGGCAGCCATTCGCTGTGTGCTAGAGAGGGAGAAGGAGAGGGTGTTTAAGGCGGGGGAGGTTGATTGTGGGGGGAAGTTGGCGGTTTTGGGGCAGGAGGAAGGTGCGAAGTTGGATTCTCCTCCGACGAAGGAGGTTGCTAAACCGATATCTTGTGAGGTGGAGGGGAAGGCATCCGTTAGTGGTAATATTGGTTCCGAGGTGATTAGAGCTTATTTACCGTATCATGATGATGTTATGTGGGCTAACAGATGTATTTTGGCCAAGATTAAGGATGGTACGTCATTCACTGTAATTCAACAATCCTTTTTAGATGCTGGTTTCTCTGATTTCAAGTTAATCTCTTTGGGTGGTGATAATGTTTTGTTGCATCCGTGTGTCGACGGTGATTGTATGAGTTTATTTAAATCCGCGTCGGAACTGATTGGGAATTTCTTATGTGATTGTCGTCCTTGGTCGAAAGATGCAAGTGTAACTTATGAGCGCGGTGCCTGGGTGCGGTGTTATGGTGTTCCTTTACATGCTTGGAATGATAATTTCTTTTTAGAGTTAGCCTCATCTCGAGGAAGGTTACTTAAAATTGATGATGCTATTGTGAATAAAGATCGTATGGATTTTGCACGTTTCTTGATAGCAACTACTGATTTGAATGAGTTAAATTTTGTTGTTAATTTTTTGATTGATGGGCGGGAGTATCCAATTCGGCTTATTGAGGATTTGGAGTTTGGGTTTGCTGTTGATGCTTGTTTAGCTGATTTTGAAGATGATAACAAGTCTCAATGTTCAGGTCCGGTTTATTTGCAAGAAGAGGAGCCTCTAGTCGATGCTTTAGTTCAACAAATGCACGATGACTGGTTACGCAAGTCTAATGAGGTTAAGGCAGGAAATAGTGACTTGGATATTTCTAATTCTGTTAATGTGAAGGATGAATGCTTCAATGCTAAGAAGATTTTGTGTTCTCCTCATACCTCTTTGGTTAATGTCGAGAAAGCTCATGTGAAGGTTGTTGATTGTATTCGTAAGCCGAGTAAGAAGGGTAGGGTAACAAAAAGGCACAAATTGGTACCATCATTGATTGGGTTGAAAAAGGTTGCTCGTCTAGCAGAGACCGATAGGTGTGCCTTGATTAGATCGCTGAAAAAATATAAAGGTTCGAAAAGAAAATTGAGGAAGAGTACTTCTTCTAAAACTTCTTCCAGTACATCGTCTTGTAACAAAAACGGTGTATCTTTGACAGCGGGTTCAGGTTCTTCAGGTGACTCCAAAGATTGGAAAAATTGGGTAGTCCTTCATGGGGAAGCAAAGGGGTTGGAGGATGACGTGGTAGAAGTGGGTAAGTCTATCGGTGTACGGTGTAAAAATAGTTTTCAGGCACTATCTAGAGGAAGTGTGCGTGGAGGTTTCGTAGATGGTGGGGAGGCGAGGAGGTTAGAGGTGAGGAAGGTGACGGAGGTTTAGGGTGTGTGGGGCTGGTGTGGGGTGTTTTGGTGTGGGAGGAAGTTATGAAGATTATTTCTTTAAATATTAGGGGTTTAGGGGCGGTTGAGAAGAGGAGGGAGATTCGGAGGTTGGTGTCAGAGAGAAAACCGGCGGTGTTATGTATTCAAGAGTCGAAGTTGGAGGTGGTGGATGAGTTTTTGTGTCGTTCCTTATGGGGGGCTGATTTGATGGCTTATTCCTTTAAAGCTTCAGTCGGTGCTTCTGGAGGTATTATCACGGTGTGGGATCCTTCTGTGTTGGATGTCTGGTTGTCAGTAAATATTGATAATTGTTTGATTGTTAAAGGCTCCTTTGTAGCAAATAATGAGGTGTTCAGTTTGGCGAATATTTATGCTCCTTGTGATAGTAGGGGGCGACAAGTGTTGTGGGATTCTTTGTCTAATTTGTTTCCTTTACATGGGGAAGCGGCTTGGTGTGTTCTTGGTGACTTTAATGATGTTCGTTCTAGTGCTGAAAGAAGAGGTCGTGTGGAGAATTATACTTATGTCAATTACACTCCTTTTAATCAGTTTATTGATGGTAATTGTCTTATTGATTTACCGTTGGTTGGTCGTAATTTTACTTGGTACCGAGGAGATGGTGTGGCTATGAGTCGTCTTGACCGTTTTCTTTTATCAGAAGCTTGGATTTCTTTGTTTCCTAATTGTATCCAAGTTGCTCTTCCTATAAGTTTATCAGATCATTGTCCTATTATTCTAACCATGGATGAGGAAAATTGGGGGCCTAAACCCCTTCGCATGTTAAAGTGTTGGGCGGATGTTCCAGGCTATGTTGACTTTGTTAAAGAAAAATGGCAGTCTTATCAAGTGCAAGGGTGGAGTGGCTTCATTCTGAAAGAGAAACTTAAATTTTTGAAAACTAGTTTACGGAGTTGGCATTTGAATCATATTGTTAACATTGATAGTAAGATTAAGGGTGCTAAGGATCGGTTGGCGGTTTTGGATGCTTTGGGGGAAACTCGCACGTTGGGTGCTCATGAGGTGGAAGAGCTTCACTTGTTAGCGGTCGACATTATGGCTTTTTCAAAACTCCAGGCTAGTATGCATTGGCAAAAATCAAGAGTTAATTGGTTGAAGGAAGGTGATGCTAATACCAAGTTTTTCCATGGCATTATGTCCTCACGGAAGCGATCTAATTCTTTAATTTCTTTGTCTGCTGATGGTGTCACTATTGAAGGTGTGGAACCTGTGCGCCAAACAATTTTTCAACACTTTCAAAATCATTTTAAGAGGTCTCAACATGAGCGACCGGACATAGGAGGTTTGTTGTTCAAGTCTTTACCACCAGTGGAGGGGGCTGATCTTATTAAGCCCTTTTTGTTAGAAGAAATTAAGCAGCTGTGTGGGATTGCGATAGTTTTAAATGCCCTGGACCAGATGGTGTTAATTTGGGTTTCTTTAAAGACTTTTGGGAGGTTTTGAAGATTGATGTGCTGAATTTTTTTACGGAGTTTCATCGCAATGATAAGTTAACTAAAGGTCTTAATTCCACTTTTATTGCTTTAATTCCTAAGGTGGAATCTCCTCAGCGTGTGGCTGATTTTAGGCCAATATCTTTGGTGAGTAGTGTGTACAAAATTTTATCAAAGGTATTGGCTAATCGTTTGAGAAGGGTGATAGGTAATGTGGTATCTGATTCTCAGTCTGCGTTTATTAAGGGTAGACAAATTCTTGATGGTATTTTGATTGCAAATGAATTAGTCGATGATGCAAAGGTCAAAAAGAAAGAGTTACTCATGTTTAAAGTGGATTTTGAAAAAGCTTATGATTCTGTTGATTGGGGTTACATTGATGAGGTTATGATTAAGATGAATTTTCCGTGTGTTTGGCGGTCTTGGATTATGGAATGTATTACAACGGCGACGACATCTGTGTTAGTTAATGGGTGTCCGACTGATGAGTTTAATCTCGAAAGGGGTCTCCGTCAAGGGGATCCGCTTTCTCCGTTTTTGTTCCTTTTAGCAGCTGAAGGTTTAAATGTGATGATGTCTGCGTTGGTAACGTCTGGGTTGTTCACTCCATATGCTATAGGGGCGCAAGCTAATGTGCTGGTTTCTCATTTGCAGTTTGCAGATGATACTTTACTAGTAGGAGTTAAGTCTTGGGCAAATGTCCGGGCTTTGAAGGCTGTTCTGTTTTTATTTGAATCTATATCCGGGTCGAAGGTTAATTTCCATAAGAGTATGCTTTTTGGCGTGAATGTAAATGATTCTTGGCTTCATGAGGCAGCCGTGGTTATGCAATGTAAACACGGACGAATTCCGTTTCTTTATTTAGGATTGCCCATTGGTGGTGATCCACGGAAACTTCAATTTTGGCAGCCCCTTGTTGAGAGGATTCGTAATCGTCTATCTGGGTGGAAATGTAAGAATTTATCTATGGGTGGTCGGTTGATTTTGCTTAAGTCCGTTCTGTCGTCCATTCCGGTTTATTTTCTTTCCTTTTTCAAAGCTCCCTCAGGTATCATTTCTACTCTTGACTCTTTATTTATTAATTTCTTTTGGGGAGGTAGTGAGGATGTGAGGAAATTGTCTTGGATTAAATGGGATACTGTTTGCTTGAAAAGGGAGAATGGAGGTTTGGGGGTGAAACGGTTGAAGGAATTTAACATTTCTTTATTGGGAAAATGGGTGTGGAGAGTGTTGGAGGATGGGGAGAGTTTGTGGAAGGCGGTGTTAAGTGCGAAGTATGGAGAGGTTGGAGGGAGGGTGCGGTTTTGTGAGGGGGAGGGATCGATTTGGTGGCGTCATTTAAACCAAATTCGTTCAGGTGTGGGAATGATGGATTCTAGGTGGTTGGTGGACAATATTGTGCGGAAGGTGGGCGATGGGTGTCATACTCTTTTTTGGGAGGATACGTGGTTGGATGATGTTCCGTTAGCTGTGTTTTTTCCTAGGCTCTTTGAGTTGTCTAATTTTAAATTATCTACGGTGAGGGAGATGTTTATGTTAGGTTGGGGGGCTGAAGGGGGCGCGTGGCGGTGGAGGCGTAGATTATTTGCGTGGGAGGAAGGTTTGGTGGGGGAGTTTGTGGGGTGGTTGGCTAACTTTGTTCTGCAGGTTGATGTTTCTGATAGATGGGTGTGGAAACTTCACTCGACAAATTGCTATTCGGTGCAATCGGCTTATTCGTACTTGACGGAGGTGGACTCTAACATTGCTGAAGATTTCAATCAATTTTTATGGTTGAAAGCAGTTCCGTTGAAGGTTAACATTTTTGTTTGGCGTCTCTTTCTGAATAGACTTGCTACAAAAGATAATTTGTGTAAAAGAAATGTAATTGATCCCACTCTTACTGCTTGCGCGACTTTGTGTGGTAAGGAAGAGGATAGGGATCATCTGTTTTTTACTTGTGTTCATTATGGGCGACTTTGGCTTTTAATTTCTAAGTGGCTTGATATTGTTACAACTCTGAATGGTAATTTATACTCTCATGCTACTCAATTTAGTGCTCTTGGAGGTTTCTCTAAAAAAGTCTAGGACAGGTTTTACAGTTATCTGGATTTCAGTTTTATTCGTCATTTGGAAAGATAGAAACAGGAGAATTTTTCAGAATCATTCTGATCATCTTGACGCTCTGCTTGAAAGGATTAAACTTCAAACGTTTTGGTGGCTGAAAGCGAATTACATTATGTTCGATTTTGACTACCCTTTTTGGAGGAACAATCCTTTACTTTGTATTCAGGCTATGCTGTAATGTCTGTTTCTGTTTCTGTTTATTTGGCTGTCTATCGCCTGTCTCTTTTGTAATTAACATTTTTCAGCTTTCTTAGGCATACCTTGTGCTTGAGGGGCTGGTTGTTTCTTTAATATATTTTGCTTAGTTTATTCAAAAAAAGAACAGAAAAGAATTTGGAAGAAACGTAAAAAAAAAAAAAAAAAAAAAAGAATTTGGAAGAATATTACAAAATCCCAAGGCTATGTGTGGGAGACAGAAAAGTCTCAAGGCTAGGTGTGAGATTGTTAGTAGGTACATTTTACACTAAACAATCTCACAAAATCCATTACTCACAACAATCCATTAAAATCCGTAGAGTTTTGAATACTAGTAGACAATTTTTAAGTTATGCAAAATCTCAATTGAATACCACTGGATTTCATTGGACTCATTAAAAAATCTTGAAAATCCTAATTGAATACTACAAGAATGTTTTACATTTTTTAAAAATCTTGATTGAATACCAGAAGACTTTTATAAAATAAAAAAGTCTTTTAAAATTATTTGAAATCTCAATTCAATACACCCCCTTAATTCCACATAGTTAATTAAATTTCCAAATGTCTGTAAAACCACGCTTTCAATTTTGTTTTAAAAAAGGATCTCCTTGCCTATTGCCCTTATGAGGCGCAAAAGTCTTAGTAGGCTTCCCAATAATTAAAGACAGATGTGATACATTTCATGTCCTTCCACTTTTTTTTTTTTCTCCTTCTGGAGATGAAGAATGTCAAGAGGATCCAATTTGATTTATATAATTGTGATATGCAAGTATAATTTGTTAGAAAAATATTGAAGATAATAAGCAGTAAACATAAAAGAAAAGAAGAATCTAAGTGCAGAATCAATTGAGTAAATATAGAGCATGAATAGGCATTGAACAGTGTATTTCAACTATGAAGCTCATTATTGACATATATTATATTCATACACATTTCTACAAATTTATTAACACAACACAAAAAGAAAATTCTTCAAAATGTTCAACATTTACGAATGATCACGTTGTCAGGAGTTCGATCTCAGACATGTGTGTACTAAAGAACGTCTCAAGAATTAGTCCCTCATTCCGGCAGAGAGATTACGATGTAAGATTACCTGAATGGCCTAGGAGGCTTCTCTAAAACAGCAGAAAAGAAAACTTCTTGATCATCCTTATCAATCTTTGGAACAACAACCCATTTGTGCTTCTTATATCTCAACATTTTGAAAGCTTTCAAGTAATCATACACATCTTCCTTCAAACAAAAAAAACTATCAATCCAAAGCAACCCACCTGGCCTCAAAACTCTATCCCAATCATACAAAACAAAATCCAAAAGCACAAAATCTATCCAACCATCAAGAAACCTTGTTGTGTGAATCAAATCAAGTGTATTGTCAAAAAATGGAAGCCTTTGATTTATAGTCAAATAAAGAGGAACAAGTCCTCTAAGAGCTACCATTTCACTAAAGGGTGCACCAAGATTAATAGTTGCTGAAACTATTGTCACATTATATTCCCTCATCCTAGCAGCAAAAGTTCCAGTTCCAACACTAAAATCCAATCCAATTCTAATCTCTCCTAACTTTATTCCAAGAACATCATCTATAAAAAAATCAGCTTCACCTGTTTGATTTGAAATTGAATCACCATTCAATCTCATCCATCTCGGCATCTCATGATCGGTAAGATTAAAACAATCGGCGCATTTGAAGAATCCCTTTCGAGCATTGTTATTGCTTGCTAGACAAGTAAAGTTCTTGCACCTATATTGACTCCATCTAACATTTCTGTCATCAGGGAGTTTCCACATGGATTCATTAATGGGGAATGGTTTACTGTATAGCTTAGGTGATCTTGATAAACACCTTCTCCTTGGTAGAGGATCACATCCATGAACCATAAGCTTTTGAGCTAGTTTCCAATCATCGTTACATATTTCACCAATATCATAATCCATGTACTCTTCTAATTCTTCCTTCATGGAAAAACATGCATGTCCTATGCTAGTGAAGGTCGCATTCGCCCCCATGAAATTTTGTTTTCCTAATCTGTTAGGCCTGATTCTGACATATTTTCGAATCTCTTCTCTCAAAAAGTAACTAGCAGGTTCGTCAGATCGTTTCTTTTCTTTCATCAAAGGATGAACAATGAAACTACTACCATTTTGATCTTCACTATGCAAAGACTCGAGTAGTCCTAATATGTCGGCAAGGAAAGCACCTTGTTTCAAAACAAATTGTGATGAAGAGGACGATGAAGACGATGATGGATCTTGATGCATTTCCCTCAGGTTTTCAAGCTCCTTTTGAATTTTTTGAATCACAATTTGCACAGTTGTTAACACTTCATTTTGATTATTCCTATTTGTGCCCTCAGGGGTTAGATGAATGTGAAAAGATTCAACATCAAGAAATGATTTCAAGGAGAAGAATTTCGACATGGATGCACCAGAAAGGAGAAGAGCAATAGCACCAGCTATAAAGATGAAAATATAAACACTTCTCCATCTTTTTAACTTTGTGTTAACATTCTGTTTTGGCATTTTTCTATCTTCAGGACTTACAATATCCAAAGATTTCATGTGTTTTTTTTTTACATAAAAAGAAAAAAACTAGCTAAAGACAAAATTCTCAAAATGAACACATGAAATTTTAGATTAAGAAATAACTAACCATATGCATCTCAAAGAGAAGATATTCATTAAGACACAACATCAAGACTGATAAAGGAATAAGGAAACAAAAATAAACCATGGGATAAGATAACACTTTGAATCTGATTTTGTGGTAAGATATCAAAATCATAAAGGTAAATCAGAATGAATATGTTGAAATAGAGGATATTGAGGTCTGATTTTCCATATTCTATAAGCATATGCTACTAAATATAGACTTTGGTACTTGCCTAGGTGATTATTATTCTAGTGATTGCTTAGTAAGGTACTTACTTTCAAAAAAGCAAAAAGTGATATTCAACGCACACACAAAACTTAAATTTAAGGTAATCACAATCACAATTCACAACTTGTTGAAAATAATGTGATTGAACTGTTACACGGATCTAGAGGATATTTAATATTAACGAGAAACTAGGAAATGCATATGAAAATAAAATTTAAAAACATGCATGATGTATACTACAAAGTACAGACACATAATGTTCTCACTTTTGGCTACAAAAAGTATGAAGGGGATGAAACAAGCAAAAACTAAATTATAATTGACTACTTTAGTCTTTAGGAGATTTTCCATAAAACAAATGAGAACATTTCATGAACGGAGGTTACTGCGATTATATAAGTGCCAATATCACATGATGAATAGTGTGTTGCATCAAGTTAATCCTTTTTTTATGAAAAATAAATAAATTAGGGGAGACACACCGTATGCAAAGTCAACAAAAACACCGATCTTCATTAATAATTTACGGTGGAATTTATGTATAACCTACCAATTATAAAATTTAAGATTAAAAATCAAGTTACGATTAATGTGAACGGAATGCCTAACTATTGGAAACAACTGAAATTGTTGCATCTAGTTAATTCTTGTAATTAAGGATAGCAAAATATTAGGCAAAAATTATAACAAGAGCAGAAGGCCATGCGGTGAGAATGAATTGGTACCAAATGTGAGCTGTCCAAAAATAAAAATAAGAGAAATAAAATGGTGTTCATATGGGAAAGTTGGATTCAATGATTAGATTAAATGAAGAACATATTCTTAACATGCTCTCTCAACACTAGATTTTTCTTCACACTATCTTCCAACAATTTAAAAATTCTGAAAATTAATTTTCAGAAATTAAAAAAATATAAAAAAATTATGTAATTCATTTATTGAATGTTAGATTTTTTTTTTTTGAAAATAAAAATAAAATAAGATATTCTGAAAAATAAAATAAAAATCCTAAAAAAATATTTTGAAATTAAAGTTTTTTATTTTTTTAAGAAAATAAAATTCTGAACATTTTTTCAAAAAAAATAAAAATTCTAACATTCAATAAATGAATTACAGAATTTTTTATATTTTTTCGATTTTTTTAATTTCTGAAAATTAATTTTCAGAATTTTTAAATTGTTGGAAGATAGTGTGAAGAAAAATCTAGTTTTAAGAGAGCATGTTAAGAATATGTTCTTTACTTAATTTAATCATTGAATCAAACTTTCCCATGGTAGGAAAAGATTAACCTTTCCCATGTGAAATGGCATCAAATAAAGAGTTAAAATATATGTGTATATAATCTTTTCAAGTTTCCACACAATGACATGTGGGACCAAAGTTAAGCATGAAGAGCTTGAAAAGAAAATTGGCCACTAGTGACAGCAAAGGGGTAGAGTTAATTTTTTTTTTAGAAGATTTAAAAGAAAAGTAAATACCTCCACAACGATTTAACTTTGTATTAGCATTAACATTTTGTGTTTGTTAATCTTGTATATCAGAGTCCGAAATTATCCAAAGATTTCACTTGTTCTTACATTTTTTACTATGTTTTTGGTATGAGTCAAATACTTAAAAATATGTTGAGCCCACTCTAAACCAAATTTTCTTCATACGAAAGCTATGATCAAATCTCTGACCATTTATTTAAGACAAATGCCTTAACACTTGAATCAATCTATCGGAATGTGTTCTTATGTAAAAGTATATAAACCAAAATTGAAATAAGGACAGAAAAATATTAAACAATGGGAGCTAGAGTTTGGCATTTCCGGATTTTTCTCACATTCTAGTGATTGCTTAACATGTACTTAATTTCAATCAGCAGGAATTAAGTTATTGTCAACGCACATGTCCTACCATTACATTTCATGTACATAAATTATATGAGCTTTTATGTTGCACATTAATACACAAATAATGCCCTTGCTGGAAAAAGTACTATTAAACGTGTGGCTGAAGCTATGCTATAAATAATAATTCAGCTGGTTTGCATAAAATTAGAAAATATTTCATGAGTACATGTGTGTGGTAGAGATTCAGAATTCATTGACATTATCTTCTATATTGAATAGCAAATAGCAACTTGTTCGTGTGATTAAGGACGATAATGATATAAAATTACATCATATTACTAGGCCAAAAATATGGACAGAACAGAAAATCATGTCCCCAGAATGCATGGTACCAAATACTAACTGTCTACTAATGAAGACAACGAAATGGGTCCATTAATAATTAATCGGAAGAAGAAAATGAAATATATAGCAAATTGTGGTTCTAAATAGAGACAAACTAGATAATGTTAAAACAAAAATTATTCTAAAATGATTCTTCTATATGATACATAAGTCAGTACTTTGAAGACCACATGGTATCAAACGTCAAATCAATCAAGCTATGTACAACAAAATGCAGATGATCTTCCGTTGCAGGTACAAATAACTAACAAAAAGTTTAGGGATAAAATACAAACAAAAAATCAAATATATTTAGAGTGAATTTGGATCAGATACATTTGATATTTTACTTATATCTAAAACCATAGAGATCAACTCATCTTTTTCGACTCGAATTAAATTCAATTAGTTTAATATAAACAACACCAAATTAGATATAGTGATTGTCATTACAACTATCTTACTTACATTGCTGCTATCATTCGTCCTAACCTCTATCATGTCTCGTTCCACCTCATAGACTCCTTTGCCGCTCACCTAACAACTACTACGCTACATCCTCTTACTCCTCCTCCTCCTCCCTACCTCGCACCTCTCTCATCTAAACCATCCCTATGTCAACCTAAATTAACCTCAGTCATCCTCCTCTAGTGGACTCATACTTCGTTCAACGCCACTTTGAGGCTATTCTATAGTCATGGGGAATAATTTTTTTTCATTTTACTTGTTGTTATGTTGAATGTTAATCATTCATCTAATATATTGACTAAGAGCATGTGTTTTTAAGAAATGGGGATACAATGATCTAATAGTGGAGGTTAAAAACATGACTTACTCGTTTTTTTTTTTTTTTTTTGTCAAGTAATCTATTAGTTAGAAATTCACCACTTAAGATAAATATGTGGGGGATCCAGGATTTAAACTCAAGCCCTTACATATATAATGTAATGTATCTACCAACCGAATTAATCTCTTTCACGAAAACTATTTTTTTTAAAGAGCTAAACTAATTATTATTACGAAGGAATCATATAACTAAACACACGATTTCTTACTTGTCCCTTTGTTAGAGGTTGGTCAAATTGTCCACTCCATATTTGACAGAAAACACAGGTGTATGGGCAGAAAAATGAATAATCACCAGCCTTCTTAAGTTTTCATTTTCGTGTTATATGCTTTGGTAAAAAAAAAAAAACAGCACTTCCCTTTCCAAAATGAGAAGATCCACCCATGTGTTAGTAGGGTTCCATATAATGTTTTTGAGTTTGGTGATTTTAGCGACTTTGTATCTATTTCCCTTATAACTAACCATTCTTTCTCATGAAAATAAAATCACACAAGTATTTTTCACGCTAGTGTCGTCTCCTTCCAACCTCCTTCTAACTTGTGTATGGTACACAAATTCACACTATGTGGACTAAAAACACACAACTATAAGTGTGTTTACTTGAATCTACTATTGGTTGATTCGATAATATACCCCAAATCCCCAATTATATGATATTGGGACACAAGAGAATCAATCACAACGCCCTCTCCAACAAAAAAAGCAATCACAACGCACATCTATAACAAATAAAACATAAATATGTTATTTGTCGCAAAAAATAACCTCACGAAGGCATCACCAGTAACATACTAAGTTTAAAGCAAATCTTCTTAATTCAAGTAGTATTCATGCATGATACCTTGATGAACATCTTTGATCTAAGTTTTAAGCCAAAAATGTTACATGTATTTGATCCAAATTTAGACCAATACACTTGACATTTTGTTAATTTTTCAGATCTGAAATAGTATATTTCTTTTGACTCGGTAAATTGAGTATGTGCAATATAAACAACACCAAAATGGATTACAATTATCTCATTTTCAGCTTCACTATCACTCGACCTAGCATCAACCATGTCTCGTCCCACCTCATAAACCTCTCACCCAGCTAACAACCACCACGCCGCACCACCCTCCTCCCCACGTCACTTTCTCTCATCTAAATCGTCTCTATGTCCACCTAAATTTACTCCACCAGCAGAACCATACTTCATTTGAGGTTAATTGCTTAGCTACTCTATAGTTATGCGTGGTGCCATATAGCAAGACACCCTTACTCACGAAATGGAACGATACAAAATTCAGAAATATCATGCAGATGGAAAACAAGACATGAAAAGAGAAAATAATTAGTCAATGAAAAAAAGACTCATCCAACAATTTTCAACAAATCATCGATTTTCGTTGGATTGTTCATCGTACCAACTAGTAGCATTTTCTTTAAGTTAATCATTTCCAGTTCCTAACACTTTCATGAACATTTATGTAGTGAGAAAAAAAATTCTCACTTGTCCAACATTCATAGAAGTAAACAATAACTCAATCATATTTTTCCTAAAATACTAGTATTAGGTCAAAAAAAAAAACTTGATACCGAATCATATATCCAAATCAATTCCCTAACAAATTGAAAGAAAAAAAACATAAAATTTTCATAACTTAAACAAAGTCAATCCATCTCATCATTTTCATTCTTCAAACAAAAACACAATCCCCAATTGTCTCATAGTTGTCAATAACCACAATTCAAACCTCAATAACACCCAACATTTTCAAACCCACTAAATACATTTGCCACATTACATCTTCTCCTATTAACCAAATAAAAAAAAATTAAAATTAAAAAATAAAAAATAAAAAGTTACTACCTCCTAGTCCTCCTTTCACCAATGTAATGAGAAAGTGGAACAACTTCTTGTAACGGAGTAGATAACGGCGTTGGCATAGGTGAGTTCCGACAAACGGGACAAGAACCGTTAAGTTTCAACCACGAATCAAGACAACATAGGTGAAAATAGTGTCTACATTCCGGCATCATCCTTAACATCTCCGAATCCTTGTACTCACACAAACAGATCGAACACGTGCTGTCATGTCCCAAATCTTTACAATACTGTAACCTCGGATAAGAATTTATCACGTTCTGGTCCAAACCCAAAACAACATCTTCACGATCTTCTTCGTCTTCTGCTACAAAAATAACCCGCGGTAAAACTACACCGTCATGGTTATGGTTTAGCTGATTGTTGCCATTCAGGTGGTTGTTACGGTTGCGGAAAGTGCGGCAACAGAGGTAAGATGAAAGGATGAGAGTTGAAAGAAGGAAGAGGAAGCCAAGAGCTATGGCTATGGAGTAGCCAAAGCCAAGGTTGGTGAGGTAAGGGATTTGTGGTGGTGGAGAAAAAGGGGTTGAGGAAGACATGGAAATGATGATGAAGAAGGAAGAAAAAGGGAATTTTCCATTTGGGAAAGGCTATTGTTGTGATTATTTTTTTGGTTTTTGAAGGGTGGGTGAGGGTCTTAGTTGCTGCATTTAATACTAAGGTTTATGTGAGTAACTCAAAACTTCAACGGCATTCAATTGTTGCGTTGATTTGGTGATGATTTTATGATATACACTACTCATTTGTTGTGTTTGGTTGGTCCCTTTGGAACTTGCAAAGGTGGGGAACATAAACTATGGTTAACCAATTAACTACTTGTGTTAACTTGCAAGTCTATAGTTATTAGTTACAAGGACGTTTTTTTTCTTCTTTCAAAAAAGGTTAAAGAGACGTTTTTTTAATGACATTCATTTGTAGAATACATTGATTAATAAATTTAAAATTATTAAAAACATAAAAAAAAATTGAATTTGCAAATAGACTCACAACATTGAGATTAATATCGTACAATTTGTGGTTGGGACGTTGGGTGGCTCAACTAGTTTGAGGTAAGAGTAAAAAAATTGAAGGTCTTGGCCCTTTTTACATACTAAACTTCACCACCTTGAGATCCTTCCTTTGAATAATGTCTCATTTGTGAAAAGGACAAAAGTGTAGTTGCAATGGTATCACCGAGTGATCACAAGCTAGTAATGAGCACAACAAAATAATTGTCTTGTCCTCATCTGACTCCACCCCAAGCTTCACCAAGTCAATGAATATTTTGTTGAAGGTATTGACATGTTCTTGCAAATCGGATCCTTCTTGCCTCTTCAACCCTATAGTCGTTGTGTCACGAACAAACTCTTAGACATATACTAACTCTTCAATTTATCTCAAACCTCCTTCAAGGTCGACAAGTCCATGGTATGATACATAACCTCTTCTGATATACACAAAGACATATCCATCTTGTGTCCTCTCCTTCATATTTGTCAAATCGGGTTCCTCTATATTTATAAGTTTCGCCGCATGCATAGTTTTCTGTTAAATTTGTTGAGCCAAATAGATCCTTAACTATCCACTTTCTGATTTGGTCGTATCCTCCCTCATCCTTGTCCACTTGACAGTGCCTATGAGTAGGGATGGGAATAGGCTAGGTCGAGCTAGGCTTAAGCCTGGCTTGCCATATTTTTTTAAAGCCTAAGTCTGGTCTTCTGAAAGCCTGATACGGTCTGCTAGCCTGTTTAAAAGCCTATATCTTATGAACAACTTTAAATAAGCAATGTGATCTAAGTTTAAATGGACTAACGAACTAATGGTTCAATTAGATTAAACTCTCTTTTGATAATCTACACGATGTTTTAGGGAATTCAACTATATATTGTATCTTATTTCTATTCTAGTTTATAATAATACATTTATATATGCAAAAAATTAATGTATACTAATAAAGCTTAAATTATTGAAAAAGTTTACAAATTTATATTTTAATTCAAAGTACAAAATATAATATAATAATAAATAATATTATTTATATTATTTAAATAGGCCGACCTAATAGGCTTAAGAGACTTTTTGAGAGGCCTGCGGCCTGACCTTTTAAGCTAAACAGGCTTAAAAAAAAGTCCAGGCCTTCTCTATTTAATAAAAAAGCCTGGTCTGACCTGTCGTAGGCTAGGCCATAGGCCCCTGTAGGCCGGCCTGACCTATTCCCATTCCTACTTATGAGTCATATTCAATTTGGCTTGATTTTCCCTCCATCACGGTGTTTTCCGTTATTCTATCCACACATCCATCCCTTCATTGGAACGTGCCTCGATGTAATTAGTCGTTTCGGTTACCGGCTCTATAAATATGAAACATGAGTAAAATGTCAAGTTGTCAAGTTCCATTTAACTTTGATTGTTTCTAACACTCTCACGAACTTTGTGAACTTATGTGGACATGAGCAAACTCGGCTCGTCTCATGTTCGATTATTATTCATTTGATTGAGGTGAATTCCGTTGACCCTAAATTTGATTGTTATTTCTTGTTATCTAAAGACGAATTTTTAGACCTAGTTTGGTGAAACCGTGAAATTTTGCAGTTGTGGATTTTGTTTGTAGCAAGCAGCGGCAACCCAGCTATAAGTGGCGTATGGTTCTGTCTGTTTGCGTAAGAGTTGTGTTTCCTTTTGTATTTGCATTTGCAATAGGTTCATCCCCATTCCCCATAGCATGTGTAATATGGTACCCATTGATATTTTCGTTAACGAATACCATGAGTTCCTTTCTTACGGGGTTACTTATGAAGTTGTGTTCGATCAAGAATCATGTGACATAAGTAAAAAATAAAAATCAACTAAATATACTTCTATACTATGTTAAAATCGTATAAATTGGGTGCAGAAGTTTGACCAAGATAATCTACACACTCTGCCATCGTTATTTCACACACACAAATAAACCTATAGGTATAATTATATATGGTTAAGAATCTCTTAAAAAATATAAAATAAAGAATTCTACCATAAGGTCCCAAAAAGAAGGACAACCCAACAAAAACAAGAAAATTCAAATTCCATCTCTAAAGTTTCACCTTATGTGTGCATGTCATGTTCTCAATTCCTCTCTTTGAAATATTAATCGTCATAGTACAATTCATCTTCATCTCAACATGTTTCTTAATAAACAAAATCTTCACTCTCCCCGGAATTATGGAGTAAGTATTCATCACCATCTCCCCTTGAACCACATCCCCCAACAAATTCGGACTAGAAACAAGGCGGTCCGCCATAACTTCGATCGTAACATTCAACCTTGTTGTCTTCTTTGCCTTCACAAGTCCCGGTGGTATTACCGCGTCCGCGACCGTTATACCGCGGTAATACACTGTTGTTGTGCTGTTTCCTAGCTTAATGGATGCTATATTATCATTCTTAATAGACATGTTCACTACCATGGTCATGTTGATCTTAACTTGAGGTGTTGGAATTTGAACAAGGTTGACGCCAAAGTTTGTGAGTTGAATCTCATTAGTTGTTACTTTTGGATCTTTAACCTTAAAAACCGTGAATGCTAAGATAACAATTACTATGACTAAAAGTAGTAGCAAAATTGCAGTTACACAACCACATAACTTGATTTTTCTTCTACGGTTCATGGTTTTAAGAGCTTTTTCTTCATCATCACTTCTTGGATGGACTCTAACTGGGGCTAAAGGTCTTCCTTGATCGGTCTCTGCCATTGTTGTGGAAGGTATCAAATATCAAAGGGAATAATATTAGTGAAGGAATAGTGTGTACAAATTTATGTGAGATGCTTGATTTGTGGGTGTACTTTGAAATCGAATATGTTTATACTTATATAAAAGAATTTTTGGGCTTGTTAGTATTTAATGTTTGGACACGTTTTGATGGAGCTAATTGACTATGATTAATAAATCCAAAGAAAATGGAGACGCGGATATGAAGGGGGATGCTGTGTGTATCAAGCTAGACTTTAGAGCTGGTTTATGTTGACTTTAGCTGGTGAATTTATTTCATCATTAAATGAACTAATTGACTTTTACCTATATCTATACTACACACCAGAATTGCAATTCTACGTTTTTTTTTTTTAAATACTTAAATTGCATTAGAAAATTAGTTAAATATATAATTATAATTATGTTGTCATGTAAATATAAGTCATATACTCAAAAATTCTTGTTATTGTTTTCAAAGAGGTGCAACACAAGGACGTCTGAGGAGGGCACTCGTCCTAGTACTACTCTCGTCCAAATGTAGTTTTGATAGGATCAGGTGCACTACTAGTGTTGGTATGTGGACACCTTCAACTTACGGTAAAAAAAATGGACTAGGGGACATGTACCTAACACGATTAAACCAACAAAAGTGTTTAGACATCCCTAAAGAGAAATACTAACATCCAAATTTGATATGAGACAGACCCTAAGGGGTACTAAAAATAGGAAAACACAACAATTACGAACACCTACTAACACAACCAAACAAACTCGGAGTATGAACGTTAAACTAAATTACAAAAAAGACTGTGTGAATGCGCGATGAGCCAAACCAACAAAGAATAACTAGGCAACAAGCACACCAATTTGAGGAAAACTAATCACAACAAATTGATTCTCAAAACCAGACAAATCGGGATCGCAGGAAACATAACTCAACCTAAAATTAAAAACTCCGAATAATTGCATTTTAAAAGTTTCTTATGAGATATTGTTTCATTAAAAAATAAAAAATTTATGTTACTTAGGGCGTACTTTAATTAAGTAAGAATAACACCAATAAATAAAAGTTAAATTTACTTATATTTACATTATCAATTATGAGTGAAAAAATCCCATCAAATCAAATATAAATAATGTTTTTGAAGGGACCACCAAATATAAATAATTATTTTGTTTTTTTGGTACAAAATAGTTATTTTGTTTATACTTGTGATTGAAAGAACTATGTATAGAAAAAAAAAATTATAGTTTTCATATTCCATTTTTCCTTCTGTCAAAAAATAATCCATTTTTTTTTCCTCTCGGAGTGTACAATAATGGAAAAATTTCATCTCCTCCAGACGATGTTTTATAAGTCCACAACGATGGACTGTTAGCTAGCTACGACCATGTCTTTCGAGTGAAACAGCATATTTTATTTTTCACGTTATTAGTATATCATTAATTAATAACTCAATGGTTCTTACACTTCTAGAACGCGGTTGCCGTATGAAAGTGATTTTTTTAGGGGAAAGAAGTATGAATGAAAGTGTTAATTCCATTATAAAAATAGTATTTATATTGGTATATGTCTTTAAACATAGACGCTCTGGTCACTATTAATAACAAAAATTTACATTTTAAATTCATTCAATTAACAAATGTATATGAACTTTATTATAAACCACATACATTTTTTAATTAATGAATCTCAAATATTGATTTTTGCTTATAATAATGATCAAATGATATAGATCTCTACTTCCTAAAATAAACATAGATCTCTACAGTAAATTTTAGATATATTAAAAAAATGGTCATGTTAATTTGTGCCCTCATGGCACATGTTAAGGAACCTAAAATGGGTAACCTTTATATGATAGTGTATGATGATTATATAAAAAAAAAAAAAAAGGCTTATCATCATATGAGTGAGATAATTCTCTAGTGCTATAAAATAGGATGTGAGACTCTATTCACAATTTTAGTAACTCACTCAAAACTCAAATGCTACAATTATACTTACACACATTTGAGAAAAAAATTAGGTTACACGCAGCGGAAATACACGAGACTTATATTTTATTCTTATTGAGGATATAAGAGAAAATAGTCATAAACTTCCATAAGTATTAAAGAATAGCAATAATATAAGATATGTCTAAATATACCATTTATAATTATTTAGAATAATGGTATAAATAAATTTTTCTTAACAAAGTTGTTAAGAATTTTAGGATTTTGACATATTGCATTTACAAAATAAATTTACAATAATATAATGGAAGTGTAGAATAATTTATGAGAATAATAATTTATGAGAAAAGACTATAATTAATATCCTCAATAGAAGTATCTACAATAATTTTAAATTTAGAGTTATGAAACAAATAATATATTTGTTTATATGATATATTTAATTGACATGTAGAATTTTCCTCGCTTGTTAAACTAATAAGGTATCTTTCTTACCCACAAAATGATGATTATGTTAAGTAATGTCATATCGATAGGGTATGTCCATCACGTTACACAACACATAGCAATGATTCTCCCACTTGATAGAGAATAGATAATGATAATTGAATTAAAAAGTTTGAAAGATATTTTAGATAAAATATTCAACTATTTCTCTATCACATAATGATATGTTAAGTAACGTCACACCGATAGGATATGTCCGCCACTCACATAACAAAGGGATAGTAGCAATCCAAAATATTTTTATATATATAAAATAACATTTAGGTAGAAATTTAATTCAAAGTATAATAATACTGGATTGAAAAATTTATACAATTTTCTACATTTTTTTTAATAGAGTAACTTACTTATTGTTTTTTTTTGTTTGAAAAATTTATACAATTTTCTACATGTTTTTTTTTAATAAGGAAGAACTATATCATCACAATGTATAATTTTTATGTCTCAAAATTTAAACATTAATAGAGTATTCTAATTATAATTGACATATGTATAAACATTTTAGGTACATTGAATAATAGCAATTATATTAATAACAACACATCGATAGGGTATGACTGTCACCAATATAATGCTAATCTATTTAGAAAAAATTTGCATAATTGTATCCACGATAGGGGAGATTACAATTATACAAATCAATAATGTTTATGCTTAAGAGAATATGATAAAATAATATCATGCATAAACAATTGTACTTAATTTACTCAACTTCGATCATATTCAAATTCAAATAATAGAAAGACATGCTTAACAATATTTTAAATTAGCACGTCATAAATATGACTTTAGAATTTATTTATATGAATTAGTATAATAACAAGAGTTATTATTTAGAATACAAGTGTATCAATTAGTTTTCTATTTTATCCGGAGTAGAACTCTTAGAATAAATATATAAGAAGTATAGAATTTTATTTAGAATATTCTGGAAAAAAGATTTCACTTCTAGATAGGATATCATGATTGCACAACAAAAGACAAGAATGGATAAATGTTTTCATATGTGCAATAATATACGATAAATCACAAGGGGATAAAATAATTAATTAAATCAGGACTTACCTCGCAGTGTGTGACATTCATCCTTATACTTTAGAGGCAATGACTTTTGATAATTTAACGAGAATATCTTATTATATATAGTCATCTCAAAATAATCATGAATAGAGAATAATTCATTATAACTAAACATATATGAGACTCTAATTATAAATCATTATAAGTTATATAAGTGTTCAGTTGTAAGGATGATTTAAAATTGCCTGAATTCTTAATATGTTGTTTTGATAATATTTAACGGATAAACAACAAAGAGGTGTGCAAATTTTAATTCATAATAAGAATTTTAGCATAAAAAATGCAACAATGTATTATTCACTATGTATAATTTAATATTATTGTGATCCAAACATTTAACTGCGACAAGACACATAACTAGATAGTTAATAGTGTTTCTCACAAAATTTAGAGTAATAAATTACAAGTCTAAGTTAGAGAGTATAGTAGATACTTTAAGAATGTATATTAAAGAGAAATATGCCAATTTTAGATTAAATTAATATAATTGGCATATATAACATACAACTCACTATACGCATTTTGAAAACAAAATATTATTACAACCCTTTAAATCAATTTGTGACAAGAATGAGAGACAAATGTCTAAGTTCAAATAAGACGCCAAAAAAATTCAATTTGTGACAAGAATGAGAGACAAATGTGTAAGTTCAAATATGTCGCCAAAAGAATGATCAATCAGTGAACTTTGGACCTTTATGCTAAGATAATATGAATTAAATAATATATTATATTAGAATATTTATAATGCAAAGATTATTTAAAATCATAAAATTTAAATCAATTATATTTGGCATTAGAATTAGTAAAATTGAGCCTTTTATAATAACAATTTAATTGATCAAATAATTAGTGTTACTAATATAAGAGAGTATTTTCAAAATAGTGTAGACTTAAATATTGAGAATATATGATTTTATGTAAACGGTTTTCGTATTAATTTGCATCAAATATTTAGAGATTTTATAAAGTAATTTAAATCCCACATATTAAGGGTATAAAATAAATCAAATCTTCTTAACATATTTTGGGCAAAGGAAATTATAATTTTATCCCAAAATAATATAATATTTATTAATTAATCGGGGATGTAAAATTCTTGAGTGACACATATAATAAGATATTTCTACTATGTTCCTAAATGAAAATAAGATAAGTATTTGTGTAAAAAAACTCTCTTTCTAATTAATATCTCAATTTCACAAAACTCATGAATTATAAGAGAAAGCTAACAACTAGGGTGCATATTTTAAGATAAATTAATAATAATATATCAATTAAGATTATGTTTGAAAGAGGGTTTATTTTCTCAATCAAAGGACACTAAAGCGATTTGGAGGGACAAAAATATAGAAAGAAAAGAGTATATAAAATTACAATTTTTTTTTTAAAGAAGTATACGTCGATTTTTAAGTATGAAACTCCCAACAATTTATCACTTTCTATTTATCATGATAATGAAAAATAATCTATAGTAATAAGGATAATTCTTAAACAATAGCTTTAAGGTTAATTCTTATTTTTTTTTTCTTCCATTTATTGTATATTGTTAATTACAAGTGGGAGTACATTGTTGTATACATAGTTTAGAGGCTTATTAGAGCATACACGGATATATAACAAAAGTAGAATCAAAGTAGAAAAGATACACTCACTAGGCAGAAATTCACATAAAAGGAAGCATAACGAGTTACAAAGTTATTTTTCTTCTTAGTATTTATTTCCCATCAAACTAAGAAGAGAACATGTTAGAAGCGCTTGGTAGCTTGACTTCTCCCTTTTGAGAAAGAGGAATGGTGAAGTTTCCAATAACAGGAAGGTCAATAACAAGACCCAAATCCAATTGATAGTCAATGTCCCAATCAGCTCCAATGTCCTTTGCTAAGCTCATCAATATGCTGTAGGGCACCTTCACAGGTACATCCACCATTGTTGTGTCCTTTGCCTTCAAAGACCCTGGATCTGGTATTGTCCCTGATGCTATCTCCCTTCACCACCCAACAAAAAAAAGTTGAGATCAATAATGGAAAAATAGATCATTGACAAATAACATATTGATTCAATGAATGATATTGATTATACACTGGACACGACAAAAACACTGACACGTCATTTAATGTAATTTAATGTAAAGATAAGTGTCGATGTCGTATCGATGTCGGACACGACCGAAACAGATTTATGTCACTTATACGTTACATAATTGACATGTATATAAACTTGTTAGCCATATAAGTTAATGTTAATTTTCATATATATACATGTAAAAACATAACTCTCTGTCTGTATATGTAGTACCTGTTGGCGCTTTTGAAAGAGTATTTGACCTCACAAATGGGGATTGGAGTTGAATAAGGATTATTAACAGAAACCTTAGCCAAATATTCAACATTGTTCATGCTCACTTTCTTGAAATCCACGTCAGTAACACTTGCTTCTGGCTTGGCCATATCACCAATTTTTTCAGACACAAAGTTCTTGGCTTTATTCACCAACTGCGACATTTTCAAATGCTGATATCACCAATTTTTTCAGACACGAAGTACAATGATTAGTGTTTTTTTCTTCTTTGTTGATGATGATGATGATTACAGAATAATGTAAGAACCTATGGATTTATAGTGACCGGTCCTATGTTCTTGGTGCAACGCTTGTCACCATACACGATGTTTCTCTTCTTGACACGTATGTGTGATATGTTCTTGTCTTGTTTGCTACTGACACGTGATGATACGTGTCGCACGTGACCTCCTCTTACAAGGAAAGGATGGATAGGTTTAGATTATAATATTGATCACACAATCACAAACGGTGTGATGAATTCTCTGTGGTAAATCATTGATATTTTAGTAAAAACTATATTTTTTAACTTGTTTGACATTATTGGCCTTTGAAGCTTTGACTAAGTCAATGCTCATTCAACCGTGTAATATTTATTGTTTGTTTGGTATTTAGTGGATTTGCCATAATCACGGTAACCATTGTCATTTTACTGAAGTTGAACTGTTGAAGCTGCATTTTGTAGTTAGTACCTTGAAAACTTAGGAGGTTCAACGTGATTTTGGTAACTCCGCCTATACCACCATTCAATATTTCTTGGCCTACGATTGGCCAAACCGAACACTAAGTTGAATGTGAATAGGATCATTTATCTTACTTAATAATTGGAAAAACGAATGCCATAGAAATACATGTCATTCGCCAAAGAAAGATAATCGAGAGTTGGCCGAAATGAACACTAAATACTTTTCAAGAAATCTCCTCTAAGTCACTCACTATGACTATCAAAATCATGAACAAACAATATAATCTAACAGGTGCCCTTAAGTCAATTTTAAACTTAACTAATTTACAGTTATTTTTAGTGATTTACTACTTGTGCAAATACGAGTAATAATATTTTCAATAAAATAATGTGTAAATATTCCATCCAAAAAAGAAAAATTGGTTAAGTTTAAATTAAATCAAATCAAACAAACAATAAATATTGTAACAAAAAAAAAAAATATTGCACGAGCTAACAAGTTCGACATTGCTACTTTTCAAAAAAAAAAAAAGTTCGACATTGCTATAAAAAATTGGTTAAGTTTAAAATAAATCTATTGATATTTTTTTTTAATTTTTAACAAAGTTTTTACAATTTACACTAAATTAATTTGACAATCGAAATCACCATTTCCTTTCAAAAATATTTTAAATAAAAAAGCAGGAGAAAGTGTTACTTTGGACACCAGAACAAGACTAGTTGGTGAGTTATAACAACTACAAAATTGGGCAACATATTCTCAACATCATAATCACCATGGTAACTTGTTATTACAGCACAAACTACGACCAAAATACAGCTGACACCACAGCTGACAAGTAGAAATAAGTTTCTACGTAATGGCCTCAAACTGAGATGTGAAATCTAATTTTAATTCAAACACCTTTTGTTGATCCCAGAAACTGTTACATTCATCTTTCAAAATTCAATCAACTAATTGGTAATAGTTTTGATTAAACAACCATCTCCACTGTCATCAGCTAATGATCATTTTGTTTAAAAACTCAGCTTGCTCTGGAAAATACTCAATCAATTCATCCTTAGTCACCCAAACAAAGTCCTCGCATTTGCCAATGTCGAACTTGTTTTTAGCAATTACTTGTGATTTGAAGAAGAATTTCTGACAGAAGATTTAAGCAAAGGAAAGAATGAGCAAGTATAATGAATTTCCACAGAGAAATAAATCAGAAGTATTGAAAAGGCTAGTTTTGGAATTATGTTGTACAACCAAACAAAACAATGGCCTACAAAGTCATTTTCAGAAAATGCCAACACATACTGATAGAAATAACATATTGAAAGATGTCAACCTTCCAATAGTAGATTGAAGTACCACAAAATTTCCTTTAAACATACCTTAAAAGATGTTGATCCTGTCTGCTCTTCTTTAGGCTGAACAACCGTATGGGCCATCGGAGCATTTCCGACAAAATATGTATTCGAAAGATCTCCTAAGACTGATTTCAAGGCAGATTCTGCACACTGCAAAAAAAAAAAAAAAAAAATTAAAGTTACGAGTGAAAACAAGATATCAATGTTGTCAATTGCAGATAACAGAAATTAGTGGTTTTTCAAATTCCACTACGCAAAAGTGCTATAGCAACTATTTGACGACATTTTGTACTAAATATAGCACGGGACAATATTGATTTATTCAAATTCTGCTATGCTAAAGTGCTATAGTTAAATCATCGCTAAGGCCGCTATTTAACAACACTGGAAGATATAGGAAATAAGAGGAAAACCACATAAGAATGTTCACCTTACGCATAGTTTCCTCTGATTCATATACTTTTTCTGGAAAATGCCACACAGGCTTTCCACTTGGAGCCCCATAAGCATCACCAAAGAGAAGAAGGTAAAGTCTTCTGTCAAGAGCCCTTTGTAGTGACCTAAAGTGGCAAGTGGTAAGATACTATTCAACCACACAGCAATTATCTCTGAAGACAACTTCAGTTCTTTAAAATAAGTTAGAAATGGTAAAGCAAATGGCCTAATTAAGTTTTCATGTCTCTCATTCAAAATAATATTAGCTTTGACTCTATTATTATCCAAGAGACGGGAGAAGATTGGCCTATCCTGCCCTCACATTGATATATTTCTCAGTTAGAACTAACAATAACAGTATATCATTATTAATTAAAGACTGAACGTGCACTAACAATACAACTTAAATATCTGATGCCAAGCTTGCATCAACAACCATAATTTAAAGCTAAAACACGATCGAAAAACAATAAAGGTAAGTGCATAAAAAACAACCTAAATATTCCTTGCTTAAGAACATCTGTAGTAAATACCACACCAAAGAAAAAGGACATTTACTTGTTCCAAAGGAAGACGAGGACAACATAAGAACCAAGTTAATAATTCATTGGAGAAATCATAAACATATGTTATCAAAAACAGCTGTTATATCTATCATTTATTCTACTTCATATTTTACTTCATATATTCCAGAAATTGAAATGAAACATTTTCTTATGGTAAATTACAAATGATCAGTCTGCTACATTGGTGCATACCTTCGATCATTTTGTTTGTCTGCTTCGGTGATTCGCGGTGCTGGCACATAGTCAATCTGATAATCACCTTTCCCCCTGGAAAGTAAACAATTTTTATGATAGTAGATGAAAAGAAGGATCTATCGGTATTTTGCCATTTCTGTCATCACTTAAATGGATCATCTAAGATACCTCTCTTTTAGATGATCAATTCTAAATAACAAAAAAAAAATAAAAAATTAATATAGACCTACTCTTACTTAAGTACCATACCTTGCATCGGATCTGTCTAGAAATTCATCAGGATATCTGCGTTGATATTGTTGCCGCCATCGAAACCTAGCCATTGAAACCGCATAAAAATGTAGTTAAAAACAAGAACAACAGCCACAATATCAGCAAGAAGTACAACAAACAACAGCAGAGAAGAAAAGAATAATGTTTGCTAAAGCAGCTTCAAGTTTACTAAACAAACCATAGCACAGTTACCAATATTAACAGTAAACCCTTATATTTCAGACATTAACCTCATTTTTTTCTATCTTAAAAGAGAAAAGAGAAATAAAACGTTAATATTTCACATCATCTATATAATATTACCCTTTTTCAAAAACGTGGAAAAGCCAAATTTCACTGAAGACATAAGACAAACAAACCAGAAGACAAGTTTCCTTATTTTTCTCTCAGTATGAAGAAGTGTAAATTAAGGTACTTGGCTCTAGCTTTCTTGGCAAAATGTAAAAATATATGAGAAAGGGGGATATGCACAATCAGTCTAAACTAGTTTTACACCGAAGTCCAATGAGAATCCAATATTTTGTGGTTATTTTTAAAAAGGCGGCTACAAAGTGGACTTAAGTGGCAATATGATGAGTTCTTATTAGAAGTCGGTGTAAAACTAATTTAAGGTTAAGGTTTAGACCAACCATATATCCCTTGATATTTAAAATATATAAGATTTCACAAATAATGATATGTTCTAGTATGATACTTCATCCTCCACCTAGAAGTTTGTAAAACCAACAAATTCATAAAAAATTGAGTCCAAATTCAACATTCAGTATGCAATCCTGTCATTTTCTATTGCCCCCAACAGAAGCAGACCTTTTTCCTTAAAATTTATATTAATTTCTTACGGAATGAATAGAAAAACAGGTCCTCAAAATTGTGAGCATTGGTCAAAATAGTCTTTGTATTTTACAAATTGGCAAATACATCCTGAAATTGTATTAGCAACAACAACAACCAAGCCTTTTCCGACTAGGCGGGGTCGGCTACATGGATCAACTTACTTCATAATGTTCTATCAAAAACCATATTTTGGTCCAATTCATTAATCTCCAAATCATTCTTAAATGCCCTCTACCACTAGCGATCTGACTATCCTCCATTTGATCTACTCTCCATACTACAAAATCTATGAGTCTTTTCTCTAAATACCCAAACCACCTAAGCCTATTTTCGACCATCTTTTCTACTTTAGGTGCTGCCTCAACTCTCTAATATTTTTATTTCTAATCATATCCCATCTAGTCTTACCACACGTCCAATGCAACATCGCCAGTCTTACAACTGTCTGATGAAATTTCCCATTCAACTTAACTGGTATTTTCGTATCACATAAAACACCTGAGACTCTTCTCCATTTCAACCACCATAATCATTTTGATCAATGTTCACAATTTCAATCACCAATTTGTCTATTCACTCATTTCTTACATGACTACAAATCCAATACTAAATTAAACGCGAAACCCAAATCCATTTTACTTTGATGCTTTTTTAACCAATTCAAACCCAAGCAGAGCATAGTAATAAAATTAATAAAAATGAAAATAAAAGTAAAAGAAGAAGAAGAAGAAGAAGAAGAAGAACATACGAGAATTCTTGAAAAGCATAAACAATAGGGTCAATTTTGGGAATAACCACAGGCAATCTCTCAAACAGCACAGAGGCAACCATTTTGTCAGAACTCGTACTGAATCCTCGTCTCGTCAAGAGTGGCCGAACCAATGACTTCATCTTCATCCTGAACAAATTCAAAAACATCACAAACACATACAAGATTTAAACAATGTTTGTTAATTACTGTGATTTTGTTCCTATTTTCACGATTTTCTCATGAGGTTTGTTCAGTGATAAGAAAATATAGGTTTCATACCTGAAGAGGAAGAGTGTGTGTCGCCGAAAATGTGCAGAAAATGTTGAGCGACTAGAGTGAGTGAAAGGTAGTAGAGAATGCACCCCAGATGAAAAAGAGTAAAGGGTTTACACTAAATCAACAAATAAACCATTGTTTGGTTAAAAAAAAAAAAGTAATTTATAAGCTATAGCAAATAAATTGAGGAAATAGTCAATTTTTCCCCTGAAATTGTAAGTTTCATCAATTATCCTCTGAAATTAACAAAACTTCAATTACCCCCTGAAATTTCACAACGTTAGTCAATTTACCCCTCCGTCAAATTTTTCTGTTAGTGAACATGACGTTTTACAAATACCCCCCTGAAGTTTTGCACTTATGTGCAAAATGCCCCCCAAACTTAAAAATTTATATTATTTTTTTCTTGAAAACAAACAATTAATAGTTAAATATTAAAGTTAACTATTAAATTTGGAGTTTGGAAAAACTACATACATATATACATCAAAATAGGGAAAAATGTGTATTTTTAAGGTGACAATAATGGTTATTTCTAATAGATAAATTATTATTTTTAGAGGTTTATAAACAAATTAATAATCAGATTTAAATTTATATTTTCTCCTTCACCATCTTAGTCTTTTAACTCCTCCAACTCCTTCAACAATTTGTTCAAACCATTTAAACTACACAACCCCCAATATTAATCCACAAATCATCCCATTATTGTCACTTTAAAAAATACATATTTTTCCCCATTTTGGAGCCTATTTTGATGTATATATGCATGTAGTTTTCCCAAATTCCAAAATTAATAGTTAGTTTTAATATTTAACTATTAATTGTTTGTTTTTAAGAAAAAAATAATATAAATTTTTAAGTTTGGGGGGCATTTTGCACATAAGTGCAAAACTTCAGGGGGTATTTGCAAAACGTCATGTTCACTAACAGAAAAATTTGACGGAGGGGGTAAATTGACTAACGTTGTGAAATTTCAGGGGGGTAATTGAAGTTTTGTTAATTTTAGGGGGGTAATTGATGAAACTTATAATTTCAGGGGGGAAATTGACTATTTACTCCAAATAAATTAGTTGATTGAATTCTTGGGACTCATATGTGTCGTCGAGCCCGCCTATTTGTTTGGACATCGGCTAATCAGATGCTGATTTGTAAATTCTTTGTGGTCTCTTTGATACATCTTATGCGCTGAAGAGATTGTTTGTCAGTGTTAATATATATCATTTTTGCTTGCTTAAAAAAAAAAATTAGTTGATTGAATTCGTAGTGTTTATTAAAATTAACAGTTAAAATAGTTTATAAAAATGAAATGATATAAAAGATGATATATTTAATTTAATTTTTTTCAATTAAGATTCCATAATTAATTTATGATAAAATAAGGATAAGCTTTAAGGTATAAGTTACTTGAATAACTTATCAAAAGCCGCTGCAAACTAGTAAAGTTAAGCTATAAGCTCATGAGAACACAACGGTTGCCAAATGAGGTTTTTTTTTTTTTTTTTTTTTTTTAAGCAAATGAGCTTATAAAACATAAGTTACAAGTGTTAAGCTCAAAAACATGTTTTTTCCCCAAAAAAAATGTTTTTGTAATTGTATTGCATACCTCACATTTCAATATTTTTATAAGTAATTCTAATGATTATATACATATCAAAACAATAAATTTTAAAACCAAAAATAGGATTTAATTTTGAAAAGGCTGGAGAAAGAAAAATTATTATTAATAATGATGATATATATTTTTTTAACATTACAAGTTCAAAATCGCTAAAATCAAATATGATGAATATGCGAACATACTCACAATATTCAAATTAATAGCATACAACGATAAGATGCCTACAAATATAACAAAATGAAAGTGTCATAAATAGACATGTCTACAAATGTTTAATGCTAAAGACCTTACACTGACTCGAAGTTTATCTGTCAATATGCATCGAACGATACTTCAATGATACATGAACGAAAAATATTAAGATACTTCAATATGCATGGAAGGTTCCACCATGGCTAGTTTCCATGATGCACTTGAAACTGCTCATGAGACTCATCAACCTAAGTTTAACGCCACTTTATAGTTTATACATTAAAATTCACTCTTTGAGACACATCAACCTAAGTGTTAAAAATAAAAAATAAAAACTCAAATAAAATTTTGAGCAATGGTGAATTCTAGGGTGAGGATTTAATTAAATCCCTTAAAAAAGATTAATAACTTCCTTTTTCTTTAAAAAAGACTAATGACTGCTTTCTTTCCATCTTTCTTATTTTACGGTTTTGATGGTATCTCTTTTCCATCTTCAATACCCTATTGCTCCTTTCACCCTTTCAAACCTAGTTTCCATGTACAAAGTGGTTTTAATGTGATTTAAATTAATGTTGATACCTAATGGAACATGCAAGTTTTGTTAGAAGAAAAAACACTTTAATTTAGACAAATGAATTTTTTGAAGTCATAACCACGATTTTTAGGTGTTCAAAGACACACATACGTTCCCCAGAAAAAGAAGAGACACACATGAGTATCCATTAATCATCCAAATCATATTGTTGTATGTTGGAGAAAAAAGTTGGAAGCACTATGAAGGATAATTTCCTAGGCTATGTGTTTATGTTTTTCCATATCTATAGAATTTTCCCATAACAGTGTTATAAACCTATGTTGAATAATAAAATTGAATTTCATGTCTATATTCCTTCGTTCCTCATTTCTTAATTCCTTTATTCCTGGAATGCAAATTCTTAAACATAAAGAATCTACAACATATGTCAGCAACAAATGTTTACTATATTGTCGAATAAAATATGATACCAAACTTTCATTTCCTTGCAATATGATACCAAACTTTCATTTCCTTGCATATTTGTACACAATTACACACTATCAAAAGGTATGTATAGTCTTAAGAGTGTTACTTTTCCCACCAGCTTTCTCACGCATTCTGTAAAATTTTCAAAAATGCCTATTTACAGTTTGGATTTCATAATTCGGACTGCATTAGCACCATGAAAAAAAAAGGGTGTAAACGATGAAATTTTGGATTTTGATGGCGGAGTCCTGTAAAAAGTCCCTTCTAAGGGAGTCTTGATTATAAAAACAAAAGGATGAAAGTTAGGAAGATTAATATTGTCCTTAAAATGACTATCCATGTTACAAACATGTTCAGAATTGGTGCTGGTGCAGTCCAGATTATGAAATCCGAACTGCAAAGGAGCATTTTTTAAAATTTTACAGGGTGTGTGAGACTCTCATATGGTGAGAAAAGTAATACTATAGTCTTAACTTTCAACTCATATTCAAAGCCCAATTATATATACTTGAGGATTGAAAGCAATATTTTAGAGATTTCTGCTCTTCCCCCTGCACTTTTTGCTGGCGCCCATCATGATTTCATGCTATATGTAACGCCCCAATTTTATTTAATTATTTTTAGTTGATTTAAAGTCTTTTATATGATTTTTAAATGATTTACGTTGATTCTGTGGTGTGGTATATTTTATTAAATGACTATTTTTATTATTTAATAGAATAAGTGAGAAATAGAATTTAATTGGAGTTTTGGGGGTTATATGAGAATTAAGTAAATTTAATGGGAATTAAGTGAATATTGGGGAGATTATATTTATAAAAAGAATTAGAAAATAAGAGAGGGCAGTTTTCACGTACAACAGAGAAAAGGGAGAAAAGTCAAGAAAAGGGAAGAGGACCAAGAGGGGCTGCGACTTCGATTAACTAAGGTAAGGGTGAGGCTAACTTGCAATGATTTTAGTTTATATAATTCTGATTCTGTTTTAACAGAGGTTATGAATAAATTTGGAGAATTGGGAATTAGGGTTATGTTGAGAATTGATGATTAAATGATGGAATTAGGGTGAATTGATGTAGAAATGATGAACAGACCTTAGATGTTTCATGTATTGATGTTTAGAATTAGTTTTAAGGTTAAAACAATGGGTTTGGGTGAATTTTTGAGAAAAAACTGCAATCTGCCCGTACTGATATTCATCGCTCGCCTCCCGAGTGATGATCCTCGCCACAGCGAGTGATGAAGATCATCGCTCGCCTCGCGAGCAAGAGTTACTCGCCTCGCGAGTTGCACCTCGCAGCTCGCCATGGCGAACAAGTTAACTCGCCGTAGCAAGTGTGACCAGAGAGCTTGCAAGATTTCGTGATTTTGAGCTGTGAGTTTAACCCTGGATGTTTATGAGAGCCTGAACATGTACTATAATGATTAGACAAAGTTTTAGACTAAGATTGAACTCGGAATAGAGTCAGAATGGATTCTTGAGTGTTTTACCCTAACTCGCTGTGGCGAGTAGAGGCTCTCGCCTCGCGAGCTAGTGCTTGACAGACTGCCTTGTTTAGGTTTCTTGTGACTTGTCGCACGAGTGGTCGTGAGTTGAACTTTGGGATAGCGATGAAAGATGTATATGATATAAATGATCATATGTGAAGCTGGTTATGAGGAATTGAGGTTATTAGTATAATAAAATTGTATAAGTATTACTTAGATCATGTGCAAATGCTAGACATCGTTGAATTGCATAAGATATTGTTATATCACGTTGTTGTATACTGTTGTGTTGCTGTTGATTGATTATGATTGTTGATGATTGCTGGTTTATGCGTAACTGCATCCAATTAGAATATACAAGGTGTTGGTTCGAGTTGTAAGTTGCGAGTTGTCGTTCTAAGTTGCTGGTTTACACATTTTTTGACCACATTAATGATATTTATAACCTATACTACCATTCCCACCTATAAATTTCCCTCTATACCTCCCTATTTCCTCACACCATATCACTTTCTCTCCATCCTCACTCTCTCCCTCTATTTTTTTTTCTTTCAATAGTCTTTTGGGGGCAAAAGTGAGCAGACTTCTTGGGGCAAAATAGTGGCTAGTCCGCTTGGGTAAAAAGAGATCAACATTTGGGATAAAATTAATTTTGTTTCTTTTTACTCAATTTTTTTTACCGTGGATAAAAAGAAACTTCTTGGGTATAAAAAGAACCAAATTTAAATTTACCTAAGTTGATGATTTCGTTTCCCCCAAGATTGTTGGTCACTATTTTTCCCCAAGAGGCTGCTCACTTTTTACCCCAAGAGGGTAAAAAGAAAACAAGTAGATTATTTAGTGAATTCGAATAAATGTATCAATTATTGTATGAAGTTGGTTAATAAAATGAGATGTTGTTATATGTATTAATTTTGTTCATTTTTTTTATTTATATTTTCTTTTATTTTCTAATTTTGTATTTAATGAATTTTGTTATATGTATCAATTATCTAATGAATAATTGGAATAAATATTTATTTCAAGTGCATAAATTAATTTGAATAAAGTAAATAAATAAATTAGAATAACGTAAATAAATTAATTTGAATAAAGTAAATAAATTAGAATAAAGTTAACAAATAATTTAGAAAATAAATACATTAGAATAAAGTGAATAAATAAATTAGAATAAAGTGAAAAAATAAATTAGAATAACGTAAATAAAATAATTTGAATATAGTAAATAAATTAAAAAAAGTGAATTCATTCTGCGTGACTTAACTCGCGAAAATTTTTACACTTGCGTTAATTAACTAACACATGGGCATTATAGTATTTTCAGTTGGATGGGAGTGAAATGTATGGGGGGAAGAGCATAAATCTATTTTAGATGATTAGATCTATAATTATTATATTGGTGTATTGAAAGGAGTTGTTTTGGTTACGGTGGCATTAAGGCCCCGTTTGGATAAACAGTTTATATAGATGCTTATAGCATTAGAGCTTATAACATTAGAGCTTACATCATAAGCTCTTATACTTAATAAGCTATTTATGTTTGGATATGTACACTAAAAAGTACTTACATAAATTGAAGTGTTTGGATGTGACATTACATAAGCAATTATCGAAATTTTAAATATTTTTAATTTAACAAAAAAATCAAAGAATCGAACCACAATTATCAAGATTTTTTTTTTTATAAAATTAATCAAGATGTAAAAAACAATATTATAATATATTAATTATAATTATATATATATATAGTATAATCAATATTCGTCCTTAAAAAATATCAATATTCATATAAGACAAAATTAACATTCGAGCTGTAAATAAATTGTCTAAACATCATTATACACAAGTATAATAATATATGATAAACTTTCTTTTAAAAAAAAGTATAATAATATAAATATAAACTTGAGAAATTATGATTGTAAACTTACCATATATATAGATATTAATGTATAGTTTGTTACAAAAAAAAAAAAAAAACAAGTTAAGTTTTTTTTTTTATTCAGTTTCATTTTGTTAGGTAAAAAAAAAAAATAAAAATCATCCTTAAAAAAAAAATCTTAGTTACGTGGGTTACTTTAATAAGATAAATATATAACAATTTTGTTACTCATGCACAACCAAAGATAACTAACATTATAATTAAAATATATGTTTTTTTTTTCTAAAAACAAAAAAATAAAATAAAAATATATGTTTTGAAAAAGTGGATCCAGAGATAATCGAAAGAGGTTACATAAATTCATAAGCTCCTTGTTAAGCCGGAGGGTAAGCTGAAAATTTAGGCTTATTAAAATATGGCATAAGCAGTTTATGAAACTATGATAAACTATTTTTATTTATTTACCCAAACACCTTTAAAAAGACTTATGGGAGTAGATAAGCCCACATAAGCTCAAAATAAGCCAATCCAAACGAGGCCTAAGTGGATGGTCTAATCGTGGCATTAAGTGGAAAAAAATTATGAGATGTCAAATTTATGTATTATCTGCTTTTTCTTTTTCTTAAAGAAAATTTATGTGCTGTCTGTTGTTGGATAATGGTGTTGAATCAACATGACATTTTATCTTTAAAATTGTTGTTATTATTCTTTTTTTTTTTTGGACAAATTGTTATTGTTTTTAGGTTTAAATGTGTCATTGGTCCCTGCACTTTCATCAGATTTTGGCATTGGTCCCTGCACTTTTTTTGTTTGGCATTGGTCCCTGCACTTTGTAAAAATATTGGTATCGGTCTCTATGTTAACTTTCTGTTAAAAAAAAAAACTCAAAACCAACGGAGTGCCATGTGGCCCAATCATTTCACGCCACGTGGCACCAATATCAATATTTTTACAAAGTGCAGGGACCAATACCAATATTTTTACAAAGTGCAGGGACCAATACCAATAGTTTTGTGTTTTTTTTTGTAACAGAAAGTTAATAGAGAGACCAATACCAATATTTTTACAAAGTGCAGGGACCAATTTCAAACAAAAAAAAAGTGTAGGGACCAATGCCAAAATCTGATAAAAGTGCAAGGACTAAAGACATATTTAAACCTTGTTTTTATTATTAACACATCTTTTGCTACAAGTATTGAAATTTATTTTAGCAGCATGATGTTTAAAACTACTATTTTTATGCGCTGATTATATGATTTTCAGGTGCTTACACTTTACTTATACTTTGATTAGTTGTGTTCAAATATTCAAATATACACTTGATAACCATAATAAATGATATTCGTAATTGTGGCTTTTTCTTATTAGTCATAACTGGGCTCAATAAATAAGTAAAGAGTTGTTACTTCAAATAAAAAAAAGTAAAGAGTTGTGATGTTGTTCTCTGATTTTTTATTTTTTTTTAATCAGCAAATATTATTAAATCCATTCAGGAAGACGCAAGGAATGAACAAAATAAGATGCAAATCGTGCCGCATATAGACGGTACACCATAACCACCAAACTGACGATACACCATATTGATGTATCTGATCTATAGACAAAATATATAATTATTCAATAACTATAAAATATTTTTTTCTTATATTTTACAATCGGAGAGTATTCATTAACCATCTATTTTTTTTTGACAAACATTCATTAACCATCTATTAAAATGCGTTAATAATATATTTAAATTACAATAACGATCAAAATTTAACTTCAAATTTGTGTGTCAAGAATATTGTGTAATTTTTGCATAATATATTTCTGATTTTTATTATTTGAGGGAAAAATAAAAAATATATATCGTGCAACGTGTTACACATTCCAGATATTATCATCATTCCTTCAAAAACAAAAGATATCATCATCATCATCAATCAATAAGTAAAGCAATGTAGATAAGATTATATGATTGAGAAGAGATGAATGAATCTGAATTATTTATTTAAAGTTTAAAGTGACAAGTGAAAAGACCACTTTTGTTTCCCACTCTATCACTACACTTTCCTATTTATTTCATCCTCATGCATGCTTCTCTTATTATTTATGGCTTTTCTATTTAAAGCTTCGTTTATAAACATATATATCTCACATTTCTTCATTTAATTTGCAATATTCATTTGATCTCATTCATTATACTTCTCATCCTCTCTTCAGTAAATATGATCAATAAGTTATGTAGATCAAAACTTATGGCCATCCATTTCGAAATAGTGAGGTTGGTTCTTTCAAAACTTATATATCTATTTATTTAATTTGATTACGAAAATATTTGAAAACAAAGAGAGCAAACATAATATAACTTGCCCTTCAACTTGTAGCATTTTAAATATTAACAAATTAAATACTGTAAAAAAGAATAACAAATTAAAGTCCTTGTTATTGGTTTGTCTCTCTGTCTGAACTCTGAAGGTAATAAGATACTAAGATCGTTTACCCTTACCAGTTACTTACAATGTTTAAGCATGACTAAAAATCAAGATTTTAATTTACAATACAAGCACTTAGTTTTAGCTCGTAGCCATATTGAACAAATAAATATTAATGAATGATGCACACTTCATCATATTGCTAATTAGTTTTATTTCAGTAACATGGACAACTTGATAAAAAAAAGAAAGTAAAAGTAGCATGCACAATAATCATTTTTTTAGAGGATGCACAAAAAATGCACATTAATATTTTTTTAGAGATGCACAATTATCATTATATTGTTATATGCTTTGCTCATTTTATCATGCATTTGCTTGGTTCTCACAAAAGAATTAATGCATTAATTGTTTTGATGGACTTTTTTTTTACAGGATGTATTGTTTTGATTGGCAATAAGCAAGGTTGGGAATGGGCTAGTGCGAGGTAGGTTTTCGTAATGCTTAAGTTCGATTGTAATTTTTTTAAGAGTAGTGTTATTTGAACATCCATTTTTATGATAATTTTTGAGACAACTAAAATTTTACAAAGAAAATTAAATATTGGCACAAAAACCAAAGCAATAGATAGAGAAAGTAAAAACATAATGTAAGTATGAGAGAGAAGTTGTCACAAAAGTTGTTAAAAATTGGTTGTTCAAATATCATTTCTTTTTTTTAAGGTTTCATAGATTATTTACATTATCATCACTTATGTTTTCAGTTAATTTCGTTAAAAAGTGTTTATGAACCATTTATCATTGAGGCGGTAGTAGGTCCAAAAGTGTCTATTACATCAAACATGATTACCTACGCACATTTTCTTCTTCTTGTTTTTGAATTCAAGTTTGATTTTACATATAAATATTTCATCAACAATATTACTTCCTCCAGTCCTATTTATAAGAAAAAATTGACTTTTTAGATTCATTGAATAATTAATGTACTTGGTATAGAATATAGACCAAATACATCATTTATGCAATGAATCAAAAAGTTAAATGTTTCTTATAAATAGGACCGGATGGAGTATAAATCAAGTAATCATTCAATTTTGTTTCAAATCAAGAGTGAATAATACACCTATAAATTCTAGTTTTGAGTGCAGTGAATTTGGACATATCAACTTAACATAAAACGTCCACATAAACACTTTTAACCGAGTTTGATGAAAATAAGATAATGGTGCATATACTTTATATTTTAAAGGACTAATTTGTAACAACAAAAAAAATACTTAAACGACTTACTTGTTGCAATCATCTAATTTACAAGATCACAAATGATATGACCTAAATAATATTTGATTATTACTTTTCCCACTCTATGACATTCTCAAGCACCTTGTAAAATTTCCAAAAATATCTACGGATTTTCGGATAATAAAATCCGAAAACATCCGAACTGAGTTTGGATTTTATAATTCGAAATATGCTTATGTATAATCAACAATCAGAGTCTCTCACATTTCAGCAGTTTTGAATTTTCCTTTTAAAAATAACTAAAATCAAAGTAAAAAAAAAAAAAATGATAGAAACATGTCAAATAAAATCATAAAAAATACCACAAAAAAATTCTAAAAATCAAATAAAACTAATGCAATTTTTTTTCCAGATTTTTCTGAGAATGAGAAAAATGTAAAAAAAGATGAAAAATGGGTCTAAAAGATGGGATTTTGAATTTTGAGGGGTGGAGTCCCGTAAGAATATCCTTCTACGGGAGTCATGATCCTTGGTTTTTTTTTCTTCTGATTTTCTGGGGAAGTTTCGGAGCAACTGATCAAGTAGATCCGAAAACCTGATTTTTGAGTGGGACAACTAACAAGGACCTAATCCAGAAGGATGAGAGTTAGGAAGATTAATATTGTCCTTACACTGGTTATCCATGTTACAAAAAAACTCAGAATTTGTGCTAATACAATTCGAAATATATAATCCGTATTGTATTTCCCCTTAAAAATGGTATTTATAGGAGGTGTTCGGATTCTATAATAAAAAAAAAGTAATGCGCCCTATTTTTTGAGGTTTTCGGATTATAAAATCCGAATTGGTGGAAACCTCATTTTTTCACCCCATAACAAAGGAAAAACACAGTTCGGATTATAAAATCAAAATATCTCAAGAGCAATTTCGGAAGAAAAATTAGGGCGAACAAGAAATGAGTAGGGTGAAAAAAATGATTGTCATAATATTTTTCATATTTACTTAAGTAGCCCGGGCTGATAAGCCCAAAAGACTTTTTTTTTATGGCCCGTGACCTAATCTTTCTAGTTAAATAGACTTCTAAAAAAGTCTAAGTTTTTTCTATTTAAGACAAAAAAGTATGATCTATCGTAGGCTAGACCATAAACCCCTGTAGGTCGGTCTAACCTATTCATATCCATACCAATAAGTTGTTTTTATGGGAAACTTGTGAAAAATCCACATGTATGTCCGCTTTTTATCCATAGGTTTCACGAGTTTTTTTTTTTTTTTCTTTTTTTCTTTCTTTCAATTTTTACCTCAACTTAAAATATTAGATGCTTTAATCGATTAAATCATATTAGATACCTCTCAAGACTAATCTCATAACATATAACATGTCATTATAATCTCTTGTTTCCCTATAGATTGTTAGTTAGTGTCTCGTTTAACAGTTCAGTTAAGACCAATCTCATAATATGTGACGCTCTCGACCAATGTCGTATCAAAGCCTCGACTAAAACAAGGGGTGCATATGGTATGAATATAATAAAGAGAGTGATAAGAAAGAAAATTACATAACAATGGAAACACCAAAACCAAAAAATCCAAAAGATCAACCTATTACTCTCACTTCTTCCTTATCTCCTCCTAGGACTTGTCAAAAGATCGATTCTCACATAATACAAAACATTGATGAGTATTCTCATGTTCAAAAGACAAGACTAGATGACGCTCAAATTGCTGAAACCATACCTCATCTTTTAAGCCCTTATGATACTTTATAAAGATAAAGATCAATTACATAATCTATCATAAACTTTATTTCTACATATCGCTTTCATATGAAAGAATATGTTTGGTCATCTCGACTTGAACAATGTAATCTTAGAGCGACAAACCAAGGACAATATGTAGATTTAAAGATTGTTGGTTATTATTAAAAGAGAATAAGATATACCCTTTATTGTCTATATCCCAAAGAGAATCAAGAGAGGAATCAACTTAACTAATTCCTCTCAAATGGATAGTGAATTATAAAAAAAAAAAATCATCCTGAGAGAAGACCAGTACAATCTTAAGATGTTGCCTTCACAAGATCCACTAATAGATCGATCAAACCAGTTTTCAAGAAACCAGATAATGGGCCAAGTTTGGCTTATCATATTTTTCAAACCATGATCATACAACCAATAATTGAAGAAGATTGGTGTCCTATTTATGTTGTCACTAAGGCAAGCCTATCTATACTGACAAAGTATATGGCCATTTTGTTTGGGATGTAGATCCCAATATGTGCGACCGATGGTGTGACTAATGGATGCATGATGATGAAATTGATAGAGAAATTATCCTCCCTTAAAAGAAGAAGAAATGGGTGTGTAGACCATCTCATCCACCACAGAGAAAATTTGACCCTAATAATGGTGCATGGATAGGAATTTATAAGAAAAAAACACTGAACCAATCCCTTGAATCATGTTCTCAGCTTCAAATTGTAACCAACATTTCCCTGCTCTAGAAAGAAAAATCGACCCCATCACTAACAGATCATCCAAACCTTTTATACAACCAAATGAAGTTTAGTCTGATGGAAAACTTAATCCTTCAACTCAAGTTGAGGAAGTTCTAAATTGGAAATCTAAAAGTATTGTTTCTCAAAATGATATTCTTGAGAATCGTGACAAAAGATTATGCAGATAAATTTTTTAAAGTTTGTCTCAAAAAAATGCAAAAACACTACCAAAAATCTCAAAGCTCAAGTCTCCCAATTGGACCATGATTTAAGTCGGATGTTAGAAGAACAAACTTTTGAGAATGACTTTAACCAAAATAAAAAAGAAAACATAAAACTACAAGGTCAAGTAAAGAAATTGATGATTTCTTGAGAGTCTCTAAAGAAAGAAAAACCCAAACAAGTTGAAGATTTTTTTCTTTTACCCTCATTCTTTTCCTATTTACGATGCACAGCCAGAAAGCCCCCCCTCTCCTTTCTATCCTTCATATGCATCATCATCACCACTGTATGCAAAATACACACCCTTAGTCTATAGTGAAAAATATACCAGAACCAATACTTCAACCTCTAGGTCTATAGAAAAAACTGCCCGTTTAAGTCTATAGTGAAAAAGATGAGTGATGAGTACATGAATGGACTTATTTATAGACCTCAATTACACCAACCAGCTCTCTCAACCAACTTATAACCATACCCAACTAACCTACCAATTCTAACTAACTCTAGTTGAATATGTATGCTGTAATAGTTTGTAAGGGTTTAACAAATGCATATTTCATGAATGGGGGTTTCTAACATGGTAGAAAGTAACGAAAAAGAGGATGGATCAAGAAGGGTTGCATCATAGGGGCTATGCTGAAGCTTTGATTGCGGATATATAGAGTAATTATTATACTCAGTGCTCAGCAGTTAGTTATGCTGCCAGCTTATCAGTTGGTTACAATTGTCTCTTTTTGTTCAAGACAGTTGCAACTTACAAACTGCATGTAATTGTTGTATCCTATAAATACTGTGTTCTGTTAACGCCTTCAGTGTAGCAACTTCTACCAGTACCGCTAGCTTTACAACCTCTTTTTTCAAATACTTCACCTTCAGCACAGCCGAATCATTCTTCGTTATCAGTGCTAAGCTCGGTGTGCCACCATTTTCCGGGCTCTCTTCATACTTGGATCAATCATCAAAGAGGCTTGGTCATGACAATTATCTAGTGTTAGAGTCTCAAACAAAATGTGATATGGTCTGAAAAAAGATTTATAAGTGGGAGCCATCCCTCACCTCACAAGCCGGTTTTATAAGGTTCAATCAAGACCAATCCAAGTTCTATTATTTGGTATGGCTCGAACAAGTTGAGCTGGTTTTGCGTACACACATCCATTCATTGCTTTTTTTGTTTCTCCTAAAGTTTCTGTTTGCTTTCTCACAGAAACTGATCTTGCAGAAATTTAGAATCCTGCCTCCATAGCCTCAGAACATCAAGATCAGTTGCTTCTCGCATGTCTTTCAGCCTCGCTCTTCTCTCAACTCCAAGAGAAAATTCACCATCACTGTCAATCTAAGGTCAAAGTGCTAGCACGCTAGCTATGGTTTAATCTTTGAAACACAAAGAAATTGGCAAATTTATTGCTTCGTTTCTCTAAGTTACATCAAATCCATCACAGACACATATTCTCTTATGTCTATTGGAGAAATAGTCTCAATTCGAGAACAACTAGATGTTATTCTTGATGGCCTTCCGATTGAGTATGAATCCCTGGTTACTCTAGTTTCTAGCAAATCTGAGTAACTAGAGTATGAATCTCTGGTTACTCTAGTTCAAAGGCACTCTGGATCTTGGTTTGGTCCTGAAATCTGCCTCTGCCTATCTCCCTCTTAATTTACAAGCCTTGTTGTAACATCCCAGACGACTTTTAGGATTGTCGACTGACCCTACAAACAAACACGAGTCTTTTCAGCGTGTTTTGTCCTCACTCGCATGCTTACCGAGAAACTTCCCGGTAGGTCACCCATCCCAAAATTGCTTCAAGTCAAGCACGCTTAACTGTGGAGTTCTTATGGAATGAGCTACCGAAAAGAAGATGCATCTTGTTAATATAGGTAGTACCAAACAACTCTTATAAGCCTTCCTTCAACCATGCAGTCCCATACCTGCAAGGCCTCAGGAACCCTCTCATTCCGGTGTGGTTCGGTGACGAACCATGCGGAAGCTGGTGGGCATGTAACACCCAAGGCTGACGAGGGCGGGGAGTGGTCGCCGGTGCACAAGGCACGACAATGAGCGGCTCCTGACAGCTTCTAGAGGAACCGAATCACACCGGAATGAGAGGGTTCCTGAGGCCGTGCAGGTATGGGACTGCATGGTTGAAGGAAAGCTTATAAGAATTGTTTGGTACTACCTATATCAACAAGATGCATCTTCTTTTCGGTAGCTCATTCCATAAGAACTCCACAGTTAAGCGTGCTTGACTTGGAGCAATTTTGGGATGGGTGACCTACCGGGAAGTTTCCCGGTAAGCGTGTGAGTGATGACAAAACACACTAAAAAGACTCGTGTTGGTTTGTGGGGTCAGTCGGCAATCCTGAAAGCAGTCTGGGATGTTACAAATGGCATCAGAGCCGACCTCTCCCAGTACAGTGTGGTTCGGGGACGAACCAAGCGGAAGCTGGTGGGCATGTAACACCCAAGGCTGACGAGGGCGGGGAGTGGTCGCCGGTGCACAAGGCACGACAATGAGCGGCTCCTGACAGCTTCTAGAGGAACCGAATCATACCGGAATGAGAGGGTTCCTGAGACCGTGCAGGTATGGGACTGCATGGTTGAAGGAAGACTTATAAGAATTGTTTGGTACTACCTATATCAACAAGATGCATCTTCTTTTCGGTAGCTCATTCCATAAGAACTCTACAGTTAAGCGTGCTTGACTTGGAGCAATTTTGGGATGGGTGACCTACCGGGAAGTTTCCCGGTAAGCATGTGAGTGAGGACAAAACACGCTAAAAAGACTCGTGTTGGTTTGTGGGGTCAGTCGATAATCCTGAAAGCAGTCTGGGATGTTACACTTGTGATGGTGATTAGGCTTATTATGCTTACGACTGACATTCAACCTCAGGCACTTCTTTATTCCTGGGTCCAAATCTCATCTCTTGGTGATCTAAGAAGAAAACACTTGTGGCCAAGTCAAGTTCTGAAGCAAAGTACAAGAGTTTAGACATGCCATTTCCATGTCTACATACTACCTCTGAAGTCTTACGGGTGCGGTCCCTTCTTCAGGAACTTCAGGTTCTGATTACCAGTCCTGTGGTTTATTGTGACAGTCATGGTATTTGTTGTGAATTCCGGTCTCAAAGTCACACCAATACGAACTATGATGTGTGGAACAAAGGATAGTAGTAACCAATGACAATGTGAATGCAAGCAATAATCAACAATAACACCACCTAGATCTAATCTAGGTATCAAAGTGAAAAGCACAAACCACAAGCAAAGTATAAAAGGAGAGAAGAGAGAAACAAAACACACCAAAGATTGTTCACCCAGTTCGGTCCAAACTTGACCTACTCTGGAGGAGAGATTGAACTCTCCAATCCACTATCAATGAGTTGTTCAAAGAGATACAAAAGGGTTACAAGAAATTAGCTTTGACAAGTTCACAAAGAACAACCCTAATTTCTACCCTTTTTTCCCAATCTCACCAAGAACAAGACACTCAATGATTTTCACTCACCAAGGTGTTTACAATGTTTCCCAACCCAAGAGAACTCTAATCAAAGACCCTAAACCCTAAAGTTGCTGCCTTTGATTTCCCAAGTTTCTCTCTCTTCTAGCTCATCCAAGCTCTCCTCCAAAATCTGCACAAGAACACTTAAATACTAGTCTTCCACTGATAAAATCGTGTCACGATTTCCAAATCGTGTCACAATTGGTACGTACGTCACAAGGTACGACCAGTCCCTATCCTGGAAACTTAACGAGCAAATTTGAAAATCGTGTCACGATTCCTCAAGATCGTGTCACGATTTGGCACCCTGCAAACTAGCTCACGGCATCACGAAATCGTGTCACGATGCCAAATTCGTGTCACGATTTCTCTGCTTCCCAACTTTGCAATTTGAAGTCATACACAACAATATTGTTGCCTTAAGTCATAATCCTGTCCTTCATTCATGGACAAAACATAGGTAACTGAACATTTTCTTTGTGGGAGAAAGGGTTCTTAGCAAGTCCTTAATTGTTTCCTATGTCCCTTCCGGCTCAAGCACAGGTTGCTGATATTCTTATGAACCTGCTAGCCAATTCTCAGTTTTGTACTTTAAGAGACAAACTCAGGGTTCTAAGCATCAGCCAGCTCCCACCCTGAGTTTGTGGGGGGAAGGATAAGGTCTATAGAGTACTTAAACTCGTTAATATTGTATTTCTGCCAGCTTTGCAGTTAGTTACACTCCCATTTGTATGCCAGCTCATCAGTTGGTTACAGTTGTCTTTCTGTTGAAGGCAGTTGCAAACTGTACGAAATTATTGTATCCTATAAATACCAAGTTCTCTTGTTCGGTACATCAAATTCAGTTTGAGATTCTCTCTCTCTCTCTCTCTCTCTCTCTCTCTCTCTCTCACTCTCTCTCTCTCTCTCTCTCTCTCTCTCTCTACTCTGAAATCCTATAAGCTTGAATGAAAAGAAGACATCTTAGAGTTGGCAGAGAAAATTCTGATTGGGAGAATATTAAGAAAAAAATCCATTAATGGAAATGTTCTATATAGCATCCTAGTTGAAGCTGGAAAAACACATAAGAAATTAAGCTTTTAACATGGGAACTAATATGTTAATGTTTACACATAAGAATGAACAAAGTGAGGTTGGGTATTAATTTTTAGAGAAATGTTTCTTGGACACACAACTTCACATCAAGACTGTATTATTTTCATAGTTTTTTCTTCTTATTTTCTTCTTTCCCTCTCCTCAGGTCCAACATCAACACTTATTCGATGTGCATTTTATATGGTGTCGGATACGGTGTTGGTTTTTGTATGTTTAAATAACATAGCTATAATTTTTAATAACTACTGTCTGCTCGCGATGTCTAATCCTATAATCTAGTCAATATCGATTCCATTTTATCTTTTGAGTTGATTATTTGTTATACACAACGATTCTTAATAAAATATTCATTTCATTAAATTGTTTTTGTTTTCCAAAAACATCATTACTTGAATTTACTAATATACTTTTGATTGTTGATTGGTCAAATTCCATCAACCTTTCTTAATTATTTCGTGGCGGATATGTTTCCACTCTCTGATTTGTCTGAAATAAAGAGATGTAGGTATACTTAGTTCAAGAAAATCGAGAGGAAGTATGGAGTATGCATCCAAATTTGTAGAAAGAGCTGTCGATGTTGTGTTGGACCTGACTGTTCGGCATGTGGGTTACATCTTCTATTACAAGGACAATGTTAGTGAACTAAACAATCTTGTTGAGAAGCTAAGTCTTGAAAGAAAGAGGCTGGAACATCGAGTAGATGAAGCTGAGGATAATCTAGGAATAACCGAAAGTAATGTTGCAGCTTGGCTTCAGAAAGTGGATAAAACTAGAACTGAAACGGAGGAGTTTCAAGATGATGAAGGCCACACGAAGACAAGGTTTTCCAGTGGTTTATTTCATTACCTGAGGAACAGACATAGACTAGGGAGAAAAGCAAAGAAGATGGCAGTGGATGTCAAGTTATTAATAGACGAGTCGAAGTTTGATGGAGTTTCCTATCAGCAAAAGCCAACATCTATGCATGCTGCTTTGTTTAATGATGGCTATGTAGAATTTGGTTCTAGAACATGCACAATTGAAAGGATAATGGAAAAACTAGAAGATTCTACAGCGAGAATGATTGGAGTGCATGGGCCAGGTGGTGTGGGTAAGAGCACTTTAATCAAAGAAATTGTTAAGAAAGCTCAAGTCAAGAAGTTGTTCAATGTGGCAGTTATAGTAGAAATAAATGACAATCCCAATCTGCGAAAAATCCAGGAAGAAATTGCGTACGTGTTAGGATTGAATTTGGAAGGGGAAGGTGAGACTGTGAGAGCAGATCGTCTAAGAAGGAGGTTAAAGAAAGAGAGGGAGAACACCCTTGTCGTCATGGATGACCTTTGGGACAGAATAGACTTGAATAAGATAGGGATTCCATTTGACGATGATATGGACGATGATTCAAGCCGTCTGAAAATTGAAGATATGAAAGATCCTAACTTCACAATGGTGAAAAAAGGAAAATCTCCTGGTGATTATAAAGGGTGTAAAGTTTTGCTAACTTCGAGAGATAGAAAAGTATTGTCTGATAAAATGGACGTCAAGTCAGTTTTCTGTGTAAGGGAATTAGATGATAAGGAATCTCTAATGTTGTTTAAGGAGGAGGCTGGAATACATGCTGAAATGTCCACATTTAAACAGGAGATTGTTAAGAAGTATTGTGCAGGGATACCCATGGCAATTGTTACTGTTGCAAGGGCATTAAGAAATAAGAGCGAGTCAGTGTGGGAAGCCACACTTGAAAAACTTAAAAAAGAGGAACTGAGTGGAGTGCAGAAATCTATGGAGATTTCTGTGAAGATGAGTTATGATCATCTAGAAAGTGAGGAGCTCCGGTCCATTTTCTTACTTTGTGCTCAAATGGGTCATCAACAATTAATTATGGACTTGGTGAAGTATTGCTTTGGATTGGGTATACTTGAAGGGGTCTATACGCTAAGAGAAGCCCGTGATAGAGTATATGCATCAATTCAAAAGCTAAAAGACTCGAGTTTGATGTTGGATTGTAGTTCCAATGATCATTTCAATATGCATGATATGGTTCAAGATGCCGCTTTGTCTATAGCACACAAGGAGAAAAATGTATTTGCTTTGAGAAATGGCAAATTAGATGACTGGCCGGACAAGGATATACTCGAGAGGTGTAGTGCTATCTCTATACGCAACTGTGATATCATTGACGAGCTTCCTAAAGTCATACATTGTCCTCAGCTTAAGTTCTTCCAAATTGACAGCAATGATCCTTCTTTGAAAATACCTGAGAATTTTTTTGTAGGAATGGAAAAACTCAGAATATTAATATTGACTGGTTTTCATTTATCGTGCTTACCATCTTCGATTAAATTCCTATTAAACCTCAGAATGCTTTGTTTGGAGCGGTGTGCTCTAGGTGAAAACTTATCCATCGTAGGAGAGCTGAAAAAATTAAGAATTCTCAGCTTTTCTGGATCTCAAATTGAAAACTTGCCAGCTGAGTTAGGGTTCTTAGATAAGCTACAGTTATTTGACATCAGTGACTGTTCCATAATGAAGGGGGTTTCACCTAATTTTATATCAAGGTTGACATGTTTAGAAGAGTTGTATATAAGAAAGAGCTTGATCAAAGTGGTGGTTGATGGAGAGCCAAACCAAAGTCAAATTTCATTTCTTTCTCAGTTAAAACATTTACACCAATTGAGGGTTGTAGACTTATGCATCCCGAGTGCTGCAGTTTTGCCTAGGGACTTGTTCTTTGACAGGTTAACTGATTACAAAATTGTGATTGGAGACTTCAAGATGCTTTCAGTTGGAGATTTCAGGATGCCAAATAAGTACAAAGCATTAAGATCTTTGGCATTGCTAACAGACGGCACTGACATTCACGCTCAGAAAGGGATAAAGTTGTTGTTTGAAAGAGTTGAAAATTTGTTGTTGGGAGAGCTAAATGGTGTTCAAAATGCATTTTACGAGTTGAATTTGAATGGATTTCCAGATCTCAAACATTTATCCATCATAAATAACAATGGCATTGAATATATTGTTAAGTCCATAGAGCTGCTCAATCCTCAGAATGTTTTTCTCAATTTGGAATCTCTATGCCTCTACAAACTGAGGAAGATAAAGATGCTGTGTTATACTCCAGTTACAGATGCCTCATTTGCCAAATTAAAAACCATCAAGGTCAAGATGTGTACCCAGATGAAGACTCTCTTCTCCTTTTACATGGTTAAATTTCTTGCTAGTCTAGAAACAATTGATGTTTCTGAATGTGATTCTTTGGAGGAGATTGTTGTTAAGGAAGGGCAAGCAAATTTTAATAAGGTTGAGTTTAATAAGCTACGCTCTTTAACACTACAATCGTTACCATTATTTACTAGTTTTTATACCTGTGTTGAGATGCCCTCTACAGAAGAGCAAATAACAAAAAGAGATCACATAGAAATTACTGTTGCAGAAGATGATCACAGTGTCATGGATCCCCTTTCACTCTTTGGTGAACTGGTATGATATTGCATAATATCCCTCCTGTTTTTGTTGATTTGTGATTTTTCTCTCTCTTTCACTTGATACAAATATAGTAATTCCGTGTGTTCTTGCAGATTGAAATTCCAAACCTGGAGAGTTTGAAGTTATCCTCAATCAAAAGTCATAGGATATGGAGAGATCGGCCACTATCAAATTTCTGCTTTCACAATTTAATAAAATTAACTGTGAATGATTGCTATAACTTAAAATACTTATGTTCATTGTCTGTGGCTAGCAATTTTAAGAAATTGAAAGGCCTTTTTATAAGTGATTGTGGGATGATGGAGAAGATTTTTATCACTGAAGGAAACAGTATAGACAAGGTATGCAAAGGTGTAAAGTTGTAGTTTACTTAATGTTGTGTATACAGTTCTTTCTTGCTCTTGTGCATTTTTGTTGAGTATTTGAGTTCATTGCCATATGGCTTTTATTCATTAAAATTCAGGTCTGCATCTTTCCTAAGTTGGAGGAAATCCACCTCACCAAACTGAATAGGTTGCAAGATATATGGCAAGTTGAAGTTGGCGCCGATTCCTTTTCTAGTCTCATTTCTGTGCATATTGAAGAGTGTAATAAACTTGACAAGATTTTTCCTAGTCACATGACAGGATGGTTTGGGAGTTTAGATAGCTTGAAGGTTATTAATTGCATGTCAGTGGAAGTGATTTTTGAAATCAAAGATTTTCAACAAATGGATGCATCTAGGATGGACACAAACTTGCAGCTTATTGTGGTAGAGCAACTACTAAACCTGAAGCAAGTATGGGACAGAGATCCACAAGGAATTCTTAGGTTCAAAAATCTGCGGAATATAAAGGTTTTAAATTGTAATCAGCTAGGCTATGTCTTGCCAGCTTCTGTGGCCAAAGATCTAAAAAGGCTTGAAGGCATTTCGCTAAATATTTGTGATAGAATGGAGGAAATTGTTGCTTGGGATGATGGACCACAAACACGATTAGTGTTTCCTGAAGTAACCTTCATGAAACTTTATGGCCTGCCAAAAGTTAAGCGTTTCTATAAGGAGGGACATATAGAATGTCCAAAACTGAAGCAGTTGGCTGTGGACTTTTGTGAGAAGCTGGACATGTTCACAGCAGAAACCACAAATGAAGAAAGACAAGCAGTTTTCTTAGCTGAAAAGGTAAGGAACTATTAACTGCTATCCAATTGTTCCAACACATAAGAATTACATATTTAAATTGACATCAAGAGAAAACAAAATACCCAATTTAAAATGAAAATAAATAGGGAAAGTAAATGCTTAAAATTTTATCCAAAAGTGTAGCACTCACTCACACACAACTTAAACACGGAGAATATCATGCATGAAAGTCTTCTCCCCTACCGTTTTTTATACAATGTTACCATGTATGATTAGATCATGTAGCTTTTTATGTAATCTATTGAAACTCTTCACAACCAATTAACTTTTGTCAAAATTGCATCATCATCATCATTGTTGTTGTTGTTGTTGTTATAGTAGAAAATCCCTCTAAAGGCATCTAGTCACATATCCCCTTCATATGTCTCCCTTATTGTTCCTTTTTTAAGAATAAAATTATTCAAACTTCCACATTGGATATGGCCCAAAATTAGGTTTTATAAGTGGGAGACATCCCTCACCTCTAAGCTAGTTTTGTGGGATTGAGTTTGGTACATCCCAAATTCTAAGATAGTTTTAGAGCCTATTCAAAATCCATTGGGCAACCTTCTGGCGGGCCATCCATATCATGTCCAATTGTAGGCGTGAGGTGGGTGTGTTGAGAGTCTCATATTGAATTGCATATGGCCTGAAATAATGTTTTTAAGTGGAGACATCCCTCACCTTAAAAGCCATTTTGTCGCAATCCAAAACCAAGAAAAATAAAATGGCATATGAACGAAAAAACTAGCAATTAAGAAAGAGAATGTTACCACTTAAAACAATGCTAGCAACACAATATAAAATTAAGACATATTCTTTTTATTATGCACGCTCTATTATTAAATGAAATTCATGCAGATCTCACTAAATTAAGTGTGTCCTCCATACTGTGGGATGTATGTGTGGATTCTATTCATCAACAATTTTTTATTTTGAGATTTCCTTCTTCTTTGTACCTTTATTTCATCGTGTTCTAGGTAATTTCCAACTTGGAGTTCATGGAAATTGGCTTAAAGGAAGCATTGTGGTTAAAGAGCAACAAATGGAAGTACCGAATGGACTGTATGAAAGAGCTTAGCTTGCGCTTATTGGAGAGTATTGAACTTCTCTACTGGTTTCTGGACAGAATGCCTAATCTAGAAAGGCTAAACTTGCTTTTCCCTTATACGTTGGAAGAGTTAGTACCAAGTGAAAACATAGCACCACAAGAAAGATTGGGAACTGTATTACAGCTCAAGACATTGTATTTGCGGTCATCAGTGATAAAGGATCTAGGATTTGACCGAGACCCACTTCTACAAAGACTAGAGCATTTGCTCTTACTTGACTGCCACAGTTTGGTCACTTTAGCACCTTCCTCTCTATCTTTGACTCACTTAACATATTTGGAAGTAAACTCTTGTCGTGGATTAATGAATTTAATGGCAATCTCAACAGCTAAAAGCATGGCTCAACTTGCAAAAATGAAGGTAATCGAATGTAGCGTACAGGAATTGGTAACCAATGAGGGAAATGAAGAAGACAGAGTGATTGAAGTTGTATTTAGCAAATTGGTATTTTTAGAGCTGGTAAGATTAGAAAACCTTACAAGTTTCTGCAGCTACAAGAACTGTGAATTTAAATTTCCATCATTGGAAATATTGATTGTGAGAGATTGCCTCAAAATGGAAACATTCACTGTGGGTCAGACAACAGCACCAAAGCTACAAAATATACACACCATTGGAGGAGAAGAGGAAGAGAAACAATATTGGGAAGGTGACTTGAATTCCACTATACAGAAAGTTTTCAAAGACAAGGTGCTTATTCATTAAATACTAGATCCTCTCATCTTAATTTTTTACATTTTAATCAAAATAATATCGACTCCATTTATATATTTTAGAATCTTAGTCTAAACATTATAGTCATATTTTTTATGAGTCAGGATCCGTTGACACCAGGTGTAAGTCAAAAGACTTAAGACTTACACCAAATCTCAACCATTTAATTAGATGGATCTTATGGTTAAAAACATTTCACAAATAAGCAACATCGGATCTATTTTTATGAATTCCACATGATTGTTACCATTCTTTCCTGAAAGTGTTTGCTGCTAAAACGCAAACAACAACACACGCTATGGTCCTCCCTCTTTCTCATATGAAGCAGAAGCACATCACTTTGGGTGAAGGATGAGACATTGCAAATAAACTAATCTAACTACATACAATATTCCATATTCCATATTCACAAACATATTGATAACTATATCTCATGAATCTCTTATTTTGTTTCTCCGATTGCCTGTGTTTATCGATCAATTGAGTTGTGTCGGATAGAATTGGGGCTTATGAAATAATAACATTATCGGTGACTTGATTTGTTAAATTCCAAGTTCAAGTTTCCAGAGATCCATCCAAAATCCTCCTTGATTCACTACCTTCTTCCAATGGAAAAATCTAATTTAAACAATTGATGTAATCAAGGAGAGGGTAGAATCAAAGAATTAGGGTGAATTTAGAAGTAAGTTGTGCAGTATCAGATTGAACAAGGAAAGAAGATGAAATCATGTGTCTCTCTCTTTGTTTGATTTCTTGTGTGGAGTATTATTCACCTGACTCATTTTTTTATTTATAATAAATAATTTAGCTTGCTGAATGTTTGAGTCTTAACTCACAACACCTTCATTTTCTTTGTAATTCTTTAATAATTTTTACTTTATTTCTTTGATATTACAGATTTTTTTCAGATATACAGAGAAACTGAACCTTTATGATCATCCTGAATTATTAGAACAAGTATGGCATTGCAGTGATTTGGTGCATGAGTACATGTTTCACAACTTGACATCTTTGGTGGTATCACAATGTAACAATCTAGTGCACGTAATTCCATCTCATTTACTTCCTTGCTTTGATAATTTGGAGGAGTTACACGTAACGAGGTGCAGTGCTGTGAAAGTCATATTTAATATAAATGATGCAAGGGCCACAAAAGCAATGGGAACATTTCGCTTGAAAAAATTGTTTTTTTCTGATCTACCAATCCTGGAGCATGTATGGGACAAAGACCCTGAAGGAAATTTTTGCCTTCAAGTGCTACAAGAAATGAATGTTTTTGAATGTGATACCCTTAAATATTTGTTTCCTGCATCGGTGGCTAAAGATCTTACTAGACTTGAGCTGCTTAGAGTAACACGCTGTAAAGAGTTGGTAGAAATATTTTCAGAGGATGAAATACCTGCAGAAGGAGCAACAAAAGAGTTAATGTTTCCTTCTCTGACCTCATTGTACATAATAAAATTGCCAGCGCTCAAATACTTTTATCGTGGTTTACATAAGCTAGAATGGCCCATGCTAAAAGAATTGCATGCATATCGGTGTAACTTAGTGATACTCGAATGTCAAGAAGATCATCCAGAGGAGCAAGCCCTTGTTCCAGTTGAAAAGGTATGTTGAAAGTATTCTACGACTTCACAACTTGTTTATTCCAATGAGATAGGTGCTCCTTTATAGGAGAGAGTACGTAATGACACTCCATACATAAATTAAGGAGTGATTTAAGGAATTGAAATAAAATAAACGTAAAATCAAATACTAGTATTAAGATTAATAATAATAGTAATAATAATAATAAAATATTTCAGTACTTCTCACAACTTGGTCTGAGGCAGTTAAAACCAGTTTCACTTCCCTAGAAAATATAAAAGTATACCTAACCCAGCGACATCACATTGACGAACCTATAACCGGATAATGTATCTATCTATCACTGAAATCTATTCCTATTTTTCTTTTTTTATTTAATGGATGATATTTAAACAATTAATCTAATTCCTAAAGCTCATAAGTCATCAATATCCATTTATTCTATGCTTTGACTCATACTTTGTTGTCTAGTGATGGACTAATAGTAAATATAGTTTTATAACAATTATGGGATTTCAAATATTTAATTATATGTTTTAGAAGACTTCTTAAAGGCTTCTTGAATATGTTTATGTTTATAAAAGGAAGGGTAGAAAAGGGAAAGAAAAAAGAGGGAGGACATATGGCAGGAAATGAGGAGAAAAATGATGAACTAAGATGAAATGTAACTAATTGTACAGGTAGCAGCTTGGGAGTGGTGGGGATTGAGAGAATCAGTAAGAAGAATGTGAATATAATGGAATTGAGTCAATGAGGAAAGGGGGTTAGTTTTGGAGTGAAAATTGGGACTGGGGAGTGAGAGCCATTCTCCACTCAGCCAGCATTTCAGTAGCCTTTACATTTTTATTGTTGCAAGGAGAATTCTCTCCATCCATTGTATTCCCTCTTATGCAAATAATATATTCCTAGAAGGATCTGCTTCTGTATCTTCTAAAATCCTTGGTATTCACTCTTTCATATTCAATTATCCCTTCAGTTTGATCCTATTAACTTAAAATCTTTATTTTAATAGAAGAGTTAGTTCTATGTAAGTTGTGTTTGTCTATACTGTACATCTAATATATATAATTTCCTTTATTTGTTTTTCCTCATGGGCTATCCAGATTCCTAGTATGAAGCATTTATCATTTGGTATTGGAGACACCGAGGTTACATGGAATCCGAAGTCTTGTAAATTACAATTTGAAAAACTGGAATGCTTTCAACAAGAGTCAGATAGTGTTCTATATCGGTTCCTTGGCATGTTACCCATTATAAGAAAGTTGGAATTCAGATATGGTTTACTTGAAGAGTTGTTCTCTGCTGAAAGACCTAATGCTGATTACACAAGATTCCTCTTGCACCTCAAAGAAATAGAGTTAAATAAGATTTTTAATCTCAACTCCATTGGTTTAGAGCACTCTTGGCTACACCCCATTCTTGAAAATCTCCAAACATTAGAAGTAAGACGCTGCTATCGTTTAATAAACTTGGTACCAGACATGGTATCTTTCTCCAGCCTCACATATTTGGATGTAAGTATATGTAGTGGAATGCTATATCTGTTTACATCGTCAACAGCCAAAAGTCTGTGCCGACTCAAAGTAATGAAGATAGAATCGTGTGAATCAATGCAAGAGATATTGTCCACAGAGGGGGATGAATCAGGTGAAGATAAAAAGTTAATATTTGAGGACCTCCAGACTTTGTTTCTAAAAGATTTATCAAAGCTAAGGTGCTTTTACCCTGGGAAGTTTTCCTTGTGCTTTCCATCCTTGGAGAAAGTGTCCTTGATTCAATGCATCTGGATGAAAACTTTCAGTCCAGTCAACATGATAGATCCGACCAAATTGTCTTCTGGAGTTACATTCATCAAAGATAAAACCCCACAATGGGAAGGTGATCTGAATGCTACAATACGCAAGAGGTTTGAGGAAGAGGTATCTACAAAATCAATAACATATATACTCTTACAGTTGTTGATCAAAATACATTATTACAAGTATTCATGTATAATACAATATTATTAGAATTTAGATTTGCTTATATTATTAAGATAAGCATAAGATTGTCAATTTGAATTATTTCAAATTTCGTCAATCAAATTAAAATTGAGTATATAAATAAATAAATATGTGTGTGCAACTAATTACAATTGTAAACACAATCAATTTGAATTTTAAAAAATTTCAAACCAAAAATTTATCTATAGGTCATACTGATGATTTATTTTATAAATTCTGGTTAAAGTGTGTTGGACACAATATTAAGGAATTGAAATAGAATTTACTATTTTTATGAATTCGTTAATACAAAAGTAAATATTTTTTTTTTATAATATTAGATGTTAGTGTCCAGGAAACCGCCTCTTGTGTAAAAAAACAGGGTAAGGCTGCGCACAATACACCAATTGGTGGGACCACTTCCTGGACCTTGCGTATGCGGGAGCTTTAGTGCACCGGGTTGCCCTTTTTATAATAAGTATGTTAACATGCTTATTTGATCTCAGGATACTTAGCTCTACAAGTCTGTTTTCTTTGCTTAGTGTATACATTGTTGATGATTTACAAGGTGCTAGTCTACCTTGCTTGATTGCTTCGGGTATGTTTGAGAGTTGGGTTTTGAAGGGGAAGTTTTTGGAGGTATAAGTCTATTTTGGTATATATTTCATATTACAAGGCCATCATTAAACTGCATGTAGTAAGCTGTTATGGTCTATACAAGAACTCAAATCCCCTAAACCTGGTTTAATTACAATCTTAGAAAAAGTCAGATTTAAAAATATAACTTTTTGAACAAATTTCTATGTTTGGAAAATGAAATGAAATTACAATTCCACATCTCAATTTGAAATGAAATGAAATTACAATTCCGCATCTCAATTCTTATTGACCTTGGTAAATAGCAAGTAATTTTTTCTACTCTATTGCATGTGCAGATTTCTGGTTATGCACCAAAAGGAACTGTTGTGAGTCTCTTTGATGAACCAGTACTACAGGATGTATGGCATGGCTTGCCAGTCCCACAATCTTGCTTTGGAAATTTGGAGGAATTAATTGTGGACGGGTGCCAATTTTTATCCGAAGTACTACCATCCAATTTACTTCCTTTCTTAACAAAAATGGAAAAATTGGCAGTTCGAAATTGTAGTTCTGTGAAAACCATATTTGATGTGAGACGTATAACAGAAGACAGAAAAATGAAAACCAAGGGACCAGCCCTGATGCCCTTCCCTTTTTCCCTGAAGGTATTGACTTTAGAGCAGTTGCCAAATTTGGAGAATGTTTGGAATGAAGATCCTCATGGAATTCTAACAATTGAACTTCTAAAACAAGTATATGTTGATGACTGTAAAGGCCTTATAAGTTTGTTCCCAGCCTCAGTAGCCAAAGATCTTGTGAAACTTGAAGATCTACACGTGAAACACTGTGAAGAGCTGATGGTTATTGTTGCAGAGAATAATGCATATCCCAAAGGAACAATTTTGGAGAGTTTTGCATCTCATGAAGTTGATGCATCGGATGAGGTTGAAAAGATAATATTTGAGGAGCTCCAGGCTTTGTATCTTAAAGATTTACATGAACTCAAGTGCTTTTATTCAGGGAATTTTACTCTGTGTTTTCCATCCTTGGAGCACGTGTTTGTAATCAACTGTCACAAAATGGAAACTTTCTGTCCAGGTACCATCAATGCACACAAGTTGTTGGAAGTTAAATTTCAGGATATCTCAGATGCTGTCCCATTGGAAATTGACCTCAATTCTACCATACAGAAGGAGTTTCTGGCACAAGTATGTTTTAACTTTTCTTTTTCGTTTTCCGAAGATAGAAATTTTAGTGTTTGAACACCTTCGTTTACCATTTTAGTAATTATGTCAATTTGTTGGATGGGAAGTACATTGTATTTGTGAGCAACCATCACATATATACTGCTAACTTTTTCACAATGGAAGTTCAATTAATTATGAGTTTGCCTTGTCAATAACTCCCAATTGAAAGCAAACCAGCAAGGGGAGATATTAATTTTCACTTGAAAAATAAAATATTACCATTTATATAGTTAATGAACCTTTTTTTTCCTTCATTATTATCAAACTAACATCACTGTTTTTGTATCTAGGCTGACCCAAATAACTCGGTTAGACCATAAGAAGATGCATGACATTGATGAATGATGATGAAGACTGTTGAGTGGTAAGAGTATTAATTTATTTTGGAGAGTGATATAGGACATTACTTTATTTTGGGGTGGGGGTGTTTCTTTTTTTGGTTACATAATAGTCCTTTTTTTTTTTTATAACAGAGGGAGGGTTGTGTGTGTGTGTGTTTAATCATTTACCAAAGAAAATGATTTGTACAGGTTGTTTACTGAAATATGATTCAACACATTTGTTAATTTGTTAGTTTATTAAACTCTTGATTTATACATTAGCATATTGATAAGTTATTATAAGTTGTAAAACTTACATTCTTTTTATAATTTGACTAGGTGAGGTCCAACTTCAATACTGCAGCAAAATGACTGGAAAATGAGGTTGATGGTAAAGACAGTTGATGAAGAGGAATGAAGTTGTCCATTGGTCATACTTTTTACGTTATTATATTTGGATTTATTCCAGTGTTACTATGTTGTGCGTTTAAGAAATTAAGTACGGTTGTGTGGTTTAAGTTACAATAAGTTGATTGTTCTATATATTAATGTAACAATGTGTGTGATTGTATGCCATGAAGAATAAATATGGCCTTGTATTGTTTGATATATATGTACTATTAATCATAAAAGAAAATACTGTGTTCTTGTATGTTATCTTTTGAATAACAAACTCAAGAACATTTTTCAGTATGCTGTATTGTTCTATTTGTTTACTCTTAATTTTGTCCATTTATTTCAAGTTTCAGTTTAACTATGGATGTCTTTTAAGGATGCATTAATGTTAAAGAATCAGTTTAACTATATTGCAATGACTGTTGGACCATTTGGTCGGGAAACTGAAATCGGCTGAATTGTTTGATAAGTAGAGATAAATAATGTGAGGAAAAGAATGTGATCAGTAGCTTCTGAATGTAAAATTTCTAAGAATGTGATGGAGATTGTATGAGCTGACAAGTTTTGAGGAGTGGGCAGCAGCAGTGGGGGAAGCAGAGGGTAACAGTATAAGAAAACTTTGAATCTGTTTTTTTGCTTAAACTCAAAACCAAAACCATGTTGTTATCATCAGAATCAACTTCTTGTGCAATAGAATCAGTGCATACACTACGAGAAGCATCCTTGTATCTATACCTTGGAGGAAAACCATGCTTGAAGTAGCATGTATCAAGAGCATGATTAGTGTCATTACAAGACAAGTTAGTAGTATTAATTATGGAAATGTTTAGGAAAAATATAATAAATGCATCTAGTAATTTGAAGATGGATTTACATTTAGGGATAAAAATAAAGTTAAATAAGTGCTTACAGGACTGAGGGAGTATTTTTACTAACTTTTATCGTTTTTTGATAAGCTAATTATTCAAGTAACTTATAACTTATATATTTTATCTCAATATTACCCTTGTAGCATTAATTGAAAAAGATTAATTATTAATTAAATATATATTTATATGTCATTTCATATTTATAAGCTAGTTCAGTTGTTGATTTTATCAAACATTACAAATTCAATCACTAGCTTATCCGCTATCGGCTATGAAGCCCTGATACCTGACATGATACCGATACGATACGATATCGATACGGCGATACGGGAAAATTTTCAAAATTTCCAATACGATACGGCCTCGATACGTTATTAAAAAATTAAATTTAAAATTAATAGTATAAGTGCACAATGTATAAACATAACTAAAAATGATGATAAACAAACATTCACATTAATGAAAATGATCAAAACAAGTGACAATTACATGTTTTTTCCGCACAAATTAGATAGAATATAGCTAAACATCATTAGTACCATCCAAAGAGAACATCATAAGTACTATAAGAAAAAGAACATCTTTGTCTAATGTTGACTACTTAATAGTTAACACTAATTTATATCGAAAACAAACAGCAGAAGAAACATAGTAGAATTCAATCAGTGGTAATGGTTAGAAGAGAGAATAGCTATTGCTATGTGGTGACGAGAAACCCTATATTTTTAGGTTAGAAGAGAGAATATGATTTTGAGAGCGCTGCCAGACCTGATAGGTGTCGGAGTATAAGTAAGCTGTGTCGGAGTACAAGTTAGTCGTATCCGACACGTATCGGTCATTTTTTTCCTTCAAAAAATAAATATTAATTGTCCGATACTTCTCCGATACGCGTATCGGCACGTATCCGACACGTATCGGTCATTGTTTTTCAAAAAAATAAATATTAATTGCCCAATACTTTTCCGATACCCGTATCGGAATGTATCGGTATCGGATATGTGTCGGTTACGATACTTCACCATTTTTGGAGTATCGGGGCTTCAGAGGCTATCGGCTATAAGCTCCTAATCTAGCTTATAAGCTATCTTATCAACTATCCACTATTTTTTAACAAACAGAGCCTTTAATCATACGAGCTTATAAGCTATAAGCTCAATTTTATGTCTTAACAAACAGATCCTTGTTTTTTTCTTCATAATTTTTATTCTTTTGGTAAATTGAAAAGCTAACCAGGAGTCTTCTTCCATGGTGAATATGGGTGCATATATTTAATCTACTTATACTATTATTTTTTTATGTAATATTTAATCTTTTGCTTGGAGTTGTAGTTCACCTATGACTCTGTCCAAGAAGAAGGCCAATCGCCGTGATCGCGTTGATTGAATTAGTGACTTACCATGTAATGTCATTGATGGCATCCTAAAACACTTGAGCATCCAAGAGCTAGTTAATTAGTACCAGTATTCTGTCAAGAAAATGGAGCTATATGTGGACTTCAGTTTGATACGAACACCTTTTATTCGACAAGGACTTTTTTAGAAGGTTTGAGGATCATGATGGCCCTGGCCCTTAGATTTCTAGAATTATCACTGAAGTTCTTTTCCTTCACAATGGGCCGATATATGGTTTTGCTCTTGACATCCCTATCCCTATGTTCTCCAATTTCTTGATCACAAATGAATACCTCAATAAGTGGATTCTGTTTTTGTCAAGGAGGGGCATTAAAAATATTGTGCTTCTCAATTGCGGAACATTTAACAGATTGCCTCATATGAAAATGCCATTTTTTGTCTTCTCTTGTCAAGAATTGACTCACTTTCGGCTTTCTGGATTTAACTTATCAGTTCCGCCCAACTTCGATGGCTTAAAAAGTTTGCGGGTGCTTCACTTAGGATGTAATAGATATGAGCTCGGTTCACTTGAGAGTCTTATTGCTGGCTGCCCATTACTTGAAGAGCTCAACATAATATTTCCTCCAGATGCGAAATCAATTTGTCTCAAGAATGCAAAGAATCTGATTGATCTTAGTCTCACGGTTAATCAAGATAGAGTATCTGGTTTGATCAAAAGTTTGCCGAAAATTCAGAGGCTAGATATAGAATCATATGGCAACAAGGTTAGGAAGCAACATCACTTCTATCTAGTATGCCCTCGCAGTTTGATCTTTTAAACTTATCTTTTATTGTATGTTTGAAAGAGAAGCAACGTTGTTTATTTTTTTTTACGGTTCAATCCAATGTTTCCAGTATTTACATTGAAAGTTGTACTTATAAGTGTTGTACAAATATACCTCATAGCTCTATGCAGATATCATTCATCCATCACAGTTGATAAGCTTAAAGTATCTGGAATTATTTACCTTGAATATGAATGACAGAGGAGAAGTTTTGTATATTGTTAGTGTACTCAAAAGTGCTTCTAACCTGGTGGAACTTACTATACAGGTGACCATAAATACCTTATTCTTTCCTGGCTTGTCTTTTATTTATTTTTCTACCAATCTTAGCTTGTCTTTTCTTTTCATACTTTTGACTCTTATTTTTTTATAATTTAGAGTAATAACTATGATGGTGTTGAAGAGCCGAACCAATCGGAGGAGTTAGAATGCAATAGTTGTTGTCTTAGTCAACTTCAGACGGTGCGTATCAGAGTTGGAGGCAGGTTTAAAAATGCAATGAGTTTGATACGGTTCATACTTGCAAATTCCTCGTCATTAAAGACTCTTACTTTTAAAGTTGGTTTTGGCATAAGAATTTTGATGCAGCAATTCTGTTAAACATTTCACAAGACTTGTTAAGGATGGAAAGAGCATCACAAAGAGCACAAGTTGAATTCCTTCACCCGAAGATAGACGTTCAATTGTAAAATGTATTTGATTTTAGCTTTCAATATGACAATTTTCAACCATTATAAATACATGTTCTAACTTCTAAGCATGTTTTGGGAAAGGTCATTTGCATCACATGATTAAAGTCCTAAGGTTTAGAAGAGTACTTGTGCAATTAAGATTTTTAGGCTAGGTTACATATGAATATGATCTCTCTTGTTCCTGAGACAATTTGAATATTTTTTAGATTGATACTTTGTTTTAATATCTTTCATGTTGTTAATTCAATGTTTAATGTTTTTCATGGAATACTCTTGTAATCTAGTGATTTAGAGTTGGAATGACTAGATTGGTTCTTGAAGCTGATATTTCTTTCTAGCTCACGTTCTAATCAAATTAAAGTAAACAATTAAAAATATAATCAACAATAATTGTGATTTGTGAGCTGAACTTAAAGCAGACATGGGGGATTCCTCCACCTCCTAGAAAATGTGTGCCGCCAGGCAGTTGCAGTAGAGGCAAGGCCTCCAAAACAACAATAGTTGGATCTCCACCTCATAGCCGATACAATCAAAAAGTATTTTTGGATACATCTGAAACTCATATCCTGAATGGGTTGAAAAATTGGTGAGCATATCGGTAGATTCACTATGCAGAAGGAGAACAGATATGTTTCAGAATATATCAGATGATGTCCCATTGGAAATTGATCTCAACTCTACTATAAAGAAGGAGAACATAAATAACTTTTTTTGAACATAAATGACTTCTTAACTTTTCTTTGTAACAAAGAAACAAATTTATCAAAATTATAGTACATAACTCATAATTATAATTATACTATGTTGATTCTTGTAACAACCAACTTAGGCACAGCATGATGAGTGAATACAAAGTATCAAAACACATATTCACTTCTTCAAAAAAACAAAACACACTTTAACGTGGCTGCATTAGGATGGCATGCTTGTAATTTTCAAATTAACCCAAGCCATTTTTGGTAATTTTCTGTGTACAAAAAAACAATAAAAAAAATTAATGGGGAGGCCATGGCCTACCCCAGTCCTCACGTGACTCCGCCACTGCGTCAAATCATATAAATATATGTATAGGTTTTTGTAGAAAATTATATTATAACATTACAATGTGTTCATGTTTGGAAGACCCTTAACTTGTCTAGCAAGAAATGACTTGAAATTGGGCTTGAATTAGAAGTCTTGCTTGCCTTTTTTTTTTTTTTTTTTTTCCCTCTCTTTATTTGGACTAGCGAAAAGACCGGCACTCATGTGCCCGTCTTTCCGCTCTTTTTACTGTGATAAAATTTGAAAATTATGAACTATGTTTTTTTTTTTTTTATGAAATTTTGATTTTGATTAAAACTAAAAATATAAATGTTTGTTGCTTTTTAGTTATAACAAACCAAATTAAACATGATTATCTATTTTAATAACACCAATAACAATCTTTATTATAGAAAAAGTTGTTTAAGGGTATAATTGGGATAATAAAAAATTAAGTGTAAATATACTCATTTAGTTTTTTACACTTTTTAAATGATAAAGAAAGAAAAAACAGACATATATATATATATATATATATATATATATATATATATATATATATCGTGTTTGTTACATTTTTTTTCATATTTAAATTTATTCTTATATATTTGTTACATGTGTTATTTGTTTGAAAATTAAGGGACAACACATTTACAAAGTGAAGCGATGAGAATACTAGGAACAGCACATTTGGTCATTATGCTCGTGTTCTAGTAGATATTAATTTTGCTGGATTTATTCCGGATAATTTGTGTGTTGAAAGAGATAATTTTGCCTTTGACATTGAGATTGAGTATGAACATCATCCATACTTTTGTTTCACTTGTAATTCTATTGGTCATTCATCGGATCATTGTAAAAAAGATCCTGCCAGTAGAGTTGCTCGTGAAAAGGTCACCGCTAAAGATAATCTTGTTAAGAATGTTCCTAAAAGGCATGTTCAAGTGCAAGACCGTTGGAAAATCGTGGCGGACGAAGATCCTATTATTCTCGACATAATGAAATCTACGGAAGTAACAACTGATGTGTTTGTGGTTGATGTTATAAACCCTGAGGAAGAACTATATTATAGCCCTTCCGCTGAGGCAGTTGAGGTTCTATCAGCACATGTTGAAGAAGCACATGTTGAAGTGATGAATGAAAAACAAAGTGAAGACAAACATAGCAACGAATTCCTCATATGCGCATTGTTGGTCCTTGGAGTGACGCAGTCACAGACTTGGATTATATTCAGGATCCCCCGTCTTGGTATGGTTTGAGTTCTTCCAATGTCATGGTTACTAAAGATGTTTTAAATCCTAACATCGCCCATGACTTGGAAATTTTGCGGCCTTATCTGAAAGACAATGATGTTTGTGCAAGTGAGCCTCGGGTTTATACTGATGAGGAAGAAAGAGAGGCAACTATCAACTACTTGAAGAACCGCTCTCTTGCTAGAGAAGAGCCATTTATTGAGGTGTCTAAGAGTAAGAAGAAGAAGGTGCAGAAAGGTTTTCAGGTTCATAACACTCGTTCTAAGGGAAGACCTCCGACTTGACTTAAGTTCTATCAGTGATTTCGTTCTTTCCTTCCTATCTTTTGGTTTGTTGGTTGCTTTTTATTTCTTTTTTGCTTTGTTTTTCTTGTTTTTGCTTTTTCCTTGTTTGAGAAGGTTTTGGTCTATGCCCCCCTTCTCCTTTTGCTTTTGTTTCTTTTTATCTATATATTTATAGGGTGTTGCAGTTGGTTCACTATCTGCACCTCTTTTTGCCTAAAAAAAAAAAGATTGAAAATTGAGGGCATTTTTGTAAAGAAAAATCCAACTCAAAAATGTTGTAAGAGGTAGTTTTCTTTATATATAGTATAACTTACTATGTTATAGGTACGGATCTCAGTTGGAAAACCTATGGGACATGTAAGAAACATATTGGTAACTTCGTATTGTAAGTGGTTGAAAATAGGAGTATTTTCTCTAAGCTTGACGTGCTTGCATGGAAGCGGTAAGTTAGTCAAGTCTGAATGTGGGAAGAGTAACAATTTGAGCACCATCTCCATAAAGGTATGTTCCAATTCTAAAATTCATGAAAATTCTATCTTTTTGCTATTTTGTAGCTTGAGGACAAACAAAGGTTTAATTTTGGGGTTGTGATGATGGAACATCATATGATATTTTTTGGTATGATTTTAGTTATTTTCTTTGAATTCGAAGGCAAATAAGAGGTCATTTAGAGTAGTTGTCAATGGTTTGAGGAATATTTTGTATTGTTTTCATTTGAGTCGTTGTAATTCAGTTTTATCTCAAATCATGCAACTCCAAAGGTGCTTTGAATCTTTTTAGTGAGAAATCATGTAAGTCGGCAAAACAAGATACCACGTGAAGGATCGAGTATTTTTTATTTTTATTAAAAGTATAAATGTAGATGTTGGCGGGTTTCAAATTACAACAAACCCAACAAATCATATTTATCTATTTCAATGATACCAACAATATAATAAATATAATATAATTTTTTTAATAACTACAACAATAAACATGATTATAGGAAAAATTTGTTTAAGGTTACAATTGAGATAATGAAAAAGGCACGCCAAAATTTCATATTGATATTCTCCCTAAAAAATAAAAAATATAGTATGGATATTTGATGTCAATTTTTTTTTTGTTAAAACATCATTTCACATACAATATTTTTATAATTTTTATTACTTAGTGAAAATAAAAAAGAATATGGGTTTGGACTAGGGTTCTCTGCAGTAAAAAAATATTTTGCATTCACGCATTCAGTTCATACTTTGTCATTAGATCAAGATCGAACGGTTTATAATCCAAGTTCAATATTTTTTATTTTAAAAATAATTAAAATTGTATTAAAATCTGATTTGTTCAATCATGATCCAACGACGGCAGAGGTGTCGCATGAATGCGGCAAACTTTTGTCACAAATAATCTGATTTCATGAACAGCATATGCTCCTGTAGGGTTCACCGTGTTACATATTCTAGATATTATCATCATAATAGAACCGAGAAAAGCAATGGGGGATAAGTGTTAGAAAAGCTATCCGTAACTGAATAATAATTGAAAACGAAAATAAAAGACCATAGATACCATCTCTGTGAACGTAGTTTGTTCAATGATGTCTGCCTCTACGACTATAGAACAATTATAATTCTTTTTGTATTATTGTAATGAATTAAAGTTTCAATGTTACAAATAAGAGAAATTTTACTAACCCATTTTTCAACACTCTCTATCACTTATTTTTTTATTGGATGAACTCAATGTATGTTTCACCATTTTGTGTGGATTCAATTTTCAAAATATGATTTAAATCGATAAAAAAGTGAATATTTAAGAGATTGTTGCTAGCATTATTCTACAAACAATAGAAGACAATATATATAACACTATTAGGGCACATAATGTACTAACAATATAAATTTTATACGAATACTTGTGTCATTTTAAAAAATGAATACTACATATTTAAATTAATTCTTCTCAATAATTATTTGCTATTTATGGAATACTTAACATGTAACTTTAAAGGGAATTGCTACATATAGGGAAAAGTAACATCACGAAGCATTCAGGGGTGTGTTTTTAAGTTGATATTTGCAGGAAATTACATCCATGTCATGATTTTTTTTTAGTGCCATACTTTTTGTCAAAAAACACAAAACTGTCATACTTTTTCGAAAAATTACATAAATATCCTACTTTTTCTGAAACCTCTATCACCACACAACCTCAAGTTGTGGGGTATCCTCAAAAGTGACGTATTTTTTGTCTTTATTATACCCCACAACTCCAAGTTGCGGGGTACTTTCTTTATTTTTTTTTGAATTTTTTAAATAGGAAGCAAGATGGACTAGCGAGGTATTTTGTGCTTTTTTTTTTTAAATAAATTAAATACCCCACAACTTAGTTGTGTGGTACCTTGTGATGTCGAATCAACGCAGACCACTTGGAAAATAGGGTTTTGAAGCAAATTTTTGAATTTTATAATTAATTAAAACATATTATTTATCTATAAATACTTCATTTCATCTTTCAATTTATCACACCATTTCATCTTCTATTCTTACATCCATCTTCTTTTAACCTTATTTTTTTTCATCTTAAAAGAAGATGGATGTAAGAATAGAAGATGAAATGGTGTGATAAATTGAAAGATGAAAGGAAGTATTTATAGTAGATAAAATAATATATTTTAATTAATAATAAAATTCAAAAATTTACTTTAAAACCCTATTTTCTAAGTGGTCTACGTTGATTCGACATCACAAGGTACCACACAACTCCAAGTTGTGGGGTATTTAATTTTTTTTAAAAAAAAAAAAGAAAAGCACAAAATACCTCGCTAGTCCATCATGCTTCCTATTTAAAAAATTCAAAAAATAAAATAAAATAAAGAAAGTACCCTGCAACTTGGAGTTGTGGGGTATAATAAAGACAAAAAATTCGTCACTTTTCAGGGTACCCCGCAACTTGAGGTTGTGTGATGACAGAGGTTCCAAAAAAAGTAGCGTATTTATTCAATTTTTCGAAAAAGTAGGGCAATTTTTTATTTTTTGGCAAAAAGTAGGGCACTAAAAAAAAACCATGTCATCCCTTGTTTTCTGGCCAGGAAGCAATTGTATTGGTTAAATGACTGATCGTAATCTGCTCGAGACAAATTTCATCTAGAAAAATAGCATTGCTCAACTTTTAAGGGGTTAAAATCCTCTCTGTAAAAAAAATAAATAATGATATTGTGATCCATTCAATAGCGAGAACCACTACCTGTTTTTCTATATCATTTTCTAAATGACATTCTCAATTTAATTTTATAAACGGAGAGGATCCTTACTAGTTACTCCGCTTAAAATACATGTTAGCAAGACCAGGGGCGATTTTACCCCCCAGCTAGCTTGGGCACGCGCTCGGGCTCAACCCATACTTTCTTTGTATCATTACAAGAAATTTAACTTTTAGTGATGGCCAAAATTCGTTACTATAGGGCAAATTTCCGTAGCTACATCTGTCTGTCATTGCCAAATAACTGTCGCTGCAAGTTTTCCACTTTTACCTACGGAAAAAACCATAGGTAATTCTAGGAGACCATTTTAAAAACATCATGATATCTACCTACGATTGCGGCTGTCACTAAAATTTATCATTGTTTTATTTTGCTCAAACTCTAAAAAATTTCTGAGACTCTGCCACTGAGCAAGACCCTGCAATATTACATTTTATTAGAATCAGATTATGCTTGACATGAGAGGTAAAGAATATATATTTTTTTAAAGTTTAAAGTGACACGCAAGGATCACTTGTTCCCCCAGTCTATCGGTATATACTTTCCTATTTATTTCGTTCTCATGCATACATTCGCTTATTATTTTCCTGATTTTTTATTTACTCCCTAAAGCTTAGTTTACAAACATACATGTATGTAAATTTCACCTTTCTTCATTTAATTTGAAATATTAATTTGATCCTCGTTCAAAGATGAATAAATAAATTATGAAGACAAATCACAACTTCTGGTCATAAAGTGAGGTTTGTTCCTTCAAAACTTATATATCTATTTATTTAATGGGAAATGCTAACCGGTATCCCCGGTGGTTAATGATATAAAAAAGAAAATTATATAATAGTTAATACATTGAAATTGTGTAATTAATTTATAATAAAATCAAAAACAGTTTCCTTTTATGGTAATAATTCCCTTTTATGATACCCTTATTTAATTTAATGACTAATAGTTTTTGTTTACTGCTTCTTACGAAAATATTTGAAATCATAGCAAACATAATATAACTTGTTTTAATTATTAACAAATTAAACCATTCTCCAAAAAGAATAACAGATTAAAGATTATTGTAGAGCACACAGAAGAAGCTTGATTAATGAAATTGGAAAATGGAGTTGGTGCTGGAGAACATTGAAGAGCTAATTTCTTGTCATTCGTTTGTTTGAAGGTAATAAGATTATTTACCCTTACCCGTCTTACAATCTTTAAGCATGAAATGAAGTCCTTTTATTCGTTTGTTCGTAATTTCTTGTTATTCGCTTGTTTTTGTGGAAAATGATCAGCCTCACTGAGGGCACCAAAAAGTATTAGGGGTGAGTAAAATTGGTCAAAAGGTCCTTTTAAACTCGTTACCTCTAGTTGGTCTGCCCTGCTTACCTCGCTGAAAAATCGGGGTGGGACGGGCAATGTCCGCCAACTCATCAAATTGTTATTTTTTATTTATTTTTGTTCAATGAGTTAGATAAAATTTAAAGTAAAGAGCCTCAATAATCCATCATAACCTAAATTGATTTTATAAGTTTGTCTTTAAAACAAATGTATTTGCAGTCAATTTTATCTATTTAATTAACACCAATATTTTTTTTCATTACGACAAAATTGACAAAAATAAAATACATAAAAATATAGTTTTTTGTTTGAGCAAGGCAAACTGAAATTTGAACTCAACCATCTAAATTGACTAAACTCGTCCCTTCTTTTACGGGATCAAGCGGTGTGATCTAAACGGGACAGGTCAGCCCACTTCGCCATCCTTAAAAAATATAGACAAATTTATTTTTATTAAGTTATTTTTGCCGATTTAGGCTATTTTTTTAAAATAGTTTTCTACAGTGTAGTGTCTTTTTACTATAACTTTTTAACAAATATTTAAAAGAAGATGACTTCAAATGAAAATTTCGTTTGAATATTTTTTTTTATTTTTTTAAGCAATTTGAATAATTCTCTTAAAATGTCATTATAAATATTTTAACATTTTGTTATATATTTTTTGTATAATAAAATTTAAAACATTTCAAAAAAGAAACTATTTCAAATAGCTTCTGATAAAAAATATTTTTAAAAGATGTTTTTATAAAAAATTTGATTTTTATTATGTAAAATCTCTACCAATGAATATTTAAGTTTTTTTTTTTTGACAAATCAATGAATATTTAAGTTAATGAATGTCAAAATAACTTTTTTAATTTATAACAAATAAGTTTTTTTTTTTTTGTGGTGGCCAGAGTTCGTACCCTGGACCTTGCATATATTATGTATTGTCCTTACCAACCCAACTGAGCTAAGCTCACAAAGACATAACAAATGAGTTTTTTGGCCGAGGTTTGAACCCCGGACCTTGCATACATTATGCATTGTCCATACCAACTAAACTAAGCTCACGAAGATATAACAAATGAGTTTGAAATAACTGCTACTATTTTTGAATAAATTTTTAAAAAATCATATTTAGAAATACAAAGAAAAAATCGCTTTTTTAAATGGATAAAAAACGAACCCAAAAACAAATTCATCTAATTGGTTAGCTTATATATGTAACCCATGATTGGATCGAAATTCTCTTAAAGTGAGCAATTTCCTTTGAAGTATAAAATAGATAATATCAACCACATTAATTAATAAATCAAATGTAAAGATTATATATATAAAATAACAAACAACTATCTCTCAACAAAAAATTAAGAAATAACTAGGTTATCAAAATAACACCCATAATTTCCTCACTTTACATTTTAGTCACTTTAAAAATTCAAATCCACTATAATTTATGTATATGGGTCACCATAATCCGATACAAACTTCTTTTTCAAAAATTGATATCCAATTCTTTAAGACTAATTCCTTCCCAGATTCAATTGACCACAAAACATCACATTTATTTAGGTAAAAAATAAGAACATATTCAGTAAAAGAAAAAAAGAATATATTAAAGTTTAATTGACGAATTGACCCAACCAAAATTTACTATAGGTTAAGGTTGGGTATAACCTACCCATTTAAGTATATATGTGTCCTCATCATGAATGATGTGATAAGCCACTTAAATGTCAACTTTTTTATTTGATTTTATTTTTAGAATGAGTTGAATCCAAAACGTGTTTTCTATTTTAATTTCTCTAAACCAAATGCCCGACTCATTCGTGCATTTTCTGGCTCAGGACAAACCTATAATTTGGATCCTAATTAACTAGTATAAAATATTTGATTTCTTAAAGTGTGAAAATAATTTACTTGAAAATGATACTTTTTATCAAGTTAAGAAATAATCTAATAAAAATATTAGACTTTATAAAAAAAATATTAAATTTTTATTTAATATTCAAATGCTCATAAAAAATAAAGGCTAAAATATGGTTTTGATCCCTGCAAATATGCCTCGTTTTGGTTTTAGTCCCTGTAAAAATAATTTGTTGTTTTTAGTCCCTGCAAAATATTTTGTTTTTGAAAATAGTCCCTGCAGGGACTATTTTCAAAAACAAAATATTTTGCAGGGACCTTTTTCAAAATCAAAAGATTTTGCAGGGACTATTTCTCTAATAAAATGGGTTCAGTCATCATGTGCCACGTGTGCAAATCATCACAAAATTGGAGCCAGGGACCAAAACCAAAATGAGGCATATTTGCAGGACCAAAAACAACAAAAAAATTTTGCAGGGACTAAAACCAAAACGAGGCATATTTGCAGAGACCAAAACCATATTTTAGCCAAAAATAAATCCTATGAGAATTTTTAGATGCAGAGTCATTAATAATTGCGTCCACATCAATATGTTCAATCATATATTTTCAATGCATAGAATGGCTAGAACAATTGAAACATTTGGATAACAATATGCGACTTTGACAAACTCAAAATTTTAAAATGTTGACATCAACACATTCGCCAAAAAAACAATATACATCGAAGCTGAAATTGGATCCGGTTAATAAATTCAAATGTTCAACAATCATACCTAAATTTCAAATGTTGACATCAACATGTACAGTCGCCAAAAAAACTATTTCATCCTCAAAAAATGTTCAACAATCTTCAACAAATGTTGAATTTCAAATATTGACATCAACACATTCGCCAAAAAAACTAACATCCGTATAATTAATAATCTGACTTACAAGCATATCTAAGACTCTGTTGGTGCTGCTGTTTGGACCTGTGGATTCTTCATACATCAGAGCCAAAGATCACTCCATATACTAACGAGGTAGCAGTTTCCAATCTTCCACCGATGACCTTCAGCTAACAACATTCGAGAAGACCATATGTTATGCTAGACATAATTGGGGTTGCGCCATATCGCCACCCTGATAAAATCCCATATTGGGAAATATCTAGCTTTGAAATATCTTATAATCATAGCATCCGGGTTGGTCATGAACTGCCAACCTTGTTTCCCCAACATTGCAAGATTAAAACCATGGAAATCTCATAAACCTAAACCTCTGTACTCCTTTCGCATAGTAAGTTTCTCCCATTGTGTCCATTTAATGTCTTTGTTTCCATTTTTCGAACCCCACCAAAATGAATTAATCATTTTTTCAATCTCGTTTGCAAGTGTCTTAGGCATAAGAAATGCATTCATACAATACAAAGGTATTGCTTGAGCCACAAAACTTAATCAATAATTCACGACCTGCTTGTGACAACATTATGCTACTCCAGCTAGATATTCTCTTCCAAACTCTATCTTTTATGTAATTAAAGATAGACCTCTTGCTTCTACCAATGATGGAAGGAAGACCGAGATACTTACCTGTCCCAATACTTTCTCAAGCTTCAAAGATCCGAGTAATGTTAAATATTTATGCATTGCCCTGAAGCATCAGCATACACATTCAACATATGATGACGATGTTGAGCCTCTCCCTCATTTTCCCGAAAGAAAATAAAGCTATCGTCCACAAATAAGAGATGATTAATTATGGCAGATCCTCGACAAATTTTGACTATGTGGATATTACATTCAAGCTGAGCTCTATGTAATAAAACAGATAGGCCCTCCGCACAAAAAAAACAAACAAGTAAGGAGATAAAATATTAACTTTCATTATTTTTTATAAAGAAAACGGCATAAATACGAATAAGTCCTTTCAAAACAAGATGTACCAGAAGTAGACGTATAAAGAGCTTATGCTGTTACATATACAATTAGAAAAAACCAATGGAAAACAAAAGAAACAAGATAAGATATTGTATACAGACACCGAAAAGGGTGAAGCCACCAATAGTGATAGTCAAATTCGAAAGTCGCATAATACGATTTCAACTACCGGTAATACTGCAACTTTATTTTGTCACATAAGGTTCACATATTTTCCTCATTGTCTTGAAAAAGACGTTTGTTCCTTTCCTTTCAAATAACCCAAACAGAAGATAGCCAAATAACATTCAATGTCGAAAATTTCTTTTTTTGAGAAACCACCAATGAAGATGAAATGCATAAATTGATCTGATAATATACCTGGTGTGACCGTAACAAATTCGACCCAATCTGAAATCAAATACCAAATTCTATCAAAATCACATTTGACAAACAAGTGATCCACATCTTCATTGGAATCACAATCTCGCATTGTTGATCTTCATTCTAAATCACTCCCCTTTTGAGCAAATTGTCTTTGGTGGGGATATGATTAAGAAAAAGGCGCCTAGCAAAGACATTGAATTTGAGAGGAGCCACTTTAAGACAAAGCATATTAGAGTTTGCAACATGATTGTCAGTATTCATCGATGCCAAAAAAAAGATTAACATAGTAACATTTGGACGGATGTAACTGCCAAATCCATCTGTCCTTCGAACCATCCTGCAAAACAACATTAGATAACAACTCACAACATTCCCTCACATGATCTTCCTCCCAAGCCAACAACCTCATTCACCACCTCCATGCATCGCCATTCAGGTCCCAAACTTAAGACTTCATCTCCCCCAGAGTCACTAGTTTGTTTTCAGACAAATCATAAAGCCTTATGAACCTGACACTAAACTAACCTCCCTCCAACCAAGGTAAAGGACCCATCGCCTACTTCCCTCCACATATTATCAACGATACAATTCTAGACCCCTAAACGAACTCCCTCGCGAATCAAATTAAAATTCCTCCACCAAACTGAACCAACTCCCCCGCCATAACATAATTGCCTTCTCTCCTCCTTGTAACGGGCCACTAGCACTGTATACCATAAACTGTCTTTTTTTTCAACATGATTTTCCAAGAAAAGCAAAATTAAATTCCCTCATCTTCCTAACCCCCAACTCGTCCTTCTCCTTATTCAAGCATAGTATGTCCCCTTCGGCCGCTAACATGAATAACAAAGGGAAAAGAGAATCTCCTTGGCATAACCCTCTTTTCATTTTAAACTTAAAAGTCGGACTACCATTAACCAAGACTGATGTCATTCTCGTAATTACACATTCTATAATCCACTTACGCCACAAAGTTTGGAAGTTCATTTTAGCTATAACATCATCAAGATACTTCCAATCGACAAAGTCATAAGCTTTTTCAAAATCCACTTTAAATATTAATAAATCTTTTTTGACCCGACGCGCATCATCTACCACCTCATTATCTATCAGAATCTCATCCTATATTTTCCTACATTTTATGAATGTCGACTGAGATTTTGAAATAACACTCCCAATGACATTTCTCTATCTGCTAGCCAACACTTTGTACAACCAACCAACCAAAGAGATAGGACGGAAATTAGTCATTCGTTGAGGACTCTCCACTTTGGATATAAGAGCTATAAAAGTACAATTAAGTCCTTTTGTCAGTTTGTCATTCTGATGAAACTAAGAAAAATAAATCGCATCAAATCACCCTTTAAGTCCACTCATCGACAATTAATAATATCGGGCAATGATCTGATAAACCACGAGGCAGAACCACATGAATATAGTTAGGCCATAACAAACTCAACTCTTCTGACAATAAAAATATATCTAAGCAACTCATTGACTGACCTCAACACCTCAACTTTGTTTTATGAATGCACAATACAGTTGGACATTTGTCCTTAACTAACCTCAACACCTCCCTTCGCTCCTCCCATCCTCCCAACCCTCTATTATTAAATATAATTATCTTCATAAGGACCTCCTACTGCCACCATCAAAAACCCAACTACTCCAAATATCCACCCACATCCCTCTTTCCATCCTCAATTCGAGAACTGCTAACCTCACGTCCTTGCCGACCTCTACCTTCAACGCTTGATAACACATTAAACATGTTAGCACTATCCCCTTTAAACTTCACCCCAATGGACTTGCCTATTTCACAAACATCTTCTACCACCACCTCAAAATTAGCATGTAAGATCGTTAAATTTTGCTAATCATTATTACTAACTGATGCAGTCGCTCCAACTGACAACGGAACACCATTAACGTTTTGAGTAGAACGAGAAGATTTGTTAACTAACCTTTTCTTTTTAATTACTACGCTTTAGACAACCTCGTCACCCTCTTCAAATCAAGAATGACGAAATTCTTTTCTTCCTTCGTTATTTTGAAAACTAAATTTTGTCACGTGTTATATTCAATTCAATGGATTAGTTTATACAATTGCATATAGAGATACCTAATTCATCCCAAAAAAAAAGTAAACTGATATAATATGTTTATTTAATACTAATTTTTTTGAATGAGGGAGACAGAAAAAATTTAAATCATATTATTGGCTGGGTTCGCGCCGCCGCAAAATCTGCAGTGGCGTCGGATGACTCTCTCTTATTCGGTGTGTGTATATATATATACAGGATCCGTTGACACATGTATAAGTTAAAAGACTTACATCAAATCTCAACCGTTAATTTTAATAAATCTTACGGTTCAAATTGTATAGACAAAAGAAACTGATAAAACACATTACAGCTGATCACAAATCTCCTTCGAAAATTTCTTGTATCAATGAAAAGCCTTGCAACCTCGGATAAATAACTGGAATCACTGATTACCTAATAATCTAAAGCATTGATAATCAAGCAAACATCAATTATAGATTCTACACCACCAATTTGTACTATGAGATTTAAGCCAACAGCCCTTTAAGTCATTGTTATGTGACAACCCTAAAAGAATTGAGATATCCAGGTGCTTGTACAAGGTTCTTGGGTATGCCAAAATCATAATTCATTCCTAACGTGCCAAACTTTGGAACTGTTTCATGGGTAACATACATTAGAAGTACTCGATTGTTTCTTTGCCATGCGGTGCGGTGGTAAAGGAAAGCCAAAGAAAGAAGAAAGAAGAAATTCTCAAACGAGATCCAGTGGGATATGTTTTTGTTTGCTATTTTTTCTATACAATTTGGTGCAAGTCTTTTGACTTGAACCGCCGTCCGCATGGGATTTCAGCTTCCTTATCTTTTCTAGTTGTATCGTCAAGTGTCATCGGATTGGGGAATTTTTAATTTGAGAGATGAAAGGTTATGAGACATTAAATATTTGATATTTAATGGTTGAGATTGACTTACACCTGGTGTCAACCGATTCTGTCTATATGTATATATATACTTTGAAATCCTATAAGCTTAAATGAAAAGAAGAAGACGCCTTGGAGTTGGCAGTGAAAATTTTTGTTGGGGTAATTTTAAGGAAAAAAGGCCATTAGTTGAAATGTTTTATATAGTATCCGAGTCTAGGCAGAAAAAAAAACACATTAGAGATGAACCTTTTAACAAGGGCGCTAATATGTTCTCATGTTTACATATAAGAATGAACAAAAGTAAGGTTGGGTATTAATTTTTAGAGAAATCCTATATGGTATTTTCTTTTTATTTAATTCTTTCTCTCTCTCTTCGGGTCCAACGTCAACACTTATTCCATGTTCATTTTATAGGGTGTCGGATATTAGTGCAGCTTGTGTTTCTTGCATTGCAAGCAATCTAGGTTTTGGATGAATTATGGAGGAAGAAGAAGAGAGTAATTAGAGGTTGTTATAGAGAGAGAAGAAGTATTGGAAAGTTGTTATTTTCATTGATTGATGAATAGAGAGTTTACATAGTATTTATATACATAACTTAGGCTTTGTTTGAGAGTTTGGAGAGGAGGGGAGGAAAGAGCTTTGGGAGGACAAAAATATAAGGGAAAATTGAGAAATCTTTAACTTTTTTTGAAAGAGTATTTTTTTAGAGAGTGATAAATTAATTATGATTAATATATTTTTAATTTTAAAAATATTATAACAACATATATTAAATGTGAAGAACTCATATAAACCCTCTCAAACCACCCAAAAATCCACCACTACAATTTTAAAGTTGCCTAAATGAGGAGGATTTTATATTTGGAAGAAAAATAAACCCCCCAAAACACCTCCTCCAAATGTCCTTTATTTTTTCCACTTACTCGTTCCTTTTTTTTTTTTTTTTTTTTCAAACTCTCACATCTCTTCCCCTCTAAACTTGCAAACAAAAGAGAACAGGTCTTCATGTAACTAACTAACTAACAAACTTATCCAAATGTAAAGCTAATCACAACTAACTCTGCTAAACAATGATTATGGATTAATAACAAACTAATATCGGATACGGTGTTGGTTTTTGTAAGTTAAAATCACAGTTATAATTTTTAATAACTGCTGTGGAATTTGGATAGGTTGATAGTGAGTTGGGGCATCCGCTTGCAATGTCTAATCCTATAATCTAGTCAATATCGATTCCATTTTATCATTACTTGAATTTACTAATCTACTTTTGATTGTTGATTGATCAAATTCCACTTACCTTTCTTAATTACTTTTTTTCTGATATATTTCCACTCTCTGATTTGTCTGAAATAAAGAGATGTAGGTATACTTAGTTCAAGAAAATTGAGAAGAAAGTATGGAGCCTGCATCCTCCAAATGTGTAGAAAAAGCTGTTGATTTTGTGTTGTACCTGACTATTCGGCATGTGGGTTACATCTTCTATTACAAGGAAAATGTTAGTGAACTAAACAGTCTAGTTGAGAAGCTAATTCTTGAAAGAGAGAGCCTGGAACATCGAGTAGATAAAGCTGAGGATAATCTAGGAATAACCGAAAGTAATGTTGCAACTTGGCTTCAGAAAGTGGATAAAACTAGAACTGAAACGGAGAAGTTTCAAGATGATAAAGGCCATGCGAAGACAAGGTTTTCCAGTGGTTTATTTCATTACTTGAGGAACAGACATAGACTAGGGAGAAAAGCAAAGAAGATGGCAGTGGATGTCAAGTTATTAATAGACGAGAAGTTTGATGGAGTTTCCTATCAGCAAAAGCCAACATCTATGCATGTTGCTTTGTTTAATGATGGCTATGTAGAATTTGCTTCTAGAAAAGATACAATTAAAAGCATAATGGAAAAACTAGAAGATTCTACAGTGAGAATGATTGGAGTGCATGGGCCAGGTGGTGTGGGTAAGAGCACTTTAATCAAAGAAATTGTTAAGAAAGCTCAAGTCAAGAAGTTGTTCAGTATGGTAGTTATAGTAGAAATAACTAACAATCCCAACCTGCGAAAAATCCAGGAAGAAATTGCGTACGTGTTAGGATTGAATTTGGAAGGGGAAGGTGAGACTGTGAGAGCAGATCGTCTAAGAAGGAGGTTAAAGAAAGAGAGGAAGAACACCCTTGTCGTCCTGGATGACCTTTGGGACAGAATAGACTTGAATAAGATAGGGATTCCATTTGACGATGATTCAAGCCGTCTGGCAAAAGGAAAATCACCTGGTGATTATAATAGGGATGATGATTCAAGCCGTCTGAAAATTCAAGACATGAAAGGCTCTAACTTCACAATGGTGAAAAAAGGAAAATCTCCTGGTGATTATAATGGGTGCAAAATTTTGCTAACTTCGAGAGATAAAAAAGTATTGTCTGATAAAATGGACGTCGAGTCAGTTTTCTATGTGGGGGAATTAAACGGTGCAGAATCTCTAATGTTGTTTAAGGAGGAGGCTGGAATACATGATGAAATGTTCAATTTTAAACAGGATATTGTTAAGTATTGTGCAGGGATACCCATGGCAATTGTTACTGTTGGAAGGGCATTAAGAAAAAAGAGTGAGTCAATGTGGGAAGCCACACTTGAAAAACTTAAAAAAGAGGAACTGAGTGGAGTGCAGAAATCTATGGAGATTTATGTGAAGATGAGTTATGATCATCTAGAAAGTGAGGAGCTCCGGTCCATTTTCTTACTTTGTGCTCAAATGGGTCATCAACAATTAATTATGGACTTGGTGAAGTATTGCTTTGGATTGGGTATACTTGAAGGGGTCTATACGCTAAGAGAAGCCCGTGATAGAGTATATACATCAATTCAAAAGCTAAAAGACTCGAGTTTGATGTCGGATGGTAGTTCCAGTGATCATTTCAATATGCATGATATGGCTCAAGATGCCGCTTTGTCTATAGCACACAAGGAGAAAAATGTATTTGCTTTGAGAAATGGCAAATTAGATGACTGGCCGGACAAAGATATACTTGGGAGGTGCACTGTTATCTCTATACGCAACTGTGAAATCATTGACGAGCTTCCTAAATTCATACATTGTCCTCAACTTAAATTCTTCCAAATCGACAACGATGATCCTTCTTTGAAAATACCTGAGAATTTTTTGAAGGAATGGAAAAACTCAGAGTATTAATATTGACTGGTTTTCATTTATCATGCTTACCATCTTCGATTAAATGCCTATTAAACCTCAGAATGCTTTGTTTAGAGAGGTGTGTTCTAGTTGACAACTTATCCATCGTAGGAAAGCTGAAAAAGTTAAGAATTCTCAGCTTTTCTGGATCTCAAATTGAAAACTTGCCAGCTGAGTTAGGGTGTTTAGATAAGCTACAGTTATTTGACATCAGCAACTGTTTCATAACGAAGGTGGTTCCACCTAGTTTTATATCAAGCCTGACTTGTTTAGAAGAGTTGTATATAAGAAAGAGCTTGATCAAAGTGGTGGTAGATGGAGAACCAAACCAAAGTCAAATTACATTTCTTTCTCAGTTAAAACATTTACACCAATTGAGGGTTGTAGACTTATGTATCCCGAGTGCTGCAGTTTTGCCTAGGGACTTGTTCTTTGACAGGTTAACTGATTACAAAATTGTGATTGGAGACTTCAAGATGCTTTCAGTTGGAGATTTCAGGATGCCAAATAAGTACAAAACATTAAGATCTTTGGCATTGCAGCTAATAGACGGCACTGACATTCACTCTCAGAAAGGGATAAAGTTGTTGTTTAAAGGAGTTGAAAATTTGTTGTTGGGAGAGCTAAATGGTGTTCAAAATGTTTTTTATGAGTTGAATTTGGATGGATTTCCAGATCTTAAAAATTTATCCATCATAAATAACAATGGCATTGAATATATCGTTAACTCGATTGAACTGCTCAATCCTCAGAATGTTTTTCTCAATTTGGAATCTCTATGCCTCTACAAACTGAGGAAGATAAAGATGCTGTGTTATACTCCAGTTACAGATGCCTCATTTGCCAAATTAAAAACCATCAAGGTCAAGATGTGTACCCAGATGAAGACTCTCTTCTCCTTTTACATGGTTAAATTTCTTGCTAGTCTAGAAACAATTGATGTTTCTGAATGTGATTCTTTGAAGGAGATTGTTGCTAAGGAAGGAAAAGAAGATTTTAATAAGGTTGAGTTTCATAAGCTACGCTCTTTGACACTATAATCGTTACCATCATTTACTAGTTTTTATACCCATGATGAGATGCTCTCTGTAGAAGAGCAAACAACAAAAAATACTGTTGCAGAAAATGATGACAGTGTCGTGGATTCCCTTTCACTCTTTGATGATCTGGTATGATACTGCAAAATATTCCCCAGTTTTAGTTAATTTGTAATTTTTTTATTTTTTATTTCAGTTGTTGCAGATATAGTAATTGTGCGTGTTCTTGCAGATTGAAATTCCAAACCTGGAGAGTTTGAAGTTATCCTCAATCAAAAGCAAAAACATATGGAGAGACCAGCCTCTGTCAAATATTTGCTTTCAAAATTTAATAAAATTAACTGTTAAAGATTGCTATAACTTAAAATACTTATGTTCATTTTCTGTGGCTAGCAAATTTAAGAAATTGAAAGGCCTTTTTATAAGTGATTGTTTGAAGATGGAGAAGATTTTTAGCACTGAAGGAAACACTGTGGAAAAGGTATGCAGAGGTGTAATGTTTTGTAGTTGACTCAATGTTATGTATACAGTTGCTTGCTTTTGTACATTTTTGTTAAGTACTTAAAATGATTACCTTGTGGCTTTTATGTATCAAAATGCAGGTCTGCATTTTTCCTAAGTTGGAGGAAATCCAGCTCAACAAATTGAATATGTTGACAGACATATGCCAAGTTGAAGTTGGTGCTGATTCCTTTTCTAGCCTCATTTCTGTGCAAATTGAAGGGTGTAAAAAACTTGACAAGATTTTTCCAAGTCACATGACAGGATGCTTTGGGAGTTTAGACATCTTAAAGGTTATTGATTGTATGTCAGTGGAAAGTATTTTTGAAGGAGTTATTGGTTTCAAAAATCTACGGATTATAGAGGTTACAGAATGTCATAACCTAAGCTATGTCTTACCAGCTTCTGTGGCCAAAGATCTAAAAAGGCTTGAAGGCATTTCGGTGAGTCATTGTGACAAAATGAAGGAAATTGTTGCTTCAGATGATGGACCACAAACACAATTAGTGTTTCCTGAAGTAACCTTCATGCAACTCTATGGCCTGTTTAATGTTAAGCGTTTCTATAAGGGGGGACATATAGAATGTCCAAAATTGAAGCAGTTGGTCGTGAACTTTTGTCGTAAATTGGACGTGTTCACAACAGAAACCACAAATGAAGAAAGACAAGGCGTTTTCTTAGCTGAAAAGGTAAGGAACCATTAACTTTTTTTTAATGGCAGTAACCATTAACTGCTATCTCATTGTTCCAACTCATAAGAATTACGTATTTGAAATGGACAACAAGAGAAACCGTGCAAATTTTATAAAATAATTCTAATGTAGTTCAAAGTTGTGAAAATAGTACATTTCACGAAGGTTATTTGCTGCACGTTGTAGATTTCTAAATGCATGATACATGTTCCAAGATAATGCAAACTTATATTTGACTCAACCTGAAATAGAGAAGAAAAATAAATATCTAACCAAATCATCTGTCGAAAACCATCATTTGTGCCAAAACATTACACTTATATTAACTCACTCTTTTAGCATGTCAATAAATTTTATATCACATTTTCTGTCTTGTAGTATGACAAATTTTTATTCTATGTGAGATCAAACTTGTTTGCATGAAAAGCTTGCTAACTTTTTTACTTAAATGAAAATGAGTAAAAAGGTATTTTGTTAAACACCTATAATGCATAAAAAGATAAATCTTAGGAACATTGTCATATTAAAATCACTCAGAAAACATTTGATCTTATTATATTATATACATAAACAACGGATATTAGTATTAGAGTGTAGTGAATAAATCATGGTTAGTTAATAGTAAACTAGAGTTAGTTAGTTGTGGCCTGACAATGTGTTTATAAGTGGGGGGCAATCCTCACCTCACAAGCCGGTTTTGTGGGTTGTGTTAGGCCCAACCACGATTTCTAAGATGGTATCAGAGCGATACCGTTGCGCATATAGTGATTCTGAAGACGATGAAGAGGATTCTGTTGGTGATGAAGAGGATTCGGTTGGTGGTGAAGATCTTGAAGCTTCTGCTGCAGAATCTTCGTGTTCCTCCACTTCGCAAGATTGCTTCGTTTTCGGTGGTTTCGGTGATTCAGTTTCCACTTCTGTTTCTTCACCGTGGATTGCTTCGTTTTAGCCAGCGGTTGATGGATTTGCCATCGAAATTCCTTGCTTTCTCATCAATTCACGTTGTTGCAATGATTGCAACTCTGTGTTTGTTGCTTCGGAAGAAAACAAGAATTGACATAGTCTTGATTCGTTGTTTCACGCCTCTGCTGAATCTACAAAACAGAACAATCGAAAATCTGATTTCACCGTTTCTGAAGTAGCTATGGAACTCGAAGAGTCTCTTCACCGATTTTGTTCTCTCAGGCTCTGAACCTGTTTACGGCGTTAGTTTCTTCTTCGTCGGAGAACAGGAACAAGCTGTATTCACAGTCAACAACAAGCTTCAGTGCTTCCAGTTACATGACGAGTCAATTGTGGATTTCGATCCCGGTGGAAATCTTTGCGGTTTGTTGCTCTCTTTTCCGTCAATTTCTTTTTCAATTTTGTTCTTCATGTGCACAAGTTTTGGTATCGATCGACTATGGTGGATTCCATGGGACAGAGGGAAGAAACAGTTCTCTGATGGAAATCTCCTCCAAGCTATGTGACACGTTTCTAGTTCCAAATATTCTTTCTACCTTATGTTCAGATTCAACCGCAATCAAGAAAGTAGTGGCAGAAGAAGGAAAATTCGAGCAGGTATTGAGAGCGAAAATCGATTCTGGATGCATTCAAGTTTGGAATCGCGTTCACATAAACACGATGGTAGATTTGTGTTCCAAATCATCAGTCTCGATTTCGTGGTTAGGAATTGGCAGCATATATTTTTCTCATACCTTGCAGAAGAAAGAGAATAGAAGGAAACGTGTTGAGGTTTGTGATTAAGCGTTTGGAAAAGCTGTTTTTGGGGAAAAACATATTCTGCATAAGCTGTTTTTGGTTCTGTATAAGATGATTTGTTACAGGATGCAAAGCATTTGCAAAAAAAAAAGAAGAAGCACGGTTGCAGCAAGCTACTATAGTTGAAAGACGTTTCAGAACCTCAAAATTCAATAACTTCATCAGATATCCATCAGAACATGGCTTCTCCCACTTTGTGCTTGGGTCTCTACATTGCTGGATTATCATTTGCTAGTTTTACTACCCAATTTTACTTAGTTACTTCAGTATAAACAAATTGTAATTTCCATTTTATTTCAAACTCAAAATTGGTGAATTTCCCCACTTTGAGTTTGAGGGGGCTATTAGTCTAGTTTACTATTAACTAACCATCATTTATTCACTGCACTCTAATAATTAGCACTGTTCAAAGATGAAGTTGAATAAGCCATAGACCTTACCTTGTTAGAATTGATACACTAAGAAGTTAGGAACTTTGAACATGTGTAAGAATTTTCAACCAATCATTTTTTTTTTGTGAGAATGGTTTATAAGTGGCCAGAGAGAGTGGAATTTGAAATGAGGGAAGAAAGAATTTGAAATGACTAATTTACCCTTAAAAATTATGATGTGTCATTTTTTACAAATGATTTGTATGGTATTTTTGACACTATTTTCCTTCCTTCTTCTTCTTAGTACCTTGATTGATTTCGTCTCTCTATAGGTAATCTCCAACTTGGAGATCATGGAAATTCACTCAAAGGATGCATTGTGGTTAAAGAACAACACTTGGAAGTACCGAATGGACTGTATAAAAGAGCTTAGCTTACGCTATCTCAGGGGTGTTGAACTTCTCTACTGGTTTCTGGACAGAATGCCTAATCTGGAAAATTTAAACTTGTTTTCCGGCAACCTGCATGAAGGGTTAGTGCCGAGTGGAAACATTGGACCACAAGAAAGATTGGGAACTGTATTACAGCTCAAGACATTGACTTTGTGGTTATCAACGATAAAGGATCTAGGATTTGACCGAGACCCACTTCTACAAAGACTAGAGCATTTGCTCTTACTTGACTGCCACAGTTTGGTCACTTTAGCACCTTCCTCTCTATCTTTGACTCACTTAACATATTTGGAAGTAAACTCTTGTCGTGGATTAATGAATTTAATGGCAATCTCAACAGCCAAAAGCATGGTTCAACTTGCAAAAATGAAGGTAATCGAATGTAAAATGCAGGAAATAGTAACCAATGAGGGAAATGAAGAAGACAGAATGATTGAAGTTGTATTTAGCAAATTGGTTTATTTAGAGCTGGTAGGATTACATTACCTTACAAGTTTCTGCAGCTACAAGAACTGTGAATTTAAATTCCCATCACTGGAAATACTGGTTGTGAGAGAATGCGTCAGGATGGAAACATTCACTGTGGGTCAGACAACAGCACCAAAGCTACAAAATATACATGTCATTGAAGGAGAAGAGGAAGAGAAACAGTATTGGGAAGGTGACTTGAATACCACTATACAAAAAAAATTCAAAGACAAGGTACTTTTCATAAAATACCAAGATCCTCTCATCTTAAATTCTTACTCTTTAATCAAAATAATAATTCCACTTGTATATTTTAGAAATATTAGTCTTTTTTTTATTTATAAATTATTTAGCTGGTTGAATCCAACATAAACAACAAAAATCAAACCTTATCCCACTGAGCGGGGGTTGGTTACATGGATCAAACGACAGTCATATTTGAGTTTTAATTCACAGCACCTTCATTTTCCTGGTAATGTTAATTTTCTTTTTACTTATTTCTCTGATTGTACAGATTTCTTTCAAATACATGGAGAGGTTGAACCTTATTAATTATCATGATTTATTAGAACAAGTATGGCATTGCAGTGATTTGGTGCAAGAGTACATGTTTCGCAATTTGACATCCTTGGTGGTATCATATCGTAACAATCTAGTACACGCAATTCCATCTCATTTACTTCCTTGCTTTGAGAATTTGGACGAGTTAGAAGTATCAGATTGCAGTGCTGTGAAAGTCATATTTAATTTAAATGACACAATGGTCACAAAAGCTTTGGGAAAATTTCGCTTGAAAAAATTGTTACTTTATAATCTACCAATCCTGGAGCATGTATGGGACAAAGACCCTGAAGGAATTTTTTTCCTTCAAGTACTACAAGAAATGAGTGTTACAGAATGTGATAACCTTAAATACTTGTTTCCTGCTTCGGTGGCTAAAGATCTTACTAGACTCAAGGTGCTTAGTGCAACGAACTGTGAGGAGCTGGTAGAAATATTTTCGAAGGATGAAATACCTGCAGAAGGAGAAATAAAAGAGTTTCCTCAACTGACCACAATGCACCTAATAAACTTGCCAAGGCTCAAATACTTTTATCCTCGTCTACATAAGCTAGAATGGCCTGCACTAAAAGAGCTGCATGCACATCCTTGTAACTTGACGATACTCAAATGTCGAGAAGATCATCCAGAGGACCAAGCCCTTATTCCAATTGAAAAGGTACTTCATACAACTTGGTGTATAAGGCAGTTAAAAACAGTTTCACGTGCCCCAGATAATAATACAAAGTATACCTAACCTAGCAGCATCACATTGACGAACCTATAAATGTATCTATCACTGGAATCTATTCCTATTTTTATTCAATTGATGATATTTAAACAATAAATTTAATTCCTAAAGCTCATCAGTCGTCACTATCCAATTCTTCTATGCTTCTACTCATACTTTGTTGTCCAGTGATAGACTAATAATTAAAATATATAATCTTATAACAATTATGACATAACAAGTTTCAGATAGTTATGGAATTTCAAATATTTCATTCTATATTGTAGATGACTTCAAATATTTATTTTTATGGAAGAGTTCGTTTTAATGCAAGTTGTGTTTGTCTGTAATTTCCTTATTGTTTTTCCTCTTGGCTATCCAGATCCCCAGTATGGATAAGTTAATAGTTGTTATTGGAGACACCTTGGTCAGGTGGAATCGATGGTCTAGCAAATTGCAATTTGACAAACTGCAACACTTTCAAGAAGAGTCAGATAGTGTGCTGCATGTGTTCCTTGGCATGTTACCTGCTATAGGAAAGCTTGAATTTGATAATTGTTTGGTTGAAGAGATATTCTCTCCTGAAAGACCTAATGCTGATTACAAAAGTGTCCTCTTGCACCTAACAGAAATAGAGTTAAATAATATGTTTAATCTCAACTCCATTGGTTTAGAGCACTCTTGGCTACACTCCATTCCTGAAAATCTCAAAAAATTAGTAGTAACAAACTGTGGTCGTTTAATAAACTTGGTACCAGACATGGTATCTTTCTCCAGCCTCAAATATTTGGATGTAAGTATATGTAGTGGAATGCTATATCTGTTTACATCGTCAACAGCCAAAAGTCTGTGCCGACTCAAAGTAATGAAGATAGAATCGTGTGAATCAATGCAAGAGATAGTGTCCACAGAGGGGGATGAATCAGGTGAAGATAAAAAGTTAATATTTGAGGACCTCCGCACTTTGTTTCTAAAAGATTTATCAAAGCTAAGGTGCTTTTATTCTGGGAAGTTTTCCTTGTGCTTTCCATCCTTGGAGAAAGTGTCCTTGATTCTATGCATCTCGATGAATACTTTCAGTCCAGTCAACGAGATAGATCCAACCAAATTGTATTATGGAGGAGTTAGATTCCACACAGGTGAACCACAATGGGAAGTTGATCTGAATTCTACAATACGCAAGTGGGTTGAGGAAGAGGTATGTACAAAGTTAACAACATATTTTATCTCCCAAAAGTACTTCTTTGATCTCAGAATAGTTAGTTCTACAAGTCTGTTTCCTTTGCTTAGTGTATACATTGTTGATGATGTATGGGGTGCTAGTCTACCTTGCTTGATTTCTTCGGGTATGTTTGAGAGTTGGGTTTCGAAGGGGATGTTTTTGGAGGGTTAAGTATATATTTTGGTATATATTTGATTTGATATTACAAGGCCATCATTAAACTGCATGTACTAACCTTTTGGTAAATAGCAAGTAATCTTTTCTACTCTCTTTCATGTGCAGATGCCATTTATGCATGGTTCATGAAAGGTGAAAAAGTATAGGGTGTTGCGCTAAAAGCCTAAAACCACACTTAGAGGAGCAAGGGTACTCTATCGTAGAAGTAGAAGATTATCATATCAACAAGGATTCATTAACAAGTACTAAACTAATTAAGATTATTTATTATTTAGACGGACAAGTATTAGAATGATTTCAGTAACTGAATAAAAAGTAATGACGAAAAAGGATAAAAACACGGAGCTGTAAATCAATAGAGAGATCTAGTGTCGTGGTTTCACTTGCAAGTTTTGATTCCTTTATGTCTAGTTCTAATTAAATTCCTTTATTTTTATTCAATCACCAAACCCTTAACTAAAACTATTAATTTGTTTGGTCATTCGTGATTAATATTCTTTTTCTTAAATTAACACTTTGTTTGATCATGCAAAGAGTTGAAACTCAAGAAAAGCATAAAGCACGAAAAGGTTGAATGATTGGAAGACTAAAATTAAGGTTTCATCATGCAATAATTCTAGTCTCAATTGTCCTATATCCACCAACTAATTACAGTACGATTGTTGATCAATTAAGTTGATTATTGGCATGCAAGGTTTGATCATTCCTAATCATATGATGAAGTCACACTTGTTCTTCATTTCAAAATTCATTGTCATTGATCTAGCTCAGGTATGGTAGTTGGATCCATTGGAGAAACCAACACTAATCTGTATATTTCGTTTCGATGAACATCATAAGGATTGGTGGGATGTTGAGAAGAATTGTATTTTGCAGCATGGTAGACTTAGGTAAGAAATGGGAGAAAATCATTATTCTACTAATATCATTATTGGATGAGATTGTGAAGTGAAAATGAAACTCAACTTCGCATTAAATTAGAGGGATTTTTTTTAGATACGCTAACAACACTATTTTTAACACACTCTCTAATAAATATCAACTTAGCCTTCTTTTCAAGTAAACACTAACTATGCCACTGATTGTTTTTATGTATTTGTTGGCCATATGGGGGAATTTGTACAGAATAATCCATCAATAATTAAGCAAACTTTACTTTATGTGCACAAAAAATAAACTTCAGTTTAAGTAACAAAAACATTATCTCCTTTTCTCTGTTATTTTTTCTGGTAACAAAACCACATTCACAAACCTAATTAATCTGGTAAACCATATATATACAGGATATTACTAGTACACAGGGGCGGATCTTCCCAGGGACCCCTGGGAGCCATGGTACCCCCCCAGATATTCTATATATATTAGATTAGGCATAATATGTATACTAGAACTCAGAAGGTGCAGTGGAAATGATGTTTGATTTTCCATCAGAGGTCGCGAGTTCGACCCTGCTCTGCATTCAAGCAAAACAAACCACTGGACCAGTTAACAATTATATCCTTCTCTTGAAACAACTTAATATATATTTCATACAATTCTGGCACCCCCAAGAAAATATTTCAAGATCCGCCACTGCTAGTACATCATAAGCTCCTACCATAGACTTCTATAATTAGTACATACCTATATCACAGACTTACATGCGTATAATGAAATATTGACATTGTAATCTTTATAATTTACCTATTCACCTGGACAACTTCAACCACCTAGTCACATAATCTTTTAAGCTAAATCCCTTGCTAGGCCTTAGAATTTGCTTGAACAAAGCCACTTTTGGAACATTCCAATGCTCCGCATGACTGAAAATTTTCAGGAATTTAGATTATTTTCAAAATGATAACACACCTAGTTAACTGTGCATCAGTTATCACAATGAACATTTTTCTCACCTGCATACTTTTCCTGATTGTGTATCAAAATAATATTCTGTGTATCCAGTTGCTGCAGCATATATTAACAATTTAACATGGTCAAACTGTGTACAATAAATATAATTTAAGCTGCTTTTTGTTGCTGCTAAATAAGCATTTTGTGATTGCCACATATTCTATTAGTTTGATCATATGCAACCAACAGTGTAAAAAATGAAGAAAATAAAATCCGAGAGGTGCGAGAGAAATGCAGATAAATACAATACACAAAATATGTAAAGAAATTTCATTATGTTCATCAATTGGATATACATGGATAGGCTTGAAATGTACCAGAAAGAATAAGCCTCCAAGGAAAGGATAAGACGCAGCTGAATCACCAGTGGCCAATTCATTTATCCTGTCATGGAAAACATGTATGCAAATAATACACTAAGCTTTTCAAAGAAACAACCAACACTCGATAAAAAGAATGATTTTTAAAAAAGAAATACGAGTTTCTAGAACATGATGTTTAGCAGGAGATTAAACTCTATTCCTTTAGATTACACAGCTAACCAGTTGAGGCTGGTTTTTTCAACTACATCGCAGCTGCAATTACAGCTGCATCAGTAGCATTTATCAACTGCATGTAACATCAATGGTTGCAAGGTAATCCTCAACTTTAACAGCAACTACAATTTAAAACCTTAAGTTGCAAGACTATATTTGAGAAAGCAGTAGAAAAGTGTTCAAGGTTATCCTCACCTCAGAAGGGATCCAAAATTAGTGCAGTTCCTTTTAAAACACGGAAGTCCTTTGAAAGATCATGCTGGATCCGCAAATTCACAATCCTCTTCATATGCATTCAATGTGAGATCTCCTGAGAGTTGGGAAGAATATATCAGCCATGTGAACCATCTGATTTCAAAATGCTAACTAGAAAATTCCAATTGGTATTAGCGTCATTTTGTATCAGTCATTATATAGGAAGCAATCATTTGCAGGTTATCATGTTTCTCAGCATTACCTATCCCTAAAACATTAATGAGTGGTACCCAAGTTTACTCTTGTTAGAACATCAACCCAGTTCAAGAGTAAAATATATGAAAACAACGCCAATACTCCCCTCAGGTCTTATTTATAGGAGACATTTGGACCAACAAAAGTTGATATATCTATTTCGAAACTTGGACCAGATACATAAATTTTTGTTAGGCTCAAATGTCTCTTTTTAATAGGGCCGGAGGGAGTAGAAAACACACAATATTTGATCATGAATTTCGACTAATTGTGCCTATGTCTCCGACTGCAAAGCGGGATGCACTTTGTATTACTATTTCAAGTGCTTAGAGTTTATAGTGTACAACTTATTTGAATTCTACTGTCCATTACTCCGAGTCCTGAACCCTACTGTTGGGGAAAAGCCTTGCTCACCCTCCAATCCAGTCGCAGCCCAACAAACGTATAGGCCTAGCCGACCTGCCCAATTGTAACTATTGACAGTTGCTCTATGCGCCCCTTGGATAGCTCTATACCTGAAATAAGTTGATCGAAAGACATCATCCGATGGAAGAAAAAAAAAAGGCCGATTGGACCAATAAGTTTTGTGCAATAGGAAGTTATGTTCCGATAAACCGAGGGGCTTTTGAGCAAAACTGATGGGCTAATATAGCAATTTCCATAAGTAATTATGAGCCATACTCAACAACTCTGAATTAGTCATAGTCTTTTCCCTAAACATATATTAATCCTTTAATTAAGTTTAAAACTTTGTTTTTCCAAATTAATCATCCAAAGTAAGTGGAAAAAAGACAAAAATAGTTTATCACGCATACATAAAATTGAAACTATAGCAAGGGTTAATCAACAAGTACCAAAATAAGCAAACAACATTCAAATTAATTTTAGCATATTAAAAAACTCTAACCTAAAACATGAGAAGGGATGTGTAGAGTTTGATATGTTGTTTGAGTTTGACGAATTTTGTTGGTGTTTGATGTGTTGGAGTAGGGAAGGAAAATGTAAGAAAATGAGTTTGAAACACAAATGGTAGTTTTGTTTATGTTTCAATACTTATCACGTAACACCTAGATTATAAACAACACAACTAGGGATGTAAATGCGGGCCAACTCGTCCCATTATGCTCGATCCGCTAGCAGTCCACCAAAATGTGGTGGGCTCAAATACACCACCCCACCCCCTGTTTGCATATCTTTTTAACGCGCTTGCAAACCAGCCTGCCTCAGTCTGTTTTTTCAGTTGGCTAAACGGAACGGACTAACTATAGGGGTGGCTTCAAAACCTCCGTCCAACCGGCATAAAATGACGGGTTAAACAAACCGGTCCGGTGGATTAGACCCGTTTTACCACCGATAAAAACAACTAATAATTTCAGTCATATGACGTTAACTTTACCATTGCGTAAAAGCCCCCTGAGACACTATTTAATAATTAGTTTTTTATAAAAATTCGTGTATTTAGTGCATTGAAATTTATAATATTTGACTTTTTGAATGAATAATTTTTAAATTTGGGTTTATTAAAGAATGTCCAAAATATTTGTTAGCAAGACCGGAAAAAAAAAGTAGGGTTAAATTTTTCGTTTTAGTCCTTCTGAAATTTTTCTTCAACTTTTAGTTTCTATAAAATTTTCAATTACTACTTTTGGTCATTATTTTTTAGTATTTTTGAATGGAAATTTGCAGAAATGTGTAAAAATTTCTTCAAAAAAAATTAGAATTTTATAACAAAACATAAATTAAATATGAATTTTTAACCAAAAAAAAATTCATATTTAAATTCAGATTTTTTTAAAATTTCATGTTTTATTTAAATAAATAAAAAATTGGACAAATTCTTATAATATTATAAATTTTTCTACAAAATTTTATATATGAGTTTACTTTAAAGGATTGACAAAATATGAAGATAAAAAACTTTTGGATGACTAAATGTTGAAAAAAAAAAAATTAGAGAGACTAAAACAAAAAGTAAACTAATTTATAGATATAAAAAAACATATTTAACCCAAAAAATAAAAGTAAAAATAAAAATTTATCCTTTTATTTATTTATGGTTGATAAATGTGCCCATTTACTACCTAAGTCCGTCCGTCACCTATTCTACTCCGGTAGTTGCAATAATAAACTCGATTTTTGAGGATTAATAAATGCAAACGTTTGTTCTTCTTCTTGTAGTCTGGCATAATTAGTTAAAGCAAAAACCCTAAATATCGCAAAGGGACAACACACCCGGTCGCATTGCAGCAACGCCCAGGCGTCGCACTCTATCAACTGTAAGTAGCTATTCTTTCCTGGTTGCATTGCATTTCATGCTTAGAAATATACCATTTCCATTTCAACTTCTTATTTAACTCAGTATTGCAAGCATTGGTTCACTTTTAAGTTTCATTCAACATTTAGGGTGTGTTAGACAAGTTACAAACAAACGTTAAACTTAAAATCCTAAGGACGAGGTATCTTTATCTTTATTATAAACATTTGCCTTGATTTTTTTTTAAAAGTACACTTGGCATCTTCATATTTCTCATATCATTTAATGTTTTCTTATCATCCAATCAAAATTGATTATGACACATTTATTTTATATCAACCAATAAAAAAATGATTATAACTCATTTGTTTTTCATGAGCCAATCAAAATGGATCATGACTCAATTGTAAATTAATACATGGTTTTTTCCTTATAAATAGACAATTTGTTTTTCATCATTTTCATCTTTCTCACATAGAAAATGTATTGTGTATTTTTATTTCTTCCATAAAAAATGTATTGTGTATTTTTATTTTCATGGTAATAGATTATGGGTTGATTTTCTTTTTTTATTTGTATCTTAGTTTCCATTGGAGAACATATGCCTCCAAATTCTGAAAATTTGTTCAGTTTCTCATATAAATACACTGTAAATTGTACATCTCCATGTATGTTGTCCAAATATGCAAGTTCATCATATGAAACTCAAGTTCTAACAAATTATCACATTGATCTAATTATGTAACTTGAAGAAGGTTTATGTACCAAGAGAAAAATTAAGCATGTTTATTTGATAAGTCTATTGCTGACGTTTTTTTCGTTTAAACTGACCAATTTTATATTCTATTGTAGTTTTTTATTTTGGATTTTTGCTCATTCCTCATTGCATATTTTTTTTTATGATTTTGCGATGTTTGTGAGTTTGGTTCCCGTTTTCACTCATTTTATGAAAAATTTTACTTTTTGTGCTGTTGTTTTTTATATATATAATTATTGAAGATTATATTTTTTTTATGGATTTCTTTATGAATTTTGAGTTTTTTTAATACATTTTATTGTGTCGTTCATGTATTCGTTAACCTGGATATGAAAATATGATTTATTTTGTTATGAAATATTCTTAGGATTATTATTTTGTAGCTTAGTAATAACGTGCAATGAAATTTTTATTTTTACAGGATTCACAAGGATTAATAATTATACTATTGAACATTATTTTATTTATGAATCTCTATATCACATGAACTTTTTTTTTTTTTTCTTTTTTTCCAACAAAGGTATGTCAAATTCTATATATGGGATCAAGTTATTAACATAAATTACAAAACTCTTATACATTTGGTAACACGATAAATGTGATTGATAACATATAATTAAAAACATTCCAATTAAAAAAAAAAACATATAATTATAAACATTAATTGTCACTTATAAGTGTATTTCTCCCCAATGTCATAAGTTCGATTCTCTCCGATGTTAATTTAGATGGACTAATTTAGCGTCTTAAAAAAAATCATCTCTATCTCTATCTCTATCTCTATTATAAACATTTGCCTTAATTTTTTTAAAAAGTACACATGCCATCTTCAAATTTCTCATCTCATTTAATGTTTTTTTATCAACCAATCAATATGGATCATGACTCATTTATTTTTTATTAGTCAATCAAAATGGATCATGACTCATTTATTTTTCATTAGCCAATCAAAATTGATCATGACATGATTTTTTTTCTTATATATAGACAAATTGTTTTTCATCTACCTCTTCCTCTCAATAAAAAACCACTTTCAACCACATTATCTTTTCTTTTATTTGTTTATTTCCTTTTTTTTTATTGTTTTAGTGTTTGATTAACATTTCTTATTCTTATGTTACTTTTTTTTGTGATTTGTGTGTGTTAAGAATATTGTGATTTCTTATTCAAAATTGGTGTTTATATGTTCTTTGGGTGTGTTTGTTTCAAGTTATAATTGTTGATTCCCAGGAATAAAATGATAGAAATGTATATGCCTATGTTTGTTACAAATTTACTAAAATTTATTCCTTGGTATAAAATGTTCCTGGGAATAGAAAAAAAAATCAAGAAAAAGGGTGGGAATAAAGTTCCCATGGAGATGGGAATAAATTCATAAATAGTTTACCTATTATAATCCCTATTTTTATGGTTCCTAAGAATATTATAAAGCTAACCAAACATATTTTTCCTAAATTCCTTGGAATAAAATTCTCATCTTTATATTCCAAGGAATGTTATTCCTAGGAATAAATTTGGTAAACTTGAAACAAACACGTTGTTTTTTACCGAATTTTTATTTTGGACTTGTAAGCCAATCAAGAGAAAAGAAGAAATGCATCACATATCAATTAGAATATATATGAAGTATTTATTTTTTATGTAGTATTTGTTTTTGGAAATGATGTTTATTAATTTTATTGATTATTGATATTTTGTTGCTATAGAGAGCTATGATCAAGGTCATGTATAAGATAAAGTTTTTGCCTTTTTCCAAACATCATGCATTGAACTTGAGGAATCCATGTTTCGTCTATTAATATACATATGCTTGAACATAGTACCTAAAAAACTAAGCAAGTAACAAATATACAACCTTCATTTTTTTTTTGGATAACTGAGGAGATGGGAGGTCAAATCGAAAACTCACTAACTCATGGAGATGGGAGCATATGAGAGAAAGAGAAAATATCACTGGGAGACCAAAACTTAGACTTGACTGCATTGTCATCACGTGACCACCTTAACTAACTTAATCAATATCATCATTGTATTAAAATCAATCAATGACTAAAATTTGGCATCAAATTAACTTAGATATTTTAATGTCATTTAATTCTAACCCGTTTTTATATATTGATTGAGGGTATTTATGTGATAAAAAAAAATGTCACTATTCCCTACTTCAAAACAAAAAATGCCACTATTCCCTAAAAAATAATCATGCCACTATGCGCATGTTTATAAGTACTTTATTGATTGCTCGAAAGAAAAAAAAAAGTACTTTATTGATTATTTTTTATTTTTCAATATACACCGTGTTTTAGTTTTTTCATTATTGTTTGGACCATTGTTTTCTAAATTTGTATTTCCAATAAATTATTTATTTCTATAAAAAAAAAATCATATAAGTTAATTATTACTAATATTAATTGCAATAATGTATCTATAAAAAAAACTAATTTGATTTTTTGTTTGCATGGCTAGGAAATAAAAAAAATAAATGACTACAATCTCAAGAAGGTTCATGTTGCATTAGCAACAAGCATATCCCAAAGGCCTGGCGAAAGAAAAGCGTGAACAAAATGGTGAATATCAAAAGAAGTGCAAAACATGAATCAATAGCTAATGTGATTTTCCTTCAAAAAAAGCTAATGTGATTTAGCAAGATTTAAAATTTTCATTTTTAATTACTTCCTTTTTTTTATTATTACTTACTCATATTAATTTAGTTATTTTTATGAACATTCAAAATCTAATCGAGAAAGAGAAAATTTTCACGTGCCAAAGCAATTGTCCTTTTTTACGATGCAAATTTTATAATTTTTTTGCCGATCATTTCTATACATGTTAACAATTCAATTAATAATCTTAAACAAAATTAAAAAAAAAGGTATCTACTTTGAATCTCTATAATAAACAAAAGGCATGCACAGCAAAAATAAATCAAAGTAGGGGAATAATTACGGATTTAAATTGTATTACAAAAAAACTGATTATGATTTTATTATACAGTTTCAACTCTATTTTATTATTACTCAATAATAACTTAATCGTTGTATTTTTTTCATGATTTTTTTAATCTGTGAAAATAATATCCTAAGTAAATAGAAAATCATTTTACATATTAAACCAAACCCAACAAAAAAAATTATTAGTTTTTCAACTAAATATTAATAAAATAATTTCCCAAAAATTTGTTTTAATTTTTGGAAAAATAAATCAAGGTAGGCAAGTTTTCGAATCAGACTTATTAGGCCATATTTTGTTAAAAAATTGAACATGAAAGAATTTTGGTTAAGAAATGTCCATTTAATCATATACTATCACTGTAGGAATTTTGTTTTGAATGAAAATTATATGCATTGATTTTAGTTGATTACATAATATACATGGTCAAAGATAATTCATAACACATTTACCTTCAATTCCTTAATGGTGATCATCATTTACCTTCAATTCCTTTTTCCTCTAAAAAATAATTCGGTCAATTCCGGTCAATTCCTCTAAAATTTCAGATGTATTTTTTCACGTGATTTGAAAAATTAAGGTTTTTTCTCTCTATAAAATAAAAAATAAAAAATATTGATAGCATCTAAACTAGGCACAAGATATGCAAATAAGAGATAAAAAACAAATATAACATGAGCCAACATTTTTTTATTTTGAAGGATAACATGTACCAACATGGCAGCTATAATTTAATAAGGGAGCAAAAATTAGTGGAATGAATGTCTATATTCCACGTAGAAAACATCATTCAAAGCAAAACATTTTTGTTTTTCTCTATAAGGAATGATTTGGTGGTGCATAAAAAGCATTGATTAAGTTCATATTATTTCTTTCCATAAAAAAGTTCATAGTATTTGTAGAAGCAAGAAACTAAAAAACAAGGGTGACAAGAAGGGTCAAAGAAAAATGTTTTTTTTTTTTTAATTTATATATAAGTAATGATTGAATTAATGGTGCATAAAAAAATCTAAGAAATCAATTCATTGTAAAGTTCAGAGTTCTGTTGGAGTATACAATGGGTTGGATCATCTCATTTGGCTAAGATAATCCTCACACAAATGATATAACACCATATTTTGACCCAAAACCTTTAGACATTAGGTACATGATCCAACGTAGATGTTTAACTCACACATGACACATTAACTTCTCCCTTTTCAGTTTGAGATTCTTTGTATTTGTGACTTGGTGAGATAACCTAATAAGTTCAGAGGCACAACATCGTAAAAAAGATGGGTTGGTAGCGGTTTCAAAGAGAGATGTTTTTTTATTTCTTTTATGAGAAGAGAGAAAGTAAATTAGAAAAAAATAAGATGAAAAAGGAATTAGAACATAGAGAAATAATAAGGGAAAATAATAACTTGCGGTTAGTTTTATGACTTTTTTGACAGAGTTGGAGATTACTGGGTAACTATACTACCAAAATATTACACTATTAAAAAAATTCCAAGTGTGCGGCTACAAATACTTTTTTAATAGTCAAATAAGGTTCTCTAAGTGTGCGGCTCTCTATGTCCGTAATTATATACCATAGTCAAATAAGGTCAAACGGAGGTACAATAGATAAAAAAAGCTAGGTTGGTGGTGATTTAATGAAGAGATATTTATGTTCAATTCTTTCATGGGAAAGGAAAAAGAAAGATGATGCAAAACAAATTTGAGATTGATATAAATGACACGGTAAAAAAAAAAGTGTGTTTTATCCCTGAGGTTATAAAGAATAAAGTGAGTCATGTGAGTTCGAGATTTTTGAGTAATTAACTTCCCAAAAATTAGACTTAATTAATAAAACAAAATAACATTTAAGAAATTCTAATAATTAGGCACATAATTTGTTAATTCAGCATAATAATTAGAGTTTTTCTATGGTTAAATCCCACCAAAGACACAAAGTGAAGAAATTTAAAATAATAGAGATTAATAAAAAAAATTGCATAAAAATGAACAACCAAAAATTTAAATTTAATTTAAAAATTAAATATATATACTCTTACATTGGTCATCTCATTTGTATGTGTCTCAACATCTACTATTGTATCTAATGTGGAACTTTAAATGACAACTGACATTTTAACATATCTTCCTTAAGAGTGAGACTGTCTGCATCTCCGATGTGACATAACCAAATAAGGTCAGAAGGAGGCATGACATGGTTAAACAAGTGAATTGATTGTGATTTCATGGAGTGAGGTTTATAATTATAACTTTCACGAAAAGATAGAAATGAAATTAGAAAAAGAAAGAATATGAAAAAAGTAATTTGAAAATGAGAGAAATGATAGGAAAAAAGTAGCGAGTGTTTCATCCGTGGAAGTATTGAAAATAGATCGAGTTATTGGTAATTTTATGGTTTAGTTGTAGCAGTTGGAGATTTACGAGTGATTATTCTGCCCAAAAATAAATAAACTCAATAAGAAAGTGACTGTATTTTAAATAATAGAGGTTGGATAAAAGCAATTGCATACAAAGTGAATGACTTCCAAAAACATATATTTAATATAAAAAAATTAAGCAAACGAAATTCAAAATCCAACAAAACAATTCGTCACGATGTTCAGAGTTCTTAGAGTGCCTTCAATGGAATCATCACATTTGACCAAACACGTGAAATTCACACCACATCTAAACTCAAAACCTTAAGATTTTGCATATATTAGTTATCTCACTTATATGTAGATCAATATCTACTCTTACAAATAATGTAGAAGTTAAATCAAACATGACACATTAACGTCTTTTCCTCAAGTGTGAGACTTTGTATTTCTAATATGATAAGATAATCAAATAAGCTCAAAGGCACAACAAGGTAAAAAAATATGATTGGTGGCGGTTTCATAGAGGGGTGTCTTTTTTCCCTTTTTTTTAATAGAAAAGAGAAAGTAATTAGAAAAAGAAATAAGATGAAAAAAGAATATGTGCATGAGATAAACGACAAGGGAAAAAATAAGGAGTGTGTGCTTTATTTGTGAGAGTAGAGGGAATAAAATGATTTGTTGGTAATTAATTTTATGAGTTTGTTGAAGGAGTTGGAAATTATTGGGTAATTAAGCTACCAAAATAATATATTCATTAAAAAAATGTCACATTAATTAAAAATGTATAATAAGCATGTATTTTATTAACGTAGCAGAACACGTCTACGTTTCTTGATTGTCAAATCGCACCAAAGACCAGAAGTGAAGGAATTTAATACAATAGTGGTTGAATAAAAAATTGCTTGAAAGTGAATGACATCCCAAAACTAAAATTTAAGATAAAAATTAAACAAATGACACCAAAAAACTAACAAAACAAATCATCATAATGTTAAGACTTTCGTGGGAACCTTTATTCGGTTGTATCTTAATATTAGGTCAAAAGCACGCACACAAGTAAGATTGACATCACAACTTCACCCAAAATCTTAACACATTAGATATACGAGTCATCTCACTTGTATGTTACTCAACATCTACTATTGCATTCAATGTGTTATTTTAACTCACATTTGATACATTAACATCTCTCCATTAAGTACGAGACTCTCCGTGTAGAGCAATCGCACAAGTGAAAATGATGTTACATCTTCATCCAAAATTAAGACTTAAATATATAATTTATTTTTCATTTATATGTTCTTCAACCTCCAATATTTTATCCAATGTTGAGATTTAACTGAACACTTGATACATTACAATATTCTCTCCATTGAGGATGACGAAATTCTAGCCCGTGCTTGGCACAGGTGTCTATACTAGTTTGGTCTTATTTTTACTAACTTAATTCAAGTAGCTTATAACTTATATTTTTTTATCTCAATTTTACCCTTGTAACATTAATTGTATAAAATAAAATTATTAATTAAATATATATTTTTTATTGCATTTCATACTGTTAAGTTAGTTCAACCTCTAATTTTATCAACACTGTTAATATCAACTTATTAGTCTCACGGTTAATCAAAAGGGAGTATCTGGTTTGATCAAAAGTTTGCCGAAAATTCAGAGGCTGGCTATAAGATCATACTACAGCAAGGTTAGGAAACAACATCACTAATATCAACTTATTTGTTATTGTTCTGTTGGATAATATTCTATTTCTGACCCATATGTTTGTTTGGTACATCTGATCTTTAAAATTGTTGAGCATAATAGTTTGTTGACACTTGCACTTGTTTTCTCTAGTTACACTATTATGCATTGCGTGAATTTTTTACAAGCTTTGTTTCTAAAATCATACCCGAGTCCGATAACAGTATAATATATTGTAATGTTACTTTTGATGTTCCAAATCCAATCTCAATTTGGTTGTTTTTAAAACTACTTTTATCTTGCATGATCTCACAGTTTTATCTCTTAAATTTATCTTTTACTGTATATTTGAAGAAGAAGCAATGTTGTACTTTTTTTTATGGTTCAATCCAATTTTCCAGTATTTACATTGAATGTTGTGTTAGTTGTACTTATAAGTGCTGTACAAATATGCCTCATAGGTCTATGCAGATATCATTCATCCATCATAGTTGATAAGCGTAAAGTATCTGAAATTAAAAGCCTTGAATATGGATGACAGAGGAGAAGTTTTGGATATTGTTAGTGTACTCAAAAGTGCTTCTAACCTGGTGGAACTTGATATACAGGTGACAATAAATACCTTATTCTTTCTTAACTTTTTTTTTTTCTTCATACTTTTGACTCTTATTTTTTATATGAGAAATGATATTTGAATAACCATTTTTGATAATTTTTGTAACAACTTTCTCTCTCACACTCACATTATGTTTTTACTTTCTCTCTCTATTGCTTTGATTTTTGTGCCAATACATCATTTTCTTTGTAAAATTTTCACAAAAATTGTCATCTAAATGGATATTCAAATAACACAACTCTTTTTATATTTTAGAGTATTAACTATGCTTGTGTTGAAGAGCCGAACCAATCGGAGGAGTTAGAATGCAATTAGGGGTGGGCATGGTTCGGTTAACCCAAAAAATCGAACCGAACCGAAATTTTGAAATGGTTCGGGAAAACCGAACCGAACCGTTTCAGGTATGGAGCTAACCGAACTGAACCAAAGTTATGGTTCGGTTAACCGTTTTCTTACATATGAACCGAATCGAACCAAAACCAATATTTTGAACCGAAATGTATTTTTTTTTTATCCTTTTGTGAATTTAATTGTGTTTTTTTATCCAAAAGGCAAAATATTTTTTATTTACTTTTTTTTAAGAATATAATTTTTTTTATTAATATTATTATTACACAAACACACAGTAAAATAATAAGTTTAATGTAAAATATATTAAGAAATAAAAATTATAGTATGAAAATTATTATCAATTATTTTTTGAAAGATATAAAGTAATAATAATATAGATTAAATTAATGTAATATATAAGATTAAACACGGTAAAAAAATATGTATTAATATCTACTTTCGCGGTTAGTTTGCTTCAGATTTATTTTAAAAAATAGCTTATTCAAAACAGCTTATTTTATGGAAATACCTTATTTTAAAAAATCAGCTTATTCAAAACAGCTTATTTGATAAACAACTTATTTTCTAAAAAACAACTTATTTTCAAAACAACTTATTGAAAGCAGCTTATTTTATGCAAAATACCTTATTTTAAAAAACAAGTTATTTTATGAAAAACAACTTATTTTTTAAAACAGCTTATTCAAAACAGCTTCTTTTATGAAAAACAGCTTATTCAAAAAAGCTTATTTTATTAAAAATAGCTTGTTACGATCTCTTTTTAAAAACAACTTATTCAAAACAGCTTATTTTATGCAAAACAACTTATTTTAAAAAATTGCTTATTTAAACTTGCTTATTTTATGCAAAACACCTTATTTTAAAAAACAGCTTATTCAAAAAGCTTATTTTATGAAACAACTTATTTTAAAACAGCTTATTCACAACAACTTATTTTATTTAAAACAACTTATTTTATTCAAAACATGTTTTGAATAAGTTGTTTTTTGAAAATAAGCTGTTTTGAATAAGCTGTTTTTCATAAAATAAGTTGTTTTTTTAAAAATAAGTTGTTTTTCAAATAAGCTATTTTGCATAAAATTAGTTTTTTTTTTAAATAAATTGTTTTCATAAAATAAGCTGTTTTGAATAAGTTGTTTTTTTAAAATAAGGTGTTTTGCATAAAATAAGTTGTTTTGAATAAGTTTTTATTTTTGTTTAAAATAAGCTGTTTTTCTAATAAGTTGTTTTTTTTAAAGTAAGTTGTTTTCATAAAATAAGCTGTTTTTAAAATAAGGTGTTTTGCATAAAAAAGTTTTTTAAAATAAGCTATTTAAATAAGTTTTTTTGGAAAGATCCAACAAAGAGTTCAAGTGGTTTCCTTAAAAAAAAAAAAAAAATCAGTTCAAGTGGTTTGGTTCGGTTCGGTTCAAAATGGTTCGGTTATGGTTTAAGAACTGTTAATAAATTAACGGTTCGGTTCGTGAACCATTATAATGGTTCGGTTATTTTTGGTTCGGTTTGGTTCGCGCGGTTCGGTTCATGGTTATTTTTGCCCACCCCTAAATGCAATAGTTGTTGTCTTAGTTAACTTCAGACTGTGCATATCAGAGTTGGAGGCAGGTTTAAACATGCAATGAGTTTGATACGGTTCATACTTGGAAATTCCTCATCGTTAAAACTCTTACTTTTAAAGTTGGTTTTGGTCATAAGAATTTTGATGCAGCAATTCTGTTAAACATTTCACAAGACTTGTTAAGGATGGAAAGAGCATCACAAAGAGGAAGAGCACAAGTTGAATTCCTTCACCCAAAGATAGACGTTCAATTGTGAAATGTTTTTGATTTTGGCTTTCAATATGACAATTCCCAACCATTATAAATACATGTTCTAAGCATGTTTTTGGGACCTTTTCACAGTTTTTCAAACAAAACCCAGTTTGCACAAACATTTGGGAAAGGTCATTTGCATCCAATGATTAAAGTCCTAAGGTTTGGAGAGAGTACTTGAAGCTCCTATGGAGTCACCTACTTCCTTTCCTTCTTATCTTGTGTCTATCTTTTGCAATTAGGATTTTTAGGCTAGGTTACATATGATCTCTCTTGTTCCCGAGACAATTTGAATATTTTGTAGATTGATACTTTGTTTTAATATGACTCATGCACTTAATTCTATGCTTAATGTTTTTCATGGACTAATACTATAAAGTACTAGTGATTTAGAATTGGAATGACAAGGTTGGTCCTTGACACCGACAAGGTGTGGTTTAAGTTACAAGAAGTTGATTGTTTTATATATTATTGTAACAATGTGTGTGATTGCATGCAAGTTTATTGGTTGCCATGAACTACAAAGATGGCCTTGTATTTTTTGATGTACGTACTGTTAATCATTATAAAAGAAAATACTGTGTTCTTCTATGTTATCTTTTGGATACAAACTCAAGAACATTTTTCCGTATGACATATCGGTTCTGTTTATTCACTCTTTATTTTGTCCATTTATTTCAAGTTTCAGTTCAACTATTGATGTCATTTAAGGATACATTAATGTTAAAGAATCAATTAAGTACATTGCAATGACTGTTCGATCATTTGGTTAGGTAACCGAAATTGGTTGAATCGTTAGATAAGTGGAGCAAAAAATGTGAGGATCATTTGCCAAAGTTAGGAGATGTGTTAGAGACATTGTATGAGGGTAACAGTGCGGAAAAAAAAAAAAAATTGTTCTTTGCTTAATCTCAAAATCACGTTATCATTAGAATCAACTTTTTATGCAACAGAAACAGTGCATTCCTTATGAGCAGACTTCTTGAATATAAACCTTGGAGGAAAACCATGCTTGAAGTAGCATGTGTCAACTGTCAAGATCACGGTTGGTGCCATTACAATGTGTTCATGTTTAAAAGACCCTTAGCTTGTCTCGCAAGAAACGACTTGAAATTGGGCTTGACGTGACATGAAAGTCTTGCTTGCCTTGTTTTTTGTTTTGTTTTGGATTACCATGTTATAGGTACGGAGTTTCCATCACCGTTTAATGATGACTAATCTCCGTCGGAAAATAACCCTTGCTGTATAAATAGCAAGAGTGGTGAGTTCATATATGATACGATCACATATTCAATTGATGTTCTTGTTGAATTTGTCAAACTCCTAAAAGCTTATGAATGAAACTGTGTTATCCTTCTAAAGACATTTTTCCCATATAAATACAATTTAATACAAGCCGGTGAGACTGATTCTCTGTTCAGTAAAATTGTCATATATACATTGATTCTGCAGTTTACTAGCTAAATTAATAACAGTTACAACTATTCCAGTTTAAAAAATACTACTAGTTACAGTTACAAATGCAGTTTTTTAGAGGACTAGTTACAATTTACAAATGCTTAGTATTTGCTTTTGCCATTAAAAGATCAAATAAGTTGATAGAATTATCATGAATACACTTCATTTAATGAAGGCAGGTGATCCATTGGCAGTATTTTGGGATCTCAACTGCTATTAAGGCCTTGAAGGAAGCAAACCACACTATCACTATCTTTGTATCGTTCATTCTTTAAAAAGATTGTGCAGCAGATACTAATCAGTTGGCTCGAGATGGTTCCATTGATGAAGTCACACTTGTTCTTCATTTCAAAAGCCATTGTAATTGTTCTAGCTCAGCTATGGATCCATTGGAGAAACAACCATTAATCTGTATTTTTTGTTTCGATGAACATCATTAGGATTGGTGGGATGTTGAGAAGAATTGTATTTTGTAGCATGGTAGACTTAGGTAAGAAATGGGAGAAAATCATTATTCTACTGATATGATTATTGGAAGAGATTGTGAAGAGAAAATGAAACTCAACTTCGCGTTATATTAGAGGAATTTTTTTGAGATACGCTAACAACACACTCTTTTTAACACACTCTCTGATGAATATCAACTTAGCCTTCTTTTCAAGTAAACACTAATTATAACACTGATTGTTTTTATGTATTTGTTGGCCATAATATTAAAAGACAAATAATTAATAAACCAACAAATATGTAAGGGGGAAAATTTGTACAGAACAATCCATCAATAATTAAGCAAACTTCACTTTATGTGCACAAGAAATAAACTTCAGTTTAAGCAATAAAAACATTATCTCCTTTTCTCTGTTATTTTTTCTGGTAACAAAACCACATTCACAGACCTAATTAATCTGGTAAACCATATATATACAGGATATTCCTAGTACATAAGCTCCTACCATAGACTTCTATAATTAGGACATACCAATATCACAAACTTACATGTGTATAATGAAATATTGACATTGTCACATTCTTTATAATTTACCTATTCACCTGGACAACTTCAACCACCTAGTCACATAATCTTTTAAGCTAAATCCCTTGCTAGGCCTTAGAATTTGCTTGAACAAAGCCATTTTTGGAACATTCCAATGCTCCACATGCCTGAAAGTTTTCAGCAATTTAGATGATTTTGAAAAATGATAACACTAGTTAACTGTGCATGAATCATCACAATGAACATTTTTCTCACCTGTATACTTTTCCTGATTGTGTATCAAAATAATATTCTGTGTACCCAGTTGCTGCAGCATATATTAACATGGTCAAACTGTGTACAATAAATATAATATAAGCTGCTTTTTGTTGCTGCTAAATAAGCATTTTGTGATTGCCACATATTCTATTAAAAACCCAATTCATGTTAATTTGAACATGCAAATAACAGTATAAAAACGAAAAATAAATCCAAGAGAGGTTTCAGTCAAATGCAGATAAATACAATACACAAAAATATGTATAGTACAGAAATTTAGTTTTGTTCTTTAATGGCTCAATCTATTAGATATACATGGATATGCTTGAGATTTACCAGAAAGAATAGGTCTCCAAGGAAAGGACAAGATACAGCTGAATCGCCAGTGACCAATTCCTTTATCCTGTCATGGAGCAAATGTATGAAAATACACTATAAGCTTTTCAAAGAAACAACCAACACTCAATAAAAAGATTGATATTTTTTTTTATATAAAAAACACGAGTTTCTAGAATATGTTTAGCAGGAGATTAAACTCTATTCCTTTAGGTTACACGGCTAAGCAGTTAAGGCTGCTTAGGCATTTGTAAAAATATCACAGCTGCAATTGCAGCCGCATCAGAAACCTTTATCATCAGTTGCATGTAATATCAAGAGCTGCAAGGTAATCTCAACTTTAACCGCAACTACAATTTAAAACCTAAGTTGCAAAACTCTATATATGAGAAAGCAGTAGAAAAGTGTTCAACGTTATCTTCACCTCAAAATCTTCCCACTTCATAAGATTCATAGTTGACTTCTCCAGAAGTGATCCAAAATTAGTGCAGTTCCTTTTGAAACGCTGAAGTCCTTTAAAAGATCCTGCTGGATCCGCAAATTCACAATCCTCTTCATATGCATTCAATGTGAGATCTCCTGAGAGTTGGGAGGAATAGATCAGCCATGTGAACCATCTGATTATAATCAAAATACTAACTAGAAAATGCCAATTGTATTAGCTTCATTTTGTATCAGTCATTATATAGGAAGCAATGATTTGTTGATTATCATGTATAAAATAACATACTACTGAGAGTACACTTCAGCAATGCCTCTTTTTGTTCTCAGCATTACCAATCCCTAAAACATTATTGAGTAGTACTCGAGTTTACTCTTGTTAGAATAGAACAGCAACCCGGTTCAAAAGTAAAAGATACGGAAACAATGCAAATAGAAAACACAATATTTGATCACGAAGTAGAGCTAATTGCGCCTACGCCTCCGACTGCAAAGTGGGATGCAGATCATGCAGTTCCTTTGTATTACTATTTATGCACTTACGGTTTACAGTGTATAACTTCAACTTATTTAAACACTATTGTCCATATTACAACATTGCTCCTGAACCACACTGTTGGAGCAAAGTGTTAGATACCGTTAGAGATTTATTAGATATTGTTAGAGTTTGTTAAATGTAGTTAGAAGTTGGCTAGTATTAGTTAGAAATTAGTTCAAATTTGTTAGTTTAATTAGGATCACTGTATAAGTGTATTTACACCTATTTTATTTTTAGAAACGGCTAATTTATTCACGACGAGTGTGTGCAAGGAGCAACACAAAAAACTCACGGGCAACAACAGAAAACAAAGGCAATGCTATACCAGCAACCCCACAACCTGAAAAACTCCGCAAAAAAGCTCTAAACAGCAGGAACCTCCTAGTCTAAAAACGTTAACAGCAAGCCCAAAAAGCAGACCAGCACCAGAAGAAAAAAAAAACAGCACTGCTAACAGCAAAAAAACGCAGCATACCCCAGCCTCAACCATTACAATGCTAAGATGCCACAAAAAACTGCATCGTGAACGCAAAAGACACTCTTTTGGATTCCAACTTCATTCATAAAACAAGCAAGCCGGCACTTGTAAACGACTCAAAGTCCACCTCCACGACAAAACCTTAATCGCCTCCAATATCTCAGCAACATCACAATTAGAATTATTGAAAATTCGATCATTTCTCACCCTCCATAAACTCCAAACCGCGGCGTGCCAAATCAACCGAAAACCTCTACGAATCTTATTATTCCTCGCAGCACCATTCCAACCCTCCCACAACAAGAACAGATTATGAGGTAACACCAAGGAAAAACCAAGCCATCTCCACAAACCATTCCACACCCCCGCGGGTGTATTTACACCGATTGTAATCAACTTTTTCTCATTCTTTCATTTCAGCTCTAAAGTTCATCTTTCTCTTAGTTTATTTTAATCAATCTAACTTAACTAACTAGTGTAACTAATTATTGTAACTAACTTACATTTAATATGAAGCCTCCAGCAACCCCCCAATCATAACCCAACAAATGTTTGAGCCTGGCCGACCTGCCCACTTATGAGTAACTACGAGTCATACCTAACAACTCTGAATAGTCATGCCTTTCTACACAAATCAATCATCCAAATGGTGTGTAAAAAAGACAAAGTAGTTTACAAATTACAACCATACTTAAAATTGAATGAAAGAAATTAGTATTAATCCACATAAGATAAGAAAAATCATGTAATCAAACCTGTGACAAAATAAGATCTTTGGAAGTCTTGTTTGATTGTGTCCACAACAGAAGCACGATCAATGGTTTGAAGAAGTCTCTGAGGAGGAGAAGCTTCTTCTTCATCAGATGGAGAACGGAAAGCAGAAGCAGCAATGCCTAGAAGCTCAGAACTATACCATGCAACCTTAAGAAATGCATTGGTCTGTGGTTGTGACTCTTGATTTTGGTTTGTTCCATTGCATTGAATTTGAAACCTATGGATTTTTGTGTTATTGCGATGATGTTGGTGTTTTGGTGCAAAGAACAAAGAACTGTGGTGATGGTTGTGAGTAGTGTTGATTGATATAGCAGAAAATGCCATGAAACTAAACAGAAGAAGAAAGGTTAGAATGATTTTGTTAGAATCTAAGAACAAACAGTTGCCCCCTGCCTTGTATTTAAATATCTAAGTTTCTAATTAATGATAGCCACATAAATAATAAACAGTGACAGCTCAAAAAAAAAAAGCATTGTTTTATAAAATAAAAAAGGGCTACGCGCTTTGTTCTTCTGTCACATACAACTCCAACTCCACTCACGACCCTTCTTCTTCCTCTCCCCATCATTACTTCTGTGCTTCTATCTCCCTCTTGCCGGAGCTGCCTTTTCCGTTCATACAGCGGCGGAGCCTTCCCCTTTATTGAGATCCGGTTCCTAAGCCAAGCATTCTCAACGAAATGTACGAGTTTGAGGCAAGTGAGTACTATATGATAATGACTATCATTTTGTAGTTACAGTATTGCCTGTTTTACTATACCAAACGTGGATGGGGCAGGAAATCCTCACCCGTATATAGAGCTCTGCCTAGAGTTCTTGAACGGACCGGAAAGAACAAAGCGCGTAGCCCTTTTTTATTTTATAAAACAATGCTTTTTCCAACCCTTTTAATCTTAGCCATTGGTTTTCTATTTTACCACATGTCACACATCCATGATGGTAAATGGAGCACTCAATGGAAACGTTCCCCTCAGTCTTTCTCCCTCACCGGAAACCACCACCGGCCATACCAACCCTCTGCCGTCGTACGCCGTCTTCACCACCACCACTAGCCATAACGGTTCATATCTGCAACACAACCTCCTCTTCTTTTCTTCCTCACCACCGGCGAACCAAACCCAGATACGGCGAACGGAGAAACCATAACTCACCACCGTCATATTATTTCTCCGTCAAGCACAGTGTCGTCGTTAGGACGGCTGTTTGACGACGGCGAGAGAAGGGGAATGTTGCAGAGAGCGAAAGGACTGAAAAAAGGTTTATGAAACTACCAAAATACCCTGCCACGTAGGAAGCGAAAACCAAATTCTCATGCATCAACGAATCATCACAAGTACATAGGAACTACCAAAAAAGGAAGTAGTTGAGTCTCTCTCTCTCTCTGAAAGCAACCATGGCAATTCTAAGATCAATACTGAAAGCAACAAAAACAACCCTTCAACATTCATCATCTCTTCTCCGTAACATGAGCAATCTCCCAGAAAACACAGTATACACAGGTCCAACACCACAAAACAAAAGAGTAACACTTTCACAACTACATCAAAAACATAAAAACTCACAACCAATCACAATGGTCACTGCTTATGATTACCCTTCTGCTGTTCACCTCGATATGGCCGCCATTGATATCTGTCTTGTTGGTGATTCTGCTTCCATGGTTGTTCATGGTCATGATACTACTTTGCCTATTACTTTAGATGAAATGCTTGTTCATTGTCGTGCTGTTGCTCGTGGTGCTAAAACTCCTCTTCTTGTTGGTGATTTGCCTTTTGGAACCTATGAATGTAGTTCTAATCAGGTACTTTACTTTCTTAGGCTCTGTTTTCATAAATAACTTATTTGCATGTTTCATTATCATAAGCACTTTATGTAACCTATTTCTATAGGAATTGAGTTGATTGCGTTAAATATCTTAGTGGATGAGTCATCGTGTTTTAGAATCAAATGAATGAAGAATTTAGTTATGCTAGAGTAGTCTATAAGTATAGCTTATTCTCTCAATGAAAGCACCAATTGTTATGAACAATTATAAAAACGTATTGTATAACTTAAAATCTTACCTTAAGTCATAATTGATGTTTGATGAGTTTACATGCAACACTGTGATATCTGATTACTTATTAAACTCAGAATGTTCTGCTGGTTAAGAACTTGGATTTGGGAAAAGAGATTATGGTGTGGAACTTACTGTGTATAACTTGGTCTTAGTTAATAGAAGTTCCTAGATATTTTGAGAAGGTTTTGGGAAATCGCCTCTTAAAACAAAATAATCAAAAAGAACATTTTGATTAAATTGAGGAAAACATATTTAAACAAGCAGTGTTTGATCATTAACTAACAATCTGAGTAGATTTAGGAGCATGATTCATCGAAATTTGAGGTTCAACAACCTGCAGTAATCCAATAGCCAACCTCCTAGTCAAATCTTCAACTTATATTTTCACCGCAAAGCCAAACCACTTGTTACTATATTTATAACAGTTGGTTGCTTCTTCATTTAAACTGACTGAACCAAGTAATAATAGTAAGTTACAACCGTTATCTAATTACTCTAGATCTTTCAGCACTAGCCCTCCATTTTCTTAATAATTAAGCCTTACTAAATAGTTTTAATAGGTTTTGTTTCGATTTAACATCGTATTTGTGTAACTGTTTTAACTTTCTTAGAATGTGCAATGGTTTTAAGTGCTGCTGTTTTGATCATAACCAGGCAGTGGACACGGCAGTTCGAATTTTGAAAGAAGGACAAATGGATGCCATAAAGTTGGAAGGAGGTTCACCTTCAAGAATTGTTGCAGCAAAAGCTATTGTTGAAGCTGGAATAGCTGTGATTGGGCATGTTGGTCTTACTCCACAAGCCATTAGTGTTTTAGGAGGATTTAGGCCTCAGGGAAGGAATGTTGCAAGTGCTGTCAAGGTCTATATATCTCTATTCTTTCATACATGATGCAAGTATTTTTGCATTTGAACAATTTTTTGGTCATTCTAAAAGGAATGAGTTTGTGTAGGTTGTCGAGACAGCATTGGCTTTGCAAGAAGCAGGGTGTTTTGCTGTTGTTCTTGAATGTGTGCCTGCACCGGTGGCTGCAGCAGCAACAGCGGCGCTTCAAATTCCTACAATTGGAATTGGGGCTGGTCCCTATTGCAGTGGACAGGTTAGTTGGCCTAATATTCATGTATGTTTGGATTGACAGCAAATTAGTCATAATCATGATGTCGCCGTGATTTCGTGAAACTTACGGTGATTTCAAATACTGAGTAGCATACATTAGTTGCAATTATTTTGTTTAGCTAATAATAATTGACCTTTGCTTTATTTCAATGCATTTATTCTTCTTCAAGTTGTTGTGTGTTTTCGCTTCCTGATAATTGTCTCTCTTAAATAATATTTTCACTTTAATACAATATATGGAGATGTTTTTATCAAGTTCGAGGATATGCTAAGATTGGTCTCGTGTCTCTTATGGATGGAGTTTTAATTTTATTATCCCTCATTTATTTGGAAATAATTAAACATAAGATCATTTACGAGCTTATAATTTTACATTAACAAAGAGAAAAGGGAATCTTTTTCTCAGTTCAAAGTAAGACATTAATTTCTCATTTATTTTTGATTAATCACGCAGGTGCTTGTTTACCATGATCTTCTTGGTATGTTACAACACCCTCACCATGCAAAGGTATTTAGATCAAATGTTAACCTCATTTTTCTTTCAATTTTTATAGGATATAATATAATGATACAGTGCTGAAGTTGAGGTGTGACCATATTTTTTGCAGGTGACTCCAAAATTTTGTAAACAGTACGCTCGTGTTGGAGACGTCATCAATAAAGCCTTACTGGAATATAAGGAAGATGTGATGAATGGTTCATTTCCTGATGCTCAACATAGTCCATACAAAATCAGTGAAACTGATGCTAATGGTTTCTTAAATGAGCTGCAAAAGTTAGGTTTTGACAAGGCTGCATCTGCGGCATCTGAAGCAGTTCAGAAGATGGTTTCAAAATCAACAAAGTAACAATTTAGTAAAGCTAAGAATCCTCCTGAGTTTTTCATTTGATGTTTTTCATTGTCTTCAATGCCAGAATAAACCGAATGACATAAGTCAAGAGAATTTGGGCAGAACAGATAGATAGATTTAAGTTTTTTTCTTAAGGCAGACTGCTTCATTGGTCAAATTCATGAAATTTTATTGATATGTTACAGAAACAAATTTTGTCATCCCACATCATATATGGAACCTATAGAAAAGTTAATGCGATATCAGTTATCACGAAAGAAAATTCTTTATAGCATTGTATCAGAGAAAAATGTTGAAAACTGATTTTGATATGTTCCTTTTTATTTATTTATGCACTTATTGATCTAATCTATCCTTCTAGTTTATCAAAAATAACATGCTTCCACTGTAAAATTAGTTTTCTTTGCATACTTATGTGTTATTGCAGACAATATCATGTTTATTTTCTGATTTGTTTTTTTATTTAGCTTGTATTATGGAGCAACTCAGCAAAGTCCTGTATCTTTTTGTATTATAGAGCACTTGCTGAGTTATCATTTCTCACTTTTCAGGAGCCCAAGATTGCATTTTCTTTTGCATTGTCCATTTTCTTTCCAAGGCTTCTTTTCACAGTACCATAACTAATTTATTTTGTCACTAGACATTTTATTTGATACTCCATGATATTATTATTAGGAAGGTAAAAGTGATGTATAAAAACTGTAAATGTAATCAAGGAAAACTTCATTTTAAATCTGCATGAACTTTTTTATCATCCTTTCAAGATCAAGGATTTGTGCTCTTTAATTGAGGCTGATTATGGAGCTCTGACCAATGTCACTTGTGAGATTCAATGGCTCCAATTCAGTTATTTTGCACATAATCCAACCTTCAATAAGTTCACCAAGTACTGAGAAACAGTCCACCATATCAACTGCAAAATTATTCAGAATGATCTTATACACCTAACTAATGTCAGTAAGTATCATCATCTTCTGAACTAGTTGATGTGCTAAATAAACTTCTTCATTTCAACCCCTCATCTCCAAGGTTGGTCTATGTGATACACATAACAACTTGTGTATCTATATATATCATCATATAATCATTAATCAAATTTAAGTTATTAGTTAAAATCATTTAGTGTGCTGTTAGTTACAAATAGTATGTGTCATTTATGTTATTGTATTGCAGTAGCTACTTAACTTGTAATCTTCTGTATATAAACATGCTAAGATGCATGTTTCATTACCTTGAATAAAGAATTCCTTTATTTTCAAGCATCTTTGTGAAAATATACCACTAATAAAGACTAATTTTATAAAATAACTCATAATTTTTATTTTCCATGCAAAATTAATGAGCAATATAATTTGATTAATGGTTTTGTCTATAATACTGCAAAGTCGCAATATTTGTAGGACAAATTGGCAAATTGACCCATTCCACTAGAGATTGTCCGATGCCTTTTTTAAGAAGAAACCAGACAAGCAAATTGGCACAAAGTGACAATTTATTGGTCTGCTCAACATGTTGATTTCACGCTAATGTGGGGCTCTTCTAGGTGAAAACACGTGACTCTTGAAAATGTTTTGTCCATTTGTTAATAAAAGTGGTCATATCCTTGCTTTATTGTATAAGTTATTTCCAATTTTTTAGATTTATTTAAAGGGAAAAAAAATTAAAATCATAGTGCATAAAATCATACAAGATCTAACATCACAACTACGTTGACACCCAACAACCTCTTCTATCATTTGCAACACTCTAGCAATTATTATTAAATAATAAAGACAAAAAAAATTAGAAGACTAGGTCAAAACTCAAGGATACAATTCAAAGAACCGATATCATTTGTCTCGTTAAAATATTGTCATTAAAATCCCAGGAATAAAACTCACTTAAGGAAAAAAGAGAGCATAATGAAATAACAAGTAAAAAGAAAGCCGATGCCGAAGTCCACTAAGAAAACAATATCAAAAAATGTATTAGCAAAAAAAAAAAGGGAAGATCATTCTTGTTGCGAGTCAAGTCACCAACGATGAAAGTTGGAATGAAGTCTCACTATACCACAATAGTGATTTGGAAACCATGATTCGCTAATTTGTCTGCATAACTATTACCTTCTCTAAAGATACGAGAGACTTGAAAGTGAAATCCTCGAATGATATTTAGACAATTAGACCAATGGTTTTGTAATAGAACCAAAAAAGGATTGATAAAAGCTTGAATAGGAGTGACATTAAAGCCAAAAATTCGTCCAATATTTGCTAGAAGCAAATTATATAGCACGCATATCACATTTCATTTCAGCTTGGAAAACATTGGCAATTCCCAATGACTCAAAGAAAATTTGCATTGCGAGCTCGAAAGTTCCTCCACAAATTGAGATCTTAGGACAACCTTTAGATGCTTTATCAACGTTACATTTCATGCATTGCAAGAGGGACATGACCAATTGACTTAAATTATTTTGGAAGCCGAAGGAGGATGACATTTGACATCAAAAGCCTTGAGAATCTATTGATAGAGCTCAAATTTGGTTGCACCTGTAGAACATCAGTAAACAACTTGAAATCATACTCAAACCTCTCTTTCTCAACTTATCATTAGTAGCAACTACATTATGAAATATTCTACACAAAAGCAATGCAATGACTTGGCAAAAGGGATGCGATGAGACCAAATGGATTTGCCTCAAGAAACCCTATTAAAGGAGGTTGATATGCTAGTGTATGCATCTTTAACATCAAGCTTTCCATATTTGAAATGATCCTAAACTCTAGTGTCAAGAATTGAACGAATTGGTATGGTCATGTTCTTGATGTCATCACACATGTGAGAAACTTTTGGCTGCATAATAATAGCAAAATATCATTTTCCATCTCTCTCTGATACAACTTGCCACATTTTCCATCTTGTTTGGGTAAAAAACAATTCAAGTACAATACTAGTCTTTCATACACACACATTCTTGTATTAAGTATCTCAATTAGAATGCATTCATTTTTTTTTAAGAAAGTGATTAATTATCTCGATTTTCAATGCAAAATAACACGGACTAAAATATCATTGCACTTCATTTACTATTTTAAACCAGGCCCGTCCTTGAGGGGGTGCAAACAGCTCAACAGAGCTGGGCCTCCCTCACTCATGGGCCACAATTTTTTTTTAATACCCACTAGTACTACTGCTCTTCAAAAAAAATTTAATACCCCCAGCCATTTTCTGTCCCCTTGTTTTAGCCTTTTAGGCCTATTAGAATTAGGTCATCTTGCTTTTGGTGTTAGGTGGGGGTTCCTCATGTATAAGGTAGTCATTTTCACCTTTGGGTGTACCGCATATATACGGCACCTTATATTTATCTTTTAAAAAATATAAATAGATCATTGTTTTTTTTAAAAAAATACGTTTTGATTTTATCACTGGCCTCTTTTCATTCTCAGAGCCGAGCCTCCGAATTCTTAAGGACAGCCCTGTTTTAAACTATATACTAGCAATTGCATTAATAAATAAGGATAGCGTTTAAAAAATAATAAATATTATATTGATATTATAAAATGATAAATAATTTGAGACGGTAAAATAGTCCAAATAGCACACATAACATGAGAAGAAAGGAGTACCACTTAATATAAGGATTAAAATGAAAATAAATTTCTTAAGTTTAAGTTTAGTGCCATCATAAAGGATAAATGAAGATATGTTTAATAATATCATATCACTACTAAAAAAATAAAAATTAGTGAGGAAAAACATGCAATCCCTCTCTAATTCCGTCACTAAATTTTGCAATCAAGAAATTTATGAGGAATTTTATGTTTTCCGTCACAAATTTCCCTCCCTAATTTTGCTTTTTCTAGTAGTGTATAATAATTCTGATGAGTCACGTGGATGCCACATAATCTAAATGTCCATATGGCAATAGCTAATAGTGAACTATGTTTATCTAGACGACATGAAATAGATGACAAAAACTAAATTTATATGTCATTTTATATTTATCAGATTGTTCAACCATTAATTTTAGGTTTAATTACATTTTTTGTCCTCGTGTTTTGATCTACTCACGAAATTGGTCTTGCCTCCTTAAAACAGAGCAAAATTGTCCTTCAAATATCATTTTTGTTGCATTTTTCATCATACCCCCCATTTTATCCTCCAAAAAACACTGATGTGTCAAAATTTTAAGTGATGTGGCCAATGAAACACTTATGTGGCAATGCATACGTGGAAAAACAATTATACATGTCATCATATTAATATTTTATTATTCACTAAAATGAATTCTTGAACCTAGAAAAGAAAAGTGCCCACGTCTGGCATCATCATCCCAAATTCATCTTGTTCATGACCATGACCACTATCATCAACCTAAATTGAACTAGCATCATCCGCTTATCCTTCTTCTTCTCAACTGCCAACCTAGAAGAAAGAAAAAAAATCAAACCCATCAAAAATATTTGAACCCAGAAAACATCCCTCGCATTTGTTTAATACAACTTCAAAAAAAAAAAAAAAAAAAAACAAATGGATCTCAGCCGTCTCTCTTTCATTCAACTCAAACAAAATCAAATAAATTATAATGTTTCAACATCTTGAGCCAACCTCCACCTCAAACTGAGATCTAGGTTTTGACAGTTACATTTTTAAAATCAATCAAAAAGAAGAAAACAAAAAAAAGATATTTTTTAAATCCATGTATTTTACTCACGGCAGCCATAATGTTTCTGGAAAAACCCATCGACAAAGACGATTGACCTTCTTAGAATGCACGATTTAGGGATGAAAACAAAAGGAAAGAAAATATTACGGTCCTGAGACCAATATGTATTCCAGCTACCATTTTCAGCCAAACCAATACCGATCTAGACAAGTAGGTGTTGAAAGTTTGTTTTGGTGTTGATGAAAAACGTATCAGATGAAGATAAAATGGTTTGACGAAAGGGTTCAGTGATATGAGATGAAAGGGTTCATCATAGCAAAGGAAAAAACTAGAAAAGGAAATGAATATGATTGTGGTGAATAATTTGGGGTTGATACAGAAATTTTGGCTCATGATTGGTGTTTGATGATATGTTATAGATATAGCTCAACCCCAATTTTCGTGAAATATAGTTGCTCCTGAATATGCCTTTATGCTATATTTTCTCTAAACAATAGTTATTGTCTCAAAATTGAAAGGGATGGTGATGAACAGTCATACGATGAAGATGAAGAGGATAATGATGAACTCGTCTCCTTTTTTCAGATTGAAGAAGAAAAATCATTATTTTCAAGATTGTTTTTATTAAATTCATATAGTTTTTTTTTTGACAAAATTAAATTCATATAGTTAAGTTTTAATGATTTTTTTATATATTTGATTCAATTAAATGTATTTTTTATTATTTAAAATTTTCATTTGCTGACATGGATAACCATATTTTTACATGTATTTTGCCACATCATCACTTTTTATGCCTGGTAATAAAAAAATGTTACACATCAGCATTTTTGGATGTCAAAATGGAAGTAGGGTCAAAAATGTCAAAATAAGAGGACAAGAATGTTCGATTTTAAAGAGGCAATACCAATTTTGTGAATCAATTTTATGAGTAGGTCAAAACACGAGGACCAAAAGTATAATTAAGCCTTAATTTTATTAAACAATATAAATTCAAGTAGCTATCTTATCTACTTTCACTTATAAGTTCATCCACTGTCAACTATATTATCTGCTATCTACTTCTTTTTACCAAGGAAAACTTTATGATTTATGATACAAAACTTTTATCAAATTAAATAGTCTCGGGCTCAAAGTCGAGTTTGAACAAGTACTAGTGTTAGAAATTTCTGCTTATTTAAGTGCCATAATGTTTGAGAAATTAATACATGAAGGTGTAGGAAACACGAGAAATGAGGGGGTTTGACTTGTGTTTATAGTTTCAAAAATTATTTTGAATTAATCATTGCAGCTTAAAATCTTTATATCAATTTTTTTTTTTGGAGTAAGCACTGATAGTTAATCTATATTGATCGGATTTACTTTTGTATCATGAACTTTATCATATTTGTTTTTTTTTTTACAATAACTTGATATATTTGTTAATGTATATAAACATATAAGGCATTTCATCATTTTGTTTCTTTTAAAGTAATAAAATTCCTAGAATAATTAGTCTGTTTAATGGAACATTAAGTATGAGTTAATCGTGAGACTTCATTCAACCAAAGAACATTATTCCTTAAGTGTTCGTAGTCAAAAGTTTGAATATGAAATGTGATAGTAAAGCATATATAAAGATTACTATATAGGTAGAGTGATTAACCATATCTCACAGGTCGTAAATAAAGAGTTATCAAATATTCACATATGTATAAATATTATGAGTAATATTTATTACTGAATTGACCCACTATGAGAAAATACACAGTGAGTTATGTAAAGTATCATAAGATACTACTCACTCAATGTCTCAATTTGTTTGAACATAATCTCTTTTTGATGAAGGACTTTTAGAGATTCATATCATTGTTCTTCATAAAACCATTAAGAGGATAAGGTTGTTAGAGCTTTATGACTTGATCTTCAATTTGATCCATTTAGAGGATCGTCGTATCCAAATGGCCACTTAGATTAGATGATTGATCTTGACTTTTATCTGTTTTAGCCATTCAAGGGATAGTCGTATCAATCAGATTGCTTAGATCAGACGATTGTTCTTAACTATCTTTTGTTCGAGTCATTCAAAGGATCGTCGTATTCAAATCATTGACTTTGATTTCCTATTTTATTATTTTACTGCTATTAACCAATTTTAATCAATTAATTAAAAACATTTATTATATTTAAAAAATTGAAAATTAGTGTTGGGGAATTGTAGCTTTATCATCACCATTTTCTTGTTTTGTTTTTTATCTTTGAATGAATCTCCGTGTGCTGAGTAGTTTGTTCTTTTGAAAGATGAACCCAAACATGTGGTGACAGATAGGGTTGGGAATAGGCTTGGCCAGGCCAGGCTTTGATAGGCCTGAGCCTGACCTACGAAAAAATTTGCAGGCCTAAGCTTGGCCTATGGCCTTTCATAGACCTATTTTTTTGGCCTGGCCTGGCCTATTTACAAGCTGGACTAGCCTGAAAGCCTATTTACAGGCCTACATACTATTAAAGTCACTAAACATTCCATTTTATTTACTTTTAAATAGGCTTAATAGGCCTCAAAGCCTATTTCTGTGTAAGACTTGTCTATCACTACTATATGGCCTTAAAAGCCTATTTCACTATAAAGCTTTAAAGCCTATTTAAAAAGTCCACTATGAAGCCTAACATGTATAAACAGACCGGCCTATTAGGCTTCATATGCTTTTTTGATAGCCTAGTCTTTTTAATAAACAGGTCAGGCCAGGCCAGGCCATAGGCCCCTGTAGGCCGGCCTGGCCTATTCCCAACCCTAGTGATAGATGATAGAAGAGATGGAGGCTGAGAATTTGGGTGGAGATGGGTTTATGAATTTTGAATGAATATTTTAGTTCTCTAGGTTCTTTGATTTTTGTTTAGGGTTTGTGGTTAAAGATTTATTATTTTTTTGTTAGTTGGTTAATTAAAATTGTTTAAGTAACCTACAATAAGAATTTTTGTCCTGAAAATACAAGTCAAACACATGTAAAAATCATAACTACACAATTTTTTTATGTAAAAGTTATTTTTTTTTTATGCTTAAACAATACCTTTAAGCACACTTGTTAGCATTTTCATTAAAAATTTTGGAGAATGGTAAATAGTGTCACAGGGGTATTAGTTAAACATACAAAATAAGTAAATTTTCATAAAAAAATGGTGACATTAATTGATGGATTCATTAATCAATGTTTCGGAACCGGTTAGCAAGACCCAAAATTTTATTACTATTAAAATAATTATTTAATGTGAGTCGGCATATGATTAGCATAGCCATGTATCCCTAAAAAAATTGCACAGTTATGTAAGTCACATCATAAAAAAAAAAATAGCATGTCTCTTTCAAAGTAAAACTTTTTAGAGATTAAAATCAAAGTGACCCCTATATTTATAAGGATTTTTACATAAAACATGTACCTTAACCCCGCATCCTATCCTATAATCTTTAATCCTAGCCTCAGTATTAAAATGGAATCAAAATTGTTAGTGCTTAGCATAACACTATTGGAAATGGAATATTACCCAACAATTATGGACCTTTCTATCATACTAGTCACACAATATCAATCATTGCCAACAAAAGTCAATACAAAAGTGCTATGCAATTTATATCCCAACAAACTTTATATTCAACGAACATAAACAACATACATGGACAATAAAATGTCAACGCAAAAGTGTTAGGTAAATTAATTCTCATAATCCATTTTCAATTCAACTAACTTGAAAAAGATTACATAGACAAAACAAAAGCTGTTGAAAACTGAATTGTTTGTACATTACCAAAAGTATGGCTAGCAATCACTAACATAAACAAAGATATAAATGTCTAATCAAAATTTAACATTATCACTATACTTTTGGTTGAACTTTTCTTCCCCTTCACATTGCATTGTTAGTTAATATTCCTCCATAATGTACCAATTCCTCTAACCAAAAAAACAAAAACAAGAAAACAAAAAGATTCTATTCCATTTCCTATTCTCTATAAGGAAAAGCTTGAAACTAATGAGTCAGCTACCACCAAAATCAGCAGAGGTCTATCTAGCACCGACACTTTAAATTGTTGTGTTTAGCATTTGACACGTTCTATATCCGACACGACACTGACACATAGCATTCAATTATTTTATTTTCTCAAAGCATTATCGAAATTGACATGTCAATGTGTCAGTGTCCTGTCCGACATAAGGTTCATGTCGGTGCTTTATAGGTGGCAACATCATTGGCCACCACAAGCAGGAAGAGCAATACTAGCAGCAAAAGGGTCACCAAAACAGTCACCACCAGATGATGCTACTGTTTTTCCAGCAAAACCTGTCAATTCATCTAAACCTTCAAAGAAATCATCTGTTACAACCATATCAGATAACTCAAATTCATTTTCCTCCTCATCATCATTCATCATTTCTTCCAAATCTTCTTTGCTCTCTGACTTTACACTCAAGAGTGTTGTAACATCTTCCTCTTCAGCTTCTGATGTGGATGATGAAACTTGTTTTGTAAAGGGTTGTTGGGAAGAGTCTTCAGCAGTGACAGTTTGTGGGGACAATGGCTTCTGTCTTGTTGAACCAGCAAGAGAATTTCTGTGAGTTGGAGCAGGGTGACTGTGTTCACCAGTGTATGTAACTATGAACATTGATGGGTCTGATTTGTTCCTCTCAACTTGTTTCCTAGCTAAACATCCTTTTGAACTGCTACATCTGTAATATCCCCTGTGAATCACACAGACACAAGTTAATTAAGCCTTATATAAACAACTTAATTAGTGTGCATATAGCATAAGTTATTTCTATAAGTTGGTTTTGGAAATAAGTTGAAAATAGCTTATTGATATATCATGAGTTGTTTTCATTAGCTATTCTGGAGAGCTTATGAAAATAAGATAAAAACAGTTTATTGATATGTCTTACATTGTTTTCATAAACTCTCTCAAATTGTCTTACAAGTGTTTATGCCACTAAATAAACTCAAATAAGTCGATATAAATAGGTATATGTAATACTAATAAGTGTAAAAAAAACATTTTTCTTTAAATAGGTAATACTAATAAGTCTAAAAAAAATCATTTTTCTTTAAATTTGTTAAATATTTTTTGGACCAAAAAAAGGATTAAATTTTTAAAAACTGACCTTGGATATGGTGACCCTTTGATTGGTTTTTGACCATATTTCCTCCATGCCCATATGTCTGATGAGAGCTTCTCAGCTTGCACTTCACAAACCTTCTTATGCTGAATCTTCCTATAATTAGCAAAAACATGCATTTAACACCTCAAATCATGAATAATAAATGACTAATTATCTAAAAAAGGAAAGATTTTTAATACTTATCAAAGTTTTAAATTTGCATAATCCTAAATATGGAAAATTTAAGTCAATTATGCCTAAATATATGATTTTTATTGAAAGAAAATAATTGATTATGATAATGAATCTGATTCATTCTATATTGTATAATAAAAAAACCAAAAAAAAAACTTTTTTTTACCTTCTTTTGGATCTTGGTGTGATGGCAGAAGCAGCATGATGATGAAGCTTGTTATTAACCAGAAGCTGTTTTGGTTGTATATGAGGTGATTTTGGTGATGGTGATGAATAAGAGAAAGAACCAGAAGAGAGAGGTTGTGATGATGATGATGATTTGAAGAAGAAAGGTTTGCAAAGTTCATGCAATTCTTCAATGGAACTTTTAGTTTCAAAGGGGTTTGAAAGTGAAAAAACTTGACTTGTTTGTTCTGTAGGATAAATAGAGAAAAAGTTATTATTATTATTATTATTATTATAAGAGTGTGTTGATGAGGTGGCTAAGGTGGTTGTTGAGGTGGTGGTGGAGGAGGAAGAGGAGGAGGTGAGGTTGGTATAGCCTCTGACTACAGCATGTAGATCCCAATCTACCTCCATAACCGTTAGAGACAAGGTCTGAAAGTGTCTGTTTTGTACAGTGTTTGTTTCTGTTTAGAGAGAGAGAGAGGCGCTGACTTTTGAGGAGAGAGAGAGAGAGAGAGAGAGAGAGTTAGAGAGAGATGATAAGATGCAAGAAATGGGAAAAGACAAGGGATATATAAACAAGAAAGTGGACGTTTTCACAAAAGTCTACCTAGAGAAATATTAAATCTCTTAATGGAAATTTGTTTGTATATAAAACTTTGGAAATGTGTTTAGTTTAGTCTATGTTTTTTATTACTTTTTTAATTAATGTACAAACTTTATACGGAACTAGTAATAATATTATATTATAATTTATTTGTCATAAGTTTTAGCTAAATTGGTCAAAATATAAAAATTGATAGACTCAACACCACAATCGAACTATGAATCTCGGCTCATCTATTTATGTGTATTTTGGCAAAATTACATTTTTAGTTTCTTAACTTAATTTCAAGTAACAGTTTGGTCCTTTATCTTTTTTTCATTTTAATTTGGTCCTTTTTGTCTATTTTCATATACATTTTCAAGCTTCAACTAAATATTCTTATGCAAACATAAACAAGGATCATAGATCTGAAGATTGAAAGACCATAAGAAAATAAAATCATGAATTTTAAGCTTAAAAATTCATATGTAAATGGATCAAAAAGATAAAATTGAAATGAAAAAAAGATAAAGGATTAAATTGATACCTAAAATAAAGTTAAGGGACTAAAAGTGTAATTTTGCCGTGTATTTTTAATGGTCATTCTCATTTTTATCTATCTATCAAAAAAATATTATAATTTACTTTATGAACACATCGTTATATCTCCATTAACATAACTCAATTGGTTAAGACATCGTATTATAATTTCGCAAGTACATCTCATAAGATAAAAGATTAAAATTGTTTTCCCTCAAATTAAAACAATATTAAAAATTGTATATACATTTAGTAAGTTGGTGTGAATCGGAAATTAATTATAATTATTAGTTTTCTTAGAATAGGTTAGTAAAATCAGAATTAATTTGTGCTCATTAATCATAATGATCAATTAGCTCCTTTAAAAAAACAAATCATAATGATTAGTTGTAATTACTTATTAACGTTGTAATCCTTATATGGCTCATCCTGAAGGTGAGACACTCTTTATATAGTTTAAAACATGCCTTACAAACCTAATTTCATACTGCTTTGACTTAAAATTTGGTGTCTAATTGCACTTGTTGTACCAAAGAAATGGTTAATTTATTTTTTTAAATATAATATTAATTATTTTGTCCTAATTGTGTTATCAGATTAATATTACTTGCATCCTCTTTCACTTTACATTTTAATTATAATGAATGCACCACCAATTAATAACATGATTGATGTAGTAACATTAATTTTTCTTATTCTATTAATTTTTTTTTGGTAGATAGACGAAATGATAAAGCCATTATAAATTCACACACATAAATGGAGGTACTGGGATTCGAATCCCGGTCATAGCATCCGACCTAACAATTTCGGCATTTTATTGAGCTAGACTTCTGGATCTATTAAATCTTTTTTTACCATGTTATCAATACAAAGTTTTTATGTTTGTTTAGCCGCGTGAAAGATTAATTTTTTTCGTACGTAAAAGCCATTGGTCAAATTCTTAACCACTAAGTACAAATTCATTACTAATAAAAACTAATATTTTATTTCTTTAATTTGTAACTATTCTTTAAGGGAAAAAAGTGTCAATTTCTTTTGGTAAAAAATGTGTGAAATATTTTAGTACAATAATTGGAGGGAGGGCATCATAGTGTGAGTATGATACTTGTTGTGTACTATTCTGATTCTGTTGTTATTTTGACCTTATTGAAACAAGTTTTTTTGGTTATTAGGTTAGGTTGACATTGTGAAAATGTCAAAGGGTAATAGTGAGAAGTGGATTTTTGGTAAGGGCCACACATACCCACATTTAATATTTTGATGCCACCCACCAGTAGTGTAGGGATAGACACGAGAACATTACATCATTTTTTTAAGGACAAATTCAACGAATCCATTTATCATACATCGCTACATTAGTTTGATATGACGACGGTGTTTTTTTAATGTTTATAAAATTAAAGTCAACAATATTTTATTTACATATATTTGTTTAGTTTTGTAAAGTGTCTAATTGCATAGATTAACTTTAAATAATCAAAATATGCACTGGAAGATATATGATATTGGTGAATTTGTTTATATGAGAATTTTCTTTAATTGATTTTAAAGTAATACGTAAAAGAGGCTATTTTTTTATTGTAAATTATAGTTATTGGTGTTTTGAAAGTAAAAACTACAGTTTGCTATAAGAAATAGCCTCTCTTTAAAAAGTTTTAACAAATAGCCTCTTTTAATATGTTAATTTAATCAATTTAGTATTTGAAGGAGGTCTATTTTATGTTAATTCTACCCAATATATATTCAAAGTTTCACAAAAGTCTAATTTTCAATCCATAAAAAATATTAAATTGTACATCAATCAAGAAATTTTGTTGTATGCAAAAACAAATATTTAGATGTCTTACAAAAAACACAAATATGTTAATGTGAAAAGAAAAATACGTAAGTAATATCTTTGATGATTCGGGAACCATTAAATGTACTCATGTTTCATCTAAAAAAAGCGTGGATCCATGCTAGCAAATGCTGCTTGTATTGCTTTTTCTAGAGGTTTTAGTACTTTCATTAGGACACGACCTCTTTTATTCACACAAATAAAAATATATAAAGGGGCTAACAAACGTCTTTGGCAATTTGACACAAAAAAAAAAATGTGTTTGGCGATTGTTAGAGAATAATATTCAATTTTCTCAAAAAGAGAATAATACATTGAATACCTTAAAAACTTTAAAATTTAACCAAGTTGCTTGGGCTTCAGTGGCAAGGAGCTTCTTTCAAGGACGTACCCGGGGAATACCGGGTTCGATTCCTAGGAGGAACAACGCTTGGCCAGTGCGCATGCCTCTACGCATGAGCCGGATTAGTCGTTCACCTTTAGTGGGTCGGAAACCGATGCGAAAGCCAAAAAAAAAAAAACTTTAAAATTTGACTTTTTTTCTTCATAAACATTAATCTTTTATTTCCTTTTTTGATATGAGGCACTTGTTGTCAAGAAGTTCAAAAAAGAAATCATATTTTGAGAATGATATATTTAACACTAACTTTAAAATTTTACTTTACCTACATAAAACTTTATCAATTATTTTCTTTTTTATGCCTCGTTATTCCAAAAAACAAGAAAGAGTATTTAATGTATTCACAATTTGAGTTTGACTTCTAAAATTAATTAGGCTACATAACATTTATCTTGCTGACTTTTAATCCATTTTTGATTTTGTCTCTTTCAAACTTTTGGATCCCATAAGTAGTTAAGTACCATTCCTTTTTTTTTATAGGGAAAGTACCATTCCTAAACAGTGTTGATTTTGCCTTATTTTTAGTATTTCCACCCGTGATTAACTGCCCTTTCACCTTTTGATCATATTCGTGTTTTCATATCTCGTGTATTTACAATACAGTTATTGTTATTTAAAAATCACTATTTTTTTTTTGAAGGAATTTAAAAATCACTATTATCTCGTACCAAAAAAAAAATCACCATTAATCTTTTAATCATAATAATCAATGTGATTTTTTTTCCTGCATGATTAATGTATCTCGCCGGTATTTTTAATGAAAAAATTACTATTTTCGGTGCTTACAAAGCTTGCTCTTTGTGGTTCTCCGACCTGTGAAGTCATGTTGAAACACATGATAAAGTCTATGTATATTTAAATAAATCTAAAATAAAATCGTAGACCGATAAAAAAATTAAAATTGTATAAATTGAATATTATTATAAGCTTTTGAATGTCGTCTATGAAAACCGTTCAAGTCGGATTAAATTTTGGATCATTCTTTCAAAATCGAACCAAATCATGTAAATAAATTTTAATACTTTATTTTTTTTATTTTTTATTTTTTAAGGAAATACTTATTTATTTTTTCCTTCAAAAAAAAACTTATTTATTTTTCTTAGTATAAAATATTGCATTAATATATTGTTGGCTATATAGGAAAAAATTTGGAACTAAAGTGGGCGCAGTCGAAGATAACTCTTAGAATTCGATCGGCACTAAAGGGTGAAAAAACCAAGTAAATGAAAAATATTTAGCCAAAATAGGAATGAAAGCATAAAATGACACATCGTGTGTGTTGATTGTTGTAGTGTCACGAGAGACAAGTTTCCACTCATTCGAAACATTACTTGTTGTGGAGTTTCTTGATGTGATTATACCCAACATATGGGAAGGAATCAAATATCAATGCTCAAGAATTTTTCAGTTGATTTATGCACAATAATCCTCTCTAAAGTGATTGTTGGAGCTAAAAAGAGAAAATATGTCAACAAAAAAAAATCAAATATTACGTAAATAAAATGAGCTATACTCTTTGCACCAACAAAAAAAAAGAGCTATACTCACTATCTTAATGATCCTTTGATAAAGAAGAAAATAGATGGAATAAAAGGGGAAAAAATGGAATGAAAGGGAAAATAGAGCATTCATAGACGTGGATGTCATGACCTTGATATCATATTGAGAAGCATGGTAGAGGCCATCAAGGGAAAAAATAAATTGAAAGGAGTATTGAATTTAGAATTGATAGGATGAAGAATTTAATTACAATGAATGCATAACTACTATGTTGCTATTTGACTCAAAAATATGAATTTGAGAAAGTGAAGAATCGTGATACGATTCTTATGGCATGTCACGATTTCTGAGGCAGTGGGCATGATTTTTCCTGGTGTTTAATCGTGACACGATTTTGATCAATCGTGATACGATTTTTGGCATGCTTGACACGTTTTGAGGATAAGGTTGGTCGTGCATGATTTTGGCATGCGTGACACGATTTTGATCAATCGTGACACGATTTTGACAGTATCAGATCACTATTTAAGTGTTTCAGTTCATTTTTTGACAAAGAGCTTCAAGAGAGGAAAACTTGGGAAATCAAAGGAGGTAACTTTAGGGTTGGGGTCTTTGATTAGAGTTCTCTTGGGTTGGGAACATTGTAAACACCTTGGATTAGTGAAAATCATTGAGTGTCTTGTTCTTTGGTGAGATATGGAAAATGGGTAGAAATTATGTTTGTTCTTTGTGAGCTTGTTGAAGCTAATTTCTTGTAACTCTTTGTAAGAACTCATTGATAGTGGATTGGAGAGAGAAATCTAAATCTCTTCCCCATAGTAGGCCAGGTTGGACCGAACTGGATAATCAGTCCAACAAAAGACTTTCTTCTAAAGAAAGTGTTCCACAATCCACTATGTGGTATAAGAGTTGATGGTTTTACCGACTTCTTAGAAGAAAGTGTTCCTTATAATGGGAGCAAAACCACAATCCAACAACAACAAGTGCATAGCAATCCAACAACAACAAGTGCATAGCAAAACCACAATCCAACAAAAGAATAAACAAGATAAAGGGAGCAAAAGAAAAGATAACAACACCAAGAAATTGTTGACCCAGTTCGGTCCAACTTGACCTAATCTGGGGGAGAGATTGATCTCTCCAATCCACTATCAATGTGTTCTTACAAAGAGATATAAATGGGTTACAAGAAATTAGCTTCAACGAGCTCACAAAGAGCAACCCTAATTTCTATCCATTTTCCCAATCTCACCGATGAACAAGACACTCATGATTTTCACTCTCCCAAAATGTTTACAATTGTTTCCCAACTTAAAAAAATTAATCAAAGTCTTTAACTTTGCCAAATAATCAAAGTCTTAAATAATCAAAGTCCAATGACTCTTTGGCAAAGTTATGGGCTTTCAAGAAATATGTCTCCACAATCAGAGGACATAAATACTGAAATCAAAATTCCTTTAATTTTTTTAAAACTTACACAGAATTAAAAGAGTCGTGGTTTAAACTCTAGTCACGGAGTCTAACCTATAATTTAGAATCTTGTTTAATTTAACTCTAGTTAAAAGTGAGTTGAATGTAATTTAATTAGTTTTTTATTGCACTTGAATAAAATAGTTTTTTTTTTTTTTTTTTTTTTTATAAATTTATGTTGTTTAGAAATTTTAGATCAAAATTGCTTTTTGAGTGCTTAATTACCAAACAAAGTATTAATGTAACATCTACAACAACTTCAAGTATTTTAAATGTCCCACAAACCACCACACATCTTTTCCGTGTGTTTTGTCCTCACTCACACTTTTTCTCAAAACTTTCCAAGTCATTAGCCTCAAAAGTGCTTCAAATCAATCACACTTGAATATGAAACTCTTATGTTTTGGACTAGCGAAAAAAAAGATACATATTGTTGGTATAAGTAAATATCAATCAATTCTTATAAGCGATCATTCAACCATACAATCACATATTTGTCCGGTCTCATGATCACTCTCATACTAATGTGAATTTCGTTCATTGGTGTGTCCCTTTTCCTAAAAGCATGTCATTAAACGGTTCATTAAACATGTATCGCGCATCAACTATCACTCCTCGCCTCATGAGTCTCATGCGTCACAATTAACAAGCATATAAAAAATCAAAATGTTAGAATTGATTCAACCACAATGTAAAAGTTACAAATAGTTGTTTCAACTTAGAATTGATTCTAGAACTAAAATTAATTCTAAATATAAAAATCAAACATTAAAAAATGTGATCAAATCAAGTTTGACCAATGCGAATTCAAATTGGGGAGTTCACACTATCGAACCAAACAAGCACTAATTTTATTCATGACTCATAGCGTGGAGAAGGTGCTATTGCTACCCTATTAGCTTTGGAGATGTTCCACCATGCATCAACAATTCCATGTGCCTCAGTGCAATACTTTATCCTTAAATCCTGTTTTTTCACCACATTCCATGTGAAATCAAACCTGGATTTTGAACTTTGAATCCCTATATGTGCCGTCCTGCATAATTAATTACTATCATATCATATAGTATACAAAATGATAATACAGTGATTTCAAAAGATGGTCATGTGAGCAATGCTTGATGCCACAAAACTTAATTAAGCCACATGGTTTTTCAAACTACCACCGTCAAGTAATTCTCATAATAAGGTGTAGCAAAATTGTAGTCAACAAAATAATTAAAATATTTTATAGAATTGAGGATAAAGATTACCACACATAAATTAATCGGCAATGCTATTTCCAGCGAAACAATACATCACGAAGGTCTCGCGAATTGACTGTTGTTACCATTGGATACTTACTTATTAGTGGAAAAAATAGAACGTTGGATAAAAGGAAAACATGTGCTGCAGTTACAAGTGTCTCAACGTGTAAAGAAGTCGTCACGTTTTTGCAATGCAAATTCTTGCGAGAAGTAGAATTTCCGTAAATTAATTTATTATATTATTAAATTTTCAGCTCGAAATCAAGGAAATGCAATTTAGGCTAAATATGGTGACAAAGTGATGGAGCGCATGAGAAAAGTGCCTAGAATGCCTCGACCAAATTCTCACATGCAAGCAAATAATTTAAGCACAACCCTATAACAAACTCAAAACTCAGATATATAGAAACAAATGTCTAAGAAAGATATCAAACACAAAACCTCATCCTGATTATCGGCTTACGGTTGAACACTTCAAAGAAAATCATGATTTCCTTGATAATAAAATAGTTAGTAACTTGGTTTGAGTAAAAAAAAAAAACATGGCAAAAATATATTTTTCTTTCAAATGGGAGCATAACAAGCCAACCAATGCAAAAGATAGCCACCCAAAACATTCTCACCCCCTGCATTTAAAACAAGTATATTCTTGATGCTTGAAAGCAAAGTGCAAGTAAAAAATTAAAAGAGTAGAAAGCAGGAAACCCTAAAAAAGGAACCAACACCAAAAATACCTCCAACAAAAACAAAATAAAAAATAATTGAATGTAAAAACTATGTATGCGTTTGATAAGCTAAACATCAAGTAATTGACAAAATATCACAAGATAGAGCATCACAATAAAAGACAGAACAGTGCAAGACAAATTTGTATGGTATTGAATAATTTTTGGTCTTATAAAAAATTTTATGGACAAAAGACTATTTTGGTATTTTAGACAAATTGTACGTGGAACTAAAAGTTGTGATGTGGTTTAGTGAGGGACAAAATTTTAGTTTTTATCATGTCTCTTGCCTCTACTTTGTCTTGTCCCATAAACAATTTTATAAATCAAACACCATACAACTGAAGTTGTTTGGTCTTGTCCTTTATTTTTTTAGTAAATCAAACATACCGTATATGTTGTCTCACCTAAAACAGTTGTTTAATGTCTCGAACTTGATTGTTAAATTAGGAAGTTAAGAAAACTTTAATGAAAGAAATGTGCTTTTTAGGTATTCATCCTCGTCAATTCCACACCTTCAATTTTTCAGTTCCTCGTACAATTCAATACTCCCTTCTGTTTTAAATATAAGAAGAAGAAAAAAAAATTCAGGTTTATTGAATAACAAATGTATCTTATCTATAATATAGATTAAATACATCAGCAATCCAATGAATCTATAAAGAAAAAAATCTTATATTTATAACCGAAGGGTGTAAAACGATAAAAACAAATCAACAAAAAGGTCTTTCATAAAGAATAAAAATAAGTTGAATAGCTTTGGTGAAGTGACAAACTACTCTTGAAATTGCAATTGTTCTGTCTTAAAATCGTTGATTTTGGTTTTTCAAACTGTAGTATTTGGATTTCCAAAATCTATATTGAAAAATAATTTTCATTTACGACTAGGTCGCTCTCGCTCTCTTAGGTTTTATGACGCTGCCCAAAATTGTGCCAGATAGGCTATCAACCACGTCGCCTCCATGATAAAACAAACCAACTACAACTGTGTGATTAACTACTGCACTGTAGAGAATTGTTCGAGAATTACACCTTCAATATGATACTAAAATGACTCATATTTTAACACTAAAATCAATCAATTATGGTACTATGACCATTCTACCATGGTAGTATTGTGACCACTAAAATATGGTGTTACCACCGTTCTAGTATTTAACATCTCCAAATATCAATATGATATTTCAACCACTAAGAACACAAGCAGGGATGAAGAGAAGAATTGCTCTTTGGAATACTCTTCATTCCAAATGAGATGAAGAGAAGAAAAACTCGTCAACACAAGCCGCAGATGAAAGGATTCGAAGTTTTCAAAATACTTTTTAGTGTATGTAATGAAATATGTGAGCTTATAGAAAAAATCCACAGCTAATATGTGAGAAACTTTGGTAACAAGTAATTCACATATTAGATCTAGTACAAAAATATCTTAAATTGAGTGCCAAAATATGTCATATTGAGTACAAAAATATATTATATTATGCACCAAAATATATTTCAGATAAAGTAACAAAATATATTTTAGACTGCATACCAAAATATTTTAAATTGTGCACCAAAATATTTCAAATTGCACTCCAAAAGATTTTATCAAAACTCAAGGATTAAGAAAACACTTTATAATAATGATTCAATTAATTATTTAATTGAACATTTTGAAATAATAAAATATTTAAATATTTTTTTTCCCATCAGTGCTTACTTCGTTCGTTCACATAAATATGCATCCAATTTTATGTACAACCGTGTTATATAAACATCATCAATGTGTGTGATCCATCCAATGCAGGACTTCTCATTTTTCAATTCACATTATACTAGATCTACTTAACCAAAGAATTTATGTTTAGTCTTTTAACTTATTTTTCATACACGTTCTAACACTACACACAACTCTTTGAAAGGTTTTAAGTCCATCCGTAAAAATCCAAAGCTTAATTATAACCTAAGTAGAACCTCCTTAAAAAAAAATCAAATAAATAATATATTTTAATATTACAATGGGTATGTTAGAATCATGACGTTGAATTTCTAAAAATATTGTACACCCTCCGGTCACTATTATAAGCAAAAAACTATATTTTACATTCATTTAATTAATGATGTATGTAGTCTTTATTGTAGACCACATACATCATTTAATGAATGAATCTAAAATGTTGATTTTTGCTTATAATAGTGACCGGAGGGTGTAGCTTTTAAATATTGACAAACATAAACAAAATTATTCTCTCTTGAAGGATAACACAATTAAACCCATTCTTTCACTCATTCCCAATTTGACAACAATCTTTTTCAAATCCGTTATTATTTTCATTGTTTTAATTATCTGATTCAATTATTACTAATTTATTTTGAACTTTTCCCTTATTTGGCAAATTTTAATTTTTTCAGTTTTCCCTCTCTCAAAAAATTAACTCAGCGCCAGGTTCCAAATTTTCCCTCATTTTCTCACTTCTTTTTCTCGAGAAACTCCACCCAGAAAAATCACAGAAAAAAATTCACACCTCAATCCATGGTCGACGATGGCGAATTCTCCGGCACCATTTGTTCAATCTGCTACGAACCTCTCAACCCCGTTAACGAAGATCTTCAATGCGTATCAATCTGCGGTCACGTCTTTCACGAACTCTGGTAAATCTACAACTACCCTCTTCAATTTTCTCACATTAATCGAATCTTAAACCCTAAAAGTTTCGTTTTTTACCACTTTGTCTTGTTGGGTTAGTTCGATTTTGTGTCTGTATCACCTACACTTCTGGTGAAAGGTATGTTTGGTGTAATGGTGTTCGACATGTGTTCTGTGAGCTGAAAGTCTCGTTCTTTATCAATTTCTCTATTTGCATCGGTTTGATTTTGTGTTTTTTTTTCCCGGATAAAAAAATGTGGGTTTGTTTCATCGTGTTTTTTATTTTTATTTTTTTTGGATAAAAGATTGTGGGTTGATTTAATTGTGTTTTTTGAGGATAAACAAATGAGGGTTTGGTTGATTTTGTGTTTTTTGAGGATAAAAAATGTGGGTTTGCTTGATTTTGTGTTTTTTTGTTTGATTTTGTGTTTTTTGAGGATAAAAATGTGGGTTTGCTTGATTTTGTGTTTTTTTGTTTGATTTTGTGTTGTCTTGTGTAGTTTACAGCAATGGTTTGAGTACTGTAAGACACCGAAGAAGCATACTTGTCCTATTTGCAAGCAAGGATGTAAGGCGAAAGATGCGTGTCGGCTTTATTTTCAATCAATTGGAGATGTGAAGGAAGGTGTTGTTACTCAGAAGAATGTTGGTCTTGAAGAAGATTCTGGTGTTTTGAGGAAGGAAGTTAAGAGATTGGAGGGAAAAGTTTCGGGGCTTAGTACGGTTTTGGAGAAACAAACTAAGGAGTTAGATGAACTTAAAGATGAGGTATTTTCCAATTTCCTATAATTTATTTTTTTAGCTTAATTTGTTGGATAAATTGGGTGGTTTTGTTGATTTTTTTTTTAATTGCCGATAAATTTGGGATGGAAAAGGCACGCGAAGATTTATGTTTTGTTTGAAAAGGGAATGATTATTTCTAATATTTCTGCGAGAATGATTTTTACTATAACTGAGTCAATGCTTATGTTGAGTATGGTTCATATTCGATGATAAGCGGGAAGATGCTACGTGAGAGCACTTGCCCTTTGAGGCTGGTTCATTCATATTGTTGGTTATGATTTACAAATAGGAGAGTTTGGGGGTGAAGCCTTCTTTGGTACCAATTTAAGGATAAACTTTTAAATTAGACTGTACTCTTTAACCTCAAGACTCAAGTATTGCATAATAAAAACTATAATGATTAGTCGAACATTGTGATCAATCTTTTTATTTGTTGTGTGTTTATTATCGTCTACGTTATAGTTGGGTTTGTTGTTCTAGCAAGTACCCTAAATGCTTAAATTGCTTACGATTCAAATGTAGAAAGAAATACCCTAGAGCCCTTTGATAAGATGCTAAGGGTCAACCAGTGGTCTTGAGTCGAAATCCAACCCTGGCATGTAGTAGTGTTAAAAACTTTTGTTGTTAAGCTTTGCTGTCCATGTGACCTTACCTGATTTGAGAAATTAGTGTCTACAATTGTCCTTGGGAGATATTCCATTCACACCAAAAAAGTTATAGAGAGAAGTTCAAGATTCGTGCTTTTTCTTGTAACTTGTTATTTTATGTTTTGATTGAACAAATTAGTAAAACCTCAAGATGTTGATGCTTGAGCTTTGGACTAACAGGAATAAGAGGGTTAATAAGTGACGAGAGTCGAACTGGTTCCATGTTTTTCTTTTCAATAAAATGTACATCTTTACATTCAAATTGATTATTAGTTGATATCATCAAATAATAAGTTCGAGCAACAAAATTACTTGGTATTCTATTTCCACAGATATTTTCATACTTCTTTCAAATATAATAATAGTGATTGAATATGAAAAGGTCTTTCATATTTAGTAATCTATTTTAAAAATAATTAAATAATACTTTTGGTAATGGTATTCCTTCAGCTTTGTACTTGCAAGGAGCAGAAAAAGATAGAAATAGCATCAAAGATTGAAGCCTTGAAGCAAAAAACATCCTTACAATTCCAGCTTCATGTGAAATCAGAGGTAAATTATTCCGTAACCTTTCGTTCATTTGTGCTAAAATGATTATTTACAGCTCAAATCAACTTTAATTGATTTCATGCTGAATCAGGAGCTTGAGAAGTCAAATTTGGACCGTTTTAAATTGCAAGAGCGAAATATGGCTTTGGCTAAAGAACTTGCAGCATTAAAATTGTGAGTGGAGCTGCATTATGATTGAGTATCTATACTTTGTTTTATAATATTTTTCATAATTTTTTCTACTTTTTGCTTGCACTGTAGAGTGTCTGATCTGGACATTGGTGAAGACGAGGTTTTGAAGCTTGCCACTTTGGGTAATGGGACCAACAGTAAAGAAACAGTCGACACATTAACAAGATCTCTTGTCCTGCGGAACAGGTTAATCTTCCAAATCTTGCTTTATTCATAAAAAGCTAATTTGAAAAGTTATTTGGACTATAGTTTCCGTATGTGTTATGAGCTGGAATTTTTTTAGATCTGGCCGACGATCTGTCATGCTTGAGGTTTGGTGTTTGTGTGAAATTTAAATAGATCAGGTTTTCTCCTTGGTTCCCTCTCACCTTAGACCCGCTCATTCTCGATAATAGGAGAATGAGCCGGGTACACAGAGTATGAGCCGAGTACAATGGAACACCGTAGATGCATGTTTTTACTCGGTCAGTATGGCCCGAGATGAGTATCATTTTATAATGGTCGACAGCCTCCCAAGCATAAGGCTGTAAGGGTTAAGTGCTTAAGGAATTTTTCCAATTTAGATATATGAACTGCAAAGTTTATGATGGTCCAATATGATTTTGAAATCAACGACTGTTTTATTTTTGGGATTTTGCTTGCAGTACTATTCTGTATATTGAAGCCACTGTTCAAGTTTAGCCCTTCAATTTGAAATTTGTTGGCTTAAATTTTCTATGCTTTTCTCGGAATTTAAATTGTGGTTGCATCTATTTTGGCAGGAGTTACAAAGAGTTAATGACCAAGTGTAATCTTCTGGGGAGAGGTGAGGCTCGTTATAGTAAAAAGCTTGAGAAGGCTAATGAGAAGATTATTAAACTGAAGGTAAGCACATGATGTGGAATACTTGCCACTCCCTCTTTCTCATATTAAGTGTCCCGTTTGGAATATTTACATGTCTTAAATTACTGGTTACTTTAAAATACCATGTACGAATTACTTTTTTGTTTTTGTTTTTGAGGGGACCATGTATGAATTACTCCTTTTCTTTCTAATAATACTGTTATTTATTTGCATCCTAACTAAGCTTATATTAATTAGTTCGTCTTTCTACTTAATTACTCCGTTAACTACTACATCAGTAGGGTATTTCAGGCAAGTAGGAAAGTTTCATCGTATGAATCAATATATTCAATGATTTTCTTAAGAGCTGTGCATAAACTTAAACTAGCGAGTAGCGATAGAGGGAGTAGTTGATAATTTCATTATTTGCCGTTTGTATGGATTATTAACTCTTAGACTTTTGTTGGCATCGTTAGGCAAGGCTACAAGAACTGGAGACAACAATGGAAGTAAAAGAGAATGAATATTTGAAGCATCTAAAAGTTGCCAAGAATATTGAAAACAAAATCAATTCTAATTCTGATGTATTGATGGCTAACACATTTTCTTCAAAAGAGCAAAACAAACAAAGCACAACACCCAAATCTGGAATGGATTTGAATAAGAATGACAACAACAAATCTTTACAATCTCTGAAGATAGAGAACTCCAAAACAGCAAAAAATAAAGATGTGAATATTAGCAACAGAAGGAAAACTACCTTATCTCTTGATGAAGATATAGATTGCATCATTATTGATGAAGAAGAATACAAAGAGCCAGAAGCAGCATCTGGCACAAAGACTAAAACATCATTGCAAGGAATATGTAATTTGGCTGAGTCTTCAAGATTTGATATTGACACTGAAATGGCTGCCATTACTGCTGGCACTACGAATGAAGACGTGACTCTACAAGCTAATGCTAAACAAGCTCAACCCATGGTCAACATTAGAAAGGAGTCACCTTTAACAACTTCAAGTTCAGGTATGCTGTGAGTTGACTTTTAAAATGGGCATATTTTTCTTACACCTTTTATAATACATACTGTGTAGAGTTTGACATCGTTTAGGTAAACAACTTAATTCAGCGCTTATAAGTTATAACACAAGCACTTATTATACTACTGTTTATGTATAAGTTATTTCTATTACAAAAGATAAAATAAAGGAACTGTTTTCATTAGTTATCAGGGGAGCTTATGCAAATAAGTTGAAAACAACTTACTTATAAACTGTTTTCATAAGTTCTCCTAAACAGTCTCAGAAGTGCTTATACAGGTAGATAAACTCAAATAATTCAATCCAAGTAGGCATTTTGTTGGGAAACGCTGAATTAAACTTAAAATTGAATTTCTTTCATTCTCCTTAATCTCCAGTGGACATCTGCTTTTCTGGTGGATTACTTGGTCCTGATGGAACTCAACGATTCTTGGGTAAATGGTGCAAACGTGGACAAACTGGTGAATCAACATCCACAAAAGGGAATTTGATATCTGTAGGAGCCGATGGTAGAGGTGGAACAGTCAAAGTTCTAAGGAATCCAAGCCAAGCCTTCTCGGTGAGTTATGTAATTTTGTTGAAGAATTCAATTTTAATGCAATGCAATTCTATAGATGTTCTATATCTTATCCACACTTCCTTGATTTGTTTGAAATTAGATTAGATGTACCATCTTCCGGTGAACGTGCATATTCTCTTCTATAAGAGTTAATGGATCAATATATAGTTTTGTTACTGTAGAATTTGAAGATTCCTCCCCCACAGTTTTTATTACTTTTCTCTTTTATTGACCTACCTTTGCAACTATCATTTTTGTCTTGATCTACACTCTTAAAGTTTGTTGACCTACTTTTTTTCATCTTTCATTTATAATAGACACATGGAAGTTTCTCCCTAACCTTATTTCTACCAGCTGAAATGTCAGTTAATCAGATTAAAATTGGTAGTTACTTTTGGAGTTCCCTTTATACTGTGGTAGCAGTAGTATCTGCACTATATTGTTGAGCTGTTAAATCTTTATTGGCTGTATTTTCTGGTCTTCAAATACTCCCTAAGGGCTTATTTGCGCATTCATTTGCTTAGATCTGTAACTGACTTCAGAAGTTTGTGTTTTGCAGGATGGTAAGGAAACTTCAGTAGCTTCAAAAAGGTTGAAGCTTGGACCTAATAAAGCTAGTTCGCAATCCCGGGGATGCTTGCAGATGGAACACTTTTTTGGAAGGGTCAGTCAGTAATTTTTTGTTCTGTGTTTTGGCCTTGTGATGTCTTTGTTGCGAAGACCAAAGGAATGCATCCAATGTCAAGGACAACAGTAGAAGATTGTATATCTTTTGTTTTTCGTTTTAGAAAGTTTTCATAAGTCTGGATCCAAAACTTCTTTTCATAAACTACGTAATTGATTTGATTCAGGATCAAACCAAATATCAAAGTGTTTTTTGATTTTTGGACTGTGCTGCTTTTAGGTTCTATCTTTGACCAAATTTTGGCCACATTGGCAACAATGGTATTTAAATGAGCTATATCTATTTAAACATGTTTATTGTGAAGATAGGCTGGTCTCCCAAGTTTCTTTAAGAACTTTTGTGTCATGAATTCATATTTCTACACACCAAAGTATATTCATATTAATACAGGATCATCATTATAAAGATTTGGATTGCATGTAGTCACAACCTCATGCAAATTAGTGGCCGTTGGACTGCGATCAAATGACTTACAAACAAGACGATTTTGGTCTAACTACCACCGATGTGTTGACTCAATAGGTAAAATTGTGACTGCTATATCTAGTAGCAGCAGCAGCAGTTTATTGAACTAATGTCAGAAAAGTAGTTTATATATATCCACCTAGAACGTTTTACATTGCAACAACAATTCAAGGTGAAAAATGTTTGATGGTACGACAAAGTAACAAGCACAAATAAACTCGAAATATCTCAAACTGTTTGATGAAAATAGAATACATTTTTTTACAGAAATACAAAGCAAACTTATTTATACAATTTTTTAAGAGGAATAAAATGAAAAACTAAGACATTTGAAGAGATCAAATCATATTAACCCAAAAAGAAAATACTCAAAAAAAAAAAAATGATGCTTTATAAACCTTATTTTCTTACACGTTACACGAACCCTCTCTTTTAAAACCCAGTTCAATAATGCATGTTGTCAGTATAGTCAATTCAGCATATGCTGCTAACTTCGACTGTGATGTCGTTGATTAATAAGGTCAGTTCGGAGTTTCTTTCTTTAATTTTGTCTTTGATTTGTTGCACTCGAAGTTTTGTTTGTTTTATCTTATTGAATTCATTGTTTGGTTTCTATTGTTTTTGCATAAGATTTATAGTGATAAGAAAGTATTGAATCTCAATTTTGTATGTGATGTTGAAACAGATAGAGTAGTTTATGCTTGGGCGGAAAAATATCTCACTGTTAGTGTTTTAACGTTACCATTAGCAACAATAGCTACACTTGTTGAACAACCTTGTTAAGAAGACTCTTTTATTGGCAATGTAAGAATTGGTGGTTTTAATAGCTTACTAGACTCTTTGAACACAATTTCCCCTGATTACTGATTACCTGTGAAAAGATCATTCTGAAACGATGTTGTCATGTTCGGAAAATACTTAAGAAAGCCACTTTAAAATCTCAAACTCAATCTTGCAAATATTCCATTATTTCCACTTTTGAAGGTAAATGCGTGTGTGGTGGAACTCTCAATCACAAAGTAAAGTTGACACATAGTGGAAATTGTTTTGTTAGGAATACAGTTATGAACGATAGTATCAGCGAATGTTGGTCACGATTTTGTCGAACACTTGCTTACATTCAGGGAGCGTTGTAAGAAAGCTCGCTCAACTGATGAAGGCATTAAATATTGCCAATACACATGAAAGGATACATATTGTTGTCATGAGTCGATGTCTCGATGACTTGTTTCAAACAGTCACTTAGAAGAGGTATGAGTCAATGGTTTTGTTTAAGTGGTTGTTACTTGCTATTGTGACAAATTGACGTGCTTTTGACCAAATTTCAACTATAAATGGTTTGCACCTTTAGGTGTGAATGTCTGTCTATTAGTGTTTTTTTTCCCTCCTCTAATGATCTCAGTAGGGTGGGTGAATAGTGAAAGTATAGTTATTGATGTCATCCGTATTATTGAATTCGGTAACATGAGATACACTAACTTTTTTGTTTTGACATATTTACTAGGCTGGGGTGGACCTTGTGGGTATGTATGTTTACCAGAATGCATACTTAGAGTTCTTCTGCTCGAAGGAAAAGCTGGATGCACTTATTGAGAAATCTAAGGATCGACCATTCCTAACTTATATGGCTATGAATAAAGAAGGGATATGGAAATCTAATGCCGGCCAAACCGATGTGAATGCTGTGACATGGGGGGTCTTCCCAGCTAAGGAAATAATACAACCAACCATTGTAGATCCTGCAGCTTCAACGTGTGGAAGGATGAGGCATTTGAAATTTGGTCAAGAGGATGGGCAAGCTTATACTCTGATGCTGATGCATCCAGGAAATTGGTTGAAGAGGTTAGTGTGTAGATTGACGAATCCTTTAAAGCTTGCACATAACTTTCTTAGAAATACTATAGGGCCTGTTTGGTTCCCACATACTTGTTTTAAAAAAATAAAACACAATCAAACAAATGTTTTAAAAACCTAATCGGACATTGAATCAGCCAGACCTCCAAGTTGGAAAGAAACCGCACGATCAAACTGTTCAAAAATCGATCCGTTGAGAGTGAGGGTTTGTGATTCAATCTGGTTTGGTTTTTCTATTGAAACATTGAATCAAACAACCTCATTTTTTGTTTTTGCCTGTAGAGGTTTCAGAGTTTTGATAATTCTTTCCAATCGTGTCACAGGTGGGCAGCAGCCACTTCTTGGTCAGCTTGGTGGACAACGATTACGTCAATGGTGATCTTTTTGGTCTGTTAGCTGATTTCTGACACGAGCTTCTTAATATATTAGTCCTTTAAACGAAGCCAATTCTGTTGCTCGTCCGGTTTTTCCTTTCTTTTCTTTTCTTTTTTCCGCTTAAACGTGATTATTCATATTATATAGATGATTGAATGTTGGAGTGTCAAATTAATTGTCTGGAATATATGGCAAACATGATAATGTTGTCATGTTTTAGACTCTCACGAGTAATCTGTAATTTCATAAATCACATTGACTTGAAGCACAAGTCGCTTATTCCTTTGAATTTCGTGGTTGTATGAGACTGAAATCGTACATCATACGGTCTTCTAAGCATATGTTTTTAGCAAGTTAGTACTTTCAGTTTGTTTGCAACAAATTGATTTTTAAATCATAAAACGTCCTCCATGATTTCCCCTTTTCCCCATCAAACTCTGTTTAAATAGCAGGTCCATAGAGTGTTTATTGACACACTTCTGCACATTTTCTTCTTTCTAAATTCAAACCTAATCTAACAAATAAAGATTTCATCAACAACATTTTAAACCAACTAATTAATTGATTATGTTTCAAACAAAAATTGGATAATACACATGAAACCTAGTTTTGAAAGCAATCAATTTGAACTTGCCACCTAAACCTTTAACGGCCATGAAATCACATGTTAATGGCCATTTAGTATTATTATTATTTTTGAAATAATTAACTTATTATAAACATCTAACTTAAAGGACCGCAAAAATGTATTTAATAAAATAAATTGTCAACAATACCTTATAAACAAGTGCTTAATTTTACTTCGTTGTCAGTTTGTCTATGATTAAAATAAAAGCGATTACCACAATAAAATAATTTAGAGTTTATATAAGTGCTTAATTTTACTTCATTGGAATCTTTTCTTGTGTGTGTGATCAAGACACAAAAATTGCGCAGGGCAAAGAGCCTTTAAAACAAATACCATAATAAAAAGTCTTCATAAGTTAAAGTTTGTCCATGGGACCAACATTTTTGCTTTCCATAAATATTTTGAAAAACAGATAACAACTTGTAAATTTTACTGTTGGAACTATATTTTTTCTAAATTTCAGCAAAGAGCAAGGTACTAATGAGCAAAGATACCAACCATAAAAAATTTTTGGAAACTTGAATTGGTGGGGTGCGCCAAACCAATGCTATAGTGCAACGCAATAGTGACACTCAAGAAGCCTAGTAGCAAGCTACTAAAATGGCTTCTCCCCATCAAAAAAGTAATTTAATATCGTGTGAACCATTTGTCCACATATAAGATATTAAACTGATAAGAACAGATACTACACTTGATCTTAGCCAAAAGGTCGAGAAAGGTATGAGTTACAACATGAGCTCCTATTGCTTTTATATCTGACATGTTCTCGGTTGTTTTCTTGATTCCTCGATGTGGGACTTATTTTTATCATTGTATGTATATATGTTGCAAAGGCCACCAAAGAGCAATTACCAAGCTATATGGCAACATAGAGCACACTAAATCATTTCAACAATTCATCCATTAATATGCAGATTATAGTATTGCTGATTTAAACAATAATATGCAGAATAAATCCTGAAAAACAATGCACAAAACTTGAAGCAAACCTTTTCTCAAAACTCGGTGTCCGGCCCGATGATAGACTAATTCGAGAGGTTCAATCCCACCATCCACTTCACATCATAGGTCATCCAATATGAACATCATAGATCAGTATAGGCACCATTTGATCGGTATGACATATTTGAAAACCAATTGATGTCTTTTACCCATTCAAGAAGCATACAAAACTAGAACATAAAGTGAAAGTTTCGATGCTAATACAGTTACAGCGTTACTCTATAAAGAAAGTAAAAGTTGCATAAATTTCAAAACTTGTTTGCTAGCAGCTTTAATATGATCATAGGTTATTATTATCCAATCCTAGAATTGAAGGTAATAGTAGAATCTGATTTGACTTGATGCAAACTCATATCAATATATGAATTCCATAAACAAATGTCATAGTACGTAGAACAATGTAAGGAAGTATCTACATCAACAAACTCATATCATAGAGGAGAGACATATGCACACAGAATTTGAGGTTTCAAACTGAAAGGGAAAACTATGTGCTGGAGTCAGATTTTTGTATATAAACTGAAAGGGAACACGAAGAATCTCAATGATGCACATGTTGATCAAAATCCAATTTAATGGGGAAGAAGTAGAAGCGGTTCAACCTAGCCTAGCCTAACGATAGTTCCTAACAAAAGAAAAGTCACAGTTGAAAGCGGTAGCTTTTTCGCTCCAAGGACAACTTCAGTCGCCTACCAACTCTAAGAACTGTATTGTCTAACAAGGAAACAATACTGAAAGCTAAGATGCCAATTACCTGATACTATTTGATTCTAACATTCCATGTAATGCAATAATAAAAGTCCATATTTTCAAGTTGCTACCTATGCAATGTTATTGGTCCAGGTTTGAATGGCATAAGGGTTAACATTCCTTATTTGTTGATCCAAACTGGGCAAAAATGGTTGTACTATGCCAAATAAAAGCTTTAATATTGATATTTTAATAGCACTTTGTAGTTTGTATAATAAGCCCTGTAGAAGTCTGCAGAGGCTTTAAATAGCGATTTTGGAAACAAGCACTACAAAATGAAACTTCTACAGTGTATAATCTTTTGTAAAAAAAGTGGCATAAACAATACAACCACAAATCCTGGACACATAACAATGAATTTGTGTGAAAAACAAACTTTTAATTCAAATTAGCAGTATTGGTGTTCAACATTTCATATTCTTATTGCATGTATGGTTCGAGTGAGAAATCCTGGACTCATTTTTTTTTTAAACTTTATAATTTTCTATGTCTTAAAATAATTGTCATTTTAGTATACAGTCAATATGAGTGTTTTAATAAATGATATTAATTTTAACATTGAAATCAACCACAGTTGGTCCTTGTTTCAACAAGCATATATACATATAGAAAAATAAATAAGTGGATCATCGATGGGCCAAACCGACGAGCTTAGGGAGCGAGTCTTCGATTTTGATATTTTTGTTTTAATAGAAGAAATAGGAATAAAAAAAGCAACCTAACATACTAGGGGTCTATAAGACACGGTTCGGTCTTGTAACCCGTCTTGACCTAGACCCAAACACAATGGTTGGGTTTGACCCGTTCAGAAAAGAAAGTGGGGATAAAATTAGGAACAAAACATGAACACAACTAAAATTAGAGTCGAATTATCACTCAGATTACCCGTCCTATCCCAATTTAGTTTGAGGACAAACTCATTACACACTCAATATCTATGCTCCATGTACCTATCTTCCCTATGAACAGTATTCCTCATAGTTGTTATCTTGCATTCTCTCAGACATTAAAAGATGCTCTTTATTGGGTGATTGTTGATCCAGGTTCTGTAGGTCCGAGTTCAGTTGTTATTGCTTCCTCGTTGCACATTACATGCATTTTAGCCTCAAACTAGGAAAGATTGGCGGTCTGGAAAAATCGGAAGTCCTTGCAATAACATCATATTCTGGGTTGCTTGACTAAATGGAGAAAAGCTGACGGTTTCGCCAAGTTGGTTTATAGTGTGTTGGGAGGGTCTGGACATGATGATATGGGTAATGAAGGAGATTATTTTAAGGAGAAAGACAAAAAGATGGGTACTAACATCAGACAATGCTTTCATAAGGTTGTTGATAGACACTTCACAACATCGGTGAAGGTGTTGGGTCATCCAGAATAGCCCCATATAATGAAAATACCATAGATATTTTCAAGGTCAAACACTCGTATCAGTCACCTCCCTCTATGTTGACCACCATATTTTCTGACGCTCCCCTTGTGGCTAAAGTCTACACCGTTTTCAGGTTCCTTAATACATTTCCTAAATGGACATCTTGTGGTAGAGATCGTTTACGAGTCCAACACCTATTAGACACATTGTGTGGATAAGGTTTAGTTGTGGCAAAATATCTTCTATGTGCATCATTTTAGTGGTTAACCTATGGCTAGACGAAAGATGCCCCTCACGTTTGGTCGAGTTTGTTGATTTTCACCTTCAATACCATTGTTAAAGCCTAATGGTGAAATACACCATATTACAATAGGTATTATTTGGAGACGTCTGACATCCAAAGTTTTTATGAAAGGAGTTGGTAAAAATATGGCTAAATATCTCTATGACTTTCAGTTTGGTGTTGGGGCTCCATGTAACGCCCTAGTTGTTTTATTTAATTATTTTGATTTATGTGGAGTATATATATATATATATATATATATTTATATATATGCGTGATTTTTGGGTGAATTATGTGGTGTATTATTTTATTATATGGTTTATTTGATAATAATTAGAATAAGTATGAAATAATAATTATTTTTGGTGTTTTGGGAATTAATAGAATTTATTAAAATTAAAGGGAGTTAAGTGTAATAATGAGGAGTTGAGAAGGCAGTTAAGATAGAAAGAATAGAGTCAGAAACACTTTTACGTGAAAACTGACAGTTTTGGGAGAAAGGAGGGAAGAGCAAGTAGAACTCAAGAAACCAGATTGCTGTGCATTTCATTCTGCAATTCTAAGGTACGGTTGAGGTTTACTTCAATTGTGTAGATTTTAAAGTCTGATTTTGTGTTTAACAGGTTTTGGAGTGAAATTGAGGAATTGGGTATAAATTGAATTAATGTTTTTTGGGGTAGATATTACTATTGTGATGTTAGAATTTGGTTTGGGTTGCATAGAAACATTCATTTCTCATCTGTAAACTGATTTGGGGAGTGATTGGAAGGAAAATGGGATTTTTGGGAAAAACCAGTTTTCTGCCCGTATAGAAGTTCATCGCTCGCCTCGCGAGTAGCCTTGCTCACCATGGCGAGTGAGCAACTTCATAGCTCGCCTCGCGAGCAGACCAACTCGCCATGGCGAGTAGCCCAGATCAAAACTTGATTTTTGAAAAGTCGTTATAAGATGTTTTGGGGATGGTTTAAGGTACCTAAATGATATTAATGATGACTGGAACAAGTTTTAGGTTAAAAAGATGAATAGGGAACTTAGAATTAGGATTTGAGTGAGAAATGTCATTTTTCCCGAGAGCACCTGATTTTCATTCGCCTTGAACTCGCCATGGCGAGCTAGTGTTTTTGTGAACTCGCCATGGCGAGTAGTTGTGCTCGCGAGGCGAGTTGCACAGTTCCTGAGTGCTGTTTGCTTGCATGAATGGTAATGATTGAGTGTTGTTGTTTAAGCATAATTATATTTAATTGTGCATATTTCTGGATGGTTGAATCTCTGTTGATTGTTGATTGATGTTGAGGAATGAAATGTATGTTTTAACCATTAATCATACATGTTGTTTAAGTGGAGTCACATGGAGTTGCATTGCATGGTCAGTTGTATGTAGATATACACAAGTAGGTCCATTGCATATGCATAAAACAGCGGAGATGACTCATGCCCTGGAGTACTAGTTGCTCAACAGCGGTGAGGGCTTCGGTCCTAATGAATGCTTTAACCATTCAAAAGCGGTGAGGGCTTCGGTCCTGTTTGGTACCACATGCATATTTGCATCCATTGAGAAGTCTAAGGTGTTGTCTTAGCAGTGTTGTCATGACATTTGCATGAGTCTTAGTTGTTGATTGTGGTTGTTACTTGATGATGATGATGTTGTTGGTGAATATGTACATTGTATATATATACTTGTTAAGTGGATTATGATGATGTTGTTGTTGCTTGTGAATTATATATATATATATATATATATATATATATATGTTTGCAAGATGATGTGTTTGTTGATTAGGGTGTTAGATTCAATTGAAGATTTTAATATCTATATTTATTGTTGTGAATCTCACCCCTTCTGCTTGAAAATGTTGCCCTTCCTATGGGTAACTTGCAGATGATCCTGAGTAGTTGGTGGTGGCTCAATGTCGTGTCTAGGGCTCTGATACGTGGGATGAGAATTATTATTTATATTATTGTTGTTTTTCCTTTCCATGTATCAGATTTTGGAATTGTGTTGTGGAGCCTTTTATTGTCTTTTGAACAACGTTGTTGACTTATGCTAAGGCCTTTAATGCCATAGATTGTTGTTGGATGTTTATGAGGTTTTGGATTTGAAAACTATTCCGCTGCTATGTTTTCATATATATCAAGTTGTTTGATTAAATAGTTTTATTTTCTATTTAAGAAATTTTGAAATGACGTGTGGCATGCCCGTTGTGGAATTACTTTGATGAATATTTGCTATTTAATTGTTTTTGGGTAACGGGGTGTTATAATTTGGTATCAGAGCCTGGTTGGTCCGTCCGGCCAAGTAGTAGAGTCGTGTTGAGCCACCTAGGATAGAGTGTCAACTTTAATGTTGCTTTTTGTTGTTGTTCTGAGTTGTTGTTTCTCGTGTAGAACTTTGAGATGACTGGAAGTAGTGATGCTGCCCTTGTTGCTGCGCTTGAGGCTGTAGCTCAAGCTGTTCAACAGCAACCTAAGGTTGAGACTGGTAGTGATGGAACCAGGATGCTGGAAACTTTTTTGAGGAATCATCCACCGACATTCAAGGGTAGGTATGATCCTGATGGTGCTCAGAAATGGCTGAAGGAGATTGAAAGGATATTCAGGGTTATGTAGTGTTCTGAGACACAGAAGGTGCGGTTTGGGACGCACATGTTAGCGGAGGAGGCTGATGACTGGTGGGTGAGTCTGTTGCCTGTATTGGAACAAGATGATGCTGTGGTAACTTGGGCTATGTTCAGGAAGGAGTTTCTGGGCAGGTATTTTCCAGAGGATGTCAGAGGTAAGAAAGAGATTGAGTTTCTGGAGTTGAAACAGGGTGACATGTCCGTCACGGAGTATGCTGCTAAGTTTGTGGAACTTGCCACGTTCTACCCTCATTACAGTGCGGAGACAGCTGAGTTCTCCAAGTGCATCAAATTCGAGAATGGGTTGAGGGCTGACATCAAAAGAGCTATTGGGTATCAGCAGATCAGAGTCTTTTCTGAGTTGGTTAGCAGGTGTAGGATCTATGAAGAAGACACCAAGGCTCATTACAAGATAATGAGTGAGAGGAGGGGTAAGGGACAGCAGAATCGTCCTAAGCCTTACAGTGCTCCTGCTGACAAAGGAAAGCAGAAGATGAGTGATGATAGGAGGCCCAAGAGGAGAGATGCTCCTGTTGAGATTGTTTGTTACAAGTGTGGTGAGAAAGGCCACAAGAGTAATGTTTGTGGTAAAGATGATAGGAAATGCTTCAGGTGTGGTCAGAAGGGTCACAGTCTAGCTGAATGCAAGCGTGGGGATATTGTCTGCTACAATTGCAATGGGGAAGGTCATATCAGTTCACAATGTCCTGAGCCGAAGAAGGCTAGAACTGGTGGGAAGGTGTTTGCTTTGACCGGTACGCAGACTACCAATGAGGACCGACTTATCAGAGGTACTTGTTTCTTTAATAGTACTCCTTTAATTGCTATTATTGATACTGGTGCTACTCATTGTTTTATTGCTATTGAATGTGCCTATAAGTTGGGTTTGGATGTATCTGATATGAAAGGGGAAATGGTTGTTGAAACTCCAGCTAAGGGTTCAGTAACCACTTCTCTTGTTTGTCTGCGGTGTCCTATATCTATGTTTGGTAGAGATTTTGTGATTGATTTAGTTTGTCTGCCGTTGACGGGTATGGATGTAATCTTTGGAATGAATTGATTAGAGTATAACCGAGTTCATATCAACTGCTATAGTAAGACGGTGCATTTTTCTTCTGCTGAGAAAGAAGGTGAAGTTGAGCTTCTATCTACAAAACAGATGAAACAGTTTGAACGTGATAAAATTTTGATGTATTCTCTAATGGCACAATTGTCGTTAGAAAATCAAGCTGTGATTGATGGGTTACCTGTAGTGAATGAATTTCCAGAAGTATTTCCTGATGAGATTCCTAATGTGCCACCAGAGAGGGAGGTTGAATTTTCAATTGACCTTGTTCCAGGAACGAAGCCGGTGTCGATGGCACTGTACCGTATGTCAGCTTCCGAGTTAGCTGAATTGAAGAAACAGTTGGAGGACCTGTTAGATAAGAAATTTGTAAGACCCAGTGTTTCACCTTGGGGAGCACCGGTGTTATTGGTTAAGAAGAAGGATGGTAGTATGAGACTGTGCATTGATTACCGTCAGTTGAACAAGGTTACGATAAAGAACAGGTATCCGCTTCCGAGAATTGACGACTTGATGGATCAATTGGTTGGTGCTAAGATTTTTAGTAAGATTGATTTGAGGTCTGGTTATCATCAGATAAAGGTGAAGGATGAGGATATGCAGAAGACGGCCTTTAGGACACGTTATGGTCATTACGAGTACAAAGTGATGCCTTTCGGTGTTACTAACGCGCCTGGTGTGTTTATGGAGTACATGAACCGAATCTTCCATGCTGGATAAGTTTGTTGTGGTGTTCATTGATGATATCTTGATTTATTCCAAGAATGAAGAGGAGCATGCAGAGCACCTGAGAATTGTATTGCAAGTGTTGAAGGAAAAGAGGTTGTATGCAAAGTTGTCAAAATGTGAGTTCTGGTTAAGTGAAGTAAGCTTTCTGGGTCACATTATTTCTGGTAGTGGTATTGCAGTGGATCCTTCAAAGGTTGATGCGGTGTCACAGTGGGAGACTCCAAAGTCGGTAACTGAGATCAGAAGTTTTCTGGGTTTGGCTGGTTATTACCGCAGGTTCATAGAAGGGTTTTCGAAATTGGCTCTTCCGTTGACACAGTTGACCTGTAAGGGTAAATCTTTTGTATGTAATGCTCAGTGTGAGAGTAGTTTCAATGAATTGAAGCGAAGATTGACAACTGCTCCTGTTTTGATTTTGCCTAAACCAGAAGAACCATTTGTTGTGTACTGTGATGCATCTAAGCTGGGCTTAGGTGGTGTTCTGATGCAAGATGGTAAGGTGGTAGCATATGCTTCTAGGCAATTGCGTGTTCATGAGAAGAATTATCCTACACATGATCTGGAATTGGCTGCAGTGGTTTTTGTTTTGAAAATTTGGAGGCATTATTTGTACGGTTCCAAATTTGAGGTGTTCAGTGATCATAAAAGTTTGAAGTATTTATTTGACCAGAAGGAACTGGACATGAGGCAGAGGAGATGGTTAGAGTTACTGAAAGATTATGATTTTGGCTTGAATTACCATCCTGGTAAGGCCAATGTAGTTGCTGATGCTTTGAGCAGGAAAACTTTGCACATGTCTGCTTTAATGGTGAAGGAGTTCGAATTGTTAGAACAGTTCAGAGACATGAGTCTTGTCTGTGAATTGTCACCTCATAGTATACAGTTGGGGATGCTGAAGATTGATAGTGACTTCTTGAACAGTATCCGAGAAGCTCAGAAAGTGGATTTGAAGTTTGTTGATTTAATGGCTTCAGGTAATGACACTGAGGATAGTGGTTTTAAGGTTGATGATCAGGGTGTGCTGAGGTTCAGAGGAAGAGTTTGTATTCCTCACAATGATGATTTGAAGAAGTTGATTCTTGAGGAGAGTCACAAGAGTAGGTTGAGTATTCACCCGGGGCTACAAAAATGTACCATGATTTGAAGAAACTGTTTTGGTGGTCCGGTTTGAAAAGAGATGTTGCTCAGTTTGTTTATGCATGTTTGATTTGTCAGAAGTCCAAGGTTGAGCATCAGAAGCCTGCAGGGTTGTTGACACCGTTGGATGTACCGGAGTGGAAGTGGGACAATATCTCTATGGATTTTTTGACGAGTTTACCGAACACTTCGAGAGCGCACGACGTTGTTTGGGTTGTTGTCGACCGGTTGACGAAGTCGGCACACTTCATTCCTATCAATATCAGTTATCCGGTAGCGCAGTTAGCAGAGATTTATATTCACAGTGTGGTGAAGCTTCATGGTGTTCCGTCAAGTATTGTGTCGGATAGAGATCCGAGGTTCACTTCTAGGTTCTGGAAGAGTTTACAGGACGCCTTGGGTTCGAAGTTGAGGTTGAGTTCGGCTTATCATCCTCAAACATATGGTCAGTCGGAGAGAACAATTCAATCATTGGAAGATTTGTTGAGGGTGTGTGTGCTTGAACAAGGTGGAGCTTGGGATAGTCACTTGCCTTTGATTGAGTTCACTTATAACAACAGCTATCACTCGAGTATTGGTATGGCACCGTTCGAAGCCTTGTATGGTCGGAGGTGTAGGACTCCTTTATGCTGGTTTGAGTCGGGTGAGAGTGTTGTGTTGGGATCGGACTTGGTTCATGAGACTACTGAGAAAGTCAGGTTGATAAGAGAAAAGATGAAAGCTTCGCAGAGTCGACAGAAGAGTTACCATGACAAGCGAAGAAAGGATATTGAGTTTCAGGAGCGTGATCATGTTTTTCTGAGAGTCACTCCTTTGACGGGTGTTGGACGTGCTTTGAAGTCGAGGAAGTTGACTCCTAAGTTCATTGGTCCGTATCAGATTTCAGAGAGAGTTGGTACAGTGGCATATAGAGTTGGTTTGCCACCACATCTTTCGAACTTGCATGATGTGTTCCATGTTTCTCAACTTCGGAAGTATGTAGCGGATCCTTCACATGTGATTCTGAGGGATGATGATGTGCAGGTTAGGGACAACCTGACAGTTGAGACTATGACGTTGAGGATTGATGATAGAAAGGTGAAGTCCTTGAGAGGTAAGGAGATATCTCTTGTGAGAGTCGTTCGGGGTGGAGCGACTGGTGAAAGTTTGACTTGGGAGCTGGAGAGTAGGATGCGAGAGTCGTATCCGGAGTTGTTTGCTTGAGGTAAGATTTTGAGGACGAAATTATATGATTTGGGGAGAGTTGTAACGCCCTAGTTGTTTTATTTAATTATTTTGATTTATGTGGAGTATATATATATATATATATATTTATATATATGCGTGAATTTTGGGTGAATTATGTGGTGTATTATTTTATTATATGGTTTATTTGATAATAATTAGAATAAGTATGAAATAATAATTATTTTTGGTGTTTTGGGAATTAATAGAATTTATTAAAATTAAAGGGAGTTAAGTGTAATAATGGGGAGTTGAGAAGGCAGTTAAGATAGAAAGAATAGAGTCAGAAACACTTTTACGTGAAAACTGACAGTTTTGGGAGAAAGGAGGGAAGAGCAAGTAGAACTCAAGAAACCAGATTGCTGTGCATTTCTTTCTGCAATTCTAAGGTAAGGGTGAGGTTTACTTCAATAGTGTAGATTTTAAAGTCTGATTTTGTGTTTAACAGGTTTTGGAGTGAAATTGAGGAATTGGGTATAAATTGAATTAATGGTTTTTGGGGTAGATATTGCTGTTGTGATGTTAGAATTTGGTTTGGGTTGCATAGAAACATTCATTTCTCATCTGTAAACTGATTTGGGGAGTGATTGGAAGGAAAATGAGATTTTTGGGAAAAACCAGTTTTCTGCCCGTATAGAAGTTCATCGCTCGCCTCGCGAGTAGCCTTGCTCGCCATGGCGAGTGAGCAACTTCATAGCTCGCCTCGCGAGCAGACCAACTCGCCATGGCGAGTAGCCCAGATCAAAACTTGATTTTTGAAAAGTCGTTATAAGATGTTTTGGGGATGGTTTAAGGTACCTAAATGATATTAATGATGACTGGAACAAGTTTTAGGTTAAAAAGATGAATAGGGAACTTAGAATTGGGATTTAAGTGAGAAATGTCATTTTTCCCGAGAGCACCTGATTTTCATTCGCCTCGAGTTCGCCTTGAACTCGCCATGGCGAGCTAGTGTTTTTGTGAACTCGCCATGGCGAGTAGTTGTGCTCGCGAGGCGAGTTGCACAGTTCCTGAGTGCTGTTTGCTTGCATGAATGGTAATGATTGAGTGTTGTTGTTTAAGCATAATTATATTTAATTGTGCATATTTCTGGATGGTTGAATCTCTGTTGATTGTTGATTGATGTTGAGGAATGAAATGTATGTTTTAACTATTAATCATACATGTTGTTTAAGTGGAGTCACATGGAGTTGCATTGCATGGTCAGTTGTATGTAGATATACACAAGTAGATCCATTGCATATGCATAAAACAACGGAGAGGACTCATGCCCTGGAGTACTAGTTGCTCAACAGCGGTGAGGGCTTCGGTCCTGATGAATGCTTTAACCATTCAAAAGCGGTGAGGGCTTCGGTCCTGTTTGGTACCACATGCATATTTGCATCCATTGAGAAGTCTAAGGTGTTGTCTTAGCAGTGTTGTCATGACATTTGCATGAGTCTTAGTTGTTGATTGTGGTTGTTACTTGATGATGATGATGTTGTTGGTGAATATGTACATTGTATATATATACTTGTTAAGTGGATTATGATGATGTTGTTGTTGCTTGTGAATTATATATATATATATATATATATATATATATATATATATATATATATATATATATATATATATGTTTGCAAGATGATGTGTTTGTTGATTAGGGTGTTAGATTCAATTGAAGATTTTAATATCTATATTTATTGTTGTGAATCTCACCCCTTCTGCTTGAAAATGTTGCCCTTCCTATGGGTAACTTGCAGGTGATCCTGAGTAGTTGGTGGTGGCTCAATGTCGTGTCTAGGGCTTTGATACGTGGGATGGGAATTATTATTTATATTATTGTTGTTTTTCCTTTCCATGTATCAGATTTTGGAATTGTGTTGTGGAGCCTTTTATTGTCTTTTGAACGACGTTGTTGACTTATGCTAAGGCCTTTAATGCCATAGATTGTTGTTGGATGTTTATGAGGTTTTGGATTTGAAAACTATTCCGCTGCTATGTTTTCATATATATCAAGTTGTTTGATTAAATAGTTTTATTTTCTATTTAAGAAATTTTGAAATGACGTGTGGCATGCCCGTTGTGGAATTACTCTGATGAATATTTACTATTTAATTGTTTTTGGGTAACGGGGTGTTACACTCCAGGTAAGGAAAGGCCATTATGCACAGTGCTAACAAGTTGTTAAGACATCGATATGGAGATGGTTCCTTGACTATGCTCACAGTAGTTTTTTCGAATGCTTTCAACTTGGTAGACATGTCAACATTGTTGCGTGAAGTGAGATTGAGATGTCCATCTATTTCTTTATGAGTTGAGCTTTTTTATGGACATACAGTGAGATTATACATTGGTTATGGACATATTATGTCTTCAACTGGAGTGCAACAAGGCGAGCCATTATGGCCGCTTCTTTTTTCTCTTGCGTTACCAACACTTATTCATCAAACAATAGATAGTTGCAAGCTTTTTCTTCATGCTAGGTATCTTGATGCTGAGAATTTTGTATGGGATTCAGAGGAGGTGGTTAAAGCTCTGGATATCATTCGGGATTCTAGGCCATAATTAGGACTTGAATTGAATATTTGTGATTCTGAGATCTTTTGACCTTCATGTGATGATAATAAGCATATTACGGGTTTGTTCCCTTCAGATATTGGGAGGCTGACGGCGGGGTGAAATTTTTCGGAGGGGCTGTCAACCGAGATAAAGGTTTTATCGAGGGGTTAATCATGAATAGAGCTTCCAGAGTTGCTGAGTTATTGCATCCTTTTCCACAGTTACAAGATCATCAAAGTGAGCTTCTTTTACTTCGATCATGCATGGATATTGCCAAACCTTTGGTTGGCCTAAAGGCACTTCAACCGATTCAAATGGAGGAGGCGACTATGTTATTCGATAAAGAGTTGTATGGAGTACTTGAGGACATTATGGTTGTTGAATGTCCTTTCTTTGGGGACCTTCAATGGAGGTTGACTTCTTTACCTATTAGGTTTTGGGGTTGGGTTTTTAGTCAGCAGTAAAGGCTATCTCATACGCTTTTGTGGCTTCCGGGGCACAACCTTGGGTGCTACAAGATCATATTTTGAGAGACAGTGGGATAAGTGGTATAGACTCGAATGTTTATAATTTTTTGAATGGTCTTCGTGATACAATTTCAAATTTTGACGTTAGCAATTTTACTTGCAAGGACACCATTCCTTCTAAAGCACAACATGTTTTGACGAGTGCTCTTTATAGTAAAAGTGTTCAAGAGAAAACGTGTTCTAACAATTAACATACTTTTATACCATTTACATTTGACACTTTCCTAGCATATGTTGTTGACCTTCTACATAAAGTTCAAAGGGTCACATATAACAATGTCATGTTTCTTAATTTCATGAATGATTTATTTACGATGATTGATTTTTGCCACCACCGAACCAAACACACGCTACATAAAATGGTCAATGTGTAATAACTGCAAACTGTATTTTGGTGAGAAACTCGTGTTTATCATGTATTCTTATTTCAAAGGTCATAATCATAATTCACATGACCGTGTCAAGCTTTTACAAGTACTCTCTATAGTTGAGCTGTATTGAAGTTTCTACGAGTTCCATGTGTTATTTTAAATGAGACACACGTCAAAATTTTCAAGATGTTTCCAGGAAAATGGGAACCATAATAAATCTCAATATCAATGCTTTGTGGTCATTGCTTACTATACATGGTAAATTAGGTCTCTATATTTCTTTGGTACCAAGTTATTGATAGCATCCTTTCATGCAAATTGTGTAGTAAGAGTGGGGGCCAAAACTTTGATTAATTGATTGTTAGCTATCAATGGTTAATTTGCTTTCATCTCCAATTCACTATTTTTGGAATAGAGTTTAATTACCGGCCAAAAGTCCTTCTTCCTATATTAGAAATCATAAAAGTACAATATACAATATAACGTGGTTGGTACAAAGAAATCATAGTAAGTTAAGAATGTGTACATAAATACTCTATAGTGTGAGATTTAAAATTTAATCTTTTCTGAATTACATATTAAGTCAATTTCTTAGAATTTGGATTTCATCTAAATCATTACAAAACTAATTTATTTGTTATGATTATATACCACTTATAAAGTTTGGCCTAACATATATGTTTAGAGAGTTAAAACAATTTTTTCTAGTAATTATTTTAAAGCAAATGATAGGACGGGTTCTCTCCAAACTTTCATAGAAGGTGGATAGTGTTTCTCATCGTGATGTTGGATTGGTCGCTTTTTTGATAAAATTTCTATTTATAGAAAAGAAAGTAACCATTCTAAAATAAAATGAAAAATAACACAAGACTTTTAGACAAAAAGCAAAGTTTTACTTAGTCCAAGGTTTGAACTTGGATCACAAAAGATATGATAATCTTATCTTTGCTTGACGACCAAAAGAGTTTGACAAACATCTATAGTTAATTTGTCATATTATCTATATTTAAATCTAAATCAATTTCTTTTAGATTCTTTTCCCAAAAAATTGGAGGTATAAAAATAATTTGTCCTAATTTTACAAAAATAAATTATATTCATTTATTCAAATTGATAAAGTACATCAATATAAAATAAATTAAAGTCGTTAAAAACAAAAATGATGAATCTGCAAACAAACTCACAACATCCATGATAATAGCATAAAATGACAGAGTATCTATGCCTATAAATTTGACTATATTTAAGCTTCTAAAATACTCAGATCTCCGGATATGCAACATTGATGACGCCAAAATAATTAATTGAATTTGCACTTGATCAAATCGTATCTTTCAACCTGAATCAAATAAACATCCTACTAAAACGGGGAATATAAAACACCATGCAAAGAGACGAGAAATCAACACGACAAAATCACAAAAATAAACGAAAAAAGATTGAAAAATGTGAAAATCACTTATTTAACTAAAAGAAAAAGAAAAATAATTTGAAGGGGTGATTTCAAATCAATATTGACCCTAAATCCTTTCCCTTCAATAGATAAAGATGAAGAAAAATGGTGACTACTAAAATTTAGGAAGAAGAAAAGAAATTTCTTTGCGCTTCACTATAACTTTTTTTTAGAGCTTGTAAAAAGACATGTTTCAGAGATGCTTCACTTTTTTTGTTGAGGAATGGAATGTTTCACTTAAACCTTGATACTCCAATTTTATGTAAGGTTTTCCCATGCATAATGGACTAACAACCAATCAAGTGAGATCATCAAGTCAAGTATTCGACTTAATGTCTGGATTTGATTGTATCTACGTCCAACTAAAATAAAAGTCAAATATGATTTTGAAACATTGAATTTTCCAATTGAGATGTTGAGGTTTCATTAATTTGGTCCAACACATTAGCTTAATGGGATTAACAAATAGAAAGTTGAATAATTTTTATTTTTTTTTGTGTGGAAATGGTATATATTTGTTCAAGAAATAGAATATTTTAGGTTTACCGGTGTGATTGAGTTTAGCTGAAGATTATAGTCTACACATTGTGATGATCCAAAGTTTGAAACTCAGTTGGATCAAGTGCTCACATTTAATACCACGATACTCAAATAAAATTATTTTGAGTGGAGCGGATTATAAGGAACACAGTGTAAATTCATTCTTTTAAAAAAAAAATATGTAAATTCATATAAACTATTTTGATAAATTACAAAATATATTTATGTGTTTTTTTTAGTGATCCAAAATTTGACATGCATAACTTGATCAATTATATATAAAAAAAAAAAATCAATCAAAATTCTAACTCAAATTCTCTTAAATTATTGTGTTTAACTTAATCTCATCATTAACTATTTAAGTTACAATATTTGATTAAAATAGTTTTTGTTCAAAGCTATTAATATTATTAGAGCAAACTGGTGTCCCCTTATGGAAACAAATATAGCCTTATGACATAGAAAGTTGTGCAATCCAACTCTTCAAAAATCTAAAAACTACTCTCTTCATCTCACAATATTTATGGGTTGTACTCGATTATTAAGGAAATGATTAATTGTGTTGATTTTAATGATATAATTAATAGCATTTACTCAGGGCCGTCTTAATAAATTCATAGGCCCGGTTTTAATTTTATAAGGGATGCAAAAAAAAAAAAAAAAATCTGGGCCCCAAAAAAATAAATAAGTTATTTAAAAATCACACTTTTGTGGGTCTTGAACACATGACCTCACACTCATCAAAAAATGGCCATGCCACTAAAGCAAGCTGTACAAATTGAATTAATTTGCTTTTAATAGATATATAACCATTATTTTCGTGGCTTACATATAAAAAAAAATAAAAAAATTTAGGCCCCAAAAAATTGGAGGCCCGGTGTCGTCGCCCAGCCTCGACGGGCTATGGACCGGCCCTGCATTTACTAAAACACCCTTATTAATTGTTAGTGGAGTAGTTAAGTTAGATCAAATTCAATATATAAGGGTATAATAATGAAAAATAATAAATGTTGCATTGGTATCGTAAAGTGACAATTATTTTGAGAAAAAGAAAAAATGTTAAAGAGACAATAATTGTGATACAAAGGGAGTATTATTTTCAATTTAAATATTTTTCTTTTTGCTTTCTTAACCAATGCCCTATGAAGTGGTGAAAAATTTCTACTTTTTACTATTTTATCTAGTGCTTTAGAGCATCCACAAAGATAAACCCATTTTTTGGTACTTAAATAGGTCCAACGTGTACATCTCACCCAAATTTTTGAAATATAACCCACTAATCAACTATCAATTATTTTATATCATTACATTTCAATTTTTTAATATTAAAAGATTGCGAGTCCCGCTAAAAATTGAGAGTCTTAAGTGAGACCTCGGGTCTTATAAAATCCCCAAAAAAAAATTCTTTTTACAATAAAGATATCTAATAGATATTGAATCTTAAATATTAAAAATCCTTCCATTGAAGATGGTCTTAGGTAGGGTTGGGAATAGGCCAGGCTTTGATAGGCCTGAGCCTGGTCTACGAAAAATTTTGCAGGACTGAGCCTGGCCTATGGCCTTTCATAGGCCTTTTTTTTGGTCTGGTCTGGCCTGGCCTGAAAGCTTATTTACAGGCCTTCTATTAAAGTCACTAAACATTTCATTTTATCTACTTTTAAATAGGCTTAATAGGTCTCAAAGCCTATTTCAGTGTAAGACTTGTCTATCACTACTATAAGGCCTTAAAAGCCTATTTCACTATAAAGCTTTAAAGCTTATTTAAAAATTCCACTATGAAGCCTAACATGCATAAACAGGCCGGCCTATTAGGCTTCATAGGCTTTTTTGATAGCCTAAGTCTGACCTATTTACTTAAATAGGCTTTTTAAAAAGCCTAAACCTAGCCTTTTTAATTAACAGGTCAGACCAGGCCAAACTTAAACAGGCCAGGTCATAGGCCCCTGTAGGCCGGCATGGCCTATTCCCAACCCTAGTCTTAGGGACATTAGTTAACCCTACCTTTTAGAAAACGCTTATGCTAGAGTGAAACGAATTTCTTCTGACAGTGTACTTGTAAGAATATTTGTGCTTCCATCCATATTTTGAAATTCCGATTGAACACACCAACTTTGGTATATTTAATCCTTTGGTCAATCCATTCTGATCGAACACAGCATCTTTATTAATTTTCAATTTTTTTTTCTTATTTTATTTGTCTAATTAATGCACCGGCCATGAACCCATTTTTCTTTTAGGAGATTAATAACTCGTATCCAACCCTTTGGTCAATCCATTCCCATGGTATATATTTTTAACGGGAAGCTAGCTAGTTACTAGAGACAACATGTGAAAAATGTGAGTACGGATCCATGTAGTTTTTTTTTGGTCTTAGATGAAGTGGTAATCCACTGAAAATAAACTCACACAACTGTGAGGTCCCGGGTTCGAACCTGGATCACAACGTTCGGCCTTGTAATTTCGGCATTTGCCAGTTGAGCTAGGACTTCTAGACGATCCATGTAGTTTTTTATCCTGAAATATGTTGATCAAAATATGTATATTCACAAGTTTTAACTTAATGGAAAATATTAACGAGTGTCTTAAGAACACTTTTTAAAAAACTTCATATAATAAATTTGTATGGAATTCACTTGAAATGGTCTGATGATATTGATTTGAGACCTGGAAGTATGCTCATTTTTAAGGTTTTATGTTCGATTGATCATAAGACATTTGTTAACAAGACCTCAATATTTTTTTAAGAGAAATGAATTTCACTTCACATATCACATGTGGGGTTCACTAAAGTTGTGTTATTTGAACATTAATATATGCGACAACTTTGGTTAGGGTACATTATAATGAATCTTTCTAACCAAGTATTCTAGGAAGAAAAAAAAAAGCTCTCCCTTTTTGTCCAAAGAAAAATAATACTCCTTCCCCATGCCAGTAATTTTTTTTTTATTGAGTCTAACTCATCTCTCGCAAGACAAAAGTATTTAGAGTCAAATACTATTGAATTTAGAGTGTGAATGATATCACTACCAAAAAAAAAAAAAGAGTGTGAATGATATATTTGTTGAAAAAGCTAAGCTATTATTATAAGTTTTGTATTAGACCTACTCATCCTTCTATATCATTTTTTTTTATTTCTTTTCATTGTCAGTATGAGTATTGTCGATAAATTACATTTGTTAAATATCGCTTTCCCACTTTTAGAGTTTAGTATAATCACTAATATATTTTTTTAAGGAGTATAATCACTAATGTAAGTTACGTTATTAATAAATTTATTTTATTCCCTGAAAAAAATCTTTTATTATTAATTTATTAATATTCTTGTCTGTTATATTTAGTGAAATACCAACGAAAAAGTAAAAAAAAAAAATCTTAAGTTCTTTTTACTTAAATTTATAGGATCCGATAACATGTTAACCTTTAAAAAATGGTTCAAAAGTTGATTGTTTCTATTTTGTTATTATAGATCTTAATTATTTTCAGCAAAAAAAAGACAAGAGACTATCTTTAGATTTTTTTTTTTTTTTGAGGAATTAGACTTATTAGGAGGTTCGTATTAGAGAAAAAAAAAATTGCACATGAATTCAATGAAATATTGTGACATTATTTAACGAGTTAAAAACACGTGATTTTGTTATACTCATTAAATGATGTACCAACATTTCATCAGATGAATGTAAAATTCTTAGCTATGTAAAACAATATGTAATTAAATTATTAAAATGCTCATTTGATTCTACATTTTATTGTCTAGATTAAAAATATCTGGTGAAATTAATATGTATAAACTGTCACCGTAAAAAAATTGCACATCCATTAAATTATATCACTTTTTTTTTACAAGAAATTATATCACATTATATGTTACTTTATTGTATTTTTTTCTACTCATGTCACTTTACTATGTTTGTTTTTAAATATGTCCACGCATATTTATTTATGTACAAATGTGATTATATATATATATTTGTTTGTTTACTATTCTATCGTGGGATGTATACTGCGTGGGGAGAGAATGATGAATGGATTTGTTACTTCTTGAAAAGATTTGTGGTGTTGGATCTTGTTCAAAATATTGAGAGTAGCGGTAAATATTAACTAAAATATTATAATTTTTTTTTGGGGAACTAAAATAATATAATTGAAACTCGTAAAAGCCATGCATAATTTCATTAAAAAAAATTGTCACCGCAACAACTCTAGCACAAAATTAAAGCTCCAAGTTTACTATCTATCAACTAGATAACCTATTCTAACCTTAAAAAATTAAAACGAGCCTACTTAAATTCTTGCATTAGTGAATGAAGAGAATACCAGAGAAACGGTACATGTTTAAAATAAAATTGTATAAAGAGTATTTTAATAATTTTCTATAGAACAAAATAAAAATTAGGCGGGGTGGTGCCGTGACACCTATGGGTCTTTTAAGAGATCCACCCCTGACGTGTAGTGCTTATGTGACGGAGTTTTAGATAATGTTTGAAGGTATAAATTTGACTCGATCACGTGATTACTATAGGTGTCACGGCACCATCCCATAATTTATATACCATTAATAAGTAGTGGTTACTACACTAAATTATTAGGGATTGTGGCAGATTTGAGTCTAGTTCAAAATGTGATGTATCAAATGGAGTGGTACCAGGAATTTCGAATATATCAATCAAACTCATAAGATATACCTATTATATAATGGATATGTTCAAGCTAGTTTTTTAAGTGCTTTGGACTCTATATTTCATGATCATTTATTCCCCAAAGGAACGTTTTGCGGCATAACAATTCCCTTTATAGATTTCATGTTAAACTGTTTTTCTTCATTGAAGGAACAAATACCTAACATATTTGCAACCTAAGCAAGTTTGCATAAATGAAAATCCTTTTGGCCCTTAAGCACACATGCTTCTTTTTACACGTGACAAGCTAACAAAATTATAAGAATACACGCAAACAATTTGTTGCATTGACCAACACATATATATCCATAATATTTCAACACTTATAATTATTATATATTATTATTATTATTTTCATTCTTCTCTAAATTTTGAAGTTCCAAGTTGACTTGTCCTCTTTGTCATTGATCATCCATCACTATAAATTACACAATATTCTCTCTCATTTTCTACAAACTTGCTATTCTAAGCTAGCTAGCACATTGATCCATAACTAAAATTATAGAGTGACCTTAATTATATTTTATATACCTTTAACAAAACTATATTAAACATGAGTTTGGGGAGTGAGAGTTATCAACTTCTGTCCAAGATTGCAACCAATGACCAACATGGTGAAAATTCTCCATATTTTGATGGGTGGAAAGCATATGAGAAAAACCCATTTCACCCTAGAAAAAATCCTCAGGGTGTAATTCAGATGGGTCTTGCTGAAAATCAGGTATATATATGGAAAAAAATAGTTTAAAAGCGATCATGTTTGATGCCACAATGGGATGTGTAGTTTGTTTTTTTTTTTTTTACGTGACAAATTTTAATAATTAATTAGTTGAATCAAGTTTATGCTCATTAATTTTTTACAAGAAAAATTTCATTGAATTTTACTCATTTTTAATTATTTTGAATAACTAGTTACATCATACTAGTGTTGGTGTTCATTATTTATTTATTTATTTTTTCCAGCTTTGCTTTGATCTGATTGAAGAATGGATAAAGAATAATCCCAAGGCTTCAATTTGCACACCAGAAGGAGTGTGTAAGTTCAGGGATATTGCTAACTTTCAAGACTATCATGGGTTGCCAGAGTTTACAAGTGTAAGCAATTAAATTTTTTATTTATTTACAAAGCAACTTAATGAAGTAATATATATAATGAATATGCATATTTTTGTATATTGGTTATAATAAAAGAAGTTTTTTATTTTTTTCTCAGGCTATGGCTAAATTTATGTCAAAAGTGAGAGGTGGTAGGGTGAGATTTGATCCAAACCGTATATTGATGAGTGGAGGGGCAACAGGGGCAAACGAATTAATCATGTTTTGTTTGGCTGATCCAGGAGATGCTTTTCTAGTTCCTACCCCTTACTATCCAGGGTATGCATGTACCTTTTTGTTTCATAATTTATTATGTCCTTATTCATTGTATATGCATGCATATATCACTATTTCACTCACTTTTTTTTTTGTCTTAAACCGTTTAAAGTGGTGTGTGTATATATGGATATCATTGCCACTATATATTGTCATAACCTTATTATAAGCATGGACGAGTGTCATGTACGAAGTATGAATTTAATGTCCTTTTATTTTTTACATACACGTGTGGCACACACGCATTTTTTTACTTGAAGTCGTATTAAAACAACGACGAGTGTCCCCGTGAGTTTAACTCAATTGATAAGAACAATGCATAATATATGCAAGACCGATGTTCGAATCCCGGCCACTACAGAAAGAAAGAAAAAAAACAACGAATTAGTAGTTTTGTTTTACCCTTACATGAATAGACACTTTTATAGTGGTGATTTATTTTTGGAAGAGAAAAATAAAATGTTAGTTTGGGATTTTAGAAAATAATGAAAATAGTTATTTTTAATATTTTTATTTTTTTTCTCCAAGGAATTATAGTTTATTTTCTTCAATAGTCTCTTTTCATTGGTCAACCAATAAAATTAACATAAATATTAATTAAAATATAAAGTATTTTTTTTTACAAAAAACAGTGATCTCACGTTTGTTTGAAACATAAAAGTGATAAAAAATCTATGTGCCGTGGTATCATCTGAATTTGGTTGCATATGTCAAATTGGATGAAGCATGCGTTCGTATATTAATCGAATTAATGCATGTGTAACTGAAAATAAAATACTAATATATTATGAGTTGTTATATATAAAATCACATTCTTCTCAATGTTTTTTCTTCGAGTAAACCTATGAAGTTAATTATGTCCACCTCTCCATCTAAGTGAGGTGTCACCCTATGATTCTTCATTTATGAGTCCCCACATTTATGTGGTAATAGCACTGATCCAATAGCATTTAAAATGAACACAAAAGTTCAAACACGACTCGACATAAGTTAGGTCAAAAACAAAAAATTACACCAACTTTATACAAAGAATAAATAGTAAGTTAGAGTTCCATTAAAAAACATGGTTAAAGTTATTCATTGTTAAGTTGACACAAATTAAAATAATTTATTTATCTTTTATTATTTATATTATAGATAGTAAAATACAAATGAATAATTTTGATTGGTGTCAACTCAGTATTAGTAACTCTATTCAACTTTTGTTGATGGGTAAATAATAATTTGTATAATTATAATTACTCTGCAACAGTGTGATTAGTCAACAAGCGTGTGTTTGCTCCCAAATGAGACTACCTCATGACTCATAGCTTGGTGGAAATTAATAAAACCATTGACCGTAATTTGAAAAACAAAATCTTAAGGACAATAGAGGTGTAGCTGAGATAGAAATATATAGAGGGAATAAAGAGATTGAAAATGTTGACTATTGATGTGTCGTAAGAAAGGAATATATCATAAAGGTTTGAAAGTGATATAAGAGAGAGTATAATTAACACTCAAAACCATGAACAACTTTATGTAGGGTCACCTTGTATAAACGAGAAAATGAACAAGAAAAGTAAAAAACACGATGGATTTAGTTTTTGTGACATATTTTTTATCATCGACATTAATGTATTTTAGATGAGAGAAAATATTAGATGAAAGATTAAAATAAATTATTTAAATAAAAAGGTAATTGATTAAGAGAGAGATATGCACAATATCACCAAAAATTCATGTCACCCAAGCACGTTTTTAAAAGTGATTGAGTTGGTGGCACCCTAAAAAGCCTCATCGTATGATTTTTTTTTAATGATAAATGTTAATATATTTATTATATTAATATTTTTCAACTTCTTATTCTAGATTAAGTATATTATTTAGTATATTATATACATACTTCTATTTTTTTATAGACAAATATTATAAAGTTGATTGATCGTGATGAACCTAATTCATATTTTACTACAGATTCGTTCGTGACTTGTGTTGGAGAACAAAGGTTCAATTAATTCCTGTCCATTGTGATAGCTCCAACAACTTCAAAATAACAAGAGAAGCACTTGAAGTAGCATACAAAAAAGCACAAGAAAACAACATCAATGTAAAAGGGTTGATCATAACAAACCCCTCCAACCCATTAGGAACAACCTTAGACAAAGAGACACTAAAGAGTCTTATAACCTTCATCAATGAGAAAACAATCCATTTAGTTTGTGATGAAATCTATGCAGCCACTGTTTTTACCTCACCAAGCTATGTAAGTGTTAGTGAAGTCGTACAAGAAATGAAGTGCAACCTTGATCTCATTCATGTTATTTATAGTTTATCGAAAGACTTAGGGTTTCCTGGTTTTAGGGTTGGGATAGTTTATTCATACAATGATCAAGTGGTGAATTGTGGAAGGAAAATGTCAAGCTTTGGATTAGTCTCATCTCAAACTCAATACATGCTTGCTTCAATGCTTTCTGATGAAAAATTTGTTGACAAGTTTCTTTTAGAGAGTTCGAGAAGGTTGTTAAAAAGGCATGACAAATTTACAAAGGGACTCGAAGAGGTTGAAATTAGTCGATTTCCAAGTAATGCGGGACTTTTTTGTTGGATGAACTTGAAAAAATTGCTTAAGGAGGAAACAATTGAAGAAGAGTTGAAGCTTTGGCATGTTATTATTAATGAGGTGAAGCTTAATGTGTCACCGGGGTCTTCTTTTAATTGCTCTGAGGTTGGTTGGTTTAGGGTTTGTTTTGCTAATATTGATGATGAAACGGTGGAAATTGCATTGCAAAGGATAAGAGCATTTGTAGGGAAAGAAACAAAGAAGAAAATTGAAGTCAAACGTTGGCAACCAAATTTAAGTCTTAGCTTCACTTCAACGAGGTTTGATGAGAATGTTTTGTCACCTCACAATCACATAATCATATCTCCTCATTCACCACTTGTTCGAGCCACATGAATATGGAGTTAATTAGAATGTCCCATGGGATTTTCTTTCTTATTTTGATAAAATAATGTGAGAGGGAAATTCATGTATACCTAGCTAGCTAGCTAGCTATTTATGATTTTATTTTTCTTCTAGCTAGCTAAATGGATCTTTGTGTGTAGGTGTTATTATATTTACAAAAAGCTAATTTGTGTGTGAAGTAGGGTAGCTTTTGGCTAATGTAGCTATTTTATCTATGAAGTTTCATTTTCTTTTGTTTATGATGATGACTTAAATAATAATGTGTGGTTTTAAACAAATCTAATGAGCATACTAAAATTTCTTTTTGAAGGAAATGGTTTTTTTTTTTCTAGGGCTAGCACTAAGTATTACATTTTCTTAAAGATACTTTTAGTATGAGTAAATAAGGCAGTCCTGTGAGCATAGCTCAGTTGGTAGGATAATGCATTATTATATGCAGGGGCTGGGGTTCAAACCCCGAACACCCCACTTATTCACCTTATAAGATGAATTCTAGCCACTAGGTTACCTGACAAAAAAAAATTAAAAAAAATTGGCAACTATCTCCTTGAAATTGTAAGTTTCGTCAATTATCCTCTTGAAATTAACAAAACTTCAATTACCCTCTGAAATTGATCATATCAAACTTTGAACTCATTTGTTGATGTTATTTAGTTTCAAATAAAATAACTTTTGTTTTGAATTTAATTGTTCATAACTCAATTATTTTGAAATAAAAAACAAAATAGCAATTCCCAGTTCAACAGAAAGTATACAAGTCTTACAAAACTGAAAATTTTATGGTCTATCAGCGGAGTATACTCTAAGTTATTTATTAATTGTTTGCCTTTAATAATTTTTAAGATAAGGTTAAAAATATATAAATTTTAAAGTTCATGGGACATTTTGCATATATGTGCAAAACTTTATGGGAATATTTGCAAAACGTTACGTTGACTAACAAAATAATTTGACGGAGGGGGTAAAGTGATGTGCAATTTTAGGAGGTAGTTAAAGTTTTATTAATTTCAAGAAGGTAATTGACGAAACATACAATTTCAGGGGGATAATCATCTATTTACTCCTTTTAGTATTGAATTGAGTAGAATGAGTACCCTAATCCGTCAATATAGAAATTACAATTTAAATAGATTGCAAGCAACATGCATGATTATTACCCCACCATTTTGAATATTGTAACCCAATATATCTCTCCGCTCTATTTATAAACCAATCAGATAAACAAAGTTTTCCATTGGGATACACCTTTAGATGTATGATTTCAAGATCAAGAACCATCATCAATCACTCAAGAAAAGATAGAAAATCAAAACAATTAAACAACATTTGTTACGGCTGCCCAAATCTCTCTTCCTTCAATTTGTTGTTGTTAAATAATCGCCTATATTAAATCTTGTAACAGTTGATTATGCATCCTTTGCTTTTGGTTAGAATAGGCTTTGCATCCTTTGCTTTTGGTATCACTTCAATAAAATTTATTTGTTGTCACATCTTATTTCTTGTTGTCATCTTATTTCAGCAATATGCTCATTATTAGACAGGATGAGTGATTGGATTTTACTTTGTCCAAGAATTTCAAAGATGAACTTTCCGTAATTTCAATCTTTTCTTTTATTGTGGGATTTCAAAACTTAAATATAGTCTTATTGTTTTTAAGAAAAATCAAGGCATCACCCTTTGTTGAAAGACAAGGATATTGCTAGAATTATAAGGCTAGATAAAAGTCTTTAAACATGAGAATAGTCTAAAGATCTTTGGGGTGAAATTTGTATATGATTTAATGGTTTTTAACAACATAGAAATTAAACCATGAAAAAAATGGGACTATATCGGTTAGGAACACATTTGGGGGTATTTAAAGTCAAAGCAAAACTTAGAGACTAACCCATCGAAATTGGCACGAGGTAATCGAACCTGAGATCTTAAGAGGAGTGCACTCCAAGGTTCAAACCAACACCACTATGCCAGCCCAAGTGGGACTTGTTGGAAATTAGGGTATTTTATTTTCCCTAACTCGTTGAGCCTAAATTTTTTTATTCATTTTCTTTTTTGTTTTAGTTTATTGTTTTCTCAGCTTGGACGTGAAGAATTCAAAGTCTTGCGTTCATTGTTCATCCAATATCCGAGATCGAGAGATTTATCCATCAAAGTTTAAGAAAACAATCACTAGTTTTCCAATGGCTGGAAATAGATCTTAAAAAGACTATGAATCACCCGCCGTTATAGATCCACATTCAACTATCATGCGTCCTACGGTGGAGGCTAACAATTTTGAATTAAAACCATATTTCCCATTCATGGCGCAACAAAATCAATTTTTTTGTGTACCAACGGATGACCCAAATCTTCATCTTGCTATTTTCCTTGAATATTGTGACACCTTTAAAAAAATTGTCGCAAACGACGCCGTAAGTTGTAGGTTTTTCCCTATTTCACAAAGTGATAGAGCGATAACTTGATTACATTTACTACCATCCGTATCCGAGTCAACGACATGCTAAAATAGAATCAACTCCACAAAGAGTGGTGTTTAATTTTTGAGAATACTTTAAAGTCGTCCATAACAAGCTCAAGGGAGGATGATGTCTAATCACATGTATGCATCTAATAATCCAAAAACTTTGACAATGTAAGACTCAAATACAATTAAACAATTTTTAATTTCTAAAGTAGTATGGAAAGGAGAAAAAAAACACATCGAACAAAAGGCATGGATCCAAAATCTAATTTATGTTGTAGACTTGTAGTGAACGAAAATGGTCATGTAAATAACAGGCTTTGAATTATTGTAAGCAATATGAATTGTTTGACTACATGATTGCATGAGCTGTGTCATTTAGTCTATGAATTTCCATGTAATTGTAGCCATAAAGGGTAACAATTTTATTCATCCTTTTTTATTTGGTCGGGTGTAAAATGAAAATGGTCTATTATAACATGTTCAAGTTTCAATTATGGTAATCATTTTCTACCATGAAAAGGTGACACAATTTGACTTACACAATGTGAACATATCTTGTGTTTCCATCATAAACTTTGATTCACCACTAAAATTAACCTCTATTTCTCAAACCTCTTTTTCATTTGATAGTGCCATAATTGTTAGATATGCTACAGTGGCAAACAAAAATCTAAATCTAAACTGTTAGGATTCGTTAAGAATTGACATGCAATTGTGTTTTTCTTGTCGTTTGGAACATGTTTAACTGTTGCTCTCGTGACAGTGATTATAAAGAGACATGTTCCCAAGTGTACTTATGGGCGTGCACGGTTTTCCATCCTAAGTCATAATTCTCTCTAATAAATAAAAATAAATTTGATCAATATCACAATTCTAATCAAATAAGAGCAAAATGTTGGGGAAAAAAAACTTTGAACACATTTGCAAGGAAAAAATTGAATCAAATGGAATAAAGTAACATTACTAAGTTTTTATGTTTTTTTTTTTTTTTTATCAAGGTGAAAGAAAAAAAAACTAAGGAATCTGCTCTCTAAATACCCTAAAAGATATCTATAAACAGAGTGATATTTAACCGAGGAGACATTCACATCTGTAAGGAATCAACATTGAATCAAATGAAATAAAGTAACATTACTAAGTTTTTAGTTGTTTTTTTATCAAGGTGAAAGGAAAAAACTGAGCAATCCACCGCCTAAATACTCTGCCGTGTAAATACTCCAAAGATATCCGTAAGCAAAGTGATATTTAATTGAGGATGAGACATCTACATCTTTAATTGTTAGCACCAAACATAGTCAATTAAGTCAGCACATTCGTTGCTTTCTTTCAAAGTATGAGTAAAGAAGACTATCCAAGAAAGAGATCCGAGCTTCAAAATGAGAGGAATCAAATTTGCAAAAGGATAAAATTAAAATCATCATTTAAAATAAAATGAATCCAATTAAATTTAATATTATTATAATCTGTCAAAAAGTATTATTATTATTTTTTGAAGGAAAAAAGTATTATTATTATTATTATTATTATTATTATTATGTTTAATAACCTTTTTTTTATCTCTTTAACTTAATTTTGAGATTTAAATTGGTCTTTTAACTTTAAAAGTTGTTACTTTGATCCTCTTATTCTACCTTTTTAACTCATATATATTGATCTTTTTTTCAAACACATTTCAACATCATTGGTGAAAGATGAAGCGACCTCTCATATGACTTTCACCCTAAACTAGTAGTTGAAATGCATCTCGAAAACCTTCATCTTGTCCAAACTCAAAGGTTTCTAAAGTCTTTTTCCTCCAAATCATAGGGTTTATAGTATAATTTTTCTTATAATTGCTTCAAATTTATGTGTGTATATATAAACTATACATCATGTTTCATTGCCGTCAACTCCAAGTAAGAGCCACACATGTAGTCATGACAAGTTTGTTTAACGATTTGAACACAAAGGATCAATGAGTTAAAAAAAATAAAAATTGAAGGAATGTGCTTGACCTTTGACTTTCATTTTTTTGAGAGGTGCTTGACCTTTGACTTGTGTCGTGTGAAATTGGATTTATTTGTATCTTGCACGTTTATTTAACAGTGACAACATGCTTTCAACACAATCATGTTTTTTTTCTTTATTTGATTTTTTCTGCTATGTAACTTAAGCGTGTTTTTTCCTTTGGTATGCGTTTTTCTTTTCTTTCTTTTATTAGTAGTATTGTTTTTAGGGTTTTCTCTTTTCTATCTTATATAAATTTACACATGTTAAAAAGTTTAAATTAGTAACTTTATCTTCTTGTACATTTTATATTAAATATGTAATTTTTTAATAAATAGTTATTGTTTTTCAATAAAATGTTACTACTTTTAGTTGCTTTAACATATACAATAGTGCATATGTTAGTGTAATATTGTACATGTTAGACAAACGCTTGCTTTTATCATTTTGAACTTTGCTACATGCTTCTCTCTTTTATTCTTATAAACAAAGATTCTGGATTACTGTAGTTTGATTTGCCTTTAGACCTTGAGTGCAATGCTGGAAAATTGGAATGATTATGTGCTGATGAAGATTAATCACCACTTACTCACCGACCAAATCATCTAGTCAATGGTTAATACTACTGCTATATCATCATCAATGACGTTGAATATTTCTTGAAGAATTTCCATTAACATTCATAACAAAATGCTTTGTAAAAAAATCATAAATTTATTTTTGCCCGTTTACTTTATGTCATGAGTGCTGAAATAGGAGAACATGGGTAACTTTTATTACCTCTGTTTATGAGTTGAGGTATGCTTCATTTACTTCATTTAAGGGTGTTCTTTTGAATACATAATTAAAAAATAATTACAATTAAAAAGTATTATGTTTTTAGTGTACCTACTTGTAAAGTGGGATGTGTCACTCTTTATAAATTTATTAAGGAGTGTTAGAAATACACTCTCTAATACACATTTTCTAACACATTCTCTTTTATTAGTTAAATTCATATAGATTTTACCTAATTTATGTGGGGGTCCTATATTCATCTGATGAGTCTTATATGAATTTCAATGATAAAAGAAAGTGTATAGAAAGTTGGAACAAAAAGTGTGTTATTAGCATTTTTTAAACTTATTTTAGGATTTTCCAATATTATACGTGGGACTAAGGTTTTTCTCAATACATTTCACATTTTGTGTGTGTGTATAAATGTTAGGCGATCCAAAATGGTAGACTATACGATCCAAGACAGTAGACTTTGTATATTAGGTATAACTCATCATTAAAAAAACAAGCATGTAAGATGAGGGCAGTGTAATATATTAGAATTTAATTGTTTAATGGAGGTTGTGTAAATTTCTTCGCGTAGATGTCCGATCAATTTTCGCTATGTAAATGTGCATTAATTTGGGAGATGTATTTGTTTGGGCACAAACCCGAATCAAAATCACTGAACACACACAAAAAAAAAAAAAATTAAATAATGTCAATTGATGTGACTAAATTATTTTTTAAAAATTTTGTTCATTTTAAGTGAGGGTATCTAAATAATATTAATTTAAGATTGTTTCCATGAAACACTTTCACCTTATTTGGATCTCTAAATAAGGTCCACATGTGAACACTTACCATTTTTAATAGAATTTAATTGATCTTTAAAAAATGGAGTAGAATTTAATTACTATAGGTGCAGCAGCAGTATTGAACATTGTGTGTTGGTAGAGACCGCAAAGAGGTAGATATAAATGCAATATTGGTGCATCATTTTCATCGCAGTGGAATCAAATTGAAATCGGTATGTATATTACAAGGTACATTTGTTCTTGCCAATGTGTGTATCACTCGTTTGTAATTTGGATTTGTGGAAAACTTTAGGCCTATTTCATGTTCTATTCTTTACAACGTTGGTTATGTTCTCGATTCAGAAGAAAAGAAAGAAAAAAAGTCATTTGCTATTTTAATAAGGGAGTGGATGGTATCAAGAAGTTTATTATGTGTTGTTGGATTATAAACTTATTTATCTTTCTTATTTTGAAAACTCTCGTGTTAAGTTTAATCAAAGATAAGTCAATAAGATCGCTCATACTTTGACAAAAATAGTCACATCTTCAACTAACTTCAATTAATATTTTTATTGATGTACCAACATGCATGCAATCAATTATGAATAAAATGATACATGTATCATTTCCTCAAAGAAAAACTTTGTGGTACAAGTTTTGCTTATTGACTTTTATCACATCTTGATTTGAAGACAATAAAAGGTGATTTTTTGTGAAGAATTTTGACATCATATGCAACCTTTAGAAACATGCAATTTATGCCCCATGTGGACTTAACTTTGGTAATTCGTATGGATATTGCCTAATATATGTAAGAGACATTGCATAAAAGGTGATTCGAACACTAGATATCCCATTTATTCATTTTTAAAAGGTGGATTTCTAGTTAGTAGTTTATTTGACCAAAAAGAAAAGAAACATGCAATTGACTAATTTAAACTTGGGAGGTGTCAAAATAACTTTACAATTCACATGACCACTCTGGACCTAATGTAAGTCATATCCTGTCTCCGTTCTAGCCCAACAGCTATCTCCTTCTTCTATCATATATTAGTTAGAACTCTGGCTTGGAATGTCACTTGCGACAGTCCTAAATTTTCTTGATCATTCTAGAACTTGATGTATCGTTAGTGCCTCACATTCATAATGTTGTTTTGTCGAGCTCTCCCACTCCCACATTGGGTGCACTAACTAGTTTGGAAGCATATTATTGATGGTTGTTTGATTTGGTGCCCTTTCATATCGACGTCTCACTCGTTCATTTTTTGGCGGTTAATGCGTAGGAAAATTCCTACAAATGCTAATTTCAAAAAATTGTGGTTGTCTTGTGGAATCGATTTGTCTTCTTTTGTAAACATAGATGAGATATCTTACGATCAATTTGATTTATGTACATACTCTTGACTTGTCCAAAAAAATAAATTGAGCGTTGTTTTCTAGATTAGCATTTTAATTTTACATTTCATGGTTTGAGGTTTGAAAAACATTTAATAATATTTCCTTTCTGAAATTACTTTTTTGAGTTTGGTCCCCCTCGAATAAAATTTCTGGTTCTGCCACTAATTGAGAGTTTGGTTAGTTGTGTGTTATATGAAGGTTTTAATACAATTTTTTTTTTTAAGATTGTAGTTATATATATGAAGGACGCGTTCTAAGGTAGGAGAGTTTGATAGGTCACTCATTATGTGTGAGTCATACGTTTAGTTTTTAGTCGTTGGATGGTGAAACTCTATGATTGTTATCATATACTGACAACACCAGATTTCACACACAATTGTCTCTCACACGATGACACTCCTCCTTCTAGACTGAGCCACCTTCATCCACTAGCACTCTCGCAGACCAATTTCTATTTTCTCTTCCAATATTAAACTATTATCTTTAATTTTGCATCACCAACATTGAACACATACGCAGTCATCTCCTCTTGATAGAGAGTCTGAGAATATTTAGGTGGCAAACATTAAACATAAGCATTGTGTAAATTTGGAAAATGTAGGAGAAGAATTCAATAGAAGATAAGAGATCGATTCTACTCATGGATCGTCCATCTCAAGCAACAAAAGTGAAACGTCTTTGGAAGCTTCTTGACGACGAAGTCCAACAAGATGAAGACAATTGGCTAAGGAAAAGAATAAAATGTTATCTTTTTGGTCATCGTTCGCCGGTCGGTAATTGGTGGTGGTACACGGTGATTAGTGGCGGTAATTGGTGGTGGCACGAGTGGTTGGCACAAAGATTAATTAAAAGGGAGAGAGAAGAGTTGAAGGAAGGATATAGTGTAGTCAAATCTGGTTGTAAGCTTATTCGTCTACGATGTGAGACCTATCAAACTCTTCTACGCTAGAATGCGTCATGCATGAAGTACCAAACCAAATTAAACTTCTAAATTGCCTTTGTTTTTTTTACTTCTTGGTGAGTGTAGTTCTAGTGGTGTGCAAATTTCTTATTGCTATCCCATCCTATTGCTCTGACTTTTTGGAATGAAACAACAAAATTATTGTTTGAGAGTGAGGTAAAAGAATCACTATATAGTCATTAATTATATACCACCAAAAAAATAAAGCGCAGATCAGAAACATGGACATGAACATGAACACATCTCAGGTCCATCGAATCCCATGATTCCCATGTGTTTTTATTACCACATATCTGTAATACAAAATACATAGAAAGACAACTTTGAAAACAAAAGTAGATCTCAACCTCATATTTAATGGTATACCATGCTTTTTCAGCCACCATGTCCCACTAGAAGGACATGACAATGCTATCAGCTCAAAATATTAGAAGGAAAAGTCCAATATCTTTATGGTTTGTAGTGGTTGAGATGTGTAAACAGAATCTGTCCAAAAAAATTAAGAATTAGCTATACTTATATCTTAATATTTTCTAAAATAACAAATGTTTTGGAGAAAAAGAGTATAAATAACAATTTTTTTCAAAACCAAAATCCCCAAAATTTTATTCATTCTCTCTACACATTAAATAAAATCTCAACAAGGCATCACCATATGATATATACAAGTAGCACCTACATTGTTGAATTGCATGTGGCCACCTATGATATGAGGCTATAATAAGAAATATAATTTAATTCATTACCATACTGAGAAAGTTTAACTTTCCCTCATGTTTGGACATTTTGCTATTTAACAAATGACACATGCATTGGGATTCTCTTCCATGCTTTGAACATGGTAATGTGTTGTCATATAGGGATTATATGCTCTATAATTCCTAATCCATTCTTGAATAGGATCTGGTGGTGGGGGTGCTTCTTTCTTCTTCTCTTCTTCTTTCTTTCCATCTTCTTTCTTTCCCTCTTCCTTCTTTCCTTCTTCTTTCTTTTCTCCATCTTTCTTGGCTTCTTCTTTCTTTTCAGGCTCTTTGGCTGGTCCTACTGCTACTATTTCTGTGTGCCAGAATTTTCTTAATTTGCTCACCACATTTACTGGATCTACTGTTCCTATCACTGTCAGTTTCTTCTCTTTCATGTCCATTGAGATGGCATCAATCCCTGATCACATTGAAAAATAATAAATCAATCCTTTAGATTAAAGAATATCAATCGATATAGTCTCACCATACATGTTTTGGTAGCTTGGTTGGTAAGTTAAGGACGTTGAAGGAGGTTAAAGGAGAAGGTCATGGTTCAATTCCGAGAAACTAACATACTACTAACGTTTGTCTAAAAAACTTGAATAGTCTTTTAATGCAACAAGATAAAAATAGAACCTTCGAAGTTTTTTATTTGTTGATGAAATAAAACCTTTAAAATGTTGTGCAAAATTTGGAAAAACAACTAAATGATTTGATGTTGATTTTAAGGAATTAAACTACTATTTTGCAAATTTGAGTAATGTGAAAGAGGGCAATCCAATCAGAACAACCTTATCAAAACAAGAATTATCTTGGCTAGGAATTCATATTTAGAGTTTATTAGACGCAAATAAGATTAGCCATAGCCACAAATTATTATGCAAGTCATTAGCTTGTGGTGGATATATAGCCTTGCATAAATGCCAAACCTATTGCAATTTACTTTCTATTGCCAATTGATAATTTGCTAAACAACCATGATATTTGAATGCCACATATTCTTCTGCACTTATTCAACACATCATTTTATTTCTCTTTCTTTCATCTTATCATATCACTGATTTGTCATATCGCTTTATTTTATCTCTCTCAAGGTATGTAGGTGTACACCAAACGTTTTTTCGAAATGACCAAATTATCCAAAGACAAAAAGTTATGTTATTTGAACACACAAAACGTCACACCACATCCAACACCAAACGAAATACACTCTCGAACAATTTGTATTTCATATGACGTGAGGGAAAATAATGATTTAAAATGCAAACTATATTCGAACCATACGTTTATATGGTGTCTATGGCGTCAAAATGTATGTATATACGGATTTCAAATTGTGTGTCCACGAAATTTTTCTCAAAAACAAAATATTGGATATAAAAATATGGGTCATGCTAAGGACACTTGTTAAGGAATCAAAAAATACTAAAATTTTATATTGAAAAATGCATTTTTTAGACTTTTAAATCATTGATTACACACATTTTCCTAGACTTTTAAAACATTAGCTACACACTTGTTAAGGAGTAGTATTATATATGATTCTTTAACAAAGCATTTTCCTAAAAATATTTATGCCTAAAAAATAAAGTTTTATACCTTTTGCTCAATGGGAGAAAATTGATGACCCTTTGTAGCATCTTAAGCCAAACTTCGACCATTGAAGTTATTTTTTGAAAATGACAAAGTATTTGTTGTAATTTTGTTAGCAAGGGAAATTGAACTTATGACCTCTTATCACTTTGACTATTGAATTAATCTAACGACAGAATCTCAATTATTAAATTAATCCAATAACTAATAGTTAACTGAAGTCTAAGCAGAGAATCAGAGGATCAAGGGTTAAAATTAGGCAGATCATCATGAAAGTTCAATAGTTTTTTTTTTTAATAAGGAATGAAAGTTCTATAGTTAGTAAAATCATCAATACCACAAAATATATTAGTAAAAAATTTCAATTCTAAATGGACATTTTTTTATGACTCAAAATACTAAATAAATATGATACACTTAAGATAGTGGAGATTTTAAAACAAATAAATATCGATATCAAATTATTCTCTAATTCATATTTTAAGAGAATGGAAAGCAAAGTTGCAAAGAACAACCCAAAATAAACAATAAAATATAATGATTTGGTACCTGAAAGTGTTGAGACTGTTTTAAGAGCCTTCTTCTTGTCCTTGTCATCATGCAAATCTAACTTGAGTACAAACTTCTGCAATGAAAATCATAAACTGATTTAACCCTAATTCATTTGAAGAAAATTTAAGTAATAAAAACAAATTTTCAACCAACCCAAAATAAAAAATAAAAAATATATATATTACTTGAGTAAATACACATGAAATTGTAGCCAATATTTTTCTACCTACCAAAATCTCTATACTATATCAAATTTATTTTCAGACTTCCCTACTACCCTAGATCTTTACATAAGGAGAGAAACAGGGAAAAAAAACAGAGAATATGAAAAGAAAAATAAATAGAAGATGCATAAAGTTCTTGAAGAATAAAAAAGGAATCAAAATTTTGAGTCAAATTTTCCATAAAAGGAATAAATAAGTAAAAAGAATAGACAAGAATCAAAGATAGAAAGTGTGAACCATACCTTCATTTTTTTTCTATTATGAAACTATAAACAGATCAAACAAAGAGAAACAAAATAATGGTATGTTGATTTGAAAGGAAGGTTTAGACTTTAGAGATAATAATAGTGTGAGAGAATGAATGAGAGAAGAGAACTATGATGATAGTGAAGTATTATTGTTATTATTATTATTATATATGTGAAAAAAAATGTTATATATTGATGAGGTGAAAAATAGTGGTGTAGTAGTTGGTTTAAGAGTCAGAATGAGCAGCTATAGACATGAAGTAAGCTATGAATCACCCTTTTCTAAACACACCCCACACAGAACATAGCAGTAGCTGGTTTGATTTTGACTGGATGGTTGAAGGCTGCCACACTTTTGAAATAGGAGGTGGTTCTCTTATTAAATTCTTGTACAAGTTTTACTTTTATTAAATGCTTATAATAAAGGTTTATTATTTCAATGATTGTAGCATGATAGATACATACATGTACATGCATTTTGTATTCAAAGAAAACTAATGGTGGTTAATTCTTGCTGATCTCACGTAATATGACAAAAACACAACTCAAATCTATGAGAAAGATGGTGTCATTAGTATTATCCTAAAATTCTCTACAATTTTAGTGGGATCAAAATTGATTTCGTGAGTGTATAATTGATTTTGACGTTTGGTTGTTGTCAAGTAAAATAGATTCTCTTTTAATAATTGATTCTACTTGAAGTTATAATTTATAATTTATGATTATAAAATTGATTTTCACATATAGACTTATAGTTTAATTCACTTTTATATGAATGTATTTAAATATGAATGACATTTAGTGTTGATTGCTTTTGACTAATGTTTAGTTGTGAGAATTTTTTGCCATCGCACAACCAAATGCACGTGAAAATAGTTTAACTAAATGCTCGCAAATATATTAATAAATAAATACTTTTTTATGTCGAATAATTAATTGATGTATATTTCAATGGTTAAGGTATTCTTATTTGTAGATTCATATACTTGTAGGAGTATCCTATTGCTACCTCTGATTTTATTATAGGAAGAAAAATCGAATAAGATCTTATATACTAATATTTGTTTTTATATATTGGTTAAAAAATATGGTCAAAGTTAGTAATACATTAATTTAAAAAATTATGTTTTCGTGAGCTTAACTCAGTTGGTATGGACAATATATAATATATGCAAGGTTCGGGGTTCAAAACCCCCGCCACCACCAAAAAAATTAAAAAATTTGTACATGCATTTTGGAGTTAAGATCTTCTTCATTTCTTAAAAATAAATAGATAATGTCATTTTATGAGAGACAAATTCTAAAAGAAAACAAAGAAAAAAAAGTAGTAGTCATACCACTAAGTGGACTCCACTACTATTAATTATTATCAAACTTCTTTATGTCTTTATATTTTCAAATGGAATAAATAAAGAGACTAATCAATGGAGAGAATCTTAACTCTGCATTTTGTATTCAAAGAAAGTAAGATAGACCGAATTTAAAAATTGTGTACATTGTAAAAATGCAACATGTATTTAAGAACGAAGAAAGTAACTCGTAAAAAAGTGTGAAACATTAATTTGAAAGTACAAACATTTCATATAAGGGTAAAAAAATCTTTTAAGTAAATAATACACTTTAAAATATGACTTGTATCGTCTCATTTAAATGTTTTTGTAGTGCATTTTCTTTATATAATTTGTCTTTAAAGTATGTTTTGAAGAACTATTTATAAACATAAGTAGAGTAGTCAATTTTTTTTATCAAATTGTATTTTCTTAATTAGGGTTAAATATATTTTTTGTCTTTATAAATATATCAACTTTTCATTTTAGTACCTCCAAAAAAATGTATATAATATTGTTAAAATCTTTCCCAAAAAAATTAGAAATTTTTAACAAAACATAAATTAAATATGAATTTTTAACTATAAAAAATTCATATTTAATTCAGTATCTGTTAAAAAGTTCTAATTTTATTTGGGAGAGATTGTTATAATATTAGAAATATTTCTGCAAAATATTATTAAAAAATATGAATTCTACATATGAGTTTACTTTAATAGGGTGACCAAAAATGAAAATTTTTTTTTTTTTACGAAAACCAAAAGTAAAGATGAAAAATTTTTGGAAAATAAGAAAAATTTTAAAGATACTAAAACAAAAAGCTAACATATTTATAGGGACCAAAAATATATTTAACAATTTTTCACTAAACAAATATTAGTGGCATTTTCCTCTAAAAAAAAAAAAAAAAACATAGTGATACTCCCTTCGATCAGTGTTACAAGTAAAAGTTCCTCTTTTAGATTCATTCAATAAATGATGTATATGATCTACATACATTATTTATTAGATGAACATAAAAAGTCAATTTTTATTTATAATATCAACCGAGAATGAGTATTATTTTACCAAAGAATTCCTATAGTATTTTCTTATAAGAATGAATGAAGTTCTACGTCAGCAATTTTAGGTGAAGAACATTCGTTGAAAACCTTTTGGATATTCCAATTTTCAAGAGTTATTTAAGGAAATTTTCTTTACCGACCCAACCAACGTAGACTGAGTTGGTCAGCATGCGCGAACGATTTTGAATCTTCTTTGATTCCATTTTCTTTACTTCATGAGAATTTTAATGAATTTATTTTTCCAGTGCGGTGGATCAGTTAAAGGAAAATGCTGTTTTCCACGAACGATTAGTTTAAATAAGGTCAATAAAAACAAAATTCGTGACTAAAAACAAAACGTTAATTGTACAAAAAAAAAAGGTCACTTGATTCAATTAATGCAAAAAAAAAGGGTGCCAAAATGAATAATATTTGACAATTTCACAAATATTAAAAATGTATAATCTCAGCTCAGTTAGTAGAGATATTGCATTTTATATGCAGAGGAACACTACACTTCTCCACAATTTAATGGTGTAAGCTCTAGCCACTAGGCTATTTGAAAAAAAAAAATGTATAAATAAAATGGGAAATGATACATGTCGCGACAAAAGTCATCCTGAGATTATCACGACATTGCAAATGTCTATGGGTAGTGGGGCCCCTTTAATGTTGATTTGCTCAGTTATTTACTTAATTGATAAATCCAAGGGCCGTAAATATTTCGTGATGATTTCGCTGGATAATTCCTCAGGATGAATAGCATCCCTCAAATAAAATAGAGAAAATAATATTTTTAGTAAAGTAATTTAATCAAGTAGTATTGAGGTATTAATCCTTGTTGTATACTCTACCCCTTCATAAACAAGTCTTCTCACCCTTTGTAGTGTCTTTGTTGAAATCGTGTTTTCTCCTCCTCCGACGTGCATACATGAAATGACAATCGTATTTTATTTGTTCTAGTTTCATCCATTAAGGTGGCTCTTGTTGAAGGAGAAGTTAGGGGCCATGTTGACTTTCAATCCAAACAATTGAGAGTGGTGGTTGACAGGTTGTATAGCATTGGATTTAACCTAGGCGTGACTAGCAATAAAAAATGAGAATGATAATTGAATGGTTATTTGATTTAGAAGAAAATGAGGATGTTGTTTTGAATCAAGATGGGGATGAAAATGTTTGTCCAATCAATATCAAAAGGTTGGGGAGCTAGGGTGAATAGTTCAATATCAATATTAGAGGGGTGGTGAGCTAGGATGAAGAGAAGAAAAATTTACGATCTTGTTAAAGGTTAGAAAGTTGAATTCTTGGCTCTAAAGAAACAAAGAAAGCAACACCTCAATATCAAATGGATAATTGAGGATCTTTGATTCTTTAGCGACTCAACGACATGTAGCGGACATGAGCTTGACATTGATAGTGCATAAGGTGAAACGACTTCCACCAACCGTCCAAAGACTCCATTCCCATGCATATAAAAGACATTCATCATCACAAACATAAGGTACACAACTTTTATCTCTTTTTTACCTCCCACTGTTTGCTCTCATGCTGACTTGAGTGTTGGAGTGTTTTCACTACAGGTGCCCCCAACTCACATCTTGGCGGTTGCTGCGCGACATAAGCCAACATTTTGATCACCTTATATTAGCGGTGTCGTTTGTGGAAAAGTAAGTTTCCTTATCTTTTTATCTAAAGATCAAAACACAGAAAATCCAAAAAACTATTTACAAGGTTAAGGAACAGCAAAACCTTCTTCCTAGCATTGTTCTCTGGACAACACTGATGGACGAAAAATTTTGTCGTCATCATTAGTTTGCACTCAATGATTGACAAGTTCACTAGCACTAACAGTGACAGCTCCACCACCACGAACCACAGTGGAAAGAAGTATATTCTCTACAGTCTGGTTAAAGTTTTCAAGAACGAGAATCGCATCATTGAAGATCTAAACCTACACCTAAAACACGTGGAAAGTTATTGATACTCATTCGAGCGACCCGCATTGTCACCCAAAGTCAACTCCAAGTAAGATCACATTGCATCATGATACCCCTTTCTCCACACCCCACACAAGAAGAAGAGATAACTCATGAGAGGTATAGGTCCTCGCAGCCATCCCTTGTGGATCAACCCTAAAGGTCCTCGCGATATGTTGTTGAACAATCATGTCACCAACCAAATCGACAACAATTTCATTGATCCACGTCAAATCTTCTAGCCCATAGACAAAGCATCGAACTTTAATATCAGTTTGATTTGGTTTAGTTTATTGAAATGGTATAAAGTCAAATGTACTATTTAAATTTTTTTAAAAACTAGTGTAATAACCCTAGATAGTAGATAACTACGGAGGAAAGAAAGACGACCCTTGTCCATTCCTTCGTTCTTCTCCATCTCACCTTTTTGAGTTGACCACTTCCAAGAATAACCTACTTCAACTCCTATTTTTAATTTTCACCCCTCATCACAAAACCCTATTTCCTTCTCTTTCTTCCCTTTTCATTTCCTTTTACATTTTCAATCTAAACCCCCTTCTTTTCCTCACCACTTTTTCCCTTCTCAGGGAAAACAAAATCCAATTTTTTTCATCAAATTATATTCTCTATTTCACCAAAACACAAATTTTTCAATCAAATTTCACTTTTTCCCATCTGGGTCTCCCAATTTCATCAAATTTCACTTTTTTCTTTCTTTCTGGGTCATTCTCAATTTCATCAAAACGCGATTTTTTCCATTAAAAATCGCTTTTTTACTATCTGGGTCATTTCCAATTTCATCAAAAAGCAAAAGGGTCATTGAAAGTTTTGAAGTTATTTCTACATGGATCAAAACGAAGAAGCGATTTCAAAAAGTGAAAACTCATTGAGCTTTTCAACGCTAAAGAGTCATAGATCATGGCTCGAAATTCGTCTTTTCTACGTTCGAATTTCACCTTGTTTAATCGATAGTGTTCCGGAATGTTTAACACTATGTCACCCAAAACGTGAAATCGGTTTTTCTCTTGTAATCAACGGTTCACCAATCCCTGCACCCTCTTCCGCCCCGCCGCTTCCGCTCCGCCGTGACCGTGTCGATAAAGAGTCTGCCGAGGTTACCTATGTTAGCACTGATAATGTGAGAATCACAGGTGGTGCTGAATTTGAGGTGTATGAGAAAGATGTGTTGTTTCTATGTGGGTCATTGGAACGGTTGGATGTTGATTTGGGAAATGGGTCTGGTTGGGATATGGATTGTCATGTGGCGGTTGGGTCGATTGGATCGGGTTCTTCGGCTTTTTTCAGGCCGAAGCTCGGTGTTTCGGCTCCATCAGTTGAAGTTTATGTTGCTGGATGTTGTTCTGGTGTGCCTGTGATTTTGAGTAAGACTATTTCTTTGAGTCCTAGGAGGAGAGTTCCTAGACATGCTATTTTGGATGCTATTCCTGAAGATGAGGAAATGAATATGATGGAGAAGGATCATGTTAGTGCTATGAATGGATTAATTCCACACCCGAAATTGCAGGTACTTTTTTTGTTTCTTTCTCCTAAAAAGCATTTTATTCATTTAGTATGAATTTCTCAATTTAAATTAGTAGGTTTGTTTTATTTGTTGAGTTTAATTATTATACATTGAATTGTAAAAATGTTTTGTGGTGCATCCAATTGTATCTTATTGTGATTATGATATTATCAACTTTTGTCGAATGTTCTAGGTTAAAATGTCGCTTTTGATTGAAATGGTGGCTATAGTTGAATGTTCTAGGATAAAAAATCACTTTCGATTGAAATGGTGACTATAGTGGTGTTTTAGCATTGCGGAATTTGAATAAATTATTATTTTTCTATTCTGTGATATGCTATTTAGTACAAAGTTTTGTCAAATAGCGGCACTATTGCACCTATAGCACGGCACCGCGTACCTGAAGTTGATCACATAGCTATTTCGTGCTATAGGTGATTGACAACACTATAATTTCTGAGTTATGCATGACACATGGAGAACTAGGATGGATCTTTAGCATGTCAACGTCATTATATTTCTTACACACTAACACACTTCTAACTATTTGGCTACACTATAAAGAATAAAGTTTCGATATTTCATTTTCTAATAAGCTGTTTAGATCAGGGAAGTATGCTGATGGAATATGTGAAGTTTTATTACTTTTTGTTTCATAATGAATCCTTTATGAAGCGATAGTTTTATGAATCCTTTTTGTTCGTAACATTTTTATACTACAACCCGGTTTAGTACTTTCACTACCTAGTAAGAATGAATCTCCAACTTGGTTTCTGCAGTTGTAGGTCATTGTAAGGTTAGTCCTTTAAATAAGAGAGTCTCGCAAAAAAAAAAAAGGCACGAACCTATAAATTGTCAATCATTTGGTTCAGAAGTTATGATCCTTTCTATAGCGTTTTGAGTTTTAGTTAACACTTTTGAGGCCTTATTTGACATTCGTAATCAATATCTTTTAATTTTAGGCATATATTTTTCTTGAGGACTAATTAGATATGTTTGCTAATAGAGGGTAACTGATAGAGCCAACTGCCATATTCTTATCGAAGATGGGGAAGAATCCCCTTTGATTACAAACAATGGCAACACTTCTCTAATCACTCCTCTCTATTTATAGGCAGCATGCTTTATTTGGCCTAACAATCTCTGAACACACCCATTTACTAACAATAGTAGACCTATCAGTAACATCTACATAAAGATGACTGATGATTTACAAAGAAAAGAAGTTCAATAGGAAGCATAGTTGATAACACTGCTACAGATTGATTATATTTTTGCATCATAAGAACTTTCTGACTCCGTTGCTGGTATGTTAATGAACCCTGTTTTGGAAGCTGGAAAGCTTTCTTTTTTGGAGAAAAAATATTCGCCATTTTTATGTTCAAAAGCTCTCTCTGGAAGTGGTCAAATTAGACAAAAATAAAATTTACCCTAAAATAAGCTATCATGGACTAAGTTTGGGGGCTGTGCATCCCCCTCGGTTTATTTGGTGCTCTTAGTAGATAATTAGGTATCATAATACTTAATTATCCAATGCTGATAGTGATAAACTCAGTTATGTTGAAATTTGGGGCCTAACTCATCCTTACAAAACCGGCTTGTAAGGTGAGGATTGCCTCCTCTTTATAAACTCTTCTCAAGAGTCTTGTCTACCTGATGTGGGACTTGGGTTTTTTCCAATACACCCCCCTCACGCCCAGCACTCTTTGGGCTTGATGCGTGAATAGGTTTAGGCGGCCCTTGAATTCGACAAGCTCTGATACCATGTTGAAATTTGGGGCCTAACTCATCCTTACAAAACCGGCTTGTAAGGTGAGGATTGCCTCCTCTTTATAAACTCTTCTCAAGAGTCTTGTCTATCCGATGTGGGACTTGGGTTTTTTCCAATAAGTTATACAAATTTCATGCTGAGTGTTGTATGCTGAACTGGTTCCTATCTTCTATTCTGATTGCTGCTTGAAGCATTATGGTTGAATGTATAGAAATTGTACCCCTTCTTTCAGTTATTCCTTATGCTTTTAATCAAAAGGCTGAGGATTTGACCTTCTGTCAGTGTTGTCAATAGTGCGCTATACCGGTGCTGTAGTGGTGTAGTGTAACAGAGCAGGCCCTAGTCTCTACAAAACATGTATTAGTAGAGCAGTTTAGTGTAGCGTCTGCTATAACATCCCAAATAACAGCTGTTTGTGGCGGCCGCTATAGTGCCACGCCTTCTGATGAGATTGGAAATTCCAAAATCTCTTAAATTTAAACATCAGATGTTTGATCGTGGTATTTTAGGAATTTTCAGTAAAAAAACATCATAACAGTGCTTGGGCCTATCTCACTCTGTCTCACTCATCCTGTAATATTTTATCGCACCAGTTGCTTTTGCTACCTCACTGTACCGATTTTGAGTCAGTCGCTCTGCTTTGCTCTGCTATTTGGGATCGGTAACACTGCCTTCATTATTCAATTATGTTAAAATTCTTATACTGATTCCGCTTCTCCGTAAAATTACTCAACTTTCTATTTTTTGTTGGTTACTAAGTGCATTGTTTATTTCATTCTGTCAATATATCGGTAGTTACTACTTACTGGTCTAGCTTCACTTCTTATCTCAGTCTTTGAATTTCTTAAATGCTGACTGTTTACATTAATGATATCTTGCAGATAACAGGGTCTGCAGTTGATGATTATGATCTTGATGGTAAGATGGCGAACGGTTTCTACTCTCAAGAAATGTATCTTGGCGAGGACGGACAACTCACATGGTTCAATGCTGGTGTTAGAGTTGGTGTTGGAATTGGCCTTGGGGTGTGTGTAGGGCTTGGGATTGGCGTTGGATTACTCATGCGATCATACCAAACAACAACCAGGAATTTTAGGAGGAGGTTTTTCTAATCGATAAGAATGAATTTGCTGCTCTAGTTCAATGAGAAACCGAATAAGATATACTGGAGTTGGATCATCAATGCCTCAAATGCATGAACCATTAGTTTTGTAGATGAGTGAAAGGTTATGCATTGTTTAGTTTCTGTAGGGTTGGTGCGGATGCGTTCATGTATCGCGTAGACGTGAAGATTTGCATTTTATATAAGCTGTATTTGATACTCCAACAACAATAAGTATCAAAAAAAATAATGCACAGCTTTGAGGATGGATAATGTAGTATGCCAACAGGAACAAGTGTTAAATAGCCGGCATCAGCCATTAAAATAAAAATAAAAATGGCCTGCATGCTTGAGAGAGGTTTTAAGTGTGAACATGTGAAGTGTAAACATGTCCCGAGATTTTACTGTTTGTTTGCCTGTAGATATTTTATGCAAATTTTGATTTGTATATTTCTGTTCTCATGGTAAATTATTTTATTTTTTAAAACTATGTGCCGTTTTTAGTGAATTTCATTTTCAATTTGATTCAATGATTACGAGTTATATTCAGCTAATCCGATAATAGTAAGGTTGTGCTCCGACCATAGGATTTGAGGATTCACTTGGTAAACGGTGTATATGTATCTGATTCTGTTTAGCCAGCCGTGAAACTGCCTCTTTGCTTAGTCTTGCATGAATCGCCTACAGCTTCTCTGACTTGCAACGATGGAACTGCTGAGAAGGGTTTCACAATGGACCTACAATCTGTTCTATCCAAGCATGCACCATCTTTGGGTGAGATCTGGTGGTCGAAGACAAATCCCGCAACTTGGCAGCCTTGAGATCAAAAGGTTACTACAGTCAGGGACTGCTAAATCGTAGGCTTCCCATGTGACTGGAGCTGTTGGTTTTGCATGCAATTAATGCAGTGGCTTCAAATGCAGATGGGCAACTTGATGAAATGAGGCATCGAGAGGTAGTGGGGATTGTGGAAGGTGTTGGTGGCCGGAGATGGACGATGAGGGGAAGAATATGAAGAAAATCAATTTTCATTTGATATGGATTGTGCACCATTAGATTAGATTAGGTCTGGTTCAACATCGAATGGTGATCGTATCCATGGATCGTGTTTCCTTTGTTCAAATTAGAATTTGGCTATGTGCACCATTGATTAGGTCTGGTTCACAGTCTGTTCTGCTCATTCACCTAGGTTATTCTAGTTTGATTGAAAAGAATGTAGAATTTATTATTACTGTCAAGATGAATTAGAACCATCTTTTCATAGATAATTTTTTGTTACTCATCTAGTTATTATGACATGTTCATTTTGTATCTTTATTCTTGATTGAAGTATCTGTTAACAGAGCCTGCCTTTTGTTTCTTTGTTGCAAATGTTTCTAATGATGCATGTTGTTAATTAGAAAAGACTGTGAAATTAGAAAAGAAACAGAGAGAAATCTGAGTTGAAAATATGCTATATTAGGGGTTGAGCTATCCCTTTTTGAGAGGGTTCAAAGTTTGAACTTCTGATCCAAAGTTTTAGATACACAACTGTTTTCAATGTAGGATGATGGATAATCGCATTACATACACTAATGGGTGGGACACATCAAAATATTACATAGCAAGGACGAAAAGCAAAAGAAAAGTAATTTACTTTACTTGTGCATGTTAGACAAAATTGGTCATCTATAATTAAATAACTAGATAGACCAATTTACAAATTCAATAAACGTTGTGGAGATCATAGTTCACATATAATAGAATTAACACAACTCACTACCTAACCATATTTAATTTATAGATTTAGCATGCTGGTATGCCCTCTGATTGGTAGGCTACAAATTTTAAACTATTTTCTTCACCTTACCATGACTTGAGCAAAGACACGGAATATTCTGTCACCTTTAGCACTCTCTCACTACCGCTCTTCCTTCACCTTACTCTCGTTTAGTTTTAGACCTATAAATATATTATTTTTCATTTACGCCTCTAAAAATCTTTATTAACATCCACACAACAAAGAGGAAGATAACAAAAAAGCTTTCCATTTCTCTTCACCAGAAAGTAAGTTATTATAGAGCTAGAATTTCAGAATCTTGTCTGTCTTTCAAAACAAACCTCAATTGTTATGGAACACAACACCAAAAGAGCAGAGAAAACAATGTAGAAAAACAAATTGAAGGCGGAAAAATTAATCAGTCGATTCAGTTATAAGCTGCATCACCAAAGCATCCTTCTTCACCATCCTCCTCCTCTTCATCTTCTCAAGAGTTCTCCTAAACAACTTCTCTCCACTCTTGCTCCACAAGAGTCCATGACAAATCCAATGCTCAATCATCCTTTGCAATTGATTTATCTCCAACTGATGACGTTTTCTTCCATGATCACTTCACAACTCCTATCTCACTTTCCTTCATCACCTGCTTATAAGAGAGTTGTTAGAAGATGAAAAACCTAGAAAAGACAATGGAAGGTACAACAGCAGCAACAGAGACCAGTAAAGGAACAAAGGAAGAAAATGAGTGCAACACCAGAGCAAGTTTCTCATTGTTTGAACTAACGAAGGTTGTCAAGTTAAAGATAAAGAGAAGCGGAGGAAGAAACTCAGGTATGATGTGATTCATGCATTAAAATAATACTCAAGATTTGAGAATAGTGCAGCCGCTAGTGCAGCCACACGCGCATTTGATGACTTACATAATATATATATATATGTATGCCAACACGAAACAGCATACAGGACAGTCTACATGTACAAACAACCCATTCAAATTGACAGCAAGAATTTGAATTTCTACAACTCAGATAGTGAATATTGATATATATCTTTCTCTTGGCTTTCACAATTACGCAAAAGAGGTCAGCAGGGTTGAGAGTTTTCAAACTTCGAGTTCACGGTGAAGAGTATGTCCCAGAGAATTTGAATTTCTACAACTCAGATAGTGAATATTGATATATATCTTTCTCTTGGCTTTCACAATTACGTAAAAGAGGTCAGCAGGGTTGAGAGTTTTCAAACTTCGAGTTCACGGTGAAGAGTATGTCCCAGAATTGATCCCAAGCAACATTATAAAAACATCTAATGTCTCATCCTCTGTTTGGGTGGTGTTCAAGTTTCTCTTAGTAAGAAAAATTCATATTACATTAGTAAGACATAAATACTTCACATAAACTTAAACCAAATAAAACATATGGCAGTCTTGCTTGCAGCAAGAATATCAGAACGAGCATAGGGATTTTGACTTTTTATATTAACCTAATGATTGGCTTGCCAAAAATGGCAGTGCATTTACCCATTTATCATAGATTTAATATATAGTCCAAAGTTGCACCACCTAGTGTGCAAAGGATTATTCTGTTTCTATGAAGCAGTCATAATATATGAATCAAAAGCTCTAGATACACTCTAAATATAGCTTTCCTTCTGAGAAAACAAAAATCAACTGAAATGGAAGAGGTCTTCTTGATCAAGAAATACAACCATATCTATCGAACATATTGATACAGTCTGATAAAATTTCTATCTAGATTCCAGTGCTGGTAAGTACAATACACCACAGCTTTCTTTTTGTTTGTTTATCATTAAACTGATTAATCCAACCTAATTAATACACTAAAATCTGAATCATAAATCATTTTACAAGATGAAATGACACTAGTTGATCTCTTACAATGGTGACAAAAAAGCTATAGATTCTTGTTTGCTGAAATTTTTCATTCATAAAATTCTGTGATATGTGTGAAAATTAGAGCAGTTAGCAACTCTGGTACTTCCAGAGGAATCTAAAACTAGTTTTTTTTACCGACGACGGCCTATCAACAAAACCAGAAACAGATGGGATTGAGAACCCAATCTCAGAAAGAAAAACAAACCCTAAAATCTTTCACTCAAGCATTAAACCAGATAACTTTGTAAAGCAAGAAGCAAAAACACACTTCTGTGTTGGTTCAACAAAAATGAACTCACAGCACTAGTCAAAGCCTACACTCAAGCAAGCTTTGTTAACCACGATTCATGAAGAAACAAAAATCAATTAATCAATTTCAACAAAAAAAAAATAGAGCAACTATGGAAGGAGTGAGGTAATGAATGGTGAGAATTGGACAGAAACCGCAAAAGACGGTGAAATTTTTTAATCTTGAAAGTGACCGACTGAGAGAACGATGGAGAGAGAGAAAGAGAGAATCGAGGGAGAGTGGCGTTTACAAGAGAGAGCTGCAGTAAAAATGTACTTTAAAGTTAACCCCCCCACCCCACACACACAATTTTTGGGGGTTTAAAAATCTCCAAAGTATTTCCCTCTTTTTTTCTCCCAAACATGGATTTATCACACTCAATTGTGACATCATGCACTTGCACCTTGTTAAAAAAAATTGGCTTTTGCATCATGGATTTTTTGAACCAAAAACATTAGTAGAATAAAGGATTAGTTTTTCTGAGGTATCTACTAGAATGATGCGATGACCATAAAAAAAAATAAAAATTAGAATGGTCTGAACATTGTGGAGACTCATTTTGCTAGGTTGCATCTCACAAAGCAGTAGACGAGTTACAAGCACAATATAACAGGATGAATATTTGATACATACGAGTAACAGCCTCGGCATGCAAGAAAATCATTATATTTGAAACACCACTTGGAATATAAAAAGTAAAAATAACATTTTACAGATAAAACAATATAGATTTATTCAAACACCACTTGGAATGTGTGCAGGTTGCACCAAGAGATGTAAGAGAGGGATAATTATAGAAAGAAAATGAGAGACATGGTACGAAAGGAATAGATAGCCAGATAACAGTGTGAAATGAATGTATTAGGCAAGGCTTCAGGTACAAAAAACCTTGGCTAGCAAAATACTCCCGTCACTTTCAACAGTTTTCAATTTGTAACCCTTAATCTTGGACATACTTGGCTAGAAAAATACTCCTGTCTTTTCACATTTCAACAGTGTGAAAAGAATCCAATTTGTATCAGAACTCAGAAGATTAAACCTCAAATCCTGGACATATAACATCAACCAGGGGGGTTGGGTAGCTCAATTGGTTTGAGCCAAGGGATAAGGAGGTCAAGTGTTCAAACCCAGGCGAAGGAGAAAAAATTTAATCCAACAACTAACCACTAACATTTGCCATTCAGAAAAAAAAAAAAAAAAAACATTAACAGCAGCAATCAAAAGAATGGTGTTTTGGCCCTGATTTAACAAACAAGTTCAATATTGTTGAGTCTCCAGGAAGGTGAGGCCCCAACCCAATAAAAATATCATTATACACCATACCAACGAACATGAGCAATCCGCAGCCAAAAAGCACGAAGGGAAACTCGAAATTGGGTAATATCATTTCCTCAACCACAAACACGACAGCAGCAAATAACTAGTTTCTATTATCAAAACCAATCAACATGCTTTACAACTAGTTTCTTAAATCAAAACCACTCCACATGCTTGACAAGTTGCAATAAATGATAAATCTACCAATCTATAGCAATTTCACATAATCAGATATACACAGTATTAACCAAACCAAGCTGTTTATATAGTAGTTACTTAATCATTTATTAAAAAAACATACACCATTGTCTGAATATTCATTCAACTGCTAAGTTAACGAAGACAATAAGTTCTATATCTCTATTTTCTCAGTCTAAACAGATTGTCTGAATAACATAGTCAGCAAAACAAAAACAACTACAAATAAAGCGAAAGAACACAAGCTAACATACATGAATATCAATCAGAACCATCTTTTGCACCAAAAGGATCATGAATTGGACCAACATCCTGACCAATATGACGCTGCACAAGCCGATTCAAATCAGCCATAACCTTATGCTCCCTTTTAGCCTTCTCTTCATAATTAAACATAGCCAAAGCACGCTTATCTTCAGCACTATAAACCTGGTTTTCTTTCCTAATACGAATTGCATTCATCCTCTGATGCCTACTACCGCTCATCACATAACCAAGTTCCTCAAACTTCGAAATCTCCTCCGCAGAAAGACCCACTTCTCCTCTCCGGGGAATACGTTTCCCTTGTTGAACATATTGCGCAATAGCATCTCCTTCACCCGGCCTAAGCGCACCACCATAACTTATATGCCCCTCAGCTCTTGGAAGCGGCATTGGTCCAACCGGTGGTTCATCATCATCCAAAGCCGGTTTCTTCTGTGACTCAAACAATTCCTTCAACTTCAAAGCCTCAGCATTCATCTCAGCCATCTTCTCCTCATCAACATCATCAATTTCTTCATTAATCTTCGCAACAGCCGAATCAGAACCCAACTCAATTTCCTCCGAACCCTCACTAACCGGTTCAGAACTTTTCTTCTTACTTTTTCTACTCCGTTTCGATCGCTTCCTCTTTCTTCCACTATCATCGTAGCCAGATTCATCATCAGTTTCACTCTCATCTGAATCACTACACCTTCTCTTCTTCCTGCTACTCTTCCTTCTCCTTCTACTACTCTTCCTTCTCCTCCTCCTCTTACGATCTTCTTCTTCGGAATTGGTATCGCTATCACTTTCACTATACTTCCTACTCTTTCTCCTCTTCCTATCTTCCACTTCTGATTCAGACTCAGATTCACTATCGCTTTCACGCGACTTCTTATAACTTTTTCTCCTCTTCTTCCTCAATTCCGAATCAGATTCTTTAGATTCCTCCGATTCAGACTCAGATTTTGCTTTCTGTTTAATCTCCTTATCCTTCTTCACATCAATTATCTCAGAAATTTCTTCAGGTTTACCATAATCTTCAAGATCATCGTTCTCGCGTCTCGGAGGACTCGGCGTAACATTCCAAATACAGTGCTTCAACGATTTCCTCATCTTCTGCCTCTTCAATCTGCGATACTCTTCATAACTCAATCCCTTCAATTCTTCATCAGATTCAGACTCGTTACGCCGAGAATCGTTGCGGTCGAGATAGGAACCGTTATTACGGTGTCCGAATTTCTTTGGAAGATGGTTTCCGTTTGAATTTCCGTTATCGTGGTGTCTAGGGTTTCGGTTTTCAGGGGATATTGAACGGCGACGGTGGCGGTCTGTGTGACGATCGTCGTAGGAGTCGTAGCTAGGGCTACGACGGTAGCGAGGGCGATCGTTGGAGACATCGGAGTCGGGAGTGCGGCGGCGATCGTTGTGTCTATGGCGTTGGTAAGGGGTTTCGATGGTGGAGGAGAGTCTTGCCATGGTAAAAATGTGCAAATTGGATTGTTATTTAGGTTCTAATATTCGCAAAAGAAACCAACCTTCTTTGGGCTGGTTTTTATTTTAAAAAATGCTCTCAATTTTTAATATAAACAAAACATTTAATAAATAAATAAGAATAAATTTAAATATTAAAATAAAAATGTAATAAACATAAATGTTTAATTTTTTTTTTTACCATTTAAAAAATGTAACAAACTAGATGAACATGTATATAATAAACATATATGAAGGCTAAGGTAAAGGGAAAGAGTGGAGATGTTGCACTTAAGTTGGACATTAGTAAAGCATATGATAGATTAGATTGGGATTACCTACGAGAAATCATGATTCAAATGGGATTTTTTATCTCGATGGGTTAGTTGGATTATGCTTTGTGTTGAGACGGTTGATTACTCGATTTTGGTTAATGGAGCATCAGTGGGTCCTATTGTGCCAGGACGCGGCCTCCGTCAGGGGGATCCTCTCTCACCTTATTTATTTATCATTTGTGTTGAAGGACTCTCCTCCCTTATTCGTGAAGCTGAACGTTGCAATAATATTAGAGGTACTTCGATATGCACAAATGCACCAGTTATTTCTCACATTCTCTTTGCAGACGATTGTTTTCTTTTCTTTAAAGCTTGTGAGAGTGAGGATGTTTGTATGAAAAATATTTTGACTACTTATGAAGAAGCTTCGGTGCAAGCCATTAATCTCCAGAAGTCTGAATTATTTTGTAGTCGCAATACTCCAGATGATTTGAGTATGTTTTTGAACTTGCTTGAGACCGGTTAATGAAAACGGTTTCTGGACCTTCTTGCCTTGCTTGAGACTCTTGACCCAAAACATCGTCTGGCTCTAAATCAACTCTTGTTTAAGTATGTGTTTGAACTTCCCTAACAAGTCCTTGGACAAATTCCATGTCAGCATTCTTCTCTGGCTCTTTGGATACTTTACACGCTCTTATTTGAGTTTTAGCCAACATCATTGCTTCTTCAATCTCTTCCCTTTCAGCTTCAATGATAGGCTCCACCTCTACACACTCCATAACATAATGTGCAAGAGTAACGTATACGTCAACACAATTTCCATTTCTTTTGCAGCGTCAACCATGTTGACAACGTCGCTATTAACAATTAATGACATCAACCCCAAATCATAATCTTCGCCAAGTTTTTTCTTCATCCACTGCATACCCTCAACACTCCCATAATTACCACACTCCACAACCATTCTTTCAATATCAAATATGCAAAAGAGGTCTAGGTCTACATCCTCCCCACACACGTCGTCCTTTCATTGTATATTCATGGTTACCTCTTCCATTTCTTACAGACCTCCCTCCATGATACATGCAAGTGATATGCCCCCATATAAACGATAACAACTTACCCTTAAAAAAACATACATCATATAAACATGCAAAATCAAACGAATTAACAACATTCAAATACTATAATATCGCATATAAACGATAATAGGATGATTAAAATGGTAAAAGAGAACGATTATTCCCATATCAACCTTATTTATAAAAAAAAAAAAAATCTTTAACATGCAAAACCATTCAAACAGGAAGATTTAGATACAAAACATAGACCAATTCCACCATTATGGTAGTTTTTTTTTAGACCAAAAACATAGCTACAAGGTTGCATAACTTATGAGAAGCGTACCTTATGTATATGGGTCTTACGGTGACAGAATGATGAAGATTGTGATATCCGCAACTGAGGACGCAAGGCGACGATTGGTGGTAGTTCATGTGACTTTTGGTTGGACGCGGTTGAAAGTGTTGAAAGGGTAAGCAAAAGACAAATGGTTGTTTTGGAATGTCGGGTGAAATTAGGGAGGTATTTGGGGAAAAATTATAAAAAAGTTATATACGTGACTTTTCTCATTCAGTCAGTTACCCTTTGCCAGCAAGCATTGACATGTCAGCATCAAATAACCACATCATCGCCTTTAACAGAACCACGAAAGACGAAATTGATTAATGTTATGCAATTTCGAAGGATAATTAAAATTTTGTTAATGTCAAAGGGTAACTGACACAACTTACAATTTCAGAGATAATTACTTATTCACTCATTTATTTTGTTGGGTTATGCTAACAAAAATACCATCAAAACATTTGTTAAAGAAACCAAAAATATCATGTTTGCATTGGATTCAACGTCATTTTAAATATTTAAAATTTAAATTCATTACTTTTCATAATTTTCTAATACAATATTTTTATTCTCTTATCCTATGCCAAAAACACTGTTTTAACATTTCTCTATTTTGTTGTTCAATACTTGTGTAAAAAAAAAAATGCAAAACAAATAGTGAAATCGGTTTTGTGGGAGTGAAAAAAGCAGCCGACATTGTTTTTACTTGATGTCACGTGTACATACATACAGTCATTAACCACCAACAAATTTCTAGAATGTCCATTACAACGCTTCGTCGTTTATCAAATACCAAACACTGCGAACAAAACAAAGACAAGAGCAACAGTAAAGTAAACTACACCAACAGACACATACACGCGAGATAATCGAAATTACGGTTTTGGTTATGGTATCTATAAACCCTAATCCAACACCACAAGGTTTCTACTTCTTCGATCCTTCAACTATGGCTCTTCCCGGTGTTAACAATCTTCCTCCACCACCTCCGCCGCCATCTACTACCGCCGCCGCAGCATCTACCGTTCCTGAGGATCCTAATAAGAAGATCCGGAAACCATATACGATTACTAAATCTAGAGAGAGTTGGACTGATCAGGAGCATGATAAGTTTCTAGAAGCTCTTCAATTGTAAGTTGGATTGAAGAAGAAATTGCTTATATTGTTAATTAATTAGGTTCTGTTTGTATCATTATTGAATATTGTGGAAAATGATTATGTCGGGAATTTTGGTGTTTTTGAATTTTCTTGATGAATTAGGGTCTGTTTGGATTTACATTTACTTAGGATTATTATTATTGAGGAAAAAGATTAGCGGCCTGTTTGAATTGGGACTTATTTGATTTTATCTACTGTTCGAGAGAGCTTATGAAAATCGCTTATGAGTTATGACTTGTTCATAAGTTGTCTTCAGCTTATTTCCATAAGCTCTTCAGGATCTTATAGCTTATTCGAAAACAATTTGACTTTATTTTATCTTTTGTTATGGAAATAGCTTATAATAAGCGCTGATATAAGATAATTGCTTATGCTATCAGCTGCTCGTTAAGTTGTTTAAAACAGCGCCGGGGTTTATGAAAATTTGCGATTGCCTATATTTTTGTGGAATTTCACTGTTCTCAAGTTTTCTTGATGATTAAAGGTGATATTTGGTCGTGAGTCAGGAATGTTAATCAGTCAAGTAATTAGTGAAGACCAATGATTTTCAATGATCAAAATTGGTTTTTTAATTGGAGTTTATCCACAAGTTTACCCAAAGAAAAAAAGGGCAGCCCAATGCACGAAGCTCCTGCATAAACAGGGTTCGGGTAGGGGTCCCACCATTTGGTGTATTGTACACAGCCTTATCTTGTTTTTTTACACAGTAGGTTGTTTTCAGAATTTGAACCCGCGACCTTTCAATCACATGACAACAACTTTACCGCCAAGACTCCCCCTTTTACAACAATTTTACCCTATTTTTCCAAAAAAGAAATTTGATATAGTTTGATTGTTACTAGTATTTATTTTTTGGTTTTGAAGAGTCTAGCTGCTAAACACTGACATAAGTGTCGTATGTTGAGAAGTGCGGAATCCTAGTTTGAATCCACATCCCTACATACACACTTCCAGTGGCAGCGCTATGTATATAATATTGTTCTTTTCTTCGTCAACTTTCTGTAAGCCTTTATCACTCTCTTTCACATCGTAATTAAAGCACCACCATTTTGTATTCAAAATCGTCTTCACTTTTCTTTTCTGGGTAGTACCAAATGAAACATTTTTCAATCTGTTTACAACAAAGTTTAAATTTTTCATTCAGTTTGTGAAGAAAGTTTGCATGTTTTTCTTTTGGGTTTATCTTTCTCTACTTAAACTTAGATTTGAAACGGCAAGGAAATGATGTTTATATAGTAAAAGGTTTGAGTTGGAAGAATATGGATTTGTGTAGTAGTGACAGTGATTTGAAGTTTTTAAGGTAAAAAAAATACAATGAAGATGGCCCCTGTCTTTTGCTTAGTTATGCATTGTGACACTCGCAACATCTTCTAAATCAAAATGGGTTGTAACAAAAGGCGTGGGTTGCATTCTAGTATGGAATGATAATCTAGACTTCTCCCCACATTCTTAATCACTTCAATTACTTGTCTACTATTATCACTCTTCTTCCTGCGTTGATTACAATCTTTATTCTGATCCTTGTAATGTTTACACTATTCACAAGAATTGGGATTTTAGTTTACTTAATACCAACTACTGGAGACTGGGAATTGAAATAATGATTTGAAAGAGGGATTGTAAGTATTATAGTTTATAGAAATAGAAATTGTCCTTTATTTTCAGGTTATGGCCTCTCGTGTTTATGGTTTATTTATTTACAACGTTTTTTACTTAAACTTTTCAGCCACAATAATAATAGTAACCTCTTACAGTCTTTCTCTTCTAAGGATCCCTCATCGAACAAGTACCACTGCTTGAAGTTAATACCCGAGTTATAAGGCTGCTGCCCCCTTCATTTAAGTAACAGTCTGCAAAATGCAGATTCTGCTATGAAAATGTGTTTTAGATGGATTCTTAGGTCGTATGTGAATGCATGATTGGGGATGTGAGGAAAGACCTGATTCAATCATGATTCAAACAGTGTTTCATTATCTAATTTTAATTATAGACATCGTTTCATCTACATTAATTTTTTTATAGCTTGCAGATTATGCGAAGATTAATAATTGAAAGAATTAGGGTTTATATTCTTTCGAAACTCCATGGTTGCATAATTCACTACCTTGAGAAAAATATTAGAAAATATAATGGTCACGGATACGAGTTTAGGGAAATCCATAGAATTGACATTGATTCTACCATTTGTGAGTGTAGGCTGTAGTAGATTGTGTTCTCCAGTAAGTGCTATGTCATGTTTTGCGGTGTCTGATTAGTGGTTTATACCATGTTTTGTGGTGTCTGGTTAGTGGTTTATTTGTGCTCATTTTCTTCTGTGTTACTGATGATTAATTTCAGATTCGATCGTGATTGGAAGAAGATCGAAGCCTTTGTTGGTTCAAAAACAGTTATCCAGGTAATTATCATAAAATTCAAAGGGAAACAAAGGACAAGTTATTATTGGACGTTAGATGGTTTTGGTTTCTTTCAGAGCATTTAAATAATAAATTTATTCAGTATTTCATCATTCTTAAATTTTGAATTCAATACTGTGTATTTTGCGAAATTTATTCAGTGTCATTACTGAATATATACTTGAATAGAACAGTGACATGGTGATTTCCAAACAGTACTTGGGGACTTATGTTAATTGTGATGTTTTTCTTAAAAAACCTGACAGTTGATGATGGGTTAAGAAATAAACCTTTTGGTTGTTACTTTTGTTGAATGGTTAATTAAGATTAAACGAAAGGTGATAAAGTCATTTACTCATCTTGAATTATGTAATGAGTGTAGTGTTTGTTTTTATCATTTTTCCTTATGATGAATATGTTGACATTCCTTATATGTTCCTCAAATTTTCCTTTATTTACCCTTCTATGCATAATTATTTTTTGTAGATACGAAGTCATGCACAGAAGTATTTTCTCAAAGTTCAGAAGAGTGGAACAAGTGAACATGTACCTCCTCCTCGGCCAAAGAGAAAAGCTGCTCACCCATACCCTCAAAAAGCTCCCAAAAACGGTAAGCGTACTCGACCATATTTGATTACCAGTCGCCTTTGTCTATTGTATGAATTATGGAATAACACTGGTTTTTATTTTTGCATTATCAGCTCCTACTGCATCCCCCCAAGTCATGGGGACATTGCAACCTTCATCTGCTTTTGTTGACCCAACTTACATTTATAGCACAGATTCATCATCTGTGCTTGGTACACCAGTTACTAATCTGCCTTTATCATCTCTGAATTTTAATGCTCCACCGCCAGCCAGTTTGCCTCAAGTGACTACAGGTTTGTTTGTTCTGAACGCCATTATGCTTTTTTCCCTACATTTATCATTAAAAATTGGACTTTTTCACTTTGTTTGTTCTAGCAACGATGAAAGTTATGCTAACTTGGAAAGTTTTTTGATTGTTAGATGACACGGGATGGACTGGATCTGGACAAGCCGTTCCTGTTAATTGTTGCTATAGCAGCAGCAATGAGAAGCAAAGTAGTAAAGGGATTAATGAAGGCAACACGGGCAAGCCTGTTAAAGGTTAGAATTCTTCTTTGTTTCTAATTTGAACTTGATTCTGCTTAACACAATAGCTTAATAAATTAATCTTATAAAGGATCCTATGATTGTTTGTAATAGTGTTGTGCTTCTTGTGATTTGATTGAATTAACTATAACCAAATTCTGAAAACCATAGTTCGATTGTTTTGACATCTCCCAATTGTCTGTCATACTTATGCAATGGTGGAAGTTTTCTACAAGATTCAACTTGGTGAAAATAAATATTTTCATTTATTAGGATTTTAACAAGTGGAGGAAGGAACTTGTGTGTGAGGTTTTTATCAGTTAGACTAGGCTTATTTCATCGTAGTCTAGTATATCCACGCTGAACTCATATGTGCTTGGCCAAAGAAATTGCGGTCCTTGTAAAGTCTCAATCGTGAACAACAAATTTAATAGATTCATAAAGCTACAAGAGGGGTGTGTGGCAGGGATTGAGCGAGTGGGATATTGAAGTACTTGAGTGTTAACTTTTAATTTTATTGTGATCTGCATGAATCTATCTATGCAAATACAACATTATTAAATTGAACTGAAGGATGAATTCTCCCTGGCCGAAAATACAGGCCGAAGATATTATGGGTTTCAATGAAATGTATCTATGATCAAGGAACAACAATCATGTTGAATCACGAGTTTTGGAATGGGTTCTTGTTAAGAAAATAATAGGAAACATGCATAAGGAGTGTCACGGTGTTCCTTGAAGCTTTTGGTTTAAGGATGCAAATGTATTGCTAAAATACACAATTTTCTAAGAAGCACAAAAAACTTAAACCCTAAAGCTGCTGATGTTTTGGTGTGGGATAGGGAGAAAAAGTAAAATTTTACAGGCTTCTGCAAGGCAGTGCTCCTGCTCACTTAAAAGTGATATAGATAAGAGTTGTTTTGCAGTTACTATTCGATAGTTTTACATCAACCACACATATGAAGAGGTGGGCCAAAACCCTAAATCTGTAGTTCTAATCTTGTCGGGGTTCAAGAAACAAGAAGGGCTAGGTGAGAAGTGTTCGATACAACAAACCCATGCCTTATAAAATAGGGACTGCAATTTGTTTTCTATTATTAAATGTGAATTCACTGTCTAGAGTGAGCAGTGCATATAATAAGCACTTGTCTGTTTTCCTAACATTAATACCAAAGTAGTATGTTTTAGTCATTTACATCATAGTTTGATTATTTCATAATCTAATGTGTGAGTAACTAGGAATGTTTATGAACAGTATTAATACTTTTAAGTTCATATATTTTGTAATGCTGGATATCTGATATTGTGATTGTTAAGCATATATTTTTGCTAGTATATTCATGTTTCATGGATTCTTGCCTTACTCCTATTTCACCTTCTCCTTGCAGTCATGCCAGATTTTGCTCAAGTATACCGCTTCATTGGCAGTGTATTTGATCCAAATTCAACCAATCAACTACAGAGGCTAAAACAGATGGACCCAATAAATGTTGAAACGGTAATTGATCTGAAGTCCTTTCTTTGCCTCCGTGTCATTCTGTTTTCTTTTTGTCATGCGCCGGTCCATGGGTTAAAAAGGGGGTCTTAATCTTTGTTCTTTAATTTCATTGCTAATGTCTGAATAATTTACATGGTTCTATTGTGCAGTCACTTTTGTTGATGAGAAACCTCTCCATTAATTTAACGAGTCCTGAATTTGAGGATCATGTAAGTGTTATCTTCATTAGCCATAGTATTTTTTCTCTTAGCGTTTTACTTTTACCAACAGACAATGTAGTTACTGCACACATTAACGTAGATGCCTCTGTCTTCCCTTTTATTCTGCTGTTTTTATCATATATAATTATACAATGATTTTGTTACCAGAAGCCTTGTACAATGATAGAATCTTGTCTACAACAATGCAATTAAGTCGTTAATTTCATTTTACTTTTCAAAATATAAACTGCATTATACACTACTGACTGATTTGTTCCCCGAACATTTAATCTATGCAGAAGAGGCTACTGTCATCATATGATCCCGACTGCGAGAAGGCAAAGTTTGCTAATCCAAGCAGCAAATCCATGACTGTTAAATCCGAAAATGCCGTTCTGTCTACTTAGGGTGTTACCAGCGGTTTGTCTTGAAGTAGGAGAAAGAGGAGACGAGGACAAAAGGTTTTGCTGAAAGAATTTAGAGTGTAGATGGTTGCATCATGCATGTACATGGAACCCATATGTATGCCTTTTGGATAGATTTCTTGTCTGTCTGTCCTAGGCATTGGTTAGATAGTTAATAGTATCCTAGTATTTCGTGTGGACTACGTGTAAAACTTAAGAAGATGGCTGTGCTTAGAATGCAGGATAATGAGTGTCCTGTTTAGGTTACTTGTGGAGGCTATGCTGTACAGTTTTTTGAGTGGGGTTTGAAGGGTTACGCCTTGAAGCTTCTTTCTAATATTAGTACGGAAGAGCGATGTTAGGATTTAGGAGGTGCTCGTTCGTTTGTGTTGTATATAAACTAATAAAATGGTACTGTAGATAAGTTTTAATCTTGTTTTCATGCATTGTGGATACTTGAATAAGGCTAATACAACCAAATCGTGACAGGTTATTCTGATACAACCAAATCCAACCTTTGTCAAGAGGACGCACTTTGCACTGGTCATTACAAAATGGAATATGTTCTAAATTTTAATGTTAATGGTTATTGGTAGAATACATTTTGTTATGGTAATGGATTGGTTTGGTTCGACTTTTGGTAGAAAAAATTCTAATCAATTAAAAGTTCCGGTTTAGTTTGGTTTTGTACAAATTTTGTGATTGAATCCGAACTGGACTAACACGATGAAATGCGGGTTGGTTCAAGTGACTGGTTCTATTTAAAGTATAAAAACTGAAAAATTGTATTTTTTTTTTCCCTCTCAAATATGTTCAGTTCACGAGGATCACATTCATGTGAACAAATCTGTGATAAACTGCGGATTACAAGTCAATCAAGCTTGCTGTTGACTTCAGCTTGAAAAAATTAATGAAAAAGAAATATTTATTATTAAATCTACCAAAGAACTGAGTCAATCAAGCTTGCTGTTGACTTCAGCTTGAAAAAATTAATGAAAAAGAAATATTTATTATTAAATCTACCAAAGAACTGAACCCTGATTCAAATTAGTCAATCAAGCCAACAAATCAAATTAAGCAACAAAAAATATAAAGAATAATCCTTCAAGAAAAATAAAAATAAAGAAGTAAAGTCACATGTGAACAGAACAGTGGAGAAGAACAAAACAAATGAAAATCAAGAGCTGACAGAAACTTGCTCATAAAATGAGAAAAAATTCATCAACATGACTCTTAGAGAAGAGACTTCTTACTAGACTCCACCCCTCAAAATTTTATCGTTTATGCCAATTTTTTATTTTAATTTTTTTCCTTTATATTCTCAAAAAAAACCCTAACAAATTATGCCTTTGCTTTATTCGATTTATAGAATTTTTTTATTTTATTTAACATTTTTTCACTTTATAAGTAAAAATTCAAGTTAAAATAGTTCATAGTTGCTAAACATTAACTATTTTTATATAAAAATTGATATGACATAGATATTCATAAATACTTATATAAAAATAAAAAAGTATATTGACGGACTATATGATAATATTAACTAAATATTTTAATGTAAATGATAATTTTGACCGATATAGTGTACAATCAATAACCATTTTAAAATTGGCTTAATTACATTTTTCCTGCTATCTTTTGCTAATTGTGCGATTTTGCACACTATCTTTTGCCCCTTTTCTGGTTAGATGAACCTTCTTGTGTTTAATTGCACTTTTGCTCCCTATCTTTTTGCCAATTGTGCGATTTTACACCTTTTTTTTTTTTTTGGAATGATTTTGCATATCTTTTGTCCCCTTCCCCTCTTTTAATGATGATTTTGAACAAAAACACAATTGGCAAAAAATGGGTGCAAAATCGCTAAAAAAAAAAGAAGGGGAGCAAAATCTCACAATTGGTAAAAGATAAGAAGGGAAAGTGCAATTAAGCCTTTAAAATTTCAATATATTAAAAACCGTTGTCACAACTTGTTACACATTCAGAATTAAAATGACTATTAACTCCATGGACTATTGTGACATTAACTCTAAGGGTAGTGTTAACTTGTGCCTTGAGAGTACGTGTTAAGACCTAAAAGAAGAAACTTTATCTAACATTTTGTGCATTTAAATGATTAAAAAGTGAAATATTAAATTCAATGCACACATTTCAATAAATTTTTCCTATATTTAAATCATTAACTTGTGCCTTGAAGTACAAGTTATAACATTTCCCTAACTCTAATTATGATTTTTTCAACCCCTTTTCACAAACCTACCTACTTCGCTCACTCACTACTTCCACTTATATATACCCTCTCTTTCTTATCTAGGTTACAAACTTCATTCAACCCTTACATTTGCCGCCGCTGTCGCCCCTACTAAAATCCAGATCTAACTCTCTGCAATTCTTCAATATCCATGTAATTAAAGGTTGCTAAAGATCTGATGCTAAAATATCGCCTATGGTGGTTTCTAAATGGATCCAGCATTGATAATTTATCATTCAACTGTGATTTCCTTGATTAATTAGGTAATTATGAGTTTCTTTTCTCTGAATGTTTCTTTTCTTTAGATCTTAAAAAAAATGTATTTATCAACAATTTTGAATTTTTTTTATTAATATGTTAATTTTGTTGTAATCTTAAATGTTTGTCTAAAATTCACTGGTTTACTACGCGTATCACAAGTAAATTATGACAAAAGATTTGTTAGGTTTCAATCCTGGCGAGTTCTAGCGTGAGCATGTGTTATAGGTCTCTCTCGGTGAAACTGACTTTTGTACCGCATATAGTGGGTGAAACCGATTTTTTTATTAAATATTTAATAGTTTATTTAATATGTTTTTTCTATTTCTTTATTTTCCCAAAAAAACTAAACAAACAAATTGTTAAAAGAGGCATACAGTAAATATGAAAGAAAGAGAAACTGAAAACATAGAAGTGTGAAGGATCTGAGGTTAAAGAAGGCGAAACCAGTTGATACCCTGGAGGGAGGTTGATACCCAGTTGAAGATCATAACGAACATCAAGGTACTGATATGTTTAGTTGTTGTGCATCTCATTTGTGTTTTGTTAAAAGCAAAATCGATTGTTGTTTTGTTAAGAGGTGGAGGGATTGTAGATGAAAACTACAATCGATCTCCCTCGTATTTAAAACCCTTGAATGTTGAATGAGTTTTAAGATTTTTGTAGAGACTTGTTTAGAAATTAGGCATGTTACTGTTGTTTGGGGTTTTATGTATCGCACACACTTTGGAAAAGTTAATTAACTTTCTGTTTACCTGATTCATTTAAAATTTTGGTATTCAGAAAAATGGACGGACGTTCAGATACTGTGAGTCCTTTGTTAGAGCGCGATGGTGTGAGAATTTCAAGAGTAAGTTTTCGTAGCTGTGAAATTTAAAATTGAATGGTTTTTTAAATTAACTTAGCATGTGGTTAAAAGAATTTTTTTTACAGGGTTTTGAAGATGAAAGTGGAGGTAATAACAACACAAATTGCGAACAAAGCAATGGAGATGGCAGTGGAAGTTCAAATGCAGTTGAAGGCTCACTGGATGAAACTAATGAAGTCAATCCGATTATGATAAAAGATATGGTTGATATAATGAATATTGACCTGGAAAACATTTGTGTGGCTGATGTGGAAAGATATGAATTTGTTGGTTTAGATGTTGCCTACATGTTTTACTCTTGGTTTGCCAGCATGTCAGGATTTTCAGTTCGTAAGGGGCAAGTGGCGAGGGATCGAAATGGTGAAGTCGTCCAAAGACCTTTGTTTGTTCATGTCAAGGTTACAGGGAGGATAGGGGGTTAACTATGGAAAACCGAAAGCGTGAGCCAAAAAATGAAACAATCATGCTATGTTAGAAGGTACTCTTTGTGGAATGTTGCCAGCGTACAGAAAAATGAGCGAGGCCGATATAGCTGAAATTGAGCGTAGTCGAAAAGCAGGGATAAGTCCTTACCAAATGTATGAGTCTTTGGCAAATGCTTCCGGGGGTTTTCATAAGGTAGGATTTGTTAAAAAGGATTTGTACAACCAGGTTGCGAGGCAACACAAATCATTGTTTTCTGATGCTTATGGTGAAGTTAAGTATCTTCGAGATCTTTGCACAGACGATCCTCTAATGTTTGTGAAAAGCTGTATTGACGATGATAGGAGGCTTGAGCGTCTGTTCTGGTGTGACGGTGAAAGTCGTATGAATTATGAGATATTTGGAGATGTTTTGGCCTTTGATGCAACTTATCGGAAGAACAAGTACAATTGTCTGTTTGTTGTGTTCTCAGGTGTTAATCACCATAATCAGACCATTGTTTTTGCGACAGGTGTAGTAACGCGGGAGACCGAAGACACATATGTATAGCTGTTGGAACAATTTTTGAGTGCAATGAACGGTAAACCTCCTTTGTCAGTTATAACAGATGGCGACCTTGCAATGAAAAATGCCATTAAAAAGGTTTTTCCTACAGCGCACCACAGGTTGTGTGCCTGGCATCTGTTAAGGAATGCTTCCACCAACATTGGGATTCCTGATTTTATGTCTTATCTGAAAAAATGCATGTTGGGTGACATTGAGATTAACAAATTTGAAAATCTGTTGTCTGAGATGGTTCAAAAGTTTGGGTTAGAAAACAACAGTTGGATCAATGAGATGTACGAAAAGAAGAAGATGTGGGTCACCTCTTACATCAGAGGAAGTTTCTTTGCTGATATAAGAACCACCTTTCGTTGTGAGGCACTCCATAGCCACATGGGACAATACGTGCATTCTCGGATAAACATGACTGGTTTTGTGCAACAGTTCCATAGGTGTTTAACATTTTTTGGTTCAGGGAAATTTTATCTGATTACCAATCCAATTATGGTCTGCCTGTGATGCAGACCAGTTTACGTTCATTAGAGAAATCTGTGGCTAATCAGTTTACGAAGGCGATTTTTCTTATGTTTCGTACCGTGCTGAAAAGATCATTGCTTCTTAGAGTTACAGAAAGCCAAGAAATTTCCATGGGGTATATTTTCACGATTTCAAAATACCGTGGTGATGGTAGGGTTTGGCATGTGACATATTGTGAAGAACCAGTTGTTTTAAAATGCTCGTGTCTTAGAATGGAATCGCTTGGTTTGCTGTGTGATCATATTCTTGTTGTTCTTCTGTATCTTGATTTTGATGATCTTCCAAAATGTTTGGTTTTGCAAAGGTGGTCCAAGTTTGCTTAAGATTCGATTTGTGGTAGTTATGCCAATGGATCTCTTTATTGGGACTCGCAAATTGCTACAAGGTATTATGGCATATTCCAAATGTGTAAAGTTGTTGCTGAGATGGTATACGAAGATGAAGATGAGTACAACCGTGTTGTCGAATATCTGAGTGGTGAAATTAATCGGCTTAAATTGAAAAGGAACGACGCAAATTGTGATACAGTTCCAGTGGCACAGAACAGCACGGACGAGAATGTGTTGGATCCACAATGTGTAAGAACAAAGGGTTGTGGAGCTAACCCCAGTGGTACTCCTGGTAGACGTAAACGTACACAAAATTGAAGCGTTTGTGGTGTCATAGGTCATAATAGACGTTGTTGTCCTTCCATCAGTCACATTAATCTTGGGCAGACACAAACACCAATGTCAATTGACGAAGGAATTCTCCAAGACGAGGATGCATACAACAGTGAGGGTTACAATGTAAGTGAATGTCAAGTTATTATAGCAGGATTCCTTGTATTTTAAATTTAAATGTAGTTCATTATCTGTCTGTCTTATAATTTATTTATCCGTTTTGAAGGACATGCTGAGCCAGGATTGAAACGTGTATCGTCCATGTTATGGAAGCCTTGTTACGAATATTACTATGTAAGCAGTTTTATTATTTCCTTTCATGTAATTTTTAAGTATTGCGTATGATATGTAGATAAATTTTTAATCTATGTTGCAAAATGTATATGTTGCAGATGAGTTGTTGTCATGGAAATGATTTGGGGTCCAATATGTTTCAATGAATATGCTTTATAGAGCAAATTTAAATCAACTGTTTAAACAATGGTGGTTTTCTGCGTGTTATGTAGTATATTATTTGAATATTTTAGTTTGTGTGATGTACCAAGTTGTCTGTGTGATGTACACTATCTGGATTTGTGTCGTAATGTTGTATGATGTTGCGATGTAGAGTAATCATGGACCTGTATTACCTTAATTGGTGTGGCACTTATTTGCTTTCAATTGACATCCATATTTTGAATTATCATAGATGTGAATGTTGATTACCATTAGGTAATCATAATGTTTTGGTATTATTACAGAATCGGAAATAGAATTCTTATTCTTGGTATTCTCCTTGGTTGCTCAAAGACCCTTGTGAAATTATTTGAATTTTGTTTTTTTTTTCATGACACTCAAACCATGATCAAAGATGTGTATACTGATAATGAACGACACCCTAAAGCTATTGACAATTGCCGATATTATTCATCCGATTTCAGGTTATAAGTTGTTGATTCAGACCAATTTTACTTTAGATAAATAATGGTAGGCAGTGGTGTTGGATTTGGAAGCTAAAGGCACATGAGAATATCAAAAATTTCATTTTAGTGTTTTAGCCATCAATATTCGTACTCTCTCCTTGCTTCACCATGCAAGTATGACCCCATTGCAGATTTGTGGTCGTTGTGTTGTTTTAATCATGAAGAAAGCATAACCCATTGCCTTTGTGATTATATAAATGCATATTTTTTTTTTTTTGCAATGTATCGGATTCAACGATGTTGGTTTCTTTTAAAGGCTGACACAATACATTGGATCAAAGATTGAACCTGACACAATAGAAATTTATGAACACAGGGCCGCAACACAACAGAGAAAAATTCCAGCAAAAGGCACACAACAGCAAAAACAGACAGCAAAAACCAGCGGCCTTCACTGATAACACCGCAACTCATGACAGTAACTGCAAGTCCACATAATAGATATTCCAAAACAGACTTCCAGAGAACAAAAACTCCAAGCACAACTAAATCAAGACAGCCACAAACAACAACACATTAAAGAACACAATTACCAGTCAAAGCCCATTTTTATTAATTGAAAGATGCACCAAGAAATTTATATTATATGTGTGGTGTTAGCATACTATTAACAAATTATGATAATAAATGTGAAAATGGGCAAGGGAACATATGATACTAATAACCTTCATTAATACCGGGACTAAAAATATTACACAACCAAAATGTTTAAGACCCAATATAGGATCATCAAGGCAAAATATCATTACAAAATACATAATTGTCATTAGTCTAACAACAAACCAAGGATTTAAAACATCAATAGCAAAAAATAAACCAAATAAAGCCAACATCAAACTTCAAGAGTTCCAGCCTAAAACACAATTAACATTACAACACATTAGGTCATTTAAAAAAGAACAAGCCCAAGATAAAATTACTAAGCAGCACCCCCATCAACTCTTTCATCTCGTTGGCCTTCAAAGTTTCAATCTCCTCCCAATGTTTCTTTGCATCATGGGCGAGCATCTCCTTGTAATCGTTGTGAGGACCAAGCAATAAACGCATAATAAGCTTCATCCGAACCTGTCTTTCATCCATCTGTTTGTTTACATGACAATTATATTGAAATAAGTATACGATCATTTAGATTAATACTGAGTGTAACTTTAATTATATTAGCCAATCAGTTGCACACCACTCCCACGATCTGCTTATTGAAGGCGTTCTGCATGTTGATCCACTCGGCTACCCACAGGCCAGCATTTTCGCTATGATACAAATTTTGGTAAACATGGTAAATAATTACGGATTGGGTTATATGAGTATGATTATAATTATTTTAATTTATACATGTGGCCACAGTTTGGAACACCCCTTGGTTCTTCTATTTCCCAGAATTCAAAGTCAGGAAAGACACAAAAGTCCACTTCATAGTCATAAATTATTAGAGTCATCTAGACCAGAACTGCAGCCTACATCAATAGTTATAAGGATGATTTAAATTATGCTTCATTTACATTATTTACTAGTTTTATTTACTAGTTTTTGTTATACTGAAACATCATATATTATTAACACCAACAAATAAGAGAGGTACAAAATATGGTGACAACGAAAATGTCAAAACCGAACACAACAGAAAACAGAGGCACTACTGCAAATATAAAACTAGTGGAAATAACAGCCAACCAACGCACAACCAAGAAAACAAAACCCATAAAACAGCCCTTATAGCATAAAAATATGTGACCCATAGACCACTACAGCAGCATAACAGAAGCTTGAAGGCACTACCTAAAATGGCACATTAGTTACTAGTTGTAAATTACAGGAGCACTTACAATTTGTTTCAGCACACGGTGTCTTTCCTCAACTTTGTCTGCAACCAAATGGGAGTCCAGCAAATAGATCTTTCTATCCACAATGTGTACCACCATCAAACACCAGTGCCCTGCCTCATCCACAATAGGGACATATATCTACACAATAAAGAATTCCATTGGTTACAAGTGTTTATCAACTGTTATATTTTGTAAATAAACCAACATGTAGATGTATATTATTTAGTATACGCAGTAGTTTGAATGTATACCAGTTTCAATTTTTTAAAGGCTGGCATCTAATCATGCCCGTATATGACCACAAACTTCTCAGCGCTAAAACCTGATTGCACATCTGTCTGCAGATATTTGAAAAAGCGACATTACATGAAAAATCAAAATCCAAATCTTGTAACATAGTATGATATACAACAGATAGTCATATTACCGCAAAGGAGTGAGGCAAACCCACATGTTTTGGGTCAATGCATGCTTTTGAGCCCACGTAACTTTCAAAGCCATCATGTATATGATCTATATGTTTTACCAAATATATTAGAATAAAAGTTCACACTCTACTGCATAAATTTTATTTTATTTGCAAGTAAACAAGAACCCTAGAAATATACTACTTCTTACTTGTCTTCCCACATATCCTCTAGGGACAAGACATTGAAATTTGGATCTTATAAAGACGGTGTCCCCCATTGAAAAAACAAGCTCATTTTTCCGACAATAACAAATAGGATTTGATTAATAATGATCCTGAGAGTGATGGATGAAAAAAAAACATTCTTATAAGCTTAAGTGGGTAAGTATATAAAAAGGAATTATAGTTCAACAAGCACGTACGATTGGAAGTCATCTCATAATATATACGCACATAGGATGGCCTCCTCCGCCGTCAGACGCATGTCTAAAGTTGGTCTGAATGTGCATTTTACATACTACATGCAAATACGACATGAAAAATAAATTTTTACTAGACAACCTTCGTATATGGTATATTAAATTGATAGTCATTTATCATTACCTTTAGAAGGATTCCTCCGCTAGACTTGAAAATGTGTGGGCGAAATGGTCTGGGAGGAAGCTTTCCCCTTGTAACCATGGTGGAGGTTGATCCTGGAGATGCTAAGCAACTCTTTGCAGCAGCAACATCCGAGGGTGACATCTTTTTCTGCCTCTTGAAGGAAATATTTGTGGGTGAACGAGTAAATGACAACTTTTTATAAACAACAACGTCGTCATTTAGAAGTATCTACAAGTTAACTAAAATTTTAGTTATATTGAAAAAATTTAAGAGTACATAAAGGTTGTATTGTGTACGTTAATACCTTTGCATGTGGTGATCTCTTATAAATTTTAGTTATATTGAAAATATTTTAATGTTCTTCAGGTAAACCTTATGAATCCTATTCCATCAAAATATTTTAATGTTCTTAAGGTAAACCTTATGAATCCAATTCTTATTACCTCTTCCCATCAAAATACTTCATGTTCTTCAGGTAAACCTTATCAATCCTATTCCAATTACCTCTTCCCATCAAAATACTTCATGTTCTTCAGGTAAACCTTATGAATCTGAATCTGAGAACTCTGTTCATTTTCAAATTGTCACGTTTTGACATTTAACATAAACCAAAACAATTATTAAATGCTACTACTTTGATGGGATAATTTTTACTATTACTATAATAACCTTACTCATTTAATATTCGATTTCATATATTTCTCATTCCATAAATAAATAACTAATGATATTTATTGATAAAAAATAATTAATGTTACATTGAACTTTGAAAATATATATTTAAATAGGAAGAAATTGGTTTCCCAGATTTTTTTTTTGTCCAAATGTTATATTTTTTTTCCAAATATCATAGGAATAAGGTCCGGAAGGAATAAGACTTTGTATTATGTATGTTACTGATTTTTTATTTATTTTTAAATATTAAATCGACTGAGACTTACACAACACACCATATTTTATTTTTTTACCCAGATCTGACCGTTGGTTAATGTAGAATCATCCCTTTCCGTTGTGTGAAATATAAATGTTCATGGTGTTTTTATTTTGAATTGCCTTTTCATTATTATTTTGAAATAATTGGGTATAGCTAATTAGATCAAATCAGACAAATTTATCATCATATGAATCCCTTCCTGAATCGCTTTGTTGCATTTGCATTCTCAATGCCATTGTATGTAATTAAGAAAACCAAAAATGTATTTTGATAAAGTAATAAAATAAATTTATTTTTCTGAAAGCAAAATTGAAGCAGGTTTAACACACATATTTGATCTCCCATTAACATTACCAATGTTAAAAAAGGTTCATTATTACCTTAATAAACAAAAATGTTCATAATTGCAATATACAAAATCAAAAAACCTTCTTCTTAGGACTTTTCTTAAAAATAAAAAACTAACTTAGTTCATTTATTGATGACAATACATTTACGTTTCAATTTTAAGCTTTAATAAAAAAATATTACTCATTATATAAAAATACATCAATAGACAATTCTATGTATGTATCTTATTTTTAGTAGGTTAATGATCTCGTTAACAAGTGGAATTTTTTTTTTCCTTAAAAAAAAAAGTGGATTTTTTTTCTTTCTAATCCGATATTATCAACCCATTTGGTTTTAACCGTATCTTATTTTTTAAATTAATCTCCTCCCATTTGGTTTTACTCATTCGCGTTCCTAAGTGCGTTAACTCCCGCATAAAATAAAATGTCAAACGTATGGGAATTTGCGGTGCGGTTTGGTTCGATTTTGAGGCTAAAATTCATCCGAACCGTAAGCTGAAAAAGTACGCGGTTTGGATTGGATCGGTTGCTGTAGTTTTGCTTATACAATTTTTTTTTTTTGTTTTCAACATTAAAATAAAATTACAAAGATAAAACACAACATATTTTCAGCAATGTTTTAAATTTCATCCAACATTATGATTTTATTTTCATCGAACAATGTACCCAACTACGTACACCAGATTTAAACGTGGACAAAAAGTAATTAAATTTTGTAAAAATTACAAAAGACTAAATTTTTTATCATTCTTTAAGAGTTCAAGTACCACAAAAATATGTCGTTTAAAGGGGAAAAAAAAAAGAGGAAACTTAACAAGAGAAAAAAATATGTCATTTTCTTAAAGTTTCTATTTAGATTGGTAAAATCAAAACCGCAAACCAAACCAAATCATGCGGTTTAGTAAAAAAATTGTCCGAATACATCCGAACCAAGTGCCATTTTTTGCGGTTTCAATTTAGATTGATTCGGTTTGCGGTTTTTCTATTTTATTAGTTCGGTTTTAAACACGCCTACTCAAACGTGATTTAATCTCACAAATATTTTTCAGCTATTATGCAATTAATGAAGGTGCGATTAGCAAATTTCTAAACTTATCTCTTAGCTAGCGAACAGGCCCACCAGCAAGTCCATTACCTACCCTATAAAAAAAGCCCATAGTCGCTGACATGATAAGATTTTGTCAACGCGTGGCAACCCACTTATTTTTCTACTCATTAATCTGTTATTAATTGAGAAATGATATTTGAACATCCATTTAATGACAACTTTTGCAACAACTTTCTCTCTCATACTCACATTATTTTTTACTTTATCTCTCTATTGTTATCGTTTCCATGCCAATACCACTTTTTTCTTTGTAAAATATAGTTGTCAAATAAGTTGTCACCAAATTAATTGTTCAAATAACACTCCTCTTATTAATTTCGGATACCGTTGACAGAATTTTTAAAAACAAATAGACACTGTTTCACCCGGGGAAGAAAGGTTTCCTGTAAAACATCCAGATAACTACATAATATAATCATATATCTTATGATTATGACAATTGCCGCTTCAGTCATGGTTACAATTTACGACCCTCTTTTCCATATTAAATTTGTAGGTTATTGTGAGAAGTCACGTCCGAGCCATTCTTATCAAAATCCTCTTACAAAGTGTGTGTCTACACTTGATGAACTAGAGAGAACTAGAAGACGTGAGAACGTTTCAGATGAAGCCTATGGAAATGAAGTTTTGGAAAAGCTTGTGAAGGGAAATGTTTATCGGAAGCGTGATTGCGGACTACAACTACAACATGTGGTGATAGTGATGAGGAGACATACTTAATCTTAGTATTTTGTTTAAGGTTTTTATGTTGCTTACTTCTTTCTATTTTGTTTAAGGTCTCATCATAGTGTCACTGTACCAATGCAATGTACCAATGCAACATTAATGTTAATTTTTCTATTATAATCTTAATTATTTCTTATTATCCCTTTTTTCAATTCTTTCATTTATCTTTCCATATTATTTATTAAAGAAAATTTTGTAAAACAATTCATAATATCTTTTTTCCACACAATATTAATTGCATTTATTAATATGTGTGAAATGCTCAAAACGTCATACAATTTGGGATGGATGGAGTATAATTAGATGATAATGTGACATTTTACACTAGTGATAATACATAGTTATTTGTGTCAAAAGAAAACGATAGTACATATTTATTTGTGTCCCAAAAAAGAAGTTAGTACATATTTATTAAACTCAATTTAATTATATCAAAAGTTGTTGATTGAAAAAAGAAAAGAAAATTGCTTCTATTTAAATTTCAGGAAATTATACCCTATACCCCTACACTTCAACCTTCACCCCAACAAATTATAAAAACTGTCAATTTTACCCTCTTTTTAATTTTGACTTCACCCCAACAAAATGATTTCACGTGCATAATGTTTTTTAGAAATTGAAGAATTCATTCAACATGTAAGCATCAAAAAACTTCATTGCTTTGCTTTTGGAAGGATTCAATTCCCATCTTAGAATGTTTCTTTCAATGATTTTGATTCCATTATACCATTTACGTTTATGATCAAATTGGGAAAATTAAAATGAATTAGGTTAATAAAGCGACGCAATGATTTATTGTTTTGTAGTATCAGATACAAGTTCTATCCTCTGCCTTCTAGTAAGCAATGATCCGTTGAAATCAAAGCCTTTGAATTGTCATCAATTTTCCCAATGATATAGTCAAGCAGTTCCATGTGAATTTTTCAACGTGAAAAATTATGTTATGGGTGTTGGTTTCGGATGATAAATTGGATTTTGGTTTTAGGGAAATGGAATTAGAGAGATAAGGCTAATCGAAATTGGGTTGTTGTTTTGGTGGAAGATTGCGGTGGAAGAATTTACACGGTGGTACCGATGAGGGTGTAAGGAACCTATATAATTTCATAAAATTAAGGCTAAAATATGGTTTTGGTCCCTGCAAATATGTCTCGTTTTGGTTTTAGTCCCTGCAAAATTTTTTTGTTGTTTTTGGTCCCTGCAAATATGTCTCATTTTGGTTTTGGTCCCTGGCTCCACTTTTGTGATAATTTGCACACGTGTCACATGATGACTTAACCATTTATTAGAGAAATAGTCCCTGCAAAATCTTTTGATTTTGAAAAAGGTCCTTGCAAAATATTTTGTTTTTGGAAATAGTCCCTGTTTGCAGGGACCAAAAACAACAAAATTTTTTTGCAGGGACTAAAACCAAAACGAGGCATATTTGCAGGGACCAAAACCATATTTTAGCCTAAAATTAAAATGTACAGAAACTTTTGTTGGGGTGAGTGAAAATAAAAAAGGGGTAAAATTGACATTTTCAATAGTTTGTTGGGGTGAATGATTAAATGTAGGGTATAATTTCCTAAATTTCATTTTAAAGAAAGAATTAAGACTGATTTATCAAACAATTAAACTAAAGTGGTTAATAAATTTCATTTAAGGACGAATCATTTAGAAGAATCCAAGTTCAAAATATGGTTGTAATAATTTTTGTTCAGACTTTACTTTTTTTTTTCCACCAAATTCCGAATGACTAGAGTCACCAATTTTTTTTCTATGAAAAGGGCAAAAAAGGAACACGAAAAAGAAAATTAAGGGTAAAAACTAAACTCTTTTGCTTTCTTAACAAATGCCGTTATGGCAAGACACTTTTTTTTTTCTTAAAAGTTTTTTTTTTTCTTTTGAAAAAATGACAAGACGCTTATTTGCAAGACTCTCAAACAATTATAAAAAACAAAATTATATTTTTGGTAATTTAATTTAGACTGGTGTTAGTCATACCCCAAAAAAAAACAAGTTACACCCGAATTTATTTAAAATTTTACAATAATACCAAAATTGCCCTCTTCATATAAATTTTTAAAAACCCATCTTTTATGATCATTCTGAACCCTTACCCCCTTTCATCCACAAATCACCATAGATGTGCAACCAATATCTGAATCAACATCTTTGTTATTGATCTGTACTATATTCATAAAGGTTAGTGAATTTCATGAATTTTATTTTCGATGAGTTTCTATTTGTTTATTGTTTGTTTTGGTATGAGATATGTTCAATTTAGGTTAGTGTAAATTAAGTTTACTTATGTTCAATTTAGGTTAATGTAAATTTAGTTTACTTATGTCAATGTAAATTAAGTTTACTTATGTTCAATTTAGGTTAATGTAAATTTAGTTTACTTATGTTCAATCTAAGTTAATGTAAATTTAGTTTACTTACGTTCAATTTAGGTTAGTGTAAATTCAGTTTACATGTATATAAGAGGTTAGTGTAAATTCAGGTTAGTTACGTTCAATCTAGGTTAATGTAAATTAAGTTTACTTATGTTCAATCTAGGTTAATGTAAATTCAGTTTAGTTACGTTCAATCTAGGTTAATGTAAATTAAGTTTACTTATGTTCAATCTAGGTTAATGTAAATTCAGTTTACTTACTTTCAATATAGGTTAATGTAAATTAAGTTTACTTATGTTCAATTTAGCTTAATGTAAATTAAGTTTACTTATGTTCAATTTAGGGGTATATTAGTCATTCTGGAGTGTAACTTGTTTTTTTTGGGGTGTGACTAGCACCAGTCTTTAATTTAATTTTAAATAATGATTTGGTCCTTTATATTTTTTTGTTTCATTCATTTACATAGGAATTTCAAGCTTCAAATCTTATTACTTTATTTTCTCTTTCATTCATGTTTGCATATAAATCTTAGATTTAAAACTTAAATACGTCCTGTAAGTCCTAACTCAACTAGCAAAAATGTCGAAATTATTAGGTCGGACGTCATGACCTGAGTTCGAACCCCGGTACCTCCACTTTGTGTGTGTGAGTTTATGATGGCTTACCCAAAAAAAAAAAAAAAAAAAACATAAATACACATGCAAATGGATCAAAAGAGCAAAAGTAAAATAATAAAGACATATCACCAAATCGGATTAAAAATGCAATATGACCATTATAAAACAATTATATTAGTCTACGTGATGTTATTTTTTTTTTTTGAAAGGAAATCTAACTGATATTAATAATAATTTGTCCTATTGTAAAAAACCAAATAAAAATAACCGTTACTATAACTAATAACTGTAAGCCATAGTCACTCCCTGTCCATCTTTGTAGGAGCCATACATTGCTCGAAATTGCTTCTCTATCATTCATAACATTCACCATTAATTAAATAGTATCATTATGGATAATAAACACCAATCACTAGACCCAAAACCTCTCAATCCAATTCAACTTCATCTTGTTTCATTTTCAGTTCCTTGCTAAACACTCAATCAATGGCGTTTCCTTACTTGGAAGCTGTTATAGGTGAATGTCTCTCTTCTATCTACAATGCCTGAGTTGCATTGCATTGTTGTATCAATTTTTAATTTTGAAATTTGTAGTTGTTACTTTTTTAGGGAAATGATTTTGTTATTCATTTTGGATTTCTACATCTTTTTGTTGGATTTTGAGTTTAGGGTTTAGAATGATGTTTTGTTACTTTCTATTGTCAGAATGGAAAAAGATTACTTAGTTTTTAGATGAGTAATGATATTCATACACTAATTTTTTCCAGCGACATCTGGCGAATCACATTAAAAAATATGGTTAATTCAGTTGAGTAGATTAGATTATAAATTCAATTCACGGTCGAAATTGTGGTTAATTGAATTCAACTACATGTTTAACCATAATTTTGCAGGTGCAGGGAAAATTAAACATTTTTGTTTTTAGATGGTAGGTGGTCACTTTGATTTTGCTTCCTGAAATATATATCAGTTGAGAATAAGAAAAATTAACCATTGATTCTATATGGAAACACGGATGATAAGAATTAAGAAATAAAACTTGGGGATTAAAACTCATAATTCATTTTATACTTTTATTCATGGAAGTTTAGCAGCTCAATCTAAAGAATGGAAGTTTTTCAGACTTTCATTCTATATGGAATTATGGATGGTAAGAGTTAAGCAAGAAGGGGCTGAGTTATACTTGCTTACGCACCGGCTTTTCCTTGAAAAATTAGCGGGTTTGCCTCAACCTAAAGCTGTTTTGGTGGCCAATGATGGTTGGCTGACTAATTAATATGATCAAATTTTGTCAACCGGAACATTTGAGGGTTCTTTTTATCTTTTACAAGATCATACTGTGTCAATTCATCTAAGTAGTTTATTTGCAGCAAGTTTGATTGATAAGGAGGACTAGCTATTAGATGTGTTGTCTCTGGAAATAAAATATAGTATTTACCTGATCTCCTGTTTTCTTCGAATCCGTTTTCAGGGTTTAAGATATTAATGTACTTTTTTGAAACTTACTTGGAAGTGCGGCAACTTAGGGCAAACAAACTTACTACTCTTCCAAAGACTTTAGAAGGAGTAATCAGCGAAGATACATTTCAGAAAACTAGATCCTATAGCCTTGATCACAGGTTTTTATTTTGTTTTATGTAGATTTCTTATCCTATTAGATGTTGATGTGTAATTATGAAGTTTTATTCCAGTATGTCTTGCTAGTAACTCTTATACATGGCTGTTCACTATTTCAGTCGCTTCCATTTTGTTTGCCAATTTGTGACAATAGTGAGGGATTCTGCAATTTTGTTCTTTGGGGTAATGCCCTGGTTTTGGAAGGTGAGGATTTGTTTCATGTTTATGAATCTCATGTTTATAACTGTCTTCATATCATTACTGTTTAATGATTATACTTGATTGCAGAAATCAGAAGATTTTATGACATTAATTGGTCTAAACGCAGACAATGAAATATTGCATAGCATTGCCTTTTTAGCTGGTTGCATGATCTTGCTACAGGTATCTGTAACTCTAACATCTCTAATGCGGTTACTAACAAATCATAATTCTGAAAGATACTAACAAATCATACTACAATAAATATTAATGTCTCAACACTCACACTCAAAGTGGAACATATATATCATATGCATCCATCTTGTCACATATGTAAGTTATCCGAGGACTTCGTATCGTATTGATGTAGTGAAGATATCAGGAAGTTGATCCTTAGAGTTGACAAAAAGAAGTTCTGATGACTCTAGAGAGGATCTTTTCCCTAATGAAATGACAATAAACTTCTACATGCTTTGTCCTCTCGTGAATAACTGGACTGGAGGAGAGGTGTAAAGCTGATTGGTTATCACGTACAAGTTCCATTTGACCAACCTCACAAAAATATAGTTCTTGTAGTAAATGTTTCAAAACGAACCATAGCTCGACACTTGACTTCTGTACTCGATCGGGTAACAACAGTCTTTTTTTTGCTCTTCATATGAAATCATATTTCCTCGTACAAAAATACAATAACCAGAAGTAGGCCGCCTATCACTAGCATCTCCTGCCCAATCGACATCTGAATACCCAACGTTATTAGTGTGGCCTCTATCACTTCAAACAAGTTCTTTTCCAAATGTTCTTTTGATGTGCTTAAGCATTCAAACAACTGCGTTCCAATGACTGTCACAAGGAGAGTTAAGGAACTAACTCATGAAATCAATGTTCATATTCAAATACTTATATTTTATTGAAATCAATGTTGTACTTTTTTATATTCAAATCTTATATTTTAATGAAATCAATGTTGTACTTTTTGTTTTGCAGATAACAAAGTTGCCACTTTCTTTGTACTTTTTATTTGTGCTTGAAGCCCATCATGATTGTAATAAGGTTTATGCTATTTATAGTTATTTGTGTAGTTTGAATATTTCTTCTTTTGGTTCAAGTTATTAGTTTAATTTAACATCTCATCTTACTAAATGCTGATATGTAACAATGTTTCCCATATCAAGTCCACACCTGCTTATACTGCTGGGGTATTCTTCGTAAATATGATTAAAGGAATAATTGTTGCTGCATTAGTTGGTCCTCCTATTGTCACTGCAATTATTTACTTAGTACCGGTAAGATTCTATTCTCTGTTGAGAAAACTACGGCATACAAACTGTATTCAGAATATTGGATACTGTTAAAATATTTAATCACTACTTGCTTTGATTGTGGCATTTTCTGCTCTTTGATCATATGTTGTTGTCGTCATGATATTTTTCCTGCCAAAGTGCTTATTTTCTCTTTTGATGTTCATATGAATATTTATAGAAAGGAGGCCCTTATTTGGCCATCTATGTATGGGCATTAGGGAATGTCTTTATTATCTACGAGCAGCTAATAGCTCCGCTCTTCAAAAAGATCACTCCGGTTAGTATCTTTGTCCTCTTAATCATTTTGAAATTAATGTAAGCATGTACTTTATTTGTTTATAATATCATTCCCCTCACAATGATCTGGTTACCAGCTGCCTGAAGGTCAACTCAGAGAAAATTGAGGAACTCGCTGCCTCCCTCAAGTTTCCAGCAAGGAAGTTGTTTGTCGTCGATGGATCTAAATGGTCAAATAAACACAGCAATGTAAGGATGGGACTTCTGTAACTATAACACAGTTCATAATGTTATTATGCATATATTTTCTTACATATCAAATGGTTTTCTTATTTTCTACTCTTTCAACAACTTTAATGTTTATGATGATATTGAGGATAATTTTGGGTTGCACTATATCTGTTTAATTAATATTTGATGTATTTATACATAAATTTATCGAGAACAAGGTTTTGGTGCTGAGTTGCTTGATAGATTAGTTCTCAGCATTTTCTTTTATGATGAAAAGATGTACAAGGCAAATCCCATGATAATAGGGATTAAATCTGGCCTAATTTTATAAGAGATGTATACTAGGAAATAAAAATATTTACATAAAGGAAGGAGGCACAAGAGTCCACATTAGATTAGATTCCAAGGCAATCATCTCAATCTCATCAATCATAGCATGTAGCCAAACATGATGAGAAAAAGCTGCCTTTGGAGACTTGGGAATAATGACAGAAGAGAGAGCATATATAGAAGTGTAGTGTGTAGGTGATAAGCGATGAACTTGGGAAATTATAAATGGGATAAGGATTATGGCTGGAACCTGTACCTCTACGTAGTGTAATAGGAAAGCTGTCTAACAGGGTAGACGGATCCGAAGTAGAAAAGGAGACCGGGGCAGAAGGGAAGCATGGACGGCACAGATAAGTTTGCGGGGGAAGAGGATGAGGAGGCTTCGTAGGAGAAGATGGAGCTGACTGATCAATGACAGATGTCTATTGAATTACCAAAACAAGGGAAGGAATAGGTAATCCCTGAGACTTGGACTCGGACACAATGGGAGATATAAAGAGTGGTGTATCCTCAAAGAATGTGACATCAACAAACATGTAGAAGCTATGCGTTGATGGACAATAGCACTTATATCCTTTCTAAACTCTTGAATCGCTGAGAAAGACACATTTAACTGCACGAGCAAACATTTTATCTAAACCTTGAGTAAGATCATGAATAAAGCTATGTGTGCTTAGACAAATATTTTATTTTTCAATTTATACAATCAAATATTTAAGATTCTTATGGTGATGTAACTCATGAAGATGGTTTACCGGAGAGTGTCTTTACTTTTGTCTGGCAGTATTCGGCCGGATTAGTAATAATAAAAAAACTTTTACTAATCTAAAAAACTTTTTCATTCTTGTTGAATTTCTCATTTCATAAAAAAAGGGAGTAAATAAAGTCTCTCAAAAATGTCACTAATATCTTACCTCTATTATTAAATTTGCTTGACATGACATTTCTAAGCATGTATTGCAGGTCCAAATGACTGGACTCCTCCACAACACAGGAATTTTACTTAATGACAAAATAGTTCAGCAGGTTTGGGTCTACTAACTGTTGAGCATATTTTCATATATTAAATTTTTGTGAGGCTTTTTTCCTATGTAATCTTTGAGTAATTATTTATTACTAGATTCTTGAACCATCTGCGAAAATTGCTGCGCTGTTCAACATCTTCCAAATCTCTTTCATTTAAAATACCTCAATCAAAAAGTTCCAAATATAAAAATCTAGGATAGGGTTGGTTTCAAAAAACTACTCTAGTTCAAGCTTTTGTTCAAATTAGTTGATATTTGTATATCAGATTGATCCTACATCATCAAAAACATCAAGTTTTTCCTTCAATGGTAGTTAATGGCCATTAAAGGTCTAATTTGATGTCATTTTAAGCACCAACTTGATGGGGAAAATGTGAGATCCAATGTAATATCACACATTTCATTGGAGAACCAAAATGTGCACATGCATGCATAATGGCTGGTGATTTGAATTTTCTGACGAATGTTGATTTCTAACGCATTGCGTTTTTTTCGGACTTTTGGAGTCTAACAATCTCAGAGGCAAGAAGGGGAAAAGTTTGATTGTTAAAGATAGTCAGTTGAATCCAACAAGTCGATTAAAATGTGAACCTTTCCTTACACACCCTCAGCAGCATGAATTTGCTGAAAATACTCATGTTCTTGGCATTTCTTGCATATAGGACTGCCACATTGCAAAATAATATTATACGGTGCTCGGTTTAAAAGTAAAAAGAAGTCACATTATTCAAACAACAAAATGTACATTTCTAACAAAATTTTCAATACATTTGGGGGAACTGTTGGCCTTCTTACAAGTGAAGGCAACCCATGGTCCTCATCTTTTATGGTATACTTGGTCATGGTTGATCTTACATTACCAAATATCGTATTGCAGGACAAAAATGATGAGGAAGTGTTAGCTGTTATTGCCCACGAATTGGGGCATTGGAAGCTCAATCACTTTGTGCCACTTTATGTTGCCATGCAGGTTTGTGTAATAGCGTTCTTGTAAGTAAATACTTGATTGCCTCTGTGTTGATTAGGCAGGATCCGTTACTGACAGAAAATCCACAACTGGATATTACGTCTATGTTTGCGAAATCTAGTTACTTGGAGAAGTAAGAATATTCAGTCCATTAACCAGACACTATAGGTTTAGAATAGTCTATTTAAATGAATTAGTGCATATACTTTATTGCCGCCTTTGAAATATATTAGAAACTTTTTCTACATTGTTGCATTTTATGTAACTGAGCAATTTATATGGCAAGGAAATGAACTTGTAAATTTAGTGAAGTTATCTTTTATAGAATATCTTTAGAAACATAAATTCATTTTTCAATCAGATTAGCTCAAGATAATTTGATTAGAATATGCCATCCCTTGCGTTGCTTGAGCTATTCAATTCATTATGGAGCCGAGAAAATGATTTGGTGGAATAGGCATTACGACATTACAATATTTGACTTAGAGATTTGTAACACTTCAATCTGTTGGTGTTTGCCTTACATATTCTCTTGCAATTGATACAGTTTGTTCCACTGTTGAATGGTGGAGGATTTACTCTTGCGAGAAACTCGACAGATCTGTTTCAAAGTTTTGGGTTTCATTCACAGCCAGTCATCATTGGACTCATCATATATCTGGTACTTTCTAAAATTATAACTGGCATGGATGGCAGTAAAACAAGTTATTTCCATTGAACCCAAAAAATAAAATAAGAACCACTTTATTTAATCTAACAATTAACTATTAACATTTGCATTAAAAAAAGTATAAATCCGCGTTTTTTTTTTAGCTTTGTGGTGATCCTAAATAATTAAATGAAAAATATATCGTAGTAATCGGTTGTATGTTGGAGTATTTGAAGTTACCTCTAGGGATTGGTTTCTATATTTCTTTATTCTATGGGATTGGTTTCTATGCAGCATTACTTTTACGCTTTTGAATTGAACTTAATTTAACCTCACAAACTCGGCTTGTAAGGTAAACAGTGTCTCCCATTTACAAACAATAATATTTCTGTGGTCAGGAAGATTCTCATTTAACAGCAAATATTATTGATTAAAGTCATATTCGAGCACAATTTATATCTGGAAACGACAAAAAATGTACAACACCTCTGCACATACAGAGCAACACAACGAGCCTGCATGTGCCAAAGCAGGAACAACGAAAACCAAAACAGAACCTAAGATACAACACTAGGACTCATGAAATAAACCAATACGAGGACTATAACTCTCTTAAAGAGAGTCTGCTGCTCTCGCATGAAAAGAGCAGCCACCATATAACGAAAAACCACCCGACCTAAAATAACCAAAACAGGATATTACGAGACTGAAAATTGCAGCAAGATACAATTATCAACTCAGCAAAGCCTTGAGACAGTCACAGCAAAATAACACCAACCGCTCTGACTCCTTGTACGTGGGACGTTGACTCCTTGTATGCATTATGAATGAGTGGTCAAGGAGATTAATACCACTCTGATACCATGATGAGAGTATGGATTTTGAATGACATAAATGATATTTTGACACACAAATTTGACTACAATGCATATATATTATTAGTTATGTTGATGTTAATAAATATAACAAGATTTCAAATCTCATTAATCAAGCACTAAAGATAATTAATTAATCATGATTTTAAACGTAATAAGTCACGATTTTAAACGTCAAATATACATGATATCCATTAGAACTTAGAAGGAGATGTTTGTACTAATACTAAAGGTGACACCTAAAAAGGGCTTGTTGAAGGTATAGAGTTTTAGATAAGGAAGGAAGAGAGTATTAGCACTTAGGTTTGAACCTGCATGATTATTGCAAACCAAGATTTTTGTTGGAAAGTACATGACATTATTTCACTTGTCTTTGCAGCTTATTGCAGCTCCCCTCAACTACATAGTTATGTTTGGTCGAAACCATCTGTTTAGATCAATTGAATTTCAGGTTACATTCCTTTACCTATTCAGCTCAATAATGGAGAGAAGATGATGGAATGAAATATAGCTGTGTACTTTAATGTTATTCGGAAAATTCAGTTCATACTTTATAATTTACTACATATTTTCACCGAAACCAACCTTAGTGCTGGTCCTTTCACTTCTTCTATTTCTCTCCCTCCGACTCTGGTATTTACATATATCATCTAATGCAGGCTGATGCTTTTGCTGTAAAGCTTGGATATAAATCTGCACTCCGGTCCGTTCTTGTGAAGAAACAGGTGATTTATTTACAATGTATACTTTTCAATTTCATTATTTGGTACTAAAGTAGTGAGTAGTATTTGTTCATATCGAAACGATGCTACATTCTAATTGTTTTTGGTTTGTCCTTCAGATGGAGAATCTGATGGAGTTTAATGCCGATCCTTGGTACTATGCTTATCGTGTAATTCAGCCTCCTGCTGTTTTGAGATTGACTGCAATGGATGAATTGGATAAGAAGGCAGATTAGGCTAGGCCTAGCAACGTTTAGATGAAGAGCTGGAAAATTTCATTTCACTGCAACTTCATGGGTTAAAGTGAAAAGAGAAGCATATTAAGAAGAGAGATTGGAAAATTAGAAGATATAGTTTTATTCATGTAGTTGGATGGATACACATACATACACAACACATATACTATACTCATACACAATACAATAGAGTTACATTCTAAATTAAAATAACAATTTTATTAGATAGTCTCATGCAAAAGATCTACATCACTAGTCTATCATCCAATGCCTCCATTTTTTCCACCGGATGTTATTTTCCTTCGGTAGAGAAGCCATGTTATACTTTTTGCTCAATTCTTTAAATTTACTGTCTAAAAATTAAAGAAGTCAAGTTCAAACAAATTCCACTGACACTTTTGAATCAAGGCAATAAAAATGAAATCCACAAGGCTATCTGAGACCACTAGCTCCTACTATAGAAAATGATCATGAATGATTTGCATCCTTTGAATTAGAATGAGTAAAATCACCAAGTAAAACTGATTGATTCAAAATGCATATTTTCAACTAAACCAGATGAGCAAATGAATGCTACCTCATGTCTCATTTGTTTAGATCCTGAAACAAGAACTCCCACACTTGACCCTTTCATTTCAATTAGTAGTCCTCTAAAAAAACCAAAAATCCTACGACATGTTGTGCAATGGTTTTTCCAGAAAATGAGCGAGTGTTCGTCAAATTCATAGGTTGCTTTATGAACAAGACGAATCCGTGTGGTGTCTTTCGACAGGAAAAAAAGGATAAAACAAAAGAAAATGCAGTAAATGCAAGTCAAAGCTAAAAGTTAAAAACGCAGAAACATAAAAAAAAAAAAAAAAAAAAAAAAAAAAAAGGTCAATTGCATTGCATTAAAGTTAAGGTGGTTCGATAAATCAGATTACATACATTCTATATGACTCTTTTCTCTAGACGTCGGTGCTTCGAGTGCTTGGAATTTCTATAAATGATTTGCAACCCGTTTTTCCTATGAAAAACTCTTATTTATACATAGAAAAATAAGTGAAAAAGCTAAACTCCCACGAGCCCCACTTCTTCCATCAAATAACCGCTTGACTTCCACGTCTTCCATGAGAGGGAACTGCTGCATTTGAATTCAAATTCTTCCCGCCTCAACAGTAAATGCTTGTCTTCGGCGAACTTGTATTCTTGGCTTACGTCTTGTCGAACTCCGGAGCTTTTAAACCCTTTCACACATAGTTTTAAAACTCGGACCGGTCATCAACTCGGTGGGGATACTGGGTCACTGGGTCAATGGTCGAACCGTCGGGTCATTGGTTGAACCGCATGATAGAACCGGATTAAACCGATGACTCGATAGTATGACTCGGTCTTAATTCTTTATATTTAGATTTAAATTATCATTTACATAGCTTTTTATGAAAGATAAAAATACTAAAAGCAAACAAAGTGTTTTTTTCTTTTTTACAATAAAAGCCAACAAAGTCTTTTTACAAGAAAAACCGAAATACACCTATTTATTAAAAAAAACCAACTAGGTCACTACAGTGCACACATAAAGAAAGACAACTTTCCTTTTTTTTTTTTTTTTTTTTTTTGCCATTTTGGCGAAAAAAAAAGTCAAATTTTTTAAGAGTGAATCATCAACTCCATCCTTGAATTTGTAAGGATGGGCCAAAATCGTTCTCCAATTATGCGAAATATCAAATTAGTTCCTGAGTTTGTCATATGTCAATCAATTTAGTCCCTCCGTCCAATTTAGGTGTTAACGATGTTGATGTGGCCGTTAACCTCTCACATGGGTCTCCATGTCAGATGTCACATAAGCAGAGACTAATTTGGCCGATAGTGACCAAAATTTCCAAGGACTAAATTTATTGATTTGCATAAAATGTTTTGCTTTTTCTTCCCCAAATATATAAAATTGGAAGCCTAATTTTACAATCTATAATCTACACTCCAAAATCCCCAAAATTTCTTCCAATAATTAGTGGTAACGTTCTTCCCTAATTCAAAAAACTTCAAACCCTAATTATTTGACTAACTATCAAATCGATCCCTACATAATATTAAAAACCCGTCAAATAAGTCCTTGAATTATTTAATCAGATATCAATTTGATTCTTGAAGCATGTATGTGCATAACAAAGTAAAAAAGTCAGAAGACACAACTTGATCCTGAAATATTGCATTGGCAAAAGCAATCCAACTATGGGGCATAATTGAAACAAGTCTAAATATTACATTTCCAAAAGCATATTCTAAATACGTTTCCAACAAACATCACTTCTTTGGAAATCCGAGGGTTGGAATAAACTCCATGAATTTAGGTTGAGTCGGACCAGATGGTCCATAACTTGGATATGGTACTCTAATAACGGCAGAAGCAGTTGGATGTGCTGGTGTAGGACCCCTAACTGGTGTTTGTTTAGGCCTCTCATTTGAAATAATAGGTCCTCTAATGTCATACCTCCTTGTAGTAACACCTTGCAATTACATTTTCAATCAAATCAGTCCCTAAATTATAACATATTCAATCAAACCAGTTCTTAACTTATTACACATACTAGCAAATCGATCCTTAAAATTTAAGAGTTATATCAGTCCATGCACTATTTCATTTGCAACAACATTGTCAGCATTTTGAGCATTTGCAACAACATTTCCAGCACCTTCTGTATTTTCTGGCACAACATTTCCAACATTTTCTGCATTTCTTGGCACAACATTTTCTGCATTTTCAACATTTTCTTCTTCTAGCTCAGTATCAATCCAGTCTTTTGGTCTCCTATCAACACTCTGCTTCACACAACTTCTTGAGTTATGACCAATCAATCCACACCTTTCACATTAAGTGTCATTGTAGGGTTTGTTACTTAGCTTGTACTTCAAGCAACCTAACCAAACTTGTGTATATAAGCTAAACTCTTGTACATATGTTACTACTTCAATATACATTCAATTTCATCAATCATATAACTTTTCTCCTCTCTCAATTTCTCTCTATATTCACAAATACACTAAACCAGAAAAACCTAAGAATTGTTTCTTGTTGTTTAAGCTTCATAGATGCGCTATCAAATGTTAGTTTTTCATTGTTATTTAGAAGTTGAATACATGTCCTTCTTATCTTTCATTCCATCCCCTAGATCCTTGGTAGTATTTGTTCCTAGCGAAAAAGTGTTGCATTCTAATTGTTTTTGGCTTGTCTCACTTGAGTGTTGGAACACATGCAGATACACAACTCTCCTTCGGTGAAGAAGGACTTGTGGCGGACTCACGGAGGATCCATGACAGATTCCTCCCTCTTCGCAACAATTCCCAATTCTCATATCATCTTTTTTAGGTTCGAAAGGATCATAGTTATATCTAAAAAATACAATTTTATTAGATAGTGTCATACAAAAGATCTACACCACTAATTATGATGCATTCTTTAAATTTAATGTCCAAAAATTATGATGCATCTGTCTTTAGTTATTTACTAATTATTTTCATCATAAAGATATTTTTAAATGTCCTTTAAGTACAACTTAATTATTAAAATGTTGCAATAACATTTATATGATGAGGTATAGATTTGAGCCTTCCATTCTCCATTTTCAATATTTACTATAATCTTTAGGGTGTGTTTGGATTGAGGGTTTAGAAGAGGAAGGGAGGGGGGTTTACTTTTCTTTTTTAAATAACGGACTATATATCATGTTTTTCTAAAATAAATTATGTGTGATTGAATAATTATATGATCGTTTATCATGTTAATATGTTAATTTTTTAAAAAAACATTTCATAATATTCATAATTTAAAATTGAAAAGTAAATCTTCTCCTCCCTTCTCCTCCTAAACCCTCCATCTAAAGACACACTTATAATGTTTCTTTTCAAGTTGCAGTAGTTAAAGTTAATTGATAAATAAATTGTTCTCCATTATTCCAACATATCAAGGTCAAGAGTTAAAGATGTATAAGAGAAAGTAATAAAAAGAACTAAAGAACATCTTTGAGTGTAGGATTCAGCAATCATACTCTTTAAAAAAGATAAAAAAATGTCATAAGATAAGTAATAAAGAAAATGTCTTTCTTTTTTGGTCGTATATCATGATGTCTTTGTCATAAAGAGCTCTCCACTAGCAGCGTATTTTATTCTCTTATACATTTTGTATCTTAATAAAAATTTCACAATAAGTTTTCTACGACTTTTTCAACATAAATTAGTTATTGCTTTTTTTTTTACAAAATAAATTAATTATTGTTAAATGGTGGTCGAAACTTAATATATATAATACCTATATTTTCTTTGTTCTTAAATCTTAACTATAAGATCATTTAAAAAATAAATTCTCTATCCTTAAATATAAATTCCTCTACGAATTTCTAGACGCGTTTACTATTCTTATTTTAAAATATTCTCCTTATTAATATTATCAAATTTATCTTAAAATATAAAAAAGTAATAATATTGAATAATCAGTAAGGTTGCCACTTTTTACTCTAGCTCTCAAGTTTAGTATTTGATACAATTCGTCAATTTGGTTTAACTAGTTTCCAAAAAAAAAAAATGGTTTAACTAGTTTGAATTCAGGATAAAAGAGATGCAGATTATAATTTATACTTAAACAAAGTTATTATTTAATTTAACAACTAACTATCAACAAAAAATAAATGTTTCATGTAAATATTATTTTACTGGATAATCGTCTAAGAACAAACCCATTATCCTTCCAAAATTCTACATCAATACCATGTTTAGATATCCTAAGATATGTAAGATGCGATTTCATGCCAAGCCGTACAAATTTCTTTCCAACTACCTAAAGAGAATTGTCTTAAAGTTTCATTTTTGGCATTGGTAGGTAACCACAACCACAATTTATCCCATATATAATTTTCAAAATTATTTATTTGTTTTGATTATAAAATAGTACAGTACATATACATAAAAAAAAGTGTTAACAAAGTGAATTAGGCTAACCAGTGTCATTAACTTACTAAATTAATTTGTTAAGGAAAACAAAAGTAATAAATTTAACAATTTTTAAATTTTAAAAAAAGTAAATCTATCCCTTTTCATCATTTCCCATTATAATATTTACTATTTCTGCCTTACATAAAGAACTCTTTAACATTCCTCCTTCATATAGGATCATAACTAGATTACACATAAGCTTAATGTGTAGCCAATTTGGGAAGGTGATGAATGATATGATGATCATAATCTATAAAAAAAAAAAAAACAGAGAAGATAGATCCGGATCCACTGTACTATCACACTATTATACCACTATAATTTGGTGACATTTACCAAATTTGTGCCACCCTATAGTATAATTCATCTATCCACCACCACCCAACTTTCTATTTTCCTTTTCGTATTTCTTTTTTCTTTTCCATATTAAGAAATAAGAAAAACAGACACAAACTTAGGTTACTAAATCCTACCTTAACACACACACACACACTCTCTCTCTCTCCATTCTCATTCAAACAAAAACTCCATCTTCCACTCACTCAAATTCTCTTTCCACACCAAATCCAATGCCACCAATTTCCTAAACCTCATCGAAAAACAAACACAAACAACAACATTAACAACTACGAGAAAAAACATCATCATCGTCATGTCAGTATACGATGCAGCATTCATCGACACACAACTATCCAAAAAAACATCAATCTTCGGTCTCCGTCTCTGGGTTGTCATCGGAATCCTCGTCGGTTCTCTTATCGTCTTAACTCTCTTCCTTCTCTCTCTATGTCTCACCTCCCACCGCCGCCGCAAAAACCACCATAAACCAACCAAGCTCACCCACTTCACTCCCGTAGTCTCCAAGGAAATCCAAGAGATCATCCACGCGCCACCGTTACCAGAGATCCACGTCGACACAGTGAAGCTTGAGCTCCGACGTGTTTCCACCAGTGGAGAGAGTAAGGGAGGTGGTAGTGTGTGTGAAACTGCGTCTTCTATTGGAAGTGTTGGACCGGAAGTTTCGCATCTTGGGTGGGGGAGATGGTATACGCTAAGAGAACTTGAAGCTGCTACTAATGGTTTGTGTGAAGATAATGTTATTGGTGAAGGTGGTTATGGAATTGTTTATAGTGGTGTTCTTGTTGATGGTACCAAGATTGCTGTTAAGAATCTTTTGAATAACAAGTATGTTTATGTTACTCTTACCTTAATTTATGTTAATGTGTTTTTTTTGTGATCTATTGTTGTTTCATTCTGTTGTTTGGTCTATCTCAATTTGTGTAGAAATATTTGGTAATCTATCTCAATTTATGTTGCGTAGTTTCCACCGACTTTGTCGATGACTAACTATCGGGGAACTTCACTTGTCACTTTTAATGAAGTATCCACTCCCAACTACGTTTTTTCCATCTATAAGGCTTGAATTTGAAAAGCTGTTGAAGGAATCTGAGTCTAGTTTTGCTCGGACAAATGTAATGTTTGTGTTTGGTAATAGTTTAATGATTGTTTAGTGTTTTCTTAATGTGGTTACCAAAGAGTAAAAGATTCATGGTCTCTCTTATATATGTAGAAATTTGATCTTTTGAATTGGAGAAAGGATTGAGGCACATTTTTTTCTTTTTGTATTATTTTTATTTGATTTGGGAGAATCACAAGTTTATAGCTAAGATTCATGGTCTCTCTTCTGTTTTACTCTTGCTATGGTTTTATACTTTTTAACCATTTTGTGTGAGACTGTGAGTTATCCTTGTCTTGTATTGTTTGGAGATGCATGTTATGTAAAGTGATTCACTTGTGTGAAGAAAAGAATTGTTTTTCTCCTTAAGTCCTTGTTTTCTTGCAACTGAATTAACAATGTTGTTACTTTTCAAGGATTTAGTAATATCATACATTGTTTTGATTTTCATTATTTTATTACTTACTGTTACTTTACTAGTACCTAGTTAATGAAAGTTGTTTGTTCTTGTATTTGTCTTTCTCTAACAAGTTGACATTTTGTGTTTAACTCATTTTCAGAGGCCAAGCTGAGAGAGAATTTAAAGTTGAGGTAGAAGTAATTGGTCGTGTTCGGCACAAGAATCTTGTTAGGTTGCTCGGATATTGTGTTGAAGGCGCATACAGGTGTTTTTCATTATTATTTTTTTCAAATTTAAAATTGTTGAATTTTAAACATAGAAGCTAAAATGTTGTTTAGCTTGAATAGATTTATGATTTGAATTGTGGATTCATATTACAGGATGCTTGTGTATGAGTTTGTTGATAATGGCAATCTAGACCAGTGGCTGCATGGAGATGTTGGACCTGTAAGCCCTATGACATGGGATATCCGGATGAACATTTTATTGGGCACAGCAAAAGGGTAATACGTTCATGATTGAATATGCATACATTGCTATCTATACGGATATATAAAAGGGATGCTAAATTTTGGTGTAACCCTTTTTCAGTTTTTCTTCCATTTTTAAATTATTTTATTATTAATCAAATTGATGCTTGAAATGTTTTGTTCAGTGATTTTTGTGTATCTTTTCAGATTGGCTTATCTTCATGAGGGTCTTGAACCAAAAGTCGTCCACCGAGATGTGAAATCAAGCAACATACTCATTGATCGTCAATGGAACTCTAAGGTTTCTGATTTCGGTCTTGCTAAGCTTCTGCATTCTGACCACAGCTATGTCACGACTCGAGTGATGGGGACATTTGGGTTAGTATGATTTGACAAAGCATATCTCTGTTACCAGTTACAATTACTTTCGTTTCATGTAAGAACGCAATGTGTTGCTAGTTGAGGTCTATTGACATTGTCTCTATCCCTTTCTCTTTCTGCAGTTATGTTGCACCCGAGTATGCCTGCACTGGAATGCTGACCGAGAGGAGTGACGTATATAGCTTTGGGATACTTATCATGGAACTAATCACCGGAAGAAGTCCTGTCGATTATAGCAGACCGCAGGGAGAGGTAACGACAGTTTTGAGATCATTCGTTCTACACTCGCATATGCAGTTTTCTCGCTTTTCTCCTTACTGTTGTGGTTTGAATTATTTCAGGTAAATTTAGTTGAGTGGTTAAAAAATATGGTTGGGAGTCGAAGAGCCGAGGAAGTAGTTGATCCTAAGATTTCAGAGAAGCCGTCTTCAAAGGCTCTTAAACGTTCCCTATTGGTTGCTCTTCGATGTGTTGATCCCGATTCCTTAAAGAGGCCTAAAATGGGACATGTGATCCACATGCTTGAGGCTGACGACCTCTTATTTCGCGAGGTATGTTTCTTTTCCTTCTCAAACTAAAAAATGTACTTTAATGAACTGAAAACAGGTATATTTGTTTTAACTTTTTGACGAGACAAAATTGATTCTAGAGGTATATAATTGATTTTGACATGTTTGGATGTTCTCGAATGGAGTTGATTTTTCCTCCAGAGTTGATTCTAACTTGAAGCTAAAATTTGGAGGTTTTACCTCCATAATTGTTTCTTAGCCATAAATTTATTGCTCAGCCTACTTTTACATACATGAATGTATCCTGACATAAGTTATTTTACTTCAACTCACTTTTAGTTAAAATCAATTTTAAGGAATCAATTAACTCATAATCAATTTTTGTCACACAGAGTTTAACACATCATTTTTCAAACCGGAAAGTTCAACATTGCTGTAATGTAATACTTATAACTTGATTCTTTCTCCTTCCTGTATGCAGGATCGAAGGATCGTCGGAGAATCTTCTCATTCCAATCGCGATTATCAACGAGAGCATAAGGGTTCGAGTTTAGGTAAAAATCGGATAGGTGGAGAGATCACTGATCAAAGTGAAGATGATAGTAGTAGTAGAAGTCACCATCAGCCAACTAAGTTGAGATGATAGTATATATAGTCTGATAATTGAGATAGCAATCTGTATTATTTTTGTTCCTAATAGTTTTCCAATATTTATTTCTACCTTAATGAGGGAACAAGTTATCATTTTTTCTTCCTCATTTGTTATTCATTTATAATTTTGTATACTCTATTATTCATTATCATAAAAATTATAATTATTTGTCTCTATGTTTACAAGTCAAGATAGGATAAGCTTTACATAAAACTAGTACCTTTCATAATGTGCAATATATATATATGATCAATTCCTTTTTCTCTGCTGTAATTTGTTTTTGGTATTGCATATCTTGGTCCCATTTGAAAATGGATTGAAGTACTTGGCACTTTATGTGGCTAATTGGTTGGTGGCCCTTTTATATGCTACTCCAGCTATGTTGATGGAATCAATTTCATTGTATTATAATTATTGCTAACTTTATATTTTCATTAGCTCATTATTGCCAACTTTGTTGTTTGGATGCATGTTAGAAATGGACCTGCTGGCCGGCTAATCATGATCAAATTTATCAGAAATTTCTTGTCATTATGCTTAGGTTTCCCAAATGAAAATGCAAGCAATGTTTTTGCTTGTGAGTAAAAAAAATCATTCTTCAAGAATGCTAATAGTAGTTACTAATAACAATTTCGTATAGTTCGGTTCAAGAAGGTATAATTCAGTGACCGTAAATGTAGTTCGGATTCGAAAACACGGAACTCGTGCACTGAACCTTTAAATCAATTCGGTTTGGGAAGAATCATTAACGGTTTGGTTCAATTTTACCGAAGTGATGGTTCTAACTTTCACTATATTGTGGTGAACATGAGTGATTTAATTCATCTAGACTTTTTTTATTCTAAAAATATGCATGTGAAAAAAGCAAAAATCTGGTCATAGATTTATGTTTCACTATATATCAACATCAAACATGCCAGGACATACTTTGTCCTTTTAAAACAAGCTAACCGGCACTGATAGTTGGCTAATTGTGAATGTAGCATTGGGACACATTTGTTTTACTACATCTTACTTCATTAATCAATGGTTGGTTGGTCGGTTTGTTAAGATTTGATTGTGCTCCTCTTCACTGCCATTCATATGTAAAAGAAATTACTAGTACTATGCACTTTGGACCCTGACATTGACTTGGTCAGTAGCAAGAAAGCTTTGTCAAAATAAGATTAAATTTTTTATAATTTCTGACATTTTATCTTGTGTGGACCCTCTTTGGATAAACTAATGTTCCCATTTTTCTAACATTGTCATTTTTATAACCTTCCAAGGATTAAATGGGCGTTGGAAATTTGAAACCAGAATCTCAAGTCTCAACGGTTCCAGTCCCCAAAATCTCTATTGAATTAAGTAGAATTATTTAGAGATAAGCATATTTTGCATTGAATTTTTTAATCCACAAAATCGCTCTCTTGAAAAAATAATTGTTTACACACTTAAAAATCACAAACTATGGGCATTAGCCAATAAAATGTTAAATATTTAAATAAATCTTGAAAAAAAATACTTATCATGCAACATCATACTATTTTTTTAGTAGATGTAACATCATACTTATTTCTTGCAAAATATGAAAACTACTTGTTCCATTTGAAAGTAATTATGGTTTATGATTTTTTATACGATAAATGTAAAGGCCAATTTGTTGCAAATTTTTTCCTTAAAAAATATATATTTTTTTAAATATTATAGTGGTATACTCAAGTCTAATATTAACTTCGATTCAACTTTTTTTTGTAGTGGTCGGGGTTTGAACTCCGGATCTTGCAACTTTTTTTTTGTAAGTGGTCGGGGTTTGAACTTCGGACCTTACATATTTTATGCATTGTCCAATCAACTGAGTTAAGCTCACGGGAACAAGCCGTTTGTGTCTTTTTTTAACATTTCCTGTCTCTACCATGTACTATGATAGTTTTGTTGGTAAAAAACAAAAATAGACAAGATTCATAAATAAAATAGATAATGAATTTCTTATAAATGACTTAATTGTTTTTGTCAAAAAAGTGTATTGATAGTTTGTTTAGTAGAAAACCAATTATTGATGAATTTTACTCTGTAAAGTGTTGTCGAGTTCAACTTTTTTAAATAGTTATTGTCAAATTGTTTTGTGTTTACTTAATTTACATTTTTACTATCCATAGATCATTGTGATTTTTTTCTTGTTAGTAAATTTAATATATTAATTTTAAAATTTATTTCTTTATATTTAGACACCACCACGTAAATTTTATGCTAGCTTAGTTATTATTTAGTGTAATTTTGTTACAACTCAATATTCAAACACAATTTGTCAGCATTTTTTTTTCTTGGATCTTTCGTTGAAAAGTCAGCTCTTGTTTAAAATATGGATCATGGGTTGGAGAATCGTGCAATGATCATGTGACTATCTTAATGCCTTTTTAATGTTGGGACTTGTTAACGAATGTTTTTGGGGTATTCTTTAAGCATTTTAAAATGAGAAATCATTCCATAAAAAAGTTAAATATTTCAATTTTCAATACAATGATTACAAAAAAATTCAAAAAATACATTTTAAAGGTCTTAAAAAATATTTCGGAGACACTCATTAACATTTTCTTATAATGGTTGCCTCCTAGACCAACGAGGTACATTGTGTTCTACCTAGTTTGTTCAAGTGTGAGATTCTTAACTTCTAGGAAATTTAATCAAGGAAAAGGATTCCTTAAAAAAATCAAGGAAAAAGATTTGAAAAGTTCCGGGATGATTTCAATTTTTTTGATAAGACGGTCGATGTTGAGCAAATGTGGTATAATACAAAAAAAATTATGAAAATGGTTCTTTTCGTAAGATCTTAAACCACTCTTATACTTTTCATAAGTGAATGGTCGAACCCGTAATGTATTTGAGTCAACTGGTTGGTTTGGACGTTTTACTTAAAAAGTTTTTTTTTTCTTTGACATATATTCTCTTTTTTTAGTGTTAATTCTCCAGTTTTTAGGTAAAATTAGACCTAGAAGTATGAAATATGATCATGAGATAAGTAAAATTTGATCCTAGAGAAAGCTCAATCACTTGATTGCATATTCTTCTCTTTTTTTTTTTTTCAATTTAATGGACACTTTCAACTACTTCTCATACTCTTATAATCTTTTGTCAAGCTATTAGAAATTTAACTTTTTAATAATCTTATAATCTTTTGTCAAGCTATTAGAAATTTAACTTTTTAATAAGTAAAGAATTTAAAGTTTGAATCTAATTCCTACATACTGCAACATCTCTATTGACAGAATTATGATGTGGGACTATAATCTTTTAATTTTAAAGGATAAATTTGAATAAAATAATTAGCATACATTAAAGTTTTTTAAAGATCTTAACTTAATGATTCACCTATTATATTATCACAGTATAGAGAAACAATGGTTAAGTTAAAAACTTTTCTACCCCACTTTTGAATTTTTATAAGGAGATCACCAATACACGTGGAATGTAAATAGTCTTATATTAAAAGACAAATAAAAAATAAACTTATAAGTATGGATTGTATTTATTCAAAAGAATAAATACCGTTTAAAATTGATCACTTGCTTATGTTATAAACATGCCTAATATAATAATGAAGTAAATTTAAGATGATTAAACAATAAAATATCAGACTCTCAGACATCTGTTGATCTATGTTGCGAGAGTTATGTTCAATTAGTGTAAAGGCATCAATACTTGTAAAGAAATATCATAATTTCAAAATAATGGCTGTCAAACCTGCGTATGCATAATTTCTCATGTTATATAATCATCACTTTTATTCTTGGTGTGCCATAATATAAAGTTCGGTCACGAGATAAGTATAGCTTAATCAAGAATTGTTCCATCCATAAATCGAACTAAACACATACATGTAGCTAACCTTGTCCATTTACTGTTGTCAATTTACTGTAATATTTAAGAACATGCATTGAGAGCTGCCACTGCAGCAACATAATCAATTCAAATAAAACTAAATTTCTCCTTCGGTTTCGTAGTATTTTGCTTTTGAACAGTCTAGCTACATTTTTACTTCTATTTTAAGTTACATTTTGCCACCAACAGAAAGAGAAAAAACTGGAATTGCAATTTTCTAGTATATAAACTGCTCTTTACAATAATGAAATTGAACAAATAGCAGAAGAGCAAAATGGAATTGGAATTGCTCGGTTTAAATATATACATGCTTGCATTTGCAAGTATTGTTGAATGATCAATGGAAAAAAATAAATTGATTCGTGGTGGAAGCAAAAGAGGAATCCACTTTGTCATGACTCAAGAGGATGCCACAACCTTGTATTCTTCCAACCATTTCCAGACTGTCAGCAAACCAGTTCTTTCTCCAGTGAAGAAGAGACCGCCTGGGGCTATATCAACTAATCCAACTTCTTCCTTTGCAAACAGTCTACCCCTCTCTGCAAATCTGTAGATTTTAAATGTATAAACTTGTTCAGAGCCAGTTCAAGATTACATTTCAAGTTTACATAACAACATGATGGTGTTGGTAGCAAATTTACTTACGATGGCAGTTCGTAGAGGTGAACTGAATTATCTCCGGCTGAGCAGAATATTATAGGCTTATTTTCTGGATCAGTCATCCCAGAGAGTGTAACAACACCCTGTAATAATCAGAATAAAAAACATGAACAACCTCCTACCAATTTAATCACTACAAACAAAAAACAACCAAATGATGTTCAACATAATATAAAAAACTTCAACCTATGCACAAATGCTATATATACAAGCTAAGTAACTTACATTTTCCACATTGTGTGAATATGCCACTTCCAAAGTCCCTGCTTCGTTTTGAAACCAGACCTTGATGGTGCAGTCAGATGAACCGGATAACAAGAACTTGTCCCAACAAATAAGGGAAGTGACTGCATCTGTATGTGCATTGAGTGTCATTGTACACTCAAATGTGTCAAGGTCCCAAATCTGGATTAAACAATAAGAAATAACTCAGAAAAACATATAAAAAAACAACAAGCAAGTGCAGAGCTAACATAAAAGAACAAAAGACCACCAAAGATTCATAGATTAGAGTCCGTATTCCCAAACAATAGAAATACCTTAATGGTTTGATCCTTGGATCCTGAATACAACATCTTGGAGCCCCCAACAGCTAGGCAAACAACAGATTTAGTGTGGCCACATAGTGATGCAACCAGTTTAAAAGGGGAATTGGCTTCGGAGCTGCCTCTCCATGCAGAAATTACACCATCCTGTGATTTAAATAAAAATTTGACATTAACTGATAGATAACAGAAATATCTATTTTCAAAAGTAGGAGAACAAAATATACTATACAACTAGTGGTAACTACTCCCTCCGTCCTAAAATATAAGCAAAAAAATCTCATTTTCTTTGTCTCAAAATATAAGCAAAAAAGACCAACTTTTATGCTATTATTATGTTTTTTCAAATAAATCATATTTTCCAATGTAAAATTAAATGCAAGTTGCATTCAATTTGTTCTCCTTTTTGTTTTCTCCATAATTTTTAACCAATGAGAATTATTTTTACATCTTTACATGAAACTTATTCCAAGGAGAACACAAAAAATTATACCTCAAATCACTAAGTGTTAGTTTTCTTAATAAGTGTGAATTAGTGTTTTTTGCTTATAAATTAGAACGGAGGGAGTAGAGAATAAAAAATCTTATTTATCTAGATAACAACCATAAAGCAATGTGTGGGTAGTTACCTCTGCTCCAGCTAAGAGTGTATGAGTATCCTTAGCAACAATCATAGCATGGACTTGTCCCTTAGGTCCATCAAGAGTAAAAGGTGCAGCAATTGAAATATGCCATGCCTTCAAAAATACCACAGTGACAAAATCAGCTTACAAAATATGGTCATATATAATTGATAAGAACACACAATGAAACAAAACAGTGATTGTAGTAAGAAAAGCCTACCTTGACAATGTCCTTCATACCAACAAAAATCCATGGGCCCTCACTGATCAAACAGGTAACTTCAGCGCCCAGATTCGTCACATCAACACATTGACCAGTACGGCAGTCCCATGTCCGAAGTGTCCCATCCGTGCTGCCAGAATAAAGTTTGTCTGATCCATCCGGAATTGTCATTCCAGTGATAAGCTGTTCAAAAATATTTTAATTAAACTACTTCAAATATCAACACAGAAAGGAAGCCTAGTTTCAAACATTTCTCAAAAACATAAGGTGGTTATTAGTATTATTATAAAGTCTAGTACCTTCTTGTGTCCCTCAAGCTTTGCTATTGAGGAAAACCCATCACCATAAAACCATGAATGTAAATTCTGGCACTGATCACCATGAACACAACTGTCATTCACCCAGTATTTGCAGATACTCAGTGAAGGCTTCTGAGAAACTTCATCTACTTCTGTCCCATCTCTGTTCAAGACTGGTTCAGTATTATGTTTGGGAAGGGAAGCCTCAGCAACTTCTGTACTTGCTTTGTCATCTCCAGTCTTTCTATTCAAGATAGTCTTTGTATTATGTTTGGAAAGGGAAGCCTCAACGACTTGAGTCGTGTCTTTGTTATCTCCAATCTTTCTATTCAAGACTGTATTCGCATTAGGTTTGGGAAGGGGCTTCTCATACACATACGATGCAGCCTTCGTGTTATGTTTGGGAAGGGGCTTCTCATACACATACGACGAATGGTGCTTCTTTGCAGCATTATAATATCCAGTATCAGCTCTGCAAGAAGACGGGTATGATGTCGTTTCACCTTGTGAAGGGTAATGCCGCTTCCTTGCAGCATTATGATATCCAGCGTTGGCAGCATTGCAGGAAGCAGTCGATGGTGCTACACTATGAAGAAACCTACAAGGATTTCTGTTGCATTTCCCAGCGAGCCAATAAAAACATGTTTTCCCGATGACTTGTTCAGTTCTACTACTCCTTGCCACTTTCACATCCATGATTGATTATACTCTAAAAAATAAAAATAATACATTCCAATAACATCCAAGATCAGCCACATTATCCTACCAACAACAATTGAACACCAAAAACAGGAAGCAGTGGAACATGAAGAACTCCTCATGTAAAATTGTTCATTACCAAACTTTATAATGCCCTATTATAAAGTTTTCAATGAACAAAGAAACAAAAAATAGTACATTGCACTATTGCAGAACCTCCATAGCAAATATCCATATCAGAATTGGAGGATTCAATCAATGTCCAATACCCAAATCAATGTATCTCTAATCCTGATTCCTGAAACCCTAATACACAAAATAAATGAAACCCTAAAATTGAACACACATTGTAGCAGATGATCCATATTGGCGCGAATCAGGAACACACATTGTAGCGGATGATCCATATTGTCACAAATCATAAACCCTAAATGATCCACTGTATCCTCATGCAAAGTTGTTGATTACGAACTTTATAATACCCAATTATAAAGTTTACAATGAACAACGAAACAAAGAATCATACAGAATTGGAGGAAATACCGATAATTTACCATCGTTATCTCAATTTCCCCCCAAATCATCTCTAATGGTGAAAACCCTAATAAGTAAAATAAAAGAAACCCTAAATTTGAAGCAAAGAACGAAATAAAGCTTGATGGTTGAATATTGTTGCGGATGATCCATGGCAACAGAGGTTGTGAATGAATCGTAACCGTAAAAATGATCGAAATAGCAATTACCTGAGAGCGATAAAGTTGAGAATCCGATGAGAGTTGTTGAAGAGAAGTTGAATTTTGAATGAGTTGTGAATGAGGAGAGTGAATGAGTTGTTGTATGTATAGTGTATACCTTTGTCTGGTTCGTAAATTGTACGCAAAGAATGTTTCCTCCTTATGAACTTCTTTGCAAGGCCCATATTGTTTACTATATACACCTCTGATCACTGTTATGAATGATGTATACGATCTATATTAGATGAATATAAAATGCATACTTTTGTTTATAATAGTGACCAGAGAGTTTAAATTATGAGAAACTCTTTTGACAGTTTATTTTCCTACTCAAGTCGTTTCTCTCGCGCTCTAATTTTTTTCTTCAAAATACCCTTTGTTTAGATTTTTTAATCTGAAAAATGTTTCGGCTTATATAATATGAAGTGTGTAAAAATTGAAGGTAGTCATAGAACTATGTTGATACTTGATTATAGTTTGTAAAAATATTGTTCAAAATGTAGAATCTAAATCTTTTACGAAACTTCTGCATATATAATTTGAAATGTTTCAAACTCTCTCGTAATACCATGCTAGAAGCAAATCAAAGTGTAAAAATATGCATATTTTGGATTTTTAAAGTTGAACGTTTGATACAATTAGGATTTTACAATCCAAATTGTGTCAGCAATATAACAAGACAATTGTGTTTTGGTTGATACCTTTGTTTTTGCAAAATGACAAATCGGGATTGATTTAAACATGCATTCAATCAAATTACAAGCAAATACTTTTAGATAAACGATATGAAATAACATAATTTAGACACGTGTTGTACAAAGTAACACCACTATCCACATGTTACATCAAAATATTCTAACACAAATTAAAAACATCAATTGTTTAAATGTTACATCAATAACATAAAACTATTAGGTATCCCTAGCGCTCCTATCTCCACTATAGTGCCTACGACGATAAATCCGACCACCCTAAACCTCTTGCAAAACATCATTTTGTGCTCTCTTGCTCCACCACACTAGCCCCATGATGGCTAAGACATGGCCTCTGATGCGCCATAACCTTCTGGTCATGTCTAGCTACTGATGATCTATGCGCTCCTCGACAACAATCTCATCAAGGGTCACATGCCCAGGTGGCCTCGAGATACGCATATCCTCCAACAGAATTATGATGTATGGATGTGAAATGACAATAAACCATGTCATGCATCCAACAGTTATCTCTACACCAGTCGAAGTAAGCAAGCCCAAATCATGTGATGCAATTACATAGTTAAGATATTGTCTGCATGTAATGCCAAATGATTCGTTGTGTGGTCGTCAGATAATCTGCAATGTCATATGGATGTGTGGGAATTTAAAAAGGTCAGACTATACTTAAAATAAAATAAAAACATTTGATAGGTTAATAAATCACTCCTAAACTATAACTTTTTAAATTAGGTTGACCTATTTTAGCAAAATCCGACTCTATGCGACCTATTCCTACCCATATGCTCCAATGACCGTAATTAGCAATAACTATTCGATGATCCTTAACGATTTATAGCAGTAATTATTTTATCATCACGATCGATGGTCACAGTCCTCCGACTACATTTTTGAATATTCATATTAAATAGTAATCAACCATGAAGAAGATGTTAAGAATTATAATTTCTTAAAAAAAAGAATTGTAGTTAAAAAAATAATTATCGATAACAATATATAAGAAATATAAAAAAATGGTTAAATTTTTATTATTTCAACTATAATCTTATACAAATTTATTTTTAAGAGTGATATGTTATAGATGTTATTAAAAATGAATAATAAATTTTATTATATTTGTTTTATTATTATTAAAAGTTAGAAAAATTTTGTTACAATTTAAAAGGCACAAACCTCATTTTATATAATTTTAATTAAAAAAATGTCATAAAAAAATGGTTTATTGAATAAAAAAAGAGGAAGAGACGGACAGAAGTAAATAGTTGTCCAAAAACTATTTCATATTTTTTTTAAAATGTTAAAAAATATACGGACGGTTTCCTCTTGCAAAAATAAATAAACGGACGGCTCAAAAATGACTTGTCAGATAGCATGAAGCCAAAAGCGACGTTGACGTAAACAAATTTTAATTTTCTCTTTTGAGAGGAGATTTTAATTTTTTGATTATGCTATTTACACGCTTTCAAAATCAATTTCGCATTCTCTAAAAAAAAAAATCAATTTCGTGTTAATATTTTAATCAATAAAGACCAAAAAAAATATTTATTAATTAATTAATAGTCCGCGTAAAACATCAAGTGGTTTGGAAAAGAAAAAAATTGAGAAAAATGAAGTTTCTTAGCACTGAACCACGGCGTTATAATTAACGAGTAAAAAAACAAAAAGGTACACAATTCCACAACGGACAAATAAAAAACCCCCACGTGTCCTCCCGTAATCTAAAAACCCTTCAAACCCCGTTACTTTATCAAAACCATCCTTCTTATCTTCAACAAAAATCAACACCTTCACCAACCACCACAGATTATTCTAAACGCTTCAAACAAACCCAAATTTCTTTAGACACCAAATTTATCTCTAACCTTTTCCCTTTCTGATCCTCTCATCTGAGGTATAAACAACTTCTCTTTCATTCTATGTTTTCTTGTTTATGAATGATTAATTGATTTTTTAGTTTTTTTTTTATATTTATTTTTGTGAATTGATTTGATGATTTATGATGTTTTTTGGTTTAATTGTTTATTATTCGACGATCTTACTGTGGTTGATCAGATTTATATGGTTTGACTTTTCTTGTATTTTGCTTTTGATTAGATTGTGTAAATTTTATGGCTGATTTTTATTTTGTTTATTTTAATTTGTTGATTCTATACATGCTTGAATTTGAGTTTTATTGTTTAAAGTTATGCTTTTTTTGGTTTTTTTAGTAGATTGATTTTTTGGTTTTAGATCTGAAAAGGGTTTTGGGAAAATTGAAGGTCAACGGATTATTCTTTTATGGATCTTGTGTTTTGCTTCTTATTATTGTTGTTGTTGTTGATGATGATGATATTGTTATTGATGATGATGTTCTTTTGAAATCAATAATCAAGGTAATGGTTCCTGAAGTGGTTGATTTTTTATTACTTTGTGGGTTTTTATTAAGGTTGTGTGTGTTGTGTTTCAGTTTTTTAGAAGAACCAAACTGAATTGAAATAAACTGCTGAGAATATGGTACCTAAAATCAATCTGAACTTGTTTCATTATATTCATGACCTTGACTGGATTTTTGGTTTGAAACTGGTAATTAGCATGAACAACAATTAACAGTGTGTTTCGGAACATGTCTTACACTTTTTAATGCTCTAAAGTGTAATAGCATGTGTCTGTATGCAGGGCCGTTCCTTGGCAAAGCAAGGAGCTCTATGGAGCTGGGCCTCCGATTTATGGGGGCCTCAAATATTTGTAGGGATAAGGGTATAATTGTTGGGGTGTAGGATAAAAAAATAACACTTTTATTTACGACAGAATCTGTCACTAAATGCTCATATATTTAACTATAACTTAATTATTTATCACTATAAGTGGTGTTAGATTTTTTTTTAATTTTTTTTTAACGAAAATTGTCAAGATTACAACCGGGCCTCTAAATTGTCAGGAACGGCCCTGTCTGTATGCTCTAGTGAACTGGTTATAGGTGACAAAACAAACATACCATAAGAATGTTTTTGCTTCAAGCAACTATGGATTTGGTTTGGTTAGATTTGCTTGTTTATTTTGATGTTAAAAAGAGCTGGGTTAAAGAACTTTCAATAAGATTGGTTTTAAGTTTTGTTTGGATTTGATATTTCAGTTTGTAGTTTAGAAATTAAGTTCACTGCATACAGGTTTTGTTGGAAACTGTTGTTTTGCCATGATTTACTATCAATCTGTATGTTTTTCGGAATTTTGTAATTGCAAGGTATCTTACCATCTAATTTTGCTGATGCAGTAAATGAGTCGTTCACAGGATCCACACCCAAACCGTTCTTTCTTCCCTTTCGGAAATCCTTTTCGGACAAAGTCACATAAAGGCGGCTCTCACATGTCCCCACAGTTACTTGCAGTACTACATGGTTTCGAGGCAACATTAGCAGAGAGGCTAAGGAAGCTTATGCCCAAGAGCAAGGATGAAATCCTTAGCTTGGCTTGGATGACTTTGGCTATGAAGTCACTTTGTGAAACTCATAATGACATACGTACCCTTATAACTGATCTTGAGCTACCAGTGAGTGTTTGGGATGACAAATGGGTTGATGTCTACTTTGACATAAGTACAAAGTTGCTAGACATTTGCAACATATTTAGTTCTGAGCTTTCACGTTTGAATCAAGGCAATCTTCCGCTTAAGTGTGCCTTGCACAATTTAGGTCCAGCCTCATCAAAGTCGTTTGTTCGGGCATGTTCCTTACTCGATGACTGGAGGCGCCACATTAATGCTAAGAACCCTAGAATTGAGAAATGTAGCACCATTCTAGATGGTCTTGTAGGATCACTTGATCTTCCTAAGGTTAAAAATTCTGCTAAAGGTAAGGCTTTGATGCAAGCTATGTATGGAGTCAAGGTGGAGACCGCATTTGTCTGCAGTGTGTTTTCTGCAGCATTCTCTGGCTCTTCAAAGAAGTTGCTAGACTTGGACGTGCCTGACATGCATTCATGGGCGCCTGCTTTTATAAGCTTACAGAATCTTGTAAATGAGGAAATTAGAGTTAGGTTATCTGGTGGGAAATTTTCTGTATTGATCGAGTTGGAAGCTGTTGATGCTGTTGTGAAGGAGTTATATCCGACTATCCAAGGTGGTGTAAATACCGAAGACAAAGTTGAGCAAGAATCGCATTTGAAGACTGTTGAGGAATTAGGTGTGGCTGCAGAGAAGCTTTCCCAAGGAATGGATCTCCTTGCAAAGGGAGTGGATGGTTTCTTCCAAGCAGTTTTGACTAGTCGTGACACTTTGCTATCGTCTCTGAGGTTTGGCAAAACTGTAAATGATCGTGTCGTTGGCCGAAACTTAGATCAGCAAGTAGTTTACTGATAATAAACTAGTCTAATTCTGGTAGATGTCGATGTGTTGGGGGGATTTTCTGTTTGTATTCATAGTATTTGGTTTGTTATTTTTAAGGGTAGAATGGGTAGTAGATTTTATGGTTATGGCATGGTTGAGCGTAAATGTATATGTGTGAGTGGGGTGTTCTCTGTGATGTTGAACAATATAAAATATATAAGAAGTTTTATTATGCCTACAATGTACCTTTTGATTTATTTTGCTCGTATGATCTTCATCTGCATACAAATGTTTATCTTGTGCTATACTTTTTGATCTCTTTGATTGAAAGATAAAGGAAGGAAACAGTTGATTCTCTCCCAGTTGGATGAGATGTGGTTGTTTGATTTTTTTTTTCTTAGGGTAATTTGAAGTTTAGCTCTGAATTAAGGTAAAATCTAACAAAAAATTGTTCCACTTAAAAATAAAACTCAATTCTTCCAATTTATAGGGCAAATTTATTAACCATTTGAATTCAATTATTTATTTCAACTTAGTCTCTTAGTTACGAGAACTTCTTTCACCTAAGTTGTTTTTAAAAGATCACAAATGTTATAGAAGTATGCTTATACTGTGCACCACTTGATCCATCAGTAACTTATATTACAAAGAGTTCTCATTAATTTTTGATACCTGGTCAACTTGTAGCAGCAAGAATAAAAATGAGGAAGGCTTTTCTACCTTCTTCAATGATTGCTTTCACAAAAACAGAAATAATTGAAAAAACACAGTAATGGATTATGTTGCTTAACATTGTCTAATGGATTAACTTGAAAAACAAGAGACAGAGTTGAATTTCTGAGAGTCAAGACTATCTAGGTGTGCTCCCAATCACTCTTAATTGTGCATGTAAATTCTTAAACAAACAATGTTCTTAGTTATTAGAGAGAAACTCAAGTATCACTTCATTATCTCTTCAACTCCAACCACCAAATCAACATTATATCCCTCTCTTAATTGTGTTATCAGAGAGAAACTCTGAAAACAAAGTGTTTGGAGGGATGTCTGTGTTTTTCAGTGAAACCTTGAGAACGAGAACAGGTGAATGCAATTTTTCCTTAACATACATTACTATGTCCAATCATATGTTATGAAACATCAATACCTTGATTTTTCTCCCTTCTTTTGCCCTCAATTCTAAACATCATTATCTCTCTTATTTTCTTCAATTTTTGTCTAAAATCACTCTACCTTCCCATTCAAAAAGATAGAGGATCCTTGCCCTATATTTTTTTTGTCAAGTAACCTAGTGGCTAGAGAAATTCACCTTAAAGATGAATAAGTGGGGTGTTTAGGGTTCACACCTTGGCCCCTGCACAATATGTGCATTATCCCTTACCAAATGAGTTAAGCTCATATGACTCCTTATCCTAATTTTACACCCCACTTAATTGACTGATATCAGTATGTTGGAGTTTTTATAATGCTTAATTGCGTATTTTTAATGCATAGATCCATGTATTCACATTATATTTGTTAACAATTTCATTGCCACAACCCCGGTGATTTCCGTCAAATAGCAACTAACTCAATTTTTTTCTTTCTTTACAAATACTAAACCAGTTTTTTATTCCTTAAAAATTGGTGAAGTGGGCATTCGTGATTTTTCGTGGGTGAAACTTGCCGTACTATATAGCATTACTGTTGTCATCGAGAGCTTAACTCAGTTAGTATGGACAATGCATAATATATGCAAGGTCCGGGGTTTGAACCCCGACCACAAAAAAAAAAGAAAACATCACAACAACAAACATAAAATTTTGATCACCTTAAAATCTATGACGTATTAATTCATTAAAAGTATTACAAATACTTGAATGAATAATCTCTCAACAATAGCTTTAAAATACATATTGAACATTTGTTAACATGTAGGTTTCCATCAACGAGAACTCTTATCTTTTGACTTCGATTCTCTCTACAAATGGGAGAAGAGACAATTTCCGTCATCAGAATCACAACCTATACAGAGGATGGTCACTTATGAGAGTTCTCAATATTCCGGAATAGATCATCAATAAGTGTCACTTGCATTTGAGCTCATCTCAAATAATTAGTTCCTATATAATTAGTTATATTATTAGCTTTTTTATCAAGAAAAATAATAATATTTCTTTAAAAAAATATTATCATTAGTTTCTTTTAATTTGATGAATAAGCAATTAAGATTCATACTTAATACAAAAAAATATCTACGTAATACTAATATAATATTGAAATACAAATAAAAAGAACATCCAATATTATAATATTCCAACATGTATTATTTTCGAATGCTATAATCAATGCACATGCATTTCACAAAGGAAAACAAAATGGAAAAGAGAATCCAAGCACTGTAGTTTCTAATTTTGCAAAGATGATAGTTAGGTTCATGCATTTGATTGAACTTTCCTAAGAAATCACGAGGAAATCCAATGTGAGAATTTTCCAGGAAAGTGATAAAATTAGATCCATGGTTTGTTTATTTACGTGTTGGAATTGTCAAACCGTCGTTTAGCAAGGAGAAAATCTCTCTCATTTTCATTTTATAGTCACATACTAACGTTTAAGTTTAATTCCCCTAAAAATTTACCTAACAAGTTCTTTTTTTATTATTAACTAATCCGTTTGATACGCTTTTTCTACTACGATAACGTATGTATCACCCATACATGAAGGTAAGTCATAGAATATACTATGAAAGATTGGGAAATTCTTCCTTTATAAATGGTTTTTTTTTTTTTTTTTTTGTGTTAGGGTTTGAATCTGAACCTTACCAACTGAGCTAAGCGGACTTTGAAAATGGTCTTTGAAAAATACATATACTTTCTATTTGTCTAAAATTCAAATTGATCTTTTGTCTAGAGACTAGAAAGAATTAACATGCATGATGCACGGTCGCACCCAAAATAGTAAGCATATGCTATTTTTTTCTACGAAATTTGGTTTAACTTGATTTGCCTTGTTTCATGTGGACCATAATTTAAAGTTGTAATTTTGTTAAGTTTGTTGACTGGTTATTTTTTCATACTAAAGTATCCTCACGCCACGCGTACGATAGAGGCTAAATAAATGATAATGTCCAAGAAGGACACCATGTTGAATTTTTGACTGGACTTAAAAGGGAATTTTTACATGACATAAATATGGTATGAACCAAGGGAATAATACGTGGTACTAGTAAGTTAGAACAATAATCATGAGATGATTTTTATGGTTCATTCTTGTGCTGTTGACATTTTACATTTAATTCTGTGCAACTATATAAATTATAATCATGAAATTAATGATGGTGTCAATTAGACAAAAGTATCAAGAGCATCACATAATTTTCAAAGGACCATCATGACACAACAAGAGCTTAAGGACAGCATATATTTCCAAGACTTGACCTCTGGAATTTTTTGGTATGCTTTTGGACTGCATTCTAGGAAGTTTCTATTCAAATGACCAATTTTGGGACAGGATTGGAAAAAACGAATAGAAACATAAGACAAAGAAAAAAACGAAGACTGACTAAGAAACATAAGGAAAAACAGATTTTGACTGAAACAAAAAATGAATATTGACTGCAAAATTTGTTGACTATGAATCACCATATTTTGCCCAACTAAAAAATACAAACAATAAGATAAAACCAATCCTATCCTAATTGTTCTAAGAAGGAGAAAGTTTTTTGTTACTAGCAGTAGCTTTTACTATGGTGCTTCGTTGATTTGATTAGATATTGTAAGGGGTCTTGGGAAGTATCGAGAGCAACAATTTAGTTCATAAAATAAAAAAGGACACTGCATCTCGAGAAAATATTAGATAAACGAATCTTCTCTCTTGTATATTAAAGATTTAACTCAATTATAATCAACTTTAACCACTTACATTTGAAACCAACACATATTTTTAACCATTTTTCTAATTCATAAGAGAGTAGTATTTTCGTTTAATAAGAGAATGAATGTTAAAAATAAAATGTCTTTAACCTTTCTCTATAGAATAATAGAGTGTGTCTATAATAGAGAGAGAATGAAAGTTGGTAAATTCTATTTTTTTTTTAAAATGATCATTCCAAATAATCATTAATTTCGTACAAAATGTTTTGTGTGCTGATGTGTCATGGATATAAAATGCCACATATTAAGTTAACATGTCATGTCATATCCCATCACAAGTTAATAGAAACACCAAATTGTTTTTAAAAAATATACGATGTATGTTTGATATCAGAGTGGATATTTCAGAATCACTCCGATCATGATTTTCTAAAAATTACATTTCGTAGATTCTGCAAAATCAGGATGAATCATTGTGATTCTGATATACTCATCCTAATAAGCTTATACTTATTTTGGTTATTTGCAGATTTCTTGGTACAATTTCAGGAAGCAAATCGACGATTTACCCACTCATAAAAGAAAAGATAAAAACATTGCAAGAAGAAACGAAATTGAGAGACAGCACACCAACGTTGAATTAAAAAAAGAAGACAAGTGAAGAAGATGAGAAAAAAGTGAATTTGTTCACGAGTTGACACAAGCAAGCATATCCACTTGTTGTACTAAACCCTCTCATTCATAACTCATACCCCACCACTCTCTCTCTCTCTCTCTCTCTCTCTCTCTCTCTAAGTTGAAATGTCAACAACAGCAGCAACCTTAAAGTCTTCTCCTTTTCTACTCTGAAACATCCTTTCTATATTGGGTCACTTCCTTTTCTTTCTTTTTTTATAAATTGAAAAAACTTCAACTTTGAAGAACAAGAAACAAGACATGTCTGTTGAATCAGCTGAGAATAACATCAGAGGAATACCAACTCATGGTGGAAGGTATTTGCAGTACAATATCTATGGTAACCTCTTTGAGGTTTCTAGAAAGTATGTTCCTCCTATTCGTCCTGTCGGTAGAGGTGCTTATGGTATTGTTTGGTAAGCAAAAAAAATAAAAATCCCTTTTTTAATTTTGCTCAATTGATTTGTTTTGTTTTTTTTTTGCATTTTAGTGTAAAGGGTAGTTTATGGTATTGTTTGTTGAGCAAAAAAATCTTTTTTTTTTTGTTAAGAGGGTTTGTATTTTTTATTTTTGTTTACATTTTTCTGAATCAGTTTGTTGTTTTTGCTTTTTTGTGTAAAGGGTAGTCCTTAAACTGTGTTGTACTTCTTTTTAATTTCTTGTACTTTTGGATCATCTGAATTTGGAAGCAAGGAAGAAGTTGCAGTTTTTGCTACAAATTAGGCGTTTCTTGTTGATTTGGATTTAAGTGTGAAGCGGGGCTGTTACTTCATTTAGGGTTTATTTAGATTGACTTATTTGAGCTTATATGGTAAGTAGTTGTGAGATTGTTTGAGAGAGTTTATGAAAACAACTTATGGCTTCCCATAACCTCATTTCAGCTTACTTCCATATCCTATTTAGGGGATAGGTTTTGAAAACAACTTATAGCTTATATGAAAATAGTTCAACTTTATTTTTCCTTTTGTTATAGAAATAGCTCATGCATGAACACTTATATGATAAGAGCTTATAAGTGCTTAATTAGGTTGTTTATCTAAACAGGGCCTCAGTGGTAATTATTTTTAACTAAAAAATATTGTCCATTTGTTTTTTGCCTTTTTATGAAGATATTTTGCTTGATTGGCAATATCTATTTGTTGAGTGAATGAAGATTGAATTAGATGTTTTGTGTGATGATGAAGACATTTTATGCTGGGGTTCATGAGCTGAATTATGTTGTAGTTATTTTCATAAGTTTATTATCGCGATTTCTGAATCTAAAATGTACTAAAAACCATTGTTTCAATTAGATTGGGATATAGGAAATGAACGAGAGTCAAAATTTAGTCCTGTGGGATTTATTTAACTGTTTCCAGTTTTGCACATTTAGTACTACAGTACACCTCAGATAATCTTGTTATAGATCTTTTACTTTAGTACCAGCCCGTAGCCGTAAGTTCTTGGCAAGATGTCTTTCAAATTGACAGTTCGTTCCGTTTGTGTTGTTATCCAATTGAAAGTGGTGATACTATGATTCTTCTCTGAGTCAACAATGGGTCAACCTTGTGATATATCTGCGTGTTTAGTGATATTGATACTTTGAAACTATAGATAGCACATTTCTCTGTATATTTTAGACTCTTTAAACTTAGCACCATGTGTATGTTGTTGATAGATGCTTATTATTTAGGGTTTGGAAAAAAGTTCAATTTTCTCATCATCCATGTGATCTGACCTTGATTTCTGTTATCAACAATTTGATGGACAATATTACCTTTTCATTTCCTTCAGTGCTGCTGTAAATGCTGAGACACGCGAGGAAGTCGCCATTAAGAAGATTGGCAATGCATTTGACAACAGAATAGATGCTAAAAGGACCTTACGGGAAATAAAACTTCTTCGCCATATGGATCATGAAAATGTAATTTTTAATAAAATTCCAGGCTTGGATTTTGATTCTAATACTTTGCTGGTGTTCAATTTGCAAAAATGTAGACTTTTAGTGCTTATGCATCTGTTATTTCTCTAATGCAGGTGATGTCCATTAAAGATATTATAAGACCTCCACAGAAGGAGAACTTCAATGATGTGTACATTGTTTCTGAGTTAATGGACACAGATCTGCATCAAATAATACGTTCCAATCAACCAATGACAGATGATCATTGTCGGGTTAGAACTTTAACTATTTATTTTAGCATATGAATTTTAATCTACCTTGTTGAGCCTTATAGTTAATGACATGATTAACTATGTTTCTTTGATTTAATTGCTAATGTCTCAAAGTCCAAAAAGAAAAGATTGGAAAAGTTAGAGCGCACAGATGTTTACAATACCCTTTATTGTAGGTTTTGCCTTTATTTTATTTTATTTTTTGGTAAGGATTTATGACTTGGTTTTCTCGCGTACGAAGTTGTTTCTTTGTAAAGCCGGGTATAATCGCATAGAATCACGAGTTTGACAACGATTGAATAAGTCTACGAGAAATGATAAGGCTCGTTAGTGCACAAAATATTAACATCACAGTTGTAGCACTCAACTCTTTAAATGAATCTAGCATGTCAACATGATCCCATCTGCAAGGGAGGTGAGCGATACTGTATTGAGACTCAACCATGTAGCTTTCAATATGAAGTCATCACAAACCAAAACACTTGAACAAACCCGTCATTACAAGTTTTTTGTAAATCGAATAGGCTTACAAAGTGAATGAACTCAACTCCCAATGAGCTAAAACCTATGTCTACTAAGCTGAATCCAACTTCGACATAGGAAATCAAGCCAGATCATCCTTCAGTATTTATTAATTTTGAACGTGGTGATTTGTCAATTTAATCATTGATTTTAACCCTGTTTTCTCTTTTTGTGGGCTAACTTGTGCACCTATTTTGTGATTTTTGCGTTTATATATCAATGTCAGATGACGTGATATGAGGTATAGTCTGGTCTACTGTGCATATAGTATTTGACTGTGTTCAGACTTTAGAACTATAATAGATGTTTTAAACATTTTTGTATTGAGTAAAGTTTTAAGCGTTATTTTTTTGTTGAGTAAACTTTTATGAGTGTACTGGTTGAGCCAATGGTGATTCCACAAATATAAGTTGACTGAGTCGCAAGTTTGATGACCATACATGTGTTACAAAAATAATAATGCATATCTTCTTTTGGTTAAGATTTGAATGATTGATTTCAGCTTCAAATATTGATTGCTTGATTGTGTCGTCTAGAGTGTCAAAAAGAGCGTGTTTCTGGCATTAATTCAAGATTAGCAATTGATATTCATGGGTTTGTGTAACAATAGATAATTTTAAAACATAAGTATACATTGGAATATCCTATTACACTGTATGTTCTTCGTGTGGTCTCTTACGCTTTAGGCACTTTAGCATAATTCTTATACTTTGTTTCTCACATCCACTAATAAGATCTATTTTTCCAGTATTTTGTGTATCAGCTGTTACGAGGGCTCAAATACGTTCATTCGGCAAATGTTTTGCACCGTGACCTCAAGCCTAGCAATTTGCTACTGAATGCCAATTGTGATCTTAAGATTGGCGACTTTGGTCTTGCTAGAACAACATCAGAAACAGATTTCATGACCGAGTACGTGGTTACTAGGTGGTACAGAGCTCCCGAACTGCTTCTTAATTGTTCAGAATATACAGCAGCTATTGATATATGGTCTGTTGGTTGCATACTTGGTGAAATCGTAACAAGACAACCCCTCTTTCCTGGAAGAGATTATGTTCATCAGCTGAGACTGGTCACAGAGGTATTCACTATTCACTTGATAACTTAAATGAAATTTTCTGCTAGACTCTTTAATTGCTAAATGTGTACTTAGACTTGAGGCCTGTTTGAATTGACTTATGTGAGCTTATCTAATGACATAAGCACTTATAAGACTGTCTGGGAGAGCTTCTCGAAACAGCTTATCCATAAGCTGTTTTCAGCTTATGAAAACAACCTATAGCTTATATGAAACAATTTGACCTTATTTTTGTTATAGAGATAGCTTATACACAAGTACTTGTATGATAAACACATACACAATAAAGCATTTAATTGAGTTGTTTATCCAAACAGGGTCAGATTATATTTTCATTTGTTTGTATTTATTTTGCCCCTTTTAGGTCTTGATGTTGTATCTACTTTTAAATTAGAGTTCTAGCTTCTATAACTTTATGTGATTATGAATTTTTGGTGTTAAATACTTGATAAATTGCAATGAGTAATTTAAGAATGCTTATAGATTCCGATTATGTGGTTTCTCCGTGATATGAAAGTTCTCTATTTCTTTGATCCTTTTCATGCCATCTCTTTTTTTGATTAAAAAGTAACTGAAGTGTGACAATTGTCCTTTCTTTCTAACAGCTGATAGGTTCACCTGATGATGCCAGCCTTGGATTTCTACGCAGTGAGAATGCTCGTAGATACGTAAGACAACTTCCACAATATCCACAACAAAATTTTTCCACTAGGTTTCCCAGCATGTCTCCAGGTGCTGTTGATTTGCTAGAGAAAATGCTTATCTTTGATCCAAGCAAGCGCATTAGAGGTAAAATAGCTTAAACTTTAACCCTTCATCATTTAGCCACTGCGTAATAGCGTTACTGTATGTTATAGAATACAACTAATTTGGTGAATTCTTTAAAATTCTACTTTTTTCATGTTCTTTTGACAATGTATATCTGTATCCCTTTGTCGATTCTGTCTTATTTTGATTAATTGTTCTTTACACTACATCGTGATGCTTTGCAGTTGATGAAGCATTGTGCCATCCATACATGGCACCTCTGCATGATATCAATGAGGAACCCATATGTGCCAGACCTTTCAGTTTTGACTTTGAGGAACCAATGTTCACCGAAGAAGATATCAAGGAACTCATTTGGAAAGAGTCTGTGAGGTTCAATCCTGATCCACCAATTAATTGAGATTTTTGTATTTACTCTTTGTATATGATTAGCAAGATATTTGATGACTAATTTATGAGTTAAGACGGTGCTCAAGAAGTTGCAGATCTCCATAAGATATGTAACATATTGGAAATACTGAAATTGTTGTAAGGTGTTTTTCATTTTAATCTCATCTCGGATTCTTATATAATCTTATGATGAGCATCATTTCTCAATGGTTTCAGCAGTCATCTTAATTTTTAATACTTCTTCCATTATTTTGTATTTGTCCGTTTTGTAGAATAATTTTTGTTCCTATTTATTTGTCGTTTTCAAAGTTCAATGTAATATTAATTATTGTTTTGTCAATAATAATATTCTTAACACAATGTATTGGTTTTCTTGCTACGTCTAAATAACCTTAAAATGATAACTTAAAAGGAACGGAGGGAGTATCAACATGTTAACACTTTGGGTCGTAGCAGCATATCAAGCCATATCTTTCACTTGTAGAGAAGTAAAGAAAGTTGTTTCATTTCATAGCTATAATTTGACATTGTCATTGACATACAATACTTTGCTCAACTTGAGCAATGATTTGCGAATAATATACGATAAAAGACTAACAGTAAATAAATAACTTAATGAGACATATTCATAAGAAATGACTCATGCATGTTTTTTAAATGCTGTAAGTACACTGCTTCAGCTCCAACATATCAATAGGTAGATAATCTGAGGGAAAATCACAATCTCTGATATTCTCTTTCCCTTGCTCAGGTAACAAATCACAAGGCTTAGGAGTAACTCCACTTGTGATCCCTTCAATATCATTACATGTCCATGGCTGTTTCTTAGCCTTAGCAGCCATAGTAATTGTCACATTGGAAATGCAAATTCCAGTAAAAGGGTCATTAGAAATTCCTTCCAAATTACCAGCCATGCTCACATTATCAGCTACCATGTCTCTATAGTGGATGTTTTTGATCTCAGGTAAAGCACTGTGATTATAGTTTTTATCAGCATGTGAACCATAATTACCAGTTATCCAAAATGCCCATTTCATTGTATGCATGGTCATTTTCTTCACATATATGTCTTTCACATACCCTCCTCTCCCTACAGCTGTCTTGATTCTGATACCTGATTCGGTATGGACGGCTGTGATGTCCTCGGCTCTGACGTCTTGTATTCCGCCTGACATCTCACTTCCCAAGGCAATGGTTGCACTATAAGGTGAAATGCATGTTAACCTTCTGATCACTAGTTGTTTTGTTGGCCACCCAAATTTTATGCCATACTCATCCCATCCACTCTTCACTGCCACACAGTCATCTCCAGAAACTATGTAGCAGTCTTCAATTTTTGTGTTTGTACATGAATCTGATGCAAGAAAACAAGAATGGTAAATTGTTATCATCCACTCAATGCCAACATTTACATGATGCTTATTTGTTTCTTTTGGTGGAAGCAAACAAAAAGATTTAGCTTTTCAATTATTCTTTCATTCTTGCAGACACACTTTTCTCCTTCCATCAACTTGCATTGAAAAACCAAATTTTTTCAATTCAAATCGGTGGTTAATGATTTATAAATTATTTTTTGGTGTATTTAGTTTTATAACATTAAATACATTATTCTAAAATTGGTCTTCAGAAACTGACCTGGGTTGATACCATCAGTGTTTGGGGATCTTATAGGAGCAATGATGGTTATGCCTTTGATTATAATATTACTGCATAGTGTTCAAAATTTTGTTATAATCCTTAAATTTGGAATAAAATTTCATAGGTGCAATGTAATAATCTAGTAGCATAAATGTCAAATGTGATATAAAAAGTCATTAAAACATGAAAATGACATGTGATAAGAGCATAGTTACCTGCTATAAACAGGATGAATATTCCATGATGGAGAATCAAGGAGTGTTAGATTGGAGATTTGAATATTGTCTGAGAACATTAGTTCAATCAGGTAAGGACGTGTGTACTTCAATTTTTTGTTATGAAATTGTTGCCACCAAAATGATCCTTGACCATCTATAGTGCCATTATCACCTGTCATGATTTTATTTTTATAAAGTTAATTCAGAAACACTAACAATATTAGAATATCATTAAAATTCATAACCACTACTTTTATGATATCATTAGTAAAAAAATAACTGGCTAGATAGATCCATAATAAAATGTAATGATGGAAAAATTTAATTAAAACACTGGTAAAATCGGAGCCGTATGATGATCATATAGCAAACTATTTTTTCCTTTTTTACTAAAAAATACTAGTAAAAATCAGTGGAAGGCACGTATGTTAGTTGATAAACTAATTTATGCGGTGATAACAAATAAATTAGTTGGTTGAATTTGAAATATTTGATAAATTAGCATTCTTTTTGGTTGATATAAAGTAAAAACTAACAATTAAACTAGTTGATAAATAGAAAATGATATAAAAAAGGTGCTTTTGATTAATATTTTTAAATTTTCAATTAAAATAATGAATGTAAAAATGAGAGAGGAAATCATGTAAGCTCAATCATTATTTGAAATAACAAATAAAAGAATGCTATAACCTAGTGGAAAAAAAACTATAAATTCGAGAGAGAAAAACCATTAGGAAATAGATTTACTTATGATTATAAGTTAGCATATGTTTGGTATCATGGTGAGTATATAAGAATCACGACGATCCACCATAATTTTTTAAAAGTTACACTTTATAGTTTCTATAAAATCATGATGGATTACCGTGATTCTGACCTATCCACCGTGATATGAAACATGTACTTAGGATTTTGAATTTGCTAAAGAGAGTAAAATAAAGCATGATACATAGATTCAATGTATATTCAACTAGAGTTAGTAAACATTAGGAATTGGAATTCAAACTTTTATGGGTAGCACATGTTTGCTGAAAATGTTACACCAACCCTAAACTACTATCTTTTTTTCATACCTGTGACAATAACATCAGTGAGGTTTGTTCCAAAAATGAGGCTGGTGTGCCTTCCAGCTGCTGCATCTCTTCCTCTACCGTAGGATGGGAGTGGTTTGATCACAGGCCACTCATTAATATCCTAAACCATTATATATTTAATACAATAGGAATGAATACCCATATGAAAGTGCCAAAAATGTGTCACATTATTGTACCATTCACAAAGTTAGTGTGTGGTTTGGTGATCATTTGTTAAACATGCTTTTGAATAAATGTGATAATGTAAAATTGACAGATATTAGGAGTTTGTATATTGCTTTCAGGAGTTAATTAACAATTTTGCTTTGATAGCTTAGTTTTCTAGTAATAGTATGAAGCAATGAACATTGTGACAAATTTGCATATAATTTGTTGGACATATTTCCTCAATTGTAACTCAAGTGAATCCCTTGAAACACTTTAATTTCCACTTTCATGAATTCTAGCTAAAGTACTAAATCAAGTAATAATAAATTGCAAGTTACTCTTATTTTACTTTGCATATTGACATTCAGGTTATTCTAGTTAGAGTACTAAACCAAGAATATATTATTAATTTTCCATTAATAAAATGTTTTCTACAATACAAATTAGAGGATCAATTCCTAAAGGAAATGTGCCAAAAAGGGTAGATGAGTCCAATTGATTGGAACAATAAACAGTAGTTCAAGCACTACAATCAGTGGGTTATATGTTGATTTTTGTTGGTTTAAACAGTAGTTCAAACACTACAATCAATAGTTATATAAGAAATACTGAAAAATTGTGGAAAATTATATGTTGGTTTAAACATAACTTTGGTTACTATAAAATCGACAAAAAAAATTGATTTTTGTTCTTAAAAATATTTTCTGTAAATTTTAGTTTCCTAAAATGTTATAAATTGTATGCAAGTCCTGATGAAAAAAAACTAAGAGTAACAGAAAGAGAGAAAAAAAATTATTTTATTTAAAAGTAGGGACCGAAAGAATGAATTTTTTTATAAGAGCAGCTAAGAGATCTCTTCTGGCTAAACCAAAAGTTTTGGGTTCAAATTCAGTCTTGAGAATGCAAGAGTATTAAATTTCTTGATGGAGAGTTTTGCCACTCATTGCGGTCATATCCAACTCAATGAATCAGTCTTTGCAGTTGCGCGCAGAGGAATGTCCAATTCACACAATTTTTTTTTTTTTTTGTCAATTTCAGGGATAAAAAATTGATATTTTTGGTTACTTAGTAATCAATATGGGTGAAAGAAAATTCACAAAATGAATTGTAAACCAGGCATTGGATCTCAATTTAAGGTTACTTAATTATCAAACAAAGAACATAAATAAGAGTACAAATACCTGAGAAGCAAGAAGAACAGCATCTTTGTGTAGATAAAGAGTGAAGTGACTTATAAGACTAAAGCTCCCAGTAAGCCATTTTCCAGCAGGAACATACAATTGAGACCCTCCTTCAGAAGCATTCTGACTCAAATGACTTATTGCAGATTTAAAAGCCTTTGTGTTTGATGTTTTTCCATCTCCAACACCACCAAAATCCTTCAATGAAACACTATGTGCCCTACAATTTAGAGCACTGTACTCAAAAGAAGTACTTATAATTTTTCCTTTTCTACACTCAGTTACCTTAGAACTCATCAGTGTCACCAAAAGGAGAGCATAAACCAATTTCATTGCCTGCAAAACAAAAAAAAGCACCAATTAGTAGAAAATTAAGGTATATGTGACTCTACAATTCTATGAAATCATAATAAATTTGACGAAATTCCAAAGTATATGTTCTACCAAAATCATGATGGCACATCATGATTCTGGTAAATCACAATGAATACGACGAAACCATGATGACACTGTGATTTTGTTGAGGCTTTAAAAGGTAGTCTCTAAATTTATTGCCAATTCAAACATGCATGAAAGATTTGCAAGTATGAGACAAAAATGCATCTTAGAAAAGCTAGTATAACAGAAGGAAAAAGGGTCTTACATGTATCTTCATGTGAGATTTCCACAAGAGTTCCATCCTAAGAAAAAGTTACTTTGGTATTTGTTTAAGGTGTATATGTGGAGAGTGAAGCAATGTTATTAAGTATATATAGGGAATGTTTATTATGGTTAATGAATTCTAAAAAAATTAAAAAGCGGATATTTATGGATTGTTTAACAAAATAACCAATCTAAATGATTACATAATCTCTATGTATAAATAAATTGGTAAATACTAAATATAGCTATAACCTTTACTTTAAAGTACCCAAGTTAGGGGAAAAAAGATATTGTAAAAACTGTCTTTCTTGGACATAAAACATATAGGTCCAAGATTGTTTTGGTTCTCTCTAGGAGTCATGATATACCAATAGAATGCATGTCTTTTTGTTGCTTGCAAGGCTTAAATTTTAGTTGCAACTTTGAGTATAAGTTATTTAGTTTTTCTCCAAATCCATGATTGGGTGTTTTGAATTGGAGTTTATCGGTTCAAGCATTTATTTTTATAAGAAAATGCTGACATTTAATTTAATTCATGTAATGAAGACTGCATTTGATTTTAAGTTGACAAAAATTTAATTTTGGGTAAAAGTGGGTTTAATGTACAATAAATTGCTTTTAAATGCTTTTCCCCTAAAAATGAGTTGGACATAAATTATAAATTAAAAACTTTGTTATGAGCATGTCCCGACAATTAAAAGGAAAATCAAAATCAAAGCTTACCATTTAAAATATTGGGACATAAACTTGATCCCTTTTAAAAAAAAAAAAAAATCAAACTTGATATTTTAGTAGTTTTTTTTGTTGTCAAATAGTCTAGTGGCTAGAACTCACACAATTTCAATCTTCTCTTTGGTGTGTCAATAGGAAAGGATAACTTAAACCTATTTCTAATCCTATCCTACTCAGCCTTTGTTATTTTTATCCTTAATTTTTGGTAGGTTAGAATTATCCTATCATGATTAACATTAAAATTCTTATTTTGCCATCTCAATTCATCGCTCATGTTCTCTCTGACATCTACCTTCTTCCATAACTCTTCAACACCATCTCTTCTATTCGTCATATCTATTCCCAATTTCACCCTACAATCACTTTTTTTCCCATTTGCTTAATTTTTTGTTTGTTTCAACAAATGTATCTTGTACCAAAAAACAAAAACAAATGTATCTATTTCTGAGATCTTTCGCTCTTAGAACACTCTTTTTTACCTATTATTTTCTTTCAAACATCTCTTCAAAATCAAACACACACATAAAGTTGTTCAAGTTAATATCTAACTTGGAATATTGGACAAAAATTGATATTTCATAGTCACTTGTCAACACACTCAACAGTCAATTTATAGTTAAAACTATTTTTCTTTTACGAGAGGACACATGAAATAGTAGGTCATTTTCGTCATAGCTGCCGTCACATGATATGACTTACATTACGGTGAAATATTATTAACTGCACATATGATCACCGAACTATTTCAAATGTCATTTTCTGAACCCTACTTTTTTTCGAGAGGATTTTCTTAACCTTATAGTGCACACATGTTTTTAGTTCGTAACCCAATGCCAAATGTAAAGAAAAATGCTATGTCACATGCATTTTTAACTATACATACAAAGATTTGTCTTTTGCATAATATCAAAAGAGAGACAAACATTATGCAATCAACATGGAAAGAGGGGAGCCACTGTGTGTTTGGACCCTCTACGGCCAGTATGGTGCCACATTAATTGTAGTATTATATCTTACTGCATCATTATATTGAAACTATAAAGAAAGAATTCAAGTACTAGCCACTATGGTTAGGAATTTGTTTCCCTCGTTGATTTAAGTCATTAAAAAGTTATAAAATAGTATGCGCATAAGATGCATTTAGGGTACAATTCAACAATTTTCGATTGTTAGTTGTTAGATGAGGGTCAAACGATTCATATTCTGATTTTTTTCCTCATACGATTGAGTGAAGAGTTTAAGGTTCGAACATCAATCACTGTATATTATATGCAATGCTCCTATCAATTGAATTATGTTTAAGGAAAAATTCATATTCTACTTTACAAATCAAATTTAAAATACATATCTTCATAAAACAACCGAAGTCTATTAGGTGCATTGATGCATGTGAGTGCAATTATTTTTATATAAAGTCCAACATTGCAACAATCTTTGTCCTTATAAAATCCATTTTCAAGTGTGAAGGGAAAACTAATGATATTATTTTTGTTTGTTGGATAAAATGTAGGTTTATGAAAAAGTTGAGAAGGGTAGGTAATTGGGTTAGTGTGGTTGCTACTTTGGACTATTGTTGTGATGGAATATAGTTAAAGGGACCCTACCCTACACACGAAACCCTTTATTGGAGTTCTCACTTCTATCTTAATTCTATTGGGTCTGTCGTGAATCTCTCTTACCCTTCACGTTCACGCCATTACCGACCCACTTTCATATTCACTGAACTTTTTATCACGGGTGGTCTCACTATCTTACCTATGAATACAAAGTAATTACAATTAGAAACTATAAAGTTTAATCACTTTTTTATGGAAACAAAATTTAAGACTAGTTCATGAATTTTAGCTCAACAGTTAAAATTGTTTGGTCGGACATCGTGATCGAGGCTCAAACCCAAACTTTATGATAAAATATAACTATCAATTGCAAAATTTCGAGTGAGCAGAAACTAGCTACTGTAATTTATACTATTTTTTTTTTCTTTTTAAAATAACTCTATACTAATTCAGGACTAGTTTCATAATCCACAATTAAAAGTGGCAGTGCATGTTAGAATTAATCTAATGAACTAATCCCACTCTCTCGATCATGGCATGAATAATAAATAATAAACAAGGTTAATTAAACAAATATTTTTTGTCTGTAAGTGCCAATTCTTTTTAAATTAATAAATACTATTTTAATTTGATCACTAGGTACATAATTTTTTATTGTTGTTGTCGTCTCTTCATAATGGCAGTCTTCAATGAATTTGATAGAAAATGAAAACAAATGCGGGACAACAATCACTGAACAAGAGTACAAGAGAAAAAAAATACAATTTAATAAAAAAATGAGTGATTAATTTCAACTTCAAATTAAATTGATCAACACTGTCCTCAAAACAAGTAGATCATGAACAATGTCCTTAAATTTGATTTCCTTTGCTTTAAGAAATTGACATTGAGGGAGGAACTATGTCCCTTAGCTGTGGGTTCCCACACTTTTGTAGTAGAGAATTATATATGGTCGTTTTGGCGTGTTTGAATTACACTGAGAAATGCATAAAAAATTAAGATAAAGACATAATTATAAAGGGATAAAAATGCGAAATAAGTTTGTTTGATAGATTGGACGTGTTAATTACCGTGTATGAAATGAGTATTTATAGTAAAACTATTGCATATTAGCCAAATGACATGACTACAATGTTAAACCTCGGCAAAGTGATTTTCATGTATAAAGTTTAATCGCTTATATATCGAGATCGGCTAACATGATAGTTATTTTTAGGTGTAAACAAATGTCCTCTTGCGTTGTATTATTTGTTGATCCTTGAGAAATAAGATGATGCGGCGTAAGCATCAGAGTCATGCGTGGACAGTGTCATCATTGCACTGTAAATTAGGAAATTGGCAATTAGAACTTTTTATCCGGCTTGTGATATTTGGATTTTAACTAACTATTGCTGATTCACTTACCCCGACAATAACCTTGACTTTCTCAACTACTTGAGTGACATCTCTTCTAATCATTAGGTCAATGTTTCATTTAAAAAACACCAGTCGAGATATCTTCTTTCATCTTGTTTATTTCCCCCTCCATTCTGATAGGTTTCATCATTTTGCCAACTTTTTAGTGGATATTCATGAAATTTGTACAAAAGATTGGAACATTAGTTTCCATCATATTCTTTACGAAGGAAATCAATGTGTCGATCTTTTAGCAAAATTTGAAGTAAATGGCGCCGAACCTTTGGTAGTTGTTCATGAACCTCTCTTGTATTTCCACCGCTATGCTTGCGGATGCTTTGGAATTGTGTCCTTTTTGAGAGACTAGTTTCCTTTTTTCGTGTTCCTTTTTTCCTTTTCTCTCTCTCTGATGTAGCCAAAAAAAAAAACGTCTATAAAAGGTAATATTTAGAAAGTGCAAATCCATGAAATCGCAGTAGAAAATCAAAGGCTTGATATTGTTGTGTTGAATTGAGAATTTTTCCTTTATAAACCAGAAAGTATTCTTGGATAATTTTGTGAATGATCATGTACTTGTTGATAATTTTTTGTTGAAGCAAGTTGCTAGTGTGTAATCTGGGAAAATCTTAACATTTCATGCGATTAGTATGATATCATGATCTTAACAAACAAAGCTTCTATTTCAAACGTTTTGAAACACATTTGCTACATGTTTTAGAATATTTGTGTCCTAATCCTCTTATTCCTCTCTAGTAATTCGGAATTTGGCGAAAAGAAAGTAAAGTCCGATAAAAAATTGTTATAGTTACAGTTCAAACTCCTACTCTTCTGAATGATTCGTCTTTAACTGAAACTGATTAACCATTTGAGTTCTTGTTTAATAAATTAGACTTAATTCTTTCTTGAAACTGAAATTTAAATAGAAGCCACTATTTATCCCTTTTGAAGTATAATTCTTTTTCATTTACTTTTAATCAACAACAACTATTTATCCCTGAATTTGTCAGAAAAAACTATTTATCCCTAAAGTATAGTTCTGTACTAATTATTTTTTAAACAAATAAGGTAGCGTATACTATCTAATTATATCTTAGAGAGTGAGACACTATAATGAGAGATATGATATTATATCTCATAAAATAACGTTGATTCAGCTGACCTACAGTAATCCTTCATCAGAAAATGAAAGAAAACTTGACCAAAAAAAAAGAGGCTTATTTATACATGAGGATACAATTCAGAAAAAATGGCTGAGGATACAATTCATGTGGTGATGCTTCCATGGTCAGCATTTGGCCACTTAATACCATTTTTCAAACTTTCAATAGCCTTAGCCAAAGCTGGTGTTCATGTCTCCTACATATCAACTCCCAAGCAACTATGGACATTCCATCTGATAAGATTCAATACTTCGAACAAGCATATATAAACTCGAAAATCCAGTGAAACAATTAGTATCCAATTGGTCCCATAATTGGATAATATGTGATTGTAATCCTCATTGGATAGTGGATGTTGCACAAAAAGCTAATATGATTAGACTTATTTAATCATATTTCTTCATCTTGGAATTATGCTTTACATTGAAATAAAATGGTGAGATATTATTAGATATTTGCATTAAACATGTACATACTACGGGGAGCACTTCAGTGCCTTTGTGGAGGGAAAGGCATGTGCCTTTGAACAAATGAGATATTATTTGATATTTGCATTAAATGAGAAAAAGCCGATTAAATGTGCCACGTGGATTTGCCTACTATCCAAACAACATTCAATTTATTTAATCAATTCTGTATTATTGTATCCAAACATAAATCAATTCTATCAAAATCAATTATATCAGAATCAATTCTGCCAGAATCAATTTTATCCAAACCAAACCAAACACACACTTAGTATAGTTGCAGACTTTGTACATTTTAAAACTAAAGCTTAACACGTCTTAAACGGTGTCATTCAGTGTGCTTGCTTCCAATAGCACACCATGATTTGCAATGATCTGAATTGCTTGCAGTGTTGAACTCATCTTTTCGCTGAAAGAAAGAATAATATGAGAAAAACAAGAGAGTTAAAAAGATGTACAACCAAATATGGTGGAATTAAAGGATAAAGATGTATGACATAAACAAACCAGTGCATATAACAGAACTACATAGCAAAGTGCAAAACATAGAAAACATGATAGCGGACCTTTGTTCAAAAAGTAATAAACACAACAATTAACTTTTTAGGTTTTTCCTGTTAGGTAAAGTCGGACATGTAGAGCAATCGATGTTATAAAATTCATGTTATATATTAGGTCCTAAAATAGACTATTTACCTCCCAAAAAAATTAAATGGTTTAGTTTGTTGTTTCTATGGTCTCCCTCAACCTCTATCATCATGTTAACAATCTAGGGTTTCAGAGAAAAGAACAATGTCGGCTAGGGTTTCGATAAAATAGGGCCCAATAGAAACCTAAATGGCCCAATAGCATAGGCCCAATAACTTACTATCCAACACTTCCACTCAAACTCACGACGCAACATGACACATAGAGTGTTTGTCAAACAAAAAAACATACTAAAAATATAAACTTTAACATATCATCAAACCTCCATACCTTGCTTCTAATAGTTTTCTATATATATATACTAGACCTTGCACCCGTGCTGCCGCACGGGTCATATTGACAGCCAATAGAATATTCAAATAAATACAAAATAATGTGCTTTTGGTGCAAATACAATGTTAATAGTAAAAATACAATAAAAAAGGAGTTCATGTTAGTACATTGCGAAAAATATATGAATAAGAATTGGTTAAAAAAAGAAGAGATTATACATTTTGCATGCTTTTCTAGTGCTTTCTATGAAGCACATATTTCTCATATTGGCGTGTCCCAACGTCAGATGTGTATCATGTCCAATACCAACACAACATCAACGCTTAAATTAAATAATGAATTTTACCATTTTCTTAAATTATTATCAGTGTCAACGCGTCTGAACTTTATAGTGTTTTTTTGAATCAGCTAATATTATTCATGTCGAGTAAATGCAAGATGCAAACTCACTCGCGGCGGAAAACAATAGAATACAAATGATGCCGCATATAGACGGACACCTCCCAAAAACAAATAGAAAGGACAACCAAATAATGAGGCCGGAGTATACAGACGCGCTAAGCACCAACCGCATACCCATGCCTTACAATCCAAAAATTAAGGAGTCCGTAAATGCCAACAGCACACATAGAGAAGCTGCCAAGGCCTAAAGACCCACCACAAAAATCCCACCTAACCAAAACAATACTCTAGCTGCCCCATTACTAACAAAGATAGGAACTGATACAATACTAATACCAGCCAAACAAAATTCAAGACATAGGGGAAGCTGAACAGGCCGCACAGCAGGAAGAGCAATATCCATGACAGCAACACTAAAAAGCACGCTGCACACTACAGAAGCCCACTAAACATACAATATATAAAACTAACAACCAATATATAAAAGATCCCCATGCATATCCAAAAATCAATATACATTCCTCAACATAATTATAGCAGCGATTACACTTTTCAAGTTCAAATAATAAAGATGTAGAAGATGGAATGAAATCATTTAGTTGATACAGATGAAAGTTAAAACAAAAATTTAAACAATGAAGGGGATCTAAAATTCACTTTCCAATCCTTGACATATTAAAATTACTATCATTGGTTCCAAATTACAATTGGTTATCTTCATTGCAATCATCTAAACTTAATCAAAATTTTGCAAGTGCAAATAGAATAACATTATATAATTGGTGACTAATTGATTCCATTAACAACAATACGCCCACAACAGCAGCTGGCTGCATAAAAACTAAAAGAACCCCACCATGAACATCACCTACTCCCCCAACATCAGCAGGCTGTGCAAACATAGACCTGGGCTGTCCACAAACCCTGCAGGAGCAAACAGAAGCTGCTAACAGCACCCACCAACCTATACAGCACAGGTCATACCTCAGCACATCGTACATCAATCTATTGCGAGCTCGGTGGATCAAGGACACATCAGGTTGTTCTTCATGGGATAATCTTCTTCCATATTTTTACCATGGCTCTGCAACAATAATTCAATTTCTTCCAGCGCATAACTTTGCAACTAATGGTGATCCAACACCAAATCTTCATGTTTGCAGGGAACAATAAGGAATAAGACATTAAAAAAAATCACCATATAAATTATATACATGAACAAAGCTTCATAATATAAATCAGATCAGTTTCATATTGAGGGGCAGCACGGTCCGCTATCATCCTATAAGAACAGCAATAATCATGTTGATTACTATCTGAACCATACCGCTAGTTATTTTTTTCACATACCACAACCTACATCTCATAACTGGAGCTTTCTAGTATATGACATATTATTATTAAGATTGTTATTAAATTGTGCTCCACGTAAAAAAAAAAAAAATTAGTTACATGTATATATAACAATGATAACCTACAAAAAATATTTCTAAGAGTTTAAAATGAAGTTACAAAAAATGAAACTCATAAGAGTTTACTCATAAACCACAAAGACAATGAGAATTGGAAACATCATCTCTTCCCTTTCCTTTTGGTTGACTCAATAAAAGAAAAAATTCAAAAAAGCTGAATCATAAAACTATGCTTCTTATCAAACAACACATTTACCTTTGCTTTTATGATCACAATTTCAATATATTTGTGGCCCATCATTGTTCACCATAGTCCTAAAATCTACGATTGTTATAGCAAGCTTCCAACAAAATTCCTTTGCTAATGTCTTTAATATCAATGGTCTTAACATTGTAATTGACACCTGCATTAAAAAGGCATAATTAAACTCAGCTTATATATTAAGTTAAGTTACCTTTAAACCTAAATTGTGGACAAATTACTAATTTTGAGGGGATTTGAATTCATGTTAAAAAGGCATAGACAAATCCAATGGAGAAACCTTTTCTATGGTTATTTAAATTCCATTTTAAAAGGATAAAATATTCAGAAACTTTAGGAACCACATATTGATGATTTAGGGAAGACAGTATCTACACGGCTAAAAAAACAATCTGAATAATGAATAAACAAACAAAATACCATAAAATTAATAAAATTTATGTGAAAAATAAAAAAATTTGTATTTCATTTACAAATAAAATGGAACTCATCTAAAGTAGCATCGTAAGAATTTCAATCAGCATCGTAAGAGATTCAAAAAATTCAAAAAAACTGAAAATGGAAATTGAAAGAAAATTACCCATCGTTTTCACCTTCACACGTCCACGTTTTTCTTCATTGGAACTTCCGAAATTGAAAGCTTCATCGCCGGTGAAGTACTGTTTGCGGCGGCGGCGGCGGAGTCAGATCCCGCTTCTTCGTCCAACGCTTCTTCCTTTCTCATGCATACGCTTCTTTCTTCGCAGCTTCTCAAATCACTTGATCTCCTTTGCATCAGTTTCGTCACGTTGAATCGAGGTAAAATGAGAGATGGAGAGAGATGGAGATATGAACAGACTAGAAAGAGACATGGAGTTGAAGGAAGAATGAATGATAGAAATGGTGAAAAGAATAATACATGCCTCTCAAAATACGTAAGACATAAAATCACTGGGAATTGAGTGGAAGCTAGAAAGAGCAGAGGTATTTATAGATGCACACAGCACATTCCATTTGTATATGTTGCATTGGAAAATTGAAAACATTCAATGCTGATAATGGAGGAATACGAAGAGTGTGTAATTGTTGTTTAGAATACCTAGTTAAGGATCTTGAACTCAGACATACACATTCAATTCTTCATTAACTGTTGGCACAAAGGATGATTTAGCTTCTTATCAAACACAAAAGAGAATTTGAATTTCAAAAATGACATTTATTGTTGTTTTAAGATGTAATTTCCCGCTCATAATTTAGGGTTAAGGGGTTGCATATCTTGTTTGCATTGTAGTTTAGGATTAGATAATATAAGATATATGTCTAAACCACAATGCTTCTATATGACTTCTTGGCCACTTGGCAATGCCATTACTTCTTTTCAATTAGATATAAACTATATTATTATCTGAATTTGATGATTCCAATTAAGATACGCTGAGATATCTTTTGCATTACTCCTTTTCAATAGGAAAAAATAACAAGCAGGAAAGTCAAACAAATGCAATAAAGGATGAAGCATTTGATGTTAACATGCCTTTTATATCATTCAATATATGGGAAATCTTACTTAAACCCTTAGCTTGAAAAGGGATTTTGGTAGTAATGGCATGATAATCAACACGGGGTTTGTTGTTCACACTTACCTGCAAAATTAGCATGGAAAAGAGTGTTGTAAGTTGTAACCATGATGACTGAAGAGGCAAGTTGTCGTAATCACAAGATCAACAACAACATAAGCAAGGAAAAGATTATTGAGATTACAAGGCAACAACTTATGCATCAGTTTGCGCATACAGACGTGTAAATGTGAGGTATCAGCTTCAAAATTTACATATCCTCCGGATAAGTTTCCTCACAGATATATTCAAACCCCAAATAAATGAATTTAAAATACAGGTGCAATAAGATAACTTAGCCTCAGTTTAAATACTGATGAAAATAACGTTCAGAGATAAGAGTAATGACAACATCAAAATCAGACCATGAAGAAGCATAACATGGTAATACATTTTTTTTTTCGTCGAATGGTAATGCATTGTTGAATCATTTGACCAATGTTATTCCACTAAATAAGAAGTAACAAACATATTGTTTGAAATACATACACATACAACACTTCTTTCTTCCATGATGTATTCATATTCATATATTTAGTAACATATTCCTATGAACGGTCAACAATGATCATGACACCATCGACACCCCTGAAAAACTAAAAAACATTTGAAGAAAATGGAAGAAAAGAGGTGAAGTGAAGAATTAAGGTATTTGTTGAAAATGGAAGTCTATTTATAGTCTAAAACAAGTCCTAGGTCATTAATACAGTCAATAAAAACGTGTTAGTGGTTGTAACCGTCCAAACCCACAATAATGACTCTGAATCTTTCCGAAGTTTACATTCCGGAATGTCCTTAGCCCTACAGGAAGTGCCAACTTTTCTCTCGTTCACCACCATTATCGCATTAATCCGAAAAATATATTCCGGAACACAGGTGTGCATTTCGGATTTTATATTCCGGAATGCATCAGTCATGGCCGGTGGTCTGCATCACACGTTTTTGTCGATGGTCAAGTAAAAAAAAACGTGGTAAAACGCGTTTTTTTACTACATTTATTGCCTCCCAACTGTTTTTGACCCACCCCTCCCTATAAATAGCCTTCCAAACCTCACCATTTTTCACACCATCCTCTCCCACCCTCTCCTCCTCTTCTTCCTTCTACAACCATGGTTTTTCATCGTTGGCCTTTCATAGATAAGGGCCTCGTTGAAAACTTTCAGGGTTTGTATGAACGGCCAATGAGGATGGAACCGTGCTGCAACGAAGTGCGGTTCATCTGAGGGTCATGTGGGTCAGTGTGGTTCTTAACTTGGCCTGTCTGAGCGTAAGTTTGAGCACCCCCATCTCCTTCGGGGGCATTGTTTTCTTCTTTCCGCCCTCCTCTGTCCCATCACATACCAGTGGTTAGGCTCTTAGGAGATTAGAATTAGGCTCATAGGAGATTAGAAATAGATTTAGGATCTTATGTAATAAGCTTAAAAAGCTTGAAAATTATTGTATTGTATTGTTCATATATTAATAAAATGAGTTGTTTTTATGTTTTTGTCATTTTATTTCTGTTTTTTTATTTTACGAATTTTGAAGATTAAAATTGCAAAAGTTCTGGTAAAATATTATTCTGGATTTTCAAATCCGGAAACATCTGCAGAATTCTAACAATGCAATCTAGAAAACGAAATCCGGACCAGGGAAAAAATTGGAAAAAAATAGGGCGCGCGAGGAAAGATATAGGGTGGGAAAAGTAATAGTCTTGATGTTAAAGGTGTTGAGAATTGTTTTTCTCTCATATGTTTACTCATTCACGTCCTAAGTGAATTAACTCACTAAAAGATACACGAGATATACACCTATTTGAGTTACTCACGCTCTACTATTTTGACGGTAATGAACAAAAACATACGAGAGAAGATCAATTATCTTAGATGCTCATGGTTTATAGTGGGCCACGAAAAGTCTTTTATCAACCAACGAAATTGAAATAAAAATTCCAGCTCTTCTTCGTTCTTCTAAGAACACAATCAAGTCATCATCGTTATCTTTGAATTATTCAAGCTAAGTTAGCTTTGCTCACGATCTCATAACAATACATGCAACTTCATTTTCGTTAATAACGCCGATGTTTGGCAACTTCCATTCACTCAACAATCTCTTCAATAAGCATTTATAAAAAAAATAGAAGCAAATCACGGTCATTTGTTTAAACAAACATTAATTAAACTTGTATCAATAAAATAAAAAATCAATTTGATGTCAAATGAGAATTGGTGGAGTTAGAAAAAATTTAAACAACTGTTGGAACATATAATTTTTCTTTGGTGAATTAACATGCTTATAAGTTAGGGTCTTGTTAACAAGTGCCCCAGATGCACTCTTTATGCATACCAAAACAAGCAATTATTCTTTAAAAAATTCAAACTTTTCGATTTCCTATACATTAATTATATATATTTTTAAAAATAGTTGCTACTTATAGTCCTTAACGAGTGTCCCGTGGAGGTACTCGTTAACATTTCTCTATAAGTTATCATGGAACATTTGTAAACTAAAAAAAAAAAAAAAACTATCATGCGATGCATTGAATGCATAATTTTTCATAAAAATTTACTATTTAGAGTTCTTAAAAAGTGTCATTACGACACTCGTTAGCATTTCTCAAAAATTTAAACATTAATTGAAAATGTCCTTAAAAATAATTAATAGCAAATGTGGTCAAAACTTTTTTTTTTTAAGAAAAAAAAAAGTTTTAAACATCATCAATAAGAAAAAAGTTAGATATTAAAAAAAATCATTTATGTGTAAATGGGTGAGGAGCATATTTGATTTCATAAAAACATGGGGCGTATTAGTAAAATTGTTAATACTATTAAACATTAGTTTTTGTAATCATTGAAAAAGCAAATAAAATAAAAACAACTTGTTTGACTGTCACGTGGAGGTACCCTTAGGAATGGCCTAACTTTCCCTCGGCTAAGAGATTCCTTGCATAAAGTTTAATCGTCTATTTATCGAAATCGGCTAACAAGATAATTACTTTTAGGTGTAAACAAATGTTCTCATGCGTTGTATTATCTGTTGTTCCTTGAGAAATGAGATGATGGGATGTAAGTATCAGAGCCGTACATGAACAATGTCATCATTGCACCGTAAAATAGGAAACTAGCGGTTATAACCTATTATCCGGCTTTCATCATTTTGCCAACCTTTTAGTGGATATTCATGACTTGTTGGCGAAAGAGTGGAACATTACATTGCATCATAGTCCTTGCGAAGGGAATCGATGTATAAATATTTTAGCAAAGCTTGGAGCAAATGGGATAAACCTTTGGTCATTGTTCATGAACCTCTCTATTGTCTTTCCACAGTTATGCTTACGGATGCTTTTGGAGTGTCTTTTTGAGGGACTAATTTTTTTTTTTCGTGTTCCATTTTTTCCCCTTTCCTATAAAAAAAGAATTTGGTGAAGAAATAAGTAAAGTCTGAAAAAAAAAAAATTCGTTACAAACACGGTTTGAACTCAGATTCTTTCGAATGATTCGTCTTTAACTGAAACTCATTAACCATTTTGGTTTAACAATTTCAGAATTTAATCTATTGTTTGATAAATCAGCCTTAATTCTGTAGTTAAAATGAAATTTAAATAGAAGCAATTATTTATCACTTTTGAATGTCCTTTTCATTTATTTTCAATCAACAACTTTTGATATAATTAAACTGAGTTTAATAAATAGGTACTATCTTTTTTGGGACACAAATAAATATGTACTATCTTTTTCTTTGACACAAATAAATATGTACTATCATTAGTGTAAAATGTTATATTATCATCTAATTATATCTCACACAAAGTGATGATATATGATTAGATGGTAGCGAAAAACTTTTATGATTTAGTAGAAATTCCATTACAATCATTAAACAAAGATCTCTTTGCCAGAAGGTGCTGAAGCAACTATAGACATTCCATTTGATAAGATTCAGTACTTAGAACAAGCTAATATAATGCGATTATAATCCTCATTGGATAGTAGATATTGCAAAAGAGTTTCATGTAAAGCGAATATAATATTCTGTTGTCTCGGCCGCAACATTAGTATTCCTTGGACCACCAAGTAATACAATGAAAGCTCGCTTCTCGCCAGAGAGTTTAACATCGCCACCCAAATGGGTGACGGAAACATCATCGGTTGCTTATACCAGAAATGAGGCAATTGCATTTTCTAAGAGTGTCCATCAAAACAATGCTTCTGAGGTTAGTGGCATTGACAGGCTTGTCAAGGTAATTGATGCTGCTAAAGCTGTAATATGTTGCAGTTGCTATGACATTGAAGGTGAATATCTGAATCTATACAAGAAACTAGTTGGGAAGCATGTGATTCCTATAGGTTTGTTGGTTGTAGAGATGCCACATAGAGGAATTTTTGATGGATCGTGATCAATAATAGGATCAAGATCAGAGACTACGATGTTTGAGTGGCTTGATAAGCAAGCAGCAAAATCGGTTTTTTTTGTAGGGTTTGGGAGTGAATGCAAATTGAGCAAGAAACAAGTTTTTGAAATAGCTTAATGATGAAGATTTTCTACCTATTGGTTTCTATTAGAGATATATGTTAGATACTAGTTAGCATTTGTCAAGTAGTAGTATATATAGAAGTAACTACCTCATTAGAAGGTATCTCTTATCATTTTAATATTCACTTTTATCATTAATAGAAATATTCTCCGAGTTTTTTCTCATTCTTTCATTGGATATCATGTTTCCTAACAGTTTCAATGAAGGAGAAGTGATAGAGGACTTGTTTGCATGGGATGGATACCACAAGAGATATTAGCACATTCACATATTGGTGGATCATTGTTTCATTCTAGATGGGGTTCAACAATTGAAACATTGCAATTTGGAAAAACCTTGTTGTGTTACCATTCATTGTTGATCAGCCTCTCAATGCAAAGCTTTTGGTGGAAAAGGGTTTGACTATTGAAGTTAAAAGAAATGAAGATGGAACATTCACTAGAAATGAAATCACTAAATCACTTAGACAAGCAATGGTGTTGGAGGAAGGAGAGGAGCTCAGAGTTAAGACAAGATAAGCTGCTGCAATTGTTGGAAACTTGAAGCTGCATCAGGATCATTACATAGCAGCATTTGTCCAAAAAACAAAAAGGTTAGAGAAAAGTGGCAGGGAGGTCTCTTTTTGTTTTTTGGTCAGAGAAAGTTTCTTTTGGAGTTACATTTTGAATGATAGTGGTGGTGTTAATTATAAATTTAAAGGTTTGATTATGTGGTTTTTGTTGAAGTTGAAATGATGAATTTTTGAAAGAACAAAAAAAACAATGAAGATGATGAAGATTGATGAAGGTTGTATGAAGATGAAGATGAGGGAAGAAGATGAAGAAAAGTAAAATAAATCAGGTGTTGGTGATACACAGTTAGATCTGATAGACCTCATTTATCCAAAGGTCTCCTTTTTTTTGAGGTTAAAATGAATGAAATAGGACCAAATTGAATGATGGAAAGAAGATAAAGGACCAATTTGGAACGTTTAATAGTTAGAGGACCAAATTGAAAACAGAAAATAAGTTAAGGGATCAAATGATGTATTAAGCCTTGTATCTCCTACGGATCAACTACCACATACATTCAAAGGCTTCCTGAACTCCAACTTTAACTCATCTGGTAGACTTTGTGCTCACATAACTTGCTCATAACTGTATAACTTTTTATATCATTCAGTAAATCAAAATAAAAAAATTTGAAGCCAAATGATATCCAACTAAACAGATCCAACTGACGTTAGAAAATTGCTTTGGCTGCAAATGATGCCTACTTAATATATCTGCAGACTTTGTACATTTTAAAACTAAAGCTTAACACATCTTGACATCAAGCATCCAAAAAATTGTCCTTGTGTTGTATGTTACTTAGTGTCATTCCATGTGCTTCCAAGAGCAACACCATGATTCTTAATGATCTGAACTGCTTGCAGGAGAATATCTTGTTCTGCAGAGTACAGCTCATCTTTGCGCTGAAAGAAAGAATAATATGAGAAAAACAAGAGAGTTAAAAAGATGTACAGCCAAATATGTGGAATTAAAGGATAAAGATGTATGACATAAACAAACCAGTGCATATAACAGGACTACATAGCAAAGTGCAAAACATAGAAAACATGATGGTGGACCTTTGCTCAAAAAGCAATAAACACAACAATTAACTTTTTAGGTTTTTCCGTATTAGGTAAAGTCGGACATGTAGAGCAATCACTGTTATAAAATTCTTGCTATATATTAGGTCCTAAAATAGACTATTTACCTCTAATTTTTTTTTTAAATGGTTTAGTCTACTGTTTCCATGGTCTCCCTCAACCTTTAATTATTGGACTATTTTCTATCATGTTAAAAATCTAGGGTTTCAATAGCATAGGGCCCAATAGAAACTTAAAGGGCCCAATAGCATTGGCCCAATAACTTACTATCTAACACTTCCCCTCAAACTCATGATGCAACAACATGAAACATCGAGAGTTTGTCAAACAACAAAAAAAAGAAAAAACATTAAATAATATAAACGTTCACATATCGTCAACCCTCAATACTGTGCTTCTAATAGTTTTCTATATATATGTCTAAACCACAATGCTTCTATGCCTTCTTGGCCACTTGGCAATGCCATTACTTCTACGTGATGCTTTTCAATTAGATAAACTATATTATCATCTGAATTTGATGATTCCAAATTAAGATACAGTGAGATATTTTTTGCATTACTCCTTTTCAATAGAAAAAAATAACAAGCAGGAAAGCCAAACAAATGCAATAAAGGATGAAGCAAAGAAAATTGAAAGAAAATTATATCTCTGTTGTTTACTTTCTGACTAGCACACCCCGGAGGTAATAGGTTGGTGTTTCAAATATCAATATGCTTGTACGTCAAATCTTTTATAAAGTAATTCAAGAATAATTATTCCCAAAGCATTTTAAAAACAAACGAATCATTGAGTCGTTTAGTGTGAAGCAAGCATAATATGGATAAAAATTAATTCAGAGACTCAGATGAGTGGCGTACCATGTTCTTGAGGTTGTATCCAAGAGTCAATTCTGCATATTTACTTTCTATGCGTGACAAGAAACAGCAGGGAACATCTTTTTCTAAGAAAACTTTTGCATTTGATGTTAACATGCCTTTTACATCATTCGCTATATGGGGAATCTTACTGAAATCCTCAGTTTGAAGAGGGATTTTGGTAAGAATGGCACGATATTCGGCACGGGACTTGTTCACAATTACCTACAAAGTTAGCATGGAAAAGAGGGTCGTAAGTTGTAACCATGATGACTGAAGCAGCAAGTTGTCACAACCATAAGATCAACAGCTTAAGCAAGGAACAGATTATTGAGATTATAAGGCAACAACTTATGCATCAGTTTGTGCATACAAATGTGTAAATGTGAGGTATCGGCTTGAAAATGTACATATCCTATGGAGAAGCTTCCTCACGGATATATTCAAACTCCATATAAATGAATTATAAAATGAATTTAAAATACAAGTGCAATCAAGCCAATCAGATAACTTGGCCTCAGTTTGAAAACTGAAGAAAGAACTTCAGAGACAAATGTAAAGAAAGACGACATTAAAATCAGAGCATGAAGGAGCATAACATGGTAATGCATTTTTTAATCATTTGACCAATGTTATTCCACTAAATAAAAAGTAACAAATATATTGTATGAAATACATACAAATACAACACTTCTTTCTTCCATGATGTATCCATATTCATCTATTTACTAACATACAAATTATGATTTAAAAAACACCAAGGAGAAGAAGGATCCCTGCAATCTAGTAAGATGGAACAACAAATTTATACATAAATTTAAGTACAAGATTATAAGAAGCCTGCTCAAAATATTGCTTCGAAAGTCAAACAACAGAACTATAACTCGATGAGGCATTTTGCAACAAGTTGTATTTCTATTTTGCTTGGAGAATAGAGAATACTCTAGGTCTAAATACTAGATTCAACTATGCACAACAGACATGCAGTGGGCATTTTGCAACAAGTTAAGTTGTATTTCTATTTTTGTATGATAAATTTGTACCAGAGAACAACATGATTGATTTGGAATGTTTGAGCGTTCAGAACAGATAAGGCTCTTTCAAACTCAATGCATATATACAGTCAGAGTCGATTAAAAAAAAATATATATATATACAGTCAGAGAAAGAAAGAAGCAAAGCAATAAAGTAGGACTTTCTAAATTGTGGGACCTACTTCTCTGTTTTGCTGAAGCGACTGCAGGAAAGTGAGCCTGTTCAGAATCCCTAAACAAAAAAGGAGGTGAAAAGGAAGGCCTACCTGGCTAGAAAAAAATGAGTTCGGCACAATGATTGGGAACTTCTCGGGGCTTAGCAATGATGTGCTAGTAAGACCAATTTCCACCACTTGACCCTCTATCGATCCAGCCTGCAGTTTACACAATTTCTCAGACACATTCAAGAAATATCACATCTTTATTGAAGCATAGAGCTCGCCAAATATTCCAAAATTTCCGAATTTCATAAAATTCTGTTTGCATATCACTGATAGTCTGATAGTGTCATCTCCTAGTAATAAATCTGTTGGTATTCTCCAAATTTTATTTTACTTAATTAAAAAAAACCTTACCTAACGTTGTTCTAATTTTGGCCCCTTTAATGTTTTAACCCTACTCTACCCCTTGGATGTACATGCAATATCTATTTATGCACTGCATACTAGTTTTATGATACAAAATCTACACTTAGAACAAGGCACTAATAATGAGTATAATATGATTGTTACCCCTGAATGTAACAAATAGTTGCCATTCTTCCCCTAAAAAACATAATTCCATATACAGCATACAAACGTAAAACAGATAGCGAGTCCATGGTTCAGAAAATCATATTTCCCATAAAAAGTAAACAACAATCACTAATTTGCATCTAGTCATCTACTAAATCAACATACTTTTATTGTATCTCCAATTGAGAAGGGCTTAGAAAACTGCATGGATAAACCGCTGAACACATTGCCAAGTACGTCTCTGGCAGCAAAAGCAGTAGCAACTCCTGTATAAGATAAAATAAAATATAGAACAATGAAAATTTTCCATACCTTTTCTTATCAGCGGAAAAGTAAATAAGCAACAGGATAAAACTTTTATAAAAAATGAGCAAAACTCAGAGATCTTCACGTGTTAGTGTAAGACTCACAAGCTGGATCTTCACATGTCTTAGTCACCAATTGGAACACAAGAAAATACAGTGTGTTTTATTCCTTCATTTTTCTTATTACTGATATTATAACTTCTTTTACCGCTTTAGAACTATCTATCTCTTCGAAGATTGAGGCAGCATTTTCATGAAACCAAGTTATACAATATTTACTCTCAGCTCAAGACACTTTACGATCAAAGCATGACCAGCACATTCTCATTAGATCCTTCTATAGGAAATACCGAATATTTCACAAAAATATACAATGCACCAAAGGATTATAAAACAACTTTAACTTAATTTGTCAGATTTGGTGCTCTTTAATATAAGCAAAGTAGAACTTGTCACACTAGATATCAGTTCCTACGATCTAATGGGTCAAGTGTCAACTTTCAACCAGATTGATATACTTATAAGAAACTTTTATTTCTTAAAATCTACAATCTTGACAAAGAATTTCATGACCAAAGGTCTAGTAAAAGGAAAGATATTGACAATCATGACCAAAGGTCTAGTAAAAGGAAAGATGCTAAGAACTCTTTTAAGAATGGAAAATCAAACTTGACAATATTTAATAAATCTAATACTTACCTCCTACACCACCAACTGTTACAATAGATTGCACAGCCACACCACAAGCCTCAGCCAAAGCCATTATACCAATCACAAATAGACCAATAGATGAGATTTTGTCTAGAGCAAGCATTTTCTCCCTATCAAGTCCAAGTACGCTTTGACTAGTCAACGTCCGTGCAAAAACATTTGTTTTCCATCTATGCAAAAACCATACAAATGAAAGAATCACTGCACCCCTCCAAGTGGGTACAAGATATTGCGATGCTATAGCTGTTGGAGCTACCATTGCAGCACTGCATTAAATCAAATCAACTGTCACACAATCGAAAGTGTGTTAAAAAAAATGATACATACAGGGTTTTAAATAAAGGTCTGCAACTGTAGGCCGCAGCATAACAATTTTTTCAAAGATTCTGATGAGACCATAACTGTTACCGTTTAAAACCCTAAACACATACTACAAAAAGGAGATAAAAACATAACCAATAATATATTTAAATATGTAAATAACGCACTAACATTTGTGAGAATGCCAAGAAGGTAACCAAATATCGCACCGGGTCTTCCATAGCACCCCAAAAGCTTTTCTCATAAGGAACTGGCTCCCCTGACAAGCTTACTTGAAACAGAGAAACCGGACTTTGCATTCCATATTTGTGAAATTTCCTCAAAATCCTCGGTAAGATGAACCAAGCTACTAGAGTAGCAGTTAAAGTACCACCAACCGGAACAACCACCATGTTAAGATAAGGATGTGAATCGAGAAATTGTTGAGCATATGGAGTAACACCGTCAGAACCTTCTTTAACCTTATCACCAGCATATGAAACTGCCTCAACAACACTCTTCCATGTATCTTTCATCCTATCAACCAAATCACCCGAAACAAACGAATCACCACCACCCCCACCCTTCACATCACTCACACCAGTCCCAACACCCACTTCTGTTTCACCATTCTTACTTCCTTCCCCTCCCAGACCCGATGAATACATTCGGGAACTCAACCCATTGGTCATCATCGAATTCGAAGCAAAGGGAATATTAACAACACTGAAACATACCCTAGGTGAACTAAACCCTTGGGTTTCAAATGCAGCATTGAATTTGAAACCCCTATGACCTGATAAAGAACCCAAATTTCTAAACTCAGTCTCAGCAAACATCTTAGGTGACTTAAACCCATTTTTTGAATAACCACGGCTCGAGAAATCAGTACAAAAACTTGAAATTCTTGCAAGATTCAATGACCCATTAGGGTTAGAGTGATAATTTTGGACATTGAAATTGGAAAAACCCTTGATTGAACTATGAAGAGACTTTACATGAGAAAACCTAATAGCAGACATTGTTAAACAAACTAAGAGCTTAGAAATTGAAAGAATACAGTAATGACATTGTTTGGAATCAACGGTTCAATCTGCAAATTGAAGAACACTAATCAGTAATTATAATGTAATAATAAAGTTAGATTAATTAAATTTGAAGGTTTAAGAATTAAAAAGCTTGGAATAATTGAATAAGATGATGAACCCTAAGTATGTATGAAAAAAAGAGATCGTACCGTGAAGACGAAAATGAGGAATGTTCTTTTCTTTGAAGAAGGACTCTCCTTTTACAATATTTGTTTTCTTGTGAAGTAAGACAGAGAGCAGCAGAAAAAATCTTCAATATATAAGGAAGAAAAAGAAACATAGTTTTGTGTTTTTTAAGGTAAAATTTTCTTTTGTTTTAGGCTTTTAGCATTTGAAAGTTACGATTTGTCAATTATAAATTTTACCAATTACTCTTATCTTTCTCAATAAAATTAATTAATATTGTCTATTTGAAAAACAAAGTTTTATTTTTTTATTTTTAAACAAAGCTTGTTTCTTATTATCTTCAAATTTAAACAAAATTTTGTTATAAATATCAGTTTTAAGAAGAGTTAAAATTCTATAAATAAGATAAGTAACAATTGTTAAAAATTTCAAGTGCAAAAGTAAATGAACAAATTTTAGAGAAGAAAAATATAAGACTTCATGAATGTTTAAAAGGAAGAAAAAGTGGAAGACTATGTTTAAAGGAGTTGAAAGAAAGTTAATTTTTTTCTTAACTTTTGATTAATGTGAGGTTGGAATAATTTTTATATTGATTTAAAATAATTAAAAAGATGTGCACAATATTTAAAAAATTGACAATTGTTTGTTATGAGTGAGAGAGAGTGCGCATAAAAAAATGAATTTGTTGGAGAAAAAGATAGTAACTGACAATTGTTTGTTATAAGAGAAAGATAACATGTTAAATTTATTAAAAAGATAAAATGTATGAAAAAAATAAGAATTTATTGGTGGATTAAAATGAGGATATAATAGGATGAAAACATACAAATATAGATATAGCTAATTTTCTAAAAAGACACTAACAAAGGAGTATAAATTTTTTCATAAATTATGACAATAAGAAAATTTAGTCATAAATTTTTTAAACTATAAACAAATTCCTCAAATTGAAGTATGGTAGGATATCTCTTATGGGTGATTTTTGGGTGGTATTTGAAAATAAACAAATTTGTCAGGTCATTTTGGGGGATGATTCTTGGGTAGTTCTTGAAAATGAAATATATTTATATTTTGGAAAATATTTATAGGATACAAAATTTAAATATAGGAAAAAATTGAAAAATCTTTTACATTTTTTGCAAAAGTATTTTTCAGAGAATGAAAAACATAGAGGAATATAATAATTAAGTGTTTTTCAAACAATCTTAAACGTTGATATCGACGCCGAATCCAATTAAGCATTTGACAACGTGGATTCACCAGGGGAGAGAAGAGACATGAAGAGGAGTGTGATTATCGTAATATATATGACGTATGGTGGTAGGATTAGAGATTTATAGTTTCTGTTGACGTGGTTTTAAGGGAGGATGGTGGAATTGAGGAATAACCAATTGTGATATGTTGTGGTAGACATAGTTGACATTTGTTTCAATGGATTAGTGGTAAAGAGTCGAGGAAAAAAGAGGTGAAGATGGGGAGGAGCCCGGAATTTGAAATTGGAAATCGAAATTGCAATTAACCGAACTTGAAAATCTGAACGGAACAAATCGATGGGGAGAGAGCGGGGGGACTTATGGGAGCGAGAAAATGGTGGTGAACATAAAGGAAAGAAAAGAAAAGAAATACATGATAATTTTTTCGTGGTGGTCGGGATTTGAACCCCAGACTTTGCAAAGTACTATGATATGATATGATAAATTTTTCTCTTGATTCATTATTATCAATTAATAAATCATTCATCATCAAATGACACTGATCTGAATGATTTTTTGAAGTTGTTTCTTTCCAAACTCTATAGTCATGGACCACGTTTATCAACTCTTTGTTCTATTGATTCACATTCAGTTCCTCTATAGACATGAATGGTTCCATCACGTAAATAAGAAAGATTATGACCGATATGGGCATTAAAAAATCAGCACACGATAAAAATACGTAGCCTTAAACAACTTTGTCATTAGAGCATAAGGTTGAGTAATGAATTATCAACCTTGTTTTCTATGTATGGAACTGATACAAGTTCTTAAAAGCCATACTACCAAATTTCTTCGACATAGATAGTTTATCCCCGATTGAAATATTCAATGCCTTTTTGAAAGACTAACTTCTGAATTTAAAAATATTTAACTTTAGTTAAATTTTGAATCCCAATTATTTCAGGGTTAAATATGTTCTTCGTTCCTACATTTTGAATGAACTTTGAAAAATAATCTTGATTATTTTAGAGATTTTAAAAACATTTATTGAAATGTAAGAACTATTTTTCAAAGTCACATAAAATGTATGGACCAAAAACATATTTAACTTAAAATAATTGGGATCCACTAACTGTCACATCAACATTTCGTTAGATAATTAACAGCAGAACTAATTTTAATAACAGAGCTAAAAATATGAGGATTTTAAAAATATTTAACGAAATGTAATGATTATTCTTTAAAGGAGCGAAAAATCTAAGAACTAAAAACATACTTAACCCTAATATGATTACCTTTTGAAAAAATAATTTGGTTTCGATCCATAACCTAATGGAAAGCCGAGTCAAACATGTGAGTAAAATTAAATAACTAAAGGTTTTAATTGTAATTTTTGTCCCTCGATTTTAGCAAAACCATAATTTTGGTTCCCGCACTTCTAACGGTGCAATTTCAATCTCCCATTTTAAAATAGATAAATGATATTTGTACAACCATTTTACTATAATTTTTTGACAACTTTTTCTCTCACACTCACATGTTGTTTTTATCCCCTCTCTTTCCTTTTCTCTCTCTATTATTTTTTAACCAATCAAAAAAGAGAAAAACAAAGTTGTCACCAAAATTGTCATTAAATGGATGTACAAATATCATTGCTCTTTAAAATATTTGATTGATTAAATCATGACATTTAATATAGAGATTTTAAAATTATGGTTGTAAATTTCGAAAACTGATTAACTAAAATTACATTATTATTTCACAATTTAAGTCATTAAATTGTTTGACCCGTCCTTTGAAAAAATTGTTTGGCCCATATAATTTCAAAGACCAAGATGCTGATTTTAATCTATTTTTGTAATATATATATATATATATATATATATATATATATATATATATATATATATATATCATTATTTAAAATACAGTGTCATTAGATTTTTCAGTTTTCTGTATTTCTATTTTTTATTCAATCTACTTTTTATTTTGCTAAAAAAACAATATAATTAGATTTGCCAACTTGCCTTTGAGACTACATCCTATTCAAAATATTACCTAAACAATTCTTTTTTCCTTGGAGGTCAGAGTGTAACTAACTTATATCGGCTTAAATGCATTTTTGGTATTCATATTGGGTCAAGCTAGAATTTTGATCTCCTCACTTTCAACTGTCCAGTTTTGATCTCCTGCTTCATAAATTTTGATCAACTTATAATTTTGATCATTCAATTTGATCATGTGGCAATAAATTAATTATTCACTCACGTCTTTGTATCATTTCAATCTATCTTTTTTTTGGTTGACTTTCTATGTTTGATTACAACTCAATTTAACGTGTTAAGATTCTTTCCATTTATAACTTTTTCTATTTGTTGCAATTTAGAGAGAGATAGACAAAAATAATAATGATGGTGGGATCCACTTAATGATAGGACCCACCACTTATTTTTTTTTTTTTGTCTATCACTCTCCAAATTGCAACAAATTGAAAAATTTATAAATGGAGAAGATATTTACTCATTTTGTTTTAATACGCCAGAGATTAAACAAAATTCATTGATTTTTCATTAATTTAATAGATGTTTTGGAAATAAATATTTTCACATATAAACTAAATCCATAATTTTTTATAATTTTCTCATATTTACAATTTGTATCACTCAAATATTCATTTACTAATCCAAATTTATTGGATGTAAAGAAAAAAATTTCTCCCTAAAGACTTGATTGGATGTGTGTTTAGAAACTACAATAAAAGCTAAAATTGAGGCGAAAAATCACGTTTATATTAAAGCTATAAATACAATATTCTGAATTTTAAGATGGAAAGTACTCCAATTGTACTACCACGTCAAGAAAACGCGTAATCAAAATAAACCAAATCTAACGGTTCTACAATTGTTACGATGCTACACCTCTATTAACAAACAATAACACTTACTCCTTCAGAAATGAAATATAAATCAACATGTTAGTTGAAAAGTTGATATATACGGACTAAATTTTAACTACTTATATTATGCATTGACTTTTTAACTATCTATTTTATTTATATTTTATTTGGAAGGGTATATCTCTTTTATGTATTTCTCATTTGCTAAAAACATATTTGTTTTTCATTTTTTTCTTATATTTGTAATTATACATTTTTATAACAAAAAACCCGAAAGAATCCACACAAGGTAATTACTAGTTCGACAATTTTCTTGTTACTTTCAAACCACTTTCTCGTATCCCATGTTCCCTTATTCGGTGGGTTTCTCTATTCAAACCTTCAAACTTTCCCAAATCTAAAACAATACCCTTTTCTTCTAAACCATGAAAAACCATTTCAAAGACCCAGATCACAACTCTTCCATCACTTTCTCAAAGCTCATCACTTTCTTCTTCCTCTTAATCACAATCTCTTACCTTTTTTATTCTCTTAGATTTGTTACTCATAACTATGATTGTGATAATATCCAAAACCAAAAACCCATCATTCATAGCCACACAAATTTACCAACACAAAAACCATTTGAAGATGAAGAAAAAAAACAAACAAAAACAAACATTTCCCATATAGTTTTTGGAATAGGTGCATCAGCAAAACTATGGAAAAAGAGAAAAGAATACATCAAACTTTGGTGGAAACCAAATCAAATGCGTGGCATTGTTTGGTTAGAACAAAAAGTGAAAATTGATTCTAATGATGAAGATCTTTTACCACTTTTGAAGATCTCAGAAGATACATCAAAATTCAAGTACAAAAACTCAAAGGGTCATAGGTCAGCTATAAGGATTTCAAGGATAGTGTCAGAAACTGTACGCCTTGGAATGGAAAATGTGAGGTGGTTTGTGATGGGTGATGATGATACATTTTTTGTTGCTGAGAATTTGGTTAATGTTTTGAAGAAATATGATCATAATCAATTTTATTACATTGGTAGTAATTCAGAGAGTCATTTGCAGAATATTTATTTTTCTTATAATATGGCTTATGGTGGTGGTGGATTTGCTATAAGTTATCCTTTGGCTGTTGCTTTGGAGAAAATGCAAGATAGGTGTATTCAAAGGTATCCTGGTTTGTATGGTTCTGATGATAGGATTCAAGCTTGTATGGCTGAGCTTGGTATTCCACTTACCAAGGAGAAAGGGTTTCATCAGGTTAGTCGGTTACTCTGTTCCTTTTTACTTGTCGCTTATGTAGAAACTTTTGTTTTAGGTCTGTCTCTGAACTTAGCTTAATTAGTATGAACATTGTATAATATATATAAGGACGAGAGTTCAAACTTTAGAGACCTCACTTATTCATCTTATAAAGTATATTAACTTGTCACTAGCTAGGCTAGGTTATTACTTAACATAAAAATAATAATGTAGGATAAGATAATAGTGGAGAAAGCATAATACAATCAATTAATCAAGTAATTTTCATTTTGTTTTAGATATTATTTGGCTAAGTCATGAGTGGATTGGAAATTTAATTAACGGGAGATTTGGAAAATTGAATTCAATGAGAAGAAAAAGGAAAGTGGTGATTTTTTTTATTATATCATTGACTATAAATAAAATACTCCAGGTTCAGGAAAGAAAAATTAGGTTCAGTTCCCTTAAAAAGAATCAGGTTTAGTTTTTTGTTGACAGAATTAGCTTGACTTTGTTTTTGACTATAGGTTGACTGTAAATAACTTAACTTAATGTACAAAGTTACTACAAGTTTTACCTTTTATTACTTTAATAAACTTGTTAGATAAATAAAAATCATTAATTAAGTAGTAGTAATTTTTTATTATTTGAAAAAAACTGCTTGAGATTTTTCGTATTTATTTATTTTTTTGTTGGGTTTTCATATTTATTTATATAAATATTTTACCGGTATATTTGAATTTGTTTTCTCATTATTGCCACAAGAAAAATAAGAGGGTCATTTGTGTTTTTGCAAATAAAAAGAATTTTATTTTATAAATTATACTAACTAGCATAAGCCATGCCTATTGGAAAAACTTGTGAAGAATTTTTATGTATTTATCTATGCAATGAACTTTCCTAGAATAATCTCCGGGACGTGGAGAAATTTGAGAGGCAGATATAATATACTGTATTGTTAATTGTTTAATATAAAAAATATAATACTGGTAAAAAATGTGCTACTTGTTCAATGGATACACAAAGATGCAAAAAATAGAAAAAGTCACTACCGTTAGATTTAGCAATAGCAGAAGAAGACAAACCAGTAGATGCTAGATGTTAGATAGGTAACATTAAATGAATGAAAGGTTTTCTTTTAGATGACCTTAGAAGAAAAGGGTCAAATAATTATTTCTGATAAAATGTATGGCCTAGATCATTTAATGCTATTTACTGATACAGTTGAATTTTTAAGCCATAATATCGACAGAAAATGTGCAAGTTTGACCATAACTTCAAATTCTTTAGGTATTTTGTGCAGTCAAAAATATCTCATTCCCATTTTGTGGTGAGTAGTCACTCTTTGGCTATAAGCACATATACGGACATCAGACATGACACGAACACTGGCACGTCGATACAGCTGATAATTTGAAAAAATTACATCCGAGGAATGTCCGTGATTCAATAGTGCAATGCATAATAACTTAGATTAGATTAGATCCTATAAGTTACACTTCGCTATTTTGTTAATTGAAGGTGCTGTTCATGAAGGACATATACTAAAAGTCAAGGACTCCCACAACTACGGTTGCTCTTAAGATTCTCATTTATCATTTATACATTGTTTTCTTTCTTTAAAAACAAAGAAGCTTCATTTTGTGGTGAACATCTAAAAATAGTACTAGCATATACGTGTCACTCTGCTAATTTTCATGTGCATCGAGATTGATGTAGTTGAACCGACACCACTCAAATTATGAACGAGGAGACAAATTTAATATTAGCACCACTTACTCACACTATAAAGCACGTCATAGTCCCACCATGAATATCTATGCCACAATTAGCTTCATGATTGGTTAACTCTTGTCAATTGTCGGTCATTATAATACTATGACCTTTTGTTCATCTTCCAATTCACCTAAAAGGTTTATTATTTCGTCCTAAATTATATGTTGATTAGAGAAAAAAAATTGTCTCAAATTATAAGTCGTTATACAATATCAATAAAATATTAATATTATTCTCATACCATTGATGAAGGTTAATTTTGTAAAATAACTAATAATTTCTCTTTTCAATACAAAATTAATTACATTTTTTAATTTAAACGAGATGATCAAATCGACTTATAATTTGAGACGGAGACGGAGAAAGTACTAATATTGTCTACTTTAATCAAGTTGTCACATACCATTACAAACGCGTTGTGAATCTAGATCCAACATATGATTACTTTGTTTTTCTCATGTTCATTGGTTTAGTTGGTTTAACAGCACATTTTCAAGTTTAGTCATTATCTATATTATTAAACTTCCGCATAATTTGACAATGGTTGGTTGGTTTGACAGCACATTTTCTACTTTACTCATTATACATTATTAAACTTGTTCATAATTTGACATTTGTTTGTTATGTTTTGTGTTGAATTTTGCTAGTTTGATGTGTATGGAAATCTCTTTGGGCTTCTAGCAGCCCATCCTGTGACACCATTGGTATCCCTCCATCATTTGGACGTAGTCGAGCCCATCTTTCCGAATGTTAGCCGGGTCCAAGCCCTAAAGCGGCTTACAGCACCCATGAATTTGGACCCGGCCGGACTCATCCAACAATCCATTTGCTATGACAAAACACGGACTTGGACCATATCTGTGTCATGGGGCTATGCGGTTCAAATATATCGGGGAATTTTCTCTGCCCGGGAGATGGAGATGCCTGCAAGGACCTTCCTAAATTGGTACAAGCGAGCCGATTATACTGCCTATCCATTCAACACACGCCCTGTCAGCCGAAATGTTTGTCAGAAGCCATTTGTTTATTACTTGTCTAATGCAGTATATGACAAGGATACAGATGAGACTGCAAGTCGATATGTACGGGTTCAATCAAATCCGGATTGCAAGTGGAAAATGGAGGATCCGAGTCAAATCAAATTGATAGTGGTTTATAAAAAAACCAACCCAAATTTATGGGACAAGGTATTTTCAAATTACTCTAATTCAAAAACCTAAATGTTGTCACTTTCTTTTGTTTGTGTGTGCGCGTGCGCGCTTTATTTGACATAAATTTTAATGAAAGTGAGAGTTGGCAACTGAAATTGATATGGTTTTGTGTTTTGAGCAGTCTCCAAGAAGAAATTGTTGCAGGATTCAAGATTCAAAGAGGAAGGGAACTATGGTGATTGATGTGGGGGAATGTAGAGAGGATGAAGCTGTTGAATTGTAGACTTCTTAACAAAAATTTTTGGTAAATTTTTTGGCCGCAAATGAAGTCAAGGATGAGTGCTAGAAGTCCAAATTACTTGACTTTCTGCTTTGGAAAAAAGTGTAATTGTTTTGACCGAAGTTCATAATTTTAGGAGGATCTTATACTTATACTAATACTGCATATAGATTGTCTAACAATGAAGAATGAGATTCAAAATTTTACAATTCAAAATTATTAGACCAACTACCATTTTTGATTTTTCAATATTTATCAGCTGCCTAATGGTTAGGAACAAGTGGGTGTTGAACGATATAAACAAAATAAAACCATCAATTGGGGCACAGGTTACAACATTTTGGAATTGGTATGGGTTGTGCCAAATTAAGTGGACATGAACCCACATCTTAAAAAAATTAGCACGACAAATAATATGAAAATAACTTATAACAATTTTTGTTTAAAAATAGTTTATATTTTTTCATTTAATATTTGTATGATATATTCATTTTTTTCTCTATTTTTTTATGACCTTGTAGGTAACATGACTTTCTATCATGATATGTAACATGACTTTTATATGTAACATGACCTTTTATTTTATCATGAAAGAATCAATGTTAGTATGTTTATTTTTAATTTGTCGGTATTATTGATTTAATAATTCAGTTTAGTTAGTTTTAACTTCTGAAGTGTAGCTTTTGATGTGTAGCTTCTGATGTCTTCAGAAGGAGTCTAGTAACAAACTTTGGTTAGCGTGTTAATCAAGGTAGTTAGTTTGTTAGAGGAGTTTGTTACAACGTTCAGTTGTATATATACTCACTCATGTGTTGTAAATATATGACAATTCATTCAATAAAATTACACAAGTCTTTTACTCATATCTATTTTTTCTCTCAAAACCATAGAAACCCATCATCTCAATTCCATCTTCTTCAATTGAACACAGTTTTAAGTGTTGGTTTCATTCTAATTTCATACATTGTTCCATCAAATTGGTATAACAGAGCCTAGTTCGTTCATTGTTGTTAGAGAATTCGTGAAGAATGACAACTGATAACAACAATATTCCTGCGCATCTACCAATCTTTGAAGGCAAGAACTTTGATCAATGGATCGTGAAGATGAAAGTGATCTTCAGGTTCCAGGATGTACTTGAAGTTGTGAAATGAAGGGATACCAGCACTGACAGCGAATGCAACTTGAAGTTGGTTTGCTTTAGTATTTGGTTCGTGGTTGGTTGGGGTTCTCTTCGGTAGACCCTCACAATATTTCATACAATTTCGATCATTATGCTATGTCAACATGGGGTTCGAAAGCGGTGCGATCTTTTTTGCACTTAATTTGCTTTACCTGTGTGTGGGTCATCTAGTAAGAGCGAAATGACAAGGTTTTTAATCATAAGGAGTATTCGATGCCTTAGTTGTTTGATAAGGTTAAATATGAATTTTTAACCGTAAAAAAAATAAAAATTCATATTAAATTCATGTTTTGTTAAAAAATTCTAAATTTTTTTTGGAATGATTCTTATAATATTATGAATTTTTCTGGAAAATTGTATTAAGAAATATTAATTCTACATTAGTTTATTTTTAAGGAGGGATCAAAAGTGAAGATGGAAAATTTTTTAGGGACTAAAAGTTGAAGAAATTTTTTAGAGGGACTAAAACGAAAAGTTGATATATTTATAGGGACCAAAAATATATTTAACCGTAAAAAAAAAATTGTCACAAAAGTTGTCACTAAATGGTTGTACAAATATCATTACTCATGTTGAAAACAACATGTTTGGTTAATATGGGGTTGAATAGATTTTTTTTATTAATTTGAAAACAATTTTCACTTAGATCTCAAAACCATAAAAACAGGTTTTATGGTTCATGTTTTTGTTTTTTAACGCTAACATAAAAGAACATTTTGCGCTAGTGGTTGCCGACCACTACTTTGACCACTTCAGACCACCGTTGATCACCACTATAATCACCACCACCACCACCAACCACCACTTCATCTACCTCCATTCTCCAATTTAACCAACATTGACTATCAATATGATCATCACTCTTACCATCGTCAACGATCACTTCTACCACCTTTAACCTTTACTCAGATTGTCGATATCGATCACCACTCCATCCATTACCAATCCGACCACTACTAACTATCATTCTAACTTTGCTCAAAAAAAAAAAAACTATCATTCTAACTACCACTACGTCCACAACAACCCCCACACTGACGACCATCGATTATTAGAATCACTACTAAATAAATACATTATATATGTGTAATATTTTGTTGCTTTGTAAACTTAATGATATGAATTGTTTGGATTAAGAGATGTTATGACAAGTCTCCATGAACTTAACTCAGTTGCTAGAGACAATGTATAATATATGAGGAGTCGGAGTTTGAATGTCGGATACATTCACTTATTCAACTTGAAAAAAGTGAATTTCTAACCACTTGACAAAAAAAATAAAATTCTGAGGAGTATTTATTTATATGTTTATATTTCAAACTGATTTTGGTATTTGAAAATTTCAAAGCCTAAAAACAGAAGAACCACCCCGAATTGGTCCTTAGCGAATTCCTTGTAGCTGACAAAATTTAAAGCACTTCACTTTTAATTTTTGTCATTAATTTTTTTGGTAGATAGATGAAATGACAAAGCAATTATAAACTCACACATATAAGTGGTGGAACCGGGGTTCGAACCCCAGTCATGACATTCGACCTAACAATTTCGATATTTTGTCAGTTGAGTTAGGACTTCTGGATGCCACTAATTATTTAATTTGTAGTAGTAACTTTAGTTAAAAAAAAACTCAAACTCTATTAAAATCTAAAACATTTTTCGTGTTCATCCACCTTTTGCCGAACAAATTTTCTAGTTTTTTTTTTTTGGGTCAAAATAATATTCAACCCAAACTTTATGTCTATCTACATTTTGTATTAAACGAATTGGATCAAACCTACCAAGCTTTGTCTAATCTTCCCCTAAAAAAAAGCTTTGTCTAATCTTTTTTAAACAAAGACAACTTTATTATTACTTAGCAACTAACAAAACCCACACCCAAATAGGAGGGGGGTGCAAATTACATAAGGAAGACAATCAAACCAGGTACAATTAATTGGGCTAATTGAGGGCCAATCAAGCTAAATTACGAGTGTCCAGTTATAATATCTAGAAAGTTTCTCTTTAGGCACCCTAAAAAGACGAAAATACCGCCAATGACAGTTAACTACCGTTCGCTGGACTACATTAGTTGCTTGCAATTGTGGAAACACAGATAGTTAATTGTCGTCCCAACAACGACAATTAACTATCACTTACAGAGAGAAAACATGCACAGTTTCAAAAACTCAGTTTTATGTATTTGTTTTGGCCACTACATTCATTAATTCACACTATCATTCATTCATTTATAAAATGTCACAAATCATTGAAAATAAAGTCATTCATTCGAAATGACCAACATTCATCAAATCATCATTTACATAATGCAACAAAATAAAGAAAGAAATATAAAAGTCATGGTGATGTGAAGGGCCTCCTCATTCTTAGAATCCTATATGTAGAGGCAGAGAGTGTCTCATCCTTAATCAATAAAAGAATAATTACACGTAGGTTTTCATATGTCCCGCCATTTTGCAACCCCTCGTCCACCATGGCCCCATCACTTACGATGATCAGCAAGGAATCCAGAGTTTCCCTAGCATGCTTATCCTCAATCAATACCTTTTGATTCGTCAGCCTTGGGGGTTTCCCTATATAGTTTGCAGTACCTTTGGGTGAGATATTCGTTAGAACCATGAAACGTATCCCGCTACGTGCTGCCTTGGTGACTCCACCTCCAGACCCCTTGTCTTATTTAACCCTAGCTAATGTCCAAGATGTTAGTTTGTATATAATTTGCAGTATATGATCAACCACCTTGGCTTAGACCATGTTTCTTCTTATTTTTTACCTTCACTATCTTAATTGAAAAGAAATAAAATATTTTCAATTGTTAAATTTATACTAAATATTTCAAATTCAATCAACTAGCTTATTCAGTCATTTTTTACTTATTAAGTAGTTCAATTGTTAATTTTATACGAAACAACTTTCAATTTGATCAACTAACTTATTTAGTCATTTTATTTATTTATTAAGTAATTCAACTTTTAATTTTATACCGAACACTTTAAAATTCAATCAAACAGTAAAAAAACTAACTTATTTAGTTTATTAGTTAGCTTATCTGCCATAAGCTCATTCTTTATCAACTTATAACTTATCTAACTATTTGCTATTTTTTTAATCAAACAAAGTCTTTGTCTTAATATACTTTTTTCTTAACCCTTTTAAGTTGGCCTGATGGTATTGACTTGAGATATGGAAGTATGTTCCTCTTCGATGGCTCATATTTGATTCTCTCCGATGTCAATTTGAATGGACTAATTTAGTTTCTTCTTAATTTTTTCTTCTTCTTTAGAGGTAGTATGTTGATAAAATAATAGTAGGGGTAGTATAATGAAATGATTGACCTTTAACATTTACGGCCTGATTCTTTCATTCGACATTAATGACAAGTTAAGCTAACCTTCTATTTATGTCAACTCTCCATATGAGCCTCAGCATTACGTAATCTCATGCAAAATAATAATTTCTACATTCCATATACTGTATGTATACGGACGTGAAACATGTTATTTGTTTTTTTTTCCTTCTGGACCTAACCTAATAGTGTTTTTATTGGTTCCATCTTTTAAATAGAAGAAAAACTATTAAAAATATTAATTACTAACATTTGTTATATATTAACAAAATTATCGGCCTACCCATAACACTATTTGCACAATTTAATTTTTTTTTTTGGTAAATAGACGAAATGACAAAACCATTATAAACCCACACACACAAGTGGAGGTACCGGGGTTCGAACTCCGATCATGGCATCCGGCCTAACAATTTCGGCATTTTTCCAGTTGAGCTAGGACTTCTGGATGCACAATTTTAATTATTAATAAAATATAATAGGATATTTGGTTATATATAGATATTGAATTGGCTACATCATTAATTAGGCTGCATGTTAAATCATCAATTCTAATAAGTAGTTTTTATTTTATTTTATTATTTTAACTCTGTTTATCTTAAGGATAAGTTGATCACATTCAAGTTAATTTCCACTTCAAAATCTTGGTTCTGGAATGAAGATGAAGTCAGCAAAACACAATTCTTTTTTCTTTCATGATTTAAGTGAAAAGGAAAGCATACGAAAATTTGCTACACAGGCATGATTTGTGGCTTCAACTACGCTGTGTGTGAGAAAGAATAGAGAGACAACATTTGCGAAAGTATTAGCAAATTGAAATTGTTTAGAATAGTGACGCAACAATTGTTTGACAAAAAAAGGTGAATAAATTAATTTATGATGGGAAATTAAAAAAAAGTTTTAGTGGATGAGCTTACGTGCATAAGGGGTAAAGATCAATTATCTAATGACAGAAAAATTAACAAAAAAATTAACCATCAAGTTTGTGAGTACTTTTCATAATCATAGTTTTATTCTCTCAAAAAAATAAAATAAAAATCATATTTTTATGTTAAAAATCCAAATATAATGTTTAATAACATAAGTCTCCATATATTAAGATATAAATTTTCAATAAAATAAATATAAATATAGAATTTGTAAAGATAAATTTTCAAACAGAAAATTCAAATATTTATCCGGAAACTTTTTTTTTTTTGAAAGAAAATATTTATCCGGAAACTTAAGTTGTACAACATTTCATAATATCCGGAAAAAAACATTATTTTCTAATTTATAACATTTCAGTTTTCAATTTATGACATCCGAAAACTTTATTTTCTATTTTTTTTTTCATAATGCATGTTTTCTTTGCAAAATCTTATTTTTACCATTTTTTTGAGAAAATAATGTCCCATTTACTTTGAAAATATTTGATGTTTTCAATTTCTAAAATATGTGTTCATTTCAACTTACTAATAAGGAGATGCATGTAAGCCTCTTGAAATGAACTTATTTTGAAAAAATATTGAAAATGTCAAAAAAATGGACTTAGCTGTGAAGGCTATTTGACTTAACTGAAAATAAGTTGTCGACGGTTGCAGAGATGGGTTCTTTAGGTTGGGGTGAGGGTGTGGAAGCCTGACAATGGATAAGAGTTATTGGCTTGGGAGAAAGAGCAGGTGAGAGAGTGTAATGTCTTGTTATACTCTATCGTTTTAAAGGTTGGTGTGGAAGACAATGACATTTACATTCGTTTAAAAAATATATTGTAAGTGACACTTATTATTACTTGGCTTCAACGGATCTCAACTCTTTCTGAAACTACGTACATTATTTGGCTTAAAGTGGTCCATTTGAAAGTAAGGGTTTTTTTTTTTTTTTTTTTTTTTCCTTCTTGTTGCTGCTTCGTAATTGTATTTCTACAACAAATAACTTATTTGGGTGGGAGTGTGCTTCAAACTAATGAACAACTTTGTGTGGGAGGTTGTGGTAACCATGAAGATGCGGGCCATCGATTCTTGTGATGTGATTTTTTTTTGAAAGATTTTAGTCATTGGTTTCACATTGGATATGTTTCGATGCGGTGAATTTGGCGTGCCTCATGTATCATTTAATTCAATTTAGACATATAGGAGGATGCTCTAAGAATTCTAGATCGGCTTTACATCTTTTTTTTTTTGGTAGTATGATCTGCTATACATCTAATTTGACTTTCATGTGTTTGAGTAATTTGGAAAGAAAGAAGCAATATTATTTTTTAATATGAGGAGAAAAACCCGCAACATTTACTTGACAAAGTTAAGCTTCCATCTTTTTAATGGTTGAATGTGATATATGCCACCTTCGTTTTCGACTATCATTTTTGGTGGTGCAATCCCTTATATGTTTGTGAGCATTTTCTTAACTAGTTTGTTTACTTGCTTTTTTCAACATGTGTTTTATCCATTGTTGTGTTGTAATTGTTTAAATGTCATCTGAGTCTATTTTTTACACTTCTTATGCTTGGAGGACTTGATCGTTTGATTAATATAATGCTTTTTGGCTTCTTAAAAAAAATAAAAATAATTGTGTCTTCCTTCAAAAAAGAATAAGTGTGTCTACTATGAGCTGCAAATGACATAATACGGCAAAATAATGCTCGTAATTACACTGCAATGCATTCCCTTACCTTGAGCATTTTGTTGATTCTTTCATTTGGCATTATTCACAACTGAAACGGTTACATTCCCATTCATGTCAACTGTAAAGTATATAAGACCAACATTTATATTTTGTGTCACACGTAATCTAATAAAAAATAATTTTATATTAATTTCTACATTCCAAACTTTGTACGTATCTGTGGGACATGAATCATGCTTTTTTGTTTTTTTTCCTTCTAGTGTTGCAAGCCTAGAAATAATGTTTTTCTCCTCCAAATTTAAAATGCACTTACAAGTTATTTACATTACCTTTCTAAAACGATGTGTGAGAAATCCATCATATCAGATTAATCTTTAAATATTTTGTCGACATTCCTTCTGTATTTGAAAATATTTATAAATGTACATGTTGCTAATTGTTCCATTATAATAATTATTTTTGACTTAATTCTAATTATTAACTATAAATATGTAAAGTTCGGCTCATAATATTCCTCATCCATATGAAAAATTGTCTCTTCTTCTCTCCAAACAATTAAATTTCCCACTTTCACATACGACCCAAAAGAAGGAAAAAATATGGCTCGTGAGGCTCAATCTATAATAAGGTTATTAGTGGTGCTATTATTTCTGGGTTGTATTATGATTTGGATAATGATGCCTACAAATACTTTCAATCTAAAATGGTTTCCTAAAATCCGTGGCAAAGCTGATCCTACCTATTTTGGTGCACAAGGTATATAATTTTTATTCAAATATTATGCATTTCATTTTTTGTATGCATGCTTGTTCATTAACTACTTTATGTTGATTAATTAACATAATAATATTCATATAATATTAATTGTTCTTATATTAGGTGAAACGATCCTCATGTACACTTTTCCAGTCTTGTTAATTGCTACTTTGGGATGTGTCTATCTCCACATAGCCAAAAAATCATCAAATGAGAGCAACATAGAAATGTAATATTTTTTTTAACCTTAATCTAGTTATCCTATTTGTGCTATTGTATGATTTTAATATATACTTAATTTCCATCTAATTAATATATGTATTTTTTTGCACAATCAGTCGCAATGGGAAGAAACATGGGACAACCATATGGAACCGTCCAATGCTTGTAAAAGGACCTCTTGGAATTGTTTCTATCACAGAAATAGCATTCTTGCTCATGTTCATTGCACTTCTTGTTTGGTCTTTTACAACTTATTTGCACATCGGTTTTAAAACAGTAGCAAAAACAGCGGCAGAGTACGGCAATACAGTGTAATATTTCTTTGTACCAAACACTTAATTACCATAGCTTATAAGGAAGTATTTGTAATTATAAATAAATTCTTAACATGTGTGAAGTAAAATAATTTTGTTTATAAAAAGGACATGATGGAGTATCTCATACATATTAAATAGGTTTTGAATCACCAATAAAATGTTGAAAGGTTGACAACATATCTCTTCTTTAAGAAAATATTATGAGTTTGATTCTTGAAATCGTCTATTTGAAAGGTAGCTCAATCTTAATAAAAAAAACTCAGATATTTTACCATCAACTTTAAAATTAATCTCAAAAACTTAAACCTAAACCGTAAAAATATCTTGTGGCATCTATTAAAGGTTAAGTAGCATTCCATATGCTGTTTCTTGAACTATTATCAATACAATATTTTTAGTTATTTGAAAAAAGTTGATCATAGTTTTTCACAATATTGTAATGTTATATTGTGGTGTTTTTTTTTTTTTTTTTTTTTACAGTGAGCAAGAGAAGTTGTATAGTGTGGGAATATGGTTAGGTCTTGTTGGGAACATATGTTTGGCATTCTTGTTTTTCCCGGTGACACGTGGATCATCTGTCCTACCAATATTTGGCCTCACTTCTGAAGGTTGCATCAAATATCATATTTGGCTTGGACACATACTTATGGCAATTTTCACAACTCATGGAATTTGTTACATCACCTATTGGGCATCTACTAATAAAATGTCAGAGGTTAGTTAGTCATAAATTATAATCAAGACTAAGACTAGATCCCTACGTACTTGTGATTTAAATAGTGTGTAATGTTTTAATTTCCATTCACAAGAGTTAATCCAAGAGTAAGATTAAGATTAAATTAATACATTTTTGAAAATTAACATTTTATTGCTAAAGAAAATGTATACAAGTCCATGCGAGCTTAACTCAGTTGGTAGGAACAATGCATAATATATACAAGGTTCGGGATTCGAACCCAGGCCACCAGAAAAAAAAAAATGTATACAAGAGTTAACCCATTTGAGTTGGTACGATGATGTTGACTTGAGATCTTAGAATGTGTTTCTTTCAATATCTCAAGTTCGACTCCCAAGATGTCTATTTTAGTGAACTGGTAAGTATAAAGCTTTGCTTTGACTTTAAATGAGACCCTCACAAGTGATCAGGGAGATTGGATACTCGAATAAGTGGTAGTCCTTAAATTGAATATTAACTTTTAAAAATAAAAATAAAAATATTCATACCTGACAAGAAAGTCGGTTCAACTTTCATTGCCAGCAGAAGGACCTCTTTAATGAGTGATCTGTAAGCACATCTATTTATGCTCGATGAACAACAAAAATAATCTATAAGCACCTCTACTAACGCTCGATGAATTTTGATGTTTGTCGTCACCTTGATTAGCCTAAAGCCCAATTCACATAAATTTTTTCCTTATTAAAAAAAAAAATGTATACAAGTCTCATGAATACCTTTTCAAGTTATCTTTGTCTTTAGTATTGTATTTAGCTCACAGGGCTATGCCTTTAATTTATTGCAGATGTTGATATGGACCAAAGATGGAGTATCAAATTTGGCTGGAGAGATATCTTTGCTTGCTGGTTTGTTCCTGTGGATTGCAACCATTCCCAGAATTAGGAGAAAATTCTTTGAGCTCTTTTTTTACACACATCACCTCTACATAATCTTCATCATCTTCTACATATTTCATGTTGACATTTCCTTTTCCTTCACTATGCTCCCTAGTTTTTACCTCTTCTTGGTTGATCGTTTCCTAAGGTTCTTACAATCTAGGCGCGGTGTTCGTTTGCTTTCATCTCGTATTTTGCCTTGTGAAGGTGTAGAACTCAACTTCTCTAAGGGACATGGTAATTAACATTATCTTCAAGTAAACTCGTAGGTCCTATTCGACTTAATTTATTGGGTTAATGGTGCTTTATCCCCCTGTAATATAGGTCATTTTTGGTTTTCCCCCTGTAAAATATTTTTTTTGATTTACCCCCCTGTAAAATATTTTTTTTTTTGGAATACCCCCCTAATAGGTCATAAAAAAACGACCAAAAAAAGTATATTTTACAGGGGATAAATAAAAAACAAATATTTTACAGGGGAAAAACAAAAAATGACCTATATTACAGGGGGGTAAAGCACCATTAACCCTAATTTATTTGAGCTTATCTACTAACGCAACTGTTTGAGAGCTTATGGAAATTACTTATGACATATTCATACATTATTTGCAGCTTATATTTTTTTAAGAGCTTATGTGATATGTTTTTCGCAGGATTGACTTATAATCCCACAAGTGTGATGTTCATAAATGTACCAAGCATATCAAAGTTGCAATGGCATCCATTTACCGTTACTTCTAATAGTAAATTGGAGCCGGAAAAGCTAAGTGTTGTCATTAAATGTGGAGGAGCTTGGACACAGAAGCTCTACCAGTTGCTTTCAAATCCTTCGCCTATCGGTCGCCTTGGAATATCTGTTGAAGGTCCTTATGGACCTGCTTCTACCAATTATCTAAGGTCTCTACATCTTAAAAAATTAAAACCAATTTGAAGTATAGATATAACAATGTCTTTTGCTTTGTTAGAAATAATTTCATTGATTTTTCACACAGTATTTTCTGTTTGTCTTGTATCAGGCATGACACACTTGTGATGGTGAGTGGAGGAAGTGGAATCACACCATTTTTCTCAATAATTAGAGAGTTAATATATCTTAGCAATACATTCAAATGCAAAACACCAAACATTGTCTTAATATGTTCCTTCAAAAACACTTCATGTCTATCAATGCTAGATTTGATCCTACCAATTTCTGGCACATGTGACATTTCTAATATTCAATTACAAATTGAGGCATACATCACAAGAGACAAAGAGTTTAAACCAGATACTCCAATTCATCCCCAAACTCTATGGCTCAAGCCAAATCCATCCGATGAACCAATACATGCTATGTTAGGTCCAAACAGTTGGCTTTGGCTTGGCGCAATAATCTCTTCCTCTTTCATCATCTTCCTTATTATAATCGGGGTCATTACTCGTTACTACATTTTCCCTATCGATCATAACACGAATGCAATATTCTCGGATCCTTTAAGGGCATTCCTTAACATGCTAGTAATATGTGTGTCGATAGCTGTTGTTTCAAGTGTAGCTGTCTTGTGGAACAAACAAAATGCTAAAGAAGCAAAACAGATTCAGAACTTGGAAGGGTCATCACCAACAGTCTCACCAAGTTCAATGATTTACAATGCTGATAGAGAATTAGAAAGCCTTCCATATCAGTCCCTTGTTGAAGCTACCAATGTGCATTATGGTCAAAGACCTGATCTTAAAAGTAAGTCATTTATCTCTAGAGAAAATATTTTTGATATATTTACAAGAATCTCCATTTATCTCTATGAATTGAAATCACTCTTTTGTTTTGCAGGACTTCTATTTGAAATGAAAGGGTCAAGTGTGGGAGTTCTTGTTTCAGGACCTAAACAAATGAGGCAGGAAGTTGCTTCCATTTGCTCATCTGGTTTAGTTGAAAATTTGCATTTTGAATCAATCAGTTTTACTTGGTAATCTTGCTCATTCTAATAGAAAGGGTGCAAATCTTTCAGTGATTCATAAATCTGTATAATTTGTTTGTCAATTTTGGAGAAACCTTGTACTTTAATTATTTTCTTTTCTATCATTACTAATGCTTCTAGTGGTTTTCAGTTGTTTCCTTTTTAATTATTTTTCCTTGATTCAAGGAAGAGAAATTATTGTATCATCGCTGTTTAAACCAGTATTTGGCTGAGGAATAAAGTATTGTCACATTCACCACTTTTTTTTTTGTTGAAAGAAATATGCTTATAGCATTTCATTAGATATCAAATCGTTAATACATGTTGGAACATCATCAAATATACGGAACCCTATTCGCTTGCCTCCTAGAAAACTCAACACGAGAGTTTGGTAAAAAAAGAGAACAATAGTGCCTATTACTATCCATAATGATCCCAAATTCTGTGACATCACCATTGCCTTGGTTGAAATAGTCAGCTACGCGCTTCGAATCTACCTCAAAATCAACATTTTGAAGCTGTAACTCATGAACCCAACGAATAGCGTGATGTAGCCCCAAAGCTTCTCCAATATCAACTGCACACTACGGCGTGTGTCACATTGTTTTTGCACGAACAAAACGTCCCTCTTCGTCCCTTGTGCACATACCAACACCCACTTTGTTGGTGGAAGATGAGAACGAAGCATCCACATTACATTTCAGCCTTCCACGCCTTGGTTTCTTCCACCTGTTCTCTTCAATTCTCCCTGCCGTGACCTGCTGTATAATAGGCTGCATGACAGCAGCTGCGTTTCCTTGCTGATAAGCCTGCGCCTGCTGCTTCTTGTTTGCATTTCTCCAATCTTCAAGAAGATGCTTTGCTCGCTCAATTATATTTCCATTTGATTCTGTTACTTGCTGCCATAATTTATTATTCCTACTCTTCCAAATGCTCCACATAATTGTTACTAGTTCGTATTGCACCGCTGTACCATGTTCCAAAAGATAGAATATAATTTCCGACGCATCATCAAATCTATGCAGAAGCGGTTCTATCACCTGCCATAAACCTTTACTTCTCCAAATACCAACTGCTGTACAGCAGCGGAAAAACAGATGATAACAGTCCGCGTGAGGGTCGTGACAAAAAACACAAGACGACAGACAGTTTACTCCTCTGGACTTCAAACGCACACAAGTAGGTAAACACTCTCTACAAACTCACCATACCATATTCTTAGCCTTAGGTGGAACTTTTAAATTCCAAATTCCACCCGAAAAACCATTCCTGTGCAAATGAGAAACATCCACAATCTCTTCCACAAAAATCCGGTAAGTACTCCTAACCGAATATTGTTCATTCTTCTCGGGTTTCCAAACCATCTTATCCTCATTCAGTTGCGGAAATAACGGCGTATCCAATATTTGTTGAGCTGTACCTGCCTCAAAAATAAATCTTACAAGTTCTTCATTCCAAGTCTTCGTATCTTGATGAATCAAATGACCTACCGAATAACTTTGAAGAGACAAAGCATCCGGGGGCAGCAGGGGGAACACGCAGTTCCATTCCTATCCAAGGTTCATCAATCATTGAAATATCAAAGCCATTGCCAATTCTCCACCTCGTACCATGCCTAACCACCATTCAAAAAATGCTACGCCAAACAAAACTAGGATTATGTCCCAATTTTGACCCAAGAAAATTACTTCGAGGGAAATACCTTGCCTTGAACACCTTAGCAACTAAAGTATCAAGTTAAGTTTGGAGCTTCCATCCTTGTTTTCCAAGCATAGCAACGTTGAACGCCGCAAGGGCTTTAAACCCCATTCCACCATACTTTTTAGGCACTATTAATTTATCGCATGCCAGCCAGTGCAAGCATATAAGATATGAATGAAGTTTAATTATATCTTGGTTCGCATAAGTATCAATCCTCTCAACAAGTAAAAAACAAAAGTACAAAATGTAGAATTAGGAGTTTATACACGTGTAATAATTTTTTTTTAAACGGCAAATATTATTGAAATCAAAACTCTCGCAAGACGCGAAGAGACGGAGAAAAAAATACAAGGATGTCGTATATAGGTGTAACATCACAAAAAACTCCACAAAACCCCCTTAGCCAAGACGCAAGCAAAACAAACCGGGCCTAACAAAGCAAGAGCTACGACGCTCTTGCATCATGCACAAATATCCTTTTTACTATTTGATCAATCAATCATATCATATCCCATTTAATTTAATAGTAGAATTTATTGATCCTACGATGAAAACTAACATGTGCATCATAAAATTGACCTAACTTAATAACTATTAAGATATTAGTTTTTAAGTAGTATAGTGTATAGTGATGAATAATGCCTCTGGTCTTTATTATAAGAAATTTTTTGGAGTCTTTTATGTTTTTAATTATAAAAAAATGTCAGTGTATTAATTTTTTTAAAAACATTTTTAGCTCTCGTCTAATGTAGATGACAAAATCATCATAAACTAACACACATAAAGTGGAGATACCGGGGTTCGAACCCCAGTCATGACGTCCAGCTTAACAATTTTGGCATTTTTACCGGTTGAGCTAAGACTTATTATCGTAAACACTTTTCTAATAATATGTTATAGGTATAAATTTTTTACAACCGTTACTAATTTCTATCTAAGTACTTTGTTGTACATATAAGATGAATTTTTCCCTCCTAGAGGAACTAATACTAAAAATTGTTACAAAAGCCTTTTAGTAACGTAGCCTTTACCACAAGATCAACATAGGCTTTACCTAACATTTGCCATTTGCTCACATGTTACTATACCTAATTAGCAACATTTTTATTCATTTATCACTAAATTTCAAATTTTAGTAAAATCTCAAATATTTTGTAGTGTCATGCGACTGGACACATCATACGACGCGAGAGAGATTAGAATTAGAGAGAGTCGAGAGAAGCCAAGTGAACAACAACGAAATTTACTCGGCAAATTATACGGTACATTCGAAAAATCCAGCGTTCCAGTACACTAAATCTTTAAATTAATAGTTAAATGAGTTGACTTTTTTTCTTTTTCTTTCAAAAACAATATTTTCTATCATTTACAATTATAATAACTAAATATTCTTTACCATATGTGTTGGTGGAATAAAATTTAACTTTTATAAATTTGTATTACTCATAATAAAGAATATCGATTATGATAAAATGTAAAAAAAAAAAAATTTGTATGGTTGGTATTTATTATTTATAGACTCAAATTCTCTAACAGTTTTGATTTAGTCTAACTAATTTGACTTAGTTAAAGTTGACACATTTAGTGATAGTTAGCATAGTATTTCATGAGAACTGTTATTCTGTGTACTATATCTAATACCTTCGTGTCTAAAACTCCATTCTTTTATCCCTATGTTTATGTTTATTGGTTAGTGATTTAGGACAAGTAAAGTACCCTCTAAGGAAAAGAAAATAGGAAAGCAAATACCTTCAACGGAAAAGTAAAGTACACCCACCTTCTGATTTTTGAAGAACAGAAATATGAACTTTTTAGAGAGGAAGAACCCTAACTTTCTTTTGATTTTATTTTAATAAAAATTTAAATGATGAAGCACGACTAAGATAAAAAATTCATATGTTGGGCATGCCACATAATCATCATCATAACGTCCATATTTCAAAAAATAATAATAGACCACATAGTCATTTTTTTAATGGAGTTGGACAAAATAAAAAAAAAATAAAGAGTCAATGATGTGCGTTGTGAGTGTTTTTTCGGACAAAGCCATGATAAAAATTAAATGACAAATTGTTCAAAAGAACTTTGTTCGATGTTTAGATGAAACAATTTTTTGTCAGACTTATTTTACCTTTTAGTCGAACTCTATATTAGCAAGAACCATTTTCCTTGAGAATCGGAGGGCTAATATAAAAAAGAAATACATCAATGACAGATCATTATACGGTTAAATAGCAAATGAGAATGTTATAGTTAACTATCCTATTTTTTTTAATGTGAAATACTGACAAGTGTCTAAGGACATTTGTAAAAAAGTTAAAAATAAATTTTTTATCTTAGTAGTAATTCTCATTGAAGCATTAAAAAACAATTTTTTTAAATAGAATTTATCAATCAGTTCATATTTCCTTAATAAATATCATGAGAGCGATCGATGTTATAGCATGACCCATCTTTTATTTTGAAATAGCTGTTGTCATAAGCATTTTTGTCATAAGTGGCCATGATATGATAACTGTATAATTACCTATCTTAATCATATGTTGATGAGAAAATATAATATAATAAATTAATCCTAAAACTTATCATATTGCCTCTCTAGTTAAAACTCTTATTATAAATATGGTCTAGATTTAAAACCAACAAAATTATTTACTGAAAGGCCCCTTTCTACTTCTCAATGCCATTTCTCTTCCATTCACCTTCCACCACCAAAGGGTTGTCGTCGCCCTCTTTCCCATCCCTCTATTCAAACAGACCTATATCCCAAATTTCCATATATCTATACAAAAGAGAAAAATCTAAACTGAAACACAAGAATGAAAAATGAAACAATGCAGCACATGAACACATCTAATCTAACTATTTATATCATGAAGACAAAAAATCATATAGGATTTTTAGAGTTGTCTAGTCATCATTTTAGAGTAAAAGTAGTTAATTCACATGTTTTATTCGAGCAACAATGGAAAAAAAACTTGAAATATATCAAAATCATCCAAACGAGACAACTATGTTACCGTATTATGCTTACTACAAGTTTTATCATGTTAGTTCTTGGAGTATAGTCCTTACATACGTCTCAGCGATGAAAAATGGGGGGATAAGGAACGAAGAAAATGAGAATGATTAACACGTTGAAGAAAGGAGAGAATTGGCACATGTTTGTCACATGACTTAGTTATCATCTTTTAATCTCATCCATTCCTTTTTAATGTAATGGTTACCATTCATTCCTTTCATTCTCACATACAAATATCATTCTCACTTGATATATATATGTGTGTGTGTGTGTGTGTGTGTTGTTATTGTTCTAGTAGTAGTTATTTTGAAAGGAAGGAATTATCGTGACTTACACTCTGTTTGATAAAAAATAGTGAATAACCAGTAAGCTAACTTATAACGGATGAACTTATAATGGATATATAGATGATAGTGACTAAATTAGCTGATTGAATTTGTAGTGTTTGATAAAGATATAAGTTGAAGTAGCATATATATTTAATTGATATTTAATTGGGAGGGAAATGCTAACTGGTGCATCCGGGACACTGGTTAAGGATATGAAAAAGGAAATTATATAGTAGTTAATGCATTGAAATTGTGTAATTAATTTATAATAAAGTCAAAAACAGTTTTCTTTTATGATAATAATTCACTTTTATGGTATGCTTAACCTGTGCCCTGGGGGCACTGGTTAGCAGGACCCCCTTTTTCTTTTCTTTTCTTTTTCAATCGAGGTTACAAAGGAAAATTTAGATGATTGATGATAAGTTATAAGCTACTTGAGTTAGCTTATAAAGAACACAATAAACTAGTAAAAATAAGCTATAAAGTATAAACTCATAAAAATGTGACGGGATTATCTAACAAATTTTTCTTATGTCAAATAAATTTATAAATCATAAGTTACAAATTATAAGCTCAAATATAAGTTTTGTCAAACATATCCTTAATACTATCTTAATCCCACACCTTCAGCTGCCTCATTGGTTGATTCTTTCATTCGGCAATCGGCATTAATCACAACACATGAGACAGTTACGTAGCTCCCATTCATTTTTCTTTTTTTTGATGATACGTAGCTCCCATTCATGTCAACGATTCACATTAATATTTTCTGTCACACGTAATCTTATCAAAATAATAATGCTTTGTACGTTGCTAATATTAACATATTAATTTCTACATTCCAATCTTTGTACGTTGCATAGGGACATGAACCATGCTTTGTTGTTTTTATTTTTCAGGGTCGCAAGCCTATAGCAGCAATTTTTGGGATCTTTCCTGTCCATTTTTTCATGTTGTCTATTACTCCATCCATCCGATCTCGATTATAAACGGTTTTTTACTTTTTAAATTTATTAAATAAATGATATTATGTGTAGTTTATAATATAGATCACATACATAATTTATTGGCCAAATACCACTTTAGATCCTTTTAGTTTGACATAATTCCTAAGTTAGTCCTTTAAATTTTGAAAGTTTCAATCAGGTCCTTTTAGTTTGACAGAATTTCCAAGTTAGTCCTTTAAGTTTCAAATAAGTTATTTTAGTTGATAAACTATTTCATCGTCACCGTTTCAAAAGCTTCAAATATGTCATTTTAGTTTGAAACTTAAAAGACTAGTTTGGGAATTTTGTCAAATTAAAAGGACCAAAAATGGTATTTGGCCTAATTTATTTAATGAATCAAAAAAATAAAAGTTATTTATAAGACTCTTTTGCTATTTCTAACCATATTAATTACTATTTCTTTATCTACATACATCTATTTATTATACATCTTTTTCTTCAATCAGCGATAAATATCATGTTAAAAACATAAAACAACTCTCTATCTCTTAAAGGATAAAATAGTAAAAACAATAGTGATTACAAACAACTTTAATATAAATATGAACTTTTTTAATTCACGTGATTTTGTCAAATGGTTCAGGACAAAGGTAATATTATTTTCTATTTAAAAAAACATAACTATTATTTTTTACATAATTATTTTTCTTAATAAGCGTGCACTTCTTTAAAAAATACATAAAGATAACGGGCATACATTTTCGGGATAATGATACACTATCTTTGATCAAGACAACAAGAAAACAAGTATTTCCTTCGTTCCAAAATATATAAAAAAAAAAGTTGATCAACAAAAATTAATGTATTCAGTTTAAAATTTATACCAAATACATCAACTTATGTTGATCAATTTTTACTTATATTTTGGGACGGAGAGGGAACTTTTTTTTACAAGGGAAAACAACTCCAAGTTAAAAAATATATTTACAAATAATTTTACATTTATCTCCTAAAATGATGGGTGGAAGATTTTTTGTCAAGTAATCTAGTAGCTAAAAATACGAATAAGTAAGAAATTCGTAGTTCGAATCTCAATGTTACATAATATGATGTTTATACCAACTAAGTTATATTTATGGAAGAGATGGTGAGAGATCTATCAAATTTTGGTGACAACTTCCATGACAACTTCAATTTTCTCTATTTCTATTGGTCAAAAATAATAGAGAGAGAAAAAGGAAGAGAGAAAATAAAAACATAATGTGAATATGAGAGAGAAAGTTGTCAAAAAGTTATTGCAAAATGGATGTACAAATATCATTTCTCAATCAAATTAATCAGAAAATATTTTGTCTACATTCTGCCTGTACTTCGTAAATACTTATAAAGTAGCAAATTGTCCCATTATAATAATTTTACTTATTTTTGTCAAAAAAAAAAATTACTTATTTTTGTCAAAAAAAAAAAATTCTCTTATTATTTACTATAAATACGCAAAGTTAGACTCAGATTCTCATTGATATGATTCGGTGTTTCTTCTTCTCTCTAAACAATTAAATTTTCACACACAACCGAGAAGAAACAACAACAAAAAATGGCTCAAGATAAAGTGAAAAGGTCACCTACTCAAATAAAATATGGATTAATTCAATCTACAATAAGGTTATTGATGGTGTTACTGTTTCTGGGTTTAATTTTCATTTTTATAATGATGCCTACATATACTTTCAAACACACATGGAATCCTCAATTCCAAGCAAAGACTAATTCTACATATTTTGGTGCACAAGGTCACTTTCTTATTCAATTATGCATTTCATTTTTTGTGTGTTTTTCATTCATATTTAATTTATATTGATTAATTAATAATGATATGTTAATATTCCTATGATGTTCTAATTAATTTCAGGTACAAGGATTCTTATTTACACTTTTCCAGTGTTGTTAATAGCCACTTTGGGATGTGTCTTTCTCCACATAGCCAAAAAATCAAATGAGAGCAACATGGAAATGTAACATTTTTGTTCTCTTAATCTTGTTTACTTGTATGATTTTTTTTATTTTTAAATTATTATAAATCTAATCTTTGAGTTTTTGCACAATCAGTGGCAATGGGAAGAAACATGGGACAACCATATGGAATCGTCCAATGCTTGTGAAAGGACCTCTTGGAATTGTTTCTATTACAGAAATAGCATTCTTGCTTATGTTCATTGCACTTCTAATTTGGTCCTTTTCCATTTATTTACACAACGACTTTGCAACAATCATATCAAAATCAGAGGCAGAGAATGGCGAAAAAGTGTAATTATTTCTTTCTACTCAACACTTTTTCTATCCCTTGATTACAAGGGAACGATTCCCCAATAATTCAAAGTTTAGTCGAAAATTAACAGAATCCGACTAATAATTATTCAAATTAGAATTCGAACGCGGGTTATGGAAGAATTTATATGAAATGCAACTAATTATGGTCATATTACAATTGTAGTAGTAACATTAAAAAATCTTTAATGTCACATTCATGATAACGGTTTGATTATGTTGACAGTGAATTGTGATGTTTTTGTTTTGATTATGTTGGTGATGATTTGTGACAGGTGGCAAGAGAAAATAGAAAGTGTGGCACTAAGGTTAGGTCTTGTTGGTAACATATGTTTGGCATTGTTATTTTTCCCAGTGACTCGTGGATCAACCGTGCTACCAATATTTGGCCTCACTTCTGAAGGTTGCATCAAATACCACATTTGGCTTGGGCACGTGCTTATGACACTTTTCACTACTCATGGAGTTTGTTACATTATCTATTGGGCATCTACTCATCAAATTTCACAGGTTAGTTATCAGTTAGGATTTGGATGGAATTTAGTTTGATTGCATGGAATCAGCCGGATCGTTAGATCTTAATCAGATGTATGAAATTTAGATTTAATTTCAATTTTTTAAATTTAAAATTGGAGATTAAAATCTGAATCGTCTGATCTTAATCAATTAATCTAGATGTGATTGAATGTCGTATAGTTACAACATAATGACAACGCACAATCTTAATCCCATTAATTATAATTATGATTAAGATTATCCTTGCTGAGGTGTGATTTGAAAAGTGTATATATTTTTTTTTTAGAAAGTAATGTTTTAATACTTTTATTTAGGATTTAATTCTTTTTTGTTATCTTACCTTCAAATTGAGCATTTCATGAGGCTAAACTGTTTCACCAAAAACACTTAAAATCGACCGTTCTTAATTAATATATAAGTTAAATTACTCGGTATCTTAAAATGGGTTAATTTAATCTTTTGATGTATGTTTTCTTTAGTCTCTTGATCTATCTAAAAAACGTAATTTGATCTCTTAAATTATGAAAATATATTATTATGCTACGGTAAGAAAGAATTGTCTTGGTAATTCTCACCTCATCTCCCTAAAATTCAGCAAGTAGTTACGTATCATAGATAACATTATGATATTAGGAATGAAATAATTAAAGAAGATATCTTTGTACCAAAAGAAGAAAAGAGAGACTTATCATTTCTACAACGAACGGACATATGTTGGAAGGTTTGATAATATAAACGGTTTTTCTGCAAATTCGTACATGTTAATAAGTTTTAAATAGTAATTTTTTTTAAGGGAGTAACTTTTTATTAGAACTTATATATTTTGTATTAAATGTATAACTTTTTACATAAATAATTGTTTTTTCAATAAAAAATTTTAGTTGCTTTAACATGTGCAATATTGCACATGTTAGACAAACCCATTACTTATTTACTTATTTATTTTGAAACTAAGAAGGAGGATGGTGTTTTTGTCGAAAAGAAAGTATGGTGTTATATTGTGACTAGGGAAAAGATGGTCATGTTGGGATTAATTTTAGGGTGGGTTTGTTTTAACTTAAAAAAAAATAGATTTTTATTTGAGACTCAATTTCATTTTATTTTTATAAATAAATTTTCTAAAAATCCTAAACAAACATTAAAAATGTCAAAAGTGATTTTTTAATAAAAAAAATCTAAAACAAATGCATCCTTATATATATATCTGTGTGTGTGTTACAAATATTTTTAGCATATACTAATACCGTAATCAAATAATTTTTGCAAATAAGATCAAAATAAACTTCATTTTTAAAGTTTAGATTTGTTTCATTTATCTATCATCAATTTATTGTCCATTTATGAAAGAAAAAATCAGAAGATTAGTGAGACCCATTATGGGGTCCATTTATTAAACAGAGTCTCATAAATAGACAGTAAATAAAGCAAATAAATAAAGCAAATCCGAACTTCCATTTATAGTGCTCGATATAGACAATAAACAACGTTGGTTAATACCAGTATCAAATTAAGATGGTAATAATTAGAGGAGTGCTAACAAACCATTTTCTAACACACTCTTTTTGATTAATTCAAATTCACACGAATTTCATCAAATCATATGGGATCTAAATGTGGAAGTCATGTATATTTTAAGCAATAAAAAATAGTGTGTTCAAAAGTGTTTTTGTTAACATGATCCTAATAATTAATCCTAGATTAATACATAAAAGTAAGTTGTTTCCTGCTTTCTCAAACTAGATTGAACTATATGAAATCAGATCTTAAAATTAACATCTGAATTCTAGAAATAGTTTTTACATAAAGATGTAGAATATAAGTGTTTATGCTATAAGTAAATTTTAAACTTACATACAAAATCAATAATTTGCTACTCTTAAATATTCTGTTAAGAGAGTTTTTATTTTATTTTTATTTTTATTTTTTTGCAATAACAACATCAAATCATGTGAATAACTCAAAATATTTTATTATTTTGTGAAAAATAGTAGAAAATTATAAACTTTTATGATTTATGTCAAAAAAATAAAATAAAATTGACGGCCCGCTCCACCAACTCGTCAAGGGGCGGTAGGGCTACAATTTTAACTCGACCACCTAAGATAGCTCACCTCGCCCCATTTTTAACGGGTTAAAAGCGGTGCAGGCCTAAATATGATGGACCAGCCCGCTTTGCCATCCCTATGTATGAGACCTAAGCAAAAACTAGTCACTATGTTATTGAAAAACTCTTATGAATGCCTTTTAACATGTTTTTGTATGCAGTATTGTATTTAATTCATAACGCTGTGGCTTTGTTTCATTGTAGATGCTGAAATGGGACAAAGTTGGAGTATCAAATGTGGCTGGAGAGATATCTTTGCTTGCTGGTTTAGTCTTATGGGTTGCAACCATTCCTTACATTAGGAGAAAATACTTTGAGCTATTTTTCTACACTCATTACCTCTACATTATCTTCATCATCTTCTTCATCTTTCATGTTGGCATTTCCTTTGCCTGCATTATGCTCCCTGGTTTCTACCTCTTCTTGGTTGATCGTTACCTACGGTTCCTACAATCTAGGCGCGAAGTTCGTTTGGTTTCATCTCGTGTTTTGCCGTGTGAAACTGTAGAACTCAACTTCTCTAAGGGACATGGTAATTTACATTATCTTAAATTAGACTCTTATGATCTATTTGTCTTGATTTATTTGAACTTATCTATTATCGGTACAGTTTGGGAGAGCTTATGGAGACTACTTATGACATGTTCATAAGCTGTTTTCAGCATATTTTTATAAGTTTTCAAGGATATACCTTTAAAAAAACAACGTAGCTTACATTAAACACAGTTTGACTTTATTTTATCTTTTGTTATAGAAATATCGTATACATAAGCGATTATATGATATGTAGTTATGCTATAAACACTTAATCAAGTTGTTTATCCAAACAAAACCTTGATTCATGAGAAATGACAATTTGCTTATCTATTTTGACCTCGTTTAATTCATGTATCTGACTCATTATGTGATATGTTTTTGGCAGGATTGACGTATAATCCAACAAGTGTGATGTTCATAAATGTACCAAGCATATCAAAGTTGCAATGGCATCCATTTACCATTACTTCTAATAGTAAATTGGAATCTGAAAAGCTAAGTGTTGTCATTAAAAGTGAAGGAACTTGGACAAAAAAGCTCTACCAGTTGCTTTCAAATCCTTCGCCTATCGATCGCCTTGGAATATCTGTTGAAGGTCCTTATGGACCTGCTTCAACCAATTATCTAAGGTCTCTACATCTTAAAAAATTAAAACCATTTTGAAGTATAGATATAAGATTGTCTTTTGCTTTGTTAGAAATAATTTTATTGATTTTTCACATAGTAACTTATGTTTGTTCTTGTATCAGGCATGACACACTTGTGATGGTGAGTGGAGGAAGTGGCATCACACCATTTATCTCTATCATTAGAGAGCTAATATATCTTAGCACTACATTCAAATGCAAGACACCAAACATTGTCCTAATTTCTTCATTCAAGAATACTTCATGTTTGTCAATGCTAGATTTGATCCTACCTATTTCTGGCACACCATCTGACATTTCTAATATTCAACTCCAAATTGAGGCATACATCACAAGAGACAGAGAGTTTAAATCAGATAGCTCAATTCATCCTCAAACTTTATGGTTTAAGCCAAATCCAACAGATGCACCAATACATTCTATGTTAGGTCCAAACACTTGGCTTTGGCTTGGTGCTATAATCTCATCTTCTTTCATTATCTTCCTTATCATAATCGGGATCATTACTCGATACTACATTTTCCCGATTGATCATAACACGAATAAAATATTCTCGTATCCTTTAAGGGTGTTCCTTAACGTGCTAGTAATATGTGTGTCGGTAGTTGTTGTTGCTAGTGTAGCAGTTATTTGGAATAAAAAACAAAATGCTAAAGAAGCAAAACAGATTCAGAACTTGGAAGGGTCATCACCAACAGTGTCACCAAGTTCAATGATTTACAATGTTGATAGAGAATTAGAAAGCCTTCCATATCAGTCCCTAGTTCAAGCTACCAATGTGCATTATGGAACAAGACCTGATCTTAAAAGCAAGTCATTTATCTCTATAGAAAATATTTTTGATATGTTTTAAAGTTGTAAAATATAAGTTATTTACAAGAATCTCCATTTATATCTATGAATTGAAATCACTATTTTTCTTGTTTACAGGACTTCTATTTGAAATGAAAGGGTCAAGTGTGGGAGTTCTTGTTTCAGGACCTAAACAAATGAGGCAGGAGGTTGCATCCATTTGTTCATCTGGTTTAGTTGAAAATCTGCATTTTGAGTCCATAAGTTTTACCTGGTGATTTTATTCATTCTAATTCAAAGGGTGCAAACCATCCATGATCAATCTCTATAGTAGGACTTCATTTTAATTGCCTTGATTAAAAAATCTGTAAAATTTGTTTTTCAACAAATAACTAGGCTTTCTTGTATACCATATATGACATGAATGAAGTTTAATGATATCTTAGTTCGCATAAGCATCAATGCTCTCAACAAGACAAAAAAATATACAAAATGGAGAATTATAAGTTTATGTAGCACATGTAAGACTCACAACTAATTCCATGAAAATTTGTGTGTAAGTCACATAACATCGGATCTAGGTTGTGTGCAGTCACAACACAACCCTATGACTGTGTACAGTCAGCCATATCTAAACCGTCTGATCAAAGATCAAACAGTTCAAATTACAAACTCGATATTTTAGATTCAAAATATATCAAAATCTACATTGAAATCATCAGACGGTCCAGATGTGGCTGACTACGTGCAGTCACACTGCACACAACCTAAATCCTATAACATCATTAGCATGACAATATTGTCAAGGACTAAACTAGAGGTATAATGTGAAAGCCTAGTAATAATTTCGGTAGATATCTTCAACATCTTGCTTAAATACCAAACGACAACCACACCTCACTACTTGTAATTCATCACAACAATAAGTTTTCAAGACAAACTCAATTTCACTGCAGTCACCACCTTCATCAAATCTTTCCCGACATTCATCGATGGTCAGATAGAGAATATAGAGGTGACGGACATACGGTTCCATAGGAGGTAAATCCCTGGATCTGATAAACAATTTACCCTTTGGTCCAAACAAGTAACAACTTACTTCATGATGACACAACTCAGGTGGTTCAGCAAAACTCACCAGCATGAAACACAAAGCAAATCCCATCCATTCAGTTGGAGGACAATTATGAGGGACTGACATATTTGTAACAGAAACATATTTTGAAGGTGTAAACCATGAGGGAATTTCGCTCCCTGTGATAAGCATGTCAAATCTTGCTTTAGGTAGACCATGTTCTTGTGCCTGTATGTAACACATAAATATGAAGTTTAAAAACGCCTTGTTTGGATAAACAACTTTAGTAAGCGCTTATAGCATCAAGAACACTTATCTCATAAATGCTTATACACACACACACACACACACTGTTGTCATATATGTTATAAACTGTTTTCATAAGCTAACCAAGAGTTTATGGAAATAAGCTGAAAATAGATAATGATCATGTCATATGCTGTTTTCAATTTCTGCTGAAAATAGATAATGACCTAAGTAAAGGTGATTTATGTCAGACACAGGAGCACAACTGCGCGCGCGCGCACGCACACATACACACAACACAGTATTTTGAAAAGGTTAGGGAAGCAAGGATGCAAACCTCAACATAGCTCTTCAGTAATCTGGGCAAATGCGAGTGTCGTTGTATCTGCGATGCAAAGAGACTGCATGGTCTAGATAGATTGAATTTGGAAGTTTCCAATGAAGCACAATTACTTGCATCTAATAACCTCATACTTGATGGGAATTCTGGAAACTTCTGAAGCATTTCACAACAGTTTAGCCTAAGATATTCAAGCTTTGGAAGTTTCGAAATGCTACTTGGTGGCCTAACAAAATTGTTTCCAGAGAGATTTAAAACAACCAAGGAAGATAAGTTGGAAAAATCTTTTGGCATTGATTCTTCAGATAGATTGCAGTAACTTAAATTTAAATTCCTCAATGAAGGCAGACATAATTTTGGCGGCAATCTAAATCCATTAGGTTCTTGTGGAGTACCTAGAAATTGTGTAAATGGTAGCAAAAATGTATTCACCGACTTAGTAACCGGTCCTTTGCAACCAGCAAATGATATTACTTTGAGGTTTTCTAGGAAAAAAACCGATGAAGGTAGTTCTTCAATAGAAGTTTCATTTGCAAAAAGTTCCTCCAAAGACTTCATTTCCTTTAAACCTTCTGGAAAACTATGGAGCTTTGAGCAGCCAGAAACATTCAGAATTAAGAGGGACTTCAATTCACTTACTGTATTTGGAAGACAAACAAGGTTCTTGCAATTTTCTAAATCCAGGCTAAGAAGGGATACAAGAAATCCAAGCGAAGATGGAAGTTTTTTTATAGCAGTCTCCTCTAAAGAAAGCTTTGATAGATTTTCCATAGTTTCGTCAAACTCTGGAAGATGTTTAAATTCACAGCAACCAGAAAGACTTAAACCCTTCAAAGAACTCATCTCTATTTTACATGGAAGTGTTTTTAGTCTTTTGCAGTCTTTCAAATTCAGTAGAGCAAGTTTCTTGTGGCTTAAAAGGGAAGGATGAATCTCAGTTAAGCTTGTACAACCTTCAAGAACCAGGAATTCAAGATTTGGTACACCAACAAAGTCGGGCGATCTCTTTAGAGACTTCGAAAAGCTCAAGTTGATGGACTTCAGATTTTCAAGAAACTGATCAAAATAAAGAATGTAAGAAACTGATCTAAAAGAATTATTATGATAATAATGAATATATGAGAAAAGCATAGTAATAAAAAGGGTGCTGATAAAGAGTCTTTACCTGTGTTCCATGCCAAAGTTGTTCTATTTTGCTACGATACAATTTGATGGCAACAATTTCAACCAAATGATTAGTGAGTGGCAGGGTTCTCAAAGGACAACCACTCCAATCAAGAACTCTTAGTGAACTAGGGAAACGGTTTAAGCCAAGGGGAAGTTTTATTTCACATAATTTGAGTAACCTTAGCTGACTTATTTTCGAGAAGGCTTCAATCTTCCAGCTTGCTTCATATGGTTGAACTAAGTCCATAGCTATGCCTTGAATTTTATCAGTTCCCTATAAAGTCAGATCGATACGATAAGAAAACATTACAGTCCATTTACCACATTCATGTATCATTCAATTTGTATCTCAATACCACATTCATATATGTAAAACCAAACATAGAATAGATGTTGGAATTTGGAATATACCTTATTTTGTCTCAATACTTGATCAACGTCTTTTTGAGACCATAACCTACTGCGTTTTCCAGGATCATTTGGAGATTCTTCAAACACAATATTCCTTCCCATTTCTTGAAGCAAATCATGCATCCACAACTTATTGTCCCCCCTATCCAAAGTTGCCAAAGATCTTTCAATCAAAATGTCAATTCCAATTTTGGGATGATAACCACAACCTTCTAAAATTTCTATTACTTCATCTATGTCCATTCCTTTGAAGAAACATGCAATATCTAGAAACAAATTTTTCTCCATAGATTGTAAACTATCATAGCTTATTTTCAATGTATCATGGATTTTGTAGTGAGGACCACTTCTTATTTGTTCTAAAGCACTATGCCAAACCTCAACAGTTCTTCCATGAAGATGTGAACCTAATACCTCAAGTGCTAATGGAAGACCTCTTGTATATTCAACCACTTCTTTGCACAAGCTCAAATACTCTTCTTTAGGTTGAATTTCTTTAAAGGCTTTCAAACAGAAGAGCTTAAGTGCTTCATTTTTTACTAAGCCTTTAGCCTTATAAGTTTCATGCACTCCATGTGTCATTAACAAGTGCTTATCTCTACTTGTGATTATAACTCTACTTCCTGGACCAAACCATTCTTGCTTCCCAGCTAAATTCTCCAATTGGCTTAATTCGCTCACATCATCAAGAACAAGAAGAACCTTTTTATTGTTGAAAGAATTTGCTAATATCTTTTTGCCATCATGAACATTGTAAAAATCATTGCTTCTTATATTAAGATGAGAAAGAAGTTCCATTTGGATATGAGCTAAGTTATCTGTCTTAGAAACTGTTTCTCTAATGTTTGCAAGAAAGCAACTAACCTTGAACTCGTTTTTGATCGCTTCATAGACTAATCTAGCAATAGTTGTCTTTCCAATGCCACCCATGCCCCATATGCCTATGAAGCGAACGTTGTTTAAGTCCATTGCTAGTAGCGAATATACTTCCTTTATCCGCGAGTCAATTCCAACAAGGTTATCTGTGCAAACCTTCAATTTAGGAATCAATTTTTTCTGAATATGTTCAACTATTGTTTCCACCAATGATGCCTCATGCCTGCACATAGAGGGAAGAAAATGAGAATTGTATTAAACCAAAAACAGAATCTGATTTTATGTTTTGGAAATTCATGGTGAAATGAGAAGCATAAGTATTGCTACTAGAGTTTCAAGTTTAATTTTCAATGCTGTACTACACAATACCATATGTTTCTAGATTAGCAACCGAATAAATGAACGGAACACATCTTGATCCTTTATAGGAATAATGTTTACAACTACCATAATTCTCAGCAAAATGTATAACACAATACCATAATTCTCAACCATCATGTATTGATTTTAAATATACAACGTTAAAGTTTAAATGTTGGTTTGATCTATAGTTCTTATTGATTTTTCTCGTCTAACTATTGGATTATCCTTCTTTCTGATCAACTCGCCTTACGCTCTCAACTCTCATTGTTCATGTGAGTCTTGCAACACGTAGTTTTAAATTGCAGTCTGCGGCTGAAATTTGAAGGCTTTAGAGGTCTCTGCAACGCTATCGCAAGCACAATTGCGACTGCATTGACCACATTTGCCCACATTTTGGCACAACGGTATCGCAACTGCAACCTAAATTTCAAGCCATATTGCCACAAATGTTCTATCAATTGAATCAACATAAATAGAAAAACTGAATGATGAGACAACTAACCGGCCCTTGGAGTCCCAACCAGAGTAACCAGCAACTTCTCTTAAAGCATCTCTCCATCTTTCCACTTTCGTTCTATCTTTCCGGAACTTTTCTTCATGTTTTCTAAAAGCTTCATCAAAGCTTCCTCTCTGATGCCTGACATCAGATGGATCAACACCATAGAAGATTGGAAAAACAGCTTGACCAAAACTCTTACTGCACTCAACAATCTTTTTTAGCTCATCCAAACACCATGTTGAGGAAGCATAGTTTGGTGAGAGAATGATGATAGCAAACATAGACTCTTCAATGGCTTTATTGAGTTCATATGATATCACTTCACCCCTCTCAAGATCATGATCATCCTTGAATGTTTTGATCCCTCTTCTTTCCAATGAAGCAAAAAGATGGTCAGTGAAACCTTGGCGAGTGTCCTCACCTCTAAAACTCAAGAAAACATGGTTGGTCCATCTTGATGTTTGGATGGAAGGAGAAGAAGATGAAGAGGCTTCATCTATAGTGGTATATGCCATTCAATTATGAATTATCCTTACAATGATGATATTATTGGTGCCAATGCAATTCAAGATTCATGTAGATATAAAGAAATGATAAAGTTGACTAAAGAAGTGTAAACAAAGTCTTAAGTCTTTGTAGGAAAGAGCATAGAAACTTGGTTTGCTTTCAAATCCACACCTACTTACTTTGATTTTTATTAGAATAAGGTTCATCAATAATTCAATATTATATATGTTACACCAAACCTCTTTTTTTGTTCATCTAGTAATTTTTATAGAGATTTATCAAAAAGACTTGAAAATAAATGGAGTAAGAGAAGAGATGATGAAGTGAAAAAAAGTTGAGAATGACTTATCAGTAATCAGATTCCATTTTTATTTTACTTTTACTTTATTTTGTTATTCCTTTTACTCTAACTGTTGAATTATTGCTTTCATCAATTACCTTGACACATTAATTTTAGCACCATCGAATCGCAAGAATTTACAAAACATCATGCTTTTGCATGTTCTAGAAGCATACTTTGGGAAAGAAATTACATAAGCTTATACCAAACATGGGATGTGCAAATAGAGGTTCCCTTTCTTAATATTTCAGTTTCATAACATACAAACATAAAATATTGATTCTCAAAATAAAAATCAAATATAAAAAAATTGCCAAACCATGTTTACATTTTGCAAACTCAATTTTGATTCAAACTATCCAAACAACACAAACTCATGAAAATCACTTATTTATAAGTGTATCCAAACATAAATCAATCTATGATCAACTTTCTTTTAACTAAAATCAATTCTCTCGAAATAAATTCTAACAAAATCAATTCTCATCACCGTAAAAAAAACACACGCTTAACCGTGAAACCAAACAAGCACTATTGATGTTGGTAATGCTGAAATTTGCTTTTGATTAAGTCATAAATAAATTTATTCAGTATTATTATCTTTGATTAAGTTATTCAAATTTCCAATTATGTCTACAACATTTTATCACTCAAATACAATTTCCAATTAGTAAACAAATTTTCAACATCTACAAGGAATACAAGTTCTCACTGCATCATAATGCAAGCAAGCACTTCATTGAATCACTAGTATGAGATGGGGACACTACAGTCTTAAAAAAAATAATGGAGGTGAAACAAAGACAAGCCCACGTCAAAAACCACATTGAAAATCCATGATACAAATGAAGTAGAGAAGCGTTATTTGGATATAAAAAAGGGTTAAATATGTTTTTGGTCTTTATAAATATACAAACTTTTTGTTTTGATCCTTTTAAAATTTTCCTTCAACTTTTAGTCCCCCAAAATTTTCCATCTTCACTTTTAGTCCCTCATTTAAAGTAAACTCATATGTAGAATTCATATTATAAGAATCTTTCCCAAAAATATTTAATTTTTTTTTTAACAAAACATGAATTTAATATGAATTTTTTATATTTTTGATGGTTAAAAATTCATATTACATTTATGTTTTGTTAAAAAATTCTAATTTTTTTTGAAAAGATTTTTACAATATTCTACACATTTCTGCACAATTTCATTAAAAAATACTAAATATAACTTAAAAATATAGACCAAAAGTAGTGATTGAAAATTTTATAGGGATTAAAAATTGAAGGAAAATTTTAGAAGGACTAAAACGAAAAGTTGGTATATTTATAAGAACCGAAAACATATTTAACCCTATAAAAAATGAGGGGTAATTGAAAAATAAAAATGTATCTACGTGGTATTTAGATACATTGTCCTACAACAATTTTGTTGTCAAAATAACATTTTTCAATAGAATAATTAATAATTGGGAGTTAGAGAGAGAGAGTGTTAAGAAGGGGGACTAATACTATACAAAATTACAAATCATAAGAACCAAAAGAAGAAGTGAGAATTTATAAGATCCAACGCAGAAGTCAAAGATGTGGAAGCTCACTTACCTTAGCATGTGAACGACCATGATTGATGGAAAATGAGATTCGGAGACAAAGATTAAACATCTTGTTCTTGCATTGGGTCCATTATATATTTTCTAAAATAATTCACGATATTATAATACTATAATACTATAATAAAGGAAAATATTCCATTCTCGTGAACTTAGCTCAGTTGGTAGGAATATTGCATATTATATACAGGATCCGGGTTCGAACCCCGGACACTCCACTTTTCCACAATTAAATTGTGTGAGCTCTAGCCACTAGGCTACTTGACAATAAAAAAAGGAAAATATTTCACTTTTAAATCGAAACTTTTATCCAAGAAGTATTTGATTTTGGCAGACTAAGATAAAAGGAAATATTCCAAGGAAGAGGAATGCTAGGGTCACATCCTCTAACACACTCCACTCGCAATTTGCCATGTCATCCAGTTTTTTAACACCATAACTTGCAACCAGTTTTTTAACACCATAACTTGCAACCGGTTTCCACCATCCTTCATTATATTTATTACTTATTATTTATTATTATTTGGATTTAATTAAAAAATAGTAATTAAAGATTTTCATCTTCCTGCGCTTCAACCTCCCATCCAGAACAGACTCTTCAAGTTCAGGATTAAACAATGGAACCTAAAAACATCACCATAGAAAACATGATCCATACAAACAATTTTTTCGCTTTGGATAAAATTCATGTTTCGAACTTCAATTTCCACAATCTTTTTTCATCAAATTTCAATCCCCACAATCTTTCTTCAATTCAAACATCAAAGCCTGAATCTTTCTAATTAAACTTCATAACAGGGTTCCCATTAAACAGGCCAGATTTGGGTACCTTTGTTTATAGGTTCAATACAAACCACAATCTCTCTCCCTCGTATCAGGTTATCGATCCAAAGTAAAAAAATTGTTTGTATGAATCTGATGCTTATAAAAATCATGAACAGAATACCCATGGCAGATCCACCTTTATAAGAATTGTAGAATTTTCCTCTGTAGAGAGCAAGGGAGTCTCGGAGAAGATGAAGTCAGAGTCTAAGTTAAAGAAAAAATAAAATAAAAAGCGTTGTTATTTCTCAACCTGTAGAACAGGTTAATAGGTAAAAGAATAAAAAATGGAGGTGATGTGGCCTCATGTCATTGGAGGGTGTTAAAAGAGTGTGTTTGAGAGTGTGTCCTTAGCATTTTTCTTCCAAGGAAACATGAGTATCAGATTCTTACCCTTTTAAATCAAATGCTTAGAATCTATAATAGTATTGATTTATTGGAAAATATTTCATTCAATGACTTTGGTATCATTAACGTTGGAGATTTAGATGCACGTTATCAATTTGAATGAATATATATCTTTATTTTCATAAAAAAAAAAAAAAAAAAAAAAAAAAAAAAAAAAAAACATTAGCATTTTCTTTCAATTTTATGGATCAATCATCATTAATGGAAACTTTTTGGCCCTACCACATAGGCAAAAGTATAATAGGATACTTGAGGATAAGAGAATAATTTTTTTGGTGGTTGCTCTAAAAGAAACCTTTAATATACGGTGCTTAATATACTATTTGTTTCTTAAAATAAATAAAAAATACTATTAGCTAGTTGTTTTTTTTTTTTTTTTGAAGAATATACTATTAGCTAGTTTTAAAATATTGTTATTGGATAGTTGATGTAGTTTACCATAGTATATTAGTATGAGTATGCATTAGCTTATATAAGCGTTGTTGTACCTCATGATTAAAATCAAAGAAAATGGTAATCAATTTTCTTCCTTTTAGTTTTGACATCTCTCTTTAAATTATGAAGTGTAATTTTTGCTCGAATTTGCCTGTATTAAAACACATCCACTTTACCTCCACAAATTTATTATTTAGCCTAACAACAACAATCAAGCATTATCTCATCATATACCTCATTTCTATCCAATTCATTAATTTGTAGATCTTTTTTAATAACTTCTCTTATTATTTTTCTAGATTTTTTTTGACTCTAGCGTCTTTTTTACTCTCTATTTGATCTACTCTCCTCGCTACAAAATCTACATTTTTCTCTCTACATGTCTAAAACACATAAGACTAGTTTCTACAATCTTTTCAACTATAGATGTTACCTTAACTCTCTTTAATGTTATCGTTTCTAATCTTATTATGTCTAATCTTACCACACATCCATTTTACCTTCACAAATTTATTATTCAGCCCAACAACAACAACCAAGTATTATCTCATTAAGTTGGTAGGCTACATGGATCAAACAACGCCTTAATGCTCTAACATCATATACCTCATTTCTATTGAACTCATTAACATGTAGATCTGTCTTTAATAGCTTCTCTTATAATTTTTCTAGATCTTCTCTGTCTCTAGTGATTTAACTACTCTTCACATGATCTACTTTTCTTACTATAGAATCTACACGTCTTCTCTACATGCCCAAAATACCTAAGACTAGTTTCTATAATCTTTTCAAGTAAAGATGTTACTCCAACTCTCACTAATGTTGTCATTTCTAATCTTATTCTGTCTAATCTTACCACACATCGAACACAATTTCCTCGTATATGCTACATTTATTTTATTTTTGTGTTGGTTCTTGAGAGCCTAATATTTTGACTCATACAACATCGTCAATTTTACAGTTGTTTGATAAGAATTTTCCCTTCAACTTGAGAGGTACTTTCGTATCACAAAAACACATGAGACCCTTCTCCTTTTCAACCACTCAGCTTGAATTTCATGGTTTACATCTCATTCTGTTTCTCCGTTGTATTATGCTATGTATCCATTATATTTAAATTGTCAGACTTGTTGTATGATATGATTTCCATCATTCACCTATAAGTTTGAAATACTTCGTATTTCGCTAAAATCACATTCAATATACTTTGTTTTGCTCTTGATCAGGTGGAAGTCATATGTTCTAAGGCTCTCCTTCAAGTCTCCGACGTCCCATTTAATGCCTCCCTCGACTCTCTATATCATTTTCAAAAAAATATACATCTTGATGCTAGATTTTGGATGTCTTTCATAAGTACATCAAAAACTAAAGTGTAAAGATAAGAGAACGGGGTTGAACATTGGTGCAATCTTTTTATTATAGGAAAGTTGTTGATGTCTTCATCATGTGTCCTCATTTTAGTCGAGACCCCCTCATACATAACCTTAATTACTCGAATATAAGATATCATAACTCCTTTTCAAGGGTTTTCCACAAAATCTCTCTGAAAACTTTATCATACGCCTTATCCAAATCAATGAAAACTAGATGCAAGTATTTTTTTTTTTTTTTTGTATCCATTTGATATCGCTCCATCGTATCTCATATTAAGTAGGTTGCTTCAGTGGCCGACTTCCCAGACATAAAACCAAATTGGTTATCAATAACTTATGTTTCTTTTCTCAGTCTTCATTCAATCACTATTTCTCATAATTTCATGGTATAACTCAAAAGTTTAATCACCTGTAATTTTTAATTTTTTTTTATATATGTCTCTTGTTCTTAAAGTTCATAATTAAAGTGTTTCTTCTCTACTCATCAATCATTTGATTTGACCTCATAATTTCGTTGAAAATATATTTAAGCGAGCTAATGCCTCTACCTCCAACATTTTTCCACACTTTAATAGATATATTGTTTGACCCAATTGTCTTGTCATTGCCTATTATTTTCAACTCTTCTTTTACCTCGTATTTTCGAATTTGCCGATAGTAGTTATAATTTGGATCCTTCTTTCTAACGCTTAGCCTATTAGAGTATAGTAATATCTCATATCCTTCATTAAATAAGTTATGGAATTTTTCATCTATCCTTTGTATCATTTTCCTCAATCAAAACCTTATGTTGTTCATCTTTAATACATTTCACCTAATCCAAGTCTTTTTTGTCTTTCTTGCATGTTCCTAGAAAACACCTCTCTCTCTCTCTCTCTCTCTCTCTCTCTCTCTCTCTCTCTCTCTCTCTCTCTCACACACACAACTTTCATAATAATTTTTTTTAAGAGAATCGGCATTTTTCACACTTGGAGCAAGGCTTAAATCATTTCCTTTTGATTCCAATTTTACTTTGAACACTTCCACTCCACTACTTTGAACACTTCCACTCCACCACTAAGATTCATTACCCCTAGGTCAAACACCTATTGATTCTTTAACATTTCTTTTGCTACTTTTCTAATCATATATGTCTTTTTATATCACATACTTCCTTGTAGCTTCATGAAACCTCCCTCTAGAATATTTTGTTGGAAAATCCTTTTGTGGATTCTTCTGTTTGCCCTCCTCTTAACTCTTACGTCCATAACAAACACTCTATGTTAGATAGTTAAGCTCTCTCCCGATATGACTTTACAGTTCAAACTAAACTTTCAGTCTTATTTCCTATATGACGAAATATATCAAAGAATATCTCACATCACTCTTGTATGTCATGTTGCTCATATTTTTACCTAAAGCACATATTAACTATAGTATGATCAAAAGCCGACGTAAAAATCAAGATGGACTTACCCTCTACTTTAGCTTCACATAGGCCATACCGCCATGCAAACCCTCAAAACTTATCGATACACTCCCTACATGTTCACTTAGATCCCCTCTTAGAAATACTTTTTTTTTTCTAGTGGTATATCATGAATTAAGTCTTCAAAATCCTCCAAAAACTTTACTTTAACGTGATATTTTAATCCCTATGTTGCCTAAGCACTAGTAATATTAAGGGGGTGTGTCTTGTTCGACTACATATTTTAGGGTTATGACTCGATCTCCTATCCTTTTTACATTCAAAATATCCTTCTTCCACTCCTTATCAACAATAATTCCTACATCATTCCTCGGTCTAATTTTTCAAGTGTACCATAACTTAAATCTTGAACTATCTAATTCTTTTGCTTTTCACCCACCCACTTAGTTTCTTGTACGTACATAACACTAGTTCTCCCCTAACCATAGTGACCACTATTTCCACAAATTTTTCTGTAAAATGTCTATATTCCATATTACAAAATGAATTGTACTCTCAAACTAACTTATTACCCACACTTACCCGTTCATGAAAATGTGGGAACTCTTGTTTATTTTCACCGCATCGAGGTGGCAATGAAGTAACTCTTGCTCATTTGACATTGTACTTGAGCTATAAAATGTGTTGCTTTGGACAATGACCTATAGCATTCACACTATTACATATTTGATTCATGTCATAAAGATTCGACTAACTTTTACATTAGTTGTTGAGGTTTAATTCAACCCTCTCTTTTATACGAGCTTGAGACCGGCTATGCATGACAAGACTAATATAGGCAAGAACAAAATGTATTATTTAAGTGTAAATCGTTTTATATTATACTTACATCTCTAAAAAGACTAAAACATACAATTAGTTCAATTCCCTCCAAGGAGAAAAAGTATTATTAATTCAATTAAAGTGAATTATTTGCTTACTAACACGTGGGTCATTGATGTCTTTGTTTGGCCAAGAACATCCAAAACGTGACACACCAATCAAACCTCAAATGTTTGCCACTATCGATTAATCTACATGCTTATTTGTATAATGGTGCATCCTTTTCACCCACTTCAAATTTCATAACCGTGATGGCCTCTTAACCAATTCATGATGACATGCTGGTTGGCCAGGGTTCTCATCACCGACGCACCATATTTGTCGTATTTCTCTTTGTCCTCTATATACTATGCTATTCATGAGTTTATAATTTTTTATAAGCAAGTTTAAATGTTTAAGCTTCTAAAATGTATCATTTTTTTTTTTAAAATACTTACAAATATATTTATATTTACCTTTAAACTCGTATTCATAATCCCTTAACTTCAAAATCTGTCCATTTACCACTATACAAATTTTTTTAAGAAGTCTATAGAGTTATTATTATTTTTTTCTTTCAACTACCACTATAATTTGTTTAATCCTACGTAAATAAAATAATACAGCACCCATCTTTGAGATGGAAAGTAGTTAAATTATTTCCCACAAAAATCCAAAAGAAAGTTGCTATATATTCCACACTCACTGCCTAAAACCGAACCTTCTCTTTCCTTTCCCCTCACTTTCTCATTTCCCACATACACACACTTTCTCTCTCTCTCTCTCTCTCTCTTTCTCTCTCTCTCTCTCTCTCTCTCTCTAAACACCCATATTCCGATGGGTTTTCCGGTAGGCTACGCCGAAGTATTCTTCCCAAACCTATTCCTCCACACTTTAACCCTCCTCGGCCTCCTCCGAAGCTTCGTCTTCCTCCTCTTCCACTTCCTCGGCCTCTCCGATTTCCTCGAAACCAATACTCACCACACCGGAGAAGAAGCTACATCCACGCCGGAACCATGCAAAAACCCCTCCGTATCGGCACTTCTGATTCGGGAATTTTTACCGGCGACAAAATACGGTGAACTCACCGACACAGAAGAAGGTTGTTGCTGTGCTGTTTGTTTGTTTGAATTCTCCGAGGAAGAAGAGATACGATGTTTGAAGAACTGTCGACATATTTTTCATCGAAACTGTGTGGACCGTTGGATTGATCTTGATCAGAAAACATGTCCACTTTGTAGAACAGGTTTTGTTCCTGATGATATGGTTGATGATTATAATCAACGTCTTTGGGTTGCTTCTGGTATTAGTGAGTTTTATAGTTATGCAGATTATACTTCTTCTTTCTAAGTTATTTTTTGTTTTAGGGTAGGGTAGGGTTTGTGGAATTATTATCAAGATGAAATGTATATAACAAAAAGAAATGAAGATATAAAGAAAAAGAAAATTTTGTACGATTGCATTTGTTACTTTTTTTATTCATGTAGTTGTTGGATGTGCATCCTTTACGTTTCTTAAAAGAAAACAAACTATAAAGAATGTGAAATGATATTAGAATAATCATTTTGACAACTTTCTATTTCATATTCATATTATTTTTCTACTTTCTCTCTCTATTATTTTGATTTTTGTGTCACGAATTAAATTTGTTTGTCCAACAAGTTATCACAAGAAATATTTGTTCAAATAACATTGCTCATAAAGAATTCATTCACGATATATTAGTTGGCTTAGGATTAAAATAATGGTTCTTTTAAATGTTTTCATTCATTGTTGAAGGCACCACATATGTTGGAGATTAGATTAGAAACGAAAATAACATATCTATGAGAATCAAAAACATGTTAAAATAGATAGATTTTTGATACTATAAAAAAATCTTTTAATACAACGCCTTTTTTTTAGAGTATAATATAATGCCTTGTTTTTAACAATACAATACAGTCACATTTTCGAAACAAAGATTAAATTGCTTAGCAAAAAATATTTAGAGGATAATTGTTTAAAGTTTAATTAAAAATATTAGAAAAACTGGACCAGAAAAATTGTATTTTTTTTTTAAGTAAGAAAAATTATATATTTATAGTGATAAAAAAACTTGTTAACCATTTTCTTTATGATTGGTTTTTTAGATTTTTTTTTCAAATGTTTGTATAGAGATGATGACCAGGGAGAGGATCTACATAATGATCCAGCACAATACCTCGTGTATTATTGAATGTTGGTGTGTCATAATAATTAATAGATAATTAATTAATTTTTATTATTTTATTTTATGAATGAAGTCACATAAAGGCTTAGGATAAAGGGAAAGTTAGACATTACTTCCGCAAGCCATTTGTGATCAAAACATATGCTTTCAGCACCAATCTATCATTTTCTCTAAAAAAATTCGAGAAACGACTAAAATTGTTTTGCATTGATCTACTATATATATATATATATATATATATATATATATATTTTTTTTTTTTTGAAGGAACTATATATATATATTTGGAATTTGCATTTTAGTTTGGAGCAACATTTTTTTTTGGGTGAGATTACCATGTTATAGATATGAAATTTCGATTGCTGTTTAGTAGTGACTAGTGTCCGTCAGAGAACATGTTGGGTACACAAAATGAGTACTCCCCTTACAATCGAATTTTCTCTATACATAAAAGCTAAAATTAGAACTTCTAACCAGTTACTTAAGAGCTCAAATCTCTTATCACTTGAATTAATCTATTGTAGGTAATTTAATTTATATATTCAGCGATAAATGAAACAAAAAATTATGTATTTTAAAAAATATATAATTTATACATATACTATAAGACCATAATAATGTATGCAAATTGTCTTTTTACACCGAATAATACGCACCCTGATATAAAAAAGCTTTTTTGCATTAGTAAAACATCTATACAAAAGACTTGTGTTGTTTTCAATCCTCTCTTGCTAAATACATAAAAAAAAAAAAAAAAAAAAAAAAATTACTAAATTAAGTGAGATCTCTCAAAGTTTATTATTTTACACATTCAAAGCATTAACGTATCCAACCTTTTTTCTCTCAAATAAATTATGCAACCCTTACAACTTGAAAGATCAAAATAATATTTGTTTTTCTTTCTTTTTTTGGTCAATAAATAATATTTGTTTTTCTAATAAAGAAAGATAGTAAAATTTTGATGATTGACTGCGTATAATTGGATATTCACACGAGCAACCCCAATAAACTGAATTTGGATGATACACTTCTCAATCGTTACTTCTATTTTTAATTAATTTTAACTACGTCATATGTAGTAGAACTCAAATTCGGAACAAATTACTACTCAATTCAGCGTGGAAACTTGTATATGTTCATTATATAATAGTATTTGCGCAGACATGGTTGTTGCTTATCAATATTTTCTTGCTGATTCATATTCATGGGTGAAACTTGGACCGTAGAGATTCATTATGTCTTGATAAACCTCAAAATTAAAAGAGCGTGTGCATATTCATCAATTTGATGTGTTTTTGTAGTGTGATATCGTGATACAATTTGAAAATCGTAATATAAGACAGAATATGAATGTGTTTCTGGAATCATAATTGTGGTGTGATTGTAAAAATCGTAACACGATTTTTAGATAAATGTGTAGTACAATATTATATACGAGAGTTTCATCGTGACACGATTTTGTTGAATTTGAACACTATATAAGCATCATCTGACACATTTGTTGAGAGAGCTTGTGAATCTCATGGAAACTAAAGGATGAGATTTTTAGGGAACTTAAAAACTAAAGGTTGGGGGTCTTTGGGTGAGATTCAAATTGTCCAAATATGAATTTTGGAGAACTAAAAGAGAGGGCTCTTGGAAATTGGTCGATGCCTTTTGGGGAGAGGTTCATTGGGTAGGAAAACACATGAGTGGAGAGTCATTTGTAAACATTTTTGGTAAGTTCATTGAGTCTATTTTTCATGGAAGAGATTGAGAAAATGGTAGAAATTAAGTATGTCCTTGAAGAACTTGTTGAAGCTAATTTCTTATAACCGTTTTGTATCTCTTTGTAAAAAAAAACTCATTGATAGTGAATTGGAGATATTCCTCCTCATAGTAGGTCATTGTTGGACCGAACTAAGGTAAAGAATTCTTTGATGTTGTTTTGTTTTCTCTACTCTCTTTATCTTGTTTATTCATTGGTTCGATTGTGGTTTTTCTTTATACTTGATTGCTAGATTAGATTTAGATATGTTATTGTTGCTTGTGGTTATTTTGATTATCGGTTGTCATTGATACTTGTCCACTCATCAATATTTCATTAGTGTGAGAATTGGAGTTACCGAAAGGAAATCTTCATATCAATAATTAAATTTAAAGTTGCAAATAAATATTGACTTAATTGGTAAGGAGATGACTTATCAATAAGGCCGTGGGATTAATTATCGTTGCTAATGTAAAAACATCATTGATAAATAATTTATAAGTATATTTGTTAACACTCATTTAACCTTGAAATATGTCTTGAGGAGCCACCAAAAATCCAATTCATCTAAAACTTATTCTATTAAAAAAAAAATAGTAAAGACATGTTTATATTTGACAAGTGGATTTCATCAATTTATATTAGATTTACTAATGTGAAAGTTGATCTCACCTCTAACAATATACGAGTCATCTTTATCGTTATTTGCCACTTGTCAATGCTTGTTGAAGCAGGCCACTTATCAACTTGTTATATTTGAAATTAGAAACAATAAAAATAAACTATTATTTGAAGGTCAATCTCTTAATTCTCTCTCTCTCTCTCTTTTTATTTTTTTTTATTTTTTTTATTTTATAAAAATGGTAATATTATTTATGTAATTCCTTAACTTATTTTTCAGAAATGATTTTGTTCTTTAATTGTATTGTATTGTGAGCTCTTAGTCTTTAAATTTATAGTTCTTCACAATTATTTCATATTAATCTTAAATTTGAAATTTAAAATTTAAAATGCAAATAAAAAATATGAAAGAACCAAAATAACATGAGAAAAATATAAAAGATGAAATCGTTGTCTGGAATTAAAAGAACCACAAAAAAAATTTAACTAAAAAATTTAAGATAACGAGAATGTGTTCAAGATAGAAATATCACTTTAAAATTAGAAAACAATGACGAAATAATTAACGTTAACCTTCCTCGAGTGTCATTAGTAAAACTCAAACTCGCAATTAAACAAAATAGTTGGAGATTTCGTCAATCTCATTTTAAAATGCAACGGGTTGGATGTATTAAAAGGAATGAAATCTAAATATATAGTATTATATTTATGGTGTCGGATCCATATATGATCTTTTATGGTCACTCACTCATGCTTAATTAAACAGCAACTTTCTTATATTTTAAACCAAAATAGGATTTATTAAAAGAAAAGAATTCAACTTGTTTCATTTAGGTAGCTTCTAGGACTTAACTTCCGGGCAATCTAACATTTCCAGTTATATTTATGAAAGTTAGGTGGCTGCTAGGATAAAGTACATTCACCATAGAGTAGATTCATATTATAATATAATTTTATGATAATTTTAAGAATATTTAAATGGAGTGTGAAAATAAAATAAAACAAAAATTTATCAATGATTATTTTGATAGGTTATCCATACCTATGACATGAGATTGAATTCCTTACGATCACCTCTGCTTAAAACGGTGAACTACTCTCTCTTTTTAACTTGTAAATAAGTGATGACATGGTCTATCCCTCTTGCACTTTACACGTTGAGATGAATATTTAAATAAAAGTTATGATAGTTGTCTGATTTCAATTAAACAATCTAACTTGTGGACCACCATTTGATACGTTAACAAAATGAAAAAAAAAATGATATTTGTACAACTATTTTGTGACAACTTTCTCTCTCATACTCATATGATATTCTTATTCCCTCTTTTACTTTTTCTCTCTTCATTATTTTTGACCAATAAAAAGATAGAAAAACAAAGTTGTCACCAAAGTTGTCATCAATTTGATGTACAAATATCACTACTCTAACAAAATCACACAGTCATGCAATCATGTTTTGGTGACCGTTTGATTAAGATTGGATGGTCTAAATTTTGAGTTCGGTAATTTTAAAACTAAACATTAAAAATTAAATCTGTTTTTTTCTTTCTTTCTAAATCGTATGATTAAGATCGAACGACTATTAATGTTTTGATTGCGTGAGTATAGACAAAATATGCTGAAAATTATATTTCTTAACTTGTATGAAACGACACATTTTTCAAGTGCAACAAGAAATTTAGGTACAACCAAATACGAAAAATTTCTAAATCTAGAAAAAAGTTTGGTGTTGTTTGTATGATGTTTTTTTTAGGTTGGGGTGAAGGAGGGGAAGGATGGGTGTGGAGACGAAGATTGCTAGCTAGGGAGGAGGAATTAACTGTGGGGAGTATAGGACTTTGCCTGCTTATGTTTTTTTTGCTGAATTTTATTACAGATAGATGGGAGTGGCTACCTAGTGTGGGTGACGGGTATACGGTTCATGGTGTGTATCAAATGCTTACGCGGCAGGAGATGCATAGTTATGACACAATTTCCGCAGACATATGGCATAAAAGTGTTCATTTGAAGGTCTCTATTTGTGTGTGGTGTCTTCTTCGTAATAGGTGGTCTACAAAGGATAACTTGGTTAGGCGTGGCACTATTGCAGACGACTCTCAGCTATGTGTGGTTGGTTGCGGTTTTAATGAATCGGCAGATCATCTTCTTCTCCATTGCCCCATCTTTGGAACTCTTTGGCAACTTGTTAAGGATTGGATTGGTGTTTCTTCCGCGGATCTTTATCATATTAACGACCATTTTACTCAGTTTTCTTATTCTACAGGAGGTTCAAAACGACGACGAACATTTTTGCAGCTAATATGGCTTTGTTGTGTTTTAGTGTTGTGGACAGAGAGGAATAACATGCTTTTTAACAATAAAACTAAATCTATTCCGAAGCTGATGGATAAAGTGAAACTATTGGTGGTTGAAAACTCAAAATGTTAATTTTATTTTGAGCAAATTACACTCCCGTCTCCTAAAAGATACTTGAATTACACTCCCCTCCCCTCTTATGTTAAAATATACACTCCCCTCCCCTCATATTCAAAATATATTCAAAAAAAATTGACTCCCCTCCCCTAAGAGAAGCTTGAATTACATTCCCCTCCCCCCTTATGTTAAAATCTACACTTTACTCCCTCAATATTTACTTTTTAATTCTAATAATCTAGAAAAATAATAATAGTCTAACACACTTCGGGAAAAAAAATAGTATTGCAGGTCTATTTTAATATAATAAAAAATTGAATACATTTTTTTCGCTATTTTTAATTCACAATTTCATTAACATGTATTTTAAGCCTTATTATAAAATATGAAACAATCCAAAATAAAATTAAAATATGTGAAAAATTACTAAAGAAAATAAATCATGATTATTTAAAAGTTAATTATATACTCTAAATTATCAAATCAATAGAAAAATATTTAAATTTAATTATCATTGACATTTCAATTATAAAGAAATGAATTAATTTTTCTTAAATGATGATTCAAAATTAATATATCGTAAAAGGCTTAATTAAGTTTTTAGTCCCTATAAATATTCACAGTTTTGTTTTTAGTCCCTACAAAAAAAAACTCACACTTTTTAGTCCCTGTGACATTTTCCTTAAGCATTTTAGGGATTAAAAATACTGATGAAAAAATTTTATAGGGACTAAAAATGCTTATGAAAAATTTTATAAGGACTAAAAATGTTGATGGAAAATTTTATAAGGATTAAAAAGTGTGATTTTATTTTGTAGGGACTAAAAACAAAATTCTGAATATTTATAGGGACTAAAAACTTAATTAACCCATCGTAAAAATATTTATTTATCTTAAAATAGATTAAAGTGTAGTGCATATTTAATTATTAAGGGAGGGGGTTGTAATTCAAGAATCTTATAAGGGAGGGGAGTATAAATTTTATTTTTCATGGGAGGGGAGTGTATATTTTAACATAAGAGAGGAGGGGAATGTAATTCAAGCATCTTTGAGGGGAGGGGAGTGTAATTTACTCTTTTATTTTTGGTCATTTTATGTGTGGTTGAAACAACCCTTTGCTTGTTTGGGTCTTAACTGGATTGTTCTGTTTTTTCCTTTCGGTTTTGTGATGTAAAACTATTTTCCTCCTCCTTGCACACCTTGTGCTATAGGGAGCGGGCTATTTTTTATGGTTATATATATATGTTATTTTGACTTATTAAAAAAAAAGTTTGACTCATTTTATATATGTGGTATGTCAATCTCGAACCACAATCATCAAGATTGAAGAACTAATTTTCATTTAAGTAACTTATAAAAACTAATAGTATTTTTAGATACAAATTTCTTCTAAAGTCAAAACCCTAGATACAAATTTCTTCCTAAATTAAAACCCAACTAAATCTTCTTATATATTAAAGTTAATCCGTAAGCCCTAATTTTAACCTAAACCCTATTGCATAATTTTATTGTTTTAACCCTAATGCTCACACCTAATCTTCTTATCTTCTTATTATATATTAAAGTTAACCCGTAAGCTCTAATTTTAACCTAAACCCTATTGCATAATTTTACTGTTTTAACCCTAATGCTCACACTTAATCTCCTATTTTCATGAACAACCCCAATGCTCACACCTAATCTTCTTATATATTAAAGTTAACCCGTAAGCCCTAATTTTAACCTAAACCCTATTGTATAATTTTACTGTTTTAACCCTAATGCTCACACCTAATCTCCTATTTTCATGAACAACCCTAATGCTCTCACCTAATCTTCTTATATATTAAAGTTAACCCGTAAGCCCTAATTTTAACCTAAACCCTATTGCATAATTTAATTGTTTTAACCCTGATGCTCACACCTAATCTCCTATTTTCATGAACAACCCTAATGCTCACACCTAATCTCCTATTTTCATGAACAAAGCAAATCAGCATCGCTTTATTTCCCCTATTTCTTCAAAACAAATCGCCCTATTTCTTCAACAAAACAAATCGCCCTATTGGAATAAAAGGATTTTGAAAGATTATAGCAACATTTTTTTTGTTAATATTACACTTTTCATCCAAATTAGAACTGAACTCTCTTTGTTAAATATCTACCACAAAATGCACCTGAATTTTGCAATCTATATAAACAGGTGGAAGAAACATTTCAACAAACAGTTAAAGCGTATCATTTACGGTAAAGGCCAAATATTCGATAAAAGGAAAATTATTTAAATAAAACATTTTACACGTTGAGGATAAGAATGATCTATTTTTAGGTACATAATATAACATTAACATATAATTTTTACAAAAGAATGAAGTAACATTTTGTCAAAAAAAAAAGAAGATGAAGTAACATACCAATAATATAACACTGACATATAATTTTAACAAAAGAATGAAGTAACACACGATTGATAAAAATAAAAATTAATATTTTTAAGGTGAATAAGTGTGGTGTCTGAGGTTCGAATTCCAACATCTGCATATATTTGGGAGCACATATTTCATTCTCTTTGATATGCATTGAGATTTGTTTTTGTCTACTACATCTACAATGTATATGATCCGTGCGGCAGCACGGGTGGAAAGTTAGTTATCCTTATCCTTATTATCTAATCCTAAACTACAATGCACATAACAATTGCAAAACCCTAATCATTGGCTTTGAGCGGGAAAATTGTTATTTAACCACATTTAATGGCATTTTTGAATTTCAAATCATGTACCCTTTTGAAATGTGTGCATATGTGCCTAATTAATGCAGATTTTGAAATTCAAATATCCCACCACTTGGAATTGTGCTCGCTTCTTTCCAAGGCATGCAGTTACCCACTTCTCAATGCAAAGGCATCTGAACCAAACAAACCTATTTCCTTGCATTTTGCTCTTTCTCCCTCTCTCTCACACCCATTTTTCTCTAATCATAAAAAGTCAGCGATTTTCAGTCCCTCTTCTCTTCTCTCTCACTCCAGTTTTCTCTCTAAAAAAAAAGCCTCTTCTCTTCTCCCACGTTATTTTTTTCTTCATTTTCTGACATTCTTCTTCAATTCTCCATCTCTCTCTCTCATTGTTTCTCGCGTAGCTCTTCGTGTCTTAGTTTGGGTGTTCTCTTCATCGCCGGTCAGCCTCACCAAGGCAATAAGCATCTTCAAGTTTTATTGAAAGAGAATGCTTCTATGCAACAAAATTTTCAAGACCTTCGATCCCTCGGTATGCGTTTTCAGTTTCGTTACGTTTTGATTGATTTTAATTTCACGATTAGGGTTTTGGTATCACCGGTGTTGTTTTGATTGATTTTTCCGATTTGATAGGAAAGGAGCTTGAATAAGGTGGAGTTCTCAGTGAATCGGCACTGTCGCGGAAGGTTTTTCTTTTCATCAACGATCTTCTCTCTCATTCTCTCTCATTCACTGCTCTTCTCCTCTCTCATTGACTTTTTGTATTAAACTACCTATACATGTTGTGATAAGCTTTAAAGAATGTAATCCAAAGTTTGTTCTTGCTATGAAATTTTCCATTGAAAAACTGCCACTCATGTTTTTTGTATCCTATTATTCCTACTCCATGAGTATCTTGACATCATGAGCCATGAGCCACTATCATCACGATAATGGGTGTGAATAACTAATATGAAATATAGTTCCATTAGATGTAAATTTGCACAACAAGTATTGTCAATGTTATGATAAAATAGTGTGCAAATAAATAAACTTTACATAAATTGATAAAGATTGTCTTTTGAGAAAATAGTGATAGTTTTGGTATACTTTGTCGAGGTGGTTTCTGTTTTTTGTGGTGTGTTCTTGAGGGGCAGCAGGCTGTGTAGTGCATCTTTGTTGGCTGCGTGAGGCTGCTGCTATTTTAGATAGCAGGTTTTTGGTTCTGTCACTAGGAACCGTTGTGATGTTGGTGTTTTAGGGGCTGCACCTCTTTTGTTTTGTGCCTAGCCTTTTTCTTTTGTTTTCTTTCCGTAATCAAGGGGAAGACGTATGCGTTTGGTTTGTGTTTTATAGGATCCTGATGTTGTTTATAGCTCACTGGTGTCCTTTTTAATGCAAATAATTAAATAAACTTTACATAAATTGATAAAGACTGTCCTTTGAGAAAATAGTGATAGTTTTGGTGGACTTTGTCGAGGTGGTTTATGTTTTTTGTGGTGTGCTCTCGAAGGACAGCAGGCTGTGTGGTGCCTCAGTGTTTGCTATGTGAGGGTGCTGCTCTACATGTATAATGTTTTTCATATTCGAATTATTTCAAATTGCAAGTAATTTAAATTGAGTTTTAAGGTAGTTTTCTTTGACTGCAAATATAAGGGGCTTATTTCACAAGGTTACTTAGATGTGTATATTCACTATTGAAGCTTATTTTGAGTTTCCATGATGACTTACTTTATCGAAATCACGGTGTGCCGCCGCGATTTAGAAAAAGTTATAGGGTGCAGCTTTTACAATAACTAAAAGTTAACTAATGATTTGCCTGAAGTTTCTAATTCTTTTTACTCGTCCGATTACAGTCCCTCTCTGATGATTTTCTACAACTATCAGATTTGATTGAATCAACTAAGGTTAATTATTTTGTCCATAATTTTTGCAAGATAACTCTTCAGTCTACTGTTTTAGGTCAAAATTAATTTATTTTGTGTACAGAACAATAGTTATGCAGACCACCCATTTCAATAGGATAATGTCAAAATTAATTTATGCAGACCATCCATTTCAATAATCAATAATGTTTGTTTGGGTTTGTTTGTATAATAGCAGGTTTTTTAAGATTTGTTTTGTGTATAATGTGTCATTTCACTCCATGTAGCTAATCTTAGTGTTTGTTCATGAATAGAAAGTGGCTCATAAAACAATTTAAGGGTTCGATTGTTCTATATTATTTTTGCTCATCTCTCTTAGTGTTTGAAATTAGTTCAAAGAGTGGTCTAAAAATTCTGCTAACATATGAGGATGACGCTTGCATTGATAGTTTTCAAAAAAAAAAAAAAAACGCATCGTATACACATAAATTCCTTGAAATATAATTGTATACACAACGTACACTACATACGAGGTCAACTACGTCGCAATATCCAAGGTGACCTCCATGAATGGGTTGAAGATTTTAATGACCGATGATAATAGTAATGGCATGAATAACACTTCAAATGTAGTTATAAGGAGATTTTATGCAATCTACCGATTTAAGGTATTTTTTTAATGTATTTTTTTAGAAACAATTTATTTTGTACCGCAAGCATATTTAATTTCAATACATTTGCATGTTTTGTTTCCAATCGAAATGACCCGTGCGACAGCACGGGTGGATGATCAAGTTGAAATATAAAGTAAGTTTTCTACAAGCACAACCCTAAATCAACCCTAAAAAAAACCCAAATAAAAAATATTTAATCTGACCAACATAAAATATAAAAATAAAAAAAAATGCTTTCTTTTTTGAAAGAATCAACTAACATCGTCTAAAAAATCATTGACGAAAAACAATGAATGTTTTATAATTGGAGTGTCTACAATTGGTTCACTCACATTTGACATGTAAAGGAGTGTCTGTCTATAATGTAGTACTAGTACTCTCCCTCCAATTATAAGTACTAGTACGTAGTTCTAGTTGAAGCATTTTCGATACATAATGTATTCTCTCCGTTATATTGCTTATAAGAAACAAAAGGAAATTATATATTAAGTACAATGTTAGTTATCGTGAAAGAAATGATCACGAGCACATCATGACAAGGGGCACAGGCTACTCGCAAGGGGTAGTTTGGCTACCCCAACTTTTTCATTTTTATTTAAAGGCTTTCTATTGTTTTTTAATTTTCAGAGAGTATGAGCATATGTATGTTTTAAATTTAGTTCTCATGATAAATTATTTGTAAAAATTTAATAGAAATATGAAATCAAAGAATATCACATGACTGATAAGTTTTACCCGAGTAGAACCAATATCACAAGGAAAATGGAAATAGGGCATCATCACAAGATTTTACAAAAGCAGAAATCAAGGCAAAAATTTAAGAGAAAATGCATTTATGACTAAGAATAACAATTTACATCAAATGCCACATTATTTGCACTATCATTGTCATTGTCATTATCTTTATCTTTACCATTTACACTAACAATACCACTACCATTAATCTTCAAGTTATAACCGTTAACGTTACTTGCAACAACAAAATGATCATTCTCCCCTTTTTTCGTCACCGTCATTTGAGAATTTAAGAGAGTACGAAGCTCCATGTGCATTCCTAAAGAAGACCAGAGGATTAATCCTTTCAAAGCGTTGTTGCTATATGACCAAAGGATTAATCCTCCTCTTGTGAATATTAGTAAATGTCCTAACATCTTTTGATTGATGAATCGATCAAAATTCATATGATACCTAGTTACAAGTTACATAGAAAATGAAATTCAATTCAGGAATAATGTTATTAAAATATTAATTAATTTGAAACAAGATAGGTTAATGGTAGGAAGAATTTGAAGCACCTAAGTCAAATGATTTGATGCAATGGGAATAAGAAAATCGGAACACAAATAGGATGACACCTAAGTTAAATTGTTAAAAGCGCACGCTTTCATTGATTTAAGGACTTAATTTAATACACGCGGTTATGAGGTCATTCATCTAAGTAAATTATACTTTTCATTTAATTTATAAAATGATACTCCTTCCGTCCTTGAATAAGTGATCTATTTGTAAAAAAAAATTGTTTCAAAATACTTGACCTTATCAAATTTTAAAACAAAATTTGACAATTTTACTCCTTATAATTGCTTGTATGGCTCCATGTAAAAAAAAGTGTGTCAGCTCTATTGAGTAAATAGTGCCAACTCTGTGCAGATTATAAAAAATGGTTACAACTAAGTAAATAGTGCATGCCAAAATGAAATTGTGATTAAGGAAAAATGTATACATACCAAAAGGAAATTGTGATTGAGGCAGTGGATCATCTGAGAATATATATAAACATTACTGGTAAAATAAATAAATGTATAGTGTAAAAAATAAATACTCCTATGAGAATATATCGTACTACGTAAGATAAAAAATTGCAAGTGATTGTAGCAACACTTGAATTTGAATTTATACAAATAATCTACACATACCATTATTTGAATTTGATTGTAGCAACACTTCTCCTATTTGTGTACCATCTTCCATAAATAGCTCATCATTCAAGTCAAAAGAAAAATGACTTGGTGAAGAAAATTGAATTGTTGAAGTAGAAGGACATTGATTGAAACTAATGTCTAATTCTTCAACAATAGCATTCAAATCGGGTATGTGGTATTCTTTTTCATCTTGGTTGTCTTCATAAGAATTGATAATATTTTCATTTAAATCTATTTCTCTCAAAGACATTTTCTAAAATGTTTTGCACATATGATATGTTTATCACCACTATTGCAAGTTTTTATAGAGTAAAGTTGGTGGGAAATTTAAAATAAGATTGAAATTTTGATTAATGTTTTGGTGGGAAATTTAAACTAAAAATGAAATTTTGGTTAAGCATTTTGAGAGTGCATTAGTGGTTAACGTAAAACAATCAAACTTTGGCTAAAGATTTAGATTGGTGCATTAAAGGTTGGTTTACACTACAACTAAGCCAATCAGAATTTGGTTTATTGCTTCAAGTTTCATGGCATAGCAAAGTTTATTTATTGGTTGCAGTAAAAGTTTGTAGTGGAACAATTAAAGTAATTATTATTTAAAAGTGAAGGTTTAAAAATAATAATAAGGGCAATTCAGTAAAAATATCATTCTCTTCCTTTCATCTTTACACTTTTCTTAATCTGTGTGAAATGATCAAGTAGGTCACTTATTCAGGGACGGAGGGAGTATTATTTTATGGGTTAAATATATTTTTGACCCTTATAGATATGTCAACTTTTTGTTTTAGTCTTAAAAAATTTCTTCAACTTTTAGTCTTTAAAAAACTTTCAATCTTCACTTTTGATCCCTCATTTAAAGTAAACTCATATGTAAAATTCATATTTTTGAATAAAATTTTTTAGAAAAAATCATAATACTATAAGAATCACTCCCGAAAAAAAATTAGATTTTTTTAAGAAAACATGAATTTAATATGAATTTTTATATTTTTGACAATTAAAAATTCAAATTTAATTTGTGTTTGTTAAATAATTCTAATTTTTTTGGGGAAAATATTTTACAATATTCTACATATTTCTACATAGTTTCATTGAAAAATACAAAAATTAACTTAAAAATAAGGACCAAAAGTAGTGATTGAAAAATTTATAGGGACTAAAAGTGGAAGGAGAATTTTAGAAGGACTAAAATGAAAAGCTAGTATATTTACAGGGACCAAAAATATATTTAACCCTTATTTTATTATGAGTATCTTTTTTCAAATTAAAATATTTAATAAATAGAGAGGATTTGAACTTAATTTCTCATCTTTTTTTTTTCTTTCTAAAAGACTAAAATCTTATTGTAATTAAGCTGCTAAAAAAATGTAATAGTTTTTTTTCCAAAAAAAAATGCAATAATTAGGAAGTTGGTCGATTGCTTATTATTTTTTTACTCAAAAAGCTAAGAAAATTAGTCAGGATTCTAATTAGGAATTTCATATTATTCAATTGCTAAAAATATATTCATAAATTGGTCAAAAAGAAATTTTTAGTAAAATAAATAAACTTGAATGTTATACTTACTATAATATTTTAACTTTTTCCGGTCAAAAAATTTGTTAGAATTCTAAAAGCATTTATTACTATTTTTTTTCACCGTCAACTACATCTTGAACAAAATTGCATTCGTCATACCTCAACTTAATTTCATATAACGATTTCGTGCTTATCTTTTTATCATGTTATATTTGTCCTTTTGGTATGTTTGCATATGAGTTTTCAAGCATCAAATCTAAATTCATATGAAAGCATGAGTGAAGAACCATAAATTTGAACATTAAGAGATTATATCAAAATGAAATCATAGATTTGCATCTTGAAAAGTCATTTGCAAATTGATTAAATGACGAAAATGACATGAAAAAAGATAAATGACGAAAACGTTATCTGAAATTAAATTAACAGAGGACGAATTTAATTTTGCCCATTTTTTTACTAGTTTGAATAGTGGATTCAAAGATATTCAAATGGATGGAGTCAAGGTAATGCATTTTCTGATATGCGTATTATTGGTTCCATCCCCTATATTCCATTTGAAACCTTTGAGAACAATTAGTCGTTAAACGAAATCCAGACACATTACTAATCTCTTAAGCTTTGCTGTAATGTCCATTCTTGGATACAAGTAACATAGCAGTTACTTGAGATGTTAGCTATATATTTATTTATTTATCACTTGAGATGTCAGTTCAATGGTAAAACTTACATTTTAATTTCAAACGACGAAGTTCAAATTCTCTCTAAGGTGGTTGTAACATGGCAATTAGTTTTCACTATTTTATAGTAGTGTTTTTTAGGTAGTACTTCAAGTAATAGTTGGTAGCTTTGTTCCTCTCATTTTATCTTATTATTCTTATGAACTATTTTGTCCAATTTAAATTTAGAAGTTTAATTTCAAATATATCATCTAAAAATTAAGAATTTGAATTTCTTCTTTATTATTAAAATACATTATCCTTTCTTTATATGGATAAAACACCAATCAAGAGACAACCTGGCCTTCTCCATCTACTATAACCACATAAATACACATTGTTCTCTCACTTAGAAATAATTTATATGTAAAGATTCACCACACACCCAAATGACCAAAGGGCTCTCTCTAGTCTCTATCTCTACCTTTGCAGTTGTAAGAGAGCAGTTTGTGGAATTTATCCACATCCATGAAACCAAGCAATGATTTTATGGCTCTTTATTTGACCAACATATACTAAAAGCTAGCTAGCTCCAGAAGCATGGATATGGATAGAGACATCAGATACGATATGTACACTAATACACCAACCCGCTAATATTTTGAAAAGGTCGCATAATTCAATGTAAATATATATGTGTCAGTGTCGTATCAGTGTCGGACAGAACACATGTCTGATACCGAAATACGCCTAATCTGAGAAGTGTCGATATTTCATAATGCATAAAAGAGAAATCTCAGTAATCATTCTGTCATATTGAGTCATGTACTTTGGTCTGAGAAATCACTGACTCATTGGTCTCAGTCCGACAAGTAAGATAGCATGGCCATAATGGGGAGAGTGAGTGGGTCTCTGAATCATAGAAACTCTGGCATGCAAACAAGGATTATCAAACACAGTACTTACTTGTCACTTGTGATATATCTATATATAATCCTTACATATATCATTTATAGAATGATAAAATGGTAATCAAATTCGTCTTTATCTCTTTATATGATATTATTCACTTAGTTTCAAATATATATATCCCTCACATTACTAAAACATAATATAACATTACATATAATCCTCATAGCAAATACCAGCTGGAGGATAAATCTGAGCAAATATGGAGAATATAAAAGTGTGAGAGAAGAAAAGAAGATCTTGATAGAGAGCATAGCTCACATACGAAAAGAGAAGGGACCCCGGCTAAGCAAATGTGAGTATCAGTCAAAGAAAATCAGTGTTATCTGCCATCTCAGTCACTACTTTTGCAGCATCTGGAAAGTGGATAAATAAAAAAAATGAAAAGGTTTTGCTAAGTTATTGGATTGTGTTGTACAAACTATCTCAAAATGATGAAATACAATGCCCTTCTTTTCCCCACTTGATCACTTATCTAGAAGTTATATTTTTGTACTAAGCAATACATTTTGAGACTTAATAATATGGAGAATGCTAACCACTGCCCTAAGGGCATTGGTTAAGCATTCAAAATAAGTAAGTTTTTAAAAAAAATTGTGTAATCATTATTTGATCAAAAGTAACATCTTATATTTCTAAGACAAAAATTTTATTTGTAGATTCCTTAATCATTGCCCTGAGGGCACCGGTTAGGAAGACCCTAATAATATATACCTTGAACCTTATATAGTGAGAAATGTTTTGCATCTAAACACACAAATTCATCAGCTATAAACTGAAAAGTTTTGCATCTATACTTCATTTTTAGCTAGCTAGGTTTAGAGTTAAACTACACAAGAACATTATCTCTGTGTTTTTGTTCTTCTCTTCATTCATAGCAGCATAGGAAGTGAGAAATTAAAATTAAACTACTAATATTGATTTGTGGAATTCTTCATGTCTTCATTACTGAACATAAAATTAATGTCAAATGAAAAAACATAGAAGAAACCCTGTTTCATTACCTGGATAACAATTAACCAAACTGTAGAATATATGCTTTTGAATTTCACATTTATAGTACTATTGTTGAAGTTCTTCAATTCATTTAGCTTTGATATGCAGACTTTAAACAGGAAGAGGTTAAAAATTCAAATTCAAGTGGTACATAGATACTCTTTATTTGAATTATAGAATCCAAACCATATTTCGGATTGTATAATATGAACAATGTGAAAATTGAAGGCAAGCCTAGAGCTATACCGATGTTCGGTGCTTGTAAATATATGGTTCGACAACTACAATCTGAACACCTTTTAGATAATAGAATATGAAATCTGTCAAACCCCACATAAGATCATTTTATAAGTAAAATATAGTGTATAGATAGACACATTTTGGATTATATAATCCGAAACTTTAATAAACAGTTTAAATTATATATAATCTGATTTTTTTTTTTAGACAACATAGAAATTATATTAAAATAGAAAAAGGAAGTACAAGACTGGGGGCAATGACCTTACCAGTAAACCACAAAATCAAAACCCAACGGGTGATACAACAATATGGTACAAAGTGGTAAAATACAAACAACAACTCCAAACAATCACTGCCACGGACAATCCAGCGAACCCACGTATGAGCGCGAAACCGAATTGCAAAAATGATGATCCATATTGATTTGAACATGCATACAAGAAAATTATAAAAAAAAATAATAAATTAAACCATATGAAACAACGCATGTGAAACATTGATTAAGCAATGTAGTACAAATATTGATAGGTTATATCAAAATATTCAAAGACAATTTCAAAACAAATATTGTTCAAATGTTACATTAACAACATAAAACTACTGGGTAGCCCTAGCACCTCTACTACCCCATACCATGCCTACGACGATACATGTTCCCTTCATGAACCCCTTCAGAATTGCATTCAAACTCTCATAAGTTGCACTCCCCTGCTCGACCACACCACTACCCATGATGCGTCTCTGATGTGCCCTAAATTGTTGGTCATGTCTAACCTCTTGTTTAGGTGGCCTCGGGATATGAACATCCTCTAACGGAGTTATGATGTATGAATGTGAAATGGCAGAAAACCAGATCATGTATCCAGATGTTGTCCCTAGACTAGTTGGAGCAATTAGCAAACCCAAATCCTCCACTCTCAGCACATAAGTAATATACTAAATGTAGCGGTGATTGATCTCCTACCCGATCATTTTGAAACTTGAGATGTCATGTGGATGTTGGGGATGGTTTGGACATAACCAAACTGGTGCAGTACCTGCTCCGACAAATATCAGACCCGACAAGGTCCGTATTTGAGTCATCCAGAGTAAAGAGTTATTCGCTTGAATGAACATGTCTCGCGGTAGTCCTGATATGGGTTCATGAATACAGAGCTAAGATCCATACATGTGGTCTTGATGAGCTCGTGTGGGATCTATAAACACTTGATCCTTTAAGAAATATAACATCATGGCATGTGTGTGTAAGCGTGTCGATCCTCCTTGTATCCAACCCCAATAATCTGTAGCCCCGACTTCCTAAAAATGTAGGAATGTCCAAGCCTGTATCAACACCAACATATCAGTATAAATAACATGTTTACATGTAAATAAATAAGCAACTTATTATAGTTTATACCTTTAACAAGGTGAACTATCCATCCATCTGTGAAGTCATATAACGGTCTCCACTATTGAGCTCCTTGTACAGGTAAGCAAAGGTATGTGTAACCGGAAACCAGCTCCAGGTCACGGAAGCACCTCATGTATGCCACATCCACATAGTTAGTGCTCGTTTCAGTGAAAAGTATGATACCTACCAAGTAAAGCATATATATATGGATAGCATGGTCTCTCTTCACCTGCATACCTTCAACATCGACATCTTCCTAAGCGTCAAACTGCTTCCTAAATACGTTTCTTAAAATATGCCCTTAACTAGGCAAAATGCGAATGAACACCCTTCGTTTTTCTCACCTGATACTCAACCTCAACAACATTAAACTCCATAAAGTGTCACTGTCATCTTCTCAATTACAAGATGGAAGCTAGAGGTCTCCTCGTTCGATCTCTCAACAAAGTAGATAACAAGCAATGGTCAAGAATAGGACAACTGACATGTTATAGCCATTAAAGACCTCTAGCTCGTATAGTGTCTTAGAACCATCGCTCTTGTATCTTATCTAAATTTTCATCATGTAGAGTCTGAAGCTTTTTTCCATTGTTAATGCATTTTAAATTGTCACTTCACTACGAAAAATAAAAATTTATATCAATATACGCTTTAGTTCAATTTACATTAATAAAATAAACATAGCCTTCAATTTACATTAAAATATTGTATATAAAATGAAAGTTATAGAATATTATTACTCGATTAAACATGTGATAAGCCACATAAAGACGGTACAAGGTGAGCACAAACAAGTCATGTGGGCCACCATGATAGTCATCTAGCGGTTGTGGATTCACCTCCATGTTCTCCTCCATATTGTCATGCACAGGCTAGGGCTTGGGATGTGGTTCAGACTCGTTCACCTGAGATGGTCCGAAGCTATAAGCATGGTGACCCCTGCCCTCGCGTTTTCCCACTATCCCTTTCGTTTCATTCCACTTCGCCCGCTCTCACCTAGCAGAAGTAGTCATGGTAGCTCTCTCATTTCTAAGGTGGTATATGTGTTTTATATCTGAAACATGCAAAATCACAAACACAATTAACAAAAATCCACAGAATTGTCAAAACCAACATATGTTGATATAATTCGGATTATAAAATCCGAACATGTTCAGTAGTTCAAAGGAAAAAAATTGTGACCCCAACATTGATAAATCGAGTTAATATGACTTACATTGTGCTTGTTGTTTGAAAATGCTTGAAATGTGATGCTTTTGAGAAACAAAATCCTCAAAAATCACCCAATGTTGAAATTTTGAATTTTGGGGGTGTGAGAAAAACTTTTATGGCATAAACACAAACTTTTAAATGAGGAGAGGTTTCTGATTTCAATTTATATATAAGAAGGGTTCAAATTATAGAATCTGAAACATGGTTCAGATTCTATAATCCGAGCAAATGGTATTTTGGAGGAAAAATAGGGCGTGTGAGAAACTTATACGGTGGAAAAAGTAAAAGCCTTTACAAATAGGGAATTCATTTTCCAGCCTTCAATGTTTCTCACGCGCCATTCAAAATTCCAAAAATGAGATTTTACCCTACTTTGAAAGTGAAAAAAAAAAAAAAAGTCATGATCATTTTAACCACGGTTCAATTGTGCCTAACTTTTTTTTTTCACGGATTCGGATTCTAGAATTAAAAAAACGATGGTCGGGTATATCAATAATTTAGAATCTGAACGCCCCCTATACATGCATCAAATCCCTCTTATGCCAAAAAATTAAAGAAAAAGTGTTAAATTTAATTTTGACCCAAGAGAGGTGCGAAGCATGTATAATACTTGTTTTTTTCTTCGGAAAAAGCAGTTAGTCACGGTGGAATCGTGGTTCAAATGGTTGTGGCCAACTTTGTACTCAACTAATCTTAGATAAACTTTGATACTATGTTAGAATTTGGATTGATTAGGACTTAACTTCTATAATTTTTTTTTTTATCAAGCAAAAATGGAATATATATATATATATATATATTAACCACAAAAGCAACTCCTCTAACACAAGATGTGCCAAAAGAATTACCTAAGGAACAAAGTAGCAGTTACACAACCAACAAACAAACCATTAAGTGATACCCAAACATTGAAACGGACTTGAACACCACCTACCTGTGCCAAACTTAAAGGCAGCCTTTTTGGATTTCATACAAGCTAAAGACAAATATTTCACTTTATCTAGCAACCTAGGCATAGGAGTTACAACATTATTGAAAAGCCTATTATTGCGCTCATTCCATAAGACCCACACGCACAATAGCCAAATAAGTTGAAGGAATGATCGCTTTGCTTTGCCACCACCTGCTAGATGCACGAATTGAAAAAAATGATCGACTATAACATTAATGTCGACGCCTATAATGCCCAACCAATGACGCACTAGGGGCCAAAATGATGAATAAATATTATAAGATATAAACAAATGATATAGATTAACTTCTATAAAGTTGATTTATATGGTATAGATTACCTTCATTTTTAGTCACATATTCAAGTCATATATTCAAGTGTAAATTTTCATTCTCCCTAGAAATACTTTCTAACTCCTTGTTGTTTACAGAATATGACATATACATCATCTTATCATTATTTAAAAGCGAAAACTATTTCTTAGGTTTATTAAATAATTGATATATCTGAACAATATAATAGACTAGATACATCAGTTAATCAATAAATTATTTTAAAAAGTTGCTTATAATAATAACAATGATGCCATACTCCCCTCAAACAAAAAAGAGTAGTGATATATGTAGAACCATTTGTGACAACTTTGATGACAACTTTTATTTTTTCTTTTTTCATTAGTCCAAAACAATGAAGAAAGAAAAATGAAGAAAAAGAATAAGAATATAATGTGAGTATATGTGAGTATGAGAGAGAAAATTGTCAAAAAGTTATAATAAACTAGTTGTCATTTCTCAACAAAAAAAACAATGATGCCATACTTTAAGATAGATACTAGATAGTATCGACACGTCATAGTAAAAAGGTATTGTCACCAACATAAATAGTTAAATTAAAAGCTTATAAAAGAAAAGAAAATATATTTTTGAAAGGAAAGAAAAGATTATAAAAAATCAAACATTGAATAAATATTTTTTTAAAAAGTTAGTATTTTACAAAGCTTGTGAAAAAGAATGTACATTATTCAAGAAGGAAGATTAGATAATTTAATTTTGGATTAGTTGTTATTTCATCCTCTTATTTTTACCATTTTACAAAATTGACTCCTTAATTTTAAATTTCAACAGTTTAAATCACTCCATCTACTTTATTTTTTAGAGAATCCCCACATCAACTATTTGATTTATATATGTTCATATTACACATTTTAGATGATGTTTTATGATAATTTTTTACTTTTTTTTTTTATAGTTTCATTGAGGTTGATTTTTTTTACTTTTTTTTATATAACTTATCATCAAGTTTTTTATGAACGACCAACTCTCCTCAAAAATTTAAAACTAAATTCAAAATATAATATTAAAATAAAAGCGACTTGTATCATATTATCTAAGCGCATCTTTTATTTGAAAATAATCAACATTGCAATTAAAACTAATACTCTATTGCCTATTCTTTTCGGATGGGAAGATTTTCAAGGGTAAAAAGGAGAGATAAAAAGAAAGTATAAAATAAGGTTCATGTGCTTTCAATTATCTTACTCTTTTTATTGTTTACCCACACCTACCCCCACAAACTAGAGTGTTTGTATTTTTTCAATCTTACAAAAAAAGGTCGATATATATAGTGCCTTACCCTTGCAAAGGGTACAGAAGAAAGTGAAAGTAGATGAGGATTCGGAAAAACACAAAGCTTTCCCCTCTTCTATTCACTTGTTCACCTTCACTTTTACAAAATGGTTCATTTCCAGTTGAAATTTTTCAAACCCATGTTTGTCAACTTAACCAATCTCCATGGGATGTGATCCCCTTTGCCTCCAACAACTCCTCCTCAATCCAGGTTCCAAACTTCTTCTTCTCTTCTCATATTTATTAGGGTTTTTTCATATGCTTTATTAGGGTTCTTAATACTCTTCATGTCACTGAATTATTTTCATCATTTCAACTTCTTATGCCTTTTTTGCTTCAAAATAGGTTAATGGGTATCTATGTTCTCTCTCATTTCTCACTATTTTCGATTTTGTTTTTGCTTCACTTAGTTCCAAGAGCAAGATATTTTCACAAACGGGGATTCCTTTGGAGCTCTTGATGAAAGGTAAACATAAATCTAGATCCCAATTCGTTACCTTTTTTACTTAACTTGCAAAACCCATTAGGGTTTTTTTTCTACTTTTTTTTTTTTATCTTCAATTATATAAATTATCAATACGAAAATCTTTGTGTTTGAATGAATTTTTGTTTGTTTGATAATGATGAAAAAATATAGTGTGGATTCGATGATGGAAACTGATGTTGTTGATATTGATAACAACAAACCTGCGATTGAAAATTTTGAAATGATGGTGTTTGATGATAATAAGGTGGTTAATAATAATGGTGGCAGCAACAAAGGTTTGAAGAGAAACTGGAATGGGGGCGGCGGCATTGAGGCTCCGCGGCGTGGTAGAGGCCGACCGAAGAAGTCGGTGGGTTCGGCTTCGGGTTCAAATAATAATGTTGATAATAGTGTTGATGTTAATGTTGTTACTTGTTCGGAGGGATTGGATTGTGTTGAAGATTATGAGGATGATTATGATGATTCTGGTGATGATAATGGGAATAGGAGAACAAGGAAGCCAGTGAAAGAAAGGTCCCTAAAATCCTTAATGTGAGAAGGGATATTTATATAGGGTTGGGGTTCAATTCAATGTTGTATTGTTTATTTGTTTGGTGATTTCCAACGTTGTATTGTTGTTCTTTCGACAAGGTTGTTCTTATTGTTGTTGTTGTTTTAATTTTGGTGGTATTTAGGTTGGATTATGAATATTTTTGGGTATGATGATATGCTAATTTAAAGAAGTATTATTGTTATTATTTGACTGATTTAAAAAAGTATTAAAAATGAGTTTATGAGATTAAAATGCTTTTTAAAATACATAATTTAGTTTTGGGCTTTTTAATATCCATGCATATACAAGTTTTAATGGTTTGCTACCCGCACCCCCTTGCAAAAGATATTCCTTTCTTTTTCAAGCCACCATTCTCTCTCCCTCTGAACCAACCTGATGTCACTCACAATCGCCGCCAAAGTCGTATTTTCTCCATTTGGAAACACAAACTTATAGAAACATGAGATATTTTCTATCTCTATTTAATGAGAAGTATTCTAGAGTATTTTCTAGTCTTCTATGTATTTTCTCCACTACATGATAAGAAAATTATTTATAAATTTAACCTCATTTTTTAAAGAAAAATTTAGTATCAAACCAAAGGAAAGATTAATCCGGATGACCAATCACATTGTCACTAGCGAAGCTTCAAGCGAAGCCAGAACAAAATCTTGTATTGATTGGTCCAACAAAAGAATTGTTGATACTTGGAGGATTCGAACGCGAAAATTATAGAGCATCACACTTTTAAGTCTCAAACCTACAACACCCGAGACCAATCCTTGAGGGATATAAAATATAATATTATTTAAAATAGTAATCTAATAAAATAGAAATCTAAATAAAAAAAATAGAATTTGATATTCTCCACAAAAAATTATATTCCAAATTCTTATGTTTTAGTTTTCTTAATAAGTTTGATATTATTTATTTTTTTGCTTATAATTTGAGATGGAGGGAATATATTTTTTAATGTGTCTGAAAAGTCAAATGTGTTTCATAAAAAATGTATTAATCTCCCTCTTATCTATATATTTATTTATATACCACAAAATTCCAAAGTAATTAGTTTTGACTTTTTTGTTGAATTGATTTAACAATTTTAAAATTTTACAGTTATGATCCATTCATCAAATATTTGATCTAAAATATGATAATATTATATGTTCTAAATAAATTTTTAAATTGTAAAATATTTTATATTCATATATCACATTATTGAAAATATTTTCTCATCACCAAATTTTTATTTCAATAATATGATGGAGTAGATGGACCAAGACTATTAGATATTAAACTTTTAATCTCAATGAAAACCAATATTTGTCACATTCTGAAATGTGAAAATCCGGATAATCTAAAATATTATTCCTTTTAACCTTGCATTTCGAGATTTTTATGCTTAACATAATATTTTTACCATGTTTTTGTATTTTGGACATGATTTGAGCATTAATTTTCGTATTTAATGTATTCTGATTTCTGCTCACCGTGCAGGGAATAGCTTTGGTTGCGGTTATAAAAACAAGGCATAGAAGCAGACATTTGAAAGCTTAGGAATAGAGCTACAAATTTGATGTTGAGCACAAAGCCCGGTTTGGACGTCATCCACAATAATTGTTTTATAAAAAGTAGCACAAGGCAATTAAAAAGATGGTCTGGGACATAATGGCATGCCTAAAGGAATTAGGTGGGACATGCTTTCGTAATTCAAAGCTTTTAATTTAGCTATGGTTGCGAAGCTAGGCTGGAATTTTAATGCCAACCGGATGTGCTAGTGCCTAGTAGCAAGAATCTTCAAAGCAAGGTATTTCCCTCCTGCTTCTTTTTTGGATGCTAAACTTGTTTACAATCCTAGATTTTCATTTTCCTGACGTAGCATTTGGAACTCTCGTTAAGTGAGACTTTGCTAAGTTTAACTCCTTGATTATAGTCGAGAGAAATTGTGTTTATGCACCTGATAGCATAGCAGCATACCCTTCGAGAAGAACAGTTTGGTAAAAACCAGTGGTGGGATGGCATAAGTGCAACATTGATGTTTTGTTTCATGCTTCCAGCATGAGGACATCATTTAGCTGATGTATTCGCAACTCTGATGACAATTTTGCGTAGGTTTAAAGCAAGTGGAATCAGATGCCCATGTTAGTGTTGGAAGGGGAAGTAGTAGCACTTTTGGAAGCTTTGCAACTACTAATCGTGGAGCTTTCGAAATTCATGATATAGTTGCTATCTTTATATCCTAATTTTGAAGTGAAATTTATTATGTGACTAGTGAATACGGTGATTCATACGTTAGTTAAGAGAGTTTTTTCTTAAGCTAGTCACCATATTTTTTATTTTTTTTATCCTTTTTGTATTGAAAAATTTCTATTCTATTTAGTGATAGTAAAAATGGAAGAATCAAAATTACAAAGGATGTTAAATAGTGTCTTGAAATATTAGTTAAGAAAATAAAAAATATAAGCTTGATATTGAAGATAATATTTTTTACACTTTTAAATATTTGATTACGCAAATTATATCTTTAACTAATGTCCCATGAACACTAGTTAACATTTTTTAAATTACAATTAAGTAAAATTTTTAATGCTTTTCAATTCATGGAGATCAAAATTTCTCTTCAATTTTTATCATCATCGCAACCGTTGATCCTCTTAGGCTCCAAATGGGACCCAATCAAGTACAAATGGTCCCATTGATTAAATATTGTTACGCGGGCCAGACTTGTTGGCCATTCTTACAGCAAGCAGGAATATGTGTTTTAATCCACGCGCCTAAATTTATTACAAGAATATAATTTAAACAAAAATAAAACGAAGAAAAAAAAGTAGAAAACGTATTTTTTATTTTTTTAGTGGAACAAACAGTTGTGAATTAGCGTTATGATTTGGATAGGATGGCAGAAGTAGATAGATTTCTAAATATAATTTCTCATTCATGAAAATATTATCATTAAATATAAGTATATTTTCAAATTACCTCATATATGTAAATATATAATTTTTAGATTCATTATAAATGATGTATTTGACCTATATTATGGTTCAAATATATGAGGTATTTAATGAACCTTGAAAAACAATTTATTTATAAATGTGATCAAAACAAGTATATTTCTACTTTAAATAAACCATTAATTAATACGAATAAGATTTTCAAATATGAGAAGTCAAGAATAAAGTTTCTTAAAAAAATCAAATAATTATATACTCCATGCATTTATAAATATATATCGCAATCAACTATTTCACTAATGTTATTAATACACAAGTAGGGTTGCAAATGAGTCGAGTCGAACCGGACCTGCCTGAGCTCGGCTCCACTCGATAAGAATTGGTTCGGCTCGAACCTCGGCTCGAGTTCGCCACGAACTATTTTTTCAGCTCGAGTTCAGCTCGTTTAAAGTTCACGAACAGTTCGGTTCAGTTCGTCTGCTCAAACTCGTCCAAATTTTTTTTTTTAAAATTAAATATTGAATTAAAATAAAAGTTCCCACAAGCATGCATATAATAGACATAAATTATATAAAGTTAAAGGTTGCATAAATACGAAGAAAAATATCTGATACATGTAGCAGAGACAAAAAATCCAACAAAATTCATAATATTATTTTACTTTTAAACTTCAACTGCTCTTCCCTTCAAGACAAAATTGTATTCAGCCACATTTGAATTAAACAAATTTAAAAACTAACTCAAATTGATTTATATATATAATCCATAATCGAGCCATCTCATGAACCTAACGAGTCGAACTATATGTAGCTCAAGTTCAGCTCATTTAATTAACGAACTTAATTTTCAGCTCAAGTCCAGCTCGTTAGGTTCATGAACCAAGTTCAACGGATTAAATATCGAGTCGAATGTCGAACTATAATCAAGTTGGTTTGGTTCATTGCCAAGCCCTATACACAAGTATCCTTCAAAAAAAAAAAAATACACAAGTAGTCAACCATTTAATACGTATTCGATGATTAATATCATTATTTAAAACAAAAAATTATACTCAAACCCTTGCTGTCACCCATTTCTTCTTCTTCTTCTTCTTCTTGTTAGAGGGGTAATTTAGGGTCAATTTTGACCCAAAAATCACCCCTTCAAGTTGTTTTTCTTTATATCCTAATTGAATAAGTCATTTCACATCTTTTCAGTTTTCTTTCGTTTGTTTTTGTGATTTCGTCGTCTCCGCACGACTCTGCTTTTTTTTATTTCCCGTCTTTGTGCGGTGTGTTTTTTTATTTCCCGTCGCAGTGCGGTGTTTATTTGATTCAGGTTGAAAGATTAGCTTTGAGCAAGTGCATATCTGATCAATGACAATGACTTTGGCGTCGTCAACGTTGCAGATCCGGAAATATGAGTATTCCGGAGACTTGAATATAATCATATTAGTCGTCATATTTGTAGGCATAGATACTTTGTCGTTTTATGCTATTAACATGGATGTTGTGAGTTTGTTCCCATATTCATCCTTTTCGTTTTTAGCGAATTTGGATTTGTATTGTATCGATGTACTCCATCAATTTGAATGAATGAATATCGTATACTTTTGTCAAAAAAACAAAAACAAAAAATTATAAAAATATTCATCGAGACAAATCAAACATCTTTTATGCTAACATTTGTCTTTATATATTAGTAAAAAATATGGTCAAAGTATGTTTTATTAATAGTGCAATTGCTAAAATTACGACATGTTTGCATATAAAAAAGATCTTAAAATGAACACATTAACCAGACAACAAACTTGTCTTGATGAATATAACTCAATTGGTATGGATGTTGCAATATGCAAAGGTCGAAGTTTGAACTCTAAATCCACCACATATTTACGTGAATTTATAGTCATAAAACTACTTTAAACCAAAAAAAAACACATTCACAAAAACAAAACAAAAAAGTCTACACTACCAACTTTTTTTTAATAAGATTAATGATAAAAGAAAAAGCATTCTTGCTAAAAGTAAAATATGAACACATTAATTACATTATCAACTTTTCATGATAAAAATAAAATATAACATATGTACTAATATTTAGATATGGATGATGTATCATTTGAAAGAACTTGAATATATTTCTGATAAGAACAATTCTGAGTAACTTTTAACTTACCTCTTGATTGAATTATTAGAATTTTCCCTAATAATCGGAGGGTTTACACAAAAGTTATATAGAGAAGGTACTTAAACAAAAGAAGGTAATTTTTTTTTTTTTTTTAAAAAGCTACAAAAATTGTAATGACAAAAATAACCTCCATTGATATCTTTAGATGGGAACAAAATCAAGTAAAAATGGTTCACTTTCATGTTGAACGGAATCTAGCATCGATGCTTTGGGTGGATACACTGAGCTTGTCACAACGTGATCCTTTCCTTGTTTTTTCTTTGTAAAAACTAAAAGCATCACTTTTTTACAATCATGACCCTACAGTGTTTGAAGATACTCCCTCTGTTCCTTTTTAATTGTCACTTTTGCATAATTTTTTTGTTTCTAATTAACTGTCACTTTCAAAGTTCAATACAACATTAAATGTTGTTTTGCCTTTATTACCCTTGATTATTTATTGTAGAGAGAGAAGTAAATGAAATGAGATATTAAATGATGAAGGTTATTATAGGAAAAAGATGAATTGTTGCATCAAAAGTAGTAAAAAGTATTTGTTGTCTTGGTTTGTGTAAAAATCTCAAAAGTGACAATTAAAAAGGAACGGAGGGAGTATATAGACGCAGCCATACCTTGAGTAAATCATGAATAAACCTAAGGGTAAAATAGTCCAATTGAAACAAAACCCTGATTTTTATTATTTTTTAGGTTTATCATCGAGGTGTGTGTTTGTGTAAGAGAAAAATCAAAGAAAAGAAAAAGAAAATAGATAGAATAAGTGAGATCTGTGAAAGTGAAAACCATGTGACACAGTATATAAAACCCATTTTCCATTCACTAAAAATTACATCATTTTTTCATTCATAGATTTTTTCATATGAGGATTCGTAAAAACGCTAAACTTTCCCCTCTTCTATTCACTTGTTCATCTTCATTGCTACAAAATGGTTCATTTTCACCTCAAAATCTTCAAACACACATTTGTCAGCTTAACCAATCTCCATGGGATGTGATCCCCTTTGTCTCCAACAGCTCCTCCTCGATTCACCAGGTTACAAACTTCTTCTTCTCTTCTTATATCTATTAGGGTTTTTTCATATGCTTTATTAGGGTTCTTAATATTCTTTACATCACTGAATTATTTTCATCTTTTCAGCTTCTTATTCCCTTTTTCCTTCAAATTAGGTTAATGGGTATCTATATTCTATCTCATTTCTCACTATTTTCGATTATTTTTTTGCTTTGCTTTGCTTCACCTAGTTCGAAGATGAAGAAGATGGTTTCAAAAATGGGGATTCCTTTGGAGCTTTTGATGAAAGGTAAACATAAATCTAAATCCTTTCCAAAACCCATTAGGGTTTTTATCTATTTTTTTCTCTTTCAATTGTATGAAATTTTCAAAAGGAAAAGCTGAGTTTGAATGAATATTTATTTGGTTGATAATGATGGAAACAATAGTGTGGCTTCGATGATGGAAACTGAAGTTGTTGATGTTGATAACAAACCTGGGATTGAAACTTTTGATATGATGGTGTTTGACGATAATAAGGTGGTTAATAATAATGGTGGCAGCAGCAAAGGTTTGAAGAGAAACTCGAATGGGGGCGGGAGCATTGAGGCGCCACGACGCTGTAGAGGCCGACCGAAGAAGTCGCTGGTGGGTTCAGCTTCGGGTTCGAATAGTAATGAATTCTATTATTATTCTGGGTTTGGTCCATCGCGGAGGAAACAACGAAAGGGTGATTGTAAAAGTGAAGGTGAAGATAACAAGAGTGTTGTGGAATTAGGTTCTACTAGTAGTGATAATGTTAAGGTTAATGTTGGTGATAATAATGTTGTTCCTAGTGTGGATGCTAATGTTGTTACTTGTTCGGAGGGATTGGATTGTGTTGAAGATTATGAGGATGATTATGATGATTCTGGTGATGATAATGGGAATAGGAGAACAAGGAAGCCAGTGAAAGAAAGGTCCCTAAAATCCTTAATGTGAGAAGGGATATTTATATAGGGTTGGGGTTTAATGTTGTATTGTTATTTTTTGGTGAATTTCAACGTTGTATTGTTTTTTTTTTTTTTTTTGACAAGTATTGTTGTTCTTACTGTTGTGTTGTTCTAATTCTGGTGATATTTAGGGTGGATTATGAGTATCTTTTAGTAAGATATTCTAATTTAAAGAAGTATTATTGTCATTGTTTGACCGATTTACAGAAGTATTTGGTGATATTTAGGGTGGATTATGAATATTTTTTGGAGTATGATGATATTCCTAGTTTTGGGCTTTTTAATATGCAAGTTTTAATGATTCACTATCTGCACCCCCTTTTCTCTCTATGCGAACCACCATCTGGTCTTCATACCCAAAGACCGTCTGGTCATTTTTCCAGTCACACACAGCCTGATGCCACTCACAAATTGCCGCCAAAGTCGTATTTTCTCCACTTGGAAACACAACCCTATTGAAACCTGATATATTTTCTATCTCTCTATTTGATGTTTAAGTAAATCTTCTATTGTATCTTTTAGTCTTGGAGTATTTTCTCACTCCATGATAAACTTCTAGTCTTGAACTTCAATACTCCCTCCGTTTTAAAATGAGTGTCACTTTAGCAAAAAAAAATTATTTTAAAATGAATGTCGTTTTCAACTTTCAATGTAAATTTGACTTGTTTTTTCCATCTTTACCCTTCATTGAAATAATAAAATTAAGAAATAGAAACATGTGCTGCCGTCAATTGCTTTTTCCTTGTTACCTTGGAAAACGTGAAACACATATGGGAAGAGTGCCAAACGCCCATTTTACTTGGCTTATAATGATACATCTTTCATTGAAACTTGTGGCTACATGCGGTAAACTTGATTGTTCTTTAAACTCACAAATCCTAAACTCACCCTTTATATATATTCTTAAGAATGAGAATGAGTATGTTTTATCAATGAAAATGGAAATGAAGAGAGATGCAGTTGAAAGTAATACTAATGATTTTGAGTTGCAAAGAGTTGGAAATGAAGATTCTTTAGGTTTTGAGAGAGCTGCAGAGGAAGAAGATGAAGACTATGAATGTGAAAGAGTAGAAGATTCTTTGATTGAGGAAGCAAATGAAGACAATGAACGTGAAATAGTAGAAGATTCTATGGATTTTGAAAGAGTTGTAGTGGAAGAAGATGAAGACTATGAGTGTGAAAGAGTAGAAGATTCTTTGATTGAGGAAGAAGATGAAGATGGAGACAATGAACGTGAAATAGTAGAAGATTCTATGGATTTTGAAAGAGTTGTTGAGGAAGAAGATGAAGACTATGAAGATTCTCTTACAGAGGAAGAAGATGAAAATGATTTTGGACTGGATTTTGAGCTAGTTGCGGTGGAAGAATATGAAGGTTTACAAGAAGAAGAAAAAAGAGAAGTTGTGGAGGCCATGCTAAAAATTTACCTTCCAATACTTTATTAAAACATGATATAAATGGTGTTGTGTTTTTGTTTATCGCGAACTTTAATTTTATGTTGGTTTCTGTTGTTGGTAAGACATGTTTTATTTATATCAATGCTAGCAGCTTTTCTTTTCCTGTTATATGCAAAGCCAGCTTTCCTTTATTTATATCAATCTCGCATTTTCCTTATTTGAGTTGCAATGGAATGGCCACTACATACCCATTATTCAAGTCAGGAATTAAAAAAATGTGTAAGAGAAAATTACTCTAAATAAAGACAAACCATCATATAACATGTCCATTTAAACAAATAAGTTACATCAAATAATCAAGAACATCTTGAACCAATGTTGGGTCACATTTCATTCGTCTCGGCAACTTGCCTTGACGTTCCAGCATTTCTTTCTTCATGTGAGGAATACTATACTTGTTGGAACCTCTTGCTTTCATGATTTCAATCATACACAATTGCAAACTTAAAAATAAACGATTTGAGAGCACCACCGAATATTCTTCAAATGATTTCACAACCGCATTCACAAGCTCGTCAACAGATTTAGGTGCCTTCGATTTAGGTGCCTTCTTATGTTGTAAAGATTGAATAGCTCTGAAAAATCCAAGATCCAAAAATATTTAAATCTGGAGAGTTTGCAGGCTGACACATTAGTCGAATATCAAATCCATTTTGTGAAGCTGCTCTACAAAAATCTTCATCATCACAACTAATGTGAGTTCTTGCATTGTCTTGTTGAATAAATATTGGACGACCTATATCCTCTCTTGGCCATATCTCCATTGTGTTAGGTAAGACTTGTTTAAGCATGAATTGCTTTATTATTTCTCTAGTAACCGAAGTCATTGGTTTGGTCTCTAGTGTTCCAGCAGCTCTATTTTTACTTGACCTCTTGGCTGGCTCTAGTGTGACAAAGGGAAATATACCAATTTTTCTAGAGAATACTTCATTTCTTTGTGCGTCGAACCTTGGGCGAGCTATTGCAGCTAAGAACATGACTTTTCCAATAAATTTTTTACTACTACAATTGCGTTCTGGATCTTCTTCATCTGGTAGTAAGTAGTATTTCTCATTCTTTTTCGTCATATTAAACCATTTTTCATCAATATGAATGATGTTATACATTTCCGAGAAAATTGGATTATGAGGCAAGCTGGAACTTTCAAGCATTGATAAACAAAAGCGCAATCTCGCTCTTTTATGTTCTTCAGTTAGAGAAGGTTTTATAGCACTTGAATGTTTTCGTATGTCTCCCGACTTTACACGCCGATGTATTGTGGATGCACTAACATCCAATGCACAAGAAAGATCTCTCATTGTTGTTCTTTTAGACAAAGGAATCTCACGCATACGATCAACATCAAGTTGAATTCTTTTTCGGCCACAATTTTTTGTTAATTTATGGGATACATCAACATATGGACCATCATTTTTTCCTTGTTTCCAAATGCGTTGAACTGTACGAATGGAAACGGAAAATTGTGAAGCCACCGCTCTTGTCTCACCTCTTTTTAATTTTCTTTCTGAACTCTTCTCCAAAAGAGCCTCAAATATGGCTCTTCTTTCATCATTACGTAACTTTCTTTTTGTAGTAAGGCTTGTTGCTGCTTGTTCAATATTTTCATCATCACCTACAAAAAGAATATTACGTACGTCGAATTAAAAAAATGGAGTAACTATAATCCTATAGAAAAATTAAATAAGAATTGTCATCAAAATATACCTGTGTCATATGATAAATTACTGATCGATGATGAAATTTGTGGTGTAGAAATTGCTGAAATTTGATCAATGTCATATAATTCTAATAAAAATATAAAATGGTGTTAAAAAGTACTCCAATAAAGCATTGCTAAATACACTAAAAAGAACGTAGGATCAATGGAGATTCATTTAGAGTATTATATGTTCAATGGAGATTCATGAAAGCATTGCTAAATACTGTGTACATAAACATGAAGAAAAAAATTTAAAAGATAAAGATACAAATGAAGAAAAAAACACAAATGGAATCACTTAGAGATGTACATACCAGTATTTAAATTTGATTGAGGCATTATTTCTTCTATTGGTGTATCATCCTCCATAAATATGTCATCATTTAAATCAAAAGGAAAAAGAGTTGATGAAGAAGTTTGAAGCATTGAAGTAGAAGTAATTTGATTGATGTTATCATCAAATTTTTCTATCGTAGGAGTAACATTCAAATCTATTTCTCTCATAGTCATTTTATGATATAGAATTGATGTGTTTAATACTCCTACTAAACTGGTCTATTTATAAAGATTAACAATGAAAAGCATTTTGGCGCTGAACAGAAAAAAATTGGCAAAATTAAATTTACAAGTTGGCGCAATTTTTGTGGACAAAACATTTTAAAGCATGGTTGGTGCAATTTTTTTGGACAGAAAATTTTAAAGCATGGTTGGCGCATATGTAATTTTTACTCTGAGTATTATGATCTCGTGGAGTACAAAGCTTGCCTTTCCATATATCCATGCTTAGTGCCTTTTCGTACATCCACGTGAGACAAATTAGAAAAAGATGCATTCAATATTGGAACCTGTGCCTTTCTAATTGATTAAAAAATAGTAAGGCTATTTCAGTAAAATTGCTATGATATTTGACTAAATGATTGCATTCCTTAATCTGTGTGAAAATGGCTAAAGCGACACTCATTTTGAAACGGAGGGAGTATGTTCTATCTATCTATTTAATGTTCTTCTCGATAAAATTGAGTTAGATATCACTATGATATGAATACGAAAATTATTTATAAATTAAACCTCGTATTTTTTTTTTTGTTTTTGAAAATTTAGTATGGCGATAATGGAAAGATTAAGCCGGATGATCAGTCGCACCGTCATAAACTATTGATTGGTCCAACACAAGAGTTGTTGGCACTTGAAGGATTCGAATCCGAGATCTATAGAGGATCAAACATAGTTAAATTCACAGACAATATTCAACTTTTCAAGATGATATATTAATCAATTATTTTGTCGTCCAAAATTATTGTCACTTTTGAAAAAAGAGGTCGTCCCAAAACAATTATCATTTTCAAGAAAAGAAGTGCGATGATAACATGACAAAAAAAAAAATCAGAGACTAATACGACACCGTATTTCATAGTGTATTTTTTCCTTTTCTTTCTTTTCCTCTTGTTTGCGCGGCCATGTTCTCTCTCTCTCTCTCTCTCTCTCTCTCTCTCTCTCTCTCTCTCTCTCTCTCTCTCTCTCTCTCTCTCTCTCTCTCTCTCTCTCTCTCTCTCTCTCTCTCTCTCTCTCTCTCTCTCTCTCTCTCTCTCTCTCTCTCTCTCTCTCTCTCTCTCTCTCTCTCTCTCTCTCTCTCTCTCTCTCTCTCTCTCTCTCTCTCTCTCTCTCTCTCTCTCTCTCTCTCTCTCTCTCTCTCTCTCTCTCTCTCTCTCTCTCTCTCTCTCTCTCTCTCTCTCTCTCTCTCTCTCTCTCTCATCCCTATAGCTCAACTATCGCTCTCTGCTTCTTCCCCATACATCTTCCCACCCACCTCTCTACAACCTTTGTTTATCTCTCTCGGTCATGTGCTTTATCTCTCACAATTTTGGACTAACAGCTACATCTCAGAACACCTTTATTTCTCAATCACCACAAAAAAAAAAAAAAATTGGTTTGTGTGACTTCAATCACCACAAAAAAAATGGTTTAACACGATCAAGATTTAAAGCTTTGTTGCAAAAAATCTAAAAAATTAAGGGTTAAATATGTTTTTGGTCCCTATAAATATACCAACTTTTCGTTTTAGTCCCTCTAAAAGTTTCCTTCAACTTTTAGTCCCTCAAAAATTTTCCATCTTCACTTTTAGAATTCATATTTTTGAATAAAATTTTGCATAAAAAGTCAAAATATTATAAGAATTTCTCCCAAAAAAACTTAGAATTTTTTAAGAAAACATGAATTTAATATGAATTTTTATATTTTTGACGGTTAACAATTCATAATTAATTTATGTTTTGTTAAAAAATTCTAATTTTTTGGGAGAATTTTTTTTACAATATTCTACACATTTCTGCACAATTTCATTAAAAAATAAAAAAAATTAACTTAAAAATAAGGACCAAAATTAGTGATTGAAAATTTTATAGGGACTAACAGTTGAAGGAAAATTTTAGAGGGACTAAAACGAAAAGTTGGTATATTTATAGGGATCAAAAACATATTTAACCCAAAAAATTAATTACGTTTCTTCCACATGTCAACCACATCACATGAAAACAAAACATGATGCCTTTCCAAAACAAATGTGAACCACCAAATTGCAAGACATGCATACAAATATTAGACGTCTGCACACCAGACATCCCAACCAAAGCAGAACATATAACCAAGTGCTACCAAAGAAATCACAATACAAAAAGAGATTATTAATAAATTCCTCTTTTCTGCAACCTTTCGAGCACAACAAAGATCGTAAAGGAGCCACTCTATGATGCACTATATTGTCTTTTATCAAAATCCTCTTATTTAGAGTTCTCCATGCCAACAAGGAGACTTTTAAAGCCGCAACTTCATTCCAACTAATGTATGAATAAGGGTCATCACAACTATTCTAATCATAATTAGTGAGAATATGATAAACTCCTTTTACCAAATATCCTTCTTATGTGTCAAATTTCCAAATCCACATGTCACATTAACCTGTACGAAAAAGTTATCCAAAACATAAACACACTCGGCTACATGCTCATCTTCCCATGCAAAGAGTCAGCTCTTGCACTACCACCCATGGCCATCTAACCCCCAAACTAAAGTCATCTTCTCAACAACAGAAATACCACTATCAACTTATAAATAAATAAAAACGACTAAATTTAGATCGTAAAAGACCTCATTATAACCATGAATCATTCTTAAATGAAGTATTTTCACTGTCACCAACTCTACGAAACAATCCCTCCTTAAACCACCATTCATCTCTCACGCCTACACTCTCCCTGACACCACATAAGTCCTTCCTCCACCTAGACGCCTTACTACCTCAACCTTTAATACAACTACCCTAAAACCCATTTTGGAAACCAACAGTTCGTATCATAACCCCTTGATCAACATGCATCTCCAACCCCATTTTCCCAACAACGTCAAATTAAATTCACTAATCATCAATCCTTCAACCTCCATATAAAAAAAATATTATTCCAATGAATCAAATTAATTGTTCAAATTTCCTCACTCTCATGCCACAAAAAAAGATTTAGAAAGGAATCAATTAAATAAATGATATCTATAGAAGCCTTGAAGAAGGAAATAAAATAAATCATACGCGTATGCAATACATATTTGATGAGAACAAGTCGACCACCCATGAACAAGTTTTTACTCTTCCAACCAAATCGTCTTTTACGAATACTCGGAATCAACAGATGTCAAAAAGATAAACGTTCAAGACTCCCACCAATAGGAAGACTCAAGTAAACAAAAGAAATTTTATCGATCTTAGAGTTTAAAACCACGATCGTTTCTACCAACCAAGAATCCTCCATGTTGGCACCTACTAACACACTCTTATGGAAATTCACTTAGACTTGATATCAATTTAAAGCTGATATCAATTTTAACTGAATCACATTACACAAACTCTTCTCACCCAAAATTAGTTTATCATTAGCAAATTGGAGATGAGAATATGAAATGAAGAATCCACACCCACATAATAACTTGAGAAGAGACCCGCTTCCACATAATAGTTTAACATCCCATTCAAACCTTCAACAACATTGAGAAACATAAAAGGTGATTGGGGGTCACTTTGGTGCAAGCCCCTTCACAATACTCTATAATTCGCCGACACCATCTACAAGTAAAGACCGGTTTTATCATGACATCTTCGAAGTATTCCCACTCAACGGAATCATACACCTTTTCAAAATTGAATGTGAACAAAGATTAGCTCCCTCTTTTGCTTCTTGGCATCAACTAAGAACTCATTTGCAGTTGTAACCATCCAAAATCTAACGACCTTTAAAAAATGTTGTTTGATATGCGAATTGAACATGTGTTTTTAAGTGGAGGTAATGTTTACCTTACAAGTCGGTTTTGTAAGTGATGAATTAAACCAATTCAAATTCTAAGATGATATGAGAGTTTATCTATGATCCATTGGACCATGTGCTATAAAGTCACCACTCTCGGGCAACACTCCTGATGACTAATCCTAGACATGTGAAGGGTGTGTTTATAAAGACATTTATGAGATATAGTGTGAACATGTGTTTGTAAATGAGAACAATCGTCACCTAACAAATTTTCGTGAGAATAACTCAGTTGGCTGAGATAATGCATTGTTTTTTTTTTTTTTTAAGAATAGACAATGCATATATTGTTATATGTAGGGGTCAGGGTTCGAACCCTGAACACCCCATTTATTCAACTTAAAAAGTGAATTATAGTCACTAGGCTACTAATAGATACATCTATATTTTGTCTATTTTAACAAAATTGATTATTGAAAGTGAATGTGATTGAGAGAGGAAGCGGTAAGAGTACCATACCACGTACAATATTGAAGTGTGTATAAGATGAGTGAAATTTATTTTTGTTATAAAATAGGATAGGATGATAAAGATGTATATATGCAATTTGAACCTCGTAGAAGTTCTATGTGCGAGCCATATATATACTTTATATGTTTAACCTAATGGTGAGTGAGTTACTGATGCATACACATGCGTGTGAATATGTGCATTTGAATATAAACAGGCGACCTCTTCCTGTTTAACCTAAATGAATTATAGAAGAGCTTCAACTTCAACACTATAAATGTGGATTTGAAATGCATATATACTATAGTTTGGCTAATTACTGTTTTGTTAAAGAAACAGGGTTTCTTCTCTGTTTTTCTTAGTGATACTGTTGTACAGAAAACAAGAAAACTGTTGAGCTCTCAGCACTGTTTCTTGGATCTGAAGAAGTTAGTGGAAACATATAACAATCATGAACAATCTCACAAACCAATTTATTAGTATAGTTTAATTTCAATTTCACACGGTCCTATGCTGCTAAGCATGAACAGAAGCAAAAAAATATACATCAAGAAGGTCCTTCTTTAGTTTAACCCTAAACCTAGCTAGCTAATATATAGATGCAAAACAAACATTACAGATAGTACACATGAGTTATATTGTATACTGTTATTCATTCTACATTTCTGTTTTTGATTTATGAGATATTGAGCTAATCTGTAAAATACAATAACTCATACAAAACTTTTCATTTTTTATATTAATTCACTTTCCAAATATGGGTGCAAAAGTAGCAAGGATATGGCAGATAACACTGATTTTTCAGAGAGAGACCCACTCACTCGGGCCTTATGGCTATGTTATCTTACTTGTCTGACTGAGACCAATGAGTCAGTGATTTTTCAGACCAAAGTACATGATGCAATATGATAGAATGATTACTGAGATTCTTATTTATGCACTAAATTGGAGCTAGCTAGCTTGTATTAAAATCATTGTTTGGAGAATGTAGAAAGAATCTTTACATGTAAATTATTTCTGAGAGATAACAATGTATTTGTATGTGGTTAGTAGAAATACAAGTAATACTGAACTCACCAACTAACTAAACAGACAAAAAACAGAAAAGAGTAAAGTCAGAAAGTCATACACTCTGAGGGTTTGACAAACCACTAACAAATGAGACATAGTTTTCGCTAGAAATCATGGCCAAGAAATATGTTATATCGCATCAACAACCATGTCAACCTTTTGATTCACCCCGAAGAAAACTATGTCGTGACGGGCCTTCCAAATAGCCCACAATGTTGGTGTGCCATACCATACCAAGAACAACTTTCCAACGGTACGTATTTATTCATAATACCTTAACAAAGCATAGAACCCAAATGATACTAATAAATAAAGTTAGAGGACCCACATAATCTAAACTCTAACATTTATTTGAATAAAACTAACATAAAAGACTAAATGTAGTAACGGTGAGAAACTTAGAGGACCGAAATAAATCAATTTTTAGTTAGAGGACCAATCTGATACCAATTAAATAGTTAGAGGACCAAAAAGGTAATTTAACCCTTTTTTTTATTAAACCTAACAGAAGGGGCCAAAGCGAGACTAAAAAAAAAAAAACTTAAAGTAATCAAACAATCTTTTTTTAGTTAAGGGACCAAAGCGATACCAATTAAAAACTTAAGGGACCAAAACCTATACAATACTCCCTCCGTTTCATAATACTTGTTCATTTTAAAGAATAATTTTGTTTCACAATACTTGTCACTTTCAAGTTTCAATGCAACATTAATTATTGTCTTGTCAATAATACCCTTGCATATTTATTGTAGAGAGAGAAAAAAATAAAATGAAATAATAAATGATTAAGGGTATTATAGAAAACACACACATATTTTCATCAAAAATAACAAAATTTATTTGGTTTCTTGGTTAGTGCAATTTCTCCAAAATGAACATGTATTTTGAAACGGAGGGAGTACTAGATATGATGACTTAATTAAAACAAACGATGTGAAAATGGTGGCTTGTTGACTTCTCCAATATGTGTAATATGGTGGACATTTCATATGAAAATGGGTCTTTGTCAACATAATTAGTTAGATTAAAGTTTATATATTTTTAAAATAATCATTGGTGCCGTATTTGTGTCTCTTCATATCTTCGTAAATCAAAACAGGCCCAGTTTTTTTTTTTAAGAAGCAAAATATTATATAAAAAAAACAATATTGAATAAATAATTTTTAAAACATTTAGTAGTTTAAAAAGCTTGTGAAAAATGAATGTATATGATCATATATATAATGAGGACCATAGTACATTTTTTTTTTTTAACAAGAGGACCATAGTACATTATTATCAAAGAAGGAGGATTAGATAATTTAATATTTTGCTGCCTATTTTTTTTGCTGAGAAGATTTTGAGGGGTGAAAAGGAAAAGGAGTGGTGGAAAAGAAAGCATAAAATAAGGTTTATGTGCTTTCAATTATCTTAATCTTTTTAGTGTTTACCCACACCTACTATACTGCCACAAATTAGTGTTTACACTTGCACTCCAACTTAAGACATCTAGTTAAATTGAAAAAGATCTATTATCTTATCATCTAAAATGTTATTGTGTTATCGATACCAAAATTGTCATTAAATATAGGTCAAATACCTCATACGGTCCTTTAAATCATATGTTCAGAATATATTAGTCTTTTTTAAGTTTTTTTTGTTATCAATTGGTCCTTTAAGTTTTTTTTTATTACAAATTGGTCCTTTAAGTCATAGAATACTTACATTGTCATTTATCTTTTCAGTCAACTTCGTTAAAAAATGTTTATAGACTATCTAACATTAAGATGATAGGTTCAAAAGTGCTTATGACATCAAACATGATTATTTATACACACATTTTCTTCTTATTTTTGAATTTCAAGCCTAATTTTACTTATAAATATTTGATCAACAATATTATAAATCAAGTAATCGGTCAATTTTATTTTGAATCAAGACCGAATAACACACCTATGAGCTCTAGTTTTGAGAGCAAAGAATTTGGACAAACCAACTTAACATTAAACATCCACATAAACACTTTTTGATTAAGTTTGATAAAATTAGGATAATGGTGCAAATATTTTACGACTTAAATGACCAATTTGTAACAAAAAAAGCTTAAAGGACTCACTTGTTATAATCATGTAACTTAAAGGATCGAAAATGATATTTGGCCAAATAAATATAAATATAAGCATATTTTCAAATGACTAGAAAGATTTATTGTTTATTTTCAAATAAACCATTAATAAATACTATTAAATGTCTTTCAAATATGAAAAGTTAATATTAATTATATATTATCTATATAAAAAAAACATAAAATGAATATATTAAATATTCAATATATCACCAACTTTTTTTAATAAATGTAAAATATGAATAGATTAATTACATTATCGACTTTATAAAAGTAAATACTTCCTCCACTTATAATTATAAGCAAAAAATACTTTTTAATCTCGTTGAATAATTGATGTATCTAGTCTATAATATATATTAGATACATAAATTATATAATATATTTTAAAAAAAAATTGAAAGAAAAAGTAATTTTTTATTGATAACAATAACCGGAGGAGCATGCCATATGTGCTTATATTCAAGGATGGTAGGAGTACTTACCTAAACAAAATGGTTATGACAAAAATACTCTCCATAGATGGAACAAAATCAAGTAAAATGGTTCAATTAATTGGAGTTGAACCGAATCTAGCATCGATGCTTTGGGTGGATTACACAGTAGGCTTGTCACGACGTGATCACTTCCTTTTCTTCTAAAAAATTCACTTTTAGACAACCAATTTTATTTTTTTTTTGAGCAAATATGAGTTCCTTTATTGAAATTAAACAAATAGGAAAACATATACTCCTATTGTGTTTATATAAGAGAAAAATAAAAGAAAATAAGTTGACCAAAAAAAAAATTAAAGAAAATAAAAAGACAAGAAAAGATAGAGATGAAATCTGTCAAAAATATATCAAAAAATAAAGATAAAATACAATTTTAAAAGAAAAAAACTTCAAGACAGTAGTATAAAACCAATTTTTAATTCAAGAAAATCATAATATCATTCTTTCATAGATTCTTTGATATGAGGATTCGTAAAAATGGTTCATTTCCAATTGAAACTTTTCAAGCGCACGTTTGTCACCTTAACCAATCTCCATGGGATGTTATCCACCAGGTTCTTATTCTCTTCTCAGATCTATTAGGGTTTTTTTTTCATATCATTCATTAGGGTTCTTCATATTCTTCATATCACTAAATTATTTTCATTTTTTTAACTTCTTATTCCCTTTTTTCTTCAAATTATGTTAATGGGAATCTGTTTTATCTCTCATTTCTCACTATTTTTTTTTTTTTTTTGCTATGCTTCATCTAGTTCGAAGATGGTTTAAAAAATGGGGATTCCTTTGTAGCTCTTGGTGAAAGGTAAACATAAATCTAAATCCCCATTCGTTATCTTTTATATTTAACTTGCAACACCCATTAGGTTTTTTTCTTTATACTTTTTTTGATTCTATGAAATGTTGCTATGTTGTTTGTGTTTATGTTCTTGAATGAATTTTGTTTGGTTGATGATGATGAAAAATAAACAGTGTGGCTTCGATGATGGAAACTGAAGCTGAAGGTGTTGTTGATATTGATAATAGACCTGCGATAGAAAATTTTGATATGATGGTGCTTGATGATAATCAAAAAAAGAAGGTAGTTAATAATAATAGTGGCGGCAACAAAGGATTGAAGAGAAATTTGAATGGGGGCGACATTGAGGCAGTGCCGCAACGTGGTAGAGGCAGACCGAAGAAGGCGTCGGGTTCAGGTTCGAGTTTGAATAATAATAATAATAGTAATGAATTCTTTGGTCCATTATGGGGGAAACAACGCAAGGGTGGTAAATATGAAGATGAAGATAACAAGGGTGCTATAACATTAGCTACTAGTGGTGATGATAAGGTTAATGTTGGTGTTGATGTGAATGTTGCTCCTTGCTATTCGGAGGGATTGGATTATGTTGAAAATTATGAGGATGATGATTATAATGGGAAGAGGAGAGTGAGGAACCAGTGAAAGAAAGATCATTAAAATCGTTAATGTGAAATGAAGCTAACATGTTTGTAAGAAGGGATGTTTAACATAGGATTGGGGTTAAATGTTGTATTGTTGTTCTTAATCTTGAGAGCGAGAGAAATCTCTCTTGATCTTGTAGTTGTTGTTTTAATTTTGGTCGGATTGTGAATCTTTATCGCTTATCGAATATTTAGGGTTGTTGTATGAAATCTTTCTCTCCTTTCGGATATTTAGGGTTATGTATGATATAATTCTAATCTTTCTTGTTTCAACGTTATGTATTGTATTATCTGTTGTTATGTGTAGTATCAGATATGTGATTCAATAGGTCACATGATATTAAATTACTCTTTTGAGGAGGAGAAGCCATTTTAATATTTTGTTATTAGTCTTCTCATATGTCGCTTATACGTTGCACTATTGCTTAACCCCACAAAAATATATGTTGTGTATATTCGTGTGAGGTTAATTTCGTCCTTTGAATAGAAATATATCGTTTTTTATGAGTGTGAATGATGTAGACCTTAACTAGTATGTGAATCAAAGTATCTCAAATCCAAAGGAAAAATTAGTATATTCACTCAAGTCCTTTAAAATCTACTAGTACATTCTTTTATCACATCAACTTTGTTTTTATGGTAATCGAGATTACCTTATTTAATTTTCATCTCTAAAATCAATATTTTTTTAGATTCCTATTTACGTCGTATCCTATTTAGGATGTGGATAATTTTTGGGTTATTTGCTTGTTGTTGCTTCGATATTCCAATGTCTTTTTCATAAACGGAAGATCGGATTTTTTAAAATGCATGCATAAATATATTGTGGGCCACCATGGAAGCATATTTTGGAAAATTACACTTTTTGGAGGCTTGATCTATCTTAATCGATATTTTTGTATTTTTTTTACAAGTGGGAAAGAAGAAAAGAAAAAAAAAATAGAGAGAACAGAAAGCTAACGCCCCGACAAAAGAAATACTTATTGGATCATTATAATATTTTTTGACCTATAGTCAAAATAAAGTTTTTTTAATAGTGTTCAATATTGATGCTATTGTTGTGAATTGTTCAAATTTTAAAGGAGTAAATAAGTATTTATCCTCTAAAATTCTAATTTTCGTCAATTCTCCTTCTGAAATTAAAAAAACTTCAATTACTCTCTTGAAATTGCACAACGTTAATCAATTTACCCCCTCCGTCAAATTTTTCTATTAGTGAACATGACGTTTTGCAAATACATCCCCTGAAGTTTTGCACTTATGTGCAAAATGCCCCCCGAACTTAAATATATTATTTTTTCTTAGAGGCAAACAATTAAGAGTTAAATATTAAAGATAACTATTAATTTTGAAGTTTGGGAATACTACATGCATATATACATCAAAATAGGCTTGTACCTGTTTTGTTTTTCTCATAGTTTTTTTTTTTTTAAAAAAAATAAAAATTTAAGAAGGGGAAAATGTGTATTTTTTTAAAATGACAATAATGGTTATTTTTACAACGGTCCTGAGAGAATTCACACTCATCACTTTGAGTTTACCAGGCTTAAGCTTAGCATGAGTAGCAATAAGGAGAAACAAAGTCACAATTAAGGAGTCTGTACCACCTTCACAAGACAAGAACAAAATTAGTACATAATTAGACGTGAACTAATTTTCCTATATAAAACATGACACGAAATCTTTTTTCATTTTAATACTAAAACAAACTGTTGATATTTATTAATTAAATAAATAGTAAATATTATATTTACATTGTAAATATATTTTCCTTATTCTCTAAGTAAATTAGGATAAAATATTATGTAGAATATTTATTCTCTAAATATATCATAGCTTGGTCTCCAAGTTACTTAACTCTATATAATAGACATTCAGTAGTGCTATTCAGTCACACGGTATTTCAGCATATGTCTCTCTTTTCTCTCTCATTCAACACAAACCAAGAACCTTGGAGCATAACTCACACTTCATAGAATAATATAAAGGCTTTCCATTTTCCAAATAGTTCACATAGTCTAAGATTTAAAGTCTATGCATTTTCCTCTAATGTGAAAAAGAAAAGACCAAACCTCAAATTTGTTCCTATCTTTAAGATGATATCATTCATTCACTTCTCAAGATTAAATTTAATAAATCAATCATCAAGGAAATCACTATGTTACCTATCTATCATATTTCCCCCCAAATAAATAAATACAAAAAAAACAACAATAGTTCTCATTACACATAAAAAATAAAAATAAAAAATTCAGGGTGCATTTTGCACATAAGTGCAAAACTTCAGGGGGTATTTGCAAAATATCATGTTCACTAACAGAAAAATTTGACAAAGAAGGTAAATTGATTAACGTTATGCAATTTCAGGAGGTAATTGAAGTTTTGTTAATTTCAGGGAGTAATTGACGAAACTTACAATTTCAAGGGGTAATCGTCTATTTACTCAATTTTAATGAGATTATTTAACTAATTTTTTAATTGAGAATTTAAATAATATTATAAATGATAAAATAATTTAAAGATAGAGTAAAAGTGGAAGAAAAAAAAATTCAAAATTATGTGTTCCTTTATATGTTGATATAGATATGGTTTAAATTGGTGTTGAGATCATCTCCATTTATAAAAATAAATTGAGATTGTCTTTAAGAAAGAGATAGACACAAAAAAATTAGGTGATGGGTCATATTATTAAAGAGAAATGATATTTGTACAGTTATTTCTCTCTCATACTCACATTATATTCTTATTCTCTCTCTTCCTTTTTCTCTCTCTATTGTTTTGGACCAATGAGAAGAGAACAAATTTGTACCAAAAAAAAAAAATGAGAAGAGAACAAATTAAAGTTGTCACCAAAGTTGTACCAAATGGATGTACATACATCACTACTCAAAAAAATAATCCAATTTAATCTATAATTAGGGAGGGAGGGATATAAATAATCCAATTTATTGTACAATGACGGGAAGAAATACAGAACTTCTGTTTTTTTTTTTTTTTGGGTACAAACTACAAAGAACTTCTTTTTTTATTTCATGTTTTTCCGCGTAACGGTTGAGTATTCATTTTCTCCGTCTCCAATTTTGACTACAAGACAGGAGTCATAACTCATACTAGTCAATTCCAACATGTACTAATAATCAGCAAAGCCTAATTGAATCTAAAAAAATTAAAATATCTATTAAAAATTAAAATAACTTTTTTAAATTAAAATATCTAAAAAAATTCTTATTTAAAGCAATTTTGAATTTCTTTTTGACAAAGCAACTTTTGAATTTCTTTTTTACAAAGCAATTTTTAATTATACCTAATTCTTTTGTCTTATTAACAGATGTCCTTGGACATATCTTGAAAATATAAGATCTTATTTTTTATTAAATAATAATTACACTATTTTTTTTCTTCATAAAAACGTACTTCTTTTAGCCGCTTAACCAAGATCCTTGGAACATTATTTAGCATTATTTTTAATTAAAATATGTACTTACTCTGATTAAAAAAAAACGTACTTCCCTAAAAAAAAAATATGTACTTACCAAATCAAATGTTCTAGAAGTGATTACTTTATTTAATAATTTTTTTTATAAGACTTCATCAATCTATAAGATACTCCCTCCGTCCCAAATTGTATGTCGTTTTAGGAAAAAAAAATTGTCCCAAATTATATGTCGCTTTACGATATCAATGCAACTTTAATGTTACTTTTCCTATTATAACCTTAACTATTTATTACTCTCTCTTATTTCAATTATTTCATTTATTTTTCTCATATTATTTATTAAAGACAATTTTGTAAAACAACTCATAATATCTCTTTTCCATACAATATTAATTGCATTTCTTAATATGTGTGAAATGTCCAAAATATTATACAATTTGGGACGGAGGGAGTAATAACCTAAAAAAACAATTTTTTTTTTTAAGGATAAAAAAAAACTAACTTTTATTAAGCGTGAACAATCTCATTTTACTACTCTCAATTTAATTTTTTAATTAAATTTACATAGCAATTAATTCATTCTTGTGATTAAAACTCAATTTTGTTCAAAGTAAAATTCGGTTGGTAGAGATAGTTTATTTGAACCCAACATTATATAATCATATTTGATCAAAACAAAACGTAACAATCAATCCTACATGGAGAGAATATTTATTTACTAAATTTGATATGATTTTAATTTTTTTTTTATATTAGATTTAATTTAGTGAAATTCAGAGAATATTTATTTACTAAATTTGATATGATTTTAACTTTTTTTATATTAGATTTAATTTAGTCAAATTCAGACACAAAATTCATCTTTACCGCACAACCTTGTACTACTGTACTATATTCATGTTCTCAGAACAACCTCGGTAGTACAAAAAAACATGTCTTTCAATTTGATTCACTTGTGTCATCAGACACTGATTCTTCTCAGTGTTTGGTTACTTTTCACTTCTTCATATAATAATAATAATCTCTGCTCTGCAAAAGATGAACAAAGTAGCAACACTACTGATGATAGTTTCTTCACTGTTTCCAGCTTCTCCTACCCTCAAACTACTCTTAGACCTTATGATTTTCGTTATATTAGAGGTTTGTGATCAAATTCTCATTCACCCTTTTGTTTGTATGTTCCAAATTTTCTGTTTTTGGTGTTCATAAAGCTTTTTCATAGAGTGAATTTTAATGGGTCAAAATTGAATTTTGATATTCATTAGCTGAATTTTTGTTTTTGTTTTTTTTAATTGTGAAATTTAGTTATTTTTATTTTGTTGATCACTTGTTTTAAAATTGTTATTGGTTTGAAGAGTTTCATTTGAATTAAACCCTCTTGAAGAAAAACTATATGAAGAATTGCAGTAGTTTACTTGTGTTGATCTTCACTTCCGCCGCGTGTTGGTGTCTAACACTGACACATGTGATAACATTCAAATATTTTACTGTCAGATTATTACGGGTGTCAACGTGTTAGTGTTAGTGTCTTGCTTGATTTCTGTGTCTGCGTCAGTCCTTCATAGGTAATGACTTGACATGAAGAAGATGATACAATCTTATGATAGTGGGAAGTTATTAGTGCTCTAATTTTATTGCGACTGTTCTGTTTGTAATTTTGGTAATTGATTTCTGAACTTTTCTTCTGTCTCATTTCATGCTTAATTCTTTCCTTGCCAGTACTTGATTATTCAAATGTACTTTGTTTCTTATATGTCACAAAAAATATATTTAAACAAACTATTGGTACTTTTTATGGTGTTCTGTTTATGTCTAATTATGATGAATGAAATCCTTATACGAGCAAAAAATGGAAAATAATCGGCTGTTTCTGATTGGTGATCTTATGAATGATCTTACCGTGTCTCTTGATGTTTTGTCATGTACCAGTTGATATACCACCATGGTTTTCTGCGGTCTCGATAGCATTGAACTCAGATGTAGACCTTGTAAGTATATTAATATTTGTAATTCTTTTTAAATATGAGCAACCAAGAAAACTAGCATGTATATTGATGTTTGTTGCCTGGAACAATTTTTATTCCTTCGGATCAAATATATTTGATTTTGCTTTTATTTTGATATTGTTTTCAAATATAGTCACTCATTGCATGAGGTAGTAATTCAAATGAGTTAGTTATCTGGATAAAATCCTATATTTTTTATTTTCTTGCTTTATTCATTTATTTATTCAAATTTCTATTTTCCATCGAAATTATTGTTTATCTACTTAAATTGCATCTTGTTGGCAGTGCCACTGTTGCATTGGAAAGGGGACTTGGTTTCAGGATATAGGTCTTGTTTAAATAAACAGCTTAATTAAGTGCTTATAGCCTTGAGCTATTTCAGGATATTGGCCTTGTTTATGCATAAGTCTGTAAGCTATTTCTAAAACAACAGATAAAACAAAGTCAAACTGTCCTCATATTAGCTATAAGCTGTTTTCACAAGCTACCCTGGAGAGCTTATGGAAATAAGCTGAAAACAGCTTATAGACATATCATAAGTTGTTTTTATAAGCTCTCTAAGAGTCTCCCATGAGCTTTTGTCAGTAGATAAGCTCAAATAAGCCAATCCAAAAAATTTGCGTCCCTTTCAGCTTTGACATGTTTGCCTCCCTTTCATATATTGTTTTCAGGATGTTTCAAGAATCGAAAGGGTTCCAAAAAGTTCACTGCCGATAATATGCTTTAGAGATGGAAGTCCTCCTCTTCCAGATGCTTTAAACACATCTCTGAAATATTCAGCTGTCTCAGGTAGAAGTCACACCTAAATAACTACAATCCAAGTTAATTAAACGGCTCTATGAACATAAAAATTTGAGCACATAAATTCTATCTTATTTATATTTATAGATTGTTCAAACTATTTTTTTATTCATCAGCATGATTGAACCATTGGAGCCCTAATAAATTATTTTGAAGCATCATGACTCGTTCACTTATTCTTCCTCTTTTTCTTTAGGAATAAATGGTCTTGATATGGAGCAGTGCTTTCCTATGGAGAAAAATATCACTATAAAACTGACGAACGAGCAGGTACTATTATAAGTCATTTTTACTTTTCATAATATATTTATTTGGCTGTGATATCTTAAGCTCAGTTTCTCCTTTCCTTTGAGGTCCATAGGACAATGAAATAACTATATACACCTTTGTATCAAAACTAGTATTGAGAACCCGTGCAACACACGGGGAGGAAGTCATCGAAAGAACTTAAGTTAGTTACGATTTACAATTTGTTTAATTATTGAGCAGAAAAATGTTTAACAATGATTTGCAGTAGCACATTAGCCATACATCAATGTTGTGTATTAAATGTCTGTGAGGTCCATAATGAAATAGCTTTACCTGCCTCTGTTTCAAATAAAAAATTCTACATTAGTAATGCGTCTGAAGTGTTATTGCTTAGAGTCCTTTTATAATGTCATATAAACTAAGAATCATTGTTCAGATATCTCCAGGTGCTTGGTACATTGGTCTTTTCAATGGCATTGGAGCTGCAAGAACACAATCAAGGATGGTATGGTTTATTATCCAAGTATTACTTTTACAATATTATAAAGAATATTCCACATTTTTCATTACATGTTCCATTCATTATTTGTCCTTTCAATGCTGCCTTTTTATGCATTCCTAAGCTAGAAGGGCTATTATTAATATTTAATACACCATTTTGTTATATATTTCACCACTTTTGTCGTATGTTTGTTTCTGCGGTATAATTGCACTAGACACACGTCTAGATAGAAGCCACTGTTTCTAGCGTCAGTTTTTTTCATGGTGGAGCGGCTTTGAAACGCGAGTCATACCTGGTAGAAGCTAAACCAAACACCCGCTTGTTCTTTTATAGCTATTAAAGGAAATTGAATTTCACATAACCAAATAGGTTTTAAAGCGTAAAGAATAGAACACGATTGAAAGTCTGCCTATTGGGGGAAATGATATAATCCAACTAATATTACTAATATGAATTGTCCATTCAGATTGAGGTCTGTTTGGAAAAACAACTTAATGAAGCACTTATAATATAAGCATTTATCATATAATTGCTTATGTACTATTTTATAATAAAATCTAAAATAAAGCCAAATTATTTTCAAATACATTATAAGTTGTTTTCGTTAGCTATCATGGAGAGCTGATGGAAATAAGTTGAAAACAACTTATGAACATGTTATAAGATGTTTCCAAAAGATCTCATAAACAGTTTCACATGTACTTATTCTAATAGATAAGCTCAAATAAGCCAATCCATATAGGCCCTGAAAACAACTCAAGTATTGTATTGCATCCCATCTCAAAACAGATATTCTTCAACTGATTTCCATTTTGCTTATTCAATCCCTAAGCAAACTTCTCTACTTCTGCAGATTATTCGAGGCACATCCTACTCCTTTAGTGCCAATATAAGTGTGGAAGCTTGCTCAAATTCGATGATGAGGGGGGAGTTCTGTAACAAGACCGTCAATCCACTTTCATGCACAGCATCTGATGTCTACAATTCTTCGAAGGCTACAGTGATGAAGCCAACAATGGAAAACGCGATGACCTGCAAAAGCAACTTTGAAACTTTTTGTGTTCAAGAAGATGTACCGAACTTATATTCTGTGGATATAACAAATGTGATAGAAGAATTGACCATTACGGCAGGAAATATCAGATTCAACATTACACCTTCAAGTAACGGTTCTGGTGCAAGTGATGTTAATTTATTGTGTTTTGCTCGTCACGGTGCAATACCTGCAAATAGTCTGTATGATTATGCCAGTGATTTATATAAAGCCCCTCTTGTTATTCGTTCTCCACTTGTTGGTCGTTGGTACATTAGCATATTATCGGTTAATCTTACAAAAATGCTTGGAGAGACTCAGGATCATGATGTAAAAGTTTGCTATTCCCTTGAATCACAAATGCTTCAGTGCCCACTTGGAAAAGCTGGACCAAATTGTACAATGAGTAGCCACGCACTTCAGGTAGTATTGATTCCTAGATGTGTCTTTTCCTTTGTATTCATTTGGTGTCGGTTCATTTTTCTGATATAAAATTTAACTCTAACAAGTTGAATGGTGATATGATCACATGTAAACTGAACTTGTTTTTTGAGATTGGTCTTATTTGAGCCAGTTAATACCAATGTTTTCAAAATCGGATCAGACATTGAGCCGGCTCGACCATTGGCTCATGGTTCAACTGCTTTAAACCGTTCGAACCAGGACAAAACCGCGGTCGAACCGCTCAAATTTTACAATGTTTTAAAATATTGGTTAACACTGAATGCTCAAAAATAAGGATTGAAGAACTTTGAAACATTTTTTTATGTATTTAACTTCAACATCACCCTCTGGTAGAATCTGCTCTATTTATTGATGCTTAAAGATATTTATTCCCATGAATAAGTTACTGACGAAAATGCTTGTCTGCAGACAGTTCTAAGGAGAGGTCCAATCCCCTTTGAATCATATTATTTGCCTATTGGCGAAGGATCATCTTCTGCCAATTTTCCTCTTGAGCCACTTTTGGACAACTCATCAAACTTCAAAGAAACTAATGACATTTGGACTTACTTTACATTCGACATTCCTCGTGGTGCAGCTGGCCGAAATATTCATGTACGGCTATCTTCAGATACGAAGATCAGTTACGAAGTTTATGCAAGATTTGGGGGATTGCCTTCTGTTGATAACCGGGACTATTATTATGCTAACAAAACAACGAAAAGCAATCAATCCATGTTTTTCATGCTATATGATTCGAGTGACAAAAATATCGATTTTTACATTATTTATGCTAGAGAAGGAACTTGGAATTTTGGTCTAAGACATGTTAATACTAGCAGTGATTCTTTGAAACAGCAAACTATCATGTCTATTTCACTTGAAGGATGTCCAAAACAATGCTCCTCTCATGGTGACTGTAAATATTCGTTCGATGCTACTGGATTGACGTCATACAGGTTTATGTTAAGCCCTTTTGGTTCTTCTCAATACATTTTAGTTCTGTTTTATTTTCTTTGTTTTCTTCAAATTACGAGAATTGCGTAAAGTAATATGCTGCAGAATTTTCCTGGTGCATGATTTTTAATTGTTTTGCAACATCCTAAGGATATTACTGTTTCTTATTTTACTTCTTGGCTTCAGCTTCTGTTCTTGTGACCGAAACCATGGTGGCTTTGACTGTAGCGTTGAAATTGTATCGCATAAAGGTGATTATCAATTTTAGAAATTGATGAACTTGATGTTTCTATTGAAAGTGTTACGATTATCTGCATCAACCTTTGTTTGTTTGTTATTTTTATTTTATCCGATTTCCGGGCTACTATCAAATTTTTTGTGTAATCTAGTTATTGAAATTTTTTGTAGGGCACATACTTCAATCAATTTTTCTCATTGGATCGAACGCTGCAGCCATACTTCCTGCCTTTTGGGCCCTTCGACAGAAGGTAGAACTTTTTCCGTTAGTTATGTATTTTGTCTTGAATATGTGGTCTTTTGAGATTCATGATTCAATTCAGTCATTCTATATCTATTTCATCGACAAAGGAACTCATAATTCTCGATATGCAGGCGTTTGCAGAATGGATTTTATTCACAGCCAGTGGAATTTCAAGTGGAATATATCATGCATGCGACGTAGGCACCTGGTGTGCATTGAACTTCGGTGTTCTACAGGTTACAGATCTTAACATGATGGATTACTCAAAATGATTTCACTAAAGATATTTGGATCTAAAATATTATGATGATGATGCAATACATGATGGCTTAGAAGTTATATTTATTTTTTTAGATATTTACACTGACCAGACAATATCAACATTTCAGTTTATGGACTTCTGGCTATCTTTCATGGCTGTGATTAGCACTTTTGTATACCTGGCTACCATCGATGAAGTATATAAGAGGGCAATTCACACAGTTGTTGCTATCTTTACTGCTCTCTTGTCTATAACTAATGCAACCAGGTAAATTGAACTAGGATCTGTTTGGATATAAAATGTTTATAAAATGAGACTGTTTAGGATAACTAATGAAAACAGCTTATGACATGTCTATAACTTGTTTTCAGTTTATTACCATAAACTCTCTAGGATAGCTTATCAAAATAGTTTATAACTAATATAAAAATAGTTTGGTTTTATTTTATCTTTTGTTATAGAAACAACTTATACATAAGCACTTATATGCTTAAGCTAGACAAATACATATGTGTATATCCTGCTAAAGATGTCTAAGTTTTGTTCACAATGATCTATATTTAAAACATGCAGGTCTACTAATATCATTCTTGTGATTGTGATTGGGGCTGTTGGTCTTCTTATTGGATGGTTGATAGAAATGTCAACAAAGTATAGGTCTCTTTCCTTTTCATTCGGATTCTCGCCAAATTTCCTTCAAAGGTAAATTCTTGTACCTAGTAATTTTGTTTGAACACAATGTTTGAGTTAGATACAACATTATAGTAATTGGTTCCGCAATTTGTGTGCAATACTTTATCTTCAAAGTGTTTTTGTGTGTGCATACAAACGCCTGACGTCTAGTAATAATGGTGAATTTCCACGCAGTTTGTTATCTATAAAGCAATGGTTCTATAATCTTGTGAAGACACTTTTGAGACGGTTCCGTTGGGGATTTCTATTGGCCGGATTCGCCGCATTAATCATGGCAGGAGTAAGCTGGATGCTTGAAACAAGTGATACCTACTGGATTTGGCATAGGTATTACAATAAATTACTACTTTCTCTTCTATCTCTCTTGTTTCTCTGCCTTTTGCGACTCACATTTTTTCGCTCTTTTAAAATGGTTACAGCTTTTGGCATGCTACAATATACACATCTTCTTTCTTCTTCCTTTGCTCAAAAGCAAATATTGTTGTTGATGCTGAGAATCAGCTACCTAGAAGTGAAAACTATGCTCTAACTCGTCAGGATTCATTTTCAAGAGAATAATTAGAAGAACATATTATATGGAATTGGTTGGTGTAAAAATGAATGGAAGGTATAGATTGAGGAATTTAATTTATATATACCGTCGGTATAAAGATTAATACACTGTCAATCAATCATATAATCACCAAATCATTCAAATTGTCTGACTCGGCCATAATAATTATTTCTAAAGTCATACACATATGATTGTTTGTGATTTATTGACGGTGTAAAAAGATTTATACCGAGAGTGTATCAAAATTAAACTCTAGTTTGAGTTTAATTTTTCTTTAGAATGTTAGGCTTCATATATTGGATAGGTGAAAGAAATGGTTGATGACCAAAATTAGAAATTTTGTTTAGGATATATTATAATATTAATAGCATGGGAATTGTATTATATGAAGAGATCTATTGGTCAAAGCAAATCAACATAACTGGGTTATTGTTATTATTTATTCATTTGAATGATGTTCTTGTTATTTAATTTGGTTGACCTATATAACCCTCTGAAACATGCTGCTTTTTCTAGTAAACAAGTTAAACTATTCAAAAACATGCCATGTCATTGTGAAAAAGTGAGATGAATGGTTTACCAATAAAAAAATTGACTTTGATTAAATCAAAGTATTTTGAAGCTTCAAATAAGCCCCCTTGATTAATTGATTTATAGAGGGACTTTGTATTATAAAGAAAAATATACTCCCAAACGAGTTATACCTTTTTTTTTAGAAGCTATTTCAAGTAGCTTTTTAGCTTATAACTGATAATTTTTCACATTTTCTTCCATTTATACCCTTTAATATTACTTTTTATTAAAAAAAAACTACCCACGATAAAGAAAAAACTTCCCACGTTGACGTTGTGTTAATGTTTTTTTACAGTTACCTTATAAATTGCTTTCTATTTGAATTTTCATTTATTGTTTGGTTGGAAATTAGATTTTTTTATTTTTTATTTTTTATACGGTCTCATGTTGCTATCTATTTGAATCTTTTATTTATCTTTTTAGATGGTTCAAAATCTCGTTCTTAGAATCTTATATTTTGGGCAACCCCCTTGCACTATCCATATGTACCACTCATGTTGTAGTTTTTTTTTTATATATTTTCTTTGTTCACTTTTTTTTTACGTTGCTTTTAATTCATATAATATAATATATGAAAAAAATTAATCAATTCAAAAGTTTCAATAGATTAATAGAATTTGAGGGTTTTAAATAAATGAATATGGATGAAAGAATTTAACCGTAAAAAATAAATACATGAGGAAATAAAATTGCTCAAAGAAAATTAGAGACCAAAATCTTACATAAATCTCACTACATAGAACAAATTTACAATTAAACTCAAAAGTTTTCTACTTGAAGGGCGAGAATTCATGTTCAAAGAATGACCAATTCGTAAAAATTTGGTATTGAAAAACTCTTTTCATTTTGTTTTCATTAGTTTCCTTCCTATATATATATATATATATATATATATATATATAGCATGGGTCATGCTAACTTGTGCTCTTATGACACGAGTTAATAAGCTAAAAATAGAATTAAAACATAAATGTTGTCTTGAAAAAAAATAAGATTTTAAAATTTCCAATAAAATATTTTTAGTTTCTTAACTTGTGTCTTAGGGGCGCAATTAACATTTCCCTAAATTATTCGAGATGTGTCAAATACTAAATGTGAATGTTTCTCCTGATCATAATTCAATCTGAAAGAGTGAGAACTCAAGTTCAAAGAATGATCAAGTCATGAAAACTTGGCATTGAAAAACTCTTCTCATTTTGTTTTTAATAGATTCCTTCCACTAGAGATAATGTTATTTAAGACATGTTAAACACTAATATGAATACTTCGCAACCATGACTATTCAAAAAAAGAAAATCTAATTTAATTTGGATCTATAAAAAACTCTTATCGATCTATGTAACTTATTTTCACTTCTATTCTTCACGTTGTGAAAGTCTAACCCATTTTCCTAAACTCAATCTATGTTGCTGGCATTCATAAACTCTTTAAATCCATACTTGCAAAGTACCAGGAATCATCATGGTTTTTGCCAAAAAGATAAAAAAATAATATGGATTTTATTTAACTCTACAACCTAAATTTTCCTTTATAAAGAAATGGTGATAAACTGCAAGAGATTCAATTGTAATGGTTCAATCACCGTCATAAACTTGGTCCTTACATAAGCATGTGGTGTGGTCCCTCATTCATTGCTTCGAAATAAATAATCACTAGTGTACAAGAAACATATATATACACTTTAGAAGGAAATGTTGTGCCAGTTTCACCTAGTGGACGTTTGGTTGAACCCACGCCCTTTAAACCTTCTGGTTCTAGGATCGAAACTGGCATTTAGTGACGGAGGGAGTATAACATATCAATTAATGAGGTATTTCAAAATACCTTTCTTTTATTTTGTTTTATTATATGTTTTTTTTGTTTATAATTTGGAAAGGAGGGAGTGTTATTATATTGCTTTTCTTAATTTGTAAACTTAACAATAAACAACTTACAATTTTGTAATCTTATTATTCCTTAAACACAGTTAATCGTTTGAGTCCTAACATTAACAATTTTAAACTTTACTTACATTCCTATCGAACTCTGAATTATCAAAATCTCGTTGCTATCGAACTAGAGGACTAAGACAAAATCAAACACACAGTTAACACTTTGAATTTTAACATTAACAACCATTCGTCAAATTTTATTTACATTCCAATCGAACTTTGAATTATCATGACCTCTTTTCCGAACAACCAAAGGATTAAGACAAAATCAAACACAAAGTTAACAGTGAAATAAATGGAACATCACTGCCAAGCTGACAATACAACAATCAAAATTCCAATCAATAGAATACAAGTTTTTCTTTTCTGTCAGGTACAGTACAAGAAAAAGAAATCAACATTATGGAAGCATTCTACTCCCATTCCTATATACAAGCCAAAACTCTTATGAACAATTTCCACAAAATATGAATTCTACCTATCACTATCAGCATATGCCACCCAGTCCTAACTGTTTTTAATGCATTATCTTTTTTATGCTTATTTTTTTCTTACTTACACACTCCTTTTTGATGCAAGTGTTATGGCCTGAGATGAACTCTATGTTTGTCACTCTCTCAATGAGGCACTCCTTTGGGAAGTAGTCGAATATGATCGAAAGTTTGAAGCCGATATCTCTCTGTAATCCTTGCGAATAGCCCAAAGGATCTCAGCACATCTCTTCATGTTAGGCCTATTTTGTCTATGTGGAGCCAAGCACTGTAAAGCTAGTTCAAGTATCTTTTCTAAGGCCAAATTATTTGCTGAAGTTTGATCCAGTCTTGTGTCCAAGACCGAGATCGCGTTTCCATCAATAAACCTCTTCATAGCCTGCAATTGTAGCAAAAAGAGTCACCTTAAAAATCAATCCTTCATAACTAAAATTTTGAATACAGTGGATTGGTAAAGGAAACTATGAAGAGGATGTGCTAAACTTCAGAACAAAACGGAATATAATATTATGAAAAACAACTGAATAGTGAAAAAAATAAGTGAACGCAGTGGATTTGGAAGTAGGATTCATGGAGAGGAGGTGCTAAACTTCAGAGCAGAACGGAATATCATATGCAGTAGTGTTATTTAAACCTCAAAATACATACACCGTATGTGACACCGTGTTTATCTCTATCTTACTTATTACCACATAAAACACACATTTCAAAAATACACATAAAAACCAAAGGACGCAAAATTCTGATGTCAAAAAATAATTTCTTTATCACATGGAAAAACAATCGAGAAGACAGATTTAACAAGGTTCAGCATTGTGCCTACATCCCTGGGAGCAGAGCGGCTAGGTTTCTTATAATTCAGAATCAGATTACCTTGAAAATATATATACTACAACGCAGATTATAACACTACCCGCTTACTGTAAGCCTTTCACATATAAGAGTCGTGCACAACAAGAACTCAATAGCTGAAAAAATGAGTCAAAATAAGGAACCAATCCTTAACTAAAGCTTTGAACACAATGGATTGGTAAGGTACAATCATGTAGAGGAGGAGGAAAACTTCAGAACAAAATGGAATAACATACTATGAAAACAACAGAAAAGATGAAAAGAGTAATAAAATGATGGAAAACACTACTTACCCATTTTACTGTTATTCTCTCTTTGAGTTCGAATTTTGGTTCAATGGGCCGTCTTCCCGTGACAAGTTCAACAAGCAAAACACCGAACGAATAAACGTCACTCTTTTCGGTTAGTTGATAAGTTTTCAAGTATTCCGGATCCAAGTAGCCAGCTGTTCCCTTAACTTGGGTAGAGACATGTGTCATGCCAGAGTCACTGTCAGGTGCCTGTCTAGCAAAACCAAAGTCTGCAACCTTAGCTCGAAAATGCTCGGTGAGGAGAATGTTGGAAGATTTTATGTCTCTGTGAATGATAGGATGATCTACAACGAAAATGCAGTATACAACAACTATAAGATTCTGTTAACCATTATATATGTCCTTGGGGACAAACAAGTGAGTAATTTTCCGTGACTGAAATGAGTTGCTTGATGAAAAAAAGTTATATACCCATATACATATGAAGATAGGTGAGAGCATGCGATACATCAATTGCAATGTCTAGACGAGCAGCAAGGTCCAGAACGTTTCCATGAATGCCTGTAACGATCCTTTGATTAAGTAGTAGGCACAAAAAGCCAATGCCTAAGCATTAAGGCAAGAGCAAGGGCGGAAAACCACAAAGGAATAAAATAACTGAAAGGGCAGAAAAACTCACAATCTAAATGCTCTCGGAGGGTTCCATTAGGAACATACTCCACAACAACGATTCTTTCATCCCCTTGCTCCAAATATCCATAGAACTTTACCAAGTTCAAATGTTCAACCCTTGATAGTGTTTGGACCTCGCTCTGGAACTCAGAACCTAAATTTTTCTCATGTACACTCTGTAAAGAAAAAGGTAATTAACCACAATAACATCTGGATGCTTACTGAATAACACTATCGTTCTATGAAGCACAAACACTAACATTGGACACAACATTGGCACTTGACATCAGTAATAATTTGAGAAAATAATTTAACTTAATGTAATAACATGTATTGGTGTCGATCACCAACCCGTGTCAGACACCAGACACGCTTTCAATCAGAAATATCAGTATTACGTAGCTCTCATTCTACATAAATGCGACTCAAATGACAAAAGGAACAGGCTAAAATCAATTTTAAAAACCTTCTTAGCACGCTTTACTGCAACAATGGTTCCATCCAAGAGTTTGGTCTTGTAGACAGCCCCAAAACCACCTTGACCAATCTTGAAAGAAGGAGAGAAGTTTCTTGTGGCTTGGATGATTTCCTCCATGGTGTACTTGACAATGCCAGACTCATTCCCCTGGATTGTGTTGTATAAACCAATGTTGGTACCTCGGTTTGAGCCACGCCCTCTCTGACTACCAGCTCTTGAAGCATTTGATGCAACTAAAAAAACAAATAAAACAGTTTACTCCAATTCACATCACACCATTTGATAAGCATAAGCATAAGATACATTTACATACAACTATACTTCAAAATCTACAATTTCTCAGATGCATATATATACACATTGATGCTAATAGTTTGGAAACAAAACAAAAAACTAGTAACCCAAATGCAATGCATTGATGATGAAATAAACAAATTCCTGGAACAATTATATAATTGCTAAAAAAATTTAATAAAACTAACTTAGTGACCTATACCAACCTATCCAAACCAATTATATATATATTTTTAGATTCCATGGTTACTTTTACCATAGATAATCTTATATGAAGCGCGTCAAGTATTAAACGTGTTTAACTCTACCGGTCGGAATTTAAATCTTGATTCGTCATATTGTAAGAGTCCGACGACCTGACTCAATTGGTTATCCAAAACTATATATAAATAAATAGTGTTGACTTGACAACAATTTTGAACATTTCTAATTTCATGATATTTAGATCCAAATTCAAAAATTCCAATTCAAATTATCTTTACAAAAAACAAAAATAGTAACTAATTTTCAGTTTTCACCCAATTATTATTCAAAACAATAATATAAAAATCAAAACAAGTACCAGAAGTAGAAGTAGATTTGAATTCCTCAGAATCAACAACGCTCTTAGAATTGCTACTATCCGGCGGCGTGAAACAAGCGGCAAACAATCCAGCAACCGACATGGCGGCGGCAACAACTGGATTCCGGCTACCGGAAGAAGAAGAGGAGGTTGTTGACTGAACCGAGGTGCTGAAGTCGGAAGAACGAGACATTCTGTCCGGCGTGCTCCGGTGACCGGAGTGTTGGCTCCGGTTATGAACAAACGTTGTAGTCATTTTGTAGAGAGAGAGAGAGAGAGAGAAAGTGGCGGGTAGTTTTAGAGAGAGAAAGAAAGAAAGAGTGTGTTGTGTTTGTCAAGTCAACTTAACTGTATGAATAAACAAGGTTATGAATAACTGAATGACTTGTTGTTTTTGGTAATAAAATAATGTGGGTGAGTTGTGACACTCGCTATATTGCGCCGTGAAAGCTAAGATTTGTTTGGAGAATAGTACGGTTTTGGATGATTGACTAATCATTTTATTGCATTTATTTTTCTCTTCATCATTATATATACTATAGGATGAAACATACGCGTGCGTATGTATGTATGTATGTATATCACTTGAATTGAATTAGTCATTTGAATGTTAGAAAGTTCGATTTCAATAGCAACATCAACCAAGAGTTAAGGTAGGCTTCAAAATTTAAATAATACTTACAAAAATATTTATTGCTTCTGTCTTAAAATGTAATAAAAAATAACGTAAGTTGATGTTTTTTTTTTATTACATGAGAAAAAGTCAAAGCAAAAACAAAAATAAAAAACAGACTACAGTCCGCGATGATAAACAAAACCTATATTGTCTGCCGTAAGCAATAAACGAAATTCAGCGAGAGGGTTAAGCACGATCTAGAGATCACTCGTAGACTTTGTTCCAAGCTTGGCTGAAAAGTCAGCACACATATTACCCTCCCTGAGACTGAGAGTGTGACATAGTTAAAATGTCCAAACTTTAGCCATGTACTTTTTAATAATAGCTATCTCATTTTCACAGTGGTGAGTGGAAACATCAGCATATTGCACTGGGTGAATAGTATGAATTTAAATAGTGGTGAGTGGAAACGTAAGTTGATGTATTTAATACAAATTTTGAATTAAATACATTAATTTTTGTTGATCAGTTTTGCTTATAATAATGATTAATGCATGATATATAATATATTTGTATATTAGCAACAAAAGTTTAGTGTTAGTAACCATCATGTTCGTTACCCGCCCTTTGACACTAAATATCGAAAAGTATTATAATGTAATTAAAATATCATCAAAATCTTTTAAATCTAATGTAAAATATTATAAAGCATAATATTTAACATTTGAGTATGAAAAATTACACATTACAACAAATATCAATGGTTTATGATCAACAAATTAATTTTAGTGTTATATAAAATAATAATTACATATTTATACGTGTTCCTCCAAATTTACGAAATGTACACTAAAGTTTTTATACAAGTACTCATAATCATTCAAATTTGCGGGTAGTTAACTAATATCAGACCTACAAGAAATTCTCCTCCCTCTCCAACAAGCTGGCCCTAGTTTTCTCTCTCTAGTTTTTCTCTTCTAGTTTCTTCGTTGAGGGGTGGTTTTGGGTCAATTCTTGACCTGAAATCATCCATCTTCATCTTTTTCTCTATTTCAATCTAAATAAGTGATTTTCACATAGATCTAGGTTTTTTCTTTTTGATTTCATCATCTAAGTGTGGTGGTTTGTTGTTCGTCGTCTTGTGCGGCGTTGTTTGATTTTCCGTCTTCTTGCGGTGTTCATTTGATTCATATTGAAGATCGATTATTCAATCAACGATTTGGGCGTCAACGTTGCAGATCCGGATGGATATTCCGATCACTTTAATTTTATTATATATTTTTGTAGGCATTATGCTGTTATATGCTATTAACTTGGATGCTGTGAGTTTGTTTACAGATTTATCATTTACGTTTTTAACAATGTTGAATGATGTAATCTATGGAATGAATGAATATAATTTTATTTTTGTAAAAAAAAAAAAAAAAAAACTAATATCAGACCTAAACCCATAAATATAGGTATTTATATGTCCATTGTAGATATTTTTGGTGGGTGCCAATGTGGTTGTCATCCCCAATTTGGAAGGATGCCCTTTTCCATGTGGTTCCCACAATAAGTCAACATATTTGATATTTCAAAGCTGCTCTCCTTCCTGGAATTCTTTTTCTGCGCTATCAAACATATAGGGTAAACGTGGAAAAGGCAAGGATCTGAAAGGCTGCAAAATTTTGATGACTCTTTCAAAAAGATGCATGAAGACCAACTTTTGAGATACAATACAATAAAGAGATGTAATAATAATAGTGCCTATGACTTAAATTTTTGAATAAATATATATATATTTTTTGTTATATGTATCATTTCTTATATCTTATTGTATTTTTATTTTATTTAAACCCTTCGATTTTCAAATGAAATAACTATTCATAATCTAAAGATCAATAAAAAAATAAGTAACCATTTGATGAACTCGGACTCTCTATTTGTTCTATCTTAATTGTAACCATTTGATTGATTTCAATTAATTTGCTTACCTGAACATTATTCATTTAGAGGTGAAGGCAAGTGACATAGTTAACAATATTATGAGAGCTTGGGAAAACATGGTTAAGTCTCTTTCAAAGGAATCATATGCAGATGTAGTGGTGCATTTCTGAGATGTATGCAACAAAAAAAAAAATCAAATTTCCTTAACTATGTTGAAACTACAATATTGAACATTGTTAAGGAAAAATTTGTGAGGGCATGACAAATGGTGTCTCGCATGTAGGCTGCAGAACCACCAACAGAGTTTAATCGACTTATGGAAAGTTGAAAACATATTTGAGTAATAGTGTGAGAGATTTGGCAGCATGTTGGAATGCAATACACAAAATGTTGATGATCCAATTGACTAAGATACAAGCAACCTTTGGGAGGAGTCATACTATCTTAGAACACCGATACAAAGGCAACATTTTGTACTTTGAGTTTGAGGGTTGTATTTCTAGAGTTGCATTGAGTTTTATCTTTTAGGAAGCAAAACACTCCAAGACAACTAGCATTGTTATGAAAAATTGTGGTTGTGTGATCAAGACATTATATGGGTTGCCTTGTGCACATATTCTTGCAATGAAGATCTGGAAAAACTTGTCTGTTCGATTCGATGAGATAAATCCTCATTGGCAAAGGTTACGTGTTGGTGAAGAAGAAGGTGAAGGTGACCACCACCAGAAGAAAATGAAGAAAACCTAACGTTTTTTAATTAAAACTAATGGAAAGGACCAAAATGTGTAACGGAGAGAAGTTAAGGGATCAAAATAAATCAAATTTTAATTAAGGGACCAAAGCGATACTGTCTAAATAGTTAAGGGACCAAAAATGCAATTTAGCCTAATATTTATCTATGGATTTTGCTCAATAGCACAAAGATAGTGATTTTTATTTTTGCATGTTAGTTCAAACATAATAATCGATAGGCAAACCATGACTTACTGTACGCATCTTTGAAGCAAAGCATTGGATAATAATAAATGTTGGTGCACATGATATAGATCATGATGTGAATAATGCGATGTTAACATTTACAAATGAATACCATTTTGTTCCTTCATTGGCCTAAGCAGCATGTTTAATGTAACATACATTTCTAAAGCATTAGGGTGTGATTTATCATTGGATACAAATGAATGAATTTGGTTACCAATCTCAATCCAACTACAACCTGGGACTTTTGCATCACGTTTGTCTTCCATCGTTTTGCGAATTCTTTCCACGTCATACCAATGCTTTTGAGAAGCGAAAATGTTCGACATCACTGCATAGTTTACACTCTTTTCTGGTTCAATGAGGAAGAGTTTTTCTGCAGCCAATTTAGCCAGTTCCATATTTGAATGTAGTTTGCAAGATCCAATAAATGCTCCTAAGGTATCTGAATCTACTTCAATTGGCATTGACCTCAAGATTTCAAAAGCTTCATTTATAAGACCATATCTTCCTAGAAGATCAACAAGACATGTGTAATGTTCTGAATCAGGAACAATCTGATATGCATTGGTCATTAATTTGAAGTAGTGAAGTCCCTTTGTCACCAGCCCACAATGAGCACAAGCCGAGAGAACGCCGAGAAAAGCGATTCGATCTGGTTTTATGCCATATGATAGCATTTTCTCAAACATCTCAGTTGATTTTTCGGCAAGACCATGGAATGCATATGCATATATCAATGAAGTCCATGTAACTAGATCAGGCTGTGAAGTTAATTCAAAGCATTTAAATGCACTAGTAATGCTACCACACTTGGAGTAAGCACTAATCAAAGAATTGGCTACAGATAAAAAATCTTGACATGATAATTTAACCGCAAAAGCATGCACTTGCAGTGTTTCGGTAATGGCAGAAGCATAGCCACACGAACTTATAATGCTAGAAATAGTCAATTCATCTGGAAGAAACCCTTCGCGAAGCATCTCTTTGACAAGCTTCATTACCTCGTTACCATCACCGTGATTCCCAAACCCAACAATCATGGTGTTCCATGCCACAACATTTCGAATCGACATCTCATCAAATACTCTTCGTGCATCAATAATATTTTCGCTTTTGGCATACATGTTGATCAATGCACTAGCAACTAAAACATCTGAATCAAATGATTGTCTCAGAACAAGACTATGAACTTGCTTTCCAAAATCATAATATTCCAAAGCATCATCACTTATTACACTAAGCAAGCTACTAAAAGTGAACTCGTCCCCGTTCACAACATCCAACCGCATTGAATTGAAGACGCGAAAAGCCTCTTCAGGTAAACTATTGAAGACATAACAAGAAACCATCACATTCCACATAACCAAATCTCTACACGAGACATCACAAAAAACCCTCCTTGCATTCTCAACAAAACCACATTTTGCATATAAACCAACAAGGGCACAACCAACAAAACAATCCAAATCAAATCCAACTTTCACGGTAAAACAATGCAACTGAACTCCCATCTCAATATCATTAAACTGAGTACACAAACAAATCAAACCATTAAAAGTTATATGATCAGGAACCATCATTTCCAACAACATCCTTCGAAAATAAGAAAAACACAATCGCATGCCACTCGATTCATTTTCATCGTTACGTCCAACACTAGCACGAATCATAATATTCCACGAAACAACATTTCTCACAGGCAATTCCTCAAACAGTTTCTTTGCATCTTCAGCTTCTTGGCATTTAAGATAAACACTCAAAATCTGGTTTTGTAAGGAAAGGACTTGACAAAATCCAAACTTTATCAAATGGGCATGTAACTGTTTTCCTTCAGGAAGATAGCCCTTTTTGGCTGAGATTTTGAGGGCGTTGGAACAAAACAAATGAACAGTGTTAGGGTCATTGAAATGGGTTTGATTTGGAATTGGCATAGAAGCTCTGAGTCTGCTTGAGGAGTTCCATGGATGTGGTTGGTGAGAAGAGAAATAGAAGCATTCTATGAAGAATGAGAAAGGGGATGGAGGGAAAGGTAGCTGCTTTTTGAAATGGAGCTTGCTGAACATAAGATGGTTTAAATCTTTGTAATTCTTCTTTTTGTTTTATTTCATGAATCACCTGCACAAATATACTAACACATCGACACCATTGATATATGATAACTTAAAAAAAGACATAGTTAATTATATGTATTGGTGTCGAACACTCACGCAAGTCTGACATGAGACACACCTTCGGAACTAAGTTTCAATAGAATCTAATTCGCAGAGATTGGTTCTAGAGATCAAATGGATGGGAGGGATGAATCATGCGATCGGTGTTTGAGGTTGCATTTAACTTAACAAGAAAGTCAACAAATTTTTTGTCTTAATAATTTATTCTTTGAAAGGGGGTAAAGACTAAAGTGTATGAGAAAAACAATATTCACATTTATCGTTTTTAACCATAATTATTTATAACAAGTGGAATAATAGATTAGGAAAATACTAACTTATGTTTCTTTGGTGCGAACTATCTACTTGTGCAATTGCTGAAACTAATATCTCGTATTAAATATAACTATAATGGATGACAAAACTTGTATTCAAAGATTTAACTGTTGCATTCTCAAATATGGATTCAAATACAAAATATTGGTTAAACAGATCGAAAGTCTTTACCATCTTATCCAAATGCTAACCAATGTTAAGACAAGTCTAACATAAAATTATTATCTTTTTTATCAAAAAATATAGAAATACTATTTTAATGTTATTGGTGCAATTCCTTCAAAATTTAAAAATAATTTTTAAGAATAATTTTTCTTTTTTTAATTTCTTAAATATGTGTTGTTAGAACAAACATCAGGAAGACCCAATAAATTATTCAAATATTATAAATAAATAAAATGGTTCTATCAAAATTTTACAAAATTGATTAGTTGTGTTGATACATTAGTAAAAAAAAAAAAGGATGGAGTACATTAGAGCTGTCAAAACGGGCCGGCCCTTGCGGGCTTCGGGCTTTAGCGGGCCGGGCCAAAAAGCCCGGTTGACAAAACGGGTTTGAAATATACTACCCGAGCCCGGCCCTACACGGGCCGCGGGCTAAACGGGCCGGCCCATATTAAAAATTATATATTTTTTTTTATTTTAAAAAATACTATAAAACACTACTATAATTTTTTTATAAATAATATTTTTAATATGTTTAAATAATGTCTGGTACAAAAGTAAATTGTAAACATTTTCGTACAAACGTCGTAAACTAAAACGACGAGAAAAATGATTTTAAATAAATTAGATATGTTATGGTTATAGATATTTATATATTCGATCTTTAAAATTATAAATAACGAAATGAATAAATATAACTTTATATTACATTTATATTTGTGTTAATTCATTGAATTTTCACTTTTGTTTTTTACTTTGATAATCAACTAAGTAAATAATTATTTGAAAAATATATATAATTTATAGAATTTTTTTTGTTATGCGGGCTAACGGGCTACCCGCGGCCCATTCGGGCTAGCCCTAACGGGTACCGGGCTTTTAAGGGCCGGGCTAAAAAGCCCTATTAAAATTCGGGCTCAATATTTTAGGCCCAAACCCTATATTTATTCGGGCTAAACGGACCGGCCCGTTTTGACAGCTCTAGAGTACATCATAACAAGTGAATAAAAATGAACCTCAAATAAAATTTGGTTACTTTGTGATTTCTCACCCCAAGGAGTTGGTTACTTCTGCATCTTCACATCACATTCTTCTTCTCTACCAAACGTTACAAATACAATACAATACATTATTATTCACCTGAATGAGTGAACAACAGAAGCAATTATTACATTACTCCTATTTAACTAAACTATTCCAGTTGACTTTTTTACACTCACAAAAGCCAATACAAAACAAACGAGTGGGGCGTGTAATCAATTAAACGTTTCATTCTTCTTTACACATTCACAAATCACTCGTATAACCCGTTTCCCATTTCCTCATTCTTCCTTAAAAAGGTACATTTTTTTTTCTTTTCTTTCTTTCTTTTTGATAAGTAACTGTATCACTGCATAGGTTAGGGTTTAATTCTGCTCTCAATTTTTATTTCAATTGGGTATTCCTTGGTAAAGTGTTTTTTAGTTGTGTCTTTTGATGAAATTTTTATCTGGGTGGGTTTGGTTTGTTTGATAGATGCTAATACTCTTCTGCTCTTTTTGATTATGTGGATTGTTTGTTGTATGAAAAATATAATCTTTTGTTGAAATTTGCATCATGATTGCAGGACTATGTAATTTGGATGATTCATGAATTTAGATTAAATATTGACTTGGGACATATATGAAGTACATAGACACCGGCACTAATTTGAGAAAATGGCATAATTGACTGCGTCGATGTTGTTTCAGTGTTGGACACCGGACACACCTTCGATCAGAAGTGTCGGTGCTGTAGAGCTTAGGGCTGATTTAAGGAAATAAAACTTTTCTATTTTTTTTACAACTGTATAGTGTGTGCTCTATAAGACTATATGCAATCTATGAAGCACATACACAGACACTAGACACGACACTGCTACATAGACACCGGTAATAGTTTAAGAAAATGGAAGTAATAGAATGTAACTACACGTCTCCATGTCATGACTAACATGTGTCGGACAACGAACACTCCTTCAATTATTAAATCATAAGTGTCAGTGCAACATAGTAATGCAATTTGTTGTTTTATTTATCAAATTGAAATGCTTGTTGCCTTGACTGTGTGATTAATCATTTCACTGTGTTTGTTTGAATAATCTCAAGTCCGGGGACTTCTGATCCACTTTTGGTCCTAAATAACATAAGAGAATGAGAATGTGGGTAGTTGGTTTGATTAAATAACTGAAAAGAACTGCTTGAAGAATGGGAGGTTGCTGTTGTTCTGCCAGAAAAACTCATCTGCATGGAACTCCAGTGTATTACTATGTCAGTAAATTCCTATACTCTCTTATCTGATGTGTAGCCTATGTTGCATGTATATGGTAGCTAATAAGCATCTATCTAGTAATTTTACTATTAGTTTATGTCACAACTCACGATGAAGCCTGGCACAGATATGGACACTGAACATGACACTGACTTAGAGACATTGGTAAGAATTTGAGTGAAAATTATTGAATGCAACCGCATGTGTCGGTGTCGTACCGGACACGCCTTCAGTCTGAAGTGTCGGCATTACATACTCATGAACTTTTTGACCATGCTGAACGAAAATAGATTTATGATGGAAGATGCTGCACATTGATTCTAATTGAATATTGTTTGTACTGTATTTTCCTCAAGTTCTTTTATATTATATCTGTTGATTCATGAGTCTTCTTATGGCCTAAAAGTCAGAAAATAAAAATAAATTTCCCTACTTTCTTGATTGTCACACTCTAGTGTTAGGTCGTGAAGTTGTATGTGTTAATGACTCTAGGTGTCAAAATTGAGTCATTTTGCATATAAAGTCGTTTCTATGCAAACTTGTGTAGACATTGCATAGAATTGTGATTTTGAGGATGATTGGACCAGTTGAAACATAATGATTATATTTCCCCAGACATGCCTAAAATGACAGTGGTTCATTTTATTTGAAAACATCCGAAGTGCAATTCCTGAATGTTAAAGCTTAGTAATGCCCCAAATACTGACCTCATAGTTATTGAGCTCACCTGCTCAACATGACGGATGCATCTAACATCTCATTGTGAACCCTATGCAAAGGAGGTGAAAAATGCTTTAGTGAGTTTCAACCCCATTGCTCTAAGCATAAAGGAAGTCACGAACTAGAAAATGTGAGAAAACTCATTGTTGCAAGTTTGCAAAGAACCTAACTGGCCAAAAAGATGAATGACCCAGCTGAAGAAGCTGAAAACTCGCTCTACTAAGAAAAATGCAGTTCGATGAGGGGAACCCAGTCTCACCATCCTTTATTCTTTCGAACTTGTCACACTCTTTTTGTGTGTAAGAGTTTTGAAACTATCTTGTGATTTCTTTTGTCCATCAATTTTGCATTGCGATGCTTGTTTGTATCTGGTCTAGTAACATGCTCATAAACTCCAAGAAAAATTTGGTCCATAGAAACATGATTTAAATTTAATTGGGAAAAAAGTTAAAGGTTAATAGTTAGGGAATCCAAAGTCACCATAATAATTCAAATTCAATCGAGTAAATCTGTTACTCCTGCTATCTTACTTTTTTACTTTCTAACAGTCCCTCTCATCTATGTTTGTATAATTGTCCCGAGTTATGTTTACTTGTTGAAGGATAGTTCAAACTATTTCATAGCCAACTTGTTGTTAGAAGTTGTAAAAATAGTTTATATTGGTGATTAATCATGCTAACCAGATCTGACCTCTGCAATCTTTGATTTACAAAAATCAATTTTTCATGTCATAGATGAAACTAAGATTTTTATCTGAACATCTTGGTTATCCCATTCATTCCATTCAAACTTAGAATTCTAATGCCATGAAAGGCTTGTCAAATGTCGTTGTGGTGAATAAAGAGATTTCAAAACTTTGGATGTAATATATTATCAAAGCCTTAAAAGATGATTTTGTCCTGTAAATGCCAAGGTGAAACTCTGTTTGAGAACATATTTGTTTTTCAAAAGAAAATAAGAAGTCATACTTTTATCACTGTTGCATTAATGTGTAAAGGTTGTGATTATGAACTTTAAATGCAGGCTTGCAAAGATTGCTGCAATTGACTTCTCAAACCATGCTATTTTCTTTTTCCTTTGTTTCGTTCTTCTTCATATTTTCTCATTAACTACTGAACTGAAAATGAAAAGTTAAATTTACTAATTGGAAGCTCATTCCTAGAAGGAGCGATCTAGAAAGACGGTCCTTGGAGTTGTCACTTAATTGAAAGATACAAAAGTTTCCTAAGTAATTTTTGTTTGAGCGGATGTAGGGATGTCAATGGGGATTTGTCAATGGGATCCCCACAGGGATTGCCCTGTTCAGGGATCAAAAGTTGGGGAACTTCCCCCCACGGGGATGGGGAGGAATGTTCCCCCGTGAGCATTTCAGGGTCAAGGATCGGGGACCCCCCGCCCTGCAGATTCCCCGACCCCAACCAAAATACTTTAATACCCTTTAGTTCAAGTATAGTTTTAATTTATGTCTTGGTTTTTGGTCTTTTCATATGATTCTTTTTTAAAATACCTTAAAATATATAAAGTTAGAACAGTTTTTAAAATAACTAAAAATATATGGTTTTTGGTCAATTTATTGTGGGGTGGAGGGATTTGATGGGGATCCGCGGGGACGGGTTGGAGAACGGGGAAATATCCCCCACCCCCGCCCCATTGACATCCCTAAACGGATGAGAGTAACAGAAGAAAGCTTAAAATAAATGTTTTATCCCCTTTTAACATTTGTCAAGTTGGTCTTATTTTATTGTTTGTTTTAATTTCTTACCAATTTCTTGTAACGACAAGAAACTGAGATAAAATCCTTAACTAGCTTCCTATTTGTAACTTCTGTGGTTGGATTTGGCTTTTTGTTAGTAGTATGCTGCGAAGAATGAGTACAAGTGACCAACTTCATTGACATATTGCAATTGCAAAGATTTCTTGGTGGCTTAAACAATTTTTTTATAGATGGATTGTATTATATTATGAAATTTACTATATCTCTTTCCATAATATCTATGCTTTCTTCTCTCTCTTGCATAAGTAAAAAGAAACTCTTCAGCATTTTCCCAGCATATTGTTAGTGAAGCTGGCTAAATTATAGTTTGACATGATTCTCCATTTTTCTCTTCAAATTAAGTGCTTCTTCAAAAATAATTTGTCAACAGGTTTATTATTTTAGATGTCAGTTTATTTGTTATGAACATATTATATTGAAGTATGAAAAACTCTTTCAGTGCCCACCAATTTTAGAAGAGCACGATCCTTTGGCTTCTAATGATGCTGCAAACGATTCTCTCACTGCTGGATTACTGGTAGGCTTGAACGTGGAAGAATCCACACCTGATACTTATCAGCCTCCTCCTGCACCTCTGCCTTATGATGTGGTCTTGGGAGTTCCAGTGTCAACAGACTCTGAGTCAGGCAAAGACACAGTTAGTGGTAGTAGTTTTGAAACTTTAGTTACATGTGAAGATATTGAAGAATCTGACCTTAAAGCTCAAGCTAAATCTGCACCAATATCTCCAACCAAGGCAGAACTGTGGAAATCAAATGAACTTCATGCATTGGTGATAGAAGAAGAGGACGGCTGTCCAATTTGCCTTGAAGGTGAGTAGAAGTTATTTTTTAAACTTCGATTTTTTAAACAATTTGCAATCGTTTTATGATACGCTATTTAGTAAAAAAATGTTGTCAGATAGCAGCTATAGCGTGCTACAACGTTGTAGCGTAGCAGAATTTGAACAGTTCGTTATTTTCCGTTATCCGCTGTTGAAAACATGCTTTGATATGAGGGATAAGAACCAATAAGTTCCGACTCTCAGAGGAAACTATAATCTGAATTTGATTTTAATGCAGAATATGATGTTGAGAATCCTAAAACTCTTTCAAAATGTGAACACCACTTTCACCTGGCTTGCATTCTTGAGTGGATGGAAAGAAGTGACTCTTGTCCTATATGTGATCAGGTTTGTCATTTTACATAAGTTTTTCTTGTTAACTGTACCATGGTTATCAAATAAAGATTCAAATCTGAATTGAAAGATCTCTTTTTTGAATTGTGAATCGAATCCTATGAATTGTAAGATTTATTACCAAGAAAAAAAGTCATTTTAAGTAAAAACAAGTGATGTAGCAAAATTATAGGTTGATATACCATATATGAACCTCCAAATAATTTAAGATTCATCTCATAAATCAAATGACTTAAGAAGTGTGACTGGCTATGCAAAGTTTACACTGAGTCACTGACTATGCTAAGTTTAGATAGTGATTCATTAGAATGAATTGAGGTTCATCATAATGAATCATGATTCGAGGTGCAATTCATGTACAAAATAGATATACACTTGGGATTTGTATTGATTGAGTTCGTTTTGTATTGAATCGAGATACAACTTGCATGTATTGTATGATACTAATAACCATGCACTGTACCATGAAAAGAGGGTGTTTGTGGCTTCTTCTGTTGGCAAACAAAGTTCTGCTGTTTCTGTTAGATGTGAATTATTTGTTGTTGTTGTTGTTGACATTAAAATACAATCTGGCTAACCATTTTTATTTTGTTTGTCCATTATGTTGAGCTATAATGAAATACTCTTTTTCCTCTTGTTACAGGAGATGATATTTGTTCAAGAACTGGACTAGTTTGGTTATTTCAAAAGAAAAGCTTGCTAAATACATGAAGAATAACTAGTTTGATGATGGCACTGGTTCACTTTCAAATCTACAAAAAAAAAAAAAAAAAAAAAAAAAAAAAGTTCTCTTTTAGTGGGCCAAATTCATTACGTATACAGTCTGTTGTAACAAAGGAGGTTTTTGATAAAATGCTACACCACATTGCATGTCTCAATAGTGAAAGAGTGCAACCTTTCTCAAGACAGAAATTCATATTCACAAATGTTTATTTTTTATTTTTATTTTCCACTTGTGTTGTTTTTCTGCTCTCCGTTTTCTTGTACAAATTGCTCACATTTATTTGTTTTTCTATGTTAATTATTTTTCTTCTGGGAAAAGAAATGTTTACTGGTCTTGTAAATAATGTCTGTTTTACATTTTGTTACACTCTCAATGTATATAGTTTGCTGGATATGTGCCATGGGAAATGACCATGTATTCATTTTTAACTTCTTTCTTGTCCATTAATGCTTTCTTAGTTTCGATTCTTCTTCGGTGAGCAAGTGGACAATTATTTACTTGTACATTAAGTTAGTAATGGATCATAAATCGTCTGTTGATGTTAAATGCACATTCGCAACAGATATGGTCGAGATTATGTACTTCACTCTTAAAGTAAATTGTTCACTCTAGAGAAGCTAAATCCTGAGGTTAAAGGGTGATTATGAACATGGTTAATGAATGTTAATTCTGCCAGTTTGCTGTTTGAAAGTGATCACAAGATCTAAACATTCTAGTTGTTGTGTGCATGTGTGTACACAGTTTGGCTTAGTCTAAACTCCAAACTACATGTGACTCAGCGAATTAAACCAACGACACAGTCAGTTCAAAAGATAGTATATAGTACACCATTAATATCTCCCTACCCTACTTCCAATATTCAAACAGTGAATGTATCAAATCAAAGTCATACAATACAATATTTTCCTTTTATTCCCTTCTCAAATTCAGAGCCAAAGAATCGTAGAAAACGTTTTCGTAACGTTTCATTTTTCTTCTTGGGTTGGGAGTTGGGACTTCTCTTCTCTGCAATGGTAGTAGAATAGCATATACTAAAATATAGACATAGCTGAAGTTTGCTATCCTGAAATACCAGTGGATTGGAAATGCTTAGTTCAGTCAAGGAAAAAAAAAAACAGTACTTAATGGTTCATCATTGGAGTAATAAATATTGGTTATATCCATTGTAGACTCTACAAGCCTATTTGGTTTGGCAAAAAGCAGTATATATATTTAAGATTAGAGATTTTTTTTTGACAAATTTTAACAGTGAGATTAGAATAATTGATGTTGGGTCTGATTCATGTCATTTTATAATAGAAATATCTTTACTTAATCAAGTGATTAAACTCAAGTGAAGAGAACAATTTTTAATCAGATTTTACTTAGACTTTATTTATCTTTCAATCGAACTTTGATTTTTTTTTATTGTTTGAACTTTTGGAAATTCTCTTACAATCATCGACAACAACTCCTAATTATTGACAAGGGACCCCACTTTTGCATTCTATTTGTCAACAACAACCCTTCTCACATGACACAGGTTGTACAGTAGGCCAACCTTTCACCAATCAAAACTAATTTTGGTACACTCCTATCTTAAAACTAAACACACATCCAATCCAATTCAATTTGATATATTTTCGCCTTAATCTTAACTAATGGACCAACCTTCCATTCTAAACAATAGTACAATTTAATCTTTTGTACGAGAATATCTCAGATTTGAAAAGTTCCATAGGCTACACCCTACGAGGTTGGGGACCTGGGATTTCAAATCAAGACATTATATGTCTGGTCCAGACATCAATATGAAACTTTATGGCTAAGTATTAACAATTAGGGAATAATAAATGGATTGGTCCAAGTTTAAAATTTGGTTGGATGAGGAAATCTCATCTTGCCTATTAAACAAATTCTCCAATAAAAGTTAGTCACTATTAAACCGCAGTTAAAACTTATAAGGTGTAATTTATCGACCGTGTAATGTTATCCAAATGTTATACTAATGTAATTTGATTTCTTCTAATCATTTGTGATGTTATCGAGGAAAAATTGTTAGATGTAGCATTTTCGTATTATTTACATGTTCGTTAGAGTTTGAATTTAGTCATTTAACTCTTTCAACTTTTTTTAATCTTTAGATGAAATCGGTTAAGCTACTCAACCATCTAATTTCCCTTAAAAATATAATATTTGTGAAATAAACTGTTTTATCGAGCAGTATCCACTGTCATTTACGCGTTTCTTGGTAAAAGCTTTTGCTTTTGTCTCATTCATCTTTTTGGTTTGGTTTTAACATGCTTCTGGATTCTTTCATTTGTTTTTTCATATTTTAATAATGGTCCTTCACTTTGCATGCTTTTTTTTCCTATTATAAATAAGTAAAGATATTTCGTTTTTATCAAAGAAATATAATTTATTTTCATGGAACCCTATATTTTAATTATTTTCCCATTTCCTGCGTTGAAAACAGATAACTTTTGATGAGTAGACTTGAGAACATTTGTCTGCCACCACCAGCCTACACCATCTCACTCTCCAACTTGTCATGTACCAAAATAACCCTCAACTCTTTGCTCCCTTTTTTTGCATTTGCATTTTCAATTTTTTTTTAATATAAAAATTCAATAACTTTTTGGTATAGAAGTGAAATAGATTTTGTAATGTGTATAAGTTTGTTTTTATTATTAAATTAAATGACATATAGTGAATTTTATTGATTTAATAGTAAAAATAAACTTATGTGTGATACAACATTGCTTATTTGTGTATTATGAAATTAGCTTTTAATACAATCATGATAGTTTAGTAAAAAATATATAATCATGGTAGAAACTATTAAAACATCTCCAATAGAAGATTCATCTTAACTAAAGTTCTTGACCGAACATATGTTATATTCTGAAGAATTTAATATATATGCACTGTCAATATGAAAAGTCTTTTATGCTATCAGCTATCATCATCAAAACTATTTCTAAAATCACCTATATGAGTGGTTGTGATTTATCAATAATAATGTATGAAAATTAATAATTGAAACAATTGTATCATTAAATAAGTACTACTCATTTGATGACATACCGATGGACCATTTCTTGTCCAAAAGAGCAATGATAAATTTGTTTGGTAAGCTATTCTATTTCAACAATTCAACAGAGCTTTATGTCATATTGTTTTTAGTTTTTTCTAATCACGGTATATATATAGAGTTTCTAATGTGTTTTAAGTTCTACTAATCTCCACAAAAAAAAATTGTTGTGCGCATAAGATGATTCTATTGTCTTGACTCTAAATTTTTTTCTTAAGAACAAAAAAGATCAGACATTACCACTCAAATCAATCATATGCTAGTATTTATAATTTATAATTTATAGTATACATTTTGAAGTTCATGACGTTGCCAAGTCAATTAGCGAAAGTTTGTTTTGTAAAGTTGTTTATGTGAAGTCACCTCTAATTATCAATTAAATAAACTAACTGAGATATCATGTCAGCTTAATATAAGAAGTAGATAATCCAAATCATCTAAGTTAGGAGTATTGGCTATTAAGAAACAGCTAAATTTTATATCAAGATTTATTAGTTGTCAAAGAAGCCAAAAACCAATAGTTTTGTACTCTTTTAAGGAATAAAAGAGATGGTGATATTCTTTACATTTTTTTTATGAGGATTGATGTGGGAAATATCTATCTCTTTGCATGATGACATAATGGACCCTCAAGTTTCTTTTTCCCTAATTCAATTAGTTAATGAAGTTATGTTTTTTCAAAACGTTGAGTGGTTTCATATCCTTTATGATGATTAATTATATATGAATATGGTATGATGATTAAGTAATAAAGTCAAAAAGTATCTTAAGTGAATTTTTAAAAGACATTGAGTTGTTTTCATATCCTTTATTCAAAAGAATTTTATTTTATTTTTGGCATTAATTTGGCCCCAAAAGTATCTCAAGTGAATTTTTAAATCCACGTGCATAACATTCATTAATATAGAACTTGGTTTGCACTAAAGTTGATTTAATCTAAACTCACTTAAATTGATTTAATGACGTTGACTTAGGACTTCAAAGTGTGATCTTCTTAATATCATATGTTAGATTCTTCGATGTGAATTTCAGTAAATTAGTTTAACTTTTAAAATAAAAAGTCCAATAAACTTAAAAAAAAATGATTTTGTTTTATCATGTGGATTTAGCTCAGTTGAAAATGACATTACATAATGAAATTGGATACTCTCATGTCCTTTTTGTCAAGCCATCACTCATTTTTTAATTTATTTTGAGACAAAGAATGTATAATAATAATACACAGTCTCTGCTACTAGTATAAGGATAGTTTGGGAGATTAGAAAAAGCAATCACAGTTACCTGCCATTTTGGTATGTAGGGAGGGAGAAGAAACCATCACAGCAGCACAAACAAACATAACTCTACTTATCTTTCTTCCAATTTCATTCAACATTTTTCCCTTCCCTCCGACAACCTCAAAACAATGTTCCTATTTTTTCTCTTCCTTCTATTACCTCACTTCACTCTTTCCAACACAATCATTTTATCACAAAACAAAACACTCTTAAGCCAAAACCAAACCTTCCAACTTGGTCTCTTCAACTTAGAACAACAAAACCAACTACAACCTCGTTACTATCTTTCCATCCGTTTCACTTCCCTCCCTTCTCCAAACATCATTTGGGTCGCAAACCGTAATAAACCCATCTCATCTCTCACCGGTTCAGCTCTTCAATTAACCCCAACCGGTCAATTACTCTTAACCCAAAACGACACCGTTTTATGGCAAACTAAAAACACTCTTGATGAATCTCCTCTTCCTCAACTGAATCTTCTAGAAAATGGAAATTTAGTTCTCGAGACTAAAAACGGTGTCGTTTTATGGCAAAGCTTTGATGAACCAACTGACACGTGGCTACCAGGTATGAACTTAACTAGGGTTCATAACTTACTCTCGTGGCGCACGTTAACCAATCCTGATAATGGTTTTTATTCACTGCGGTTAAAACCACCGAATTACGGTGAATTTGAGCTTGTTTTTAATGGCACCGTTTCGTATTGGGACACCGGTAAATGGACTGGTGGAGCATTTACAGGTGTTCCTGAGATGACGGTGCCTATTTATAGATTTGATTTTGAAGATGCTTATTCGCCAATGGCGTCGTTCGGATTCTCCGAACGGGCTTTGGAGAATGGTGTTAGACCGCCTACGATGTTTAGGGTTGAGCCGTTTGGGCAGATGAGGCAGTATACATGGTCGAGTCAGGCAGGTTCCTGGAATATGTTTTGGTCTAGACCGGAGTCGATTTGTTCGGTTAAGGGTGTTTGTGGGAGGTTTGGTGTTTGTGTTGGTGATGTTTTGAGGGTTTGTGAGTGTGTTAAGGGTTTTGTGGCGGTGGACGGTGGTGGATGGAGTTCCGGTGATTATTCGGGGGGATGTTGGAGAGGGGAGAAGGTTTGTGATAATGGTGATGGTTTTGAGGATTTTGGTGTTGTAAGGTTTGGTTTTGAGAATGTGAGTAGTTTCAGGGCTAAATCTAGGAGTTTGTGTGAGCGAGGTTGTTTGAATTCTTGTGATTGTGTTGGTTTGAGTTTTGATGAAAAGAGTGGGTTTTGTAGGAATTTTTTGGGGTCTCTTTTTGATTTTCAGAATTTGACTGCTTTGGAGAGTGGAGGTGGGAATGGGAATGTGTTGTATGTTAGGGTTCCTGGTAATGTATCCGAGGGGAAGATTAAGGGGTGGAATGGTAAGGTTTTGAGTGGTGTTGTTATTGGATGTGTTTTGTTTTTGGTTTTGGTTTTGGGTGTGGTTGCGGTGACTTTGGTGGTGTTGGCGAAGAGGAAGCGATTGAAGAAGGAGAATGGGTTGGAGGAAGATGGGTTTGTTCCTGTGTTGAATTTGAAGGTGTTTTCTTACAAGGAGCTTCAATTGGCGACTCGAGGGTTTTCTGAGAAACTTGGGCATGGTGGGTTTGGGACGGTGTTTCAAGGGGAGTTGAGTGATTCTACTGTTGTTGCTGTGAAACGTTTAGAGAGGCCGGGAGGTGGAGAGAAAGAGTTTAGGGCTGAGGTTTCAACAATTGGGAACATTCAGCATGTTAATCTTGTGAGGTTAAGAGGTTTTTGTTCTGAGAATGCACATCGACTTTTGGTTTATGAGTACATGCCGAATGGTGCCCTTAGCGCTTATCTGCGAAAGGAGGGGCCTTGTTTGAGCTGGGATGTTAGGCTCAGGGTAGCAATAGGAACTGCTAAAGGCATAGCATATTTACATGAAGAATGTAGAAGTTGCATTATACATTGTGATATCAAACCTGAAAACATTCTTTTGGATAGTGATTTCACCGCCAAGGTTTCTGATTTTGGATTGGCAAAGCTAATTGGTAGGGACTTCAGCAGGGTGTTGGCAACTAGGAGAGGTACTTTGGGATATGTAGCACCGGAGTGGATTTCTGGCGTTGAAATTACTACTAAAGCTGATGTTTACAGCTATGGAATGACATTACTAGAACTTGTAGGCGGTCGCCGGAATGTTGAGGCACCACCTTCGTCTGGTGATAGAAAGAGTGATTGTGAGACAGGAGACAAGTGGTTCTTTCCTCCATGGGCAGCGCAGCTGATAATCGATGATAATGTGGCTGCTGTGGTTGATAAGAAGCTTGGAAATGTATATAACATTGAAGAGGCTAAGAGGGTTGCTCTGGTAGCAGTTTGGTGCATTCAGGATGATGAGGCAATGAGACCTACTATGAGTATGGTGGTGAAAATGTTAGAAGGGTTAGTGGAGGTGGCACTTCCACCGCCGCCTAAGTTGCTACAAGCATTGGTTACTGGAGAGTCCTTTCGTGGTGTCAAGGTTGATTCGAGTAATGCGGTTTCTACTGCTGGCAGTTCATCTTTCTGCGACAACATGGAAGTATCAGTTGCTGATTCAGAATCATGTATAGGAGAAGTTTTTTCCCCACCGGATGGCATTGTCAATGTTCGATAACAAAGAGCCAATTGTAGTCCAGATCTATGAAGCACAGACACTTACACATCAAAACCAGTAATAGTAATTTGATACACTAACACATGTTAGACACCGGACACGTCTTCAATTTCAAGTGTTGGTGCTTCATAGGTCCATATTATAGCACTGTAAGTTAGTATACCACTTCTCCACCTTCCCTCGCTTTTTTTTTTCTATCTAAATAGAGGGATTGGAAGAAAAAAGTACATTGGAAGTGTTGATGTAAATTAGTTCCCTTTGTTGGATAACTTTTGGTTATTTGGAATTACGATGTTGGATAATGAAAGAGTGGATTCCCAGTTTCTAATTTCCAATATTCTTTCAAGTGAAATGAAATTATTAACTTTTAGCATGTGCATTTGAATACCCTTGTATTGTAACAGTAGATATCAAAATAAGTTTATGTTTGATATGTGTTGTATTTATGACAAAAGCAATTATCATGATTCAATTTTGATATCCCAACTGATGAAGAAAAAAATGTTGAAGACTTGATTGAAGAGATTATGATATTATGGCGAAAGATCTTTTTACTTGCAAATTATTCTCACCTAAAAGTATGTTTTAAATATCAATCCAGAAAGTTCAATCGATTGAATTGTGAACAGACGCTGCTTATGGTTTTGTTATTTGAGCTGTTCAACTGTGGTTTCGTCCTGATTTGAGCTGTTTAAAGAAGTTGAACTATGATCCAGAGGTCTCGTTGGTTTGATATCCGGTTTAGTTTTTAAAATATTGCCAAAAGCTGATGGCTACAAAATTCTGCAAATCTTTCTCTGCAACTTTATAACTTAAAGCTGTGTCATACACTGCTACAACATAGGATCATGCAAATAGAATAAGCTTGATTCATTGTAAGTTTTGCAGCATTTGAATCCATTTAGCTTTATTTCATCAAATCAACCATACCAAGAACAGCAGAATTATAAGTTTAAGAGTGATTTATTACTTTTCATATTTTAGCAACTAGCAAAAGCTACAGTAATGATTTTTTACTGTATCATGCAGTGGCTAATCACATGATCTAAGGGTTAAATAATGAAAAGTAGGATTAGAGGAATGAAGAAAAAATTGCAATCATAGCCAGTGTGGAATACTTGTATCTAGTTGCTAACAGACAGTTAACCATGTGATGAAATCTTTCCAAAGTTGTTTACCAAAAAACTCACTCAACTCAATGATTCCTTTTTTCTCTCCTATGATCTTACAAGGTATGATTTGACTAGCCAATGATTTTGTTTGTTAATTTTATTATTTAATAACAGTGATGGGAGAAGCACATTGTTTTACAACTGGTTAGATGTTGATATCTAAAGTCATTTTTATAAGTTTAAATAAATAAATATAATTGGTTAACTTCTCTTTTTGACAGAATTGGTTAAATAGATGTTGTCTGATTCATTGGTCAATTCTTCAGTGTGAATTTTTCTATTGTTTGCTAGTAAAATCATGCAGCATCTTACATCGAGAAGCAAAAAAACATGCCTTGGTTATTTATGGCCTTCTCTTTTCTGTTGTTTGTTTATGGTTTGTTTCATCTTATTGTTTATTTTGTTTTTATGAATTTATCAGTATTTAAATTTCTATATATTCCATTTTATGAAACATAATATTAGTGGGATAGGGCCTTTTAAATCACATCTACATTGCATTTTCAGTATAGTTAGGTAGATTTAGGCCTTGTGGGGTCCAGGTCATTTGTTGTGTATTGATCAAATATATTATAAACCACAGCCAAACAATTTAGACCTTTCATTAAGATCAATCAACTCATGTTTGAACTTATATTGAATTTGATGTACTTACTCTGCACTCATGTTTCAACTTAGTATTGAATGAGTCGTCTAATGGTCTAGATTACGTTGCTATGGCAAATGTGTGATTCTGTTATTGTAAAGTGGATCAAATTATAGAAATAATGATTTGGTTGGATATATGATTCGTGATTGTATTATCACGTAGTTTGATCCATGAAATTGATGTGATACAAATATAGACATATAGTAGCATATTAGAATGAGACTTGGTTGTTGATGTAATAGGATTGCTCTTGTATCAATGGTTGAGAATCACCGTATGTGACTAATTGAACATAGTATTTGGAAGTTTATTAATATGTACATATGGTTCCAATTGCTTGATGGAAGAAAAGAAAAAAATGTAGTCACAGACATAGGGTTAATTTTACCCATGCTAATTGTTGCACTTTTGTGGTAACGATCCCCCCGTGGCCAAATAAAAGTGCAGTAGACGTTTTTAACGTTATATATCAAATAAATCATCAACTGTGGCACATATGTTTGCCTGAGGTTGGGGTGAGGGAGGGGAGGCTTGGAAGTGGAGAAGGAAACTTTGGGTGCGGGAGTCGGAGTTTGTAGAGGAGTGTAGGAATTTATTGATGATGATGATGAGTGGAGATGGATCCCGGATCTAGTTGACGGGTATACAGTTAGAGGGAGTCGGATACTTACAGATAGGACCCCCCCTCCCCCGAGTGATGTTGTCCCCGCGGCTCACCTGTTAAGGTCTCGGTGTTTTGCTTGGCGGCTTTTCCGGAATAGATTGACAACTAGAGCCAATTTATTTCTGAGAGGTAAAGAACAGTCTCCTCTTCATTATAGTTAAACTTCTCTCATTCTTTTGGATTAAAGCTAAATTTGCTATTTTTCATTATAGTTTTCATAATTGGTGCCAAAAACTCACTTATGTGTTTGGGTATTGGCTAATTGGTGTTTCAAACTGTTGAACTTGTGTTGTATTTTTCGGCTATCTTCATTGTACTTCTTGTGCTGGGTTGATAAGCTGTTGGTAGTAATATATTTCATTTTGCACGAGCTATGGGTTGCGTAAATTGTTTTGAATTATTAATTTTAAAGATTTGAATTTGACATGGTTGGGTTTTGTTGTGAAATTGAGTTAATTTTTTGGGGCAATTATAATATTTCGGAGTAACTTACTAATAATAAAACTTACAAATTGATAAGATTAAGGGTCATATCAAGCATAATGATAAGTGTGGTAAGATGGCAAGGATTGTGGATGAAAAGGTTGTGGTTGACCATCAATAACAAAATGATTATTTCCAACACATGTTATCAAAATGAACCTATTGTTGTTGATACCATAAAATGAAGGCTCTTGTAAAAAAAATTTGATATTGAAGGCTTTGATTAAATTTAACTGTCATTCTTTGGTTTCTTCTATATATCAGTTAATTCTTCTTCAAGCTCTTCATAAAATTATTAAACGAATCTTGGCTCCATTTCAAAATATGGCTGCCATTATTTTTAAAACATACAAGTACAATTATAGATGCATATATATTAGTAGCTTTATTGTTAAATATGAAGACAAGTTAGCATATAACATTAACAGTGTCATCTATATTTACCATCATTTAGTAATAGACATTATTTAATAAGGTAATATTATATGATAGGATTTTAAGAGGTTTGATTGAGATTTACCTCGTGCGAGATTGATGCCTTTCAAAATTTCTTATAGTTCCAAGTACGAAATAAATAGTTGTTTGTGCATGATAAGGACTGAACTGAAACGATCGATTAACAAGTTGTGTTGGGATTAAGTTTCATTGACCAGTCCTCTGTTGTATTTCTTGTTCGACTATATATTCCTCTTATCCTAATTATACTTTCACCTTTCACCCTATGTACATTCTGATGTCTCGAAGATAACGAGAGATCTACCATGTTCTCTAGCCTATGATGTCTTCCTTAGTTGGCTAAATAGAGTGACACTACACTAGGACAGTGTCTGTGATTGTAAACTTAACCTGTTGTCTCTCAACTAGCATGTACAAAAGCCTTTTCTCATATCCCTTACAAAGGAAGTCTTTGTCTAGTAGGGGTGTTCGGGGTGCGGTTTGGTTCGATTTTGAGGCTAAAAGTCATCCGAAACGCAAGATAAATAAGTATGCGATTTGGTTTGGTTTGGTTGACTTTTAAAATAAAGTCTGAATCAAATCAAACCAAACCAATGCAGTTTGGATTTGATCTGTTTGTGCAGTTTTTTTAGACAATTTTTTTTTTCAACGTTAAAATCAAATTAAAAAGCTAAAACGCAACATATTTTTCAGCAATGTTTTAAATTTCATCCAACATTAAAATTTTATTATTTCCATACAACAATGTTCTCAACTACGCAGACCAAATTAAAACGTAGACAAAAAGTAATCCTATTTTGTAAGAAATACACAAGACTAAAATTTTAATCATTCTCTAAGAGTTCAAGTAACACATAAATACATTTTTGATAGAAAAAACCAAGAAGAAACTTAACAAAAGAAAAAAATATGTCATTTTATTAAAGTTTTCATTGAATTTATAAGAGTATTGATCTAGATGATATATATATATATAATTAATGTTTTTCTTGTACTACGGCTTGGTTTGGTTTGGTTTGGTTCGGTTGGTAAAATCAAAACCGCAAACCGAACCAAACCATGTGATTGAGTAAAAAAATGATCCGAATACATCCGAACCAAATGCTGTTTTTTGCGGTTTTGATTTGGATTGGTTCGGTTTGCGGTTTTTCTTTTGGATTGGTTTGGTTTTGAACACCCATATTGTCTAACACTCCCTATGTCAAAACATCAATCTCAGATTGCACATCGGGGATGTATTACCTATAGAAGTAAAGACATTGATATAACTATATAGCCGATCAGACCAAGTATTTACATTAGATTCCTAATCAATTACACTTAATACCAACACGTGGAGAAATTAGTTGTACATAATGTATATAACTTACAAAGCAAAGGAGAGGATGATGATATGTTGCATCAGCCAGCTTGAAACCACAAGACTTCGTTGTTCCTACCTCTCTCTCTACTAGATAAAATATTGAATCAATTCAAATGAGGCTATAAGTCTCTATTTATAGATTTTAGAAATCATCTTTCAACAGGCAAGTGGGGTTTCTAGACCAATTTTCTCTTCTTCGTTGGGTGAGTTTTCAGCTCATCCAAGTGGGATTTAGACCGGCATTGTTCACTAGACAGGGTACTTCCTCCCCTCCAGATTTTCTCCTATTTCAGAACTTAAGTCTCTGACTTGCATAACAAGGCTAGTGGCTTCTTGATCTTTTTCTTTTTGGATCAATGCTTGCAGTTTTTATTGTGTTCTAAATAATGCACTTTGTGTTGGAAAAAACAGTGAAAGTACAAGAAATACTTGTACAAACTTGGTTTTATAATAGTTATAATATTTGGCGGTTTTCATGATTTTCGCAAAATTAGTCAATAAGTATCATGATTTATATATGTAAATTAACTCTCATTTAACAGCAGACACTCTTTGATAGACGAACCATCTATGGATATTCTATATTCGTTGGAGGAAACTTGATATCTCAGAAGAGTAACATATGAGCTCATTTGGTTGAATTAGTTACTTAAGAAGCTTCAATTCGAAGAAGCACGACCAATGACACTATATGTGATAATCAAGTTGTATTGCATATTTCCTGAAATCCAGTCTTTCATGATAAGAAAAAACATAATGACATAGACTCCCACTTTATTAGAGAGAAGATTGAATCAATCAACATCATCACAAGCTTTATCATTTCGAATGACAAATTGGTGGATGTTTTTACAAAATCCTTGTGAGGTCCTAAAATAAGTTATGTATGTAGCAAGTTTGACGCATTTGACTAATATACTCCAGCTTTAGGAAGAGTGTTGATAATTTTAATAAAAAATAAACAATAATAGGAATAGCTGTAAATACATTCTAGCTTACGATAGAAGCTTCTTAGCATATTATATTCTGCAGAATATTCATTTTGTAGTTATATTCGTTAATTGTATTAATCCCATATAAAATAGAAATTTATCTCGTTTCTATAGTATGATCATTGCCTACACACGATACCTTTATAATTGTATAATCCCATAGATAAAGCGAGAGTGAGAGACATTCCACAGAGCTTGACCTTGATCCTAACGTAAAGCTTTGTCTTTATCTATGACACAGAGTTTCACTTTAATGTCCTGAGCGTTGACCACAGTCCAGAGCATTGACCCAATCTCGAGACAGAACTTCATTTACATAGAAATTCGTGCACACTTAAACACACATCAGAGTATCCTTATTGCTCTCATATGTTGTTATCATAAAAATTGAAGGGCTTATATGTTCTTTAACCAATTTTGAGTTTGTGTTTAGGTCTGATAGGTCACAAGGGTTGTGACTGATCATTAGGATAGTGAGATGGGATCTCAGATCTAGGAGTTCCTAGGTTGAAGTCTATACGGGTAGGTCCTAGGTCTTTAGTGTAAACGAGGAGTTTGCTGAGAGCTATAGAATAAGGACTACACTATTTCCTTCCTGGTTTGGTAGCCCCCAGAGTAGGTGTGTTTGTCACCGAACTAGGTCAACAAACTCACTGTGTTCTTTACTTTCCTGTCATTTATTTTCTTGTTTTTATTTCTGTTTATTTCATGATGTTGGAACATTGAACGGAACATTGAAAACGTTTAAACATCGTACAAAACAAATTAAAACAAGTGCGCTAGAATTTCAGATTATATTGTGTGATACATATGAAAATTAAATAGATCTCAACTCATAACTAAATAAAAGACTTGCATTACTAAAACCCAACTATAAATAGAGGTTCATATTAGAACCCTAATCAAAATGTGTTTAGTTACTAATGGTAACAAAAGATATGATACAAAAGAAATAAAACTTACTATAAGAACAAAGGTTGAGGAGAGACTCCTCGTTGATGTCCATGGTGCTTGCCTTCCTCTTGAACTGTCAAGTTCTGAATGAATATTTGTTAGTGGAAGTATTTGTATAATTATAGACGGGATGGGAAAATGAGTTTTAATTCCCTTAAATCCTTAGAGAAAATACAACAACACATTGTATGCGCGCCGCATGTGGGGCTAGGCGTGTGGCAGCTAACAAAGAAAAATGATCTCGGTCCCAAACGCCTGGGGCGCGCGAGGCTTGGGGCTTCAACCTCCAGTGTTATTTTTGACCTTTTCTTCGATTCTTCAAGTATTTTCTTTTTCTGTTTGGACTTGAGACAAAATTTTCCCAACTTGTAATGTCTTCAAAGCCTTCTTGAACATCATTATATGTCTTTCAAAACATCCATGAGTTGTTTTCCTTTGCCATATTACATTATTTCTCAGTAAAAGACTCAAAAGACCTATGAAATTGTCTAGTTTAGAGAAGAAATAGAATTACATGACTCGATTGAAAACATTACAGAATGTTCCTTAAACCATGGGTAACTTCTCTAAAACTTATCTCTATTGAGTTAAATGACTAATAAAATGACTGAAAAATATGTTGAAAATAATGTAAGATGACATGTCATTAGTGTGTTTATCACCTACAAATAAAGAGGATTTTTTATATCCTAGCACAACAATAAGTATTATGTCGGTTTTATCAAAAATAAATTATTGAATCACAGACGCCGCACTTAGCTCGAATTCGCTCGTATTGACAGAATTTCTAAACAAAGTCTTATAAAAGCTTTCTGTTTAAGTGGGATAAAGTTGTGGAGGGATTAGGTTTTAATAGTTTTTCCTCATATTGTTCCTCTTAATCGATTGTATACTATTTATGCTTCAAATATAACTTCACCTATTCCTCAACATACATCTTCATTCAAGGTTAACAATGTGAGATCCATTGAACCAACCGACTTTTGATGCATCAGTGGCAAAATAACCAATTGTTTCAATGGCATACGCGCAGATAGTTATACATGAATATATACCTACCTACTTTTTCTAATGTGATAACACATATACATTATTTAAACCATGCAATTTAGATGGTAACACCGGTTAAGGCTCTCACTAAATCAAAAGATCAATTGTGGAACACTACATTGTCAACAAAGCATTAAGAACGGATTTAAACAAAAGTTTAAATTGAATTCATAAATAATATACGACCAAACAAATTAAAAGTACTACATAGAATACTAACTATTTACATCTAATTCCGACACAAAATAGAGTTTAGTTACCCATGGAAAGCATAAATAACAAGATAATGTTGATGGAAGTTGGAGAAGCATCAACAAGCTTGAATACAAGCTCCCTAACCCTCCTACGGTGGCTCACTCCTTCTTCTATCTATTTGTCGAAGTTACAACTGGTTAGGTTTGCAAGAAATGAGCTACATCTCTATTTAGTGTTTGCTCTTGTTTTATAGTGAGAGGGTTCTTTAATTTTAATTTTAGTATTGCAACACCTTTGTCTAACAGCGGCGGTTTCTGATTTCAAGTTCTTCAAAGCTACTTTTGGGTTTGCAACGATCTGCTTCTGGATTTGTGAAGTTTTTACTCCTTAATCCTGTCTATGGTGCGACGGGTTTTCTGTTCGCATCATAAATGATTGTTGTTCGGTTGAGCAGAAATGGTTGTGTTTACTTAATGTTGATGTTGATTGTAACTATATATAATGTTGGTTTATGGTTAATTATCATGTTTGCGGTCTGATTCATTTGTCGAACTTCTTGATATGGATCCATGTTTGATTAGGCTCATCTCTAGATTTTTACTCGCAATTGAGAACACACCAAGATTTTTCAACTTAGTTCCACGCTCGTACGTGGTTTGCTGGGTTGTTCTTGTGGTGGATTGTATTTTTGCATTGGTTTCTTTTTAACATGCATGGTTGGTTCTAGACCACTTTTGGGTGGTTTCATTGGGTTATGTATAGAGTAGTGATATTTGAACAATCTTTTGAGACAACTTTTGGTACAACTTCTTTTTTCTCACTTTTCATTGGTAAAAAACAATGGAGAGAGAAAAATGAAGAGATGGAATAAAAACATAATGTGTGTATGAGAGAGAAAGTTGTCAAGAAGTTGTCACAAAATGGATGTACAAATATCATTTCTCTTATGTATATGACCCCGGTATTTTGTATCATCTTTTCATTTGCACCCTATTTGCTTAAAAAACAAAGAGCCGTGTTAAATGTTTGACCAACTTTTTACTTTAATTTTATTTTTATCTAAACTTACTTTTTTTTTCTTTTCATTTTTCAATAATGTGATTATTAATGAATTATGAAATACATTTTATCCCTGACATCGATTGATTTTTACAAAAGGAGCTTTATTTCCACGGAGTGATGATTGATATAAGTATCCACAATTAGTGTTTGAGACATGTCATCTAAGATTATCTCTAATCGAGAAACTCATGATAAACTAAAAAAAAATACATCCTTATCTTAATGCTTCGGCGAGTGAAAGTTCAGAGAAACATGTGTTATAGTATTAATGTTGTGGATTTTTTTCCTATCCAGTTTTCATAAAAAAAAAAAAATGAGGGAGGGGAACTTTTATTAATTAAAGTGGAATTATAGGCCATTAAATAATGGTCGCGAGAGGATATGAACTTTGTATCTTAAGGCTTTGTTTGGGAGTTTATAGGAGAGAGGAAGGGAAGGCTTTAGAGGGTTGAAAATATAGGAGAAAATGGTAAAATCAATATATTTTAACTTAGTACCTGTGAGCTTAGCTCAGTTAGTATGGATAATTTGAACCCCGGTCACCACCAAAAAATATATTTTAACTTTAAGAATATTATAACTACATAGGTTAAATTTGAAGAGTTCATGTAAACCACCACCACCCCCCCCCCCAAAAAAAAAAAAAAAAAAAAAAAACTCTCCCCGAAGCTTTCCCCCTCAATTCTACTTGCTCCATTTTTTTTCTAAACCCCTCCCCTCTTTTCCCCTCCAAACTCACAAACAAAGTCTAAGGTTATAAATCTAAGCTCTTTCCACTTACCTAACACCTCAAGTATACTTTTTTCTTATCTAATTTCAAAAGAAAGTTTACATTTATCCCGTTATTTATTGCTTAAATTATGATCTTCTTTGCCCCTTTTCCGTCAGTCAAATCCGTGTTTATTTTTCATCTATATTACCAGACTTGGATCCTTTACGATTGGTTTTATTGTGTTGCGAATCCACTTAGTATATACGCATGATCTATCCATTTCAAAAATCTATAGACCATTGTATTTTAAGATTGTAAAATCAACTATCCATGGCTCTATGCTTCAACCTAGTTTAAGGATAAGGTAAAGAATTTATATTTGCTGCTCTTAAAAGGATTTATTAGCATTTTGGTCTCTATTTAGTACTCTTTTTCATTATTCTACATTAAAAATTAAAAAATTTCATGCCACTCTAGATCTCTTTCAATCAAACATTGCTATTGGCTGGTCTGAGGATCTCATGAAGACCCCATATCATTGATCTGATAAAGGTATGTCTATTTGGATGTTTATAAAGAAGATATGAATTAAAAAATTTAAGATTTAATTATTTATGTTAGAAATTTCTATAAAAAAAATAAAAAACAAGTCAACATTGTTTGGCGAAAATTCGATCAACGAGGGCATATTTGAGTTTTCGCCAAATTTTTTATGTCGGCGATGTGAATGAGACTGTTGATACTCATCACACACCTTGCTTGTAAGATTTTTTTTTAATTACATATACGGACTTTATTTTACATATGCTTGATAGCCCTATTGGTTTCCCTGTTATATCAAACTCGCAAAAATATGCCCCTTTTTTTAATTGAATGTCACTCCATTATTACATTTGCTGCAATTCTGATCCTAATTCATATATTTAGCCTCCAAAAAATTGATTTATGGCCATAAGAGCAGTCATTGTGGCCGCAATCTTCAATCAATAGAGAAATACAGTTTTTGAAACCAAAATTAACCTTTTTTAGGGGGAAAAAAACTATTTTTGGGGCCAAAAATCAAGCTTGGGCCAAAATTGCAAGAAATGTAATAATGGAGGGTTGGAAAAGAGGATTATTTTTGTAAATTTGACAAAATTTAGGGACCAAATGGTGCGACGGGTTTTCTGTTCTCCTCATAAATGATTGTTGTTCGGTTGAGCAGAAATGGTTGTGTTTACTTAATGTTGATGTTAATTGTAACTATAATGTTGGTTTATGGTTAATTATCATGTTTGCGGTCTGATTCATTTCTTGATATGGATCCATGCTTGATTAGGCTCATCTCTAGATTTTTACTCGCAATTGAGAACACACCAAGATTTTTCAACTTAGTTCCACGCTCGTACGTGGTTTGCTGGGTTGTTCTTGTGGTGGGTTGTATTTTTGCATTGGTTCCTTTTTAACATGGTTGGTTCTAGACCACTTTTGGGTGGTTTCATTGGGTTATGTATATGACCCCCGGTATTTTGTAACATCTTTTCATTTTAATTTATCTATTTTAGTGGTTGAAGGTGCCTCGCCATTTGCATCCTATTTGCTTAAAAAACAAAGAGTCGTGTTAAATGTTTGACCAACTTTTTACTTTAATTTTATTTTTATGTAAACTTAATTTTTTTTTCTTTTCATTTTTCAATAATGTGATTATTAATGAATTATGAAATACATTTTATCTCTGGCATCGATTGATTTTCACATAAGGAGCTTTATTTTCACGGAGTGATGATTGATATAAGTATCCACAATTAGTGTTTGAGACACGTCATCTAAGATTATCTCTAATCGAGAAACTCAAGATAGACTAAAAAAAAAAACATCCTTATCTCAATGCTTTGGCGAGTGAAACGTTCAGAGAAACATGTGTTATAGTATTAATTAATGTTGTGGATTTTTTTCCTATCCAGTTTTCATAAAAAAAAAAAATGAGGGAGGGGAACTTTTATTAATTAAAGTGGAATTATAGGCCATTAAACAATGGTCCCGAGGGGATATGAGTTTTGTATCTTAAGGTTTTGTTTGGGAGTTGCAGAGAGGAAGAGAAGGTTTTAGAGTGTTGAAAATATAGGAGAAAATGGTAAAATCTTTCATATTTTTGGAAAGAGTAACTTTTTAGAAATGATAAATAAATGCTTATGATTAATATATTTTAACTTAGTACTCGTGAGCTTAGCTCAGTCGGTATGGACAATGCATAATATATACAAGGTCTAGGGTTCGAACCCCGGCCACCACCAAAAAATATATTTTAACTACATAGGTTAAATTTGAAGAGTTCATGTAAAGTTTGTAAACACACACACACACACACACCCCCCCCCCCCCCCCCCCCCCCCCCCAAAAAAAAAAAAAATTCTCCTTCAATACAATTTTTTAGTTCCTCCAAATGACGAAGATTTTGTATTATGAAGAAAAATAAATTCCCCGAAGCTTTCCCCTCAATGTCCTCTATTTATTCTACTTGCTCTTTCCGTTTTTTTCTTCTAAACTCCTCCCTTCTTTTCCCCTCCAAACTCACAAATAAAATCTAAGCTCTTTCCACTGACCTAACACCTCAAGTATACTTTTTTCTTATCTAATTTCAAAAGAAAGTTTACATTTATCCTGTTATTTATTGCTTAAATTATGATCCTCTTTCCCCTTTTCCGTCAGTCAAATCCGTGTTTATTTTTCATCTATATTACCAGACTTGGATCCTTTACGATTGGTTTTATTGTGCTGCGAATCCACTTAGTATATACACATGATCCATCCATTTCAGAAATCTATAGACCATTGTATTTTAAGATTGTAAAATCAACTATTTATGGCTCTATGCTTCAACCTAGTTTAAGGATAAGGTAAAGAATTTATATTTGTTGCTCTTGAAAGGATCTATTAGCATTTTGGTCTCTATTTTGTACTCTTTTTCATTATTCTACATAATAATTTAAAATTTTCATGTCACTCTAGATCTCTTTCAATCAAACATTGCTATTGGTTGGTCTGAGGATCTCATGAAGACCCCATATCATTTATCTGATAAAGGTATGTCTATTGGGATGTTCGTAAAGAAGATATGAATTAAAAAAATTTAAGATTTAATTATTTATGTTAGAAATTTCTATAAAAAAAGAAAAACAAGTCAACATTGTTTGGTGAAAAGTCGTTCAACGAGTGCATATTTGAGTTTTCGCCAAATTTTTTATGTCGGCGATGTGAATGAGATTGTTGATACTCATCATACACCTTGCTTGTAAGAATTTTCTTTTTTAATTACATATACTGACTTTATTTTACATATGCTTGATAGCCCTTTTGGTTCCTCTGTTATATCAAACTCGCAAAAATATGCCCCTTTTTTTAATTGAATATCACTCCATTATTACATTTGTTGCAATTCTGATCCTAATTCATATATTTAGCCTCCAAAAAATTGATTTATGGCCATAAGAGGAGTGATTGTGGCCGCAATCTGAGAAATACAATTTTTGAAGCCAAAATTCACCTTTTTTAGGGGAAAAAAAACTATTTTTGGGGCCAAAATTGCAATAAATGTAATAATGGAGGGTTGGAAAAGGGGATTATTTTTGTAAATTTGACAAAATTTGGGGACCAAATGGCAATTAAGTGCTTTATTGAATACATCTTTAAATAATTTTTTATCCTTTCTCAATATAAAATATAATTTAATTTATTATTGTCTAATTATTATTTAGTTTTTTTTTTGACAAGATAATTATTGTCTAATTATTATTTAGTTATTTTATTATTATCATTAATATAATTACTTATATGCGTGGGCGATGAAGCAAAACTCGCTTGTGGTTCACCCCATAGTCATAATAACTAGTAAAGATAACCAGCAAACACACTTAAATGATTTTAAAGAAGAGTTGGACTTGTATCTATGTAATAGATGAAAATGGTTGTTCCTATATGTAGATATGAGGCAAAATGTTATTTGATCCAAAAGGATCAAATTAGATTTGATTGTTCCCTAAACAAATCTGACATGGTCCATAGTAAAATCATTTGTTTTAATAATTATACAATTAGAGACGTGAGCTATTTTTCCAACATAAGTTAGCACCAAACAAAATATTTGAAAGTTGTTGATGTTTTAAGCAAATTTTTGTTATGATTTTTTTTTCATTTCAATGATTTTTTTTTTTTAATATTGTAATGTGATTATTTATATGAAATAGGAAAAAGATTAACGTCTGATGTGGAAGTTAGGAATATGCAAGAGTCTGGTCTTCCTCTGGTATGGATCTTAACCATAATTTTCGTTATTCTAGTTTCTAGTCTTTTTCATTTTTGAAGAAAAATATATAATAAATAAAAGTCTTCTTTGAAATGATGTTATTTATTTTGTGTAATATTAATATATTGTTATTAATGTATAACTCTATGCTTTCTTATTAAAATTTATACTCTTTTTTTTTGGTTCAATAAAATTTACACTCTCTACTTGTTCTTCTTTGAAAAAAAACCAATACAATGTTGTTATTAAATAAAACTATTTACGTCCCCATGAGCTTAGCTCAGTTGAAAGGGACATTGCATAATTTATGCAGGGGCCGGGGTTCGAACCCCGGACACCCCACTTCTCGACAATTAATTGTGTGAGCTCTAGCCATTAGATTACTAGACAAAAAAAAAAAAAAAAAAAACTATTTACAACACAAGATGTGGATATAATTGAAAATTACAAATGTCGTCATTACCCAAAAAATGAATCAAAGCTTAAAAAACACAAACAACATAACTAAAGATAAATGGTACAAAAACTCAATGTCGACAAAGTGTCAAAACACAACTAAGGTACTTAAAAACCTATAAAACCTAGACACCTTTGCGGTTGATTAATACACCGTTTATGAACTTTAAAAATAAACCCCTTCACATGAGATTTAAATCAACCCCTTGATAAAAGCTTAATGTCATCAACTATTTGACGTATTAATTCCAATATTATTCAAAATAACTTTATTCATTGATTTCTAAATATACCAAATAAAACAAAGACACCTTCATGAAAACACTTTTGGTCTAAGAAATATTATGAAACATAATCGCTTAACTATAGAAACATCATTATTTATCAACATGTCGTAAGCATCGTTGATTATATCACGACCCTCATGAACATTATTTAAAGACTATGATAAAAATAACCTTAGCCACAAACCCTTATCCTATCTTAACTTCCAATAATATACCTAATAATGCAATATCAAAATTTCTCTAGTAACGAACACCTAATTCACCTTATATTTTGTTAAACATGCCTTATCCAATTTAACCCCATTAGTTACGTGAGCCTTTCTTAGAAATGGTGGTTGGGCCTAACACAACCCCACAAAACCGGCTTGTAAGGTGAGGATTGCCCCCACTTATAAACACATTGTCAGGCCATGTCCTGTCCGATGTGGGACTCTTAACACACCCCCTCACGACCAGCACTATTGGGCTTGGTTCGTGGACATAAATGGTGGGTGACTCGATAGCGGAAACCTGATAACAGGTGGCCCAATGGATCTTGGAGAGGCTCTGATACCATCTTAGAAATGGTGGTTGGGCCTAACACAACCCCACAAAACCGGCTTGTAAGGTGAGGATTGCCCCCACTTATAAACACATTGTCAGACCATGTCCTGTCCGATGTGGGACTCTTAACAGCCTTACTACTCTAACCCCATAAAAAATGAGCTTAAATCTGGAAATGGTACTTAGAGGAACTTTGAATGGTGAAATGAAATAAAGAAGCAATGCGACTAATGTATATTTTAAGAGAACTAGCGACCATTCAAGGATAAGTTACGTGAATCCCACACTGAAAGTTTATTTTTAATCATTTTAATCACAAGATTTTAAAAAGATAAGCTATTGGTTTAAACGCATTTTTGGCCCCCTAACTTTGGCCCCTATTAAAAAAAATTACTTTTCAGCCCCTTAGTAAGAGGGAAAAGTTAAGGGTTGTTACCAAAATCATAACTATGGCAAAGTTAGGGAGCCAAAAGTACGTTTAAGTATAATCTATTTGGGTTGTTACCAAAGCGTAAATTTAAATAAAAAAAATTCGTTTTGAAATTCCAAAATACTTATATTTGCATATAACCAATAAATTTGCACATTAACACAGACAAGAAAACTTTTATGAAAATTCATTTTGAGTTCCGAAAGAAATTCAAATAAAAGAATATTCATCTTATTTCTCTAATGTTAGACCAACTATTTTACCCATAATCAATGTATCATCAACAAATTACAAATGAGAAATCATGTAATCTTCTAAACACACATTAAAGTCATGAAAAATAATCAAAATCACCAATGAGAAAGGAATTTAATCCTTCAATAATAATCAAAAATTAAAATGTAGGTAGAGGGTCGACCTGAAAAAGTCCTCACCTCAAAGAAAATTATATAGTGGAACTCCCAAAAATAACATTGTTGTTGTGGGTGAATTAACACATTTCAAGATACATTACCTACGTCATGTTGGAAAATTCAATTTAATCATCACTGAATCCCAATAATCTCACTACACCGAACCATATAAGCTTCTCAAAATCAACTTTAAATATAACTAACTCATTCTTCATATTCTTAACTTCATTCACCATTACGTTCGAAATCAAAATGCCATCAAAATATTAACTTTAAATCTCCTTTTAACAAAAGCTTATTAAGACTCTAAAATAACAAGCCAAATAACATTTCTTAATCTATTAGTAAGTATGTTTGACAACCCTTTATACGTGTAACCCACCAAGAAGATAGAACAATAATTAGAGAGATATTATGGATTATCTTTTTTTGTGATATGCCGCAAGCGCACAGTTTTATCACATAGTAAAAATATCAATCCAACAAATGATAATTATCAATTACTTTTCCAGATTTGATTAGCTAAAAAGATTGAATTTTTAAAATTTTATTATTGGTATGAAAATTTACAATAAATATTAAAGTTTCTTAGGATTGTAGTTTCACCACAATGATGGAGACTCTAATCCCAATTTTTTTTGTCTGAACTAAGACTTTTTTTTTTTTTACAAGTTGAAATAAGACTTAAAATGACAAAATATATTCACCTTAACCTTGAACTTCCACTTTTCTCGATTGGTTATTGACAATGACTATGTATGATATGCCCTCAAACCTTTCCATGTCATCAAAGATTTTATGAGATCCTTAAAAAAAGACTTTATGTGATCGATAATATATCGATGATCCTAATTTTTATTAATTATAGATTTTTTTACTTGCCTATTTGTCCAAACAATTATACTAGTTATAGTGAAAAATGATAAAATATAAATACTTTTGGACTTAAATGGGAACAGTAAATAATTTTTTTTTCAAAAAAAGTAGTGGATAAAAGATGACCTCATATAATTTTACTCTTTTGCATTTTATGTGTCTGTTTAATTTATTGGTTAATGGGCCTATATGGATTGGGCCAATGTGATCTATGCTTGATGTCCAACCACAAGGTAGACGGTGTGTGACCTATTTTTGTGAGATAAAATTTACCAACCTACATATTATGTAAAAATCGTTTAGGATTCTAAAAATATGTATTTAGGCAAAAAAAAGTTGGAGTTCCACCTTACTTCATTTATAATAGACATGAACACAAGATATAATTAATATATGAAGCAAAAGCAAAACTCAACTTTAAAAATTGTATTTTTGTCAAAATTACATATTCAAAGAGATTTTTTTCTTGTGTACTTCTAAAATATTTTCCTTCATTTTTAAGAATTACAGCTCTATGTGGACTCCATTTAAAAAAAAAAAAAAAAAAAAAAAAACTCTATGTGAACTCTGTAACTCGTATACTCATAACAAAAGTAAGATATAAGAAAGAAATTAATCAATAAAAATAAGAAATCAATTAAGCCTAACCCAGCTGATATAGGTTGACACAAGTACACTTAGTTCAGGTAGTAATGGATCATCATTTTCTCTTGACTCAGCACCCCTCGAAAAGGGTGTTGCACCCTGCGCTTAGTTTTTATCTCTCTGTTTTTTTAGCCAATGTACAAAAAACATTGGTTTAAGTTTTTTAAAATTTCAAAACCTAGAACCAAAATAGATTTTTATTTTAAAAAATATGTAAAATATTTGTCGAATTAGTCCCTAGTATTAATACAGAATAAAATATTCTTAGATATTAATATATGCAGTTACGCAAAGAGAATATCTGATTCACACAACAACAAAAAACTAAAACCGATACTGTTAGACTTGACACCTCAAACAACAACAAAAAACTGGCTTATAATGATATTGTTAGACTTGACACCTTCACATGAGTTCGAATTTGGAACCTCACAGTTATGAACGTCTACATGCAATGAAAAAACAAAAAGTCAATGACATGATTAGTCCTTAAGAAATTAAAAACACAAATATGGTTCTTGGAAATGTAAAATACGAGTTTCAGCTAAAACAATATATAAAATATGAGTGGAAGACCCTAATATAGGAAACAAATATCATTTTTTATTAGAATAACATATTCTTAGATTGATCGTTGTGGTCACACACACATGATTTATGGCTCAAACAAAAATAAACTAACTAATATCGGTATGATTAGACTTGACACCTTTACTCAAGTTCAAACCCGGGACTTTCATAGTTGTACACGTCTACATACAATGAAAAAGATAAAGTCAAAGACCTAATTTGTCCTTAAGAAATTAAAAATACAAATATGAGTTGAATTAGTCCCTATAAATTTAAAATATAATATCCTTAGAGATTAGTTCTTACAGTTACGCCCACATAATGTAAGATTTCAAAAAATAAAATAAAATAAAATACCGATATTGTTAGTTTTGATATCTTCACCTGAGTTTGAATCTGGGAACTCGAAGTTGTTTTATTCTGCATATAATAAAAAAAAAAAAAACATAAAGTCAAAGAGCTAACTTAAGAAACTAAAAATACAAATACAGTTTTTATGAATAAAAAATATGAATTGGTCAAAAATAATATATAAAACATTATAAAAAAACGAGCCAAATAGTATAAAAACAAAAAAAGTCAAATCAGTTTCTAATATTTTCATGGAAACCGTTACTATACTATTATATCACAGATACATTTAATTACGTGTTTTCACGTTAATTATTAAATATAAAAATATATGAACTGTTATATTTATTAATTGATATAACAATTTTAGTATTTACTCTTTTATGGATATCTATAATTATTTTTCAAATGCTAAAATGTTAGTTTTACGAAATATACAGAATATGATATGAATTCGGTCACTCATAAATAATTTAACGTTCACACTAATATTGATTATATTAGTATATATAATCTATTTTTTAGGAGTCTACTTAAATTTTTTAACATTTATTTATTTTTAAATTAAAATAAAAAATATTTTAAAATAAATTTAATCAGCTTATAGTGTATAGTTCATATCATCAAAATAGAGTTGTTGGTATCGTAAAAAAAAACGAGTTCAGTCGAAAACAATGAAAAACATAAAGTCAAAGACCTAATTAGTCCTTAAGAAATTAAAAATACTAATATGATTTTTATGACGATATAAACATATGAGTTATTTTTTTGAGGAAAAATATTAATTTTTATATTTATTAATTGATGTAGCCATTTTAGTATTTACTCTTTTATGGATATCTATAATTATTTTTCAAATGCTAAAATGTTAGTTTTATGAAATATGCGGTATATGATATGAATTCGGTTACTCATAAATAATTTAACGTTTACACTAATAATTAGTATATATAATCTTTTTTTTTTGGAGAATACTTAAATTTTTTAACATTTATTTATTTTAAATGAAAATAAAATTATTATAGAATAAATTTAACCAGCTTATAGTGAATTGTTCATATCATCAAAATAGAGTCGATGGTATCATAAAAAAAAATATAGCTGTTTTTGTAAAAAAAAAAAAAGTTTTGTAAAAAAAATTCTCGCAAGATTTTAGTATTTTTTTTTTGTCAAGTAGCCTAGTGGATAGAGCTCACACATTTAAATTTTAAGAAGTGAGGTGTTTGGGGCTCGAACCCCGGCCCCTGCATTATCCCTATCAACTAAGCTAAGCTCACGAGGAGTTTAGTATTTTTTTTTACTAGTTTATAATTACTTTTGATAAGCTAATTCAAGTATGGTTTGATTTTATAATTTGTAGCATATCGTATTTTATCTCAATTTTACCATTAATATCTTCATTGACGACCTTTTATTTTAATTTTCAAATTCATTTTCTTTAGTTTTAATTATATGACATAAATAATAAAAGAATACACATCTTGTCCGAATTCTCTCCTACTTATTACACAAAACTTCTCATTCCTCTCAAAAATATCAAATATTTTCTCCAAAGCCCTATTGTTATCTGTTATTGTATCACGTCCTAAACAAGTGGATTGTGTTTGTTCCCTTTGTCAAACCATGAATTCTCTTCATTTTGAGGTATATATGTCTCCTTTTTGTGTCTTCTTCATTATCTACTATCTTTGTTGTCTTATGTCGATTTCTGCATCGCCTATTGTAATTTGTAGAGTTGAACTTCTTTTAATACTATGTATTTTTTTTTTTTTTTTTTTTTTACGATAAACCCAATTTTTTTGAATTTTTCTGTGTTATGTAGTAAACTTTCCATGACTTAAATGATACTATGGTTTTTGGATGTTATAAACCTTTCAGATGGATCTTTTATGGGGAAGGTAAACCTCAAATGATATATATAATGATGTTTCTTTGAATACTTTAGATGGGTTGAGTCTTGTGTGTATGAAAATTTCCTCCCTTTATGTTGGCCCTCACCGGCGAACAACAACCCAAAAGTTTAGGTTTTTGAGATTAGGAATTCATAGAACATTAAGGAGAAAACTTTTCACACCCCTAAAATCATTTTGGACGTTCACATTTTTTAAAAACGCAGTTTTGGATGATTTAAAAGTTGTTCAATAGGTATTTTAATTTTATTTTCGATCAGATTATAGTTTTTCATTGGTTGATTTTGTGTGTAAAATTCAATCAAATCGTATTTTTTTTTTATCGACTTTTTTTAAAATAAATAATTTTGAGGCCTTTCTTGAATACCCATCATATGACTTTTACTAAAGAATGAGAAAAGTTGCTAACCAACGGTTCAATACAAACATTTAGCAGACCAAATGATTTAGAGCAAATCCCTCTTTATTGGGCCTGACTAGTGTTGCAGCTAATGCTAGGTCAAACTATGAGTTTTAGAGGCCTATAGACATGACCTAACAACATTTGTTTTATTTCCCCTAAAAAAAAACATTTGTTTTATTTAATGTTCTGTTTAATTTTTAAAAGTAAATATTTGAAAAAAAAAATCAAAGTAATTTTGTTTTTGAAAAAGTCAAAGTAAACTTTTATTTTTTTTAAGAAGAAAAGTAAACTTCTATTATGATCCCATATGTTTGACTGAAAACAAAATTAACAAACAAATAAATTTACTCCTTCAAAAACAAAATACAAATTAATTTAAATTTTATTATAAGTTAAATTATAATTGTATTTTGTTGAAAAAGGTTAAGATGATAAATTATAATTATCATTTAAATTTTATTATAAGTTAAACAAAATACAAAATACAAAGTAGATAGTAAATTAACTTATATAGAATACTCTAAGTTAATTTGCTATCTATTTTGGTTGAAAAGGGTTAAGATGATAAATTTTAAGATTGTTTGTAGCCATCCGAAGGGGTACCCATGTGTTGATAACAAACTCTCACACCCTTTCATTTCTCTTTCCCTAAAAGCTTCTTTTAATTATATTTTCCCCATACTAATTAATTTTTTATTCAAAACCAATAATTTTAATTATAGAATAATAATAATAATAATCCACAAACCCCCAACCCAACCATACATAGGTTAAATATTAACCAAGGTTAGTGAATACATGAATCCCCTCTAACCCATCTAATATATAAGAGGGGTAGTACATGTATCTCTCTCACCAACAAACAAACAAACCCTTGTAAAACTAAATCTCCATTTTCTTTTATCTTTATCAAAATGATTCTCTTCTAAATTCCCCCAAAACAATTAAACCTAAACCAAAGAAAATTAAGAATTTAGTTTTTATAAAGAGACACGTAGGAAAATCAAAAAGGTCAAGGAGGTAACAACACAAAGTTTCTTTTCATTTCATTTTCAATTTCAACATTTTCAATTTCAAGTCACCTTAGGGGTCCATCTATTTTCCTCTCTAGAAAAAACTGGTACGTTTTTCTCTCTTTTCTTTTCTATTCTTTTCTTTTTTACTCTTCCAATGAAAAAAAATTCAGATTTTGAAGATTAGGATCTGCTTTTGTTGAAAATTTTCAATTTTGGCCCCTTCTCTCTCTCTCTCTCTCTCTCTCTCTCTCTGCAATTAACATCAATATTCTAGAGAGAGAAAGTGCCAGATGGGAAAATGAAACGTTTTTTCTTGGCCACACACAAAGGTGACATAACAAAACAAGCTTCATTTCAAACAAAAAAAAACCTAGCTAGTATCAGATCTTAACTCTTTTGAATTTTGCCGCCAAAATCTAATTTTGAGCTTCACCCATTTTCTTAATCGGTGTTAATTTCACACCCGTGAACTCAATTTCATTGATTATTCGTAACAAAAAAAGTTTGTAAAAAAAAAGGGTTAGTAATATTTTTTTTTTTTTTTAAGAAATGGATGATTTTGAACTTGGTTAATATTTTCTAGGGTTTGGATATGAAATGCTTGACATGGTTGTTGATGTTTTACGATGTTGGGGTTTGAGTAGAAGATAGTTGTGTTTTTGTTGTTGAAGTGTTGTCATAAGACATTGCTGTGTCGTTTTGAGACTTTCATTGTTGTGTTTGATCTGATTGTTGTGTTTTTGCATTGTTTGATGATGGACAGAAAGTTGATTTGTACAAGTTTTTGACTGCTGTTGACGGGAAAGGTGGGTTTGATGCTGTTTGTGATGGTGAGTTGTGGGATTTAGTCGGGGAAGAATGTGGCTTAGGCGTTAATGTTGGTTCGACGCTGAAACTGGTTTTTAGTAAGTACAAGAGTGTTTTTGAGTCATGTGTGATGAAAGTTGGTGATGCTAAGGTGTTTGATGGGTCTGGTTTGATGGGGTTTGAGGCTGACGTGAATGAGTTTTTGTCGGGTCAGGGTGGGAATGTGGTGGCTGGAGAGAAGGTTAAGGGTAAAGTTGATGGTGCTAACAAGGTGAAGAGTGCGAATTTTGAGTCTAGTGTGGAGAAAGAAGTTCACAGTGGGAATGTGATGGCTGGAGAGAAGGTTGAGGGTGGAGTTGATGGTGCTAACGAGGTGAAGAGTGCGAATTTTGAGTCTGGTGGGGTGAAAGAAGTTCACGATGTAGGATTTCTTGATTCCGGAATGATGAACCGAGGGATGGTCAGTGATACCGATGTTGGAAAGCTGAGTGAGGGTAATGGTGATGGAATGGAAGTAGTTGAAGATTTTGATGGAGGGAAAATAATTGTAGGGACAACTGAGGATGCATCTAATTTGGTGAAGAGCGATGAGTCTGGATTGCTGAATGTTGGCGAGAATCATGATGGTGATATCGGTGATAATAGTGTCCCGGTATTGGATTTGTCTGGTGGTGATGGAACAGGTTCTAGTCATAAGAGAAAGAGAGAGGAGGCTCTGTTTGATATGATGAGTTGGGTTACAAAAACCGCGAGTAACCCTTGTGATCCTGAAATTGTTCCGATCCCTGAAAAGCCGAAGTGGAGGGCTTACAGTAATCAGGAGGCTTGGAAGCGGGTTTTGTTGTTTCGAGAGGCTGCATTTTACAAGAAAAAGTCGAGCATTGAACAACAAAATTGGCAGGTAATCTTATAAAACTATGCTATTAAGCAGAGTTAGCCAAACTTAAATTGCTATAATAAATGTAGGTGTTGTTGATGCATGCTTGAAATTTTGTATACTTGGGAAGTAAATTAATTGAAATTTTTTATTAGTTTATATACTACTTTTCATTCTGTTTTTGTTCTTTGCAATTAAAATTATTTGTGCACTTACATGCTGCATATAATTGTTCTGTTTCTCAAGGTATATGTGCTTTCATGTGTAAATGATAATTGGATGCACTTGTTAGTAACATTGTGGACTTCTGTTTCTTTTTTATTCCCAAGTTTTAATGTCAACTGTTACAGTTTCATTTAGTTTGTTAAGGGGAAAACAAAATACGTTTGTCTTGTTGACCACTAATGACTTATTAAATTTCATGTGGGGCCACTTGTCAGTTTTTTTTCTTCTTTCTGAAACATTCATATTGGTGAATCTTTCTTTTTGACTGTTAGCTACTGTAAACTTATGTTAACTATGACCAGCTTAAATTATGTCTTCATATCCTTCATGATTTAATTTTGTGATTCTTTTGTATCATTTTAACATATAATGCAATGCTAATGAGATGTGTATTTGGATTGAGAAAATTGTTGGACACTGTTTTGTTTGCTTAATCGTTGATGCCAGAAAAAAAAAACGCTGAGATATTGTCATAGTATTTTGGAAGTTTATCTTATTTATGAATGATATCTTAATCTATTAATATCTTGTTTTTCGTTAGTTAATGTATGGAAGTATGATGTAGTGTTTTTTTATGTGAATTATTCAGTTTCCTTACTATTAAGATGTGTTGTTGTTGTTGTTGTTATATTAAAAGTGGCAAGACAAACATTCTCACCATTATGGGCCCTTTTTATTTAAAGCATGATTAACTTATGCATTTATGGGCCCTTTTTGGGATAGCATACATTGACATGCAGGTTAAATTATGATCTAGTAAGTATCTACATTGAATTGCAGGATAGAAGTAATTGCACGTATTTTTTTGGGTAATAAAAGTTTATTAGTTGGTTCTCAAAATTTCTTAAATTTTTATAAATGCTTTCACTTATATATACTACAATATATTTTTTATTTAAACAAAACTTAAATTTCCTTGTGATATTGCATTAACACCAAAACCTTGTATAATTTTGCAGAGTCAGAAGATGCATCCTAGCATCTATGATGATCCCACTCCGACAATCTACAATCTTAGGGAGAGGAGGAAACGTGACAAGAAACTATTTGAAAAACAAAAACCATCTTCACGAAGCTCGTTGAGTTCATCTGTGCTAGACAAAGGAGATTTGGACGGGACCACAAGTCGTCGTTATGTGAAACGGTTGCTTGCAAGTAGACGATCAAGTTTTAGTAGATGGGCATCAGCTCGCATCTGTGTGGGGCAAAAGTATCAAGCTCAAGTGCCAGAGTGGACTGGTCCGAATCCTGAAAGTGATACTAAGTGGTTTGGGACCCAAGTATGGCCATTGGCTGTAGCGAATTCTCAATTTCTTGTCGAAAGGGATCCTATAGGAAGGGGAAGACAGGATTCGTGCGGCTGCGCAGTTCAAGGTTCTGTTGAGTGTGTCAGATTCCACATTTCTGAGAAAAAAGCTAAAGCTAAGCTGGAGTTAGGCGTTGCTTTTTACCATTGGCGTTTCGATAAGGTCGGTGAAGATGTTCGGAATTCGTGGACAGATGAAGACGAGAAACGGTTCTGGGAAGTGCTACAGCTTTACCCTCCAAAGAGAGGATCTGAACATTTCTGGGATCATATTTTTGAAACATTTCCTAATAAGAGCAGGGAAACTTTAGTTAGCTACTACTTCAATGTGTATCTCTTGCAGCGCAAAGCATACCATACCAGGCATACACTTGGTAACATTGACATTCAGAGCGACGATGACGAATCAGAATCTGATATGAAGAAGCTTTTTGGACGTCGGGGATAGATTGCAGAGTAGCCACATGGAAAGGGAAAATAGCAATCCAACATTTGTCAACACAGGAGGTTCGTTGAAAATTTGATAAATTTGTGCTTCTTCACATGCAATTTTCAGTATCAATGAATATTGCTCTCTTTCTTTAGAATATACATCATAGATTTTAAAGGGTAAAAAATTGGAATTTGAAAGGTTGGTTGGCTTGTTGTTTTGGTCATGTCTGGAGAGTTGGTGTTTTGAACAGCTTAGGTGTTGGAGTTTTTAGTCTAGTATGCTTCAGATTTTGAGGCGTAACTTTTGTCTGTCTACATTGATATATAGTGGCCATACATTGCATATCATATTTTTATTTTTTCATCACTTGGTGACTGCAAAGATTACTTGAAACAAAAGCCTTTTAGAAATACAATTTTATTGTAGAGGGTCATGATGAACAAATACATCATAGTACAATCCAAATTGGAGCTTTTCATTTGATTAGTTCGTTGTTTGATGTTTCTTTACTTTATTTGAATGCGGTATTTAAATTTTATGTTCCAATGTTGTGGTAAATTTGTATCGTATTCATCCAAAAACGCTTGGATGAAATGGTTGAGTCTCCTCCAATTTAATCATGGATCTTGAGTTTAGATCCAATTTTGAGAACGCAACATCGTTAAAACTCTAGAGAGTGAGTTTTGGCTACAATTGTGACCCTACCTAGTTCAATAGATTATTTTTTGCAGGTGTGCGTAGGATGCTTGATTTTTGCAATAACAAAACCTATACCATATTCTCATTCACAAGGAGTAGTAATGCGTGTCAAAAGTATAGATAATAGACTAAGTACCAAGAGATTGAGTTCAACCGTTTGAGAGAACTCGAGTTCGATTTCCGAGTGGAATAATCTTGATCAGACCATACTTATATCACGGTCAAACTTCATATTACTATGCGCCTCTTCCCTTAGAAACAGATGGGTTAACACCAAATAAAAAAAAATATAGACTATGTAAAATATAGTTCCGTAGAGGTGAAGTGTAATTAAAGAAAATTATTAGTTAAATTAATAAAAGATATTTAAATTTACATGGTTAATTATTAAACACATTTCATTACAAAATCTCCAAGATAGAGTGAGTATCTTGCGGTGGCTAATCTAGTACATTGATGAGAAAGTTCCCTCTAAATAACATGGTTGCATTTTTACGTGCTACACACGCCGGTCATTTTGATTAAATGTACTTTTGATCTCCCTGTTTTTTTTAAAAAAAATGAAGTTTTGATCCTCCTATTTTTAAAATCAACTTTTCAATCCTCCAATTTTAATTTTTCTTGAACTTTGGTTCTCGGGTTCAATTTTTAGTCAATTTTGCTGATGTGGTAGCGCGTCTATAGACAAATATATTATGGGTTTTCTATATATTATACATGTCATTACTAATTTATTTAATTAAATAATTTTTATTTTAATATGATACATGTCATTATTAATTTATTTAATTAAATAATTTTTATTTTGAAAATGATAAACATTTAATTAACCAAAATGTGTTCATCATCATCTTCAACATTAAATCTAAAAAATATCGTAACAGAAAATACCTAAAAAATATCAAAATCACCTTTCAAAATTAATGAAGTCTAGCAAATCAAAATCATCTTCAATAAACCTAAAATATCTTTTAAAAATCAGGATCTCAAAAATCCCAATATACCCTAAATTTACCAGATTTAAAAAAATCCCAAAATTCAATATTCATTTTCAATTCAATTCCATTCCACCACATCTCAATTCAATTGTGGCAGAGCCTTAGTTCAATGTCTCTGTTGTACAATGAAATTAACATTTCATTTCATGAACTAGAATCAAGATTGGTCTTGTTATGAAATTACCCGATCTTATTATTTAGGTTCAACCTCGTCTTGTTATTTAGGTTCAACTTCGCTCAAATTGATTGTTATGAAATTTGAGTAAGGTTGAACATAAATATCAATTCTATTGTATAATATCAATTCTATTGTATATACAATATAATTGATATTTAGGTTCAATCTCGCTCAAATTGATTGTTAACTTTTTCAAATTTATGTTGAAATTGAAATACATCAAAGTAGATTATATTGTTGTATTTGTTTATTTGATAGTGTTGATTTTTGTAGGCTAGTAATGATTCACTTACAACTACCGATAAGTTTTGGGAATTTTTTAGATTTGATTTGATAAATTTAGGGTATATTGAAATTTTGGATTTTTGAAGATATTTTAGGTTGGTTGTAGAAGATTCTAGTTTTTTCTTTCGGTTACAAGAAGATTCTAGTTTGTTTGAATTCATTGATTTTGATGAAAGTGATTTTGAAATTTTTAGGTTTATTGATGTAGATGCGATGAACAAATTTTAGATAATTAAATATTTATTATTTTTATAAAATATGATTTAATTAAAAAATTAATAATGACTTGTATAATATATTTGATCACATAATCGTAGCCGTATCATCTATGAGAATGATACATCAACAAAATTATCTTTAAAATGGGCTCGAGGATCAAAACTCAAGAAAAAACTAAGATTGGAAGACCAAAATATAACTTTTAAAATTGGGTGACCAAAACTTCAATCTTTTAAAAATAGAAAGAGTATTATATATTTTAGGTATGCATCTGGTGCTTTCTATGAAGCACATATACTTCTCAGTTTAGACGTGTCACAATGTCAAAATATGTATCATATCTGACACTAATACGAGACTGACACATAAGATTACAATAAATTATATCAACTTTTTAAATTATTTATTATTGATGTCGGCGTGTACATGTTTGAACTTGATAAAGTGATTTTGATAAAAAAAGAAAAAAAAATATTGTTGGCAGAAGTTGGTTCATTTTATAAGAAATTTGCAACGGCATACATTTATTAACTCCTACCATTAGCATAAAAATATTGTAAATGAATTTTCTGCAAATACTTTTGTTTGTGCTCTTTGAAGTGTATTATAACCTCAGATAGATTCGGGATCTAAGTTAGCTAAACTTTTTTCCACTCAAAAAAGAGAAGTTTCACAGGGCTAATGGATTAAAAAAAACTCACCAGCATAAAAATTGTTATGATTAAACATCGAAAGAGACAAGCAACTAAACTAGATTAATACATTGTGATTGTTGGTATGGATGTTCGTTCCAAGGCTTTGTTTCAGAGCAATATTAATTAGTTTTAAAAAAAACTAATTATCAAAATTTGTGTTTTGTGCGATAGTAGGTTGGTTCCCAACATTTAATAAATTTATGGGCGGATTACCGCGAACCGGCACTCCAAAGTACCATGAACCGGTTTGTACAAGTAACCCGTGAATTATGTTACTATGGACACTTTTGATTTTAGACATGTCCTGGTGTGCGACATGTGCCGTGTCCGACACTTGAAATTACATTGCATTATGTTATTTTCTCAAAATTTTATCGATGCCAACGTGTTTATCGTGTCCGGTGTTCGCGTCTATAATCGTACTTCATAAGTTGGCCAACCTTGAGAAGCAAAATAAAGTACTTGTTGCATATGATTTTCAATCTTGCTATAGACTGAAATAAAGGAAACGTAATAGAGGTAATGAATAATGACTCCGATATACTTGAAACTTGAAAGCAACTCTAATCAAGTTCAGGAAAATCATGCTATCCAACAATTGTTGTGTACTTGTGTTTCATGTTGATAAACATGGAGGGCATCCCAGCCCTTAATAGATTCATTCACACTCCTTTAAAGATTTTGTCACAAGTTATTGAGAGTTTTTAGCTACTACAGTTCTTGTTTAGGTTAACAACCTTGAAATCAGCTTAGCAATTAGTTCCTCTGTCAAAGACTCTGTTTCTGGATTGTTGTTGTCCATCCATTGTAGTGCCGATACATTCTAGAAGAAAATGTAACGCTCCTTTAATTTATTTATTGAGTGCCGATACAATCCATTTTAGTTTTTAAAGAAAAACTCATTATTATGTGACATTTTTAGACCAACAACAAAGTAGTTCCTTTTTTATTGAGTCAGTGACTAATTTACCCCAAGTATAAAAACGACGAGCCTCCTCTGCATTTTATTGTTGTGAAGGACTAATAGGCCCGCACAAAAATTATGAAAGACCAAAATGGATATTCACTCTTATTTATTTTTTGACAAAGATGCTGCTTCGATAGTTGATTATGTAGAGCTTGTCTATTCCTCCATTAAAAAAAAAAGACTATGGATGTACGATAAAAAGAAAAAAGAACTTATCGTGTGTTTGGTTTTCTGTTTGCAACACACAAAAACACTTTTGCACGATTCCCAATGTGTTTTTATCGTGATTTTCAGAAGCTTCAAATATTAGCTTCTGCGCTAAAGTAGTTTTTTGCCGTGATCTCCATCAAACTTCGTTTTGCAAACGTAGCACCAAACAGACAATTAGTTATTTAGCACATATTCATATGAAAAAAATGTTTAGCCGAGGTATCATTCGATGTTATCAACTTGGATTCTTTCTTCAAGTGATTAACAATAAGGAAGGAATTTTGTCCCTCAGCTTTGGGTTCCTTAACTGCCCCAGTAGAGATTAAGTACGATTGTTTTGGGTTTTTTACTGCTAGACTAAGAAATACGCGTAAATAAAGATATAGATAAAATGCTCAATTTATGAGCATTGTCATGCTCAATTTATTTCTTTGCATTTGGTTGATTTGTTGGGAGTTGCCATCTCTAGACTAATTGTTGTTTAGTCATTCTTCAGCATCTGACACTCTTTATTTCCAAAAAGAATCATTATTATTGTTATTATTCAAAATGGTGAACTTCGAACACAAGATTGATTCATCTCTTAAGATTTAAAAAATGTTTATATAAATTTCTGTTTTTAAAGACAAAAACTAAAGAATACAAATAGATTAGTGTGGAAACCCGAGAAGAATGGGCATTATTCGGTGCGGAGTGTATATGGTCTTTTTGTTATTCGAGTACAGGGTGAAGAGTTTGTACATAATGTTTTCTTAATCGTGTATGGTTGAACAACAGAGGTGTAAACTGTCTGTTGCCGTGTGTAATGTGCAACGATCCGCATGAGGACATAATTTTAATTGAACCTTTGCTGAACCATTTTGATGATGTGCCTGACATAATTTTTCACTTGTTGGAAAATGTTTCAGCCGCACGAGCAGAATTAATTGTCACTATTATTTGGAGTATATGGAAAAGTAGGAACCTTAAATTGTGGAAACAAGTAGAGTCTAGCAGCAATGTAGTAGAGAAAGCAACGATGTGGCAGACTCAAGTGTAATGTCATGCGTCCTTTACAACCTCCAGCAACAAGTTAGACATATGCATGTGCATTGGAATCTAGGAGAAGCGTTAGGATTACATCATGCTATTTGGTGGATTCATGATTTACAACTAACAAATATAGACTTAGGTTGATTCGAAAAGAGTAGCTAACTAGTTCAAGCGAGGTAATGACGATATCATTGAATATAGCGTCATTATGGATAGTAACATACAATATTATAATCTTTATTTAGGAAACTCTCATGTTGAGTTTACCAGAAGAAAAACGAATGAGGTTACACATGAATTAGCAAAGGCATCCAACTCCTTACCTTACTTTTGTATCTTTGATGAGGTTTCCGACATGTATTATCAATCGGATTGCTAATGAAATGCTATAAGCGTATTTTTTTATAAAAAAAAATAAATAAATAAAAAAGACAAAAAGTATTGAAACCAAAATTTGCAAGTCTGATAAAATAAATGACCCAAAAGTACAATTAAACATATTAATTAACATTGTTAATATGTGTATAAATCCTAATTTTATGATTGATGTTTTAACCAATTTTACTTCTGTCAGTTGCACAAGTAAAGGCTTTTCCATAATCTCTCTCTCTCCATCCAAATTAAGCAAGGAACCAATCAAACCAAACTAACACATAAAGAGAACAAAAACAAAACATGTTTTCCCCAAGCAACTGTAAATCTTCAACTTTTCAATTTCACTTTACTTTCATTCAAATTTTCATCTTTTTCCAATTAGGTCCAACCTGGAATTCTCTTAGTCAAAATCTTCTTGTTTTAATTGATTGCCATTCTATATTTGATGACGACTTGAATCATTATGACCCAGTCACAACACTTTTTTAGAAGGTTTAACTCTTCTGGTTGTAACTTTTCGGTCTCCTCCTTAGTAGGTGCTTAGCAATACATTTCCGTCCGGAGTAACAACTTCTAACCCATTTGTCATACCAAAAAGAGCTTCGCTCAATTGAAGAATCTAAGGCAGTCCAATTTGTACACAACATGTATGGTAGTTCATTAAACCCAATTTTGTTTTGTATCGGGTGTTAATAGATCTTAGTTTACTCTAGCAGGTGATTGATGTATTGGGTGCCTTAGTCCTGATGTTTTCCGTGAACTTAGCCCCCTTTATCCTTGTCATATCAAGTATATATTCATTCTGTTTTTTTTTTTTTTTTTTTTGCTTCTTTGACATAGACGTCCTCTTTGTTTAACCTTTCAATATTAGGGGATATTCATCTCTCCTCTAACGTATGACCATGAGACTATCTATAGACCTGGGTTGTCTTCGAGAAGAGGTGAAGTGTGTCGTGAAATGCCAACATAGTTTTGTCTAGGAGTCAATGGATCTGAGCCTCAGAGCCTTGAACCACACCATTTCACCCTTTATTAGGGTCATGATAAACAACTTACATTTCACCGAATCTTGATACTCGCGAAATGAGAGTGAGGTGTCGACCATTTCAACGTGGTTTGCGGTGTCATTGCAGGATTGCAACACTATAGACTTCTAAATGAATATGGGCATCGAATAATCATTGCTTTCGGTGGTAAATATGTTCTATTGAGACAACCCATCTTCGTATCAAGATATGTCTATCGAAGTGGACTTGAGACGATGGAGTCGTGATGGTGAGTCGATATCAAATCCATGTCCACCATGTCTTTGCAACAATTAAAGGGATCTGTCGTGGCATTCTCCACAACCCGACCTTCCTCCAGATTTGGTTGGGGTATCCTCGGTGAAGTGGGTGGTTCATGAAGGTATGGGTGTATACTCCGGATCTCTTGAGGATGAAGAATGCTAATTCTTCGTGATGGGTCATGTCGATTTGGTTGGGGATTCTAGTGATAACTAGTTGTTCGTTTGGCATAGGTGGACCTAGTTGCTTGTTTTTCACATGACCCAGACACTGACATGGATCTCCCCTCTATTTAGTGTTAATCTACATCTAAAAATTCCAAAAGAAGGTTGTCAGCCTCTTGTCCGTTGTCGAAATATGGATCTCTTTATCCCAAAGTTCCAGACGGGTATTGTTGAACCATGTTGAGGAAGAAGAATCGTCAAGCTTCTATTATGGGGTTGTACGGGTTAGAAGCTGGTGAGGATGATGAAGTTTTGTTATCTCCACCGAATGCATTACGAAGTGACAATAGCGTTGGTTATCGTCTGACTGCATGGAGTGTTGGTCATTGTATCTCGTTAAAAGAAGGTGGTGAAACATGTAATACATTTCCTATAGATGACGCCACTAATCATGTTAGACCATATATCTTAGGCCTTAAGAGTGCAATGACTGACTGTTGATGGTGGAAACAGTTCTGTTATTCGTCCGAAGGAGGGTGACGTACTTTAAAATACTATGACAATCAAGTAAGAATACGTTAAATATGTGAGGTTTTAGGATATAAAAGTGTGTACATGTGTGAAAGATATGTTAGCCTTTATAGTGGTGAATTTTGTAACGCCCCAATTTTATTTAATTATTATTGGTCGATTTAAAGTCTTTTTATATGATTTTATATTATTATGTGGTGTGTTATATTTTATTAAATAAGTTATGTTACTATTTAATAGAATAAGTGGGAATTTAGAATAATTGGAGTTTTGGGGGTTATATTTTAATTAAAGGAATTAAGTAGGAGTTAAGTGTTATAATTGGGGAAGTTAAGAATAGGGGAGAAGTTGGGAAACTGTCAGTCAGAAGCATTTTCACGTGGAAGCAGTTTTTGGGAGAAAAACCAAGAGGGAGCCAAGAGTATCCAAGAGAAGATCGTGTAGAGCTTTGTTCATCAATCTAAGGTAAGGGTGGGATTATCATACAGTGATATTAAGTCTTTAATTCTGAAATTGAATTTATCATGTGAGTTGTTCTTAATTTGGGAATTTAGGGTAAAAGGTGATAATTTGGTGATTAGATGGTGAAAACGTGTTGAATTAACGTAGTAATTGTGTACAGATCTTAGCTAATGCATAGGATGATGATTAGAACCAGTTTTATGAATAGAACCATGGGATTGGGTGATTTTTATGAAAATCTGCATTTCTGCCCGAGCTGAGATTCATCGCTCGCCCTCGCGAGCAGCAAGCCTCGCCTCGCGAGTGATGATCTTCATCGCTCGCTTCGCGAGCCGTTTTCTCTCGCCTCGCGAGTGAACCCAGATGTTGCTCGCCACTGCGAGCAAGACACTCGCCATAGCGAGTTGACCAGTGAGGTCATCGTGATTTTGCGAATTAACGTTGTTGGTCAAGTCTTAGATGGTTTTGAGTGCCAGAATGTGTATAAGAATGATTAGGCAGGTTTTTAGAATGAAATTCATTATGGAGAAGTTAAAAATGGAATTTTTGTGTGAAAAAGGTGAAGTTCCCGAGAGCACCCTGATTTTATTCGCCAAGGCGAGTAGCTGGTTCGCAAAGGCGAACAGCCAACTTTTGTGAACTCGCCATAGCAAGTAGAGGCGCTCGCCTCGCGAGCCTTTGAATGTCAGACAGCCTTGTTTAGGGTTTTGCTATCTTTGTCGCACGTGATGCCATGAGATGATCCTTGGGTTAAGATAAAGATTTATTAAAATATTGTTGATGTTCAGTGAGTCTGACATAAGATGGTTGAGGGTGTTAATATTGTGATAAATTTGCCAAGTGCATTATGTGGATTATGTATGATGTTTAAGTAGTGTCGATTATCATTTGGTATTGTCATATTTTGGGATGTCCATGTGCTACTAGTGTTGCTGTTGGATCTTAATTAAGATGTGAATGTTGGTTTAAATTGTAAGTGTGCTGGGTTGTACGTTGCCGAATGAGTCATAAGTGAGTTATGCAAATTGTCGATGTTGTTATCATCGTTGGTGTTGTTGTTGAAGTCGTAGTAGTATCCGTTGTTGGTGATTGATCAGGTTAGATGTTTTTATAAGAGGTGGTGTACTCTTACTTGTCGTTTTTATAAGAGGTGATGTACTCTTACTTGTCGTTTTCTAAGAGGTGGTGTACTCTTACCCTGTTGTTGTCTATGAGAGGTGGTGTACTCTTACGTGGTTTATGTTGATGAGTATGACGAGGTTATGATGATCTTCTATAGTGTTGAATGTGAGGTGGTTATGATATGATGTTACCTATGAGTTGTTAAATGTACTTGATGAGGTTATGTTAAGTTGTCTTCTATTTCATGAGCACTAAGGGGATGTTAAGAAGAATTATTATTGAGTGTATATGATGATGTCTATGTTGTTAATTGTAATTGATGAATTTTATGCTTATTATTATTGTTTGAGAAATCTCACCCCTTCTGCTTGGAAATGTTGCCCTTCGTATGGATAACTTGCAGGTATTTGAAGATTAGTAGGAGTGGTGGCTCAAAGTGTCTAGGGCTCTGATACGTACGGGATGGGATTTTCTTATTGTTTTTCATTCCTATGTATCAATTTTTGAATATTGCTGACGTAGCCCTATGGTTGTTGAATTAATTGATGAGGCTTTTATGCCAAGATTATTATGGAGGTTAAACAGTTGTTGTTGTTTTGATGAGAATATTCCGCTGCTAAATAAATGATGCTTTTGATGGATGTTTATTAAATAGATTTTATATTCTATTTAAAATTTTTTGAAAAGTATGTGACATGCCCGTTTTGGAAATACTCTGATGTATGATTATTTATTATTTAATTGTTTTTGATAACGGGGTGTTACAAATTTAGGTTTCAAGACCTCAAACATAGTTTGGGCAGGTGTCTTATGAAACAATTGTGAGAAGGTTAGAACATATTGGCTTAGGATCTGGACTGAACGGTTCATATTGCTTTGCATAGGCCTGATTCAATTTATTTATGGCAAGTCTATGTGTTGGTTTGTGTGTTAGCTAGTGACTTGACATGACCCGGTCCATTTAGGAAACGGGCCTCAATTCAATTTGGAACATATACTATAATGTTATTATGAGTCATGTATAAAAAATTCATAAGATAAAATATAGTATGATATTTGTTATCTTGTATGCATTAAATACATGATATGATAATTGTTTGTTCTACTTCAATCATATCATATTTTTATCAAGCTCCATATTGCATCCTGTGTTTTCCTATCATGACCAATCAACGAGTTCATAATTTTTTTTCTTCTCGAATTTATCATTTATTTTACGTTCCATTTGCAGTGTTAATATTTTTAAGAAGTTCAATTAAAAAAATAGCATGTGTGAAATTTTGATATTAAGATAACTCATATAGACATGGTAGATTCCCTATTTTCTTCTTTCCCTTAACTTCTTATATAAATCTAAATTCCTATAACTAGAGTATCTAATTTTTCGTCACAATACCTTCATATACAAGCAACATTTGGAATTCATGAACCAAAAAGTTAGTAATTTTTAGTGTGAGACTTGATGAATGGACACCTAAATGTCGATCATATCTTGTTTTGGAACAAGTACAATCATAAAATATAGAGTTGTATTATTTGAACATCTATAAATATGACAACTTTTGTGACGACCAAAATTTTACAAAGAAAATGAGGTATTGACACAAAAACCAAAGCAATAGAGAGAGAAAATAAAAAGATAATGTAAGTATGAGAGAGAAAGTTGTCACAAATTGTAAAAAATGGTTGTTCAAATATCATTTCTTTAAAATATAACATAAAAGACAACTATATAAGAGAATCATAACTTAAATATTAACAATACAAATAAAATATATCATAAGTGGTCGATTTGAAAAAAAAATATAACTTGACATCTAATTCGAAATAAGGATCAAACTTAAAAGATCACTAACATAATTTTACATAACTAATACGGCATATACTTCTCTCAAATCAATATTAGTGGAAAATACAATTCTCTCTTTTTTTATGCATTTTTTTTAATCCCCATGAAATGGTCAATTATGTAGATCATTACGTGAAGTGGTAGTATTATCATTCTTCCATAAAATAGAAATGGTCAACGTGAAAAATAATTGGATAGAAAGGAATCTTGGAAGTGTATGGCGTGCCCAATTTTGGATGGGCAATGTGGTTAGAGTACGGTGGTACCAATCGGATAGCATTTGTGTACCATAATGGTATATACCATTGCTCAGTTAGAATGTGTCACGTGGCACACCCTTTAAAAATGTATATCAAATAAAACATTTATAAAGTAACATTGGTAGGTGGTATACTATAATGGTCAATGATATATATCATTGGTAATTTAATGGTACACAAGTGGAATCTGTATCCGGTATCAATCTTCATATTTACGTTTTATTTTATGTAATTTTTTTTTTGAAGTGACATTTTATTTTATGTAATGTAAAAGGGTCTTGTTAACTTGTGTCTTAAAGACACAAGATAAAAAATTAAATAAAAAAATTAACCTTGTAAAGTGTGCATTCACAACCTTAAAAACTTATACTAACTGTTTTTTAAAGAAAAAACGTATTCCCAATGATCACGCATGATAGTAATCTTGAGCACATGCATATATTACATGCATAATGGAGAAAAATTCATGACTGGTCTGTTTTCTATACTCCCTCCGTCCCTGAATAAGTGACCTATTTGTAAAAAAAAATTGTCCCACAATACTTGACCTTATCAGATTTCTAAGCAAAATTTGACAGATTTACCCTTTATAAATACTTTTTGTGGTCCCCATGTTAAAGTTTGTAGTGGAACAAAGAAAATAATCATTACTTAAAAGTGAAAAAGTTTCAAAATAATGACAAGGGCAACTCAGTAAAAGTATCACTCTCTTTCTTTCATCTTTACACTTTTCTTAATTTATGTGGAATGGTCAAATAGGTCACTTATTCAGGGACGGAGGGAGTAATAGATTTCCACGTATTTGATCGTAAATATGAATATCACTCTGGTTCAAAATTTAAATATTAATCCGTCATGGTATCTCAATTACCAAGCAGCATTGATAATTCAAGTCTTGCCTGATCAACACTAGGCATGACAACAAAACCCATACATGCGGTTACCTGTCCGAACCAAATCCAATTTGACGGGTTTTTTCCGTTTTGACTAGGTTTGGGTATGGGTTTTCCCGCTTTCCAAACACGGGTATGGGACGGATAACAGGTATATAGGTACCCACTACGAACCCATACCCATACCCGTCCCAAATGTAAAAAATTACTTTGTGTTGATATGTATGTTATTTTGTTTGATAATTGTCATATTAATAAAAACTACCGTCATTTAAAGGATCAACTAAATCATTCCGTCTAACAAATGTTAAAGTGAACATATTGTTGGATAATGTATTACAATGTTGCTCTTGGGGATGCAAAAAAACTTCTATTTTTTATTAAAAAAAATTATTTGATGCGTGGATGGGGATGGGATGGGGATACCCGAACCCGTCGGGGACGGGGATGAGATTCAATTTCTCATCCCCGTTGAGTATGGATAGGGTAACGGATAAGTATATGAGAATTATGTATGGAGACGGGGAAGGTAAAACACGTCCCCACCCCACCCCATTGTCATGCCTAATCAACACACTATATTAAGCTTGTAAAAAAAAAAAAAACACATTAATTTGAACTTGAAATGTCATGAGGGTCTATTTATTAAAGTTAGGTGGATATAAAAAAATTATATTGAAAGAAGATTAAATATTTAAACAAAAATTATAGGAAAAAAAAATCTCTGACGTGAATACGAATTAGACCAAAATTAAAATAAACAATCTACCAAAAAATAAATAAACAAACACTTACTCGTCTTTTAGTTAACACTAAAAAATTAGTAACTAATAAAAAACTGATTAACAGTACAATTTTAACTAAATTAAAACAAATGTTTCAAAAAATATTATTAGTATTAAATATATATTTTATTTGGCCATTGGAAAAATGTTATAATGAACTTCTCGGACATGGTAAAATCTTAAACTTATACGTCAACATTTTTGCTTGACGTCTATTACGTTACCGGCTTCCAACCGTTGACAACTTAATCAAGAGAAGGGTTCTTCAGCCAAATTCAATTTTTTGTTTGGGTGGTTGCGGTTTTCAAAAGGATATTTACCATCTGTTTTTGGTTTGTGACTTTTACAGACTTATTTGGTATGAAATTTATAATTGGGTGGACTTGATTTCAGTTAAGCCGGCTCATGCCAAGGATCACATCATTCAATTTTGCTCGCTGGGGTGGATTCTTAAAACACACTTGTTATGCTTTTTATTTGATCTGACTCTCTTTTGTTTGGATTGTTTGGCATGACCAGAATGCTAGAGTCTTTCAACATAAAGGAGATTCTATTAATCAGTTTATAGATAAAATTAAGCTCAAGTCTTTTTGGTGGTTGAAGACAAATCATCCTAACTTTACTTTTACTTATCAGATGCAGTGGCTTAATCCCCTATTATGACTGGAAGTTCCTACTTAGCTTTTTATTTAGTTAAAAAAAATTATTACGTTTTTAGCGTGCCTGCTTTGTGGCTCAAACGCTAAGTCTTTTCTTAATTTTGATGTAATTTATATTTTATCCTTACTTTTTCTCTAACACTTCTTGAGTTTGAGAGACTAAGCTGTTATTATTATATTTCATTTTAACTTCTTAAAACAATAATTTTATGTCTAGGTTAAATATTTTTATTTTAATTAATATAATATGACACTAATGATAGATACTTGAGTTTTGTGAGTATAATTTGGTCAGAAATGTGATCCCTAATAGACAATTTATATTTGTTGCATTGTTTTTTTTTTTAAGGAATATTTGTTGCATTGTTGTTATGTATTTGTTTGATGATCTTGATAAGAAGAGATAAGATACGATAAAATATCATGTTTTGTGACTTCTGTCTCATTCTAGTATTTTGTAAATTAAAAAAATAGGATAAGTTAATTCTATGAATAACTTATTTTGTATACTTTAAAATAAAAACTTATTTCATCTCTCTAATTGTATTCTTATCATGTGGTGGAATTGGATAGAAACCAATAAAATAAGATAAAAACTAGTGATGTCCTTGTTTATCCTTAAAAAGATGACCTATATACGTGAAAAAATGAAATATAATAAAGTTTGTATATTTTAAATTGTTGTTATCTCAATGGTAAAAACTCAATATTGTAACATCAATGTAAAGATTTCAAATTTCCTCGAGGAAGGTTGTCAAGGCTATTGCCACTTTAACTAATAAAAATCTCTCTTTCCCAATTCTTTTTTTAAATTACCCGATTTAATCGTGGTAAAATTATCCTCTTATTCAGAGTTTTTAAAGTGTTTAAAATGATATTGATTAGATTTAATTATGCTTTTGATCTCTTTATTTCATCAAATTCGTGAATTTTTTTCATGATTTATTTTAAATCAAACTTTTTTTTATCACTTCATTATTACTCTTTATTGTAAATTTTGGACTCAACCTTAGCTTTTGACCCCAATAATAATAATAATTTTGTCAAAAAATTGTGAACTTTGGCACAAAAAATGGCAGTCCCTCCCACTCATATTATAAGTCGTTTTGAGAAGAAAAAAAATTGTCTCGATTATAAGTCGTTATACTCCCTCCATCTCATAATAAGTATCCCTTTAGTTAAAGAAAATTGTTTTAAAATGAATGTCACTTTACATTTTTAATACAACTTTAATTTTTCTTCCAACTTTAATCTCAATAAATACTTCAACTTTTCTCTCACACAATTTTCAATGCAACTTTAAGTTTGTCTGTTTCTTATAAAATAAAGGTAGTTTAGTAAAAATGTTTTTTTAATAATTATTTCATTCCATTTCTTAATTTGTGTGTCAAAATCTTAAACGGCACTCATTGTAAAACGAAGGGAGTATAATACTAATGACGCATTAAATACTACTATACCCCTCAACTATTTATTTCTCTTTTTTTCTAATTATTTAATGAGAAATGTTAACTTGTGCCCTTAGGGCACATGTTAAGAATTCCACTAATAGAAATTATGTATTATAAATTGTGTTAATTTATTGCTTAAAATGTTTAATATTAATTTTTTCATTAAATTCTTACCATTATTTGAATGAAAATAATGTTTAACATGTGCCCTAAGGGCACAAGTTAACATGACCCTTATTTAATTTCTTTTTCATATACCTTTAATGAAGAATAATTTTTAAAATGATTTATAATTTATTTATTAATTTCACTTCTTAAATTGTATGAAATGGCCAAATCGTGATAATTTATCTTTTCAATAAAACATTAATCGTGTGTGAAATTGTATCAAATGACTTAAAATTTATCTTTTCAATGCAACATTAATTCACTTTTTAGATTTATTCAATAACTAATTATTTGATCTATATTAAGGTGCCATAAATTAAGATTCAAGATTGTGCCATAAATCATCTTCATTTAGTCAAAAATCACCCATTTTAGGCTAAAAATATGAGTTGCGATCAAAATCACAACAAATATACCCCATGATCATTATTATAAACAAAAAATCAATTTGAAGTTCATTAAATAATTAATTTATCTGATTTGTATTATAGACTTAATGCACCAGTTATTTAATAAATTTAAAATGTGATTTTTTGCTTATAATAATGATCGAACAAAGTATTAATGAGTATAAAAAAGTTGAAGTTGAAAAAGAAACTCCCTTCTTATTATAAACAAATATTCAATTTTTAAGTTTATTGAATAATAAATGTATCCAGTATATAATATAGTCTAAATACATCGATCATTTAATGAATTAAAAAAAAACAATTTATAATAATATATGAGAAAGTACTTTCTCCGCTCACATCTATAAACAAAAGATAGATTTTAGACCAAATACATTAAATATTTAATGAATCTAAAAAGTGGTTTTTTTTTGCAGATAAATGTGACCGGAGTGAGTAATAGCAACATAAACTCAATAAATGATATGTCTCATTTCTTAATATAAACCCGATATATTATTATTGATTGAATCTAAAACATGAAATATCTCCTATAATAAAGATAAGAGAATTATCGAAATGAAGAAAATAGTTGACTTTTTTAAATACATCGAACAATTTATATATATGATTAAAATTATTGACTATATACATAAATTATTCAATTAATTAACTTTGTTGATATTAATACGTATGTCACTCCTAATTTTCTGCTTGCTTTCTTAACCAATTTTACTTCTTTCAGTTGCACAAGTAAAGGCTCTTCCTCAATCCTCTTCTTCCCTTAACCTTCTCTCTCTCTCTCTCTCTCTCTCAACCAAAGAACCAAACAGAAAGAGAACAACAAGAACCGAACATGTCTTCACCAAGCAAGCGACGAGAGATGGACTTGATGAAACTGTGATTTTTCATCTTTTCAGTTTCACTTTAATTTCAATCAAGTTTTAATCTTTTTCCAATTGGGTCACTGAATTTGACTCTTGATTTTCTTTTTGATTGAAAAAATTAGGATGATGAGTGATTACAAGGTGGAAATGATTAACGATGGAATGCAAGAATTTTATGTCCATTTTCATGGACCCAGTGAAAGTAATTTCCCTTTCTTTTATATCATTTTTTTGCTTAATTCAATGATCCTCATGAAAAAAAAAAATTGTTTTATTCTATTAAGGGTATTTGATTTTGACTTTTTGTGATTATGGATTTAGATTTGTGTAATATCTGAAAGATTCTCATATGAGACTATTGTTTTTTTTTTTTTGTTTTTTTTTTCTTCATTTCAGTTTTGTTTTTTGTTTTGGTTGTTCAGTTGATTCTGCATAGTCTACAAATAGATTTGAGAAGCAACAATATTTTTGGTTAATTTTGGTTCTTATTTTATAAAGAAATTTATGTTAGTTTTCTTATTGATTTCCCTTTTGCTTGTAAAGGTTTTACTGGATTAGTTCATAAAAAACACAGATTTTTAGTATGAAAATAACTGACATGAGTTTTTTTTTGTTGGTTTTTAAATTCTAATAATACCTATTTTATTTACCTAAGTTGCTGATTTTCACTCTTAATTATTGTTCTGTTATGGTCCTTGATGTTAAAATAAGATTTGATATCTATTATGAGAAAGGTGCTGTTAATGTATTATGCACCTTGCAATTTTCAATGTTTTTCTCATCCATGTGATGGCTCATGGCAGGTCCTTATCAAGGAGGTGTGTGGAAAGTAAGAGTTGAGCTACCGGATGCTTATCCCTATAAGTCTCCTTCAATAGGTTTCATCAATAAGATCTATCACCCAAATGTTGATGAGATGTATGCTTCTTGTTTTAATGGATTGAAATTGTGTATTTTGATTAGTTTACCTCACATGTTAATTAATTTTAAGAATAAATGTTTGATCATTTTGGATTACGATAATTTCAGGTCAGGATCAGTTTGTCTTGATGTCATCAATCAGACCTGGAGCCCCATGTTTGGTAATGATCTGTCTCTAACCATTTTGACGTAATACGTTTTTTCATTCAAGTTTTTTTGTTTCGATACTTTTGGATTTTTTGTTGTTATATCTCAAAATCTGCATTCTTTCAGATCTTGTCAATGTATTTGAGGTGTTTCTGCCGCAACTCCTTCTGTATCCCAATCCATCAGACCCCTTGAATGGAGAAGCTGCGGCTTTAATGATGCGTGACCGACCTACTTATGAACAAAGGGTTAAAGGTATTCTGTACCCGTCCTCTCTAGAATTTCGTCTTTTGAATATATGGGTCTGTTCACATGATTGCTATGTCTCTTTGGAGTTCATGTTTTGCTCTTCCTAATTTCTGCTATAATTGAACACTAAATCAGTATTGGGACTTGACCTAAATGTTAGACCTCAGGGTTGTTGGCGTGGACCATGTTTTTAATTTGTGGTTGCGCCGCAAGCCTTGATATCGTGTCAAAATGCAGCCAATTGCAGTTGCAATGCTGTTTCAGACACCTTTATATATCGCAATAGCGGACTGCAATTTGAAACCATGGCATGGACTACTATGCAGTGCACATGCACAGAGAATTGCAATGACTTGCTGATAATTCTTAACCACCTATTGCTATTTATTGCTAACAGAAAAGCCATTGTTACCATTTATATATGAAAGAGGAACCATACTATCACAATTTATGTTGTATACAATAATCTCCTGTGCAACTAAATGAAAAGCTTATATATGTCACCTGACTTTGCTAGTTGGCTGCTAAAATGTTTATTATCCTTACATCAATGAAACCAACCCTCCATTCACTTTGTTAATAGATATCATTTTTAACTCAAGGTTTACTCATAAGGTTCTATCTTGTTATCCCTGGGTTATTCTCTCTCTCTCTCTCTCGCAAATCTGACCTATTTTGATCCGTCGCTCCAGCTGAATATAGGATGTTAATGATGTCTAAACTGAAATGTCTATCAACATGCATATTCCTTGTTCAATCAAGTCCATTCCTTATCCATAGAAAATGTTACATGTCTTCTTTGCCATTCAGTCTTCTGGTATGTGTCTAGTGTCAACATATGAAATGCGAACACGAAGCATGACATTGACCCTAACACTATTGATTTGGGCAATGTCTAAAATGTAGGACATCGAGACATGATTCATCCACTGAAATATGTATGTATGAAGTGTATTAGTTGAGATTTTTTCATTTTTTGTATAAGGGTCCTGTGTCTGTCGAGTATCAAGCCATAGTTGAGAGTGAGTTAGGTAAGTGTTCAAGGTGTGTCTGGGGCACAAGTAATTGAGTAGGTCTTACACCTAATTGAGTTGAACTATGGCTATGGCTATGGCTAATGACATGGAGCACACCTGATCGAGTAGCTCTTACACCTGAGATCAAGTACAATAGGTTGAAGAAGACAGCATTGAAATTTGAAATCTTTGCAAGAAAAGTTTGAGAACATATATGCATCAAAGTCTGTAACCAATGTTTTGTTTGAATCTGGAGTTGTATGACTCACATTAATGAATTCAACAAACTATTATGTCAATTATTAAACACAGGTGATAAAATATTTAAAGAGTGGTGGGTGTTGGTGCTGCTTGTTGTAATACCGAAGTCTTGTAATTCTCTGGTTCAAATGTTTCTCGTAAAGAGTGATCACTTGAGTTCTGAGTGTCTTGTGAATGGGTTTTCAAGTTTCAAACAACTTGAAATACTTGTTTGTTAGACAAAGAGGTTTCCAATCACTCTAATTTTATATCTTCTCATATTTTCTTTGTGGTGTGTTTTGTGTGTTGACATCTTCAATCTTCAGAAACAATAACTTGTCAACATTTACTGATGTCTTCTTTGACGTCCAATTTTCAGAGTACTGTGAGAAGTATGCCAAGCCAGAAGACATTGGAGCTGCCACAGAAGAGAAATCCAGTGATGAAGATGAGGAGCTAACTGAAGATGAATATGATTCTAGTGATGAACAGGTGGCTGGTAAAGCAGACCCCTAGTTTGCCTTGTGTATGCAAGTCCTGTTCTTTCTGTATTTTATCTGTACATGATGTTCTAGTTATGTTTTCGCTCCATTCAAATGAATGTGCTTGCATGTCGGTAGGGGAAAAATTCCCCTTCATGTTAATTAACTTTTCACTGTAAATAATGTACCATTGATTTCCTAATGTAATTTTATTTTTGTTATCTTACTTTTGAATGTGTGGATTAAGCTGTTAGCATAGTGTGGTGATAATGATTGTCCCATATGATAAAGCTGTTTTCTTAATAGTACAAAATTATTGATGAATGACATAATTGTATCCTTTGACTAGATTTAAGCCAAAAACCAAGAATTAATTAAACTGAATGATCTCAAGGATTTGGCTGACATTGATGTCGAAAATGGCATTATTTCGATACACAAGCTAACCATATGGTAAGAAATATTTTGCACAACACCCGTCCACCATGAATCAACTCAGAGCTGAAAAGCATAATCCATAGTTAACCATCAAAAAACTGATATAGCCAACCTGAAACAATGGTCCAAACTTCGCCAAAATAATCACATTCAGAAAACAAGTGATGAACGGATTCATCAACACCACACCGAAGAACACAAACGATTATTGCCGTGAATAACGCTTCTACGAATCAAACCACCATGCAAACAAGGAAACCATGCAAACAAGGAAACCCTCAAAAGAACGGCGATATTCCAAATGATAGGATTTGAAGGGGAATCTTCTATATTACTTTGATTACGTAACAGATTGTAGGTAACTTTAACAGTATAACCACCTCCATGCAGCTGGTTCCATGCCCGTTCATCGTGCTTATTAATATGCAATGAAACATTAGCCAACAAAGCACAACACTCCTCCAATAATTCTGTTCTGGTATGTGCCAAAGTCCACTCACTGATAAGTTTCAAAGGGCTCCTGCCATAAGGAGTCTAAGGATCGTGGTATGAGAGCGAACAAACCTACAAGAAGACAGCCTAAGAAACCCACAACGAAGAAGAACACCAATCAAGGTGAACAACTGATAAGGTCCGTGAGATAAGATGCGGGCCAAGGTGAACAACCAACATGGTCTATGGTTTAGAAGTACACACAGACCAAAATGTGAACAACCGGAATGGTCTTTGGCATAAATCCACCAGCTGTCCTTCAAAGGACAATAGTTGTTCGTAAATGGAGCACGATTGTCCTTTCGAGACAACTGTGCATGCAAAGGTACAAGGACCTAAACCCTAATCCTACTATAAATACTAGCTCTTGAGCCTAGGACCATGTATGTTCTCTATTTACTACACAAACCTATCGTCATGTACTCACTGACTTGAGCGTTGGAGCACGTGCAGGTACACCACTCTCATTCGCCTGGAGAAGAAGGCCGAGGGCAACGGAGAAGAAGGCAACAATTGACGTAAGTGTCCTATACAAAGACCCTTCAACGTCATCAACCCAAAAATCTCAGGTCCGGTAAGATCAAATTACATCTTCAATTGAAACAATTTTCTCCTCCAACCTCAACCCTCACCATCAACAGTCATTGTCACCTGCTCATTAGCCACCGTCTCTTTAATTCTAAATTATTTTCTTTAAAGTGGTGTATGGTTGCCTTGAAGCAACATAAATTTCACAAATCTGATTGTGCACCTCAACTCAATTAATCGAGAAGATATGAAAATATCTGTTGCTAGAGATTTGTTGAAACATGAACTGAAATTTTTCTCTGTAATTTCAATTCAAGTAACGCAACTGTACTGTAACTTATGGGAAAACCAATATTTTGGTAATGCGCTCTCATGAAAATACAAATTAATCGTTCATTATACTATGTTAGTCATTTTCATCTCAAATGACTTAAATCTTTGAAAATTATTGGCGTGATTATTTTGAAGGGCAACTGGCATGTCGATATGTCTTCAAGAAATAAAATAAAAGAAAGATGTTTTATGTGGGCTAGTCCTTCTTTAAATGTACCTCTGCCAGTGGATGGTCGGATTTGTTTCTCCGATTAGTCGGTCATTAGGTCGATATTGAGTTTTAGAGAGAAAATTATAATAAAAATTAAGGGCATTTGTTAAGGAAATTATAATTAGTAGGTTTGTATTGGATTCAACAATATATCAACTTTTAAAAAGTTAAATTCATTATTTTTCAATACAATAATTCTATTTTTACCCTCTTAGTCAATGGTCCAAGGGTACTCTTTAACATTTTTCTAAAAATTATTCAAAAAAAGAAAATTTTACATTTATGAGAACACGTTTTTATACTTTTATGAGTTCGATTAAGCATCTTTCAAGATAATTTTACATATTTACTTCTTTAACTAATGTCCAAGAACACTAGTTAATATTTTCTAAATTATTTTAGTTCTCTTCTTGGTCTTGTATTGTTTGTTCTTTTATTTTATTGTAAAAAATTAAAAGAAAGATATTACAATTTGTTTATATATTTTTCCAATAGAATTGTCGTGTGAGAGAGAGAGAATCTAGAATCTCTTTAAACCATAAAAATAAAAAAAAACAAAAATAAAAACACACATCGGAGTTTGTAAATAATGGAGACGTGATAGATACGGAAGATATTCTATTTGAGGCTCACAAACCATTGTGATGTGACATTTTAACCGATTTTCCAAAACTACTTGCTACTGCATAGTTAACTGTGAGAAATGAATTCGTAGCGATTGCAACCTTTTAAAAAATGAAAATGTTAACTAAATTTTTTTATAGACAATATGACAAAGTCATTATAAACACACATAAGTGGAGGTACCGGAGTTTGAATTCCGATCACGGCATCCGGCCTAACAATTTTGACATTTTGTCAGTTGAACTAGGACTTCTGGATGTTAACTAATATTTTAAGGACACTGTACGGATTTTGAATGATGACTTTTATTAATAGTTTATGTATAAAGTGTATTTAAAATTGAAAACTTTGACGTTTTTAAATAATATATATTTAATTTAAATTTTTTAAAGTGTGCCTAATTAAAAGATTCAGATTTCAAATTTTATTTTAACTGTCTACCACTTAGTTTTTTTTTATGGCTCATATTTCATTAACGTATAAATTTAGGATTCAGATTCAAATTTAAGTTGGAGAAAGGATTCATTAGAATTGATTATTCCATGTCTAAATTTTACGTGAAATTGTAAATTGTGATCTCTCGTCATTCAAGTTAAGAGAGAAACACGTAAAATAAATTTGTACCAAAAATAAATAAATGGAATGAAGGAATTAGATTGACGATAATCATATTTTACTCTCAGGAAAAAAATACATTTGGAGAAATCAATTTCCGTTTGGTAGTACTTTTTATGTCATATATTATTATATAGTTGTTATTTTTCATCTCATTTCTTTTAGTTTTAATTTGATTTAGTAGTCGCAAGAATTAAACTCAATTTTTCCCGAACGATCCGTTCGTTGATGAATCTCAATAATCACTTGAGCTCATTCAATTGATTACTTTTAAAAGTTTTAATTAAATCTCATTAAGTGGGAAGAAAAAAAAGGTATTTTAGCTATTAGTTTATTATGAAATATTAGTAGCCAATGACATTACTGTGGAGGAAAAAGACAAGAGGGTTATGCTATGTGTGCATCAAAAGGATACTAACCAAAACTATGATTGAGACAAATGATTTACTTTCACCTAATCTCTCATTAGTATATATTTGAATAAGACCAGTTTACATTGTATCAAGACTACAATTTAGTAGGGTAGGGAACACCTTGTCTATTATTACTCAACTAATGTTTGGCAAGGACGGTTGTAGATAAAAAGTTTTAAGTTTTTTTAATTACACTTTGTTTAATCCTGGTTGCACCTCAAAATGATAAGATTACTCTTCTATAAAATTTAATTTTCAAAAAGCATCTTCCTTTTTTCTTGGTTACACCCTAAAATCCCTCTTCAGTTTAAGTAGGTCATGTAAACTTAGTTTTAATAGGTCATGTAAACTGAGTTTAAGTGTACATACTTAAACTCAATTTAAGTATGTCATGTAAACCGAGTTTAAGTGTACATTTAAAAGTTCAACATTGTTCAATGATTCTACGTAATCTTAGTTTAAGTATGTACATGTAAACTTATTTTAAATAGGTCATGTAAACTAATTTTAAGTGTACATACTTAAACTTAGTTTAAGTAGGACATGTAAACTTAGTTTAAGTAGGTCATGTAAACTGAGTTTAAGTACATCTAAAGGTCAACCTTGTTCAATGATATGTAAACTTAGTTTAAGTAGGTCATGTAAACTGAGTTTGAGTCTACATACTTAAACTCAGTTTAAGTAGGTTATGTAAACTAAGTTTAAGTAGATTATGTAAACTAAGTTTACATTAACCTACTTAAACTGAATTTAAGTTAACCTCAACAATGTAAAACTGAAACTGTCGTACAGTGCAGTTGAACAAGAAGAAGAAAATTGAAACTAGCGTTATTGAAAAAGAAGAAAAAATTCACTTATTTATATACAATCGAGTATGAATGAAAGATGTTTTGATTCACTCTTTAATCTTCGATAGAGATTAATTGAACATCAGGATTGTTTGATCGTTGGTGGGTGAATGAGAGTGGAATTTTAGAGTGACAATGAATGAAATTAAGATTTTAAAAAAAAATTATATAAAAGGACAATTTTAGTATTATCAAGAACTTTTTAAAAAAACCGTGTGTAACCAGAAATATATAGGGTGTAAATAGAAAAACTCAAAAAATTCCTTTTTTTTTTGTCTATTATTTGATTATTTCAATAGGAGAAAGGAAATAAATCAAGAACATGTAAACTTGATGAAAAGTAAAGCAAATTCTATAGCTTTAATTTTATCATATATTTTTGTAGGCATTATGCCGTTATATGCTATTAACTTGGATGCTGTGAGTTTGTTCGCAGTTTCATCCTTTACGTTTTTAGCGGTGTCGAATGATGTAATCTCTCGATTTGAATGAATGAATATCATTTTCATTTTATTTTTGTCAAAAAAAAAAGTTTATTACTATTTTAATGAACAATATATAGTCACAATTTTTAAAATTTTCAAATAAATCCTCAATTTGCAACATTCTTATGAATGTCCTGTCCTAATCTTCCATTTCTTTTGCATCCGTCTAGGCAATTTTGACTCCTAAAACCTCTCCAAGGACATAACGCAAACATGGAAATCTCTATAGATGACGATATGAAGCCCTTGTTGGGAATTATAGATCAAACTAGTTGATAGAAGTATATAATCTAATCTAATAAAAGTCTCAATACTCTACTTACGAATAAATATAGATCAAACTATCTGATAAGAGATTAATTTGTATGAACTAACAGGTGCAATATGTTTTTACACATACGTCCAATACAATCATGCCAAATAGCTACTTTATAGATATTTTGAAAATTATATAAAAAGATGACACAATAGTGATTTAATTAGATACATTTATATATAAAAAGATGCCATGGGTCGAGTGGCTCAAGCAAAGACATGTTTCATTTTTAGTTTTTAGTGACTGTGTTGAAGGTGTTGTTCAATTTGTTATTAGTACTTTATTAGGCTTAAATCACATCTCTCTTCTCCACTTAACGTTGTTGAAGAACTCCAACAAGAGGAGCTTGCAAGATGAACATTTCAGACCAACATGAACTAAGGATTTACTATACAACAGTTTCAGCTACCTAAATGAAAAGTAGCCACTGCAAGATGCAGATATCATAACCAAAAAAAAACTGAACAGCTTACATTTAACACATTCAGGTAAACCTAAAATCTATATTAACAGTATGGCAGTAAACTCTATATGAAGTGCCACTAAAACTCTTGCTGAAACTAGCAACATGTCTATATTATTATATACCATCTTACATATGACTTGGTCGCCTCTTACCGGAATCTGTTCTTAGCCTCTTTACAGGATTGGCCCACCCAACTGACCCACCATTTGGTTGTTGAGAAGATGGTTGGCCAGTCCACCCTTGAGTCTGTTGAGTTAATCTAACATCCTTAGGGACTGAACCTGCCCCAGGACTTCTCATAGATGGTGAAACAGGACCAGTCCGAGACTTCACCAATGATTTCTCCCTCTCATTTCTTCTTTTCTTGCATACAACAAGTTCGCCTGGATGAGTGAGTAGTGGAGGAGAATCATCCTGCTGCTGAGGTTGCTCTCGAATACTGCTACCGCTACCATATCCGGATCTTGATTCCTTTGGTGGGACACGGACTCTAATCCTGCTGTTTTCACCGCTAGAAGCTGATCCGCGCTGTAGCTGCCTCTGTGAAGGGTGTGAATCCGGCTCCACCTCATTTACCAGCCTGTGCCTCTTGCCTTGGCCAACAGCCACTTGCCTTGGAGACGATACCATGGTGGGGGCAGAGATTGGACCAGTGAAAGAGAGTGCACTTTTTGCGTCTTGGAAGTCAGTATCAGGAAATGCAATTTTCAATATATCAAAAAAGAGATTATGAACCTTCCTTGCTTCAGTTCTTACCTGAAAATAAATATATATTTAACATTCATAAAATATTTGAAATAGTGGATCCTCTGGGAAATTAACATCCACAGCAATCTTGAACTTAAGACACTAAAAGTCAGACACAAGTTGTTCCACATTTCGGCGCACATTTGAGGAAGAATCCCTTTGAATGCAAATAGCAAAAATTATGGAAATACAAAGAGCTTCACATAAGTCTTGTTGTTTGTACGTACAGGTTTGAATATATCACTATATTCAAAGCATATTGATAACTGGGACAGAACCGAGATTTTATTTCATCGGATTTTCCATCATTGCATAATTAATATGGAAGACAGAGAAATGTTCGAATTAATTAATGCATGCAAGTCCATTTTATAGACAAGAAATCTCACCTCAAGGGAAAAACCATAATATTGCATCGCGCTCTTTAACATGAACTGGACGTCAAATACAAGATCTGTTGCTCCAGTATACTCCAATTTATCAATTCGTTGATCAATCTTTCGTAAATCCAACAGATTATTCCCAGATCCACCACTGTACCCAGAATTCTCAATCCTCTTCCACAAATCTGTTAACAGAGGTACAATTTGATGGCCTTCCTTGTCTATCCTCCTTTGGAGCTTGCTAATTACATTTTTGCACTGCAAGTGCAATAACCGTATGAGTTCAAATTCTAACAGTAAAGACAAACAAGAATGTGAAATGGAACATCTCATACAAGTGAGATTAAACTAATATAACTAACGGAAAGTCTTCGTGAAATATGGAAATGAACAAATTTAAAAAAAAATATTATCAGGCTTGGAACCTTAGTTGGCAACCTTATATAGTTACATAATTACTATTGCTTTAAATCAAGAATAATGCCACTTCATTGTAAGACATGCAATGAGACACGCTTCATCAAGGAAAACACAAGGCCACTGTAGAAGAAAATAAAAAGATCCTTCAATTAAAGACACATACCCTTCTCTGGATGATTTCTGTCATCCTAGAGCCATGAGCAGAAGATCCACTTGAATTGATAGGCTTCCCCTCCCAGCTTTCCCTAGAATGTTCACCACCATCCTCTGAAGGAGCAGACAAACGAGTAGGCTTTGGTGAGCTATGTAATTTGGATGTATTAGCAACCCTCCTTGAAGGTAAGGTACGCTTATTTTTTATTGAAGAATTTTGCTCATTCCTGCTAGCATTGGACTCTACATGTGATTTCGATTCTAGGTCAGCCCTCAGCTGTGCTTGATATTTACGGTCTGCTTGAACTGACAAACGAGGAATCGTTTCACTACCAGACTTATCCTCAGGTTTTTCAGTGGCATGACGGGGTCGAACACGAATACTACGTTTGCGTTTAATCCTCGGTTTCTGCAAAACTTGCTCATCCTCACCTTCATCACGATCATGAATCCAACTTCCAGACTGTTGATGCTCCATGTGTGAATCAAAGGATACTGCTATTTCTCCTTCCTCTAACTCATCTGTCTGCCAACAATCATCATAATTTAATCTGAATGAAATAGAAAACTACCATCAAAATAAAAAATCAAAATACAATGTGAAGCCACATACCATTCTTTTTGAAATGGAACCTGGCCGGGCATCTAATGCTGACAGGGAACCAAATTTCTGAGCGGAAATTGATGGTGATACTATCTGTGTCAATTTTTGACAGTCGGCCGATGATCCAGAAGAACCAGCGTCTTGAACCACTTGATTATTTCTGACCATTTCTAAAGATGGAGGAAATTCATATCCACCGTCACAAAGCATACTATTTTCCAGTTGATCTTTAGCAATGGGCTGAGCTCCATCAGCTCCACTATACCCATCATCTTCGAAATCTCCTGCTTCCCCTTCTTCATTTGCAGATCCATTTCTTTCTTCAGAGCTTGCTTCAGAGTATTCCAAATCTTCATCATCCAGCTCTTTATAACTTGTATGCTTTTTGGGTCGGCCTCTTTTCCTTTCTGAACCAAGTTCACTTGGATTCACGGCAATACTACCACCCAATAAAGTTTTCTTCAACGGTCTTTTTGATAAAGCACCTATAGCAGCATTAACTTCTTTTGAATTGGCACGAATCCATTTAGGCACATGATCATAACACGTCATCTCTTCAATCCAATCCAGTTCATCATCCATTTGATCGAAGAGTTCAACTTCCTCTTCACTCCTAGCAATCATACGATTTACCTCCTGCAATGATGGAACATCATGGACAGTTTCTTGATACCTCTCATCATCATGTAACAATGTCTCCAAAGTCAAACGCCTTTCTTCGTGTGTTGTTCTTTGATCGAAACGTCCGGCATTAATCACCTCATCAGCCATATCTATCTTATATTGCTGAATGTTGTTCCTTATGAGGCCCTCAATGGATCCTATGTAGCGATCCTTGCCGGCAAGTTCATCCTCCAGATCGACAGTGCCTCTACCTCTCATTTCATCTTCCTTCTGATGACTAGGTATTTTGTCGACAACTGCTTCCATGTAGATAACCTTGACTGGTCTTTTCTGTCCAATGCGATGAGCTCTGGCAACAGCCTGCTCCTCATTTTTAGGATTTGGATCAGGGTCATAAATAACAACTGTGTCAGCAGACTGAAGGTTAAGGCCTCTTCCAGCAGCTCGAATGCTAAGCAGGAAGATAAAACAGTCTGAATCAGGGCCATTGAAGTCGTTTATAGCTGATTCACGGTCTTCTAAACTAGTTGTCCCGTCAATTCTTCTGTACACAAGTCTTCGCCACTGCAGGTATTCTTCCAATATATCAAGAAGTTTTGTCATGGTACTGAATAGTAGAACACGATGTCCGGTCCTTTGAAGTTTTATGAGGATCCTATCCAGGATCCACAATTTTCCACAAGATTTTACAATGAATTCTTTAGATAAGTCGCTGAAGAATGGGTAATTAAGCAACGGATGATTGCAAGTTTTCCTTAGCTCCATGCATCGGTTGTTTAAAGTTTTATATTGCTTCAGCTGGTAGTTAGGATTCCTCTGAACCTTGCGTTCCTCATCCTCGGGATCAAGACGAAGGGTACCAGTTGATTTGACCCAGTCATAAATAGCACTCTGGACAGATGACATTTTACATCGTAAAACTATTGAGTCCTGCAATGCAATAATAATATTAGGTCTGAGCCATAAGAAATAGAATAAGTGGTCAAGTAAGGTTAGGGAGCTATAATCACACCTTTGGTGGTAGTGAGCCTTCGACATCTTCAACTCGTCGCCTGAGCATGAAAGGTTCAAGAATCTGATGAAGTCGATGGATTGTGATGACTTTCTTCTCTGTCTCAAGCCAATCATCCTCTGCATTTTGAGTAGCACCTTCCTTTTGAAATGGTTTTGAGAACCAATCATGAAAGGCTTTCTTGTTGTCAAAAACCTCAGGAAGAAGTAAGTTTAAAAGTGACCAGAGTTCCTTCAAATCATTCTGCAGATAAAATCACACGACAAATATTCCCATCAACAAAATTACACAGTATCAAGTATATATACTTATCAGTTACCACTTGACACCAACTCCATTAAGAATGTTTAAATAATTTAGCATAGAGCGCAACCAAGAAAAATTATACGTCAAGCCATTATTATGGAGGATTTGGATTTCAATGGTCGTCTATCATTGGACACAATTTACATTAAGACACCATGGCATTGTTTAATACATGTATCCAACCTCACCTAGTGTAAAAAGGCTTTGCCTGTGGGTCGTGTTGTTCACTCTTGACATATAATCATTTATTTTATCAAGAAACTACTTAATAATTAGGAGGTGCTTGTAGAAGAACTTTTTAATTCACTACTAGCAACAATTAACATAAAGATATATTCGACCAAATAATACAGTAACGAGCCAACATATTCAAGTATTTGATCAGTAATTCAAGTACAGACCAACAGAAAATATCACCTGGTATAGTAACTTGTGACAGAAAACAAAAACTACATGTACCATAGCCTTAAACACTTTGGGGAGTCCGTTCTTAACTTAAAAAATTAGGCCCCAAATAAAAGTTGACCGGAAATAATTTTACAGGGGGGAAAACCGGAAATAACCTATATTACAAGGAGGTAAAGCACTATTAACCCTATAAATAAAAGTTCCAATTTGCACACATTCTGATATTTAACATGCCAACAAACAACGCTTGTTATAAAGGGAAACACCGCACAAGCTGAACAAGAAGATAGAAATCTGCATGCTTAAAGATCAAAAATGGTATCATTTGATCCAAGTAGTGCATAAGAGAAATAAAGTATATGCAGTCACAGACATTATTTGTTTACAACAATGTAGTATATTATATCAAAAAGAAAGCAGACCTGCAACGGTGTTCCTGTCAAAAGCAGACGTCTTTGACAACGATACCTATCAAGATCACGAGCTAAAACTGAATCTCTATCCTTCATTCTTTGTGCTTCATCAATCACGATATACTTCCAATCAATTTTTGAAAGCTTTGCCCGGTCATACATGATGAACTCATAAGTAGTCACCAAGACATTAAATTTCAGAGCAGAAACCTATTGTAAATGCACAAAAGAAGTTTAGGCAGTAGTTAACAAAATTGTACTTTAGTAGTAGGAGAATCAGGAGAGATGTAATATTTTCCTTTGATTTTATGTTTTCTTAATTAGTCCTATTTGATTTGATTTATTTCAGTTCATTAGTAGCCCTAATATTTATATGAACAGAGGTAATAAACATGAAAGTATTTTCCAATTACTTTCTAAATTAACATTTTATATGAATAACCTGATGCACACTTACTTGATGAAATAATTTTGTTCGATAATCCTTCCCTCCAGCATAAAAGATGCACGACACAGATGGCAACCACTTATATAACTCACTCTGCACAATAAAGATAGTTTCTCTTGTCAAAACAATTACAAAAGTAGTAATATTAATCACATGAGTTAGTCTAAAAACTCACCTTCCAGTTAACCATGACAGCATTTGGGACTATTATGAGATGTGGGCCATAGTTTCCTTTGAATTCCATCAAGTATGCAATCAATGCCATAACCTAGAGAGGAAATAAAATAGATGGAACAAACAATTATTATGTACCCTATAATACATTACCCTTAAAACATAATAAACTTAATTATGAAATATGAAGCCACAGGGCTGCCAAAAAAGATTATGTAAATGTCGGCTAACCTGTACAGTTTTGCCAAGACCCATTTCATCTGCTAAAATTCCATTTAATTTGTTGTTGTACAAAGAAAGCATCCATTGTAATCCAACCTTAAAAAAAATTGTGGCAAAGCATTAAAAACATGCTCAAGAATACAACATATGGTGAACAACTAAAGAAAAACTATTTCAATAATGTAGCAACCTACAAGCTGATAGTCTCTCAATGTTCCAGCTCGTAATAGGGATGGTTGTCTTATGACCATTTCATTCACTGCATGTGCGAGGTTGTAATACCTGGAAAGAAGCAAATTAACTTCTGTTTAGAAAACAGTTACATAAACAGTTGTTTAAATAAAAATGCACAAAAAATACATAAGCCAATGAATTTCATTACAATTACACTGTTGCTCATGTATTTTTGTGTCAAACAAAAATCAAGACATACAAACATATTGAAACTAAATTAACAAAAACTCACTTGTTGACGGATGAACTGTCTCTAGGAGCATTCATCTCCAGAAAACGATTCCTAATCATCACTTCCTCTCCGGCACAAGCAGCAGCAGCTCTGACTTCTTCTTCAGAAAGACCCTTTGGTCAAAAACAATTAATGAAACAGAACACGTCAATCAGGTTATAGAACTAGTTCATATAGAACATTAGAAACCATCAAAATCAGATCCTCAAAACCAATTTGTATAGAAAATATGGGATTCAACATTAGACCTTTTCTCAGAACGTTGGATCAGTGAAGTCAATGAAGCATACCTGCAACCGTGCAGCATCCGCAGCTGCTTTTGCTGCCTCCTCTACTTCCTGTTGATTTTTGGCAGCTGTTATCTTGCTTCCTAATTTATGTAGATACTCTTCAGTCTGGCTTAAGAAAGATGAAAGAACAGTATATCTCTCTGCAGCATCACCCGGAATGCTAGTCTGCTGCTCCAGCAACATCTCCCTATATCTGTCAACATCATTGTTTTTTAAGGCTTCTAACCTTTTGCTTCTATCGTCATCTTTATGTTTTGAGAATTCCCTCAACATCCTCTCATGATATTTACCCACCCCCCTGTTGCGGGCAGTACGGGCATCACGAATTGCCCAGTGTGCCTCAAGAAGTTTCTTACGCCATAGAAATATAGATTTGAGTTGCTTCTCCCTTGCAGCTTTCTGAGACGCCTGCACTTGTCTAACAAGTTCCATACGCTGACGTTCACACAGCCTAACGAACTTACGATATGGCCTATCAGGCATTGCCATTATCTCTTGTTGCTGTTGATCAATCTCATCCCTCAAACGTGCCTGAACATCTAAAAGGCGGAGCTTTTTCTCTTCAATTTGAAGTCTCAACACAAGATCAGGCCTAATTCGTTTCCTCTCCAAATTTACAGCCAGTAAACCTTCAATCTTCTTTAAATTTTCTGTCCGCTTTTTGTTAAGTACTTCAGCGCCTTCCTCAGAAAGAAGATCTTTGACATCATATGCCAGTGATAAATTGTTGTTGTTGTTTACCATCATTGACGACCCAAAAGAGTCATGTTTCCTAGTGAAGAAAGGAAAATCAAACAGGGGTCCGTGATATTTTCTGGCTGGTCCCACATCCTTCGGCTGAGAAACAGTGGTTGCTTGTGCAGGTTTTGTAATTTGCATCGTGTCAGATACAGAGGCCTGAGGTGCAATAGCCTTTCCCCTATCTAATGCCGACTCATTTCTAACAGGAGTACTGTTATTTCCATGTTCACTGTCCTGCTTTGGCTTAAAAGAGGATCCAATTGTTTTCTGCTCTTCCTTTCCCGCAGATGATGTCGAAGCAGATTCCTTAGACATAGATGGCATAACAGCTTGAATATGAACTGGTGGTGGAGCCGATTTCTCCTCTCTTGAAAAGGATTCCTGCTTTACAGAACTGTGGCCATTAACGGCAGGAATAGATTTTGATTCTTTGGCATTGGCCTCAACATGCCGTGGTTGTTCTGCAGCAATATGTCCAGCAGATCTGACTTGATTTTGTCCTCCCGCAGGCTGGTTTGGTTGTTCTGCCTGCACCTCAAGAGGCGGTGGAGTGATAGCTTGAAGAAGTTCTGGAGGCAGCATTCCTTCTCCTTTCTATCAAATAACAGAAGGAAAAAAAAAGTAGGATTAAGATTACGTATAGATGACTGAATTAGTAAGATGCAGATAATGAGAAAAAATAATAAGAGATATAACCTTTATCCTCCTAAATGCTAGTATCTGTGCTTTAAGAACATGTAGCTGTTGTTTGGTAAATGCACTTTGTCGCTCAGGCATCTGAGCAGGTGGCACTTGAGATTTAGCATTATTTCTCGAACCCCCTTCTTTTGTTGGACCTCCGGCCTGAGCAGTAGATTGGTTTAACTGCCTGATATACTGCATTTGAGGAGGTTCTGCACTAGAAGATAAACCTTTGACATTCAAAGAATGGTCTGCTGCACCTAAGTTCATGGCTGCAGAAGATTGCTGAGAATGCATAGAAGGCATTCCATTTCCAGCTTTTACTTGTTGCCTCAGAGGAGCTTGAGACTCTCTACCATGAATATTAAATTGCTGCATGGCCATGTCACTGGAGTGACCAGCATTTGTTGTTGGGCCAAGATGGCTGGGGGGAACAGTATGCCTAGCTTTCGAAGAACCTGACTGCCCAGACACATCGCTTGATGAATTAGCATGTGCTGAGCTCTCACTTGCAACAGCTGGAGAATTAACCTGCTGCTTTGAAACAGGGACAGGTGACGACTGCGCACCAACGTTGCTCTCACCTGCCTTTGGTGGTAAGACCATCCTCGACTGCATCATTGGAATGAGCTTTGCCATTAAATTTGCATTCGTAGGATGTGATAAATCGATATTATTTTCACGTGCCCATGCTTGCATCATCTGCAATTGATGAGCTACCGCAATCTGGGTGTTCATAACATTTTGAACGCTGCCCTGCTGTGCTTCTGGTGCTTGAATAGGTCTTATCTGCTGCCCTTGCTCCATCTGCTTTTCTCCACGAGCATTGTGTTCAGATGAATTCCTAGAGGATGATCCTTGAGCTTGATTGACTGCCTGCATTGACATAGCTTCTTGCATTTTCAGATTTCCCATTCGCATTTCCTGATCCTTTACAGATGCAGGGTTTAACATTCCCATCTTAGCTTGTTGTTGCGAATGAATTCCCAAAGCAGGCTGCTTTTGTTGCGCAGCCTGAAAAGCATATTGAAGGTATGCTTGTTGGACAGGGTTTATCATTTGCTGCTGCTCGCTACCTTGACCTCTGAGCTGGCCATCTTGGTTTGAACCATGTTGAGCTAAATTAACAAATTTTCCAGACTGCTGAGGCAGCTGCATAGCATTAGGTTGTTGGAAATTGTTACTCCCAAATACACCTTGACGCCCTGCTTGATAAGCTAAAAATGCTTCATTCCCTTCAGGTTTTCTAAGCAGTTGCTGTTGAAATGACTGCATTTGAATACAGTTACGTAAAAGTCATTATAATGAAGTAACAAACATGAAAAGCATAAATAAGACCAATATTATGAGTTGTGACAAACTCCCAACCACTATTATGACATAGCACACAGAAAATCAGTCCTATATCAGAGATCACCGCATTTTGAGAAATAAGTAGATACAATGATGATTTTCCTATTATGATTGCATTAGATACAAAACTAGACTCATCAAGAAGCATGCAATTTGAAATTAATGACATCCCCTCAGATTTCGCTACTAAGTAATAACAGTAAGCTGTATAAGTAGCACGAAGAATAAAGGTTAAACCAACAGTATGCATAAGCTGACGAAACATCACATTTAACTATTTGTAAATAGCAGCTACAACAGCGCTATACCGTAGCGGAATTTGGACAAACTGCTATTTATCGGGATACGCTATTTAGTAGTACAAATGTTATCAAATAGCTGCCATAGTGACGGCTATAGCATTATTTTGTAGCAAATATTTAACAAACCGTTATTCTCCACTATCCGCGATCGACAAGATTGCTTTTAACACTTGCAACTTTGTTGTTAACTACAATCAATCAACATGTTTAAAGCAATACAGATACAGCAACAACACCAGAAGAGAGAAAATTGTATCGATTCGAATGAAAACCTCGTATTTAAATGAAAACAAAAACCTCAAATTTTGTCGATTCGACATTTAATAATCCTCATTAAATAATGACTAAAAAAGGAAACTCAGTAGAGACAGAATAGCTCAGTTTTCAAATAAGTAAACAAATATCGCATATAAACATAAATAAATGCAAAAAAGACCAAATAGTTTAAAAAATATAAATTAAACAAACAGCTTAGTTCATAGTGATTGAAAGGAAACTAAACTGGAAAACACTTAATGACATCACTGAATTGTACTACAGAAAATTAATTAATCTTGAAATAAACAAACCACAAACCCAACAATCTAGGACAGAATAATGACAGGTACGAGGTTGTCATAATTAAAACACAAAACGTAAAAAAAATTAAAAATTTTTACCACAACCCAAATTCCAACACGTACTAGTACTACACTCCCAAAACCACAACAAAAGTCAAAAAGCTTCAACCAAAAAAAGCAACCATCGTACACACAACACTAGAAATCATCAACATTCAACACCACTCCTAAAAGTAACCTATGAAGCATTGACACATACACTGAGGCATCAACACTGATCAAATTTGAGAAAATTATAAGATTCAATGTAATCATGAGTGTCAGTGTCGACGCATGTTGGACACTGAAACACACATTTCATCAGAAGTGTCGGTGCTATAGAGATCATAACTCATCAAAGTAACATGTATAATTCTAAGTGTCATGGAAATTCAGCTAAAACCCATAAATTCCAACCTGCCTAGAACCTATCTGCTGCTGTTGCTGCTGCTGTTGGTGTTGCTGCTGCTGTTGTTGGTGTTGTTGCTGCAAAGATTCAAACCCTAACTGTGAAGCCGAAGAAGACGAAGACGGCGAAGCAGCTGCCGACGGTGTCGACGCCCGCCCCGCCGTCCGGCCAGGTCCACCACCACCAGACTGCATTCAAACTAACCCCGAATTTCAACACGTGGCAATAACAAAATTCAGATCACTCACTCTACAAATTTTTCCAACCCAAAAAAATTTCAAATTCCTACAAAATCAAAATGACCCAGAAAAGGAAAAACCTCAAATCCCAATAAAAACCCAAAAAAAAAATATCGATTTTTTTTCTAATTCAAAAAGCTTGATTATTGCAACATTTTTTCTCTCTCTATATGAAGATTTTAGACACCGATTTTCTCTCTCTAAAAAACCGGGATTTTAGGGAGAAGATGGATCTTGGGAATCGAAGGGTAACGGAGTGCGAAGGTGTCCGAATCGGAGTGGAAATTCCACTACGCGATTGTGCAATTTTCGGTCAAACCCTAACTTTTTTTTTTTCTTTTTTAAAAATAAAAGAAAATGGTTTTTTTTTGTTGATAGAGAGAGGAGAGAGAAATCGTTGAGGTTGGTGAGTTGAGTGTGTGTTATTAAAGGACCCTTTGTTGTGTTATCCTTTGAGATTACCCTTGCTTTTTCAATACAATTACCAGCTTATCCCTTTCTTAGATCATCACTTACTGAGTTGTCTTAAAAGGTCTTCGGTGAATTCTTCGGATCGAATTCTCGCCATTTTTTTCAATTGTTACATTTACTTCATTAAACATATAAGATATTAAATTATTGAAAAAAATATAATATTGAATGTGTGGTTGAAATTCAACAATTGAGAGAATCCATTTTACTTGGTGATGATTGTCGCGACACTTTTTAAAGATCGGTTGTGTTGTTTGTTTGAGTGAAATGTACTTTGCGATTTTACCACCTGTTTGTTATAAGATCCCATGGCTAGTCTAAGACATGAACGAATAATGGCTAGCAACGTTGTCGGTAACCCGCAACTCTAACATGTTGATGGAACCACAGTTTCATCGCAATATGAACTTCGTGACTCATTTTCGAACCAAGAAATTCATCTTTAGAACCTAGAGATTCAGAGGATTTCAAATTTTAAAGAGACCAGAAGACCGGAAAAATCCTTTGTGACCTCTTGGCGACCATTCATCAGCAGCCCCAAATCATAACGAAGCAAGGCGAGTGTTGGCTCACATTGAGAACAAACATCGGGAACTCTCATTTGTAATTATTGAAAACTAAGATTTTCACCAACATGTTTCCAATCGTCGAAAGAAGACAACATTTTTCATCCTAAGAAAGTTTGACATACCATATCCACATTGTCATCACCCATACGTGTCTCCATGTCCCAGATATGGAAGGCACGGTGGAAACAAACCCAAACCACCATCGAAAAGTAGAAGATCCTCTACAGGGTATCTAGGGAAACGTGGCCATCACGGAGGACACCATAGAGGTTCCTTTTCACCTCCAAGAAGTAATGAATTGGGAGCTCTTGAGAGTGAGTCTTCACCCCATCAATGCTGTTATGATTCCAATTTCTTAGAGAGATCTTCGTATGAAAATGATTTGCCCAACCAAAATGCTTTCAGCAACATGATGAATGATTATTAAGTCTCAAGGTCACTCCAGAAAACCCTCATGTTGGAGTTCTACGACAGAACCACCGACCCAGCCGATTTCGTGAGTATATTAACATTGTTATTTCATTTTGTGAAGCTAGAGGTTCAATGAAGTGCTAGTTGTCTCTCATGATGTTGAAAATGTGTGTTATGATATGATTTATGGGTTTAAGACCCAAATCCATCAATTCATGGATTGAACTCTGCTGGTGCATCATGATCCACTTCACCATTTTCGAGACAACTTAAGTCAGTTAAGATCCTAGGAGCCATGAGAAAGAAGAAAGGTGAACCTTTTTGAGACTACATAGAAAGGTTTAATATAATGGTCATTATAATGAAGGATGTGTATGGTAGGATGAAATGATACTTTCTCGAACAAGGTCTTCGGAAGGAGACAAAGTTCGTAAAAACCATCGGGATTGAAGCGCTTATGTACTTTAATTACTTGCTTGCTCGAAAAGGGCAAAAGAAATACGTTTAATGCGAGTAAATGCTAGAGGTAAAAAAAATTGTATATAATAATTAAGAAGTGACGTGAAGAGAAACTCGGGAAAGACAAAGACAACATGTAACACCCCAATTTTTTAGTTATCATATCTTCATAGTCTTATGATAAATTTATAATTGTGTGTGCTATCATGTGATAATTTTTTATGTGTGATATATTATTTTAGACTGTCGAGTGTAATTGCCACTATTGCTTTAATAAAAAATATAGATAGAATTATTTATTTTTGAAACAAAATAAAATAAATAAGTGGAATAAGTAGAGTGATAATAAGTCTCATAAGTCCTAACTCAATTGAAGGATTCTACCATGTTCCACGTAAACTTGAAGGTATCATGTCTTAAAAAATAAAAGATTATTGCCTTTACGGGTTAAGATTAAATAATTTAATGTATTTGCTTGTTGTATTTATTATATTGTTTTTACGGATTATTGGATATGGAAATTGACGAGGATGAGACACATTAAATAAGGCAGCTCGAGTTTGTTTGGTGAATCTTCAATTGAGGTATGGGGTGAGAGAAGAGTTCGAGACCATGGGTATAAATTAAATGAGATGAACGGAAAAGTTGTATTTCCCTTAAGTTCACTCGGGGCTCTCTGCAATGGTTGCAGCCCTTGAGAGATAATGGGACTAATGCGCAAACACAATATTGTGAGATAAAATAAGATTAGAAACATTATTAAGGTGTTGCTTGATTTAAATTATTCTGAATATGTGATTATTGATAAATTTGACAGTGTATTATGTTTGACTTGTTGAATTATCGATGATCGATAAAATTGTGATGTGACTTTAATGGATGTGGTGATTATTGTGTGTAATTGATGTTGCTATAAATTATTGCTTCGCTGCCATTGTTGTGTTTAAAATTAACTGTTTTGCTGTCATTAATTTATTGTTGTTACTTGATTGGTTTTATGTTATTGATGGAAATTATATATAACACAATGTAGGTTAAAGTGCACTTTTTTCCCCTTAACTTTTAAAAAGTTGCAATTTTGGCCCCCTATATACAAAAATGACAATTTTGACCCCCTAAGATTTAACCCCTTTGCAATTTTGATCTTTTTGATCAATTTTGACAAAGTCAACGCTGATTTGTCACTTCGTTAAGCGCGCTGGCAGGACACGTGTGTATATACAGTTTTTTTTTTAAATTAATAAGCCACATGTATTTAAAGATGAAATAACGTAAAAAAACAAAAAAAAAATGAAACAAAAAAAGAAAATAAGAGAGGAATGTACGTGATTCCTCAACCATAAACAAGAAATGAAAAAGAACACCAAAATCAAACCTAGAAACTCATCTTCTTCATAATTCTTCATAAAACCTTTAAAATTCAAACACTTCAATGCCTCATCATCATTTTCCCTCTTAATAACTCAATAAATCCAATTATCCACAACATAATCTCATTTTCCAATTCAATGTTTCTGGAAAAAAATTGAAACTTTCTTAATCCACAACACCATGGCGATGATGAACGAATATGGGCTTTGTTGAACCTGACATGGTTAAAAAGAGAGAATTGAAAGAGTGTGTTGCGTTGTCGAATCTGGGCATTCACTTTTTTCTGTAATTTCAGTTTTTTTTTATTTTTTTTTATCAAATCACCATTGTTGCTTCTCACATGTTGTTGTTGTTTCAGTTTAGGCTTTTAGGGTTTCTATTGCTGCTCAAATGAGGTAAAAAGAAGAGATCTATGTATATAGGAAAAAGGGAAGCTAGCTCGTGAGACTTGTATTGACCCTCTCACGCTTAATTCCTCTCCTTCCCTTTTGTTTTATTCCTCTCCTTCCCTTTTGTTTTTAAATTCTGGGTTTCAGGATTAATGTATGAGTGTTTATGAATCTTCCTCGTTCTATTTAAATGTATTTTTTTTTTATTATGAAGGCTAGTTATGTAAATCTGATCTATGCTGAGATGATGAAGGAGTAGGAGAAAAAGATGAAGGAGAATGAGGTTGTTGTTGTTGGTAGAGATGATGACGATTCATCAATTTTCTGATTTTTTTTTCATTTTTTTTCTTCTTATATTTAATTTAGTAAATAATTAGGTGGCAATTTATTTATTTTTTTAATTCAGCAATTGCATACGTGGCATGCCACTAAGCGTTGACTTTGTCAAAATTGACTAAAATGATCAAAATTGCAAAGGGGCTAAATTTTAGGGGACCAAAATTGTCATTTTTATACATAGGGGGCTAAAATTACAACTTTTTGAAAGTTAAGGGGGGGAAAATGCACTTTAGCCCACAATGTATTGTGTGATGTGTAACTACTTGAATATAATATGTTTGAAATACTTTGATGTCATGAGATGAAAATTTGAGACGGAGAATAGTTTATGTATATGAGATTTTGAATAACAAAATTGAGATTATCCAATAATTTAGAGTAATGACAGTTTCAACCCGACTTAATATGGGACTCTTTGAATGAGTGTCCTAGGCCAACGAGGGGAGGAACCGGTGTTAAAGATTTAAAAAGTGAAAATCATTTTTGTCATAAGTGTCTTGGATTGAGGAGAGGGTCTACGCGTTCAAACTTCACTTGGCTTATCAATAATGATAAGACCACCACGATTTCCCCCGGGTTATTAGTAATGATATGGTGATGTTTATACTTGATGGATAGACTGTGTTGATGTTTGATGATTTCTTCTAAATGTGATTCGATTTGATACAATATTTGAACTTGATTTCTTGCGTGTTCTTTTCATTTATTTCATGTTATTACATATTCTCGAAACTCACCCCTTCGTTTTTTGTGTTTGATGGCTTGGCCCTGCGGTTGCGAAATCGTAGTTCTATAGGTTATGAGTCTTGGAGTCAAGTACATGCCTTATATGAAGACTTGTCTTGTGTCGTCTGTTATTTTGGGGAAAAACACCGCTCTGACAGTGACACGGGAAAAAGGATATGCTTACTTATTTAGTTTTGTACAAGGAAACCATTGTCTATGATGTAAAAGAAAGTATTTTCATAAGCAAAAGATTCAATGTTCATATTATTATAATTTTCAAGGAAGTGAAATTTGTATTATGTTGAGTCAATGTGATATCCTAAATTTTGTGGAAGAATTCTTATATTATCATAAAAGTTTTTATTTGACACTTTCTGATGCGAATCAAACTTTATTTTTAAATAAATCATAGTAATAATTATTTTTGGGATTTGGGGTGTCACACAATAGGGGTCCATCTTTAAGGTGTCGAGAATCTACAAGAATGCGTTAGCGCAAAATTCAAGGAGGAAGGAGTTGAGTTCTTGAAGGTATGAGATCGACTTGGAATTTATTAGTCAAAATAATATTGTACATTATATCAGAGTCGTGGCTATAACAAAGAAGATTATGTTCAACTAAAGAAAGTCATAAAAGGCCTGGTATAAAAGGGGAAGCTGAAAAACTATGCATCCCATAAAAAAAAAGGGGTACATGAAAGCATAAATCCAAATAGAGGTAATCTCCCCTTAATAGGAGGGTTGAGACCACAAATATGGCCAAAGAGGAGAAGGATTTTGAAGAAGACAGAGCTACATGTGGGTTGATTTTTCAAAACTAGACCAACTAGTACCAATCTACCCCAAACTGAAATTTTAAGACTGATAATTTGATAGCCCGAAGTTATTCGCCCGTTTATATCATTTTTCAGTTTGGTTTTTTCGGTTTGGATCGATCCACAGGTAGCCGGAACCATATGACGAGTTCACAAAGGTCCAACGGAGAAATGAATTGTCAAAGACTGTGAAAATTAGTGTTGATCGGCCTTAAGAGGTCATGCATTAGCTGACCAAATGTCTTGAGAGAAACGCAAATCTATTTGCATGGATGACTACAAAAATTCGAAGAATAGATTGTGAAATAGTATGTCACGATTTATCTATCGACAAGAAGGATCACTACGTGGTGCAATGTCGGAGTAAGCAATAACCAGAAAAAGGCATAAGCCACTAAGAAAGACGTGGAAGACTTTCTAAAGGTCGTCTTTGTATTTGAAGCCAAATATACTACTTGATTATCAAATGCTATACTTGTTAAAAAGGTTGATAATAAGGAAAATATGTGTGTTGGCTACTTTCATCTTAATTGGGTTTATCCAAAGGATTCTTATCCCCACCAGAACATTGATAAACTAGTGGCACCTTAGTATACAATGAAATATTAATTCTCTAAAAAAAATGAAATGTTAATGATGACATCATACATTATTTAAGCTACTTCTGTATATAACATTTATCACACCAAGTTTCTCAAATCAAGAAAAAAATATGTTTACCCAGCAAATTCAACATCATTTCATAGATAATTGACTATTACTTTTTTTTTCCATCCTATCCGTTTCGCAACCGCCCTATTTTTTTCTTTCCAAAATTTCCTTTGTTCGGATTATAGAATCCAAAACCTTGTATTGCTCAAATTTACTTTGAGAAAAATGTGTGTTTTTTTTATTTTTTATTTTTTTTATAGTTATTTCATTTATATATATATATGGTTTATTGTTTTTTATGTGTTTTCAATTTATCAGCACATTAACAATTCGTCGTTTATTTGTTAGATTTTCTCTTGTTCACGATCATTCATCTTTCGTCTTTTCTTGTGCAAGTGTGAAAAAGGTTTTTTTTTTTTTTTAATAGTTTTTTTAAATTATATGGTTTGCTGTTGTTTTATGTATTTTTTTATTCATCTTTCTTCTTTTGTGTTTCTATTTATGTATTTTTTTTTTTTTATATATAACCTTCTTTCTGTTTTTGTATTTTTGATTTGATATAACCTTCTTTCAATTTTTGTATTTTTTTATTTGATAACGGGAAGATTAGGATCAAGAATTTGTTAATGAATGGTCTTTAATGTATTTAGTCTTTATTCTATTTTGTGTATTTTTTTGTCATTCTAAAGGAATAGTCTTTTCTATAATTTTCAGAAATGGTTTAACATGTTGTATAATAAGTAGTGTGAGGTGTGAGGGTCAGGGTAGTTGCCCTAACTACCCTTACTTCCAGAATGACGAAGAGTACCGTAACATACACGATGTGTTTGGTTTAAAAAATATAAGCATGTTCAATGCAACACTTCATGAGCAAATGACAAATGCAACAATTGATTGACACATTAACAATTCTTCGTTTCTGTGTTTATCTTTCTTCTTTTCTTGTCCAACTGTGAGAAAAAAATGTGTTTTTTTTAAATATTATTTTGAATTAAATAGTTTATTGCTAATTTATTTATTTTTAATTGATTACCACATTAAAAATTTATCGTTTCTTTGTTCAGATTTGGTCTTTTTCACGTTCATTATCTTACCTTTTTTCTTGTGCAACTCTGAGAAAAAAATATGTTTTTTTTTAGAGTTATTTCTTTTTTTTTTTTGAAATTCTAAGATTTATTGTTGTTTTATGTGTTTTTAATTGATTGCCACATTAACAATTCATCGTTTCTTTATTTAGATTTGATCTTTTTCACGTTCATTCATCTTTTGTCTTTTCCTGTGCAATTGTGAGAAAAAAAAATGTTTTTTATAGTTAACTTTTTAAATTCTATGGTTTATTGCTTTTTTTATATGTTTTTAATTGATTACCACATTAACACTTCATCGTTTCTTTGGTTAAGATTTGGTATTTTTCATGTTCATTCATCTTTCTTCTTAGATTGTGCAACTTTGAGAAAAATGCGTTTATTATAGTTATTTCAGCTTTTTTTGAACTCTATTGTTTATCGTTGTTTTATGTGTTTTTAATTAATTACCACATTAACGATTCATTGTTTCTTTGTTCAGATTTGGTCTTTTTCCCGGTCATTCATCTTTCGTCTTTTCTTGTGCAATCGTGAGAAAGAAAAAAAAGTTGTTTTTTTATATTTATTTCATCTTTTCTTTTTGAATTCTATGGTTTAATGTTGCTTTATGTATTTTTGTTATTCATCTTTCTTCTTTTGTGTTTACTATTTATGTATTTTTCTATATTTTATAACGCGAACATCGATTGAGAATTTGTTAAGAAATGATATTTAATGTCACTTTCATCTTTTTTTTTTAAATTATATGGTTTACTGTTTTTTTGTCGTTTTGTATTTTTTTAGGGGCAAATAAAATAGGTTTTTTGGTTGTGTATTTTGATTTGATATAACCTTTTTTTGTTTTTGTATTTGGTAACGAGAAGATCAGGATTGAGAATTTGTTAAGGATTGCTCTTTAATATATTTGGTCTTTACTCTATTATGTGTATTTTGATTTGACATTGCTCATGTTGTATAATAAATGTTATGAGGTGTGAGGGTCAAGGTCGTTGCCCTTGCTACCCTTACTTCCAGAATGATGAAGAATATTAGAACATACACAATGTGTTTGATTTAAAAAAAAAATGAGAATGTTCAATGCAACTCCTCATGAGCAAAGACGACAATGGGTTGCTTCTTTACTTGGGAAGCAAGAAATAAAGTCTTTCATCGTATTAAAGGGTCACATGGACTTCATACAGCAAGTTCATGCCATAACTTTACAACATCAGCCCCCATCCAAATCTAAATGTTGTCGCTAATGCTCAAAATCATGTTGTTCCTAATGTCAACCATGTTCATGATCCTACTGTAGATCCCAATCATGTTGCTCAGGAGACACGTTTCCATAATAGATTCTACAATTTATGTCATCATATTTTAGAATTATTTTATTGATTGTTTTCGTATTGGAACCGATCACAACCCACATGCATATTGTTTTGGATAAAGTGCACTTTTTCACCCCTAACTTTAAAAAACTTGCAATTTTGGCCCACTAAGTACAGAAACTACAATTTTGGCCCCCTAAGAATTAACTCCTTTGCAATTTTGATCATTTTTATCAATTTTGACCGGTCAACGCCTATGCGGCATGCCACATGTGTAATTATTGAATTATTTTAAAAAAAAAAATAGATAACCCTTTTTTTTAAATTGAGCAAATGAAAAATTAAATTAAAAAATAAAAAAATCAAGAAAATACTCAATATTCGTTTTGCGCTTCATTTTTTTCTCTTCCTCCAATGGCTTGTTGTTATTCTCTTCTTATGAACAAACCTCCATTGGTGAAGATGAAGTGATAAACCCTAAACCCAAAGAAATTGAACCCAGTAACGAAAATACAAACCCAAAAGCAACAAAGCAACCATCTCAATCTCAAGGAAAAAAAAAAGCAAACAATTTTGACAAAACCCATATAACAAAACACAAATTCATCTAAACTCATTTCAATAATCACATTAAAGTGCTCAAATTCAACGTTTTTATCATCATAGTTGAAAAGGGTAGGAGCAGGATTTACGACAGAACCCATTTCAACTACAACTCTAACAAGAATTGCAAATGTACGACAGAAAGAACAATAGACCACTTAATCGAACAAGCTAAAGCCCATGCCATCATTAGAATCTTCCTTTTCTTCAACCTTCTTTTCCTCCTTTGCTTCGGCAGCTGGTGCGGCAGCAGCTGCAGCACCTCACCTAGAAGCAGCAACAGCCGCTGCACCTCCACCATATGGTTTTGATATCATCAGCGGAAGGGGCAAAGTTACTGCCCAAAACAACCAACAAATAAGCAGCGATGATCTTCATTTTTGGCTAGTTAGATTGGGATTTTGCTGCTGCGACCGCGTTGTATGTTGAGGGCCTTGTTCTTAAGATTGAGAGGAAGAAGAAATCAAGATTTCGGCTTTTTTTTTTAATTTTTTTCTGATTTTTTTTTATTTCAGTTTCATTTATTTAATTTAAAAAATGATAATATACTTTTTTTTTAATTTCATAATTACACACGTGACGTGCCACGTAAACATTGACCGGTCAAAAAGATTAAAGTTGCAATGAGGATAAATCTTAGGGGGCCAAAAATTGCAAGTTTTTGAAAGTTAGGGGTGAAAAAGTGCACTTTAGCCTATTGTTTTTTATTTTTTTTTGGCTTAATAGCAGTTTTGGCCCCCTAACTAAAATAATTTGATTTTGGCCCCCTATGTTTTGCCCCCTTTGCACTTTTGGCCCCCTAGGTCAATTTTGACCAAGTCAATGCTGACGTGTGTAATTTTTTTTAATTATTAAAAAAATAAAAAATGCTTTTTAAATTTTTTTGAATTAAAAAATGTAAATAAAAAAAAACTTTTTTAATTAAAAAATACCTTTTTTAAAAAAATATACATAAAAAATTACACATGTGGCGCAACGTCAGCATTGACTTGGTCAAAATTGGCAAAACATAGTGGGCCAAAATCGAATTATTTAAGTTAGGGACCAGAATCGCAACTTCTTGAAACATAGGGGGCCAAAGCTGCTATTAAGCCTTTTTTTTTGTCAAGTAGTCTAGTGGTTAGAGCTGACATAATTTAATTGTGGAGAAGTGGAATGTCCAGGGTTCGAACCCCAGCCCCTACATATAAAATGCAATATCCCTATCAAATGAGCTAAACTCACGAAGATTGTTTTTACTTTTTAATTCTTGTAGTATAGTACACTACTACAAATATGACTAATTATCCACGCTAAAATTGGAAAAAAAATAAATGTACTCTTTCGGTGATGTCAGACTGTCTCATTTGTACGTGTTGTCTATTGTTGGTGATGTGAAAACTGTAATTTGTATGTTTTATCTATGAATCGTGATGTCGAGTGCGTCACAAGAAAATAGACAACACGATTCATAGACAACACATACAAATTACAGTGCCTCGGTAGACAACACATGCAAATAAGACATCTTACATCACTGAAAGAGTACAGTACATGTGTTTTTTCCTTTCTTTTTCTTTTTTCTGAAACAGTACATGTGTTTTTTCCTTTCCTTTTCTTTTTTTAATTTCAGATTGGATAATTCTATTCATATTTGTAGTAGTGTAGCACTACTAAGGTTTAGACCTCATACACCTAATTTTTTCACCTTAAGTTGTAAACAGGGCCGGACCTTGGGGTGTGCAAACTATTCAATGGAGTTGGGTATCCTTAAGGTATGGACCTAAAAAAAAATTATAGTCGAGTAGTACTACTAAGTACTATCCCACTTCTCCCCACGTTTCCACTTTCCTTTTCTGTTGTCTTGTTTTAGGCCTATTAGAATTGGGTCCTGTTGCTTTTGGTATTAGGTGGATGTTTTGTTGGGATGGTGGTTTGAGGTTGCTCATGTATACGGTAGTGATTTTCACCTTTGAGTGTACAACATATATACGACACCTTGTATTTATCTTTTAAAAAATTTAAATAAAACATTGTTCTTTTAAAAAAAAAAAAAACATTTTTATTTTATTACATGTCTCTTTTCACTTACAAAGTCGAGTCTCTGAATTCGTAGGAACGGCCTGGTTGTGAATTTCAATGATTGACACTTTGAGCTTAGTCTATCATTTCACATGAAAAATGTCAAATACTGTGTAATCAAGTGTTTAGTTTAAGTTATGTTTTCTTTTTGGGTACTAAACTACCATTGTCGGTAGTTATCTATGAGAATCGTCTGTCAAACATGTTTTGCGATCATGTATTTGGCTTATATTTAAAAAAAACTGTGAATTAGACCAATTGGAGACTCTAATCTAAGAAGAAATTGACTGATATGTGTTGGTAGAAGTTGACTTTATAAATAAATTATATCAATACTGATTCGTCTCATGAAAACATTTTCCCACCTAATAATCAGGCATGAATATCAAAATCCATTAAAATTAATTAGATAAATTGAGCATTTTTTTAAATGAGCAATGACCATGAAATCTTGACTTGAATCAAGAGCAGCTTCAACAACCTCCTCTTCCTTAAGGCTCAACTATTTTAGTAAACTCAAATCACCTATGCCTATGCTTTCTGTATTTGTGCATAAACCAGTATGGCCATCAACCTAAATTATCTGCCTTCCTATTTCTATCCTTATTTCAACCGCAACAAATAAGCAAAAGCCTTCATACAAGCTAGCCAAATACCTTGCAAAAACAGTTTGTAACTTAATTTGACAATTTTTATTAGGCTTTTATACGTGTTTAGTTCCTACAAATAGGAGTCATTTAAAAAATGGTTCTTGTATTCCTTAATCCTGATATTTTGCCATGCCAAAATTTAATCACTTAAAAATTGGTTCCTCGGCCCAGTTAATGACTGCCACATTATTGTAATTACAAACGTGACCCCTGTAATTAGTGATGTGGCAGTGATTAAGTGAGGAGAGATACAAAATTTTAAGTGATTAAATTTTGATAAGGCAAAATGCCAGATTAAAGAATACATAGACCATTTTTTAAATGACCCCTATTTATACTGGAATTATGAAAGACTAACATTGGAATTTATCACAACCCGTATTAATTGATCTGTGGTTTGATTAACACAAACACTAATTTCAATATATTAAAAAAATAAATATCTTTCAACTTATAAATTGGATTTTGCAAGGAATGAGTTAGATTCAATATGAAACACTTAATAATTCTCTTCAAACATTCCTTCAAAAAAAAAATTCTCTTCAAACTTGTAGATTCACAATTCATAAAAAGTTACTAAATTTTTCAAAAGGTGATAAAACAAAGTGTTGTTGTTTTTTCTTCCCTTTCTTTTAGCTTAATATATTCCCTCAAGGCCTCACCTATAATCAAATATAAATTTCATACACAACAAACTTATCTATCAGTAAGTAGCAATTTTAAAATTGAAGTCAAGAAATATTGAGCAAAAGATCGTTGTTTTATTTAACAAACCAAATTCAATTAGTCCTAGTAAAGTAGAAAAAAACTAATTAAGCGCCAATTTTAATCCATGGCTAATATTCTTGCCTGCAGACAGGAGCAAACAAAATAGCAAAGAACACACTTGAAAAAATAAATGTACTAGTCTACACCAGGTTCTCCATTACTCTTTAAAGAACGCGTGCTCCCGGTGACTTTCAATGCAAAAGTAAATAATTTTGTAAAATTATCACAAGCATGAAAGTCTATTGATGATGATGAATGAAAGAAATAGGCTCAAAGATTTCTGTCATTCATTCATAATAGATATGAAAACATTGTGTGCAATAATTTCAATGTGGAATGATTCACCAGGGACAAGGTTCTTGGTTAGAAGAGCATCACTATTACTAGTCTTGAAAATAAAAACTCCTTCATGTCTATGTGGAATGATTACCCCTTTACTACCACCTCTCATCCCGCCCCCACCATTGCCTCGAACAAGACCTCTGCCTCCACCACCGCCTCTTCCTCCATTATTATGAGCTCTGTTAAGGGTTTTTGTTATATAAAAACTACCTAAGTGGCTAAGTTAAGGGTTGCTTGTGGTGCAAGGGTTAGAGGGTTACTTGCAGCGCAAGGGTTGCTACATTCCGGAATGAGCTTTTTTGGGTTATCTTTTTTCAAGTAAAGCCCATTGTTTGGGTGAAACCCTTTTCTTTATAATATAAATATAAATCAAAGGTTTTAACGTTGGCTGGGTGGTAGCAAAGTGTTGATCTTCTCATATTAATTGATGATTTTATTTGGCAAGGGAATGGGAAAGATAGATCTAAAAAATATTCACGAGTATTTAGATTTATCTTTCTCTTTCCCTTCTTTAATGGAACCATCTACCGCATCTTTCAAGTTATACTTGGCATAGCGATTCATGAGAGAGAGGCACCAAGTTTTTATTGTTTGGTTTATCACCTTTTACCGTCTAACCTAGTTTGAGAAGAAAATACAACATGATCAAATATTACTTCATCAAAGATTTAATTTTTTGTTTTTTGAATGACTTTGTTCTTAATAGATTTTGTATAATATTATTAGAAATTTATTAATAATTTGATATCAATTATTCAGTTATAGTTTTTTTATTATTTGACCAAAAAACTGCACCTACATTCTTGCGGAACCTTCAATTTGGAAGTGGCAAATATTGTCCACAAAATTCAATGAATATCATTTGGTATATGGGCCTCTTCAACTTGTTATATTTCTTAATTATAAATATTATTTTTGGACTTTGGTATGTGCTTAACAAAGCTTGTTTTGAAGTGGCAAATATTGTCCACAAAATTCAATGAATATCATTGAAGATTAAAAATGACTTGTGAATATGGATGTTTCAATCTCTTCCCTTCTACTTGCAAACCTCCTTCAAATTGAGTATTGATGCATCTAGACCTGATGATAACAAATACAATCTTCGGTCCTATTTACAAGAGAAAGTTGACTTTTTAGATACATTGAATAATGTATGTATCTAGTCAAGAACCTAAACCATTTACATAAATGATTTAATGTATTTAAAAAGTAAATTGTCTCTTGTAAATAGGACCGGAGGAAGTAAGATGTAAGAGCTATTATGAGAAACTCATAAAGGTTTGTCTTAGTCTTAGCAACTATTACTTGGAACTTTGAGGCGCTTCCTAATGCTAAATATTGTTAAAGTTCAATTTGGGTTTTCGAAATATTGTTGTCGAGTGTGATTCTTTTAATATGGTCAATTGAAGTCGCCTATCGATGAAATTTTATACTTTGTCTAGGCGATTGATAATTACAAGAGTCTTAGTTTTTTGTTTTCTTCATTTATACGTTTGTACCGAGGAAATTATTCCTTATATTGTTTCTATTGTTGCAACTGATTTGGCTCGTGTTTAATTGATATTATCTCCGTCTCTAATTATAAGATTCTTTTGAGAAAAAAATTTGTCCCTTTTTATAAGACTCCTTCGGTATTTCCAAGTACATTAATTATTTCTTTACCAACATACCCTTACTTATTTTACATCTTTTTCTTCAATCAACAATAAATATTATGTTGAAAATATAAATTAACTCTCTCTCTTAAGGATAAAATTGTAAAAACAATAGTAATTATATACAAATTTAATACTACAACCAACTTTCTTAATCTCCGTAATTTTTGCAAAAGACTCCTATATTTAGAGACGGAGGTAGTATTGTTTTTGTCAAGACAAAAAATATAATTTTTTATATAAAAATAAAAAACCTAAACAAAGAGAGATGAATACTCATCTCTAGCTCTCTTATATTTACTTCATTAATCTTTTACACCTAACAATACCATAAATTTACCCTATTTTTCACTTCTTTCTCTTCGCTCGCCTATTTCTTTCTTCACAAGTAAGATTGACGGATCTATTAACAAGTTAAACAAAATTCAGATCTAGATATGAGAAAATATAAAGATACACACATGTCCATACTAAAATTAATTATAATCGTAGATTTGAGATCTGACGATTCATATTACATATCAATTTTAACCTTTCAACTCATTTAAACATTTTGTCGTTGATCAAAGGAGACCATTGAACTTCAAAATATCGTCATTAATTATTAGTTTTAAGTTATCATACTGCATGTTTGATACTCTATTTTTCTAGAAGTAAAAAATACTATAAAATCAAAACATAACATTGAATATTTTGTAAACGATTTTTCATACGCAAGATATAATTTTATATAGACAAATATTAGTATACCAACTTAGGTTAATGTTTTCTCATTAGCTCAAAATTAGTTGATTTACACAACTCGAGATAAAGAAACGACTTAAATCCTTTAGTGACGACACTTTCAGTAACTTAATGCCAAGATTTTTACTTTTAAAAAAAAGAAAAAAGAAATCACTTGATCCCAAGATAGAGTTTTTGGTTACTTACATTATTATTTTCTTGGTTATTTAAGGGGTGCCACCCATACTAAATGGATAAATGTCGATGCAAAAAATTCTGACCAAATGCTACTTGTTGCTGCTACTTAATTTGACAGTTGAAATGTGAAGGTATAATAAGGATGGAGAAGGGAGAAGAGAAGATGTGTACGGAAACTAAGGGTTCATTTTTTAAATAACAAAAATGTATAGCTTCAATTTTATTCTTTTATGTTTTGAAAACATTATTTTAAAAGAATAACTAAAAGCTGTATTTTCTACTAGCGGTATATAGGTATAATGACAATAATCATTAAAAACTTACACACATATGTGGATAAGGGGAGGTTTAAACATCGGTCATGCAAATCTAAGAATTTTGACATTTTACCATTTAAGCTAGGATTTGTAGACTCTATAACTTCAATATTATCCTTTTTGTTTTGGATTTTTATATTTAAATATGAAATGAGACAATTATTGATATTTGAAAATAATTACTAGAAACTCATAATCATCCTAAACACACCCAAACTATTGAATTGTAGTGATTGGAGATATTTCAAATGGAAATTCCATATGCTAGTGTATTGCAACATTTTTAGTGACTTAATTAAAACTTTAAACATGTAAGACTGCCTTAAGAGTCAATTATAACAAAGCGATTATTTATTTTTAGCATATTTTACTTGCCTTAGAATGAATCATTTGTGAAAATTTGAATTTGATTTCTGATAGAAACAATTCGTGACCTTTTTAAAACAAATAAATAAAGGAAAATGTTAAAGAGTGTCCTTAAGACATTGGTTACGATGATGAAAATATAAACATTGTATTGAGAAATGATGAAAAATGATGAATTTAACTTTTTAAAAGTCAAAACAATGTTGAATTCAATATAAATATACTAATTTTGGTTTCCTTAACCATTGTCATGAGGGCACTGGTTAGCAAGACCCATAAATAAATTAAGAGTCAATTAAGCAATAGTATACACCTTCCGGTCACTATTATAAGCAAAAATCAACATTTTAGATACATTCATTAAATGATGTATGTGGTCTTTATTATAAACCACATGCATCATTTAATGAATGAATCTAAAATGTTAATTTTTGTTTATAGTAGTGGCCGGATGGTGTACTCTATATGCTAAGTCCTTATGAGCCTAGCTCAGTTGATTGGACAATGCATCAAATATGTAAGGTCTAGGTTCAAACCCTGTCGATTACAAAAAAGAAAAAACTCTACTCCATCCGTTTCAAAATATAAGCAAAATTCACTTTTTAGGTTCATTCATTTAATGATGTATGTGGTTCCTTCCGTTTCAAAATATAAGCAAAATTCACTTTTTAGGTTCATTCATTTAATGATGTATGTGGTTCATATAAAAATGAATTTTGCTTATATTTTAAGACAGATGGAGTAAATGCTAAAGTATTAAAGGCTGAAGAGTCAAGTGCGTATAATTGGAGTCAGGTCATGGAAGAGACGATTCATATGGCAAGCAATCAACGTCAATTTTAAAATACACGGTCGAATATAAATCACTTGGAATTTGTGTTACATTATAAGTCAACTCTATAAATTATTGAGCGTTAATGTTATTGCCGGAAGTATAAGAGGTTTGGTGACAGATCAATAAAGCACCTAATGAGAAGACAATGACTAAGTCAACACTGTGCATTAACAATGGAAATGGAATGCTAGCAAAATAATGATAAATGCTATGCATAAGGAACGTGTCATCCTTAATCCTTCACGAAAGCACCTCATTGGTTAATTAACACCAACGGTGGATCAATATGTGCATTCAGTAATTTTACATTTTTTTTTTATAGTAACATATTTTACATAACAAATTAATGCTATATTTTTAATTTATATAATATAGATTAGGGTTAATAGTACTTTTCATCCCTGTAATATATGTCATTTCTGGTTTTCACCTCTATAAAATTTTCTGTTTGATTTGCACCTTCGTAAAATTTTTATTTTCCAAAAAACACCCCTAATAGGCCATTTTCAGAATTTTTTTTCAAGAAATTTTGGTTTTTGAATGGCCTATTATGGGTGTCTTTTGGAAAATAAAAATTTTACGAGGGTGTAAATTAAACCGAAAATTTTATAGGGACGAAAATCGGAAATTACATATATTATAGGGGTGAAAAACACTGTTAACCCTATAGATTATCCTTGAAATATTGTACTTTTTTTGTTAATTTGAAATAACAATTGACATGTCTTGAGATCAACTTTCTAAATATTTTTAGTAAATAGCTTTAAATCTTGATGTATGTTTTTTTTTTTTTTTTTGGGTTAAATAGTCTAATAGCTAGAACTCACATAATTTAATTGTGGAGAAGTGAAGTGTAATTGTGGGGAAGTGGAGTGTCTGAGGTTCGAATCCCGACTCATACATATAAAATGCAATATCCCTACCAACTGAACTAAGCTCACGGGAATATTTTGATATATGTTAATGACATATAAAATAAGAGAGCTGCTAAATGCAGCGACAGTTTTGTCCCAAGATTCTCACGATTGGGAAAATGCTTTGGCAACAAAAAAAAAGGAAGTGTGTTTACACAGTGGTGAATGATTCGTGGAATAAGTTTTTGCTATATAGACTCTATTTGGTAAAAATAACGGATGACTGATAAGCTAGTTTATAGTTTATAGCTGATGGTTTATAGTTGATGACTAGTAGCTGATAAGCTACTTGAAGTGTTTGGTGAAATTAGCGGTTCAATTAACTGATAGATGTAAAATTACATAAAAGAACATTTGTAATTCATAATAAAGTTTATATCAATTAATGTTTAAAGTATTTAAAAATTAAAAATTGTTAATTTAATATTATTTTTAAATTAATTTTTAATTCCTAAATGTTAATTTACGTTTATTTTCATTTGCCTAAAAAAATTAGATATAAAGTGTAAAAAAATTTAAACGTAACAATAAATAAAATATAGTTTGTACAAAAATATTTATATATATATATATATATATATATATATATATATATATATATATATATATATATATATATATATATATATATATATTGAAGGTAAACGTAACGTTCTCATTTTTTTTTTGTTGGAGAAAATTATTGTTCTTGTTCTTATTCTCTACAATTCTGATATATCACAAAAAAATAACGTGTCATTTCGCAAAAAAAAAAAGGTGACATTAAATATTGAAATAGTCCCACAAAAAAAACGTAACAATTGTAACGAAAAAAACTTAAACGTAACGGTAAAAAAAATATATTTTTCTATTGAGAAAAAAAAAAGGATCTTTCATTCATAAAAATAATAGCATTCATATTTAAAACATATGTATTTTAATTTATAATATAATAAATGATTAAGGGTAAAAAATGGAATTTAGTTAGAATAATAAGGGTAAAACTGGAATTAAAAGTGAGAAGCTATAAGCTATAAGCTCAAACGTTATTTGGAATAGCTTCTGAAAAATATCTTATAAGCTCGTGAAATAAGCTATAAGCTGATGATGAAAAAATGTTACCAAACAGAGTTTTTTTTGTCAAACGAGCTTATAAGCTATAAGCTAAGAGCTATAACCTCTTTTTTGGGTGTTACCAAACAGACCCTATATAAAGCATTTGCCATAAAATAAACTCTATTTTTTTTTTGGCTTTCGCACCGGTTTCCGACCCACCAAAGGTGAGCGATTAATTTGGCTCATGCATAGAGGCATGCGCACTGGCTAAGTGTTGTTCCCTCTGAAAAAAATAAACTCTAATTTAGTAGTAACGTGATGTATCCAAAATAACTATGTAGTAACTTTTTTTTTTGACACAAAACAAATGACATTCATTTATTCAAATTGATAGAGTACATCGATGCAATACAAATTCACTTAAAATAAAAAGGATGAATATATGAACAAACTCACAACATCCATGTTAATAGCATAAAACAACAAAGTACATAATACTACAAATATGACTATTAAAATCTTCAGAATAACCATGTCTCCGGATATGCAACGTTTATGACGCCAAAGTCATTGGTTGGATCTGCACTGGATCAAAGCTAATCTGACAATCTGATCCGAACAAACACCTGAACAAGAGGGAAAAGACAAACAACGCCGCACAAAGACGACAAACAAAACAACGTCGCACTAAAACAAAAAAAACTTATTTCGATGTGAAAATCACTTATTTAAATAAAAATGAAGGAGAAAAACAATGTAGATAGGTGATCTCGAGTCAAAAATTGACTCTAAACCACCCCTCTTTGGGGGTTTCTGTGGATTTTTTATTTTATTTTTAGTAGATTGTACCTTAGATTTGTGCCAAGGTTTCAGAACAAAAGGGTATAAGATCCTTATCTGAATACCCTCGTCGAACCAGTTTTTTGGTAATTCTTTGTGGGATACTGGAATGCCCTGATAGGTGCATTTAATATGAACTTCCCTACTCCAATCCCTAAAATCTTCTGACCATTCGGGATTTTGAAATAATAAGATACGAATGATATTTTTAGTTATTATCAATGAAGGTAGTAGAATATATTTTCTAATAAAAGATTGGATTAGTAATACAAAATTTCTAATTATTAGACCATATAGAATACTTTCCCAGTCTTCTTCTATTTTTCTAAGTCTTATTTCAGCCTCGTCTTTGACGTCCTCTTCGTATTTGTGTTCGATCCTTTTCTGAAACTCCACAAATTCTGAATTGTCAGTACCAGGTTTTCTGAACATTTCTTTCAAATATTGGGATAGATCATCGAAAAGATCACCAAAAAGAAAAAAGAATGGGTAAAGGTCTATTATCTCCATAAAAGTGGGGGAATGGACATGTCCAGCTGCTTGAACAAGTTTCGAAGTCGTTATTTTACGCCTTAGAGGGTGCATAGATCCCTTTTGGTGGGTTGAAGAAGAAAAAATTAGGATTTTACTTGACGACTAACTATGTAGTAACTTTTTTTGGTTACAACTATGTAGTAACTTGATCCATCATCTAAATTAAACTCTAATTAAAATAGAAACTCCAATTAATCCTATTATAATTTTGAATACTATCACGGGTTCTTGGTTATGAGCTTGAAGCTGGGAAAAATTTCAACCACATGCATTGCCGCCAAAATCATGCATGTTGGCTCCTATGAATCCCGCTATTGACATAAATGCATAAAACAAAGATTATATAGAAGATATGTCCACTAAAAAATAAAAAGATTTTATAGGTAGTCTAATATTAATAACATGCTTTGGCCAAAAAAAATTAACATATACTTAACTTCATTTTATATTCATAGTATTGTTATTTATAAACATTATTTTAATATCACGAAAATGTATGCTGAACTGTTAACAAAAAGGATATTGCGAACGAAGTATATGTATGGTGACATCAATAACGAATAATGATGCTGAATGGATGATAAAATATCCTATATTTATCGAGAAAAAAAAGCTATAAATGAAAGACGAAGGTTATGATGATGCTGAAGGTTTGGTTATTTAGAGGATAATATATAAAAGAGAGTAATAAAGTTCCCACCGTCTCTCCGTTTACAACAAGTCCCAATCAAATTTTTTCCATATACATGAGTTATGATTCAAACTCCTGACAACATACGTTTAAGAGGCTCAAATCCTTTACTAGTTGGACAAATCCAGTATTGATACTTTTTTTTTTCCTTTCTAAATATGTCATTTAAGTATTTGAAAGTGCATGTCGTGTTCTTTTTTTGAATTTCAGTTGAACACAATTAAAAAAACCATGCGGCTTTTAAAAGTTGACGCATCCGTATAATAGTTATATTATCTTACATTGAAAATAATATGACATAAACAAATGTTTATAAGTGAAGGTAATTACCACTTCGCAAGTTGGCTTTGTGGAGATTAATTATGTCCAATATAAAGACCTAATATGATATAAGAGCATATGGATTTGGGTCACCCACAATTTAGTCATGCATCAAGCTCAATGATATGTTGGGTATAAGAGAGTGAATTGAAAAAAGCTCAAGTCACACATAAGATAAAGATAAGACTTAAAATGAGTTTAGTGGCATCTTTTACCTTAAAAGTCGGTTTTGTAAGTTAAGTTAGATTCAACCATAAATTCTAAGATGATATCAGAGCATATGATCTAAAATCTGTTTGGCCACTTGTTATCAAGTTACCGATATCAGTCCATTTAGGTCACACTCTAGATCCTTTTAAACCAATTTTTTTTTCTTCGTGTTTTCTTCCTCTACTTCATCCTCTTCTTGATTATCATCTTCACCAAACAAGAAACCCATAAAATCTACAATTGAAGAACAAGTCTAAATATTATTTTTTGTAAAAAAAATCATTTAAACTATAGGTCTTGAAATTAGAGTTATCTAGAATTTTTCAAACTCATTAAAAATTGAAATGAAGAAACCACCTTCGTTTACTCATCTTCTTCAACAAGAACATTTTATCTCTCTCTCCACTCAAAACTCTCTTACATGCATCCATAAAAATAAAAAAAAAGGACCCCCTACGTGCATGTTTGGATGCTTAAAGGAGCAATTAAAAAAGATGAATAAAAAAAATTAAGAACCAATTCAAAACTTGTTTTAAACTTAAAGGATTACAAACACAATTTTACCAAAAAGTTAATGAGTTCAACTCTTTTACTATCAACAAAATAACAAAACAATAAAAAAATAAATACGTGATTGAATTCTTTTAAAGTTCTCTTAATAGATCTACTCAAGCAAATTGTTGTGACAAAATATCAATGTGGAAGTAGGTTTAAATAAAGTATTTATTTTTAATAATAATAATGTGTGAATACTCACTCTCAAGTGGGTGAGAAATGGTTGTGCACATGTAATGTTCCAAGAGAAGCATATAGCCCACATACAAAAATGTTTACTTCGTTACCACACTTTGGGAAGAAATGATTAGCATTAGCAACCGTCCCAACTACGATTCATGAAGTTTTCACCTAATAAGCTATACTCGTCTTTAAAATTGCCTCTTATAACAATTATTCGTTATTCAATGCTTTGTGTTGTATAGCATCAACCAGTAAGATCACCAAGGATTGAATTTTAGCATATCTTTAATTGTTTAGGACCAATCATAAACTAGATTTTGGGTTAAGATATGTTGTTAAATTCTCTTTATGTGGTTGCAATGGTCAAAGACGGATCTGTCTATTATAGTTGGTTGGGGACAATTGATCCCGCAACTTAAATCATTTTATAGCTAATCATATGATATTTTGATCACATGCCCTATCTCAAAAAGTGTTGTGCCCCCACATAAGATCACCGACTAATAACATTTTATTAAAATATTGATATTACATATTCGCTCCGTTTTTAAAGTATAAGCAAAATTTACTTTTTAGGATCATTCAATTAATGATGTATATGATCAATAATATGAATCACATACATTATTAATTAAATGAACCTAAAAAGTTAATTTTGCTTATATTTAGATACGGAGTATATTATAACATTATATGCGCCATTAAAGACAATGTTTTACAACCAATCAATGAAAGACATTGAAAACCCCTCAAACTAAAAATCCCATAGTATGTTTAAAAAGTGATGACTTCGCCTTATGAACAAAAACGTTTCTAAAATTCAATAGTTGCCGTGGCAGTATCTTAAACAAAAGGAGAGAAATGGGTTAGTGGAAGAGGTTTTGACATCAAACGAAATTAAAAAAAAAATGGACCTATCACCAAACCCAGAAATGCACAGTATGCAAAAGAAAAAAATAAAGAGTAAATAGTCAATTTCCCCCCTGAAATTGTAAGTTTCATCAATTATCCCCCTGAAATTAACAAAACTTCAATTACCCTTCTGAAATTTCACAACGTTAGTCAATTTACCCCTTCCGTCAAATTTTTCTGTTAGTGAACATGACGTTTTGCAAATACCCCCCTAAAGTTTTGCACTTATGTGCAAAATGCCTCCAAACTTAAAAATTTATATTACTTTTTTCTTAAAAACAAACAATTAATGGTTAAATATTAAAGCTAACTATTAATTTTTGAGTTTGGAAAAACTACATACATATATACATCAAAATAGGGAAAAATGTGTATTTTTAAAGTGACAATAATGTTTATTTCTAATAGACAAATTATTATTTTTAGAGGTTTATAAACAAATTAATAATCAGATTTAAATTTATATTTTCTCCTTCACCATCTTAGTATTTTAACTCCTCCAACTCCTTCAACAATTTGCTCAAACCATTTAAACTACACAACCCCCAATATTAATCCACAAATCATCCCATTATTGTCACTTTAAAAAATACATATTTTTCCCCATTTTGGAGCCTATTTTGATGTATATATGCATGTAGTTTTCCCAAATTCCAAAATTAATAGTTAGTTTTAATATTTAACTATTAATTGTTTGTTTTTAAGAAAAAAAATATAAATTTTTAAGTTTGGGGGGCATTTTGCACATAAGTGCAAAACTTCAGGGGGGGTATTTGCAAAACGTCATGTTCACTAACAGAAAAATTTGACGGAGGGGGTAAATTGACTAACGTTGTGAAATTTCAGGGGGGTAATTGAAGTTTTGTTAATTTCAGGGGGGTAATTGATGAAACTTACAATTTCAGGGGGGAAATTGACTATTTACTCAAAAAATAAATAAACCTCGCTCTCTTCTCTTTATCTCAAGATTTTATACTGTCCAATCGCATACATAAAGAATGATAAATTTAATAGTTTAAAAATAGAAAAATCCAACACTTCTTGGCACTCTCAAGAGGATAGGAACACCAAATATTTCCATCGTCTAGCCAAAATCAAACACACCTCTAAACTTATTAGTTTCATTGTGAATGGGAAGAACATGATTAGTGAGCCGGATCAAATCTCATCGCATATCACAAATCACTTTCAAAATATTTGTTTAACTAACTTTTATGTGCAAGATTTGCAGGTTGATGATTTAATTGATGGAGTTGTTCCTAATATAATATCTCATGACCTGAATCATTTGCTTACTATGCTTCCCAGTCCTCAAGAAATCTTTCAGGCTGTCTGCTCCTTGAAAAAAGATAGTGCCCCTGGTTCGGATGAGTTTGGTGCAAACTTTTATCAAACCTATTGGGATATTATTAAGCACGATGTGATCAATGTTGTATTAAAATTTTTTACTAAAGATTGGTTGCTTCCTAATTTCAACTCTAACACCATTGTTCTTATTCCTAAAGTCCCTGATGCAGTGTCAGTTACCCAATACAGGGCAATAGCTCTTGCTAATTTCAAATTCAAGATTATTTCCAAAATCCTAGCAGACAGGTTGGCACCCATCATGAAGAATATCATATCTACTCAGTAGAGAGGTTTTATTCAAGGAAGAAACATCAGAGATTGCGTTTGCGTCGCTTCAGAAGCCATCAATCAACTTCACAACAAGTCTTTTGCTGAAATTCTAGCTTTCAAAGTAGATATTTCTAAAGCTTTTGACACTTTAAAATGGAAGTTCCTTCTCAGAGTCTTAAGCAGTTTTGGTTTTAATGATAAATTTTGCTCTTGGATTAATACAATTCTTAACTCAGTCACTTTATCTATTAATGTTAATGGTAGACTGAATGGTTATTTTAATTGCAAGAGAGGGGTTCGTCAAGGAGACCCTCTCTCTCCTCTTCTTTTTTGCATTGCTGAGGACGTCTTAAGCAGGAACATTTCTAAACTTGTGGATCAAGGCAAGCTTGAGCTCATCAAAGGAAATAAAAGTGTCCAGGTTCCCTCTCACTCTCTTTATGCAGACGACATAATGATATTTTGCAAAGGAAAGTTATCTTCAATCAATGCTCTCATGGACCTGTTCAATTCGTATGCTCTGGCTTCAGGCCAAGTTATGAATCCCTCCAAGTCTACTGTTTATTATGGTTCTATTTCTAATGCCAGGCTGGAGCAGATAACTAATCTTATAGGTTTGAATAAAGGTTCTCTTCCTTTTTCTTACCTTGAAGTTCCAATTTTTAAGGGGAAACCAAAAAAATCTCATTTGCAGCTTATTGCGGATAAGATTAAGTCTAAGCATGGTGCTTGGAAAGCCTCTCTTTTATCTATTGCAGGGAGAGTCACTCTTGTGAAAGTTGTGATTCAAGGTATGATGATGCACACAATCTCTTTGTACTCTTGGCCCAATTCCTTGTTAAAAGAAGTAGAGGCTTGGATCATAAATTTTATCTAGAGCGGTGACATTTCTAAACGGAAGCTGGTTACTGTTTCTTGGAAGAAGGTGTGTAAACCTTTTTCAGAAGGTGGCTTGGGGTTGAGGTCTTTGTATACTCTGAACGAAGCAACTAATTTGAAGATGTACTTGGATCTTAAAAATTCTAGTAGAGATTGGGCAATTCTCCTTCGAAGCAAGGTTTTAAGGGGAAGGAAAGTAATCTCTCACCATATTTTCTCTTCTATTTGAAGCAGTGTTAAATTAGAAATCAACAACATCAATGACAATTGCAGCTGAATCATACGTAATGGAGAGAATATTAATTTTTGGCTTGATACCTGGATGAACAAACCTATTGCATCTTTTCTTAATTTGTCAGGTACTGTTCATAGCACTCTAACATCTAGGGTCTCTGATTATATTCATAATTCTTTCTGGCACATCCCTCAATCGATCTTGGATTCTTACCCTAATTTGAGTCAACTTGTCATGCAAATTACTCTTCCCAGGCATCCGAAAAATGATAAACTTGTTTGGAAAACTAGTTCAACGAGTGATCTTTCTCTTAAGGAAGCTTTTCTATTCAAGTATGGTGCTGGTCAAAATATTTTTTGGGCCAAGGATTTATGGAGCCTGGATATCCCACCTTCAAAATCTTTAATGACTTGGAGACTCATGCACAACAAGCTCCCTACCGATGATAACCTTGCTCTTAGAGGTTGTAACCTCCCCTCAACGTGTTCATCATGTCACGCTTATGAGGAAACCACTTTTCATTTATTCTTTGAATGCTCTTTTGCTTCAAAAATGTGGTCTTGGCTAGCATCTCTTCTCAATATGCCGTTGATCTTCAATTCTCCGATGGATAGTTGGGCTATCTTAGCAAACAACTGGACTCCTCAATGCAAAGTAGTAGTTCAAGCTTGCATCATTAATATTTTAAACATCATCTGGTTTAGGAGGAACAACATTCGATTTCAGGGTAAGACGGTTGTTTGGAGAACATCCATAAACTTGATCATTTCCAAAGTCTCTTTATCTGGGAACCTTACCACTAAAACTGTTGCTGCTAATATGTTAGAATTCACCATCTTGAAATCTTACAAAGTTAACATCAAGCCTCCTAGGGCTTCCTTGATCAAAGAAATCATTTGGGCTCCTCCTATGCATTCTTGGGTGAAGGTGAACACAGACGGGGCATCTATCAAGAATCCTTCAAGAGCAGCATCGGGTGGAATTTTTAGGAACTCCGAGGGTGTTTGTTTAGGTGGATTCTCTCAATTTCTTGGTGATGCTAATGCTCTTTATGCTGAACTAATTGTAGCAATCAATGCTATTGAAATTGATGCATTGATGGGATTCTCCAATGTTTGGTTAGAGTCAGACTCTCATTTAGTGATTTTTGCTTTCAAATCCAAATCTGTTGTTCCTTGGAGTTTAAAAAATAGGTGGGAAAATTGTATTCAGTCTACCCACAGGATGAGATTCTGTGCTTCGCATGTTTACAGGGAAGGAAATATTTGTACGGACAGACTGACGAATTTTGGTTTGTCGTTATCTTCTTCAGAGCTGTTTTGGTTTGATAGCATTCCTGACTTTCTTAGGAGGGAGTACAATAGGAATAGGTTAGGTATGCCCAACTTTAGGTATGTCACCTTTTGAAAAGGTTTTGGTTTGGTCCCCTTTTCTCTTTTTTACTTCTTTTCTCTTTAATGAAATGATTTTATGCTCTTTGCATCCTTTCTATAAAAAAAAAAAAGGAACATATTTTTTATTTTCAATATTTTACTTAATGAAAATAATCATGCCCCCACTAGTTACAATATCTGGATTCGTCATTGGCTCTGGCCAAATATGATGATTCACTGGACTCCCCTTAAGATCCAACATTGGTATTAAAGTTGATAAATTTTCTAAAAAGGGACTCGCTCCTTGTATCAAATGTGTTTCTGACAGGGGTGGTCAGCTGACAACTGGCAGTGTGCTGCGTTGATGCAAAAGTAACAAATGTACGTGGATGAAAAAGGTTTGGCTTGAGCACTAATTTCCTTATGCCCATTATAACCAGTTATTTTGGCTTTCTACTAGCATTTTAACAATAACTGTGAGTCTTTGTGTTAGTCTGAATAAGATACGACTTATTTGATTTGAAATTTTGAGATGAATTAAGAAATTTTAGAATATTTAGATTATATATTCTATATTTTCTTATCAAGTCAATTTCAAATTGTTGGTCATTGAGATTTATGGTCAATACAGATTCGTATTTAAGGATAGAGATTACCCCCACTTTTTTCCTTTCATACCAAGATGAATGAATGGGCTCACATTTAAGGAGGAGATTGTTGTGTAGCAAGTGAGTTAGAAATCTCACATTATATAAAAAAGTTGATGTTGAATAACATATAAGAGAGACGATCCATACATTTGATGTCTTAAGATTTTGGATTAAGATATGATGTCAAACTATCCTATATGTGGCTACTCTTGATCCAATGTGATGATATCCTAAATTCCCCTCAAGGCCCAACACAAGCATCACAAACCTTTGATAGTTTATTAGCGGTGTAAAGTATTGTTTTATCGTACCCACAAAGACTTTGGTTATTTCTATGACATTCAATAATTAGTAATGTTTTGTTTTTGAATAAGTTTAAGAAATGTTAACAACAATGAGATTGTTGGGATTAGACTTCATTAGCCAATTTCTATTGTATCTTCACGACCAATTGTATGAACTTTAGTTACCATTAAATATCTTCTTCCTCGCTCTTGAGACATTATTTATTCCTACATAACAATATATAAATCATATTGTTTAAACGCCGATTCCTCATACTCCTAATCTAATATATGATAGTACTAACGATTTAGCGATCTTTGTCGTTCAACTTAATAATTAATAAAACTTATTTCAAACAATGAAAGTAAAATAGAATTGAATAGAATTGCAGGGTTGAATTGTCCTGCCCAATACAAGATTAGATTTGTGATTCAGATGATTAATAGTGATTAGAGAATCCTTAAATCTCCCCTTCGTCTTTGTTGGAATTAAACTTTAAGAAACAAACAACTATGTGGTGCCTACATATGATTTAATGAAACCAACAGATAAAACTCATACGAAGCTTCTCACAACAACTACCGGTCGGACTAACCTAGGTTATGTACGACATTGTCTAAAGAAGAGAGTAGTAACGATTAGATTTCAAACTTGAATTTCATTAACCTCTTTAAGAAACAAGTAATTAGAAAAGCCAATGAACTGATATAATTTTGGGTTGTCAGTGCATACTTTTATCATACAGATCATTCTTCAAGATTACAATTCAAATTAACCAATTGAAAAAAGCATTATGAACAAACATGATCTAATTTAAATCGGGCACGATAAAAGCATAAACTAAATGAAAAACTTTATTAATAATATCCAACAAATAAGAAGGGGTTCATCTTGGAACCTTTTTCAAAAGGTTTATTTGCTCATGACAACAAACATCATAACAAAATAATAGAAAAACATACTGATGAAGGATTTTTACCTCTCATAAAACTATTTACACGTAAGTATAATAGGATCGTGTCCACAGGGAGTTGCGTATTTCATAAGCATTTTCACAATATTTGTCACATTAAGTGTTTGGGTATAAATTGTTTGTTTGTGTAAAATTATTTTCCTAATCGACATAAAAGTAAAACGAGAAGAGATAGGGCTATTCCGCTTGCGGTCAGAGACATCAACCAAGCGTAACAACTGCAATCTTTCGATCGATTAACGGATTCTAGCTTTTTAAACTATATTATCACAATCACTCGACAATATCATTCGTGTCCAAATGATATCGTTATTTCTAAGGGATCGTTTAAACATCGATTTCCCAAACATTTAAACGATCACAAAGTCGTTTGGGCAGTTTAATCGACGATTTCCCAACCGATTAAATTACCCAAAAGCATTAAGTTCTAGATTAAAAGTGATTATCAAATATTAACATCCATGTCTAGAGTGATAACTTAAGATAGATTGTTATTCTATTTCTAGATTCAAAAGTATGTGTCCATATCATTTTGAATCTCAATAAAACAGTAAAAGCAAGAATAACAACAATATTGAATAAATAAGCTAGAACCATATATTAAAAGATCAAAAGATTACATAATAGCTTGTTTGAATACCTCAAAACTACAAGAGTAGATGTAGCTACATATGTCTATGATAGCTTTGCAAAGGATGAAGAAAGGGTGGAGATTCCATGACAAGATCCATGATGTCTCAACAAATCTTGGCTTGAATCTACTCCTAACTACCTTGCTTTGTGTTTCTCTCTAGAAAAGCCCTAGTCTCTCTCTAAAACCAGAAAAATATGAATAAAAATGTAATAATATTCCAGAAAGAGAAGGAAAAACTATTTATATGGGCTGTGTTTGGACAACTCGCTTATGGCCAAAATAAATCGCCATAAGCGAGATGCACGAAATCAGCTTTTGTCCCAATGGTTATGCTCCACGTGCCCCTTATCCTGTTGAATCTCTTGAACTCGCCATGAACACGCTTATGGCGTGTAGCCTCTGGAGAAAACTCGCCAATGGCTAAATACTCGCTTATGGCGAGTTGCTTGAATTATGGCTTCTGGGCTTTGGCTCAAGAAACTCGCTTATGGCCTACAAATTTCGCTATAAGCGTGTTTATCCAGAAATGGTATGAAACACGCTTATAGCCTATTTGTTCGCCTTAAGCGAGTTTACCCAGAATTTGGCTTGAAACTCGCTTGGAACACGCTCATGGCGCGTTGTCTCTGGTCAAAACTAATATTTTTGGTCCTTGCTTGTATTTTCCTGCACAAAAAGGGTAAAGTAAGGCATGCAAAGCATAAATGGCATTAAAGCACATAATTGAAGCTTTTCCATCAATAATTTGTAAAACAACTCATCAAACATGCCTAAACTAACACATAAATTAGATCATTTTGAGCACTTATCACATACCCTAGAGAGAACAAGAGGAGGAAGATAACTTGTCTTGAAGCTCTGATGTTTGACCATTGTCTTGATCTTCCAGTGTTCTGAATGAATAATAATGAGTGCAAGGGTCACTATTTATGGAAAATAGTTAGCTGCAGGCAATTTTCGCCCGTAGCCAGGCGCAAATGGCGCCTACAGGGGCGCATATACTGCCTGAGGCAGTAGCAACACTGCCTCATGTGCAAATGGCTCATGGCGCCTGAGGTAGCCTCTAAGGTACGAATTCTTGCGTTTTCCTTCCGTTTTCGATCGTTCTTCCGTCTAGAAACTCCTAGGAACTTGAAATAATTTTCTTCACTTTGTATTGTTTTCAAAAACCTTCTAAGAATCATTGACTTAAATCTTCATATCCTTGATCCTTCACATGATGTCTTGATTTGCATGATCTAGGATAAAAATGAATTATAACAACTTGAGTGAAAACAAAAAAATATGTTTCTTAAACCATTGACAATTTTTCTATCTCTCAACTTATTTTTCTTCAAATGCAAAGATAAGTACTAAAAACATAGCAAAAAATATCATATGATGCTCTGTTATCAAACACTTTCTCCAACACTCCCTTTTTATTGAATTAAATCAACGTGGGTCATACACTTTGAAAATGAAATTCACATAATATGGTGGGACATACATTGATTTCACTCAATAAGAGAGTGAATCTTAGAGAAATTGTACAAAAGAGAGTGTTGTATTGTTGTTAGCATTGCTCATTGATTAATTGACTAATCATAATAGTAAGCAATTGTATTAGTATATATTTATACCAATATATAAAGGAAATATACTCAATTTTTGGGCTGAATTTTTTCTTTCCAATTTTTCTTTTCCACTTAAATTATTTTATCATTTTTACTGAAATAATTTGTTAAAAAGTTAAGTAATTCTCATTAAAATATGAACAATCTACAATAATAGGAGGAACAATCAATAACAGTATAAACAATATTATACACCATAAAAGTTATTATTCTGACATTATATATAGAGAGAGAAATGATATTTAAACAATTTTTATGATAACTCTCTTTCTCATACTTTTATTGTACTTGTATTCTCTCTTTTCCTTTCTCTAATGTTATTGTCCGATAAGAAGGGAGGAAAAAAGGTTGTCATAACAGTTGTTTAAAATCGATTGTACATATATCATTCCTCATATATAAAATGTCGTGTTTTTGTATAACATTTTTGTTTCAATTTTACCGTTTACTTCATTAATTTTTACTACACTATTTTATTTATCGTTTCTTGCAATAAAAACGGAATGTGTCCTTCTTAACGCTAGTTATGAAAAAGTATAACAAACACACTTAACACCGATCATTTTTTATTGATAGTTATATTTTATTTGGTTGTTACAAAAATAGTTTATTTTTTTTAAGGTTAAATGATGTTTGCTCCTTGCCATTTGAGTGTATTTTGGTTTATCTTTATAAAAAAACGTCGCATTTCAACTTTGTAATTTGAAGATTATATGATTTTGAATTTTCATGACATCGTATTTAAAAATTTAACGTATTTTTGTCCCTTGTAATTTGAGGGAATATTCGTTTATCCCATGTAATATCATCTATTTTGTATAGTCAAAATTCACGAACGTCAAAAATCAAATAATCTTTAAATTACAAGGTTGAAATCCAAAGTTTTTTTTTTTTTTTTTTTTTTTTTTTTTTTTTTTTTTATAAAAACTAAACCAAAATTCCTCAAAATAGCACGAGTTAAACCCCATTTAACCTCTTTTTTTTTTTATTTTTTTTATTATAGAAACTTCGCCAAATTGCTCTCCCATGTTAAAATCAAAATGCATAATATTGTATAGGATTGTCCATGTCACTTTAACTTGATGAATGAAACATTAAATTAATTAATTTCTTTGTCATTTTCATCATCACTTTCACTCATAGTCTTGAGGTGATATTCAAACTTCAATAGCTTAAACTTTACCTCAACCCTCTCAAATCAATTTCTAGATCTAGGTTTTACAATACTTAATTACAACAAATTAAGTTAATTTCTCAAATAATGGAGTAATCATAACACTAACCAATTGTATTAGTATATAGTATAAATAACTATAAACAAAACATATACATAACTTATAGAACTCAAATTTTTCTTTAGGTTACCACTTTATCTTCCTTGTCTTACTTACTCTCTCAATGTTTGAATCAGTCAAGGTTTTCAGTTTCTTTGAGGTTAAGAGGGTGAAAATAAGCCAAACAAAATTTACACTTCTCGTGAAGAATATTGCATTGGAATGAGCAAAGGTTGAGCCAATGTTTTGTATTGAATAATTCTGTGATCTTAAGTTTGACTTTTGCTCTAACCAACCATACAGGCATATGGTCATTGAAATCTCACCATAAATGAGAAGGGTAGGTCAACTCTGCGACTGTGATGAATCCTAGAATTGTTGTTTTTATTGTTGTTCTGAATTTTGTTTTTCAATTTTATATGCTACACCTTCTTCTAGAGGAATTTTATACTATCCTACTTGTTCCACAATAATCCAAATAATTTCACACCCATTAAAAAAAGTTAATAGGGTATTACCCTCTGTAATATATGTCATTTTCGATTTCCCCTGTAAAATTTTTTTTTTTTTGAATTTCATCATTGTAATTTGAAGATTTTTTAGTTTTGGACCTTCATGAAAAATTTCACCCCATGTTATTTGAGCAAATTTAGGTTTATCCCCTTGCTAAAGATGTTGTAATGTAATTTTAATTTTTGTTGAGTTACGATGATATTGGTATGCAGTTTTTATTGCCGTTTAATAATTAGTAGTTTTCATCTGGGAATTTATGGTACACACAAAGTGGATTATCCCTTTTCAAACAATTTTTTTTTGTATGCATGAATCAGAAACCGAACCCCTGACCACATGCTTAACGGGTATAAATTCGTTACCACTTAAATCAATTCATTATTTGTAGTGTTAATTAGTGGGATACAATTTCAAAAATATAATTAACATCATCTTAAAAATTGAGAGTAGAAATTATTTTGAAATACAATACTTTTCTTTTTGGTTGTTAATTGGGCAACTATCATGCGACCGAGTGAGTATTTTAAGGGGGGTGAAAATGAATACATATAGATAAGAAAACAGTTCACCCACATAAATGTTATAAATTGCAGGTAGGTTGCTCACCAAAACGATAACCAAACCTCACATAGCAAAACCTTTAATCATATTATTTTATTTTATGTTTTAAACTATATATAAAAAAATAAAAAAACTGTTGGTATATTACTAGTACTATAATATTGGTAGATGGACAACTCTTGTTCTAAAAACAGCACCCTCATCTTGCTAAAAAAGATTATATATTGAGTATGTGACCCCAAAAACTTTATGCTTGTTTGTTTCCCTAGCTTTTCCCTCACTATGTTCCTCAACTACTCTCATTTATTTCTCTTCATTCATTGCTTGCCACACTTAAACACCCTGTTATAATTTGTGTAAGAAATTACAACGAAGAAGCCCTAGCTAGTTGTATTGTACTACTGCTACATGCTTAATTTTTTCAAATTTTTTAGAGTAAAAATAAAAAAAAAGACAGGTGGGGTGATTTCAACTTTAAAGTTTTTCAACAACCTTTCAGAGCATTTATAGTGACACATCTTATGAGATTAAGAAGAGACGGTGTAATGTGAAGAAAACCAGTCTGGCCTTATTAACTTCTTCACCTATAAATCTCTTCTCCATTACACACTCACATTGTACACTTGGATCTATTTCATCATCATAATAATAATACACTACTCTCACTTTCTCTTCCTCCTCCTTCTTCATTCTTCACATTTACAACAACACTAGCTCAACCTTGAACCATTATTTCTTGAAAGGTAAACATATATTACTTTCTCATGCATTTTCCCATGCACCCCATTTTTATTTATGTAAACCAAACTTTAAACTTTGGAGTGAACACTTTCTAGTAGGCTTAAGATATTGATTCATGGGATGACACCATTATTACTATACCCCATTTTTGTATTTATGGAAGAAAAAATATTAAACTTTCTATTAGGCTTGAGATTTTGATTATTGGGGTGAAAACATTACTAGTTACCATTCATTTTCTTGTATGCTTGAGCTTTTGATTCTTGGATTGTTATAACATTATACTATACCTCATTTTTTTTCTTTTATGAATGAAAAAAAATTAGACTTTTGATTGAATTATCTTGTAGTTTTAAGCTTTTGAATTTTGGGTTGTGACAATATTATCACCTCATTTTTTAATTATGTAAAAAGACTAAAGTTTTGATTAAATTTTCTTGTAGGGTTGAGCTTTTGATTCTTGGGTTGTGTGACAACATTAAACTGCACATCAAAGTTAACAAGTTTAAGACTGTTTGGTTGGTGTGTTCAAAAAATGGAAACTTGTACGGCTCTATTACTTTTAACGGCCATAACAGCTTACTTGCTTTGGTTCACCTTCATCTCACGGTCATTGAGAGGCCCACGTGTCTGGCCACTATTGGGCAGTCTACCGGGCCTCATTGAGAATTGTGAACGTATGCATGATTGGATCTGTGACAACCTACGCGCGTGTGGTGGCACGTACCAGACCTGCATCTGTGCAATCCCATTTTTAGCCAAGAAGCAAGGGCTCGTGACCGTCACGTGCGACCCGAGGAATTTGGAGCATATACTAAAGACTCGGTTCGACAATTACCCGAAAGGGCCGACGTGGCAAGCGGTGTTTCATGATTTGTTGGGTGATGGGATCTTTAACTCTGATGGTAACACGTGGGTGTTCCAGCGCAAGACAGCCGCGCTGGAATTCACCACGCGTACTTTGCGCCAAGCCATGGCTAGATGGGTTAGCCGAGCCATTAAGGATCGACTTTGCACGATTTTGAAGAAAGCTGAGGTGCAAGGTGAGCCGGTGGATCTACAAGATGTGATGCTCCGGCTCACTTTTGACAATATTTGTGGCTTGGCTTTTGGAAGAGACCCGCAGACGTGTGCCACGGGTCTGCCTGAAAACGGTTTTGCAGCCGCTTTTGATCGAGCCACTGAAGCCACGCTCCAGCGGTTTATATTACCTGAGGTGTTTTGGAAGGTGAAGAAATGGCTTGGACTTGGTATGGAAGTTGGCTTGAGCCGAAGCCTTGCTTTTGTGGACCAACATTTGTCTAGTGTGATTGAGAAGCGCAAGGTAGAATTGCTGAGTCAGCAGAAAGATGGGTCCCTTCTTCATGATGACTTGCTGACTAGGTTTATGAGGAAGAAAGAATCCTATTCGGACAAGTTTCTTCAACACGTGGCGTTGAACTTCATCCTAGCTGGACGTGACACGTCATCAGTTGCGTTGAGCTGGTTCTTTTGGTTGGTTATTCAGAATCCAAAGGTGGAAGAGAAGATCCTACGCGAGATTTGCACGGTCTTGATGGAGACACGTGGCGCTGACATGGAAAAATGGACAGATGAGCCGTTGGGATTTGAAGAAGTTGACCGTTTGGTTTATCTTAAAGCTGCCTTGTCGGAGACACTAAGGCTGTACCCTTCGGTGCCAGAGGATTCAAAGCATGTGGTGAAGGACGACGTGTTGCCGGATGGAACCTTTGTTCCGGCTGGATCATCGGTGACATATTCGATATATTCAGCAGGGAGGTTGAAGTCTACATGGGGTGAGGATTGCATGGAGTTCAGGCCAGAGAGGTGGTTGTCATTGGATGGGACAACGTTCATCATGCATGACTCTTTCAAGTTTGTTGCATTCAATGCTGGTCCTAGAATATGTTTGGGGAAGGACTTGGCATACCTTCAGATGAAGTCTATTGCTGCTGCTGTGCTTCTCCGTCATCGCCTTGCGGTGGTTCCTGGCCACCGGGTGGAGCAAAAGATGTCACTCACCTTGTTCATGAAAAATGGTCTCAGGGTTAATGTTTACAATAGGGATTTGAAGGGTGTTTTTGCAACTATACAAAATGAAAAGGAGGGAGAGATTCAGGGGAAAGTGTTGAATGATTTGAAATGCAATGGAACTTAGTGTGGTGTTTCACAATTCAGCCATTGGGGGCTGTAATTTATAGAAGAGAGAACAGGGTGGAAAAAAAAAAAAAAAAAAAAAAGAGAAAAACAATAAAAATAACAGGGTATATTTTATTCATGGTATGTTATATAAATTTATTATAATTCATATGAGAATTGTCAATGGATTGATTTCTTTTATCTTAGGGTGGATGAATGCTTTCTCTCTCAGCTCATCTTGTAGAATCCTTGCAAATATTCATTTGTAATTCTTTATTTCTTCTTTATTTTCATGTTTCTATTTTATTTTCACTGCTTTCAAGACATTATTATGTAGTCAGACCTAAACTCACATTTAACAATGTTGAATGATGATGTTCATAAAAGAACACACCTGACGTTTTGATTGGATTTGAATGTCCTAGCTGGTTCATGTCCTAATGATGATATGCTAACAAGTATGTCATAATCACATTCTGGTGGTATTGTTTTTTAGAGAAATATTAATTGTACATCATTTTTTATGTCCAACACTATATTTATGTACAATTTGGATATACTGTGTTTTTTTCTTTTTTTCTTTTCTTTTTCTCTTCTAGTTACATGATAGGTTATAAATATTTCATAACATGAACCAATGGTAAGAGGCATTGAATCAGAAAGAAACTGTGAGCCTGCGACCTATTTTCTCAGCTGAGTACGATGAGGCAGAGTTTTTCTTTTTTTGACAAAAATGATGAGACAGAGTTGAAAAGTCAAATAACATTGTACTCCTTATTCTAAGTATAAATATAAATATGCTTGAATGAAGTTATAGGGGCAAAATAACCCACAAACTATCTATACAGAAAGCATTTAGATCATGGGACAAGGCATGTTAATCCAAGATTTCTTTCTGGTAAAAATATAGAAGCCTAGCTATTTTGATCAAAAAATTGATAGTGACTCTTCTATTTCAGCAGGGTGCTTATATTGACATATTTGGTCATCTGAATTTTGTTTCACCTTTACTTTTCCCTCTTTGAAAATCTCTACGGCTTATATAGCGCTACACCTTCCTTGACATCGTCCTAACATTCTTCATCAGTCAAGAATTTTCTCACCAGTTGAAAAGATATTCCAGACCAAAGTGCCAATTAAGTACAACACAACAGAGACTTTAAATACATCATTCCATGAACCTGCAACAACAGACGGTTATCAAGCTGAACAAGAAAATAGTTTTGAATGCAATAAGTTAAGAATTCTAACCTCGTTGGAGTATGTATCCAGTCGCAGCTGTACCAAAGACACCGGCAAGCACTCCTGCGGTATTCGATAGTCCCAATAACACTCCCTGGTATTATAAAATGGTTTGCATTCATATAGAAACATAATGGATAAATATAATAAAACTAGAACAAACTTGTATAATAATAGAAAACTCAAGATTTCATGCATCAAATAAACTTGTTACTGACAATCAACGCGTTAATGGTACTAGTTACTCATGACGTGATGACTTCATTAATCACGAAACAAATTAGAGGGGGTATAGATGTTTTAAATGATTGACTCGGACAAATGCATAGTAAAATGATTTTTGGCAATTAGCATCAGGGCTGAGTGTAAAAAAAATCCTCGGCGGTGCAGTTCGCAAAAGAGGTCACCATAATTAACTTGAGCAAGAAGACAGTAACAACTTATTAACTTAGTCTTTAGCATGATCAATTGCTTCATTGCTGTTTTTTTACATATTTTTTTCTATTAAAAAAAATTATAGAAACTTCTTATGTTATATTAGCCATGTAACAGTTTATCGGTCCTGGTAAATGAATAATTAAAATAGAAACTCACAGCATAGCGTGGTCCAATGTCTTGGTGATTGGAATATAGACCAGATTGTGAGAATGCATCACATCCCTGTAAAGAAAATAATAGATTGTGTAAAAATGGTAACGTGTTTTATTGGCATCTACATTTTATATCAGAATGAATTAAGGAAGATATGTATTTTCAAACCTGACTGCAAGCCATACACAATACTGCCATGGCGGGTGTTCTGACATTGCTTAGCTGTGTAAGAAAAAATGCAGGACCCAAAAACCCGATCGATTGCATGATCTGCCAAATAAAGGAAATAGTTAAAGAAAAAATATTTTAAGAAGTAAAAAAGGAAGCCAATTCCATTGTACATTGCCATATAATCAATATTTGCTTCCACATTAGGCAGTTAGTTGTAGTCTAGGGAAACAAAATGTATATTATTGAGCACACATATAATAGTTGTACAGCAGTTGGAAATGTATGAAAAAATATAAAAAACAAAAGTATGATTTGCTTGCCTTTCGAACAGTTGTTATGGAAAAACCTTTGCTCACAAGTGTGTCAGCTATCCAACCTCCTATATTTGCAAAAACAGCCATGGTTAACCATGGAAGGACACATAATAGTCCAGATTCCGTGAGGTTGAACTTCAGAACCTGAGAAAATAACACAAAGTTCATTCATCAAATTTATCTATTTCTATCTATTTGATTACATCACCTAACAGTTCAAGTTAGATCAAGACAATGATCACAATCTTGTGTGAACTTATCTAATTTGATAATATCAGCATTTGAGTGAGGTAAATTTGCTTCACATGTCTTTAGAGAAATTACCAAGCGATAATATAAATAGTTGTCTGCTCAATTTTGACATAGTTGAGAGCAAATGGTAAGATGTACCTTAACATCAAGGTGTTGACAATAAAAAAAAAAAAATCAACATTTTTATCTATGGACAAAAAAACTGCAGCCAATTGAAGCTCAGCTTGATTGAAAACAACGAGGAAATGTATTGTACAAAATTCTACAAGTTTCAACGAGGAAACTGCAGACAGTTGGATGTGTATGCCCCACCTTCACAGGTAGAAAAAATATAAATATTTCGTGACTATCATATAAAAAAACCTAAATGTGGCTTCATTCCTAAATAATATATGAAATATTATAAAAAGTATCATCAAGAACATTCATATTCTAAAATGCATTAATCAATACCATACCAAAAAGAAAAATTAAAATAAAATTGAACAGGTAAGTACCTGATTGTAGTACGTAGGCATCCAGGTTAATAGAATAAATGTCCCCCAATTGTGGCAGAAGTGAGAGACTATTAAAGCCCAGACAGGTGCTTTTGATAAAATCAATTTCCAAGGAATAACTGTCACAGGTTCTTTTGATACGTTGCCTCCAAGTATGAGCCTTTTCTCTTCATCCCCAAGATTTGGATCATCCTTTGGTGTACTGTATGCCTGGAAGTGCCCAACAAAAAGAATTACAAAGCATCCCTCACATTTATACATAGCAGGGTAAAATGCCAAAAATATGTACAAGATAACATATTTACTCATGCATCCAGTCAAAGGAACACTAACTCGAATAAACATAACTTTTATAATTATTTATTGGTCATATCTCATATACTCGATCATATTGCTCATAGTGATAAGTGTGCAGGTCACTCAAGCTTACAAGTTCAGCGGTAACCTTGTAAATGAACCGTCGTATTTAAGCACAAGTTGTAATCTGTAAACTCTAAGCTTGAATAATAGAAAGGTACTACCGCCGCCCTGTAGTTGGAGGCGTAGGCACAATTAGCTGAACTCCGTGATCAAATCTCGTGTGTTCTTTGCTTGTGTTTTTCGTATCTGTTTACTTTTGAACTAGGGTTGCTATTCTAACACATGTTATCAAACACTTCATGAGACAGTCCCTAACAAATCAGCACAAAACATGATAATACACTTCATACGGTAGGCAATTCCTATTAAAACATTTTCGCAAGCAGAAACAGATACAATAGTGTATATCATTGAAACTGTGAAAGCTGACTTACGTTTCTCAACCACAAGGCAAACCAGATACTGCCAAGTGATCCAAATGAGTAGAACACAGATGGCCATCCAAATTTTTGGATTAGGAAAGGCGAGAATCCCAAGCCTGTGACAGAACCAAGGTACATGCCACTATATACTAGTGCAAGTGATCTGCTTCTCTCCGATACTGGAATCCACTTGGAAAGAATATTATTCATTGCAGGCATAGCAACACCCTGAAAACAAAGAATCAGAAAAATTTGTTGCCGAGTGATAAGAGCAAAAATCATTTCAATTACAGGCACCACATGACAAATGTAGTACAGCAATAGAAATGACCAACCTCGCCAATTCCCATAAAGGCACGCATAACAAGCAGATATGGTAGCCCAAGTTTTGCAGCAATAGGAGTTAAAACTGTTGCAATTGACCACCATACAACTCCAAAACCCAGTACTAGCTTCCCACCAACTTTGTCTGCCCATATGCCACCAGCAATCTGAACCCAAAACTCATTTGGTCAGTTTCAAAGCAATATAATCAGAATGTTATATGTACAGTCGGTGAAATGATAAGGCACTTTGAACATTAGAGCGTGCTAGATTAGTACATGTTATGGCAGTTTCAACCAGCAGTATTACTTAAAAGAGTTAAAATACTAGAAGATTTTTTATATGAAAGTATGAAACCAATTTCTAGTTAAGTTAACTAATCTCATGAATATCACTATATCAGTTATACCTGTGTGAGTAGATAACCCCAGAAAAAAGAGGACTGAATGAGGCCAACTGTTGCACTGTTCCAGTTGAACTGTTGAGACATTGGAAGTATTGCTATGCTCATATTTACCTATCAAAAAATGAAAATGTAAAGCATATCAGTAATGTTAGGTTAGTAAGATTGTGGAAATTTAGAAACAAACGCCTGATATGGTTTGAAAAAAAGTCTAAATAATAACTTAAGTAAATCAAAGGTAGAAATTTGAAAACAGTATTTGAAACTTGGCAGTTATATTTCTTTTTAATAACCAACATCTACAACGAAAGGTGAAATGGCCTGTTTTTTTGGTATAATTAGTTGATGGAATAATGAATCAAATTAGGCTACTAGGATCAATGATCAACTAAACACCTTGTCTCTATTCAAGTAACTAAACACCCTGCAGTGAAAATCGAATGAACTATGTAACTGAAACCAAAAACAGAAGAAAACGTTACTCACACGATCCATATTACAAAGCAGGAATGCTGTAAAACATAGCAGTACAATAACCCATCGCTTAGGAAACTGCTGCCACCAAGGAGATGTTTGAAGCAGATTTCCTTCCAGAAGAATGGCTTCACCGGTCCCATCAGTTGGTTGCAGCCCATCTATATTCGGTTCTGCAAATTCGTACTCCTCAGCCTTGTAACGAACTTGAAACTTATTTGCTTTCCTTTGTTCAACATTGCTACTGCTAAAGGTTGATGAAGAAAGGTAACAATGACTTATTTTGCAAGCCTTTAATTTGATGTTCAAGCCGCGGCTGCATTGTCGTGATAATGGGGAAAAAAGCTCCCTTTTGTTATCGAATGTTTGTATTTGTTTTGAAACTCTCTCTTCCAAAGGGGAATCAATATGAGAACGTGTTGCATTAGGGCATCTTGAAAGAGAACCCTTCGCTACGCAACCACCACACCGTGTAACCGTTACACCAGAAACCGAAATGCCTACTCTTTGATGTGAAATATCCTTTTGTGATCTATACGAATTCCCTGCCAATACCAAACAATGTCTTAAATTTTCTTACTTTACAATAGTTTACAACCTTATATACAAAATCTTGATTTATCGTTACAGAAAAAAACTAAGCTTGAACGAAATTGAAAAAAAAAACAACGGCTACAATCCAAGTTCATCCTAGTAGATAATTTTATGAGAGCATCATTTACATTTCATCCATTTAAAACACAGTGTTGGTCATTTAAGTATGATATCAATTATCATACAGGGTAAACTCCTAAATCCATGTGTTTTATTTTTCCAAATTAATACCAGACCCTCTTAACTCATTAACTAAATTAACTTACAGAATGCACATTCTAGCTCTAGGAACATATATAATGTAGTAAATTCCATTTTCCATTGACTGATATAAATAAAAATATATTTTTTTAGTCTGATGAGTCACAAAAATATGTATTTTAGTTAATAACTGTAACTAACATAACCGTCCATTCATATTTTCCTATCTAGTCACATGAAATATTAATTTTATATTTCGATTTCTATTAATTTTCATATATAATTTTAAAAAAATAAAGATATATAATTAAATGGATGTTTACTTCCATTTCTAGAGTATAGTTACTACATTTGTGAGCATAAATTCAATTGCTATTAAAAACTTATTAGATAATATCTTGTGAATAAAAGTAACGAAATCTTATGAGTAAAAATATGCATAATTGAGAGAAATGCAAGTAAGAAGTGAAGTGAAGTGGGAACCTGAGGCAATGAAAGAACCGAAATTGCGGTTGGAAATCAAACCGCTCATAGCCATTGATAGTGAATGAATGATGAAAGTGCACACAGCACAACGACGTCGTTTCTAAGTGGAAAGTGTTGTTACTCTGTTTTTATCTATTCTTCTCTTCTGTGAAAGAAGAAGAACAAGAAAGAGGATAATAAGCAAATAAAGCACAGAAAAACACTCTATTTTGTTATTTTCCCAACGACAATAAACTATTCCATCTTTCTTTTATTTATTTCTGACATACATTTTTATAAAATAATTATATTTTATAATAATTAAAATGAAAAATTTATTAATTATTATTGACTTCCCATCTAACAACAAATCATCGAAAAAGCAAGTTCAAATGGAATTAATTCTTATTACTTACTCCATCTGATCACTGTTATAAGAAAAAGTCACTTTTTAGATGCATTGAATAATTAATGTATCCGATCTATAATAAAGATTGGATATATTAATTATTCAATATATCTAAAAATTGAGTTTTGCTTATAATAGTGATCGGAGGGAGTACTTTTCAATCAAATTTTGTATTACTATTTCTTAATAATCAAATGAGATGTTTATTTCATGGATGAGAAATGTATTTTTAAGAATAACTTAAACTTTTTTAAAAACGTGTATGGTTAATTTTTATCATGTTTCTAAGGTTATTTTTAAAAATGAGTGATATGAATGGTGGACTTGAATTTTATTTTCATCTTCTTGAGAATATTTTATTCTCACCTATTTCTTTAAGAATAAAAGCATGGAAAAATGTACTGTCAGTATAATTCAGTTGATAGAACAATGCATTATTATATATAGAGGTTGGAGTTCGAACTCCGAACATTTATACCAAAGTGAATGTTATTTTATTTCCGGCATTTATACCATAGAGACAATTTTCTAAATTTATGACAAAGTCATGCTAACTTGTGTCTTAAAGGCACATATTAAGCAACACAAAAATAAAGATATTTTTTTAATATTTGTGCATTCAATTAATTCAAAGTTGAAAAATTAAATCCAATGCATGAATTTCAACAAAAAATTTCTATGTCTAACTCATCAATGTGTGCCTTAAAATACAAATTAACATTTTCCTTATAACAAATATATGTAGCCTTCATATTCCTAAAAAAAATTACAAACAAGAGTTGAGTAGTTCAACTAATTAAAAATTTAAGAAATTAAAAGAGTCAAAGGTCTCAAGAGAAAGAGAATTTGTAAAATACTAACAACTAAATATCCTTATTCAAATGTACATAAATAAAAAATACGTAAAAAAATCCTAGTGTGGCGTTATAAACAAGAGATGGGGAGGGTCTAGAACATCACACGTAGCACATCATCCTCTACAAAATATTAATTTATAATTGCTGAGATACCCTTCCTCCGGACGTGGAAGTGACTTCAAAAGTGCTTTTACTCTTTTTAATTATTTAACTAATTGTTTTGTCAACGTCACCTTAAAGTGCATATAATGGAAAAATAATTGCCAAAATAGTGAAAATTCTTATTGTCGTTATTAGTGTTATGTTTTTCATGATTTTTTTTTGGTTGAAAAATCTTTTAAGAATTGATGGTATTTTCATATTCATGCCTGGAATATTCTGTTTCTGGACCATGGCTATTGTCGAACGTCAAAAGTGATTTGTCATTTTGTATATTGAACCGTCGGAGATATTATTAGAGTGACCAAAAAATAATTTTAGAGGTAGAGTTACAAAAATTATCCCTTGGAAAATTTGAAGAATTAGAAACTGTCATATACCTTTTTTTAGAGAGAAACTATCATATACCTTTTTTTAGAGAGAAATAATCATATTTATATACCAGAAAAAAGTATATATGATAGTAAAACACATAAATTCCCTACAAACTCCAATCTCATCATCCAAATCTTTTCAACAAAATCACGAATAAGTATAATTAATCTTATTAATTTATAATATAGTTTGTATTGGGTGTGCTTTTGTTGTTAATTTTAGTAAAATATTAGTGCTTAAAGTTAGTTTATAAATTTAATTTTTGGTTAGTTTATGATATTATATTTGAATGTTATTGCTGTGAATGTTGTTTATAGTAGGATTATGTACGATGTTGCTGTGTAGAAGTTGAATTAACACAATGAATATTTCATTGTTTGATAAAATGCTAAAATGAATGTTTCAATGATTTTTTTTCTTTTGTTTTTGTGGAGAAATGTCTGGGAACTCGCATAGAAGTCGACTTGGCAAGGAGACTATGACTAATAGTGGTAGGTAGAAGAGGATGGTGGCAAACCCTCATATGCCTAGGAGGGGAGGGGGAGTAGCCGCGTAGGAACCCGGATTGTACAGAGGGCTCACACGCGCGGTCAGGACACCATTTACGATCTTGCCGAGCAGCACCATGTTGATGGGCCATATGATCCCTATTATCAGGCGCCGGAGCCAGAGCTACAGGAGGGCGATGAGAATGAGGCAGTCACATATACCTTCCATGTAGAGCCTCCCTTCGTGGAGGTTATGGGGAACTATCAGTGTCATCCGGATACGTGCGTCATGTTGCAGTGTCGCCCTGGACAAACGCTAATAATGTAAGTATTTTTATTTTTTTAACTTTTTATTTGTCAAGTGTTATAGTTGTTTTTATGTTATTGTTAATTGTTTAATATCATTATAATATTATTGATGTATAGTGTTAAGTGATTAAATGTTTAAGTGTTTAAGTGATTAAATGTTTAAGTGTTTAGGTTTTTAAGCAATTAAGTGATTAAATGTTCAAGTGTTTAATTTGTTTGAGTGTTTAAATGTTTAAGTGTTAAGTGTTTAATTTGTTTAAGTGTTTATGTGTTTAAGTGATTAAATAATTAAGTGTTAGGTGATTAAGTGATTAAATGTTTAGGTGTTTAAGTGATAAGCGATTAAGTGAATAATTTTACACTGTTAAGTGGTTAGGTGATTAAATGAATTGTTATATGCATATTAGTTTATTTGTTTGTGTTTCAAATTTGCTCTACGCGCCAATTTCGATGCATTAATCATGGGCCAAAGTTGGGAGAACTTAACGGCCCAACAGAAAATCAGTTATGGTTTTGGGATCCGATAAGGGCGTATGGTTTGCATGATTTGTTGTACACTGAATACTCGTTTGTGATTCATGCCATGATTACAACTTTGTGCAAGAGGTGGCACCCCGAGACTAGTAGCTTTCATCTACCAGTGGGAGAGATGGCCATTACATTGGACGATGCGATTAATCTTTCACACTTCCTCATTGAAGGGTGTATGCTTGACTATGATAGAAAGGTGAGTCGGGATCGTGGAGTACAATTGATGGTGAGGTGGTTAGGTGTTTCTCGGGCTATTTGTTGGCCTCTTTGTTTCTGCTACATTATATTACTTGAAGTTATCTATTCTGACATGTTATTTGCAAAAATCACTACACTAGATTATAACATTATTTATTTTTTCTCTCACTTTGACTTTTGAAACATGTTTACTATTTTCAATTTGCTTATTTTAGTTGTTCTTTTAATATGAATGTAATCAAATATGAAGGTTGAGAAAGAAGGAATTCAGGAACACAACCTGATATATTATTTGGTAAGAAAATAAAGTTAATAGTTTAAATTGGTGTAATTTTTGCACATATTTTTTTGTTGCTTCGCGAAAGGTGATTCCTACATTAACGTCTCGATGAATTGATGTACTTTGTGACTAGTAAGATTCAATTATGGTACGAAGGAGATGAATATCATATATTCAATGATGGAGATTCAATGATGGAGATGAATTGTCTGTTTGCCATCACGGTGGAACTGCATGGGAAAGCGCAATTAAAGTTGAAAACGTGTTGACAAACACACACGAAGAAACTTATTGTTCTTGAGATAAAATGATAACTATTTGTAAGAATAAATATGAAGAATATTTTTTTTTTCTTTAATAGGGGCAAATTACTTTCAATTTATTAAGGGGTAATGTAGAAAAAACAATAGCACCTCTCTTTATTATATTGATTAATCATACACTTGGTTCATTTTTTTTTTTTGTTGAGGGATTTACATACAGTTGGTTCATGATTTGCTACATTTTATTAAATTCGTGTGTCAAAGTATAATTTGTTGGGTCTGAATTATCCCACTCCATCATATCATATCTACATATAGTTGCTCAAGCTCAACTAACCTCAATGTATACGGTACAGTGTACACTCAAAATGACATCATTTTCCAAATTGATCCAAGCATCCCCTGCATCCTGTCTCGCTCCCTGTTTCACTCACCAATACCATGTGACATTGATTTCAAAATTTATGATGTAACAGCAGTCCAAACCCCAACCAGAAACCGTATCCGTATGTATTGCTGTTTCATTTGTTCTCACCTTCATGATCTCATAAATTCCACAGGGTTTAAAGTACCTCTCTTGTTTTTTTTTATCTTCCATCCCTGCTAAACGAACAACGCTGTAAATAGTGCTGCACTTCACCCTCTCATAATGATATACATATACTCCAGATATTCTCAGCCACGATTACACATTCATCCAAATAATTTTGACGTGCATTATTTGCAACAAAAAAGTGTGGGAAGAATTTATTATGGACAGTCTTAGCAATTTCAATTGGAAATCAAAGCAAAGCAATATCTATAAATAAAAGAAATCAAAGAAAACTGACTTAATGATATCAAATGGATAAGCGACCATCAAACTAAGAAGCTATATTATAGATAGTTTGCAACATTCTAAATGATTAAATCATTTGTAATCCATTATACAATCCCACCCACATCAAAAACACCAATTTCTATTTGCTAACTAATTAATCAAACATTTTTCTAATCCATCAAACAAGGTTCTAATAACCAAAAGAGCAACTAAATTTCTTGCTTAACTCTTCCAAACAATCAGAGAATCAAGTCTTCTCATTGTTCTGGAAAATTCAACTTCCACAATTAATTTTCACTGAATTCAACACTGTTACTACTATCAAGTATCAAGTGTGATAAGGAGGGAAATACAAAAAAATGAGGAGATATAAAGAAAGAAGAGAAAAAAAAAAGAAGCAGGGAGATAAGATGAATAATGTGATAGACAAAAATAAGCCAGATGAAGAAACTTAAAAAGAATCTGGATTTGTTACTTTCCAAAAAATTATGCAATTCATTTGGATAAAAATCGTACTAGTAGTACTCAAATTCCAATCTTCAAAACCCAAACTCTGAAATTCAAATGGTTTAATATTCTTGAATCAGACTTACTAATTAAGCTATATATGCTTAATGCACCAAATTTTTAGTGATAGTTGGTTGTAAAAGGAGTTGATTTGTGGTAATTTTTCCTTCACTTTTTGCCACCATACATGGACTCCACCTTCCCATCATTTCCTCCAAGCAACAAATACTTATCTTTCCTTGTCAACCCAGTACACTCAAAACCAAGCACATCACCCAAAACCTTCTGCACATGATTAGCAACCTCAATGGAAGATTTCCCACCAGCCTTGACAGACATCTCTTCTGGTAACCGGTCAAGGAAATTAATCTCATAAACAGGCCTAGGATTCATGAAGAAGAAATAAGGATCCCAGAATTTGACTCCTCGAACAGTGGTTCCAAAGAACATGTTCTGCTTACAATCAACAGCTACAGGCACAATCCTATCGCTCAGTTCGGCAAACAGAGCACTGAACCGTAGCAAGAACGGTTCACGACAAGTTGTGCCTTCTGGACACACAACAAGATCACCCTTTTCGAGAATTTCAGTGATTCTGGCAGCATCGGCAGCACGGTCACGGGTGAGGGCAACAGCGGGGATTGGTGACAGGAAGCGGGAGAGTTTACTTACACTGTAAGTAACACATGAGACTTTACGGCCAAGGGCAATGGCGATGACAATGGGGTCAAGGGCGGTGCGGTGGTTGCAGACGTAGAGGTTGCCAGGGGTTCCTCGTGATGGTGGTGGAGGACGGTTGCCACGGATTACGAGCTTGATGCCAAGTAATTCGTAGGTGTAGCGGACAATGCGTTCAGGGAGAGGGAGGTTGAAGTAGACTCTGAAGATGGAGAGGATGAAGCCGAAGGGGAGCCATGCGAAGGTGATGATGGCGTTGAGTGGGTCTGGACGTTGTACAAAGCGACCGTCGTGGAAGATGAGTCGGCTTTTGAGGCGCTCTAGTGGGACTGGTTTTGCTGATTTGCTTGGTGGCACCATGTAACCTTCCTGTTATTGATCATCAACATTAATGTGATTAGATAAAAGTTTAGAGTTTAGAGATAGTAGTTTTATTGCAAGTATTTCTGATCAATACATAAATATTTGGTCCTTTCATTTATCAAAGGTAAATACAGGGGAAGTGTCATTGTAATTAATTAGAAAGAATTGATGAACATTCATTCAAAAAGACAAAAAGCAATGGTAAAAGTTTAATTTCATGCAATGGCTATGGTTGAATAACACAAGCATGCAAGTCTAAGTAAATAACAAGCAAGCATGAGGGCACGTCAAACACTTAAATTAGGCCTTGAGCAAATTATGAACTGAAGGCTTATTTTTTTTGACAAAGAACTGAGGCCTTTTTAACTTTTTTTTGACAAAGAACTGAGGCCTTTTTAACACTTGTTAAATAATATTATTGTACATAGAACAAAGTGGCATAACAAAGACACAGGAAATTCCAATAAAATAAAACAAAACACAAGAATTCATTTCAGTTTTATTGGCAATTTACAAGGGACTAACAATATGCTCCTTTATGTATTTGTGAAAATAACATTAATTTTTTGGATAGTTTCTCATAGCTCCACTGTTTTTCAAACCATTTGATTTCTCCGAATTACAAATCCGGTGGAAAAAAATGGCGTTTTTGACATGTTCCAATTGTTTAATTTAGGCAAAAAAGTGTTTTGACCCCACCAACCTTGACCATGTTAATGGGAGATTGGATGACATTAGAGTATGGGTTTTGCATCATATGTTATGTGTAAACAGTACATGCTGTCCCTTGTCGGTAAAAACTATAAATGGAGTGATATCGACTACTGAGATTGAAATGAATGGATATTGATGCAAAGACAATAGCAGTAAATAACTAAATACTCCTATGCTTAGTATATAAATGGAGTGATATTGAGTATATAGTAAGCTTTGTTTGGTCACAATTTCAAATGAAAAATATTTAGACAAACACACAAATTAAAAAAATGTGACAAAGCTTTTCTAGTTTAAAAGAATTTCATGTGTTGTGTCCAAATATTTTTCATTTGAGGTTATGAGCTAAGATTTGCTCCTAAATATAAATGGAATTTCCTGGTTTGGCAATGTTTATTTAATGTGTAACACAACCATGTGTCTCTTTCACATGAGCTGAACAAGTTAGCTAGTACCATGTTAAAGGAAGACTAATTGAATTAAACAAAACTATATATGATGACTGTGATGTGATGATGCCAAGTCATCTAACAAATTATATTAAGGAAAGTGAGAGTTAGGCCAAAGATTGCTTTAGCCAAACCAAAATTGGATTAATAAAGGGTATTGTCAATTAGTGCATTCATTCATTCATTCTGCCTTTTCACCGGTTGGGATTGAAATGCTAGCTTTCACTTTAGTAGGCACAGATCGGGAATTATATCCTTCTAGGGTCAATTTCATGTATGCTAAGATAGTAATAAAGGGAGCAGTTTCTTGTGGGCTGGTGAGTAGTTCATAAACCATATGAGTGAATTAATTGAGTAGGAAATTGTGGGTGGCCAATTTCCTACTTAAGAAGTATATGGACCATGACTGCATTAATTAAACAGTGATCGACACTACAGTAGTATGAAGACTGAATGGACCACGAAAAGCATAAGCTGGTAGTTGGTTGGGATGGTTAATAAGGTGGGTCCCACTTGGTTTACAATTGGCAAAAGAAACAAAATGAAAATTAAACCATTCACTCAACCGTATAAGTTAATGCAACAGCTACTACTTCAATTCAAATCCCAATTTAACCCATCATGACCCATGCCCTACGGACACGCCATTGAACATTTGAACCTATCCCATAAATTGATAGTACCATAGGTTAAACGTCACCGACTTCATGGTTTAACACGGTTAAAATATAAATATTGATGATTCAGACAGATTCGGAAGGACCCTCAAGTCCCACTCAATTTTTCTTAAGTTTTCTAGTAATATTTTTCTTCACTAGTAAGAATAAATTTCAATACCACTGATTTACAACATTCGTGCTTAACCACTTGTGTTAGATTCTGGTCTTTTGTTGTCTAATCTTAATATGAATATTTTAATTGCTTTGAAATCAAAAAGGTCATTAAAAATTTGAAAGAAAAGGTACTAATATTAATGTACTCTCATCAAATCAATTATCTTGCATATATACCACGAAAACCTAATCAGTCAATTAATTAATGAAAACAAATAGAGCATGTGCAATGCATGAAAACATATGGTAAATAACTTGGGTAAGTAACTATACCACTCCAGCACACAGCCGACACTAGTGTAATGTTTTACGTAGCAATTAAGTTAGGAAAAATTCTTTTCTTCAAAAGAAAGTTAGGAAAAGTTAACCAATTTTCAAATGTTACATCTAATTTACACAATAGAGTGATGCACTCAAGCATCAAACACATCATTTTTCTATCCAAACTTTATACTATTTAGTTTGTTTGATATGACCGCGTATCGGCAGAGTTATAAGAGTTATTCTTCTATGATCACAAATTTAAATTAATAGTGTTTAAACACATATATAAACTTTTTATATGTGTACCTAAACAATATTGATTTGACCATAAAAAAATACCTCAAATTACAATATGATTTTGATAAATATACTCTCATGCTAAACATGCACTCAATCAAATGGAAACTGTTATCATCACAATAAAAGTTGAAAATAGTACTGTGCCTTTAAACCATTCTAAAGTTATTGAAATTTTTTAAATGTCGTTTTCTTAAGGTCCTTAAAAATTAGGATCCTAAAAATTATACCATCAATTTACATATATTTTAACATCTTACTCATAACTCAAACAGTGATTAACGAAGTGCTTAGATCATTAACCAACAAATTAACTAATTAAGCTCATCATCTATTAATCAAAATATTTACTCATAAACTAATACTAATTATTTTTCATAGACACATTGAATCAGTGATTAACAAAAATGTTGAATGTATAAGAAACCAAACCTTGCAAATAGACATGAAATCATGATCAGTTTTACGATCTCCAAGTCCAATATCAGGCACTTCATCACCAAACTCTTTCACAACCGCCAAACGCTTCAAATCTCCAACAAGCACACCGGGCTTCTTCACAAATCCAGTCGCCTTCTTCGTCTTCGGATTCACCTCGATCTCCGTTCCCAAAACCTTATCCCCGCCGAGATAATCCTTCACAAACGCATCCACCATCACCGTCGGATTCGCAGTCACCACTACCTTCCGTTTACACTTATCAAACACCTCGAAACTCTCCCTCCGTACATCCGCAGCATAAAACCTACACAATCACACATCAACTTGAATCTAACGTGCACTCATACAGACACATATAAACACCACCGCATACAACACTGACACGACGACACCAGTAATAAATTTAATAAAATAAATGATATTGATACATGTCAGACACCAAACACATTTTTCATAGAGATGTCGGCGTTACACTCTAACTAAACACGTCTTTCATCAGAGGTGTCAATACTATAGTCTAACTGTACCGAAACAGATAATGATTGAATCAAAGAGATAAGAGTGAAGTTAGTTAGTTACCTTGGAAGAACAGCGCGTGAAGCGAGTTCAATGTCACGAACTTTGAGACCGGCGAAAGAGATGAAGATAAGTATCTGAATACCGAGAGCTTCAGAAATGAAGAGATAAGCGATGATAACCAACGGAAGGGAGAGAAGAAGGATGAAGCCACGGAGGAGGCTACCAGCTTCAACGGCGACAAGCATGAAGTAAGGAAAAGAGCTTCTCGAAATCAGAAGCGTGCCATCGAGATCAGCGGCAACAGATTCACGCGGCGAAGATGAGGAAGTTTTTCCGTTGCATTCCGATATCGGAGGGAAGCTACGTTTCGGTTTCGGCGGTGACATTTTCTATTACGGTGGTGAGAGGTTTTGAAGAAGAAAGGAACAAGAGTGAGCGCGAGAGGGGAAGGTGAGGGAACGTTTCGGTTTTAAATGTTGGTTCAGAAAGGGCGAATTACGGATTTATCCTTGGAGATTCTCGCGGTTTTTTGTTGTTTTCTTGGGGTTAAGAAGTCATTGCCGTATTCTCTTGCAGTTGCACCAACTGGATTTATGACTAGATTTAATTTTTTTTATTTTTTTTTAGAAAATGACTAGATGTTAATATCATCCGCTATAGTCGTGAGCCAACAAGAATATGTGTACACGTCATTTATATATATATATATATATATATATATATATATATATATATATATTAATAAAAGTATATATTGAAATTCAATGACTCCAATAATAATATATTAAAGAGATTTTAATGAAAAGATAGTGTCAATGACAATATTACTTCTTTTATAATGTGAGACTAACTTATATATATTTTATTATTGGAAAATGCTAAAGAGTGCCATTGTGGCATTGGTTAAGAAGATAAAAATAGAAATATTGTATTGAGAAATGGTGTAAAGTGAAGAATTTAACTTTTTAAAAGTCAAAACATTGTTGAATTCAATATAAATATACTACTTCTGGCTTCTGAGGGCAATGGTTAACAAGACCCTTTATTATTTCTTTTGATCGAGATATGTTAGTTACTGAAGAGAGATATAGTCCTTGTATATTTGTTGTTAACTAATATGTGTTCATTTTTCTTCCTTCAATGAGGTCCTTAAAAGGTTGATGTCCTTGTTAAGTAAATGACCCTTATTGAAGATGATCTTAACAAGAACCTCGCCATGTTAAAAACCTCGTTGGAAGAATAAAAAACCCCTAATAAGAAGTCATTGTTAAGTAAAGGACTCCTCATTGTATTAACCTTGTTAAATCAATCTTTTACTATACCATTTTTTTTTAATAAATCACTCTATTTATAATATTACTTCGTATATATTATTGGGTTGATTTTTTTTTATTTTTTTTTTACGTAAATCAGAAATTTTATTAATCATGAGAGAAACCATTACAGAGGATATGGTAGAATATTTGGCGAGGGACAACTAGATTACAATCAATTCCTTGCGCCTTGTAAAGAAGTGAGGATTACCCAAGTGGTCTCGCGCTATGAAGCCCTAACCTGTACTCCCCTCCGCAAACATTCGTCAACGTGGTCTTTATGATTCCTTATAAAAAATACATGATGTTTGGGAACTCTATATATGCATTCTCAGCATGGACTCCAAATTTTAACCGTTACTTTTATTATACAAAATGTTGGGAACAAATGTTTAGTTTTCAAATTGAGAGAGAGAGAAATATATATTTCCCTAAAAAGATTTGAGATATTTATATTTGGTGCTCAATGCATTTGAAATATGGTTATTTTCGGTACATAGAATCTATGCAAAAAAAAAAAAAAAGGTAAGGGTGTGTTATACCGATTATATTAATTCTAGATGAGTATACAATAATATAAGAGTGATTTATTTTGGTCTTATTTTTTATTTTTTGGGTCAATTTAGATCCCGACGAAAATAAAACTTAAAGTACGTCATGATACTATGGTGAAGACAAATTAGTCACTATGTTACTAAGTTAGTGACTAATTTATATTATTGAAGAAGGCTAATTTATTTTCTAAAAAAAATTATCCTTGTTATAAATTAGCATACATGAATATTGTGAAATAACCAAAATAAATCTTCGCTCGTAATGAGTATCCTAGAGCATTCTTTAAACATTTTAAATTAAAAAAATTATTATTTTAAAAGGTCAAATAGTTCAATTTCTAATGCATTGAACATACAAGTTCTCATAAAAAAAGAAGAAGTTACATTTAAGACACTTAAAGAATGCAACAAGGGTAGTCGTTAACATTTCTCTTTATTTTACATGCTTTTCTACGATCAACAATAAATATTACTCCTTTTGATCACATTTATAAATAAAAAACTCTTTTTTAGATTTATTGAATATTTAATATATTTGATATATATTATAGACCAAATGCATTATATATTCAATGAATTTAAAATACTTATAAATATCACATAAGGGAATATGTTTTAATAACTATCTTTTACGGTTTGCAATAGAGACAGTTGGACATTCTTAACTGCAACACACAATACTTTGACACTTTATTTTCTCTATATTTTCTATTCCTATGACATCATTCTCTTTAAAAACATTTTTCTTATTTTTATCATTACATGATCGGTAAAAAAACAGTGGATAGTTGGTTTGCTAACTTATAGCATATATATAACTATAGGCTAGTTTATAGTTGATAAATTAACCGATTGAATTTATAATATTTGATAAAATTAATGGTTGAAGTAACTTACAAATATGAAATGCATTAAAATTATATATTTAATTTTTTAAAATTAAGTTTATAAGGATAAAATTAAGATAAATAATGATAAGTTAAAAGTGTTAAGCTATAAATTAATTGAATCAGTACATAAACTAGTCAAAATAAGATATAAGCTTGTGAAAAAATATTGATTATCAAAAGAGTATTTTTTTAATCAAATGAATATATAAGACATAAACTTTAAACTTCAAAATGAATCTTATCAACATGTTTTTGTTTAAAGAATGATACTTTGTTTTTAGGGATTTAAAGAATGAAACTTATCAACATTGTTACTATATCTTATTTCTCCTTAAATTAAGATCGACTGCATTTTAAGGGGAGTTGTATCCAACTTTTGTTAATCTTCGTACACACAGAGTAGGGACATGCATGGAGGATGGGTGGCAGAAGAAATTAATTAGCCTGCTTTGGATAAGATTTTATAAACGTAAACATTCTTTTTCGCCGTTTCAACTTTCGACGTGTATACATTGCAAAAATACGATATATATTTTGAAATAGATAGAGTAATATACAAGGTTTGCCGCTACTCCCTCCTTTCTATATAATATTTGATGAAGTTAACTTTGTCACACATACCAATACAAAATTTTGATCTTAAATATCTTTTATAATTTATTAGAAAAAATTATAAAAATTCAATGTTTTGAAAATAATCATCGAGAGAATTCAGCATCTTATATTTTATCATTTGTCTTTGTATATTAGTAGAAAAATATGGTCAAAGTATGTTATGTGAATAATACACATTTTTAAAATAGATCATTTAAAATTGGAAGGAGTAATATTTTTAATTATTTACGATAAAAAATTATTTAAATGGGATATTTTAAAAATAGTCATTGAGACAAATTAAACATTGTACACCCCCGGTTACTATTATAAGCAAAACTTTACATTTTAGATTCATTCATTAAATGATGTATGTGCTCTCTAACAAAGATCATATACATTATTAATTGAATGAATCTAAAATGCAAAGTTTTGCTTATAATAATGACCGGGGGTGTATATATTAACATTTGAATTCATAGGTTAGTTAAAAAACATGGTAAAAATAAGTTTTGCGGATATTATACGTTGTCAAACTACAACGTACTCCGTCTGTTTCAAAATGAGTGTCACTCTAACCAAAATATTTGTTTCAAAATGAATGTCACTTTACATTTTGAAACGGAGGAAATATATTTTAAAACAGAGAAGTATATTTTTCTAAAAAGTAAAAACTAAATTCAGCATCTCATAAGTCATACTCCCTCTGTTTCAAAATGAGTGTTATTTTAGGCTTTGACACACAGATTAAGAAATGTAATGAAGTAACCATTCGATATAACACTTTTACTAAATTACTTTATAAGAAAAAGACAAAATTAAAGTTGCATTGAAAATTGTGTGAGAGAAAAGTTGAAAAAAAAAATTACAGTTGTATTGAAAATGTAAAATGATATTCATTTTAAAACAATTTTTTTTTACCTAAAATGACACTCATTTTAAAACGGAATTCTAATTTACTTATCAATAACCAAGTTCCTAGTTCCTACAACAACATTTTTATCGAATTAGCACATGAGAATCGGAGGGATCAGAGTCAACAATGGAAAACTATCATAGACCAAAGTCTTCCCTCTCTTTTCAACTTATATGGTTGAGCTACATGTATTTTTCTGTTTCCCATAAGCTAATAGCGAGTAATAAATCGGTTTAAAGTTCGGTTACCACCCATTCTTAATTGCGTGCTGTTTTTGGTTGGTTAGTTGCAACTTCCAACAGAAAAATACTGCAGTGGGTCTTTTTTATTTTAATTTGGTGGTGTACTACGTTTTTGTCTTATCTAAAAAGTTGACTAAACTAAAAGACAGCAATTCTATTCTATTCTTCAAAATTTTGAAAAAATTTAGTATTCTAAAATTTTGTTGGTACTTGGCACCGATATTCTAAATAAATTAATTTAAAGTTAATTACATAAATTAATTAAGGAAGGGTCTTGTTAACTTGTGTCCTAGGGGTACAAGTTAAGGAACAATAAAAGAAAATAAGCAATAAATTTTGTATCAAAAGTATAAATGATTAAACTTTTGTGATGTTGAATACACAATTAAAAAAATAATAATAATTTATCTTTAGCTTTTTAACTTGTGCCTTTAGGGCAAAAATTAACATTTCCCATTAATTAAACAATATTCTGTTGGTTTCAAAATGAGGATTGTTCTTCTTAAAAAAATAAGGATTATTAAAGTTATTGCACGTATTGTACCAAAAAAAATGCAACAAAAATGATAATTGAAAGACCGTTTTATTCTGTTTTAAAAGGGCGGGACCAATTTCGTGAGTAAGCCAAAACACGAAGACCAAAAGTGTAATTAAGCCTACAATATATTATTATAGTAATTTAAACACTCATAAGATTTCATGTAATACATGCTCATATAAAATTATCTTCCATTTATAATATCTTTTTTGAAGGAACCATTTATAATATGTTGTAACTTATTGGATTAAGATTTCCTTATCTATTTGCTTGCCTTACTTCGAATTAAGAGTTTTGTTTTTGGAAATGTTACATTATTTTTAATATATTTTTTTCATTTCCATATAACATAAGTATTAAATATTTATATTTTAAATATGTTTACCCCTACAAAACTTCCCTCAGATAAAAGTTAAATGCGACATTATGATCAATAAACATTTTACCAACTCTTTCAGAAGTAGCTAGTACGAAGTTGAACCCTTCATAAACATAATAACTTCTCAACGGACAGACTATATGCATTCATAGAGTATGAACACAGACAGCTTTAAGCTTATCTATGGATCCATAGAATGTCGTTTCTCTTGAGTTTTTACCAAACAAGTACTTGCCACTCTTGATTTTATTCGTTTATTTTTATCTAATCTTAACTTTCTGAATTTTCAATAATTTGTGATATTTCCGCATGCAACTGCAAAGACAAATCTCTTTATCACAATTTTTGATAGTGCAATACTTTGAATCAATAGATGCGACTGCATTTGGTTTCAATAATGTAGACTTAAATTTGAAGTATACCAACTAGTCAAGCAGACTTCCATAAAATAATTCTTTCCTAACATGCTGATGATTGGTTTCTTTTACACAATTCAGAATTTCAGATTATAATCAATAGATGGACGTTAATAAATTGGTTCAACTGGTTTAGAAAACCAGCCAAAATCTTGGTCCAAAACGGACTTATCAAATCGATATCTAATTAAGTTAGAAGACTCCGAATACCATTAGTCATCGACGATTCCAGACGTTTAACGGGTACCCACGGGTGTAATATACAGGTATTTAACATAACTAATGATCCAAGTAATAAGTTAAAACGCGAAATTTTGTGGCAGGCCATACAAAGTTCAAGTTATCGATCCCTCAAAAATAAAAAAGGCAAATTGATGATTACTGTCTCATTGTACATAATCAAACAAATTGTAACATCCATCATCAGTCTTCAGAAGGCTTCTTCCACTCCACATTCAAGTAACTCTCTAATTTCACTTCGAGACCTATAATTCAAAAATATCCATAAGACTAGAAGTAAAACAACAAAACATAAAACAGGCACAAAAGGAGAAAATGAATGCATAATGAAAATGGTCAAAAGTATCAATTGAAAATAGTAAAAAGGAACTTACTTCCAACAAGTTGAAGTCAAATTTTCGACATAAGAGAATCGACATAGTTTGCCCGAAATTCTAATTTACTTTACTTTATTTTCTCTCTGATTATAGATAACTGCTTGGTCATCTCCACCATATGCTGATATCAAGGTATCACCATTCTCATAAAGGCACAATGGCAACAACAATGGATTACCGCATTTAATTGGAAGGTTATGAATATCAAGATTAAAGTAGTTAACTCTAAATAATTGAGACCAAGATTCTTGAAATCCAAACTCTTTCATTTGCCATATAACAAATTCAGTTTGCTTGAAATCATGTGAAAAGCAAAGTCGGTCCAAAAGAACCTGAAGAGTTGGCTGAAAGCATGGGATCTCATCAAGACCAGAAGGCAAACAAAATTGCATGTATGTCTCAGTTGAAAGATCAAGGGAAACAATCTTGAATTGATCAACATGAGTAATAGACTTGTGATATAAAAAGGATAAAAATAGTTTTGAATAGCCAACCAGTAAATAGTGCCTCTCAAATATACACCATTATTAAATGGAGAGATAAGAGGAATCAAAGGAAAACTGTTAATATTTCTCCAACAATCATCACTCAAACTGAGAACTCTGACATGACTTCTCCATAGACCATTGTTTTGTTTTCCTCGTCTTGTATTGCGCGAAACTCCTCGTCTTGTATAGCTTAAACGACGAATAGCGAGCTGAACTCTAAAGATGGTTTTATGATCACGATGTTTATTTAATTTTTATTAACATCCAAATGTTATTAAAACTCAAAGTGTATAAAAAATACACCCTAATTGAAAACACTGCACTCAGGAAGCTAATACATCATGAAGGGAACTTACTTCAGATGAGTTGAAATCAAACTTTCAACGTAAGAGAACCAACATTGTTGAAAATTCTAGCTTTCTTGACTCTATTTTCCCTCTGATTATAAATAACTGCTTGGTCATCTCCACGATATGCTAATATCAAGGTATCTCCATTCCCAGAAAGGTACAATGGCAACAACAGTGGTATACCCCATTTAATTGGAAGCTTATGCATTTCAAGATTAAAGTAGTCAATTCTAAATAATTGAGTCCAAGATTCTTGAAATCCAAACTCGCTCATTTGCCATATAACAAATTGAGTTTCCTTGAAATCGTGCGAAAAGCAAAGCCGGTCCAAAAGAACCTGAAGAGTTGGCTGAAAGTAGGGTACCTCATCAAAACCAGAAGGTAAACAAAATTGCATATATGTCTCAATTGATAGATCAAGGGAAACCATCTTGAATTGATCAACACGAGTAATAGACTCATAATCATGAAAAGGGTAAAAATAATTCTGAATAGCCAACCAGTAAATAGTGCCACTTAAATATGCACCATTATTGTATTGAGATGTAAGAGGAATCAAAGGAAAACTATTTTATATTTTTTTTACCCGTAAAAATTTCCTCAGATAATGACAGCTACAATATGAACAATACACATTGTCCCAATTTTTACAGAAGTAGCTAATTTGGCAGAAGTATGCTTAGTTCTTCATTATAAATTTGATGAAGATAAATAAATAAAAATATTTTGAGAGAAAAGATATGTGAGAGAACCTTTTTTTCTATTGCACTTGAGAAGACCTCTAGTAGGAGGTTGCTAGGAGGTAGTGTCACTATAAGGGAAAACTATATCAATTCACAAATCATATTGTATCTTATGATTTGACCTCTATTAATTTTTCAAGGTGGTATTAGCCCCAATCAAGATGGAATCACATATGTCAATGAGGTTCAACTTGGAAACAATAGAGTGACAAGCAACTGGATTTAAGTCCTTTGTGTGTATGTTTGAAGTTGGGCAGAAGGTGAACAATACTAGATTATATCTTATCACGAACCAAATGACATCCCAACTCAATATGCAGATTGACTATCACAATAAATTGGGATGGGAGGAGTATGCAGAGAAATATTTCGTCTCAGACGAAGAATGGGAAATGACAGTTTATTTCTTAGATTTCCAAGAAATATGAGATGAACTAAGAAGAACCGTTGAATCATGTGACAGACTTTTTGGAATCTATGCAGGCATGCATGCAGCCCAATCACTATCACTAAAAGCAGTTAATCGATTCTCCATTATATACAAAAGATCAAGCATTTTTATGTCTTCGGGATTAGATGGACGTATAAGCTTCCTTACTGTAACTGTAATGTGTGTATATTGATTTCAATGAGAGCAAAATAAGGTAGTTTAAACAAATCGACAGTATGATTACGTGAAAATGACTAGGGATCAAGAAAAAGAAGATATAAAGCTTTCATGTATGATTACGTGAAGATACCTTACAGAACAAGATACTTTGAATCGAATAGATACATAAAAAGTGTACAAGATTGAGAAATCCTCCAACAACATGATGCTAAGAATTCCTCTGACATATTTGCTGATGGAATAGTCCTAAAACAAGATAATGTCTTTGGAACAGGTGATCAATTACACACACATATAATTAATATAAGCTTCTTATATATAAGTGAGATATTATGTATATGAATTTCAATATAACTAAAGATCCATCCTCAAAATAAAAAACATAACTAAAGATGCAAGTCATAAATTGAAACGAAAGAAATTTAGTTGCTGGCCATAAACAGTTCAAGTTATCAATCCAAAAAAAAAAAAAAAAAAATTGGCAAAATGATGATTGCAATTTCATAGTACATAATCAAAATCTAACAAATGATTCTTCCACTCTATATTTAAGTAACTCTCCAATTTCACTTTAGTCCTCATTCAAGATAGATTTTCCTACCATACTTCCATGTGCAGCCAATGTGCTTGGAGTTGGAGCTGCATACCTATAATCCAAATATATACATTCAACAAAACATAAAAAGAAGGAAATATAGCAGCATTCAACCATGATGCCATTAATCTGAGCCTGTTGTACTGACTATAATACCATGGTTGTGTCATTTAAAAATAGATTCTATTGCAATATCAATATCGTTAAGTGTACGAATAAAATAGTTCTCACTATCAAAATCAACATGGATGTGCTTGAACTAGGGTAAACAAAATTAGATCAAGCATAATATCCACCATGTATATTTGGCATTAGGATCACTATGTCTATTCAAAAAAGGTTTTTTGGAATCTGAGGGAGTGTTTTGCTCGCTGAGGTGGTTCAGGGCTGATGTATGTGTCGTGCCGTCTTTGTTTTAGTTTCATTTGTATTTAACATTTTCTGTAACATCCAAGAAGGGATCAATCTTCTTTTATGAAAATAACCTTCTAACTTGTAATTCATAAAAATTTATATAAAATCAAAACAAATTCATTCAATCTGTAGTTTGGCAAACTATTAACAATGACCAAAAGATAATCATTCACACATGTTATGTTATCATACATGACAGATTTTAAAACAACATACCTGAATTAGCATAGAATCAATTAAATAGTAGTAGAAGGGAACTTACGTTCAAGGAGTTGAAATCAAACTTTCAACGTAAGCGAACCGACATAGTTTGTAGAAAAGTCCAACTTTCTTCACTCTATTTTCCCTTTGATTATAAATAACTGCTGTTATCACGATTTTGGTATCAAGTCATTAATTAGACTTGAACCTTTCAATCTTTGATATTCTCTATTTTTTTTTTTTGGAAGGGTAAAATTGAGAAAACCCTTAGAAACTCTAAGTTCGGGGGTCGTTTTCGTTACGGGAAGGTGTTAAGCACCCGTAACGACTATAGTATTCTACAGGATCCGCTTTCCTAACTTTATGTCTACGCTTTACTTTTATGCTTATTTATTGAAAAAGAGAGTTTATTTAGGTTAAGGATTTGGAAAGAAAGTGTATGAGATTTCATTTTATTGGACTTGGAGAGGTTTTGACCTCTTGCCTACATACCCTTTTAAGGGATCATAATTCCATGTAGTTCTCTCTCAAAAAATGGTTTTTGTGTGTTTGATTGATTTTAAGTTTTGAAAATGGTTTTGAAGAAGAGAAGGAGGCCGTAAAGGCATGAGACAAGACAATAGTGAATGGTTGGTTCGATTATTAAAGAAAGAGTGTCTAAGTAGAAATTAAGATTCATTGAAGTTTTGATTAAGAAAATAAAGGGAAAATACAATGGGGTGTTGACTCCAAGGTTTATTAGAGAAAAAATTTGAGTTATGGAGTTATTTTTTGGAAAAAAATGATATTTTTCTAAGTATTGCGTTTCCTAAGCATGCATCTAAGCGGTAAACATACAACGTGTGTGCGTGTCGGTGCTTGTGTCGGTGTACATCATTATAGAGAGTCCATTGTCCTTTACACTTTGCCCTAATTTACATGCTATGGTCTTGCAATAAATTAAAAGGAAATTAAACTACCTAGAATTATTACATGTCCACTTAACATAAAATGAATAGGAATGAAATGATGAAATGCTAGAAAGTGGATGAGACATAGAACAAAAAACGGTTAGTAAAATAAGGCATACAAATATGACAAAGAGAGCAAACAAAGGAATATAGGGTAAACGGTAAAAATGACGACAATAACCACAATACAAAGAGAAATGCAATACTTGCAAGGCAAGAAATTAACAAATCATGTTGAAAACAGCGAAACACACACACAAACAGTGGCATTCTCATCATGAAATTGCACATCGGACATTCATACCATAGATCAAGATATCACGAACGGAAAAAACGAGAAATTGCATGAAAGTCAATTAAAGAAAAGAGAATAATCAAGAAAGCAACACATATATTTTTATTAATTTTATAACATGTAAAATATCACAAAAAAAATCAAAAATGTATCAAGAAACACATAGAAAATTTTTAGGAATTTTTAGGAGAAAATTAGAACGAACAGTGGTTCAAACAACAAGAAAACATGGTGTGAATAGCAAGAAAACAGTAAAAACGCAGCTAAACCAAAGGGAACAGGCCCAAGCCCAAACCTAAGGGGTCCGGACGCACAGGAACCACAGGATCGATCCAGGGGATCAAACCTTAGATCCAACGGCCAGGATTGAAGGGAATTGGACCGGTCTTGGACCGGTCCGGTTCACTGGCCTATAAAAGGGAGGAATCGCCGGTTTAATTCATTTGCTATTGCTCTTTCTCTCTCTAAGTTCTCACTTCTCTCATCTCTCTCTAACTTCTCCGCCGGACTCATGAATGAATGGCCGGAGAAGATGAAGATCTGGCCGGAACCTTCATAGGTCCGCCGAAATCTTCATCTTCTCCAGTGAGATCTCCAGTTTCCGGCAACCTCTAATCTCACCAGAACTTCAAAATTTTTACGTTTTCTTACTCGCCTTTAAACCCTAAACACGAATCTAACACTGATTTTCACAAAAAAGGCTTGGAACAACGTAGATTTAGAATTTTCATACGGTTTTTGAAAATTATTAGGTTTTTTCAATCTTTTGAATGAAACCGTTCAAACTTCAACAGATCTACATTGTTTCGTCCTTGTTACTGTTCTTGAGAAAGGAAGATGAAGTTTGAGTTTTACCTGAGTTTTTTATCGGAGATTTTACGAGATTCTTCGGAAAAACTTGATTCTTGGCTCTGCTTTGTTGATTTTGCTTGGGAACCGAAAATAAATCGGTGTCTTCACCGGTTAACTTTCTTCATTTTCCTTGCCGGTTTGAAACTCTTCTTCTTTTCCTCTTCTTCTCCCTGTGATCGGTGCTTGAGTTTCTCACCTCCGGTGAGGAATTCGCGCCTTGAATTGCAGGGATTTCAACTCAATGATGAAGATTCATCCATGAATCTCTGAGAATTGATGCAATTTCTGATCAAATTTTGGTTCTGGAAATTAGGGTTTTTGTATTGTTCTTGGTGATTTTTCTGTTTTGATCCTAGCTGCCAAGAGAGAGAATCTTTCACGTGTTTGTGAGTTGGCACTGATTGAATGGGTCTCCCTGAATTTCTGACACTGTGCACTATTTATAAGCTGCCACTTGTATTTGAGATCCAATGAAATGGTGACACCTGGACTTGTATGGCTCGGCCTTGGACTTGTTGTGACCTAGGGACCTTTCTGCAAAAATGTAAAATTGAGGACTAAACTGCAATTAATAATAATGGACTAAAATGCAAATTTAAAAAGTTTTGGACTAAAGTACAATTCTGGAAACTTGCTTGAGGGACCAGAATGCAATTAAAAATAAAATTGAATTAAAACTGGTAAATTGGAAAAAAAAAAAGTAAAGTGAAACCTAAAATAAAACCAACAAAAGGACTAAAATGAACCAATTACCACAATGAGGTATTTTAAAATACCTCTCTGTCGAAATTTTGACAGGAAAAGATCAGAATGCCCTTTTTGTATGATTTTTTGAAATAACATGCAAGAAAAGCAATGCAATGATTCAGAGAGTTTTCAAATGACCTGTAATGCAAGAGAGACACTTTGGATGATCTTATGCAAGAAAAACACAGGCAAAATCATGATTTGAAAATATCTTGAGACAGAGACAGTAAGATATGCAGATGAAAATAAAGTGAAGATTCAAAGTAACACGACAGTAATTTGACAATTATCAGTGGTAGAAAAGAAATTTGAACGAGTATTTTTTAGGTCCAAAATCAGGGTATAACAACTGCTTCGTCATCTCCACGATATGCTAATATCAAGGTATCTCCATTCCCAGAAAGGTACCATGGCAACAACAATGGAATACCCCGTCTAATTGAAGAAAGGATACCCCGTCTAATTGAAGAAAGGTTATGCATTTGAAGATTAAAGTAGTCAATTCTAAATAATTGAGTCCAAGATTCTTGAAATCCAAACTCTTCCATTTGCCATATAACAAATTGAGTTTCCTTGAAATCGTGCGAAAAGCAAAGTCGGTCCAAAAGAACCTGAAGAGTTGGCTGAAAGCTTGGGACCTCATCAAAACCAAAAGGCAAACAAAATTGCATGTATGTCTCAGTTGAAAGGTCAAGGGAAACAATCTTGAATTGATCAACATGAGTAATAGACTTGTGTTCATAAAAAGGATAAAAATAGTTTTCAATAGCCAACCAGTAAATAGTGCCTCTCAAATACACACCATTATTAAATGAAGAGATAAGAGGAATCAAAGGAAAACTGTTAATATTTCTCCAACAATCATCACTCAAACTGAGAACTCTGACCCGACTTCTCCATGGAGAGTTGTTTCCTTCATCTCGTTCTGCGCAAAACTCTACCACCTTGTAAGTTTCGGTTAAAATGTCACAACCAAAAGTGAAATTCAAACATCCTAATAGAGATTGCCGAAAGTTATGATGATCATCATGCCCTAATGTTTCAGTTCCAACACTGAAATTCAAACCGCATAGCTGACTGTCTCGAGTCCCAAACGCTCTAGTTCCTGTTCTCATGGCAGGGTTGCATACACGAAACCAATACTTACAATACCTTGTGTTATATGAACTGATCAGAAAGCACAGTAATCCGTTGCAAGAATTAACAACCTGGCCAGTGCAACCATGGCAATAGTCGCCGGAAAGAGTGATGAACGAATTCTTAAACAAACGAGCTACAGGTAGGGATTGGACTAGACCAATAAGGCACCTCTAATCTTCGAGTATGAGGCGTGGGTGGTTCTGAGATGACTTTTTAAGGTGTTTTTGGACGAAGGGTGGATCGGAGATGAGAGTGTTCCATGACTTGCTCACGCATTTGAATTGGACAATGGTTTTCACGTTAAGTAATGATAGGATTTCGGCTATGAGATCGGTGGGAAGGAACACAGGTGGTAATGGTAACTTATTCTTTTTCATGTTCTTTTCCTTCTTCTTCATCATCATCATCATCAACTTGTAATACCTTGTTATCTTCTTCAACCTTTGGAAGGGTTTCCGAGTTCGGCGGTTTAGGTTGAAGTGTTAACCCTAACAAAAGCAAAACAATTTGTCCTTCTTTTATAGTAATCAAACCCAGACACCACAAAAAAAAATTGTGCAGTGGTTGATCCATGTTAAAGCAGTGAATTTAGATAAGGAATTAGGGTTACATAAGATTAAGGTTTAAAGCTTGGTTTCATTAGGATTATGTCATTAGACTTATCCAACAATCCCAAGACAAGAGAAGTCTACTCACTGACGTTCATCGTAGACAAGGAGAAGAAGAGAGAAAGCATAAAAATAAATAACAAGAAAGTAAATGAACTTTTATTAGAAAGACAATTGTCACATATTGCATTCCAAGAAAAGATGAATATTTGTGATGGATGGCTACTCTATTTATAGCATACATTTGACTTAAAATCTAAGCAATTACATTCGGGCTAAAAATAGAGTAGCTTAAAATCTAAGCAAAAGACACTCTAGAGGGTGGCACGGCCGTGCCAATGCTAGCACGGGTCGTGCCAAGCTTCTGACTTTAGGGGAGACATATTTTGTCTTCCAATCTTTGTATTTTCGTACCGAATCAGCTCCAAGTCCCTTTCTTTTGCTCCAAGACTCAATCCATCCAATATTCATTCCTGAAATATAATAAAATGCAATTTGTAGTAAACTATCTTAAAAAGGAAATAATATTAATATAAAATAAACTAAAATCTAATTAAAACTAAACTAAATAATATCTAGAAATAGGTAATAAATGACTCATCAAACTCCCCCACACTTGAATCTTTGCTTGTCCTCAAGCAAAAGGCATAGACATGGCAGCAATAAAAAGATTAATATATGACAATTCAAATAAAAGCTTATGTCTCCTTCGAGGTTTCATTTCAATGTACACTAATCACAACTTCAAGTATTCCTTGTGAACTTATTCAACCCAACAACAAGTCTTAAGTGAGTGTGTGTGTGTGTGTGTGTAGTCCAACCCTTTTCTTGCTCCTGTATAAGATAGATATTATGAGGAACAGGTTCTAACCTTAACACTAAAGTGACCGAGAAAAATCTTTTCTTCATTTCATATAAGAGAGGTGGGAGAGTTAAGATAGATTTGATGAATTTATACATTTGGGGGCTTGTAGATGCCTAGGGGCTATCATTTCACATTGGAAGTCCGTGAGGGGGTATCCTTTCCTCCAAGTTTCTATGATCACCCTAAGTAGTGCTACAACTTGTTTACTTCACTTAGGAAGTTCATCTTTTTAGAGGGTTAATTTAAGCACAATTTGTTTGAGAAGTCATCACCACATTTAGGAAGTCATTGAGAGGGTATCCTTTCCTCCACGTGCTGGTGATATCCTTCTGCCCCATTTCGGTTTACACATTTCATCACATTAGAATTATTCCCACACAAACTTATACTACTTTTACTCTGAAGATTTTTAAGGGTCCAGGTTACCATTAAAGCTAGAACTTGTTCCTTAAAATACCTATTCATACACTTACTCAAGGATTGCAACTAGGTGCTATTCTCATTGGAGAATTTTCACAATAAAACTTGATGTGGGTATAGCAAGAATACTTACAACACAAGAAATCACTTTAATGTACAAGAAACGACCATTGAAGAGACAACAAAAATTTATGTCATAATAAAACATTAAAAACAAGCTGCTTATTCATGCCTTTTACAATAAAACAAAACAAAAGAATAAAGTTCAAGGGAGTTTGGAAACACTACGACTAAAGACACTTTATTTAGGCTCCCCCCACACTTAGGAGAAACATTGTCCTCAATGATTCAAAATAAGAGAAATAAAGAAGAAGAAGAAGAAGAAGAAGAAGAAGAAGAAGAAGAAGCAGGAGGAGGAGGAGTAAGAGAAGAGAGGAAGAGGAAATCTCACATTTTGCATTGAGTTCTTATAGGGAGGACCTTGGAGGTGAAAATGGTGCATCATGTTCCGAAGCATTTGGTTATTTTCTTCGGATATGCGGTTGCCCCTTAGGACATCATTCCTTAGTCCCGATAATTTGACACCTTGCCTTAGTTGCTCGGTGCTTATCCTTTCAACCTCGGTTTGCATCCATGTCCATCTTTCATTATCATTGTTTCCTCCGGTTTCATGGTCATGGTGATCCTCTTCTTGGTGCAAGTGTGCACCTTCCTCTTCAATAATGTGCTCTTCATGTACCTGCGAACTATCACCAACATACAACAAATTTTCTTCCACCTCGGTGTTAGTCCGAGATGGGTTAGGAAGTATAATTAAAACAGGCACATTGAGTTTAAGTGTATAGGCCATGGGTGGTCGAGGTTTTATGAATTTCAAAGAGATAAGGGCCTCTATGTTAAGCCTATTGTTTCCCTCAATCTTGTTAATCCATTGGTCTTCACCCACTCCCAATTGCCTAACTATGTCTGTGATGATACCACCTACCACTATCTCTCCCCTACCATTAGACCTATTACTGAGATGGGAAAGGTAATCAAGCATGGAAAAGTAAGTGTTAACGGGGTGGTTGTTAAGCATAGCCCACAACATGAAGAGTTCATCAGTTCTAGTGTTCCCCAATTCAATCCTACCCCAAATTGTGCAAGCCATAACCCTTTGAAGGTACCTAAGCACAGGGTTGTGAATGCTGCTAGCTTCCTAGAAAGTTAAACACATTATCGTGAATGCCTACTACATTCAAGCTAAAAGAATCAGGATATCTACAAGCATGTATAGATTTAGAGATGAGAATTTTATACCTATCCCTTTGCTTGTTGTCCTTGAATTGTATTCCAAGATTCTTTGTTGTAACTTGCTTCTTTGGGGAAGGTCCTCTTGACGAGCTTGCAACTTCTTTACCACCTCTTTCGGAAGCCATAGCCTTGACCTTGGTTGGATTTAGCGTGGTTGTGTTTAGGGAATGTGCTAGTGGAAAGGGTTGGTTTAGTGATGGGGTGAGTGTTATGAGTTGGGTGGTGGAAATTGGTGATGAATTTGTGGGTTTTAGGGAAGGCTACGAATTTGGTTGATTTTGGGTGAAGAAATTTTTGTGAATTGGTGGGGTTTTGATGGAGATACGAAGGTGTGAAGGTTGGTGGTTATGTAGGTTTTAGAAAGAAGTTTGAAGGAGGAGAGATGTTGGTGTTAGAGAATGAGGGAAGATGAAGTGGAAAAAGAAAATGTGGCGATACTCAACTGAGGTTGGGCACGGCCGTGCCAGCTGTTGGCACGGGCCGTGCCAAGTTCCTGGAGTTTGGCTTGGTTTTGGAGTGGCAAGGTCTGGCACGGCCGTGCCAGTGTGAGCACGGGCCGTGCCAAGGTTCTGGAGACCGGAACTTCAAAAATTTTCTTTTTCTTGAATCATTCTTGGATAATTACCTACAAAATAACTTAAAACAAAAAGAAACAAATAAAACAAAAGCAATTAAATGCATGGGTTGCCTCCCACGAAGCGCTTGTTTAAAGTCATTAGCTTGACGGTCAAAGGGTTTCTCTATCCTATACCCAATCTTTCACAAAGGGACAATGGCATCAAACTGACATTATCCCCCAAATCACACATTGCTCTTTCTATAATCTCAGATCCTATGACAGATGGTTTGGAAAAACTCACAGGATCCTTAAGTTTAGATGGCAATTTTTCTTGAATGTTTGCAATAAGTTTTCTAAACTGCTCATCTAGCTTGGACTCATCAAACTCTTGTGGGAAAGGAATTTTTGGCTCATAAGGTGGTGATATGTTAGGCTTTTCACTCTCTATCACAACTTTCTCACTTTGTGGCTTTTCACTCTCTACCTCAACTTCATTAGTCTTGGTTTCCACAACGGGGTCCTCTAATTGTTTACCATCCCTAAGTATAACATCATTCGGTTGAACCTTTGGGTTACCCTTAGGTTGGCTCGGAAGGTTTCCGGAGGTTTGGGAGTGAGAGGCTACTTGATGGCCTACATGAGGGATTTGAATTTCTAGCATTTTGTTGTGAGTACAAAGAGAATCTACTTTTGAGGAAAGCCGATCGAGAGAGTCCTTCAAATTTCTAGCTTGGATTTCAAATTCTTTGTTGTGCCTAGAGTTATCTAATATAAGATTTTCTAGCAAAAGTTCCAAGTTGGATCTTTGAGGGACTCCTTGGTTATTTTCAAAACCAGGTGGTGTTGTTTGTTGTCCAAAAAGATTTTGAGGGGTTTGAAAAAATTGATCGTTCCTAAACCCTTGATTATATTGAGCATAGTTTACTTGCTCAGGACTTCTAACAACACTACCTAGTTGACCAGTATGACCAAATATTCCATAACAAGGAGGCAAAACAGGGGAAGGAGTCCAAGGATAAGAGTTTTGAGCCATGCCTGAGATAAGAAAGGTTAAAGATAAGAAATAAAAAATAAAATAAATAAAATAAAATAATAAAATAAGGAGAAAGGGAGAGAGATTTATATATAAAAAATAAAAAGAAAAGGAAATAAAATATATAAGAAATAAAAAATAAAAAAAAATAAAAAAGATAAGAAAAGGAAATAAAATATTATATATATATATATATATATAGATTAACCACTATTAAAAAGTTAATCAAATTACAATAACTCCCCGGCAGCGGCGTCAAAAACTTGATGAGATAAAACCGCAAGTGCACGGTCTTACCGAAGTAGTAAAATATGAGTATCGATCCGACAGGGAGTTATGAATTCAATTAACTTTAAATAATAATTAGACTGAACGTTTAGAAGGTAGAAAAGTTTGTATTTTTAATTAAAAGAAAAACAACAAAAGAAAAGATAAAAGCCTTGGAATTATTGGTTCATCCTAATGACAAGTCCTTCACAAACCAAACTATTAAACTTATAACCTTATGTTAGACCTAATTTCTCAAGACAGTTTCTCTTTTGTTCCTCTAGCAACCAAGCCTATTTCGCTGACTTGATTACTATTAGATTTTGGTTCCTCTAACAACCAAGTCTATTTCGCTGACTTGATCATTATTAGTTCCCTTGAAGATCGAAACTATATGTCTCAAAGATTGTAAAGACTATTTCGCTGCCTTTACAATCTTTGTCTAAATTCACTTGTTCGAATATCAAAGCTCCACTTTCGTTTTATGAATTGATATTTGAGATGATGGATAAACAATTATCAAACCCTCCACTTTCGTTTCCACAGTTTGATAATGGTTGATCCATGTTAAAGCAGTGAATTTTGATAAGGAATTAGGGTTACATAAGATTAAGGTTTAAAGCTTGGTTTCATTAGGATTATGTCATTAGACTTATCCAACAATCCCAAGACAAGAGAAGTCTACTCACTGACGTTCATCGTAGACAAGGAGAAGAAGAGAGAAAACATAAAAATAAATAACAAGAAAGTAAATGAACTTTTATTAGAAAGACAATTGTCACATATTGCATTCCAAGAAAAGATGAATATTTGTGATGGATGGCTACTCTATTTATAGCATACATTTGACTTAAAATCTAAGCAATTACATTCGGGCTAAAAATAGAGTAGCTTAAAATCTAAGCAAAAGCAGCAAAAGACACTTTAGAGGGTGGCACGGCCGTGCCAATGCTAGCACGGGTCGTGCCAAGCTTCTGACTTTAGGGGAGACATATTTTGTCTTCCAATCTTTGTATTTCGTACCGAATCAGCTCCAAGTCCCTTTCTTTTGCTCCAAGACTCAATCCATCCAATATTCATTCCTGAAATATAATAAAATGCAATTTGTAGTAAACTATCTTAAAAAGGAAATAATATTAATATAAAATAAACTAAAATCTAATTAAAACTAAACTAAATAATATCTAAAAATAGGTAATAAATGACTCATCACCACGCGAACTAGAGAATAGTCATCCCCTAGTTAAATTGAGTTTACATAAACTACGTAAACCCAGCTTACGTTAGTTTACTTAACTTATGTAAACTCAGTTTACGTAGTGTATGTAAACTCAGTTTACTTAACTCAAGGCACTATATAAACTGAGTTTGCTCAGTGTATGTAAACTCAGTTTTAACTCGTGTAAACTGAGTTTACATAAACTAAATAAACTGAATTTACATAAATTTTTTAATTAAAAAGTATATTAGTAAGTTTGGGGTGTAACTTGAATTATTTCGAGTGTGGATAGTATCTGTCTTTTGTTTCCATTGAAACAATAGTTGATAAAGGGCAATTTATTGAAAAATAAATAAATAGTTGATAAAGGGCAATGATGTGAGTGGCGTGTGTACGAGGAATGATCAAATTACATTAATGTCATGTGCATCCCTTTAAAAATATTAATTTTGTCAAAAAAAATTCCTTTAAAAATATCTATTATATACTATAAATAAAGATAATAACCTCTTTCGGTTCTTTTGTCAAAAAAAAAAAACCTTTTAGTTCTTTTGAGCTGACTTTTTCTCTTTTAAAAAATGAACTCAATTTTCAATAAAATTAACACATATAACAAATAGATAAGAATAAATTTAAATATTAAAAAAATGTAACAAACACGATATGAATATATGTATTCTGTTTTTTTTTTCCTTTATCATTTTAAAAGAGTAACAAATTAGATGAGTATATGCCTCTTCAAAAAAAGAAAAATAAATTAGATGAGTATATTTATACTTACTTTTTCATTATCGCAATTATACCCTTAAACAATTTTTCTATAACAATGATTGTTGTTGGTTTCATTAAAAAAAAAAAATTGATTATATGTTTTGGTTATATTGTTGGTGTCATTGAAATATATAATAATGGTTAGTTTGATTTGTTATAACTTGAAAGCAACAAACATTTATATTTTACGTTAGCGCAATAAAAAGAGCGGAAAGACAGGCACGTGAGTGTCCGTCTTTTCACTAGTTAATATAATGTTACATTGTTTTACACCGTTTAATATCATTTTACTCCATGTATATTTTTCATTCTTTTATTATATATATTTTTCAAAATTGATCGTTGAATTGTAAATTTAATTTATATATATTGTCTAGGTAAAATTTTACACAAATCTAAAATAAGTTAGAATGTTACTGAGACACAAGATTAACATACTAACAATGTTCAATAAAAACGCATAAATCATGTTTGCGGATTGGTTTTTAGAGGGTTTTGGAAGGGAGAGCTTTGGAGGGTTATTTCTATATTTTGATATTTATTTGATATTTTAAAAAATTAAAAAGAACAACATCATACATGAACATATATTATAAGTTTGTACTTGGCCAGACTTTACTTGCCTCCCGGTTGATCTCCAGATTACCAGGGCTCCTTCTCCCGAGACCAGAGGGTTAACATAAAAAAAATTATAGACTTAGCTCTCCAAATCCCTCATCTTCAAAACCCTAAAAAAACCAACGGATAAATAGACACTTAATCTTGATGGATCTCAATAACATATCAAATGATATAAACTTTCAATCTAATGATTTAATTTAAAAAATAGTACGTATCGGGTAAAAAAGGATATTGATATGTATAACAATGATGTAAAACTAAATCAATGTAGTTTGATCCCCATATATAAATTTATAGTGACGGCCCAAAAAATCGTTGGTATAGAAAATATATACCTACAGAAAAATCACTGATAGACATCCCAAAAGACAGTTAAGGGTTAGTTCAAATCGACATGAAACATCACGAAAATTAAGGGTGCACAAGGCGAGTGAGTGGACTAATCTGTGGGGACTATAAATTCTGCAAAAATGCAAGTTGTTTGTTTCAAGGTTGGCTTGGGTGTCTGCCCCAACATGAGAAAGATTGTATTATAAAGGTGTCCCATGACCTCTTGTCTGCCAGAAATCGAGCTCACATGGAGGCTGTTTGGGAGAAAGCTGGATGCAATACAGAAGTTGATCTGGCAATGAGTGTTGTTGTAGACACTGTAGTTGCATGTCTGTTCAGCTTGCTGAAAAAGAACTGTCAAGGGAAAAAGAAGTGACGTTGATGGTTTCATGTGCACGCTCGAAATCATTCTCACAGGGAAGCAATTAACTAATGTATGCCAAATGCAATGCTGACGCAAAAATTAATACCGATTGTCAGAGGGTTTATTATATCATGGAATTTATGGGGAGATGGTTTATGATAATGAGTTTGGACACCTTAAGAAAACACAGAGGAATCCTTTAAAACAAACAAAACTCTATGGTAGGTTTTACTAGAAAACAAGTCAATCGCGTTGCTCATTGTTTGGCTCCAGCATCATGGTATTTTGCTAGTCACCGTGTTTTTGAGTATAGTCCGCCTTGTATTATTGATTTGATTTTAACGAAATGATTCGAGTTTGTTATCGTAACAATTGAAGGTCCAAGTACCACATCAATGTTGATTTCAAAAAGTAAGAAAATTTTATTTCTATACTTCATGATAATTGCATTATTCTATAAAAAAAAAAAAAATTAAAAAGAAGAATGACATTGCTATAGCATCTATTTTTTTATAAAAAAATTATCTTATTTTTAGAAAAGAAAATAAAACCTCGGAGTCACCTAATTATAAAACATGACCATATATTTGTATCTTGTATCTTGCATGTTTCTCTTAGGCTATGTTTGGATTGGTGATATGTGATGGAATGGAACGGAATGGAGTGGTACATAATTATATTCCATTGTTTGGATTTGCAAAAAGTGAATGGAGTGGGATGGAATACAATGGAACTGATTCCATCCAATACCACCCAAACCTTCAATTTTTTATTCCCTCCAAATTGGGGTGTATCCAATGGAATAGAGTACCGTAACAAAAATATTACATTTTTACCCCTGTTTTTATTTTATCTGTAACATGTTCCTCCAACTACTGTTCTTACGTTTTTTTCTTCTCCCGTTTAATTTTTTCATTGCTGTCATGTTTTCCTCTTAATTCCTCATGTGCATGCTTATTATTTCTTGCTCTGGTATATATTTTTTTCTCTATGTTTACCTTTAAAAAAAAAAGAACTTTGCTACGTTGATTTTTTTTTTTTTTAAGAAACTTTGCTACGTTGATGTATGACTATATATTCTTCAATTTTTTTTTTGCTATTTTATCAATAATACCTAGTATACAAACTGATGAGTTATAATGAGTTTTAAAGTTTCAACATGCGTGTATATTCCTAGATTTGTTATAGAGTTCTGAAGAAATGCAGTTTGTTAAACATATGGATGGCATGTCTAAATCAAATTAGGATGCTAAACTCTTGTTTAAATGTTTTAACGGTTGAAGGCAATAAAATTTTAGTAGTAATATCTTTATAATAATAGTATTTTTTAAATAAGGGTAAAAGTGGAATAAAAATTTATAACTTGTTCCGTTCCGTTCACTTCACAAACAATGGAATGGAAACATGATTTTGTCACATCATAACATATCCAAACAATGGAATGGAATCTTTGTTCCATTCCATTCCGCTCCGCTGCACTCCATTCCATTCCATTCCGCTCCATTCCGTTATGTTCCGTCAATCCAAACAGAGTCTTAATGTGGTGCAACTTTAGAGGGACATTCAAGCTTCTTTAATGTAACAATAATGTGTGTATGATGATTTTAATGTGACCAAAATAAGGTGATTTAAGAAAAATCAATCCTGCTAGTATAGTACTAATATTCAATGATATTTCTCCAGCCTAAAAGAATATCTATTTTCTTTATATTGCAGATTTTAAGATCATATCTACAGAAATATCGCGATGATGTTATGGTATGTTTGGAGAAGATGGAACAACGAGATGTGGGAGACCGAACATTAGACTATTCTGACAACAATTCCGATGGCACGTGATATCATTTACCGATGGTGTGATGTATGCAACTCGTGTAATTGATGGCAGCCCCCAAATGAAGGATATGTAAAGTGTAATTGATGTCGCCCTATTTGGTGATCAACAATGCTTTGGTGTTGGAATGTGCATCTAGAACGCTCAAGGTTGTTTTCTAAAAGCTTTAACGAAATGGTTTGAGTGTTATCCTACTCCACTAGAAGCAGAGGCACTAGAATTAAAGGAAGTTATATACTGACTTGCAGAATTAGGACTATCAATGGTGCAAATTAAACTAGATTGTAAGCTAGTGATGGAAAACAACATGGGTAGTTCTAACAACCAATTTTGGCCATATTTTTTTCAATTGTATATCACTACTACTAGAACATTTTTCAAACTATAGGATAAATTTTGTAAAAAAGACAAACAAACTATGTCGCTCAATGACGCTCATACACTAGCACGGGTGTCAAAGTTGTATACGTGTCCTATCAGAAATAACGAACCCTAGTCAAACAAGATGAAGGTTATCTAGAAGAGCCATGCAAATGTAGTCATGTGCTTGCATAACTTTTTGAGTTCTTGAGAGCAATTGAATGTGAAAATAAAAATTATTTTTGTCATTCCATGCAATACACACTCAGCATTTATTGATTCTACTTGTGAACATCTAAAGCTTTATCTGATAGTCAGGAGGGCAGTAGGTCATAAAATGTTCAATATATGTAGGAATATCAAAATATAACTCGCAAAAAGACGACAAAACATAGTTCTATTAAAAAATACGGTCTAGGTCGAATTTCACTCTAGTCCTCATCAAGGATAGATTTTCCTACCATACTTCCTTTTCCTGCCATGATTGGAGTATGCAGACCTATAATTCAAAAATATCAATTAGGTTAGAAGTAAAACAACAAAACATAAAACAGACAAAAAAGGAAAAGAAAAAAAAGAGTGCATAATAAAAATGTTCAAAACTTTTATTGAAAAGAAATGAATTGTAGAAGCATTCAACCATGATGCCATGAATCTAAGCCTGTTATAATGGCTATACTAGGGTTGTGTCATTAAAAAATAGATTCTATTGCAATATCAATATCATTAGGTATACAAGATAAAATAGTTCTCACTATCAAAATCAACATGGATGTGCCTGAACTAGGTTAAATAAAATTAGATCAAGAATAATATCTGGTATGTATTTATTTGCACTTAAACAGACAAATAAAGAGCTGAGCTATTGATAAGTGCTAGAAAGTTGTAATTTAAGTGATATATTTTAGGCACTTTTGTTACTTGTTTTACAAGTTATTGAGGGAAAAGCCGAGAAATAAGTGATTATTGCCCTTTTACGCTTTATCTATCTTACTTCACCCATTTGTGCAGGATTTGAACTCAAGACATCAAGCAAAGACAAGAAAATGAAGAAAAGTACAAAAAGGCTGAAAAATGAAGATTACTCGCCCCCAACTCGCCATGGCCAGTAAAAGGCGAGCAATTCCAGTGGCCAATAGAGATTCCACGCCACCAACTCGCAATGGCAAGTGGAAGGCGAGTTAGGGCGGTTTAGCCTCTCACAGCTGACGTGGCACAAACCCAATGGCGAAGGAACCTCAACTCGCCATGGCGAATGAAGTAGCTCGCGAGGCGAGTGAATGCAGACTCAGAATTCTATAAATAGCTCACTCAACCATTTCAGAAAGGAGATAGTTTTATAGAGTTTTATAGTTAGTTTTTCTCTGAGTTTTTCATACTTTTCACTTGTAATATTCTTAGAGAGAGAGATAGGGCTTGTTCTTCATAGAGTGAGAGTGAAAGAGAGTGGATTCTTCATTCTTTGTTGAGAAATCACAAGTTGTAAATGAATTTTTCTCCTTCAATTCATTCTTGCAAGGCTTCCATCACAATGAGTAGCTAAATCTCCTTTGTTGGGATTAGAGGTACTTGATCTTAGCTTAACATGTAATCTTTTGATCTATAAATATATGGTTCTAGCATTTGATTTGATATTGATGTTATTCTTGCACTTTAATCTTTATCTTTGATTTAATTGTGATTGAGAAATACTTTTGAATCTAGGTTTAGAATAACCATCTATCAAAACATAGGTTCTAGACATGGAATCGATGTTTTGATAATCACTTTGTGTATCCAAACCTAAAGCTTTCTTATCATTCAATAGATCGAGAAATCATCGATTGAACGATAAGATCGACTCTTGAATCATTCAATAGTTTGAGACATCGACGATTGAATGATACAATTGATTTCACAATATTGTTTGGACACGAATAGTGTTGTCGAGGGATACGTGATAATATCAAAGAAAAGCTAGAATCCATGTATGATCATTAGGTTACGTGTGACGCTTGATCAAGGAACTCTAATCCTAACAAGTTTCACGCCCTATTAATCTCAATTTTATCGTTTGCAATTGAGTTACTAAAACAAACAACCAATTATCTTTTTAACTTGGAATGGTATTTGGTGTCGAACGGTCCGCGATATCGCACTAGTCCCTGAGGAGACGATATAAATACTTACAATTGTTTGATGCAAAAATACTACATCAACTATTAACATGGTATTAGGATCACTATGTTTATTCATTATATATGTGATACAGTTTTGAGACAAAGAAATTGGCTACACCATATTTCAGGACCCATCCGTTAGAAATTCTCGCGCTCGATATAGCACCACTCAATCAAAACAAATTCATTCAATCCAGTAGATTCCCAAACTATATTAACAATGACCAATAGATATTTTTTTAAAAAAAAAACATACATGAATTGCCATAGATTCAAACAATTAAAAACAGTAGAAGGGAATGAACTTACTTCCAATTAGTTGAAATCAAACTTTCCACGTAAGAGAACCGACATAGTTTGCCGGAAAATCCAACTTTCTTGACTCTATTTTCTCTCTGATTATAAATAACTACTTCATCATCTCCATGATATGCTAATATCAAGGTATCTCCATTTTCAGAAAGGTACAATGGCAACAACAATGGATTACCCCATATAATTGGAAGGTTATTATTTCAAGATTAGAGTAGTCAATTCTAAATAATTGAGTCCAAGATTCTTGAAATCCCATCTCTTTCATTTGCCATATAACAAATTGAGTTTCCTTGAAATCGTGCGAAAAGCAAAGTCGGTCCAAAAGAAAATGAAGAGTTGGCTAAAAGCATGGGACCTCATCAAAACCAGAAGGCAGTGAAAATTGCATGTATGCCTCAGTTGAAAGATCAAGGGAGACAATCTTGAACTGATCAACATGAGTAATAGCCCCATAACCATAAAAAGGATAAAAATAGTTCTGAATAGCTAACTAGTAAATAGTGCCGCTCAAATACACACCATTATTAAATGGAGAGATAAGAGGAATCACAGGAAAACTGTCGATATTTCTCCAACAATCATCGCTCAAACTGAGAATTCTGACCTGACTTCTCCATGGACCATATTTGTTTTCTTCATCTCCTTTGGCACGAAACTCCACGGTCTTGTAAGTTCCACTTAAAATGCCACAACCAAAAGTGAACTTCAAACAACCTAATAGATATCGCCTACGGTAGTCATAATAACAACTCCCAAATGCTTCAGAACCAAAATTGAACCTCAAACTGCGTAGCTGAAGGTTATAGTCATGATTTGTCCCTAATGCTTTCGATCTTGTTCCTGTAGCAGGGTTCCATATACGAAACCAATAATTATGATACTCCTTATTATCAGAACAGAAAATAAAGCATAACAATCCGTTGCAGGAAATAACAACCTTGCAGTTGTCATTCAAACCACCACCGTCGTAGCAAAAGTCACCAGAAACAGTGATGGACGGATTCTTGAGTAAACGAGTGATGGGGAGGGATTGGATAGTCCGCATAGGGTATACCCAACATGGTGGTTTGAGTATGAGGCGTGGGGGCCTTTTAAGTTGTTTTTGGACGAAGGTCGGATCAGAGATGAGAGTGTTCCATGACTTGCTCAGACATATGAGTCGGAGAATGGTTTTCACGTCAAGGAGTGATAGGATTTGAGCGATGAGTTCCTCAGGAAGGAACATCGACAAAGTTAGCTTTTTATTTTTCTTGTCCTTCTTCTTCTTCTTGATGCTCATCAACTTGGAATACCTCATTATCTTCTTCAACCTTAGAAAGGGTTTATGAGTTTAGCGATTGATGACAATGATGAGTAGTAGTGCTTTGTGTTAGCGTTTTGAACCCTAACAAATAACAAAATGGGAGCTTCTAAGGTACACCTAACAAATTAAGGTGTACCGATATTCTGCTTCATAAATTTATAAATTAATGATCATTTTATAAAATAAGTTGTTATTTGTCATTATTTATATTTTAGAAAACACCATCTCATGAGAAAAAAACATCATTTCATTGTTTAAATGAATTATATTAAATTTTTAACATTTTCTCATAAAAAATAATCAATATTTTTCATTATAAGCAATAAAAATTCAAAAAAAGTAAATTTTATTTCATCGATGCTTTTGGTAAATAAGATTTAATTATTATAATTGCCAATGATAGAAAATAATTATTTTTTCTTCAAAAAAGAACCAATTTAATGAATGTTTGGTGTACCGGTATACTCAAAATGTTGAATGTACCATAGAATTTGCCTAACAAAATTATATATAAATAACAAAATATATATAATTTGAGTTGCGGATACAAACTTATTTCTACGTAATCAAATTGTGCAGTGGGCCAAAGTTGTAAATGGCCTAGGCGTTTTTGTTATATTTTTTTACTTAGTTTAATTTTGTTTCCACTGAAACAATAGTTGATAAATGACAATAATTACACTAATGTAATCTTACATCCTTTTAAAAATATTAATATAATGTTAATTATATCAGTGTTATACCGTTTAATATTGTTATATTTCATGTATACTTTTCATTTTTTTTTATAAATATATTCTTCAAATTTGATCATTGAATTATAAGTTTAATTTATATAGATCGTATATGTAAAATTTTACACAAAACTAAAATCAGTATATGTGCTGAAATTCATAAAAATTCACTATGATCTACGTGCAGTAATTTCATTTCAAATCCTTTTAAAATCCTTTTAATTTAACTATAACTTAAGTTCTATAAATCGTTTTGACGTCAGACCAACAGTATTAGAAAGCTAACATCCATACCTACAAGTTTTGTGTTTACACCTAAGACCAATTATGCACCTATCAATACTAGATTTCATTTCAAATTCGGGGCAGAGATGGAAAAAAAAAATCAGAAAAAGCAACCTATATTATTCAACTTCACTTTCATTCAAAATCATCACAATCATCACTCTTAACCTTAATTCTCAAATTCTCAAAAACTAAACCTACAACATGTTAAATACAATTTTTAGAATCATAGACTCAAGATTATTGAATGTTAGTCCCACCCTTACCTTAAGAAATCGATTGCAAGGTTCTCTTCTCGTTCCTCCTCTTCTCTAGGTTTTCTCCCTTTTTCTAAAAAAACTGGTTGTACGTGAAAAACTATTCTGACTTCTCACTTTTCTCTTTTTATAACCTTAACCTACCTATTTTCTCTTAACTCCACTTATTCTCTTAAACTCTTCTAAATTTCCAAATCAGCTCCCAAAGTCTCAATATTCTATTTTAATATATATATATATATATATATATATATATATATATATATATATATATATATATATATATAATACTTCTACACCAAATAACAAATATATTTCTACACTAGATAATATAATATAATATACTACTAAAACACCAACCTATAACACAAAAATAACACACATCATCATAAATCAAATAAATTATTCAAAAAGACTCTAAACTCAATAAAATAATCAAATAAAACAAATAATTCAAAGAGGACGTTACAACAAATAGCATTGAAATCTAAAGGCAAAAAGAATTTAAAAGTTCAAATAACTAATAAAACAGATAGCATTGAAATCGAACATGCAACATGAACTACAATTTCTCGTTTACATACCACTTGAACTTTGAGTAAACACTTTTACAAAATTTGACATAGAAAAATATTTTCAAAACTAAAATACGAGACCTAGTACGAGGTCTAAACAACTTGGGCCCTTGCTTTAGTAGCAGCCCCCTTAGACCGACCATGCATCTAGACTCCTTAAAACCAAAATAAAATAATAAATATGTTTTATTTTTTGATTATTAAAATGAAAATAATGACCAAAGATTGGTTTACCCTTTTATTTTATTTTTTTTAACTATGGAAAACAAATGAGTTTATCGGAAGATACTAAACTCTTATAATATAATGTGGCAAACCTAATGTTCAAATATTAGTTTCACATAAATAGGATTACCTACCTTATGAGGCTCTGATTGACATGTGATGTAATTATGTGTTCATTTTGTTCACTCTTCACAGCTCAACTCACTTAATTGTACAAAATCTTTCGATCGACTTACTTCACATGTTGAACAATCTCAGGGGTCTATAAAGTAATCACCAAAGCATTCCAACTTCTTAATATGCTTGGGCCGAACTTTTAAAGTCCCAACCAAATAACCTAATCTATAAAATTTCTCTTTAAGCATCTTTAATTGCTCATACCAGAGATGTCAAAATTGCATCCATCCGGTCCTAATTTGCGATCTTCTTAGATCGGGAAATAAAGACTTACATCCCGAACCCAAATAAGGAGGTAGGACCTGATACGTTCCCTAAAACACATTCGATAGAACCAAACATAAATTCTCTAAATTTCAACAACAAATAATTTTTTCAGCAAAAATTAAGTCGCTCATAATTTAACAATACATCATCATTCATAATTTAACATTAATACACCAAAGATTGTAATTCAACAACAATCCAATATTAGTGAAATCTAAACACAATATAAAATTACATCAAATTTCTACCAACACTTTTGACAATTATGGTTCAAATGAATCCAAAATTATAACACTACATCTTTAGATACTGTCCAGAAAAACATGGACTTTACATCACGATCATTCTTAATTACCATCACCTCTGGCATCCACAATTTTTCACTTCTGAAAAAATTAGTGGTTATTGAATTATATTGTTATTGAAATTCAGAAAATTTATTCATGGTTTAATCAAATGTGTTTTTATGAAACATATCAGGTCCTAACTCTCGATCCAGGTTCAGAGCATAAGTCCCTATCTTACCGTAAACACAATTAAAGGTGGACGAATTTTATCTTCCGATCCTAAGCTATCATGAATTAGGAATCAACATAGGTTTTAATATTTTTTATCATTTTTACATTTCGAGGTGCGTTAGAGTAATTAAAGGTGCTTAAAATCCCTTAGATGAGATGAAACAAATCTCTTCTAACTTAACCAAGTATTGAGTTTGAATTCAGCCTTGAACATGCAACATCGTTAAAACTCCTAGGGAGAGTTTGTCGCTAATTTGCGTCTCAGCTCAAGAGATTAGTCTTCGCAATTGCGAGCGGAGAATACCCGCTTTAAAATAAAGTAAAAATTAAAGGTGCTTAAAGACCAATTTTCCCTAATCTAATCCGTTTCACCCTCATACGGCGTCGTTTCACACACACCACTCTTCATTCATCTCCCTTACCCTTTGCAATTCCCTGTCATTGAAAATGATTGCAGAAGAGTGAACAAGTTTCCCAGTCACAAAAATTGCCAACTCTCACTTTCTCTCTCCTCAATTTTCTCACTCATCAAATCCATTTCTCTTCACTCCAAGGTACACGTGTTCATCTATGAAAACACTCCGATTCATTTTTTTTTGCATTTGATTTTAATTGTTCAATTTTTACTACATCTTTATTTAACTCACCTTAATTCGTGTTGATTAATCATGGGTTGTCTTCAAAATTTTATTTTATTTACTTTGTATGTTGTTTTTTTGTTAGGATAATTGGAAATCTATGTGATGATTACGAGGTTATGAAATTATGAAGTTTAATTATTATTTTTTTCAGTTCAGAAAGGAAAAGTGTTGATTTTTAAATGTTTAATTTTGTGGTTTTAATTGATGATTAAAAATAGTTGATTTTTGGGTTAGTGATGTTACTAATTTGGTATTGGACTTGTGATTAAAATACAAGTTTGGAATTGAATGTTGATGTTTATGTTGGTTTTGTAATTTGATAATGCTAATCATTATTGCTAGATTGGCACTCGTGAGCAGTAGTACTGAAGTGAGATTATTGATAAGGTTAAGAATAGATTTGTATTTTTAATATGATATTTGCTGAATTATTGAAAGTAACAGGGTTTTAATTTTGAAAATTTTTATAAGGCTTTTCTGGAAAGTGACAACCTGATTTGGGATGCTGCTTTTATGGTGAATTAGTGAATGGTGTTCAAAAAGGCAAAGTTTAGATTTATGAAGATATATATACAACTTTTGATTTAATATTTGATTGATAAAAAATTATGGCTTTTATCACCAGAATTATGGTATCTAGTTGCATTCTAGGAGATTCTTCACCCAAATTTAGGGCAAATTATAGGTTTAGAATTTTTGTGCTTGTGTAATGGTTCCTAAAATTGAGAATGTGATAAATTGATAATTGTAAATTGTTTATTAAATCAAAGGTAAAATTGAGGGATTAGAACCCAATTAAAATTGGTGTTCTTAGTACATAAAAGGGAAAGGAAAAGATAGAAGAAGACCAAGTCGAAAGACTTAAGCCATTACTCTACTTGAGAGTACCAAAGGGGAGAGGAGATACTATGTCATTTTTCTTCATACCCCTTAGTGATCATCATTTCTCTATTTATGCACAATCCAAGCTTCCTTAATTTTAGGTGTCCATTTGCCTCAATCAATAGTGTTATGCCAAATTGCCAAGTGTATTTTCTCATATGCTGTTTTGAATCATAACAGCTTGGTAGGATTTATTGATCACAAAAGTAATTTAGGTAAACGTAAGAGTGATGAGAAGATATACCGTTTTTAGTGTATGTTTGATTACACTTTTGTGAGAGGCAAAAGTGAACATAAAAGTGATTTTGACATGTTTCAATCTCGAGTGTAATTGCTTTTCCGTGTGGATTTGAAGTTTGTGATTTGGAACTTTAACCTCTAAACATGATTTGTAACCTGAAATTGATTGTTCATCACACTTTACGTGTATGTTTCTAAACATACATCATTTTACATTCAAATCGCTTTTAAACAAAATTGAATTTTTTAAAATTAATTTTCGACACCATAAAACCAAACACATAACGAAAGAAAAAACTGATGTATAATACATCCGTGTAAGGTGGAAAAGTATAAATTAAGGAAGAAATTTGATGATAGTTCCTTTTGTAGAAATCGATATATCCGTATGACCAAAAACAACCATGAAGAATCTACTTCTTAGGAATAATTTATGCAATGTTGCATTATTGTACTGCGTTGTTGATGCCAATATTTGTGCTAAATACAGTGTGGTTGCCATCCATAATTTAAGAACAGCAGTATATATTAGCATGCTGTTAATTTCTGTAATGCATCTGTTGCACATATTAACTTCTTATCCAGGGGCCAAATCTTCATTCTGATATTTGACATGTTCTTACCTATTTAACTTGCTGTATGATATACTGTGATGCAGATTTGTGCGGCACTGCAAATTCTCTAAGGGACATCGTGCATTTGAGTAATATTGCTCTTGTAATATAATCCTGATTGCAGAAGCCCTTTGAAGGGAGGACATAACCGAGGTTGTATTGTGTCGTAAAGAAACTTCCGATTTTCACATATTTCACAAGTCAAATTGTTCTCCGATGTCAGAAACTGACATGGCCGTTATTAAACCCGAGGTATGATATCTTTCTGTATAAGTGAATATATGTTTTTTTTTTTTTAAAAAAAAAAAACTATCTAGCCAAAATTGTTAAATTTTGTTTAAGGTGTACTTTTTGGTGGTAATGTTAACTTATTCCTTTGTCTTTTACTTATAAACAATTTATTCTGCTTTATATGATTTGTTTCAAGTAATATTTGATGCATTATTGGATGTACAAATAATTTCAAAAGGTTTACCATTCCGTGTACCAGAATGCATTTATGGCTGTTTAAAGGTTCAGTGTTATAAGTTTGTATTCTATTTTTTATGTTTTATGTGTATTTGTTGACAGTTGAAACTTGTAATTATTAGACATGACTTTGTGAATACAGGTTGTTGCTGTATTTTGTATTTAAGGAATCAATTTAGCACTGAAATGACTCTGGTCTAGTTTTCACCTTAATCTATTTAAGGATGGTGATTATAGGGAGGAATCATCTTTTTAAAATTTACAGTTATCCATGCATGATCTGTAAAATAACAAGGAGTTTTAATGCTGAACCCTTCTCGCGCGTGCACACACAGGCACACATTCCAACTTTGTAAACATTAGATATGCAAAGTCATCTTGCCTTAGGGCTCATACAAGTCACGGCATTATATTCTCTTCGAATCCTTGAGTTTGCTTGGTAGTCTCTTTAAAAATTTATGTATTCTATTTTCTCTATGACTGTTGTAAATGGTTGTGCAGTTGTCTTGTCTGGATTCAAAGTGTCCATTTTACTACTTTTAAACTTACCTATCATTGAATTGTTACTTTGCTTTGTTTTTTTTGGGTAAAAAAACTGACACTATATTGGTATTTGTTTGTATTATCTAGATGATGAAGCCTTATGTGTGGCTTCAAACTTCCGATGAATCAATCCAACAAGTGGAACAAGAGATTGCGATGTTTTGTCCATTTATATGTCAAGAAATATTACAAAAAGGCAATGGAACTTCCAAGAATTGTGCAGTATGTCTTCCTCAACAAGTCAGTCCTGCAATGCTGAGCTTAATTCTTGATTACTGTCGATTTCATCAAGTACTAGGCCGCTCAAACAAGGTTCTTCATTGCTCTTATCTTGTGGATTGTATTCTAGACAAGATGACCCTAGTCCGAACAAATATCACAGATTATCTCACTCGGTGATTTTCTTTTGTATAGGAACGGAAGGCTTATGATGAGAAATTCGTTAGGATAGACACAGAGAAGCTCTGTGAGTTGACATCTGCTGCAGACAGCCTTCAGTTAAAGCCATTGGTTGATCTCACCAGTCGTGCTCTTGCTCGAATAATTGAAGGAAGATCACCGGAGGAGATACGTGATATATTTCATTTGCCTGATGATCTTACAGAGGTGTCTGGTGCTTGTGAGAACTCTGTATGCCGATTATATTTTCTTGGATTTTCAATTTCCATGTCTCACACATTTTGTAATCCAGGAAGAGAAGTTGGAGCCCTTGAGAAACATAACTGATGATCCAAGGATAAGGCTTTTGAACCGCTTGTATGCCAAGAAGAGGAAAGAGCTTAAAGAGCGTGAGAGGATAAAGGTGCTACTCAATTTTTTCCAGCACATTTTATGTACTGTTTCTGTCAAATTTAATTATCATTTGTTAATAAGATATTTCTGTTTCGACTATTGCCAATGCGAAAACAGAAATCAAACAACAAAAAAAAGAATACAACAATACAAACAAAGTGAACACTTATTAGCTCTTCAAGGGGAGTGAATATAAGGAAGGTTTAAGTGCTCGGCCTTCTATATCAGAAACTTAGATATAAAAAACCCTGGAAGATTTTTAGTGTGAAACTGAAATTGAATTTTAGAAATTAGGAGAAAGTAAAATCTAAAAGAGGGCATCTACCGGTAGGTTCATGGAGCTGAAACTGTTGACATTGCAGTCTCTATGCATGATTGTAGACAAAATGAGATAGGATTTCTGATCTAATTGATGTTTTTTTTTTTTTTTTGAACAAGCCAAAGATCTAATTGATGTTTTTGGCAACAGGACAAGTCAAAAGACCTGATTTCCCCTTTAAAATTTCAAGCTCTAGTTAAAAAAGAGCAAGATGAGCAATTTTATGTCATTTTACAATACCGTTCCTATTCAAAGATGCACCACAAACCATTGACAACATAGGTCTAGATGTATTATTGCATCATTTTACATGCCCTAAATTATGATAAGTTTTGAAGTTGATCCCTTTCATGTTTCAGAATGTTGAAGCTGAAGAAGAGCATGTAGACGAACGTTCAGTTGATGACCTTTTGTCTTTTATTAATGGAAATGATGGAGGTATTTTGAGCATTTCAGTTCTCATCTTTGTGGACTTCTTGTTTTCATTTTGTAGATTGATTAAATCAAATGTGTAAGATATCATTCCTAATCCGTGCACTTTCTATTTAATGTTACCTCTTGGCCATAAGAAACCCTTTTTAAAAGACAAGCATTACTTTGTATTTCATGATAGTCGAGTAGGCTCAGACAACCGCCCGCTAAAAATGATGTCATTGTAAAATTAAGAGGCTTAGTAGAAGCATTTTTAGATGATAAATTATTCACCAGTCTCAATTTTATGACAGACTAGGCAAAGTAGCGCTGGCAAGGACAGCGCAAACATCTGTCCCCTTTTCTATAAGACAAACATTTCAGTTTTCTTTAATTTAATTTCAGATAAATTGATATAAGAAATATATTTAACATGCCTAACTTTACAATCCCTAACTGGAACAATTTTTGTATAGGTTGTACTTACCTCTTGACCGAACTCTGGATTACCAGGGCCATTACCGGAGGGTTAATACTGATAAATTGTTGTGGCAAATTTGTGAGCTATTATAACTAATGTCTTCAGATTATTGAAACTAGAAAAGTAAATAAGAAAATTATTCATAATCCGGATTAAACTTAACTATTTATGGATACGATTTTTTATTATCGTGGTGCCAAAGTTTGTTAATGATGTGCTAGTGCCCTTATATTGTCACATCATTTGGGATAAGAAATTTGTATGATTTTTGGGACGTGTATAGCATTGCTAATTGCATTTTAAAAATATTGAGATTCTTTTGGGGTCAGACTTGTCTTGAATTTTTCTATAGCTTCCTTTTTGACTTCCTGACTGGAGGTGAAGAATTTTGTCACAGATCCGAAGGGGATTAAAACTTCCAAGAATAAAAAGAAGAACCGAAGGAAAAAAGACCAACAGAAGAATTCTTCTTTGAAGGAATCATCTGTACCACATAAGAAGGTTGTTGTAAATGCTACTGTTTTATTTATACACTGCAAAATCATTTGGCACAATGTCAGTGATGGATGAACAGAGTCTATTGGCTATCGCTAAAAAATTAACTGTATACCGGCTTTCTTCTTTCTCTAGGCGGAGGTAAATGGTCATAATAACAGACATCAAAGTTCGGAAGCTGATAGACCGTGTGAGACCTCAAGCTTATTCCATACAGACTATGATCCTATGATTGAGTTTGATGATGACGACGACGATATAGATGATGATATAGATGATCCGGTATTAAAAGCAAAAATTGACAGGTGGGGATATTTTCTGATTCAGTGCTTCACAATGTATTGTTTCTAAAATCTATTTTGTATTTGTATTCTATCCAGTTAGGTGGTTATTGTCTTTAGCATTGTTGCATTTGTTGGTCACTATTTTTTTCGACATTAGAAAAATACTGTATTTTTTCCCTCTGCCTAGTCAGAACTCAGAAGCATGCTGAACAGATCTTTAAGGACTAAAACATATGCACAGGACAAGGCACCAGAATGAATAAACTCTGTCCATTTTTATTTTTTTTGAATTTTTAAGGAATTGAATATATAACTTCTGCAATCCTGAGCTATAGCCCTAGTGGCAAATGTTCATGACACTATTTACCTTCCATGTTTTTTTACCAGGTCATTTTTGGTAAACTAAGATTTTCTCGTTGATGTTAAGAGGAGTTTGTAGGGTGGTTACACTAAGTGCTTCTAAGATAATGCATGCTAAAATTTATTTCGTATGTTACTTTGTGATGCAGGGAAGTGGAAGATTTTGCCCGCAGATTAAATTCTGACTGGCCAGAGAGAATAAAAGACTTTTTGTCATCCTCACAAGAAAGGAAGACGATGCTTTTTACTACCAATGGGAATGGCTTTCTAGGGCGACATACTTGTATGCTTCTATTTACCTTTCTAGTTGAACTTCAATAATAAGTTTTTGTCTTGCATAATGGGTATTTTAGATCTCCAACACCCCATTTTCCCCTTCCTTTTGAATCTCATTCTTGTTTCTTTTTTAACCTTCTGCATTTTGGTCTACTAGTTTTGATGATATGGTTCCAATTTTGGTTTTGCTATTTTCATATACTCAATGCATGTTAGTATGTTCATGTAATCAAGCTGTGCATAGTCAATTCTGTCGTACCATATCCCGTCAACCTAGTTAGAGACCATACTGTGCTATTATTTACACACTATTGTTCTTACCTTAATATTTTTTTTTTTTTACGATAATATTTTTTCCATGTTCAGGACTCTGCTTTCATAATGGAAATGATTCCACCCCGAATGGCCATTGGCTTCAAAATTTTGAGAGATGCTGGCAAGCGCAAGCACAAGGAAATTGTTGCATGTCAGTTGTTTTCTTTCTTTATTTTTGTTTTGTTCTAGGGAAATTTTAATGAGTAACCTTAGGACGCTTGTTAAGGATTCAAAATAAAGTATCAACAGAAAAATAAAACTCCTCAAGTTATTTTATTTTTTTTGAAAAAATGGATATTGTGAAATATTTTATTTTTCTATTCTTTAACAAGTGTCCTTGGCATCTTTTGTTTTGTTTTGTTTTTTGCAGTTCACTTTTACGTGCTTCTTTCTTGTATATGGAATTCTTTTTCCCTCTTTCTACATTTCAATTTCTTTGAACAATAAATAGGAGTTTCAATTGTAATAGTTGAGATTTTGTCAAAAAATTGTAATAGTCGAGTTATCGTGTGAATATGTTATCCACATTTACTTTAGAGTATTCATTTTTTTGGTATTGATTTGTGTCGAGAGTTCCACATTTGATTAGATGATTGAAAATGTGTTTATAAAAGAGTGAGATATCTCTCACCTTACAAGTCAATTTTGTAAGTATGAGTTAAACTCAGCATAAAGTATATCCAAAATCGATTGCACCGCAAGCTGTCGCTCGCTTGGGCCACACCGTAAAATCCAAGGTGAGACGTGAAGAATATCACATTGAATAAAATATAGTCTGACATTATAATCTGAATAAAATATGGTCTGACATTATGTTTATAAAGGTTGACACATCTCTCATCTGACAAGTTGAATTAGATTCAACTAAAAAATCTGAAGAACTTGAGGTTTTGTTCAATACTAAGTGTGATGAGCTGTGTCGAAAGTCTCACATTTATAAATATGACATGGTGTCTTTATAGGGGGGAAAAACTCTAACTTTAAAAATACATACGAAATTATGATTTTTATTTTATTTTGGCATGACCTCTGGGGACTTTAGTTTGTGCTTGATCAGAGTTGTTTAACTTGTTTCCTAAATCGATCAAAAGCTTTTGATTTCGTTGAGTCAGTTTTTAATCTCCTTTATCATGTTGAATCCAATCCAAACCAATCTACCTCAGTCAAATAAGTTAGATTCCATCTTTAGTCTTTAAAATCTGTTTGTTTTTTTATAAAAAAAAAAAAAAATGAAATTATAACTCATATAGCCAGGTTATAGGGTTCAATGGCTTGTAAGTTAAATATGCAATTTTTGAAGAGGAATGTTATTTGAACTGAAAATTGATTACGTATTTGACGCCATACAAAATATACCACATATAACAATTGATTTGACTTGAGGGAAAGGAAAAAAAAACTAATTAAAAACAAAATTGTATCTACATCGTATGTAAGTACATTGTTGGACAACTATTTAGTTGTCCAAATAAAGTTTATCTTTCTTAAACTATAGACAAGCTATAGACTTCAATGTCTGTGCTATTGATTCAAAGGCTTTCATAAAATGAAAAGCAAAATTTTTAAGAATAACTTGAAATTGAAATCTACTTCACACAACAAGAATAACATGAATGGTAATTAAGGTAATATTAATCATCACAATAATATTACATTACAGTAGAGTTATGACTCAATAATAAACAACAACTGCAGTGTACGCAAACCTTTTATTAGTCTTCCCTCTTTTGAATCTTCTTCTGTGAGGTCATTTTGCTTTAACAAGACTTGGATTTTGAGAAGACTCTCATGGAAGCAAGGCCATCAACTAGAATATTGATTCTCAAATAATCTTCTGATCTCCAACTTGCTATCTCAGGAGAAGAAAAAATTAATGTTACATCACACAATAGGGTGGTATATATTTCAACTGTCAGCTGCTGATTTGAAGTCCATGCTATCAAATCATTTGGCTGCAGTTTTGTTACGATAACAATGTTACATATACACAATGTCCTAACGGTTGCTATCACTCTCCTATATAAACTAATAACTAAGATACAAATCTGATGAAGATCAATGTTGGTTAATTGATTGGTTAACTTCTTGAATATGAGGACAATGCCTTTCTGGTTCTCCTCTTGTCCATAAAATCTTGAGATCACCTCTCTTCTTTCCCAATGACAGAAAGGTGCCTGCAATTATGATTTACATGGCAATGTTTCAGAAAATAAACTTTTAATGTCATGCAATAACTAAATGTATGCTATGTCTTGGTCACATGGGATGATAACACAACGGCAATCAAGTTTTGTCTAAGAGATGTCAGCTGCATGGACCAATTTACTGTTTTTTCGGTACACAAGGACCAGTCTACATTATTGCCATCTATTGGAAACTAAAATCAGTAAAAACATTTTACTTCTTTGTCTGCATCCATCCATATATGTAAATAATAACTTATTTTGTAACTCTAGCTCATTCAACTCTCAGGCCATGCAGCATGTTTATTTCGGGAGCTTCTTTTCCCATCCCCTATAGTTAGTCCGGAAGTATACTTTTAAGAAAACATTTTTTCTACGCTCCGAAAGTATACTTTCGGACCAAAACACAGTTTTTTTCCCTGTCGAGTATACTTCCAAACATCGACGTGGATTTTTAGAAAGCATGGTGGAGGGGGGAGAAGCTCCGGTTATTTGTAATAAATGAGTAACGCGACATATAGTTAGCACAACATTATTTTGGTACATCTTGCAGAATGATTCAACAAAATTTTATATTTGTTGTAATTTGTCCAGCACAACTCTTTATTGGCTTGAGACCAAAATGTGGAGAGTTCATATTAATGGTTGAACCTTTGCATTGTTCATCCAAAGGTAACTTGAACAACCAATAGAACACAATCAAATAATACATTGAAGACTAGAATGCCACCATATGTGTTTACACTTTCAAATTTATGAGTAAGATGGTTATACTTACCAAGTGTAAATGGGACTATATAGAGCAAAGCTGGCTGGCCATGTCCATCCATCAAGTTTAAAGCGACATATGTGATGAGGAGACCTGCATATTAAAATTCAACGAAGAACACATAAGGAAAACCGATAACCACTTTAAAAATTGAAATAATGATAGAAATTGGAGACGGAAAAAAAATTGGTCATCAAATTTGGCATTTCTAACACTTAGCAACAAAAATAGAATCAGATTTCATATTTTTTCGTCTCTAAATTTTTGTCTCTATTTTAACTTTTGCTAGTAGACACCTCCACAAGTGAAGATAGAAATATAAGTAAACAGTAGACATTCACATTTTGTATGCAAGTTATCCCCAAATCATGTGTATCATACCTAGACCATAAGCAGTCATTGCCCACACAAAGTATCCAGCTCGGAGGTTCTTCTTTGCCAACCAATCATACCTGTAAAAGTAGTTGTCAATAGACTAGTTAAGTTCACGAACCGTTAACATGATACAACACAATACAACTGTTTTCTTCATGTACCTGTTCTTTTTTACATAGAGATCCTATGTGGAGATGTATTTTATGGACGTTTGGAAGAGCATGAGTTTATTTTTGACATTAAAACGTAGGTAATTGTTTGGAAGAGCTTATTAAAATAGCTTATAATATGTTAACGAGCTGCTTTCAACTTATTTTCATAAGCTCACCAAGATAGATTATAGAAACGGCTCATAGAGAGCTATCTCGTGTTTTCGGTTGTTTCCTCTTCAATTATAGAAACAACTTATACTTTTCTGTAATAATAATAATAAGCACTTGGAAAATATATCTACCCAAACGTCCTCTTTATCATAAAAAACATAAGTAACACAAGGTGAATAGAAGGCCAGATACATATATTGTATGATCAATAGATGACCAACCTTAGTGAAAATGCTACTACAAGTCCCGGTAAGATTATGTCCCCGAAACCAATGATGCTGTAACCACCCCAAGGATCAAACAAACGTGGTAACTTGAGAAGCATGGGAATACCGTCTTCTCCACTCTTATCACCTCGAGCTACCTGTACAGAGAAAATGTCACTAATTTTAAGGCCAAACTAATGTATTTGGGTTGGAATACCACTTGTATAGAACAATTTAGGGGAGAGAGCTTTATTCAAAACACTCACCACTATCATCACGCTCTCATGAAACCACCATTTAGAGACGAACACCCATAAGATGTCATACAGGAAAGCACAACTGAGAAGAACAGTCCCAACCTGATACCAAGAAAGAAGTATATGTGAAAGTGTCTCTCATAATTAAAATCCATTAGTATCAAGCAAAGCTATCACATCAACATTTTATCGGTTTAGCTGTTAATAAATGGTGCATGTGCTTAAATCCAAGAGTATCACAGACATGTAAATGCAGAGATAATGCCCTAGGGTTGACTTTGGAATCATACCTTGAGATTTGGTATGCGAACAATCTGAAGAACTGTAATGATCAACGCAATACCCTGAATGACAGTCATAAGAAATATAGATAACAGTATTAAAAGTCTATGATTTTTTTTAACTAAAAGATAAAGTGACAATAATATAACTATTCTTACTAGAATATCTTGACCAATCCACGCATATGATGCTTGTCGTTTAACCGCCCAAACCACCGCAAATACTATGCAGAAGGGAGTAACAGCAAGTGTCAGATATGGAACGGCTCCAAAGAACGGTATCTTCACATATGTTTGTGCAGGATACTGAAACCATCTGAAACTACAACAACTTTGCTGTCAATTCGGACAGAAATAATAGGACAAACCTCATAATCTACAACAAACTTCAAGGATAAACGACTTACCATGATAATAGAGCCGTCAGACATGTTTGTAGACCCTGAAAGCATATGAACATACAAATATTAGAGGGAGATACAAACTTTAATCAACATGAACAAAGTCGAAAACAAGAGTAACTCACCTCTATTCCTCCAATGCAAAAAAGAACCACCAGAACTTCAAGAAACCAGAATGACATTAATTTGTACAGCATAACCAAGAAACAAGAAGCAAGCACGACAAATAAAATTGCTGCTGTAGTACTGATTTCCACATAACCACGAGAACCAACACTTTCTGCAACATATTCATCTGAAGCATCCTGCAACCATAAAAGTTATTCATATATCAGTAATCAAATTAACGAGTTTATAAATATGAGCAGAAATATCTTTATCCTCACGATTATTGCATTCATTCTTTCTTCACTCTATCTTTTAGTGTGAAAAATTGGCATGAAAAGAAACTAGGTAACCTTTAAGAGCTTCTCTTGCTCAATAGCAGCTTCTCTGGCAGTCCAAGCAGACCAATAAGAAGCACATAAAATGGTACCAACAGCCATAAGCCACAAAAACACTTCCGCAACATCAACCAATGGACGAAGTGGAGAGTATAACTGTATGGACACTTAGAAACAAAAATTGTACATGCAATAGAACAAAGGGTATCAAAACATAAAGTAATCATTTCATTAATTAAATTGTCCTATGCCAAAGAAAAGCAACAACTAATTACAACATAAGTGACACTTCCGAGAAAGTTGAGCATACCTATGGAGTTATTTTGTATGTGTCTTTCCAAGTTTAATCCAGCATCTTGTGGAAGCATAACAGCAGGTATTCCAATATCAACATCAGTTTCATTTTCCTCACAAACCATCTTAAAAAGTTCTGTACAGCAAAGACATACAATATTTGCTTAAAATAACCACCATAGGACAAAATACGTATTTACTGCAATTATTATACATTTCTTTGTTTAATCTACTAACAAAAGACAAACACATAAAACACCTGTACGATAGTTTATGATGAGAATGGCTGAAGCACCGGCTTCATCAGCTATATTTGCCTTGGTTGTGAAACTACATTTTCCTCGGTGCACCAAAATGATCTCATTGGTGAGCTAACAATAGTGAAAAGCAAAGCAAATAAATAACAGATTAATGAAATGCTTCCAAATAATAAAGCTTTCGATCTGGACAACTATGCTTCACAATTCGGTAACGTCGCATTTGGCAAATTCTATGGTTTAAAAATGAACTCAAAATACCTTATTCTTTGGCTTGCTACAACAATCAGGAGGATCGGCCATGACAACTCTAGTATGATTGGCATGTTTTTCTTTTGATTCCAATGTAGGACCGAATCTTGCACCGACACCAACATATTCGGCGTTTTCCACACCATCAATCCAAGTTGGGACTTTGACCTAACAAAACATTTTGTTAGCAACAGACCACATTGCATAGAAGTTTACTTCAAATTCAAGAAACCATAAGCCAATACATTTGCAGATTTTGTTTTTCAGAGTCAGTACATGAAATATATTGTTCCAATTACCTAACTATTATCACCTCGTTCTTGGTTAAATTTTGGATACAAAAGGGAAACTATAGAAGAAGAAAAAAATCAATTGAGCATACATCACACAAGGATAAAATAAAGTCTAATTATTTTGATATAAGCTATAAGATGCTTTCTTAAGCTATTTTAGAGAATCTATGAAAATAAGCTGAAAACAAGATATTAACATGTCACAAGCTATTTTCATAAGTTCTCCCAAATAGTCTCACAAGAACTTATATCAGTAGATAAGCTCAAATAAGCCAATTCAAATAGCCCTTACAAAACTGAAAACTCAAAAATCAAGTACCAAAAACAATTATAAAAGAATTAATCTCACCAAACAGTCCAATTTTTCTTTCCTCAATTAAAAAATGAATTTTTACTATGATTTCCAAATCTCTTCACTGTTCCAACAGTTTCTAAGCAAGCAAGAAACAAAACCAAGATCAAAATCCACACAAAAAAAAAACATTTTTTTAAACTATTTATACAATTGATATATAAAGAATAAAAAATTTGGTACCAGAACAAAGTTATTCTCACAACCAGGCCTTGTAGGAGCAACATCATCATGATGAACTATATCACCAGCCAAAACCAAAGACACACTAAACAGAAACACATATGCTACAATATTACTATATATAACTCCCAATGAAACCATTCTAAGAATTAAGAAGATTCTTGAATGAAAAACTGAGGAAGAATTAAAGAAAGCAAATAAAGTTTTTTTATATTTGTTTGGAGAGAAAATAAAGGAAGATAGTGAGAAAGTTAGGAGAAGGAAGTGACGGTGGAGAGAGAAAAAAAGAGCAGAATCTATTAATGTTATTAATTTAGTTTCATAAGTTTTTGTTTTGTTGTTTGTACTATGTAGGAATAAGGAAAAAACAGTGAGTGGTAGTAACTACTATTTGAGTTTAACTATGTAGATTTTGTAGTGCAATGCTGATGATGCTCATTTGCCTTTGTCGGCCACGTGTTTTATTCTGTATGTGTGTGTGAATTTACTTACTTTGTGATTTCTACTTTGGCTTGAAAATAAAAACTTTTAACACTTGTATTATTGGACATATTCAGTTGAATTGTGAAATAGTAGATGATTATGTTGTATTCTTATTTGGTTGTGATTTAGATTTAGATAATAGTTTAATTTTTTTTTTTTTTTTTTAGTCTTGTCTTCAACGAAGTCGAGACGTGTTATTATTTGTATACTCTTTATTTTTTTTTTTAAAAAATTAAATTAAATTAGTGTACTTAAAATGATATTAGGGAGAACCAAACCTGACATCTTAAGAAGAAGCACGCTCTTTGTTTTTTAGTTATGGTTGAGTCTTTATTTCAAATTTAAATTATAGTTTTTTTAGTCAATGGACTTGACTTGATATCACTTGGAGTATGTGAGATAGTAATGTTAGTTTAAAATGTAATTGGATAATATAAAAAAATTTAGATGATAGGAGTGGTTGGAAGGAAATTATAATAGTAAGTAGGGTTAGGTTTTGGAACAAGAAATAGAATGTACTCTCTCAAAGACATAATACCTTAAATTATCTCTCTATTCATTTATTATATTATTCGTTTAGATTGACTTTGACATCATATATTTTGTAGGTATTTTTCCTTTGAGACGACATCAGTATAAATGTGAAGGAAAAAAATCACACTTATGAGATATCTGTTAAATAAACTTGAATCTCATTCTAAAAGTTAGATCAAATGATAAAAATATTTCAATATATTTTATAGATTCAATAAGTAAAAGACGAAAGTAACAAGAGACTCGAACATAACATTTTCAGAAGTTGATATTTTATTTTCTACGGAAGAAGTTGATTTTATTTTGAAACAATAACAACAATTGTTGATTAATGGAATATCACTATCATCCATAGGAGTATAAGTTTGGAGAAATAAAATATTAAGAAAATGGAACATGTTAGATTAGATATAATAAACAATAATCAACAGCATCGACAAGGGTATCAAGGCTTAATTGTGATGTTGCTGTCGTGTCGTACGGTGGTCCTTGAGTAGTTGCCCACTTTCTTTGGCGTTTGTTTGTGGAAGGAAGGAAGCCATGTGGACAATAAAAAATAAAAAAAATTATTATTATACAACATATATTATTAATCTTTAATATTTTTCCTTTTATTAATTATTCACTTTAAAGAATTCAAATCTCAATATTTCACTCTTCTTCATTTAGTTCACAATAACAACAATTCTTGATAAGAATGTTAGTTATCTCATTTAATTTTTTTAATATAGGAAAAAGTAATTATACGCTTCAATTTTTCATTGGAATACAAAGATTAATGAGAAGAAAAAAAACTAAAATAACTAAAGATGGTGGGTCATGGTGGACAATAATTATTCACCTTTATATCAAATAGTCCAACTAAATCTTATCATAAATCTCTTCACACCATATCTCAAATTCCACTTTCCATTTCTAAAGTAGGAATCGAGGGGCAAGGGAGAGTAGATTTGAGGATTAGATCAATAAAAAAATTGATAACTATGTCTTACCATGGACCATATATATACATATACACAAAAATTCTGATTTGCCATATACACTGCATATGTTACAAAATATGGTATAAAAAACTGAGGGAATGAACAATTTGTAATCACAACTATATCTGCTAGAAACTAAATATATATATATGAACATGAGAAGACAAAAAATGGCTGGTTTTTGACAGGTGACTATGAAACTAGTCATGGTTTGCATACAAGCTTAGAATTTGTCCTTTGTGAAGTGTCATAGCCACTTTCAAGTTGTCCTATTAAGCTGTTTATCCAAACAGGACTTAAGTCCAAAGTTGTTTGTGCCACTACAAGAAACCTTCATAGGTTCCAACACCCTCCAACCTTCTGAACAAAGCTCTGGCCTACTCTTTTTGTTCATATCACAACACCTCAAAGCAAAATGAACCAGCTTTTCAGCTTCCACAATAGGCCAATCTCCAGCCAAAGGATCCAAAACTGATTTCACATTTCCACCAGCATTATTTAATGCATATAACACTTCATTCTTTATTCCTAAAGCTGGTTTTCCAGTTATCAATCTCAACAAAACAATTCCAAATGAATAAACATCTGACTTTGAAGTAAGTTCGCCTGTACCCAAGAATTCCGGATCCATGTATGCAAAAGTTCCCTTTGCAAAACTAGTGATCCAAAACTGTGTAGTACTATTGTTACTAGAAGAATCGTTTTGACACGATAATACACGACAGATTCCGAAGTCACTAAGCTTGGTTACAAGGTTTGCATCAAGGAGAATGTTGGAAGGTTTTAAGTCACCATGGACTATGCTGTGAGGTTTATTGGAATGGAGAAATATGAGAGCAGAACATAGTTCTGTGGCGATGCGAATTCGAGTCTGCCATGTTAATGGAGGTGCATTATTATTTCCATTGCGGCTGAGATGATCTTCAAGGCTTCCATTTGGTAAATACTCGTAGATAAGAGTTTTTGATTCTTGGTTTACTCCTATAAGTGTGATAAGATTTGGATGCTTTAACTTGCTCAATACTTCAACCTGATACGACAGAACCAAAAGAGTGTCAAAATGTAAACTTGTATCACCTTAATGATCTTGGACTAGTAGTTAAGCTCAATCGAACTCGAACCATCTTACCTCCTGTTGAAATTCTGAGGGTCCTTGAGTACTGTTGGGGCTCAGCACTTTTATCGCCACGTCAGTGTGACGAAGGATACCTTTAAATATCTTTCCGTATCCACCTTCACCAATCTTTAACGATTGATTGAAGTTACATGTTGCTTCTTCAATCTCTGAAAAAGAAAACTCTGACAAAAGTTGAAGAGAGTGTGTTCTTGATGCTTCACTAATCTGATTCTCCTTTGATGACTTGTGATTCAAGGCAAGTTGGAGTTCCTTGTTGACTTTGTCTAATTTGCTTTTCATGTTGTCAATTTCTTCTTTCGCTTTCTGTAGCGCTTCCTCTAACTCTTTCCTTAGTTTTACCTCTTCTTCATACAAGATTATGGTGTCTTTAGTCTGTATATTGGATTTTTCAAACATTTGTATCAAGTTTATTTCAGCAACATTCGGAAATAATTTTAGAGTAGGCCATTAAGCATTAACATAAACATTTCCAGTAAAAAAAAGCATTGACTTAAACATGATAATCTATAGTTCTACACATTTACCTTGCGTATAGTATCAATGACATCTTTTTCAGCTTTGCGACGCTTAACAGTTTCTTGATATGCATCCCACCTAGCCTTCACAGCCTCCGCAATAGCCTGTTCAAGTTGATCATAGACACTCTCGTCCATTCCTCTATCCTGCTAGTGTTCAATCACAATGTACAAAATGTTATCATAATATTGCTAGTGTCATTCAAACTTATAACAAGTATATAACTCATTTACTTTGCAAAAACATGCAATGCACCAAAAGAGACACAAATACTCTTAATGAGGAAAAGAATGTGTACCAGCACACCAGGAGGTGATGAATGACAAAGATTCTCCTCTTTAATACTAGACAGGTAACTCATTTTCAAGTCCAACAAACTCTCATTGCCATCACTAGTCAAATTTGGGGTCAATACCGTTTCAAACGATGAAAATCGTTCTGAAGAAGAAACAGATGATGCCATGCTCCTTCCACTTTCGGATGCAGAGCTGATAGATCTTACTCTATGATGATGTAACTCTTGATCATGTGAAATTGATCTAGATATCAAGTGAGGTGAGTGACCAACTTCAGAGTTTTGCATTTGCTGCACCAAAGGAGATGTGGCCTCTACTCTAAAGTTTTCCAAACTGCAATCCCTGATTTGATTAATTGATACTTACATCAGTACAAAAGATACTATAACCAAGTGCAATGACACTACTAATGCAAAATGATATGTAAATCATACAACGTCTAAGATAAATCAAGAAACAAACTTTATGAAATTACAAGAATTAGATGTATTTTAAGCTCTGTAGCAGCAATAATTCTGATCGAAAGTATGTCCGGTGTCTGACACATGCAATTACATTTCACCGGCTCATTTTCTCAAATTATGGGTGTCTACTTGTTAGTGTCTGTGTATGTGTCAGTGCTTCATAAATTTTAATTCCTAAAACATCGCTAGCGTTTCACATTTCAGTTGTATTATATATAAAAAAAATATTAATAATAATCTCTAAAAGACAAAAAAATGCTTTTAGTTTCTGTAAATGTATAAAATACTAGTTTTATAATTTTATTTTAGAAAAAAAATCATTTTTATGGAGATTAAAAGTATGTTTAATCTGCTGAACTTGTTCATGAGGTGTTAGCTCAATAGTTAGGGTTTGACCTTTTAAAATTCTTCGAGTACGGTTGTAAAATAATCATTAGTATCACTTTAATTAATAATATTTTACCTATTCTTCAATTTTTTTTTGTTTAAAATAACACATTGAGCTCATGAGTATTCTTAAGAAAATACAAAGCTTTAAACTTCCAACCAAAATTATGATTATCTTCATATAGTGCAACAATGTTCTTTTATGCATCAGCATTTATGGTGCAACATACCTTGTCTGTATAAGATATCCTTTGCAGATAAACTGTATATGACAAGAAGCTGGAGATTGTTCACATACATAGATGGCTTTCTTAGATCTAAGATCTGTCATTCTCCTGCAATGTCAGGCAAATGAACTTATTGAAAACAATTTATAAAAAACTTAATTCCATAAGCTCTCCAAGATAATTTATAAGAACACTTTATAACTTACACAAAAATAATTTGACATTTTTTTTAATCTGGAGACGAAGTGGCAAACACCACCTAAAACTCACACACACAACTGCGAAAACTCGGTTCAAACTAGAATGACGATATTCATCCTAGCAATATCGGCATTGTCAGTTGACTAGACCTTACAAACTTTATTTTATATTTTGTTATAAAAATAGATTATACATGAAGTGCTTAGTTATATTGTTTATCCAAACAGTACTAGGGTCAGTTACTATAAATCATATATCATATCTACATCAAATTATTGACCATAATTTTGGACTCGTGGGGTCTACCTAGAATGGTACTTATCAGAAGCTGCTCCCATAACAAGATTTTGTATGTTATATCTAGAGATGAGTTCTATAATCCCTTTTTCAATGCAATCCATTTCAATGTGCAATTTAGTTGCTGTCACCTGTATAAGAAAATAAATTATTCAAATAAGTTTTGAAATGAATGCTGCAAAGCAATCACATGGAAATAGTTATAAGTTATAACAAACAATAACAGTACATTACCCCCATCCTTTGACAGATAGCTAGATAAACATCAACAGTCTTCTGCATGTTTTGACTTTCAATTTCCCTGTATGCCTTAACTTCTTGCTCTGTCAGTGCACTTGCTGGAAATTTAGCACCCACTGTAAGTAATTAAACAGCCAAATTAACAAGTTAATAAATAGTTTATGCAACTTATTCAAGCTTAATTTATTTGTTCTTAATAGTTTTTAAATATTTTCGTTTTCAGTCAAAAATAATATTGTTTTTCTTAATTTATATCTTTTAAATTTACTTACATTCAAAATATGTAAAAGAAAAAGAAGATTGAGACACTTGTTAAATGATGTCATTCATAAAATGCCCTTCACAGAACAAGGTCTCATAAAATACAGTTTTTAAAGTATAAACACTTTTTTTTTTTATCACATTCAGAAAATCAAATATAATTAGCTAACATTCTTAATTTGCATAGGTTTAAGCATTTTTTTTACTTTAATTGAAACCATAATAATATATGTTGAGGATGACTCAAAATTTGGTGTTTGGAAAATGTTGGAATCGTGACACGATTTTGGCATCGTGGCACGATTTTTTCTAGACAGTGAGCATGGTTTTTAGGGTGTCCAATTGTGACACGATTTTGGGAAAACGTGACACGATTTTCAGCTTGCTGGGCAAATTTTCAAGATAAGGTTGGTCGTACTTTGGGTCGTACGCATCAACCGTGTCACGATTTTGTCCGGATCTGAATACTATGTAAGCACTCCATGTCCCATTTGTTAGGCAAGCTTGGTGAATCTCATGGAAACCAAAGGAGGGAACTTTTAGGGTTTTAGATACTAAAGGTTGAGGGTCTTTGGGTGAGGTTCAAAGCTTCAAGATGTGAATCTTGGAGAACCAAAAGAGGGGGCTATTGTGAAAAGGGTTGGTGCCTTTTGAGGAAGATTCATGGGGTTGGGAAATACATAAGTGGAAAGTCTTTTGTGAGCAACTTGGGTGAGTCTTGTGAAACCAAAAGAGAAGATCCTTAGTGAAATCAAAGGCTAAGGGTTGGTTCTCTTTTGGGGGTTAGATTCTAGAGTTGGGAAATAATTGTAAACACCTTGGGAGAGTGAAAATCATGAGTGTCTTGTTCATTATGAGATTGGAAAAATGGGTAGAAATTAGGGTTGTTCTTTGTGAGTTTGTTGAAGCTAATTTCTTGTAACTCATTTGTATCTCTTTGTAAGAACCCATTGATACTGGATTGGAGACATCGATCTCTCCTCCAGAGTAGGTTAAGTTGGACCGAACTGGGTGAACATTTTTTGGTGTTGTCTATTTTTCTTTACTCTCTTTATCTTGTTTATCCTTTGGTTAGATTGTGGTTTTGCTATGCACTTGTTTTCTAGATTAGATCTAGATTGTTGTTATTGCTTGTGGTTATTTACATTTGGTTATTGCTTGTCAATGATACTTACTCCACACATCATATAATTTGTATATTGGTGTGAAATTTGAGTCCAGAGTTCACAACAATATAGGTTAGCCCCCCTCAAAAAAAAATATACCTTGGCTTTTTTTTTTTGGACTAAATATATAGCTTAGATAATCAGTTAATTCTTCTAATCTACAACTAATCAAATAATAGTTGTGATTTTGATAAATAAAGAAATTAATAATAGTTTTTTTAAGGAAAAAAAAAAACAGTTGTGATAGTATTACAGTTAAATTCGGTATTAAAATCACTGCTACAATTAACGATAAAACATATATGTCTATGTTCTTTTTAAAGGTTGTTTGAGTACGAATTTAACGTTTTAATTTAACTGTTGCTTTGATAGTTCAAAGGGACAATTTGGAAAATTCAACTTTGTTTTTTAAACAAAGTTTGTTTTTTGTTATATGCAAATTTAAACAAAATTTGTTATCTATAATAATAGTTTTATAAATAGTTGAAATTTTATAAATAAGATAAGTAATACTATTGTTAAAAGTGTCAAGTGCAAAAAAAAGATTTGTACCATATCTAGACTATTGACATCTACTTGTTGTGGATGAGAGATAAAATGTGTGCAAAAAAATAGGAATATGATGGAGAATGCGATAATAACTAACAATTACACCCTCTAATCATTATTATAAGCAAACAAAAGCTTAAAAAATTCACTTCTTTAATATTGTGTTACTATTTTAGTACGACGTTTAAAAAAGAATGGATGAAGTACTTCATTCGTCCTTTATTATAAGTATTCATTTTATGAAGGCAAAATGATACTTATTATAAAAAAGACTGAGTGAGCATATATTTATAGTTTGTTAAATATTCAAACAAACCCTAACATTTGAGACTTCTAATTTCTAGGTGGGAGGATAGATAGTTCAGCTTGTTAAGTTAAGAGATTAAAAAAGAGTTAAGAGTTAAAAGTTCAACGAATAGAAATACTAATATGACAATTTATACCGTAACATTTGTGATTCAAAAAGAATTATAATCTCCAAGTATAACTTTGTTTTTTACTAGAGTATGGCCAAGTTTTCAAAAAGGGTTAATTAAATTTTTCATCCCTATAAATATCTGCAGTTTTGTTTTTAGTCCCTACAAAATTTTTTATTAGTGTTTTTAGTCCCTGTTAAATTAAAATTTGTTTAATTATGTTTAAAATTTTAAATTTTTTAATGATTTTTTACATACTTGTTTAAAACATTATAAAAGGTTCCGCCACAATAAATTAACTCAAAATTTTATTTTTAGGTCTAAATTTTCGTTAGTTTTATCTTAAATTTTTGGCGTTTTAAAAAAATTATATTTAATTCATTACATGTTAAAAAATTCTAATTTTTATAAAAGAGATTATTATAATGTTCTTAACATGTCTGTTAAAAATCATTCAAAAAAAGTTTAAGTATAATTAAACAAATTTCAATTTAATAGGGACCAACACATACTTTTAGTCTTTGTAAAATTAAAATTTGCTTAATTGTGCTTAAACTTTTAAATTTGTAACATATTTTTTCACATACTTATTTAGAATATTATACAAAGTTCCTCCGCAAAAAAGTAACTTAAAATTTTATCATTAGGTCCAAATTTTCATTAATATAATCTTGAAAATTTGGCTTTTAGAAAAATTCATATTTAATTCATTATATGTTAAAAAAACTATTTTTTTTTTACAAAAGAGTGTCTTACAATGTTATGAACATTATGTAAAAAATCTTTCAAAAATTTAGAAGTTTAAGCATAATTAAACAACTTTTAATTTAAGAGGGACTAAAAACTTTAACAGAAAAATTTGTAGGGACTAAAAAGTGTGATTTATTTTTATAGGGACTAAAAACAAAACTGCAGATATTTATAGGGACCAAAAACTTAATTAACCCTTCAAAAAAATACAAGTAATTAGACCTTTTAGTCTCTTTTGAAGTGCATGATTTACTAAAAAAAAGAGAATGTCATACAATTTTTCGTATCATGTTTGATTGAGAAACTAAATTTATATAAAACGAATAGTAAAAGATTGAACAAAAACTAAAACGGATAGTAAAAGATTGAACAAAAACAACAACTTTTGTCCCTCGCTAACTCATGAGATAACTTTTTATCCGTACAAACTATCAAAAATACAAAATTACCATTTTTTTAACATAAAAAATATTTTCTATCTATCGGTATAACATGTTTCTATCTCTTTTTTTTTTCTTTTCTTTACGGATTGTCAAATAACAAAGACTTACTCATAGGGATCTTAGCTGCTGGTACGTGCACATGAAGAATGCAAATGCTCTTTCCTCCAGAATTTTGTATAGCCCATATCACATTTAATTTGCTATCTTTCACATCTTTAGCCACCGCCACATAAATTGTATTCTTAACCCCACTTGGATTAACCTCTTTTACAGGTTCTCTCCTTGAGTTCATAGAACTCAACAAAGCCATGCAACAAGTTTAGAATGGTTGAAATTGATTATATGAAAAGTAAGTTACACCACGATTAAGATAGTAGATAACCAAGATATTTCTAAACTTTATGTGAAATAGAATTCCCACTCAATTTAAAAAAAAAAAAAAAAAGGTAACAAAAGATACTTGAGCTTTTTTCTATAACAAACTCAAATATATCTCTCTCTCTCTAACTCACTTCATATAAAACAAAAATACAACATGTCAATTTTCATGGAAATGAAAAGTGAAACAAGTGAAAAGGATAAGGCTTTGTTTAATATTCTGCAGGTGTTTGTGTAAAGAGGTTTTTTATCCTCTTTTAGAATAAGGAGAGGTAGAGAAAGTAGAGTACAAATAGAAGAGACAAGGAATATAATCATTAAGAACTAATGGCATTCTAGGAAATTACATGAACAACCTTGTGGTTCTTGTGGGCTCTACTTTGACAATAGTGTGGCTAGTTTTTGTTCTTACTCTTTTCTTCTTGTTTCTGCTTGTGTCCCCTGTGCTTCCTTGGTTCCTTGACTCATTCATATGATGTTTCGAAGAAATGGAGTTTGCAAAAGTGAGTCAAAGATAATGAAAATAAGAATCAATGGAGAATATTCTACTTAACTTTATTTTTTTTTCTTTCTCGCAACTGATTTTAAAACTTAGTTCGTTCCGTTGTAAGTGATGAAATTACATCACTTACAATAACATAATTTCCTACTCGATCCTTCTTAAATTAGATGTCTTTTTTACTATTTTTCTATCTTAAATTATTTATATAAACGAAGTGATAAACACCCTTTAAAACTCGTAAGCATAGCTATGAAGTAAGTTCAAACATGGATTTTTTAGATAAAAAATGTTTAAACCAACAATATTGACATTTATAAGTTGTATTACAAGTCTTACGAACGAATCATTCAAGTCTTTCTATACTTTTTCAATGTAAATATATGATGCTAACATAGATCCTTGGGCGGTTGAGAAATTGTAAAATGGAAAACAAAGGCTCAATTTGTTGATAGAATATGTAAAATAAAAGTGTAATTATTATGGTGTAGTATCCTCTATTTTTTTTTTTCTTCATTCTTTCTGATTTTTTTTATTACTACTATTATAAGTAAATATTTTATTTTTCGAAACATCAATTACTTAATCAGTCAGAAAAGAGAATATTTGTTGATTTTATTACTCCATTTGTTTCAAAATGTCTTCATCTATTAAACAAAGAGGATCAAACGTTGTATTTATGTATCTTTCTAATAAATAATTGTTGCACATATTAGTAAAACTTATATTAAAAATAGAACTATTTAGCGAAGGATAGAAAAATCTTTTATATAATAACTACAACTTAAAAATTGTGTCATTTTCTTAAAAATTGGACCATTTTTATTTTATTTTTTAAAAATTATCTCATAATGAATGACGGTGGAATTTACATGAGATTTTGTTTTTTTTTATTAATGAGGTAAAATCCATTTTATGGAACACAGAAAGAGACAAATTCATTTGATGGTAGCGTATGTTATAGAGTATTTTTTGTGTTTATCTATCATCAAATAACGTCAATCAAATTATCGCAAATTAAATCAAATTAACGGCTATGGGACCTAGAGTACATATCAAAAATAAGTATTTAGAGAAAAATCAAAGTGTGTGGGGCTGACCTAGATTTTTTTTTGAAGGAACTTGTCCTAGATATTTATTTGCTTAAAATAAAAATTGTACATTATATATTCTTCCGGTGCCAATTATAAGCAAAAATTTACTTTTTATATTCATTAAATAATTAAAAGGCTGATATATTTTGTCTATCATACAAATCAAATACATTAATTATTAAAAAAATCTATTTTTTTTTTATTTATAATTGAGACCGGAAAGAATATTTAACAAGCTCTTTTTACCAAAGATCACATACGAAGTATTTAATACATAGTAGCATTGTCAACAATGAAACTACACCGATCTAATCGAATCACATTATCAACACTTCATATTTCATAATACATGACACATAAACCATTGCATTACTACAACTCAAGAGCTTCTAATTAAAAATCTTTTTTGACGGAAGCTTACCCATTCTATAAAATAAAAGTCTCAAACACCAACCAAATTACATACAAAATAACCTCATCAATCTCCTAAAGTTTTTCGAAGGAAATAGTAGCATTTGCAGCAATGATGAAAGAAACAGTAGCATGCCAAAATTTATCATAAGCATCAAATTAATAGATCACAAAATCATAACACGGATTTAATGATGGAACAAATATTTTTGAGTGGTTTCAATGAATTTTTAACTATGCACACATCAAAGAATTTTGACTATTAAGATTTTTAATTATGATAATAAAATATTATAAAAATATTCATTAAAACAAATCGAACAATATGAAGTTGCTAGGGGAGGGTGGGGGAAGGCGTGCAAGATGAAGTTGTTATCTTGGAATGTTAAGGGGCTTGGGGGCCCTGAAAAAAAGAAGGAGGTCTGCTGTCTGGTGAAGGAAAAGCGTCCTTGGATTCTGTGTTTGCAAGAAACTAAATTGCAGTGCTTTGATGATTGGTTGTGTTCCTCTATTTGGGATAGGCAGTCGGGTTCCTTCTCTTTTCGGCCGTCTCAAGGGGCGTCCGGAGGTCTGCTGGTGGTGTGGGATACTTCGGAGATAGAGGTGTGGTCTACGAGTAGTTTTGAGCACGTGCTGAGTATTCATGGTCGTTTTATATCCAGTAATGAGGAATTCCATCTTTTTAATGTGTACGCTCCGTGCAGTGGCAGTGATCGGAGAATTCTGTGGGATGTTTTGTCTATCCGGCTTCAGGCCCTGAGAGGGGCGAAGGTCTGTGTCTGTGGTGATTTTAACGCGGTTCGGGGTAGAGAGGAAAGAAAGACGGTGTCAGACTTTGGGGGAGTGGCGGAGTATGTGCCTTTTAATAGTTTTATTGGGGACAATTTTTTGCTTGATTTACCGTTATGTGGTCGAAAATTTACTTGGTTCAGAGGGGATGGTAGGTCGATGAGTCGGTTGGATAGGTTTTTAATTTCGAAGGAATGGAGCTTGTGTTGGCCTAATTGTGTTCAAGTGGCTCAGTTGAGAGGTTTGTCGGATCATTGCCCGTTGATGCTTTCTGTGGATGACGAAAACTGGGGACCGCGGCCGACTAGGTTCCTGAAGTGTTGGACGGAGATACCAGGGTACCACCAATTCGTGTCTGACAAGTGGGAATCCTTGCATGTGGATGGATGGGGCGGTTTTGATTTAAAAGAAAAGTTCAAACTTATTAAATTAGCCCTAAAGGAGTGGCATGAGTCACATACTAGTAATTTACCTGCATCGATTATCACTCTTAAAGACCGTTTGGCGGAGTTGGATAGGAAAGGGGAAGAAGAAGATTTGTCGGTCGTTGAATGTGATGAGTTATTCGGTATCTCTTCGCAGATTCATTCCCTTTCCAAGCTGAACACCAGTATTTGTTGGCAACAGTCGAGGAGCAAGTGGCTCCGTGAGGGGGATGCGAACTCTAAGTTTTTCCATTCTATTATGTCTTCTCGTCGACGTTTTAACACTATTTGTTCTGTGTTGGTTGAGGATGTGCGAATTGAAGGAGTGGAGCCTGTTAGGAATGCTATTTTCACTCATTTTGCTCAACATTTCAAGTCGCAAAATGTGGTGCGTCCTAGTGTTTCTAGTCTCCGGTTTCGGAAGCTGTCTGTGTCTGAGGGTGGGGGTTTGGTTAAACCTTTTTCGGTTGATGAAGTTAAGGAGGCGATTTGGGACTGTGATAGCTATAAAAGTCCGGGTCCTGACGGGGTCAGTTTTGGATTTATTAAGGAGTTTTGGAGTGTTTTGAAAGTTGATATTATGCGGTTTGTGTCTGAATTCCATCGCAATGGTAAGCTGGCAAAAGGCATCAATACTACTTTCATTGTTCTTATCCCAAAAGTGGACAACCCTCAAAGATTGAATGATTTTCGCCCGATTTCTCTGGTGGGGAGTATGTACAAAATCATTGCGAAATTATTAGCTAATAGATTGAGATTAGTTATTGGCAGTGTTGTCTCCGATACTCAGTCGGCCTTTGTAAAGAAGCGTCAAATTCTGGACGGTATTCTGATTGCTAATGAGGTTGTTGATGAAGCAAGCAAGTTTAAGAAGGATCTCATGTTATTTAAAGTGGATTTTGAAAAGGCGTACAATTCGGTCCATTGGGGTTATCTTGATGAGGTTTTGCAGTGCATGTCTTTTCCGGTGCTGTGGAGGAAATGGATTAGAGAATGTGTTAGTACTGCTACAGCTTCTGTGTTAGTTAATGGTAGTCCTACAGATGAATTCCCGCTTAAGAGAGGTCTCCGGCAGGGGGATCCTCTGTCACCTTTTTTGTTCCTTCTGGCAGCTGAGGGTTTGAATATTTTGATGAAAGCTATGGTTGACAATCATTTGTTTACAGGGTACTCGGTTGGGACGGTTAATCCGGTGGAAGTCTCTCATTTACAATTTGTTGACGATACTTTGTTGTTAGGTAAGAAAAGTTGGGCCAATGTTCGGACTCTCCGTGCTACTCTTGTCATTTTTGAGACCATGTCGGGATTGAAGGTGAATTTTAATAAAAGTTTGTTAGTGGGTGTTATAACGCCCTAGTTGATATATTTAATTATTTTGATTTAATTAGAGTCTTATATGTGATTTATGATTTTTGGTGATTTATGTGGTGTGTTTATTTTATTATATAGTTTATTTTAATAATAATTAGAATAAGTGTGAAATAATAATTATTTTGGTGTTTGGGGAGTTAATAGAATTTAATAGAATTTATGGGGAGTTAAGTATAATAAAGGGGAGTTGAGAAGGAAGTTAAGAAAGAAAGAAAAGAGTCAGAAATATTTTTACGTGAAACTGACAGTTTTGGGAGAAAAGGGAGAGAAGAGCAAGTTAGGCCAAGAACTGATTTTTGCTGTGCATTTTCTGCAATTTCTAAGGTAAGGGTGAGGTTTACTTCAGTAGTATAAATTTTAATTTCTGATTTTGAGTTTAACAGGTTTTGGAGTGAATTGGGAAATTATGGGTTTGTGAAGAATTGATGTTTTAAGGTAGATATTGCTGTTCTGATGTTAGAATTAGGTTCTGGTTGCATATAACACTTCATTAGGTATCTGTAAACTAATTTGGGGAGTGATTTGAAGAAAAATGGGATTTTTGGGGAAAACCTGTTTTCTGCCCGTACAGAAGTTCATCGCTCGCCTCGCGAGTAGCCTTGTTCGCCATGGCGAGTGAGCAACTTCATAGCTCGCCTCGCGAGCAGACCAACTCGCCGTGGCGAGTAACCCAAATCAAAACTGGATTTTTAAATTGTTGTTATAAGATGTTTTGGGGATAGTTTAATGTACCTAAATGAATTTAGTGATGACTGGAGCAAGTTTTAAGTTAAAAAGATGAATAGGGAGCTTATAATTGAGGTTTGAGTGAGAAAAATGTCAAAACTCCCGAGAGCACCTACTTTTCACTCGCCTCGAGTTCGCCTTGAACTCGCCATGGCGAGTAACCTGTTTTGTGAACTCGCCATAGCGAGCAGATGTGCTCGCGAGGCGAGCTACCCAGTTTTTGAGTGCTGAAATTGCTTGCATGAATGGTAGTGATAGATGTTGTTGTTTTGAGCATAGTTGTATTAAATTGTGCATTATTCTGGATTGTTGGAATGCTGCTCGTTGATGTTGCTGATGGCTGTGATGTATGATTTATTTATTGAACCATACATGTTGTATAAGTGGAGTCATATGGAGTATGTATGCATGGTCAAGTTGTATGTAGATATACACAAGTAGGTCCATTGCATATGCATAAACAGCAGAGAGGACTCATGTCCTGGAGCACTAGTTGTTCACAGCGGTGAGGGCTTCGGTCCTGATGAATTCTTTAACCATTCAAAAGCGGTGAGGGCTTCGGTCCTGTCTGGTACCACATGCATATCTGCATTTATTGAGGAGTCTTAGTGATGTCGTCATGTCATGCATGAGTCTTTATTGTTGGGTGTGGTTATTATATGATGATGTTGTTTGATGAGTATACATTTATATACATATTATGATGGATTGATTTGATGGTGATCTAGTTGTTGCTTTGTGGAATTATATAATTATAACTGCAAGATGATTTGATGTTATAGGGTGTTAGATTCAATTGATGATATTATTATCTATATTTTATTGTTGTGAATCTCACCCCTTCTGCTTGAAAATGTTGCCCTTCCTATGGGTAACTTGCAGGTGATCCTGAGTAGTCGGTGGTGGCTCAAGTGTCGTGTCTAGGGCTTTGATATGTGGGATGAGATTTATTATTATGAATTGTTTTCTTCCTATGTATCAATTTTGGAACTTGATGTTATGGCCCTATGATGGTTGAATTTGTTGTTAGGCTTTATGCCAAGATATTATTTTGGAGGTTTAAGTAATTATTGATGTTGATACAAATATTCCGCTGCAAGACTATTGATGTTTGAAAGTTGTTTATTTAAATAGTTTCATATGCTCTTTAAGAAATCTTGAAAATGTAGTGTAGCATGCCCGTTTGATGAATTACTCTGATGAATATTTTATATTTAAATACTTTTGGGAAACGGGGTGTTACAGGTGTTAATATTTCTGAGTCTTGGTTGGTTGAGGCGGCTTCAGTGTTGAGTTGTAAAGTGGGCAAGATTCCTTTCATGTACCTTGGTCTTCCTATTGGGGGTAATCTGCGTCGTTTTGGGACCCTGTTGTGAATAAAATTAAATCTAGACTGTCAGGTTGGAATAGCCGGTTTTTACCGTTCGGTGGTCGCTTAGTCCTCTTGAAAGCAGTTCTGACTTCTTTGCCTGTCTATGCTCTTTCATTCTTTAAAGCTCCATCAGGTATAATCTCTTCCATTGAATCTTTGTTGAATAATTTTTTTTTTTTTTTTTTTTGGGGGGGGGGGGAGTGAGGACCGTCGGAAAATTACTTGGATAGGTTGAAATACTTTATGTTCTTCAAAGGAGTCTGGAGGGTTGGGGGTTAGGTGATTGAGGGAGTTTAATTTTGCATTGTTAGGTAAATGGTGTTGGAGGTTGTTGGTCGATAGAGTAGGTTTGTGGTATAGTGTTCTTGTCGCCCGTTATGGCGAGGTTGGTGGGAGGTTGGAGGTGGGGGGCCGGAGTTGTTCTTCTTGGTGGAGGGAGGTAGGGAGGATTCGAGATGGAGATGGTGGTGTAGGGGGTAGTTGGTTTGGTGATAGTGTGCGTAGGAAGGTGGGTGATGGGACTGATACGTTGTTTTGGCAGCACTAGTGGTGTGGCAGAGCGCCTCTTAGAGAGTTGTTTCCGAGGTTGTTTGATTTAGCTGTGAACAAAGATATTTCTGTAGCTAACATGTTTTCCTTGAGGTTGTTGCGAGGTGGGGAGGGGTGGAGTTGGAGGCGGAGGTTGTGGGCGTGGGAGGAGGTTTTATTAGAGGAGTGTAGGGCCTTACTGCTTGATGTTTCTTTGTTTCCTAATATTTCAGATTCTTGGGTTTGGCTTCCTGACCCCATTGGAGGTTTCACAGTTCGAGGTGCTTATGAGGTCCTTACAGCGACTGTCAATCCCAACAGGGATAGTGCTTTGGATTTGGTTTGGCATCATCAGGTTCCTTTGAAGATTTCAATCTTCGCTTGGCGTCTCATTAGGGATTGGTTACCGACGAGAGCAAATTTGGCAGCACGTGGTATCTTACAGTTAGACACTGCTTGGTGTGTGGCAGGGTGTGGTATGATTGAGACAGCAGATCACTTATTTCTTTCATGCCCGTCTTTTGCGGTTTTATGGGAGCAGGTGCGGCACTGGATAGGTTGTGTTGGGGTTGTCTACAACACTATTTCTCATCACTTTGTGCAGTTCACTAGTTTGTCAGGTTTCGGCAAAGCTAGGAGGTCTTTTCTACAGTTAATATGGCTTCTGACATCTTGGGTGATTTGGAATGGGCGTAATATTCGTTTGTTTAAAAATGTGATTACCGAGGTTCCTAGATTACTTGATAAAATTAAGTTGTTATCTTTAGTGTGGCTGAAAGCTAAAAATATCACTTTTATTTTTGGAACTCAGATGTGGTGGTCAAGTCCTATCGTTTGTTTGGGCTTTGGCTAATCACCGGAGGTTGTTTTCTCTTGACTTTGTTACTGTGTTTTTCTCTTTGTTTTATTGTTAGTGGTCTTTTGGCACACCTTGCTAAGAGATTGCTATCGCTTTTAGTAATATAATTTCATTTTGGCTTGTTAAAAAAAATTAAAAAATATGATCAAAGTAAATTACAAATAATGTACATTGTAAAATTGTAAGAAAGTATATTATACTCGTGTAAAATAATTGTTGTACAATGACAAAGTATAGTAACTAAACTCATCATATAGTTAAAACAGTTTTTAAAAAAACTGTCAAATTGAACGTAAGTGTAAAACTACTTTACACCGGACATTGCATTGCAGGACCTTTTTCTGTCAAAGAAATGGTGGATCCGAGATCCGACCCATATATATCCGGTTTAAAACCTTTAAACCCATAACAAACACCCTCCGTTTAAATCCCCGTTCCATTCCCGCTTGTTTTCAACTCGCTCCTTCTTCTTCTTCTTTCTCTGAAAGCTAACCGTTTTCTTCAGATCCGATATGAAAATGAAGATCAACAAAGCCTCCGATCTCTCCTCCATCTCCGTCTTCCCTCCTCCTCACGTTTATTCCAGGTTCACTTCACTTCAATCCAAGTCGGAAACACTGTTTATACTTATTTCATTCTTATATAACAAATTCTAGATTCCAATTTTGAACTTCGTTCATATTTTCAAATGCAACCGTTCGAGTATGATTTTAGCTTATTTTTTACTTCCTCGTTTTCGGATTTAGTATATTCTGCGTAACGCTATGTTCGAATCATGTGAAATTAATGGATCTAGAAATGAAGTTAGATATCGCAATGAACTGTGATATGCTTTTTTTTTCATTCTACGGAGTTTTAAATTTCTGTAATTCAATGAATATTACTTATTTTTTTGTGTGGAATTTGTGATAGGAAGATGAACAATGCATCCAATGGATTTCAAGCCTCGCAACATCGATCGCAACCGTCGCATCGAGATATAGAGTGAGAAACAGCATATTTGATTTTTTTTCGAGATTTGAATTTTCAAGTTTGAAAATATATGCAACCGTTTTAGCTTATTCATTAACTTCGTGTTTCTGAATTGAATTTCACGAATTCTGTATAAAGCTATGTTCGAATCATGTGAAATTATAAGATCTAGAAACGAATTATGTGTATCAGTTCAAATTCATTCTTATTTATAGTCGAATCATGTGTTTCAGTTCAAATTCACGTGCTTCTTTTTTGAGTATGCAGTTTTAGGTTTCTGTAACTGGATGAATATTTATGAATTTTTTTTGTGGATTTTGTTTTTGTTTTTTGTGGAAAATGTGATAGGAGGCAGAACAATGTATCGAATGGATTGCATGCGATGTCGCAACATCGATCACAACCGTCTCAGCAGTCATTTTCTCAGGGACTTTCATCTCAGCAAGGAATTTTGTCTCATTTCTCTCAGAGTTCTCTTGATGAAGCTATCACAACAAATGACCAGGTTACAACTAAACGATATAGATGCTGGAATTTCCGTTTCTCGTATAGAAGAATGTTATCTTCGAATCGCACCAGTTTAGTATAGTAACTTAAAAATCGCTCCTGGATTTGAATTTTTGCACAATGTGACTTGTTTAACCTTGTCTAATATTGATAAATTTAGAAGGCTTATTTCGTAGATGAAGAATTGTTAACTTATTTTAAATGAAATGAAATGTTTCTATATATGAGCAAGAAGTTAATAATAATCAGAATCAGGCCTTAGTAGGTTTGACATTTGCGTTGCAATTATTTTGTAAATTATTGGTGGCACACTTTGTATAATTGTATTGCTTAAGTAACACTGAGATGTAAATATATTTTAAGGAGAATTGCACTGTCATCTCTAGAAGTTAGCGGTAAATGTATTGAAGTATGAAACACTGACCCACAGACTGGACACCACACTACGTCGTTGGTTGTAATTTAAAAGTATAGAATTGAAAGTGTGTCAGTATCGTGTATGAAATTCATGTTTCCATTACACTGTTTACTTATGTTCTTTTAATCCTTATAGAGAGCTGCTTCTCAAGAACTTGAGAACTCTTCAAGGAGGTTTTCTAGTTTGCCCCGCCTTACTTATTCAAAGGACGAGAGTCAACCCCACAACTCAAGATCTTCATCAAATCTCCTGGTCAAATGGAACTCTGCAGATAATAAAAGTGAGTATTTCATGAAAGTGCTAGTTTTATTTCTATAACAAGTAATTTTAGCATCCACATTGGACATATCCAAGGATAAACTGGCTTTCTTGAACCTATGCCAAAGTAGGAAGCCAATCAGTTATGTTTTTTCATTTTCCCTCGTTAGTTACTGAAGATTATAAATCTTCTGTTTGCTCCACAGATCAGTTAAGTGAAGGACTCGAAAACAGAATTGGCATAATGGAAACCTCATTGAGCAGGTTTGCAATGATCATGGATTCTGTTCAAAGTGACGTAATGCAAGTAAACAAAGGAACAAAGGAAATGCACTTGGAGAGTAAGTGACCAACATTGTGAAAATAGTTTATGCAAGTTGTATCTATAACAATCAACATAAGTACTTAATATTAGGTAGTAACAGGATCTTTGGAAAAAATTTAGTTCTTGCATTAATTCTTCATTGACAATTTGAATTCATGTCATCAATTTTCTCAGTACATTTTACCAAATTTTGTATGGCTGTCACCTCCTCTTTGATTCTCTACCTATGATGGATTGTCCAAAATATTGTCTGATGGCATTTTTGCATCCATTTTTGTATGGCTGTCATCAAGTGACTGATGTAAAAGCTGTCTGATGGCCACATTGCATCCATTTTTAATTTATAATCATCTGAACGCATTTTGTGGGTTGGTCCTTAATAAATTACCTTTTTAAGCCAGTATAGAGTTTTAACTCCATGCTTTGCATTTCAGTGGAGTGCATAAGACAAAAGTTGATTGCTCAGGATAACACACTTCAGTTAATGGTAACTAGCTGATTTCTATCTTGACTTGCATGATTTCTCTAACATCAATGAATAGTGAAGTTCAATGGACTGAGAGACAATGGTTTTAAATCAGATGAAAGGACAAGAAGAAATTAAAGCAAGCATCAATGGGAGTTTGAAATCTTTATCTGAACAAATGAGCCGTGTTACAGACATAGAGAAGTTACAGGAAGTATATATGTTGGTTTCTTCCATGCCTCAGCTAATTGAAGGCTCTCTGCGAAATTTGCAAAATAATCTCCAGAACACCACCAAGGAAATGAAGGCACGTAATATATGGCAATGAATAGTTATTAAAATATGGTCACAGCACACATAATAAACATCATTTTTTTAAGATTACAGATAATCAATGTAAAGATTGCGTAAAACCCCTCTTAAATTTTTTTGCTGCATAGTACAATGCCTTTGACTTTCCCTTTAGATTTCTTTCTTTTCCTTCTGGTTTATATCTTAGTTTCCTAGATGTCTGTCAACAAACTGATGCTTTTTGGACGAATATTTGCAGGAAATCTCTTGCAGTTTAAAACATTCTAACCAAAAGGATCTGGCACAGCCTATTCTATCTCCAAAGGTGCTTTATCTCTAATAATAAACCATTAATATACTTCCCCGATCTTATTTTTGTGGTGAAAGAATACTACTTCGTTCCACACACACAGAGACACAGCACACACCCCATCTTGCTCTGGAATAATTCCTGTGGTGAAAAGCATTGTTCTTTCCTGATATATTGTCGGTTTGCAGTGTGTTAGCAAACAAGTTATCACACCGAAAATGCGTCAGACTCCAGCCGTGTAAGTGTGTCTCCTAACTTTTCCTAACAATAACAATGTCTTTAATCAACTAGGACAGTTGCATCCATTTGTCTGATCAATTTAGTATGTTATGAAAATCCTTTTTATTTACAGCTGGTTTATGGCCAAGGGTCACATGTATTTTTCTCTTGAATTCAGTGAAGCGAAGAAGAACACTCCAGTTATTGTAGCTTCAGAAGCAGACACAGGAGGCTGGAGGCCAGTAAAAAGAGAAAGAGTCACTTTTTCAGATAGAATATCTGAGAAGGTTCAAAAGCGAATTCCACCAAAAGTGGAGAAGGTATTTTCAAAATTTTGGTCTCTTCCTATTCATGATTTATGTGCCTTCTAAATCAATCCAATTGTGTTGATCTTTCCTTCTTATAACTTGTTGATGCCATATGCACTTGGCAGTGACATTTGTCATTTAATTTCACGCAAAAGGCTTGTGCAGTTGTGCTTACTGCCTATCAATTTGACAAATTGTTTGAAACTTTGAATGACAGGGTATAAGGGGAGGAAGAGACTATGCAATTGTCATTGAATCTGACGAGGAGTCTGATTGCTTTGAAGTAAAATCAGGTAATTGGCAAAACTATAACAAGACTTTGGGTTTCTTATCGCCTATGCATATATATATGTAGTTTTTTGATGGAGTCTTATTGCTTATGTTGTCTCCTTAGCTCATATTTTTCAAAATACAGTGCAAATGAATTTCGTAAGGTATTATAGACCATATAGTTGACTGTTTTTGATATATAGTTATTTTACTATCCTGTTAGCCACTACCACCTATATGAAGAAACAAAAAGTGAGACTGGTGATTTTCAAATTCATTAAAAAGCAATGCTTTTCAAAATAGTTTGAAACTGGATTGTTGTTAGTGACTAGTGAGCAATGGCAGTATAAGGGATGAACTCAACTTCTAGATGCAGTTTTGGGTTATGAAAAAAATTAGTTATTTACTGTTATGACACCAGCAGCAGGAAAGTGGGAAGGGAAGAAAAAAGAAAAAATTACAAATGAGGCAAGTAACATCAGCCAAATGGAGGGAGCTAAGTTGGTTACAACAGATGGACATGCAGCGGTTAGGAGGAGTGCAAGGAAGAGACTCCCTAACCAAATGATGGATGATTTTGTGTGCAAAGGGTATAGGAAAAGGAATAGGAGAAAAAAGAGCATGTTAATGTTTCTCTGAGTTTTTTATACTTAATTTCCAACAACAAAAGTTTCATAGGACACAAAGAACCGCATTCTCCAGATTTCTGTAATTATTACCAAAGTTGAAAACAGAGATTCTACTTAGGTGTGTGCGCTGTGTCTGTTACATTTAGTTAACATTTTCCTAGTTTAAAGGAGGTTATGGCAACAAGCCAACAATCCAATTCATGTATAGGTGTGCTTAAAAGCAATATTGATCATGTAGACTTTACAGAGTTATCACACATTTTATTGATTTATCAAAGCACAACACATATATTCATTAATCTACTCTAATCAAATATGTGTGTTTCCATGGAGAAGACTTGTTTGGAAATTTGACCAAGGAAGAAGAGGAAGAAACCGAGAGAATTTTGAGGAATGCAAGGAGGCACAAGAGGAAGCAACGTAATTCTATAATAAACATTCTTTGAAGGTAACAAGACTTCAAACTCCTACTTCCTTGCATCATACTCTTTTTCTCGGTTTAAAATATTTGGTGGATTCCTCTTGTTTGATCATTGATGCATCTTCTGCCATTGATCAGCTTCCTCGTCTTGTCGGAGTCTCGAATGCATGCAAACCACTGCGCACAGCTGCCTGCAGCTTCTTTCCTTCTTCCCATCAAAAGCTTGCAGTTTTTATTTTTACTTTAAAGCTTTAAGTTGTATCCCTAAGTTTATCAGTTATTATCTGATAATATCAGTCCCACACTCCTCCTCCAACCCCAAATCCAAACATAGCTCAAAGCAAACAGGACAAAAATATTCAAAGTATATTTTATTTTTTCATAAATTTTAGAATGACATTCGAAAGATAGTGGTGTATCTTATAAAAAACGATGGTGATGTATCATGCACCACGTATAATGTTGTTGCACATGAACTTTGATCATTTTTTGGTATAATTTTTTTGTGTGATGAGCTCGCAACTTAAAATTCTTAATCCTTTTTATATTTTGTGCTCTATAAAAATTGAACCGCAGTTCTCTACAAACGCATAGTTATTAACAAACTAAGCTATCAGTCATCACTCATTGTTATTTTTAGGGAACGTAGCTTTATTGGTTTTTGACATGCGAAAATGTGACCCTTTATTGTAATTTGTTGGGAGTTTTTTTTAGGTATAGTTGGGAGTTAAATATGCTAAAACAGCGATAGCATATGACACAAAGTATGACCAAAATATGAGAAATTCTAATATGGTAAGACCCAACAAATAGTCTTTGGACACACATATAAACAAAGATAATTAATAAAAAAATAATCAAATATTTTGAAGATAATCTCTTCATGTAAGTGTATTCAAAGACTATTTATTTGATCTTGTATCTATGGAAAAATACGCCAAAAATAAAATGATCTATCTGCATTAACCAAATAAAAAAAGGGAGGGAAACCGAATCCCTCCTAATACCACATTTTACTATAAATTTTATTAAAGCAACTAGAAATTGATCACTGGTCAATAGAAAAGAAACCTTGATGCTTTGATGGAATTTTATGAAATACACAATTAGTCAACACCAACGTGTGCAAAAGAAATTTCAGTTAATTTTAAAATATTATGTCAAGACAGGTCACACAAACAATATAAACAATGACAAATGACAACCGTAAGAAAATTAAATCAAGCATAAACTAGAAGATTTTAGAAGCATTCCAGAAGACAAGTCTTCACCATTAAGAAATGATGATACTACTGGACCACTTGAAGATAAGGAGCACCGTTTGTTTTATCTTTACTTGTAAGAAACTTAGCCATCAAGCATGTATCTTGCTTACATGCAAGACTATCTTTATTAAATTATCTGAAACGCCTCTTCATTATATCTTAGTGATTAGGTTTATTCATTATGTAAGGAAACCTAGCCTATATAAAGGGTGTCTTGTAGTCCGTTGTAAAGTAAATCAAAGTGTGTTGAATAACAAGAGCATATTCTAAGAGAGTTATGATGAACAACTACAACATCGTTCGGTTCGAAATTAGATTTCAGTTATTGAGAACCTTTTGATGATTGATAACACATCTTAAAGCTCACAATATTGGGAGCTTTATTGAGCTTGGTTCACAACAAGGAGCTAATGAAAATACTCGTAGAAGGGCAATATCACAAATTATCAAAGAAATAAAGAGGGACATATTGAAGTTGTTACATGAAGGAGTAGAGAAAACTCCGAAATAAAAACTGCAATCTCTGTGTAGAGATTACGAAAGGTATGAAATGTCAAGTTCATGGAACAATATTTTTCTCCTGTTACAAAATTTGAGCGTGTATGGAGAAAATATTATGGATAACAAGGTGGTGGAGAAAAGTCTATGTAATATGTTGATGAAAGTTGATCATGTGGTGACTACGATAATGGAGCTCCACGATATTGATACCTTGCAGGGAAGTATCAAAAGTCACATCAACAGAATATTGCAGAAGACAGAGAAAGCAAAGGAGGAAGCCTTGAAAAGTCAAGTGAACTTCAATAACATTAATGAATCCAATCAAATGGGAGAGGACATGAAAACTTCGATCAAAAGAGAGAACAATTTCAATCCAAAAGGTGGAAACAATTTTGGTTCTATCAATTATATATGGCAAAGGAAGAAGTTATTACAACCAAGAGAGGAGAAATTATGTTTTCACCGCGAAAAGTTTGAGCGCAAAGCAGACGATTGAAGATATAAACATCATGCACAGATTGCAAAAAATTTATATCAAAACAATTGTGAGTCTTATGAAAATCCATATGGTTTAATTTTAGCAAGCAATACACTTTCACAAGACTCATTAGTGTTTTGATATGAATTTTCTGCCACGTTTGCCTGATGTTGTATTTGCAATCGGCTGCTTTGTGCCTAAAATTTCAACGGTGAAAACAACTGTAATTTGGTCTCTCTTGTTTGTAAGAACCTCTTTCTCTGCCACGGTTGGTAGAACCAAAATTGTTTCCACCTCTTCCTCTTGAAATTATTGTCTCTCCATTGATCGAAGTTTCCACGTCCTCTTCCTCTAAAAGTTCCTCAACCTCTACCTCTAAAGTTTTTTCTTCCTCCATTGTTGAAATTATCACGACCTTTACTCTCTCCCTTCTAACCGGATTCAGCAACGTTATTGAGGTTCACCTGGCTTTTCATGGCTTCCTCCTTTACTTTTTCAGTCTTCTCCAATATTTTGTTGACATGACTTTCGATACATCCTTTGCGACTCTGCTAATAACAAGATATTGATATTGGAGGACTCCATTATCGTAGTCACCACATGACCAAACTTTATCGACATAGTGTGTAGAATTTTCTCCACCACCTTGCTATCCGGAATATCTTCTCCATACACCGTCATTTTGTTGACAAGATTTATAACATGAAAAAAATATAGTTTCACAGTTCAAAACTATACATTTCATACCTTTCGTATTATCTTCGCAAAAAGTAATTTAATAATGATGATCTATTAATCTCGGTCCAATTTTTTAAGTCACCATTATTTAAAGAAGTCTCTCTCTAAGAAATGAGAGAACCTACTTACCTTGTATGATTAATTTAACAATGATGATGTAGTAGTTTTTAGAGCCTTAAGCTTTCTTTTCTCCATAGCCGCCAATTTTACTTTCCTCTCTTTAGTTAGCATTCTCGCAAATATGCGTAGGATCCTACTTAGCTTTACTTATGATCAAAATTTTGAGCACAGATTTCCTTTTTCTATTTTTTTTCAAGGTGTACTCATCTATATAGGCTGTACAATATACATTTTTTAAGATGATTTTACTTCCTATGTTAGCATATCGAACCATTTTTCTTTGTTAAATAGAATCATCTTTCCCACAGCATACATGGTGCAGTACAACTTGCTTTTACTTTATTTTTCTAGATTGCATATGGATTGTGAGCACTTTCTAAGACAAAGAGGGTAGAAAGAAAGGATGGGGCATCCAATGCTCAAAAGTCAGTAGTTGGAGTCAAAATATTTAATTGTACACTTATCTTATTTAAGAGAAAGAATGTGAACATGATTTTAATTTAACTTAACTGGGAAATTATTTTACCCTACATCAAATTCTTAGGTCAATTAACTCCAAAGACTTGGTCTAGTGGTAAAATGACAGGTCTTGAATTCGAGAGAACCTGGGTTCGAGCCTCGCTAGTGTCTTTGGAGGGAGGTAAATGTAAATACCTTTGTAAGTGCTCTTTGAGCCCGAAGGTCTTCCCTGCCTTGGACTGGGGCACCATCCCCTCACCCTAAAATTTTTGTAACCAAAAAAAAAAATTCTTAGGTCAATCCCTATGTAACGTGGACTATATTTCCAAAGAATTTGCACTTAATATATGAAAATATGGTAAATTATACTTTTCTTCCTTTCAAGTTTTTTATCTAGTATTTAACTAACACCAACCCCGAATTTTTCATTAAAAGTGACAAATTAAGGGTCTGTTTGAATCACTTTTGATTTTTCCGTGTTTTTTATTTTTAAAAATAGCAAAAGTGAAAAGCAAAACAGCATTTATCTGTTTTAGTTTTTTTTCCGTGTTTTTGGTTTTTAAAAACAGCAAAAGTGAAAATAGTTTTCAAAAACTATTTTATAAAACAATCAATTCAAACAAGTTTTCAATTTTTTAATTTTTGAAAACAGAAAATAGTTTTTAAAAGCTGTAATCAAACAGCCCCAAATATCTCTTTTTCATTTAGCATCATTCTTTTAAGAAGGTAAAATAAAATATTTAATACAAACTGATAATCCTAACTAACACAAAAAATGTAATGATAGAATTCAAGAAGTTCTAACATTCATATTACGAAATCAAAGATATAACAAAAATGGATGAACAAGAACAAAAACTGAGTAATAAAACCCAAGGTTAAGCCAGTAACTTCACCAATTTGATTCACTCTCTCAATTTGCGTTTTTATTTGTTCAAAAAGCAATTGTGGGTGAACAACTTTTAATAAGCTTTTAGAAGTCATGAATTTTGATTTCCAATTTTCTTTGTCCATATTTGCAATTACATGAAGTACCAAAAACAACTTTTAATAAGCTTTCACTGAATTAACAACCTCAACAAATGGAATGCTTGGTGAATGCTACACTTGGAAAATTGGTTACCAATATAGAATGCACCCTCAACCACCAAATAAATATTTATTTATTTAAAAACTTGGTATCCGATCCATGAACCAACTAATCCGAGGAGATCAATCCTACCTAGGCACGGATGCAAGTAGTGGAATTTGGGGTCAGCTAACCCCACTCTTAGCTTCATATTTCAACCAATAATAGGGATTTTTAACACTTTGCCTCCACTTGATATTTTATGTTGACCCCACACTATGTATAAGTTGTAATATTACCATGCATAAAAACCAAGAGTGAGAAACAATTTCAAGAGGTTAATAACATATTTATGGAGGTGATTTGTGAAATGCATATTTGCATAGCAAGTTTAAATTTAAGAGATTCAGTTTCTACATTTAATAAGGAGAAGTTGATCAATTTAGCTTGATTTTTTCGACATAATTTTCTTCTTTGGAGCCTATGGACTCGACAGTCAATTAAAAATTATATCATGGATGTTAGTTATTGTGAATAATTTTTTAATTTAGATGAGATTAATTATCTTTCAAGAAAATTGGTAGAAATTACTAAAAACCGTATAGTTTATCCAACGATGTACTTACTTTTGAAGTTATCATCACAATTGCATGTGACAACTGCAACCGTTGTAAGAAGTTTCTCTACTAACTTTGTGAAGAATGAATTGCGTGTCTGTAAGGGAGATCATTTTTTTTAATGATTGTCGGGTAATATACATGGAGAGTGATATATTTGATAGTGGTAAAAATGAAAAATATCTTGCAACACATTCAAAATATGAAGTCACACATAAAGCAAATAATATTAAAATTGTAATTCTTCAATATTAAGTTGTCCTCATTTTACGTATATACAATGACATGATTTTTGTAATCTCTAATTTTTTTGTTAATGATAATGATGTCATCATTTTATTTGTTATAAATTTACATATTTTTTAGAAATATTTAAGATAAATAACTTTGACCCCACTTATTGAAATTTCTGGATCCGTCCGTGTTCTTACCTACCGTCCATCTGTGGACGCCCCGTTCAAAGCTAGAGCAAGTTATGTATAAACGTAGCTCACCGAAATTAGTATCAGATGAAATCGAACCTAAAACCTTTAAATACATATAATGAGAAAAGAAGAAAAACGTATGAGATTAAGAGCATTAAACATCCAGTCCAATTAATTAATAATTTCTCTTATCCGATAAACAATCAAGTCAATGGATTTTTCTTTACATATCAAGATTAGGTAAAAGGCAAAATGGCTCCATATATATATCTCTATTAACTAACTTGCATGTGTAATGTTTGAAAGTTTATGTATGTGAATTATTACATTACAAAGAAGGGCTGCCTCAGTTCTTGGTGGTCCTCTATCTATCGTTGCATCAACCCCACTCACCATTAATAATATTGAATCAATTTCTTGAGGGCAAAGACAATACTAAAAAATATACATCGATCGTGTGCACTAGTGATTTGTAGGGTTGGGAGGCCTTATTAGATTTTCTCATTGAAAATTATAATAACATTTCACCAGAAAATTTAATAACTAATTAATGTTGGGTTCTATTATGGACCATAACTTGAAAATTATGTGAAATATCCACAGGCAAAGTCCCCATTTTTGTTATGATCATAAGTGAGACGATTTATTTTGTCAAGTAATTTAGTGGTTAAAGTTCACACATTTTAAATGTGGAGAAGTGAGGTGTCCAGGGTTCGAACCTTGACCCCCACATATAATATGCAATATTCCTAGCAGCTAAGCTAAGCTACAGGGATCTTAAATGAGACAATTAGTACACCGTTGGTTCAACAAAAATAAAAGTAGATAAACTTTTTTGTGGGGATAAAAGTACATAAATATAAATGAGTTATGTTTTGAAGTACTCATATTTGTATAATCAGGCCATTATTAATTTGGATGAGGATTGACCGTAAACCTATACTTCTAGACATGTAAATCATCTTTGGAGTTTTAATATTTTTCAAATTCTTCCCTTCAAAAAAAAAAAAATCTCGTTCACCATGGACCATATAGAAATGGTCCTAGCACTTACGATTGAATAGGAGAGAAATATTAATTTTTAAAAGAAACGAATTTGTTTCTTGGTGTTGTATTTTATTGTGAGAGAAAAGTGGAATAAGTAAATAAAAATAGCCGATTCAATTTTAATTCATGCAAAACAAAATTAGGAAAATATATATATATTAAGATTAAATGACACAAAGGTGACACTACAAAAAAAAAATGACCAAATCTTTTTTTTTTGTAGATAGACAAAATGGCTAAGCCATTATAAACTCACACACACAAGTGGAGGTACTGTATGACATCCGGCCATCATTAAATTGTGTGAGACCTGAAAACAACTTAATACAATTTTCACAAGCTTTTTTCAACTTATTTTTATAAGTTCTTTAATGTAACTTATAGAAACATGTACAACTTATATATAATATACACTAAAACAATATACTTTATTTTATCTTTCTTATAAAAAAAAGAACTTACATAAGTGTTTATGCATAAACGCTTATCATGATAAACGTTCATTATTCAAAGAGACTCATATCGACAATATCTAAATAGGAAAATATAATGAGCGTCTGCATAAAACTATTTTACAATGATTGTTTAAAATTTTAATTATTAAAATTTTGATGTTACATGAATTTATTCTTATGATCAAATTGTTTATAAGTTCATCCAACATATGTGCCTAGCTAATCCAATATTAGATTCCAGATATGTGGTCCCAAAGGGCCGACACTAAATCATATCAATGCCTCCAATAAATTCCACAAACTCTACGGGTAGGAACAAGATATATATGTATGACAAATAAGTTATTGCTTCTTTGTATTATTTTATTATACTCCGTCCATTATTAATCTTGACTAAAGATCGTGAGTGTGTGTATCATATAATTATGATTATTATGTAGGAACAAAATTGGATCCTTTAGATTGGACAAACACATTCTTACAAAAGTTCCCTCAAAGGTTGTTGATAGTTAGAATGTAATATTGTTGTGTAAATTGGTATGTCAGTGTTAATGTCATGTCCAGTATTCGTGTCCGTATCAATAATTCATAGATGGTAACATGTTTTTAGATGTGGAAAAACACAACCCCACCAACCAACCAAGCACTCTATTAGTCAGCTAAATTCTTAACTTCTATATCAGCTTACCACATCATTGATAACAATATTTTTAAGAAAATTGTCATTCATGCACATTGTCAATTTGTTGTAGGCCAAAATTCATTATTTAAAACCGTTAGAGAGGATCATACACCTCTTATTATGAAAACCATAGTTTAAGTGCCATGTCGGTGTGACATGGGAAGTGAAGTGAAATGGTAAACATGTTGTCTTATAAAATCTTTGTCGATGGAGTGGACAAAAAATACCATCAAAGTTGAGGAGAGCAGGGGAACAAAACTGGGTGGACCCAATTGCTTTCAATTAGTGGGGGTACAATTTAACTATTTTAGGTCCAATTTAACTATTTTAGGTTCAATTGCACCTCACATGCTTCATTCAAAAAGCATTGGCATCTCAAAAGCAATTTGCATGCCTAGAGTCGTTAATTTTGCATCAATAGATGCTCTCGTAATCGTAATGAAAACAGTATCCTACTGGGAGGAAAGAAATAAATAATGACGCAAATCCGAGTTAAGATCCTATCCAAAAAATGAAAACGATTAAAATCACTTGGGTTTGTTTGATGATGTTGTTTTGAGACCTTTTTAGAGTATGCTCGTTTTTTTTGGGTCAAAGATTATCTTCGGTATTTAATGACGTAATTTGACTACTTAAAAAAAGAAGATTATTTTAAATGGAGAGAATCCGATAAAGAAAGGCAGAGAAAAGTGATTATTTATGGTGAAAAAGAAAGGTAGCATCAAGATATGCTCCTGATGAAGACAAACAACTTCAAATCTCTCATGAACTCCATCAAACTTAAATGCAATTGAGAGGGGGCAAGATTCAACCATTCGAAGACGTGTTTTTGAAAAGGAGAGAAAAGCGTCTGAAAACTATTTCATACATGGGAACTGTTATTCCTTCAAAGGTAGTAGGAATCCTCTTAAGAGGAGTGAGAACCCTAACTTCTTAATATATTGTCATATCATTATCAACCTGAACAAATGGAGGTTCTCGGGAAGCGTCACTAGAATATATGGAGGGTGTACCCAAGGGCTCCTCAGTAACCCTAACACATTCTCCCTCTCCCGAAGGAGCAACAAGTAACTTATGAATCATTGTCATCATCGACGAATACATATGAAGATACTCTCACTCGGTACAACAGTCCATTAAACCATCAGTTGACAATGTAACAGTGAGATTGGTCCAACAGTTTTGAACACGCTTTGAACCCAACTATGATGGCACTAAAATTCCTAAGAACTTCTATCGAACGGTCAAACGACTCCTATCGAACGTTGAAAGCCTTCAATTGATAAAACATCGATCATAATAACTTCTCATCAATACTCCAACGACTCCACACATAAACCTATATAAGGCATCCTTCACCATCGTCATATGGTACACAACTTCTATCTATTTTTACCTCTCACTCTTTGCTTTCATATTGACTTGAGCGTAACAATATCTACAATTGTTAGGTTACAATGTGGCGTAAGAAAGATGGCCCGTTAACTTAGTCTCATATCGATATGGATGGATAAAATGTTGGATTTATAAGAAAGATGACTCATTAACCTAATATCTTACAATTTTGAGTGAAAATGTGGCGTTTCTATCTCTTGTGATCCAAGAACATTAGTCCCGTTGTTGCTCTCACGTTACAAGACTCCCAATAACAAACATGCCTAGCTCGCATCTCAACACATGTTAACATTCAGATTAGCCCATGTCAATGCATATATAAATGTGAACTCATGAGATGACATGATTTCTTTTACTCATTAAGAACTTTTTTTTTTTGACAAATACTCATTAAGAGCTTATATAAATACAAATATAGAAAACATTTTGACCAATGTAATATAATAATTATTATCCTATTGATAACGCCGAAAAAGTTTAGGTCTCCTGTTCAAAGGTGGCGTACACGACAATCCTCTCTATCTATGTTCTGTCTGTATAATGCATTTGCATTTATTTTTTTTATTTTTAGTTTTTGAACATTGAAACCTAAGAAGAAGAAAAAAAAAAACTCAAAGAGGAAATAGACATATCACAAACCAAACCATTGTTGTCCCTCACAACAAAAACACTCTTTTATGCGGGTCCCACAATCAACTGTCATGTACTACACTATGACCATTTTTTAGTGTCACCCAACAACATTGTAAACCTCTCCACTTTCACTTTCCTTCCCATAGTATCCAACCAACAAATTCTCTCTCTTTCTTTTTCTCTTTTCATCCACTTTTTCTCAATATTCAATGGCTACCCTTAATTGAATTATGCCTTAAACAATCATGGGTCGGTGTTGAATTACCATATTTTTCACTTTTTTGCTGTATTAGAGATGCCAAGTTGATAAAGTTTGATTTTTTTCATCTGGGTGGTGAATAATTTGATGCTAATATTCTCTTTGAGTGAATGTAGTTTTTCAAAAAGAATTTTGTTTTGTTTGTGAAAATTGAGTTTAGAGGGCCACAAGTTTTTTTTTTTTTTTTTTTTTTTTTTTTTTTTATGATTCAATTTTGGTTTTTATGGTGTAACTTGAGAGAGAATTTTCAATTGTGTGTTGAGAGTTTTGAATTACAACAATTTGGTAAGAATTGATTGGAATTTGAATGATCCATGAGCTCTTGTTTCAGTGGCTGAATTTTGGGAGATAAGAAGAATATGCACCATTTGTTTGTGGAAATGACTCAATTATTCAACAAAAGTGGAGAGAATTATGCTTGAATTGGTGATTGTGGAAATTTGGATTTGATTTGAGTAATTTGAAAGTTTTTTTTAGGATAAGCTTTAATTGTGATTTTAAAACTTCTTCATCAAGTTTTGATCATTGACAGAACATTTATTGGAACAAAAGGGGAATCAATGAGCTGTGTGAGTCTTTGATTCTTTTTCAAAGAAAAAGTTGAACCTTTATAGCTATCTATCAATCTATCTTAGTTGGCCTTTTTCTTAGAGAATATCAAGATTTCTGGAATTTTCAGCTTTATATGTGGAACTGCATAATTCATTGGTATTTGATACCTTATCCTCCAAAGGAAGCTAAAATGGCTTGAGCTTTACACAATTGGGAAACTTGAGGGATTGAAATTGGAACTGTTTGATGCTTCAAGAGTAGATTCATCAGGCTGCATCTTGTTTTTTATTCCTTCACCATGTTGAGTCCAAAAGGCTAAGAATCAGAGGTACTCAATTGAAGCAACTTCTCTGTTTTTTTCTTTTGTGATTGTTCATTTATTACTAAATGACATGAATAGTGGCTTAATTTAGATGCATTATCCATAATCTACCAAACTGTTCAATTCTTGTTTATATTAATTAATTTAATAGCAAATATATCTTATTTTCGCATGATTGTTCTTTTTTGTCTTTTGTGCTATAAGTAGTTGTGATTTTGATGATGATCTGTGAGACTAAGTTTTAGACCTCTCTGCATGGAATAAGCTATCTGCATTTTTTTTAATAGGAAAATGTTAGGGAGTTAGTGGTTGTTACTTTTGAGGATTTGAACCCTAGATCTACATGAATTGATTTGATAAATGTGTTCGCATGAAGAAATTAGTTTTTTGTGTTATGCATGTGCATATATTCATCGAATCATTTGTCCTTTTGTTATGGTGTTATAAATGGACTATGGTTTTTTGGAGGCATTAGAGAGAGTGATGATAGGCTTTTTGTTTGCATTTACTGCGTTTATTTGTTGAATGTGTTTGTTAATCTATCAGGATTGCAATCTTGCCTTTGATGTGTAGACCGAAACAACCTTAGAACTGTTAGAAAAAGAGGATAGGAAGAAGTGAAGTGTGCTCAATCATCATGGCAAAGAAGTCTCAAAGACGCGCTGTGCGGTATGAGAAAGATAAGGCGGGCTGTATGTGGGGATTTATTAGCATGCTTGATTTTCGCCATGGTCACTCTACTAGGAAGTTGATTGCGGATAAGAGACGAAGCAGCAAGCACTCTGAAGGCAAGTATTGTGCTTAACATTTTTAGATTTTTACAAAGTTTGAAACTCTGCTCATTTTGGTCTCTATATGCAAAATCAATAACAAAATGAGTATATGTTCACTAATTGTGAAGTGACTGATGTTCGAATGTCAAGCATTTGTTTTGTAATGTTTTTAAGTTGAAATCTCTCATAAAAATATGCTTTCCCTGTCTCTAATGGTTGTGTCTGGTGCAGCTGCGATGGATTAATAAAACTGAATCAATATTAATTGTTGAAATTGGAATTCTTTTTTCCTACAGGTGTTGTGCATTCTAAGAATAAGTTTGAGGCGTTGAGCGATATGGATGAAGTTTGTCATGGCACTTTTGTAAGTCTTTCTATCCATATTCTAATGCAACTCATCAATTTCAAACTAAAAAAATACCAAGTGTTGTCAATTCGGATTGTCGGAAATAGTGGCTTGTTCAAATTCCGCTACGCAAGAGTGATACAGCACCACAATAACTGCTATTGGCAACATTTTGTACTAAATAGTGTATCGCAGAACAATAAAAATTTGTTTGAATTCTGCTATGATATAGCACCGCTATAGCCCGCTGTTTAACAACACTAATACTAGGAAATAAGGATGCTAGTGCATTTATTGATATCACTATATCATGAATGTTTCAGGACGGTGGAGAGAGTAAAAGACCAACAGTGAGAACTATTGTTAATAAGCCTAGTGTGAAGAAACTCATAGAAGAAGAGATGTTCACTGATCAAAATGCAATGAAGGATATAGATAATTCTGAAAGGCGTGAAGTCTTCCTGAAGTTAGATTCCAAAAGGAAAAAGAAATCTTCCGAGAGAAAACGCAATATTGCCGATGATTTAAATTTGGATGCAGCATCGAAATCTGAAACTTTGCATCATCAGCACTCAAGGAAGCAATTTAAAGATAATCTTGATGTGGATACAATAATTGAAGAGTTTTGTAATCTAAGAGGTGTTTGTTCCATGATGCGTAGCGATGATGGAGAAGTAGAAAAGCATGGCCAACCAAACCAGAAACAGAAGCATGTTGTGTCCGAAAAACATTCAAGAGATGCGATTCGTGAATTTGTGAATCAGATGATATTGAACGGCAAAGATCTGGAGGAAGCTAGAAAGTTTCTCTTCTCTGATGAAATAATGGAAGCACTTCAGCTTATAAGTTCAGATAAGGAATTGTTTCTTGCATTTCTACAAAATCCAAATCCACTTGTATTGAAATGTGTTCAAGAGTTTGAGAATTCTCATCGAGTGAAAGACAACGATTCCAACTTCTCGGAACAAGATCATGGAAATAAAGAACAAACCAGTGAGATTGTTAACCACAAGAAGCATAACTTTTTCAGGAAAAAGGTGAAGTCTCAATCGAAAAATTCAACAAATGAAAATGTAAATACCAACATTTCAAATAGAATTGTCATTCTAAAGCCGGGATCAATTGGATCAGAAAATTCCAAAACTGGAAAGAACATTGCCTCATCTCTAGATTCTCATGATACTGTCGAGTACAATTCTCCTTCTGTGAGAGGTAGTTCACATTTTTCTCTTACAGAAATAAAAAAGAAATTAAAGCATGCTATAGGAAGGGAGAGACATGGAAAAGCCATTGGTAAAGACAATGTCGGAATGAGATCTCCTAATAAAGATCATTTCTTTATTGAAAAAATCGCAAGGCCTTCAGCCGGTGTTACTAAAGGAGACAAGACTGGTACTAATAAAGATTTGGAAGCGATTGTGGAGCGTGAAAAGGGTATTTATCCGAAACAAGGTGTTTCTAATTTATATATTGAGGCTAAGAAACATCTGAGCGAGATGGTAGGTAATGAAGATGAGAACATAATGGACTTGTCAAGTAGGCAAAATTCCAAAACCCTAGGAAGAATAATATCGTTTCCTGATTACAACTTTTCTCCACTTAGTAGTCCTAGAAGGGATTGGGAGGATCATTTTGTGACCGCAAAAACAAGACTTCGTGATGAAAACTATACCAATAAATCACAAGAAATTAAGTCCGACTCAAATCTCTCAGACGGTCTAATTCACGTTGATAAAGAAGAAAATTGTTGTCCTGTTAGAGATGAGATAGTTACTGAAGGTATCATGTACAAAAATATATGATTTAGGTTATAGATGCTATAGTAAACTATGCTGTGTTTATTTTATATTTTATTTATCCTTTTCTTAATTTCTGTGCAGGGGATGCAGAATCTGCAAAAGAGATTGCTATTGTAGAATCTTCCTCACAATCAGTTGGCCTCAGTGCAGAAAGTGCTGACCAAAGCCATGATATCTCAGAAAGTTCTGATTGTGCAGAATTTTCTCAATGTTTGGAGCAGGTGGTATTTCTGTCTGCACTACAATTTTACATAAATTGATGATTTATGTAAGGGTTAAATATAATTTTAGTCCCTACAAAATTACGATTTCTCAAGTTTAGTCCCTAGATTAACTTTTTCCATTTTATTCCTTGCTTTGCTTTAATAGGAACAAAATACAAAGACTAGAAGCACTAATTTTTTGTAAAAATTAATAAAAATAGTGACTAAAATTGAATAATTTTTTGTAGGGGTTAAAATTAAATATTCGTAATTTTATAGGGACTAAAGTCATATTTAACCCTTTATTGAACATTATATTTTTATGGCTTTTTCTTTGGTGGAGTGAACTCTTATATTTATTAAATTTTATTCAAACTGTCATCTGTTCTTTCTGCAGGATGTAACAGAACAAAACCAATCACCATCTCCCTCTCACTCTTCGCTCACTGGGAACACCAAGGAGCAAGAAATTACCACAGATGCATCCGGGCGGCCAAGTCCGGTGTCTGTTCTGGATGCACTATTCTTAGAGGATGACGCCTGCTCTGGAAACTCCAGATGTCAACCTGGTAAGCATTCATGCACTCAGGCCCTGTTTGGATAACCAACTTATTCAAGCGCTTATAGCATAATCACTTATCATATAAGTGTTCATGTATAAGCCATTGCTTTAGCAAGAGGTAGAATAAAGTCAAATTATTTTTATATAAGTTATACGCTGTTTTCATAAGCTATCCTAGAGAGTTTGTGAAAATAAGCTGAGAATAGCTTATGGACATGTTATAAGCTGTTTCCATAAACTCTCTAAAACAATCTCACAAGTACTTATGTTAGTAAATAAGCACAAATAAGAAGATTCAAGCGGACGGACCCCAAAGCCATGAAGGGGCCTATTCAAAAATGTTCTTAAACTCTCTTTTCAGCAACCAGATCTTTACAAACTTGTTATAATAATTAGTAGAATGGTTATTACTTATTAGTATCTTGCAATACATGCGAGTGGCGATTCGATACAAAACTGAACTCAATCAACACAAATCTTTAGTGTGTGTGTGTGTGCTGGACATGGATCTCATCTTGAATTAATCCCGACTCATTATAATGAATCTCGATCCACTGATGAATTCTGATTCATTCTAATGAATCAGCACCTAAACATAGTATAGTGGACCTCTTTATGTGTCAACTTATCAAGCAACTTTTTATTTAGTCATTCGACTAATGACTTGAATCTTACAGGTTTGTTACATCAGCTTGTTTTTACTTAATTCTTATGGTGGTGTGTCTTATGATTCATAATAAGATGCAATTCACCATTTGAAAAATAGGTTTTCCGATTAACAATCTGGACCTTGAATTAATAACTATGCTTAGTAGCATAACATGTGTCTTACATATTACTTTTAATCTGGCATAATGTTAATTCATAATTTTCAGCTGAAGTACCAGTACAACCACTGCATGTTCAATTCGAAGAACAAGATTCTTCTCTTGTGAATCAAATCAAAAGAGAAAAATATTGTATCGAAGAAAACGGATTGATATATGATTACATCAATGCAGTTCTGCAAGCCTCTGGATTGACAAGAGATCAATTGTTGATGAAATGCCTTTCCTCAGACAAGATGCTAGACCCTTCCTTGTTTGATCAGGTAGAGTTATCACCAAACCGGCTATGCCATGATCAGAAACTCCTATACGAATGTATCAATGAAATTCTCACAGGAGTTTGTTGCGATTACTTCGGCGCCTCACCTTTTGTATCATTTGTAAGTCCTAGCATAAAGCCAACTCCAAATATGAAAACGGTTATTCTCATGGTCTCGGAAGGAGTGTGTTGGTATTTACTTCCCATGCCCCCGCCGCACACGTTGGAAAAAATTGTTAGGAAAGACATGGAAAAATGTGGATCATGGATGGACCTTCGATTTGAAGCCGAAACCGTTGGTTTTGAACTAGGCGATGCCATTCTATCAGATCTGATGGAAGATACAATACTTGGCTGTGTAAGTAAGAGTCCAGAAGGGAGAAGTTATGAGCATAATGACAACAAGACTAGTGCGGATGTGTAAGAGAAAACCCATTACTTTTTGTTCATACCACCTGCTAAACTATACTAGGAACTTTCGAATACTAAACAGTTTCATGGTGAATGATAAGACTAAAATAAGGGATTACATGTCAGAAGAAGTAAATAGAAAGATAGTTTGGAACTGCTTCTTCTTACTCAAGTATAAAAGATGCTTCTCTTGTTTGAAATAACAAAGTAACAGTTTCATTTTGTGTGTGCTTTCACTTCAGTTAGTAAGAGTTTAGGTATTGTAGATTTTGTATAATTTGATATGTTGATTATATTAGCTGGTGTGTCATGGTTTTGTTTGATATCATCATCATTACTTATTTGTATATCTTTTTTCTACTGATAATCTATTGTATGTACAACAAGTTTGGAAATGATTGGGAACTCAGATTTTTGGAGTTTCAAAAGGAATAAAACAAAAGAGATATGAAACTGTGACATTAGTACAGTTAGGAATTGTAAACTTCTTTAAAGTTTTCACTAAGTAGCATGTGAACAATTTTTCTTGCCTCTTACAGTTTTTAAGTAGCTTTTAGATGTTACATAGATATCTCATTGTATCTCATCCTCTAAAAAAAAATCTAAATATATCTCATTATTATGCTATGTTATGATATTATTATAACAGAGATAATCACTTGCTAGAAGCTCAGATGATGTATTTAAGTGAATTAATATTGACCTTTGAGTTATAAATGATAAATGGTTCAAATTTGGTGTCAAATAAAGTTTGACACCTGGATCTCATTTTTTTTTTTGTTACAACCTGGATCTCATTTGATCCCCTCTTTTTGTTTTTCTTTTTCTTTTTTCGGTTACAAACTAAGAAAGAAAACTACAATGTACGGTTGGTTCCACGGAGTATGCTGCTATAAGGTCAAATAAGTCTGATCGAGGAGAGGTGTAAATCAAGAGATCGTCGGAGGAGGAGAAGGGGAGGAGGAAGGGGAGAGGAGGAAGATCCAAGCTTAGCTAAGAAGTCAACATAACTATTATCTTAACAAAGGGTCTGGGCGATGAATATGGTCCATCTTGTAAGTTCGTCTCTCTAGTCAACAAAAGCCCCTGATGAATAGCATGGAGCTCATCCAGAAGGAAGTCAGTGGCACCTGTAACGTAGCCTAAAATCCTGAAATCCATATCGCTGAAGGAAAGCATTGTAAGCTTCCATAGCCTGCGCTGATGGGATTTTCAAAACAGCTACCATCAATATTGATGATTGTGGAGATATGATTAGATGAGTTTCACTTGCGGGAAATCAGGGTGGTGGACAAATTTCTAGCTTCCATTGCAAGGCGGTAAGTAAGGATCAGAGCATTTGAAAAATAAGCAGAGTTTCTATTTCTTGGAATTGATTGAAGTAAAGCCATGCATGAGCCAATCACGAGGGTCCATATTGTTGAAGAAATCAGTAAATGTGAAACCTATAAGATGTCAAAGGTTCTTGGCGGCTGCATAGTCTCTAATGCAATGAAGGAAGGACTCATCAAAGGATGAACATCGAGGACAGAGGCCATTAGGGGCTTGGTTCTGATGATTCAAAAGAGATGTAGTAGGGATAGAATCATAACAAGCCATCCATACTAGAAATCTACTTTTTTCCATAAGTTGAAGGCGTCAAATCCAAGATCGTGAAAAGGGTGTTGCATCGGGACCATGTTTCTTCAAGAGCCAAGAAAAACCAATTTTGGTAGTGTAAACACCGTTGATGTTATCTGGCCGAAAAAGGTATCCTCAGTGTTGAGGTTGAAGTGAGGCCTAAGATTATTGATTTCATCACATATGGTTGGGGTATGTGAGTGTAGAAGATGGTGAGAAATATTGAGCGCATTCTTTTCAATTTGGATAGGGTGCCAAGTGTCGTTATTAACTACTCCACATGTAGACATGGAGGGCTTTTCCATGCATAAGATGAAAAGATACTGAGAGTGAACTACTTTGCCTAAGACCATGAGTAGGTTTGAAAGAGGGCATCCTATTACCATTGCAAAGGATGGAAAAAGATGAGGAAGTGGAACAATGCATGATGAACTTAATAGTGGAAGGAGGGAAGCCAGAGTCAATGAGACAGTATTGAAGGAAGTCCTAGTTGACATTATAGAAGGCCTTCTCCAAGTCAAGTTTAAAAGCAACACCCCTCTTCTTCTTCTTTTGGACTTCCGTGTACTGTGAATAATTTTCTGCAAGATAATAGCGTTGTTAGAGGCAGAAAATTGTTTTGGTAAGGGCCAATAATGGTGTCAAGGAGGAGGCGGTTAGCATGAACAGTGGCAATGATTTTGTAGACAGTGTTGCAAAGGCTTATGAGTCTTATTTCCTTCAATCAGGAAGGAAGTTCAACTATAGGGATGAGGGTTATGAGGGTTTCTAAGGTAGCTGCGTCAAAGTAACTAGCGGTGAAGGTGTTACAAACAAGGTGAAAAAATCCATCAACCACTATGTCTCAATATTGTTTAAAGAAAATGCATTGGAAGTTGCATGGACCAGGAGATTTGACGAGTTTCATGAAGTTAAGGGAAGTGGTAACCACTTATTTGGTAACTAGTTTGGTAAGGTGGGAGAGTACTAGGGAAAGAAACTTAAGACTTCGTCTTATTCCTTCATTTTTAAAGGAGAAAGAAACTTTTGTAATTGAGGTAGTAAAACCTATCAATGATTATTTAAATCAGAGATGATCAAACTTTGTCACTCCTGATCGAGAATTTAGTTTTGAACTTAATCTAAAATTTAAAATTTGACTTTTAATTTAGAAATATAAGTATTTTTACAAATTATAATTTATTTTTTTAATAACTTTTTACAAATTAATTAAAGAAAGGATTAAAAACCACAATTAATATAACATTAAGTATAAACTAAAGCAATAATTGTAGAAATAGATGAATCAGAGAGGTGTTCCTTTAGACTCTACTTACCCTATTTGCGAAAATGAACCTGAGACCTTATTTTCTATATCTAAGTCATGTAATAATTATGCATTTGGTTCATCTGGTCCCTATTAGCAATAATTATGAACCTGAGACCTTACTCTATCACATGTTAATAATTATGCATTTTGGCATTAACAATTATTTTCTATAGAATCTGGTTCCTTTGGTTCATCAATGCTTGGGGCTATTTACACATCAATTTACTTTAGAATCTGATGTGTATTTTTTTACGACGCATTTGGGTTCATCACTAGATTTTGGTCTAGTTACCTATTATATAACACTTTTTTTTTTTTGTTAATCTTTGTTATAGTACCCTTTAGTTTGATGGTTGTTGGGTCAGGTTAATATCCCCTAACTTTTTGTAATTTCTTTTTTTATTTAATATATTTTCTTTGCTAAAAAAAAGCATGAGGGTGTCAATAATTTTATGTCATTTGTTGCAAAAGAAAACTTGTTGATTAATTCTTTTCTCAAAAAAAAAAAAAAGTTTATGTATAAGTAAATGGTGACTTGTGTCCTAACTTAAAATTGTCTCGTCATTATTAGACTTGTATCTCATCGGGTTTAGGGGCGTGTACACGTCAAAAAATTTGATCCGGTCTAATGTTAATTGGTTATGGATCACATGTAATTTCACCTAACACATCTTTTGTACACCCCTATAAAGTGACAAGATCAAACGGTTGATTTTCATGTTTTAGTTAAAATCAATTGTTCTGATTGCTCCATATTGCTAGCATCTCCTCTTAAGTATTTCATCACACATAACAAAATACTATTATTAGTAGCATTCAAAAGGGCATTACGTGTTTGTCTATCTGCTCTTCTTATTATGATAACACATATAAATTACGAACAATAATTTTTATGAAATTTTAATTAAAATTAAAGGTATAGATGATAGATATTTTGCATTTTCGTATTGTAACAAATCATTCATATCTTTTTCAATGATACCAACAATATAACAAATATAATATAAATTCTTATCTTTTTGAACAACACCAACAAAATAATATTCTTATAGTCAAATTTATTTAAATGTATAATTGAAAGTGAAAAATCCCACCCTAAAATATGCTTTCTCTTTATATATAGTTTAGATAAAAAAATCAAAGAAATATAAATTATTATGAATATTGTAAAAAAATGAATATTGTAAAATAACAAATCATATTATTTTTTTAAAGAAAATTAACCATATTATTAACATGATATATCTCACTAATAAAAATATTAAAGAATCTAAAACTTGGGCACGATATCGCGCACGTGAGAGCTTTCAAGAGCCCTGGATTGGAGTAGGGGTGGGACCCCTAATGGAGGTTGAAAGCAGCCGCCACTTGGGAAGGAAATTTCCCAGAGGAAACCCCCTTCTCTCCGCATCGGAGACTTCAAGTACGAGTAGGGCCAAAACTAGAAGCAGTCGTCGCGGCGTAACTACTGACGTCGCGTACCTTCCACTGAATTAGGAGTTGTGACCCTAATTTCAGCATGCTATACGATCGTCGCTGGCTCCATACCCTGGGGGGATAGGTGTTTGGGAAGGTGTCCAGAAAACCCTTTCCCATACCCTATCCTAGGGGTGGTGAAGCAGAGAGAGAGGGGAAGCCCCGAGAAGACTTTTTGTCATTTATAACTAATAAAATCAGAAGTTTTTGCAAATTGATTTTATTATTTTACCCCACTAAATTTGTCTCAATTCATTGAACATTACAAAAAAAATTAAAATATAACATCAAAATAGGAATGTAAAAAGCGGAAAGGAATAAAAATCTTATGAATAAAGTGATCATGACAAAATATTTTAACATTATAATAATAAACTTTATTTTTTTTTTTTGACAAAATAATAAACTTTATATAAAAAGGCAATACCATAATAAAGATAAAAATAAAAATATAATAAATAATAATATTTAATTTAAAAATTAAATCAATACTTTTTTTTTCAAGAAACAATTAAATCAATAATTAAATTATTAAACGAATAAAATCTTAAGGTTTTACCAATGTGATGTCATAAAGAAAAGTTGCTTTGAAACATGCGAAGTGAACTTTTGTAAAAAAGTAGAAACTAAAATTGGTAACAGAAATTTTTTTAAAATGACAAGAGTTTGACGAAATGTTTTAGATCAATTAAAAATTAAAGTGACAAAAAATATACTACTTGTGTGTCATATCGCTTCTCTTCAATAATATCATTTCTTTTCACTAACAAAGTTTGTATAAAGTGACAAAATTAAACAATTTTTCAGGTTTTAGGTAAGTTTTGTTTTGGGCTAATTGTTCTTTAATGCTAGCATATGCATAGCCTCTTAAATATTTCATCACACACATAACAAAAAATAATAATATTATAAAATAAAAGAATATTATTATAAAATGTTTGACTAACAAAGTCTCTTACTAGAAAATGTAAATCAAAATATCAATAATATATATCTATCCGTAAAATAATAATATCTAGGGGGAGACTTTTTGAGATTTTAATTAATAAAATAAATAGATTTGACAAAATAATTTGACTTTTTTACTCCATTAAATTTGTTTCAATCTATCGAGTATACAAAATAATATATTATAATATAACATCGAATTAGGAATTCAAGGAATAAAAATCTTATACGAAAGTAATCATAACAAATTATTTTTTTAAGCAATGTAGTAGTTAAATTTGGTCTGAATTGAAAAACTATAATCATAAAAATAAAAAATCATCTAAAGAATGTGATCATAAGAAACATACACCACAATTTCTTCACAAAAAAAGAAAAAAAAAACATACACCACAATATATTTTAATATAGTAACAAAAGAAATATATTATAGTTAAGATCAAAATATGAATGTAAGAAGGCATTAAATGAACAAAATTATTATAATCAAATCGATCATAACAAAATATATTTTAACAATATAGTAGTATAATTTGGTCAAATTAAAAAACAATATACTCCTTTAAAAAAACAATATACTAATGACAAATAAAAAAGTAATCAGGTTAATTTTGAACCGTTGATGAAGTAAGAATTTAGTTGAGACTCATGGTTTTTTTTTAAGGATAGTTGAGATCCATGTTGATTTCCTCAATTTTGATTCCATTCTTTCAAGCGATTAATGGTGAGGGATGAACTTTGTCTCTCATTTGTGGATTCCTTAACTACTTATTTGAGCATTAACTCTGAAAAGCATAAAAGATAGATAAAGGCAGACAAATAAAGTGATAAAAATAGCTAAATAAGTTGTGTTTGATTAGATGTGTCAAATTACAATGTACAAAAGAATGTTTATATGTAAAAATAATAATCTCTACTAGCCAAACGATGTGGCATATAGTGTTTAGCCTCTCCTTGATTAATCTCCATGTTACTGTGTTGACATGGTCCTTGGTGTGCAGCTCCCACGAACGTGTTTCCTCTCTCATCACCCTTCATGGTTAGTGGTGTTATAAACATGGAGTGTGGATTTTCAGTGTTATTATCCAGTCCTACTTAGCTTTGATTAAATATGCGTTTCATTATACCCAGCTTTCTTAGTCAGTAAACTTGAGAAATTGACTCTCCCTCACTCGACTATCCTAGCCTTCACATAACCTTCTATCGACTTGGATGTTTCCTCACCTACACCTTAATTGCATATTTGTCGATGTTGGATAAAATAATAATTAATGTTAGGTGTAAACAAATGTCTCCTTGCGCTTTATTATCGGTTGATTTTTGAATGATTAGATGATGCAGCATAAATGCAAGAGTTACATGTGAACAATGTCATCATTACATCGTAAATCTAGAAAGAAACTGTTAAATAACCTTGTCTCAGTCAACAAAAAAAAAATCATTAATTAATAATATTTTATCATTTTCAATTCATTCACCTAATAAAATATCATGTTTATTCCTAGATAACCCAAAAACCTTATTTCCTAATGACTGAGTATTATCCTTTATAAATCAACTGAATTAGATAGATTGGCTTGGGATCCTTGCTTCTTGTTTTCTCTGATCAAACATGGGTCTTGATCCTCCTTCAGCCTTTAAACTTTATAATAAGTACAAAAAACCTCGTGTCGTCAAGTATAAGAAGGGGATGAGGCCACATGTTCCTATTCCTACGAAGGTAAATCGTCTGACATGTTGTTTTTCAAACTAATTTATTTCGAATGATGATCCTCTATCTATTTTTCTTTTCAGGCTAAGAAGAAGAGTCCTTTAATGCAAAGTGTGGAGAAGTTTCAGCAAGAAGATCAAGTCCAAGCTTTGAGGGATCTCGCCAAGAAGCCCTTTGAAACAATAGTACTTGTCCCTAAATCTACTCCTCAAGTGTTCGACCTTGCTTTTGTGGTTCCTTCATCGTCTGATTTAGGTGCTAATGTGGATGCAACGCCACCAGAAGGCATTCCTCTGCAAGTATTTTCTTCTATTTAAAAAAGGACTCATATGAGATTTTCATCTTTTTTTTATTACTGTTGAATCGATCAGAGAGCCAATCTTGTGGCTATCATTTTGAAAACGTTAATGGAACTTTCTTTTACATGATCTTCAATGCTCTCCCATATTCGTCTTCTATTTGCTCCAAAAAAACAAAAAAAAAATCGTCTTCTATTTAGTTTTGAACTTAATCTGAAATTGAGAATTTGACTTTTAATTTAAAAATAGGGTTAATGGTGCTTTACCCCCTTGTAATATAGGTCATTTTTTATTTTCCCTCCTCTAAAATATTTTTTTTGATTTACCCCCCTGTAAAAAAAATAAAATTGGAATACCCCCCTAATAGGTCATAAAAAAACGACTTTATTTTTTTTTCAGAATTTTTTTATGACCTATTAGGGGGGTATTCCAAAAAAAAAAAATTACAGGGGGGTAAATCAAAAAAAATATTTTACAGGGGGGAAAACCAAAAATGACCTATATTACAGGGGGGTAAAGCACCATTAACCCTTAAAAATATAAGTGTTTTTACAAATTTCGATGAAAGAAAGGATAATAAACATATTTTAATATATCATCAACTTTAAATGAAATTTTAAATAATAGATAAATTAATTTTTTTTAGTTTTTCATTACCTTCAATTTAATTCATGCTTCAAACATATGATAAAGATTTTTTTTAATTACATTCACTTTATTTTCATATATATCATGAAAATCCTCTTTTGATCATTCTTCGTGTATTAAATAGAACTCTTGAAATCATACATGTCATTGAGAATGCAAAAAAAAATAAAAATCTTTAATTTGAAATGCAATTAAAAAGTTTTCATTAGTTTGACTATGAATAGTAAACAGAAATTAACCTCTTATAACGGGCACATATTACATAATAAAACTTTGAAAGGCTGAAATAAATAGGGAATAAAGAATGGGACCAAAATATTTACCACTATACTAACCAAAGTACATTAAGACAAGGTTACTGATGATAAAAGTAATAATAAAAATTAGGTATATAACCCGTGCGTTGCACGGATTTTGATTATAATGTTTTCTTTAATATATTGGGAATAATAAATTTTATTGGTCTTCCTAAAAAAACAATTTTATTGGTCTATTGAACTTTTTTTATTTAAAATATACGATTGTCAAAATATTTTTAAACTTTTTCCTACATAAAGTGAATATTGAATATAGATAATGGGTCACCCATTTGTGTTAGAAATCACTTAAATTATTATATCTTTTTCTCTTGTTTAGTTTATAACTTCCTTTTCTCCTTTATTTGTACATATTTTAGATTTTAGAAGGAAAAAAATTGTCGATGTTGAATTATAATTTGATATTATAAAATTTTTATTCTAACTTGAGTCAAATAAATAATTTTATTTAAATGAAATAACTCAATTTATAAAAAATCAAATGTTTTCATATATATCATTGCATAGTTTTTAGTAAAAATATTACTCCCTCCATTTTTTATGTGTCGTTAGATGTTTGATTATTATAAAGTAAATATAAAAGTTTATAATTGATAACAAAAATAAGGAGTTTTATAGAGATGACATATCAAAGCAACCACATCCATGCCACCCAAATGGATGGTATAAATGGGATCCACATAATATATTATATTACTTTACACTTCCCAATTATTTAACCGACTCAACTACATTTTCTAAATATTCATACACTCCTCTAAAACTCTAAAATGGGTCCTGCTTATCTTACAATAACAATATACTTTAAATATCAACGTTATACTAATTAATAATCTCACCTATCAATTGATAAAAATAATCAAAAGTAATCTTTTGTCACTTAAAAGTGGGTGGTACCGCATTACCACTCTGTTGAGCTTTGCTACTTGCTTGCATGCCAAATATCAGTTGCTTTCTGACACATTTTCATTTGGCTAAGTTATACCACGGTGCTTTTGCACCGATAATTATGCTCTTAGTAGTAGAATTTCATCTCTATAAAAGAAAAACAGTATAGTTTTGTAAAGTTGCCACATAAGTTAGAAAAGGATTTGACTACGAATTAGAGAAATTCATACATGAATGAACTCAAGTATAACGTGTGAATGAAATATATATCACCGACCAATTAGAGAATTTGAAGAATTAGTACTTAATATCTAACCTTTTAGGAAATAAAATTTTGTTGCCTACAATAATAATTCCACAAAGTGTTCAAATTCTAAAAATAAGATCACTAACATTGTTAAAATTTTAAAGTTCAAAATAGAAGAACAAATCTGTTAAAAAAAAAAAAAAAAAGACTTCTTGAGTGTTCAAAACATAAGAAAAGAGTGGAAGACATAAGAGCCATCAATTTGATTGAAGAGATAGAGTGAGGAAAAAAAGTGAACGGATCCTCTCCCTCTATAATCTCTGCAGTAGCCTCTCAATCTATTGAACCAACCATTAGATACCTCCGATGGATGATAGGGAAAGACTATAAAATGTTGAAAAAACAATCTTGAAATATTCCCAAATTGATTTCGTGCATGTAAATTGTCTCACCATCCTAGTTTTGAACAACACTACCTCAATAGAACATTGATTGGATTTCTCCAAAGAGACCTACTAATGAATTTAAGTTTAGAGTTCTTATTCCTTAAATACCCATAAGGAGTTTCCTTCTCAAAGATTGATGAATCCTCATATATAACAGGTTCTTTGATATACTGAGGAAGAAGGGCCAATTTGTTTTCCATCATAGATTGATTATTCGAATGAAATTCAATCTATCCATTTTTAATTTCAATAATTCCTCAATCTTAAAAACAAACACAATTATTTATTAAAAAATATAATAGCTTACACATAGGTATAGTTAAAGCCTACAAATAACTCAAGTTTACTTTATATATAGCAGATAGATAGTTAGATACCAATTTTTTTTAGAAAGCTAATTTAGAAATATAGAGATCGTAGTTAATGGTTTTAATTTATTTTGGTTGAATCATTTTTCTTAATGAATTGTCTTAAGGACTTGCAACAAATTTTATGTTATATTATATAAATTTATTTAGTGTTTTCCTCAAGCAAACTACTTTTTTTTTTAGGATCCTAAGCAAACTATTATGTGTAACTTGGATAATTTCCTTTACCCTTCTCTATATCATATTATATTTTAGGGACATTATTCTCTATATCTCTCAATTCTCTATCTTACCAATGGGCCTGAAGAATTTCATAGTTGAATTAATAGAAATATAATAAAGGGTGAGAATAAACAATAGTTAAGGATTGTGTCAAAAACTACTAATTTGTGACTATCACACGAGTCAAAGAGAAGTGAAGAGTGAGGGAACAATTGGACACTCTTTGGTTTTCATTACATGCCACTTTCTATGATTTAGAACACCTTTTCACTTCACATAATCTAAGCTTGCATTGTTCTCATGGAAGTATTCTACTAATGTGGCACTCTGTAAAGATTTCTCTCACTATTTTTAATTTAAAGCAATTTAATGTCTAATTATATAACTTCTACAACAAAAAAACTGATGTTTTAAATTAAATATATGTAAATTGCTATTCGATTCAAAACCAAATGTTGAATAGATGTGTACTTCTACAATTAGTTACCTAGGATACTTGATCTTATAAGAAACTATTCAATTAAAAACATAAGAGTATTTTTCTCTTATTATAAAGACACAGATACTTGATCAAATTAAACCAACACCTATGGATAAAGATTCTTAGTTTATCTTGTTCGACCCTTCAGGATTTTTGATGTTGAGAGTTTTGAGTTTCTTGTAAGCTCCATCTTATGGCAATTAGTTGAGAAGGAAAAATATCTAATAGTTATAGTAACAACCACATGTTGGCTTGGAATAAAAATGAATAACAAAAATATTCATTGTTTATGCTTTTTTAATATGTTTCCTTCCACGTGTTTAGTGAATTCTTGATCTCATAACAATGTTAAATAAAAAATAATCATGAAAAAATATTTTAATTTCAATGAAAAAATACAACCATCATTTCATATATGAAGTGTCCTTTCAACAAAACTCTCCCTTTTCCAAAACCTGTGTATGTGAAATGAAAGAAAAAATATTCATTAGAGAATACGAAAAATTATAGATAGAAACACACACTCACGAAGCTTGAAGAGAAAATCAAAACTATAAAAAAAATGAAATGGAAGAAGAAATGAGAAGGATAACATAAGCAACATATATATGAGCTTAGAAAAAATGAGGAGCTTTATCGTAAACTTCTGTGTGTAAGATGATTGACTAAGAATATGAATAATTTTAAAATGTAACCCCTCACTTCATTGTGTAACTTCCATGAAGTGAAGTAAATGGATAGTTTTTCCAATTGATGGAAAATGAAAGATTAGATAGTAAGGAATGGCTAGTAAAGAATCAAGAACAAAAGAGAGCCACAAGGCATAAGTATGAAAAATTAGTTACAAAAGGGAAATATTAGTGAGGTGACACATAAGCAAAATGTAGCTTAGAATACATGTATATATAGATAGATAGATAGATATAGATAGATAGATAGATAATCAATTCTTGTTGTGTAAGTACAACTCAATTGGTAGTTGTAAGGACAATATTATGCAATGGTTGGAGTTTGAACTTCATACTCCCCACTCAACCATCCTACTACTTGACCAAAAAATAAAGAACAATTATTTAATTATACACTGTGAAAAACAACATATGTTGAAACATGCATCATAACTAGTTAGGTCGTGATCCCTAAAAAAAAAAGCTAGGTCGTGATGCAGTGAATGTGAATGTCATTGTCGATGTTGCTTCTTTTATCATCTTCTTCCAATGGAAATAACACATTAATCACCGAATTATAGTCACTGTCAAGAAGATCTTTCTAACAAATTGAATAGATCAGATTCAACTACAAACAATGATGGTAAATAATCGAACAAGTCAGAAAATTATTTTCAGCGATGTCAAAAACTTGATAATCACCAAAATCCGTTAAATTTTTTTGTGTATGAGAACTACCGTGACATTGTATAACTATCGAGTTCAACAAAAAATAAAATTGACCTCGAATGATTTGATTCCTCTCAAAACCTTGTATTATCTAAAAACACTCCCTAAGTAAAAAATGAAATGAAATAAAGAATAAGTATTTATACCATAAATGAATATGTAACAGTTACAACTAAAAATATCATAAGCATATAAGGAAGGTGTATACTCTTGACCCTTATAGCATCACTCTATCTCTTCACAAGAACTTGACATATTACCCTTCTCTCATCACAAGAACCCAACATCTTCATCCTTCTCTCATCCACCTTTAACAAAATTACATGTGTGGCTTGTCATCATAGAAAGAAACGATGTGCCCCCTCACTGCACCCTATTTTCTTTGCTAGTTCATGTATGTTTCCATGTTTGTTGTTTCAACATTGACTTTTCATTGAAACTACTTCAGTTTATATATTGATATGTTTTTCCTAGCATACTAACATTTATAAGTTTCAAAATACTCATGGTTATTACAACATATAATTTTTAAGTTTTGTTTCTGAAGTAGATAAAATAGTCACAAGGAAGGGGGTTTGAATTGTGACCATTTAAAAAATTAACCTGCAACTTAAAAATAATTCTCAAGTGGTTTACTTGGAAAAGTTAAGTTAGTGAAATTGTTTCAGAATGTTCTGACGTTCTTGTGCAGATTATGCATAAACTGTTTTAATCAAGTAACTGTGTTTGTGTTTGCAATAAGTAAAGAGTATAGGGAAGAGAGAATAAACACACAGAGATTTATAGTGGTTCCCCCAAGGTGGGTTAGTCCACTCCTCACAATCTTGTGAGAGTTTCCACTATGATGCTTGAGATAACCACTCAAATCCTGCACCTTACAATTTGTGCTCACCTGAACAGTTGCACATCTGTATTCTCTAAGCCTCAGCAAGCTTGCACCATGTTGCTAAGTTGACCACTTAGACTTTTACAATTTTTGCTCAAACTAACACTTTAGTACCCCTAAAGCTAGATGAGACTTTCTTTTCTTCTTGCTAAGTTACCCACTTAGACTTTTGCACCTTTAGCTCAAACTAACACTTTAGTACCCCTAAAGCTAGATGAGACTTTACAAGATGTTTGAAGCTTGAATGATTGAGATCAGACAAGAGAAGAAAGGAAGGAAGAGTTATCTTTAAAGAGATAACAGAAAGAATTGATTTACACTACAAGAAGATATAAATAATCTTCAGTGATGATCAATTCAGAGGAGGGGGAAGAAGAAGAAGTTATGTTTAAGAAAGATAACAGAGAGTATTGATGTGCACTTATGGGAAGGTAACAAAAGCCTTCAGTGATTGATCAATTTCAATTGCAAGAGCTGAAAACAATCTCAAGTTGTTTATTTGTATGCTTTGCAATGGTGAAAATTTTGCTAAGGCCTTGATCTCTATTTATAGAGTCTTTGGGCTCATATAGCCGTTGTAAGGTGCCCAATGGTGTTATTCCACGTGTCCTAGGCCCCACAAACTTTTACTTGAAAATCTGGGTGAACATTTTGACCATCAGAATGTTGTTGTGTTCCCAGGATGAACATCAGAATGTTGTTGTGTTCTTCATCAGAATGTTGATATCCATGATGTTCTTCATCTGGGTTCATCAATGATGAATGTCTGATGAGTTTCTGGGTTTGTTCAAGGCGTGACATGAGATTTGTTGGGCTTTATCCACCAAAAAGTAACTTCTCCATATGCATCAAAAGTTGTTGGATAAAGTTGATTCAAATTTGCCTTGGTCTTTGTGCAGGAGAGAGAGGATAGTGAGTCTGCAACTTCAGGCCCATGCTTCTAGGAGATTTTCTAGATTTTGTTCAGAGTACAAGTTATCTCTTATGCAAGATCTCCTTTTGCTACCTTTTTCTTCTTTCTACCAACTACACTGTTCATAGCTGGAAGCATGTGCAGGAGTGAACATTCTGACCATCAGATTTTTCATTTGATCTTACTTTAGGATGATTTGTAAGACTACTTTTGATGTAATCAATCCTACTAGTAGAGACACAACTGAAGTGCAGTAAAGTAACCTCTAGGATAATATCCTCTTTGGAATATTCCTAGAACTTCAAGTGTTCATAGTTTTGAATGAACCTTGAAGACCTTTTTGACATTTTTGCTTGTCCAAGCCTTTATTGTTGATACATCCATGCAACTGCACTTTCCTGGACATATATTTATGTCACGTTGTAGTTTGCATGTTCTTCATGTTCTTGATGATTCTGAGTTTGCTTATGAACAACCTTATGAATTATCATCAGAACGTTCTGATCAACTCTTTAATCAACATTCTGAACTAACTTTCTGAACTTTAGAATTAGTTCATGGACTCAATGTCCTTTGATTTCTTGTATCTTGGTATTATTTAAACTTTATTTGTGTTTTGGTTAATCACTCAAAAATGCACAAATACCAAGAACTATTAAAGTCCATTAATCCTTTAATCACCATAGATGTCTTTAACGATTTCTTGATCCAAAGTCAAAATCATTGTCTGCATAAGATATGTTCATGTCACATCTGTTCTTGCATGTTCTTGGTGTGGACATTGATTTTATGGGTTTGCTCTAATGAACATTCTTAGCAACCTTCTGAACGACCTTCTGAACTCCTTCTGATTTCATACATATGAACATCAAATGTTTCTTCTGGGTTCCTTCCTTTTTGACGGTTGTATTTTATGTTGAACATTATGATGTTATTCAACACTTTGAACCTTATGAAGGTTGTTTATTTATTTCCTTCAAAAGCTACTTGAAGCATATAAATGAGAAATCATTTGTTTTGACAAACAAGATGATTCTTTCTTTGAAGTCCAAAAGAATATTTCTTTGCATCTAGTTCATCATTGCATGCAATCGATGACTTTAAATATTCTTGTTTATCCATGAAGTAATCCTTTATTATTTATGGATATTTTCAGGGTTAATGTTCATGATTATTATGAAATCCATTCATATGAACATTTTGATCTCTGTTCATATGAACATTCTGAACTCAGAACTTCTTATCTTCAGAAGCTTTGGAAGTGTGATACTTTGAGGAGGTTCTGAGAATCTTCCTAGCTTGTATGCATATTTCCTTTTATCATATAGCATAAAACTCAATGTGAGTTTTGTCACATAACTTCAAGCACACTATTGTGTAGCTTGTGATGTAAGTTCTTCCATCATGATTCAAGTTCTTCCATCATGATTCTTGAGCTATGAATCTTCATGGAGATATGATCTTGTTGTTTCAACTGATGATATACTCATTCTTTCATTGTTGAGTAGATATAGTGCACTTATCAATGTGGGTGGCTTCTAGCTTATCCACTTATGCGATTCCTGTTCTTTTAACAAAAACTCAAGTGCAAACATTAGTAGATCAACATTCATAAAACTTATCATTTAATCCACAAGGTTTGTTATCATTAAATATTCATCAAAAAGATTTTTGCTTCAACAGTTTCTTGTTGACCACTAAAATCATATAGAGATGTCATAAAAGTTAGAAATATATACACAAGACTATGCATTAATCAACACATATAACCTCAAATGAATTTTTAAAATTTGTTTCTTGTTTCAATGTTGAAATCATATAGACATCTTGTCTCCAATAAACTATACATTCCAAAACAAGAACTATGATCAATGTTATGAACACGTAGATTTTTAACTGCGAGGGTGTATTTTTTATTTTATTTTATTGTTGAAACAACGAAAAGTTTGAAATCGTCTCTTAAATAAACTTAGATTAAATATTTTCATTCGAATTTTTTTTTCAAAAAAAACGATTTGAATCAATATAACATTTGATAAATCATTTTCCCAACAATGAGCTCAACTCACAAATCAGACACTTTCTAAAATAAATAAAAAAACATGTACGAAAATTCATTTCTAACAAATAATGTCATTTACAGCACTAGGAGAGAAAGGAAATAATTAAGACTCTGCAACCAAGCCTTAAGTTGATCTTGAATTATGAACTGGAATGACATGGTACAAAAATCTACAAATGATATCGACCCTGAACGCTTCAAAATCACCAACCAAGTCATCTCCTCACAACTTCAGCGTCTTCAGTGCGTCACGAATTCCACATTACTAAGACTATCAAGAAAGTCTATGTCACAAGCCCAAATATTTCCTTAAGTATAAAGTAGAGGATCACGATCTAAAAACAATATATATACAAAAACACAACATGTTGTTGAGATAAATCACAAAATCCGTCTTAACTTGATGTTTTAATGACAACAAACTTATTTGAATTAAAGAGCTCAATATGATTCTGATCCATGTTAAATTCTAACAAGTTTATTTGTATGTTACTTAGAATATGATATTACAAATGCACATATATCATAGAAAAATGAATTTTAACATCACCATGTGTTAAGAATGACTTCAGAATGATAAGAAGCATCTCATGGGCACTACAAAATTGAAGAACAAGATTGGCCGAAGCATATGAAATCGGGTGTCAATCTCATGAACAAAATCATTCAATAAAAAACAACTTCAACAAAGACATAAGAATCACTTCAGATTGCAAATCAGAAGATCATATAGGTATCAGAAGCACTCTAAAATGACTAAACTGAGAAGTTCAAAATTAGTTCTCATTAATTCATTCTCATCTCAAAAGTTAGGATCAAAGCTTTTGAAAAAAGGAATGAAGATCAGATATTCTTGAGGTTGCAGATCAGGTATATCATAATTTCAAGTAAAGAGATACATGAGATTAAAACTCCAAAGATCATAAGAATATCAGAAATGATTTCGGAATGGGAAATTCATAAAATACCAAAAGGAATGATGACACAAACATAACCAAAGGTGAAAAAGAAGATTAGAAGCTGAGAAGCATTGCACACTGGCTAGTTTCAAGACTTTCTTGGTCCACAAGGCAAAGCACAAAATGACAAAATAATGGCTACTTCTTTGCTTACTCACCAAGTATGAAGTAATATATAGGGTAATGTTATTCAAATGACAACACATTTCTCAACAACATAATCTCTCACTGGAAACATTTTCTGTCAAGAATCACATGATTTGAAGAAAGAAAAAATCAGAAGCAAAAAAGTTCATATTGTTTGAAAGAGATCAGATTCATCTCACACCTAAAGATTCACTTCTAAAACATTAGATGGAAATGACAAATACACACAAGCCTCCATTGTATCTTTGGAATATATTTTATAGTGTATTTGAAAAGTTCAAATTCACTTGTGTGTGATCAGATTGAACTTATATAAACAAAAGTTCAGATTCACCTATGTGTGATCAAATTGAACTCAAAGAACAAAAGTTGAAATTCATCCAGTGTTATCAATTTGAACTTAAAGATAATTGTGTCTAGAGTGTACAATTAATTACTTAGTTAGTACATGTTTTAACAAAATAGTTATGTCCAATGTCGTGGCCCATAACTCTCTTCATTGATAACAACCCTGCAATGTCTGATGTGAGTTCATGATAAATGAAGGTTTGATTGTGTGTTAAAATATTTTTCATAAAGGCGATAATATAATATGTCTAAAACTATTACATATTGTACAATTAATATTAGTTTGAGTCCCAAAAGGTAGGATTAATAGTCATTCAAGACCTAGATTGATTTATTGACATTTATCAATTCATAAAAAGCAACTATTAACTAAATAAAATTAAGCAATTCAATTGTGTTAAAAAATACTCAATGAATTACATGGTTCAAGCAACTACAAAGACGGTCCTCTACATGATCTAACAATTAACATAGAAATCTAGTTAATAGTCGTAAAACTAAATATAGACATAAGTTATGAAAAGTAATACATGAATATAGAATAATCGGATAATGAATCCTTGCCTCCTCGATGTTTATAGTAACCCCTAGCCTCTTGATAAGAGAATAATATAATGCTTATTACATTTATTTATCTCCCATTATATGTGATCTTAGACTCCATGCAAAGCCGATATTATCCTTAATTCAGCATCAGTCTTTTATTGTTTTAGGAACCCTTGTTTTAGTTTCTAGTGTTTATTTAAGTTTTAGAAAAATGTATGCTTGTTATTGTTGGTTTTCTAGACAAGTTTTTTGTTTTGTTGTGAAGATGTTCAAAGTAGCAGTGTTGGAACGAAAAGTATAGCAAGCTACAGTTTTACGACTTATCTTGGATACGATGATGACGGAGTCTCAAATGAGTTGATAATACACTAAAGGGATAAAGAATATTCATATGTTTAATGGTTTAGGAAAATGATCACCTCGTGAAAAAAGACCTAAGGGCACAAAAGGATAAGGAAGGACATTGTACTATAAAGGACAACAACCCTTTATTTGCAAGTGTGTGATGTGGTGTAGAGAAAAGAATAGAGAGTGGAGGCAGCCAACCCTAACTCTACCTCCAACAAAATGTAGCCACCATTTTAGAAATTAAAATCATTTTTCATCACTACACAACTTCATCCATTTCATCTTGAAATCATTATAGATAGATCTCAAAGTTTTAGAGTCATAGTAGTAGATTGTTAAGTGGGTGTTTTAAATAGCACACGACCATACTCATTGGATTGTAATTTCTACTTTGTAAACTCTAATCAATTTTATTGATTTATGGAATTATATTTTTATTCATTTTCGTTTCTATTTTTATGTTTAAGTGCATTATGAGCTAAACTACTTTTGTGGTTAGGGAATAATGAGGTTATAATTATGTTTGCAAGTTAGATATATTCAACTTTTATGCTTCTTTTAAACAAATTGATAAAATGCTAATCTTTAAAATAGAACTCGTACAATTTTATTTTATTGCCAAATTCCTTGAGATCGAAATAAGACAAAAATGTAACTACTTATTTAATATGAAATACATTTTTATGCACGAGATAGATAAGAACCTTGTAAGGCCACTTTCAATGTCTATTTAGATTTCTAGTCGTAGGAAAAAACTCGACCTTTCTAAGGAAAGAAATGGTTGAGATCTGACCTTAATATTGTGGCATGGTTAACTTGGCAATCACGAACCTTGAGAAAGTAGTACCCCTAAGTTCGCCATGAAGGTTGTGTTGAGAAATCACCAAGGCCATGAGGTCTCCAAGAAGCGATGTGAAGTCGCAACATTTTGTTACTTGAAAAGTTACAACTTCCTGTTACCTGTGAAATTATAACTATCTATTACATTCAAACCTCTATTTTTACCAAGTTAATTCCTTAACCACTCTTCTTAACTAGAATCTCTAAATCTTTTTTACTTGCTTTATTTACTTCTACCTTTTAATTTTGTATGTTAAAACTTCAAATATTATTATTGATATTTGTTACATTGAATCTTGAATAACTAAACTTAGGATTTAGAATAATTAGAACTTATCCACCTCATTCCCCGAGATTGATACTCTGCTTACTCTTTATATTTGTTGGATAGTGTATACTTACACTTATTATGTCTTGAAAATAAAACACAATTTTTAAAAGCGTCAAATTTTTGGCATCGTCGAAAATTGAAAGTAGTTTATTCTAATTTATTTTCATATTTCCCAGTTTAATTTGGTTAAGATCTTTTTTGTTCGTTATTTTTAATCTTTTTTTAAAAAGAATCTGTTTTGTTGTGTATTATGGTCATATCATATTTTATTTATTGTTCTTAATATTATTTGCTCAATAGTTCTTTTGTAAGAAAATTGTCCTCTCTTAATTATGATGGATCATTGGGATTTAAACTCTTTGCAAGCAGAGAATGTTCGGCCACAAAGTTTTAACTATGAGTTTTACGGGACTGAACATGCAAGAGCTTACAATGAAACAAATTTCTTGTCCATGGAAACACAAAATATCGGATATGGAATGAAAATTTTGATTTGTGAACCACACCCTTAATTTTAATATGAAGAATTACATGAGAGTAACTCCAGACTTTAATTTCTCTTAGCTCAAGCATGTGAGTCTATGGCCATGAATATTGTAGAATTAGATTCCCTCAGTAGGTATATCTTAGAAGATATAAATCAAAATAACTATCGAGGAAGTAGTTCTGAAAAGAAAAAAAAAGTATGTAATTGGTAGAACTCATAGCTCAAGATTGTAATGGGGGGGGGGGGGGGGGGGGGGGGGTAAACTGCATAAATAGATGCCCTCAATAGGTCAATATAGAGGATTAAATCAAAAGAACCATACTAGAGTAGTGTTCGAGCAAGAAGAAATTATTGTGGAATTGGTAGGAAGCTTATGTCTAACCTACAAGGATTTAAAGAGGATGAAGCACGAATCAAATGAGATTAGAGAGTCCTTCTAAAGAAGTATTAATGTGTACCAAGTATCAACCAAAAACATAGAGGTTGACATGCAATCTTAAATTACCTGCAAATTGAAAAGAGCTGGATGGAAGAAGTGGTTGAGCAAGAGAACGTGGAGCTAGAAACTATACAATGTCTTGATGAAAGAGTGGAAGAAAAAAAAGTGTAGTTGATGTTGGAATAACATTTGATGTTTTTACCTATGCTTTTAGTTATTTTCTTTGTATTTAAAGGCAAATTGGAAGTCAATTAGAGGAGTTTTCAATGGTTCGAAGAAATTTTTGTGTTGTTTTCATTCGAGTCGTTATAATTCAGTTTCATCATAGGTCATGCAACTCCATATGTATTTTGAGTCTTTTTAGTGAGAAATCATGTAAATCGGCAAAACAAGACATCAAGTGAAAGGATCAAGGATATGAAAATTGAAGTTCAATGGTTCTTAGAAGACATTTGAAGACAATACAGAGTGAAGATAATTCATTTGAAGTTCCAAAGCATTGCAAGACGGAAGAACACTTGAAAAAGGATCGAAAACTACAGAATTTGCACAAGAGGGGTTACCTCATGTGCCCCTGCACATCAAACCATGCGCCTCGCATATGGCTGCGGCTAATAATTATTGTTTGTTTGTTTTCCAAGGTAATTTTGGTGGAAAAATCATATTTTCACTCTGTTAACCCCTAAGTAATGATGCATCATAAATATAGACCATTACACACTATTTTATTCATTTAGAAAGCTAGTAGTACAAGGCAAGGGTCAAGCATCATGAGCTTCAAAGCAGAGGATCTCCATCCTTCTCTTGTTCTCTGTAGGGTATGTTTTTTTATTGTCTTGTAATGATGTATATTTCCATGTGCAACTAAGCATCTTTGATTAGGTTTAACGATGAACCCCTTCTTATTTGTTGGATTCTATTAATAAAGTATTTATTCAGTTTATAATCTAAAGTCTGATTTAATTCATATATGTCCGTTTTTATACCATATTTTAGATGGAGCCAATAGGACTGACAACCTGAATTCCATTGGAGCAAGACAATAGTGAATTGCTTAGTTTCTAAATTGATTAAATATAAGTATGAATTTAGGGTTTTAACTCATCTTAAGGGAACCCCAAAATTGTAAATGGTTGAATTGCAGGGATATTAAAATAAACTTCCACTGATACCATCGACCCAACCAAAACAAACCACCAACACAGAGTGAGTCAGCCACCAAATCAAGCAAAACAACAACTAAGTCTGATAGATACACGACCACCGATGCAACCCACAACCACCGGCAACAACAATCACAAACCAACACGATCCTTACGACGACGGACGATCCAGAAATGCACTGAAGGATGATTAATCGTAGAGGTAGGAGAAGCCACAACACCTGTAGTCGTCGACAATGGAGTAGCCGCAACGGAGCATCCCCGTCAAAACCAGTTTCAGTCACCGATCTGGACAACATAAACCACCCCAACAAAAATCGGCAAAACAAAAAAACAAACCCAACCAATCCAACTCGGCAGACATGCTACGAATCCTTAACCCAACCAGCCAAGGGATCCACACGATCCACCGACCCAAAACCAGGAACTAGATCGAACAACATCCTCAAGAGATCAACAACATGTTGAAACAAGAAGAAGAAGTTACAACACTTCTCTGCTCCTGAGCAACAACGACAAAACAAATCTTCGTGAAAGTGCTAATCGAAAACGGCCGTCGGAAAGAGGAGAAAACGGTGGTGCGGAGGACATAAGTCACCCATCGCACCACCACCACAGGAGGCTACATCGGTGAAGTCCGATTTGGATTTGTGGAAGGGAAAGAGCAAGTCGGTTAGATGCTAGAGCGATTTCCCATTTATATATAGTATAGAAGTATAGATGTAGCAAATATAATATAAAATTTTATAATTTTTAACAACGCCAAAAATATAATATTATTATAAGAAAATTTGTTTAAAAGTATAATTAGAATAATAAAATAATCGGTCAAAGTCTCCCTATTCTCTTTATATACAAGTTTGATAATTAGAAATAAAGTATTTCCTATTTAAAAAAATGAAATAAAGTATTTTTTTAAGGATTAGGAATAAAATCTTATAAGCAAAGTAATTATAACAAAAGTTTTATTACAATTAGAGTAACAAAATTCTAATAAAAGAACAATATAATAATGGTAATAAAAATCTTAAAAAGGAAATAATCATAGCTTTCCATAAAATAAAATAAAATGTAATAAAAATCTTTTGTCAAAGAAAAAATAGTAATAAAAATCTTTTAGTCAAAAAATTAGTAATCAAAATCTTTTAAAAATAAATACTTCTAATTTGTCATAAAAAACAATATAATAGTCGTAATTCAAATCTTGTAAAGAAAAAAAAAATCATATCAAAATTTATATTTTTCTAATTATATAGTATAAAGTTTTGTCAAAAAAATAATAATATAATAAGCATAGTTTTAATAAATAAAAAAAATTAGTGGATCCCTTCACCTTCACCCTTTATTCATACCAGAAGGAACAACAAGAGAGACATCATCGTCTTCTTCCTTAACAGAGTCAAACTTCTTCACATACTTTCAAACACTCAATTTTTCCCAATTTTTCTTTCTCTCTCTTCAACCCTAATTCTCAAAGTTTCGATTTTTATCTTCTTCTCAGGTATGTTTTCAACTTTTGTATTCATTTTCTTCAACCCTTTTGCTTATTATTTTGAAAAACCTATTCAATTTTAAATTTTGGGTGTTTTGAATCTGAAACCCTAGTTTCGAAAAGAGTAATTTTTTATGATTTCTTCAATTGGGTTTTGAAATTGGGGGGAAAGTAAGAAGGAATTTGATTTGAAAGTTTGTTTTTTGTTTTCCTAATTGTAAAACCCTAGTTTTGGATCTTGCTTTGGAGTTTCAATTCTGGCGCTTTTTCTTGCATTAGGTTTGGTTTTTAGGTTTTTGTAATTGTGTAGCTTGGATTTGATGTTGAAGTGTGATTTTATTGATGATTAAGCTGATGGGCTGTGTTCAAGTTTGTTTCTTGCATTTGAGGATGTTTTGATTGTTGCTTAGTTAGTTCAGAGGGTAATTTGAGCTGCTAGGTGATTTGAGTTGATGAGAGAATTTTTTTGCAATTAAAAGGATATTTAATTGTTCATTATGATTAAGTTTTAACTTTGGATCAGTAGTGATTTGATTGAATTTTGCAACTTTGCTGGGATTATTAGCTTTCTGTTGTTATTTATTACTTCGATATATTTATTAGGAGTTTACGATTCATGATTTGGCGAAATGACCTGTGGCAAGTTTATACTCTTCTGGTTAGATTCTTAGAATAGTTGGCACTTCATTTAGATATGTTTTCCATTTTGATTGGAATTCATTTGTGATTTGATTAAATTTTGCACTTTTGCTGGGATTTTAGCTTTATGTTGGTATTTAATTAACTTCATATATTTATTGGGAGTTTACGATACTTGATTTGGCGAAATGACTTGTGGCTAGTTGATACTTTTCTGGTTACATTGTTAGCATAGTTAGCACTTCATTTAGATGTGTTTTCCATTTCATCTGTAAAAAACTTTTAATGAAAACTTTCCTGGTGTTTCTGAGTTGAGAGAGAAACATGTTGCAATTAAAAGGGTCTTAAATTGTTCATTATTATTGATTTTTCAGCTGTGGCTTTTTGAATTAGTTATGGATCAGGAGTGATTTGATTGAATTTTGCAACTTGCTGTTGTAATTTATTACTTGATAGATTTTTTGGGATTTTACAATTATTGATTTGGCGAAATGACTGGTGGCGGTTTTATACTCTTCTGGTTAGATTAGTTGACAATTCATGTAGATACATTTTCCATTTTAATTAGAATTCATCTGTAAAAAACTTTTAATGAAAAGTTTCTGGTTTAAATGGTTGAGCTTTACCTCAATTTTTAAAATCTCATTTGCTAATTAATGACACTGTGTTATTGTCATCTTATCGAGTCAGCCTGTCAGGGAAGATGTCTCTGAGGGGTTTGCATTTAATATTTTTTACTTTCTTGGTTTTGTTTGCATTTTACAGATTTACAGAAGTACCACATTATAGATTTATGATATTTAGGTCAGTGTTGTCACAGTTCTGCCATGGTATTGTCATGGTGGATTCTGATCCAAACTCCATAGGCTGCAATGCCATTTATATTTGTATAGGCTGCAATGCTATGTTTATATAACAGATTTTTGGCTGGCCGTCCTACTCTGCCATTCGCCATTCATGATTTTGGTATGAAGGCCAACTTCATCTTAATGGAATGCAGGTTTAACAAGGCACAGATAGATGTGAAAATAGGAAAACATCTGATGCAATAAGTATCACATTGAAATAGGTCTGTTCCAATTATAAGTATAAAGCTTGCGATACTCTTTGTTATATGAAACAAGATATGACACATAGGAAAAGATTGGATAGCCCTCTTTGTAAGATATACACTAGTGAACAGTCTTTGGTGGTTTGGACATATGTGCAGAAAATCCATTAAAGCACAACTAGGGTTGGGTCGGCTATGAGAATCATAAAGTTCGGGATTTTATATATGCCTTATGTCTTGCATTTTATTTGCCGACTCTAGACTGGAGTTGATATTATGATTAGTTTGGGTGACTAATATTTTTCCATTGTTACCCCTTTGTATGCTAGTAAGTCAGAATAGTAAAATCCTGCCTTCAATGTTTTGTGCCCATGTTCTATGGTCTAAATTAGTTATACATTATTTTTGGTACATTAGGGTTTCAATGCCTATCTTTCGATGGGTAAGGGAAGTCAAATAACTCTTGGCCATACATGCTATTGTTTTTTTAATTTGTTCACTTTTTTTAATAAGCTTTTTTGTTTTTGTAGCTGACGATATCAATTTGACTTTGAAATAACTTGGTGATACTTTTGATCATGCAGTTTAACTATTACAGCTAGTTTCAGTGGTATGATGCTGAGGGAAGTATGCCGGCTATAGTTGGAGGAAATGCAAAGGTATCATGCTGGCAGCTGCACCAGTGCAGTTAATAACAGTACCATAGGCGGACCATCTTCCAGGGATACTGGAAGATCTGATTCTTCTTTTCCGGCTCACTTCCCTGTAAATTCAAGGTTAGAGGGCCTTCCCTCTGGCACCATCCCTTATTGCCAATTTATTCTTCTCAATATTAATGACTATAGCATATGTGATGTATTACGAATTCCAAAAAAATATGCTTGTGGTGCATAATTGTTTTTGCTCTAGTGTATTTTTTCTTTGTTAGATAATAGCTTTTAAGTAATAATTTTTTCCTATTTGATTAACATCATTTTGAAAATTGTGAACTATTATCTTTTTATGTTGTGCATAACTCGTCGTTACAAAATCAACTTGTAAGGTGAGGGGTGCCACTTTTTATAAATTTATTTCAGTCCTTATCTTTATTCTATGTGGGACGTGAGTTTTTTACAATACAACCCCTCATGCCCAACACTATTGGGCATGAAGTGTAGATATAATTAAATGGTAGGTGGTCCAAATTGATAGGCTCTAATAGCATATTAGATTTTATATCATTTTGAAAATTGTGAACCTACTTCAGAGTGGGGTTCATCTATCTATTTCTTGAGTAATCGTATTGTTTAGCTTGATTTTCAATTTATGAATTGTTGTGATATGTCAAGTGTGACTGTGTGAGTTAAAGTCCCACGTTGGATGGAAGAGTTGAGGTTGAGCAACATACAAGTGAGAGGACCCATAAACTCAATGCCTTAAGGTTTTGGGTGAATATGTGGTGTCCAATCTCACTTGTGTGGTTGCTCTTAGCCCAATGTGACGATTCAACCCAGTGAGGCTCCCCCTCATGGCCCAACATGAATATATTGCTTGGGAAATTCATGAGTATCCTCTGCTTATAATTAACCATGTTTTACTCTTCCTTCTTTTCCATTTATCTGTCTGCTTTTGATGCTGTACTTGGATGGTATAATGGACCAGCAATATGATGTTCTCATATCCATCCTTACAGTTAACAATGACAGACAGTATTACTTCTAACACAATTAGTAAATGCAGGGTTTAAAAGTTTCTACCACTTTGATTATGTTCTTTCTGTATAATAATGACGGTTGGGTTTGCATCCTATTTTGTGTCATATTGGTTTGCATCCTATTTTGATCTTCTAAAGTATGACAGTCATATTAGTTGAATACTTGTTTTATTTTTCTATTACTTGAATCTTGAATTATTTTGAAGTTCATATATGATATATCAGCTTATGTTTTTTACTTATGTTACTCATTTTCAATTAAAAATGTTATATTTTTATTATTGATCATGTCTTACGATTCATAGGAAGATTGAATTCACAATTTGAAAATAGGTCTTCCATTCATAAATCGAATCCCGATTTGATAACCATGGGCTCAAGAAGTAAACAAAATATTAAAGGACAACCAAAGCGTTTTCCTATTATGCGGTAAATTTCAATGCTAGTTTTTTTTCTTCCTTAATTGTAATTTTGTTTTAATTCTTAAAATTTAGCAAGTATTTATTGTTTGATCTACTATCCTATATATAATTTATTGTGACAAAAAAAAAATCACATTGTTGATCCATGCCATAAAGATTCAACAAGGACTTGTGTTAAATATGTATTTTGAAATTCTCAGTCCAAATCCTGCTACTGTAACAGGAGTTTGTTGTGTACTTGCATTTGTAATATTGTTAAAAGTATCATTTTCACAGTTTGTACTTTGTTTGGTACTCCCTTTTTATAAGCACCTATCATATATTTCACATATATTAAGAAATTTTTCTGTGCAATTAATGTATAGTGTTGTGTATAACTATTACCAAAGTACCCTTTGTGTATATATGTATTCAACATTGACGTTTCATACTTTAAGACAAATTAGTAGTATTAATTAGGGTTATATTTGGAAAAAATAATAAATGCATCTAGTAATTTGAAAGTGGGCATACATTTAGGGACATTTTTTTTTTTTTTTCCCTTAAAGGATGCTTATAGTTAGCTAGGGAGGGAGTAGTTAGTAATGAAGTGATAGATATAATTTTTTATTGCGTTAAATCAGAAATCTGATGCTGTTAATCGTTTTCAACCCTATGGTTTTGTTTTTGCAGGCGACAGCCACAGTTAAACATAAATCCATACAAGTTGAAGTGTGATAAAGAACCTTTGAACTCTAGGTACTTTTTGTTCATAATTACACAATTTTGCCTTATTGCTCGCTTTCATTAGAAATGCCGTACTATTTTTTACTTTTTTTTGGGGAGGGGGTCAAAATTTTCATATCACTGTCGCATTAAAAAATCACCGTTACTTGAGTACACAAGCACATACGGAACTCTGAACTCTCCCTAAAAGCTAGCTATCAGGGGAAGAATCAGGCCACTTAAATATTCTATGAGTATTCCATGCTACATGTGGGACTTAGACACCCCGTAACATTCAAGTTCCTATCATAACCCTTTTGGTGAATCGTTCGCTTTGTCTCTTCTCTATATTCCCCTGTTTGTACTCTCATGGGTGTTATTACCTTGTATATTTAACTATTAAATGCTATTATTTTAATCTTAGGCTTGGGGCTCCTGATTTTCTTCCCCAAACACCAAACTGCCCTGAGGAGACTCTGACCAAAGAGTATTTGCAATCTGGATATAGAGATACAGTTGAGGGACTTGAGGTATGTCATCAAATTTACTCACGTTTATTCCAAATCAGATGTTGTGAAGTAGCTACGGAGTGATATACTTATTTATTTATTCTTTTATTAAAGTTTGAATATTTCATGATGATACCTCACATGCTGTAACTTTTTTTGGTATCTTGCTTTTTCTTTTTATTAAATTCTTCGTTCATTTGAAAAGAAATAGGTTGGTACATACCTAGCATTTTCATTCTCCTTATTTATCATATACTTCTTTTGCAATTTTTTTCATCATGCTGCTGCATGATCTCAATTTTGGTACATAATCTTTGAAGTTTGCTTTTACACCAAGATCCCAGTTGTATGGAATATAACTATAAATCTGCATGTATAAAACTCAATTCGTATTTTTGTCAGCATTGGTTGTTATAGTTTTTTGCTTTTAATAATTATTATTACACTCTAAGGTGGATTGTGATTGCAAATGTTGTCGTTGGTAATTCTTATTCTAGCATTGAATTGAAATAAATTTATACGTTCGTGACAAATAAAGTACGGCCAACTGTCCATCCTTATCTTCTTACACTGCCTTGCTTACTTTATCACTCAGGAAGCTAGAGAAATTTCACTGACTCAGGTTCCACATTTTAACAAGCCAATTGTGCATAATTGCAGAGAGGTAACACCCTTGTATCATGTCTTTCTTAGATATTTGAGTTCACTATTTTTTTTTTATTTCTTTAATCATACTCTAGATTTGCTGCCCATTATATATTTTTATATTGTATTCATCGAAAGACTACGTGGACATGGGTTAACTTGTTAGTTCTTCGTTCCAGGCTATTAAAAAACGTCTAAGGGCCATCAATGAATCTCGTGCTCAGAAGCGGAAGGTGATGATCTTCATTATTTCTCGTGATCTATTTATCTTTGCAAAATATTCTGCATGTATAATATATCTATATTTGTGTGTTCTCGTCCAACCTATTTTGATTTAGTGCAGTGTCTACATGTATCAGTTTGTTATGAAGATATTTGATCTTAATGATTTGCTTTGACAGGCTGGTCAAGTATATGGTGTACCTCTTTCGGGATTGCAACTTGCCAAGCCTGGTATTTTCCCTGAACTAAGGCCGTGTGGTGAGGACTTCCGGAAGAAATGGATTGAGGTATACTTATGCCTTATTCCTTCTGCTTTCTTCATTGTGTGACTTTCATGTGCGCAATAACTGTGCCCCCTCATGTTTATGTGCTTAATAGTTTACAAGCTTTAGCTTTCATGAATATAGGATAACTGCTATATTAAGGGCTGTTTACTTTGTGAAAATATTTTATTTTCTAAAATGTGTTCATTTTAACTTGCTAATAAGATGATATTGTTTTTAAATAAATGAGTCATTGTGTTGGATAGAAGATTATACTAGCTTGTGATGATGCATTTCCGGAAATAATGAAAATAATTCTTTTGGCATTTTTGTTATTTCTTAAAATGCAGACGATTATTCTCTTCCAAGAGTCTATTTTTTCCTTATTAACAAATAGAAAATCTTTTTACAAATGGGGCCCTAAGTTACTCAAACCAATTCCTTGGGCCTTTTTTTTTGTTGTCAAGTTTGATGTAGTTGTGCATGTGAGTTCCTTGAATACTTTTTTTTTATGTTACTTGATTATTCTTAATGTCTAGGGATATTACGGATGCTTGTAACAGTAAGTTAACCCAGTTAAAATTGTATTATAGGGCCTATCTCAACCACACAAGCGGTTATGCACTTTGGCTGACCATGTTCCTCATGGTTATAAAAGGTCATCACTTTTGGAGGTTCTTATCAGAAATAATGTTCCATTGCTAAGGGCCACTTGGTTTGTAAAGGTTACTTACCTGAATCAGGTAGGGATGCTTCAATGTTGGCTTATACCAAATATGCTGAGTTACATTATAGTCTTAATATCTGAAGTTAGATTATGGTTCAACTTTTCAGGTTAGACCAGGTTCGGTTGGCATTTCTTCTGGGACTGCTGACAAAATTCAGCCGTCTCGTACAGAGATTTGGACCAAAGATGTTATCCATTACTTGCAAACTCTGCTCGATGAATTTTTCTCAAAAAATAATTCTCATTCTACTCTTCAGAATCGAGAGCGGTCACCGCAAATGCCGTATGCTGGAACACTGCTGCACAAAAGTGATCCATTATCATCCTTTTCTGCTGGTGAAGAACCATCTTCACATTTTAGATGGTGGTATATTGTTCGACTTTTGCAATGGCATCATGCTGAAGGGCTGATTCTTCCTTCTCTTGTTATTGATTGGGTTTTGAATCAACTACAGGTATTTACCTTTAATACGTCATTTGTATTGAACTGGTTTTATGTGCTCATGAAATTAAAAGCATGATGCATATACCTTATTCCCATTTTGACCTTTAGGTTATGATTCAATACATTTCTGTTTCTTTCAGGAAAAAGATCTGCTTGAGGTTTGGGAGCTGTTATTGCCTATTATATACGGCTTCTTGGAAATTATTGTTCTGTCACAAAGCTATGTACGTGCACTTGCTGGATTAACTCTTCGGGTCATTCGTGATCCTGCTCCAGGTGGATCAGATCTAGTAGATAATTCCAGAAGGGCATATACAACATATGCTCTGATCGAGATGCTCCAATATTTAATACTTGCAGTGCCAGATACTTTTGTAGCTTTGGATTGCTTTCCTTTACCATCCTCTGTAGTCTCACATACAATGAACGATGGTAGTTTTGTATTAAAATCATCTGAAGCTGCAGGGAAGATAAAAAATAGTTCAGATTATTTTGGTCGCATTGTTTTATGTATTCAGAAACGTGCAGAAGATCTTGCCAAGGCTGCAAGCCCTGGCAATCCAAGTCATTGTCTTGCTAAGGTTGCGAAAGCCTTGGATAACTCTCTCGTGCTTGGTGATTTACGTGAAGCTTACAAGTTTCTTTTTGAGGATTTTTGTGATGGAACTGTGTCTGAAAGTTGGATTGTGAAAGTAAGCCCTTGTTTAAGGTTATCTCTGAAATGGTTTGGGACTGTAAAGACATCTCTTATACATTCAGTGTTTTTCCTCTGCGAGTGGGCAACATGTGATTTTCGGGATTTTTGTACTACCCCTCCTTGTGACATAAAGTTTACAGGCAGGAAAGATCTTTCCCAAGTGCATATAGCAGTTAGACTTTTGAAGATGAAATTGAGGGATGTGAAATCTTCACTAAGACGAGCAAAACGAAGCATTCACAGAGCTAGTTATGCTGCAAAGCATGAAAGTCAGAGGCATAATCAGAATTACATTACTACTGGTTCTTCAGTTATATCTGAAAGCCCAGGTCCTCTCCATGATATTATAGTTTGTTGGATTGATCAGCATGTGGTGCATAAAGGGGAAGGTCTGAAGCGCCTACATTTATTTATAGTTGAACTGATACGTGCAGGCATCTTTTACCCCTTGGCATATGTGCGCCAGTTGATAGTGAGTGGGATCATGAATATGGATGTCAATGTGGTTGATGTGGAGCGGAGAAAGAGACACTCACACATCTTAAAGCAGCTTCCTGGGCATTTCATGCGTGATGCTTTGACAGAATCTGGGATCGCTGAAGGGCCGCAGCTCATTGAAGCCTTGCAAACTTACTTGACTGAACGCCGCCTCATACTTCGTAATTCTCCTAGCGATCCCCGTGACGATGCCAATGCCAATAATGCCAAATTACCTACTTTGAAACGAAAACGAAATCCAGCTTCTTCAAAGGATGGGACTTCTACAGTGTCAACTGACCAGTGGAAAACTGTTCAATCCACTGCATCGTCTAAAAGTGCAAAGGATGGTGCTAGCATGGAAGAACTTAAAGAAACCATCTCAGTACTGTTACAACTACCTAACAGTTTATCTAATTTAAACTCTACAGGATGTGATGAATCTGAAAGCAGTGTTAGAAAACCTACCTGGCCTCATTATGGCAAGACTGAACCAGTGGAGGGCACACCTGGTTGTGAAGAATGTAGAAGAGCAAAGAGACAAAAGTTGAGTGAGGAAAGAAGCTCATCTGTTCCAGCTGATGATGATACATGGTGGGTGAAAAAGGGGTTGAAATCCACCGAACCTCTCAAAGTTGACCAACCTCAAAAGACTACCAAGCAGGTTACTAAGAGTCGTCAAAAGAACGTGCGGAAAATGAGTCTTGCTCAACTGGCAGCTTCTAGAATTGAGGGAAGCCAAGGGGCATCAACTAGTCACATGTGTGAGAATAAGGTAAGCTGCCCTCACCATAGAACTCCTGTAGATGGAGATGCTCTAAGGTCTGTGGATAGCATGCGAACATGTGACTCTAGGGATATTGTTTTCATCGGAAAAGCACTAAAGAAGCTTCGTTTTGTTGAGAAAAGGGCTGTGGCAGCTTGGTTGCTGACCGTTGTTAAGCAGGTGATTGAAGAAACTGAAAAAAATATTGGTAAAGTTGGACAATTTGGCAGGGCTTATTCTATGGTGGATGATAGAAACTCAATACGGTGGAAACTTGGCGAAGATGAACTTTCTGCGATACTTTATTTGATTGACATCTCTGATGATTTGGTATCAGCTGTCAAGTTTCTCCTTTGGTTGATGCCAAAGGTTCTCAGTAGCCCTAATTCTACAATTCATAGTGGGAGGAATGTTCTGATGCTACCAAGAAATGCGGAAAACCAAGTTTGTGATGTCGGAGAGGCTTTTCTTCTATCATCACTGAGAAGGTTTGCTCTTCCCTTTATCCAACTTTCCTTCTAATTCATGCAGTCTCTGCTGCTTTTTTAACAGCTTAGCCTTTTAAATGCGTTTTATAATTTTTTTTTTAATATATATATATATATATATATATATATATATATAAGCTACATGGTAAAAGCTGTTGCATCTGAGTGCTTATTAGTTGCAATCCTTATTTTTTATTTATCTTAAATCAGGCTGGTATCAATTGAATCTGCATTGTTCTCATTTACTCATAAATGCCTAAACAAAACCCTGTACTTACAAGTTAATAAAACATAATAGTTCTTATTTTTATTAAGTCAGTTGCAAGTTTTAATGCGCTTGTAGTGAGTTTCCTGGTTATTAAGTGACCCATGACTTTTTGTGGCGTATCCTTCTACCCCCTTTCTTATTTTATCATTCCAGCAGTGAGTTGTCTTTACCTTTTATTCTTTATGCTTTTGTTGGATAGTTATGTATTTTTGGGTTATGAGAGATTTTATTAAAGCCTGTCTTGTGCATTCCATTTGGTGCAGATATGAGAACATTCTTGTTGCGGCAGACCTTATTCCTGAAGCTTTGTCATCTACAATGCATCGTGCGGCCACTCTTATTGCTTCCAATGGGAGGGTGTCCAATTCAGGCGCCACAGCTTTTACTCGCTATTTATTGAAAAAATACAGTAATGTTGCTAGTGTCATTGAGTGGGAGAAAACTTTCAAGTCTACGTGTGATGCAAGACTCTCTGCTGAACTTGAGTCTGTTAGGTCAGTCGATGGAGAGTTGGGGTTGCCCTTTGGAGTTCCTGCAGGAGTTGAGGATCCGGATGATTTTTTCCGTCAGAAGATAAGTGGCAGCCGTTTACCTTCAAGAGTAGGGGCAGGCATGAGAGACATAGTGCAACGTAATGTTGAAGAGGCGTTCCAATATCTTTTTGGTAAAGATAGAAAGCTCTATGCTGCTGGCATTCCAAAAGGTCATGCTTTAGAAAAATGGGATAATGGATATCAAATTGCTCAACAAATTGTTATGGGTTTGATCGATAGCATAAAACAGACAGGGGGTGCTGCTCAAGAAGGGGATCCCTCTTTGGTATTGTCTGCCGTTTCTGCAATTGTTGGCAGTGTGGGTCCAACTTTAGCCAAAATGCCTGATTTTTCATCTAGCAATAATCAGTCAAATATAATGTCATTGAACTATGCCCGATGCATTCTGCGAATGCATATAACCTGTCTGCGCCTGCTTAAGGAAGCCCTAGGGGAACGCCAAAGCCGTGTGTTTGATATTGCCCTTGCAACCGAAGCTTCTAATGTTTTTGCTGGTGTTTTTGCTCCTAGTAAAGCATCTCGAGCTCAGTTTCAAATGTCTTCTGCTGAAGTCCATGATACCAGTGCCACTAATTCAAATGAATTGGGAAACAATTCTATTAAAACTGTGGTTACAAAAGCAACAAAAATTGCTGCTGCTGTTTCTGCGCTTGTTGTTGGTGCAGTTATATATGGTGTTACCAGCCTGGAAAGAATGGTTACCATTCTCAGGTTAAAGGAGGGACTTGACGTGATACAATGTATTAGAACCACAAGATCCAATTCAAATGGAAATGTCCGTTCTGTTGGGGCTTTTAAGGCAGATAGTTCAATCGAAGTTCACGTCCACTGGTTTAGATTGCTTATTGGAAACTGCAGAAGCCTCTGTGAAGGATTAGCGGTGGACCTCTTGGGTGAACCGTCTATTTCAGCTCTTTCAAGAATGCAACGCATGCTTCCTCTAAGTCTGATCTTTCCGCCTGCCTATTCAATATTTGCATTTGTTAGATGGCGGCCATTCATTCTGAATGCTAATGTCGCAGTTCGTGACGACATGAATCAACTTTATCAGTCTCTAACGATGGCCATAGCTGATGCTATAAAACATTCGCCTTTTCGTGATGTATGTTTTCGAGACTGTCAGGGGCTATATGATCTTATGGTTGCAGATGGAAGTGACGCTGAATTTGCAGCCCTGCTGGAGTTGAATGGCTCTGATATGCATTTAAAATCCATGGCTTTTGTTCCTCTTCGTTCTAGGCTTTTTCTGGATGCCATGATTGATTGTAAGATGCCACCATCTATTTTTACAAAGGATGATGTGAATCGTGTTTCTGGACCCAGTGAATCTAAAACTAAGCTTGCAAACGGCGATTCTAAGCTTCCGGATAAGCTTGTGCATGTTTTGGATACCTTGCAGCCTGCCAAATTTCACTGGCAGTGGGTTGCACTCAGGCTAATTTTAAATGAACAAACCCTCATCGAAAAACTGGACACACATGACGCGTCTTTATCTGATGCCATACAGTTGGCCTCACCTGGTCCGGATAAGGCTGCTTCCGAGAAGGAGAGTAATTTCATCGAAATACTTCTTACTAGGTTACTGGTTAGACCTGATGCCGCACCTCTTTTTTCACAGTTGGTACATCTCTTTGGTAGGTCACTACAGGATTCAATGCTGTTGCATGCTAAATGGTTCCTTGTAGGCCCAGATGTCCTTGTTGGTCGGAAGACAGTTAGGCAAAGGCTTCATAACATTGCCGAGAGTAAAAAACTTTCTTCCAAGACGCAGTATTGGGAGCCGTGGGGTTGGTGTAGTCCGTGTACTGATCCAGGGACTATCAAAGGAGACAAAAAGAAGTTTGATGCGGCATCACTAGAAGAAGGAGAAGTTGTCGATGAGGGGATAGATATGAAAAAGAGCCTTAAAAGACTCTCTCATGTGTCTCAAGTGTTTGACTCTGAAAGCTCAAGAATAAACCAGCAACATGTGACTGAGAGGGCTCTTATTGAGTTGCTTCTTCCTTGCATATACCAAAGCTCTGATGAATCCCGCAATTCCTTTGCTAATGATATGATAAAACAATTGTGTAGTATCGAGGGACATATAGCTGCTGTTACAGGTGGAGTTAAGCCAGTTGGAAGTACTCCTCCTGGGGTTGAAGGCCAGACAAATAAAGTGAATACCAAGAAAGGTATAAGAGGTGGAAGCCCTGGATTAGCTAGGCGACCGGCAGGTGCAACAGATTCTTCTCCACCATCTCCTGCAGCCCTACGTGTTTCAGTGTCACTTCGTTTGCAGTTACTCCTGAGATTTCTACCTATTCTCTGCACCGAAAGGTATGTGTAAATTATCATCCACTTTCCAGTTTATTTTTTTCTTTTACATCAGACCTACATTTTTCTTGAACAATATGAGATTATCTTGACCTCAATAGAGTAATGGTTACTTAAACAACAATAACAACAGAGCCTTTTCTCACTAACTGCAGTTGGGTACAAGTTTCAAACAACTTCATAACTTCTTGTCATGTATTAGGTTCAAAGATTAGATGTAAATGTTTTTAATGAGTTAGGATCCTCTCCATTTATAAAAATAAATGGAGATTACCATTTTATCTCTCATAATGGAAGAAATGGAGATCCAAAATGTATAGGATCTTGACTCGTTTTTAATGGTTTAACTTATGGTTTTACCTTGGTTTCTCTCTGCCTTTTACTATTGAACTACCCTCTTCAGATTTCTTCAAATGGAGAAAAACAGAGATAGTTGCAATGTGATTTTCTTTTTCTTCAAAAAATAATGTCTTCTACTATATGATGTATTATCATCGGTAACAGATGCTGGCAGTGATAGTTTGTTTCTTGTATCAATAATCAAATAGATTTAAGCATTAAATGTTGGTTGTTGGAAATCAATTAATTTAGAAATGAAAATGGTTATTTGTGCTATGATAGCAATTTGCTTTAGTTTTATGTATGTTATTGAATTCTTGCATACTAGAATATGGAGGCAGTTTATCAGTTCTATATGTTCATTTTTGCAGGGAGCCATCTGTACGGAACATGAGAAATAGTCTGGCCCCTGTAATTCTTCGTCTTCTGGGCAGCCGGGTTGTGTATGAGGATGCATATATTTTGTCGAATGCCGTACATTCTAAGAAGGATTTAGAGTTGTCTTCTGAAGCTGCTGCTTCTGCATTTGTAGACTTTTCTGCTGAGGGTCTATTTGATCGTTTGCTGTTAGTTTTACATGCGTTGTTGAGTAGTTATCCTGCAAGTTGGCTTAGGCTGAAACCTGGTTCGAAGTCTATCAATGAACCTACGAAGGAAGTTTCTGGATTTGACCGCGAATTTTTGGAGAGAATGCAGGTTTGATCTTTCACCTTGTGGATGTATTTAGCTTTTGGTCGAGTCGCTAATCCCTTGTCTGATAAGAAGGCATTTTGGACTAATATTATGACTTTTAGGTCAGCATAATCTTAAGTTACCTTAAGAAACTTTTTTTTGACCAAGTGAAAGATCCGGCGTAGGAATTATGACTTTTAGTTCAACATAATCTAAGTTATTTTAAGAAACTTTTTTGACCAAGTGAAAGATCCGACGTAGGAAGCATCAAGTTTCTAAAGTGTCTGCCTTGGTGGCGTTTTATTTTTAGTTAGAGTATTTTGCCGACATGTTTGGGATATCATTGGAATTCGATAAGTTCAAGAGTCCTTGTGCCTTCATCGGAGTAATATTGAAAATAAAATCCTTTCTTCACTTTCACCCTTTAAATCATGGAATGGCCCAACCTTTTGTTTTTGTTTTTTTACTAGTGTAATATCTCATACAAATAGCTGTATATGAGCACTGCTAAAACTTTTAGCCATTTGCCGATTCTTCCTTGTCTTGTTTGTCTAATGATCTATTTATTGATGCAGAATGACTTGGACCGTATGCAACTGCCTGATACTATCCGGTGGCGTATCCAAGCTGCAATGCCTGTACTTTTTCCCTCTACGCAGAGCTCTTTCTCCTGCCAGCCTCCACTTGTACCTACTTCTGCTGTTGTTTGTCTTCAAGCCAGCAATACAATTCCTGGCTTTAACTCCAGTAGTTCAGCTAACCCCCCTCTCAGGAGCCCAGTTCTATCAAGGGTTGCAGCTAATACATCAGCGAAGTCAAAACAACAGGACAGTGAATTGGATATTGATCCTTGGACGCTTTTAGAAGACGGCGCTGGATCTTGCCCTTCTGCAAGTAATATTGCTAGTATAGGTGGTGGTGACCATACTAATGTTCGAGCTGCGAGCTGGCTTAAAGGGGCTGTAAGGGTGAGAAGGACAGACCTCACATATGTTGGTGCTGTGGATGATGATAGTTGATTAACCATATTTTTTTATTGGTTTCGGATTGGAATGTGCAAACCCCTCTCAACAGGTGCATTTTTTGATGCATGAAAAATGCCATTTTGTGCTTTCCCTTGTACTGACGGGAAGCTGAGAGGGCGCTGTTATGAAATTCGGGTGAAGGGATGAGTTTGTTGAGAAGACGAGGCGATGTCCTCACAGCTCACCCTGTGATTCTGGTATGGTTGACCATTAACCTGTCGATCACCCCCATCTGGATTGTGCATTTTACGGCACGGTTCAGAATGTTTGTTGTATATATAGGGATGAATGTTTCACTCACCAATTGGTTTGAGTAATATATGTCAAAGTGGTATGTAGCTATGTCATGCTCATTCATGTGTAGTGTAATGCACACCTGTGTGCTTACTGTCTATGTATCTTTTAGAGGCACAAACACACACAAGGGCATTCAAACATTGTTTCTTTTCATACATTTAGATTATTTTCAAAGTTATATGGTTGATCTGGATGAGCATTAACTTGAACTGTAGCATTCAATTATTTCCTGGCAAGTCCAGTGATAATGTCATTTCTGCCTGAGTTTTATCAGGAAAAGAGTTATATATGTATGGTTAGCAAGGGAAAGAATTGTTAGTTTTGATTATGCATGTTTCGTAATTTATTAGCATGTTTTTATTGGTTGTTTTAAGGAGTTAGCAAGGCTTATTAGTTAAAGTTTTATTAAGAAAAACCAGAATTCAATGAGCTTTTTGTTTTTAACTATTTCTGTTTAATGCAGAATGAAACTTAAGTGTTTATGCAATTTTTTTATCATAAACATTGAAATCTAATCACGTGAGCAATGTCAAGATACTTGTAATTTTTGGAAATGGAAAAACTTTCTCCATCTTATGTTTTTTATTTAATAACATATTTTTTTGACGTATACTTTCATATGAAATATTCTGTTTGAAATTATACTTTTTAAAGGTAGAAAATTTGCATTTTTCCTTTATGTGTGCATACGAAGTTATTTTGGAATGGAGAAAGTTCCTCATTTTTTTCTCTCTTTTTAAAATGCAATCAGGATCGAAATAAATTCGAAGTTATAAAATGCATATTAGGTCTATTTAAGCAGAACTATTATGTAAATTTTATTTCTCCATACTTAACTTAACACTTGCTTGACGCCCTAGGAAAACCAAAATCAAGAGAAGGAACTAACTCTTACGAAATCATAAAGGCTCAAAAGAAAGAAACTCCAAGGACTCAGAGATTAAATAGACAGTGTCGTAAATAATTTAAAAAAATGGAAACTAGTATATTTTCTTATGCTTAAAGATAAAATTGTACTTATAAATTAAGCCAAATAATTTTATTATATATTCATATACTAATTCATACTTTGGCATAATCTATAACTTTATTTGCTAATTACTATTTTAAAATATGCTTTACAAGCGTAATTACTTTTGAATGCTGTATATTTTGGTGTTGAAATGTTTTTGCAGATACATGAAGATTGCAAGATCAAGAGAGGAGAGTACATCACCCGTTCTTGTGATCAACCTACAAGAATACAGACAAACATTAATACAACGAACTATAGCTTTTTTTTACACAATGTCATGATTATATGGTTATCCAAAAACTTGTGTAACCTAAATAAGAAAAACAATCACACCAACTCAAATGAATAAAATATCTAGAGCGAACTATAGTCATAATCACACGAACTATAGCTTTTTTTTACTCATAATGTATGATGAAATGACTTGAAGGACGAACTTGATCATCACCTCTTTTCTGGCTTTAGATAAAGATTGATTTCTCCGGTCTCCATGAGTTCATCTTTTTCCAAATGAGGTCCTTGATATTAGAAAATGTTGCATTGAATTATGATATACATATTATTATTTAGGCTAAAGTGCACTTTTCTCCCCCTAATTTTCAAAAATTTGCAATTTTGGCCCCCTATGATTTAGCCCCATTGCATCTTTGGTCCTTTTGGTCAATTTTGACTTATTCAACGCCTACGTGGCCCACCCTGCAAAAAAACCAAAAATATCCCTAGTCCCCAGATCCGAACCAGATTGTTAAAATTTTCCAGAAAACAAAATCCGGACACTTTCCAAATGTGATTTTTGGTGTTTTCTTTGATGTCAAAGGTCTCTGTTGACCGTTATGTAACCCTCGCATAAGTTGCAAAGCAATTGCATTGGTTATATGAACGGTCAACAATGATCATGACACACCACAAACACTCTTAAAAAACTTTTTTTTTTTTTTAAAGAAAATGTATGTAAGAAAAGAGGTTAAGTGAAAAAGGAAGAAATTTGTTGAAGATGGAAGCCTGTTTATAACCTAAAACAAGTCATAGATCGTAACCAGTCAAATAAAACATGTTTGTGGTGCTAACCGTTCAAAAATGCATTAATGGCTCCACTAACTGGCAATATATTGGTGAAACGCCACTGCCCAAAAACAACTGAGTGTTTTCAGATTATATAATCCGGAAATGACAAAAGCATTCTGGATTATATAATTTGAACAATACCATAATGCCTTTTTGGAGGTTTTTTAGAGAGAATTCATAGAATATGACATAGAAAATAATTAATAAATGCACAAAAAAACAAGTAAGCAGCTTAAAACAAACAAACATAAACAACAAAATATTCTAGGATGGTGTTCGAAGAGGTACTTTTGAACTCAATCCAGCTAGCTTGCCAACTGACATATTTCTATCGGCATGTCAACATGATCGAGTTCATAAAAACCTTTTCAGATTCAAATATGCAACATAACAATGAAAGACAAGGTGTTTCAAGCGGAATATATATTTTTGACAGGATGCTGAAGATCTTCATCACGCTGTCAAATAGAGAGCAATCTATTTGCGACAGCATGAGGAAGATCCTCAGCACATTGACAAAAATTTCCATGATTTCTTTGGTGTGTGTTTTTGTTGTAAATGAAGATGAAAACCAGAAACACTTATTTATAGAGGTCTCTGGACGTTGTGGACCACATAAATTGTCGGTGCATTGTGGTCCATACAAAAGAATCCTATGCTGAAGGAATCCAGATTATGTAATCCGAATTGCACTTACACCCTATAAAAATGAGTTGTATTCGGAAGATTTTAGCGTTTAAATGAACATGTTTGGCGTAAAGTAACACAATGAAAATTTAGATAATATATATATATATATATATATATATATATATATATTATGTAAAACATAATAAAACATCTTAGTTGAACAACATATAACTAACACATCATTAAATAATACATAAAACACGTAATCACAGATCATCTAAACTAATGTCTTCGTGTGGTGCATTCATTAGCGCCCTTATCTCTTCATAGTTCCTTGGCCGGATCAAATTTTGTTGAATATGTTCAACAAATCTGACCAACAAAGCGTCTAACTCGATCGGCCCTCTAGTACTGAACTGACAAAAGATGTAGAACATGGTTCTCACGCGTATATAATTAACAAAATGTTTCGGATTGGTCCAAGACCTAATCTTGGAGCTGAAGGCCCAATGAGGCACATAAATCCAACTACAAACTACATATACCAGCGACGAGCTACATAATAGAGAACAAGGACCCATATTTGGACCCTCCAACTACGTTTAAAGGGTTGCCTAGCCTATGCATAGTAAAGGACGCAACCTCCTAACCATTGTGCTTACGTGACACTCTTAGCAACCTATAAAAGGAGAAACTCACTACAAAAAAAAAATACACACTCTCATATTGAGACAGACCTTAAAACTCCTTGAATACTCTTTTATTTAAGTATTATAGTGTTTTTGCAGATACATCACTCCGTTCTGTGAAGAACCACAGTAACAAGATCTAGAACATTAGAGAATCTCATGACTTAACGATATCCTCAACCATCTGAAACACCGCGTACCAGCAATACTATGACAAATCAAATAACTGACTAGAAGATCTAAAAAGAATGATCCTGCATAAGTCGAGAATGATCGATGAAAAAAAATTAATGTTGTATAGAGTGGATAACCGACAAGTCTGAGTCCTTGTTGTCCGAGGAGACAAGTCCTGGTTCAATAGACATCGAAACGACAACCATCGAGAAGATGGACAAAGATAAAGCCGCAGACCCTCCGACGGATTTTCTGAGCACGCTCTCTTAAACACTTCTAGAGGACCCATCTCACATAATTGCACTAGGACCCATCTCACATAATTGTACTAGCACCATATACAAGAAGAAGAGGATACAGTTCTTGGAAAAATTGTAAAAAAGACACAAGATAAATAAAAGAAAATACTTCACTTCAAAAAGAGCAATAGACACAACACCGAGGAGTGCATCGAACTAGGATACCTGATTGAAACCCTCATCCATGAAGGGGAACTAGGAAAATACACATCGCTAGAACGCATCAACAACGTAATCGAGAGTTTCCCTTAAAAAAAACATAATCGAGAGTTTGAAATGCAAAGAGGACCATGGTGCAAGGAAGAAGGATGCCCGAACAAGCGCCCAAAAGAAAACAAAATCTTGAGCAAAGACTTACTAGTAACCATGACTAACGAGGCCAAATGCCTTAACCCCTATCACTGCTACTCTCAACATGGACTAAGCAAATCTTTTCAAGAAATAAATGTTGCCCCGAACTTTTACACGGAAAACTCATGTCAGAGAAAGCTGACACAAGCTCAAAAGAAACTCACGTTCCTAACAAAGATCGATCAACCTCGGTAGACCCACCCTACGTGAGTCTGTACCTTCCAAATTTATGGAGAACCTCCACTCACTCGGGAGAACACAAAAAATCAATAATGACCCTTTCTCAAATCTGTTAATGCTTTGGATTTAAGAGTTTCATTTTCCACCCTACGTTTCTAAACCATGTGTCTTAAAGTATACTTTTTCGAAGGACACGCACGTGTTCTTTTTCTTTCGAAAATATACTTCAGCAACAATTTTGAAGGTAAGATGATTTTATTTTATTTTTTACAATTGCTTTTCTGACTTTCAATACTCCTAAAAACACAAGTAAAATACTAAAATATCTCTAGCTGTAGTTAACTACCGCTGACTCGTAACTAGAGAAACCGGCAGCAGTTAACTGCCGCTGGGTTTTTTGGTCATTTACTTGTGTTTCCAAGACACATTGAATGTCAGAACAAAAATTGTCTCTTTTTTTTTTTTTTTTGCCTTTTGAACTCCCAAGCCCCCTTGCTTCCATGACTGTGATATGGCCAACCAATGCAAGTCCTTTATTCGAACAACCTTTCCAGATAAACCTTCAAACACCCTTGTCAATTGAGTCACAAACATATTGAGGGAACCGGCTAAACTAGCATGTTGTAAATTGAAACAAGGGATCTTACATTAGCCATTGTGACCCAACCTGCTTTGTTGAGAAACCTACCCTTCTGTCACAAAGTTGTTATTCTTATGTTCTCATATCATTGTGAAGCATAAGTACTTTTACAACTTACCTGGGAAGTGAATCCCTTGTATATGTTTAAAGCATTGGCCTACAGTCTGCTAGTTACACCACTGGAATTAAAGGATCTCGGCTTCTTGTTGATGCTCACACTCAAGATTCGATAAAACTAATGAAGGACCTTAGAGATCACCCTACCTCGAGAGCGTTTTGTCTGAGAAAACAACAAAACATCCTCTGCGAAAAATAAGTGAGACAGTGGGTGACCCTCTAGCAATCCTCGACGACAACCATCCCTGCCTTCCATAGGTTTGGAGATCATGTTGCCATGGCTCTCCATACAAAGGACCATGCAAGTTTCTAAACTACTTTCGAGCCTTTCTATCTTAATCTAAAAAATAAAAAATAAAAAATCGTGCAAAACTAATGTAATAAAAAAGATTCTATATCTCTGTATGGTATAGTGTTCAACATTTCATTATTTTTAACTACTCTTGGGTGTATTTTGATTGGGTTTGTGTAATACACAATTATGTTAAAGTTTTCTCCGAGTTATATGCCCGTTTGGATTCACTTATTTTTGATCTTATGCAAATAAAAAAGCTTTTATGCAAATAAATAAGCTATTTTTCATAAGCTCAAAAATAAGTCAATCCAAACGGGCAAGTTATGAATGAGCTATTTTTCATAAGCTCAAAAATAAGTCAATCCAAACAACAAAACATCCTCTGCGAAAAATAAGTGAGACAGTGGGTGACCCTCTAACAATCCTCGACGACAACCATCCCTTCCCTCCATAGGTTTGGAGATCATGTTGCCATGTCTCTCCATACAAAGGACCATGCAAGTTTCTAAACTACTTTGGAGTCTTTCTATCTTAATCTAAAAAAAAATATTTGTGTAAAGCTAATGTAATAAAAAAGATTCTTTATCTCTGTATGGTTTAGTGATCAACACCATTATTTTTAACTACTCTTAGGTGTAGTTTGATTGGGCTAGTGTAATACACAATTATGTTAAAGTTTTCTCCGAGTTATATGCCCGTTTGAGCTTATAAAAAATAGCTTATTATTTGCATAAAAGCTTTTTTATTTGCATAAGGTCAAAAATAAGCCAATCCAAACGGGCCTTTCTCGTGTCCAGGAATCAGGATTCAGTCACGAACAAGCTAAAGTTCAAGCTAGGATGAAAATGAAATTATCATACATATCAAATTGGACAGTAGTAGCTATAATGCTATATAACTTAATCATCATTCATATCAACTCATCTTTCTCAAGGACAAACCACAAGATGTTAATAAGTGAAGACATGTTCAGATGTGAGAGGAACTAAGTGTTATTATCATCTTTACATCACAGGTTGGATTCGGGAAAGACAATAAAATAGTATTAGAATAAAACTTAAAGAGGGTGAAAAAGCAACTTATTCAACAACAATGGTCTAAGTAAATATAAAATATCTCAGTATTTAATTAATCAAGCACACAGATAAAATCAGTTATAAGAAACTTTTCTTCATGAAGTTCCAAGTTCCCTGTTCAAGTAATCAATAAACATTCTTTTAGCACTATCTGAATTAGAAGGAGGAGGTCTCCCACTCAAACTTGTTTGCCCTGTCAATTTCATGAACGTACGTCGCAGCCTACGAAGCTCTGGCAACCCAACTGATCTTGAAAGGTTGATTGGCGGCAAGTCTTTCCCTATAGAAATGCCATTAGCTGGTAGCATACCAAGATCACGAGATTGCGCTTCTGCTATAGCATTAGTAACTTCTTGTGTTGCTTTATCCAGCTCATATAGAGAATTCGCATCTGAAAAACGTGAAGTTTGAGTCGCAATAGTTGGTTGCAGTATCTTCACATCGCGGGTTTTTGAGTCCACTTTTTTGGTTATGTAAGAGACAGCATCATCTACAACAGAAGCAGAATCAGACAAAGAAGACGACGATGATGATTTCAACTCAAACAAAGGTGAATCCCATCGGTTTCTTCTCTCCGGTTTCTCAAATCTCCTTACCAAATCTTCAAATATTGCATCATCATAATTATCTCCGCCTTTCTCCCTTCGCTCTTGATTCCATTTTCTACAATCATTATCCTCAACATCACAGTAAACAACACAATATCTAATCCCCGCAGCACGAGCCAAACACCATAGCTCGTATCGGTAACCCTTAATGTTATTCAAAGAATCAACGATAATAACAGTATCTTTTGACAGAGACCTATCAACTTCTGACCTAAGAACCCCTCTTAAATTCTTCTCTGATGGCATATTCGCGTAACTTTGATTTCGATCGAGATGAAAACAAGCTTCATCTATGATTCTCACTTGATATTTCAATTCTGATGGTTCTTTAAGAGCTTCAACTAGAGCTAATGCAGCTTTGGATTTTCCACTGCATGGTTGACCACAGATTACAACCAGTGCCATTTGAAAATACAATTGCTGTATTCTCAGTTAATAAAATGATATCTCTTCAGCGACACTACCTGTAATAATTATAAGGATAAAACTCAGACACAATGCTATAGAATTTGTTACTGCTGTTCTCTACTAAAGGCAGGGGCGAATCTAGACATTTCATATTAGTGTGGCAAATTTTTTAAAGAAACTATAATAGAAGTTATACAAAAAATAATATATAACATTTTTTACGAAAAATATTATTCACCGTCGAGAGGGTGTAAGACACGCCCACAACTCGAGGAAAAGACGGCAGAAAATACAAAAGTGACCGTATATAGGCGGCACACTTAAACACCAAAACCACTCGATCATGATGCCGGAATATACAACAAGCAAAATGCCAGCAGAAGTATACCCCTGCATCACAACCGAACTCACCACTTAGCTGCACCAAAACAAAATTCTGCAGGCAGGACGAAAACAACACTTAACAGCCCCCACCAAAACAGAACTAAGAAACAGCACACCCAAAAACTTGCACCAGATGACAGAAAGCCCTTCCCCATACCTGGCAGCACTTCCACACGAAACATTTAACCATCCATTTGTTAAATTACAATGAAAATCGTCTACCATCCATTTGTTGAAAATGAGCTAGAATAACATCAGTGCTAATTGTGACAATAATCAATTATCATAAACAAGCAATTTTTAACTTGTATTATTAATAAAACAAAACAAACAAAGCCATAAATCATTTTGCTACTGATTTAACAATATAGTTTTGCTATAAACAAACAAAACAAACAAGCAATTATCATCCTATAAACACTATCGTTTTTCTATAAACAAACAAAACAAACAAGCAATCATCATCCTATAAGTCAAATCAATGTTAGAAAGAAGCAAGGACAAGGAGTAACTCATATATTAAATCAACAGAAGCAAAACAAACAAGCAATTATCATCCTATAAATTCATTCATTGCTTGCAGAACAACAGAAAATCTTCAATTCAAACCCTAAAAAAAAAACCCAATTCTCAATTCACAATTCTAAAACCCTAAAATAGAAATTGTAGAATGAATGAGAAAGTAGAGAATCAATTGACTATTTCACTTACACTAGATTTGAAGAAGGAGTGAAGAGAGAAAATGATGCTGCTGACTGCTGAGAGTGGAAGAAGGAGAGGTTTGTTTGTTTGTTGTGAGAAGAGGAGAACATAAGCTTGCAATTTGTTTGTGAATTGTGAGAAGAGAAGAAGAAACGCGATTCTGAGAGTAGAGAAGAGAAGAAACGCGTTTTGTATTTGTTTGTGTGTGTTTTCTCCTTTCCCTAACTTCAGCTGCCTTTTGTTATGCATATAAAAAAATAAAAATAAAAATAAAAATCCTTTGTTTTGTATATCTTTCTCTCTCCAATAAACTGACCCTAATTTTCTCTCTTTGAGTTTTCTCTTACAATTTCTTCATTAAGGGGTGGTTTTAGGTCAATTCTTGACCTGAAATCACCCCTCTTCATTCTTCTCTTTATTTCAATTTGAATAAGTGATTTTCACATAGATCTAGATTTTTTTTCTTTGTAATTTCATCATCTAAGTGTGGTGATTTGTTGTTCGTCGTCTTGTGCGGCGTTGTTTGATTTCTAGTCTTTGTGCGGTGTTCATTTGATTCATATTGAAAGATCGATTGTTCAATCAAAGATTTGGGCGTCAACGTTGCAGATCCGGAGGCAATGGATATTCCGGTCACTTTAATTTCATCATATATTTTTGTAGGCATTATGCCGTTATATGCTATTAACTTGGATGATGTGAGTTTGTTCGTAGATTCATCCTTTACGTTTTTAGCGGTGTTGAATGATGTAATCTCTCGATTTAAATGAAAAATTGGCTAGAATCTGGTGTGGCAGCTGCCACACCATACCATGCTTCAATGTACATCCGCCCCTGTATGTCATGTTCATCCGCCCCTGTATTGTTATATCCAAAAAAACTAAATTATTTGTTTAAAAAAATAATTTTTATTACCCTAAACAAACGCAAAATAAATTTAGATTATTCATAAAATCTTTAAAATATAATCTCTAAATTATTTTTCGTCAAAATCATTTTTATTTTAATCTGTAACAAACGGACCCTCAATCACCACATAAAATTTTTTTTGGAACTTGTAATTAACTCTGACATACAATGGCACTCTAAACAGGCACGGATCCACTCTTTGTGGATTGGGGGCGACTGCCCCCACTATTATTTTCATTATATTTGTTAATTATTTGATATTTTAAGTGTTGCTCCCTCTTAAAATAATTTATTGCCTCCATTATATAAGGAATTCATTCCATAAAAAAAAAAAAAAAAACTCATGAATTTTATTAAATTAAATGTACAAATGTATTTGAAATTAAATATTGAATGTTTTTTTTCACATATATAGAGATATATTTTTTACAGTGCTGAAAAATAAAAAGAAATTATACCATACTTTTTAAATACATGTAAAGAACAATTTTAATGTGTAGATGTTAAAAAGACTTTTATTTTTCTAATATATAATAACATTAGTGTTTATAAGCTCGAGTATTTTGCTCATGATAAGACCCTCTAAAGAACATTAAAACATGGAAAGCCTCCATTTTTTTGGAATTTATAATCCAAAAAGCGTGCGCGAGAAAAGAGTATGGTATGGAAAAAATTAGCCGTTGTTCTATTTATATGGTATATAGTTGATATCATTTTATCACTCTTGCATTGTTAAAAGTTTGTATAAATATTTATCATATAAAATCCTGCCCCTGCAAATCAAAATTGTTGGATCCGTCCCCAACTCTAAACTACAAAAACAATTAAATTAGTCAAAATTGCATGCTGCAACAACAAAAAAAACACCAATGCACTCTGAAAAACTGGTCTATATCTCATAAGTTTGGCTCATCCAATGCACTTTCAATATAAAACCTGCAGGATTTGAATAACAAAGACTAGTTATACACCAAGAAAAACTATTAGGGTGTTTGTTTTCAGGTTATAAAATTTATTCCTGGGAATATGAGGATGGGAATGCACTTTCCCATGTTTGGTAGAAGGTAAAAGAAAAATATACCTGGGAACAAATTATACCCATGAAAATTTTTAACCCATGATCTCCCTATTTTTATTCCCATGAAAAAGGAGTTGGAATGTTTTATTCCTAGGAATGACATTTGCCTTGCTACATGAAAACCCCACTACCACCATGTTTTTTCAACTGCCAATTAATTTCTATTTTTTTCTTTTACATGCTCTACATCAAGACATTGTTATAATGTATGTTATTATATGTAATTCATCTATTATTTCTTTATGTTCTTTTTGGTTTGTGCAAAAAAATATTTATGTGTCTATTCAAGTTTTCAACAATATTGTTCTATTATATCAATCAACTATATTCTATCAATCAACTATATGAAAACATAATTTTATTTCATGGTGTATTTTCAAATGCTTCAAGTTATAATGAAAATAAAATGTAGTAAAATAAATTCAAATTGATTTAGAAACAAGGTAGAGGTATTTTTGTAACTGTATCATGTTTTTTCTAGGAATATATATTCTAAACTAAACAACAATTAGCTATTTATGGGAACATTTTTTGAAAATATTCCTGAAAAATTAAAATACTAACCAAACACTTTTTTTTAAAATACCCAGGAATAAACTTCCCACTACTTTATTCCCAGGTAAGTTATTCCTGGGATTAATTTATGAATCCCTGAAACAAACGCCCCCATGGGTTATCAATTATCTAGTGTCTAGAATGATGAAACCAAGCCTTTCCCATTGCACAATCTTTTGCCATATTCAACATTAAATCCCTCAAGTTCATATTTCATTACAAACATGCCTCCCAATGTTGCTGGTTCCCTGAATACTTGGGAGATTTGCACGATCAACCACCCTTTGTATACTGTTATAATGTCAGTTTTCACATATCAGACACAGACCAAAGATAAGCCTCTTTGTCTTTAGCTTGTCTCTCATTAGTTCTCTTGAACAATGCCTTCTCGAACCCTACAAGCAAGGAAAGAGTTCAAGTCAATAATTTAGAACAGTTTTCCAATATTTTTGTAACAGATGTGATACAAAATCCAGGTACAAAAAATATGACTAATATGAAACTAACCATTACTACGATCAACACCATCCCAGTGTCGTCCTGGCCTAATCCCATACCGATTTGGAGCAGCTTCTAAACCTCTCTTCAACCAGCTATGATTTGGAATATCTTGAGGAATAACAAAACCAGATTCCCTCATTTTATCACTATCCCCCAAGTTTGGAAGAACAGGCTCTGGATATTTTTTCTGCGCGAATGATAATTGACACGAAAAAACATCAGTCATCAGAACAGATCAAAGTCATTCATCTTACGTGTCGAGCGATAAATGTTGTGTTGCATTACCTTTACTAGATGTGCCATAGGATCACCCCATCTCACCCTCTCCTTCATCAACTTGTCAAGTTCAGGATCGTCTCTAAAAAGAAGACAACAAAAGCAATATAAGAGATTGGGAGAAGGAAAAATAAACCTTTTTTCAATGACATCAACTCTCATGATAAACACCAACATCAGGACTTTGTTTTCCAAAGAGATTTTCAGTAACATACTAATCATTTCATAAATAAACTTTTATAACTACAACAGCAAACAACGCATATCAGGTTCAACAATAGACTTGGAAGAAAGCAATGGTAAGAACGTTTTACTCAAAAGTGGAGGTGAGGGCCCAGATAAAAGGGTGAAGTAACATTAGTACCAGTGCAAAATGTGATAGACTTAATACTTCTGAACAAATATAATAGCTATTAAGACTATCACAAATCAATCATCACTCTCAAGTCAACAAAGTGGATTAAAGCTTTAATGTGAAAGGCTGCTAAATGCTAATAGAGAAATTATAAGAAAATTGATTGACTACTTTCTTATAGCAAGTAAAGACTGCCATTCATTTAAAAATCAAATCCAAACCAATTCACACAGATCAGAACCTAGGTGTCAAAATTTACCAAGTGCAAATTGGTTGTCTACATCAAGCTCTATAGTATGTTTAAACAAAGCCAAAAGAGGAGTTCTGGAGATTAAATACATGACACTTAATAAGAAAGTAAAAGGTTACTGCAGTAATAAGATAGCAAATTTAAGACAGTCCACAACACTACTTTTTTTTCTGTATACCTGGTCCGCGCAAAAGGCTTTTCCTTCTCAACTTCTAGTTCCTTTAGCTTAGCCTCAGCTTCCCGCTTTTGAGCAAGGCCCTTGCCCCATTCTATTTTAATCTCCTGAAAGTTAAGAAGATAGCCAATAACTCAACTTGCCATTTTCCTTAGGAAAACATGAATAACATCAACTTTAAAACATCGATACAAAAAAATTTCATACTTCAGTTACAGCATAGGAACAAAATGACTAAATAAATATAGATGTTTTTTTGTTTTCTAGATGTAATATAGGTAGAAAAATATATGTTCACAAGGCATTAATAAAATTATCTTTCAGCTAACATATGCATACATGGAACACATAACTTACACTATATTCTGTATGGAAATAATTATATAATTTTCAATCTACGACTGATACCTACTGTCTTGAATATCATTTGATTGATGAACAACTACACATGAAAAGAAAGAATCAAGAATTAAACCATTAGAGAGAAAGTTGGGACACCTTAGAAAAGATGGTAGTCTCATGTTAGGTGATTTGGAGATGCATGCAGAAGACATGCAGAAGAACTTGTATGAAGCGAGAGACCAAATGAAAGATAATCTAATAGATAAAAATAGAGGGAGACTAAAAACTAACAAAAGGACAAACCATTAAATAAGATTTAGTAGTCTTTCATCAAATTTGATTCACAACAAGATATTTATTTGATCCATGTAATTGACTCCACATGGTGGGAAAAAGGCTTTGGTTATTGATGTTGGAGCAAGAAAATAAACCTCCTAATATGTACTTCTTTAACATTCAAAGTAACCCACAAAAATCATCTAGGAAATCACTCTTGATAGAGATAACATATGCAGAATAGTGTATGACTAATTCAATCTTAACATCATACTTTAATTTGCAGATAGTCCTTAAGAAACACCTCAGTATGTTAACATATACAAATCAAGAAAGAATGTTTTAAATCACCCATATAACATAAACGCAAATTGGATCCTAAAAAATAATATAGACTTAAATACAATTTTGGTCCCTCTAATTCTAGCTTTGAGCGATTTCGATCTTCTAGTTTTTGGAGCAATTTTAGTTCCTCGCATTCTACAAAGTTCTTTCAATTTTAGCAACTTCTTACATTTAAACTTAGATATTATTTTATATCTCAAACCTATCATCTAGTGCTAAAAATTTCAATTAAAAAAAATGAGACTTTTAAGATATTTAAGTGAACAAAATATTGATGAAGTGACCATATTTGATAAAATTTAAAATAGAGGGACTAAAATCACTCAAAATAACTAAAGGGAAGCTACATCCAGATATGAAACACAGCGGTACATAAATATGCAGTAAACAAAATACCTTGGGCTTTTCGTCTACTTTCTGTTTTGACTTTACATATTCCTCTTTGGTAATGCGTCCTCCTGCAAAATTCAGCTTGATTTAATAACTCGTGTTATCAAAAAATGATATTGACCCAAAGAAAAAGTGTGTTTGTATTTTTACTGAAAAAAATCAAGTTACAGAATTATGTCTGCCTATAATGTCAAAGCTAAGCTCCTCGTAGAGATGGTGTACTCTCTGCCCTAAGTGAAAATCTGCACAATGCCAAAATGTATAACGGAATCCCTTACCTCAGTCCCTGCACATGTATTCCCTCCACTTAGCAATAACTTACTAGACAACTACGCCATTTCTCTTTTTATTTTCCTTTCTTAACCCTCCTATACTGACCGACACTAAACTTCAGGTCTTCCTCTCAGCTCATTGATTCCTTGCCCCCGGCCTTCCTCTCAGCTCATTGGTTCCTTGCCCCCGGTCTTTCTCTCAAGATACCCAAATCCAATAGATTGGACAGAAACATAAACTAAAAATTGACATCAACACTTTACCTTTGTTATCACGATATACAGGTTCAGCTCCACGCCCACTGATGACAGGGTCCATCTGTTTAAGTCTGCATTAAGGAACAGATAATAATCAGAACAATTTCCTGGGCATATTAATGACATAGATAAAGCTATTCTGGGTCCTCTACTTATCTTCAGGTTTAGAAGAATTAGCTCTTGACATATATATTTTTACTGGCTTTTTATCTCTTCATCAATGAATTTCATTGATAAATGTAAGAAAAAGCTTAAGGATTAATACATACCACAATAAACCAGTTATAAACAACTATCAAGAAGAGGAATCAAGCATTATACATGAATTAAAATTTTGGAGATGTGATTGCCTTAGTTGTGCCTCTTTTCTTTGCTTTCAATAATTAATAACTCTTTCAAAAATTAAACAAGCTAATCTAAATGTTGCTCCAGTTGATATCCCTCATAACTACTAGTCTATACACTATACCTTTTGCATGCTTATTGTTTTCAATTTAGCAATCCCTAAAACTAAGGAATTAAATTGTTTATGCTGCAGATTGTATTTATAAACTGATAACCCACAAGACTTAGCAAGGATTACTCTCAAGTCATTCACAGTTTCACACCAGAAAAATTCTTATTTAAGCGTAACCATAATCAACAAACAGTTAACAGCCTTTGTTGCTGAACTTTGTGGTGTGACTTTTTTGAAATGTCTACAGCAGATAGAAACTAACTCAATATTCCATACTACCATTGCCACAAAAAACATGCTTGCATCGGAACTAAACAAGTAAACAAAATAGAATCACAACATTATGGCATTAAGCATGAATATTAACGAGAATTCATCTAATACATAAGAATATGTGCTTGGAAAAAAATCATATAATTGAACAATTACCTCAACAAATCATCCTTCCTTTTTCTGTCGATCTCTTCTCTCATATCCTTACCAGAAATTAAACCTGTTTTTCTTTCATTAACAGATGCTGGAATGGATAACTCCTTTGGATTCTTCCTTGGTGGAGAGAGGTCACTGTCCAAAGATTGATGCGAAACAGCTTTCACCGAACGATGAGAAACATCAGATAAACTCGACCTTGCCACACTATGCTGGCGTCTCCTCGGTGGTGAAAGGTCAGATGACACTTGTCCATGTAAAGTATCTTGAGAGGGGGAATCACGACGACCACGTCTAGGTGGAGAAAGATCTTCCAAATCAGAAGTTTCATATTTTTTTCTCCCATTGGATCCAGATGTTTGATGACTACGACGGCGAGGAGGGGAAATATCTGGACTCGAATTACTAACATGTTTCCGTCGAGGAGGTGACATATCACTATCTTCAAACTTTGATCTAGATGACCTTGGTTCACGAGCTACATCTGTAACACTCTGATCTCTGTGTTTACGAGGAGGAGATAAATCAGAATTCCCTCCACCAGAATGTTGTGAGTCCTGTTCAGGTGATGGAGTGTCATAGCGTTTCAACTGCCGGCACGAAGGGGATAAATCAGCACCCGTTCTATTAGAAGTTGATGGATTCACTTCAGGTTCTGGTGAAGGAGTGTCATTTCGAACCCTCTGTTTACGGGGTGGAGATGTATCATTATTTGAAAGTGGAACCCAACCACTTCCATCCTCGGATATATCATGATAAGCACGTCTAGCCTTCAGCTGCTCAAGCCTCTTCATACGCTTTACTTCAATGTCTTCATCAACTATCGGCTTCTCCTCATCTAATAAAATAAGGTTATTGTGAATTAACAGCATACTACAGGAAACCAAATATAGTTAATTGAATAATACAGAAACCAAAGAAGGTATTTTACCTGACGATTTGTCATCGTTTTCTTCTCCAAGATCTACAGGTTTCTGCCAGGTTGGATCTTCGTCTACAACTAACAAGCCAGTTGGTTGTGGTTGAGTTTTCCTCTTCTTTTTCTTCTTGTTTTTCTTGTCATCATCAGGGTTGCTCACATATTTTTTTAGATAATCCTTTAATGAGTTAGATCCCATTGTTTAAGCCACCAATGTCTACACTTCAACCTTAGTTACTACTCACCTACCATAATGTTAATCTCTATTAGGTGATGCTTAATGAATAGAAACGTTCTATGTAACATTCAAATCAAACAAACAAATGAATGAGTTCAAATTGACAAATATATCAGAATACTTTACGAAGAGCTTTTTTTTTATAGCTTATTCGGGTTTATCCTATGGCATAAGCACTTGCATAAGTGATTTTAGCGCGTAATCACGGTGGTTAGGGTTGAATTAAATAAAATAAAGAAGAATTTTGAGAAGAAAAAGCTACCTTAATCTTGTTGAACGTGAACGGTGTCTGCAAAACCCTTAATTTTGACTATATATAATGAAGAATGATTTAAATTGACATACTGTTTATGCATAATATGAAACAACACAATCCCACTACAAATCTACAATGAATTATTCAAACATTTTCCTTTACAAAGCATTTAGTCTGTTAAGTGTCAAAGTTTAAACTCTAAAACAAAGAATACCAGACCATCTCCATACCACAAAACAAGACATAACTAGGTTTAACAACAGATGGAAAACTCATGGCAATCAACTAAACTCATGGAAATTACATTCAATTAAAGAACAACGGATGGAATTGGAAACCAGTGGCAATCAACTAAGTTGCCAAAGATGGAAAAATCATGGCAATCAATAAAGAACATGTAATCATCATATCAGAATCATAATTAATTGAAGGAAATTACATTCAATTTCACATTACCTTACAAATTACAACAATTAGGGTTTTCTGTGGAGAGAGATGAAGATAGCTGAGGAGGAGGATGCGATGGTAAACCGATGATGGATGGAGGGAGAGTGGTCGCAGTCGCAGCTCGCCGGCGGTGGTGTGGTTCGGTCCGGTCGATTTGCTTGTGGTGGGAGAAGAAGAAACAGAACGTGTTCTCAGATGAAAGAGAGAGGGAAAGAGGATATGAAAATATTAATATTAACCAGGGGTATTATAGTCATTTCCAGCATAGGATGGGGATTCATACTTTTATCCTTTTTATTTAATATATATAGATATTTTGGTTTCTTAAAAAAATAATAATAATAATTTCCCCTTCACCAATTTTTCTTTTAAAGTAAAGAACGATATAATTATAATTAAAAGAGTTTGATTTAATAATAAAATTGGAAAGAAAAACCACACCAAAATTTGATATTTCCTTTGTATATGATATAGATAAAATAATAATAATACCTCAAAAAAAAATGAAAATAACAAAACACGTGACAATTTGTAAAAAAAATACTTAAATATGAGATAAATATTTGTTGATAATATACATAAAAAAAATATTATTCATAAATATTTTATCAATGGTAAATAAATAAAATATTGAAAAAATTAGTTGTTGATGCATAAAAAACTCAAATCTTCATCTTAATTTTTCACAATAGCGGGCTTCTTCAATGCTTGACATTTTCTTTTTCTGACAAAAGGGTGGTATGCTTTTTTAAAAAAATCTCTTTCTTTTGCAAAATTGTTTAATGTTTATGAATAAAGAAAGAAAAAAATTAAGAAAAAATTCCTCAAAAAATAATTTAAACAAAATATTTGTGAAATGAAAGAGCGAAAGATTAAAAATTGTTTGAATAAAAATTTAAAATTCACAACTTCCTGTTATTTTTTGTATACTTATTGAGTATGCACTTAATTTTTAAGTTAAACTTCTGGTCTTTAGGAATAAGGGATCCTTCCGAAGTTCGATCGGAAGGTAAATAAAACCTGATCAATAATTGTTCCATTTTGAAATTGAACTCGGATTTTTCCAAACTATTCGATCTTTGGTGGAGTTCGTTAATCACTTGAGTCAAGTCACTTTGTTATGTATGTCCTTAACTTTATTAAGATAAATGTTGCATGATAGAAATATGAAAATAAGAAAATCATTCAATATTTTTATAATATTAAAAATCATAGAGGTCATAATATCACGTATATTTATACTTAAAAAATGAATACTCCAAATTTCTAAATCGGTTGCCCCGACTTCTTGAAATTCTTGAATCTGTCTATTTGAACGAGTGAGTGAAAAAAATAAAAACTCTTCCGGTTAACTCATAGAGTCATGGTTGACTACAAAGTTCAAAGAGATAGTTACAAATCATTTACTAAAGGGATCTTCACGCTTTCAACTCAAGTTGAACAAGGACATGGACCCAACTCTTTACCATCTCAACCAACATTCATCAACAATCGTCATGCCTATAGTACAATGGTCAATTAAAAAATAGCAGACTCATTTAAAACAATTGGCTATGATAGAAAATTAGGTATACTCTCAATATACAATTACACTCACAATATTTTTTTGTTTTTATTTTGAAATAGAAGATTATAAAAATTATTCTTCAACAAGTGAAAGTGAAAACTTTCTTATGCAATACCACTGAGAAATGTAGTCATTTTTACCTATCTAAGTTATCCTAAAGTTATGGCTTACAAAAAGAAAGTGTTGAATAGAAGAACACTATGGTTTCTATACATTTTAGTTCCTCATAGATTTATCTGCACAAAGAACATCTTCAATCCAAGCAACAATGTTGAATGCTAAGCCTTCTAATACTCTTGAGTAGCTTTCTAGTACTGCTTTCCCTACATCCTGCAAAACACAATTTCATGAGCTCACAATCCTGTTATATGTTGCATAATGCATATGATAAGAATATATACATAGCCAGCTAAAAATACCTGGTTGTATTGAATCTTGCATGTGTCCAAGGAGGTTTGTGAAAGTTCAGGATATCTTTGTTTCAAGAAAAACAATAAAGTCTCAGCTCTCTCAGCTAAGAGATAGTTTTTATCACTATGGTCAGTTTCAGCCATGAGTTCCTTTACTTTGTTCCATGATGATTTTGAATGGCTTAGGCAAGATTTACGTCTCCATGTATACATCGAAGATTCAACTCTATCTGCTAGTTCAAGTGCTTCATGTTCAGTTCTTATTTTGAGACAGTCAAGAAGGTTGCCTGGTGAGAACTTGTCTCCAGAATGCATATACCGATAAATTGTGTCTCCTAGACTTGATCTTCCACTCTAAAAGAAATTTATGTTTCAAAAGAGAAAAAGTCAGAAAGGGAAAATTTGTTCATTTTGACAAAACACATGAGTGATAGAACATCAATCTTGGTTCAAAAGAAAACAAACACGAAAAAATGCAGACAAAGAACACGAGATTTGATCACAAAGTTCAACCAACAGTGCCTACGTTTCTTACTGTAGAGTGAACGCAGTGCCTTTCTACTATTCAAGTTTAGGATTACAGATTACAACTTATGTTTGAGTACTAAGGCATAGCTTACAAGAATACCTTTTTACCATAGTGAACTGAGAGACCTGTCCACTTATCAGTAAACTATGAGTCATACCTACCAATGTGAATACATACTAAATGCTTTGCATGAAACTGAATTTTGAATACGAGTGTTGACTACATCATCCTTAGATTTTTGTAATTGTTTTGAAAGCGATAATCATAAGACTGATAGATCTCATACAATTTTCCCTACTAGTACCATATATGAAATTTTTCTAAAAGACTCAAATGATTAAATCAGCGTTTTGGTCCTTGAAATTGTAAGGGTTGAGCAGTTTGGTACTTCAAAATTACAAAATAGCAGATTAGTCCATTAAGTTAAAGAACACCAATCAATTTAGCCCCTGTAAACATCCATCAAAACCAACGAAAGATCTATATATTGACTAGACTAGAGTAGAGTATCTTGCTGCATCAATACAAGCATAGAACCTTTAAAATCGTGAGAAATTACTAAATTGACAGACATTGTTCAACTTAAGGAACTAAATTTCTATTTTGTAAATTTGAGGGTCTAAATAGACCGGCGATATAATTTCAAGGACTAAAATGCTGATTTACTCGTTACATATTGGCTTTAATAAAAAGCTTATGAAATTAAGACACAACTTAGGAAATAACAAAAGTCTTAAGCAAATGGATGACCAAATGAGGACTAACCTTTGGAAGATTTGCCATGTATGTTTCTGGAATGTCCATCTCTGCAAGAACACTGCTATTTATTGCCATAGCTGCTTTATGAATTTGATTAGCACAATCTCTTTTCTCAATCAAATGCTTCCTTGACTTATCAGAGAGGCCACCAGTGTGAACACAAGGAACTGGCAACCACCATTTCTCATCTTTTCTTTGAGCAATAATTCGAAACGAGCCTGCCTTCGAACCTGCATTCGAATGTGAACTACGGTTCGAATTCCCTGACATGCTCCCTTGTTCTGCATACCAAAATTCAGTATCCTGGAAACTATCAAAGATTTCCTGTAAAAGAAGCATTCTTGCGTTGTAAGGAACATAGCCTTTGTGGATGAAAACAATGTTGTCAAATTTAAAAAGCATTTGAATTTTATCTTACTATAAGCATCGTGTCAAGCTTCTGTAGAGCTGGAAGGTTTATATAAATATCTGCCCTTGGTCTACTTGTCATCATCTGAAAGATATCATCAGATATTATATACGACACATTATGAGATATTAGTATAAAGTATTGTTAAATAGCGGCTATATCAGTGTAACTTAGCACCGGTATTTAAAAAGATCGCTATTTAAAATACACACTAAGCCTAATTAAGGTGTAGCAATAGTTTACCTCCACAATTGTACCATCATCCAAGTATTGTGCAGTTGGTGCAAATTCTACTATGTAATCACACACAGACATAAGACAATTCATTTCTCTTTTCCACATAGCTTTCTTCTCAGGCTTTAGAGGCTCCAACTTCAAATTTTGTCCAAATACAGTTGCTGCAAATTCCCAAACCAAAATATTAAATAAACAAACAAATATATTACGTAAACAATCATGTTGGTCATTGAATATGTGAGGCGTTGTCGCTATAGTCTCTGAATGTGTTGAAATTACATAAAATTTCCAAATGTCTTTTGTTAGTATTTTTATGGACCAAATTGACCAATGAAAGATGCATTCGAGGACCAAACTAACTTACGAAAGACTATTGTAACAGCGTCTCACACATATAAGAATCAAAATGAATGTTTACTCAATAAATATTACCAAACTACTTCATTGCTTTGTTATTATTAAAAAATTACCATAGAGATTGGTAATTGAATTTGATATTGTAACTGCAGTGCAAACACCTTTACCACCTCCAGACATATCTTCCCCCAAAAGAAGCTTAGAAAATCTTTCCTTCATCATTTCAAGCTCTGCAAAAATCCATAAAGTTAATATAAGTTTTGTTTGGATTGACTTATTTGAACCGACATTGACACTCATGAGACTATTTGTTACAGAAATAGCTTATACATTAGCACTTATATGATAAAAGCTTATGCTATAAGCACTTAATTCTTATACGATTGTACTTATTCACACAGCGAAATCGCACAAAAAAAACTAGACATTTAACAAACCTGACTCCAAGAGATCAAGATCATCAGATTTCTCACCCAATGAATGCTTTCTCTGCTTCATTCCTAACCTTGAAAGAGCAGCTCCATGTTTCACATTCATCCATGGTGAAGGTGAAGGGTCACTAGCATAGCTATTATCATCAATAGTCTCAGACAAGTTTGATACTTCAGAGTTACTCCGACAATACGCGAAAGAATCACCACTGAATGGAGAGTACTCAGGAGTTTCACTGATTGAATGATCATTTTGATCAGAAGAAGTTGAGTCAAAATTTGATGAATTGTCCATTTTAATTCAATAATAATAATCTATGCTCAATTTATTCAACACCTGCATATATAATCACTGAAGTTGAGTTATAAGTTGTAAACAAAACAATGATCTTATAAACACAATAAAAAGATAGATCAAAAGGAAAAGCTGAAAACTTGAATATGTAACAAAAAAGCAAAAGCTGTCAAAGAATGTTTCCTGTTATTGAAACTCAAAATAATTCACTGAAAAGTGTTGTGAAAAAAATGCATTATTTGAGAACTTTCTAAGACTAAAAAAAAAAAAACAGTTAATTTCTAAAACTTCAAATATACAACGGTTAGAAAAAACAGAAAAGAAACAGAAAAAGCAACGGTCTCTATAATATGTAACCTTTTTATTTGTCTGGTTTGAATTTGAAACTGTTACTTTAGCTAAACATCATTTGAAACTGTTCCCTCCTTAGCTTTTGTGCCTTTATTCATGCCAAAAGAAAAAGAAAGAAGAGATTCTTTTGAATAAAACAAGAAGAAAGAAGAGATAAAAAGAGAAAATAAAAAACTTTGTTTGGAGAAAATCAAAATGCAGAAGATAGTTGAATTAGACATGCAAGGTGTGTTCTATATTGAAATGGTGTTTGAGATGCATATACATACATGATTGTCAAACATATGTATAATTAAATGGAAAAAAAATTAACAATGATTCTTTAAATATAAATTTCCATAGAAAACATAGGTTGGCCCAGTTTTTTTTTTTTTTTTAATAAAGGCTTAAATAGGTTTTTCGTCCCTGCAAATATAGGTCATTTGAATTTTCGTCCTTGAAGTTACTAATCCTTTCAATCTGCCCCTGCAAATATTAATCATTTGACTTTTGGCCCTAATTACATCTGATTAGTAACTTCAGCGACGAAAATTCAAATGACCTATATTTGCAGGGATGAAAGACCTATTTAAGCAAACCACATCGCCCAATCATCACTTGCCACATGGGCACCACGTCGCTAATGACAGTCCACCTCAGCAAAAAAACCTAATTAGGACCAAAAATCAAATGATTAATATTTGCAGGGGCAGATTGGAAGGATTAGTAACTTCAGGGACGAAAGTTCAAATGGTCTATATTTACAGGAAAGATATATTTAAGCCTTTAATAAATAAGTGGGTTCTGTTGATAAAGATGCGACTGATATTTTAGTATAATCTAAAATCAAATTTTACTCTCAATGTAAAAACTTCGTTAGAGGCTGATATGTAAGTACGTCATTAAGTGCTCTCAAAGTTGAGATAATATATGACCTCGGTGAGTCTATGAGATCCAACTCACATAAATTTTTTAATTTGTTATTATATTTATATAATATTAGGGAAATTTGTTACTATATATATAAATTTACACTAATTAAAATGGTATATTATACAACGTAAATTACTAACTTTCTTAAAAAAAAAACATAAATTACTAACTAAATACATACTTTTTCTTGTCATAAAACATAATTTTTAAATCAAAATTTTGTGAAATTATTTGCTTTTTCATTTTTGGGTCTTTTATTTATAATGAAGTGTAAACACAAGGTAATTAATTTTTGTCGTAATCATTAAAACTAGCTGATATTTGAGGAGATTTTTTCCCTTATTATGAAATGACATTTGAACAAGAAATTTATGGCTCATAAAATAGCTAGATCATTCTAGATTGATGTGGTTTCATGTGAACCATATGAGCATGAAATAGCAAGCTAAACATGTACACATGAATATGATCACCGTGATTTTCATAATTGTAATGTCCAATTTTTTTATAAATAATGGGGTCAACTTTTAAGGACATGAAGACAACTACTTCATCACATTCATTAGCTTTCATATAATCTAATCTTTTTTTTTTGTTCTAATCTAATCCTTTTATATTTCATGGAAAAGTAAAGTTTCTTAACTTTGGCATTTTTATATATTTGGTGGAGAAATTTAATAGAACTGGCTGTAGAGTAGCTGGCCTAGTTGGCTAGTTGAATCACGTTTGTTATTTAAAGTCTTACACATGTGAACAATAAATTAATTAATTTTGTCGATAACACTGATTTGATATAATCTAAAGTAGGCTTCAAGATGCTCAAAGACGTGCAACCATTTCTCAAAATATGTGGTCTATGTGCTCTTCATTTGGCTCATGATAGCTTGATGAATACGTTGCTAGATGTTTCCTTAGTGAAAATTACAAGTCAAATGATTTTTTTTTTTTTTTTTATAGTTGTCGGGATTTGAACCCTAAACCTTGCATATTTTATGCATTGTCTATACCAACTGAGCTATATTTACGAGGACACGAGTCAAATGATTTAAAGAAATGGCAATATGTACTTAAAGTATTCGATTATTATTAAATGATTAAATATATTTTTTAATCCCTTTAAATATATTAATTTTCAATTTTAGACATTCCAAAATTTTCTTTTGATTATTCGCCTCTCAATTTTTTTTTTTCAATTTTAGTTCCTACTTTTTTTTTTTACAAAATTCATGTTTTGTATTTTAAACGACTCTTTTTATGACATATAATTGATAAGATTTTAAAATATTATTAGTTTAATAATTTAGATTAAATAGTTAAAATATTAAACTAATAATATTATATGGTCTTATCAATAATATGTCATGTCATTTGTCAAAAAAAAAAAATGTCATCAAAAGAAGTTGATTAGAACACGAAATTAATGTAAACTTTTGTAAAACAATAACAAAACTTGAAAACAAAAAATTCAGAGGATTAAAATTTGAAGGAACTTTTTAGTCCTCTAGAGGAAGTAAGAATATATTTTACCCTTATATATATTTTTTGGTATAACACCCTTATTAAATTATAAGAATATATGATAATTATGTGAAAAGTTTTATCATACTCGTGCGATTTAACATTTTTCATAAATATTCAAGTATTGTGGTAGTTGTTAAACTAATCCCTATTGATTATCTATCGTTGATACAAATGGTAGAGGTAGAACCTTTCACTCACACCAGATTTGACTTGAGATATACAATGAAATTCCGCAACCGCAATTTGTTCATAAATTACATTGTAAACGATTAATAAAATTGATGGTTTTCTCTGACCTTACATAGAGTTCATAAAAAAATTATAATCATTCGGAATTTAATAGTGGCTTTATTCTCCAAGTCTCTTCTGGTCTTGCTAACCTTGTCTTTTTTGGTCTCGCTAATCTATGTTTTAATATTTGTTTCATCCTCCTCTAGGAGCTTGCCCTTATTTCTTGGAGTCATGCACTCATGCTCTCATTTTTTCTTGTTCTTTTCCTCTCAAATAACTTATTCTCGTCACAGAGTTTCAATAGATTCATGAAAGTACATTGTGAAAGTTGAATATATGGCTGATAACATTGTAATAAGAAAATTACAACAAATGTTATATAAACATTGTCATTCATTGACTATGAGGATGACTCTCAAGTGTTTTGACTGTGATACCTTTGAAATTGATGAGGAAGTGTTGGAATCGCAAACAATCAAGCATATGATTGAGGGCAATTGTGCCGATACCCTGATGGATCTTACAATCCAAAATATAGCAAACAAATCAAGAGCAAAGAAATTTGTATGGAAAATCAATGGGCTTTTGGATGATTATAGAATAAAATTCATCCTTTAATCTCTAGTTGTTGGCAAAATTTCGATGAGACTAAATATTTACTGCTAAGAGTGAATATGACTTAGATTTAAGTCTGAAATTTTGATGTTGGTAGTTTATACTCAACCATTGACCAAAACTTCATTTGATCTACTCATTTGTATGGATGTAAATGGATATCCATAGATGCGGATAGTGTGATATTTGTGTCCGCTCCAATAGATAAATATGAAATTCGTATCCTATCCATATCCGTGCGGATATTCATTTAGCCAATAATCCGCGGATTTTTAGATATATGTGGGTTTATACAGATATTCATGGATAACATTTATAAAAAAAAATTGTTTAATTTTTTTTTTAGCTAAAATTTATAAACAAAGATGCATTTTCTTTTCTTTTTAGCAAAACATAATATTCACACATTACAATAATAGCAAAAATCATTGACTCAACAAAAACATAAATAAACTCCCTTACATTTAATAAAAATAAAGTTCTTTGATTTAACAAAAACATAAGTAAAGCTCATCATATTCAACATAAACAAAAATTTTGCTTCAACAATCCCAACCATTTTTACTTTCTTTTAAAGGAGCGTAATAACTGATAACACTCACAATATCTAGGGTGTTTTCTTAGGAAGTTGAATGATATTGAGGTTATTTACATAATTTACTCGGTTTAATAGCGGGTATGGATATTCGCGGATGTGGATACCGTTAAATCCACATCCATATCCATTAATTAGCAAGTAGTTAAAAAAATCCGTTTATTTTATCGATGGATATTCATCAAAGTATCCGCTCCGTACCCGTGGCAGATTTTATCCACGGATATTTACGGGTGCGGATTTTTTTACCATCCCTACTCATTTGATCGAATCACCATCAATTACTACTTAACAGTAATTAATTTTTCACATAACCAGATCAGCTAAGAAATAAAAGAAAAGAAAAAATAAACATAATGTAAACATTTATGTCTAGCAAATTCTCCTTTTCCAATAGGATAATAGGTTTCACCAATAATTTGTATAAATAGTATATTTTGAAGCAATAATTAATACCTAAATTCAACATGCTTCCAAGATGACACAATTAAGGGTATGAGATGCACATAAAATTTATACATTATATTCATAGAATCCTCAACAAAGACCGACCTTTCCCCAATTTTTTCTATGCTTGAAACACAACTGAAATTTTAGGAGCATATATAAACACATCAACATATTAAAGTCTTGTTTCCACACCAGAATTTCATTTAATTTTCTTACGTAAACATACCTACCATCAATCAATTATTTGTTACTTGTACTAACATATTGTTCTAAACCTTTTCAATTTTCAGATTCATTTAAAGATAGGTCAAATACCTCCCTGAGTCCTTTAAGTTTCACGTTTGTTTTAGATAGGTCATTTCTATCAACCTCCGTTAAGCCAAAGTTGTTATGTTCGTTAAGGCAAAGTTGATTTGCCCGTTAAATGGGTGAGTGATTCTCTTTGACACTTGACATCAATTTTTTCCCCAACCAGATCAACTTTGGTTTAACGGACATAACAACTTTGGCTTAATGGAAGTTGATAGAAGAGACCTATCTGAAACAAACTCGAAACTTAAAGGACTTATCTGAACCTTAAAAACTTAAAGAACCTATCTGAAACAAACTTGAAACTTAAAGAACTTATCTAAAACCTTAAAAACTTAAATAATCTATCTAAAACAAACATGAAATTTAAATAATTCGGGAATGTATTTGGCCTTTAAAGATATTAATCGCAAATAAGTGGCCCTTCTCAAATAACTATTCACAACATTATTATTATTGGACACTACTACCTCCGTCCCTAATTATAAGACACTTTTGAAAAAATAACGGGAATTAAGATAGTGGATATTTGTATTAAATATGTTTGTAATTACTATTATTTTTACAATTTTATCCTTTAAGAAAGAGGGTTGGCTTATGTTTTCAACATTCTATTTATTGCTAATTGAAGAAAAAGATGTATAATAAATAGGGACATGTATGTAAAGAAATAATTAATGTAGTTGAAAATAGAAAAGTGGTCTTATAAAAAGGGACAAAAAATTCCCGTGAGCGTAGCTCAGTTAGTAGGAATATTGCATATTATATGCAGGAGCGGGGTTCGAACCTCGGACACTCCACTTCTCCACAATTAAATTGTATGAGCTCTAGCCGCTAGGCTACTTGACAAAAAAAAAAAGGGGATAGAAAAATTCTCAAACAGATCTTATAATTAAAGACGAGGTTGTATCATTGACTATATATGTCAGTGTGGTGGTCACGTCAAGTCTTTCTTCATGCAATAATATCAATTATGCAATCAACTTTATCAATCTGCTTGTCTTTTTCCCTATACTTTTGTCGGCAAATTTTACCGTAGAGGTGAAAATCGTTTTTCACAAATAGAAGTTAAAAAAAATGTTTCATCAATATTAAATTGTTTTTCAGTTAAGACGAGTGAGTTAAAATTGAAAGAAAAAAAAAATAAGTTTATACTATAGTTATAAGTAAGCTAGTATAAAAAATTATCAAATAAATTATAAATTAGTAAAATAAATTATAAGCTCATAAAAAAAGTTACCAAACATATCATTTTTGTTATACGAGTTTATAAACTATAAACTCGAAATCTGACATTGTTGGACAAAGTTTTGTCAAAACAAGAAAAACAATTGTTTGAATTTTGAGACATTCAATTTTTTTTTTTGAACTAGCATCATTCAGGTCACTATATTTTTTTTTTTGCACAATTCAGGTCACTATGTTGACACCAAAGATAAGAAGAATCGTACATATTAGAATTTGTGGTTGGACCTGACACAATTTGATGATTCCAACCTGTGAGACGATGATTATCCTTACTTATAAACACTTGTTTAGACTCATCTCTCATCCAATATAAGATTTTTAACGCATTCTATCACGTCCAGCACTATTGTACTTGATGCGTATATCTACTTCAAAGAAAACTATCCTCATCGAAATTTCTAACAATTTTCATCATAATTGATCGATCATTCATTGCATTGGTCCACACGCTAGAATTTATTTATAGTTGAAACTTCAAAGATGAAAATTGTGCAACTTTTCTTTGTATATTTATTATTTTGTCAGATGTAGATACAATTATTATTACTACTATTCATTCATCCAACTATATGCATTGCCAACCACCCAAAAATAGTACTGTTATCATTATCAATTCATTCATATCCAAGTCTTCTTGAGTCTTTGCTCCTTACTAGCTATCACTTCTATCCTTCAATCTTCATATCTCTTCAAAATTTCATTTACAACTTTTTATCCTTTGCTTCTTTACTTTACCATTCAGAGATGGCTGCAGCTTTGATTGGAGGTGCATTTCTGTCTGCTTCAGTTCAAACCCTAATGGACAAACTAACTTCAACTGAGTTTCGTGATTATATCACAAAAACCAAGTTGAATGAATCATTGATGGAAGAAATGGAAACAACACTACTTGCTCTTGAGGTTGTGCTTGATGATGCAGAAGAGAAGCAGATCCTTCAACCCAAAATCAAACAATGGCTTGATCGGTTGAAAGATGCAATCTTTGATGCTGAGGATTTGCTTAATGAAATCAGCTATGATGCCTTGCGATGCAAGGTAGAGAAGAAACAAGATGGAAACATTACAGATCAGTTTTGGAACTTGCTTTCAACTAAAAACTCAAATGGAGAGAGCAATTCTGAAATGGAGAAGATTTGTAAAAGGCTGCAAACTTTTGTCCAGCAGAGTAACATCTTGGGCTTGCAAAGAACTGTAAGAGGTAGAGTTTCTCGTAGAACACCATCAAGTTCAGTGGTGAATGAATCTGTTATGGTGGGAAGGAATGAAGATAAAGATAGACTCCTTGATGTGTTGGTATCAGACTGTGGTACCAGCAGATATAATAATTTAGGTGTTGTTGCAATTTTGGTTATGGGAGGCGTCGGTAAAACGACCCTTGCACAACTTGTTTACAACGATGAAAAAGTTGAACAGCATTTTGATCTCAAAGCATGGGTTTGTGTATCGGAGGATTTCGATGTCGTGAGGATAACCAAGTCCCTCCTTGAATCTGTTGTTAGAAACACAACGTCTGTCAATTCAAAAGTCTGGGAAAGCAATAATCTTGATATCCTTCAAGTTGAATTAATGAAGCATTTGAAGGATAGAAGAATTTTGTTTGTGTTGGACGACATATGGAACGACAATTATCTTGATTGGGATCGGTTAATAACTCCCTTGATTAATGGAGAAACTGTAAGCAAGGTGATCATAACAACACGCGAAGAGAAAGTTGCAGAGGTCGCATGCGCATTTCCTATTCATAAATTAGAACCTCTATCTGATGAAGATTGTTGGTCTTTACTCTCGAAGCATGCATTTGGCGGTGAAGAATTTCTTCGGGGTAAATACCCAAACCTAGAAGAGATTGGCAGGAAGATTGCTAGAAAGTGTGGTGGATTGCCAATTGCTGCAAAAGCACTTGGAGGACTAATGCATTCAAAGGTAGTTGAAAAGGAGTGGACTACAATTCTGCATAGCGACATATGGAACTTAAAAAATGATACAATCCTGCCAGCTTTGCATTTGAGTTATCAATATCTTCCCTCTCATTTAAAAAGATGTTTCGCCTATTGCTCAATTTTTCCAAAGGATTACCCACTTGATAGGAAGAAATTGGTTTTGTTGTGGATGGCAGAAGGCTTCCTGGATTATTGTCATGGCCAAAAAGTGGTGGAGGAATTCGGCGATGATTGTTTTGCTGAATTGTTATCTAGATCGTTAATTCAACAATCAAATGATGATGCTCATGGAGAAAAGTTTGTCATGCATGACCTTGTCAATGATTTAGCTACATTCATATCAGGAAAAAGTTGTTGCAGACTTGAATGTGGTAACATCTCTAAAAATATTCGTCATTTGTCATATAATCAAGAAGTGCGTGACATTTTCATGAAGTTTAAGAATTTCTACAATTTCAAATGCTTGCGAAGCTTCCTACCCATTGATTTCTCGGATTTTAATATTCACTTATCCACCAAGGTGGTTGTTGATTTGCTACCAACACTCAAAAGGTTGCATGTGTTATCGCTATCAAAGTATACAAACATCTTCGAGCTACCAGATTCAATTGGCAATTTGGTGCAATTGCGATATCTAGATCTCTCCTCCACTAATATCGGTAGCTTGCCTGATACAATATGCAACCTTTACAATTTGCAAACCTTGCTTTTATCAAGATGTCAGTGTCTCACTGAATTGCCAGTACATATGGGAAATTTAATCAACTTACGTCACCTTGATATAAGTTCTACGGATATAAAGGAGTTGCCAATGGAAATTTGTGGGCTAGAAAGTCTCCAAACTTTGACAGATTTTATAGTGGGGAAGCCACAAGTAGGACCAAGTATCAAAGAACTTAGGAAATTCCCCCACCTACAAGGAAGCTTAACCATCAAGAACCTGCATAATGTCATTGATGCCACAGAGGCAGAAGATGCCAACCTTAAAAGCAAAGAGCAAATTGAGATATTAAATCTGAAATGGGGAAAATTAAGTGAAGACTCGCTAAAAGTGAAAGTTGTGCTTGATATGTTGCATCCACCAATAAACTCGAAGGGACTGAGCATTGACTTGTATGGTGGGACAAGTTTTCCGAATTGGTTGGGTGATTCTTCATTTTCTAAAATGGTGTCCCTTTACATCAATGATTGTGAATATTGCATGACACTTCCACCGCTAGGGCAACTACCATCTCTCAAGAAACTGAGTATAAGGAATATGTTGATGTTGGAGACAATTGGCCAAGAGTTCTATTGTGTCAAGGAAGGAAAAGCTTCTAATTCTTCCTTCCAACCATTTTCATCCCTTGAATGTATAACATTTGTCAACATGCAAAATTGGAAGGAATGGCTTCCTTTTGAAGGCAAATTTTTTTCTTTTCCTCGTCTTAGAACTCTTGAGTTACATAGTTGTCATGAGCTAAGGGGACATTTGCCTAGCCACCTTCCTTGCATAGAAAAAATTAATATAACAGGTTGTGCCCATCTTTTGGAAACACCATCTGCTTTGCATTGGTTGTCGTCAATAAAAAAAATTGATATCAATGATGGAATGACCGAACTGTCTTTACTTGGGAGTGACTCTCCGTGTATGAGGCAGCATATAGCGATTGAAAAGTGTGTCACGTTGTCATCTGTGCCAAAATTGATTCAGTGCAGCAATTTTCTTCAAGACTTGAGACTCTATAAGATTCCGTCTCTCACTGCATTTCCTACGGAGGGTCTACCTACTTCATTGCAATCACTTTGTGTTCATAGTTGTGAGAATTTATCATTCCTTCCTCCTGAAACGTGGAGCAATTACAAGTCTCTTGTGTCGCTTGAGTTATTTAGTAGCTGTGATGCACTTACATCCTTTCCACTTGATGGTTTCCCTGCGCTCCAAAGACTAAAACTATATGATTGTAGGTGTCTGGATTCCATTTTTATTTTAGAAAGTCCTTCATGTTGGTCGTCAAGCCTCCGATCTCTTGAAATCAAATCCCATGACTCAATTGGATCACTTCAAGTCAAACTTCGGATGGACATGCTCACTGCTCTTGAAGTTTTGTCTCTGAATTGTCCAGAGTTGTCATTTTGTGAAGATGTTTCTCTACCTCCCAAATTAGAATCAATTGAGATTTTGTCGGAAAGATCAACGCCGCCTGTTACGGAATGGGGTCTCAAAGATCTGACCGCTCTTTCACGGTTGACTATTGGAGTGGGTGATGATATACTTAACACCTTGATGAAGCAGTCGTTGCTACCCATCTCCCTTGTGTCTCTGACTATCGATTGTCGCTACAAAATGAAGCCCTATGATGGAAGTGGGCTTCGATACCTCTCCTCTCTCAAAGATCTTTCATTTTGGTGTAGTGAACACTTTGAGTCATTACCAGAAAACTTCCTCCCATCCTCGCTGATATCACTTAAATTTTTTTTTTTGTAACAAGCTCGAGTCATTGCCTGAAAACTGCCTCCCTTCCTCGTTGGAAAATCTTGTACTTGGTTATTGTGAAAAGCTTGGGTCATTACCAGTAGAAAACCTCCCTGACTCTCTTAAGATACTTTACATAAGGGAATGCCCTGTATTAGAAAGCTATATATGGAAGCATCGGTCCAAAATTGCTCACATCCCTGTCAAAGAAATAAATGGTGACGTTTTTCTTTAAGCATTCTTGATTCAGGTACGTTTTTCCTTAACTTCTTCGACATATATGATCTATGTATGAGGTTTATAATGTTCATTTGATGACTAACACACCGAGCAAAAATCGACTCCCCATTCAATCTTATGCACATTGTTGAATAAAGTTACACTGCTACATTTGTCATACCTGGAATAAGTCATTATGATTTGCTATGAAATATTGTGCTTGCTTGTGAAGATAAACAGAATTATTTGTTTTTGTTATCTGGAATCTGAACAATTTACAAAAGTAATTTTCTTAACTTCTTTCACCACATTCATTGCTACATATAGCCAAAGTTTGTTACTAACTAGTCCCTTGCTGATATTGTCCAACTACTTTTTTCAAAATCACTATATAAATCAATTTTCACTTCTTGGTTCATTCATTCTGTGCAAACTGTTAGTCAATTTCAATTATATTAATAGAATTGTCACTCACATAGATTTCAATATTGAAAAAGAAATGAAATATATATCTCTTTTGACTTCTTTTCAGGAGATCAAGGCCTAAATGGATCAAAATCAGCTCATTTGATGAATTGAAGACAAAAGTGGAGCATGTTATTTTTATCATGATTCTTCTTGTAAAAATGTTTATATAATTTGTTAAATATTCTTATTCCTATATACATTTGTTGAATAGAGTTTTACATACAGTATCTCCTTTCTTCAAAATGCTGAAGTTAATCCTGGTTGAGAGCTTAAGGTTAAGTTTTGTTCTAATATTGATGAAAATTGTATATTTTGCAAGAATTAGGTGAATATATATTTCATCTTCTAACTAAATAAAACTTCCTTGCTAAAAATATGTATACTAATTTTCTACTCCTTAGAAATATTAAAATTGAATTTTTTTTAAAATGTTTTAGAATAAATCATGCCCTTTCACTATAAAAATACTCTTCAAAGATGCCAAGTCTTGAACGAGAACCTCAAGGTTGAAGAGTAAATCTTGCAAACAAGCGACCTATAGGAAACTCGCGGGAAAAACACTCTAAAATAACTAATAAACGAAGTCTAACAAGTATAAGAAAAGTGAGTAATCACTTATATAATGAGTCAAAATATCATAAAATAAGTCAATCAAGCATTGCATTGAACAAGCGATGAAGTCTAGAATCATGCAATTCACTCTTGATTCAGAATAAGAACATGCAAAAAAAAAAAAAAAAGAATACATTAATCTTGGTTGGTCCATCAAATGATAATCCTAGACTCCTTCTTTACTCACCCTATTGATTTCTCGCACCTTTTGTCGTTCAGATTAACAACATAAAAACCTCAAAAACGCTTAAAACATTTTGGATTTTAAAATCTGAATAAGAGCGCGAGAAACTTATAGGTGAGAAAAGTAATAACCTAATCTTAATTCTTCTTTCGTTTATCTTTGGAATTAATCTTTTTGTTATAGGAAAACAAAAACTTCCACCATGATGTTCTCCAAATGTATCCCCAAATTGAATGGTTTGGTTCTTTCTTCTCAACAATGGATTCTTGATTCCTCATCACATACTTTTCTCTCTGCATTGAGTAACACCGATTCTTTTATTAGCATATATACATACAATTAATTTTACTCACTTTAAAACAAAAAAACAAAAAAAACTCATGCTTACATTTGCGATGAATTTAAATCCAATCTTTATTTGTCCTTTGTAGGTGTCATCTTCAAGAACCACATTATATGCAGCTGGTAGTGTTTCTATATATCCTTGGTTAGTTCCTTCAGTGATTATTCCACCTATATCAATCCTGTTTCATGGGTGGAACAAATGAAACAAGATAGTATATGAATATATTTTAAGATTTTATTAATAAGAATTAGAGAAAGGAATTACTTGGCTTCACCAACAAAGCCACCATTTGTGAAGAGTTCTGTGTCCATGATTTTACATTTAAGATAAGTTGAGTTGATCTTGCAATCAGAAGATGAGAAATCAAATATGAATTTTTCATTCCAACAAGGTTTCTCATGTTTTCCTGCATATCACATCTAAAAATTTAGTTATTTTTATTTATAATCTTGATCATTTGTGGTTGGTCCAACCGGTACAATTAAATCTCAACCATTAAATGAAACCACAATCTAGATTTAATGATTGAAATTTGATTGGACCTGTTGGGTCGTATCGGAGAGTTTGTGAGCTCAAAATTTTATTACAAGATTAGAAATTTTAACCTTTTGAAACCTTGCTTCTTTGAGACTGAGACCCACACTCAATAATCACATAGTAAGAAGGTGTTCCTATAATGTTAGTACAAACAAAATGCCTCTAAGAAACTTTATTGATTCAATTTAACAAAGGAAATAGAAATATATTCATGATATATAAAAATAAAAAATTTAGAATCAAAAGAAAATTAATCCATGTATTATAATTAACATGCTAAGAAATATATAGAGTGAAATTAAAGGAAGGATACCAACAATGTTTGTATGTCTAATGCCTTTGGCATTCACAAGAAGTACTTCAAAAATTCCTGTTTCCATGTGTATATGTTTGATTATGGGTCTAAAAGATGGAATTCATGGAAAAAGTTTTAGATATATAAATATATTATTTTGGGTAAGAGGGACTGAAATGGTAGTTTCACTAATTCACTTAACGTATTAAGCTAGAGTTACAATGAAGTGTGACAATTTCAGTTTATTTATTAATTAATCATTCAATCTAACTTTTTCTACGTAAATCAATTGTTTCAGTTATGTGACTGATAATCTTATTCAACAAGTTACAAGAGTTTTAATTTATGCAAGATTACTCAACTACGAAACTACCAAGTACCACTAATCAAATATTTTATCTTTGTTTGAGTAAGCAATATTTTAAAACTTAAAACATAAACCAAACAAAAGCACAAGAAGTGTCACAATAGCCCTAAAACTAAATCTGCAATTAATCAAAAAAGACGAACCACGTACTTTATCTCCTCTCTCCCATGCATTCCGCCAAGATATATTTTATTTGAAGTTTTGAACTACTTGTGAGACAGCAAAAAATATACAAAGAAATTTAGGTATTAATATAAAAATTAAAATAATAAAGAGACTACGAATACAATGAAAGTATGAGAGAGACTTGTCTCAAAAATTATACAAATATCATTTTGAAAACGTGGAAGTCACACGTACCTAAGATTAAAGATCAAAGATAATTAAGTCTTGCATCAAACAAAAATTCCCTATGTGAGTGAAGATTTTTACAGAGTCACATACCAAATCTTTTTCAAAGAAACGTACAAGTTGGTTCTTGAACTCTCTGAAGTTGTTCAATTAAACACACCAAAAGAAAATGTGTTTTCTTTTATATAGAATGTGTTTTGATTTTTGTTGAAAAACTTTGTGTTAAAACATATACTTTATAAATATAATTGTTAATTGATGTAATTTATATATTTAATTAACACACAAAGTTACATATATTTGTCTCACAAATTGTGTAAAATCAATGTACCACATTTAAAACAAACAAATTAAAAACCATGACTAACAATGACATATATTTATTCCTGTGAGCTTAACTCGGTTGATAGGGATATTGCATTTTATGGGGCCGGATTTTGAACCCCGGACACTCCACTTCTCCACAATTAAATTGTGTGAGCTCTAGCCACTAGACTACTTAACAAAAAAAAAAAACAATGACATATATTTTGTAGTCCCTCCGTTTTCAAAATACATATGTCGCACTCAACCACTTCACACATGTCAATGAATAACTTTAACTACTGTTTTTTTTTTAAGAAGCTAAATTAGCCCACCCAAATTGACACTGAAGAGAATCGAACCTAAGACCTCGAGAAGGAGCACACTCCCAGATCTCAAGCCAATACCGACATGCCAACCCAAGTGGACTTTAACCGTTAATATCTTTAATTAACTAAAATAAAAAATTATAAATATTTAATATTTAAAAATATTTATCAAGACAAATCGAACAATATATGCACACCTCTGTTTCACAATATATGTCATTTTACAATTTACGATATCATTTGAACATTAACTTTTCATATTATTTACTATTTATTACTTTTGATATAAATGTGAAATGATCAAGTGCTCAAAATATTTTCTGATTCTCAAATACTTGAAATGCATGTGATAAAGAATCATCAAGTGCTCAAGTATTTTGTTATTGGAAGCTAATATAACATACTAATATCAACTTGGTACTAATTTTCATAAAATAGAGGCGGCTTTAGCATTCAATATTTTTCTTAGATCTATATATATTGTTTTAAAATTAGTACTATTGTTCAATAAATGCTATACAAATCCAACCAAAAACAACAATTAGCACTGAACACATGATTTTTCATGTGCAATTGGAAACTCCAAATATATATCATCATAAAATAAAACAAACACCTGATCAATTCTGTAACAAATCTAAAACTAACAGTGTTTTGTTCTCTTTCACCATAAAATAATGAAAAATATTTAAAGCTAGCTTTTGAAAGAAAAAAAAATAGGTATATGACCTCTAGCAAAATCATGGTTTTTTTAGGTCTTTGTGACCGTAATTTTTCACAATTGAGACAATCAGTCAGGTTTGATTGTGATTCTATACAACATCAAGTATCAACGTCGTGATCGCAGTTTGAAACCATGACCATGAGCACGACCTAAGTTGCAAAATCATGGCTTTGTATGTCTATGTGGCTACGTCGCTTTCAAAACTATAACAAATCAACTACATGCAGTTGCGATTCTCTACGATATCAAATATCATGACCATAATCATAATTTAAATCATGATTTAACTATTCACATTTGAATATCAACAAAGTCTTTCTGTATATTTATTTTACATGTACCATTTTCACAACTTAGATCACTATAAATATAATATAAATCAAAGAAAGTATAGTAATATGATATGATGAATTTACATTTGAGACTTAATCCCAGCAAAATCTCTAACAGTATAACCAACCTTTTCAAATCTTCCTCTTTGATTATTCTCTCTAAACTTCAAATAATCTGAACACACAAAAGGATCATACATCCTCTTATTTCCATCTCCAACAACTTCATTTGGTGCCAAAATCACTTTCTCATCCTCAAAACACCAAAAGAAAGCCAAAGAAAATCTATCAACAGGTTGTTTCAAAACAACTCTATGTTCAGAAGACCTTAACTTATCATTACTCCAAGCTTGCATCATATCACCAATATTTACCACTAATGACCCTTCAGAAGGACTTATATCAATCCATTTTCCTTCATGTGTTTTCACTTGAAGTCCTCCAATTTCATCTTGGTATAAGATAGTAATGCAGCTCATGTCAGTGTGCATTCCAAGTCCTTCAACTTGATCTTCCAAATCCAAAATTTCTGGTGATGTATAGTTGTTTATTCTTAAGTAACCTTGACATTTTTTGAATTCTGAATCATAAAATAGCTTCTCAAATCCTTCTCCTAAGCTCATTAACACAAGCTTTAAAATTCTTTCTGATAAATCTGCCATCTTGCTACAATAGTTCTCTAGTGTCTCACTGTTGAAAACATATAAAAAGAAAAACAAATTATGCATTTTTTATTAAACAAAAGATTAAAAAAACTAGAGTGTGGTTGGATAAACAGCTTAATTAAGCACTTATAGTATAAGTGCTTGTTCATAAGTTATTTTCACAACAAAAGATAAAGTAAAGTCAAAGTTTTTTTATATGAGCTATTTTCATACGCTATCTTGAAGAGCTTATGAAAGTAAGCTGAACACAGCTTATGAACATGTTCCAAGCTGGTCCTATTTGGATAAACAACTTAATTATAAATGCTTATCATATAAGTGCTTTTGTATATGTTATTTTCATAACAAAAGATAACATAAAGTCAAACTTTTTTCATATAAACTATTTTCATAAGCTATCTTGAAGAGCTTATGAAAATAAGCTGAAAGCAGCTTATGAGCTACTTAATTAAGTACTTATAGCATAAGCTCTTATTATATAAGTGCTCATGTATAAGCTATTATTTCTATATAAAAATAAAAAAAAATCAAACTGTTTTATATAAGCTATTTTCATAAGCTATCCCAGAAAGCTTATGGACATAATCTAAAAACAGTTTATACACGTATTATAAGTTGTTTCCATAAACTCTTTGAAGCAGTCTCGGAAGTACTTATGTCAGCAAATAAATTCAAATAAGTCAAGTCAAACAGGCTTTCTGTCTCCATAAACTCTCTCAACTCGAGTAGTCTCACAAGTTCTTATGCCAATATATGTAAACACAAATAAGTCTTTCCATGCAAACTCTAAGCTCTAAAACATACGAAATCGAAAAACAGTTCTGATTAAAAGGACTAATGTAAAAGGATAACAAAATTCTTAAACATTACCTGAATTTTGAATTCTGTTTTTCAAAGAAAACATCTTCAGAATTCTTAGCAGATGCATAAAAGTTAGGTCCATCAACTCTTAGGCTTTCAAAGAATGGAGAAGCAATGAAATGAGGTGTATAAGATTTTATAGAAGAGAAAGGACCAAGTTTAAGTTTAGTATCAGAAGGAAGATTAAATATGTATTTAGATAATAAATGAAGCTGGCAACAAAGATCTTTAGAGATATCATGATTAATTATATGGAAAAATCCCCAATCTTTGCATGCTTTAGAAAGAGTTGTTAAAGAAGATGGTTTTAATGGTTCAGAAATGTCTATAATAGGAAGATCAACATAAGGATATGAATTGGACATTATTATGTTTAGGATGAGAAAAAAAGTTATATGGTGGTATATTGTTACCAAAGTTTTGTGCTATTTAATGTATAAAAGTTTGGTCAGAAGCTTGGAGTTGAAGAATGATGAATATAATAAGAAACAGTTTAGAAGTGCCAACAAAGATATGTAACATAAAATCAAACTAACTTGTTAGGTGCTTTTGCTTAGAGTCAATAGGTTTATAAAATGAATTATTATTGTGGAAATTAATCATTGGTTTAAACTGAATGATGGATTGGTGGGCTAACTGGAGTCTATATGATCATGATTTATTAAAAAAATGTTTCTATAAAAATAATCAACAGGTGTAGAATAAATATACAAATTATGTTGCTTAAAGTGCATATACTAGTTTACCATGTGAAACACCAATTTAGTTTATTAATTATAGGTTTTAGGCAAAAAAATAATTGGTTTCCCACAAATTTCTTCCACTATAGTACAGTAGAGGTAATGTTATCTGAGGAGTGTCACACAATAAATGTAGGTACCTCTTTCAGCCGAGATTCGAATATTGTATCTCCATATTATAGAAGTCTAGTCCCTTCTGTTAGACTCAACCTTCGTTGGTGATGTTCAATAATTTAGTCCATAAAATTAATAATATTTTAAAAATACTCCATCACATTAGTCTTTGATCTCTGAAATTGTCATAGAGGGACTAATGTGACTCAAAATGTCTCACCTTCATTACCTAAGAGAGTTCTTCACTTCTAATATGAGAGGCAGAAACTAATCAAAGATGACTAGATTGATTAATTCACAATAAATATATGTTTTTTATATAGTTTCATTTTCATTTGACCAGCTACTTGATATTATTAATAAATGTAAGACAGTCTGGTAATAAGCAAGCATCCCAACCACGATGACTTTGTATATATAAATTCCGTTATGCATGGATCACACTTTCTTTTTAAAAAATGTTTGACTAAATATTTGGTCAATAACTTGTATCTAGATGTTGGAGCCTTATAAGTCGAAGCAATTAAGTTCACAAAGTATAAACAATATTAACACATTTATTTATAATCTTTTTATTTGTCAAATTGAAATGTGAATACATTAGTGCATTCACATGAACAACATAATTATTTCATTTATATTAAGTTCACAAAGTATAAACAATAAAAACAGTTTAACTACTATAGCTTCTAAAACAAGAAAAGAATGAGACAAAATGATGTGTAAGGTGGTCATGTTATGATTGACCTAAGAATAATATGGTTATTAGAATCTCTTATCAAACAAAAGAAAGACACAAAATCTAAGCACTAGATTGCAGTGGGATTATGATGATTGCATTGTATCTCATTTATATTCAAAAAGGTGCTTTAAGATTTGATCTTCTTGTTACTGACTCGTTACCTATTGATTTGTCCCTTTTGGATCCAATCAAATACTTCCAGCAAACCACATCTACTTAACCAAAGTCAATTTGGGACAAAGTGACAAACCTATTTAAGATTGTCTCAATTGCAAATCTTTCTGGTGACGCACACTTTTGCTCATCAAATTAAGTGAGTCTTGTATATTTTGTCTCATATTTGCAATACTTTAAGGTTTTGATACAAAAGTTATAAACATACAAATTAGTATCAGAATTTGGATAATCATTTTCAATTAAAATAAGTTAATGATTTTTCACTTGCAGAATAAGTACTTATAAGTCTTCAAAATAAGTACTTAATGTCACACCAAACAGAAGCTGATATTTAAAAATTAATAGTTGTCTTCAAAATTCTATTCATATTTCTCTTTCTATAATATTTCCTAAGAAGTTTAATCCAAATAGGCTCTAAATTACAATATTCACATGGTAGCAAAGCTAAAATGAGCATCGCAATAAAATATCATACTAAACTAAATGGGTGCTTAATGTAAATCAATGAATTTTCACCCTTGACCCAAAACTAGGAGCAAATAATGCTCCATGAAGCTTGATATAAAGAAATAATTTAAGGAGGTGTCTTCTTGAACACCATATGACCTGTGTCGTCCACGTCAAACATGCGTCCGACAAATTCATTCCAACTTTCTGATCGTTTGTTATGAGACAAGGAAGAGTCTTTGCCACTAGATCTTCCAGAATCTTCCTCAGCATCAATTTCATGAAATGTTCCATATGAGGAAGGTGAGTATGCTTGAGGAATATCCAAAGCAACTGCCCTCCGAAGGGCTGCACGGTACTCTTCGCTGTGTTCGCGAGCTAGAGATTCTTGCCTCACCATCTTTTGCGCTGCCGGAATCTCCATATGCCGATCTTTCTCTAGCATTAACTGAAGCAAAAAATATAATATTTTAGAAATACCATATATCAAATAATTACAATTAAAGCCTTGAGGTAGAATGAATTCAACTTACAAAAACAATTTTAGAAATCACATAATAGAATTATTCTATCTACAGAAACAAGAGCTGTTATTTGACAACAATTTAGACGGTTAACACGGCTTAAATACATGGTTAATCATGTTCAATGGATAGTTCGGTGATATAACAGGGTGCCACAACTCATTACCATCAACAGAACACAGTTAACCATGATTTTGAACATCATTAACCACGATTTTCAGGTGTAAATTTGAACACAAACTGTGGTTAATTGATAACTTGTATATTTGGACATCTGCAAAATCGTGGTTAATTATGTTCAGTGAAATGTTAATGAATTGTGAAAGCTTGTTTTATTCATTAACCATTCAGTGAACATATTAACTATATATTTGAACTGCATTAACCATCTAAATTATTGTTGAAATATTTTGTCAAAAACTGGAATGCATTTACAAAACTCAGCTTGGTATCCATATTCTGATACAGCAAAGAGTGAATGATCTTCCTTATTTTCCAACAAATATTTGTTTGAATTTATGATCGCTCACAGAACACAAGCCAGAGTTTCAAAATGAATTAAGCAAAAGTTACTGAGAACTGTATGCCATGTCTACTGTTTTGGTAGAAACTCTGCTAATACTGAAAGAAGCTAATAGCTTACATCAAGAGCCCGTCGAGATTCCTTCTCAATCCAAAGGATGGCATGGTCAGAAGTTGCATTGCAAGAAAGAACTATATGATCAAACCTCCCATCAACAGGTACTGCTGTCCTAACAATGGGTGGAAATCTTCCTAACCTGCAATCAGGAGGCTAAACCAAAATTATTGCTGCATACAGATAATATTTGACACATCGAAATCAATAACTTGGTAAATTTAAGTACATATGCATAAAAATTAACATATTTATGCATCAAACCATAATTTAGTGAGGTATACTTCAATTTAAGCAAAACAACCAATGACCGAAGTCTTTTCTCGCAAGGAGGTAATGACATCATGTTGTTCTATTATGTACAATGTTATAGATAACAGATTATATTATATACAACGAACAAAGGCAAACCTATACAACTTATCTGTGGACCCATCTTTATTTTTACTAAACATTTCTCCTAATTATGAAGCATTGACACTTCAAATTGAAGACATATCCCATGTCTGACACGTACAGTTGTCTGACAAGACATTGACACATGTGGTTACATTCAATTACTTCAGTTTTCCAAATTATTTTTTGTGTTGATGTGTTAATGTTCGTGTCGTGTCCATGTTTCATAATTGGCACTCCCCACAAACTGATTGGGTTTGGAACAACCAGTATTTGAAATCATAAAAATTTTAATACCAACTTGAGAAGGAAAAAAATCACAGGCTTCACAAGTGACCAAAGCTTTTAAAAAAGAAAAAAAAAAATTGATTTGTCTACAGCTGTGTAAACCTTTCAGCAAAAATCTTATGAATGAGAATGTTTACTGAATGCTTCCTGAACAGAATTAATAGGATAAAATCAACTCCCTTTGATCAAATTCATCAATGTTCCTCCACAATTAGTTGGCTCTTCTTATCTTCGACCATGATTAGAAAGTTACAAAGTATAATAGCTTTTTATGTTAAAATTTGTGATTTTGGATTACACAATGACCACAAGGACTATCAGAAGATCGTCCTTGTTCAAGGACTATCAGAAGATCGTCCTTGTTAGTTCAGTAAGGCGTCATATGGTGCAAGATAAATAGATGCACAGTGAAACTTTGTTAAGAGAGCACCATACTGTACCTGAAGGGCTTTCGCTCGACAATGTGATAGAGACGACCAGGTGCATACAGACGCCTTGGGTCTCTAAGTTTCTTCTCTTCCAGTGTGCATGTATCCTTTAAGCACATGAGACACAATAAACAAGGCCAACTGCCAAGAAAGGAAAACAACCACTGTAGCTCATAAAGCTGGATTTTACTAATCCAATGCATAACCATGAAAGAAATAACAATGTTTGGAGCTCATCCTAATGGCAAAAGCTGAATTTAAATAATCCAATGAAAAATTGAAAAATCTTATTTCCTGTGGTTAGAATTGAGAACTCATCATACTGTCCACAACATGTCGGCTAAGTGATAAGAGCTTAACCTGGTAACCTCAAGGGGACATAGCTCAAATTCTCAAATCTCCTTCGAGACACTTGTAAAATGACCATTAATGTCACTTTAATTAAAATAAAATAAAAACTATGAACCCGTCATACCACACTCCATTCAACAAATCCTAAAATCTGTGAAGGTTTTAGGCATTCACCAGGAAATACCATATTAACCAGTTGGAATCAGACGCAAATTAATGAATAATGGAACTAATTTTTCACCAAGACAACTGTTCAGGTGATAATATGATAAATAGGTATATAAAAAATACACTCAGTAGGTAAGAATGTTAAAAAAGTAAGTAGTGACTGATAGAGGATTAGATGCGTCATTAAGGACAAACTTCTAAGAGCTTAAAGCTGTTAAGTTTAGGCCTTATGACTTCTGTCTCTGACATCACCCTGTCAAGTACAATCCCTTTTGGATTTGAAGCATGAACTAAGTGTAGGCCCATTATATTTTTCAACTGAACTTAGTTTAATTACGCTTAAGGGTGTTGCAGCCTAATACCTACGGTGGCTGATACAGAATCCGCCATGCCATAAGGCCATGGAGCCACGAGCCATCATGCGACAGTTTGATAACGCACAATTTGAATGAATAGTTTTAAATTATTCCATGACAATGCACACACACTTGAATCTCTAAACAATGTTGCCTCTCTGCTCAGATGGCTTGGTAAAATTAAGTGTTGATGTCTTCGGCATTAATTCATACAATAAAACTGAACTGAAGTCAGAAAATTATCTTACCACAAAAGTGACTTGTAGACGCTTTCCAGAGCAGTGGTTGTCCGGGGTAAAAAATCGTCCTGCTTAGGAAGAGAAAACAAGTATAGAAGATTAGTGCACAAAACTAATAAATTGATAGATAAGAAATCAGGAAGGTCCCTCTCTTTTATGGTTAGGTTCTACATATGATCTCTTCTATAAAAATAACAAATTAATAACAGAATAGATGTCAGAGATGAAAGAATGATTGTGATATAAATTCCAATTCCCAAAAGCAGGTGTTCATTTATTGTTTGAAATATTTCAAAGCAATATATGTGATCACTTTGTACATGTCTTGATCAACTTTCACAAATAATGGTATCCTTTTATAACATGTCAGTGTTGAGCAAATCAATCAAGCTATAGTACTAAGTTTATAATAACAAAAGGAAACTATCCGACCTGTAGTACGATAGAATTGATCACATCCGCGTATCTTACAGCCAAATTGAGAGACATACATCGGGCAGGAGCAATGGAGTAGCATTTTACCCTGTCTCTCTGTATCCCCAATTTGTCGCGATTATGAAGCGCTATCATTGTCAATAACGCCACCACCCCAGCACCAAGTGAATGTCCAATAAACGTCAACATGTAAGTTGGATTTTCCGCTATTAACTTCCTCAGAACCTCCCATTCCGCATCAAAAACCCAATCCGCTGCCTTCAATAACCCATTATGAACATATCCACCATGAAATTCCGTTTGTCCAAGCTTGTTATCAAGCAAAACGATGTAATCACTTTCCTTTGCTAAATTGAGTCCACTAACAGCCAGTATAATTTCCGAGCGATCATGATCAAGGTATATCATGTACGGAGTAACACAACGTTGGTTATCCCCGTAATCCTTCCGCAAGACAATCCAATCAGGATTAATGCCATAACCACCTTCGGGAGCCCACTGAGGGTTACGAATATCATCTTCGTAAACAGCTAAGATTGTGCGACAAATTCGTGGTATAGGCTCAAACTCTTCTGCAGTAGCTAGGCCCCAATTTTCACTCTCGTAGCCTGCAGTGTATAGACATTTTTTCCAAGCCCAACGAGTACAACCCAGACAATAAACACACTCAAGTATAGGAAGCCCACAGATAAATGACATCAATGCCTACACTTCAATTCAATCATGTTGACAAATGTTCCAGACCAAAATAACAGTTCAGACACTAGGATTGGATTTGGATCAGGTAATAACCCGTATTGTCAACAGTGAATCGCGGAAAATAACAGTTTGTTCAAATTCCACTATGCTAGAGTGCTATAATGCTACTATAGCCACTATTTGACAAAGCCTATAATATTTTAATAGGAATGACTAGATCAGTTTTTTTCTTCCGGGCTCAAGGACCGACTAATCTGAGGAATCAATCCCACCGTCCACTAGCAGGGTCCAATCAAAGTCAATTGAAGTCAGAGCAAAGCCCTGTATGACTGGCCAATACAGGAATTATTAATTATTAGCACCGGAAGATTCGAACCTAATAACTAGAGCAAAATTAAAGCATAGAAAGTGAGCAAAAAAGTATTATATGTAACAAAGATGGTGCCAATGAACAAAACTAAGGAGTTGAATAGAGAAAGTATAAAAATCTAAACTTTAAGGTGAATTAGAGAGCCTGAAGAGTTTTGTAAGAGACCCAGTTGGTAAAATTTAGGAAAATTGAAGAAATTGAGTTTGAAGGTTCAGCAGAGAGAGAGAGAGTTAGGCGAGACTAACATACCAGATAGTCAAGGGCATCGATGGGGTTGGTTTTCAGAATGTACTGTTAGGAATCATAAATATTCCATTCCATTCCATTTATACAGTTGTAACTTGAAAGTTATGTTTGGTTTTTTTTTTTTATTTTACTATTTGAGTTTGGTTTTTAGTTGAGAAAAAATGATTACGATTAAAATTGAGTTTAAAGTAAAATGATTTATTTTTTAATATATTTAAGTAAAAGTGAGTTAAACAATAATTTGAATATAATTGCTATATTTTATAAAGCATAATCAATTTTAAAAACAAAAGCAATTATACTTTATAAAAATCAAAAACATTCTTTAAAAAGAAAATCAAACACGTTAAAATCAATTCTTGAGTCAATTTTGACTCCTATAAAAATTAAATCAAGCATACAATTAGATTACTAAAAAAATTACTTAGCACAAATTTAATTATAACTTTTTGCACGTGTTTAATTCTAATTAATGTATTTACAAACCCACTTGGGTTGACTAATGGTATTAACTTTGAATTTATGAGTGTTCTCCTGCTTGAAATTTCAAGTTCGATTCTCTCCAGTGTCAGATTATGTAAGTTAATTTAGCTTTTAAAAAAAATTAACATGTTTACAATATTTTATTTAGGTGGGTTAATTTAACTTCTTCAAAAAAATATTAACATGTTTACAATATTTTATTTAATAAATTATGTTGCAGCTTTTTTTATGCTTTTACCTGCTAATTAAATATTTGAAATTAATCATAATTTTAATCTAATAATAATTTTAATTAGATAATTTTTTAATGAAGCAATTTTATCATGAACATGTAAAATATAAATTATTTGATCTATATCGAAAATTTATTTTGAATAGTTCAAATTGACAACTTAAGGGTATATAATAATATTCTCAAGATACTTCAGGAAAAAAAAACTGAGGAAAACAAATAATATTTAATAATTGTCAAAAAAGTAACACTTTTTACAATACATGTCAAAAGTACGACACACTTTTTATTTGATGTAAATTTTTTTTTGAAGAATTTAATGAAAATATCCAGCAGCTCATTTTCTTTTTTCTTTTTTTTTGATAAGAAGAAACTTATTGCATTTCATTCAAAATAATAGTAGAGATACAAGATGGAATCCTAATATGAATATGGAAACTAGCATGACGCAAAGCCACTCTAGCGAAGCTATGAGCGACTTCGTTGGCTTGTCTCCGAATGAACCTAACATCAGAGGTTACTAAATCAAAAGCTAACAGACGTCTACAATCATTAATAACTGCGCTAAAATTAGAGACGCCACTAGTACTACCATAAAGACTGTCTACCACAATTTTGGAGTCAAGCTCAAAGTCCACAATACCTAGTTGCAGATCACGAACCCAGTGCATTGCTGATAACAAACCCAAAGCCTCACCCAAATCGACAGCGGAGTCATCCATTCAGTCTTGGCTAAAACAAAACGACCTTCTTCATCTCGAATGCAAACACCAATACCAACCCGATTCCGAGCTTGAGAAAAGGACGCATCAACATTACAAGTAAACCTACCGGGACTTGGTTTAATCCACTTCAAATCATTCGGGGTGGAAGGATTTTGAGGGCTAGGATGCCGAATATTCTGAGCATTCCTCCAGCTAGTAAGAAGAGAACCTGCACGAGCACAAATATCTTGAGCTGTATCAGTGATGTTGTTCCATACCTTATTGTTTCGATGCTTCCAAATACTCCAAAGGGTCACACTGAAGATTTGCTTTTGCTGCTGATCCAGGTGTTGTAGGATAGCAAACACATTGGTTGGAAAACTGACATTAATATCAAAGACAGCCATCAAAGGGCTCCATAAGCCAATACGTTGCCAACAAAGCATACTTTTACTACACATAAAGAACAAATGGTTGCTATCCTCTCCGAAATCATCACACACTGCACACCTGTCAGTACACTGAACTCCTTTAGATTGCAAACGAATTCTCGTGGGCAAGCAATTGCGGCAAGCTCGCCAAAGAAAATTCTTAACTTTCGGGGGCAGTTTTAAACTCCAGATACAATTCCAATTACCCAGTACACGGTGTTGAACAATTGCCATATCATGATTCAGAATATCTTTATAAGCACTTTTAACTGAATAATTACCATCCCTTTCAAAATTCCAAACAGGCATATCATGAGTTACTGAAGGAAGCAACGGAGTGTTAAAAATGTTTATGGCAGTACTAGAGTCAAAGAAAGTATTAATGAGCTCCATATTCCACTGTTTCTGGGGTGTAATCAACAAGTCAGAAACAGTGATGGAAGGCCACTCCAATTGATGATGAGTTGAAGGTAAAATTCGTGCAACATTACTGATCCAGGGATGATCTCAAACTGGTATGTGTTCACCTGTACCTATACTCCACTGAAAACCACGCCGAATCACATCTTTAGCACTCCAAATACTACGCCAAACATAACTAGGATTATGGCCAATGCTTGCTCCAAAATAGTCACTTCGAGGAAAATATTTAGCTTTGAGTAAACGAGTGATTAGAGACTCTGGAGAAGAAACCAACTTCCAAGCCTGCTTACCAACCATAGCCATATTAAAGGCCTTAAGGCCCTTAACTCTCATACCTCCATATACCTTTGGAACTGAAAGCCGCTCCCAAGATAGCCAGTGTAATCCTCGAGAATTTGCTGAATTATGACCCCACCAGAAGGAATTTAACATTTTTTCTATCTCATTTATGAGGGAACCCGGAAGAAGGAAAATACTCATCACATAGGAAGGAATAGATTGCAAAACAGACTTAATGAGAACCTCCCTACCAGCCTGCGAGAGACATCTACTACTCCAGGAGTTTATTTTACTACAGATGCGATCCTTAATAAATTTAAAAGTTGCATGTTTGCTGCGGCCAATCATAGAAGGTAGACCAAGATATTTACCTGTACCCAACACTTGACGAACACCGAGAGTAGTAGCAATGAGATTCTTCAAATCATCTGGAGTATTGCGGCTACAAAATAATTCCGACTTTTGGAGATTAATGGCTTGCCCCGAAGCTTCTTCATAAGTAGTCAAAATATTTTTCATACAGACAGCCTCACTCTCACAGGCTCTAAAGAAGAGAAAACAATCGTCTGCAAAGAGAAGGTGAGAAACAACTGGTGCATTTGTGCAAATCGAAGTACCTCTAATATTATTGCAACGTTCGGCTTCACGAATAAGGGAAGAGAGACCTTCAGCATAAATGATAAATAAATAAGGTGAGAGAGGATCCCCTTGACGGAGTCCGCGTCCTGGCACAATAGGACCCACTGAAGCTCCATTAACCAAAACCGAGTAATCAACCATCTCAACACAAAGCATAATCCAACTAACCCATCGAGATGAAAAACCCATTTGAATCATGATTTCTCGTAGGTAATCCCAATCTAATCTGTCATATGCTTTACTAATGTCCAACTTAAGTGCAACATCTCCACTCTTACCTTTTGCCTTAGCCTTCATATAGTGAACAATTTCAATAGCCACCATTGCATTGTCTAAGATAGATCGACCTGGGACAAAAGCTGACTGATTAATAGAGATACATTTATCTAGTACCTGTTTGAGCCTGTTAGCAAGCACTTTGGCTACAATTTTGTATACAACATTGCAGAGAGCAATAGGTCGCCAATCCTTCATTGAATTCTGAGAATCACCTTTAGGAATAAGAGTAATATTAGTAGAATTGACATGTGGTGGGAAAGCACCACTAGCTAGCCAATGACAACCTGCCTGATAGACTTCATGACCACAAGTATCCCAAAAATGTTGATAGAAACCTGGATTAAAACCATCTGGACCTGGACATTTATCTGCTTGCATGGAGAAAGCCGCCTGTTTGAATTCTTCTAAGGTGAAATTCGCAGTCAACATATCATTATCATCTTCGGTGATTGAAGTTGGAACCAAATTAATGACACTTGCACGCGAGCTTGGTGATTTTTTAAAGAGATGCATGAAATAATCACGTGCAATGTGCTTCAGACCATCTTCAGTTCGACATTCAATACCATTATCATCCTCAAGATGCTCAATTCTATTCAACTTTCTTCTGGTGCTTGCTGCCGCATGAAAAAACTTCGTATTAAGATCCCCATCTCGATACCAAAATGTCTTAGCACGTTGTTTCCAAAACATATCATCTTTGATCAACAATTTATCTAACCTCTGTCTTAACATATTGAAATAATTCACATTAGAGGCATCCACATGTGAACGGATAGTTTCAAGCTTACGTTGAGTCTTGCGAATCTCTTGTCTGGTGTTTTGGTTAGTATGCATACTCCATTTAGATAGATCCACAGCACATTGATTAAGTTTATTCACAAGAGGACGATCACCATAACCTTGCCATCTTTGAGAAACAAAAGGCCCAAACTCAGGTTCAACAAGCCACGCATTCTCAAATCGAAAGCGACGTTGACCGGGACTAGGCGCAGGCTGCGGAGCACAATCCAACAAAAGAGGGTAATGATCAGAAGATGTGGTAGTAAGACATTCAAGCTTAGCGTTCTGAAATTTATCAAACCAACTATTATTAGTCATAGCTCTATCCAATTTCTCCTCCACAGCGCGGACAGTTCCAAGACTTTTGAACCAAGTGAAAGCATAACCATCCATATGAATATCAGCAAGCCTAGCATCCAAAACAGCTTGCCGGAAACCTTGAATAAGCCATGGTTGACGATCAGACCTTCCTTTCTTTTCATCAGCTGATAGAATATCATTAAAATCACCAATAATACACCAAGGAAGTGGAGACATATTGGATAAATGTCGAAGTAAGTTCCAAGACTCTCTTCTCCTCCCTCCTTCTGGCATACCATAGAATCCAGTTAACCTCCATCTTCCCCTAACAGAGTCATTTACCTCCATATCAATATGATTCTGGGAGAAATTTGTGATAGTACAATTAAAGTTCTTATTCCATAAACAAGCCAAACCACCTCCCCTACCAATACGGTCAACAGAAAAACAGTAATCGAAAGCCAACATATATTTCAATTCTTCAATTTTATTAGACGTTGTCATTGTTTCATACAGGATTATTGCATCCGGTTTATAGGTCCGGACTAGGTACTTTAAATTAGGAACTGTGCTCGGGCTACCTAAACCCCGACAGTTCCACCATATAAGACTCATTTGCCTTGGCGGGCCTGGTGTTCAGGTCCCGCCATTACATTATTAATCCCACCTAGTCCCCTATCCCTCATGTCAACATCCTTGCTAGCCGTATCTTGACCACCATCAGAAACATTAGAGCCTTTCGTCGCAACACCTTCCTTAGTCTTCTCCACAGTGTCCTCGCGATCTTCCATGCGAAGCCTTTTGAGTTGCTTAGGTCCTTCAGAGGCAATCTTAATTGTACCATTATCACTAACTTTCGGTTTAGGCATTCCACTTTGGCCAACCTTCAGCATGTTAGCCAATGACGCTGTTAACTGTGATATAGGAGGCTGGGCAGCGGCATTAAAACCGAACGGAGCACTTTCAATTGAGAGAGGATTCTTGAGCCTAGCTTCTTGAACCAATCGGGCGATGCGTTCCTCATCACTTTCAGTAGCACAAATACTATGCGGACCATGAGTAGCAAGCTGCGGAACTGGAGTAGCATTACGAGTAGTTGGAACCTCTTGAGGCTCACTTTCTTCCAATAAGCACCTTGTTGGATCAAAAGACACCTAAGTACCATTCACAAGCTTAAAGAACAGCAGCACTTTTGTAACCAAATCCCTACCAATCTTCAACCTACCAAACTTAGCATGAGTGAAAGAATGCGCCACTTCACCCATACCAACCTGCACCGCACCGTCTCTCTCACCACCACTCTTCCTACTATCATGAAGCCATTGATTGTCCATGTAACGCCCATTTTCGTTTAATCGTTATTTAATTGAGTTTAGGCAATTATATTATAATTATATAGTATATGCATGATTTTGTTATGTTTTGGTGATTCACGATGAATTTAGTGATTTGATTGATGACGTGATAAGTTATGAGTTTTGGAGGATTTGATTATGATATGAGATTTATTTTATTGTTAAATAGAATAAAGATTTGAAAATAATATAAAATATTTAGTTAAGGGCTGTTTTGATATTTTAGATAGTTTTGGGGGAGAAAGTGAGATAAGATAAGTTTTTAGAAAGAGGTATAAATAGGAGAAGACCTAATATTTTAGAAACTCATTGTACGTGAAAACTTTTGAAAAAGGGAGAAAAAGCTTAGAAGGGAGAAGAGCATAGAGAGGGCTGCGATTTCTTCATAACCAGGTAAGGGTGAGACTAATAACTCAGTATTGTTAATTGAATGTGATTCTGATGATTAGTTAACAAGAATTAGGAGTGATTTGGAGAAAACGAAAACTAGGTCAAAACCTTAGAATTGATGATCAAACGGTGAGAATTGGTTTAATTGATGTAGAAAGTGTTCCTAGACCTTAGATAATGTTTAGGACGAACTTTGGAATCAAAAACAAGCTTAGAACCATGTGAAACGTCGAGTTTTTGTGAATTTAGGAAGTCTGGCCGTAGCGACATTCATCGCTCGCCACGGCGAGCTATGAATCTCGCCTCGCGAGTGATGAACATTCATCGCTCGCCTCGCGAACCCTGTTTCCTCGCCTCGCGAGTTGTGCAATGCAGCTCGCCATAGCGAGCGACCTTACTCGCCATAGCGAGCTAAGGCAGAGTGCATGTTAGATTTTGTGTTTCGACCTTTTTAGTTGGACCTTGAATGCCTTAGTGTGCCTGAACATACCTAGTAATGATTAGGAATGAATGTAGGGCAAGATTAGACCCAGAACAACTTTAGTTTGGGAATTGTTTAGTACTCGCCATGGCGAGCAAGAACCCTCGCCTCGCGAGCACCTCCAGCCTTGAGTGTTGTGAGTGTTTGTGCGATTTGTGTCGCACGTTTTGATCAAGAGCGAACCCCCTTATGATAATAAGACCTAATGATGACGTTAAATGCAGTCTGTAAGCTGTTTAAGATATGTTGATATTGATTGAGTATGATTAAGGTATTGTATATTTATGTAAGATATGGAAGTTTAATTATGAAATAATTGATGTGCTATTGATATAATGATATCATCCTGTTATGTGACTTGATTATGCTGCTGCTGTTATTTAACTAAGTGCATTGTATGTATTTATATATGATGAAATGATGACGTTTAGCTCCAAGTTGTTGGATGCATGTTGATATGTTGATTACGATGTTTTGTTCATAAGAGTCCATGCATAGCATCTCATTGAGCTTAGTCCTCACCACGTTTATTAGGAGCTTTGTCCTCCGCACGATTATTAGGAGCTTTGTCCTCCGCACGATTAAAGTATATTAATACTTATGATGACGATTGGTACCACATGCATATAAGGAGTCTAAGAGCATTGTCACATTGTCATGTCCATAATGCTACGTTGTTGATGACGGTTGAATAAGTGAATACGTGATATTGTTGAATATATGAATACGTGATACTTGTTATTTGAATATGCAAAGTTATCCAAGAATGATTATGATGTTAATGTTAATTATGATTCGAATTACTTTGATTAGCATTATTTTGTTATGAAATCTCACCCCTTCTGCTTGAAAATGTTGCCCTTCGTATGGGTAACTTGCAGGTGATCGTGCTTAGTGTGCAGTTGCTTCTGTGAGTGGCCTTGCCTCACTGTGTCGTCTAGGTCGCTCTGATACGTAACGGGATGGGGTTTATGTTTATGCATGCTTCGTTCTCTTACGTGACTAATATGTTACTTTTATAATGTTATGGATTATGATTATGAACTTTTGATGGGGCCTGCGTGCCAAAACGTTTTATGAATTATGATTATGATTTTCCGCTGCAATGTTTAAGATATTGGTTAAATTATTATTTAACTGTTTTGGATTATGTTTTATGTGATATCCCGTTGTTTATGATGCTTACTCTGATAAATGTTTTTAAGAATTTTTATGTTGGGAAAACGGGGTGTTATAGTCCAACCCTCCGGTACTGCTACCCTTGAATTCAGCACGAAGAAAAGGTCCCCAACGCTTACCTTCTTCAATATAGTCGTCCTCATAACGATCCGGACAGTAGTTGTCATTATGACCCATCCTACCGCAAACATAACAAAGATTACCGAGTTTTTCGTAGCGAAAAAACACAGTAACAACATCAGCACCCTCTCTTTCAAATTGCCAACTCGCCACAAGAGGTTCTCCAACTTTCAGAGCAACACGGAGACGCATGAACCTCCTCCAAGAACCGAAGTTATTCTCTGCATCATACTTAACAAGACCACCAACCTGACTGCCGAGAAGAATACCCATAGATTCTGTCATGAAGCCAAAGGGAAGGTTGTGAGCTTGAACCCACATCTCAATAGTGTCCAACGGAGAGGTTGTTGGGTCATCACCGAAGGAGACTTTCTGCAGCACTAGAGGGAAGTTATCAAAGAGCCAAGGACCAGTACGAATCACACGTTCCATGTCCTTATGATGAAAGAACTGAAACATGAAGCGATTGTTGTCAATTCTTGAGATTTCGACCTTACGTTCAGGTTTCCAAATTTCAGCCATGCGATCACGAAACGAGTTAAAGTGAACTGGTTTAGACATCAGCAGCCTGCCCACCAAACAGCAGTCCAGCAAATCAGAGTTGGAATTTGCATGAGCAGACCGATTGGCAGCAGTGTTGTTAGCAGGGAACTTGGAGGCCATTGTGAGGTAATCGCAATAGATATGAAGGTAGAAGAAGAAAAAAAGCTTGTAATTGCAATTTAATTGAGTGTGGAGAACTCCTTTGTACTGAATAATATTTATAGAACCAGGAAACTTAGATACTAGAACCTTCTGTTGATCCAAAAAGCCCATAGCCAGCAATAAAAAACCAACCAAATCTTGCTTTACGAAACATAAATTGAAGCTGAATATCCAATATATTTTGGAACCAAATCAAAATATTTTTGCAACCAATTTCCATGTACAAACCGCCACAAACCAATATATGAGAAGAAAATATAAATATGCAAACTCCACCCATGAGCTGATAGTAAAGCAATGAATTTTCTAACCAAATATATCCTCTTAATAATACACACCAAATAAAATTGAATCCAATAAACATATTTAAAGAAGAAATAAATTTATTATGAGAAGAAATAAATTTATTATGAGAAAGAATAACCTGAAGGTTACTTCCAGAACTATCTAGAAATATATTTTTGGATTCAATATTCAAAAACTTGTAGTAATCTGCCAGGTAGCATCCTATGCAAGGAACTGAAGTGTAATATACCAAAAATACCCTACCATGTATCACTGTTCCAGATTGAGCTTTCTGATGAGAGACAATCACCATACCACATGAGACCGTAAGCAACTGATAATTAAAAGTGCAAAGCATGTTCCTAAAACCTGAAGAAAGGCTAGCCATATTCTTAAGTGCAAGGGTACTACAAGTAATCACATAAAACCTCCTTCGTCCCGAGACTGCCATCGCTCCTTGCTCATCATGATCCTTTGTAATAACTATACTCCTATAGGTTGATATAGCATCACAAAGATGAGAAGAAAAGAAAGGAACAGACCATACAGAGAACATAAACACCACCAATCATTCGAAATAACCACTAACACAACCCAAAGAAAAAAACAGAAACACAACAATCAGTTTGAAGCACAAACGATTGAAAACAAGCTCTCACAAGGGTAAAAAGAGTGGAGAACTGATAAAACTAAAAGGAAGATGGTGAAAACCCTAGGAGAGAAATATTGATTTCACGCAGCAGCTCACTTTCTTAAAGAGCAACACATTGTTTAATATATAATGATAATTAAATATCATTGATATTGAGTAAAATAAATTTAAGGGTTTTGCTAACTAGTGCTCTAAGGGCATGGTTAAGGATGTCAAAAATAGAAAAAATTTATTAAAAACAACAACTTTTTGACTTTCATAAAGTTAAACATTCTACTTTTTACCAATTTCCAATGCATAATTTTTATATTAATTTTCTTAATTAGTGTCCTTGCCCTAAGGGCACTAGTTAGCATTTTCCATTATTTAAATTGTACTTTTTTTTTTACTAAGCAAACAACGACGGAAAGAAACAAAAAGAAAGAAGAAGGACAAAACCAAAACGGAGGACACCGTTGAGCGAGAACATGTTGGAGCGGATTTCGTTGTATAGTACAATGTGTGTGGCAGCGATGGCTAAGGGGGTCTTAATAGGTTGATTTTCAAAGCTTTCAACTGGAAGTTCAGAAGACGGAGTAACAACAGGGTCGTGATAATTTTTCAAGTTTGAAACATGAAAAATCAGGTGAACATGATTACTCTCAGATAAGTAAAGATGATACATAACCTGTCCAATACATTCGGTAATGCAGAACGACCCATAAAACTTCTTTGATGATTTGTGTTGACGTTGACGACCGATAGAATTTTGACGAAAAGGTTGCAAGCTAACGAGTATCTGGTCATCTACCACAAATGTGAAGTCACAACAGTGAGCATTAGCTTGATGTGTCATACAATTTTGAGTTGCCAACAGGTTGGCTTTCAGAGTTGTAAAAGCTCGTCTCTATCAAGTAAAGCTTCATCTAAAGTTGGGATGGTAGTAAAGCCACGAGTATATAGCAAAATGGAGGGTGGCTTTCGGCTAAATAGTGTTTGAAATGGTGACATTTTCAGTCCACTATGAAAACTTGTATTATAGTGAAATTCAGCTCGAGGTAAAAGATAAACTCAATAAGAATGTATCTGTGTAAAAGCGCAAATGTATTGCTCCAAAGTTCTTTTAACTACCTCATATTGACTATTGGTTTGGGGATGATACACACAACTCATAGACAAATTTGTTCCACTGAATTCAAACAATTTCAGCCAAAATGAGCTTAGAAAAACGAGGTTACGATCATAGACAATGGACCGATTGAAACCATGGTGATGAACAACCATAGAAACATACAGTTTTGCAACCTGAGAAGCAGTAAATGACCTGGGAAGTGCGCCAAAATGGGTAGACTCTGACAATCGATCAATGGTGACAAAATGAAGGTGAGTCCTCGCGAAGGTGGAAGGTCGGTAATGAAATCCATTTTGATGTCCTCCCGTACAGCCTATGGAGAGTCAAAGGTGGTTGCAAAAGGCCGACATGAACTTTTTTTTTTTTGAATAAACTAAATTAGCCCACTCAAATTGACATTATAGTGAATCGAACCTAAGACCTTGAGGAGGGGTACACTCCCAAGTTCCAAGCCTATACCACTAGGCTAACCCAAGTGGGTTAGGCCGACGTGAACTTGTGTCGAATGCTTAATTTGTTGACATACCAAGTATTACGCTATAAATATTTCCACAAATCGTCACATTTTGGGCCAAAAAAAATTGGTAGTAAGTTGAACCAAGGTGCGTTTGACACCCCGCATGACCACCGTTGTGTCTCGTGAAACTTATTGATGACTTGGTTGCAGAAAGGTGTTGATGGACTAAGAACATACCTTCCTTTGTGAAGGACAACACCATTGACAATAGAATAAGAATAAGGAAGGGTGCCATGTAAGAGCCTATGACGAAGCTCCAAAAGAAACTGATTAGACGCGTGTTCCTACTGAAGTTGTTGAAGAATATAAAATGTGGTCGTGGATACAAGGGCACACAACATGGAGCGGGGGTATGAATCATGAGTTCATCTTTGCTCAATTTAGGTTTCTTCAATTTACCCCATTTCAAATCATAGATGTGTGACATGTGGAAAAAAATAAAATCAATAGCTGTGATTAAAAGGTTTGGAAAAAGCAATTCTTTAATGAAAAAAACAGCCCACTCGCTTTCATTCTTATGTTTGGATTGATAAACAACTGCGACCCTTATTCTTCCTTTCACCTTCCTCACTGCATTGTATCTCCCTCTCATTCTCGTCGACAGTGCCACCACTGACCTCCGTCTTCCTCCATCCACCGACTGCACCCACCCCTTTTGCTCACCTCACCCAACTTACCCTCAATCTCAAAGGTCACGATTGACAGATGAATATAATTCATTCAAAATTAGTGAATATTACATGAACAAGCCAAAAACAGTTAAGAGTTCTCAAAGTTATAAAATCACCATTTGTTACAACCACTTAACGATGACAGTTTGAAGCGGCGGCAGCGGTGAAGAGAAGAGTTTGACCGAAGATAATTTAGGTGAGGTGATGTGGTGCAAAAGGGAAAAGTGTGCCGGTGGATAGAGGGAGAGGTGCGGCGACGGGGGTGTCGGTGGGAGGGAGAGGGAAAGGGAGAGGTAGCTGTGAGATTATAAGAGAGGGAAGAAGGAGAGTGCTCCTTGTAACAGAATGAACACGCGTAGACTTTTTTTTTCCTTCATTAAATAATTGTTTTTACCAAACCTTTTAATCACAACCATTGATTTTATTTTTTTCACATGTCACACATCTATGACTTTAAATGGTGTAAATTGAGAAAACCTAAATAAAACAAAGATGGACTGATAAATCATAAGGTTGATCGGTAGAAAACAAGATAAGACATCGATGACCTTATTCCAAATACCAATTTATATTCATGCGGAACTAAAACCCCAATAACTTACAAATATAAACATGTTATGTTGTTCTGGTGTTTAAATAACTTGAAGCAAGAGCTTTTTAATGCTTTCATGATCTATCAAGATGACAAAAAAATGGTTGTCCCCATTTTAACACTTCAGTCAAACCTTAAATTAAATAAAAACATAGAAATTTGCTTCACCGACCATCGTTGTTCACGTGGACGCCGAACTCTTTTAATCACTTCACACCGCACACTTATCTTCAGCATCGCTGCATCACCATTGGTCGAAACCTCCAAAGGTCCATACTCTTACACTACACCACCTCACACTAGATCCTCACCCCTCCTTTTTCCATACATATATATAGCATGAAAATTTGCGTGCGAGAACGCAGAAAGGTTTTACACGTGCGGTAAAATCGTTGGAACTCTCTGAAAATGGAGCACAAAGAAGAAGGTAAATTTCTGTTACAAAATGCTGAAAATCACTTCCAATTGCGCTCTGTTTGGTTTTCTCATTTTCATTTTCAGTTTTTTCAATTCGTCTGTGTTTGAATTTGTTTATGAATTGATTTTGATTAGTTTTGTTTCGTTTGTGTGATTTTTCGCAGTTTTCGAGTTTCTCGGAAGCGTTCCGTTGCTACAGAGGCTGCCTAGTTCGTCTATAAGGAAGATATCAGAGCTTGTGATTGTTAAACACTATGGTATTTATTCAATTTTATGTTTCAGTTCTATTGAGATTATGAAGAACTTGTATATGGTTGTATGAATATGAAGTAAAGTGAATTGTTTGTTAATTAATGTTTTGGATTGGAAGAATTGATCATGAAAAGATTAGTTTAATATTTGGATTTGAGTATGGAAATGATATGAAGTGAAATTAGGTGAATTGATTATGGTGAACATGAATTTGTGTGTGTTTGGTCGTGAATTTATTTTAAGTTAAAAGTGAATGTATGGAAGTGATTTGAACAATAATTTGAGTGTAAGAATCACGTTTGGAGGTAAAAACTATAAATTCTAGTTTCAAGATAGAATCAATTCTTTTTTCAATTTTATTTTAATAAACTCTAGAGGAAACATAATTTCCAATGAAGAATCCCTAAACATGCCAAAATCTATTTTTCCTATGTTTGATACTGCGGTGAAATGCATTCCGCTGTGTGTTCAGTTGAATCAACAATTTATATCTTCTCACATAAACATTGTCAGGGCGGAAAAATGGATAAGTGGACACATAGGTTTTAATTCTTACAATGCTTTTACTTATTGCAAAAGTGTCATCTAAAAGAGCACTTAGGATGTCTCTGCGAGTTGGTTTTGGGAAAGTTTTGGAAGGCTAAGTCTATATTTTGAAATCTATTTGATATTTTTAAAAAATTAAAATAACACCATGATATTATATGCCCGTGTAACACGTTCTTTCAAATTTTTTAAAATATCAAATATATTTCAAAATATAGACTTAGCAGCCCTCCAAAATCCAACTTGCAAATACACCCTTGGTGGTTGTGGAGACCTATAATTCAAAATTGTATTTGTGAATTGGAATTCATGCAATGAGTTATGTGAAACTGTTCTTAAACTTTTCATTAAGACGTAATTTTACTATGCAGTCTCTTTATCCGTGGTAATTATTATAGTATTTAACATTTAGAAAAATTGTAACAATCGATTGGAGGTTACAAGCATTGGCGTTTCAATTCTCAATCAATGGTTCTTTTTTGTAGAGCGAGGGGATTATGTTGCTCGTGAGGGTGAACCAGGAGATGGCACTTACTTCATATGGGATGGAGAGGTATGTTAATATCTTCATATCATAGACCTTACAGAAACAAAAAACAAAACCAAATTGCATTGAATTGCTTTGGATATTAGTGTAGGACAATTTTGGCATCATCCTGCACTGATCTAGAGGATAATAAAATGACAACGAGTTGCATTTATTTAGCATTTCATGTGGCCAATTTTTTTTGTTGCTAAAAGTCTAGCCTCATTGCTTGTAGGCCAAGGTTGTTGGATCTGTTAGTGACAATGATGAAAGTCGTTCAGAGTTCCAATTGAATAAATATGACTACTTTGGTTGTGGTAATAAACTTCTTCTTTCGCCTCAAATTGCACTTCATTATTTAGGTTAAGAATTTTTCTTTCATGCCATACGCCATATGCTAGTCAGGTAGTTTGTGCCATCACGATTTGGTTATTCTTAACTATTTTCTTCTTCTGCACTGTGAAGTTCATCAGTTAGGTCATCATTTTCTAACTTCACATGAAGTCTCTATCTCTTGTAGAAAGCATGATTCTTCCTGGGATGTGGTTGCTTATAGTTAGCCGTAAAACAGTTGACTGGTTTTGATTGTCAATTTCTCATAATTTCTCTAATGGTTCATTCTTTGTACTAATATTTCTTACTATCACACATAAGTAGGCCTCTAGGACTTTGCCACCATAATTCTATGTTCTCTCTCTCTTTTAACCTTTTTATGGGTTAAACTAGTCATTCATTTTCCAAGTATACTGATGTTCTTATGCATGTTATTTTATTTTTTTTCTTGATTTATGTTTGGTCATATTTTTTCTTGATTTATTTGATCATTAGAGATACAAGAGATTTTTATGTTGCTTTGTCAAGTAATATCTGAGAATAATTTGAACGTGCAACTTTCAGGTTTGTCAAATACAGTTCACCTCACAGATGTTGTTGCTTTGTCTAAGGTTTCATTTTAGTTTCTTTTCCTATTACTTTCCAATTTCATAATCTAGTGTAGAAGAATCTGATATACACTCAAGTGAAGTGAATTATTTACTGCTATGGCGAATTTTTTTGTTTGCTGTGACAGCTAACATGCTTATTACTTCCTCGGAAGCACTTGGCACTGCTATGGCCAAAGTTTATATGGACTGCAGAAAAATGTCTTGAGAGACCCTCATCTGTGGAGAATATATTGCAATTAGAACCATTAGAGGTTTGAATTCTTGATTTCTTTTTGTTGGAATGTGTTGGACAATTCTTGAGAATATTTCATGATATCATGATTTTATCTTAGAATAGTTTTGAGTATCTTTAATGATCTCACATGAATAGGTTTCATATTTTTTGTTGATTTCATGATTTGTTTCCTTATTTTTAACGAGGCTGAATAGTTTTCTTTTGATATGAATAGAGCTTATTATTTTATCTTATTTTTATTACACCCACTGTGCTTTTATATATACGAGAATATTATTATTCACAATCTTTATCCTCTCTTTTCCATCTTCCTACCTAAAACCATATAATTTCTACAAAGTCTTTGCACAATAAGGCTCTGATGGATGATTATTTGCACTAGAAAAATAATATTGTATTCTTCTATATGAGAAACTGTGCCCACTTATGACGTTATTCTCATTTTGACATACCTGTATCCTTACACTTACATATCACACTTTGAAAAGACATGTTTACATGGATATGATGAAAGCTAATAAAAATGGGGGAAGGAAAGGAAAGACGATACAACAACAACAACCAAGCCTTATCCCACTAAGTGGGGTCGGCTACATGGATCAAATGACGCCATAGTGTTCTATCATACACCAAATTTGGATCCAACTCATTGACCTCTAAATCCTTTCTAATGGTTTCTCTAATAGTTTTCCTAGGTCTTCCTCTACCTCTTTTAACTTGACTCTCCTCCATTTGATCTACTCTTCTTACCACGGCATCTACGGGTCTTCTCTCTACATGCCCAAACCATCTAAAGCCTATTAACTACCAACTTTTCTACTATAGGTGCTACCCCCACTCTCTCTCTAATGGTGTCATTCCTAATCCTAATCCTATTCCTAAGACGATACTGATATTTAAATATCATTGAATATGGATAGATATATACTTGCCACTTAAAAAGGGTAAATAGAAATAGTCTGATGCGTTTTTCCAGGTTTATCTTTCATAGCAAGTAGCACCACATTATATCAGCACATAATTGTTTCTCTTTGTTAGTAAGTAGTAAAATGCTTAACCTGGACTTCAGCTTATAGCTTATTGTTATTCTGTTTGGAAGGTAGATATCTTCCAAGGAATCACTCTTCCAGATGCTCCAAGATTTGGAAAGGTGTTTGGGGGACAGATGGTTGGACAGGTGTGACAAAACTGCATTATCTTCTTCATATTATAGCAGGCTGCTCATGTTAGTTGCAGCTCCTATATACAGACTTCTTACAGGATAATATCTTACTTGCAGGCACTAGCTGCAGCATCAAAATCTGTTGACAGTCTTAAGTTACTTCATAGTTTGCATTCCTATTTTCTTCGCATAGGAGACTTAAACTGTAAGCATGTCTAATCACTTAACTTTGACGACAATGCTCTGCTGTGGATATAACTTCCCGTTCTATTTTTTTACTTCTTTTCGTATGATGAGAATTGAGACGTGAATGCTATTATTCATGCGTAAACCGTAAACTAAGAAACATGAAATTATATTGCAGTGTCATATAGTGAATAAATCATGAAAAAGGGCTCTAGGGTTCTGTTCAATAATATTTTAAAGTTGTTTTCTTGTTGACTTTGTTTTGAGAATAGATTATAAAGTTTCCGTCGTTTAAGATAATTAAAACAATCATGCATTTTACTCTTTATGATCTGTAAATCTATGTATGCATACTACCATCCCCGTACTTAAACTTCATCATTTGCACTTCTAGTTCATTTTTTTGACTTTGGAAGAGAATAATAAACAGAATAGACATACTAAAAACAATTATTTTCCAGTGCCTATTATATATCAAGTTCATCGTATCAGCGACGGAAGGAGTTTTGCTACAAGGAAAGTGGATGCAATGCAAAACGGAAAAGTCATATTCACTTTGCTGGCTTCATTTCATGTAATATATTCTTGACTAAAAAGAATCTAAATTTTTACAAATTATTTTAGTTTAGGACTAAGTAGTCACCTCTCAGCTTGATGCTTTAAAAGTGAAGATGATGAATGGAAATAAGGTGTATAAGGATATTTAAATTGATTAAGTATATGGCTCTATAGTTCCGAAAACTGTGAAACAACTGCATAGGGGGACATCATGTTTTTATTAAAGGATTTATGGTTTCTGGATATTATTATATGACTAAAAAATTAAATTCATATGCTGAAAGAATGGCTAGAGTAGGAGAAAAAGGCTAACGAAATTATTTCTTTATAAAGATTACTAAAACATTCAGAACTGATTTGAATGATAATTTAGAAATTCTGCATTGTTTCAAGATAAATAAGGGGAAAAGTTGGTTCAAATGCATTGAATCGAATGTTGTTGATTTTATTCTTCCATGATAATTTTCCATGTATCTATCTTTTGATTTTCTTTTTTCATGACTGAAAGCTATAATTTGGCTGTTGTCAGTGTGACTGACAGATGTTCTTTTGACACATAAACTTATGCTCTAGTCAAGGAATTATGTTCCAAATTCAAGAGCATGTTTATCATTGTTGTTTCTTTGATCCACAGAGACAAGAATCAGGGTTTGACCACCAGGAAGTAGATATGCCATTAGTCCCTGCACCAGAAATGGCAAGATAAAAGCTTATATTCATTACGAATTTTATTTGTTGTGGATGCCAGATTATTAATATCTTTTTTAATTTGTTACTTGTAGCTTCTTCCATTAGAAGAGTTACGGGAGAGACGTCTAACTGACCCTCGCTTGCCAATGTAAGATTTCTTGTTCGGGAGATTTTGTTGGTGCAAAGTTGCTATTTAACTATATATCTGTTTTTGTGTGCAATTGTGTTTGCATGTTATTAAACCGTCTGGAAATTTCTAATTTTATATCAAAACGTATCTTTCTGGACAACAATACAAAATGTTGCTCATAAAATTACAGTGTTTTGTCCATTAAAAGGTTGGGTTACATGAAAGGGGAAACCCATATCCTTTTCATTAATCCATCATTGCTCGAACTATTAGATTTCAACCTGGGACTTCCAAGTCGAAGTAGCTGGTGCTTAATCATCAGTCTCTCCATTGGGACAAACCAAAAGAACTTTAATATGTGGAGAGTTGCTTTTCTAAGCATTGTTTGTCTAAGAATTTTTCTGGCTTCTTTATTTGCCTACTAATAACTAAACATAATTTTGGTAGTAAGTTTTGATTTATGATGACTGAAAAAACGATATACGATAATGGAAGGCAAAGACACCCTAGTAAATAACCTTCTAACAGCCTCAACTAGATGTCAGACTACTTCTGTATCACTTTTTAGACAGGATTTGTTGACACCTGACACCAACTGTTAATTGTTGATTTTTTTGATCAAAGGCTTGTATTTGTTCATTTAAAATATCAAACTAGAAATAAAAATAAAATTTATGGAAACTCGAAATATTCCCTGTAAAATTTGGTTTTACTGTTTGATTAGGAAAAAGCTGGCAAACGATTCTTTGTATCGGTGTTTAAAAAACTAAGACTCTAACTCCTGGTTTTCTTGAGTGCTGTAACATTTAGTCCTGGTTTTCTGACTTTTCTCCATGATGATTTTATGTACCATAATGACAAAATCTATTGCTTCAGAACTTACCGGAACAAAGTGGCTACATCTGAGTTCATTCCCTGGCCCATAGAGATACGTTTCTGTGAACCTAAAATTGCAACAAATCAGACAAAATCTCCTCCCAGGTTAGCCTGTAATGCAATTTTTTGCTTACTTTTTTATGTAGCATGCATGCAGTACTCTGGTGAGAAAAATTTGGAAAGGAACATAATGGTACTTCAGTCAAGTTTCAGCTGTTTTTAACTCCTTATTATCTGAACTTGTTAACACACTATGCAGTTTGAGATACTGGTTTCGAGCGAAGGACAAACTTTCAGATGATCAGGCCTTACATAGGTACATATCTTCCTGTGTTAAAAGTACACTTTTGGTCCCTTATCTTATTTTTAGTTTCAGTTTGGGCCCTTAACTTTTAAGTATCAATTGAGCCCATTTTCGTAATATAGTTTTAGCTTGGTCCCTTAACTTTTAAAACTTTCAATTGAGTCCCTTATCTTTTATTTTTTGTTTCGAAATGGTCAATATGGTCCATTCTTTGTTTTGAAATTATCCCTTGTGTAACAAAAGCTATACCAATTTGGTCATTTTCTAACACAATTTAAACATAAAATACCACATTGAAACTAAAAATCCTAATCCAATACACACCCTAATTAATCCAAGTAAAATTTTAAAAAGATAAGGGACCAACTGAAACTAAAAAATAAGATAAAGAGACAAAAAATGTATCTCAGCCATCTTTCTACTATAGAATTTTCTGGTAACTCCAGTTCATTGAGTGTGTTAGCAAACTTTGTGAGGAGAACTTTTACCGATATGCCAAATGCAATGCTTGTATCGTTTGGAACTCCGTGCCACTGAATGCATGTGAATTCTGGATATGCTTAAATTATTTTGAATTAGGTTGAAATTTGTGTGTCGTGGATGAACAGTTTTTCTCCTTATAAAGGATTAATTGTGTGAGTTTGTAGAAATTTGAGATTGCTGAAAATATCACTTGGTTGTACTAAATGCATTTATTTTATACCTGCATATTTAGATAATATTAGATTGCCTTTTAGTAACAATGGGATGGTCACCTGGGCATACTTACACGTTGTGTAAATTAATTTTTCCAACGATTGAAGAAGATCCATCTGATTTTCTCACATATAATTTGTATCTTGTACTTTGCTTTGCAGGTGTGTGGTGGCATATGCTTCCGATCTAATATTTCTTCAAGTAAGTTTGAATCCACATCGTGGGAAAGGTTTCACGGCACGTGGTGTTAGTCTGGACCATGCGTAAGTATTTGAGTCTTACCAGTTGCATTATAAGTAATTTAGTTGACATTATAATTCATAATATGCAAGGTATGCGAAACAAGTTTTCAAGGCATGAGTTTGATTTCGGGCTTTTTATTGAATGCTTTTTTAATTTTCATTTCAGAATGTGGTTTCACCGACCCTTAAAAGCTGATGAGTGGGTGCTATTTGCGGTGAGTTTCCTTGTTTCTCATGTATAAAACATCGATAACCAAGTCTGGGGTCAACTGCATGGAGCCTTAATGTTTTGTCATGTATTAAATCCAAAGATTAATCATTTGTAGTTAAACATGTTGATTTTCTTATTCTCCATCTAACTATTTGACTCTCGTCCATTTGATTTACGGTATTTTGTTGTTGCTTTTACGGGTCATCTCTACTGATCCCTAAATCACCTAAGATGAGACTTCACTAGCATTTTTACAATCAGAGCTGCCAAAACTTTATCTCTAATGATTGTATTTTGAATCCTATCTTGTTTTGTGTATCCACTCTCCGTCATCCGTAATGATATTCTCATCTTGCAACATTGACTTTGCTTTCTTGTTGGTCCTTTATCGCCCATTAAATTTGCTTACAAGATTATAGGTCTCCTAGTCGTATAGTAAAATTTCACTTTGAACTTCAGGGTTACTTTACTATCTAAAATCACACCTAAAGTATCCATCCATTTCATCTACTTTGCCTAGATTCTATGGTTGAGATATAACTTATACTATATCCTTTTAGTATTGTATAATAGACCAAGGTACTTCAAACATGAGACTACTGTATTGTATTTTCTAACTTTTCACCTTTAAGCTAGTTTCTAAACTTGCATTCCATATAGATTGTTTTATTTCTACCTATATTATGTTTGATTACACTGATAGAGTATGCAAATCAAACTCTTTCTATAAATTTTGGGAAATTAAAGCAAAGGAGTTTTTCATAATGACGTTTTCAGTTGATGATCCAGGAAACAATTAAATTGATAATTTTCAAAAAAAATTCTTCTTTTCACCAAGGTCTACTTCTGAATTCTTTTTTCTTAATCTTCTGTTATATTGATTGAAATTCAATCCACTCTACAGATCTTCACTCCTAGTGCTTATGAAGCACGTGGTTTCGTCATAGGTCAAATGTTCAATCAGAAGGGAGAGGTAAAGGATTATCAAATTACATTGATTCGTCTTGACACATTCCTTGCTAAATGTCTTACAGTGTGCTATTCGGTTGAACTTGCAGCTTCTTGCAACATTGATTCAAGAAGGTCTAACCAGGAACGCTAATCTCCAAATCAAATCCATCAAACCTAAGTTGTGAACTGCTGAGAAATGGAGTAGACAAATGACCTCTGCTTTTATAGTGGATCTTTTTTACCCTTTTTTTTTGTTGGGGACTGAATGTGTTTAAAGATTCAGCTCTGTTATGCAGAAAATGTAATTTAAGTTTTGATTAGGATAAAATATTTATTCAACCAAAGTACCAAAAATCAATTTATTAGATCCCAAATAGTTTTATTTACCTTGATGTGTAACTGGAGGACACGCCTAATCCTTTGAACACATTGTTCTTCCTCTTTGGGCATATTTTTGTTCATTTTTTTGATCAAGGTGCAGAAGTAATAAAGCAAAACATCTTTGGTCCTCAACATGCTATGAATTTTGTAAAAGTTTTAAATTATGTTATATACAATATACATACGCCTATGGTAATATTAAACGGTTTGTTGTTATGCTTTAGCTTTTGTAAATAGTAGTATAATGTTTATAACATTATGCAATGTGTTTTTTTTTTTTTTTAAGGAAACATTATGCAATGTGTTATAAACCTAAATCATTCCATTTCTGTCTTTAATATGTTTGCATTCCATTTCTTTGTCTTCAATATGTTTTTTCAGATTATTTTCCAATTTGTTCCTTATAACAACAGTCATTCCGTCATAAATTATATGTCGTTTTGGGAAGAAAAAATTGTCTCATATTATACATCTTTTTACAATGTCAACAAAACATTAATATTACTTTTTCTATTATATCTTTAATTATTTATTACCCTCTCTTGTTTCAATTCTTTAATTTATATTTCTCATATCATGTGATTTCTTAACTTATGCCTCAAGGACACAAGTTAGCTTTTCCCTAAATTATAAAGGGTAAATATGATTTTAGTTAAAATAATAACGGTAAAAGTGGAACAAAAGATAATAAACTATAAGCTATAAGTTTAAATAATACTTAAAATAACATCTAAAAACAAGCTATAAACTCGTAAAATAAGTTATAAGTTTGTTATGAAAAGATTGTTGCCAATCGGGTCTTTTTTTAGCCAAATGAGCTTATAAGCTATAAGCTAACTTGGTCTTGCCAAACAGATTCTAGACGATTTTTCAAAACTAAAAATTTCATATTTATATATATTTTTTAAATAGTAAATTTGATATTTATATATTATTAATTTTTTGTTTTATTAATACTTAAATATGCAGAGTATAGTTTTAATAATGGTTAATTATTAGAAATGAATAATATTTTTCATGTTTAAAGACATTGAACCTGTTCGTAAAAAAAAGACATTGAATCTGTTTTTCAATTATTAATACATTCAATTTAAGGTAGTTGAGATTAAGGTCAATTTTGATGCCAAGAAAGTCATTTTTTTAATAATTTAACAATTATAAATAGTAAACGGTATAAAGAGTTTTCACCCTAAGTTTTTTATTAGGGGTCCAGGGTCCAAATTTGAAAAGTGCAATTCAGTTAAAAAATTAAATTTTCAAATGCATATACCATTAAAATAAATTAAATATATAACTATTTAACCAAAAAAACTAATATGGGATCAAGTTCAAAATCAAAACTACAATTTAGTTAAGAAAATTAAACTTATTGGATTGGATACGGATGTATCAAAGTTAATCTCTACTACCTTTTTTTTTTTTTTACCAAATCTTTATAGTCAATATTTATTTATTGAGAAAAAAACATTATTTCTTTTTAAATTATTTTAATTTATTTTGTTCCTTAATTGTAACATGACCCAATCCAATTATTGATTAAACCGTATAAGCGTTGATTTTCAGTCAATCAAAGGCATCTAATCAATGAAATATTCTCCTAAAATTGATCCCCGGATAATAATTATCCATAATATTAAAATTTTCTTTGACATTTATCTCTGGAAAGTATTTTAATTTGATTGATATATATGGATACCGCTAATGTTTCCAAAAATATAAAAAATATTGAATATTTCTCTTACATGTAATGGCATATCCTAATAATTATATAGGCATTTTCTTTTTTGGTAAGAAATCATCAACAATTTTTTTTTATGAGTAAGAAGTCATTGGCATAAAATCCACTTGATTTCTTAGAAGTACTATATAAAGTAGTGTACTTACTTAATCTCATAAAGTCAGAACCTAAGTACCATAGGTTGGATAAAAAATCTGAAAAATGGGTGCAAAATTTTTGTTTGTGTTGAGCTTACTAGTTTGTATTGCAGAAGCACACCGTCAAATTCAAAACAAGCTTTTCAATGTGATCAATTATGGTGCACGTTCTGATGGAAATACCGACAATAGTGCGGTAATTTTACATGTTCATTCCTTCTTATTTTTCTTTTAAATTCTTACAATTGCAATTTTGATTTTGATGAGCTAACTATAATTTGTTATTTTCTTATGAAGGCATTTTTAAAAGCATGGAGTGATGCATGCAGATGGAGTGGAAAAGGAAAAGCAACTGTTTTGATCCCACAAGGGACATATATGCTTAAGGAAGTTGTATTTAGTGGTCCATGCAATGCTTGGATGAACTTTCATATTGAAGGACTATTGAAAGCTCCAAGTGATCCATATTCATTTAAGAATGGTGATTGGATAAATTTTAGATATGTTAACAAATTAACTGTTGGTGGAGGTGGTATATTGTATGGTCAAGGATCTTCTGCTTGGAAAACTAACGATTGCAAAAAGAATTCAAATTGTCGCTCGCTACCAATTGTAAGTTCATTTTTTATACAAATCAATATTATTACTAACATAAACTCTCTAAAAAAATTACATTTTTTAGCAGGCTAATCTTCGTTCCTAATTGTTCATTAAAATTTTATATATTTTGGACAGACGATGAAATTTGACTTCATCACCAATGGTTATGTCCATGACATGCATTCTATCGATAGCAAACAAAGTCATTTTGTGTTATTTGGATGTGAAAACATGTTACTTAGAGGACTGAAAATAACAGCCCCCAAAGATAGCCCCAACACAGATGGTATTAAAATAGGGATGTCAAAGGGAATAAATATTTCAAGTGTGAACATTGGAACCGGCGATGATTGCATTGCTATGCTCTCAGGTACTAGGAATGTTCGAATTTCAGATGTTTTTTGTGGTCCTGGTCATGGAATTAGTGTCGGAAGTCTTGGTGGGAATGAAGGTGAAGAAGATATTGATGACATTGTTGTTAAGAATTGTACCTTTAATGGCACAAGTAACGGTGTTAGAATCAAATCGTGGGAGTCTCAATTGAAGAAAACTTTGGTTGTTTCTAATTTTACATATGAAGATATTGTGATGAATAATGTGCAAAATCCCATTGTCATTGATCAAGATTATTGTTCACATCCTCCATGCATCAAAAAGGTTTGTTCTTGTATTCTACGTTTGAATATTATTCGTTTATACCCAACTTACTCTTTTATAGATTTGAGTTCTCTATAGACAAATACCTCTAAATTTTGGATACCATATTAATTTATGTCAATAATTTTTTGTAGGGGGTTTCAAGTGTGCAAATAAGCAATGTGGCTTACAAAAATATTAGAGGAAGTGGAAATACAAAAGTTGCAGCAAGTTTTGAATGCAGTCAAAATAAACCATGCCAAAACATTAGAATGGAGAATATTAATTTGTGGCCTTCTGGTCATAGTAAAAAATTAAACAATGTGTGTTTATTTGTTAAGGGTGCTACTTATGGCACACAAAATCCCCCTTCTTGCATAAAATAGTGGAGTTATTTCATTTAGGATTAGAATATCATCTGTTCATTAATTATCTCTTTATTAACAAAAGGATTCTATATCGTTGTAATCTTGGTAACGATAACTTTACATCAATAACAACATTTTGAAATGTTTCATGAATGAAATAAGGGTCTTGTTAACGAGTGTTTTCGGGACACTCTTTAAACATGTTAAATTAATAAATTATTCTTTAAAAATGTCAAAGTTTTCAATTTCCAATGCACTGAAGGCACAAACTTTCATAAAAAATTACCATTTAAGGCCCTTAACTAGTACCCGGGGACACACTTTAACATTTCCCATAAAATAATCTGCATTTTTTATGGTATGAAACCTTTTTACAGGAAGAATAGTGTCATCTAATAGCCAATTATTAACATTTATTGTTGTTGTTATTATTTTTATGGTTTCACAAAGATTATGATTTTTTTAGGAAAAAAAATAAAAAATATTATAACTTAATAACACTCACAAGGTGAGTGTCAAAAAAGAATCAAAAGTTGGAAAAAGAAAGAAACTTTTGTACTACACTTTTTTAGAAGCAATTTGAATATATTTTTCTCTTATTAGTTTTTATCTAATAATAAATGCTGTAAAAAAACATGAAAGAATAAAATAAAAGGTGTCTGAAAATAAATTTTATAAAAAAATGTAAAAGAATTATGTTATTTGTGAACAATGAAGGTTCCACACGTCTATGTGCCTCAACAAAAATCAATTTCTCATTCATTGTTACTCAAATTGTAAAAAGTAGCAAATTTGCATGAGACATTGTCACAAGTGGTGACAGGTTTGGATTGTTTTCAACAAGTTTTTCATATAAGTTCAAACCTTAATACAATCATCATACAAAAGAAAGAAGGAAGAAAAAAAAAGTATTATGCAACAATGATACGTGTATCTGAACACCACTATAATACAAATAATTTACTCTTCAGATTGATAAGCATTTACAACTAATTACATTGTAATCAGAGACTAATTTCGGTATAGAAGAACCTGTTATCGCCCTTCCCATATTTCCAATATCACCAACATCAACAACCACAGTGCTAAGCCCTTTTCCAATAATATAAATGCTTTTACCAACTGCAACAAGTTGGCAGGGTGGTCTTGTAAGCAAAGGTGACAACTTACAGACCAGTATCCACTCGCGTCTCTCTTTATGCCACATCGTCAACCTAGTACCCGAACTCTGATCCAAAACAAAAGGGATTCCGTCAACAACAACTGCAGGACCTCTCCATCCTGAAACCATGTCGGTGTCTGCATGCTGCCATGTGCCATTTGATGGTTCGTATACAACGGCATACACATGAGGTGTTAAAGGAGATTCGCCACCTCGGATGTATATTTTGCCGTTCATAACCATTGAATCTTCAATTTCGGGAACGATATTAGGATCTCTGTGAGATGTCCAACCATTTGTGCAAGGATCAAAAGTATCCCAAGATTGAGGATCACTTGAATTTGAACCAATGCCGCCAATAGCATATAGTTTTTCGTCCATTGCTTCACAAGCAAAGTAGCACCTGGAAAGAAATTGTGAAGGAATGGTGATTCTTATATTAAAGTAGGGGCTAATGACAGATAATATCAAGCACTTTTAGCTTTGAATAGGTAAAAATTGACCAACAAAATACATAGAGATCGTTTTTTGACTATAATTTCAAGAGAACATGGGGCCAAAGTAGGTATTGATGAAATAGTTGAGCACAAAAAACAAAACTTCCACTTTCATTGCAGGCTTCAAAAAAGATGAATTACAAAAAGACAGGTGTGCTTTAGGCATGAGGGGATAACCTTATTCCTTAATAGTAGTAATATAAAACAAGTCAAGCATAAATCAATAACAATTTATGAACTAATAGTTCCTCGTTAATGATATTTTGCCAAGTAAAATATACAAGCATGTGAAAGAGTTTTAAAGTAAATCAGAACTGTGTGCAAAATAATATAGTTTGATATTTAACTAGCACAAAAAAGGTTCACATTTCATAGTGAAAACAGAAACTCCCCCCCCCCCCCCCCCCCAAAAAAAAAAAAAAAAGAGAAGGAAAATCAAATTAAGATCTGCAACACATTTTCGAAGGTAAGGGACAACATAAGTCTTCAAGCCTGCCTAAGCATGCGAAAAATCAAATACTAAAATACTATATTATATATAATGCCGCACCTAAATCTTATGCAACTGTAGGAGATTCTATTACTATTAGAAGCATTAACTTACCAGCTCCAAGGTTGTTCCTCGTAAAAAATATGAACACGAAAGGAACATATGGAGGAGTGAAGGCTGACAAGGTACTTGACAAAATATGAGTTAAGCTACAGTCAACTCATAATTTTCCTTCCTCCGTATTCCCATTAACCTTATTTTCAATTTTCATTCAAAATAAAAACTTGTCGATCCAAATATTTATTTCCAAGAGAATACTAAGACAATGTTTACTCAAAAAACATTTTCAGTTTTTGTTTTCTATAATTTGTGTTCATTTTAAATTGCTAACGAGAAAATGGAAGACTCGCGTAGTGAACAATTGTGATGGAGAATATGGGAAGCAAGTTAGGAAGAATAGATTTTCAGAAACAATGACAACAATGTTTTGGCATTTTCAAAATTTCTGAAAAATGATAGATCTGTTTTCAAATATTGTATAAGAAAATGGTGAGGAAATTGGATACATTTTTTTTTTTATGTTTATTAGTTCAAGTGACTAACTTAGCTTCCAAAGGGACAGATGTGAGGATATTTACCTAGCAGTTGACAAGGAAGCAGCTTCAACCCACAAGTTCAAAGAAGCATTGTATGAATAAACTTCGTCAGTAGCATCTTCAGACCAGCCACAGCCACCCAATAAGAAGAGCTTATTTCCCAAAGCTTCAAAACCCATTCCTTTCCTTTTCATTACGTGAGGTGGAACCCCATGAATGAGCTTCCAGGATTTTCTTGACGAGGTAGGATCCAAAACATAGCAGTAAACATGATCCAATTTATCCCTGCACAAAGCATAGATCCACGTCTCATCAAGTTTATGCTTTCTACGATAATAAAGCCACTCTTCGCTGCAAACTAAGTCCTTCCATCTTTTTGAAACAGCCTTCAGGACCGAATGATATTTTCTAGGCACTCTTGCCAGACACAAAAGAGAAATATCATCTGGAAGACCACAAATCAATGGAGTATTATTAGTGACTTCTACTTCATCAACATTATTTTCTGACACTTCCCTGTCATCTAAATGCTCCATTGGTATATTAATTCAAAAGACCTGAAAAATAAAAATGTACATCTCAGAAAAGCTGATGCCAAATCATCATTTCAATTCATTTGTGTACATTGTATGTCAAGGATCTAAGCCATTATGTTCCCAAACTGAAATTCTAACACGTAATCAACAAACTCACGATAGATCCAGCTCTTAAAGTCAAAAGAACAAGCTCAAAGCATGACAAGGTTCACACATTTAACATTTTTAAGGTTTGATATTCTCATCAAGACATAGCATAATCATATGACTTGGTGTTTTTATTATATTCATTTCGATCAAGTCAATAGAAGTCTCATGAAACAAACTGCAGATCGAATAATACGCACATTTTACTTAACATATCAAAGACCTAAACATTATTATCCAAATGTTGATAGTTTTTAAATTTCTTCCTCAAACAAAATTCATCTCTTTCTCTTTGCAATGTAACATACTAACATGTATATGGCTTAAGCATGATATTATGAAATGAAAAATGATCCCTTTATGCGAGCATTGAAATTCAACCTAAAATCCCAAAATAGATGAAACAAAAGATACCATTTAACTTGATCAAAATAAAATGACATGATTAAATTACATCTACTACATATTTTCCACAATTGAATTAATAAAACCTAGGTTCAGAGAATTTTCCCCCAATTTGTTTATCGCTGTAATTGAAAGCAAAGGTTGAAAATTGAGATCTAAAACGAAAAAGTTAAATCAAATTTGGTTTCAGGATTGAAAAAGTATAGAAATTGAAAGTAAATTATGAAACTCACCAACACGGAATTAGGGATTTCGTCTGAAAATCGCACTGCAAGATAAGAGAATGATTGTTTGATTTTAGTCCTATAATAATTAATTAATTTCTTATAAAATAAAATATTAAAGTTATGATTAAATATATATTTGGAACAAAATATCACAAGCGTCTGGGTGGTGTAGTCGGTTATCACGCTAGTCTCACACACTAGAGGTCCCCAGTTCGAACCTGGGCTCAGACATAAATTTTTACTTCTAAACAACAAGAACAAAAAAAATAATAATAAATAACTTGCATGTTTTTTTGGAGATTTTTTTTTTAATTATGGAGAAGTAGGGTGTCCGGGGTTCGAACCCGGGCTCCTGCATATAATATGTAATATTTTTACCAACTGAATTATGCTTCGGGGATTTTTTATAAACTTTAAGAAAATGAAAAGGAGACACATTTTCTCCTTGCCAAACGACGGTTTCACAATTTCAACTTCCAAGTTCTAACGAGTAAATAATAAACAAACCATGGATCTAGTTTTATCACTTTCCTGGAAAATTGTCACATTGAATTTCCTCGTAATTTCTTGGGAAAGTTCAATCAAATGCATGAACCTAACCATCATCATCTTTGCTAAATTAAAAACTACAGTGCTTGGATTCTCTTTTCCACTTTGTTTTCCTGTGTGAAATGCATGTGCATCAATTATAGCATTGGAAAATAATACATGTTGGAATATCGTAATATTGGATGTTCTATTTATTTTTACTTTTTAGGGGAAAATATTATATGTTCTATTTATTTGTATTTCAACATTAAAGTCGGTATATTTTTTTGTATTATTATTAATCAAATTAAATAAAAAGATAATAATATTTTTTCTTATAAAAAAAGCTAATAATATAATCAATCAGATAGTAACTAATTAATTGACTTGAGCTCAAATATAAGTGAGAGTTATTTAAGCAAAGAAACATGCAACACTTTGTTTTGAGAGTTTATGTCTAATAAAAAGATTAAGAGAGAGATTATAATGTTGATTTGGTGGTTGGAGTAGAAGAGACAATGAGTGAAGTGATACTTAGTTTTAGGTTCTATTCTCAACTCATAAACTAACAAATTAACATGGAACGTAGTTTGTTAAAAAAAACATACAATAAAGAGTTATTGAGAGCACATTTGGAGCGTCTTAGACTCTTAGAAATTTAAGTTTGTCTTTCGTTTTTCAGGTTAATCGATTTGATAATGTTAAGCAACATGATCCATTAGTTTGTATTTTTTCAAAAACACTAAACATGTCATGTTTCCGTAGATTTAAACTCAAATCTAAGCTTATCATATCTCATTCTTTTTAATCAGCCCACATGTCCTTGAAAATCTAATCATCTTATTTCTTCTAATCAAGAAACTAAACCTAGATCATAAATATCGATGATGGCATCTTAAGTTTAAAGTAACTGTTAGTGGTAATCGATAATTGATTCCAAATCGGGTAATGGGTGGCATTACTCACCCATGATGCCAAATGAGGCATTTTTTTTTACAAAACCTTTTGAATTGAAATTATAATTTTGGAGTATATAATGAGAGCATTGGGACTCATTTTAAAGTTTTTAATGGGTAGTATGAATATTTTAGAAAATGTAATTGAATTTAAATAATTTTGAATGTGTGAAGTAATATAAAATAATGGGCGGGATTCATTTATAACAGCAAATAAGATATCGTTAGATTCGTCTCGATGAATATTTTCAAAATATCAAATTTTCATGATTTTTTCTAACATATAATCAAGATATTTAAGCTCAAAATTATGCATTGGAATGTGTAATGGAGTCAACTATGTCATGTATTAAGGGACGGAGGGAGTAGTATGTTTGTTTTGCCACCTATAACCAGTTCTCTAGAGCATCCGCCAATTTAGAGGCCCGGTTGCAATCTTGACAATTTTCATTAAAAATAAAATAAAAAAAATCTAACACCTCTTATAGCGATAAATAATTAAGTTATAGTTAAATATATGAGCATTGGTTCAAACATGACTTTTATATACAAACAAATAGACTTTTACCTACGAAAAAATAACATTTAGTGATAGATTAAAAGTGTTATTTTTTTATCCTACACCCCAACAATTATACCCTTATCCCTACAAATATTTGGGGCCCCCATAAATCGGAGGCCCAATTCCATAGAGCTCTTTGCTCTTGCCAAGGAACGACCCTGCATAAAGACACATGCTATTACACTTTAGAGCATTAAAAAGAGTATAAGACATGTTTCGAAACACACTGTTAATTTAATTGTTGTTCATACTTATTACCAGTTTCAAACCAAAAATCCAGTCAAGGTCATGAATAAGATTGAAACAAATTCAGATTGATTTTAGGTACCATATTCTCAGCAGAACAAAAATGATGATTATAAAACATGAGAAATACTCAAGAACAAAAGTGATGATTATATAACATGAGAAACAATGAAAAGTAAATGTCAATAATCCTCGTTTTTCCATGAGCTAAATTTTGGCATTTGTGTTTTATGTATAAGACGCAGGTTTGACAACCATTATTCTTTTTTGAACAGTTGACAACCATTATTCTGAAATTATGATATGTCTTCACTATAAACAAAGTATTGATGATGTCTTTACACTAAAGGAACATAACTCTCGCAACATAGATCAACAGATGTGAGATGAAAACAGCCACAAAACACTTCATATTGTTAGATAGTTTAACATGTAGTAATCTGAAATAAGGTCGTTAGATAAGTAAAATCTAGTCCTAAATATCGTCTTAGAGAGAGCTCAATCACTTGGATCTAATCACCGTTTAAAATTGATCACTTGTGTATGCTTATCTCGTGATAAACAAATGTAAACACAATGATACCCTTGAAGTTTGGTTGGATATGTACCCATCTTCCAATCATTAAATGTCATGTCATATTTTTATATTAATTTATATTAAAATAAATTCAATGTTAAACAACTTTTGGTTATGAAGTAAAGGTAGCTAAGCAAACTCCAAGGTATCTAAGAATTTAAAAAAAAAAAAAAAAAAGTCGCTTGATAAATTAAATATCAAGGACCTAATAAGGTTGAAAAAACATAATAATGATTAGATGTATAAGCATGGCTCAATTACACTTAAAAAGAAAACATGTCTCAATTAAATCATTAATATAGAAATAAGTAACGACAAAACTGAAAACGCACAAAATCATATGAAAATTTCATAAACATGTTGATACAACAATGAAGTGAAGTTAAAATGATTAAACAATAAAATATCAGACTCAGTACTATGAATATCAACGATACTTATGTGATGCAATTTTTTAGTCTATTTCATTATGCATGTTACATTCATTGCAAGTTTCATTTTATCTTCATATTCATTGACAACACTTTGCCTAAAAACGATAAAGGTTCTCACTATCTTGAAATCAACTCAATATCAAACATTGAAACTCAGTGCTCAATCTCAAGATGAAGAAAAACAAAAAGGGATATCATGTACAACCAATTGCAGCTAGCTAGCTCAATATCACTAGGTGAAACCGAAAATAGGTCTTTATGTCATTCATTCATATGCTAGCTCAATCCAATTCTTCCTGATTATATCAATTATGTTGAACAAAATTTTCTCATTTGAATTAATCAGTTTGTCTATTGCCTGAAATAATATGAGAAAAATTCAATGTAACAATTTGTGAACTAAAAAAATAAAATAAAAAACATCAGAGAATAGTGTTGGCCATACCATGTTCTTCATGTTATAAGAAATACTTAGTTCACAATGTGAACCAAACACACTTGATAGAGAGCAGCTAGGAATCTCTTTTTTCAATTCAACTAGGGCATTTGATCTTTGATCTCAACATCTCTTTCACCTCACTAGATATCTTTTGCATCTTCTTTAACTCTATAACTTTCAAAGATATTTTATGAACTTCCATATGATAATCCTTATCAGACATCTCTGAAATTGTCTGGAAATAACATAGCTAGTGAGATATTTTTTGCATCTTCCTTAAATTTTTAACTTTCAAAGGTATTTTATTACTTCCATATGAACTCATAATTATAATATAGCTTAAGGAGGGGAATACCTTTTTAGCAAAGTAAGAGTTGGGCACGCATATGAGAATGTTTTGAGGAGTCAACACCTTCGTCCGAAGTAAAGCAATTTCAATAACCTCACCTTGGATCTCCCCAACCTGCACAATATCCAACAGATTTAGGAGTCCACTGAAATACCACTGAAAAGATTCTAACTTCTACCTTTATTTTCTGTCCGGTTCCAAATGGTTTAGATAATTGAATGGAAATACCAGTAAGAAGATTGTCAACCTCGCTACCACCCATAGCAGCAACAGCTGGACAATGGAAGAAATATAGCATGATAATGAAAATTACAGTATATTCTCTTTAAAATTAACTGCCTCCTAGAGCATGCAACATACTCAACTGCCGTTGTTGGAGCTAGGTATTCAGGACTGCAAAAACAAAATTTGTTACTAAAAGTACAATTATCTGGGTGAGTGGATCACTTACAAGCCTGAGAATATCAAAAAGGTAACAAGGCTCAGGAGGGGATAATCCACTGCATACTAAGCCCATTTAATTGCATACCAAACCCATTTAATTGGCTTCTCAGACCAATTTACTATATAATATTGTCTGGCTTTGTTGCAAGACTTTCTACATTTTGCTGCTGAGTCTTCCTTATAACCGATTGTATTAGGAACCAACTTAACTTACAACAATGGTTGGTACAACATGAATTGGAACACCCGACTTTTGTTCACTGTAACGCCCTATTTCTATTAAAGCGATAAAACACGCGAATAAAACATTTATTTAAGAAATAGACGCTACATCTACAATAAAAACCAAATCAACATGCATATATATAAAAATTCTCAACAGTCGTAACGGATATAAATCATACATCTCCAAAGTATACATGTCATAAGATCAATTTACATCAACATAAAAATCTCCAAGTCCCGACACATGGGCAAAATCTCAACAACATAAATCCAACAAATACATAAATACCAACGTCCTAATCAGAGCCTAATCTAAGACTCCAAGAAACGATAACGGAGATGCTATCCAGGCAATCACCAAAAGCAAACTAATCATGCACTTTGTCTACCCATCCATAGAGACAGGTAGGCGGTCGAAACCACTGGGGTAAGCTTCACATCAAACATGATATATATATATATATATATATATATATAACCATCCCTCCTAGAATACTAGCATCACATGATTATTATCCCCCATTCCATACACCTCAAACTATCATATTACTAACATAGCATAGCAAGCATACTTAACTCAACAAGTACAATTCATCATTTCAAAGTTATAAGCAAGCAATTATCATTATCAAAGGAATCACTACATCATGTATATATATATACAATTCTCACCTCATCATTATTATCAAAATAATTATCATCAAATTGATTCACCGAGTATATAAGCACAAACAAGTAAGACATGCAATTAGAGCATAACTCAATTATTTACAATCATCAACAAGTCTATAATTGTACATATACACCAATCCACATAGATCACAACATTCAACAAATTTCACCAATGCACAAATTCATCAAGTCACATATTCAATTATGACACAATTCATCAACCAATCAATTACAAATGTCACAAGTATGTATTCATCAAACACACTCATCATCAACAATCATAATTCACATGCAACAATTAAGACTCATGCCAATATTATATGCGCCTAATTCCGAGACATATATGCACGTGGTATCAAATCACCTCAAGGTCGTCCTATGATTCGAATACACATCAATTCGCGGGCTCCGCTATTATCGGCTATATTTAAATAGGTTTGAGGTTGAATCATATCATTTTTTTCTATCTTTCAGTCAAAAAGTTGAAGTAAAAAAAATATTTTGTGTTCAAAAAAAAAAAAACCAACAATTACCATTTTTTTACCCATGATACAACAAAAACATCATATGTAAGATTTCACACCCGTCTTACATTATCACCGAACTAAAAGAGTAACCCTCTTTTACAACATCAAGACTCAACATGACTATGATGCATGGACATACAAGCAAAGACTCGACAATGCAAAATCACATCATAATATTCAACAACAATATAAAGAATAACCTCCATTTATATTGATCACCTCAACAACAATTGTATTATCAAGTATTTACGTCCACACAATCAATCAAGTCATAAATCAATTAAGAGTCATCACCACATCACCATCAATCATTTAGCATATATGTAATCACCAACAAAATCACCATCACTTAACATATATGCATTCACCGACAATATCACAATCAATTAACATATATGTATTCACCAACAATATAACAATCAACCAACATATATGCATTAATCAACATCAACTATATCATATAGTTCAACAACTCCATACTATTTCTCACAATTCAAGTGAGGAGAAGATACAACAATTTATGATAAACATCATATTCAACACCTAGCAATCATTCACATACCTTCATTTAATCATAACAAACTATCCTCAAAAGATTTGACAAGTATTTGGTCTTAAAGATTATTTTCGACAAAGTTCGTCTCTCAATTTACAACTTTAAAATAATTGAGACAAATGAACCAAAACCAAGTAATTAAATTCTAGGGCCTCGACTATGTATACACTTAGATCACATATGAATGTAGTTGAATATACATGTGCTTTTCACCGGCAGACCACGACAAATGAGAGTTGTTAAGAAAACACAAAAACTGTTTTGAAACAATTATTTTTTAATATTAGAAATTTGACTACACAATTTGAAAACATTACCACTTGTATGATTGAATGTATTTAATGTTGAAGAAGTGATAAAAATTAAAATGATAACAAATTAAATTGTTTCAAAATTATTAAAAGGTTTCTTTTAAAAAGTTTTTATTATATTTATTTTCTTAATCAATGTCTAGATAAAACACTTATTAACATTTTTCTATAAAATATGAAACATTATAACCTAAACCACCTAAAATATACTATAATATATAGAATATGTCCCATTTAAAAACTAATGACAGTTGTTAAGAAAACACAAAACTTCTTTGTTTCCTATTGCTTTAGCACCAGCAGTTTTGGCTAGCTTATACAAGGATTTGCGTTAATTGAATGAGAGAATTGTTGGTTTGAAAAACTGTCCGACAAAAGGTGTTAAATTTCCATTGAAGTTGGAGGTTGATGTGCAATCACCCATTTACTTGGTTCAAGTTTGGGTTTGGGAGAGGTTCAAAAATTTGCAACCAAAACCCAAGTTGATCAACAATGGAGACCATGTACTGATGAGGTGGCATTTGGTTAAACCCTTGAAAATTGATAATGTGAGGTTGGCATTAGATTCAGCTAAGGATGATTTTCTTTGGCGCCCATATGTTCAATATGCCGATAAGTTTGAAATGTTTTATCCAAATGATGAAACTTTGGTACCGCTTAAGAAGGATTTGGATAAAAAAAATCTCTCATTTGTTATGTCATTGAGAGTTTCCGAGCTAGTTGGTTTTGAGTCTATTGAGCAATATCTTCCACATAGAGTTGCTATGCAATTTGGAATGGATCAAGATGTTCCAGCTTGTGTGCCTAGATTCAATGAGAATGAAACCATTGCTTGGAAAAATTACTGCAGACCCTTATCTGATGCAAGTTTATTCATTCCATCTAGATTTTTTGATGCCGGTGTTACCACACGTTATGCAACGTGGTGGAAGAGAAGTGCAGGTTCATCAACATGTACAGCTCATGCTGAGATTCCACTTGAGTTTCTTCATCCTAAACTTGTTACTTTTGGAAAGCCTTGTGACTATAGTTCAAAAGCTAAGGGAGATGATATTGTTGATGGTGATGTTGAAGATGGCTTGAATTCTGAGAAAAACTCTGTTGATATTGTTACCGGCTCTGATAATTCTGTTGAAGATGGTTTGAATGCTGAGAAAAATATGGCTGTTGATGGTCCTTCTCCTTTGTTATCTGTTGCTGAGGATGGTAACCATGTCTTCGAAGATGTTCAGTCTAAAGATGCAGATCAGAGCATGGAAGCAAGGCTGTCAAATGACGATGTCTGCGAAGCTGAGACTCCAACTGAAAGGTATAGCTTTTTATCTGAAGCAAGCATTGCAGATCTTGAACAAAGAATCAGCCAGCTCGAGATAGCGCATACAAAACTGAAGACGAAAAGGTTAGGCCTCAGTTGAAAACAATAATGGCTCATAAAACTAAAACCTTACAAATTGTTTACATGATTCACTTGTTTCTTACGTCTTATACCCTTCTATTATGTTATTTATTATATCATATTAATTTGGTACTTTGTTCTGCTTTTACTTCATTAGCCCAATATGAAACTATATTAATGGCATTGAAAGTAATTTGAAATTCAAATTTTAATGGCATTGAAAGTAACTTGAAATTCAAAGCATGTGCTGAAATCTATATTGTATTGTTCCAGTTGGGAAATCTAAAACATCACCACTTTCATTTGTTATAGTAAAATCTATTAATGGTGGCATTGAAAGTTATTTATGCTCACGTCAATTACCGTTAAATCTGTAAAACTGACATTAGAACCTAGTGGATCCAGCTCAAAAAATGTTAAGTTATTGTTGGTTCAAACCTCAATCAGGCGGCAATGGCACAAGTCAAGTATTACTTCAACTGACATTATAATATGCTTTTCTTTGATTTATATCAAATTTTTAATCCTAAAAGGAAGGAGTAAAAGCACAAGTCAAGTATAACTTCAACCAAATTCTCTTTTTAATACATGTTAAAGAAAAAGCCTATTCATTAAGATTGTGAGTAACACCCTAACTAAGTGCTGTGTTACATTGCAGGCAACGCAGACGCAGGTTGTTACGGTGAAGCCACTTGACAGAAATGGATTTCAACGGAACAAGGAATTTCTCGCAGAGTTTTTAGCTTTTTGTCTTTTGCACCACCTTAATCTTTTCAACTTAGTAGAATTAATTAAAGATGGCAAGGTTTGTCCGGTCACAGTTGACAACAAGACCATATGAATTATGAACTTTTATTTTGCTGGTCAGCAGTTTTATTGATGGTGGTTAGACAAAATGATTGAGTTGGCTTTTAATTTTATGAATCTATATGTATTTCACTCGAAATGATTTGGGGAACATGCTTTTCATTTTACATATTTCGTATCAAAAGATATGTCTGTCCTATAATGGCTATTGATCACTATTGGATCTTCATTTCACTGCAATAACTTCAGTGCCTTATTTGTTTGCTTAGCTGAGTGGTTATCACTAATTTGACTTGCCTAGAATATAAGTATCATGCTTCTTGAACTTCACTTTCTTATTCAGTTCAACTTTTAGCTATGTTTGTTTCATTTTAATTTGAAATTATACTATTTTCTGTTGGCTGAAACAGTTTCAGGTCACCCTTTTTCTTTCTTACAAAATAATGCAGTTACCATTTTTCTTTGATTCATTCATATGATATCTATCATATAGAGTGGATGAAAAAAAGAGTAAAACTTGTGCAGAACCTGTCATGGTTTTTCTTCCCACACCAGCCTCTCTTCTTTGTCTCATAAATTTCAATTTGAATGTCCAAAGTATGTAGCTCTTCACAGTTCCCCAACAACCTGAGCCACAAGAGATGTTTTGTGTGAATGTCAATTTGTTTTGTGGTTTCCGTTCTCTGCTACAGTGACATTTTTTAGCTTGGTTTTTATTTTAAGTTTATGTTATATGATAAAACCTTATGGCGTCGTTTAATCCATTCACCGATGCCATTTACAAGGATAAAACTTGGTTCTTGTTATTTTGGATACTTGCCTTGTTATATCTTATTGGCACCTCTTGGTTGCCATAGTTGTCTCTGATTTTAATTCTCAGTTAATTCTTAGATTTTGATTCTTCATTGCAAATAATATAAATAAATTTCTGAAATTTGAGAAAAATATACTCATAAGTTTTTATTGAATGGATTTCAAATGTAATATGAAATGTCAAGTCTGAAATCATTGCATGTGGTTGTGAGAGTCTGTCTGAGGTAATGTTGCTTGAGAACAATTTACCACATGACCCGACTAAGTTATCATATATCTAGACCAGATTTGAAGGTCACTCACTCTGTTTAGCTCTTATATGTGTATACGATGACCAACTTGAGAAAAATAAGATGAAAAGCTCTCAATTCTTAAACTTGAGCTCGAGAAAAATGCTTAGAAACTTAAGATCGACCTTGAGCGTGAAAAAAATGCGTAGAAATCAAGATCAAACTTGAGCTCTTTATATGAGTTTTGCAAATCAGCCCTATTTTAACCCTTTTTGCATGGAGTTTGGCAAACTGGGTATGCCAACTTGGGTTAACTTCAAATTATGTATATAGACTCAAGTAGGGAATATAAACATGTGGGAAGTAGTTTGAACTCAAAAGCTTATCAGGTTCAGAGATGATGCACAAATTAACTGAAGGCATTTGTTAAATTCCTAACTTCTACTCTTTCAAACTATAGTACATTGATACATACCTTCTAAATTTCCAATTTCTGCATTTATATTTCCAAACCAGAAGATTAAGCTTCTACACTGCATGCAATTGCAGACCAATTTTAAAACCATGAACATACATAGATGGAAGAAAACATATAATATTAGGCATGTACACTACTAAGATGACAAACCACACCTTCCTTATACTTGACTCAATATTACACACACTGAAACCATAACAGTGCAAATAAAAAGAAAGTTAAGCATCAAATTAAATATGAAAAAAAAAAAAATCTTTCTGGTATATTTGATAATCATTAAATTATGGAAAACTTGCAATATAATATGCATATGAATAACTTGATAACTTTTTTTTATTAACCTCTTGGGTGAATGCTTTGAGAATAGATTACAAAAGCAATTAATTATTCATTCCTCCAAAAGTAAAAGCATTTTACTTATAAATTACGATCCGCAAATAAACAAATTCGGCTTCAACCTCAATGTCTTCAATTGTTTGGGTGCTTAAATCAAACAAAGCTAGCTCCTTATTTTCTTGTGTAGAAAATAAGGCTCTCTTTATTCTTATTCCAGCCCTGATAGGACGCATGAGGCAAGTTAAAGGTTCAAAAACAAGAGTTTGGTCCGCGATTCCTTTACACTAAGTTTATCCAAAATCCATATGTGAAAAGCGGCCATGGCAACAATATAGATGAAAGCAACGATGCTCGTTTAACACCACCAAGTGTATCTGCCACCTGCTACATAATATGTCTGAGTCAGAGGGTAATTGTTGCAGTTTTTTCAATGAATGTTTTAAGACCGAATTATAATTATGGAAAATGTGGAATTTTATATGGTTAAGTAACAGTCTTTTTTAATAAGCTTAAGTAACAGTCTTTTTTAATAAGCTTAAGTAACAGCATGTAGAGTGGAATATGGATTAGCTTACATGCTTTCAAATTGCTAATTACATCATATGTAACGATGACCAATAGGGTCTCATCACCAACATGCCTAAGTAACCTCAAGTTGAGACTTGAAACACTGTGAACAACGTGATTAAGAGGTTGAGCCTTGCAGTAATTTCTTTTTATCTGGTTTGTTGCCGGCATCGAAGGGAGGTCATCTCCCCCGTGATAGAAAGTTCTTTAAACAAAAAAAATGGTCTCCCCGTCAAAGGGAGGTTATCTTCCTATAATTGTTTGTTTAGTGAAGTAGCTCTACAGTAAAGGTCTTGTATACCATACACCAATTTGTTGTGCACTACCTTACTACTTTACTGAACAAACAATTATAGGAAGATGGACCATTCTAAAAACAAAAATGCAAACAGCAGTTCAAAAAGCCGATGCCTATAAACCTACAGTTCAAACTAAGTATACACTGATAAACCACCAAAACTAAGATCTGGATTGATGAGTTTATATTTACATGATTATGGATTTGTGATATATACTGACCCACTACATTAGCAGAATATACTCCTAAAGCACTATGGATGGATTTGAGGCAATTTCCTAAAGAAATTGTCAATCTAGTGCAAGTGTAGCACAATCTTCATGATTAAATACATGATATAAAGTAATATTATTTTTAGAGTTAAATATGTTTTTATTCCATATAAATATATCAGTTAATGCAGTTATAGTCCCTCTAAATTTTTTCACTAAACAAGGGTCATCTGAATGTTCTTCGTCAACAAATTTGAAAAGTGATATAGTTATAGTCACTAAAAACTTTTTAACCTTTATTTTATGAAAAGATAAATAAGAAATGATTTAGTTTGTATGCACTGACAGTGTAATTTATTTTTTTTACATGTGTATCCAATCAAATCACACAACATAGATATTTATAAACATATTTTAGAAATCAATTGATAAACATGAACTATAATTTGTTTAGATGTATAGATAAACAAAGTTTTACACTGTCGGTGTATAGATATTAACCTCGTTAAGAAACGAAGTTAAACACATTTTTTGAAATAAAGTCTCTATATATCTATCTACATATTTAGGACAAAACAAAACTAGTACCTTAACATACATGGACAAAAGTAGTACTAGATTGAGTGAAGGACAATTTGGTACAACGTTAATTACTACTACAAACACTACATTACCATATTAAGCAACCATTTTTCAAAACAAAACCAAATCTTTTCTAACCATTTTTGTTAAACTTTCTTCATCTTTCAACCTTCAAAGCCCATTAAAGATTGAAGCTTTTTCATGAATACTCATCAACAACCATTAATGGAAGAAGAAGAAGAAGATAACACCAACATGGAAGAAAGGCTGTCAAATGACGATGTCTGCCAAGCTGAGACTCCAACTGAAAGGTATAACTTTTTATCTGAAGAAAGCATAGCAAAACTTGAACAAAGAATCAACCAAATCGAGATAGCACATACAAAACTGAAGACGAAAAGGTTAGGCCTCAGTCGAAAATATTGTTGGTTCATAAACCTAAAACCTTACAAATTGTTTACATGATTCACTTGTTTCTTACTTCTTATACACTTTTACTTTATTATTTCATATATAATAATAATGTTGGTACTTTTTTCTGCCTTTACTTCATTAGTCCAATATGAAACTATATTAATGGCATTGAAAGTAATTAGAAATTCAAAGCATGTGCTGAAATTTGAATTGCATTGTTCCAGTTAGGGAACTAAAACATTACCACTTTCATTTGTTATAGTAAACTCTATTAATGGTGGCATTGAAAGTTATTGTTGGTTCAAACCTCTGGCAGGCAGCAATGGCGATGTTCTTTGTCACAAGCTATTTGTGTCTAATAATTATCATCATATCAAATTATACACTTTTTTCATTTTCTTTGTTTATAAAAAATTGAAAAAATATATAAATTGGTACATTATAATGCTTTTCTTTGATTTATATCAAATTTTTAATTCTTAAAGGAAGGAGTAAAAGCACAAGTCAAGTCCTACTTCAACCAAATTCTCTTTTAAATACTATGTTAAGGAAAAAGGCTATTCATTAAGATTGTGAGTAACACCCTAAGTAAGTGCTGTGTTACATTGCAGGCAACGCAGATGCAGGTTGTTACGCTGAAGCCACTTGACAGAAATGGATTTCAACGGAACAAGGAATTTCTCGCAGAGTTTTTAGCTTTTTGTCTTTTGAACCACCCTAATCTTTTCAACTTAGTAGAATTAATTAAAGATGGCAATGTTTGTCTGGTCACAGCTGACAACAAGACTATATGAAACATGAACTTTTAGGATATGAATATTGGTACTTTGTTCTGCTTTTACTCTATTTATTTTGTTGGTCTGGAAGAGTATGCAAATAGTTTTATCAATGGTGGTTCGACAAAATGATTGAGTTGGCTTTTAATTTTATGAATATATATGTAGTTCATATTTTTATTTGGCATTGCTATGATATTGTCTCATACTGAGTTATAAGTATTTAACTCAAAATGATTTGGGGCACATGCTTTTCATTTTACATATTTGGTATCAAAATGACTAATGACTATTGATCACCAGTGGATCTTCATTTCGCTGCAATTACTTCGGTGCCTTATTTGTTTGATTATTTGAGTGATTATCACTAGTTTTACTCACCTAGAATACAAGTATCTTGCTGCTTGAGGTTTGCTTTCTTATGCAGTTCAACTTTTAGTTGTATTTGATCATCTCTAATTCCTAGAATCTCATTCAAATAACCAACCATAATTTGTCTCTTCTATATGTTTGTTTCGTTTCAATTTGAAATTCTACTATTTTCTGTTGGCTGAAACAGTTTCAGGTCACCCTTTTTCTTTCATACAAAATAATGCAGTTACCATTTTTCTTTGATTCATTCCTATCTATCATATAGAGAGGATGAAAAAAAGAGTAAAACTTGTGCAGAACCTGTCAATTGTCAAGGCTTTTCTTCCCGCACCAGCCTCTCTTCTTTGTCTCATAACTTTCAATTTGAATGTTCAAAGTATGTAGCTCTTCACAGTTCCCCAACAATTGCCTGAGCCACAAGATAAATTTTGTGTGAATGTCGATTTCCTTTGTGGTTTCCGTTCTCTGCTACAACAACATTTATTAGCTTGGTTTTGATATTATGTTTCTGTTACATGATAAAACCATATGGCATCGTTTAATCCATGCAGCCGACCCCGTTTACAAGGATAAGACTTGATTCTTGTTATTTCAGATACTTGCCTGTTATATCTTTGTTGGTACCTCTTGCTCTTGGGTCTATGATTTTGATTCTTCAGTTTTTTTTTGCAAATAATATAAATAAATAAATTTCTGAAATTTGAGAAAAATATATTCATAAGTTTTTATTGAATGGATTTCAAATGTATTATGAAATGTAAAGTCTGAAATTATTGGAGAAATCATTGTGTTTGGTTATCATATATCTAGACTAGATTTGAAAGTCACTCACTGCTCATAAAACCTCATTTGGCTTCTGTTTAGCTCTTATATGTGTATAAGATGACCAACTTGAGAAAATTAAGATGAAAAGCTCTCAAATCTTAAACTTGAGCTCGAGAAAAATGCTTAGAAACTTAAGATCAACCTTGAGCTCTATATATGAGTTTTGAACTGAAACCAGCCCTATCTTAACCCTTTTTATATGCCAACTTAGATTCAATTCAAATTTTGTATATAGACTCAAGTAGGGAATATAAACATGTGGAAAGTGGTTTGAATTTTATAGCTTATCAGGTTCAGAGATGATGCACAGAGTAACTTATGGCATTTGTTCAATTCCTAACTTCTACTCTTCAAACTATAGTACATTGATACGTACCTTTTAAATTTCCAATTTCTGCATTTATATTGCCTATTGTACATTCTTATAAACAAACCAGAAGATTAAGCTTCTACATTGCATGAAATTACAGACCAATTTTAAAACTGTGCACATAAATAGATGGATGAGGGGATAATATAGTAGCTTACATGCTTTCAAATTGCTGACTACATCATATTACAGTTGCTGACTTGCAATGAAGTGTATTTGAAAATAAAAATCTGCAATACAAAGCCACAATTGGTATCAATTTTTCATTGGAATGCAAATGGATTGAATTCAACACAGATTTATCTTTCAATATAAAGTTTTTGGTCAAAAATATTTGATTTGATTTTGAAGCAATTTTGGAAAGAGTAATCTCTTTGGCGTATCCTGCGTATTGAGATGTGTTTTAAAACATTGACAATGAAAAAATCACTCATTTTCAAAATATTAAAATACAATGTACAAGCTTAGGTTTGTTGTATTTTTGTCAAAACTAAAGAATTTTGTAGAAGCCTATAACTTTTTTCTACCAAAATATTATACTATTTTGTTGTCTTTGTTAAAAAGTTCTAGATCTGTCATTAATTTTGAAAGCATATCGGGGGTATTTCGAGGGCCTCATCATCAACATACCTAAGGTACCTCAAATTGAAAGTGCAAGGTGCTATAGATTAGGGCATGTCACAGTTATGTGCTGAAGTTAGAGAGACTTGAAACACTTTGTGAACAATGTCATTAGGAGGTTGAGCCTTTCGGCATCATTGTTTTATCTGGTTAGTTGCCAGCATCAAAGGGAAGTCGTCTCCAAAGTAATGGAAGTTGATGCCTATTCGAACCTACAGTTCAAACTAAATATACATTGATAAACCATCAAAATGAAGGTCTGAATTGATGAGATTATATTTACATGATTATGAATTTATGATATATACAGATGCACTACATTAGCATAATATACTCCTAAAGAACTATTGATGTACTTGAGGCAATTTCCTAAAGAAATTGTCAAGCTAGTGCAAGTGTAGCACAATGATCATGATTAATTACATGATATAATTCCTAACCACTAAACAAGTACAACATATAGAGCCACCTCATAAGTAAAAGTAGAAGAAGATATTCAAAGCAAAATTCTCTTCTGTTTAGGAACTAGGCCAGCCATTTGGTGAATGCTCTTTAGAGTGGTAGTTTCGCTTTGCAACAAGGTGTGCATGAATCACATTTTCGGTTGCAATTGCTTCTTGAATGTCTTTCTGGGCCTTTTGGCAGAGATCATTAAGCGCAAGCATTGGAAATGGATCCTCTATAAGAACTCCAACCTGCACAAATCATTTTTCAATTAGCTAACCAGAGTTGTATTCAAAGAATCCATCAATCAATCACTTCTGTATGAGTTCAGTTTAGATTTGGGGCAGTCCACCAAATCTATTTTAAAAGAGGAAATTGATTCCACGGTTTGTTCTGTTTGGCAACTCTTGTGATTTCAATAATAGGTTGTAGAAATTCCAAATTTTTAAGATTGCAAAGCAAATTAAAGTCTTTGGGCATAACTTTAGCACCAAAATGTCCAGTCAATAGTATACCAAATACTTAATATGCAAGGACAGACACCCCATAAGCAATTCCAAAACAATTATAGAGTCCACTCACAAAAATCCAACTGCTGAAATGAAAAGTATTGTCACTATCATTCTCATCTTTCTTTCAACATTTGTTTGTCAACTTAATTTTTTTCACCTAGTGAAATTACAAAGAAAAGAATAAAACATTGATGAACATAAAATGTGCATAAGTCTAAAAATCCTGGTTCTGTTAACTATAAGGTACTACTCCAGATTCAATCCTAAGCAAAAAATGTCTAAATTTGTTTCTCAGATATAAGCAAGCATCAATTAATCTATCTGCATTTAATGTTATTATTCCAAATTGCCCTTAAATTAATTGCTCAATATTATTGTGAGCAATTGACCATTATAACTAGGGGAAGATCAGTAAATGTATTTTACAAGAAATCAAGAAACTTAAATGTTATTAACTATCGTCCTTAATTAGTAAGCGTTAAAGTAGGTATTTTTCTGATAATTGAGTCCGGAGGGAGTATAACAGATCCTAGAAGATCATAACTTGATATATTTAAATAGTATAAGATTGAAGTAAGGCGAGGAACATACTTCTTCAATGCAGAACAAAGAGGCAGCACTGATAAAGGTAGCAGGAACGACAATCCAATGACAATCATCCCAAAGTATGATAGGGAGCGTCAGATGCCATAAGACAAGAAACCTTGAAGTCAGGCGAGTATATGATAACGGAATCGGAATACCCAGAAGCTGTTCACATAAGCCAATTCCTTCATGGAAACAAGTGATCTTTGATTCCTGTACCGCAATTAGGGAAAATGTTTGAAAATAAAGAAGTTTTATTTCAATATATTTGTATCTAACACTTCTCTGCCTAATTACCAAGGAAACACATAAATTTGCGTTTCTGGCTATTGAAGAGTTGTTTTTAAAAACGTTACCTAAATTCAATATCTAGTTTTGTACTGAAATGCAACAAATTTGCTTACCAAGATACTTCTTCTAGAATCCTCCAATTTTAGTAGCCGAATGCTCTGCGATATAAACTCAATAGTGCAGCGAGGTCGATGATTCGATTTCATGATCAATGCTATATCATCTACTTCTAGCAAATGTTGAAGATCTCTCTCAACGTCTGAACCATACAACACATGACACTGCATTCAAATTATTCAAATGGTGAGTTTCACCCATCAACTACAACTACCAACCCAAAAAGCTTACTTTAAACAACTCGAACAAAACCTTCTAGACAAGCTTCGATATATCATTGACAAAAAAGGAAACCCAGCAAACATGGAACTAGTCTGAACAAAATGGTGACTTACACCCATCAACTACAACTACCAGCCCAGAAAATCTTGCTTTAAATAACTCGAACAAAATCTTGCAGACACCCTTCACTATGTCAATGTCATTAGGAAAAGAAAAAAAAAAGGAAACCCAACAAACATGAAACATAGTCTGACCTTAAGCAACTAAAAACTCAACCCTACACATACACAGCTTGAACACACATAACAAAAACCCTTTTGCATTATCATTTACGAAAAACGGAAATTGAGCAGAACCCAGCAAGCATAGAACTATTCTGACGGACCTTAAGCAACTAAATCTAACCCTAGATAGAACATCACCACATTCAAACTGTTCGCACTAAGTTTCACTATCAACTCCCCAACTACCAACCCAAAGACCCACCCCACTACTTGAACAAAACCTTACACGCCCTTAAAATTATCTTTAAAAAAGTAGAAAATTGATGGAATCTCAACAACCATTGAACAATTCTGACCTTCAGTAACCAACATTCACCCAGAACAGAGAACTAATCTGACCTTAAGCAATTAAAAGTCCAAACCTTTATAATTTGAAAGAAAAAAAAAAACCTTACAAACCCTTCAAAATCATCCTTGAAAAAGTTAATGGAATCCCAACAACCATTGAACTGTCCTGCATTTAAAGTAGCCAACATTCCAACCCTCAACAAGTTATACACTTGTCATTCAGAAAAGCAAAATTGAGGAATACCCAATAACCATTGAACTATTTTGACCTCAAATAACTAGCAATCCAACCATGCACAACTTACACTCAAGTTGAATTAGCTTCTAGGTAACAAGACTTTAAGTTATTACTCCACGTATGAAACAAAAGTGTCTTTAGTTACATCAATCTAGACCAGAATATCCCTACAACCGTAATTCAATTGGGATTAAGTTCACATAGGTGATTGCAATTTTTTGCAATATATCAAGTATCATAACGCAACCGAAACCACAAATTAAAACATTGCTTATAACCTATGTAGCATCGACACTTCAGATTAAACGAGTGTCTGGTGTTCAACATGTCTCATAGGTACACAACAACAATATATGAGGTGGTTACACATAACTACTTCCATTTTCTCAAATTATTACCAGCAAGGTAGTCAAAATCGGGGTTCCTAGGTAAGATCAGGGAAGTGTCACAAGATCATGAATCGTAACAGGGATTGTAAGATCCTACCAATTTTATAAATTTATATAACAACTTAACTTGTATCAAATCAGAAGCAAATCACATCTAAGAACAGTTAAAAACCACCAAAAACATGAGAAAAACCCCCAGAATTTTATAAAAACAACAAAAAGCTTCGAAATAGGGATATTTGAGGGTCGTTTTAAATGAAATCAGGTCGCGTGACCCGACCAGGAAAACCCATAAATAACAGAACATGTAGAATCGTAACAGATTCCACCACCTAGCACGGAGATTCCACCGTCTGCTAGCAATTTACGATTCCAATCGGCATGGAACACAGTAATAGGGAGCAACATCGTAAAATTGTAAGATTTTAAGTGCTAGCAATAGATTTTGACTACCATGGTTACCAGTATCTACATATCAATGTTATGTCTGGACTCTGGTATCTTTTGTCAGTGTTTCATAGCTTATATAACTAATGCAATATTTTCCTCCACAAACTTATGTGGTTACATTCAATCACTTAAATTTTCTCAAATTATTACAGGTGTCTACATGTTAGTGTTGTGTGTGTATGTGATTCATACATACCTTGTACCTACACTTCAGAACCTCAGATTTAAGGCGTGTTTGATGTCTAACACATGTCAGTGTCCGACATCGACATAAAATTACATTCAATGACTTTCATTTTCTCAAATTATTAGTGACAGTGTTTCATAGCTTATATAACTAACGGGATATTTTCCTCCACAAAAACACGTCTATGGTTAATAAAAAAATAGAAAGAGTGTGAGAATAGCAAGAATACCTTAAGAACAATAGGAAAAGCAATGATATAATTCAAAAGCTCCTTCTTAACTTGAAAATCACCCTTCCCACTGACATCAACAGTAGCCATAACAAGTCTAGCAAAATCACTAGCAGCAGCAATAACAGCAGTCCAAGCTTTCTTCCCTTCAACAAATCTCGAATAAGAAGCCTCCGTTCTGAAAACCAATAGCAACGCAAGAGCAGGAGCAGTAAGTTGATAAGGAAGCGAAGAAGCTCTTAGTACAGGAAAAAACTCCGGCAAGTAATGGAACCAGACGGCGGAGTTGTAAGCGGCGATGACGGCGGCGAAAGAAGTGAAGAAGAGAACAGGAGGGACTAAAGAGAGGATGACACGTGAGGAGAAGCTAGAGAAAAAGTGACGCACGTGACGGAGAGAGGAACGGTGTGTGACCCAGTTTGTGTGGTTGTAGAGTGTTCTGTTTTTTTGCATTCCTCGTTCTTGGTTTTGGTCTGCCCAGTCTGGGATTGTACGGAGGAGGGTGATTATGGTTTTTATTGGAGTGGGGGGAGGTGTGGAAGAACATTTTAGGGGGGTGTGTTTGTAGGATTTGGAATATGGTTGAAGAATTAGTTGTTGGAGTAGGTGTGAGTGGCATTTTGGGGTGAATTGGGAAGTTAGGTTTGTGAGTTTGATTTGGTTATTGGGAGGATGGTACATTGAGATGGTGAAGGTGAAGGTGAAGGTGAAGTGAAGAGGAGAGCATGAGAGTGAAGAAGAGAAGGAGTTGGTTAAAAATTGGTTGGTGTGGTTGGTGGGTTAGTTAATAATTTTAAATCTTAAAAGAACCTAGTAAATGTTTTTGTGAGTGAAGCATATTTTTACACGTTTCAGATATGCCTTACAGATTCCACCAAAAAAAAAGATATTTGAGAAGGGAGACAAAGATACTATTATTACTTGGTGGATGGTAGGACTTACCAACACCAACACCAACACATTCTCTTGTAGGTTCTCGGCTTCCATCAACCTGTTGATGAGTCGACATAGTGAGTCAACTTGGTCAAGTGTGTGTGTGTTTTTTTTTTTATGGTACGCATGATGGATAGCATTTGGGTGATACTGGGATGTGATATTGGTCAATTTCAATGTCATATACGAAAAAAACAAAAATCCTTGTAAGAGATAGTAGAAAGCTAGTTGTAACATTTTGATTGTCAATGCACATTGACACCTTAATGTCACCCAAATGTTATCCTATGATGAATTAAAGTATGAATCTCAACTTATGAGACGCACCCGTGTCGGATACATATCGGATATCAACAATACACTGCGGATACGTATCTACTAAATATCAAAATTAATTATTTAAATTTAAAATATATATCTTATCGAATACTTATAAGATATTCGACAGATACTTATAAGATAGTTCAGAGAGATGTATCTAAAAAAAATGAAGGGTAAAAAAATGAGATTGTGTTGTGAAAAATTCAATGGAGATGTATATAGATGTATATGATTTAATTTAAAAAATATAATTAATTTTCGATTAACTAATTAAAAAATATATTTTTGGTGGATGAAAGTAAGAAGAGTTATGAGATTCAATTAATCAACATTAAACAAATTTTGTTTTGATTTCTTTTATTGTTGCATTTGTTGATATCCTAACATATCAATGCAAAATTTTTTCAAGTATTTTATAAATATAAAAATTTTGTTGATGTATCTTAGTCGTATCACATTATACCTGCATCCGTAGTACGTATTCGGGCTTCATAGATCCCATCTAATACGATTAGTAAAAAAAAAAATTAAAGTGTTTTGTCAAGACTCAAGAGCAAATTTTTCAACTTGAAAAATTAATTTGTTAAGAAAATGTAGATATTTTTATTGAAAGATTTTTTTAGAAAAATCTAAAACTTCATATGTTTGTTTTGTACTCATAAAAATCTCCTTTTTTGGAAAATAAAAATAAAAGATAATTATAATAACTTTTCATTTTTGATTATATCTAACACTCCTAATAAAAACAAGCAGTAGAAAAAAAAAAAAAAAAAAAAAAAAAAAAAACAAGCGACCAAACCAGTGTATCCAGAACCCCAACCATAACCTCGTACACACAGCAATCTGATTCTGAAGGATGAGTTTAATGAATCCAAAAACGGACAAGTTTGTGAAAAGATTAACCATTGTTGCAACTATTACCGCTTCCTATTTTCTCTTAACCGCTGATTATGGCCCCAAACCCAATGCTCTTGACCCTGTAAGTCTCTCTCTTTCTTCTCTTCATGAATGTTCGGGTTATGTTCTTGTTCACTCAACATATATTATTGCTTTATTTCATTCTATTTCCAAATTTTGATTAAGGCCAATTCCAACATATGCATTTAGCTGAGGATATTCATATTACCCCCTTCAAAAATATTCACAGGATCATGTTTTGTTTAGTATTATTCATCATGTTTTTATTAAGTTGTTCAGATAGAATGAAAACTAGGGACTTAATTTCATTTTTCTTGTTTACAAAGAAGATTTGTTGGTAGATATGATTTTTAACCAAACATTTGCCCGCACCTGCCACCCGTTTATGTGTGTTTCCTCTTAGCTTAGTCGAATCTCTAGCAAGTCGGGTTAAGTTGTCCAGCCCGTGCATTATGTTGTTGTTTCTTACTAGAAGTTGCATTGTGAAATGAGAATGTTGTGTAGGACTTGGTCCATAAGCACATTAACTATGTTTTAACTCTTAAAAGAAATTGAAAGCTTTTGGAAAAAAAAGACCTGATGGCATGCTATGTAAAGTATGGAAATTGTGTTTGATGAAATGGATAGCAGCTAAAGGCATTAAGTGCAATATCTATGTCGTGTATCATAGAGGTGACAATGGTCAGATAAAAATTTCCTTAACCATAGCTATGTTTTTAGAATTAATTGTATTCTCTATTTGTTTTATTTTATATCATTTGCTCACGAGGGTTTCACTGATTCTATTTTTTCGTAAATTGTGATACGACTCCATTTCCATTAGTTTGTCTTCTGTAAAGATCTAGAAAAATGGACCATAGTAGGCTTATTGGTCAAGCATAAGATACATATGGCCAGTTAGGTTGAATTATAATCTGAGGCATTGCAAATGTTGAAGAATATGTATCCTTTACGATTAGAAAAGTTCTAAAACCTCTTTCTTAGTAATATTCACAATGCTAATTTACTCAAACGGGCCATCTAAAGTTACATTGAATGAACTACTTAGAATTCAGGCTAGACCTAACTCAACCCCAAAATTTAGCTTAATGGCTTAGGATTTTCCTAACCTTGTAAGGACTACTCTGGTCATAATGTATCCCTAGTTGATGCTGGATCTTAACAAACACATCCCTTCATGCCTTAAACATTTGGAACATGGACAACAGCAGGTGGCCCAATAACATATTTAGGATAGGCTCACTCAACAAATTGGGTTAAGTCTAACTCAACAACAACCAAACCTTTTCCCACTAAGTGAGGTCAGCGGGTTAGGTCTAACTCAATCCCCAAAAACTAGTTTAAGAGGTGAAGACTATCAAATTTCTATGATGGTATAAGAACCTATGACTGATATTTTATTGGACTATCCGCTCTTGTCCACACTCCAGATGTCAGATCTTAAACATGATGTGGTGTGTTTAGATCCCACGACAACTAAAGATATTGACAAAGGAGTCCCTGTAAAGTTTGAGTAATCCTCACCCCTTGAGTTAACTTTTGGAATTGAATTAAGTCTAACCCGAATACTAAGATACTCTAGGATAAGAAACTACAATCTGAAGTGAATACAAATATATTTTCATATCATCTAACGGAAACCTGTGGGAATTGTTTTTTCTTAGATCTGATGTCCTAATTTCTTATTGGCAGATTAAAAAGCAGCTACTTTCCGCACAAAGCACTGTGAAAGAATTTTTTTTGGGTTCAAAATCAGAATCTGAAGAAAAGCATATAGGGAAATCGGACAGCAACAAGGATCATCCATAAATTCATTGTCATCTTGTACAGGAATATTATTATTTTTGAGTCAAGGTTTTCTTTTAGCCATGTGAACTTGTGAGTCTCTGTTCTAATGTAGTGGTTCAATAGACTAGAGGCAGACAATAATATCATTACCATGTTTTAGGATGCATCCCTCTTACCCTAATATCCCCTTTTCTCTTAAATTATGTATTTGGCTATTATGCATCTGTGGTGTTTCCCTTTCCTTGTATATGTACTATTAATTGACAAGGTATTTTGCACATCAAATAAGGTCATCCATCACCCATATCCAAGCTTTTAAAAGTTGTGTTAATAATATGTATTTGTTTTTACCTAATGGAACTGCCGAATGTATATGCAAATTGTGAGTGAAGCATACAACTGTAGCATAGGTCACGTGTGTTAATATCGAACTATTTGTCATTAAAAATGCCAAACGATCATTCCATTCCATAGTCACTACCTAGTATGGTATACTGTAACTTTCAGTGGGAATATATCGATAACCTGTATACGTAAAGAGCAAGTCTGAATGTTTTATGATATAACAGAGACATAAATCGAAGGCAGGTTAATAAATATTATTGTAGCAGAGAATGAAAACCACAAAACAAATTGACATTCACACAAAATTTCTCTTGGACAATTGATGTGGAACTGTGAAGAGCTACATAATTTGAACTTTCAAATATGAAATCTATGAGACAAAGAAGAGATAAGGCATGACAGGTTCTGCACAAGTTTTATCTCTTTTTTCATCCACTCTATATGATTGATATGAATGAATCAAAGAAAAATGGTAACTTCATTATTTTGTATGAAAGAAAAAGGGTGACCTGAAACTGTTTCAGCCAAGAGAAAATAGTAGAATTTCAAATTGAAATGAAACAAATATATAGAAGAGACAAACTATGGTGGTTATTTGAATGAGAGTCAAGTAATTAGAGATGATCAAATATAGCTAAAATTTGAACTGAATAAAAATATGAACTACATATAGATTCATAAAATAAAAAGCAAACTCAATCATTTTGTCTAACCACCATTGATAAAACTACTTGCATATTCTTCCAGAACACCATAATAAATAGAGTAAAAGCAGAACAAAGTACCAACATCCATATCCTAAAAGTTCATGTTTCATATGGTCTTGTTTGTCAACTGTGACCAGACAAACCTTGCCATCTTTAATTAGTTCTACTAAGTTGAAAAGATTAGGGTGGTTCAAAAGACAAAAAGCTAAAAACTCTGCGAGAAATTCCTTGTTCTGTTGAAATCCATTTCTGTCAAGTGGCTTCACGGTAACAACCTGCGTCTGCGTTGCCAGCAATGTAACACAACACTTAGTTAGGGTGTTACTCACAATCTTAATGAATAGGCTTTTTCTTTAACATGTATTAAAAAGAGAATTTGGTTGAAGTAATACTTGACTTGTGCTTTTACTCCTTCCTTTTAGGATTAAAAATTTGATATAAATCAAAGAAAAGCATTAAAATGTAACAATTTATATATTTTTTTCAATTTTCTATAAACAACGAAAATGAAAAAATTTGATATGATAATTATTAGACACAAATAGCTTGTTACAGAGAAAATCGGCATTGCCAACAATAACTTAACACTTTTTGAGCTGGATACACTAGGTTCTAATGTCACAGATTTAACAGTAATAGATAAAATAACTTTCAATGCCACCATTAATAGATTTTACTATAACAAATGAAAGTGGTGATGTTTTAGATTTCCCAACTGGAAATGGAACAATACAGTTCAGATTTCAGCACATGCTTTGAATTTCAAATTACTTTCAATGCCATTAATATAGTTTCATGTTGGAGTAATGAAGTAAAAGCAGAACAAAGTACCAACATTAATATGATATAATAAATAACATAGTAAAAGGGTATAAGAAGTAAGAAATAAGTAAGATATGTAAACAATTGGTAAGGTTTTTGTTTTATGAGCCAATAATATTTTCAACTGAGGGCCTAACCTTTTCGTCTTCAGTTTTGTATGCACTATTTCGAGTTGGTTGATTCTTTGTTCAAGTTCTGCTATGCTTTCTTCAGATAAAAAGCTATACCTTTCAGTTGGAGTCTCAGCTTGGCAGATATCGTCATTTGACAGCCTTGCTTCCATGCTCTCATCTCCATCTTTAGACTGAACATGGTTACCATCCTCAGCAACAGATAACAAAGGAGAAGGACCATCAACAGCCATATTTTTCTCAGCATTCAAACCATCTTCAACAGAATTATCAGAGCCGGTAACAATATCAACAGAGTTTTTCTCAGAATTCAAGCCATCTTCAACATCACCATCAACAATATCATCTCCCTTAGCTTTTGAACTATAGTCACAAGGCTTTCCAAAAGTAACAAGTTTAGGATGAAGAAACTCAAGTGGAATCTCAGCATGAGCTGTACATGTTGATGAACCTGCACTTCTCTTCCACCATGTTGCATAACGTGTGGTAACACCGGCATCAAAATAAGGGTCTGCAGTAAACCTGCATCAGATAAGGGTCTGCAGTAAACACCGGCATCAATATCATCTAGATGGAATGAATAAACTTGCATCAGATAAGGGTCTGCAGTAATTTTTCCAAGCAATGGTTTCATTCTCATTGAATCTAGGCACACAAGCTGGAACATCTTGATCCATTCTCTACTGAGTTGCAAATTTTTGAACCTCTCCCAAAGCCAAACTTTAACCAAGTAAATGGGTGATTGTACATTAACCTCCACCTTCAATGGAAATTTAGCACCTTCTGTTGTAGTTTTTGTCAATCCAACAATTGTCTCCTTAAACAAACGCAAATCCTTATATAAGCAAGCCAGAACCGACGGTGCTAAAGCAATAGGTTTTCCTCTAGCAAGATGAACAGCAATAGGAAACAAAGAACTTTTGATCAACAAGCTTTTATGAGGAAAAACAAAAATGGAAAGCCATGCAGAAATGAATGCTTCATGTTCAATTTTACTAGCTTTACTCATGAAAAATTCCATCCATAGTGAAGCTCTAGGTGCACGTGTTTTTGTCTTGTAAAGTTCATTTCTTGCAGAGATCAATTTGTTTTCCACCTTTGTCATTTCTTCACCTTGAATGGATGTGAAAACAGGATCACCAAAAAGAGAGAAACCCCCAAAACCATAACATCCTCCAGAATGATCGTCGCCTCACCGAAGGGAAGCATGAAACTTTCCCTCACCTCCATCATGGTGTTATCTTCTTCTTCCATTAATGGTTGTTGATGAGTATTCATGAAAAAGCCTCAATCTTTAATGGTTGAAATTTGAAAGATGAAGAAAGTTAACAAATATAGTTGTAAAAGAATTGGTTTTTCTTTCCAAAAATGGTTGCTGAATATGGTACTGTTGTGATCCTCAGAAGAGCAGTTAACGTTGGACCAAACTTCACACAAAAAACACACTAATGTGTTTGTTGAAAACCCCAAATTATCCTCACTCACCAAAATACTAGTTTTTGTCCTTGTAAGTCAATAAGGTCCCACCAAAAACTAATGGATATTTTTATTTTATTTTTGAAAAATGACAAAAGAAAGGGAAGAAAAGAAAGAAAAAAAAACCTAAAACCAAGGTTCAATCAAGCCTCAACACCAACTTTAACTCCTATGAGGAGCAAATTCTAAAACAAACTTATATTTAGGTATAAAATTATTTTCTGAACTTTATATTTACAAAGAGAGATGGTGTATGTTAAATTAAATATAATAATAAATAGACAAAATAGATATCTAGAAATCCTAACTCAACTGGCAAAAATGCTGAAATTGTTAGGCCGGATGCTATGACCGGAGTTCGAACTCCGGTACCTCCACTTGTGTGTTTGAGTTTATAATAACTTTGTCATTTCATCTATCTACCAAAAAAAAAAATTGACAAAATAGATGATGGGTTGGGATCTAAGAAATGGCAACTCTTCCTTGACATTCCAACACAAAAAATACATCCACGCTTCACATTTTTTAACCTTTCATAAACTAAAAACAAAAATTTAATAAAATTTTGATTCATGCTCAATCAATCAAATAAAATCATAGAGCTAAAATAAACATCCTAGCCGACCCAACAAAAAAGGGGAGGGGGTGTTGCCAACAACATTCATTCAATCATTGTTTCTTTAAAAAGTCTTCAAAAATAAAAAGAACATGCAATTTCTTTGAGGTGAATCTATTAGATGAAATTTATGTTTCTTAGGGTAATTATCATCATGCAAGACACAATCAGCAACAAGTATTTGTCTCTGTACAAAGTCTTCACTTTTGTTTCGAAGTCGCGTTCCACTTCGACTCGAGTGTTGTGCTTTCTTTAAGTGCTGCTTGTGCTTCATTCTCCATACCAAGTGTTGCAAGTGCAACAGATTGAAGATATGATGCAATGTGCCATATTGGTGAAATAACTTGCGCTTGCATTGCGTCATTTAGCCCTTCGTTAGCCATGTCGCTTATGAGATAACACAAACTGCGTCGTGCATAGACTGTTGGAGAAACCATTGTTCCAGCATCGATGAACTGCGTATAAACACAATCAAATCTCATTAACTAAATTACTATGATTAGAAACTAAGTCTAAGAAAAATAGGATGGATCCATAAGATACCAAAATGATTATGTGTAAATAATCTCTACCAACTACCTGATTAATTTGGTTTTAAAAAAATATTGACTAGAGGTCTAATTGTGATATGCGTAAGCCAATTAAGATTAATCCAACTTATCTGCGTAAGAACTCTACCTGTGTGTAGCACTCGATTGCTTCTCTAAACTCTTTCTGTCGGAAAGCAGCATCCCCCTTTTTCTTGCAATTTAATATGTCCTGCATTTGATCAGTCCACATATGGAATGATAACTGCAATATCAGAAAAGAGAATACATAAGTTACAATCTTTTCAAAACAAATTTGAAAGTTTTATGTAGAAATTCATTAAAATAAGATTTAGATATAGAACCTCATTTGTAACTCCTTCATCATCTTTGTAACCAATACTATCCAGAACTTCACGTATAGCAGTCAAGTCCTTTCTTGAACATGCTTCACCAAGTGGAGATAATGATGCAAAACTGGTGCTATGGGGTATACCCATCAATACATGTGAAGGAACCTAAGAATAAATGAGTATCAATACATTTTGTTACAACAAAGATAATCATGTGTGCACTTCCAAGTTTGATTAACTACAATATGCTGTCATCATGTACGTAATGCATGTGAGTGCAAGGAAAAAAAATGTGAATATAGGAAAGAGCCGTGTTATTTTGACACAATGGAATAACAATTTAGACAGTTAATGCAGTTCAAATGCATGGTCAATTGATGATTAATGAGAATAACAAGCTTCACAACTCATTAATCACCGACTAAACACAACTAACCACCATTTTGAATGTCATTAACAACAACTTTCTGTATATTTGATCATAGTATATATATTTGAACGTAATTTGGATAGTTAATGGATATAATGTATATTTGAATACCTTAAATTGTGGTATATGGCATTCAAAAATTGTGGTTAACTATGTTCAGTGGATGGTGAATGTGTTGTGACTTGCGACACTGACACCCCACTGAATATATTCAACTGCATTTGAATTGCGTTAACCATGCAAATTGTTATCAAAATTTACAATCAAATTTGTGTCGAAATATCATTTCGATATCGGAATTATGCAAATAAACCTAATAAAAGATATGAATCCCATTCTACCCCTGCCTTAACTCTACAAAAGAATCTAAGCAGCAAGTATTTCAAACAGGATATTTTAACCTAACTACGTAATTATAATGAACCAACCTCGGTTTCTTTCTGAAGAGGAGCCAAAGCAGCAACCAATGATTTAGGATTAGGCCTTTCTCTAGGTTCATACTGTAAACACCGAGATGCCAAGCGTACCAGCTCAGTTCCATCATTGTCAGAAAATTGTCCTTCCAAACAAGAATCTGTCAACATCTGCAGATTTCTGTCCCGGATCAAATCGAGGGCCTGCATCAAGTTCTCTAATAATTAGATATGCAAAAGTTTATAGCTTACCAAAAACTTAAAATATTACAGATATTCAAGTTCATATATAATATAAAATATCACTTTTAAGTGTTAACTTTGGTCCCTGCAAGAATGACTTACATGACTCGGGGGGATATGCTTTCCACTGAGAAGGTCAAGTAAAAGAGTGCCAAAGCTATATATTACACTTTCTGGTGTTACTCTCCCTACATAAAATGGAAGATATACAAGAAATTATGTGTTGCTCAAATCTTACAAAATATGAATGAACATATAAATAGCAATACAAATCAACTAAATCAGCATTTTAGTCCTTGAAATTGTAAGGGTCGGTCAATTTAGTCCCTCAAATTTACAAAATGGTAATTCATTCCCTTAAATTGAATGTCGGCCAATTTAGTCCTTTTTCCAAGTTTAGCACCACAATTTTAAAGGTTTTATGCTTATCTTGATGCAACCAGAGATTATTCCATCAATATGTAGGTCTTTCATTGATTTTGATGGATGTTAACTAAAGAAACATTTTTTATTGAGGGACTAAATTTGCTATTTCGTAAATTTGAGGGACTAAATTGCCCAACCATTACATTTCCGAGGATCGGAAAATATGATTTACTAAATACAACTTCAATAGAATATTAAAAATTACAAAACTAACAATAGCCATTATATATGGCAATAACATACCAGTTCTGAGATATTCTGGAGGGGTAAATGCCAAATTTGTGCTATAACTTTTCCCATCCCTGCTATTTTTCATAAGTCCAAAAGTAGAAAGCCTAGGATTACCATCCTGCAAAAATTCTAACACGTTTTATATCATTCTAATTACTTAGATGAATGCAAAGGTAGGCACAAAAACTCACCTCATCAAAGAGGACTCTATATGCATTGAGATCGTGATATAGAGCACGCCCTTTGCCTGTGCAGTACTCTAGAGCTTGTGCAAGATGCAGAACAACCCTTAGTCGCATAGCCCATTTCATAGGTTGTGATTCCCCTGATTTAGAGACATGAGTACATGAACACATTACTTCACACCAAATAAACTCAAGGGTCTGGTTGAGGTTTTATAAAGCATCACTTTAATAACATAATCATTATGACAATATATTGTAGAAAACATGACACTGGAAGAGACAAAGCGCAACATCGTGAATCAAGAATAAAGGGTTGGTAATTTGACATGTTCAGTTGTTTGTAATTTGACATGTTAAATTTTGGCAATTTGACGCTTAAAAAAATGTTTTTTAAAAGCAATATTGAAACAAGGTTTGCTCGACCAAATCTTCTAAATCAAATGTCCTCGAAGATCTAAAGTGAACATATAATAAGGCTAAAATCTGATACATTTAATCAGTTTGTTCCTCTTAGAGAGAGAAGAATACTTGCACACTAGTTAAAACTTAGGAGTATATAATTGTTTTATAAAATCGATTTCGACAAATCAACTGGAAATTTTGGAACTATCGCATAAAAATTAGTTATGTGGTAAAGTGACTGTAGTTGAATAGTTTAGAATGGCCGACTCACATTACACAACGGGGATGTAGAAATATATAGACAGACAATCTCTCAAAATAAGGACGAATAAGAAACTGTATCAGCGATAATTAATAGAGACTAATCCTAATTATGACTATAATCAACAATTGTAATTTGCTGTCATAGCACACGTTCTGATGTCATTTGAGAAATGAAAGGGGCACTTACAATGGAAAAGGTGCTTTGCAAGTGTTTCATTTGGCATATATTCTGCCACAAGCAACCTCTCATCTCCTTCACAACAACAACCAAGCAAGTTTGCTAATCTTTGGTTACGAAGCTGGCCAACTGCTTTTGCTTCCTCCTGCAGTTGTGAAACGTTTGGTTTGATCAATTGAAAGTGAAAAGAAAGAGGGAAAGGAATGTGTCTAGCAAATCTGGATGCACCGTTAGCTTCATAGCAATAATGAAACTTAAACATTTAGATACAACAATGTAGAGCAATAGATACACTTGCATGTTCCATACATATGCAAATTGACCAAGACAACATGAGAAGAATCTACATGCTAGCCAAGAGTTATTTGAGAAATTGACTGCTGCACAAAAGGAACTCAGACCTGTTTTGATTGGCTTATCAGAGCTTATCTGCTGGCATAACCACTTGTGAGACTGTTTAAGAGAGCTTATGGAAACAGCTTATGACATGTACATAAGTTGTTTTCAGCTTATTTTCAAAATCTCTCCATGATAGCTTATGAAAACAGCTTATATGGTCTACATGTACTCAATTTGTCTTTATTTTATCTTTTGTTATAAAAATAGACTATGCATCAGCACTTATACGATAATAAACACTTAATTAAGTTGTTTATCCAAATAGAACCTTAGAGAAAACATTATTAAGTTAGAATGTCCCTATCACAGATGGTCCACTGTCACACATCTACAATTTTAACATTATTATTATTACCATATATTTGAATGCATTACAAAGAATAACAATAACATCGGTTTTCACAATGCATGGTCATTGACAAAAGAATTTAACCTAAGAGTGTGGTTGAATAAATCATGGTGGAAGAAGGGAACATTTACCAAAAACTGCCGAGTATCAGGCCAAGCATTTCTATTAAACCGTTTAACAGCAATTCTCATTTGATTTTCCAGCTTCCCTTTATAAACAACATTTGGAGCCTTCTCTCCATGCTCAGATACAATATTCTCAACAGCAAAACCAGATGTTGCATTCTTAAGTTGCTCGAGTGTAAACTCACGGAACATAGGCCAGTTACTAACCTCACTTCTATCATCATTTTCTGGAAGAAAAAAAAATTAAAATAAACAGATATCAGAAAATTCCATATCAAATACCAACAAATTCACCAAAATATGATATGAGTCTACCTACCAGCATCTGGAGTTTCAAGAACCGACGCCTTAACTTGCGAATTCACACAACATGGAACGAGTCTCGAACACTGAATCCCCATTTCGATTTACTAAAATCACACTTGAAAGTAACGAAAAACCTCTTCCACTTTCAATGATGTGCCTTGATCAATCTTATGAACTGACAAATGATACTTTCATGCCTGGTATCATTAAAATGTTTGAGTCAAAACTACAAGTTTAATCACTTCAAAAGCTGTCTAAGTGAAGCTGTAAAAGGGTAAGCTAACATAAATAATTTTGATCTTAATCCAAACCACAGAATCTAAAACCACAGAACCTAGTACAAGAAAAAAAGTAGCTTAAAAAACACAGAATCTAAAACTACTTTTTTAGTTGATCTCATGTTCTCACAACCAAAACTAATGACAGCAACAACCCTTATTTAGATGCTATTAGTACTTATGAGTTATGACAACCTAACTTCTAGCATCTTAGCATTTAAAGCAAAACAACATTAAACTTAAAGATGTACTAACATCAATTCCTCCAAATATTTATTGAAAGTGTAAAACATCATAAACACACACATACCAAGATTTATACCTTCATATATATATATATCATATCCTACCTACTATCATCTTAGCACTATCACCTATCTTTTTTTTCATCAAATTTTTCTTTTTTCAAATTTCAAAGTCAACTTATTTAGTTCAAAGAAATGCAACTCAACTTAACACAACTCAAAAGTCTTAATTTTTCATTGTTTTTTCAAATTGACTAGAATGTTGAGTAAAGTAACAACCTTTTCAACAACCTCAAAAAGCTACTTCACCTTTAAACTTCTTCCAATGACAAAGGAAAAAGTGGAACAATCTGAACCTGAAAAATATAAAAAAAAATATGTCTTTTTTTTTCTTGATAAAATCAATAGCTTTTACAAGATCCACATTTTGAACAGCATTTACAAAGATTTTTGTAAAGTTAGAATCTTTTGAAGAATTGAAGCAAAACCCAGAAAGAGTTTGAGCTAAGAAGATGAATTGAGAGAGAGAGAAAGTGAAGATCTGTGTGAGAAGAAGAAGAATGTGAAAAGGGTGATGAATGATAGAGCATGTGTTTGGTTTTTCTAACATTTTCATTTTTTGGCTTTTTTTGTTTTTTTTTTTAATTATTAAAAAAAGGAAAATAAAATGAATTATTACCGACATGTCATGAGTGCATGTTATGAGTATGTAGATTCAAAGATCTGTCTGTAATCAAATTGTTGTTTTAATTTTTTTTTTTATTAATGATTTGTTGGCACAACACATTTTCTCGCCGGATATTTTAAAAAAAATAGTTTTGAGATATCAGATATCTGAATTTTGGATTTTCTCTTTTAAAATTTCATAAGTTATCTTAAGATGGAGGTTGAAATCCGACTATTGAGATAGATTTTATTTGGACTACGAGTAGCTATATCATCCGCGGCCGATCTTATAGAGGAGGAAGTTGTATAGAGATTTTACCTGATTCAAAGAATTAGGTGATACAGTTACATGCGGAGGATGTCTGGTTTACATAAAAAAAAAAATCATAAGATATCTAACTAATTGTAATAGAGATGATGGAAAATTATATTTTTAGGATTTGGCTTGTCTTTTTTTTATTATTAAGTAGGATTTTGCTTGTCTAAATCTAAAGAAAGTAACATAGTTATTAAAGTAAGTAAATCAATACTTTTTTTGACAAAAAGTAAGAAAATCAATACTTGATATTTTAACTATTATGATTTGTACTGTAAAAAGAAAATATATTATGATTTATTATGGACTTATGGATATGGGTCCATTTAATATCAAAATTGATTTATTTGTAAATAGTTGGTATTACTCCTTATACTTTTTATGTGAATTGATCACTTTATTGTGACCAACTCAAAGGTGAAGCAATCCAAATTATATTTCTAAACCTCAAAATTTTGGGGAATTTTTTTTGGAAAGGGTGATAATTGGTAGAAATTGAGAGGGTGATAAATGAAGAGGATCTTAACCCGTTCAAAATTCGGTTAAAAGATATATAAAGTACGGTTAAATCAACCATTATTCAAATTCAATTTTTTTCTTGAACAATTTATCTTTACTATAATTCATAATTATAATCAAGAGTAATCTTATTGAATAAGTGTGACTTTTCAATCAAGATTTTTAATTGTCAAATCAGAAAAGCAAAAAAGAACTTTGCATAACAATACAAAGTTTTAACTTTATTTGGTTAGGTCTTTTACAACAATTTTATTGTATGTTTGGTGTAACAAAAATTATTTTTAAAAGAATTGATATAAAGGGATTTACATATGAAAATCAATTTTATAATCAAAATCTACAAATTTTAGCTTCAAGTATAATCAATTATGTAAGTAAAATCAATTCTACTTAAAAGCAATCAAATACATCGGAGTTAGTTGTGCACTTTAGAAAATAGCTCTTGAATTATTGTATAGTAAATGCATGCTTAGACTCAACGTTTACCAGATATGAAACTAATTCTAGAAATACATAAGTGATTTTGATATGCTTTTAATATAAATTAGGTATTTATTGTGTACAATGCAAACACTAATTCTTTCAACTGATACCTAGATTTGAATCCAATACATTTGCTTAAACCTAAATATTCGAGTGGGGTTTTTTAAAAAAAGTGTTTTTCGGTGGTTTATTTCTTGAATAGGATCAATTTGCTTTAGTGTTAATTTAAATTAAAAGTTAGATTTTTTTAATTTCTGTCTCTTGAATTGAATTTTGATTTTGGTATATTAGTGTTCAAGTCGCTTATATATATATATATGAATGTATCCAAATATGAAGATTTTAACATTTTTTTTCTAAAAAAATTAAATTCATTTATAATTAATATTGGCTATTGCTAGTGCATGTTTCAATGCACTTCTTTTTTTTAAGGAAGTTTCAATTCACTTTTTGTAGACACGAAAAACAATTTTAGTATATTTGATTTTTTCAAATGCAAATGTTATTTATTATTATTTGGTCAATTATGAGGGAGTTAACATGACAGTTTATCTTATCATCTTTTTAAAAAAATGACATTTTTTTTTTGAGGAAAAGAAAATGACATCTTGGCACTTCAACCCTTATTTTCCCCCCACGTATAATTGTTTTTATCTTCTTTTTTGGTACAATAACTGTATTTATCTTTATATAGAATAAAAACAAAATTTAACATAAAGATGAAATTTAAATATATTGTCTCCAAACATTTTTAACTTCAAGCTCATTGTACAACTCACAATTGTGTAAAAAAAAAATTGATCAACTCACATTTTACATAAATTTATCAAAAAGTTATGTTACATTAAATTCATTTTTATAATAATTAATTAATTATACATTCAGCTCATTTATTGTTCTCTTATTTTACATGCCTAATAAAAAATTAATTCATCATTTTGTGGAGGCATTATCCTTTTAGCTCAACTCACCATTGGTGAAGACTGAAATTCTAATTTTATTATATCTGATTTGTGGAGGGGCAATATGAAAATGTTTTTATTCAATTTTGTATTTTAACTCTCTACTTCTCGGTTTTCTTTTTCCGAAAGAATTTATTTTTCGGTTTTGGTTGTTTAAACTTCAGTTAAAATATATATAAAGTTTGGTCAAATCAATCATTATTTAAATTCAATTTTTTTTTAACAATTTATCTTTACTATAACTCGTAATTATAGTCGAGAGTAATCTTATTGAATAAGTGTGACTTTTCAATCGAGAGTAATTTTAATTGTCAAATCAGAAAAGCAAAAAAGAACTTTGTATAACAATACAAAGTCTTAACTTTATTTGGGTAGGTCTTTTACAACAACTTTATTGTATGTTGAGTAATGTCGCAACACTTTCTTTTCAACACTCTTTCATACACTCACCTCATTATTGGCTTAAATCAAGGTGGGTCTCACACATTGAAAATTGGTTTCACTTAAAATAGTGGGACATACACTAGTTTCGGCTATTAAGAGAGTGAGTGTTAAAGAGAGTGTTCAAAAGAGAGTGTTCCTAACATTACTCATTGTATGTTTGGTGTGACAAAAAATATTCTTAAAAAAATTGATATAAAGGGATTTGTGTGTAAAAATCAATTCTATATTCAAAATCTACAAATTTTTGCTTTAAGTAAAATCAATTCTAAAAGTAAAAACAATTCTACTTGAAATCAATCACGTCACAGATTGTTTTACACTTCAAAAAACAGATCTTGAATTATTGTATAGTAAATACATGCTTAGACTCAACATTTACGAGATATGAAACTAATTCTAAAAATACATAATTGATTTTGATATGTTTTAGTATAAATTAGGTATTCATTGTGTACAATTACAAACACTAATTCTTCGAACTCATGCCTAGATTTGAATCCAATATGTTTGCTTAAACTTAAACATTTGACCGGGGCTTTTAGAAAAAAAGTGTTTTCAGTGGTTTATATATTTCTCGAATAGGATCAATTTGTTTTAATCTTAATTTAAATTAAAAAAAAGTGTTTTGATTTAACATGAAGATTGAATTTAAATGTATTGTCTCCAATCATTTTTTAACCTCAAATTCATCGTACAACTCGCAATTGTGTAAAAAAATTAATCAACTCACATTTTATATAAATTTATCAAAAAATTATGTTACATTAAATTCATTTTTATGATAATACATTCAACTCATTTATTGTTCTCTTATTTTACATGTCTAATAAAAATTTAATTCATCATTTTGTGGAGGGACTATCCTTTTAGCTCAACTCACCATTGGTGAAGATTGAAGTTCTAAATTTATACTATCTGATTTCTTTTATAAATATATTATTATTATTATTATTATTTTTATAATAACACATGAAGATATAACAGTACAAAAAAAATATGAAATTGACACATTGAAAACGAAAAATATATAAAATCAACAATAATATAATATTCACCGCCAATTGTTTTGGAAGTTTCATATTGAACTTACCTGGGGCCAGACTTTATCAAAGGTGGAGAACAACACTCAGACCAGTGTTTCACATAGCAACCAACTAATGAAGATATCATTTATAACGCAGTTTTTTTTTTTTGTTACAATGCAAAATGAAAAGAAAAGAAAGGAAAAGAAGAAAGGAAGAAAAAAAAAACAACACAAAAAGTTTAGGGTCAGATAACATTGTTTATTGAATGTAAATAAGATCAACAAAACTCCTTAATAAAATTAATTTTAAAGTTTAGAGTGTGTTTTGGATGGAGGATTTAGGAGAGGAAGGGAGGGAGGGTTTACTTTTCATTCTTAAATTAAGGATACTATGAAATGTTTTTTAAAAAGTTAACATATTAACATGATAAACGATCATATAATACTTTAATCACACTTAATTTATTTTAGAAAAACATGTTATATAATTTGTAATTTAAAAATGAAAAGTAAACCCTCCCCTCCCTTCTCATCCTAAACCCTGAATCCAAACACATATAGGACTATGTTAACTCTAGTGTCTCCTAGATAATGGTTAAGGAAAACAAAAAAGAATTGTATTAAAAATAATACTTTTTACACTTTTATGAGTTTGACTACACAAATTCCAAAAATATTTTACTATAATAATCTCTTTAACTAGTTAGTCTTCTTAACCAGTGTCCGAGAGACACTAGTCAGCATTTCCCTAAAGTTTATTCCAGTTAACTTGTCTTGATAATTTAATATTTTGTTATGCGAAACAACATTCAATTTTCTCTCAATCTAGCATTGAAGCCGAGTACTATGGTATTGTTAACGTAGTTTTTTAATCAATGAATATATGATTTAGTGTGTAGTTTATCGAATGTAAATTAGATCAAGAGAACTCCATCTTAATAAGTGTTGGGTAATCAAGTGTGAGTCATTATGTCCCACGTCGACTAAGAATGAAAGAAAGTTGGATATATAAGAGAGGAGACACATATGTCTAATGCTTTAAGATTTTGGGTAAGAGTCTGATGTCTCTCTCGAATCCTAAACATTTAGCTCGATGACGTTCCCAGATCTCCCCAACAATAAGTTTACTTTTAAAGTTTATTAGAGTTATCTTGTTTGGATAATTTAATCTCTTGGGCTGTCAAACAACAACCAACATTATCTTAATCTAATATCGAAGCCAAACACCGTGGTGTCACTAATGTAGTTTTCGAGTCTTGTTGACTTCAAAACTTAATTTTGAAGCTTTTTCATTTTTAGTTTTACCCTTTGTTCAAGTTGACTTAGAAAATAATAAAACGTAACTATTTTTTTACCATATACATTGAGATTTGTAGCTTATCTTTAACTTAGTATAATTTGATAATAAATGTATCTTTCCACATAATGATGCTTATAAAATATTTTTTTGTAATCATTTTTATTTGTAGTTGTCATGCTTTAGGGAAAACACAAAATGATTGTGCATTTAGCAATTCCAACAGAGTTTCTCATGCTCCATTAACTAATTCTAGTGGTGGACTCTGTTATGAATTAATTCTAGTCTTATTTTGTTATTATTTACGGATGTCACTTGTCATACTTTTCATGTACAAGGATATAAACCGCATTTGTGACAAATTTTTACGATATATACATAAACATAGTACTCCCCTATAACTTAATTCTTTTTGTTGTTCCTATTAATTTGCTGATTTTTGCTAGTTAAGCATTTTTTTTGTTACACCCCTATAACAATAATTAAATTACATCATTCTCACATTTATTTTTAAAACCAATTATATATCTTTTTATAAGAAGCCAAAAGAAATATATTAATTAAAAGGCTAAAACCACTCAAGCACAAGGTGTGCCTGAAATAAAAATCAACAAAATCGAAAAATATAAACAAAAAAGATAGAATAAGGAACCACAAGAACAACATCAAGGTGGGGAATAACCACCAAAAACAAAGGGTTACACCATCAAGAACTAAAGTAAAAAAGGAAAGTAGGTCTTTGCGCCTTCAACCACCACCAAGAATGCAGCTTAATCCTATCAATCAAATGCTCAAGAGACAAATTCTTGTTAGAAAAAATCTGTTAATTTCGCTCCTTTCAAATGACCTAAATACAAACCAACCAAACCACTTGCAAACAATGATGAATATCCATTCGAAAGAAATTATGTCCACCAAGTTGCATAGCATGCGTGCATGTATCAATTGGTATAACAAGAAATCCTCGAACTATTCAACAATGAAGACCAAATGCATCTAAAAAATGGACAATAAAAAAAAGATGATTAATAATTTCTTCCTTCCCGAAGCCCCTACGACACAAAAAAGAACCAGTATGAAGAAATCCACGTGCAGACCAAATTGTCCTTAGTCACAATCCTCTTATTCAAAACTCTCCATGCAAAAAGTGGGACTTTAAGCGGCACTGCTTTGTTACAAATGAGCTCCGTAAAAGGCACACTGCCCTTTTGCACTTCTTGAGACAAAATACGATAAACTTCTTTAATTGAGTATCCTTATTCAGGATCGTGTTTCCATGTCCTATTATCAGATACATTATCCACCAAAGAACAATACATAATAATCTGATCCTCCTCCCAAACAAAAAGCCTTCACCTTGACCCCCCGACCATGAACGGATTTGGGATGAAATTATCAATGTGGCTAATTATTTTAGCGAAATTAATTACACTAAAAATAAAAAATTGTTCATATTTTAGTGGAATTTAACATTTTTTAATTGTACAACTTAAATAACATTATAAAAAGATAAAAATATTTTAAATAAATGGGCAATTCGAAATAAAAAATCTCACCCAAAAATTGTATCCCTTTATATGTATTTATTGATTATGTACGAGTAATTTACAAACTTTTAATATATGATAATGTTGCAACCAATAAAACATATCAAACACGGTAGTCTAGTGGTTGATGAGTTATTATTGAAGTTTATGCCGTGTCAATTCCGTCATGTTCATTTTTACATTTATGTTATATTAATTAATTCTTTTAAAAAAATGACAAAAACAATAGTCCTAACTTGAACCCAAGACTATGAGTTAGGAAAACATGCACTTGACCACTAGACCAATACGTCATATATAATTATGTTTCCATATTAAACATATATGATATAAAATTTGAGATTGAATATAAAAAAAAAAAAAAAAAAAAAAAATTAGCTGGGCTGGCAGCCTTGAAGGGATCCGTTCTTGGGACTTAACCCTCCATCCTAACATCCTCATCTCCGCCACTGAAATATTGCAATCAACATGAATATCTAAAAAACACCTAAATCCATCAAGTATCAACAAAAGTCCCCCTTCTGCTCAGGGATCTTTCCAAAAAGAAGTATCTTCTTTATTTCAAACACGTTTCAATAAATCTTCCTTAAACCACCTCCTCACACTCTCCTCTACTCCCTCCTTAACCCGACATAAATCCTACCATAAAACAGGCTCATAATTACCACCTCCTATAAACATTGACCCCCGTATGACCCATATTCAGCGGTCAACACTTCGAATCACAACCCACCCTAATCAACATGTAACCTCCAACACCATTTTCTTAACAACATCACATTAAATTCCCCAATTATTTGAATCTCCATATCTCTAGAGTCTGTAACAGTACACACCTTATTCCCACTGCATCCAATGAACCAGGACTCCGCCGCATTAACACCCACCAATAAGATCTTATGAAAATTCACCTTTAAGACAACTATTATTTTAAAGAGGGTCAAGTTGGCCTTCAAAACTCTAATATTTTTCCAACTTTTTACACATTTATATTGTAACAAACTATGCATATCTTTTTCTCATTAAAAAAACTAAACATATATTTTTCAATGACACCAACAATATAACAAATATAATATCATATAATATAAATTCTTATCTTTTTAAATGACACCAAAAATATGATATTCTTATAACAAAATTTGTTATACAATATAATTGGAAAAGAAAAAACAAATTATTCTCTAGCTTAGCTCAGTTGATATAGACAATGTATAAATATATGCAAGGTCGCAGGTTCGAACCCCAGACACCACAAAAAAAAATAACAAATTCAAATTTTTGTACAATATTTTACCAAACAACTTTTAACTTAAAAATAACTTTAGAACTAAAAAAAATAAAGAAACCAAACAGCTTTAACTTTTTCTTTAAAAAGGTTTATTTTAACTTTGTTTTAAAGTAGCTTTTAGACCGAAAAAAAATCTGGCCAAACGGTACCTAAGTCTATAATATATCACTTTTTCAATTCTATTATAAGAAAAACAATTATATATATATATTTTTTTTTTGAGAGAGAAAAAAAAAATTATATTTAAAAATTATGGAATTTTTTTCTATGGTTCAGAGGGAAACCATATAAATCCGGTAAAATTGAAGGACCAAATGCAAAATAACTCAAAATTCTTAGAAGAGAAAAGGTTTTCCCAAATTCATACAAATTAGGGTTTTCTGAAAATCAACAGCATATTTGAGACTGCAACATACGAAGCAAAAATGTCGAAGAAGAACGACCTCGCTAAGAGAAAGAGACAGCACGAATTCGAACTCCGAAGTACACCCTCACCTTCGATTTTGCCCCCCAATTTCAAACCTAATCTTCTAATTTTTCACATTCTGATTTCATTTTTGTAACGATTTCTTTCAGGAGAAAAACTTGAGAAGGAGAAGAAAGAAAAGAAGCTCCAAGCGAAGAAAAACAAGATGAAAGTAAGAGCTTGCTTTTGATTTTTACTTCATTTTTTGAAAAAAGATAATATTTGATTTTGGGTTTTGTATATTTTTTTGATTTAATTTAGTTTTTTATGCCAAAGTTGTGAACTTTTTGTTTAACGGGATAATGGGTCAACCATAATCTCCATGCAAAGTTTGCAGTGTTTGATTGAACTGAATTATAGTGAAGTTAGTTGATGAACATAAATTGGTATGATTTTGTTTTTTAAATGATATTGGTGAGTTTGGGTTTCCTATATTTGTTTTAGATTTAATTTGATTTTTTATGCCAAAGTTGTGAACTTTTTTATTATTGAGATAGTGGGTCAACCATAATCTACTTTTTGCTATTTCATAGCATTCGATAGTACATGAGTTTATACTTTATAGTAGCTTAAAATTAGGTGTTGAGTTTGAAGTGTTTGATGAACATAAAATGGATATGAACAAATATGTTAATAAGTTGAATGAATGTCGCTAACTAAGAAGCATAGAACACGCGTGACATAGACACCGATAATAATCTATGAAAATAAAAGTAATCGAATGTTATTAGATGTGTCAGTGTCAAATACCAGACACTTTCTAATCCTGCCAGACTTGAGATCCTTGGGTGTTGGCATTTAATGGCCTGAGTAGGGCCCCTCTGTCGACTGCAGCCTTTTTCTCTGGGCGAATGAGGGTGGTGTATCTGCACACGCTCCGACAGACAAGTTAGCAAGCGCAGTGGAATGATAAGTGTATGTGGGTAAAAGTGAGCATACCTGACCTAATGTCCATGAGCTAGTATTTATAGAGTAGGTTTAAAGGTTTTGGTCTCTGTACCTTTACTTGGACAACTGTGAGTGCCTGGTCCCGTGAGCGATTAGTGCCACGGACCAGGTTAGCTGTTTATGCTTGGCCTCATGTGTGGTAGCCGGTATCACAACCCCAATGATTCCTTGTGCGAGGAGCCCTTTGGGACATACTTGTGGTCAGGCGTTGACCCATATTAGAACACTTTCAATCTAAAGTGGCGGTGATTCATAGGTGCCTACATATTATGTGTGTGATTGTGCAATTAAAGCTGGATATTAGATTTAAAACTTGGAAGGAAAACTAAAAGTTGAGATTAGAGAGGTTGAATTGTTGTTTTGTGAGTGTTTGTGTGAATCTTGAGGATTAATGGTTGTATGGTTTTGTTTTTGTTGGAAAATTTGTTTAGGTTGATGGTAGTGACAAGAAAAAGAAGGGTGGTGGAAGTGGATTTAAGGTGGGAAAGAAATACTTGAAGACCAGGTTGTCAGCTCTGTCGAAAGCTAAAGCTGCGCAGGCAATGGAGCTCGACAAATAAGGCGGCATTGTGAGGTCCTGTGTGCTTTTGTGCTGATGCCGATGAAGTGAAATTAATAGATGACATAGTTGTTTTGAGGTTCTGTTTTTGTATTCTTTTTTGTGTTAAGTTATTTGACTATGAGGGTTTGAGATGTTGTATATTGGTAACTAATCTTATTGTAGTTGCTGTCTTTCTCTTGCAATTCTGTCTCAAATCAACTATGTACTTTTCATCTTTATTTCTTGTAATTGATTGATGAAATTTTACACACTAGAAAACAGAACATCCACAGAATGAAATTCACCACTGGAAAGGGATACCATTTTAAGGATAACGAATCCTTTTTGTGGCCGTCTGATTTGACAATGTCTCCACAGGCAATTATTTTGCTATTACAAATAAATATGATATTCACATCAATGAATCTGAACTTAAAGGGGTTATCAGTTTTACTTGTCAAACAGGTCAACATGTGAACCGATTAGTGTGTTGTAACATGAAACAGCTAGTGTCCGAATGCTCCTAGAGTTCAGCAACTGGTTTTTGGTTTTTGCTGGAAACATATACCAGTAAAAATAGATTGATTTCACTTGTGACAATTTGGCTACAACCTGAAGTAACTTTATGCTATTTTTGTAGACACTTGAATATGTGCATTTTTCTGTTGTGGTTGAGAGCGAGTAATTGAGTGTTATAAATAAAGTGTGTTTCAAATTTATATTTCTTGGGGGAGGGTGTGAGGGAATGTTGAAACAGCTGCTATTCATCATTAACCATTGTTCACCTTAATCACGAAAAAAAGAAAACAGTGTCTGTCAGGTTAATGTACTGCAAGTTGCATAGTGTTATTGGACTTGAGAATTACTTATGGAAGCTTAAAATGCACAATTTAATATATAAAATAGAAGGTGAAAAATGTTCTATAAATGCAATATATGAATATCATTTATCAGCTCTTTCATTCTCCAACTTATCATGATTTATGTTACGGGAAGGATTACAACAATTGAAATGAACTAGGTGAGAGCATAATTTCTAAAACCTAATTCTCAAAAGTTTGAATTGAGGAGTAATATTGGGTACACCTTCATTGAGTTCCTTATTGTCCTTAAATCACCCACTTTACACTAATGCAACATTCCATCAAAAGAGAGCTTCAAATTGTTAAGAGTGATTGTGGTGACATTTTGATAAGGGGAAAGTCTTTGCTCTCCATTGAGCTTGCTGAGATTTCCAACAAATCACCAAGTACATGTGTGATTATTTAGATGGCAATGTTTTTAAGGTCACTAGAAGTGAGCATGTATCATTTCTATCTTATGCTTTGGCAACTTCTGCTTCCTTTCTTCATGTAGCCACTAATGACGTTAGAATAAGAAGTGAAATTTATAAATTATGTGGCCGAACCTACTCTCAGTTTTGGACCCATTCTCATTTTGCATGCCTAACCTAACAAACAAGGTTTGAATTACCCCACCCCTCAAAATTAACGTACAACAAACTCAAAAGCACACTAGGTTGTACCCAAACTGTCATTATATACCGCAAACGCTGTTAGATCCAATTATAACACCATATCATTATGGAAAATGTTACATGAACACCCTTTATTCCTACATCCCATTGTACACCCTATGTATTAGGGATATTTTGGTAAGTTCATCTCACAACCACACTTTATCTTCTATTTGTGTGGGGTCCAGATTGCCACGTGTCAGAATTTTGTATGGGTGTAAAGGGTGTATTGCCACATGAGGTGGTACATGTATCATTACTCTATCATTATACTCTACACCATATTTTTCTTTTCTTCGTTTATTTGCTCGATAATTTAATTTAATTTTTTACTAAACAAATTTAGGGTGAGTAAATACTGCCTCCTGGTCAAAGACAAACAAGACATTCGAACTAAATAACATTTACAAAGAGATTTATATTTACCTGTTTCTAATGACACTAACGAATCTTGAATCCGAAACCTCCAAATCCAAAACATGTTTTTTTTTACTACTAGATCAAACTCTTGGAATACCTTTATTCTAATTATTAAATCATGTAATGTAATTATAGTAATATTTAAGATAGCTAGTACATTGTCATAATAAATGGGATGGAATGGCCTATTCAAAATTTCAAATAATAAATAAATGGAATGGTAGCATTCCCGAGTCTTAAAATACTCTAACTCTAATGAGATAAGCATCCGAACTCATTTAAAAAAAAAATGATTACCAAAAACAAATATAAAGTATACTACACCTAATTATCTAAAATGATGCGTAAAGAGTAATAAGGTGACTTAGTAGTTTGAAGGAGAAACAAAGAAATTGCAGTGTTAAAAGAAATCATTTTCTTCAACTTTCTATGCTAACAATAAACAATTAATATGTGTCAAAATAATAATAACAATAAACAATTAATATGTGTCAAAATAATAATAACTAATATGATGCGGTATTCTTGTGAATAATATGGTCTCTTGAATGTTTAACTATGAGTATTGTTTTAGATTGATGCATATGGAAATATGGAATAATATCAACAAAAAACATCATTTGTTGAAATATGTCAACCTCATAAACAATCATGGTATTTGGAAATATTAATCTCTAACCGTCTCAACATAAAATACCAGAGTTCACACCAAAAAAAAAAATACAACTATTTAATTTAATACAAAGAATAAAATAGGTAATTATTGTTTTAATAAAATAATTTGTGATCTTATAATTTGAACCAGTTTGTTATAGTTTTTTAAATAATAACCTTTTTTAAAAAATAATCACTTTAAGAGTGTTGACTAAGTTTGTTACAACTTTTATAAAAAATAAGAATCTAAAAAGAAAAAATCAGACAACAACTTCAAATGGGGGTGAGAGTGGATGGTGGTGGAATCTAGATTTATGTGGTTTAAGAGAAATGATATTTGTACAACCATTTTCTTACAATTTTTGAGACAACCCTATCTTTCATACACTCATTATGCTATTACTTTCTCTCTCTATTGTTTTGGTTTTCGTGTCAAAACATACATTTCTTTCTATATTCTTGATTGTCCCATAAGTTGTACAAAAAGTGGTGTTCAAATAACATACCTCGTGGTTTAAACATGGAGAGAGGACAAATATCAAAAAATTAGAGATTAATGATTTGGAGACCGCGTTTTATCCATGAGATAATGTTTGATTCTCGTTGTTACTCTCCCTATGTATGTCTGTTTTTATGTACATATTTAGGAAATATATATATAAATCATGTATGCTTAGAAAGCATATTGTATAAGTTACACATATAATGTGGAGACGATCACATTGATTTTACACAATAACATAGCGAATGTTAGAGTAAGCGTTGGGAAGAGAGTGTTTCTAACTCTCATCTATAAACATTAACTAGTTTGTCTCACATTCCCTATCAAAGTGTAAGCAAATACTATGATATTTAACTCATAAGTTGTAGTTTGGCTAATAAAATGTCAAACTATGATATTCATGGTGTCCTATGCTCAAATATAAAATCTCACTTTTGTGTATGAATTACTTGTAATATTTACCACTCCATCTAAAAGAAACTTAGACATTCAAGATAATTAACATTTTCCTTAAGATTATGTTGTATAGTTTGAAAAAAATAAAAAATTGTGTAGAAAAGATAGGGGAAAAAATCCTTTGAAGCTTTTTTCCCGATGAAATTCCCCTGAAGTTTGGTCATTGTCAATAGGAAAATTGAATCACGCCCCCAAATCCTATATATTATACGTGAGTATTGAGGAGCAACCATATTTTTTTATCACAATACAATTAATAGTTACTATTGAGAACATTAACAATAAATTTTTTATTTTGGATGAGCTAAAGAGTAAAGAGACACATTCTGCTTTCTTACATACGTTCTTCTTTTAAAATAAATCTTAACCTAGGTTAGATTTGGGCAAGGCTATAAGCCCTAAGAGGCCTCTTGACCTATTCCCACCCCTAATTTGGATGCAGGCATGGTAAATTGTTTTGGTTTATTAAACTTTTGTTTAAATACATAATATAAATTGTCTATGAATTATATTTTTTGGTCAAGATTTTGTCTATGATTTTAATTTAATACATTATAACAAATATTGTCATTTCCTTATTTCAACAAAACATGTTGCAACATCGTCCCCACTCGATTGTTTTGGCTATGGCCTGTTTTTCAAATATTATAGCTAAAATGTTGAGACACTCAAGTTTTTGATTGATATTTTTTGAACCTCAACATGATAATCTAACATATGTGAAAGATCCTACAAATAACATAAATATAATGAGAAGCTCAAATTGCCTACAAATAACATGTGTGAATTAACTACAAATAACACAAATACCTTACTAGAAAAATTGAAATTTGGTATTTGTATGAGCAAATTCTGAGATGTTAATACCTTGGTTCTGAATATTCCAATTTCCATAACCTCACCTTCAATATCTCCAATCTACACGTTTTCAACACATTTTAGGATTTAGGACTCCTTGCAACATCAAATAAAATCCTTACATAAAACCCTTACATCTAGTACTAAATTAATTTACCTTAATTTTGTTTCCAATATCAAAAGGACTTGAGCATTGAAAGGAAATTCCACTGAAAAATTTTCCATCCTCACTAATACCCAAAACACTTCTAGAAAAATAGAAATATTGAATAAATTATCATCAGATTCTCTTTAAAATTTAACTTGTACATTAGATTTTTATTACGTACCTGAAATCCCTCCAATTGATAAAACAAGATAGCAATGCTCAGTCAAAGCCAGTGCTACTAGCAGCCATACTTCAATAGAATATGCATTTTCCAATGCAACCATGTTACTTCTATTTCCACCTTGGCTTCACAAAGAAACTGAGGCAATTTTTTTCTTCTTCAAACGTAATAAAAACCATGTAACGAAGACAATTAGAGCACCCTTCCTAGTTGATTCAACATATTTAGCTGTCACAGTAGGAGCTAAATGTACAACACTGCAAAAATATATAAATTGTCATGAAAATAAAAAGGAAAGTGAAATAGTAGTAAAAATGTAGTTAAATATGTGAATTAGTTGCCAACCATAGAGAGAACAACAAGAAAAGAACAAAGGATATCATTGGGTAGTCTACAACTTCCCAAACACACTTAAGTGATTCACGAGACAAACTTGTTACACTACGGCGTAAGTTTGTCTTGGGACCTTCAATATTATGCTGCTGAAACTTTCTTACTAACAGCTGTACAAGGAACACACTTATGATAACAGCAGTTAAAGCATGAACACACTTAAATTTATTGCAATCAATGTGTATCGTCGTTTTCTTCCTCGGTTACTTGACAAGTTTTTCAACATTTGACGTACGTTTTATTTGTAATTATTACACATGACGCGTGAAACAGACTACTGTTTCAGCCATTGCATCACTTTTTTTTTCCCAAAGATTTTACTGATTAAATTACTGCTAACACATTGAAACTTAGACTATTTTGGTCATTAGTTATTTTTTTTTCAAAGATTAACTTCAATTCTAATTGTTTAAACATTACAACTAACACGCCAAAACACTCAAGTGTTTCCTAGTAGTCCACATTATTTGTTCCTTTGTCACTAAGATAATATTTGACAATTTATACCTTTATATTTGTTTCACATCAATTTTTTACCATATTAGAAATATTGATCCATATTTTTACTGGGATTATAAGTGAAATGGGCCAGTCCAGGCTAGGCCTTATCATTAAATTGACCTGACCCATTTAACAAAATTTATTCATTAGCCTACCTAGTCTATTTACCTAATATAGTTGAAAGCTTATTTTATAGTTGGACCACTAGAGCTATCTCTTTAAAGAGATCACCAAATATATTTTTGATCACAATACAATTAATAGTTACTATATTGAGAACATTAACAATAAATTTTTTTATTTTAGATGAGTTAAAGAGTAAACACACACATTTTGTTTTCTTACATACGTTCTTCTCTTAAAATAAATCTTAACCTAGGTTAGGTTTGGGCAAACCTATAAGCCCTAAGAGGCCTCTTGACCTATTCCCACCCCTATTTTGGATGCATGCATGATAAATTGTTTTGGTTTATTAAACTTTTGTTTTAATACATAATATAAATTGTCTATGAATTATATTTTTTGGTCAAGATTTTGTCTATGATTTTAATTTAATACATTATAACAAATATTGTCATTTCATTATTTCAACAAAACATGTTGCAACGTCGTCCCCACTCGATTGTTTTGGCCATGGCCTGTTTTTCAAATATTATAGCTAAAATGTTGAGACACTCAAGTTTTTGATTGATATTTTCTGAACCTCAGCATGATAATCTAACATATGTAAAAGATCCTGCAAATAACATAAATATAATGACAAGTTCAAATTGCCTACAAATAACATGTGTGAATTAACTACAAATAACACAAATACCTTACTAGAAAAATTGAAATTTGGTATTTGTATGAGCAAATTCTGAGATGTTAACACCTTGATTCTGAATATTCCAATTTCCATAACCTCACCTTCAATATCTCCAATCTACATGTTTTCAACACATTTTACTCCCTCCGTCCCAAATTATATGACGTTTTGAGCATTTCACACATATTAAGAAATATAATTAATATTGTATGGGAAAGAGATATTATGAGTTGTTTTACAAAATTGTCCTTAATAAATGATATGAGAAAGATAAATGAAAGAGTTTTTCTACTTGCACCCTAATTAATCATGGTTGCACCCCAAAATGACAAGATTACCCTTTCATAAAATTTAATCTAAAACTTAGTTGAAGTAGGTCATATAAACTGAGTTTAAGTGTATATACTTAATCTCAGTTTAAGTAGGTTCATGTAAACTGAGTTTAAGTAGGTCATGTAAATTAAGTTCATGTAAACTAAATTTAAGTAAGTACCAACTTAAACTCAGTTTAAGTAGGTTCATGTAAACTAAGTTTAAGTAAGTCATGTAAACTTAGTTTAAGTAGATCATGCAAACTTAGTTTAAGTGTACATCTAAAAGTTCAATCTTATTCAATGATTATACGTTCATCTCAGTTTAAGTATGCACATGTAAACTCAGTTTAAGTAGGTTCATGTAAACTTAATTTAAGTAGGTTCATGTAAACTCAGTTTAAGTAGGTTCATGTAAACTTAATTTAAGTAGGTTCATGTAAACTCAGTTTATGTAAGTTAAGCCATGTACACTCAATTTAAATTTAAGTAGGTCATGTAAACTCAGTTTAAGTAGGTTCATGTAAACTCAGTTTAAGTATGTTCATGTCTCAGTTTAAGTATGTTCATGTCTCAGTTTAAGTAGGTTCATGTAAACTCAGTTTAAGTAGGTTTATGTAAACTCAGTTTAAGTATGTTCATGTAAACTCAGTTTAAGTAGGTTCATGTTAATTCAGTTTAAGTAGGTTCATGTAAACTTAGTTTAAGTAGGTTCATGTAAACTCAATTTAAGTAGGTTCATGTAAACTCAGTTTAAGTAGGTTCATGTAAACTTACATGAACCTACTTAAACTGAATTTAAGTTAACCTTGCCAATGTAAATTAAAACTGTAATCGTACAGTGCATCAGTGCAGTTGAAGGAAAAAAATTGAAACTAGCAAATAGAAGAAGAAATTCACTTACTTACATTCAATTGAGTATGGATGAAAAATATTTTGATTCACTCTTTAATTTTCATGGAGATTGATATTGAACATCAAATTGTTTGATCGATCGCTTTGTGGGGTGAAAGAGGGTGAAACTCACTGACAATGAATAAAATTAGGGTTTTAAGAAAATTTATATAAAAGGGCAATTTTGGTATTATAAAAAACTTTTAAGAAAATTTGGGTGTAACCAGAAAAACATGGGGTGTAAATAGAAAAACTCTAAATGAAAGAATTGAAAGAAGAAAGAGTAATAAATAGTTAATGATATAATAGGAAAAGTAACATTAATGTTTTATTGGTATTGTAAAGTGACATATAATTTGTGACAATTTTTTTTCCTAAAATGACATACAGTTTGGGACGGAGGGAGTAGGATTTAGGACTCCTTGCGACATCAAATAAAATCCTTACATAAAACCCATACATCTAGTACTAAATTAATTTACCTTAATTTTGTTTTCAATTTCAAAAGGACTTGAGCATTGAAAGGAAATTCCACTGAAAAAATTTCCAACCTCACTAATACCCAAAGCACCACTGACAGTTCATAGAAAAATAGAAATATTGAATAAATTATAATCAAATTCTCTTTAAAATTTAACTCGCACATTAGATTTTTATTACGTACCTCCAATTGATAAAACAAGATAGCAATGATATGTCAAAGCCAGTGCTGCTAGCAGCCATACTCTAATAGATGATGCATTTTTCAATGCAACCATGTAACTTCTATTTCCACCTTAGCTTGACAAAGAAGCTGATGCAAAAACTTTTTTTTCAAGCGTAATAAAAACCATGTAACAAGACAATTAGAGCATCCTTCCTAGTTGATTCAACATATTTAGCTGTCACAGTAGGAGCTAAACATACAACACTGCAAGTTATTTTACATACGACCCAAAAGAAGGAAAAAATATGAATCGTGAGGCTCAATCTATAATAAGGTTATTAGTGGTGCTATTATTTCTGGGTTGTATTATGATTTGGATAATGATGCCCACAAATACTTTCAATCTAAAATGGTTTCCTAAAATCCGTGGCAAAGCTGATCCTACCTATTTTGGTGCACAAGGTATATATTTTTATTCAAATATTATGCATTTCATTTTTTGTATGCATGCTTGTTCATTAACTACTTTATGTTGATTAATTAACATAATAATATTCATATAATATTAATTGTTCTTATTTCAGGTGAAACGATCCTCATGTACACTTTTCCAGTCTTGTTAATTGCTACTTTGGGATGTGTCTATCTCCACATAGCCAAAAAATCATCAAATGAGAGCAACATAGAAATGTAATATTTTTTTAACCTTAATCTAGTTATCCCTATTTGTGCTATTGTATGATTTTAATATATGAATCTAATTAATATATGTAATTTTTTTGTACAATCAGTCGCAATGGGAAGAAACATGGGACAACCATATGGAACCGTCCAATGCTTGTAAAAGGACCTCTTGGAATTGTTTCTATCACAGAGATAGCATTTTTGCTCATGTTCATTGTACTTCTTGTTTGGTCTTTTACAACTTATTTGCACATCGGTTTTAAAACAGTCTCAAAAATAGCTTATAAGAATGTTTTTGTAATTTATAAATAATTTCTTAACATGTGTGAAGTAAAATAATTTTGTTTATAAAAAGGACAAGATGGTGTATCTTATCATACATATTAATAAGGTTTTGAATCACCCAATGCAATGTTGAAAAGTTGACAACTTATCTCTTTTTCAAAAAAAGATTATCAATTTGATTCTTGGAATGGTTTATATGAAAGATAGTTCAATCTTAATTAAAAAAAAACTATATTCAACCGTCAACTTCATAATTAATCTTATAGAAGACCCAAAGTCCTAAACCTTAAAAATATCATGTGGTTGTGGTACCTATTAAAGATTAAAGTTCCTAATTACGGTTGGGTTTGCAAAAATAAATATTGAATTGCAATTGTGGTAACAATCACAATATGTGTTGCGAACCAAAATATTGTGAAAAGCTATGATCAACTTTTTTCCAATAACTAAAAATATTGTATTGATAATAGTTCAAGAAACAGCATATGGAATGCTACTTCAATTGCAGTCGTAGATACATAAAAAAAAGTTTTTTATTATATTAATTGTACTATCAACACATTTCTTTAAAACTTAATTGATTGAATTTACAGAGTTATCAAATTATGCGGGTTCCTTATTTTGTGAGACTTTTTTTTTTTAGAAGTAAAATTAATCCACCTAAATTGACACCAAAGAGAATCGAACCTAAATTTAATTAAACTTAAATAAGTTTTAATTAATAGATGAAAATATTACTTTAAAGAATGTGTTAGAAGGTGTATTGCTAATATTATCTATGTGTCGTTCAATTATAATCAAGTTACACAACTCATGGAATTTGTTACATCATCCATTGGGCATCTACTAATCAAATGTCAGAGGTTAGTTACTAGTTAGTCATCAATTATAATCAAGACTAAGACTATGATCCATACTTACCTGTGATATGATGTTTTAATTTATTTTTACAAGGGTTAACCCAAGAGTAAGATTAAGATTAAACTAATACATTTTTGAAAATTATCATTTTGTTGCTAAATAAAATGTATACGAGAGTTAACCCACTTGAGTTGGTATGATGATGTTGACTTGAGACCTTAGAATGTGTTTCTCTAAATGTCTTAAGTTCGACTTCCATGATGTCGATTTCGGTGGACTGGTCCATATAAAGCTTTGTTTTGACTTTAAATGAGGCACCCACAAGTGATCGGTGAGATTAGACACGAATAAGTTTGTAGTCCTTAGATTGAATATTGACTTTTCAAAAAAAAATAAAATACTCATACCTGGCAAGGAAGTCGGTCCAACTTACGTTTCCGCTGACAACACATTTATCTAAAGTCTGTTAATGAGTGATCTATAAGCACATTTATTTACGTTCGTTGAACAACAGAAGCGATCTATAAGCACCTCTATTAACGCTCTATGAATTTTGATGTTTGTATTCACTTTAGTTAGCCTAAAGCCCAATTCACATAAATTTTTTCCTTATTAAAAAAAAAAGAAAATGTATACAAGTCTCAATGAATTTCTTTTCAAATTATTTTTGTCTTTAGTATTGTATTTAGCTCATGGGGCTATGGCTTTAACTCATTGCAGATGTTGATATGGACCAAAGATGGAGTATCAAATTTGGCTGGAGAGATATCTTTGCTTGCTGGTTTGTTCCTGTGGATTGCAACCATTCCAAGAATTAGGAGAAAATTCTTTGAGCTCTTTTTTTACACACATCACCTCTACATAATCTTCATCATCTTCTACATATTTCATGTTGACATTTCCTTTTCCTTCACTATGCTCCCTAGTTTCTACCTCTTCTTGGTTGATCGTTTCCTAAGGTTCTTACAATCAAGGCGCGGAGTTCGTTTGGTTTCATCTCGTATTTTGCCATGTGAAGGTGTAGAACTCAACTTCTCTAAGGGACATGGTAATTAACATCAACTTAAAGTAAACTCGTAGGCCGATTCGAATTATTTTATTTGAGCTTATCTACTAACACAACTGTTTGAGAGAGCTTAAAGAAATTAGTTATTCATAAGTTATTTTCAGCTTATAATTTTTAAGAGCTAATGTGATATGTTTTTGGCAGGATTGACGTATAATCCAACAAGTGTGATGTTCATAAATGTACCAAGCATATCAAAGTTGCAATGGCATCCATTTACTGTTACTTCTAACAGTAAATTGGAACCAGAAAAGCCAAGTGTTGTCATTAAATGTGGAGGAAATTGGACACAGAAGCTCTACCAGTTGCTTTCAAATCCTTTGCCTATCGGTCGCCTTGGAATATCTGTTGAAGGTCCTTATGGACCTGCTTCAACCAATTATCTAAGGTCTCTACATCTTAAAAAATTAAAACCAATTTGAAGTATATATATAAGATTGTCTTATGCTTTGTTAGAAATAATTTCATTGATGTTTCACATAGTAACTGTTGTTTGTTCTTGTATCAGGCATGACACACTTGTGATGGTGAGTGGAGGAAGTGGCATCACACCATTTATCTCTATCATTAGAGAGCTAATATATCTTAGCACTACATTCAAATGCAAGACACCAAACATTGTCCTAATTTCTTCATTCGAGAACACTTCATGTCTATCAATGCTTGATTTGATCTTACCAATTTCTGGCACACCATCTGACATTTCTAATATTCAATTACAAATTGAGGCATACATCACAAGAGACAAAGAGTTTAAACCAGATACTCCAATTCATCCCCAAACTCTATGGCTCAAGCCCAATCCATCCGATGAACCAATACATGCTATGTTAGGTCCAAACAGTTAGCTTTGGCTTGGCGCAATAATCTCATCCTCTTTCATCATCTTCCTTATTATAATCGGGGTCATTACTCGTTACTACATTTTCCCTATCGATCATAACACAAATGCAATATTCCCGGATCCTTTAAGGGCATTCCTAAACATGCTAGTTATATGTGTGTCGATAGCTGTTGTTTCAAGTGTAGCTGTCTTGTGGAACAAACAAAATGCTAAAGAAGCAAAACAGATTCAGAACTTGGAAGGGTCATCACCAACAGTCTCACCAAGTTCAATGATTTACAATGCTGATAGAGAATTAGAAAGCCTTCCAAATCAGTCACTTGTTGAAGCTACCAATGTGCATTATGGTGAAAGACCTGATCTTAAAAGTAAGTCATTTATCTCTTGAGAAAATATGAATTGAAATCACTATTTTTTTTACAGGACTTCTATTTGAAATCAAAGGGTCAAGTGTGGGAGTTCTTGTTTCAGGACCTAAACAAATGAGGCAGGAAGTTTCATCCATTTGCTCATCTGGTTTAGTCGAAAATCTGCATTTTGAATCAATCAGTTTTACTTGGTAATTTTGCTCATTCTAATAGAAAAGGTGCAAATCTTTCATGATTCAAAAATCTGTATAATTTGTTTGTCAATTTTGGAGAATCTTTGTACTTCAATTGTTTTCTTTTCTATTATTACTAAGTGCTTCTAGTGGTTTTCAGTTGTTTCCTTTTTAATTATTTCTCCTTGATTCAAGGAAGAGAAATTATTGTATCATCGCTGTTTAAACCAGTCTTTGGCTGAGGAATAAAGTATTGTCACGTTCACCACTTTTTTTTTTGTTGAAAGAAATATGCGTATAGCATTTAATTAGATATCAAATCGTCAATACATGTTGGAACATCATCAAATATACGGAAGCTAGGCTCATAAAGGGCTGCCTTTGCTAATTCATGAGCAACCCTATTCGCCTGTCTCCTAGAAAACTCAACATGAGATTTTGGTAAAAAAAGAGAACAATAGTGCCTATTACTATCCATATTGATCCCAAATTCTGTGATATCACCATTGCCAATATCGTGATGTAGCCCCAAAGCTTCTCCAATATCAACCGAACATAACGGTTTGTGCCACATTGTTTTTGCACGAACAAAATGTCCCTCTTCATCCCTTATGCACATACCAACACCCACTTTGTTAGTGGAAGATGAGAACGAAGCATCCACGTTACATTTCAGCCTTCCACACCTTGGTTTCTTCCACCTGTTCTCTTCAATTCTCCCTGCCGTGACCTGCTGTATAATAGGCTTCATGACAGCAGCTGCGTTTCCTTGCTGATAAGCCTGCACCTGCTGCTTCTTCTTTGTATTTCTCCGATCTTCAAGAAGATGCTTTGCTCGCTCAATTATATTTCCATTTGATTCTGTTACTTGCTGCCATAATTTATTATTCCTACTCTTCCAAATGCTCCACATAATTGTTACAAGTAGTTCGGATTGCACCGTTGTACCATGTTCCAACAGATAGAATATAATTTCCGGCGCATCATCAAATCTATGCAGAAGCGGTTCTATCACCTGCCATAAAACCGTACTTCTCCAAATACCAACTGCTGTACAACAGTGGAAAAACATATGATAACAGTCCTCGTGAGGGTCATTACAAAAAACACAAGACAACAGACAGTTTCTCCTCTGGACTTCAAACGCACACAAGTAGGTAAACACTCTCTACAAACTCGCCATGCATATTTTTAACCTTAGGTGGAACTTTTAAATTCCAAATTCCACCCCAAAAACCATTTCTGTGCAAATGAGAAACATCCACAGACCACAATCTCTTCCACACAAACCCGGTAAGCACTCCTAACCGAATATTGTCCATTCTTCTCGGGTTTCCAAACCATTTTATCCTCATTCACTTGCAGAAATAATGGCGTATCCAATATTTGTTGAGATGTTCCTGCCTCAAAAATAAATCTTACAAATTCTTCATTCCAAGTCTTCGTATCTTGATGAATCAAATGACCTACCGAATAACCTTGAAGAGACAAAGCATCCGGGGCTGCAGGGGGAGCACGCAGTCCCATTTCTATCCAAGGTTCATCAATCATTGAAATATCAAAGCCACTGCCAATTCTCCACCTCGTACCATGCCTAACCACCATTCAGAAAATGCTACGGCAGACAAAACTAGGATTATGTCCCAATTTTGACCCAAGAAAATTACTACGAGGGGAATAGCTTGCCTTGAACACCTTAGCAAATAAAGTATCAGGTTCAGTTTGGAGCTTCCATCCTTGTTTTCCAAGCATAGCAACGTTGAATGCCGCAAGGTCTTTAACCCCATTCCACCACACTTCTTAGGCACGGATAATTTATCGCATGCCAGCCAGTGCAAGCATATAAGATATGAATGAAGTTTAATGATATCTTGGTTCTCATAAGTATCAATCCTCTCAACAAGTAAAAAACAAAAGTACAAAATGTAGAATTAGGAGTTTATACACGTGTAATAAGGCTCTTGCATCATGCACAAATATCCTTTTTACTATTTGATCAATCATTCATATCATATCCCATTTAATTTAAAAGTGTAGAATTTATTGATCCAATGATGAAAACTAACCGGTGCATCATAGAATTTACATAACTTAATAACTATTAAGATATTAGTTTTTTAATATTAGTGAGTGTATATAATGCATCACAATTTTTTTACAACGGTATATTTGTAAATGTATTTTTTTAAAAAAGGTATTTGAAAAGTTACAACAGTTAATAATTGCATTGGTTTTAAATATATATTTTTTTATAATAAGGACACCATAATGAGTAATTATCGTAAACGTTACAGATTTCTGAAAATAAATTTAAAAATAATAAAATATTTCCAAAAAAAAATCTGAAAATACTTTTCCGAAAAATAAAATCTGAAAAAAAATTTGAAAATTCGAAAACTTAATTTTTTGACATAAAAAATGTTAAAATTATAAATTTTGAAAAAAAATCTGAAAATTAAATTTTTGAAAAAATAGATTTTTTTTATTTGAAAATTATATATTAAAATTTTTTCTAAAATAATGACAACTATATTTTCAAAAGTTATAAATTTAAAATTTTCAAAAATAAATTATAATTTAAAAAAAAAATCTAATTTCTTGTTCTTTTACGAAAATTTTAATTTAAAGAAAATTATTTTTTTTCAGAAATTTCAGAATATATTTTATTAAAAAAATTAATTTTATTTTGAAAATTATACAGAAAAATAAATCAGAAAATTATTTTAATATTTTAAAATTTATTTTCTGATATCTAATTTTTTAAAATTTATTTTCATATTTTTTTAATTTTAAAAACAATTTTCAGAATTTTAATTTTTTTTAAAAAATTTAATATTATGTGGCACACCACGTGTCAAAAGTTGCACAATCAGCAACTGCCACGTGGCCAAAACCATGCCAAATCAGCTGAATAGTGGGGACAATGACCTTTTTCAAACAATTTTTTTCTTTTACAGGGATGTATTTCAAAGTTTTTTTTTACAGGGACGAAAATCAAAACTGGTCCAAATTACTGGGACGATTCTCATATTTAAGCTTTCTTTTTTTTTACAAAAGAGGACAAAGATTAATAGAAGCCTCGCCTCGTATATATCATCACAAAGAAGACCATTAATCTCAATAGAAGGGGTCTCTAAATGAATTTAATACCAAGAATTCATGGTAAGGTTGGAATTAGCAAGCGAGTCATAACTTCTTTTGCCTTCTCTTGAAGTGAGACAAACCCGAATGTGCCTATTACGATTCAAGATATTTTGAATACGTCGAATGAGTAGAGGGGTTGTCCCATTCATTTCGCAATTATTTGTATCCATGTCAATAAGCAATTTTGAATCACTTTCTACACCATGAACAAGAACCGGTAGCTTTGGATCGCGGTGTACAAATCCAAAGCCAAGCACCAGTTAACAATAGGTAAACCCTGCTAATCTGCTAGAAACTTAAGCATGTGATGCTTGACCTCATTTGCGTTGTTATCATTTAGAGAACCTGGACACAGTCATTATCATTTCAATGTAATTAAGTGAATTGATCGAACAACAAGTAATTTAATTTTTGGATCGGATGGTATTTTGGTCCGTAACACAACAAAACTATACTCCGAACGATGTTAGATCCAATTATAACACCATATCAATATACTACACCATATGTTTTTCTTTTTAATAAAAAACCTTAAATTTCTTCGTTTAGTTAGTCGATAATTTAATTTAATTTTTTACTAAACAAATTTAGGGTAAGTGAATGGTGCCCTGATCTAAGAGAGACAAGACCTTCAAACCAAATAATACTTTACAAATAGATTTACATTTAACTGCTCCAATGACACTAACGAATCTCGAACCCGAATCTAGAAAAATTTAAGCTAGCTAGTACATTTAAACCGAAAAAAAGAAGCCAGTACATTGTCATAATAAATGGGATGGAATGACCTATTCGAATAATAAATAAATGGAATGGTATCCAATTCCTCCTTTTAAAGATCGGATGATTGTTTAATGTAAAATGTTAACGAGTACCTCCGAAGCATTGGTTAAGGTAGTAAATATAGTAGTTTTTGCATCGAAAATTATATAATTAATTTCTCAAAAGTCAAATAGTGTCTTTTTAATTTAATTTTTCTTTTTTTAGATACTTTAATCAGTGTCCCGGGGCACCGGTTAACACAACACTTGTTTAATTTATAAAGTTAACTGTTTTAATTGTTGTTAGCAAACAAAGACGCTGATGGAGTATCAAGTAAGGATTTACCGGTCAAAGAAAAACTCATTTCAAGAGAGAACTTTTTCTGTACCAACAAAAGACACCACTTATTGTTTCATCAAAAGAAAAAGACACCACTTATTCCACACATGCATGATAGAGTTTAAGGGCTGCTTTGCTTTCCCACTATTCCAACTTTGTACCGGTGTTTTGATTTCAATTTCATCATTGTACTTTTGGCATGCTTGTTTACTTGGTCCATTAAAATATGTACGGTACCTAATTGCCAACCGTAATCGGCTCTGTTGGTAAAAAGTTGATTTATATTTTTCAAAAAAGTGAGTTTAATTTTCGTTGCCAGTATAAAGATCCTGTTAACGGGTAATCTAAAGTATCTATATTAGCATTCTCCGAATCTTAAAATTTACTCTAATCTGGTAAGATGAGTCTCCGAACTCATTTCACCAAAAAAATAAATTAAAAAAAAAGATATAAAGTGGAGCACCTAATTACCTAAAATGATGCGTAAAGAGTAATACGGTGACTTAGTAGTTTGAAGGAGAAACATAGAAATTACAGTGTTAAAGAAATCATTTTCTTCAACTTCCTCTGTAACAAAATAACAACAATAAACAATTAATGTGTGTCAAAATAACAATAATTAATATGATGTGATATTCTTAGTGAATAATATGTCTCTTGAATGTTTAACTATTTGAACCCATTTGTCATATTTTTTCAATAATAATTTTTATAAAAAAAATCACTTTTAAGCCATATTGTATAGGTTATAAATAAAACGGGGAGAGATTACATTGGTTTTACACAATAACATAGTGAATGTTAGAGTAAGCGTTGTGAAGAGAGTGGTTCTAACTCTCTTTTAAAAACATTAACTAGTTTGCATCATATTCTCTATGAAAGTGTACGTAGAAACTACGACATATCTAACTAGTAAGTCATAACTCAACCTGACAAAATGTCAAAATTATTAGATCAGATATTCTACTAAAGAGTCTCATATCAAGACAAAAGATGGATTAAATATGTATTTATAGATGAGGATAATCCTCACCTCACAAGCCGGTTTTGTGAGAATGTGTTGGATCTAACCATGATTTCTAAAATATTCGTGGTGTACTGAGTTCAAATCTGAAATCCTCATTTGTGTGTATGAATTACTTGTAATATTTATTACCACTCCATCTAAAAAAACCTTCAACATTCAAGATAATTAAGATTATGTTGTATAGTTTGAAAAAAAAAAACAAATATTGTATAGAAAAGACAGGAAAAAAAAATCCTTTGAAGTTTTTTTTTCCCGATGAAATTCCCTTGAAGCTTGGTCATTGTCAATGCGAAAATTGAATCATATCTGTATATTATATGTGAGTATTGTAGCAACCATAATGGACAGTGACTATAATATTATTTGTAATTTTAATTCGTCAAAAATGCTTATAGTACTATATTTGGATAACATGTGGACAGATGCATGCAATATAAAAAGCATCAAAGTTTTCTCCGAAAGTATGGGATATTAGTAAATTTTAATTAAAGTACTTCCATATTTGGAAAAGAAGAATCTATCTAGTTCGTGATCCCATGTGGGCCAAATCAAGGATTTTCATTTTAATTATTTCTTCATTTAGGACACTCGAAAACAACAAAAAGATGTTAGAAGGCGTGCGGAAGCTCTAGATTAATTAATTAATTTTAACAAGTTCGATGCAAGAAAGGAAAACACTATGATATACTCTAAGAATATTAATATATTATTGAGAAATGCTAACTTGTGCCCTTGGAGCGTAAGTTAAGAAGTTAATGCAAAATTTTTTTATTGAAAATTGTGCATTTAATGTCTTAAAAGTTTGAAAAGTTATCTTTTTAATAAAAAATTTATATTTAAATTCTATTTTAAGCTTCTTAACTTGTGCCCATGGTCCTACGTTATTATATGAGATTGTTATACATGGGAACACGATAGAGTAACTTTGACGTGGAAAATGTATCATACTTTTAATAAATTTCGTTTGTTTGACTGTTGAATGCATCACATTAAGCCATGTGTACAATGATGGTCACATTCCCTTATGATCTTAATCTAATTAGCATAACGGTCTCCAATGCGGTGGTTTACAACGTTTGAAACAGCAAATGGTGTGCTTAACGCCCTATTTCTATTAAAACGATAAAACACGCGAATAAAGCATATATTCAAGAAATAGACGCTACGTCTTCAACAAAAACAAAATCAACATGCATATATAAAAATTATCAACAGTCGCAGCGGATATAGATAATACTTCTCCAAAGTCGACATGCCATAAGATCAAAATACATCATCATATAAATTCTTCAAATCCCAACATATGGGTAAAGTCTCAATAATAAATAAATCCAACAAAGACATAAAGACCAACGTTCTAATCAGAGCCTAAATCTAGGACTCCAAGAAACGATAACGAAGATTAGCTCTCGCTATCCAAGCACTCACCAAAAGCAAACTACTCATGCACTCCGTCTACCCATTCATACAAACAGGTAGGCGGTCAAAACCACTGGGAGTAAGCTTCACATCAATCACAATCCACATAAACAAACATAAGCATTCAAGGATTTCATGCATAACACATATATATAACCATCCCTCCTAGAATACTAGCATCACATTATTATTATCCCTCATTCCATACATCTCAAGCTATCACATTACCAACATAGCATAGCAAGCATATTCAATCTTTAATCAAGTCATCGACATAAGCTCATCATTCATCAACAACAATCAAAGAAGGGTTACTCACCTTATTCTTCATTTCAAAGTTATAAGCAAGCAATCATCATAATCAAAGGAATCACCAAATCATAAATATCTCAAATTCTTATGAAATGAAAATGAAAACCTATTTTTCTCTAAAGACTGGAACTTATATAGGCTCCTCTCAAATGAGCTTAACCCTTAATGCCTTAACGGGCTTAACCCATTTACTAAACCATTTACCAAATATTTCTACCCACTTAACGGTAAAATAATAATAACGATCACTTACCGGCTCACAACTAATTACCACACTAGTAACTTAGTAAAAATAATGGTTCTCACTTGAAACACAGAAAATAATCCCCCCTATGAAATTACTAAATTACCCTTACTTACAAAATGACAAAAATACCCTTTACGCACTAAAACCCATTAAAATGCATCCAGTGATAAATAATCACGCACAAACACATAAAACACATATTAATTACATAAGAAAATATACTTATAATCAAGTACAATAAAAAAATATATTTTTATTTAATAAAGAATATACTATATAGTATTCTTGAACCATGCACAATCTGCTTGCCAAAACACCCTCTTAACGACGACAACACACTGAACAACTTGTTTTCTTCCACACAAAATAATATATATACATAGTAAGAATTATTATTTGTGGGGTGGGCCATGGGCCACCTTGGCCCTTGAGGTGCTCCGCCTCTGGTCAACCCTCTATCTATCGGTAATCATAAGGTTTTTTTCTTTTTCTTTTTCTTCTATATGAATGGAATGCTTATAATAGGGCTTTGATGTTAAAAAAAAAAGGATGATTGTTAGGTTGATCATCAGGTTAATATGTACGTATGAACACTCCAATTTTCATGTGAGATCATTGTCCGTGCACTCCTTAGCCGACACATCAATATTCAATAGATGATTGTTATGTGGTAGTGACGAAAAAATATTTACCGAGACCAAATAATAAAATACATATTATGAAAAATGCTAATATATGTCCTTATTTATTCAATAGATGACTGTTATGACACATATTAACAAGACACTGATCCAAAGTACCAAATTTATATACGATCCAAAAGTGAAATTAATTAATCAACTATTTTTATGCATATTAATTGCCTAAACTAATTGTATCTATCTTCTCTCATGTGCTCATTCTTATCTTAAATCGTACTCAAAGCAATATACAAAAAACTTTGATAATGATTTATCAGAAATAGATGATGATACATATATCTTCTTGTTGTGTCATGGATGTACTACCAATAGGGAAGAGATTCTTGGCTGAACTTGAAAGGTTGTGAAGAAAGAAAATAGCATATGCCAACCTTTGATAGATATTTTATTGTGTGGTGTAGGATGGTCATGGACCATTAATATGGAGAGAGCAGAAGTAAGTCACATGCAAACAAACAAATTGAGGCATCTCTCTATATAATGAGATGAGACTGAGAGTGAGTCAGTGTAAAAGTGCTATACCCGTTTTCAGTAAGCTCTCTCACTTTTTTTGTCACGATTTTTCTCTTTTTTTGCACGCGCCTTTGGATGAGTCAAATTTTGTTGGCAGTGGCCATGGTTGGAATCTTGGATATTTTATTTATTGTCCCAACCAACTGAGTTAAACTTACGAGGATTTGGATGAAGCGGAGTTTTTGCCCTATAAACGGGTGTTGTAGTTCTTATTTGTGCTTCCTAGCTTAATTTGTTTCTTCTGATTCTTGATAATGTAAGGCATCAATGCTTGAATGGTACTTTCATATCAACAACATGCGGGGCCTTAGCTTTCAATACTTTTTGAATCACCTCAAGATCATCCTCCTCCACTTTGCTAAAAAAACCGTGGAATTTATATTTGGTCCCTATAAATATATAATTTTTTTTCGTTTTAATCCTTTTAAAAATTTTCTTTAACTTTTAGTCCCTATAAAATTTTAAATCACTACTTTTGGTCTCTAATTTTAAGTTAATTTTTGTATTTTTTAATAAAATTTTGCAAAAATGTGTAGAAAATTGTATAAAAAAAAAAATTAGAATTTTTTAACTAAATATAAATTAAATATGAATTTTTAACTGTAAAAAATATAAAAATTCATATTAAATTCGTGTTTTGTTAAAAAAAATTAATTTTTTTTTGGAGAGATTCTTATGATATTATAGATTTTTCTAAAAAAATTTATTCAAAAATATAAATTCTTCATATGAGTTTACTTTACAGGAGGGACCAAAAGTGAAGACTGAAAATTTTATAAGGATTAAAAGTTGAAGAAAACATTTAAAGGGACTAAAACGAAAAATTGACATGTTTATAGGGACCAAAACATTATTTAACCCTTTATATTTTGCATGTCAATAGTTGTCTTTGGAATAGAATTTAGGGTTAAATATATTATTGGTCCCTAAAAATATACCAACTTTTCATTTTAGTCCCTCTAAAATTTTCCTTCAACTTTTAGTCCCTAAAAAATTTTCCATCTTCACTTTTGGTCCCTCTTTTAAAGTAAACTCATATGTAGAATTTATATTTTTTAATCAAATTTTCCAGAAAAGTTCATAATATTATAAGAATATCTCCCAAAAAAATTAGAATTTTTAACAAAACATGAATTTAATATAAATTTTTATATTATTTATGGTTAAATATTCATATATAATTTATGTTTACTTAAAAAATTCTAATTTTTTTTTTTTTGGAAATGTTTTTACAATATTCTATACATTTCTGTACAATTTCATTAAAAAAAAAAAAATACTAAAATTTACTTTGAAATAGGGACTAAAAGTAGTGACTCAAAATTTTATAGGGACTAAAAGTTGAAGGAAAATTTTAGAGGGAATAAAACGAAAAGTTGGTATATTTATAGGGACCAAAAACATATTTACCCCTAGAATTTATAGCTTTTAAGTCTAAGCGTTTTTTTTTTCTCTTAAAAAAAAAGTCTACGTTATTTTTACACTAAAATTCATTTTCCAATTGATTTTTAAATATATTCAAACATTCTCAAAAAAAAAAAAAATCGAACACAGACCACTTTGTATTCAACTTATTTTTATAAAAAATGTATTTTATAAAATTAATTCATTCAAAATTAATTTTTATCAGCGTAAAATCAAATATGCACTTAGTATAATAAGGTCTCGTATAGAGTTTTCATATTTAAATCAATCTAAATTAAAATTCTAAACCGATACAAAAAATTGAAAAATAGCACAAAACTCAAGTTTTTTTTTTTTTTTTTGTGGTGGTCGAGGTTTGAACTCCCAACCTTGCATATATTATGCATTGTCCTTACTAACAGAGCTAAGATCGCGAAGACACAAAACTCAATATTATGACATGTTTTGTGATGTGCTTTTGTGAAACTTGTTGAATAGAAAATTTCATATTCCTCTATCCGAACCAAAACCAAAATGCATACATAAATTTTAATACTTATTTTTTTTATTAGTATTTTTTTGATGTAATTTTTTTAATACTTATTTTTTTTATTAGTATAAGATATTGAATCAATATTTTTTTTTTTGACAAATGAATCAATATAATTATTTCTTAGTTTTAATCCTTTAAATAATATATATTAAATAATTTTAATTTTGCTATTTCATTTTCCTTTGATCAAAAGGACAATAAGGACAAGGAAAAAAAAGAGTCAATCCACTGCTTAATCAAAGAGTAACATTAATAGCATCAAATTCAATCAACCAATTAATCTGCATATTCGTTAGCTTCTCTCAAAGTAAATTTAATAGGTGATGAAGATGATGATTTTTGTTTTGCTACAAATATAATAGAAGATTGTTATTTCGTAAATTAGATTTTAGTATATTATATATTATAGTTTGCATCAAATATATTATAGTTCAATGGTTAGCAAACTTGCTTAATTTGATGAGTCTTTTATTGTTCACTTTTACTTTTTTTTTTTTTTTCTTTCAATAAATTTCTAGCTTAAAAAATATATTACTTTATCACGACGTTGTATATAATATAAGTATTAATATAATTTTTTATAATTGTAATTTGGATAAACCGGAGGACCACTAAAAACTAAATGAAGTTTAAGTAGAGCATATCACACTTGAGGTGCTAGTTCAATGTAAGAGTTTATCTTTGTAACCTCGATTTAAATCAACTGCTTCAGTTAGATGAGTGAAACTGACATCATGAAGATGCAAGTGCAATATAGAGGCATCGTTCTATGCATCTTGAAATAGAGTTGGTTTTTCTTGCTAGTATTTGGGTGCATGATCGGCAACTGTCCAATGTCGATTTTAAGCTAGACTTGAAGAACATGGTTGATCATTGCAATTTACGCAACAATGACATCCCAAAATTTGAAATTATTGTAATTATTTCTAAAAATTATTTCCGTTTATTGTTAAAAATTCTCATTTCTAGTTTAGTCGGAGACAAACAGATGATGTTGTTAATTTTCAATGGTCGGCCTTGACCAAAAATATTGGAGAGAGCGACAAATACTAATTTAATGAAGGGTGATATTGTAACATCCCGTTTTCCCAACATAAAAATTTCTTAACATAAATCAGAGTAAACATCACAAAACGGGATATCACATTCACATAATCTAAAAACAGTTAAATAACAATTTAACTTCCAACAAAATATCTCAATCATCGCAGCGGAGTTAATCAAAAGTCATAAATTGTCTTGGCACGTAGGCCCCATCATAACATCTCAAATAAATTCAGTTAAACATCATAAAACATCATAAATAAACACGTAAAGGAAATGAAGCATGCATATCATAAACCCCATCCTGTTACGTATCAGAGCAACCTAGGACTCAGTGAAGCAAGGCCACTCACGACAGCACAACAGCAACCTACGCTCGATCACCTGCAAGTTACTCATACGAAGAGCAACATTTCCAAGCAGAAGGGGTGAGATTTCACAAAACTTTAATATTAATCAATATAATTCAACAATCATAATTAACATCATAAATCTTCACATAAACATCTTAAAACATCATAGCATCATAACATCATTCATCATTGACTCGACTATGCGACTATGCAACTTAGACCTCTTATATGCATGTGGTACCAATTCAGGGCATGAGCCCCCAACATTTTAGTATTAATATACTTTTAGGGTATGAGCCCTCAACATTATTTTGAGCTAAAGCTCCATCGTGGTGAGTACAAAGCTCCAGGGCATGAGCCCCCAACAAATGTATGCTAATGCATGGATTCAATCTCTTAAAACATCTTAATCATCATCTCATATATATATATCCAATAATTTGGAGTTCAACATCATCTTAATCATCTTGTATAGACTCATGCAACATAGTTAATTAACAATAGCAGCACAAGCAGATTACAACAACATTATGACATCATATAAAGATATCAAATAGAAGCAATCATCAACTCAATCATTCATTCATTAACATCTCAAGTAATGCAATTAATCATTAAATCACATTATAATCAGCTTAACATTTCATAACAGCTTCACAAATTGCAGTTAACATCTTATATATGTCAAATTACTACCTAAGGGTCCATCCCTATTCAATTCAAGCAACACAGATCACGACATTCTCATTAACACTCAGTTCTGGAAGTGCTCGCGAGGCGAGAGCATCTGCTCGCCATGGCGAGTACAAGCCAGATTTCCAACTAAAGTTGTTATAAGCTAAACCAGGTTCAATCTTGTAACGCCCTCTTTGAATTATTAGATTTATTTCATTATTTAATTGAGTCTAAAATTTATTAAGAAGAGTTTAAAATATATTTATTTGATTATGTGATTTATTAAGTGGCTTATGTTGTTATTTAATAGATTAAGATTTGAAAATAGAAATAAGATTGAGTTGAGAGTTTGTTATGAGATTTTAGAGAGTTTTGGGGGAGAAAGAGAAATAAGATAAAATAGAAAAAAAGGTTATAAATAGGAGAAACCTAGTTTAGAAAAAACATAACGTACGACCAATTTTGGAGAAAAGGGAGAAAAAGCCAAGAGAAGGGAGAAGCACATAGAGGCTGCGATTTTCTTATTCTAAGGTAAGGGTGGGACTAACATTCAATAATCTTAAGTCATTGATTCTGAAAATTGGATTTAACATGTTGTAGGTTTTAGTTTTTGAGAATTTGGAAATTAGGGTTACAAGTGATTATTTGATGATTTTCTAAAATAATGTTTTGGGTCAAATTTTATATGGTTTCGAGTCTCCTTTGATGTATATAAATGTTTAGACAAACTTTGGGATCAAATTTGGGCATAGGGAAGTTAAAATTGGGATTTTGGGGTGAAAAGTGTGTTTTTCCCGAGTTGCTCTCTGACAGCATGTCCTGTTTCATGTTCTTGTGTCTTTTTCACACGTTTCTGTTTTGAATTAGCCTTTAGTGTAAACATGAAAGTTGTAGATAATTGTGTTAGCTTTCCAGTGGTGTCAGTTTCACTTGAAAATGATTTTCGGTTTATGAGTTATGGTCAAATTACTGCACGTAGGTCACAGTGAATTTTTATGAATTTCAGCACAACTTTGTCCGAATTGAAATAAAAACTGGTATTGATTGGTACATAATTGGTCTTAGGTATAAACACGAAAGTTGTAGGTATGGATGTTAGCTTTCTAGTGCCATTGGTTTGACTTCAAAAGGATTTATAGAACTTGAGTTATGGTCAAATTACTGAACGTAGGTCACACTGAATAATTGATTATGATTGATGAATTAGTATATGTATGTGTATGTTTGTGAATATGATATTGTCCATGATTGATGAAGTGTTATATGTATATATGATGTTTTAAGATGTTGATTATTATTTGATGTTGTTATACTGTGATATAATTGTATATGCATTACTTGAATTATATGTGAATAATTGAGACGTTGTTGACTTGCATTTGATATTATTATGTCATGCTGTTTTTGTATACTGTTGTGTTGCTGTTGTTATTTAACTAAGCTGCATGAGTCGGTCTAAGTTGGTTAAGATGATGAAGTTCCAAATTATTGGATTATATAAGAGGTTGTCGATTAAGATGTTTAAGAGGTCGAGTCCATGCATTAGCATTCAGCGATTGGGGCTTGATGCTCCGGAAGTATAATAATACTCAAATAGCGATTGGGGCTTGATGCTCCGATAGTATAATAATACTCAAATAGCGATTGGGACTTGATGCCCCGTATTGGTACCACATGCATGATTAGAAGATTAAGTTGCATAGTCAATAGGTTAAGTTGTCAAGTTGTCGAGTTGTTAAGTTGTTAAATCATGAAATTGTTTAAAGCTGTGATTCTTTATATGAACTATTAAAGAAGTGAATTATGATATATTATTATCTATGATGAATATTATGATGATTACATGATGTTGTCTATGAGTTGTTAAATATGATTGATGATGCTTATGTTGTTAAATGTAATTGATGAATTATATGCTTAATATTATTGTTTGTGAAATCTCACCCCTTCTGTTTGCCCACCATGGGTAACTAACAGGTAACCAAGAATAGTTGATGTCGTGTGAGCTTTCCTTCTCGTGTGTCTTAGGTGCTCTGATACGTAACGGGATGGGAACTTTGTTATTGCTTTTCTATTCCTTACGTATTGTTTTTGAAGATTTATGACTATGTTTTTAGATTGGATTTTTATGCGACATTTATGAAGAGGCCTTCGTGCCAAAGACTGTTTTAGTTATTGAAATAAATTCCGCTGCGAAGTATTAAAGATCTTGTATTTGAATTTTAAAGGATAAATAGTTATTTATTCAGTTTATGATTTTAAGAAAAGAATGTGACATTCCGTTTATGTTGAAAAACTCTGATTATTTATGCGAAATTTTTATGTTGGGAAAACGGGGTGTTACAAATCTCACTCTAAGTCATCATCTAATCTTTAATAAACATCTTTAGGCACTCAAAAGCATCTAAGGTTCAACTCAAAAGTCAAAATTACAGAATTCAACATGTTCTCTGGTCATGCTCGCTACAGTGAGTAAGGTTGTTCGTTGTGGCGAGCTACGACTTGTAACTTGCGAGGCGAATGGAAATGGCTCGCGTGGCGAGCGATGAACTTCATCACTCGCGAGGCGAGGATCATCGTTCGCGAGGGCGAGCGATGAATGTAGGCTTGGACAGAATGCAGTTTTTCACGAAAATTCAACAACTCACGTGGTTTAAAGCCTAATTTTGATTCCAGAATTCATCCTATTCATAATCTAAGGTCAAAGGACGTTTTAAGCATCAATCTAACAACCTAACATCATTGGATCATCAAAATCACCTATTAACCCTAATTTCATAAACTTTTTAATTTAATCCTAACTTGTTAATTTGATCATCAGAATTACATGGATTAATACTACTGAATTATTAGTCTCACCCTTACCTTGTTTGAAGAAAATTGCAGATTCCCTAGGTGTTCTCCCTTCTCTTGGCTTTTTCTCCCTTTTCTCCCTTTTCTCCAAAAGCAGTCGTACGTACTAACTTTTCTAAAAGCCTAGGTCTTTCCTTTTTATATCTCTTCCTAATATCTTATCTTATCTCTCTTTCTCCCCCAAAACTGTCTAAAATCTCAAAACAGCCCCTAACTAAATATTTTATTTTATTTTCAAATCTTATTTTATTAAACAAGAAAATAAGTCTCATAACCTCATGAAATCGTCACATCACATAACTCATCTAAAATCATCCAAATTATCTAAATCGTCATAAATCATCATAAATCACACATATATTATATAAATATAATATAACTCGTCTAGACTCGATTAAATAATTAATTAAATAAAAGTGGGCGTTACAGATACGGCTACTACGAGCTTCCATTAAGAACCATCATTGTTTAAGTTTTAATAAGTGTAGCCATATTTTTAGCTAACTCTCATGCTTATACCACCATATATATATATATATATATATATATATATATTTGGTAGTGATAATATATTTATGTTTTGATATCTAATGAAATGTTATAAACTTGTTTCACTTAAAAAAAATTATAATTAATTATATTATGTTATATGATTAATGAAAAACACCTACTAAAACGAGTACTAATTGAGAGACACTAGTAGTAATAACAATGTTAATTTTTTTATTTGTTTTTTGATTTTTTGAAGGATCAATGTTGTTCATTAGTTCCAAATTCCAATATATATTTTCGATGATTTAGAGGCAACTTATCACCTGAATTTTGTCTAGGAATGTATTTGCCAAACTGCGCGCGTGGACTACCTTGCTTGTACACCTCCTTCCTTCCGTGGGTGACATTCTAACTTTGTGTTAGTGTTTGTATATACAACCCACAATCTGTTAAAAACTCTAACTTGATTACATGATCAATATTAAATTAATTTGAAAACATCACATTCCACTTACACAATCTAAACATGTTTTGCTCCAATGGTAGAAAAACTAACCAACTTTTATGCAACTTATTTTTAATGAGATTAGTTTATAAGTCATAATTAAATTAGCCAATGTTAGCGTCGTTCTCTCCTTAACTCCAAAGGTTTGGTCTAGTGGTAAAAAGACAGGTCTTGAATCCGAGAGATCTCGGATTCGAGCCTCGCTAGTGCCTTTGGAGAAAGGTAAATATAAATATCTTTGTAAGTGCTGTTTAAGCCCGAAGGTCTTACTTATCTTGGACTGGGGCACCATCCCCTCACCCTAAAATTTTTGTAAACAAAATAATACACAAGTGAAGTCCGTCAACTATAATATGAAATGGAATACGTAGGGTCTAATATTTACCATAGTCACATCATTTTTTGTTAGGGTCAACCGTAAACTTATATGCAAGATTCCCCTCTCGTGGGTTGGTAACTTTTGCCATTAAGAATCTTTTGTGTTGTTGATCAAATTGGTGAATTTGGTGGGTGTTAGCTTTTTAAAGCTACTTCTCAATGTCTTTTATTAGATTTTCTGAGTATTTGTTGCTTGATCTGATCATTGTTCTATTTGTTGTCCTCTCCTTACAAATAGTTCACTAAATCTAAATATGTTCCTTCAATCAACATTGTAATTAGAAGGTTTTATGTTCCTTTCAATACATAATTAGTCGACTCGGCAAGGTTTACTGTCATATTACCTGATACCTCCCTTTATCATATGTCTTAGTTCATTTTTCTTTTGAAATACTATCCACCCACCTCACCACCTCTCAGTCAAGCAATTTTCTCTGCACTAATAATCAAAATATGGCTTCTCCAATGCACAACATAAATAGATTAAATGAAAAAAATGATTTTTAAGTACATTCATGACTTTGTTACGGATGTCCTTTTTGATATATTCAGGCGGGTGAGAGTATTAGTGAAGAAGGAGGCCTCAATGAATTTGCTGACTGACCCACTAGATAGAAGATTGAAACTTAAGGTCTGCAAATGTTATGGTGTATGAATGGGTAGGGGAAAACATGCATGTGTGGACTTCACCGGGGTTTCACCACTCGTGGGATTATGAGGGCTTTTACGATAAGATAGACATCCCTAAAAGTTGTGTCAAATAAAGTGGCCAAATATGAGAAAGCATGTTCTGACTCATAGGTCCATGAATATTGTGTTTACCAAGATTGATTTTTTCATCCAAAAGGATCCAACGGTACAACTTATTGCTCGGTTACCTTATATTCATATGTAATTAATCTTTGATATATATTAGTAAATAGAATCAATGATAGCTAATGATGTTCTATCCATTATTATATAAAAATGATAGTAATAAAAATAAGGAAAATGTTAACAAGTGTTTTAAGAGCAATGTTTAAGCATATAAAAGTAGCAACTTTTTGCATTGAGAATTATACGGTAATAACTTCAACAAGTGTTTAACTTATTTTTTTCAAAGCATAATATCTTTTTATGGGTTCCTTAAACAATGTCCTTAGGACACTTGTTAACAAGACCTTAAAAATAATTTATCTCAAAACATAAATTTATATAAAAAAAACTTTACAAACCAAAATCAAACTTTTCATTATTGAGGAGAGTGTTTGCATGGTATCCAAAAAAATCCTAGTTCAAACTTGAAACTTCCAAAAAAACAAAAAAGAAGAAGTGCTTTTGTTTGTGTTGAAAAGTTTTGTTTGTTTGTGAAATGCCAGTGAGTAAAGCATATAGCTAAACTCTATCCTACAGCATCTTTTCATCATCACCATCATCATCATCATTATTCAAACTAAACAAGGACCCTCATCCCTAGATAAAAAAAAAATTATGCAATCTTGATAATGACTTATGCAACTGACACACACACATATTAAGAAAGAGAAAAAAACAGACACTCACAACAAACATAGCATAGCAAAACACTATTCAACATTCATGTTTTTTTTTCTTCCTTTTTTTTTACATTCTGTAGTTAATGTTGTTTGTTCTCATCTTCTGTTTCTTTCTTTGCACTCACTCACTTTTTTGCTCTCTCTCTCTCTCTCTCTCTTCTGTGCTCTTCTGTCACCCACCATCATCTCTCTTTAATTCCCCATATGAAACCGTTGAACATTTTTCAACTTTCACACTAGCTTCCACCACAAATTCATGAAGAATATGAACCACTTTATCACAATCACAATTCACAATTCAGAATACCCTCTTGAGTTTTGATTCTCTCTCTCTCTCTCTCTCTCTCTCTCTCTCTCTCTCTCTTCATATGTTAGTACTCTCTTCTCTTTTTTCATGTGTCACTATTGATTCATAGCACTATCTCTTTATTTCTTATGCTTTACTATGCTTTGAGGTGTGAAATATCTTTTACTGCTTTTCACTTAATTCACCAAAGTTCTTACCTTTTTGTGTTTTTTCTTAAGCTGTTTTGTTTTAGTGTGGCATTTGGTTTTTTCTTAAGCTTTGTAATATTGACTTCAAGTGAAAAAAATGATTTTTTTCTTCTTTTTTGGCTTTTTAATTTTGTGAGTGTATTTATCAAAGGATAAGCTTAAAAGGGTTACATTAGAAATTGCTTAATGTTAAAGATTTTGTTATGGTTGGTTGGTGTGACTGTGAGAGTGGACCTGTTACAGTTCAGCTGGTCTTTATCTTCAACATGAAGCCTTTTTTAATTTTCATGTTTCTATATAGTTTGGTATGATGTAATCTAGCTTCTGCTTTTGTCCTCACTCTAATTGATTTTGTAAAGTATTTCCATTGATCTAGTTTCTTCTGCATGTTTGGTTTGCCTTTTAGTCTTAAGGTCCTTTTCTTTTTCCTTTGCTTGCTCTTCACATTTAGATGTAGATGTCAAACATTCATATGTATAATTGAGTAGAGCATAACCAAGTGGTTGATGAGTTTAAGTTACGGTCGGATTAATGAGGAGTACTTGAGTTCGATCCCTGACTTAAACAATCTTTGGCTAGACTTTGCTTACCTTCTGGCCGAACTTTGGATTACCAGAACCCCTTTTTTTTTTTTTTTCTTTCTGAGAACTATATGGTTAAAACAAAACAAAAATCAGTAGAGTACGATTACCATTGTTGAGAAACTTTATTTGTTCTATCTTTTCAGTTTTTATTTGTACGATTTGTGGCTAATTTTATCAAACTGCTGTCATTGATTATATGGTTAAATTTTAAGCACTTCTTGACACTCTTGTTTGTGCCTGCATATTGGATTTCATTGATTTCATGGTTTTCTGACTTGTGCATTTGTTCCTTTGTCATTGATTTTACATGTCACAGAGATAGGTGGTTAAGTTTGGATTGCTGAATATTAAAGGGAAGTTCAATTTTGGTTGTCAAAGATTGTGAAGGGACTTGAATTTAAATGCATGGATCGAGGGGACCAAATGGCGGCATTATCCGGTTCTGCATCATACTTTATGCAGAGAGGATTACCTGGTTCTGGAAACCAACATGAGTTGCATAATTCGCCTGGTATTCGTCCACTGAATACCAATTCATCGTTTCAATCAAGCATTGGTGGTGGTGGTACTATTGGATCCACGTTGCCGATGGATTCTTCTGGAATTGGATCTCAATGTATCAATGTAGGTGCTTCTTCTGGGGGTGCTGCTTCAACCGGTGAACCTGCCAAAAGGAAGCGTGGAAGGCCTAGAAAATACGGGGCTGATGGAAGTGTGTCCTTAGCATTGACTCCAACAACACCAGCAAGCCATCCTGGAACCGTACCGCAAGTCCAGAAACGCGGTCGAGGGCGCCCTCCAGGGTCCGGGAAAAAACAACAGTTGGCTTCTTTCGGTAAATCTCTATTCCACTTTTTATTTTGTGGCGTTTAATTATAGTATAATAATTTTAATTTGAACTTGAGATATATCTGTTTCGTAAATTCATATCCATGAGTTGTTTGATTTTATAGTTTTTGAAGTTTTTTTGAGTCAAGGTTTTTTATTTGTTCATGCCGGCATTCTAATCCCTTAATGAACTGAATTAACAACGAATTTTATATTCTCACATATACAAAACACTGTCTATTCAAAATTTTACTGAATACAAAGATAGATGGGCTGTGCACAAAAGTGGTCGAGCTTTCAAAAGTCTCGGTTCATTCTATCTGTTTTAAATTTTTATGATATTTTCGATGAAACTATCAACGTCGAAACTTGAAACACTTGATTGCTTAGACTTTTACTTCACATTTTTCAAATTTGACTTGGAACTTTATTATTCAAATATTGCAGTCAATGTGTATTGTCGTTTTCTTCCTCCGTTACTTGACTTGTTTTTCAAAGTTTGACGTATGTTTTCTTCATATTTTTCAAATATTGACTTAAATTTTATCATTCAAATATTGCAGTCAATGTGTATTGTCGTTTTCTTCCTCCGTTACTTGACTTGTTTTTCAAAGTTTGACGTACGTTTTCTTCACATTTTTCAAATATTGACTTAGATTTTATTATTCAAATATTGCAATCAATGTGTATCGTCGTTTTCTTCCTCTGTTACTTGACATCTTTTTCAACGTTTGACGTACATTTTATTTGTAATTATTACACATGATGCGTGAAACAGACTATTGTTTCAGCCATTGCATGACTTTTTTTCCCAAAGATTTTACTGATTAAATTACAGCACACATTAAAACTTAGACTATTTTGGTCATTAGTTATTTTTCAAAGATTAATTTCAATTCTATTTGTTTAAACGTTACAACTAACACACCAAAACACTCAAGCGTTTCATAGTAGTCCACATTATTTGTTCCTTTGTCACTAAGATAATATTTGACAATTTATACCTTTATATTTGTTTCAATACATCAATTTTTTTACCATACCAGAAATATTGATGGATATTTTTACTGGGATTATAAGTGAAATGGGCCAGTCCAGGCTAGGCCTTATCATTAAATTGACCTGGCCCATTTAACAAATTTAAATCATTAGCCTACCTAGTCTATTTACCTAATATAGTTGAAAGCTTATTTTATAGTCGGACCACTAGAGCTATCTCTTTAAAGAGATCACCAAATATATTTTTGATGATAATACAATTAATATTTACTATATTGAGAACATTAACAATAATTTTTTTTATTTTGGATGAGCTAAAGAGTAAAGACACACATTTTGTTTTCGTACATACGTTCTTCTTTTAAAATAAATCTTGACCTAGGTTAGGTTTGGGCAAGCCTATAAGCCCCAAGAGGCCTCTTGACCTATTCCCTGTTAGAACATGAACTGGTTCTATGCGCAGCAATAAGTGCTTATATGAATAAGCTGTTTTAGCAAGATGAGTTTATAACAAACAATAAAATTGAAGGAGAGAAATAGAATGAATGATGATTGGTAATGATGTGAATGTGATTCATATTTTGAGTTTCACAATACAAAGCCTTTATATAGGCACACAAGTCACTTGCTTGTGTAGCAAGCAATCTAACTAACTATAGAATTTAAAACAAACTTATCTAGAAGTTAGTTACAAATGCAGTTATTGATTAATATCTAATATTCCCACCCCTAATATGGATGCTGGCATGATAAATGGTTTTGGTTTATTAAATTTTTGTTTTAATACACAATATAAATTGTCTATGAATTATTTTTTTTGGTCAAGATATTGTCTATGATTTTAGTTTAATATATTATAACAAATATTGTCATCTCATAATTTCAACAAAACATGTTGCAACGTCGGCCCCACTCGATTGTTTTGGCCATGGCTTGTTTTTCAAATAGTATAGCTAAAATGTTGAGACACTCGAGTTTTTGATGGCTTTCCTTATTATTGTTATTTTCTATGCAATAATATTTGGCAATTTATACTTATATATTAATTAATATATGTACTTTTTTTTACATTAACTAAGATCGATATAGTTGTTTTTTATTTTTGGGATTGGGGGAAATGGGCTTCGATAAGCTAGGTTTGCCATAGATAGACCTTTCCTGTTTCAAAATTAAGGCCCAAGTTTGGTTTGTTTATCTGAGGCGGCCTTTTTATAGCGAGGCCTTTAAAGAATCCAAAAGCTTACCTCTTAATGGGATGACAGGCCTAAGTCTTTATGTAATATATGCCACTAGGACTGACTCTTTGAATAGGTCAAAATGTACATGGATTCAAGGCATTGAAATGAATATTTAGTATATTGTCAAACAATAACAGTAAAATTGTCATTTTATTACTTTACATTTATTCATATGGTTAGCTTGTCGAGCCTATAAGGCATTGTGAAGTAATGCAAGTCTTAGGATTAGCTACAAGATATTTGATTTGTTTTTGTCCCCTATAAAATGCACAAGGACAAGTAACTGTAATTTCAAAACCTCAACTCTACGTTCTTGAGAAACGTGACCGGCTGAGTTTAGTTTTTAATGCAATGATTTATAAGATAATTTTCTCTTAGAATGATCTTATGCGGCAAGTAGCAAAGATGGATAAATTCTTGTGAATCTTTGGTATAAAGAAGTATAACTTGGGCTGAAAGTTTCTTGTCTAATTCAACCTAAGTGATTGATTTATGTTAATTTGGTTTTACTAATTCTATATATGTTTTAGTTTAATGTTTTGAGTTGTTATTGCCAGGTGGTTTGATCTCCAGTTCAGCTGGAAATGGTTTCACTCCTCATGTCATCTCAATTGCAATTGGAGAAGTATGCTACATTTCTTTAACAGTATTAATCTTTCTGTTTTGTTATTATATATGTCTGTTGTTTATTTTTTGCTAAAATAGTACATTTTTAGTTCCTGTAATCTATGTTTTGGTTCCAATTTGGTAGACTAACTTTTAAAAGCTTTAATTGGGTCATTTGTCCAATATTTTAGTTTCAATTTTATCCCTTATCTTTTCAAAGCTTCAACTAGGATTTGGGCCACTTATCTATTATTTATGATTTGCAATAGTCCCTTATCAATACGGTCCTTTTCTAATACAATTTGAATGAAAAGGTCCACATTGAAGCCAAAAATCCGAAAATTTTAAAAGGTACAGGACCAAAGAAATAAAATAAGGGACCAAAAATATATTTTAGCATTTAGTTTTGTTAACAGTGCTTCTTTTTTTAATGGACGTACTTTTTTAGAAAGGGAATTCATTCAAGACATAATATCATGCTTTAGAAAATCTTTGATGTTTCTTTTAGACGATCCGTTTGAATTTTTGTCACATGTTATTTCATTTGTGCAATCATATGTAAGACACACTTTTGAAAATTGACCCTTTTCTTCTGTGTAGGACATTGCAACAAAAATTCTGGCATTTTCTCAGCAGGGACCTAGAACTATATTTGTTATGTCGGCCAATGGTGCTGTCTCTACTGTGACACTTTGTCAGGCTTCGACATCTGGGGGTTCTGTCACATATGAGGTATGAAGCTTTCTCATTTTTACGTACAGCTATGTTTCTATATGTTTCTAGTTTCATAAAGAATTATGATTGTTTAAATGCATTTTCGGATATATGTTCTTGCCTAGAATTGTTATACATGCACATAATAGCAATCCTTTATGAAAATGTTAGTGGATGCATTAGCAATTCTTTGGAAAAATTGCTTAGCTTAAGAATTCAATCAATTTTTATAGGCAAATGTTAGTGGTACTGGTAGCATTTCCTTATATGATCACCATGTTATGAATTTAATAATCTGTTTGTTTTGTTTTTTTTCTTCTTATCCTTCAAAAAGTCTCTTTAGCACGTTAAGTTTGTTTATTCTTTTGTATATATGATTATGTTTAATAATTTGTGGTCTTTTGCCTCGATAGGGGCGTTTTGAGATACTAAGCCTGACAGGCTCTTACTTGGTTGCTGATAATGATGGCTCGCGTAATCGAACGGGTTCATTAAGTGTTTCTCTTGCCAGTCCTGACGGTCGTGTCATTGGTGGAGGCGTCGGTGGATTGCTCATTGCTGCAAGTCCTGTTCAGGTAACTGCTATTCTACTGCTGTTAGGATAGCATTGAAATTCCCCTTTCTCACCTCAAAATCAGAAACTTAGAAAACATTTTATGTTTACTTTGTGAAAACATTTTCTATTTCACTCAAGTGTCTGTTTAGTTTGAGAAAACGTTTCATGTTTTAAGTTTCTGTTTTCACTTTTACTTGCAAAATTGTCACATTATTTTCACTTATGTTTTCTGTTTGTATAGGAAATAGTGGCAACATTTTGTGTTTTCACTTTTACTGCACAAACATATGACAATATCTAATTCATATACATCATCAGTGTATAAAGATTTTTTAAGTTGCCAATGAATTAGAATAGCTAGATCATTAAAACATTTGATTTTAATAACAACTACTTAAGTTACACATGATTGGTTGTGATCTGTCGACAATATAAAACATTTTACACTAATATATTATCAAAATTAAACTCGGCTACAAAACCCTAGTTTTATTTGTATTGCTAAATTTGATTGGTCATGACTATCAGGTGATAATTGGGAGCTTTATGTGGGGTGGACCAAAAACCAAGAACAAGAAGAATGAAGATTCAGAAGATCAAGAAGTTGGTGTAGAGGAAAATCATCATCATGGAGTTCATAATCCAGCTGCAATGAATAGCATGTCACCAAATCAAAATCTGACTCCAACATCTCTCAATTCTTGGCCTGCATCGCGTCCATTGGATATGCGTAATTCTCATATCGACATTGATTTAATGCGTGGGTGACAATTTATTTATTTATTAGCATACACCAGTATTGGATATACATGTTTAAGATTCATGGTCACTCATCTAATTTTCGCCTAGTAATGACTCAATGTGAAGTTCAAACTATAGAGTAGAATTCTTTCTTGACTTTTGGAATTTGATTAATGTCAGCTATGGTTGATTGACTTTAGAGGTTGTACTCATATTTTTGTAGATGTGAGGAATTTTAATTTTAAGATTTTGCCTTTTGTGGTTCAAGGGTATGTTGCGACTCGTGGTAAAATGTCGTAGTTTTAATCAATGAGATTAGCAGAAGGGGCCGATCTTCTACAATACGGTGACTCAGGGCTTGAAGTTCTGGGAGAGGTTCCCTCTAACAAGATTATTTCCATTAGGAGATCTTGCGATTTTCGTCATTAGATTGTTTCATGGAATGCAATGATATGATGCAAATGATGATTTATTTCTGAATCCAGGGAAAACCTAGGCCGGGTTTGTTTCAAATTTGTTTTTTGCGTCTGTAAACAAAATGACAAACACCACCATAAACTCACACACAGCGGAATACCCCGAGTTTGAACGCAGAATGCCACAAAAAGTATCCAGACTAACATTGTTAGCATTGCCGATTGAGCTAGATTATAATATATTTTTTAATAAGGAATCAAACTCGATACTTCAAAATTTACAACATTCACACACTCGATGTGTCAACAACTTGAGCTAGACTCAAGTGGTAAAACGAATTGCAGTTACATATTAGAAAGTTTGTTATTGAAAGTTTTTTTTAATATAAATCACCACCATTCATGTTTAGTCTTTATACAAATTTTATTTACTGTTGGTATTTTTTTTCTTTCAGATTCCTAGAGAAACAAAATAAATAGGGACAGACTAATAATTGCTGAGTAAACATTGTTTAGGAAACAAATAAAAATCATTAGTATCAACATCAATTGCTTGTTTTGTGCAACTAAAATTTCCAAAATAACAAATACTAGTCCTAGTCCAAGCACTATTTATAGTAAGAAATAGGAGTAGCTGGTTATATGATGCTCAAATGATCATGACTTATGATTTTGTCATATTTATAGACAGTAACATGCTGATGCAATGCACCATATTGGTCCATTTTTTACCGTGAAAGTTAAAAGATATCATGTTCGGTATCTATGATCACGTACATTTCAATGTTTACTAAAACAACAAGAAAAATAGTTATAAACTAATAACATGTCGGCTTGAAATTTGGTTATGTAACATTGTTTAGGTGATTTACTGGAAATTGGAACAATGAGAGGAACAGTGGCAGAAATTAACTCACTATGCTTCATAAGATCTATAATATATGCACAACTATATATTTTTAATGTCCCTAATTCATTGAAAGAGCTACAGTTAAAAAAACAAGAAATGTTGATGAAAAGGGAGTAACTGTCTTCATGTGATTTGAAAAGTAATGCCTTGCCGTATTTGGATGCAACTCATAGGGAATTTATGTTCACCAGAAAAATCATTGGCCTGCATGTATACAATATAAAAATTTAATTTTAAACCGTTAGTATAAAAAAACAATTTTACACATATATCTAATCATATATTTTTTTTTTGATAAGCTAGGAGAAAGGACATGCATCAGGAGACATCGTCGACATCCCAACTATGTTGGCACCCCGAGACATCGCCATCCTTTGCCGCCAAACTCGAATAAAAATTTATTAAAAAAAGGGGAAAAATAATTACTGAAGGAGGGGGAACTAGGCCAATACCCTCCAAAATAAACAAAGCAAAAACAAAACAGAAAGAAAGAAAAAACAGCAAACAGACTAAAAACAGACTAAGGAAATCTGTAGTAAGGCAAACCGCTTCTGTCCCGAAAGAAATCGAAGTTCAGTGCAAGAGGGAGAGTGTCAAGCCAAACCGTGGCTACCACCGAGTGACCCAAATTCGCCAAATAGTCGGCACAGCAGTTACCTTCACGGAATATATGAGAAGCAATTACCTGAATCCCCAGATTGCGAGCATTGTGCCATCTATTACGTAACAACATGGGCACCAAGAAATGGTTCGAAAAGATCATGAGAGCACTGGTTGAATCACTTTTCAACTAGAGATTCCTCCAACCATGGCGGGCAGCAAATTCAATTGCAAAAATGATCCCCATAACTTCTGCTTCTGCATTAAATGAAATAGGGAGATGTGATTAGATGTTTTTGTATAATATTTTTTCTTAATAGATAAATGAAATAACAATATATGTTTTTTTTTTTTTTTTATAGTATTTTTGTCAATTAGACTAAAACTTGTTAATGTATACAAATTTTTTCTACGGGGATTTTTTTTTACATATATGTTTGGTGTTTGTAAATATATCATATTTTTGTCCTCGTGAGCTTAGTTAAGTTGGTAGAGAAAATACATAATATATGCAAGGTTTACTAACAAAAAGAATATATCATATTTTAGTTCATGCACTTTTTTGTTTTTTTAGTCCTTGTAAATAAAACAACTTATTATATCTAGTTGTAAATTGTAAAAAAAAAAATTAAAATTATAAATTTATTATATTTAGTTATTATTTGGTAAAAATAAAAAACTATAAATTAAATATTTTAAATAAATGATAAATAATTGAAAAAAAAGTTATACCGAAATTTGGTACTTTTTAATATATAAATATAGATTAAGAAAACTCGATTATCTAATTCGTAAAAACAAATATTAAAAATTATATAGTTTTAATGAAGAATAAAATTAGAAATTTGAGAACTTGAAGATGAGCACACATCAATGTCTCAAACCAACACTACCAAATCAATGTAAATCACAAGAAATAAGTTAATGCAGTAAAACATAATATATGATCTCTATGTACACATGTTGATTCTTAATTGTCAACAACAGCTTGTTTTATATGGAGGTAAGATCAATATTGTAGCATAAGATTTTAACTTATTCTATAAAAAAATGATGTTTTTCATTGATAGCTAGGTGACAGACCCATATATATATATGTTCCACCAAATTAAACTAACCATTGGTCTTGATGAAAAAACAAATTTATTAAATTAATATGACACAAGAATTTTGTCTTTTTGAACTTGATATCTCTATAAATACCCTGATGACTAAACTCTAACTTCACACCATCATTGAAAATAAAAATAATAAAATGAAGGGTGTCAAAATTAGTTCAAATTTCATTCAAACCATGGTCATTCTTCTAATCCTTGTATCAACTTTGTGCTCAAGCATTGAAGCTTCAACCAGAAAACCAAATGGAAGAAGGTTTAAACCAGAACATCGTCATAAAGCAATCTTAACATTGAACAGCTTTGAAAAAGGTGGAGATGGAGGAGCACCATCAGAATGTGACAACAAGTTTCACTCTGACAAGACACTTGTTGTAGCATTATCAAGTGCTTTGTTCAACCATAAAAAGAGGTGTTTGAAAGAGATTACTATATTTGGTAATGGTAAAAGGGTTAATGCCAAGGTTGTTGATGAGTGTGATTCAAGTAAAGGGTGTAAGAACAATATTGTTGATGGTTCTGCTGCTGTTTGGAAGGCTTTGGGTGTGCCTGAAAAAAGAAGGGGTGAAATGAGCATTTTCTGGTCAGATGCTTGATGCAAATAAATGAGAATTAATTATATCTATATATGTTTGTGTAATAATATAAGAATAAACGACAAAAATTTCTCATTTAAAATAAAGGCACAAATTCTGCATAAAAATGTCATGAAAAAGTTCTACTAGTAGAGTAGAGCTTTGATTCTCCATATTAATATCATGAAAATCGTACACTCAACATACTCCTTGAGAGAGAGAAGTATAGAAGATGTCGTGTTAGATGTAATATATTAATGATGTGATGAGAAGAAAGATATAAAGAAAATAAAATTCTGAATAATGTATATATAGGGAATTATTAAAGATGTCTATGTATCATTATTGTAAGATGATTAGTATGTCAATGTAGTTTTAGCTTAGTGATATGAAATTGACTTTGTTACGCTGAACTATGAGGCAAAGTTCATGTAGTAATTTCTCTATTTGATTAAATTACTCCCTTCGTTGTATTTTAAGTTTCTTTTACTATTTTTTATTGTCTAAAATTATTTTGCTCATTTTATAATATCAATACAACATTTATTTATCTTTTATGTTAACATATCCTTATTTATTGTATTTCAATAATCTAAATACTCCTCTAACTAGAATTAACAATGATGTTTTAGTAAATAAAAAATATTTTACGATTAAAATAAAACTATTTATTATATTCGTAGTATCTATGCAAAACTCAAAAGAAAAAAAGAGTAATAATTTATTTATTTGACTTTCACATGTTTCTTTTTTAAAAAATCTTCACTATAGTACACACGTTCTTCAGCTATATCTTTAAATTTATGTTAAAAACACACCTTGATTTGTGCCAAAAAACGGTTTTAATAGCATTTTCCAAAAAAGTTTAATAAACACGAATCATCGGAGCAGGGCCGTTTTTGGAAATTTGATGGTCTAGGACGAACAAATAATCTGGGTCCTAAATAAGAGTATATAAAAAATTTAAATTTTCAAAGTGTGAAAATAATTTGCTTGAAGAGGATAGTTTTTAGTACTAAGTCAAAAAATAATCTTCTCTAAAAAAAAAAAAAGTTAAAAAATAATCTAACAAAAACAGCAAACAATTTCTATGGGCATTTCTAGATACTAAGTCACTAATAATTGTGTCTACATCAATAGTATGTTCTATCATATTTATCTCAATACATAAAATGACTAGATCATTCAACCTTTCTTGTGACATTGACGATCTCAAATCGTTTTTCAATAATTTTATGTCTAAAAACTTCTTTATGCCACAATCACCAGCATAGGTAAGAGAATTCGAGAAGCAATTGACATTTGGATAACAATATGCACCTTTGACAAACTGAAGAATTTCAAATGTTGACATCAACATATGTGACACAAACATTTGTAACACCTTTAATTTAGAAAAATGATCATTTGCATCAACATCTGACAAATCCTTATGAGAAAACACAACCTTAAAAGTTGTGCAAGATCTTTTAATTCAGCATTATCCAATGATTTCAACATTCTTGCATTATAGGATGGTTTCTTTTGACGGAAGGGTTTGGAATGCTGAAAGGCTACGGATTTGAACTTTCTTTATAACATCACAAAAAAATATTTATAGGTCAACAAAGAACTAAGTCCATTACTAACAACCACATCTCCTTTTTTTTTTGGTTACACAACCACATCTCCTTTAAAATTGTAGTAATATTTTTAGGGCTTAATAAATTCTTAATTTTTTGTTGGGGGCCAACATTTCTTACTTATATTTTAAGGCCTAGGACGGTCATCCTTCTTACCCTGCCTCATATACGACCCTACGTTGGAGAGGACCCTTACTCTTTTTTCCCTTCCATAATTTAATAGCATTTTTCAAAATTTTGTTAAAGAGTATATATATTTTATTGTTTAATCATATGTATGTCAAGATTTTTTTTATAATCCAAATAAGACAAAGAAAAAAAAAATTATTTGCAAGTATCAAGGATATTATTGTTGTTTAATTTAATATACATGAATCATAATGTTTTTCTTTACGGTCGTGAATCATAATGTTACTGTGGCTGTTTAGGTATTACATGATCATAATGAACTCCATAAAATATATGACTGAATAAATTTTCATTGTTTATTATGGGTTTTCCCATAATTTCTCGTTTGTAATAAATAAAATTGCATAAAAAATGAATCATTTCTAAAGTTTGTCTAGCTATGCAAAATTATAGTCTATTTTAAAAGTAGTATGTCTTTGTTCAAAGTCAATTAATTTTGATTTAAAACTATTATTTAGAATTTTAGAGTATTTATTGTTAACTGATTCAAATCAAAAGAAAAATAACGAGGATAAAGTAATATAGAAGGATAACTTTGGTTGCAAGTGAAAATGGCTAATGCATATGCTTGAGTTCCTTGCTTTTAAGGATAATCTTTTCTTGATTCAAAGTTGGGTCACAGGAAGGCCAAGTGCTTCTAAAATAGCTTGAAAGAAATGAAGGACTAAGTGTAACTCATCAAGGTGTTTTAATGTGTAAATTGTGTTTTAATAAGCGGCGACATTTTCACTACAGCTACCTCATGGCTTGCAACCGGAGTCTTCCCATCAGATTTGAATGCGACACATATTGTTCTTGCTCCCAAAGGGGATAATCCAGAGTCAATGAAAGACCTCTGTCCCATATCTCTTTGCAACATATTGTACAAAACCATTTCCAAGGTTTTAGCGAACCGTCTGAAGCCTCTGATTAATAAATGGATTTCTCTAGAGCAAGCAGCGTTTGTGCCTTCTCGTTCGATAATGGATAACGCGCTCACAGCCTTTGAAATACTACATTATATGCGCTGCAAGCATAAAGGAAAAAAAGGTGATGTAGCTCTAAAACTTGACATTTCGAAGGCTTTTGATAGTGTTAGCTGGTCATATTTAAAAGCTATTTTGTGTAAACTGGGATTTTGTCACCAATGGATCACTTGGATGATGATGTGAATTTCAACTGTAGAATACCATGTTATTTTTAATGGTGATCGTATTGGCCCCATCTCTCCTGAAAGAGGACTATGACAAGGTTGCCCGCTCTCGCCATATTTGTATATCATTTGTGCTGAAGGGCTATCAACTATTATTAAAAATCATGAGCTTCGAGGTAAAATCCATGGAACTCGCATATGCCGCACTGCTCCGCCTATCAGCCACCTCTTATTTGCAGATGATAGTTTTCTTTTTTGTAAGGCTACAATCTCAGAAGGACAATGTCTCAAAGATATTCTCTGCAGCTATGAACAAGCTTCCGGTCAAGCCATTAACTTCAGAAAATCTGCGATCTCGTTCAGCGCTAACACTTCCCAAGACTCTATCTCATCCATCATGGCATGCCTTGGCGTTTCTGAAGCTATTGGAAGTGGCAAGTATCTGGGCCTACCATCAATGGTGGGTCGTAGCAAGAAGGCTATTTTCTCTTACTTAAAAGATCTTATTTGGAAAAAAATGTCAAGCTTGGAGCGCTAGATCCCTCTCACGGGCAGGGAAGGAAATATTAATCAAATCGGTGGCCCAAGCCATTCCTTCTTATTGCATGGGGGCCTTTCTCATTCCTACCTCCCTTTGCGATGAGATAGAAAGGATGATGAACTCTTTCTATTGGGGCTCGAAAAAGAATGGGCGACGAGGCATTAATTGGTTGCGATGGGAAAAGCTTACACGTCACAAAAGCTTAGGGGGCCTAGGCTTCCGGAACCTAGAAGCTTTTAACCTCTCTATGCTTGGTAAGCAAAGTTGGAAACTCTTATCCGACTCAACCTCTTTACTATCAAGGATCCTCAAAGCTAAATACTACCCGCGAAGGGATTTTTTGGATGCCAACCTCGGCCATAATCCAAGTTATACATGGAGGAGTCTATGGAGTACACAATCTTTACTTACCTTGGGTCATAGATGGAAGATAGGTGATGGTTCTCAAATTAATTTGTGGCGTATGCCTTGGATTCGCACCCTTCCTAATCTCAAACCGACTACTTCGCCGTTGGTGCACCATGAGGATATTACAGTTAATTATTTGTTGAACCCGTGTTGGAATTCTTGGAACATCCCTTTGGTACGGTCATTGTTCAACCCTTTGGATGCTGCATCAATCCTTTCCATGCCTCTCTTCACTCGAGATTATACCGACAGACGTATTGAAGTAGATAAAATAGTCACAATGAAGGGGGGGTTTGAATTGTGACCCTTTAAAAATTATCCTGAAACTTAAAAGTGATTCTCAAGTAGTTTACTTGGAATAGTTAAGTTAACTTTCTGACTTCAGAACGTTTTGAAGTTCATACACAAAAATAGTTTAATAAAGTAAATGTGCAAGTGTGTGTTGTGTATACTATAATTAAAGAGTATGGAGAAGAAGGAAAGAACACACAGAGAATTATAGTGGTTCACCCAACGTGGGCTAGTCCACTCCTCACAATCTTGTGAGAGTTTCCACTATGGTGCTTGAAATAACCTCTCAAGTCCTGCACCTTACAATCGTTGTTCACCTAAACAATTACAACTCTGTATTCTCTAAGCCTCAGCAGGCTTGCACCTTGTTGCTAAGTTAACCACTTAGACTTTTACAACCTTTGCTCAAACTAACACTTTAGTACCCCTAAAGCTAGATGAGACTTTGTTACAATTTGTATGGAGGTTGAATGTTTGTGAATCAAACAGAAGAGAAGAGAAGAAAGAAGTTATCTTTAAGATAACAGATTGTATTGATTTGCACTAAGTAAACGAAAGCCTTAGAGATTGATCAATTTCAGTTTTGCAAGAGCTTCAAACAATCTTTGTTGTTTTCTTGTATGCTTTGCAATGGTGCCAGTTTTGCTAAGGCCTTGATCTCTATTTATAGAGTCTTTGGGCTCATATAGCCGTTGTAGGGTGTCCAATGGTGTTATGCCATGTGTCCTGGGTCCCACAAGCTTTAACTTGAAATTCTGGGCAAACATTCTGATCTCTGATGAACATCAGAATGTTGTTGTGTTCATGATGATCTTCATCTGGGTTCATCATGATCTTCATCTGGGTTCATCATGTATGAATGAACACATGAATTTCTGGGCGTGTCATATGCTTTTCATATGAATTTCTGGGCAACATTCAAGGTATGGGCTTTTCCACATACATCAGAATGTTCCTTCCCCAGGTTTGCCTTGGGACCGGTGCAGGAAAGATCTAGTGGGATTCTGCATCTTCATGCCCATGCTTTGAGGGATTGTGTGGTCCTTGTACTGTACCAACTCCCATACGTGTCTATCTCTTGTTGATCAAGACAGATTTGCTTTTGCTTTTGCCTTTTGCTTTTCACCTACTGTACTGTTCATAAAGTAAGCATGTGCAGAGCTTGAACATTCTGACCATCAGAATGTTCCATCTGTTTCACTTAGGATGATTTGTAAGACTACCATTTGATGTAATCAAATCCTAATAGTGAAACAATAATGAAGAGCAGTGATTTTAACATCTAGGATGATATTCCCTTGTGGAATATTCCTAGTACATCAATGTTCATAGTCTTAAATGAACATTGAATACCTTCTTTGACATAACCTTGTATATGCCTTTATTGCTTGATTGATCCATGCAAATGTACTTTCCTGGACATATTCCCATGTCACATGTGCTTTGCATGATCTTGATCAAAGTTCTTGAGACTCTTGGCTTGTATAAGAACAACCTTCTGATCTCTGCTTGAACATTCTGATCTTCGAGCAACATTTTGATCTAACTTTCTGACCTCAGTGTTAGATCATGAATTCAAATGTCCTTTGATTTCTTGATTCTTGGTATGATTTAAACCTTGTTCCTGTCTTAGTAAAACACTCAAGAGCACAAGTTAAATACCAAGGAATTAATCAAAGTCCATTAATTCTCTAATCATATTGGTTTATTATCTTTAAAATTAATTTAGGGATTTTGCCTCAACACGTATATGGAAGGCTACTGCTGATGGTACATACACCGTTAAATCAGCTTACCGCATATGTTCGGACCTTATCACTGAATCCTTTCCTACTAGAAGTGAAACCCGCTGGAATTCTATTTGGAAAATGCAAATTCCACCGCGTGTTCGCGCCTTTTTATGGCGTTCAGCACAACATTGCTTGCCTACTCGAGCAAACCTCCTTTCCCGTGGAATTTCTTGTGATGACTCATGTGTATCCTGCGATCAATTGGCAGAAACACAGATGCATGTTTTCTTTGTATGTACGAAAGCGATCAGCTGCTGGGAGTTGATTGGTGTCCGTCACATCATCCAAGATCTGCTCCTTAATGCTAACAACTTTGCATCTATGTTATTTGATTTAATTGACAGGTTATCCACACAACAACAAGCTCTTGTTGCAATGACCCTTTGGAGCATGTGGAAAAGTCGTAATGCCAAGCTATGGGAGTCTACGGATACCTCTCCCTCATATATAGTCACTCGCGCAAAGGACACACTAAATGAATGGAGTTGTATGCAACGAGCAAAGACACCAATCCACAACACAAATTCAGAGCACGCTTGGATCAAACCATCGGTTGGCATGATCAAATGTAATGTAGATGCAGCTGCTTTCGACAATAACTCTGTTATGGGGTATGGTATGTGTTTCCGTGACTCTATGGGTGTATTATTACTTGATAAATCAGACTTCTACTACTCATCGGCCACTGTTTTAGAGGCTGAGTCTTTAGGCCTTCTAGATGCTATCAAAGTGGCTATCTCACATGGAATGCGTGACATCATGTTTGAGACCGATTCAAAAATCTTATCTGATACTATTGCCACCACCACTATTCCCATCAACGAGTTCGGTGATCTTGTAACTCAATGTAGAAGGTTACTTCTTAATAGACCCGACTTTGTAGTGTCGTATGTTAGGAGGCAAGCAAATAGAGTTGCTCATAGTATTGCTAGAGCATCATTATCTCACCCTAGGCCCCATATCTTTCATCATGTAGCACCTACTTTGTATCCGTTAATTTTTAATGAAATGAATTAACTTTGCATTTGCTCAAAAAAAAAAAAAAAAGAGAAATAATATTTGAACAACAACAATTTTTTCTCTTAAAATTTTTGGTGGGTGAACTAAATAAAACACACCACACCAACATAATCTTTTCTTTTTTTCACCCAAAAAATGAATGGATAAATTTGTTTAAAGGGGTTGCGACTGATCATCTTGCAACACACCACGAAACGACGTATCTGTTCAACAATAAACGAGGGACAAAAGTATTACTCATTTCACAAAAGTATTCAACAACCATTCCATTCTACAGGTATGTGTCTTTTTCCTTTTCTTTATTGGATTTTATTTTGTATATTATATAGTTTTATCACGTGCATATTACTTGCATCACCACCCAAAAAAAAGTGCATATTGCTTAGAGTAGTGATAGGTAAACCACCATAGGTGGCATACCATCATTCTACACACCCCATGTGGCAGGGACAATTTTGTCCATCAACAAAAAATAAGGGATAAATTTGTCCTACAATATTACAACTCTCATCACCCTCTTCCACTCTCTCTCTTCTCTATCCTCCCTCATTTTTTCAACAAAACCAGTCCCCCACCAACAAAACACAGCCACCACCAATCACTCTCTCTTTTCTCAAAAATGCCTCTTTTCACCGGAAAACACCCTCTGATGCCGGGAAACGTCCTCTGCTATGACGTTGTCGGCTTCTCCGACTAATAAAAACGCGTCGAAACACATAGATCGAGGTCGGCAGATGGAGAGGCAACCGCGTCGGAAAACTCAGAGATCGCGCCCAAAAACGGCGGCGCAACCTCATCAGAAACATAGATTGAAACAGAGAAGAAAATGTGATAGATCTAATATGGATGAAGAGAGGACGATCGGAGATGCAAGGCAAAAAGGCCAACGCCGGCAGCGGCGGAGGTAGGCGGAGGTAGGCTGGATAAAGAAGAAGAAGTGATAGTAATGGGAGATGAGGAGGATGAAGAGAGATAAACCAGTTTTTCTTTTTAATTTTTTTAATGATATTTATGTTATATTTAATATTATTTTGTTTGAATAAGACAAAAAAAATTGCCACAGTGGAGTGGTGTAAGGGGTGGATGGATTAAAAGGGTGTATGTGAAAAATTACCCAAAAAAAATGTAGGATACGGAAGATCATTTTGTTATTTTTATGTTATTTAGTTTTTTATTTCGTACATCCTTAAAAAAAAAAGTTTTTTATTTGGTATATGGTAATTAGTTTTAATATGATATTGTTTGATTTAATTGACCACTTATTTGTCTTTTTAATAGTTACTTTATTCTAAAGTTAACATATAGAGTGCAAAACATATATAAATATGATGGTCCATTCTCGATCAAAATCGGCGAACAATTTTTTTTTTTTAAAAAACATTTTCTTTATTTTATATATATAAAATGATTTTTTTTTTACATGTTCAAGTTAGATATTTGGTGGAAAGTCACTTTTTTTTATAAAAATATTTTCTTTATATTTTTATGCATCATTTTCTTTTTGCTAATACTATTTTTACGTATCATTCATCATTACATAAAACACTTGATTTTGTACTATATTTTCAAAGGATTCCATGATGTGATGGTTGATTTATAATTTTGTTTGATGCAGGTTTAATCTCCACCTGTGAAACTTCAAAGTGTGGTAAAATTATCAAATGAATCATAGGGTTCATCTTCTTGTTCTTCTTTTGCTCCTTTTCTCATTAAGATGTAAATCATTGGGTTGGTTTTCATCATCTAAGGAGAGTCATTCTAGTGAGAGATCTTATGACAACAAAGGAAGTTTTAGAGGTGCAAGTGCTGAATTCTCAATTGAGGCTTTCAATGATCCAAAGGGAATGAAGCTAATAGAGAATGCTAAGAATAAAATGGTTGGCTCAAATACTTGTTGGCAAAATGCTTATCAACATCTTTTTGCCGGATGTTCCGAGATTTTGGCTGCCGATGAGAAAAGGTCTAGATTAGCTTGGCATCTAAGTGATTGCTTTCAAAGGGATTCTGGAAGGGATTCCTTTCCTCATTGTGACTCAAAAACATCAATTGCAAAATGCTTAAGAAACTTAGATGACCTTGCTCATAAGGTTTACCTTGAATTCTACCTCGAAACCAACTCAATTTGCTATCAATTACAGTTAAGTGCATTTGCTTCTTACCAAACTATTTGTATGTTCTTTATGCAAGAAAAATAAAATAAACAAAGATTGTAAGAAAAATGCTTAGTGATATATTTATTTTTCATGAAGTTTTGTTTTTGTCTCAAACCCTAATAATGTTTTGTGTACTTTTATAGGACACATGCATTCAAACATGAAACTGAGAGACTAGTGACTGAATTGAAAAGTTCTGCGCAATATGTCGAGGACAAGTTAGATAGCATTGAAGAGAAATCCGATGATTTATTACAAGGCTCAAAAAAGATTTCTGATTCTCTTGAATCAGTTAATAGTCACACACAACTAGTAGCTCAAACTGTCAAGAATGTTGAAACTCATATTGATGTGGTACTAAGACATTCTGAAAGTGTTTACGAGCAAACTACAAAAATTGCAGCATCGCAATCACAACTAGAAGAAGGTCAAGAGGACATGAAGAGGAAATTAGAGGATGGTGTAGCATTGCTAAAGGAATCTTATAGTTATTTGGGCAAAGAAATAGAAAAGTTAAGAGATGAAGCCATTGAGATTGAAAATGAAGTGATCAAAGTTGGAGATGCTATGTCATCAAAGATGAACACGCTACAAAGCAAAGCTGAAGATATTGGAAATATGGCTGGGATTTCCTTAGGAAAACAACAAGAACTTTTAGATGGACAATCCACGGCACTCGAAGGCCTAAATTCGTTGAACGAGGTTCAATTCAAAGCACTAGAGGAGAGCAGGTAAGATTGGTTAAATTTGTATTCATAAATAAAATTTTGCATTTGCAAAGTGCTAACCTCATAATTGGTGAAATGTAGGAAAAGCCTACAATATTTTGCTGAATATGGACATAAGCAACAAGAAGAACTCTTACGACGTCAAGAACAGATGCAAGGAATTCATGATCGTTTAATGGAAAATTTAAAAACAATATTGTCTACTCAGGTTTGAAACTATAGTTTCTGGGTGTTAAATCCTTATACACATGCATCCTTACAATTATTTTGATTAAGAATATCTATTTATACTTTACAGGAAACTTTTGAGGCAAAACAAGCTACCATGTTTGTTGCTTTGGATAAAATCTTTGCTTTGCAAAATGCCATGTTGCTTGAATCAAGATTGATTAAAGCTTTCTTCATGTATGCCATATCAATCTTTGTCATTTTTATGTTGACGAGCACAAAGCAAACCTACAATGTTCGACCCTTACTTTACATCGGTAAGTATACCGACAAGTGATTTGTCTGTCTCCTAAAATGAGAAAATTAAAGGTCGATATTGTAATCATCGATCATTTGTTATGCATGTACATATAATATCAACCATTGATTTGTTCATCAACGATCGATATACTCTCTAACTCTCATGTTATGGTTTGTTTATAGAGCTTTGTGTTGCTCTCTTTGTGGAAGTATTCATTATTCGTTTAACGAATGACGACATTGAGCAACAAACATGGATAATAAACAACGTCCGTTTATTTTTTATGGCAGCTGCTTCAGTTCAACTTATGTATACAATTTTCACATATAGGTAAGTATACAAACAGATAATATATCACTTTTTGATGCAAAACTCATTTCAAGTTTGATTATCAAAACAAAATAAAATAATAGAATTGGTTGTTAATCATGCAGGGACTATGAAAGGTTGAACCATCATATGCTCCTAACACTAGTTAATGAGATTAACAACATTCAAAAATTGAAGGAGACAACTTGGGACTCTGAAACAACTGATTATGTGGATTGGTCTCGATTGCTTGATACTGATTTACCTGATGATGTGAACTGTCTTGATGATCCGGACTTTGTAGTTCCTGAAGAAGTTGCAGAGAATTCAATCACAAGCTCTATATCAAAAAATTATAATCTGCGCTCACGCAATCGTTTACGTTGATTCTTCCCACCATCATAAACACACTACTGTTTTGTAGTAATAAAAAATAATCTATGTACAACAATTTATTTGAGTAATATATTTTCATGATTTTCTCGTTGTAATTACACTGTTAAGTACAAGCTATAGTATTTGATTAATTTAAGCTATGATTGATTGACTTTAGAGGTTGTACTCGTAGTAAAATATAGTAGCAATTAGATCAGTAGAAGGGGCTAATCTTCGACAATATGGTGAATCAAGCCTTGAAGTTTTGAGACAGATGCTCCTCAAACAAGATTATTTCCAATAAGACCCTATCATTTTTGTAATTTTTTTTAAGAAGTTAAACTAACAAACTGAAATTGAGACAGAGAATCGAAACTTTGAGAGAAGCACACTCCAACATTCCAAACCAAAACCATTAAACCAACTCAAATAGGTTATTTTTATCAATAATTTTTTTTTTCATGGAATGCGATTATATGATGTGCATGATGACTTATTTCCGAATCAAGAAAGTTTAGTTTTGTTTGGATTTAGTTTTTTTTTTGGTCTACAAACAAAATGACAAATACCACCATAAATTCACACACCCAAAGTAGAAGAGAAGATCTCAAGTTCCAACTTGGAACACCATAAAAGTATCCAACCTAACAATGTTGACATTGCCGATTTAAGTCTTACGAATTGTTTAAAATTATTTCTATTTTATAGAAGTTTTTTATTAAAATAATTTCTTAGTTTTTTACTACAAAGAACTCTTCGTAAGTAGTATATGTTTATAGAGAGAATTTATCGGAAAAAAAAAGTTGTTTAAGATAAATGTTAACATGTACTATAAGATAAAGATTTTATTACTAGAAATTTGGTTTTGGAAAGTGTGACAAGTTATTTTATAAAAAGTTGAATATTAAATTTTCTCAATAAATATTTTTATTTATGAAATCCTTAACATTAATAGTACAGACACATTAGCATGACCCATAAAATAAACATACTTTTGTATATTAAAAAAAACTTAACAACATATAGGGATTCACTAAATATTGTTGAGGAAGCATTGTTAAGGAAACAAACAAATAAAAATCAATAGTATCAGCATGAAATGATTGCTGTGTGCTACAAACTTTGAAAATAACAAATATTCATAGTACAAGCACACAATATTCCAGTATGAAATGTAGTCAAATGATCGTGACCTGTGATTTTGTCATATATCTATGGACAATAACATTCTGATGCAATGCACCATATGACGACAAATTGGTCCATTTTTTTCTTACGTGAAAATTAAAATATATCATGTTCAGTATATATGATCACGTACATATCAATGTTTACTACACTACACGACGAAAAATGGTTATATATGCTATAAACAAATAATTAACATGTCGGCTTGAAATTTGGTTATGCATCATTGTTTAGATGATTTACTGGAATTAGAATAATGAGAGGAATAGTGGCAGAAGTTTTTTTTTCTTCCACGAAACTAAAATGGAATTTCATTACTCACAAAACCTGAGAATTTAAGTATGAAGAGTTTCTGAAAACAGAAAGTCAAAACAATTACATCAACATAATGATAAAAGAAACAAAAGCAAAATGAAGCTCATTATAAAAAGATCATCAGACAATTAAGAGGATTAAGCCACTACAAGTGATAGTTAAAAGCAAGATTGCGCGGTTTACTTTCGGCCACCAAAAAGTTTGAAGCTTAATTTTGTCAAACAGTTATTGTAATGATGACTCTTTTTGACGAAAAATCCGAGCATTTATTTCATTCTAGATTACACACACAAAAGAGCCAAATGAGATTAAAAACTAAGCGGACACTTTAGAAATGATCTCATACTTGCGCTGGTTGAACAATTATGAAGCCAAGCCAATGCAAAATGCCATTCCATACTTTCATAAAATAGTCACAAGACAAAAATAAGTGATCAAGGTCTTCCATCGATCTGCATCCATCCACACAAGGTTGAGTGTTATGTTGAAGAACGTGTCTCCTTGACAAGTTGTCCATTGTTGGTAACCAATTCTGAAACAGACACCAAGCAAACAAGCTGAGTTTGAGAGGGAGCTCCTCAGTGGCGGAGCCCTTCATGGGCTAGGGTGGGCCACGACCCACCCGAAAAAATTAAATAAATCAATGATCATAGGTCTATTTTGCGAAATTTTATATAATTTTGTGTCGGTTTTAGGTTTCGACTGATCCAAATTTCCGCAAAGTGGTCTAGTGACCCACCCGAAAAATTTAAATAATTCAATTATAGGTCTATTTTGTGAGACTTTAAACAATTTTTCAACGAATATAGTTTTCCACAGTTTCAAAAGTGGCATACATGATTTTTGTGATGCTTATACTTGGCACGTTAGGCTTATAGTCCTTTGAGTTTCAAATCTCCTGCATATTGTCCTGTCAATGAAAATTCTCTCGGTTAACAGTTGTAATGTAATTTTTTCCCTTCATAATTTATAGTAGTTGTTAAATATGTAATTATTTAAGTATACAACCTAACTTTTTAGTTAAACTTCGTCATTTCAAATTCGTATATAATGCTTACTACAACTTTAATTTGTGTTTATATATTATAATTAATTTTAGTGGCCCACCCAAGTTTTTATTTTTGGCTCCGCCACTAGAGCTCCTTGTTCCAAATTGATTCTATATGATCCGTCTCGCCGACATTGAGCGTCGAAGTCAAGTAATGAGAGACACTTGTAACATTGTAAGATTGGGAAGCATGTAAATATCAATTCCACCTGTCAGAAATACTAGACTGTAAAATAATATTAGTAAACAAAACACTACACTTAGGCGCCTCCTCCTCCTTCCACTCGAATAACCTACGCCTCCACCACCAAATTTCACCCTCCTCCTCCATCCAAGAATAGACATTTCAGCCACTGTAACCGTTTTATTAATGGACGACTAAAAGTATTTTTAACACCACACCATCAGTCCAACACCACACTAACAGTGGCAGAAGTTAACTTACTATGCTTCATGAGATCTTATGATACACGCACAGTAGCATTTTTAATGTCCCTAATTCTTTGAAAGAGCTACAGTTAAAAACAACAAGAAATCTTTCATGAAAAGGGAGTTACTGTCTTCATGTGATTAAAAAAGTAATGGCTTGCCGTACCTGGATGCACTTCTGAGTATAGGGAGACACGGAATTTATGTTTTCAAGAAATAATCATTGGTAAATAATAAATGGAGAGGATCTATATGCGCAACTTAACAATGTTGGCATTGCCAATTTAAGTCTTATGAATTATTTGGAATTATTTCTATTTTATAGAAGTTTTTTACTAAAATAATTTCTTACCATAAATAAGTCTTTCGTAAGTTAATATTCTCTCCGTTTTATAATAGTTGAGTCATTTGAAAAAAAAATATTGTCCTAAAAAAATTGATCCATTTTATTTTTCAATACAATATTAATTACTCTTTTTTTAAATATAACTATAATTAATACTACTTTCACCACTCTCAATTCAATATATTCTACTTTACATTTATGATAAAGAATAATGTATCAATACTTGGCAAAGACACTCAAAACATTTTTCTCTCTTAATTTACTTATACACTTTTTCTTAATATGTGTGACATGAACAAAATGTTCACTTATAATAGAATGGAGGGAGTAGTATATGTTTATTGAGAGAATTCATCGAACAAAAATGTTTATAAACTAGAGGGCTTTTCAAAATTTGAGAGGCAAAAGTTATCTTTTTCTTCCTTAAAATGAGTAGTAAATAATTAGTTTAAGTCTTGGACCCTAATTAAACAAAAATGAATTATAATTTCTAATGAATAGGAATTGAACTCTCGGTGTTTTGAAGTTTACAATCTTTTTTTTTTTTTTTTTTACATAGAAGAAATGACAAAACCATCATAAACTCGCACACAAAGTGGAGGTACTGGGGTTCGAATCCCGATCAAAACGTTTGGCCTAACAATTTCGACATTTTTTCCAGTTGAGCTAGGACTTATCTGACTCGAAGTTTACAATCTAATGGTAAAACATATTTTACATCCAAATCACTTCTACCATTCAAATTTAGTCTTTAAATGAATTTTATTCATCGTTGCTATTTACTTCATCTGTTTCAAAATGTATGTCCAATTTTTACAATGTGCACTATTCACTTGACTTATTTTGACCGTACTTTTTAACTAGTGTATAAATACAAGTATTAGCATGTAAGATGTTGTTTGATTTATCTCGACAAATATTTTTAAAATATTAAATTTTTATAATTTTTTACTTTAGATAATTAATGATATTAACGGTCAAAATTGTTCATTGACATATATGAAGTGGTTGACTTTATGTATTTTGAAACGGAGGAAGTATTTTATTTTCATGGGATTGAAAACACAGCATATTTCATAAGTTAAGGATTTTATTGCTAGAAATTTGGTATTGGAAAGTGTGGCAATTTATGTTGTCGATAGTTAAATATTAAGTTTTTTTCAATAAATATTTTTATTTATGAAATTCTTAATATAAGCCCTAGAGACACATTAGCATGACCTATAAATAAACATACTTTTTATATTAAAAACAAACTTAACAAAATAGGGATTCACTAAATATTGTTGAGGAAGCATTATTAAGGAAACAAACAAATAAAAATCAATAGTATCAACATCAAGTGATTGCTGTGTGCTACAAACTTTGAAAATAACAAATATTCAATTTCATAGTACAAGCGCACAATATTCAAAGTGATCGTGACTTGTGATTTTGTCATATATTTATGAACAATAACATGCTGATGCAATGCACCATATGATGACAAATTGGTCCTTTTTTTTTTACCGTGAAAGTTAAAATATATCATGTTCAGTATATATGATCACGTACATATCAATGTTTACTACACTACACTACGAAAAATGGTTATATATAATAAACAAATAATTAACATGTCGGCTTGAAATTTGGTCATGCATCATTGTTTAGTTGATTCACTTGAATTAGAATAATAATGAGAGGAACAATGGCAGAAGTTAACTCACTATGCTGCATGGGATCTTATGATATATGCACAATAATATTTTTAATGTCCCTAATTCTTTGAATGAGCTACAGTTAAAAACAACAAGAACTCTTTCATGAAAAGGGAGTTACTGTCTTCATGCGATTAAAAAAAGTAATGCCTTGCCGTACTGGGATGCACTTCTGAGTCTTGAGAGACACCTCACCTCATAGGAATTTATGTTCCGGAAAAAAAAATCATTGGCCTGATTCCTGAATGTATATAATATAAAAAATGAATTTTAAATCGTCAATGTCTTTGGGACACTCTTTAAAATTTTAAATAATAATTTTTTTAATATAAATTTGTGTATTTAATATAGGCTAAATTGTATTTTTTGTCCCTTAACTATTTAGGTAGCGTCGCTTTGGTCCCTTAATTAAAATTCGATTTATTTTCGTCTCTTAACTTCTCTCCGTTACACATTTTGGTCATTTTCGTAAGTTTTAATTCAAAACGTTAGGTTTTGTTCATTTTCTTCTAGAGTTTTTCTGGCATTCTTGTTGTTGAAGGTTGATGGAGATGATATGAAGATGAAAAAGAGATAAGAAGATGAAGAAAATCTAACGTTTTTGAATTAAAATTAACGGAAATGACCAAAATATGTAACGGAGAGAAGTTAAAAGTATTAGAAAATCTAACTATTTCGATACTACCTAAATAGTTAAGGGACGAAAAATGCAATTTAGCCTTTAATATATTATAAGTTGAATTATTTACCTTTTTCAAATAATAGTTTTTAATTTGAAATGCTTAAAGAATATTCGAAGACATTTGTTAGTAAAACCCAAAAAAAGTATTAGCAGATATCTAATCATATTACAATATGTCAATTTAATAAGATGTGATTGAATGTTTTTGTAGTGTTTTTTTTTTATTGACAGACAAAATGATAATATTCATCGAAAATTTATACACATAAATTATGGAGTTAGGTCAGTTTAACAATTCTAATATTTTTATTGGTTATTGTTTTGGACCGGTCAGAGAGACCAAGCACAAGCTGACACGTGGCCTGACTTACATATATATTTGGTTTTTGTAAGTATATCATATTTTGTCCTTGGCCAAATACTCATTTCTTTTGGATGTTCTGTCTATATATGGTGTCATTTACTTGTTGTTTTCTTATCGGTCTTTGTTCGTCTCGTACAAATTTAGTTATTAATAAATTTGCCGTTGAAAAAACATATAAATACACATACATTTACACACATATGAAAGAAAAAGTTATATCGAAATTTCGTATTTTTGTTTTTGACAAAAGGTAACTTTTTAAATATAAAAATAGATTAAGAAAATTCAATTATTTATTTGGTAAAAACGAATATTAAAAATTAAATAGTTTTAATGAAAAATAAAATCAGAAGAAATAAGTTATTGCATTAAAACATAATACATGATCTCTGTGTCATTTATTTTGGATGCTCTTGCCTTATAAAAAAAATATGATCTCTATGTACATTGTACACATGTTGATTCTTAATTGTTAACAACAGTTTTATATTTATTTTTATATGGAGGTAAGAACAAGATTGTACCATAAGGTTTTAACCTATTCTAAAAGTAAAAAACAAATGTTTTTCATTGATAGCTTGGTGACATAACCCGTATGTTCCACCAAATTAAACTAACCATTGGTCTTGATGAAAAACAAACTTATTAAATTAAGTGTCCAGATTATTTGACACAAGAATTTTGTCTTTTTGAACTTGATATCTCTATAAATATCCTAATGGCTAAACTCTAACTTTACACCATAATTTAGAAAAAACAAATAAAAATAATAAAATGAAGGGTGTCAAAATGAGTTCAAGTTCCATTCAAACAATGATCATTCTTGTAATCCTTGTATCAACTTTGTGCTCAAGCATTGAAGCTTCAACCAGAAAACCAAATAGAAGAAGGTTTAAACCAGAACATCGTCATAAAGCAATCTTAACATTGAACAGCTTTGAAAAAGGTGGAGATGGAGGAGGACCATCAGAGTGTGACAACAAGTTTCACTCTGACAAGACACTTGTTGTAGCATTATCAACTGTTTTGTTCAACCACAAGAAGAGGTGTCTGAAAGAGATTACTATATTTGGTAATGGTAAAAGGGTTAATGCCAAGGTTGTTGATGAGTGTGATTCAAGTAAAGGGTGTAAGAACAATATTGTTGATGGTTCTGCTGCTGTTTGGAAGGCTTTGGGTGTGCCTAAAAAGAAAAGGGGTGAAATGGACATTTTCTGGTCAGATGCTTGATGCAATCAAATGTGAATTGATTATATATATGTTAGTGTGTATTTATCATAATATACACACATAATATAAAGAAAAAAAGACATAAGTGTCTCATTTCAAATAAAAACACAAACTCTCGATAAAAAGGTCATGAAAAAGTTTACCATTAGGGTTTTCATTCTCCACATCAATATCATGGAAAATATTTGATAGGTACACCCAACTTCCAATTTAAAAAAGAGAGAAAAAGAAAGTTGGTGTGATATATGTAGTATATTAGTGATGTGATGTGATAAGAGATAGAATGAAAATGAGATGTTGAACGGTGTATGAAAATTAAGAGTGTCAAATGTATCATTGTTGTAATATCATGAATATGTCAATAAAGTGTCGGTTTAGTGATATGAAATTGCTTTCTTATGTCGAGACAAAAAGTTGAAATATTTTTTTATTTAATTATATAATTGGATAATTAATTAAATATTTAATTAATTGATATGAGATTAATTTGAATGGATGTTGGAATGATCCATTTCATAATAATGAAAACCCTAAGCCACAAGCCAATGAGTGCTTGTCATATGTATGTTTCTTTGCGTTTTAGAAGTATCATCGATAAGCCGCCTACCATCAATAGTTCATCCACGAATATTCCTAATATCTTTGATAGATCAACATGTCGTATATCCTAATTCATATATTACATGTTTATTTCACTCCTGCTTTAAAGTATAATTGTAGATTGGGACTTTGGCCCTCTTCTGTACCAAAATAAATAAATTATAATTGTAGGTCTAATCTTTGTATTTTGTTTACATGTGTATTTGTTGGAAGAGGATAATAATAGATTCCATTTTGTTAAGTGAAATTGAACGGTTTTACTTTTGCTTTTATAAAAAAGTATTGATCCTTGTTAAAAGATAGGTGTGAATTATGTTTGATCCATTTCATGGTAACAGTTGTGTCTCGAAGAGCTTATTGTCTTATTTTGTTTGGCTTGATACCAAAGGTTATGTCCCCTTTTGAATTGACGAATTTTAGACCAATTTCGCTATTAGGTAATTTCCTACTTGCCTAATTCAGCTAACAAAACAATTATATTTAGGTGCAAACAGCTATTAACATGATATGTTGTTTGGTCAAAAAAAAATGATATGTTGTTGGTATTGCAAAAAAAAAAAAAAAACGAAATGCCGCAACATCATAATTTATACCTGACTAATGATTTGGTGTTATAAATTACATGGTTTCTTATTGGAAACATTTTTAATAAACGATTGTTTCTTTTGAGCTAAATTGAATATTTGGTCCCTTAACTTATTTAACGTGTTCATTTTGATCACTTAGTTAGTTATTGTAACATTTAAGTCCATTAATTATGCTTTTATCCGTCAAAGAAATCTTTTATGTTAAGTTTTGTGAAAAAAACACGTTAACCTTCATCACATCGTTCATCAGAAAACTAAAAAAATTCGTCACCTTCGTCACATAACCTAGAAAATCATCTTATTTTATTTTTACTTTTCTTCTTCCCTCCCAATCTTTATTATCTTCATCATCTTCCATGAACTTCATTAAACAAATCCAAATACATCATATACAACCTTTATAAACCATCACCAACTTTATTTTTCTTCTTTCTTTGTCTTAATCACCAGCCTTCTTCAAACCTGTAAACCATAAACTCTCTAAAATCCAAATCCAAACTAAAAAAAAAAAAAAAAAAAAAAATCAATGTTAATTTTTCCCCAAAATTCAAAACCCTAAACCTATAAATTTAACATTCAAACTTTAATTTACTACTTTCTTTGGTCTCAAATACAAGTAATTTTCATTTTTAGGTTTATTGAATAATAATGTACCTGATCTATAATATAGATTAGACACATCGCTTATTCAATAAACTTGGAAAAAATATTTAATTATATTTAAGATAGAAAAAAGTATGTTATGAGAGACTATATTAATCTCTATCTATTAATTTTAAGTTTTGTCCTCAAATTTGTTTTACCCTTAGTCCTTATTTGACTCATCTACCCAAATGAGATTGTTTAGGTCTCTAGTTGCTTAACAAAGGGTTATAAATTTGAATTTTGTTATTCATTGTAATCCTATTTTTTATCGAGGGACTAGAGTCTGTAATTATGTGCAAAGAATATCTTATTTACACCAAAATTTTCTTATTTGGTTGTTTATAAGAATTATTGACGAATTAAATACACTTATTTTTGTAAAAGAATGTCAAAAATAGGGATGAACTCATTTTTTTAAGGATACATTATTGAGGAAACAAATGAAAACATATCAACAGCATTTCTATGATGTTTTATTATTGAGTAGTGCTATATATATCTCTAGAAAAATAACATCAAGAATAAAGAGCAGTCAATCACAATGCACTATTTACCACAATTTAAGAAAGTGTAGTTGAAAAATACGAAGTGAACAAATAAATCATACAATTAAAATTTGCCATGCTGTGTCTGAAAAAATTCTTGATACATTTCCTTCACTGGAAATAACATTTTCCTTTGTTATTAACGTCTGAAATGTAGCTGGTTATATGATCATGCCCAAGGATCCTGACTTTTGATTTTGTCGTATTTATAGACAGTAATATGCTGATGTATGCACCATATGATGACAAATTGGTCCATTTTTTTACTGGGAAAGTAACAGAAAATCATGTTCAATAGAATATCTATGATCACGTATATATCAATGTTTACTAACACGACAAGAAAAATGGTTATAAACTAATAACTATAGGCTTGTATCATCATTGTTTAGTTGATGTCCATTCATCGTTTAGTTGTTTAGTAGTGGTTTTTAACTGTCTTCATGTGATTAAAAAGGTACTTTTTTGGTCTCTTGTATTTGGGTGGGAATAGGAAGCACGAAATAGTGTTTTTATGTTCTCTAAAAAAATCATTGGCCTGCATGTATAAAATATAAGTTCAATTTCACACTATAGTATAAAAAAGACCAAATTTTATGTTTAATAAGTTGCATCAGATTACCTCTTTAGGTTTTTTTACTTTAAATAGCCTTTAATGTTAGTAATAGTGTGCATCTAGAGCTTTAAGTCATAAAATATAGGGTTAATAATATTTTACTCCTGTAATATAGGTAATTTTCGAATTTACCACGTGTAATATTTTTTTTGTTTTTATCGTTGTAATTTTTTTCTTTCAGAATACACCATAATAGGTCATTTTTAAAAAAAAAATCTAAAAATTTTGGTTTTTGAATGGCTTATTCGAGGGGTAATTTGAAACAATTTTTTTTATAAGGATGAAAACAATTTTTTTTACAGGGGACAAACCTGGAAATGACCTATATGACAGGGGGTAAAGCACTATTAACCCTAAAATATATGTACAATTACATTTTTTTTCATCAAACTCGGTTAAAAAGTTAGCGTGTAAAAATTCATCATTCTAAAATTAGGATTCATATGTATATTATTTAGTCTTAATTTGAAACAAATTTGATCGATTAATTCATTTATAACGCAGTTGAAAAAATATTTACCTCTAAAATTAAGAGGGAATTGGAAAACAATAAGAAAAAATGTATGTAAGTGGTCATGTTTGTTGTCATAAGGCTTTTTCGACCTTTCACCTCAATATTAAATAGTCATGTATGTATTTTTTAATAAAGTTTGGTGAACAAGGATCAATTTGTTAAAAAAAAAATACAACTTAACGGACTATAAATATATCAATAAAATCAGTTAGTTGCTTGGTAGAAAAAGTAAAATTATAAATTTAGTCAATGTGATTAAACAAAACACAACCTCTATGTTTCATTTTTAATTGTCAACAACAGCTTTTTTCCCTCTGGAGATACAATGAAGATTGTAACATAAGGTTTTAACTTGTTCTTGAAAAATTAATGTTTTTCATTGATAGCTAGGTGACAAACTCATAAGTTCTACCAAATCAAGCTAGCTAGCAATTGGACTTGATGAAAAGCAAACTTATTAAATTAAGTGTCTTAATTATTTGACACAAGAATTTTGTCTTTTAAACTTGATAACTCTATAAATACCCTAATGGCTAAACTCTACTTCACACCATCATTGAGAAAAGAAAATCAAAATAAAATGAAGGGTGTCAAATTTAGTTCAAATTCCAATCAAACCATGATCTTTCTTCTAATTCTTGTATCAACTTTTTGTCTAAGCATTGAAGTAGCATCAGGACAACTCAATAAAGCAACCTTAACATTGAACAGTTTTGAAAAAGGTGGAGATGGAGGAGCAGCATCAGAATGTGACAACAAATTTCACTCCGATGACACACTTATTGTAGCATTATCAACTGTGTATTTCAACCATAAAGAGAGGTGTTTCAAAGAAATTACTATTTTTGGTAATGGTAGAAGCGTGAATGCCATGGTTGTTGATGAGTGTAAGTGTGGAAACAATATTGTTGATGGTTCTTCTGCTGTTTGGAAGGCTTTGGGTGTGCCTGAAAAAGAGGGTGAAATGGACATTTTTTGGGGAGATGCTTGATGCAATTAAAGGAGAATTTATTATATCTATGTTTGTGTGTTAATGTGTATGTATTTTTATCATAATACATACATATATCAAGTATAACAGACACAGTTTTCTCAGTTAAAATAACGGTACAAATATACATTAAAATGTCACGAAAAAGTTTTAATATTAGAGCTTTTATTCTCCACATAACATATCATTAATATGTCGATGAAGTGTCGGTTTAGTGATAAAAGTTTTATCTTGTTACACTCAATATTGGATCATAGTCCTAAATTGAAGACGACTGTAAAGTATATCTCCATCACTTGTAGTGATTTATCATTCAATAAACGACTAATTTTTATGATATTGAATAATTTTTTGTCTTAGACGAAGTTTGGTAAACAAATGCTATTTTTTTTTATAGGATAATGCTTATTTTAGCCACAAATATATCCACCACAACTCCTTTATTCCACAAAATCCGGATTTCACACCCTTCCACTGTTTAACACGTATGCTTCGTGAGGTGCTCGGGACAATTTACAATAAAACACAATACAATTAAAATTGTCAAAATTATCTTGTCATGTCCCTTATTTTTTAGCAGATACACACTCTGAATATGTGAGGTGTTGTCATTGTAATCTCTAAATGTATTAAAGTTGCAAGTGCATCCGCAAGTGTCTTTATGTTTATTATTTTACAAACTAACTTGATATTTTAGGACCAAAATGAGTAACAAGATATGTTTGACGACTAAAATTACTAATTAAAGACGTTTGTTCCAACTAATTAATGTAAACAAGATTCCATACGAAAGTGTGCAGATGTTTGATGACGTGTTTGCAATTTCAATACGTTTAAAAACTATAAACAATACTCCCTCCGTTTCATAATACTTGTCCATTTTAGAGAATAATTTTGTTTCAAAATACTTGTCACTTTCAAGTTTCAATGCAACATTAATTATTGACTTGTCAATAATACCCTTGCATATTTATTGTAGAGAGAGAAAAAAGTAAAATGAAATAATAAATGATTAAGGGTATTATAGAAAACACACATATATTTTCATCAAAAATAACAAAATTTATTTGGTTTCTTGGTTAGTGCAATTTCTCCAAAATGGACATGTATTTTGAAACGAAGGGAGTATCTCACATGTTAATCAAAATGATTGCTAACTCGTAAATATTATGCTAAAAACACCATAACGTAAACAAGAGAAAAACCAAATATATATCTATATATGGTACCTATAGCATCGCCAACCTATAATAGATAAATTATGGTCCAACTTTACTCTAGAAAAATATTAATATAACAACTAATATATTAATATTTGCCTATAATAAGAAAATTAATCAACAAAGACATAATATGTGGTGGGTATGTGTTAGTTTGTATTTTTAAGCGTGTGATTCGACAAGAAAATTGGTTATCAAGACCATGAATGAAATTCTCTAATTGCGGGATGGAGAATAAAGATTTCGACAGGAGTGGTTCGACTAGTTCTTTAATTCGACTAGAGGAATTCAAATCATTGCTAAAGAAGCAAGATTAAGAGTCCAGACACGTGGAAGCAGGCTTAAGCTATTGAAAAGATGTAGTTTAGAACCGTTGGTCAGTTAGTTATTTTTCTTATGTATATATAATAATTGGAGTGATGCTATATATCACGAGAAAATTCATCAAGAATGCATCGTGAAAGCTAACAGCAAGGGTAATGAAAAAAAAAAAGCCTGGCCCACCATACATGTTGCAGTTACAAAAAAACATTCAGGAATTAGCTTTTACACATGTCGCAAAGATTTCGTGAAGCATGATTTCGCTATAAGGAGCATTTCCGATAGTAGTTTTTCATTAAAAAAAAGGTCACAAATCATTTATCAAAAGTTCTTCAAACTTAAATACCCATCGTTAGAGAGAAACGAGTGTCAGAATATATGTAATGATTTGATGAACCATTTTCTTATTAAAGCAATGCAATTTACTTTCTTTAAATTTCTTTGCCTTTAAACTCAAAGTCTTTTATTACTTGAACTTTAAACATCCTTGTTATTTATGTCGAACAAACTTATGAATATGATGAACATTCATACATTTTCTAGAAATTTTTTGTAGAACATGTCCTAGGATTTCTAGTTTGATCATGCAAGCAACTTTTAAGATTAGTCTTCTTGTTTACCAAGAACACCGGTAAACAGAATGATGGAGTGATGACTTGTGTATTAAGAGTCAAATTATACTATACTCAAACACTACATGTCAAAATGAACGGGTTGGTTTGGACAAATTTTTTGGGCATGTTTAGACAAACAACTTAATTTGTAGCTTATAGCATAAATGTTGACCATGGTAGTGATATGTCGGCCGGAGGAAGGTGAGGAGGACATCAAGTCATTATGTGCAGGGTCGTTCCTAGAGTTTTACAGACCTTAGACATAATATGAGAAAAGAGCCCCTAACATAATACATCATAAAAAAAATTAGTTCACTGTTATGATTTTATTAGGTCTTCATTTCGTTTCCTTTTTTCGCTTTTCACTACCAAATAAATGTTTTTTTAGGCAACATCTGTAAATCAATCAAATACTTCATAGACACAAAAACAAAATAAAATACTATAAAAGTAGTGAACAATAACACATGCGAAGTAGACTGAAATTTTAGCACCTAAGAATAATAACACCAAAAAAGTAAAAGTATATCAACACATAATTAATTAAATTTTAAACTTTTGGATGAAAAATACTCCAATGTTAAACTCATAACAACAATAACATGATACAAAATTAGTGTTTGACTCTTTAGAGGAATCATAGATACAATAACTCCTTTGTATGCTAGAAATACATCATTCCTCTTTTTATAAACTATAAGTATCTCTAACAAGTTCATTATAATGATACAAAATTAATGTTAGACTATTGTTAAATGTGTAACTTCAATGGTGTATTTAAGCACACTTAATAACTTATATTAATAGTTTTATCACACTTATGATAAGAAATTGCCTCATTGAAATTGGTGAGACCCACATTAAAATTGACGGTTGATATCTCAACTATGCTGACACCCCAAAACATCGTATTTCAAATGCAGCTATTAAAAAAATAAAAACAAAACAAAGAAAAATGAGTGAATGCGTCTCACATCGGTTTCATGATCATGAATGTGTCTCGCATGATTTTGCATTATCAAATTCAATTTTGCAATCATTTTAATCAATTCAAGAAAGTTAACCTTAGTATAATGATATAATTTAATTATTTGGAACCTTTGAAAGACAAGATTGAGATTAATTTCTCTAATGAGTCCATTTTCAACTAAAATATAATTTGTTTTGTTATAAAATTATCTCAATTTCTTTGATAATAAATATCACCAATATTTTTAATATTAGTGAGGCACATTATTAGGAACAAATGGTCCAAAAAATATCACCAATTTTATCGATAATAAAATTTTTAGCACATTATTAAGAACAACCAATTTTTTTTATAGGGATGGTGTATATAGAATTATTGTGGAATATAGGGGTATATATAGAGTATCGCCCCAAAAGGCCAAAAAAACATTAACAGACTTCAGCTCAGCCTTTCATCATGTCGATGTTTGGGGCCTTTCTGTGAACTTTGTTATCGGCATGGGTCCTAGGTCGTCGCACCCCCGACCTATGCCTAGGTCGTCCCTGATTATGTGGTGATACACATGCTACAATGGTCGAGACAGAGGATCATGACCCTGTGAGGGTGAGCCAACTTCAAAAACTCGTCGTTAGTTAGGATTGTGGTAAACAATTCACCAACTTGAAGCCAAAATCGCTAGTAAATTTTGGTCAGACGTATAGTGGTGATCTGTTAATAGGCTAAAATTGTTGTTCCTTCCGTCTCTTAATACTTGTTCTCTTTTTTAAATTATTTGTCTAAAATTATTTCTCTCTTTTACAATATCAATACAACATTTATTACTTTTTTTCACAAACATACCTTATTTATTGCATTTCAATCATTTATAAGGAAAATGCTTGTTGGCACGAGACGAACCAAGCACGACATGCAACAAATGAATATTGACATTAGATTGCAACACTTTTGTTTCTCTCTCTTCCATGTGGTTTGTTTCAATGGTTGATACATGTGACGTGGGTTTGTCGTGCACTATAGCATTGTTCCATTTATAATTATTCCATTAACCATAATTAATAAGGGTGTTTTAGTAAATGATACACATTTTATTATTAAAATCAACCCTATTAATTATTTTTTTAATAACCGTGTAAAACTCAAGTATGACACTTATTATGAGACGGAGGAAATAGTAGTTTCTTTTAGATTAATTGATCTTCAAAATGATTTAAGAATACTAAAAGGGTATGTAGTCAATTTTATTGCAATTTCAAGAAAGAGAAGGGCTTTAGAAACTAAATGTTGCATTTTGTTATTATTTTTTATTTTGGTTTGTAAATAGTGAATTGGTGAATGTTAGTATGCAAACACCTAAAAAGTTATTCGCATTTTCGCATGAATGAATTTATGATGAAACATGTCAATGAAGGAATGAATGTATGAAGAAATGAATGAATGTTGAAATAAAAGAATGTAAGAAGTAGTGACTAAAACAGATAAAACTTAGTTTCTGAAATTGTTGCATCGTTTTTTCTCTGTAACTCATACTTAATTGACGTTTCTGTCAGCGGCAATTAACTATCGTGTCGGAAGCGACAATTAACTATCATTTGTGAGCGAACTATAATTAATTGTCGTTCGAGACATTTTCTTCAGTTTGAGGTGTTTGTGAGCAAACCATAAATACCTAAAGAGCAATTTTCAACTGTTCTTGATTCGAAGTTGGATTACGATAACAGAACGGGCCAAGTGCATCTAAACAAGCCCAAAAGAAATAAAGGTCAAAACCCACGCAGGGGTATTTTGACCTTTATTTCAAAGACGACTCCCTTTCTCTCCTCATTCTGTCAGGCCTATGAGACATATCTAGCGTGACTTAACTCATAGGAGTATTTTTGGAATTTCAGATCGGAGCGAGCAATTTTAGTTGGGTAAAGAGCAGAATTCTAAATGAAAATTATTTGGGTCAAAATGCATTATACAATATTTTTAGTTTTATTATTACGACAATAATAGCATTATGCAAAAGTAATCTTCAGAAAGTGCAACCCAAACACCTGTAAGCATTCATCATCATGGAATTCGTAATCCAGTTGCAATGAATAGCATTTCTCCAATCAAAATATGACTCCAATATCTCTCAATTCTTGATATATATATTTAATATCGAGTAAATAGTCAATTTTTCCTGTGAAATTGTAAGTTCCATCAATTACCTCCTTGAAATTAACAAAACTTCAATTACCCCCCTGAAATTTCACAACGTTAGTCAATTTATCCCCTCCGTCAAATTTTTCTGTTAGTGAACATGACGTTTTGCAAATACCCCCCCTGAAGTTTTGCACTTATGTGCAAAATGCCCCCAAAATTTAAAAATTTATATTTTTTTTTCTTTAAAACAAACAATTAATAGTTAAATATTAAAACTAACTATTAATTTTGGAATTTGGGAAAACTACATGCATATATACATCAAAATAGGCTCCAAAATGGGGGAAAATATGTATTTTTTAAAGTGACAATAATGGGATGATTTGTGGATTAATATTGGAGGTTGTGTAGTTTAAATGGTTTGAGCAAATTGTTGAAGGAGTTGGAGGAGTTAAAAGACTAAGATGGTGAAGGACAAAATATAAATTTAAATCTGATTATTAATTTGTTTAGAAACCTCTAAAAATAATAATTTGTCTATTAGAAATAATCATTATTGTCACTTTAAAAATACACATTTTTCCCTATTTTGATGTATATATATATATGTAGTTTTTCCAAACTCCAAAATTAATAGTTAGCTTTAATATTTAACTATTAATTGTTTGTTTTTAAGAAAAAAATAATATAAATTTTTAAGTTTGGGGGGCATTTTGCACATAAGTGCAAAACTTCAGGGGGGGGGGGTATTTGCAAAACGTCATGTTCACTAACAGAAAAATTTGACGGAGGGGGTAAATTGACTAACGTTGTGAAATTTCAGGAGGGTAATTGAAGTTTTGTTAATTTCAGGGGGGTAATTAATTAAACTTACAATTTCAGGGGGGAAATTGACGATTTACTCATTTAATATCTCTCAATATTTTTTTATTGTTATTAGCATACACATGTGTGTCTATATATATATATATATATATGTGTGTGTTATCTCAAAAAAAAATATATGTGTGTGTGTGTAAAAAACCTTCTGACTGTTGGAGCTTGATAAATGTCACCTATGACTCTTTCAAAAAAAAAATGTCACCTATGATTTGATTGACTTTAGGCCGGAGGAATTTTTTAAATTTGTAGAAGATATTGCTTTGTGCATGGTTTAAGAGTATATGTATCATGGCTCATGTCATATAACTTTGTCTAATCATCGACAATATTGAGATAGCTGCTCTTCTCAAACAAGATTATTTTTTTATAGGGGATGCTGTGATTTTAGTCAGCAATTGTGTCATGGAAATACAAGCAATGACATGATGTGGATAAAGATTTATTTCTAAATTCAGAAAATAATTTCATAGTTTATACTACAAGCAAGTTTGCGTAAGTAAATAGTTTATAGACAAAAAGCTAGAGCTTGTCAAAAATTGAGATGCAAAAAGTTAATTTTAATCAATCAGCATGAATTTTTCCTTTAAGATATTATTTTTGGTATCCCACAAGTTTAATACATGGGAGATAATCGTTTCCGAAACACGATTCAAATTTTGATTTGTTATGTTATAAGAGACAGCTAGTTTCTTCGGCTAAACTCATCTCGAATATGTTCCCTATAGGATTTGATCAAAGAAAGGGATTTAGTTTAAGGTTGAATATGTTATTACTCCTTGTAAAAATGGGATCTTCTAAGTTTAATCCTATTAAAAAAAAGGTATTTTAATCATTCAAATTATATTCATTTCTTAGGCATAGTAGTTCTCCAAATAAGGATCAATGTTACAAGAAATGAATTTGTGTACGTGCACGACTAAATTACATTCTTTATCTTAAATAGGGACTAAGTTTTGAAGGTCTCAATTTTGTAAGAACACAAAATATATCTGACCAATTACCTCCTAGGAAGAAGGAATTATGGTTACTACCAAAAAGAAAGTAGAATGTTTATTACTGAAATTTATAATTTATTATAAGGTTAAATATATTTGTAATCTCTAGAAAATCATTACCTTTCAAGTTTAGTTCTTAAATAAATTTTATACATTCTAAGTCCCTCTTTGGCTTTTTATAGGGACTATTTTAAAAGATAAACACCTGACTTTTTGAAGAAAAGAAAAATAAAACAGGTACCAACTTAAATTGTTGAGAAAGCAAATAAAATTCATTATATAGTATCAACATCAATTTCTTGCTGTGTGTTAATACTTACTTCGACAATAACAAAAATTCCTAGTCCAAGCCATAAATTGTAGTCTGAAATAAAGCTGATTATATGATGCTCAATTGATTTTGACTTGTAATTTTGTCATATATTTATGAACGATAACATGTTGATGCTATACACCATATATATGATGACAAGTTGGTCCATTTTTTTACCGTGAAAGTTAAAATATATCATGTTCAGTATATATGATCACGTACATACCAATGTTTACTAACACAAAACAAAAAAATGGTATATAAACTAATAAAATGTTGGCTTGAAATTTGGTCATGTATGTGTCATTGTTTAGTAGATTTGTTAGAATTGGAATGATGAGAAGAACAGTGGTAGAAGTTACCTCACTTTGCTTCATGGGATCTTAGATCTGATCTATGCACAATAATATTTTTAATGTCACTAATTCATTGAAAGAGCTATAGTTAAAAACAACAAGAAATATTCATGAAAAGGGACTAATTGTCTTCATGTGATTAAAAAAGTAAAGTAATTTTTAGTACCTTGCCGTATTTGGATGGACTTCTGAGTCTAGGGAACACCTCACCTCATAGTGTATTTATGTTCTCTAGAACAATACTAATTGCTTTATCAAAAAAAAATAAAAAATAAATACTAATTGCTCTGCAAAATTAAGAGAAAAAGTTAAATATTTTAAGATAAAGGATAAAACTAAAAGAAAAAAAATTAGACTGAAAAAGAGAACAAATATTACATATGAAAGGTTAAATAAGTTTTTTGTTTCGATAAATATATCATTTTATTTCGTCACTATAAAACTTTTCTTTAAACAATGGTCTTTTAAATGTTTTATGTCAAAAAAATTGGTGATCATTGTTAAAAGCAAAATGCTATTTCTCTACAAAAATAACATCAAGAATTTTTTAAGACACGGCTGACAAGTTTTAATTACATGATTTATTTGTTCACTTACTTTTTTAAGCCACACATCCTTGAATTGTGGCAAATAGTACATTATGATTGATTGACTGCTCTTTATTCTTGAAGAATTCTTGATGTTATTTTTCCTAGAGATTACTCAAAAAAAAAAAACATAATGCAAAGGAATTAATGGATGAAAGATGATGATGATATTATTATATAGACCGAAAACTTATTTTAATGTAAGTTTTTAGCCTATCTATATATTGTCACGTGTCCAACCTTTATCAACAAGGACCAAATTTGCTTGGTGGTTGAAAGCATTTCGAAGGTCTATTTTTGTAGAAATTTTTTAGAGCTAAAAATAAAAGATTGTATATTTATATGAACTAAAAATTATTTTATATATCCATAAACTAAATAGTTTAAATAAGAGTAAACCGAGAAGAAAAAAAGTTAATGTGCTCTTTGGAGGTAAGATCGAGATTTCTATGGTTACATTAGAAGAAGAAAATAAAACAAAAAGGACTAGGGTTTACGGAGGTAAGATCAAGATAGCAACATAAGGTTCAAACTAATCATTGGACTTGATGGAAAAACAAACATGTTAAATTAAAATGTCTTAATTTTTTAACATAAGAATTTTGTCTTTGTGAGCTTTGACAACTTTATAAATAACATGTTACCTAAACTCTACTTCACACCATCGTTAAGAAAACAAAATAAAAATAAAATGAAGGGTGTCAAAATTAGTTTAAATTTCATTCAAACCATAATCTTTCTTCTAATTCTTGTATCAACTTTATGCCTAAGCATTGAAGCTTCAACATGCAAACCAAGTGGAAAAATAAAAGGTAAAAAATTTAAATCAAGACTATGCAATAGAGCAGACCAATCTGAGTGCTGCAAACCAGGAAAATCTTACACAACATTCAAGTGTTCACCACAAGTGTCACACAAAACAAAAGCAACCCTAACACTGAACAGCTTTGAAAAAGGTGGAGATGGAGGAGCACCATCAGAATGTGACAACAAGTTTCACTCTGACAAAACACCTGTTGTAGCATTATCAACTGGTTGGTTCAACAATAATAAGAGGTGTTTGAAAAAGATTACTATATTTGGAAATGGTAAAAAGGTTAATGCTATGGTTGTTGATGAGTGTGATTCTACTCAAGGGTGTGATGCTGAACATGATTTTCAACCTCCTTGTTCAAACAATATTGTTGATGCTTCTGCTGCTGTTTGGAAGGCTTTGGGTGTGCCTGAAAAAGATTGGGGTGAAATGGAAGTTTTCTGGTCAGATACTTGATGCAATGAAAATTAATTATATCTATATTTGTGTGTTAGTGTGTATTTATCATGGTACATACATAATATAAGCCAAGACTATGATATAGTGAGAAGATTATGATATACAAGTGAGATGATTATGATATACAAGTGAGATAAATTCTACGTTTTCATCGTTGAATCAATAAGTCGGAGCAAAATCAAGATGTGATTTAACTTATAGATTCAATGGTAAAAAACAAACTTATACATGATGTAAGATTAATTCATTTGTGCACCATAGACAAAACTTATAATACAAATAAGGGTTCAATATGTTTTTAGTCCCTATAAATATACTAACTTTTCGTTTTAATCCTTCTAAAATTTTCCTTCGACTTTTAGTCCTATGAAATTTTCAATCACCACTTTTGGTCTCCATTTTTAAGTAAAATCATGTTTAGAGTTTGTATTTTTCAATGAAATTATTTAGAAAAATGTAGAATATTGTAAAAATCTTTGCAAAAATAGCAAAATGAAGTTTTTAACAAAATATGAATTTTTATACGCAAAAATATAAAAATTAATGTTTTGTTAAATTTTTTTAACCTTTTTTGGAGATTCTTATGATATTATAATAGACACAAATTTTTATAGAAAAAAATAGAGAAATTTCTCAGTTATAATAATAATAACATATTTTCAAGGAAATTATGCAAAAAAGTGTAGAATATTGTAAAAATCTCTGCAAATAAAAAATATAATTTTTTTAACAAAATATGAATATTGTAAATAATTTTTTAACTGCAAAAACATATAAAAATTCATGTTTTGTTAAAAAAATTCTAATAACGTCGTACAAGGACGATGAACAAAACAACGTCGCACTAAGATGATAAAATCACAAAAGAAAAAATGAAATAGATGAGAAAATCACTTATTTCGATAAAAAGGAACGAGAAAAACGAGTTGGAAGAGTGATTTCGGGTCAAAAATTGATCCTAAATCACCCATCTTCGATGATATGGAGGAAAAAAACTAGAGTTTTAGGGTCCGTTTGATGATCTGGATATGATAGAGGCAAGATATATGATATAAAGTTGGATAGAGATAGGATATGATAAGGACATGATAAACATTAATCATATCATGTGTTTGATGCGTACATGATAACAAACAAGGTACCATTATAATTAAATGAAAAATTGCTTTCATAATTGATTAAATATTGTAAAAATGGCATGTTATAATTATAATAGAAATTACATGCTATCATTATTTTAAAAATGACAATATTTTCAAAATGGTAGAATATTAAGACAATAAATAAGGAATGATCTTCTAATCTCATTAGGATAATTTCTAACCCAACCTATATTCAGGATAGAAATTACAAAGGAAAGTCAGGATAGGATAGAAAAATGGTTTATTTTAGGCTTAATTACACTTTTGGTCCTCGTGTTTTGGCCTACTCACGAAACTGGTCATGCCCTTTTAAAACTGAACAAAACGGTCCTTCAATTACCATTTTTGTTGCATTTTTCGTCCTACCCCCCATTTTATTCTCCAAAAAACGCAGAGAAATGGCAGTTTTAGACCTACCCCTTATGTTCAACCATGAAATAAACAAAGAATAAAGCATGTGGGTACAAAGAATCCACTTTATTCAACACACTAATCAAAAAAAATCCTAATTTCTAAGTTATGTTTCAAGTTAGGGTTTTTTTGGTTAGTGTGATGAATAGAATAAATTCTTTGTGCCCACATGTTTTATTCCTTGTTGATTTCATGGTTGAGCATAGGGGTAGGTCTACAATCGCCTAAAACTGCTATTTCTCTGCGTTTCTGGAGTTTGAAAATAGGAGGTAGGACGAAAAATGCAACAAAAATGATAATTGAAGGACCATTTTGTTCTGTTTTAAAAGGCCGGGACCAGTTTCGTGAGTAGGCCAAAACACGAGGACCAAAAGTGTAATTAAGCCTTTATTTTATCATATCCCTTTGGTACATCAAACATGAGATTTAAGCAGGATATGATTAATGTATCATATATTGTCTCCCTACCATCAAACAAACCCTAGGAACGGCTCACAGAACTAAAATAATGATATCCGTTCATTCAAATTGGTAGAATATATAGATTGATCAAGAACAACACGAAAATGGATGAATTTGTGATTAAACTTATAACATTCAAGCTAATAACTTTCTATTCAAACTCATAGATGACACAATTATTACATAGCTTTTTAAATATGACAGCCAACTATTGATTTGAACATTTTTATTTGTAATATACTCTTAGAACATTGGAGCCAATTGTTCCATGGAAGTTTTTGCAAAAGACATTAACCTCTTTTTTTATCTTGAGAAGATAAAATGTAAACTTGATCTAATACAATATTGAAACAACTCGTGCAATTCAGATTAATAGCTAAGTCACCAATGTAACTTCCATTAAATCCACGATATGTCACATTAGTCACTTGCACGGATGATTCCTAGTAATTTCCACAAAATTCAAAACATAACTAAGTAAGTATGATATATTATTATATCCAATAGAAAGACACATATTTGAAATGACAAGATAGATATAAATCTATAGTAAAATGTTTACCTTTTCCACTTTAATGTCATAGTGTTTAGCTCTCTTTTTAGCTCTGTAGAATTGGTTTATAACTATTGGATTCTTAACATTTGAAAGTTGGATTTGCTCAAAAGTTATATTTCTTGCATAACCCGATCCACCCTGCAAATAGAAAATCTTGACGTGAAAGATAGTTACTATATAATTTGAAACCGTGGAGTTAGAACTTTAAACCATGTTGTTATAGACGAGAGATCTAGAGCGTATGTTTATTTTAAGATGAATGTTATTTGAACAACCAATTTGCTGACAACTTATTTGACAATCATATTTTACAAAGAAAAAAGTGGTTTGGCACGGAAACCATAATAATAGAGAGATAAAATAAAAAGTAATGTGAGTATGAGAGAGAAAGTTGTTGCAAAAGTTGTCACTATATATATATATATATATATATATATATATATATATATATATTACTAGTATCAAATTTACATAAATTATTTGAGATTAAGAAAATAGTGGAAAAAAAGTTGTTGAATTATAATTAATTTCCACCCACATATTAGTTACTCACAGGAAATGTCTTGATTCTAGCTCCATTTGTAGTGTTAGTGAAGCTACAATTATGTACATAAACTTCTTCAACTGTCTGATAAGACTCATTTATACCAAGGCTACCAATGCTGCTTCATTCACACGTTTTATTAGATTTCTCAAATATTGAAATGATAATACTCTATCAATGAAACATGAGTTATAAGATTAAATGGAATAAACTACAATTCATTTACAAATTTAAAGAAAATAAAATACAAATTATAGAAAATAACCTTATCCCATGACCTAGTCCACAAGCAATACGAGTAGCGCTGATGTAAGAGGAACCTTCTTTGACGGCAATACAATCATCACCTGTTTATACGAAAGTCAACTCATTTTATAGAATCTACGTGTCTAAAATATGTTTTACGCTGATAGTAACGGTGTGTATATAAATTAAACTCATTTAAAGATATTTAAATTTAAATTTCATAAGATAAAAATAAATAATCTTTGATTACCTGATTGAATAGTAGAGTCTTCTATTGATACATTCTTGGAAGTAGAAATATCAAATCCATCGGTGTTAGGGCTATAAGAAGGAGATTGAATATCTATATTGGAGAATTTCGCACCATTGCAATCCGATAAGGTTATATGTTGTTTCGGGCTATTAGTAAACTTCAAGTTACTAACACATTGCAGAAAAAGAAAGACAATATCTGTACAATTATATCAACATGAAATTAATATGATATACAATCATTTAAAATTTATACTTTGGACTCAATAATTGGAGAAAATAAATTATTATGATATACAATCGTTAGTAATTGGAGAATTTTTAGCACAAGATGCAGAATACTAATTCTCACAAAATAAAAACATTATTGAATTAAAGTTCTTTTCTTAAAAAAGAATTTTTAGCACAAGATGCAGAATAATCATACCCTAGGTCGAGAGCAACTCTTGCATGGCCACCATGTAGAACCATTGCCGTCGATTCCTCCTCCGCCTGTGCCATCAATTGTGACACCGTTTACATATTGGATCTTAATCCAATGTTCATCATCTTTCAATGCTTCCTTAGAAGGTGCAACGACTTTCCCTTGAAGCTACAATAAGCATGGGTGTAAAATAAATAAATAAATATAGGTTTCTTCTACTGTACACTCATATATTTGTATGTACCAATACTCCAAATTAAAATGGTCAATAGATTTTTGACAGCATGGAACAAGTAAGTATGACTGGATTATAGAATTAGCACCACCAAACTTGTGAGTTTTGCATTTTGGGGTTTTTATTGTATGGTATAATTAATTTTAATTTGATTAAACAGAAAACAAATCGTTACTTCTTCTCCTTCTTCATGGCAGTTCTTCTTCTTCATCTCCTTCATTGCAACCAGCATTGCAGTGGTCTAAATATTGAAAAGGACAGCAAGAACAAGAAGGAGGCTACTATTTCAAGGTATGGGTTTGCATTTCGATCTCACTCCTTTTCAATTTTCACGATAATGATTTGTACGTGAGAGAGATGTTTTCACTCATCTACATGAATGTTGCTTCTCATAAATTAATGTTTTTCATTGTAATTTATTTAATAATTTCATCAGCCTCGTCTTGATCTATGTGTTTCTATTCTTATAATACAATGATTTGTGTTCTTGTGTTGCTTTCAGTTTATTCGAAGTATTCTTGCGGCATTACCCCTAACAATAGCTGCATGGAGTACGGTAGAATTCCCCGGTACGGTCATTCAGGATTTGCCAACTGATCTGAGGGTCAGGAACGGCCTTTTGAAGCGCTAGTAGTTGTAGCTGTGGCCACACCAGAGAGCTACAGGTACACCTGGGGCAACAGAGCACTCACAGGCGGGGTCGGGGAATTGGACCTATTTGTAAAGGGTTATGCCTCTGTTTTTAGTCGGCTGTTTGACCAACCGCAGAAAGCCTTCACACATATTTCCTTCCTACCTCTTTCTATCATTCGGAAAAGTGGCCTAGCTAACTCTTGTATTGATCAAAGACTTGGGTAACTATTCGGTTAGCGTCTTTCACTTAATGAATCATGCCTTTTTCAAAGCATTACTATTCCTGAACCACAACTTAATAGAATTCATTCTTTAAGCCACATTTGCTGATGAAAGAACAGCAAGAATGGGTTTTTGAAAGACAAATGCAAAATGCAAAGAAAGCAATTTTTTTTAAATAAAGGATGTAAAGTTCAATTTTTAAATATTTAATTTTATCACATGATAAATAAAAATTTAAGATTAAAATTGAAAAATTAATAAAAATGTCAAAAAGCAATCGTTTATATATTTTCATAGTTAGCTGGCCCGTTTGTTATAGATTTTTTTTAAAATAGATTTTTGTAATGTAATATGTTTTTGTTATAATTTTTTTTAAGGAAAGCTTGAAATAAAAAATTTATTTGAATAGCTTATTTTAAAATGTCATTATAAGTATTTCACCTTTTTGTTATAATTTTTTTTAAATACTAAAATTTTGAAAAAAATCTCTAAAAACAAGTTATTTCAAATAGCTTTTCATAAAAATCATTTTTGAAAGATGTCATTTTAAAAAAAATATGTGATTTTTACTATGTAAAATCTCAAAAAATAAATATTTAAGTTAGTGAATGTCAAAATAAATATTTGAGTAAATTTCCAAAAAAAATCCATTTTTAGAATTACAAAGAAAAATCTATTTCTTTTAAAATCTAAAACAAACGGGCCCGGAACGTGCTCCAGAACTTTGAAGATATGAATATTCATTCAAGCAACATTCTATGGAGAAAATTAGGGGTGTTCGCGGTGCGGTTCGGCTCGGTTATGAGGCAAAAAGTGAACCGATCCAAAAAATCAAACATATGCGGTTCGGCTCGGTTCGGTTGGTGCTAGAAAAAAATCCGAACCGATCCGATCCAAATTATCGCGGTTTAATTTGGATCGGTTTTCGGTTATCCAAATTGTAAGGGGGTGTTTGTTTCAAGGTTAAGAATGACATTCCCGGAAATACATGGCTAGGGAATGATTATACCCATGTTTGTTATGAGGTTGAGAAAAAAATATTCCTGGGTATAAAGGTTCCTGGGAATGGAGTAACTTCCCATAACTTCCATTATTCCCATGAATTTATTCCCATGTAAATAGATTTAAAAACAAAAATTGTAACTTCCAATTTTTTCAAGAATGTCAAGTTATTTGCCAAACACTTTTTTTAACAAATACTTAAGAATCAAATTTTCATATTTTCATTCCCGAGTATCTTATTCTTGGGAATAATTTGTGTTTCCCAAAAACAAACGCCCCCTAAAAAAGTGATAGTAATATTCTTATTAAAAATTATTTTGAGAGAATCTTTTTCCTTGTTCTACACATATAAAGTTACGACTTATAGTATCTCTTTTTTCTTTAATATATTATGTTGTAGAAAATTCTTTCCTAATTCTATAATTTGTAGGATAGGTATACTGGACTGGATACATATAAGTTGCTGCAAACTTTTGTAGTATGCAATTTAAACAAATGCTATCCATGGCAATGTTGCAAGTAGTTCAAGTTCAGCAGTAGAGTTCATGGATTCAACATTCCCAGCTATTCTACTCTCATTAGTTTGAATGTTTTCAGCCTGCAAAGTATACACATACGAATTAACAAATAATTCTATAACAAAGAAGATTCCAAACATAAATTCTCATTGGTTTGAATGTTATTTTTTTCCTTAAAAAAAACATACATTTACGTGGCAAAAAACAAATCAACAATTGTCGTAACCAAACATTTTTTATACAAGAAGAAGTTATACTAAAGAAGTAAGTGATAAAAAAACCAAAAAAAATCAATCAACATTTTTTATACACAAGAAGTAAGTGAATCAAAGAACTTGTTCTTTCTAATCTATTTCATTCAACTATTGATCATGGATTTTGACAAACTGATAAATTTTATTTAAGTAAAATACGCAAAGAAACCCAAGCTAATTTTTCTAAGATAAATTTCTAATCTAATTTTATTTAATTAGAACCCATCCTTTCTAATATATTCTTTCGGATGGATTTTCACAAGCTGATTTTATTTAAGAAAAGCTAGCTACCAAATTCTACAGGGACGCATCCCTTCCTTATAATGCAAAAAATATAAGCTACCAGTAGCATTCAAAATTATAAAAAAACCTAAATTACAGCATCAATAGCGCCCTTTGATTATGGATTTCACAAATTGGACCAAAAAACCCATTCTTTCTAATCTATCTGATTCAGCTATTGAAGAGAAGGAAAAGACTATCAAAGTAGTAGTGAGTATACACAAAAATGTTACCTGATGATCCATAGAGAGAGAGTCGGATCCGATGAGAGGATTGCTGGTGATGCTTGCCTAAGAGGATGACGGAATCGGCGGCGGTGGTACCGGTATTGGAGGTGAGCGACGCATTGCAAAGGGAGAGAAGAGAGGGGATTAGTGTTTGGAGTGTTGGTAGATTAGTGAATGAACCATTTGATTCCTTCAATTTAATAGCAAAAGTCATCATTGGGGAGTAAGAAAGAATTAAACACGCTCTTGGTACTTGGTACTTTGATAGATGGCTAGTTTGCTTTGGTAACTGATGAGAGCGATTTCAGCTGACAAAACCGGCCTAAGTAATAGAATAGTCTAGTAACAATATAATAAGTGCGGTTCGGTTTGGTTCGGCCTTAAGTTATAAACCAAAAACCGAACCGAACCGGTCGATTTTAATTTTTATGGCCCAAACACATCCAAAAAAAATCGGTTTTTTGCGATTTTCGGTTTTTTTGGATCGGTTGGCAGTTTTTTTTTTGGATCGGTTCGGTTCTGAACACCCCTAGAGAAAATTGCTCTTCTCCCATCACATTTTGCCCGTTCCCAACTACACTTTGAAAAAGACCCCGCCTGAGTTAACTCATGCAGCTGTATAACATGCGTGACTTAAGGCATGTTGGAGTACAACCTGCGTGACTTAAGTCACGCTGCATCACTTGAACCACCTAGAACCACCGTGTTCCGAATCGTTTCCGGCCAGCACAACACAAGCTTGCTCCGTCATGGTGAGATTTTCGTTCTATTTTTTTGTTGTTTCTGTTTTTTCCTGGGCGAATTTTGATCCCCCGGTGATCTATTTGATTATGAGTTGTGATCCATGTAACATTGTGTATAATTTATGTGTTGTTTTTGATTTTGTGTTGCAATTCCTCTGATGTTTGTTTATAATAACAAGTACTATAAATCGCAAGACACAGTGCTGCAATTTTGTGTTGTTTTTTCCTCTGATGTTTGTTCATAATTCACTCCCATTCACATGCCAAAACCTTAACCTGTTCATCTCAGAATTCGTAACTCATGTTGAGGAATCCCTTCAGTAATACAAACATAGATACCATATCACTGCGTGAGTTGACTCACACGGGGGTAGTTTGGGAATTTTGGTATGAGACGAGTAAAATGTGATGGGAGAAGAGCAATTTTCTTCTATAGAAGGTTCAGAATCAAAAAGAAAGGAACATGACAATGCAGTAAGGTTGCAATCTAGTACCGGAGCACTCAATAATAGGCAACTTAAGGCATTATCAGTTTATCACAAATCACTTAAACTTTCATACTTTAACAAACGAAAGCACAAACATATCAACACTTGAAAGATCTGAAGATTACAACATGTCATAGCCTTTCAAGACCTCATACATTCCTTGTCATTGGCAAAGTACAAAAAACAATCAAAGAACCTCGGTTATATTTATGATATGTTTCAAGGCACACATTCAGAAACATAAACACAAGGGGAGAAGTTCGCTGAGTTGGGTATTTTCATAATTACAAATATTTGACAAGAAGCCATATGACAAGAACCAAACCCACTATACCAATCACTGCTAATAGCATGCACATGCACGAGCAACCTCCCTTAGTACGTTTGTTTAAAATTGCCAAGTTCTTCTGCACTCTCTGTTATCACAACAGAAACAGAAAAGGTTAGTTGCATGCAACTTCTACAATATTAACATATATCCATTCAAGAATTAAAAAAAAAAAAAAACTTAAACGGGAAAAGGTAACAAGTTAATTATTAAAAAAATAAATAAATAGTAGAAGCATTAAAAAATTAACCCATCACCCCACCAAGCCGAAAAATGACAATTTTATCTTGCAAAAAGCATCCACAGATATTCAATAATTTATAAGTTAACCTAGTTAACTATGTAAGTTTACAGTAAATTTACTTAAATTGTATCTCCTCATACAAAAAGTAACAACATTAGCCCAAATCCCCGCAGATCCATGAATGACATGGCGTAAGTTTATTGTTTTCCCCAATTAATGATTATATTCCAAAATACTGTACATCAACAAAGACAAACTGGCCTATCTTAATTCTTAGACAAAATACTTATCAGAATTAAGGAACTTAGAAACTAAACCATATAGAATTCAAAGAAATTTTTGCATGATGAAGACTAATTATTGTAAACTTTTCCAATCTCAAAAAGTTTATTTTTGATATATGCCTAAAGAAAGTTGTGGTAAGAGTGTTACCCTCAGCCGAGAATCTGTGATATCTACATGTTCGTCCAAGTCATCCTAGCAGAAAATAAAGAGATTCAATTTTCATACCCATAGAAAAACGGATCTCAAAAAATTAGCAAAGACAATTAAAATAGAATGGGAACATACAATGAGTCTAGTGTGTAGAGTCAGCTCTTCATTCACTGCCAACGCAATATGTTTTGTACTTAATACAGTCTCCTCCAATTTCTCAAGGCCCTCATCTTGTTCTGTTCGAAAAACAGCCACCAAAATCAATATCCAAAGCACAAACTATATATTTCAATGTTCACACAATTCAAAAAGAAGTTACCTTTCATAACTTGCCTTTGCAGACCAACAAGTCCATTGTTGTCCAGGCCAACAGTTCTGCTCATTGCATCTGGTTTAATTTCTGGCCCGAGCAAACTATCCCTATTTGCAAAGTTTGACATGTTCAAAGTTGAAGCCATTTGGTTAACCTTTGACCTCAAATTTGCAAGGTTGTCCTTGCGACGATTCATCTCCTTCTCAGACCTGTTTATCAGTTGACAAAGAAACGTGAAATGCATTACATCACATGCCTTTGCAGCTCAAAAGAAGACACTGACCTTATATTGATAACATATTTTCTTATCAGTATTATCACAAAAGTTTTATAGTATAATCATAAGAAAATGGTAAGGGGATAGATATGGAGAATCCCACAAAACATTTTTCAAAATAAAAAGCATCATATTACTACAGGACATTGAGTTCAGGTCCTCATTGCACTGCTGTAATAGCACCATCCTTTCTTAATCAGGATAAACACCAGCTGAATACTCACTTTACAGGGAGCTTTGACAAAAGGGATTGCAAGCTATCTAGTCGGGTCCCCAATATTGTGATCTTCCTTCTTATAGCAGATGCATGACGTTGTGTTTCTGGTCCAGATGAAGGAAATGAATTATGTTCAGAAATCATGCCACTGATATCATCGGCAAGTTTCATTGCTTCATTATATTCCTTCACCCATGAGTCTGAAGAAGATGCCATTGGCCTGAAATTAGGTGAAAAAGAAAGAAAAAATGAGAGGCAAATTATAGTGATTATATAGAAAGAAAAAAAAATCATCAATACAAGTTGTACATTTGTGCTTGTTAGATTTTACATCAAATGACACCAAAGATGAAACGAGAAAGATTCCATACAATCAACAATCTAGAAAGTACCAACAACTTGAAGTAGTATCCAGCAAAATAAAGAGCTTTTCCATTCCACGTGATTAACACGGAATGAACACTACCTGGCTAGAGAAACTCATAAAACTATGATTTGATATAGTAATTTACATAATATCTCCCACTTATGATAATTTAAAATCCATAGGTTGCAGCCTACTCAGCTGCTCAAAACAGCACCCCACACACACACACACAGACCGGCATACAAACATGCAATCAAAATTATGATAACAAAAATACTGAAAACACTCTAACACAGACACAATGGTAATTTACATTATAACGAAAACTTGCTAGACTCGACCACCAACATACATTGTCTCCAATTTAATTGCAGCTTTGACCGCAACTGAGTTCCATTAGACATTTAAAAATATAAAATATTTTCAACTTGGTAAGTAAAACACATGGCCAGCTAATATCTTGAAAAAAAAGTCAAAAATTCACAATCTATGTGTCTGCAACATTGATCCAAATAGCCTGAGAAGGGTTTTTTGCTGTTGAAAAAACCTATTGAGAGAAAAACTACCAAGCTAGGAAGACATAGCTCTTAGTTAGCTACATCGAAGGAACCAACGGCTGACAAAAGATAACTTAAGAAAATAGTTTGATTTATTTTATCTTCTGCTATAAAAATAGCATATACATAGGCGCTTACATGATAAAAATCTCATGCTATTCACATGCCTAGCTGATACAAACGTTTATTCAAACAAAGCCTTCGAAAATCTCCAATACACCTTCGAAAATTCCTCTCTCTATATCTAATAATTTATAACAAAAAAGCAAACCGGATAGAAACAGAAGCAATCCACCACATAAACCTCAACAATAACTGCCACCTCCCACCCTTGACTATCAACCATTGAACCGGGTTTCCATTTAACACCACTCCCATCAACAGACGCCAGCATCCACATCCTTCTAAACCAAAGTCAGTGATGTTAAATAACGGCTACAGAGGCACTATAGCATAGTGGAACTTGAACAAATCACCACTGTTCCGCTATAAACTATTTAGTACAGTGTGTCAAAATTTTCTACTGTCGAGATTAACAACACTTCTCAACATGAATTTTCACAAACATATCAACCTCTTAACCTAAAAAACCAAACTAATTGCCTCAACATCAAATTCATCTACTAAAATCTACATCCACCACCATCACCTTGTGATCACATAAACAATGAAAAATTACAAAATTCCAACCCATTGCAAAATCCCAAAAAAATTAACCACCTTTAACATCAAAATCATACACAAAACACAACAATTCTCCAAAAACAATCATCGACCCAAAAAGTCAAAATCATCCACACAAAAAAACACGTTTTCACCATCTCCAAAATCACAATCCAGAATTCAAAACTAAAAACAATTCAAATCACACGAAAAAACGAACAGATCGTAAAGAAGAATCAAATGTCACCTGTTAATTAAGGAGAAAAAACTTTCTCGGAATTAGGGTTTGGTAATTGAGATGAAAGAGGATCGTCGATGAGATTGATCGATACGATGTCGTTTGTTTTAGGATAGGAAGAAAGTAGCGTAACGGCGTGGTAGCACCGAGCGGCACCGTTTGTGTGACGCTGTTGTCGTTTACGAAATGTGGATGAAACGGAAAAAGTCGTCGAACGCAGCGTCGTTTATGATGTCTCTTGTGGATTGTGCTACGTCTACGCGGGTTATTTTGTTTTGTTGTATATCTCTACGATGACTGGTAAAAGTGTCACTTTTTTTTTTTTCTACAAAAAGTGGGTATTTTCATCATATACATATTATTTGGGAGCATTCTAACTATGCTAACACATTATTTGGGCTGTCTCCATTGTTAACATCTGTTTCCCACTTGCCCTAAGTCAAAAATACGCACTCTGCACCGCACGCCGTCGCTTCCCATTTCTCACTCGTCGGCGTTACTCCGTCATAGCTTCTGCCTCCGGCACCACCTCTCGTTTTGGTTGATTAAGTGAGTATTTATAAATTCTATAACTTCCTCATTCATCTATCTCCCTCTCTTTGGTTCCACCTTCCAATGTAGAAATATTTCTCTCTGGTTATGAAAAATCCCAATTCAATGCTAGGAATGAGGTATCGGCAGCCACCGTGACCGTTTTTGGTCCTTTTCACGTTGAGAACAAAAACCACAGCAAAATCGCCGTTACTGCCGTTATGGAACGCTGTTACGGGCGCGATACGCCGTTACGGCCGCAAAACACCGTTACGGACTCCGTTACAGACTTGAAAATTCAGTAATTTGAACAGGAGAAAAGGAATCGAATCTCATATTAAAAAAAAAAAACTTTTTTACACAAATGAATTACTTACTTCTCTTCCTGCTTGCGACTTGCGATTCTGGTGTTGCCGTTTCTTGCTTCTTGTTCGTTCTGCTTGCCGTTTCTTTGTTCAGGTTTGCGATTCTGTTTTTTTTTTTTGTTTTTTTTTTTGAGTGAATAAGGTTTGTTATCAAGTCAACTTGGTTACCAATACACACGCGTATGCGCCGCTTCACTCTTCATTCAATAATAATAAATTAATAATAATTAATAAGCTCCTTCTACTATACACCCATATATTTGTATGTACCAATACTCCAAATTAAAATGGCCAATAGATTTTTGACAGCATAGAACAAGTAAGTATGACTGGATTATAGAATTAGCACCACCAGACTTGTGAGTTTTGCATTTTGGGGCTTTTATTTTATGGTATAATTAATTTTAATTTGATTAAACAGAAAACAAATCATTACTTCTTCTCCTTCTTCATTGCAGTTCTTCTTCTTCATCTCCTTCATTGCAACCAGCACTCCAGTGGTCTAAATATTGAAAAGGACAGCAAAAAGAAGAAGGAGGCTACTATTTCAAGGTATCGGTTTGCATTTCGATCTCACTCCTTTTCAATTTTCACGATAATGATTTGTACGTGAGAGAGATGTTTTCACTCATCTACATGAATGTCGCTTCTCATAAATTAATGTTTTTCATTGTAATTTATTTAATAATTTCATCAACCTCGTCTTGATCTATGTGTTTATATTCTTGTAATACAATGATTTGTGTTCTTGTGTTGCTTTCAGTTTATTCGAAGTATTCCTGCGGCATTACCCCTAACAATAGCTGCATGGAGTACAGTAGAATTCCCCGGTACAGTCATTCGGGATTTGCCAACTGATCCGAGGGTCAGGAACGGCCTTTTGAAGCGCTAGTAGTTGTAGTTGTGGCCACACCAGAGAGCTACAGGTACACCTGGGGCAACAGAGCACTCACAGGCGGGGTCGGGGAATTGGACCTATTTGTAAAGGGTTATGCCTCTGTTTTTAGTCGGCTGTTTGACCAACCGCAGAAAGCCTTCACACATATTTCCTTCCTACCTCTTTCTATCATTCGGAAAAGTGGCCTAGCTAACTCTTGTATTGATCAAAGACTTGGGTAACTATTCGGTTAGCGTCTTTCACTTAATGAATCATGCCTTTTTCAAAGCATTACTATTCCTGAACCACAACTTAATAGAATTCATTCTTTAAGCCACATTTGCTGATGAAAGAACAGCAAGAACGGGTTTTTGAAAGACAAATGCAAAATGCAAAGAAAGCAATTTTTTTTTTAAATAAAGGATGTAAAGTTCAATTTTTAAATATTTAATTTTATCACATGATAAATAAAACTTTAAGATTAAAATTGAAAAATTAATAAAAATGTCAAAAAGCAATCGTTTATATATTTTCATAGTTAGCTGGCCCGTTTGTTATAGATTTTTTTTAAAATAGATTTTTGTAATGTAATATGTTTTTGTTATAATATTTTTTAAGGAAAGCTTGAAATAAAAAATTTATTTGAATAGCTTATTTTAAAATGTCATTATAAGTATTTCACCTTTTTGTTATAATTTTTTTTAAATACTAAAATTTTGAAAAAAATCTCTAAAAACAAGTTATTTCAAATAGCTTTTCATAAAAATCATTTTTGAAAGATGTCATTTTGAAAAAAATATGTGCTTTTTACTATGTAAAATCTCAAAAAATAAATATTTAAGTTAGTAAATGTCAAAATAAATATTTGAGTAAATTTCCAAAAAAATCCATTTTTAGAATTACAAAGAAAAATCTATTTCTTTTAAAAATACAAGGATCAAGAGCATTGACTTATTAATCAACTGTTGAATTATTCATTTAATACAGTGTGTCAAAATTTTCTACTGTCGAGATTAACAACACTTCTCAACATGAATTTTCACAAAGATATCAACCTCTTAACCTAAAAACCAAACTAATTGCCTCAACATCAAATTCATCTACTAAAATCTACATCCACCACCATCACCTCATGATCACAAAAACAATGAAAAATTACAAAATTCCAACCCATCGCGAAATCCCAAAAAAATTAACCACCTTTAACATCAAAATCATACACAAAACACAACAATTCTCCAAAAACAATCATCAACCCAAAAAGTCAAAATCATCCACACAAAAAAACACGTTTTCACCATCTCCAAAATCACAATCCAGAATTCAAAACTAAAAACAATTCAAATCACACGAAAAAACGAACAGATCGTAAAGAAAAATCAAATGTCACCTGTTAATTAAGGAGAAAAAACTTTCTCGAAATTAGGGTTTGGTAATTGAGATGAAAGAGGATCGTCGATGAGATTGATCGATACGATGTCGTTTTAGGATAGGAAGAAAGTAGCGTAACGGCGCGGTAGCACCGAGCGGCACTGTTTGTGTGACGCTGTTGTCGTTTACGAAATGCGGATGAAACGGAAAAAGTCATCGAACGCAGCGTCGTTTATGATGTCTCTTGTGGATTGTGCTACGTCTACGCGGGTTATGTAAAGACAATACATAATATATGTAAGGTCCGGAGTTCGAACCCCAAACACCACAAAAAATCTAAGACACTATAATATTTTTAGTTTGTCTCTTAAATATCGTGTAAATATAATTTAAAGAAAAAATAACATATATATGCAGGGACGTTTACATATTTAAACTTTCATTTTATTTTGTTTTTCTTATGATTCTCATTGTAATGCTTGCAAGAATAAGGAAGTGAAATGTTCTTCGATCTATTTTATTCTTAAAATGAAAAAAGAAATAGATATTGTAGTTAAGGACATTAATTAAAGTGTCATAACAATACTCTATCTATTACTCAAATAAAATGCATGTAACCTGGTTTTGGAAGAAAGGCCAATTTCCAAGCCTCAAAAAAATGGGCTAGACACACGAAGCGACAAAATAAGTTCATATTTTCCCTTGTCTGCCATGGTTAAACTATGAAATGAATTAATCTGTGTCATTTATCTTCAATCTAAATAACTTTTGTAACCTTTAGTATCGATGTGCACTAATCAAAACCTGTTAATTTATTTACAAATTACAACAAAAAGAATGATCCAAAACATAATAAAGAAACAATCAATAGCATACTCAAAACTATTTTCTCCCCCTCTAACTATCATCAGCTCAAATATCCAAAAGTCTTTATGCCATTCAAATGGGACAACTTTCGAATTCAAGAACTCATAGCATCTCCTCTATCTGTACTTGTGGATCAAAAGCTTCTTCTCTCATTTTAGCATGTAATTTTGTCAGAATTTCATAAATATGGTCAGATTCATCATGAATTCTATCACCTGCTACGAAACTTCGAACTTCATTCTTTAACTCCACCACACTTTGTCCAACAATCTTGTTCAACCTTTTCTCCTTTACGAGTCTCCTAAGTTTTGTAGCACTATGCCAATTTTCATCACCACAATAAATATTTGACAGAAGAATATAATACCCTGCATGATTAGCGTCTAGTGAGAAAAGATTCTTAGCTGCAACTTCCCCCATCTTTATATTCTGATGTATGCGACATGCGCCGAGTAAGGCTCCCCATATATCAGGCCCAGCTTGCATCGGCATGTTGTTAATTAAGTCCAAAGCCATATCTAACTCTCCCATTCGACCAAGAAGATCAACCATTATTGCGTAATGCTCCGAGTTTGGTTTTAATTTGTACTTGTTAACCATGATATCAAACATATTTATCCCTTCTTTAATCAAACCTGAATGACTACAAGCAGATAGAATTGAGATGAAAGTTACATTGTTAGGCTTAGTATCTGAATGATTAGCCATCTGATAAAAAAATTTCAAAGCTTCTTCTCCTTGACCGTGAAATCCATAAGCTGCAATTATTGAGCTCCAAGTAACAACATCTTTATACGTCATTCCTTTGAAAACCTTGTTAGCATCTTCTATGCTACTACATTTTGCATATACCTCTATAAGTGAAGCTCCAATAAATTGGTTATTTTCAAACCCATTTTTAATTACAAACGCATGAAAACATACAGCTTGTTGAAGAATCCCAAGTTCTGAAACAGTAGTAAGAATCTTAACAAGAGCAATAGCATCGGGTCGAGTTCCACTGGATAACATATTGCGGAAAACCCACATTGACTCGTGCACCATTCCATTGTCGGCATAGCCACTAAATAAAACAGCCCAAGCAATTACATCTTTCTTTGGCATTCTATTGAAAATATCAACTGCTTTTTCAGGTGAAAAACACTTCATGTACATGTCCATCAAAGCTGTAGAGACTGTGGTTTCCATCTCAAAACCATAATTCACTGCCAATTCATGAATCTTCATACCTTCTTCCAAATTGGAAATGCAAGCACACGCTCGCAACACACTAACCACAGTAACCCAATTGGGCTTAATTCTCTTATCTAACATTTCACTGAAAAGATCTAATGCATCAGTTTCGGCTCCATTATCAGCATAACTAGCAATCATTGTGCTCCAAGATATAATATCCTTATCAGACATCTCCCTGAACAAATTTGATGCATTTTTTATAGAACCAGTTTTTCCATATAAATGAAGCAGTGAATTGGCCAAACACAGCTTATTGTCTAAACCCTTTCTTTTCACGAAGCCATGAACACTTCTCCCAAGCTTAAAATTAGATAACTGAGCACAAGCAGAAGCAACACTAACAAGGGTCACTGGATCAGGACTCACTTTCTCCGAGACAACCATTCGGGAGAAAAAGGCAAGCGCAAGTTCTGGACTACCACTCTGCTCATAACCACTAACAATTGAAGTCCATAAAACAACATCAGGTTTCGGATACTCCATAAAAACCTCCACAGCATCATTCATTTGACCACATTTAGTATATAAATCAATCAAGGCAGACCCAACAAACATGTCATTGTCTATCCTCACCTTTTTGAGAAACCCATGAATCATCTTACCCAATAAAAGCTTCCGCAAACCCGCACATGATTTCAAGGCAATAGATACCGAGTAATTGTCGGGTTTTTCTTCAATCGATACAGAACAAACGTTCTTCATTTGACAGAATAAAGACAGCGTCTCTACCCATTCTCCCTCGAAACAATAACTCCTAAGCAAAGCATTCCATAGGTAAACAGTTTTGTGAGGCGTTTCTTGAAACAGCTTATGCGCATGGTGAATTGATGCATATCTAGCATAAAGAACATTGAGCTTGGTAACAATGAAACTATCATGAACAAGACCGACTTTCAAACACTGTGAGTGCAACTGTGAAATTGATAACTTACTGCAACAAGTTTCCAATAACTTCACTAAAAGGTTCCTCCTTTCCATAAGGTATTCATCTTACTTGTTTCATTCAAATTTATTATTACATCTCAATCACTAATCTTCCTTTTCTGTGGCACTAGCAGCATGTCCTGTTGAGCAAATAGTGATATAAAATGATGTTAGGAAATTGTGGTCTCTCATTTTATTATTTTCCACTACAATTTATGAAGAATATAAAATCATTACCTAATCATGCTAGCCTAAAACCATCATTGAATTCATGATAAACCTCCCTGATTCATCACTTGTTGTCATGCTCAAAGTTTCTAAAATACTAAAAATTATATACTCTCACTTCTTAACCTACGCTAATTTCTTCCAAGACATTTAGGAACCCAATTAGGGTCTAATAATGTGTCACTTAACTCTTTTAAGTTCATTGGTTGTTTCCATTATTATATCAATTCATCCATTCAGTAATGATCAAAACTTTCCAAAACAAATAGTGGATCCACACAATGTTGTCAAATGAAGGCTATAGCACTATAGCATAGCAGAATTTGAACAAATCACTATTACTCTACAATCTGCTTTAAGGTACAGAGTGTTGTCAAATAGCCGCTATTGCAGCACTATAGCGCGGTAGCATAGCGGAATTTTAACAAAAATTTATACGCAATTAACAAACATCACATATTTGATATTACATACTCACAGTCACATCCATCAGAGACAAGAAAATTGACATTCCACACAAATGCACATTACTTACACATAATTCATAGAAATGTATATATACTCATTGAATAAGGTCATCATAACCACACATTTCATCGCCAATTTCATGTACAAACACATAATTCAAGATTACATCATCATGCATGTTTTATTGTGTCAGTAAAACCAATTTGTCCTATATGAATGTCCGAAACTAATTTAAGTATTTTTTTTTTTTTTACAATTAAATTGGGCAGCGAAAAAACTGTGATAAACCAAATTGGTTAGTGTTACAAAATACAGAACAAAATTATAACAAAAACTTCCCAAATTAAATGAGAGATATTTCAGAGAGTAATATAAAAGCATTGAATTGGGATTTTTCATAATCAGAGAGAAATATTTCTACATTGGAAGATGGAACCAAAGAGAGGGAGATAGATGAATGAGGAAGTTATAGAATTTAGGCTTAATGATGTGATTAGTCCTTGCAATTAGGCGTCGTTTAAAAATTCGTCCCTGTAATTGTTAATCCTGGCAATTTAGCCTTGCAATTGTTAATCATTTAAAATTTCGTCCCTCTCCCACTTAATCACTGCCACGCCACATGAAATTCCAAATTTACCCCTGGGTTTCCAATTCTTTCTTTAATATTTTGTCCTCTTCTTAAGGGCAAAATTGGAATTTCATGTGTGACAGTGATTGCCACGTCATCAAATTAGTGACGTGGCAGTGATTAAGTTGGTCCAAGGACCAAATTTTAAATGATTAACAATTGCAAGGCTAAATTGCCAGGATTAGCAATTACAGGGACGAATTTTTAAATGACGCCTAATTGCAAGGACTAATCACATCATTAAGCCTAGAATTTATAAATACTCAATTAATTAACCAAAACGAGAGGTGGTGCCGGAGGCAGAAGCTATGACGGAGTAACGCCGACGAGTGAGAAACGGGAAGCGACGGCTTGCGGTGCAGAGTGCGTATTTTTGACTTAGGGCAAGTGGGAAACATACGTTAACAATGGAGACAGCCCAAATAATGTGTTAGCATAGTTAGAATGCTGCTATTCACCCAAATAATATGTATATGATGAAAATACCCACTTTTTGTAAAAAAAAAAAAAAAAAAAAAGTGACACTTTTACCTGTCAACATAGAGATATACAACAAAACAAAATAACCCGCATAGACGTAGCACAATCCACAAGAGACATCATAAACGACGCTGCGTTCGACGACTTTTTCCGTTTCATCCACATTTCGTAAACGACAACAGCGTCACACAAACGGTGTTGCTCGGTGCTACCGCGCCGTTACGCTACTTTCTTCCTATCCTAAAACGACATCGTATCGATCAATCTCATCGACGATCCTCTTTCATCTCAATTACCAAACCCTAATTCCGAGAAAGTTTTTTCTCCTTAATTAACAGGTGACATTTGATTCTTCTTTGCGATCTGTTCGTTTTTTCATGTGATTTGAATTGTTTTTAGTTTTGAATTCTGGATTGTGATTTTGGAGATGGTGAAAACGTGTTTTTTTGTGTGGATGATTTTGACTTTTTGGGTTGATGATTGTTTTTGGAGAATTGTTGTGTTTTGTGTATGATTTTGATGTTAAAGGTGGTTAATTTTTTTGGGATTTTGCGATGGGTTGGAATTTTGTAATTTTTCATTGTTTATGTGATCATGAGGTGATGGTGGTGGATGTAGATTTTAGTAGATGAATTTGATGTTGAGGCAATTAGTTTGGTTTTTTAGATTAAGAGGTTGATATCTTTGTGAAAATACCTGTCGGTGAGTTCAGATAGGTCCCAGAACACAGTGCCCGTATACTTCTTGCCAATGTCGACGGGATCAACATGTTACCGTAAGAAAAGAAGAAAAAAACAGTAATTGGGTTATCACAAACAAAATCTATTGAGAAGGAGTACTGCTGTGCCTTGATTGAAGATGCCGGTAACAATCCAGGATATTTTTAAAAATCTCCAAAATTCCACAAGTTAATTGATTTTTACGGACTCAAGGTTTCAAAAAACAGACCGGTACCGGGATTGCGGCCGTTACAAATCGGTATCGGCAGCCACCGTGACCGTTTTTGGTCCTTTTCACGTTGAGAACAAAAATCACAGCAAAATCGCCGTTACGGAACGCTGTTACGGGCGCGATACGCCGTTACGGCCGCAAAACACCGTTACAGACTTGAAAATTCAGTAATTTGAACAGGAGAAAAGGAATCGAATCTCATATTAAAAAAAAAGCACAAGAATACAAGAACAGGAGAAGAAGGAATCTGAATCTTATCTTTTTTACACAAATGAATTACTTACTTCTCTTCCTGCTTGCGATTTGCGATTCTGGTGTTGCCGTTTCTTGCTTCTTGTTCGTTCTGCTTGCCATAAATTAATGTTTTTCATTGTAATTTATTTAATAATTTCATCAGCCTCGTCTTGATCTATGTGTTTTTATTCTTGTAATACAATGATTTGTGTTCTTGTGTTGCTTTCCTCGTAGACATTGGAGGTTATAATAATGTGTATTTTTTTAACATGATTTAGCCTTTTTTTCTATCTTGTTTTTTTTTTTTTTGTTCATTTTATTTAATTTTGATTTAACTTAATTTGTTATTATTTGAGTCTTATTGAAATTACATTTCCATATTGAAATAAAAAAAAATTGAATTATGATGAGATATTTGCAAAATTGGTTGTAATCAGTGGAGGGGAAGAAGAATGAAGATATGGTGGCTGTTTAATTTGGGAAAGGGAAGTTCTTTCCCACCATGAAAAAGTCCCCCTTTTCAGGACAGGTATAGGTTGGTAACCGGTTTAGGAAAAGAAAAAATTAAAATTAAATTGTTTTTTTAATGTTGTTTTTAATTTTTCTGGTGTACCTCACCCCATTTACTACTCTATCACCTGAATTCCATAACTGTAGCCTGAGGTATAAGCTGGTAAGCTGATTTCTTTTCCAGATCTGACACTGAAACATAACAAATTCAAGTTGGAAATAAACTTAATCTTAAGTACATGTTTTCATAGGTTGAGCGACCTCCCTTCAAAGACAAAACATCAATATTCTCCCGTCAATGGCAGAAGCATTAGAGAAAGTTTGTTGTTGAATCAGTCAACCATGTATGTGCTGATGTATGTTGCTGCTGAGTTTGCACACTAAATATCTTTGCACAGTACAATTTGCACCTCCATTGTCTCTTGTTTATCTCTATTTCAACCACATTTCCTATGTGAACGTCTAGTTCTCATGGTTGTTCTCTGCCACTCTGGTTCTGTTCTTAGGATGATGCTCCTATTTACTTTCATGGTGGTTGAAGAAGTATAAATTTTAGGAACAAAATTATAGGGGGAGTAATTTTCTCTTTTTAAGTTTAATTTGATTGAATATAGTAAGAAAGTAAAAAATAGAAGATGAAACTGATAAAAAAATTGATGCATAGTTCTTAAGTTTAATTGTTTTTTTATCATTTTAATTATGGCTTCACCTCTTTTCATTATTTTGTTTGTGCTTTAAGTTTTTAAAAACTTAGAGGAGTATGAGATGGTAAGTGAAGAACAACAACATTGTGACCCTGTGAAGTAGGTTCGGAGAGAGAGGAAAAAGAATGAGGTGGGGTCCACATTTTATTACAAAAAATACAATAAATCAAAAAAATGCAAAATTGATATTTAATCATTTGGTAGGGTCAGCTTTTTTGTTACACAATAACCATCAAAAAATATCAACAATTACTAGGTAATTAATCTTGGCCATCCAAATAAAGAACTATTATATCAATGGCTAAAAGTGCAACTTTTCTATCATAGGAAAAAACTATCCTTTCCTAAATTAAACGCCACCTGAAGATATTTGTGTCTTATTGTTAATTTTCTTTTGGATGTTCTGTTTCTATTTGGAAGAGAAGTTGAAGCAGTATCCAATTGTCTAATCTTGCCACCACCGTTAGAATTTCGTTCATCCCATATAAAACCATTATTCTTATTATTAGATACTCTTTCTTTATTGTTGGTCTAATGAGGTTAGACCGAAAAAGCTTAGACAAGGTTTTGGTTTAATTTGGCATGCCGTAATTTGGGTGATTTGGAAGGTGAGAAATGAGATGATTTTCAAGAATGGTGTAACTGATGTAGAGGATATGGTGGAGAAAATTAAGGTTCAATCTTGGGTTTGGAGTTTATCCCAGTTGTAAATTCCGTCATTTCTATTTTATGAGTGGTGTTGGAACCCGTGGGGATTGTCTAATTCGGTTGTTTTTTTTCGTCTTAGTTGTTATGTGTTGGGCGTGCAAGTAGTCTGATATGGGGATATCTGTTAGTTTGTTTCTGAGACAGGGGCGTTGTTTTCTTTTCCCCTTGCCCTGTTGGTGGTGTTTATAGGCAGCTGTTTTTAGTGGTGTTGTTGTGCTTTTATCCCTGTTCCATACCGTTTGTGGTGTTGTGGATTTGGCTAATTGCTTTCTGGTGTATTGGCTATTTGCATTGTATTCTTGTGTCCCTAGCTGCTTATCTTAAGTGGTGTTGGGCTTATAATATATTTCGGTGTTCAAAAAAAAAAAAACTCTTTCTTTATCTCGATGCCAGTTCAAGTACCAAACAAAGCTTTCCGAGATTGAAAACCCTTACCACATTCTTTGCACAATTTGTCCAAAACAACATCAGAACAAAAGAGTCTTCATCAAGTGACCTCTTTTTCCAAGTTTATTTGGTTGAATTCTCTCCAAGACCATAATATCCTTCTGAACAACCTTCTTCATTCATTGTTATTACAACGACAACATACTCGTCATCATCATGATAATTCGTTTTTACATGATGATCACATGACCTCACAGAATTTGCAGACGTGTTTAATCACTTTGTGATTATTGTTTCTGACAGTGTTGCCTCTGAGATCAAGTCTACGTTTGAGGGATTGAGGACCAAATTTGAGAAGGAAACGTAGATTCGAAATCAGTTTAGAATGTGCTAGCATTTAGGCTCTTATTTGTTATTTATTTTTCTGGTTCGCTTTACTGAGGGTATTGTTGTTTCAATGTTAGACAAACTTTTTCTAAGGCATTTTTAAAGTGTTCCAGAGAGGTTTGTGAAAAACAAATTGGTTATCTTCCAAGTCTTCTATCTCATGCTCAACCTATGAACGTCTAAAACATATTTGTTCTTTTTTGTGTTTGGTTTATTTTTAGAATCTTCGAAAATAATGCATAAATATACTACATTTTGGTTCCAAATAGCTAACATATTTGATTGGGATTTGGTTTAACATGACAGAAACATATAGTAATTTACTAACTGCCCCTAAGTAAAGATACACATGCTTTTACATTTGTAGGCTTGTAGCATGCTTACTATTCTCTCCATATGGCTTTTTTTTTTTTAATACTATTTGATGGGACTGTTTGGAATTGTAATAATTATTCTGAATATATCTATCTGTTTGTTGGGTATGTTTGGTTTGGTCTCTTCATTATGTATCTCTTGGTTAATTTAAACTTTAAAGTTGGTCAATCATCTCTTTAATGAACTTATGTGTTGATAACATTTTATTTTTAATTCAGTATTTCTACTAATAATAACCAGATGATTTTATAGGTTCCAAAACCTTTCATGTAGCGCCTTCAAGGGGTGTTAAAGGATGAGTCAAGATTTTGGTTAAGAATTCCAAGGAGCAAACATGACAACTAACCAGATGCCTCAGTGAACCGTGCACACATTCTTCATAACTTAAGGAACCTTAACTCAGAGAACTTGAAAGCCGTATAATTCATTCATCAATTTCTTGGAAGACTCTCAAATTTCTTTGTTTTATAGGTTTGAATTTGTAATGTGTACATCTCTTATCGAGATTAGATCAATATATATTATAAATAAATTAAATTACTCTGATCGAGACTAGATCAATATATATTGTTATTAATAAATAAATAAAGAGTAAATAGTCAATTACCCTCCTGAAATTGTAACTTTCGTCAAAAATCCCCCTGAATTTTGCAAAATGTCAAAAACCCCCCTGAAATTGTCAAGCGTCTGTCAATTACCCCCCTCCGTTAATTTCCTCCATCCAACATGCTGATGTGGCCGTTAACTGCCACGTGGCACTGACACATGGTCAAAAAAGTCATGCCACGTCATAGGGGGGTAATTGACTATATTTATTTATTTTTGAAAAAAATCTGATTTTTTTTTTTTGAAAAAAATCTGATTTTTTTTTTTAAATGTGATTTTTTTTTCTTTTCATAATTAACATCTGTGCCACCCACTGAACATGCAAATACCCCCCTGAAATTAAACATTTATGAGCAAATACCACCCTCAAATTTAAAATTTATGTAGCAAATATCCCCTCAAATTTATAACTTATATGCAAACATCCTTTCCAAATGTAAAACTTATATGAAAATTACACCTTGAATCATAAAACTTTAATGGTTAAGTAAAACTTATTCTTAATCTATAATTTACTATATCTCTAATAACAATAAAAAAGAAAAAAAAAATCACATCTTTAAAATAACATGGAAACAGAGATGCATATGCATCAAAATGTTGTGTTTTGAGAGCAAATAATTGCAAATCCTACAGAAAAAAAAATTAACAAGGATTTGACCAAGACATATATATAATATATGAAGGTAAATTTGGTAGTTATGGCAAAGTGTAATTACAGCGGGAAGTTAAATTTTCTCCAACAACAAAAGTGTAATGGCAATAATTTGTCATCATTTCGAGCAACACCATTAGGCCTTAACAGATAGAGAACTAGTGGTGTGTTCGGTGGGAACCCCTGAAGGAGCATAACTAGAAATATTCCCAAGCTCTTGGCCAAAAAACAATTCTACGTGAGCCTACACACAACCATCCATTCATGCACCAATAACCTCTCCCCCTTTGTTTTATTTTAAAGATGTGATTTTTTTTCTTTTTTATTGTTATTAGAGATATAGTAAATTATAGATTAAGAATAAGTTTTACTTAACCATTAAAGTTTTATGATTCAAGGTGTAATTTGCATATAAGTTTTACATTTGAAGAGGATGTTTGCATATAAGTTATAAATTTGAGGGGATATTTGCTACATAAATTTTAAATTTGAGGGTGGTATTTGCACATAAATGTTTAATTTCAGGGGGTATTTGCATGTACAGTGGGTGGCACAAATGTTAATTATGAAAAGAAAAAAAAAATCAGATTTAAAAAAGAAAAAAAATCAGATTTTTTCCAAAAAAAAATAAAATATAGTCAATTACCCCCCTATGACGTGGCATGACTTTTTTGACCATGTGTCAGTGCCACGTGGCAGTTAACGGCCACATCAGCATGTTGGATGGAGGAAATTAACGGAGGGGGGTAATTGACAGACGCTTAACAATTTCAGGGGGGTTTTTGACATTTTGCAAAATTCAAGGGGGTTTTTGACGAAAGTTACAATTTCAGGGGGGTAATTGACTATTTACTCAATAAATAAAATTACATTTGATGTCAGATTCTACAAGTAGTTTAACATTTCCTTAAGGATGTTAATTGAAATGCCAAGTGCTTTTAAGGTTGTTAATTGAAATGCTAAGTGCTAGTACGTGATAATTAAATTGAAGTGTGTACTGATTCTAGGTTTCTTGTACTACTGAGCTTAAGATCTATGCACTATTGAAGAATAGCATTTCTCTAGTTTCCGAAAAGAGTGTTCTATTCTTAATAATAGTGTAGACAGCAAACAACGAAATAGGCCGAAACAGAAGTTGCAGCAGCATCATACAGCTTACTGCCACACCTAAACCACCAAAAAAACGCCAATATGGACCCTAAAGGCAATCCCAGCCGAGGCACAGACAAACCATAGCAGAAAAACCAACATTGGCCTGCTACAACTGCTGAACCAGCAGCCAACAATACCAATCGGACACCAAAACCATAGCAGAAAAAACCAGCAGCCGAGGGACAGACAAACCATAGCAGAAAAATCAAAAGTGGCCTGCCATAACTTCTGGACCAGCAGCCCACAACGCCAAACGGACACCAAAACAGTCACTTTCTTTAATTTTTAGTTTCAGCTTGGTCTCTTAACATCTAAAAGTTTCAATCCTGACCCTTATTTTTATGTTTTGTTCCCTTGTGTTATAAAAGTTATACCACTGTGGCCATTTTTAACACAATATAAAAAATAAAAAAATAAAAAAAACCAGATTGAAACTAAAAAGTAAGACAAGAAATCCAATTAATTTTTTTTTAAGTTAAGCGACCAAAGTTAAAGTTTAAAAATAAATTAAGGGACAAACATGTATTTTAGGCTTTTTAGCCATCTTTCTGCTATAGTATTTGCAGGTAACTTTGGTTTTCATTGAGTGGGTCAGCATAATTAGTAAGGAGAACTTTTACTGATAAAACCGAATGTTAAGAGGTAAGTCTTTAAAATTTGGTTTACTCACTGTCACTGAAAATATCACATGTTACCACAAACACCATTATACAAATGACATCCACAAACTCAGTATAGATGAAATCATATCTAACAAAACCAACAAAAAAACTAAACGGAGACGTGAAATTTAAAAAGCTTCCAACTTAAACAATTCAAGCAAATCTGTCTAGGCTAAACTGCCAAATCAAACCATTCAAATAAAATTGTCTAGATTTTTCAAAATAAAATAAAATAAAATTGTCTAGTCTGATATGGCAAATTAAAACATTGAAATAAATTAGTCCAAGCTGAAGTGCCGAATTAAAGCAAAGTCATGTGATTTTTTGCAGATCCATCCACCATTTGAGAGTTGAATCCTTTTTTTCTTCCACATTCTTCCAGTGTTCGCATGCTTTTTCAGTGATTTTACTCATCTTTATATTGTAAATGCTATGAACCAAATCAATGGCAAGTTTAACCCTTGTATCTGGATAAACCTGATAACAATGCACACATTAAAATGTTAGATTTAATATAGCAACTATTCCACAACTTATATCATGTTGCACCAAGTGTTTCCTAATAAAAAAAAAGTTAACCACAAAAACTAATAAACTTTAAAGTTGCAAGCCAGAAAAATATAATTTATTGTGAATTATAAATTTGTTTGAAGTTGACAGAAAAAATATTCAGAAGGTGCTTACTTCTACACAGTTGTAGTCATTTTTCCTATCACATTCTTTCATCCAAGCAGCAACCCAGACTCCGGAGTCGTTACTAAAAATCAAGAATAGAAATGAGAAGACTAGCAGTAGATTTATTCACCATAATGTAAGAAGAGTAAGTGAATGAAACTTACGATCCATATCTCTGACTTAGGAGTCCTCTGGGTTCAACAACTGAGAAATTGGAGATAATGCGCTTCTCTAAATTGATTCCGCAATCATAATATGAATTCTCCAAAAACATTTCTTCCAAAAATATTGACTGTATAGTATTGTTAACTTTAGTATCTGTTAGAAAAGAGAAGGGAAAATTGAAAAATAATGAGTTATAAATACCATTATCAAGACATCTCTATGTCTAAGCAGCTTTCTTCCATCACACCTTTCGAACGTCCTCTATTCTTCCCATGAAGGCATTCTGAAAAAACTCCATGTCAGCCTTAGGATTGTGCATCCAGTCAAGTGCATGTTGCTTTCAAGTGAAACAAAAAAAAGTTAAACGTGAATGAAATAAAAGACTTTATAAATTTTGTAATTATAGTAAAATGAAACATAAAATATGTAGAGTATGTACCGCAAAATTTGCTAGTAGGTACCACAAAGATGGTGTTCCACCACATCTTTGTTGGTATGTTAGTTTACAACACACTAAATTAATGACCTATACAGTAACCAGAAAACCAATTATACATGCTCAGTTAAAGTTAACTATATATAAAATAGTATTATGCAATTTATAACTAACCGCTTGGTCAACCGGAGAATCAGGCATCAGAGTCTTAAGGGTTTTCCGGTATCCCACGACCCAAGTTCACTTTGTGCCAGTATTTCCTCCCTGTGTAAGTGTCAGGAACACATGTTGACGATGAAAATAAATAGTTGTACGAATTTTACTAAATAAAAATAACATACCCATGACGATTTTCATCATCAGCAATAAATAGGTAAGCTGCCATATATGCTTCCATATCATTCTTAACCACATGCGGGAATGGATGGATTGAAAGAGGAAAATACTGAAGAAAAAAATACAAATTCATATTAAACTAAATTACATAGCATAATTAATGATTAAAATTATAGTCAAGTGGAAATGATTACCTCCGGGATATTAACACCTTCTGTAATCCCTTCAAATTCAGTTGGATTCATTGGGTGGTAGTCAGTATAGCAATCCCTTCAAGATAATTGGAATGATAATTTGACATATTAGATAATTTTTCATTCTCTAAGTTGGATGCTAAAAACACTTATTTAGTCTTTACTATTTTCACTTATCTATACCCCCTACTTGTTCAAAAGAAAATATAGTAAACCAACCTGTATTGTTTTTTATATCATTTATAGAACATAATTTCATTTTCTATATTAGTTTTGTCAATACTACATTAATACCTTCATACTAAATACCGCCAAACTTCCTATACAACAAGCAAATGAACTGAAATCATATTTAATATGAAGGGATGTTAAAGAAACCTGACACAGGTGTTGATACTACATTAATACCTTCATACTCAATTCAGCTTTAATGTCTTTCTTCTCTTGATCTGTCGGTTTTTCACACAAGCCAACTGAATTCCTCTGGATTTGTGGGCTATTGGACCTCATACCTTCTTCAGCCATGGTTGAGTTTGTTGTTTTGTTCAGAGAATTAGAAGTTAGAAGAAACTGTGTTTGTAGAGCACGTTCACTTCTTTTGTTGCTAATAGGAAACTGTCCCACTCAACTACCCAAGTAATTGTTTCTGTTCTTCTCTTATAGAACACGATCTTTTTCTTTATACTGCCTCCTTGGTTTTTTTCTCCTTTGCCTTCTTCTTGGAATTCATAAAATACTTATTAATCAAATAAAAATATATATTAGTTAAATAAAAAAATATCAATTGCATTCATATAGCAAACTTACGATTTTAAATACAAATAATAATTTGAAATGGATTAAAATAATTTAAAATAAATATATTTAGTGGTTATAAATGTAATTTACAAAAAAAAATGTATTTTTATGTCATTTTATATTTACAACAACTAAATTTATCAAACACGTTAATTTTAGGATGTGTTTGATAAGGACTAAAAGCTAGCTTATGGCCCGAGTTTGATTTCACATATCTTTAAGTGTGCGGACTATCTTTCCAAACAAATTATGTTTTATGAGTTTGAGTTTGATTTCACTCGAATTATCTCTTTCTATTTGTAGATATTTTATTTATCTATAATATTTAATAGACTTCAGCTCAAGATCCTCATTATTACTTATCAGTTATCACATACAACGCTACGTTATATTCAAAAAGATCGTCAACATTGACTTCATTTCAGTTCCATTAGTATCTTTCATTCATGACATAATTTACCGAGATCTCTTTATTTTCATAAATTGCAGGTACCTAATCGGTTCTTCTGGAACTTAAATATCAATTATGCTATACGATTCTTTTAGAGTTTTCAAGGTTATCTTTCGTTTAACTCATTTTCTTCTTCGAGGCTTTTTATATTTGTCGATTGATCTACCATGCTTCGTGCACGGCTGACTTGTTTGCAATATTAGATTATCTGACATGAATATCTATTTCGTTTGGTGTAAGATAATGGAATGCTTGCCTTTCTCAATACCGAATAGAATGTATATATACAAGTGTAGGTCAACTATCTAATTATGTTACAACATAATTACAGGGAAATCATTAAAACTAATTATGACAAATATTCTATTCTATCATTTGGAGCATTGGTTGCTGATATTCGATTTTTTTTTTCAATTTTACAAATGTGTTATATCTTGAGGATCACGATGAAACAATAATATTTCCTTTAGTATCTTTCATTCATGACATAATTTACCGAGATCTCTATATAGTATACTTTTTTATATGAGTTAGGATCCATTGGCACCAGGTGTCAACGGATTCGTTGACACCAAATCTTGTCCACACAATTTTCTGATCTAACGGCAAACATATATTCACTTTAGTTGTTAACATACGGACTCAGCAGTGGATAACAGAAACCAACCCCTCTTTTTCTGAACTCACTCGGTCATGCTTACGGTGTTTTTGCAGAAAGCCATACTTTTGATCAATTGCCATAAGAAATACAATAGATTAATTGTTTCATTCCATTAACATTAAATTTTTCATTGTGCGTTCACCAACAAAGTTTGAAAAGAAAAAAAAATACAAATTATAGCATGTGCGTTCATACGGATCAACAATTACAAGTTTAATTTTATTTAAAGAGTTTTCTATTTTACCGAACAACACAGTTGATTTTATCTATATGTATTCAGATATGCAATTGTTAGTATTCCAATTATTAAATCGGCGACATCTGTGCAACTCATTCCTAAACCTTAAATTGCATCCATGGAGTCACACTCATTCAAAATTATGTATAATTGATTTCATAAATTTTACATGAAATATCTAGTTAGGTTGCAATTCAATTGAGAAATTAATCGAGGTGAATGAAGCTTGATTGATTTCACATCGATATCTGATGAGTGGATATGGCTGTGTTTCAAATTAAGTTTGATGAACTACACTAACCAAATAGAGACTCACGTGGGTTAATTTAGAGAGCTATTAATTACCTTTGGATTAAAAAATTAGACGGTTGAGATTTAGTGTCAACGAATTCGTTGACACCAGGTGTCAACGGATCCTAACTCTTTTTATATTTTGTTGTTCACTTTTGTTTATGACATTGCTTTTAATTAATGTAGTATTTAATTTTAAATATAATATAATAATAAATAAATTGTGAAGCTAGTTTAGTTAAATAAAATTTGTCAAAAAATGAAAATTTGTTGAATAAAAAATGTTAATTGAGTTCATAAAGCACATTCATTATTTTAGAGTTGAAAGTAATTGGAAATAAATTTTGATATTTAAAAAGAAATAAATTAGGAAAAAAAATCATATATGTGATTTATAAAGAAATAAAAATAAACAAATATATTCTTTTATGTCATTTTATATTTATCAGTCATTTCAACAACTAATTTTACTAAACACTTTAATTTTAATAAGCTAGATTTTCAGCTATCAGCTAGCTTATAGCTTATTTTTACCAAACACACCCTTATTATCGTAAAACATTAAGATTTCACATAACAAAATAATGCTTTATTAGAATATTAAGGAACAAATTTAGGAAATTTATATATCAAATTTCACATGTCTTTTGTGAAAATTTTCAATTAACTATTTCATATCTTTTTTGTGAAAATTTTCAATTAACTATGAATAAGTTAAAATAGATATAAAAAAAAACATCACGGCTAGATTTTATTCAAGTATTAAAAATTAATTATACAAGAACTATATAACATTTAATCAATTATTTGTGCGATCTTTCAAATGCATCATCATTGAATTGAATTCTTTGAGAATTTATGGAGAATAAAAATTTCATAAATTTAATCTACTCATAAAATTTTCAATTTAGCGATTAACTTTCATTAAACTATTTCCCTCAAAAAAATCTTCCATCAAACTATTAATTCGTGCAAGTAAGAATGCAATGTGTTGATAACAAGTGTCTAAATTGAAATAAAAAAGAGTGTCAGAAATGTAGTATTTCAGCCTATAATATATTATGTAATTCAAAAAATAAGGTAAATATATACTATTAAATTACATACCTAATACCTAATAATGTCAACAAATTATCATGACACTTATTGTTTGTGGCCGTGTCGCTGCACCATAGTCTTATGGAAATCGACATATTGATATTTTGTAATCACCACTATAAACATAGAACTATTCAAGTAGAAATCCAAGATAAATGAGATGTACTCGAGTTGAATTGCCAAGTTAAACTATTCAAATCAATTTGTCTAGGCAGAATTGCCAAATTAAAAGATTCAAATAAATAAGTTTGTCTAAGTTGAAATACCAAATTAAAACATTTAAATAAATTTGTCTAGGCTGCAGTGCCAAACTAAACCAAAACCAAAACATGTAGCCAAAATTTTAAAAAAAAAACCAAAACATCAAAGTCAAAGTACTATGATCAATGTTTGACAATTGAATTCCTCATTTTTTCGATGTTCATCCGGTGTTTATTAGCTCTTTCAATAACTTTTCCCTTCATTTCATTGTAACTACTATCAACGAGATCAATGGCAAGTTTGATTCTTGAATCGGGACGAACCTGACAACATTGTAAACAATAAAAAATGTTAGATTAAAAATTACAAATATTTAACAACTACTTTATGGTCAAAAAGTTAAATATAAAAAGTAAATAAACCTTAAAGTTGCAAACCAAAAGAATAAAATTTATAATGGTTTTTAAGTTTGTTTGACGCAGGAAAAAAAAAGTTCACAAAAAAGAGAGTAAAAAAGGGCTTACTTCTACACGAGCATAATAATCTAGCCAGCCACATTCTTTCATATAATTCAGAAGAATACAAACTAAAAGTTCAATAGTAGATTTGTTCACTATAATGTAAGAAGAGTAGATGAAAGATAATTACGAGCCATATCTCTGCCTTGGGAAATTAGAGATAAGGTGGTTCTCTAACTTGATTCCACAATCATAAAATGAATTATGAATAAACATCTCCTCCAAAAATAAGGCCTGTGTAGTAAATTTGACTTTAGTATCCGTTAGAATAGAGAAAGAAAAATAGAAAAATAATACTGAATAATAAATACCACTCTCAATACATCTCTTTGTCTAAGCAACTTTCTGTTTGCACACGGTAATGAATCCAACAAATATATCTTTCTTTCAACAAAATCAACAACCATAAGATACCAGTGTACACCTTGGTCATTAATAGGAATGAAAATCTGCAAAAGTTGTAAAAAAACATTTAGAAAACTAAAGTATTAGTGTGCATGTCTATTTGAAAATGGCAGAGTATTATGGAATATATCACACAAATCTCACCTTTCCAGCGTTCTCTATTTTATCGAAGAAGTCTTTTTCATAACGCTTCCTCACTACCGTAGGACTGCGCTCCCAATCAAATGCATATTGCTTTTATGTGAAACACAAAGTTTTGAATCAAATAAATGAATTTCTAAGTTTGCAATATTAATAAAAATAGAAACTAAACATATATGTAGAGTTTGTACCAAAAATGTTGTGGGAAGGTACCACACATATAATTTTCCGACACATTGTTCTTCTTGTGTTAGTTTACAACACAAAAGATTGATTGCCAAAATTAGCAAATTACCAAATTGGATTTGATGTAAATGCGCTAACTGCCAAAATTATGAAGTTGTTGAGGCATATGAACAAATACATCAGCTTGATGCACTAAAAGCAGCAGCTAAGGTTAGTCTTTTAAATTTTCTTGATCTGGATTTGGTATGAAAATGTACCTCTTGGTCAACCCAGCAATTAGGCATTAAGGATTTGAGAGTTTTCCTATATGCTACAACCCGAAGTTCACTTTTAGCCGATATTTCCTCCCTGCGTGGGTATCAGTAACACATTAAATGATGAAATCAAACAGTTGTATATATGAATCAAATAAAATAAAGTTACATACCCATATTGATTTTCTTCATCAACAATAAATATATATGCAACAAAAGATGCCGATGATAAATCATTCATGATCAAATACAGGAACGGCTTGATCAATAGAGGAAAATACTGTAAAAAAAAAAAAAATATCCATATTAAACTAAATTACATAGAAGTATTAATGATTAAATATCTAGTGAAATTAAAATGATAACCTCCGGGATAGCAACACCGTCTGTGATCCCTTCGATTCCAGTTAAATTCACTGGTTGGTAGTTAATGTAGCAATCATTTTTGGGAGAGAAAATGTTCCTTTTTATGACAGGATGTGTTGTCTTTTCATAAATTTGAATTTTGACAACTTTCTTTTTGATTCAGCCTCAGATTCATGCGGAGTTTTTGGGTTGCTGTTCTCTCCCTGGTCAATTTGTTTCTGGTGCTTGTTGTTTTCTTCAGAACTTCAAAACATTAACAACATAAAAAACAAAACTTTAATGAGAGTGGAATTTATGGGTTTCAAATACATAGTCACTACACCATTTATTGTGCAACACTTTTTTAGCCAACGTGTAAAAATCGTCCCCAAAAACCTGCTATGGCAACCATTTATGGCTGTTGCCAAAACAAATTTCACAACCAATGAAAAGCGTCCCCTAAAATACCTTTGGGGACGTTTTTGAAGCGTTACTCTATTATTATTTTGGCAACTATCATTAATTGTCCCCTTAAATACTTTTGGGGACAATTTTTAGTGATACATTAGTTCTAACAATAGGCTGCAATTCTTTATGTTGCATAAAAATTTCAGCAACATCTTATTTTTTGTGGCTATCTTCCTTCCATACTTTTTCATCAAAAAAACAAATATGTTTTGGGGCAGAGAAAATAATCTTCCCTCCAAACATTATAAAAAAATATTAATTTTACATGTAATATAATATTAACATATATTTTCTTGACAAAAAAAATAACATATATGTTTTGAATAAAATAGGCAAAACTACATTATGAGTCATTTATCTTATTTATTTGTAACATATTGGTCTTTTATCTTTGTTTTTTTCCGTTTATGCATTTTTCTTATTTTGGTAAAGTAGCCTAGTAGCTAAAGAAATTCACCTTAAAGGTGAATAAATGGGGTGTCCGGCCCCTGCATAAAATATGTATTATCCTTACCAAGTGAGGTAAGCTCACGAGGACTCCCGTTTAGGTATATTTTTAATTTTTTATTAAAAAAGTACATAATTTAATTTTAAAAAATATATTTTTATTTTAAAAATAAAAAAATCTAGAAAAAAGATTTTGAAAAAATATATTTTTATTTTGAACATGATAATCTTATTTATGGATTTTTTTATTTTTAATCAAAATTATTTTGAAAAATAAAATTGTGTATTTTTTAATAAAAAAAACTAGAAAAAGGATTTATACAAGCTTTTATGAGAGATATGAGACCTAAACAAGAAAAAATAAAGATAAATGACCAAACTGTAATAAATAAATAAGATAAAGGATCCCTAATGTAATTTTGTCAATAAAATATTTATTTTTTTGTTGACATGGACTTGTCACATCATCCCTTAACAAACACCTTAACATTTTTGTAACGGAAAGGGTATAAGTGCAAACAATTCAGGAATTGAAGAACTTATGTGTGAAGAAAATAATTTAAAGGACTTATCTTTTACAAACGTCAAACTTAGAAGACCCATGATCTAATTTAGCCTATAATATAAACTCTTTTATTTTTAAACAGCACCAATAAGAAATTTATAGACAAATTTGTTTAAGGGTATAATGAAAAATGAAAAGCAACTCAAAAACCATATATTTGCTTTATATATGATATAAATATATTATTATTATTTTTTAAGAAAAGAAATAATAATTTTAGTTATGGTGTATTTTTTGTCAAAAATAAAGATATGGTGTATTTTATTAAGTTTGAGTTCAATATTTTTTTTTGTGGTGTTCAGGATTTGAACTCAAACCTTGCATATAATATGCATTGTTTTTATAAATCGAGTTAAACTCACGAGGACAGTTGAGTTCAATATCTAATTTGGGTTTAAATGATTCTTTTAATATTATTATTTTTGTTGTTATATTTTTTAGAGTATTTTAGTAATTTTTTGTCTCTTTCTAACCCTTTAAATCGAAAGATGAAATTTAATTGATAATCTCTTGGAATCTTAGAGTGTATACCCTCCGGTCACTAATATAAACAAAAATCCACTTTTTAGACACATTAATTAATGATGTATGTGATCTTTATTATATGTCACATACATCATTAATTGAATATAAAAAGAAATTTTTTTCTTATATTAGTGATCCGATGGTGTAATTGATTTTCCACTACTCTTTTATACTTAACGTAAATATTCCACTTCATTATCTAATTTCAATTTCTTTTTGAATGGTTGACTTTTCAAACACACTTATTCTAAATAGTAGTAAATCATTTAAATTATTTTATTTCCATTAAAAGCATACGACACTACCCTCTCTCATTTATTTGTTGCTGTTACTTCTCTCTCTAAAGAAGAACCAAAGTAGCCTCTTCTTTCTCCTTTAAAGTTGAAACCACCAACCACCGTCATCCACCTTTCCGGTAACCCACCACCGCACGCCCACCTCCATGGCTGTTAAAACCAACACCATTGAACTTCTCACTTCTTTCTATTTAAAAACCACCCTCTTATTTCTAGATCTATGAGATTTTAAAATTTTCAATCATCGCCATCTGTCTTAGATTCCCGGCCACCATGGACCAATTTTCAGAAACTAAATTGATATTATTTTTCCCTATGAGATTCACTACAAAACCCCTAAATTTATTTCACAATCAGTGCAACTTCACCAGTGACCACCGCATCGGAGTCCTTGCTGCCGTGCCGGAAAACTTTTTCGCGGCAATTTCATCATTTTTCTTCTTTTGGGTGAGTTCCATATTCTTTCACTTCTCTAAATTATGTTTTAAGAGTTTTTATGTTTATTTATGGATTTTTGGATTAACACACTAATTAAACATGTGTGAGTGTGAGTTAGTTCTTAGAAATCAATTCATTTAACTCAAGAATAACATAAGCAGTTGATGACTTGGGTCTTTGAATGTAGTTATTCTTGATGGTGAGTGGTTCTTTAACCAAACACATATGTCAAATTTGTAGCCTTGTTTGACGTAGGTTGAGTTCAAAACTATTTTAGATTATGTTTGTTTATAATGAGAACTTGAAGTTAAATTTGTAATTGAGAAAAATGCCAAGACTCTAATTTAATTCGTATTACATTGAATGCTCGAAGGTTGGATAAAGATGTGTGTGTATGTAGTTTATAGTTACATGATTATTTAGTGTTTGACAATATTGTTATTAGTCTAATTTTTATCTTAAAGATATAGTTACATGATTATTTAGTGTTTGACAATATTGTTAATATTCTAATTTCTATCTTAAGGAATTATTGGTGGCTACACTATGGTTTGATATTGTAAAAGATACTATTGTTGATGAGTTTACCTCAAGTATCAATAAGGTTTAAATCATAAAGAGTGTTAGAGATTTTATTATATGAGGACAAGCTAATTCGAGTATTTATGGATTTTTTGTTGAGTAATATTGATGGATTTTATTGTTGTTAAAGAGGTTTGGTTCAAGATTCAATAAGGTTAAATTCAAATCATTTCAATTGTTCATTTATGGTGAATGAGTTTCTTTAGTCTTTGTTTTTATTTATGTGACTTATAGCTCTTGACGGCGTCCTAATTGTCCCTTGAACCGGCACTCTATGGTTTGATGTATTTTGTTTTAATTTCTTATGCAACAAGGTATCATTAAAGATGATGTAAAAGACAATGTAGATGATGAATTTCAAAAGGACAACATAGGTGATGGATTTCAAGAGTAAGACGTAGAAGATGAATTTCAAAAGGATGTTGTAAGTGATGAATTTCAAGATGACATGTTTCTTTTGTCTTTGTTTTTATTTATGTGATGTATAGCTCTTGACTGCGTCCTAATTTTCCATTGAACCGACACTATATGGTTGATGTATTTTGTTTTAATTTCTTATGCAACAAGGTATCATTGAAGATGATTTAAAGGACAATATAGATGATGAACTTCAAGAGGACAACATAGGTGATGAACTTCAAGAGGAAGACGTAGAAGATGAATTTCAAGAGAATGTCGTAGGTGATGAATTTCAAGACGACATCATAGATAAAAGTGAATTTCAAGACAGTTGAATGAATTGAACGAATTTTTATTTAGGCTTGCACTTGAAAGCTTTAAATTTGGGTGAACTATATATGTATTTTACTAGGCCTGGATGTTGTATTAAGTAATTTTAGATATTTTGTTTAGTGTTATGTGCTGACTCAATGATTGAACTCGTGTACCAAGAATTCTTATTATAATCGACCATATTTATATATTAATTTATAAAACAATTGCATTTAATACTATAAAAAAAAGTGGCCTAAAAGATTTAGCTATATTTTTTGTTTTTGATTATTAATCTACGCTAAGGCAACGGTTAGTAATTGTAGTCAACTTTGGCAACAATTAAAAGTTGTCGCCTTAAATGCCATGAAAAAGCGTCCCTTTTTCGCAAGGTTTGGGCGACGCTTTCTAAAAGTGTGCCCAAAGATCATAAAAAACGTCCCCATAGATAATAGGCGACGCTCGCATAGGAGACGCCTGAAAAGCGTTTCCTATTCTCTTAGGGGACGATTTTCATAGTTCGGGCAACGTTTTTCAACTGTTGCTATAAAGGATAAATGCTGTAGTGTTTCTTATAAATATTGTACTTTTTTTTTTTTAACAACACTTAAGCATAACAAGTTTTTTATTGGTTCCCCTTCAAAAAAAAAAGTTTTTTATTGGTCTAAGTGTGTTGTCTTTGGTGTTTTGCTGAGTCTGTCTTTAGTTCTTTTTTTTTTTTTGAAAGTTTTTTTTTTGTTTGTCTTTGGTTCTAACTATAAACTAATGGTTGTTTCCAAAATCTAATCTGATAAAGAAATCATGTATGTAAGTTGAACAACATTTTTTTTTAATTTTAAAGTTTTTTAGTATGTGAAACACATAAGATTGATCATAATTTATGATTTTTATTTATGCCTCTTTTAAAAAAAATAATTGGTTGAATATAATAACCAATGAACAAGAACGGTTAAACTCTTATTTATAATTGCTTGTATAGGACGGAAAATATTAACTTTATCAGTGCATTATGTCACCCAATTGATTCGTCTATGATCTTAACCAATATTCTTAGAAAAAAATGCATCAACATTGTTGAAACAAATGAAAATTAACATCTCTGTAAAAAATTGCTAAAACATGTTGCATACGTTTAAAGACAAAAATGTTAATAGCATTCCATGAAAACACATTTGTAGAAACAATGGTGTTACGAACTACATAATATAACTTTCATGCAATGACACCTAATTTTAATCGTTGAAAAACATTAAAATGTTTACTATATAGTTGCATCAGTTTTTCTTGATCAGAGTGAAAGAGACACTTTTTATGCATCAAAGTTTTATAATGCTTTGTGTCAGCCCCTTAAAGAGTATAATAAAAAGGTGCTACATTGTCGTCGAGGGCATTTTCAGGACATGTCTTTGGCAAAATCAGAAGATTAGAATTCAAGCAATTATGCGTTTATAAGATTAGAATTCAGTTGCTCCAAACAGTGGTTTGTACAAGACAACTACCCATACTTATAAGTTGTTTTTCCATATGAGGACCAAAGTGAGTGTTGTTGAGGGTCCCTTGCTTCCCATGTTTGGATTAACTTTGACTAATATAGTTGAGGTTAACCATCAAACCCTGGACAACGATTATTTGATTGGTTTGTTGTTTTCATAGAGTTATCTACATATCTTCATAATTTGCTTATTTTCCTTATGCTTCCCTTTGTTATTGTTCCTTTTTTGTTATGATTACCTCTTTCTTTTCTTAATCGTTTTTGTTGTTTAGATGACATTGGCTTAATGACTGTAATATCGGAGATAAGGGAGTATATTAAGGATGGGAAGATCACCAAGATGATTTTGCTTCAGCTAACTGATCACATGTTGATATCTTATTTTATGAGGCATGTTAAGATTTATCTTCGTTTTGTTTATAGAAGGGACCATCGTTTAAACTTCTGTTTGGTTTTTGTCACAAGTGGAAAATGTGAGATTGCTCTGTTTGGAGATTATGTGGATCACTTGAAACAACTCATGGCCAAAGTTGATGAAGGTTTGCATGTGCTGGATATGCAATTCACAAAAGTGAAGATTTTCAGTGGTGTGTTTTTGGTCTATTTCTTCTAAACATTTTGAAATTTTAATGTATGAATATTCTTATAAGTTTTTTCATTGGTTGAATTTTTGTAGAGAATGGATCCCCGCAAAATGTAGTGAATACTACCCGAATTATGATCAATCCGGATATATCAGAGGCTGCTGAATTTAAGAAAGGGTTAGTTATTTTATTTGGATTGTCGTGATTTTTAATATATGTTCAGATTCTGATACACATTAATTAAATATGTATGTGTTGCGTTTGTTTACGCCTCAATTTCTGCATATTGTATCAGTTTGGATGTTAATTCAATCGGAAGTAGCCCATTGTGCCGCTTATTGGTCCGAGGGGTAAACCATCGATAGATGAAGATTTCTTGCATCTCCATCCAAAGAAGTCTATTGCAGAACTAAAGGAAGTTAGGGTGAGTGATACGTTTATATTTTGTGGTACAATTGATGGTATAGTTGAGGAATAGGAATGGTGGTACCCTTTTTTGATTGAAAAAAATTATCATTGTCATGGTGGTAAAATTACTATTTTAAACTTTAGTCCTTTGGCCGTCTGATACTAATCAATTTTTTTTTTTCTGAATAAATGTTTGACTTACATGTTCATAGAGCTTCCAGAGGAGTTGAGTTAGGAAGTTTATACATAGATAAATTGCACTAATAATATTGTAAGAAAGTTCATGTTAATTATACAAAAAAACATTACCAACAATCATATCTAATAAAATCTCAACTTCTATAGGTGATAAGTGAAACTGTTTAAAAAATAGAAAGAACTCGATGAAGTTCAAATTTATTTCTATGTTCTTTACCCTGCATTGGTTCCAAGTAGTTTCAACTTAATTATGATCATGATTTCTTGGTTTCATGAACAAAGTATATCCTCTTTTCATGAATCAAGACTTGGTAGAGCTTTCATAAATATTTTGATAAATATTTCTTTTGGAATAATTTTTTTTACAAGATACGTTATTCAACCCGTGCAAAGCACGGGTTTGTAACTAGTAAAAAATAACAAGAAGATCAAGGTGGTCGCTCATATGACAAGAAGGTGGGTAGTTATTTTTTTTTGAAGGAAGAGTGGGGCAGTTTCTTATTAGCAAAAAAAATAGCAAGGTTGTGTTTTATTAACACGTTTTTGGGGCAGTTTCTTATTATCAACAAAAGAGCAAGACTGTGTTTTGTAAACACCAAAACATCAAAAAAGCACCTAATTCTCTACAAAAAAACAACAACAAAATCAACCATGGCTGAAAAGAATAAGAGGTCTGATAGCCTGCAAACCCGGAGCAATTCAGTTCGTTTATGTGAAAAACTGGCAGAGCAAGAGAAGAAAGAGAGTGAAACTGAATTGATTGTTCTCTCATCCAGGTAATTTTCTATTGCATTACACGAGTATGCCATTTATAAAAAAAAGTATACATTAATATTTCATACAAAACTTAAACCACGGTTCTATTGACTACTATAACGACGTGACGTGCAAAATTTAGCATTGTTTGGCTAATCATGTGGGAGTGCAATATTTCTCAACGTGGTGCGATTTATATATGAAAATTACATATGAATGAAAAACAAGCCGGCAACAAGTTGCACCGTGAAGCGTAATTCTATAACTATTACTTTTTCCATCCCATGGCCTTCTTCCGCGCCCTGTAAATTTTTCATAAATGCCCTTGTGCATTCTGGATTTTAAAATCCGGATTCATGTTTACTATTTCGGATTTTATAATCCGGACAGTTCTTATGTATAATCAGCCATCAGACTCTCTCACATTTCAGCAGTTTTGAGTTTTGCTTTTAAAAACAACAAAAAAACTAAGTAAAAAATGCTAAAAATCTGTCAAATAAAATCATAAAAATAGCACCAAAAAATTCTAAAAATCAAATAAAACTAATGCAAATTTTTTCGAATTTTTTCTGAGAATATGAAAAATTAAAAAAATTAAAAATGGGTCTAAACGATGGAATTTTGGATTTTGAGGGGCGGAGTCCCGTAAGACGTCCCTTCTATGGGAGTCATGGTCCTTGAATTTTTTCTGATTTTCTGGGGAAGTTTCGGAGCATTCCGATCAAGTAGCCCGAAAACCCGATTTTTGACTAAGAACAGATAACAATGACCAAAAACGGAAGGATGAGAGTTAGGAAGATTAATATTATCCCTAAAATGACTATCCATGTTAAAAACATGCTTAGAATTTCTGCTGATACAGTTCGAATTATATAATCCGAACTGTTCCGGATTATGTAATCCGGAAACATCATGTAACACGTCTTATTTTTTGAAGTTTCCGGATTACAAAATCAAAAATTCCATCGTTTAGACCCATTTTTCATTTTTTTTTTCTTCATATTCTCAGAAAATTTTGTATTAGTTTTATTTGATTTTTAGAATTTTTTTGGTGTTATTTGACAGGTTTTTAGCATTTTTTACTTAGTTTTTTTTATTGTTTTTAAAAGCAAAACTCAAAATTGCTGAAATGCGAGATAGTCTGATGGCTGATTATACATAAGAACTATCCGGATTATAAAATCCGAAATAGTAAACATGAATCCGAATTTTAAAATCCGGAATGTACAAGGGCATTTATGAAAACTTTACAGGGCACGGAAGAAGACCATAGGTAGGGAAAAGTAATAATCATAGAATTATGCTTCGTGGTGCAACTTGTTGCCGGCTTGTTTTTCATTCATATGTAATTTTCATATATAAATGGCACCACGTTGAGAAATATTGCACTCCCCACATGATTAGCCAAACAATGCTAATGTATGAAAATCAATTTTTCAACTTATCAATTTTTATTATGAACTAATGTATGAAAATTAAAAATATATAAATATCATCGTTTATCTTCCTTTAGACATAAAGAAATTGTTGAAGGACACAATATAAATCAATTTTTCAACTTATTATTTTGTTAGGAAAAGTAATTAAATGAGTTTTAAATATTTAAAAGAAAATTATTTTGGCCAAAATACGATTTTTGTTAGGAAAAGTAATTAAATGAGTTTTACATATTTAAAAGAAAATTATTTTGGCCAAAATACGTTACGCTATATTTTCCACTTTTATTATAATAGCAAGCAACTCTCTCAAAAAAAAAATATAATAGCAAGTATTTACAAACTACTGGTCAGTCCATTCAACTCAACACAAAAAAAAAAAAAAAAAATAGTTACATGCTAATAAAAATAAAACATAATATCATGAAAAAAAACAATTAACATGAGCCTTAATGTGATTAAGATTCGGGTGGTCAATGAAAACCACATTTTGCTTTGAACGACCGGATTTCAATGTCAAGACGGCAACTAATGCAAATGTCTTCAGTACAAAAGTCATCTTCAGAAAATACGACCCAGACACCTTTACGCAATGTGACTTCTTTGCAAGTACCATTTGATTTGCAAATCAAATTGAACTTAAAGTTTGTTGGCCATGACCTTGGAGTTGTTATCCATCCTCTACTCTCTATGTCATGGACTAGCTTCCTGCATTCTAAAAGACATTGTTTGTTCCATAACTCGGTCAACAAATGAGTGCCTTCATCGAAGGTGCTTCCATCCTCTTTGAACACCATTAGCAATGCCAATGCATAGGTTGCTGCACAATGTCCTTGTGATGTTGCAATTGTCAAATGTTTGGTTGCAGCTAAAATATTTGGTATAGGGCAAAATATTTCTTGACAACCAATGCGAAAATGGTACTTGGTGTTGAGACTAAGGCATACCCTATTTAGAAAACGCTCTTTCCTTTCACTGGTTTCCCAAGGGACTAGTGAAACTTTGTTCAAAGAAACATTCTTGTACACGAAGGTATCCTCCGCAACCGATTTCAAATATTTGCAAACAAACATAATATTGAATAGGTCTTGCACACTTGTGGATGCCAATATCACTATTATATAGAGTAGGACGTCGTTTGATAAATTTTCCATTTTTGCGACTTAGGAAAAATACTAAGTTTATAGAAGATGGGGAGAAAATAGGTTATGATTACTTGAGGAGAATGGAAGATATAGAAATCAAAATTATGTGATTGTCAAACACATGGTTAAAAATCCTTCAAACATGAGTGAGTTTACGATTGCTTTGAACTAAGTTGTGTAATGAAAGTGATTTGTGTTCTTTTCTAATACCTTGTCTTGATTTTGCTAGTTTCTGAGCATGGAAGAAAAATCAATGGAGAAGGACCTGTTACAACACAAGTCAATTAAAAAGAAAAATAAATAAGAATACATATTGCAAAGATAAGAATTGCATGATCTACTTTTACTTTATGAATTGAGAACAACTACACGTGCTTAAAAAGGTAGAGAAGGATTTTTTTTTTCTTTTTTTTTTTTGTCTTTCTAATGGAAACAAGATAGAGAAAGTTATTTGGGTATAAATAGAAAGGATAGATAATAGTTGAATTAAGTAATATTCTACAAAAGATAGATAAATTATATATTTATCATGTATTAACTGTTGAATTAAGTAAGAAAACGTTAAATAAGACTGTAGTAATATTCTTTAAAAAAAAAAGACTACAGTAAATATATTCCTTCAAAAAATTATAGTAGTATGATTATAGTAGCATGCGGTGGTTAAGTAGTTTAAGTGGTTTGAACTAATACTTAAAGGAGTTGGAGGTCCTAATTCATATCCAAACGAGTATGTATATTGTTGTGAATTCGTTAAATAAATCACACTAATAAAATATTTGATGTGTGAAGCAAATTAATCAAGCAACTAAAATAATGTGGATGATAGTTATAAACACTATCAAAAGATAGAACAATAAGAGAGGAAACACATGAAAATTTGTTTATTCAATTCGGTCAAATACTGAACTACTATGCGGGAGAGAGCAACTCTACAGCTCTCCGTTCCACTATAACTATGAGTAACTTTACAAAAGATTCCAAAAGGGTTACAAGAATTAGTCTTCAAATCTAATTTCACCTAAAGTCTTCCCGTGACCAAGAGACTCAATTCTAATAATGTTTCTTCAAGGTGAATCAATGGTGATTCAATCCAACCCTGGTGTTTATTGCCAAGAGAAAACTTCTACCAACCTAGTTTTATTATTGGCTTCTAATCTTGTTTTCTACTCTCTCTCAACTTCATCTGATGCATCTGAATTTATAGAGAAATATAACTCGTAAATTTGAAATAAATATCACGCTGAAAATACTTTTCTTCTCCTTCCGTGCAAAATATATTTGCATCAAATATTCCCTTTAAAAATATATTTACATCAATTCTTCCATACGGTACAAAAATATATTTACTGACCATAAATATATTTTCAGCAACAATCTTCTTCGTCCATCAAATTTTGAGTCAATTTCATCGTATATTAATCTAACAACTATTTGTCATTAAAATACATAATAATATGATAACATACAAATGCATAATATACTTATAGTCGCAGCAACAATAAAAAAAATAACCTACACTTCTCTCAAAATAATAAATAAATAACTTACACTGTTATCCCAAACCGTTGATTTTGTGTCTTAAAAATATAATGCATTTGAAACATTTTCTTTTTGTAACACAATTTTTTTTAAGTATGAAAACATACATTATTGTTGTTTTTATAAGCATCAATCCCAACAATATTGTGGCTGTTTTGGTATTCACATGATCAATACGAACTCCAACAAATGTACTACTAACTAACTTTTTTCATTGTTTCTTGTGGTTTGTTTTTGGTACAAGTTTCTTGTCCTTTAATTTTGTCAATAATATAAAATTGATAATAAAGAAAAGTACGTTTGGAAGCTGAGCAAAATTAGTCTTCAGAAAGAATTAATTTTAACTTAAACTAATGAAAATGATATTTAGAAATTTTTTATAATGTTCATTGCTGATCCATGTATAAAAAATATCAGCTATTCTACTGGAGCAATTCTATTGTTGATGAGTATGACTCTACCAAAAGGTTGTGATGCAGAATATGATTACTAGTCTCTTTGCTTGAAAATTATTGTTGACACCTCTAAATCTTTTTGGAAGGCTTATGCTGTGAATAAACAGTGACAATATGAGTCAATCGGAATTTCATTGGTCCAACATCATAATTTATTTGACAAGATCCTTCATCATCAAACCAGTTCCATTGTGCATGGTTCCTAATAGCATAAGATGAAATGCTACTATAGGAAAGGCTAGTAAGCAATAATAAAACTATACTACAGTTTTCCACAGCAATTATACATAGATCTCTACCAATAGTACTCAACACCAAAATAAACAAAGACATGATAAATAGCTTCCAGGATTATACAATCACTGCCAAAAACTCCATGCCAAATTCAAACATTGTCACTGTCAGCAGGTCAAATTCCATTTACAGCATGCTATCTGTGAGGGCAGGTAATCTGCGGTAGAAGTTAACTGGTGCTGCTGGTACCTTACTCCGGAACATAGGGTGTCTCATAAAGTAAAAACCACCCATAAGAATAGGCATCTGGAAAGGGGTAATATACAACACAATAGCAGACACAAAGCAAAATGCCATGAACATGCTACTAGCACGTGGATCGCGCCAGCTCACAAGTGCTTGGACTCTCTCTCCTTGAGTAGCTAAATCTCCAACGACACTTTGAACCCTTCCAGCCACACTTCTTAACCGGTCATACCTCCATCGCACAACATCAGGGTTCTTTGTGGAAGGAAATGTGTCGAATTCCTCATCAAGCTCATCGGGGGTCACTCCATCTGTGTAAGAGAGTCTGGTGTTCATGTGAGGAGGGCATCTCGGGCGGAACCTCCAGTTCCACATCCCGATAACAAACACGTATAGAAACATAGTTGGCATAATAAGTTCAGGGAAACACACAAGCATCACAAAAAGTATGTGCACAAGTACAGTTGTCATAGGATGATTCCAGGTGGAAACTTCCCCTAACCATCGCCCTACTGAAAGAAATCCCGAAAAAACTGTCATCAGACGGTAGAAGTTTGCCTTGCTGCGTCTCATGCTCCAAAGATGCGAATGTGTGTCAGACATGTACTCAACTACCTCCTTTCTAAGCGGGGGTTCCGCCCTACTAAGGCGAGAAGCAACAACATTTACAGCCTGCTGCCGCAACATTTCTTGTTCCATAACATTGAGTGGCCTTTTGTAGTGCATTTTCGGTAAATGAGGCTTAAAATACAATTGCATCAAGTCAACCATTGAGTAACAAGAAAATCTAATGGCCAAGTGAAGTTCACCCATTTTTTTGACACCTGAAGGATGAAGCATCAGTAAAGGATAAGAGTTTGTGTAAACACGTCCGGTTTCAAGGGTTGAGATTCGGACCCGAACTTTACCGATTAGCAAATCTTTGTTATCTGGACCATTAACCTGACCATTATCAAACACCCCGACAGTGAGAACTGTAGCTGGATCAAAAACTTCCCATGTGTATTGCTCATTGTATTTTGGGTCTAGAGTATTACTAAGAGTTCGAGTACGGACCCATTTTCGCCCATATTTTGCCACACAGTATGCATCTGATGTTCCTCTTCCATCCCTGGCTTTCATAGGATGAAGTCCATCAACATTTAGAATGCCAAGTTCTAAGACGCCAATCGGCTTCTTCCACAGCTGCCTTGATGTCGGTCTGAGATCACTACTATGATAAGTTGACTCGTCGAAAACATGGTACCCACCATCAAGACAGACACTAAGGTGAATTCTACTAGAAAACACATCATTCATCTTCCCTTGTTCCCCATCCATTGCAGAGGACATGGATTGTTCAAGGTTATACCACCTAGTACGGATAATTCTATCATCAGCACGCTTTTCTACTTTGGTCAAAGGAATAACAACCGCCCCAATTGTCTCATCCTTATTTGGACCAATACGGTTTTCTATGGAAAGAATCAAAGGTTCATCGAAGGGTTCAGCAGCAACAAACATCAGCTCCTGATCCCAACGCATGTTTTTGGTCCTTGATTGAACGGGTTTTGTCTTCAAAATCTGGTTACCAGTCTGCACCTTAACATAAGCATCTGACATTTGAGATTTCTCCGACAGAATTAAGTCTTGTGCCTCGATCACTCTAACCCGTACATACCATAATCTTGGTGAATGGTAAACTTTTGATCGCATCTGATGATGAGAAACTGAAGAGTTTCCTCCAGGAAAGAGTGTATCAGAATGCCAAGCATCAGGAAAGGCTTCATCGGCTTGCGTACCAAACCATACAGCAAGCATCAACTCCCCTTTTTTCTTTTTCCCGCTCTTTTCAATCTGATACCATTCCGGAGCCAACGGACTATCTGGTGGAACACGTGTAGGAACATCATGGAGAACAAACCTCACAGTACCAACAGTTTCATCTAGTATTGTACCTTTGTCTTTGACCTCAACTTCAAGCGTAGTTGACTGCAGATTGTCTCTTGAAAAGGCAAACACCTCATTCCATTCAGGTTCCTGATTTTTCTCTAAATGCTTTGTAGTTCCTTTGAAATTTCCAGCTTTTACCTGAACATATGGATTAAGGCTCCCGGTCTTTGAAGGAAGGTCGCGAGCTCTTGTGACTCGTACAAAAAGGTAACGCATCGGTTCAACAAGGTCATAGGTGCTGGATGGCTTGTTCCCACGAATAACTCGCCCGCCAATTACTTGTCCCCCTCCAAGAGAAGGGCTTGTCTCTTTGAGCGCATAATCAAATGGAGACAACGAATCTGCATATGCATGCATGATTTTCTGAGGAGGTCCAGATTTCATCCCATGCTTCACATGGTCCACATCCATCTTTGCAGCTACTGGAGGAGAAGATTTATGTTCTTCTTGATTAGAACCAGGAATGCTATGAAATGAGTGCTTCGGCACATTTTTCTTACGAGAAAACATGTTCAGGAATGAATCTGTCAAAGATACCGGTGGTTGATCTTTGTTTGAGTGCTGATCTGAATCCATAGAGGGTTTTTGATCAGGGAAAACATTGGTGGATCTTACAGAAGGATCTTCGGTAACAAATACCTTCAAACCAAGCTCTCCTTTTACGCGAGAAAAGGTGATTTTCTTTTCCAGAGGGTAGTGCAATACAACAGCATCAGAAAGTGGCACAAATGAGGTTTCCGTGAGACGGACCTTACCAAGAAAGATTTTGGGATTATTGTTTTTGCTATTGTAGTGGTAGACACAGGCATCAAGCGCGAGGCTTGGTAATTTGCTTGGATCAGCAATGGTGAAGTAAAATTTCTCGTTCCAAACAGGATTCAGATCTTTTTCTTTCGTAGTTGTCCGAAACTTCTGATCATCAAAATGAAGTTCCACAAAAGCACTTGCCGAGCCTTCCCCATCTTTTGGCATAAGGTCATGAGCACCAACCACTTCCACACCTAGCTTGAGATTGCTCATTGCTAATAATCAGCTTCAGGGAAGACTTAGGTAGAGAGACGCTATACCTGGAAAGAAAGAAATATACAGGACTTGTGATTGCTAGTCTCAGATACAAATTTCCAATATACGAATAATTGAAAAGAGAGCGACATTATTGTAGCAAGCAAGTAAAGGTTTTTGGTTACACCATAGGCTTAAATTATCGACAAATAGCATATTATAAGTACCAATAAATGATTTTTCAAATAAGCATCACTATATGAAAACTAAACCCTGAATCGGTAAGAGTTTTGCTTGAAATTTGTTGACAAATAGCATACCCTTAATCCAGCAACTTGTTTATGTTTATCAATAATATACAAAGAAGCATTCCAGCAATAATAGTGATTCCATGACACATTTAGACGTCAAAATCCTAATTTGTTAGCAGACAAATTCTCTATAAGATACAAAAGGCAACAACACACCAGATGGATAGCATAACCGACTATAGCATTACCACATTGACCACACACAAATATCCAACTAAAAAAATGCAAGTTCCTCAGCAAATAAACATTACTTAACTAATGTTCCAAGTAATATTTATCAAGACAAGCATGAAATGTTATAAGTAACACTTTTTCCAATAGTCAAAATCTGTGAAGCACCAACACAGACACTAGACACGACATTTGTAATAATTTAAGAAAGTAAACTAATTGAACAAAATCGCAAGTGTTGTGCTGGACACAGGACACGCCTTCAATCAGAATTGTCGGTGCTACTGTCGGTCAAAATGAACCGCTAAGGTCAACATAAAACGAAATTTAGCAAAATACACAAAATATTAAAATTATGTGTTCATGTGTGCATATTTGAAGGAAAGCAATAGGAGATCTAAATTACTATTGGGTAGGTTCTTGTCATAAATAAATAAGGTATACCATAATTCATGCATCTAAAGTGAAAAGGGTAAGAGGAAATACACATTTTATCATAGAAAGGAAGTAATTCTTAAAGATCAAACAAAAAATAGTAAGATTATAAAAGTTTTAACCTACCACTCCCTCAAAATGAACCTTGCTTTTATTTTACGCAAATAAGATAAAAAAATAAATTAAAAAATAAAAAGTATTTTATTTTACAAAAGAATACAGAATCACAAAGGAATAAAATGCATGATCTCCTTGTCATATAAAGTACATAAGATCATGTGACAAGGATCTTTAGAGACTAGGAATAAAAAAAATAATCTTTCACACAAAAAATGATTCTTTATTCACATTCATATTCCTATAATATTAAAAAAAAAAAAAAAAAAGTGTTTTCAGCTGAAACAACATGTTTTCACATGAGATAAATAATTATCCAATTTTATTGAAAATTAAGTGGAATTAAAAAGAAAAATAAAAAAACCCAGAGAAGATAAGCAACTTTTTTGTGAAGAAACTTCACCTAAATTTTCTATTAAATGTTTGCGGAAAAAGGGGGAACACACACATACACAGAAAAGACCAATTTTTTTGGTTCTAAAAGAGCAAAAATTGAATCCGAGTAGCAAATTTAGACAAGAAATTTATGCTTTTTAAGGGTAAAAATTAGTTAAAAACCCACAAAAAATTAAAACCCTCATCATACAAAACCAACAACAAATAAAAAAATATTACCAGGAAAAAAATAACAAAATGAAGAACAAGAAGAAAAAAAGGAAAGCAAACCTGAGATTTTGAGCTTTAAAGACCGAAACTTCAGTTAGAGAGAGAGAGAGAGGTGTGAGTAACAGAGAAATGGGTGTTAGAAATAAAAAGGATGGGGAAATGGAATTTCTAAGAAAGTATAAAAATGATAAAGGAAAGTGGTATGGTATGCTTACATTGACTGAGGTTGAACTTGTGAAAAATGTGGTTTCGATTGGTCACTAATGTCACAACAATTTCTTGTCGTGCCCCACAAAAGGTTGGTACCAACTACTTCGCTCCGTTTCTTTTTAATTGTCATATTTTTACATTTTACATAAATTAAGACAATCAATAATTATTACTACTTTTGATGTATTAAGTTATACTTTTACTCTTAGTCAAAAAAAAAAATTATACTTTTACTATAATGACTTTATTCATTTAATATCTTATTTCATATATTTCTCTCTCCGCAATAAATAATTAAGGGTAATATTGATAAAACATCATTTAATGTTGCATTGAACTTTGAAAGTGACAGTTAAATAGAAACAAAAAAAATCTCCAAGACACTTAAAAAGGAACGGAGGGAGTATTATTTTAGGCTTAATTATCTTTTTGATCCTCTAACTATTTAGTTGGTATCAGATTGGTCCTCTAACTAAAAATTGATTTGTTTCGATCCTCTAAGTTTCTCACTGTTAATACATTTAGTCATTTCTCTTAGTTTTATTCAAATAAATGTTAGGGTTTGTGTTATGTGGGTATTTGTCCTTCTGTTTCACACATACATATGAACCATAACAGTTACCAATAATATCAGTCATTATTTAATCATAATACCTTAACAAAACATAAGATCAAAATGATACTAATAAATAAAGTTAGATGACCCACATAATATAAGCCCTAACGTTTATTCACTTATTAATTAGTAAAACAAATAGAGAAAAACAAACACTCTTATAAAAAAATATAAAAATAATATTGTATATGTTCTAGGATAAAAATATTTTTAGTTCCTATAAAATATACATTTTAAAGTTTAGTCCCTCAAAAAAAATTGTTCAATTTTAGTCCTTATTTACATTTATATGGACTATTTTGAGGACTAAAACTATTTAGTTTATGAAAAAGTTTTTAAAATAAGGATTATTCTTATACATCGTAATATTATGGAGGTTTAAATTTACACTTCTAATTTAATAAGAAATAAACTTGAAAGCTCGCGATTTGTAAAAACTAAAACATATTTAGCCATGTATTATGTATGTAACTTTGAAATTTATTTCAAAAAGAGAATTTGGAAATGAAAAGTATATTTCCATGGACACACAAAAACGACAATTGACAAAACAAACAATTGAGTTCAAGTGGTTAACGAGTCACATCAAATGATGAATTGTTAAGGAGAATATGAGTCTAGTTCTTGAATGGAACAAATTTTGACCAAACTCTACTTACTCCTAATCGGACACCAGATTACCATGACTCCTTTCCCATGAGAACCGGAAGGTTGACACAAAATGAATGAGATATATCATTGTGGTTCATTCTATTTAAAATGTGTTCTGGAGATGACCATATCGATATATTATACGAAATATAAGACAATAAGGGAAATGTTAACCAATGCCCCCGAGGCACTGGTTAAGAGTCAAATATAGTAGTACTTTGTATTGAAAGTTGTGTTGTCATTGCATTAAAGGCTTAAAAAGTGTTTTTTGACTTAAAATTTCCACTTTTAGCTTCCTTAACCAGTGCCACAAGGCACTGGTTAACATGACCCTTTAAATAATTATTCTTTCAATCAAATTATGTTTGTTACACTCGGTCCTCGTGAGCTTAGCTCAGTTGGTAGGGACAATGCATAATATATGCAAGGTCCGAAGTTCAAACCCCGACCACCATAAAAAAAATCCTGGCTCTGCGCCCTGTCGACCACCACATATGGAAGCTTAGACCAAAAGTCTCATTATGTGCCTTTAACCACAAAAAAGAATGTAATTTCACTTTCTCTAGCAGCTGGTGAGCGGTGATTTCCATGTTCTTAAAAAATTTGTTGTTGCGTTCGGTCCAGGTAATCTGATCATACCTGATCAGAAGGTGATTGTCGGTGCTTTAAATGTGGTGGTTTGAATGATGGCAGGATGCGTCAAGAATGCTTCTTGGAACGAGGGGTGTACCTGCAGGCACCCCGACGCTCAAGTCAGTAGAGATCAGATAGTGAGGGTTAAGAGGGAGAGATCGATTCTACCTTTCGGACTGCTGAGAGTCCCCTATATATAGAGGTGGAGGGTTGCAGAGCCGTTGTAATGGCACACCAGGCTCTGGCATTTACGAAATCGTGGGAAGTGTAACCGCCAGAGAGATTATTGTGGGAACGTGCAGAGAGACGTTGTGGTTCGTTTGAACCGATCTTGCTTATTCCGTGCACCCCCCCCCCCCCCCCCTCGCGGTGAAGGGGTGTGTCGCAAGTAATATTGTCAAACGTGGTATTTGGGCTTTGGATTGTATTGGGCCTAAGTAAATGGGCCAAAGATCCTTTTGGCCGGTCCAGAATAGTAGCCCCCAAGTCGTTGTTCTTGGTGAAGAGTGATGACTTAAGGGCGACCATGTTTTGCTGCTCGTAAACGGTTAAAGAAGAGAGATTTGCTCTTGCGAGATCGAGCTGTTGAGACATGTGAGGACGCCTTGGATTTAGGAACCGTTCGTCTTGGATAGCTATAATACTTATGAGAATTGGGCAAGCGTGTGTAGGGATGCGCTCGCTATTCCCTGAGCATTTTTGTTTCATAGCTAGACAGGTTAGACAGTTGAGTGATTTGTGTTCGGCAGGTGACCACTCAATTGTTTCTTGGTCGGATGGAAAAATTTCCTCGTCAGGAAGTTTGGTCGATTGTCATTCCACAATTAATACCCACGTCTTGAGGGAAAGATTGAGGAGACATGACCTTTGGTTTCTGAGTGACACGTGTAAAGGCTAGTATGGTACTCGAGTACCTAGCGTCTGAAGGCTGTTCTTGGTTTGTGTTTCCAACGTGTTATCAGTACTGTTATTTTTAATCAGGGCCCTTGGATGGATGATGAGGTTTGATCTAGACCGTGGGTTGGCCACTTTGAGTGGAGAGTTATCCCCATGAACTTAACTCAGTTGTTAGGGATATTGCATATTACATGCAGGGGACTAGATATGAACCCTGAACACTTCACTTCTCCACAATTTAATTGTGTGAGTTCTAACCACTAGGCTACTTGACAAAAAAAAAAATCAATTAAATTTAAGTAGAGAGATGCTATTCAGTACGGGATTTTGGCTACGAATTTTCACGGAAGGTTGTATCTTTTTGTTTTCCACGCGCTGCAAAAAATGTACACTTTTTTTTTTTTTTTTATTGAAAAAAAAACCTCCCACAACTAATTAACACACGCCCAAAAACTCCAATAGAAAACAGAGCTGTGTAGTGGTACAACAAGCAAACAGGCACACTAACCAAACAAGCTGCCTTCAATTTAACAGGAAGAAGAACTCGCATCACAGTACCAACACCCTTTTCCCCTTTCCAATCGAATTTCCTCCCCCACCATCACACCTTCCTTCCTCACCATTCAACAATTTTAAACAGTGAAAATCCATATGAAAATAAAAACAAAATAAAACATGTGTATAAGTAATTAAATTCTGCATTAGAAAAAATTGAATGTTTGCAAACTTTGTTGGATGTTTCAAACATCATGTTTGGGGTAATAAGAGCCATTGGAGATCATTGAAAGGATTGGGGAAGAATGAGAAGTAGTGTGGGTTGAGAAAAAGGGTTATTTTATTAAAAAGGGATAAGAATGAGAGCATTTACTTAACTGCTGGAGCTGGACAAAGAAGAGAGAGACCGGTTAGTTATATATTTTTAATTTTTTATTTTATTAGAAATGTTTAAGAACTGTAGAGGTTTTCACGCGTCCGTTGTTTTCCGTATTCAAAATTGCCGTACTACATATCATTTTCCATTTAAATAACATTGAGTGTGCATAGGATCCCTAACAAAAAAAAAGATAAAAAAATCTGCATAGGAATAAATCGTTTAGAAATTAGAATTCATTATTTTTTTACATATCGTATATCAAAACAATTAGTTCACTTAATGAAATGATTTAGATAGTACACATGAAAATACTTTTAGATTTTTGTTTATATTGTTTACACCTAAAATAGTTATTTTATTAATCGATATCGGCCTATATATGATTAAGGTTTAGGCGAGAGCCTCTCAGCCGTGGAAGAGTAGGTGATGATTAGGAATGTTGAGTGAGGAAAAGTTGATTCTTTCTCAAGTCTATTGACTAAGTATGTGGGACTTAAGGATCTCAAAATGAGTCAGGGCTCAATAGGACTAGACAATAATGCTTGAAATTCATGTTTTATGTTATTTGCACCACTAATCGTAAATGAGAGAAAGCACATGCATGGAATAGTTAGGCCCCAAAGATCTTATCAATGAACCATGTTCTGAATAAGGAAAATAAGACTTCATACGCGCGCCCTCCAGGATGCCTCCTTTGTAATGAAAAATCAAATTGCTATGCTTTCATTGACTGAGTTAAAATTTTTAAAAATGAGGTTTTGGATTGATCAAAATTTGAAATGTCTTGTATAGTGTACTGTTGTGAATTCGGACTCAAAATTACACCAATAAACTTAGATGTGTGGAGCAAAAGGAAAGTAGTAACCAAGATAAAAGTAACCTCAAGAAACAACAACAATACAAACCTAGATCTAATATAGGAATAGAGTGTAAAGCATAAAACCACAAACAAAGGATAAAGAGAGAAAAGAAATTACAAACATATCAAGAAATGTTTACCCAATTAGGACCAACAATGACCTACTTTGAGGGAGAGATTGATCTCTTCAATCCACTATCAATGAGTTATTTACAAAGAGATATAAAAGGGTTTCAAGAAATTAGCTTCAACAAGCTCTCAAGGAACAAAACCTAATTTATATTATTTTCTCAATCTCTTCCAAAGAACAAAAGACTCAATGATTTCACTCATCCAAGATGTTTACAAATGCTTCGGAACCCAAGAAAACCTCTCACCAAAGACACTCAACCCTAAAGTTACCTCATTTGATACCCTAAGTTTCTCTCTCTTGAAGCTCTACCTAAAACATAAAGAATGAAACCTTATATAGTGCACATGTCCCAAGAAAATCGTGTAAGTATAGAGTGCTACCTAGGGGGTTAAGTTTAAGGACATTTTAATTATTTTCGAGAGATTAGGGTTCTTATATTTTTTCGGAATGTAATGGTGAACGTATGAAAAAAATGCAGGAAAAATAAAGAGAGTAAGGAAGAGAAAAATACACGAGAAATTATTGTGGTTTCCCTTCTAATCTAAGGGTACATCCACGATGTGAAGGATTTTACTATGATTGAATATTTGTTACAAGCAACATCACCCCAAGTCCCCCTAACAATATTTCTATACAAATCAAGATAACACTTCACTATCTTTACAACGATTACCACCAATAATGATAAGATTCTTACACAATAATAATGAAGAAAATATGGTATGGTTGTTATCTTAATCAATATCACTTTAACACTTAGTGCTCAGAAACTTTTATTAAAGTTGAAAGTATGAATAAAGTTTCACAAACTATGAGTATGAAATTTTGAGAGATAAGTGATATTGAAAATTTTAATTGAGATTATGAAAGTTGTTGTTAAAATGTATTGATCTCAATTTAATTTATAGAGGTTGAAGACATTGTTCATGAACCAAGACAATCTTTCAAAAAGGTTTTATATTGAAAGAAAACAAATATGAAATGATATTGATCCAAATAACTCTTTATATATTGAAGGACAAATGTGACTACTCATTATATATTCAGGAACTAAAGTGACTATTACCCTAAATTTTAATAGTAAGGTTTATCAAATAACTCTTTATATGAAATCTCTATATAAGAGGGTCCAAATCCGTGTGTTGGTCATCAACCAAAAAAAATTAAAAATTTGTATGTTGCTAACTCTAGTTTTTTTTAGGCTTAAATGCTCTTTTGGTCCCTTAACTATTTAATTGGTATCGCTTTGGTCCCTTAACTAAAAAAAAGATTGTTTGAGGATTTTGAGTTTTTCTTTAGTCTCGTTTTGGTCCCTTCTGTTAGGTTTCCGTTAGTTTTAATAAAAAACGTTAAGTGTGGACACGTGTCACCTTGTCATTGGCTTTGAGATTTTTTTTTTTACAAAAAAAAAATATTTTTTTTGTAAAAAAAAAAAAAAACTCAGAGCCAATGACAATGTGACACGTGTCCAGGAGTTAACTTTTTTTTAAAACCCTAACGGAAACCTAACAGAAGGGACCAAAACGAGACTAAAAAAAAACTTAAAATCCTCAAACAATCTTTTTTTTAGTTAAGGGACCAAAGCGATACCAATTGAATAGTTAAGGGACCAAAAGAGCATTTAAGCTTTTTTTATCACTTGTTTAAAAGATAAAAAACTATTTGTGTGGGACTTTAAATTTTCAAATACTACCAGGACTCAATTAATAAAACCCTTCCCACATAATTCAATTTTTAAAACATAAATAAAGAAGAATGAAGTTGCCAACTCTGTTCTTTATTGATGTAGCAATCTAAATTTACAAAATGTAGTTAAAGGATTCTTTACTTAACAAAAAAAATACTCTTCCAATTAAGAAATTTTTCAATTACACTTTAACATGCTTCATTTGTTCCAGTAAGACTGATTATTAATTAAAATGACATGCATGTTTGCTTGAGTGTATGTGTGTGTGTGTGAACTATATCTACATCTACAACAAATGCCACTATAACTCTTTATTCATTGCCCTTGTCTTCACTTGCCCTATTAAATTCTCCTTTTCCTGTAGAAATTGATGAAGAGTTTGAGTTGTATAAGGAGAAGGCATTGTGCATGGAGGAGTATCACTTGGTGAAATCACCATGCCCTCAACCATGAAATGTTTCCTTGCACCACGCAAAGAACATGCCATACTTTCAGAACAAACCTCAACTGCTCCTTCTGGTATTTTTGGTTTGAATCTCAAAAGCTTAGCATAGCTATTTAATAGGTGAAACATGTAATCATAAACAAACTTCATCTTTAAGTTATCTATGATGTAGTTGGTTCCTCCTTCTCCAATTTTTTGTGCCTGCAATTAATATTGTTGAAATCAATTAGATCAAGTCTTGTTTACCTTGGTAAGCAAGAGAATTTAAATGTATTAGGAAAAAAAGATTAGAGAAAGTAATTAACTACTCCCTCCGTCCCAAATTGTATGTCATTTTAGAAAAAATATTTGTCCTAAATTGTATGTCGCTTTACAATACCAATGAAAAATTAATGTTACTTTTCCTATTATATCCTTCACTATTTATTACTTTATCTTATTTCAATTCCTTCATTTATCTTTCCCATATCATTTATTGAGGACAATTTTGTAAAATAACTCATAATATCTCTTTCCCACACAATATTAATTACATTTCTTAATATGTGTGAAATGCCCAAAACGTTATACAATTTGGGACGGAGGGAGTAGTAAATATTGGCTAGAATGTAATTGAGTCCAATTAAACTAAGGCTATGTTTGTGTATGTAGGAACAAAGTGAATGGTTCAACTTCATTGTGGAACAAAACTTTTTTTTTAAAATTCGGTATCCAATCTATGAACCAACTAATCCGAGTGGGCGGATCCCACCGCCCACTTGTAGGAACCCCATTAAAATCCGTATGAACTTGCCCGCTGAAATTGGCATCAGGGGGAATCGAACCTGAAATCTTGAGAGAAGCAAACTCCAAGATCTCAAACCAACCACTAGGCCAACAATAAATTGGTTATTGTGGAACAAAACTATATTATCAGCTATAAATAATGTGCAACAAAACTAGCATATGTTTAACTTAACACAAATTTTTTCTCTTCTAAATATAGAAATCATTTAGTTGAAAATTGAGAAAGAAGATGATTACTTTGTCAAGGTGAGCATTCCCCCAATCCACTGCAAACTTAATCTCTTCACACATGTTTTTGGCACTGATAGGCCAATAGTGCTGCAAAGGTATCAAGCTTCTTGTAAAGAAATCATAGTACTTAGGCTCTATGAACATAGTCATGGAGTCACATGCTATTATGTACTTTTCACTCACAGACCATGTTGCCCCTTCTGCATAAATCTTGTACCTTAACATAAAACATAAAACATGAAACATAAATTTCATAGTTTAACAAATAAAAATCTCATACATCAATACAACAAACTCAAAAATGAAATAAAAGATTCAAAGTTACATGGAGTACTTAAAAAAGAATTTATTTGCATACCTATAGGTACATTGATTTTCCAATTTTGTGTCTTGGAAATTTTTCGATCTCTCCTTTTGCCATTGCTGAAAAGGAGCAAAAAAATATGAATATCGTCTTTGAAAAATTGATGCAATTTCTCTAAACAAAAGCGAGAGGCATAAGGTTATGTATTTACAATGTCATATATTCGAGCATTCCAATCATGTTCTTCGGAGGCGTTACACTTTTCGAGTTCTTTTCTAATGGGAGATACTGCTGGATTTCCCTTCCAAAATGCATAAGGTGTTCTATCCTTCCATTTGACATTCTTGTTGCCTTCTTGTATATTGCGCAATGTTGTTTCCCATGGTCTTATGTGGAGCTCAGCCCTAACATGAAAAAAATGTAAACTATAATTTTGTTTTCCTTTTATTTCACTTTAATTAGATGAAACAACAATGATATTAATCCTTGCATGATAGTTATGCTTCCATGCACAAATAATCATAAATCCAATTAAAGGGAATAGAAGCTTTACCAACCCCAGAAGGTCCAATCAGGAAAAACAATGTCAAGTGTATCTTCATCTCCACAATAATGAAAAATAGGTGGAGGTGACACATTTTCTGGCCCTTGAAATTTTTTCTTGTCCACCACATTTTTATCACCACATTGAAACATTAGCTCCAAATCAGGTATTTTTCCAGGGTATAACCTTAAAAGTTGTAAAATTCCCCATATTGTGAACACATCCCTTGTTTGATAAGATTTTGCAAATTTATCTATGTATGCTTTTCCATTCACAACCACAAGCCTAAAATGTGACATGTTTTTTCCACTTTCAACCATTTCTCTTGTGATTCCTGTTTTCTCCCATGGCTTAAGATCTTCATGGATCCATTTGAAGTAATTTGGACATGATGAGGATGGTGAATCATCATTGAGATGGAATGTTGTTGGGTAGGAAAATGGACAAGTTGAGTTTGAGGTTTCATTGTTGCAATTTAGTGGGAATTGAGGTTGTTGTTTAATGTTGTTTAAGACTTCTATTGTCTTGAAAATAGTAGTGCTTGTTACTTTGGACTGAAAAAACAAAAATTACATTGATTAGATTAATCAATCTCAATGCATACATAGATTAAGTATACTTTTGAAAAAAATGTTGAACTTACAAAAGAATTGTTGAAAATTTAAAATTTAAGACTAGACTGAAATGCCACACAACATGTGTTATTCCTTCGATCTATATATAGGTTGCCATAAGTCGCAAGCACGAAGAAATGTAACTAAAGAAATTGTAAATTTTGATGACAATTTTTTTTTTTTTTTTTTTTTTTTTGTAAATTTAGAACCTCTTGTCCCTATCTTAGGGTTAGTCCAATCTCCACTCCCCACCGACCGTGAGATTTTTCAATTTGATATCTGAGATACCCACCCTCTCACATTTCTCAATAATAATTCATCATTTCAATGGAGTAAAATGTAACATTAGTTTTTAACACCTTCACTCTCTCTTCATCAATATGTCACATACTAATGGGAGAATCATGACAATTGAGGGAAAGGAGACAAACCAACCAAGAAAAAGAATGTTAAAGATATGAATGAAGGGATAAAGTGAATAGAAACAAAAACAACCATGACCAAAGTATGTAACATCTATAACAAGTACACATTTTAAACACAAGAATCAATAGATATATGTTGTGAAATATGAGAGACTTACAAGATCAATTTCCAAGATAAAAGAGCTTGCAACAAATATAACGAGGATGATAATGGAGAAGGAAATCCATCTCGTCATTATGTTCAATGTGACTCATAATAGCCTCAGTGAATTGAATATGCGAAAGGTTAGCCTTAGAATTCTACAAGCTAATGGTGTGCCAATTGCATGATGCAACTGTTTTTATTTGTTTCTTAGTTATTTGATTAATTAAAAATTACTATTGTCAAAGGAGACTAAATATAGAGACTCTCTTTATATTTTCACTATTATCCTAACCACAATGGTACTAATTACTATGAATTTTTTATGGTGATATCATGGAGGTTGATTTCCATACATATTATCTAAAAAGTTATTATTTCTAACACTAACATCTATTGAAATAAGTGATGAGAAGATAGATTTTTAATATATAGTTATAAAAACCTAAGGATGGAGAGGGGTTTGCGGGCTCAAATTCGCGTCAAAATATAACAAACGCTCGTCATAGATTTATATTTGTTTTAGCTTATGCAAATACTCGACTCAAAAATAGATTCCGACCCTCTTTGTAACAAAAAAAAAGACTCGATTCAAATTACCTAGAATTTGATTTAACTTTTAAATATCCATATTCTAAATAAAAAAGTATTATTTTAAAAACAACTTGGCTACCTTTTTATAAGCCAAATAATAATTGTCCTACGACAAAAAGATTTCCTAGATCAAAAAATAATAATTGAGCTGAGTTGACCTAAAACACAAGATGTGCCAAGCACACATTCTAACTTCGGAAAATGCTTTCTTGTGCATAAGTATTTAGACACTAAATGTAGACATACATACATACTTGACAAAAAGTAGAGAGGGAAAATAATTAAATACTATTTATTTTTTAAAATATTTACATAAAATATATTTTATGTGTGCCTAAGTCTTGTGTCTAAAAGATTGTGTCCAAACAAGTTTTTTTCACTAACTTCAATATAGTTAATCATAAACAATTTATTTCGAACTCAATCATAACCAAATAATTTTTCATCAAAAACAAAATCATAACCAAATAATTTTAGAACTTCAATCATTTTTAAAATCTCATTTTTCAAATACTCATCTGACACGTGTTAAATTATACATGAATTAATTATTTTTTTTAGGTGATGAATTAATTAGTTTGACTTGTTCAATATTTGATAAATTGATTTGTTTAATTAATAAACAAATTAAAGACCGAGTTTGCTTAAATGAGCCAAATTCAAGTCATACAAGTTCGATGTTAACTACATGTCGAAGTGACCTTAGTGCACATATAGTAGTCATAAAAAAAAAACTCGTATTCTGTAAATAAAAATAAAAATAAAAAAATAACAAAAAACTAGTGCATTATTGTGTGTTCTCACTCTAGTTTTAACTTTTTTTAATACATATTGTTCCGATTGAAGCAATCTTAATACTATTTTGTTTCAGTGTTAAATGTGTAAAAGAATTAGAATGAAAGATTTTATGTAGTAGTTTCTGCTAAACTAAAAAATTATTATGCTCTTTTAATCACTTCAATCATTCATACCAACATAACTCGATTGTTCAAACCAACAATTGAGTGTGTGAGAGAGACAAACAAAATTTGAGTTAGTACTTCCAAAAAAATCAGGAAGCAACTAACAAAGCATCAAAAGTTATATTATAAACTAAGAGAAAATTAAATTGATGAAAAAAGAGCATGATTAAGAAGATGATTAAGAGATAGCATATGACTTACAAGGTCAATCCAATGGATGATGAAAGTGCTTAGAGCAAATAAAAGCAAAAAGATGAAGGAGAATAAGGCTGAAGTTGAAACCCATCTTTTATTTTTGTTGTATGCTTGATGAAAGCTTTGACTACTGGCCATAGATAGAGATTAGAGAGTTCCACTTCTACCCCACCTTAATTATGTTGATTTATACATTGTTAAGACTAAATATATGCACCAACTACCTCAGATAATGGATCTTGACCATATTTTTATTATATTAATCAAGGTTTTAAGCTTGCTTAAGAACGACTTGTGGAACGTGAAATAGTTTAATCATGTATATTATATGGTGCTTAGTTACATGCAATTTGGTTTTAAGAAAAATTAGGCTACGGCCTAAGTGGCAAATGGATGGCATTTTTTATTACAAATAAAAGGTTTGATTTTTTTTTTTTTTTTTGGTACATTTAATTTGATGGGGTTCGAGTTTGTACTTGCAATTCTCCACTTTATGTAATAGTATGTGTCTTGCTACGAGTAAATACCAAAGTTCGTCTTTGAATTTGCAAGGACCAATCAAATTCGTCTTCCAATTTATTGAAATGTCTATTTCGTCCCTGAATTTGTTAAATGTCAATCAAATTAGTCTCTCTGTTAAGTTGGCATGTTAACGGTGCTGACGTGTATCGTTAATCACTCACAAGACTTGTCATGTCAGATGTCACACAAGAAAGGAGTAATTTGGCCGAAAGTGACAAAATTTTGAAGGACCAAATTGATTGATTTACATAAAATTTGAACTCACTTTTGCAGAAAAATGGTTGTTATACAACGGCTCTTTCTTCCCCAAATCTATAAAATTGGAACCCCAATTTTACAATTTATCACCTAGAGTCCAAAATCCCCAAAATTTCTTCCATTAATTGATGACAACGTTCTTCCCCAATTCAAAAAACTTTAAAACCTTTTTTTTTTTTATTGAATTCGAATCCAAAAATCCACAAAATTTGTTCAAGCTTTGGTGTTCAGAAATGATGGGTGGTGGGCGTATGGGTAAAATCAGCTATAATAGTCTGTCTTCATCTTCAAGCTCTATGCTTAATGGTGATGTGAGAGTACTTGAATGTTGGTGTCCCATAATTTGTGCTGTAAGAAAAGCCAACACTTTAAAAAACCCGGGAAGGTTTTTCTATGTCTGCCCTCTGCCAAAGTTTTGTTTAACAATGGTTATGTGATGTGTGAATGGTTTGTTTAAGTTCTACTGATTTTGAATTTTCTTTGTACAAGATGATGGTGAAAATTGTGAATTTTTTGTCTGCGTCGATGAAGCAAAAGAACTAAGTTATTTTTAAAAAACATTGGACTTGGTGTTGGTCATAGAAGAAATGCAAGGTTGATGAAAAAGGTTCAGTCCATGGTTAAGTCTAAGGATAGTGGCAGTGAAGAGGTTTGAAGGACAAGGTTGATGGACAAAGTTGACTGTGTAGGAAGTGAGCTTAGGTTGATTAAGTATTTAATAGGAGTAATTTGTTTGTTTAAGTTGTTTAACATGCTACTGTATTGTGCTAATTCTGTGTAATATTGTAATGAAAAGAGGTTGAAAATGAATGAATGCAACCATTTTGTCAAAATCTTTCCATCAAATTGGTCCTTAAATTGTTTGTCTATATATCAAATCGATTCCTACATTAGTGAAAAATATCATCAAATAAGTCCTTGAAGTTTTTAAAAATATGACAATGTGATCCTTGGTGCATATATGTGTTGAACAAAGTAAAAAGTAAAGAGACACAATTTGATTGTTGAAAATACAATCATAAGTCATACATTTGATGTTTTTAAACATTACATAGCAAAAAAAAAACATTACATAGCCATAAAGTTATAGGTCATACATTTGATGTTCTTAAACATTACATAGCCAAAACAAACAACCCAACTAGGGACATAATTTAAACAAGTCCAAAAGACAAAATCATAATTTAATAAAATCTCTAAGAACTTCAGGGGTTGGGATAAACTCCATGAATTTAGGTTTAGTAGAACCGGATTGTCCAAAACTTGGATATGGTACTCTAATAACTTCAGGAGCAGTTGGATTTTGTGGAGCAGGACCCATAACTGGTGTTTGGTTAGGCCTCTCTGTTGAAAAATAATTGGTCCTCTCATGTCATACCTCCTTGTACTCACTCCCTGCAATAAAATCAATAAAATCAATCCCTAAATTATTACAATATCAATCAAATAAGTCTTTAAATTATAACAATATCTATCAAATCAATACTTATTTTTTGAGTCATGTCTTATTTTTTTAACCAAACATAAAAACATGAAATTTTTAAGTCATTAACACAACACTCAGAAACAAACAACAAAGCAAGCATCAAATGAAGTTTAAAGTTGAAAACGAAAGGATAAAAACTGAAAATGAAAAATAAAAAAAAAAAGGACACAAAAATGGATGAAAACGAACAGAGAAAAAGAAAAAGAAAAAGAAAAAGAAGAGGAACGTTGTTACCTTAACCACAGACGAATTCTTCCTTCAAAAAGTTATCTTTTCCAATGTTGATCGCCGGAGATGATGATGATTTTGGAGAGGTGAAGAAGGTGAAGGTTTTAGCGGGAAGGAGAAAGATCAGGGACGTATTTGATGTGTCCGAGTGAAATGTGATTATGGAAGGTATGGGTAATAGAGGGGTAAAATTGAAAAAACAGAAAAAATTGAAATTGAAAAGTTAAAACTAATATTTTTAGCGTTTTCATCAAATTGATCCTTGTATTTCATTTTATCACAAAAAAAAAAATTATGCATATATATATATATAATTCATTTTATCATAACAAAAACATGCATTTCATTTTATCACAAAATAAAATGGATATATTTTGAAAATTGCCAACATTCATGCATAATAATATTAAAAAACGAAAATAAAATTATCATGATATTATTTATTTTTTCAGATTTTCAAAAAAAAAAATACTTTATCAAACAATTAGCATATTTTACATACAACACATCATCAACATGTATTATAGTGTTATGAGGAAAAAATATCACTAACTTGTTGAAGCTTTACAATAGAAATCTGCAATGCAATCCAAAAACAGCAAGAGTTGGAGCAAAAGCTAACAACAGGAGGCGGATAAATAACACAGCTGCAAATAACAAACAAAATAAATAACATTAATAAGTAGTAAAATTTAACATCATGATAAAACATATAACAAATGAATAATTTTTTTACCAAATAATAGAAGTTTGATGAATGTTTTGTATGAAGGTGTTGTGTTTTAAGAGAAGGAAAATTTCTAAGGGTTTTGCAAATGTTAAAACCGGTGCTTCTCTTATATAGGGAAGGGAAAAAACCAGGGCCTTTCCCAGGGACAAGTCCGTCGGAAATCCGGTCAAAAACTAGCTTAGGTAGGCGCAGAAGTAGGTGCAGAACGGGTTGAAAAAACCGACGGAATTGTGCAAAAAGCGAGGGGTTCCGCCCCTGGCAGGCTGGCAACGCACAGCTTTTGGCAGGCCCTTGTCAAGTCAACTGGGAAAAAGCAGGGAATCCTTTGAATTTCGGAAATCGAGGGGCAGTTCCCTGGCTTTTTCCGTCGGTTTTCTCTGACATAGATAAGATTCCCTCAGATTTTAAAAATTCAATCTGGCGCCTAAAAAAAAGCGAGGGATTTTGGCAAAAAGCGAGGGGCAAATCCCTGTCTTTTGTGCCACTGGTTTTCCTTGGTATTTTCCCTGGCAAATTTGCCAGGGGTTTCAAACCCTTGTCAAAATCCCTGGCAAAAGGTCATTATTCTTGTAGTGGTACACGTGGCTTCCTTGTTGACACGTGTACAACACAACACAACATGCAAGACGACATATCAGCATCAGTAATGGAGCATCTGGACGGAGGGATGAATTTGATTGACGTTTGTTAAATTCAAAGACGAAATAGACATTTCGATAAATTAGTGGACGAATTTGGCTGACCCTTACAAATTCAACGACGAACTTAGGTATTTACTCGCTGCTAAACTTTTATAATTAAAAAATATATATGATATACTCGTGTTATTTTTATTCAAACGCTCTTGGCTTATATTTTTTTTTTTGTTTAAATATCGTATGAAACATGCATCATGGCATTTGTGATCAAATTTATGGATGACTACTTTTTTAAAATAAGTTAATTTTTGTTTAACTATCGTATTATGAAACATACATCATAGCATTTGTGATCTAATTTATGGATGACTACTTTTTTAAAATAAGTTAAATTCCAACTTTGGCCATTGGTGTCTTAAGTTTTTTTTCCTTCTAATTTTGTCATTCTTAAACATTTTAGTCCTTAAGTTTTACATTTTCACTTTGGTCTCTCAGTTATAAATGTTAGAAACTATTGTCTCTTAAGTTATAAATAGTAGACATTGAGGAAAAAGATCATAGAGTCGTTATGTAACTTAAGAAACAAAAATGTCTAATATCTATAATATAAAATGATAATTTCCTCAACATCAACATAATTTTTTTGGTCAAAAAAGTTACATTTTATAGCAAAACCAATGCATCTAATTATTTAATTAGGAAATAAGAAATTGGTAATATGGGGAGGCATTCTTTTTTTGGTGCGTAATTGAACTGTAAAAAATAAAAAAAGCTAGAGCAATATGTGAGAGGGTGTTGTAAAATTTGGAGTATCTTACTAATGAGATAAATTTTAATTTGTCATTACATATATTATCTCTCTCCTATTATTAGTGCCAATTTTACCCAAATTAAGTAAAGTTATAAAACCATTTAAGTTTGGCACTAGGTAGAATCAAATAGTTCTTCATAACATGGCGAACTAAGTTTAAATTTTGACTAGAACTATACATAGTTTAACTCAAATGAAAAAAAAGAAGAGCAGGCCAAGTTAGATTTCTCAATTTAGAATGTTAGTTTCACATAGATTATGAATTGATAAAATAATGAATATATAAGAGAGCATATAACTTTAAAAGGCCATGAATAACCACACTATTTCATTGTTGAAGAGATCAAGTTGTGTGATCTCCACCCCTCTGAAAAAGACCTTAGCACTAACAGTTGTGTTGATCTTTCTAATGTCTTTAGATTTTCAATTGAGATTTGGTTTTTGTCTCTTTTCGTCATGGTTCCACCCCCATCCCCAATATCATTTATGTATATGTTACATATATACATATACATATATATGTACTTGACCACATTTTACCTAAAATAAACCAATAAGTATTTTAAAATGTATGGTATGTTAGAAAAATTAAGGTTCATATATTTATAATTTGTTTAAATAGTTACACCGAATTGAAATTCTATTTCAATAATAGAAAATTAATTTACTAAATAATTGCAACAACTAGCTAACTATTTTGGCAAGAATTAGCTACATATATATTATTTATATTATTATAGTTGCAAAGTCAGGAAAAAAAATCGGTTGGATCACAAAAATAAACTACAATATATACACAAAAGTTATGTTTTAATAAATATTAAGCACAAAGTTTATTATCAACAAAATTAAACTACATACCTTAAAAATTCAAAATAATCATTTACACATTTCAAGTGTGATAGTAAAGCGCATTAAGATGGAGAAGATGGTGGGCCACAACATAATTTTATTTAAAAGTCAAACAATTTTAATAATTTCCTCAATAAAAAGATTTAATCTCTTCTTATATATTAAAGTTAACCCGTAAGCTCTAATTTTAACATAAACCCTATTGCATAATTTTACTGTTTTAACCCTAATGCTCACACCTAATCTCCTATTTTCATGAACAATCCTAATGCTCACACCTAATCTCCTATTTTCATGAACAAAGCAAATCGGCATCGCTTTATTTCCCCTATTTCTTCAAAACAAATCGCCCTATTTCTTCAACAAAACAAATCGCCCTATTGGAATAAAAGGGTTTTGAAAGATTATAGCAACATTTTTTTTGTTAATATTACACTTTTCATCCAAATTAAAACTGAACTCTCTTTGTTAAATATCTACCACAAAATGCACCAGAATTTTGCAATCTATATAAACAGGTGGAAGAAACATTTCAACAAACAGTTAAAGGGTATCATTTACGGTAAAGGCCAAATATTCGATAAAAGGAAAATTATTTAAATAAAACATTTTACATGTTGAGGTTAAGAATGAGCTATTTTTAGGTACATAATATAACATTAACATATAATTTTTACAAAAGAATGAAGTAACATTTTGTCAAAAAAAAAAAAAAAAGATGAAGTAACATACCAATAATATAACATTGACATATAATTTTAACAAAAGAATGAAGTAACACACGATTGATAAAAATTAATATTTTTAAGGTGAATAAGTGTGGTGTCTGAGGTTCGAATTCCAACATCTGCATATATTTGAGACCACATATTTCATTCTCTTTGATATGCATTGAGATTTGTTTTTGTCTACTACATCTACAATGTATATGACCCGTGCAGCAGCACGGGTGGAAAGTCTAGTTTTTATGTAAAGTGTTGTGGCTCACCCGAACCCTAGGGTGGCTCCGCCACATATTATTATCATTTCGTTTCAAAAATTTGTTTATGTAAGCCGGCCCTAGTTTTCTCTCTCTAGATTTTCTCTTTCAGTTTCTTCATTGAGGGGTGGTTTTGGGTCAATTCTTGACCTGAAATCACCCCTCTTCGTCTTTTTCTCTTTATTTCAATCTAAATAAGTGTTTTTCACATAGATCTAGGTTTTTTCTTTTTGATTTCATCATCTAAGTGTGGTGGTTTGTTGTTCATCGTCTTGTGCGACATTGTTTGATTTCCCATTTTCTTGCGGTGTTCATCTGATTCATATTGAAGATCGATTATTCAATTAAAGATTTGGGCGTCAACGTTGCAGATCCGGAGGCCATGGATACTCCGGTCACTTTAGTTTTATCATATATTTTTGTAGGCATTATGCCGTTATATGCTATTAACTTGGATGATGTGAGTTTGTTCACAGATTCATCCTTTACGTTTTTAGCGGTGTTGAATGATGTAATCTCTCAATTTGAATGAATGAATATCATTTTTGTTTTTGTCAAAAAAAATTGTTTATGTATGTTCCAACAAATATTGAAAATTGAAAACATAAATGAATATATATATATATATATATATATATATATATATATATATATTCTTTCTTTTAATAGGAAAATATATAAACAATGAGTATAAAGTGTATACCAATATATTATAATAGAACACAACTTATACGAATTAAAGATAATTTTAGGATTCAATGGTTATCTGTCATTTCGTCTACCTATAAAAGAAAAATACGGATCGTGTATAATCACAATTAGAAAATTGAAAGTATGACCTCCTATCATCACTAGATATGATAAACAATATGTTAGACAACGTTTTGATTTTGTACTATAATTGTTTTACAATCAAAAACTGTTAATTAAAAATGATCTTATTCGATCTAAGGTTGAAGTGGATGAGTAACAGATATAAAGAAGTCAAAATTGACCATCACTTCAAATAGATAATACTAACAACATTAACATTTTATTGTTCTATAAAGATATTCAATTTCTTTAAAAAAAATAATAAAAGATATTCAATTTTGAAGTGACAATAATACAAATAGTCACAAAGCTATCTTACCTTCTTACGGCGCCTCTTCCCTACAATAGAGGTTCATGTACCAAATCTTGGACTTTATTTATTTTTTGGTGCAAAAATGCTGGTTTTCTATTATCATCATAATTAAGCACCTTCAGTCAATAAAATAATGTGGTCTTTTGTGGACACAATTGCCTCTAAAATAAAGTACAGTCTAATTGACTAATTTCATTGCTTACCGATATGTTAAAAGAATATGTTGCTTAAAAGGAACTACACTACAGATTGCTAATTAGCACATAATATGGAACTGAACACATGCAAAAATTTAGTGCAACCTGTCTTAAACATCATTTTAAGGAAAGCTTCTCACATTAAACCTAATTTATTAGTAATTAACTATTCTAATGTTGTCAAGTCTTAACGCAAAGGAACTTTGGGGTAAGTTGGCCCTTGGCAGAAACATCATATTCCAGAAAGGTATATACATGCATGCAGATTAGTTAATTTGAAGTTATGAGAATGATTTTTTTGGTGAAGTTAACACTATAACATCAAAAGTGTTGTAAGTAACACCCCACTATTTGTATAGTGGCATCAAAAGTTCAGTCCTCATAATATCATCAATTCATCAAATTAACAAGAATACATTTAATCTAATTTTATCCTACCTTATTTTAAGTGTAACACCCCACAAAATGTAACACTTAAGACTATCACATGATATCAACAACTTTGTTTGAATGTTAAAGATGCCAACGATAAAATAGTATATGTAAGTCTAAGATGTTGCAAGCATTACTAGATGAATTACTATTGATCATTAATCAGTAATCAACAATTTAAAAATGAATCAATTATTAAGATTAAAATTAACTTTTTTAAAAAATGTCAATTTCATGACTGCACCGTAGAAGCTCCCTTTGAAGTTTACATGCAAAGACTTTGATTTCGTTTATTTTCTTGTAATTTAATTAAAATTGATGTGAGTATAGTTTGACGTTTAGCTTCGCTCAGCTACAAGAGCTAGATTAATACTCCCTCCATTCTTTTATAATTGTCATTTTTGCATATAAAATTTGTTTCCAATTAACTGTCGTTTTCAAAGTTCAATGTATCATCAAATGTGGCTTTACTTATATTACCCTTATATATTTATTGCTGAGAGAGAAATATATGGAATGAAGTATTAAATTATTAAGATTATTATAGAAAAAAGATAAATTTTTGTATCAAAAGTAGTAGAAGTATTTGTTGTCTTGGTTTGTGTAAAAAGTTAAAATGCGACAATTAAAAAGGAACAGAGGAAGTACCTTTATACAAAATGTTAAAGAGTGCCTCATGAGGCACTCGTTAACATTTCCCATTTTTTTAAGATCTTAAATAATAAGTTTTAATGAAAATTTGTATATTTAATGTATTGAAAATTGAAGTATTTGACTTTTTAAAGAATAATTTCTTAATTTTTAGTCGTTAGAGAATATTTTAAAAGAGAAATGATATTTATACAAATATTTCTTAAGAACTTTTGGAACAACCATCTATTTCATACTCACATGTCGTTTCATTCGCTCTCTTCTTCTTTCTCTCACAATTGTAATTTATCCAATAAAAAAAAAGAAAAAATGGTTGTTACAAAAGTTGTCCAAAATAAGATGTACAAATATCACCCCTCATTACAAAAATATTATTTAGTAAAACTAATATTTTATTCTAACGCTACTTTTACGACGACTTCACAAACAATTGATTCAGATCCTCTTAGAAGAAAAAAAACAATTGATTTTGAAATTTCTGAGAGTAAAAACAATTGATTTTGAAATTTCTGAATCTATTGCCTGTGAAGTCGTTTTCAAACAAATGAAAGTATGCATTGAAATGCGATGCCCCCTCTACTAGATATTTCCGAAATACATTAGTAAATTATAGAATAATAGTTACTACTTTTCTTCTATTATTACAGGAGAATAACTATTACTTGTTAAAGGCAAGGATGATGCATGTGTTTTGAATTTTCTACAATACTTTAGTAGTACATAGAATAAACCAATACTATATTTGTATTGGGAATTGTCATTAAAATTCTAGAATGTAGTATTTATAATATATTTCTCACACTTATAAATAGGTAAATTTACGTAAAATTGCATTCAGATGTAATGAGAATGACATTGAAGGCTTCAACATAGTCACTAAACTACCATAATTCCTTCACCAACTATATAATTGATATTAGTGATGGTTTTAGTGAGGAAATCATTATAGAAGAATCAGTTCCATGTCAAATTTCATAACAAACATTTAACTCATCAATTTACAAAGGGATTTAATGAGGGATGTTTAAACCATTCTCTCACTGGTAATTGGTAATTCAATATTTGTATTTAATACCGAAATCCGTTCCTAAATCCGTCACAATTAGTTATGGAATTTTGTTCCTCCCTAAAATCCGTCTCTAATTTGCGTTTTTTTAATAATGATAGTATATCTCACCTCTTAAGATAAGTTAATAAGTAATGTGTTCCTTCTAGTCTCATATTGCATTTAAATCAAAGTTGCGTTAAGTGACATAGCAAAATATTAATTGTGGTCACCAACCACTCTCTTAAATTGTTCATTTTGCACACCGACTTCTACTATACTATTAAACTAGAAAATGTGAGGTCTTAGGCTCATATGCAAAAGAAGTACATATCACGACTCGGCTGTATAGTAAATCATTTTGTAATCTAATGATCAGTGCTATAGTAATTTAAATTACTTCAAATTATGTGGTCCAAAGGAAAGAAACTAATAGAAGGTATGTATGTTCTCTCTATTCTATTTCTCAATCATGGTTGTGTGATATCCAGTGACATGTGTTCATTCTTTTGCAAATAAATTTTCAGTAGCATCTGATTCAATTTACTCTTTAATATGATTTTGTTATCTCATGACATAGACTGTTTGAAGGTAGAAAGTAATTTTAATAATTTTGTTGCCTCATATTTACTTTCTTATTTAAAGTTTGGCTTGATTTACATCGAGAGAGAGGCAAGCAGTTGCCTATATATTGTTACTTTCACTGCCAATGTGAATTTGGTGTCAGCCAACATTAATGAAATAATCAGTTTGAGTCGTGAATTTTGTTCATGTTACTTTTCTCTGTCACTTCTTGCACTATCCATCTATTTTCTTTTAAAAAGTTTCATGGTCTCTTGGTTTCTTGAAATTCCAAGGTTGTTCTATCTTTCTTTCTTATTTTGTTACATTATTTTTTTAGGTCATGAATGATGAGTACAAACATTTTTCTGAACACTTTATCCAGATTTCTGTGTAATTTATAGTGGTTAATGGTTTTCATGGTTGTTTAGTATTATTTTAGCATTTGATTATAGCCATAAAAGGAGCGATTATGAGTAGTTTATAATGAGCCTATCAGTATGCTTTCATTACATGTAGTTGAATTTTTTAAGATATTTAAATGAGAAATATTGATGTATAGAAATCTTCATGCATGCAACAATCAATGTTTTAAAAAGCTTTTTCACTATAGACAAAATAAGTGTCTGCATAGCTGCCAAAGGATTACTTTTCTTCACTATAGGAAAATAAATTATTTATGTTGAAAGACAATTTAAATTTTCCTTTTCTTCACTCAAATAGTAATTCTTTAGGCATTTTTTGTTATGGTAGGTAAGTGTAACAAGCCTTTAGGCTATTTGACATAGGAGATTTATTCGCAGCTTTTCAAGTTTATATTGTATCTAAATGTATGCAGAAATCATACATTTAAGGAAAAAAAGATGACGATGATGAAGAGAACATATATCACGATAAGTGATATTTTTTAATTTTAATGTATTCGATAGGCAGGTTATGGGGATTGTATCAACACCACTTGAAATGTAGTATATAAAGAGGTGTTCCAAAATGTGTGAAATTAGACGTAAAAAAAAATGTGTGAACAACTGTTATATGTCCTAAAAGATAACGTAGTTTATGTTGAATTGTTTCCTTATCTATGTAATGAATCATATTGCAATCTATTAGAGCGCCTCCAATGGTGAACTCACCCAAAGTTATTTTGTGGGTCCTACTAATGTCACATCATTTTGAAGCAACTCACTTATTTTTTACTTCAATGGTGCAACCTTAAAAACTCATATTGGGTCCCACAATTTTATCTCACATACTAATATTATATTGGTATTTATTATATGTATCACAACTCTTTATTCATGTTGGGCCCACATAATAACGTTACTTCAGAAAATAACGGTGTAGTGGGGGACCCCAATGGTAAAACCAACAAAAGTACCATGACTTTGGGTACTCCAGACTGGCGGACCAAGCAAAATTCCAACCGCTGGAGGTGCTCTTAGCTTCTCCATTGTTCATGACCCATGCGGCAGCAAGCAATTGTGTAGGCGGTGGGACTATGATTTTATATTTATTTATTTTATTTTTTATGTAATGAATATATTCGGAACTTTTTTAGCTTCTCCATTTTTAATGTCTCGGGCGGTAGCACGGGCAAAAGACCTAGTAGTGATAGTATATCTCACCTCTTTAAGATAAGTTAATTAGTAATGTGTTCCTTCTAGTCTCATATTGCATTTAAATCAAAGTTGCGTTAAGTGACATAGCAAAATATTAACTGTGGTCACCAACCACTCTCTTAAATTGTTCATTTTGCACACCGACTTCTACTATACTATTAAACTAGAAAATGTGAGGTCTTAGGCTCATATGCAAAAGAAGTACATATCACGACTCGGCTCTATTTAAGTTCAAACCCAAAACAAAAAAAAAGAAGTGAGGAGTTCAGGTAGCCTAATATCTCGACCCTCTTTGGTTCAAATTCAAATATTGTCGCAAACTTTTGGCCCCTAAGACTCAAGTTTAGACATAGCAAACAAACACATGTGATTAATGAAGATTATGACTTGTAACTTATGAGGCTCATCTTAAGTATACGCCCATGAAGAAAAGTGCAACTACTAGAGCAAGAAGAAATCCATGCCATAAGTCTTCAACAAGAGCGACAAGGAGACTCGCATGCAACTGAAAATAAAAAAAGATTCATGTCAGAAGTCTTAAACAAGAGTGATAAGGAGACTCAAACAAATTAAGAGAATTAAGGAATTCTTTTTTGAGGGGAGAATTAAGGAATTCTTGTTCTTTCTAAAAGTCTTCAACAAGATAGACAATAAATTCACATGCAACTAAGCCGCAAGAGTGATCATTGTTAGAAGTCATTAACAAAATTAAGGAGCAAGAAGCCTTTATAAGGCTCACGTTTTAAATAAGTACGACAAAGAGACTAATAATAAATATCCTGACAAGAGGTGTAACAAAATTATTATCACGAAGAAGTTAATATTTTTCAAACACAATCTAAGTGTTGTCATATCTTTGTTTTGTCTTAAATGTGTTTTTGGTTTCCCTATTTTAACATTTTTGTAGAGTGGTCACTATATTTTAAAATTTGACAGTTTCGCTTCCTTCATCGAATATTTGATCTCATTATGATGTGTTTTAAATGGGATTTTTAAGGTTTTTTTTTTTTTTTTTTTTACAATTTTGTCGATGTTGATCTTTTTCCATCATCGAATCATATAACACGTCATTTAAATCATATCACATTACCAATTTTATTTTAAGCAAAAATATAATAAATAAAAATAAAGAGATACAAAGATTAGTGGGAGGTATTAAACTTGACCAAAGTATAACCCAAATGGGAATAACACAATACAATACAAATGATGAAAATAGTCATATTTTAGTGCAAAAATAAGATGGAGGGATCAAATCCGCAAAACGATAAAAATAGGAGGACTAAAATCGCAATTGAGGCCTAATTATTTTTTCTTAAATAATGGCTCAAAATTAGTAGATATAATACAAAATATTTATTTACGTTAAAATAGAGTAAAGTGTAATACATGTTTATTCGATAAAAAAAGTGATTTATAAAAATATATATTACAAACGAGCCAAAGGAGCCTAATTAAAATATAAAGGAAAATTTCTTTTAAAATAAAATATAAATGTTGAGTGGGATGTGGTTGAAAAAAGAACGAGTAAACCATCAAATTAGTACATGTCTTTGTACCAAATTTTCAATTTGGTCACTGACTCTATTAATAATTCAAAATGGTCTCTGTCATTGTGAAGTGTTTCTTAGATTGGTCTTTGACTCTATTTGTTGTTTTGTATTTTGAGTGTTAATGACTCAATATCATTTGAATATTATTTAGTGGTTAATGGCATAATGCATTTTGGATCTTATTTGGTACGTTAATGGCTTAAAATGTAAAAAAAAATTAATAGAGTCAGGGACCAATTTGAGAAACACTTGATAAAGACAATGGCCATTTTGAGTTATTACTAGAGTCAGGGACTAATATGATAATTTGGTAGAAAACGGAGACCGATTTGTGGTTAACTCAAAAAAGAACATAAAGAAGGGGCTAACGTATAATTAAATAAAGATTGATGCACTGTTCAATTCTCTTCTTTCACTTCACCTGAGTCACACGCACAGAGAGACGGTGAGAACGAAGAAGATGGCTAGCGGCGGTTTGAAGAAGATGTTAACCTCTGCAATCAACGGAGGTCTGACTTCTGCACGAGCAACCATATTCGGTCATCAATTGAACCCTTCAGGGAAGAAATCTGCTCACAAAATTCTCCGTATGAAAATGTTTGGTGAAAAAGTTGCTCAATGGTACCCTCATGATATCAATGAAGATGACCCTAATGTTATGGCTCGTCAACAACAAGAGTAATTTTCCTTTTTTCTTTCTTTTTCTGATTGCTCACTATGTGTTTGTGTTTATGTCTCTGTGATGTTATTTTTTGTTTTTTTGGAGTTTTTTATGCGGGGTTGCGTTATTTGGATTGATAAAGCGAGTAGTGTTAAAAAGTTTAGTTTTTTTCAATTGGGTCTATGATGGGGTTTGGTAATTCAAATTGCATTGAGTTATGTAGTTAATAGAAAAATCTGCTGGGGGTTGCTCACTATGTGTTTGTGTTTGTGTTTGTGTTTGTGTTTGTGTCTTTGTAATGTTCTTTTATTTGTTTTTGAGTTTCTTATGTGGGGTTGTTTTATTTTAATTAATGGATGGAACAGTGTTGTAAAGTTCAGTTTTTTTAATTGGATATATGATGGCGTTTGATAATTCAAATTGAGAGAAGATAGGATTAGAAATGACAACATTAGAGAAAGAGTTGGGATAACACCTATGATAGAATAGATGGTGGAAACTAGAGTTAAGTGGTTTGATCTTGTTGAGAGAAGATTTGTAGATGTTGTAGTAAGGAGAGTAGATCACGTGGAGGATAGTCAGATCACTAGAGACAAAGGTGGACCTAGAAATACTACAAGAGAAACTATAAAGAAAAATCTAGAGATTAATGAGTTAGATAGAAATATGGTATGTGATAGAGCATTATGGCGTCGTTTGAACCATTAGCTGCCCCCACTTGGTGGGATAAAACGTGGTAGTTGTTGTTGATAATTCAAATTGAGTTATGCAGTTAATAGGAAAAATCTATTGCAATGAAAAATCTGTTGTGGATTTGTCACTGTGTGTTTGTGTTTATGTCTCTTTGACGTAGTTTCATTTGTTTTGAGAGTTTTTTTTATTTTTTATTTTTATTTTTTATGTGGGGTTGTTTTATTTTGATTAATTAATGGGTGGCATAGCATCATAAAGTTCAATTTTTTTTAGTTATGCAGTTAATAGGAAAAATAGGTTGTTATGAACTGAAATCCCATGTAATGGTAAAGGGGTTGAGTGAGTTTAAAGGGTGACTGTACAAAACAACCCTCGTATCATGTTTTTTGAGCAAATCATCAATTGCTTTTTCGATCTAGGCACGATCTTTTTGCACCTCACTACCACAAATTTGAATAGGTCCACATGCCTTGACTATTCATACACGTCATAAAAGAAACAAGAACTCGGTAACTATCGTTGACGTGAGTGATAGGAACACTCTCTTTACAACACTCATTGTTGACATTACCTTTTCTTGAAGAGAGCTTTGTGCTTAAACTCATTGTCCATAATATCAATTATGAGGCTTTCATTTTTCGAAAGAACAATGGGAAATGGACTCCTAATGTTGCCATTAATGGTCTAAATCCCTCCCACATTAGGCTGAAAGTTCAGCTTAGTAAGTTTTCTCTAGGCTGAACTTATTTCCTCAATCAAGGATTCATTGGTTTCATGGGATGATGGAGAATATGAAACCAGCTGGTTACTGAGTTGTTTTGTTAGCTCCTTTCCTTGGATTGGTTCATTTATCAGATCAACATGCATCATTTTAGTGGTCTCTTCCGTTTTGTGTATATGAACTGATCTCAACAATAATGGAATCTTCCGCTTCTTTTATTGCATCTAGGGCCTTGAGTCCAATTATAGCTAAGGTCAATGAGTGGCTGAGTTGTCGAATGGGTCAGCAAAAATGTGAAGTGCTCGTGAAGATGGGTATGAGAGTGAAGTGAAAAAATGTAGGGAGGGTGGGAGCTAGCTAGCTAGGTGTTAACTGCTTAGTAGAGGAGGAAGTGGTGAGGCAAAGTGTGAAATAGAGAGGGGTTGCTCGAGGAGGGTGAGCCAAAGAGGGATATATATGTATAGTCTTAGTATATAGTCACCTAATAAACTAAAGGGTTAAATATGTTTTTGGTCCCTATAAATATATCAACTCTTCGTTTTAGTCCCTCTAAAATTTTCCTTCGATTTTTAGTCCCAATAAAATTTTCAATCTTCACTTTTGGTCCCTCTTTTAAAGTAAACTCATATGTAGAATTCATATTATTTAATGAAATTTTCCAGAAAAATTCAAAATATTATAATAATCACTCCAAAAAAAATTCAGAATTTTTGAACAAAACATGAATTTAATATGAATTTTTATATCTTTTACGGTTAAAAATTCATATTTAATTTGTGTTTTGTTAAAAAATTCTAATTTTTTAAAGGAAATTTTTTTTAGAATATTTTACATATTTCTGCATAATTTCATTAAAAAATGCAAAATTTAAATAAAAAATAGGGACCAAAAGTAGTGATTGAAAATTTTATAGGGACTAAATGTTGAAGAAAAATTTTAGAGGGACTAAAACGAAAAATTAACATATTTATAGGGACCAAAAACATATTTAACCCTAAACTAAAATTACCTCATTCATGGATATTCTTAGTTTATTGTTTTGGTGGGAAACGGTGAAGTTTTCTCTATGAATGTTGGTTCCATTTTATTGATGTGTTCATTGATATCATCCATATTCACTGTACGTTAGACTACTTTTTTTGTCAATGTCAGATCTTCTTTGATATTCAATTTAGGTGAAGTATGTATATGGTTTTCCCTATGATATTTGGCATATTCTGTACTGGTTATCTTACATATATTTCAAACTCATTCAAGAATTTTGATACATTTGTTATTTTGTTCTATGTAGACGTTTATCGAAGCTTGAAATGTTGAAGCGTCGAGGTAAAGGCCCCCCTAAGAAGGGACAAGGAAAGCGTGCTAAAAAAAGCAACAAATAGATTATACTCTTGTCTTGAATTCATCCTATGGGTATATTGGTTTAAATCAAAGACTAGTTGTTGTTTCTGCAAACACTTTTGAATTTGATTTATTTGATCAGAATGACAGATTTCTTATTGACCTCTTCCTGGGAGAAAATTTGAGAGTTGAAACCGTCTAATTTGGTTGGAGATCTGTCTCTTTTGTGCCATTAACGTTTCATAATTTGATGTAGTCTACCTTGAATGTTTATCACAAGGTTATATATAAATAGCCTTTTTATTTTGTTATTAGTCTTAATGGTGTGTTTTGGTAAGCAGTTTAATTGCTTATTTAAGCGTTTATGTATGTTATTTCTATTATCAAAGAGGATCGTTGAATTATTTTCATACTAGTTTTAAACTGCTTTCATAAGCTATGTTGGGGTGATTATTACTATAAGTAAAATTGTAAATGGACATCTATTTTTTATAAGCTATTGTCATAAGTTCCACTCCATTCGTTCCAAAATACATGTCGCAGTCAACCACTGTACACATGCCGATACATAATTAAAAATTCATAATTATTCAGTTTCTTATCTAAAAGATAATTTTATGTAGGAAGTAATATTATAATGTCCTAAACATGTCCGCAATTTAAAAATTCAATGCTTGTGTCCCTTTTTTGAACTTTTTGTCTATTAAAAATAAAGGTAAAATATTTCTTTATTTTAGTACATGGATTAATGTTGGGAAAAAAGTTTGAGGGAAAAAATATATTTCAACTATAAAAAACAATGTCACGTCATCAACAAAATTCAAAACGGAAACAGGCAACCATATGGCAAGATTTCCTAACACATAGGAAGATTATCAAATTACACAGGTAAATTTGTGCTTTATATTATTACAAGGGTATTTTTCTGACGTACTTATATTATATGGACAATTTAAACAACTAACCCTATAAAAAAAATTATTTTTCCAAATTTTTAAGGAATTTTTTGTAATAAAGTATCCAAATTTATTTTTGCATAAATCATGCTTATTTACTTAACAAAACAATGTAAATATAATCTAATAATTTCACCCTAGAAAATACATTATTTTAACTCGAAATGATTTAAATCATCCACAAACCTCATTAACTTAGATATATTATTACTTGGGGATTCATTTTAACGGTTCTTATGACTTAGAAATTATCATAATCATATGATACAAACATACAGTCACATCACACGGGGTTTTACATAGGATCATATTTCAAACAAATTAACACACAAAAAAAAAAAAAAAAAAAAAAAACTCAAAAGCATGTATAATCATTTCCCATGATTTTGTAGTCTTAGAAATCAGACTGATTTTCGGTTTTCATAATCATACTAGTCTTATTTCAAAAAAATAATCATACTAGTCTTTAAAATTACATTCAATGCTTCTCCAATTTTAGGCTAATACATACATCCTATATTTTTTTCTTGACTTTGTAAAAGATTCTCGATAATTTTCTTAAGCTCTAATATTACTCAACTACTATTTCAAGACATATACAACACTCAACATTATTACTCCAAATTTCACTGTATTCACACAATTACTTTACATCATTCATTTTTTGACACAAACAAAACTTATGTCATTTCATTAAAAATAATAGTAGTAATACAACTTGGAATTACATCAAAAATAATGCGTGAAGCATGAGATAAAGTTGTCTTTACAAGAGCATGAGCGCTTCCGTTTGCTTGACGCCTAGTAAACATAACTTCATGGTTGATAAAATTTTGGAGTAAGACCCGCTCCCATGCTAATTATCCGATCAACGGTGAAAATTGTTGCGTCGACATTACATTTTAACAAACCAGCCCTGGGAGGCTGCCAAACTGTGGCATGTGTCTGCTGCTGAGTCATGGTGTGAGACTGTTGTACTCGTCTAGCCCATTCCCAAGCGTTGAGCACTACTTGTGCACGCTGCAAAATCTGATCGAGTGATTCAATTTTGTTTTTCCACAATTTCAAATTTCGTTTTTTCCATATACTCCAAGAAGTCATAGAAAAACTCATCAATTGCTCCACTAACAATCTCTGCCACATGCGAGTGAAAACATCACCAAAGCTTTCAGCCCCATCCATCAATTCTTCCAACAAAGACCAAATATTTACTTTCCTCCAACATGTTATACTATCCGCACAAACAAGAAATAGGTGCCAATTATATTTTGTATAAGATTGACAAATTACACAATTTGAAGTACACTCCACTCCTTTACAATTCAATCTTTGTCCAATCGGTAGACAATCCCTTCCAAGGTGCCACATAAAATGCTTAACCTTTGAGGAATCGGTAGAGACCACAACTTATTCCAAACACCTTCTACTTTCTACTCATCTCTATTAATCAACACATCTATACAAACGCGGTATGCACTTTTAACTGAATAAACACCTTTCTTATCAAACCTCCAAATAATTGCATCATTTTGATCACGGTGAAGTAAAGGGATTTTAAAATTTCATCAAAATCCATCAAATTAAAATTATGCCTAATCAACGGTTCATTCCAAGACCTAGTTTGAGAATCAATTAAATGACTTATAGTGGCTGTTGTTGCGGGTTGAATTGTTGGAGTTGATATATTTGGATTCGCCTCATTTCAGAGCCAAGGAGAATGCCAAATCAGAATACGTGAACCATCACCAATTCACCACCAGTAACCTATTTTCAACAATATTCGAGAAGACCATATGCTACTCCAAACATAACTAGGATTGTGTCCCAAAGACGCTCCTAAAAAATTCCCATTCGAAAAGTATTTAGCTTTGAAGATTCGAGAGACCATAGCATCCGGGTTGGTTAAGAAATTTCAACATTGTTTCCCCAACATTGCTAAATTGAAACCATGGATATGACGAAAGCCCATTCCTTCCTCATAGTAAGCCTTTCCCGACCCATCCATCGGATACCCCCACGCTCCTCATTTTTCATACCCCATCAAAAAGAATTCAACATTTTGTCAATGTCATCCGCTATAGAATGAGGGAGAAGGAACACACTCATGCAATATGATGGAATAGCTTGAGCCACCGATTTAATCATGAACAAAGATTAATAGTACTTTATTTCAGGGTTAATATATTTACCTCATCCATGACAAGCATGGAGCAATCTTTAATAACACAAACACCCTTCTTTGCGAGATCCAATATCCTTCCTAGTGTTCTAACTAGTAGATGAACTGGTTGATACAAAAACATTACGTCATCTTTCAGACTGGTACCACCTATTGTTACCATAACTTGGATTTTCAAATGCTTTCCAAGCTCTTTGCACTCTTGAGATGTTTGCAAAGCCAATTCTCTTGTTGGGACCAAGAGAATCAAGTTGACGCTATTTGAAGTCCATATGATAGCTAAAGTTTAGGCTTTAACAAAGTTGATTCTCTTGGTCCTAAGAGAGTTGGCTTTGCAAACATCTCAAGTGTGCAAAGAGCTTGGAAAACATTTGAAAATCCAAGTTATGGTAACAACAGGTGGTACCCGTCTGAAAGATGACATAATGCATTTGAATCAACCAGTTTATCTATTGGTTGGAACACCAGGAAGGATATTGGATCTCACAAAGAATGGTGTATGCGTTCTTGAAGATTGCTTCATGCTTGTCATTGATGAGGTAAATATATTAACCTTGAAATAAAGTACTATTAATCTTTGTTCATGATTAAATCGGTGGCTCAAGCTATTCCATCATATTGCATGAGTGTGTTCCTTCTCCCTCATTCTATAGCGGATGACATTGACAAAATGTTGAATTCCTTTTGATGGGGTATGAAAAATGAGGAGCGTGGGGGTATCCGATGGATGGGTCGGGAAAGGCTTACTATGAGGAAGGAATGGGGCGGAATGGGCTTTCGTCATATCCATGATTTTAATTTAGCAATGTTGGGAAAACAAGGTTGAAATTTCTTTACAAGTCAGTTTTGTGGGATTGAGCTTGACCTAACCCAAGTCAAGCAGCAAATGTCCACTCTTGAACGCGAGGGGTTGTCTTGATAGTTCCACGGTAGATGTAAGAATAAATGTTTATAAGTAGTGGAAATCTCCCCCCTTACAAGACAACTTCACAGGGTTGAGTTAGACTCAACCGAAATTCTTAGAAGACTTGAAACTTGGATGAAGCGTATGTTGATTATTGATCCATAAAACACTTCTAAATGATGTGTAATTGTAGTAGCTAGATACATACCTTTGTTATGGGCGGCGCTCTTTACTAGAATATAGAAGTTGTCTTCGCCACCGCTAGCAATGTTAAGACTTTCCATTGATAGAATGAACGTAAAACCAGTTCCATTAACATTAGAGTTTTTAAATCCAATGCAGCTGCAGTTGCTCCAACAGATAGTTTGACAATCATTTATGTTATTGCTAGCATTTCCTATGGCTCTATTTGGTAAAAATAGCGGATAGCTGATAGCTTTTAGCTGATAAGCTAACTGAAGTGTTTGGTAAAAATAGTGGTTCAACTAGCTGATAAATGTAAAATGACATAAAGGGTATTCTTAATTCATAATAAAAATTATATCATTAATTTAAGTATTTGTAATTTTGTAAACTAATTTTTCTTTAAAAAAATACTTTAAATTTATTAATTTAATATATCCTATGTATTATAAATTAAATTAAATTTTATTCACTAAAATTTTATCTTATATTTATTATCATTTAAGTGTTTCCACTTTATAAAAAAAATAACATTTACCTCAAAAACAAAAAAAAAAGGTAGCACTAATAGAGTAATACTAATAACAGAGAATAAAGAAAATAACACTTACCTCAAAAAAAAAAAAAAGTAACACTAATAGAATAATAGTATTTTGTTTCGTAAAAAAAAACGAAGGTATATATTTTTTTAAAAAAAAAAAAAGGTCAGCTGATATATATACAAAAATTGGAATAAAGGGATAGTAGTCTTTATTACGTAGCTTATTATAAAAATTATAATGGATAAACATACAATTTAAATGAAATAATAAGGGTAAAATTGGAAGAAAAAGTGAGAAGCTATAAGCTATAAGCTCAAACGCTACTTGGAATAGATTCTGAAAAATAGCTTATAAGCTCGTGAAATAAGCTATAAGCTCATGGTAAAAAAGTATTACTTTTTTTGTCAAACGAGCTTATAAGCTATAAACTAAAAGCTAAAAGCTCTTTTTTGAGATTAACCAAACAGACCCTATATCGTTCAACATTTCATTTCTGAGGTAACCTGCATTGTACTGAAAGACATCACCGCGATTCCTGCAATTCGGCATCACCCCCACTTTTGGCACCCTTCATCTGTTTTATATCAATAACATGAACCAGCCCTTGCAATATCAATTTTTCCTCTGCTCATCAAACATCCTAACGCTAGAGGCAAACTAAGGCTAAATTTGATAATGCTATCAATAACTTGGTTAGGTTCACAATGCACATGATATAAAGAGTATGATGGAAAATTCCCGAATAAATCTTTAATTTGTCTAACCAAATTGTAGTAATGATGCTGCAAACTACATCCATTTGAGATAAGGGATAGTGTCGTCATCGAGTCAGATTCAATATCAATTTGAAGAAGAAAAAAAACCCACAATCTTAAAACTTAGTTTAGGGATGCAAAATGGGTTGAATCCATCGAGTTAACCGTCTTTTTTAGTGGAGTGGTTTGAGATTTTGAACTCGCTACTACTAGTAGAATGCCCTATCCGCCTAACCCACAAAAAACGGGCCGGTGATGGGGTGGGGCAGGTTGGGCCGTTGGATGTTAGAAAGAAACATTTTATTTTTAACTTTACTTATTTATTTATTTACTTATAAGTCACAATCAATCTTTTAATTTTCTCCTCTGTACAGTGGGGGGATTTTTTTAATTAATTTTATCACTTTTGTTTCATGACTTTAGCCTCATATTTTTAAGTCTTAACCGTTAGTCAATTGATAATTCAAGAAGTTTTCATTTTGAGCGTCTTATTGATTTATTGTAGATTTTTAGATTATGTAATTTATATGTTTGAATGATTATTTCCATAGTTTTAGTGGAGTCATTAGTTATTTATTTAGATTTTCTTAAAATGACTTTAAATTTATGTATTTTTACATTGCTTATGTGAAGTTTTTATTTAATAATATTTAAAAATAAAATAAAATAATTGACGGGTCAACCAGCTTATATGCTATAAAACGAGGCGGGTTGAGATTTTCAATCATACATCTCTAGTTGACCCACCCTCCTCTGCCCCTTTTTAGACGGGTTATTTGCGAGACGGACAGGACGGGTTGGCCCTTTTGTTTTTATGTTTTTTTTTGTCACAACATCAATAATAAACAATTCTTTTAAAAAAAAAAAGAAACAATAATAAACAATATTTTATATTTTATATTTTTTTTTTGTTCTATGTTGTGTACAAAAAAGATATAAAAATCCAGCCATGCCAGGACTCAAGTGGCTACCTTAGGCTGTGACTTTGGTAACAAAAACATCTAGTTACTTATAATTTCTTTTGACATGATCATATTACTTTTTATTTTGGACAAGAAGGATCATATTACTTATAAAATTAAAAATATAATAATGATAACCATTAATTTATCATTCTCTAAAAAACTAATTTTTCAAAAAATGTGAAAGATTCTTCATTTTATCCCATATTTCCCACCATCCAAACCCTTCCATTCCTCTCTCCTCCAAACTCGCAAACAAGACCTAAATATCGAGAAGTGAAGAAATGTGAATTGTGCTTGCATGTCACTTCTTTTAATATCTCAAATGACAATATCATTATTGTTAGACCGAACATCTTCACTTGAATTCAAATCTAAGATCTCGTAATTATGGATGAATTTTATGCAATATTTGTCATTTCGTCTAACTAAAAACAGTAAAGGTTTATACCGAGCGATCAAAGTTACCAATTGAGATGCCACAAATGATATGACTTTCTCCTTCATCTTGCATGATGTGTGTATCCATCCCTCCTTGATCATATTAACTTCTTGCGGCCAAAAATGAAGTTTCTGAATGAGTCCGTACACTGCACAAGTCAATAAATGCACCTTCCATTTCCATTAATGCTTTCTTTTCATCTCAGTCTTTCCCTTTGACATATCTCAGAACGTCACTGTATGTGTTGTTGATTCATTGCTCCAATATTTTTCTTGACTCTCATTAATGCAGTCACTATCATATTCACTGCATCTGTTCTTCTCTCCACACCATTTATGTGCAAATCAAAATCTTCAATTGTTCAATGCCACACTCTTTACCTCTTTCTGTAGGTTTTGTCCGACAATAATTCAATTTACTCAATTACAAGCAGAAAGACGATGCATTTGTAGTTTGCTTCCAACATTTTATGGACACATATTTTGTGACATTTATATTTTTTATAGTCCTATAAAAAGTGCATATTAAGCTAGATTGGTAGCTAGTGGTTGAGAGCATACGCGATAGATCTAATAACCAATCTGAATTTGACAATATCAAATTAAATGCATATAGAGTCTTGTATGGGCCGTTCTTGAGCATGTGCATCAAGTTCTATAGAGTTACGTCTCTAATTTATGGGGGCCTCAAATATTTGTAGGGCGTAAGAGTATAATTGTTTGGATGTAGGATATAATTTTCTTGTTATATATAGTAGGTAAATTCAAATCAAACACTTATTATCTAATAAAAAAGAGTAAATGGACAAGATAGGCTCAACCCAACTCACACACACTCACAAACAAACCAAAAACGAAATCAAGATAACGTTTTTTAGGGAGAATAACACTTGTTGTTCAAATTATCTCTATTTTTATTTATTAAGAATCCATTTTTAATATTAGAGTTCCCATTTTGATTGGAATGGTCCTGAGCCTTGTTATAACATTATCCAAACTTTAAGATAAATTTTGTAAGGAGACAAACAAATTATGTCGCTGATAGATAAGAAAGGGTGTCAAAGTTGTACGCTCGTCAGTGAGTCTCTAATTTGATTCTATATTGCCTTTTTAGTATAAGTTACTTTTGGTAAAAAAAAACTTTTTTTTGCTTTGATTTGGATCGAGAGAATCACCCTGAGAGAGGCGGTTGAGCTGCACTTCACATCTGTTGATGAGAGATACTACATGCAGACACTCTGACTCCCAGATAAGTAAGAAAAATGGAAGTATGAGGTATGTTGAATAGAAATAGTGTCTCTTTCCCGACGTTTCAAGAGATTTAGAGTGGGATTGAGGAGGAGCCTCCGAGTAGTAACGTAGCCATGATATTCGCCCTTGTCCCTGCCTTTGTTTGGCCATTGTCCATGCTAGCCGTTGGTTGCTTGTCGAAGAAGCTTTGACCCTTTGTTGTGTGTGTTGTATTAGGTTAATGATGGATCAGGCTTAGGGTCGGTACTGCAAAACCTTAATCTTACTTTGACTTTTCTAGTGAGTTGTTAAAGTGAATTAGTTCGACGAACTTGAATTTTAAGGTGACGTGAACTATAAAATGCATGAAAAACAATAATCATATCTTTTTAAAACATCTTAATTTACCCTTTAAAAAATAGATTGGGATGGACCGACTTATTCAAATATAGAAAGAAAAAAAAAAATTAACGGATTAAACACTATACAACTGTTGTTGTCTCTTCATGTCATTCATTTTTTCATGTCAAACAATAGAATTCACCTTAAACTAGTTGAATTCCTTCACAACATTACATTCCCTCTAAATATTCTCTCATCCAAACACACTCTTAATGTTTTGTTTTAGTCATTGTAAAATCTATTCATATTAAAATTGATACTTATAATATGTCGGTGATGTCTTATAAGTTGGACCAATATGTTGGTGATGTCATCGTGATTTTATCAAACTGAGCACCTATTCGAACACAAATCTTATTACACTTGGACCAATATGTTGGTGATGTCTTGTAAGTTGTAACATGATCCACTACCATATCCCTAGTTTAAATTTCTAAACATTAATATACTGCACACATTAAATGCACATAGCCAGGTTGAGACTACCTTACAAGTAACAGTTCTTACACAACGCCGTATAAATCAATAAATAATGCATCCTCTCCTCAAATAGCTACACACTCAGATAAATATCACACAAACTTTATTTCTCAACATTTAAATCCTTCCATTTTTATGTTATCATCCTCACTTTAAGACTTTCCAAGTGTTTTCCTAAGTCTTTTCAAGTGCTACAAACAAATCAACATTAATAATGCACCAGTGTGATTGTTCTAAAAGTGTTAAATATTAAAACCATTTTTGGTTTTGCTTATAGTATTCATTGCATTTTTTGAGAGAGAAAAGAAAATGGGAAGAACACCTTGTTGTGATAACAAAATGGGGTTGAAGAAAGGTCCTTGGACTAGTGAAGAAGATGAAGTTCTTGTTAATTTTATCAAGAAAAATGGTGGTCATGGAAGCTGGCGTTCTCTTCCTAAGTTAGCAGGTTTTTGAAGCTTTCTTTTTTAAACTATTTTTTTCCCTCCTTATGTGTTTAGGAAGAAATATAAGGCTATGTTTGGATGAGCTTGTTCTAGTGATATAAGCACTTGTGAAACTGTTAAATAAAATTTATTAAAACAGGTTTATAAGTTGTTTTCAGCTTAGTTTCATAAGCTCACTAGGATAGCTTATAAAAACAGCTTATAGCTAATGGGAAAACAGTTAGATTTTAATAAAAAAAATTCTATGAAAATAACATAATACATAAGCACTTACATGATAAGAGCTTATGATATAAGTGGTTAAGTAAGATGTTTATCCAAACAGGTCATAAGTGTGTTTTTTTTAACCTAACATTTCATTGGCATAAATCATAAATTTGTGTTTCTTAAATATGTTTTTTATGAAATAGGCTGTGTGCTTGTTAAACAAATGTGTTTGGTTGATTTTTTGTGACCCTTTTATTGGCTTGTACTTTTTACCTAACAAGTTATTATTCAGATAATAATATTGTCTTAAAGGACAAGAGAAAGTTCCAATCTTTATGGTTTTGTTTGTTTGTATTCAATATTCATGGTGTTTTTCTTTATTTTTGAAAGCTTCATGGTGTTTTTCTGCTTTTGTAACATATGCTACATTATAACTCTGAATCAAGTTAAGAGCTTTTTAACTTCTTTCTGCTCTTCTTTTTTAACTTATTGAAGTAAAAAGCCAAGAATATGAGAAAGGAAAAAAATTGAAGTAGAAGGAAAGTTACACCTTTACAAGCAATATGTTGTCTGTGATTATATAACCATTATGTGTTCTAAATATGAGGTTAATGTTTTCATGTTGTTTATGCAACAATAGTATTTGACCACATTTTTTGTAACATCAATGATCGCGACCGCAACTGCAATATAAAATCTTGCAAAAAACTAAAGAATAGTTGGTCATATAAATTGTGATTTTGCTTGATACACATTGCATTCCTTTCTTTGACGATTTTAAGTTTTTTCGTTTCTTTCAGGCCTTCTTCGTTGTGGTAAGAGTTGCCGGCTAAGATGGACAAACTACCTAAGACCTGATATTAAACGCGGTCCCTTTACACCTGAGGAAGAAAAACTAGTCATACAGCTTCATGCCATACTTGGAAACAGGTACTTTCTTGAGTTCCTTTTAGACTTTTTTTTCAGCATTTTAGAGTGCTGAGTGGTCCTATTTCTGTTACTTTTGACTACCAAACCTATTTAGTGTCTGTTTGGATTGATGGTGAGTTCAGCAAATCACGTTGGAACTGTAATTTTGCCAAACTTATATGTGAAAATGAAGTCTAAAACTCAGTAAATGAGTATTTGGAAATTGAAAGTTTTGATCTATAGTCTTTAGTATGTCACAATCCTATTCCTCCAGTTGAACAGAAAAAAATCCAAACTAATGGGAATTGTGCCTGATTAGGTTCATTTGAAATTAAAAATCCTTACTGATATTGAATGATAGAAATCAGGTGGATATTTATGGCACAAACATTTTTAAATAATCTGTTGGTGCATCATATTATAGCTATTATGTTAGTATAAATTTTTCATATTAGGGCTGTCACATGTGGTGAAATACCTTTAGGACCCTCAGTAGATGAACCATGTTTGATACGTGTTCAATGTCAGATGCATGTCTTTGTTAGACACCGAAACGACACGAACACATGTGATATTTTCAATCACTTCCACTTTCTTAAATTATTAGTGATGTTTACGTGTCAGTGTCAATGTTAATGTTGTATCTGATGTCTGTGCATGCGTATGTGGCCGTACATAGATTATTTTCAAATTTCACCGCATTAACTTTCATGTCCATTTTCTTCAAGATTAAATTTTAAGGATTTTAATACAAATGAAACAATTTCACAGATGGGCTTCAATAGCCTCTCAGCTACCAGGAAGAACTGACAATGAGATCAAGAATTTATGGAACACACACTTAAAGAAACGTCTCATATGCATGGGAATTGATCCACAAACTCATGAACCAATAGCCTCATCACATTACTTCCCAATTTCCAAATCAAATTCGTCTATCGCCACGCGCCACATGGCTCAATGGGAAAGTGCAAGACTTGAAGCAGAAGCAAGGCTCTCAAAAGACACATCTTTATTCAACAATGGCAACATTCCTTCTTTGGCAAGCAACAAAGCTGATTCTGACTATTTCCTTAAGATATGGAACTCTGAAGTTGGACAATCTTTTCGTACCGGCCGCAAATCAGACGACGAGGACGATGATGATAAAACTAAGTGCCAAAGTTCAATGTCTCAAGAAGGGTCATCTTGTAATAACAATAACAAATGTGGATCAGTTTCTGTTACTACTACAACAAGCAATGTGATGGAGGATTTTGAATGGAGAAACTACAAGTCATTTGATGTAGGTTATGATGATTCATCAAGCTCTAATGATCTTGAAGACTCATCTGACACTGCACTGCAACTCTTGTTGGATTTTCCTTCTAACAATGATATGAGCTTCTTAGAATGAAGCTTTCTTTGGGCACCCTTTTTTTAGTGCTGGTTGTATGATGCTTTTGGCTAATTTTGTAGACTAAGTAGTGTTTTCTATGTAAGCCATTGGATTTGGACAAGTATGAGAAGATTGATTATGTAGTAATTTTGTTGGATGACTATGATGATGACTACATTAAATATATATAGAACTAATGATATTTTGGAATTTTAGGTTGTTAGGCTTATCAGCATCACTAAGGGGTAACTTTGGTGCAACTGGTGAAATTGTTGTCATGTGACTGAAATGTCACGGGTTCAAGTCTTGGAAACAGCCTCTTTTGTAAAAAGCAGGGTAAGACAGCGTACAATATACAAAAAATGGTAGGACCCCTTCCCGAATCCTGCATATGCAAGAAGTTTAGTACACCAGAGTTAACTTTTTTTTAAGCTTATCACCGTCACTAGATGTGACTTTACACTCTCACAAGTATGTACCATGTCTACTACTACATATTTGAAGGTACACAAGAATTTGTTGGGTGCACATGGGTATGTATTTAGAGAGTGAAGCTTGGAGACTATTATCTGTTTGTAGGGTAGAGACTTGGAATTGGATCATGTGGTCTTTGACTTTTGACTCTAAATTGGTAGTGAATAGTATCTATAATTCTAAGTCTTGTCTATTCTAGTATGGTGTCATTATTGATTATGTAGAGTCATTCTCACATCAAAATCATTTTTTTTTTTCAGTTAGGTTTGTTAATTGTTGTTAGGCGACAAGTCCATCTAATTGCTCATTATGTCTTGTAGTCATGTTATGGAAATTGGTAAAGTGATTTTCATTCTATCATGTATTAATCTCAGTTATGAATAAACATTGGCAAAATTAATAACATGTCATTTTAAGTGTATTGCAAAACCACATGATATATGTAGAAAATGTAGATCTGTGTGAATGCTTGTGAGTTGTGTCTCAAATGAGACCGCACAGAGTGTTTATTTATATTCTCATATGTGGAAAAAGAATCATCACTATAACGATCGTTGACGAGAAGATAAGTCACCACAATAGAATCTAGGTATTCTTACACCGAAACTAAACACTAAGACGAAATATGAAACCAATGTATCGAGGCAACACCTCAGAGGATGATGCACACGTGAGATGGTTGTCGGCAGTGATCTTTCTTAGGGTAAAACAATTTTGAGGAGGCGGTCGTAGTGGTGTGGTTGATTGTTAGAAAGGTCGTTAGAGTTGACAGCAATAGATGATTGTATATATGTGGCCAAAATTGAAAAAACTTAAAGGAAGAGCTGTTGGCGGCAAAATCCGCCACCGACAGAGGTAGTGAAACACAAGGACATAACACAATCATATAAAGAATATTGATTTGCGTGAATGGTTCAACACCTGTTTGGCTTGGCGGTGGGACAGCCAAACATGCGTCTCAACAGGTCACTTTCGTGGAAACAAAGAAGCTAGTAGTTCAAGCTTTCACGTTGCGTTGATGTGGATTCATGCCGCAGTTTTGCAAAGCATGACACCCTTCCAAACACATACCGAATGTTTATTCATAAACATGAGTTGTACACACATGATTAGACTTGGTTGTTGTTGTATGAATTGTACACAATAAGGCAACATTGTGAATACAATAAATAACTAAACAATTATAATAATTCTAGTTGATTCTTAGCAATAAAAATATAATCATAATCATACAGCAAGAAATAAAAAAAAAAAAACGTAGTAGATTGGTTATCAAATAACTTTTACATTTCTTCAAATTCAAAGAAAGAACAGAGTTAAAATATACATCATACAATGTATAGTTGGTAGATTGGTTGTGTAATGGAGTGGAAATCATCAATGAAAGGAAATTTAGAAGTAGGTTAATAATACAACACTAAAAATTTAAGGATTAAATTGAATATTTTCTCTAAAGTATTAAGGTAATAACAACATACATCTTTGTCCCAATAGTTTTATATAGTAATTAAAAAAGAAAACATTTTCTGACATTGGATACTTCAACAAAACCAAAGATCCTCTTTGCTGTCCAACATATTCCTCCAATGTATTTTCCCTTTCCATAACTTTTACACTCACACACAAACAACATTAAAACAAAACAAGAATAATAATAACAACAATATAGACAAAATTTCATAATTGGTATGACATTATATTAAAAGCATCCAAGGAGTTTCTTTGGAACAGTTCCTGTTGCATTGTGTTTTGCAGCTATTTCCTCTGCCTTGAGAATTGCTTCAGCACGTTGTGCTTCAACAATTGCTCTCTTCTCCTCTGCTTGTTTGTGAACCATTGCCACCTTGTTCTTGATTTTCTCACCATATTCTGCTTTCTTTTTCTCCAATTGCTCCTGCCAAGGTGTTCAAAATTTTAATTAAATTATTAAAAAAAAAATTGTTCAGAGAGACTAACGGCGAAACTTAGATGAAGGTGTCCGACCTGCCAATATCAACATTTCAGTTGATATCAGCATCGTCAGTTGAGTTAGGTCTTACAGACCGTTTAGAGTTTCTTTTCTAATTTGATAAAAGCATAATTCATTATAAAGAAGGAAAGGATATCATTTCTGGACTACATAGGTATTTAATTTGATACTATTTGACAAAAGCAAGACAATAATTGGAATGAAAGTTCCAAATGTCTGGTTAGAATATGACAAGAGTAAAGAAAAGACATCATTAAAAAGTAAAAGAATTTATTACTTCAAAAGTATACAATTTTTTCTGTCAATAAAAAAAGCATATACTATATCATGTATCTTATGCCATGTAATGCAATGTACCACAACATAAAATCTTATCTTTATCTTGATTATATTTTGTTTAGTCCTTTAAAAGGATGTGCTTATCTGTTTGGTGGACCAACATACATCACAATTTATAGTGCTACCATCTTTTAATCAATAATAATAACTACTACTTTAATAAATAATTAAATAACAGATTAATTATTACCTCAATTTTTCTGAGTTGAGCTTCAAGAGCTGCTTTCTTGCTGTTTTCCCAAGCAGCAACTGTAGAGAGCTGCTTTTGTGCCCTGTAAAGATAACACAAATCCCTAAATTTTAGGATACTAAACATAAAGAAATTATTTTCAAATGATACTTTAATAGTCTGTTTGGTATGTTCTCATTTTTAATTGCAAAACTGATCATTATTTTCACTCTATTTTGAGTAAGTATCTAAATTGGTGACTGAAATTACATAATTGTATCAGTCTAGTCCCTCATTTTATCAATATTCTAAAATGATCCCAAAAATTGCAAAACTTTAACCAAACTTGTCCCTCCAAATCATATAGCTTACAGATCACAGAATTTAAATATCTTAAATAAAAGCTTTATTTTAATTAATTGACCTATAGTTTTTTTTTTATGAGGGTCCTTTATGCAATTAAGCTAAGTTTTATGGCTATAATAACTAACTGCAAAACAAACAATCAAATAAATTCTTACTTATTCTCTGCTTTGGTTTTTTCACTGTCTTCCCATGCCTTCACATTAGATAACCTTTTCTCTTTCCCTATTTCTGCAAGAGCAATATCTGTAGACCACAAAAAAACATATTTGAGGAGAGGTTTCATAAGAGGAGTTAGTAAGGTAATGATAAAGCAAAGTGAAATATGAGAAAATCCAACCAGACTAACCTCTATCAAGGGATGCATTCTTTTTTACAGGTTCTGGTATCTCTGTAAACAAAAAGAAACATGGTAAAGAAAAGGAATCATGTCTAAGATAATTACATCAAAGGTAAAGAAAACATGATTCCTTTCTTTATTGGATTCTAATTAGGATGCTAACTTTTTTATTATCTTTAATAAATTAAAGATGCCAGTGAGATATGATAAATGTTTAGAATAACTTTTCCTATAAATCAAAGCATCATTTACACAATGAAAAATACCTGTCATTGCAACATAGTGGGACAGTATTTAGAAATATGTAGTTTGAGGGGATAATGAAAATCACTTTAATTGAGACAAAGGAGAAATTATTTATTGACGTGTAGAACAAGAAATAATTTAAGAACAACTACCAAGTTTGTTGAGTGAAAGTTTCCTAAGTCTAATCTAAGGTACCTTTATTGGGGGGACTTATGGGGAGGTACCTAATGATATGAGAGGAACTATTTGTGTAAGCATTATCTCTCACCTTTTTTGACACGCTGGTCCCAAAGCAGCTTTTTAAAGAAAATGTATAATTTGATTCACAAGAGAAATAGACCACATTGATCTAGAGTTCGGTCAAAAGGTAAGTAAAATCTGATTCGTATTATTTCAGATAGAGTTCAAATTTGAATATCACAATTGATTTATATTTCGCCGATACTCATTTTTCACTTGAGCCCAACTAAATCTAAGTGTATTTAGTTACTCAGTTAAGAATTTATGTATGAAAAATGCTAATGAGTGCCCTAAAAGCATAATTATTATGAATTTTTTATTTATAGATTTTTGAACCGACACATTTAAGGTACTCCGGTTTTAGGAAAAGAGATCATGGTAATATGAAGTTCTGCAAGAAGGTAAATAAAGTTTGGCCTTGAATTGTTCCAGGAATCAAACTCGGGTTTAATTGAACAATTCATTCTTAATGAAACTCATTAACCATGTAAGCCCAATTAGATGGTTAGACCCTTTATATCTTTAGTCAGCTTGAGGAGCAAAAACTACAGTTAGCTAGATAATCATTTATGTTGCAATAATGAGCATTGAGAAAGAGTCAAACCAACTTTTGTAAGGCAAAGAAATTGAAGATACCCTACCCCATATTTAACATGTCACATCATAGAAAGCATCCAAGACCATAACTAATAATTGAAAAGGCATGCCTAACGGATCACTGATTCAAGATATGAACAAAGCATTTGGAAAATTCACACAAAGAGGAAAAAATAATTACTATTAGAAGAAGCTAGTAATTGAAAACTTTCCCAATTCATACAAAAATGGTTCTCAAAAGAACAATGAAAATTGAAAATCATAAGAATCCCAAAAACATATATCAGACTTATCAAACAGAAAATGAAAGAAAAGTAAACATTTTTTTTCCATTTTCTCAAAAATTGAGAGCAGTCATAAACAGTTAAACACCACACTACAATTTGATCAAAATTAGACAAAGTTATGAAGCACTTAATCAAAGCACAAAACATTAATTAATGATTCAATAATATATTCAACCAACATAAGTACTTAATCAAAGCATAAAACATCACAGCATGAAAAGCTTAAACATGAATTAATAGTATATTCAACCAACAATTCAAATTAACTCAAAAAAACCTTCACAGAACATTAAACAAAAAACAAACTCAAGCTCAAAGACAATTACCATAGTACAAACATTAATTGATGATTAAACACAAATAAAAGAACCATACTTTCATTAATTTTCACTCCATCAATTTTTTGTTCCAAAGCTATCTATCACCTTATGAAACAATATTGATACAATTGTAAAAATTGAATTTTGATGACAACCCATGATTTCTAAAAGCCAAAAAATAACAAAGAAGGAATTGACAAACTCACTCTCATTATCCACAACAACAAGTGCCTTTGTGTCATCTGCCACGGGTGGTGGTGCCACCGCTTTCTTTTCAACAACATTAACCGGAGGAGCCTCAGCTAGAGGTGGCTCAACAGCAGCAGGAACTGGAGTTGGAACCGGTGCCGGTGCCGGTGCCGGAGCAGGAACTGCTTCTTGCTTGGTTTGGAGTTCAGCCATAGGTTATGAGTTTGGTTCAGACACAAAATGTTTAAGAGACAGAGAGAGAAAGAAAGAAGAAGTTTAAGGTTTGTGTTTATCTGAAAAGAACAAGAACAAAAACAACGTATTTGTAGATTGTAGTAACGTTAAGATCAACAAAACAGTTGTGTGGCTCTTCAACTCACAGACTGTCTTTTTTTTTCTTCTTTACAAAAATTAATTTTAAATTTATAGTCCATTCGTTTTACAATAATAATCGTTTAAATTTTGTGTACAATTTTTAAGATGATATTTTTTTTTTATTCGGTCAACTCGCCTAGTGACCGGATCTCACACAATTTAATTGTGAAGAAGTTAAGTGTTCGAGGTCTTGAACCTCGGCTCATGCATATAAAATATAATATTTCTATCAACTGATCTAAGCTCACGGAATTGTATTTAGATGACTTAACTTTTGGTGACATTAATAATATTGTTTCTATATCTCTTTTAATCAATTATTATTTATCTTCGTGATCTTAGCTCAGTTAGTAGAAACAATGTATAATATATGTAAAGTTTCGGGTTCAAACCGAACCCCGACCACCACAAACAAGAAATGATTTTTTTTTGCAACAAAAAAAAATGTCACTAAAATTAATTTCACTTAAATGAAACCCATATATTTTGATTCAGATAAAAAAAAAAAGTGATCGGTAATGAAAATGAGTGTGTAGTATGTGTGAGTAACGTGTTTGTCTTTTTGGCGGGTATGAAGGAATTTTGGGGCCGTTGATTTTAATGTGAGGTTTGATCGAACGGTGGATGTGAAATGCCGACAGGTAATAAGAAAGGGGATTAAGACACGTAAGATTGCATGGTGGACAACGTCGCCTTCTTCTTCGGTTGGTAGGATCCACTAGATATGTCCTGTTTCAACGTGGGACCATGTTTCAAACAGATTTCAATCTCAATAATATGTGTGTAGTAGTCCACTAACTCTTGGTTTAATCGTAAAGTTTGGCGGGATATTTTTGTCGCTTCACGCCAAACTTTACGGAGTCATTGTGGCACGTACGTCAGCTAATCTAGTCACGTGATGGTGATTAAGTGGAGGAAGGAAATAAATTTTAAATGATTAAATTTTGGGAGGGTAAAATGTCAGAATTAAGAAATTTAGGGATCATTTTTAAAGAAAGTATTATGCAAAAAGTCTCGTGTATATCATTAAACCAAGAGTTACTGGACTATACATTTCTTTTACACGGGATTTTATATCATGTTGGATTTTTCTCTCAAAAAAAAATAATATCATGTTGGATTTTAAAACCCTAATTACCCGTCTTTCTTGTGATTCATCGATCGAACATATAGGATGTACTTGTTCTATTTTTGTTTAACTCTGGTCAAAAGCTTACTATCTTCTGCTAGTCAAAATTCAACCCAAACATATAGATGTACCGTCACAAGCCTTTCTCAAATGGATCTTCCTCCACATCATCCACTATCTATGTAGATCGTTTTTTTTTAAGGATCTATGTAGATCGCTGAAGGTTGTCTTCTCAATCTATAAAAAGTTACAAACGACTCTATCCCTAAAATAAAAGAGAATGTAACATATCATGAAGCTCAGATACGTGATACGGGTATGTATGATACAATACGAGTGCGTGGATACTCGAAAATTTTAAAATTTAGGATATGATACTGCTAAGATACGTTAACAAATTTTTTATATTAAAACTTATGCGCATGTAAAATACTTGAAGAAAATAAACATTGATTACTCTTGATTATTATACTATTATAAAAATAATATATGTGATCAAAATAAAAAATGTAAAGTTTTTTATAAACCATATTATATTTTCATTCATACGTTAAGATATCAAGAGAAGCATCGTTAAAGGAAATCAACGCAAATTTTGTCCAATGTTGATTAGTTAAATCTCCTCTCTCTCTCTCTCGTTACCTTCAACCGCAAGAAGTATAATTTTAAGCGGTTCATCAAGAAACAATTCTACTAATGCATATCTAAAATTGAATCATTGTTTTGCCCTTCATTTTTCTAGGATATGTATATGTGAAGTATCTTATAAGTATCCTGGTCTATCTGTAGAATATCTTATAAGTATCCGATAAAATATTTTTTAAAAATTAAAATATTTAATTATAATACTTCGTGAATACGTATCCAAGAGTATCCGTAAAGTATCAGTATCCAATATATATCCAATACGGATATGTCTCCGTTTTGAAGTATCCGGATTTCATAGTAACATGCCTCTAATTTTGTTTGGAAAAGAAACATGACTAATATAAAGCAATTAAAAGGTGTTATTAATTATGCTTTTGATTTTAGGGGAATTCTTTGAAACTTTGAAGTTTGGTTGAATAAGAATATCTTTTTTGTTTTAAAACAAAAAGGACGCAGACGAAGCTGCATACCCCGATAGATTAAAACAAAATAAAAATGTTACATAAATTGGGGGGACAATAACCTGACCTAGTGAAAACTCAAACATCGGAAATCAGTCTAAAAGATGTCACAGTTCAGCCCAAAAGGTTACGAAAAAACAACAAGCGAACACACACACACAACTGGTATAATCCAGCGGGCCCGCATACGAACCCAAAACCAAATTGCAAAAAAAGAGTCGTGCATGAGTGAACACCGATAATGACACATCTAGACATGAGTCTGAACTCGAGCCTTTCCTAAATGGCAATCAGTCTGACCGCCAACACGGTAGCGGATCCACCAACCAACCACTCACTGAGAAAACAACAAGTTTATACGGCCATTTCTAGCCTATTAATCTTAAACCTTCGTTGACTGAAGCTGCCAACCGACAGAACCAACATGCTTCGAAAAGAAAAGCCGAAAGAATACGGATATTTAATAGGTATAACGAATTTACAGTTTAAATTCATTTTAAAATAATTAAATAGAAAAAAATAACATATCACTTAATAATTATATGATGAATACGTATTGAACCAAACTCTAGGTATCAAGTGTTCATCTTAATTTTATTGGTTTTAGCCCTAAATTTTACTCCCTCTGTTCCGCAATAGATGACTTATTTGAAAATTTGCAATTTTGACCTAACTTACTTTGACCATATTTTTCAACTAATATATACATAGATAAATAATATCATATAAGATGTCGTTAGATTCGTCTCGATGAGTATTTTCAAAATATCAAATTTTCATGATTTTTTCTAACATATTATTCAAGATATTCAAGCTCAAAATTATGCATTGGAATGCGTAATGGAGTCAACTGTGTCATGTATTAAGGGACGGAGGGAGTAAAAGGTGTTGCCAACTATTTTTTTTTTCTTCTAAAAGATAGCCAGCTATCATAGTATCTCTCTCCTTTGGCCAGAGAGCAATGTTTTTTATAAGCAAAAAAAATGTAAACTTTTATATTTATGCTATTTTTCCAGGCATTCGTGGTATTTGCAAGATGTCTTGTACTCCTGTTTGTTATAATATATTGATTATTGATAATTAATTTGCCTTCTAAAAAAGAAAGAGTGGGGTTAGAGGACAGCAAAATTACGTTGGAAATGCGTGATTATGAGATGATATAAGATGCCATGAGTGTTTTCTTGCACTTTCCACTCGTCACGGTGTGTCTTTTTATTTTTGCTTCATGTTCTCTTACTTAAATCAAACGTGAAGTCCAATTAATTGAAGAATTAAACTACATAATTAAATGTTGCATGTCTACTTCACGTCTTTGTTAGTCTAATTTATTGGTGAGGTACCATATAAAGAGTAAGTACTACCTTTAAGACATTTGTGATAGCACGATTTTTTGGACAAGAACCTATAAAATGTTTTAACCTTAATTAATGACGTAGCCCGGATTATCGGGAAAAAAAGGCATAACCTGATTTATATCCCCGCCAAACTCTCAAAAACACACGTTTGAACATAGTCTATGAACATTTTAAATTATATAATCCGAACAAATTTGAGCAAAATTTCGGATTATAAAATCCGAAACATCTCAGAATATGGACGGTGGCTTGGTTAGTAAGGTTGGACAATTTCATATGGAAATACGAGTGAAAGACAATATATTTGAACATTAAAAAAATAATAGATTTAGATCCTAAAAAACTATATGCAAATTGATTAAAAGGAAGAAAAATGACATGAAAAAAGATAAATAACGAAATTTCTATATGAAATTAAGTTAAAGGACCAAAAGAGTTATTTTTCAAATTTTTATTAAATATTAGTGTAAATTGTTGTGTTTTAACGGAAGATTTTTCTTTTTTCTGTATTTTGAACGCGTTCCAATTATATATAATCTAAAAATGATTAAATTGGGTTATGTAATTCGAAAGAGGTAAAATGGCCAAACTGAAAGGCGCGTGTGAAGGGCTCATGAGAGAAGAGTAGGGTGGGAAAAGAAATATTCTTCATTTAAACGCACATTATGGTCTAGATCCATATTAAAAAGAAAATTGCTATTCTCACAACATTTTTTGTTCATTCCCAACACAAAATACTTATGCGTGAGTTAACTCACGCTTAGAATACTCGTACATGAGTTAGGCTATTTTGTTGGAAATGAGAAAAAAAAAATTGGGAAGAGCTGTACCCTATTAAAAATGAAAATGAGTTCAACCCACATTTCCAATAAAACCCATAAAACAAACCATTTTCACCGCATCTCTAACCGGAGGATCAACATTCTTTTTATTTGGGGTTCTGAATTTTACTTATTGAAATTAAACTTTATTGGGCGGTTTAAGAAATGAAGGTTGTTGTACTTGGAACAAGGTGGATTGGACAGTCTCTTTTGCGAGCAATGCTTGTGTTGTGGTGATGTAGTTCATGATTCACATGCTGAAGATATAGCTTCAACAGCTTTGATCAGGTTTCTTTCCATACATAACATGAGGCTAACTAGTGTACATATGCTTTAGTTAATCTTGAATGTGCTTTAAGTGGGTTTAGACCCTTGTTAGCTTGCTAGAATATCATCGATTTTTTTCTTCTATTAATTGATGACTCCTTGTTTAATTGCTATATTTAGCATTCTTTTCCTGGGTTTAGACCCTCTTTTATCCCCCCATAAAAAACTTGACGCCATAATGTTTTTTTTCTTTCTATGTTGCATATTTTATCGACAATTTTAGTGCATTTTTGGCGTGATATATATATATATTTTTTTATATACAAAGGATTTGAAAAGAAATAAAACAGAAAAAAAAAACAAAGCTCGAGGACGAGCTAACGCCTAAGGCATCAACTATCAAAACATGATTCAATTGTCTCCGTAAACTTAGCTCAGTTGATAAGGATAATGTATAATATATGCAAAGTCGATCCATATATTTGTTAACTTTTCTAAAAATATGATGAAAAGCAATCACCCAATGTAAGTTGTGGAATTGCCTAACCTTTTGATGAGAGGAGCATAAGAGCATAATTATCGGTTGACTCTTGCCATGTTATCACTTTTCCCAAAGCCATTGTGTCACCGTAGTAAAGTCATTGTATCAATCCAAATTGCATCTTCCATTTATTTTTATAAATGGAGAGGATCATCCAAGCCACCTAGTGCATTAACTATTTCACCAAATGAGAAAATTCTAAAACTTGCAAAAATAAATGCCATTTTGTCCATTAGTTATTAGAGTAAATTACACTCCCCTCCCCTCAAAGATGCTTGAATTACACTCCCCTCCCCACTTATGTTAAAATATACACTTTCCTCCCCTCTTATTCAAAACATATTAGAAAATATTTCACTCCCCTCCCTTGAAAGAAGCTTGAATTACATTTCCCTCCCCTCTTAAGTTAAAATCTACTATTTAGTCCCCAAACAATTTTTTTTTAATTTCTAATAATATAGCAAAAAAATAATCTAACTCACTTCAAAGAAAAATAGTAGTGTGGGTTCATTTTATTTTAATATAATCAAATTTTAAATACATATCTTTCTCTATTTTTTTTATTCACAATCTCATTAATATATAGTTTTAAACTCTATTATAAAATATGAAACAACCCAAAATAAAATTAAAATATGTGAAAAATTACTAAAGTCAATTAAGTATATGGTTATTTAAAAGTGAATTTTATACTCTATATTATAAAATTAATAACAAAATATTTAAATTTAATGTCATTGACATCTAGATTATAAAGAAACAAATTTATATTTTTTAAATGGTGATTCAATATTAATATATATTATAAAAATATTTATCTATGTTAAAATAAATTAAAGTGTAATCCATAATTAATTATTCAGGGAGGGGGTTGTAATGCAAGCATCTTATAGAGGAGGGGAGTATAAATTTTACTTTTCAAAGGAGAAGAGTGTATATTTTAACATAAGAGAGGAGGAGAATGTAATTCAAGCATCTTTGAAGGGAGGGGAGAGTAATTTACTCTAGTTATTATTAAACACCAAATTAGAGCTAGAAATTAAAATTTAACCTCTAAAATAGTTTTTTAGTCTCAAATTTATTGTTTTAAGTGTTTTATGTTACAAGTCACTTTGAGTTTTAGCTTAACTAACATCACATGTGTTGTTTATAGTTAACTATTGAAACTTCGTCAACAATTTCATTATCAATAATAATAGACCTTCAAAATAAGTTGGCTTGAAGATTAAAAGTCAAATGGTTCAGACTGTTTCATTGAAATCTTCCTCAACACAATTCAAAGATGCATATTTATTTTGACTTAAATGCTATTTTAATCTCTTAACTATTTAATTGGTATCGCTTTGGTCCCTTAACTAAAAAAAAGATTGTTTGAGGATTTTAAGTGTTTTTTAGTCTCGTTTTGGTCCCTTCTGTTAGGTTTCCGTTAGTTTTAATAAAAAATATTAAGTGTGGACACGTGTCACCTTGTCGTTGGCTCTGAAAATTATTATTTTTTAAATATATATATTTTATTTTTTTGTAAAAAATTCCGAGAACCAATGACACGTGTCACTTTGTCATTGGTTCTGGGATTTTTTTTATAAAAAAAATATATATTTTGAAAAAAAATTAATTTTTTTTTGTAAAAAAAAAAAAAACTCAGAGCCAATGACAAGGTGACACATATCCAGGAGTTATCTTTTTTTTTTAAAACCCTAACGGAAACCTAACAGAAGGGACCAAAACGAGACTAAAAAAAAACTTAAAATCTTCAAATAATCTTTTTTTTAGTTAAGGGACCAAAACGATACCAATTAAATAGTTAAGGGACCAAAAGAGCATTTAAGCCTTTATTTATTCATTAAAGCAAAACTTCATCTTGGGCCGACACGAGTTTTTATACATATTTATTTGGCTTAAATATGCAAACCGTCCCTGTAATTTGGGCTCATTTTGATTTTCGTCCCTGTAAAAAAAATTAATTAATTACATCCCTGTAAATTTTTTTTTGTTTTAAAAATGTCCCTGGCCCCACTTCGCTGGTGATGTGGCAACGTTTTGGGCCACGTGGCAGTTGCTGACTGGACAACTCATGCCACGTGGCAGTCCACATAATTAAAAAATTAAAATTATTTTTAATGTTTTAAAAATATAAAAAAAAAATTAAAAATATAAAAAAAAATTTAAAAAATTAAAATTATTTTCTGAAATTATTTTTATCATATAATTTTTAAAAAAATTAATTTTTTTTTTAAATTATAAAATCTGATATTTCTGAAAAAAATGAAATGATTTTTTTAATTTTTTTTAAAATATGAAGAAAAAATATATAATTTTCAAATTTAGAAAAATTAATGGTCGAAAGTTTAATTTTAAAAGTTTTTTTCGATTTTTTTAATGATTTTTGAATTTATTTTCATATTTTTTTAATTTAAAAAAATAATTTTTAAAATTTTAAAATAATTTTAATTTTTTAATTATGTGGACTGCCACGTGGCAGAAGTTGCACAGTCAGCAACTGCCACGTGGCAAGACCCATGCCACATCACCAACGAAGTGGGGCCAGAGACATTTTTAAAAGAAAAAAAAATTTACAGGGATGTAATTAAAATTTCTTTTTTACAGGGACGAAAATCAAAATTAGCCCAAATTACAGGGGCGGTTTGCATATTTAAACCTATTTATTTATTTAGTTACATAATATTGTAAAATAGGCTTTAATATGTTTTTCATCCCTGCAATTAGGGATTATTTAAAAATTCGTCTCTGTAATCGTTAATCTTGTCAAATTGCCCCTGCAAACGTTAATCATTTAAAATTTCGTACCTCATCACTGTTAATCACTGCCACGTCATCAAATTAGCAAAATAGCATGGGAATGGACAAAAATACCCCTAACTTCTCAGACAAACGCAAAAGGACAAAATTACCCCTTAAATAATTCATCTTCCTGTTCTCCACAAACCTCCATGGTTCATTCTCCTTCTCTGTTCAGTAAAGAAAATAAAGAAAAAAGTTTCACAGTTTCTACAATATCAACAAAAAGTGATTTCAAACTAAAGAAACTAAATCACGCTTTTGAAATCACGCGAATGTTTCTTGAGTTTCACAACAACACAATCCCAATTCAAAACGAAGAACCATCGAATTTGACCATCGCCGGCGAGATTGATTGGTGTTTAAATTCCACCAATTCTGGTGGTGTGTGAGGGAGTAGCATCCCCGAGTTCCACCAATTCCACCCTCTTTCAATTCAATCCTTCGTCGATTAATTATCTCGTTTTTATTGTTTCTAACGTTTTTTTGTTGTGTTGTCAGCTTCAACGAAAAGGTCGCATGAGTGTTGGGCTTCAAGCGGTGGTGGAATTGTACTGGAGCAAAATCACCACCGTCAGCCTTCATCTTCACTGGTGAGAGCTTCAGCAGCTCCACCTTCACCTTCACCTTCACCTTCATCTTCATCAGTTATTCTAACAGTGATCGACTTGTTTTTAGTGTTGTTGTTGAGAGTAATTCGGTGGTTGTGGTTGAAAAAGTGAAGAATGTTATGATCCGGATTGGAATCGGAATTGGAAATTGAAAACATACAGGTTCTTTGGATGTTGTTTCTTTGTTTTTTACTTTGCCTTCAGTTGTTGATTTATCTTGTTGGCTTTGAGTTGCTGGGAAGAAGAAGAAGAAAAAATGAGAAGGGAATGAATACGGGGGAGAAGAGAAGAGGGGAGAAAAATAAGAGAAATTGGTATAAGGGTAAATCCGTCATTTTGCCACGCTGTGATAGAAGGAAGGGCATTTTCGTCTGTTCAAACCAAGCTTTGCTGGGTCAGACTGCCACGTCAGCTAATCAGTGATTAACTGTGATGAGGGGCGAAATTTTAAATGATTAACGTTTGCAGGAGCAATTTGTCAGGATTAGCGATTACAAGGACCAATTTTTAAATGATCCTTAATTGCAGGGACGAAACACATATTAAAGCTTGTAAAATAATATCAATAATTTGTTTTAGGGGAATACCAATCATTTTTATTAGATATAATAAATTCATTAAATTTTTTTAAAAACTCGGAAAAGAATCATAAAAAAACAACATGCTTAAGTAGTAATCGAAATAATTAAATAATTTCATATGCTTAAATATTGCTATCATATTCATTGAATTATTTGCAAGTCCAATCAATTTTTTTTTGGCTTTCGCTCCGGTTTCTGATCCATTAATGATGAGCGATTAATCCGACTCGTGCGTAAAAGCATGTGTATTGACTAAGCGTTTTTTCCTCTGAAAATTGAACCTGATATTTCCCGGAGGAACTCCTTACCACTGGAACCTAAGCAACTTGGTTCAAGTTCAATCAATTGACTATAATTTATAGAGGAATGAACTGACTAGTATATTGTTTTATCAACATATACTAGTTGTCAAAGCAATTATATGCATTAAATGAAAGGAATGATTCAAACCTCATACTTCCAATGTATATTTTTTATGTTAAAGACTATATATCCTGATAGAATCAAAAGTATATTATAAGAAACTTGGATGGCCATACAAAATTTCATTTTATGTTTCCTAATTTTCTTCCTAAGTTATGGAATCCTAATTCCAACACAGTGCCTTGGTAAAATATGTCTACCAAAAGAACATGTTGCATTATTTGTATTTGGAGATTCATTATTTGATGTTGGAAACAATAACTTTATCGATACTACTACTGATAATCAGGCAAATTACCCACCATATGGTGAAACCTTCTTCAAGTATCCAACTGGTAGATTTTCTGATGGACGTGTCATTCCAGATTTCATAGGTAAGATTATGTGTCTGTTTAAATTGACTTATTTGAACTAATCTATTGGTATAAATAACTTATGACATGCTCATAAGTTATTTTTCAACTTATTTTTATAAGCACTTCATAATACGGTATGGAAATACCTTATAACTTATATGAAAACAGTTTCAGTTTATTTTACTATTTGTTGATTGATTACTTGAATGCTTTTCAACTTAACTATATATACCAATTAACAATCTGATCATGATTACATTGATGCAGCTGAGTATGCTAAGTTGCCATTAATTCAATCATATTTTCCTCGTGTTCAAGAATATGTTAATGGAATCAATTTTGCATCAGCAGGAGCTGGGGCTTTAGTTGAAACACATGAAGGACTGGTCTGCTTTATGTTGCTAATTTAATCATGTTGCAATTGTTAATTCCTGGTTGAATTGCAATTTTTCGTCGTAGTTTAAATCTAACATTGAGGTGCAAGTATCTGAAAAAATATATAATTCAATGATTTATAGTAGATGATATGAAATTTTGATATTTTCAGGTGAAAGATCTAAAGACTCAATTGACTTATTTCAAGAATGTTAAGCAAGAATTGAGGCAGAAACTAGGAGATGCAGAAACTACAACTCTGTTGGCCAAAGCAGTTTACTTGATTAACATTGGAAGCAATGATTATTTTTCAGAAAATTCCAGCTTATACACTCATGAAAAATATGTATCCATGGTAGTTGGTAATCTCACAGATGTGATCAAAGTATGTAAAAGTTTCTTTTCTTCTGCATTTTTAAATACATCAAAGTTCACTTGTTTTAACGACTTGTTTGAATCGACTTATTTAAATATCTACTTGCATATGAGACTATTTGAGAAAGTTTATACGGAAACAAAGTATGGTAGGCCCATAAGTTGTTTTTAGTTTATTTTCATCGGCTCTCATTAATACTTTTGAACAACTTATATCTTTTATGATAACAATTCGCCTCTATTTTGTATTGTTTTATAACTTATACATAAATACTTGTATGATCAACACTTCTACTATAAATAATTAATTAAACTGTTTATCCGAACACGACCCAAATCTTCTAACTATCTATTCGAATACGTTTCAGGGAATACATGAGATTGGTGGGAGGAAATTCGGGATTCTTAACCAACCATCTCTTGGTTGTTTTCCAACCATCAAGGCATTTGTAAATGGAACTAAATCAGATTCTTGCATTGAAGAGTTTTCAGCACTTGCCAAACTGCATAACAATGTGCTTTCTGTGCAACTTAACAAGTTAAAGAAACAGATCAAAGGATTTAAATATTCATATTTCAATTTCTTTGACTTTTCTTATGAATTCATAAACAACCCATCCAAATATGGTAGGTAATGGTATATTTATTTATAGCATTATTTATTACTGTTGAATAATTCTTTACCGAATATATGTATTGTGAAATTGATTTTCCTAAAAAAATTGTATTAAGCTACCATCAAATAAATTATATATGTAAAACTATATATTAATCCAAAATGTATACAAGATGTTAATCTTGACATATTATAATGATATATTAAATAATCTTATAGACATAATTTACATGATAATAACTTTCAATTTAAGGATGAGTTTGATTCATGGATGAAACAATTTTTAATCGCGACAAATACTACATCGATATAAATATTAAATAATCTTGACAAATATTATATCGATATAACTTGATTTTTATTATTTATATTTATCTAGTTCTAATATGTGTTGCTTAATTTAGGTTTGAAAGAAGGAGGAGTGGCATGCTGTGGTAGTGGCCCTTACAATGGATATTACAGTTGTGGAGGTAAAAGAGAAGTGAAAGATTATGACTTGTGTAAGAATCCTTCTGAATATGTGTTTTTTGATGCCATTCATGCTACTGAAAGTGCTAATAGAATTATTTCCCAATTTATGTGGAGTGGAAATCAAAGTATCACTGGCCCATACAATTCAAAACACTATTTGAAGAATAATTCAATCATATATATTCACATTAATTATCAAAGTTGTTTGCACTAGAAGACAAAATACATGTACTGGTGTTTTCTTGGTGAATAACTGAAAGAATACTTTTCTTATACATTGTGTCATTAATTTCTTTGACAAAACAATGTGTCATTTCTCTCAAAAAAAACAATGTGTCATTTTCTTCTTTTTTTGCTCCTTTGTATTTCCCCCACTAGATTAGGATATTATCAAAAATATAAAATATAAATAAAGATATATAGTCAAGTTTCCATCCTTCAGGAAAAGTATATACTCGTGTTATTGAAAATAGAAAAGGAGAAACACAGAACAAAAACCCAAATTTTTGTTTCTCACACAAACTATGGACTTTTTATTTGTTGTCTCAAACAAAATGGTTCTTGTCAGGCGAATAGTTGGAAATGCAACTTCTTTGCTCTTTTGATTTGGCCTTTTACTCTTTGACCTAAATTGCTACAATGTGTTGGAAACAATGTTAAAGTACAATGAATTCAGTGTTGACATAGATTTATAATATGAGTTAGGCTAACGAGTGTTCTTAGGGCACTTGTTAAAGATTCAAAAATAGAGATATTTGTTAAATTTTATGTAGAAAAAAATTACTTTTTGTTGTTTCAATGTCTTGAATGCACAATTTTCAAGGTAAAATTTCCACTTTAAACTTCTAAACAAGTGCTCTAAGAGCATTTGTTAGCATTTCTCTTATAATATTTACATGAATTGAGCATTTTTCATCTGGTTTCTTGCAAAATAAGTTAAAAAGCACCCTAAAATATATAGGTAAATTAACACCATTTTGGCACTTGTCACGTACCGGAGGGGAGAGACCCCTATTTATAGTGATGTATTATGGTGATATCCTGATTCACCCTACAACTTGGGATTAATTCCAGGACTCTTGCACTTTCAAGAGATTTTTCTCACTATAATCAAATCCTGATTACAACAATAACACTAAGACAATCTCGTCCTAGATTTCCTTGCCTCAACCTAAAAGACTTCCTATTCTCAATCCAGAGATACAACAAGTTTTTCACACAAACTCTAGGAGTAGTAATCATATATGAAGCACAATACACTTAGAGCATAGCCTTACAAATGTTTCTATTATTTTTGCTAGACAAGGTATATACTGTAAACAAGTATGAATGTAATTACAAGTATATACGAATAGGTAAGACTTTGTATGTAATCTTGAATTCAGTATTATGTCATAACCTTCTTTAAACAAACTCGGTCTCTTATATAACAGTGATCTAGATGACCGTTGATGAAGAAATCATTGTCATTAAATGCCTGAATAAATGCTGAGATATCTTGAAGATTTGGAGGTTAACGCTTCGGTCATTCAAATTCATCAATGATGATAATAAAGGATTTTTATTCCCTTGCATAAGTCAGCATAAGCTTTCCTTCTTTGAGATGCTAGTTGTTGCGCGCATCAATGATGTTTCACTAGAGTCAAATGCTTGGTACAAATGATCCTACTACAGAGGATATTACATAAGAATTGACTTCCACATATGACCTTATTCTTGATCCAGAGCTCTGCCTTTATCTATGACACTGAACTCAATAAGGTCCAGAGCTTCAAAATACTTAGCATGTGAAGCAACAATTAGCTTTGACTTCACGTCTAGAGCTTTAACTTATCTAGATTTTAGACTATATCAAGAGGCAGTACTTCATGTACTTAAAATTTTATGCACAATTAAACATATTAGAGAATCATAATTGTTCTCAACTATGCTTCGTATATTGCTTTGTTATCATCAAAACTTTAAGAGCATCTATAATGGTAGTCAACTAATAGGGATTCCTTTAATGGACCTCATATGTACACCTCATTTATTTATATTTTTTTAATAAAAATTCATATTAAGTACTCAATGACACCAATGACAATACACTAACAGGGACTTCAATGAAAAGTGCTTAAATTTCTCTAGCTTTTGTAAAAAAAAAACCATTTAGTTAAAATTTTAAATGACATATATGTCCATACATTTAGGAAGTTTTGTGAAAGGGAGTGTGAGTTTTGGTAAAATGTAAGTGGGAGTAGACTTGCTAAGTGTTTGTATATATAAGGCGATGTTAAGTGTTTGTGTAACTTGATTTAAAATTTTACTCTTTATTTAAACTATTTTATTCATAATTTTTTTTAAAAATCTTTCAAGTTTTTGTGAAACTATTTTATCATTCTGTGCTTAATTTTTTTTTCCTTCAGTTTCCTTTAATATTAGGTCATTTTGTAGACGATAGATAGAGTCTTAGGTATAGGTGATGTTTTTACCATGCTTCTTTTAGTTTAAAAAAGTTTTTTTTTTTAGGATAGTTAAAAAAATATAATGATATGTTATTTCATCATCCATTTTGATACAATTTATACAACTAAAGATATACAAAGCAATGTGAGTATTGACATGAAAATTAAAGCAAGCAAAAGATTATTAAAATACTGCATTACCCGGTATATCATTAATCATCCCATAAATTGTTCAAAAATAGTTATTCAAATAACATTTATAAAAAAAATATATTTGATATATACAAAATGTAATAAATTAATCAACATAATTTTGGTGGAAACATCCGCTCCTTTGGTGTCCACATGTAATCTTTTTGCCTATTTTGTTGGTGCTTTCATAATTTTGGCACCTTGACTTTGTAAATATTCTTGGATGGTTTATCTTTTGCATGCCTTGTGCGGGGTGAATCAGATGTGTCTATAATATATCTCATTTTAGTTTGTTAAAAAAAATCAAACATAATATAATTTCAAATGCTTAAATGTTGTTATAAGACTTATTCAATCATTTTCAGGTCCAATAAATTTTGTTGAATACAATGGAACGACTGACTGTAATATTTTGAGGTCCAATCAATTTTGTTGAATACTATTGAACGACTGGACTACATTTTTTTTTTGTCAAGACTACAATATTACTTTATCACTATATTAATTGACAAAGTAATTAGATGCATATTATTTTTCTCTTTGCTGACGTTTTTCAAGTTGTAAAACAATCACAACGAAATTTCAAGTTTTTCAAGCATATCTGAACTTTAATAATTTTCTTTTGTTGGAACCCTAGTTCAAAAACATTTTCGGGCACCGAAGGGATTATTGGAATGAATGAGTTAAGCAACTCTCTCTTTGAGACGTTTCATGACATTTTTTAAAATGGTACAAACAGATTATCAACAACGATGTTCCTGTGATAAAACAGTTCAACAATTGTATCAGAGTCCTACTGCAGTGTATTATTCATTCTAAAAATTATACATCCTTAAATATGATGCTAAGATCACTTTAATATGATAATAAGATCATTCTTGTATGATAATAAGATTACTCTAATATGGTACTAGGACTAACTCCTAAATCATAGGGACAAAGTTACTTTGACCATTCTAATATGGTACTATGATCACTCATAAACCGAAGGGACAATGATACTATGACCATTCTAATATGGTACTACGACCACTCACGAACCAATAAGACAAATTTCTCCAAAGAGACAAAATTTCCTAAAAGGAAAAAAATTACCGAAGGATCATAAAAGAAAGGAGAGAAGGGATTCGAAAGTGCGTCGAGCATAAAAGAGAACATTTGGAAATGTCTAAAGCATTGATGCACTTTAAAAGAGTCATGAGCACTCCTTACATAATGTTGAAAACTAACCAATGTGGGTATAAGCAATGTGAGACTTTAGTATTTTTCAAATTAGACGTACTATAGTATGCTATATTATCCAAATATGGAACTCAGTTTTTATTTTCAAGTCCCACACGCTATCTTCAAACATTTTTAGTTAGACTTTTACACAATTCTTAGATGCAAGCCTGGCACTTCCAATATAGGGACCCTCCAATGTATTATTTTCTTTTTGAAAAGTACTTCCAATGTATTATATATAACATTATGTTATATGAACCACATATCTTGATAGAAACAGAAGGGTATTCTGAGAAATCAACATAGATGGCAAGCAATAAATTCAGTTTTTGTTTCCTAATTTTCTTCATAAGTTATGGAATGCTAATTCCAACACAGTGCCTTGGTGATATATGTTTACCAAAAGAACATGTTGCATTATTTATATTTGGAGATTCATTATTTGATGTTGGAAACAATAACTATATCAATACAACTACTGATTATCAAGCTAATTTCTCACCATATGGTGAAACCTTTTTCAAGTTTTCAACTGGTAGATTTTCTGATGGACGTGTCATTCCAGATTTCATAGGTAAGAATATGTGTATCTTTGGACTGACTTATTTGACCTTTTTTATTTATAAAAATATCTTATGCATAAACACTTAAGCTATAAGTTTTTAATTAAGTTGTTTATCCAAAATGACTTATATTGGTATTATTTGTTAATTTATTGCAGCTGAGTATGCTAAGTTGCCATTAATTCAACCATACCTATTTCCTGATTCTCAACAATACATTAATGGAATCAATTTTGCATCTGCTGGAGCTGGGGCTTTAGTAGAAACCTATCAAGGAATGGTATGTTTTATTTGTTAATTTAATGATGTTGCAATCGTTAAAATTTTAGCTTAATTGCAGTTTTTGTCCCCGGACGTTTTCACTTGCACACCAAATTTGCCTGATCTTTTAAAAATTATTGAAAGGTTATGTATTAGCATATAAAATTTGTGTACAAGAGAGTTTGATGATATGGTGTTTATATATTTCCAGGTGATAGATCTAGAGACACAATTGACTTATTTCAAGAATGTCAAGAACGTACTAAGGCAAAAATTAGGAGATGAAGAAACCACAAATCTGTTGGCCAAAGCTGTTTACTTGATTAACATTGCAGGCAATGATTATTTTGCAGAAAATTCCAGCTTATACACTCATGAAAAATATGTATCAATGGTGGTTGGTAATATTACAACTTGGATCAAAGTATGTAAAAGTCACTTTACTTCTATATTTTTTTAATATTAAAGTTCATTTCGTTATAATAAAGACATGTTTGGATTTACTTCTTTAAGTTTATCGACCAGTATAAATATTTGTTAGACTGTTTAAAAGAACTTATGAAAACAACTTATGATATGTCTATACGTTGTTTTCAACTTATTTTTATAAGTTTTTTTTAATAATATCTTATGAAAATTTCAGGGAGTGCATGAGATTGGAGGGAGGAAATTTGGGCTTCTTAACACACCATCTATAGGTTGTTTTCCATTTGTCAATGCTCTTGTAAATGGGACTAAAATAGGTTCTTGTCTTGAAGAGTTTTCAGCACCAGCTCAAGTGCACAACACTATGCTTTCTGAGGAACTTGAGAAGTTAACCAAAGAGATCAAAGGATTTAAATATTCATTATTTGATCTCTTTAATTTTACTCTTGATGCCTCAAGCAACCCTACCAAATATGGTAAGTAATGACATTTTTTAGAGATTTTTAGGGATGCATTATTTATTATTGTTACACTTTAATAAAGATTTTTTTACCGGTAAAATTATATAGGACTAACGTGTAGACTAAACTACTTGGAAAAAAAAGTAATTGATTTTTATAAATAGGACTAACGTGTACACTATTCACTATCTTTTGAATATGATTCTTTTTGAAAACTCTATCTTTTTCAAGCTCTAGAGGTTCCAAATTCAATGTCATTCAGATTTCTAAGAATCTTATCACATATTAAATGATTTTATGGACAATTTATATGATATAGTCGATTTGTTGTGAATTCGAACAATAAAAATCAGATCAATAAACTTAGATGTGTGAGTCCTCGTAAGCTTAGCTCAGTTGATAGAGACAATACATAATATATGCAAGGTCCGAGTTCGAACCTCGACCACCACAAAAAAAAACAAAAAAAAACTTAGATTGTGTGAAGCAAAATGAAGGAATAATCAAGAGTTAAGTTGTCTCAAACAAAAACAACAAACATACCTAGATCTAAGTATGAAGCAACACCAAAAGCATAACAAAAACAACAAAGATAATAAAGAAACATCACACCAATATTTGTTTACTTACTTCGGACAAATTTATGTTACATCTAGGGGAGAGATCAACTTTCCAATCCACTATGATAAGAGTGATACAAAGAGGTTAAAAGAAATTAGTTTACAAGTTCACAAAGAACATATCCTAATATTACCCTTTTTTCAAGTCACTCAAACCCCCAATGAATAAAGAATTTTTTTTGATTCTTTCTCAATGAGATCTTACTATACAAGGTGTTTGTGAAGTGTTTTAAAACCCAAGAACCTCTCACCAATGACCATCAACCCTAAATTATCTCCTTTGGTTTTCCAAGATTCTCTCTCTTGAAGCGACTAAAAAAATGAAGAATAAAGTCTTATATAGTATCCAGACCCAGGCAAAATAGCGCCACGATTTGCCTCGATTGTGCCACAATTTGAAACTCGTGCATAGTATTGTACTACACCGGATCCTTAAAATCACGCCACGATTTGCTCCCTTCGTGCCTCAAAAAAATGCGAACCAAAATCGTGTCACGATTTGTCCAAATTGTACCATGGTTTTTAACGAACTTCAACATCAATTTTGAACCAATTTTGAACCTGATTCAACAGTGAATTTCGTAATATAAATATATATATTCATCAAAACATTTTTTTTCACTATTCATTAAAAGTTATTGAACAATATAATGATATCAAAATATTACACTGATGTCGCTGTTTATATTTATCTAGTTCTATTATATATTGCTTAATTTATTTTGATGATATAAAGGTTTGAAAGAAGGAGCGGTGGCATGCTGTGGTAGTGGCCCTTACAATGGAAATTACAGTTGTGGAGATAAAAGACTAGTGAAAGGTTATGACTTGTGTGAGAATCCTTCTGAATATTTGTTCTTTGACTCTACTCATCCTACTGAAACTGGTAGTAGGATTATTTCCCAATTAATGTGGAGTGGAAATCAAAGTATCATTGGCCCTTACAATCTCAAAGCTCTATTTGAAGAATAATTCAACTATATATAGAAATACACACACAAATAAAGTTGTTTGTATATAAGACAAAATAAATATATTATTGTTTTCTTGTTGTGTGAAAATAAGAATACAACGTCTCCTTGAGAATACTATCTCATTGGTAGAGACATTGTGATATATAAAAGCCGGAGTTCGAGTTTCAAATTACCTATTTATTTATCTAAGTTTATTGAGAATACTATCTCCTTGATGTGTTTGATCAGCAGAAAAGTTTAATCAAGGGACTGAGACATGATTGTTTCTTGTCTCGTGTTTTGATTTTAAAAAATTTCATATTATTGAAAAAAATAGAAAACAAGGAGGAAAGACAAGAAAAAGAAAAAAAAAAAACCAAATTTTGGTTTCTCAATAAACTTTGGACTACCTTTTCCCAAGATTTTCATTTTGTATACTAATAAAATACATCCCGACTAAGTATTTCAATTTTACAAATTGACGAATACATTAATGAAATTTTATTCAAATTGATCTCTACAAATACATTTATGAAATTTTGTTTAACTATTAGCATGTGAAGAAAAAGAGGATGAAATAATAAAAGTAACTTAGCTTGGAACATAAGTTACCTACTATTTTGGACCGGTCAGAAGACCAACCGCACGTCGACACGTGGCTGGACTTATACCGTCTTAAGACACCGCACGTAAGGGAGCACACCTGCTTGCGTGCAACGTACCACACAGGAGCACACTGTAACACCCCGTTTCCCAAAAATCAATTAATTAATAAAACATGCATCAGAGTAATTCCCAAACGGACATGACACACTACATTTTCAAGATTTCTTAAATAGAATATAAAATCTATTTAATAAACATCCTTCAAAGTCATCATTAATTTTACAGCGGAAAATTTGCATCAAAACAACAACAGCAACTGTTTAAATCTCCATAATTAAATTTTGGCATAAAAACCTTATCAACATAAATTCAACAACCATAGGGCTACGTCAGCAATATTCAAAAATTGATATATAGGAATGAAAAACAATAAGAAAATCCCATCCCGTACGTATCAGAGCCCTAAGACACTTGAGCCACCACTCCTACTAATCTTTATTACCTGCAAGTTACCCATACGAAGGGCAACATTTCCAAGCAGAAGGGGTGAGATTTCACAAACAATAATAATAAGCATATAATTCATCAAATGCATCTAACAACTTAAACTCCATCATATCAACAGTCATAACTCGATATCATAAACAACATCATAACAGCATCATTAATTCGTATTAACATTCTCCACCAAGCACCTCATTAACAACTCATGAATAGAGGACAACTTATCAACTATACGTAACATCATCATTTCATAATAATAATTATTCATCAAACATTCCATTAACAATTCATGAATAAAAGACAACTTATCAACTTAACATAACCCTCATCAAGTACATTTAACAACTCATGGGTAACCTCATGTAATATCATAACAACCCCACATTCAACATCATAAAAGATCATCATAACCTCGTCATACTCATCAACATAAACAACGTAAGAGTACACCACCTCTTATAACAGACAATCAAAGTAAGAGTACACCACCTCTTAGAAAAACAATAAAGTAAGAGTACACCACCTCTTATAACAACGACAAGTAAGAGTACACCACCTCTTAGAAAGACAATAAAGTAAGAGTACACCACCTCTTATAACAACGACAAGTAAGAGTACACCACCTCTTATAAAGACAACGAGTAAGAGTACACCACCTCTTATAAAGACGACAAGTAAGAGTACACCACCTCTTATAAAAGCGACAAGTAAGAGTACATCACCTCTTATAAAGACGACACGTAAGAGTACACCACCTCTTATAGAAACATCTAACATGATCAATCATCAACAACAGATACAACTACAACTTCAACAACAACACCAACGATGATAACAACATCGACAATTTGCATAATTTTCTTATGACTCATTCGGCAACGTACAACCCAGCACACTTACAATTTAAACCAACATTCACATCTTAATTAAGATCCAACAGCAACACTAGTAGCACATAGACATCCCAAAATATGACAATACCAAATGATAATCAACACTACTTAAACATCATACATTTTCCACATAAGGCATATAGTTATTTCACATAACCAACAACATTAATCATCTTAATTTCAGACTCTCTGAAGAACATTAATATTATAAACAACTTCGTTTCTACCCCAAGGACCAACTCACAACTTAGGTTAAATACTCTTAAACACCTTAATTAAACCCCTAGTACTTCTAGTTTTGAGGTTTGGAATTATTCCCTAAGTTTTGGATTAACTTAGAAACGGTTTTGCTGAATTTTCATAAAATTTCACTAAGACCTCCTTGGAGTATTTTCATCATAACTCCTAAACCAAAAATCATTTTCACGCCAAACTAGAGTCATTGGAAATCTAACAAAATTATCTACAACTTTCATGTTTACACCAAAGGCCAATTCAAAACAGAAACGTGTGAAAAAGACGCAAGAACGCGAAATAGGGGATGCTGTCAAAGTGCAGCTCGCGAGGCGAGTACGTTTACTCGCTGTGGCGAGTTGCGACAGACAACTCTACGGGAACAGACCAGTTTCCAGCCAAAAACCCAATTTTTCATCCACCCAAACCCCAAATTTGATAGGAAACTTAACCTATGATTATTGAACATCAATTCTTAACACAATTTCGATGGTTTCTACACTTTTCAATTCAAAAATCAATAATCAAAACCTAATCCCAATTATTCAACCTAAGAACAACAACATGTTAAATCACAAATTCAGAATTTATATACTATGATTACTGAATGTTAGTCTCACCCTTACCTTAGATCGATGAACAAAGCTCTACAGAATCTGATTCTCCCCACTTGGCTCTTCTCTTGGTTTTTCTCCCAAAACTCTGTTGTACGTGAAAACTGTTTCTCTGACTGACAGTTTCTAGTTTCTAATAATTCAGTAAAACATAACCTCCCACTTAATTTCTATTTATTAAAATAAAACCCCCAAGACTCCAATTAATTCTATTTCTCACATTATTCTAAATTCCCACTTATTCTATTAAATAGTAAAATAACTCATTTAATAAAATATAACACACCACATAATCAACATAATTATATAAAATCATATATATAAAAAAAAGACTTTAAATCAACCAATAATAATTAAATAAAATTGGGGCGTTACACACACCTTCATGTAGGGATCACCCTACATGTGTCATGCTCCATCCTTAATCACACGCCGCATTATCCGGAGACGGTTATGCCCAACGCGCACCTATATAAAGGTGAACTTGTTTCACCCTCAAGGTACATATCACTTTTCCCAACACTCCTTAAACACTCTTTCTCAGTTCCATTGAGCGTCGGAGTGCTAACGTGCCTGCAAACATCTTTCGTCCCACCGCAAATACTCATCTCCGTCGTGCCGAAAATAGTTACTGTCACACCAGAGCATTCTCTGCCGCCGTTGCCATTCAACCGTTCTCACTGGACAAATCACCAACTAACTAGTTTGCATTTGATTTGTAATTTCATTTTACATTTGACTCTCATTTTTTTAGTTCAGGTAGTTACTAGCTGGCATGTAGCCAATTGTATATAAGCTCCTATCATCTACCACTTCAAGCTAATGAATGATAATTGATTTTTCTGGTTCTAACAGTTTTTCTCTTCCTTCTCAAATGGCGGGGTTTTACTCTGATGGTATCAGAGCAGGTTCGAACCTGCTCTGCTTCCGCTACATCAATTTCAAATAATCTTTGTGCTTCTTTCTTTGATTCGTTATCAATTATTTTCAAGTCCAATAAATTTTGTTGAATATATATTTTTTAATGGAATTACTTGACTATATAATATAATTTTATTATTCCATTAGCTGCTCAAAAGTATCGGATAAGAGTTTGATTTTGTAATTTTAAAGGAAAGAGTTCGACAAACATTAATGTCATCATTATTAATAAAAAAATTAGTTGACAAAGTAAGTAAATTTCCAACGAATTTCCTCACAAATTTCCGTCGCAAAAAGCGAATTTTCTAGTAGTGATTATTGTCATCGTTATTAATAAAAAAAAAATATTCTTAGTTAGGGCAGTAATTTTAGTTATGTTAGTTGACAAAGTAAGTAAATTTCCAACGAAATTTAAAAACAATCACAACAGAATTTCCAATATAAATTTTAATTATTCTTAGTTAGACTTTTTACACAATTCTTAGATCATTTGCTTGGGGGTGAAGATAATGGATAGTTACATGTATTAAAGAAAAAAAATACAAACCTCATACTTCCAATGTTATATATATTGATAGAATCCGAAGAGTATTCATCACCCAAAAAAAAATCCAAAGAGTATTCTGAGAAATTAACTTAGATGGCAAGCAAAAAAATCAATTTTTGTTTCGTAATTTTCTTCCTATGTTATGGAATGCTAATTCCAACACTTGGTAACATATGTCTGCCAAAAGAACATGCTGCATTATTTGTATTTGGAGATTCATTGTTTGATGTTGGAAACAATAATTATATCAATACAACTAGTGATTATCAGGTTAACTACCCACCATATGGTGAAACCTTCTTCAAGTATCCAACTGGTAGGGTTTCTGATGGACGTGTGGTTCCAGATTTCATAGGTAATTTTTTACTTTTATTCTAAGAGCATCCATAGTGTAGACGCCTATTTTCAGGTACTTTAGGTTCAACGTGTACAAATCATTCATTTATAATTTCTTAATAGTAGTACCTAACAAGCATTCAATCCCTGCAATCCATATATCACACAAATTTCTTAAATGAGACCTACTAATCAACTATCAATAACTTTATATCATTACATTTCAACTTTTTAATATTAAAAGAGTGCGAGTCCCGTTTAAGATTGAGGATCTTAAGTAAGATCCAGAGTCTTATAAGACCCCTAAAAAATTTCTAAACAACACTTATAACTTATATGCAAAAACCTTCCAAAAAAAAAACTTATATGCAAATAATTTAACTTTATTTAATCTTTTATAATAAAAACATCTTATACGATACTCCCTCCCGTTACAATTTTAAAAAATTTATAAGAAACTTTTCAAAAAAAAATAATATTTGGTTCTATTTATAAGAAAAGGTCACAATTTTTAAGATGTATCTATTTCGTAAAAGACTTTCTTAACCCTTATTTAATGTTTGTCTTTTTAATATTAATAAATATATTTAATATTTCTCAAATTCCTATAAGGGCCGTATATTTATAAAAAAATTCAAAAAGTTGAACCAGTTAATATATGATTGTATTGGTTTTTATGTTTTTTTTGTTCTTCTAATTTGTTGCAGCTGAGTATGCTAAGTTGCCGTTAACTCAACCATACCTATTTCCTGGTTCTCAAGAATATATTAATGGAATCAATTTTGCATCAGCAGCAGCTGGGGCTTTAGTAGAAACCAATCAAGGACGGGTCAGTTTAATGTTGTTAATTTAACGAGTGTTTTTGGGGCATTCTTTAAGCATTTTCTAATGAATAAATTATTTTTTAAGCATTCTCCAATGAATAAATTATTTTGTTTAAAAATTAAAATTTCAATTTCTAATGCAATAAATGCACAAAATTTTATAAAATCTTACCACTTTAGGTGTTTAAAGAGTACCTCGAATGCACTCGTTAACATTTCCCTTAATTTAATAATGTCGTGCATGTTAATTTTTAGCTTAATCGTGCTTTACTTGTTCAAAAAACCACTCTTTAAAAAAATCCAATTTTTTGTTCACTCATCAAAATTTTGAAAACAGAAAATTGTGATGTGATAGTTTTTTTTTTGAAAAATCTATATTATTATAAATTCAATTGAATGATTCCACATCAGTAGGTTTTATGCCACATCAATAAAAAAATTCATACATCGTCATTTTTATATCAAAAAATCTAAGTAACTGTTTATATATTACCAGGTGATAGATCTAAAGACACAATTGAATTATTTCAAGAATGTCAAGAAAGTATTGAGACAGAGACTAGGAGATGAAGAAACCACAACTCTGTTGGCCAAAGCTGTTTACTTGATTAACATAGGAAACAATGATTATTTTGCAGAAAATTCCAGCTTATACACTCATGAAAAATATGTATCCATGGTAGTTGGTAATCTCACAGATGTGATCAAAGTATGTAAAAGTTTCTTTTCTTCTGCATTTTTTATATGGAAGTTCATTTCCTTATAATAAAAGCTTGTTTAGATTGATTTATTTAAACTCTTTTTATCAGTACATACATTTGCAAGATTGTTCGAGAGAGTTTACAAAAAAATTCATGACATACATGTTTATAGCATGTTTTCGTGCTCGTACATGGATGCGCTAGGTTGTATTCATGAGGAGTGTTTTCTGTTAGAATTAATTAGAGTTGATCTATCTGGTCTGTGATGTATTGTGTTATTTTCATTTGGGTTGTATCTAGGTCAAGTCTAATGCCCTCAGTCTCTGCATCTCTTGTTTGTTATTTAATATATTTTTGCTTCTTGCCTAAAAAAAAAAAGTTTATAGCATGTTTACAACTTATTTTTATAAGCTCGTAATAATAACTTATAAAAATAATTTTAACATATATGAAATTAATTAAGCCGTTTATTCAAACATGCCATAGATGATAGATCTTCTACTATTCTAATTGTTTAATTTCAGGGAATATATGAGATGGGAGGGAGGAAATTTGGGATTCTTAATCAACTATCTCTTGGCTGTTTCCCAGCCATCAAGGCATTTGTAAATGGATCTAAATCAGGTTCTTGCATTGAAGAGTTTTCAGCACTTGCTGAAGTGCACAACACAAAACTATCAGTGGAACTTAAGAATTTAACAAAAAAGATCAAAGGATTTAAATATTCATATTTTGATTTCTATCATCTATCTTTTGAAGTCATAAGGAACCCTTCCAAATTTGGTAGGTTATGTCATATTTATTTTTAGCATTATTTATTTTTAAAATTGAGTATAGTTACACCCTTCCAAAAAATTTTAGTTTTATTTGCATGTAGTGTTGTTAGTGTAAAAAGTTTTACGGTGGCAACAAATCACAACTAATTAAATGAATGACTTTTTTTTGAAGGAATTAAATGAATGACTTTAAAAATAGTTATGAAAAAAGTTTAATATTTTTGAATGAACAAACAATTATAATTGACTCACAAGGTAAAACACATTTACACCGACAATGTTTTTTTTTTTTTTAAAGAATTTACACCGATAATGTATATGGATTAATTTTTTTATTTTGTAATTTTATGCTAGTGTATTCCGTATTTTATTTTACCAAACCCTCGACGTCCTGTGTCATAAGCCTTCAAATCGGTTATATCTGAATGGCATATCAAATGATTTTATAGACATTTTTTTTTGTTGAGAGGGGTTATAGACATATAAGTACATAACTTATAACTTATATGATATTATTTTTTCAATTCAATTGTCAGTTTTGTAATATAAGTATAAAGTTATTGAACAATGTAATAGAATTTGCCTTCAAATATTACACGGTTATAGTTTCTTTATATATTTATTTGGTTCTAAATTTTTTGGCTTAATTTGATGATGAAAAGGTTTGAAAGAAGCAGGAGTGGCATGTTGTGGCAGTGGACCTTATAGAGGATATTTCAGTTGTGGAGGTAAAAGAGAAGTGAAAGATTATGACTTGTGTGACAATCCTTCTGAATATTTGTTCTTTGATGCCATTCATGCTACTGAAAGTGCTAATAGAATTATTTCCCAATTTATGTGGAGTGGAAATCAGAGTATCACTGGCCCTTACAATATCAAAACTCTATTTGAAGAATAATTCAAATATATATACAAACATAAATTAAGTTGTTTGTAAGATAAAATAAATGCATTGTTGTTTTCTTGATGTGTAAATAAGAATAACAATATACCGTGATTATAACTTATTTGATATGGATATTGTTATATGTAATGGTCGGAATTTAAACCTAAAACTTCCGACATATTTATGTAAGGGGTGAACTTCTAGTCACTCAAAAAAAAAAAAAGAATGTAATGCAGTGTGTCATTTTCTTGTTTGTTGACCAAGCCCTAATATAATTTCCTCTTTACCCCCCCCCATTGCATTTTTTTCTTCGTTAGACTATATTATCATTATGGAGTAATACTGATGGGATTGTTAATATTATTATATCAGAAATGTATGATTGAACGAGGTAATTAGAAATAAGTTTAACTTTGAAGTATTCCAAGGCTACTCCTACATAAGTTAGAAATGAAACGGTTAGAGTTTCAACCCAACATGTCAAGTATTAGAATGTGTTTGATATATATGCATAAAAGTTTAATCAAAAGGACTGGGACATGACACAATTTTGGTTTTTCAGAGAGTCTGAAATATTCTAACGAGGTTGGCATCTAACTGATACCCCATACTCTTCTCTTATTCAATATATTATTAAAAAAAGAACTTAAACTAATATGAATAAATGGAGAATCAAGAACTTAAACTAAGTTATTACATATTAAGGTGTTCTTGCCATATGAGGATAAAATATAATAAAAAATGTTAGGAATACTCTTTTAACACTCATTTTTGTATTGGGTGAAGCCTATGTGGGTCTCACCACTTTATATATGATCCATTTCAAATGTGTGATGCCCACTAGGGGTGGGCATAGTTTGGTTTGGGATGAAAACTGAACTGAACCGAACCGAACCGTTTGTTAAATTCAAAATAACTAATCGAATCGAACTTTCTGCATTTCAAACCGAACTGAATTGTTATTATTGATAGTGTTAAAAATAATATAAAAAAAACAACCGAAATCGAATTTTAGAAGTTCTGAAAACCGAATCGAACTGTTTCAAACCAATATGAACTGTTTTGGACTAAACTGATGAACTGAACCGAACTGTTTCAGTGCATCTCCAAAATGGTTAGTAATGGTTCATGTTTTATTAGCTTTACATTATATTATTATTTAGGAGTACTACTTGATGGGATTGTTAATACTATATGAGAAATGTATGATTGGAAGAGGCAATTATAGTTTGGTGCAAATAAGTTTAATTTTAAAGTATTCTAAGGCTACTCTTACATAAGTTTGGAATGAAACGCTCAAGAGTTTCAATCTAACAAGAGAAGGAATAGGATATTTTTAATCTGCATAAATGTGTAATCAAGGGACTGAGACATGAAACAATTGTCTCTTGTCTCATGTTTTTGATTTTCCATATTTGGGTGATTTTTGCACTCTAGTCGTCACCTTTCCCCATCCCTAACTTTTCCACCGCCATCTTCAACCTTTTAACCATGGATTTACTCAAGCTTCCACCCCGCAAACTAAACCACCACAAACAGATCTCATTCTTAAGCCTCAAAAGAAACCACAACGTACTTTTGCATGCTTAGTTTAATTGAAAGGAAAAAAGGGCTGAATATGTCTTTGGTCTCTCTAATTATCTTAACTTTCACTCTTATTTCTTTAAAAGAATTCATCGAATGACAATTGATCCCTCTTGTTAACTCTCTTTAACGATGTTGACGTAACATTGACACATGACAATTTTCCTTAAGAGACATTGACGTGCCACTAACACGTGGCAACTTTTGATAAACATAATTAAATAATTTCGAATGTTTAAATATTGTATCTTACTGAATTGTTTTCAAGTCTAAACAATTTTATTGAGTGTATATTTTTCAATAAAATCACTTGACTATAGTATTATTTTATCATTCTATGTTGTTCAAGAAATGTACGTAGTTCATCTGTTAGAGTTTGACTTTTTAATTCAGCTATGGTTAGAGTTTGATTTTGTAATTTTAAGGGGTAAAGTTTGAATTTCACCTGAGACAACCATAATATGAACATTTGTGTTAGTGTTATTTTTAGGGAACAAATTTTTGTTTTCAGTGTTATTAATAAAAAAAAAAAAAAAAAATCCTTATATTAGTTGACAAAGTAATTAGATGCATAATATATTAATATTTGTCCCTTTGCTGCCGTTTTTTAAGTTTAAGAAACTTCCAATATAAATTTTAATTATTTTTAGTTAGACTTTTTACACAATTCTTAGATCATTTGCTTGGGGATGAAGTTAATGAATAGTTACATGTATTAAAGAAAAAAATGCAAACCTCATGCTTCCCATGTATTATATATATATACTGTCACATTATATGATTATATATATTGATTGGACCCAAAGAGTATTCATCACCCCAACAAAAAAATCCGAAGAGTATTCTGAGAAATTAACTTAGATGGCAAGCGAAAAATTCAATTTTGGTTTCCTAATTTTCTTCCTATGTTATGGAATTCTAATTTCAACACAGTGCCTTGGTAATATATGTGTACCAAAAGAACATGTTGCGTTATTTGTATTTGGAGATTCTTTCTTTGATGTTGGAAACAATAATTATATCAATACTACTACTGATTTGCTGGCTAATTACCCACCATATGGTGAAACCTTCTTCAAGTATCCATCTGGTAGATTTTCTGATGGACGTGTCATTCCAGATTTCATAGGTAAAAATATGTTTTGAGAGATGACATAAGTTGTTTTCAACTTATTTTCATAATTTCTTTATAATACGCTTATATGCAAACAATTTAACTTTATTTTAGCTTTAATCGTACTTTAATGCATTTCAATTACATATACCAATTAACAATCTGATCATGATTACTTTGTTGCAGCTGAGTATGCTAAGTTACCGTTAATTCAACCATATCTATTTCCTGGTTCTCAACTATATATTAATGGAGTTAATTTTGCATCAGCAGGAGCTGGTGCTTTAGTAGAAACACATCAAGGACTGGTCTGTTTTATGTTGTTGATTTAATCATGTTATGCTTGTTAATTTTTTAGCTTGTCAATAAAAAATTTGGTACATCGCCATTTTTAGATGCAAAATCCTAGTAAGGGATCAAAAAACTAGATTTTAAATAAGGGAACTCATACGATGAGTGAGAAATGGAGAATCAAAACTGCAATATCTGAAACTAGGGTTTAGAACTGTTTAAGTGATGCTTGAGAATGCTCTCAAGAGGGGTATTTATATCCCTTTGTGGGTTTGTATTCCTGTGACTTAAGCCCCAAGCAACTTTAGCTTTAAAGTCATTTTACAGTGCTCTAGATACTTCTAGAAGCCTGTTGAGGCGGCGCCCTTTGGGAGAATGCGCCTAGCCTTCAGAAGCCCTTCTGGAGGGCGCCTAAGCCTTTCTGGAAAGCATTTGTGCCCTTAGGGATAGATTGACGGTCCATTATCTGACAAAAAAATTTATTTAAAGATTGTTATGTAGCATATATATATGACATTTGTGTATGAGATTTTGATGATATGGTGTTTGGATATTTCCAGGTGACAGATCTAAAGACACAATTGACTTATTTGAAGAATGTCAAGAAAGTATTGAGACAGAGACTAGGAGATGAAGAAACCACAACTCTGCTGGCCAAAGCTGTTTACTTGATTAATATAGGAGGGAATGATTATTTTGTAGAAAATTCCAGCTTATACACTCATGAAAAATACGTATCCATGGTAGTTGGTAATCTTACAACAGTGATCAAAGTATGTAAGAGTTACTTTACTTCTGTATTTTTATATTGAAGTTCTTTTGGTTATAATAAAAGCATTTTTAAATTGACTTATTTAAACTTTTTTATCAGTACAAACAATTTGTAAGATTGTTTGAAAGAAGTAATAAAACAACTCATGACATACATGTTATAACCTATTTTCAACTTATTTTTATAAGCTCAATTATAGCTTATGAAAATAACTTATAACATATATGAAGATAGTTTGACTTTATTTATATTTTGTAAGATTTCTTATGCTTTTTTTAAGGAAATAAGCAACTAATTAATCTGTTTATTCAAACACGTCCTAAATATTTTACTATTCTAATTATTTATGTATCTGATTCATTCCAATATTTAATTTCAGAGAATACATGAGATTGGAGGGAGGAAATTTGGGATTCTTAACCAACCATCTTTTGGTTGTTTTCCAATCATCAAGGCATTGGTAAATGGAACTAAATCAGGTTCTTGCATTGAAGAGTATTCGGCACTTGCCAAAGTGCACAACACAAAACTATCAGTGGAACTTCATAATTTAACGAAACAGATCAAAGGATTTAAATATTCATATTTTGATTTATATCATCTATCTTTTGAAGTCATAAGCAACCCTTCCAAATTTGGTAAGTTATGGTATATTTATTTTTAGCACTGTTTATATATCTAAATTTGAGTATTGATGATCAATCATACATCGTTCAATAACTATATTTTTTTGTCTCATTTAAATTTTTTATCTTATTTATTTGTAACATTTGAGTTTTTTATCTTATTTTTTTATCTCATTCAAATCTTTTATCTATTAATACATGTACAAGTTGGTCCTTTCTTCATTTTTATTAAAAACAAAAGTGTTGAGGTGGCTTGCCACGTATGATTAATAGTAATAGTTTTTATTATAAATAATTTTTATCATTTAAAAACTCAGAAAAAAAATATATTCATATTATTCTTCATATATTCATCATCTTCACGATCATCATATTTTTTTATCAAACCCATAAAATTCAAATCAAAAGGGGTGTGTTTGAATTCCGGGTTTAGGAGGGGAGAGTTTACTTTTCTTTTTTAAATTATGAACTATATAACATGTTTTTCTAAAATACATTAATTGCGATTGAAGTATTATATGTTTGTTTATCATGTTAATATGCTAACTTTTTAAAAAATATTTCATAATGTCCGTAATTTAAAAATGAAAATCAAACCCTCCCTTCTCTTACCCTCCTAAACCCTCCATCCAAACACACCCTAAGATTTAGTGTCTCAAATCAAAGCCTAGAAAATAACAACCCTATAATAATCATATGTGGCTAGTCTCATCTATGTTTTTTTAATGAAAATATAACCAAGTTGCATGGGCTCCAGTGCAAGGAGCTCATTCCAAGGACGTACCCGGGGAATACCGGATTCGATTCCAAGGGGAGCAACGTTTGGGCAGTGTGCATGCCTCTACGCATGAGCCAGATTAATCGCTCATCTTTGATGGATCGGAAACCGGTGCAAAAATAAATAAAAAAATGAAAAAAAAAGACTAACTTGCAAACATTTCAAGAAATGAAAGATTTGAAAGAGACATAAAAAAATATTAAAGTACTCAACTGTTACAAAAAAATTATAGCAAATTAAATGAATGACTTTAAAAGCAGTTATGAATAAAGTTTTTTTTTTTTTTTTTGATAAGGCACAAAACACTAAAAGGCAGGATTAGGGACCTGAACCCATGTACAGTTATGAATAAAGTAAAACATTCGAATGATTTGACAGTTATGATTGATTGAGAATGTAAAATTGACAACGCATATAAATCTTTTTTTTTTTTTGTTATTCCTTTGGTGACCTGCATATTTGTATTATGAAATTGACTTACCATGAAATAGGTTATATCCTAAAGGCATATCAAATTACATGATATTAGTTTTCAATTAAATGATGAGTTTTGTAATATAGGTATATATATACGAAAAAGTTATTGTAATAGCATTCAAATATCACACTGCTATAGTTTCTTTACATTTATCTAATTCTAAAATTTGTGACTTAATTTGATGATGAAAAGGTTTGAAAGAAGGAGGAGTAGCATGCTGTGGTAGTGGCCCTTACAATGGATATCACAGCTGTGGAGGTAAAAGAGAAGTAAAAGATTATGATTTGTGTGATAATCCTTCTGAATATTTGTTATTTGACTCTACTCATCCTACTGAAGCTGGGAGTAGGATTATATCCCAATATATGTGGAGTGGAAATCAAACTATCACCGGCCCTTACAATCTCAAAACTCTATTTGAAGAATAATTCAACTATGTATAGATACACACATACAAATAAAGTTGTTTGTATATAAGACAAAATAAATGCATTGTTGTTTTCTTGATGTGTAAAAATAAGAATACAAGGGTTGAAACATTGTGAGTATAAAATGATAGTGTGATAGGTAAGGATTGAAGTTCGAACTTCAAATTCACCACTTATTTATTTGAGTGAATTTTTAGCCATTAAAAAAAAAATAAGAATGTAATACGATGTTTCATTTTCTTGTTTGTTGACCAAGCCCTGATATAATTCCCTCCTAATGACTCCTTTCCATTTTTTTTTTTCTCTCTCGTTAGATTAGATATAATATTATCACTATCCCCTTGAGCTTAACTCAGTTGGTATGGATATTACATATTATATATAGGGGCCGTGGTTCAAACCCCGGACACTCCACTTCTCCACAATTAAATTATGTGAGCTCTAACCACTAGGCTACTTGACTAAAAAAATAAATATAATATTAACATTACATTGTATTATATGAGAAATGTATGATTGAAAGAGGTAATTGCAATTGGATAAAATCTACCACATATACGAGGTAGATATCTTAATTCATGGATATAAAAAACGGATATTTTAACTTTTCGTTAATTAATGGATATTGATGCGGATTTGATAGTACCTATACATGCGGATATTCATACCTATTATTAAACTAAGTAAATTACGTAAATAATCTAACTATCGTTTCAATTTCAGTAAAAAAAACCCTAATACTTTACAATATTACTACGCGACGCTTCAATTCTCTAAAACTTTGTTTTTGTTAAATATGATGAACTTTATTTATGTTTTTGTCCAGGAACTTTGTTTTTGTTAAATGTGATTAACTTTTTTTTTTTTTTGTTAGAAATGAAATGTATTACATTATTATGTTTGGTAAGAAGAAGAAAATGAATGTTTTGAACATTTGTTGTTAAATTTTAGGTAATTATATCTTTTTCAAAAAATCTTTTAGGTAATTATAAAAAGATTAACAATGATCATTTTTTAAAAATGTTATCCATAGTTTGTATATACCCGCAAATACCTCAAAATCAGTGGATTATCCGTTAAGCAAATATCTACACGGATGTAGAGAAGGCACATATCATGTTTATCTAATAGGGTGGACACGGATATCATACCATTTGCGTTTACGGATATCCATTTACATCGTTAGTCCTAATTGTCAAAGTCTATAGAAAGTTGATCTTTAGACACCTCAAAATCGCTCACCTTGTTGAAAAGTTTGTCGAAAAGTACGAACGGATCAAATTTTACACACAGAAATAACTAATCAAGCATTACAATGTATCAAATTTGACTAAAAAGCAACTATCAAGTCTAAAAAGTAAGTTTTGACTAAAGAAGTACCCACCATGAATTAAGCCAAAAAAGTGAATGTTAAAAGAGTGATGAAAAGAGAGTATTGTTAACCCTGCTCTTTTTTGTTATTTTTGGAGTGTTACGTGGAAAAATGGAAGTGAGAAGAGTAATTTACGAGTAAATACTCAAATTTGTCCTTGAATTTGCAACGACTAGCCAACTTCGTCCCCTAATTTATCGAAATATCAAATTTGTCCTCGAATTTAACAGACGTCCATCAAATTCATCCCTCCGTCCAATATCTCTGTTAGTGATGCTGAGGTGTCTTCTTGTATGTTGTGTTGTTTTGTACACGTGTCATATAGTCAGCCATGTGTACAAGGACCAATTTGATGGAAACGCAACAAATTTTAGTTTTAACTTTTCATTTTCAATTTTTTTTTTCAATTTTACCCCTCTTTTAAGGATCAATTTGATAGTAAGTGAACTAATTTAGGGACTGATTTGATTAGAAATTTAGGGATTGATTCGATTGATTTTATTGCAGGGAGTGAGTACAAGGAGGTATGGCATGAGAGGAGTTATTTCAACTGAAAGGCCTAGGCAAGCACCAATGAGGGGTCCTGCTCCATAAAATCCAACTGCTCCTGGAGTTATTAGAGTACCATATCAAAGTTATGGGCAATCCGGTTCTATTCAACCCCAATTGATGGCGTTTATCACAACCCCAGGATTTCCAAAGAATTGATGCAATGATGCATGTTTAAATTATGTTTTTGGAGTTGTTTTTATGCCCCTAATTGGGTTTCTTTTTTACTATGTAAGATTTAAAAACATAGAATGTATGACTTATAACATATGAAGCCCCGATACGGATACGGGTGCGGGTACGATACAATACAGGTACGCAGATACGTGAATTTTTAAAATTTAGGATACGATACGGTTAGGATACGTTAACAAAATTTTATAATAAAACTTATATGTATGTAAAATATTCGAAGAAAATTAACATTGTACTCTTCATTATTGTATTATTATAAAAGTTATAATTTTTTAAAAATAATACATGTGATCAAAATATATTTTTTTTGAAAGTTTTCTTATAAACCATATTACATTTTCATATGTTGGGATATTGAGAGAAACATCATTAAAAGAACTCAACACAAATTTTATCTAATGTTGATTAACTGAATCACATCTCTCGCTATGTTCATCCACAAGAAGTATAATTTTAAGTGTTTCATCGAGAAACAGTTCTATTGATGCATATCTAAAATTGAGTCATATACATCTATAATGAATTTTTACAACATTGTCTCACTTTCTTACTCTTCATCTTTTTCTAGGATATGTGTCTGTGAAGTATCTTGGAAGTATCATTGTGTATTTGTGGAGTATCACACAAGTATCCGATAAAATATTTATTAAAAATTAAAATAATTAATTCTGATACTTCGTGGATACGTATCCGCGAGTATCCGTGGAGTATCGGTATCTGATACGTATCTGGTACGGGCACGTCTCCGTTTTGGAGTATCCGGGCTTCATAACTTATGACTTGTTAATGCCCTATAGTTGGGTTGCTTTTTACATATGCAATATTCCTGCACTTGTAGTGCAATGACTTGATTATGGCTTATTTGATGGTATATTTTAAAGAGAAATGATATTTGTACAAACACTTTATGACAACTTTCTTTCTTATACTCACATTATATTCGTATTCTCTCTCTCTCTAAGAAGAGAACAAATGAAAGTTGTCATCAAAGATATCACAAATAGTTGTACAAATATCACTACTCTATTTTCAATAATCAAACTGTGTCTCTTTACTTTTTTACTTTGTTATGCAAATATATGCATCAAGGATCACATTGACATATATTTAACAAATTCAAGAACTTACTTTGTTCTGCAAATTGTGTCTCGTTAACATTTTCCTTTTTATATAATGTAGAGATCGATTTGATAAATAGACAAATAATTTAAGGACCAATTTGATGAAAATATTTTGCCAGAAATGTTGCATTCATATTCATCTTCAACCTCTTTTGATTACAACATTACACACACCTAGTACAATACAATGACATGTTAAACAACCCAAACAAACAAATTATGATTATCAAATACTTAATACTTAGTCAACCTAAGTTCAAATTCTAGGACACCAACATTCAAGTACTCTCACATCACCATTCAAGATAGAGCTTGAAGATGAATACCGACTTTGATAACCGTTTTTGCCCATACGTGTCCACCGTCCATCATTTTCGGATTCAACCTGAACACCAAAGCTTGAAGAAATTTTGGGGATTTTTGAGTTTTGGATTCAATAAAAAAAATTAGGTTTTGAAGTTTTTAGAATTTGGGAAGAAGGTTGTCATCAATTAATGGAAGAAATTTTGGGGATTTTGGACTATAGATAACAAATTGTAAAATCAAGGTTCCATTTTTATAGATTTGAGGAAGAAAGTGCCGTTGCATAACAATCATTTTTCTGCAAATAATTCAATTCAATTTGGTCCTTAAAATTTTTGTCACTTTCGACCAAATTAGTCCCTACTTGCGTGACATCTGACATGATAAGCCTTGTGAGTTGTGAGAGGTTAATAGAACACGTCAACACTTTAACATCCTAACTTGACAGAGAGACTAATTTGATTGACATTTGACAACTTCAAGGACTAATGTGATATTTCTACAAATTGAGGGACAAATTTGACGGATCATTGCAAATTCAAGAACAAATTTGAGTATTTAGTAATTTACTGGACAAAGTCGTCTCTCTCTCTCTCTATCACTTGTTCACTCTTCAGGCTTCACAGTACTACTACGACTACACATTCACTGCACTTGCAAAGCCATGTCTATGGCTTCTTCAGAAGGAACATGTTTGGATCAAAGTGTATCAGAAAAAGTTATCTCTTTATACAATTCACTTCCAAAGAAAGGCAAACCACAAGGTCGTGAAGTCACTGTTTTGGCCGCTTTTCTTCTCTCTTCTCCTTCCAATGGTATTCTTTCTCTTCTCAATTTTCAATACCCATTAACCAATTTTCAATTTTTAATCCAAAATTGAAGTAAAAATTTGAACTTTTTATTTGGGGTGTTAAGAATTGAAGGTGGTTGCACTTGGAACTGGAACAAAGTGTATTGGACGCTCTATGTTACGTCCTTATGGTGATGTTGTTCATGATTCTCATGCTGAAGTTATTGCTAGAAGAGCTTTGATCAGGTTTAACTTTTTTCTTTTGTTTAAATTCTGTATATTTACTATGCAACGTAAATTCTTCATATAATCAATTTGGAGTTGGAAGTGTTAGTGCATGTTTGGTTATGCAGTGATGAATATTGATTTTGAACTATGAAGCACGGACACCAGACACACCTACACAGATACTAATTTGAGAAATTGACATAAATCATAGGCGTTGTGTTAGTGTAGTGTCAGACATGCATGTCTGACATCGGGACACACCTGATCCGAGGAGTGTTGTGCTTCATAGATTTTGAATGGATTGATTTTGTAAAATTGAAAGTTAGTTGAATGTAAACTGATCTATGGTAGGATACATTTACGTAAAAGTAAGCTGAACAGTAAATTTTAGTGTAAAAATCACGTTGAGACTCAAAAGCTACAAATCCTAGCTTGAAGGTAGAATCAGTTATGGAGGCAAATTCAATTATATTCAAAGGCAACCAAACATGCCAAAATCAATTTCACTTCTTAGGAATCAATTTTGATCAATTTGTGTCAATACGATGTGTCAATTTTTAACATTGATAGTGTAGACTTGTTTGTGAACCATATCTGTATTCCTTAATGAGTTGTGTGATTTTGACATAAGAATTTGACATCAAATTTCGACAACAAATTAGACGGTTAACACAATTCACATATGTGGTTGATTATGGTCAATACATGGTTAATGAATATATTAAGGTGCTGCAACTCATTAACAATTCCCCGTGCGTAATTTAACTATGATTTTGAATGTCATTAGCCACAATTTTCAAGTGCACGCATATCTGTTAATCATCCAAATTATGTTCAATATATGTTTTTCAGGTGTTCAAATATACATGATATTCATTGATCACAATTTGTGTTCAAATATACACTTTCATAGACCCTTTCTGGGCTGCATTTATTAACTTTAGCTTTATATAATTCCAAAATACAGAAAAATGTATACTATGTGTTTGATGGATCATTTATGAGTTGTGGTATCTTGTTAATTCATTAACCATAAACTGAACTGCGTTAACCACATATTTGAACTGCATCAACTATTTAATTTGATGTCAATTTTTTATTTATCAAAATATCATTTATCTGCCTTAATACATACTTTTACATTTCATTTTTCTAAAGTTGTATAAAATATAAGGTGGTTACTACTCTTTGTTTTCAACAAAGTTTCCAATCACGGACTCATGGTTGCTTAGTAGTTCTTCATTTTGCGAAGAATAGTGGCTGATGTGTACTTTGTGGCTTCAACTGCGGTCATTAATACTTCAAAATACTCGTTGTTGTAGCCAAGATCACACTTAAAAAGCCTTTTTTAAAACCATGCTTATTGATTAATTTAACATCTTGCATTTAGAGAAGATATTATTTCATTTTTTTTTCTATTTACACCAGGTTCTTCTATACACAGATTCAACGTCTATCTGAACCAAGTAGCAAATCTGCACCTAGCAATGGAGCAAAACGGTTCAAAGTTGATGATAACAACTTAGCATTCGAGGTGGACGAAGGGTGTCTTGACAAACGGAAATATACCTTAAGAAGTGGTTGGAAATTACATATGTATATATCACAATTACCATGTAATTTAATTCCTCATTTTCGCATCCTTTTCTCTCCATAGTGAACTTGTCTTCAAAATCCTTCCTTTGTCACTATCCGAGGTAGGTTCAACAGTAATTTCTTTTTTGTGTTTCGTTTTGTAGGTGGAGATGCTTCACTGAGCTCGCTTGTGACTCCTTTGGAAAGTGTGCCTTTAGGGGAAAATGGTCCACATTCATCATCAGGTAAGCTACATTTTACGTATAACTTGACTGAGGCCAAGAGAATGCTTATAATGGATTTAGGATATGCAATAATTTGTAAGTATAGTGAAACATTAATAAAATTTGAAGGAATTTTTGAGGATGTAAGAATAGGGTTTTAAGAGGAGTAAATTTGGCACATTATGATTTAGAGTAAAATATTATGCTTTGATTGGTGAGTTTTGAGCTGTAGAAGGCACCAAACTATCTGATCGATTCAAAGTAGAAAGTGGGAATTGCAGGGTTTTGAGTAGAAAACAATTTTTTTTTTTGAAGAAGCTAAACTAGCCCACCCAAATTGGCACCGGGAAGAATCAAACCTAAGACCTTGAGGAGGAGCACACTCCAAGGTCCCAAGCGAACACCACAAGACCAACCCAAGTGGGTTTGAGTAGAAAACAATTAAAAGATTGAAGCATCAAGTTTGCTAAAAAAAAATATTGGAAGATCAAAACTATACATTAGATATCATAGAGGGACCACAAGTTCAATTATAGCCAATACTTTGCTGTAACTCTTTCCCTGTTATTCTTCAAAAAATGCTTTTTAATTATATTAATTATTAAATTTGAATTTTGAAGCCATAGTTGTTATTTCAAATGTTATATTCAATGCAAATTTTTAATTTGAACGTTAACTGTTGTTTTTTCTGATCTGATGAGAAATACTTTTGCCTTTCATTTCAGTTAATAGTTCAAAACAAATAGGAATGGTCCAGAGGAAGCCAGGTCGTGGTGATACAACCCTGTCAGTTAGTTGTTCTGACAAGATAGCACGTTGGAACGTTGTTGGCATTCAAGGTTAGATATGCTTAAACCAGAATTGTTCTGTGTTTGTAGTTGTTGCATCAAAATCATATGTGATGTTATTTTTGCAAAAGTTCCTGGTATAAAAGTAACAGTTTTAATTGTGTCAATCAAACAAAATTGACATTGAGGATCATATTGTTCTGTGTGAATGTAGGATTTTGTGTTAACTATGTTTGTTATACCATTCTGAGAGATGCTGGTTTGATGATTATTACAAATCTTATACATTTTTAGTTTATAGTTTAAATGAAAGCATAGATATGAAGTTTGAGGTATTTTTGGAACTATCACTAAACAAATAATCAGTTTTAAAAATCATGAAATAGAACTCATATGTGAAGTAATTTAGCGTGATTGATTACATTTGTTCGGTTAAATGTAGTAACTTGGTTCATCTTATACCAGGAGCTTTGCTTTCGTACTTTCTCCAACCTGTATATCTTTCGTCAATTACCGTTGGTCTTCCACATACCAGTCCTGAAAATTTTCAATTCGAGGATAACTTGAAAAGAGCTTTGTATGATCGTATTGTACACTTGGAGAATGCGCTAACATCTCCATTTCTAGTGAACCAGGTCTGTGGAACATTAAGTATATCTGTGACTGACTTAAAGACTGCATTGTAGGATGCCTAATTTTTATGTATTTTTCATTTCGTAGCCGCTATTTCAGGCTGCCCCTGTACCGCCAAACGATTTTCTGCAATCTGAGAGTTCTGCTAACAATTTGACATGCGGGTACTTGTGTGAAGATGTTCATTTTACTGTATGGTTTTTTGTTGCATTTAGCTGAATGCTTAAATTTTCAGGTATTCTATATGTTGGAATGAATGTGGCTTACATGAAGTCACTCTTGGAACTACCGGAAGAAAGCAAGGCACGTCTGCAAAAGGGGCACTCTATCCATCAACGGAGTCGTCTTTATGCAAGTAAGCGGTCAATTTGTACCTAGACCTAAGCCCTGTTTAATTGTTAGGATAAATTGCTTAATTAAGCAGTTAAAGCATTAATGCTTATGTATAAGCTTTTTCTATGACAAAACATACAATAAAGTCACACTGTTTTCATATAAGTTATAAGCTGATTTCATAAGCTATTATGGAGAGCTTATGGAAATAAGCTGAAAACAGGTTATGGACATGTCATAAGCCCTCTCACAGCTTGCTTATGCCAATAAATAAACTCAAAGGAGACAATCCAAACAGACCTAGCAGATATTTTTCTTGTTAAAGACTGACTGTAATTGCTTTCCAGAAAGAGGCTGTTAGAGGTTTTCTTGCCATTGAGAGAAGAGTTTTTGGCCAAGTCCCTGGATGACGATATTACTTACCGAGAACTGAAGGTATTTCATGTGATGGTTTAGTTTATTATGTTGTCCTTGGATATAGCGGGGATGAATGTTTTTGGTTATTCACCTTTTCACTTGTTTTTTGCATGATGAATCCTTTGCAGGATGGTGCTGAAGAATATCATTTAGCTTCCAAGATTTTTAAAGGGAAGCCACCTTTTAGCAACTGGTTCGTGAAACCATTGGACTGTGAGGCATTCCCCATTTCAAAATAATAATACATTTAAGCTTTGTTTGAGAGCATGGTTTTGGAGGGAAGGAGACCAGGGGAGGGTTTATTATATTGATAATATCTCATCGGGTGTGAGTTTTCAAAAAAGAGGATTTTTGAGATTTTTAAAAAATTCTCCAAAGCGCTCTTTTTCGGCTTTTGTTTTTCCTATTTCCCCAAACCGCTCTTTTTCGGCTTTTGTTTTTCCTATTTCCCCAAACTGGATAGTTTATCCTTCCTTTTAGACAAGGCGAGGGATTGTCATATCTTTCTGTTCCCTTCCCTCTCCTCTTAACTCCCAAACATAGACTACCTATCTAAAGCGGAAAGCATATTACGCCAATTGAAATTCATGCAAGAATCCAACTTTTGTTATATGAGAATGTAAGCTCATTTGGCACCAGTTCTATTCAAGATTATGAAATCTGGATTGCACCGTCCGGTTCAACCGGTCTGTTTGGGAATTTGGCATATGTCCGGGCAAATAAATTAATAATACTCTTTGCATAAAAACCAGTTCAGAAACAATTTCACCAGTTTTATGACAGTTCACAGTTCACAGTTCTCAGTAATTGTCATTTTTAAAGCAATGTGGGACTCAATCTTCGGTAATTTGCTTCTTTGGGCAGTTAAAAATGCAAGTCAATATTGGTCTTAGACTTGTAGTAATGCCCCATTCTTCAAATATTTCTCACGTTTCCTAACATCTTTGTTCACAGCCTCGACGCATGGTAGTTGAATGCGCCATCCGGAAGTTACGCAACCCACAGTTCATTTTGTGTGATATGTGGTACAGATAGATATTTTATATCTAACTGTAGGAATTTGTTTAAGTCTTATCTTCCATTTTCCTTCTAAATGATTAGGAATTTTGATTCATACCGGCTATCATAGGTGTAAAAGTATTAGTCATGCACGTTGAGTAGCAAGTGCTACTAGGGTGTGTTTGCGAGATGGTTTTTGGAGGATTTTCGAGGGGAGGGCTTTGGAGGGTGAGGAATGATATTTGAACATCATTTTTGTACAACCAACAACTTTTTTGCTTTTTAATATATTTTTACTGATTTTGATTTGCGTGCTCCTCACATTGTGTTGTTGCATAAGTTGTACAATTTTGGTTGTACAAATAACACAACTATGTATCATGATGTTCTTTCAATTTTCAAATATCAATATCAATCAAATATATACTAAAATATAGACTTAGCTCTCTAAAACCTTCCCCTCCAAAATTCAACTCGCAAACATACCTTTAGTTTATGTTTGGAAAAGTGAGAAAACACGGTGTCTATTCAGGGCTCACATTTGTAGCTTCGAAAAAATCACATTGAAATTATATCGGTATGCATGAAAAATAAGATCGACGTGTAACGAAATACAATGTTAATGTTTCTAAGGCTGGTTTTGATTTTACCATGGGTGAAATGAACATCATGTTGATGGTAATATTGTTCCAGGCTGTTGCATTTATTTAGCTTTATAAAAACCTATGAGTTAGTTGCACTACAAGCTACTATATATTATGAAATATATAAATAATCAGAGTTATGACTTTCAATGGAAAACCGACCTTCAAAATAATTTGGCTTGAATATTACAAATCAAAAAGGTTCACTGAAATCTTAATTAACACAATTCTAAGATGGCACATGGGTTGAGGATTGCCGTTGATGTTCAACAATTTGAAGATTGATTCATTCTCATTAGTTTGGTTCACATTATGATAACGTAAATGTCTATACAATATATGCTATTTTGGACAAAAGAACCAAATATGAGGTAAAAAAAATACTTCAATACAATATTATTTCCACAATCAAGGTGCAACTTTGTTGACTTTCAATTAGGGAGTTAACCAAATTTATTGGCTTCAAAATGCTATGAACCTAACTTTATCGGTAGGCTTAATAGCCTTCTTTCCTACCTTATTGACTTTTTAAGTTTGCAATATGTATATTTGGAATCTTTTTTTTTGAAAGTAAATTTGTAACAAAACTTATGTTTAAATTTCTAAACACAAGGCAAAAACTATGTATATTTTTTCAATTTCGTTATGTATATTGAATAAAAATAGACATATATTGTTTTAAAATTCATAAAGCTCCAATTAATTTTGGTAGACTCAAAGTCATCTACTACTCCAAAAAGAAAATCATCTCAAAAGATGGAGTAGAATGGAAAATAGGGAAAGATTTCTTGGACGAGCTTCAACCACAAATCAACTTTTTATTTTACTTTTCTTTTGGACTTATATATATATATATATATATATGTGTGTGTGTGTGTGTGTGTGTGTGTGTGTGTATATGTATATGTATATGTATGTTGACATAAACACTTCAATGTTTATCATGCAAAAAATCCTAAAAGAAGCAAGCACATGGAAATCTGACTATTGATTAGCTAGGCATAATAGGTGAAACTTAATGTAATAATAATTTGATTTAAATTATAATATAGTTTGCTACTTTGCTTAATAGTTTTGGCCTATATTTGAAGTAATTGACTAGTTTGTAGCAGTATATATACTGAAAATTTGGTCTACATTTTGGTGCCTTTTCGTTTACGCAACATGATAGTGCCTCATTAATTAATTGAGAATAATGGAAACAAAATACACGTATAATTGAACAATTATTTTCAAAGTTTTAAATTTTTCTACATGCATCAATCAAGTTTCCGAAAACTGTAACATCAAATTGAGGAGTAAACGACGGGAACAAACGTGGAATAGTCTTTATAGTCAAGTGAACCTTAGGTTAAAAAAAAGCGTAACTTGAATGGTTCAGATGGGAGTAAGGACAAGTTTTGAGAAACCAAACAATTTGGTTTAAGTGGTTAATGATCTTTATTAATGACGAATTGTTGAGAAGAAAGTGTGTTTAATATCTAGTGAAACGATTTTTGGTCAGACTTTATTTACCTCTCGGCTGAATTTTGGATTACCAAGGTTTTTCTCTCTAAGTTTCAGAAAGTTAACACACAAAAATAACAAGTTTGAGGAGGAAGTTCACGTTTAAATTCGTACTACTCCCTCTGTCCCTAATTATAAGACCCTTTTGAGAATTTTTTTTGTCCCTTTTTATAAGACCCCTTTGTTATTTCCAACTACATTAATTATTTCTTTACATACATGCCCCTATTTATTATACATCTTTTTCTTCAATCAGCAATAAGTAGCATATGGAAAACATAAACTAACTCTCTCTCTTAAGGATAAAATTGTAAAAACAATAGTGATTACAAACAACTTTAATACAAATATCCGTTTTCTTAATTCCCATGATTTTAACAAAAGGGTCTTATAATTAGGGACGGAGGGAGTACTAATATAGCATATTAACAACAAACATTTTTCTATAAAGAAAAAATATATTAACGAATGTCTTTAATGTACTAGTTAAAGAAACCAATATGAGAATATTTTGTTATAATTGATGAATTAAATTTTTTAAAAGTTTGAAAATTGTTATTTTCAATGCAAAACGACTGATTTATTTTTCATAGGAAATCTTTGTTATTACGATACGAAAACGAAGACTAAGTATCAATCGTTTGTTGCATCTCCAAATGTCTCCCTTTATTCGGTCACATCCCACTCTTTTTTTTATTTTTTATTTTTTTATATTTCTTACACATAATTTTCGTAAGAAATATCACCACTCTTTTATGACTCGGAGTTTTCTTAAAACACTTGTTAACATGACACATGAAAATTTATAAGGGGAGATACTAAAGGGTTGACGGTTGACTTTGTGCACTCATATTTTCCATTTTTGGTGGTAACAAATAAAATGTTAGGTCCAAAGCAACCATGCATCAAAATAGTGATTAGTCATTATTCATTCATTAATCGAAAGCTTTTTTTTTTTTTTGGTACAATTTTTTCATCTTGTTTCTAATAGTGTAAATATATCACTTGTACCAAAAAAAAAGTATAAATATATCACATGGTAAATCTTCACATCATTAATTGAAAACTTTTAGTTACACTAAATTTTGGTCGAAAATAGTAAATCTTGGTTTACTTTTTCCAACTTTAGTGCATGTACGTAGTTTTTTATTTGATTTCTTTGCAGAGTTTTTATATTATAATTTTTTTGAAGTATCTTGCAAACCATTTCATGATCCAACTAAAGACAATCAGGTCCGTCAAACAAAAACTATACAATATAAGTGATAAGTTGAATATTTTAATTCACCAAAAATAATTTGAATACTTTAGTATCCAATAAATTCAATGATCATATAAAGACAATTCAATACTAATATACTAATCTTTCCTCAAAAAATACTAATATATTCAACCTAAATAAATAGATTTAAATAAATCACCTCAATGGTAGACTCACCCAAACGTGGACTTAAAACTAAGATCAAAGGAATTCTAAGAATTCAAATACCATATTCATTGCATCCATAGCTTCTCTCTCCCCTCCAACACACTCTTTCATATACATCTTTTTTTAGATTCTCATGTGTGCACAAGTTCTTCATCTAACAAGAGTTAGAGAAGCTTGATTCAACTCAAACATGAACAAGGACAATGAAACATATTTGAAACTCTTCTGGGGTGGTTCTAAGCGTCATAAGAGGTGTTTGTTCACAAACAAGGCTAAAGTTACAATAGCTACCACTACTGTGGTTGCTTTGTTTTGTTTAGTAGCCACTTTTTGTGATTTTGCAACATGGAATACTGTGAGTTATTATGCATAATCATAGTTTTCTTTATGCTTGAAAAATGGTTGAATTAGCATGAAAAATTAGCAATGGAATAGTGTGAAATTTGTCTCTAATTTTGTTAGGTGCTAGAGATGTGAAAAATTAGAGTCTAGTTTCATATTTTCTGCTGCTAATTTTCTTTTGTACTTCAACTTTTTATAATAATAGTTATAATTTGCAAACATGTTTTCTGTTTCATATTTTTTCCTCATTAGTTGTGTTATATGCTGATGTATTATCAACACCATGGTAGAAAAATATGTGGTTGAGCTCAAATAAGTAATTTTTAAGGTCGAATCAACCAAGAACACCGTGGTTCAATTTATGACTTAAACTATCTTTAGCAAGATTTTACTTGTCTCTGAGTAGAATTTTGAATTACTCAAATCTCTTTCACCTAAAAATCGGAGAGTTAAGACAAAAATATGCCATGACTCAAAGAAATTGATAAATGATAGAATAGATTCAATTTAATTATATGTTAAGAATGCAATATTGGGAAACAAAATCTTATTCTTGTTCTTATTTTTAGTCTTGATTTGTGCACCCATCTTGTGTAGGAGCTATTGTTTTTAAAATTTAAAATAACAACACTAAACTAAGTGTTTGGTGCCCAATCCTATGCTTCAACATCCCAACACATATTCTCTTTATTGAAAGATTATCAGTCACATTATATAATTTTTTTTCCTTCATTAATTGTTGATTTAGCATTAGAATTACATGAAATCCTTGATCAATGATCATGTCATAATTCTTGACACCATGTTGTAATTATTACCATTATAGAAAATATGTTGTGACATGACTCTAGGACCTAAATTGATCCAATTAATTTGCAAGAAACTAATATTAATTTTTTTTGTTTATTAAAGTACATAATTGCAGGGAATTCCATTCCAAATCAAAACCTTTCATCAATCCAAATAAGCAAAAACCACAAAGAACAAGAATTTCCACTTAGATGCACCAATGGAGAAAAAGAGACACAAACATGTCCAAGAGACTACCCTACAAAACATAACCCAACAAATCAAAATAGCCATACTTGTCCTTCATTCTTTAGATGGATCCATGAAGATTTAAAACCATGGAAAGAAAAAGGGATCACTAGGGAAATGTTGGAGGGTGCAAAAAGAACAGCAAATTTTAAGGTTGTGATTGTGGATGGAAAAATGTATGTGGAGAAGTATAGGAAGTCAATTCAAACAAGAGATGTGTTCACTTTGTGGGGTATTTTGCAATTATTGAGAATGTTTCCTGGCAAGTTACCTGATTTGGAACTTATGTTTGATTGTGAAGATAGGCCTGTTATTCATAAGGGTAATTTTCAAGGTCCAAATGCTTCACCACCTCCTTTGTTTAGATATTGTTCAGATCAATGGAGCTTGGATATTGTCTTCCCAGATTGGTCCTTTTGGGGATGGTAAATGCTAAACTAACTTCTTTTCATCCTTTCTATTTTTAGAATGAGATTAATTGATATGCACCGAAAAACATCGTAAAATTGTTGAGAGCTACATTTATCCTCCTTGATATTTTAAAAAACCGCACCTGTGCGGAAGTATACTTTTGAATCGGAAAAAACTCCGTTTTTGTCCTAGTTCATTCACCCATTTGGAGAAAAAAAAAAGTTTTTTCTTCTATATTTACCCATCTCAAGTACATGTTGGAGGTGTGAAAAGAAACTCTCAATTTTATTTTTTTTTGAGGGAAAAATTATTTTATGTTGGAGGTGCGAAAAGTGTGAACTGACTTTTTGTGTTTATAAATTAGGACGGAGAGGTACATGTTTCCAATAAAATCGTACAAATATTTATATCATACAAATTTAACCTTTATAAAATAGTGTGCAAGTGATGGTGGTGTTTCAACAAACTTATATTATGCATGTTTAAATTGTACACAAAGCACAAAAAAATTGCACATTATATTTTTCCATCTAGCTAGACAACATTTCAACTATTGATAATTTTTACATAAAACAGGGCAGAGACAAATATAAAGCCATGGAAAAATATCCTAAAAGAAATAAAAGAAGGGAACAAAGAGACCAAGTGGAAGGATAGAGTACCTTATGCTTATTGGAAGGGGAACCCTAATGTTGCTGCAACTAGGAAAAACCTTTTGAGATGCAATGCTACATCAAAAGATGATTGGAACACTCGCCTATACATACAGGTATTTTTTTTAATCAATATAATTTTGCACTAACTTTTCCTTGCAATACACATCAAAGGAAGATTAATTCATTGTGTATATATATGTTTGTGTCACAGGACTGGGATAAAGAATCCACTCAAGGTTACAAGAAATCAAGCTTAGGGAACCAATGCACACATAGGTAATATCAATATCCCTTTAGCAAGAGAATTATCAAAATAATATGTGTTTCACCAAAGTTGAATTTCGAGTTTGTCGGAATTCCGATAAACTCAATTCAAGTTTGTTAGAATATAAAATGTGTTCAGGCAAAGTAGAATTTCAATTTCGTCGGAACAAACTTAACTAAATTTTATTAAGTATTGAACAAACTTTTTTTATAAGAGAGATTTTTTCACATACATATGTTTAAATTTTTTATTTTTTTTCATTAATGTAGAGACTTAATTTTATGTGCATTGTTGGCTTGCTACAGGTATAAGATTTATATAGAAGGATGGGCTTGGTCAGTTAGTGAGAAATACATTATGGCATGTGATTCCATGACATTATATGTTAGACCCAATTTCTATGACTTTTTCATTAGAGGCATGGATCCATTACAACACTATTGGCCAATTAGAGATAATAGTAAATGCACTTCTCTTAAATTTGCTGTGGATTGGGGAAACAAACATGCCGATAAGGTCTCTCTCTCACTCCAACAACAAACATGACTTTATTTGATTGTGGACTTGCTAGTTATGAAACACGAATACAGACACGAACACCAAACACGACACGAACACTGATACACTGACACTGTTAATAATTTAAGAAAATCACATAATTCAGTGTAATTATATGTGTTGGTGTTGTGTTGGTGTTGGATACGACACATGTCCGACACAGGTACACGTCTAATCCGAGGAGTGTCCGTGCTTCATAGTTTGCTAGATATAACATTATATAATTGTCATAAGAAATTTAAATTACATTAAATATCTTACATTCCCTAAAATTACATATCAGGCACAAGCAATAGGGGAGGCTGCCAGCAAATTCATACAAGAGGAGTTAGATATGAACAATGTATACAATTACATGTTTCATATACTAAATGAATATGCAAAGCTTTTGAAATTCAAACCAACTATACCTCAAGGAGCTGTGGAGTTTTGTTCAGAAACAATGGCATGTGATGTGAATGGTAATCAAAGGAAATTCATGGAAGAGTCAATGGTGAAGGTTCCTAGTGATTCAAATCCATGCACTATTCCACCTCCATATGATCCTTTAACTTTACAAGAACTTTTAGAGAGAAAAGCTAATTCAACAAGACAGGTAGAAATTTGGGAAGATGAATATTGGCTGAAGAAAAACAATGGACAATAGTATGGCTTAGTTGATATTTGTTTTTCAATAGTTAAAATTTTATTAATAAAGGTCCGAACCCAACATCAAAGTGAAACTCTACCCACCTTCTATGAATGGTTGCAGAGAGCCCACACAATCATATGCTGTAAATGTTTTTTCGTTTTTCATTTTTGTATTTATTTTATAGTTCGTATGCTTTACAAATTTACATGTTTTCGGTAGGTCTTCGAAGAATAACGGTAAAATCATACATTTTGTAATTTATAGGTATCGAAAATTTGAGAGTTAAAACAAAATTTGAGATAATTATAGCGATATATATATATATATATATATATATATATATATATGTGTGTGTGTGTGTGTGTGTGTGTGACAATAGACTCGTATCCACTCCTTTTTATGAAGAAGCATTTTAACAACCTAACACATTTTCATTTGGATCAAAAGATTGAATTTTATTTTTTTACAAAATCAAAGCTCATGGATAAAATTGTAATGTACCTTTATGATTAATGTTCTTTTCTATTTTCTATTTTTTTTGAGAGACTATTTTTTGTGGTCATTATTGCTATTGTTCTTCGCTCTCACACAACGGTTCTCTATCTTTCTTCAACCTCTTCTTCCATTTTCTTCAAATGAAGTGTAGCATTGGTTTTAAAATTCCCATTGCATATATGAAAAAGAGAGAAAGGCTAGCTTGGACAACGTGGAGGGGATACTGGACGGCGACGACGATTGCAAAGCTTCCACCGGCAACTCCAATGGGGATGGATTTCTTTTGTTGCTTACGATTGCCCAAGGAATAAGGTTAAGCTTCCTCCAAGATGAGGTATGTCAATAATTGTAACCTATTCATCAATGTTGCTTAATTTGAAGAAAATGAAATTGATAGAGACAAAGCAAAACAATGACATTGGAAGATTTTATAACCATTGTTGCACTTGATTTGAAAAAATGGAAGAAGTGGTGCATGAGAGAGAATTGGTGAGAGAGAGAGGAAGAACAATAGCAATAATGACCCCACAAGCATAGTTACTAAAAAAAGTAAACAAAAACATTAATTATTAAACGTAAATTACAATTTTATCTTTGAGTTTTGATTTTGTTTCCCCTTCAAAAACCAAAATTTGTGTTTTTAGTTCAAATGAGAATGTGTTGGTTGAAACGACGTGGTGATCAAGGTTTATAATAGGAACTTCTCAACTAATGAAAGGTTAGGTGAAGACTAAGACAATCAAGTTAAAGAAAACTTATTCTTTCTCAAGTCTATTGACTAAGTACGTTGATCTTGAGGATTTCAGACTAAGTCAAAGCTTAGTAAAACTAAACAGTGACACTTAAAACTCATGTTTAGCTTCGCTAACCGCAAAGAGCAATGAGAAAGAAAGCACGCTCGTAGAAGAGCTGCACACCAAGGATCACTATATGCCATGCCATTTGACTAGTAGGAATAATTTTTGCCTATAAGTATTTTTTTTTCTTCTGTACATTGTTAAAAGACACATCAATCAAAACGAAAATATATTTTTGCTATTTATTCATTATTATTTTTCTTTTATATTATTTTTTATAGACATTCCATATTGTAGTAGGAAAAATCCAATCAGTTGTACTTAACGCTCTGCTAGAGTGGTTAAGAAACGTACAACAGAGGAACAAAGTTCCTTCCTCAGTTCTAATCACTTGAAAAAAAAAAGTCTGATCTTCCGACTTAAATAACCAATTCCATTTCTATCCTTTTTTCTATGATCAATTCAATAAAGATTTCCTTCTCAACTGACAACCCCTGGGCTTGTTCATAAGCGATATTCTTTGTATGGCTTTCGGCTCGGCTGCCTTCCTTTAATTTTAGGTTGCCTCATATAGACATAGATGGAGGTATCTTGCTTTTCTTTTTCTAGGAGGCTCCCTGCACATGTTATTCGCAAAGAAAAGGCAATGAGCGGTTATTCACTTAGTAGAGCTATCGATCGCATGTTACTTTCTGAGGGGCTCTGTTGGAGAAAAAGAAGGCCCCCCTTACTCTTCTTTCTTAAAGCTTTACTTTATAAAGCTCGGCGAGAAAGAGTTGGTTAAGAACTATTGACTATAAACCATAGCAGTTACAGTCACTCAATTGAAATGTTTACCTTTGGAATGAAGATTGATGAGCAGAGGTTTGAAGACGCTCGGCCTACAATGCTAGCCCCATATTAATGTTTCCTTCCTTCCATATCAACTTGCTTTCCTGGGTAACTATTCGACATAAGAAACCCCACGATTTTCTTCTTATCTTAAAGTAGCTTTCCTTTCGGGTTTAACCAAAATTCTTCCCTAGGGCTGGTTTGTTTATGCCACTAAGCGTGATAACTTAACCGCAATCATAGTTGACGCATATACCTAATGATTGGGTGGAGATTTGGTCTCTCTCTCTCTCTCTCTCTCTCTCTCTCTCTCTTATGGTCCTAGACAATTGATGCCAATGTTGCTCCCATGTCTCGCAGACTCCCCGATAAGTGGTATAAAAGCTCTTATTCGACTTGGTGGGGGAGCGAGAGTGGATTATGTGTTAGGTCTTATTATAGGAGGTGAGAAATCACACTTGTTGGGGGGAGATTGTTGGGTTACATGTGTGAGTGATTAAGTCCCACATTGTATATGAATGTGTAAAATATTGGATATATAAGAGAGACATACACCTAATGTGTTAAGGTTTTTGATGAAGATATGAAGTCTCATTCTCTTGTGGTCCTAGAGCATTTAACTAGTTGTTTGTCTCACGCACCCCCTAGTTGTCGACCCAACAATAGATATCAAGCCATGGTTCGGCTTGGCAGGGGAGGAGAAGTGGATCTAATGTTGGATCCTGATATCAGAGGTGGGAATTCACACTTGTGGGGGAGATTGTTGTTTCAAATGCAAGTGAGTAAAATGTTGTGTATATATAAGAGAGGTGACCCATATACCTTGTGCCTTAAGGTTTTGGGTGGAGACTCTCTCTCTCTCTCTCTCACACACACTCTCTCTCTTTGTCCTCGATCATTGTCCTCATTGTTTCTCCTGTGACCCATGTTGCTCCCCAACACACAATTGATCGAAGTGTGTAAACAAATGATATGGAGTTTCATTGTTTGCGATTTGCATTTCTTTAATCTTTTGTTGATAGTTGTTGTTCTAACATTGCAAACACAATAGTTTAGATTTATTAAAAAAAAAAAAAAAATCAAGATCTAACATTGAAATCTTGATCATGTGCGTGGTCACACGACCTAATCCAAATCCTTGTAATCCCTGAGTTCACTATTGTAACAATTTTACGTTGAAACCAATCTCGACCATTGATTTTAAATGAAACGGTTTATATTCCGAATACAATTTTATGAAGAAAAACGGTCCCATTCGCCAATTTAAAATTATACAACCGAAATCTATCACTTGATGGGAAACAGATTTCCTGCTGTAACAGGAAGGTGCTGTAAAGCATCTGAGCTGTCCGATCAGAATTGTATGGTCATGATCATTTTCAATTTTAACCGTTCGATCTAAAATAAACGGCTGAGATTGAAAACTGCGTGCATTTGCCACAACATCAAATACGGGTCCCACTTGATGCTGCTGCTTTATTAGTATATCCAATTTTATTCTCTCTACAAATCTGCCGCTGTATTAATGTCCATTCCTCAGCCCTTGATTAATACAACGACAGAGATTTTTGCTCGAGAAGCATGAGGGGCTGCTATAAGTATTCAATAAAACTCAATTTTTGTTTATCCAAAAATTCCTACTTTATGATTATATATATACAAAATTAACAAGTGGTCCAGCTGTAGATCACATCAACAATAAAACTGAATATATTAATATTTCAAATATTAAATAATTAATTTTACAACCTTCCTAGATTTAAGCAAATATATTTAAACAAATAACTCAACTACATGTCAAATTGACCAAAACGTGGACCATATTCATTGTTCCTCTGCTCCATCCCCTAGAACACTGTCTAAGTTTGAGTTTTTCATGTCTGCAACAAGTTCCTTATAGGAGGATTCAACTTGAATCATGAAAAAGACATATCTGAAACACTTCTATGGCGGTTCTAATCAACAGAAGCTGTGTATGTTCTCCAAGAAAGCTAAAGTTACTTGCTTAGTGGCCACTTTTTGTGCTTTTGCTGTCTGGACTGTAAGTGAGTTCTGCATAATATTTTTTTTATTAAGCTTTCTTTTTAAATATCAATATCAACTTTTCATTCATTATTTGATGTTTTAAGCTGTAACACTATTATTATATAACAATCGAAAATTTTAATTATGTTTTTTTTCTTCTTAGTAGAGACTCAATTTAATTATGTTAAGCATGACCAAGGACACTCAAAAATAGAAACTACCCTTTTTAGCTAATTAATTTATTCAATGGTATATCACTCTTTTTTCATTATTTGTTCATTTTAACATTATAATTGCTACCCCTTTATTATTATGTGAACATTTTTGACACCAAGTTAGAACTATTGGCATTTCTTAGCATAAATAAATGTTGTGACATATAATTGATCTATGAAGGAGCTAGTCTAATATTGGATTTTTATGTTATTTTTTGTTTATAGAAAAATGTTGGTATTTTCTTTTTGACCAACAAAATCTAATATTGAAATTATTTTTAAAGTACATATTTGCAGGTGTTTCATTTCCATTCATCCACAAAGACAGACTCCAAAACCAAGAAGATTTTCTTCTTAAATGCATACAAGGAAAATCTTTCAAACAAAAATGTCCAAGAGACAACCCTACAACACATAACCCAACAAATCTCAACAACCATGTTTGTCCCTCATACTTTAGATGGATCCATGAAGATCTTAAACCATGGAGAGAAAAAGGGATCACAAGGAACATGTTGAAAAAGGCAAAAAAGACAGCACATTTCAAGCTTGTGATTGTGGATGGAAAAATGTATGTGGAAAAGTATAGGAAGTCAATTCAAACAAGAGATGTGTTCACTTTGTGGGGTATTTTGCAATTATTGAGATTGTACCCTGGCAAGTTGCCTGATTTGGAACTTATGTTTGATTGTGAAGATAAGCCTGTTGTTCCTTTGGATAAGTTTCAAGGACCAAATGCTTCACCACCACCATTGTTTAGATATTGTTCAGATCAATGGAGCTTGGATATTGTGTTCCCAGATTGGTCCTTTTGGGGATGGTATGTCCTAAACATAACTTCTTTTCTTCCTTTCTATTTATAGAAACATGTTTAAATCACGAGAATTAAGAAAATTGATAGTAGTTTAATATTTTTTATATAATTGGTACTTCCTCCGGTTCTATTTATAAGAGATATTTAGATCAATAAAAATGGATTTATCTAATCCAATTTTTTAACCAGATACATTAACCTTAGTTGACTAAAATAATATCGAATGAAGTATCATATTGCAAATATATATAATTCAGGAGATAGAAATTGAAAAGTCTTATAAGGAGAAAGGTAATTGTAGTCTCTTTTTAGAAAAATCCACACATTTGACAAATGCAGGCCCCATTAGTCATGCAATAATTTGAGCTTTGAATTGTCATTGTCATGTTGTAAGAGTTTAATTCTAGTTAGTTCTCTCTTAAAAAAAATTCTAGGTGGATCAATAGCTACCACTACATTTTTATCAAAGTTAGCCTAGGACCAAAGCTGCTCATGTTAGAGATTTAGGCCTCTAAATTCTAGGTGAAAAAAAGTATAAAAAAATATAATTTCACTAGATCAAAATCTGGCCAAAATGTTTACTAGATCAATAGGTTAAAGTGAGGGACTCATAAGGTCAAACTTTGCAATCAATATAAACTTGATATTCCTCATAAAAAGAAACAAAAATTGATTTTATTTATTTATTTTTTATAAGCTCTGTTAATTTATTTAATAAAACTTGATTTTTATCTTCATTTTTAATTTTTTAACCATTTAAGTAAGGGTGTTACTTGGACACATTTTTATTTGCATTTTACCCATTTAAAAACTCTAGGCCAACCCAACATGTTTAAAGACATAAAACAAATTAATTTTATAGCAAGACCTCTTTTAAAAAAAATAACAACTTATAAAAATAAAAGATAAAGTTTTACTGAGTTCATTGGGGGTCAAGATGGATATTAAACCCTCATCTTGACTAACTAGGCAAGATGAACATCTATAACTAATAAGTCATATTATATATTTATAATTAAATTGAACTTTTTAGGCATTTTTTTATCCATAATTTTGAGGTTTAAAATACTAAAGTTTGAGATATTTTCCCCTTGCCATGCTATTATTCAACACTTCTACTTTTAATATTTTTTACTTAAAACAGGGCAGAGACAAATATAAAGCCATGGAACAATATCCTTAAAGACATAAAAGAAGGGAACAAAAAGACCAAGTGGAAGGATAGAGTACCTTATGCTTATTGGAAGGGGAACCCTTATGTTGCTCCAACTAGGCAAAACCTTCTACAATGCAATGTTACATTAGAAAATGATTGGAACACTCTCATATACATACAGGTTTTTTTTTTTTCATTAATCATGGATGCATTTGGCCTAAAATTAACATCAAAGAAATATAATGTATTGTGTATATTTGATCACAGGACTGGATACAAGAATCCAATCAAGGTTTCAACAAGTCAAACTTAGGGGACCAATGTACTCATAGGTAGGGGATGCAAGGACAATTTTTATGCAAGAGTGACATGATTGAATTTGACTATATAATAACTATATAGATACTGTCCCGTGAGCTTAGCTCACTTGGTAATGGATAATGCATAATATATATAGCGGTCGGGGTTCAAAACTCAGACATCCCACTTATTTACCTGTAGTTACTATAAACTACTTGACGCGTATGTTAGAATTAGTTGAATTTCGTTTATACAAAATTCAACTAATTCTAACAACGACGCCGGTGTATAACTAACTCTTAACTACCATGCATATATATGGGGAAACAGAATGATACATGTGGTTTTGGCATGGCACAGGTACAAGATATACATAGAAGGATGGGCTTGGTCAGTTAGTGAAAAATACATCATGGCATGTGATTCCATGACATTATATGTAAAGTCTAATTACCATGATTTTTTCATCAGAGGCATGGTGCCATTACAACATTATTGGCCTATTAGAAACAATAGTAAATGCACCTCTCTTAAGTTTGCTGTGGAATGGGGAAACAATCACACTCATAAGGTACTAAAACCTTCATTTTACCTATGATTTTATTTTACTCTTAAGTTTGCCATAATTTTTTTTTTGTTACATTTTTTCTCACATTTCCTTAAATCATCTAACAGGCACAGTCAATAGGGGAGGCAGGTAGCAAATTCATACAAGAGGACTTAGACATGAAAAATGTATACAATTACATGTTTCATCTACTAAATGAATATGCAAAGCTTTTGAAGTTCAAACCAACTATACCTAGAGGAGCTGTGGAAATTTGTCCTGAAAAATTAATGGCATGTGATGTAATAGGTGGTAACAAAATGAGGTTTATGGAAGAGTCAATGGTGAAGGTTCCTAGTGATTCAAATCCATGTACTATTCCTCCTCCATATGAACCTTTAGCTTTAGAAGAATTTTTAGGGAGAAAAGCAAATTCAGTAATGCAGGTAGAAATTTGGGAAGATGAATATTGGCAGAGTAAAAACAAGGGACAATAGTTTTGGATTAGTTGTTCCTTTTTTTAATAGGAATTCACATTCTTGTTTTTGTAGTTCCTTTTTGATCCTAAAGGATGATAAATGTATATGCAATTGCTCAAAGCTTTTATGATATGTTTTATAGCGATGATGATACGCAGGACCCTTAAATTATTCTTTCTTATTGGTGCATCAAACATTGAATTTAAACACGATATGATCATTTTATCATATCCTGTCTGGTCACACCGAACATGCCATTAATGTTTTGGTTTAGGAAGGAAATCAAATCGATTTCAACTGTTACGAACATTTGGCAAAACTAAACTAGACCATTATAAAAGTTGAGTGCTCCGATTTTGTTATTTTGAACCGAATCGGAACCGTTTTTGTTAAGAATCATGGAATCGAAGGGAAAAATATTATAGATGTAAATAAGATAGAGAGCATATATGTGTATTCATGTGAAAAATACTCGTAGAAACTCATAGTAGAATGACTAGATTGATAAAAGCATGAGAAATGAGTACATGTATGGTTGACCTCAATTATACTAACCAGTGCGATTAACTAACTAACTAGAGTGAGTAAAGAACTTTAACTCACTAACTAACTCAATTTATATTCTAACTATTTTAACAATTTTTACAAAAAACAAAACTGTATGTTTTCGAACTGAATTGATTTGTTGTGTAATGAACCGTAAAATTTATGTTAAGATAAAACATCTCCGAAAAAATACACCAAGATAATTTTTTTTCCTTTTTAAAGATCAAACGATAATATATTAAAATAAAATAATCAAAACATAAAACTTAAAATCACTTTACCAACATCTTCACTCATAAACATTTTAGAGATTGAACCAAAGACAAAAATTAAACAATTTACATTTTCTTTCCGTATGATACCAACTCTATGAATTGAACCGCATAAAAAATTGAAATAACTATTATTTGTCAAAAAGAAAAAAAAAAAACATATATATCAACAATTTTTTTTTTTTTTTTTTTTTTTATATATATCAACAACTTATATTGTAACCTTTGAAGCCTTTCAAAACAACCGTTTATGTATTAAACATGACAAATATTTATATGAAAATGGTTTTTTGAATTAAAAATTGACTCAAACAAATTTTCCGATACCAGTTTCCATGCAATAGAACAACTACACAACTTTTGACTTCAGGATCAAGGTACTCACCATAACCTTATTATAATTTTAATTTATGTTAGTTTTGCTTAATGATCATCTATGCATGTGATTCTGACCTTATGACTGATGATGTTATCTGAATTTAGGCTACACCCCAATTTGCTATTTCCACCTCACTCTAACAATTATCATATGATCAATTATAATTTTTAGTTTTGATCAATGGTTTATGTCCAATTTTGATTATTTTTGCAGTCTTCTGTAGTGGGCCATGAGTGAATTATCATTTTTGTCAAAGGTTTAAAGAAAATCTTAATTTGATGTATGGTGTGTGTCAAATTTATTTGGTTTGATGTTGAAGTTCAATTTTACATACTGAAACTAACTTGGATCGAATTTTATGAGCATATCTACCGACATAAACACTCGTGAAACTGTATGGGAGAACTTATGGAAACAATTTATGACATATCCATAGGCTGTTTTCAGCTTATTTCTGTAAGCTCTTGAAGATAGCTTATGAAAACAGATTATAAATTATATGGAAACAGTTTTCTTTTATTTTATATTTGTTTAGAGAAATATCTTGTACATAAGCACTTATATGATAAGCGTTTATGCTACGATAATGTTTCTTTTAGGTGATGTTTTTGGGACTTAATCCGTTTGATGAATAACTTGCACCTTTGTTTTGCTTTTCATTTATCCAGTTTTTTTCTAGATATATTTGGACAGCTTTTGGATTCTATTTTTTCATTTTGTCATCGTCATTTTTTTGCTAGCAGCGCCTCAATGGAAGTTAATGCGATGGAAGCACACGACGGAGAAGAGATTCATAATTGTTTGATAGAGCTGGTGAACTTATCGTTCCCTACCTTTTGTTGTCTTTTTCATTATTGTTTCCAATGCAGCATCAATACCAACTATGTTGATATTGCATTGCAGAGAAGTAATCCCAAAAGGCGAAGGGATAAGGTTTACATTGGCTGTGGAGCAGGATTTGGCGGTGACAGGCCTTTGGCTGCTCTTAAGTTGCTACAAAGAGTCAAAGAACTAAATTATCTGGTCCTTGAATGCCTGGCGGAGCGTACTCTAGCCGAACGCTATCAAATCATGTTGTCTGGTGGTGATGGTTATGATTCTCAGAGTAGGTGTTTAATATTCAAACTAATTCATTTTTTCTTTTAAATTCAATAGGTTTTCGATTCTTCAATGTAATATTCATTCCTTTCCAAATGCTTAAACGCAATAACAGCGTAGCAGAATTTTAACAAACTACTATTGATCTGTGATACACGATTTAGTACAAAGTTTTGTCAAATAGCGACAGTAGCAGTGTTATAACACTGTAATGTAACGGAATTTGAACAAACCACTATTTTCCACTAATCGCGATTGACAACACTGATTTTATTTTCTTTCTATCGCATACTCGGTTTTAGCCTTGCAGGCAAGACCTGTTGTTACCGACATGTCATGCACTTTTCTCATAAGTTTTTGATTGTTGTTAAATTTTATATGCAGTTTCTAGCTGGATGAATATGCTGCTACCACTGGCTTTGGAAAGAGGAACTTGCATAATTACCAATATGGGTGCTAGTAAGAATTTTTTAATGCTGCATTTGATGGATCATGTAACAACTGTTGATCATCAAAAGATATTATAAGTTCAGTGACACGTTTTGTAATGAATTTGGTTTAAATTTGTTGGACTATATGGTTTCTTGTAATTGTTTTTCTAACTTGATTCATTCTTTGTTTCTAAAAGTGGATCCTCTGGGTGCTCAACAAAAGGTCTTGGAAATAGCTACCACACTAGGGCTTGATGTTTCTGTCGCTGTTTCTCATGAGGTGTCTGTTACAAATTTAGGTACTTAGATTTCCTTGCGAACTTTCCTTTGGTTAAAAAGCAATGTGTTAGTCTCACTATATGAGATATGACCTGAAAATGAGTTCATAAGTGGCAGGCATCCTCACCTTACAAGATGATTTTCTCGGGTCGAACCTAATTTTCAGACAATGTTTAAATTGTTATGGGGAGGGGGGTTTATACAAACTAATTTCATATTTTTTTTTACTTGCCTCTGAAATTTGTTTTCACTTTCTGTTACAAAGGCCTTTTTCTTTTTGGTAATTTTAACTCTTTGGAAGGTGCTTCTCTTAAATTGCTAATGTGTACTTTGGTTGTACTATCCTGCCTGTCACGTTATCATATATTTATTTATCAATGAAAGAAAATAAAATTGGAAATGTTCCTATTATTCTCCATGCTAAGTTCTACTACTTATATATACATATGCTACTTTTCAGGTTCAGGATTTTCGCCTACACACAAATATATCATGGAGGGTGTAAGAATCTATTTTTATGTCTCTAGTAATTTTCCTTCAGTTGTCAAATTTTAGGGCTACATTCTGATTTATCGAATCAAGTTAATTGATATTATGGATCACTTTGTCCTCCTTTGTTTATCTGTCAATAAAACTATGCAGAATCTGATAAAATTTTGTTATTCATGTATGCTTTCTCAACTTTACTTTTTTGTTAAGATGGATATGAAATTTGGCTGTAATATGCGAAGGGTATCAGCACCTACTTGGGAGCTTCTCCTATTGTTCACTGTCTTGAAAAGTACCAACCAAATGTGATAATTACATCAAGAATTGCAGATGCTGCTTTATTCTTAGCACCTATGGTATGATATCTGATCTGTTCTTTACTTCATATTTCCCATCTTTTGCTTGCGTTTTAAGTAACAGAGCTGAGTTTTCATATGTATAATATCAAGATTTTCTTTCAAATAACTTGAGACATATTCTGTGGAGCATGCTAAATATCTTTGACCACAATACTATTAAGCAAAATATATTTTTCAAAAAAACTACTAAGCGAAATATAGGATCATAAGAGCTGCAATGTTTACTTTAGTTCTCTGTAGCTAGGTTATCTGTTGGATAAAATTCTGAATGATTAGGTTGATATACATGTAGGTTTATGAACTAGGTTGGAACTGGGATGAGTTAGAGCATCTAGCTCAAGGATCTTTGGCTGGTCATCTTCTAGAATGTGGTTGCCAACTCACAGGGGGATATTTCATGCATCCAGGTCTGCTGATATTGCATATAGTTTGAGATGTAATCTAAGCTCTGAAGCACGGACACAGATATTAGACACGACACTGACACGTTGACACCAATAATAATTTGAGAAAATGTTATAATTGAATGTAACCAGGTGTGTCGGAGTTAGACACTAACACATGTCGGACAACGGACACGCCATCAATTTGAAGTTTCGGTGCTACATAGAATATAAGTCATGTGCTGTGTGAATGGGATGACACTTTAACATCTGTCTTGTTTATTTTAGGTGAAAAATACCGAGATATGTCCTTCCAGCAACTACTGGATTTATCACTTCCTTATGCTGAAATCAGTTTCGATGGACAAGTGTCCGTGGCAAAGGCTGAAGGTAGTGGGGGAGTTTTAGATTTCAATACATGTGCCGAACAATTACTCTATGAGATTGGAGACCCCAGTGCTTACGTGACTCCTGATGTAGTAAGTTAGATTGTTTGTTATGAAGCACCAAATATCAATGATTTATGACTAAAGGGTAAAATATACAAAAATAGAACTCTTATCGTGTTCTATTACAGGTCATTGACTTCCAGGATGTGTCCTTCCTTCCATTATCAAGTTGTAGAGTTCTCTGTTCGGGTGCAAAACCATCTACTATATCAGTTCCAGATAAACTTCTGCAGTTGGTTCCAAAGGTACATTTCTTATTCTCTTGAGAATGAAAGTATTCACTTTTGCTATGAAGCACTTACACAGACACTGTCATGACATTGACTCAATTGATAATTTAAGAAAGTGAAATAATTGAATGGCACGACATGTGTCGTTGTCGTGTTGTACAACATGTTGGACACTGGACATGCATTCAAATCAGAATTGTCGGTGCTACATTGCTTTTGGTATTTTTCCTACATTGCATTTATTTTTAAGATTGATATTTAGAGTATATCATTTTGTTCATTTGCTCTGATTGTTTCTTACAGGATTGTGGATGGAAAGGATGGGGAGAGATATCTTATGGAGGCTACAAATGCGTTGAACGTGCTAAAGCAGCTGAATATCTAGTAAGCTTATAGCAACCATTATATATCCATGTTCATGCTTCGTTATTATTTTTAAATTTATTTGATTCAACTGCTTGATAAGAGATACTACTATACGTATCCAGCTTACACCAATTAATAATATATTATTCATTTGCTTTATTAGGTTAGATCATGGATGGAAGAAATATTTCCCGGTCTTCATGACCATATAGTTTCTTATATAATTGGGTATGATAGCCTCAAAGCTGCTAGCAGCAACGGAAATGCCTCACGACAGACGACTACTGAAGATATTAGGTTACGCATGGATGGACTTTTTGAGCAGAGGGATCACGCTGTACAATTTACTAGAGAATTTACAGCGTTGTATACAAATGGACCCGCCGGTGGTGGCGGTATCAGGTCAATGTCCCTCTAAATTTAGTATTTTTAGTGTTTGCTTAAAATTTTAATGGCCAGTTTTTATATTTGATCTGTGTTGAATTGGTAATCGATGTTCTTTCAATTTGATAATTGTCGATAACCATATACTCTAGGGTTAGATATGTTTTATATACTCTAGGGTTATATATGTTTTTGGTCCCTACAAAACACCCATCGTAAAAGTTTTTTTCCATACAAATTTTTTCTCCTAAGTTTGGTTCTCAACTTATTTCACGTTTCGAGAATTGGTCCCTACTGTTTTTTTCTGCTAACTGAACAGACGAAAACCCATATCAGTGCCGACCACATGAACTTTTTTAAATGGTGTGTCTTGTGACATTTGAGTTAAGATTTTAATATTATTTAAAATAGTAAACTTGTTTTACGATTACTTTACGTTTTAAACCAATTAATTAAAATAATAAAAGAAAGTCTTAACTCGTGGACACCACACCATTTAAAAATTTCGTGTGACTATCAACTTGGATTTTTCCGTTTATTCAGTCAGCAGAAAAATGGCAGGAATCAGTTTACGAAACATGATAACAGTTCTTGAAGATTTCAATTCAATTGTTATTGTAAATAAACATGATAACAGTTCTTTTGGAAACTGCAATTGCAAAAGATGTTGCTGTAAAATATTGAAACTGGGTTGTTGAACTTTGCATAGAAAGTTAAGTTTTTATTGATTTCTTCTTCGTTGCAAAAGATGTGTTACTCCCGCATTCTGTTGTTGACATCGTTTTGTTTTGAATGCAGTACTGGATATAAGAAAGAGATTCTTCTAGAAAAACATTTGGTACTCTCTTTTTCTCCTTCCTCTCTTGGCCTTACATTTGAGCATATGCATGCATTAGGACTATACCACCTGGATCAAATAATTTAGTCCATCGAGCTCTTCCAAATTTTCAGTAAAACAATTTAGAGCTAAATCTGTTTTATTGGTATAGTACTTGGTGTTTGTTGTTCCATCAACATTATAATAATGATTACTTGGAACATAATGAGCCATAGTGCTTGGTTGCAGTGAAATGATCTATGTAGCACTGACACTTCAGATTGAAGGCATCTCCAGCATGTGTCAGTGTCCAATAGTGACACGACACTGCCATATGTGATTACATTAAAAAAAAAATTTCTAAAATTTTTACCAATGTCGACGTGTCAATGTCGTGCTGGTGTCCGTGTATGTCAGTGCTTCATGGGAAATGATCTTCCGAACTGCTGCAATCGGATAATTAACTTAAACAATCAACGAAACATGTGGTTTCATGACATACACAGTTTGTTTATGTTGTTGTACTAGTGATCTTACTGTCGGTTTCATAACCATGCTATTAGATTCATCATAGCTAGGTTCTTCTTCAGGTTAGGCGTGAAGATGTTTTCTGGCGAATTGGGTTGAAGAGGAACACAAAAAGCCAGTCAAATAAAGTACTTGATCATGAATACAATCTGAAGAACATATCAACATTGCAACCAAAGTCACAAGCCGAAACCGATGAATCCTCCTCAGAATTTGTTTCACCTGGTAGAAGTTACACACCTGCTCCATTAGGTCAGAAGATTCCGCTTTACAATGTAGCACATAGCAGAGCTGGAGATAAAGGAAATGATATCAATTTTTCTCTCATCCCACATTTTCCACCTGACATCAAGAGGTTGAAACAGATTATCACATCTCAATGGGTAAAATCAGTGGTTTCACCTCTCCTGGATTTGTCTCCTTCTCTTGATTTAGATGCAAGAAATCAAAGAGATAAATGGATAAGTGAAAATGTTAAAGTGGAAATATATGAAGTTAAGGGAATCCAATCGTTGAATATTGTAGTCCGGAATGTCTTAGATGGCGGTGTAAACTGTTCGCGAAGAATTGACCGGCATGGAAAGACCATTTCAGATCTCATATTGTGCCAACAAGTTGAGTTGCCTCCTTGATTATACCAATGTTTTAATGAGTTTCAGCTTTTGCCATGGTGTTTATTATGGCTAAAGTTTTACTGAAAAAATATAAATCTTTGGAACACCTATAAACTTTCATATTATAGTCAATGTGGCAGAATAATCCATTGTGTTCTTTAGTATCTACAGACTAATAATAACAGTATCATCTAATATAGTTGTAATATATGAAATCTAGGTTTCATAAAAATAATAATATTAAATCCAGTCACAATATATTCATCAATTGATTACTTTATAATATATTTAGTATGCAATTCTCCAGTCTCAAGTTGGTCAAAGAAAGTAACATGTTTAGTCTAATATTTGAACCAAATACATCAACTTATGCTTATATTTAAGACCGAAGTATATTTTACATGGGAACGGGCGTTATCTTTCAAATCTAATTTGGGAGTGACTATACACACAATCCATGTTTCCAAAAAACTACACATGATTCTAGAGGTGTCGCAAACTAGTGAAATTTAATCGCATATCAAATGAAGTTCACGAGATGCCAACTTAATGATAAGAGCTTAACTTTATAACTTCAAAGAATATATATAATCTAAAGCTCTTGGAGAGGATAATTATAAAATGATCAGTAATGTCACTTTAATAAATTAATATAATTTTCCCCTTAACCCATTTGGGTTGCCCTAGTGGTATAGGCTTGGGACTTGGGAGTGTGCTCCTCCTCAAGGTCTCAGGTTCGATTCACTCTAGTGTCAATTTGGGTGGGCTAATTTAGCTTCTTCAAAAAAATAAATATAATTTTCCCCTTCTTTTTTATTGTAAAAAATGGCATATCAAATGAGATGGATCAATCATTACATTTATTTTTTAAAGGACAATAAACACCAAACAACTTTTTCCATAACACTAGTATTTCTTTTTTCAAAGACATGTTTTCTTCGATTTATTATAGCGGGCAGTCAATACATAATTTTTCCTTGTCAAGTAGTCTAAGTTTAAAATTCACCCCTTAAGATGAATAAGTGAGGAACTTCAAGATTAAATTTTGATCTTTGCATAATGCGATGTATGTAACAACTAAACTATATTCACATAAATGTATTATTACGTTTACCAATTTTTGATATCACATTTTTATTCTCTTTTAATTATCTGCTAACTAATTACATTTACCAATCTTCAAGAACCCTTTAAATTAGGAGCCACAAAGCCAGAGAGGAAGAACTATTTTCTTACTCAAGATTGAAGTTTAGAGTCTCTCTAGTTTCATCTGTTTATAGAATTACCCAAACAAAAACATGTTAAAATATTATATCTCTTAAATTATCAAATTCAATAAAGGATGGTTCTTTTCATAAAAAATAAACATGTATAATAAATTTGGACTCTGCCACAATGACAAAATATTAACTCAAAAACAATCTTTTATGACATGTCAAATATAAAATCAAGCTAGAACTACTTACATTATTTCTTTTACTAAAAATAGAAAATGACAAAAAGTAAACAGATGTAAAATTAGTTATTTTTGTTACATACATCCAAAAATAACCTCTCATTGGAATGGTCAAAAAACAAACCTGTTTTTACTCCAAGCAAATAAATTATATCCACAAATCACAACAAAAAATTTCCATTTTTGCTTAACATAATTTTTGGCTCTCCACTCACTTCTCTCAACCATTTACTTAATGGTATCTTAATCCATTATATGTTAATATAATTAAGTTACTTTTTGCTTAAACAAATACAAGACTTTGTTTCTAATCCCCATTTGTCTGAGGTTTGCACTCTCATTGAATTTCTTATCTTTGATCCTCAGACATTCAAAGACAAAAAAATTACAAAACAACACACACACACACAAGAAACAAATATATCTTGTGAGTAAAACTAAATAAGGGGAAATAAACATGTCTTTCACTGGAACTCTTGATAAATGCAAGGCTTGTGACAAGACTGTTTATGTGGTTGATTTGTTAACTCTTGAAAATATTCCATACCATAAAAGCTGCTTCAAATGTAGTCATTGCAAGGGAAATCTTACGGTATTTTTATTATTATTTTTGCTTGTTTTATATCTTGTCCTTAAATTCTTCATAGGCTCCTTTTAATTATTTATATACATAATGAAATGAAACAAATTTATTTTGTGACAAGCATGTACCTATTTGCAGCATCTTAGGTGCCATTTCTTTTATTTTATATGATTTTATGAATAATTATTAACTCAATTTTAAAACTAGTTGTATTTTTTGAAGATTCAATTTATTTTTGGTTACATTTTAAAGCTTTCTAAATGAGATACCAATGGCATTATTGAATATTGGTGCAGATGAGTACATACTCCTCCATGGATGGAATTCTCTATTGCAAAACACATTTTGAACAGCTTTTCAAGGAATCTGGCAATTTTAGCAAGAACTTTGGTATGATCAAATCCTTCATTTTTTTTCATTTTTTGTCTTTCATTATTCAATCTCAAAATACAAATTAATACACATATATCATTTTTTGTTCATTTTGGCTAACATGCTATGTTAAATATTGCAGCAAAGTCTTCTGACAAAGCAAATGAGCTGGTATGTTCCATATCTTATCTTTATCTATAAGCAATTTGAGTGTTCCATTACTTGAATTTTTATTGTATACAATACAAGAAAAAAAGTCGAATCAGCGATGAAAATTAGGGACCAAAAAGATATGAAATTCGTCTCTAATATCGCCATAAAATATTAGAGATGAATTTCATCAAATTATTATTATTTTGATAAGCATCAATTTTTTTCCTTTCTAGTAGTGATATAAATGTATATATATGTATGCATCTATGTATGGATACACAATATCAATTTCTATGTATTTTAGTGCTCCTTCTAATATGTCAAATGTATTGATCTTTTACAGAATAGGACACCAAGTAGACTATCTTCCATGTTCAGTGGTACCCTGGACAAATGTGCGACTTGCTCTAAAACTGTCTATCCGCTGGAAAAGGTTTGTCGCGATTCTTGATTTTGAGGAAAATTGTTGTTTTTGTTATGATCCTTGATTTTGCGGAAAATTGTTTCTTATAAAAATTTGGTTGTTAACTAATTTCATATTACTTGGACCAAGAATTTGATTTTAAAAAGCAATCGTACATTTTGTTGGATATGGTTCATAGTTTATCGATAAACGTAGTATTTAAACACAAGTTGTAATACAGGCGCATTAGGCCAAAACCCGTGACCAAAAGTTGTAATACATTTTTTTGGTTTTATTAAACAGGTGACATTGGAAGGAGAAATCTACCACAAGACATGCTTTAGGTGTGCTCATGCAGGGTGCCCTCTCACACATTCAAACTATGCTGCTCTTGATGGTGTCCTATACTGCAGGGTTCATTTTGCACAACTTTTCATGGAGAAAGGTAACTACAGTCATGTACTCAAATCTGCACACAAGAGGAATGGTTCTTCTTCTGAATCAGTTGAAGTTGTTGAAGAGCCTTCACAATCAGCAGAAGCACCTCAAGATCATCCAGAAGAAACCTCTTGAATGAAACAGTAACAAAAAAATATGAAAAATTCCTTCCTCCCTTTGTTTTGGAGCAAGGGTTTTTTTAGTTGAATTTTACTGTCCAAAATATTTGTTCAAAAGTTATTTTTTGGGTTTAATTTGTAAGCTATATAACATGAGAGGTTTGTTTATTTGTTCAAAATTTCAAACCAAATATTTGAGCACTACAATATATTCTTTCATTCAAGTTTTGATTTTAACTTGTGTTACACTTGCCCTATAAGTGCCCATTTTGCACAAATTAGTTCATGGATTATTTATTACTTTATGTTTATGCTAAAGTCCAATTTAGTTATATTCCATGTCTAGTATCGTTGGATCAAAATACTATGTAGGGGCCGGGGTTTGAACCCCGGACACCCCACTTATTCACCTTATAAGATGAATTCTAGCCGTTAGGCTGATCAAAAAAAGATAACATAACCAATATATGATTTAATCATAAATCTAATCTAATATAACTTATTTATGATACTTTGGAGAGCGACAACGTTGCATTCCCCATGATCAACATGCAAGCATGAAATGTATTTTGCCACAATAAGATGCATAATTCAATGTAATGAACCAAAAAATAGAAGATATGAAGCTTTTGCAACATGACACCCCTTTTGTGGATCTAATCTAACGTGCTAGGAAAGCAAAATACTATAAAGATTTGTGATAAACATTGTCAACTTTGTTGTCTCATTTGGTATTTCTTCCACTCAACAATGCTACTTAACATGCAGGGAAAAAGTAACTATTGCTTGAAATTAGATGCTTGCTGGTGAAGAAAAGCAAATAATCTCTTCTACAAACGTTTTTGATTAAAAGCTATTTAAATGTAATCTTTTATCAATTACTTCTATGTTACTTTTTTTCCTTCTCTTTGACATCTACTTCTATGTTACTTATTTTACAAGTTACTTTTGCAATTTCCACACATATATAAGCTAAGTTGTTCATTTTGTGTCTATATTTCGAAAATACTCTTTTTGTATCCGTGTGTTCAATTTTGACTTATTTTCCAAGATACTAATGACCCGGTTGATGGTCATGATGGAATATAAAAGAATAAGATAAAATGGTCGAACATGATATGATACGATAAAGACATGACAAACATGTCATGTAAGTGCAACTAAGATAGTAAAAATATTATTGTAGAGACATTTGATGTATTAGATCGCATATTCAAACGTGCAACACTCTTATTTTATGCAACTAGTTTCATCAATAAAATGTTTTGTTTTTTATTTTAATGTTTTAATATAGGTTAATTTTTTGAAGGAATATTTTAAATTATTTGTTCACTGCTAAGTGTTGAAAATAATACTTTATCATATACGGCTGGTTGTAACTCATCCTACACTAGAATAAAATTTACACTAGAGATTAAGATAACAAAATAATGCATACCATTACCGTGTCTGATAGAGAACAAGATTCTATAACCACTAGCAAAGTTATATGTTGGAAAAAAGTTAACATATCATGTATACTAAAATTGCTAAGAAATCTTTTTAATAAAATAACACTGTAAAAGTATTAATATGATATTTTGGTTTTGTAATTCTAAAATCGATAGGATGAGGCTAGGTTTTGTAAAGGTGGGGTGGAGTTATACCTCTTTTGTGCCTTTCATGTTTTGATAAGGTGTTAGAGCAGTGACATGTATTTGGAATCCTTGAAAATAAATGTGTTGATCTCGACTCGACCGTCCGATGTCAAGTAAATGGTAAAAATTATTTAAAAATATTTTTGGTAAAGATGTAATGGGAACATTCTCATCTCAACATGTTCATTTTCTCATCTTAGCCAAGACACTTGTTATGACCAGAGAGTTGAGCAGCTTAATTGGTTTGAACTAAGGAATAAGGAGTTGAAGGTCGTGAGTTTCAACTCGAACAAAGACTATATTTTAATATAACAACTAACTACTAATACTTCCTACTTCGTAAGAAAAACTAACTAACATTTATCATTAAAAAAAATAATAATTGTTATGACTTAATTGAGATGGTCACATTTCACTTATACTTTTATAATCATTAAATCATGTAGAGACAAACGCAACAAAACTAAATCTATCAAATTTTGTTCTCGTGAGATGAAATTTCGGAATTTTCAACTTATTTACCTTAAAGAGATGAAATTATAGCCACTAAACTATTTAAAAAAAAAACTCAAATTTTATTAACAACCACTAATATATATTCCATGCAACAAATATTAGTATGTTGTTAATTTTATACCTAAGTTTAGGAGATTAGTTTAACTATGCTTTATCTTTGACTAGTAACAAGTTATTTAGGAATTCTAATATAACTGTCATTGCCATTTTGCAGTTGTTACGTTCATGAGTATGCATTAGTTTATATAAATAGTGTACCATTGGTGATTAGAATGAATGAAAAATAATCAATTTCCTTTCTTTTATCTTTAATTTTCTCTCTTAATTTATGGAGTGTGATCCCTATTCGAATTGAGTCGTATTATTTACTGATTTCATTCTTGATCTCATCCCCACTAAATAAGGTCAATTATGGAGCTTTCACTTTTCAACGGAAACGAAGATGCCTATTGGCAAATCCTCTGCACTGAGAGTTATTTTAGGGCAATAGGAAAATCCGAGGTGGCTAAGATGACGGTGGTTGCGTTGACTATGTGAGGTCATGGTCTTCTATGGTGGCTACGGTGGTCTTGTCGTCACTAGTCTAATTGGAACACTTTTACCATTGTTCTCTTATGGCGTTTCAAGCGTGAGGGAAACCTTCAGGATTAAAGTTAAAGACCATTTATAAATATATTTACATTTAGTTCACTTCAAAGGCACACGTCGGTTCTATTTGGCGGTAAAAAAACAAATAATTGATAAATTAGGCTATAACGAATGACTGATAGGTTAGACTATAACCGATAGCGGAAAAGTAAACTGATTGAAGAAAAAATTTGTGGTTGAACTAACTTAAGATGACATAAAAACAAGCATGCCATTACAATTTACAAAGGCTGCAAAAGTGGGTAATCTTCAAGTAACTCCCGTTCCAAGAGAGTATCATTTTCATCTTGTGGGGTCCATAACACCTCAACTGCCTGCAAGTAATTATAGAAAAATCGTGTAAAAAAAAAGGTACTAACAACATCTGAAAATGACTTGGAACTATTGCTGATCTTACTAATAATTTGCTCGAAGGAATGGATACAAGTTTTTGTAAAGCTTCCTTCAATTTTCCACTTCCATTGATGCTAGGAAGTTTATGTTCTCCTTCAGCAGCGGCCAAGATTGTTATCTGATATATAAGAACAACAAAGTTTAGAAGATAGGTGAACCATCCTCATGGAACTTCACTTTTTCAAGTGATTAGGGACAAAGAAGTTGAAAATAAAGAACAGTTGTATTACATATTTAAGTCAAAATAGCTACAACTTAATAGTTAAACCAAATCATGTGTCGATACTCGATTCTATGCTCTATTTAATTTTCAGCGAATAGATTTGCAGGGCTTAAATTCAAAGTTTCTGCAGCCAAATAAAAATTCAAAAAAAAGGGTCATATAGTTTTAGTTCAGTTACATGCCTATTGAATTTAGAAGATTATTTTTCTTTTGGATAGAAAAACATTCTGTTTTAGATATTGATGTCAATAGGGATATAAACCTGGATATTGAACCGGTAAGAGGTGCCTAAAATGATTAACTGTATGTCTAGTTTCATGCCTAGAACAGGTTAACTTGTACTAATATCTGATTTTTTTGTGTCATGCTAATCCCAAAGTTATTTTTTTAAGGTTTTAAGTCTATAGTGCATAAAGGAATACAACATGTTGAAAACAGACACCAAGATAGTTATGATACCACTGTGTATTCATTGCTGAACCCATTAGATCTCTGGCTTCTCGTGCTTTGCCTCTTTATGTTGTCAACGTTGACCAGCGTCGCTCTTCAATTGAAAGTTGGTTAAAACGTTCCTCCCCTTCTTCTATACCCCGCTTTATGTCCACCTACAAAAATGTCGGAAAATATGTGCTTTCAACTTTCCAATTTCTATAAACTCGGTTGCCAACAATATAAAGTAAGTATAATTTAAATCGCAAATGAGCATGGAAAAAAATTCCCTAATGATGAACTCTAATAAATAAATAATGTTGTATAGTAGATATTAGATACAATTAACTTTATAAACAGAAAACATAGAAGTTTTAAGTATTAAGTATTATTATTTAGGACACAGAATACAACTCTTACAACAATAATGAGGTCACTTACAGAAGAATACCCCGAGATACAGTAATCCAGATGCCGAATCAAAGCTAATGAGGTCTCTGCAACAGAAGGTCAAAATAGATTCAGAAAGTAGTTTGTACAGCCACATGGCTTTCAACTACATTATAATTTATATAACTCATAAGTAATTCAATATTTAACACAGATATTTATTTTCACAATAGTTTACACAACATCACAAAGCACTAATTTTATGTCATTAATAATCGTTCATTACACAATACTGAAATCACTAATCATTTTCAGTAAACCTTAAAGTATTATCATGTGGTTAGGAAAAAAGAAACAACTAAAGACAAGTGACCAAAAATCACATGTTTAGGAGGAGATTCACCTGTCAATATGTAATTCAAACCTTCTGGAGATGATGTATCTGCAACTTCTGCAATCCTATTGAGATCCCTTTGAAGTGAGCGAACCGTCCCCAACAAACCAACCTATAAGAACAACACTAACATTGAGAATTTGAAATTCACCAAAGATTCAAAATAGTGAATAAAATGAAATGACTATGATGTGCAGTGTAGTGGTAGCTAACAAGGTGCTGAGAAATCTTGAGTACAGTAATATATGATGGATACTATTTTCACTAAAAGTATCATTCTCTCGTAATAACTAAACTAAATTACCTGAAGCTTGAGTACAGTGGTTATTCCAGCAGCAGTAAGAACAGTACGTCCCTCATCACGATCAGAAACGGCTTGATTTTGCTTGCGTAAAAACAAAATAGAACATGAAAAAGCGTAGTTGAAAACGCAAAAGCAATGATACCAACAGAAAAACATGAAGCAACGCAAATATAAGAAGCAAGGAATAAAGAAAATACTAGTGTACTACTCCCTCCTCTTTTCCATTTTCAATAACATTTATGGTAGAATTGAATACACTACCAATATATGATGGATCATTCTCTCTTTCATCTAAGTCAGTTATAATAAGTAAATTACCTGAAGCTTGAGTACGGTTGTTTTTACAGCAGCAGTATTAGTAAGAACACTACCCTCATCACTATCAGAAAGAAAACGAGAAACCGAAACCAAAATTAAAACCATGAATGCATTCATAAGAAGTAAAGTAGAGATAGCCGCTATGACGTGAATGAATAAATTGAAATTAATATCCGCAGGATCAATCCAAAACAGAGGAGGCTCATCAGAGTAAGAAAACTCTGGACTCGGTGGCGATGGAACTCTGGAATAACTCCTCCTGGACCATGAAGACGAAGACGAAGACGATGGAGCCGAATAACTCCTGGACGAAGATGATTTAGAGAATGCACTTCCTCCCATTCTACCTCCAGATGGTGCTGCTAAGGACGTGTTTGGATTGTACGTAGTCAATAGAAGAATTCCTATTAATAATATCGCGGCTACCGCGGGTTTTCGAAGTGTGTTCCATATTGTGGTTGCGAGAGATTCTAATAGGGGTTTTGAATTGGAATTGTGATTTTGGTTTAAGTGACATTTGAATTTCAATTTGATGGCGGCGTTATTGTGTGATTTTATGTTGGGTATTGATATTGAAGTTCTGAAGGTGTGAGTGCGAGGAAAAGAGAATTGCTTCTTCCACTTCAAATGGAAGGTACAGGGTTCTAGTGACAAACTTCTGGACATAGTCATGTTTTTTCAATTTGTTGTCACGACGACGATGATGGAATTGAACTTACGTACTATCAATTTCTTAGGTGTTTTTCGTATGGTTCTTAACTAAATTCACCATAATTTCCTCAAATCCATTATTTTCTCAAAGTTTGTTATATCTAACAAAAAAAAAATATGTATTTTTAGTTAAGAACGATATGAAAAGCAAGTAAGGAATTGTACCTAAGTTTTCTCCTATTTAAATTTTGTTTTGAAAGTTTATTTAAATTTTTATTTTACATGCACCAATTAGTTACTAAGTAAATGTGGTGGAGTTATACCCTTTTGTGCCTTTCCTGTCTTAAGAAGGTGTTAGTAGCAATGACATGTACTTGGACTCCTTGTAAATAAATGTGTCGATTTCGACTGTCTGATGTCAAGTAAAAATTATTTTAAAATGTTTTTGGTAAAGATGTAATGGGAATATTTTCATCTCAACAACATGACCATTTTCTCATCTTCACCAAGACACTTATTATGAGCACAGAGTTGAGTAACTCAATTAGTTTGAATTAAGGAATAAAAAGTTGAAGGTTCTGAATTCAAACTCAAACAAAAATTATATTTTAATCTAACAACTAATTACTTTTCCATATCATTGTTAAATGTAGTGTATTGCCGATCTCTATTGATTGTCAGAGTGTCCAACATGTATTTGCACCACACAAGGCTAAATACCACATCTTGTCTTCTCTGACGTTTATATAATAACTAGATCCTTCTTTTATTTTAAAATATTATAAACTAGCACCGTTAAAAGAGAAGATAACCGCATGAATTTTTCTTGTCGTGCGGTATAGCAATCCTCTCGCTACAATATATAAAGATTTCAGTTCTTAATTTTGACGTTATATATCTCAATTTAGCATTAGTTTCTCTCTCTTTTTAAGAATTTAAGAATTAATATAAATCAGGTGTTGTCGGTGCCGAGCTTTTCAGGCATATAACTATCATTTCTGTATTTAGAATGTAAACCTTTGAATTGTACTATTCCATTTTTTGTATGATAAATGAAGGAAAAAATTGATGATTTGTACCCCAAAAAAAATAATATGATAACTCCTCACTTGCATCAACTTCCTCACACTAGTAAACCTTCCATTGCGATAGTTTTTACAGCTTGGATGCACCAAAGGAGACATTGCAACAATGGTGAGGACACAGGAAAAGAAGCCAAGGAAGTAACACACACCTAGATATATATTACATGTACCATCTACTAAGGGTCCAATTCCAAACTATCATCCATGTAATACTACTTCAGTCCAAATTTAAAGACACAAGTCATAGAAAACATACACAAGGATGGCCTCATGTCACATGCATCAGAAGAGTCAATTCCTATTAGAGCAAAACATCAGTCCATGTCCTAACCTAGCATAAGAACCTAGCCCTTCATAACTGTTGTGATAAGCCATAAAAGCTTGAGAAAAAGAATATTACAATATTTCCCCCTATGTTCTATCAACTCATTTTCCACAAGTCAAAACAAAATTTGAAATATCAAACTATGAAACACCCACTCACACACACATCGAGGGCAGACTTGATATTGACACCGACAATAATTTAAACAAGCGAAAGTGATTGAATGTAGGGTTAATAGTGTTTTACCCCCCTGTAATATAGGTCATTTCCGATTTTACCCCCTGTAAAATATATTTTTTGAATTTCGTCCTTGTAATTTGATGATTTTTGGTTTTGGACCTTCATGAATTTTGACAGTACAAAATCGAAGATATGATAGGGGGTAAACCGAAATTTGCTCAAATTAACAGGGGGGTAAACCGAAATTTTCTCAAATTACAAGGGGGTAAACCTAAATTTGCTCAAATTACAGGGAGTGAAATTTTCCATGAAGGTCCAAAACCAAAAAATCTTCAAATTACAAGGATGAAATTCAAAAAAAATATTTTACAGGGGGAAAAACCGGAAATGACCTATATTACAGGGGGGTAAAACACTATTAACCCTTGAATGTAATAACATGTGTTGGTGTAATGTCAATGTTGGACACCGACACATGTTAGACACCACACACACCTTCAATTTGAAGTGTAGGTACTACATAGGCATCAAAAGCTACTATCTACTTGGCTGAACAACACTTGAGAGTCATCATCATCCATGTTTTCACTGTCAACATCATCAATTCTTTCAGTCCTGTTTGACGGTTCATCTTTGCTAATGAGTGCCGCATATGCTTCATCGTTATGGTATCCTGGCTTCCTCAACAACTCAATTAAAACCTTGGCGCTCTCCATGTCATCTTCATCTTGACAAAGCTTAAGGAATGCAGCCAATTTTATTGGCTTGGGTTTCCAACTCTTTGAATCACTTGTCATAAAAGCTTTTTCCAAGCATGAAAGCGCCTCAGAAACCCTCTTTTCGGCAATATGACCCTCAGAAAGAAGCTCCCATGTAGTCGAATTTGGACATCCACCACCTTCACTCATATGCTTAAAGAAGCTAAAAACTTTATCTGATTTACCTTTCTTAAGATACCAGCTTATGAGAAGGTTTCCTATTCTAGAATCATCAGAGGGCCTCACAGAAACCCATTCCTCGTAAAGCTTTTCTGCCCCCTCAATATCGTCCATTCTTACGAGAGAAGAAATAATAGCATGGTATCCCAAGTTAGGTATACTTGGAAACATTGATTTATAGTTATTCCACACGCGGTAAACTTCGTCCTTGTTTCCAACACTTCCATACAAACTCAGGAGATAATGAAAAGGTACTTTATCTCGACCTAATATTCTACCCTCGGCCTTTTTTAAGCACTCTTGTGCTTTTTCAAACAGTTCCATCTTAATACATTGCAGCCATTGTACTAAATGTACTCCAATTAGGAATAATGGTAGGATCCTTCGACATCTATTCAAAAACTTGTTCCATCTTCTCTATTGATCCCTGAGATCCACAAGAGGACAACCAGATATTATATGTATATATATCTAGCCGTATGTTCTTTTCTTTCATTTCTGAAACCAACATATCGACTTTATCATAATCCTTAAGGTTCATGTACAGAGTCATCATTAAATTAAACGGTAGTGAATGTATTAAGTACCTTTTACTCCTCATTACTTCGAGTAAAGATTCTGCCTTTTCTCTTGATCTAGAATGAACGTATGCATTCAAGAGGGCACCGTATGTTCTCTTGTCTTTTAAATCATTGGTTAGGTTCAGAAAAAAACCTTCTGCACTAGAAACTCCGTGAACTCTTGCGATTAGATCTAACTGAATCGCAACATCACTTGCAGATATTCTAAACCTCTCTGGTCTATTGTTTATCCAATCATATACCTGCAAAACATGTTCATTAGTCATTACTTTCATAAAATCGTTTGTGGCTGATAATAAGACATTATTTGAGGCGAGTAAGCATTCCGTTTAATAGAATCATAGGGGAAATGGAAACAGTGAGTGATCAGCCATTCCAAAGGAAACAGTGAGTGATGTCATACTTTCATACATTCCAAAGGAAGCATTCCTTTTAATAGAATCATAGGGGAAATGGACTTCTAGATTATTAAACTTTACTGACAGTTTGCAAACCAGGAATCGACAAGTGGATAGTATAAGAATGCTGTTACAGTTCAGTTTTTTTTTTTTTTTGACCAACAGTTTAGGTAATTGAATTCATAAAATCAAGTGAATTATATAAATAGTAAAGGAAGTGCATTTTCCAGCATTCGAATGTGTCCTGTCTGTGGTTCTCAGGAAGAAGTTTTAATTCATATGCTTAAGAGATTTCTCCCATGTCAAAAAGATATTTGGCAGCAATTCTTGGATTTTATCCCTATTAATTAATCCAATTCCACTATGCATGGTAGATCAAGGATAATCTTAATAGCCAAGTTCTATTGATTGGAGGCATGGAATGGTCCACTTTGTTTGGATTCTTATTTTCTGCAATTTGGTTTGAGAGGAATCAGTTGGTGTTCAATCAAGTTGATTTATGATCCCAGAGGCTCTTTCCATTATGATTCAAGTTAAAGTTTTGTTCGATCGTCTTAATAACTTTTTGCTTGATGAAGAAATATACAATGATGATGGCGAAAGAAACTTAAAGCAATGTTCAGTTAATTCTATGGAAATTCAAGATGGAGACTTCATTTGTGATCATAAATCTGTGTCTCCAACTTTAAGAGATGTTAATATAGAAATCAGGTGGGGACAGAAAATTGCAGTTTGTGGACCAGTTGGAGCTGGAAAATCATCTCTTTTGTATGCAATACTAGGAGAGATTCCAAAGATTTCAGGAACTGTAAGTTTCTAATAGAACATATTTAAATGAGTAAATATCCAAAAAGAGGGATAAACTTGAAAGACATTTTGCAATTTCAGGGATGATTTTATAGTATTAATAATGTGAGGGATGTTGTCATTTAAATTTTTATCATGCCAAATTCATATGGATATACATATTATTAGTATCTAAAACTAATAAAACAGATTTAGATTTTTATCATGCCAAATTCATATGAAGAAACATAGTATTAGTATCTTCAACTTTTTCACCCCATGATATTTTGATGTAATGGAAAACAGGTTAAGGTAGGTGAAACTCTTGCCTATGTTTCTCAATCTTCTTGGATACAAAGTGGAACAGTTCAAGATGGCAAGACCATGGACAAAACAAGATATGAGAAAGCAATTAAAGCTTGTTCCTTACATAAGGATATCAATGATTTTAGCCATGGTGATCTTACAGAAATTGGTCAGAGAGGGATCAATATAAGTGGAGGACAAAAGCAAAGGATTCAACTAGCTAGAGCAGTCTATAATGATGCAGATATCTATCTCCTTGATGATCCTTTCAGTGCAGTTGATGCTCATACAGCAGCAATACTTTTCAATGTAAGCAAATATAACATTTTATCATGTTAAGGAAAAATACATCCTGTGGTCCAATAAATTGTTGAATTTTATTAATTCCTTTGTCCCACATAAGTTATTTAAGTCATATTGTGTATGTATTGGGCAACAATTACATTTGGGGCTATACAGCCTAGTCTGGGCACTTCCCCCAATTTATCTACTCTATCCTGCAGTATTTGTCCACAAATTGTTGGACCTAATTTAGAAATGAACAAGAGGTACAATTAAACATTTTAAATGACTGCGTGATGTACTTTGTCTTAGCGATTTCGCTACTGTCCTCATTTTGATGAACTAACTGCTTTGAGAGCGAAAACAGTCATTCTAGTTACTCATCAAGTGGACTTTCTCTCAGAAGTTGATACTATCTTGGTAAATTATTTCATTTTGATGCTTATTATATTGCATTTGAACATAGTTTAACATGATTCAGTGTAATTATATGTGTTGGTGTCGGACACATGTAATTACACGCCTAATCCGAGGAGTGTCTGTGCTTCATAGCATCCTATAATTCACACAAAGTAGTAGAATCATATTCATGAATAACTCAAAATGAACACAATTGCAATCCAACCAACGCAATACAAACCCAAACAGCCAACACAGTACTCCAATCCTATCACAAAAACACATTCCACCACTAACATAGCACCATTCAATTGAGCCAAACAAACACCAAACTCCAATTAAATATCTTTTTACCATATAGAATAACATATAATGAAGAAAAGGTTTATAATGATTGGATTTACCTGAAGAGCTCTGTCATGTTTTCTGTACTTTCTCAACTCTTTAACAACTCTACAAAGTTCCCATTTGGTGAGATTCCTGCCTTCATTCTCCCATTGATTCAACACAGAAGCAGAACCCAATTCAGGATTCTGCATCATTGAAATTCTCTTGTATATAGCATTCCATTTCAAATTGGGTTTTCTCTCATAATCAAGAGTACCATAATTGTGAATCTTTGAAATTGAACAAGTGACAGAAACTCTTCTTGCTCCTCCAATTCCAATTCCAATTCCAGGGTCAGTGTAAAAGACATTGACCCTTTGTTTGAAGGGAAGAGTATGAGAATAGTAGAGGGAAGATGAAAGTGAAAGTGAAAGAGAAACATTTTGGTTTTGTAAAGAAGATTGAATTTTTTTTTTTTTTTTGGTGACAAAGAAGATTGAATTTGAAGAGGCGTAATAGTGGTCATCATTTTCTCAGTCAAAATGTTTTGTTGCCGATGTTGTTTGTTGAAGATAATAATGATGTTTGGATTTGAGATAGATATGATAGGGTCCACTTTGGATGCAGATTCACTACAGTCTACAGTCAAAGCAATACCCATCGTTGGATTTATCACATGGTATATTTTTCTGCCACGTACCCACTTTTGGTTTAATTGACTTTAACCCTTTCTCCTATTTTAAGTGAAAAAGACGCATATTTTTGAAGTTTTTGGAATTTAATAAACTTTTCTATTAGTTTTTGGAACTTACATAATGGAATAGACACTCCAATATTATTTTAAATAAATATATTGGCTCGTATTAAATATCTTAAAAAGTATCAACTAATTAAGCTTAAGTAATCAATAAAAAGTATCGACTAGCCTTTCTAAGTAATATTATTATTGCTAATTTATGTTATTTAAGTGATATATTGTTTTCTTTTTTATTTACCTACGTCTTGATATTTTGGAATGAGAGATAGAAAATTAGAGAGAGATATAGTGAAAAAATGAGAGAGATTACTCTACTTTTTGAGGTAATTACGAGCATATTTACTTCAATATTTTCAAAAGGTGGTCCATATGATTTTTTTTTGTTTTTATGTAATTTGTAAGAAATGACTATTTCATAGTAATTTTGATAAGAAAAACTTATAGTATATTTGTTTCTACAAACATATTTTTATTTTATGATATTAAAATAACGGATAGAGATCTTAAAATAGACTATTGTCATATGAACTACTCAAATTGATCATAATTCATTTAATATAATATAAAATATTTATATGAAACATCGTGTGGCTATAATTAAATCATTTATTTTTCACTGAACTTATGTTCAAGGTAAAATGGGATGAACTGCAATGCAATCGTTCCAAACTTTGTCATTCCTCTTCAAAATTTCAGTTTTGTTTTTGGCATATGCTGGCCATTGGAGTGCATTTCTTGTCAAGTCATAATGGCATGATTTTCCAACATCATTCACAAGGCTATGACAACAATAATCACTAATAATCTGATTTCCAACAAATACACCAGAGAATATTTGTTTACCACATTCTGCAGGCTTTAATTTGCTTGCACAATTAGTTAAATACTTCTCATACGGCGACAATGGCTTTGGGGCAGAAGCAACATCATTAAAAGGACCTCCAGAAGGTGGCTGAGAAATTTCAGAACACAATGAGGTTGTGAAAAGCAAAGTAAAACCGATCATAATAGTCACAACATCGTAAAAGCCATTGAATGATTCCATGCCTATTTAGAGAATGATAATTTAATCAAAGTCTTGAAGATGATTTGCTTAGTTGAATTGGTTATCAACATATTCTTATTTATAATATATGTGACACTATATTAACGTAAAAATGTATTTAGTATGTTGTTGTAACTCTCATAAAATACTAAGAAAGGTACGTTTTCAAGTTCTAGAGAAACCGAGATTTTTTATTGTTTTTTTAACTTCTCATACAACTTTACATATTAAAATAATCTAATTTTGTAACTTGCAAAAGTTAAAGTTACATTTTAAAACGATACTTAAATTTATAAAATAAATCAGATTATTTTTTATTTCGAAGAAATCTCACTTTTACCTGCGCATTTGCTATCCTATTTTGACTTATCTCTAGTAAGTAGTTATTTCGATGTCGTATTTTTTATAAAAAAAAAAAAAAAAAAAAAAAAAAAACTATTTAATCAAGTCGGTCCACGATATCATGGGTTTCTTTTGGACTAAGATTAAATTCGGATAATGATGGGTTAAATTAGTTCTAAAAGGTTTAAAATAAAAGTTTACGTGCCAATTGAATTTGATATACAAAGAATGAGTTAAACAAAGATAGATAATCAACTATGTTAGGACAAAGAGATTGTGTTCATATTTTTTATAACTAATCATTACCTTGAGGTCAATCATTTTCCCACAAAACAATGATTAGAAACAAATACATAAAGCATGTATATAGTACTATCATCTCCATACGCCCTCATTCAAATCCACACGATAGGGAAAGAGACATGAGCAAATAGTGGTTGGCGAGGTGATTATATTTTCTACTATTCTTACATTAGGCACCCAACTAATTCACATATAGAAATATTATACCTTTTTATGTATTGTGTCTTCTAAATCAACTGTATAATAGCTATTTTTCATTAAAAATTTATACTTTAGGATAATGTTCTTGAAGCTCTTCATTATTTTTTCATGCTTTAATTTGTTGTTTTAGTTTTGACTTATTTAAAGTTATTTTAAACCACGTAAATGAAATAGTTTTTTTGAAATATAAAATAAGAATGTATATTTATTTTGACATGAATTTCTACTATTTTTTTTACTGAAATTATCGTTTTTAATATAATTTTTTTCACGACTAGTATGTGTTTGCTGATTGTAAGAATTAGGGAAGGAAACTCACTTAATCGAACATATATATTAGCTTACTTATTTGTATCGGTAGAGGATGGAGGTATCTCGGGGTGCCAACCTAGTTGGGATGTCGACGACGCCTCTTGATGCTGTATACACTCTCCTAGTTTATCAAAAAAAAAAAAAAATGTTGTCTTCTTTGCTTGTGCTAGCCTTTAAAAAACTTCACTTGTGCCTTGGCAACTAAGAAACAGATGGAACAATATGCAAGTCATGTTGAGGGATATGCGTTGTATTATGACTCATATCTATCGAGAAGGGAATAAGTTGCAGACTGTCTAGCTAACCATGGCCGTACTTTGCAAGATTTACGTGTTTGGAATGCTACTCCTGATTTCATTAATGATTGTTATGTTAGAAATTTACTAGGGATGCCTTCTTTTAGGTATATCTCTTTTTGATGGTGTTTTTTGTGCTGTCCCCTCCATCTTGTATTTTCCCATTCTCTTTTATCAATATATTTTGGGTTGGTTAGCACCTTAGCTACCACCCTTTCTACAAAAAAAAAAAAAAAAAACGCTTTACTTTTATTACTTGTTTTAAAATGCATGGTTTAATCTTTTTTTGTTGAAGTATTTGGAATTTAATAAACTTTTTTATTAGTTTTTGGGACTTACATAATGGAATAGACACTCCAGTATTAGTTTCAATAAATATATTAGCTCGAATTAAATATCCTAATAAGTATCAACTAAGCTTAAGTCATCAATAGAAAGTATCGACTGGCCTTTCTTAGTAATATTATTATTGCGGATTTGTGTTATTTTAGTGATATATTGTTTTCTTTTTTATTTACCTACGTCTTGATATTTTGGAATGAGATAGAAAATTAGAGAGATAGAGTGAAAAATGAGAGAGATTAATCTACTTTTTGAGGTAATTACGAGCATATTTACTTTAATATTTCAAAAAGATGGTCCATATGATTTTTATTTTTTTTGTTTTTATGTAATTCGTAAGAAATGACTATTTCATAGTAATTTTGATAAGAAAAACTTATTGTATATTTGTTTGTACAAACATATTTTTATTTTATGATATTAAAATAACGGGTAGAGATCTTAAAATAGATCATTGTGATCTGAAATACTCAAGTTGATCAAAATTCATTTAATATAATATAAAATATTCATATGATACATCGTGTGGCTATAATTAAATCATTTATTTTTCACTGAATTTATGTTCAAGGTAAAATGGGACGAACTGCAATGCAATCGTTCCAAACTTTGTCATTCCTCTTCAAAATTTCAGTTTTGTTTTTGGCATATGCTGGCCATTGGAGTGCATTTCTTGTCAAGTCATGATGGCATGATTTTCCAACATCATTCACAAGGCTATGACAACAATAATCACTAATAATCTGATTTCCAACAAATACACCAGAGAATATTTGTTTACCACATTCTGCAGGCTTTAATTTGCTTGCACAATTAGTTAAATACTTCTCATACGGCGACAATGGCTTTGGGGCAGAAGCAACATCATTAGAAGGACCTCCAGAAGGTGGCTGAGAAATTTCAGAACACAATGAGGTTGTGAAAAGCAAAGTAAAACCGATCATAATAGTCACAACATCGTAAAAGCCATTGAATGATGCCATGCCTATTTAGAGAATGATACTTTAATCAAAGTCTTGAAGATGATTTGCTTAGTTGAATTGGTTATCAACATATTCTTATTTATAATATATGTTACACTATATTAACGTAAAAATGTATTTAGTATGTTGTTGTAACTCACATAAACTACTAAGAAAGGTAAGTTTTCAAGTTCTAGAGAAACCGAGTTTTTTTATTGTTTTTTTAACTTCTCATACAACTTTACATATTAAAATAATCTAATTTTGTAACTTGCAAAAATTAATGTTACATTTTAAAACGATACTTAAATTTATAAAATAAATCAGATTATTTTTTATTTCGAAGAAATCACACTTTTACCTGCGCATTTGCTATCCTATTTTGACTTATCTCTAGTAAAAGATTATTTCGATGTCGTATTTTTTTTTCTTTAAACAAAAACTATTTAATCAAGTCTGTCCACGATATCATGGGTTTCTTTTGGACTAAGATTAAATTCGGATAATGATGGATTAAATTAGTTCTAAAAGGTTTAAAATAAATGTTTACGTGCCAATTGAATATGATATATAGAGAATGAGTTAAACCAAAGATAGATAATCAACTTTGTTAGGACAAAGATATTGTGTTCATATTTTTAAGAACTAATCATTACCTTGTGCTAAATTATTTTCCCACAAAACAATGATTAGAAACAAATACATAAAGCATGTATATAGTACTATCATCTCCATACGCCCTCATTCAAATCCAAACGATAGGGAAAGAGACATGAGCAAATAGTGGTTGGCGAGGTGATCATATTTTCTACTATTCTTACATTAGGCACCCAACTAATTCACATATAGAAATATGATACCTTTTTATGTATTGTGTCTTCTAAATAACTGTATAAAAGCTATTTTTCATTAAAAATTTAAACTTTAGGATAAAGTTCTTGAAGCTCTTCAGTATTTTTTCATGCTTTAATTTGTTTTTTTATTTTTGACTTATTTAACGTTATTTTAAACCACGTAAATGAAATAGTTTTTCCGAAATATAAAATAAGAATGTACATTTTTATATGAATTCCTACTATTTTTTTACTTAAATTATCGTTTTTTAATATGATTTTTTTCACGACTAGTACGTGTTTGCTGATTGTAAGAATTAGGGAAGGAAACTCACTTAATCGAACATATATATTAGCTTACTTATTTAGTTGTCAACCTGTACTTTTATTACTTGTTTTAAAATGCATGGTTTAATCTTTTTTTTTTGTTGTTGATGTTTTTGGACTTTAATAATTTTTCTATTAGTTTTTGGGACTTACGTAATGGAATAGACACTCCAGTATTAATTTAAAGAAATATATTGGCTCGTATTAAATATCCTAAAAAGTATCAACTAAGCTTAAGTCATCAATAGAAAGTATCGATTAGCGTTTCATAATAATATTATTATTGTTGATTTGTGTTATTTTAGTGATATATTGTTTTCTTTTTTATTTACCTACGTCTTGATATTTTGGAATGAGAGATAGAGTGAAAAATGAGAGAGATTAGTCTACTTTTCGAGGTAATTACGAGCATATTTACTTTAATATTTCCAAAAGGTGGTCCATACGATTTTTTTTTTTTTTATGTAATTTGTAAGAAATGACTATTTCATAGTAATTTTGATAAGAAAAACTTATTGTATATTTGTTTGTACAAACATATTTTTATTTTATGATATTAAAATAACGGGTAGAGATCTTAAAATAGATCATTGTGATATGAAATACTCAAGTTGATCAAAATTCATTTAATATAATATAAAATATTCATATGATACATCGTGTGGCTATAATTAAATGATTTATTTTTCACTGAATTTATGTTCAAGGTAAAATGGGACGAACTGCAATGCAATCGTTCCAAACTTTGTCATTCCTCTTCAAAATTTCAGTTTTGTTTTTGGCATATGCTGGCCATTGGAGTGCATTTCTTGTCAAGTCATAATGGCATGATTTTCCAACATCATTCACAAGGCTATGACAACAATAATCACTAATAATCTGATTTCCAACAAATACACCAGAGAATATTTGTTTACCACATTCTGCAGGCTTTAATTTGCTTGCACAATTAGTTAAATACTTCTCATACGGCGACAATGGCTTTGGGGCAGAAGCAACATCATTGGAAGGACCTCCAGAAGGTGGCTGAGAAATTTCAGAACACAATGAGGTTGTGAAAAGCAAAGTAAAACCGATTATAAGAGTCACAACATCGTAAAAGCCATTGAATGATGCCATGCCTATTTAGAGAATGATACTTTAATCAAAGTCTTGAAGATGATTTGCTTAGTTGAATTGGTTATCAACATATTCTTATTTATAATATATGTGACACTATATTAACGTAAAAATGTATTTAGTATGTTATTGTAACTCTCATAAAATACTAAGAAAGGTAAGTTTTCAAGTTCTAGAGAAACCGAGATTTTTTATTGTTTTTTTAACTTCTCATACAACTTTACATATTAAAATAATCTAATTTTGTAACTTGCATAAGTTAATTTTACATTTTAAAACGATACTTAAATTTATAAAATAAATTAGATTATTTTTTATGTCGAAGAAATCTCACTTTTACCTGTGCATTTGCTATCCTATTTTGACTTATCTCTAGTAAAAAATTATTTTGATGTCGTATTTTTTTTTTCTTAAAACAAAAACTATTTAATCAAGTCGGTCCATGATATCATGGGTTTCTTTTGGACTAAGATTAAATTCGGATAATGATGGGTTAAATTAATTCTAAAAGGTTTAAAATAAATGTTTACGTGCCAATTGAATATGATATATAGAGAATGAGTTAAACCAAGATAGATAATCAACTATGTTATGACAAAGAGATTGTGTTCATATTTTTAAGAACTAATCATTCCCTTGAGCTAAATCATTTTCCCACAAAACAATGATTAGAAACAAATACATAAAGCATGTATATAGTACTATCATCTCCATATGCCCTCATTCAAATCCAAACGATAGGGAAAGAGACATGAGCAAATAGTGGTTGGCGATGTGATCATATTTTCTACTATTCTTACATTAGGCACCCAACTAATTCACATATAGAAATACGAAACCTTTTTATGTATTGTGTCTTCTAAATCAACTGTATAAAAGCTATTTTTCATTAAAAATTTAAACTTTAGGATAATGTTCTTGAAGCTCTTCATTATTTTTTCATGCTTTAATTTGTTTTTTTAATTTTGACTTATTTAAAGTTATTTTAAACCACGTAAATGAAATAGTTTTTTCGAAACATAAAATAAGAATGTACATTTTTTTTATATGAATTCCTACTATTTTTTTACTGAAATTATCGTTTTTTAATATGATTTTTTTCACGACTAGTACGTGTTTGCTGATTCTAAGAATTAGGGAAGGAAACTCACTTAATCGAACATATGTATTAGCTTACTTATTTAGTTGTCAACCTGAACTTTTATTACTTGTTTTAAAATGCATGGTTTAATCATTTTTTTGTTGAAGTTTTTGGAATTTAATAATTTTTCTATTAGTTTTTGGGACTTACATAATGGAATAGACACTCCAGTATTAGTTTAAATAAATATATTGGCTCGTATTAAATATCCTAAAAAGTATCAACTAAGCTTAAGTCATCAATAGAAAGTATCGACTAGCCTTTCTTAGTAATATTATTATTGCTGATTTGTGTTATTTTAGTGATATATTGTTTTCTTTTTTATTTACCTACGTCTTGATATTTTGGAATGAGATAGAAAATTAGAGAGATAGAGTGAAAAATGAGAGAGATTAGTCTACTTTTTGAGGTAATTACGAGCATATTTACTTTAATATTTCAAAAAGATGGTCCATATGATTTTTATTTTTTTTATGTAATTCGTAAGAAATGACTATTTCATAGTAATTTTGATAAGAAAAACTTATTGTATATTTGTTTGTACAAACATATTTTTATTTTATGATATTAAAATAACGGGTAGAGATCATAAAATAGATCATTGTGATATGAAATACTCAAGTTGATCAAAATTCATTTAATATAATATAAAATATTCATATGATACATCGTGTGGCTATAATTAAATCATTTATTTTTCACTGAATTTATGTTCAAGGTAAAATGGGACGAACTGCAATGCAATCGTTCCAAACTTTGTCATTCCTCTTCAAAATTTCAGTTTTGTTTTTGGCATATGCTGGCCATTGGAGTGCATTTCTTGTCAAGTCATGATGGCATGATTTTCCAACATCATTCACAAGGCTATGACAACAATAATCACTAATAATCTGATTTCCAACAAATACACCAGAGAATATTTGTTTACCACATTCTGCAGGCTTTAATTTGCTTGCACAATTAGTTAAATACTTCTCATACGGCGACAATGGCTTTGGGGCAGAAGCAACATCATTGGAAGGACCTCCAGAAGGTGGCTGAGAAATTTCAGAACACAATGAGGTTGTGAAAAGCAAAGTAAAACCGATCATAATAGTCACAACATCGTAAAAGCCATTGAATGATGCCATGCCTATTTAGAGAATGATACTTTAATCAAAGTATTGAAGATGATTTGCTTAGTTGAATTGGTTATCAACATATTCTTATTTATAATATATGTGACACTATATTAACGTAAAAATGTATTTAGTATGTTATTGTAACTCTCATAAAATACTAAGAAAGGTAAGTTTTCAAGTTCTAGAGAAACCGAGATTTTCTATTGTTTTTTTAACTTCTCATACAACTTTACATATTAAAATAATCTAATTTTGTAACTTGCCAAATTTAATTTTACATTTTAAAACGATACTTAAAAATTTATAAAATAAATCAGATTATTTTTTATTTCGAAGAAATCTCACTTTTACCTGCGCATTTGCTATCCTATTTTGACTTATCTCTAGTAAAAGATTATTTCGATGTCGTATTTTTTTTTCTTTAAACAAAAACTATTTAATCAAGTCTGTCCACGATATCATGGGTTTCTTTTGGACTAAGATTAAATTCGGATAATGATGGATTAAATTAGTTCTAAAAGGTTTAAAATAAATGTTTACGTGCCAATTGAATATGATATATAGAGAATGAGTTAAACCAAAGATAGATAATCAACTTTGTTAGGACAAAGATATTGTGTTCATATTTTTAAGAACTAATCATTACCTTGTGCTAAATTATTTTCCCACAAAACAATGATTAGAAACAAATACATAAAGCATGTATATAGTACTATCATCTCCATACGCCCTCATTCAAATCCAAACGATAGGGAAAGAGACATGAGCAAATAGTGGTTGGCGAGGTGATCATATTTTCTACTATTCTTACATTAGGCACCCAACTAATTCACATATAGAAATATGATACCTTTTTATGTATTGTGTCTTCTAAATAACTGTATAAAAGCTATTTTTCATTAAAAATTTAAACTTTAGGATAAAGTTCTTGAAGCTCTTCAGTATTTTTTCATGCTTTAATTTGTTTTTTTATTTTTGACTTATTTAACGTTATTTTAAACCACGTAAATGAAATAGTTTTTCCGAAATATAAAATAAGAATGTACATTTTTATATGAATTCCTACTATTTTTTTACTTAAATTATCGTTTTTTAATATGATTTTTTTCACGACTAGTACGTGTTTGCTGATTGTAAGAATTAGGGAAGGAAACTCACTTAATCGAACATATATATTAGCTTACTTATTTAGTTGTCAACCTGTACTTTTATTACTTGTTTTAAAATGCATGGTTTAATCTTTTTTTTTTGTTGTTGATGTTTTTGGACTTTAATAATTTTTCTATTAGTTTTTGGGACTTACGTAATGGAATAGACACTCCAGTATTAATTTAAAGAAATATATTGGCTCGTATTAAATATCCTAAAAAGTATCAACTAAGCTTAAGTCATCAATAGAAAGTATCGATTAGCGTTTCATAATAATATTATTATTGTTGATTTGTGTTATTTTAGTGATATATTGTTTTCTTTTTTATTTACCTACGTCTTGATATTTTGGAATGAGAGATAGAGTGAAAAATGAGAGAGATTAGTCTACTTTTCGAGGTAATTACGAGCATATTTACTTTAATATTTCCAAAAGGTGGTCCATACGATTTTTTTTTTTTTTATGTAATTTGTAAGAAATGACTATTTCATAGTAATTTTGATAAGAAAAACTTATTGTATATTTGTTTGTACAAACATATTTTTATTTTATGATATTAAAATAACGGGTAGAGATCTTAAAATAGATCATTGTGATATGAAATACTCAAGTTGATCAAAATTCATTTAATATAATATAAAATATTCATATGATACATCGTGTGGCTATAATTAAATGATTTATTTTTCACTGAATTTATGTTCAAGGTAAAATGGGACGAACTGCAATGCAATCGTTCCAAACTTTGTCATTCCTCTTCAAAATTTCAGTTTTGTTTTTGGCATATGCTGGCCATTGGAGTGCATTTCTTGTCAAGTCATAATGGCATGATTTTCCAACATCATTCACAAGGCTATGACAACAATAATCACTAATAATCTGATTTCCAACAAATACACCAGAGAATATTTGTTAACCACATTCTGCAGGCTTTAATTTGCTTGCACAATTAGTTAAATACTTCTCATACGGCGACAATGGCTTTGGGGCAGAAGCAACATCATTGGAAGGACCTCCAGAAGGTGGCTGAGAAATTTCAGAACACAATGAGGTTGTGAAAAGTAAAGTAAAACCGATCAGAATAGTCACAACATCGTAAAAGCCATTGAATGATGCCATGCCTATTTAGAGAATGATACTTTAATCAAAGTATTGAAGATGATTTGCTTAGTTGAATTGGTTATCAACATATTCTTATTTATAATATATGTGACACTATATTAACGTAAAAATGTATTTAGTATGTTGCTGTAACTCTCATAAAATACTAAGAAAGGTAAGTTTTCAAGTTCTAGAGAAACCGAGATTTTCTATTGTTTTTTTAACTTCTCATACAACTTTACATATTAAAATAATCTAATTTTGTAACTTGCCAAAGTTAATTTTACATTTTAAAACGATACTTAAATTTATAAAATAAATCAGATTATTTTTTATTTCGAAGAAATCTCACTTTTACCTGCGCATTTGCTATCCTATTTTGACTTATCTCTAGTAAAAGATTATTTCGATGTCGTATTTTTTTTCTTCTTAAAACAAAAACTATTTAATCAACTCGGTCCATGATATCATGGGTTTCTTTTGGACTAAGATTAAATTCAGATAATGATGGGTTAAATTAGTTATAAAAGGTTTAAAATAAATGTTTACGTGCCAATTGAATATGATATATAGAGAATGAGTTAATTCAAGATAGATAATCAACTATGTTAGGACAAAGAGATTGTGTTCATATTTTTAAGAACTAATCATTACCTTGAGCTAAATCATTTTCCCACAAAACAATGATTAGAAACAAATACATAAAGCATGTATATAGTACTATCATCTCCATATGCCCTCATTCAAATCCAAACGATAGGGAAAGAGACATGAGCAAATAGTGGTTGGCGATGTGATCATATTTTCTACTATTCTTACATTAGGCACCCAGCTAATTCACATATAGAAATATGATACCTTTTTATGTATTGTGTCTTCTAAATCAACTGTAAAAAAGCTATTTTTCATTAAAAATTTAAACTTTAGGATAATGTTCTTGAAGCTCTTCATTATTTTTTCATGCTTTAATTTGTTTTTTTAATTTTGACTTATTTAAAGTTATTTTAAACCACGTAAATGAAATAGTTTTTTCGAAACATAAAATAAGAATGTACATTTTTTTTATAGAATTCCTACTTTTTTTTTACTGAAATTATTGTTTTTTAATATGATTTTTTTCACGACTAGTACGAGTTTGCTGATTGTAAGAATTAGGGAAGGAAACTCACTTAATTGAACATATGTATTAGCTTACTTATTTAGTTGTCAACCTGAACTTTTATTACTTGTTTTAAAATGCATGGTTTAATCTTTTTTTTGGAATTTAATAATTTTTCTATTAGTTTTTGGGACTTACGTAATGGAATAGACACTCCAGTATTAGTTTAAATAAATATATTGGCTCGTATTAAATATCCTAAAAAGTATCAACTAAGCTTAAGTCATCAATAGAAAGTATCGACTAGCCTTTCTTAGTAATATTACTATTGCTGATTTGTGTTATTTTAGTGATATATTGTTTTCTTTTTTATTTACCTACGTCTTGATATTTTGGAATGAGATATAGAAAATTAGAGAGAGATATAGTGAAAAATGAGTGAGATTAGTCTACTTTTTGAGGTAATTACGAGCATCTTTACTTTAATATTTCCAAAAGGTGGTCCATATGATTTTTTTATTTTTTTTATGTAATTTGTAAGAAATGACTATTTCATAGTAATTTTGATAAGAAAAACTTATTGTATATTTGTTTGTACAAACATATTTTTATTTTATGATATTAAAATAACGGGTAGAGATCTTAAAATAGATCATTGTGATATGAAATACTCAAGTTGATCAAAATTCATTTAATATAATATAAAATATTCATATGATACATCGTGTGGCTATAATTAAATCATTTATTTTTCACTGAATTTATGTTCAAGGTAAAATGGGACGAACTGCAATGCAATCGTTCCAAACTTTGTCATTCCTCTTCAAAATTTCAGTTTTGTTTTTGGCATATGCTGGCCATTGGAGTGCATTTCTTGTCAAGTCATAATGGCATGATTTTCCAACATCATTCACAAGGCTATGACAACAATAATCACTAATAATCTGATTTCTAACAAATACACCAGAGAATATTTGTTTACCACATTCTGCAGGCTTTAATTTGCTTGCACAATTAGTTAAATACTTCTCATATGGCGACAATGGCTTTGGGGCAGAAGCAACATCATTGGAAGGACCTTCAGAAGGTGGCTGAGAAATTTCAGAACACAATGAGGTTGTGAAAAGCAAAGTAAAACCGATCATAATAGTCACAACATCGTAAAAGCCATTGAATGATGCCATGCCTATTTAGAGAATGATACTTTAATCAAAGTCTTGAAGATGATTTGCTTAGTTGAATTGGTTATCAACATATTCTTATTTATAATATATGTGACACTATATTAACGTAAAAATGTATTTAGTATGTTGTTGTAACTCTCATAAAATACTAAGAAAGGTAAGTTTTCAAGTTCTAGAGAAACCGAGATTTTCTATTGTTTTTTTAACTTCTCATACAACTTTACATATTAAAATAATCTAATTTTGTAACTTGCAAAAGTTAATTTTACATTTTAAAAAGATACTTAAATTTATAAAATAAATCAGATTATTTTTTATTTCGAAGAAATCACACTTTTACCTGCGCCTTTGCTATCCTATTTTGACTTATCTCTAGTAAAAAATTATTTCGATGTCGTATTTTTTTTTTCTTTAAACAAAAACTATTTAATCAAGTCGGTCCACGATATCTTGGGTTTCTTTTGGACTAAGATTAAATTCGGATAATGATGGATTAAATTAGTTCTAAAAGGTTTAAAATAAATGTTTACGTGCCAATTGAATATGATATATAGAGAATGAGATAAACCAAAGATAGATAATCAACATTGTTAGGACAAAGATATTTTGTTCATATTTTTAAGAACTAATCATTACCTTGAGCTAAATCATTTTCCCACAAAACAATGATTAGAAACAAATACATAAAGCATGTATATAGTACTATCATCTCCATATGCCCTCATTCAAATCCAAACGATAGGGAAAGAGACATGAGCAAATAGTGGTTGGCGATGTGATCATATTTTCTACTATTCTTACATTAGGCACCCAACTAATTCACATATAGAAATATGATACCTTTTTATGTATTGTGTCTTCTAAATCAACTGTATAAAAGCTATTTTTCATTAAAAATTTAAACTTTAGGATAATGTTCTTGAAGCTCTTCATTATTTTTTCATGCTTTAATTTGTTTTTTTAATTTTGACTTATTTAAAGTTATTTTAAACCACGTAAATGAAATAGTTTTTTCGAAACATAAAATAAGAATGTACATTTTTTTTATATGAATTCCTACTATTTTTTTACTGAAATTATCGTTTTTTAATATGATTTTTTTTTCACGACTAGTACTTGTTTGCTGATTGTAAGAATTAGGGAAGGAAACTCACTTAATTGAACATATGTATTAGCTTACTTATTTAGTTGTCAACCTGATCTTTTATTACTTGTTTTAAAATGCATGGTTTAATCTTTATTTTTTTTGTTGAAGTTTTTGGAATTTAATAATTTTTCTATTAGTTTTTGGAACTTATGTACGGGAATAGACACTCCAGTATTAGTTTAAATAAATATATTGGCTCTTATTAAATATCCTAAAAAGTATCAACTAAGCTTAAGTAATCAATAGAAAGTATCGACTAGCCTTTCTCAGTAATATTATTATTGATGATTTGTGTTATTTTAGTGATATATTGTTTTCTTTTTTATTTACCTACGTCTTGATATTTTGGAATGAGATAGAAAATTAGAGAGATAGAGTGAAAAATGAGAGAGATTAGTCTACTATTTGAGGTAATTACGAGCATATTTACTTTAATATTTCAAAAAGATGGTCCATATGATTTTTATTTTTTTTGTTTTTATGTAATTTGTAAGAAATGACTATTTCATAATAATTTTGATAAGAAAAACTTATTGTATATTTGTTTGTACAAACTTATTTTTATTTTATGATATTAAAATAACGGGTAGAGATCTTAAAATAGATCATTGTGATATGAAATACTCAAGTTGATCAAAATTCATTTAATATAATATAAAATATTCATATGATACATCGTGTGGCTATAATTAAATCATTTATTTTTCACTGAATTTATGTTCAAGGTAAAATGGGACGAACTGCAATGCAATCGTTCCAAACTTTGTCATTCCTCTTCAAAATTTCAGTTTTGTTTTTGGCATATGCTGGCCATTGTAGTGCATTTCTTGTCAAGTCATAATGGCATGATTTTCCAACATCATTCACAAGGCTATGACAACAATAATAACTAATAATCCGATTTCCAACAAATACACCAGAGAATATTTGTTTACCACATTCTGCAGGCTTTAATTTGCTTGCACAATTAGTTAAATACTTCTCATACGGCGACAATGGCTTTGGGGCAGAAGCAACATCATTGGAAGGACCTCCAGAAGGTGGCTGAGAAATTTCAGAACACAATGAGGTTGTGAAAAGCAAAGTAAAACCGATTATAATAGTCACAACATCGTAAAAGCCATTGAATGATGCCATGCCTATTTAGAGAATGATACTTTAATCAAAGTCTTGAAGATGATTTGCTTAGTTGAATTGGTTATCAACATATTCTTATTTATAATATATGTGACACTATATTAACGTAAAAATGTATTTAGTATGTTGTTGTAACTCTCATAAAATACTAAGAAAGGTAAGTTTTCAAGTTCTAGAGAAACCGAGTTTTTTTATTGTTTTTTTAACTTCTCATACAACTTTACATATTAAAATAATCTAATTTTGTAACTTGCAAAAGTTAATGTTACATTTTCAAATGATACTTAAATTTATAAAATAAATCAGATTATTTTTTATTTCGAAGAAATCTCACTTTTACCTGCGCATTTGCTATTCTATTTTGACTTATCTCTAGTAAAAAATTATTTCGATGTCGTATTTTTTTTATCTTTAAACAAAAACTATTTAATCAAGTCAGTCCACGATATCATGGGTTTCTTTTGGACTAAGATTAAATTCGCATAATGATGGGTTAAATTAGTTCTAAAAGGTTTAAAATAATTGCCAATTGAATATGATATATAGAGAATGAGTTAAACCAAGATAGATAATCAACTATGTTAGGACAAAGAGATTGTGTTCATATTTTTAAGAACTAATCATTACCTTGAGCTAAATCATTTTCCCACAAAACCAAGATTAGAAACAAATACATCAAGCATGTATATAGTACTATCATCTCCATACGCCCTCATTCAAATCCAAACGATAGGGAAAGAGACATGAGCAAATAGTGGTTGGCGAGGTGATCATATTTTCTACTATTCTTACATTAGGCACCCAACTAATTAACATATAGAAATATGATTCCGTTTTATGTATCGTGTCTTCTAAATCAACTGTATAAAAGCTATTTTTCATTAAAAATTTAAACTTTAGGATAATGTTCTTGAAGCTCTTCATTATTTTTTCATGCTTTAATTTGTTTTTTTAGTTTTGACTTATTTAAAGTTATTTTAAACCACGTAAATGAAATAGTTTTTTCGAAACATAAAATAAGAATGTACATTTTTTTTATATGAATTCCTACTATTTTTTTACTGAAATTATCGTTTTTTAATATGATTTTTTTCACGACTAGTACTTGTTTGCTGATTGTAAGAATTAGGGAAGGAAACTCACTTAATCGAACATATGTATTAGCTTACTTATTTAGTTGTCAACCTGAACTTTTATTACTTGTTTTAAAATGCATGGTTAACTCTTTTTTTTGTTGAAGTTTTTGGAATTTAATAATTTTTCTATTAGTTTTTGGAACTTATGTACGGGAATAGACACTCCAGTATTAGTTTAAATAAATATATTGGCTCTTATTAAATATCCTAAAAAGTATCAACTAAGCTTAAGTAATCAATAGAAAGTATCGACTAGCCTTTCTCAGTAATATTATTATTGATGATTTGTGTTATTTTAGTGATATATTGTTTTCTTTTTTATTTACCTACGTCTTGATATTTTGGAATGAGATAGAAAATTAGAGAGATATAGTGAAAAATGAGAGAGATTAGTCTACTTTTTGAGGTAATTACGAGCATATTTACTTTAATATTTCAAAAAGATGGTCCATATGATTTTTATTTTTTTTGTTTTTATGTAATTTGTAAGAAATGACTATTTCATAATAATTTTGATAAGAAAAACTTATTGTATATTTGTTTGTACAAACTTATTTTTATTTTATGATATTAAAATAACGGGTAGAGATCTTAAAATAGATCATTGTGATATGAAATACTCAAGTTGATCAAAATTCATTTAATATAATATAAAATATTCATATGATACATCGTGTGGCTATAATTAAATCATTTATTTTTCACTGAATTTATGTTCAAGGTAAAATGGGACGAACTGCAATGCAATCGTTCCAAACTTTGTCATTCCTCTTCAAAATTTCAGTTTTGTTTTTGGCATATGCTGGCCATTGGAGTGCATTTCTTGTCAAGTCATAATGGCATGATTTTCCAACATCATTCACAAGGCTATGACAACAATAATAACTAATAATCCGATTTCCAACAAATACACCAGAGAATATTTGTTTACCACATTCTGCAGGCTTTAATTTGCTTGCACAATTAGTTAAATACTTCTCATACGGCGACAATGGCTTTGGGGCAGAAGCAACATCATTGGAAGGACCTCCAGAAGGTGGCTGAGAAATTTCAGAACACAATGAGGTTGTGAAAAGCAAAGTAAAACCGATTATAATAGTCACAACATCGTAAAAGCCATTGAATGATGCCATGCCTATTTAGAGAATGATACTTTAATCAAAGTCTTGAAGATGATTTGCTTAGTTGAATTGGTTATCAACATATTCTTATTTATAATATATGTGACACTATATTAACGTAAAAATGTATTTAGTATGTTGTTGTAACTCTCATAAAATACTAAGAAAGGTAAGTTTTCAAGTTCTAGAGAAACCGAGTTTTTTTATTGTTTTTTTAACTTCTCATACAACTTTACATATTAAAATAATCTAATTTTGTAACTTGCAAAAGTTAATGTTACATTTTCAAATGATACTAAAATTTATAAAATAAATCAGATTATTTTTTATTTCGAAGAAATCTCACTTTTACCTGCGCATTTGCTATTCTATTTTGACTTATCTCTAGTAAAAAATTATTTCGATGTCGTATTTTTTTTATCTTTAAACAAAAACTATTTAATCAAGTCAGTCCACGATATCATGGGTTTCTTTTGGACTAAGATTAAATTCGGATAATGATGGGTTAAATTAGTTCTAAAAGGTTTAAAATAAGTGCCAATTGAATATGATATATAGAGAATGAGTTAAACCAAGATAGATAATCAACTATGTTAGGACAAAGAGATTGTGTTCATATTTTTAAGAACTAATCATTACCTTGAGCTAAATCATTTTCCCACAAAACCAAGATTAGAAACAAATACATCAAGCATGTATATAGTACTATCATCTCCATACGCCCTCATTCAAATGCAAACGATAGGGAAAGAGACATGAGCAAATAGTGGTTGGCGAGGTGATCATATTTTCTACTATTCTTACATTAGGCACCCAACTAATTAAAATATAGAAATATGATTCCGTTTTATGTATTGTGTCTTCTAAATCAACTGTATAAAAGCTATTTTTCATTAAAAATTTAAACTTTAGGATAATGTTCTTGAAGCTCTTCATTATTTTTTCATGCTTTAATTTGTTTTTTTAGTTTTGACTTATTTAAAGTTATTTTAAACCACGTAAATGAAATAGTTTTTTCGAAACATAAAATAAGAATGTACATTTTTTTTATATGAATTCCTACTATTTTTTTACTTAAATTATCCTTTTTTAATATGATTTTTTTCACGACTAGTACCTGTTTGCTGATTGTAAGAATTAGGGAAGGAAACTCACTTAATCGAACATATGTATTAGCTTACTTATTTAGTTGTCAACCTGAACTTTTATTACTTGTTTTAAAATGCATGGTTTAATCTTTTTTTTTTGTTGTTGAAGTTTTTGGAATTTAATAATTTTTCGTTTAGTTTTTGGAACTTACGTACTGGAATAGACACTCCAGTATTAGTTTAAATAAATATATTGGCTCGTATTAAATATCCTAAAAAGTATCAACTAAGCTTAAGTAATCAATAGAAAGTATCGACTAGCCTTTCTCAGTAATATTATTATTGATGATTTGTGTTATTTTAGTGATATATTGTTTTCTTTTTTATTTACCTACGTCTTGATATTTTGGAATGAAATAGAAAATTAGAGAGATAGAGTGAAAAATGAGAGAGATTAGTCTACTTTTTGAGGTAATTACGAGCATATTTACTTTAATATTTCAAAAAGATGGTCCATATGATTTTTATTTTTTTTGTTTTTATGTAATTTGTAAGAAATGACTATTTCATAATAATTTTGATAAGAAAAACTTATTGTATATTTGTTTGTACAAACTTATTTTTATTTTATGATATTAAAATAACGGGTAGAGATCTTAAAATAGATCATTGTGATATGAAATACTCAAGTTGATCAAAATTCATTTAATATAATATAAAATATTCATATGATACATCGTGTGGCTATAATTAAATCATTTATTTTTCACTGAATTTATGTTCAAGGTAAAATGGGACGAACTGCAATGCAATCGTTCCAAACTTTGTCATTCCTCTTCAAAATTTCAGTTTTGTTTTTGGCATATGCTGGCCATTGGAGTGCATTTCTTGTCAAGTCATAATGACATGATTTTCCAACATCATTCACAAGGCTATGACAACAATAATAACTAATAATCCGATTTCCAACAAATACACCAGAGAATATTTGTTTACCACATTCTGCAGGCTTTAATTTGCTTGCACAATTAGTTAAATACTTCTCATACGGCGACAATGGCTTTGGGGCAGAAGCAACATCATTGGAAGGACCTCCAGAAGGTGGCTGAGAAATTTCAGAACACAATGAGGTTGTGAAAAGCAAAGTAAAACCGATTATAATAGTCACAACATCGTAAAAGCCATTGAATGATGCCATGCCTATTTAGAGAATGATACTTTAATCAAAGTCTTGAAGATGATTTGCTTAGTTGAATTGGTTATCAACATATTCTTATTTATAATATATGTGACACTATATTAACGTAAAAATGTATTTAGTATGTTGTTGTAACTCTCATAAAATACTAAGAAAGGTAAGTTTTCAAGTTCTAGAGAAACCGAGTTTTTTTATTGTTTTTTTAACTTCTCATACAACTTTACATATTAAAATAATCTAATTTTGTAACTTGCAAAAGTTAATGTTACATTTTCAAATGATACTTAAATTTATAAAATAAATCAGATTATTTTTTATTTCGAAGAAATCTCACTTTTACCTGCGCATTTGCTATTCTATTTTGACTTATCTCTAGTAAAAAATTATTTCGATGTCGTATTTTTTTTATCTTTAAACAAAAACTATTTAATCAAGTCAGTCCACGATATCATGGGTTTCTTTTGGACTAAGATTAAATTCGGATAATGATGGGTTAAATTAGTTCTAAAAGGTTTAAAATAAGTGCCAATTGAATATGATATATAGAGAATGAGTTAAACCAAGATAGATAATCAACTATGTTAGGACAAAGAGATTGTGTTCATATTTTTAAGAACTAATCATTACCTTGAGCTAAATCATTTTCCCACAAAACCAAGATTAGAAACAAATACATCAAGCATGTATATAGTACTATCATCTCCATACGCCCTCATTCAAATCCAAACGATAGGGAAAGAGACATGAGCAAATAGTGGTTGGCGAGGTGATCATATTTTCTACTATTCTTACATTAGGCACCCAACTAATTAAAATATAGAAATATGATTCTGTTTTATGTATTGTGTCTTCTAAATCAACTGTATAAAAGCTATTTTTCATTAAAAATTTAAACTTTAGGATAATGTTCTTGAAGCTCTTCATTATTTTTTCATGCTTTAATTTGTTTTTTTAGTTTTGACTTATTTAAAGTTATTTTAAACCACGTAAATGAAATAGTTTTTTCGAAACATAAAATAAGAATGTACATTTTTTTATATGAATTCCTACTATTTTTTTACTTAAATTATCCTTTTTTAATATGATTTTTTTCACGACTAGTACCTGTTTGCTGATTGTAAGAATTAGGGAAGGAAACTCACTTAATCGAACATATGTATTAGCTTACTTATTTAGTTGTCAACCTGAACTTTTATTACTTGTTTTAAAATGCATGGTTTAATCTTTTTTTTTTGTTGTTGAAGTTTTTGGAATTTAATAATTTTTCGTTTAGTTTTTGGAACTTACGTACTGGAATAGACACTCCAGTATTAGTTTAAATAAATATATTGGCTCGTATTAAATATCCTAAAAAGTATCAACTAAGCTTAAGTAATCAATAGAAAGTATCGACTAGCCTTTCTCAGTAATATTATTATTGATGATTTGTGTTATTTTAGTGATATATTGTTTTCTTTTTTATTTACCTACGTCTTGATATTTTGGAATGAGATAGAAAATTAGAGAGATAGAGTGAAAAATGAGAGAGATTAGTCTACTTTTTGAGGTAATTACGAGCATATTTACTTTAATATTTCAAAAAGATGGTCCATATGATTTTTATTTTTTTTGTTTTTATGTAATTTGTAAGAAATGACTATTTCATAATAATTTTGATAAGAAAAACTTATTGTATATTTGTTTGTACAAACTTATTTTTATTTTATGATATTAAAATAACGGGTAGAGATCTTAAAATAGATCATTGTGATATGAAATACTCAAGTTGATCAAAATTCATTTAATATAATATAAAATATTCATATGATACATCGTGTGGCTATAATTAAATCATTTATTTTTCACTGAATTTATGTTCAAGGTAAAATGGGACGAACTGCAATGCAATCGTTCCAAACTTTGTCATTCCTCTTCAAAATTTCAGTTTTGTTTTTGGCATATGCTGGCCATTGGAGTGCATTTCTTGTCAAGTCATAATGGCATGATTTTCCAACATCATTCACAAGGCTATGACAACAATAATAACTAATAATCCGATTTCCAACAAATACACCAGAGAATATTTGTTTACCACATTCTGCAGGCTTTAATTTGCTTGCACAATTAGTTAAATACTTCTCATACGGCGACAATGGCTTTGGGGCAGAAGCAACATCATTGGAAGGACCTCCAGAAGGTGGCTGAGAAATTTCAGAACACAATGAGGTTGTGAAAAGCAAAGTAAAACCGATTATAATAGTCACAACATCGTAAAAGCCATTGAATGATGCCATGCCTATTTAGAGAATGATACTTTAATCAAAGTCTTGAAGATGATTTGCTTAGTTGAATTGGTTATCAACATATTCTTATTTATAATATATGTGACACTATATTAACGTAAAAATGTATTTAGTATGTTGTTGTAACTCTCATAAAATACTAAGAAAGGTAAGTTTTCAAGTTCTAGAGAAACCGAGTTTTTTTATTGTTTTTTTAACTTCTCATACAACTTTACATATTAAAATAATCTAATTTTGTAACTTGCAAAAGTTAATGTTACATTTTCAAATGATACTTAAATTTATAAAATAAATCAGATTATTTTTTATTTCGAAGAAATCTCACTTTTACCTGCGCATTTGCTATTCTATTTTGACTTATCTCTAGTAAAAAATTATTTCGATGTCGTATTTTTTTTATCTTTAAACAAAAACTATTTAATCAAGTCAGTCCACGATATCATGGGTTTCTTTTGGACTAAGATTAAATTCGGATAATGATGGGTTAAATTAGTTCTAAAAGGTTTAAAATAAGTGCCAATTGAATATGATATATAGAGAATGAGTTAAACCAAGATAGATAATCAACTATGTTAGGACAAAGAGATTGTGTTCATATTTTTAAGAACTAATCATTACCTTGAGCTAAATCATTTTCCCACAAAACCAAGATTAGAAACAAATACATCAAGCATGTATATAGTACTATCATCTCCATACGCCCTCATTCAAATCCAAACGATAGGGAAAGAGACATGAGCAAATAGTGGTTGGCGAGGTGATCATATTTTCTACTATTCTTACATTAGGCACCCAACTAATTAAAATATAGAAATATGATTCCGTTTTATGTATTGTGTCTTCTAAATCAACTGTATAAAAGCTATTTTTCATTAAAAATTTAAACTTTAGGATAATGTTCTTGAAGCTCTTCATTATTTTTTCATGCTTTAATTTGTTTTTTTAGTTTTGACTTATTTAAAGTTATTTTAAACCACGTAAATGAAATAGTTTTTTCGAAACATAAAATAAGAATGTACATTTTTTTTATATGAATTCCTACTATTTTTTTACTTAAATTATCCTTTTTTAATATGATTTTTTTCACGACTAGTACCTGTTTGCTGATTGTAAGAATTAGGGAAGGAAACTCACTTAATCGAACATATGTATTAGCTTACTTATTTAGTTGTCAACCTGAACTTTTATTACTTGTTTTAAAATGCATGGTTTAATCTTTTTTTTTTGTTGTTGAAGTTTTTGGAATTTAATAATTTTTCGTTTAGTTTTTGGAACTTACGTACTGGAATAGACACTCCAGTATTAGTTTAAATAAATATATTGGCTCGTATTAAATATCCTAAAAAGTATCAACTAAGCTTAAGTAATCAATAGAAAGTATCGACTAGCCTTTCTCAGTAATATTATTATTGATGATTTGTGTTATTTTAGTGATATATTGTTTTCTTTTTTATTTACCTACGTCTTGATATTTTGGAATGAGATAGAAAATTAGAGAGATAGAGTGAAAAATGAGAGAGATTAGTCTACTTTTTGAGGTAATTACGAGCATATTTACTTTAATATTTCAAAAAGATGGTCCATATGATTTTTATTTTTTTTGTTTTTATGTAATTTGTAAGAAATGACTATTTCATAATAATTTTGATAAGAAAAACTTATTGTATATTTGTTTGTACAAACTTATTTTTATTTTATGATATTAAAATAACGGGTAGAGATCTTAAAATAGATCATTGTGATATGAAATACTCAAGTTGATCAAAATTCATTTAATATAATATAAAATATTCATATGATACATCGTGTGGCTATAATTAAATCATTTATTTTTCACTGAATTTATGTTCAAGGTAAAATGGGACGAACTGCAATGCAATCGTTCCAAACTTTGTCATTCCTCTTCAAAATTTCAGTTTTGTTTTTGGCATATGCTGGCCATTGGAGTGCATTTCTTGTCAAGTCATAATGGCATGATTTTCCAACATCATTCACAAGGCTATGACAACAATAATAACTAATAATCCGATTTCCAACAAATACACCAGAGAATATTTGTTTACCACATTCTGCAGGCTTTAATTTGCTTGCACAATTAGTTAAATACTTCTCATACGGCGACAATGGCTTTGGGGCAGAAGCAACATCATTGGAAGGACCTCCAGAAGGTGGCTGAGAAATTTCAGAACACAATGAGGTTGTGAAAAGCAAAGTAAAACCGATTATAATAGTCACAACATCGTAAAAGCCATTGAATGATGCCATGCCTATTTAGAGAATGATACTTTAATCAAAGTCTTGAAGATGATTTGCTTAGTTGAATTGGTTATCAACATATTCTTATTTATAATATATGTGACACTATATTAACGTAAAAATGTATTTAGTATGTTGTTGTAACTCTCATAAAATACTAAGAAAGGTAAGTTTTCAAGTTCTAGAGAAACCGAGTTTTTTTATTGTTTTTTTAACTTCTCATACAACTTTACATATTAATATAATCTAATTTTGTAACTTGCAAAAATTAATGTTACATTTTAAAACGATACTTAAATTTATAAAATAAATCAGATTATTTTTTATTTCGAAGAAATCACACTTTTACCTGCGCATTTGCTATCCTATTTTGACTTATCTCTAGTAAAAAATTATTTCGATGTCGTATTTTTTTTTCTTTAAACAAAAACTATTTAATCAAGTCAGTCCACGATATCATGGGTTTCTTTTGGACTAAGATTAAATTCGGATAATGATGGGTTAAATTAGTTCTAAAAGGTTTAAAATAAGTGCCAATTGAATATGATATATAGAGAATGAGTTAAACCAAGATAGATAATCAACTATGTTAGGACAAAGAGATTGTGTTCATATTTTTAAGAACTAATCATTACCTTGAGCTAAATCATTTTCCCACAAAACCAAGATTAGAAACAAATACATCAAGCATGTATATAGTACTATCATCTCCATACGCCCTCATTCAAATGCAAACGATAGGGAAAGAGACATGAGCAAATAGTGGTTGGCGAGGTGATCATATTTTCTACTATTCTTACATTAGGCACCCAACTAATTAAAATATAGAAATATGATTCCGTTTTATGTATTGTGTCTTCTAAATCAACTGTATAAAAGCTATTTTTCATTAAAAATTTAAACTTTAGGATAATGTTCTTGAAGCTCTTCATTATTTTTTCATGCTTTAATTTGTTTTTTTAGTTTTGACTTATTTAAAGTTATTTTAAACCACGTAAATGAAATAGTTTTTTCGAAACATAAAATAAGAATGTACATTTTTTTTATATGAATTCCTACTATTTTTTTACTTAAATTATCCTTTTTTAATATGATTTTTTGCACGACTAGTACCTGTTTGCTGATTGTAAGAATTAGGGAAGGAAACTCACTTAATCGAACATATGTATTAGCTTACTTATTTAGTTGTCAACCTGAACTTTTATTACTTGTTTTAAAATGCATGGTTTAATCTTTTTTTTTTGTTGTTGAAGTTTTTGGAATTTAATAATTTTTCGTTTAGTTTTTGGAACTTACGTACTGGAATAGACACTCCAGTATTAGTTTAAATAAATATATTGGCTCGTATTAAATATCCTAAAAAGTATCAACTAAGCTTAAGTAATCAATAGAAAGTATCGACTAGCCTTTCTCAGTAATATTATTATTGATGATTTGTGTTATTTTAGTGATATATTGTTTTCTTTTTTATTTACCTACGTCTTGATATTTTGGAATGAAATAGAAAATTAGAGAGATAGAGTGAAAAATGAGAGAGATTAGTCTACTTTTTGAGGTAATTACGAGCATATTTACTTTAATATTTCAAAAAGATGGTCCATATGATTTTTATTTTTTTTGTTTTTATGTAATTTGTAAGAAATGACTATTTCATAATAATTTTGATAAGAAAAACTTATTGTATATTTGTTTGTACAAACTTATTTTTATTTTATGATATTAAAATAACGGGTAGAGATCTTAAAATAGATCATTGTGATATGAAATACTCAAGTTGATCAAAATTCATTTAATATAATATAAAATATTCATATGATACATCGTGTGGCTATAATTAAATCATTTATTTTTCACTGAATTTATGTTCAAGGTAAAATGGGACGAACTGCAATGCAATCGTTCCAAACTTTGTCATTCCTCTTCAAAATTTCAGTTTTGTTTTTGGCATATGCTGGCCATTGGAGTGCATTTCTTGTCAAGTCATAATGACATGATTTTCCAACATCATTCACAAGGCTATGACAACAATAATAACTAATAATCCGATTTCCAACAAATACACCAGAGAATATTTGTTTACCACATTCTGCAGGCTTTAATTTGCTTGCACAATTAGTTAAATACTTCTCATACGGCGACAATGGCTTTGGGGCAGAAGCAACATCATTGGAAGGACCTCCAGAAGGTGGCTGAGAAATTTCAGAACACAATGAGGTTGTGAAAAGCAAAGTAAAACCGATTATAATAGTCACAACATCGTAAAAGCCATTGAATGATGCCATGCCTATTTAGAGAATGATACTTTAATCAAAGTCTTGAAGATGATTTGCTTAGTTGAATTGGTTATCAACATATTCTTATTTATAATATATGTGACACTATATTAACGTAAAAATGTATTTAGTATGTTGTTGTAACTCTCATAAAATACTAAGAAAGGTAAGTTTTCAAGTTCTAGAGAAACCGAGTTTTTTTATTGTTTTTTTAACTTCTCATACAACTTTACATATTAAAATAATCTAATTTTGTAACTTGCAAAAGTTAATGTTACATTTTCAAATGATACTTAAATTTATAAAATAAATCAGATTATTTTTTATTTCGAAGAAATCTCACTTTTACCTGCGCATTTGCTATTCTATTTTGACTTATCTCTAGTAAAAAATTATTTCGATGTCGTATTTTTTTTATCTTTAAACAAAAACTATTTAATCAAGTCAGTCCACGATATCATGGGTTTCTTTTGGACTAAGATTAAATTCGGATAATGATGGGTTAAATTAGTTCTAAAAGGTTTAAAATAAGTGCCAATTGAATATGATATATAGAGAATGAGTTAAACCAAGATAGATAATCAACTATGTTAGGACAAAGAGATTGTGTTCATATTTTTAAGAACTAATCATTACCTTGAGCTAAATCATTTTCCCACAAAACCAAGATTAGAAACAAATACATCAAGCATGTATATAGTACTATCATCTCCATACGCCCTCATTCAAATCCAAACGATAGGGAAAGAGACATGAGCAAATAGTGGTTGGCGAGGTGATCATATTTTCTACTATTCTTACATTAGGCACCCAACTAATTAAAATATAGAAATATGATTCCGTTTTATGTATTGTGTCTTCTAAATCAACTGTATAAAAGCTATTTTTCATTAAAAATTTAAACTTTAGGATAATGTTCTTGAAGCTCTTCATTATTTTTTCATGCTTTAATTTGTTTTTTTAGTTTTGACTTATTTAAAGTTATTTTAAACCACGTAAATGAAATAGTTTTTTCGAAACATAAAATAAGAATGTACATTTTTTTTATATGAATTCCTACTATTTTTTTACTTAAATTATCCTTTTTTAATATGATTTTTTTCACGACTAGTACCTGTTTGCTGATTGTAAGAATTAGGGAAGGAAACTCACTTAATCGAACATATGTATTAGCTTACTTATTTAGTTGTCAACCTGAACTTTTATTACTTGTTTTAAAATGCATGGTTTAATCTTTTTTTTTGTTGTTGAAGTTTTTGGAATTTAATAATTTTTCGTTTAGTTTTTGGAACTTACGTACTGGAATAGACACTCCAGTATTAGTTTAAATAAATATATTGGCTCGTATTAAATATCCTAAAAAGTATCAACTAAGCTTAAGTAATCAATAGAAAGTATCGACTAGCCTTTCTCAGTAATATTATTATTGATGATTTGTGTTATTTTAGTGATATATTGTTTTCTTTTTTATTTACCTACGTCTTGATATTTTGGAATGAGATAGAAAATTAGAGAGATAGAGTGAAAAATGAGAGAGATTAGTCTACTTTTTGAGGTAATTACGAGCATATTTACTTTAATATTTCAAAAAGATGGTCCATATGATTTTTATTTTTTTTGTTTTTATGTAATTTGTAAGAAATGACTATTTCATAATAATTTTGATAAGAAAAACTTATTGTATATTTGTTTGTACAAACTTATTTTTATTTTATGATATTAAAATAACGGGTAGAGATCTTAAAATAGATCATTGTGATATGAAATACTCAAGTTGATCAAAATTCATTTAATATAATATAAAATATTCATATGATACATCGTGTGGCTATAATTAAATCATTTATTTTTCACTGAATTTATGTTCAAGGTAAAATGGGACGAACTGCAATGCAATCGTTCCAAACTTTGTCATTCCTCTTCAAAATTTCAGTTTTGTTTTTGGCATATGCTGGCCATTGGAGTGCATTTCTTGTCAAGTCATAATGGCATGATTTTCCAACATCATTCACAAGGCTATGACAACAATAATAACTAATAATCCGATTTCCAACAAATACACCAGAGAATATTTGTTTACCACATTCTGCAGGCTTTAATTTGCTTGCACAATTAGTTAAATACTTCTCATACGGCGACAATGGCTTTGGGGCAGAAGCAACATCATTGGAAGGACCTCCAGAAGGTGGCTGAGAAATTTCAGAACACAATGAGGTTGTGAAAAGCAAAGTAAAACCGATTATAATAGTCACAACATCGTAAAAGCCATTGAATGATGCCATGCCTATTTAGAGAATGATACTTTAATCAAAGTCTTGAAGATGATTTGCTTAGTTGAATTGGTTATCAACATATTCTTATTTATAATATATGTGACACTATATTAACGTAAAAATGTATTTAGTATGTTGTTGTAACTCTCATAAAATACTAAGAAAGGTAAGTTTTCAAGTTCTAGAGAAACCGAGTTTTTTTATTGTTTTTTTAACTTCTCATACAACTTTACATATTAAAATAATCTAATTTTGTAACTTGCAAAAGTTAATGTTACATTTTCAAATGATACTTAAATTTATAAAATAAATCAGATTATTTTTTATTTCGAAGAAATCTCACTTTTACCTGCGCATTTGCTATTCTATTTTGACTTATCTCTAGTAAAAAATTATTTCGATGTCGTATTTTTTTTATCTTTAAACAAAAACTATTTAATCAAGTCAGTCCACGATATCATGGGTTTCTTTTGGACTAAGATTAAATTCGGATAATGATGGGTTAAATTAGTTCTAAAAGGTTTAAAATAAGTGCCAATTGAATATGATATATAGAGAATGAGTTAAACCAAGATAGATAATCAACTATGTTAGGACAAAGAGATTGTGTTCATATTTTTAAGAACTAATCATTACCTTGAGCTAAATCATTTTCCCACAAAACCAAGATTAGAAACAAATACATCAAGCATGTATATAGTACTATCATCTCCATACGCCCTCATTCAAATCCAAACGATAGGGAAAGAGACATGAGCAAATAGTGGTTGGCGAGGTGATCATATTTTCTACTATTCTTACATTAGGCACCCAACTAATTAAAATATAGAAATATGATTCCGTTTTATGTATTGTGTCTTCTAAATCAACTGTATAAAAGCTATTTTTCATTAAAAATTTAAACTTTAGGATAATGTTCTTGAAGCTCTTCATTATTTTTTCATGCTTTAATTTGTTTTTTTAGTTTTGAATTATTTAAAGTTATTTTAAACCACGTAAATGAAATAGTTTTTTCGAAACATAAAATAAGAATGTACATTTTTTTTATATGAATTCCTACTATTTTTTTACTTAAATTATCCTTTTTTAATATGATTTTTTTCACGACTAGTACCTGTTTGCTGATTGTAAGAATTAGGGAAGGAAACTCACTTAATCGAACATATGTATTAGCTTACTTATTTAGTTGTCAACCTGAACTTTTATTACTTGTTTTAAAATGCATGGTTTAATCTTTTTTTTTTGTTGTTGAAGTTTTTGGAATTTAATAATTTTTCGTTTAGTTTTTGGAACTTACGTACTGGAATAGACACTCCAGTATTAGTTTAAATAAATATATTGGCTCGTATTAAATATCCTAAAAAGTATCAACTAAGCTTAAGTAATCAATAGAAAGTATCGACTAGCCTTTCTCAGTAATATTATTATTGATGATTTGTGTTATTTTAGTGATATATTGTTTTCTTTTTTATTTACCTACGTCTTGATATTTTGGAATGAGATAGAAAATTAGAGAGATAGAGTGAAAAATGAGAGAGATTAGTCTACTTTTTGAGGTAATTACGAGCATATTTACTTTAATATTTCAAAAAGATGGTCCATATGATTTTTATTTTTTTGTTTTTATGTAATTTGTAAGAAATGACTATTTCATAATAATTTTGATAAGAAAAACTTATTGTATATTTGTTTGTACAAACTTATTTTTATTTTATGATATTAAAATAACGGGTAGAGATCTTAAAATAGATCATTGTGATATGAAATACTCAAGTTGATCAAAATTCATTTAATATAATATAAAATATTCATATGATACATCGTGTGGCTATAATTAAATCATTTATTTTTCACTGAATTTATGTTCAAGGTAAAATGGGACGAACTGCAATGCAATCGTTCCAAACTTTGTCATTCCTCTTCAAAATTTCAGTTTTGTTTTTGGCATATGCTGGCCATTGGAGTGCATTTCTTGTCAAGTCATAATGGCATGATTTTCCAACATCATTCACAAGGCTATGACAACAATAATAACTAATAATCCGATTTCCAACAAATACACCAGAGAATATTTGTTTACCACATTCTGCAGGCTTTAATTTGCTTGCACAATTAGTTAAATACTTCTCATACGGCGACAATGGCTTTGGGGCAGAAGCAACATCATTGGAAGGACCTCCAGAAGGTGGCTGAGAAATTTCAGAACACAATGAGGTTGTGAAAAGCAAAGTAAAACCGATTATAATAGTCACAACATCGTAAAAGCCATTGAATGATGCCATGCCTATTTAGAGAATGATACTTTAATCAAAGTCTTGAAGATGATTTGCTTAGTTGAATTGGTTATCAACATATTCTTATTTATAATATATGTGACACTATATTAACGTAAAAATGTATTTAGTATGTTGTTGTAACTCTCATAAAATACTAAGAAAGGTAAGTTTTCAAGTTCTAGAGAAACCGAGTTTTTTTATTGTTTTTTTAACTTCTCATACAACTTTACATATTAATATAATCTAATTTTGTAACTTGCAAAAATTAATGTTACATTTTAAAACGATACTTAAATTTATAAAATAAATCAGATTATTTTTTATTTCGAAGAAATCACACTTTTACCTGCGCATTTGCTATCCTATTTTGACTTATCTCTAGTAAAAAATTATTTCGATGTCGTATTTTTTTTTTCTTTAAACAAAAACTATTTAATCAAGTCGGTCCATGATATCATGGGTTTCTTTTGGACTAAGATTAAATTCGGACAATGATGGGTTAAATTAGTTCTAAAAGGTGTAAAATAAATGTTTCCGTGCCAATTGAATATGATATATAGAGAATGAGTTAAACCAAGATAGATAATCAACTATGTTAGGACAAAGAGATTGTGTTCATATTTTTAAGAACTAATCATTACCTTGCGCTAAATCATTTTCCCACAAAACAATGATTAGAAGCAAATACATAAAGCATGTATATAGTACTATCATCTCCATACGCCCTCATTCAAATCCAAACGATAGGGAAAGAGACATGAGCAAATAGTTGTTGGCGAGGTGATCATATTTTCTACTATTCTTACATTAGGCACCCAACTAATTCACATATAGAAATATGATACCTTTTTATGTATTGTGTCTTCTAAATCAACTGTATAAAAGCTATTTTTCATTAAAAATTTAAACTTTAGGATAACGTTCTTGAAGCTCTTCATTATTTTTTCATGCTTTAATTTGTTTTTTTAGTTTTGACTTATTTAAAGTTATTTTAAACCACGCATATGAAATAGTTTTTCCGAAATATAAAATAAGAATGTACATTTTTTTTACATGAATTCCTACTATTTTTTTACTTAAATTATCGTTTTTTAATATGATTTTTTTTCACGACTAGCATCTGTTTGCAGATTGTAAGAATTAGGGAAGGAAACTCAATTAATCGAACATATATATTAGCTTACTTATTTAGTTGTCAACCTGTACTTTTATTACTTGTTTTAAAATGCATGGTTTAATCTTTTTTTTGTTGAAGTTTTTGGAATTTAATAATTTTTCTATTAATTATTGAGACTTACGTAATGGAATAGACACTCCAGTATTAGTTTAAATAAATATATTGGCTCGTATTAAATATCCTAAAAAGTATCAACAAAGCTTAAGTCATCAATAGAAAATATCGACTAGCCTTTCTTAGTAATATTATTATTGCTGATTTGTGTTATTTTAGTGATATATTGCTTTCTTTTTTATTTACCTACGTCTTGATATTTTGGAATGAGAGATAGAAAATTAGAGAGAGATATAGTGAAAAATGAGAGAGATTAGTCTACTTTTTGAGGTAATTACGAGCATATTTACTTTAATATTTCCAAAAGGTGGTCCATATGATTTTTTTTTTTAATGTAATTTGTAAGAAATGACTATTTCATAGTAATTTTGATAAGAAAAACTTATTGTATATTTGTTTGTACAAATATATTTTTATTTTATGATATTAAAATAACGGGTAGAGATCTTAAAATAGATCATTGTGATATGAAATACTCAAGTTGATCAAAATTCATTTAATATAATATAAAATATTCATACGATACATCGTGAGGCTATAATTAAATCATTTATTTTTCACTGAATTTATGTTCAAGGTAAAATGGGACGAACTGCAATGCAATCGTTCCAAACTTTGTCATTCCTCTTCAAAATTTCAGTTTTGTTTTTGGCATATGCTGGCCATTGGAGTGCATTTCTTGTCAAGTCATTATGGCATGATTTTCCAACATCATTCACAAGGCTATGACAACAATAATCACTAATAATCTGATTTCCAACAAATACACCAGAGAATATTTGTTTACCACATTCTGCAGGCTTTAATTTGCTTGCACAATTAGTTAAATACTTCTCATACGGCGACAATGGCTTTGGGGCAGAAGCAACATCATTCAAGGGACCTCCAGAAGGTGGCTGAGAAATTTCAGAACACAATGAGGTTGTGAAAAGCAAAGTAAAACCGATTATAATAGTCACAACATCGTAAAAGCCATTGAATGATGCCATGCCTATTTAGAGAATGATACTTTAATCAAAGTCTTGAAGATGATTTGGTTAGTTGAATTGGTTATCAAATTATTCTTATTTATAATATATGTGACACTATATTAACGTAAAAATGTATTTAGTATGTTGGTGTAACTCTCATAAAATACTAAGAAAGGTAAGTTTTCAAGTTCTAGAGAAACCGAGATTTGTTATTGTTTTTTTAACTTCTCATACAACTTTACATATTAAAATAATCTAATTTTGTAACTTGCAAAAGTTAATGTTACATTTTAAAACGATACTAAAATTTATAAAATAAATCAGATTATTTTTTATTTCGAAGAAATCTCACTTTTACCTGCCATTTGCTATCCTATTTTGACTTATCTCTAGTAAAAAATTATTTCGATGTCCTATTTTTTTTTTCTTTAAACAAAAACTATTTAATCAAGTCCGTCCACGATATCATGGGTTTCTTTTGGACTAAGATTAAATTCGGATAATGAGGGGTTAAATTAGTTCTAAAAGGTTTAAAATAAATGTTTACGTGCCAATTGAATATGATATATAGAGAATGAGTTAAACCAAGATAGATAATCAACTATGTTAAGACAAAGAGATTTTGTTCATATTTTTAAGAACTAATCATTACCTTGAGCTAAATCATTTTCCCACAAAACAATGATTAGAAACAAATACATAAAGCATGTATATGGTACTATCATCTCCATACGCCCTCATTCAAATCCAAACGATAGGGAAAGAGACATGAGCAAATAGTGGTTGGCGAGGTGATCATATTTTCTACTATTCTTACATTAGGCACCCAACTAATTCACATATAGAAATATGATACCTTTTTATGTATTGTGTCTTCTAAATCAACTGTATAAAAGCTATTTTTCATTAAAAATTTAAACTTTAGGATAACGTTCTTGAAGCTCTTCATTATTTTTTCATGCTTTAATTTGTTTTTTTAGTTTTGACTTATTTAAAGTTATTTTAAACCACGCATATGAAATAGTTTTTCCGAAATATAAAATAAGAATGTACATTTTTTTTTACATGAATTCCTACTATTTTTTTACTTAAATTATCGTTTTTTAATATGATTTTTTTTCACGACTAGCATCTGTTTGCAGATTGTAAGAATTAGGGAAGGAAACTCAATTAATCGAACATATATATTAGCTTACTTATTTAGTTGTCAACCTGTACTTTTATTACTTGTTTTAAAATGCATGGTTTAATCTTTTTTTTGTTGAAGTTTTTGGAATTTAATAATTTTTCTATTAATTTTTGAGACTTACGTAATGGAATAGACACTCCAGTATTAGTTTAAATAAATATATTGGCTCGTATTAAATATCCTAAAAAGTATCAACTAAGCTTAAGTCATCAATAGAAAGTATCGACTAGCCTTGTTTAGTAATATTATTATTGCTGATTTGTGTTATTTTAGTGATATATTGTTTTCTTTTTTATTTACCTACGTCTTGATATTTTGGAATGAGAGATAGAAAATTAGAGAGAGATATAGTGAAAAATGAGAGAGATTGGTCTACTTTTTGAGGTAATTGCGACCATATTTACTTTAATATTTCCAAATGGTGGTCCATATGGTTTTTTTTTTTTTTTTTATGTAATTTTTAAGAAATGACTATTTCATAGTAATTTTGATAAGAAAAACTTATAGTATATTTGTTTGTACGAACATATTTTTATTTTATGATATTAAAATAACGGGTAGAGATCTTAAAAAATAGATCATTGTGATATGAAATACTCAAGTTGATCAAAATTCATTAAATATAATATCAAATATTCATATGATACATCGTGTGGCTATAATTAAATCATTTATTTTTCACTGAATTTATGTTCAAGGTAAAATGGGACGAACTCCAATGCAATCGTTCCAAACTTTATCATTCCTCTTCAAAATTTCAGTTTTGTTTTTGGCATATGCTGGCCATTGGAGTGCATTTCTTGTCAAGTCATAATGGCATGATTTTCCAACATCATTCACAAGGCTATGACAACAATAATCACTAATAATCTGATTTCCAACAAATACACCAGAGAATATTTGTTTACCACATTCTGCAGGCTTTAATTTGCTTGCACAATTAGTTAAATACTTCTCATACGGCGACAATGGCTTTGGGGCAGAAGCAACATCATTGGAAGGACCTCCAGAAGGTGGCTGAGAAATTTCAGAACACAATGAGGTTGTGAAAAGTAAAGTAAAACCGATCATAATAGTCAGAACATTATAAAAGCCATTGAATGATGCCATGCCTATTTAGAGAATGATACTTTAATCAAAGTCTTGAAGATGATTTGCTTAGTTGAATTGGTTATCAACATATTCTTATTTATAATATATTTGACACTATATTAACGTAAAAATGTATTTAGTATGTTGTTGTAACTCTCATAAAATACTAAGAAAGGTAAGTTTTCAAGATCTAGAGAAACCGAGATTTTTTATTGTTTTTTTAACTTCTCATACAACTTTACATATTAAAATAATCTAATTTTGTAACTTGCAAAAGTTAATGTTACATTTTAAAACGATAGTTAAATTTATAAAATAAATCAGATTATTTTTTATTTCGAAGAAATCTCAATTTTACCTGCGCATTTGCTATCCTATTTTGACTTATCTTTAGTTAGAAATTATATCGATGTCATACTTTTATTTAAAAAAATAAACTATTTAATCAAGTCGGTCCACGATATCATGGGTTTCTTTTGGACTAAGATTAAATTCGGATAATGATGGGTTAAATTAATTATAAAAGGTTTAAAATAAAAGTTTACGTGCCAATTGAATATGATATACAGAGAATGAGTTAAATCAAGATAGTTTTTTTAATATTTTTTCATACTTTATTTGTTTTTTAGTTTTGTCTAAGTTATTTTAAACCGTGTAAATGACATAGTTTTTTCAGAATATAAAATAAAAATGCCCATAAAATTCTAGTAATTTTCATTATTAGCTAGTCTTGCCATCTATTATTTAATTTTTTTGACAAATTACCATCTATTATTATGTACCTCATTGTATTGAACAACTTATTGTTAATAAAATGTTATAAACATACCTCGATTTAAAAAATATCATAGGACTTTACTTTAAATAAAAAAAAAAAACATTTAAAGACAAATTTTGTGTTTGGATAATTTTTTTTTAGCACTTTCCACATCCATTCATCGCCAACACAAATTATCGAAACTGCCACTGTGCTTAAACTTTTCCTTACACGAATGGTTAACCATTTAACGCGCTAAAAGGGTCGTTTGAGTGCGAATACCGTTATGATTGGAACGTGTTTCCCACGCTCCGTATCTGTGAGTGTAGATAAAAATCTTCTAAACAATATCCTTTCGCTCTCGTTAATAACCGTTTTAAAAAAACACGCAACGAAATTTCTAAAAACAGAAATTGGAAGCTTCATTTCATTTTCCACTTTTTTTTCTTTCAGTTTTCGTCTCTTCGGTAATTCGATTCTCTCTTTCTCTCTCTAATTTCTATGCTTTCTGTTTTTTTTTTTTTTTCCTACTTAAAATATGAAAAAAAAAAGTTAATGCGAATAGTTATTTGTTTTAAAGAAATTCTTATTAATTAAAGTAACGTTAATAGTCATTTTGTCCGAGAGAATTTGAACTTTGTACCTTGAGGTTATAAGGCTAAACACTTACCACTGAGTTAGTATCTGAATGACCGTTTAACTAATTGTGATCAACGCTTGTTAGGATTAGTTTGGTTTAGTTTATTTAGTGACATGAGCATTTTTTTTTACAGTGTTTCGGAGAACTTAAATAAAACAGCTTATGAAAATAAGCTGTTTACGATAGTTTAAAACTACTTATAGATTATACGAAAACAGTGTGACTTTACCAGTGAGTTGGTACTTGAATGACGGTTGAACTATTTGTGATTAATGCTTGTTAGGATTAGTTTGTTTGAGATTATTTAATGGCATAAGCATTTGTAACAGTGTTTCGGATAGATGATGAAAACTGTTTGTTGATTATATGAAAACAATTTGACTCTATTTTATCATGTGTTATATAAATAGTTTGTTCATAAGTGCTTATAAGTTAATTGTTTATTCTATAAGGTGGAAAATAAGTTGTTTTTACAATTAGGGGCTAATTTATGTACTCTTTATCATTTGTTTCAGGAATGATTTGAGAAAGGATTCTGTATGAGTTGTTTGGTTTGGAAGAAAAAATGGATATAGGTTTTAGCTTACCGCAGTCAAAAGTAGCTTTCAACGGTCTCGATTCTTGTTGTGCTTTTGTTTGTAATTCGAGGAACGTTTTGAAAGCTCGTTGTGGAAGAGAGTTGAGAGTTTCGACTTTGAAGTTGAATTTGTTGTGTAGGAGTAGTAAACTTTTTAGGGGAAATAGGGGAGTTTGGCTTAAGTGTCAGGGAAATGATTCTTTTGCATATGATAATGGAAATGGTAGGAATGTTGATAATTTGAAAGGTTTGAATGAAGAATCGAATTTGGGGTCGATTTCTGGTGCGGAATCAGGTGAACCTTTGGGAGAAGTTGGGGGTCAGGTGGAAGTAGATGTGCAAAGTGTGGATGAATTGAAAGAATTGTTGCAAAAGGCGTTGAAGGAATTAGAAGCTGCTAGAGTTAATAGTATTGTGTTTGAGGAAAAGGTTAAAAAGATATCAGAAACCGCAATATCTTTGCAAGATGAAGCATCAAGAGCTTGGACTGATGTTAATTCTACACTTGATATTATTCAGGAAATTGTGAGTGAAGAATTTATTGTGAAAGAAGCGGTTCAAAACGCAACAATGGCTCTTTCTTTAGCTGAGGCAAGGCTTCAAGTAGCCGTTGAATCTTTGGAAGTTGTAAATGAAGATTATAATTCCGTGCGAGGTTCTAACGAGAGTGATGGTGGCAAAGGTGTAGGGCAAGAGGATAAAGAACGTGTGGTTGCTCGGGAAGATATCAAGGATTGTCAGACAAATTTAGCGTGTTGTGAGGCTGAGTTGAGGCGATTGCAAAGTAGAAAAGAGGAGTTGCAGAATGAAGTGAATAAATTGCATGAAATTGCTGAAAAAGCTCAGTTGACTGCTGTGAAAGCGGAAGAGGATGTGAATGACATCATGCATTTAGCTGAGCAAGCTGTTGCCCTTGAACTTGAGGCTGCAAAGCGTGTTAACGATGCAGAGATTGCATTTCAGAAAGCAAACAAGTCTTTCGTTAGCGTTAATTCTGACACGACAGACACTCTACCAGTAGAAGATGTTGTGGCCCTCCCCGAGGAGGAGAAATTGGTTCAACATTTTTCTGGGGATGCTGCTGTTAAAGGAGAGCTCGATTTATCAAGTAATGATGAGTCTTTGCTTGCCGCGGAATCACTAGAGACACAGTCCAATAAAACCAGCCAAACCTTGGAAGAGACAACTGAATCTGATTATCTAAGTGATCTTGATAATGAACAGTTAAGCTTAGACTCTTCTAAAGAAGCTGAACTCGAAGTAGAGAAGTCGAAGAATGTAGTTCAAACAAAAAAACAAGAAACACAAAAAGAATCGACTAGGGATAATTCACCATCTTCTCCCAAGTCATCATTGAAGAAGTCGTCCCGATTTTTTCCTGCATCATTTTTCTCGTCTAGTACAGATGAGTTTGATTACTCACTAGCATCAGCTTTCAATGATCTTGTGGAATCTGCACAGAAGCAATTACCAAAGCTGATTGTTGGGTTATTGTTAGTTGGAGCAGGGTGTGTATGATATTTATTTATCTTGCTCCTTTTTCTTGCTGTTACCTTTTGTTAGACCATCGTAGAAACAATTTATTTGGAAGTATATATAAATCATATGGCTGGCCTAGAATATGTAATGCATATCAGAGTAATAGATCTGAAATATTCAGGTTATAATTTTTAGCTTTTAGTGCAACATGATGGAAAAGTATGAAATATTCACTGCTTTGTTTAAAAACTGATCATGAAATAAAATTTTCTGCCATGGGGATGGGAAAGTTATTCTGTCTTTTTTAAGTATGACTATTACGATTTGTCATTATAGGCGAAAAGATCAATATGAAGGTTTTGCTGTTTTACTAGAACCGGTGGACTTTTATTTTCAGGCTCACCTTTTATGCCAATCGAGCAGATAGGAGTTCTCAACTGCTTCGGCAGCCAGAAGTCGTTGCAACCACAGTTGAAGAAGTTTCCTCAAGTGCAAGGCCTCTAGTTAGACAACTTCAGGAACTCCCCAATAGAATTAAGAAAGTTATTGCGTCGATACCTGAACAAGAGGTCCGATCTTTTTACTCATTATTTTGATGCTCGATTCAGTATGTTTCATCTGACACTGGATTGTATTTATTGTAGGTGAGCGACGAGGAAGCTTCCCTCTTTGACATGCTCTGGCTATTACTTGCTAGTGTTATATTTGTCCCTCTATTTCAAAAAATTCCTGGAGGTAAATTGGTTGCCGTGTTTTCTAAATGATGGTTTCAACATAATCTTTCAAAGTATGACCAATGTTTTACTTTAGTTTGAATTTGGTTAGCTACAAACTTTATATATTGCTCATATGAAGCTTTGGTGTATTGATTGTCTAACATTCACGTATTGTTTCACTGATTCTGTGGTCCTTTATCTGCAAAAATCTGTAGGCAGTCCTGTTCTTGGTTACTTGGCTGCTGGAATATTGATTGGGCCTTATGGACTCTCAATCATTCGCAATGTTCATGGGACAAAAGCAATCGCTGAATTTGGAGTTGTTTTCCTGTTATTTAATATTGGCCTGGAGGTGGAGCTCGACATATGATCTTGTTGTACCATAAATTTGATTATCTCCTTATTGAAAAGCAAACTGAAACTCTGAACTGTTTTTTTCTAGCTCTCTGTGGAAAGACTTAGTTCAATGAAGAAATATGTCTTTGGAGTAGGCTCTGCTCAGGTGATTGTGAAACTCCGTCTTTCACCTTTGTAGTAAGAAAATATAAAAATTATATTGTAATATACTGATTATTTGATTCTAAGAAGAATTTAGACCATCAGTTGGATTTTATCTCCGCATCTCCTTACATATCATGATTTGTTCATTATTTAGTTAAGCTTAAGAGTCTAATATTAATATAAATACGGATTAGTCATTAGTGCTTTGTCTTATGTAACAACATCCAATATATAATTCACTGCATAACAATATAATTTTACTGTTAAGTATTCCTTTTCCGCCCTCCACACCTAAACGGCTAAATCCTAAAACCTCAAAACTTGTTAGTATTGTTTACCTGATGATGTTCTATTTACATACTAGTAATTTACAAGCCAACAATTTTCACCATGTTTGAATAAATGCAGGTTTTGTTGACTGCCGCAGTGATTGGGTTGGTGGCTCATTATGTTTGTGGCCAAGCTGGCCCTGCTGCTATTGTCATTGGGAATGGATTGGCATTATCATCAACTGCTGTTGTTCTGCAGGTACATATCCTGAGTATTGTTTGCTTTTAAATTCTTACTATAGGGTATACATTCACACAGTCTAGTCAGTTTAATCAATCCAGCTTTATGCCATTGTTTAATGTATGTTATGAGATTGTGATATCTAGCTATTTTAAAAACACAAATGGATTGTAAAAGGATTTTGCTCTGGCATGTATCTGTTAACAAATATAAATACATTTATGGTAGTCATTAATTGATAAATCTTGAAGTCTATGTTCTATAGCTAATTTGCTATAATGCTAGTCCACCTTCAAAAAACTCCATTGATACGAGTTTAAATATTTAGGGTTGGAGTCAAGACTTTGTCCTTTCTATATTATAATTTTATAATTTTACTTTCATGTATTCTGAGTCCTCCATGTTGCAATATTTCAAGTGAACTTGTTTTACAGGTGTTACAGGAGAGAGGTGAGAGCACATCACGACATGGACGAGCTACATTTTCTGTATTACTTTTTCAGGTTACTTCATACCTTACCTATCTATCTAGAAAGTAGAAAAATGAAGGATTTCACGGTAAAATACAGTATTGTATTATATATTATATGTTAACACTTGTGACATATAGTTGACCAAGCTTTGTCTTATGAGAGACATCTTGGCTAAACTTTGTCTTTTTTAGTATGTGATTAAGTATACTATAGATCCACAACTAGCGTCTTCTCTGTCTGTTTTTTTCCCTATCTTGTTGATTTCTATATTTTGACCGAAACTGACTATTTCTTCTTTGTTTATACACAGGATTTGGCTGTCGTCGTCTTGCTAATACTCATACCTCTTATCTCACCTAATTCTTCCAAAGGAGGGGTAACACTTTCTAGCACCTTTTGTTTAAAATACTTCATCAGATGTTTTCATGAAGTTAAGAAAGTGGCTAGTTAAAGTTGTATGAACTGCTGTGTAGCATGAGAAAGTGTATAACAAGGGTGTTCCATGTTGTTCAGAGAACTTGCATTTAATTGGATAATTTAATTTAATTTTTTTACATTTGAATTAGAAGGGTCGGGACACATTTCACTCTTTCTAGTTGAAGTTGGTTCATGTTAAATTCTTGACTGGAAGCCATTAACTTTGCATTCAGTTATGACGATCACCGTCATTTCTATGCACATACTGTAGTTGCTGCTACCATTATCTTTCTGTAAAATATTAGTATCTGTTTTCAGGTTGGCTTTCAAGCCATTGCTGAAGCTCTTGGTCTGGCTGCCGTTAAGGCTGCAGTTTCCATCACTGCCATAATTGCAGGTGGACGATTGGTAAGTTGTATTGACTAGAACTGAGGTGTGAGCAGTGTAATTTCTAATTATTAAAATGTAATCTGAATCTGGAAGGTGATTTTTAAGAACATCTTCTTTAAGGTCTAGCATGATATATATTATAAATGATCCTTTGTAGCACTCAATATGTTGACATCTAAAAGTTGATAAGGATGAGTTTTAGTACAAATTACCGACTGAATGCTGCGGATTGATTTGTATATTTTATAATGATTAGTAATCTGGTGTCATGAAAATTCAGATATTGTATTTATTATGGTGGATGGAAGTTACCAACTCAGTTGCTTAGAGTGGTTGAGATGAGTTTTGTACTGTTACACATACACATGTGGTCCTGGTTGAAGTTTGTAGACTTAGAGGGGTTAATTAATTGTAGCAGGCATTTCGAAACATATACGTTTTTTCAGAGGATGATCTCTTTATTTCTGCTCTTGCATTCATTCTAAAAGCATCTTACGTTGTTACTTTGTCACAGACATGACTTTTGGAATGTGATTTTCCACTCTTCTTTTGTCCAGCTCCTTCGACCTATATACAAGCAAATTGCAGAAAATCAGAATGCAGAAATATTTTCAGCCAATACACTCTTCGTTGTTCTTGGGACCAGCCTTCTCACAGCCAGGGTAGTTTTTGGATCGCTGCTTTTCCTTTTTTCCTTTGAGTTATTCATGTGACCATTGAAGTCATAATTTGTCTGTACTGTGCTAGCCTGACTCCGTTACTTTTTTTCAAATGTAAATTTTATTTGAAACAGGCAGGCCTGTCCATGGCTTTGGGAGCATTTTTGGCTGGTTTACTACTGGCAGAAACCGAATTTTCCTTACAGGTCGAATCTGATATTGCTCCATATCGTGGCCTTCTATTGGGCCTCTTCTTTATGACGGTGGGTGCTTGATGTTCGAATTCAAAAGTTAATCAATCACATGGTTTATTTATTCATGGATCATCTATTTTATACTTTATTAAACTTCTGTTCAATTACTTACATTGGAATAACTCTTATATGAATCTTGCCGTTTCTCAAAAAAAAGAAAAAACTATATATAAATTTTCAACAGAAAGGAATGACTGACTTGAGGTTTGTAACTTTTCAGGTTGGAATGTCAATTGATCCAAAACTTCTTCTTTCAAACTTTCCAGTCATCATAGGGACATTGGGACTCTTGATATGTGGCAAGACACTCTTGGTTGCTTTGATTGGCAAAATTTTCGGTATTTCAATCATATCCGCCATCAGAGTTGGGCTTCTTCTTGCTCCTGGAGGAGAATTTGCATTTGTGGCTTTTGGCGAAGCTGTTAATCAGGTTTTTGTCCTTAAAAACTATTTCTCATGACAAGTTTGTCTGGTTTAATAAATAAGCATCTGCCATATATCTTCATATTCATGTGAAACAAATCCATGCTCTTTGTGTTAGGATCTAAGAATATGCTTCTTGGTGTTCTTTACTTGAGATTATTATAGAGGTTTACGTCTATGTCATCTTTCCCCGAAAATAGACTAATAAGTGAATACATAATTTGTTCTTACCGGACATTTCTTGATAAACTAAGGTTGTTTTTTCAAATTGTGTTATTGTTGTCTTATACTTTTTGGATTCTTTTTTATCTTGGGAAAAAGGGTGGTTGAAAAAACCAGAAACATAGATCAATTTTCTGATTTCTGCTAAGAATTTTCTTCCTCTTTGAAATTTAATACGCTTTAAAAAAAACTAATATCTTTCCTAATTGACATTTTTGTAGGGTATAATGTCTTCCCAGTTGTCCTCTTTGCTGTTCCTTGTTGTGGGAATTTCAATGGCCCTTACGCCATGGCTAGGCGAAGGAGGCCAGCTGATTGCTTCCCGTTTTGAGCAACATGATGTTCGAAGCTTACTACCTGTAGAAAGTGAGGTGAGATTGCTTTCATTATTGGCTGACATGGACTTATATTAATTGCAAATGGTTGTGAAATTTACAGCAATTACACCACCCACTTTTGGCTTTCCTGCTGGTGGACTAAACCCCGTCTTTTGATCAGGATTAACTTTTTCCAATTAGTTAAACGTATTTATTATTAAATTTTTTAGTTTACTTTACTTTAGGAACATAATAATTTAGCATGTTATTATTTATTTAGATTTGACAAAAGATTAGCGGTTGACATTGGTTTGGTTTACCTCTTTTTCAGACAGACGATCTGCGTGATCATATCATTATTTGTGGATTTGGGCGAGTTGGCCAGGTGAGTTGTTTCTTTTATGTTATATTTATTAGTTTCCATAATCAATCTAAGCATAAAAGTTTACCTTTTGTTATTCTCAGATCATTGCACAACTTCTTTCTGAGCGACTTATTCCTTTTGTCGCACTAGATGTGCGAAGGTAACTTGATCTAACTGAAACTATTTTCTTTACTTATAAAATTGTTTATGTTGTAAAATAAAATACCATTGCTACATTGAATTAGCATCTTGATTAGCCGAGCTATGCTGTTTGATTATGCATTAATTTCTGATATTCTTTCCAAATACTTCAATCTCCATAATTCATTCATTTCCCCCCATCCAAACATGAAATAAAATGCATGAAGTACCAGTCTACCATATATCATGTCTGCAATTTTGGATGGGAAATGGAAGTTATTGTCCTAACTTGCCATAATATTTTCTAATGTTCTCAGTGAAAGAGTGGCAATTGGGCGTTCATTGGATCTCCCAGTGTACTTCGGCGATGCTGGTAGTCGAGAGGTAGTGCACATGACTAAAATAATTAAGCTCGTATAGGTGTTCATTACTTGACATGCTTTGTGTTGCGTGCTAAGGTTCTACACAAAGTCGGGGCTGGAAGGGCAAGTGCTGCAGCAATAACTCTAGATTCCCCTGGTGCAAACTATAGAACGGTTTGGGCTCTGAGCAAACACTTCCCAAATGTGAAGACTTTTGTTCGCGCTCATGATGTTACTCATGGATTGAATTTAGAAAAAGCTGGAGCTACAGCGGTAATATTTTGATACCTCTTCTATCATTTCTGTTATCATTGCCTTATCGTGTAACTTTTACATGGTCATTGTCTAACACTTTTTTATTCGATTATTGCATATCTATTGAAAAATTGGCTATTATTGGACTACTTAGTGTAGATCTTGTCATTCTTATGCATCTTGTTTTTCTGTTGCTTGCATTTGCAGGTTGTCCCAGAGACCTTGGAACCAAGTCTTCAACTAGCCGCAGCAGTGCTTTCTGAGGTAAATATCATAATGTTATTGGAGCAGATATATTGACCTAATGGAAAAACATTTTATGTCAATATTTTGTTACACCCTTCTCTTATGATGACAAACACCAGTAAATGATTATGTTTGTCTATCGTCGTGATTGAAACTTTAGGTCACAATGGCTCTTGCCAAAAATCTGCTTGTTTTCTCCGCATTGTATGTATTACTCAAGTTTCTGGCCAAATTTTCTTAGAAATTGTATGAGCATATTTTTGCTCTTTATTGCATGGAAAAATTAGCTTCATAATAGCAATTTCGAAAGTGTACCAAATTGAACAAAACCTTTAGTTGCTTCTGTTAATCAAATGAACAAATCTGCACAAAAGGGTTTTTATCATATGACTTTGCTAGTTGATGAAATGTTGAAGCATTGAGATAGACAATCTGTTATCTGAACATTCCTCTCTTCAGGTTAAACTTCCTGCATCGGAGATTGCGGCAACAATTAATGAATTCAGATCCCGCCATCTGGCCGAACTTACAGAAGTGCGTGTTTCTTAAAGTCATCCATGCACACAAGATGAGAACACTTTGTCACTATCAACTTTATATATTTGAATGAATGTATATGACTTTTGGTCTTTTTATTCAGCTATCTGAAACAAGTGGAAGTTCTCTTGGTTATGGATATAGTAGAATGATGAGCAAACCCAAAACACAATCTCCCGATTCAATTGACGACTCCCAAGTCCCTGAAGGGTCAACATGAAGATTTTACGCGATTTATACAAAGCAGCAGAAGGCAAAAAGAAAAATAATAATTTTGGGAAATTGTATAGAAGATCAATTGGTCGAATTATTTGTGAACATTGTACAGAAATATATCTGCATCGAAGATGCGAAATCTGTAATTGTTATTTCTTTCACTTGTTGTAAATTATCATTCATATTCTTTCTCAGATTTCTGATAAGGATGAATATAACTGTTGTATGTAACAATCATTGATGTTGTTTCATATTGTTTGGCTTTTGAAAGAATGTATAAAATGGCCTTGTACTTTCAGTATCTACTAGTAGATGATTATTTATGGCAACTCACAGACCATGTAGTAGAATTATAAACGTAGTTAATTATTACAATACTCGTTGTGAGTTTATCTCAGTTGGTAAAGACAATAAATTATAAAATATGTAAAGTTTGGGGTTCGAACCCTGACCATAAAATATGTTGTCTTATTAAGGTGATCTTTGACTTATTGGTAAGCTCACGAGTTTTGTATAATGTTCTTTGGTGAACTAATTTACCTCACATACAGTATTTATGAAAATATAGAGCTAATTTTGTAATAAAAATTTATTTTATATAATTGTATATAAACAAACTAAATAATTTAAAAAAATTGTTTTTTCGTGAAGCAGCCTAGTGGCTAGAGCTCACACAATTAATTATCGACAAGTGGAGCGTGCGGGGTTCGAACCCCCACCCTTACATATAATATGCAATATCCCTATGTTAAGATCACGGGGATAAAAAAAATGATTTTTATTCTAAACAAACTAAATTATTTTATAAAAAATTAGTATTATTATTCCGATAAACAAACATAAATTTTTTATAAAGTTACTGACTATTAATTTATGTATTATTAAATACTATTTTGAAGGAATGTATTATTAAATACTAAAATCACTATTATTTATTCACCAAAAAAAATCACCTTTATTTGAATTTTAATATGTAACAAACCTTCAAATTTTTCTTAATCTCAAGATTTGTTTTTTAACACAATTTCTTTTTTTAAAGCTAAAAAAAAAAAAAAAAAGATATTAAATTAGTTTACAACACTTGGGCTCCAAAATTCCCAATTTCCCACTTATATATATATACCCCTATTTACTTTTTCAGTTTCACTCACAATAAATAATCTTCAGCCCTAAAATTTTCACGGCAATCTCAAAAATCCCCTTTCCCAAATCATCGAAGAACGAAAATGGCGACTCTGATCAACCAACCAACGAAGCTACGGTGGGGAGAATTGGAAGAAGACGACGACGGCAACGATCTCGATTTCCTGTTACCACCGCGTCAGGTAATCGGACCAGACGAAAACGGAATCAAGAAAGTGATTGAATACAAATTTGATGAAGATAATAATAGAGTTAAGATCACAACAGTTACTCGCACAAGGAAACTGGCTAGCGCGCGTGTTAGTAAACGCGCTGTTGAACGACGTGAATGGTCGAAATTTGGTGATGCTGTGAATGAAGATGTTGGTAGTCGGCTTACTGCTGTTTCCACTGAAGAAATTGTTCTTGAACGTCCTAAGCCTATTGGTATCTTTCTCCCACTCTTGTTTTTTTTATTTTGTTTGTTTTACCTTTTTGTTGATTCTGTGTTTTTCATATTTTGTGATGATATCTTAAACCATATTAAGGTGGAAAGTTCTTTACATTGAGTCGTGTTATGAAAATTGTTTCTCGTAAAATAGTTTTATTGGGTAGTTTCTTGTGAATTGAAAACATTAGTTTATCTCAAACCCCCAAATCACTACATGTGGATGATCCATGGGAACAGAGGGAGTGAATGAATTGTAACCTAAAAATGATTGCAATAGCAATTGCTTGAGACTGATAAACTTCAGACTCTGAATGAGCGATGAGAGTTGTTGGAACCCCCGAAATTGTAAGGGTCACACATGTTGATTTTGGTGAACATGCGGATAAATCTCTTAATTTGATTGTTACCGAGTCGGACTTGGATAAAATTGATGATAGTGTTGATAACTACTCATAAAAAAGGTTACAGATATGAATAGTTGTTGATGGTGTAAAACTTTTTAAACCAAATATACATCAAAATTAAACTTGAAGTTGTCACCAAAGCTAAAATGGTACCATTGCTAGTCCTTGTAAATATTTGTCAGACATCTTGTTGTTGTTGAGCGTCTTTTAAGTACACCTTGTGCTTAAAAGGCGTCTCGGTTGTTATTAATATATTCCATTATAGTTTCTTAAAAAAAAATAAAAAATGGTACCACATGTTAAAACATTAAATAACTAGGCTTTTCATTTGAGGCTGTTGATTCTCGATATTTTAGACAAACACATGCAAATTATGCTTATGTGGCCAAGGTGTAATTGTGGTTTTGTTTATATAGCATTGATACTTTAGATTAAAGGTGTGTCTGACACATTGTCCAATACTATGACACCAACACATTTTTGTTATATTCGTCAATTAAATTATTGCTCATATTTACATGTTAGTGTCAATATCGTGATTGGTATTTGTGTCTGGTTCATTGCTTCATAGGGTTTTGTCATAAAAAATTATGGTTAAAGGTTTAAGTGCATGTTGGTATCATGGTGGGTTGCCAGAATCACAGTGGCTCACTACACTACACTGTTGCGTTGAAAAAATAGTGGCTCACTGTGCTAACTCTATATCTTGCATTTGTTAACAGGTTCCACAACTATTGAGACAAAGCCTGGTGACCCAGATGCTGTTCTCATGGTATGCAGGAATTGTGGGAAGAAGGGTGACCATTGGACTGCAAGGTGTCCAATTAGGAATCTCTCACAGCCGGCTGACGAATTTGTTGATAAGCCTCCAGCAGCAGCACCTGTTTCAACTAACAATGCATATGTACCTCCTAGCTTGAGAGCTGGTGCAGATAGGACTGGAGGGTCAGACATGAGGCGGAGGAATGATGAGAATTCTGTGCGGGTAACCAATCTCTCGGAGGACACGAGGGAGCCTGATTTGCATGAGCTTTTTGGCACTTTTGGTTCTGTGAGCAGAGTATATGTTGCTATAGATAAAAACACTGGCACGAGTAGGGGGTTTGGCTTTGTCAACTTTGTCAACAGGGAAGATGCTCAGAGAGCTATTAACAAACTGAATGGCTATGGCTACGACAATCTCATCCTGAAGGTTGAATGGGCCACCCCAAGAACAACCTAAACCTAAACTTGGAATCCAATTTTGAAGGTCTACTAGTACCTAGTTATTTGAATCCTGGACCATCTTTTTCCTTTGACATGTTTTATTATTATTTAAAAGCGAATGTTAGCTCAAGATCACTTATTGGTTATTTATAATCCTTATTATACTATGAGGGTTGTTTTACCTTGTCCAGAGGGTGTCAATTGTGTTTATTCAAAAGTATTGTTTTTCTCTTACCAGCTTACTTTATTGTTTCAATCAAATGAAAATTGTTATTTGTCACTTTGCTTGCATTGTTGTTTTCTACCATATTTTATTTTAGTTGAGAGCAATTTTTAAAACCCTGCACTGATTTCTTAAAAGCCACGCAGCTCCGGATTTGCTAATCCAGCCGGAGAAAGTGTTTTTTTCTCGTGCCCAGATGGTAACCCTAGACAAATTATGAGATGATGTGATGTTTGTTTCCTTGTTATCATCAGAGATGTAGAATGTTGATCCTCGTCTAGGTTTAAGCCCAAATCATATCCAATGTTGTGTTACACAACCAGCTTGTTTTTTGCTGTTCCAATATTCAGTGGCACTGTTATTGTTTTTTCATTCATTTTCTTTAATGATTAATACTACCTTTGAGTGAGGTTCCGTTCTTTTTTTCATGTTTTTAGCAAAAATGCTGCGGCTAAATCTTAATTTTTTTCTTCTCACATACTCAATCCATTCATCTGTTTCGAGTGTTTGGCAAGGAGATGACCATCCACTTGCAAATAATGCGTTTAATATTGTGTTGAGGTGAAGAAAAACCAGAGGCAAAAAATATTACTGTAATTCGAATGGTGTTTTTTTTTTTTTTTTTTTTGAGGGGACATTGTGTTATTAACAGCAGAAGAACAATATATGAATTTTAGAGTATAGGCGATAATTCTATCTAAATTGAAAATAATATGAGAATGCACCAAAGAACTTGACATCACAACAAGTTCTACGGTTATGAAAATTGATTTTAAATGAATTAATTTTTTGTTAAAAGTAGGTTGAATGTGAAGCAATTGAATATAAGTGTAAAAGTCATATTTGAGGTCCAAAGCTACAAATTTAAGTTTGGGGGATAAACAAACATGTTAAAAATCAATTCTCCACCTATAGAATCAATTTTGTCCCATCTAAATGAAATCAAACATTATTCATCGGATTTAAGAATCATTCATTAACATGGAGAGCAACCACTTTCATGGCTTAGACTACGGTAGGAGACAGTCTCCTACCGTAGGTGACTACATTTTTTTTTTTTTTTTTGGTTTCTAAAATGCTTTTTAGCCATTGGATTTAGAAAGAAGTTTTTAATGGCATAGATCTTTAGACATGTTGACCCACTAACAATGTATATTACTCCCTCCGTCCCATATTAAACGATCTAGTTGACTTCGACACACGTACCAATGCATATATTTTATTTTTGATATCTTCAATTCTCTATTAAAAAAAAATTATGAAAACTTAATATTTTAAAAATATTCATTGAGACGATTCCAACAACATCTTACAGGATATTATTTATCTTTGTGAATTAGTAGAAAAATATGGTTAAGGTATATTAAGTATCGACTAGCCTTTCTTAGTAATATTATTATTGTTGATTTGTGTTATTTTAGTGATATATTGTTTTCTTTTTTATTTATCTTCGTCTTGATATTTTGGAATGAGAGATAGAAAATTAGAGAGAGATATAGTGAAAAATGAGAGAGATTAGTCTACTTTTTGAGGTAATTACGAGCATATTTACTTTAATATTTCCAAAAGGTGGTCCATATGATTTTTTTTTTTGTTTTTATGTAATTTGTAAGAAATGACTATTTCATAGTAATTTTGATAAGAAAAACTTATACTATATTTGTTTGTACAAATATATTTTTATTTTATGATATTAAAATAACGGGTAGAGATCTTAAAATAGATCATTGTGATATAAAATATTCAAGTTGATCAAAATTCATTTATTATAATATAAAATATTCATATGATACATCGTGTGGCTATAATTAAATCATTTATTTTTCACTGAATTTATGTTCAAGGTAAAATGGGACGAACTGCAATGCAATCGTTCCAAACTTTGTCATTCCTCTTCAAAATTTCAGTTTTGTTTTTGGCATATGCTGGCCATTGGAGTGCATTTCTTGTCAAGTCATAATGGCATGATTTTCCAACATCATTCACAAGGCTATGACAACAATAATCACTAATAATCTGATTTCCAACAAATACACCAGAGAATATTTGTTTCCCACATTCTGCAGGCTTTAATTTGCTTGCACAATTAGTTAAATACTTCTCATACGGCGACAATGGCTTTGGGGCAGAAGCAACATCATTAGAAGGACCTCCAGAAGGTGGCTGAGAAATTTGAAAACAAAATGAGGTTGTGAAAAGCAAAGTAAAACTGATCATAATAGTTACAACATCGTAAAAGCCATTGAATGATGTCATGCCTATTTAGAGAATGATACTTTAATCAAAGTCTTGAAGATGATTTGCTTAGTTGTATTGGTTATCAACATATTCTTATTTATAATATATGTGACTCTATATTAACGTAAAAATGTATTTAGTATGTTGTTCTAACTCTCATAAAATACTAAGAAAGGTAAGTTTTCAAGTTCTAGAGAAACCGAGATTTTTTATTGTTTTTTTAACTTCTCAAACAACTTTACATATTAAAATAATCTAATTTTGTAACTTGCAAAAGTTAATGTTACATTTTAAAACGATACTTAAATTTATACAATAAATCAGATTATTTTTTATTTCGAAGAAATCTCATTTATTGAGGGACGGAGGGAGTATAATGTTTAATTTTTGTCTTAAATAAAGTAATGAGTAAATAGTCAATTTCCCCCCTGAAATTGTAAGTTTCATCAATTATCCCCCTGAAATTAACAAAATTTCAATTACCCCCCAAAAATTTCACAATGTTAGTCAATTTACCCCCTCCGTCAAATTTTTCTGTTAGTGAACATGACGTTTTGCAAATATCCCCCTGAAATTTTGCACTTATATGCAAAATGCCCCCCAAACTTAAAAATTTATATTATTTTTTTCTTAAAAACAAACAATTAATAGTTAAATATTAAAGTTAACTATTAATTTTGTAGTTTGGAAAAACCACATACATATATACATCAAATTATTTTTAAAGTTACATGTGATTAATATATTACTGATGACCTGCAACAACAGGTAACTAATACTGGCTTGACCTACAAATGCAAGTTATAAGACCAACATAAAAAATAAAATAAAAAATAAAAAATAAAAAAAAACTTATAAATGCATGTCCTACCATACATGACCCATAAGGGTTGCCTACCTCAAACGGCGCCCCACTTTCATGGTCAAAAGTGGTACTAAACTGAAATGAATAGGTATAAGAAGATGCAACTACTCCTGACTTCTCAGATGATTGGAGCAGGTGATGTTCTATATGTGAGGAACCTATAGAAAACATGAGAGGAGCCTGAATTTTTCAGTCAGTGATGTTATCTTTTACTTGTTAAATGAGTACATGGAGATAGGCATGTTTGATTTCGCAGGTGAATGATAACAACCTACACGTCATAGTGTAAACATGATCATTTCTAGCATTTGTCACTTCTTGCAAGCAAATGACATTTTTTTTAAATACTTTTCGCTTCAAATTTCAAGAGCGAACAATTGAAGTCATGTGCACGCATGCATATATACGCATGGATAAGATCCTAATTCTGAACACATTTTTGTATAGTTCTTCAATTGAATGCCCTTCCATAGATTATTATAGATTTGGGAAATTTTCATTAATACAAATAAATTTGACTCAACATAAAACAATTTAAACACAGTACCGCTCAAAATCCCCAGATCTAAAGACCAATTTCTATTTTAACCAAAATATCCCAACCTAACATATTTCAGGCAAAATCAAGAAATCTTAATCATGCATTCTAGCTGCAATAGATCTTTAGGCCAAATCAATTAGCCATTCTAGCCACATCTATTATCCATTTGAAAGATCTATTCGTGCTCCAAATTGATCTATAGCAGTCCTGCTTTGTTGTTTTGTACTCCTAAGAATCAAAACCTGGATCATACCACAACGTATCAGATTGGAGGACATAAAAAGATAAACCAGATGTTGAACAAAACCGTAAACCAGATGTTGAAAGCTATGCGTACTACCATGTGATGATTTATTTTAATTATCCTTAATGATGATGATTATGATATTAAAGCTTCATATGATGAAAAATTACAAAGTCATGATTATGCTACCTTGGGTCGTTCCATAGAACTTCCATAATATCCTACTCCAAAAGACAAGGAAGTGTATGCAGCCGCAATTTCTACCGCTGTTAACCTTGATTTTCCTTGACCCTAGAGAAAACAAGATTAAGTAATATTCCCAAAACTATTGACTGGAAAAGTTGAAGAGACTCACTACTATAGATGTATCTGACTGCACAACCAAGATCCCTGCGCTGCTATCAGTACCGCATCTACTGCTATCCTCAGAAACAGATCGTAGAACTTTGGTGCAGGCGGAGGCAGCACCAGACTGTGAGCTGAAGAAAAATGAATATCAGAAAATCTGGTGCATGCAGTGTTGCTATAAAATGAAAAGCTAATTAAAAAAATTGAAACTTCAATCAACTATACAAGAAAGCTAAAAATACAAATTTCAATTATGTAATCCAACACTGCACAACAAGTACATTTAAAATTTTAAGATTAAAATGATGCATTTTTAATTCTTTGAATTTCTCAACCAAGTAAGTAAAATACTTGGCAACTGCATAGTTCATCAATATGATATTAAACAAGTGTAAAATACAATGAAAAGCATAACATATATGTTTGATATGTAAACTTCAATGAAAAGCATCCTTTTATCACATGTCTTCAGCGTCAAACATAGAAAAGATAGCACAGATGGATTTTAGACGCTCAACATACTGCCTTATTTCTCTGCTGGAGTGCCCTTAAAACACCAGCTCATTCTTTATGATGAAAGAAAAGGTCCCTAGTGTGACATATCTCATCACATCAATGAATCACCATAACACTTTCCTTTAAATATAAAAATAGTAAATCAAAAAGGGCATGGTACAACTGAAACAAAATCAAACCCTATATGTTCCCGAAGGTGTAGCCTAGTGGTATGGGTTAAGCACTGAAGAAGTATTAAAGAAGTTCGGGGTTCGATCCATGCTGCTAACAAATTCCCCCTCCCTCTAACAAACTAACCACTAGCATTTCACTAAAAAAAACTAAAAACAAATCCTATATACTGCGGAAAAAAAAACATCTCCCTATTTCTTATAAAAATATAATCATTTATAAGTGAGACGGTCATACAGTGAGATTGAAACAATGCATTCCCTAGCTGCAAATCCTTTCATTAGGTTCTCTCCTGCACCAGACACACAACAGCCAGCCATGAATGGAGCACCAAAGGGACCTTTTGATGACGCCCAACAACCTGAACCATACATTGCTGCTAGCCCTACTCGTCCACTAACCTGTTGAATATTTTGTATTATATATAATTACGAGAATCACTTTCAATTCTAATCTGCAAACTGGAGCACTAAAAAAAATCAAACCAAGAAAATCATTAATCACCTTTAGAGCAATACCACCACTAGAGGCTCCAGATGCTACATTCCCCTCATTGTCTACACAAATAACCCCAACGGTATCCATTACTTGATCTTCCAAAGCATAATCTGCATCATAAGGGTCATGGCTTTGGCATGTTAAAGTTCTTATGGGGTGGCATACTGATGTAACAGTTTATTGGAAATAATGCTGATGAAAATCTTTGTTTTCTCTTCTCATAAATTACAATGATAAAATTTGTTCGCCAATTAGCTTTGTTCATATAGGCACTAGCATTGAAGCATGAGAGGAAAAATACACTTGGGTGCCAAATGCATTTATGCCATTGACAAAGGCCAATTTTACAGTTCAAGGTAGCTAAAAGTGTAAATGCATTTAGGATTAAGTGTTGCTGCATCAAATTCCAGTTGTGCTCAATCATATGACTCTGCAAGGTATAGACTGTGATTCTAGTTTGATGATTGAAAACAAGTGTGATTCTAGTTGGAAGCACAAAGAAGGGTTACTTCTGTTGGAAGTTTGCTATTAAATACCTGGCATTTCAGTACTTTGACATGGAGAAGAATTGCCATTTGAAAGAGAGTTCACTGTCTTCGATCTAGCAGCTTCAAACATAGATTTGTACTTGATCCATTGTGTTTTTGCCCTTTCTGTGATCAGCCACTGTTATGAGATACACTCAAAATTCTGAAATGATATGACTTAATAATAAGCTCCTATGCAGAATTTAAATCATGATTGAAAATAAGACCTCATTGGCCTCTGCTATACTTGGTGGCAAACCAATATCCTTAGATTTCGCCCATTCACGAGCCCCTTCCCCCACCAGGAAGCTGCAGAGATATCACAAATTCCCATATCAATACAGATTTGTCACATGAGGTGAAATAGAGAAGGCATTCTTAAACATTAATTATGGTGGTAAGTGTTGTGGTAACAAAAATATTTTGGCTACAAAAACAGAAAGGTTGAGAAGTCATTACATTGGAGGAATTCGACCTAGCAATGGAGATCCCATCGTTTGCTCTTTGGCCAATAAAGCAGCAATTTGTATAGCATTTCGCACACCTGGTCTAAAATTAATGGAATAAATACATAAAAAAACATGACAGAAAATTTGAGATATGAAAGTAAATTCCAAAGTGAGTAATAGCCATGCACAAGATTTTAGATTTCCCTGATAAGTAAAAATTTATAAACTACTCAGCTAAGCACGTGAAAAACGAGATACATCATATTTTTCGTGCAAATGGACAAAGTGTGAATGTGAAAAAGAATGAGATATAATGGTATCGATATACGCTTTCATTTTCCAGCTACTAACTCAACCAATTTGTACCATTATCAAATTAGCATATAAAAGCTCTAGATACTAGATCAGGTACTATATGTAATGTCAACTTAGGGTAAAGTACCTGGCACAGCTCCAACAGCACCAAACACTCCAGATTTTCCATCCATTATACTGGCATCACACTCTACACTACCATTTTCTGTCAAATTAGACCCCCTGCCAGCATTTGTGCTCGGATCATCCTTCAACAAAAGAAGCTCACGTTAAACTATTATTACAGGACAGGGCAATCAGAGTACACCAAAATGTGAGCTCGGATCAAAGATCATGAAAATTTTCAATGTATTATATTTGCACTCTAATTTTTCCAAGCAAAAATATATCTTTTGCCATTTTTCCTTTCCTTTCATGAAATGTTATAAAATAATGGAAATTTATTAAAAAAAAGAATGAATTCTTATGATTGGTAATTTTTTGTGTGACCTCTTTACAAAGTGTGCTAAAGGAACAAACACAACACATTGATGTGCTGAAGAGACAATTAATGATGATTTTAATTTTAGAAATGGTTTTTCAAAACTCCAAAAGGGCTAAAAACTATTTTTTTTTTTTTTTTGGTACAAGGGCTAAAAACTATTTAATTGATGTAAGGAGAGTATTAGATTTATAAAGTATAAGGTGATATAACTATTTGTTACATCCAGAGGAAGAGTGGAGGAATATGGCTGAAATTGTCAAGTTTGTTTATGTTATGATTATCTTTGTTTCCCCATTTCTTTTTTCAATGAACCTTGACGGTAAGCCATTTTTTATCCTTTTCAAATTTTCTTCTTTACTAAGTAAACAATATTCCATCCCATTTAGTTAACACTCTTTTATTCTCTTCTTCCATTACAGCGGAAAATATATGTGATGGAGATTATGATTGTAATCCAAATGAATGGTGGTGCCCACCTAATTATGTACTGAAGTGTATAAATTACCAATGTTCATGTATTGGATTCACACCGGCAATATATGCGTTGGATTAACACAGGCAATATATTTTGTGCCCATATGAGTTTGTATTTACTATTTAGTTCTAAACCCCAAGAGAATACACAAACGCCCTGCGAGAATATTATGATATGTCATTTAGTTATCGTGTTGGAACGCAATAATTTGAAGAAAAAAAAGTTCTTTCTACTTTCAAGAACCTTGTAGCTATGGCTTGTACTCTAATATGATGGTAACAAAATAAAATATGGTAGCCAAGAACATTATTTTGTTTGTCTTCTTCTCTGTTAATTCTAGACATAACGCCATGGCCTTCAATTCAGGCATAACACATTTTCTTTCTAAACCTACCGCCTATCAGAATATTTTAACTGCCACATTGAAAAATATTTTTTATTTTACTTCTAAACTTATACTTTTATATTTAGTCATAATATTGTTACACTTCATTTTATATTTCTCTTGCATTTTAATTTTTTTAACAACTTCGGAAGGTTTGTAAGATTTTAAAAGTTATGTAACGACAATAATAATAACAGTAGTAGTAGTAGTAATAATATTAATATTAATCATAATAATAAAAATATACAAGAAGCAAACATTTTTGGGGCCTATTTGGATAAACTGCTTATTTGCAGCTTATAGAACAAACACTTATGTATAAGCTCACATAAGCTATTTCTATAGCAAAGAACAAAATAAAGTTAATTTTTTGTATATGCTATAAGTTGTTTTTATAAGCTATAATAGAGAACTTATGAAAATACGTTAAAAAAAGCTTTTGAAAATTATGTAAGTTGTTTTCATAAATCTTCCCGAACAAAGTCTCCGAATGACTATGAGTGAGACATTATTAGAGTGAATTGATATACCTCCAAGAGTTGAATGGCGGCGACAACAGCATCTAAGGAGAGACCTGAACCGTGTTGAAGGACGGAAGCGGCGGCAAGGCAAGCGCGGTTCATGGCGGATCTGAGAGGTTTGTGATTGGAAGGAGAGTGGTAACCTGCGCCTACATGAACAGCAACAAAGAATCTCTTTTTCTCACTGCTGCTGCCGGTGACGGTGGCAGCGGTAATACCATCCTCCTCCATTGCAATTGAGGAGTAGCAGCAGTTCAATTCAATTGAGAAGAAGGTGTAAGTGGAGGGTCGTATTGGAATTGGAGTATGATGATATATGCGTATTTTCGTTCTTTATTTATTTAGTTTTTGTTTAAAGGAATAGTACAACTTATTTCTAAAATAAAAGTCCAATTTAAAACTAATACACTAATTTAGTACATACATTAAATTTAAAGGACTCAAAGATGGATTTAACCACATATGTAAAGAGATGAGTAATACTAACAACACTCATTTTAACATATTTTTTCTTACGCTTAATCTCTTATTGAATGAAATATATGTGATCACGTTACTTTGAAAATGAATTTAACGTCGCTTCCTCTCTATTTGTTGGTACATGTGGAAGTGGCGTAACTTGGCCATCTTAAGTATTCATCTTTTTACATTGACATTTTAGGATATGATATTGCTATGATCGAAGATGAAGGCCGGCAGGGCTGTTCCTACAAAAATGGAGGCTCGGCTCTCAAATAAAAATAGGCCTCTAGTCAAAATAAAAACACATATTTTTTAAAAGAGCAAAAAAAATTATATGTTTTTTATTTTATTTTTTGAGAGAATAATTATAATGTTTGTTGTTAGAGCTTATTGAAAGAAGAGGAGATAATATTTATGATATATAAATCTCAAATCCATAAAAATTAGGCAAAAAAAGGCCCTGTTATGCTGGGGGGAAAATTAAATGATAAAAAAACAAAAATCAGCCCTAATGGGAGTTAAACGAGTACACAAGTTCAACATCTCCGCATTTTACCACTAGGGCCATGGCTTCCATGTTGTAAACTTTTCAATGCTATTGGTATATATTAAAATCTTCGGTGCATTTATATATATATATAATTGGGCCCCAAAATTAGGGAGGTTTAGCTCAATAGAGTTGTTTGCACCTCCTCAGAGACGGCCATGAAGGCCGAATGGATGAGGTATGATTGTTCTTCTTCGGAGCAAGGATATATACCCGAAAAGACACTCGAACACTAAGTCAGTGAGGTTTCAACGAGTTTTGAGATTTTTCTCCAAATGAGATTTTTTTTCCGATGGTTTGTTAAGTGTGTCATGTTGGCTCAAGACTCAAACTCATATTGAGCAACTCTTGAATGGACACAAGAATTTAAACCCTCTATTTGATCACACACACATAAAAAGAAAAAGAAATAAATAATTTAATAATCATTAATTTTCAAATGATTATAACATGTCTACTTTTTTTTTTGTGTGACCAAATAGAGGGTCTAAATTCTTATGTCCATCCAAAATTATTCACTCACATTGGCCAACCGCCAGAATTATCCCCAAATTTTAAATGAAAAGTTTATCTAAAATATCCACAAAGTGACAATACTGAGAAGTTTGTCTAAAATAAAACTTAAAACATCTACATATAGTGTGTCCTTAAAGTACCTTCCATGAAAAATTAATTTAAACATAAATACAATTAGATGTCTGATGACCAACCAAAACACAACAATGCCAAAAAGAAAAGGATCTGTTCTCATAAAAAAACACAAAAAATACAAACAATAGCATTGTACTAAAATATGCTTGTATCAATCACTTATTTTCTAGCATCACAATGAACTCTTGATCAATATGGTTTATCTTCATATCTGGAGAAAAAGAGGCCAGAAGGATTATCCTTAGGTAACAATGCCAACCTCACAATTGGTTCAGCACCTTCATAATGTGTAAGAGTACCTCGGAAGGATTATCTTCATATTTGGATCGGTTCGGTTCAGATTTTTTTAGAATACTCATCCAAACCGAACCAAACCGAACCGCATGTAATTTTTATTTTGGATCGATTGACATTTTACCTCAAAACCAATCCAAACCGCACCGCGAACACCCTAATCATATGGATAGAATAGTTTAATTTGTACGTTGAATTAAATATTATGAAAAATTATGCACTTTAAAATACACTTTACCCTGCATACATCATTGCTCATAATGTTTGTCTTCTTCATTTTGTGTTGTTTAATATCTTGCATCATTGCAAAGCGTCATACTTGTTGGGCTTAAACCTTATAGAAGTCTTATGAAATCATATTTCTTGACATGTCTGACTGGTTTATTTTTTTTATTTTTTTTTATGTAGTATTTATAGTCATTTGATTGTCCTTATGAATTTTTTTTAATAACAGTAGTATTTATGGTCATTTTTTTCACTCATAAGAAAAAAAGTAGTATTTATATGGTCATTTTATAATTATTATCTCATGAGATTTGACCTTTGTCATTTGAGGTTACAAAATCAAACTCCCACCCTTAAGATGACACTTCATTGACTTTAAGTATAGATTGTATGAAAAAGTTTTAAACGAGTTTCACTTATATTTTATTTTGATTTTTATGTTATAATATTGTCAGTGAATTAGTCGAATTGATAAGTATTCAAGTCAAATCCTACTACCACAGTTTAAATCCTATATTAATGAGAGAACCTCGTTGATGAGTAATTTGTAAGTAGTTATGTCAGTTTTCCTTGAACTTTGAGATTTTTCACAATCATGGGAAACTTTACAACTCAATTCGCTTAAACTTCGTAATGTTCCCCTAAATATCGACGTTAGCTTAATCATTCAATTAATTTGTATTTCATTTTTCAATGACATTTTTTTTTAGTTTTATTTTAGACAAATTTTTATTAAAATCGTTTGGAAGAATCAAATTATTTTTCTGATTAACAAACAAAATTAAATGAGATTACTTAACTTGAAAATTTTAAACCAACTGAGCTATAATAAAAGTTTTCTAAAAGAATAATTGCCTACATAGATTAATATTGAATATGCATTTTAAAGGGAATAAAGAAATGTGATGCTCTTTACAACAACAAAAAAACAAAAGAAATATGATGTTTTTTTTAAGGGAAAAAATGTAATGTTGATGATAAGTATAAAACACGACTTCTCAAAAAAAAAAAAAAAAAAAAGTACTAACAATAGAAGTAATTATATATATATATATATCACATCTTGTTTTCTAACAGCAATTAATCCTTGATCAAAATGGCTTCTCTTCACTTCTAACAAAAAAGTGACCAGACGGACTACCATCATGTAGCAATGCCAAATTCACAATTGATTCAGCACCTTCATCAGGTGTTAGATAACCTGTATTGTAATTTATATCTGTTTTCACAAAGCCAGGACAAACAGCATTGATGCATATTGATGGATACTTCTTGGCTGCAACCCTTGTATAGGCACTTAGAGAAGCTTTTGAGATAATGTATGTAGACATATCATTATTAATAGGCCAACCATTGTTTTCTAGTGAACCCTCATTAAAATCGTTTAGAAATTTATTCAAAACTTCATCAATCTTTTCTTCTATAAGGTTTTCAACATCACTAAATACTTCCTTAGGCCATCCATTTGGAAGATTCTGCAAATAAAATTACATGAAAATGAGCATCATCTCCAATAGCCTAATATATCAAAAGGAAGAGTGAATATATAAATTGGTTCTCGAAATTATGAGCACCTATCAAAATAGTCTTCGAATATTACAAATTGGTCAAATGGATCCTTCGTTAACTTTGTCTTATTAGAGGTTATGATGTACTCCCTCTTGTAAAATCTATAAGCAACTATTCTTTTTTCAGATTCATTAAACAACTTATATATCATACATCAGTTGCTTAATGAATCTGAAAAAGAAATAGTGGCTTATAAATGTTACTGGAGTGAGTAACATGTTAAATTAACACGTGGCCTTGTACATAGATGCCACATAAAGGTCATGTCACCAAAAACTTCTATGACACGTTAAATTCATGTATATTTTTTTTCTTCAAATTCATTAAACAACTATCATTTAACAACTGATGTATGATAGTTGTTTAATGAACTTGAAAAAAGAAATAATAGCTTATAAATATTATTGGAGGGAGTAACATGTTAAATTAACACGCGACCTTGTACGCAGTTGCAACATAAAGGTCATGTCACCAAAAACTTCTACGCCAAATTAATTTCCATCTTATACTTCATATTTTATTGCCACGTGAGCTCTATGTAAGAGGCCATGTTCATTTAACGTATCACGCGATAGGATTAGGGTCTGACAATAGATAGAATTTAGTAGAGGGACATTTTGACTGATGTGTTACATTTGTAGTTTCTAGAAATGTATTTGTCAATACTTAAAAGTCAAATATATTTTGATTAATGCTCACAATTTGAAGATTAATTTGCCTAATTATTCTCAAAGTCAAACAACATATATACTTCAGATCAAATCAATGAAACATTTATCTCAGAAAATTTTCATTAGTTTAAGTTTCCAAATTAGCTTCCAAAGTAGTGCCACATACCTCCAACTTTCCCATGGATGAGGAAACATTGACAACTTTTGGTGAGCTTGAAAGCTGGAGAAGGGGAATAAATGCTTCAGTTAAGTCCTTGGCTCCATAATAGTTTGTTTTAATACCTAATTCAGTTTGTTCATATGTTTGAGTTATTATTTTACTCCAATCAATCTGGCCACCATTTTCCTGCAACCAGAAACAAGAAAACTTTATTTCTTAAAATCGAATTGATGAAGGAAGACACAAATTTCAAGGCTTGGCTAGAAATTGTTAAAAAATATATTGAATACAAATAATTTTAGGGAATGCTAACTTTAACACAAATAATTTTAGGGAATGCTAACTTTTAACACCCTAATTCCCACATTTTATTTTTATAATAAAAATACATTTACAATAAAGAAACACATAAGGGTGTCACACGTCTTCTATAAAAAAACTTCAAAAGTACTTCATTCAAATTAAAAACATAACAATGGAATAGTTTTCAAAAACTTTAAAGTACATGTTGCATCACAATTTCAACACCAAAACTAAATTCAAAAGAATTCTAAAATAGAGTCTAAAATGAAAAGAATCCTCAATCCCTAGTGTCACTGATCAGAGCTTTGACTCAATAAATACTCCTAAAAGCGATAAACAAAAAAGAGAAAGCTCCAATGCCATCCTCCGAAACTCGGTGCTACTTACTTTTGACCACATCAAGTATCTTATTCTCAATAATCATATCACATAAATACAAATACAAAGCTACTACCACATTTATCACGGTTAAGAATATTACTAGTAATTAACATATAAAAAGTACTTTGCTCAAAAAAAAAAACATATAAAAAGTACTGATGTCTTCTTAATTGGTTTCCACCACAAGAATCTCACAATTCAAAACATGTAAAAAAGAATATAAAAATCGTTTGATATAAAAAAAATATAATTCAAATAAATCGATTTTCAGGAACATATTTGTTACTAGTCAAAACAACTGGTTTATAGCATTCACAAAACAAACTTAATTAATTCAAAATGTATTGTTTGATTACAGTGATCCAAAATCAAATTAGCATGAATACATAAGTTTTATATTATTAATCATCGATTTCATATAGATTTCAGGCAAATATTTATTATCCGAAGGCAATCACGTCGTGTTTAGTAACAAAATAAACCTAATTCAATTTTGATATAGCACCGTAAAAAATAATAATAATAATTACAGCAACATGAAAAGCATCCTTTTAGCACCGTAACCCTTCGTTACTAGTTTTAATCTTTTCTGATAGTTTCTCTCAAAAAAAACGTTAACTTATTTACCAATTTAGTCCTTTATGTTTTGCTCTGTTCCTAATTTTAGTCCTTTCTATTCACGTTTTTTTGAGAGAAACTAACATAAAGGACTAAAACTAGTGACAAATCAAAACATAGAGGACCAAATTGATACAAATTATAGTTAAGGAACCAAATTGAGACAATCAATTAAGTTAAGGACCAGGTGATTGAATAAGCCTAAAATTAATAAAATACGACCAAATCGAAAACGAAAATAAAGATAAGGACCAAATTAAAAGGTTTAATAATGAAGGGACCGACGGATATATCAAGCTTATTAACAAAAGTACATCTATTAAGTAAAACTGCCTCAGCTTTTGGAGAAAAGTAATCATACTTCAATATTAGCAGCAACAAGAGCCTCACCGTCCACTTCTGCTCCAGTAATTCCAGCATTATTTACCTAAACAAAGTGTGTTTCAAATATTTGTAGTCATCAATCAATAACCTATAATTTTTCATTTGTAAAAAATTTCATGTGACTTGTATCAATGATTTATGAGACTCATGGATATAGCTCATCTTAAATTATCAACAAAGTCAATTTTAATTGAGAATCTCCAATTAATTAGTTCATTCTTATAGTCAAACTCAATTATGATCGAGAACCTCCTAACATATCAAAATCAATTTGAAGTCTTCATAATCACTTTTGATTCTCTCAAAATTGGATCTAAACATGCACTTCACTTTTTAAGTATATGTTTGGTTTTGCATTGACAAAAACTGACTCTAAATTTGATTCTAGTTAGATGTGAGTTGATTGTAAAATAATTTATGTTTAGATACATTATGATTATGTAAAAGTGAGTTAAACAATAATTTCAAACCTAAGATTTATTGTAGAGTCAAAAGATGCAAATTCTAGTTTGAAGTTAAAATCAATTCATAAGACAATAAATTATTTATACTCGAATAGATCCAAACATGTCAAAAGCAAAGATAAATTTGAACTTACCAAGATATCTAGTTTTCCAAATTGATTCTTGATAAAATCTACAAATGATCTTATACTCGCAGCATCTATGACATCAAGTTGATGAAAAACAACAAGACCAGGCAGAGAAAGATGTTTCAGCTTCTCAACAGCTTCAAGACCTCTCTTTTCATCTCTTGCAGTAAGCACCACAGTGATCCCTTTAGAAGCCAATTGATTGCATACTGCAAATCCTATTCCTTTGTTTGCTCCTGTAACAACTGCATACCTAGAAACAAAATTAACAAGGTGGTATTATGAGTCATTGTCACTAAGCTTGTGGTTGATCGTATATATATGTAAGGTATATTGAAGGAAAAAAAGGGTAAGGAAAATTAGATTATACGTTGTTGTTGCCTCTGCCATTGATATGGTAAGAGTGAGGTGCTAGCAAATATGAGTTGACCAAAATGAAGATTATAAATTAATATTGGTTTGTGGTACGTTATGTTTATAATTTTGTATCAATTCCTTCAAAAAAATAAAAAATAATTTTGTATCAATTGTCTTTAAATATTGGTTCCAACAACTATGTTACCGGCCAAAGAAATAATTTTTTATTTATGATAAAAAGAGTAAGTGAATTGAAGCCGGACCTCAAAGTTAAAGAATGTTTATAGAGTTACACATACAAATCAACTATCAAAAGAGATGAGAGTGTTAACTTCTTATCAACCGAGTCAAAAATATTTGACATAATTTTCTTTTTTGGTTTTTCGCAATACATGAATTATATAAGCATTGGTATATGTGTGCCCAATGATGATGGAGTTTTTGTTCTATCCAAAACCATGAATTTCTCTCTTTGGGTTATGTTCCTGTTGGAGAAGCTTTAGGTTTGTACAATGTCGACTTTGTGATGGATTTTAAAACAATCAATGACGTTGTTCACTTCAATAGATCTTATATTTTAGAATTTGGTCATATCCTATCAGGGTTCTAGAGACCCTTTCATTCACAGTTCGCAAACTCTCGGTTGGAGTTCAACAGGCGATAAACAAATGCAGTAGCTCATGTTTTAGTTGGAGAAGCCGTGTTATCAACTAGTCTCACTATTTATTTTCATATCCCGCATTGTACTACTGATATTATTATTAATAAAATGCTATAAACATCTCTTCTTTCAATAAAAAAAATAGGGAGTAAATTTTTTCCCTTGTGGTAATATATTTCATTTTGCCTTGTTAAAAAAAAAAAAGTATTTTAGTGCCCTATTCTCAAATGTATGTATAGGAGATATCGCTAGGGATGGGTAGCGCACTTGGTTAAGTTAAGATATTAAAAAGTTAAGAAGCTAAAGGTATAGGGTTTGAATCCTAAAAAGGGAGAAAATACTAACATATCAATTAACATACTACAAAGACTTGAATTCGGATCCCACAATTGATGAGAGAATCTCATTGATGAGTAATATGTAAGTAACTAACCTCACGGTCCTAATGAGCCGCTAAAATACAACTCGCTTAAAAGTTATGATTTGACATGTTTTAAAACTCGAGGAACCATGTTGATGGGAACAGATGAGACTGGATTTCCATCGAGTCTGACTCAGCTACTCTTGTGCAAGCTCTATTGTCTCGGAGCCATGGTGATTCGGATTTCTATGCTATTGTTTCTAGTATTATTTATCAGTTATCTTTACATTCTAACTTCGAGGTGAAGTTTGTTAGGAGACAAGCGAACATGGTTGCTCATACTTTAGCTAGGGCAACCTGTTCTTGGGCTAATCACCATATTTTTTATTCTTATCCTACTTGTATTGAACATTTGTTGGTTAATAATAATAGTTAACTTTATTTTGGTAAAAAAAATAAAAAATAAACTCGAGGGACCAAAAATGTGTATTTTAAATTGGGAGGACCAACAATAGTATAGATGACATCTACTAATATGGTGTGACACCAGGGGTACATCTTTAACTATTTGGTTAGGGTTCAATTCCTGGTCGAACTTTATTCTCTTTAGTGAAACACAAGTAGAAAAAAATCAATACAAAGTAATTGTTTTCAGCCCATAATTATCCTGCATGTATCTTTCACAATTTGTTTTTTGACAACAACCAATCTTTGATCAAAATGGTTTCTCTTCATTTCTAACAAAAAAGTGACCAGAACTACCATCAGATAGCAATGCCAACCTCAGAATTGATTCAGCACCTTCATCAGGTGTTAGATAACCTGTATTGTAAGTACTATCTGTTTTCACAAAGCCAGGACAAACAACATTGATGCATATTGATGGATACTTTCTAGCCACAACCCTTGTATAGGCATTTAGAGCAACTTTTGAGATAATGTAAGTAGACAAATTATTATCAGGCCAACCTTTGTTTTCTAGTGACCCCTCTTTAAAATCCTTTAGAAATTGATTCAAAACTTCATCAATCTTTTCTTCTGTAAGTTCTTCAACATCACTCAATACTTCCTTAGGCCATCCATTTGGAAGTTTCTGCAAATAAAATTGCATGAAAATGAGCATCATCTACAATAGCCTAATATATCAAAATAAGAGTGAATTTATAAATTGATTCTCAAAATTATTAGAACCGGTCATATATAGTCTCTGAATTTTACAAATTGGTCAAAAGGATCCTTTCGTTGAATTGGTACTGTTAGAAGTTATGATGTAGTCCTTCTTGTCATGCATATAAGCAACTATTTCTTTTTTAAATTCATAAAATAACTTATATATATTTATATATGATATATCAATTATTTAATAAATTTAAAAAATAATAATGACTTATACATATTACCAGAAGGAGTAACATGTTATATTAACGTGTGGCCTTAGTGTGCAGATGCCACATAAATGTCATGTTACCAAAAACCTTCTATGGCACATTAAATTCATTAATATTATATCATCTCTAGAGCTACCACCTCGGGAGCCACAAATAAACTTGCATCTTATATTTCATATTTTATTGCCACTTGAGATCTATGTAAGAGGCCACATGTTCAATTAAGGTATCACCTCATAGGCTCAAACAATATATAAAAGTTAGTAGAGGGACATTTTGACACATGTGCAGTTCTGTTTCTGAGATTTTGATGGTATGAGGCAAAAGCACAACTTGGACGCTATGAGCATTTATAAATGCAAAGTCAATAATAATTATGTACGCAACAATATGTTATATCATATCTTTCTTCAACAAAAAAAAAAAGATGTGAAGTTTTTCAATAATTTTAATGAAAAACTTATTTCTACACATGCAACAATCATCGACATAGATCCCCGTGAGCTTTGCTTAGTTGGTAGAGATATTACATTTTATATGCAGGGGCCGGGGTTTGAACCCCGAACACTCCACTTCTCCACAATTAAATATAGGCACTAGACTATTTGACAAAAAAAAAAAATCATCGACATAGTTAAGAGAATTTGATAAGCAATTGAAGCATTTGACAAACTCATGAATTTCAAATGTTGACATCAACACATTTAACAAAGATATTTGTAATACTTTTAATACATAAAAAATCATTTGCGTCAACATTCGACAAATACTTATGAAAAAACGCAGCCTCATAATTTGTTTAAGATTTTTTTTAATTCATCATTTCCAATGATTTTAAGGTTCTTGCAGCAAATAAAAGTTCAACAATACTTTTAAATACTTCAAACTGCTCAAAACTAATTTTCAATAAAACTATTGTCATATCAACAACCATAAAAGCAATGATTGACTCTAAATGATTCCTCGGTGATTGTATTTGCTTATCATTATCATTATCACCATATTGTCTTTTTCTAAAGCTGCAACACTTTGTCGAAAGTGTCGGCTCTACACTCATATCAAATGCAAGGCTTTTGGCTACGATCATACTAGGTTTTATTTCTATATTTTTCAAAGTATAAGATTATACCTTACACTTTTTTTTTTTTTTTTTTTAAATATTGGGGCCCATATTTTAGAATTATTTTTTGGGATATAGGATTGTTGTCCTCTTCACCCTGCCTTAGATATAGTCCTGCTAATGTGTTACATTTCTAGTTTTTAAAAATGTATTTGCTAATTCTTAACGGAAAAGCTTCATATTTTAATTTTCGATATATTGAATGTATAAGTTTTTATAAAAACTTACTATCTAAAGTTCTTAAGGAGTGCCTTAGAACAGTCATTGACATTTCTTTTAAAAGTTAAATACTATTTTGACTATGCTCACAATTTGAGGATTAATTTGCCTATTTATTCTCAAAGTTAAACAACATATATACCTCAAATCAAATCAATGAAATATTTAACTTAGAAAATTTTCATTAGTTTAAGTGTTTCTAAATAATCTTCCAAAGCAGTGCCACATACCTCCAACTTTCCCATGGATGCGGAAACATTGACAACTTTTGGTGAGCTTGAAAGCTGGAGAAATGGAATAAGGGCTTCTGTCAAGTCCTTTGCTCCATAGTAGTTTGTTTTAATACCTAATTCAGTTTGTTCATAGGTTTGAGTTATTATTTTACTCCAATCAATCTGGCCACCATTTTCCTGTAACCAGAAACAAGAAAACTTTATTTCTTATGATTGAATTGTGAAGGAAGACACAAATTTCAAGGTATGACTTGAAATTGTTAATAAATTTGACTAATATTAACAATCTGTTTCTTCATACAAGAGGAAATAATTTTCAGTTAATTTTCATATGTTTGGCATATATTGACTACAAGTAATCATTCTTTATATGCTTAATTGCAGTTTTGGCCTCCTAAATATCACAATCTTGCGATTTTTATCCCTTATAAAAAAAATATCAAATCAGCCCATATATTTACCCCATTTTGCACTTTCGGTCCCCCAGACCAATTTTGACCAAATCAATGTATACGTGACACCCACATCACTTAAAATGAGGTGCCACGTGTGACTTTATATTTTCTTAGGGGGTCAAAATCGTAAGATGGTGATATTTAGAGACCAAAACTGTAATTAAGTCTAATAAATAAAATGATCTGGGTGCCACGTAAGCATTGACCTAATTAAAATTGGTCTGAGGGGCCTTACTTGGGGTAAACTTAGGAGTTAATTTGTTATTATTTATTATAGGAGGACAAAATCATAAAACTGTAATACTTAAGGGTCAAAACTGTAACTAAACTATCTTTATATTAATTTAACAGTCGCAATTGGATCACAATTCTTGACATGGCGAGGAATCACAATCAAATGCAATGCAGTTGATGCAGCTTCAACCATGATTGCAATGACATCAAAAGCCATGATGCTGCAGTCCATGGATCACGATCACTAACCTTTTTCTATAACTTTATAACTACACAAAATTTCATATTCGGATTGCGACAAATCAAATAAAGCTCATCTCAAAGTAAAACCATTTTTGCTTGGACTACAAACACAATCAACCAAAACCTAAATGAAATTGTATTAACAAAAGTTATAATAATAACAATTTAAAAAAAAAAAAAAATTAAATTAGTTCAATTGGTGGAACAGACACCCAAATCCAAACCAATACCACCAAATCAACCGAAGTTGGTTTTAATTATTATTCTGAAATTAATGGACATGTTAAGTACATTTATTAAGTAAAACAGCCTCAGCTTTTGGGGGAAAGTAATCATACCACAATTTTAGCAGCAGCAAGAGCTTCACCGTCTACTTGTGCTCCAGGAATCCCAGCATTGTTTACCTAAACAAAGTGTTTCAAATATTTGTAGTCATTCAAGATGAACTAGAAACTATCTCGCATATATAATAATAACCTATAATTTTTCATTTGTAAAATATTTTGTGTGACTGTATCAATGAAACTCATGGATATAGCTCATCTTAAGTGTTCAACAAAGTAAATATTTTTCAACCTTAAAAGAAATTTTTTTTGAAAAAATGACTTCAATTTTTCAGAAACAAAGTCAAGTCAATTCTAATTGAGAACCTCGAATTAGTTCAATCTTAGAGACAAACTCAATTATAATCGAGAACCTCCTAGCATCAAAATAAGTTTGAAGTCTTCAGAATCACTTTTGACTCTCAAAATTGAATCTAAACATGCCCTTCACTTTTTTAGCGTGTGTTTGGTTTTGGGGTGACAAATATTGTCTCTAAATTTGATTCTAGCTAGATGTGTCTTGAATATAGCGTAATTTATGTTTAGATACATTATGTGTAAAGGTGAATTAAATAATAAATTCAAACCTAAAATATATTGTAGAGTCAAAAGATGTAGATTCTAGTTTGAAGTTAAAATCAATTCACAGGACAAAATAAATTATATCTTTTTGAATATGTCCAAACATGTCAAAATCAATTCTACACCACAAACTCAATTTTACCTCTCTAAAAACGGAATGAAACATACAATAAATTGAATCACTATTTTAGATCATGTGCAAATTCAAAATTCAGATATATTTTGTGTACTTCTCTAGAAACACATAAGAAACATGAAAATGACAAAAGACAAGATAAATTTGAACTTTCTTACCAAGATATCTAGTTTACCAAATTGATTCTTGATAAAATCTACAAATGATCTTATACTTGCATGATCTATGACATCAAGTTGTTGGAAAACAACAAGACCAGGCAAAGAAAGCTGTTTCAATTTCTCAACAGCTTCAAGACCTCTCTTTTCATCTCTTGCAGTAAGCACCACAGTGATCCCTTTAGAAGCCAATTGATTGCATACTGCAAATCCTATTCCTTTGTTTGCTCCTGTAACAACTGCATATCTAGAAACAAGATTAACAAGGTTGTATTATGTGTCATTGTCATGAAGCTTTTGGTTAACTGTGTGTGTCTATATATATATATATATATTGAAGGTGTGTTTAAAAAAAAAAAAATGTAAGGTATATTGAAGAAACAAAAGGGTAAGAAAAATTAGATTCTACATTGTTGTTGCTTCTGCCATTGATATGGTAAGAGTGAGGTGCTAGCAAATATGTGTTGACCAAAATGAAGATTATAAATTAAAATGGGTTTGTAGTTATATGTTTATAACTTTCTATTAATTATCTTTAAATATTAGTTCCAACAACTATTTTACCAGCCAAAGAAAATATTCTTTATTTTATGATAAAAAGAGTAAGTGAATCCCCGTGAGCTTAGCTCAGTTGGTAGGGATATTGCATATTATATGCAGGAGCTGGGGTTCGAACCCCGGACACTCCACTTCTCCACAATTAAATTGTGTGAGCTCTAACCACTAGGCTACTTGACCAAAAAAAAAAAAAAAAGAGTAAGTGAATTGAAAGCCGGACCTCAAAGTTAAAGAGTCTTTATAGAGGTACACTTACAAATCAGCTATCATAGAGGTGAGAGAGTTAACTTGTTACCAACTGAGTCAAAAATAATCGACATAATTTTTCGTTTTTCGTATAAGCAATAAATTTTTGTTTTAATAATGTTTTTTTTTTTATGAAGTTTTGTGGGAATTACGTTTTAATAGGAATCTTTTTATTGCGCTAGCGCGTGTAGATTATCAACGAAATATTATAGAAATTTTGCGTGTAAATTGCAAACGATATTTTATATAACTCTTTTATATAAATTAAAATGATAAGTATAGATATTTGTGACTTTCAAATGTATCAAACTCAACAAATCATATTTATCTTTTTCAATGACAACAATAATATAACAAATATAATAAAAAATTCTTATATTTTTTAATCACAACAACAATATAACATTATTATAGAAAAATTTATGTAAGAGTATAATTGAAATAACAAAAAAGTTTGCCCAAAATCCAGATTTAGTGTAGTAGTTATTATTTATTTCCTCAATAATAATTTATATGATTTTGGATTAGTAATGCCACATGTATAAACTGCAACTGTTCAAGCGCAATATTGATGATTCCTTTTCGCAATCTATGAATTTTATAAGCATTGGTATATGTGTGTCTGATGATGATGAAGTTTTTCTTCTAGCCAAAACCATAAATTTATCTCCTTGAGTTCTGCTCCAGTTGGCGAAGCTTTAGGTTTGTTTAATGATGTAGAATGATTAAGTGCATGAAGATGGATATTGTCAACTTTGTTGTGGATTCTAAAACAATCAACGACATTTTTTACTCCAACAAACCTTATGTTTCAAAATTTGGTCATATCATATCATGGTGCCAGAGACTTTCACATTTTTTTTAGAGAGTGATAAATTAATACTTATGATTAATATATTTTTAAGTTTAAGAATATTATAACAACATATATTAAAAAAAAATCAATACAAAGTAATTGTTTTCAGCCAATAATTATCTATCTTTCACATTGTTTTCTTACAACAAATATTAATCCTTGCTCAAAATGGTTTCTCCTCATTTCTAACAAAAAAGTGACCAGAACTACCATCAGATAGCAATGCCAACCTCAGAATTGATTCAGCACCTTCATCAGGTGTTAGATAACCTGTATTGTAATTTATATCTGTTTTCACAAAGCCAGGACAAACAGCATTGATGCATATTGATGGATACTTCTTGGCTGCAACTCTTGTATAGGCACTTAGAGAAGCTTTTGAGATAATGTATGTAGACATGCTATTAATAGGCCAACCTTTATTTTCTACTAGTGATCCCTCTTTAAAATCCTTTAGAAATTGATTCAAAACTTCATCAATCTTTTCTTCTGTAAGGTTTTCAATATCACTCAGTACCTCCTTAGGCCATCCATTAGGAAGTTTCTGCAAATAAAATTGCATGAAAATGAGTATTATCCTCCAATTGCATAATAGTTCAAAGTGAAATAACATATAGCACTTTAAATCCAATGAATGAAGCATTAATACATTTTAAGTAGTTTCGAGTTCAAACCCTCGGCTCGGTTAGTGAGCTAAAGGACAACAAAGAATTTTTAAAAAGGTTGTCGAGAGTTCAAACCCTGAAAATTTACATAACCACTAACTTACTAACATTTGTCTATAAAAAAAAAAACTAACGAACAATTTGATTTAGATATTTTCATTAGATAAGTTTCTAAATAAGTTTCCCTAAAAAAAAATCTAAATAAGTTACCAAAGAAAGTAGCAGAAGTTATTAGTATCATATACCTCCAACTTTCCCATGGATGAGGAAACATTGACAACTTTTGGTGAGCTTGAAAGCTGGAGAAGGGGAATAAGTGCTTCAGTTAAGTCCTTGGCTCCATAATAGTTTGTTTTAATACCTAATTCAGTTTCTTCATATGTTTGAGTTATTATTTTACTCCAATCAATCTGGCCACCATTTTCCTACAACCAAAAACAAGAAAACTTTATTTCTTAAGCATGACTTGCAATTGTTAATAAATTTAACTAATGTTAACAATCTCTATATCGAATGAAGTAATAACCAAGGTTTTAAGTCGCTTTAACAGTCGCGGTAGGATCACAATGGTTGATGTTGCGGAGAATCACAATCATTTTGAACTTAATGGATTAGCATGTTTAAGTAAATCTCATTAATTTAAGTTAAACTGCCTCGGCTTTCCGGGGAAAGAAATCATACCGCAGTATTAGCAGCAGCCAGAGCCTCACCGTCGACTTGTGCTCCAGGAATTCCAGCATTGTTTACCTAAGAAAAGTTTGGAGTTTCAAATATTTGTGATCATTCAAGATGAATTGAAAACTATTTCACACACAGACAGAACCATATAATAATAGCTTATAATTTTTCAACTGTAAAATATTTTATTTGACAAGGTATATCAATGAAACTCAATGGATATAGCTCATCTAAAATTATCAGTAAAGTAAACAATTTCAACCTTTAATGAAAAAAAAATGCACTCGAATATCAACGGTTGATTCTGTTGTTACTTGTTATGATTTGTGTTTGCAAACGTTCACTGAAAAGTGAGTCAAGCTACAAGCCTACAAATACTAAGTTTTACATTAAAATCAATTTTAAAGACAAAATTAATTCTAATGATGAACTTCAAACATACCACCAAAAACAATTTTAAAAATCTTTATAATCACTTTTGCCTCTCAAAATTGAATCCAAACAAGCACTAAATTAAATCACTCATATTAGATCAACCAAATCCAAAATTCAGATATACTCTCTATCTACTTATACAAACTTTGATATAAATTTGAATTCTCTTACCAAAAGATCTAGATTACCAAATTGATTCTTGATAAAATCTACAAATGATCTTATACTTGCATGATCTATGACATCAAGTTGATGAAAAACAACAAGACCAGGCAAAGAAAGCTGTTTCAATTTCTCAACAGCTTCAAGACCTCTCTTTTCATCTCTTGCAGTAAGCACCACAGTGATCCCTTTAGAAGCCAATTGCTTGCATACTGCAAATCCTATTCCTTTGTTTGCTCCTGTAACAACTGCATATCTAGAAACAAGATTATTATGAGTTATTATGATTAAGCTTATGTTAATTTAATGGCATATATATGTAGGGTATTTTGAAGAATAAAAGGATTTACCTTTTTGTTGCTTCTGCCATTGATATGAATAAAGAAAAGTGCTAGCAAGTATGAGTGGACTAAAATAAAATAAAAATGGGGTTGTGGTTGTGTTTATATATAATAATAACTTTATACTATCAAGAGTTTCAAGTAAAAGTTGATACTTGATAGTAGAGTAGTGATATTTGAAAAACCATTTCATACAATTTTTGGTAACAACTTCCTTTTTCTCTCTTTTGATTGGTTAAAAATAATGGAGAGAGAAAAAGGAAGAGAGAGAATAAGAGGATAATGTGAGTATGAGAGAGAAAGTTGTCAAAAAGTTGTCACAAAGTGGACGTACATATATCATTTCTCTTGATAGTAAATGCAATGTCAAAGTTAATGTTCTAATCATTGTTGTCAAAATTCTGACTTAAATCCTAAAATTCAGGATTTTGCAACTTTCTTCACTTTCAACGACTCAAATCTATAGTAGAATCCTAAAATAGGAAAAATTCATCGATTTTGATTGCGATTTTACGATTTCTTATAAACTAAGTAATTTATGACTATATACCATTTATAACATATATTTAGTATTATTATTTTTTGGTAAAATCCATCGATTTTGAATGCGATTTTACAATTTTCTATATCGATTCTATAAAAGTTCTTAGGTAAAATCCTTCGATTTTGATTGCGATTTTACGAGTTCCGATTTTACTATTCCCTTTTGACCTGAAGTAAAATCCCGATTTTGACAACCTTGGTTCCAATAATGTTTCTTTTTGTTTTCAACTTATCATGAACATCAATTGTTGTTGGACCACTCTTTGGTTGAAACAAAAACAAGTTGTCACATTTTATAAGTTTCTCTCCATTGTTTTTTTAGAGGAAAAAATTCATCGATCTCATTGCATTAGATAAAGTGTCAATACAAAGCGGTACTTCAATAAACAATTGAGAGCTAGTTTTAATGGTAATGTATGTGCTTATTCAGCGATCCCATTTGCTTGTCCTTTAATAAAGTCAACCTTAGTTAGAGTCGTTAAAAGATGTGATGAACAACCGTCTACAGTGATGAATGATGTTGTCAAACTCATTGTTATTACTGTTATTAACATTAAATACATCGACAACAATCTTTGAATCAAGAGAAAAATTCGTGTTAACAAAACCAAAATCAGTCACCCATTACAAGCTTGACAAAGTCCTGACGCTTCATCGACATCCACTGAACACAATGGGGAGAATCAGGGGGTTTTTGCTAGCACAAACACAAAGCACTTTTCGGCATCGCGAATACACATACTACTTATTATTGATAGAAGAGAATGATGCATCAACGTTACATTTAAATCTATCAGATGCACATTGTTGTCATCGTGCACAATGTATATTGCTCAACCCTAGTATATTCGTAGTAGTTGTTGTTCTGAACAATTCTTGTGCAAGTTTCTAGTGTTCTAACATATGCAAAACATGTTTGAATACTTGGTGGTCGTTTCGTCTACTTTTTTCCTTAATTTCACATTCCGACTAGGCATGGCAACAAAATCCATGTCCACGGATACCCGCCCAAACCAACCCCGTTTTGACTGGGTTTGAGGGGATATAGTTACCCACCCCGAATCCATACCCAAACCCTACCCAAATATAAGAAAATTACCTTTTTACCCCTTTATTACCCCTCTTATATAAATAGAAACTCAAACCCTAAAAACCATTTCACCACATGTGTCTGTCAGACGATGGCACTCACTCGAGTTATCCCTCTTCTTCTTGGACATCTCACACCATTATCACCATCATCTTCTGGTGTTTTTCTTAATGATTTATGCTTAATTTTTTTTGGATTTTATTTTATTTTTTGTTATGTTCGATTCGGTTTGTTATGTTCCGTTTGTTATCTCTCTCTGTTTGTTTGTTTATTATTTTATTTTTTGTTATGTTCGATTCTGTTTGCGAAGACTATCAATATTTTTGTTAATTTTAAAGTTTGGTGGAATCAATGGAATGAGATTTGTAACACGTACAAACACACGAACAACAACACAATTGTATTAGTGTTTATTGGTTAATACGACTTTTTGTGACTAATGTTATGTGATGGAAATACCGGTGCAGAAGAGATTTATTTAAACAGTGCTGCTATATATAAGAAAAAATCATCTATCAAAAAATAAATAAATAAATAAATAAATAAATATATATATATATATATATATATATATATATATATATATATATATATATATATATATATATATATATATATAAGAAAAAATCAAATAAATAAATAAATAAATAAAGTTTTAGAAGTTAGAACATTCATCTATTTTATCCCTCGTTTCATCCATTTTATCACTCGCATTAAATTAGAATTTCATTGGGGACGGGGATGGGGGTAATACCCAAACCCATTGGGGACGGGTACCGGGATGAGATTCAATTTTTCATCCCCATTAAATATAGGTAGAGTAATGGGTATATATATATATATATATATATATATATATATATATATATATATATATATATATATATATATATATATATATAAGAAAAAATCAAATAAATAAATAAATAAAGTTTTAGAAGTTAGAACATTCATCTATTTTATCCCTTGTTTCATCCATTTTATCACTCGCATTAAATTAGAATTTCATTGGGGACGGGGATGGGGGTAATACCCAAACCCATTGGGGACGGGTACCGGGATGAGATTCAATTTTTCATCCCCATTAAATATAGGTAGAGTAATGGGTACATATATATATATATATATATATATATATATATATATATATAAGAAAAAATCAAATAAATAAATAAATAAAGTTTTAGAAGTTAGAACATTCATCTATTTTATCCCTCGTTTCATCCATTTTATCACTCGCATTAAATTAGAATTTCATTGGGGACGGGGATGGGGGTAATACCCAAACCCATTGGGGACGGGTACCGGGATGAGATTCAATTTTTCATCCCCGTTAAATATAGGTAGAGTAACGGGTACATATACAGAAGTACGGGGTGGGGATGGGGAAGCCGATACCCGTCCCCACCCCGTCCCATTGCCATGCCTAATTCCGACGCTTCTACATACTCAAAGCACGGTTGCAAATAATTATATCCATTGATTTATTCCTTCTGTTCTCTCTAATAGTATAGTTTTGAAAATATAAATATAGACTTGATATTAAATGAATTTAAATCTTTTTTGTACATTTAAAACCATTTATAAATTTTAATATTGGAAAAGAAATGAAAAGCATTCTAAATCAAATTTTGCTACTTCGTGATTCTTAAAATTTATTCCCAAATTATTCATTTTTGTTTTGTTACTCCTAAATTTATTCATTTAGACAAAAGAAACACCGTTTTTTTTTTTCTCTTGAGATTCACTTTCATACGCGAATATATATTTTTTATTCAGATTAATAAATTTACAGAGTGTGGTTTTGAAGAAAATTGTGGAAGGCAAAAGTTATATGAGTGGACCTTATCATTCCGTGACATCAAATTGTGATTGGCATATGTTTCACCACGTTCGTTCCACCCAATCCATCAAGACATCTAATTAAATTAATATTAATTTTTTAATGGAATTGTTCCATCAAAATAAAATGGTTTGAAAGAAATTGGAGGTTTTGCATTGAAATAAGAACGACAGAGAAAAATACCATAGTATTTTATACCATAGAAAAATACTATTTTTTTGTCAAGTAGCCTAGTGACTAGAATGCACACAATTTAATTGTGGAGAGGTGGGATGTCCGGGATTCGAATCCCAACACCTGCATATAATATACAATATCCCTTCCAACCGAATTTAACTCATGAGGATAAAAGAATACCATTTTTTTTGTAGATAAAAAAATAACAATTATGTCTTTGTGAATATAGCTCAGTTGGCAGGAACATGCATTATTATATGCAGGGGTTGAGGTTTGAACACAGATACCCCACTTATTCATCTTGAAAAAGGTGAATTCTAGCCACTAAACTATTTGAAATAATAATAATAATAAATACCAATTCTTAACAAAAAAGAAACAGAAAAATACAAATTCAATTCGTCAAAAAAAAAAAAAAATACAAATTCAATAATATTTTGTGTGGTTTCCTTTCTCATTAATACTTTTTTTTTTTTTTTTGTATTTATCTTCTTTAATATTTTAATCACTAGTTTTATTTTATTTACACAACTTATCGCAAAGAAAAATAAACACAACTTGAAATTAAATTAATGGAATGATGGGTTATGTAGTACTCGCTCAACGGTAGTCATGGATGAGTTATGAAGATTGAAGAGGTAGAAATGACTTATTGTTCACGTAGTCGTGAAATTCTCCCAAACATCTTTTAGATTCATTTTTTTTTTTTTTTTTTTTTATAATAAAAATACTTTTCTCGAACTATTAAATGTAGATTTTGTTTTTTCATTTTGAATTGGCTTAATTACTCTTTTGGTCCCTCAACTTATTTTTTGGTTTCGTTTTGGTTCCTTAACTATTAAAAGTTTCGTTTCGGTTCCATAACTTATTTTTGGATTTTCTTTTGGTCCCTTAACTATTTAAAGTTTCGTTTTGGTCCCTTAACTTACTTTTTGGTTTCGTTTTGGTCCCTTAACTTATTTTTTGGTCCCTTAACTCTAATACATTCATCCTAACATAAATGACCAAAGTGGTTGACGGAGGAAGAGTTAAGGGAGCAAAACGAAACCAAAAAGTAAGTTAAAGGACCAAAACGAAGCTTTTAATAGTTAAGGGACCAAAACGAAACCAAAAAGTAAGTTAAGGGACCAAAACGAAACTTTTAATAGTTAAGGGACCAAAACCAAACCAAAAAATAAGTTAAGGGACCAAAAAAGTAATTAAGCCTTTTGAATTATACAATCTAAACACATCATATATATCATTTCGAATCTCTCACTACTTTCACTTATGCACTTCAGTTTCACAAACTTAAATAAAATACCCAAAATCCCTCAAACCAAAACTCACTCAAAACTAGTTAAAAACAAACAAAGTCTAAACAACTTTTTTTTTTTTAAGGAAAACTTAACTGATCCTAATCCTGATTAAAAACAAACATGTCCTAGATAAGAGGAAAACAAATAACTAACCTAATTCCAAAAGATAAAACTAACCCTAGGAAATAGAAACAAACCCTAGAAATAAACAAAAATAAAGCGAATTGTAATAGAAACAAACCCTAGAAATAAACAAAAATAAGTCAAATATAATAATAAAATTTCAAAACCTAACCTAAAAAGAAAAAAAAAATAAAGCGAATTGTTTCATTGAAAATATCAATAATTCCCGACAACATCGCCAAAAACTTGATACATAATTTGCCAAGTGCACTGAAAAGAGATAAAATTTTAATCAGAAAAAGAAGAGAGAAAAAATGGTGATAAAGAACTACATTCAACCTAAAAAAACAAAAAAAAACTACATTAAACTGCAGCAGCTTCTACCCAAAGAAGAATGGCTCTTATGATTATCCAACACGCATCCAACTTTGATTCCATGAGTCTCATTCAACACACCAACATCTCCATCCTCAATCTTTTTATATATACTTTCAGCAGTTTTTACAAATGCCTCTTCAATATTTTCACTAGATTTTGCCGAAACCTCCATAAACATCAAACCATTCTCCTTCGCGAATTTCTCAGCTTCTTCGGTACTCACAACACGTTTCTTTGCGAGATCAGACTTATTTCCGACCAATGTAATGATCGTATTGGAATTTCCATGTTCTCTTACTTCTTCTAACCAAGTAGCCAAGTGATTAAATGTTTCTCTCTTTGTTATATCATAAACAAGCAATGCCCCTGCTGCTCCTCTATAATATGATCTTGTTATTGATCTGAAAGTTTCTTGACCTGCTGTGTCCCATATGTGTAACTTGATTCGATTATTCTTGATGTTGATAAATTTGATGCCGAATTCGACACCTATTGTTATGTCATGGATGGGTTTAAAGCTGTTGTCTGTGAATCGAAATAGAAGACATGATTTTCCGACTCCTATGTCACCGATTATTATGAATTTGAATAGATATGAGTGAGACATTTTTTCCTACGAGAATTTTGTGAAAATGCAAAGTGGGAACAAGGAAGGAATGCAGAGATTTTTTTATTTTTTTTTAAGTAGGAAGGAGTGTGAAGATTCAAAGCGAGGAATTGTGATGATTTAAAAAAGTGCAGCACCAATAAATCTATATATAGGGATACAATATAATCCTAATTGAACAGAGAAACTAATTATCAAGATAATCCCTAATTAAGTGATAACAACCTCTCTTATGAAATTATTCAAAATACTCGGAAGTGATATTAATAAGTGATAACAACCTAGCTTTCTGACCAAAAATATAAAAAAAAAACCTACCTTATCATTTATTCAAAATATTTATTTTACAACTTTTTTTTTTTGAAGGAATTTATTTTATTTATTTATTTTACAACTATATATCTGTAATTTTCTATAATCTATACTCTATTTCTATACTTACTATATATTAAGATAATATATGATATTTTTGAGCTGTCTTTTTCACTTCTAATATACCCTTAAATTTGCTACAAGAATGTTATATTGTTGCTTTCAAAAAGATAAGAATTTATAATATTATATTTTTTGACAAAATAAGAATTTATATTATCTTTGCTAGATTGAGTTTTTCATTAAAAAAGATAAGTATAGTTTGTTAGAATTTGAAAGTGCAAAATATCTATACAAAGATTATATTCAAAATCAAAATCAAAATTTCACGAAAACTTTTGTTCATAATTTATACGCATTAGCAATAAAAAGAACACACACACGTTTGAACGCTAGTTTATATATAAAGGAAATATGAGATTTTGAGTTGAAATTTTCATCATTTCAATCATACTCTTAAACAAATTTAAATATAATAATGTTATCTTGTTAGTGTTAAAAGATAAGAGTTTATATTATATTTGATATATTGTTGTAAAAGATAAATATGATTTAAAAAACTTAAACTATAATAAAACTACGCTTTAAAAGATAAATTTGATATATTTGATATAATCTATACTATATATATAAAGAAAACTACATTTTTCAGCACTTTTGGGTTGAATTTTTCTTTTCAGAAATACCCTCAATTTTTCAATAGAAATAACACATGTAACAAATAGATAAGAATAAATTTAAATATTTTTTTTGAAGACATGAATAAATTTAAATATTAAAACAAATGTAACAAACATGATATGAATATATATTTTTTTCTTTATCATTTTAAAAGTGTAACAAACTAGATGAGTACATTTATACTTACCTTTTCATCATTCCAATTATACCCTTAATTAAACAACTTTTTCTATAGTAAAATTGTTGTTGGTGTCATTAAATTTTTTTTTAGATTTTTTTGTTATATTGTATTATTGTCGGTGTCGTTGAAATAGTTAATCATGATTAGTTTGATTTTTTATAATTTGAAAGCAACAAACATTTATATGTTTTTTTAGTTTTAATCAAAATAAAAATTTCATAAAAATAACACTGTTCATAATTTTCAAACGTTAATTAACACAATAAAGAGATCGGAAAGAATATTTTTAAGAATATATATATATTTTTTTAACTAAGATAAGAATATGTATTATATGTGATATATTCTTGATGTTTGTTGAAAAAGATAAATATGATTTATTACAATTTAAAAAACTCAAAAATACTTTAAGCAATGGTTCATACCCATGGTTGCAATTGCTATGAAAGACACGACTCTCACATGGTGGCTCTGGTCATATATTCAAATAGGCAAAAAAGGAAATATAAAAGGTACATATTCAAATCAAGGGAACCATCATTCTTCTACGGTAGGGAATGACTCGGAGGCACTTATTACGATCAAACAATATGATCTTACACCATCAAATTCAAGTGTTGAAATTGCGCCTCTAAAAAGAAACCTTCAAATTGCTACTTAAGTTAAACGTAGCCACAGAGACACGCGTCAAAATGCTCCGGCACTGAAGCGATGCAACTCTCAAGTTGTCACTTCAATGACCCGTACTAAATCTCAGAAGAGAAGATAGAAAACAATAAAGAATGTCACATCAAGTACATTACTATAGGGGCCCTTGCCCATAGGTACGATCACCACACTTACACTCACTAATTAGTCACTTTGCGGTAGTGATACATAAACCACCTTAGGTGGCATATACCACTTGTACACCCACATATAATTGTGACATGTGTCCATGTGGTCCCTACTCACACAAGAAACTCATCTTTTGTGTCTCTCAAACACTCTCACATGGAAGTGGTACAATGTGTGTATAGAGAAAAGGGTGTTCATGAAACATTATCCGTCACGTTGCTATCTGCTAGCATCCTATCTTACTTGGGTGTATGAGTGTCTTTTTAAAATTATTCATAAATTGAAAGTGCTATAAAAAAGTTAAAAATTAAATAACAAACTTTTTTTTTAACAAGCCAAAATAAACTATATTAATAAACCAAAAGTGGTCGACTTCGCACAAGGCGTGCTACAGGAAGACACACAAAGTTAAATACAAGATATGAAATCCAACACAGTGGCACCCGACAACTGGGAAAGCACAACGACAAAATTACATAAATAGGCCCAAACAAAGAAGAGGGTAACGCCATCAATCATGATAGTTAAATAACAAACTTTTTAATTGTGTGAAAAATTTCAAAAACCTGAAATAATTAAACTACAATATATGATCTTATCAGCGGACATAGAACATGTATATCTTCATATCCAATCCAAACCAAAAAAGATCGACAGAAGAGATAAAATTTTAATCAAAATCCGAAGAGAAAAAAAATGGTTATAATTAAAGAACTACATTCAACCTAAAAAAAAAAAATATTAAAAAATACATTCAAGAACATAGGTAAATCTCTCAACAACAAAAAAAAGAACAAAGGTTAAATGAATAATGTTGAATATTGTTGAGTTCAATTGCAGCAGCTTCCACCCAAAGCAGACGGGCTCTTATGATTTTTTGTTTGAATAGACAAAAATAAAATATATTAACAGTAAAATAGAAGCTTTTCTAGCAAGACGTGTCAAAGAAGACAACTAAAGTTCACAACAAAGTCCTTACACAGAAAGAACAAAAAACTGAATTAGCCAATGCCCAGACAAGTAAATGGACACGACAAACCAGCTATGAACCCCTAACACAAAATTGGCATTGGCCGCCTTCATCCACCAATACGAATGAATATTTACTTTATCCAACAACTGATCAACATAGTTTTTTCCTTGTGGTTAAATAGTCTATTATCACATTCATTCCACAAAACCCAAATGCATAAAAATCAAATGATATGCATAAAAGATCGCTTACCAATTCACCTGTCGAGTGAGTAAATTGAACAAAATGATCAGAAATACTATAAGGATTGGCCGTGGAAACACATATCCAATCACAAACTAAATGTCAAAGATCCCTAAAAATTGTGCAAGAAAGGAATAAATGTTGAGTTGTTTCGACTTCTCCACACCCGATTACACACATATGCGCGTCATGATTAAGAATTCCATGCGCCATCAAATTGTCATTAGTCGGCAACCTTTTACGAAGAAGTCTCAAAGCTAGAAGGGCTCTTATGATTATCTCTACCTTCTGGAATTAATTAATATTTTTTATTAATCAATAATTTGGATTGAGGTCATTGAAGTAAAGTGCCTGCACTTTTTTTTTAAGAAAAGTTTCAGGACATTTAAATAATTACGATTAAATCTCTAAATTTAGGGACTCAATTATGAATATTATTTAAAATTTCAAAGAGTTAATATATAAATTGTTGAAAACTTCACATGAGACATTAATTATATGCAAGGTCTGGGGTTCGAACCTCGGACACCATCAAATGATTAATTTTTTTTTAGTTGCGGAAACTATTGACATTATTCATAAATTGAAAGTGCTATAAAAAAGTTAAAAATTAAATTACAAACTTTTTTAATTCTGAAAACTATTTCCTCAAATAACTCAACTATAATATATGATTCTTATCAGCGGACATAGAAAATAGTGATAAAGAAGTACATTCAACCTCTAAAAAAATAAAAAATAAAATAAAAAAACAACATTCAAGAACTAGGTTAAATGAATATGTCGAATATTGTTGATTTCAGCTGCAGCAGCTTCTACCCAAAGCATAAGAGCTCTCACGATTATCCCTACCTTCTGCAGCAACATATCCAACTTTGATTCCATGAGTCTCATCCAACACATCAGAAACCCTAACCTGGATATTTTTATATATACTTTCAGCAGTTTTTACAAATGCCTCTTCAATATTTTCTCTAGATTTCGCCGAAACCTCCATAAACATCAAACCATTCTCCTTTGCGAATTTCTCACCTTCTTTGGTACTCACAACACGATTACACGCAAGATCGCTCTTGTTTCCGATCAACATAATGATCATATCTGAACTTGCATGTTGTCTTGCATCTTCTAACCAAGTAGCCAAGTGATTAAATGTTTCTCTCTTTGTTATATCATAAACTAGTAATGCACATGCTGCCTTTCTGTAATATGACTTTGTTATTGATCTGAACCTTTCTTGACCTGCTGTGTCCCATATTTGTAACTTTACTGGATTGTTGTTTATGTTGATTGTTTTGAAACCGAATCCAACACCAATTGTTGCGTTGTGGAAACGTTGAAAGCGGTTGTCCATGAATTGAAGTACAAGACATGATTTTCCGACTCCAGTGTCGCCGATTATTATGTATTTGAAGGCATAGGAGTGAGACATGTTTTTCTACGATATTTGTTGTGAAAAAGCAAAGAGGGAACAAGGAACGAATGAAAGTAAGGAGTTGTGATGGTTTAAAAAAGGGAAGCACCAATAACCTCTATTTATAGGGTTACTATCCTACTTGAATAGAGAAACTAACCATCAAGATAATCGCTGAGTGATAACAAACCTAGTTAATCTTCCTTAAAAAAAACAAACTAGCTAATCTTAAATTACAAAAAAAAAAAAAAAACTTCTATTCTTCTATTGGTTCCTTTCTCATGTCTCGGATCAAGATCTCAATACCCTTTCCCTTATAAACTCACAGCCGTAGATTTCCACTCCTATCAACGGTTCCTATTTTGACATCTTCTCAAATTTTCCCCAAAAATCTTCAATATATATTATTATTATATTTGAAAATTCAGCTAAAAACTTTGGTTGTGTTGTTATTGTATTACTTGTTTTATTTTTCTCTTAACAACTCGGTTGTATATCATTTACTTAAGTTGTTTTGAATAACTTTAATATGAAAAGATTAATGCTAAAGCCCACGACACTATTTGTCGTCGCATGCACGAATGCTCTACAACTTACAATTACATGAAGTTTTTTTTATTTAGTTTTTTATTTGTTAACTTTTATTTTTTGTTTAAATGTTTTGGTTTTTAATAGGTACTTTTCATAATAGATATTTTTTTAGATAGATAAAATAACAAAACCATTATAAACTTGCATACGTGAGTAGAGGTGTTGAAGTTGAAACTCTGATTATGGCGTTCGACCTAACAGTTTTGATATTTTGACAGTTGAGTTAGAACTTCTGGACTTCATAATAGAAAATTTTATTCGATACATTTCGGACACTAAGTGCGAGCACTTTTAAATATTGTTCGTCATGTTGTGCGAGTTCCATTTCGCTAGATAAAATTTCTATTAATATTTGGGTTAATATATGTTTACCCCCATGTAATATTAGCGGTTTCTAGCTCACCCCCTATAAAAGAAAAACTTTAGATTCCAACCATGTAATTTGAAGATTCTATGGTTTAGGACCTTCATGGCATCAAATTTCAAAATTTAAGGTACTTTTGTCCTCTGTAATTTGAGCATATTTTGGTTTACCCTCCTGCCATATCATCGATTTATAGGGTTTGAATCTAAATAAATTTTTTCTAACGGGTAAACCATAAACCGTTAAAATTGCAGGGGGTAAACATTTATTAGTGAAAAAACTATGTAGTCAAATATGTGTTATGATATGTAACACTAGGGTCGGGGGTTTTGTCGTTTGATTTATGTTTTCTTGGTTAAAGTTTTTGGAACTTTTGATTTATTTATTTGGTGTTTGAGAACTTAATTTGTTTCCTTGAAATTGTTGAACTATTTAGCTGCTAAATTATGATCTTTGTTTTATAAAATAGTGAACTCCTGAGTAAATGTAGCACATGTATGATTGATAAATTCTTTTTTATTTATTAAACAAAGTCGGGGTCTTAGGGTGTTACATAGCTTGTACTAGAGCAGGTCGGTCCATATACAGCCTAGGTTTTATATTTTTATCATGTCATATTAGGCTACATGTGTGTGAACACTACAAATGCCTAACTCCTTAGTAATTTTCTGATTTATGGTGATGCATATAAGAAACGGTAGGAGGCAGAAATGATCAGGCAATTGCTGAAGCCTTGCCAGCGATGGCATCCAAATCAGCAGGGAAGTAACGACGAGTTCCGAGCACCGTGAAGATTTCAAGGGGAGGTACGATCCTCGAGGTGCTCAGATTTGGATCCAAGCGATTGAGAAGATTTACATAATGATGATGTTCCCTGATGCATATAAGGTGTTGTTCGAGACTTACATGCTGGCTAAAGAAGCTGAATATTGGCGAGAGAACACTCGTCAGAGGTTGGAAGTTGTAGGTACTGAGATCACTTGGGAAGTATTCAGAATTTTTTTGGTTACAAAATTTTTAGGGTGAGGGGATGGTGCCCCAGTCCAAGGCAGGGAAGACCTTCGAGCTCAAAGAGCACTTAGAAAGGTATTTACATTTATCTTCGGGCTCAGAATTGAGTATTTAAAAGTTTACAAGGAAATTAATTAAAAATGTTCTAAAAGTTTACGAATCCGGTTGAATTTTTCTAGTTGAAAAATTAAATAACAAATTATTCATAAACTAATGCTCGATTAGAAAAAGATTAAAAGTCAAATTATAAACTTTTTTAATTTAGAGAACTTAGAGAACTAATGTTGAATAGTTTGGTAGAGAAAAACAAATAGAAGAATAAACTTAAATAAAAATGATGAGCTTTAAAATTGAATAAATGAGAAAAAGTTGATTAGGATTGGTGTAAAAGATACTTTACACATTGAATCTAAGTGATGTAACAAAAGAGGTCGTATTGTTGGGATTAAGCTTGGTTAACTAATCATCTAATGTTTTTTCTTAAGTTAAGAAACATGAAATTAAGAGAGAGGTGAACAAAGATAAGATCATCAATTTCAACTATTGGAGAGATTTGGAGCTTGAGTTCAAGCTTATAGATGCTTCTCGAACAGCATTCATCTCTTCTTTTTTTAGTTATTCCAATCAGGGTACGTAAACTCTCTTTGTACGAGGTATTAAAAGCAAGTAGCTAGGAATCTAATGTATTACTTTTAATCTAGTCGATTGTATATGATTTATGTATTCAATATAACCTTTGTTTTAAATCTTTACTTAATGTTTTCGCTGACGTGAATGTTTTGAATTAGCAAGTGTGATACATCGACTTGTTGAGTGAGTATGTTGATTTCAACTGCAGCACCTTCTACCCAAATCATAAAAGCTTTCACGATTATCCCTACCTTCTGCTGGTAGTCCACCATATCCAACTTTGATTTCATGAGTCTCATCCAACAAATCAGAAACCCTAACCTAGATATTTTTATATATACTTTCTGCAGTTTTTACAAATGCCTCTTCAATATTTTCTCTAGATTTCGCCGAAACCTCCATAAACATCAAACCATTCTCCTTTGTGAATTTCTCACCTTCTTCGGTACTCACAACGCGATTACACGCAAGATCGCTCTTGTTTCCGATCAACATAATGATCGTATCTGAACTTGCATGTTGTCTTGCATCTTCTAACCAAGTAGCCATGTGATCAAATGTTTCTCTCCTAGTTATATCATAAACTAGTAATGCATCTGCTGCTTTTCTGTAATATGATTTTGTTATTGAACTGAATCTTTCTTGACCTGCTGTGTCCCATATTTGTAACTTGACTGGATTATTATTTATATTGATTGTTCTGATACCAAATTCGACACCAATTGTTGTGTCGTGGAAGCGTTGAAAGCGGTTGTCTGTGAATTGAAGTAGAAGACATGATTTTCCGACTCCAATATCGCCGATTATTATGTATTTGAAGGCATATGAGCGAGACATTTTTTTCTACGAGAATTGTTGTGAAGAAGCAAAGAGTGAAGCACCAATAACTCCAATTTATAGGGACACAATCCTACTTGAATAGAGAAACTAATTATCAAGATATTCGCTGAGTAATAACAACCTACCCAATTTTCTAAAAAAAAAAAAAAAAAAAAATAAAAACTACCTAATATTATGAAATACAATTCAAAACACTCAGAAGATAAGTATAAAATTTTTGAAGGATAAATCTATTCTACATCTACAAATACAGTAATATATTTTTTATGTAACAAACTAGATGAGTATTCTATACTTACTTTTTCCTTTATCATTTAATAAGTGTAACAATCTACATCTATTTTTTTTTCCTTTATATAAGTGTAACAAACTAGATGAGTATTCTGTACTTTTTCATTATATCAATTATTCCTTTTATCATTTAATAAGTGTAACAAACTAGATGAGTATTCTATACTTACTTTTTCATTATATCAATTATACCTTAAAACAATTTATCCTATAATAAAGATTGTTCTTGGTGTCATAAAAAAAACCAGATTATATATTTTGTTATTTTGTTAACTAACCATGAAATAGATAGTTAGTTTACTTTGTTAATTAATTATAATTTGAAAACAACAAACATTTATATTTTTAGTTTTAATTAAAATCAAAAAATTTATAAAATAAACACTGTTCATCATTTTCAAACGTTAACGTAATAAAAAGAGCGAAAAGACGGGCACGTGTCTTTTCACTATTATATATAATCTATATAACAAATTGTTATATCGTTGATAATCCGTAACATCTAGTTAAATTCTCAACAGGCTGCGGAGTTGAACGTGTCAGAGAAAAAATATTTATGAAAGGTTGTATTATCACGAAACCTGCCTAGTTAAGGGACAACAAATGGTTTTTTAGGATATCCAAAATTCATATTGTGTACTAACATAAACCACTAACTTGCTAAAATTTGTCTACAATAAACCATTTTATTGAGATATTTTTTATTAGTTTAAGTTTCCAAATAAGCTACCAAAGTAGGCAAAGTAACCAAAGTTATTGTTCATAGAAGAGGAATAAGTGCTTCGGTCAAGTCCTTGCCTCCATAGAAGTTTGTTCTAATACCAACTTAAGTTTGTTCATAGGTTTGAGTTATTATTTTACTCCAATCAATTTGGCCATCTTTTTCCTTCAACAAAAAACAAGAAAACTTGGTGGACTAGGAGTGTCAACCGAAGGAGAATGGAGGACTAGGTGTGAGGGATGTAAGAATAGTCAATTTAAGTTTGTTGGCGAAATGGAGATCGAGGTTGTTACAAAGTGAGAAACCGATGTGGAGAGAGGTGTTAGTAGAGAAATACAAAAGGGAAGTAGGGAGGTAGTTGGAAGGAGGTGGCGCCACGTGCCCGTGGTACGCATCTACTTGGTGGAAGGACTTATTGTTTTAAGAGGAAAGTGTAGGTTTTGGTTGGTTCAATTTGAAAGTGGTGAGGTGCGTTGGTGATAGTGGGTGGACTAATTTTTGGCAAGATAAACGGAGGGGGAATTCAAAGTTATGTGAACAATTTCCTAGACTTTTTTCTATTTCAATCTATAAAGAAGTTTCCGTTAGGAAGATGTCGGGGTTGACAAATGGTTTTGAGGAATTTGATTTATCATGGCGGAGAACTTTATTTGTATGGGAGAGGAGGCTACTAAATGATATGTTGGAGGTGTTGGAGGGATTTTATTGTTCCCAAGGGACGGATTCTTGGAAGTGGAGACCAGAGGAGAATGGCTTACTTTGGGTGAATTCAACATATATTTTATTGGAAAAATTGATGGTGTGGGAAGAGAGATGGGGTGAAGTTGAGAAGAAGGTATTTCGTTACCTTTGGAAAGGCCAAGCTCCTACTTGAGTGGTTGCTTTCACTTTGAAACTTTTGCTTGATCATGTTCCAACAAGTATGAATCTTGCTATTCGAAATATTATTCCTCTAGATGCATCGGTGAATTGTGCGTTGTGGGAGATGGAAGTTTAAACTTCATGTCACCTTTTCTTGTTTTGTGAGGTGTCGAGAAAGGTAGGGAATTTGGTTATGCGATGGATAGAGTTTATGTTTATCACTCCTCCGAATTTGTTTGTTCACTTGAATGTTGTAGTAGCGAAGCTTTAAATGGAAAATTGTGGAAATGTTATTGGATTATTTGGCAAGGAACAATTTGGGTGATTTGAAATGCGCAGAAATGTCAAGAAGGCATGACTTCAAACTGTTAGTAAATTTGACTATTGTTAACAATATGTTTCTTCTTCATACAAGGGGGAATAACTAGTCAAGTGATTTCCTCAACTGGTTAATTAGATCTATTAGGGGGATCCATTAAAGAAAATTTTGTTAAATTTCTATTGTAGATTTGCTATGGAATTGCTACGACGAGTCTTAGTTATGTTGTTGTAGCTTTGTTGCGAAATTGATATGATAAGTCATGGTTATTTCGCTGCGAAAAATTCATTTTGAATTCTTTTTTACTGCGGATTAACTAAATATTTGCTAGGAATTTTGTTTTAGTAGATATGGATTTACTAAGAAATAATTCCCTAGAAAATTTGTCTCTCAATCCATGCTACGGCTGAATCAAAAGGTATTCCCTAGCATATCTCTAGCTAAACTCGTTTGCTAGGAATTAGCTACGAATTAGCTCCGGAAATGGGTGTAGCAAATCACATAATTTCTTGTAGTGTGTTCCAAGAGCTCAAATTTGATGAAACAATTTTTGGGCCGACTTTTCTTACTCCTCGACATAATTTAGGATTACCAAGGGAACGCTTCCCTGGAAATCGGAAATTTAATGCAAAAATAAAATATAAGGGAGAAATAATTTTCAGATGTCTTTAATTGTTTGGCATATATACAAATAATCATTCTCTATATTGAATGAAGTAATAACCAAGGTTTTAATTCGCTCTAACAGTCGCACGATCGCAATTCTTGGCATTGCGGAGAATCACAAAGAGGTTGGTGCAGTTTTCAACCATGGTTGCGATGACATAGAAACCATAATATTACATCCTATCTATTGCGATCACTGACCTTTTCTAAAATTTGGTTAATAACTACACAAAATTTCATATTCCTAATACCACAAATCATTCTCAAATTAAAATGTATTAATAAAATTTACTATAATATTGTTTTGAACTTATTGCCAATGGACATGTTAAGTAAATCATAATAATTTAAGTAAAACTGCCTCTCCGTCCAATTGTCCTCCTGGAATTCCAGCCAGAGCCACAACATTATAAATGTATCGCGGACTAACTTTTTAGGATTAGATTTTAGGGTTTAGGTTTTCAAAGTATGTATTATGTTTAACCGTATGATGGAATGACGATTAAATAGTTAAACAATAGGACCGACTTAATAGAAGATCCCATGCATTACGGTACACTCAAAAACCAAGTTCAACATGCATTTTTTTTTTTTGAAAGAAAAGTTCAACATACATATTTATCAATTAATTAGGGTTTTACATAATAGATCAGCATAATAATCATATCTTAACTTGCATGCTGTCTTGCATCTTCTAACCAAGTAGCCAAGTGATTAAATGTTTCTCTCCTGGTTATATCATAAACTAGTAATGCACCTACTGCTCTTCTGTAATATGATCTCGTTAATGATCTGAATTTTTTTGCCCTGTTGTGTCATATATTTGTAACTTTATTCCCTTATTCTTGATGTTGATTATTTTGACACCGAATTCGACACCTATTGTTATGTTGTGGATTGGTTGAAAACGGTTGTCTGTGAATTGAAGTAGAATACATGATTTTCTAACACCGGTGTCGCCGATTATTATGTAGTCGAAGATATATGAGCAAGACATTTTATTCTTCTTGGGTTTTAGGTTTTTTGGAACAGAGAATAAAGAAGTGACAAAGGGTGAAGACTAGTTTTAGCCTTTTAGGTTTTATCCCTCTGCTGCTCTTTCGGTTAGGGCTAGGAGTTTTTGTTTTTGTTTTGCTATTGTGTACAAGCTTTTATAATAAACGATGCGAACCACTTCTTGTTCTTGTGATGCCTAATAAAAAATTTCTGTTAAAAAAAAAAATTGAAGAGAAAAACTAATTGTATTGTCAAAAAAATAAAAAGGAAAAAAAAACTAATTATCAAGATAATTACTAAGTGATAACAACCTAGCTAATTTTCTGAAATAATAACTCAAAATAATAAGATAAAATATATATGATAGATGGAGAAAATAATAACTAAATAATCTTAATAGCCTAAAAAAAACTAAATAATCTTTTTTTTTTTTTAAGGAAAAGCTAAATAATATTAAGTTATAAAATCACCACAAAAAAAATAAATTAAGTTATAAGATAAGATGGAGGGTAGGAAGTCGGGACGAGAGTTTAGGGTATCCGAACTAAAATCTTAAGTCGTCTACTATATATATAAATAGAATATATGATTTTGGGTTGCCTTTTTCGCTTTCAATTATATCTTTAAAACAAATTTGTTATAAGAATACTATAATATTTTTTGTGTCGTCATTCAAAAGATAATTTTTTTTTTATTATATTTGATATTATTTTTTATTGTAAAAGATAAGTATAGTTTATTACAATATGAAAATGCGGAATAAGACTTCTGCTAATGCATGTAAACAATGTAAGGTATATTATATGAAATTTTGATAAAAATTACAAGTAGAAATATTTTATGACTTTTATTAAATGGTAACAAACCCAACAAATCATATGTATCTTTTTCAATAACACCAAAATGTAATATAAATTCTTATCTTTTTTAATAACATCAACAATATAATATTATATAGAAAATATTATTTAAGGGTATAATTGGAATAATAAAAAGTCAGCCCAAAATACTCTATTTTCTTTATATATAGTATGGATTATATTCAAAATAAAAATCTATATTTTACAAAAACTATTGTTTGTAATTTATACGCATTAACGCAATAAAAAAAAAAAGCGGACTTGATCTCACAGCTCTGGAAGGTCGGTCACGGTTAAGAATAATCTCATGAGGCATGATGAGAAGCATGAAAGACACCGGCACCTGGTAGGAGTAAATACAACATTGATGCCTCCTTTTCCTCTTCACTTAATAAGGTCGGGTTGAGAATGTGTCTTAGAGATAATACTGGTGATTTTGTCCTTGCACAAACAGATTGGTTTGCTCCTCTGTGTGACGTTGATGCAGGGGAGGCTGTCAGGTTATATACAACTTTGGAATGGGTGTCAGATATTCAATTTGACTATGTGGAGTTTGCTCTTGATTCTAAAAGAGATTTTGATCAAGTAAATTCAACTATCGATGATAATAGCGAGTTTTGGTTGTATCATATTTGTATGTAGACAATAGTTAATTAATAGTTTTCAAAACTCTCATGTCGAGTTCAATAGGAGGTAAACGAATGGGGTCCCCCACGAGTTAGCTCGGGAAGCCCCATTTAATCCTAGCTCTCATGTATTTGGTACATTTTAGCTAATGAAATGCAATGAATTTCTTCCTTAAAAAAACCGGACCTAAACCTAGTAAGTTATAATAAGATCAAGGAGTTCCAGCAACAACAAGGTGCATGAAATTATCGAATCAATCGTATGAAGCCAAAACGATGCTTGTTTTTGAAATATTAGAATGGAATCAAACTGCAAGAAGGCGATTAAGGACATTAATTTGGGTAGAATTCATTGGAATGAAAAGAGGTCGATGTTTAAAAAATAAGGAAAAAATTAGGGTTTTCTTTCAATGAGAAAACACCATACTTATTTTTTAAAATTTTAAGTCTCATCTAACCCTGTTTGGTTCAACGGGAGGAGGGGAGGAGAGGTATTCTAATGAAGGGAAGAGGAGTGAAGATATTTTAATTAAGGAAAATACTTAATTATGCGAAACATAACGTGTAATGCACGAAATAACTTTACGTACAATACACACCTATATCCCATTCTCTCTTCTTGTCTTTTTTAAATTTGTTTTATCCAAAAGTGCTTAATACTAGACTTTGAAAGATAATCTCAACAAAAGAAGGTGACAGTAGCACTAGTTGAAGCGGTGAGGTGATGTCTTAAAAAAGATAAGATGTCGAGTGAAAATCTTGGATGTGGGATATTATATTTTTGTTTGATATTTTGATTTTAATTTAAGAAATACCCAGGCTAAAGACAATTTATAAACCTGCACCAACTCTTTTTTTAGAAATCACATGTTTTAATTGTTCGTGCTCACTTCGTGCATATATATGTCGCATCATTTTGCATTACCGTTTAATTAAATATATGTTTGGTTCAAAAGAGGGAAGGGAGGGGAGAGAAGATATTTTAATTAAAAGTGTGTTTGATTCACAAGGAGAAGAGATGGATTTTAAAATGTATTTATTGTTTACCCTTAAACTTAATTAAATATTCGAAAATGCTTGTTTTTACGATTTCATAGATCGGAGATAATATAACCTAATAATAACAAAAATTGTAACCAGAATAATATAACCTAATAATAATAAAAGTTGTTACAAGGATAATATAATCTAATCTTCTATACTATATATATATATATATATATATATATATATATATATATATATATATATATATATATATATATATATATATATATATATATATATATATATATATATATATATATATATAGAAAATAGCATGTTTTGGCTCTTTTGGACTGACATTTTTTCTTTTTAAAATTACCCTTAACTTTCAATACAAATAACACATATAACAAATAGATAAGAGTAAATTCAAATATTAAAATAAAAGTAACAAACACGATATGAGTATATATATATATCCATTTTTTTTCCTTTACTCTTTAAAAAGTGTAACAAACTAGATGAGTATATTAGTACTTACTTTTTCATTATCACAATTATACCCTTAAACAATTTTTTCTATGATAAAGATTGTTGTTGGTATCATTTAAAAAATTATATTATATTTTTTGTTATATTGTTGTTGTCAATGAAATAAATAAACATGGTTATTTTGGTTTGTTATAATTTGAATGCAACAAACATTTATATTTTTACTTTTCATCAAAATCAAAATTTCATAAAAAACATCGTTTATAATTTTCAAATGTTAGCGCAATCTGTGTAAAAAAAAACATGTTTGCGCAATTAAAAGAGCGGAAAGACATACACGTGAGTGCCCGTCTTTTCGCTAGTAATAATAAAAGCTGAACTTATTTTTAAAAAATAATAATAAAGTTGTTACAAGGATAATATAACCTAATAATAATATGTTTAAAAAAACCTAATAATAATAAAAGTTGTCACAAAGATAATATTGAATTTTTGAAATTAATCTAAAGATAATTTTGGTAATGCAATAAAATTTTAAAGAGATCCTCTCCTCTCCCCTTTGAAAACTTCAATTTACAGGAAAGCAAAACTTGTAATCTCAAAAAAAAAAGTAGGTAAACATATATTAACTTTAAAAATAATTAGTATTAAATCGTTAATTCATCGTGTTAGTCCTTAAAATCTTGATATCAGGGACTAAATTGATGGATTTCTTATATTTAAGTATTGGTCAATTATTTCATTATATTTATATATTATTTATTAAATTGAAGAGGGGGTGATGAAATCCATCAGTTTCATCTTACAATTTTCATTTGTCAAAAAAAAAAAAAACAATCTTACAATTTTCACATTAATTTCATTAAAGTAAAACTGAATGTCTAAAATAAATTATTAAGATATTAATGATTAAGATATGCTAAACATTTAGCCTATGATTTCAATATGGAACAACCAAAACCCATTTGGATTGGCCTAATGGTATTAGTTTATAACCTGGAAGTGTGCTCCTCCTCGAGGTCTCAGGTTCGATTCTTACCGATGTCAATTTGGATGGGTTAATTTAACTTCTTAAAAAAAATATATATATATTTGGAACAACCAATATATGTTATTTGACAGTAACACACTAGCTAGAAAATTATTTATAGTGCACAGATTACTATTTAATACAGTCACATTCAGAAACTTTGCTAGTATCATAAACAACACATATAATAGGCCACAAGCAGGGCAGTCATATGAATCCAAAAGAAATCATTGTCCCTAAATTAATATTCTATCTCCAATTTAGTCCTTAAATATATAAAAATAATAAGTAGTAGTACGTATGAAATAGTTTATTTTGACCTAAAGTATTTGAAAATTCATCATGTTAGTCTTTAACATATTTTTTTGAAAAAACTAAATTAATCCACCTTAATTGGTATTGAAGAGAATTGAACCGAGACCTCAAGGAGGAGCACATTTCTAAATCTCGCCAATACCATCACCAATCCAAGTGGATTTAGTCCTTAACATCTTAATATTAAAGACTAAATTGACGAACTTCATATACTTTAAGTATTGATTGTTACATTATATGTATATACTTTAAGGATAAAATTGGAGAGAGAGTGTTGATTTAGGGACAAAGTTGATGGATTATTAATATGAAATAACTTCATCATGTAAAAAAAATTGACCAGAAGGGCCATCATCTGGCAACAATGCTAGGTTAACAGGACATTCAGCGCCTTCATCAATGCTTAAAAACCCTTTCATCTCATTAATATCAGTCTTAACAAAGTCAGGGCATAAACAATTTATGCGGAAACGAGGGAGCTTCAAAGCTAGCAACCTTGTGTAAGAATTTAAAGCTGCTTTTGCCATTGTGTAACCAGAAACAAACGTTGGCCAATTTTTTGTTTCCAATGCTCCTTCTTTGTAATCTTTCAGAAACTCTCTAAGCACTTCACCAAGTTTTTCATTTGTAACGTTTTTGATGTCATCAAATACTCCTCTTACCCACTCATTTGGCATAAACTGAAAGGATAAAAGAAGAAAATAATAAAACCCTAGGTAGCACCGACACTTGAGATTGAAGACGTGTACGTCTGGTGTCCGACACTGACACGATATTGCACAATCGGTTACATTCAATTATTCTATTTTTAAAAGTTATTACCGGCAGTGTGTCAACGTGTCAATAGCGTGTCCGATACCGTGTGAGAGAGAGAAAAATGTGGAAATAGTTTTACCTTAAATTTTCCACGTCTAGAGGAGACATTGACAATTCTGGGTGAAGTAGATAACTGGAGCAGGGGAATAAGAGCTTCAGTTACTCTTTCAGCACCAAAGAAGTTTATTTCAACACATTCTTCGGCTAATTCATAAGTTTGACGCAGTGCTAAATTCCAATCAGATATTTCACCCCTTACCTACAAAATCAAATCAATACTGTGTAATCAATTATTTTTGTCTTTTACCAAAAAATTCTTCCGATTGCAGGAACATAAAGCTCTCTCTAAAATACTTTAAAGGTGCGCTTATCTGAAAAACAGTAAATACTGGATAGAACAACACAAGCTATGAAGCACAGATACGGACACCAAACACGACACGGATGCTAATACGCCGACACTGTTAATAATTTGATAAAATCACATAATTCAGTGTAATTATATGTGTCGGTGTCGTGTTGGTGTCATACACGACATGTATCCAACATCGAGACACGCCTAATCCGATGAGTGTCCGTGCTTCATAGAACACAAGACATAACAACACAACATAAGGCCGAATAATATTGTACAAACTATTATAGTATTTTTAGTCTTATACAATTTTTGAGGCACAAAAGACTATTTTGGTATTTTAGACAAATTGTACATGAGACAAAAAGTTATAGTATGGTTTAGTGGGGAACTAGAGTTTCAGTTTTTGCTATGTCTTTTGCCTGCAGTTTGTTATCTCCATGAAACAATTTTACTTATCAAACACTGTACAATTGAAGTTGTCATGTCTTCTTTTTTTACAACATATATAACTTGTTCAATTTGTCAAAAAAAAAAAAAACACATATAACTTGTTCAAAAAAAAAAATACAACATACAAGAATAAATAAAAGATGACTAGAGATGGATGTTATATAAAAGATGACTTGCACCATTTTAGTTGGATTTGATAACTTCAATTTCAAGCCTACTTTTTAAATTTATTTAAAAATTTGATTTGTTGAGATTAATATTTGAACCATCCGATCAAGATTAAATGATACTTTCAAGCCTACTTTTTAATTTATTTAAAAATTTGATTTGTTGAGATTAATATTTTAACCATCCGATCAAGATTAAATGATACTCTCAAGCCTACTTTTTAATTTATTTAAAAATTTGATTTGTTGAGATTAATATTTGAACCGTCCGATCAAGACCAAACGATGCTTATATGCTAACAAGATTGCATGGAAAAATCTCTAATAACAAAGAACATGTTTTCTACAACAAGGAATCTGACCATTTTAACAACATTCTCTCCATTCACTATTCCTCCAGCAACACCAGCATTGTTCACCTACACAATGATTCCAAATATGCAAATAAACTTTATTGACTAACAAGTTAAGAATTAGAAATTGAAAACTATCATATATAATACCCACCAAGATATCAAGCTTCCCAAATTGGATTTTGATGAACTCAACTAAAGAAGAAACACTTATAGGGTCAGTGACATCAAGTTGATGAAAAACCACAAAGTCAGAAAGACCTAACTCTTTCAAACTTTCTACAGCATCTAAACCTCTTTTCTCATTTCTAGCAGTAAGAACTACCATAACACCACTTGAAGCCAATTTCTTGCATATTCCATAACCAATTCCCTTATTAGCTCCTGTTACAAGTGCATACCTAGAAACAAGATTAATATGGTAAGATTATGAGTCCTTAATTATAATCAAGCTAGTTGTTAATTGCAAGCATATGTAAGGTACGTTGAAGAAAAAAAGGCTAAGGAAAATGGTACTATACCTTCTTGATGCTTCTGTCATTGCTCTGGTAAGAGTGAAGTGCAAGCAAATGTGAGTGTACTTAAATAACAATGATGATGTTAACTAAAAGGAATAAATATATTTTTGTTTCCTATAAATATTTCCAACTTTTTGTTTAGTCCTCCTCAAAAAAAATTGACTTTTAATCCTTCAAAAATTTTCAGTTTACAATTTTAGTCCTTCAAAAGTTTGCAGGGAAGTTTAGAATATTATAATAATATCTTTCAAAAAGTTAGAATTTCTTAACAAAAACATGAATTAAGTATGAATTTTTCAGTGTCAAAAACATAAAATTCATATTTAATTCATGTTTTGATAAAAAAAATCTAATTATTTTATTCTTTTTTTTTATGTATATTTTAATAATATTCTAAACATTATAGTAAAAAAAATCAAAATTTTGAATGAAACATGTTGATTAAAAGAAGAGATAAAAAATTGCGATGAAATTTTTTTGAAACACCACAAGTCGAAGTAAAATTTTAAAGGGATTAAAATAAAAGGTTAGAATATTAATGGGGACCAAAACATATTTAACACAAATTAAAAGGGATTTGTGGTTTTTGTTTAGGGAAAAAGGGATTTGTGGTTATTTTTATCTCAATCAACCAACCGTACGTCTTTAAATGTTCAAGAGTTTTAAGTCAAATTTGGTGTTCAATAATTTTTGTTTTAATTATGTTATTTTTTGTACGTTTTATGGATTTTAAGGTTTGTTGTTATCAACAAAATCAATTGCCGTTGGCCCGCATTATTTTGTTCGTTTTAATATGTAATTTATTAAGGTATCGTTTGACCAGGCTTTTTTTCGGTCTAAAAGCTACTTTAAAACAAAGTTAAAATAAAACCCTTTAAGAAAAAAGCTAAAGCTGTTTGGTTTTTTTATTTTTTTTCAGTTCTAAAGTTATTTTTAAGTTAAAAGCTGTTTGACAAAATATTGTACAAAACTTTGAATTTATTATTTTCTTGGTGGTGTCTGGGGTTCGAACCCGGGACCTTGTATATATTTATGCATTGTCTATAAATAAAAAAATCATTATGAATTAACATAATAAATAAAAAAATGTCTAAAATATTTTTTGAAGGAAAAATGTTTAAAATATAAAAGATATATTTTTACAAATACTATATTTACTCAATGATGTTTATTTTGTGTAACATGAATACAAATTTGTATCATCATATAAAGGACTTGTTAAATATTTGAATAGGAGAAATAATTTAAGGAGGCTCAAATAATAACATAAATAATATCAAAGTAGTTTGAAAAATTAAAAACAATAGTCATCTTTAAAAAAAAAAAAAAAACATAAATCATTACAAACTCAAACATTTCTACTCTCCATCAATGCAACTCCTATTTAATTTCTAACTTTATTCATGTAGCCTCCATCTTGTACTCTTCCTGGATTATATGAACTGATTTCTTCGTTTATATTGCTTTCTTCGTCACGCTCAATCATATATTCAGAGATAACATCTATAATATGTATATGTGTGTGTACATATAATGAGAATAATTGGTTTTTTCTTTTCCAATTATACTCTATAACAAATTTTGTTATAAGAATACCATATTTTTAATGTCAGTCAAAAAGATAAGAATTTATATTATATAATATTATATTTGTTACATTGCTGGTGTCATTCAAAAAGATATGTTTAGTTTTTTTAATAAGAAAAAGATATGCATAGTTTGTTACAATACAAATGTGTAAAATATATAAAGTATAATTTTTTTAGGCAACTACACTTGTACTTTTAATTAAAATCAAAAGTTTATAAAAATAATTATACGCATTACGCATTATACAACACTAAAAAAAATTATACCCATTAGCGTAACAAAATAAACAGACAGACGAACATAAAGTATTACTCTAAACGCTAATGTGTGTGTATATATTTCCGAGGTTGAAGGAAGAGAATAAAAATATTCGGTGTCATTCATTGACAACGTGAATAAAATATTTGCGAGGTTGTGATAATCAAAAGATATTGAAATTAATATATAAGTGATAAAAAGATAATAAAATTCCTTAAAAAATAGATAATAAAACTTAAATGGACCGTCATTAAAAAAAAATTAAATGGATCGGTTCAAAAAATAAAATAAAATAAAATGGAAGAAAAAAGCATATTGAAAAAATAAAATAAAAGGTTTCTAGCGTGAGTTGAAGAGAGGTGCTTGTGAAATAAATTGAGGAGAAATAGTTTTTTGAAGTAACATTCAACAACTTTTGATTAAAGCTCATTTCATTCAATTTTATGCATTCTAAAAAAAGTACTTTTTTTCGAAAGTACTTTATTGATATTGTGTTTGACCTAACTTCTCCTTAAAAACATAGAGAAACTGGGAAAAAGCCGGACCAAACGGTACCTAAGCATCTCTCATGCAAGCATCTAATTTGAGTTGCATAATTTTTGTGCGGGGGGGACCTTAATTAAATTGTCACATGAGATGTGATCAATTTTATTTGGTGTCTTTTGAAGTAAAAAGTTAAGGGTAAGTTGAATTTATCACGGGGTTCATCAAAGTTAAAGAAGATGATAAAATATGGATTTTTTTTATCATGTGCAAATTTGCATATGTTAAGAAAAGAGGTCTTTAAAATATTAAATATATAACTTTTTAATAAATAAATAATTAGTGTTTTTCAATAAAAAGTTATCATTTTCAGTTGTTTTAACTTGTGCAATATTGCACATGTTAGACAAACCCATAAAATATTTATAGACGTATTTATAAATTATTCAACAATAAAATTATTATGTTTCCTTCAAAAAAAACAATAAAATTATTATGTTAATAGCCGAAGTTAAACTCACACTTTACGAAATATAAGACAACTGCTTAGCAATTGAACCTAAATATATTCACATCTCATTAATTTATTAGAGTACAATGGATGTTTAATTTGTTTTAATATAGAACCAAAATTTGATCCCATTTCTTAACATTTTAAAGATAGTACTCCCTCCTACATTTGTTTTAATTTAAAAAAAATGGAGGACTGATTTTTTAATTTTTTTTATAGAGACCGGTTTATATACCCAAGTTATCATGTTTAATCTGATTCAGTCATGCGGTTCAACCAATGACTCCGTGGTTGAATCAACGACTCAGTGATCTAGTGACCTTACCGAATTGACCGATCTAATTTTTAAAACTACGTCTTTCCTCTCTCTCTTTTCTCTCTCCCCATTCTATCTATCTTTATATCTCTCCCTCCTCTCACCTCTTTGTCACTCCCTCTCCCGTCTCTCTCACTCTTTCACCTCAGTTAACATTTACATTTATTGAAGGTATTGTAGTAAATTTGATCTCATTTTATTTGTGATGTTCATTATTTACCAAAGATCTTACATGACAAAAAAGTTGCTTAGTATCTTAATGGCTTGTCTTGTGATGCTCTATCCAGTACTTATAATGAGGATCAACGTATGGTGTATTTTGGTTATGGCTCTGTGTGTGTTGTGGCTTCATGCGTATTTTGGTTACGACTTTGTCCGGCTTTGTGCGGAATTTTCTATTGGTATGGATGATGCTATATTCGGATCATGTTGTTGTAGCAGCATGAGGACAACTGCGTATACTTTTAAAAATAATGTTTTAAACCAAAATCTGGGGAGTTAGAATATTGGTGAAGCTATTGGCATGTTACCGGGTTATAGTGGGTTAAAGATCTACGGTTAGGACATGTTGAACTAGATTCTAAGAGTTAATGATGTATTGCATAACAACACAAATATGTTATTGAATTTGGTTGTATTCTTCTCCATCGGCAAGCCAACCGTTTTCTTCATATTCCAAAGAAAATGAATGTCTCTGATCTTTCCATCTCCATCATCCCTCCTCCCCACGTTTTTTCAAGGTTCACTTCAATTCCAAGTCGGAAAGCTAATTCTCAACACCGATCGCTCCTCCACCTCTCCTCCATCTCCGTCGTTCAGAGAAATGCATTTGAAGCTTCTCAACACCGATCGCTCCTCCATCTCCGTCGTCCCTGCTCCTCACATTTTCTCCAGGTTCACTTCACTTCAATCTGAAACAACAAATTTTAAATTCGAATTTTGAACTTCGGAATTTCCGAGTTTAGCTTATTCTGCATAACGCTATGTTTGAATCATGTGAACTGTGATATGCTAAGGAATATTACTGATTTCTGTGGAAAATTTATAGGAATATGAACAATGCATCAAATTTGCATACGATGTTGCAACATCCGTTTTCTCAAGGAATTTCTTCTCAGCGAAGAATTTTGTCTCATTTCTCTCAGAGTTCTCTGCATGAAGCTATCACAACTGCTACGAAGGTAAAAACTAAACGATCTAGATATTGGAATTTCTGTTTCTCTAATAGAAGAATGTTAATTTCGAATTGTGCCAGTTTAGTTTAGTAACTTAAAAGGATTTTTTCGTAGATGAAGAATCGTTAGCATTTGAGCTAGAAACTGATAGGAATCAGAATTAGACCTTATTAGATTTGACATTTGTGTTGCTTATGCATAGATGAAATAAAGCATGATTGCTATCAAGTGCTATTGCCTATTTTACAAATATGCTACATTTGGCTTTAAATGCTTACCTTGTGTCAGGGGCGGTTTTACCACCCAGCTAGCCTGGGCACGTGCCCGGGCTCAGTCCCGAATCTCGTAGGAGACCATAGGTGTCACTGCAGTCGAAACTTACCTATAATTATTATATTATCCACAAAATATCATGTGATATATGGTGTTGCAGCGGATAGGCGCGCTCCTTAACTCCTCTAGGATGTGGGTTCGATCCTTGTAGCCATCATTTTTATTTTCTTTTGTATTAAAAAAATTTTATTCAAAAAAAGTGGTCCTGATTGGACTTGAACCGCTGTTTTCCATGTTAGTTTCAACAAAGCAAACCACTACACCAATTCACAATTTTGTTATTCTTGTAAAACTGTTTAATATATATTCTAAAAATATTCGAACCTGTAACACCATGGTATAATGCTCTCACCCAAACCACTTTGCTGTAGTTTATAAGTAGTCAAAGCTTTACGTTGTTAATATATATAGTTTCTTTGCAAATTTCGCCACACCAATATCAACTCTCTAGATCCGCCCCTGCCTTGTGTGGGCTCTAAATGCTTCCCTTGTGTGAGAATTCCATGGATTTAAATGCTTACTTTTCTATACCCTACTACGTCATTACCTTTTTTTAATAGCTAATTTTAAGTTTCCTTGCTGATGTTCTTTTAAGAAACTTGGTTATGGTGGCAAAAAGACAAAGATTGCCGTAGTTTTTGCAGCTGTTATCGCAAGTGTGTGCGTTGTACTTGCAGTAAGAAAGCTTCAGCAGCATGATATTGAAGATCCCGAGACAAACTTACGCCATAGTGTAGTAAGTTTGTCTCGTGAATCACTTCAGTGTTTTTGGGATACCACAAATTATCCCCTGATATCCTTTGCTATTCTCTTACTTTCCTCTCTATGATTGGTAACTAATTCACATGTTTAATTACATTTTTACTAGGCTAAATTACCTTTTTGGTCATCTAACTATTTAATTGGTATCGGATTGGTCCTCTAACTAAAAATTGATTTATTTGGGTCCTCTAAAGTTAGAGGACCAATCCAAAACCAAATAAATAGTTAGAGGACCAAAAATGTAATTAAGCCTTTTTAATTCACTTTCCATTTCATTTTCATCACAATTTATATATTTTTGTAGTGCTAGATGTTTTGCTCCTACTGTTGTGACAGCTGAGTATGTTAAATCAACTAGGATGGGTGCTATCATTGTCTGTTTTGCATAGTTTTTGTTACGCCTGAAAAATAAAGGGTTTGCATCAGCTTCTTTGTCAGTCCAAGGTAGAATGAGAGGTTACATAGATATAATGGAAAAGGCATCATCTATTCTTCTATGGATGATAGCAGCACTGGTTTTATATGAGCAATGTTTTGTTCTTTTCTCAATTGGAGCGATTGGAGGTACGTAATAAAAATCTAATATACGGTTAAATGTTAGAAGAATATGATGATAACTTATTGGCTTAATTACTCTTTTGGTCCCTTAACTTATTTTTTGGTTTCGTTTTGGTCTCTTAACTATTAAAAATTTTGTTACGGTCCCGCCTCACATCGAAACTGGTCAGCTTTTTTTTTTTTAAATTTTGCACTCAGGGGGAATTGAACCAGACACATATGGGTCATTGCCATTTAGTGTTACCACTAAGCCATTGTACATTTGATGTTAATTTTTCGCATCCAATAATATATATACCATTTTTTAAATCAGTTTCACACACCACAAACCATCCAGTTTTTCATTTTTGTTTTTTTAATTGGATAATTTAGGATCTCCGACGAATATATATATAATTTATCGGTGAAAAATTATCCGAAGAAATAATTTTTTTCACCGATAAATTATATATATATATATTATTATTATCCGACGAAATATATATTTTTCACCGATAAATTATCCGACGAAATGACATATATATTATTTCAAGATATATATATATATTCAAAATAAAATCTAGATTTTGTTCATATTCGAGTAATTTTTCAAAATAAAATATAGAATCCAATTAAAATTATAAAATCTCCTTTTTTTTTTTTTTGTTAAATAGCCTAGTAGCTAGAGAAATTTACCTTAAAATCTAAGCTCATGGGGACCCTATATTTATTTTTTTTATAAGACTTATATTAGAAAAACAAAAATGATTTTTTTTTTTTGAGGGAACAAAAATGAAAAATTGGATGGTTCATGCCTCATGGTGTGTGAAACTGATTTAAAAAATGGTATATATATTATTGGATGCGAAAAATTAACATCAAATGTACATTGATTTAGTGGTAACACTGAATGGCAATGACCCATATGTGCCTAGTTCGATTCCCCTGGGTACAAAATTCAAATTTTTTCTCAAATAAATTAAAAAAAGCAAAAAACAAAAAAAAAATAAAAAATAAAAGCTGACCAGTCACGATGTGACATGTGTCAGACCGGCGGTCAGTCCCGCCGTTTCAAATGGCGGGAACGCGCTAAAGGACAAAAAAAAAAAAAATGAGTCATTTTGGAATTTTTTTTTCAAAGGGGGTCAGAGCTGAAATTTTTTTGACCAATAGGGTCAGAAAAAAAAAAAATTCCAGATTTGGATCCAAGCGATTGAGAAGATTTACATAATGATGATGTTCCCTGATGCATATAAGGTGTTGTTCGAGACTTACATGCTGGCTAAAGAAGCTGAATATTGGCGAGAGAACACTCGTCAGAGGTTGGAAGCTGTAGATACTGATATCACTTGGGAAGTATTCAGAATTGAGTATTTAAAAGTTTACAAGGAAATTAATTAAAAATGTTCTAAAAGTTTACGAATCCGGTTGAATTTTTCTGGTTGAAGAATTAAATAACAAATTATTCATAAACTAATGCTCGATTAGAAAAAGGTTAAAAGTCAAATTATAAACTTTTTTAATTTAGAGAACTTACAGAACTAATGTTGAATAGTTTGGTAGAGAAAAACAAATAGAAGAATAAACTTAAATAAAAATGATGAGCTTTAAAATTGAATAAATGAGAAAAAGTTGATTAGGATTGGTGTAAAATATACTTTATACATTGAATCTAAGTGATGTAACAAAAGAGATCATATTGTTGGGATTAAGCTTCGTTAACCAATCATCTAATGTTTTTTCTTAAGTTAAGAAACATGAAATAAAGAGAGAGGTGAACAGAGATAAGATCATCAATTTCAACTATTGGAGAGATTTGGAGCTTGAGTTCAAGCTTATGGATGCTTCTCGAACAACATTCATCTCTTCTTTTTTAGTTAGCTAGGAATCTAATGTATTACTTTTAATCTAGTCGATTGTATATGATTTATGTATTCAATATAACCTTTGGTTTAAATCTTTACTATATTTTCTCTGACGTGCACTCTGTACCCAATGTTTTGAATTAGCAAGTGTGATACATCTACTTGTTACTCAAAGGATCTCTTTTTGAACCAAGTATACTTAGGCCTAGTCATAGGGTTAGGTTTGTATTAATATTCAACTATCGAGTCATTGAATCAATCATCTATTTTGCTCACGTTCGGAAGTCGATTGATACAATGGATTTCATTAGTAGTGATAACTAAACTTATTTGTACTAATATTAATGAACTTGCAACTACATTTAACAAACTTCACTAATATTAAATAATAAAAAACCGCAAATAATTTAAACATTATAAACTTCACTAATGATTTCAACTGCAGCACCTTCTACCCAAATCATAAGAGCTTTCACGATTATCCCTACCTTCTGCTGGTAGTCCACCATATCCAACTTTGATTTCATGAGTCTCATCCAACAAATCAGAAACCCTAACCTGGATATTTTTATATATACTTTCTGCAGTTTTTACAAATGCCTCTTCAATATTTTCTCTAGATTTCGCCGAAACCTCCATAAACATCAAACCATTCTCCTTTGCAAATTTCTCACCTTCTTCAGTACTAACAAGGCGATTACCCGCGAGATCGCTTTTGTTTCCGACCAACATAATGATCATATCTGAACTTGCATGTTGTCTTGCATCTTCTAACCAAGTAGCCATGTGATCAAATGTTTCTCTCCTAGTTATATCATAAACTAGTAATGCACCTGCTGCTTTTCTGTAATATGATCTTGTTATTGATCTGAACCTTTCTTGACCTGCTGTGTCCCATATTTGTAACTTGACTGAATTATTATTTATATTGATTGTTCTGATACCAAATTCGACACCAATTGTTACGTCGTGGAAGCGTTGAAAGCGGTTGTCTGTGAATTGAAGTAGAAGACATGATTTTCCGACTCCAGTATCGCCGATTATTATGTATTTGAAGGCATATGAGCGAGACATTTTTTTCTATGAGAATTGTTGTGAATAAGCAAAGAGTGAAGCACCAATAACTCCAATTTATAGGGACACAATCCTACTTGAATAGAGAAAATAATTATCAAGATATTCGCTGTGTAATAACAACCTACCCAATTTTTAAAAAAAAAATAAAAAAAATCTACCTAATATTATAAAATACAATTCAAGAACAAATATCCTTCCTTCAAGCTCTTCCTTTTCCCCTCTTTTCCTTCTTTGATCCTGTATGATCATTGATAGTTGATTTTCTGTTTCCATCTTCCCCTGGTGAGTTTTCTCCTATTGGTGTTTGTACCCTAGTTTTCTATCTGATTCTCTACCTTCCATCTGATATTTCTGTTCCCATCTTTGTGCTGTTTTTTTTCTTTTTCTCTGCTTGAGTTTTCTTTTGTTTCACCCTTTTCAATTTTTCTTCCTCCTTCATCTATTCTTTGCTTTTATCATCTCTCTAAATCCCATGGATCAATCCAAACAAAAGGATATCATCAATGATATTGTACAATCTGATTCTCCTCTTGAGAATCCTAACCAAACTCAGCGCCCCTACAAAATACAAAAACTCCAAATTCAGTCACCAAATCAGATGAATTTCTTTACCCCTTATCAGCAGCAACAGTACACAGGAGAAGGCACTAGCAGTAATCACCAAAATCAAGATCAATTCTCTTCATCACCTACACAAGAACAGTTTAATCAGAATCAAGAAAATGTAAATGAAGATCTTGTGCAGAACCTTTTTTCTACTATGAAGACAGTCATGTCCAAGAAAGTGTTCATTAATGTCAAAATAGTCTTTTTGGAAAAATTCTGGCAGATAAATATATACCATCTCAGGTTCTATATAGTTCTTTGGCTGGGATTTGGTGCAACCCCCCAGGGTTCAAGATCATAGAAATTGAAGGTAAAGTTCTCCAAATCAAACTTGATAGAGAGGAAGATATGCAAAGGATTCTCAAAGGTAGTCCTTGGATCATTCGTAACTGTTGGCTCAAATTACAAGGATGGGAGCGTAATGTGGACATCTCTTCTTTGGATTTCTCTTATGTCCCTCTCTGGATTCAATTTTGGAATCTCCCTCTTCATTGTAAAAATACTATCATGGGAAAAGAGATGGGCAATCAACTAGGAACTGTGCTAGATGTGGGGTTATATGAATTTATTGATAATGCTAAGACTATAAAAGTCAAAGTTTTATTCAACAAAAATCACCCCATTAGAGCTGGTATGTTCATTGGAAATGACAAGGATGGGATAACATGGGTGGATTTCAGATATGAAAATTTACCTATGTTTTGTTTTGGATGTGGATTAGTAGGGCATAACCAGGAGAACTGCAGGAATTCCCCTCTGCCATTTGAAAAAGGTACTAACCCTAGAGGAGCTTGGCTGAGATCAAAGAGCTATGGAAGAAGGCTTATAGAGAAGAAAGAACAGGACTTCAGCAGTAACCCCAGAAAATCAATGAGTGGGGGTCAATTCAGTCCCATTCCAAAGGGACTAATGGACAAAATGGCAACTATGAGCCTAAGGAAAACTACAACTCAGAATGCTCATAATAACACTCCAACTATTCCTACACATATCTTCTACAAAGAGCCAAGTTCAAATAACATCACTTCTGTTCAGATTAATCAAAGAAAGGAAGGTCATCATGATAATATGAAGATGAATGGAAGGTATACTCTAGCTGCTAACAACTCTATGAAAAGGAAGCAAGATAGTGCAGACTCAACAATTACTCATATTGTTTCAGATCAACAACAAACAAAAGGAATGGCAGGCCTTGAGGACAAGGCCAGCCAGAAGCAATGAAATGTATATCCTGGAACTGCAGAGGGCTTGGGAACCCTGCTGCAGTCAGGGCTCTTAAGAAGATCCTTAAACAACACTGTCCAGACTTTGTGTTCCTCATGGAAACAAGATTAAAATCCTCAGATTCAAAAGCTAAGTCATCTTTACTATGTGGTCCCTTATCAAACTTGTATATGTCAGATTGTACCATAACTAATGGTCGTAGAGCTGGGGGCTTGGCCCTGATTTGGAATAATGTTGTAACTATTGATATAATTCTTTCTAATAAAAATTTCATTGACATGTATATTACTTCTCTTGATTTAAATATTGCTTGGTATGCTACTGGTTTCTATGGATATCCTTACTATTCTTCTAAACACCTTACATGTAAACATATTCAGGATATTAATCAAACTAGAGTTAATGAAAATTGGCTTATTTTTTATGATTTCAACCTTATCCTTAATAGTTCTGAAAAATTAGGAGGTAATTGTATAGATTTTCATCATACCAAGATGTTTAATGAAACTCTTAATACCTGTGATCTTAAAGACTTAGGTTTCACTGGTAACATATTCACCTGGGCTAATAACCAAACAAACAATATGCATATTAAAGAAAGAATTGATAGATTTTGTGCCAACACTAATTGGCTTAATTTGTTTCCCATATATGTCAACAAGCACCTTCTCAGATACTCATCTGACCATAATCCTATCCTCCTAGAATTTGAAGTTACAACCAATTACAATCCCATTTACAATTCTCAAAAAATCCAAAGATTTGAACAATTGTGGGCTCAAGATAAGGAAAGCATTCAGATTGTTAAAAAGGCTTGGAAAATGTCTAAGGTCACTAATCCAGTGAAACTTACTCAAACTCTTTCCCAACTAGTTGACTGGAGCAGAAACAAATATGGAGACATTCCTAAAAGAATAAAGGAGACTCAATCAACCCTTGGCAGACTCAAACAAGATATCCCAAATCAGGATTGCATCAATAAAATCAAACATACATAAACTATTTTAGATGATCTGCTTAAGCAAGAGGAGCTCTGGTGGGCACAGAGGGCAAAGGTTCATTGGCTTAAGGAAGGGGACCTTAACACTAAATATTTCCATCACAAAGCTAGTCAAAGAAGGAGGAAAAATTCCATTTACAAAATTGCTGATTCAGATGGAAACATTTGGCAGGATAGTCACAATATCCATTCTATTTTTTAAAATTATTTTAAAAATATCTTTACTTCCTCCTTCCCTAATAATAATAAGGATATTTTCAATGTGATCCATAATAGAGTATCCCCTATTGATTATGAGCACCTTAATGCTGTGTTTACTGCTATAGAAGTACAAGAAGCCATCAGAAACCTTAAGGCAAATTCTGCTCCAGGACCTGATGGCTTAACTGCTTTATTCTATCAAAAATACTGGAATATCATAGGGGAAGACCTTATGGACTATATTCTAAACATCCTTAATAATAAGGGTAACATGGAAACTATAAATCACACTTTTATTAGTCTGATCCCTAAAAGCAACTCCCCTTTTACTCCCTCTGATTTCAGACCTATAAGTTTATGTAATGTTATTATTAAAATCATTACAAAAACTATAGCTAATAGAATTAAGTATATTTTACCCAACATAACCAATGACTTTCAAAGTGCTTTTGTTCCTGGTAGATTAATTACTGATAATTCCCTTATAGTTTTTGAAACTCTTCACTACATTAGAAAGATTAGGACTAATAACAATGGTTATGTTGGTATAAAGCTTGATATTGCAAAAGCCTATGATAGTCTTGAATGGAATTTTATTGAAAATACAATGACAGCCATGGGCTTTCCTATCAATCTTATTAACACTATTATGCTTTGTATTAGGTCTGTCACTTTCTCTATTCTTATTAATGGTCAACCCACTGAACCTTTCTCCCCCCAAAGAGGGATAAGGCAAGGGGACCCTCTTTCCCCTTATATTTTTATATTATGTGTTGAGGTTCTTTCTGGTTTAATTTCTAAATGTCAAAATGAAGGTTTAATTCATGGTGTTTCCATTGCCACTAATGCCCCAACTATATCTCATTTATTTTATGCTGATGACAGTATAATATTTTGTAGGGCCAAACCTGAGGAGGCTAGTATTATTATGAACATCCTTCAGATTTATCAAGAGGCTTCTGGTCAGAAAATTAATTTGGATAAATCAGAGATGGTGTTCAGCCCAAACATTTCTATTGATCTTCAGAAAATATTTCAAGACAATCTACCTGTTAAGATCAACACGTCTTTCAATAAGTATTTGGGCATGCCTACTCAATTTGGAAGATCTAAAGAGCAGGATTTTCACTTCATAATGGACAGAATATGGAAAAAACTAAAGGGTTGGAAAGAAAAGAGCCTTTCTTTTGAAGGAAGGGGTACTCTCATAAGAGCAATAGCCCAAGCAATTCCCACATATGTTATGAGCTGTTTCTTACTTCCTAAAGGCTTATGTGAGAAGATTGAGAAAGCTGTTTGTGCCTTTTGGTGGGGTGGCAGTGATAGTAAAAGGAAGATTCACTGGACCAAAAAAGAAAACCTTTTTAAACCCAGACATAAGGGTGGAATGGGTTTCAAAATTCTTAGAGATTTTAATATGGCCATGCTTGCCAAACAAGTCTGGAGATTTCAGACTAATCAAAAATCCCTTATTTCCAGAGTTTTCAAAGCAAAATATTTCCCTTACCAAGACATTCTCCAGACTAATTTAGGCTATAACCTAAGTTATGCTTGGAGAAGCATATTCCATTCTATTTGGGTTATTCAAAAAGGGAGTTGCTGGAAAATAGGAAATGGGCAAAAAGTGAGAATATGGGAGGATAACTGGATACCCACTCATCAAAATCTCAGAATTTTCACTCCCAATATGGGGAATCCAGATGTTGTTTTGGTTAAGGATTTAATTAACACGGACGAGCCTAGTTGGAATAACAGTATTCTCAATACACATTTTCTTTCTATTGACAAAGATCAAATAGAATGTATCCCTCTTATTAATCTGGCCAATGATGATGAGATTATATGGCATTTTAACCAAGATGGCAATTATACAGTGCGAAGTGGTTATCAAGCTATACAGAACTGGAAAATTACTACTATTTCCGAGCCTTCTAATAGCAACATTGAGACTAATTTATGGAAAAAATTGTGGACTATACACACAATTCCCAGACACAAAATGATTTTGTGGAGAGTCTTAAATAACACTCTACCATTGAGAAGTGAATTGGGGAAAAGGGGCATCCTTTGCAACCCCCTTTGTCCAAGATGTAACTCAAAAATTGAGTCTATGGAGCACGTTTTCATGACATGTCCAAAAATCACTAGAATTTGGTTTGGCTCACAACTTAATCTCAGAATTACGGACCAACCCATTTCTAACTTCCAAGACTAGATAACATACGCTATTCTAAACAACAGTGAAGATGTTCTAATTCAAATAGCAGGCCTCGTTTACTACATCTGGTTTGCTTGTAACTTAAGTATTTATGAAGATAAAGACTTACTTGAAGATGAAATCATCCGAAGAGCCGAACGAAGTATACATGACTATCAAAAGGCAAGGATTGCAACTGATACATCTAGTAACACCTCTCTCGCTGCTGCTTCAGTTCACCAGCGTTCGTCAAAATCTAGCTTTTGGAATTCGCCAGAAAATGGATGGGTCAAGGCGAACTGTGACGCCAATTTGCAACACCATGGATGGTGGGGTTTAGGCACCATGATTCGAGACCAGGCTGGTCAAGCAATGGCACCTGCAACGTGGAAGGTTAAAGGTTTTGAAGATGCTACTTTAGCAGAGGCACACGCGCTACTTGCAACAGTTTGTTTCGCAGTTGATTGTGGTTTTCGTCGTGTTTGCTTTGAAGGTGACAATGAGAAAGTTATTCGACTGGCTCAAAGTAACAATATAGAAGACATATCTTATCTGGGAAGTGTTGTAAAGGAAATCCAAGCCATGCAATGGAGTTTTGACGCGTGGCAATTCCAATCTATCTCTAGGAAGTGTAATAAAACGGCCCATGCTATGGCCAAATTAGCCCATTTAAATCCCAATGAGATTTGGTTAGAGGAGATTCCTCCCCAAATCAGTGAGGTGTATTTTCATGATTTAATTCATTAATGATATCTTTTCTTTTTTCAAAAAAAATAAAAATAAAAATAAAATACAATTCAAAACACTTAGAAGATAAGTATAAATTTTTTGAAGGATAAATCTATTCTACATCTACAAATACAGTAATATTTTTTTGATGTAACAAACTAGATGAGTATTCTATACTTACTTTTTTCTTTATCATTTAATAAGTGTAACAATCTACATCTATTTTTTTTCTTCCAAGTGTAATAAACTAGATGAGTATTCTATACTTTTTCATTATATCAATTATTCCTTTATCATTTAATAAGTGTAACAAACTAGATGAGTATTCTATACTTACTTTTTCATTATATCAATTATACCCTCAAACAATTTATCATATAATAAAGATTGTTGTTGGTGTCATTAAAAAAAAAACAGATTATATATTTTGTTATTTTGTTAACTAACCATGAAATAGATAGTTAGTTTACTTGGTTAATTATAACTTGAAAACAACAAACATTTATATTTTTAATTTTAATCAAAATCAAAATTTTATAAAATAAACACTATTTATAATTTTCAAACGTTAGCGCAATAAAAAGAGCGAAAAGACGGACACTCATGCATGTACCCGTCTTTTCACTAGGATATATAATCTATATAACAAATTGTTATATCGTTGATAATCCGTAACATCTAGTTAAATTCTCAACAGGCTGCGGAGTTGAAACGTGTCAGAGAAAAAATATTTATGAAAGGTTGTATTATCACGAAACCTGCCTAGTTAAGGGACAACAAATGGTTTTTTAGGATATCCAAAATTCATATTGTGTACTAACATAAACCACTAACTTGCTAAAATTTGTCTACAATAAACCATTTTATTGAGATATTTTTTATTAGTTTAAGTTTCCAAATAAGCTATCAAAGGAGGCAAAGTAACCAAAGTTACCAAAGTTATTGTTCATAGAAGAGGAATAAGTGCTTCGGTCAAGTCCTTGCCTCCATAGAAGTTTGTTCTAATACCAACTTAAGTTTGTTCATAGGTTTGAGTTATTATTTTACTCCAATCAATTTGGCCACCTTTTTCCTTCAACCAAAAACAAGAAAACTTGGTGGACTAGGAGTGTCAACCGAAGGAGAATGGAGGACTAGGTGTGAGGGATGTTGGTGAAATGGAGATCGAGGTTGTTACAAAGTGAGAAACCGATGTGGAGAGAGGTGTTGGTAGAGAAATACGAAAGGGAAGTGGGGAGGTTGTTGGAAGGAGGTGGCGCCACGTGCCCGTGGTACACTACTAAAAAAACTAAATTTAGTGAGGGAAAACGTAAAATCCCTCTCTAATTCCGTCACTAAATTTTGCGACCAAGGAATTTGTGAGGAATTTCATTTTTCCGTCACTAATTTCCCTCGCTAATTTTGCTTTTTCTAGTAGTGGTACGCATCTACTTGGTGGAAGGACTTATTGTTTTAAGATGAAAGTGTAGGTTTTAGTTGGTTCAATTTGAAAGTGGTGAGGTGCGTTGGTGATAGTGGGTGGTCTAATTTTTGGCAAGATAAATGGAGGGAGAATTCAAAGTTATGTGAACAATTTCCTAGACTATTTTCTATTTCAATCTATAAAGAAGTTTCCTTTAGGGAGATGTCGGAGTTGACAATTGGTTTTGAGGAATTTGATTTATCATGGCGGAGAACTTTGTATGGGAGAGGAGGCTACTAAATGATATGTTGGAGGGATTCTATTGTTCCCAAGGGACGAATTCTTGGAAGTGGAGACCAGAGAAGAATGGCTTACTTTGGGTGAATTCAACATATATTTTATTGGAAAAATTGATGGTGTGGGAAGAGAGATGGGGTGAAGTTGAGAAGAAGGTATTTCGTTACCTTTGGAAAGGCCAAGCTCCTACTCGAGTGGTTGCTTTCACTTTGAAACTTTTGCTTGATCATGTTCCAACAAGAACGAATCTTGATATTCGAAATATTATTTCTCTAGATGCATCGGTGAATTGTGCGTTGTGGGAGATGGAAGTTTAAACTTCATGTCACCTTTTCTTGTTTTGTGAGGTGTCGAGAAAGGTATGGAATTTGGCTATGCGATGGTTAGAGTTTATGTTTATCACTCCTTCGAATTTGTTTGTTCACTTGAATGTTGTAGTAGCGAAGCTTTAAATGGAAAATTGTGGAAATGTTATTGGATTATTAGGCAAGGAACAATTTGGGTGATTTGAAATGCGCAGAAATGTCAAGAAGGCATGACTTCAAACCGTTAGTAAATTTGACTATTGTTAACAATATGTTTCTTCTTCATACAAGGGGGAATAACTAGTCAAGTGATTTCCTCAACTGGTTAATTAGATCTATCAGGGGGATCCATTAAAGAAAATTTTGTTAAATTTTTGTTGTTGATTTGTTATATAATTGCTACAACGAGTCTTAGTTATGTTGTTGTAGATTTGTTGCGAAATTGATATGATAAGTCATGGTTATTTCGCGCGAAAAATTCATTTTGAATGCTTTTTTACTGCGGATTAACTAAATATTTGCTAGGAATTTTGTTTTACTAGCTATGTATTTGCTAGGAAATAATTCCCTAGCAAATTTGCCTCTCAATCCATGCTACGGCCGAATCAATAGGTATTCCCTAGCATATATCTAGCTAAACTCATTTGCTAGGAATTAGCTACTAATTAGCTCCGGAAATGGGTGTAGCAAATCACATAATTTCTTGTAGTGTGTTCTGAGAGCTCAAATTTGATGAAACAATTTTTGGGCCGACTTTTCTTACTCCTCGACATAATTTAGGATTACCAAGGGAACGCTTCCCTGGAAACCGGAAATTTAATGCAAAAATAAAATATAAGGGAGAAATAATTTTCAGATGTCTTTAATTGTTTGGCATATATACACAAATAATCATTCTCTATATTGAATGAAGTAATAACCAATGTTTTAATTTGCTTTAACAGTCGCACGATCGCAATTCTTGGCATTGCGGTGAATCACAAAGAGGTTGATGCAGTTTCAACCATGGTTGCGATGACATAGAAACCATAATATCACATCCCATCTATTGCGATCACTGACCTTTTCTAAAATTTGGTTAATAACTACACAAAATTTCATATTCCTATTACCACAAATCATTCTCAAATTAAAATGTATTAATAAAATTTACTATAATATTGTTTTGAACTTATTGCCAATGGACATGTTAAGTAAATCATGATAATTTAAGTAAAACTGCCTCTCCGTCCAATTGTCCTCCTGGAATTCCAGCCAGAGCCACAACATTATAAATGTATTGCGGACTACCTTTTTAGGATTAGATTTTAGGGTTTAGGTTTTCAAAGTATGTATTATGTTTTCAAAAGTGCTTAATACTAGACTCTGAAAGATAATCTCAACATGGGGACAGTAGCCTTTGTTGAAGCAGTGAGGTGATGTCTTAAAAAAGATAAGATGTCGAGTGAAAATCTTGGATGTGGGATATTATATTTTTGTTTGATATTTTGATTTTAATTTAAGAAATACACAGGCTAAAGACAATTTATAAACATGCACCAATTCTTTTTTTAGAAATCACATGTTTTAACTGTTCGTGCATATATATGTCGCACCATTTAGCATTACTGTTTAATTAAATATATGTTTGGTTCAAAAGAGAAAAGGGGAGGGGAGAGGAGATATTTTAATTAAAAGTGTGTTTGATTCACAAGGAGAAGAGACGGATTTTAAAATTTATTTATTGTTTACCCTTAAACTTAATTAAATATTTGAAAATGCTTGTTTTTACGATTTCATAGACCGGAGATAATATAACCTAATAATAACAAAAATTGTTACCAGAATAATATAACCTAATAATAAAAGTTGTTACAAGGATAATATAACATAATCTTCTATACTATATATATAGAAAATAGCATGATTTGGCTCTTTTGCACTGACGTTTTTCTCTTTTCAAAATTACCCTCAACTTTCAATACAAATAACACATATAACAAATAGATAAGAGTAAATTCAAATATTAAAATAAAAGTTTAACAAACACGATATGAGTATATATATTTCCAATTATTTTCCTTTATTCTTTAAAAAGTGTAACAAACTAGATGAGTATATTTATACTTACTTTTTCATTATCACAATTATCCCCTTAAACAATTTTTTTCTATGATAAATATTGTTGTTGGTATCATTTAAAAAAATTATATTATATTTTTTGGTTTGTTATAATTTGAATGCAACAAACATTTATATTTTTACTTTTCATCAAAATCAAAATTTCAATAAAAACACCGTTTATAATTTTCAAATGCTAGCACAATCCGTGTCAAAAAAAAAATGTTAGCGCAATTAAAAGAGCGGAAAGACGTACACGTGGGTGCCCGTCTTTTCGCTAGTAATAATAAAAGTTGTACTTATTTTTAAAAAATAATTATAAAAGTTGTTACAAGGATAATATAATCTAATAATAATATGTTTAAAAGAAACATAATAATAATAAAAGTTATCACAAAGATAATATTGAGTTTTTAAAATTAATCTAAAGATAATTTTGGTAATGCAATAAAATTTTAAAGAGATCCTCTCCTCTCCCCTTTGAAAAACTTCAATTTACAGGAAAGTAAAACTTGGAATCTCAAAAAAAAAAAAAAAAGGAGGTAAACATATATTAACTTTAAAAATAATTAGTATTAAATCGTTAATTCATCGTGTTAGTCCTTAAAATCTTGATATCAGGGACTAAATTGATGGATTTCTTATATTTAAGTATTGGTTAATTATTTCATTATATTTATATATTATTTATTAAATTGAAGAGGGGGTGATGAAATCCATCAGTTTCATCTTACAATTTTCATTTGTCAAAAAAAAAAAAAAAACAATCTTACAATTTTCACATTAATTTCATTAAAGTAAAACTGAATGTCTAAAATAAATTATTAAGATATTAATGATTAAGATATGCTAAACATTTAGCCTATGATTTCAATATGGAACAACTAAAACCCACTTGAATTGGTCTAATGATATTAGTTTAGGATTTGGAAGTGTGCTCCTTCTCGAGGTTTCATATTCGATTCTTACCAGTGTCAATTTGGATGGGTTAATTTAACTTCTTAAAAAAAATATATATATATGAAACAACCAATATATGTTATTTGACAGTAACACATTAGCTAGAAAATTAATTATAGTGCACAGATTATTATTTAATACAGTCACATTCAGAAACTTTGCTAGTATCATAAACAACACATATAATAGGCCACAAACAAGCAGGGCAGTCATATGAATCCAAAAGAAATCATTGTCCTAAATTAATATTCTATCTCCAATTTAGTCCTTAAATATATAAAAATAATAAGTAGTAGTACGTATGAAGTCGTTTATTTTGACCTAAAGTATTTTGACCTTAATTGGCATCAGAGAGAATTGAACTGAGACCTTAAGGAAGAGCACATTTCCAGATCTCAAGCCAATACCAACATTATCCAAGTGGATTTAGTCCTTAACATCTTAATATCAAAGACTAAATCGACGAACTTCATATACTTTAAGGCTTTGTTTGGAAGACTAAAGAAAGTATAAGGAAAGATAGTAAGAGGAAAGATTGTTAAAAGAATGAAAGTGAGTAGAAATTGAATGGAAAGTTAGATGATTTTTTTAGTTGTTTGGTATAAGTGAAAGTGCATGGATAGTGAGAGGAAAGAAAGATGTATGTTTAGTAAAAGACATAACTATCCTTATATACGTATATATTTATAGAATAATATTAATTTGATTATTATTTTGTATTTGTAATTATTTATTTTTTATTAAAAACTGCCACTGCACCAATAATACTATAAAAAAAATATTTATGAAAGAATAACATAAAAAAAAGGAAAAACAAGTGACGTGTTAGCCAAAATCGCAAATAAAAAATAAAAATGATATGCAAAAATGTAAGTGGAAAATGAAGGGCAGTTATGACATTTCAGCACATTGAAACTTCCCACGCTGCTTTCTTCGCTCTACTGGACGGAAAGTTTTCAACCCATGGGTCCCACATAACTGAACCTTTCTTTCCTCTCTGACAAATAACCAAACAATGGAAGGCACAGATTTCAAAAAACTTTCCTTAATATTGCTATCTGTCCTCACACAATCTTTAGAACCAAACAATACCTAAGTATTGATTGTTACATTATATGTATAAACTTTAAGGATTAAATTGGAGAGAGAGTGTTGATTTAGGGACAAAGTTGATGGATTATTAATATGAAATAACTTCATCATGTAAAAAAAATAGACCAGAAGGGCCATCATCTGGCAACAATGCTAGGTTAACAGGACATTCAGCGCCTTCATCAATGCTTAAAAACCCTTTCATCTCATTAATATCAGTCTTAACAAAGTCAGGGCATAAACAATTTATGCGGAAACGAGGGAGCTTCAAAGCTAGCAACCTTGTGTAAGAATTTAAAGCTGCTTTTGCCATTGTGTAACCAGAAACAAACGTTGGCCAATTTTTTGTTTCCAATGCTCCTTCTTTGTAATCTTTCAGAAACTCTCTAAGCACTTCACCAAGTTTTTCATTTGTAACGTTATTGATGTCATCAAATACTCCTCTTGCCCACTCATTTGGCATAAACTGAAAGGATAAAAGAAGAAAATAATAAAACCCTAGGTAGCACTGACACTTGAGATTGAAGATGTGTACGTCTGGTGTTTGACACTGACACGATATTGACACAATCGGTTACATTCAATTATTCTATTTTTAAAAGTTATTATCGGCAGTGTGTCAACGTGTCAGTAGCGTGTCCGATACCATGTGAGAGAGAGAAAAATGTGGAAATAGTTTTACCTTGAATTTTCCACGTCTAGAGGAGACATTGACAATTCTAGGTGAAGTAGATAACTGGAGCAGGGGAATAAGAGCTTCAGTTACTCTTTCAGCACCAAAGAAGTTTATTTCAACACATTCTTCGGCTAATTCATAAGTTTGACGCAGTGCTAAATTCCAATCAGATATTTCACCCCTTACCTACAAAATCAAATCAATACGGTGTAATCAATTTTTTTTTTGTCTTTGACCAAAAAATTATTCCGATTGCAGGAACATAAAGCTCTCTCTAAAATACTTTAAAGGTGCGCTTATCTACTGGATGGAACAACACAAGCTATGAAGCACAGATACGGACACCAAACACGACACGGATGCTAACACGCCGACACTGTTAATAATTTGATAAAATCACATAACTCAGTGTAATTATATGTGTCGGTGTCGTGTTGATGTCATACACGACATGTATCCGACACCGAGACACGCCTAATCCGATGAGTGTTCGTGCTTCATAGAACACAAGACATAACAACACAACATAAGGCCGAATAATATTGGACAAACTATTATAGTATTTTTAGTCTTATACAATTTTTGAGGCAAAAAAGACTATTTTGGTATTTTAGACAAATTGTACATGAGACAAAAAGTTGTAGTGTGGTTTAGTGGGGAACTAGAGTTTGAGTTTTTACTATGTCTCTTGCCTCTAGTTTGTCATCTCCATAAAACAATTTTACATATCAAACACTGTACAATTGAAGTTGTCATGTCTTCTTTTTTTACAACATATAACTTGTTCAATTTATCAAAAAAAAAAGAAAACACACACACATATAACTTGTTCAAAAAAAATAAATACAACATACATGAATAAATAAAAGATGACTTGCACCATTTTAGTTGGATTTGATAACTTCAATTTCAAGCCTACTTTTTAAATTTATTTAAAAATTTGATTTGTTGAGATTAATATTTGAACCATCCGATCAAAATTAAATGATACTTTCAAGCCTACTTTTTAATTTATTTAAAAAATTTATTAGTTGAGATTAATATTTGAACCGTCCGATCAAGACTAAACGATGCTTATATGCTAACAACAAGATTGCATGGAAAAATCTCCAATAACAAAGAACATGTTTTCTACAACAAAGAATCTTACCTGTTTAACAACATTCTCTCCATTCACTATTCCTCCAGCAACACCAGCATTGTTCACCTACACAATGATTCCAAATATGCAAATAAACTTTATTGACTAACAAGTTAAGAATTAGAAATGGAAAACTATCATATATATATATATATATATATATATATATATATACCCACCAAGATATCAAGCTTCCCAAATTGGATTTTGATGAACTCAACTAAAGAAGAAACACTTGTAGGGTCAGTGACATCAAGTTGATGAAAAACCACAAAGTCAGAAAGACCTAACTCTTTCAAACTTTCTACAGCATCTAAACCTCTTTTCTCATTTCTAGCAGTAAGCACTACCATAACACCACTTGAAGCCAATTTCTTGCATATCCCATAACCAATTCCCTTATTAGCTCCTGTTACAAGTGCATACCTAGAAACAAGATTAACAAGGTAACATTATTAGTCCTTATGATCAAGCTTGTTGTTAATTGCATATATATGTGAAGAAAAAAAGGCTAAGGAAAATGGTACTATACCTTTTTGATGCTTCTGTCATTGCTCTGGTAAGAGTGAAGTGCAAGCAAATGTGAGTGTACTTAAATAGCAATGATGATGTTAACTAAAAGGAATAAATATATTTTTGTTTCCTATAAATATTTCCAACTTTTTGTTTAGTCCTCCTCAGAAAAAGAATTGACTTTTAATCCTTCAAAAATTTTCAGTTTACAATATTAGTCCTTACTTTTAGTCCTTCAAAAGTTTGCAGGGAAGTTTAGAATATTATAATAATATTTTTCAAAAAGTTAAAATTTCTTAACAAAACATGAATTAAGTATGAATTTTTCAGTGAAAAAACATAAAATTCATATTTAATTCATGTTTTGATAAAAAAAAAAATCTAATTATTTTAGGAGATATTTTAATAATATTTTTTTATGATATTTTAATAATATTCTAAACATTATAGTAAAAAAAAAAATCAAAATTTTGAATGAAACATATTGATTTAAAAGAAGAGATAAAAAACTGCATTGAAAATTTTTGAAACAACAAAAGTCAAAGTAAAATTTTAAAGGAATTAAAATAAAAGATTAGAATATTAATGGGACCAAAACATATTTAACACAAATTAAAAGGGATTTGTGGTTATTTTTATCTCAATCAACCAACCGTACGTCTTTAAATATTCAAGAGTTTTAAGTCAAATTTGGTGTTCAATAATTTTTGTTTTAATTATGTTATTTTTTGTACGTTTTATGGATTTTAAGGTTTGTTGTTATCAACAAAATCAATTGCCGTTGGCCCGCAATATTTTGTTCGTTTTAATATGTAATTTATAAAACATCTCTCATGCAAGCATCTAATTTGAGTTGCATAATTTTTGTGCGGGGGGGACCTAAATTAAATTGTCACATGAGATGTGATCAATTTTATTTGGTGTCTTTTGAAGTAAAAAGTTCAGGTAAGTTGAATTTATCACGGGGTTCATCAAAGTTAAAGAAGATGATAAAATATGGATTTTTCTATCATGTGTAAATTTGCACATGTTAAGAAAATAGGTCTTTAAAATATTAAATATATAACTTTTTAATAAATAAATAATTAATGTTTTACAATAAAAAGTTATCATTTTTAGTTGTTTTAACTTGTGCAATATTGTACATGTTAGACAAATCCACAAAATATTTATAAACGTATTTATAAATTATTCAACAATAAAATTATTATGTTAATAGCCGAAGTTAAACTCACATTTTACGAAATATAAGACAACTGCTTACCAATTGAACCTAAATATATTCACATCTCATTAATTTATTAGAGTACAATAGATGTTTATTTTGTTTTAGTATAGACCCAAAATTTGATCCCATTTCTTAACATTTTAAAGATAGTACTCCCTCCTACATTTGTTTTAATTTTTAAAAAATGGAGGACTGATTTTTTAATTTTTTTTATAGAGACCGGTTTATATACCCATGTTATCATGTTTAATCTGGTTCAGTCATGCGGTTCAACCAATATAACTCCGTGGTTGAATCAACGACTCAGTGATCTAGTGACCTTACCGGATTGACCGATCTAGTTTTTAAAACTGTCTTTCCTCTCTCTCTTTTCTCTCTCCCCATTCTATCTATCTTTATATCTCTCCCTCCTCTCGCCTCTTTGTCACTCCCCCCTTTCCCGTCTCTCTCACTCTTTCACCTCAGTTAACATTTACATTTATTGAAGGTATTGTAGTAAATTTGATCTCATTTTGTGTGTGATGTTCATTATTTACCAAAGATCTTACATGACAAAAAAGTTGCTTAGTATCTTAATGGCTTGTCTTGTGATGCTCTATCCGGTACTTATAATGAGGATCAACGTATGGTGTATCCACACTAAATGTGAAGACAATTTCTTTTAATATTCCTGTGTTTGTTTGTATTGATATTTAGTCTAAAATTTAGATTGTTTTATTTTGAAGTTGTATAGCACTCCTTGTTTTTCTAGTTTCTTATCCCTTATAGGTGATGTGTCAAGTTCCTCCTTGGTTTAGGTATAAATAAATAATTTGTCATAATCTTTCATTAGGTTGATAGATGGGTTTTTAATATTCAATTTTTTTTTATTGAAGAGAGGTATAGTTTTGCTCTTCAAGATTCTTGGGTGAACCAATTCTATATTCTTATTATAATCATTCTTTTTTTTTGGCGGATTTGCAGTTGATCTTATCCGATCATTCTTCTCACTTATCATCTAATTCTATTTCGTAGGTTTCTTTTCTATTTCTTCATTGTAGATTTTTCTTAGGCTTTCTTTAATTTTCATTCATTTCTATCTTCATTCAAGAAATTTAAACTAAGGTTAAAGATCCTTGTATAGAGAATCTTTATTGGATCCACATCACATGACGTATTCATCTTCATGGCTTTGTGCGTATTTTAGCTTCGTGCATATTTTGATTATGACTTGGTGTGTATTTTAGCATCGCGCGTATTTTGCCTATGGTTTTGTGCATATTTTGGCTTCGCGCGTATTTTGGTTATGGCTCTGTGTGTGTTGTGGCTTCATGCGTATTTTGGTTACGACTTTGTCCAGCTTTGCGCGGAATTTTCTATTGGTATGGATGATGCTATATTCGGATCATGTTGTTGTAGCAGCATGAGGACAACTACGTATACTTTTAAAAATAATGTTTTAAACCAAAATCTGGGGAGTTAGAATATTGGTGAAGCTATTGGCATGTTACCGGGTTATAGTGGGTTAAAGATCTACGGTTAGAACTAGATTCTAAAAGAGTTAATGATGTATTGCATAACAACACAAATATGTTATTGAATTTGGTTGTATTCTTAGTAGTTGTCTTAACATTGATAAATTTTCATTTTAGAAACTAAAAAGTAGAGATTGTTAGGAGGAAAAACCAATAAGACATCTAATACTTTGGCAAGGATCGTCACGTTGTTTGCTACTTTCCAAATCTTGACCGATTCTTGTATCCAGAATATTATTACAAATGAAATACTAACTATAATGTTTAAAAAGTTTTATTTTTTGATAGGTACATTAATTAAGAAGTCAGCTAGTGTAAAAGTAGATGTAATTATAGAATGTTTTTCATTAATATAAAGTTATTTTTGAAAAATAAATTATGTGGTAATTCATTGATTATTTCCTTGCAAGAAGGACAAAAAAAATGAAGGAACTCAGAGATATATTGGTCATCCAGTATCTCAGGATAGGTGATGTTACCCAACACCACAATCATTATCATCACATCATAGCACCTTCAAATATTGCACCAGCCGGGAATTGAACCCGGGTCTGAACCGTGGTCTTTGTTCTGTTGTTGAGATTGTTAATAAATATAAAATATACATGTTTTTCTAAATGAAGCTGATATTTAAGACTCATAAATCTGAGGAAGTAAAAAAAAAAAAAAAAAAAACAGAAGGAGCTCAGAGGTATATTTATCATCAAGTTTTTCAGGATAGGGATGTTACCCAACACCACAAACATTATCATCATAGCTCATTCAAGGGTTGCACCAGCCAGGAATTGAACCCGGGTCTGTAGCGTGGCAGGGTACTATTCTACCACTAGACCACTGGTGCTTTGCTGTGTGGTTGAGGATGTTGTTATATATTTAACATTAAACACGTTGTCGACAAAAAGTTAAGGTAAAGCCAAACATAAGTATTCCCAATTCTTTCAATTTAAGTGTTCCCAATTTTTAATTTTTTTGAAGGATTCCCAATTCTTAACCATGAGACTAGAAATGTGTCTCATACATTGGTTGAAGGTTAAGGAACTTAGCCTCAGTATGGGTCATTTTCAAAGTAGAAGATTATACTTAGCAATACCTTCCATAACCTAAGGTGCATCCAAAGCATTAAAAGTATCATTCACAATGTCATGTTCATGTCTTGTCCACTTGTAAAATTGCATATGTTAATCTAACACAATTAAAAAAAAAAAAATCACAACCTCGTCAACAAATTCCTTTAAAAGTCTTTTATCAAGACCTTCAAGAATCATTGGTTGAAGGTGAGAAATTTCACACGTTCACCTGTTGATTCATCTATGATCCATTCCATCTTGATTAAGTTGATAAAGGAAATGCATTTTCATGATGTGATGCTAAATGTAAAGAAGAGCTGAATACAAGGAGAAGAAGAACCAAATATTGAAATGGAAAGGCTTTTCTCAACATCATGAATTTGAATGGAAGATGATTTTTTTTATTTTTTTAAATTTGAAACTAAGAATGCGGAGTGTTTATACACAGTAATCTGGTTGGACTAGAGATTTGTTGAAATTCCTCCTTCGTCTCACTAGAGAGGTGGTGTACTTGCAAACACTCCGAAGATCAAGTAAGAAAACACCGAATGTGTGAGGTTTTGAGGGTAGAAAGTGTATGTAACTTGATCGAGGATGTGAGTTAACCTTTATAGTACTGAACTAGGTTTAGGGTCCTCCCAATCCTAACTCGAACAACTATCTTTGGACACCTGTGAGCAGATTAAAGCAAGTTAGCATAGGATCCGGAGTAGACGGTTCAGATCCCTTTAGCCGACCCTAATTGAATGTATTTATGGCAAGTTCATGTGTTGGCGGTGTATTCATAGAATGGGTCTTAACCAGTGGAAACATGTACATAAAATTTTATATTTGGACTATAAGTAAACAATCTTCTGTTATGTTATCTGAAAACTACATGTTTATGTAATTTATTATCCTTTAAATTTCGTTAATATGTAATTTTATAATCATATTATATCCTAGAAAAAAGTCAATCATATTATAAAATTTTGTACCATTTTAACACCAGAATATTCAATACTTGATATGTGGACATCACATTGTTTTAAAAGTTCACGTATAGAGATTCAGTCAGATTTCCGTCTTTCATGTCAACGCCATTTTAACATTGCGGAGCGTTTTTGCTAATAGTCGATTTATCAGGGACTAAAACCAGTTAAAATTTAACAGGAAATAAACTTGAAAAGATATACTCCCCACATTTCATTTGATTAATAAACAGCAATGAACAAATGGGTAAAAAAAAATCCATCCAAGACATATATCCTATCATATCCCCCCATTTTAATATGCAAGCTTCTAATACATTGAAAACCATTCAAAAGCAAGACAAATCTTGACGAGCAAAGAAGTTTCCAGAAGTTGAATTACTCGAAAGTAATGCTAATCTAACAACACTAGCAGCACCATTTTCAACAGATAAATCACCTGTGTTTCTATTCATATCTGTTTTAACAAAACCCGGACAAACACAATTAATACATAAGTTTGGATGTCTATAAGCTAGAAGCCTTGTGTATGAATTCACAGCTGCTTTTGAGAGCTTATAGGCACAAAGATAAGTTGGCCAACCCTTGTTTTCAAGTGAACCTTGTTTGAAGTCTTTCAGAAACTCTTTCAGTACCTCGTCGATTAGCTCTTCGGTTAGATTTTCGGTATCATCTAACACACTCCTAGCCCATTCATTTGATATGTACTGAAATGAAACAGACCATAACACAATTTATTTTTGTAATTTTGATACATTCAGAGACTAGTGATACCGCTACACATATTTATGAGTGAAGACAGATTTCGGTACTTGAGAAAAAATGATGAACTCTATTTGGTCCCCGGAAAACGAAAGGTACCAATTTAGTCCTCAAAAGTCTCAGATATCAGGCAAATTAGTCGCTATCAGAGATTATTTAGACTGGCAATTGAGATTTTTTGAGGACTGAATCAATATTTTTCGTTTTTCTAGCGGACTATATAAGTCTGAATTTTTCTGAAGGACTAATTTGTGCATTTAATCTATCTCAAAAGAATTTCTAAAAAACAACGATTCTGTCATTTCCTTACCTTTAATAATCCTGCAGCCGAGGAAACATTAACAATCACAGGTGAATCAGATAACTGAAGAAGAGGAAGAAAAGCTTCAGTAGTTTCTTTACCACCATAGTAATTTGTTATTATGCAATTTTCAGCCATCTCATAAGTTTGACTCAGTTCTCTCCAATTAATAATTGGTTCCACCTGAATATTCATAACAAAGAAACCAAAGCTTATTCAGATTCTATTATACACAGAAGAACAATTCTATCATCCCAAACGGTTTAAAGAAAACAAAGCTCGCTTACCATATCGTCTGCGTTGAAACCATTGATTCCTGCATTATTCACCTGCACATGAATTTGGAACGCGGTTAAAATGATTAATTCATGTATATAATAAAGAGAAGGAAAATTCCAGGCTATTATTATGGCGAACTCATTCAAAATTTTCAGCAGACAACACACACTCCTTTAATCTGAAGTGTTTGTGCTACATGCCACTTAATTGTCGTAGTTTAAAATATTTATATGGTCTACAAAAGTATTAAGCGTTTGTATATATTGACTTATTTAAGCTGATCTACTAGCATAAGTACTTGAGAGACTGTTCGGGATAACTTATGGAAACAAATTATGACATGTCCAAAAGTTATTTTCAGAAGCTTTTTGGGATAGCTTATGAAAACATCTTACAACTAATAAGAAAATAGTTTGATTTTATTTTATCCCACGTTCAAAAATGGCTTATACATAAACACTTATATGATAAAAACTTATAGCAAAAGCACTTAAGTAAGTTGTTTATCAAAACAAGGCCTATGAGCATGAAGAATCAAGAAAATCATTGAAACACAGAAAACTCCTTCACCAGATTCACCAAAATAAATGGTAATTCAGAATCATTTTATACAATTAAACAAACATAGAAAGTGAATAACAAAGTTTCCAAAATTCTAATATGCATTATCTTAAATCATACTAAAAGGATCATTCTTACCAAGATATCAAGTCTTCCAAACTGAGTCTTAACAAACTCAACCAATGAAGCAATACTAAAAGGATCAGTAACATCAAGTTGATGAAAAACAACAAGATTACAAAATTCAAATTCTTTCTTCAATTTCTCAAAAGCTTGAATCCCTCTTTTCTGATTTCTAGCAGTAAGAACAACTTTAATTCCATTTGAAGCCAATCTTTTAACAGTTTCCAATCCTATACCTTTATTTGATCCTGTAACAACAGCATATCTGAAAAAGCACAAACAAATTCTTACCACTTTAATAAAAGAAATTAAAGGGGTCTTTTAACATTTATTGGTCCAAATAAACATAAAAAGTACCTTTCTTTTGAAATTGCCATAGATAGATGATTAATTGAATCTAAGTGAATGGATGTGCACAAACTAGGGACATAATATTTAATTTATAGTTCACATATTGTTTTTTTTTTTGTTTGGTATGAAAGGTATGGTTCACTTTTCTTAATATAAGATAATAAAATGAGTTGTTATTAATTTATTATTATATTGTATAGTCAAATGTGTTAGGACAAGTTCGAGTACTATGTATGTATGTTTGTATATTTACTTTGACACTTTTTTAATCATGTGATTTTGTTCCAATGTAACATGGTTTATTTTGAAAGTAGATTCCTTGCAATTCCCTCTAATAAAAAATTTGAAGCATTCACACATTCAACACATTTATCATTGTTTAATTGAGATTGGATTGTAAAAATTTCAATATAATTTTCAAAGTATAAAATATCAAACTTAAAATCTGAATCATCTGATCTTGATTAAACGATCACGAATATTTTAACTGCGTGAATGTGTCCAACTTTTTGAAGGAACTACAATCAATCTTAGCTTGTTTATTTTATCACATGATTTGATTATTTTTTAGAATAATTATATGTATGATTTGATTATGTTTTAGAAGAGTTCTATCTATGATTTGATTATTTTTTTGTGAAGAATTCTATCTTCTAGATAACTTAGCTATCATCATATAAAAATAAAAATAAAGAGAATAGAGACAATTGCACGCACGAGACAACAACCAAACAAATCGGCTTGAGAGGTTTATTAGCTAACCTAATCATTAACAAATTTGCCAATTTTACTTTTACTAGCACACCTAATACGACTTCTTCTGTGCAATAATTAATACATACGCACAAAAATACTTATGTCAGAGTTTATACAGTTGTCATTCTTTCTGATTCTCTCTCACTATTTTTATATTAACAAATTATTATAATTAGGGTGCTTCACTATCATAAGTTCACGAGTGAGGATGGAGATAAGCTGGATCAAGCTAAGCTATAAGTGAGTTAAATTTATTCTGTCAAAAAATTTAAGATTGGGGTCTGCAGAGTCTATCATAATATTTTTGAGATTGAATCTATTTTTTGAAATGATGTTATGATTTATTAGTCTGATTAAAAGTCTCTTTCATATGAATATATTTAAATATTGAATTTGATTTGAGTACAAATTAAAAAAATACAATAATAGATGAAAGAGATTAATTAACCTTTTAACTATGTATTATATTATACGACATTTCAATTCTAGTTTATAATAATTCATTTAAATATATGAAAAATTAATATATACTAATAAAATAAAATTAATGAAAAAAAAATATGATTGAAAGTATAAAATATAACATAATATGAAAGTATCAAAATTCAAGTGTCAAGCTCCCTGAACAAAGCAGCAAGCATAAAAGCTCTTTCGAGCATCATATACCAAAGTGTAGGCAGACACGAAGACTTGAAACCTGCAGATTTCAACATACCTAAAAACATCAAAGCAGTCATGTCACCAAACACAACGGAATTCAAACAGACGCGTAAGAACTCAGATCCAGGGATGAGTCCAATACGTTAATAACCAGACCCTTTCGGGTTAACGGAATCACACCCTTTGGGATTTTTGAAGCCAAATCACATCAAAAGAGGTCAAAGTCTTCAACCACCCAGTCTCTGATCACGAACAAAAAGCAAAAAACATACCACACGTGAAGAACATATAGTAACACACCACCAGCAAACCAAACACAAACATGGCAACTCCACCAACCACCAACCTACAACGCAAACAACAACACCAAGAAGCCGGAGACCCAACGAACCAACAACCCACCGATGACAGAAAACCGACGAACATAAATAATCGGCGAAAACAAAAACGAAAACCCAATCCTACTGACCTAGAGACCAAACGGCCCACCAACCTAGAGAATAGGAACCGGAGCAAACTGCAACAGCCTGCACCTTCAAACCACCTACAAAAGTTGGATCTTCCATAACCGCCGTCAAAAGAAATGCCAGCGAAAACAGAACAAACCAGGAGGAAGCTGATGGGGGAGAAGGAGCAGAGTGTAAAGGAAAGATCGGCATCGGAGAGGATGGCAAAATGGTGATGCGGAGGACGGAAGTCACTCGTCGCATCACCAAAACAAAACAGCTACATCGGAACTCAAGGATTTGGATCGGTTGGGAGGTAGAGGAATGAGGTCGGTTTGAAAAAGGTAGGAGCACCCCTACACTGAATTCAAGCAAAATTTACCACTCTTTCAGTTTATAACATATGCAATTTTTTGGCAGAGTTCATTATATATTTCAAAAAGGTTTGACACTCCAAAAAAAATAAACTCAAGATCCACCACTGCATCCAACCTAGCATCTCACAAAAAAATTTTAAATGAGATTTACTAATATTAATTTTTTAAAATAAACTCAAGGTTTAGCACCCCTACATTTTATATCATTACATTTTAATTTTTTTAATATTAAAAAAAAGTGAGGATCTTACTTAAGATTGAGGTCTTAAGTAAGATTTTGGTTTGATAAGATTCTTCCTAACGAAAGTAGTTAATAGGTACCAGGTCCATATGTTCTCATGACCGTGGTCCATATGTTCTCATGACCGTGTCCTCTTTATAAGACCGATATGATTTTCACTTACAGCTTTGTTCTCTCTTTATGTGGTCAAGATGATTACCACTTGACCCACCTTTGATTGGCTCTTACTCTATCTCTTGTCAACAATTTCTTTCCGCATTTATTATCATTTTAGAAATCACTACGTTTGAAATTGTATTTTATTCAGTTAGTTTTTTTTTTTAAGAGATTATCCAGTTAGTTATTCTACTGATTTGAAATAAAATAACATGGTGTTAGTTATTAAAAAGATTACTAATAAGGGTTTTGGGGAGTTTAATCGCTTATCTTTCCTTCTAATTTGGGTGTTTAGTTTTATTGCTCATATTGAGCATTGGGTTATTTTACCTTCTTTTTTTTTTTTTAAATTTAATATCCGATTTAAGGATCGATTAATTCGAGGGGATCAATATCATCGCCTATTTGCAGGGGTCACGTTCTAAGCTAGAGCAAAGCTCTGTGTAGACTTGTCCACCGAAATTGACACCAGAGAAAATCGAGCTTAAGATATTGAGAGAATCACACTCTAAGATCTCAAATCAACCACTAGACCAACCTTAAATGAGTTATTTTACTTAGCATTGGAAGTGCCAAGAGCAAACACAAAAAAATAATTTGTTAGAATCTCACTCTCAAGTAGCCAACAAGGCAACATGCTTCTTTCTTATTGGTGTCAACATACCCACCCTTGCTTGCTATAATCTGAAGATATACTTGCTTTCCTTGGCAGATAATGCATTTGGTGTCATATCATATGCTTGAAGAAGTCAATCACGTGGTTCATGGTCTGACAAAGTATAGACTTCTCTATGGATGGCCTGATTAGAAATTTTGACTTAGTTCCTGCTTTTCTTTTGGATTTTAGTTCTTAATGATTGGTCGGTTCTTCTTTTTCTTCTAGGTCTTTTTTGTCACAAAAAAAAAAAAAAGAACCATTTCAATTTTTGAGAAACATTTCTTAGAGGTAATTTATGATCTTGAAAATGCACTTGAATTAGGGGTGACAAAATGGGTATGTTTTTCAACATTCATCCAAGAATTTTTTTTCCTACCCTTCTTTTTGTCAAAAAAATTCAAAACTATCATACTTTTTTAAAAAATTACATAAATACCTTACTTTTTTAGATTTTTTGGTACCACTCTACTTGGAGTTGCGAGGTAGCCTCAAAAGTGGAAAAAAAATTGTCCTTATTATACCCCACAACTCCAAATTGCAGGGGTAGTTTCTTTCTCTTGCATAGTTTTTTGTGCATGCATGCAACCAACTTTTTTTTTCGTTAATTATTTTGATAATATGAAAAGAAAAAAAAAACTTAATTTTAATAAACTAATAAAAGTTATATAACAAATAAAATTACCATAAATTTTACAATTATTATAAATGTCCTCCTGTCCCACACCCTCGTTGCCGCATGTTCTAACTTTTGTTGCGACTATAAGACTTTCCTTGATAAAAAGTTCACTATTGAGTGTGTATACGCCGTATACAACATCCACTTCGACGTGGTTTACCACCAGACATATTGGCCTGATTATGAAAGACTAAAGGTGGTTCCCAACAAGTCCATGCGTAGGGCAAAGAAAGGTCGTCCACCAATTACTCGCATTAGGACCGATATGGACGATGTGGAAACTGATAGAAGATGCGGCGTGTGTAGAATGTCTGGTCATTCCCGTAAAGATTGCATTAATATTAGACATCAGTAGCAATCTAGTCTTTATTTCATATTTATTGTATTTGGTATGTTTTTTATTTTATAAATATTATGATTATTATTATAATTATTTTTCTATTAATGCCTAAATTATTATAATAAGTTATTTTAATTATTTTTTATATATTATACATGCAAAAACAGAAATCAATGCAGCTGAAATTTTGTCCTTATTATACCACTCTACCCCAAGTTGTGGGGTATTTAATTTTTTTTTAAAAAAAACCCCAAAAATACCACGCAAGTCCAGATGGAGTAATATTTAAAAAATTTGAACAAAAAAATAAGGAAACTACGCCGCAACTTGGAGTTGTGGGGTATAATAAGGACAAAAATTTCGTCACTTTTGAAGGTACCCCGCAACTCGAAGTAGAGTGGTACCAGAAAATCTAAAAAAGTAGGGCATTTATGCAATTTTTTGAAAAAGTAGGGTAGTTTTGAATTTTTTAGCAAAAAGTAGGGTAGAAAAAAAAAATCGTTATCCAATTCATCGAAATAAATTACTAGTATATTTCATCCATCCACTATAACAATAAAACAACACTAATACATTCTCCCCATCGTTCCTAAATACAAGTCACATTTTTACCTAATATATAAACATAAATGTCCACTATTCATATAATTTATTTTGATCATATTTTTTTAACTAATTTAAACATAAATATTAATAAGTAAGATGCTCGATTTGTTTCAATGAATATTTTTAAATATCAATTTATGTTCAACTCATTTTTAACCAATTAATTATGTTAAACTCAATATATTTTATTGCCTGTTGTTAACAATAGTGCTTCGTCGCCGTTTCCATTTTGTGCTCCGATGCGTAGATCCTTCAAGAGCAGCGCTGCCGGTGTCTGGTTGTCATGGGTGTCCGAAGGAAATGATAATCACAGCTTTGTTACTGTGATTTGAGTTTTTGTGTTGATGGGTTTATTTGGGTCAGATCCGTGGAAGGGCTACCTTGATTGGGTTTTGATTCGATTTTGAAGTGGAGTGTTATGGCGTCGTGAACTCGTCGATGTTGTGTTGATGTATCACCTCTTGATTTCTGATTCGTCAAAATCTTTTGAGACCAGTAGTTCTCTTTAGGTTTGGTTCATCGCCACACAACGTGGTGGTTTGGTGATTGCTATCATGCTCACGTCTAGTTTGATCGGTAATGATTGATTTCGGAATGTTGGGCAAGAAATAACTATTAATTTGTTATGGATTGTCGCATCAAATGGTTGGTGCGTGTGGATTCATTAGTTACCATGGTAGCGGTCGGATCCACTCCACACTCTCAAGAATTTGTTTGTGGTTTTGTATCCTATTCATCTGTTTGATTGACATTGGACTGTGTGGACTCGAAAGAGTCGTTAATGCTTGTTGCCGTTGTTGCAGGGAGTTGATGGTACATGATTCGATTTAGTGTTGATGATCTATTCATTCACCAAACTTTAGACCCGCGCTTAATTGTTAGATTTGTTTAGGGTTGGATCCACTTTGTGGATCTTTTTTATTTTTGTTTTGTCCGTTAGGGTTGTTGACTGGGTCAGGTTTTTTGTCCCTCAGTTTTTATGTAATTTTTTCTTTTTTTTAATATTATATATGAGCAATTGACAACAGATCAGAGTAGGGTCCCAATTTAGTTGGACAATTAAAAAAAAGATGAGTTTTGTGCATGAACATTGACTTTTTTAATAAGCCAAGAGCAAAATGAAAAACTCAATTTCTTTCAATAACTCAAATTGATATTTTCATTTTGCTCTTGGCTTATTAAAAAAAAACTCAATTTCCATCGCCGTATAACCAAACACACCCTTAGATGTCAAAGATGAGCTCAAAAGTCAATGTTCACTCACAAACCAATAGAAGACTTGATCCAAATTTTCTTTTAAGTTGTTGCTGACGTGCAGATTGACAATAGTCACACGAATAAAATGTTATTCATCATCGCGTATCAATATCCACATTATTGTTATTATAAAAATATTATACTTCATTCCTACATACTAACAACAACCTCATCTCCACCTCACAAAATCGACTTATAACATTAAAGATATCTTCTTTACAAACCATAGTCAACTCTTACTCTTATCTTTAATATATGTTAGTTGATTTCTGCAATCAACCATATTTTCTCATGATTTGATTGAACATGGCCGGAGTATTATTGTTATGGTTATGGAGTTGTTTTATTTTATTATTCTTTTGGTTATTGAGTTTATGAGTTCTAGAAATTGTAAGAATCTCCCTTTGAAAAGTCAAGACACTGTGGCGACACGGAGATTGTCTTTAAGTTAAGGGCCAGTTTTCAGTTGACTTAGATTGGCCGGTCGATCTGATTCTGAATTTTGAAGGCCAAGTCTTTGCCGTTTTTTCTAACCTTCCAGAGTATTTTCATCATCGTGTAATGTAATCTACAAAAATCTATGCCAAAAAATCTACAAAATGGAGTATATAATTTGGCCAACCTACTGGAATATTTTGTAGGAAAATACTAGCAAGTATCTTTGTTTATAGGACATTTGTTTAAAAGTTTAAAATAGAATATATATATATTTTTTTTTAAATTGTACATTCAAAACATTGACATAATAAAAATAATTTGTTTTATATAAAATTTATCAATGATTTCTATTTATGAATAATTAATAACATAATCTTATTTTGTATTGTCCGTAAGTTCGAACGCCATAAAAAAATAGCAAAATTGTTAAATTGAATACTGTGAATTAAGTTTGAATTTGAAATCATTCATTTATTTATGTGTATAGACTTTCAATAACTTTTGTCATTTCTTCTATTAAAAAATATACATATTTGATCCTTATTAGCTTTTTTTCTTTGGTCAATTATTAACAATTTTTTTATGGGCTTATTAACAAAATTTTAATAATCCGCAAAAGAATAGACGAAATTCATTACAAATTGTGGTGCTTCTCGAATCTTTAAGAAAACTATATTCATATGTCTGGTCCATAGTATCTTCCACATTCACACAAGAGAGATTAGATCCTTTAGAAAGATAAATGTCAACTGAATTATAGTTCGTTCATCGATGTCAAGATTTGACATTAATTTCTCTGGAAGTAATACAAAGTTCCACTTTTTGCAACTACTTGGCCCTTGAAGGAGAATGACACAGTGGGACGAGGATTGAGTGAGAAAGAACTTGACTTTTTATAAGCTAATAACAACATTTTGTATTTTTTGGATATATATATATTTTTTATCGACATAACTTGAAAAACTATATGACAAAGTATAATATTCCAAACGATGGTTTTTACGATAAAAATTTAACAAGAGTAGCATATAAAACAATAATTTGGATAAAACCCCAAACGATGGTTTTTTGCGATAAAAATAAATAAATATGAATGGTTTTTTTCAGGGATAAATACCTTATTACTTTAATCAATGATGAATTTGTATGAAGCAAGACAAATATAATATTATTTTTTTGTAGTAAAAGAAAGGGTTAATGGTGATTTACCTCCTGTAAATAGGTCATTTTTTGTTTTTCCCTGTAAAATATTTTTTTTATTTACCCCCTGTAAATTTTTTTTTTGAAATGTCCCCTTAATAGGTCATAAAAAAACGAAAAAGTTCTGCAAAAAAAAAAAGTCGTTTTTTTATGACCTATTAGGGGGTATTAAAAAAAAAAAATTTTTACATAGGGGTAAATAAAAAAAAATATTTTACAAGGGGGAAACAAAAAATGACCTATATTACAGGGGGTAAACCACCATTAACCCTAAAAGAAAAAACACCAGAAAAAAGACAAGCTAAACTTGAAGGAAGGTGGTTCTTATAAAATCAGCAATCAACGAAGTCAAAAGAGAAGTTGGACATTGTCTCTAAGAGATCGAGTAATCCTCCAATCTTACTTTAACTTTTCGCCAACCAATCCGCACAACTTACCTTCCAAAAGATTTTGTTTGAGAATTTGGAGGGGATGGGATGAGATGACTTTAAAAGGTTGGAAATATATGGGAAAATGTTAAAATGTTTCACATTTTTTTTTAGATAAAGTAGTTTTTTAGAAAATGATAAATTAATACTTATTATTAATATATTTTTAATTTTCAGAGTATTATAACTACATAAATTAAATTTGAAGAATTTATGTAACCCCCAAATACAGTTTTTGAGTTTGTCCAGATGAGGAAGATTTTGTATTACGAAGAAAAATGAACTCTCAAAATATTTTCGTCTCAATGTCATCTATTTTTTTTTTTTTTGAACAAGCCAAAATGGAATATATTAGATCACGAAAAGTGGTTCATCTCGCACAAGGTGTGCAAAAGAGAACCACCCACCAAAACAACAGTTATGAGTCAGGTGCCATAAATTAGCACTCCAGAAGAAGGACAAAACAAAACAAACTACAATAAAACACCCATACAAGATAAAAGGTGCCGCCACCAGTCATGGTAACTGAAAGCGTAAGAAGACTTATTTGCCTTTAGTCAAGAAAAAGATATAAATTTAACATTATCTACTAAATGATCCAATGTGTCAGTCTTCTGGTTAAAAAATGATCCAAGCTTGTTGTGTCTTTCCTTTCAAATAACCTAGACTAAAGCCATCCAGATTACCGTCAGAAAAGAGTGAATAAACCGTAGTAACCCCGCCAATGGACGCCGGAGCTATAAATCATGAGATGCCTAGCCACTTATAGGACACCGAACTGAAATGATCACAATGAAATGAGATGATCTGTCGTCTCGGAAGAACCGCATAGAGCAATGCAAAGAGTGTCATCTATTTCTTACACTTCTTCCTTTCTATTTTTTTTCTTCTAAACTCCTCTCTCTTCAAACTCGAAATAAAACCTTAAGAAATGATGGAAAGACAAGAGCCAAGAATAATCAATAAATTTAATAAGGTCAATAACAAGTGCAAGACAAATATAATTTGGAAGAGAAAAAAATAGTGCATCCTTTTTTATTAAAGTACTCGTCATATTTATTTTATTTTTTTATTTAAAAAGATAGATATTAGTGTTCGTCATTTCACTAATCTATGTAATAGGATAAAGTACTCGTCCTTTTTATTTGAAAAAAAAAAAAATTAACTTTTTTTGTCAAGTTGTCTAATGGCTAGAGTTCATATAATTTAATTGTGGAGAAGTGGAGTGTTCGGGGTTCGAACCCCCACCACTGCATACAAAATACAATATCTCTATCAACTGAGCTAAGCTCACGGGGATAATAAAACTTTTTTATCAAGAAGAAAAAGATGGGACAAATCCAATATAGATTGGAGTAAGAGCAATGCTAGCAACATCCTCTTTTGAACACTCTTGTTAATACTCGCTTTTTTATTGGTTTAAATCATTTGGATCTACACTTTGAAAATTGAACCTACATAAAATGGTGGGATATACTTTGATTTTATTCAATAAAAGAGTGAGTATTAAAGAGCGTGTTGAAAAGTGAGTGTCGCTAGCGTTCTTGTTGGAGTAAGAGCAATGCTACAACTTCCTTGAAAGAAGATTTTACACAGCTTTAGCTTCTTCTTCTCAAAAAAAAAAAAAAAAAAACTCAGCTTCACACTCTAATGATTCCAGTTCCACGATAAGACACATATGTTTTCTTTTTTCTGTATTCGTCTGTTTCATAAGAAAAATCGAGGCTCGAGTTCCTTATTTTCAATTAGGGTTCATGTGTTTCAATTTCCTCCTTTTTATTATTGTAATTCCACTTTTTTAATATTATAAGTTTATATTAATTTCAAAAATAAAAAAATGTTATTTAAAATATTTTGTTTAATTTAAAACACAATAAATTTTGACATGGCTACAACTTAAACATACTACCAATGCCACGTCGTTCAATTAATTGTCACATCATCAAAATTGAAAGTCAAATTAATGGTAGAGACTAAATGTAAAAAAATATAAAATTTAAGGAACAATCATTGTAAAATTAGAAATATGAAAGATTAAAATTGTGGATTTGTTTTTTTTGTCTTTTTTTTTTTATGGTGTTCAGGGTTCGAACCTCAGAACCTTGCATATACTATGCATTGTCTTTACCAACTTAGCTAAATTTACGGTTGCAAAATTGTGAATTTGTTATAATAGCAAGGGGGATCGAAACAATATTTAAGCCAACAATGTTCAAGGATAGGCTTGCATGCAAATGTAATAAAACTCTTAAAAAAATTATTTTCCCCTGAATATAAGATCAGTTGCAATACCGAAAAGTGTTATTTTTTTTTTTTCTTCTTCAAATATATCATTTACGGATCTTATAACTTCGTCCCTAAGGATACATGTTAACGAATCCTAAAGTACAAATATAATAGAATGAAAATGCAATATTTTGACTTTAAAAGTTGAATGCACCACTTTTAAGTGCGTCTCTCTGTCCTCTTGAAGATATACTTGCTTTTAACTAGATCATAATAAACTTTATTATGTCTTGAAGTCATATTAAGTTGAGCTTGCTCCACCTCGACTTTCAAATCCATACACCCGTTATGCTTTTGACCTTGTAACCACCACTAGTGACGTCCGAGGATAGTGGGGTACAAATGAGGCGATATCTTATGATAATGACCTAACCCATCATTAGGAATATCTAGCAGAAAATTATGTGCATGTGTTACTTGCAAACACCAAAAAAACTTAATTATGTCTTGAAGTCATATTAAACTTTATTTCCATATCTTGACTATTTTTTTTCTTTTAAAAAGGGCATTCGTCAAACATGTTGTACTTTAATAGGTATGATGTCCTTATTAGTAAAACTAATCAAAATTTTGAATCGCACCACAGACATACCATTCATTATTTTCATATACTTTAACGACTAAATATGGGAGATTGAATGAACAAAATTATCTATTACTTATTCATTCATTAATTTAAAGATTATATAGTCAGATGGGTTAGGTCAAGTTCGAGTACTATCTGATTACTTATACAATTTTTTGATCATTTTTTTTTGGACAAATTTGACAATTTCATGATCATGATTTTTTTTATAACAAAATTGACAATTTTTTGATCATGTTAGGTTGTTCCATATGTTACATGGTTTATTTTATCCAATGATTTGATTCTTCTTCCGAGTACAATTCAATGTTCTAGATAGCTTACCTATCATAGAGAGTAAAGACAAAATCTATATAGTAAAATTAAGAAAAAAGGAGTAAGGACAATCGCACGAGAACAACTACAGAACAAATTGGCATAAGATGTTCTTAGCTAATTGCTTCAGAAGAAATGTTATTAGCTAACCAAATCAATAACTAATTTCTCATTTTACTTTTACCCGCACACAGCACACTTTAAACGACTTTTTTGGGAAATAATACACTCAGAAAAACTTATGTCATAGTTTATACAATAATATAAGATCTTTCATTATATATATGTAGTTTATTTTAAGAATGCTAATGAGTGATGTGGTCAGTGACGAATTTAAAAAATTTAAATAGTGGAGGCAAAATTTAAAATAATGAATAAATGAATTATGCGTTTTTTTATTTATTCATCTTTTTATCGATGTGTTTCATGCCTTTTCAATGTGTAACACTTGTCTTCAGTGCGTTGCGTTTTCTTTCTTTTTTCCTTCAAATTTGTATTGGAGAGACATAATTTTCTCAACTTGTAATGTCGTTAGAAGCCTATTAAATCTTCATTCATTGTCATTCAAATTCTTCATAATTAAGGTGTGTTGTTTTGTCGATTTACAAGATTTTTCAATGCGATACATCAATAACACCTAAAAATTGCTTTAGGGAAAATTACACTAACATGACTTGATGTGAAAAAATTACAAAATGTCCCCTAAACCATACGCAATTGTTATAACACTCCTTAATTTAGGTCAAATCATAACTAAAAAGACTAAAATATATGTTGAAGATAATGTAAGATGATATGTCATCAATATACCCAAAACTTAAACTGTTGCTTGTCCTCAAGTAATAAAAAGAAAATGAATCTTTAATTTTGCATATTTTTTCAGAAAACTTACCTTTCCAAAGATGTTACTCAGATTATCCATTCCATTTTTAGGTTTAACTAACTTACCACTTTCATTCAAACGACACATAATTGAAGATAGTTCATGTTTTCAGCCACTATGAAACAATTTTTCCTTTTACTTTCGGTCTGACCAAATGATACGTTTTTTTTTTTTTTTTGAGAGCAACCAAAATGATACATTATGGTTCAGATTTCTTGACATGCTTAATTAGGCACATATAACATCACATGATGATAAAGACCAAAATGTTACTTCATATTTTAGAGGATAAAAATCAAACAAATTAAAATAAGTTATCGGGGCCAAAATCAACAATTGTTTTATATTAAAACCAATCAAAGTTTTATTAAATTTGTCTTTATATGTTTCCTTCACATAAAATAGTCTTATTTAAAACGTGTCGTACATTCTTTTTGTTGAAGAAATTAAAGTAGTCCATTTTAATTGATATCAGAAAGAATCGAACCTAAAACACATAATATAAATACATCTTTATTTTAAAATAGTATTTAAATTTTGATTTACTATATTATGAGAGTTCAATTTCTTCTCCTAGACCTATTCTTGTTACATACATTTGTAGCTGTATGTATGTTGTAAATTGCATTAAGTGTAAAGTTTAAATTTTAGGTTAATAGTGTTTTTCACCCCTGTAATATAAGCTATTTCCAGTTTTCGCCCCTATAAAATTTTCGGTTTGATTTGCATCCTAGTAAAACTTTTTTTTTTTTCCGGAAAACACCCCTCCTCCATCCAACTCATCAAATGCGCATATGTGGCGCTGACTTGGCTTTTTTATTTTAATTTTTATTTATTATTAATTGTCTACATCAGATTTTATTTTTAAAATATTTGAAAATTAATTTTCAAAAATAAAAAAAATTCAGATTTTTTTCCATAATATTTCAAAATCGAAAAAAAAAGTTTTTTTTCAAATATTAAAAAAATCAGAAAAAACGATAAGATTTTTTTGAAATATCGGTTTTTTTTTTTTTAAATTCAAATATTAAAAAATCACAAAAAATTAGAAAAAACAAATTCGAGGTTTTAAAAAAAAAGTCATATTTTTTTCCCGAATTAAAAAACAGTTTTAAAATTTTTTCTACAAAAAAAATTCTGGAAAATGTTTTATTTTTAAAAATCTGGATACAAATTTTTTAAAAAATTTAGAAGAAATTCAGATTTTTTTTGAAAATTTTATTCCAGATTTTTATTAAATCATTTTTGAAATTAAAATTATTTTCTAATTTAAACAAAAAATAAAAAATTTGGAAAATATTTTTCGTAATAAAAAAAATCCTGAATTTTTTTATTTTCAAATTTTTAAAATTTATTTTATTTCTAAATTAATATAAATGAATTTATATTTTTTTTTGAAAACTCGGTATCAGATTATAATATAAATGAATTTATATTATAATTTTTTTTAAAAAAATAGTCACAAATGCCACATGTAGCCTTAGAAAAATAAAAAATAAAATTAATTATACAGTCAGCACGCTACATAAGCATATATGCACAGTCAACATGCCACACAGTGTACCACGTCAGCAAATATGTACAGTCATATGGGGGAGGGGTGTTTCCCGGAAAAAAATGGTTTTACAAGGATGCAAATCAAACCGAAAATTTTATAAGGGCGAAAACCGGAAATGACCTATATTCCAGGGGTGAAAAACACTATTAACCCTTAAATTTTTAATGGTTACTGTAAATTATAATATTGGTAAAATGTTGAATTTATTGTCTATTATTTTTTTATTGAGTCATGAGTTCTAGAAGTGTAAACTTTTCCCTATTCTTCAAAAAATTAAAATGTAATACTCCATTGGAAAGTCAAGACATAGTGGTCATGACAACGTGATTGTGAAGGGCTACTTTCTAGTTGACTCATATTGGCCGGTCGATACCCTAAATCTGAACCTTGAATCCCAAGTCATATAATTTGCTCAACCTTCCAGAATATTTTCATCATCATATAATTTGTTCTTAACCATTTCAATACTCCTCGATTAAAAAATTACAACATAACATTCAAAAATAAAACATAACTTTTTGTTGTCTTAGAATCTTCCTGATGATCTCACTTTAGCTTCTAGACAATGTTTAATTAATTCATACAAAGTATGGAAATATTAAGAAATGGAGCTAAGAAATGTATAAAATCTTCCTCGTGATCTCACTTTAGCTTCTAAAACATCTAGTAGGTATGGATTTGACAATTACATAAAACATCTAAATATGGACTTGACAATTACATGCATGATATTAAATTAAAGGTAAAATTAAATAATTCTCCATCCTTCTCAAATTATAAATATTTTTACTATTTCATACAAATTAAAAAATTGTGATTAATTTTGTATAAGAACGAAAAATTATTATTTATTTTACAAAATTATCTTTCCTTAATGATATGAGAAAAACAAATTAAACATTTGAAAGAAGAGCGATTAATAAATAATTAAAGGTATAGTAGAAAAACAACATAAAAACGACTAATACTTTGAAACAATTTTCTTTCCAAAACGACTTATAATCTTAGACAGAGGGAGTAGCAAACTTGCTATAAATGGATTTATTTATTTTTTGACAAAATAAACGATATTCATTCATTTAAATTGATAGAGTACATCGACACAAAGTCGATAAAAACAACAATAATGAATCTGCAAACAAACTCTCAACATCCATGTTAATGGAATAAACGACAGAGTATACCTATGTATACAAATATGACAATATTCAAATCTCTAAAATACTTATGTCTTAATGTTTGCAACATTGACGATTCCAAAATCGTTGATTGAATCTCAACAAGTTAACACAATCCTTTATATACTTTTTTTTAACGAATCCTTTATTTATTGTTATTAATTTATATAAAAAATAATCTTTAAAACCACATTTTTTATAGAACCGAGAGGGGTATTTCTCCCACATAGACAAAACAAGATAAATTAACCCCCTAAAAAAAGACAGATAAATTGTAAGCTCCTCTAGAAAGATAATTGTTCTTAGATGTCAAGATTTGACATCAATTTGTCCAATATAAAATATAAAGTTCCACTTTATTACAACAACCACTTTGCAGGAGAATGACCCTCTCGGTTGAGCTTTTTTTAAAGGGTCTTCGTCGCTTTTTTTGTGGTTCAAAATGTCTGATTTTTATAAATTGTTTTTAATCCGCACAATTTTTTTTTAGGAAATAAAAAAGAATATTGTTATTATTGAACTAAGCTCCACTCATATTAAAGAACTAAAGCCTTTTTTTTTACAGATATAGTTTGATATAATATTATATAAACTAATAACAACTTATATTTTTCTCCTAAAAAATACAATTTATATCTTTGACCAGAGATATTATTGAATTTTAAATTCCATTAATTAAAAATCCAAGGAATTGAAGTTTATTAAAAAATATATAAGCCATAGACTATGACGAAACTTTTCTCCATTATATTTAGGACTACACTCATTCTGCCGAAGTTTGGTGTCATATTGGGTTCATTAATCGAGATTTCTTCTCTTCTTCTTTCGCCTATGATTAGTTAAAATTCAGATTGATGAGTTCTAAGTCTAATCTCTTCACGGCAGATATTTGGGGGTCTTAGAGACATCACAATCTAGTCTGTCTGAACAACGAGGCCTGGTCTCTAACTCTCTTTCAACATTCAAAGCTCGGCAGAAATCATTAAAAATGCTTTCTCTAAAAATGGCGTTGCTGCTTCCTCAGAGCGGTTTTATCATGTGGAATTGTCAAAATCATTCCTGCACTATTCTCAACGTAGATGGGAGCTGTCTAGGAACACCACAACGAGCTGGTTTTGGAGGTCTCGTTAGAAATTTTGCAGGTTTCTACCATTCTGGTTTTTCTGGGTTCATTCCTAATTCAGATAAGATATTACTTACTGAGCTCTCAACTATGTCTACCATGGTTTACTATTGGCTCGAGACATGGATACTCCTAATTTCATGTGTTATACGGATTCCCTGCTTTGCTTAAATCTCATTACCGGTCCAGCCATGAAATACCACATTTATGTTGCTCTCTTTCAAGACATAAAGGATTTGTTATCCTCCAACAACTCTTCTATTTTCACACTATGGGAGGGTAACCAGTGCGATGATTTTTTGGCTAAGCTAGGAGCATCTTCATATTTTGCGTTGGCTATCCACATGTATGCGCCTGAGGGAATGAGCAATCTACTTAGAAATGACGCTTGAGGAACCTTCTTCCCGAGGGATAATTTGTAGGCTTGTTTATGCTGTTTTCTTTTTTCTTTTGTTCTCACTTTTATGTTTCTTTGTTTCCTTCCTTTATCCCTTGTAACAAAAAAAAATATAAGTTATTGGCATTGTATTAGATTCTGACATTGCCAAAGTTTCAGATTGTTGAATGTGTTCTCTCAACCTTCTTGTCAGAGCGCTTGTGCAGGAACACCCCTTTCCGTTCCATCGACAATGGGACTTCCACTATGGATTTCAGCGAGCATCTCGTCAACAGAGCTCATTCTTCCTTGATCCATCTTCAACGTGAGTATTTTTATCTTTCTCAAAATAATCTTTTTCCTGATTAAAATATATATACATGTTTGCACACTCTCGTCATTTAAACTAGATTTTAAACTTGAGACTCAATCCCCTTTAATATGGCATCAAAGTTGGATCAATGACGAAGAGGTAAGAATTTGACCCAAGAACAATACTAGGAGTGAAAATGAGTATTGAAGTTATATTGTAATCTCACATAGTCAAGGTTCCTTGACTGCTTGATGTATATATGCTATCGGACACCTCCATGTTATGCGCTACTTCCTCTGTTCCTTATTACTTGTTGTGTAGCAAGTATGAATTAGATTTACCATGTTCCTTTGAAAAATAGTGTAATATATAAGTAAGATGATTCATAAACTCAATGCCTTTAGATTTTGGGTTAAGATGTGGTGCCCAACTACTTGCGTGGTTGTTCTTAGTTGCCACAATATGGATGATCTCGTAATCCCAAGTGACCTAAAAATGGTATCAAAATAGATGGTTCAACGAAGAGTTCAATTGGCTCCTTATGTTGAAAGTTTTCCTGAAAATTGGATGTGGTGTGTGTCAACAACGGTGCAAGTACAAGTGTTTTATAACAAGTGTGAGTTAGAAGTTATAAATTACTTAGTGAAGTGATTGTTGAGCAATATGCTGTACAATATATAGGTGAGAGGACCCGGCCATAAACTCAATACTTTAAGATTTTGGGTTAAAATGATGTGTCTAACCCAGTTGATCTTGGTCCAATGTGGATGATCTCCGGACACCCCTCTCGTTACCGTTTCCAACATTATTTAACACTTTTATAGAGGAATTTTTTCATATTTACGTCTCACTTTCAAAGTTCAATGCAACATTTTTTTTGTCAATCTTATTGAGAAATAAATGAAATAAAATAAAATATATTGAGGTATTTGTAGAAAAAAGAGAAATCATGGCAAAACATAACAAAGTTGATTGGTTCTCTTGGTCGTATGTATAAATAGTCAAAAAAACATAAGTTGACATCCAAATTTATTTAACAAAACTCCTTTTTTTTTTACACTATAAATCTTACTATTTAATGCCTTATTACCTAACCAATTAATTGAACTCAATTGGTTAATGAGATCAAACAAATGATAAACTGTTTAAGAGAATATCCGTTCGATTTTCTGAATAGAACAATTCTTGACCATATTATACTTATCTTCCGACCAAATTCTAGATTACCAGGGGACTTTTTTCATGAGTAACGAAGCGTTAAAACCAAAAAAATGCATTATTACTTTAATGAATACTTATCGTCTTATATAAAGGAAAAGACAAAATTCCTCCTTTTTTTTTATCAATTTTTGGAATTGGTCCTCCTATTTGAAAGTTTGACAATTTTAGTCTTTTAAATGACGTTTTTAATGAAATTTTCTTATAGTTTCATCGATGTTAATTTTTTCTCATCACATAAAAAAAAAATTAGTTCGACAATACGATAGAGGGGACAAAACTGTTAGATTTTAAATTAGGGGACCAAATCTACAAAATGGTAAAGATAGAGGACCAAAAATTGCAATTAAGTATAGTTTCAAACTTTTGTTTTTTTAAAACTCGGTATCTAGCACAATAACTAACTAATCTGAGAGGTTCAACCCTATCGTCCACTTGTGGGGGCTCTATTTAAAGTTAGAGACAAACCTATCGAAATCAACACTAGGATAAATCGAACCTTGAGATCTTAAGTGAAACACAATCCAAAGTCCCATGCTTGTTTCTTATCTTTCACACGCAGAAAAATGTCATATAATCTAAATGATATCAATTAGCTTTCTATATCTCTAAAGAAGCACCTTTGTAATTTTATCATTCGTTTCCTGTTATGTACATAATCCTGTATCAGCTCAACCAAATCTGGATTTCATCACAACCCGTCTATAATTTAAAGAAAACAAGGGCTAACTAAACATGTAATCATATTTGGGCCAGTGTTCACTTAACCCATGATACTTAATTAAATTAACCTGAATATACCTATTAGTTTTAATACACATACAGCATCATTCAAAGTGCTTAAAATAGGCTTAATACACAGAATTAGTAGTATATGTTACTACATCAATATTAGTAATGGTAACCAATGTAGAGTTATAAACACTTATGTTATAAACGCTCAATTAAACTGTTTATCCAATAATCAATAAAATTTGAGTACTAATCAAAAGGAAGACACTTCAGTCCGGTAAAAGAACATGCCAGAAGTACCACCATTTGGAATTAGTGCTAGCTTCACAACACTAACAGCACCTTCTTCAACCGTTAACAAACCGTTATTGGCAGTTATATCTGTTATGGTATAACCAGGGCAAACACTATTGATGCATATAGTAGGAAATTTTTTAGCAAGAATTCTTGTATATGCATTCATAGCAGCTTTAGAGATGATATAAGCTCCCAAAGTCTTAGGCCAGCCATTGTCATAATCTAATAAACCGTTTTTGAAATCTTCTAGAAACTTCTTTAATACTTCATCTACTTTCTCTTCTGTAAGGTTATCGGCTTCACTGAAGAAGCGTTTTGGCCATCCATCTGGTATACTCTGGATTTGACATGAATAAGTAATAAGATTTCATGCAAATTAAAAGAGAAAATTATGAGATAATGATAAAGCCGGTGATGGCGATCAGTCCTCTCATATTGCATATTCACATAGTTTCTCGCAATAGTCAATATCGACCATTGGTTTCTCGTGTCCATTAATAATACCACATAGTTTTCTGGCGATGGTCAATCTCGACCATTGGTTTGCGATCAGTCCGCTCATATTACATATTCACTATATCAAATTTAAATGATCTTGACCATTGATTTAGATAGGACGTCAAGATCATTAACCATGCAAATCTGTTTCCAATTTTTAAAGGCAAGCTTGTTCTTTTGTTTTATTAGGATCCAATATGAGAGAGTGTTTTAAGTAATTAGCAGGTAGTAATTAGGTTTAAGTAGATTATTAGTAAGTGGCCCATTAGGATTAACAATAAAAGGCCCATTAGGATTAAACCTAATTACATAAAACACCCCACTCATATTGATGATAATTGATTTTGCAAAATTGATTTTTGTTAAAAGTAAATTGAACAATAAATTTGATGCACTTATTTACTCTCCCATAAGGGAATCCAAATAAGATGCACTTATTAAGGCAAGGAGTAAAATAATCTACCTCTAACTGCCCCAAAGTGGATGATACATTCACAATTCTTGGTGAATCAGATAACTGAAGGAGGGGTAGAAGTGATTCAGTAGTTATTTTTGCTCCATAATAATTTGTTTGCAAGCATTCTTCAGCTAACTCATATGTTTGAGTCATTGCCTTTCTTCTATTATCATTTGACAATGCCTGCAAAGGATAACTCATCAATACTCAAACAAACCTATTTATAGCTGTTTTCAATCTCCTAACAATATATTTGACAAAATAATATTATAATCCATTAACAATGAGATCATTTCCATAACAGATATCATGCAAGTATAGATTGACATAAAGCATCGTTGAACCAGATTGAATAGAAACTTCCATATATAGAAATATAGAGGGTATTTTAACCTTAAAATTTGGGTTGGACCGAACTCAGTCTTATAAAACTGACTTGTAACATAATGACGGTTCAACTTATAAATATATGTTCAGGTCTTGTCTCATCGACTTTAGTTGGGTCTAATTCAACCATAAAAGTGAGGTGAGTACTGCTCTCACTTATTATGTTCAGGCCTTATCTCTTTCAACGTGGGACTCATAATGGTTAGTAAAAGTAATAACGATCAAGAAAAGTTTCGTATTTACCCCACGATTGTAGATAGCCAGGTTAATCAACTCTTTGTCTTTAATTATGGTTCCAATAATCCCTGCATTGTTAACCTAGAATGAACAACTTTTGTTAATTTAATATGCATATATAGAAAATCAGAAGTCATGAGATTCCCTTCAAAGCTATCTATCAAGAAATTTTATCAACATAAGTTATGGTTGTCAAAATCAGGATTTTGCATCAGATTGAAAGAGAATAGCAAAATCGAAAATCATAAAATCGCAATCGAAATTGAAGAATTCTACCTAACTGACTTAAAGCCTAGATGCTACATCAAATCACACACACCCCCCATCATATCAACACCTTCATCTTCACCAATCTCATCATTTCCTCCATCATCATCATCATCATCACCACTCGCATCATTTCCATTTTCACCTTCGTTGTCTCTTTCTTACTGAATGAAATAAGAGCTTGACGAAGACAACGGCAGATGATGGCAACCAAATGGAAACAATTGAAACCGGAATCAAAATCGACCAGTATAAAAAAATGCCTGTGATCGTTCCAAATCGTGTGAAAACCTGCGATTTTGCAGCGATTTCATGCAATTTCGTTGCAATTAATTACCACAATTTTGCATGTTTATCGATTCTTCTATAACTGGATATAAGCTATTGATAAAAGAAAAATACCTATCAAGTTGATTTAATGGCAACTTATGTTTTTTATTTTTTTGGGTAAATTGGCAACTTATGTTTGTTTGCTATAAAATGAAACAAAATTTAACAAGTAGCAAAACCAAATACATATTTCAAGAATTTGGAATATTGATCGAACTAACACAGAATTAGTGCAGAGAATGATAAAATAACTATGATAGTTGCAAGAATTAGAAATTATTAATAGATTAATCAAATAATGACTAACAAGGACAAGTATGAAACATGCATGTAGAACAACAAAACAAACAATGAATAACAAAAGATACAAGATAAGCCAAGGGACCGCCATTACATTTCTCACACTTGTTGTAGTTGCACGTCGCATATCATCTAAACAAGATCAGACGACTCACATTTCTACTGCGTCATTTAACTCAAAATACACAGTTAAAATATGAGCCGTCTAATATCTAATATCTTATCAGATGGTTTATATTCACAACTACCGTAAATGCGAGAAAAAAAATCATACCAAAATATCAAGTTTGCCAAATTGTGATTTGACAAAATCTGCAAGAGAGGCTACACTTGCATCATCAGCCACATCTAGTTGATGAAAGGCAACAAAATCAGATAAACCATAGGCTTTGAGTGTTTGCAAAGCATGAAGACCTCTTTTCTCATCTCTTGCTGTAAGCACCACTTTGATTCCAGCTGAAGCTAATTGCTTAACTATTTCAAACCCAATTCCTTTGTTTGCTCCAGTCACCACTGCATACCTGACAAACTCAACCCAACACCAATAGGATCAAAACATGAAGAAGGACAAAAAAAGTGAAAATGAAAATGGGTGATGAAAAATATAACAATAATTTAATGGCATTGAAATATATTATAATGACAGGTCACATGATTCTATTGTTACCTTTTTGCAGTTTCTCCCATCTTAAGTTTGAAGTTTGAAGTTTGAAATGTGAATGAAGTGTTGTGAACAATAATGAAAAGAAAAATTTGAAATGTGAATGGAATGTTGTGAACAATGAAAAGAAAAACAATGGCACCCACCACGTAATAATATACTAAAATATCATGCATGTGTAATAAATTAATATTTTTAGGCGATGCATGTAATGTAACGCGCTTTCTTTTATATAACCTGTTATATTTGTCATTTTGCAGTTTTTTCATTTATGCTTTGGAGTTGGTCTATGGTCAGATTATATATTTTAGGCAAAAGAAGGCAAGCCTAGCAAGGAGGGGGACCACACCAAAATCTCCTTAGTAGTTAACAAACCTAAAGTTAGGTTTACCTAACTTGTTTTGTACATAAGTAGCTCTAATACAGTCGAGGACATTAAGCCAAACAATTAAGTGATTAGAAGCTAAGCCCTATATTTTCTAATATGTCAGCATATTGATTTTCTTCTCTGCACGTGGGATGCAATGAAATTCTTTGACCTAGTTTTGTTGATGCAATTGTTCCATCTGTTTCTTAGCTTCCAGGGAACTACATAATTGTTCTTGGAACTTGGAAGCATGTGCCACCAAAGCAGAATCTAACTCAAGCCAAAGGTTGTTTCAGTTATTTTGATATGCTAGCTCAATAGCCCTCATTGACCTCTAGATCTTTTTTGATAGACTCTCTAATAGTTTTTATTGATCTTCCCTTTGGTATAGTTAGTAAAAAACACGTTAGTAAATAACATAAATATATAACTTAGTAAAAATAATGTTAGTTAGAAAAAAAAATGTTAGTTCGTAATAAAAATGTTAGTTACTTTGTACCAAAAAAAAATGTTAATTACTAAAAAAAAATTAGTTTAGTTAAAATGTTAATTAGTTCGTAGTAAAAATGTCCATTGTTTAAGAAAAATGGAGTTTAGTAAATATGATAGTTAGTTGTAAAATATTAGTTAGTAAAAATAGTGTTGGTTAGTTAGTAATTTTTTTTTTTGAAAACCAAAATAAAATAAATTAAAGGCTAAAATATGGTTTTGGTCCCTGCAAATATGCCTCGTTTTGGTTTTAGTCCCTGTAAAAAAAATTGTTGTTTTTGGTCCCTGCAAAATATTATTTTTTTGGAAATAGTCCCTGCAGGGACTATTTCCAAAAACAAAATATTTTGCAGGGACCTTTTACAAAATCAAAAGATTTTGCAGGGACTATTTCTCTAATAAATGGTTCAGTCATCATGTGCCACGTGTGCAAATTATCACAAAAGTGGAGCCAGGGACCAAAACCAAAATGAGACATATTTGCAGGGACCAAAAACAACAAAAATTTTTTGCAGGGACTAAAACCAAAACGAGACATATTTGCAGGGACCAAAACCATATTTTAACCTAAATTAAATCAAGAAGAGATCCTAACCTGTATAAGAAGTGCAAGGCTATTATAGGAACCAAGAGTGACTACAAACATAATTACAAACCAGACACCAAGGAAAAGGGGAGCAACAAAAACACTAGTTAGGAAGGGAAAAAAACGCTAGCTTGGTACTCCCTCCGTCTCATAATATTAGTCGTTTAAGGTTTGTGCATGATTATTATGGAAATCATTAATTGTGTTGATTTCAATGGTATAATCAGTAGCATTTACTAAAATACCCTTATTAATTGTAGTTAGTAGAGTAGTTAAGTTAGATGAAATTCAATAAATAAAGGTATAATAGCGGAAAAAAATAATAAATGCTACATTAGTATTGTAAAATGACAATTATTTTAAGAAAAAGAAAAAATGGTAAACATACAATAATTATGAGACGGAGGGAGTAACATAACTCCAGCATTGAGGGTGAAAAAATTATTGTGCCTTTTAATTTATTATTATTGAGCCCAAAAACACTACTATTTTTGTTGTTTTCCAAGAAAAAGTTACTATTATCAGCTGTTTTAACATGTGTAATGTTGCACATGTTAGACAAACTCTTGATAAAAAGGAGTAACAATTAATAAATTTAGAATCCCTTAAAAAAAAAAAAAAAACTTTAGAAGTTGTTTATATTATAGTTTATTTTAGGCTTATGTGTCTACTAGCACAAGTGTATATAGAACTGTGTGGGAAAGAAACTTATTAGTTATTAGAGCTTATTAGCTCCAATAAACTGTTTATCATAAGCTCTTATGAATTTGGACTTGTGAATTGTAGACACCCAAACCACAGAGAAGGTACAAGGTCTTTGTTCAAATATCTACATTAAGCCAAAAAAAAAGGGATGAGATTCTCATTTGTAAACCAAGCCAAAGAGCAAAGTACTTCAATAATAATTATAAGTAGTAGTCTTCTTTCAAATAATCTCTCATGTCCTTCCTCCCAAAAGCTTCTTAAAGTATTTTCCTTTTCCAACAATCAATTAGTTTTGCATATAAATACTTTCCTTAATCTAGAAAACTTGATGTAGCAACTACAACAATAATAACAATAATAGTAATATTATCAATATCAAATGTAACAATAGTAACAATAATATTGTCAATATTAAATACAACAACATTAACAAGCAAAGCAACACATTTTGTTATTAAACCACATAACATAGTACTAATCAAAAGGAAGACATGACTTCAGTCCTATGATAGAATTGGCCAGATGGACTTCCATTGGGAAGCAATGCTAGCTTCACAACACTAGCAGCACCTTCTTCAGCAGTTAAGAGACCAGTATTACCAGTTATATCTGTGATGACATAACCAGGGCAAATACTATTGATGCATAAAGTAGGAAAATTCTTAGCAAGAATTCTTGTATAAGCATTCATAGCAGCTTTAGACAAGACATAAGCACCACCAGTTTTAGGCCATCCTTTGCTTTCCATTGAACCTTCTTTGAAATCTTCTAGAAATTTCTTCAATACTTCATCCACTTTCTCTTCAGTTAGGTTATCAACATCACCAAAGACTTCTCTAGTCCATTCATTTTTTATTCTCTGGTTTTGATATGAATAAGCAATAAAACCTCATTTAAAATGAAGCCAAACTTTAGGAGACAATAATATAATTTAAGAAAATGTACTCTTTATAACGAAGCTTATTTTTCTATTGGTCATTTTGAAAATAAGTTCCACTTAAAATGATAGTTCTATCTGAATTTTATCGAATAAAAGAGTTTGAAAATAGAGTGTTACAGTGATGACAAAACGGCTTTTGACCGGTTGGTAAAGTAAGTACAAATTTTTTGCTTAGAGAGAATAGCAACTATAGTCTATGAAATTGCAAAAGTAAAACGACCGAGTTCTTGAAATAGAGATATTTCAAAATAATCCTTGAAATTGAAAAAATACCTTATTGCATCAATTTTTTGGATTGGTGAATTTAGCTTGTAAAATAGTCCAAAAAATATTAATTATGATTAGAGATTTTCAATTTCAAAGATCATTTTAAAATTTGTAATTATAAGACATAATTGCCCATCCCTACAATTTAAGACTAAATTAATGATTCACTTTCTATCTTTGTTTCCTAAGACATAATTACTCTTACTTTGTTCTATTCACACTAAAAACCTTAAGAATTGATTAACACAAGGACTAAAATATCTTACCTTTAACTTCCCTGTAGTGGATGATACATTCACAATCCTTGGTGAATCAGATAACTTTAGGAGGGGCAGAAGTGATTCAGTGGTTATTTTAGCACCATAATAATTTATTTGCAAACATTCTTCAGCTAACTCATATGTTTGAGTCACTGCCTTTTTCTTTTCATCTTCTGATAATGCCTACAAAGGCCAAATCACAAATACTCAAACCCAAAATATAAAACAATTACAACATTTATTTAAAGCTAATCACTTCCCATAATATACACTTTTATACATGGATGAGTTAAACTCTAATTATTTTTCAAGATAAGGTGTATATAAACCCACTTGGGTTGGTTTGGCGGTGTTGACTTGGGACCTTGAAGTGTGCTTCTTCTCAAGGTCTTAGGTTCGGTTCTGCCTGATGCCAATTTAGGTGGGCCAGTTTAGCTTCTTAAAAAAAGGTACAGAAAGGGAATTAGCCAAATAAAGGTGAAAACACCTACAGATACTTACTCTAGGGTTAGAGATAAGCAAACTAGCCAAATCTTTGTCATCAATTAGAGCTCCACTAATCCCTGCATTGTTAACCTGCATTGAACAAATTTTCTTAATGAAATATATACTTATACTAATAAAAATGAGAAGCATGATATTCTCTTCAAAAAAATGAGAAGCATGAGATTCCCTTCAATTTAAGTTATCAAGAAAATTCATCATAACTCAATTGACTAGATATAAATAGAACAATTATCAAGTTTGTTAAACAGTAACACAATGCAACAGAATACCTACATAGTAAAGACTATTTACACTCAGATATAGTTCTAATTGTAGCCAAAAATAAAAAGAAAGTTCCAATTGTAACAAAAAAGAAATCAAGTACTAATAAAACTATTGAGATAGCTATAGTTATCCCATCACACTAACAATAGTTATCTCACCAAAAACATATCTAAACACTCTTGTAACAAGCATGCAAGTATAGACAACAAAACTAAGGAATAAAAAAAGAGTGACTTAGTCAATTAATCTGTGACGAACTTTCATTTTAAAAAATGTAAAGGAGGACCAAATTTTTTATGTTACCAGAATATCAAGTTTGCCAAATTGGGATTTGACAAAATCTGCAAGAGTAGCTACACTTGCAGCATTTGCCACATCTAGTTGATGAAATACAACAAAATCAGATAAACCAGATGCTTTAAGTGTTTCCAATGCATGAAGACCTCTTTTCTCATCTCTTGCTGTAAGCACCACTTTGATTCCAGCTGAAGCTAATTGCCTTACTATCTCTAATCCAATTCCTTTGTTTGATCCTGTCACCACTGCAATCCTGGCAACAAACACAACCCACATGGTTTTAGAATATGGACGAATTTCATATACTTTAAGACTTAATCGATGGACTTTATATAATATAAGTACTGCATATTGAATTAGATAGAAATTTCATTTACTTTACGACTAAATTGATGTCTGTGATGCAATGCGATCACAATTGAGATCATATATCAGCTACATTTAACTGTAATTGTCGGCAATATTGAAGTTTGTGACGCAATCAAAACCGTTACAACCAATGAATTCTAAAACTTAAAAAAAAAAAGTTCTTTGCTATACCTTTCTCCAGTTTGTCCCATCTTTAGTTGGAATCTGTGCTTCTGTGCCGTGCATGTTGATTCTAAAGTGCTAGTGGTATATAACATGAGAAATTTTCTTGTTTTGGGAAATGGTTAAACTACACACAAATTATACTATTCCAAGTGAATGATTATTATTTGCCTCCTACCTCTCTATGCTTGTTTCTGTGACTGACATTTAAACATGATTATGAGTTATATTTAGAGATAGATTGCAGTGTATAGAAATGGACAGAGAGATCTCCGCAACCGCCTAACCATATTCTGCATCTGTCCCATTACACTTCAGCTACAACAGGAATCCTGGTTATCTAGCTCTTGGTGAAATGTTCATTTCTCAATCTGAATAATTGTTCGATTTTGACGTCAAAACTGCCTTCCTCAATGAACCAATTATGGATTTGAGGTAAATGGTGAAGAAGGAAATGTACTGACTCTATGAAAGTCATTGCATTTCTTAAAGCAGACTCTTTGAGCTTGCAATGAAAGTATAAATTCAGTTCTTATATGTGGACGATCTGTTCGTAACAAACACTAATGTAAAGATCATGAGTAATGTCGATTTTCAATTAGTGTGCGTGTATGTGGGCGATCTGCTCATAACAAACAGTTATGTAAATGAGATTCAGCAGTTCAAAAACAAGATGAAGTCTGAGTTTGATACATGTAAAGTTGGATTTTTCATGGTTTAGTTTAGGAAGGAAACAGAACCGAATTTTCACAAGTCATAAACTGAATTGAACCGTGAATGGTATAAAGGGTCGATCGATGCACCAGTTCTGTGGTTTTGGACCGAACCGTAATTACCTTTACAAAAAAGATAGAACTGATCCTTAGTGAACTAAACTGCACCAAATTGCTATCATTAACCTTTAATTAGGACTTTGAAAAAAACCAAAAACTGAACTAAATCAAATATCATGATTGTTTAAGGAAACCAAACTGAACTGAACTATAAAGAATCAGACTGTGACAAGTAGTTTACGAGCTGAACTTATGCTGTGGTTCGTTTTTTAGTTTTATTTTTCACCATCGTACTTAAGAGGTTCGGATTTTAATTATAACCATGCGCCAACACCAATGGAAGTAAACATCAAGATGGTGAATCTAACAACTACTAATCTCAAGATTGCATAAATAGTTATTTGATATATGCTAGTAACAACCAACTTTGGCTTATTGTTCTAAGCAAGTTGAATATAACCTCTATAATTTTGTTGCCTATAGTGATAGATATTGGATTGGAGATGGTGATGATTACAAATACACAACCAGTTTTGTATTGTCATAGGAAACTCAATTTTCACCAGAACGCCACAGAAGCATTTGATAGTCATTTTCTCAACTTGTGAAGCACAATATGTATCGGTTGCTTCATCTATCAGAGCGTAAGGGAGTGCATAGCAAGAAAAGATGTACATGAAGAACGTGTGAATCAAATAGTTGAAATCTTCATCTATCTGTTTGGGAGAGAAAATTATCAGAGCTTATTAGCTTATATAAGCTGTTTTTGATAATCTCCTTGAACAAGCTTATGAATTTGGAAGTATGAACTCTACACACCCAAAATACAGTAGGTACAAGGTCTTTGTGCAGATATCTGCATTCAAGCCTTAAAAAGGGATGAGTTCTCATTTGTAAACCATTGGGCCGGATACCGAGGTTAAAAGTAGTCCTCTCTGCTGGTGGATAGTGGGATTGATCTCACGATTTAGTCGACCATTGGTCCAGATACTGAGTTTAAAATAAATAAAGAGCAATCTTCTTCCTAAAAACCTTTATTGTTCCCTTCCTAAACTATTTTCTTCTTCCAACAATCTATTAGTTTTGCAGATAAACCCTTTCCTTAATCTAGAAAACTTGATATAACAACAATAGTAATAACATTGTCAACATCAAATGTAACAATAATAACAATAATATTGTCAATATTAAATAGAACAACAATCATAACGATCATAACCACAATAACAATAAAATCGACACATTTTGTTCTTAAACCACATAACATAGTACTAATCAAAAGGCAGAGACTTCAGTCCGGTTATAGAATCGGCCAGATGGACTTCCATTGGGAAGCAATGCTAGCTTGACAACACTAGCAGCACCTTCTTCAGCAGTTAAGAGACCAGTATTACCAGTTATATCTGTGATGACATAACCAGGGCAAATACTATTGATGCATAAAGTAGGAAAATTCTTAGCAAGAATTCTTGTATAAGCATTCATAGCAGCTTTAGACAAGACATAAGCACCACCAGTTTTAGGCCATCCTTTGCTTTCCAATGAACCTTCTTTGAAATCTTCTAGAAATTTCTTCAATACTTCATCCACTTTCTCTTCAGTTAGGTTATCAGCATCACTGAAGACTTTTTTAGTCCATTCATTTTGTATGCCCTGTATTTGAAATGAATATACTATAATACCTCATTCATTTTAAAGAGAAAATGTAAGAATGTGTTTTTATACAAAATTAGTGATTCACTTTCTATCAAGGTTACCTAACATATTGATGGCAAAATGACAGTATATCTAAACAATAAAAATTATGAGAAAAATTTCACTTTAGTCATCTATCTTCCTAAACAGTAGTGTTTACAAGTTTACTCTTACTTTATGATACTAACATTGATTGTATGAAAACCTTAAGAAATCATTAACACAAGGACTAAAACAGCTTACCTCTAACTTTCCCAAAGTGGATGATACATTCACAATTCTTGGTGAATCAGATAACTTTAGGAGAGGTAGAAGAGATTCAGTAGTTATTTTAGCACCATAATAATTTATTTGCAAGCATTCTTCAGCTAACTCATATGTTTGAGTCACTGCCTTTTTCTTTTCATCTTCTGTTAATGCCTGCAAAGATCAATTTATGAATACTCGAAGCGATTTTACAAACTGAATCATATTTAAAGACAATTGTTTGTCCAAACGAAACTTATTAGGGATGGAGGCTGTAGTAAAAGTCCATAGAAGCCAATAAAAGGGATTAAGAACTTCAATCATCAATTAAAGGTGAACCTAGATATACTTACTCCAGGGTTAGAGATCAGCAAAGTAGCTAAATCTTTGTCATTAATAACAGTTCCACTAATCCCTGCATTGTTAACCTGCATTTAACAATTTTTCTTCATTAAGTATTCATATACCATATGTAACAAAATGTGAAGCATGAGATTCCCTTCAAAGCTATTAAGAAAATTCAGCATAACTCAATTTGATTAAACAGTAACAAAATGTAACATAATACCTATATAGTAAAGTCAATTTACACAAAAATAAAGAAAAATAAAACATACCTAAACACTCTTGTAACAAGCATGAATGTAGAACAACAAAACGAGCAAGTAATAACCAAAGTTGCAAGCTGAGCATGCAAAAATTTTAGATTTTTTTCTCTTTTTATTTTAATATTGGTCTAGTGGCCAACACATACTCAAATAAACACATGGGAAGGTGAAAATGTGGTGACCAGGGTTTGAACCAAAGATTCCATATATAATGTCCTCACACCAAAACCATTAGGCCGTAACAACGAGGACACACAAATTTTTAATCGTTGTCCATTAGCCGATTAATCTTTGACTGAAGATCTCAACGGCAAAGAGGGTAGTTTGCTCTCATACTCTTCCATCAATCTTATATCAGATACACAATTCTTGATCTATCTCCTTATACATGTATTATATATCAATGGTAATTCTTTTAAATCCTTCAAGATTATCATGCAACTAAAATGCGACAAACTTTCATTATCAACAACAAAAAAGCGGAAAGGAGAACCAATTTTTGTATGTTACCAGAATATCAAGTTTGCCAAATTGCGATTTGACAAAATCTGCAAGAGTAGCTACACTTGCAGCATTAGCCACATCTACTTGATAAAAGACAACAAAATCTGAAAGACCAGAAGCTTTGAGTGTTTCCAAAGCATGAAGACCTCTTTTCTCATCTCTTGCTGTAAGCACAACTTTGATTCCAGCTGAAGCTAACTGCTTAACTATCTCAAACCCAATTCCTTTGTTTGCTCCAGTCACCACTGCAATCCTGCAAACAAATTCAACCCAAATGGTTTGATACTAGTTAATTTGTTAAAAGAAACTATCAATTTAGTCCTTAAAATGTTACCCTCTCTATATAGTTCTTAAACTATATAATTATGATGTGTTATTAAGATGTTCAAGATTAAATTGAAGAATTTTTCATATGATTTCGACACTAAATTGATGAATTTTATATACCATAAGAACTATTTATTATATTTTGTTATATACTTTATAGTATAATACAGGGGCTAAATTGGAGAAAAAATGACGACTAAAGTGATTTTTAGTTTATGTCAATTTTTATGTATGTAACCCTAGTGCAGCCACAATTGAAATAACATCAACCACATTCGGCCATGCATCTCTCTACAATAGTATACATATATTCATCACGATGGCCTATCGTGATTTTTTTATTTTTTTTCTTCTGTAAAATCACAGTAGATCATCATAATTCTAATATACCGATTATGATACCAAACATATCGAATAAAGTTTGCAAGGCAATCACAATTGTCACCACGACCAGAATAAAATACTTAAGCAAAATAAAGTTTGTTGGTTTAGTTAGTTACCTTTCTGCAATTGATCCCATCTTTAGTTGAAAGTTGAATAGAGAGAGAATAATGCTTCACTTCAGCTATAGCTCTGTGATTTCTGTACTTTGCATGTTGACTCAAAAGTGGTAGTCATCATATAACGATAAATTTTGTTGTTTTGGGAATGGTGAAACTACACAAAAATTGTACTTTTTCGAGTGAATATTAATTGCCTCCTACCACACTATACCCGTTTCTGTGACTATTAATTAAAGACTTTAAGGAAAGAAAGTTACATTTATTGTAGTAGTTTTTTTTTCTTTTTTTCAAGCAGTTACATGCTAGAAATTCATCCTCAATAAATAAATTTGGAGTTTGAATCGAAACTCAAATTCTACAAACGGTAATATTTTTTTAACTGAACTATGCTCACGATGATTTATTGTAGGTTTGGTTGTATGAACTCAGGAATAAAATTTATTCTAAATATTTAAAATTGATTTTAATAAGTTCAAAAATAATTGATTTTGTCTTTTATTTTGTAATTGATATTGATTTATTTATGCTCAAATATATTTTTCAACTCACTTATACATAAATATATTTAAAAATAAAATTATTTTATTTTTAATCAAAATCAATTTAAAAAATTTATTCACTTCAAATCAATTGTTGTCACCTCAAAATCAAACACACTGAAAATATATATAAAAATGGAAGTAGAATATATCAATTTAACACACTTAATAATTTCGGGTACCTGGTGGTTGTATATACATTATGGCTACAAAGACATTTGTACTAGGCCTCCATTTTTGGTAAATGAAGGATTGAAGGTATTCCCCACGTAAAACTAACCCTTCAAAATTACTAAATTTATTTAAGGTTTGGTGGCCTTATTTTCTATCCAGCAAGCAACTAACTGAGTTTTGGTAAGTATAAACTACTCTAATAAGTAAATTAATCAAAAGACACAGCTTAATTTACAATGTCTTTATTGTCAGGTTGAACACATTTATCCGATGATGTTAATGAAGTCAGTGATTCAATTCGCGTTCTTGCCGGATTAGATTGTCCTTATCGTGGTATATCTTTGATATTGTTATTGGAGATTTGTAACTTTATTGGTTGATTTCTAATTCATTCTATAGAAATTGTATCATTTCTTTCTAATCTCTACAATTATTGTGCTTAGACTGGTGTTACATACTTCCTCTAAGAAAAAATGTATTTCCAATGTTAAATGGTGTAAAATATTTAATCTCAACGTTGTAACTTTCTTAAATTAGTAGGAATTGAATTTGAAACGGTAAGATTTATAGCACTTGCGCATTTGACGCGCACCAACCACTTGAGCTAGACTCTGGTAACGTGTCTTATAATTTAAACAAACGATTACAATATAATAACAATCAAAATGAAGAGGCTTCGTTCCGAACATAGAAGTGGCCAGATGGACTACCGCTGGGAAGTAATGCTAACCTAACCGGATGAGCAGCACCTTCTTCTACCGTGAAGAAACCGGTATTAGCAGTTATATCGGTTTTGACATAACCAGGGCAAACACAATTGATGCAGAAGTTAGGATACTTCTTTGCAGTAATTCTTGTGTAGGCATTCATAGAAGCTTTAGCAATAGTATAGGGAGCTATAAACCTAGGCCAACCTTTTCTTTCTAAGGACCCTTGTTCAAAATCTTTGATAAACTCCTTTATTACTTCATCTATTCTCTCATCTGTAAGATTTTCAACATCACTGAAGACTCCTTTAGCCCACTCATTTGATACACTCTAATTTGACACAATAACCAATATAGATGATAATGACAAGTTAGTTAAAAAGGATTGGGTAAAAACATAATCTAAATAACAAAATATGTACCTATAAAAGCTTCGAAGAAAGCCTAAAAAAATACTACCTCCAGCAATAAATATGGAATCCTTCTTTCAAAAATAAATATCCTTTCAAAAATTTAGCTGTAATGATTATTTTCTTATCAACATACTCCTAGTTATATTATATAGTTTTCTATAATCAATAATAAATATTGTGAATATAAACTAATTTTCTCTCCCTGGATGGTATAATTATAAAATTAACAACAATTTTTAAAATAAATTAGTATTATCACAAATTTTCTTAGAGTATGTTTGGATGAGAGAACGTTTAGAGGTAATTTAATTTTTTTAGGAAAATTCAAATCCTTTTATGTAAATTCCATTGTTTTAATGATAATTTTGAGAAATTTAAAATGGTGAAAATTCGTGAAGTATTTTGTAAGTTCAATTCAGAGACCCCTCAAAATTTTGCAAGTTGTTCCCCATATTTTTCAAAAGTTTTTGAGATGACCCTAAAAAATTTCAAATTATAAATTGGACCATTTTTCAATAAAAAATTACAAATTGACCCCTCAAAATTTCAAAAATTACGAGTTGGCCCCTCAAGATTTTCAAAACATACAAATTGGCCCTTATTTTCCAAATGATAGAAATCTTTTAGTACTCTATCAAAACGAAAACATTTTAAAAAATGAATGCAATTCAACATAATCATTTAAATTGTCTATAATTCTAAATTCTTTAACATTACCAACTATCCCATCAAAACAAACACTTAATTCATGTGATTCAGTGAATAAGATCATATATTTAGAAACAGAAATATTATATTCGATTTAGTAACATCTCTCATAACAGAATGAGTTGGGGCACTAATTAGCTAATTTTCTATTTGGGCACCAAGCTTATTCATTCTTAAGAATTTATTTATATAAAAATAAGCTTACCTCTATCTTGCCCGCTCCAGATGATACATTGACTACTCTTGGTGAATCAGATAGTTGAAGGAGGGGAAGAAGGTATTCAAATGTTCTCTTAGCCCCATAATAATTTATTTGGATGCATTCTTTAGCTGACTCATATGTTTGTGTTACTGCCCTTCTCAATTCTTCATCAGGTAGTGCCTGCAAGATGAGTATAACTCAAAGATCAAAACCATTAAAGATGCTTCCAGAACAATTTTAACTTAGGGCCCGTTTAAATTAGCTTATATAAAACAATTTATGCAAATAAATAAGTTTTTATGTATTATTTATAAGTTTTTAAGGTAGTTCATGAAAAAACCGTTTATGAAGATACAATTTTCGTTAGTGAGAGCTTATAAATTAAAATAAAAGCATATTTATTTACATAAGTTATTTTTCATAAGCTCAAAATAAGCTCAAACCAAACGGGGTCTTACTTCACACATGTCATGACATCTTTAAATCATTAGTGCATTAGTGGTAATTATCGAGTAAAATGTTTAATGGAAAATATCAAAATTTGGTGCTTTGTTTGGTACTCCTTTGTCTATAAATAATAGAGTTATTTGATCACTTCACACATATTACAAAATATAAGTGAAAATAAAAGATAAAAAAAAATGGTTTTAAGTGTATTTCCATTATCATAAATGTAAAATGGAAGATATTAAATTGAAAGAGATGAATTTAGTATTAATTAGAGTATATAATTAAAAAAACAAATTAATATTATATTGAAAAATGAAATTGGTGTTTTGAAACAATTACTCCCTTATTCTATAATAGATGACCTATTTGAAAATGTACATTATTGACTTAACATATTTTGACCGTAGTTTTCTACTAATATACAAAGATAAGTAATATTATATATATAAGATGTCGTTGGATTTGTCTCGATGAATATTTTTAAAATATAAAAATTTTATAATTTTTTTTAAGAGATTAGTAATGTTATTTAAGATCATAATTATGCATTGATATGCGTGACAAGGTCAATTGTGCCACTTAATATGAGACAGAGTGAGTATTATTTTACAAATAACTTAATTACTTAATTATTTTAGGACAAAGGAAGTAACTAGGGTTGGGAATAGGCCAGGCCAGGCCATGCTTTGATAGGCCTGAGCCTGGCCAACGAAAAAATTTGCAGGCCTGAGCCTGACCTATGGCCTTTCATAGGCCTATTATTTTGGCCTGGCCTGACCTATTTAAAATTCTGGCCTGGCCTGAAAGCCTATTTACAGGCCTACTTACCATTAAAGTCACTAAACATTCCATTTTATCTACTTTTAAATAGGCTTAATAGACCTCAAAGCCTATTTCAGTGTAAGACCTGTGTATCACTACTATAAGGCCTTAAAAGCTTATTTCACTATAAAGCTTTAAAGTCTATTTAAAAAGTCCACTATGAAGCCTAACATGCATAAACAAGTCGGCCTATTAGGCTTCATAGGCTTTTTTGATAGCCTAAGCCTGGCCTATTTACTTAAATAGGCTTTTTAAAAAACCTAAGCCTAGCCTTTTTAATAAACAGGTCAGGCTTAAACAGGTCAGGCCATAGGCCCCTGTAGGCCGGCCTGCCCTATTCCCAACCCTAGAAGTAACAATATTTAATACAATTTTCGGTCGTACATGTACATAACTACATATGCATCTAGAAAAGTAGCAAATTGATATTTCTGCATATAGCATCTACAATGATAGTCACAGATAAGAACTCTTTTAATGGACCCCACATGTACATTAAAAAAAAAAACAACGATTCAATGACTCCAATGACAATACACTAACATGGACTCCAATGAAAAGTGCTTAAATATGTCTCACTAATTTTACATCATTATGTAAAAGTAATTTATTTATTAAATTATAAATTACCTCATAAAATATTATTTCTTTTAAAAATGGGATCAACTTATACATATTTTATTAATTTTTTTTAAACATGGGACCCGTTAGTTAGTCAGAATAGAAAAGATCTTTATATAGTTATTTGTTACTTAATAGATACTACTTTTTTCTTCAATAGAAGGTCCTTAACCGAAAAATGATCCTTATTAAATAAGGAATCCTTAAGGACCGCATTAAAGATGCTCTAATTGACTAGATTCATAACATGTGTTGATATATACTAACCCCGTTTGTAATGATGGCTGAAGTGAATAAATCACTATCTTTAATTTCAACTCCGCCAATCCCTGCATTGTTAACCTACACAATATGTACAAATTAAACATGAGCAATGCTATTTGTTACGATGGTTAACTAGAAGAAAGGCAAGAATTACACATGCCAAAAAAACAAAAACAGAAACAACATATATTAGTGGTTGGGAAATGCTTGTTATTACGGATCATTATTTAACGAAAAGTAAGAATGAATCTTCATCGTATTAACAAGTTGAATGATGAAGATTCATTCTTGTAATTTGTTAAATGATGATTCGTAATAACAAGCATTTCCCATTAAGAACATTGCTATTTGTTACGATAGGAAGATAAAATATTAATTTTCGGAGATCAAACTAATGACCTCTTTCTTAAATTTTCTTCAATGTCCTTTAGCTCATCAACAACGATACTTAAGCACGGCTATTAGCTCTAACCTATGAAGTTTGGATACTCTAAAATGATGATGTACTTGTATCGGATACCGATACTTCACGGATACTTGCTGATACGTACTCACCTAGTATTAGAATTGATTATTTTAATTTTTTTAAAAAAATTATTGGATAGTTATAGGATACTCCATGGATACACAAAAATACTTATAAAATACTTAAAATATACATATCCTAGAAAAGATGAAGGGTAGAAAAGTGTGACATTGTTGCGAAAATTCAGTGGATATGTATATAACTCAATTTTAGATATGCATTAGTAGAATTGTTTCTAGATAAACCACTAAAAATTATACTCTGTGGACGAAGGTAACGAGAGAAAGAAGATTCAATTAATCAATATTAGACAAAATTTGTATTGAATTCTTTTAATGATGCTTATGTTGATATCCCAACATTTGAATAAAAATATAATATGGTTTATAAGAAAACTTTACATATTTTTATTTTGATCACACGTTTTATTTTAAAAAAATTGTGACTTTTATAATAAAATAATAATGAAGAGTAATCAATGGTCAGTTTAAGTATATCTTAGCCATATCATATCTTAAATTTTAAAAATTTCACGTATCCGCATACTTGTATCGTATCATACCCGCATCTGTATCACATTTCTGAGCTTCATCGACTCTAACAAGTTGCAAATCAAATTTACAACAACATGACATCGTAAGACATAACTCCTGCTCCTATCTTATCCCTCAACCTCATGTTATCTTGTTTTCATTTTTTGTGGACCCCCAATACCATTAATTACAAGAACCAAAGAAATTCCAAGCCATAGAACATTGGAACTCTATCTTCCCTATCTTACGCATCTTCAATACTAACAAAACAACATATAATTGTTTTAAAAAATTCGTATATCGATCGAGCAAACACAGGCTTTGGGTGGAGAATGATGATGATGATGATAAGCTTAAAAATCCAAATCCTTAAGCACAGTAACATGCAATTGAACATGTGACAAACTTTTATTCCGGAAAAAAAAAAAAAAAAAGCATGATAAGAGGAGAACCAATTCATTTTTATTAAAAAGTGTCAATTACTATAGTTTTAAAATTGCTGACACTAATATTCAAATAATGTCGGATCGAGTTTTAAAAAATAAAATTCAATTAGTTTTTTTTTTGTCAAAAACTAATTTTTTTTGAAGGATTGTCAAAAACTAATTGAATTTTATTTTTTAAAACTCGGTCCAATATTAATTGAATATTTATATATCAAAACATGTCCATTTATTTTTAAAAATTGAGAGATCTCTATTCCAACATTGCATGTAATTACTCACCAGAATATCAAGTTTTCCAAATTGAGATTTGACAAAATCTGCAAGAGATGCTACACTTGAAGCATCAGCAACATCTAGTTGATGAAATACAACAAAATCAGAAAGACCAGAAGCTTTAAGTGTTTCCAAAGCATGAAGACCTCTTTTCTCATCTCTTGATGTAAGCACCACTTTGATTACAGCTGAAGCTAACTGCTTTACTATCTCTAACCCAATTCCTTTGTTTGCACCTGTCACCACTGCATACCTAAAAGGTAGAGAGGCACTAAGGATTAGTAAAAAATCTATAAGATTCAAAAACATGGTTAAGTATACACAAAAGAAAGAAATAATGAAAGTTTGTTACTACCTTTCTCTTGGTTCTCCCATATTTTGTTGGAACTCAAAAAGTGTTAACTTGGGAAATTTGAAGATGCTTTTCTGGTTCAAGATATATATTTTCTTCTCTTGGGAATCACTCAACCACACACGAAAATTCTAATTTGCCCTTCCATATCCTCCACACAACACAACATACTATCATTTTGACACCTTTATTTATATCTATATATATATATATTTTTTTTGTTTTCCGTAAATGTCTCGTTAATCCTATTTGAGACATTTCGAACATTAAATATGAACATCGCCTCGATAAAAATTCAAACTATGATTAGAGACATATCTATTTATAGTAGATTAGGGGTAAATGCCCCCACTAATGCTCCTAATATATTTATTTTTTTTGACAAAATGCTTATGGTATACTCCCTCCGTCCTAAAATATAAGCAAAAAAATTTCATATTCTTTGTATTAAAATATAAGCAAAAAAAACCTACTTTTATGCTATTATTATGTTTTTTTCAAACAAATCATCTTTTCCAATGTAAAATTAAATGCAAATTGCATTCAATTTGTTCACCTTTTTCTTTTCTCCATAATTTTTAACCAATGAGAATTATTTTTACATCTTTTCATGAAACTTATTCCAAGGAGAACACAAAAAATTATACCTCAAATCACTAAGTGTTAGTTTTCTTAATTAGTGTGAATTAGTGTTTTTTACTTATAAATTAGGACGGAGGGAGTATTTGTTAAGTCTTTGATATTTTAATTATACCCCCCTCTTAAAATAATAGGTTGTCTTCACCAGATGAAAATTTATACTATAAAAAGAGTTTCTATCATTAATTTTATAAAATCGAATGTGTAACTGCATTTGAGATGAAAATTTGAACCATATTTTTTAAATATAAAGACACACAAAAATCAAATTTAATTTATAGATACTAAGCAGTCTTTAATTTTTTTAACAATATAATATTTATAATCTTAAATATTTTGCTCAATGATGTTATTATTTTATCACTTTATGTCGTAAGTATTTGTCATTCTCTAGATGAAATCCAATGTGCTGACAGCCCAACTTGTTGTAACGGTGTCAATTAGAAGGGAAGATAAAACTGTGCATGTCAAATATTATAAGTTATCATTATGACTAAACCATTAATTGAAACTTCTGTCATTCACAGAAGGACCATACCACTAATCTTTTTAGTCTATTAATTAGCTAATTTAGGCTGCTATAACGGCCCCCGACATTGAGTTAGGCTACCACTGAGCAAGAAAAGAGCCATTAAAAATAGTCCCACATCTAGGGGCGGATCCATGTTGGAGCTATGTGGGACTATAGCTGCACATGCTTTTTTCCCCTTATTTTTTTTAATAGATAAAACACATACATCACATACGGACGGTAGCAACTGCAAGTGTTGAACGTGTTTTTTCAGCTATGAATGTTGTGAAGAGTAACCTATGTAATAAAATGGGTAAGATGTCCTATTAACAATTAACAATGATGTCATTTTAGCTCATTTTCAACAAATGTATAGGAGATGACTTTCATTGTAATGTAGTGTATCAAACAATGAGATAATAATATTTGCCGATTAAAAAAAAGGGTCTTGTTAATGAGTGCCCCGGACACTCTTTAAGCATACAAAAACAAGCAATTATTCTTTAAAAAAGTACTCCATCCATTCCTTTTTAAGTGTCACTTTTGGAGAAAAATTTTGTTTCTATTTAACTGTCACTTTCAAAGTTTAATGCAACATTAAATGTTGTTTTACCAATATTGTCCTTAGTTATTTATAGCGGAGAGAGAAATATATTAAATGAATAAGGTCATTATAGTAAAAGTATAGCTTATTGCATCAAAAGTAGTATCAATTGTTTATTGTCTTGATTTGTGTAAAATGTCAAAATGTGACAATTAAAAAGGAACGGATGTAGTAAAATATTTCGATTTCCACAGGGCCGTTCCTAGCGTTTCAGGGGCCTTAGACATAGTTTGAAAAAATGGGCCGTTACATAATACATCAAAACCTTTTTTAGTTTCTTGTTATGATTTTACTAACGCTTCATTTTTTTTTCTTCGCTTTTCACTATAGGATAAAAGGTTTTTTTAGGCAACATCTTTAAATAAATCAAAACTAAACAAAATACCATAGGATTAGAGAACAATAGCTTATGCGAAGTAGACTGAAATTTTAGTACCTAAATAGTAGACAGTGAATTTGGGACATCTAATGATAGTAAAACCAAAAAAATAAAAGTATATCAACACGTAATTAATTAAATTTTAGACATTTTGATACAAAATTCTCCAATGTTAAACCCATAACAACAATAATACTTGATAAAAAAAAATGTGTTAAAATTTTTAGAGTAATCTAAGATACAATAACTCATTTGTATACTACAAATAAATCATTCCTCTTCTTATATGCTACAAGTACCAAGTTTATATTACTATATTGATATAATTAAATTATTTTGGATACTTTAAAGGCAATATTAAGATTAATTTTTCTAATAGGCCCATTTTCAAGTAAAATATTATTCGTTTTGTTATGAAGATTCTTTCAATTTTCTGGATAACAAATATCACATATATTATATATTTTTAATATTAGTAAAACACATTATTAGGAAAAAAGAGCCCAAAAAGATATTAAAAAAATCTTGGCACATTATTAGAAAGAAATGGCCAATTTTTTTTGGAAGGGTGTATATAGAAGGCTTTGTTTTATATGGGGTATATATAGCAAATTGCATCAAAAAGGCCAAAACAATAACAGACTCTAGCCCAGATTTTCATATCAATGTTTCGGGCCTGTTAGTATATTTTACTAAATAAACCCCCAAAAAACCAATTCTTACTATATACACCCCCACCAATAATTTTTTTAGGGCCCCCTACCGGCATGGGCCCTAGGCCATCGCACTCGTGGCCTATGCCTAGGGCCGGCCCTGGATTTCCAATGCATTGATTACTCGTATTTTTATAAATACTTGCTATTTATAGGCCTTAAAGAGTGCCCCGGGGGCACTCGTTAACATTTCCCTAAAAAAATAGTTTGTATTATTATTTATTTAAAATTTTAGCTCCACATATACCTAAAGTTTGGATCCGTCTCTGCCCACATCAACCAACAGGTGTAGTATGATGTTGTTTATAAACTACAAGTGCCCCATTAAATTTAAGTTGGAGGTAACCTAGGTTAACATATTTCTTGTCAACCTATGAACAACTTCAATCTTTTTTGTCTAAATTTATGTCTTTTAGTTTCCATAGTGTTTTAATGCAAGATTATTTTCTTAATTTAATATTATTATATTTGTAATCATATAGAAAAATTCTTCAACTTTTAATGTGCTGCCTAAGTTTTATGTATTTATCATGTCTCTTGTTAACATTCTGTTGTTGCCTAAGTTTTGGTCATTCGCGGGTTTGCTTGAGATATTGTTAAATTTATCAGTCCTATTGTAAACTTTCGATTAGTTTTTTTTTTCTTTTTCGATTAGGTTTAGTAGCCATAAAAGTGGAGCTTTGGAGTTAATAGGAATCATTGGTGTGGCAAGTTGATAGTCTCAAATACATTATATTAGCCTGCAAAATTCTGCAGAATTCGGGTTGGATATCTGCATTGGCGAACGGCTTGGGGCAATGGCCATGTTGCCGATGGAAGGGTTTCATAGTCCATAAAATCGTACAATACATATTATATGAATCAAACTAACTAGTGCTGTAAGGAAATTGTTTAAGGAATTAAGAAAAAATGAAAATTTGTCTTGGAGATACAAGTCAAACATCAATCAAAGTATTAAATACATCATTTTCTCTACAAAAACTACCAATTTGGATTACGTAAACACTACCCTAAGGACACTTGTGAACATTCTCTAAATAATATTAATCAAAATGAAGCGATTCCGTTCTGACTATAGAAAAGGCCAGATGGACTACCTTTGGGAAGTAGTGCTAACCTAACAGGATTTGTAGCTCCTTCTTCAACTGTCAATATACCAGTATTAGTAGTCATATCAGTCTTAACATAACCAGGGCAAACACAATTGATGCAGAAATTCGGATATTTCTTTGCAAGAATTATTGTATAGGCATTCATAGAAGCTTTAGCAACAGTATAGGCAGCTGCAAACCTAGGCCAACCTTTACTTTCTAAGGAACCTTCTTCAAAATCTTTGATAAACTCCTCTAACACTTCATCTATTCTTTCTTCTGTAAGGTTTTCAACATCACTGAAGACTCCTTTAGCCCATTCATTTGATACTAACTGATATGACATCAATATCAATGATAATGCGAATTTGGTCAAAGGAAATTGAGTACAAACGTAAACTAAATACAAGCAAGCTTAGAAAATTTAAAAAATTACAAGTTAGGCTCAATCAAAACTTTAAAAGTAGATCATAAATGTACTTATTAGCTTACCTCTATCTTGCCCAAAAATGATGATACATTGACTACTCTTGGTGAATCAGATAATTGAAGGAGGGGAAGAAGGTATTCAAATGCTCTTTTTGCCCCATAATAATTTATTTGAATGCATTCTTTAGCTGACTCATATGTTTGTGTTACTGCCCTTCTCAATTCTTCATCAGGTAGTGCCTGCAAGATGAGAACAACTCAAAAATCAAAACCCTTCTAGATACTCTTAAGACCAATAAAAATATCCCCGTCCTAAAAACAAGACTATTCAATATAATAAACATATAAAAACTTCCATTTTCAAATTTCAGAAGACATATAGACTAGTACTTCTCATATATCATGTCATTTTTATGTAGCGAGGTGGTTTATTCATAGGAAAGGGAGAAAACCAATGCTTTTACTTTGGCTTTGTGGGTTACAATGAATATATCATGACATTGTTGTTAAAAAAGATATAAAAAAATATCATGACATTTATCTTGTGGAATGATGGTAAGGTGGCTACAAAACCGTTGGATATCCACTTGCAGTCAGATCCAACGGTTTTGAAACTATTGCATCAGTTCAACCACTTGCATTGGTGCCGCCACTATAGAGAATCCATACTCCACCCATAAACATATCATCGTGGCTGCAAGACCAAATAAATTAAAACACCCAATATATTTCATGATACTAAAGATTCTCTTTCAGAATTAGGTTGACGTTGAACATTGTTTATAAGAATGTCATAGTACTACATATATATGACCAGAAACAATAAGAATCTTCATTGTACTATTGTTAGTTATCAAGGGAAATAATGCTTAATGGGAAATATTGAAATTTAGTGTTTTGGTTGGTAAAAAATCTTAACACAATTTCTAGTACATATGCATGATGGAAGTTCAAATTGATAAAAAAAAAAAAAAAAAGTAGCAAATCGATCAACATCGATTCAGTGTAGACGCAATCAACTTTAAAACTTTTATTACACAATATAGGTAAGTTTCAAATTCGTATATACTAACCCCACTCGTCATGATTGCAGAAGTGAATAAATCACGGTCTTTAACTTCAACCCCGCTAATCCCAGCATTGTTAACCTACATGATACAATCTTTATTCAAGAAATATATACAAACAACATGTATCAACTCTAACTAAGAAACTTATAATGACTTAAAAAAAAATTATCAAGCTGGTTAAATGGAAACTAGTCTAATTAGTACTAAAATAAGTATTATCAACTCTATGAAATGCGACATTTTTTTAATTTCAAAAGAATATATTAACACCTAGAAAAAGAACACAAACAATCTTGGGATAAAAGAAGGTATTATCATGTCTCATCCTCAACACTACCATCCACATCTCTCCGAGTGAATATCAGAAAAAACTCTAACTCAAACCTCATGAAAGAAGGTATTTTCCATCAAAGTCATGGGTGGTTTGGGAATCGGGAGAGTACCCAAGGGTGCGGGTCCCTTTACCATGCCTAAGGGAATGAATTGCATAAATGAACTACAATAAATAAAAAAGTGGAATAGCACGATGAACTCTCTGACTTGCAATGGAACCTAAAGAAGATTGAAAAAACTATAGAACAATATTTTAAATCATGCAAATGGAAAATTTAATGTAGCTGTATTTGTTTTTGTTAAATATAATATCAAGTGAATTTGTGTTTCACTTTAGTCTAATGTGTAGAAATTTCAAAATGTGCTATATATTTCTTCAGTTACTAGTGTATCTATTCATTAATGGGTTAAATATGTCTATACATCTCATAAATATGTCTCCACACAAAAAAAAAAAAAAAAAAATCAATTTTTAGGTGTGTGTTCACATGGGAAAGGTTAATCATTTCCCACCATGGGAAAGTTGGATTCAATGATTAGATTAAGTGAAGAACATATTCTTAACATGTTCTCTCAACACTAGATTTTTCTTCACACTATCTTCCAACAATTTAAAAATTCTGAAAATTAATTTTCAGAAATTAAAAAAATCGAAAAAATATAAAAAAATTCAGATAAATTTTTTTTTTTTAAATTTTGTAATTCATTAATTGAATGTTAGAATTTTTTTTTTTGAAAAAAAAATTATTTCAATAAAAATAAAATTTTGGAAACTAAGACAAGTTTTTATTTTTCTAAAAAGAATATATTTTTTAATTTCATAATAAAATAAATATCCTAAAAAAAATATTTTAAAATTGAAGTTTTTTATTTTTCTAAGAAAATAAAATTCTGGAAAATAAGGTTTTTGAAATAAAATTCTGGAATTTTTTTTTTCATTTTTTCAAAAAAAAATTCTAACATTCAATAAATGAATTACAGAATTTTAAAAAAAATTATCTGAATTTTTTTCGATTTTTTAAATTTTTAAAAATTAAATTTCAGAATTTTTAAATTATTGGAAGATAGTGTGAAGAAAAATCTAGTGTTGAGAGAGCATGTTAAGAATATGTTCTTCACTTCATCTAATCATTGAATCCAACTTTCCCATGGTGGGAAATGATTAACCTTTCCCATGTGAAATGCCACCCAATTTTTAATCCTCATAATTTATAAAAATAAGATACTTCTGTAAAACTATTAGCACACTCTTGTATATAGTGTCAAGGTCGTTGTCTAACATGCACAAAATGATCTTACACCATGCATGCGTACATACATGTCTTTTTCATCATTGGATCAAATAATTACAATAAATTTTATTTGATTGAATGGTGGTATTTATTGATCTAACAATGGATACTAATTTTATGGTGCATGACTTGTTTCATTTATGCACCATAGAATCCACCAATATAAAGACTAAAAAAGGTTAAAAAATTTAGATGGACTAAAATCAAAAGATTATTTTTTTCACTAAAACATATTTAACACTTGATTAAAGTTTCTTGTTACCAGAATATCAAGTTTGCCAAAATGGGATTTGACAAAATCTGCAAGAGATGCTACACTTGAAGCATCAGCAACATCTAGTTGATGAAATAAAACAAAATCTGAAAGACCAGAAGCTTTGAGTGTTTCCAAAGCATGAAGACCTCTTTTCTCATCTCTTGCTGTCAGCACAACTTTGATTCCATCTGAAGCTAACTGCCTTACTATCTCAAATCCAATTCCTTTGTTTGATCCTGTCACCACTGCATACCTGAGGAAGAGAGACACCAGGATAAGAAAGATCTAAAATATTATAAAAAAACATTTTTTTGGATATGATAGAGAAAGTTTGATCATGCTACCTTTTTGTTGGTTCTCCCATCTTTAGTTGGAACTTATTGGCAATGTTGCACTTGGGAAATATGAAGGTGCTGTTAAACAAAGAGATATTTTCTTTTCTTGGGAATTCCTTCCCCACACAAATTCTAATTTTGCTTCCTTTTCTTATCCTCCATAGTCTACACGACAAGACATCATATCATTTTGATTTGGTTTTCGGATTTATCTATATCTTGTTAGATTAATTTAAAGGTCTTGTTAACCGGTGTCTTTGAGACACTGGGAAAACTAAAGAATAAAGTTTTAAAGTGAAAATAATATTTTTTATGCTTTTGAGATGTTGACAGCACAAATTCCAATGCAACACTTACTACATTTGATTAATATCAGTGCCCCGGGAGCAATGGTTAAGTAGAATATAGTCAAATAAAATTATGTAGAATTAAATAAATTTTTTATCCTTATAAATATAGTCAAATATGAGCACATACTTTTAGTCCTTGTAAAATTCAAATATGTTTAGATGTGCTTAAACCTTTAAACTTTTAATGTTTTTTACATACTTTTTTTAGAACATTATACAAAGTTCATTTACAAAAAAATTAGTTAAAACTTTGATATTTTGGTCCAAATTTTTACTCCCTCCGTCCCAAATTGTATGTCACTTTAGAAAAAATATTTGTCCCAAATTGTATGTCACTTTAGAATACCAATGAAACATTAATGTTATTTTTCATATTATATCATTAACTATTTATTACTCTTTCTTTTTTCAATTCTTTCATTTATTCTTTCATTTATCTTTCCCATATCATTTATTAAGGATAATTTTGTAAAACAACTCATAATATCTCTTTCCCATACAATATTAATTACATTTCTTAATATGTGTGAAATGTCCAAAACGTCATACAATTTGGGACGGAGGGAATATTACTTTTAATTTTGAAATTTTGGTGTTTCAAAAAATTCACATTTAATTCATTGAATGTTAAGAATATATATATATTTTTTTTATAAAAGAGTTTCTTATAAACTTCTTAACATGTTTGTAAAAAGTCATTTAAAAATTTAGTAGTTTAAATATAATTAAACAAATTTTAATTTAAGAAGGACTAAAATTGTTTATTGAAATTTTTTATTGAGATCAAAACATGTCTCTTTTTTATTATGAGTACTAAAAACAAAATTCGCTATATTTATTTGGATTAAAAACTTATTTAACCTTATTATATAATTTGCTTAAAGTCAAGGCAGACCTCAATGCTCAACGAACACTAATAAAAATACTTACAAATCCTTACGCTGACAATGAGAGTTGAACTCACATACTTGTAGAGTATGAATCAACTCCTTATCAACTGAGTTAACTTTATTGACAAGAAATTAAAAACATCAATTGATATCAAGTTGAACTTTTAAAATTTTGGTATATCAAATAACTTATACTCCCGTCATAGTAAAATAACTGAGTTTATTTTTCATATTACACATATTAAGAAAATATATATAAGTGAAAAAGAGAGATGATTTTGAATGCATTGTCCAATATTGGTGCATTCGTTATCTATCATTGTCAAGTGTTGCTAAAAGTTTGTTATTTGTTTGGAGGTTTCAAATCAATAAGATTCCGACTAAAGATTACTTGGCATGAAGAAGAAGAAGAATACTGAATTCTAACGTTTTGTTATTTCCATGTGGTTGTGGTAAAGAGTCGAATAATCATCACTTATTCTTTAATTCCGATTTTTTTTGGTCAAATTTGGTATAGTCTTTTTAATTGTGTTCACTCAAAAAATATCTATTTGCTTGCTCTCCAATATTGTTGTCCTCATTTGTTTAACAATGATGTCCAATTTTGTTTTCAAGTGATTTAGATGGCTTGTATTTGGATTATATGGAAAGAGGAAAATTTTATTGTTGTTATTAATGTTTTGTCTTGCTTTTTCGTTTATGACTTTTTGTATTATATTCTTTTGCCACATCTTGTGCTTGATTTGCGTGACTGTCCACATTAATTCGAGAGTGTTATGGATGCAGTTGGGTCTTTCCTCGTGTGCTGGCCTTCCTTGTCTCAAATGACTTTTATAACTAACTTTGATATATATGCTTCAACAGATTGTTGAGTTGTTAGATCAAGATTGGATAGTTCGTCAGTGTACCTACTTCTTGGCCAATGCGGATTCACATACAACAGATGCCTTTTGTTGTAGGTTCGGGGTTAAGATCCTTGCTCCATTTGGATTCTTTAGGAGCTCCGGCCTGAGATTTTGCTTTATTTTTTTCCTTTCTTTCTGTTGTTTTGGTGGGCGTCGGCCTTAATTTCAACAAAAAAGACGGTCGTGATTAACAAGCAATGAAGTTTATTTATAATCCATAAAACCGTATGATGAGTCTTGTTAACGAGTATCCTCGGGGCACTCTTTAAGTATACTAAATTAAGTAATTATTCTTTAAAAATGTAAAAGTTTTCAATTTCCAATGCACTGATTACACAAATTTTTATAAAAAGTTACTATTTAAGATCCTTAACCAGTGCCCCGTGGACACTAGTTAACATTTCCCTATAAATAACATGAATAGTTCACGCCAACAAGCTTTCTAATGACATTGTTTACGGAATTCAAAAAAATAAAAAAAAATGTCTTGGAAAAATAAGTCAAACATTTGATCGAGTATTAAACCGATCACTTTCTATACTAAAGTTCCCTATTTATATTGCTTAAACATTGTCGTAAGGATACTTATTAGCATTCTCCATATAAAATCAATCAAAATGGATAGACTTCATTCCGGATATAGTAAACGCCGGATGGACTACCATTGGGAAGCAGTGCTAACCTAACAGGATGAGCAGCACCTTCTTCCACTGTGAAGAAACCGGTATTAGCAGTTATATCGGTTTTGACATAACCAGGGCAAACACAATTGATGCAGAAGTTAGGATACTTCTTTGCAGTAATTCTTGTGTAAGCATTCATAGAAGCTTTAGCAACAGTATAGGCAGCCAAATATCTAGGCCAACCTTTTCTTTCTAAGGACCCTTCTTCAAAATCTTTGATAAACTCCTTTATCACTTCATCTATTCTCTCTTCTGTAAGATTTTCAACATCACTGAAGACTCCTTTAGCCCATTCATTCGATACAAACTAATTTGACATCGATAATCAATATTAGAGATAACGAAAATTTAGTTCAAAGGAGATTGAGTAAAAAACATAGCAAAAAGTATACTATAAAAGTTCAATATATAGTTAAGAACATCAATATATAGCAAAAAGTACCTCTATCTTGCCCAATCCTGATGATACATTGACTACTTTTGGTGAATCAGATAATTGAAGGAGGGGAAGAAGGTATTCAAATGTTCTTTTAGCTCCATAATAATTTATTTCTATGCATTCTTTAGCTGACTCAAATGTATATGTCATTGTCCTTCTCAATTCCTCATCAGATTGTGCCTGCAAGTTAAGAACATCGATGTTGTTATTTTCGGATTTGTCATTTGAGGGTTAATCCAATGGAATGTATCATGACATTTTTATTTTTTTAATAGAAACGAAAAGGATCTAAGTCCTCTACAAAACCGTTAGATTCCCCCACTTGAACTCGGATCCAACGGTTCTGCAATCGTTGCACTGGTGCAACCACTGCATGGGTGCTGCCTCTACAAAGAATTCATACCCAAACAATAAATATATCGCCTTAGGCTGCAAGACCGGAGAAATTAGGATAGGAGGATATTAACAAAATCCCAACACATTAATCAATTCCATGATACTAAAGAGTACTAATAAAATAGTGCCAGATCTTCAATATTAGGTTGTCATTGAACATTTTTTATCAGAATGCCATAATACTACTCAAAGATATGATCAGAATCAATAAAAACCTTCATTGTGTTACATCTAGTAAAATGATGCTTAATGGGAAATATTGAAATTTGGTCAAAGTTCTTAATATAATGTCCAGTACATATGCATGATGGATGCTTAAATTGATCAAGAAATGAATGAAATTGAGGATCCATTCAGTGCAGGGTTGCATCAAGTTTCAATATTTTTCTGCATCTACAATTGACTAGATTCATAACATGTGTTGGTATATACTAACCCCGTTCGTAATGAGTACTTGACTGTATAAATCACTGTCTTTAATTTCAATTCCGTTAATCCCAGCATTGTTAACCTACAAAATACAATCTTTGTTAGACGAATTATATACAAAAAACAAATTCATTCAATGAAAATTCCATAAGGATTATAAACTGATCGAAACAAAAGTGTTTGGATAATCTCCAACCCCTCAACGGAAAAAACAATTAGTAAAGCCTGACAAGATATGAGAATCACTAAACAAAGAGAAACTAGGTTAGCAAGGTCTTCTGTCCACGGTCCATGACAACAAAATGTGAGAATCCACAGTTAACTACCGTTGTATACTCGTTTCGACTAAAAAAATTCTCAGTAATGTCAAAATTAATCTCCTGTTCATATCAAACTGACTACTTTTTATCTGGACCGTCGAAGGTGAGGAGGTGGTGAGTAACACGAGTCAAACTCCAATGGATAGGGGGAATAAACCTCCACACACGAGGAGAGGGAGTCCGGAAAACGGGAGGAAAATGGCCCAAATAGGGCACGCCAGCCGATTAGGAATAGTATCTTGATTTCAGCATTTCAATCTCTATTCCCTAATTTTTTGCCATTTTAATGTTTCAGCATTTCATTTAGTAAAAATAACATTCATCTAATGTATGTTTTCGGTGTCTGTAAGAATACAAATAGAGAAACAAGTACAAAATATCATGTTTGTAAAAATAACATGCTTAATTGTATCTTGGTTTTTTAAAACAAGTACAAAATAGGACAAGTAGAGCATTAATTATTAAATTTTAACCCTTACCAGAATATCAAGTTTGCCAAATTGAGATTTGATAAAATCTGCAAGAGAGGCTACACTTGCAGCATCAGCCACATCTAGTTGATGAAATACAACAAAATCAGATAAACCAGATGCTTTGAGTGTTTCCAAAGCATGAAGACCTCTTTTCTCATCTCTTGCTGTAAGCACCACTTTGATTCCAGCTGAAGCTAATTGCCTTACTATCTCTAATCCAATTCCTTTGTTCGATCCAGTCACCACTGCATACCTGAGAAAGAGGAAGAACACACAAGGATTAGAATATCAATAAGACTCAAAAACATGGTTGGATATGTCAACATCTTCTTATTGCGAGGGTCAGGTAACTCAACTGGTTTGAGCTAAGAGTTACAGGAATTGGAGGTCCCAGATTCAAACTCGAGCGAAGTAGGAAAATATTAATCTAACAATTAATTATTAATATTGGTTGTTTCAAAAAAATATCTTCTTATTAACATTGATCCTTTGGTTTGGCCTCACCATATCCATCAACCTCAACACCATGAATATACATAAACTTGAAGAAGTCACACCAAATACAAGAAACCATCAATTTAGTCTCTATAGTATTTGACATTCCATCAACTCAATCCTAAAGTATATGAAAATCTGTTAATTTAGTCTCTAATATCTTAATAACATGAATTAAATTGATGGATTTTATATAATTTATCAACTTTTTAATTATATATATATATAGTTTGAAACTAGATTGGAGTTGAAGTTATAGTTTAGTAGTAAATTGATGGCTTATTCCACAAAATATATCAATCCAACAATGAACAAAACAAATCAGATATAAGTAATATTCAGAGTAAATAAAATCATAAAAAAAAACAAATATATATCAACTTTGAGTAATAACAAGGAAGATTTTCCTGATCAGGAAAGGTGTGGGGTCAACGGATACAAAAGAGGAAAGAAACATAGTACATAGTACTTACCTTTCTCTATGTTCTCCCATCTTTAGTTGTACTTTGGAAATTTGATTAAAGAGATATTTTTTTGTTCTATTTTGTTACTAATGTTGTCTTTGTGATAGCTTAATGAAGATGAAGATGTGTCGGTAATTGACTAATTGAGAGCAACAACACACACGTGGATAAATAAAATGATGGTGTCATGAGATAGGGAAAATTCTATAAGTTAAATTCAAATTTACGTTAAGGTTACTGAGTGTAAAATATTCGATATCATATGTATAGTTGGAATATCTATGATTATAAAAATGAAAATATTCGATATCATGTGTATAGTTGGAATATCTATGATTATAAAAATGAAAACAACAATGAAAAAAGTCAAACATATCTTTAACTTGCCTTTTTTAGGTTAACTAGTGAAAGACTAGTGTTTTTGCACGGAACATTACGATAATTATATAAAAAATAGTTAAATTGTTAATATTAAAGAATGTTTATAGATATTAAATAAAAACTATGAATATTAATGTAATGTTTCTATTAAATATTATTCTCTTATATATATAAAAATTTATTAAATAGTTGAGTCATATTAGTTATGGATCATTAAGCAACGATTGTGTGTGTGTTTGAGAGAGCGAGAGAGAGATATCACATCTCCATCAAAATTTTAAGGCATTAGGTATACGTGTCACCTTTCATATATATTCATCATTTTCTCCATTCACGGACGATGTGAGACTAACCACTTCCACTTGAAACAAACAATCTCATGCTTAAGTATGATCTCACATCCTATACTTGATCCAATGCTAGGATCCACTCTCGTTCTCCCACCGATTCAAATCGCACCTTAACAGAGACGTATCCATATCGGATACCGATATTTCATGGATACTCTCGGATACGAACCCACGAAGTATCAGAATTAAATATTTTAATTTAAAAAAAAATTATCGGATACTTATAGGATACTCCACAAATACACCAGTGTACTTATAAGATATTTCCCATATACGCATCCTAGAAAAAATAAAGGGTGAAAAAGTGGACAATGTTGTGAAAATTCAGTGGAGATGTATATGATTCAATTTTAGATATGCATCACTAGAATTGTTTTTTGATGAACCGCTTAAAATTATACTTACGAGAGAGAGAAGATTCAACTAATCAACATTGGACAAAATTTGTGTAGAGTTCTTTTAATTATGCTTTTCTTGATATCCCAACATATGAATAAAAATATAATATAGTTTATAAGAAAACTTTACATTTTTTATTTTGATCACATGTATTATTTTTATAATAGTATAATAATCAAGAGTAATCAATGCTTATTTTTATAATAATATAATAATCAAGAGTAATCAATGCTTATTTACATGCATATAAGATTTGGTATAAAAAATTTGTTAACGTATCTTAGTTGTATCGTATCCTAAATTTTAAATAGTTTGCGTATCCACGTACCCATATCATGTATCCCGGCTGCATAGGTCAGGAGCAACAATAAGTCAATGCTCCATAACCAGAAGAGAAGGTGCGGCATCTCTACGCTAAATTGAAGGCATTAGGTATAGGGTCCCCTCTCGTATATATTCCATATTTTATTAATTCATAGTTGGTGTGGGACTAATCTCTCACAATTGAACTCAACAATCCCCCTCAAGTATGAGTCCCCCACGTCATTTACTTGCATCACCATCATTATGAACAAAACATACCTTTTCTGACTACTTTGTCAAGAAGACTTTCGATACAACAATCCAATACCGGGATCCCCCTCCCGCTCTCCCACGAAGCTGAATCAGGCTCTAATTGTCTCCTATTAGATTTGAACTTATGACCCCATATGCAACAGACAAACTAAACAAACACACCTTTAAAAAAAATCTTAAGAGGCCTAAAAAAAGAGGCTTGAGCTATCTTAAGCTTGAATCAGCCCTGCCTCCACTTTCTGTATTCCGATGTTGTTGAACCCTGGCTAGGACTAACATGAGTATGCTTTAAGAAATTCATAAAAGGAATTGTGTCATCAAAGTACAAATCAAATATTTGTAATACAACGTTTTCTACAAAAAAGTTTCTTCTTTAAATTGCTTAAACAATGCCATACAAACACTTATTAACACTCGCCAAATAATATCAATCAAAACGAAGAGACTTCCTTCTGGCTATAGAAAAGGCCAGATGGACTACCATTGGGAAGTAGTGCTAACCTAACAGGATCTGCAGCTCCTTCTTCTACTGTGAAGAGACCGGTATTAGCAGTTATATCGGTTTTGACATAACCAGGGCAAACACAATTGATGCAGAAACCAGGGTACTTTTTTGCAATAATTCTTGTATAGGCATTCATAGAAGCTTTACCAACAACATAGGCAGCTGCAAATCTAGGCCAACATTTTCTTTCTAAGGACCCTTCTTCAAAATCTTTGATAAACTCATTTATCACTTCATCTATTCTTTCTTCTGTAAGGTTTTCAACATCACTGAACACTCCTTTAGCCCACTCATTTGATACACACTGATTTAACATAAATATCAATGGTATTTAGTTAAAGGAAATTGGTTAAAAACATAAACTAAATAACAAAGTATACCTATAAAATTAAAAATTACAAGTTAGTTTCCTCAAAACTTAAAAATATGGTGAACATTTAAGTAATTTGGTGTTAGCAGAGTCCATTATGTACTTTTACTAGAAAAAGTTGAGTTTGATGTGAAAATTAAAATCTGAAAAGCATGAAATGTATCACTAAATTTAATGACTACAGAATAAGAGACGAATTTCATTTTTCTGGTGTTCGATTTTGTAGGGGTTTTTTAAACACGATAATTACAAGCTTATTCATTATGAAAAATTTATTAATGTACATATTAGCTTACCTCTATCTTGCCCAAAAATGATGATACATTGACTACTCGTGGTGAATCCGATAACTGGAGGAGGGGAAGAAGGTACTCAAATGTTCTTTTAGCTCCATGATAATTTATTTGAATGCATTCTTTAGCTGACTCAAATTTTTGTGTTACTGCCGTTTTCAATTCTTCATCAGACAGTGCTTGCTGCAAGGTGAGAGAACCAGTCAAAACTCGAATAAAACCATCATAGATGTTCTTAAGACCAACAAAAATATCTCTGTCCTAAAAACAAAACACAGTTATTCAACATAATAAACATAGAAAAGCTTCCAACACAGTTTAAAATTTCACAAGACGAGTAGTAGTACTTCTCATATTTCATGACATTTTCATGCCGTGACATGGTTTATTCGTAGGGAAAGAACAAAATCAATGCTTTTACTTTCGGATTTGTGGGCTAATCCAATGAAATTTTTTAAAACTGTTTTAATACTTCTCTTATCTACAAAAAGTAAAATATGACATTCATCCTGTACAATGATTGTACGGTGGCTACAAAACCATTGGATACTTAAATCCAACGGTTTTAAATTATTGCACCGGTGCAATTACTTGCATTGGTGCCGCCACTACAGAGAATCCATACTCCATCAATGAACATATAACCCGTGGGTGCAAGACCAAAGAAATTAAGACAAATCTTCAAAATCAGGTTGATATTGAATATTTTCTATCAGAATATCACAATGCTACACCAAGATATGATCAGAATCAATAAAAATGTTCATTGACTGACACTGAAATTTGGTGTTTTGGTTGGTAAAAATTCTTAATACACAATTTCTAGTAAATATGCATCGTGCACATTGATTCAAGCTTCAAACTTTTTCAGGATCTGTTATTCACTTGATACAAAACATAGGTCAATACTAACCCCATTCGTAATGATTGCTGAAGAGAATAAATCAGTGTCGTTAACTTCAACTCCGCTAATCCCGGCATTGTTAACCTACACGAAACAGTCTTGGTACATAAAATACATACAAACAAACAAAGTGTATCAACTCTAATAATGAACTTTTAATGATTTTAAAGAAAATTATCAAACTGGTTAAATGGAAAATAGGCCTGATTATACTAAAATAAGTAAGTAAATCTATCAAATGCAGCGTGACATTTTATACGACTAGGGTGGGGATGCTAAGGACTCCCCCCACTCCTGCTCCTCAAACCCATATTACAGAACATAACATGTGGTGTATTAATTATTAAATTTCAATGTTACCAGAATATCAAGTTTGCCAAATCGAGATTTAACAAAATCTGCGAGAGAGGCTACACTTGCGGCATCAGCCACATCTAGTTGATGAAATACAACAAAATCAGATAAACCAGATGCTTTGAGTGTTTCCAAAGCATGAAGACCTCTTTTCTCATCTCTTGATGTGAGCACCACTTTGATTCTAGCTGAAGCTAACTGTTTAACTATCTCTAACCCAATTCCTTTGTTTGCTCCTGTCACCACTGCATACCTGAGGAAGAAGACACAAAAATTAGGACAATATAAGATTCAAAAACATGGTTAGATATGTTAAATAAACGGCCTGCATGGTGCACGACATGGTCCAGGACTCTAGAGTATATAAAACTTGGAGTAGTCCATACTATTAGAATGTTAAAGACTAAATTGATAGATTTTCATATATTTTAACGACTAAATTGGAAAGATAATAATGGTTTAGGGTTCCAAATTGATATTAGCATTAGGTGAAGAAGAATAGGGGATAATAACATGGAACTTTTAGGGCCTACGTAACCAACTTATTTTCGCTCAAAAAAAGGGTCAAATGCATCTAAAGGTCTTTAAGTTTTTCGTTTTTCCAAAGTCATCCGTTAAGTTTCAAAAGTCCCAAACAAGTCCTTTTAGCTTTTGAATCGTTTCAAACAAGTCCTTTTGGAAGATGATGGCGATGATTCAGATGATAGCAACAAAGAGCATTATCCACCATTTGCCATGCATAAAAAGATGACTAATTTTAAGTGGGTGTTAGGAGCCAAATTTGGTACCAAAGATGAGTTCAAGGCAACAATTACCAACTATGCTATCTACTACAATAGGACTTGTTTGAAACAATTCAAAAACTAAAATGACTTGTTTGGGACTTTTGAAACTTAAAGGACCACTTTGGGAAAAATGAAAAACTTAAAGGACATTTAGATGCATTTGAACCAAAAAAAGAGGCAAACAACTTATTTGTAGGATACAGCACAGACATAAGTGTTTATGCAAAAGCTTACATAAGCTATTTTTATTTGTTTTTGTGTATGCTATAAGTTGTTTTCATAATCTGTATTGGAGAACTTTAGAAAATAAACCGAAAATAGTTTGCGAAAATTGTTATAAGCTGTTTTCATCAGTTCTCAGTCTCGTAAAACATATGTAATTAGATAAGCTCAAATAAGTCAATCCAAATAGGATATTTTAAATAATAAAAATAAAAATAAATAAAGAACAATGGATAGCTCTCAAGTTCGAATCCTCAAAGTGCTAACAATTTTGACATGGATAACTCTTCTTGATGGATAAATAAGAATTTGCTTCCTATAACAATATAAAAGGGAATACATCTATTTGACTAGATTATTTTATTCTGTTTTTACCCTTCATTTAAATTATTTTATTTACTATTTTAATTTTTTTATAATATTATTTAAATTATAAATTAAAAAATAGTAAAATCTGTTTAGAGTAGAACTGCACCAATTGACAATGACCTAATGAATGAGATTTGGTATCTCTTATTTTTAAGATTTGGTATCTATGAAATATTTATATTGGGAATAAAAAATATAGATAATTAATGAGCACAAGGTCTACCTGAAGACCTCATTTCATGTGAGACTCATGTTTATTTAATATTAAAATATTAAAATGTAATAATATACTATAGTTATTAATTGATTTTTAATAAGTTCCGTTTAAGAAATTTATGTGAAGTTGAAATGATTGAATATTTTAAACATTCGTATTAAAAAATGGATGTCTCGATTGTGAATCTTTTTGGTTGTGGTACCTCCGCAACAGATCTAGCCATCTAGGGTGTGTGGGGTTAACGAAGTGATGATATAGTACAGACAAGATGATACAAAAGAAGAAAGTTTGTGTACTTACCTGTCAGGATGTTCACCTTCCATCTTTAGTTGAACTTGGGAAATTCCAAACAACTTCTCTTCTTTGTTTGACTAATGTTGTTGCCTTTGTGAGTTTGTTTTGTTTCTTCTGTTGCTTAGTGAAGATGAAGACTTAAAAAAAAAACCATATGTCCTAGTTTAGCCTCGGTTATCCTCCACATTTATTTATTTTTTAAACAAACCATCGATGTTTTCCCAAAATCATTCTATAAGGAAAATTATTAATTTTTAACAAAAAGCTTAAGACTCAAATACGATTTATTTATAGAGGGATTTATATTGTTGAACCAAAATTGATTTTATGTAATGTTTTTAAAGATTTGATGATAGCAAAATATAAAAAGAAGAATTAAATATGTTAATGTATGTTCAAGTATATAAGATCATAGATTAGAATACAAAATATTAAATAAGTACATCTATAACTCCTTAAAAAAAAGTACATATATATGAGCATCAGAATCAAGCGAGAAGTTGAAGTTTTGGATCAAACTTTGAAGGTTAGGAGCATCTGAAGATTGAAGACTCTAAAGGTATCCACACTCTAAAGGGTACGTTTGAATCAGAAGACTACAATTGATTTTCTCATCTTCTAAAGGAGGGTCGCTATCAGACTCTTATATCGTTTTCTTCTTACCACGTGCATTAACAAACAAAAAATTCAAGGACTAGGGGAATGAAAGAGATAATTCCAATTGAAGCAAAGGAATTTCAAATGACCTTTCAATGGCATTAACCAAATCAAGCAACATTCCAACGTCTTGGAAACTTCTTAAGGACTTAAATTTATGCGTTGACACCTCTCCAATGTCTCTCTGATTTTCCTCCATACAAGGAGTTGAAGACTTGAAGAAATATATAACATTTTACATATTTTAAAAGTGTTCTTACTCTGTCAAAATATATAGCACACTAAACACTTATAATTTCTTACAAACTTTAAATCTTAGAAATTCTTAAGTTCTAAGAGTTCAATCTGAATTATTGATTACCCCTCTTATTGTATATCATATGTAAAACTTAAACAATCTTTAATTGATTAAGTTAGATTGTAGAAATCTCTTTCAGTTGTGATTGAGAGGGGGATGACTATTTCTTGTGTGATTGAGCATTGGATTATGCGCTTGAGCAATTATCTTAGTGATTATAATGAAAATCCCTATGAAGTGGAAGAGGACTAGACTACTCTCAGTTTGTGAAAGGAACGGGTATAAAATGCTCTCTCTCTCTCTCTCTCTCTCTCTCTCTCTCTCTCGTTTGATTTTATCTGCTGCATTCATACTCTCCTTTACGTTATGAATTGAATTTATCTGTTGCATTCATACTCTACTTTACATTATGAACTGAATTCTGCTTTCAGCTTCAGACTTTGACCAGTTTTACAAACACTTAGAAAAAGTATAAAAAAATCAACACAATTCAACCTCACTTTCACATCGGTAATAGGAGCTGAACCATTATTCTTGTTTTAATTTGGTTCTTAAATTAACATATTCATCATTCGTTACTTTATATAAAAGACAAGTGGATCAATAAAAATTGGATATTAAATAAAGAAAACCAAACATATATACCTATCTATATATTACACAATTTGTTCCTTATTTTATTTCATGTAACACTTTTGTTCTTTATTTTTTATTTATTTAATCCTCGATGTTATAAAATGTCAATATCATATCTTTTTTAAGATGAATATTTGGTTTTATTTATGAATTTGATGAGTTTTTCTGTAAGTTTATTTAATGAGTTTTTGATTTTTTTTTTTTTTTTATAAAACAATAACAATTTTGACATTTTATAACATAAATGATTAAATCGAAAAAAATAAATAAATGACAAATTATGTAACTTTGCTTTTATATTTACATTGAGATGTTTTGTCCAATTATTTAAGTTGAGCGGTCAGATCGATCGATGAGATAGACAATGGGAAAGATGAAATAGTCATTATTATTATTATCAACATCTCATTTTATTGTTTTCAAAATGAAAACTATATAGAAAAGTTATAGTTAGAACATTTGATATATTTTTCAAAATACAAACTACAAAAAGATATAGCATCAAACCGCGCATGCTCACAAAAATAACCTTAGTTTCAAACGTTATAAGAAATTTAACAGAGGACTAACAGTTTTTTACCTTCCTAAATTCCTAGTTTAAGAATATATCAAATTTAGCATGTAGGAAAGATAACTTAGGAAATAGTTATGATTAAATCCAAATACCTTTAATAATCTGACAATCATGATTTATTGACGGCGTAAAAAGTCTATATGAATTCATCATATACATGACATTGTAAAATATTTTACAATATATAACAGCAATCAAAATGAAATAACTTTATTCTGGCTATAGAAGAGGCCAGATGGACTACCATCGGGAAGTAGTGCTAACCTAACCGGATGAGCAGCACCTTCTTCTACTGTGAAGAGACCGGTATTAGCAGTTATATCGGTTTTGACATAACCAGGGCAAACACAATTGATGCAGAAGTTAGGATACTTCTTTGCAGTAATTCTTGTGTAGGTACTCATAGAAGCTTTAGCAACAATATAGGCAGCTAAATGCCTAGGCCAACCTTTCCTTTCTAAGGACCCTTGTTCAAAATCTTTGATTAACTCCTTTATTACTTCATCTATTCTCTGTTCTGTAAGGTTTTCAACATCACTGAACACTCCTTTAGCCCATTCATTTGATACATACTGATTTTACATCAATAAAATCGATATAAGTGCTAATGCAAATTTAGTTAAAGGAGATTGAGTAAAAATTAAAAAAAAATATATATACCTATCAAAACTTCTAAAACCAGATCAGATTCAAGTCTTGAAAAAATTTAACTTCACAATCTATTTATAATTTGAGTAATTTTGTGCTAAGCAAAGTCTAGTATGTACGTTTACTAGAACAAGTTTAGTTTGTGCTGAAAATAAAAAATAGGTATGAAAGTTATCTCTAATTTTATCACTAAATTTTATTTTGCATCTTTAACTTTAATCGATATTCGTCAAAAAGTGTAATGGTTCTTAATCATATGATTACAAGCTTATTAATTCTTAATAATTTATTGATCTACTTATTTGCTTACCTCCATCGTGCCTGCTCTCGATGATACATTGACTACTCTTGGTGAATCAGATAATTGAAGGAGAGGAAGAAGGTATTCAAATGTTCTTTTAGCCCCATAATAATTTATTTGAATGCATTCTTTAGCTGACTCAAGTGTTTGTGTTATTACCCTTCTCGATTCTTCATCAGATAGTGCCGCCTGCAAAAGTAAGAACAACTCAATATGCAAAACCATTACCGACTTCAAACCAGTTTCAACAGTTAACATAACATGGAGAAACTTCCACCACAGTTTCAAATTTCACAAGACAACTTATAGGCTAGTACTTACATATATCATGACAATTTTATGCAGTGAGGTGGTTTGGTTAATAAAAATGTGGTTTGGAGTAAAAATCTTGATAAGTTTAGTGGGATATTGAAATTTGGTGTTTTGATTGGTAAAAATTCGTAATATAAGACCCAGTACATGCATCATGGATGTTCAAAATGATCAAGATAATGGACGAGATAAATAAAAAGGGTTGAAACAGTTACTAACCCCCTTTGTCATGATTAGTTTAGTGTATAAATCGCCGTCGTTGATTTCAATTCCACCAATCCCAGCATTGTTAACCTATGCAATACAATCTTTGTTTATGAAAAATATATACAAATAAACAACATTTATCAACTCTAATAAGAAACCTGTAATGACAACTAGGACTGATAATGCTAAACAAAGTAAATCTACGAAATGCAACATGGCATTTTATATGACTAGGGAAGACAATGAGGGTTGGGATGATGAGTACTCTCCACTCCCAATCCTCAAACCCATTTTATCATGTTTTCATTTTCCATGCGGGCAGAGGCAGAATTTCCTCCCCACGGAAAACCTTCCCGATCATGATTGGTTTGGAAAAATAATACTCATCGCTGCCACCAACAACACCGACTTTAAATATCGGGAAAAACTCGAACCTGAACCCATACCAGATGAAAGTAGCTTTTTTCATCAACGTTAGGGTGAGTTGGGGAGGGTAGCTGGATGTGGGGGTCCCATTACCACGCCTAAGGGAATGACTTGGCAAAGTGAATTACGCCTACAAAACCTCATAAAAAGGGGGGAGGGCTAAAGAAGATTGAACTCCCTGACTTGCAATGGAACCTAAAGAAGATTGGAGAAAAACTATAGAACAATAATTTAAATCATACAAATGGCAGTAAAGATTGAATCCATTTTTAATCCTCGCATTTTATAAAAATAAGATACTTCTAGTTCACCTATGACATTACGAGGTTTTGTAAAATGTGAAGTTTAAAAATGAATAAATCTTTTATAAGGGATAAAATTTAAAAATAAATTAGAGACTAAACAGATATGTAACACTGAATTAAATGACAAGGTTACCAGAATATCAAGTTTGCCAAATCGAGATTTGACAAATTCCGCAAGAGAAGCTACACTTGCAGCATCAGCAACATCTAGTTGATGAAATACAACAAAATCAGATAAACCAGAGGCTTTGAGTGTTTCCAAAGCATGAAGACCTCTTTTCTCATCTCTTGCAGTAAGCACCACTTTGATTCCAGCTGAAGCTAACTGCTTAACTATCTCAAATCCAATCCCTTTGTTTGCTCCAGTCACCACTGCATACCTGAGGAAGAGAGATACAAGGATTAGAAAAATCTATATGATTCAAAACATGGTTGGATATGTTAAAGAATGTATACCAAAGAGGAAAGAAAGTTTATTGCTACCTTTCTGTATATTCTTCCATCTTTAGTTGGAACTGAGCAACAAGAGATATTTTCTTCTCTTAGGAGGAATTACTCAACCACACAAATTCTTCTGTGAGTAATGTATGATATCATGTATCCCTTGTGCTGTTTTTTATTATGTCTTTTAAAAAACAACAGAACAATATTTTTTAAAAATAAAATATAGACTGGTCGATGATGTCTCTTTAATTTTTTCGATACAAAGTCAATGATGTCTTTAAGCAGATATCCTTATATTAGAAAATTAATATGAACATGAGTGTGAGTTATTTATTTTTTTATTAAAATGTTTCATTTGTCTTTTTCATCCTTTTGTTTCTTGTCATTTTTCTCTTCATGGCCAAAAAAAAAAAATTATTATTAGAAGTTTGATTAGTAATTAGTTAGTTACTAATTTGTGAATACCTATAAGTTATAGTCTTGATGTCATCACATGTAGCCAACCTTCCTCATATTTATATTTTACAACCATCAATATAATACTCTTAGGCTGTTCCCTCTTCCTCATTAGTGGATACCGTCTTTTCTAACATACATTATTAATAATAATAACTAAAAAAGAATAGGTGGTAGTTCAATTGTTTTTATATTTTAGTATACGAGTATTATACAATTTGCTGACAAAGAATATCTACTTCATCTTCTTACATATTAAGTTGAACTTTCAAAAATTTAACTATCAAACAAATTATCAAATATTAGGGTAGCATCAACAATGTATCATTAATATTTAAAAATTTACTTAATATCTCAAATATCGTGTCATTTGTCCTATTTGTTGTCCTATTTGTCTCTCAGGCTTCCTCATGCATTCCAGTTTGCGAGTTACCAATGCCTTTGTTGTTGACCTGCATCTCTTCCATTTCATGCCTCATCAACCAGCCACATTCACAACCTTCAAACTATCCAATTGTGGCTCTCCATACTCTACTTTACCTCTATCACGGCAATACAAAGTCGTGAATCGACCACCACACCAGCGTGCACAACCTTTGTCTCAAGTGTTGGCGGCCAGATAACGTTTTGGAGGGATGGATGGGTCGCTTTACCAGCTCTTGAGAGAAAGATAGAGAGGGAATATTTTGTCGTTTTAACGAAATTAAAAGACAAAAAAATAATAAAATTACAGACATGGGCTATGTATCACTCAAGGGTGGGAGACATGACCATAGCCTAGCCTTGCCACCAATATATAAAAATTTCCGACAGTACATATAAATAATGTTAACAGCAAAACTATCCACAGTAGCGATCATCAACATTACATAGAACAATTATCGAATGTCCATCATAGACGCTATCATATACATGGAACTGAAATAAGTCATATTCAAATGATAAGACACATAACTCATCCCCGGAACCAAATGGAGATATATTGTTTCCCTTTTTGCTAAGTGCCCTTCAACACTCAACTTTGCATGTTATGAATTAGGAACATTAGATTAGAATCCATATTATATAAAATGCTTGGCCGCTGCATTTCTAAATGTGGATTGCACCAGGTATTGAGTTGTAACTTACCTTATGATATTACTTTTCATGGACAAGAGGAGAATACACAGGAAACCACATATTGTGTCGAACATACTCCACAGTCTCCTCCTGCAACAATAAACAGTGGCAAAATATTATTATGTGAAGGGTGTGGCTCATTCCTGTTGCAACATTCCCACGTTAACACATTCTACACCAATAGCATGAAAACTTCTAAGGTCCACTCTGCAAGAATTTCTATTATATCAAATCTCATTAAATTGGGAAAAGTTGCATACTTTTGACATGTTTGCAAGTTCTCTAGGCCCTACATCACCATGTCCCTCTGCCAGATCTTCTTTAACTGCTGCTCGAAGCACAGCAGCTCCAACCTCTGCTGTAACGTCTCGTATGCTGCAGTGCGCAAAGTAGGGTTAATAAGAGAAGACCATGACTTCAACTACTGATAACAGGCCATAATTTCAACTACTGAGAACTATTTAGCTTCTCAACAAACAACCAAATCATCAAGACTATTCTAATAAGAATGTTGTTGAGTACACGTATTTTTAACCATATCTCAAGCTATTACATTGCTAAATGACTAGACAAGAGAGTGGGTGAACACATATTTTGTTAGATATATGGTATTATATTTGGTTTCTAAATCCTAGATAACATTCAGAAAACCACATTAATTTCATTAAAAAAATTGCAACTTCATTTGTTCTGTTCATGTCATAAAAGAGACCAGGAAACCAGAGCAAAAAAAAAAAAAAATATATCAGAGGGAAAAGGGAATATTACCTATTAACGGATGGATATAGAATTCCTTGTACGACATCTTCCTCAGCCATGTATGAAGCAAGGCTGTTAAAATGAAAATGCGTAATGTTAGCAATTTATATGACAAGATGCAACAAGTGACATGAAAAATAAAGTAGGATTTGCAATTTAATCCAGTTAAATTATTGGTGAGTGCATGTCATGCATAGAGTTATCATGTTGACAATTTTTAGCAGTAAAAAATACTCTCACAATATGGTGCATATGTCCTTCTTTGCAAGAAAATAAACTACCCAAACAATGGATCACATAGAACAGATTTAAAAAAAAATATAGAGAACAGGTAAAAAGTAAACATTTGGCAGCACATAAAACAAGGAAAAACTTCTCAATGACTCATTTACTCAGACATCATCACAGCCTATTGAATTCCATTATGATAAGACTCGATAAATGAAGATATTTTGACAAACCTCCATAAATCGAAGATCTAATAGCTTTTAATAATAAAAATAAACAACTGTCTAAATTAACATCATACCATTCAGCAGCTGCTTGCAACATTCCATCTGTAATAAGACGAGAACCTGACAGAAGTGTTCCCAAACCAATTCTGAAATGTAAAGTTCAAAATAAAAGTTACACCAGTAACACAATTGTAAGTATATAAAATCCAAAATAAGCAAGCCCTACCCTGGGAAAAGGTACATATTGTTTGCTTGATTTACATGGCCTACATTCCCATTACCTGCGCAAAATTTTAATTGTATAAAAACAATAGCTAATGTAAATGTGAACTTTACAAGATATAACAATCAATGCAAGAATTAATTACCAAAATCTACATTTTCGAAAGGGCTTCCACTTGCGAACACTATATGTTCCCCAGCATGATTAAAAGCATCAATAGCAGTGCACTCAGCTGTTCCAATAATACAAAAAAAAATGTCAAATTAAAAAAAATCATAAATATTATTATGGAAATGTGAATGCTTAATAAGATTTGTACAAACAAACCATTCAATGTGGGATTAGACATGGCAAAGATAGCAGGTTTTGTTGAAACAGATTCTCTCATTGCCTTAAGCACCTGAGCTGAATCTCAACCATTAAATTTTAAGAACTCGACTAAGAAAAGTTTATACAGTAACCAAAGCTGTCACAGATATCTATTTCATAAATTTCACTGGGGGATATGACATGACAGAAGTGCAACTGTAGAAGGTAAATTACCTCCTCGTTGAAAATACCACCAACACCAGACAAACCTAGGAGCACATGTGGCTTAACCTTCTTAACCTAAAGATCAGTAGGTTCAACAGGTAAAGGATCAACATAAGCATGGATAAATATTTAAAATAAGTATCACTAAATAAAAGGACTTTAGACTTTAGTCCTTTTATATCAAAATGATTATTTTGAATATAATAAGATTTGAGCCTTGAACCAAATAAAGTTTTTCTCAATGAATCTCATAATATTTACCACTTCAACTATACTAGCACCCTCAGTAAGCCCATCTATGTCTCTTGGATTTTTAGCAAATGGGGCCGCATCTGGATCTAGATTGTTCCTTTCTGTTGTAACTAGACCCTGCATATGAAGATGGCGTTCTCATCAGGCTTAAATCAACAGCAGCCAAACATGAAATAGCAGCATATGGAAATTGATTGAACACAACACAGTTATTTATTTCTCATATAATGTGAACAACATTAGGTACAAAAACTAATCAATCAAGACAAAGAATTTGATAATAAAAAATTCAAAAAACTGTTTGTATGACATTGAATTAGATGTTTTGTAATGTATATGAAAGTCAACACAATGATGGTTTTCACGCATTGCCCCATAAGTAGATTGAAGATTAAAGATTGTGAAAGCATACATTTTTATCAATCAGAAAGAATTGACTTTTGGCAGCTGATTCACTGCACCCAGATATTTTTGCAACTGCCTGGATGGCCATTTTCAGAACCCCTAGCCCTGCACTGAATCCAAGCCAAAAGAAAAAAGTTGAGGCAGGCATGTGATAAAACAACAATAAAACAAAAGAAACTGGTCACGCAATATTATGCCCATTATGATCAGTTTTGCAAGTACCTCCCAGCTCCAACCATAACTATCTTTTGGTTCACAAAATCAGACAATGGTCGACCTTGAGATCTTACAGTTCCCAATAATCCAGCAAGTGCAACACCGGCAGTGCCCTACAGGACATGGTAAAATTGATGCTTCAGTACCAACTTCAATAACAGCATTAGAAACACCTTAAAGATATTGTACATCAACAATCTTTAATGTCACTTTCTCACCTGTATATCATCATTAAACATGCAAAACCTTTTTTTATATCGTTCTAGGGTTTCAAAAGCCCACTTCGCTTGGAAATCTTCAAACTGATGAAATTAGCACAATAATTTAGCTACCAAATTTAATAATCGACGAAATCTAAAATGATAGAATAGATACAAACCTGCACAATAGCCTTGGGCCATCGAGCATGAACTGCTTCCATGAATTCATCAACAATTGAAAGATACTCTTCACCTTCCAGCCTTGGTTGTCGAAGTCCTAAATCTATCACATGAAAACAACACGAGAAAATCCAATGCCTTTCAGGATATCAAGATAAACCAACTAGTGTGCTAGATTTGATGGTAGTTTTTGTATTTTCAGAAAGTAATTACATGTTAAGGATAAACTAGTCACAAATGTGTCTGAAATTACTCAAGAAGATACAATATACAGTAGTGAATAAAATCTAAAGTAACATGTCAGAATTCTGAATATGGTGAATCTTTTATTTGAATTCATTCATGTTATTTTTTGTTTTTTCTAATAAGTTCACTTTTATTTGCACAAGAAAAGTATAAATATAGACTCGTTATAACTCAAAAAGTAAAGAACGTCAATAATCACAATCTGAAACTCCTAAAATACCATTCGTAAGGTAGTCAAATATAATCAAACCATAATAATGGTTTATTATCATGGTCATAGTAGTCAAAAGCAAACAACTGGTTTGAGTTAAGGGATAAGGAGTTGGAGGTCCTGGGTTCAAACCCAAATGAATGAGTAAATATTAATCTAACTATTAACATTTGCCATTCAAAAAAAAAAAAAAAACTAAAGAGCATGGCATATAATAACTTCTTTACAAACATAAATTCTTAGCAAGGACTGCCTGAGCCTAGGAGGGCTATGGTTACCGAAAGCTCAAAGATTTAAAAATTATATAAAGAAAGTTTGTAAACCGTGAACTTATTGAAGATCTAATTAATTGGTTCGGTTTTTATGCTGAAGGTAGAGAGTTAAATTGAACAAGTGACTATGGTAATTTCTTCTCGTGAAGTTTTTTTAAACTTCCAGCTAAGCTTTGCAAATAGGTTATAAGTTATCTATAGTAAGAGCTTTAGTGGAGAACAATTCTAGATTTAATAAGATGAGAAGATATGATAAGATTTAGAAGCATGGTGGGTTATGCTAAAGATATTTGATCTAGCGGAGGTAAATAAGAAAGGAAAGAACTTGATCAAGCCTCACTCATATGTTTTAAAACCAAATCCAGTGCAGTTTATCAATCCTTCCTGTATCTTAGATATTGACTTTTGAAGTTATTCATGATACAAAAGAAATAAATATTGGAATTAACATGCCCAACACGAATCGTTTGGTTTCTTTTTTGCAACAAGATCTAAAGGAATAGTTATACTCACAAAGGCGGTCTCCAAGTAGCTTTTGATTGTTGGTGCCAACATCTAGCATGACTGGAAGTATCTGCCATATTTGAAAATACAACATAGGTTGAGCTAACAGGCCTTATTTCTACCTTTAGCAAGTGGTAGTTAGACAAAAGGAATCTAATTGACATATTATTCCAAATGTCTGATCTTGAGACAAAATATCATAAAAACATTGTCAACTCATATATAAAAGATACATAACTACACATGACAAAATTAAAACTTATATAAGCATTAATGAAATGATATATGACAAGTATCCTAGCACAGGTACTAATCTATTCGATTATTCAAATGTTACAGATGCTTCTACCCAAAGTCATGGCCACTGACAAAAATGCTTAGGTTGACGCTCATCCAGAAAACACAAGAAACAATGACATGCATAGATTGACACAGAAAAATAGATACAGAAAAAAGAAGCATACTCTTTGCGGATTGATACCAGCAGCAGCGACATATACATCAAGTTTTCCAATGGGTATTCCAATTCCTTGAACTCCAAGATCACCTAATCCAAGAATTCGACTTCCATCTGTCAAGACAATCATGTCTACCTGCAAAATATCAATAAGATGCTGAAATGAAACCAAATATAGGAGTAAACGTACGTAGAACAATCTGTTTTCACATAATGAACCAGGTAATGAGAAGGTAACCGCAATTCGTATAAGGATTATAAGTTGTCGAAAAAATCTATACAAACTGTGATAGAACCCACAAATTCAAGATGAATGAAATTGTATTTTATTTAATGAAAAGTGATGAGCTTAAGAGCTCTACAATGGTGAAAACAGAAATTGAAAGGGTTAAAGACTCCTAATCCAGAGCATAGCTCCTACCAGAGAGTTGACTCTCCTAATTACTATTTGATAGAAAGCTACTGAATGCCTTCTACACTCTCATCCTCCTTTATAAACTAACTTGATCCCTTTAAATAGTGACTTTAATCACTAATTAATTATTCTCCTAAAAGTGTGGGTCAAACCACTAATTAACCATTACTCCTAAGATTGTGGCTCAAGCCACCAAGCTCCCCTCAGCTTCTATAACCTTCTATAAGGTGTAAGAGTGTGGCGTGTGTGATTTGGACCATTCATTGGGCCATCAAACTCATGGGACCCTAGTGTCCTATCAAACTGAAAACTGAGTATCAACTTTATGCATCGTGCAGACTTTGAAATTATAAAAGATTTGCCTTTTCAAAAAAAAAATGGTAAAAGAATCCAAACCCTTCACTCTCCCCTAAGTTTTCATGACGTTTGACAAATCACCCTTTTAAAAACATACAAAAAGCTTCCTTGAGTTGGATTGTTTGTGAAAAATTAACTCTACGATACTCTTAGGGTGTGTTAGGATGGAGGGTTTGAGAAGGGGAAGGGAGGGGAGGGCTTACTTTTCTTTTTTAAATTACGAACATTATAAAATGATTTTTAGAAAATTGAATTAACAACATGATAAATGATCATATAATACTTCAAAAACACTTAATTTATTTTAAAAAAACATTTTACATTGTCCGTAATTTAAAAAATAAAAGTGAGCCCTCCCCTCCTTTCCCCTCCTAAACCCTCAATCCAAACACACCCTTAGAATTTGTGGACTTGGGCCTAACACATCCCCGCAAAACTGGCTTGTAAGGTGAGGATTTCCGCTACTTATAAACACTTGTTGAGGCCACCTCTTATCCAATGTGGGACTCTTTAACAAATTTATATTGTAGAAATTAAAACCAAATCAACAATTACAAAAAAGATATTGGATAAATTTATCCAGGTCCATACAAGAGGTATCAATGAAAACAATGCTGCGTTCTACAATTAAAATGGTTTGTTGAAAGGATTAAAATAATTGACATTGTGTTCACTAAAGCACTTCTTTTATTAAACTACTTAATAAGAGACTATTTCAATACCAGGCCATTTGATTTCTGTTTATTACTCAAGGAGTTGGAATTTACTATATTTAGCACAAGGAACAGAAAATAAGTGATTCAATTCTTCATAAGCTTGAACAGTATGTTATAGGGATTAGATGGGAAGAATGAAAGGTGAAGAGTTATTTCCAATTCCAACAATGAAATTAAAAAGAAAATGATATTGCATTGCTGAAACTAATGCAATACCTCTTGAGCTGGCCAGTTATAGATCATTGACATCATCTCTCCTTTGTCTTTGGCACTAAAATACATTCCACGTGGCCGTCTAAATAACCCTGAATAATTTTGACACACTAATCCAACTGTAGGAGTATATATTATTGGAGCAAACTCTTTAATATTATCAATAAGAACCTGAAGAAAAACGAAATGTACCAACATAAGAATCAGACATAAAAAATTGGTTATACTCTTAAATCACCAAGCAAATTGAGTTTGAAAGAACATAAAGAAGAAGCAAACTTCGTTATCAAACTCACTCTGTAGTACAAAGTTTCGTTCCTGTCATGCAGTCTATTTAAGATTCTCCATTTTGCAAGGGAAACAACATTTTCTGGTTGTCCCAGAGTATTCTTCTCCAAAGATCGGTACGAATCCACTGAAAATAATAATAAATGTCTATCAAAACAAATATTTGAAAGGAATAAAATTACAAATGTCTTAAAATTGTGTTGAACTTGATTAAAACCCCAAAAAGCTCATAAAATTACAAATGTCTTAAAAATTGAGTTGGATTTGATTAAAACCCCAAAAAGCTCGCTTAAGATGATAGATTCCCTCCTCATATAACTACTATTAAGGTCATCTCACTGTCCACGTGGGACTCTCAATGCGACCCTTTTGTGTCCCAAACTGAACATCCAGAGCTTGAAGTTTGCAAGATTTGACTTATGTAAGTAGCCAAACAAATTTAAGATTCTGATACCGTCTTAGAATTTTTAAATGAACCAACTCAACCCAAAAAAGCTAGCTCTTAGGGCGAGGGTTAGTAGGTTACCCTCCCCTTACAACCACCATTCAAACCATATCCCTATCTAATGTGAAATCAACAAAATGGATAAAATGAATGAAACCAAACACATTATAATGTCAATATGTATAGGCCTCAAACTTACAAAAGCGGTCATATTGCTGCTCAAATGATATAACACGGGGAGGAAGAAGCCCTCGAAGCCCCAATCTATCCCTTTCAGTCAAAGGAAACCCAGTATCCTGCATTCCAAAAATTTAAAAACCGTAAAGTTAAAAACAAACAATGATTCCAAGGATCCTAAAGAACAACAACCTTAACAAAAGATTTCCATGACTAATTGACATCATCCACAAGATTATGTAAAACAAACGGCCATGAAAAGCATCACTCAGTTACTTATGGACTCAGCAGCACTCAACCAAAATCTAAACATGTAGAAAACATCGATAATAAATAACAGAGTAAACGTTATATTTTGTCTGGTGATGTGTCAAGCATTGTCACAATAGTCTTTGGGATTTGGATCCTCTAACTGAGAAGAAAAGGGTTTTTTTTTAACGAAATCATGATTTGTTATAATGTACCGGGATTATCTACCTTTATTTTGGTAATCAATGGTAGATATTACTCACTTTACACTCTAAATGTATCAAAATTTCAAAACAAGCATTGATTGTCTTTCATTAGTTAGCTAGTTTGACCCTCCTCGTGTTTTCGGTTAGTCAGTTTAATCTCTGAATTTACTTACAAAATACACGCTTGAATATGTTTCTATAATTCAAGGATTATCGTGCTACATAAAGACACTTTTAAGGATCAAAATGACGACAACAAAAAAAGGAAAAACATCTAATAATTCACTATTTCCGCAAAAAAAACAAAAAAAAACAAAAAAAAAAAAAAATCAGTTTTTCCTCAATAATTTGGTCAGAAAATAAATAAAAAGTTAGCTTTCATTTTTCATATGAAAATCAGAATAAGCACATCAATTAACAGTAATCTTGGTCATATAAAGAAACATATTGGTCAAAACAGTAATTTACACTATAATTAAACTGATTCAACGGTCTCTTATATTCTTCGCACTCGTCAAATCAAATAAAATCAAACTAAACCAAATCACAAATAAACAAAATAAAAAAACATTCATCAATTAAATTAGTACAACAAATAAAGGAATTAAAGAAACTAAACAATATCCAATTCGTTTCTGCAAAATCAAACTAAATTCAAAATTCTTAGAGATAGAAAGAGAGTTACCTTGTTGAACCAAGGATCGTGGAGGATATCAGCACCACGTTTGTGAACAATGCAAGGACCGGGAATCGCGGTGGAGAAACGCCGCGATCGGACGAGTTTGGTAGCTGAAACGAATCGCGCGAATTTCCACATTCTCCTAACTTTCCCTTCAACGAAACTTCAAATTCAACTCAACGCTAACTTAATTAATCGAAGTTAATTAAGAAGCTTAATTATTTATTGTGCTGAGAAAATTGTCAAAAGTGTGTGTGGCTACTACTAATCTACTATGATATTGCTAAATGCAGTGTCGTTTTCTAGAGGGAACTGTATTAGAATTTTCAAGCGGTAATTGTTGATTTTAGCGGTGACTTTGATTTCATGGTTGACTTGGGATTTTAATGAAACTATTTTTGGTTATTTTAGTAGTTCATTTTGAAGTGTAGAAGAAAAAAAAATAATGGAAGTAGCTAATTTGGGTATAAAATATTCTGCATTTTTTTGAGTTGACACGTATCATTATTTTAACCTTACATGTTAACAACCAATTAGTTGAATATGGATCAAAATTAAAAACGAAGACACTAATTTGTCTTTTTGTGAAAATATCGAAGTATTTGTGAGTAATAATCATTACTCCCTCCGGTTTTTATTATAAGAAATAATTGAATTTTTATGTTTATTGAATTTTTAGCGGTCTTTATTATAAGAAGTAATTGATTTTTCAATGAACTTAAAAAATTAATTATTTTTTATAATAAGGACCGGAATAATTTTTTTACACAAGACTGACCTCTAACATAGGTAGCCATGTCAGAAAGAATATAGGAAGCACCGATACATATTGTTAAAAAAAGGAAATGTTAATCAATGATCTCAGGACAATAATGTTAATCATTTAGAGAGAAGATCCGTAGATGCCGTTGTAAGAAGAGTAGATCAAATAGAGAAGAGTCAGGTTAAAAGAGGTAAATGAAGACCTAAGAAAACCATTAGAAAAGATTTAGAGGTCAATAAGTTGGATCCAAATATGGTTTTTGATAGAACACTATGACGTCGTCATTTGATCCATGTAACCGACCCTACTTAGTGGAATAAGGTTTGGTTGTTGGTTGGTTGTTCAATGATCTCGAGACAATAATGAATAGAACAAACATAGTAATAGATGAAACAATCAATCTTTATTTTGTCGACTAACCCGTTAACCTGAAAGACAATCAAACCGAACTTAAATTCGGACAAAATTGAGGTTTCGTTTCTCACGTATGAATTGGACTCATTTGCGGTTTTGAGCCTGAAACTGTCCCGCACCCGCCTGACAATCGAACTCTACATACATTTGTGATATATCAAATATTGAACACGTCTTAAGTCTAAAATGTAGAAATACCAATTCAAAGTGGCATGATGTTAATGAGGATGAGGAGGAAGCTTCTGACACAATAAATCCAAACAGAAACACAAAAGATCTGAACTGCCAGCCGCCAACAGATTAGAGACTATTTTGGAATTTCAATAAAGTTGATGACTTCCTTAAAAACCATTTCAATTGTCAATAGATAGGGACAAAGTTGAGTTTTAGAAGAACAACTATGCAAACAAAGTTTATGTCATAATTTTTCCTGCCATAAAGTTTAAAATATCGATTTAAGAAGAACCGCCATGCAAATTGTCAAAATATGTGTTGAATAAAATGATGACTGTTTTTTTTTTCCTTTTATTAAAATGGAAGTTTTAACCGCCATAATATACACTTTATCAGCAAAAAAAGTCATATAGTGGTAGTTTGAACCGTTGTAATGGCCACATTTTTACGAAAAAAATGCACATGCAGAAAATAGGTTCAATAATAAGACTACAACAGAAAAATACAACACAATCAACTGATAGACATTCATGGAAAAAAGAACAATTGGTGGAGAATATTAAAAAAAATGTTGGTTTAAGAAGAATTTGCCAAAATGGCGTTTTCAAAACTGCCATAATTTTTCCTGCCACAAAGTTTAAAAGAAGAACCGTCTTGCAAACTGTCATAATACGATTTGAATAAAATGTCGGCTAATATTTTTTTTATTATAACGGCGGTTTCAACCACCTTAATATACACTTTTTCAACAAAAAAAAAGTGTGTATATAGTGGCGGTTTGAACCGCCGTAATGGAAACTTTTTTACCGGAAAAAAATGCGCATGCGGAAAAAATACTCAATATCTTATAATATTAAGACTGCAACAGAAAAAAGATCCATTGCTGGAGATTATTTAAAAAAATCATTTCATTTTTTCTCTGACGTCAAAGATACCAAGTAAAAGTGCTGCTTCAAATATTTCCACTTAATTCGGATCAAATGTTAAGAAATCTTGCAAAAAGAAAAAAAATAACATAAAAAGTGCAACAACAAAAAACCATAGTGAATTAAAATTCAACAAAGTTATTTAGTTTCTTTACAAATGAATATAGAAATGCTTAGCTAAGACTAAAACATCAAAAATACATTGGGGTCGTTTTTTTTGCTGCTGCTATTGTTGCAGGTCGTTTCTGCTGCTGTTTTGCCTCTACCAGCTGCTGTTCCTTGGTTTGTTCAGTGGTTCCTCTGTGTTGTTTCTTCTTTTGTTGTTTTTTCCTCTTCTTTTGGATGGTTTATGTGTATTGCTTTTCACCTATGCTTGCTTTGTGTGTTTGTGGGGGATGGGAAGGTTTTTTAACGCCAAACTTAAAAGACAATTTGTAAATTAGTTTTGAACCCATAGAAACATGTTGTGGTCATCTAGCTTCGTCGAGGATCCATGATGAAATTTACAAAACAACACCAATAAAAGTAATACGCAAGGAGAAATTTAGCACCCTTTGGGCTTTGTTTCACACATATTCAATGTTGGAAAATTCCAATGTGCGACCAAGCTATAACGCCACTTTTTGACAAAATTTTCTACTAAATAGTGTCTCATGGGATCATATCAATATGTTCAAATGCTATTACCACTATAGCCTCTATTTTACAACACTTCACATTTAAATAAAATAAAAAATGATTTTTTTTTCACGCTATGGCCACAATAATCCTTATGTGTTATGAATTTTCAGTTGAAACAAGGTGATCAGATTTTTCAGCACTTAATTAGCAAACATACATTTACTAGCCAATTCGAAGAAAAAAAAAAACAATATCAGAAGCATAATTTGAATTTGTAAAATTGAAATAAACTAAATCACAAACTATTTGGAACTAATTTGAATTAATAAATATCAAAATATTGATGTCATTAATAGAATTCGAAAATTTCACCATAATCATAATCAGAATATCTAAATTAAATTTGTTAGTATCGTTTTTATGGAGCCATCCTTTTGAACTTCTTGAATGTCTTTGAATGTTGATCTTTGGGTCCCATGATATCTATGTCTTAACCAACGTTCCAGATTCAATCTTCTTTAAAAATGAAAAACAATGGTTATTGCAACTTGTCTTTTTCTATGAGTGGAGTTGAAACCCGAAAAATTATATGAATAGGAGATGATGTTGATATTGGGAATTGAGCTTAATTTCTTATGTCCTTCTTTGTGTACAGGGCTCTCTGTGTGTGGTGCCTTTATAACTCTTTTATTAGTGTCTCTTTTATTATTAGTGTCTCCAACATAAGATTAACATTTCAGGTTGTCGCAGATAACTTATAGCTCAAAACCATAACAGTAGATACCTTCGGGGTGGTAGCATGTGTAAGGAACAAATCTTCACAAGGGGAATTTATAAACCTATATGGCAATCAACCCCACAAGACGAAAAAACAATAAATAAGTATCTAATATACTAATATTATGTAGGACCGTTTATTGTTTCTTTCTTTTACAGTGGAATTTATGCAATGAGTATAGGAGATCCGAAGTCCCTAAAATTTGTCGCACTCTTCGTCTCCAGCAGTATGTGTCAGTAACCACATTGAAACTTAATAAAGCAGTCAACAAAACCATTTGATACTTCCATGAAACATGTATAAAATATTACATGTCTAAAATGCAAGAAATTTACCCTGATCAGCAGCTAACAAACTTGAGCTTGATTGGCGTGGTTCCCCAGGAATTGACTAGGCAGATGATTTCTTCCTAGGACTGGGAACAATGGGAGTTCGTATTTTAGTTGATTTCAACAATTGCAAATACAGAGAAACATACGATTTACGTTCCAGATTGTCATAGATAGCTTAGCTCAAAATCATACATGAACATTAGAAGCTTTCAGGAAGGTAATGTGATGGGAACAAATCTTCACAAAGGGAATTTAGAAACCTATACGGAAATTAAACGAAAAGTTTAAAAACAATAAATCAATATCTAATGGACTAATATAAAGTAAGTCATTGCAGACTCCAACTGCAAAGATTAAACTCAAAGTAAAAAAGCATAATTGTCATATACAACATATTAGCCATTAGTGAGAGAGACAAAAAAGAGGATTAACATTACTAAAATTATGAGTGGAGGAGATCCAAAGTCCCAAGAATTTGATGCATTCTTGACTCCAGAAATACAATAGAAAAGGTTTTTGGTTGATTTAGTATGCTGCAATTTGGAGGATTTTGAAGGAGAGGAATGATAAGATATTTAATGATTGTGTCAACGATGTGGATGAAATTTTCGATTCTATTAAGGTTTTATATTGGTATTGGAGTCTTAATAGATTGAAGATTGGAGTTTTATGCATTATGGGTGGTGCTTTTGGGGTTTTATTTTTGATCGATTCTGCTGTTCTGTTTTAGAGGTTGTAGTTTTTTGTTTTTCAGGAGAGTTTGGCTGTGTCCTCTGTTGTTAGTTTTTGGCGTTTTTTCGCTTGGATGGAACCTGGTGCAAGAATGTAGTTTTAGCAGGTCAGGCATGTTGTGTTTTTCTTAATGTTTCCAGCAATTTAGGTGTTTCATGTTTTCGCTTCCTTTGGGCTAAGATGAGCAGGACATTGGAATCTCATCTAGAACCTTAAGGTTAGGAATTTTATTTGGTAAGCCTGTCGCAATTATCTCCCTGTAAGGCTACGTTTACAAAGCCGGGATGTTCCATGTCAAGGCTCTTGTGTGGTATGTACAGTCTACAACGAAGATAGTTTCCAACTTTTCTTCGAGTGCGACAATAGTTTTGCTTGTTGGTAACGTACTGGTATTGGGCCCTCCCTCCTTTCTATTATTGATCAAAATGACAGTTTTTCTTTGGTTGTGTCTGCTGCTTTAGAAAATTTAGATTCCCCGCTAAAAAAAATTGTTGGGGTGACGTTGCGGAGATGGACTCAAAGGTGGTGGTTGACTGTATCTATGGTTGTTCACTTGGTTTCTCAAATTTTACGTCAATTATTAATGATTGTCGACGCCTTATTTCTTATGATCTAGCTCAATGGCATGTTAGTTTTCGTATTTTCATTTGAGTTGTATCATGTATCACTACTCTTATTTTAAATGACATGCATTAAGTTTTCTCTTCTAATAAACAAAACAAACAAAAGAAAAAGTATGCAACATATGACCATTAAAGAACACGAAATTCAACGACTTTCTTTCAGGCAGTTGGAGAAGCTAAAAATATCTGCACGTTATAGTTATTATCAAGAAATAAAAGAGCTAAAGAAAAACTTAGACATATAATACAAAGAAATTAAAATTCAGAAAATGCAGGAGCAAGAGAAAAAATGATGCTATGAAGAAACTATCTTTCTTCCAACCAACATTTCAGAATTAAGCATGCTTGTTTTTGATAACATAAATATAAATGCATCTTATTCACAAACAAAAAATAATCTTGCACTTAAAATCTCTAAACCAATTAATCCTCTTGTCTCAAGATCAACCAGAACGTTCATCATTAGAAAACATTATTGGATTACAAATTGTTACAAGGACTCTTAATTATCTAATTTTTTCCATGGGTGTATGCTTATTTTCATACATCGATGCAAACCTTAAAAACATGACACTTCACCACTATATTGTTACAAAACTCCTCAACAACATTCTGATAATTAGTTTTAATCTTCCAACCTAATATCATAGCAAAATCCAACACCTTCTTCCTTTGCTCATGGGTGAACTTAGTACTAAATCTTTTATATCTCGTTACAAATTTTTTCAACAACATTCTCATCATTATTTTTAATCTTCCAACCTAATGTCATTGCAAAATCCAACATCTTCTTCCTTTGCTCATGGGTGAACTTAGTACTAAACCTTTTATATCTCGTTACAAAATTGTTCAACAACATTCTCATCATTATTTTTAATCTTCCAACCTAATGTCATTGCAAAATCCAACATCTTCTTCCTTTGCTCATGGGTGAACTTAGTACTAAACCTTTTATATCTCGTTACAAAATTCTTCAACAACATTCTGATAATTATTTTTAATCTTCCAACCTGATGTCATAGCAAAATCCAACATCTTCTTCCTTTGCTCATGGGTGAACTTAGTACTAAACCTTTTATATCTCGTTACAAAATTCTTCAACAACATTCTCATCAGTTTCTGTTTGCCCAGATAACACACAAAGGCGAGAATGTCCTTTTGGCAGCACTTTGTATTTCTGTGACTCATTCCTGCTCATCTTGGGTGGATAGGGCTGTGTTTTGAATAAAGTTTATCTGTACAAAAAAAAAATGTTCAACAAAATCATTTAATACTTCCATGAAATATATTTAAAATATTACATATCCTGAATGCAAGAAACTTAATAAAGCATTCAACAAAACAATTTAATACTTCCATGAAACATATTTATAATTCTCAAATTTGTTTCTCTTGTTTCAAATTTGTTTCTCTTGTGTTTATATGATTTTCAGATTTGTAAATGAATTTAAAGTAGGGAAATTCACACAAGCTTTTATCTTGTTGCATAATTGACAAAGGCATCAATTTTTAGACATCTCATTCTTTAACACAAAGAAAGAAAGAGATTGTAATATCTCTAGAATAAATCAACCCGTTTATGTTACCATATATTGAATCATCCCATTGGAAAAAAAAAAATTAAATTGTACTAAATTCTGTACCTGATTTGCCTGCTTGAGTTGATTAGGCTTGAACCCAATGTGTATCTATGTTTTCTCTTATACAGCAGATGCCTTGAATGTCTACAAACATGATCAACATCAATAAATATGAAAATCTTCGACGTAGAATTCAATGATTTAACCCTAAACATAAAAAGAAAATCTAAAGTAGATATTTGAGTACCCTTTTTTGCGAATCCATCCTCTAAAACAGCCCATTCTGTCAGAATTTCTCACTTTTTTAATCAAAGAAATCACACTTGAGTTGAAGTGGAAATAGAAAATTAGAACGATGTTGTCACCAATAATCCTCCAAAGAAAGGTGATTGTAGATGACGACAAGAAATTAAAAACATCATGATCAAGGAATTGCATCAGATCCCTACAATGAATCTGCAGCAAAGAAATTACCGTTTGGTAGAAATTAGAACTACAGAGAAGAGGAAAGGGAAATCAGATCTAATGAAGAAATCAAAATACTGCATACCTTTATGTAGTTAAACTCCAGGCTCATAAGCTTGATTTGAGATGATAGTGAATGTAACAAATAATCTTCTTTCTTCTCATAAGCTTCTAAGATTGATCATGAGAAAGTGATTAGATGTTGTTGGTGGAAGGAGAGGAACAATGTGTTTGTGGGTAGCTGCGGCTGCGGCTGCTGCTAGCAAAAAGGTTTTCAAAACCTATATTATCAGTCTATAATATATATAGGTGTCAAGACGGGTTACCCTACCCGACCTATTTAGGGCCGGCCCTAACAGACATTATACTTTATCGGGCTGGGCTAAAAAGCTCTATTTAAATATGGACTTATGAAAAACTATATGACCCTATAAAGGCCACATGCTAAATGGACCTGCCTTAATTATTTTCATTTTTTTTTTTTTTTTTGTGGTGTCTGGGGTTCAAATCCCATACTTTGCATATATTATGCATCCTTACCAATTGAGTTAAGCTCACGGGGGGCTTTCATTCATTTTTGGTTTTTTCTAGATTACCTTTGAAGAATGGTGGGTAATGAGCAATTTGTTGGTGCGGTCAAGATAGTTCATGGATACCACTTAAAAATGTGCTTATGTGGCTAATGTGTATTGGTTGGGGTAAATTACCCACCATTCTTCCATGGGTACCCTAGTTGTCACCTTCATTTTTTGAAAAACATTGTAAAATTTCTTACCATTTTTTTTTTGACAAAAAAAACTACTTGCGATTTTGTAAAAAAATAAAAAATTCTTATGAGCACTAATTTTTACTAGTGTTCAGACAAGCAATTTGTGCCCACACCTTTTTCTTATTGCGATAATGCATGTAAATTATAAACGTTATATTTTTAATGAACTATGTTTATCTTTTTCAATTACCAACAATATTAAAAATATAATATCAATTCTTATATTTTTTTATGGCACCAATAGTATAGCATTATTTTAGATTTTTTTTTTTTTTAAATTCTTATAATTTTTAATCACACCAACAAATAGAATTATTATAGAAAAATTTGTTCTTTTTTTTCTTTTTGAAGGAAGAAATTTTTTTTCTTATAATTCTTACATTTACTGGAACGAATTTCGATGAAATGGAAACATGCCATTCAAAAATTTATTCAACCAGAGGATTCGGCAGGACGTGCTTTGTGTGAATTAGAGAGCGAAACGTCTACTCATCTCTTCTTGTTTTGTGTCGTGGATAGAGGGGTGTGGAATTTGGTAATGAGGTGGATATATTTTTGGTTTATTACCCCTCCGAATTTTTTTATGCATTTGGAATGTTGGAGTAGAGAGGCGTCGAATGAAAAGCTGCGAAAAGTTTATTGGCTTATTTGGAGAGCTTGAAATATGAATTTTTTTAATAATGTGGTAAAGGAGGTGTAAGAGCTAGTTGATGAAGTCAAAGTGTTGTAATGGAGGTGGTTTCTAGCTAGATTGAAGGTTTCAATTTGATTGTATTATGAATGGTGTTGGAATCTTAACGATTGTATGGGAGTTCTATTTTGTATCGGTATAGGTGGATTTTGGGTTTTATTACCGTTGTTATTTTTTTGCACGGTGTTGTTTTGGCTTTGTTAGCATGTTCCTGGTCCACTACTTTTAGTGGTTGTTTTGTTGTTTGTGTGTCCATACATGCAGGTGTTGGGGTCTGGGAGCATAATCAATTTCTGTCTTTGTTTCCCTGCTGCCATATTGTACTTCTTGTAAGGGTGGTATGATAATAAATGTGCTATTTAAAAAAAAAGGGCGGAAATCCTCTAAAGTACAATCAAGAGTTTTTATTGTAACAAACTTATGATTTGTTATATGATATACCTACAACATCTACTTTAATTTATTAAGTAATGATTGATATTGTCCACTTTACACTCTAAAACGAGTTCATCACTTTAGAGGAGCCGGATCTGCATTAACTATCTTGTAATTGATTTCATCAAAATAAACTTATTGTGTGGTTAGAGAAAGGTAGAATTTTAGTGATTTATAAATGTTACTAATTTATTATAGCAAATTTAGTTATTTGAGTCAAACAGACTACCTATGGCCCATACAGGCTACCCCCAGTAGGTAGTAGACTATATAGAGCCAGACTAAATAGCTCGGAAAACGTTCGCGATAGAATATTAAGGCTCAAATTCTACTTTTTATTCGGATTGGCATGCTAACCTTTATGGGTAAGCCTATTTCGACAACTCTAATACTTGCATGAATATAAAGATTTAAACATTCTATTTTCTCACACATAAAAAATAGTAGAAAAGATAATAATTTAATGTTATATATTTTTTTAATAATATGAATTGTATCTTTTTTTTATCAAATGAAGTGTTCAAATCTTTGTCTCCACCCACAAATTATATATTATGATTATTATAATATATAAATCCTGTAAATTTATGATCGTAATCAAATCATAACTGAAACTGCCAAAATAATTCATGCTCTTTATTAACTACGTCAAACAGCCACAACTTATGGGTCTTAAGGTTAAGCCTTGCTATTTTTTTGTGCGGTTTTGGTGACATGTCATCTTACGTGATTTTCAACTTTTTTTTTCAGTCATTTTAGTTAAGTTTTGATCTACTTCAGAGGAGTTTTTAGAAAAAAATTGCATATGGTTTTCGAGACATTTTGCAATGTTTTGATCTAAGCAATTATTAGGTTTTTGTTTGTAATAAATTAAAATCATGCAAATCGGCAAAGGGAAGCACCTCATAAGGATCCCGGAAGACAATGAATGTTGATTCAAGAGGCAAGATAAGTTTCAAGGAAGAAAGCTCTAAAAAAACCATGAAAATGGCAGAAAGACCCTGGGAGTGCTGCCACGCCCCCCGGGTGTGAGAACGAGTGTTGAAAAAAGCACTAGCGCACGAGGCGTGCCCTCTGAAATGCGGCGCGCATGCGGCTCATCCGTGTTGTTGTTTTTATCTGCGGGTCTGAGAGAGAAATCCTAGTTTTCCCACAAACCACTTGAAAATCAAATTATAAATACAACTCCTCGTATTCGTAATGATTTATTCAGAACGAAGCAGTTCTAGAGGAAGGCAAGCACTAGGAGTTTTTAAGGAAGAAGTCTCTCTCCTCATCCTTAGTCTATATGGTATGTTTTTTTTTTTTTTTTTGTAATTTTGTCTTTATTTACCATGAGTAACTAAACTCTAAATTGGTAGGAATATGAGATGAACTGCTGTTTTATTGTTTGGTCTTTTTAATTCAATTTTTTTTTTTTACTTATGTTCTAATTTATATTTAATTTTCTTATCTTATGCAAAAGTATTAATGCTTTCACTAAACTAAGGAATGTGACATACCTAGGTCTTATGACTGAACATTGAAACAAGAGCAAACTCTCTCTTCCAAACGTTGCATATTAATTTTATTTTTTGCTCCCTTGGTAAGATAGATGAGTTAGAGCTGCTCATTTGTAGAACTACTGAGATAATAGAGAAGAATATGTTATGAACTTCTAAGATTCCAAGACAAAATTGGAGCTTTTAGCTGACAATTTAGGAAACCTTATTCTTTTTTGTTTCAATTACCTCTGAGAGAGTAAAACCCTATTCTAATATTCGATTTGTGTACTTAATGATCACTGCAAGATAGTATACAATGACTATTTTATATACTACGAAAATATTTTCTCTATGAAAGAGGTATAGTATTATTGAAAAATTTGTACTACTAGTTAATAGTTTTCCACTTCCCCCATGCTCAATAATTTAAACTTTTGTAAACAATTTTTATCCTCTATGCATACATATATTTTCTAGTTAATTTATTTTCAGATTTAACCTGAACATTTTATTTGCAGGACCCACTAGTTACTAAAGCACCATGTTTGGTTCCACTTTTTGTTATAGATGTTTGGTTCCTCTATGCATAGTTGTTGTTGTCACACTATATAAAAGTTGTTTTCTTCTTCTTGAACAGCCAAATCTTATTCAAGCTCCCAGACCTCTCTCAAGAAGAGAAAGCTGATGCGAAAGAAAACAGAAGAAAATGTAATTTAGATCATACACCTGGAGCCAAACATTTCAATTATTCATACAAAGAACGTTACAGAAGAACAATTCATAGATGCATAGTTGTGGAGGCTCTGTAAACCTATGAATATGTGAAAAAGATTGAGCCAAGGCAAAACAATTCAGCCATCTCACTTTCAAAGTCCAAGGAACATCCTAATGGTTAGAAAACGCCTTAACTACCATTATAGAGTCGGTTTCAATCCAAACATCCCGCCACTGCATCTCAACTGCTTTATCGAGTGGCTGCGCAAACCTCCATCACATAAGCAGAAGCATTTCCAATGTTATGAACAAAGCCTCCCAGGAACTTAGCTTCTCAGTCATGAATTACAATGCCAATAGCTATAACGTCCTATTTTATTTATTTAATTATTTTATTGAGTTTAGAGTCTTTTAGAATAATTTATTTAATTTATTGTGATGTGTGTTATTTTTGTGATATGTGTTGGTATTTTTAGTAGCATATTATATTATATCATATTATGTTATTGGTGTAGAAATATATACATATATAATAAAATATAATAATGAGGTGTGAGGGGCAGAATAGGAATAAGAAGAAAAGTTAGTATAAGAATAAGAGAAGTCAGAGTTAGAAAATCATATTACGGAAAACTACTTTTGGGAGAAACTGAGAAGTCAGAGAAGAGGAGCAATCTCGTAGAGTCCGATCATCTAATATAAGGTAAGGGTGGGACTAACCTTGTTTAATCATAAGTATGTAATCCTGAAAAAGGGTTTAACCTTGTAGTTGTTAATAGCTTTTGATGTTGTAGAATCAGGGTTTGAAACTAAAATTGATTGTAGAAAGAGTAGATAATCCGATGAATTAGGTTAATAATTGGTGTTTAGGTTGTAGAATAATCATAGGTAGAGACTCCTATCAAATTTGGGATTTGGGTTGGAGAAATTGAGGGTTTTTGCTGAAATTTGTGTTCTGCCCGCATAATTGTTCGTCATCGCTCGCCACGGCGAGTAAGCCTATTTGACTCGCGAGTAACCCAGTTCATCGCTCGCCACAGCGAGTGAATGCTCGCCATAGCGAGTTGTTCAGTGAGGAAAAGTGTGATTTTGTAAAATAATATTTTGGGTCGAGCTTTATATGGTTTTGAGCGCCTTTTCATGTTTAGAAAGGTTTAGACAAGTTTCGGAATCAAATTTGGGCATAGGGAAGTTAAAAATGAGATTTTTGGGTGAAAAATGTCAAGTTCCCGCATAGCCATCGGTTTTAGCTCGCCACAGAGAGTACCTTGGTCGCCATAGCGAGTAGAGTGGCTCGCCTCGCGAGTTGTTCAGTGGCAGTCTGCCCTGTTTTGCGTTCTTGCGTCTGTTTCATACGTTTCTGCTTTGAGTTGGTCTTTGGTATAAACATGAAAGTTGCTGATAATTGTATTATCTTTCCAGTAGTCTTGGTTTGGCATGAAAATCTTTTATGTATAATTTTTTGTTTTTACGAAGATGCATGATGAATTATTGTTGATGAATTTCTTGTTATATGATGTTGTTTATGATCGATGAATTATTATATGAATGCATATGTTGACGAATATGATGATATATGATGTTGTTCCTGATTTATGAATTGTGAAGCCATAATATGAAGTTGTTGTTGTTGTTGTTGTTATTGTTGTTGTTGCATTGGTTGAGTCAATGCATGATCATTTTAGCGAAGGGAGTTCTATGCTCTGATGATTTCTAGCGAATGGAGCTTTATGCTCTGTTAAATTTAAGCGAAGGGGGCTGTAGCCTGTCAAGTCAAATTACGACATTGGAGAAGAGAGTTTTATGCTCTCAAGGTACCTCATGCATATTGCATTGTCAAGTCATTGTTGTCGCATTGTCGAGTTGTTATTGATGCATTATCAAGTCATTGTTGTTGCGTTGTTGAACGAAGTTTTGTTGATGTTGATTGCTGTTGTGCTATGTTGACTAATTCTCTTATTTTAAATTGTTCTTTATTAGTAATACTAATGATGAATTAATGTTGTTATGTGTTGTTAAATTCTTTTAATGAATTATATACTTATTATTATTGGATGTGAAATCTCACCCCTTCTGTTTGAATGTTGCCTCTATGTGGGTAACGTGCAGATAACCAGGAGTAACCGCTGATGTGAGTTGATTCCTCGTGTCGTCTTAGGAGTCGCTCTGATACGTAACGGGATGGGGAACCTTTATGTTATTTCCATTGTTACGTATTTTTCCTTTATGAATTTATTGTTGGACCATTTTAATGGATTTAATTACGTTGTTTATGTTGAGGCCTTAGTGCCAAATTGATGAAAGAATAAATGTTTTTCGCTGCGACGTTGTTGAAATTATTGATGTTTTTAATAAGGAGTGAATTTTAACTCTATTTTATATTTAATGATATTTTTCAAGAACGAAATGTGACATCCTGTTGTGGTGAAACTCTGATTATTTGTATTATTTACATGTTGGGAAAACGAGGTGTTACAATAGCCCCACAAGAGGGTGAGCCATAAAACTATCTGTGCACCTGCCTGCTAGAATGCGAAGAAATCTAGAACGAAAATCAAACTTTGAAGTTAGAGAGGAGGAGCCACTAGCTCCAGACATCAGAGAGGAGCTAAACTTAACTTCTGCAATGATGTTTTTGACCATGTTGGGGATATTGAATTCCTTGTCTTGAAAATACCGATTGTTATGTTGGATCCAAATTTGCCATATGCTATGAATGATGACAGAAATCAGAATCTGATGAGTGAATTTGCTCCCTTTGCTGATGCCGGTGTGTGACAGATTTAGACAGTTGGAAGTGTCCAGGTGTTGCAATATCTTGATAAATAATAAGACTACAACAGAAAAATACAACACACTCAACTGATAGACATTCATAGAAAAAAGATTCATTGGTGGAGAGTATTCAAAAAATCATTTCATTTTTTCTATGTCAAAGATACCGAGTAAAAGTACTGCTTCAAATATTTCCACTTAATTCGATTCAAATGAAAGGAAATCCTCTAAAAAGAAAAAATTAACAGAAAGTGTAAACAACAGCAAACCATAGTGAATTAAAATTCAACAAAGTTATTTAGTTTCTTTACAAATGAATATAGATATGCTTAGCTAAGACTAAAACATCAAAGATACATAGTAAACACAATCATATATCATTTTCATACATAATAAAAATTCTTACATCAAGCGGCTCATGTCGATTGTGAGTTATTAATAAAGAAGACACACTGATTCCAAAAATTGAGGCAAGTTTACATGTATTTGGATCAATATAACACCAAACTTAAAAGATAATATGTAAATTAATTTTGAACCCATAGAAACTTGTTGTAGCTGTCAAGGATCCATAATGACAATTCGAAGAAAAAAAACAATATCAGAAGTATACTTTGAATTTGTAAAATGAAATAAACTGAATAACAAACAATGTAAGAGATAATTTCGAGCCAAGATCAATATTAATAAATATCAAAATCTTGAATGTCATTACTAGAATTCAAAATTTCACCGTAATCATAAACATAAAATCTAAATTAAATTTGTTAGTATAGATTTTATGGAGCCATCCTTTTGAACTTCTTGAATGTCTTTGAATGTTGATCTTTGGGTCGCACAATGTCTATGTCTTAACCAACGTTCCAGATGCAATCTTCTTCCAAAATGGAAAATAAACGGTGGATATTGCAACTTGTATTTTTTACGAGTAGAGTTAAAACGCGAAAAATTGTATGAATAGGAGATGATGTTGATGTTGGGAAAGAGAGTGTAGTGGTTTTCATGGAGGGAATCGAGCTTAATTTCTAATGTCTCTGTACTGCTCAAAACCATAAGATTAAAATCTGAAAATAGAAAAAATCAAAGGTTTAACATTTCCGGTTTTCGCAGATAACATATAACTCAAAACCATAACAGTAGAAACTTTCAGGAGGGTAGCATGTGTAGGTACAAATCTTAACAAAGGGAATTTATAAACCTATATGGCAATCAACTACACAAGTTGAAAAAGGATAAACCAGTATCTAATCTAATAAACTGGTATAAAGTAAGGTATTGCAGACTCCAACTGAAAAAATAAAACACGAAGTAGAAACGTAGTTGTCATATACAACATATTAATCAGCAAAACCATTTGATACTTACATGAAACACATTTAAAAGATTATATGTCCAAAATGCAAGAAACTTTCACAAAATTGATGTGATGATTCAGGAAAAATGAAATTCAACTCACCGGTCCATAGGCATCAACCCGGTTTTTCTTAGCATAGTTTACATACCGTATGATCCTGCGATATGTGTTGAAATAATGCTCGGTTTGACTGCAACAAAAAAAAATAACACAGTCAAGTGATATACATTCATAGAAAAAGGATACATTGAAGGGGAGTGATATACATTCATAGTAATTTGCTCAATACGTTGGAGATATAGAGTAGAATCGCTACTGCAAGTATTTCCACTACGGTTATTCAGCATGAGGATAATTTATTTATTTTGATAAATAATCAAAAATACTATTGAAAGAATGGTAAGAGATTAAACTCAAGGTAAAAAACGTAGTTGTCATATACAACACATTAGCCATTAGTAAGAGAGACAAAAAAGAGGATTCAACTAATTATGGGTGGCCCAAGAATTTGTCACATTCTTGACTCCAACAATACAATAACCACATTGAAACTTCACGAAGCATTTAACATAAGAGCACTGCTATGTGGTGCGAAATAGCAGGTGCGAAGTTCGACGAAAGTGCAATTCAAACACGTTACTTGCCTTAGTCTTAATAGAAACATACTAATATAACTTCCTTTTTCATGAATACACGAATGGTTGGTTAAAATTAATTGTTTTATACAAAAATAATAATACAACACTCACATGTTTGGGTGTATTACATAGGCTGGTAGTCTTTCGTCGAAATTCGTTGCTATATTTTTCGCACCAACAAGCATTAGCCTTAACATAATCATTTGATACTTCCATCAAATATATTTAAAATATTAGACATCCTGAATGCAAGATTTGTAAATAAATCTGTAATTATTCTAAATTACTTTACTTACTTCAAATCCCACAACGCATACCTATAAATTAAATTCAATCTCTTGGAAAACATTTAAAACTGGGGAAATTCGCACAAGCTTTTATCATGTGGCATGATTGACAAATGCATCAAATTCTAGACATCTCATTCTTTAAACTACAATTTAACAGAGAAAAAGATTGAAATATCTCAAGAATAAATCAAGTTGTTTATATATGTTACAAAATATTGAATCATCCAATTGGAAAAAAAAAAAATTAAATTGTACTAAGATCGTTTACTGCTTGAATTGATGAGGCATCAAGACAATGTGTATCTAGGTTTTCTCTTACATTGCAATAAAAATTTGTTACACTATCAGTGGTAAAAAGACTTGAATAGCAGATGCATTGAGTCATAAAATATACTATAATTTTGTCAACTGCGTAAGGCCGCCCTTTAAAAAGGCATATGTCTCCGAAATTCGCTGACATGTCGGGGATCACCTTCCAGTTCTCATCTCCGAATTTCAAAAGTACCGAATATGGGGGAGAGGCTAACGCGCCAACAATGAGAGGCTTTTTTCCATGGCACGTAGCAGCAATAACCTTTTTAGGGTACATGTATTCACCATTGCAGAGTTGCATGTTTACTGTTAAGTCATAGTCCAAGGCATAGCAGGCGCTTCCTAAATGGAGAACATGTAATTTGTTGTAATCCAGCACAAACATAAACAGAAACAGAAAATCTAAGCAGATGCATTCGTTACACTATCAATAAATATAAAAATAATTAATGAATGTAGAATTCAATGATTTAACCCTAAACATAAACAGAAAATCTAAAGTATATTTTCGAATACCGTGTTTATACCACCCTCCTTCTGAACAGCCCGTTATGTTGGAATTTCTCACTTTTTTAATCAAAGAAATCACACTTGAGTCGAAGTTGACATAGAAAAATAAAACAATGTCTTCACCAATAAACCACCAAAGAAAGCAGATTGTAGATGAAGACAAGAAATTAAAATCATCATGATCAAGGACTAGCATCAGATTTCTCCAATGAAGCTGCAGAAAGGAAATACAGTTTAGTATAAATTAGAACCAGAGAGAAGAGGAAAATGAAATCAGATCTAATGAAGAAGTAAAAATATTGCAGACCTATATGTAGTTAAACTCCAAGCTCACAAATTGCAGTATTTGGTTTGTTTGATTTGAGATGATAGGGAATGTAACAAGTAATCTTATTTCTACTCACAATCTTCTAAGATGTGAAATGAAAAATGATTAGATGCCGCTGGTGGAAGAAGGGAACATAGTGTTGGTGGGTAGCTGCGGCTGCAGCTGGGAAAAAGGGTCCCTTTTCAAAACCTATGCATCAATCTATTATGTATAGGGGTGAAGATGGGTTACCCTACCCGACCTGTTTAGGGCCGACCCTAATAGACATTAAACTTTATCGGGCTGGGCTAAAAAGCTCCATTTAAATATGGACTTTAAAAAAACTATATGACCCTCTTCAAAAAAAAAAAAAAAAACTATATGACCCTATGCAGGCCATAGGCTATATGGACCTGCCTTAATTATTTTCATATTTTTCAAAACATCGTAGAATGTTAAAAAAAAAATTCCCATGTACAATTATTTTTTACTTGCGTCCAGACAAGCACTTCGTGTCAATCTTCACACTTTTTTTATTGCGGTAATGCATGTAAATTATGAACGATAATTTTTTTAATGAAGTTTTTGTTTTGATTAAAGTTATATCTATAATATTTTGTGCCTTTCAAATTGTAAAAACTATGTTTATCTTTTTCAATTACCAAAACAATATAGCAAATATAAATCACACCAACAATATAACATTAATATAGATTTTTTTTGTTTATAAAATTCTTATCTTTTTTAATGACACCAACAAATAACATTATATAGACAAATTTATTTAAGGGTGTAATTTGAAGAATATAAAAGCTAGACCAAAACCTCATATTTCCTTTATATATGGTATCTCATTATATATAATATAGATTTATCCAAAGAAATATAATTAAAAAAACAAAACTAAAAATAAAACAAAAGCATGAAAGTTTTGGTGTGACACAACTTCATTTAAGTTTACCAGTTTGCATCTTAAAGCGGTTACGATCTTCTTAAGTCTTACAATTCATAAAAATTGAATATTTTTTCATTTTTTTAGTATCTATGCATTCAATGGGAAAAAAATCATGTAAAGCGTAAAGTGAGTAAATCAAGGGTTGTTAAAATACCTCTCTGCCGAAACAAATCCGCATGCAGAAAATAGGTTCAGTATCTTGACAATAATAAGATTACAACAGAAAAATACAACACAATCAACTGATAGACATTCATGGAAAAAAGAACAATTGGTGGACAGTATTAAAAAAATGTCGGTTTAAGAAGAATTTGGCAAGATGGCGTTTTCAAAACTGCCATCATTTTTCCTGCCACAAAGTTTAAAAGAAGAATTGTCTTGCAAACTGTCATAATACGAGTTGAATAAAGTCGGCTAATATTTTGTATTATAACAGCGGTTTCAACCACCTTAATATACACTTTTTCAACAAAAAAGGTGTGTATAGTGGTGGTTTGAACCGCCGTAATGGAAACTTTTTTACTGGAAAAAATGCGCATTCTGAAAAAATACTCAATATCTTGATAATAATAAGACTACAAGAGAAAAAAGATCCATTGGTGGAGATTATTTCAAAAAAAATCATTTCATTTTTTCTATGTCAAAGATACCAAGTAAAAGTGCTGCTTCAAATATTTCCACTTAATTTGGATCAAATGTTAAGAAATCTTCCAAAAAGAAAAAAATTAACAGAAAAAGTGCAACAACAAAAAACCATAGTGAATTAAAATTCAACAAAGTTATTTAGTTTCTTTACAAATGAATATAGAAATGCTTAGCTAAGACTAAAACATGAAAAATACACTGGGGGACGTTTTTTTTGCTGCTGCTATTGTTGCAGGTTTGTTCGGTTCCTCTGTGTTATTTCTTCTTTTGTTGTTTTTTCCTCTTCTTTATGATGGCAATGTGTATTGCTTTTAACCTATGCTTGCTTTGTGTGTTTGTGGGTCCTGGGAAGGGTTTGTTTTTCCTGTTGTTTATCAATATAACGCCAAACTTAAAAGACAATTTGTAAATCAATTATGAACCCATAGAAACATGTTGTAGTCACCTAGCTTCGTCCAGGATTCATGATGAAATTTACAAAACATCACCAATAAAAGTAATACGTGAGTAGAAATTTTGCACCCTTTGTACTTTGTTTCACACATCTTCAATGTTGTCTAATTCCAATGTGCAACCATACTATAACACTGCTTTTTGAAAAAAAAAATTCTACTAAAGAGTATATCATGGGATCATATCAACATGTTCAAATCCTGTAACCACTATAGCCCCTATTTAACAACACTTCACATTTAAATAAAATCAAAAATGATTTTTTTTTTCACGCTATGGCCACACTATTCCTTATGTGTTATGTATTTTCAGTTAAAACAAGCTGATCAGATTTTTCAGCACTTAATTAGCAAACATACATTTACTAGCCAATTTGAAGAAAAAAACAATATCAGAAGGATAATTTGAATTTGTAAAATGAAATAAACTGAATCACAAACCATTTGAAGATAATACGAGCCAAGATCAATATTAAAAAATATCAAAATATTGATGTCATTACTAGAATTCGAAAATTTCACCGTAATCATAATCAGAAAATCTAAATTAAATTTGTTAGTATCGTTTTTATGGAGCCCTCCTTCTGAACTTCTTGAATGTTTATCTTTGGGTCCCATGATGTATATGTCTCGTAACCAACATTCCAGATGCAATCTTCTTTCAAAATGGAAAATCAACGATGGATATTGCAACTTGTCTTTTTTATGAGTGGAGATGGAACCCGAAAAATTGTATGAACAAGGCTCTTTCTTTTTGGTGGCTTTATAACACTTTTGTTAGTGTCTTTGTACAGCTTGTACATGACACTTATGTTTTAATAAATATGTTGTTTTCAAAAGAGCAATGATATTTGAACAACCATTTGGTATAACCTTTTTGACAACCTTCTTCTTGTCTCTTCTCATTGGTCAAAAACAATGGAGAGAGAAAAAGGAAGAGAGAGAGTAAGAATATAATGTGAGTATGAGAGAGAAAGTTGTCTAAAAGTTGTCACTAAATGGTTGTACAAATATCATTTCTCTTTTCAAAAACATCCATCTTGTGGACTTTCTTCTCCCTCAGATAGACTTTCTTCATCTTTTTTTATTTTTTATCATTCTTAACATTTCGGGATTAAAACATAAGATTAACATTTCAGGTTGTCGCGGATAACTTTTAGCTTAAAACCATAACAGTAGAAACTTTCGGGATGGTAGCAACCAAATTTTTTGTTTTGAACTTTGCAAAGACCTAAACAGAATATGAATGACACGAAGTTAGAGATTCAGGATCTTTTTACTTTCATTAGACACAATTTCATTGTACTCTTTGATTTCAGCTCGATTTGAGTTTATTATATTGTTTGATAGTGATATATTAATGTGTATGTACCTTTTTTTTTGTTGATTTTGCTGCTGCGTATTTCATTTCGAATATTGATTTTACCATTTCATGAGCACCATATTGAAACTGGCCGTGGTTCTTTGTCTTTCATATTATACATGGATCATGATAAACCAGCTCTGATCACTTATCCAGATTTAACACTAAATTGTAAGTGCATTTTTGCCATGATTGTATAAATAGATTTAATATGTGGTATGATTAAGTAGTTATGCTTAAAGCAGTTATACTCAATTGATTCCTTTATCAAACTTATCAAAAAGTATATAAGGATAAATACATAGGTCCTTATTCATAGTTCTCATGTCAGTAGAACAATTTGTATTGAATAATTTTTATAATGCTTCTGTTGATATTTTAAGAATTTGTAAGATTAAGTTATCAATGGTGATTACATGCATGAACTTAAGTATTGTTATGTAATTTTCTATATATTAGCTAAGTTGTTCTTGGAGATGAGACTCTCAATGGTGACAATCAAAGAGCTTAATCTATTTCTACAGGTTTTTTAATGTGAGCTTATAGTAATGGTTAGTTGTCCCAATGATTTACAGTTTCTTTACTTGTATGTATATAGTTGTCTCTCCGATTCTCAAGGAAACCCGTTCAAAGTTGCATCATTCGCTGATCCGAATCATTCGTCGATTCTGAAATCACGCTTTCCATTCTGAATCTCTCGCAAACTCCTCTCAATCTGACAAATCTGTGGTATGTAGTTCCTCTATCTATTTTTCTTCATTTCAAGTCAATTTTTCTGCAAAAGTGTTTTTATATTTTTCTTCATTTCATGTAGTTCAAAATTTGCTTGTAACGGTGCTATTTTGTTTTTATATTGAGATGATTACGATTTTGTTTTGAGTATTTTTGTTGATTCGATGACCTGAGAGTGTTGATTTTGTGTTTAGTCATTTTCCTGTGGTTAGGATAATCGAATAGGAATCATTGGATTAGGTTTTTTTAAATAAAATTTGAGTTACTAATTTGTTCGTAACGATGCTATTTTATTTATGTGTTGAGATGTTTACGAATTTGTTTCGAGTGATTTTTTTTTATTTGATGTTGTGAAATTGCTGATTTTGGTTTTGAATGGTTTGTTGCAATTGCAGCTTGTGAGGAGCAACAGTAAGTGGTTTACGCCGTCGCATGCTGATGAAGAAGCACATCAGTTGTCTTATCTGCAAAAGCACTTGCCTGTGGAGGGGGAAAGTGAAGAATCTCTGGTTTGTTTGTTTACTGTGTGGCTTCCAAGAGTTTCTGACTTTGGCCGCATTACTTTATGTTTTTCGTATTATATTCTTTTGGAGATGAGTTGGTTAGAATGAAACCCTGAGGACATTGTGGAATTATCCAATAGCTTAAGTGTTTGCCCTATGTTATTGTGCTTTTACTGTACTTCTATGCATATCTAACACACCCTAAGAACATATGGAGTGTTAATGATTGAAATATGGGAGAAAACCAATTCTGGTTATTGCTGAGATTGGGCCATATGCAATTTCAGGACCATCTATTATGTGATTGGTTGCTGTATAATTAAATAATTTAGGACAGAACCATTTTTGCGGGGAAGGATCGTTGTTTCAAGGTTGTGGTGTGTCCAGTCAGATACCATTGTTTTCCCCTATCATCCAGTGTCAATTTCATAAGCCGACCATTCAAATAAGTTCTTTACACTGGGATTGTGAATAATGAGTTGCAGGTTGAAAAGTGCTACGATGGTCGTTGTCGTCTTGTCAACGGGTTTGGGGTTATTCTCCCTAACAGTTGCTAGATCAAAGCACGGGCTTTGTTATACCATATAGAGTTGGATAGGAAATACTAACTAAGCGGCTAGAACTTAGGAAACAAAAATACTAAGAGTCTAAGATGCAACACTACACTTTAAATCAGATAATTCATATCTAAATCTAATTCAAACTATTTCTCATTGTTTTTGCTGCTGCCTCTGTTATATACTTAAAACAGGGCATACCCATGTTGTAGAGGCCTTACAAATTCCAATTCATATTTTATTCACAATGTCATGGTCGTAAGTTTCATCTTGGTGATACAATCGTAGTTTACTAATTTTTCGTAAGAAATGTTGACGCAGAGATTTTGGCTACGCACAAGAAGAAACAGAGAGAAGATGCAAAGGAGCGAATTTGTCGATTTGATTAGACCTTTTCTTAACTTCTGTTGGAGCTGATTTGTCGAGTTAATTAGACCTTCAAATCCCATACTTTTTAATAATAAGCTGATGCCTTTTTTCTTTCTCTTCTATCAATAATAATCCCTTTGTTATGTTCTGTTCTGTTTGTAGTTTTTTTTGGTTAGATTATGGATGTTTTTATTGTTTAAGACTACTCTACTGGTACTAGTGTTGTTCTCAGAAACTTTAGTCCCCACCCCCAATTCATTCATGCTTATTGGTTATGCATTTATTATTATTATTACAAATTTACAATAAAAAAACGTCCAAAATTATTTTGTACCCTGCATTTATCTTCTACACTTGTTTACTATATTTGTTGTTTTCTTATATTATAAGGAAGGGGAAAGAAACTCGACGATTCCACGACACATCAAGTATCAGACCTTGAACATGGTGATGGCGTTCCCGTAATCATATGATACCCCTATTGGACTAATTAAATCATCATATTATTATTTTTTAGAACAATTAGTAACTTTATGTATTCAAATTTCAGGCTGCACATGTGGGATTCTTTAGAGTCTTTTCACTTGTAAGTAGCCACTGGCTTAATCAGATTATGTATTGCAGCCATATTATTTTTTAGTTATATTTATGATTGTTAAATTACTTCTTTTTTCTGTTTTGAAAAATAATCACAGGCAAAGCCTGAGGCTGGAAAATTGGTCATTGCTACGGTAGCTCTGTTGATTGCAGCCACATCAAGTATCTTAGTTGTATGCATCATTCACTCTTTTTCTCTCCTACCCATACACACACTGCAGTTATGTCAATATAGCTTTTTATAAAGTTAAAGTTGCTTTCTAATGAACATGAAATATATTGCTTCTGCAGCAAAAATTTGGTGGGAAGATAATTGACATTGTCTCAGGAGATATCAGAACACCTGAGGAGAAAGATGCAGCATTAGAAGCTGTCAAGAACACCATACTAGAAACATTTCTCATTGTTGTCATCGGGTAAGTATGATCCTTGCGTTCACCTCTACTTTTCAACTCATCGGGTAAGTATGTCACATAATTTTCCTTGGAGATCTCAAATGGTTGACTAAGTTATCTGAGTTTTGCAGTTCAGTTTGCTCAGCACTTCGAGCATGGCTTTTTTATTCTGCAAGCGCAAGGGTTGTAGCGCTGCTAAGGAAGAATATGTTCAGTCACCTTGTAAACCAGGTAAGCGAAAGGTGACTTTTCTGATCAAGATTGAAATACTGCAAATGAATTTATACGTGTGATTGCTGCATGTATATGTATGAGTCTCATTGTTGCTATGGCAAGTAACACAGCTGGATCATCTCATTTGATACATCAAATGATACCCTGTCTCTTAATTTCTTGCAGATAGCATAATTATTTTGATTTCCCAATGTCTTGCTTTATATACAATTGGTATTTGGAATAAGTTGATTATGAAGTCAGAAGAAAGTGTACTGGACAGTCAATGTTTTATAAAATAACGTTTAAGATGCAATGAATGAAACAGAACTCATAATTTTACTAAGATGCAATGAAGGAAACAGAAGTCATATTTTGTCTTTTCTTTATTGTGTATCAAAAGAGTTTGCTTCTTTGTTCGGATTTTTTTATTTGTGGAGCACTTTTTTCCAATAGGTTCTTGAAGATATATGAATATAATTTTACTTTCTTGCAGGTACAAGAACTTGCTAAGTTTTGTGTAGAGTTATGGGATCTTATGGAGATACCAATTGAAGAGCAAAAGGCCTTTAGCCATGTTATTAGATTAATTTCAGCATCAGTTGACGAAGTCTCAATCCAAGGTGGCCTTTCTTCTGATGTCATTGGCAGGTGAAACCTTCAACGACTTGTACTTGCGTTGCAATTTTATTTGTATAGTCTGAATTTTAGTTGCTTGATTATTTATATTTGTGTAGGTCGAGGTAGAAGTTCAACGCTTAAGTGTTTTGAAAGCCAGTAAGATGAAGGAATTAGTGTTTAAAAGACACAATGAACTTGAACAAATTTACAAAGGAGATCACATGGATATGGATAGTGAAGCTGTAGACAGATTCTGATCAATCTCATAGAATCTGGTACATAAATAATGCCTAAGGTGTTATTGAATTTTTTTTCTTGATATTTCAACATGGCTACTTATAAATGTATCTGTAGATTCCATTTTATTCCCTCTTAAATACCCTCTGGACCTGATGTTATATATATTGTTGTTAGAATCCTTACCAGAATCGTGAAAACCGACGATTTTGCAATTTCACCCACCCCTACCAATCCAAATCGTAAATAGAATCTTGATTTCAGTAATATATATGTTATTGTTAATTTTTAATAATTACTAATTGTGAATCAATGCCTAATTTTCGACTAGTAATCAAATTTTATATATTTTTTTACAGTCTAGCTTAATTTTTTGTTTAAATACTCCAAAATGAAGAAAAAAAAAATAATTTTAATAAGCTAGTAGTAAACTACGAAATTGCTAGGACCTTGCGGCTTGAGATTTACTTTAAAATTATTGTAGCAATGTCCTAGCCAAATAGTTAGGAAACTTAAATTTTGAATGGTATATTGCTAGGCATTAGTTTGGAAAGAGCTAGGAATTTATAAATATTAGATGCCACTTAGCTAGGAAATATTTGGCTAGGTAATTTTCCGCCCAATCCAGGCTACGGCTAGTATGACAGCTGATTCCCAACTAAATAGTAGCTAAATGAGTTTTGCTAGGAATTAGCTACGTGTTAACGACCATTAGTTTCGTAGCAAATTTTATATTTTCTTGTAGTGGGTTAGGAATTTGGTTTGGCGAGCCTGTTGCAATTGTATCTCTATAAGGCTACGTTTACAAAGCCGGGATGTTCCATGTCAAGGCTCTTGTGCGATATGTACAGTCTACAACGAAGATAGTTTCCATTTTTCTTCGAGTGCGACAATAGTTTTGCTTGTTGGTAACACACTGGTATTGGGCCCTCCCTCCATTCTATTATTGATCAAAATGACAGTTTTTCTTTGGTTGTGTTTGCTGCTATAGAAAATTTAGATGCCCCGCTAAACCAAATTGTTGGGGTGACGTTGTGGAGATGGACTCAAAGGTAGTGGTTGACTGTATCTATGGTTGTTCACTTGGTTTCTCAGATTTTACGTCAATTATTAATGATTGTCGATGCCTTATTTCTTATGATCTAGCTCAATGTCATGTTAGTTTTCGTATTTTTCATTTGAGTTCTATCATGTATCACTACTCTTATTTTAAATGAAATGCATTATGTTTTCTCTTCTAAGAAACAAAACAAACATAAGAAAAAGTATGCAACATATGACCATATCAACCATTAAAGAACACGAAATTCTACGACTTTCCTTCAGGCAGTTGGAGAAGCTAAAAATATCTGCACGTTATAGTTATTATCAAGAAATAAAAGAGCCAAAGAAAAACTTGGACATATAATACAAAGACATTAAAATTCAGAAAATGCAGGAGCAAAAGAAAAAATGATGCTATGAAGAAACTATCCTTCTTCCAACCAACATTTCAGAATTAAGCATGCTTGTTTTCGATAACATAAATATAAATGCATCTTATTCACAAACAAAAAAAAATCATGCAATTAAGATCTCTAAACCAATTAATCTTCCTGGCTCAAGATCAACCAGAACGTTCATCATTAGAAAATATTATTGGATTACAAATTGTTACAAGGACTCGTAATTATCCAATTTTTTCCATGGGTGTATGCTTATTTTTATACCGCGATACAAACCTTAAAAACATGACACTTCACCTCTATATTGTTACAAAACTCCTCAACAACATTCTGATCATTAGTTTTAATCTTCCAACCTAATATCATAGCAAAATCCAACATCTTCTTCCTTTGGTCATGGGTGAACTTAGTACTAAACGTTTTATATCTCGTTACAAAAAATTTCAACAACATTCTCATCATTATTTTTAATCTTCCAACCTAATGTCATTGCAAAATCCAACATCTTCTTCCTTTGCTCATGGGTGAACTTAGTACTAAACCTTTTATATCTCGTTACAAAATTCTTCAACAACATTCTCATCATTATTTTTAATCTTCCAACCTAATGTCATTGCAAAATCCAACATCTTATTCCGTTGCTCATGGGTGAACTTAGTACTAAACCTTTTATATCTCGTTACAAAATTGTTCAACAACATTCTCATCATTATTTTTAATATTCCAACCTAATGTTATTGCAAAATCCAACATCTTCTTCCTTTGCTCATGGGTGAACTTAGTACTAAACCTATTATATCTCGTTACAAAATTCTTCAACAACATTCTCATCAGTTTCTGTTTGCCCAGATAACACACAAAGGGGAGAATGTCCTTTTGGCAGCACTTTGTATTTCTGTGACTCATTCCTGCTCATCTTGGGTGGATAGGGCTGTGTTTTGAATAAAGTTTAGCTGTACAAAAAAAAAATAACCACATTTAATTTTCGGGAAGCATTCAACAAAATCATTTAATACTTCCAAGAAATATATTTAAAATATTACACATCCTGAATGCAAGAAACTTAATAAAGCATTCAACAAAACAATTTAATACTTCCATGAAACATATTTATAATTCTCAAATTTGTTTCTCTTGCTTATTTGATTTTCATATTTGTAAATGAATTTTTAATTAGACAAGATTTAAGCGACCATGTAACACAAAGAAAGAGATTGCAATATCTCTAGAATAAATCAAGCCGTTTATGTTATGATATATTGTATCTTCCCATAGGAAAACAAAATTAAATTTTACTAAGATTGTGTACCTGATTCACCGGCTTGAATTGATTAGGCTTGAACCCAATGGGTATCTAGGTATTTTTCTTATACAGCAGATCCGTTGAATGTCTACACACATGATCAACATCAGTAAATATGAAAATCTTCAATGTAGAACTTGATAATTTAACCCTAAACATGAAAATAAAATCTAAAGTAGATCTTTGAGTACCGTTTTTATAGATCCATCCTTTTGAACAGCCCATTATATCGGAGTTTCTCACTTTTTTAATCAAAGAAATTACACTCGAGTTGAAGTTGAAATAGAAAAATAGAACGATGTTGTCACCAATAATCCTCCAAAGAAAGGAGATTGTAGATGACGACAAGAAATTAAAATCATAATGATCAAGGAATAGCATCAGATCTCTACACTGAAGCTGCAACAAAGAAATTACAGTTCAGTAGAAATTAGAACTAGAGAGAAGAGAAAGCATAATCAGATCTAATGAAGAAATCAAAATACTGCATACCTTTCTGTAATTAAACTCAAGGCTCACACATTGAAGTGTTTGATTTGTTTGATTTGAGATGATAGTCAATGTAACAAGTAATCTTCTTTCTTCTCATAAGCTTCTAAGGTCGATCATGAGAAAGTGATTAGATGCTGCTGGTGGAAGGAGAGGAACATGGGTTTGTGGGTAGCTGCGGCTGCTGCTAGCTTTCAAAACCTATATATCAGTCTATAATATATATAGGTGTCAAGACCGGTTACCCTACCTGATCTATTTAGGGCCAGCCCTAACAAACATTAGACTTTATTGGATTGGGATAAAAAGCTCTATTTGAACATGGACTTAAGAAAAACTATTTGACCCTATACGGGCCATGGGCTAAATGGACCTGCCTTAATTATTTTCATTCATTTTTTGAAAATATTATAGAATGTTCAACAAAATTTCTTACGATTCTTACAAGCACTATTTTTTTTACTAGTGATCAGACAAGCAATTTGTGTCTGTCTGCACACCTTTTTCTTATTGCGATAATGTATGTAAATTATGAAAGTTGTTTTTTTAATGAACTATGTTTATCTTTTTGAATTACCAACCAATATTAAAAATATAATATCAATTCTTATAATTTTTAATGACACCAATAATATAAAACTATTATTGTTTTTTTTTAAATTTGTATAAATTTAATGATACCAACAAATAGAATTTTTATAGACAATTCGTTTATAGGTATAGTTAAAAAAATCTAATTAAAAAAGAAAACTGAAAATAAAAAAAACATAAATGTTTTGGCGTAACACAATTTTATTCAAGGTTACCAGCTTCCATCTTCATAAGTTTTACAATTCATAAAAATTGGACTTTTTTTTTCTTCATTTTTTAAGTATATATCTACGCATTGAACGGGCAAAAAGTATGTCTTTCTTTTGTAATTTATGAACTTTTGTCCAATTTCTTTGTTACAGAGCTTCTATAATCTTCTTTCATAGGTGCTAGCGGTGAGGGATATAGCGGTATGATGATAAATGTGGTATGATGGATATAGCGGTCCAATTTCTTTCAAAGAGAATTAAAGAAAGAAGATCATCTCCTTTGTTTTTTCTTCTTTTGGTAGAGGGATATAGTGGTATGATGATAAATGTGGTGAATCTAAATATGTTCAAGGGGTTTTAATTTGAATTTTATTGGAAAAATGGCGATGGCGGTTGTTACAAACCAATTATCCTATATGGAAAGTAGTGTTGATAGAAAAATATGGAAGTGGAGTGCAAACCTTGTTGGAAGGTAGTGGTGTAGAGTGTCTGTGGTATGGTTCTTGATGGTGGAAGGATCTTGTGCTTATTCACGAAGTTGGAAGCTCAAATTGGTTTAATTCGGAGGTGGGAGAACTAATTATCGAAATGATAAGTGGAGGGGAAGTTCTACACTTGTACAATTTCCTAGACTTTATGCTATTTTAAATAATAAATAAGCAACCCTATTCTCATGTAAGAGATAGTTTTGTGTGTGGGAAGTGAACCCTTATAAATAATTAGTTTGAAGTGGTCGATGATTTCAATTATTCCTAAGAGCAAGATTGTTGGAAGTGGAGACCAGAGGAAAATGATTTGTTTTTGGTTAAGTCAACTTATATTTTGTTGGAGAATCTAATCATGTGGGAGAATAGATGGAGTGATATTAAGAAGAATGTTTTTGGTTATCTTTGCAAAGGGAAATCTCCATCAAGAGTGGTGGCTCTTTCTTGGAAACATTTACTTGAATGAATTTTGATGAAATCGAATCTTGCCATTTACAAAATTATTCAACCGGAGGATTTGGAAGAATGTGCTTTGTGCGAATTAGAGTGGGAAACATCTACTCATCTCTTCTTGTTTTCTGTCGTGGATGAAGGAGTGTGGAATCTGGTAATGAGATGGATATATTCTTGGTTCATTACCCCTCCAAATTTGTTTAAGCATTTGGAATTGGAGTAGAGAGGCGTCGAATGAAAACCTGCAAAAAGGTTATTGGCTTATTTGGCAAGTAATGATTTGGATGATTTGGAGAGCTTGAAATATGATTTTTTTTTTTTTTAATAATGTGGTAAAGGAGGTGGAAGAGATAGTGGATGAAGTCAATGTGTTGTCATGGAGGTGGAATCCTAACGATTGTATGGAAGTTCTATTTTGTATCGATATAGGTGACTTTTGGGTTTTAGTACCATTGTTAATTTTTTACATGGTGTTGTTTTCTTTGTTGATTTGACTCTGTTAGCATGTTGCTGGTCCACAATTTTGGGGTCTGGGAGCATAATCGATTTTGGTCTTTGAATCCGCCATATTTTACTTCTTGTAAGGGTGGTATGATAAATAAATGTGCTATTTCAAAAACAAAAAAAAAAAGGGAGAAAATCCTCTAAAGTGAGAAAATCAAGGGTTTTTATTATAACAAACTTGTGATTTTCTATGATATACCTACAATATCTACCTTTATTTTATTAAGTAATGATTGATATTGTCCACTTTACAATCTAAAGCAAGTTCATCACTTTAGAGGATCCGGATCTGCATTAACTATTTGTAGTTGATTTTATCAAAATAAACTTATTGTGTGGTTAGACAAAGGTAGAATTTTAGTGTTTTATAAACGCTACTAATTTATTTTAGCAATTTTTGTTATTTGAGACAAACAGACTACCAGTGGCCCATACATGCTACCCAGAATAGGTTGTACTCTATATAGGGTCGTACTAAATAGCTTGGAAAACGTTCGCGATAGAATATTAAGGCCCAAATTCTACTTTTTATTCGGATTGGCATGCTGACCTTAATGTGTGTAAGCCTATTTTGACAACTCTAATACTTGCATGAATATAAAGATTTGAACATTCTATTTTCTCACACACAAAAAATAGTAGAAAAGGTAATAATTTAATGTTATATATTTTTTTAATAATATGATGAATTGTATTTTTTTTTTATCAAATGAAGTGTTGAAATCTGTGTCCACCCATAAATTATATATTACGGTTATTATAATATATAAATCTTGTAAATATATGATCCTGATCAAATCATAACTGAAACTACAAAAATCATTCATGCTCTTTATTACCTACGTCCAACAGCCAGGACTCATGGGTGTCAAGGTTCTTGATTGAAACCTCATTATTTTTTGAACCGCTGTAATGGCCACGTTTTAAAGGAAAAAATGCGAATGTAGAAATATGTTCAGTATCTTGACAATTATTAGCCTACAACAGAAAAATACAACACAATAAACTGATAGACATTAATAGAAAAAAGATTAATTGGTGGACAGTATAAAAAAAATGTCGGTTTAAGAAGAATTTGCCAAAATGGCGTTGTCAAAACTGCCATCATTTTCACTCCCCCGCTAAATTTAAAATATTGATTTAAGAAGAACCGTCAAGCAAGCTGTCATAATACGAGTTCAATAAAATGACGGCTAATATTTTTTATTATAACGGCGGTTTCAACAGCCTTAATATAAACTTTTTCACTCCCCATGAATATGTGAAAAAGTACAAGAAAAATATTGAGCCAAGGCTAAACAATTCAGCCATCTCGCTTTCAAAATCCCTGAAACCTCCGTCACATAAGCAGAAGCATTTCCCAATGTTATGAACAAAGCCTTCCAGGTACTTAGCTTCACAGTCATGAATTACAACACCAATAGTCTCACAAGAGGGTGAGCCATAAGAAGATCCGTCAATCTTTATCTTTATGCTTCCCCTCTGTGGAGGTCTCAAAAAACCTCACTAACGTGCACCTGCCTGCTAGAATGCGAAGGAATCTGGAACAAAGAACGAACTATGAAGTCTAGAGAGGAGGAATCACTAGCTCCAGACATCAGAGAGGAGCTAAACTTAGCTTCTGCAATGATGTTTCTGACCATGTTGGGGATATTGAGTTCCTTGTCTTGAAAATACCGATTGTTATGTTCGATCCAGATTTGCCATATGCTATGAATGATGACAGAAATCAGAATCTGATGAGTGAATTTGCTCCCTTTGCTGATGTCGGTGTGTAACAGATTTAGACAGTTGGAAGTGTCCAGGTGTTGCAATATCTTGATAATAATAAGACTACAACAGAAAAATACAACACACTCAACTGATAGACATTCATAGAAAAAAGATCCATTGGTGGAGAGTATTCAAAAAATCATTTCATTTTTTCAATGTCAAAGATACTGAGTAAAAGTACTGCTTCAAATAATTCCGCTTAATTCGATTAAAATGGAAACAACAGCAAACCATAGTGAATTAAAATTCAACAAAGTTATTTAGTTTCTTTACAAATGAATATAGAAATGCTTAGCTAAGACTAAAACATCAAAGATACGTAATAAACACAATCAAAATTCTTATATCAAGCGGCTGATGTCGTTTGTGAGTTATCAATAAAGAGGACACACTGATTCCACAAATTGAGGCAAGTTTACATGTATTTGGATCAATATAACATCAAACTTAAAAGACAATATGTAAATTAATTTTGAACCCACAGAAACTTCTTGTAGTCGTCCAGGATCCATAATTACAGTTACAAAACAACACCAATAAAAGTCATACGTGAGGAGAAATTTAGCACCCTTTGTACTTTATTTCTCACAACTTCAATAATGTCAAATTTCTATGTGCGACGATGCAATAACACCGCTTTTTGACAATATTTTCTACTAAATAGTGTATCATGGGATCATATCAATATGTCAAAAGTGATTTTTTTTTCACGCTATGGCCATACTAATCCTCATGTTATGTATTTTCTATTGAAACAAGCTGATAAGATTTTTCAGCACTTAATTAGCAAACATACATTTACTAGCCAATTTGAAGAAAACAAACAATATCAGAAGCATAACTTGAATTTGTAAAATGAAATAAACTGAATCACAAACCATGTAAAAGATAATTCAAGCCAAGATCAATATTAATAATTATCAAAATCTTGAATGTCATTACTAGAATTCAAAAATTTCACCGTAATCGTAAACAGAAAATCTAAATTAAATTTGTTAGTATAATTTTTATGGAGCCATCCTTTTGAACTTCTTGAATGTCTTTGAATGTTGATCTTTGGGTCCCATGATGTCTGTCTTAACCAATGTTCCAGATGCAATCTTTAGGTCCCATGATATCTATGTCTTCAGCAACGTTCCAGATGAAATCTTCTTCCAAAATGGAAAATTAACTGTGGAGTTGAAACCCAAAAAATTGTATGGATAGAAGATGATGTTGGAAAAGAGATTGTGGTGGTTTGCATGGAGGGATTCGAGCTGAATTTCTAATGTCCTACTTTGTGTACAGGGCTCTCTCTGTGTGTGTTGGATTTATAACCTTTTTATTAGTGTCTCTGTACAGCTAAAAACCATAAGATTAACATCTGAAAATATAAGGAAACATAAGATTAACATTTCCAGTTGTGACAGATAACTTATAACTCAAAACCATAAGATTAACCATTCCAGTTGTCAGCAACCACATTGAAACTTAATATTAAATGTCCAAAATGCAAGAAAGTTTCACAAAATTGATATGATGATTTAGGAAAAATGAAATTCAACTCACCGGTCCGCAGGCACCAACCAGGTTTTTCTTAGCATAGTTTACATACCGTATGAGCCTGCGTTATGTGTTGAATTGCTCGGTATCTGGACAATAGTAAGACCGCAACAGAAAATTACAACACAGTCAAGTGATAGACATTCATAGAAAAAGAATACATGAATACTAATAGAAATTTGCTAAATACGTTGGAGATATAAAGTAGAATCGCTACTGCAGATATTTCCACTACCATAATTCAACATGTGGGTAATTTATTTATTTTAAATAATTAAAAATACTATTTGAAAGAATGGTAAGAGATTAAATCAAGGTAGAAAATGTAGTTGTCATATACAACACATTAGCCATTAATAAGAGAGACAAAAAAGAGGATTCAACTAAATTATGAATGGTGGAAATCCAAAGTCCCAAGAATTTGTCACATTCTTGACTCCAATAAAATCATTTGATACTTCCACAAAACCATTTGATACTTCCATTAAATATATTCAACAAAATCATTTGATACTTCCATTAAATATATTTAAAATATCACACATCCTGAATGCAAGAAACTTAATAAACCATTCAACAAAACCATATAATACTTCCATGAAACATATTTATAATTCTCAAATTTGATTCTATTGTCTATATCATTCTCAGATTAGTAAATAAATATGTAATTATTCCTTTATTACTTTATTAATTTCAAAACTCAACGCCCTATATAAATTAAATGCAATCTCTTGAAAAGCTTTAAAACAGGGGAAATCCGCACAAGCTTTTATCTTGTGGCATGATTGACAAATGCATCAATTTCTTGACATCTCATTCTTTAAACCACAATTTAACAAACAAAAAGATTGTAATATCTCAACAATAAATCAAGTTGTTTATGTTATGATATATTGAATCATCCAATTGGAAAACAAAATTAAATTGTACTAAGATCGCGTACTTATTCGCCTGCTAGAATTGATTAGCCATCAAGACAATGTGTATCTAGGTTTTCTCTTACATTGCAATAAAAATTCGTTACACTCACAGTGGTAAAAAGACTTGAATAGCAGATCCATTGAGTGTCCACACACATGATCAATATCAATAAATATAAAAATGAATGTAGAATTTGATGATTTAACCCTAAACATAAACATAAAATCTAAAGTATATTTTTGAATACCGTGTTTATGCCGCCAACCTTCTGAACAGCCCATTATGTTGGAATTTTTCACTTTTTTAATCAAAGAAATCACACTCGAGTCGAAGTTGACATAGAAAAATAAAACCATGTCATCACCAATAAACAACCAAAGAAAGGAGATTGTAGATGACGACAAGAAATTAAAATCATAATGATCAGGGATTAGCATCAGATCTCTACAATAAAGCTGCAGAAAGGAAATTACAGTTTCGTATAAAATTAGAACCAGAGAGAAAAGGAAAATGAAATCAGATCTAATGAAGAAGTAAAAATATTGCATACCTATATGTAGTGAAACTCCAAGCTCACAAATTGCAGTATTTGGTTCGTTTGATTTTAGACGATAGTGAATGTAACAAGTAATCTTCTTTCTACTTACAAGCTTCTAAGATGTGAAAATGATTACATGCGGCTGGTGGAAGGAGGGGAACAGAGTGTTTGTGGTTAGCTGCGGCTGCAGCTGGTATAAAGGGTTCCTTTTCAAAACCTATACATCAATCTATTATATATAGGTGTGAAGATGGGTTATTCTACCCGACTTGTTTAGGGCCGGCCCTAACAGACATTAGACTTTATCGGACTGGGCTAAAAAGCTCCATTTAAATATGGAATTTGAAAAAACTATATGACCCTCTTAAAAAAAAAAAAAACTATATGACCCTATACAAGCCACGGGATAAATTGATATGCCATAATTATTTTCATATTTTTTAAAACATTGTAGAATGTTCAAAATAATTTCTTATGCGCATTACTAGCATTTAGACAAACACTTTGTGCCAGTCTTCACACTTTTTTTTTATTGCAGTAATGCATGTAAATAATGAACGATAATTTTTTTAATGAAGTTTTTGTTTTGATTAAAGTTATATCTATAATTTTTTGTGCCTTTCAAATTGTAAACACTATGTTTATCTTTTTCAATTACCAAACAAATATAGCAAATATAAGATTAATACTTATATTTTTTAATCACACCAACAAATAGCATTATATAGACAAATTTATTTAAGGGTGTAATTGAAAGAATATAAAAGCTAGACCAAAACCTCATATTTCCTTTATATATGGTATCTCATTATATATAATACATATTTATCCAAAGAAATATAATTAAAAAAACAAAACTAAAAATAAAATAAAAGCATGAAAGTTTTGGCGTGACACAACTGAATTCAAGTTTTACCAGTTTCCATCTTAAAGCGGTTACAACTTCTTAAGTATTACATTTCATAAGAATTGAATATTTTTTCATTTTTTTAGTATCTATGCATTCAATGGGAAAAAATCATGTAAAGCGAGTAATGTGTGAAGTGTAGCTCAGTTGGGTATGGACAATATATAATATATGCAAGGTTCAGGGTTCAAAGTCCGACCACCACCCAAAAAAAAATAAATTATGTGGACCATAGTTCTCTTTCATAATCAATATAAAACCAAACTTCAAAGACATGCGGTGAATCAATTTTGTACATTGTTTTTGTACAATACTTTTCGGTGCTAATTTAATTGGGTTAATTTAACTTTAAAAAAAACATTGTCATTCCTTAAAAAAACATTATTATTCCTTAAAAAAAAACATTGTTATTGAAGAATAAAGACCTATAAAATAGTTGGAAATCAACTAGCTTCATAAGATCGATGATGACAATCACAAAACAACAACAATAGAAGAAATTTAATACCCTGTTGACTATGTTGCACACAATTATAAGCGAAAAATAGGGGTAATTTTTTTTAAACAACAATGATATTTAAACACCCCAACTTTTCATACATTCACTTAACACGTCATTTTATTTCTATCTCTCACTTTCTATCACATCATAAAACTATAGCATCACTCTCTTTTTCTCTGTTTCTTTTAGTTTAATGGTGTATACACACACCGACATGAGGAGTACATGAGGAGTAAACTGAACATTTTCTATGTTCAAATCCAACTACCATTGTAGACTTTTTTTAAGTAGAAACTGTATCCATTATTTAACAACACTTCACATTTAAAAAAAATATCAATGGGAATTTTTTCAATCCTGCCATGCTAATCCTTATGGAAGGTATTTTCAATTGACAAAAGAGATGATCGGATAACTAGTGAACATGATAATTACTAGCCAATTAGAAAAGCAAAACAAAGTCAGCGGTATAATTAAAATTCATAAAATGAAATAAACTGAATCAGAAGCCACGTAAAAGATAATTTGAAACATGATCAATATCAACAAATATCGAAATCATGAACGTCATCACTTTAATTTGATGATTTCACCCTAAACATAAAATCTAAATTAAATTTTTTAGTTCCATTTTCATGGAGCCATCCTTTTGAACTTCTGACTTAACATCACGACTTTCGTCATCCTTTTGATCATTCTAAACATCTGAAAATAGAAAGAAATATAAGATTGACAATACCAAGCTATTGCTGGTAGGTTAGCACCAAATCATATATGAACAATAGAAACTAACTTTAAGGAAGGTAACTATTAAGAATAATGATATAGTTAGTTAAGATACTAGTTTTAGTTACTATATAAGTCACATGGTTGACTCATTTGTACCCACATCTTTCATTCTTGTATTATTTTCAACCATCATCAAGAGAATAGTTTTCTAAGCTTTTCTCTCTATTTTCATGGATGCCATGTTTCTCAACAGCCATGTTTCTCAACAGTAACATGTTGGAAACATATCTTTACAAAGGAAACATATCAAAGATAAACAATTAACACAACCATATCCACAAACATTGTCAAAGCAAAAAATTATCATACCAAGTGTTTCCATCCAATGTAATAAGTTAATTATAGACAAACAAAGCACATTGAATCCAAAAATATCATGTTTATCCCAAAACAAAATGAAGTAAGTCTGCATTAATTTTTGGATCAATATTCATTTGTGAATAAGCAAGACACAAGATCTGGAAAATTTAATGTGACTGTATAAATATCTAGTGTTATAGATTAGGCATTTCCAATTGATACAAAGCCACACTATTCAATTAGCTATTTTCAATTGAAACTAGGTGATCATATTTTTCAGCATTTAAAAAGTCTACTTGACATTTACCTGCCAAGCCTTAAAAAAAAAATGAAAAAAGATATTTACTTGCCAATCAGAAAAGCAAAAAAAAGTTAGCAGCAAAATGTGAACTCTTAAATGAATTAAACTGAGACAGCAACCATGTGCATGATAATTTTATAGTTGCTCAATATCAATAAAGATAACACCTTAAATGTTAGTTCTAATTAATTTGCACTCTATGTCAGAGATATAAGTAGAGTTTTGTTGCTACAACTATTTTCACTACGATACTGCTGCAAGAGGATAATTTATTTTTATTTTTAGAAGAATCAGATCTACTATTTGAAAAAGGATAAGAAATGATACAAAAATAAAAAATTAAAAGAAAACACTAGCAAACAGTAGTGGACGAAAATTCAACATTATTATTTAGTTTCTAAACATCAGAATATAAACAGACTCATGGAAAAGCTTTAAAATAGGGGGAAATTCACACAAACTTTTATCATAGCATAGCTCAGTTTCACAATAATAACCTTAAACTACTAAAACCAAACCAAACCCTTAAGAATACCTTCAATGCAACAACACACCAAAGTACTTCAAAAGCTTCTTAAGAAAGAAAAAAAAAAAAACCACCCACTTTCAATTACATTGGTTGCTTTCTTTCTTGTTTACGCTTAAAGCCACATCCACAGTTTTTCTGTCAATTGGAGCATATATAATATATGACCCCACCGGAGATGTGAAACTTTCCTGCAGAATAACCATTTGCCTCTGAGTAGGGATGAATGACTTAATAATTGAAATGCAGTTTCCATGATAGGGTCCATTTGAAATGTGTGCGATTTCATGCATTGGATTTCCACAAGAAAGACCATCCCACTGTGATCGTTTTGTAGGATCTTTGAGCAATTCAAAAACTTTCTGAGCAGGCAGAGGGAGCCAAAGAGTGGTAGCAGCAGTTACAACAGTGCCATTTGGCTGGCTTGTATCATTGTCGGTGGTATCGCGAAGAGAGACTCTAAACCCCACCAATGCTATCAAGAGTTAAATGGTTCAATTCCACTTGACCAGGCATTGTTAAGCATTCACAAAACATTTTGACCATTCTATCAGCAAGCTTTATCACACTATTCCTCCCTTCAAGTGTTTGGATCAGCCTCCTCTCCTCTGTTGCCTCTTCAGCTTCCTCTAGAAGGGCTTCCACTTCAGCAAATGCTTGAGCAGCATATGTGGCTGCCTCTTGTGAAGACAGGGACATTATCATTGCTAATTCTAAGTCTAACTCAGACTGTGTAGGGTTATAGCTCAAATCCCTGTCAAACTTCATAGAGGCATTCTGCCTCCCTTCCAACATGGTGACGATTTATGTTGGAACAGATATGCTCGGGTAGGGGTAGGCATAATCCTGTACTGTTTCACCTAAAATATAAAACTCAACCCATGAGTATGATCTCTATTTGAAACCAGTAAATGTATAACAGTAAATGAAGAAAAAACATTGCATCCTAAAATATTATAAAGAACAAAAACTATTTTTAATTCACGTCAGAAAATACTATTTTTGCAGTCGACACTAAAAAATGTATAGTTGTATACTATATACTAGAATCTCAGGCCAAACTCACAAGCAGCAGCAGTATCAAAGCAACAGAATACAGATAATAGAGTAAAACAAGTAACATTCTAATTTCAAATAGATATATGCACAATATTAAGGATTGTTTATCATTTCAACTCAACAAGTCACTATTTTCATTTTATCCGACATTTTAGTTTTTCTTTTCAGTCTCTCTCCAAATCCTTGCCCTAAGATTTTTTATAGCTATTACCTAATAAGTAGGAGAAATTTGAATGTCATTTAACCCTAAACATAAATATAATATGTAAAGAACATTTTGAAGTACCGTTTGTAAGAAGCCCTTCTTTTGAGAATTAACTTATTTAATCAAAGAAATCACACTCGTTTGTAGATGACCACAAGAAATCGAAATCATTATCAAGGAATAGCGTCCGATCTCTACAATGAACCTGCAACAATTTTAGCAAAAATTAGAAGAAAATAGATTACGAATAAAAATGAACACTTGCAAAAAAAAAACAAAAAAATTGAGGAAAGTGGAATTAGATCTGATCTAAGGCATACCTTTGTGTAGTTTAAAATACCAAAGGCTCACTCATGACAGCTTTTTGTTTACATTTGGTGGAGTGGAAGGAACAACAAAACGTGAAAGTGATAATTTGTGAGAGGGTTAAGGATAGCAGCAGCAAATAATAATAATCTGAGAGTGAGTAGCAGCTGCAAGTGAGAAGGGCTACTTTGAAAACCCTAATTATCTATTATATATATACTAGAGTCATTCTTGCACAGTTGAGAATCAAAATGGGCTACCTGTTTGTTATGGATTCGGGTTTTGTTGGGTTGGGCCAGAAAGCCTTAGTTATTTAAATACGAAACATTATACTTTCACCTCTACAAAGGACAACCCATAAAAAATTCACTTTACCCCCCTCTTGTCATTTGACTTCACCCCACAAAATATTTTCTCTACCAATTTTTAAATAATGAATTGGATAAATGACAGTCAAATTTATAAATTGGAAAACAGAAAACAAGTATTCCAAAATCACTTTATGTCTCTTCAAAAATGACAGCTAAATTTATAACATGTTCTGACGTGTTAGTGAAATGGTGAATGGTGATAATAATTTATTGAAACCAAACAAGAATTGAATTGAAATATTAAAAAGTTGAGATAAAGAGTGTCGTTGTGAAAGAGAAATTACTGATCAATTTCATTTGGAGACATTTAGTTTATTAATCATGTGGTTGTAATGCAGATGTACAAAGTTTATGGATTAATAATAAATATTAAAAGATTTGGTGGTGAAATGAGAGAAGAGAATTGGAGATCCAGAAAATTGAAATGAGGAAGCGGACAGAAGAGAGATGGAGAGGGATATCATTTAAGACAAGAGAATAGGATAAAATTCAACTAACGATTGATGATATAATTTGTAAAATTTAACTAAAGATATATGATATAATTTGTAGTGGTGAAGTCAAATGGGAATAGGATAAAATTCCAATGGTATATCATGTATCGCGGTAAAGGTATAACTATAAGGGTACGTGGTAAAACTTTCATAAATACGAATTCAAAAATTAATACAAGAGCCTGGTCATATATAGGTTGCAGGCTAAAGAGGGTGACTCTTATTTATTTATATAAAAGTTCCTCAAAATTTCTTATAACCAATATTTTTTATTTATCCGAAAAATATACCTCCTCCAGAATAAAATATAAACATAAGTGGTAGTTGAAAAGTCGATGTGTGGTTAAAAATTTAGTCCATGTATATCAAATTCTCAACTACACTTTTTGCTTATATTTCATTGTGGATTGAGTAATAAAAAAAACAAAACATAAAATTAAAAATCTTAATGTTTTGGAGTGAAACAACCTCATTCAAGTTTATCACCTTCCGTTTTAAAGCTATGATCTTTCCTAGATTTACAATTCATCTAAAATTGACCTATTTTCTTTGTTTTGGTATACATGCATTGAATTTTCTTGTAATTATGCCAAACGAGGCAAAATTGACCTATTTTCTTATATATTTGTGTAGTTACATAAAGGCAAAATTTTAGTGCTACAAATTTATTATAGCATTTGTAGTTATATGGGCCAAATGAGGTACTCGTGACCCGTACTAGCTCTACTTAGGGATTCAATAAAAAGCCTATAAAAAGTTCTAATTGGAAGTTTAAAGCCAAAACCCAATGTTTTTATTTGGGTTGGCGGCTCGACAAATATCTCTAATTGGATTAGACATGATAATTACTAGCCAATTAGAAAAGAAAAACAATATCAGCGATATTATTTGAATTCATAAAAAGAAATAAACCGAATTATTAACCATGTAAAAGATAATTTGAAACATGATCAATATCAATAAATAATGAAATCATGAACGTCCTCACTATAATTCCATGATTTCACCATAAACATAAAATCTAAACTAAATTTTTGAGTTATATTTTTATGGAGCCATCCTTTTGAACTTCTGACTTAACATCCCACAAAGTGAATTTCTTTTGCCTCAGGTAGACGACTTTCTTCATCCTTTTAATCATTCTAAACATCTGAAAATAGAAAGAAACACAAGATTGACATACCATACCAAGTTGTCTCTGAAAGCTTAGCACAAAACCTATATGAACAGTAGAAACTAACTTTCAGGAAGGTAACATGTTGGAAAGATAGCTTTACAAAGGGAATTTAAAAACCTATACGACGATCAATAGTACAAGAGTTCAAAAACAAAAAATGAGTATCTAATACGACAAATAAATACAAAACAACCAACAGCTAGCCATGTTGGATAATAATTCAAAAAGGTTAATTAGTTTCTTAAAATCTGAATATAGAAAAGTTTAACTAAGAGTAGAACATCAAAGATAAACAATTACCACAACCATATCCCATAAAAATTGTCAAAGCAAAAAAACAACATACCAAGAAGTGTTTCCATCCAATGCAATTCATTAATAATTGACAGAGAAAACACAGAATCAAAAAATATCATTTTTATCCCAAAACAAGATGAAGTAAGTTTGCATTAATATTTGGATCATTGGAAATGGTTTCAAAAATATCCATACTCATTTCTGAATAAGGAAGACACAATATCTGGAAAATTTAATGTGACTGTATCAATATAGGATTAGGTATTTTCAATTGAAACTAGGTGATCATATTTTTCAGCATTTACTAACCAATCAGAAAAGCAAAACAAAGTCAGCAGTAAAATGTGAACTCGTAAATGAATTAAACTGAAACTGCAACAATGTAAATGATGACTTTATAATTGATCAATATCAATAAAGATCTACACCTTGAATGTTAGTTCTAGATTTCGATGATTTAACACTAAGCATAAACAGAAATTCTAAAGAAGATTTTTTAGTTACGTTTCCTAGGTTTAGATTTTTTTTTTTTATCCAAAAAGACAGCAATGGCGGTTGAACAGCTTCTTGAACACTTCAAATGTCCGATTGCACTTGAAATCATGTCTGATCCCGTTATCCTCTTCTCTGGTCAACCCTTAGACCGTTATCCCGGTTTTTCGTAGCGTACTCCACATAGTCTATGATGATGGGATATGTATAGAAATGTTGAGGTAGGCACAATCCTGTACTGTTTCATCTTAAATATAAAACTCAAACCATGATTATGATCTCTAATAGAAACTAGTAAATATGACATTGAAAAATGAGAATAGCATTCAAATATAGCTCACATAAATGTATAAGACTAAATGAAGATATAATATTGATTCCTAAAATATTATAAAGAACAAAAACTATTTTTTATTCATGTCAGAAAATACTAATTTTGTGTAAGTCTACACTAAAAAATGTAGAGTTGTATACTATATACTAGAAATATCTCAGCCCAAACTCACAACCAGCAGCTGTATCAAAGCAAAGAAATACATATAATAGAGTAAAACAAGTAACCTGCTAATTTGAAACAGATATATGCACATTATTACACGGACTATTTCTCATCATTTCAACTCAACGAATTCACTATTTTCATTTTAACTCGACATATTTAATTTTTCTTTTCAGTCTCATTTTCAACAATGTTGCAATGTTGCAGTTCATTTTCAACAAAAGTAAGATGCAATCATTCATCACACATATCACCATTCAAAAAAATCATACATCTCTACACTTGCAAGAATAAGATGCAATATTACAATAAAAGCAATGTAAAAAAGGGGATTTAGAAATTTGACCAGGTCCTTCTTCTGTTGAATTCTTTCTCCACTAAATGTCACTAGCTTGAGTCTTGCTTATTCCAAAATCACCTGAGAGGATGTGTACTATTTCTATAATCTTGGAGAAATATTTTTCTTCAAGAATTTCATAAATAGACTTCAAATCATTTCCTTCAAGATTTGTAAGGTCATTCTGTTTACCAATTCCTACTGCATCGATAAGAGCTTCAACTCCTACTTCACTCTTCAAAGCAAAAACGTTGTTTTCTAACGACAATTTTCCTCCCCAAAAATTCTGACACACCTACAAATTCCAATGCGATTGAATTTAATTTTAGCAAAAAACACAAGTGAAAGTGAATATTCATTACAACAATAAATCTAAGCCAAAAATTCTGACACACCTACAAATTCCAATGTGATTGAATTTAATTTTTGATCTCTATGTCGTTAGAACTTTGACACATGTGAGCTATTTTAGCATGACTTTAGGAGGAATTTGGATCCTCTGCATGTCGATGTTGCTTCTCTTAATCACAGTTGCATAGTGATTTTCTTGAAGTTTCAATGTGTAACTTTTGGAAAATCGCACTGGCGCACTGTGATCTTATCAAACTCAATGCCAGTTCAAACATGCATGAAAGTTTTTACTTGACTTACAATGGGTTCATAAATGTATCGTATCTCAGTTTTCACAAAGTCGCATGTATGGCAGTATATTCCAATTTGTTCATCCAATCGATAATCATGTTCTCATATTTCCTTGAATTCTTTCTTTGTGTCAGCTAAATCCTCATCAGCATTTGCACCCTGCTATGGTAATTAATATTTGAACATAATCAGCCTTTAGCCTTAAAATAGAAGATAAAACCAAAAAACAAAGTATTTAATTCATATATATTGTGACTAAAACATTTGCACACTGTCTATCAATCATAATTGTCACATCCTTAAACATATTTGACTTGAACCATAAATGGTTCAATGGTCAATTATATGATTTTGAATTCAAATGTGAAGGTGATTAGATTTTTCAACATTAAATTAGTGGCCATGACATGTACAAGCCAAATAAAAAAGTAAAACAAGATCAGCGCTGCACAATCTAAATTCAAAAAATGAAATAAAGTGAATTATTAATCATGTAAAAGATAATTCTATACTTGAATATCATTACTATGACTCAATGAATTAACCCTAAACATAAAATCTAAACTAGATTTATGAGTACCATTTGTCTGGGTTCATCCTTTTGAGCTTTTGACTTGAATCTCATCATATTTGAATTTGTAGCCTTTTTAATCAAAGAAATCACACTCGATGTTGAAATAAAACAAAAGAATAATGTCACCAATAAACCACCAAAGAAAAGACATGTAGCTGACGACAAAAAATTAAAATCAAGATCAAGCAGTAGCTTCAACTCACATGAAGCTGCATCAAGTTGTTACAGATAAGAAATCAAAATTAGAACACAAAAGTAATAAAATGATTGGCAGAAATTATAATGAACAGATGCAAAAATTTTGAATCAAATCCAATGTATACCTATGTGTGGTTAAACCAGGGGTACCTTTTGTCTACATTTTAGTTGAAGGAACAAGTGTTAATTGATGATTGACTGTGGATTCGGTAATAATTTGAATTAGAGATAGAGGCAGATAAGAGCGGCCAGTGGTAGGATTGTGCAAGTTTTCACTTTGGACCAAAAACACCCGCACCTTTTCTTTTTAAGTGATGGGCAAATATGTAATTTAAAAACTAATATTTGGGATGGGCAAAAATGTAATTTAAAATTTATAATAAAAAATTATTAAATGTATGTCACCTAGACCAATACTCATAGAAACTTAATTAATACTTTTACAAAATGGCATATATTTTCTCTTGTTAAGATTTTACTTTGCTTTTTAATTCAAAAATGTAATTTTCTACTTGACTTTTAGAGAATGATAAATCAAAACTGAATCAAACCGCACCGCGAACACCCGTATCTGATAGTTATTTTTTAAAATGTTCGAAATCGTTAAGGTAGTAAATTAAAACGGTAAGACCGAGTGTCCACTCGAGGATCGCGCATTATATTTTCAAATTATATTTATCTTTTATCTGAACAAAATGTTGGTTAATTTGTTGGATGGCAATTATGACAATTAAGCAAATTAAGATTGGTTTGTAATTATAAATTGTCAGAGATGAGATTCACTACCATCAATCCAAACATAGCATAAGTTATCAACTTTAATATGACTATCAAGTGACATCAAAATACAATTTTTACAAGTGACAAAATACAATTTTTAATATCAGCCCAAAATGATAATATCCAATGCAACACAAGACAAACAAATGATATTCTTTTTAGTAAAAAAAAAAAAAAAAAAAAAAAAAAAAAACATGGATGTGCTAGTTAAATAAATACATTTTTTATGTAAATTGTACTGCCAGATTCCTGAGAGGTCACTTGGTTGAAAGATAAATACTTTAACCTTGAGAAACTCAGTTCGAGACTTGGCATCGTGATATGTGATAAAACTTTGATTAAAAATGCAAAAAAATATGAGGTATTTCAAAATACCTCTCTTTTTATCACTTTTATTCAATCTTTTTGGATATTCATTTCGAAACAATAGCGTTGGTGAATCAGAACTGTTTTTTGATCGAAAGCAACTGGCAATGGAGGTGTTGAAAGTGCATTGAAGTTATCATCCGATAGATTTTACGCCAACATCCGTGACCAGCTATGACTGCTTCATTACATGATTTTGAGCTTTTCTTTTTTCTGTTTGTCTGGATTTTATGCGGTTTGTTGTAGATATGCATCAAAGCTTCATTAACAATGGAAGAAGACCTGCCAAAGAAATTAAAATCAAAGAATCTTAGTACTCCAAAAAAATAAAAAAATCGATGTGACACCTAGGTGATTGTGGTAAGCCATAATATCAAGAAAATTTAATGTGATTGTATTAGTATCTAGTGTTATGGATTAGGTATCTAGTCACAATATCAATATAATTAAATATCAATATCAATAAAGATAATTGTATAGATGAATCAGTAACCATGTAAAAGATAGTTGTGTAGATGAATCAAAAAATATTGAAGTCTTGAATGCCATTACTAGAAGTTGATGAATAAACGCTAAACACAAAATCTAAAGTGGAATTTTGAGTACCATTTTTGTGGAGCCATCCTTCTCAACTTCTGACTTAGGAGCCAATCCTGGTCAAATTTCTCGCTTTTTAATCAAAGAAATCACAGTCGATATTGACATAGAAAAATAGAACGATGTCAACAATGAACCGGCAAAGAAAGGACATCGTTGATGACGACAGTAAATTAAAATCATGATCAAGGAAGAGCAACAGGGCAAAATGATTAGGCAGAAATTATAATGAATTGATGCAAAAAAGGGGAATCAGATCCAAAACAGCGTATTGTTTACATTTCGTTGGTTCTATTTGAGCAGCAGCGGCAGATAATTGTGGAGTGGAGAGCAGACAGTGGAAGAAACAAAGTGGGTAGAAGCGGCTAGGGTTCCTTTCCACACCCTATATATATAGAAAAATGCTATTTCTCGCGACAGTTTCCTTCCCGAGAGTGACCCGAATGACATGTTGATTACGTGTAAAAGACATCTGGACAAATAATAAAATCTTCCCCAATTCAAAAACATGTGTAATTCTCCCTAGATTCCGCGACCACCACACTTTCATCCTCTCATCCTGTTTCTCCCGACTCCTTTTTGTGTGTGTTTCGTCTCGCCGTTCCTTTGTTATTACGCCGGCGTCGTTCCTTTGCCGTGTTTCGTTGTCATTGTTCAATTGCCGTCCGTTGTCGTTCCTTTGCCGTATTTCGCCGTTCCTTTGCTTACTACATTGATTTTATATGGAAATTGGGTAAATTTCTCTATGGAATTCAATCAATTTTCTTTTAAATTAAATTGATTTTTGGTTGTTCTCTTTCTGGTTTTAGTCAATGTTTTTGGATGTGTTCTGTTGATTTGGTGGTTTTTTTGCTACTTTTGCTTTGCTTGCAAATTTTTGTAGAGGAACATTCCCTTCAATTCATGTTTGAGCTGAAAAACATTATGAAATTCTATCACCAAAGTTAAATTTTTTAAGAAGAAAATTAAGTATGAAGCTGAACAGAAGAAGCAAAACATTATAAAATTCTGTCACCAAAGTTAAATTCTGACTTAGCTAAAAGATTGGATTCTACTCAGATTCTTTCAAATGATGTTCTTTAAATAGTATCATAGGTGTTTATAGTAGTGGATAAGTTCTAAGGTGTTTAACAATATCTCTAAGAGAGGGGAGGAGTTAGTAGAGCAAGTGTAGGTTCTCTCTTGGACTTGGAATTAAAATTTACTATTTTTTTATTAGATATTTGTTGTATCCATGCCTCTCTCTTGGTGTTCTATTTTGTCCTTTGTAATTTTAGTATTAATCTGGTTTTTTTCTTCCAAGTTCCAATTCCCCATATCGTAGATACATTTATGTTTTCTAAAATAAGGGTTAGAGTTTTGTTGATGCGATAAAGATGTAGATTCTCTTCCTGATGGTAGGGGTTCAAAACCAAACAATTCCAATAAAAAAAACTTGAAACTGAACCAACAGAAACTGCAAAAACCTCAATTGGTTTAGAAGTTTTGGAATTATTATTTTACTCAACCGCATGGTTTGGGTTACTTTGTGATTTTTATTTCATCGGTCGAATGAAACCAAACCAATTAACAACATAATAAAAAAACATATTAAATATTTGTCACCTAGACCAATACTCATAAAAACTTAATGAAAACTTTTACAAAATGACATATTTTTTCTCTTGCTAAGTTTCTACTTTGCTTTTTAATTAAAAAATGTATTGTTCTACTTGAACTTTAAGAGAATGATAAAATCTTAGTCTTTCACATTTCTTACAAAATGAAATTACTTTTTGTCCATGTTTTTAATTTGATTGGATGAAATATAAAGCATTGTTGGAAACATTGCTCGAAATATGTTGTGTTTTTGCATTTTAAATTAATTTTAATGTTGGAAACAAAAAATTGTATTGTCTCGAAAAAATTCCGAACCAACTGAACCAATCAAAGCCCATTGGTTTGGTTTTGTTCGAAAGACTTTTTAAAAGCTAACTGAAACAAACTGAACCGCATGGTTTTTTTTATCTCAGGGTTAGGATGAAATTTATGCTTAAAACTGAATCAAATCGAACCGCGAACACCCCTACCTAATAGTTATTTTTGAAAATGTTAGAAATCGTGAAGGTTATATTTTTAAACAGTAAAACCTAGTGTTGACTCGAGGATCGTGTTATATTTTTGAATGATATTTTTATATTAACTAAACAAAATGTTAGTTAATTTGTTGGATAACAATTATGACAAAAGCAACTTTAATATGGCTATTGAATCCCTTTATCTCATTACTATCGAATTCTCTAAAACACTTTTGCCCTAATTCCTTAGTGACATAATAGTAATTTCTAAAATAACCCATGATCCCTTAGTGACTTTAAGATTAAAATTAAGAATGAACATACAAGAATTATCAATTGATTTCAAGGGATTGTATCTATTCCTATACTACAAAGGCAAGAATTGCTTATCTCAAAGTGTTAATAAATTAAATTTCCATTTAACAATATGAATTGTAAATTAGCTTAAACACGCTCAAGCGTTAAAAACATTCTGCATGGAGATAAGAAAATAATTTTGATAAATTTCATCAATAATTAATGATAAGATCACTTGACAAAAGTTTTTCATCTAGTTCTTCTCATTCCCTAAAATAGAGGATTTAGTTACTCTTGATAAATATACAAGAGATAGAGATTGAATAAGAATTGCGAGAAAAATTCATGAATGATTCTTGAAAAAACTCCTTCAATGATGTTAAGTTACATTAAGCCTCGCTTCCCTACACTCCAAATTTTCATTACCAAAAATAAATGCAATTCTCTCTAAACATATCAATTCAATCTCCAACTATTCTTGTCCCATCACACCTAACTCCACTATTGGTTTAAGTGGAAATTGCAGCAAGCCACATTTATTACTAATGTTAATGTCCTTCCATTCGTATGTTGGAATGCCATTTTGTGCATTCCATGGATCAACCTTTATGCCAAATTCGTATGAAACTATTCTTTCTCAGCTATTGGAATTTTTATAACGACGTGTTTAAAGAACCTACTCAGCTTCCACCTTCATGTACTAGGTTTGATCATAAAATTGCTTCAAAGGAAGGAGTGCAACCTTTAAATATCAAACCTTATCGGTTTTCTCTCATTCAGAAAAATAGGGCATAGTGCAACATAGTACTAGTATGTTTGCCTTTTCCTATTATCCATGTCCGCAAGATGGATGGATCATGGATCATGTGATAGACTAATATTAACTTGGTGGAGAGTATTCAAAAATTCATTTCCTTTATTTCTATATGATTACTAGTATTAATATGGTTTCTATGTCAGAGATTCAAAGAAAATTTGCTGCTTCAAATATTTCCAAGTAAACAACAGAAAACCATCGTTGATTAAAATCCAACAAAGGTATTTAGTTTCTCAAAATATGAATTTATAAACGTCAATCTCAGACTAGAGCATCAAAGCTATTAAAGAAGTTTATATTACGTTGCCCATTGATTCCAAAGATGTATTATTTATGCCAAAACGGAATGAAGCAAGTTTACATATATAGGAATAGTTGATGATATTTAGTTGGCATAGAAAAATGGATATGTTACTTCCGTGATAAGACTAATAAAAATGAATAGTTTACTTCTGTTATAAAGTATACTTACATGGACATTGTAAACTAAGTTAAGTCAAATTGATACATAAACAAGTTAAAACAAGTAATATATTCAATAGTTCAAGGCGTCAGGCATAAAATTGTCTATATTAAAAAAAAAAAAAATTAACATCATCAGGGATATCCCAATAGTGGTAGACACTTAAAAAGTACAACACATTGTTGGCTATAGAGGCAACTTAGTCATTATTAAACTGCAAGTTAGAACTTAAAATATTTCATTTCCATAGTTCCATTTCTATAAAGCTATTTTTTACAACATTTTGTACTAAATAGAGTATCATGGAAAATATCAATATGTCCAAACCCTGCCCCCACAATAGCCACTATTTAACAACACTACATTTCAAAAAAGTCAAAAACTTTCCAAGATCATTTAAGTTAGATTTTATAACAAGTTACTCCTTAAGTTTTTTTGTTACCAATTGGTCTTTTAAGTTTCTTTTTGTTATAAATTGGTCTTTAAGTCAAAGAATATTAACACAGTCAACAATGTTTTCAGCCAACTTCGTTAAAAAGTTCTTATGAAGCAATTAACATATATAGGTGATAGGTCCAAAATTGTGCTTATGACATGACACATGATTACTTACGCACATTCTCATTTTGTTTTTCAAATCAATCATAATTTTACAAATAAACATTACTTTATCAACAATATTATAATTCAAGTAATCAATCACTTTTATTTCAAATCAAAGTAAAATAACACACATATGAACCCTAGTTTTGAGAGAAGTGAATTCCAACATACCAACTTAAAATTAAACGTCCACATAAATTTTTTTAACTGGGTGTGAAGAAAATATAATATTGTTGCATATATTTTATGAATTAATCGACCAATTTGTAACATAAGTCCAAGGCTGATTGTTTTAACTTCTACATCTTTAAAAGATTTTCAGTGCTTATTAGAGAGGAGGTTGGTGTTCTTTTCCAGCAACTTTTCTTTAACGCCTCGCTCCCTAAAAGCTTATCCTATTTATCTTGTGGGTTTAATCCCTAAAGTTTATACCCCTCAATCTCTTGGTGAGTTTCGTCCTATCTCTCTTCTAGGTTCCCTGTATAAGCTGGATGCTTCAAGGTTGGCCTCGGTGATGGATAAAACCATCTCGTCTAACCAGTCAGCTTTACTTAAAGGTAGGCAATTGGTGGTTGGAGTGGTAGGGGCAATGAGGTTGTGGACCTAGCCAAAAAAGCTAATCAAAATTACCTCATTTTTAAAAGTGGACTTTGAGAGATATTATGACTCAGTGAGTTGGAGTTTCCTGGACTGTTTGTTGAATAGATTTGCTTTTGATGATAAATGGTGTGCTTGGATGTGAGCTGGTGTTTTGGCAGGTAATTAATCTCTCAATGCTTGTGAATGGGCGTCCAACTATAGGAAATTAATATTTAGCAAGGTCTTAAAGTTGGTAGATCTAGGTTGTCTATGACGCACCTTCAATACGATGATGATACTCTTTTCAAATAAAAGGCAACAATGGAGAACCTTTGGGCAAATAAGACAATCTTAAAGGTGTTTTAAGCTTGCCTCAAGTCTTCGTGTAAATTTTGGTTCGTGTAAATTTTGGTAAGAGTTGTATTATGAGAATTTATGTTGATGCATCTTTCCTTAGCCCACTGTAGTATTGGTGATGAATACTCTAGTAACTGGTATGAGCTCGTGGAGTAGTACGTTTGTTAGTTTGGAAGGGAGGGTGTGATTCTTTTAGACTCAGTACTTTACTCTATTCCACTATTTTTCCTCTCCTTTCTGAAAATGCAAAATGGTCTATGTGCTTCTCCTTTTTTATTTATATATAATATATATATACTAACTATTTATAAAAATTTATGCTAGATGAATTTCCAATTTTGCCCTCTTGAGGGGCAATTTTGTAATCTAATAAGTGTTTAAAGTTTGGTAGTGCCACCTCATTGCATTAACTACTTTCTTCTATAACTCAGTTCTCGCATTTGGAGACTTGGTTGAGCCAAAAAAACACTATTTCATCTTCTTATTCATCAAAGGTAATTTATTTCTCTTTTCATGAATCTAAGACCATGTATTTCTTGCATTGAATGAGTTTTCTTCATTTTGTGTTTTATTTTTGTTTTTCATATGAGATTGCATGTTAGGATTTTGTTTTTTCCTTTAATTTTTTTTCATTCGCAGGTGATTTTTATATTTGTTTTTGTGCACAGGCAATTTGTGGGATAATTAGAACAATAGGACAACCATTATTTGATGAATACAGTGGAAATTATCAGATCAAGGCAATTGAGTCTTGCTACTCTTCCTCCTACTATATGTGGTAAGTCGATCTTTTCGTGTTGTGTTTTATCGTATAACCTGAAATTCAACTGTTTTAGAAGAAATTTCATGTTAGTACATGATTACATGTCTTTGTGTGTCATAAAGATAGAATAGTATAGGTGCAATTGAGTTGAGGAGATCAATGGGAAGGTTGTGTCATAAGAGTTCTTATCACTGATTATAGTTAGGCTTCCTGGGTCATAAAATGAACATATATTAATTGAATGAAATTACTGGATGAAAATACTAACTGAGTTAATATATGTGAATCAGACATAGCTATAACGCGCGCATATAATCTTAGCCGAAGGGCATTATATGCGCGCGTTGTACCCTTTTAGAAAGTGAGATACAAATCACACCAACATTAATTCCTAAATTTTAAACCAGTATTAACAGAAAAATAAACAAACTCTTAGCGGCCAGATAAAACATCAAACGTTGTAAATTTTGTGGCCACACTAATCCTTATTCATTAGGTACTTCAAATTGAAACTAAGAGGTGGTCATACTTTTCAAATTTTAATTTGCAGACATGACATATAAGTACGCCAATTCGAAAAGCAAAACAAAATCAACAATATAATATGAATTCACAAAATGAAATAAATTGTACCAAAAACTACTTAAAAGATTTTTTTTATTGAAGATGTTAAATCAGTCCAACAAAATTGGTGGCAACGAAAATCAAAATGAGAACTTGAGTGGAGTATACTCATGATCTAATGTCAACACCATCAATCTAATCCAAGTGGCTAGAAAACTATTTAAAAAATAATTTGAGACATGATCAAAATCAATAAATATCAAATCTAGAATGTCATTACTAGAATTCAATAATTTCATTAAACATGAAATCTAAATTAAACTCTTGAACTTCTGACTTAACATCCCGAATATGAAAATCTAAAATGTCATTCCTAGAATTCGATATTTTCACACTACACATAAACACAAAATCTAAAATAAATTTTTGAGCAATTATTTTGAATTTCTGAATTAAGATCTCATCATATGGACTTTCTTCTTCTCCCTTAGGTGGACTTTCCTCTCCCTCATAAAATGAAATTCAACTCACCCTTACATGGGCTTGAATCATGCAGCTGTTCCATTATCATTGCGCAAGATGTTGGACATATATGACTTCAATCTTATGTTTCTCCATTACATAAAAGATTGTGATCAACATGTCTGGTCTCTTGGTTGAGTATATGCAAAATTGTGCTTCATCTCCGCAAACACTAAAGGTAACATTTAGAGAAAACAACATTTGATCAAAAGCAACTGGCAATGGAGGTGTTGAAAGTGCATTTGAAGTTATCATCTTAGAGTTATTACTCCAACATCAGTGAATTTTACTGCTTCACTACATGATTTGAGCTTTTCTTGTTTCTGTTTGTCTTCATTTTATGCAGTTTGTTATGGATATCCATCAAAGCTTCATCAATAGTGGATTAAATCCTGCCAAATAAATCAAAATCAAAGACTCTTAGGACTCCAAAAAAATAAAAATAAAATCAATTTGACACCTAGGTGGTTGTATCAGTTAGTCATAATATCAAGAAAGTTTAATGGATTACATATTATATCAGTTAGTCATATTAGTATCTAGTGTTATGGATTACATATTTTCAATTGAAACGAGGTGATCAGATTTTCAACATTTAATTAGCAGCCATGACATGTACTAGTCAATTTGAAAAGGAAAACAAGTTCAGCAGCATAATCTATACGTGATAATTCTATACATGATCAATTTCAATATAATTTAATATCAATATCAATAAAGATAATTGTATAGATGAATCAGTAACCATGTAAAAGATAGTTATATAGATAAATCCATAAAAATCGAAGTCGTGGATGTCATTACTAGAATTTGATGAATTAACCCTAAACATAAAACCTTTTTTTTTTTTTTTTTGAAAGACATAAACATAAAATCTAAAGTGAAATTCTGAATACCATTTTTGTGGAGCCATTCTTCTCAACTTCTGACTTAGGAGTTGATGCTGGTTTAATGCCTCGCTTTTTAATCAAAGAAATCACACTTGATAGAAAAATAGAAGATATCACCGATGATCCACCAAAGAAAGGACATTGTAGATGATCAAGGAATAGCAATAGGTCAAAATGAAGCTGCAACAAACTGTTACAGATAATAAATTATAATTAGAATACGGAAGTAATATGATGATTTGACAGAAATTATAATGAACAGATGCAAAAAAGTGCAATCAGATCCAATTCATACCTGTGCGTAGTTAAACCAAAGCAGAGTTTTGTCTATATTTGATTGGTTCGATTTGAGTTGATATATGAATGACGGTGGAATCAGTATAATAAGTTGAGCAGCAGCGGCAGATAATTGTGAAGAGCAGCGGCTAGGGTTCCATTCCAAGCCGTATCTATCTAAATGTATATATAGCATTGTGCAAATTTTCAATTTGGACCAAAAGCCCCATATTTTCTTTTAAAGTGATGGGCAATTATGTAATTTAAAATCTACTATTTGTGATGTGCAATTTTGTAATTTAAAACTTTATATTTTTTTATTAGATCTTTTGTTGTATTTCATTTTTTTTTTGGTTACATTTTGTTGTTGTTGTTGTTGTATTTCATATGTTTCTCCAGGTTCTTTTTTACGCTTTGTAATTGTCGTAATTATTCATCCAATCTATCTCTAAACCATGAGGCAACTGATAAAGAGTACAATTAGACTTAAATAATTGATTTAGATATTAAACTTAAGGTTTTATCTCACCATTATCACCACCTTTAACATTATCAATTATCATAATTAATAGCACCATATCTAAAATTTACCTTGGACTTATCATTAACTTGAGAGAATAACTTTTAAAAAACCTAAACATGCTTCCCTCGTTTAAGTACAATTATATGGAACCTTAATGTTTAATTTCGGAATCCAAATGTGGAGAAAAAAACAAAGTTCCCCGATGTTGTCAAGGGGGAACAACCGTGCACCCCACATGCACGACCGTGCGCCTGTGCTGAAGCAAAGAGGAAGGTTTTCGCAAAAAAATTTGGCACGGTCTGTGCTTCCCAGGCACACGACCGTGCACAACTCTCAAATTACAGAAATCGCAGAATTTATGCGATTTCACCCATGGGGCCTTCCCAAGCTCCGTATTCGATCCCTAACTAAACATCACCCTAAGTTTACTCGAACATTTAAACATTAATTTCCTCACAATTCACCTAATTACAACAACTTCTCACATGATTAATGTTATCATGGTTTTTGGGTGCCAAGCCATTAATTGGACTTGTACCTTTCGACCGTTGATATCTCTATTTTTTCTTGGGAAGGGCAAAATTGAGAAAAACCCTTAGATTCTAAGTTCGGGGGTCGGTTTTACTACGGGAAGGTGTTAGGCACCCGGAGTAACTATAGTCCTCTATAGGAGCCGTTTTCCTAAGTCTATATTCGCGCTTATTTTTGCTTACTTTTGAAAATGGGAGGTTTATTTAGTTAAGAATGGGGGGAGAGATTGTAAGACTTTGATTTTATTTCGGCTTGGATGAGTTTTGACTCATTGCCTACGTACCGTTTTACGGGATCAAAACCGGCGTAGTTCTTGCTAAAAAGACTTGTTTTTCTTTTGTTTTAATTGTTTGATTTCAAGTTTTGAAAAAAAGGTTTTGAAGAAGGAGATTGGGAGGCTTCATGAGCATTAGATTTTAGCAAAAGGTAAGGTTTGATTAGTGATTTCGAAAGAAAGTCTAAATGATTAAGATGAATTGAATTTTTCTTAAGAAAAAAGAAAGGAAAAAATGAAGTGTTGACTTCATACTTATTATGAAAATTTTTGAAGTGAAGTTCAATTGTTTTTTTTTTTGAAAAAAGATGGATTTTCTCTAAGCGTTTAAACCTAAGCGCTCATCTAACCATACAATCCTATGCATACATCTAAGGTGAGTGTGTGCGTGTCGGTGCGTCATAGTGTCCATAGTCCATATTACAAAAATTGCCTAAATACATTCTATGGCCCCTTTGCCAAGCTACAAACCAATGATAACAAATTACATTACCAAATGAATTAAAACTTGCAAAAAAAACAAATGCTAGGCTAAAAAGTGGAGGGAATGCTAAATGAGATGCATGAAACATGAGATGAAATGGTTAGTAACCATAAAGCACAAAATAATAGGAAATATTCAAAAGGAAATGCATAAAAATGGCAAAGAAAAGGTAATAAAGTGGCAATAAACCTAAAAACTTTGATGTGATACCTAAAGGTGCTTGTAACCCATAATCATCACATCATGGCAATTTTGAAAGAAATTTTGTTTCAAGCCATGACATGAAATTAATGGAAACATATGCAAGCAAGGTATCACACCAAATTCATAGAGAAATTTGACACTTTATTCCCTAAAACAAACACTTGTTGCTTGTAAAACAAGAAATCCATAAAATCATATTCAAAACAGCAAAAGAAACACATGTTCAGAGGCATATTCATCATAAGATATGGCATCATTTATTCATAACACATATCAAAGTATCAAGAACAAAAACATAGCAAAAAGTACATCAAAAGTGTAAAAACACATGGAAATTAGTTCATGCCATTTTAACATTTTTTACATGCAAGAAAACACCATAAAAATGCCAAAAATATACCAAGAAACAACTAGGATTTTTCAGGAATTTTTATAAAAAAAAAGGTAAGCAAGTAGCAGGTTCAGATAGCAAGAAAGGCGGTGCAAATAGCAAGAAATTAACAAAAAAACGTAAAAAGAAACAAGCCCAAACCAAAGCCCAATCCTACAAGGTCCGGAAGCATGGGATCCACACGATTGATCCAGGATTCAAAAACCCTAGATCAAACGGCCAGGAATCAAAGGGGAATGGACCGGATTGAACCGGTCCGGTTCGCTGGCCTATAAAAATGGAAGGACACCGGTTTTTTCATTTCTCTACTTCCCTTTCTCTCTCTAAGTTCTTCCCTCTTCTCTCATCTCTCATCTCTCTCTAAACCCTCACCGGATTCTGGAAAAACACGGAAGATCTTCATCTTCCCCGGTGAGTTTTGCTCCTCCGGCGTGGTGGCCGGCCGCCCAAGGGTGGTGGCGCCGCCGCCGGAGTTGAACAAACTTCACCGTTTTCAAAAAAAACTTACATTTTCAGATATCCTTTTCCATCCTAAACACGAATATGACACTGGATTCTTCATGCAAGGCGTGAATCAACGTAGATCTACGTTTTTGTGTCACGATTTTGAGAAAAAAAAAAAATTTAGGTTTTCAAAGAATTTTTAAAAGAAGCTTGTAACACCTCAAGATCTACATTGATTCCGTGTTGGCTATCTCTCTGGCACTCGTCCTTGCTTACAACTTCTGGATTTCTATGGATCTATGTTTTTGCTTACGGTTATGATTTTTTTTATGATTCTGGAAATTTTTTTGGATCTTGTTTGCAGGTTTAACAGTGATTATGCTTTTTAAAGAGAGAAAACTGAGTTTTACCTGAATTTTGGTTGAGATTCTTGAAGGAGAAAATCTTCGGAAAACTTGAACGTTCTTTGATTTTCTCTGAACCGAAAATAAATCGGTTTACTGGCTTGGTTTCTTCATCTTCTCCGGTTCTTTCTCTGATTATACGTTTGAACTTGCTTCTTTGATTTCTTTGCGAGAGGCTCCCCGTGATCAACGCTTGAGCTTGCTTTGATGCGAGCTCGCGTTTGGAATTGCAGGGAATCAATCAATTCAGTGATGAAGATTCATACGAATCTCTGAGAATTGATGCGAAAAACACTGAAACTTGATGAATTTGTGACTTTCTGGAAACGGTTAGGGTTTTGTGTTCTTCGTGTTCTTGATGAATCTGAGAAATTTTCTGTTTTGATCTAACTGATTGGAGAGAGAATCTGAAAATGTGTTTGTTGAGTTGGCGTCTAGTTAATGGCATTGAATCTTACACTTGGCTCTATTTATAGCTGACATGTGTTGCCTTTGAACAAATGAGAAAGTGACACCTGGATTTGGAGAAGAAAATGGCACGGCTTGGACTAAAAATGAAATTGGACCTTTCTGCAAAATTGAAAAATTAAGGGACTAAACTGCAATTGACAAAAAGGACTGAAATGTAAAAAAGAAAATTCTGGACTGAAATGCAATTTTGGGACCTCACTTGAGGGACCAAAATGCAATTAAAAAAATAAAATTGAATAAAAAACGTAATTTGACCAAACGTAAAGCGAAACAAAACAAAAAATAAAATTGACAAAACGGACTAAAACGAACCAATGGCCTAAATGAGGTACTTCAAAGTAACCTCCCCATGCCAAAATTTCATGTGAAATGACCAAAATGCCCCTAGGATTAAAAATGACCTAAACAGAGCCAAAATGACTCGACACTGACTCAGATGCAAGTTTGAAATGAATTTAACAAGATTTACTGATGAAATGTTAAAAATCAATCTGAAAAGACTCAGAGACAGTCGCAAGGATGAAAATGGGTCCCACTGTAGGAAATGACCAAAATACCCTTCTGTACGACTTTTTGCAAATTTTGAAATAAACTGTAGAAAAAGCAATGTAATGATTCAGAGACACTTTTGAATGACTTACAAGACAAGTAAAGACATTTCGAAAGGTTTTATGCAAGAAAAACATAGGTAAAATTGTGATTGAAAAAACTGCGAGGCAGAGACAATTTGAACTGTGCAGTTGAAATTTGATAATTGACAAAGTTTGAAATGAAATTGGGCCCAGTATTTTTAGGTCCAAAAACAGGGTATAACAGCTGCCCCTATTTAAGTTTCTTTGTCTGGAGAGTCAAGAGACGGAATCTTTGGCTTGACAGGACGAAGATACTTAAATATTAGCATTTGCACTGTGTTTGGACGTAAAAATACGCCTACCCATTTTCAAATAATATGCATGCCATGCATCATTTGGATTATGAATGCAAGACCTCATGGGGATTGGAATTAACAAAATATGTCGTATCCATTGCGGGATTGGTAGACATTGACGAAGATAGTGAATAGCAGAGTAACGGGAAACTAGAAACAAGTTGGACAGGTACAAGCTGTTCTTGGATTCAAACTAGCCACTTGACCGGGGATGAAACAAACAGACAACTGCGAGTTGTTCTTATGGATTCGAACTGGTCACTTCACAGGGGATAGAGGTTACTGGACAAACATGAGTTGTTCTTATGGATTCGAACTGGTAACTCACTTGGGGATGTTGGAAAGTGCGAGTTGTTCTTATGGATTCGAACTGGTGACCCGACTGGGGAAATTGACAAGTACGAGTTGTTCTTATGGATTCGAACTGGTTACTCGACTGAAAGCAAGGCAAATGGACAGGTGCGAGATTGTTCTTGGATGCGAACTGGTTACTCCACCGGACAGAAACAGATAGACAGGTACAAGCTGCTCTTGGATTGAGCTAGTCACTTGATCAAACGGAAACATATTGACAGGTACAAGCTGCTCTTGGATTGAGCTGGGCACTCGACCTATAGCATAAGCAAATTGATAGGTACAAGCTGTTCTTGGACTTGAACTAGCCACTTGACCAAACAGAAACATATTCACTGGGGATTGGTTTTGTTCTGACAAAATATAGATTGAGATTGACTTGACGTCGATTTGATTTGAAAGGTAGAAATTGACCGATATTATTGGCTCACAAGGTTTTGACAAAGAACCTGACATGAGTTTCGAATTGAGACTGATGTTGATGTTGGAAATGCGATATGCATGGATGATATAACAGTTTTATTAAATGCATGGGCACGTAATATGCATGATTATGCATGTATGAATGCTTGTAATGCATGACTGTTGGCATTTTGTAGGCACGACTTCACGGGGAAGACAAGACATCAGAGTATTGGGCACGTAGTGGCTCGTGCTATATTACACATTCTTGGAAATCCTCTTTGGAGATGACGTCGTTGGGAGACGTATCGGAACCATGGCTGAGGGCAGGTAGCTATACAACTTGCTGGAAATTGAATCTCGGAAGGCTTTACTGGGGAAAACGCCGTTATGCTGGGCATTTCAGTGCTGGGTACGTTGTAGACATCGCATCTGTGGTCAATGCTTTTTGCATGCTATTTTCTCATTCTCATTTTTCGCATCCCATTTTTGCCTGGATCGCCCTTTCGGGTTTTCGATCCACCGGGGAAATAGATTCTTTTCAATGCCCCATTTTTGCCTGAACTGCCCTTTCGGGTTGTCAATCCAGCGGGGTGCTCATTTTTGCCTAAGCCGCCCTTCCGGGTTTTCAACTTAGCGAGCCTTTTCATTTTCATGCATTTTCATTCTGTTTTTTCATTCTTGCCATTGACCACAGATTATCTTGGAGGAGAACCTGCTTGTAACATATATTGAAATAGACATTAACATACTCTCGCTCATGCATGTTTCATTTGAACGTACCCTGTTGCTCAGGCTTGCTTTTCAAAACAGACAAAAAGTTTTCAATTTTCAAAAATGTTTGTTTCAAGCATTGTCATTATCAAAATAGAAAGAAAATGTTTTGTATACAGCTTTGAAAGTAGAAGAAAAATAGAGTTTCAAACAACAGCACAAGCTCAATTTGATGTATAAGAGTGGTGGTCAGCCGAAGGCATGACTCCACGGATTCACAAAGCTTGGAAAATGGTAATTTTTATTGGTTGGTGGTACATTGAACACGGTAACCACTACAGTTCTTAGAAACTTTGAATTCACAAGTACAGAAGCTTTTGATGAAGATAGGCATTAACAGCTGCAGATGCCCCAAGGGGGACGGTGGTTGGCCAGATATAGTTACTTGCCTTTTGTTTCAATCTCATTTTTGCATGAACCGCCCTTCCGGGTTTTCGGCTCATCGAGACGCTCATTCTTGCCTGAGTTGCGTACAATCTCAGCGAGCTTTTCATATTTGTTTTTTTTGTCCCTTATTTTTGCCTGGACCGCCCTTTCGGGTTTTCGATCCACCGGGAAGCGCATTTTTGCCTAGGCCGCCCTTTCGGGTTTTCGACCTACCACGCTGTTCTTTTCACATTTCTAGGCAAAGTATTTCTTGACTATATCGGCATTCACTGGATTTGGAAGCTCTACACCATCCATGTGTGTAAGGATTAAAGCACCACCGGAGAAGGCCTTCTTGACAACATAAGGACCTTCATAGTTAGGCGTCCACTTGCCCCTTGGGTCGGGTTGCTGGCTTACCCTCCTTTTCAATACAAGTTCCCCTACCTTGAATTCTCGAGGATGGACTTTCTTGTCAAAGGCAGTCTTCATTCTTGCTTGATATGACTGTCCACGAGCCATGGCATCCATACGTTTTTCCTCAATCAAATTCAACTGATCATACCGGCTTTGGCACCATTCAGCCTCAGATAACTTTGCTTCCATGATCACACGGAGAGATGGGATCTCCACTTCCAAAGGAAGAACCGCTTCCATACCATATACAAGAGAGAAAGGGGTTGCCCCGGTTGAACTGCGCACGGTAGTGCGGTAGCCATGCAGAGCATAGGGTAACATCTCATGCCAGTCCTTGTAAGTGGTTACCATCTTCTGGACAATTCTCTTGATATTCTTATTGGCGGCCTCAACTGCACCATTCATCTGAGGTCTATAAGGAGAAGAGTTATGATGCTCAATTTTGAATTCTTCACAAAGAGCTTGCACCACATTGTTGTTCAGGTTGGTACCATTGTCGGTAATAATCTTGCTGGGAACACCATATCGACAGATGATGTTGTTCTTGATGAACTTAGCTACCACTTGCTTGGTCACATTGGTATAAGATGCTGCTTCAACCCATTTGGTAAAGTAGTCAATTGCCACTAAGATGAAACGATGACCATTTGAAGCTTTCGGTTCAATTCTTCCAATCATGTCGATGCCCCACATTGAGAACGGCCATGGGGATGACATAACACTGAGAGCATGCGGAGGCACATGAATCTTATCAGCATAGATTTGACATTTGTGGCATTTTCTGGCGTACTGGTAGCAATCATGCTCCATAGTCATCCAGTAGTAACCTGCCCGTAGCAACTTTCTTGACATAGTATGCCCTGTAGCATGGGTCCCGAAGGTACCGTCATGTACATCATGCATTAACTGCTCTGCCTCATGTTCATCAACACATCTTAACAATACCATGTCATAGTTTCTCTTGTACAGAATATCTCCATCTAACAGGAATCTACCGGCCAATCTTCTCAAGGTCTTCTTGTCTTGTTTGGAAGCACTCGGCGGATACTCACGGCTCAGCAAGAACTGTTTGATGTCGTAGTACCAAGGTCTATAGTCAACCACATTTTCACCAGCTTGATCGATCACATCCCCAATAGCAAACACATGTGAAGGTCTTTCAAGGCGTTGCACTTTGATTAATGGCACATCATTCCACTGGTTTACTCGGAACATGGAAGATAGAGTAGCAAGAGCATCAGCCATTTGGTTCTCATCACGAGGAATATGATGCAGCTCAACCTTTGTAAAATATGTCAGAAGACGTCTCGCATAATCACGATAAGGAATCAACTTAGCATGGTGGGTCTCCCATTCCCCCTTTATCTGATTGATGACGAGCGCAGAATCTCCATAGATGTCGAGGTGTTTGATTCTCATGTCAATTGCTTCCTCGATCCCGAAGATACATGCTTCATACTCAGCCATGTTGTTGGTACATTCGAACAGAATTCGAGCGGTAAAGGGAATGTGATGCCCTTGCGGGGATACAATGACTGCCCCAATTCCTTTACCATAAGCATTAACAGCACCATCAAAGACTAAACCCCACTTGCTATTGGGATCTGGACCTTCATTAATCAACGGTTCGTCGCAGTCTTTGGATTTCAAATACATGATCTCTTCATCAGGGAAATCAAATTCAATTGGTTGGTAATCATCAAGAGGTTGATAAGCAAGGTGATCGGCAAGAATGCTGCCTTTGATTGCCTTTTGAGTTTTGAACACAATATCATATTCAGACAAAAGCATCTGCCAGCGTGCGATCTTCCCAGTAACGGCCGCTTTCTCAAAGATATACTTTATCGGATCCATTCTGGATATCAACCAAGTTGTATGATTCACCAAATAATGGCGCAGGCGTTTGGCAGCCCAAGCTAGAGCACAACAAGTCTTTTCAAGCATTGTATATCGAGTTTCACAATCGGTGAACTTCTTGCTTAGATAGTAGATAGCATGCTCTTTCTTTCCGGTTTCATCTTGTTGACCAAGTACACATCCCATGGATTCATCAAATACTGCCAAATACATAATCAAAGGCCTTCCTTCCACGGGTGGGACAAGGATAGGTGGTTCCAGCAGGTAATTCTTGATGCTATCAAAAGCTTCTTGGCATTCATCATTCCATACAACAGGCTGGTTCTTTCTAAGTAGCTTGAAGATCGGCCCGCAGGTTGCAGTCATGTGAGATATGAATCGGGAGATGTAATTCAAACGTCCCAAGAAACCTCTGACTTGCTTCTCTGTCTGTGGAGCTGGCATTTCTCGGATGGCCCGGACTTTATCAGGATCGACTTCAATGCCCTTTTGGCTGACAATGAAGCCTAATAACTTTCCGGACCTGACACCGAATGTACATTTGTTGGGATTCAATCGCAGCTTGTATTTTCTCAACCTTTCAAACATCTTTGTTAAATATTCAACATGCTGCTCCTCATCTGCTGACTTCACAATCATGTCATCCACATATACCTCAACTTCTTTGTGAATCATGTCATGAAACAGAGTGGTCATTCCCCTTTGGTAGGTAGCACCGGCATTGATTAGGCCGAACGGCATCACTTTGTAACAGAAAGTACCCCATGGAGTGATAAAAGATGTCTTTTCTCTATCTTCAGGAGACATTTTGATCTGATTATAACCGGAAAAACCGTCCATGAAGGAGAACACCTTAGATTGAGCAGTATTATCAACAAGCGCGTCAATATGGGGTAACGGAAAGTTGTCTTTTGGACTGGCTTTGTTCAAGTCCCTGAAATCAACACACATCCGAACTTTACCATCCTTCTTCGGCACAGGCACAATATTGGCAACCCATTCGGGATACTCAACTGTCATGAGGAAACCCGCATCGATCTGCTTTTGAACTTCATTCTTGATCTTGAGGGCCATGTCAGGATGAGTCCTCCTCAATTTCTGCCTGACGGGAGGACATTCAGGCTTGGTAGGGATCCGATGCTCCACGATCATAGGGTCTAGACCTGGCATATCTTCATAGGACCATGCAAAAATATCCGGATATTCCCGGAGGAGTTGGATGATCTTCTGTTTAACCCCTTCCTCTAGAGTAGCACCAATCTTGATTTCTCGCTTGTTTTCCTCGGTACCTATGTTGATAAGCTCAATCTCTTCTTGGTGAGGCTGAATGGCTTTCTTTTCTTGCTCAAGTAACCGAGTGATCTCATACGGTATGTCATCACCTTCCTCATCTTCGGCTTCATATACAGGGAAATCAAAACTTGGAGGAACCGTAGGATTACTGTGTTCAACGGGTTTATTATGGTTCAACCTGCATATAATGATTGGATGATTTTTAGAAAGAGTTTTTTTTTCATGCAGATTTTTGAAATTAATAAGAAAATACAGACGTTTTGGTTTTTTCTGGCATTACCATTGTTTCCAAGGGAAAAAGCACTAAAAAAAGTAGTCGTGGAAGAAACGACAAAATTTTATTAATCAACGGCAATGCCGAAACAAACATGCCCTTACAGAAAATATCACTCTCGCTTTGGGCAGAGCGAGAGGATTGTTATTTTTGAAAACAAAGCACTAAAGCAACAAGACACATTACTCAGAAACATGCATGATTGAAGGAATGTCAATGGCATCCCAATTTGTCGCCATGCCTCCTGGTGTAACAAATACAGGCCTGAGACCAGATCCAGTGGCTTCTTCAGAGATAGCATTAACAAACCCTGCACTGTGGAAGACTCCCGAGGAAACCCTTGATGACGGGGAGAACCCGAGACCTTCCTTTCGCTTGTTCTCACAGAGCTGTATCATCTTGCCCCAGCCGGTAGTCTGACCTTCTTGGATGGCTCTCTGAGCATCTTTCAATGAAGCCATAGCAGCCCCAGCTTCCTTAGGCTCTGCACCTTCAATGGTCAACCCTTGGAAAGCAGTCCCTTCAGCAGACCCTGCTTCAACACAAGAAAAAGAAGACAACTGGCTGACTAAGTATGCTTCTTCACCATGGATTGTAACGAGTTTTCCATTCTTCACAAATTTCAACTTCTGATGTAAGGTGGAAGTAACCGCACCTGCATCGTGTATCCACGGTCTTCCCAGCAGGCAACTGTAGGATGCATTAATGTCCATCACTTGGAAAGTAACCAAGAAATTCTCAGGGCCAATGGTTATCGGCAAGTCTATCTCTCCCAGCACATTCTTTCGAGATCCATCAAAAGCTTTGACCAAGAAAGTACTTCTCCTCAACGGGGTCCCGCGGTAGCTCAACTGATCTAGAGTTGTCTTGGGCATTACATTGAGAGAGGAACCGGTATCCACCAACACATTTGATATCATGTCTGATTTACAGTTCACCGAGATATGCAAAGCCAGATTGTGACTCCTTCCCACTTCCGGCAACTCTTCTTCACTAAACCAGAGGTTGTTACAAGCAGTAATATTTCCCACTATGCCACCGAAACGATCTACCGAGACTTCGTGGTCAACATATGCCTGCTCCAGCACTTTCAACAAGGTGTTCCTGTGAGCCTCAGAGCTCAAGAGTAATGACAATACAGATATCTTGGAAGGGGTTTGCAGCAATTGATCAACGATCTTGTAGTCGCTCCTCTTTATTATCCTCAGAATCTCATCTAAATTTGAATCCTCTATAGATTTGCCTGGCTGATTCACATCTGTAGCAATGGGTGAAACAACGGTTGGAGTTGCTTCTTCAACTGGTGGAGTGATTGGCGTAGCTACCTTCTTCTGAAATAAAGGCGGACGAACCTTCCCGCTTCTTAGCGCTGCAGAAGTCCCTTCGGCAATATTGCTTACCGTGGCAAAGGAGGCTAGAGGCACCTCTACTCCATTTTCTATCATAGTAGCATTGTACTTGTATGGCACTGCCTTGTCCGAAACATAAGGAATTGGTCCTGGCAACCTTATCACCAAAGGCTCAGCATTCTTCTTCAAAGGTACGCTCTTGACAGGCGGATCGTGAAAAACTGGCACGACCACGCAAACATCACTGACGGTCAGAAAATTATCATTCATCAAGCTTTGGATGTCGTCTTGAACAGCATGGCAACCCAAAGAATCACGGAGGCATCCTAGACACTTGTCATGATCATGGCTGAACAGAGAAGCTTTGCATAGCTTGATATGCAGAGGCACCAGAGGAGTGACAATATTGCGGACATCAAGTCTAGGAGCTTCCTCACACACTTCGATCATATTCACAGCGGCATGATTTGGAAGAGGATTGTCAAGGACATGTGGAACATTATTCTCAAAAGTCAGCTTTCCCTGATCAATGAGCTTCTTCACGATATACTTCAAAGCATAACACCCCTCGACATCATGACCTAAAGCACCTTGATGAAAGTCACATTTGAGATCAGACCTGAACCTTGGAGGCAACGGATCAGGTGGGGGCTTACCCTGTCTAGTTGTACAATGTCCTCTCTGGAGTAGAGTTGGAAGAAGTTCCGCATACAACATTGGTATAGGAGGAAAAGTTGGTCTAGTATACTGCTGTTGCTGTTGTTGTTGTTGTTGTTGAACCGGCAACTGTTGTTTCATCTGTTGGGCAATTGCATTGACGGGCACTTGAGGCTGGCCCTGTGGCAAAGGGTACTGATGATAAAACGGTGGGAAGAACGGATGCTGAGAATACGGCATATATGGGTATGACGGAGGCACTTGAGCTGCATTGATAGGAGCAATAGTAGCCATAGATTGGCCGGCTGCAGCTGACACCATTCCCACTTCCGTTTCTTTCTTCTTGTGGTGTCCATTACCATATCTCTTCGATGCACTCGTAGAAGATTCAGCTTTCTCAAACACAATGATCCCATCTCTGACTGCTTCCTCAAGACGGGTTCCCATGGTGACCATCTCCGAAAAGTTGTTCGGGGCAGCAATGATCATTCTCTCAACATAATCTTTCTTCAAGGTCTTTAAGAACGTCTGGGTCATTTCTTCTTCATCTAAAGCAGGAGTGATACGGGCAGCTGCCCCTCTCCACCTTTGCGCATATTCACGGAAACTCTCCTCCTTTTTCTGAGATAGGGACCTGAGAAACTCCCTATTCGGCTTCAAACGAGTGTTAAACCCGTAGTGGCTCCTGAAAGCGGTGGCCAGCTCATCAAAAGTATGGACATCATCTTTGCTCAGACTAGTATACCACTCCGCAGCATCTTCCATCAGACTGTCTTGGAAGTAATGGATCATAAGGGAATCATTGTCCTTGTAGTTGCCCATTTTCCGGACGTATTTGACAATATGATTTTGAGGACAAGTCAGCCCGTTATACTTGTCGAACTCCGGGACTTTGAACTTTTTTGGAACATCCACCTTCGATACCAAGCAGAGGTCCTGGGTTTTGATGGAGTCTCCATTTCCCCTGTTGGCCTTAATTTCCCGTCGGAGCTCTTTGGCAAGTTCTTCCATTCTCTCTTCCATAGTTCCGGTTGTGGTAATACTCCCGTGGTGTGCATTAGCATGGACAAATAGAGGCACCGCATTCACAATGGGCTCGGTAACAGTCGTTGCAGCTTGAGTCAAGGCAGTACTGACAGGAGTTAAGTTTGCCCCTGGGATTGGGCCATTGTTGGTAGTACCAGAGGTCCCTGCCCCTGTATTAGCAGTATAGTACAGCGGAAGTCCGTAAGGATACCCGGATGGCATGATAGAGCGGGGATCAGTTGTTACGGTAGGAGTCACATTTGCAGCTGTAGAAACTACAGGAACTGGTTGTTCCTGAGCAGCCAACAGAGCAGTCATAGCATCATGAGCTTTGGCCAATTCCTCCCTTAGAGATGCCAATTCGGTACGAAGCTGTGTGTTCTCTTCTTCCATAGCCCTTTTCTTTCTTCTGTATTCTCTGGTTCGGTCAATTCTATCAGGTTCGTAAACTCTCTGAGCACGAGCCACTTTTCACACTGCGGCAGAGAAACCAGGAGGTGGTAAGCACTTGGAAGCCTTTGTGACCGATGCATGATGCATATGATGCATGATATGCAAATGCAAATGCGAAAGACTTATTTTTTTCATCGAAGGATTTTTAAACAAATTAGAAATTTTGCAAATAATCAAAACTACATAGCATTTTCAAAAGGAAGACTTTGAAATTTCAACAAGATAAACAAATGAAGCCCTCAAGCATAAGAAGTAGTCGGAAGATCATCGGACTCGGAATCTGAATCACAGTATCTATCAAAGAAGTCTCGTCGTCCTCGAGCTCTCTTGGAGTCCCTCATAAGCAGCTCGTCTTTCTCTTCCAATTCCCTCCGGACCTTAGCTAGTTCCTTCTTCAACATCAGGTTCTCATGAGTCTTCTGCTCATCTCTACCATCCAAAGTCATGATTAGATTCTCGGCTTGATTATACCGAACTTTCCACACTTGCTTCTCACGACTCTCCATAGCTAGATGCTCCTGATACATATCCTGAGTCGCGGGGAGTAGAGGTAGAGGCATAGATGGAGTAGACGAAGACACGTATCTCATAGCTGGATAAGGCATACCAATCTCCTCAGCTCGATCTATCACCCACTGAGTATAGGCCTCATGAGCAACACTGGATCTCACACCTAGATGCTTCACACTCTTCCTTCGAACCTTGGACCAAGCATCCATGAAAGCTTTCCTTTGTCCGGTAGGAGCATTCGCATAGAAGAAGAACTCTGGAGATGTAGCAAGATTGATGGGCTTCGACTTCATAGGGAAACCAAACTGTCTCATAGCAAGCTCGGGATTGTAGTTGATTCCTCCACGAGTACCAAGAAGAGGTACATTGAGAAAGTCTCCACAACCCATGATAATTTCCTTGGCTTGAGCGGCGGGAGTGATCCAGACCACCTCATTAGGAGTGAGAGCCATAATCCGCTGAGAGTAGGACCAATTTTCCGAGTTATCATGGAAGGAACTCGGAAGGTGCGAAATAAACCACCTATACAAAAGAGATATGCAGCAAAGAATATACCCACGGCCCTTGAGAGTCCTGTCATGAATGGCGTGGTAGGTATCCGCTAGCAAAGTAGGAGCCGGGTTCTTGGAATGGAAGATCTCGATAGCATTCATGTCCACGAAGTTGTCGAGGTTCGGAAAGAGAATGAGCCCGTAGATAAGCAAAGCAAGAATAGCCTCGAGCGTATCCTGACAAGTAGTACTGAGATTAGCTTGATCAAGAAGATACTTTGAAGTGAACCCCCGGATGTGAGACTTGGTAATAAGATGGTTGGAGACGTCGGAAGTCTTGAGGTAGAGATCCTTAGCAATAACCAGAGGAGTAAGAGAAGTCCCGGGACCGGTGAAAGGCGTCTTCTCGGCTATAGGTAAACCCACTAGATTGGAGTAAGCCTCGAGAGTAGGAACCAACTGGAAGTCCGGGAAGGTGAAGCAACGGAAGCTTGGATCATAAAATTGCACTAGAGTGTGCACTAGCTTCTCGTCCACATCGGTTCGGAGCAAAGTAAGCAATCCCCCATACCGGAGTCGGAACCCTGTTTGACTCTTGACCTTGAGCGCCAACTCTCTTAAACTAACCAAATCCACTTCCTTGAACTTGTAGCACTTAGTCTTCTTCATACCTGTGATTATTTACAAAAATTTCCATTTGTTTAAACCCTTCGATGAATGCATGAAAAATGTTTATGCATGAATGCATGTATGCATGATTGTGTTGTTTAGTTACAATGTGGGTTGAGATTCAAAGTAACAAGGCCATGGATGGACACGGCGTCTGGTGAACTAAGGCTTTGGATAATAGTAACCAAGGTTCTAATCAAGTTCCCAAACTGCAACCTCTCTCACATATATCATGGTAGTACAGGACGACACCCGTTCCATGTTTATTTGTGAGAAGGTCTAGCTTGAGTGTAGTATCGCGTGACGACTAAAGTTTGAGACAACACTCAATTTAGCCACCGCACTACGTCCTAAAAAGGCTAGGATGGGTTTGGTAACTACGGTTCATAGCTTCGTCGAACAATTGAAAGTGAAGTGCCTAAGCATGACAACACACGCCGACAATATCACCTTCAAAATGCCTCAGCTATGTGAGATTGATCGCATAATCCAATACACGAGGCAACCCCCGGATCGAATTGTCGATTATATCTCTACCTAATCATAAGTTCACTCAGCCCGGGTTAGGACTTTTGATATTCTCACCCCACACGTCAAATGAAGGTAAACAAGTATTCACATGTGTAAGCAATAAAATAAAGCATAAATATAAACTAAGGAAAACTAGGCGCGACCCGCTAAAAAAGTTTCCCCAGTGAAGTCGCCATTTCTGTTATCATGGTTTTTGGGTGCCAAGCCATTAATTGGACTTGTACCTTTCGACCGTTGATATCTCTATTTTTTCTTGGGAAGGGCAAAATTGAGAAAAACCCTTAGATTCTAAGTTCGGGGGTCGGTTTTACTACGGGAAGGTGTTAGGCACCCGGAGTAACTATAGTCCTCTATAGGAGCCGTTTTCCTAAGTCTATATTCGCGCTTATTTTTGCTTACTTTTGAAAATGGGAGGTTTATTTAGTTAAGAATGGGGGGAGAGATTGTAAGACTTTGATTTTATTTCGGCTTGGATGAGTTTTGACTCATTGCCTACGTACCGTTTTACGGGATCAAAACCGGCGTAGTTCTTGCTAAAAAGACTTGTTTTTCTTTTGTTTTAATTGTTTGATTTCAAGTTTTGAAAAAAAGGTTTTGAAGAAGGAGATTGGGAGGCTTCATGAGCATTAGATTTTAGCAAAAGGTAAGGTTTGATTAGTGATTTCGAAAGAAAGTCTAAATGATTAAGATGAATTGAATTTTTCTTAAGAAAAAAGAAAGGAAAAAATGAAGTGTTGACTTCATACATATTATGAAAATTTTTGAAGTGAAGTTCAATTGTTTTTTTTTTTGAAAAAAGATGGATTTTCTCTAAGCGTTTAAACCTAAGCGCTCATCTAACCATACAATCCTATGCATACATCTAAGGTGAGTGTGTGCGTGTCGGTGCGTCATAGTGTCCATAGTCCATATTACAAAAATTGCCTAAATACATTCTATGGCCCCTTTGCCAAGCTACAAACCAATGATAACAAATTACATTACCAAATGAATTAAAACTTGCAAAAAAAACAAATGCTAGGCTAAAAAGTGGAGGGAATGCTAAATGAGATGCATGAAACATGAGATGAAATGGTTAGTAACCATAAAGCACAAAATAATAGGAAATATTCAAAAGGAAATGCATAAAAATGGCAAAGAAAAGGTAATAAAGTGGCAATAAACCTAAAAACTTTGATGTGATACCTAAAGGTGCTTGTAACCCATAATCATCACATCATGGCAATTTTGAAAGAAATTTTGTTTCAAGCCATGACATGAAATTAATGGAAACATATGCAAGCAAGGTATCACACCAAATTCATAGAGAAATTTGACACTTTATTCCCTAAAACAAACACTTGTTGCTTGTAAAACAAGAAATCCATAAAATCATATTCAAAACAGCAAAAGAAACACATGTTCAGAGGCATATTCATCATAAGATATGGCATCATTTATTCATAACACATATCAAAGTATCAAGAACAAAAACATAGCAAAAAGTACATCAAAAGTGTAAAAACACATGGAAATTAGTTCATGCCATTTTAACATTTTTTACATGCAAGAAAACACCATAAAAATGCCAAAAATATACCAAGAAACAACTAGGATTTTTCAGGAATTTTTATAAAAAAAAAGGTAAGCAAGTAGCAGGTTCAGATAGCAAGAAAGGCGGTGCAAATAGCAAGAAATTAACAAAAAAACGTAAAAAGAAACAAGCCCAAACCAAAGCCCAATCCTACAAGGTCCGGAAGCATGGGATCCACACGATTGATCCAGGATTCAAAAACCCTAGATCAAACGGCCAGGAATCAAAGGGGAATGGACCGGATTGAACCGGTCCGGTTCGCTGGCCTATAAAAATGGAAGGACACCGGTTTTTTCATTTCTCTACTTCCCTTTCTCTCTCTAAGTTCTTCCCTCTTCTCTCATCTCTCATCTCTCTCTAAACCCTCACCGGATTCTGGAAAAACACGGAAGATCTTCATCTTCCCCGGTGAGTTTTGCTCCTCCGGCGTGGTGGCCGGCCGCCCAAGGGTGGTGGCGCCGCCGCCGGAGTTGAACAAACTTCACCGTTTTCAAAAAAAACTTACATTTTCAGATATCCTTTTCCATCCTAAACACGAATATGACACTGGATTCTTCATGCAAGGCGTGAATCAACGTAGATCTACGTTTTTGTGTCACGGTTTTGAGAAAAAAAAAAATTTAGGTTTTCAAAGAATTTTTAAAAGAAGCTTGTAACACCTCAAGATCTACATTGATTCCGTGTTGGCTATCTCTCTGGCACTCGTCCTTGCTTACAACTTCTGGATTTCTATGGATCTATGTTTTTGCTTACGGTTATGATTTTTTTTATGATTCTGGAAATTTTTTTGGATCTTGTTTGCAGGTTTAACAGTGATTATGCTTTTTAAAGAGAGAAAACTGAGTTTTACCTGAATTTTGGTTGAGATTCTTGAAGGAGAAAATCTTCGGAAAACTTGAACGTTCTTTGATTTTCTCTGAACCGAAAATAAATCGGTTTACTGGCTTGGTTTCTTCATCTTCTCCGGTTCTTTCTCTGATTATACGTTTGAACTTGCTTCTTTGATTTCTTTGCGAGAGGCTCCCCGTGATCAACGCTTGAGCTTGCTTTGATGCGAGCTCGCGTTTGGAATTGCAGGGAATCAATCAATTCAGTGATGAAGATTCATACGAATCTCTGAGAATTGATGCGAAAAACACTGAAACTTGATGAATTTGTGACTTTCTGGAAACGGTTAGGGTTTTGTGTTCTTCGTGTTCTTGATGAATCTGAGAAATTTTCTGTTTTGATCTAACTGATTGGAGAGAGAATCTGAAAATGTGTTTGTTGAGTTGGCGTCTAGTTAATGGCATTGAATCTTACACTTGGCTCTATTTATAGCTGACATGTGTTGCCTTTGAACAAATGAGAAAGTGACACCTGGATTTGGAGAAGAAAATGGCACGGCTTGGACTAAAAATGAAATTGGACCTTTCTGCAAAATTGAAAAATTAAGGGACTAAACTGCAATTGACAAAAAGGACTGAAATGTAAAAAAGAAAATTCTGGACTGAAATGCAATTTTGGGACCTCACTTGAGGGACCAAAATGCAATTAAAAAAATAAAATTGAATAAAAAACGTAATTTGACCAAACGTAAAGCGAAACAAAACAAAAAATAAAATTGACAAAACGGACTAAAACGAACCAATGGCCTAAATGAGGTACTTCAAAGTAACCTCCCCATGCCAAAATTTCATGTGAAATGACCAAAATGCCCCTAGGATTAAAAATGACCTAAATAGAGCCAAAATGACTCGACACTGACTCAGATGCAAGTTTGAAATGAATTTAACAAGATTTACTGATGAAATGTTAAAAATCAATCTGAAAAGACTCAGAGACAGTCGCAAGGATGAAAATGGGTCCCACTGTAGGAAATGACCAAAATACCCTTCTGTACGACTTTTTGCAAATTTTGAAATAAACTGTAGAAAAAGCAATGTAATGATTCAGAGACACTTTTGAATGACTTACAAGACAAGTAAAGACATTTCGAAAGGTTTTATGCAAGAAAAACATAGGTAAAATTGTGATTGAAAAAACTGCGAGGCAGAGACAATTTGAACTGTGCAGTTGAAATTTGATAATTGACAAAGTTTGAAATGAAATTGGGCCCAGTATTTTTAGGTCCAAAAACAGGGTATAACAATTAATTCTCTAATTCAACTACCTAACCAAGACGAGGCTTTGAGAACCATTTTCTCCTCTTTTGAAAATTAAAACCCAAGAATATTCTCCCCCTAACCACAAATTCACAGAAGATTGCAACTTTATGCTTGATTTCTTAGATAGTGCCCTTCCTTCTTCGTCTCCTCTGTCTCCTAGGTTTCATGTACTCTCTATGCTTCCTTAACCCATGTTCTTCCTTTGCTCCTCTCATTTTTTTCTCTTTCTATGTAACCCTAATTCTCTAATACTCTTTTCTATTTAGAGCCACTATTTCAGCTTAGTTTTCTCACATAGTTCTTAGACATACTTGTTATCTGCACCCCTAGTCTAGTTACTGTTTTTTCTGTAACGCCTCCGCTCGGTGTGCATGTAACACCCGAGGCTGATGAGGGCGGGGAGTGGTCCGACTCCTGGCATGCTTCTAGGAAAAACTGAATCACATCGAAATGAGAAGATCCTGAGGCCGTACAGGTATGAGACTGCATGGTTGAAGGCAAGCTTATAAGATTTGTTTGGTACTACCTATATCAATAAGATGCATCTTCTTTTCGGTAGCTCATTTCATAAGAACTTCACAGTTAAGCGTGCTTGACTTGGAGCAATTTTGGATGGGTGACCTACCGGGAAGTTTCCTCGTAAGCGTGCGAGTGAGGACAAAACACGCTGAAAAGACTCGTGTTGGTTTGTGGGGTCAGTCGACAATGCTGAAAGTCGTATGGGATGTTGCGTTTTCTGTAACTACACAGCCATGCTGTTTACACCTCCCTCTGTCTAAACTAATAAAATGCTACATAGTTTTACCAATACACTATACATATAATCAATAATAAAAGAAAAATTATCATCAATACACTGAGATAAAATATTTTCAAAGTAGCAATTAAAGAGTAAGATAGCGACTCTTATCATATCCATCATCTGAAAGGTAAGTCGATGTGTGAGATAAAATATTTATTCTTAGAACATTTATTATGGAATCAAGTTGTCAAAACAAATTTTTGTTTGTCTTTTCACTAAGTCATGTTCTCTCGATCACTGTCATCATAAAATCTCAAAAAACAAAAAATTATTTTATTTTGAAATTATTATGGAATCACTAATATTTTTTTTAATTTAGTTTATTTACCAAAATAAAAAATAAAAAATGTTTGTCTATACTATTTGGGTCATTGAGATTTTTTGAAAGTTTGATGATTTCAATTTCATATATGGATCGTTTTCAAGATTTTTATTTTCTTCATATATTTGACTTTCGCATAAAAAAAAATCTCACATTCATGCATTAATAAGAAAATTAAAATTCATGCATTCTTCGGTTAAAAAAGTAAAGGTAAAAAAATAAAAAAAATATTCTTTATATCACATATATGTAGTTTTTAAAAATACTCTTTTATCCCAATCATAGGATTTTTACTTTACATAAGTCATTTATACATTTATGTCATTTTACTGATTATTAATAGAATAAACAATAAATGATTGTTATTTTATTTTAATTTTATATACAAACAAACCAAAAAAAGTTGAGTTGATAATATTTTGTTATATGTTTTGACAAGTAGATAAATCGATGTACGAATAATTTTCATTAATATTTAAAAATTGTAATCAAAATTATACAAACAAACATAATAAAATACACACACGTTAACACAATAAAAAGAGCGGGCACACATGCACGGTAGAGCCCATCTTACTGCAAGTGGAAATATGAGAAATGCTATTTTATACGAAAATTTCACAACGGAATTTCACGGACGCGTGAATACGTCCATTTTCCACGCGCTGCACTTCTGTTTATTTTTTTAATCAAAAAAAGAAAATTAGCTGGCTTTCGTTCTCCCCCAAACAAAACAAACATGTTCCTTCTCCCAGAATCCCAAAACTTCTTCCTTAACAAATTTGTGTAGAGGAACAACAAATGCCACAAACACGTCAGTAACAAATCTCCCAACCTTATTTTCATATTTATTTTCATGCATCTCTTTCTTTCTTTGTTATTTAATTTTCATGCGGGTACTTTTTCCTGTTAAATTGTGGTGGTAGTTTGGTTGTTGCTTATTTACTGTGGTTGTTTGCTTATTGGAGCACTACACAACTCTTTTTTTTTTTTTTTTTTTAGTTTTGGGGTGGTTTGTTAATAATTAGTTATGAATCAATGGAAGCTGTGATGATAGGAAGAAACAGAGTTATGTGAGGATGAATCAGAGACCTGATTTACAAAGACACTACGAAGTGTATCAAGATGTAAATTAATTCTTGCTCTTCTCCTCTCTGCTTCACTATGATTCTTCAAAGCTTCGATACTTCTCCCAGGTGACACACCCTTTCTTTCTAATTTCACAGCTGCCTCCACAAGCTCTCCTTTTTCTCTATCCAAAACCAGTGAAGAAGATGAACCATATCCACTTCCATTTACACCTTGAAAACAACCATCATTAATTCTACTTGGGTTATTTCACACAAATGAGAATGAATTCCAATCAAAGGTTTGAATCGCGGTAAGGAAAAACAATTGGGGCAAGAGTGGTGAAAGTGGGTTTTATTTCTATTATTAATGGCGAGTTATCCAGATCTCCACAAATGCAAGCTACTTTTTTTTAAAAATTAAAAAAATCAGAGAGTGCAGCGCGTGCAAAATTGGTGTATTCACGCGTCTGTGAATTTTCGTTGTGAAGTTCCCGTACCAAATAGCACTCCTGTGGCCCGTCAATTTTTTTTTAAGGAATAAAGTCCGTCAAAATTAAATCATGATACGGATTTTTTGCAAAATCAATAGTGTAGTATAAAAGAAAGCTTCTGTCCAAGATGTGATACTAAGCTGGAAACAATAAACCATGCATTTATGAATTGCCCTTTTTCGAGAAAGGTTTGGTTTGGTTCCAACATCAACATAAAATTTCCAGAAAGTCCAGAATTTGAATTTCAAGACTGGCTTAGACAATTCATACAGACAACAGATGCAGCAACTATCATCTATGCCGCTTCAGTTATCTATAATTTGTGGTATGCTAGAAACAAGTTAATTTTCGAAGATTATAAAACCAACATAGAAGACATTCTAAACTACATCAACAAAACAATTCACGAGTACCAAATATGCAATAAAATCAACAACATACCCAACATGATGCATAAATTGACTTCTACGCACAATCAGCAAACTCAGCATACAGTTCCGACAAGATGGAGGAAACCATAAAATAATTTGTACAAAATGAACACTGATGCAAACCTGTCTGAAGCGAACTCCTGGGGATTAAGCGCACTCTGTCGAGATGGAGATGGGGAAGTCATTGCAGCGGCTACATGGAAGATGAAAGGACATAGAAGCATCGAAAGAACATTATTGATGAAAACTTTTGTTAAGTGATTTGATCTCTTATTATTTCTGAAACTTAACAAAACTATTTTTCTTATCTCTATGCGTGATACTTTTATTGCTTGGATGCCATAAACTGATTTATGATTCGTATTGTATAATGGAAGTTGAATTCATGAACTCTCTGAGATAAACAATTTTTGCCTCTGCAATCTAGGAGGATATGAAAAACCTTGAAATCAATTGAGAACTCTTGTACTTTCATGCGTAATTTTAATCTTCAATTCATTATCGAAGCATAGGTTATTTTAGAATTAACGACTCCGTCACAAAGGAATTAGGGCCATACTATTTTAGGAATTAAAGAGATTTAATAGTCATAGTAATTAGTTTGATAACTTAAGATAGTCATCTAGTTAAACTCATTTCCCCACAACTAGATCAAATCAATCTTATTTTGCTTAATTTTCATAATTGCTATCCAACAAATCTACTAACTTTTTGTTTAGTTATGTTAAAAATATTATTCAAGAGTATAACACGATCCTCGAGTTTGATACTCGGTCTTACCATTTTAATTTTACTAATTGCACGATTTCACACACTTAAAAAATAACTATTAAAATGAGAATTGATACAAATTTAGCAAGTGTGCTAAACTATATCGAAGTAATAAAATTTATAAGATTTGTATCCATAGGGACTGTTTCAACTTCTATTCGGTAGTAACATTATTATTAAGAATGTTTGTAAAATGGGGGGTACACCGAGGCAATTGGTTTGGTTTGCAAGTCAAAATAAATAACAGATTAATTATAAAATTGGTAATGAATTTATTGGAAATATGATCAGGTCTTTCAAATCATTTGTTCAACACTAATTGGTAATCTAAACCTAAACTGTTTAATTGCTCTTCTAGTTTTTTTTTTTTTTTTGACAAATGCTCTTCTAGTTTATGATAATTAACAAAATAGCTCAGGACAATCCCTTGACTAAGAGCCCTCTTTTCTAATTATAATTTGCTAATCCCTTACGTGAACCTATAATCATCAAAGGTTTTAAAGTGCGTTAATTCAGAATCACAACCTAATAACAACTTTTCATCCCTAGATTGTCCGTTAAGTTGCACAACATAAATAAGTCGGAGTTATAAGCTGGTGTCAGCTGTCATATAATCTCTTTCAATTATATTGGGTCAGAATTATAAAAGGATTACGCACAATTTATATTGAATAAACTAGAATAACAATCATAATAATTCAGAGTTACAAATTACATGGCCAAAAAGCTAGAACAGAATCATCTCAGACCTAATCAATTGAAACTTAGCTACTCATGACTAATGCACAAATAACTAGATTAAAAGAAAACAACATTACATGAATTTGGGACTGGCTATGAGTTGGATGGTAAGCCACCATGAAATTTGCAGTCCTTGAATCCAAATGTGTCTCCAATCTCCCCAAAAATCAGAACCCTTGCTTCATAAACGTGTTTGGCTTTTATAAACTAGGTCGAGACTCGATTTCATCATTAAATCCAAATTAACTTCAGACGCTCCATAAGTCGAGGCTCGATTTGCATAAATCGTGGCTCGATTTTTCCAGGATCAAAATGTCTTCAGAACAGCTCAAAATTGAGGCTCGATTTCAATAAATCATGGCTCAATTTTTCCTTATCGCAACACTTATTTTCTGTCCTTTTTTAGCCTCTGGCATCTGTGAACTCATCTGAACTCAAGTAAAATGAATAAAAAGACTACTAAAAAGATGATATGACCTAGTGTCACCAAGAATCTAAATATCTACCGTATCAAGAAATCTCAAAACCTTATAAATGTGTCTACAAAAGGGAATTCGAAAGAAAATCCCGTATGATGAGAGCTGCACATTATTTGAAAAGAGATTGGAAGAAGAAAAAGTGTCGCAAATGGTACGTTATTAAAACACTTTTTGTATCACCGGTAACAAGAAAAAAATGTTACATTCATCATTTTTTAGAAGTTGTAAAAAGTGTCGCAAAATTGTCTAAACCAAAAAATTGTGAATCTACCAAATTTGTTTTTGCTTAGATTTCATTCATATTTGAATTAACCAATATGAGAAGATCGAAAGTCATTCAAATTTACAACTTCAAAGCATGTAAAGGTAAAAAGAAAAATAGTAATAATAAGCCTCAAGCATCAGCAATAGCATTATCCTCAAGCATGCCATCGTTTAGCCTCATAAAAAAAACTAAAGAATTTAGCTCCATGGATATATCATATCGTGTGCTGATATTCTTTAATTTCACCTCCATGTTTAAACCATGGAATTCAGCTTTTTAAGCCAAGACCGAATAAAACTAGTAAAGAGACAAGATAAAAACCAGAAATCCTCCTAAGATGCCTATAACCAGAAAATGCCACTTCTAATATTAGCCCAAATCTTATTAAGTAGTCCCCAAAACTGCATCATTACCTTCCAAGTGCAGCAACACCACTGAATAAAATCAGCCCTGGACTAATGTTCACAAGTGTTCCCTCCTCTCAGACAGCCACTTGCTGACTCCGGATAAACACTAAAGAAACCAACAAACCGTTAGGTGAGGTCTATAGGTAATTAGAAATTCAAATTGAAACACGGAATCGTTAAATTAAATCTTCGCCTATAGGTAATTATCCAGAACATAACAAATTAAAAGAATATTTTCAGGAACAAATTTCACAATTCATCAATGAAACAATCCAGACATGAAACAATAGAGACTGAAATTAATCAAAACAACTAACAAAATCACGAAACCTTTATAAAATGTGCATGCATTCAAAGTAGCTATTAAAAACAAAAGCAAAAATGGACAATACACCATTTGTTGTCTCTGGCAACACTTTTTTAGGAGACATGTTAAAATTGTCCCCTAAAAGTCTCTAAGGCATCGATTTATGAGTGTTGCCAAAATTATTTTCGCAACCACTGAAAAACATCTCCTAAAATATTTTAGGGGACGATTTTGGAGCGTTGCACTATTATTTCTTGGGTGACAACCATTAATCGTCCCCTTAGATACTTTTGGGGACGATTTTGGAGCGTTACACTATTATATCTTTGGTGACAACCATTAATTGTCCCCTTAAATACTTTTGGGGACAATTTTAGATTGTTGCATAAAAATTTCACCAACATCAAATTTTTTGGGGGAATATTCTCTCCAAGCTTGTTTACAAAAAAAAAAATCTAAAATTGGCTTAGCTAGGAGTTGAACATGCAACCTCTTATGGAGAGAAGACATCCTTTTTATTTGGGGAATTAGTCACTTTAGTCCCTGAATGGGAAATGAGTAGTCACTTTAGTCCCTGAATGCAGAGAAATTGCAAAACAGTCCCTGGATGTAGACTCTGTTGGTCAATTTCAGGGACTAAAGTGACGAACGCAGTCTACATTTAGGGACTAATTTAATTAACAGAGTCTACATTCAGGGATTATTTTGCAATTTATCTGCATTCAAGGACTAAAGTGACGACTTCTTTCCTATTTAGAGACTAAAGTGACTAATTCCCCATTTTTATTTTTATTTGTTGTGATTTAGTGATCCAGATTAATGTAATTCAACCTAGTTTAATAAAAGTACACATTTTTTATAGAGACCGAGTTATAAATATTATTTATCAAGTTTAATCTAGTTCAATCATGTTGTTCAACCAATGACCTAGTGGTTAAATTATTGACTCCGTGACGTAGTGACCTTACTGTGTCGACAACCGGTCCGAATTTTAAAACCATGTATCTAACACATAATAATAATAATAATAATAATAATAATAATAATATAAGAGTATATTTTACGGGTAGAATTAATAAAATTTGGTAATTTTTTTTTAATAAAAGTCAGCCCAAAAAGTGCTGAAATGAGTTATTTTCTTTAGGGGAGTTCTACGGTACATCTCATAAATTGAGGTGTACCGGTACTCCTACTTCAAAAATTTATAACTTAACGGTTATTTTATGAGATAAAGAGTTATTTATCGATATTTATATTTTAGAAATTAGAATTTATGGCTTTTTATTAGTCTATATTAGTGCTTCGTAAATTTGTTTGGGAACTGAAAAGTTTTTCGTTTGATTTATCTTCTCGGAAAGCCAAATATTAATCGAGTAGAGATGGAATGGTGTTCCCTATCAAAGGAAGCGCATTCATGTATTAATTTTCCTTAATTAATTAACGTAATGGCAAGGAATTTGAGGAGAGAGAAGCTTGAAGTTTCACCGGAGACTATAGAGAAAACGGAAGTTATAATGAGAGAGAATTGAGATTACTAATTTGAGGTTCTCACAATCAGAGATTTGAGGACTTGAATCAATTTGAGATCGATTGAAAATTGTCGATTAATCATCAAATGTTGCTCCAAGTATACAATCATCAAATGCTTAACATAGTAAATCAATTGTACAATCACATTCTAGTGCATCTTTTGAGAATTTTTGTCATCTACTCCATCCGTCTTAAAATATATAAGCAAAAAAATCTCATATTTTTTATCTCAAAATATAAGCAAAAAAAAACCAACTTTTATGCCATTATTATATTTTTTCAAACAAATCATTTTTTCAATGTAAAATTCAATGCAAATTGCATTCAATTTGTTTTCCTTTTTATTTTCTCCATAATTTTTAACCAATGATCTTTTCATGAAACTTATTTCAAAGATAACACAAAAAATTATACTTCAAATTACTAAATGTTAGTTTTCTTAATAAGTGAGAATTAATATTTTTTTTCTTATAAATTAGAACGGAGGGAGTATGTCATCGACAAAACATAACAAATAAACCAGAACACAAACTACCTCTCCAGAGGCAGAGGAACAGCAGCGGGGACGACCGCGACTAATCCAATCAGGCACCATAATCAGTCCATACACTTTCTAGTGGTTAATCAGTCCTAATATTAAGGTTATTATCAACAAGATCATGCATCACCATCGCATGAAATAGCCACAAGACTGAGAAATCAATAATGAAATATCTATCCAATCATACATTATATTTTAGAAATCACCAATAACAAGCAACCAAATCACACAAACTTTCTATGAAATTCAAATTCAGCACAACATAACCAAAAACCCTATATATTACCTCCTCCAATACCATGTCAATACACCAGAAGCAAAATATTGACACCATTTCAATACACCAATAACATAACCAAAACCTTGTATATTGCAGCTTCACTGGGGCGTGATGGTTGATGCTATTCCTTGATCATGATTTTAATTTCTTGTTGTCCTTTACGATGTCCTTTCTTTGATGGTTTATTGGTGACATCATCCTGTTGTTCTATTTCAACATCGAGTGTGATTTCTTTGATTAAAAATGTTACATATTCTAAATGGATTAGATTCAAGTCAGAAGTTCAAAAGGATGACCCTATACAAACGGTACTCAGCAATCTACTTTAGATTTTATGTTTATTAGTACCATTTGTAAAGGGGTCATCCTTTTGAGCTTTTGAGCTTCTGACTTGAGACTCATCAATTGGAATTTGTAGTCTCTTTTTAATTAAAGAAATCGCACTTAATGTAGAAATAGAACAACAAAATATTAATGATGTCAATAATAAACCACCAAAGAAAAGACATGTAGCTGACGACAAGAAATTAAAATCACGGTCAATGAATAGCATCAAGTCACAATGAAACTCAATCAAGTCCCAGTGAGGCTGCGTCAAGCTGTTACAGATAAGAAATCAAAATAAGAACGCAGAACAAATAAAATATTTGGCAGAAAATATAATCAATAGATGCAAAAATGTGGAATCAGATCCAATGTAAACATGTGTGTCGGTAAACCAGGGGAACGTTTTGTCTACATTCGAGTGGAAGGAACAAAGTGTGAATTGATGATTTGATGATGGAATCGGTAATAGTTTGAATTAGGGATAGCGGCAGATAAGAGCGGCCAATGGAAGGAACAAAGTGTGAATTGATGATTTGATGGTGGAATCGGTAATAGTTTGAATTAGGGATAGCGGCAGATAAGAGCGGTCAATGGAAGAAACAAAGTGGGTAGCAGCGGCCAGTGGCTAGGGTTCCTGTCCAGACCCTGTCAACTAACATATATATAGCATTGTGCAACTTTTCACTTTGGACCAAAAACACCCTACCATTTCTTTTAAAGTGGTGGGCAAATATGTAATTTAAAAACTAATATTTGGGATGGGTAATTTTGTAATTTAAAATTTAATATTTTTTATTATATATGATAAAGATATAGTTTCTCTTCCAGATAGTGACTTTCGAAAGTATTCAAAATCTGTAAAGTAGTAAATTAAAACAATTAGACGAGTGTTAACTTAAGGATCGGGCTATTTTGCGAGTAATATTTATATTTAGGACGTTTAACTTAGGAAATACGACAAAGTTTAAACCGACATATGTAAGTTTTAGAAACACGCGCTTCTTAGAGCACAAGCTACGTGAATAAAAACTTCAAACAAATCTTCAAAAATCTCACGCGAAAACACAATCTTCCAAGAATGCAAAATAAAGTACTACACCTTATGCTAACATGTCGTACTTACATGTCTAAGATATTTGGTACAACGTCTTGCTAGAACATATTGTTTTAACAAAATGCAGCCAACACAATACCAAAACCCAACAAATGCATTTTCGATCCATCTATATATTTTTTTATAAAAATGAAGTTTTGATCCTCTCATTTTAAAAACCGACTTTTTGGTCCCATGATTTTTACATGTAACAAATAAGAGTGATAGATAACCTAATGATAAAACTTGTTACAAGGATAATATAATTTAATAGTAATAAAAGTTGTTACAAGGATAACATTAAGATTTTAAATTAATCGAAGAATAATTTTGGCAATTCAATAAAAATTTAAAGAGATCATCTCATATCCCCTCTCGTCTGAAAACCTTAAATTTAGAGGAAGCAAAATCTATGTCTTGAAGGGGTTTTGTTCCCCTCCTATCTCCCTCCCCTTCTAAAAATTGAACCAAACACGCCGAATTAACGATAAAATGTTTATTATTGAAATGAATAAATTATTATTGACATGTATATTAAATAGTCCACCTAACCATTGCCATGCCATTATTTACCATGACACACCAGCATTTTTGACTTAAAATAAGGTGGGGGCCACCTTAAGAAAAATTAAAATTAAGGGGCTAAAAAGTTAGTTTTTAAAATGAGAGGACCAAAACTTCATTTTTTATTAAAAATAGGGGGACAAAAGATGCATTTAAGCAAAATTGTATTGTCAAGCAGTTTATTGGTTAGAAATTCACTATTCAGAAGAATAAGTGGGGTGTTCGGGGTTCGAACCCCCGGTCTGTACATATATTATGCAATGTCCTTAACAATTGACCTAAGCTCACAAGAATAATATGAACTTAATTACTATTGTTTTTCTACAAAAATAAACAATATTCATTCATTCAAATTGATCGAGTACATTGGCACGATACAAATTCAAATTCGGTAAAAACAAAAATGATTGTTGTGCACAAAAACTTACAACATCAATGTTAATAGTATAAAACGACAAAGTACATATGCCTATGGATAAGACTATATTTAAACCACTTAAATACTCATGTTTCTTGATCTAAAAGTTGATGATGCAAAAGTCATTGATTGAATCTACATTTTTTTTATAGCAAAGATTGAATCTACACTTGTCAAATCTACTCTTTCAACCAGGATCAAATAAACACCGCATTAAAACGGGAAATCAGAAACACACCGCAGAAAGACAGAAAAATCAAGATAAATAAAAGAAAATATGTGAAAAATCACTTAGTTATCGAAAAGAGAAAGAAAAATAATTTGGATAGGTGATTTCGGGTCAAAATTACCATAAATCACCCCTCATTAGTATATAAAATAAAAATTGTGATGTCTTGGGTTTATAAAAGAGAAAAGAGAGAGAATATTGAAACTTATAACCTTTATAACTTAATTAATCCTTTTATGTGCTATCAACCACTCCTTATATTGTAACCAAAAAAAAAAAAAAACCACTCCTTATATAAAAATATAAATAAAAAACGTTTTCCTTTAACCCTTATTTTAACAATTATTTGTTTTAGACACCTTTTCCTACTTTTCAGAATTGTTTTTAGTTTTTTTTTCTTCTATAAATAATATGAACTTAATCTATGATTTTAAATACCATCAAATCATTCCTTATTTTTGGCTTTTTGTTTTGTTTTGTTTTGACCCTTACACGCATACATATATTACTTTGAAAACAACGCATGCTAATTACCAAATAAACATGTCACTTTTTTTTTTTGACAAATAAACATGTCACTTGTACACTATGCAACATTTGCAAAGAAAATATTTATAATATAGATACAGATAATCTAAAACCAATAGAGTACTCTATTTTAGTTGTTTATGTGGGCAATATACATACACATTATCTATTTTATAATCTTCAATGGTATTGCTTAATAAACACCAAATCTCTTCAATCCAATACGTTAAAAAAATTAGAAAATGAGTCATATTAATAACTCAATGTCATTGTATTTCAAAAAAGTTTATTCATTTTAATACAATTTAATAAACATGGCTTGCAAAAACTAGAGAGAGAGAGGGAGAGAGAGACTGAGAGAGAGCTTCCATAGCCACCCCTATAAACACCAAACATTTTCTCTCCACAATGACGGTGCCTATTTAGTGTGGTGCTAAATAATTCAGAATTGTAGATGCTCTAAGGGAGTTGATTTTAACATAAGAGGTAAGGAAATATAATTCAAGCTTCTCTGGAATGAGTAAAGTGTAACTTTTTCTAATATATTTTACATGGTAGAAGAGTATATATTTTGACATAAGAGGAAAGAGTGGTAGTGATTTTTTGCATCTCTTAAGAGAGGGGATGGTAATTTACATAAAAATTGGTTGTAATCTTCAATGTTATTAAAATATATTAGGCTTAAAACAAATTTGATCCTTTTAACTTATTTCAAAAGTTTATTTTAGTCTTTTAACTTTAAAATCGATCAATTTTTTCCTTTAACTTATTTAAAAGTTCAGTTAATCCCTTGAATTTAAAAGTGACTAATTTGGTCCACTAATTTATATAAGTTAATGCAATTTAATCCCTTAACATATTTACTTATTACGATATCAAGTTGGATTAACTTACATAAGTTAAGAGATCAAGTTGCGCTAACTTGTACAAGTCCAGAGACCAAATTGACTTTTAAAGTTGAAGGACCAAATTTAACTTTTAAAATAAGTTAAACACCAAATTGATTAGATTTAAGTTTCTATATCAAATTGAACTTTCACAAAAAATTAAGGGGCCAAAGAGGTATTTAATCCAAGTATATATTGTCAAATTTTCGATTAACTTGGTAGAGGCACATTTAAGTTTCGCCCAATTACTTTTTGTAAGCATTTTTTCTTTTTTTTGAAGTAGCCCAATTACTTTTTGTAATTGTAACACAAATAATATTTTTTATTACTTAGGTAGCTTGGAATTTTATTTATTTTTTGTAAATTAATTAATTAGGTGTATTCACATAAAGTTTAAAAAATGTTAAGAGATTGTACGATGTAAAACAAGTAGCAATATTGCATATATTAAAGGAACTTAAAAGTAGCAACTTTACATTGAAAAGTGTTTATTTATGACATTGACCAAAGATTCTACATTAATGATGGTCGTCGGATAACCATGGTGTTTTCTTTTTCCTTTTTGGTGACCATGAATCTATTATGTTCAAATTCAAGATAATTACTACTCCCTCCGTCCCAAATTGTATGACGTTTTGAACATTTCACACATATTAAGAAATGTAATTAATATTGTGTGGGAAAGAGATATTATGAGTTGTTTTACAAAATTGTCCTCAATAAATGATATGGGAAAGATAAATGAAGGAATTGAAAAAAAAGAGTAATAAATAGGATATAATAGGAAAAGTAACATTAATTTTTCACTGATATTGTAAAGCGACATACAATTTGAGACAAATATTTTTTCTAAAGTGACATACAATTTAGAACGGAAGGAGTATTAGTTGAAAGAACGAAACCATAAATATTTACTTTTCCTCTTATCATTAGACAATCTAATTTGGTTTCAAATATATCCACAAGAATAAATTTCTTATATTTCATATCAAGAACATTTTTCCTCTTAAAAATTACATTGCTGAGTTTCTTTTATTTTTCTTTATTAGTGGAGCCGCAATAACTAGACAATTCATTCTCATTTTTTTCCATAATTTTTAGAAAACTAGATAAATGTATGCATGAAAGATATTCACTCTTTTTTAGAAAAAATACTTACAAAAAGTAATTGGGCTATTTTTTATTACAAGAGCAAAGGTTCCAACCAAGCCTTTCAAATGAAGTGCTTGTATTGGAACATTAGGGGGATAGCTAACTCTCCATCAAGGTTAGCACTAAAAAATCATATTACATCTCAGAGACCTCATTTTATTTTTATTGCTGAGCCTTGGATTCTTTTTGAGCAATTTCCTAGAAATTGGTTCCAAAGACTCCATTACAAAATTTCTTGGTTAATATTCAAAATGAAATTGAAAGCAATGGCAACAATGAAGCTCTTATGGAGCAACAAAAGTTAGCTCAAATTCAATTGGAGAAAGCTCTACAGAAAGAGGAAGATTTCTGGAGAGAGAAAGCTAATGTTTCATGGCATATGGATGGAGACAGAAACACCAAATATTTCCACAGACTAACCAAAATCAAACACACCTCCAAACTCATAAACTCAATCAAAGATGGGGAGAACATGCTCCATGATCCAGAGCAAATTTCAAATCATATCACAAATCATTTTAAATATATTTTTTCTACTAACTTTGTGGTGCAGGAATTGCAGGTAGACAACATGATTGATGGAGTTATTCCCAGCTTAATCGATGAGAATCTTAACAATATGCTATCAATGCTTCCATCTCCGGTGAGATTCACAATGCAGTGCTTGCAATGAATAAAGAGGGAGCATCTGGACCAGATGGGTTTGGAGCAACATTCTATCAAACTTATTGGGACATAGTGAAAGAGGATGTAATCAAGGCAGTGTTAGAGTTTTTTTACCAAAGACTGGATACTTCCTAATTTCAATGCTAATACAATTGTCCTTATTCCCAAAGTGCCTGATGTCATAACTGTTAGCCAGTTTAGACCAATAGCCCTGGCTAATTTCAAATTTAAAGTCATCTCCAAAATTCTGGCAGATAGGTTAGCTCCGATCATGAAAAACATAATCTCTGCAGAGCAAAGGGGTTTCATTCAGGGAAGGAACATTAGAGATTGCATTTTTGTTACTTCAGAAGCCATCAATCAGTTATACAACAAAACTTTTGCAGGAAACCTTGCTTTTAAAGTTGACATGGCAAAAGCGTTCGATACGTTGGAATGGAGTTTTTTAATGAAAGTTTTGAATAGGTTTGGTTTCAATGACAGGTTTTGTTCCTGGATTAACACGATTCTGCACTCGGCTACTCTTTCAATATCTGTAAATGGTAAGCAAAATGGTTATTTTCATTGTAAGAGGGGAGTCAGACAAGGAGACCCGCTATCTCCCCTTCTCTTTTGCATTGCTGAAGATGTCTTAAGCAGGAACATATCCAAACTTGTGGAGCAAGGTAAGTTAGAGCTTATCAAAGGTACTAGGTATGTACAAGTCCCCTCTCACTCTCTCTATGCTGATGATATAATGATCTTCTGTAAAGGAAAGATATCCTCAATTCAGGCTATTATGCATCTTTTTCAATCTTATGCTGCTGCATCTGGTCAGTTTATCAATCCTTCAAAGTCTACTGTTTATTACAGATTTATCTCCCCATCTAGGATTGACCACATTACAAACTTGATAGGTTTCAACAAAGGCTCTCTTCCTTTTACTTATCTAGGGGTTCCAATTTTCAAAGGAAAACCTAAGAGGATACATCTCCAACCCATTGCAAACAAAATAAAATATAAGCTTAGTGCATGGAAAGCTTCATTATTATCAATAGCAAGAAGAGTGTTACTAGTGAAGTCAGTTATACAAGCTATGTTGATGCACTCAATCTCAATCTATTCTTGGCCTCAGCTCTTCTCAGAGAAGTGGAATCTTGATGTTGGAATTTCATATGGAGTGGTGACTGCTCCAAAAGAAAATTGGTCACAGTTTCTTGGAACAAGACTTGTAAACACTTCTCAGAAGGTGGTTTGCGCCTTAGATCTCTTACCTTACTCAATGAAGCTGGAAATCTAAAATTGGGATGGGATCTTAAAAATTCAAATGAAGATCGGGCGTTCCTCCTTAGAAGTAGAGTATTTAGAGGAGGAAGAACAATTTCTCACCACATCTATTCTTCTTTGTGGAGCAGCATTAAGTCAGAAAATGCAAGCATTGATATTCCAATTCATTTACATCACAATCTCAAAGCTAGAGTGAGTGACTTCATCAGAGATTTCAGCTAGAATTTTCCTTTTGAAGTCAAATCAATTTTTCCTATTTTAAAGCAACTAGCTTTGCAAGTAACACTGCCTATAAACACTAGGGAGGACACTTTTCGCTGGAAACCTTGCAACACTGGAATTTTAACCTTTAAAGAGGCATATATGTTTAAACAAGGTATTGGACAAAACTTTCATTGGGCCAAATCCATTTGGAGCCCTGATATTCCCCCTTCAAAATCTCTTGTTGTTTGGATACTAATGCTCAATAAGTTACCATCAGATGAGAACTTGTTACTCAGAGGCTGCTATTTTCCTTCCATATGCTCAGTTTGCAAATCTTGCTCGAAAACAACATATCATTTGTTCTTTGAATGCGCCTTTGCATTGAATCTTTGGGCTTGGATTGGCAGCATTCTAAACTCTTCTACTCAGATTAATTCAATGGATGATATTTGGATAATTATGAATAAGAATTGGTCTCCTCAATGTAAAGTGGTGATCAAAGCTTGTTTCATTAATATCTTGAATGTAATATGGTTTAACAGAAATCAGTCCAGGTTTCAAGATAAATTTTTAGGTTGGAGACCGGCCATCAACCTTATCATTGCTAAAGTTGCTCGGTCAGGTAACAACACTGTCAAATCTTCATCAATTAGTATGCAGGAATTCAGCATTCTGAAAGCATGTAATGTGTCTGTTAAACCACCTAGAGCTCCAATTATAAGAGAAGTTGTTTGGACACCTCCTCTGAGCCCTTGGATAAAGATTAATACTGATGGTGCCTGTGTGAAAAATCCGGTCAAAGCTTCTATTGGTGGCATCTTTAGGAATAATGAAGGATGCTGTGTTGGTTGTTTTGCGCAAAGTCTTGGAGATGGTAATGCTCTTGTTAAACATTATTAAACAATGCTTTTATAGAGAAGGTAATGTTTGTGCCGACGGATTGGCTAATTTTGGTCTCACTTTATCTAACTTTGATTTTTTTTGGTTTAACGATATCCCTGACTTCATTAAGGGAGAGAAACAATATGATTAACTAATTTGAAGAATCAAAGAGAAAGAAAAGCAAATATCTAATCAGAGAGAAAAATGATAAATGTGCCCTTAGTGTTAGGTGGATATGAAAGAGAAAGCTTGATTTATTTAGTCCATGTAGTACATGAATATTCATAGAATGAGAGCTTTATCAGATTCAGTTATAACAGAATATGATGACTCAGCAACTATAAGAATAATTTTTATAACTATCTACGCAGCTACACATACACATAACCTACTATACAAAAGGTGTTAACTTCAATCATGTTAGATACTAAGACACTTTCCGAAAGAAAAAGGTTCATCTGAATATTAAGATATCATATCTGGCTAATGCTAAGGGAAAAACGAGTTAACAATAAATAATATATTAAGTGACTCGTAATCAATAAACCTACATATTTACCTCCTCTGTCTCTGTCGTCGTAGCCGAGAAAAGAAATGTTCGCCGCTCACGAGGAATTAATCCTAAAAATTCGGTAAGTGATTTCTCAAAGTCCTCACTCAACAGCCTGTCTGCCTCATCTAAGACCCGCTCAAAATACAAAACAATCAAACAAGTCCAAACTAGACATTTTATGATAAGGAAGAAGTAATCCAACTAAATATTTGATATATGGAAATGAGGACTAGATTTGGTAGAAAACGAACTATATTACTTACATATTTCATTTTGTAAATTTGCAAGCAGGATCATGCTGCAACTATATGCGAAATGTAAAAAGCCACACATCTATATGATATGTTTGCAAAAAATGAAAAGTACTATTAAAAAGTACTTGTATTTTTCTGATTAACTAGTAGACCAATCATATGGAATAAATTGGTTCCTCTAAAAGTCACTCATTTTGCTTGGAGAGTCCTAAACAATAGACTTCCCACGAGGGATAACCTTGTCGATCATGGTCTTTTACAGAAGGGATGTCAACTTTGTGTGTGAGGGTGCAGAAAAATGGAAACTTTTCAGCATCTGTTCTTTGAATGTGAACTTTTTTGGGAGTGTGTGGCAATCAATATTGGCGTGGTTGGACATTGATATTTGATAGTGTCTTCAGTAACGATGGCCTAATTCATGCTCGACAATTTGGCGGGTTGATGAATGGTGGTCGAGCGATGCGGGAGAGGCTAGTACCGATTTGGATGGCTTGTATTTAGTCCGTTTGGAGTTAAGGAACGGTGTGATCTTTAATCAAAAGTTTTTAGGCGTCTAATAAGATGCCTATATCATGTACAAATATATTCTTAGTGGTTATGACTCTGAACAATAGTACCTATAACCACCAAAAAGGTTCACCTAAATTCATCAAGGAAAAAATCATTGTATCTATTAATATCAACAGACATGAACATTAAATGTAGTTTACTCTAGACATGTACTCACTGCTACTCAACCATTGGATGTCAAAAATAAAACTCGAGTTGAATCAAAATGACGTAGAAATCATACCAAGTATTTTAATCTATCAAGAGAAAATCCTTTGGTGTTTTTTAGGTGATCCAAGACTCGTCCAGGCGTCCCAACCTTCAGGAATAAGAAGTCATCATAAATAGAAAAAACAAAATACAGACATCAAATTGTATTAATCATATTTTGCATCATTCATGTCTAACCGGTAAACCATTAAGACATCAAGGACAACAAAAATAGAGTGCACTTATCCGGTAAAACATGGGTTAAATTTTCAATCAACACAAGATCTACTGTGTTTTTGATATCACTCACCTATAACCTTAATGCTCTTGATGTACAAGAAGCTAATGAAATCAATGCAAGCATACGGAAACAGTAAAACTTACAAAAATATCAGGTCCCTTTGCTATCTCGATAGATTGTTGTACCATGTCCATCTGTCCAACAAGCTATAGAAAAAGGAAACGATATCAATTAAAATAGGTTGTTTTGATTCACCGTATGATTGGACAAAACAATACAAATGTAAGAACTGAAGTGAACAGGACGACATAAAAATCATGCTTGCATTAGAAACTCACCACAGCACACTTGACACCAATTTCAGAACCTAGAGCTTCAAACTGTTCAGGAACTTGATATGCAAGCTCCCTACATTAAGAAATAGGTTAGAACAGAAGAAATATACTAGTTAGAAAATATGATTCAGTGAGAATCGTAATGTGCTAGACTGATTTCAGGATCACCAACGAACCCCACAAACCAACACGAGTATTTTCAATGTGCTTTGTCCTCACTCGCATGACTCGCATACTTTTTTGGGAACTTCCCAGAACGTTGCCAATCCAAATACTACTCCAAGTCAAGCACGCTTGAGTTCTTACCCGTTGAGCTACCGAAAAGAATAAGAATAAGAATTTCATAGTTAAACGTGCTTGCCTTAGAGTGATATTTGGATGGATAACCTTCTTCTAGGAAGTGGGGTCGATCGGCAATCCTGAAAGCGGGACGTTAAAAATTAATCTAATATAAAATTGAATTATATGAATACTAAATCTACAATGACGTATCGAAGTATCAAACCTTGTGGGAGAGATTACACAAGCAAAGAACCCGTGTCGTGGTGCATCTAAGAGGGCATGCAATATAGGAAGAGCAAAAGCTCCAGTCTTACCGGAGCCAGTTTGGGAAAACCCAATCACATCTTTTCCTTGTAGTGCTTGAGGAATTGCTTTTAGTTGAATCTCCTTTGGATTCTTCCAACCCATTTTTTCAAAAGCTTCCACCAATAACTCATCTAAGCCAAGATCTTTAAATGATTTGATTTCTTTATTCTCTTCCTCCATTATCACTTTCTAATCTGTGAATGAAAACATTTCTATGTAAAATTCACCAAAATAAAATCAATTGAACAATGGATAAACAACCATTTTGGTCCTAAATGCAAGTGGCACGATCATTTATAGTCTCTGAATGTATCGAAATTGCAAATACATTCCAAATAAGGAAAAACACATTGGAGAACCAAACTAACAAACACACATTGGAGAACCAAACTGACTTTCACACATTTGATGTCGCAATTTCGATAAATACAAGACTATAATGAAAACATAATATAATTACACTGTTTGATAAATGCTGAACCGTAACAGTATATTAAAAGGATCATATATATTTGATTGAACTGGGAGAAGGAGAGTGAAAACCTGGAAAAGAGAATGTCTCACGGTGGAATCCCGGCAGGCAGCAGCGTTTTTGGAAGCAGCTATAGCTTCAGGGTGTTGATTTTATTACTTTTTTGCCTAACCTCGTGATACTTGGTGCCCAAGCTAATCTAATTGATTTTATAACAATTTTTGAAGATAAAAAAAAAATACTTTTAATACGGTGAAAATTGCATATGGTGTCAATTTATGTGTTCAATAATATATTTTTTTTCGACAGAAATGTGTTAAATAATTTTCGACAATTTCTAGTCATGCCAAAAAAAAAAATCGATTACCCCATGAAATGACTAAAGAGGAGTGCTATGAACATTCTCTTTCTCACATTCTCTCTAACACCCAAACGATTACCCCATTAAAATTGGGTGTAATGGTAATTAATTCCTGGACTCAATTCCATTTTCAAAGAAAAATGACGTAGCAACCAATTTTAAATTTAGGGACATCGCTGGGAATTAGGACTTGGTGTTGAATATGTTACTGAACATTTTCCATATACATTTTTCTTCAATCTGGACTCTAAAATGTGGTGGCTGTAATGTTGATGGAATTTAGGATATTGAAATATTGGTGCTTGTTATCAGTCCCTCATGCCCATTATTTTAAACTTTTATAAATAATGCTTATCCTCTATGCATACACTTCATTTATGTTTACTGTGACTCTGTGAGGGTTCACTCTTCACCGTATATGATATATGAATGAATAAGAACATTGATGACACTTTGGAGCCACAATGGAGATTAAAATCATTCACGAAGCCAATTTTTTTGCATACAAGGATTGGAAGGAGGAGGTTAAAACCATGCTCCCTGAGTTCTTGTACTCACCCCTGGTACGATATATCGTTTGCTCGCACATGGTATAGACTTAGCCAAACAACAATCACACATCAGGCAAAAACTACTCAAATGGTCATCAAAAGATAACTGAGAAACTGATGGCCATGAAATGGAATGACAATATAAAGAATCTTGAATCCTTGATTAATTAATAGCATTGAAGGTTAGTTTCACAAGTGCACAGAGAAACGCAGATAAATGAATGGTAACACATAAAGATGAAGCAGACTAAAGGTAAGGATATCTATCAAAACTTTACTTGCAACAGAATAGTTGCAGTAACTCTTGTGATAATGAGGAAATGAAAATTGTGCACATCAACAAAAACTACTAAATCATCACACATCAAAGGTAAAATAGATAACAGCTACTAACAAGTATAGATCCAAAGTAACCACGTTTAACCAAACATACTTTCTAGTAATCCAAATTGAAATTAAAACATCCTTTGAAACTCTGTAAACAGTCAAAAAGACCTTACAAAGTAGTCATCTTATTAGTCAAAGAACATGAAAAATAAAGCTTTGTTTAACTCATCAGCATCAAATTTGAGCTAATTGCAACATTAACCATATCTATTTATCTATCCATCTATCTGCTTAAAGAAAAATCTTCCGCTAATATACATCGCGGAATTTTACACTTACATTTCCTGTCATTTGTTCCCTACATCAGTGCAATCTTTCACGAGAGCTTTACCAGTGATAATCACTCTTTCTCACTTAGCATTCAACATTCATCTTTAGAAACATTGTTTCCAGCATCACCTAAACCAGCCAAAACATCCTTAACAAACTTAATTAAAGAACAAAGACCCCCTAAGAAATTATGATCAATAGCACCTTTAGCATCAACCACGTGAGCAAAATCAATAAGCTTAACAACAGCACGTGCACTCTTTTTCTCATTCTCCTTTTCATCTTTTTCATAAACCACAAGAACAGAACACGAATAAAAATGAAAAATAGTTTGAACTTCAAACCATTTCTTAAGCTCCAACAATTCCTCCAAAACAGGAACAAAAACCCTAGACCCAAAAACAACATCAGGTTCATCAACATCACCATCCGACGAAACAAATTTCCTCAAAACCAACATCACATCATCAGCAGATAGATCCATAAGAAGCTTTCTATGAGGCTGCCATAATTTGTTACTGGGACCCACAGACCTCAACCCAGAGATTCTAAACCCTAATTTTATCGTAGAAGATTCTCGATCTTTCTGGAGGCATTTCCGAATATAATCTTCGGAGGATTGAGGTTGCCATGTTCGAGAACCAATCTTGATGTCGACGACAGCGGCGTTGGTGTAATTGGAGACAATATCTTCTAAGATAAGGTGGGGGTGTAGACCAGAACCGTCGGAGGCGTCAATGGTTTCACTGCCATGAAAAGAAGGGAAGAATTTGAGAATGTTGGAGGGGATGCGTGGATCGGAATAGAGGGAGGTATAGAAAGCAAGTTCGTTGGAACCTCGTTCGTCGCCTTGAAGAGGTTTGTAGAATTTTCCAGAATCGTCTATCAGTGGACCTAGGATTCCAGTTTTTGCTTGGTGACCGGCAACTTGATGCTCCGGGATTTTCAGCTTCACCATTTTGCTACTGAAGCTGTATCTATTGAACACAAATAACAATAAAAATTGTCAAAAAAGCTATTAAACATATGAAATCAAGAATTATATGAAAAGGGAAGAGAAAAACCAGAAAATGATAAGCTGGGAGAGGGGAAACACGTGAGATAGAGGACAGACTATCAAAATAGAGAGACATAATGAAGATTACTTTAGACAGAATCCATAAAACCAATAACACCGAACTAGAGAGACATAGATTGAACTGAACAATATGTAGGTACAAATAGTAGTATTTTGCAAAACTTTGTCTATGTGCAAATATGAATATTAAGTATTAACACATTCTGATAGAGAGCATAATTGAACTGCATTTAAGATTTTAGGTACCTAAGCCAGCAACAAAATCCTTACCACGACTATCAAGTTCTTAGTATGTGGCATGCTTACGTATAAATGAAAACCAATGAACAAACCATCACTCAAGTCCATAAACAATAACTCTCCCTTCAATTTAGTACCTAAACTGTATAAATACAAAAAGTATTCCCTAAAGTATATAAAAAATTGTCAATTTTGTCCCTAACATCTTAATAAAAGCGACTAAATTGACAGATTTTATATAGGACTACTTATCATATTTACATAGTTTAGGGACTAAATTGAAGAATGGGTGATAGTTTTTTTTTTTGTTTGAATCGGCAAAATATTATTCATGTCGAGTTGTGTAAGACACAAAACTCGCAGACAAAACGGGCATAGAAAAATACAAAGGGACGGTATATATGCGGTTCACCTTCCCAAACCACCCTAACCCCAAAATGCAGCACCACAACCAAAAGAGCTGGAATTAAGGGAAAACAAAACACCTGCATAGCAACACAGTAGACAAACTAACACCCAAAGCCCATAACAGGGGACAGATAAAAGAAAAAGAATGCAGGAAAACAGCAGCTGAGCAAACAAATAATGAGGCTAGCATATCTCAAACAGAGAAACACCTAGTTGTCTACCAATCTGCGTTTTACAGCAATAGTAAGAACTTCAACAGCAGCGCAAATCCAACATAGAATATCCCTGTCTCAAAACCTCTTCTACTGCCACCCGCACGACCATACCCGTTACCTCAAAAAACACTCTCGGATCGCAACACCACTCATAGAACAAACAAGGCGGAATGTTCATTCTACCTATACTCCACCTCCAAGATAAAACCTTAATTTTTTCGACTATATCCTCAACACAAATAGCCCCATTATTGAAAATTCTGTCATTCCTAGCTTTCCAAATTAACCTATAACCTGCCCGAATCCTCTTATTCGAAGGAATGGTATAAATGAAACCCAATCATAATATGACCTGTAACCAAACATTCATTGCCACTACACAACGAAGAAAAAGATGGGTGGCTGATTCCACCACCGTGTTATCACATAAAACGCAATTTGGGGAGCTCTCATAGGCTATGAAGCACGGATACAGACACGGACAAGCCAACACCGCTAATAATTTGAGAAAATCATATATGTGTCGTGTCAGACATCGGAATGTCTGGGCTTATGCAAAATTAGAAAACCAATAGTACCTTGGATCTAATCTAAAGAATAAAAGGCTATCTAATTGTAAAAAGCATGCTTACATTACATGCATAAAAATCATATTCATGACGTGTTTTCGAATTACCTTGACGTGGGGTGGTGGAGGAGATTGACAGATTGAGGCAAAGAAGAGAGGATTGTGGCTTAATACAGCAATGAGGAGGATATTGTGTTTTTCATGATTGCATGTGATGGATGTGTGAAGATATAAAGCAATAGGTAATGTAATGTGAACTCTACGCTACAAGTAAGGTAAGGTAGATGAAGTTGGAATTTTCACTTTTTTATCCTCTTATTCTTCTCACATCAATATCACTTTTGGAATTATATGTTTGTATTCTTCTGGTGGGTCGAATGGTATGATTCTGATTCTTTTCCAGAAAGGGGTTTCTAAGTCGGCATGCTCTGTCATATCATTCCTGTTTCAAAAAGGTGAATTTTGCAAACCACATACTCATTATTATATCAGCAAAATTACGTGTGTGTTTGGTTATACGGTGAAAATAATTGATTTTGTTTGAATTGATTTTAGATAATTGATTTCGATTAATAGTGAGTTGAATGAAAAGTTATTTATGTTTGGATACCTTTATGATAGAAGTGATTTACATGAAAAATGTTGTTCGAATATTTTATGTCAAAATTGATTTTGGTTGTGTAAATGATCAAAAAGGTATTTTTATGTGTGCATTTATAAAATATATATTTCATTTAATTTTTTTTCAACAAATTTCATTTCCATTTTTAGTTTTTAAGTTTAAATTTAATTCCAATAAAATAAACAAAATCTACCAAAAATAGTTTATTAAAACAAAACTACTGGTAACTAGTTAAATTTTATTATTATGTAAAATTTAAAATTATGGGTTCAAAAATTATACAGGACTATCAAGAAAGGCTTTTAGATGGGCTTTCATAGAACAAGAAAAAAAAAACCACATTTACAACAATGTCTTCTATCCTTAAAAATAAAAAATAAATAAAAACGGTGTCTTTTTCGTTGAGTTTTCTGCAACACAAATGTTATCTTAAATGTTGATGGAAGTTATCTTATCTCTAATACAAGAGCTGGCTATGGAGACCCTTTTCGAAATTATGCGGGCTATTATCTGATAGGTTTTTCAGGTTTCATCCAAGATTCAACAAACATCCTTTATGCGGTACTTTTTGCAATTTATCAAGGTCTCATGTTAGCCAAGAAAAAGGATATTGCTGATTTTGTTTGTTATTGAGACTCTTTGCATTGCATCAATCTCATTAAGGGACCATCTATGAGGTTCCACATCTATATGCAGTGTTGATTCAAGACATAAAAGAGTTGCTTGATCATATGAATGTTAGTATTTATCATACTCTGAGATAAGGGAATCAATGTGCTAATTTTATGGCCAAGATTGGAGCATCCTTGCATATTGATTTATGCCATCATACATCTCCTCCAGAAAACCTTCGGAGTCTCTTGAGGATTGATGCGGCTGAAACTATCTTTTTTAGAGAATAGTTTGTTCTTTTCTTTCTCTTTTTTCTTCTTTTGTCCTTGTTAGCATTTGTAACCAAAATAAATATAAGTATACAAAAAGAATTAATCACCATAAGTATTTACTTATCGGTCATATCAATCATTATACGAAAAGAATTAATCTTAGCATTGCAAGCCTATTTTAATGTTATTGATTATTTTGACTAACAAAGTGCACCGTCATAAACTATTTTAAAATTTTCATACATTTAAAAACTATTGTGACCACTTGTTATACAATAAGAGACCAAAATGACTATCACTCCAATTATTATATTAAACAAATAAGTAATCACAATAGATTTTTAATAAATCAATTTTAAAATAATATCTAATTATTAATGTATAAAGTTTTAAAATATATCTGATTATTAATGTATAAAATTAATCAAAATAATCCTTAACATTAAAATAGTTCTTGTCAAAAAATGAAAATAGTTCTTCAATAGTGTTGGTAACTCTTTTCTCACACACGAAAATGATATGTTATCCTTATTATTTAGATCAGATCTCTAGTCCGGACTAAGGATAAAGAATACTCCATCAATTCTTTTTTAATACTTATATGTTCCTTAAAGTTATATTTTGTCAACTCTACCTTTATCTAATCCATTTTGTATAAATAAAGTTACTTTTTATTAAAGGGATTTTGACGAGTCTGTCTAAAGTGATCACTAACGATCTGACAAACTTATTTTTAATATACATTGACTGCCAAAAAAAATTCTCAAAGTAAATCGGTTGAAAACATATCTTTTTTGAGAACTTTAGAGAGATTAAATTAATGAAATTGGGAAGTGAGAAAAGTTAAAAAAAAAAAAAATGTATTATAAAGACTAGAAGAAGCATTATACCAATTTTTATTTTACCAAAATACATATTTTCTATGTTTAAGTTACTCTCTACTATAGCTCCATTTAGTTCAATGTGATGATTTAAAAAGTGGTCAGGTAGTTTTGAATAGGACGTTAAATTTGATAGAAGTGTTTGAATATATTAAAATAAGTAAATAGTCAATTACCCCTTGAAATTGTAGCTTTCGTCAAAAAAATTTCTGAATTTTGCAAAACTTCAAATACCCCCCTGAAATTGTTAAGCGTCTGTCAATTACCCCTTCCGTTAATATCCTCCATCCAACATGTTGATGTGGCCGTTAACTGCCCACGTGGCACTGCCACATGGCCAGAAAAATCATGCCATGTCAGAGGGCGTAATTGACTATATTTTTTAAAAAAAAATTGAAAAAAATTTGATTTTTTTTTTCTTTTCAAAATTAACATTTGTGTCATCTATTGACCTTGCAAATATCTCCTAAAATTTAACATTTATGTGCAAATACCCCCCTCAAATTTAAAATTTATGTAGCAAATACCCCCCTAAAATTTATAACTTATATGCAAATATTCTCTCCAAACTTAAAACTTATATGCAAGTTACACCTTGAATCATAAAACTTAATTTGATGGTAAAGTAAAACTTATTCATAATCATAATTTACTATATCTCTAATAACAATAAAAAAAAAAAAATCACAACTTTAAAATAAAACAAACATGTGAATCGTAGCAGATCAACTATTAGGATTCTGGAGGCTAAGCAGAACGTTTACTCTGCAATCATTGGGGAGAAAGTGTGCATGAAGATTGGAGATGGTTCATGGAGCCCATCTAGGAGGGAATGGACACTCAACCAGTGGCCATAACTAGGTTGTATGGCACAAGTAGTGTTCATGTAGCTTGACCCTTCCTCTCCACTGGTTGTGCACTAAAATGATGAGGAATTATGTGTTGTTTAATAGTATGCTTTTAATTATAATTCTAAGTCTAATACATGATGAAAATGCAGCTCTTTTTATTTTGGCGGCTAGTGGATTTTGTGGAAATAATAGCTGCTTCTTTCTGTAATGTGTAACAATAAAACAAACATGTTTGTTTTATTTTAAAGTTGTGATTTTTTATTGTAATTAGAGATATAGTAAATTATATATCATGAATAAGTTTTAATTTAACATCATAGTTTTATGATTCAAGGTGTAACTTACATATAAGTTTTAACTTTGGAGAGGATAATTTGTATATAAGTTATAAATTCGAGGGGATATTTGCTACATAAATTTTAAATTTGAGGGGGGTATTTGCATATAAATGTTAAATTTCAGGGGGATATTTGCAAGGTCAATAGATGGCACAAATGTTAATTTTGAAAAGAAAAAAAAATCAGATTTTTTTCATTTTTTTTTTAAATATAGTTAATTACCCCCTCTGACGTGGCATGATTTTTCTGGCCATGTGGCAGTGCCACGTGGGCAGTTAACGGCCACATCAGCATGTTGGATGGAAGATATTAACGGAGGGGGGTAATTGACAGACGCTTGACAATTTCAAGGGAGTATTTGAAGTTTTGCAAAATTCAGGAGAATTTTTGACGAAAGTTACAATTCCAGGGGGTAATTGACTATTTAATCATATTAAAATTATTGTTTAATCCAATATCATGATCCAACTGATTAACGTTGAATATGTTTATTTCTTTTTTTTTTTTTTTTGGTCAAGAGAATATGTTTATTTCTAATAAGTGAATCATTAAATTTCGTCTAAGGTTTAATCCTAAAATATATTTTTTCAATAATTTAATCCTGAAATCATCAATCTTATATAAAATTAAACAATAACAATATCGATAATCATTCAAAATTATCATATCATTACAATATTTGACTTTATTGCAATAACTTTGAAAGTAGCACATAAACTGATTTTGTTCTTAACAGAAACCGTAAGTTGTTAATACTCCATCCATTCTTTACATGAACATGTACCAAAATTAAAGAGTATTAAGAAAGGTTCAGCACAATGAAATACTCTTTTAGCACCAACGTCACATCAAAGGTGTCCAGTGTCCGACACTAACATATGTAGTTACATTTAATTACTTTTATTTTTCAAATTATTATTACTACTTTAACATGTCTGTGTCAACGTAGTGTCTACTACATGTGTGCTTCATATCTTTTTACCTTAAACTTTTTTTACTTCTAAATAAAAGATCAAAGCAGCAAATGAAATACACAACTAAGATTCAATTGTCAGAAACATGTAGTATGATACAAAAGTGAACATGTTTTGTTACACAATAACAACAAAGAGCTGAAAACTATGATTTCTTTACAAGAAATGGTTCAAGAACGCAAGACTTAGGATTCTTCATAGGAGGACCTTTTTCTCTTCTCTCAAGTTCCTCAAGCCTAAAGGTGATCAACTTATCCCAATTCCCTCCTTCAAACAGTACTCCTGCTTTACCATCAGTGATTCTTTGAACAATACCACAGTACATGTAAAAAGGATTATTTTGATTCTTCACAATAGCAATCATTCCTGGAAGTAACATAGGAAGTTCCGGTGGTTTTGGCTTCTCCGATGAAGAAAGTTTAAGGCTTTTGTTTCCTTTAACAGTTTTAGGAAGAGGGTTCTCTTCAATGAATTTTTTCAAACCTTTTTCACCTCCAGGAAATCCTCCGGTTAACCCCATTAACTCTTTATCAAACCCGTCTTCTGCAACACTTTCAAAGGATTTTGTTGAGTTACTTGTTGAGTCTTCTTGTTCTTTGTCACTTGCTTCTGATGATGTTGGCTGATTCTGATCATCAAGACCAACTTCTCTTTTAAGCTCTTTTTGAAGACCTTCTTCTCCTTTGCAGAGACCTCTGCCTCCCATGATCTGCAGCAAGTCGAATTTGGCACATGTTTGTACTGTTTTGAAGGTCGGTTTGCTGTGAAAGATGGAAGCTTTATTGCTGTGAGGATAAAGATGAGTGAGGTTCTCTTGGCCTAAGAATTTGGATCTAAGAAGAGAGCCATGAAGGCTATGAAGAGCAACAAAGGAAGACATTTTTAATTAACTGTTCAGAAAATTGGCTGAAAACAACATTAGAGAGAGGAGAAAGAGGGATGGATAGCATAGTTTCAGAATCTAATCCTGGCCACAAAATTATTGGATAGGCCTATCTTTTTATGAAATGAAAAACTATCAGAAAATCTTCTTCCAATTTAATCTTGACCACAAAGTATATTCTTTGGACCAAATTTGCCTATATGAGGAAAGAATTTTTTTGCAACATAACCTTATGATTAAATTCATTTTAGCATCAAATTAAAGTAATCCAAACACACAATTTATCATGAGAAATTATAGCAGTGAAAAGCCAAGGCAACATATTTTCAAGCCTAATGAAAAGTATGACATAATTCCCATGATAATGACACATGATGGAAAGAGTGTGTTACAATGATGACCCACTATTTCCATTCTTGGTATTTTCAAGAATTTACATAGATTTATTTTACAGCAATCTAAATGCAGTAACAACTATTGAGAGCACATGTCATTTTTAATGGTGAACAACGATACTCAAATAAACAAGGAAGCCTTATACGACAAGTTTGTTTCTGCCTCACTGTTGAGCTTCAGTTGTAAGCGTTAATTTAACACCGTCTTTAAATGAAACAGGATTAATATTTAGAGTTTGAACCAATCTAGTGATATCCATAGATATGTCAGCCGGGGACTTCACACCTCGGTCAACCTGGAAAAACAATAACGAAAACTCAAAAATGTCGCAATAAAGAACAATCAAAGACGAGCAGATAAATCATATCATGTTACCAAACTGATCAAATTGACATCAAAAGATAAATGAAAAGCTTTGAATTCCACATCACAAAATTTTAGTTATAAATGAAGCATAACACATACCGTTGAAGCAGAGACTGCTTTGATTAATGAGGTATCATACCCTCTGAATTGTGCAACAGCGTCAGCCATTTCAACGCGCGATACCCTATCAGGTCCACCGGCATTAAGTAACAACTGCATTTGCTTTCCCTCTGTGACAAGAATCAGAAATCAAATCATGAAAGCGAATTTGAGACCCCTCAAGTTTAAAGAACACATGAAAGTGAAAATGTCGTACATAATTGTAAAAGAGTTATAAGATATAAACAATTTTCATAGATAAGGATTGACCATCTCCAATAAAAGTGTTTTGAAACCTTAAAAAAGATCTAACTGAAAATCAGTTTCATTAAGAATCTCTTTTTGCAGCGTACCACATGTTTAAACAATATACACGAGTTATTTACAAAAAGTTCTGTACCTGATAACCACTGGCTTGTTAAAGCTAGTATGATAGTTACGAGATCCTTAACGAAAATTGGACAACGGAACTCGTCGTGAAAGAAATTCACCTTTTCTCTTTTAGAAAGGGCACTGTCAATCCACTGCAATAATAAGAGATTTTCTCAGTTATTTTTTTTATTGCAGACGGAAAAATGGTGAGCCAAACACTACCACCGTCTTTTAAGAATTCATCATGCAATAAGTAACAGAATTTGCAAGCATCATTCACATTTCAAGTTTCATCGATCCTAATGCTGGAAGCATTAGTTTTCAAATAAAGTATAATTCTATATACTGCACATGCACCTGAATAGGAAGAGATTTTGGAACTGGTGAGACAGTTTGTGGCCCATAGATGATACTGCTTCTCAAAATCGCAAAGTTTGGGAAGTTTTCTGAAATGAACTTCTCTGCTGCCACTTTAGTTTTTCCATAAACATTTACTGGAATAGGAATGTCTTCTTCCTTGTAAAAGGACTTCTCACCTTCGTAAACTAATGAGAAGAAACATAAATTGCAGTTTAGCTATCAAAGTGAAAATGAGCATGGTTATAGATAGCAATGCAATGTATTGATTGCGATTAGATTGGTTTACCTTGATCTGTGGAGAGATGAATGAGAAGAGTACTGTTCTGTTTAAAGCTTTGCAACCATTTTACGAGGGATGACGGCACATTAATAGCATTTGCAGTATCAGGATCATTTTCACAAGCACGAGGCACCGAGATGGCAGCACAATTGACAACCACATCAGGCTGCCATTAACAAACAAACAGAGAATTGTCAATCCAATATTAAAAGCTTAAACTCTTATTTGTAAGCAACTGGCATCTATCCAACTTATAGATGTTTGAAAATTTGTTACATAAAAGACCAAACCAAACATGCTTTATCTCTTTATTTCTGCGAGATACATGCGTTTGCGTAGCACACAAATCCATTTTCATACTGGTATAGCAAGAATAATGAGTGACTATCAAATTGAGAGGTAAAGGAGATAACAGCCTTTTTCTTATATAAACACGAACTCTGAAACTTCAAAAGCATGTAGCGTTAGATTTATATTTTTTTAATGGGTTTGTCTAACATGTGCAACATTGCACATGTTAAAGAAACTAAAAGTAGCAACTTTTTATTGAAAAACCACAAGTATTTATTAAAAAGTTATATATTTAATATAAAATGTTCAAGTTCCAATACAAACTTACTACTTTAAATTTCTTAACATGTGCAAGTTTGCAGATGATAGAAAAACCCTTTTTTAATTAAATTCAACTTCAAGTATGAATGAAAGTAAGGGCTGCTAATGGAGGAAGTGCATGTTTAGGGTGAATGGAAGATAAAATGTGTTCATTTTTAACTAGCAAATAAGAAGACATGTTCACTTTAACTTACTAATAAGAAGATGAGAAACTTTTGATTTTGAAGTTAGTCAATGTAATGAAGAGATGATATAAAAAAAAATAAAAAAAAGTAGCTAGGGTGATATGCATTTTTGGAAGTAAGAATACATGTTCAAACATTCTCCTTTCTCTTTATTAACAAGTGAAACAAAAACAACCAAGCCCGTCTAGCTCAGTTGGTAGAGCGCAAGGCTCTTAACCTTGTGGTCGTGGGTTCGAGCCCCACGGTGGGCGAATTTTGTTTTTTTGTTAAAAAAAAAGTAAAACTAACACAAATTTATGAAAAATAAAAAATATTTTTAAAAAGTAAACTGCATTGATTTTCCAACTTGTAAAAGTACTTTTGGTAAATTTAGACTAAATTGTTATCTCAAACATAGCATATACGACTTCAATTCAATCTTACATACACTAACATGTTTGGATAAACAGTTTAAGTAGGTGCTTATAGTATAATCTCTTATCACAAAAGTGATTTTGTATAAAATATTTATATAAAAAAGAAATATATTTTCATATAAGCTATAAGCTGTTTTCATAAGTTATCCTGGTTCAAGCTTATGAAAATAAGTTGAAAACAACTTCTGCACATATCATAAACTGGTAGATAAACTAAACAAACTAATCCGTATAAATCAGTAAGTCATATTACAATTTGCAATGAATCAGATCAAGCCCATTAATAAAAATCATGTTTTGTCACGACCCAATTGAATTGTAAGTTAGAAAAGTGAGAAAAGAACCTGGCCAAAAGCATTGGAAATGGCATCAAATCCAATGCCAGATTTCAAATCGACTTGGAAAGATTGAGAATCAGGAAATGCATCCAACAAAGGTTGAAGAAGAGGAGAAGAGTGATAGGTGAATGCCACTGTCAGAGATTGATTAGAATAATAAGATTGTAATAGATGCTGACCCAAGTAACCTGTGCCTCCCACAATCAATATCTTCTTCTTACTCATCACTTCTCTTCTTGTTTCTTTTTTGTTTACTTTTGATTGCTTTCACGTTGTAGTAATTGTAATGGTCAATGTTTTGTGTCTGAATTCTTTTATTATTTTTTTTTACATTTTCGTAGGATTAGGCCTATGTTTGTGGGTACATTTTCTTTTTAATCGTGTTTTTAGTCTCTACAAAATCATGAGTTTTCAAATTTAATGTTTATAAAATTTTAATGGTGATTTTAATTCTTTAAAATATTATAGTTTTTTTTTTTTGTGGTGGTCGGAGTTCGATTCCCGAACCTTACATATATAATGCATTGTTCATATCAATTCAGTTAAGTTCACGTGAACTTCAAAATATTATAGTTTGTAAGAATAGTTTTTATTTTGAAAATATTTTATATTTTTAGTTCTTTAAAATAGTCCCTATAAATAAAAATAGAAATTAAAATGAATAATTTTTTGTAATAACTCAATTTGAAAGCTTGTAATTTTGTAAGAATTAAAAACATAAATTGAACAAAGGTTTTTTTTTTTTAACAAGTCAAGAGAGAATTAAATATAACCAAACCAAATAGTAGCTTCCAAGCATAAGGTGTGTCTAGAACCTCCTAAAGTACAACAAGGAATGTTAACAACTACACGAGAACACCATCGGTGTTAGCCAATGCTCAAACAAGCTAAACAACTTGACCACCATCTCTGGCCAAATACAAACATGACATTTTTGGCTTTCAGCCATCCCAAAGATAACAATTTAACTTTATCTAACATACAAGGGACTAAGGTTACAATATTATTAAACAGTCGGTTGTTTCGTTCGTTCCAGACAACACAAGAACACATGAGCCAAATTAGCTCCAAGAACGAACGTTTAGCTTTACAAACACCTAACATATAAGTAAATTGCAACAAATGGTCGGAAATATTTTTAGTATCGACCCCCACAACGCCAATCCAAACACGAACAAGCTGCCATAACAATCCAAAAGTCGAGCATGTAAGGAAAAGGTGGTCAACCGTTTCAATCTGACCACACCCTGAGACACTGTAAGACGCTGCTGTTGGGATAACTCCACGAACCACCAAATTAGCTCTCGTCGGTAAGCGATCCTGCAGGAGCCGCCAAGCAAAAACTGATACCTTCAGAGGAACATGTTGATGCCATACCAACTCCAACGATGTAGACATACACGGTGTAACCAAGTATGTCAGAACATCATAGGCACCACGCACAGTGTAAACCCCAACAGGGTCTGGGAGTCACACCCATCTATCTGAAACATTAGGAAAAACAGAAACGTCAAATAGTAAAGCCCTACACTCCTCTACCAAGTCCTCCTCCCACGCCCACAACGTACGCCGCCACCTCCACCCAACACCACCAAGTGTTAGACCAAGAGAGAACATGTCAGCCACAGTGGCGGTTTTGTTTTTAGTTAAGTCAAATAAACGAGGAAACCGCACACAAAGAGGTAACATCACAATCCACCTATGCGTCCAAAACAACGTGTCAGCCCCATCTCCCACCCTCCTCGACACACTATTACCAAACCAACCGTCACCCATATCGGCATCCCCATCACGATCCTCCCTACCTCCTGCCACCATAAAGAACCACTCCGGCCCCCAACCTCCAACCTCCAAGCTACCTCGCCATAACGGGCGACTAAAATATGATACCACAAACCTTCTCTCTTCACTAACATCCTCCAACACCATTTTCCGAGTAAAAAAAATAATAAATAATTTTTTCAATAAAGATTCAATGGAAGAGATTATACCCGATGAAGCTTTAAAGAAGGAAAGTGCATAGACATGCATAAGTCAAAACCGATTTAAGGAGGATCAAGCGGCCGCCAAAAAAGAAAAACCGGTTATTCCAACCTGACAATCTAGATTTAATACGATTCACAATAGGATCCCAAAAGAAAAGTCTCCGCGGATTATCCCCAAAAAGAAAGCTTATATCGAAAAACGTTCTAAATAATACCAATTACATAATTTTCAATTCAATATTTTCGATTTTACAATTACAGTAATGGTGAATGCACCAATGGCAATATTTTACGATGTACTTAAAATCTTTTTTTTTTTTTACAAAACTTAAAATCATTTCTCTCAATCTTATTTATACATTTTTTTAATACACGTGAAACGAAGAATGATTTATGGACATGCACAATAATAAAACTTTAGCTTAAAATTAGAACAGAGCAGAACACGTATGAAACGATCGCAGAATCCTCTCTACTTCCACCACGATAAGGAAGCAGTCTCTTTCTCCCTGCCACATTTCATGGCTTTTACCACCGCTTCGCCGCCTCACCTTCCTTTCATGGCCAACTCACCAATCCGGCACAGTATGTTTGTTTATTTGTTTCATTTATTGATCTCTTTGTTTCTTTTAGCTACTAATCAACTTAATCAACTAGTTCATAGATACAACGTGTTAGAACCAATTCTTCTGGAAATTATATACTATATTTTTTGTTTAGCATGTTTTTTTTTATAGAAAGACGAAATGACAAATAACCATTGAAACTTGCACACACAACGGAGGGGTTGGGGTTCGAACCCCGACGAAGTGTGTCTGGCATAGCAATTTTGGTATTTTTGTTACCTGAGCTAGGACTTGTGGACTGTTAAGCATTTTTATTTCAACAAGAAAATAGGTGTAGGCATTAACGGTGTTAAGGAGTTAAAAGTCCAAGTTCAAATTATAGCACGAGAGAAAATACCATCATAAAAAAAACAGAAAATAGGTGTATCAAATATAAATCCCATTCTAATGACAGTGTAAACAAGTTAATTATAAGTTCTGTAATGATGTGTTTGCTTTGGCGGTGGAAATTCCACGTTCGACCAAAATCACGGTAGCAATGCACGTTTATTGTGAAGCTAGGAATATTAGTTTTTTTATGACAAAAACAACTCGAAACGCACAGCAATTGTGACAAAAAGCTAAACCAAACACATGCTAACTCTAATACATGAAAAGACAACAAATTTTAATTTTTTTTTTTTTTTGAATAGGCAAATATTAATCAATTAATTGTAATGTCGGTATTTTTTCATTCATTGTGGGTTTGAGTTCTGGTACTTTAACTACTTAAATTCCTTTAACCCTTAGGTCAAACCATCATCACCTGGTTCACAACTTGCTTTGGTCACCTACTTGGTACACAAATCTTGAAGTATTGCCTACTTAGGGGTATACATAATCAATACTCAACCCGGGATTGGGTAACTCAACTGGTTTGAGCTAAGGAATAAGAAGTTGGAGGTACTGGGTTCAAAGTCGGACAAAGGAGTAAAAACTAATCAAACAACTAATTACTAACATTAACCATTAAAAAAAAGTTGATACTAAACCCTGGGGATGTTAAACAAACTGTTAAACCAAACCAAACCACACTGATTTGAGCTAAGGGTTAAAGAAGTTGAGATTGTTGAGTCAACCCCCACAAATTGTTGGTTCTTAGTGCATTTGTTGTAATATACTACTTTTAAAAATTATTTATATTCGTTTTATTTGTTCATCTTGTTGTGTTTGGATAATAAGCAAAATTATTCATGTTCTGCTGTTGTGATCACATTTTGTTCAACCAAATGAGATTATACGGCCTCTAAGTTGTGATCACATTGAAAATGAGATGACGATCATGTCCATGTCTCTCTAGAGGTAACCTTTTTGATTGCATATTATTCTGTTGTGCTTTTTAAACGATAAGCGACTAAGCGTTGTAGTATTTAATTTCTAGCAGAATTTCTTTTTAACACTTAATAGCAGTTTTTGTTTGGGGAAAACCAATTGTTATTGTTATTTATATATTTAATTATGACATTTGATTTCCTGGACTATTTCCTCCTTCATTATTGTTGACTGTTTTCTTTTAGTCAAGGATAAGAATCTTAGGTGAAATCATGGTGATGTTTGGTTCATTTGTCTCTGCTTAAAATTTAAGATTGTTCCCACTCATTAGTGATTTCAAGAGTCACTGCCCCTTACTTTTGCTTTTCCGTGTGGGATTGTAAGCGATTTGTTTTCAGGAATGGTAACATGGCCTATTTTGGTTATGCTTTACCCTGATTGGTATCCGTTCATAAACCTTCCGAATAATGATAAATATTTTGTTTAGTACAATGAATCTCGACCGTAATCCATAAATGTTAAGGAAAATGTAACGCACGACCATGATTCGATTGTTTACTCTGGCACGTGAGAAAATGGGAACACGTGACTTTGGAGGAGTAGGAGGCGCCTTTTTATTTGCATCCTTTCCCCCTTCCCTTTCATCTCCTTATCACAAACCTAAAAAACATTTCAAACAAAGTTGAGGCGGAAGAGACCTTTCAAAGTTTTATTTCGGGGGAAAAATCTGCTAATTACATGGCACCTAAGAGAAAAAGAAGTCAACCTAACGGAGACGAAAGTCCATCTGAGGGAGAAGAAAGTCCACCTGTGGGAAAAGTAATTCCGACAGGATGGGATGTTAATTCTGAAGTTCAGAAAGATGGCTCGATTAAAGCGGTACAATAAATCTACTTTAGATTTTCTGTTTATGTTTGGGTGAAATTATTGAATTCTAGTAATGCCATTCAAGATTTTGAAATTTATTGATATTGATCATGCCTGTAATTATCTTGTACATGGTTGCTGATTCAGTTTATTTCATTTTATGAATTTAAGATTATGCTGCTGATATTGTTTTACTTTTTGAATTGGCTAGTAAATGTCATGTCTGCTAATTAAATGCTGGAAAATCTGATCCCCCGGTTTCAATTGACAATGCGTTAAGATTAGTGTGGCTGGAGCAAAGAATTTTCCCATTTTTAAATTTTTAAAAAATGTGCACTATTGTTATATAGTGGCTATAGTCACCACCAAAAAAACAGTGGCTATTGTGGTAGCGGGATCTGAACAAATTGCTATTGTCCCATAATACAATATTTAGTACAAAATGGTGTAAAAAAGCGGCACTATAGCACAGTTGCATTGTGGAATTTGAACAAATTAACCACTATTTTACAATAGTGTATACAAATTCAAGTCATTTTAATTAGACTCTACTAAAATTCTTAGATTTGTGTTCTTTAAGCATCAAGCCATTGAGTGTTGACAAAGTGTCCGAGAGGTGTCCTAGCCAAGTTTGGTGTGTGTTCCAGATACCTGGTGAGGAGTGTCTGGCACATGTCTTAAGAGTGTCACATAGGTTCCAGTGTTGAAAACATGTGTGACATAAAAGTCTGAAAATATTAGATGTATTCAAGATTCAAAATATCCTTGTTAGAAAATATGAAAGTTGCTGAAGAAACAAATGTAGTGTATGGAAAGTCATTGTAATTGAGATAATGCTTTGAAATTATACACAACAGCAGACATGGAATTCATATTTTGAATTATTATTTATTAGTCTCATCATGGAAATAAAATTGCCATTTATTTCTCTGTGTCTACTAAATAGCATCCGTAGCATTCATTATTCCTATAATCCATAATACTAGATACTGATACATTCACATTAAACTTTCTTGATCTCGTGTCTTCCAATCTCAGATGAGCAACGATATTTTTGAAACTACATCCAATGATCCAAATATTACTGCTAACTTGCTTCATTTTGTTTTAGGATAAACTCATAAACATGATATTTTTGGAATCAGCGTGTTTCGTTGCTTTTACATTGTTTATGGGATATGGTTGTGTCTATTGCTTATCTTTGATGTTCTGCTCTTACCGGAACTTTTCTGTATTCGGATGTCAAGAAACTAAATAACTTTGTTGAATTTTCATCCACTATGGTTTGCTTGCTGTTGTTTTCTTTTAATTTTTCCTTTCTGAATGATCTCTTATCATTCTTTCAAATAGCATTTTTAATTATTTATCAATATAAAAAAATTATCCTCTTGTTCAATCATCGTAGTGGAAATATTTCCAGCAGTTCTACTTTATATCTCTGACATAGAGAGCAAATTAATATTAGTATTCAGGTTGAAAGAAAGGAAATAAGTTTTTGAATACTTTTCACCAATGTTTTTTTTCTTTTTTCTTTTGGTATGAATGTCTATCACTTGACTGTGTCGTATTTTTCTGTTGCAGTCTTACTGTTGTCCAGATACCGAGCAGTACTACAACACATATCGCAGGCTAATACGGTATGTAAGCTATGCTAAGAAAAACCAAGTTGGACCCTACGAACCGGTGAGTTGAATTTCATTTTCCCTGAATCATCACAACAACTTAATGTGTTGTTCTTAACAGGCACAGGATTTCCCATCAATTTTGTGAAAGTTTCTTGCATTTTGGACATGTAAAATTTTAAATGTGTTTCATGGAAGTATCAAATGGTTTTGTTGACTGCTTTATTAAGTTTCAATGTCGTTACTGACACTGTACTGCTGGAGATGAAGAGTGCGACAAATTCCTGGAACCTTAGAACTCCTCCATAATTTAGTTATGTTATTCCTCTTTTTTGTGTCCCTCTCTCGATAGTGACCAATGTGGCGTGTATGACAACTACATTTTCTACTTCAAGTTTAATTTTTTCAGTCGGAGTCTGCAATACCTTACTTTATATTAGTATTAGTATATTAGATACTTATTTATTGTTTTTCATCTTGTGGAGTTGATTGCCATATAGGTTTCTAAATTCCCTTTGTGAAGATTTATTCCCATCACGTTACCCTCCTGAAAGTTTATACTGTTTATATATCATTTTGAGCTAAGGTATCAATGACAACCTGGAACATCAATCTTATTTTTCTTTCTATTTGCAGTTATTGACATCAACTAAAATAAGAACTCCCATTGTTTCCAGTCCCAGGAAGACATCAGCTGCCTTGTCACTTCCTGGGGGACCACGCCAATCAAGCTCGGATTCGTTAGCTGCTGATCAGGGTAAATTTCTGAACAGAACTTTTAATATGGATAATGTATGTCTATGATCATAGGCTTGCGAAACTGGCAACGAATAGGAGGGTAGATCATAAGCTTATACATGAGCTAATAAATTCTTGTATAGTTGTTGTTTTAAGTGTATTTACACGTACCAAAAATCCCAATAAACTGTTACTTTTGATGAAGTTATGTCTTTTCCTATTGCACCCTTAAATTGTTGGTTGTTATCTGATTCCACATATTTCTCTATACACTAAATGGTTAAGCATGTTATTGACAAAACAATAGTTATTAATGTCACAATGAACTTTGAAAACGACAAATAAATGTGCACATTTTTTAAATCAGAAGCGACAAGTAAAATGGAATGGAGGAACATTTAAGCTGCATAGTGGCACACAAGGGTTTAAACCGTAGTTGTGGTGACGGTCGCGTTGCAACCTTTAATATTGTCGACAACAATGGCCAAACACAGCTAATGCAGATTCAATCGTGATCGCAGAGACATCAAAAACCTTGATGTTGCGACTCTGGTCGCGGCAGTGGATCATTTTTTGAAACCTTGGTGGCATACTTCAATTGCTTTTGTTCTTAATTGATTCAATTTGTGTTTCTTTCAGATTCAGATGATGATTCTAAATCATCCAGCACAACCGAAAGTGGTGATGTGAAGGAAGACGAGGAATCTGTGCCCAAGAAGGATGCTGCTGTCTTTACTGAGTTGGGAACTGATGCAGCGGGTAAGAGATAAACCATCCTGTTGCCATTGGATTTATTTTTATATACTCTTATTTTGCACTTTTTGTTTTAAATTTTAAAAAGGTCTCAACAGTGCTTATATGATTATATCTATACATTTAGAATAATTTTCTTGGCACTTATTTCGCAGAATGTCATGTGTGTTTGTTCTTAATGGAGGCATTAATTTTCACCATGTTTTGGGTAACTTATTTTAAATTGAATTTGGCAATTATCATGGTTGAGTTTGATTTGGTTGAAGTTTTAGTCTGAATGATAGTATACATCTTGATTTTTTCAAGATGAGACTTTTCACATTGCAAAATCGTATAACAGAAACATTCCTTTGCTACTTCAAATTTGGGTTATGGAATGTAATAATTGACATATATTTTTCATTTTCATATGGCAGTGCATCAAAACACTCAGGAAAGGAGGATGAGTAGCAGGCCGAAGAAAGCCAACACAATGTTGACAGGTTTCGTTCTGTCCGAGGAAAAAAAGGGAGAAGGAAGAAGAAGGATTAGGCAATGATTGGATTCTGACTTATTTCTCCATCATTACTCTTCTTTGTGACTTGCCTCATTGTATTACTCACTAAATTCCATTGAACCTATTAGCTACTTTATCATAATATCTCTGTAGTGTACTTGCTGCAGAGTAATTTCACCAATAAAGTGAGTTTTTATTTCATCATTCTTCTATGTACTATGCTGATTGTTTCTGTTGTTGTGAGTTACTGGTTTTGTTAATCATTAAAATTTGGTGCTTCCATCTTGACTTTGATGGCGGAAAACATCAAGATGTATAGAAAAATCGGGATCCCACTAAAGATCGTTAGAGTATAGAAAAAGCGTACATTGTAGGATCGTAACAAGTATCATAACATCCCACAAAATTGACAAAATTATAAAAGTAACTAAGAAAAATAACCTTTCATAAATAAAAACTTTCATTAATCATCATTTTCATTGTCAAAGATGATAAGTGTTGAGGAATGATAAAAATTGATAGGAAAAATGAAAGAGAGGAAATTGATTCCTATAATTAAGGATGAGAAATTCTCAATTTCACAACCCAATGAATCATTAAACACCACCAAGTCCCAATAATCTAACCAATATATTATATTTTACCTAAAAAAAAAAAAAAGTATACTATTTTTACTATCTATACTATATATATATGGGTAGTGATACATAAACCACCTTAGGTGGCATATACCACTTGTACATCCACATATAATTGTGACATACTATACATTTGAAATCATTTTGTTGGCACTTTTTTGGGATGAATTTTTACAAACAGAATGTCAATATGTCATGTGTGTATCTTCTTGATTTTTTCAAGATGAGACTTTTCACATTGAAAAAACTTATTACAGAATCATTCCTTTGCAACTTCAAATTTAGGTTAAGGAATGTAATAATTGACAAATTTTTTATTTTCGCATGGCAGTGGATCAAAACACTCAGAAGAGGAGGATGAGTAGCAGAACGAAGATAGCCAACACAACGTTGAAAGGTTTCGTTCTGTCTAAGGAAAAAAAGGGAGAAGGAAGAAGAGGATTAGGCAATGATTGGATCCTGACTTGCAGCATAGTCTCACTAAATTCCATTGTATCTCTTTAGTGTACTTTCTGCTGAGTAATTTCACCAATAAAGTTAGTTTTTATTTCATCATTCTTCTGTGTACTATGCTTATTGTTTTTGTTGTTGTGACTTACTTGTTTTGTTAATCATAAAAATTTGGTGCTTCCATCTTGACTTCGATGGTGGAAAATACTCGCTTCTAAGATATCCAGGCTGATCTGAAAAACTTTCTTGAACGCATGGACCACCTAGAAGCTGAATATGAAAACAATCGCACCCTTATTATCGGTCTTCTAAACGGGTTTGGAGTCCAGCATCATATCCAACGCTACTACTGCAACAACCTGATGATCAAGTTAGAAATGTCAAGTTCAACTATCGACGAAACTGATGTTTTGTGGTGGATCTTTAAAGCCGAACATTTTAACAAATTACGCTACCCCTGATGATCAACGCCTCACAATTACATTGATCCACCTTCAACAGGACTAATGTTTTGCAGCGGGATCTTTAAAACTAAACAGTCTTTTTTAAACTATAACGCTACGCCTACGCCTGATTATCAACGCCTCACTGTCACATCGATCCCCAAAAATATAACAAGGCTTATCTTGAATAAGTTTTAGTGCATAAAATTAAAATATTATTTCAGCAGCATAACATAGTTTATGTCAAAAGGAAAAACAGAATTTTATCAGATCATCACACACCAGCAAATACAGAGATTAAAATCCCTAAAGATACATTTTTGGTCTTCTTTCATAGAAGTAATTCTTGATTTGGGAGGAGATATGTAAATATCCTTCATTCACTTCAAAAGTCCCTAGCCGATTGTTTCCATCCTCCGGTCTCCTCCTCTTGATTGTAACTCCGTTCGTAGTTTCTCTGCAACCAATAATTGATAGTACATTTTAATAGGGAGAAAAATATGCATAAAATTATGAAGAAAAATAATAGAAAAAGAGATTAAATAGCCTTATTACCTCAGGTGTAAAAGTGAGAGCAACCTTAACCTCTCCACAATATTTTTCATCTTTCACAAGTTTGTAAGAATTCTCTGGAACGCTACCCTCTTGAATCACTGTCTCTAAAGGAATTCTATAGGCAGAAATGAATGCCAAAATTGCAAATTACAACTTTCTAACCTCCTTTTAAGTGTAAACTAGTTTTAAGAAAAGAAGTGTACACTATCAATATAAACTAGTTTTACACCAACATTCAACTTTTTCAGTTATTTTAAATTGCAGTAAGAAAGTTGGTTTACCTTGCAATATAAAAGTTCTTATGGAGTATAAACTTGTTTTGAGTTTTTATTGAATATCAGTGTAATACTATTTTACACTGACAAATGACAATGTATCTCCATTTAATTCGAAAGAAGACGAATCAAAGGAAAATTTGCAAGTATAAGAAGAATTTAACTCACATTACTTCTCCAAGATTATCATCAGCACTATAGTTGTCCTTTTCCATTATCTTTAGATTGAGCTCATAAGCAGTGTCAGAAACAGTGAAAAGAAATGTCTCATTCCATTGAGGGTTGGATCCAGCACCTGATATTATTCATAATACAATAATCAAGCAACTAGAGAGAAATAAAAATTAACAAATAAGCAGATTAATACTATGTTTATCATCAGATTCAGAAATGTACCTTCTTGCACAGTACTCTTGTGCTCCTGTGCCCTGTAAGTGAGGATCACATAAGGATCTATGCTAGCTGCTCATTCAGAACAAAGATCAAGACTTTAGAGGATCATATCTTGATCAATTTTATTAGTAAAATTGGTAATTCAACATTATTATATGATTTTAGTTTTTTAGAAAGAAAAAAAGAACGATACTCGTTCATATTGTTGATAGAGTACATCGAATACAATATCAAATTCAACGTCGCTAAAAACGAAAAAATGATGAATCTGTAGACAAACTCGCAAAACCCGAAATAATAGTATACAACAGCAAAATATCTGCAAATAATATGATAAAACTAAATGATCGGAATACTCATGGCTAGGGTTATGCAATGTTGACATCTAAGTCATTGATTGAATCAATAATTGATTAAAGTTGATCCTTCAATATGAATCAATAGAACATCGTAACAAGATATAATATCAAACAACGCCGCACCACGATGACGAACAACAAAAGGGCCGACTCGTGAATTGGGCTATTATATGATTATAGTTACAACTAATTAGAAATTTAACAAAGAAAAATAAAACCTGAATTGATTCACTAATTCAATCAGCAATGAAAAATAGACTCAATTAACAAGCTTTAGGAACAAAAAATATATAGATCGGACCAACTTAAGATGAAAATTTTCTTTAGATTAATTTGATCACAAGATTTCATACTTTTGGATCCATTGATTGATGCAGAAATTTCAATGAGAATGTACATAATATTAATTTACTTACAGAGAAAATCATTGTCTTCAAGGCCTTTAGCACTGATCAAAACAACTTCAAGCGTTCCACGAGGCATCTTTCTCTGATTTCAAAAATTCTAAATGGTTAAGAGCTTTTGATTCTAGATTATGATTATCTCTAAAAGATTGAATTCACTGTACCAAAAAAATGCCTGAATCAGTGTATATATAGTATTAAATTGAGTTTGATTGGATCCAACTTTTTTTCCTTTTAAATGTTGAGTCCCTTTAGGATTGTTTTTTCCAATATACAATATGCACTCTAAATAGCTTATGTCATTATTTTCTACGCATATATACATACATATTCCAATTCATTCCACCATTTTATTTTATATAAATACATAATGATGTGATTCATTTATTTTTTTCAAGAAAAATGATGTGATTGCTGAACTTCAATAAATCGGTTGGGAGCAATAAATTCAATCCACAATTAGAATAATTTTTGTCTAAATTTTACTTATCCTTGGACCAAAGTTCATGTTACTATTTCCCTTTCCTTATGAACTAGAGTTAAGAAATTGTAATTGATGCTGATAATTTATGTTGGTTTATAAAGACAATCTACCTTCTTATGAAATAAAAATATTATCTTATCATATACATATTAAATATCCAAGTGGCGGGTTCCTTATATCATTACATTCATTGAATCATTGCAGGAGTGGACTAAGATTTTTTGTAAAAGGGAAACTAAAAGCACAATATCAAAGATGAAAGCTTTGTGTATTATCCTCTTCAGAAGTGTGTTTTTACACTAACAAATGAGTCTTATTTTATAGGACACAAAATGAGCAAGTGAGTGATCAAAGTAATTAAGAACCACTAACTATTCATTTTACATAATACACTTTCCCCCTGAACAATACAACCATGTCTGAGACGACGAAGACCAATTTTTTTGTATTAGTTGTTCAAAAACTCTGCTTGCATTGGCGGAGCCATTAGGGTGCAAGGGGTTGTCATGGCATCCCCAAAGTTTTAAAAAATTCATTTTTAATAGGTATATATACACATTTTTAATTAAATGTTATTTACCTTCAACTTACTTATATATTAATTTTTGCATTATAAATCATGACTTTACGGTCTAGCAAAGCGGTTAAGTGCCTCTCCTTTCATCATTAAGTCTTATGTATAATTTTTTCTTAGTTCATTTTTAGCTTTGACTCATATTTTTTGTATTTTTTGAACAAAAAATGCAATGAAAACATTGTAAAACGCAAGTATCAAAAACTATGGTTGGGGGAGAAACATAAAAACAAACGAACCACCTGACTACAACTTTAATTGTAATTATTTTTGTCACAATATATATTTATATCTTAAAAATATGCCTCTCCATAGAAAAATTCTTAGCCCCGCCACTGACTGATTGGGAGTGACTTTATGAAAAGGTCTGCAAGACTATCACATGAACAAATTTGTTGAATGTTTATATCACCATTCTTCTGAAGATCATGAGTGAATTTTTTTTAAGAAAAATATGTTTAGTTCGATCTTTTTTAATGTAACCTTCTTTCAACTAAGCAATGCATGCAATATTATCTTCAGAAATAATTGTCACATTTATTCTCCCGATAGATAAACTGCAACTCGTATGTGCTGAATTAGAGACCTTAGCCAAACACATTTTCGACTTACCTTATGTAGTGTTAAGAGTTCATCATGATTTGATGATGTTGCTGTTATGGTTTATTTCACAGATCTCCATGAAATGGTTGTACCTCCACATGTAAACAAGCAACATGTTTGTGATCTTCCATTATGAAGATCTGACAAATAACTTGCATCTCCATAATATTGTAAGAGAAGTTTACTTGAATGCAAAGAAGGGTCTCCTCATATGCATAGGTGGACCAAGTTCCAAGCTAGTTTGATTCCTCCGTTGTCTTAATGAAGGGCAACCTCCATTTCTCCGCCATCCTGATCTTATCTTCAGTTGATACCCGCTGCCATCGCTACATCAACACCGCACAATAGGTTTTTTTTTTTTTTTCGTTGAAGAAACGGAGTTCGAACCACGACTCATCCACTTATGTGTGTGAGAGTTTCTAATGACTATTGTCATTTCATCTTTCTAAAAAAAATTAAAACTTGGCATGCTATGCACATTCCAAAAATAATCTAGAACTCACCTTATAAAATTAATTCACAATTGATATGGTAAGTGCTACTTAATTTATAGACCAATTTCAAATCTGTAATGCCACACTTTTCCAAACTTGAGGTGTGCGATTCTCACCAATTGACCAAAAAAAAAATCACAATTGATTCTTTAGAATTTCATTGTTTGATTGTTTGCCACAATTTGTTAAACACCGGAAATATCGGTGTTTAGTTGAACAAAATGTATGAGCAGGAACTTGATTGTTAATAAGAAACTCAAAATGAGAGAGAAATGAAGTGAATAGAAAGGAGAAATTCTGTTATTGAATGAATGAGTTTGTTACAATGAGCATGTACTTATTTATAAGCTATTGAGTGTACATTGTAGCTATCATATACTATCTATATGCTAACACTATCTACCCTTACTGTCACAACTCAGATACAGTTGGCATGCTTAGTTAGTTAGGGTTGAGTCCGGTAACTTGCTTCTCAAGTAACCTCATCTTCTTCTTCAATTCTTAACAGCCTCCCACATGCTGGTGCTTGGTATATATCTACCATGCCAAGCTTGGATAACAATGTGAGAAAGGGCTTTGGATGCAGTGGTTTGGTGAAAAAATCAACTGCTTGTTCTGCACTAGAAACTGGAAGAAGCTTCATAGTTTCATCTTGTACCTTATCTCTAACAAAGTGGCAATCTATTTCTAAGTGTTTTGTTCTTTCATGGAAAACTGGATTTGTTGCAATATGTAATGCACTTTGATTATCACAGTATAGAATATGCAGTTTTGCATTATTGATCCTTAAATCTCTCAGTAAGTAAATCAGTCATTGCATCTCACAAGTTGCAGCTGATAGTGCTCTATATTCTACTTCACTTGAGGATCTGGATACAGTATTTTGTTTCTTGGTCCACCATGATACCAAGGAGGAACCAAGAAAGAAGCAAAAACCTGTTATAGATCTCCTTGTGTCAACACAGCCTGCCCAGTCTGCATCTATAAACCCTAAGAGTTGCATATTAGATGACTTAGGAAAGAATAAACCTTTGCCTGGTGATCCTTTCAAGTACCAGATGACCCACCATGCAGCATTGCAATGTGTTTTAGTTGGTGCACACAAGAATTGGCTAAGTTGTTGAACTACAAAACAAATGGTTGGTCTTGTGTTAGTCAAATATATCAGTCTACCTACAACTCTTATGTATGAGTAAATATCTTCATAAGACTGGCCCCCATCATGGTGCAGCTTGATAGATGGATCCATAGGTGTAGTAACAGGTTTAGAACCCAGTAAACCAGAATCATTGAGCAAATCTAAACAATACTTTCTGAGATACAGAAATTCCCAGATGAGAGTATGCAACTTCAAGGCCAAGAAAATATTTGAGATTACCCAAATAATCCTTGATCTTAAACGATGTGTCCAATAGAGACTTGATTCTTGTGATTTCAGGCAAAATTACCTGCTAGAATGATGTCATCAACATACACTGAGAGCAGTGAATGTATCATTTGAAGCATGAATAAAGAGAGTGTGATATGCAGAAGCTTGCACATAACCTTGTTGAGTGAGAAAGATAGCAAGTTTCTCATACCACTTAGGCTGCTTTAAACCATATAGTGATTTGTCTATCATGCAAATCACCATGCATGAAGGCATTATTCACATCTAGTTGAAGCAGAAACCAGTTATTGATGGAAGCTAAAGCAAGAAGCATTCTAACAGTTGTCATTTTGGCTACAGGGGAAAATGTTTCAAAATGATCTAACCTTTCAATCTGACTGTAACCATTAGCAACCAATCTAGCTTTATATCTTTCAATGGTCCCATTTAAATGATATTTGACTTTGAACACCCATTTTCTTCCTATAGGTTTGATCTTGGGGGGTGTTAGCTTGTAATTTCGACATGCTCATTTAATATGGTCAACATTTGGTTGACCGTTAACTTTGTAGGAATCAAAGGCTTTCTCATTTCAATTCGAGGATTTCGACAGGATGGCAAGCCTGGCGCGCATGGTCTGAAGTTTGACAGAGCAAGGCTGAAAGATAAATCGCGTCGAAGTCAAGCATTCAAGGCAGGAAAACACATTTTCAAGCTCAAGAGCAGTTTCCTTAGTGGAAACGTAGGGACAAGCGGTTGTCCAAGATGGAGAAAATGTTGATCATGTGATTAGTGTTTTGCCAATCAGTTTCTTTTAGTATTAATAAGAGTTTACAAGTCGAAAAATGGGTCGCAAATCATTTATAGAAATTTTACAACACTCAAACTACCGTCTAGGGAAACGAGTTATAAAGAATGTATGTAAACTGATTTGTAGACCATTTTACTTTTAATGCAATGCATTTTACATTTCCTTTAATTTATGCGTTTAAACTTTTACTCTTTCCTTTAATTTTGTCTTGCTTTTACTTGCAATCTCAAACCTGTCGAGAGACAATGCCCTTTTTATTTAAAAACCCGTCTTGCTCTCTAAGTAACCTGAGTGCATCTCGTGGCCTTTTTCAAACCGCTTTCGATCAAAACCTTTGCACAACATGTCCTGAAATTTATAGTTCGGTCGCTCTTGCAGACCAAGCAAATCCGTTCACAATGCACAACATACATAGTCTCTCAAGTTCTAGCATTTTTGGTCGAAATACTCTACCAGTCTTAACGACAGATTCTATGAACTTGTTAAGACAACAAATGGATGAGAGTAATCATGAAATGGTTAATTTATTGACACAACAAATCGGTAGGGTATTTAATCCTTTGATATGAGACACAAACCGGATTACCAAGCCTCAACCAATACTTATGAAGTGTATACATTGTGAATTTTTATTCTCTTTATATTTACAACTTACTTTAAAAATCATATCAATATCATTTTTTATTTACCAACTAATTAAAAAATTTGTTTTTACCAAATATGCTTCATTTAATCAGCTAATTCCTCTGCTATAAGCTATAAAATTGTCAATTATAATTTACTTTATCTGCTAGTTTAGCCAATTAACTCATAAAATTCCAAACAAAATATAATATGGCTTCACTTGAATAAATTTTAGTGCATAGTAGTACAATATTATGTTATGGGAAAAGCAAAACAGAACACTATGATATCATCACACCAGAAAACACAATGATTAAAGTTCCTAAATGTTCTCAAAATATACTTTTTTTTGTAGAACTAATTAATAATTATGGATCTTGTAAATATGTAAATCCACCACAAGTATCCCCCTCTTCATTCACTTCAAAAGTCACTAGCTGATTCTTTCCATCCACCAGTCTCCTCCTCTTCATTGTAACTCTGATCATCATTTCTCTGCAACCAATAATTGATAGTACATTTTAATAGGGAGAAAAATATGCATAAAACTTTGAAGAAAAATAATATAGAAAAAGAGATTATATTGCCTTATTACCTCAGGTGTAAAAGTGAGAGCAACCTTAATCTCTCCACAATATTCTTCATCCTTCACAAGATTGTAAGCATTCTCTGGAAGGCTACCCTCTTCAAACACTGCTTCTAAAGGAATTCTAGAGATAGAAATGAATGAATATTTAGTATGCCAAAATTGTCTATGAGACGTCAGTGGTAAGAGTTTGACTATGTAACTTTAAAGGACGCAGTTCATATCATATCTGAGTTATTTTGAAAAAGTTAAATTAGTCTATCTAAATTGATATCGAAGAGAATCGAACCTAAGATCTTGATGAGAAGCACACTCTTAGATCTAAACCAATACCACCAGGTGAATCGTCAACACAAGTGGATTATCTTTATAAATAATTAGTATCCAAAAATTGAAAATTGCCCCTTTGTGCCCTCCTTTAGGTGTAAATTTTCAACCAAACAAGTTTAAGAGACCAACTTTCAAAGAGAATCCAACTTTACACTTCCTTCAGAATGAATATAAACAAAAGTGGTAGTTGCAAAGTCAATATATGTGTCTAAAAATTGTCCACATACATCAACTTTTCACCTACTTTTTTTGCTTGCATTTCATTCGGATGAAGTATTTTTTAAATTGCAGTTACAAAGATGAATCAAAGACAAATTTGCAAGTTAAAAACAATTCATCTCACATTGCTTCTCCAATATTATCATCATTATTATAGTTGTCCTTTTCCATTATCTTTAGATTGAGCTCAGAAGCATTGTCAGAAACAGTGAAAAGAAATGTCTCATTCCATTGTGGGTTAGATCCAGCACCTGATATTATTCATAAACCAATAATCAAATTAACCACTAGAGAACAAAATAACAAATAAGCAAATCAATATTACTTATTTTTGTCAGAATTTTACCTTCTTGAACAGTACTCTTGTGCTCCTGTCCACTGTAACTAAGGATCACATAAGGATCTATGCTAGCTGCTCATAAGCAAAGAAATTAACAACGAAAAAGTTGACTAAATGATTCTCTAATACAATTAGAAAAGAAAATTATACTTATTTAACAAGCTTTATGCATAATAATATGTAGATCAGACCAACTTAGTATGAATAATTTCTCTAATAATCAAATCATTTTTCAGATCATGATGAACTTTTATCCAAAAATTGAAAGTCAAACTCTTGGATCCATTGTTTCATGCAGAAATTTCAATTAAGAACACAAAATCATCGACATGTACAATACATAGAATTACTTACATAAAAAATCATTGTCATCAAGACCTTTAGCACTGATCAAAATAACTTCAAGAGTTCCACGAGGCATCTTTCTTTGATTTTGGAATTGCAGTTTGGACACAAATCTTAAATGGTAAAGAGCTTTTGATTATAGATGCTTCTCTAATATATATATTTATGTTTCTTAAAGTTGAAGTAAAGGATGAATTATTGTACCAGAAAATGCCTGAATCAGTATATAGTATTAAATTAAGTTGGATTTTTCCTGGATCCAACTTTTTCCTTGCGAAAGGTAAGTCTCTTTGCAAGGCCTTTTAAATTATAGGGTTAACAATACTTTACCCTTTGTAATATAAATCATTTTTGAGTATTCTAAAAAAATATATATATATATTGCAAGGACGCCAAAAAAAAAAATTTGCAGAGGTAAATTCAAAAATGACCTATATTACATAGGGTAAAACATTATTAATATATACAATATAATATATACACCCTGAAAAGCTATAGTATTATTTTCTTTTACAATCTTATTTGAGACACTAAAATGTGGACACCTCTTCAAATCTTGATTTAAACTTTTGTTCCCACGTTGTGGAGTCCACTTTGAAGATTCAATGTATTTGTTATATGTGGTTTTTTCTACTTATATGCATATGCATATTCCAATTCAATCCACCATCTCACCAATCATCATTATTTTTTTATAAAGTCATGCCTTCTTATAAAAGTTCAAATCTCATGCATATGGCAAGTTTTAATTGACGCGCCATGTGCTTTGATAATTGATAGAGTTTGGACGGTGTTTTTTTTAATCATAGGCAAACAGTATGGACTGTTTGATTTCTCCATTTAAAGACTACTTTTGGTTTTTTAATTTTTTTAATTTTAAAAAATAAGTTTATTTATCTGGAAGTTAAAGGTACAACCAAAAATTAAAAGTCTCATACGGAGAATGTGTCTAGATTGTTTACCAACTCGAGTCCGGTCACACGTAGGGTCAACATACAGTTCATGGAACAACAGGTTCTAAAAAAAAAAAAAGGAATTTTGGTTCATTTCAAGTCTCATGTTATAGAACTTTTTAGGCCTTTTGCCTCTTTGTCAACTACAATGCTACATCTAAGGCAAAGCATTACCTCATAATTCTTCAGCGTGCATTGATTGAGGAAGTCAACCAGTTCTTCCTCAGAATTCCTTTTTTTTTTTTTTTTTTTTTGTAGAGAATAAGGGCCAACATCCAAAAATAAAGAGAACTACAAGTTTACACGAATATTCGTAAGCATGCAACCTCCAAAAATATCATAAAAAATGAGACTTAAAATCCCACTAAGATTAGTCTCTATAACATGAATTTGAAAAGGATTAAGAAAGAAGCTATAATTACCTGGCCAATCACCACTTTTATTCATTTACAAAATATATCCAATAATAAAAAAGATTTTTGTAAAAAAAAAAAGTAATATAGATTCATTTATTTTTTATAAATCATGAATAATAAAAAAAATTATTCATTTATAAAATAGATCTAATAGAAACCAAGACTCATTTGCAAAATACGTATAATTAAATAAAACAACTAAATAATTCTAAGATTTCCTGTGGAAAAAGCAATAAGAAAATTATAAATTTAATAAAACCAAATATTGATTTTATAAAATATATCTAATAATTTTCAAAAACAAAAATAAAGTCCTAAAGATTCATTAATTTTTTATGAATCATGTCTAATCGAAATAAATATTCAACTATCAAATATATCTAATGGAAACAACTATTTATTTGTAAAATATGTTCAAGTAAATAAAAAAAACTAAATAATAATCACATTTCTTCTGGAAAAAGCCACAAAAAAAAAATTATAAATCTAATAAAAAAAATTATCATTTATAAAATATACGTAATAGTAACAAATATTTTGTAAAAAAAAAGCAACAAAGATTCATTTATTTTTAATAAATCAACTATAATATAAACAAATATTCACTTATAAAATATATCTAATAGAAATAAAGATTCCTTTGCAAAATATGTATAACTAAATAAAAATTAGATTTCTATGGAAACAGCCATAAAAAAATTATAAATTTAATAAAACAAAATATTCAATTATAAAATAAATCTAATAGAAACAAATATTTATTTGTAAAATATGTTCAACTAAATTAAAAAAACTAAATAATAATCACATTTCTTATGGAAAAAGCCACAAAAAAATTAAAAATCTGATAAGATCAATTCATCATTTATAAAATATATATCTATTATTAAAAAATATTTTGTAAAAAAAAGTAACAAAGATTCATTTATTTTTAATAAATCATCTCTAATATAAACTAATATTCACTTATAAAATATATCTAATAGAAATAAAGATTCATTTGCAAAATATAATGAATAAAAAAATAAATAATAATCAATTTCCTATAAAATAAAAAATAAAATAAAAACAAAAAATACTAAATATTCATCTATATAAGGAGGCAGCGCTAGGTTGAGCATTAGGGTTTGTTTACAAAGAAAGGTTACAAACCATTAACCATTCTCTCTCTGCTTCATAGGTGATTTTATCATTAATAACATATTTTTTTTTTTTATTTTAAAAAAGTGTATGTTCATGTTTTGGTGGGGAAGGATGTTGTTTTGTTAAATGTTGATTCTATTCAAAAAAAAATCATCCATATCAATAAGGGGTTGATATGGTTATACCTAATATTACATGTTTTGTTGGGGAATTGGGATGCTATTGTTAAGTGTTGGGCAACACCTAACATTACTACTAAATGTTAAGTGAATAATTCCTATCAATTTTTGAACCTACATTAGTGCTACAAATGTTTTTGAATTATTTTATTTTGCAACCTTGTTTCGTGCTCGTACGAGGGTGTGCAAGGTTGTGTCCATGATCGTGATTCGTTTCTTAGGTTAAATAGAGGTTGATCTGTTGTTTTATTGTATTATTATCCGTTTAGGTTGTCCTACACATTTTTATGGACTCATCGGGTTAAATTCTACGCCCCAAGCTTCTTCTTCTCTCTTTTTTTTTTTTTGGAAAAATATGCCCCAAACTTTTATGTGCTTTCGTTTTTATTAATCTAATATTTATTTGGGTCAAGTTCTACGCCGCATGCTTATTTTTTTTTTTTGGACAAATATTCCCGAAGCTTTTATAAGCTTTGTTTTTTATTAATCTAATATTCATATGCTTAAAAAAAATGTATATTTTGTTGAAGGCAGTAAAACTTATGATTTTTTCTTTATTTACTTTTTGTGTGATTCTTGACTAAGTTATGTGCACAATTTTAACCTTATTTAAATTTTTTTTTCTCGACAAAAAAAAACTTTTTTTTTTTTTTTCATTTTGAAAACATTAATTATTGATTGATTCAACATAAATGAATTTTTCATTTAAGTCAACAAACTACTTTTAGAAATTGATTTTTCAAGACATACCATATATGATAGATTAATGATGGAAAAATATTCTTTCAGATAAGGTCATTCAAAATGATTATTATTTTTTTAACTCATACATTCCAAATTCTATAAAAAAAATATAAAAAAAACTCATGCATTCCAGATGAATTGATATTCAACTAACTTTTTTATTTTGACTGGTTGATACTCAACTAACTTTTTTTTTTTTTGGAATTGTTGAAATTAGTTATAACATTATCAAAGTCATGAAAGGGGATCAGCTTGAGGTTTCTTTGCTCAGGGCCGAGGGCCATGCCGACAATGATTTTCTCAGTAAGTAGTAATATATATGCAAAATTATATAATTACAATATTCGCAATTTTATATTAAAATTTTATCAGTTGCTTGATCGCTAGTATACTTTTAAGGTCCTTATTGATATGCTATTAAAGATACTCCGTTGTTTATAATATATCTTCTTTTAACTTGTTCATATACATGAATTATTTTCTTACACCGATTATTATTATATCTTTATATAATAAAGACATTTGTGGTTGAATTTGAAACATATGCGTGATAAAAGTCTTTTTTTTTCTTTCTTTTCGTCATTGTAATTTGCTTGCCACCATTACCTAAATTAAGCCACTCAAATTAATCAAAGTTCTTATTTCTTGATAACTAGCCAAACGAGTTGTTTAATATGAAAATATATGTTTGAAAAAGTTGGTTAATTTTGTTTGTCACCACATAATTAAACTTAGAAATTCAAATTATTTTCCAATAGTTTGATTCTTATTTGTTTCTTGACAATTAAACAGAAAACGTAGAGCCGGTAGTCATTCTTAAGTATGCCTGCACACAGCATAGAGTCAGCTGTGTAAGCTATGCACCAACAGGTACATTTTTCTTTCTAATAACTTTATATTTTTTTGTTGAGTCTAAGAGCGAAACTCACACACACTGGATTTGAGAACTATGAGTTTAAACTCGCATCCTAACATATTAAATATCATTGCAATCATGTAGCATTCAATTATCACTTACTAACGATTATTATTGTCAATAACAGTTTCTGGAACTTACCCATGGTGGAATCAATTTTTTTATTTCGATGTTATTACTCCTCATATTGCTGAACTTACCATGAAATTATATGATAACTAGTATGTGGACCCGTGCCAAGCACGGGCTAGAACTTCTCGATACTTGAGGCGAAAATATGTTGTGAGTCTAACATTGAATAGATCAGTGGAAGTTGAACAAACTCTTACACTTATGTGGTTGCTCTTTGTGGGGAAGTGGCAGTCATATACCTAATACGTTAAGGTTTAGGGTGGAGATGTGGTGTCAATCTCACATTTGTGGTATTTGTTAGTCTAATGTGATGATGATAAACTGTTCTTTTAGTTTTTTGATGTCATTTGTTTGATTTTTATCTTAAAATTTAGTTTTTTAATGTCATTCTCTTTTTTGCGAAATTTTTCATTCAACCTTTATTATTTCAAGTTCGTTTTTTTTTGTCTTTAGTGCATGTTGTTGGGGAGTCTAGGGACCCCGGGAGAGACAATGGGTTAAACGTCTAGGTCTCTAGGATCATATATAAGAGACTTAAACATCACACTCTTACCCAAAACCTTAAGACAATGGGTTTATGAGTTCTTTCTCTTATATATCTTTTGTTTCCTCCATTCCTAATCGATGTGGGACATAATCACTCACACTTGATTACCCAACACATGTGACAATGAAAAATTGCATAAATGTTATGTTGAGTTGACAACATACATGCTTATTAGACATTTACAATTATGTAATGTTTTTTCTAAATGAGTATAATTTTTTTGTAAAATAATCACTCAAAAATCTCTAACTTGTACAACAAACCCATAAAATTACCGATAATTCACGCTATTCTATATACTCCCACAGATATAGCACACAATAATTTTTTTTCCTTAATCTTCTCTAATGTTAATATTCCTTTTTCATACTATTTTTTCCTTCTAAATTCCTATATCTCTTTCATGGAAGAAAGGAACATAAATCTCCCTCCATGAAACCACACTAACCAACCTTTTTGAACATGTGCTTCGTCACATAATTACAGACATGGATGGAGAGTCATACACTTGATTAAAAGATATTAATGTGTCAATTGTGAGTTAAAGTTTTATATAGGATGGAAAAGTGGATTTTGAACACCATATAAGTAAGATGACTCATATACATGATGTCATAAGATTTTGCGTAAATATGTGATATCAACCTCACTTGTGTGGTTTCTACTATAATATGGTGATCAAACTCGGTGTAGAATCCCCTGCAAGTCCCGAAAATATGATGAACATTTTGTTAGTTTCTGAGTGTCATTTGATTTTTTTTTTTTTTATATTAAATTTTAGTTATTGGAGGTCATTCGTTTTCATGCTATTTTTTTATTTAACCTCCATTATTTTAAATTACTTCACCTTTGATTTTTTGGTGGAATGTGACAATAGAATCATGTAGATGTGTTATGTTCAGTTGACAAAATGCATGCTTATTAAATTTTTTAAAGGATGCAGCGTGTTTTTATTGACTCTAATTTTTTTGGTAAAATAATTACGTCAAAATCTCTAATTCCATCAACAAAACTGTAAACTCATCAACAATTCACTCTAATTTTTATATTCTCATAGATAGAGCACACCATCCTTTTTTTTCCTTATCATTTCTTTCTTCTTAAAATTCTTTTTTTCATCGTCTTTCTATTTATAATTTGTTTTCTGTTCTTTCTTGTAAGAAAGAAACATAAACCTTCATCCAAGAAACAACCATCAACCCACATGTTTTACCTGTAGTGATCCAATTTCATATTACTTGTCTATGTCAACAAATCACAAATGCAGAGAGTCTCGCACTTGAGAGAGATATGCTAATGTGTCATATGTGAGTTTATATTCTATATTGGATGCAAGATTAGATGGTGAGAAAAATATAAGTGAGAAGACTCATATACATAATGCCTTACGATTTTTTGGTGAATTAGAGTGGTGGAAATTTATATCTTAAATTTTATATCTTGGATGTGCTTATTTCAAAGAAAATCAATTTCGATCTTTGGCGGGATCTGAAAATAGAAAATTGTAGATGTTTTATGCTGAATTGAACAATATATGCTTATTTGACATTTTAAGTTAAGATGTGGCGTCAATCTCACTTGCGTGATTGCCTTTAACCAAAAATGATGATCCAACTCAGTGTATGCTCCATATGAAGTCTCCCTTTGTACTCTAAGTCTTAGCATTATGATGAACTATTTTAGTAATATTCGGATGCCTTTTGTTTGGTTTTTTTTATTTAAATATTTAGTTTTTTGATGTCTTTCTCTTTAATGCTATTTTTTATTCAACTTCTATTATTTTAAATTCCTTCAATTTTGGTCTTTGATGGCATGTGACAATGAAAAAAATGTTCGTGTGTTATACTAAGTTGACAAAAATACATATTTAGTAAACATTTTAAAATAATGTGACATTTTTTTAATTAAGTATAATTTTTTGGTAAAATAGTTACCAAGAAGTATCTTACTCCTTCAACAAACCCATAAAATTACCGACAACTAACTCTATTTCCTATACTCATAGAAAAAGTACACACTGCATTTTTTTCTTTATCATTTCTCTCTTGTTCAAATTTCTTTTTCGTATTCATTGTGTTTCTTCTAATTTCCGTTCTCTATTCTCATGAAATAAAGGTACATAAACCTCCCTCTATAAAATCACCATCAACTCACCTTTTTTGAACATGGTGTATCTCTGTTTGATTTTATATGATTATGTCACATAATTAGGGATGCAGGTAGTAACATACTTGATTAAATGATTTTAATGTGTCAAGTATGAGCTACCGTTCTACATAGTAGATGAAAGAGTATATTTTGGATAACATATAAGTGTGATATCTTATATACCTAGTGCCTTCAGGCTTTGTGTGAATATTGTCAATCTCACTTGTGTGGTTGCTATTGGTCTAATATGACTATCCAACCTAATTTAGACTTCCATAGAAATCCCAAAAATATGATAAACTGTTTTGTTAAACTTTGGATGTAATTTGTTTGATTTTTTATCTTGAAGTTTGGTCATTGGAAGTCATTCGCATTCATACCATTTGTAATGTTCATATTGTTCACTTTCATACCAGTTTTTTTTTTGTTCGTTTTCATCATCTATATATCTAATGCCTTAAATTTTAGGGTGAAATGTGGTGTCAAAATCACTTGTGTTGATTCTCTTAGTCTAATATGATGATCAAACTTGATGTAGGATCTCTCGAAAGTCACAAACTTATGATGAACTGTTATTTCATTAGTTTTAAGATGTCATTTGTTCAATTTGTTTGCTTAAAATATAGTTTTTGGATATCATTATCTTCCACGTGAATATTTTCATTCAACCACTGTTATTTCAAATTCATTTACTTTCAGTCTTTGGTGGCAAATGATAATGGAAAACTGATTTTTTGAATCTAATGGAAAACTGAGTTGAAAAAATATATGTCCATTAGACATTTAAAATTACCTAGCATTTTTTTTAATTGAATCTATTTTTTTGGTAAAATAATTACCCAGAAAAATCAAACTTCTTCAACAAACTCATAATATTACCAACAACTCTCATTATTCCATATACTCTTGTGAACAAAACACATAATACCTTGTTTCCTCATCTTCTCTCATGTTCGAACTCCTTTTTCATATTTGTTTCTTCCTTTTAATTTTCTTTCTTTCTTCTTAATAAATAAGCGAACATAAATCGCCCTATATGAAACCACCACCAACCAACCTTTTTGAACATGATGTGTCTATGTTTGATCTTATTTTTAACATGCATTTAAGCATTGTTTTTTAGTTTCACATATGTTTTTCTCAACCTGAGGTTACCATATTTGAGGTGTATCAATAGTAAATGTGACTACATCTAAAATCTGAATGATATTCTATAATGTTGTAAGAGTCTAATTGATAGTAGTTTATAGCGTTATGTAATTTAACAACAATAAATACGAATGAAAGTGAAAGTCATTTAGATTTGAGGAAATCATTCTAATTAGATATAATGATTTTTTTTTGTTATGATAAATAGATAGAAGAAATTTGAATTTTATAAAATCATTCAAATTTGAATTCGGACTCCAACCCTTGCACATTACATTGCATTGTCATATTTAATGAAGCATGCTCAAAGAGATGGAATGCATGATATTTACTATTGATTAAGGATATGAGAGCCCATGTAATAGGGTTTTCCAAAAGGGTAACATATTTCATGATATGTGTATTTTTTTGGTGGTGGCAAGAGTTTGAACCCTGGACCTTGCATACATTATGCAGTGTCCCTACCAAGTGAGTTAAGCTCACGAGAACTCATGATATGTGTATTGTTGGTGCTTTGACAAAAACTCATTACAATGATATTTTTATATGATGATCTTTTTAATTTTATATATTTTTATTCTATTATGTTAGGTTTATGTTGCCCTAATTTTTAATTTTATTTTTTCATAAGTGAATTTGCGCACATAATTAAAAATATACTAACATTAAATTTTAAATATTTTTAGGTCCTCCAAAAGTTAACTACACCAGAAGAAATTATATTCAAAACACCAAATGTGATTACTTCTTCTATAAAGAATTCAAATATTAGTTCAACACCAAATTAGATAATACACTATATGAAAGAAAACATTATTGGGTAACTAAAATTAAGTTTTGCTAAAGGTTTATGAGTAGTTTGTCCAATTGGTTTTGAAATATGTTCCAAACTTTGTCAGGATCGATATTACAGTCAAAGTCTAAATTAAGAATGGTGGAGTGCACATTAATATTTTGGTATTTTTTGTTAAAATATATCGGTAATTGGTATATATATGTATTTGATGCAAAAAAAAAAAAAAAAAAAGATATTATCTTTTAAAAAAAAAACTATTTTAATTTAACAAAAACAAAGATATTTTATTTATTTGAAATCCATAAATTCCTCACACATGTCTTCCCAAATCCCACAAATATTCTTGTTATTGTCATTGTCAAACAATTTTCATTAGAATGGAAATGGATCCAATACCTTTTGCCTTATTTGTTTTGCTAATAAGACCCCTAATTATTTATTTTCCTTATGAAAAATGGCACAATGAATATCATTGAAGACAATTAAAAAATTTATGTCCGTGTAATCACTTGTGGATAATGCCTAATTTATGAATAGATTGACATGTATATTCATTTGAAGAGCTATTCTTTTGATTTTTTTTTTTTTTGGGAGCAGTATTCATTTGAATATTTCTCGAGTAAACAGGTGTGTCACGATTGACATCATGAACGAATTATGAACAATTTGAATGCATATGCTCTATGATTCCTTCATCGGACTGATATCAGAGATGTTAATTATCAGATCTTGATGTCGTTATAACACTGTACGAAAGAGAAATATGCAAATGAAATGATTGAACAAAAATAAGGTACATATAGGTTAATAGTATAAGTAAAATATTATTTGAAGCAAATTAAAAAAAAATGATGTAATAAAACCAAAATTAGGCACTATGATTGGCTCAACAGCATAAAAATTACACATCTTAAACTTTCATTAGATTAAGAGTTACTATCATTTACGTATTAAAGTCAATTGTCTTACTTGATTGCTTCAATAATCATGAAATCATGAAAAAGATATCATTTATGTTGTAAAGAAAAATTTCGTGATCCAGTTGATTTTGTAACTATTTATTATTCATTTATCACAGTTTAATGATTGTCTAATCAAAATTAAAATAATTTGATGCAAATCAAAATATTGCCTAATTAAAATAAATTAAAATAATAGCAAAATTTGTCTTGTTTTTTTTGTCCAATAAGATCCAAGATTTGTAGCAACACCAGAATTACTCAGAATAGACTTTTTCCTTCCTTAACTCCTTAAATTTGTAGATAAGAGTTCTTTGAACACCTAAAAAAAAATTAATAGCAAAGGCATTCAATATTTTGTTGTCCGATTAGAAATATACAACTCTACAACGTATGCATTCATTAAGATATACAACTTCGTATGCATACATATACATATACAAATATTTCTGAGATGTTATACAACTTATTAGTTCTGTAAAATATACAACTCTAAAATATTTGCGGTGCCCCTAAAAAGAATATTCTTTATAGTGTTGAACTTCAATCCTTGTAGTGTCGTGCTTCTATTTTTTTGAATGAATTTAAATAACTGAAAAAAAATAGAACAAATCAAAAAAATTTAGACAAACCCAAAAAATAATTGGTTGAAGAACAACCAACATATTTCATTCCTTGCTAAAAAAAGAAGAAAATTGAACAAAAAAGAGACATAGTCTGAAACATATAGAGAGATAGCTTGAAAGATGTTTGAACATAAAATGATGGTTTTTAATATAATGCAAACTCAGAAGAATTAAGAACCAAAGAAAAATATGTGAGATTTAAAGAAGTCAGTTGTAGCAATATTTATAGGCACCATGATGAAAAATAGGGTGGAACCAACTTTGATCGGGTTGATATGATAGATGTAATTATATTTTGGTACCATGATAATTTTTTAAGAGTTTGACAACGCTATATGGAAGAGAAATAGGAAGATGGAATGATTGAAGAAACAAAAAGCATATGTAGATAAATGGGATAAGTAAAGTTCAATTTGATTAAATAAAAAAAATGATGCAAATAAACAAAACAACATATTCTAATTGGATTATAAGATAAAAGATGCCACATGCTACATTGTTATTGGTTTAAGTGTTAAAATGTGACGACGTTATAAAATTTGGTAAAATAGATGGAAACTTATACGGTATACCCGCAAATTACAGTGTACCGGTACTCTCACTTACAATTTTTATAAATTAACTATCATTTTTTTATGTAGAAAATAGGTGTTTGTTGACAGATATATTTTAGAAAATATCATTTTATAAGAAAAAACATCATTTCATTTTTTATAAAATTCATACTAATTTTTTTTTTACATTTAACTTTAAAAAATAATCAAAATTATCTATTATGAGTAATAAGTATTCAGAAAAATCAAATTTTATTGCGTTGACATTTTTGGTAAATAAGATTTAGTTATTATAATTATAGGTGATAGAAATAATTTTTTCCTACAAAAAATAACTCATTTAACTATTAATTTAAGAATTTGATGTACCAATGCATTCAAATGGTTGGGTGCACCATAGAATTTGTTTGAATGGATTTACAAAACCGTTGGAAAAAAACATTTACAAACGTATACTATATAAGTAGATATATACAGTTGAATTTTTTTTTTTTTTTTTGCAAACTTATACTATTAAACAGAATTAATAGACTTACTTATTTTTAGAAACATTTAAAAATTTATACTTATTTGTTTCATACCATTAAACATAATTGATTGAGATAATATATGCACTTAAATTAGAAACTGATTATTCTAAGGGTTAAATTAGAAACTGATATAATATGCATTTAAATTGAGACATTTCTATTAAAATTTGTGACGTATTTTTAATAAAAATGCAATCAATCAAATACTTATTTTTTCCTCTATTAGAAAATGAATTGTATAATACAAATATATAATATTAGTCTTTATATTATATTTAACTGGCTTATTTATTTTTTGATACCATTAAGAATTATTATTTTTGACATACCATTAAACCAATTTTTCATTCATATCATTTTTGTGGCAATTGAATTTTTGTTTTTTTTTACCATGTTAATTTTTCGTCTCTGTAACATAATAAAGTTAAGATATTTTTTTATTTTTTTGAAAAGATATAATTTAAGGTAATCAATTAGTATAGTAGATATTGTTTCAATTCAAAATAAAAATTGTGGAGATTTTATTTCTTTTTATTCCCTATGATTAATGCTAAATTACATTGACATTGTCTTGCGAAATGGATCATATGTGTAAACAATTTTTATGAGAAGGATTAGACATTGATGCTCATTAGAAAGGAGAAGTGACACACGTACATTTTAAAATCATGAAGCCAAATTTTTATAATAGAGATAAAGATTGTTTGGAGTATAATAATTATTCTCAAATAAATTATAAATATATAAAATGAATCAATGTTCTTAGGAGAAATAAATTAAGATAATATTATAGACCAGTTCAATCTCAACTTGAGAGCACTCACCCAGTCACAGTCGTCGTATATTAGCAAATAAAATCACTCTAATTTAGGTACTTTTGAATTATGTCTAAAAACTGAATTGATTATATATAAAAATGATTACAAACCATGGGCATGTATATATACACATCAAAATATGAATAAATTAAACAATAGATCATGGATAGAAAAATGTTTGATCTTAGTGTTACAATGGCAACCAAACGAAAATAACAAAAAAAATCAAAATCCATCATGAAATAAGTACAAATAGGAATCAAACACAATCACTGCAAAATCTCACAAAAATATTCAAATAGAATTGACCAACGATCTAAAGGTAAAATCTCAATGGAACATGAAACCAAATACTCACATATATTACAAATGAAGAAAAACCCAACAAATCGACATATTCTCTAAAAAAAAAGTATTTACATTTTCTAATTTTCTCTTGGCACATAAACATTTCATAATCTCCATGGTTAGATATATGGTATCCATCATAGGGTGAATATGTGAATTTGAACAAAATACATGGATATATACAACATGTAGTGGAGTAATATCATAAATTGAATCAATTTTCGAAATTAGAGTGATGAAAAAAATATGTTAAGAAGAAAAGTGTTTCAATAAAATAAAAGAGAGATTTTGAGAAGAATTTTAAAATTTTCGTAAGAATTCTGAATGATGTGAAAATGTTGAGACTGACAAACTATATTTATAGAAAAAAAATAAGCAAGTAAGTCACATCAATTATGCCCTTAATTTAGTAATGAATTTACTATCACATTAAATAAAAAAAATAATTTGAATAAAATATTCCATTTATTCTTTTGTCATTATAAGCCTTTTAGTCAACTTGCATAATCATGTCAATTACATACGTCTTGTACAAATTGTGTATTAATTGCACACAAAACTTAGAATTTCAGGATGACATGTGTACTATCAAAAAATATTAAGAGAAATGTATATAATAAAGATAAAGATAGAGATAGAGATAGAGATTCCATATCAATAAAAATGGGAATCAGTTCTTGGTTTAATTTCAAAGTAACTTTTTAAAAATTAACAACAAATTTGCTTAATTTTTTTTTGGTACCAATTCGTCCAAGACAAAGAATTTGTAAATTGCTATGAATAAGAAACTTCTATAATAAGCTGAAAAAATTCAATGTATATATTATAATATTTAAGGCTTTAATAACAAAATTAAGGCATTTTTTTTACAAAAATTTAAGGCATTGTTGTATTCTTAGAAATATTTTATCACAAATTAATTTTAGCGTATTTGGTCATATATATGAACAAAGATCGTTTGATTAAATGCTATAATATTTTCAAATGAAATTCAAGATGATAAAAAAAACTATTGGGACAAAGACTATCATTGAATTGAATAGAAAAGAAATGGTTTTTTAATATTAAATGTTAGTAATTAGTTGTTAGATTAATTTGTTTTGTTTCCCGAAACAAAATTAATTTTTTCTTCTTCGTCTGAGTTTGTACCAAGAACCTATAGCTTCATAGAAAAAACACAATCAAAGGAAACCAATAAATACATTAAAATAAAAGAAAAAAATGTCACGTCAACATGCTATGTTATGGTTGAAAGTTGAACGGAAAATCATACATTTTGTTTGTTAACAAATACGTGTATGATTGAAACCTTTGATGATTTAGTTAAATCTAATTGGTCAAAAATTATGACAAAGGGTACATGAATCCATTTGATTGAAAACATTGATAATAATTTGATGGCTGTCATTGAAACATGGGGGTAAATTAAAGGGTCATTGAAACATGATTAATGAGTAATCAAAAATTCATTTAGTTTTGTCATTTTAAGACTTTTGCAACTTTCCGCTTATAAATATGGGAATTAATAAAAATATTAATACAGTTTTAAAGCATATGTGATTATTAGTTTTAATAATAGAATGAATGATGGATACAAAAATACGATGTGAATAAAAAATTTATATTTTTTCACTTAAAAAACATAATAAATTAATAATATTTAATGTGATATTATTTTAATAATAGTATAAACTCGTTTAAATATTTAATTAGGATGAAGGAAATAAAATATAAATGATTGTTAAGTTTTTTTTTTTTTTTGAAAATGCACTTAAAATTTTAGGGTAGCACCTTGCTCCCTTTTAGTTAAAGAAAATGGAACTTTTAATTTTGACTCCAAAAACAAAAATCAAAGGTGTCATAAAATCGATTTTCTATTATGTAGTTCTTATCTTTTTCATTTCAAAGTTATCGATTCAACCAATTTTGTGAAAATGGATGCGTTTCTTCTTATATATCGATTGATTTCCATTTCAAGCATAAAGTAGCAAAAAATAAATCAAAATAATCACCAAAATAAAATATAAAAGAGCAAGATTTTAAAAGTAAAATAACAACATAAGAAAAATTAAACCAAAAAGAATAGATAGATAGAAAAAGTTGTGAGTATTAAGGGATTAAAATAAATCAAAAGGGGGATGAAAGTGATTATATTTGAACGTGGTGATAGAAATCCTTCGTATATATTCTAAGTTTTATGTGATGCATTTCTTCTTTTCTCTTAATTGGCTTCCATGTTCAAAATAAATATCCGAACAAAAACAAAAAAACATATAAACACCAAAAGAAAATTGAAAAGAGAATATGAATAAGAATCATCAACCTAAGAAATCACAATAAAATGGAACATAACAATAAGAAATGTTAAATAAACAATAAAACAATAAAAAAATAAACAAATAAAAGAAAATAGAATGGAGTAACCAAAAAAATAAAAAAATAAATAGAATGGGGTTGAAAGCAATGATTTTTTATGGGAGGAAGAGATAGATGAAAATAATAAAAAAACCAAATTGTTTATATATAGTGAAAAAATCATGTTATGATCAATTTTGATTGGCTCATGAAAAATAAATGAGTCATGATCCATTTTGATTGGATAATAGAAAAGGAATAAGTCAAGATTCATTTTCATTGGTTGATGGAGAAACATTAAATGAAATGGGAAGTATGAAGATGCCATGTGTACTTTTCAAAAAAAATAGTGTAAATATATATAATAAAGATAAAGATGCTACAGACAAATTTATTGGCTATGCAAAGTGAGTTTACTTTTTTAATTTGCATAACTTTACGTTTACTTTTTTTTATGTTTATTCATCAACTAATTAAAAGATTAATTAATATACATTATTTCTCCTATGCAATGCAGCATTCCTTTAGATATGGTGTTCTTTGTGGATACCGTTGCAGAAGATGCTTACCAAATAATTAATGATGATGGTGTATATGCTGGTGATATTTATGTTGCTCTCACATTCACTCCTGAGAAGGTAAATTCATACAAAATTTAGAGAATTAGAAAATAATAATTTAGTAAAATAATGTATTTTTTTTTTCATTTATAACTTTTTTATTTTTATTTTTAAATTTGTGTTCCCATTTTGAAATCAACTTTTAATTCTCAGAAGGACTAAGGTGCATGATAGCTATGATGGAAGGACTTGGAATACAAGAAAATTATGGTGGATGCAATGATTTATTAAATAATTGAATTTCATGAATCAAAGATTTGTCTTTACTTGTTTTTTTTATAGCATTATGCTTGAGTGTTTGTTAAATTGAATTTTGTGAACCACATTGTTGTCTCTACTTTAATTTCTTTCATACTTAAAGTTTTACAATATTGGTTTTGAAATTAGTTAATTATATTTCATACCCCAAAAGAAAACCAAAACATCACCACTTGAAATTTCTGCATGAAACACAATGAATCCAAAACTTTGATTTTCAGTTTTTGGATATATTAAACAAGAGAAATAAATGGAGTATATTTTTCTTTTCATTTAACTTGAGGTAACATGGAATTTAAAAGAAGCGTAAAGTAACGTTGCATTTGTTAAATAGAACGTATACTATAAGGGAGAGAAGATTATAAGTGTATCGTTCCCATTCTTTCTGTATGTCGAATGCTATTTAACGATTTTTTTGTTAACCATTTATGACGGTTTTTATGGACATTGTTAATGAATATTCTCGCCTAGAAAATAGAACTTACCATTTTAGTGGAGTCTCTCGGTTTCAATCATGTTTTTTTAATTCACAAAAGTAAACCAAGAGCTTCACCAACTTCAACGTACACACGGGTAAGAAATAACAAAACAACGTCCTTCCCCACCAAAACATGAAACTACACTTAAAAAAAAAAAAAAAAAAAAAAGAACATGTTATTAATGATAAAATCACATATGAAGCTGAGAAAGATTGGTCAATGGTTTGTAACCTTTCTTTGTAAACAAACCCTAATTCTCAACCTAGCGCTGCCTCCTTATATAGATGAATATTTAGTATTTATTTATTTTTTTTTTATAGGAAATTGATTATTATTTATTTTTTTATTCATTCAGTTATAGATATTTTGCAAATTCAATCTTTATTTCTATTAGATATATTTTATAAGTGAATATTAATTTATATTAGAGATGATTTATTAAAAATAAATGAATCTTTGTTACATTTTTTGACAAAATACTTTTTAATACTAGATATATATTTTATAAATGATGAATTGATCTTATCAGATTTTAAATTTTTTTGTGCTTTTTCCATAAGAAATGTGATTATTATTTAGTTTTTTTAATTTAGTTGAACATATTTTACAAATAAATATTTTTTTCTATTAGATATATATTATAATTGAATATTTTGTTTTATTAAATTTATAACTTTTTTATGGCTGTTTCCATAGAAATCTAATTATTATTTAGTTTTTATTTTATTTAGTTATACATATTTTGCAAAGGAATCTTTATTTCTATTAGATATATTTTATAAGTGAATATTTGTTTATATTATAGTTGATTTATTAAAAATAAATAATCTTTGTTACTTTTGTTTTTAGATACGTGTAAAAACCACTTATTTAGATTAATTGATATATGGAAAAAAAAAAACTTATTATTCTTAATTTAACTCATGATTGTTCAAATTTGAAAAAGTAAAATTCACTACTTTTAATAACATATAAAAGTAAAATGCATACAAATAATATGATAAAATTAAAGCGATCAGAATATCCATGCCTCCAAATCTGCAACATCGACGACTAAATCATGGATTGAATAGCCGATCTTTCAACGAAAATCAAATGAACACCGCAACAAGATGATGAATAAAATTGTCACACAAGATGACGAACAACGCATCGCCACACTCGACGAACTCACAAGGTAAAAAAACTTAGATCTGTATAAAATCCACTTATTTAGATTAATTGATATATGGAAGAAAAAAAAATTCTTATTATTCTTAATTTAACTAATCATGATTGTTCAAATTTGAAAAAGTAAAATTCACTACTTTTCATCATTTCTCATTACATAATTTTTATTTTTGTTTTCTTAATTAAACACCCTAAACATTTCCCTTAAAATAATCAAAATTTAATTAACATAACCATTTGTGAACTTCAGTAAAGTAAATATAAATATAATTTTCATAGTATGCAACAATTTAAACAATCAAAATTTATATTAAGTTTTTTGTTATAGAAATTGAATTGAATGAGAAACAAATTAATGGAGGGACCCAAATCACACTATCATGTGATAGTGATGCATCTCACAATGAATTGACCATAACAACATTGCTGATATTTTTCAGATCTCATTTCGCCCAAAAAAACTCAACTACTATGGCGACGAAACCTTCCTCCTCCACCACCACCACCACCGCCTCCGCTTCCGCCGTGGCTGAAACTTCTTCGGTGAAAATATCGCCGGAAGTTGACCCAAAGCATGTTTCGGAAACCCAATTGTTTGTTAAGCTAATGGGTATTGGTGCTCCGGTTCCTGAAAACTGTAACACAGATGGTTTCTTTGATTCTTTTCTTCGGAATTTCATCAAAGTTGATCAAATTCAACGTGGTCGGATCACTTGTACTGTTGTCGCCAAACCACCTATCTGTGTAACTTCCTTTTCTCTTTTCTTTCATTTTTTACTTAATGTTATTAATGTTATGTTGTTATTGTTGAAGAGTTTTTGTGTATTGGAAAAAAGTTACTGATAGGAAGACTTATAAGCTGAAAAATTCACTGTTTAGTAATTTTGAACCTTCTGGTTGTGAATTTGTCATTTTGGTTATTATATGAGAATTCACTTTTTAGGTTCATTGAACAACTGACAACTGACAAATACATTATTCATTATTCAGCGAACATAAAAAGTGAATTTTCTTATAATAAGGAATAGAGGTAATAATTTTGAATCTTCAAATAGACGATACAATGCCAATACATAGACACCAATAATAATTTAAGAAAATAAAAGTGATTGAATGGGCCGATGTCAGACAATAGACACCACTTTAAAGTAAATTGTATTGGTTGTGAATCTATCTTATTATGTATCCATCGATTTTAAATTGTGCTACACACACTCTATCTACGGTCTGCGCTGGGCTAGGAGAAACGTATCTACCGATAGGTTTGTCCCATCGGGAGAAACATTGCGATAAATTGAGGGCTTTTGAGCAAACATTAGGGGATTGCAGAATGACTCTTGGATTCAAATCAGATCGTTCACAAAATCTGTAGGTTTTGATTTTTTTGGAAATCCGAAATGACAAACTTGAAATTCTAACTGTTTTATCTTGGTCCAACAGTCACCTATGTGCTAATTGTGGGATTTTAGGGTATCTTAATTGCATGTAATCTTGATCCAAGTTTGACAACCTTGTATGCTTTATTAGTTTACTTTAAACTTAGCTGATTCTGTCACCTTAGAAAAGTCAATTTGAACTTTAGGCTCCAGCTCAGGCTAAGTGAATCTGCTACTTTTCTTGGTTCAAAGTTAAAAATTTGTCTGAAAATTGAGTGTATAATAACTTAAAATGTAATGTATTTGGAGACTGGAATTTTCTCATTTTCTTTGTCGGAATTGCAGAATGCCTATGGAACACTGCATGGAGGCGCTGTTGGGTCCTTAGTTGAAGTTCTGTCAACTGCTTGTGCTAGAACTGTAGTTGCTGAGGACAAGGAACTTTTTCTTGGGGAAATTAGCATTTCTTACCTCTCTGGCACTCCAATAAATGTGAGTTCTTATTTTCACTGGTGATTATTTCCTATGATGTCCATGACAATATTAGCTTGTGCTTGTTTTCAAGTTTGCAACCGTTTCACCATATGTTAATATGAAGCTCCTAGTCATTGCTTCACAATCTCGCCACACGTTCAACGTCCAATTGACTGCGTTTACATAGACATTTTTGTTACGTATCTTTCCTTCACCTATATTAGAATATATTCTTTCTACTGTGAATGTGTCACAAAAGAACACAGTTTTGTGTCTATAGGTAGTATGATGTAACGAAGATTTATCATATATTTTATATAAAAAAAAAAAAAAAAAAAAAGTACTGTTGTGTGTCTATAGTCGCACTGATACTTTGTACGTTTTGAAGTATATGTGCTTCATATATGTTAGATAAAAGGCACAGAATTCAACCCTTTAGAGTTTAGAATGGTTTATTATGCTGCCTGAGGAAATGCAATCCTCAGTTGCATTTCAAAACAGCAAAGCAAAGCCGAGGAGATTATAACGCAAGCAACTACTTCAGTTGCTTAGCATTTCCTCTGAAAATCTCTTTGTAATTTGGTTTAGTGTGTGATTAGGATCAATTTTTTCTAGAAGAATGATATTTTGACAACCAATTTTAAACAAATTTTAGTGACAACCTTTTTCCTCCCTTCTTATTTGGACAATAACAATAGAGAGAGAAAAATGAAGAGAGAGAATAAAAGTACAATGAGAGTATGAGAGAGAGAGAGAGAGAGAGAGAGAGAGAGAGAGAGTTGTCACAAAATTTGTTTAAAAATGGTTGTTCAAATATCATTTTTCTTTTTTCAATGGGATGCCTGAAGCCATAAAGGACTGTAACTGGTGAGTTATATTTTCTGGTTTTTTGGTTTCTTTGAAAGGACTTGAAAAATTAACTAACAAGTACAGGTTCTGCAGGGAAGATTTTGATCCTTGAGGGAAAATGCGTTTTATGTCTGAGACTTAGAATGTAATTGATAGTTGATAGTTGATGACCATAATTTCGCAGTCGCTAAATATGCCATATTAGTAATCTGCATTGACATTTTCTAGATGACACTTACACGGTTACACCTCTAGATTGCACATGTTGGTAAGGTGCATATGCAATTTAGAGCATCAAGTGAAATATCAAAATCCATTAAAAAAAAGTTAGATTTTGATTGTAAACAAAAAATAGCTTGTAAAACTGATGATGCTATGAATTTGTTCGAAATCAACTTTACTCTCTAGTTGCACCTTGTACTTTATAGCATCGAAACCAATATATATTTACCTCTTGGACTATATGCATATGCAGGAAGAAGTTGAAGCTAATGCCTCTGTGGTGAAGAGTGGAAGAAATTTGACTGTAGTTGCTCTTGAATTTAAACTGAAGAAAACTGGAAATTTGGTTTATCTTACTCATGCTACCTTCTATAACATGCCAGTTTCCAGATTATGATGACTTAGCTTTCTGGTGATTCTGCAATTCCATTTAATGTATGTAATGTAGCAAAATGCATTTGAAATTAATTTGGCTGATTCTTATCATATAAATACATGTATAGTATTATTCTCCTCTATATTGCTCATTACCATGGCCATTATGATTTGTGATGATAAATTTTCATGTAACGATGCTGATGTTGTTAAAAATAGAATATCATTTTTAATTTATCCAAAGTTTATGACTTATGGATTCATTTAGTTTGTATTAGAAATATTGTATTTGCAGTTGATATTCATTTAGTTTAGTGAGGAACAAAGATTTATGCTTTTGTCTAATCCTTTGCTATCTGGGTTATTCAGACTCATGATCAGTTTCTAAATTAAAATAAGATGAGAAGTTGTGTAGTTCAATTCCCTGATTTTTAAAAAATCCAACGCATCCGAAAAAAACATATTAATATATTTTATAAAAAAAATTGTGGTGATACACAATGTTGCTCCTCCGACTCCAACAAACCAACCTTATTTTTTCCTCCAGGTTCTCTTACATTTTCTTCATCGAGGGTGGTTTTGGGTCAACTTTTGACCTGAAATCACCCATCTTTATCTTTTTTCTCTATTTCAATCAAAATAAGTGTTTCTTACATGGTTCTAGTTTTTTCTTCATGATTTCATCAGTGTGCGGCAAAGTTCATTGTCTTGTGCTTGTTTGATTTTTTGTTTTGTTGTTGTGTTCATTTGATTTCTATTGAAAGATTGGCTATTCAATCAATGATTTAGACGTCACTGTTTCTGATTTGGAGACATATATATTTTGGACATTTTAATTTTATTATATTATTCGTAGTCATTTTGCTGTTAACTTGGATAATGTGAATTTGTTTGTAGATTCATCATTTACGATTTTAACGATTTTGAATTTTTATGTTTTTTGCGGTTATAAATTCATATTTAATTCGTGTTTTGTTAAAAAATTCTAATATTTTTGAAGAAAGATTTTTATAATATTTTAAACTCTCCTGCAAAATTTCATCCGAAATTACGAACGATACACATAAGTTCAATTATTGACTGCATGTCTTTACATAAGCTGCAACAGAATTTTATAACATGAGGTCTCCGCCAAATCCAATATGCAAGAGTTCTTCAAGTACACTCCTGTTCAAATTTTCAAACATAATTTTAACTTAGTGATTTCAGTGTATAGTATATTAATATCAAGCAATTTTCCCTAAGAATATTACCTTAAGTCTTTTGTTTCTACTGCTTCCAGATTGGGAGTTCCATAGACACTTTGCTGAAAATTCATTGCTGGTGGAACTGTTTCTTCTTGCTCATCAGATTCAGAACCCTCCACTGTGTGAGTTTCCTTACTTGTCTCAGATTCACATCCTTCTTCTTCCTCGACAACTTGACCTTCTGAGGAATATATCCATCGAAAACCACACTCTTTTATCGCTGCTTCCATGTTATCTTGAGTACGAGCGAAGAATTTAAATGTAAGCTTTGAATTGTGAATGGCACTCATGTCATTGGCTTTTATTTCTTTGACAGCTTCCATTATTTGCTTGCAACATTGTGCATCGTACCATAAAAACAAATGATCCGAAAATATGTGTAATGGAGTATGAGGATTAAGCAAAACGCTTTCATCTACAAAGAAACTTCTTATACTTATACATTCACCGCAAGTGGTTTCTAAGTAGCACTCACATCCAAAACTTCCATGGTATCCAATGCGATATGATTGAACTTGAGAAAGAACCAAGTAGAAAATGAAACCCAAATTATCACTGGGGGGAAGTTCAATAGACACCAAAGTTTGTGTAGAATGGTAATGGAACCAGTCTCCATTTTTAAAATTTCCAGCTGGTAACATGTAGCAAATCTTACCTTTTATTAAAGTGTCCCAATTATAAGAGTAATTGTAACCATCATCATCATTATTATCTGAAGCTGCTTCTTCCTTGTTTTCTAATACATCTGCTGGGAGTAGTGGTTTTGTTCCGAGTTCAATTCTTACAATGGCATCATTCAAAATGGAAACAAATGAATGTTGATTCAATTTTATGCAGTTAGGGAGGAGAAAAGTACGCGTATTTTGGTGTATTTTGGTTTGTTCATTTGTTCAATTCAACACATTCTGAAGAGATTCACAGTTCCAAACACGGAACGACTGAATGGATTGTGGAAGAGAAGGTATAGATTGAAGCATTTCACAGTTAGCAACTTCAAAAAACATGAGTCTTGGAAGACAATTAATGCTTTCAGGTAAGCTTATGATAGGACAGGCAAATAGTCCTAAATTCTCCAATGATGATAGCAAGGAGATGCTGTCTGGGATTTCAGATAAATTGTGACAATAACTGAAACATAAACCTCTAACATACCTGAAACAAGGGCTAGGGAGTAATTTATGCAAGGTGGTCAAAGTATCTTTGTCATTCATCTTTGAGTCAGAAAGTGTGATATCGTATGAAAAGTTTTCAGGAAGATCCACAAGACTCTCACAAATGGGAAAAGTAAATACATCAAGATTTCTGATGAGCAAAGTTGATGATGTCAGCCCAGTTGTCGTTGTGGAAGGATCGTTAGTGTTTTGGGGCATTGATATGAACTCTTGGAGATTGTAACATTCACCTGCATAAAGTCTCTGGAAAGATTGTGAACGAGTGCTGCTGTAGAGGCTCTTAAGTGACTTACATCCACTCACATTTAGGTCTTCAAGCTTTGGGAGATTGAAAATAGATGGGTCAACATGACATATGCTTTCACAATTTTCAAGTTTTATATGCTTAAGATTTGGGGCATTGGAAAAATTTGGACACTCTAACAAGCGTGCAGACTTACTAAGGTCAATTCTCTCTAAACTCGGAAAATTCTGTAACAATATATATTGGAAGAACAAGTTAGTTTATGATTTTCCTATTCTTGAAAATATTCAATATTTATTGAAATAGAATTAGCTTTTCTCTTATCAAAAGATAAACAAGAACATAACAGATACATCATACCTGTGCTCCATTCCAAAGTTTTTCCAGGTTGCTATAGGGAAGGTAAAGTTCAACAAGATTCGATGGAGAAAAATTTGATGGTAGAGAATTTAATGGATATGCACTCCATCCAAAACTTCGCAAGTTGTTAGGAAAAAAATCAACGCCCTCCAGAAGATGCACAGAATTAAATCCCATAACATCTTGATGGTGGTCGTTGAAAGCAAGCATTTTTAGGTTTGGCATCTTTGTGAATGCGTTAGAGTTCAAATTTATGCAGGTAGTTTGATCCATATCTAAGCATATGCTTTCAACTGCAGTAGTCCCCTGATAAATGAAAATTAGAATCATATATATATATATATGAGTTTTGCTGTAAGACACCCATGAAGGTGTCTTTTAGCAATCCACACCTCAAGGTGTGATTATCAACTTTTTAGTTATAACCTGCTAAAAGACACCTTGATAAAAATTATTTGGTGTCTTTTAGCAATTGCCTATAGGATAACTTGCTAAAACACACCTTCATAAAAGGTGTCTTCTAGCAAAACCCTATATATATACATGTTTTTTGCAATGCAAGTCAAGGTATATATCATTATTACATTATTGTCTGTCAGCACATCACAAATTTCGTCAGCATTCCACAACCTACTGCGTTGTCTAGGGTTTTTGATAGATTCTTCACGAACAATTTCCCTACCCATTTGTTTTATCAAGTCATGCATCTTTATGAAATTTTCTGAAGTAATTGTTACAAGAGCCTTGTCTAATAGGTTTCTTATCCCAATATCTGCAAAAAAACCACATGCATTTAATATTTTTGTTACACTGCTGCTGCTTCCAAATCCTTTGAAAAAACATGCAACGTCTAGAAATATATTTTTCTCTGTATCATCTAATTCATCATAGCTTAACCTCAACACCTTTTGAATTTCAGCATTGGGAATTTCCTTCAGTTTGTTTAAAGCACTATTCCATTCTTTTTTACTTTTTGTACGAAGAAATGAACCCAGAACTTTCAAAGCCAAAGGGTTGCCTTTTGTATAAGAAACTACATTGTTTGATATCTCTTCATATCCCTCATTGGGAAGGATTTTTTTGAAAGCATTCAAACTGAACAACCTGATGGAGTTTTGAGAGTTCATTTCCTTAACTTGATGAATTTCGTCAATTCCTCCTCCTGTCAACACATGCTTATCTCTGGTTGTCACAATGACTCTGCTACCAACTCCAAGGCAATCATGCCCTGCTCCAATCAAATTATCTAGAAGTTCTAAAGTACGAACATCATCTAGTACAATGAAAGCTTTCATGCGTTTGAGTCTTTTCATAACCATAGATGATATTACTTTAGGAGTCTCAATATGAAGATCTTCCCCTAGTAACTTAGAAAGAAGTCTGTTGTATGTGTAACTGAGCCCATGTCTCTTTGATTCTTCTGTGACATTTTCTAGGAAGCAACTACCTTCATACATGGAAGATACCTTCTGAAATATGGCAGCAGCAAGGGTTGTCTTTCCAATGCCTCCCATGCCCCAAATTCCAATAGTTCTAACTTCTCTTGAATCAACTTTTAATAATGATTCAATGCTTGAATAGTTTTCATCTGGTATGAACAAACATCTAAGTTCATTTCTATACTTTTGATTCAATATTTGTAAAACAGCTTTGATGATGTCTTCAATCAAGACAGATTCAGTCCTAAACAAAGAAATATATTTGTATCCATTTTATAACCAAAGAAAGAAATAGCAAATATAATAATAAACAATGATCATCCCCATATTGTAAGAAACAAATCATTTAAAAATGTAATATATTTCTATGATCATAACTACTTATAATTGGATGTGATTTGTTAAAAGTGTAAAGTTTAAAAGTAACAAATTATCAAAACTAAACTCACGAAAAACACCACATCTCCTTCCATAAAAAATTCAACCTGTATCTTAGATATTTTTTGTTATGCTAATCATATAAATCTTTTCTATCAGTTTCTCTTTAAGCAATAAACATAAAAGTTTCATTTTCATTTTTATCCTTTTCTCTTTATCTAAACTAGCGTGCGGACTTTATATCCGTTTTTCTCGATAAAAGTTGCAAATTTTATTTGTCGCGAGTATATGTGGAAACTTCAATTCATCATTCATCATTAGAATTTGCAAAAGTAGAAGCAAAGAAAATACCTATATGTACTTGAATCGAAGCCAGATAAATTAGCTACTTCAAAGAGAGCATTCTTCCACTTTTGAATCTTATCTTTGCCTTGTTTCTTTTGTTTCGCCAACGCCGTGTGGTAACTCCCTGTCTGCTTTCGGACATGTGAAGGTTCTATACGGTAGAACACAGGAATAACAACAACGTTGTCTTTGTCATATTTCTTGCACTACATTATTTCAACGAGTTCATTCAAACACCATGTTGAAGATGCATAGTTTTCTGAGAACACAACCAAAAATAAAGCGGATGCTTTAATTGCTTTTTCAAGTTCTTCCCAAACCTCTTTTCCTTTTTCGATCCTATAGTCTATGTAGGTTTCGATGTGGTTTCTACACAAAGCCGCATGAAGAAAGCTTGTAAAATTGGCGCGAGTGTCTTCCCCTCTAAAACTGATAAAAACATCGTGTTTTTTGAGAGGAGAAGATGAAGAAGAAGAAGCCATAGCCATCTTTGAATGTTTATGCTTTGGTTGTGGAAGATACACACTCCTACAATAACATTGTCTTGAACTTTTATATAATGCATTTATGAAATTGGTAACAACACGCATTCTTTTTCAAGTTAATGTTGAACAGCTTTTTCCTTTTCTTATTTTTTTTTTTTATCAATAAACTCAATTTGATTTCTCAATTTGCTCGTGGCATAATGTAGTCACCGGTAAAGATGATATCAAATTTGTCTATGATATTCTATCCGTCTCTTTTGTTCCCACAAAACCGGTTTGAAAAGTGAGGAGTGTCTCCCCTTTATGAAGTCTTCTAAAGAGTCTTATCTATCGGATGTGAGATTAAATCCACCCCCTCAAAGCCATCACAATGAAGGTGTTGGAAGCTGCAATGAAGGCAAACTAAAGGCCGCAATTAAGGCGACTAGGGACGAACCGCAATAAAGGCGGAATTTCCAACAAAAACCTATATTGTTAAAATATTGTATCTTACTATCAACTCAAAGATTAGCCTTATATCGGGTTCAAATGACTTGAGTATTAGAATACCTTAGAATGTTTATTAGAGATCAAATACCCCGGTTACAATAAAGAGGTGAGTTATTGGAACACAAATATTGACAACAAAGTTGACACCCGAAATTGGTCACCGTGTTTATACCGTAAACAATTTTTTTTTGTCAATTTTTTTTTTCTTTCAAAAACAATATAACTTTTTAAATATGGAAGAGTATTTTTGTAACATAAATATAAAAAAAATTGTGTCATAAACGAATTTGACTATTTCATTAAACACAAAGTTGTTAACAACAAACATTTTTTAAAATTTTATTAGTAATATACATTTTTATGGTTCATGAAGTAGTCAAATTGGTTAATGACACAATTTTGTATGGTTGAAACAAAAATTAACTAAAATCTTCGTAATCATTAATCGATATCGGTAATCACGACCGCATGCAAGCCAGAAACAAACAAAAATCAAAAGCGGTTTTAAGCTAAACAATTGGTGGAAGGAAAAAACTATACGACTGAGAAGAAGTACCTGATATGAATCTGCAGAAATGGTTTAGAAGATGATCTTGAAGAGATATTCAGACACAGCTTTTGGGAGCAAAGTAGTTCATAAGGTGATCTTGAAATGAGGTTGACTTCTGCTTGATATTTTCAAAAGCGTGTTTCATCCGAAGGAAATAGTGGCATTTATACTATTGTGTATCATACACAAATTAGTTTTTCACCATTGATATATTATTATTAAATAATTGAATGCCCAAGATTGAAGAATGAGTATTTGTTTAATGAGTTTGATATTTGTAAGACTTAAATTATTTTTCATCTTTATGTTTTAAAATGTTGCAATTTTGACGCCCTTTAAAAAAAAAGGTCTTGCAAACTATTGTCCTGAGGTAACCAAAATTAGTAGCTTTACATTAGAAATAAGTTGACTTGACCACATTTTATTATTTTCCAACACAAAAATTCTATTTTTGTTCCTTTATACAATGCCCCAAGGGCAATGATTAGCATTTCCCTTAAAAAAAAAAAAAAAGGATATTTTTACCTCAACTTTAGCCCGTTTTGCAAAACGCTGATTTTGATCAACTTAAAGCCTAGGTGGCATGTCACTTAAATAATTTGGCAGACAACTGTGTAATTTTCAATTTAACATAAAAAAGAAGAACCACACGTGTATTTGGTGAATTAAAAAAAGGGTTAATAGTGTTTTTCACCCCTATAATATAGGTCATTTTTGGTTTTCGACCCTGTAAAATTTTCGATTTGATTTGCATCCTTGTAAAACTTTTTTTTTCTTCAGAAAACACCCTTCCCCCATCCAACTAAGCAAATTCGCTTATCTGGTGCTGATTTGGCTTTTTTTTTCATTTTTTATTATTTTTAATTGCCACGTCTAAAAAAAATATTTCTACATCAGATTTTATTTTTAAAAAATTTGAAAATAAATTTAAAAAAATCATAAAAATATTAAATTTTTTCCCAAAAATTTAAAAAATCAAAATAATTTTTAAAAAATTCAGAAAATATTAAGATTTTTTCCGAAATATAAAAAAACAAAAAAATCGAAAAAAAAACTATTAAGATTTTTTTCGATTAAAAAGTTTTTAAAAAATTTTGAAATTTAATTTTCAAAATTAAAAAAAAAGTTCAGATTTTTTAAAAAAATTCTGGAAAAAAATTTAATTTTTAAAAATCTGGATACAAATTTAGAGGGTTTTAAAAAAGTCGTGGAAATTCCATTTTTCCTAGAATTGAACTTTTCCTTAGAGGAGGTAGAAATCATAAATCTTATATTTGTGGAATGAAATAATTTTTTTCCCAATATTAAAATTGTGGAATAAAATTTTCGAATAAAAAATCTGAATTTTTTCTATATATATATATATAGTTTTTTTTGCTAAGTAGGGAGAAAGACAGACATCAGGAGGCCACACGGATATCCCCACTAGGTTGGCACCTCGGGAAGCCTCCGTCCTATGCCCGTCTAACTCTAAAATTTTATTAAAAAAGGGGGAAAAAATATACAAGGAGAGGGGGGGCTAGGCCAAAACCCTCAAAGAAAAAACAAAAGAAAACATAAAAAAAACGACTACTAAAATCTATAATTGGGCAAGCCAATTCTGTCTTGAAAGAAATCCATATGTAACTCCGTTGGAAGCCTGTCTAACCAAACAAAATCATTCATTGGCGGTTTGGAGCAAGTCCCCTAGAACGGGTGCTATAAGGCGGCTTCCCATCAAGAAGTTCTTTACACATTATTTGTTGTTGCTTCTTTGTCAAAGCCATTATTGTAGGATCCTCAGCCGCTTTTTTATCATATTCCTTGATACGATGCCAAAGGTCCAGGTCTTGTTGAAGTCTTGGAGGGACTCGTTGGACAGGAACAACACCATGGGGGGCGTTTCCTTTCAAATTAACATCAGTTTCTACAATTGGTGAAGAGGTAGCCATTGCGGAGCCGGCAGTGTCTGTAGGAACCGTGACTGGATGTTCTGAGGTCTGATCTGCCATTTGAAGATGTTTCTTGACTTGTTGCTTTTGTTTCTTTGATAAAACCGGAATAAATTGGCAGGCTGCATTTTCTTTATCATAGGCACGGATATGCTGCTATAAATCCAAGCTATCCTGAATTTTGGGATTAATTTGAGCTTCCTCCATAGTAACCGAGTTTCTTTCACAATCCTGAAGCGAAACATTGGATGCATTAAATGCCTGGGGATCTTCTTGGTCTAGTCTCTCCATCTCAGCTATCAATTCTGTCTCTACCGGAATTGAATGGACAAGAGGAAATTGAGAGTTTGCCTGCACGCCATCTTGGTCTACCTCTTGATGCACCGGTGAGTCCTCCCTAGTGGAAGCGGAGGAAGCCGATTCATCAGAGAAAATTTGCACATCATCATGCTCAGAAGATGTAAGTGTTTTCGTCGCCTCCGTGATTCGGGGAACCAACTGCTCCTCCCGAATTACGGGAATAGACTGCTCCACATCATCAAAATGCACGCCATCGTGCGCTACTAGTGGATCCATTTCAAACACCGTACTCGTCGAGAGAGAACCTGGAACAATGTCGTCTGTATCATTTTGTAATTCAAAAGAAAAAGATGTGGTTTGAGTGGCATGTTGCTTCAGACCCTTAGGGTCTTGTGCCGGAGCTGAAGTGGTTGGAACCATGTTTGTAACAGCGGGGGGGGGGGGGGGGGGGGGGGGGTGCATCAAAGGCCCTGGATGATCCGGTTCCCGATGGGTTGTCTTTCGAAGGTTTCCAAACAGGTTTTGTTGTCGGTATCTGTTCTTTTCCCTTATCGCTTCTTCCCTTCTCACCCGTAACTTTAGAAATAGACTCATCCTATCTAGGGTACAACCAACGACACTGGGAAACATCATGGCCAATGCTTTTACAGTGCTTACAAAAATCAGGCAGTCCTCGTACTCTATTGCCAACGGAAACGCAAAGCCTTCACGTTCTACCATTACCTCATAAAAAATATCTTTCGAGAGATCCATGTCAACCAGGATGCAAGCATAATGGCCATAAAGTGCATTAAGCTTATTAGTATGAAGATACAATTTTCATCGGTAAGAAGTTATGAATTAACATAAAATCTTATTTATCGAAACGTGTGTTTAGTACTATTAAACCTTCCAATCAAAGACACAATACGGACACACAGATACCAATGATAATTTAGGAAAATAGAGGTGATTGAATGTAATTATATGTATCCGTGTCGGACAATAGACACGCCTTTAAAATAAAGTGTGTATAGGTTATGGATCAATCTTGTGATTCCTGCATCAATTTTAAATTGTGATTCATATTATTATGAAGAGCGGATACTCCAAAATGGGAGACTTGTCCATGTCGGATACATGCTGTATCTTGAATTTCAAAAATATCTTGTATGTATGTCGTATTCAGGGGTGGGAATGAGCCGGGCCGAGCCAAACTTGAACCATTCCTTGTCCTCAAGGAATTTACTTGTAATATTGACAATCGACAGTAAAATAACAATTACCTGATCAAGCGATAGTATCCAAAAGTTCAACACCTTACTAGCTAAAGATGAGCTAGTTTGACTTGTTAGCAACCACCAATTCACAACTCCACGCAACAATATGAAAGGGTTCACACACAATCGACATGCAATCTACATATTACCATACGCTTGAAAAGTTTCTAAACGTCAATCAAAATCAATGTCAATGCACACTTTGAGGTCTTAAAGGGTTATAACGGGGCTTAGGTGAAGGTGGAATAATATTTGGATAAGTAGGCTACACAAAATTTGAGTTAGGCATTCCTACGGAAGTTAAGCACAAAATTCAATTCATCATTCATTCACCTTTTGGAACAAAAATTCTTGCAAGGATACTAGAGATTTTATCTAACAATTGGGACAATCGAGTATGAAGTTACTCGGGTTTTTAATGTTTTGTCCCTTTTTCATTCTATTCTCTGTTTTTTTTTCTTTTCAAATACACCATTTTGGCATATTGTTTTCATGAGAATGTTTTTTTTTTTTTTTTTTTTGTTCTCCAGTATCCCCACCCCAAACTTAATTGGTTGCAAATTCCAATAGCAACCCCAAACTTAATATTTAGCAACATTCTACAATGCCTAACTCAGAAAAACAATAAGGGATAAATCCTAAAAGTCTCTAAGCTTGTAATGTAGTTTGTCACCGAACAAAAAGATCAAAACCTACCAGCTCAATTTGGCTAAAGAAAGGATAAAATTTCAAAACAATCAGGGTAGGCTTCAAAAGGCTCACAGGACCAAGCACTTTTGCCTCAGTGTGTATATGACAAAGATCAATCGACAGCAGAGAAAAATTGCAAGTTCTAGAAATGTAAATGCATGGAACACTCTTTAGAAGTAAATTGGAAAAGAAAATTTGGCCATGAACCTTACAGTTTAGATTTCTGGGAGTTGTTACTACCTATCTTTCACTGCCGTACACTTCGCCTTTGAAACACAAGTCACTCCTCCTTTTGAACTTTTTGGAATACCGCTTGAACAAACATTTGTTACTACACTGGAAAAAGTCAACAAACAAGCAAATTCATCAATAATAAACAAGTGCAAGAACAATTACATAACAGGGGGATACAACTGAGTTATTCAACACACTGACAATTGTCTGACTCAACAATAGGAATAAAATACTGAAAATAAAAACATAATAAAAATGATGGGTTGCCTCCCACCAAGCGCTTTCTTTTACGTCATTGAGCTTGACGCTTCGACCACTGTTAGGGTGGCAAATATGATAGAAAGAAGATATCATCCTTCTTCTTCCTCTTGTTTGGTAGGAATTCCATGAATTTGGCATAAAGAATCAGATATTCCCATGCACTCACTGTTGATCTTTTGGAATTTAAGCTCTCCCACCTTAGAGAAGGACGTGCATCCATTTGCACACGAGTTATTTCTTCAACCTCTGTTGGTTCAGATTTCGGACCAATATCAACACTCCTCACTTTAGGATTTTCTTCTAGCACAACCTTGTGACATTCTGTCTCCATCTTAACCAACTTCCTTTGAGACTCATGTGCCTTCTCAACAAGATCACCACACTGAACATCAAACTTCTCAAATGAAACTTGATTTGACACCAAGAATTCATCTAAAATATTTTGAAGTTGAGTATTGTAATCTATGTTGATCACCTCTTTCTTCTCTTCACAATTACTACCTGGTTGATCTACCTCATAACGACCACATCTCTCATTTAATCTCGAGATTTTATTGTCCAAATATCCTATCTTCATAGATAGCATAGATTTTTCATACTTCAACATATCAATCTCTTTTGTGTCATGGAGGTATAACCTGTCTATCATAGCTGCAAAACTTGGATAAACTTTTTAGTAGCACAGTACAATGAGAAGAAAAAGAATAGCATCAATCATATTTTTTTTTAATTTTTATATATAACAAAAATATAAATGACAGAAATCCTAAATAAAAACAAAATTTTCAAATTGAAATGACTCAACAGTCCCCGGCAGCGGCGCCAAAAACCTGATAGATTTTTTAGCAAGTGTACTAAATACTATCGAAGTAGTAAAAATATCGTTCCCACGAGGACTGTGTTAATCTCAATTTAGCAATAAGGTTAATATCTAGGATGTGTAAATTTCTTTTAGTTGCCTGAGGCAGTAGTTTTGGTTTGCATAAAATTAAATAAACAGAAAATAAAGATAGAGTAAGAAAATATAGATTTGGTTAGAAAATATGAAGAGAGATGAGATCAGGTCTTTTGAATCATCTATGTTCCCCTAATTGGTATACTGCACCTATTCTTATAAATGATTTTCTAGTTCCACGATAGTTAACAAAATAGTCCTAATCAATCCCTTGAGTTAGGACCCTCTTCTCAAACTACAGCCCCTAATTCCTTAGGTGGTCTAATAATCTTTGAAGGTTTTAAGAACGTTAACCTAATATCACTAACAAACGATTATCCATTCCTAGACTAACCCTGTTTATTAGAACAATTCAATTCTGTCTAAGTAGAAAGCTATGGTCAGTAGTCATTCATTCTCACTAAATCATATTTATATTTGATCAGGATATAAAAAGCATTAAGAACAATTGAATTGAATAAAAACTAGATTGTCATTCACAATAAATAGAGTTTCACAGCAACATGTTTCAATTAGGGTTACAAAGAATCATCTCAGACATAATCAAAGGAAATTAGTTAGACATGATTAAAATAATAAAACATACTAAAGAAAATAAACCGATAGAGTTCCGTCGTTGCCTCCGGCCTTGCTCCCGGTTACTTTTCAATCGCTACTGTTCTTTCTTATTCTTTTTCATGTGCTTGTATTTCTTTTTCTCCCTGGTAGCTTGAAAGAGCGGCTCCTTTTCTTTTTCCAAACGTGAATTCTCTTGTACCAAAAACCGGTCCCTCTGTGTTATGCAGCTTGCTTTCTTTATATAAGTGTGTAACCTAATTCCTTTCTTTCTTCACGATCATGTCATATGACATGGGCCCATGCATAAGTCATCCTTTTTATATTCACACCACCTATCAATTACAACTTCTTGTTTTATGTGGCTCTCTTTTATCAATCATATTTTCTCTTGCTTTTATTTCTTTCCTTGTGCCACATGTTCCTAAAATCGTGTCATGAAATAGTCATCGTGACACGTTTTAACCAATGTCGAATGAACTTCATTATGTGCTCCAAATCGTAACATGTTTTCAACAATCGTGACCCACCCCCCCCTCCCCCCCCCCCCCCCCCATAAAATGTATTTTATAGAGGCTAATACATGCGTATTATATAATGTAGTATATATAATTACACATATATATGGGCCGGCCTGATAGGTCTAGTAGGCTTTTCTATAAGCATTAGCATAGCCTATTTAAATTAATGAACTTTTTAAAAAGGTTGAGCCTTACCTATTTAATAAACGAGCTAAGCCGAGCCGGACTTTAAGTAGGCCGGGTCATAGACCCCTGACGAACGACCTGGCCTATTCCCACCCCTAGTCGTATTGCACCTGTACTACATATATGGGTTTTGAGCTAGGCTGGATATAGGAGTTTGACGAAAATGGATTCCCTGCAGTTGGGATGGGATATCCATGCATTTACACAGTCACTGTTGGATTCAAATCAAACAGTTCACAAAACATTATTATTTTTTTCAATCCAAAATGCCGAACTTGAAATTCTGATCGTCTTATCTTGATCTGACAATCACAGATGTGCTGATTGTGTGAATTCAAGATATCTTGACTGCATGGAATCTTGATCTGAGTTTGACAACCTTGTATTATTTACTAGTTTACTTTAAACTTCGCAGATTGTCATCTTAGAAAAGTCAATTTGAACTTTAGGCTTTAGTGCTTCCAGCACAGTCTAAGTGAATTTGTTAATTTTCTTAGTTCAAAGTTAAAAATTTCTCTGAAAAAAGTGTATATAAACTAAAATTGTCATGAGGTTGTGTGTGGAGACTGTATTTTTCTCATTTTCTTTGTCGGAACTGCAGAATGCCTACGGAACACTGCATGGAGGCGCTGTTGGTTCCTTGGTTGAAGTTCTGTCAACTGCTTGTGCAAGAAATGTGAGTTCTTGGGGAAATTAGCATTTCTTAACTCTCTGGCACTCCAATAAATGTGAGTTCTTGTTTTCACCGGTGATTCTTTCCTATGATATCCATGGCAGTATTCTCTTGTGCTTGTTTTCAAGTTTGCAACAGTTTCACTGTATGTCAATATGAAGCTTCTAGTCGTAGCTTCGTAATGGCCACACGTTCAAAGTCCAATTGACAGCGGTTCCATACATATTATTGTTACGTATAGTTAGTATGATGTAACGAAGATTTATCATATATGTTATAAAAAAATTACTTTGTACGTTTTGAAGTATTAGTTGCTTCATATATGTTAGATAAAAAGCACAGAATTCAACCCGTTAGAGTTTAGAATGGTTTATTATGCTGCCTGAGGAAATGCAATGATTTATCCTCAGTTGCATTTCAAAACAGCAGAGAAAAACCGAGATTATAAAGCTAGCAACTACTTCAGTTGCTTAGCATTTCCTCTGAAAATCGCTTTGTAATTTGGTTTAGTGTGTGATTATGATCGATTTTTTCTATAGGATGGATGAAGCCATAAAGGACTGTAACTGGTGAGTTATATTTTCTGGTTCTTTGGTTTCTTTGAAAGGACTTGAAAAATCAACTAACAAGTACAGGTTCTGCAGGGAAGATTTTGATCCTTGAGGGAAAATGCGTTTTATGTCTGAGACTTGGAATGTAATTGATAGTTGATAGTTGATGACCATAATTTGGCTGATTCTTATCATATAAATACATGTATAGTATTATTCTCCTCTATATGCTCATTACCATGGCCATTGTGATTTGTGATGATAAATTTTCATGTAACGATGCTGATGTTGTTAAAAATAGAATATCATTTTTAATTTATCCAAAGTTTATGACTTATGGATTCATTTAGTTTGTAGTAGAAATATTGTATTTGCAGTTGATATTCAATGATTAGCTTATCCTCTCATATAGCATTGTTTGTGATGATAATATTTTTTTATGTTGCAAATAAAAAGGGTGCTTTGATATTTTTGATAGTATGTATTATGCAAACAAATTTGTTCCCTGATTTAGTGAGGAACAAAGATTTATGCTTTTGTCTAATCCTTTGCTATCTGGGTTATTTAGACTCATGATCAGTTTATAAATTAAAATAAGACAAGAGAAGTTGTGTAGTTCAATTCCATGATTTTTAAAAAAATCCAACGCATCCGAAAAAAACATATTAATATATTTTATAAAAAAAATTGTGGTGATACACAATGTTGCTCCTCTGACTCCAACAAACCAACCTTATTTTTTCCTCCAGGTTCTCTCTTACATTTTCTTCATCGAGGGGTGATTTTGAGTCAATTTTTGACCTGAAATCACCCATCTTTATCTTTTTCTCTATTTCAATCAAACTAAGTGTTTCTCACGTGGTTCTAGTTTTTTCTTCATGATTTCATCAGTGTGCGGCAAAGTTCATTGTCCTGTGCTTGTTTGATTTTTCGTTTTGTTGTGTTCATTTGATTTCTATTGAAAGATTGGCTATTCAATCAATGATTTAGATGTCACCGTTTTGGATTCGGAGACATGTGTATTTTGGACATTTTAATTTCATTATATTATTTGTAGGCATTTTGCTGTTAACTTGAATAATGTGAATTTGTTTGCAGATTAATCATTTACGTTTTTAGCGATGTTCAATTTTTATGTTTTTTGCGGTTATAAATTCATATTTTTGAAGAATTTTTTTATAATATTTTAAACTCTCCTGCAAAATTTCATCCGAATTTAGGAACGATACACATGAGTTCACTTAAAAACAAAGACCAAAAGTGATGCTTCAAAAATCTTGTGACTTAAAAGTTTGTCAAGACATAGACGTTTCCTAGTGATGTGAACAACACCAGTTACAATCCAAAGCTTGCATTTACATTCTTTATTGATGAAATTTTATACAATGAAGTTGTGATAAAAGAGTGTGGGTTTCGTTAGATATGTCTAACCATACAAATGTTTATGTATAAATTATTTCTATAACAGAAGATAAATTAAAGTCAAAGTATTTTCACATAAGCCTTTAAATGTTTTTATAAAATTTTCTTTTCATGAGCTATTATAGAGAGCTTAAGAACATAAGCTGAAACCAACTTAAAGAGATGACATAAGCTCCTAACGAGCCTAACAATTGCTTATAATATTATAAAAAGAAAAACTGACTAGAGATTGAACCGGTGAGACATCTAAGTCATGATTCAACTAGTTCAATCGGTTCAATTATTGTCTGCATGACTTTACATAAGCTGCAACAGAATTTTATGACATGAGTTCTCCGCCAAATCCAATATGCAAGAGTTCTTCAAGCACACCCCTGTTCAAATTTTCAAACATAATTTCAACTTAGTGATTTCAATGTATAGTACATTATTAATGTGTTATTGTAATTCAATGTTTAGTATTTGAAAAAATTGAATAAATGAAAAGCAATTAATATCCACTATCTCTTTTATTAACAAGCAATTTTTTTTAAGAAGATTACCTTAAGTCTTTTGTTTCTACTGCTTCCAGATTGGGAGTTCCATAGACACTTTGCTGAAAATTCATTGCTGCTGGAACTGTTTCTTCTTGCTCATCAGATTCAGAACCGTCCACTGTGTGAGTTTCCTTATTTGTCTCAGATTCACATCCTTCTTCCTCGACAACTTGACCTTCTGAGGAATATATCCATCGAAAACCACACTCTTTTATCGCTGTTTCCATATTTTTTTCAGTACGAGCCAAGAATTTAAATGTAAGCTTTGAATTGTGAATGGCACTCATGGCATTGGCTTTTATTTCTTTGATAGCTTCCATTACTTGCTCGCAACATTGTGTGTCGTACCATAAAAACAAATGATCCGACATCATGTTAAATGAAGTACGAGAATGAGCCAACACTCTTTCATCTACAAAGAAACTCTTTATACTAATACATTCACCGGAAGTGGTTTCTAAGTAGCATTCACATCCAAAACTTCCACCATCTTCAATGCGATATGGTTGAGCTTGATAAAGAACCAAGTAGAAAATGATACCCAAATTATCACTACGGGGAAGATCAATAGTCACACAATTTTGTGTAGAATGGTAAGGGGACCAGTCTCCAATTTTAAAATTACCAGCTGGTAACATGTAGAAAATCTTACCTTCTATTAAATTGTCATAAATATATCTATCATCAACATCATCAACATCATCATTATCATCATCTGAAGATGCTTCTTCATTGTTTTCTAATACATCTTCGGGTAGTATTGGTTTTGCTCCAAGTTCAATCCTTACAATGGCATCTTTCAAAACGGAAACAAATGAATGTTGATCCAATTCTAGGCAGTTAGGGAGGAGAACAGTACACTTATTTTGGTGTTTTTTGGTTTGTTCATTTGTTGAATTCAACACATTCTGAAGAGATTCACAGTCCCAAACATAGAACCACTGAATTGATTGTGGAAGAGAAGGTATAGATTGAAGCATTTCACAGTAACCAACTTCAAGAAACTTGAGTCTTGGAAGACAATTAATGCTTTCAGGTAAGCTTATGACAGGACAGGCAAATAGTCTTAAAAACTCCAATGATGATAGCAAGGAGATGCTGTCTGGGATTTCAGATAAATTGTGACACGCATTGAAAATTAAACGTCTAACATACCTAAAGCAAGGGCTAGGGAGTACTTTATGCAAGGTGGTTAAAGTGTGTTGCTTATTCATCTTTGGGTGAGAAAGTACGATATAGTTTGCAAAGTTTTCAGGAAGATCCAGAAGACTCTCAGAGATGTGAACAGAAAATACTACTTCAAAATTTCTGATGTGCAAAGTTGATGATGTCAACCCAGTTGTGGTTGTGGAAGGATCATTAGTGTTTTGGGGCATTGATATGAACTCTTGGAGATTGTAACATTTATATGCAAAAAGTCTCTTGAAAGATTGTGAACGAGTGCTGTTGTAGAGGCTCTTAAGTGACTTACATCCACTCACATCTAACTCTTCAAGATTTGGGAGATTGAAAATAGATGGGTCAACATGAGACATGCTTTCACATTTTTCAAGATTTATATGCTTAAGATTTGGGGCATTTGAAAAATTTGGACACTCTATTAAGCGTGTAGACTTACCAAGGTCAATTCTCTCTAAACTCGGCAAATTCTGTAACAATATATAATGGAATTGAACAAGTTAGTATATGATTTTTCCTAATATTGGAAATATTCAATATTTATTGAAATAGATTTCGCATTTCTTTTATTAATAGATAAACAAGAACATAACAAACACATCATACCTGTGCTCCGTTCCAAAGTTTTTCCAAGTTGCTATATGGAAGGCTAAGTTCAACAAGATTCCAAGGAGAAAAATTTGATGGTAGAGAATTTAATGGATATGCACTCCATCCAAAACTTCTCAAGTTGTTAGGCAAAAAATCAAGCCCCCCTGGAAGATGCACATAATTATGGCCTTCGAAAGCAAGTAATCTTAGGTTTGGCATCTTTGTGAATGCATTAGAGCTCAAATTTATGCAGATGGTTTGATCCATATATAAGCATATGCTTTCAACTGCACTGGTCCCCTGGTAAATGAAAATTAGAATCAATGTTAGTACTTCGTGGTAAGTTGCAGTTTTATATATATAAATACATGTTTTTTGGAATGCAATCAAGGTATATATCATTCTTACATTATTGTTTGTCAACACATCACAAATTTCACCAGCATTCCACAATCTACTGCGTTCTCCAGGGTTTTTGATAGATTCTTCACGAACAATTTCCCTACCCATTTCTTGTATCAAATCATGCATCTGTATGTGATTGTTTGAAGTAATAGTTACAAGAGCCTTGTCAAAAAGGTTTCTTATCCCAATATCTGCAAAGAAACCACAGGCATTTAATATTTTTGTTACACTGCTGCTGCTTCCACATCCTTTGAAAAAACATGCAATGTCTAGAAATATATTTTTCTCTGTATCATCTAATTCATCATAGCTTAATCTCAACACCTTTTGAATTTCAGCATTGGGAATTTCCTTCAGTTTATTTATAGCACTATCCCATTCTCTTTTACTTTTTGTACGAAGAAATGAACCCAGAACTTTCAAAGCCAAAGGGTTTCCTTTTGCATAAGAAACTACATTGTTTGATATCTGCTCATATCCTTCATTGGGAAGGATTTTTTTGAAGGCATTCAAGCTGAACAACCTCATGGAGTTTTGAGAGTTCATTTCCTTAACTTGATGAATTTCGTCAATTCCTCCTCCTGTTAACACATGCTTATCTCTGGTTGTCACAATGACTCTGCTACCAGCTCCAAGGCAATCGTGCCCTACTCCAATCAAATTTTCTAGAAGTTCTAAAGTACGAACATCATCTAGTACAATGAAAGCTTTCATGCGTTTGAGTCTTTTCATAACAATAGATGATATTACTTTGGTAGTGTCAATACCATGATCTTCCCCTAGTAACTTAGAAAAAAGTCTGTTGTATGTGTAACTGAGCCCATGTCTCTTTGATTCTTCTGTGACATTTTCTAGGAAGCAACTACCTTCATATATGGAAGATACCTTCTGAAATATGGTAGCAGCAAGGGTTGTCTTTCCTATACCTCCCATGCCCCAAATTCCAATAGTTCTAACTTCGCTTGAATCATTTTTTAATAATGATTCAATGCTTGAATAGTTTTCATCTGGTATGAACAAACATCTAAGTTCATTGGTATACTTTTGATTCAGATTTTGGGAAACTACTTTGATGATGTCTTCAATCAAGTCATTTTCAGTCCTACAATATAAGAATACTGATAAATGTTAGTATATAAAAGGAGACTATAAATTAGTTAATAATTAGACGATACAATATAATTCAAGAAAATTTGTATCCATTTTATAACCAAAGAAAGAAATACCAAATAGAATACTAAAAAATGATCATCCCCATTTTCTAAGAAACAAATCATTCAGTGTAGTAGAATTTATAGTATCGTCTATATATAATACCATAATTTTTATCAGATTTTTTTATAGAAAAACTTAGTGGTGGTAATTATCCCTAAGCATTAGAATTTGCAAAAGTAAAAGCAAAGAAAATACCTATATGTACTTGAATCGAAGCCAGATAAATTAGCTACTTCAAAGAGAGCATTCTTCCACCTTTGAATCATATCTTTGCCTTGTTTCTTTTGTTTCGCCAACGCCGTTTGGTAACTTCCTGTATGCTTTCGGACGTGTGAAGGTTCTATACGGTAGAACACAGGAATAACAACAACGTTGTCTTCGTCATTTTTTTTGCACTTCATTATTTCAACGAGTTCATTCAAACACCATGTTGAAGATGCATAGTTTTCTGAGAACACAACCAAAAATAAAGCGGATGCTTTAATTGCTTTTTCAAGTTCTTCCCAAACCTCTTCTCCTTTTTTGATCCTATAGTCTATGTAGGTTTCGATGTGGTTTTTACACAAAGCCGCATGAAGAAAGCTTGTAAAATTGGCGCGAGTGTCTTCCCCTCTAAAACTGATAAAAACATCGTGTTTTTTGTGAGGAGAAGATGATGAAGAAGAAGCCATAGCCTTCTTTGAATGTTTATGCTTTGGTTGTGGAAGATACACACTCCTCCTACAATAACATTGTCTTGAACTTTTATATAATTAATGCATAACAACACGCATTCTTTTTCAAGTTAATGTTAAATTTGTCTTGAACTTTTATATAATGCATTTATGATATTGGTAACAACACACATTCTTTTTCAAGTTAATGTTGAATAGCTTTTTCCTTTTCTTATTTTTTATTTTTTTATGAATAAACTCAACTGAATAGCTTTTTCCTTTTCTTATTTTTTATTATTTTTTTATGAATAAACTCGATTTGATTTCTCAAAATTTGCTCGCGTCTCTTTTGTTATTCTATTGAAAACTGTTGAAATTAGGGTTTAACATAACCCCATAAAACCGACTTGTAAGGTGAGGAGTGCCTCCACTTTATAAATTCTTCTCAAAAGTCTATCTATCTAATGTGGGACTAAATTCATCCCCTCAAAGTCAACACAATGAAGGTGTTGAAAGCTGCAACAAAGGCAAACTAAAGGCCGCAATTAAGGCGACTAGGGGCGGGCCACATTAAAGGTAGAATTTCCAACAAAAACCTATATTGTTAACGCTGTCTTCTTGTTAATTCCTCTATCCGTCTCACAATTATTGTTTCTTTAGCATTTTTTTCTTTTTCACAAAATAATTGTCACTTTACAATACCAATGCAATATTTATTATTTTTTTCCACTATTATACTTTTGTTTATTGAATTTCATCAAACTTAACTACTCCACTAACTACAATTAATAAGGGTGTTTTAGTAAATGCTACTAATTTTACCATTGAAATCAACACAATTAATCATTTTTTTAATAATTGTTCACAAACCTTAAACGACTAATATTGTGAGACGGAAGTAGTAGAAGATACTCCCTCCGTCCCAAATTGTATGATGTTTTGGCCATTTCACAAGTATTAAGAAATGTAATTAATATTGTGTGGGGAAGAGAAATTATGAGTTGTTTTACAAAATTATCCTTAATCAATGGTATGGAAAAGATAAATGAAATAATTGAAAGAAGATGAAGTAATTAATAGTTAAGAATATAATAGGAAAAGTAACATTAATATTTCATTGGTATTGTAAAGCGACATATAATTTAGGACAATTTTTTTTTTCCAAAGCGATGTACAATTTGGAACGGAGGGAGTATAAAGTAGTGAACTTCTTGGTAAAAGGCATATTCCCTCGATATGCAAATCAAATTGCATAAAAGGCAAAGTAATCTACCGAGCATTAATTATGATATGGAAAAGTAATCTACTCAGAAATATTCTGTAATGGTTTTCTCCCAAAATGTTTGAATTTTTTATTCGCATTTAAAATCAAAATTATTGGCAGTACCAAAATCATTATATTTTCGCTAAAATGACAATAGCTTTCATTACCATTCAATTACAATGTATTATCCAAATCATTAGCTAGATGAAGATGAAGATTGAAAAATTACAATGTTTAAATACACGGTACATTGAATATTTTGTATTCTAATAATCTAGATGAAGATGCACAAAGAAAAACCTTGTATTTTCCAAATCATTTCATTTTATTTTTTCAGGGGGATTATCCAAATCTTTAAAAAGGCAATGAAAAAATGACAAATTAATTAAGACAAAAACGAACCTCAATTACTTGAAATGGAATAGATAAAGTCCTTGCTTTGTGGCACCACGAACCCAACAATACTTTAGCTTAAGGCTACAGAATTCTTCAAAGTATTGAATAGTATTTGCTTTGAAAGCAGAAAGGTTTTTTTTTTTTTTTAAAGATTGAAAGCAATATTAGCACATTGATATTTGCAGCACAAGTTCAGTATATATATATAACCACTGTTATTTGCGTTGACTTTATACCAAATAGGCAAGTACATTATTTAATCCCTATGCTTTATAATAGTGGTTGTTGGCCAGCTTACCATTTCCTAAAATTGAGCTCTAGTGGGTCTCTTTTTATTGTCAACTACACATTTTGTGACAATACTTTTTTTTTTTTTTTTTTTTTTTAAGTATTTTAGTGACTAGAACTCACACATATTAAATGTGGAGAAGTGGGGTGTTCGGAGTTCGAACTTCGGCCCCTGTATATAATATGTAATATCCCTACCAACCGAACTAAGCTTACGGAGATATGACCAGACATTTTAGAAACATGGAAAAGTGAAGAATCTTTTATCCACAATTTGGTTATTTTATCCTTCTCAATCTCCACTTCCATTAGTCAACTCCAAGCTTTAATCATTGGATTACATACAAGTGGTTTAAATAAACATTTACTTGACTTTTTATTTGTTATTATATTTTAGGACATTCCTTGAGCTTGTAAGAAATGGACCATTGCCAAGTTTTTATCAGAAGTATTGTTTAAGGATCTCAAGTTGCTATTATTGTTTTTTACTAGTTGCTATTATTTAAAACCTAAAGTATTTTTAAACCTAAAATATTTTTATTCTTTTACACTAGACCACTAAAGTATTTTTATATCATTGTTTTTTAAACCTAAAGTATTTTTATTCTTTTACACTAGACCACTAACTCAATCGAGATTTGAAGTAGTCTTAGAAAGTATGATCAATCTAGATTTGAAGTAGTCTAGAATTTCTCAAACAACTTATGAGAAAGGAAAAATAATCTATATGAATGCATTCATAGATTTTTTTTTTTTAAGGAAATTGTAAATGCACTTGTTAAAAAGTTCAAAAAAGGAGTTTTTAATTGAAATTGTTAGGTTAGACATCGTGATCGATGTTTATTCAGACCTCAGTTCCTCGTCTTTTTCTCAGTGTCTAATAATTATTTTCATTTCGTCTATCTATCTTAAAAGAAAAATTAAAAATGATGCATTCAACATTTTGAAACTCTAGAAATTGATTTTTATACATAAAACTTATCATATACTTCCTTTTTTTTACTTCTTAACAAATGTACTTATCTATATAATCTTTTTTTTTTTTTTTTTAAATTACCATGTTATTGGTACGAAATTTCCACCATGTTACCGATGATTAATTATCTCTATCGGGGAACTTGTGGGACGCACAAAGTGTGTTCTGACCTTCCAATCAATTTCTTTTTTCTAACGTAAGAGCAAGAAATCGAACGTATTTAAGGGTCAAAATCATTTATCACTTTGATTAATTGCATTTTATTTTACGAATTTTAAAGCTTAAAATTGAAGAGTTATGGAAAAAAGATCATTTCGGATTCTAAAATCCGGATAAATCTGCAATATTCTAACAATTTTGGAAAACTAATTTCGGACCAGGGATAAAATTGAAAAAAAAAATAGAGCGCGCGAGGAAAGGCATAGCGTGAAAAAAGTAAATCTCAACAAAGATTTATGCTTTTGTCTAGTTCTTTGCTCTATGGGTTGTTCAAACTCATGACCAGTTTCTAAATCCAATAAAGATAAAAGAAGTTGTCTTAATTCAATCCCCTGTTTTTTAACAAATCCAAAGCACAAAAAAAAAATTAATATATTTTATCAAAAAAATCTTGGTGATACTAAGCGTTGCATCTCCGTTGCCAACAAGCCGACTTTAGTTTTTCTTCTAGGTTATCTCTTTCATTGTCTTTATTGAGAGGTGGTTTTGGGTCAACTTTTGACCCGAAATCACTCTAATTATCTTTTTCTCTATTTCAATCTAAATAAGTGTTTTTCACATAGCTCTAGTTTTTTCTCCTTCATGATTTCGTCGATGCGGCGTAGAGTTCATCGTCTTGCGCAATGTTGTTTGGTTTTCCGTTTTGTTGTTGTTTTCATTTGGTTTCTATTGAAAAATCGACTATTCCATCAATGATTTGGGCGTCACCGTTGCTGATTCGGAGGCATATGTATTCTGGACATTTTAATTTTATCATATTATTTGTAGGCATTTTGCTGTTGTATGCTATTGACTTGGATGATGTGAGTTTCTTCGCATGGTGTTGATTCGAGTGTAGCTCAGTTGATAAAGATATTGTACATAATATATGCAATGACTAGGGTTTGAACCACACCCCATTATTCATCTTTTTGTTTTTGAAAGAACCCCATTTATTCATTATAAAAGGCTACTTGACATGGTTTTGATTCTCCTATGTTAATCAGGTATACCTTAGCTAATTTTAAATTTATTTTAAGGATAAAAAAGGTTGAAATAGTGATCTATCTTTCATGTTTCTTTTGCATTAATTTTTTTCCAATAAATAAATTAAATGTTAATTTTTATGTTTTTTCCGGTTATAAATTCATATTTAATTCATGTTTTGTTAGATAATTCTAATATTTTTGGGAGAGATTTTTATAATATTCTAAACTTTCTTGCAAAATTTCTTTCGAAATTCCGATAGATAAACATGAATTTGTTCATCATATAGTCGGCCTGTATTATTTATTATTCCATAGTCCACCAAAATCAAACTTGTAACGTAGAAGTTTGTTCTTCACACTGATGTTAGATAATTTGGTTTTTTGGTATGATCCACGAAAATGCAAACAGATAATGAATACAATTGAAAAAAACGAAAGCCATTAGTGACGTGAACAGCACCAGTTACAATCCAAAGCTCACATTTACATTCTTTTCATAAGCTATTATAGAGAGCTGAAGAAACCAACTTATAGAGATGACATAAGCTCCTCCTATAGAGCCTAACAATGGCTTATAATATTAGAAAAAGAAAACACGACTAGAGATTAAATCGGTGAGACATCTAAGTCATGATTCAACTAGTTCAATTGGTTCAATTATTGACTGCATGTCTTTACATAAGCTGCAACAGAATTTTATAACATGAGGTCTCCGCCAAATCCAATATGCAAGAGTTCTTCAAGTACACTCCTGTTCAAATTTTCAAACATAATTTTAACTTAGTGATTTCAATGTATAGTACATTAATATCAAGCAATTTTCCCTAAGAAGATTACCTTAAGTCTTTTGTTTCTACTGCTTCCAGATTGGGAGTTCCATAGACACTTTGCTGAAAATTCATTGCTGCTGGAACTGTTTCTTCTTGCTCATCAGATTTAGAACCCTCCACTGTGTGAGTTTCCTTACTTGTCTCAGATTCACATCCTTCTTCTTCCTCGACAACTTGACCTTCTGAGGAATATATCCATCGAAAACCACACTCTTTTATCACTGCTTCCATATTTTCTTCAGTACGAGCGAAGAATTTAAATGTAAGCTTTGAATTGTGAATGGCACTCATGTCATTGGCTTTTATTTCTTTGATTGCTTCCATTATTTGCTCACAACATTGTATATCGTACCATAAAAACAAATGATCCGACAATGTGTCAAATGAAGAGTAAGGATAAAACACAACACTTTCATCTCTAAAGAAACTTTTTATACTAATAAAATCACCGCAAGTGGTTTCTATATAGCATTTGCATCCAAGGTTTCGAATGCGACATGATTGATTTTGAGAAAGAACCAAGTAGAAAATGAAACCCAAATGATCCCTAGGGGGAAGTTCAATAGACACCAAAGTTTGTGTAGAATGGTAATGGAACCAGTCTCCATTTTTAAAATTTCCAGCTGGTAACATGTAGCAATTCTTACCTTTTATTAAACTGTCACCAATAAAGATGTTGATCCAGCCATCATCTGAAGATGCTTTTTCATTGGTTTCTAATACATCTGCTGGTAGTAGTGGTTTTGCTCCAAGTTCAATCCTTACAATGGCATCTTTCAAAACGGAAACAAATGAATGTTGATCCAATTTGATGCAGTTAGGGAGGAGAAAAGTACACTTATTTTGGTGTTTTTTGGTTTGTTCATTTGTTGAATTCAACACATTCTGAAGAGATTCACAATTCCGAACATGGAACCACTGAATGGATTGTGGAAGAGAAGGTATAGATTGAAGCATTTCACATTTATCAATGTCAAGAAACATGAGTCTTGGAAGACAATTAATGCTTTCAGGTAAGCTTATGATAGCACAGCCAGATAGTGTTAAATTCTCCAATGATGATAGCAAGGAGATGCTGTCTGGGATTACAGATAAATTGCGAATAGCATTGAAAATTAAACTTCTAACAGTCCTGAAGCAAGGGCTAGGTAGTATTTTATGGAAGGTCGTTAAATTGTCTTGCTCATTCATCTTTGAGTCAGAAAGTGTCATATGGTTTGCAAAGTTTTCAGGGAGATCCAAAAGACCCTCACATATGTGAAAAGTAAAATATTCAAGATTAGTTGATGATGTGAACCCAGTTGTGGTTGTGGAAGGATCATTAGTGTTTTGGGATATTGTTATGAACTCTTGGAGATTGTAACATCCACCTGCCCAAAGTGTATGGAGAGATTGTGAACGAGTGATGCCACAGAGGCTCTTAAGTGACTTACATTGAGTCACAGCGAACTCTTCAAGCTTTGGGAGATTGAAAATAGATGGGTAAACATGAGACATGCTTACACAATTGTCAAGCATTATATGCTTGAGATTTGGGGCATTGGAAAAATTTGGACACTCTATCAAGCATGCCGAATCACGAAGGTCTATTCTCTCTAAGCTCGGAAAATTCTATAACAATATATAATGGAAAAACAAGTTAGTTTATGATTTTTCCTAATCTTGAAAATATTCAATTTTTATTGAAATGAATTAGCTTTTCTCATATCAAAAGATAAACAAAAACATAACAGATACATCATACCTGTGCTCCGTTCCAAAGTTTTTCCAGGTTGCTATATGGAAGACAAAGTTCAACAAGCTTCCATGGAGAAAAATTTGATGGTAGAGAATTTATTGGATATGCACTCCATTCAAAACTTCTCAAGTTGTTAGGCAAAAAATCAAGGCCCTCGGGAAGATGCACAGAAATAATTCCCTTAGCATCTAGATTTCGGTCTACGAAAGCAAGTAATCTTAGGTTTGGCATCTTTCTGAATGCTTTAGAGCACAAATTTATGCAGGTAATTTGATTCATATCCAAGCATATGCTTTCAACTGCACCAGTCCCCTGGTAAATAAAATTTAGAATCGATGTTAGTACTTTGTGGTAAGTTGCAGTTATATATATATATATATATATATATATATATATATATATATATATATATACATGTTTTTTGGAATGCAAGTCAAGGTATATATCATTCTTACATTATTGTTTGTCAACACATCACAAATTTCTTCAGCATTCCACAATCTACTGCGTTGTCCAGGGTTTTTGATAGATTCTTCACGAACAATTTGCCTACCCATCTCTCGTATCAAATCATGCATCTGTATGCCATTGGCTGAAGTAATAGTTACAAGAGCCTTGTCTAAAAGGTTTCTTATCCCAATATCTGCAAATAAACCACACGCATTTAATATTTTTGTTACTCTGCTTTTGCTTCCACAACCTTTGAAAAAACATGCAATGTCTAGAAATATATCTTTCTCTGTATCATCTAATTCATCATAGCTTAATCTCAACACCTTTTGAATTTCAGCATTGGGAATTTCCTTCAGTTTATTTAGAGCGCTGTCCCATTCTTTTTTACTTTTTGTAAGAAGAAATGAACCCAGAACTTTCAAGGCCAAAGGGTTGCCTTTGGCGTAAGAAACTACATTGTTTGATATCTCCTCATATCCCTCATTGGGAAGGATTTTTTTGAAAGCATTCAAACTGAACAACCTGATGGAATTTGGAGAGTTCATTTCCTTAACTTGATGAATATCGACAATTCCTCCACCTATCAATACATGCTTATCTCTGGTTGTCACAATGACTCTGCTACCAGCTCCAAGGCAATCATGCCCTGCTCCAATCATATTATCTAGAAGTTCTAAAGTACGAACATCATCTAGTACAATGAAAGCTTTCATGCGTTTGAGTCTTTTCATAACCATAGATGATATTACTTTAGGAGTCTCAATATGAAGATCTTCCCCTAGTAACTTAGAAAGAAGTCTGTTGTATGTGTAACTGAACCCATGTCTCTTTGATTCTTCTGTGACATTTTCTAGGAAGCAACTACCTTCATACATGGAAGATACCTTCTGAAATATGGCAGCAGCAAGGGTTGTCTTTCCTATGCCTCCCATGCCCCAAATTCCAATAGTTCTAACTTCTCTTGAATCTACTTTTAATAATGATTCAATGCTTGAATAGTTTTCATCTGGTATGAACAAGCATCTAAGTTCATTTGTATACTTTTGATTCAATTTTTGGAGGACTGCTTTGATGATGTCTCCAATCAAGTCAGCTTCAGTCCTAAAATATAAGAATACAGATAAATGCTTTTGATTCAATTTTTCTTCAATTTTTGAAGTTTTGCAAGTTGGAGAGAGATAGATACAAAAAATAGATGGTGGATCCCACCATCATTAGTTATATTTTATTTTTTTCAAGATTTTAATTGTCCTTATCTCTTTAAATTGAAGAAATGGAGAAACACATAAATAGAGAGGATCCTAACCCTATAAAATGGGTCTGTTTGTTATAGCTTTTTTCAAAATAGATTTTTGTAGTGTAAAATGTTTTTGTTATAATTTTTTAACAAAGAAATTTTCAAGGAAAGCTTTGTCAAAAAAAAAAAAATCAATTCAAGGAAAGTTTCAAATGAAAAATTCGTTTGAATAACTTATCTTAAAATGTCATTTTAAGTATTTCATCATTTTGTTAAAAAAAATATTGGATACTAAATTTTGAAAAAATCTCTAAAAAAAAGCTATTTCAAATAACTTTTTATAAAAATCATTTTTTAAAAAATGTCATTTTGAAAAAATATGTAATTTTTACTATGTCAAAATATCTTTTTTAACTTACACTAAATGAGTTTGAAATAACTTATACTATTTTTGACTAAATTTCCAAAAAATATCCATTTTTTTGGAATCTAAAACAAACGGGCCCATGTCTTACCTCTATGTTTAAAAAAAAAAATAGATTTTGAGAAAAGCTAATCCTAATAGTTTTTTATTTTAGAGTGAAAATAGATTTTTTTTTTATAAAATAATTTTGCTAAAAATCCTAAACAAACACTTAAAAATGATAAAATAGATGTTTTTTTACAACAAAAAAAAAATAGAATTTTTCATGAAAAAATCCAAAACAAACGGGGCCTATATCTGTTTTCTTGATAAAAATAATCGAAGTTACAAAATTTTATTTGTTTATTTAAAATAAACTATTTTTTATCTTGGTCCCCTGTATAAGAGGAAACTCCAATTCATCATTTATATCATAATTTTTTATATAAAAAAATAAACTTAGTGGTGGAAATGATCCTTAGGCATTAGAATTTGTAAAAGTAGAAGCAAAGAAAATACCTATATGTACTTGAATCAAAGCCAGATAAATTAGCTACTTCAAAGAGAGCAATCTTCCACCTTTGAATCTTATCTTTGCCTTGTTTCTTTTGTTTCAACAACGCTGTGTGGTAACTTCCTGTCTGCTTTCGGACATGTGAAGCTTCTATACGGTAGAACACAGGAATAACAACAACGTTGTCTTCGTCATTTTTTTTGCACTTCATTATTTCAACGAGTTCATTCAAACACCATGTTGAAGATGCATAGTTTTCTGAGAACACAACCAAAAATAAAGCGGATGCTTTAATTGCTTTTTCTAGTTCTTCCCAAACCTCTTCTCCTTTTTCGATTCTATAGTCTATGTAGGTTTCGATGTGGTTTTTACACAAAGCCGCATGAAGAAAGCTTGTAAAATTGGTGCGAGTATCCTCCCCTCTAAAACTGATAAAAACATCGTGTTTTTTGAAAGGAGAAGAAGAAGAAGAAGAAGAAGCCATAACTATCTTTGAATGTTTATGCTTTGGTTGTGGAAGATACAGACTACTACAATAACATTGTCTTGAACTTTTATATTTATGATATTGGTAACATCACGCTTTCTTTTTCAAGTTAATGTTGAATAGTTTTTTTTTTTTTTTTTAATGAATAAACTTAATTTAAATCTTCAAAAATTTCGTGGCATAATTTAATCACCGAAAAAGATGATATCTAATTAGTCTATGATATTTTTTATAGGGTTAAATATGTTTTTGGTCCCTATAAATATATCAACTTTTTGTTTTAGTCCCTCTAAAATTTTCCTACGATTTTTAGTCCCTATAAAATTTTCAATCTTCACTTTTGGTCCCTCTTTTAAAGTAAACTCATATGTAGAATTCATATTATTTAATAAAACTTTCCAGAAAAATTAAAAATATTATAAGAATCACTCCAAAAAAAATTCAGAATTTTTTAACAAAACATGAATTTAATATGAATTTATATATTTTTTACAGTTAAAAATTCATATTTAATTTGTGTTTTGTTAAAAAATTCTAATTTTTTAAAGGAAATTTTTTTAGAATATTTTACATATTTCTGCATAATTTCATTAAAAAATAGAAAAATTAAATTAAAAATAGGGACCAAAAGTAGTGATTGAAAATTTTATAGGGACTAAATGTTGAAGGAAAATTTTAGAGAGACTAAAACGAAAAGTTTACATATTTATAGAGACCAAAAACATATTTAACCCTTTTTTATATAAGAGATAATAAATCTTTTATTTTTTTTAATTACACAGGGGCTAGTTTAAGTCCCATATAAAAATTTGAGAGATAAATTTCATACTATTTATCATGAGACAGAAATGGGAATTGTTTTTGTTGGCAAAGTCTATGGTACACCCAAAATATTTAAGTGTACAGGTACATCAAATTCTTAAATTAATAGTTAAATGAGTAGTTTTTTCTACTGAAAAATATAATTTTTTTATCATTTATAATTATAATAACTAAGCTTATTTACCAAAAGCACAATGAAATAAAATTGATTTATTTTTAAATTTTTATCACTCATAATAGAGAAAATTGATTATTTTTTACAATAATATGTAAAAAGTTTACTATAATTCTTATAAAAATGAAATTATGTTTTTTCTTATGAAATGATACTTTCTAAAATATAAATGCCAACAAAGAGTTCTTTACTTCATAAAAATAGTCGTTATCCTTAAATAAAAAAAAGTCGTTAATTTATAAATACAAAACACAAGAGTATCGATACACTTTAATCTACGAGTATACAGTATAACGTCCTTGATTTTTTCTTCTCTTATCAAGTTGACAGAAATGTTAGCTTTTTCACACCTATCACATCTCACCCATGTGATCAGAACAACATTTTCTTGTATGATAATCCCCACCAGGACTACCCTATGTCTCGCTTTTACTTAGTCGTAGCTTCGTAATGGCCACACGTTCAAAGTCCAATTGTTATGCATCTTTCCTTCACCTATATTGGTTGGAATATATTCTTTCTACTATGAATGTATCGTCCAAAAACATTCAATTTTGTGTTTATTGTTTATTGTTTAATGGGTTTTGTTAATTGGGTATGTGGAAAAAATTAGCTTGTAAAAATGATGATGCTATGAATTTGTTCGAAACCAACACTCCTTAATTTTTTTTTTGCATTATCCATTACCACTTGCACTTTACTCTCTAGTTGCACCCTGTACTTTATAATATCGAAATCAATATATATTTACCTCTTGGACTACATGCATATGCAGGAAGAAGTTGAAGCTAATGCCTCTCTGGGGAAGAGTGGAAGAAATTTGACTGTAATTGCACTTGAATTTAAACTGAAGAAAACTGGAAATTTGGTTTATCTTACTAATGAGGGTCGTGAAATTAGAGACCCAGCTCTCTTATTAATAATAAGCCCTTAAAAAATACAATTTTTTTAAAAGAAAAATATAAATAATTTTTTTTTCAAATAATTATAATATTTGTTGTTATATGTAGGCCAGTGGCGGAGCCACGTACCATTGAGAGGATGCACTTGCATCCCCTGACTTTTAGAAATTACTCCTAAAATTTTGATTTTTTTTCCACTATGAACCTCCTGGCATTTTTACTCTGCACCTCCTTACCAACTCTCATAAGGCTGTTGGATTGCTTCCACATTCTCTTGCTAGAGTTTGTACCCTTTTGACTCTTTTTTGTTCACTTTTTTGCAAATTGTACATATCAAGTGATAAACTATAGGAAACATGGACATAGGCATGCTAGGCTCTCAAATCAATTTTACCTTTTAATTTTATCTTTAAGAAGCATTTTCCTTTTACATTTACCTTAAATTTTGCTAAACTCCGGTTTGTGAATTGTTCTCATATGCAAATTATATATTATTATTATGGGTAGAATATATGTCAGTTAATAATTCATAATTATAAGAATATATGTGTAGTTGTGTAATTTTTATTAGTAATCAAAGTTGAAGAGCTTGACAAAAGAAAGCGATCATTTAATTTATCAACTAGATGAGAACATTTTTAATGTTATTAGAGTTTTTCTTTTTTTTGAACAAGTATTAGAGTTTTTCTTTAACAACAAAAGAATCAATATCTTTAAAAAATGAAGAATAAATATATTCACGACTAAGTTCACATGCAAGGATGAAGCACATGTGAGTAGTCCGCATCTAGTATATTATATGATTTTGGCAGGGTCGCCCTAAGTATGGTTGGGAGAGCAGCAACTTAAGACACCATTTTATTAAAGACATTAAAATTATTATTTTTACTTAGTAATTAGTATTATATAGAAATATTTATTAAATTGCTTTGACTAATTATATTGACAAATATTTTTAGAGAATTTTGATTATGAATGAATATTTTGCAACAAAAAGTACAAGAAAAAAAAACATTGGAATAATTATAAAGAACACAATTTTATTGATTAATAAGGACACAAAAAATCTACGAATCGACCTTAGATTTTGGATGTAAACATTTAGCTTTTTTTTTTTTTTTTTTTTAAGAATTTAGCATTGTGTCTGTTATAGGTGTTAGTTTTGGCATAAGAATATTATATATATATATATATATATATATATTATAATAATTATTAATTAATTAAAATTTTAAAAGTTTGAACCCTCTGATCTTGGGTCCTGACAACGCCACTGATGTAGGCGAATACAAGTGCTCTAGAAAAACAAGAAAAAAAGAAAGTAATATTGTACTTTCATTTGTAAATATGGAGGCCTTGAGGAGGGAACTGAATGGAAGGAGAATAGAAAGTAGTGATGACATATAGACCTCAAATCCATCAAAATTAGGCCCAAAAGAGATAAAAGAAAAATACAATTAAAAAAAAAAAGGACATTTGCTATATATGGGAATTGAACGCACAACACTACCATAGTTAAGGCCGCACCTTTTGTCTTGTAAATGTTTCTATGCTATGTCTATATATTAAAATTTCAATGCATTATATATTAAAAAAATATATATTTTGGACCACAAAATAGGGGAGGCCCAACTCTATAGAGTTGTTTGCACCTCCCCATGGTCGGGTCTGTTACTCATGCTACCTTCTATAACATGGCCAGCTTACCATTTCCTAAAATTGAGCTCTGGTGGGTCTTTTTATTGTCAACTACACATTTTGTGACCAGGCATTTTAGAAACATGGAAAAGTGAAGAATCTTTTATCCACAATTTGGTTATTTTATCCTTCTCAATCTCCACTTCCATTAGTCAACTCCAAGCTTTAATCATTGGATTACATACAAGTGGTTTAAATAAACATTTACTTGACTTTTTATTTGTTATTATATTTTTAGGACATTCCTTGAGCTTGTAAGAAATGGACCATTGCCAAGTTTTTTATCAGAAGTATTGTTTAAGGATCTCAAGTTGCTATTATTGTTTTTTAGTAGTTGCTATTATTTAAAACCTAAAGTATTTTTCAACCTAAAATATTTTTATTCTTTTACACTAGACCACTAAAGTATTTTTATATCATTGTTTTTTAAACCTAAAGTATTTTTATTCTTTTACACTAGACCACTAACTCAATCGAGATTTGAAGTAGTCTTAGAAAGTATATTCAATCTAGATTTGAAGTAGTCTAGAATTTCTGAAACAACTTATGAGAAAGGAAAAATAATCTATATGAATTCATTCATAGAATTTTTTTTAAGGAAAATGTAAATGCACATGTTAAAAAGTTCAAAAAAGGAGTTTTTAATTGAAATTGTTAGGTTAGACATCGTGATCAATGTTTATTCAAACCTCAATTCCTCGTCTTTTTTTCAGTGTCTAATAATTATTTTCATTTCGTCTATCTATCTTAAAAGAAAAATTAAAAATGATGCATTCAACATTTTGAAACTCTAGAAATTGATTTTTATACATAAAACTTATCATATACTTCCTTTTTTTTTTTACTTCTTAACAAATGTACTTATCTATATAATCTTTTTTTTTTTTTTAAATTACCATGTTATTGGTACAAAATTTCCACCGTGTTACCGATGATTAATTATCTCTATTGGGGAACTTGTGGGACACACAAAGTGTGTTCTGACCTTCCAATCAATTTCTTTTTTCTAACGTAAGAGCAAGAAATCGAACGTATTTAAGGGTCAAAATCATTTATCACTTTGATTAATTGCATTTTATTTTACGAATTTTAAAGCTTAAAATTGAAGAGTTATGGAAAAAAGATCATTTCGGATTCTTAAATCCGGATAAATCTGCAATATTCTAACAATTTCGAAAAACTAATTTCGGACCAGGGATAAAATTGGAAAAAAAAAATAGAGCGCGCGAGGAAAGGCATAGCGTGGAAAAAGTAAATCTCAACAAAGATTTATGCTTTTGTCTAGTTCTTTGCTCTATGGGTTGTTCAAACTCATGACCAGTTTTTAAATCCAATAAAGATAAAATAAGTTGTCTTAATTCAATCCCCTGTTTTTTAACAAATCCAAAACACCAAAAAAAAAATTAATATATTTTATCAAAAAAATCTTGGTGATACTAAGCGTTGCATCTATGTTGCTAACAAGCCGACTTTAGTTTTTCCTCTAGGTTATCTCTTTCATTGTCTTTATTGAGAGGTGGTTTTGGGTCAACTTTTGACCCGAAATCACTCTATTTATCTTTTTCTCTATTTCAATCTAAATAAGTGTTTTTCACATAGCTCTAGTTTTTTCTCCTTCATGATTTCGTCGGTGCAGCGTAGAGTTCATCGTCTTGCGCAATGTTGTTTGGTTTTCCGTTTTGTTGTTGTTTTCATTTGGTTTCTATTGAAAAATCGACTATTCCATCAATGATTTGGGTGTCACCGTTGCTGATTTGGAGGCATATGTACTATGGACATTTTAATTTTATCATATTATTTGTAGGTATTTTGCTGTTGTATGGTATTGACTTGGATGATGTGAGTTTCTTCGCATGATGTTGATTCGAGTGTAGCTCAGTTGATAAAGATATTGTACATAATATATGCAACGACTAGGGTTTGAACCACACCCCATTATTCATCTTTTTGTTTTTGAAAGAACCCCATTTATTCATTATAAAAGGCTACCTGACATGGTTTTGATTCTCCTATGTTAATCAGGTATTCCTTAGCTAATTTTAAATTTATTTTAAGGATAAAAAAGGTTGAAACAATGATCTATCTTTCATGTTTCTCTTGCATTAATTTTTTTCCAATAAATAAATTAAATGTTAATTTTTATGTTTTTTCCGGTTATAAATATATATTTAATTCATGTTTTGTTAGATAATTCTAATATTTTTGGGAGAGATTTTTATAATATTCTAAACTTTCCTGCAAAATTTCTTTCGAAATTCCGATCGATAATCATGAATTTGTTCATCATATAGTCGGCCTATATTATTAGTCCATAGTCCAACAAAAGTCAAACTTGTCAAAACATAGAAGTTTGTTCTTCACACGACCTATCCTAGTCGAATAACGATACTTCATTCAACCTGATGTCAGATAATTTGGTTTTTTGGTATGATCCACGAAAATGGAAACAGATAATGAATACAATTGAACAAACGAAAGCCATAAGTGACGTGAACAGCACCAGTTACAATCCAAAGCTCACATTTACATTCTTTTCATAAGCTATTATTGAGAGCTGAAGAACATAAGCTGAAACCAACTTATAGAGATGACATAAGCCTAACAATTGCTTATAACATTAGAAAAAGAAAAACCGACTAGAAATTGAATCGATGAGACATCTAAGTCATGATTCAACTAGTTCAATCGGTTCAATTATTGCCTGCATGTCTTTACATAAGCTGCAACAGAATTTTATAACATGAGGTCTCCGCCAAATCCAATATGCAAGAGTTCTTCAAGTACACCCCTGTTCAAATTTTCAAACATAATTTCAAGTTAGTGATTTCAATTATTAATGTGTTATTGAAAAATTTGAAAAAGTGCGAAGTAATTAATCCACTATCTATTTTTAATAACAAGCAATTTTCCCTAAGATACCTTAAGTCTTCTGTTTCTGCTGTTTCCAGATTGGGAAGAGTTCCATAGACACTTTGCTGAAAATTCATTGCTGGTGGAACTGTTTCTTCTTGCTCATCAGATTTAGAACCCTCCACTGTGTGAGTTTCCTTACTTGTCTCAGATTCACATCCTTCTTCTTCCTCGACAACTTGACCTTCTGAGGAATATATCCATCGAAAACCACACTCTTTTATCGCTGCTTCCATATTTTCTTCAGTACGAGCAGCGAAGAATTTAAATGTAAGTTTTGGATTGTGAATGGCACTCATGTCATTGGCTTTTATTTCTTTGATTGCTTCCATTATTTGCTCGCAACATTGTTTATCATACCATAAAAACAAATGATCCGACCTTATGGTAATTGAAAAAAAAGGATTAAACATAACACTTTCACGTAGAAAGAAACTTTTTATACTAATACATTCACCGCAAGTGGTTTCTAAGTAGCAATCACATCCAAGACTTGCACCATCTCCAATGCAAACTTGAGAAAAAACCAAGTAGAAAATGAAACCCAAATGATCACTAGGAGGAAGTTCAATAGACACCAAAGTTTGTGTAGAATGGTAATGGAACCAGTCTCCATTTTTAAAATTTCCAGCTGGTAACATGTAGCAAATCTTACCTTTTATTAAAGTGTCCCAAATATAAGAGTCATCATGTAAATCATTGTAACCATCATCATCATTATTATCTGAAGCTGCTTCTTCCTTGTTTTCTAATACATCTGCTGGTAGTAGTGGTTTTGCTCCAAGTTCAATCCTTGCAATGGCATCTTTCAAAATGGAAACAAATGAATGTCGGTCCAATTCTATGCAGTTAGGGAGGAGAAAAGTAGACTTATTTTGGTGTTTTTTGGTTTGTTGATTTGTTGAATTCAACACATTATGAAGAGATTTACAGTACCAAACATAGAACCACTGAATTGATTGTGGAAGAGAAGGTATAGATTGAAGCATTTTACAATAACGAGCTTCAAGAAACATGAGTCTTGGAAGACAATTAATGCTTTCAGGTAAGCTTATGATAGGACAGCCAATTAGATATAAAGACTCCAATAATGATAGCAAGGAGATGCTGTCTGGGATTTCAGATATATTGTTACAATCATAAAAAGTTAAACTTTTAACATACCTGAAGCAAGGGCTTGGGAGTACTTTATGCAAGGTGGTAAAAGTGTCTTGCTCATTCATCGTTGAGCCAGAAAATTCGATATTGTATGCAAAGTTTTCTGGAAGATCCACAAGACTCTCAGAGATGTGAGAAGAAAAATATATCCAGGTTGTGGTTATGGAAGGATCATTATTGTTTTGGGGCATTGATATGAACTCTTGGAGATTGTAACAACGGTCTGCTAAAAGGCTCGCCTGAGATTGTGAACGAGTGCTGCTGTAGAGGCTCTCAAGTGACTTACATCCACTCACATCTAACCATTCAAGCTTTGGGAGATTGAAAATAGATGGGTCAACATGAGAGATGCTTTCACAATTTCCAAGATCTATACCATAAAGATTTGGGGCATTGGAAAATTTTGGACACTCTATTAAGTGTGCAGACCAACGAAGGTCAATTCTCTCTAAACTCGGCAAATTCTGTAACAATATATAATGGAAGAATAAGTTAGCATATGATTTTTCCTAATATTGGAAATATTCAATATTTATTGAAATAGATTTCGCATTTCTCTTATTAATAGATAAACAAGAACATAACAGATACATCATACCTGTGTTCCGTTCCAAAGTTTTTCCAGGTTGCTATATGGAAGGTGAAGTTCAACAAGATTCCATGGAGAAAAATTTGATGGTAGATAATTTAATGGATATGCACTCCATTCAAAACTTCTTAAGTTATTAGGCAAAAAATCGAGGCCCTCTGGGAGATGCACATAATTAATTCCCTTAACATCTCGATTGTGGTATTTGAAAGCAAGTAATCTTAGGTTTGGCATTTTTGTGAATGCTTTGGAGCTCAAATTTATGCGAGTAATTTGATCCATATCTAAGCATATGCTTTCAACTGCACTAGTCCCCTGATAAATGAAAATTAGAATCAACGTTAGTACTTTGTGGTAAGTTGCAGTTATATATATATATATTTTATTTTATTTTTTGGATTTCAAGTCAAAGTATATATCATTCTTACATTATTGTTTGTCAACACATCACAAATTTCACTAGCATTCCACAATCTACTGCGTTGTCCAGGGTTTTTGATAGATTCTTCACGAACAATTTGCCTACCCATTTCTTGTAACAAGTCATGCATCTGTATGTCATTGGTTGAAGTAATAGTTACAAGAGCCTTGTTTAAAAGGTTTCTTATTCCAATATCTGCAAAGAAATCACACACATTTAATATTTTCGTTACTCTGCTGCTTCTTCCACAACCTTTGAAAAAACATGCAATGTCTAGAAATATATCTTTTTCTGTATCATCTAATTCATCATAGCTTAACCTCAACACCTTTTGAATTTCAGCATTGGGAATTTTCTTTAGTTTGTTTAAAGCACTATTCCATTCTTTTTTACTTTTTGTACGAAGAAATGAACCCAGAACTTTCAAAGCCAAAGGGTTGCCTTCTGTATAAGAAACTACATTGTTTGATATCTCCTCATATCCTTCATTGGGAAGGATTTTGTTGAAAGCATTCAAACTAAACAACCTGATGGAGTTTTGAGAATTCATTTTCTCAACTTCATGAATTTCGTCAATTCCTCCTCCCGTCAACACATACTTATCTCTGGTTGTCACAATGACTCTGCTACCAGCTCCAAGGCAATCATGCCCTGCTCCAATCAAATTATTTAGAAGTTCTAAAATACGAACATCATCTAGTACAATGAAAGCTTTCATGCGTTTGAGTCTTTTCATAACCATAGATGATATTACTTTAGGAGTCTCAATATGAAGATCTTCCCCTAGTAGCTTAGAAAGAAGTCTGTTGTATGTGTAACTGAGCCCATGTCTCTTTGATTCTTCTGTGACATTTTCTAAGAAGCAACTACCTTCATATCTGGAAGATACCTTCTGAAATATGGCAGCAGCAAGGGTTGTCTTTCCTATGCCTCCCATGCCCCAAATTCCAATAGTTCTAACTTCTCTTGAGTCATCTTTTAAAAATGATTCAATGCTTGAATAGTCTTCATCTGGTATGAACAAACATCTAAGCTCATTTGTATACTTTTGATTCAATTTTTGGAGAACTGCTTTGATGATGTCTCCAATCAAGTCAGATTCAGTCCTAAAATATAAGAATACGATAAATGTTAGAGTATAAAAGGATTCTATAAATTAGTTAATAATTAGAGGATACAATATAATTCAAGAAAATTTGTATCCATTTTATAACCAAGAAAGAAATAGCAAGTAGAATAATAAAAATTATCATCCCTATATTTGTAAGAAACAAATCATTTAAAAATGTAATATATTCGTATGATCATAACTACTTATAATTGGATGTGATTTGTTAAAAGTATAGAGTTTAAAAGTAACAAATAAAAAACTAAACTCATGAAAAATACTACATATCCTTCCATAAAAAATTCAAGCTGTATCTTTTTAGATATTTTTTGTCATGCTAATCATATAATTTTCATTTTTATCCTTTTTTTTCTTTATGTAAACCAGAGTGCGGACTTTATATCCGTTTTTGTCGATAATTTTTTTCTTTTTTTTTTGACAAAATAATTGGTTATAAAATTTTATTTGTTAGAATTAGTAGCGGAGTAGTAAGTGCTTGTCTAGATCGGGAAGGGAAATTATTGGTCCTCACATTTAACAATCTCTCGTGTGGAGTTTATTATGAGGCAAGCGAATGTAGTTGCACATGAGTTAGCTGAGACAGCTACTTCTTCACCTAGCTTCCATATTTATAATGATGTAAGGTTTTGTATAAACGATTTGATTGCTAATGAACTGCTGTAAGCGTATTTTTCTATATAAAAAAAAGGCTAACTTACATCAAAGGTCCCTTAAGTTATTTAATTAAGGTTTTTCTATCATGTGCAAATTTGCACATGATAAGAAGTTTAAAATAGAAACTTTATATTGGAACTTGTACATTTAATATTAAATATAAATTTTTTGAATAAATAATTGTTGTTTTTCAAGAAAAAGTTAATACTCTTAGTTGTTTTAACATGTGCAATGCTGCACATGTTAAACAAACCCATTTAATTATAATAAATTGGTCCTTTAAAAAAAAATCATACTATTTAGGTCCTTTAAGTTAATGAACTGTTAAGAAGTTGGTCCTTTTAAGTGTTTTTTTGTACCAATTAGGTCATTTAAGTTATTTAACTGTACAAATTAACGGAATTTCAGATCTTGAAAACGTAAGATATTAGGGGTCTAAAAGTTACAATTAAATAAATTAAAGAACCTAAGTGTTACAGAAAATACTTAGAGCTACCTTATTACAATCAATTAACTTAAAGATCTAAGCGATACGAAAAAAAACTTAAAACAAATTTGTTACAATTAAATAACTTAAAATCTCCGTAATTTAAGCTTTATTAAAATAAAACATTTTTATCTTTCTCCCCTGTATAAGAGGAAGCTCCAATTCATCATTTATATCATAATTTTTTTATAAAAAAATAAAAAAGTAACTTAGTGGTGGGAATGATCCTTAAGCATTAGAATTTGCAAAAGTAGAAGCAAAGAAAATACCTATATGTACTTGAATCAAAGCCAGATAAATTGGCTACTTCAAAGAGAGCATTCTTCCACCTTTGAATCTTATCTTTGCCTTGTTTCTTTTGTTTCGCCAACGCCGTGTGGTAACTCCCTGTCTGCTTTCGGACATGTGAAGGTTCTATACGGTAGAACACAGGAATAACAACAACGTTGTCTTCGTCATTTTTTTTGCACTTCATTATTTCAACGAGTTCATTCAAACACCATGTTGAAGATGCATAGTTTTCTGAGAACACAACCAAAAATAAAGCAGATGCTTTAATTGCTCTTTCTAGTTCTTCCCAAACCTCTTCTCCTTTTTCGATTCTATAGTCTATGTAGGTTTCGATGTGGTTTTTACACAAAGCCGCATGAAGAAAGCTTGTAAAATTGGTGCGAGTATCCTCCCCTCTAAAACTGATAAAAACATCGTGTTTTTTGAGAGGAGGAGAAGAAGAAGAAGAAGCCATAGCCATCTTTGAATGTTTATGCTTTGGTTGTGGAAGATACACACTCCTACAATAACATTATCTTGAACTTTTATATCATGATTTATGATATTGGTAACAACACGCTTTCTTTTTTCGAGTTAATGTTGAATAGCTTTTTCTTTTTCAGACCTATCACATCTCCCCTATGGGATCTGTCATCTGAGTACAAAATTATATCCCCACCACTACCCTTTGTCTTACTTTTACTTGTCCTTGTTTTCACTCGTAACTCTTTCACTGTATGTTAACATGAAGCTTCGCAATGGCCACACGTTAAAAGTCCAATTGACTGTACTTCCATAGACATTATTGTTACCTATAGATTGCACATGTTGGTAACGTGCACAGTTAGATTTAGAGCATCAGGTGAAATATCAAAATCCATTAAAAAAAAAAACTTTGATAATGATTATAAATTAGCTTGTAAAAATGATGATGCTATGAATTTGTTCGAAATCAATTCCTTAATTTTTTTTTTCATTATCCATTACCTATTGAGTCGGTCATGGTTGTAAAACTTTGATGCTATGAACATGGTTCTCACTTCCTCGTCGTTCATGTGCTTCATCCGGATGAACCGCATAGTTCCTGTTGAGTCGGTCGATGCTCAACACCGTCCACCCTCCTTGTGTCTTTGTGGTTGAATTGACGGTTGATTTGATCCAGCTGATCATTTAACCCGGAGAAGGTGACATCAGTGCGAATCCTGAACATATGAAGTGGTTTTCCCTATTGTAGTAAACTGCAGCTAGCTTGGTGTTCGGATCAATGACATAAATTTCCATGGTTTCTTGTGTGTGGTTTATTGCTTATAACAGGCACTCTTATTTATAGATGTTCATAGCCGTTGTGGACCACATAAACTGTTGGTGCAATGAGGATCACACAAAAAAAATTGTCCTGAACTATTTCAGATTGTATAATCCGAAATATCCACCACCCTACGGAAAGTACATTGTTTATCTCATTTACACCCATATTGAAGCATTTCGGATTATATAATCGTTGCATATTTATTTATAGAATTGTGTACAATATTTTATACTAACGAAAAGACTTTGAAAATTATTAACTATGTTTTTTTATGAAATTTTGAATTTAATTAAAACTAAAAATATAAATGTTTGTTGTTTTTTTAGTTATAAGAAATCAAACTAAACATGATTATCTATTTCAATAACACCAACAATATAACAAAAAATATAATCTAAATTCTATTTTTGATGACATCAACAACAATCCTTATTATAAAAAAAATTGTTTAAGGGTATAATTAAGATAATAAAAAAATAAATATAAATATACTTTTATATATATATATATATATATATATATATATATATATATATATATATATAAATCCGTTGACACCGAAAGTCTTTTGACTTACACCAAATCTCAATCACTCATATGACTTAATCCTGTGGTGAATAATACACCTCACTCTAAAAGTTTATACATGCAAACACATATCTTTTCTCCTCTTTCTCAAACTTGTTTTTTGAGATCGGAAACTTGCGGTTGCGATTGGATCTTGTCACAGACACGGTTGTTTGGAATCGCCATTAAAATTCACAACCATGTGATATTTCCGATTAAACATTCAGTGGTAACCACATGCATCATGATACCCATATACGAGGATAACAAAAATGCAAAAGGGCAAAGGGGTGTCAAATAGAAAAAGTGAATTTAAATTTTAAATTACGTTCTGTTCATAAAATTGAATTAATCTCATGATATTTTCACCAAAATGATAAACAAGTTGAAGATTTGTTAAAACCGAAAAAACATGATATATTGAAGGAATTAAGAGATCAGCAAGACTTGAAGGTAGTAGTTGTTGTCTACGTGCATCAATAAACACAAACAAAAAGTTTATTCATCAGAGAAGAAACCAAGAAACCGCTTCAGAAGTTTTCCAATCGGAGAAAGAAGTGATCGCATGTTCAGACTCTAATTTTGCCAAGTTTTTATTTACACCTAACTGATTCTATAGATATATATTCATATCGTTTCTTACATTTTTTAATATTTAAATTAACTCTTATCTATTTGTGTTACATGTGTTATTTATATTGAAAATTCAGGGCATTTTTTAGAAAGAAAAATTCATCCAAAAATGCTGAAAGGTATGAGTGTTCAAAACCGAACCAATCCAAAAGAAAAACCGCAAACCGAATCAATCCAAACCGAAACCGCAAAAAACCGCATATGGTTCGGATGTATTCGAATCGTTTTTTTACTAAAACTAATGGTTTGGTTCGGTTTGCGGTTTTGATTTTACCAACCGATCACTAAACCGCAATATAAGAAGAACATTAATTAAATATATATCACCTAGACCAATACTCATAGAAATTCAATGGAAACTTTAATAAAATGACATTTTTTTTCTTGTTAAGTTTTTTCTTTGCTTTTTCTATCAAAAATGTATTTATGTGCTACTTGAACTCTCAAAGAATGATAAGAAAAATTTAGTCTTTTGTATTTCTTACAAAATATGATTACTTTTTATGCACGTTTTAATTTGGTCTACGTTGTTTAGAACATTGTTCGATGAAAATATAATGGTAATGTTGGATAAAATTTAAAACATTGCTGAAAATATGTTGTGTTTTAGCTTTTTAATTTGATTTTAACGGTTGGAAACAAAATAAAATTGTCTAAAAAACCGCATCAACCGATCCAATCCAAACCGCATTGATTTGGTTCAGATTTTATTTTAAAAGTCAATCGAACCATGTTTGAGGTTGAACACTTGATATACAATCAGTGGTGTTCACAATACAAATCAGATACAAACTCTTAAGACTCTAGAATTTCTAAAATATGAAAGATGCTAAGAAATTCTAAGTGAACTATGATGTGAAAACAATTTCAGCAGAGTTTTGACACTTGTAAAATTGTTCTTGAGTCTCTTACAATCTTCAAGTCTTCACTCCTTTATATAGAGGTGTGAAAGATACGTTGATGATTGTCAGCACATCAAAAAGAGTCGTTGTTGAAGCTTGATCATCACCAACGATTTGTTGCTTGATTTGGTTGTTGTCCTAGGAGAGAATAATTTCAAATTAATTCCATGTTTGGAGAACAACCAGAGTAGACACAACTATAGATAGTACTATTCCAGCCAAGGTATTGGAGTTGTGGTTGTACAACTGTACTTTGTCATTTTCCTGCGCTCTTCAATGGACAAGCATCCAATGCCTTCCAATTCTTCTGAAATAGTTGTTGTTCCAGGCTTCTATTCCCTCTACAATGATGTGTCTTCAGAATAACAAACTTTAACTAACTGTAGTTTCCAGTCTTCAAACTCTGATGAACTTCAGCTTCTGAGGATCTTCATATGCCTGATGACGTCAGCTTTTGGCAGTCAGCTTCTGATGGTCCTCAGCTGTCTTGCAACACAAGCTTCCTTTGTAAATTCCATTGCTCTCTTTTGTTCATTCAGAATCAATACTTGAAATTAATGACTTGTAAATTTTTGTCTATGGTCATGCACACTTGAAAAAATATTAGCATATCCAATCGACATTTTAATATTTTGTTATCATCAAAACTTAAGGTGACAATGTTAAACACATTTTATTCCAACAATTTTTAGGGTCAGTCGATACGCGCCGCTACTTGCAATTGACTACTATAGTAAAAAGTAACCATAGACCCCAATATTCCCCATTATCAATGATTTAACCTTTAAACTTTAAAGCCAAACCTAGTAAACCGTTATTGCAATAACTAGAAATCAGATTATTTTTTGGTACAAAAAATAAATAAATAAATCAGATCATCAAAAGAAACAATATTAGGACACATGACCAATTGGGGTAGAGGAGAAAAACTGAATCACCCCCTTCTGGTGGATGAAGGAGAAAAATCTAGAGTTGTAGGTAGAAAGAGTTGTTTCTCTTTCTTTACAAAAGAAAAAAAGAAAGAGTTGTTTCGTGCTATCGTAAACTCGTCCTCTAAAAAACAATACTAATTTATTCACCTATGCATTTCATCACTTGGAATCCCCTAGGGTTACGCGCAACACAGTTAAGGTTCATCACCTGGAACACCACAGAGAAGAATTACACTCGCATGGCGAAGATGAAAGAGACGTTATATCTTCCTTCTGAATTAATCATTCAAATCCTGCTGAGGTTGCCGGTGAAGTCTCTTTTATGTTTCAAATGCATTTGTAAGTCATGGTTATCTCTTATCTCTGATCCACACTTTGCAAATTCACATGTTGATGTTTCCGCAGCAAAAATTGTGTCCATATCAAGAACTCGACCTCTTGCTGAAATTCGCTTTATAGATTTTGAAACATCCATTAACCATGATTCTGTTTCGCTGGACCATAGTTTTCTACTTCCAAAAGGTTATTTTTTTTATGAAATTAAAGGTTCGTGCAGAGGGTTTATATTATTGAATTGTTTGACAAACCTCTACGTATGGAATCCATCCTCTAGATTTCACAAAGAAATAAAATTGTCTCCTTTTGCTTGCAAATTTCTTGCATATAATCCACGTCATCTTCTAGGTTTTGGTTATGACGGATTAAGAGATGATTACTTGGTCGTTTTATTGTCCTATGATCCAACCTTAGTGAAAACTTCATCGTATTTAGAATTTTTCTCATTGAGAGATAATAAGTGGAATGAAATTGAAGGTCCTCACATCACTTATTTGAATGCCACGGCTAATCGCAAAGCAGGAGGATCATTCTTTAATGGGGCTATTCATTGGTTGGCTTCTCCTTATCATAAAATACCATTGGAAGTTATTGTTGTCTTTGATTTAATGGAAAGGAAATTGTTAGAGATACCTCTTCCAGATGATTACGACCATGGTCCAGAGCATTATGGTTTGTGGGTATTTGGAAAATTTCTCAGTCTATGGAATATGAATTTTGATAATCGGACAGTTGAAATATGGGAGATGAAAGAATACAAACAACAATCATCTTGGACTAAGACTCTTGTAATTCCTATTGACAATGACATACCTTGGTTTTCCCCCGTATACTCTACAAAAAGTGGTGATATTATTGGAACTAGTAATATTGGTCTTGGATTGGTGAAGTATAATAATAAGGGACAGCTGTTAGAGTATTTCGCAATGAATTCAATTGCATCTGAAGTGGCCATGTATACAGAGTCTCTGCTTTCACTCCCTGGTGGACCATGATGAAATTTAACAAGATGGCAAAAAATCACAAAGAATGAGGTTTTGAAATATTCTCCTTCTTCATTTTCTTGATATTTATAGTAATGTTGTATTATATTAATGTGATTGACTGCATTTGTAATATGCTTACATGAAATGTTGACAGCTTTGTCTGTATGATTCACTTTTATTTATGCATGTCTCAGTGCTTGAAACTCTTTTTAATGATATGATAATTTATGGATTTTGTGGCAAAAGGAAGGTTCCTCTAATTTCATTGGACTCTATTAACTTTGGACCTTTTATGGTTCCTTCATTTACATTTTGATCTACTTGATGATTGGTTCTTATTGTCTCATCCATGATAAGCTAACAATGCATGTTTGGATTGCCGGTGAGATTAGCAAATATCACGGTGGCGCCATAATCTTGTTGAAGCTACACACAGTTACTTAACTTAGAGAGAAAAATTAAATGCATTTTACATAGAATGTGCAATATATAATGGAATTGAGGTTGCGATTGTGTTGCAATTGCAGCTCTGATGGCATACTAGATATCTCAAAAACCTATATGTTGTGACTTGTGAGTGAAAGGGGTTTACAAGCATGTGATCTTCGGGTCGATCTCGAAATCAAGCGTATGAAAATAATTCTATAGGAAGAGGTTCTAGATTTGGATTGTCAGAACCTAGAAAATATTTCTTAGAAGAATAGTCATTTACGAAATACTTTGGAAATTGGTTCCTAATAAACATATGACTAGTGGATACTTAGGGTTTATTGCATTCTTGTTGCAGACAATATGTATTCTTCAACTGCCTTTGCCATTCCCACAAATGTGCAACTTTAAATTTTCGGTTAAATTTCTAGTTGATATCTCATAGAATAAAATCATACTGTGTTCACCTGCTCCTGAAACCTTTTGGTCTGTCCCTTATATGCTTATGTAAAGGGCCACTCTGAGTAGCTTCAGCTAGAGCGCTATAGCACAGCAAAATTTTAACAAACCGCTATTGTTTCGCTATATGTGTTTAGTACAATGTGTTGTAAAATAGCAGCTATAGCACAATAACGTAATTGACTTTAAATGTAGAATTATTTTCCGCGATCTGCAATTGACAACACTGATATTATAATAATTCCAATAATCGTATTACACTTCTTTATTTAGTTTGCTTTCATTTGAGTACGGTTCCACTGAACTCGAATCCTATATTTTTCTGACACATTTATTTACTTGTTTGCAATGAGTGTTTATATGAATATTGATCACTAGTACAATATTTGATTGAGTTGTTTGCAACATATTTTATTTTTGCAGGTTGAAGAATCATTTTCCTTCTCAGACTGAGTGCACAGCATCCAACCTTAGCGTAACTTTTTTTTGGAGCTTCTGGAGACCTTGTCAAAAAGAAGATACTTCAAACACTCTTTCTTCTTTATTATTGGTACCTAGGTGACTGAATTGTCATAGTATTCAGTTTTATTCAGCAGCTTGAACATTAGCTAAATGAGCTGTTGTGGATGATTTTAATGTTTGAATATTATGTTTGAGGATCTAGTTCTAATATTTATGCACAATTTTATTGTTTTTGGATATGCTCAGACCAAAATTACTTATGAATGATTGTAGAGAGTAAAAAAAAAGTTTCAGGTTTGAAAAATAATAGGCAATTGGCAAACATTTAACAAAATTCTTTCACGTTTTTCTTGACTCATTGGTACCATGACTTTGGTTCCATTAGAAGAGACTGGTGCCACTTTTTTTTTTTAACAGTAAATTTTATTTAACAACGAGATCTATGCTCAAGACGAATAGAGATCGGTGAATCAGAGAATACAAACTAAAGGCGTCGTCTATAGGCGGAACACGGGAAAATAAACACCCTAAAAGACACCTCTGGGGACAACACCACAAAAATACACGTCACCACCTACAACAGACGCCTTCATGAACACGACCACTAAAAAAACGATATCCAGCACCACCCGTCGTCACTACTCACCCCCAAAGAAAAAATTAAACTCCCAGAACTCAACACTAAAGATGAGGCGGCACATCCGAAAAGCTCATATCCGAAAGATCATTGAACTTCCATCACCTCTCGACCTCCGATCCATTGAAAGAACATCAAAAAAAGCTCAAAACCAAACTTGAGCCAAAGAACTGACTCCCAATTTTCAATTAAAAGTGATCGGTCCACCAGACTTCATGACCAAATTAGAAGAGCACACCTTACCCCCTTACCCCCGGTACACCAGAGAAACACAATATCAAACCAAACAAGATTGCAGCTAGGTGTCATCTCATTCTTATCTAAGAGCTCTTGGATAAATAATCATGAATTTGTATTGAATATTAGTTTAATGGTGAATTGAGTTGTATAAAAGTTTGACTTATGAAATCAGCTTACAACAAAAAAAAAAAAATCAGCTTACAGATTTTATCAAAACAATTACATCGCAGCATTGATGAGTAACAAGTGGAGAATGGACCTTTCCAAAAACCAAAAAAAAAAAATGAAGAATGTTGAAGCTGTCAATTACATGCTTCACCGTAAAGAATGTACCATTAAATAAACCACAAAAGATAAACATTTTGAGCTTGCGATCTATCTTTACTGCTCCATTTAGTTCACTTGTTATTCATCATTGGTACAAATCATGGAAGTAAAATCTGTAAGCTGATTATTTAACAAAATATTAATTTAATATTAATTTTTTAACACCAAAATCATAAAAAATTATATTTAATTTATGTTTTGTTAAAAAATTCTATTTGGTTTTTCATCAAAATCATAGTTGATTTTTAAGAGATTGCCATAATTTTTTGCCTGTTTTTGAAAAATTTCATTAAAAAATATGAAAGTTAGACATGAGTTAACTAAAAAGTAGGGACTAATTTCATGGATAAAATTTTTTGGATGGAACAAAAGCTTAAGAAATGTTTATCAAATATTGGTATATTTAACAAGACAATTTTCTTATTTAACCTTTGATTTAATGGTACATTCTTTATAGGCTTAAATATGTATTTGATCCTTGCAATTAGGGGTCGTTTAAAAATTGGTCCCTATAATCGCTAATCCTTGCAAACTAGTCTTGCAATCATTAATCATTTAAAATTTCGTCCTTTGACCAATTTAATCACTGTCACGTCACTAATTTGATGACGTGGCAATCACGGCCACACATGAAATTCCAATTTTGCCCTTAAGAAGAGGACAAAATATTGAAGAAAGAATTGGAAACCCAGGGGTAAAATTGGAATTTCATGTGGTGTGGCAGTGATTAAGTGGGGAGAGAGACGAAATTTTAAATGATTAATGATTGCAAGGATTAGCGATTACAAGGACCAATTTTTAAACGACTCCTAATTATAAGGATCAAATACATATTTAAGTCTTCTTTATAATGAAGCATGTAATTGGCAGCTTCAAAAATCATATACATACTACACATAAGTAAACAAAAAGTAACCTAGAAAGTTCAATTGGTTGTGTCATTTTCTGAATTGGTGATGACTATTTTTTCACTATTACTAACTTGACCAAACCCTTTCATCAAAGTATTATATTTCACAATATTAGGAGCCACGTTAGCCAACTTCAATAATTCCCCATCATCAATATTAGGAGCCACACAAGATTTCTTGTGGTTAACCAGAAATCAGATTATTTTTTTGGTCAAAAAAAAAAAACGAAATCAGATTATTAAAAGAAACAACATTTGGACACAAACTAATTGGGGTAGGAGAGAAAAAAGAAAGCGATGTTTTGTGCTATGGTAAACTACAAATAAATTTATTTTCCCTGGGCCTCGTCCTCTCAAAAACAATACTGATTTATTCACCTATATATTTCATCACCTGAAATCCCCTAGGGTTACGCGCAACAGAGTCAAGAACATGGCAGAGAAGAAATACAATCGCATGGTGAAGATGAAAGAGACGTTGTATATTCCTTATGAATTAATCATTCAAATCCTGCTGAGGTTGCCGGTGAAGTCTCTTTTATGTTTCAAATGTGTTTGTAAGTCATGGTTTTCTCTTATCTCTGATCCTCACTTTGCAAATTCGCATGTTGATGTTTCCTCCGCAAGAATTGTGTTAATTTCAAGAACTCCACCTACTGTTGGGATTCGTTCTATAGATTTTGAAACATCCATTAACCATGATTCCTTTTCACTGGACCATAATTTTCTGCTTCACAGAGGTTACTATTTCCATGAAATTAAAGGTTCATGCAGAGGGTTTATATTCTTGCACTGTTGGACAAATATCTACGTATGGAATCCATCCTCTAGGTTTCACAAAAAAATACCTTTGTCTCCTTTTGATTTGAAGTTACATGCATACCATCGACATCATCTATATGGTTTTGGTTATGACCGGTCAAGAGATGATTACTTGGTGGTTTTATTGTCCCTTTGTCCAGCCTTGGTGAAAACTTCATCAAAGTTGGAATTTTTCTCATTGAGAGATAACAAGTGGAATGAAATTGAAGGTCCTCACATCACTTCTTTTAATACCAGGGATCATCCCAAACCTTCCAAAGCAGGATTATTCTTTAATGGGGTGTTATTCATTGGTTAACTTCTCATTATCATCATGGTTTACCATTGGAAGTTATTGTTGCCTTTGATTTAATGGAAAGGAAATTGGTAGAGATACTTCTTCCAGATGATTTCAACCATGGTCTTATGTATTATGGTTTGTGGGTATTTGGAGAATTTCTTAGTCTATGGAATATGAATTTTGATAATCAGACGCTTGAAATATGGGCGATGAAAATATACAAACTGCGTTCGTCTTGGACCAAGACTCTTGTAATTCCTATTGGCAATGACATGCATTGCTTTTCCCCTATATACTCTACAAAAAGTGGTGATATTATTGGAACTGATAGTGGTCATGGATTGGTGAAGTATAATAATAAAGGACAGCTGTTAGAGTATCTCAAAATGAATCCAAATGCATCTGAAGTGGCGATGTATACAGAGTCTCTGCTTTCACTCCCTGGTGATCGTGAGCAGGTTTAACAAGATGAATGAGGTTTTGAAATATTCTCTTTCATCATTTTTTTATATTTATAGTTATGTTGTATTGTCGAATCTCAGGTCACTGCATTTGTAGACTATTTGTAACATGAGTTGGTATGTGACATGAGCTGATTCAATGTCTTGAACTATTTATTAGTTAACTAATTGTAATATGCTTACAAGAAATATTGGCTGCTTTGTTTGTGTGATTCACTGTTATTTATGCATGTCATGTGTGGCTTGATTGAGTATAAATGTATTTTGCTATCACTGCTTGAAACAGTTTTTAATGAATTTTGAAAGAGAAAGAAGCTTTTGTTCTCTAATTTCATTGCACTCTATTAAATTTGATTGAAGCTGTGTAGTTTCAGCAAAACAATGTTTATATACATCATATATTGACATATTTATTTTTGCAGGTTTAATTAACTGGAAGTTATTTGGCCAAAGAAGATGGCAAGTCAAAACAAGTTGAAGGATCATTTTCCTTCTAAATCTGTTGTTAGAAATTACAAGATATTTCCATCATTCTTTGCTCTTTTTTATGAACATTGGCTACTTGTTTCAAACTTTATGTTTCGTTTTCCCATTGATTTTTAGTTATTTAATTGCCCTACATTGTTCTTACCGACATCAATTTTTTACTATGTTGTAGTAAGATGGAAACACCAATCTTTTACTATGTTGTAATCACACACCACTTTTATGTATATATACTTTTGCAAGAGTGATCTGCCTAGTGCCTACAATAACCGAAAGAGACATCTTTGTTGGAATAAAAGAATTGGCATACTTCAGTATTGAAGTTGGAGAATGCGCTAAACAGTGTACTAGGACATTGGTTAAGCAATTAAAATAAGCAAGTAATTAATACTTGATCAAAAGTAACAGCTTATATTTCCAAGACAAAATTTCTATTTTTGAATTTCTGAACGAGTGTTTTAGGGACAGCGGTTAACAGAACCCTTGAAATTTTATGCAAAAATAGACAGACTTTATGTTAGGTCTTGTAAACCTTAATACTCTTTATCCATATTCTTCTTCCAACTCTTTTTACAAGTACTACTTATCCACATTGAGCCTTGATCCTTAAATGCTTCGAGCAATATAGTATACCTTACCAATAATATTTTTATTGGTAATAATTTATTAGGTCTAGTCCAAATTTCAAAATATAGTTCACCTTACCAATAATGTTTTTTAGGATGCAAGAATTTAAGGATGAATCGTAGATTTAAAGAGGTGCTTAATCATAAATCAATGTAAAAGAGATTTGAATTGATTTTCAAATTCAATTAGAAAATAATATTAGACGCATATACAGGAGGAAGTTAAGCCAGATTGATCAAAAAAACTTAATCAAGACAACAAAGCCAACGAGCTAAGTTTCTACTCCCAAACACAAGAGGGAATTAAGTCACCAAAATGGAAATTGAAAACAAAATTTGTATATTTCGCTTTCAACCACCAAAAAGAGAAAAGTTTAACTTTGTCGAGTCGACCATATGATACAAAATAGAAATATTTTATTTTTTTCTTCCCATATAACACAAACATACGATAACGTTATATCACAACGATGCAATACTTGTAGAAAAATCATTTAACCAACCAAATTGGAGAAGGTGATCAAAGAGAAATGCTTGACTAACTGATTGTATACCTACCCAACGCGTTACTAACGACCAAATTTTGCCAAAAAATCGTATCCCTGACATGAGTCCATCTTTGCTTCATTTCCTTTTGCTCAATTTACCTCATTTCAAGTCATACGCGCTCCTACTTCCTTTCTCTCATAATCTCACAGCTGCCTCTCTCCCTCCCGTGCCGCCACCGCCCCTCTCCCTCCATCCACCGGCGCCGACTTCTGCTCCACATCATGTCACCTAAATCATCCTCAGTCAAACATTTCTCTTCACTGTTGTTGCCGCTTCAAACTGCCATAGTTATATATTCATGCAAATCTAGTGGCTGTAAAAAATGGCGATTTTATAGCTTTGAAACCTTAAATTTCCACCAAATCTGAAATGGTTGTTTCAAATTTTGAATGGAGCTGAAATGGTTGTTTTCAATTTTGAAATATGTTAAGAGTTGCTTCATATGTTTGTTATAATGAATGATTTAGAATTTGTTCAGGAGGCAGGCTGAATCACTATTTGAAATTCATGTGTTTGCTTAATTTGGTTCAGGTGCTGGTGGTTTTTGCAATCATCAAGTCCAATGCACACGACTACCACACAATTCCAAATACAAAAAAGAACAAGTAAAATACTATGTACAGAGTTTGTAGGAAGAAGCGCATAGCCTTTATTTTTATTAAAGAATTGCTTTTTTCAAACCTTTTAATCACAATCATTGATTGTATTTTTTTCACATACCACACATCTATGACTTGAAATGGTATAAATTGAGGAAAATGAAATGGAGCAAAGATGGACTCCCCTGAAATAGATGATCCATATTTTCAATGGTAACGCAACCACTCACACACGGTTGATCATGAACATTAATAATACCTCATGTGAGCAAATTGTCTTTGGTAGTAATTCTACTACACAAAACTGCCAAGAAAAAATAGTGACTTTCTAAGGGATTGCCTTGTTCCAAATAATGTTGGTAAAATCATACCCTCCACTTGGCTCCCCTGATAATAACAACCGATAAATTCCACCGACTTGTGTACCCTTTCATTGGATCTAAGTACCATAACCACATGTCGTCTATACATAATAGAAGTTAATAGCTTATTGCACTCCCTCATTTGATCTTCCACCCAAGCCAACAGTCGTCGTCTCCATTTCCATGTCTCCCTCTCCACACCTCAACCTCAAGTGCTCATCTCAGCAACAGACGATAACTTATTCTCAGCTAGATAATAAAATAGGGAAATGCTAACCGGTGCCCCCGGGTACCGGTTAAGGGTATGAAAAAAGAAATTATATAGTAGTTAATGCATTGAAATTGTGTAATTAATTTATAATAATGTCAAAAACAGTTTCCTTTTATGATAATAATTCCCTTTTATGGTATGCTGAACCAGTGTCCCGGGGACATCGGTTATAAATGAATAGATTATCTTATTACTCTTGAAAGTTTTATGTATTTACATCCTCACGAATGAAAGTGAGAGCCACATAAATATCTCCAACATATACACCAAAGTCGGTAAATATTTGATAATCAGTTTCCGGAACGCTATCCACAAAGAACACTGTCTCTAAAGGAATGCTGCACATTGGATAGGAGAATTAATCTATATTAATTAGTTGATCAATAGACATAAATTAAATTACTCCCTCTGTAAAATTATAAATGTATTATTTCATTTGTCGTGATTTTTAAGAAAATAATTAGAGCATTCACAATAAAGTTCATCTATTTGAAAGTGAGTTTTACTTAGATATACACCTAAGTTATTTTATAATTTTTTGATGTCAATACCAAATAAACATCACATTCCTTCAACTCAATACCTCATTGTTTTTTGTTTTTCTGAAAGAACCTCATTGTCTTTAATAGACAGGTCACGCTATTCACTAACTATATATCATTTTATTTCGATTAAATTTATTTATTTTTAAACAAAAATTGTTGCTTCATAGACAATCTTCTCTTGTAACCAAAAAAAAAAAGACAATCTTCTCTATAATCATAAAAAATTATTGCTACACAATGAGGATATCTATTTAATTTGTTATTAAATAGATGAAACATTCTTATTGTGGATGCTCTTAGTTGTGTTAATTTTGATGCAGGTTAAATGAAAAGTAAACTCACTCTGTGATGCGAATAAATTTGTGTGGAGCATTACACAACTTACTTTTTCATGTGTCGAACTCGAACTATACTTGAGAATCACATAAGTATCTACATTTTCTGCTTAATTATCAAGAAAGAATTAATATTAGAGAATTAGTTAGCTTAACTGGTTACAGATAAAGATTAAGAAAGGCTAGAGGTCTTGATTCGAATTCAAACGAAGACGAGTATATATAATCCAAAAACAAATTGTTAATATTTGTCATTCATAAAAAAATGATAATAAAGATTAACAATTCATTGCAAAATAAAATTGAATTAATTTTTTTAATGAAGGAGAGTGATAATGTATGAACCCAATTGAACAAAAAATTAATTAAAAATTGAGTACTACTTACTGAGAAAATCATTGTTATCGAGGCCATTGGCCCTCAACAGAGTTACCTCAAGCTCCCCTTTCATGGCTTTGGAAATGTATTAATTAATTTCAACAATTACAAACAAAACACTTTACAATTGAACTCTTTTCTGAACCTATTATTTATATACAACAAGTTGAGTATAACCAATTTCATTTTGAATGTATGAGTCAGAAAAAAAATTCATTTAGAATGAATGTCCCTAGCTCATGGATTATTTTTTTTTCATTTACTAATCTATCATACATGGTATATTAAAAAAAAAAAAAAAACTTCAAAAATTATCTTGCTTTCTTAAATTGAATCAATCAGTGATTACTGTTTTCAAAATTAAAACCAAAGATGTTTAAATACATTAACTTGTTAGTTATTGGTTGCTTATTTGAAAAGAATATAGTAAACTTTTTTGTTTGTAATTTTCTCCATTGCATACAATTATGATGTGAACAAGTTACAATCACACGAAATGTTATGTTCACTCTAACCTGAAATTCATAATCAAAACATGATTTCAAAACTCACTCATGCATAAATCAAATAAAAGATTGGAATGCATTTCAAAAATTATGACTTGAAATGCATTTCAAATCAAAATTGGTTCATGAAAATCATTCACTTCAAAACTAATTTTACAAACAATTCAAATAAAATACTAGTCTTAAAATCATTTTGCATATAAATTGAATTCACAACAAAAAGAATTCAAATAAAAGCTAGTTCTAAAATCAATTCCTATAAACCGTGTGACTATAAGACAAACTCAAGAGAAAACTTTTTTTTTTTAAGAAGATAAATCAACCCCTTCAAATTGGCATCAGAGATAATCAAACTGAGATCTTGAGAAGGAACTCAAGAGAAAACTTATTTATGAAACCTACGTAAAGCTAATGCTCAATAAAAATATCAAGTAGAAATATCGCGATGTAGTTGGGTTGTGAGTAAATGCAAAATTTACGCCCAGAATAGGGCTATCGCAAGTAGAAATATTGTGGGTTTTACTTTACACATACTGAAAGAAAAATATGGATGGATATGGTGGTGTTATTAGAGGTAGTGATGATGGGAGTGGCTTAGTGCTTTTGCAGTGTGTTATTAGAGGTGGTGTTTTTTATCTTGTACTTCTTAACCATGCTTACTCACTTTTTCTTCATGTTTGTTTAATATAAAACTTTTCAACATTTTGAAATAAGCATATAGAAAAATTAAAAATCTAAAAGGACTATAAGAAATTAAATAAAGTATTTGTATTGATTCATATAAACTTTCCCAAACCCTACACTCCAAAGCCAACATAGCAAACAACTTCAAGGCTAAGTATATATAAGACCCTGCACTCCACAAAAACACCAAAACCCCATCCCAAAAGTCTCCATAATAAGAACTAAACAATCCAAGTATTAACATTACAATCAATAATTTATGTTTTGAAGAAAGAAATGAATTGATAGATTCTCCGTTTAAGAGAAATATAAACAGAAATGTTTGAAAAATCATAATTGCAAAAAAAATTAGAGTATTGTTGTTGACACATTTAATTTAGTTGAGAAACACGATTAAATTACTCAAATGTCCATTGGCAGTTAACTGCCGAAGTTTAGTAAAACCGGGTGCAGTTAACCGTCGAGGAAAACCTCGGCAGTTAACTACCGAAGAAAATGAAAACTCAGAATTATCATCATCAATGGGTTCATTATCAAGAATCTGCACATTTCGATTCCAGCTCTCTTTCATTTCCAATTCCTAGTGTAACAGTGGTTACATCATCATCATCAATGGATTGAATTAAATTCGATTTCGATTTGTTATGGATATCGCTGCATAATTCACAAATCATTGAACACATGAGTTTTTTTAGTGATTTTTTAGTGATGATTTTGCCTTTGATTTGTCTTATAGAACTTGTTCAACAAGTTCCCTGTAATCAACATAGCGTATTATAATTTTTGCCTTTGAATGCATTGGAGTTGTACCCATTGATGATGATAATTCTGAGTTCATTTTTCTCGGTAGTTAACTGCCAAGGTACCTCGGCAGCTAACTGCAGCCGGTTTTACTAAACTTCAGCAGTTAACTGTCGAGGAGCATTTGAGTTAACTGCAGCCAATTTTACTAAACTTCGGCAGTTAACTGCCGATGGGCATTTGAGTAATTTATTCGTGTTTCTCAGCCAAATTAAATGTGTCAACATCAATACTCAAAAAATTATGACAAAAAATTTAAGTTAGACTTTGAAGTAAATATTTTTTCAACTTAATTAAAATATTATGATATGTGACGGAGTTAGAGAGAAGATGTCATAAGCTTAAATCATAATCTATGATACATCTAAAATTAAGAGAGAAGAACACAATCTAATTATAATCTTACTTTATTTTATTTCTTTTTGAGAAAATTATATCTCGGAATACACAACCATAGGTCTATGAAATTACGAAAAGATAAATTAAAATAAAAAATACAATTATCGGGAGCCAGCGCCAATATAAATAAATAAATAAATCAGAGCTACGAAATTTTTGGTACAAGATATATTGCATATTTTTTTTTTTCGAGTGCAAAAGAACTCATTCTTCCCTGCATGTAAGTTTGCTCTCTTGGGTCTTATCTTACAATAGGTTTCTACATGACATCATATTTACATATACCGAAAAGGCAATAATACTTGCGATTCCGTCTTATTGGACAATCTTTAACAGTTTTACATTTAACTTGTGCTGTAACAAAAAAGAAAAAATAAAGCAATGTTACTAAATACAAACAAAAGATAGAAATTTGAAAAGGATGGAAAAATAGTTTACCGTCAACGTTCTTTACAATAAAAAATAGGGTAAGAAATAAAATCGTAGCAATCACAAACTTAAATGTTTTAGTCATATTTTTTTCTCTTTGCATGAAACAAATATAATGACTTGATTAATTTATAGTGTATAAAACATATGTTGTACTAAAAACAATCAAATATTTTTAGTGGTGAAAGAGGTTTTATGAATACACCCTAAAATTAATTCATTATTAAATGTCTCTGGAATAGATTAATATGTTGTTTTTTGTCCTTTGAACACACTTAATAGAGGGGGTAACACAAAAAACTAACGAATTATTTGAATTTATTTTTATCAAGTTTTCAACCTTTGAAGATAGAAAAAGGGAAAATATTTTAACAATAATGATAATGCAGAATTGGTATCCCAACATAGTTAAGCACAAGTCAAACATCTTGTACGATTTTTTTTATATTTTAAAATCGTAGTTGAGTCTAACACAACCCCAAAAACCAGTTTGTGAGGTGGGATTACTTCAAATTTTAAATACATGTTTAAGCCATCTTTTATCCGATGTCTGACTCATTAAGAGTGATAGATCATGACATCAATCTTCTCGATATTATTGAGAAAATGTGTTCTTAATTCCATTACCCAGTTTAGACATGCTCTAAGGCTTCTATGGTTGTTCTGCTGTGGTGCTAATTGAAGCTCAAATTTCCCGATATGCATTCTTATGAATTTTTGCAACATGTTAACAACAAATAGAAAAGTATTATTAGATATTAGATATTGAGGGGTCCCCATGAGCTTAGCTCGGTTGGTAAGGACAATGTATAATATATCCAATGTTTGGGGTTCGAATCCTGGACACCACCAAAAAAAGATATTAGGGCTGTGTTTGGTAACACAAAAAAGCTAGCTTATAGCTTGTTGGACTAGCTTATAAGCTTGTTTTGATAAAATGAGACGTGTTTGGTAAAAAGCTTTTCTCACTAGCTTATAGCGTTTTTTAAGAAGCTAATCCAAGTAGCTTTTTAGCTTATAGCTTGTAGCTTTTTATACTTTCTTCCTATTTTAACCTTTTCTTTATTTTATTTTATTTTATTATAATAAAAAAATAAAAAAAACTATCCACTATCTTCTTCAACTAACCATGTTTACCATGTATGGTTTTTTAAATTTTCTTGTCCTCTTTTTTGTTTTCTTTTTTACTTTGCTCATAATTCATATAATATATAATTTTATATAAAATTTATAATAGTGAAGCAAGTTTAGTTAAATAAAATTCATAAAAATAAAATAAAAATTGTTAAATAAAAAAATTCGATTGAATTCATAAATACATTTATTATTTTGGAGATGAAAATAATTTGAAATATATTTAAATATTTAAAAATAAATGTGTTAAGTAATAAAAATTATATATATGATATTAAAAAAAAATAAACAAGCATGTTCTTTTATGTCATTTTATATTTATAGTCACTTCAACAGCTAATTTTACCAAACACTTTTAATTTTAATCAGCTAACTTTTCAGCTATAAGCTATCAGCTATCAGCTAGCTTTTCAGCTAGCTTATAACTTTTTTTTACCAAACACACCCTAGATATTGAGATCCAATTGCTTATTTTCAGACTGTTAATCTAACTAACTGTTTGCAAATAGTACTTATATTATTAGTAGGATAGTGCTTAACATCACAAGGAAATAACCACAACAATATCACGACCCTTGTAATTAAAAGTCTTCCTAAATTTACAACCACTAATCGTCGTATTTTTCGGCAAGGGTTTTTATAGGTCCACCTAAGATTCGTGAAACCTTCGTGAGCAATACTCGTGAGATAGACCTTTTCGGCAAGGGTTTTTATAGGTCCACCTAAGATTCGTGAAACCTTCGTGAGCAATACTCGTGAGATAGACCTTTTCGGCAAGGGTTTTTATAGGTCCACCTAAGATTCGTGAAACCTTCGTGAGCAATACTCGTGAGATAGACCTTCTCAAAAAAAAAATACTCGTGAGATATAGCACTGCCCTTATCAGTATATACTGTACTTATATCATCAGACATTCTTTGTGAGTAATGTGCCTTGTTCAAAAGTTGTCCCCGGATGACAAAAACAATGAAATAAGACACCTCATTGAGAAGTTGAAGAAAGGAAGGAAAAAAATAATCACATAATCATTGACAAATAATGGACCATATGTTAGCTCATGTTTTCTGTGGTATCATTCATTTACATGGACACCACAACAAAATCTTCAAGTTCAATGCCAAGAGTGGAAATAAACCATTGTCGTATTGTCCGAAACTGCCAACCACAAAGCATGCAAAGGGGTTATACCAGCTGAGTTACCTTCAAAGCAAGAATAGCTTCGCTTCCCCAAAATCATTTTCACCTTCTGCGAAGCTTGGCCTCTCAAGAATGGATTAAATGATAAAATGTTGTCTTTCTCTTTCCTGTGACCTAATGTTGCTCTGCATATTCGTGTAAATATGTGATTCTGAATCGTAGCATAGCCTGGTAAACCAAATAATAGTAAGAGTAGATTCATATAGCCAATGTGCAACGAAGGAAAAATCAAGGTAAAGGTACTTCTGGTTACCCAAAAATGTGATTATCCATATTCTTTTTTTAGATTTTAGAGTAAACTATACTTTCTTTATCTGGGAAAAGCTTAAATTACATTGCACTTTCCTCATTATTTTGGTGTCAGGAGGAGTCAGGGTTTAATCTCTCAAAATACGAGATCAATTTAAGAGGACGGACATTCTTCCAATGATTTTTTCCCTCTTATTTAAACTATACTTCGAGAGAGATATTACACGCAAATAAAAGGCAAATAAAAGTTTTAAACGCACAATTTCAGCTTTGACACCTTGCCTAAAATTGTTGTTTCACTTTCATATGTCCCATAATAGTCAGTATGCATTCAAGACTATACTAATGATCTTAAGAATCACAAGTAGAGAAAAGAAAGTCCATAACAAATTACGAGTAAATAATCATTTTGGTCCTCAAAATTGTAAGTGTCGACCAATTTAGTCCCTCAAATATAAGAAATAACAATTAAATCCTTAAATTAAAGAATGTCAATCATTTTAGTTCTTTCACGCTCTTTAGTAATCATTCATCAAAACCTATCAAAGACTTACATATTGAGTTGAATAGTCTCTTGTTACATCAAGTCCAACATAAAACCATTAAAATTGTTGAGTTAAATTTGAAAATACTAAATTGACTGACATTGGGACTGAATTGCTATTTTGTCAATTTGGATGACTAATTAACCAACCCTTACATTTCAATGACTAAAATGTGATTTACTCAATTGTTTATATTAAAACTAACTTAGAAGTATAACAATATTCCTTTCTTAAAGGATGAGTATGTATACTTTAAAATAAAATTAACGTAAATTTAAACTTCATTAAGAGAAGGGATTGTAATTTACTCTTCTTTTATGCAGAAATAGAACCAAAGACATAGCCCTCACACTCGAAACTTAGCTGACATCCAAGTTGAAAGAGGAAATGTTCTAAATTAAAAAATTTGATTATGCATAATACCAAATAGAAGACACATGCCTAGCAATACAACATATGAAATAAAAGGTCTGGATAAGTTGTCAAATAGCAAGATCCCCTAGAGTTAAGTATATCTGAGGTGTAGATTCCGAAAGAGTATGGTTATATCTTTTAATCTGTAATCATATATTGAATGGGAAATATTTTATAGTATGACTGGTTTTTTGAAAAGATTTCAGACTTCAATGTGAAAGGAATGAAAAGAATAAGTCATGATGTACATACCTAAGCCTACTTATGGTTTACAGAAAAATGGCATTGACAAAGGCCTCTGCATCAAAGGGTTGAAGGTCTTCAACACCTTCACCAACACCGACAAATTTTACAGGGATTCCAAGCTCATCAACCACACTGACCTGCCAACACAAGCAGCTTATTCCTTACTCTTAGTAATAAAAAAAAATTGAATTAAAAAAATATGTTTGAGGCTAAAAAAAAATTTAAAAAATTATTGAGATAATAATACCACACAGCCACCTCTTGCAGAACCATCCAGTTTGGTCAAAATTAAACCAGTTACACCCACAACCTGTCCCAAGACAAAAGAAACTTCATTAACAGCTTACAGAAAGCTAATATGAAACTGCAAGGAAACCGTAATAACAAATACTGAAATAGAGAAGAGCTAGCAACACTCTCTTTTCAACATTCTCTCTAACATTCACTCTTTTCTTGGGTGAAATCAATGTGGGTCCTACACTTTGGAAATGGGTCCCACATAAAGTGGTGAGATCCATATGAATTTTACCCGATAAAAGAGTAGAGAGAGTGTTGAAAAGAGAATGTTCCTAGTACTCCTCTACTGAAATAATATTATGCCCAAAAATAAAAAAACAATTAAGGCGGTGTAGAATTGTTTTTAATAGCTCTTCTCATTTCTATTATATCGAAAATTTAGATCTTTAGCTTCAAAATTCCAACACTCATCCCAAAGAAGAAATGTGAATGCCATATGGTATTTTCATATGGTGATAACGGAGTTTCAAATTCAAATATGTAAAATAACAAATTTCCCAATAGGAAGAAGATAGACACGAAATTCAAAAATGAGAACTAGAATTTACTTCATTGAATTCTCTGGCTTGTGGCAACATATTCAAACCAGTAGTTCCATCCAGAACCAGTAAGATTTCCTGCAAGCATTGTAACACCGTTAATTCATACAATTTTAGATCTTAGTGTGTGTGAGCACGAGAGAGAGATAAAAAAGATGCTCAGGGAAGATATTTTTCCATCACATACTCTTAAAACACATACATCAACAAGCCTACTTACGGAATGTGGATAAAAAACAAATTAATGTACATCCTATCAAATATGAAATTATACTAAAATATACAAAAAAGATGCTAAGGAAAGACACAAATATGATCCATGGATGATAATCTCATAACCATAATAAAGTTCGCTGCAACAGCTCTAGCCGTGTCAAGAACCAAGATGTCCAAGGTGAATGAAACAAATGAGACCTATGCAATTCAGTTGAAAGAGATGATAAATTCATAGATTTTAAAGAAAACATATAAGACAAAATCTAACATAAATCTCCTCATACACTACAAGTAGGGAATGCATTGATTAATAGATAAATGGAAAGCAAGCAATGCTATCCCTTCAGGTCACGTGGATTACATCAAAAGAAACTATTACCCATCATCAGAAAACACTGTAATTTCTAAAGCACTTCCTAGAATTTCAGCTAGTTCTAATCCTCATTAAAAAAGATTGTGTTGCAAAATTTTGATACTGTAAACACCATTGCTGTAAAATTCACAAGACATGAAAACCTACATGGAGTTAAGATATAAGTTCCCAATTCTGAAGGTGCTAACCAATGTCATTTTTTACGATAAATTTTCCCCACTTTGTTTGAAGAATAAAAAATATAAGAGAGCACAAGCTAGCTGTACTAGTATAAATGGACAAAAGCAAAATACTGATGTATTGAGTTTAAACACAAAGATGATAGACCCCATCACATAATAACTGTTCATCAAGTTCCACATAAATGTCAAAAACATTACTACTAAAAAAATTTCCAGAAAACCAAAAAGAAGATAACAATATAACTTGGGAAGTAACTTGAAAAAAAAAAAAAAAAAAAAAAAAGTCTTTAAAGAGGCAGTGGATTCAAAAGCAAGAAAATTATGATGTAAAGGTCAGAAACTCTCAATGATTTACTAGCAGAAAGATGACCAAGTTGAGAGGAAAAAGGGTCAAAAGCGCTTACATTGGGTGCACCAGCAACTACTTTAGCAACAGCCTTTTTACAAGAAATTAACTCTTCCATTAGCCTGTAATTGGTGTGTAAACCTGAGAATATAACATGAACACCAATACTAATATACAACCTGCCAGGTATTAAAGTTCAAAACAGCTAGCCATAAAATTTTAGTACTTACGTCCAGATGTATCACATAATACAATATCATAACCTAGCTCTTTTCCTCTTTTTACAGCTTGTGAAAGCACTGCAGGTAATACAGAAGTTACAAAATTTAGAATCCAAACCATATATAATAATATAATAATAAGGATAATTACAAAATAAACAAACACTCTGTAAAACTTATAAAGTGATAAATGGCAGGCTAGGAGTAAAATCTAATTCTATTTGTACCTGCTGATGCTTTGGATTTCTCAGACTCAGCTACAACAATCTCACACCCAGTCCTTTCAGCCCATATTTCTAGCTGATCACTAGCAGCTGCTCTGAATGTATCACCAGCTGCCAACAGTATCTGGTAGAATTTTGAGGAGAACGAAAAATGAGCGTGAAATATTTTGTTCTAACATGTGACACATAAATAAGTGATCCAAGACAATATGATATGATCTTAGATACTAAAAATCACCTCAATTGGATATGAGAAAGAATCTTGAGGAATAAAGTATCATAATACTTCATACAGTATAAAACATATACATTGGGGTCAATTTTAAATGTTTGTGTCGAGGGAGAGAAAATGAGACATAAGTTGCTGAGAGAGTCTCCTTTGAACTACACAAAGGAGACTCTCTATATAAGCTTAAAAACAATCAAATAAGATAGTTACAAAGTATGCCATCCCTGTTTACAAGATATGATACAAGTCTATTGTATACAATAAATGCATGGATCCTAATCTCATTTTAAACAGTTTGAAAACTCGAGCTATGCGGAAGGGCTATAGATTAATGAAGGTAAACTAAAACCTTCAAAGATGCAACAGAGATTTGGAAGTGCAGCAACAAAAACAGTGTTATCCCAGCAAACGTGGTAGGATACGTGGCTCAATTAATGCAATTAGTCTCTGTCAAAAACCAATTTTCCTGTAAAACAATTTATTGTTTGTCTTTTTATATTGTTTCTCCTAATTTTTGTTACTCTTCCTCTCCCATTTTGATTGGATTCTCTCCTATTTGACCCTCTTTTCTAATTTGAGTATAGTGCAGCTTCCAAGGATCTAAAGATATTTTTTACTCCTAAATTTATACAAGAAATAGTTATTCCAAATGAGACAAAAATATTCTCTACAAGTAGAGTCATAAAAGATATCCAATAATGAGGCAGGGAATGCTCATCTTTCTGCATGTAGAGTCAGAATTCAGAAACACCGTTAAAACAACAGTTGGCTGAACCCTAAACTAAAGCCAAGAGTTGCTCACTGCTCCAGGTAGAAATGGGAAATAATTTTCTGAATATTATTGCAAATACAAACGCTAATATGCCTAAATAGATTACTTTATACCTAACAGGCCTGATTAATGGTCAGATTGCAATTATTCCTTAATTACATAATATATGTTATTTACAGCAGCCTTTTGAAAGCTGAGAAGGAAATCCAGCTAGTTTAACAATCTAGATTTCTAGAACAATTGAAGTGTCGTTTAATTCTCTGATATCACCATCGAACTTTTTGGTGTAGATCAAAATAAAAAACCAAAGAAAAACTCACAGTATAATCTAACCTTAGCACCTCCATTCTTCAATCTATAAGCCAGCTTTCCTGCAAGGAAAAGTTTATCAAATCGGTTTGGTTTTGGATTTCTATATTGTTAATTGCTTGGGAGGACATGCTTCATTTGACAATTATCTATTAACTTTAAAGACATGTAACACCTTTAAACATTTTGGTTTGTTCATTAACTTAAAGAAAATCTTTCCAGGTACATAAGGAGGGAAACACTGCACATTGTCTCATTTTTCTGTTTCCTTGCTCCATAAATAATAGAATCAACAATTTAGTATTTTACTTACCCAAAGAAGTTGTCTTCCCACCACCATTAACACCAACTATCATTATTACGGCTGGTTTCCTGTAAATGAAATTTAATTCAATATAAAGCACAAAAATGAACACAATAAAATTCAGTGACTTGCAGAAAAACAAAACAAAAATCAGCAGTTAAATGCTCACACCTATATCCAAGTTGAAGTTCAGTTTTACTCCCCTTGTTGCTTAACAAATCCAAAACATTCTTCTTCAGTGCTTCCTAAAACCATTCATATCATAAAAATTGAAATTCCTATTTGATAAATGCAACGGACAGAAGATTATATTAATTAGTTCCATACCAAGACTTAAAACCATAAATAAATATCCTATATAGTCAAATATTTATAAAATGCAGGATGGCAACAAATTTTAAAAAAAATATATGTTGGCTTCAAAAACAGAATAAATCATAAAATAAAATTAATGTAAGTATTACATTAAGAACACAAAAACTTTCTTTTGTCTTTCTTCAGTCCCCTCCTTTGATGGTAGTACTGTGGGGGATTCTACCAATTTAGCCTCGCCACAAGGATTGTATTGGCGGAGATCGAACCAGGGACCTTTCACGTAAGAGCATCTTTCTAACATTCTCATGTTGTGGATCAGCTTGGTGACTACTAATCCAAACTCCTTGGCTAAAACAAAATAGTTTGATATTCGTTTCTTTAAACAAAAATAAATCCATATACGTAGTAAAATAATATGATAAGGCAGTGATTCAATCAACACATGTGTCTTCTACGGAGTTTTTTCTCGGACAACACTTTTTCGGTATCCATGTTCATACTCGGATTCACGGCCACTGGTATTTATTATTTAAATTAAAGGATTACTTTCAAAGGTATTTAGTGTTGCTTAACCAATATTTGTATCGGTAATCATATTATAGGTATGAAGGTGACTAATCTCAACCAGGGAACATGTTGGCACACAAGGTAAGTTCTCTCCTCTCTATCAAATTTTCTTCATACACAAAAACTCAAATCGGAATCCCTAACCACTTTTCTCGGTTGCTTCAGCTAATCACTCTGTTTTGAGTTCAGCTGATATGCTACCCAATAGTTTATATAAAGGCACAAATCACATTTCTATACAATGCAACCACATTCTCGTGTGTTCAAACTCAATCACGACAGTGTTACTGTTGTTTTAATTATGACTTTTATAATGGATATGATTAAAGTTAAATTCTTTCTACGATTCAGCAATTATAATTGATAACAGTTTAAAAAAAAAAATTATATTGTCAGCACAATTCAATTAAATCCAAAAAAAAAAAGTATGTGACGCTTGTTAACATATTACAATCAATCATAATGGTCATATCATTTGAAACATTTGACTTTTATAGTAAGTATTTCTAAGTTCACCACACACATGACTGGTTGTGATGCACCGACAGTGTAAATTTCTTATTTTTTTATAGAAACCCTGTAAAATTTCTTAAATGCATAAAAATTAAAATATTTAATTAAATACGATTTAATTTGTATACACGACAGTGTAGAACTTTCTTACACATGCATCGAATCAAATCACTCTAAGATGCCACCTTTATAGGTAAGTTCATAAAATATCCCTAAAAATATCTACTTGGTATGATTTAGTTACATGCATGTGAACAAAGTTTTACTTTTACACCGTCTGTGTAAAAAAAACAATTTCAACTAATTATACACACATACCTTAATCTCACTCCCTGATTTAAGCTTACCAGAAAGTATATCCTCCCTTAAATTCTCCACAATCTTAATAGTAATTTTCGGTCCAAAATCAGAAACTAATAAAGCCTGTAATAATAATTAATAAACAAAGAACATTAATTAATCAACTAATTAATAAAAAAATTACTAGTAATGATAGTTTGGAATTGAATAAGATGAACGAAAACGAACCTCTTCAAGTTCATCAAGAACTTTATCAGTATCAGAGAGATTCCAATAAAGAAGAAGCTCATCAATGACGGAGAGATTGTTACGAGTTTTTGAGAAACCGGAGAAGAGTTTCTCTACATCGCTTTTTGCTTTTTCTTTTAGTAACCGGCCGAGTTTTGTGAATAAACCGGTTTCACCGGCGGAGCATGTGAACCGGGTTCGAGATGAGGGGGATTTAGTTTGAAATGGGGAGGTGAAGATGAGGAATTGTGGTTGAGAGGGTGATTTTGGGGGAATGGAGAGGCGAGAGAATGAAGCGGAGGTGGTAGTAGCCATTTTTGAGAGAAGGTTGAAGTTTTTTACTAGTTTTCACTGAAGCAGAAGAAGATAACGTGCCCAAATTTGACAAAATAGATATTGATTTTAGGTTCGGCACCTCACCCGAGGTCCCTCCCTCGGCCTAAAATCTATACTCTCCGCGCCTAAATGTGATGATAAAATAAGCCACTAAACCGTTAAATTAATCAATGTCTTTATAAATTAGTCTTTAACTCTATTAATATTTTAAAATAATATTTGTTGTTGTTAAAAAATTTTCAATTAAATCTCTCGTCGTGTAAAAAGAAATATGAAAACAAAGATCTAATTGAAAAAATTTTGACAAAAAGATATAGACTATTTTAAAATTTTGTCAAAAGTTTCTAAATTAAATTCATGTTTCTATGTTTTTTTTAATATGACAATGAATTTAATTGAGAAGGTAAAGATGTTTCTATGTTTTTTTAATCGACTGTTTAATAATGTAATAACTCTCATTTCCCGTTTATTAGACAAGGAAAAGATATTGTCCTTAGGTTGGTTGAAAGCTAGAAAAGCTATCTTTATTTTTGGTACTCAGCAGTGGTGGTCATGCCCTTTTCTTTGTCTGGGTATTGGCTAACGTAGTCTTTTTTTTTTTTTTAAACTAATGCAAAAGCATCAAACCAAGTCAGGTGAAGCCAATGCAAGACCAATATTAACAAGGCTGTCCGGACAAGCATTGCCCTCTCTATATATATGAGACACCACAAATCTCATCTGTCTGATTCTAACTAAGCAATTGAGCCACCTATTTCTTAAAACCCAAGGAACCAAGGAAATAGATTTGAAAGCCAAAATAACCAATTGTGAGTCTGTCTCCAACCAAAAATTCCAGAAACCATTAATGTGAGCAATCTCAATGGCAGTCATAGCAGCTACCAGTTCAGCAAATAGAGCATCATGCTCCCCCAGATATTTAGTGAAACAACCAATACATATGCTATCAGAGTTTCTGAAGATGCCTCCTACAGCTGCTCTATTAGGGTTCTTTGTAGTTTCACCATCAGTGTTGGCTTTAATCCAAGATGACAAGGGAGGTGTCCAAATTACTTCTTTGATGATGGGAGCCCTCGGGGGTTTGATGTTAACTTTAAAAGTTTTGAGTATCCTGAATTCCTGCATATCCCCTCTATATACTTCATCAGTAAGATTACCTGTTATGGCAGTTTGAGCAATAATAATATTAAGAGCAGGTTTCCAGTGCATCTGTGTGTCTTTAAATCTCACTTGGTTTCTTCTAAGCCATATAGTGTAAAGAATATTGAACATGCAGGCTTTCGGGACGGTCCTGCACTGCGGATACCAGTTTCTCTCCAAAAGATTCAAAAAGTCAAGACACGTGATAAATTGCATGTTTATATTTAAAATAGAGAACAACCAGTTCCACAAATGCATAGCAAAAGGACATTCAAAAAATAAGTGGAAGGTAGTTTCACCCTGAAGGGAACAAGATGAGCATAAAGATGGAAACTGAAACCCTCTGGATGTAAGGTTTTCATTCGTTGGAACCTTATTATGCATGATCCGCCAAACCAAAAGGGATTTGGTTGGAGGAATATCGGAACACCACAACTCTTTGGCCCATTTTATCTTCTGACCAACCCCATATTTGAACTCATAAGCTTGTTTGAAAGATAAATCACCATTATTGCTAGGATGCCAGATTATCTTGTCTTCAGTGGCTTCAAAATGAATTGTTATTTGTTCAGCAAGAAATTTGACCTGAGGGAAATAGATGAGAACAGAAAAAGGGACATTCCACTGACCATTGAGAATGAAGTCTTTGACTTTAGCAGTTAAGTTTCCATGCAGATGTGGAGGAATATTTAGCTGAGAGGCTATGGAGACACCACACCAATTGTCAAGCCAGAAATTTATGTCGTTACCATTACCAAGTTGCCAACCGCAATTAGATTGGACATTTGAAAACTCATTCTTGATGCTGCTCCAAATAGATGAGAAAATGTGGTGAGATATCACTCTTCTGCCTCTAATAACCTTACTTCTGAGTAAAAGAGCCCAATCTTCCTTAGAGTTCAATAGATCCCAACACAACTTCAGATTAGTTGATTCATTAAGAATGGAGAGAGACCTGATGCCTAAGCCACCTTCTGAGAGAGGCTTGCAAGATTTTTTCCAAGAAACAGTCACTAATTTTCTTTTAGAGACATCACCACTCCATATGAAATTCCTTGTCCAGAGTTCAATGTCATTAAGAAGCTTCTTGGGCCAAGAGTAAATGGATATTGAGTGAACCAACATACTTTGAATAACGCTTTGAACCATAATAACTCTACCAGCAATACTTAATAGAGAGGCTTTCCAAGATGCTAGTTTGGATTTGATTTTGTCTGCAATAGACTGTAGGTGGCATCTTTTAGGTTTCCCCTTGAAAATTGGAACCCCTAGATAATTGAACGGAAGAGAGCCCTTGCTGAACCCAATTAGATCAACGATTTGATTAATTCTAGAATAGAAATTGATCCATAGAACACAATAGATTTTGAAGGGTTAATCATTTGACCAGAAGCTTGAGCATATGAGTTGAAAAGTTGCATAAGAGCATGAATAGAGGAGATTTTACCTTTGCAAAATATCATAATGTCGTCAGCATATAAGGAATGAGAAGGAACATGTGTTGATCTTTTTGATAAGCTCCAACTTTCCCTGTTGCACAAGATTGGTGATACTTCTTGATTGAACCTTTGGGAAGGTTTGTAATTGTTGTAACTCTTGATTCCTGTGGTAGTCTCTAAGGCACACCTTGTGCTCTAGGGATTGTTTTGTTATATATTTCATTTTTACTTTTTCAAAAAAAAAAAAAGAATTTAATTGAGAAACTTTTAACAAAGACAAAGATTATTTTAAAATATTAAAAGAGTAAGGGACTTATTTAGTAATCACTTACAAAGACAGAAACCAAATTGTAGGTTTACTCTAAAATAATTAATATGAGTGTAAAAGCATCACACATATAAAATAGGTTTCGCTAACAAGTGTCATTAGGGTAAGAAAATTAAAAGTATTAAATTATAACTTTTAAACTTTTAAAAAGTTGAATTCAACATTTTTCAACATATTATTTCTATATTTTTTTATAAATGTCTTAAGGGCACTCATTAATATTTTACATATAAAATTCAAACGATGTTTTTTTATCAGAAAAAGCTTAATTCATTTCATTAAGCTTGAGATTGTGTTTCCTTATGTTATCACATGTCTATCCAAAAAGAATTTAAGTGTGTGCTTGGTTTTGCAATGTACATAGTTGATTTTAATAAAATTTATTGTGTTAGAATTGATTTTGAAGAAAAATAATTGATTGTAACAACAAAAATAAAAAATTTAATGTACAAATATTTGTAGAGATGAGAATGGATTTTGATTTTTGAGAATCTAAACCGAACACTTAGATTTGCTAGTTTTCAGGTTTGAAGCAACTAAAAACGCTTTTGAGACCTCAAAAGCAATACCAAACAAAGGCTTAGAATTATCCCAAATAATCAATGTACAACTTCTTTGTGAGTGATGTATGTGATGAATGTTGAACTTAAATTATTACATGCCACATAATATATTTTATATGATAAGCTACATAAGTGGATTTTTCGAGTACTCTCACTTGAAGAAGACGGTCTGATTAAGGTTAAAATAAACAAGATCCTGACAAATCTTTAAACTAGAAGCATTATAAACAACTGTGGTGATCTAATAAGATCCAAACCTAGAAGTAGGAGAACAAACTTTAAGTGAAGCAACACTCACTAACTTTTTAATATTAACCTTCCAAACCGAATCGAACTCCTCGTCTATTTATCAATTTGAATACTTGATTTTATAAACATCTTGGCCAACAATATAGCTGATATGAATTAGAAATTTCACATTGGATAAAAAAGTCGATGTTAAATAATATATAAATAAATGACTATAAATTTATTGCCTGTTTAGAAAGACGTTACCCTCATCAAAGATGCATCTACACAATAACCAAAACAAATTTACCGTGATTTAAAAAAGCTAATATTCTTAATTTCACTGCAAACATGGATTCTATCGTGATTTATGTTGAACGTGGAATTTTCACCGCTAAACACAAACACATACTTGATGTCTTAAATTTTTAAGTTAAGATATAATCTTTAAATTTATTTATATAGTTGCTCTTGATTTTAATGATCTAGATTAGATGATTCTTCGCGATCGAAAAAAGTTCACACCTTAACTTAAGTACTCCAAAGCTCACCTAGCTTTTTATGTAGGTTCCGATTTTAAATTTTAAGTTCTTGGTTAAGATTTTTTAAAAAATCATTTTATCAATCTTTTTAAAAAATGAATTTCATAGATAGTAAACAAATAAAAATATATTCTGATTTTTTTTTAAAATCTTTACAGCACAATTTTTTTTTGAGCAATTACAGCACAAAATTTATTCTTTTTAAAACTTAAACAAACGTATTCTTAAAAGATTTTTTTTTTAACAAAAATGGATTTTAAAAAAAAATCTCAAATAAACACTATTTGGTTTATCACTTCATTCTTCAACCGGAAACACTGCTTTGTTCTTCAAACACAATCTGCTTCTCTTCTCAGTGAGTTTCAAATTCTCCTTTTTCCCCTTCTCCCATTTATCTTCAAATTGGTTCATTTTGCTCATCAATTTTAACACTTGTTTTTGTTTTTGTTTTTTTGAATAAGCAATTTTAACACTTGTTATCTCTAACATTTATCATATTTAATCACTGTGTAATTGTACATATATTTTCACTGATTCAAACCCAGTTGAAAATTATTGGCATGCCTCGATATTTTTGAATTTATGAATTTTTTTTAAGAGAATTGAATCATTTTGAACTGTTTATTTAATATTCCATATCAAAATGTTGAATTTTAATGCATTTTTTCTCTGCAGGAAACCCTCATTTATGTGTTATTGATTAAAAAGGAATTATTTTTTGGTTAATTTGTTTTCTTTGAAGAGAATTGAAAAATATGGAAGGGTTATTGAATTCTTTGATTAACCAAAGTTGTTTAAAACCCTTTGGTTTTACTCCAATAGTTGGTTATAATTTCCCAGTTACCACGAGAACTTGGCGTTTAAATCGAAAACTTGATTCTTATAATACATTGAGAATCGATTGCACGCATTTAGATAGAGATAGTAACGCCAGTGCTAGAGGAAATAGAGTTGCTGCATTGGATAGTGGGGATAATGGAGAGGAATCTGATATGGATTGGGAATCAGAGTTTGTCGGAGAATTGGATCCGTTTGGTTACCGAGCTCCGAAGAAAAGGGAAAAAGAGCAAAAGTCAAAGTTGCTTGAGGATACTGATGGAATGGATTGGTGTGTGAGGGCGAGAGAGGTGGCGTTAAAATCGATTAAAGCGAAGGGTAGGGCTTATGCATTGGAAGATTTGGTAACTGTTAAGAAGAAGAAAAAGAAAAAGAAGGTTGAGGAGAAGGTGGTAAGCAAGAAGAAAACTGAGAAGAAAATCGATGAAATAGAAGATTTACTTGATTATGGTTCGGAGGAAGAGTTTGGACTGCCACAGGTGAAGGAAAATGATTTGAAAAGGCAAGTGAGTTTGATTGCGGATGGAATGTTTGCAGAAAATACGGAGAAAAGGATGGAAACGTTTTACAATAGACTGTCTCAATTCTCTGGGATATCTGACCATAGAAAAGAAATCAACTTGAACAAAGCGATTATTGAATCGCAGACTGCGGATGATGTGTTGGATGTTACGTACGAAACAATTGTCGCGGTTGCAAAAGGATTGAGCCCCTCACCTCTCTCCCCTTTGAATATTGCTACTGCTCTTCATCGCATTGCTAAGAATATGGAGAAAGTTTCTATGATGAAAACTCGAAGGCTTGCTTTTGCTCGACAAAAAGAGATGTCTATGCTTGTCGGCGTTGCAATGACAGCCTTGCCTGAATGCTCTGCTCAAGGAATCTCAAACATAGCTTGGGCACTGTCCAAAGTTGGAGGCGAACTGCTTTACTTTTCAGAAATGGATAGAATTGCAGAGATTGCACTGACAAAAGTTGGGGAATTAAACTCTCAAAACATTGCTAACATTGCAGGTGCTTTCGCTTCAATGCAGCATTCAGCTCCCGATCTTTTTGCAGAACTGTCGAAAAGGGCTTCAGAAATAATTCACACCTTCAAAGGGCAAGAACTTGCACAGCTTTTGTGGGCTTTCGCATCTCTATATGAGCCTGCTGACATTGTATTTGATTCTTTAGACAGACTTTTCGAAGATCATCGTCAATCGAAAGGTTTCATAGGTGAACAGATCGGTGTGGAATCTGTTGATCGAAACGGGGACTCAACTTTACTTACTTTAAATAGGGATCAGCTTGGGACTATAGCTTGGTCCTATGCTGTCTTTGGACAAATGGACAGAAGTTTCTTCTCTTATGTATGGAAAACTCTCGGCTATTTCGAGGAGCAAAGGGTTTCAGAGCTGTATCGGGAAGATATCATGTTTGCTTCTCAGGTTCATCTTGTAAACCAGTGCTTGAAACTTGAATTTCCACATCTTCAGCTGTCTCTATGCGGTGAGCTTGAGGATAAAGTTTCTAGCGCTGGAAAGACTAAAAGGTTTAATCAGAAGATAACTTCGTCATTTCAGAAAGAGGTTGGACATCTTCTTGTTAGCACTGGACTTGAATGGGTCAAAGAATATGTTGTAGATGGGTACACTTTGGATGCTGTGACAGTTGATAAGAAGCTTGCTTTAGAGATTGATGGTCCTACACATTTCTCTAGAAATACCGGTGCGTATATTTTGTTTACATATATTGAATTTAGAGCCTGTTTGGATTGAATTATTTGAGCTTATCTTTAATTATAAGCACTTGTGATACTATTTGAGACAACTCATCAGAAACAACTTATGACATGTCCATCAGTTTTTTTCAGCTTATTTTTATGAGCTCTTCAGGATGGCTTATGAAAGTAGCTTATACCCCATATGAAAATAGTTTGACTTTATTTTATCTTTTGTCTTAGAAATAACTTATACATAAGCTCTTAATTAAGTTGTTTATCCAAACAGGGCCCTAGTATCCTTCTGTTCTCTTGTATCAATTTGAATCTTTACTACGTAGAATCACTCAGGTTGTTATTAATTGTCTTTTCATTTTATACAGGTGTTCCTCTAGGACATACCATACTTAAACGACGATACATTACTGCTGCCGGTTGGAAACTCGTATCATTATCCTATCAAGAGGTCAGCTCTCAACTTTCTTTAATTAGAGTTTTACATATCTCATTTTAATAACCGTCATTTTTTTCATCAAAATTTGAAAAAACAGAAAGTTGTTCCTATATTACCACTTCCACATCTATTGATTTGATTACATATAGTTAATATATACAAAACATACAGAACTTGCCAGTTTATAACTTTATGCGCCTTTTGGTATATATGATTGGAGAGATTGTCTTCCAAGCTTCACTTCAAGGACACATTCTATCTTAATCTCTAGCCTCTATTTTTCAACTGTATTATTCCTACTATTGTTTTGAAAGATGTAATTTGTGCCATCTGTTTATCTGTTTATGTATGCTACTTATTTTTAAAGCAGAGGATAAAAGGGTCATAGTTTTTGCACAACCAAATTATTTCAAGTACTCTATAGACTATAGGAATAGTCTTTTGTCGACGGAAAAAATTGTGAATGTTTGTGTACTTTTACTTTCCTGCAGTGGGAGGAACTTCAAGGAGGATCTGAACAGGTGGAGTACCTAAGGGAAATTCTAAAAGATCATTTAGATAAAAAATATGATAGCTCTACATTGACTGAGGTAAAGTGATCATTCAACGTTTTTTGCGAGGTATCGGGGGTTCTGTATGTTTAAGTTGTTATGCTTCTTTAAGAAATTTTAGTGAAGCCTTGTATATTTGTTAGACGGAAATTTAAACAGCTTTGCGCTCCTTACTATCATTGATATAAAAGAACTCGAGAGAAATGTCAATAACCTCACGGTGGACCATCTGAGCTAGTCGGCAAACTTGAAATTACATTTTTCAAATTATTTACTAACAGTAAAAACATGTTTTTGCTAGAGTCCTCTAAAGTCCTTTTGAAAAAAAGGATTTTGTTTGAAGGTTTAAAGCATAGGCTTGAGTCGTTTTATGCTTGGGTCGGCCCTTAGAAGTTTACAAGCTCTAACTGTTTTGTTTCTTTTCTTTTCATAATGTCAAAATGATACCATCTGACATTCATGTATACACAAAGGTGAAGTTGTGAAGTAACTGCACTTGAGAGACTAAATAGTAGTAGAAGCTATGTAAATCTGTACTCATTTAACAACAAACTAACCAAAAATTTACTTAACACAATGAGCTGGTGTGCAAATTCTCTAATTGTGTGAAATTATTGAGAGATTTCAATGTTAATGAAAATAATCAAATAGTAAATTTTAACATACAGTTAAACAGTAAAATAATTAACTGTGCACTTCTGATGTTCATTGAATTCAGAAATGGATATTCATCCCTTGTACCTCCACATAGAAATGCAACCCGTGGCATTTTCTCTCTCTCAATTCAGCCCTCATCACTCATCAATCAACATGTGTCATGTTTTGGTTGGTTGTGAAAAGGGTGGTACAATGCATGTATAGGAAAAGGGTGTATGTGTATCTTTATTCTATTCGTATATTACACATGGGGGATCATATTATACCGATGTAACAATTGAGTAATGTTTTACCGTTCAATATATTTTTACAGTGTACATAATTTACAAAACTCACAGCTGGGTAGAAAGTTTACATCATATAGATTATTTCTATAAAATTTCACATAAATATTAAATATTTTATATGTCGTTGATGAGATGCATAAAGATCACGTCTACGTGGTTTTATTAAATCTTTATGCATCTCCAATACATATTAAATAATTTTGTATTTATATAAATTTTACAGAGATGTTTATATGATATAAACTTTCAATCCAACTCAAAAATTTATAAAATATGTATTTGAAAAAATTTATTGAGCGACGTAACATTATCAGTGTTACGAAGGTGGAATTTAATGATGAATGATTTTTATTAAACAATATGACTCTCAATAAGTTATTTTACTTTCTGGTATTTATTTTCTTGATGGTATATATTGTTTTAATCATCTTTTGATTGACTATTAATCTAGTCTCCATTATCGTTATTAGTTTATGTTACATCTTTTTATAAAATGGTTTGTAAACAGCAAGGAAGATATCATACTTCTAACCACAATTCCATCCCTTCTTTTAATAATCATTCCACATTGATTAAAGTGAGTTTTATCTATCAAAATTAGCACAAGTTTGAACGTGGACATGCATGTTTAAGGTCTCACATATAAAATAAAACTTATTTCCACATTTTTTATGTCAAAATTCTTAGCCATTTGCAACACCTATTGTTGTTATTTGAGCCAACACGAGTTGCTACTTATTTAATTATTATATGGATGAGAGGCAACAATGCAAGTTTTGGCCACGTATCAACGTGTGATTGGTCTTCTGAACATATAGTATTTTATTTCATTATATATGTTGCATTTTTTAGTCCATGGTTTGTCTCCTTACCCACTAGCCCCAATTTATTTAATGTACTACTAATGCAACAAGGGGAGGAAACATCCTTTAAGCATGCACCATTATTTTTTTCCCAACCATATCTTAATTCTTAATTTCTTTTCCTCATAGAGCTTCCAAACTCATTTATGGCTTTATTCATATACTCTGATAGGGACATATAGATAGTGGGACACATCATTGATATTGATACATACACATTGATATTAATTTAAAATTATAAAAATGATTGAGTGTAACCACTGCTGCTATAGTTTCCAAAACTACAACCTTTCTTGGTATTTTTCTCTTGACGAATCCATGATTGTCTCTTAAGGGGTCAACCACTGTGTTTCCAAGGAAAAAGAGGAGATGACTTAAGTTGAGAACAGTCATTATTCATCAATTGGAAATTAGGAAGCACTAATTGTCATTGTAAAATGAATTAGGAGCCAACAAAATAAAACAAAAGATCGAACTTTTCTCCCCTTGAACTTACATAACAACGCAAGGCAACTTCTTCCTAAAATCTTCCAAAGCTGATCAAAGTATAGTCTTTATAATTAAAAATATAATACTGAAATTGTAAATCAAAAGGAGAATTTCTTATTCAATAAGTCTACGCTAGATTTGTTAATAGTTTCACGTTGGATGGTATATAATTTGAACATGTGTTGGTAAATGACATAGTCTTCATCTTACAACTCGATTTTGTAAAGTTTATGATATCAGAGTCTATTTGCTATCAGGTCACCACTATTGGACCACTCGTCTTACACTCCAGATGTCTAGTCATGAACGTTAGCGTTTACTATGTGATAGATGCAAAGTTTCCACTACGCCGTTTAACAATGACTAATATCCGTTGGGGAATCTTGGATATACAAAATGTGTTCTCTTGTTACAACCAATTTTCTTTCTATGCGCAAGAGTTAGAGATTAAACTTGTGACGACTTACTTAAGATGTTAAAATCTCTTACCGCCTAGATCAATTCATTGTTGGAGTGATGCGATGATTTTACTTGGTTGTTTGAGTTTTATTTATTTTCTTCGGGAAAAAGTTTTTTATTTTATTTTTGAAAAATACATTTTTATTATATTCTAATTCTTAAGCAGATAATGGTTTCTCCTACGAAATATTTAAAAGAACCCAAATTTAATTTGTAGATGAAACAATTTTTAATAAGACTTTACTTTTCTTTGAGACAAACTCCGAATTACCTTTTCCTATAAACCGAGAGTTAATCAAAACAGTGTGAATTCTTAAGATAACTATGAAATAAAGAATAAATCTCAATTTTAAGCTTTTACAATAAGTCTAATTCATCCAAACAGAACCGCAATTTCCAAGTACATTCCACCGTCACATATTTTAAACGTTTCCAATCAACTTGAATTGTCAAACACTTTCTTTTCAGTTTTCACGCCCGCCGAATTTTCCAACAGCTCAATTCCTTCAATACAAAAAGCACTCACACGTTAAAAAAGAACCAACCACTCTCTTTACTTGTTTCTCAAAACTCCATATATATACATAACACAATCCTCTCCCTTCTCTTCAATCAACCTTCAACTCCCCAATTTCTCTACACTCTCAAATCATACTCATTTTACACATATTGAGTTGAAACGGAATTAATATCTATAGTTGCACGAGATATCTTGAAACACTAATATAAAATGTCGCAAACAATAGAGATAACAATTTTGTCAGCGGAGAATCTCCAAGAAAACAAAAAAGCCATAAAAGGAAACACATTTGTCACGGTTCAATGTGACGGAAGCAATAATGAAGTGAGCACCACGAAACTTGATTCTGAAGGCGGAAGTTATCCTACATGGAACGAGAAGGTAGTGATCGACTTGCCATTACATGCAAGGTTCGTTACAATAGAGGTGAAGTACAAAACTAGAGGAAGTAGTAGTAATAGTGTTGGAATAGCTAGAGTACCTGTTTCCGATTTTCTTGGAGGGTATGTACATGAAAATCAACTGCAATTTTTAAGTTATAGGTTGTGGGATAATAGAGTTATGAGAAATGGGGTTGTAAATATTTCAGTGAAGGTAAAAATGTCCCAACAAAATTCTTGCTCGAGTTCGATGTCATCGACGATGAATGGAGTTCCAGTAACTGGCGTTCCGGTGGCCGGTAATGGCTCCTGCAGCAGAGTTGCAACAGGGATTCCTGCTGTTTGGTTAAATTACCAAAGACACATTTGAAAGGCTACATTGTAATCATCATGTACATTAAAAACAGAAAGCATACATTTCCATACTGACAATACACGTGGGAATTAAATTTGTCTCAATTTGTATATTTATTTCATGTTCTTCTTTTTTTTGTTTGCATTTATTTCATGTTCTTTTAACATTATATCAAGGGTCTTGTTAACGAGTGTCCTTTGAGCACTCTGCATTCTAAATCAAGAAATTATTCTTTAAAAAGTGAAATAGTTCAATTTCCAAGGCCTTGAATACATAATTTTTCATAAAAAGTTTACAAATCATTTTTGTTAATAGTTTTTTTCTTTTATCAGTTTTACAACTCAACACTAAATATTGAGGTAAGAGATAAAATATATACAAAAGGATGAGTTGTTCGGAACAACTCAAGTTTTTTTTTCTTAAACAAGACAAAATGAGATATATTAACAAAAAATTCTGCTCCCTATAACAAGGAATGCAAAGAGAAGCAGAACAAAATTACAACAATCAATCCTTCTGAATCAAAATAGTGGTAAACAACGGTCAACCAATCCTCAAACAAACAAGGAGTTGCTGCCACCACATATGGTAACCAAAAGGAAAGCAAACATTTTTCGCTTTCAACCACGTAAGTGAAGTGATTTTTACCTTTTCCATAAGCTGCACAACCAATTTTACATTATTAGAGAACAACTGTTTGTTTCGTTCATTCCAAAGAATCTAAATACAACAAAGTCAAATCATATTTAAGAATGAACGACAAGGAGTGTATCCTCCTGAAGAGTATATGAATGGATGAAAATGATCCATAACATGTTGGAGATCCACATAATACACACCAAACCAGCTCTTCAAGTGTTGCCAAAGAGAACCAAAAGTAGAATAATGTATTAATAGATGTTATGCTGTTTCATTTTGGCCACACCCTGAAACACACAATAAAGAGTCTGGGGAATGACTTCACGACGCCCTAAGTTATCCTTCGTAGGCCACCTGTTGTGGAATAGACGCCACACACAGATAGAAATCTTTAAAGGAACACTTTTATGCCACACCGCTTCTGAAATGTCGTCATGGTCGTGCATCTCTTGCCGCATGAGCATTTGATACACCCCACGAACTGTGTAGCTATCTGTTAACACAAAAAATAAAATATTTGGTCGAACTCATAATTCTATTTTCGACAAGGCAGATGTGTTATTTCGACATGCTGCAAAGTGCAAAGAGATTTCGACCAAGAACATACAGACTTCGACATGCTGCATTTTCAACAAAGTAATTTAATATATTTCATGCATGTGGCTAATGAAGCCTTGGAGAACCATTAGTTTATCAAGTGATTCATTTTTGTGGGAAGAGCCTTGGAGAAATGAAGAAATTATTAGCACAATACGTGATGTAACATGATTATGCAAGATCCAATGTCTAAAGATTTAGTATACCTCAACGTGGACATGGTACTTGTAACAATAATAAGGCAAAGTCGAATATGCGGTGACAAACAAGACTGAAGTGCATTGAAGATTATTTCCTAGTGTCTTAGGAAGTTATTTCTACTTTCAATATAGACTGTAGGATTTAGTGTTAGTTTTCTCTACAAGGTCTATATATATCAGTTTGTAATAATAACAATGGGTTGGTTTCTTGATTTTTGAAAACTCTGTAACACCCACGCCATGGGAGCAAACGGGTTCAGGAGTGGAGAGATTGACAGATTCCGACCACCCTTTACATTCCTATAATTTAATATCATTATTCTTGTTTTACTTTCCTTTTTCTTTTGCATTTCTTTTCATCTTTACTCTATTTCTTTTTATTTTTAACATGCTCACTTGAGCAATTTTCTATCATGTTGTCATGAGACAACTTGTTATTACAAGATGTTGGAAGCAATTCTGACATTAATGTTCTTAAAGAATGCATGAAGTGATGTCTTAAACCGCGAAGCTTGAACGATCCCCTTTAAAAATACATTTGTTATCATCGACGGCAAATGAAGTTTACGTTACCAAAAATCGGTGTAAACACTATCTCCTGCATTCGGGATCTGCCAACGGTATTTGATTGAAAGAGTGCGGTACCGGTACGAAAGGGAGCTAGCTAAGGCAGCAAGCCAAGAAAGGCAGAATATTAGGCCTTTTTTTTAGAAAGGAAGCCAACTCTTGATTCTGAACTTCGTTCGCGAAGGAACCGGATGTTTGACGGGCCAGCCCTTTTTTATGCGCCGCTTTACCCTGAAAGGATAATTAGCTTTGCGTCAAACATCTGAAAAAATAAATTATCAACTGGATTAAGCTCACGGGATTAATGATGAATGATCTTTATTAAACAAATAAATTACATGACTCTCAATAATTTTACCTTTTCCGACAGTTGGTATGTATTGTTTTAATCTTCTTTTAATTGACTATTAATCCAGTCTCCATTATCTTTTATTAGTTTATGTTACATTTTTATAAAATGTTTTTAAAGTTTATAAAATGATTTGTAAACAGCAAGGAAGATATCATACTTCTAACCACCATCCCATCCCTTCTTTAAATAATCATTCCACATTGATTAAAGTGAGTTTTATCTATCAAAATTAGCACAAGTTTGAACGTGGACATACATGTTTATGTCTCACATATAAAATACAACTTATTTCTACATTTTTTCATGTCAAAATTCTTAGCCATTTGCAACACCTATTGTTGTTATTTGAACCAACACGAGTTGCTACTTATTTAATTATTACATGAATGAGAGGCAACAATGCATCTTTTGGCCACGTATTGACGTGAGATTGATCTTCTGACTGGTCTAGAATAGATGGTATTTAATTTCATTATATCTGCCGCATTTTTTTAGTCCATGGTCTGTCTCCTTACCCACTAGCCCCAATTTATTTAATGTACTACGAATGCAACAAGGGAAGGAAACATCCTTCAAGCATGCACCATTATTCTTCTCCAATCAAATCTTGATTCTTAATTTCTTATCATCCTAGATCTTCCAAACTCATTTTTGGCTTCATTCATACACTCTGATATGGACAAAGATAGTGGGGCACATCATTGATATTGATCCATATACATTAATATTAATTTAAAATTATAAAAATGATTGAATGTCTATAGTTTCCAAAATTACAACATTTCCAGTATTTTTCTCTTGACGAATCCCTAATTGTCTCTTAAGGGGTCAACCACTGTGTTTCCAAGGAAAAAGAGGTGACGACTTAAGTTTAGAACGGTCATTATTCATGAATTGGAAATTAGGAAGCACTTATTGTCATTGTAAAATGAACGAGTCAAACAAAATAAAACAAAAGATCGAACTTTTCTCCCCTTGAACTTACAAAACAACGCAAGGCAACTTCTTCATAAAATCTTTCAAAGTTGATCAAAGTATAGTCTTTATAATTAAAAAACATATTACTGAAATTGTAAATCAAAAGGAGAATTTCATATTCGATGAGTCTATGCTAGATTTGTTGGGTTAAGATCCTCTCCATTTAATAGTTCCATGTTGGATAGTGAGTTATTCTTCATCTTACATACTATGTTGTATAGTTTAGTTAGACCCGATCTAAAAAATTTAAAATGGTATGAGAGCCTATCCAAGATCTGTTATCAGATCACTGCCATCAGACCACTCGATTTACGCTACAAATGTCTTGTCCTGGAAGCCATCAGTTATCATATTATAGATGCGAAGTTTTCATAACCGTTGGTTAACGATGAATAATCCCTATTGGAAAACCTATTGCACACGAAGTATATTCTCTCCTCTTATTATTTTGACCAATCTATTGTTTATGTGAAGTGATGGTTTTACTTGCATGTTTGAGTTTTGTTTTTAAAAAGGCAAAATGAAGCATATTTTTGAAACGGACAAAGAAATACCGAAATTGTTGTTCACACATGTGTTTAAGCTGAAACACACTAATAAAAGACCGAAATACCCCTTCGACAGTTAACTGCCGCGGAACTCCAAATCTAAAATTATAGAGGATGCAGATCTGAAACAATAAATGAAATTCGTCTCAGTATTCTCTCCTGCAAGAAAAGACAATAAGATCCAACAAAAACATGATCATGGAGTGTGGGCATGTAACCACTAACTTGGAAAAAGAAAGTTCAAACCAGAAAGACATGACTATCTAGCTTTTAATAGTAATATATAAAACCTTCTGATGATGATCATATTGCAGAATAATCTCACTCTATATTTTCATAGTAATGCTGAAATAATCTCAGTCTACATTATTAATTTATAAGTGCATATACAAATTCAAACTTTTGATGTGGTGCTGAGTCTGTACTCTTACTACAGAACAAAACATTGACATTCAGGGGAAGAAGATAGCAGAAAAACACCAGTATTGCTCCGCAGCAGTTAGCTGCTGAAGTTTCTGTGGTAGTTAACTGCCAAAGGGGTATTTCAGTATTTTATTGGTGTGTATAAGCTTAAACACATGTGTGAACATCAATTTTCAAGATGTGCAAGGACCATATTTGAGTATTGAGTTTTTTCTTTGGAAAAAAAGATTTTTTTGAACCAAATTTTTCTCTATTCGTATTCTAATTTTGTAGTGTTAAATGAGCTCTCGTAAAACGAATTCGGGTTCGATTTCTAGAAGCCGCAATTATTAACATAATTTTACTTATCTTTCGAACGAACTCTGAATTATTAAAAGGAGAAAACTTAGGTATAATTCTTTGGGTGCTTTTCGTATGGTTCTTAACTAAAAATACATATTTTTTGGATATAACAAACTTTGAGAAAATTATGGATTTGAGGAAATCATCGTGAATTTAGTTAATAACCATACGAAAAGCATCTAAGAAATTGTACCTAAGTTTTCTCCTTATTAAAACTCCCTTACCTTGAAAACTGAAGAATCGGAGAGCTAACACAAAAAATGCTAATTATTAAGTTAGTTACATAATAAAGAATAATTCCCAACCTTAAGCTTTACAATAAGTCAAAAATCCCTTTAAAAAAAAGGAAATGTTAACGAATGTCTCGGAGCACTCTTTAATAACTATTAATAGTAAAAAATTTATGAAAAATTGTAAAATCAATGTATTGGAATTTGTAAAATTTAATTTCTTTAAAAAATATTTTTTAAATTTGAGATTCTAAAAGAGTGCTATGAGACACTCGTTAATTAAAACCCTAAAAAAAAAAGTTGAATATTCATGCAAACATAACCGAAATTTCCAAGTACATTCCGCCGTCACATATATTTAACGTTCCATATCAACTTGAATTGTCAAACACTTTCTTTTCACCGTCCAAACCACGCGCCGATTTTTCCAACTTCTCAATTCCACGTTAAAAATGAACCAACCACTCTCTTTCTGTCTTGTTTCTCTCATGTTTCTCTAAACTCACATATATATATAGATAGCACAATCCTCCCCTTCTCTTCAATCAACCTTCAACTCCCCAATTTCTCTACACTCTCAAATCATACTATTTCATAAGGGAATTGGTCTCTATAGTTACACGAGATATCTTAAAACACTAATATAAAATGTCGCAAACAATAGAGATAACAATTTTGTCAGCGGAGAATCTTCAAGAGAACAAAAAAGCCATAAAAGGAAACACATTTGTCATGGTTCAATGTGACGGAAGCAATAATGAAGTGAGCACCACGAAACTTGATTCTGAAGGCGGAAGTTATCCTACATGGAACGAGAAGGTAGTGATCGACGTGCCATTACATGCAAGGTTCGTAACAATAGAGGTGAAGTACAAAACAAGAGGAAGTAGTAATAGTGTTGGAATAGCTAGAGTACCTGTTTCCGATTTTGTTGGAGGGTATGTACATGAAAATCAATTGCAATTTTTAAGTTATAGGTTGTGGGATAATAGAGTTATGAGAAATGGGGTTGTAAATATTTCAGTGAAGGTAAAAATGTCCCAACAAAATTCTTGCTCGAGTTCGATGTCATCGACGATGAATGGAGTTCCAGTAACTGGCGTTCCGGTGGCCGGTAATGGCTCCTGCAGCAGAGTTGCAACAGGGATTCCTGCTGTTTGGTTAAACTACCAAAGACACATTTGAAAGGGTACTTTGTAATCATCATGTATATTAAAAACAGAAAGCATACATTTCCATATTGACAATACACGTGGGAATTATTTATGTCTCAATTTGTATATTTATTTCAATGTTCTTTAATATTACATCAATCAGTATTGCAATTTAAACATGATCAAACTCAACACTAAATATTAAGGTAAGAGATAAAATATGTATCAAAGGATGAATCGTTCAAGACAACCCAAATTTAGAATTTAATAAGTAAATATTTGTAATAACAATTACTCCATATATTAACATTTGTTATTAAAAAAAGAGATTGATATTGATACGTAAATATGTCAGTGCACATCAGATACATATGTTCTATACGAGTGTTGACTTGACTTAAATCCTATATGTTGACCAATTTTAGAAATTGCTCCTATAGAAATTTAGTATTTTTTTTTTCTCTTGACGCATCCCTGATTGTCTCTTAAGAATGGGTCAACCATTAAGTTTCCCAGGAACAAGGGGAGCTGACTTAGTTTAGAAATTAGAAAGTACCAACTCTCATTGTAAAATGAAAGAATCAAACAAATAAAACAACAGATTGGAACTTTAAGCAACAACACAAGGGAACTTCTTGATTTTTATAACAAAAATCATCCAAAGTTGATCAAAGTATAACAAATTGTATTTAAAACGACAACCGGTAGTAATTAATTGTAACTTTAAGTTTGAATTTAGAATTTCTTAAATATTTATGCATAAATTTCATCAATTTTTGTTGTATTTTAAAAATGACCAATGTTAATATATAGTTAGTCGTCATAATCCACTTGAAGTGTGCTTTTCATCAAGGTCGTGATTATCTTTGGTACTAATTTGGGTGAGTTAGTTTAACTTCTTTAAAAAAAAAAAATAGTTAGTCATCATTAAAAAGTTAGTCATCGCTTTAAAAAAAATAGTTAGTCGTCATTTTTATTATATTTTTTATCGCCAAACCAGGAGAAATGACATGCATCAAAAGAAAACATCGATATCCCAATTAGGTTGGCACCCCGATAAACCCCATCCTCTACCGCAAAATTCAAAATATTATTAAAAAAGGGGGAAAAAATTTACAAGAGGGGAGACTATACCAAAACCCTTAAAAAAAACAAAAACAGAAAAAAAACAACCGTCTAGAGAAACCTATAACGAGGCATACCACAACAGTCTGAATAAAAATTCGCTTGCAAGTCAGGAGGTAGAACCGACAACTACACTGCCCCATGAGTCGAGTGACCCATATTAGCCAACTTATCAGCACAACAATTACCTCTCTCATTAGTACAAATTCGTGACTCCAATACCATGTCAATACCAAGAAGGGACATATACAAAATTGACCATAGGTTCAGCAAAAAAAATGAGAACAAGCTTATGAGAAAAAAGAAAAAGAAAAATTAAGGCAAATTTTGTGCCCGAGTTACCGAAGCCGCGAACATTTCAATACAAAACAATCATTGATCAGTTAGAGAGGTATCACCCCTAGAACGGGTTTTGTATGGCTTACCAATAGTAGTTTTCTTCAGATGATCATGCTTCTGTTTCTTACTTAGAACTGGAATAAATGGCAATTCAACTGACTTTTGATCATATTCACGAATACGGCGCCATAACTTCATGTCTAGCTGAATTCTCGGATTACTCTGAATGGCTTCATGTGTTGTCTGCGCCAAACTATCTGGGGCCGCATCTTGCACCAAAGACTCAATCTGAGACTTCTCCTCAGTAACTGTTGCGAAAACCGAAGCCCTGAGAGGGCCAGTTGGGGAACCAAAATGCACGTCATGGTGCTCTACAACACGATGATCTGTATGAACCGGTGGCACCTCCATACCTACCGGAAGAAACCAATTCAACAAACCTCTCTAGCACATCATCGTGCGCTACAGGGGATGAACGTGTCGCAGTCGCATCCAAAACCTTGGGACTCTTCACCAGCTTCCGTGGTTGCAAATGCTCCTCTTCACTTTTCATACATACTTTTATTTTGACAAGTAATTATATTTTTTAATATAGTTACACATAATAAAAAACACAGTATTTTTCTTTATTCTTAACCTAATAATGAAATACCAATAAATGTTTAGACGAGTTACACTGGTTTCTTCTAACTTAACCAAGGTCCTGAGTTTGAAAACCAAGGTCATAAGTTCGAATACAATATTGAACATGAGTTAACACTAAAATTCTTTAGGAGAGTTTGCCGCCTATTTAAATCTCATAAAACTTGACTAATTAATTTTCGTAGTTACACGCCTACCCGATTTCAAAACAAAAAAAAAAAAGAAACTAATAATAAAAAGTTCCTACTAATTTCCACCGTCAAATATAACGGCCACATTTTTTTAACGCTCTCATTCAACTTGAATTGTCACCTTTATTTATTTTTTTTAAGAAAGAAGAATGTTACCCTTTATTTTATTTTTCGTTCAAACCACGCGCCGTATTTCTAACAGCTCAAATCTAAACCTTTTTTTTTTCTTTTGTTTTTGTCTGCTAAATTTCGGTTCAAAAAAACAAAAAAGCCCCCAACTATTGAAAAGAAACAACCACCCTCTTTCTATCTCCTTTCTTTCATGTTTCTCAAAACTCCACATATATATAAACACCATCCTCCCCTTCTCTTCAATTCAACCTTTCAATTCCTCAAATATTTCTATATCCATTATTTCATCCTATTTCTAATCCTTCACACTTTTCTTTTCCACAATAAAATTTAGGTGACCCTCATCATCAATTTTTTGTTCACATATTGAAAAATAAAATTATTTTGAGAGATTAGTCTCTAATTGTTGGCCGAATACGTGAAGTCACCCTAAAGATTTACTTATTACTTGTGAAACAATAAACTATAGCATTTCATTTTTCACATACTTTGAGTTTAAAGGAATTATTCTCTAGCTTCCGATTGAGATATCTTGAAACACTTACATAAAATGTCACGAACAATAGAGATAACAATTTTGTCAGCGGAGAATCTTCAAGAGAACAAAAAAGCCATAAAAGGAAACACATTTGTCACGGTTCAATGTGACGGAAGCAATAATGAAGTGAGCACCACGAAACTTGATTCTGAAGGCGGAAGTTATCCTACATGGAACGAGAAGGTAGTGATCGACGTGCCATTACATGCAAGGTTCGTTACAATAGAGGTGAAGTACAAAACTAGAGGAAGTAGTAGTAATAGTGTTGGAATGGCTAGAATACCGGTTTCCGATTTTGTTGGAGGGTATGTACATGAAAATCAATTGCAATTTTTAAGTTATAGGTTGTGGGATAATAGAGTTATGAGAAATGGGGTTGTAAATATTTCTGTGAAGGTAAAAATGTCCCAACAAAATTCTTGCTCGAGTTCGATGTCATCGACGATGAATGGAGTTCCAGTAACTGGCGTTCCGGTGGCCGGTAATGGCTCCTGCAGCAGAGTTGCAACAGGGATTCCTGCTGTTTGGTTAAACTACCAAAGACACATTTGAAAGGGTACTTTGTAATCATCATGTATATTAAAAACAGAAAGCATACATTTCCATATTGACAATACACGTGGGAATTATTTATGTCTCAATTTGTATATTTATTTCAATGTTCTTTTAATATTACGTCAATCAGTATTGCAATTTAAACATGATCAAAATCAACACTAAATATTAAGGTAAGAGATAAAATATGTATCAAAGGATGAATCGTTGAAGACAATCCGAATTTTAGACCTCTTAATATGTAAAAATTAATTTGAATCTTAACTACTCATATATTCATATAGATCATTTCTAAGATTTTACGTAAATATGAAATTATTTGATATGATATTTTATGAGATGCATAAATAATTTTCTATTTATATAAAATTTTATAGAGATGTCTATATGATATAAAACTTGATCAGACAATTGTTAGGGTCAGCGAGTGAATTGATGTTTTCCTCAAAACAGTAGACAATGACACAAAAATTTGAATTTTGATGTATAATTCCGCGCCTTACCCAATTATCTTTAGATGGTAACTGATTCTATAACAAACGTAAAAAAAATATTGATACTTTTATCCGGACATTGTTGTTCCAAATAATATTATGAAATTCATTTTTATGCATCGGTTCAACTGCCGTAAACAAATGATAAATCTCATTGACAGTGTAACCTTTGTCAGGTGTTAGTTGTCAAATCCACCTATTTTCTAAACAACATGTATAGATAGGTTAGATAAAAGCTCATGAAATTCTGGCATGCTAGCTTCCTGATGTTGTATGTAATGTTCCAATATTGAGACACAGTTGGAATGTTGAGTATAATGTTTCAACGTCAGACTAAAGATAAACAAACAGAACAAGGAAAATATAAATGACAGAAACGTAAATGGCACAGGTTATTTGTTAACCCAGTTCGGTGACAAACACACCTACTCCGGAGGCTACCAAACCAGGAAGGAAATCCGCTAGTGTAGTCCGACCTAGTTCTAAGTTCTCAGCAAACTCCAAGTTTACAACTTATCACCTAGCTACTACTCGTACTGACTTCAGCCTAGGAACTCCTAGACCTGAGATCTCATCTCACTTCCACTCAATCACACACCCTGTGATTTCACGTTTACAATCAATATAATGAAGATACCTTCAGACACAAACTAACTCCGTACTTCAAAGCTTAGGAGTAGTGTACAATCTTACAACTCAATAAACACAGTCCTAAACTTGCATCAAGGTGACACAATAAAGGTTCACAATTAACAGAGACTCAAAACCCTAAAAACTCTATTTTTAATATGACGACTTCAATTATGAATTATGTTTTAAATTTGTGTCTTTCCTTATATAATCTGAAGCAGTACGGGCTTGATATTCTTATTGGACTTCACAAAAAATGTCGATCCATGAATAGATCCGCTCACAAGAAACAGAACCAAATCACCAGTTTCCTAAAATGTTGGAACATCTTTAGGAGATAAACACAAGTCTGATTCTGGTAAAAAAAAAAAAACGCGTCTTCAGCAAGTAAAAAGGCGTAGATTCCTCAAATAATTAAAGTCTGTTAATTATGGCACGAAATCAGAGCACATTGAAGTCGTACCCACATGTTGAAACATTAGGTCCAACATCTTACTTGTATATTTGATTTAGCAAAAATGATGCCAACATACAAATATCCAACAACCCACAACTTTTGATATGTGTTCTTTAAACTTCTTTTGATTGATTATTAATCTAGCCTCCCTTATTATTTTTTATTTTTTTTTGACAAATAGCCTCCCTTATTCGACAACTTTATCTTTCATATACACATTGTTCTTCTACATTATCTCTCTATTGCTTTGATTTTTATGTCACTATCTAAATTTCTTTGTATAATGTGGTTGTCCAACAAATTATCACATAAAAAAGTTGTTCAAATAACATTGCTCTTGACAAAATTATAATGACACCATGGTTTTGTCGAAGCTTTAAAAATCACCGTGACACACATCATGCTTATGCAAAACTCATCGCCAATACATCTACATTTTTTATGTCAAATTTCGGTCCCATTTGCAACACCTATTGTTATTATTTGAATCAACACGAGTTAGTATTTATTTAATTATTATAATATAGTATTCCATCATTAGTTGTATCCAATTGTATGATTGTTTTACAATAATCCATGACCTGCCTCCTTACCTACTAGACCCAATTTATTTATTGTACTATGAATGCAACAATGGAAGGAAACATCCTTGAAGTATGCACACCATTATTTTTTTAAACCAAATATTATTTTCTACCTAAAGCCTCCAAACTCATTTAATAATTAACATATTAATATTTGTCATTAAAAAAAATATAAATATTGATATGTTAATATCATAAGAACAATTTTTTTGGTTACAATCTATAAGAACAATTAATCTACTAACATTTATCATTAAAAAAAACCATAGATATTGATACGCACACATCCATAATATTTTAAAAGAATAAAAGTGATTGAATGTAACATTATGGATATTGATACGCATTTATCAGTAACATTGTGTTGTAATCTCTTATTAATATATTTCTTGAAAAGACCACATATGTTGGAGGAATATCAGATACATGTTCTATATAAAATGTCTGTGGACATAAAATATTTATGAGTGTTGACTTGACTTATATGCTATTTGTTGTCCAATTTTAGAAATGGTTCCCATAAAATATTTGTAGTATTTTTCTCTTGACGAATACTTGATTGTCTGTTAAGAAGGGGTCAACCATTGTGTTTCCAAGGAACAAGGGGACTTCTTGATTTTTATTACAAAAATCATCCAAAATTGATCAAAGTTTATAATATATTAGTGCGAATGCAAATCAAAAGGGAAATTCTTATTCAACAGTATTGGATTTAATAATAATTAAAACATACCACACGTAAATTACATTACATGTTGGTTAAATTCAATAAAATTTGACAATGAATTTACACATATGGGTTAGACCCCAACTTGTAATATTTTTTTTTTTTTTAAATAAAAAAAAATTGGAACGGAAAATTCTCACACACATAAACAAAGGGAATGTTAAAAAGTGGAGAAATGTTTCGCACACAGTAACATTTTACTGTCAGATTTGTATTTAAAAAGACAACCAATAGTAATTAATTGTAATTTAAGTTTGAATTTAGAGTTTCTTAAATATTTACACATAAATCTCTCTTCTTCTTTTTTTTTAATTTTAGAAATGACCAATGTTAATAGTTAGTCAATCCACTTGGAGTGTACTTCTACTCAATATTTCAGTTCAGTTCTCTTCAATGTCAATTTAATTGAGTTAGATGAGCTTCTTTAAACAAAAATAGTTAATCATCAATAAAAAGTTGCTAATATTTAATAAATTTTGATCAAGTCTTGGCCGTTTGAATAGTAAATTTTCGTTATCTTATCTCTCTTACGAAATTGTTTCTTTTGTGAAAAATGTACTCCTCCATTTTTATTATATGTCACATTAAAAAATGTGTTAAATTATAAATCGTTTTACAACACGAATACAACATTAATGTTTTTTTTTATCATCCTTTTGTATTTATTGTTATATTTTCTTTCAATTCTTTTAATTTTTCCTTTTTACGACATTAATAAAGGATAACTTCTTAAGTCTGTCATGACCTATTCCCTGTCTATACTCTTTCCTTCTTCGAAGCTCCATCAAGCATCATTTCCTCTATTGAACCTCTTTTGATTTTTTGATTTTTATTTTTTTGGAGGTGGGGTGAGGATACTAGGAAAATTTCTTGGATCGATTGCAATTTGATTTGTTTGGATAAAGAGTTTGGGGGTTAGGAGAATTAGGGAATTTAATGTCGCCTTGCTATGTAAGTGGTGTTGGTGAATGGTGTAGGAGAGGGAGAGTTTGTGGTTTAAGGTGTCGGCAGTAAGATATGGTGTAGAAGGGGGGCGGTTGAAGGAGGGGGGATAGAAAATGATCTAGTTGGTGGAAGGAGGTGGCCTGCATCCTAGATAAAGGGGGCATGCAGGTGGGTGGGTCATTTGAGGATAACTTAAGTCGAAAGGTCGGTAATGACATTGATTCTTTTTTTTCTGGACTGTTAGGTGGTTAGAGGATGAAACTTTTTCTTGTAGGTTTGAACGTCTTTTTGAGTTGTCTGAGACTAAGGGGTTGTCGGTGGCAGAGATGTTTCGGTTAGGGTGGGAAAGAATGGTAAGGCGTGGAAGTAGAGGTAGAGGTTGATGGCGTGGAAGTGGAGGTAGAGGTTGATGGCGTGGGAGGAGGAGATGTTAGTGGAGTGTAGGGTTGTTCTTCATGATGTGTTTATGGAGGTGGATATTCCACCTAACAATTTTGGTGGTTAAAGGCAAAATCTAATATTATTGTTTTTGATTATCATAGGCGGTGGCTTAACTCCTTGTTGTGTGTGGGCATAGGCTGACTTTGTTTCTTTCCTTGGTTTTGTTCTTGCGGTTTTTGAAACACATTTATGTAACTTTATGAGCTTCTTCCTCGGTACACCTTGTGCTGGAGAGACTATGGTTTAGCAGTAATATTTTTTTTGACAAAAAATTAGAGATATTCATTCGTTCAAACTGATAGAGTACATCGATATAATGCAAATTCACTAAAAATAAAAAGGATGAATCTGCGAACAAACTCACAACATCCATGTTAATAACATAAAACGACAAAGTACAAAAGCCTACACATATAACTATATTCAAGTCTCTGGAATACCCATATCTCCGGAACTGCAACATTGACGACATCAAAGTCATTGATTGGATCTGCATTGGATCAAAGCTGATATGACAATCTGAATCGAACAAATACCTGAACGAAACAAAAACGACAAACAACGCCGCACAAAGTTGACGAACAAAACAACGTCGCACTAAGATGACGAAATCACGAAAGAAAAAACGAAATAAATTTGAAAATCACTTATATCAACAAAAGGGAAAAGATGAAAACGAGTTAAAGGAGTGATTTTGGATAAAAAAATTGACCCAAAATCACCCTTCATTAATAGATGAAGGAGAAGAAACTAAGATTTTGATGACGGCTCACAAGAGAGAAGGGAAGAGAGAGCTTGTGTCCTTTTTCCCTAAAATAATTACTTTTTGCAGTAATATATTTTATTTTTTATTCTTATAAAAAAACGGAAGATAATTTTATAAATCACTTATAATTTCACTTTTCATACATACTTTTATTTAAACAAATAATTATATTATTTTTTTGTCAAGTAGTTTGTCTAATGACTAAAGCTCACACAATTAAATTGTGGAGAAGTGAAGTATCCGGGGATCGAACCGTAACTCTGCATGTAATATGCTAGATTCCTACCAATTGAGCTAAGCTAATTATATTTTTTAATATGCGTAGAAATAGAAAGTTACGTATAATAAAAAACTGAGAGAGTATTTTTGTTTATTCTTAAACTAATAATGAAATAAAGAATAAATTCAAATCTTTAGCTGTACTAAAACAGAAAGTTCCTACTAAGTTCCACCGTCAAGTATAACGGCCACATTTTTTAACGCTCTCATTCAACTTGAATTGTCACACTTTTTTCTTTTTTTGGTTCATACCACGCGCCGTATTCTTCAACGACTAAAATTTAAAAAAGAAGCAACCACTCTCTTTCTCTCTCCTTTCTTTCATGTTTCTCAAAACTCCACATATAAACACCATCCTCCCCTTCTCTTCAATTCAACCTTTCAATCCCTCAAATATTTCTATATCCATTATTTCATCCTATTTCTAATCCTTCAAACTTTTCTTTTCCACAATAAAATTTAGGTGACCCGCATCATCAATTTTTCTCACATATTAATTAGTTAAATTAAAAAAAATATTTTTAGAGATTAGTCTCTAATCTTCGCCCAAATACGTGAAATCATCCAAAATATTGACTTATTACTTTTGAAACAATATAACCAGAGTATTTCATTTGACGTATACTTTGAGTTCATAGGAATTAGTCTCGAAATATCTTGAAACACTTACATAAAATGTCACGAACAATAGAGATAACAATTTTGTCAGCAGAGAATCTTCAAGAGAACAAAAAAGCCATAAAAGGGAACACATTCGTTACGGTTCAATGTGACGGAAGCAACAGGGAAGTGAGCACCACGAAACTTGATTCCGAAGGAGGAAGTTACCCTACATGGAACGAGAAGTTGGTAATGGATGTGCCATTACATGCAAGGTTCCTAACAATAGAGGTGAAGTACAAAACAAGAGGTAGTAGTAGCAATAGTGTTGGAATGGCTAGAATACCTGTTTCCGATTTTCTTGGAGGGTATGTGCATGAAAATCAATTGCAATTTTTAAGTTATAGGTTGTGGGATAATAGAGTTAGGAGAAATGGGGTTGTAAATATTTCAGTAAAGGTAAAAATGTCCCAACAAAATTCTTGCTCGAGTTCGATGTCGTCGACAGTGAGTGGAGTTCCGGTAACCGGGGTTCCGGTGACCGGTAATGGCTCATGCAGCGGAGTTGTAACAGGAATTCCAGCTGTTTGGTTAAACTACCAAAGAAACATATGAAATTTTACTTTGTCAATTGTAATAATGTATTCAAGAACAAAGGATAGTTTTTCCTTCACGATACACGTGTGATATTCTTTTTACAAAACGTTATAAATGTCTCAATTTTCTATTTATTTTATGTCATTGTTTATTTAACATAACATCAAAATGAGTAAAGAAAATATTACATCATTCGTCATTTTTGTTAAATAACTTTTTAGCACTAATCTTGTAAAAAAATAAAAAAATACCTTTTAGCACAAATATACAATGGGTTAACAAAATTACAAATCGGGTGTAACTAGAAGAAAAAAAATACAACCGGTCTAAAGAATCACTAATAATATAGAACTATAACTAGATATTACTAATAATTCTCATCTATGAAAACGAGGATGCTGGAGTGACATAAGGAGGTTGAAAGTACCACCAAAAGTCAAGAACTTGTTACGGAGAATCTGTAGAGATTGCTTCACTACAAGTGTAAGGCTAAAAAAAGTAGAGACATAAATTGTCCATATAATGATCCACATGAGGATAGCTACCACATTTTCTTTTATTGTAAAAACAACTATTGATGTGTGGAGTGCTGCTAATGTTTGGCACTTGATTGCAGTATCTCTGGTCATTTTGATAACGTGCCAGCCATCATTTTTAATCTTTTGCAACAGATGTCAAGCAGCACAACCATAATGTGGAGTATATGGAAAGCTCACAATCGTAAAGTATGGCAACATGTGTCAGGTACTACAATTCTCGAAAGAGCTAAGCATGTTTTAGAGGGATGGATGAGTGCTAACCGTACGTAGTGTCTCTTGGCTCAAGAACACACATCAGTAACTACAGGTGTTCGTCAACATTTTGATCAGAATCTGGGTAACATGAATAGGGATATCACGTGGAGGCAACCAAGACATGGTAGGCTTAAATGTAATGTAGATGTCTCTTTTTCTAACTCTAGTAATAATTAGGTATAGGCATGTGCATTCGAGACTCGGGAGGAAACCATGTTATCTCAAAAACAATGTGGTTTACTCCACTGTGTTTAGTTGATGCTGGAGAAGCTTTGAGACTTTACCATGCAATTCGGTGGATTCATGAACTTCAGCTCACAAATGTTGATTTTGAGATTGATTCAAAAAGAGTAGTTGATTACTTTAATGGAGTCAAGGGAGATATCAGCGAATTTGATTCCATATTTAACAAACTCTCATGTTGACTTTATTAAGAAGCAAACAAATGAAGTTGTTCATGAATTAGTCAAGGTAGCCACTTTCTTCCTAACTTTCGTATTTGTGATGAGATCTCGACATTTATTACTGATTTAAATTTTAATGAAATGATATAAGTTACTTTTTCTAAAAAGAAAGAAACTAGAAGTTCATTTTGTTCAAAAAAAAAAAGAAAAGCTAGAAGTTCATGGGGTGTAATTAGGAAAGAAAATATGTTTACTAGAAATTTCTTTTAATTGAACAATCACGCATTTAATTTCTCTCTCACTAGTATACACTTTATAGTTTAGAATAAATTAAAGTTGGGATTGCAATTTACCAAAAAAAAAAAAAAAATTGGGATTGCAATGTGTCACTTGTTATTATCGTAAAATAAGTTAAAAATTAAAGTGTTTGAAGAAATTATTAAAAATTATAGTTGGCAAAAAAAGAGAAACTGAAATGAATGAACGAGCTCTCTATATTCTGTTTTGATTAGTTTCGTTGCGAAAGAGAAATATACTCAAAGCGAATCTTGTCTGGCCTAAGTAGGTTTCTTTGAAAGTTTCCATTGTTACCTGACATTTGCTGAAAGACAGGTTATAAACTAAACTCAACCTCCAAAGGCGTGGCATTGTTCAGGTCACAGCGGTGCAGTAATGATGAGTCGACATCCCATTTGTTCCTTCATTGTTATGTTTTCGGTTCGCTTTGACAGCATATCAGGTGTTAGATTGGCATATCTGGTATAGATGCTGAAAATATATGTGAGCATTTTCACCAATTTATTCATTATTTAGGTTATTCAAAGGCTCGTCGTTCATTCTTACAATTATTTGGCTTCTTTGCGTTTGGCTGGTATGGAATGAACGAAACAACAGACTGTTCAATAACACTGAAACACCTATTGAGCAGCTCTTAGATAAAGTTAAATTTCATTCGTTGTGGTGGCTTAAAGCCAATAAAACCACTTTTGTGTTCGGTTCCCAAAGTTGGTGGTCCAGCCCTTTATTTTGTAATTATATTTTGTGATTATTTGTTTGCTGGGTTAGACCTTCTGATACTCCTTGTATTGAGAAGTTTACATCGCCGTTGTTAATATATCCCAATTTGATTTCTTAAAAAAAAAATAAAAAAAATTGAAAGTTTGTGGCTTCAAAATTGTGCAATATATATTGACGGTCTTTTATCTATGTGAAAATTAGAAGAAAAAAAAATTTACCTAAATTGTTAGACCGGACGTTAAGTTTAGCGTTTGAATTCGACTCTTCCATTTATGTGTATGAATCTCTAATACTTTTTTTTTGACAAAAATAAATGATATTCATTCATTCAAATTGGTAGAGTACATCGATACAATGAAAATTCGCTAAAAACAAAAAGGATGAATATGTGAACAAACTCGCATCATCCATGTTAATAACATAAAACGGCAAAATACTAAAGCCTACACATATGACTATATTTAAGTCTCTGGAATACCCATGTCTCTGAATCTGCAAAGTTGACGACTCCAAAGTCATTGATTTGATCTGCACTGGTTCGAAGTTGATCATCTGATAATCTGAATCGAACAAATACCTGAATGAAACAAGAAAGACAAACAACGTCGCACAAAGACGACGAACAAAACAAGGTCGCACTAAGACGACGAAATCACAAAAAAGAAACGAAATAGATATGTACTACCTCCGTTCCTTTTTAATTGACAGTTTTTGACATTTTACACGAACCAAGACATTCAATAAATATTACTACTTTTGATACAATAATATATACTTTTACTATAATAACCTTATTCATTTAATATTTCATTTTATATATTTCTTTCTCCACAATAAATAAGCAAGGATAATATTGGTAAAACAACATTTAATATTGCATTGAACTTCGAAAGTGACAGTTAAATGAGAACAATTTTTTTTCTTCAAAAGCGACACTTAAAAAAGAACGGAGGGAGTAAATCACAACCTGAATGAATCTCTAATACTTATTGCCATGTTCGTCTGTCTTAAAAAAATGAGTTTATTCTATATCAAAATTGGAACAAGTTTGAACGTAGACATGTTTAAGCCATCATATACAAGACAACTTCTCCGAAATTTTTATGTCAAAATTCGGAGCCATTTGCAACACCTACATATTTTCCTTGTTGAATTTATAATTATAATAATCCATGGCATGTCTATAAGAATGAAATAAAAATAATCCATGGCATGTCTCCTTACCTACCAGCCCCAATTTATTTATTGTACTACGAATGCAACAAGGGAAGGAAACATCCTTTAAAAATTGCCAACATTATATTAACACCAAAAAATCAAAGCACAAAATCAACCTAGAGAAGGAAACATCCTTGAAGCATGCATCGTTATTTTTTCCAAAACAATTCTTAATTATTTTTTTTAGTGACCGATGTTTGAACACCGAACCTTGCATATATTATACATTATCTTTACCAATTGAGTTAAGCTCACGAAGACAAATGTTACTTCAAACACCAAGGTACACATTCTATATAAAATGTCATTGTTAAATGAGTGTTGGCTTAAAAAATTTGTCTCAAGATCCGTTACAATATTCTCCAAAATAAATAACTTTCTTAGTATGTTTCTCTTGACGATTTCCTAATTGTCTCCTAATAAGGGGTCAACCACTGTGTTTCCAAGGAACAAGGGAGCTGACTTAAGTTTAGAACAGTCATTATTCATCAATTAGAAACTTGAAAGTACTAATTGTCATTGTAAAATGAAAGAGTCAACAAAATAAAACAAAAAATCGAACTTTTCTCCCCTGGAACTTACTTAACAACGCAAGGCAACTTCTTCATTTTTATTACAAAACTAGTTACAAACCCGTGCTTCGCACGGGTTGAATAACATATCTTGTAAAAAATTTGTTCCAAAGGAAAAATGAGCAAATTAATGAATATTGCACAAACTCGGATATTATAAATGAATCACTTTTATTGTATTTTTGAAAAACTTTGTTATAAAGAAGAAATGAGCAAATTAAGGGAAATATCTGCATTTTTCTTAAGAAAATGTTGTCGTTCATAAACGTGAAAATCAAGCAAGCATATTGCACAAATCTCAACTATATGTACATTTCTAAAACATTTACCAAAGCATTATAAAGATTTGATGTAGGAAAAGAGCATGTTCTATTTTGTTCAAGAGATTAGGAAAACAACTTTATAATTAACATGATACTAATTGAAACCAACGAAGGAACCAACAATGTGCATATTAACGTTACATAATAGTTAGGTTTATAAAAGAGACTACAAGTGTCATAGACTAACAAAAAAGGGATTTTTGCCAATATTTACATCAGATAAAATGAAAAGAACAAATGGCATCCCAAAGACAAGATAGTTTACGATTACAGTCCAAAACGGTATGCCAAAATAGTAGAAGTTCAAATAGTTCAGCAGCAAAGATCTATTTTAACTCGAACGTGCATGTTCTTCAGTGACTTTTCGAGATCAAAGATGAGCTTACCACCTTCTTCCATGACACGTTCTCTGCAGAAATTGAACCACTGCCCATCCAAGTATTTTTCATAGCATGCTCTTTCGGCGGTAATGAGGCGACACTTATACTTTCTCTGTGTCTGGTCATCAATGAGAATGTTTGTTTTGCGCTTTTCTTTCAGAATTGTTCTTGACACCTTTTTTGGGAAATGCTAAACAGGGAAATAACTGCAATATTAGTCTAATGCATATTAACATGGATAAGATGTATGGGAATGTAGTTACATATAATTTATAAAATGAAGGTAGCATGACAAATTTTAAGCTAAAGAAACCTGATCAATTTTTGTATCATCAAATCAACCTGATCATAAATCAAATATGAAAACTGTTACAACTTTATGATTACTCAGAAAACCTAAAATAACTCACATGCATCAATTTTTTTCAACTATAGTACGAGAAGCTAAAATAACAATTGTGTCAAAATCTTACCATGAGCTAAAATTCAATCATCATGACCTCTACTATACTCCACATAACAAAGGAAGATTTTTCTACAACCATGCAACATAAAAATTTCTGGTACATAATCCACTAACAATTGGAAAAAAAAAAAAAAAAAAAACTCTTAAAATGTAGAATCGTGAAAAAAGGAAGAAAATCACCTATGATGAAGCAAAAACTCAAACAGTGTCAAAAAATGAACCCCTCAAGCCATAAAAATCAGTCAACTCAAGTCATGCATGGTCTCAGAACCATGAAAAAAGGAAGACAATGACCTCTTAAGAAGAAGAAAGTGTAACAGTTTTCCCATCCGAACTCTGATACCGTTTGACCAATGGTTTTTACGGTCTAAATGTTATTTCAAAACAAAGTTAAAATAAAGGCCTTTAAGAAAGAATCTAAAGTTGTTTGGTTTCTTTGTTTTCTTAATTTTAAAGCTATTTTTAAGTTAAATGTTGTTTGCAAAAATATTGTACAAACTTTGAATTTTTTTTTATGGTGTCCGGGGTTCAAACCCCGGGCCTGACATATATTTGTGCATTGTTCCTATCAACTGAGTAAAGCTCACGAGGACAAAACTTTGAATTTATTATGAATTAACATAATAAATAATAAAATGTTTAAAATATTTTCTGAAGGCTAAATATGTTAAAAAATATAAGATATTTTTTGACAAATACTATATTTACTCAATAACGTTTATTTTGTGTAACATGATACTAATTGAAACCAACGAAGGAACCAACAATGTGCATATTAACGTTACATAATAGTTAGGTTTATAAAAGAGACTACAAGTGTCATAGACTAACAAAAAAGGGATTTTTGCCAATATTTACATCAGATAAAATGAAAAGAACAAATGGCATCCCAAAGACAAGATAGTTTACGATTACAGTCCAAAACGGTATGCCAAAATAGTAGAAGTTCAAATAGTTCAGCAGCAAAGATCTATTTTAACTCGAACGTGCAAGTTCTTCAGTGACTTTTCGAGATCAAAGATGAGTTTACCACCTTCTTCCATGACACGTTCTCTGCAGAAATTGAACCACTGCCCATCCAAGTATTTTTCATAGCATGCTCTTTCGGCGGTAATGAGGCGACACTTATATTTTCTCTGTGTCTGGTCATCAATGAGAATGTTTGTTTTGCGCTTTTCTTTCAAAATTGTTCTTGACACCTTTTTTGGGAAATGCTAAACAGGGAAATAACTGCAATATTAGTCTAATGCATATTAACATGGATAAGATGTATGGGAATATAGTTACATATAATTTATAAAATGAAGGTAGCATGACAAATTTTAAGCTAAAGAAACCTGATCAATTTTTGTATCATCAAATCAACCTGATCATAAATCAAATATGAAAACTGTTACAACTTTATGATTACTCAGAAAACCTAAAATAACTCACATGCATCAATTTTTTTCAACTATAGTACGAGAAGCTAAAATAACAATTGTGTCAAAATCTTACCATGAGCTAAAATTCAATCATCATGACCTCTACTATACTCCACATAACAAAGGAAGATTTTTCTACAACCATGCAACATAAAAATTTCTGGTACATAATCCACTAACAATTGGAAAAAAAAAAAAAAAAAAAACTCTTAAAATGTAGAATCGTGAAAAAAGGAAGAAAATCACCTATGATGAAGCAAAAACTCAAACAGTGTCAAAAAATGAACCCCTCAAGCCATAAAAATCAGTCAGCTCAAGTCATGCATGGTCTCAGAACCATGAAAAAAGGAAGAAAATGACCTCTTAAAAAGAAGAAAGTGTAACAGTTTTCCCATCCGAACTCTGATATCGTTTGACCAATGGTTTTTACGGTCTAAATGTTATTTCAAAACAAAGTTAAAATAAAGGCCTTTAAGAAAGAATCTAAAGTTGTTTGGTTTCTTTGTTTTCTTAATTTTAAAGCTATTTTTAAGTTAAATGTTGTTTGCAAAAATATTGTACAAACTTTGAATTTTTTTTTATGGTGTCCGGGGTTCAAACCCCGGACCTGACATATATTTGTGCATTGTTCCTATCAACTGAGTTAAGCTCACGAGGACAAAACTTTGAATTTATTATGAATTAACATAATAAATAATAAAATGTTTAAAATATTTTCTGAAGGCTAAATATGTTAAAAAATAAAAGATATTTTTTGACAAATACTATATTTACTCAATAACGTTTATTTTGTGTAACATGAATACAAATTTGTATTATCATATAAATGACTTGTTAAATATTTGAATAGGAGAAACAATTTAAGAAGCCTGAAATAATAACATAAATAATATCAAAAGAGTTAGTTTTTTCTATTTCAATTATACTCTATAACAAATTTCGTTATAAGAATACCATATTTTTTGTGTCTTTCAAAAATATAAGAATTTATATTATATGATATTATATTTGTTACATTGTTTGTGTCATGGAAACAAATTGTTTAGTTTTTTTAATAAGAAAAAGATATGCATAGTTTGTTATAATATAAAGGTGCAATATATATGTGTGAGTTTTATAATGGCTTTGCCATTTCGTCTATCTACCCAAAAAAAAAAAAGGTGCAATATATATATATATATATATATATATATATATATATATATATAATTTTTTTAGGCATCTATACCTTTTTTGAAGAAAAGACATCTACAATTTTGCTTTTAATTAAAATAAAAATTTTATAAAAATAATCATACGTGTTATGCAACGCCAAAAAAAATTATAAGCATTAGCGTAACAAAAAACAGACACACATAAATATTACTCTAAATGCTAATGTGTGTGTGTATATTTTAGCGAGGTTGAAGAAAGAAAATAAAACTATTTGAAAAACGTGAATAAAAATATTTGTGAGGTTGTGATGATTAAACGATATTAAAATTAAATAGATAAGTGATAAAAAGATAATAAAATTCCTTTAAAAAAGGTAATAAAATTAAATGGAACCTCCTTCAAAAAAATTAAATGAAACGGTTAAAAAATATTAAATGGAAGAAAAACACATATAGAAATATAATATTAAAAAAAAAGGAATAGGTTCCAAACATAAATTGAAGAGAGATACTTGTGAAATAAATTGTCGAGAAATAGTTTTTTGAAGTAGCATTCAACAACTTTTGGCCATAGCTCATTTCCATTCAATTTTATGCATTAAAAAAGTACATTTTTAAATAAGTATTTAATCGATATTTTATTTGGCCTAACTTCTCCTTAAAAATGTAGATAAGTTGAAAAAAAACTGAGTCAAACGGTATCTTAATATCCCACAATGGTAGTGTAGAAGCAACTGAATTTGGGAGAAAAAATTGAAAAATAGTTAAAAATAAAAAAATTGAAAAATAGTTAAAAGTTTTTTAAAATATTAAAATTGAAAAATAGATAAAAAAAAAATAAATAGGTGAGGTAGCACTCAACCAAGCAACAATAAAAAAAATTATATGCATTCGCGTAACAAAAAAACAGACAGACCGACATAAAATATTACTCTAAACGTTAATGTGTTTTTGTATATATTCGCGAGGTTGAAGAAAGCAAATAAAAATATTTTGTATTATTAAATGACAGCGTGATGATTAAACGATATTGAAATTAAATATATAAGTGATAAAAGAATAATAAAATTCATTTGAAAAAAAGATAATAAAATTAAATGGAACCCCTTTAAAAAAAATAAATGGAACGGTTTCAAAAAATAAAATAAAGTTAAATGGAAGAAAAAAAAATATTGAAATATAATATTATAAAATAAAATAAAAGGTTCCCAGCGTGAGTTCAAAAGAGATGCTTGTGAAATAAATGATCGAGAAGTAGTTTTTTAAAGTAAAATTCAACAACTTTTGGCCAAAGTTCATTCCATTCAATTTTAGGCATTCAATTTTTTTTTTTTTAGTAAGTACTAAATTGATATTGTGTTTAGTCTAACTTCTCCTTAAAAATATAGAGAAGTTGGAAAAAGTCGCGTCAAACGATACCTTAATCTCCCACAACGGCAATGTAGAAACAACTGAATTTAAGATTATTTTTATTAATATAAAATAAAAAAGAAAATAATATAAAATAAATAAAAAATAATAAATATAAAAAAGAAAATAATACAAAAGTAAAAAAAATTGGATGAGGTGGCAATCCTCAAAGTTAAGAAATTATGGAATTACCAAATTGCCCCTTTTAGGGACAAAATTGTAAATTTATATGGCATTAATTTTAATAAATAGTTAGTAGATCATCCAAAGTTGATCAAAGTATAGTCTTTATAATTAAAAACATATTAGTACAGTTTCCAAAAAAATATAAATTAGTGCAACAATACTAGATTTAATTAAAAAAAATACAACAAGTAAATTCAAGAAAAAATAAGGCATGGGTTTTCTGTTTTTAAAGAAAAACGAATCGAACCATGCATCCTAACAATTCAAAAAAACTGAACCACACCGTTTGTGGTTTAAGACGAACCAAACCAAATCATTTTGCTAACTACAAGTTGAACCAAACCGAACCTAAATCAACCTTTTGAGAGATAAATGTTTTGGATACTATTTAAAGAATCCATTCATATAAAATTGCTAATTTGGTTCAAAACTGTTCATTAAAGGTTCGGTTTGGTTCAAAACGGTTAGGTTCAAAACTAAGGATTAAGTCAAAAAACACAATCGACTTTAAATATTATCTTTAACCTCAAAGAATACATACATACAAAGGATTTGCATTTTACTCGATAATTCTACTTGACTTTAAATATTATCGACTTTCTCATATAAAAAGGTGTTATGACTTTTCTTTAATATAAAATTTAAATTCATTAAAAAATTATTTAAGAAATCTTGACCATTGAATAAAAATTTAGGATTATGTAAAAAAAAAAAAAAAAAATCTTGGCTTGCTTTAGAAGAAATCCTAAGATTATAAGCTAGTTGGATTATGTGATGCTGACTATGTTGAAGGCAGAATTGAAAGAAAAAACATCCATGGAAATTGTCAATTCATTGGTAAAAATCTAATCTCCTGATCTAATAAAAGACAATCCATTATTGCATTGTCCACAATAGAAGTAAAATACAAATGATATGGATGAAAAACCAATTAGAAGACCATCAGATTAGTGAAACCGGTATTCTTATTTTTTATTTTTTTGATAATATTGTTGCTATTTGTTTGTCTAAAAATCATATTCTACACCGAAGAGCTAAGCACATTATAATAAAGCATCACTTTATAAGAGATTATGTTTAGAAATATGTTTTAGATATAAAGTTCATTGATATTGATCAATGATAAGCTGATATATTTACAAAACCCTTAACGGAAGAAAGATTTAACTTTATGTAGAAAAATCTGAACATGCATTTTATTCAAGAAAGATTTAACTTTTTTTAGTTTGATAGTAGTGTTTATGATGTCAGGGTCACTGTTAACTGTTTATAGAATGCCTGCAATTGATTTGCAGTTTATACAGGAATTCTAACTACATGATAAGACGGAAAGAGTAACCGTCTTAAATTTTTTCTTATCCTTAAACTCAACAGTCTCAAATTCACTAGAATTTCTAATAAGAATTTCTCCTCCCATGAAAGTAAACCCTCTGTCTCCTTCACCATTTTTGTCGTGCAAGAGTTGAGAGATTCAGCTCGAACAACAACATAAATATCTTTTGTCTTTGAATTTTGATCGACGCTTATGTTTTGTCCACTATTGGTAGCTAAATTATTATGAAACATATAAGTAGTTTTAGGGTATGGTTTTGTATTTTTAGGAATGATTGTTTGAGATGAAAATGCTGGAAGAGGGTTTAAGTAATGGAATTTGATACGAAAATGTAAAGAAAGGAAGAAATAACTATGAATTAATTGTTTAATTAATATTTGTATACAATTCATTTATTTACTTTAGAAAAAAAGAATTTGTTGTCATGAAACTACCAAGGACAAACAATAGTATCATACATTAGTATGTACAAAAATATTACTCCCTCCGTCCCTAATTATAAGATCCTTTGAGAATTTTTTTTGTCCCTTTTTATAAGACCTCTTTGTTATTTCCAACTACATTAATTATTTCTTTACATACATGCCCCTATTTATTATACATCTTTTTCTTCAATCAGCAATAAATAGCATATGGAAAACATAAACTAACTCTCTTTCTTAAGGATAATATTGTAAAAACAATAGTGATTACAAACAACTTTAATACAAATATCCACTTTCTTAATTCCCGTGATTTTAGCAAAAGGGTTTTATAATTAGGGACGGGGGAGTAGTATATATAGGTATTGACCTTGATCTTGATTTAAGTATTAATTTTAACTTAACTTAATTGGAAATGTCTTAGAAGTTTAATTTTCGTGTGGCATTGGAAAGCACTTAAATGGTAGTACTTGTTACGTGTGTTTTGGAGGTAGACTTATTCAAAGATTCAATATTGTAATTTAATCTTTCTTCTGTCTCACGTAACCATTAGTTTTTTTATTTTTTTTTTTATTTTTTATGAATTTAGTGTTTATTATTGTTACCCACAATTTCCAGACACATCAAGCTAATTAAATATGTGAGGTGAGGCTTAACCTACCTTTCAAAAATTATGGATCCATCAATCAATCGAAATTAACCAAATGAGTAAATATATAAATAATATTCACAAAATAATTAACTTTAATTTTACTTGTAAATTTGTTTATGTGATTAAGGTACGTTTGGGCAAGCTTTTTTTCAGTCTAAAAACTACTTTAAAATAAAGTTAAAATAAAGTTCTTTAAGGAAAAAGTTAAAGCTGTTTGGTTTCTTTATTTTTTTTAGTTTTAAAGTTATTTTTAAGTTAAAAAGTTGTTTGACAAAATATTGTACAAAACTTTGAATTTTTTTTATTTTTTTTTTGTGGTGTCCGGGGTTCGAACCACGCGACCTTGCATATATTTATACATTGTCTATATCAACTGAGCTAAGTTAGAGAATAGTTTGTTTTTTCTTTTCCAATTATATTGTATAACAAATTTTGTTATAAGAATATCATATTTTTGGTGTCATTTAAAAAGATAAGAATTTATATTATATATATTATATTTGTTACATTGTAGGTGTTATTGAAAAAGATATGTTTAGTTTTTTTAATAAGAAAAAGATATGCATAGTTTGTTACAATATAAATGTGTAAAATATATATAAGATACCGTTTGGCCCGACTTTTTTTTTCAGCTTTTCTATATTTTTAAGGAGAAGTTAGGCCAAACACAATATCAATAAAGTACCTTCGAAAAAAAGTACTTTTTTTAGAATTCATAAAATTGAATGAAATGAGCTTTAACCAAAAGTTGTTGAATGCTACTTCAAAAAACTACTTCTCTGTAATTTATTTCACAAGCACTTTTCTTCAACTCACGCAGGCAACCTTCTCTTCAACAAATTGAAATATAATATTAAAAAATAAAAGATAAGGTTGTCTGTGTGAGTTGAAAGAAGTGCTTGTGAAATAAATTACAGAGAAGTTGTTTTTTGAAGTAGAATTCAACAACTTTTGGTTAAAACTCATTCCATTCAATTTTATGCATTTCAAAAAATGTGCTTTTTTTTCGAAGGTAATTTATTGATATTGTGTTTGGCCCAGCTCTCCTTAAAAATGTAGAAAAACTTAAAAAAAAGCCGGATCAAACGTTACCTAATATTGATTGGTTGAAGCCATGATATTTAAATCTGTTCATTGGAAAACCCTCTGTTCTCTGACCTTTCTCTATCGCGCCGCCCCTAACCCTTTCATCCAAATTCTCCACCATGTAACTCCGGTAGGTGGCGGTGCGACGAGTTCTTGCTCCGCACCATCCTTTGTTCCGTTGGAGCCGTCGCAGATCTCCTTTCTTGGGTCGATTACTGCTCTTCCGGCGGCGGTTGTTTCAGGAGGTTGTAGCTTCTGACGTAGGGTGTTATAACGGCGTGGGTGCGTTGTTTCTCCATCGTCGTTACGTCTGCGTTTCAAAACCGGGTCTGTTTCCACGAAGATTCGGCGGGGTCGTTTTAAAACAAGTTCTCTGTGTTCGCGTGCTGCTGCTCATACAGTGGGTGGTTCTTGATTCAAGGACAAACAATAGTATCATACATTAGTATGTACAAAAATATTAGTATATATAGGTATTGACCTTGATCTTGATTTAAGTATTAATTTTAACTTAACTTAATTGGAAATGTCTTAGAAGTTTAATTTTCGTGTGGCATTGGAAAGCACTTAAATGGTAGTACTTGTTACGTGTGTTTTGGAGGTAGACTTATTCAAAGATTCAATATTGTAATTTAATCTTTCTTCTGTCTCACGTAACCATTAGTTAATTTTATTTTTTATTTTTTTTTTATTTTTTTTTTATTTATGAATTTAGTGTTTATTATTGTTACCCACAATTTCCAGACACATCAAGCTAATTAAATATGTGAGGTGAGGCTTAACCTACCTTTCAAAAATTATGGATCCATCAATCAATCAAAATTAATCAAATGAGTAAATATATAAATGATATTCACAAAATAATTAACTTTAATTTTACTTGTAAATTTGTTTATGTGATTAATATTGATTGGTTGAAGTATAAATTACCCACAATTCTCTAAATGTAACATAGAAAAACTAACCGTAGATGCCATTATACTGCGTTATGATATTAAAAAGTTTAGGCAAGTTGAGTCTCGGAGCTCACTAGAATTAGAGCAAATCTGATGGTTTAAGAACACTTACAAATATATTTATAGATCTCTCACAAAAGATGTCTTCATATTAACAATGAGAATTGAACCTACGTTCTTACGAGATATCAGCGCAACTATCGATAGTGTACGGGATCAATATTATAGAAGATTACAAATATGGGGTATATGACCTTGTTTTACTGTTTGAAATCTTTTTGACTAAACAGTGGATGAGAGAATTAAACCATTTTTAATGACAGATTCTTCCCTTCCAATGATGAACAGACATGGACAAAGGTTTATAGGATAAGAAGGACATGTTGATACAACGTGGAGCCAGTGATGTTTTCTCACACGTAAAGTAAGCATAATATTGTCATGTTGATGACCACTTTAAAATAAATATTATTTAAAATATTTATATATGTATTAAAAAATCAATGATTAGAATAAAAAATATATATATTTTTATCAAATTATTCTTATTAACTATTGATTTTTTCATTAAAAAATATAAATGATCGTTCTTTCCATATAATTTCATTTCATCTAAAAAATACTATATAATATCAATCAAATAACGTCTTCAGCTTAGCATGAAAACGGTGGAAATTCATTAAAAAAAACGGTGGAAATGCAGCAGCAAATTAAAGAGCAATACAAAGGCAAAGTTATAAGTCAAAATCCAACAAAAACGGACATTGCTTTTTCAAATCAAAATCCAAATACATTGAACCAACCAACCAATTACACCCTTTCTTTCTTCCCCTTTTTCTCACTAGTCACCTACCAAATCAAGATCCCAAAACTTCTTATATATTCATACAACCACCTCAATTCCATCACTACAAAATTGAAGGACGTAACAATATATTCATTCTTACACTAATACATATTTTTGTGCACTAAGTTTTCTATTCTACCATGGTTGTGACTTCACAAACATTAGAAATTACGGTTATATCTGGTGAAAATATTCATGTAACGGAGGATGCATACGTTGTTGTTCGAGGTGAGTCTCTTAATTGTTACACAACAAAAACGGTGAAAGATAATGATAATTGTGGGAAAAACTCGAGTTTTCTTTCATGGAATGAGAAGTTTTTGTTGAACATGCCATTGCATGCAAGGTCAATCACTTTTGAGGTGCAATGCAAGAAGTTTAAAAGTGTACGTCCTATTGGGGTGGCAAGAATTGCTCTTTCGGATTTTCTCAATGGCATCGCGCCGGAAAATTGTTTGCAAATTTTGAGTTATAAATTGAGGAACTGGGAAGGGAGGCAAAATGGAGTTATTCATTTCAGTGTGAGGGTGGTTGTGCCGGAGAAAACATCGGCTACCGTGGCGGTTGAAAAGCAGACTGTCGCGGATGGAAAGAATTATGGTGGTCGGTTAACTGGAATGGATGTTGGTACCAAGGACTCTAATGGTGTTGCTATTGGTATTCCGTTTTGGTGGAATTACCCAAACATTATTTAAATATTTATATTTATATTATTTGATTTTTTGCATTCTTGTCAAAGATTAATGAAGTCAATTTTGATGCACAATATATTATTGTGATACATACAAGTGTAAAATATCATTTCAACAAATAAACTTAATGATCAATCTAAGATTCAACTTAGATCTTATAGATTCTAAGTTGATAGATTTAATGTTTAAAGTTGATGTTTGCGGTCCAAGATATGTGCGCCTGTGAATATAAGTTGCATAAATGCAAGGAAAAAAAAAAGTAAGTATAAGAAGCATAAAAGTACCTTGGCTTGGCATAGTTGGGGTCGAATCTCGAGACCATTTCTTGCAATTCATTAATTATTCAGGTGGTTTGAGATCGCAACGCTCGTTTTTTCACCTTATATGGCTCTTATGTGTTTGGGTGTTGTGGAATGAGCGGAATTAATGATAGAGTTTTCAGGAATAAACAAAGCTCACTATCGCATATGTTAGATAAAGTAAAATCATATTACATGTGGTGGTTGAAAGCTAGTAACGTTGTTTCTAGTTTTGGTACTCATAACTGGTGGTCGAACCCGCTCTTATGTATGAGTATCGACTGACTATTTTGTAATACTGACTAGACTGTGTTTCTTTTCGTGATTGTTTAGGCACAACTTATGCTGCAACAATTACGCTTTCGATGTTAATATATTTCATTTTTACTTGTAAAAAAAATAGTAAAAGGAAATGGTGTATATTATTATAAGTAGTATCGTTCAAACGTTTGTTTTTTGTATTGTACTGCTAACACGTGTAAATTATGAATAATATTTTTTAAGGTGAGAGAAATACCACAAAGAGAATATGATGTTACTATGCATTTTCAACCCTACTATATGAAAACCAAATCGACACTTATATTTTGTCCGAAAATAGTGGTGATTTATAAGGTGAGTGCTTGTTGCTTTCCTTCCATATTTATTAGATTTTTTTTTACTACATGTAAGTAGATTATTATAAAGAATATACGAAATATAGTGCATGGTTTTATATTTTTAGAAATGATTGTTTGAGATGAAAACGTTGGAAGAGGGTTTGAGCAATGGGATTTGATTTGATAAGAATATTTTCGGAATACTAGGAAGGAAGAAGCAACTTAATCAAATCCCATTGCTCAAACCCTCTTCCAACGTTTTCATCTCAAACAATCATTTCTAAAAATATAAAACCATGCACTATATTTCGTATATTCTTAATAATAATCTACTTACCTGTAGTAAAAAAAAAAAAAAGAACTTCTATGGTACACCCACAATTTTGAGTGTACCGGTACTCTTGTTGCACAAAATTTATAAATTAACGATCACTTTAATGAAATAAAAAGGTATTTGTCAATATTTATATTTTAGAAAACATCATTTCATAAGAAAAACCATCATTTCATTATTTATAAGGATTATATTAAAAAAAAAAAATTACATTTTGTCATAAAAAATAATCAATATTCATTGTTATGAGTAATAAAATTTCTTAAAAATTAAATTTTATTTCGTCGAAGCTTTTGGTAAATAAAATTTAATTATCTTAGTTGTCAATGATAGAAAATAATTATTTTTCTTCAAAAAAACAACTGATTTATTATTAATTTTACGACTTGATGTACCGATACACCCAAATTCAATGGGTGTACCATAGAATTTGTCTTATGTAAATGTTATGTAAATAATTCAATTATTATCTTTAAGGGAAATTTTTAATTCTTCTTTTTTGAGAGGAAGGTAAAAATGTGTTCATGAAATTACCAATGTCGACAAACAATAATATGTAACAAATTTCCATACAATTAATTAATAACATAAACAGCGCATGCATGCATGCCAACCGCGGAATTTGTCTGCAACTAATACAAAGTCAAAGTCTTCAACGAAAACGTATATTTTGCTTTTTCAAACCAAATTTCAATTACATTGAAACCACAAACCAATTACACTCGTATTTCTCTCCCTCTTTCTCATCACTTTCCATATCAAAATCCCAAACCTTAAGCTTATTATATATTTACACAACTTATAACATAACACCTCAATTCACTCACAATAAACTTGAAGGACATAACAATATCCATTCATTCTTACACCAGCTAACAGGAAGTTTTATTCACAACTAACATTAAATTCTCTACTATGGGTGTAGCCTCACGCACATTAGAAATCACGGTTATATCCGGCGAAAATATTCATGTAACCGAAGATGCATACGTTGTCGTTCGAGGTGAGTCTCTTAATTGTTACACAACGAAGACGCTGAAAGATAACAACGATAATTGTGGAAAAAATTCGAGTTTCCTTTCATGGAATGAAAAGTTTTTGTTGAACATGCCATTGCATGCAAGGTCAATTACGTTTGAGGTGCAATGCAAGAAGTTTAAAAGTGTTCGTCCTATTGGGGTAGCAAGAATTGGCGTTTCGGATTTTCTTAATGGCACCGTGCCGGAAAATTGTTCGCAAATTTTGAGTTATAAATTGAGGGATTGGGAAGGGAGGCAAAATGGGGTTATTCATTTTAGTGTGAGGGTGGTTGTGCCGGAGGAAAGATCGGTTACCGTGGCGGAGAAGCAAACGGTGATGCATGGAAAGAATTGTGGTGGCCGGTTAACTGGAATGGATATTGTTGGTGTCAAGAACTCTAATGGTGTTGCTATTGGTTTTCCCTTTTGATGGAATTACCCTAACATTATTTAAGATTTGTATTTTTTACATTATTTCATTTTTTTGCATGCTTGTTAAAGATTGATGAACTCAATTTTTTAATGCACAACATTTACTATTGTAGTATATATACTTATCTTATACAATCTACCTAAAGTCATGAGTCTTAATCCCTTTTTTGTTAGGGCCATAGAATACTGTTGTACTATTTCATTTCTCAAGTTTTAATTTCTTGTAAATAACAACATTTTTAACAGAGTTACTTATTTGTTTTCTTTGTAATTTGTTCTTCATTGTATTATAATTGAATTTAACATCTCGAAAAGAAAAATTAACGGCTAATAAAAAGTAGACTAATATTCAATTTAGTCCCTCGCAATTTGTTCACCACTCAATTCAGTTGATCGAAGGTGTGGTGTGAAGCAACTTCAAAGGTGGTTCATGGTTATCACTAATGGGTACTATACGTTCAAAGACACTCCAATGTTTAACTCAGTGAGGTTTCAAGGTGATTTTAAGGGATTTCTCAAAATGAGAGTGTGTACCTTATTTCAGCATGGATATATCAATTACGTTGTACCCTTATGGCTTGGTGGTTGGGCAATCATTTAATCATAAATTGGGCTCAAATATGCTCCACGCGCATTATTTGGAGCATTGATGCATGTAGTTCACAATTGTAAATGGATGCATGATGGTCGGATTTAGGCAAGTGCACCAAATAATTTATCAAGTAATAAAGTGTAAACAGAGTATCGTATTTATAAGAATTGTCGTTCTAACTAGCCAATTTCCATTACTTATTTGGGAACCGAAAATAATAAATAAAATAGTAAAATAAAAGATAAAAGGGGTTTTTACAATTTAGTATGTTTGCAACAGAGCAGGGCCGTTCCTATGAAATAGGAGGCTCGACTCTCATAGTAAAATAGACCCTCAGTAAATTAAAAATGCAATTTTTTAAAACTTTTTAATCCTAAGAGGCAATTTAAGAGGCATAAAGGAAGACTAAAAAAAAATTTAGAACATAAAATTTAGGAGGCATATATTAGCAACATATACCAAAATTTGTCAACATTCAACGTCCATCATATAACAAAATTAGCAATTATATTTTTCAACCTTCAACATATAACAAAAATTTCGACATTCAACATATATTATTAGAACTATATATTTACAACATTTAACAAAATTAGCAATTATACACTGAAATTTTAAAAAGTAATTACTAATACGCCTTAAGCAACGTATAACAAAATTCATGTAGATAAGCTTCATTAAAAAATCATAATCAGAATAACTACTAAACATGAAACGAAATAAAAAATATTAAGCGAAAGAGATGTGTTAAGTGAGAGGAAGAAACTCAAACGTGTATTTTGGAGGCTTGGTTGAGCTTCTTGCATATCCCCAAGACCGTGCCTGCAACAGAGCAAGGGTTTAGGAGTTAACCTGCTTTTGATTGTAGAATGTTAGCGGCAGTTAGGATTCTTCAAATCCCCTCTATTTATTTGTTAGAATTAGTTAATGGTCAAACATTATTCATTTTCTTATGTCTTCTATAAGTGATGAGTTCGTGGGATTTTCGTAGTTTTTTTTTTTTTTTTTTTTTTTATGAATTTAGTGTTTAACATTATTACGCACAATTTCCAGACACATTAAGCTAAGCAAATATGTGAGGTGATGCTTAAACTACCTTTCAAAAATTATGGATCCATCAAATCAATCAAAATTAACCAAATGAGTAAGTATGTAAATGATATACACGAAATAATTAACTTTCATTTTACTTGTAAATTTGTTTATGTGATTAATGTTGATTGGTTGAAGTATAAATTACCCACAATATGTAAATGTAATATAGAAAAACTAATAGTACATAACATCGTACTACGTAATATGATATTAAAAAGTTTAGACGAATTGAATCTTGAAGCTCATTAGAATTAGGACAAATCTAATGGTTTAAGAACACTTACAAATATACTTAATTAGTGATCCTCCATAAAATAAGTCTTCACGTCAACAATAAAAATTAAACTCATATTCTTGCAGAATATGTGCTCAATTTCTTACCCATAAAATCAACTTACATTCAAAGCGTCTTGAATCCTTTATTTATAGGATCAATATTACAAAAAGTTACAAATGTCACAAAAGCCATAATAAATGTACACTATCATCAGCACTTATGGGTGTCTTCCAAAATCATTGTTAATTGTATTTAACTCGTAGACATCCATATACTATAATCTTATGGGTGTTTTCCAATGCTTGAAATCTTTTTGACTAAACAGTAGATGAGAGAATTAAAGCATTTTTAATGACAGATCCTTCCCTTCCAATGATGAACAGACATGGACAAAGGTTTATAGGATAAGAAGGACATGTTGATACAACGTGGAGTTGCTCTTTGATGAGAGGGAGCCAGTGATGTTTTCTCACACGTAAAGTAAGCATAATATTGTCATACTCATGACTACTTCAACCACTATTTTCATCTAACGATTCAAATTCAAACAACTAATTATTTGCTATAGTCTACTCCCTCATTTCAAAATAATACTCCCTTTCGTTTTATTTACAAGAGAAAGTTGACTTTTTAGATACATCGAATAATATATATATTTAGTCAAGAACTTAAACCAAATACATAAATTATTTAATGTATCTAAAAAGTAAATTGTCTCTTGTAAATAGGACCGGAGGGAATATTATTTAAAATATTCATACAATATTAAAAAATGCAATGATAAATATATATATATATATATATATATATATATATACATATATATATCTTTATCAAATTATTCTTATTAACTATTAATTTTTTTCCCCTAAAAAAAATAAATGGTCGGTCTTTCCATATAATTTCATTTCATCTAAAAAATACTTACAAAATCAATCAAATAACGTCTTCAGCATCCTCCTGAGCGTAGCTCAATTGACAAAAACATGCATTGTTATATGTCAGACTCCTCATTTATTCACCTTACAAAATGTAAATTCTACCCACTGGACTATTTAACAAAAAAAAAATAGCTTCATCAGCTTAGCATGAAAACGGTGGAAATTCATTAATAAAAAAAGTTGGAAATGCAGCCGTAAATTAAAGAGCAATACAAAGGCAAAGTTATAAGTCAAAACCAACAAAAACGGACATTGCTTTTCCAAATCATAATTCAAATACATTGAACCAACCAACCAATTACACTCTTTCTTTCTTCCCCTCTTTCTCACCGGTCACCTACCAAATCAAGATCCCAAAACTTATTATATATTCACACAACCACCTCAATTCCATCACTACAAAATTGAAGGACATAACAATATATTCATTCTTACACTAATACATATTTTCGTGCACTAAGTTTTCTACCATGGTTGTGGCTTCACAAACATTAGAAATTACGATTATATCTGGAGAAAATATTCATGTAACAGAGGATGCATACGTTGTTGTTCGAGGTGAGTCTCTTAATTGTTACACAACGAAAACGGTGAAAGATAATGATAATTGTGGGAAAAACTCAAGTTTTCTTTCATGGAATGAGAAGTTTTTGTTGAACATGCCATTGCATGCAAGGTCAATCACGTTTGAGGTGCAATGCAAGAAGTTCAAAAGTGTTCGCCCTATTGGGGTGGCAAGAATCGCCGTTTCGGATATTCTAAACGGGGATGAATCGGAAAATTGTTCACGAATTTTGAGTTATAAATTGAGGAATTGGGAAGGGAGGCAAAATGGAGTTATTCATTTTGGTGTGAGGGTGGTTGTGCCAGAGCAAAGAACGGTTACCGTGGCGGAGAAGCAACCGGTGGCGGATGGAAAGAGTTATGGTGACCGGTTAACTGGAATTGATGTTGGTACGAAGAACTCTAATGGTGCTGTTATTGGTATTCCTGTTTGGTGGAATTACCCTAACATTATTTAAATATTTATATTTTTTAGATTATTTGATTTTTTGCATTCTTGTCAAAGATTAATGAAGTCAATTTTGATGCATAATATATTATTGTGATGCATACAAGTTGAACGGGTAAAATATCACTTCAACGAATAAAATTAATGATCAATCTACGATTCAAAATCTTACGGATTCTAAGTTGATATATTTAATGTTTAAAGTTTATGTTTCCGGTGCAAGATATGTGTGCCGAATATAAGTTACAAAAATACAAGGAAAAAAAAAGGTATAAGAAGCATAAAAGTAACTATAAGTAAAAGGAAATGGTATATATATTCTTAGACTATGTGCAATGGGGTGTTGAATCCAACCTTCAACATGTTGAATCCATTGCAAGAGGGGTGTTGAAAATGGGGGAAAAATGATGTGGAGGTGAGAGTAGATGAATATATTAAACATGTTGAATTCTGACGCGGGGGGACACGTGGCGCGTTGCTGCTGGCTGAAGCAGGCGCGTGTGGTACACGCGCCGACAGGGCGTGTGGGCCTAAGATGGAACCGGAGAGAGAAAATTAAATGGATAAAGTGAGGACACGTGTCTGATTTCGATTGGCTGCTTGGATTTTTATCATCTTAATATTTTAGACTCAATTATTTCATTGCAAATAATTTTATTTTATTTTTTTTACTAAAATTCGTGATTTTTTTCTCTATAAATAGAGACTTGGATCATTTGATTTGGACACAGAAAAAAAACCAAGTTTTTCACTCTCTTAATATTATTATTATCTTTCTATTAGCTTTTCTTTTAAAGTTTTAGTCTTTATTTAGTGAAATGGATCCCACTAACAATCAATTCAACACCCCAAATTTAAGTTAAGAAAATATAAATAAATTATTTAAATAAATTTTGTTTTTACAAAAAAAATAAAAAATTCTTAAGTGTTTCTTCATTTTAATTTAATTATAATCGATAATTGTAATTTTGTGTAATTATAAAAATAAAAATATAAAATTAAATAAGAATAAGAAATAAAAGGTGGTGGGGTAGAATGTTGAATGAAAAAACCATTGGAGAGGTAAAAATTGAATGAGTGTTGAATTAAGAGAGAGAAAATGAAGTGGAGTGTTGAAAATTGAAAAAGTGGATGTTGAGGGTTGTTGAATTTATTTTACCATTGTAAATAGTCTTAGAAGTAGTATCGTTCACGTTCGCCCTTTTGAGAGGAGGGTAAAAATTGTGTTCATGAAATTACCAATGTCGACAAACAATAGTATAATATGTAATCCATAAAAAAATAGTATAATATGTGAAAAAGTAAGATAATAATAATATGATAGGTGTTGAACTTATCTTCAATGTTAGTATTAATAATTTCACGAGACAATCCTGAAGATGTCTTAGAAGTTTAATTTCGAGTGGCAACTATGAACTTGTTTAAATGGTAAGTCTTTTATACAGATGGTCAGAAGTTTGATTTCTTTCTTATACATGTTAAAAAAAAAAAAAAAAAAAAACTTAAATATGTATTTGATCCTTGCAATTAGGGATCGTTTAAAAATTGGTCTCTGTAATCGCTAATCCTTGCAAACTAGCCTTGCAATTATTAATCATTTAAAATTTCGTCCTTTGACCAATTTAATCACTGCCACACATGAAATTCCAATTTTGCCCTTAAGAAGAGGACAAAATATTGAAGAAAGAATTGGAAACCCAGAGGTAAAATTGAAATTTCATGTGGCGCGGCAGTGATTAAGTGGGAAGAGGGACGAAATTTTAAATGATTAAACAATGCAAGGGTAAATTGACGGGATTAACGATTACAGGGACCAATTTTTAAACGACCCCTAATTGCAAGGATCAAATACATATTTAAACCTAAAAAAAATAGTTCGAAGTTGATAATCCACCTTGTATATTTTACGTTTACAAGATTAGTCATTATTAAATGACAGTAAAAGCTTTGTACTAATATTATAGTACCAAAAAAAATTCCTTTGACATTGGAACACACGTAAATGGTTACGATTTGTGGTTTTTTTTTACGTGTGTTTTGGGCAAGTTCTAATTTGCTCAGTTTGCTTTACTTTTTCTTTTTAATTATATGTTTGTATAATTAGTTGATAAATTAATATTTATTCATTAATCCGAATTTAAACTTAGGATTTTCAAATTTTTTTTTTTTTTTGGCTCAAAACTAATTGAGTTACTTTTTTTTTTGGTCAAATAGCCTAGTGGTTAGAACTCACACAATTAAATTGTGGATAAATGAAGTGTCCAGGGTTCGAACCCCAGTCCCTGTATATAATATGCAATATTCCTACTAACTGAGCTAAGCTCACGGGATACTAATTGAGTTACTTAACTCCATTTACTTTGCTTAATTTATTGTTATTTGAAAGAGAGATAAATACACAAATGATAGTCTAATAGAACTTATTTTATTTATTTAATCCCATTAAACTATCACATATGTTTATCTCTTTCATAGATAGAGTAAAGTAAATGAACACATCTTTCTCCTTTGTAGAGGTGGACTCATTCAAAGGACTGTTCAAATAATCTAATATTCTGATTGTTGCATGTGAATACTTTCGGAGGGAATTTCTTCTGGCTCACGTAACCCTTGCATATATTCATAATTATTCAGAATTTTCAAAGGTTGTTACAGCAAAGTTACAAGACAATTTCCAGACAAAGCTTGCATATATGAAAATCCATTAGGTACACGCTAGCTCCGAAGTTTAATTGGTTTTTTCCAAGCATCTCTATCTCTATCTATGTATCTATCTATCTATATCTATCTATCTATATATACATGTATGCTAAGTTACATTTTGTTTATGTGTCACCTCACCAACATCCCCCTTTTTAACTATTTACTTACATACATTCTCTCATTATAAGCTACACTTTGCTTATGTGTCGTCTCACCGATGCCTTCTTTCTAACTCACCAATTGAAACAATGCAAGTAATTTTAAATTACAAAATTTATCATCCTTTCTTAATATATTTGTAGTTATTATTATCCTCCATTACAAAGATGTATCATGATTTAAAGAAGATTTTCTGGTGGTCTGGTTTGAAACGAGATGTGGCACAGTTTGTGTATTCCTGTTTAGTTTGTCAGAAGTCGAAAGTCGAGCATCAGAAACCCGCTGGGATGATGGTACCTTTAGATGTGCCAGAATGGAAATGGGATAGTATATCATGGATTTTGTGACGAGTTTGCCGAATACCCCGAGAGGGAACGACGCAATTTGGGTTGTTGTTGATAGATTGACGAAGTCAGCTCATTTTCTACCTATAAATATTAGTTTCCCTGTTGCCCAGTTGGCAGAGATTTACATCAAGGAGATTGTGAAGCTACATGGTGTTCCTTCGAGCATTGTATCAGATAGAGATCCAAGATTTACTTCTAGATTTTGGAAAAGTTTGCAAGAGGCCTTGGGTTCGAAGTTGAGATTGAGTTCGGCGTATCATCCGCAGACAGATGGTCAGTCGGAGAGGACAATTTAGTCGCTAGAGGATTTGTTGAGAATTTGTGTTCTTGAGCAAGGAGGAACTTGGGATAGTCATCTTCCGTTGATCGAGTTCACATACAATAATAGCTATCATTCTAGTATTGGAATGGCACCTTTCGAGGCTTTATATGGTCGGAGATGCAGAACTCCGTTGTGCTGGTTTGAGTCAGGTGAAAGAGTGGTCTTAGGACCAGAGATTGTTCAGCAAACTACTGAGAAAGTTCAGATGATCCAAGAGAAAATGAAGGCGTCGCAGAGTCGACAAAAGAGTTATCATGATAAGCGTAGAAAAGATCTTGAGTTTCAGGGAGGAGACCACGTGTTTTTGAGAGTCACTCCTATGACTGGTGTAGGACGTGCTTTGAAGTCAAAGAAGTTGACCCCGAAGTTCATTGGACCATATCAGATATTGGAAAGAGTTGGAACGGTGGCTTACAGAGTGGGTTTACCGCCGCATCTTTCGAATTTGCACAATGTTTTCCATGTGTCGCAACTTCGGAAGTATGTTCCGGATCCATCTCATGTAATTCAGAGTGACGACGTGCAAGTTAGAGACAACCTTACGGTAGAAACTTTACCATTGAGGATTGATGATCGTAAAGTGAAGACGTTGAGAGGCAAGGAGATACCTCTCGTGAGAGTCGTTTGGTCGGGAGCGACTAGTGAAAGCTTTACGTGGGAGCTTGAGAGTAAGATGCTGGAGTCTTATCCAGAGTTGTTTGCTTGAGGTAAATTTTCGAGGACGAAAATCTTTTAAGTGGGGGAGAGTTGTAACGCCCACTTTCGTTTAATCGTTTATTTAATCAAGTTTAGGCGATTATATTATAATTATATAGTATATGCATGATTTTGATATGTTTTGATGATTTACGATGATTTTAGTGATTTGATTGATGACGTGATAAGTTATGAGTTTTGGAGGATTTGATTATGATATGAGAATTATTTTATTGTTAAATAGAATAAAGATTTGAAAATAATATATAAATATTTAGTTGAGGGCTGTTTTGATATTTTAGATAGTATGGGGGAGAAAGTGAGATAAGATAAGTAATTAAGAGGAGATATAAAAAGGCTAGACCTAGTTTTAGAAAACATTTTGTTGTACGTACGTTTTGGAGAAAAAGGGAGAAAAAGCCAAGTCTAGAGGAACCTAAGGGAGTGTTGCGATTTCTTCAATTCAAGGTAAGGGTGAGACTAATAATTCAATAACGTTGATTGCTGTAATTCTGATGATTGGTTGACAAAGTTAGGATTGATTTAGAGAAGTTTTGGAATTAGGTCAAAACCTTATAATTGATGATCAAACGGTGAGAATTGGTTTAATTGATGTAGAAAGTGTTCCTAGACCCTAGATAATGTTTAGGACAAACTTTGGAATCAAAAACAAGCTTAGAACCATGTGGATCGACGAATTTTTGTGATTTTAGGAAGCCTGGCCGTAGCGACATTCATCGCTCGCCACGGCGAGCTATGATCCTCGCCTTGCGAGTGATGAGCTTCATCGCTCGCCACGCGAGCCCCTTCCCTTCGCCTCGCGAGTTGTTTGGTTCAACTCGCCATGGCGAGAAATCCCCTTCGCCTCGCGAGTTGCGTGACGCAGCTCGCCACTGCGAGCCACCTTACTCGCCATAGCGAGCTAAGGCAGAGTGCATGTTAGTTTTCGTGTTTCGACCTTTTTAGTTAAATCTTTTATGCCTTTGAGTACCTGAATATACCTAGTATTGATTAGGAAGGAATGTAGGATCAGAGGGAACCCAGAACAACCTTAGTTTGGGAGTTGAGTGGTACTCGCCATGGCGAGTAAGTACTCTCGCCTCGCAAGTACAACCAGGATGAACTTGTTTATGTGTTTATGCGATCTGTGTCACACTTGTTGATCAAGAGTGAACCCCTAACTGGTAATGAGACCTAGTGATGTCGTTTAATGCAGACTGTAGAGTTGTTTAAGTTATATTAATATTAAATATGAACTATTGTATTGTATATTCATGCAAGATAAGAAGATGTGATAATGATACAAATTATGTGCTTTGATATAATGATATCATCTTGTTATGTGACCTGTTTATGCTGCTTCCGTTATTTAACTAAGTGCATAATTATATGATGAAGTTTAGCTCCAAATTATTGGATGCATGTTGATAAGTTGATTACGATGTTTTGTTCATATGTGTCCATGCATAGCATATCATTGAGCTTAGTCCTCACCACGAATATTAGGAGCTTTGTCCTCCGCACGTTTTATAGGAGCTTTGTCCTCCGCACGATTAAAGTATATTAATACTTATGATGACGATTGGTACCACATGCATATAAGGAGTCTAAGAGCATTGTCACATTGTCATGATTAAGATGCCTTGTTGGTAATGATTGAATATGTGATTACGTGATAAGTGTTTATTGATTATGTTATGTTGTTCATAATGATTGGATATATGATTACGTGATAACTGTTTAGCATTTATGCAAAGTTAATAAAGGAGTGATTATGATGTTAACTTATGATTCACAATTACATTGATTAATGTTATTTTATTATGAAATCTCACCCCTTCTGCTTGAAAATGTTGCCCTTCGTATGGGTAACTTGCAGGTGATCGTGCTTAGTGTGCAGTTGCCGTCGTGAGTGGCCTTGCCTTCACTGTGTCGTCTAGGTCGCTCTGATACGTAACGGGATGGGGTTTTATGCTATAACATGCTTCATTCTCTTACGTGAACTGCTATGATAATTTCTGTTTTGATTAACTCTTTTGAGATACTTATTGGGCCTGCGTGCCAAGACGTTTTATGAATTATGATTATGACTTTCCGCTGCAATGTTTAAGATATTGGTTAAATTATTATTTAACTGTTGGATTACGATATATGTGATATCCCGTTGTTTGATGTTTACTCTGATAAATGTTATGTTTTTAAAGAAATTTTGATATTGGGAAAACGGGGTGTTACAGTCGTTACGTTAATGAACAGAAACATCATTGTTTTTCTATAGCCATGTTTTAAGAATCTAATAGTAACGGTTTTTGCACCCAACAAACTATTCAAAGGTTCCATAATTTCTTACACCATCATCATTGGATGTATCTCTTAACATTCCTTAAATTATAACCTACAAAATGGAAAAATTTAAAGTGTATTTTTTTTAATTCCCATTCACCCTTTATAACCACAACTTACGCCACATTCATTTTCACTCAATCTCGGGATGTTTCCACCATGCCTTCTATTGATATCAATTTCACAATAAATATTTTTCTACACTTTTGTTGAAAATTGGTTGGTTATAATTTTAATTAAGGGTTATTGTCCTAATCTTCTGTGTATAAATTTCAGTGGTATTTTGGCTTTGGATCATCATTATCACTTTCTTCAATCAACTCTTGGATGATACTCTTCAATTTTGTATCATCATTATATATTGAAAGAGCACATTATTTTCTTAAAAAGATTGATGTTGTGTTTTATTTTTAGAGAGAGCACTTTATTTGTTTTAACAAGATTGATGTTGTTTTTCTTTTAGTTTTGTTTTTAGGTTCTAAGCATAACAATTAGAGAGAATATTTTAGAGCTTTGTTATAACAAAGTCACATAGAGAAATTTAAGCAATTGGTTTGATTGGCAACAATATGGTGCATTTAAAATATTAGAAACAATATTATATTTCAAGGTGGGAAAATGGGTGGATCAAATTAAAAATATTGCTTCGGTATCGTTCTTGGGCAAATTGCAAGCAGTATTTGGATCAAACCCGTGCAAATTATTCGATTAGAAGGCTGTGTGAGAGGTGAAAAAATTGGGTATGGTGACATGTGTCGGTTAATTAATACTCATGTACCATTTAGAGGGGATAGCCTCATTTTATTAAGGCTTAATTGTACTTTTGGCCCCCTATGTTTTAAGAAGTTGCGATTTTGGATCCCTAACTAATTAAAATACAAAACAGCCCCCTATGTATTGGATTTTTCGCAGTTTTGGCCCCCTAGACCAATTTTGACTCGGTCAACGCTGACGTGGCACTTCAAAGCCGGCCACGTGTGCATTGTTTTAATTAAAAATATATATAAAAAAAAAAAACCACATATAAATTAAAGAATTAAATAAATGAAAACAACAATAACAAATAGTTAAAAAATAAATAAAAAATAAATGAAGGAAATTGTGTTCCAAAATCTGATTCTAACTCTTTTTCCTCTCATGTCTCTCTAAAACACTGATTCAAGAACCTGCTCCATTGACAGAAGCATGGAAAAAGTGGAAAAAATATGAGTAGCTCAATGCAAGCAGGATAATGAAATAATGTTCTATTGAACGAAACGAAAGTTTTGTTTTTATCAAAAGAAAAGGAGCATATCACATGCACTTTGATATATATAAAGGGCACAAAACAAGACAACTATATTAGTTGCATGTTGCTTATACATAACTTGAATAAGAATTACACCTCCATTGTTCCCTAACAATCCAATAGCCTGATATATTTATCATATAAATTCTTTTTTTCCTCCCTTACTCTATCATTTCCTATTTGTATATTTATTATAAACTACTCAGTTATTTGTTAATTTGCAGTTATAAATGCAATATTATCAGTGTCAGCATGAATAATGTAAGAATATCTGAATAATCTTTAATAGTATGAATATCTATTCTTGAATCAATTATTGAATCAGTTAAAAAGTGTTTTAAAACTCCTCATCTGAGACACAATAACTCGTACATGTTACCTTGAATGCATGAATAAGAACTCCTTGTATTATCAATTTGATGATCTCCCAAAAAAATCAGAACAATCACATACTATTTACATTATTAAAAGTATAATGATAGTTTCTATTTACATTTCCTCATCAACTTTGTTCCTGAATGCTACAACTAGTTTACCTGTGTTTGAAAAATTAGAATGCCACTTTACTTCCTCGTGTTTCTGGTTACAATTCAAATACGAGAGAGATTCAATCGGAGCAAATCCGTGGTGGTGATGAAGGAGTGGCAGAAAGCTTCAAGATTTTGGAACAAAGGGTTTTGGAGAGAGAGAGAATCAGTGTTTTAGAGAGAGATGAGAGGAAGAAGAGGGAGAATCAGATTTTGAAACACGATTTCCTTCCTTTTTCTTTTTTTATTTTTTTTATTTTTTTAAATTATTTGTTGTTTTTTTCATTTATTTAATTCTTTAATTTATATATGCTTTATTTATTTATTTTTAATTAAAACAATGCACACATGACGGCTTTAAAGTGCCACGTCAACGTTGACCGAGTCAAAATTGGTCTAAGGTGTCAAAACTGCTAAAGATACAATACATAGGGGGCTGTTTTGTATTTTAATTAGTTAGGGAGCCAAAACTGCCAAAGATCCAATACATAGTGGACTGTTTTGTATTTTAATTAATTAGGGGGCCAAAATCGCAACTTCTTAAAACATAGAAGGTCAAAAGTGCAATTAAGTCTTTTATTAACTATAGATAGATATTGGTACGAAAGTACCCCATCTTTGTTGATGATTAATACTTCATTCGTTTTAAAATATTTATATGCATATCAAAAATTGTAAAAATGTTGTCAAAAGACATAACATTTTTATAAAAATAGCTTGTTTTTTCTTTTGAAAGATACCAAAATACCAAAAAATGTTAACTACTTTTAATTTCTTGTCGAATGTAGGATATGATGATTTGAAAGTAATGTTCATAGTAATAATTAAGGATGCTATTGAAAAAAGACAATTAATTACACGTTAAAAAGTAAGAACGACATTTATTTTAAAATATTTTTTTCTCTAAAGTGGTACTCGTTTTTAAAGTGATGAAGAATTTTATCAGAACTATTTTTATGAATCTCTTCTTCCAGTTATGTTTTTTCGCTAGGTACCGCAATCGTAATTTAAAACATCATCGGTGACAAAGTCATTCGTAAATCACATTCAGTATCAATAACCCAAAACGACAAAGATGTAAAAAAGAAAATGACTTTAAACTTCTATGTCCTTGTGGATTTCATTAATATTGATGGTGATTCATGGATGACAAGTCATCAACAACAAATAAAAGTTTAAAGGATAAGATAAAAGGACCTACTAGTATTAAGCAATACTTTTGTTATAATATTTTTAAAGTTTTAAAGGAGAAATTGGTTTAAATAAATTCTAAAAAAAAAAAGGCTTAATTGCACTTTTCCCCCCTATCTTTTGCCAATTGTGCGATTTTGCACCTCCTCTTTTTTTTTGAGCGATTTTGCACCCCATCTTTTTGCCCCCTTTCAGATTTTGCACCCCATCTTTGTGTTCAATTGCACTTTTGCCCCTTATCTTTTTGCTAACTGTGCGATTTTGCACCCTCACTTATATTTTTTGAGCGATTTTGCACCCTATCTTTTGCCCATTTTCCCCTCTTTTAATGATGATTTTGAACAAAACACAGTTGACAAAAGATAGGGTGGAAAATCGCTCAAAAAAAAAGAGGGGGTGCAAAATCGCACAATTAACAAAAGATAAGGGGGAAAAGTGCAATTAAGCCAAAAAAAAAATATAACCCATTAGGGTTGTTCTTGTGGTATTGGCTTGGGACCTGAGAGTGTGCCCCTCCTCGAGGTCTCAGATTCGATTTTCTCCGATGTCAATTTAAGCTGACTAATTTAGCTTCTTCAAAAAAAAAAATTAACATTTAGTTATGTCTTTTTTAAATAATAAAATCATAATACCCCCAAAAAATTGTAAAAATGCTTAAAATAATAAGCAATTTGGATCTACAATAATAAGGTATATGGTGGACCACCTTGAATCATGGTCCACATTAGATATTTGATGTTAAAAACTAACGGAGAGGATCAAAACGGTAAACGTAGAAAATTTACGAGACAAAATTGAGACAATTTATAGTTACGGGACCAAAGTGAAAATCAAAAATAAATTAAGGGATCAAAAGAAGAGATATTAATTTTAGTAGATATGCTATTTTTATTATGCCAAAATTTCTTACAATAAATATCAAGTCAAAATTTCTGACAATAAATATCAAGTTTACTAAATTCAACATTATCGATTACTCGTCTATAACATAAGTTCAAAATAATTTCTTTACTAAGTTCTAAAAAAATATCATTTTCAATATATAAAATAATTTTCTTTTAATATATAAAAAACTACTCTTTCTTGAACAATTCAAATCAAAATAGTCAATATATATTATTATTTACTATTGATATCAGTTAATTTTCTGGTTACCTACAATGTTTTATCAACATAATATTAAAATTGCGTCAAAAAAATACATAATATTAAAACTTTCTTTTCAATTTTATTCTCAAATAATCCTTCAAAAAAAAATTATTCTCAAATAAATTTTGCCACCCAGGTATTCTCCACGTAAAAAATAACATAAACGGTGGTCGGTCCATTATAAACAGCTCATGCATGCATGCCAACCGCGGAATTTGTCTGCAACTAATACAAAGTCAAAGTCTTCAACGAAAACGTATATTTTGCTTTTTCAAACCAAATTTCAATTACATTGAAACCACAAACCAATTACACTCGTATTTCTCTCCCTCTTTCTCATCACTTTCCATATCAAAATCCCAAACCTTAACCTTATTATATATTCACACAACTTATAACATAACACCTCAATTCACTCACAATAAACTTGAAGGACATAACAATATCCATTCATTCTTACACCAGCTAACAGGAAGTTTTATTCACAACTAACATTAAATTCTCTACTATGGGTGTAGCCTCACGCACATTAGAAATCACGGTTATATCCGGCGAAAATATTCATGTAACCGAAGATGCATACGTTGTCGTTCGAGGTGAGTCTCTTAATTGTTACACAACGAAGACGCTGAAAGATAACAACGATAATTGTGGAAAAAATTCGAGTTTCCTTTCATGGAATGAAAAGTTTTTGTTGAACATGCCATTGCATGCAAGGTCAATTACGTTTGAGGTGCAATGCAAGAAGTTTAAAAGTGTTCGTCCTATTGGGGTAGCAAGAATTGGCGTTTCGGATTTTCTCAATGGCGCCGTGCCGGAAAATTGTTCGCAAATTTTGAGTTATAAATTGAGGGATTGGGAAGGGAGGCAAAATGGAGTTATTCATTTCAGTGTGAGGGTGGTTGTGCCGGAGGAAAGATCAGTTACCGTGGCGGAGAAGCAAACGGTGATGCATGGAAAGAATTGTGGTGGCCGGTTAACTGGAATGGATGTTGGTGTCAAGAACTGTAATGGTGTTGCTATTGGTTTTCCCTTTTGGTGGAATTACCCTAACATTATTTAAGATTTGTATTTTTTACATTATTTAATTTTTTTGCATGCTTGTCAAAGATTGATAAAGTCAATTTTTGAATGGGGGCATACAATACTATTGTACTATTTCATTTCTCAAGTTTTAATTTCTTGAAAATACCAACATTATTAACATAGAGTTACTTATTTGTTTTCTTTGTAAGTTCCTGTTTATTTTCTAATTGAATTTAACATCTCGGAAAGAAAAATTAACAGCTAATAAGAAGTAGACTAAAATGCAATTTTCCTCAAGCTCTTCAAGCCACCCTTAGAATATCTCCTATTTGAACCACCAATTTCCAAACATTGACCGGAATTATCATGAATGGGAGGAAGAAAATGGGTACACTACCGAGAACTAAATTCATGAGCACAATTCTTTCACCAAGACTAACATACATGTTATGTCAAGAAAGAACTACGTCTACTCTATAGTAGATGAGGAGAAATACTTACTTGGTCACAAGACCAAATGTATAGAATTTAGGCGCACATACAATGATGCACTTGTCTCTAAAATGTCTCTTTGTATGTGTGCCTAAACACTATACATTATATCTTGTGAATAAAACACTATATATTTGTCTCTTCTAACTAAACGACTCCTTCATACAGTTGTGTGCAAGTGTAAGTTATATGTCCCACGTCAGATAAAAAAGTAAATGTTGAATATCTTAAAAGTAAAATGACACATAAACTCAAGTCTTAAGGTTTTGGATAAGAGTGTAGTGTCTCTCTCACTTGTGTGGTTGTTCTAGCCTCTATGTGGGTGGTTCCCATAACTCCTCTCAATAACCCAACAATACATACTAATTAATCTCTCCGGTAAACACTCCCTTCTCTTTTCCACTTTTTGCATTCTAGTTCTAGGATATAGTTCTCTTCTCAATCACCAAAATATAAAGAGGAGTGTTATTTGAACAACCATTTTTGTTGACAACTTGTGGGACAGCTTAAATATACAAAGAAATATGAGTATTGTCACAAAAACCAAAACAATAAAGAGAGAAAGTAAAAACAAAATATGAGTATGAGAGAGAAAGTTGTCACAAACGTTGTCCAAAAATGGTTGTTCAAATATCATTTCTCAAACATAAAACACCTGAAGGCATATATTGATGGTGTATATATTTTTTTGACAAATTAAAAACAACAAAATATATTTAATCTTATATTGGTATATATATACAAGGGAAAACCTTCTTTTTTATTGTCACACCAAACTAAAATAATTAAAACAAAATATCTATATACCTTCTTGTATATAAGAATAAAATACAAATATCAATCTTTTGCAGCAGTTTTGTTTTTACAACACATTACTTTCGACGGACAAAAGAGAAAAGAGAATAACCTAAGAGAAACAAAAAACCCAAAACTGGAATCCCAATGACAACATGATTTGAATTCTTCTCATCCTTCAACCCCACATCCTCGATACCTTGTTCTTTTTCTACACACAAATTACCTTCTTGTGTCACCCTTCTCACACTAAAATTAATAACACCATTTTTCCTACCATCCCAATCCCTCAACCCATAATTCAAAGTTTGAACACCACTTTGCAACGACGAATCGTCACCAAGAAAATCCGAAAGAGCTATCCTAGCCACTCCAATTGGATGAGCTCCTTTATACTTCTTGCATTGTACCTCAAACGTCACTGATTTTGCATGTGATGGAATATCTAATAAGAATTTTTCGTTCCATGAAAGTAAACCCTCATTTTCCTTCACCATTTTTGTCGTGCAAGAGTTGAGAGATTCGGCACGAACAACAACATAGATATCATCTCCCTTTGAATTTCGATCAACGCTTATGTTTTGTCCGGAAATAATGGTGATTTCTAATGTGTGTGCTGGTTGTTTTCCTTCCATTTCTATGAGATTTTTTGTGTACAATAGGTAACAAATTGTTATTATAAGAAATATAAAGAGATAGAGAGTATGGTTTAGGAATGATTATTTGAGATGAAAATGTTGGAAGAGGGTATAAGTAATGGGATTTGATGAGAAAATATGAGGAAAAGAAGGAAGAAATAACTAAATTATTTGTTTTTTTTTAATGGAATTTTTTTTTGAATTGAACTAAATTAATTGTTTAATTAATATTTATAAATGATGCATTTATTTTTTGTAAGAAAAAAAAAATATTGTTGTCATGAAATTGCAAGGTAAATTTACGTGACTAATTTGTAAAAAAAAAAAGTAGGTATTGTGTTGACCCTGACCTTGATTTTTAGTATTAAATTTACGTGACTAATTTGGAAATATCTTAGAAATTAAACTTTCGTGTGGCATTAGAAGCACGTAACAATGTTAACAATTAACATTACAATTTAACGAAGTGTTTCTCTTTACGTGTGTTTTGGATGTGGACTCATTCAAGAGTCTTCTCATTTTTGCATGTGTAACTACTTTTGGATGAAATTTCTTTGGGCTCACGTAACCGTTGTACTTTGATTTTTTGGATTTTTCAAATGATTTTACAAGTTAGGTACAAGACAATTTCCAGACACAACACAGCTTGAATGAAAATCCATATGTTACGCTCCGAAGATTGTTGAGTTGTTGCCATATGCCAAACATTATGCGATCTAAGGTTGTGTCTAGTGGACGGTTGTATTGGTCAATTAGGTTAGTTGATCTTTAAACCGAATATAGAGTTTTAAAAATAAAGGTCGCATGTGTGAGAATGATACATTAAACCATAGAGATAGAGAGTGGGTTTATCTTTCTTTCTTTTTTGCACGTAATGGGTAGCCTCTGCACGCAACTGCAAAGACTAATATCTCGAGTCGGGTAAAATTACAGCAGATAAAAAAAAAATTCTCTTAAGAGATTAAACATTGTTGCATTCTTAGAGTTGGATTTGAACTCAGGAACTTTGGTTAAACTGAAAGAGACCATTACTATCTCATCCAAATGTATCATCTTCATTCTTATCGTACTTAAATGGGTCGCAAGTATAGACATCACTCATTTATGATTGATCGGGAAACAAGAAAAATTTGGTCAAAAATATTTTCCGCCTAAAATTGAAATCAAGTTATCACAAACATTCCATTCTAGGGTGAACTCATCAACCACTTAGTTTGTAGCACAGTTCATGTTAAAGACAATGTTTCTGTTCAAATGATATAAGTTTTCCTTTTCAAAAAAACTTAATACTATTCTATTATTCATATACTAATAATTGGTATATTTTAATTTGAATAAAACAGTAATACATTATTCAGTAATTATTTTCATTAGTCCAAACACTTTTAACTCATTATATATAAAAATATTAAAAAAAGGCATTTAATATAACACTATTTTCAGTTCTCATATTCAATTGTCTGTTATTATTTTGCAAAAAAAAAATAAAATTGATTAAATGAAATAATTTTTTTATCATTATTATTTTGCAAAAAAATACTAAAGTTAATGGAATGGTATTTTATAAATGATATCTTTAGGTGAAATTAATTAATATTTACTTATATTATAAAATACCATTCCATTAACTTTAGTATTTTTTTTGCAAAATAATAATAATAAAAAAAATTAGTTTATTTAATAAAAAAATCTATATGTGGTTTTATTTTCTTAAGAATCATTCATTTTATTCTCAGGAAATAAGTTTGATAATTTGAAAAGTATAATTGATGTTTTAATTACATTAAAAGATTAAATGACACAATATTATCTAATCTTTTGATTACAAAGTCTACTATTTTTACTTATATATATAGCAGACTAGCAAATCCAAATCCAAATCCAGGAGACCAGAGAAGTAATAGTTTGTTATACGTGCTCTATTATTTTAAATATATTAGGTGTGGAAAAATTCATACCAGTTATTTTTTATTAACATTTGGTTTACAAATTTAGTCTCAGATAAATAATTCACCTCATATCACAAGCAATTTCACACGAAAAAAACAACATAAATGGTCGGTATTTCATCTCAAAAATATCAACCAAACAGCGTATTAGCGGATATATCCAAGGAATTGTTTTGTGCTGCAAGTTATACAAAGTCAAAGTCATCAACGAAAACGTATATTTGCTTTTTCAAACCAAATTTCAAATACACTGAAACTACACACCAATTACACTCTCTTTCTTTCCCTCTTTCTCGTCACTTTCCAAATCAAAATCTCTAAACTTAAGCTTATTATATATTCACACAACTTATTACATAACACCTCAATTCCATCAAAACAAGATTGAAGAACATAGCAATATACAATCATTCTTAAAGTACTAACACACATTTGTGCACAACACTATTAAATTCTATACGATGGGTGTAGCCTCACATACATTAGAAATAACGGTTATATCCGGGGAAAATATTCATGTAATTGAGGATGCATATGTTGTTGTTCGAGGTGAGTCTCTTAATTGTTACACGACGAAGACAGTGAAAGATAACGATGATTGTAGGAAAAACTCGAGTTTTCTTTCATGGAATGAGAAGTTTTTATTAAACATGCCATTGCATGCAAGGTCAATCACGTTTGAGGTGCAATGCAAGAAGTTTAAAAGTGTTCGTCCTATTGGGGTGGCAAGAATCGCCGTTTCGGATATTCTAAACGGGGCTGAATCGGAAAATTGTTCACGAATTTTGAGTTATAAATTGAGAGATTGGGAAGGGAGGCAAAATGGAGTTATTCATTTTGGTGTGAAGGTGGTTGCGCCAGAGGAAAGATCGGTTACGGTGGCGGAAAAGGAAACACTGGCGGATGGGAAGAGTTATGGTGATCGGTTAACTGGAATTGATGTTGGTACCAAGAACTCTAATGGAGGTGTTATTGGTATTCCTTTTAGGTGGAATTACCCCGGCATTGTTTAAAGATTTGTATTTTTAACATTATATCATTTTTTTATGTATGTTTGTCAAAGATTTATGAAGTCGATTTTAATGTATAAGTATACTATTAAAAGAAGATTTATAAGAAGTAAAACGTCCTTATCCACAACAAAGAGAGAAAAATGAAAATAAAAATAAAGAGTGAAGACTGATGAAGGATTTTCAACAAGAGGCGGAAAAACTATGGCTTTGGAATTGTCACGGTTGGCAACAGAATTGGGAGTGTAATGTGAGGTATCAAACTATACAGGGCATCAATGGGAGGATCTATGTATGAAATAGTGCAAATTATAGTCAAGAAACCCGATTTTTTTTTTTTGTATTAGTATGGTTCAAATTATTATATAATTAAGATTGGGTTGTTCAAATGTTCAGATTTCAAATGAGGAAGATTTCATAGACACGTTACTTTTGCATTCAGACAAAAGAATAATGTGTATCATTGACGCTTAGATTGTGCTTCCAAATCACAATTTCTCCCAAAATATGGTGTTTTGGAGGTGAATGTGATAGAGATGGTGAGTTTTGGGAAGCATACACACACAAGAATGGATCAAATATACGGATGTGGGAAAACATGCTCCAGATTATATAATACGAATTGGGATTTTTTCAAGAAAAGGGTTAGCATGCCATGGAGAGGTCGAAAAGAAGAACTAACCATTTGGGATTTCATAATTCGAATACGCCTCATATTATAAAATTTGAACGGGGTAAGTTAGGCAAAATAAAAGGCGCGCGAGAAGCTACGATGGTGTGAAAAGAAATTCTCTAAGATGTGTGCAGATGTACATTGTCCTCCTAATTTTCGAAGAAAAAAAGATTGAAACTTGAAAATGTCTATGATGGAAATTAAGGAGTTCTAATTCCATTTATTTAGAGTATCATCCATTTAGTCCATTTTTATGGTCATGGATGCAAGACACGTGGCCAAGTAACTTCTAAGGGATGTGATTTAAAATTAAGAAATAAATAATTATTTAATAAATTAAATAACTAGTTCACATTTCTCTATTCTCTTCACTCACGATTGTAACCATTCCCTCTTCATGTGTCTTGGTAACTGTGGTTCAGACTAACACAACCCCAAAAAAATGAGTTTGTGAGGTGATGATTACCTCCACTTATAAACACATGTTCATATCATCTTTTGTTTGATGTGGAACTTTAACATGATGCACACTGCCAAATTCACACCTCTTATCTCTTTCTCTCATCGGCAACGATAAGAATAATATATGATGATGATACATATAGTATATTCTCAGAATTGACCAACAAGAGCACCAGTGGTCTAGTGGTAGAATAGTACCCTGCCACGGTACAGACCCGGGTTCGATTCCCGGCTGGTGCAATTCGTGAAGGAGCAATGATGATAATGTTTGTGGTGTTGGGTAACATCACCTATCCTCAAATAATGGATGACATATACACCCCTGAGCTCCTTCTTTGTTTTTTTTTATTTTTTTTTTATTTTGACAAATAGAAGCCATATTTTTCTGGTATAGAAGGCATATTAAGAGTAACAACAAAACTAATGGATTTTCACTGATTAATCCCTACATTTGTCCTTAATATTCATTCTTTTATTAATCCTTTTTTGTGGTAGCGTGTACATTGATATTTGAAAACCATATACAATAAAAGAGGTACAACAGATCTTACAAAGCATTGTCTACACTAGATTACACTCTGTCACTATTTTTCTTCCATTGTCTTTCTCCTTCGTTTTTCCACTATCAGAGTCCTACCCTTCCCATCTATTTGAAAAGGTGGAAGGACCGAGCCCCGACAAGGTGAGGTAAACAGCTGAATCACATTGTGTCGATCTCCACTCAGTGGAATGGACGTCACATTCTGACACTCGGTTTTATCTCAAGAACCATGGAAACAACAATGATGGGAAAAGACAGAATCAATTGGAATTGAGGTTGATTAAGAGATCACTATCAAGAAGAATCATTAGCCTCCTTTTAGGCCGCACCGCCCCATGACTGCTGCGAAGACATTTTATTAGAGTAACATAACAAGAAAACAAGTTGCACATAAAAATCACCTATGCACGTTGCATCATAAATATCACTGTTTTTCAAACATAGTCTTTCACATAACTTTCAGAGTTTTATACACAATCGATGATTGTACGCCAATCCACAAGTTAAATCCATTACAACCAAACATCAGAGGCAAATATAAAGAATATATTATCGTTGTTTTTGGTAAATATAAATGAATAAAGGATTCGTAGAAAAGTGGTGCCAACTAAATTGAAAATCAATCTAGGTTTCATTTTAAGGAATAAACGAACTTGAACTATATAGAAACATAATTACATAATTGTTAGAAGTCGCTATCTTTCAGAACCTAAACATAAATAATCATAAACTACTACTACAAAGGGGTTTACAATCCAAACACTTACAACAACAGGTAAAGTGTCACTTTATCCATGCTATTGTCACCTACATGTCTTCATTGTCTTGATTTTGATTGTCTTCACTTTATGAGTTATATAGTCACAATGGTGAAGGCTGGACAAAAGACTTTGACGGGCAGGAAGCATTGAAGGCGTCTGAGGGTATTCAAGTCATTTAAAACCAATTTACAATACCCTTATAGATATTACAGTGACTGAATTCATCAATTTAACTCCTTGCATGTTCGGGAATGAGACGTTGACGCAAATCTTCAGGTGCATTTACGAGTTCTGCATTATTTTATTTTTATATAAGCAACATGTAATAACATATAACTAAAAATGGAAACTTCACCGCCACTACCATCTTACCTTGCGGTGTGAAGTTGAACAAAGGAGGTAGTGGTTGTCCATTTGGCAAGCTTGCATTTGGGTCTCGCAGATCGTTGAAAAACGGATGTGCACATGCAGCTAACTGTAAACAGACACGATTAGGACAATAAACCAGATTTATATTTAGAGACAGGTAGCATTTCTATATCAAATAAACTTACAGCAGTGCAACGTAGATGTGGTGAATACTGAAGCAACCTTGAAACTAAATCCACTGCTTCAGATGGCATTCTCTTGTGAAAAAGCTGGAAACCACTAGTTTAGTCAGATGTGAACATAAGAATATATGATTTATGGATTACATGCAAACTTAGGGGGAAAGAACTGCTAACCTTGTGCCACGGGTGCGCTTTAATCTGAGGGAACTTAAATTCATTGTAGTTTGGATTCATGCACCTTATTTCTTCTCTTGTTGGCGTTCCCAATACCTAAAGTACATAATAAAAGCTCAGATTCAAGGAAAAAGCGGAGACAGAATGCAACTTTAAGAAAAAAAGCTCAAAAAGCAAAGGGAAGCAGAAAATGAAAGAACACAAAAAAATTACCTTGATAATCTCCACTAGCTGATCAACCCCACTCTCTCCAGGAAACATTGCCTGCAAATAATAAACAATAGATCAGTATCAATCTAAAAGTATGCCTTTTATTCTCATAGACCTAGTGTCTGTTAAGATTGATTTATTTGAGATTATCTACTAATATACGAACTTGTGGACACTGTTTGGCAGAGCTTACGGTCCACGATAACTTATGAAAAAAGCTTGTAGCCAATATAAAACAGTTTGACTTTATGTTATCTTTTGTTATAGAAAAACATATGCACAAGCACTTATATGTCTTATATGATAAGTGTTTATGCCAAAAGTGCTTAATTAAGTTGTTTATCCAAACAAAACCTTAGTAAGGAATAGTCTCATTTGTAGCAAAATGCTTAAATGGATATTTAAAACAACCACCAAGTTACAAATATAAAACAATGTCATTGTACTCTGTCATGAACCAAATCCTCAAAAGGTCGACCTTAGAGAGAGATGGAGAGATGAATAAGAAACAAAAAACAAAAAAAAAAAAAAAAAAAAAAAAAACTTGCATATACTGACCTGTCCTAGAAGGAGCTCAGCCAAAACACAACCGACAGACCACATATCAATAGCAGTCGTGTATTCAGTTGCTCCAAATATTAGTTCGGGAGCTCTATAATATCTAGAACAAATGTATGATATGTTGGGTTCACCAGGCACCTTAAATGAAATAATGATATCATAAAGTCAGTATACATTATTTTATTATATGCAACAATAATATAAAATCTTCATTCAGAGAGTGAAGAAACTTACCAACATCTTTGCACTCCCGAAATCACATATCTTTAACTGATGTGTCTGTGCATTGACCTATCATTTACATCACATGTCAGTTCGAATTTCAAAATGCTTTCATAGTACAAAGTTCTAAGCAGTTGGAATATGTATGTGTGGAAATGAAACTTAAAAAGGCGAGAGAAAAAAAGGAAAATAAAAGCTATGATCAGGATGAACTACTGAAAATAACGCAAACAAAACTTACCAATAGGTTCTGAGGTTTGATGTCTCGATGACAGACGCCGATCACTTCATGTAAATAATTTAATCCACGTAAAATCTACAAGATATTTATGTCATGACATATATTAATACAAACACAAAAATAATACTTAGTCATAAGTAATTTTCTCGAAAAAAATCCAACAAAGAATTCAAAACAAAATAAAACTATAGTCTATATCATTTCATCACATTTTATAGACTTACCTGGTATGTATACAGTTGCACGTGAATGATAGGCATATGTTGGTGCATCCGAATATAGTTCTTTGAAACTTTGTAAACAGTTTCAGGTACATATTCCAAAACAAGGTTAAGGTACAATTCATCTTTCTCAGTTGTTGAATAGAAACAGTGCTTCAACTTAACAATGTTCGGATGGTCAACCATGCGCATAACCTGGAGTTCCCTATTCTTATATCTCTTGTCTTGCAGCACCTTTTTTATCGCAACTGCTTCATTGGTTTCAAGGCACTTGGCCTACAGAAAATAAAGAACATCATAGATAAGTTCATGTGCGTTAGGAGCAGAAAAGAAAAAGACAACTACATGAACGAAAATACAGCAAAAAGAATATAAACAAATACCTGAAAAACAACGCCAAAAGAGCCGGTCCCAACTACGCGTTCGGCCATGTATGAGATTGTCTGAGTAAGACACAATGTTAGTCAATAACAGCTCTATATTACATAGCGAATCATTAATAAGGTTTAAAAGTTAAGATTCTGTTTAGTGTGCAAACAAGGCAAGCAAAATGTTTGAATTAAAAGATGGAGCTGCAACGATAATGATGTAATAACCTGTTTCGGTTGTCCATCTCGACCAGCAATAGTGGTTGTAATAATTTGACCTGTTTCTGTTCCATTGCCACTCACTGTAGTTGCTTCTATATCCTGTATGCAACAAAAAAAATCAATATCCTCTGATAATCGATGCATTTAAGGATTAAGAAACAATGAATGACATGAAATACCTTTTCATTGTTGTTTTTGCTTTTCTCATCTCTAATTTTCATTTCATGTAACTCTTTTGGAAGTTCATCAAAACCCGACTTCTTCTCAGTTTTAGTTATTGCAGATACTTCATTGGATGTACCAACTGTTGCTTCATTTGACGAATCCACACGCTGCTCCCGATCATTTCTGTCTAATGTATTTGTCCCTTCATAAGCCTTTTCAGTTTCTTGATCAAGCTTAACTCTTTTCGAATTAGAATCCCCTCCCTGAAAAAGAAAAAAAAAAAATCTCAACTATGGTAAATAAACATTCAAGACATGCATAGTCCTGTGAGTTTTCAAAATCAAATTGCACTGTCAAAACGATATAATAAAGTCTACTAACATAAGACTTAGTTACATTCATCGATTATCGTTGTTTAATCGCATCATAATGAAATTAAGTGAACAATAATAATTATACTAATAATAATAATATCCTAAAACAAACAACTAAAATACAATCCAATTCACTAATTTTCTTTTGGTAAATTAACACATAATCAATGCAAGCAAGATTTAAGTTAACATATTAATTAATTAATACAAAATTTAGAACTAAAAGACCTAATACAATGAATGAATAACCAAACAAAAAAAACTTCCAGAAATGAAAAAATTAAAAAAAGAAAGAAAAAATAAACTTCAGCTAGACAAATCTGAGATACTTCAAACAGTGAACTTGATCATTTCTTCAACTCCTTGATTTCACCATTTTTTCAGCAACCAAAAAGCACAATTTTAAACCAAATTAATAACTAAAAAATAAACTTATTCAGCAAAAAAAAAACTTACAGGATCTGAAGAAATAGAAGTTCTTCCAGAAGCAATGCTCTTGAGTCTTCTCATCATATTCATGGTTACTAAATTCACTCACAACCCAAAAACCTAAACCCTAATATCCTCAATTCCCACCCAAAAAAAATCAAATAAATTATCACAGTTCAAAAAGAGAGAAACCCAATTTTCCCTCTCCTCACAAAGAAGAAACCAAAAAACAAAAAAACAGAAATCAATTTGAAAAAAAAAAAAAAAAAGCTGAAGACAATGCAACGAAAGATACGAGGTTGTTCTTTTTTTCTCTCTCTTATTGCTTTGTTCTCTCGCAGGTGGTCTTTTTTTCTTTGTTTTTGTTATTTAATTAAATGGAAAAATAAATGTCTGAGTTTTTATTTTTCTACGGTCAAACACAATGATTCTAAGTTTCAAATATTTTGTACGTTAGTCAAACGCGTAATCTTGACCGTTGGTGGGTCCCGTTTGGACAGTCAAGATGTTTTGGATTCGCGGTTGGGTTTGGTACGTAGTTGTCGTGGAAATGGTCTTTGGTTTTGTGTTTAATTACGGTAGAGGGATTCTTGGACATAGATTCGGTGATTAAATGGAATATCCAATAGTGGTTTAGCATTACAAATCTAATTTGAATTTTATATATATATATATATATATATATAATTCAAATTTGCGGTTAACAATTTTTGCGATAATTTTCTCTTTCATATTCACATCATGTTTTTACATTCTTTCTCTTTTGTTTTGATTTCACTGCCAATACATACTTTTCTTTGTAAATTTATGGTTGTTTAAAAAATTGTCACATAAATAGTTGTTACACACACACATATATATAAGGGTTATGCTAGAAGTCACCCATGAAGGTGTCTTTTAGCAACCCACACCCCACACCTCAAGGTGTGATTTCCACTTTTTAGTTATAACTTTGCTAAAAGACACCTTCATAAAATTTAATTGGTATCTTTTAACAAATGCTAATAGAATAACTTGCTAAAAGACACATTCATAAAAGGTGTCTTATAGCAAAATCCTATATATATATATATGACATATCTAGTGAGAATGCATTTTTTTATGTGAGAATGGTTTAAATGAATCTCAGTCATCAAGATCAAAATAAATGGTCTAGATTAAAAAACTTATTTTAGATAACACATATTCCTTTCCACATGTTATCCTCAACCCTTCAACTTCTCATCTTCTTCAACCTTCAGATCTCTATCTCTCACGTCTCCCAAATCATTACCCTCATTGTTTCCGGCATCATCCGTCGTATATTGTCTGACCGGTGCTTCAGCATAAAATTGAGGCAAAACCTAATCTACAATTGAATCCAATTTTTTTAGTTTTGTGAAGTACACATCAATTTTTTTTGTTTGAGATAGAATTGATTTTCAAAAGCTCATTCCTTTCTTAATGTTTTGCTGATTTTTCAAAGCTTCATTTTATTCCTCAAATTTAAATTAGGGAGAAAATTTTGTGCACTAATTTGAGAGAAGCCGATAGGGAGAAAATTTGGTGATAGTTGAAATGTCAACAAAAAATGAATTGGATATTACTGGATATAGATGCTTGTTAAACAAATTATTTATATACGAAATGAGATTCATAGGTTCCACTTTTCAGAGGCAAGTTAATTGCTGGAGATGTCGTGAGTTGACGAAGATGAAGCCGCAAGGAAGAACTAACTAGGTTTAAAAGATATGATAGTATACAGAGAGACATATGTGTTGTTAAAAGGAGGCTTTTAATCTCAGCCAATCAAGGTTAATCTAAGGGTTGTTATTCATTCTCACAATTCTCACATAAAAAATGCATTCTCACTAGATATGTCATATATATATATGGGGGCATATCACATGAGAATGGCTAACTTATGTGAGAATGGTGAGAATAAATTGCAGCCATCGGATTAAAAGCAATGAATGAGATTAAAACACCACTTAAGTGACTCATGTGCCAAGCATGTGACCATTCTCTCTCTCTTTTCCATCATTCAAGCGTGCGCTTCTTCATTCATGTTTGTCACTGATTTTTCTTCTCCCTCTTTTTTGAATTTGCGGTTCCACTTCACTAATTCTTGTATATTCGAATATCGTATTTCATCCCCTTATGTCAAATTCCATCTAATTTCTTCTAATTACTTAACTTCTTTTTAGGATTTAGGGATTGGATTATTTCAATTTTTTCTTCCCAATTTCAATTTTGATTTTGAGGGTTCTTTCCTGCGTTGCGTTTTCTAAGTGTTGCTGGTTTGGTATTTGTGCAATCAAACTTCCAAAATATCACAAAGGTGTAAATTCATAATTCAGTTCTTAATGGCACATGTATATAACACAACTGTCTTGTCTGTGAATTGGACTTTTAATTTTTTTGTAACCTAAGTCTGTTTTTGTCTGTGTTGATTTTGGTGTGTAGCTATTTTGGTTTTGATGTTTTGTGCCCTTGCCTAGTCTCTCTGTTATATTTTCTTAAGAGTTCCTTTGCGTTAGTTTTCATGGTTTGGTTTTGATGTTTTATACAATTAAGGAGCAAATTCTGTGACTGCATTGCTTACTTCCTGTTATGCCAGTTTTGGGTTCAAGCCTTATTTCTCAATTATGAATTTGTGTAGAATCAAGCAATAGCTAAAATTGTGCAATTATTTTATAAACCAAACCAAATACTATTAATGATGCACTTCAAGTGCTAAGCAACCATGCCAAGGCCAAAACAAAACATTAAAGTAAATTACATGATCCGTTCATACTCTCAAAGTTAGAATACAGAACTACAATCCAAAATTGAAAATAGTCTAAAAGAAAATTGAACTTCATCTTATCCACTGCACCATAAAAACTCCAACTCATCCTTGATAGCAAAGAAGTATCTTCATATGTGACAACAAGTATCTTCATATCCTTGATAGCAAATCCTGAGCAAAAGTAAAATGTAAAGTTAAGAATCTTATCATGATAAAATAAATACCCAAAAGTACATACAAAATATTAAAGTTTCTTACCAAAAGCTATGAAGAGGATTTTGTGGGACAATTGCGACTATCGTGGGATGCGAATCGCTTACAAGTTTTACAAAGCCTTGTTCTCTTTTGTTGTTGCTCTATTGCCTTCTCTTTTCCCCCTTTAATCCGTTTTCCACAACCTTTGGTATTTGACGGTTCAGGTGGAAGAACATGAATTTTTTTAGGTACATTGGATCCAATAAAAGCCTCCACATCATCGGAGGGTGTTGATTCAACATCGCTCCTCATATTAGACAATTTCGATTCAATACTACAACCTTCTTTGTAAACAAGGAGCAATTTCTCTTTATTTGTACCAGCCATATGCATGCATTTAAACATCTGTGCCCATGCTTTTGAAATTAATATCTTCTCACTTTCAGCTTTAGAACATGCCTCCAATACATTTCCATCACAATCAAATACCGGTCTACTTGTTGCCAATTTAGTCCATCTATTGACAATGTAATGACTTGGAATTTTACTAAAACCTTTCCCCATTAATACAGAAAGAATATGTCGGCATGGAATACCTTCAGAGTCAAACATTTTGCATGAACAATGTGCAATGTTATTAGAAAGACTCAAAGCAACCTCTCTATGTTTGGTCACCTTTGTTTTATTGACCACAACATTATCAAGTATATAAAAAATTAAATTATCACCTTCTTGTTTTGTTCCTTCAATGCCGCAATTTACACATGAATTCCATAACTCACTCTGAAATATGTAAAAAATTTCATGAGTATAAATCTCTCTACCATGCTTCTCTAAATCCACGTGCATCTTCAATGCTGGAATAGAATGAAGTGTAGCATTATCTGCCAGAAGTTCTTTGTGCCTCTGTGCTTCTAAAGCAGAATCAAAGCGCATCCAAAATTCAACCAAATTAAGCTTGTTATTCAAAAAGTGTCCAAAGAATGAATTTTCACTCTCTGATCTTGAGGTTGTTCTCAAAATTCCAGCCATAAATATATCTTTAAAATAAGCTGGTATCCACATGCGTCTAAGTTCATACATTGTAGAAAGCCAACCATTTTCTTCCAACCCAAAATCATTAATAATATCATTCCATTCAAATTCAAATTCTTCAGAGGACTCTAAGTTCCAAACACATGAATTGAAACGATTATTGAAATCATTATTATCATTCAAGGTGCCACCCACCTTTTCTGAAAGTTTTTTGAGAATATGCCACATGCAAAATCTATGAGAAGACCCCTTAAAAATGCTTTCAATTGCATTTGTCATAGCCTGGTCTTGATCTGTTATTATCATAACAGGTTTATTCCCACCCATTGCCTTCAAAAAAGTCTCAAACAACCACACAAATGACTCTTCTTTTTCATCATTTAAAAATGCAGCACCAAAAGTTATGCTTTGACGATGATGATTCACACCGGTGAATGATACAAAAATCTGATGATATTTATTTGTACTATATGTAGTGTCAAATGAAACTACATCTCCAAATAAAGAATAATTTTTTCGACTAATGCCATCAGCCCAAAACACATATTTTAACTTCCCTACATTATCAGTCACATACTCATAGAAGAATGAATTATTCATTTCATGCTTTCTTTTAAAATTTTCAATGAACATATTTGCATTTGAATCTTTGATCAATTCTTTCATATTCCTTGAAAATTTTTGTAAATCTCTTTGTGTGCATCCTATATTTTCATAACTCCCAACTTACTCCTTCAATATTTGATAGCCTTTCGAAGTGCCCATATTAGCTCTATTGCAAGCAAACAATAAATTTTTATGAACATTGTTGACACTCCTTACCGACCTTAATAACTGTTTCTTTCTAGGTGAGACAAGTGTGTGTGAATGACCATCATAAAATTTGGAGATTTCAAATTTACCCTCATCAGTTCTCTTGAACACAATCCTTGCTTTACATCCCTCTCGTGTCAAATTTCTTTTTCTTCCTTTAGGCAAATAATCATCACTAATAAGCAATTCAGGCTCATCTACCTTTTTTTCCACTTTAAATCCCTCCTTTGAGCAAAGAAAATATTTCCATCTGACACCAATTTTATCTTTTGTTTCAGTTGAATTACGCACACTAAAACCAGCAACATAAGCATAATTTTTATAGAAATCATCCCCTTCTTTTAAAGTATCAAATACCTTACCAATCACAGGTTTTAGCTCTGCATCACAGTTTGGAATCCATTCCTCCGACTTGTTTGCTAACTCATCAAATTCTTCTTCTATAGGTGAATCACAGTCAACTTCATTATCATCCATCTCCATACTAATATTCCTATAAATAAACACAACATTATCAATAAAAGTAAAAATAAAGAAAGAAGGAAAAGAAAAGAAAGAAACGTAAGATATAAACTTCCATAAAAATAAAAATTACATGTGAGCTTTACGATATGAAAAAGAATATAAGTAAACAATAACTCTATCACCATTTTCTTTAAGAAATAATAATAATAACCCTAACACCATTTGAAGGAAGAAAGAAAAAAAATTAATCGATTGACAAATTATAAAGTATCAAAAACAAATAAACTGTTACATGTTATCAATGTTTGAGGGAAGGAAGAACAAACATTTGAAGGGTGACAGCGACTATGAAAACGGCGACGACCGCAAAACAACGACGATGAAAACGGCAACAAATGCGACGATGATGGTAAGAAAAACTAATGTTGAAGCAGTAGTGTTGAAACAAAAAACGATTGAAGCAAAAATGTTGGGACGAAAAAATGAGATTGAAATGTGATGAAATAAGAAACGTTTGTAGCAGTACTGAGTAAGAGAAGAAAAAAAGCGTCCAAGCAATGTGAGGAAGAAGCGCGCGCGTGAATGATGGAAAAGAGGGAGAGAATGGTCACATGCCTGGCACATGAGTCACTTAAGTGGTGTTTTAATCTCATTCATTGCTTTTAATCCGATGGCTGCAATTTATTCTCACCATTCTCACATAAGTTAGCCATTCTCATGTGATATGCCCCCTATATATATATATATATATATATATATATATATATATATATATATATATATATATATATATATCATTTATTCACCATTACTCTCTAGTTTTATTTTTAAGAAACATTTATTTCAACAAAATGTGATGTATCTGATTAAGAATTTGAACCAAATAGATCAACTTTTGTTGAAGTAAATGTCATAATTAGGATTGGAGTGAGTATAAACAAAAAGTAATGATATAGATTATGTTAACAAGTGTCTTAAGCTCATTGTTTAAAGAATTAATTACAAGAAATTTTATCTTGAAAGCATAAGTCAAACACATGTTTTTATACAAAAGTTACTATTTTTAATTGCTTAAACAATTCATGAAGCGCACTTGTTAGCATTTCCCTCAAGTATGAGATTGCATATGGATCAGCGACTTGATGCTCATGACACTCAATTTAGGGAGATGAGGGAATCGATTCAAAGGTGGAAAAACTCCGCAACCTTTAACATGTCCCCTTCACGGTACTTCTTTTCCCTTAACCATGCTAAATAATGTTTTATTTTCATGTAACTTTATTTGAATTTTATAATGTTGTTTGAATTATGACTGGTTTTCTCGGGTAACCTCCCTTTTGAAGTTGTCAAATGGGGAGAATTATCTCTCTATGATGTTGTGTTATGTTGTTGTTATTGCTTTGCAATTATTATTGTCAAGTATGTTATGTTTGTTTTCTTCGATTTTTATGCTTGTATACTATATTTGTATATACTATTTTCTGGTTTCCTGTATGCTAAGTTTAAGGAGAAGCAAATTTCACATCATCAACACTCGGTTGACTTCATCAAAAAGGGGGAGAATATAGTTTCTCCTTCAATATAACTTAGGTTTTGTTGATATCTATAATTAGAATTAGATTTATATTTATATTTTTCTTTGCATTTGTTAAATAGCTTAATTGTTAAAGCACCCTTTGTCAATCTACTATCTCATGTCCTCTACAATAGTGTCATATGTTAAGAAGTGTTAGTATTGTGTTTAGGAGTTTCTTGGAAGTTAAGTTTTTCTATAAGTTACGTTTTTTTAGGTCTTTGACTCGATTCATGTAATTTTGAATCCTATGATTCTTCGTCTTTGGTTGTTTATGTTATTTTAACAATATGATATTCATTGAATATTTTGAATCGTATCATTTAACCTTTCGGGCATGTGTCCATTGCTCTTTGAATCGTATCATTGTTCTTTGAATTGTATCAATCTTCATCTAAACTTCATGATCTGATTCAATCTCTTGCATGTAGAGATTTGAATCGTATCAATATTCATTTGGAAAGGTCTTGAATCGATTCAAAGTTCTTCTGAATTGTGTCAAACTTCATAGTTTCATAACACCTCCTTTTAAATTATTTGAATCGACTCAAGCATATTATGATTCAAGTTCGTTATATTGTGTCAAAATTAACCCTTTTCACTCACACACACACACACACACACACACACACACACACACACACATATATATATATATATATATATATAACACCCTCTTACACTCTTAGTTCAGCTCATTGAAACAATTTGCAAATAGGCTATAATCTTCAAGCTCTCTCTCTCTCTCTCTCTCTCTCTCTCTCTCTCTCTCTCTCTCTCTCTCTCTCTCTCTCTCTCTCTCTCTCTCTCTCTCTCTCTCTCTCTCTCTCTCTCTCTCTCTCTCTCTCTCTCTCTCTCTCTCTCTCTCTCTCTCTCTCTCTCTCTCTCTCTCTCTCTCTCTCTCTCTCTCTCTCTCTCTCTCTCTCTCTCTCTCTCTCTCTCTCTCTCTCTCTCTCTCTCTCTCTCTCTCTCTCTCTCTCTCTCTCTCTCTCTCTCTCTCTCTCTCTCTCTCTCTCAGTATAAACACCTTTTCTAAGATCTTGGTAGAGTATAAGGTTGAGATTGTTAGGGTGTTATAGGACTGGTAAGATTTGTTTCTCTCAAGGGTATTGCCAGTGGATCAAGGAACTAAAGAAAATAAGGCACTTTTCACCTCCAAAGGATTTTGGGGGTTGTTTCTTAACTACTAACGGCTCAAGGAAATTAAAGCTTCAGACATAGCAAATACGAATTCTCTGAGTAGAAGTTCAAAGGATTGCTTGGAAGCTTGAGATTCGAAGACCTTGTGGTTGTCCAATTTCAAGAGGTCTTGAAGATTAGATATTGTGTGATTGCTTAACATAGAAGTTTAGGAAATCGAAGGAATCTTTGTAGTTATACACTTGTAAACATTTTCATAATAGTGGAAGACCGTAATAGATGTGTTTTCTGTAACACCCCGTTACCCAAAAACAATTAAATAACAATTATTAATCAGAGTTAAGCACCAAACGGATATGCCACATTGCAAATTCAAAATTTCTTAAATAGAAAATAAAACTAGTTAATTCAACATGTTTAATAACTTCAAAATCATGCAGCGGAAAGTTTGCATTTCAATAACAACAACTACGGTTAAATTCCCCAACAACATCTTGGCATTAAGCCTAATCAACAATAAGTCAACCAACAAAGGGCCACATCAACAAGTTCCAAAAATTGATACATAGGAAGGAAAACAACAATAATATAATAATTCTCATCCCACGTATTAGAGCCCTAGACACGACTCTTGAGCCACCACCAACTACTCAGGATCACCTGTAAGTTACCCATAGGAAGGGCAACATTTTCAAGCAGAAGGGGTGAGATTCACAACAATAAATATAGATATTAGAAATCTTCAATTGAATCTAACACCCTATAACATCAAATACATCATCTTGTATATATAATTAATTAATTCATGAGCAACAACAACATCATCGGAATCCACTCATCAAGTATGTATATAAATGTACATATTCATCAACAACATCATCATCATCAAAGCAACAACTAAGACTCATGCAAATGACATGACAACACTGCTAAGGCAACACCTTAGACTCCTCAATAGATGCAATTATGCATGTGGTACCCAAGAGGACCGAAGCCCTCACCGCTTTTGAATGGTTAAAGCATTCATCAGGACCGAAACCCTCACCGCTGTTGAGCAACTAGTGCTCCAGGACATGAGTCCTCTCCGCTGTTTATGCATATGCAATGGACCTACTTGTGTATATCTACATACAACCGACCGTGCATACAAACTCCATATGACTCCACTTAAACAACATGTATGGTTAATAAACAAAGCATACATCTCAGTCATCAGCAACAACATCAATTAAAGATCCAATCAATCCAGAAATATGCACAATTAAATATAACTATGCTTAAACAACAATATTCCATCACAACCAATCATGCAAGCAAAACAGCACTCAAAACTGCACAGCTCGCCTCGCGAGCACATCTGCTCGCTATGGCGAGTTCACAAAACCACTTGCTCGCCATGGCGAACTCGAGGCGAGTGAAAAATAGGTGCTCTCGGGAAAAAAGACATTTTCTCACTCAAACCCCGATACCAAGCTCCCTATTCATCTTTTTAACCTAAAACTTGTTCCAGTCATCATTAAAATCATCTAGGTACCTTAAACCATCCCCAAAACACCTTATAACAACATTTCAAAAATCAAGTTTTGATCTGGCTTGCTCGCCACGGCGAGTTGGTCTGCTCGCGAGGCGAGCTATGAAGTTGCTCACTCGCCATGGCGAGCACAGCTACTCGCGAGGCGAGCGATGAACTTCTGTACGGGCAGAAAACAGGTTTTTCCCCAAAATCCCATTTTTCTTCAATTCACTCCCCAAATTAGTTTACAGATACATAATTAAGTGTTTTATGCAACCAGAACCTAATTCTAACATCAAATTCATCATTACAACTCCAAAATCAACATTTTATCATAAAATCCCAAAATCTCAATTCTCACTAAAACTCTGTTAAGTTCAAATTCAGAAATTAATAACTACACTATTGAAGTAAACCTCACCCTTACCTTAGAAATTGCAGAAGAAATGCACAGCAATAAAGATTCTTGGCTCTAACTTGCTCTTCTCTCCCTCTTCTCCCAAAAGTTGATTTCACGTAAAAACTGCTTCTGACATCTATTTTCCTAACTTCCCTCTTACTTAACTCCCTATTATTTCCATTAGCTCCCCATTAATTTAATAAATATTAAATAACTCCCCAAACTCCAAAATAATTATTATTTCTCACTTATTCTAATTATTATTAAAATAACCATATAATAAAATAACACACCACATAAATCACCAAAAAATCATATATATCTATATAGACTCCACATAAATTAAATAATTAAATAAATCGACTAGGGCGTTACAACTCTCTCCAAATTACAGAATTTCGTCCTCGAAATCTTACCTCAAGTAAACAACTCCGGATACGACTCCCGCATCTTACTCTCCAGCTCCCAAGTCAAACTTTCACCAGCCGCTCCACCTCAAACGACTCTCACAAGAGGTATCTCCTTACCTCTCAAAGACTTCACCTTTCTATCATCAATCCTTAACGGCATAGTCTCAACTGTCAGGTTGTCTCTAAACTGTACATCATCCCTTGGAATCACATGCGAAGGATCCGCTACATACTTCCGAAGCTGAGAAACATGAAACACATCGTGCAAGTTCGAAAGATGTGGTGGCAAACCAACTCTATATGCCACTGTTTCAACCCTCTCTGAAATCTGATACGGACCGATGAACTTAGGAGTCAACTTTCTCGACTTCAAGGCACGTCCAACACCCGTCAAAGGAGTGACCCTCAGAAAAACATGTTCACCCTCCTGAAACTCAAGAGCCTTTCTTCGCTTGTCATGGTAACTCTTCTGTCGACTCTGCGAAGCTTTCATCTTTTCCCTTATCAACCTGACTTTCTCAGTAGTCTCATGAACCAAGTCCGGTCCCAACACAGCACTCTCACCCGACTCAAACCAGCATAAAGGGGTCCTACACCTCCGACCATACAAGGCTTCGAACGGTGCCATACCAATGCTCGAGTGATAGCTGTTGTTATAAGTGAACTCAATCAATGGCATGTGACTATCCCAAGCTCCACCTTGCTCAAGCACACACACCCTCAACAAATCTTCCAATGATTGAATTGTCCTCTCCGACTGACCATCTGTTTGAGGATGATAAGCCGAACTCAATCTCAACTTCGAACCCAATGTGTCCTGTAAACTCTTCCAGAACATAGAAGTGAACCTCGGATCCCTATCTGACACAATGCTCGACGGAACACCATGAAGCTTCACCACACTGTGAATGTAAATCTCTGCCAACTGTGCTACCGGATAACTGATATTAATAGGAATGAAATGTGCCGACTTCGTCAACCGGTCGACAACAACTCAAATAGTGTCATACCCTCTCGGAGTGTTCGGTAAGGTCGTCACGAAATCCATAGAGATACTGTCCCACTTCCACTCCGGTACATCCAACGGTGTCAACAACCCTGCAGGCTTCTGATGCTCAACCTTGGACTTCTGACAAATTAAGCAAGCATAAACAAACTGAGCAACATCTCTTTTCAAACCGGACCACCAAAACAGTTTCTTCAAATCATGGTACATTTTAGTAGCCCCCGGGTGAATACTCAACCTACTCTTATGACTCTCTTCAAGAATTAACTTCTTCAACTCATCATTGTCAGGAATGCATACTCTTCATCTGAACCTCAAAACACCCTGATCATCAACCTTAAAATCACTGTCCTCAGTGTCACTACCAGTAGTCATCAAATCAACCAATTTCAAATCTGCTTTCTGAGCTTCTCGGATACTGTTCAAGAAATTACTATCAATCTTCAACATCCCCAACTGTATACTCTGAGGTGACAATTCACAGACTAGACTCAAGTCTCTAAACTGTTCTAACAACTCGAATTCTTTTACCATTAAAGCAGACATATGCAATGTTTTCCTGCTCAATGCATCAGCAACCACATTGGCCTTACCAGGATGGTAATTCAAGCCAAAATCATAATCCTTTAGTAACTATAACCATCTCCTCTGCCTCATGTTCAATTCCTTCTGATCAAACAGATATTTCAAACTTTTGTGATCACTGAACACCTCAAATCTAGAACCGTACAAATAGTGTCTCCAAATTTTCAAAACAAAAACCACTACAGCTAACTCCAGGTCATGTGTAGGATAATTCTTCTCATGAACACGCAATTGCCTAGAAGCATATGCTACCACCTTACCATCTTGCATTAGAACACCACCTAAGCCTAGCTTAGATGCATCACAGTACACAACAAACGGTTTTTCTGGTTTAGGCAAAATCAAAACAGGAGCAGTTGTCAATCTTCGCTTCAACTCATTGAAACTACTCTCACACTGAGTATCCCACACAAAAGACTTACCCTTACAGGTCAATTGAGTCAATGGAAGAGCCAATTTTGAAAACCCTTCTATGAACCTGCGGTAATAACCAGCCAAACCCAGAAAACTTCTGATCTCAGTTACGAACTTCGGAGTCTCCCATTGTGATACTACATCAACCTTCGAAGGATCCACTGCAATACCACTACCCGAAATAATGTGACCCAGAAAGCTCACTTCGCTTAACCAGAATTCACATTTTGACAACTTTGCATACAACCTCTTTTCTTTCAAAACTTGCAATACAATACTCAGATGCTCTGCATGCTCCTCTTCGTTCTTAGAATAAATTAAGATATCATCAATAAACACCACAACAAACTTATCCAGAAAAGCATGGAAAATTCGGTTCATGTACTCCATAAACACACCAGGCGCGTTAGTAACACCGAAAGGCATCACTTTGTACTCGTAATGACCATATCGTGTCCTAAAGGCCGTCTTCTGCATATCCTCATCCTTCACCTTTATCTGATGATAACCAGACCTCAAGTTAATCTTACTGAAAATCTTAGCACCAACCAACTGATCCATCAAGTCGTCAATTCTAGGAAGCGAATACCTGTTCTTTATCGTAACCTTGTTCAACTGACGGTAATCAATGCACAGTCTCATACTACCATCCTTCTTCTTAACCAACAACACCGGTGCTCCCCAAGGTGAAACACTAGGTCTTACAAATTTCTTATCTAACAGATCCTCCAACTGTTTCTTCAATTCAGCTAACTCAGAAGCTGACATACGGTATGGTGCCATCGACACCGGCTTCGTTCCTGGAACAAGGTCAATTGAAAATTCAACCTCTCTCTCTGGTGGCACATCAGGAATCTCATCAGGAAATACTTCTGGGAACTCATTCACTACAGGTAACCTGTCAATCACAGCTTGATTTTCTAACGACAATTGTGTCATTAGAGAATACATCAGAATTCCATCACGTTCAAATTGTTTCATCTGTTTTGTAGACAGAAGCTCAACCTCACCTTCTTCTTCAGCAGAAGAAAAATGCACCGTCTTACTATAGCAGTTGATATGAACTCGGTTATATTCTAACCAATTCATTCCAAAAATCACATCCATACCCGTCAACGGTAAACAAACTAAATCCACCACAAAATCTCTACCAAACATAGATATAGGACACCCCAGACAAACAAGAGAAGTAGTTACTAAACCCTTAGCTGGAGTTTCAACAACCATTTCCCCTTTCATATCAGATACATCCAAACCCAACTTATAAGCACATTCAATAGCAATAAAACAATGAGTAGCACCAGTATCAATAATAGCAATTAAAGGAGTACTATTAAAGAAACAAGTACCTCTCATAAGTCGGTCCTCATCGGTAGTCTGCGTACCAGTCCATGCAAACACCTTGCCCCCAGTTCTAACCTTCTCCGGTTCAGGACACTGTGAACTGATATGACCTTCTCCATTGCAGTTGTAGCAGACAATGTTCCCACGCTTACATTCAGCTAAGCTATGTCCCTTCTGACCACATCTGAAGCACTTCCTCTCATCCTTACCACAAACATTGCTCTTGTGGCCTTTCTCACCACACTTGTAACAAACAATCTCAGAAGGAGCATCTCTCCTCTTAGGCCTCCTGTCATCACTCATCTTCTGCTTTCCTTTGTCAGCAGGAGCACTGTAAGGCTTAGGACGATTCTGCTGTCCCTTACCCCTCCTCTCACTCATTATCTTGTAATGAGCTTTGGTGTCTTCTTCATAAATTCTACACCTGTTAACCAACTCAGAGAAAACTCTGATCTGCTGATATCCAATAGCTCTTTTGATGTCAGCCCTCAACCCATTCTCAAATTTGATGCACCTGGAGAACTCAGCTGTCTCCACACTGTAATGAGGGTAGAACTTAGCAAGCTCCACAAACCTAGCAGCATACTCCGTGACGAACATGTCACCCTGTTTCAACTCTAGAAACTCAATCTCTTTCTTACCTCTGACATCCTCTGGAAAATACCTGTCCAGAAACTCCTTCCTGAACACAGTACAGGTTACCACAGCATCATCCTGTTCCAACACAGGCAACAAACTCACCCACCAGTCGTCAGCCTCTTCCGCTAACATGTGCGTACCAAACCGCACCTTCTGTGTTTCAGAACACTGCATGACCCTGAAAATTCTTTCAATCTCCTTCAGCCATTTCTGAGCTCCGTCAGGATCATATCTACCCTTGAACGTTGGTGGATGATTCCTCAAGAAGGTCTCCAACATTCTGGTTCCATCACTACCAGTCTCAGTCTTAGGTTGCTATTGGACAGCTTGAGCTACAGCCTCAAGCGCAGCAACAAGAGCAGCGTCACTACTTCCAGTCATCTCGAAGTTCTACATGAGAAACAACAACTCAGAACAACAACAAAAAGCAACATTAAAGTTGACACTCTATCCTAGGTGGCTCAACACAACTCTACTAATTGGCCGGACAGACCAACCTGCTCTGATATCAAATTGTAACACCCCGTTACCCAAAAACAATTAAATAACAATTATTAATCAAAGTTAAGCACCAAACGGGCATGCCACATTGCAAATTCAAAATTTCTTAAATAGAAAATAAAACTAGTTAATTCAACATGTTTAATAACTTCAAAATCATGCAGCGGAAAGTTTGCATTTCAATAACAACAACTACGGTTAAATTCCCCAACAACATCTTGGCATTAAGCCACATCAACAATAAGTCAACCAACAAAGGGCCACATCAACAAGTTCCAAAAATTGATACATAGGAAGGAAAACAACAATAATATAATAATTCCCATCCCACGTATCAGAGCCCTAGACTCGACTCTTGAGCCACCACCAACTACTCAGGATCACCTGCAAGTTACCCATAGGAAGGGCAACATTTTCAAGTAGAAGGGGTGAGATTCACAACAATAAATATAGATATTAGAAATCTTCAATTGAATCTAACACCCTATAACATCAAATACATCATCTTGTAGATATAATTAATTAATTCACAAGCAACAACAACATCATCGGAATCCACTCATCAAGTATGTATATAAATGTACATATTCATCAACAACATCATCATCATCAAAGCGACAACTAAGATTCATGCAAATGACATGACAACACTGTTAAGACAACACCTTAGACTCCTCAATAGATGCAATTATGCATGTGGTACCCAACAAGACCGAAGCCCTCACCGCTTTTGAATGGTTAAAGCATTCATCAGGACCGAAGCCCTCACCGCTGTTGAGCAACTAGTGCTCCAGGACATGAGTCATCTCCGCTGTTTATGCATATGCAATGGACCTACTTGTGTATATCTACATACAACCGACCATGCATACAAACTCCATATGACTCCACTTAAACAACATGTATGGTTAATAAACAAAGCATACATCTCAGTCATCAGCAACAACATCAATTAGAGATTCAATCAATCCAGAAATATGCACAATTAAATATAACTATGCTTAAACAACAATATTCCATCACAACCAATCATGCAAGCAAAACAGCACTCAAAACTGCACAGCTCGCCTCGCGAGCACATCTGCTCGCTATGGCGAGTTCACGAAACCACTTGCTCGCCATGGCGAGCTCAAGGCGAACTCGAGGCGAGTGAAAAATAGGTGGTCTCGGGAAAAAAGACATTTTCTCACTCAAACCTCGATATCAAGCTCCCTATTCATCTTTTTAACCTAAAACTTGTTCCAGTCATCATTAAAATCATCTAGGTACCTTAAACCATCCCCAAAACACCTTATAACAACATTTCAAAAATCAAGTTTTGATCTGGCTTGCTCGCCACGGCGAGTTGGTCTGCTCGTGAGGCGAGCTATGAAGTTGCTCACTCGCCATGGCGAGCACAGCTACTCGCGAGGCGAGCGATGAACTTCTGTACGGGCAGAAAACAGGTTTTTCCCCAAAATCCAATTTTTCTTCAATTCACTACCCAAATTAGTTTACAGATACATAATTAAGTGTTTTATGCAACCAGAACCTAATTCTAACATCAAATTCATCATTACAACTCCAAAATCAACATTTTATCATAAAATCCCAAAATCTCAATTCTCACTAAAACTCTATTAAGTTCAAATTCAGAAATTAATAACTACACTATTGAAGTAAACCTCACCCTTACCTTAGAAATTGCAGAAGAAATGCACAGCAATAAAGATTCTTGGCTCTAACTTGCTTTTCTCTCCCTCTTCTCCCAAAAGTTGGTTTCACGTAAAAACTGCTTCTGACATCTATTTTCCTAACTTCCCTCTTACTTAACTCCCTATTATTTCCATTAGCTCCCCATTAATTTTAATAAATATTAAATAACTCCCCAAACTCCAAAATAATTATTATTTCTCACTTATTCTAATTATTATTAAAATAACCATATAATAAAATAACACACCACATAAATCACCAAAAAATCATATATATATATATATATATATATATATATATATATATACTCCACATAAATCAAATAATTAAATAAATCGACTAGGGCGTTACATTTTCCCTATCATGAAGAGATGATGTACCCTTAATGAGGACGAAAAGGGGGAGCCACTATACATTTTGGTGTTCTTCTCTCCCTTATCTTTTTAATTCTAGCATTATATTTTTATATATATGAATTCGTTGTGTAAAGTGATTATTAATTGATTGAGTTTACTTTTTACCAAAAACTTAATCTCAATTTCCTTAACTGAGATTTTACAGATTCAATTTTCTCACAATCAAAGTTGATAGCTTCAAACAATTACTTCATATACCTCGTGTTCATTTGTAGTTAATGTGATTCATTGTTAATATGTTTAGTTTGAGATAGTTTAGTTTTGTGATTTGAATTTGTGTATTGATTGTTGTATTCTCAAATAAGATTCAATAGTGAACTTCTCATTCATATTTGAATCTTTATTTCTTTACATTGCTTTATTCATATCATCATATTCAAGCATAATCCAGTAGACATCATCGTATTCTAACTCACTCTTTCGCAAATTCTTTCAAAACTGAAAAACATAAATCCCTTTAGAAAAAATGTTTATTTTTTGGGGCCTGTCGCGTCATTTTTCGGAGATCAAGGCTATTTGATTAGCTTTTGACTCACTAATTATTTCACGACTGAACATTTAATTTTTATTAAGAAAAGGGGAAAAAAAGTTCAAACTACCCCTATTTGAAAAGATTTAGGGTTCGGGGTTAGTTACATAAAGGGAAGGTGTTAGCACCCTTTATGTCCGCAGTACTCTACGGGAACCTCTTGGTTTTATTTAATTCAATGTGCTATAACTTGCTTGCTTTTGAAAAGAAGGAATTAGTGTGATGAAAAAGAAAATAAAGTGAGGCCTAATTTATCTACATTTTTTATTGTTTGGAAGGACATGGTCCTCTGCCTACGTACCCGTGAGGGATCAAAACCTCGTAGTTCGGGGTAGAAAACGACGTTTGATTGGTTTTGTGTTTTTTATTAGTTTTTAAAAAAGGTTTTAAAATGAAAAGCCAAGGGGCAAAAATAGGAATGGGTTTGTGTTTTTTATTAAAAGAAAAAAAAAATGACTCAAAGTATAATTAAATTGATTGATATTTGATTAAGAAAATAAAATGAAAAGAACGGTCACTTGATTTGGATCAAGGTTTATTATAAAAATGTTTTTTTGTGATTTTTGGTTATTTGCATGTTTTTGTGATTTTTTTTGAATAAATATATAAACTAACGGAGCATAAAGAATAAAAGCGCGTCTACCCTAAGTTAGAAATATAAAATCTATGACTATTACATAAAAACCTATTTACATTCTAAGGTCTGCAATAAAAATTAAAATGCTAAAAATAAATAAACAAATATGAAAAGGAATAAGGAAAAATAAAAAAAATGGTCCAAACACAAGGTGGGGTGCAGTAGTAAACAGGGGTGTGCAGAAAGTAAAAAAAAAATTGGGCTTTAAGTAAACGAACCAGGTCGCGGGTCATGGGTTGACCCGGTTTGGGGATATATAAGGGTTGTAGGGTTTTTTTTCTTTCATTTTCATTTTTCTTTCTCTCTCTTATCCCTCAAATCCTCTCTTCTCTCTCTACTTCTTTCTTCTTCTCCGGTTGGAGATGGGGCGGCCGGGAGAAGTCCGGCGCGGTGGCCGGCGAGCCATTGCGGCTGCGCCGCCGCGCCGGAGCTAGAAAGCTCCTCTTTTTTTGATTTTTTTTCGCTCTTTCTCTTCTACTTCCCTCCCTCTGTTCACTTCTAGCCTTCAAGTTCCCAAAACCTTTACCCAAACGCCTAGATCTAAAAAAAAGAAAGAAATTTATACCTTTTGTTTAAGAAATGGATTCGGCTTTCTTGTGGCCGGTTCTGTGATGTTGTGCGTGTGTGTCGTTGTGCGATGCAGTGTTGTTGGTGTTGCGGTTCTGTGCGTGTGTGTTTGTTGTGTTGCCGTGTTGTTGGTGTTGCGGTTCCGTTGTGCGATTTTGCTTTTTATGCGCGTCTCTCTGGCTTCTGTTGTGTGTTGTGTTGCGATGCCGTCCTCTGTTTTTTCGTGTTTTTCTTTGTTGTGCAGGTCTCTATTTATAGAGTGAGTTTGAGGCTAGGGTTTGTTACTGATGAGCAAAAAAACAGTGGCTTGTGGAGGAGAAAAAGGGAAACGCGTCTGTTTTTACTGGATTTGTTTCAGATGAGGCGTGAATCTGGATTTGGATTAGAACAGCATATGCGTGATGCTGTTATCTTGAACCTGGACACTTTTGGATTTTTTGGACTTTTTGGGACTTAAAGAAAAAAGAAAAATTAATAATAAAAGGATAATGTCTACATTTTTGGTTTTAAATAAAAATAAAAGAAATTTAATCTAATTTTGGACTAAAATTAAAATTTAGAATTCTAAACTAAAAATTTAAAAGATGGAAATAAATAATTAAAGACTGAGAGAAGAGGGCCCGATTCGGAACTTTATGAGGTATTTTAAAATACCTCCCTGCCGAATTTTTCACTGAAATGTTTAAGTCCGATCAGGGTCAAGTGACACGTGTCAGTGGGATCTTGGGTCAAAATTTGGGGTATGACAGATGCCCCTATTTAAGTTTCTTCGCTCGGAGATTCGAAGGTAAAATCTTTGACTCGACGAGCCGAAGAGACTTAAATACAAAAGTGCACCAATTTTGACCTAAGATGCTTATGAATGCTCATGATTTAATTATGAATGCATGATGACAATAACGGCTCGACTGGAATGAAAAGACACTGGGGTACCCAAATTCTTCGAAGAAAGGGATCCAGCTTTACTGGGGAATCTGGTTTCACTGGGGAAAATGGTTGTTCCTCATTGTCTCGATATCTCGACACAAAGTGCAATGGTTCAGACTCCAATGTCCATTTGTGGACTTGGTTTTGAAAATGAAATAATAGAAGGATACAAGCTATTTGTTGGTTGAAATTGGCCACTTGTTACAGGCTGTTCGTTGGTTGGAACTGGTCGCTGGGCATAAAGATAAAAGATTGACATGAGTTGTTCGTTGGTTAGAACTGGTTACTCGAAAGAAAGTAGACATAAGCTAATCGTTTGTTGGAATCGGTCGCTTGAAACATAAGTTGTTCGTTGGTTGGAACTGGTTACTCGTTATAAGGTAAAGAGATAGATACAAGCTGTTCGTTGGTTGGACTTGGTCGCTTGAAACATAAGTTGTTCGTTGGTTGGAACTGGTCACTTAAAATAAAGACACAAGCTGTTCGTTGGTTGGAACTTGGTCGCTTGAAATGTTTGATTGGTGACATCTCTGGAACAGCTACGCTGGGGATGACGTTTCGGAAATTGACATTGATTAGTGGCATAACTAGCACGGCTATTTCCGGGTATGACATTTTGAAATTGAAATTGAAATAGACATTGATTAGTGACATAACTAGCACGACTTTTTCGCCGGGGATGACACTTTTGAATTTGAAATTGAAGTTGACATTGATTAGTGACATAACTAGCACGACTTTTCCGCCGGGGATGGCACTTTTGAATTTGAAATTGAAATTGACATTGATTAGTGACATAACTAGCACGGCTTTTTCGCCGGGGATGACACTTTTGAAATTGGAGTTGGAATGGAAGACGCTCATTTGTAGAAACTTGCGGCTTGACACAATGGTAAGCTTTGACTGATGCAATTATGTGTGAATTGATGTTATGCATATGTCGTGTACGCATAAACGTATGATTATGTGAAAATATTGGTGAATGCATGATTGTATGAATGTATGGATATATGAATGTACATGACACGTGAATCGATGAACCGAGACAAGACAGGTAAGATGGGAGTCGGACCAACATTGCTTTACAAACACTCGGCAATCTTCCTTGGAGATGACATTATTGCGAGCAAATCGAGCCGTTGATGGTGTAAGAACCTGGCACTAGGTAGCCACCAATGCCTCCTGGGGGGTGAGCCCATTGTTGATGAAAGAAGTCTGGAAGAAGTCGCCATTTGTAAACCGGCACAGAGTGTCCTTCCATTGGTATGCTTCAGCAGTCATGCCTTTTGTTTTATTGAAAAATCCCTAAATTTTGCCTGGACCGCCCTTTCGGGTTTTCAGTCCACCGGGAATATTTTTTGTTTTGCCCCTAATTTTTGCCTGGACCGCCCTTTCGGGTTTTCAGTCCACCGGGACGCTCTCTGTTGCCTAAGTCGCCTTTTCAGGTTTTCAACTTAGCGAGCTTCTTTGTATTATTTTTTTTGTATTTTTTGACTGTGACAGCATTTTGTTCAAAGTATAGGACCTCTCCATAGTACTTAGTCATGTTTCTTTTCCGGAGTGTAACCGTCATCGAGGCGGATGCTGATGTATACTTCACCTACTCACGAGTTCAAAGAGAATGTGTTTGTTGTTCACACTTTTCAAGAGATGTAAAAAAAAGTTTTGTATTTTGAAATTTTTTGCTTTAAGAAGAAATTATGCAAATAGAATAAATGAGAGTTCCAAATAAATGGACACAGGCTCAAGTTTGATGAATTGAGTGGTGACCTGCCAAGGGCAAGGCTCCGCGGATTTTTTTGAAAATTTTGGAAAAATGGTAAATGTAATGGGAATGGTACATTGAACACAGTAACCATTATTCTCCCTAACAACTTTGAATGCCCCTGTTCCGAGTCTTTGATCTGCAGATGCTTCGAGTCGGAGGTCTTTTGATAGCTGGATGCCCCAAGTGGATTGTGCTTGACCGGATGCAGTTACTTTGTCTTTTGATCCTTAACTTTTGCATAGATCGCCCTTTGGGGTTTTCAATCTATCAGGATAACCATTTTTGTTCATGTCTCTAACTTTTGCCTGGACCGCCCTTTTGGGTTTTCAGTCCACCGAGACGCTCATTTTTGCCTAAGCCGTACTTTAAGGTTTGTGACTTATCGAGCTTTTATTTTTGACAGAGTATTTCTTGACTGCACCGGCATTCATAGGAAGTGCGAGTTTGTCATCCATGGTTGGAGAAGTTATTGCACGCGATCCTTCATAATTAGGCGTCCACTTGTCCCTAGAATGATAGTACCTTTTTGTCACAAAGTCTCTTTCTTGAATTTCATAGGGACGAACCTTATTGTTGGAAGTTTGTTTCAACCTCTTTTGACATGGTTGTACAAGGTCGTCATGCATTTTAAGTTCAATCAAGCTTGGACTTCGGCAGAACTCCTATTGTCGGGACTTCGACCTCTACAGGAAGCATGACCTTCATGTTGCATACTTGAGGGAAGGAGGGGGATTGCCCCTGTTGAAAAGCATGAGATTCGAGCAAAGAGAATGGTAGCACCTCGAGCCAGTCTTTGTAAGCGATTGCCATCTTCTGGACTATCTTCATGATTTTTGTTTGTAGCTTTGACGGCTATGATGCCCCAGCATGTGAGAGATCTCATCGGGAGCCTCTTCACTTTCCTCTTCTTTAGCTTCGGATACAAGGAACTCAAAGTTGGTAGAGAGTACATGGTTGTTGTGTTCAACGGGTTTATTAATGCATGATTTATTGTTGATTTTGACAAGTAAGTATAAGTTATGATTATGCAGATATTTGAGAATGATTAAAGAAAGATTTTTTTGGTTTTTTGTATTACCATTTTCCAAGAAAAAGCACAAAATAAAAGCAAAGTCGGGATCAAAAACGACCTTTTTATTAATGATGACAATTTCTTAAAGTAAAAAGCCCTACACCAGTTCACTTTCATCTCGGGCGGGACGAAAGGATGTTTTTTTTGAAAAGATAATAAACGAACAAACACATCACTGGAAACAAATTGAATAGCAGAAGACAAAACGTCGACCCAATTGCAGCTACACACTCGGATTCAATTTCTCGAAATGCAACACATTGTCGTCGATCAGCTTCTGGACTTCAATTTCCTAGGAGAAACAGTGCTCAACGTCATGACCTTGTGCCCCTTGATGGAAGGTGCAAGAGAGATCCTGTCTCCACCTAGTCGGCAATTTCTTGGGTATTGTTGACCAATCGTCCTTCTCGGACTCCTTCTTCCAATTGTACACCCATACCAACCATCTCAGCAAAGTTCTTGGGCGTGCTTCCGACCATCTTCTTGTAGTAGAACTGATTGAGAGTTTTTAAGAAGAGCTTGGTCATTTCTTTCTCTTCTACATGCGGGCTGACTTGGGCAGCGGTATCCCTTCATCGCTGGGCATACTCCTTGAACGTTTCCTTGCTCTCTTGAGTCATAGCCTGAAGATCACTTCGGTCCGGCGCCATATCCATGTTATAACTGTATTGCTCCACAAAAGCTTCACATAGATCACGAAAAGTTTGGATTCTCGTTTTCTCTAAATTCGTGTACCATTTTGAGGCGGGACCAGCCAGACTTTCTTGAAAGTAGCAAATGAGGACCTGATCGTCTCGAGCATATGCATACATCCTTCTTACATACATTTTCAAATGTTCCTCGGGGCAGGAGTTCCCTTTATACTTCTCGAAATCGGGGATCTTGAACTTGTGAGGTATCTGGATATTCGGCACCAAACAGAGATCGTAAGCGGTCTTTCCAAATTTTCCTCTCTCGCGGAGAGCCCTCACTTCTCGATGCATTTCGTCATATTTTTCCCGCAAGTCATTCATTCTATCATCAGGCTCCATGTTCCCTGAATGGAAGATGGGTTCTTCATTTTGTGGAATGGTATGCATCATAGGTGTTGAATAAGTCATGACAACTGGAGGAGCTCTTACAGGAAGCGGAGGAACATGAGTTGCATATTGATGAGTAGGCATCTGAGTTTCAGAAGCAATAGGGCGGAATACTTCACTGAGACAAATAGGGACACTCCAAGGACGATCTTTTGGCCTAGAATTTGGGGAAGTACTGACAGGTATCACCCATTCAGGAAAAATAGAGACAGTTGCTTCGGCTTGAGTGCTGATAGAGGGAAGAGGAGGTGGTGGTTGATTATGTGCAGCCGTCAATGCTTTCATCAATTCAGTCATTTCATCCATCTTAGTTCGCATGACTGCCACCTCCTCATGGAGCAATTGATTTTCTTGTTTGAGAAACTCCATCTTTTCCTCATGATTGTTCGAGTGTTGTAAATGCGAGTGAGTTTCAGACGAGGATGCCATGACTCTTTGAGATGGACTGACCTTTAGTAGAAAAGACACAGTGTAAGACTCTGACTTGAAACTATGAATGCGAATGATGCATGCTTATGCAAAAACAGACACGTTTCTTTTTTTTGAAGGACTTGTCAAAGTAATTGTAAACTTGATAAGGAACATTGTTTTATTTAAAAATTGTAAAGACGTTGCAATTGGTTCCCTTTCAAAAGTAAGAACGAAACCAAGGAAAAAGTTCTTAACAAAAGCTAAAGCTTTTTTGAAGTTTTGGGTTTCCTGGTATTCCTTCTTACAAGGACCATATCTTTGATGTTTACGAAAACTTATCTAAGTCCTTCGATATTTTGATGAGAAAAAAAAGTTTTTTTTATGGATGAATGCATGTATGCATGATTATGCATAGGTTAAGCTCATCATGTTGGAGTTTAAAGGTAATAACCCCCATTTGGTAAGGACTATGGTTTTATTTGTACCTGTATCACGGGTTCTATCCAGTTCCCAAAGTCATCAACTACCTCCGAATGTTATCAGGTTACAAGACTACTCTTGATCCAATAATATCCGTAGGAAAGTTTCATTTGAGTGTAGTATCGCGTATCAGCTAATTCAAGACTACTCTTGGTTAGCCACCGCACTACGTCCTAAAAGGCTAAGATGGGTTAAGGGTAACTAAAGGTCCTCAACTTCGACGGTCACTTGAAAATATAACGCCAACACGACTATTCATGCCAACATAAATTACCTTCAAGATCCCTCCATTGAGTGGGGTTATACCACATGAACCTAAACACGAGACTTGACTCTCGGAAAGGCACTTTGGTTATACCACCGTCCTATCTTATGTTTCTCTCAAACCCGGGTGTAGGGCTTTGTCTCACCACTCATATTTAAAAAGAAATGAAGAAATAGAGAAGATAAAAAAAATATACAATTATTTCCATCTTTATTTTTTGTTTTTGTTTTAAGCAAGTTATAGCACGAAAAATTAAATAAAGCCAAGTTAGGCTCAACCCTCTTAGGGGGGTCCCCAGTGAAGTCGCCATTTCTGTCGCGTCATTTTTCGGAGATCAAGGCTATTTGATTAGCTTTTGACTCACTAATTATTTCACGACTGAACATTTAATTTTTATTAAGAAAAGGGGAAAAAAAGTTCAAACTACCCCTATTTGAAAAGATTTAGGGTTCGGGGGTTAGTTACATAAAGGGAAGGTGTTAGCACCCTTTATGTCCGCAGTACTCTACGGGAACCTCTTGGTTTTATTTAATTCAATGTGCTATAACTTGCTTGCTTTTGAAAAGAAGGAATTAGTGTGATGAAAAAGAAAATAAAGTGAGACCTAATTTATCTACATTTTTTATTGTTTGGAAGGACATGGTCCTCTGCCTACGTACCCGTGAGGGATCAAAACCTCGTAGTTCGGGGTAGAAAACGACGTTTGATTGGTTTTGTGTTTTTTATTAGTTTTTAAAAAAGGTTTTAAAATGAAAAGCCAAGGGGCAAAAATAGGAATGGGTTTGTGTTTTTTATTAAAAGAAAAAAAAAATGACTCAAAGTATAATTAAATTGATTGATATTTGATTAAGAAAATAAAATGAAAAGAACGGTCACTTGATTTGGATCAAGGTTTATTATAAAAATGTTTTTTTGTGATTTTTGGTTATTTGCATGTTTTTGTGATTTTTTTTGAATAAATATATAAACTAACGGAGCATAAAGAATAAAAGCGCGTCTACCCTAAGTTAGAAATATAAAATCTATGACTATTACATAAAAACCTATTTACATTCTAAGGTCTGCAATAAAAATTAAAATGCTAAAAATAAATAAACAAATATGAAAAGGAATAAGGAAAAATAAAAAAAATGGTCCAAACACAAGGTGGGGTGCAGTAGTAAACAGGGGTGTGCAGAAAGTAAAAAAAAAAATTGGGCTTTAAGTAAACGAACCAGGTCGCGGGTCATGGGTTGACCCGGTTTGGGGATATATAAGGGTTGTAGGGTTTTTTTTTCTTTCATTTTCATTTTTCTTTCTCTCTCTTATCCCTCAAATCCTCTCTTCTCTCTCTACTTCTTTCTTCTTCTCCGGTTGGAGATGGGGCGGCCGGGAGAAGTCCGGCGCGGTGGCCGGCGAGCCATTGCGGCTGCGCCGCCGCGCCGGAGCTAGAAAGCTCCTCTTTTTTTGATTTTTTTTCGCTCTTTCTCTTCTACTTCCCTCCCTCTGTTCACTTCTAGCCTTCAAGTTCCCAAAACCTTTACCCAAACGCCTAGATCTAAAAAAAAGAAAGAAATTTATACCTTTTGTTTAAGAAATGGATTCGGCTTTCTTGTGGCCGGTTCTGTGATGTTGTGCGTGTGTGTCGTTGTGCGATGCAGTGTTGTTGGTGTTGCGGTTCTGTGCGTGTGTGTTTGTTGTGTTGCCGTGTTGTTGGTGTTGCGGTTCCGTTGTGCGATTTTGCTTTTTATGCGCGTCTCTCTGGCTTCTGTTGTGTGTTGTGTTGCGATGCCGTCCTCTGTTTTTTCGTGTTTTTCTTTGTTGTGCAGGTCTCTATTTATAGAGTGAGTTTGAGGCTAGGGTTTGTTACTGATGAGCAAAAAAACAGTGGCTTGTGGAGGAGAAAAAGGGAAACGCGTCTGTTTTTACTGGATTTGTTTCAGATGAGGCGTGAATCTGAATTTGGATTAGAACAGCATATGCGTGATGCTGTTATCTTGAACCTGGACACTTTTGGATTTTTTGGACTTTTTGGGACTTAAAGAAAAAAGAAAAATTAATAATAAAAGGATAATGTCTACATTTTTGGTTTTAAATAAAAATAAAAGAAATTTAATCTAATTTTGGACTAAAATTAAAATTTAGAATTCTAAACTAAAAATTTAAAAGATGGAAATAAATAATTAAAGACTGAGAGAAGAGGGCCCGATTCGGAACTTTATGAGGTATTTTAAAATACCTCCCTGCCGAATTTTTCACTGAAATGTTTAAGTCCGATCAGGGTCAAGTGACACGTGTCAGTGGGATCTTGGGTCAAAATTTGGGGTATGACAGGGCCTAAAGCAAGGGCTTGGGTTGGCCTTGCATTTACATACCTCTCGAAAGAATACATGTGTTAGAGTAATAGGACAATCAAAGAATAAATGTTTAGATGTTTCATTCAAATTATTTGTGGAAGACTTGTTTGTCAATCAAATGTTTCTTTGCATTTGGGGAGAAAATTTTCCTGAGATCGGACAATCAAAAAATAAATGTTTAGATGTTTCATTCAAATTACATAGTCATCACATGAAAGTGTTGCTAAACTTTTCATTCCTCGTCACATTAATTATCTTTAGTAGGAAGACTCTTATGCAACAATCTCTGAACAAACAATGATATCTTCAATGGAAGCAAATTATTCCAAGTGACTTTATACAAAGGAGAATAAACAACTTCTTCAAAATTAAAAATCAAGTTATAATCTTCTTTAGCCAAAAACAAAGTGTCATGATTAATATCCCATATCAAATTGTCTTCATACTATCATGCAAAGAAATGTTAGTTAATAAGACATTATAGGAGGCCACCAACCTTTCCGCCCACACAAACAAATTTATTCTTCAACTCCAATCAACTCTCTTAACACGACTTCCTAACACCATATCCTTCAGAGTCACATTTTTCTCCAACGCTAAATTAAATAACCTTACTGAAGCGCTCCATCAAATAACATAGTTCTTAATGGGACATTTTTCTGAAGAAAGAAACCATTTTACATCTTTTAGTTGTTTACTTTTGTAATTGTCACAGTTTGGTTCCTTTTAGAAGCCTATTGTGTAATTTGAGCACATAAGTTAGTTTTAGTAATCTAGGATGTGTGTTTAGAATTTAACTTGCATGCCTATTAATATAACTATAAATAGAAGTTCAAACACTTTTGTAAACTAGTTTGATGTTAATATAATTTGATGACAAGTTTTCACACTTGTGTTACGTAGAAAATTCCCTCAAAAGGTTCTTGGTTGAACCAATTGTGATTTTCATAATCTTTTATAATTTGCTGTTTAAAAAAAAAATGTGACTCTTATCAAGAGGCTTTTGAAATCTCTTGTGGTGATCAATTTTTCGATTCCTTCGTGGAAATGGCGATCATTCATCTCCATGTTTATCGTCTACTCTATTCCACTTTGGAAGTTTTCAATTTCTTTCTTGGTTCTTGATTTGTGTTTGTAGGCTTTTTTTTGTGTAAAAATTGCTTGAAAAGTTGAACTCAATCATGAAAGGATGCTTTCATCTAATTGAACCTGTTCATATTATCTTAGGTTCATGACACTTCTACGCTATTTTCTTAACAAAAGCCTACACCAGTAGCTTTCATAAATAGTCTAACATGTTAATAATCAATTTCAAATCTAACACAACCGTTTTGAGAATATGACATTATATGACACTCTATCTAAATAATATTTCATAATAATAATTTATTTAAATATGTCTTCCTTAAAAAAAATTATTTAAATATGTCAAAAATTGATGTAGGTTAGTGTATTTAACTAAAGAAAAATTTATTATTAAAAAAAAAAAAACTAAAGAAAAATTTAACAAATTTATTATTTAACACATTACAAAATTTAATATGATAAGAATAGTAAAAAAAAAAAGCTATATGTTTACTTTTTTTTTTTTTAGGGAAGCTATATGTTTACTTAAGTAGGTTGATTTTGTAGTCCTAAAATATTTTTCTATGACATGTAGTTTGACAATTTCACCTAAATATCCTTTAAAAAATTATTGACTTTGTTTATTTATTTTTTGGTGGTGAGAACTTGTATATTTTTTAAAAATTGACCTAGCTTCAACATGGCATAGACTAGGCCATAAATGGATCAAGATCCTCTCCATTTCTTACGCTTTCTATTTTTTTCATTACCAAAGTTTAGAAATAAAAATATAATAATGTAACATTTAGTGTGTCTAATTATTTTCTATACACTTTAAAACTTTTTAAAGCCATTGTAATGAAAAGGAAAAATGAAGAGAATCCTAACACGCTATAAATTCATGTCAGACGACCTAACATACTTACTTTCCTAGTGTAAATCATCCACAGAAGAGTTGTAGAGAGGGGAAAGGGGTGTTTACAAAGATAGGAAAAACAGGGGTGCATGTAGTAAATACTAGCCTTTTAAAATTTGCAGCCAATTTTTGTGATCCAATACTGTTGCTGTTATACTAAGCCTTCATCTTAAGAAAATTGCTCTTTAGGCTTTCGTTTTTTCTCTCAGCCACCCCGAAAAGAGCAAAATACACCTGGTGGAAGCTAACTACCGTCTAGAGAGACTGTTTAAATCGATTATACCGATTTAGAAAATGATTGAACCGTTCATAAAAATGTCAAACTACACTTAACTACCGTTGGAGAGCAAACAATACTTAAGTGCCGTTCGGGAAAGCTTTTGAAAAATTGAAGAAGCCTAAAGAGAAATTTCGTCATCTTAAACATCCCCAATAAATCCCTTCATCTTAGTCCAAAAACAAGAAGAAGAAAAAAAACTGTGCTTGTTACAATGATAATTATTTTTCTTTTAGTTCTTTAACAATTTTTTTTTTCATATATATTATGTTTTCGGAACCTACACAAAGTAGCTTTTCATTAAAATGATATATCATTTTTTTCTTTCTAGATTATAACTGTTTCTTATTAGCTAAAAAAGGGATTATGATTGTTTCTAAAAGGTTAATCAACCAAAGTTATGTAGACAAACTGACTATACATATCGAAGATAAAGTGGCGCACAAGAAAGCTAAACGACCCCTAAAAAAAAAAAAAAAGGCTAAACGAGAATAGTGCAGATTTGGCATCCGATGTCGGATTGACTCAAATTATACTTTTTTGGAAACGGAATTTGATCACGAGCATAACCCATGGCTTTGCCATGATATAGAGTTGAATTTAGCCATTTGAAGTAATCTGAAGGCTCAAAACCGCCATTTTATTATTTCAGCAACTATTATTTTTCTGTTTAGTTTTAGTTTGTTATTTTCGGCCCATTGGGGTTTGTTATATCTCTCGTATTTAAACTAAACTTTCGTAGCCTAAGAGGCAACTTTTCATTCAATAAAAATATCGATAACTTTTCTTAAATTTGGTGGACTCCGAAAACCCTTTTTTTATAGGTTTGTCGCTCACAACTTGTCTGTTTATCTTTTAGGTTTAGCGCTTGCTAACCCTTGATTCGATTCTGCATCACAAAGAGGGAACCCTAAAAAGTTATTTTTAAATGATATATTTGTTAATTATGAAGTAAAAAACTGGACTCTTATTTTTTGGATGCTTCAACAGTTGTGTGTCTTTTAGGTGTAGCGCTTGCTAACCCTTGATTCGATTCTGCATCATAAAGAGGGAACCCTAAAACGTTATTTTTAAATGATATATTTATTAATTATGAAGTAAAAAACTGGACTCTTATTTTTTGGATACTTCAACAGTTGTGTTTCGTAATCGTAGCATATATTTGAAGTAGAACATTCAACAATGTTTCATTGCGAAAAATGAAGTAGAAAATTGATTATTCTAAAGCATAATTTCTAAGCAATTGAAAGTTAGTTAGGATACATTTTTCGTAAATACTTAGGATGTATTAAACTTTAATAATAGAGTTCTCTAATCACTATAACTTATTGTAAAAGTTTGTTGGGCAAAAATAAGTCATTGTATAATCTGATCATTTTTGAAATTTTATTAGGTCTAATTCTCTTAGAAATTATATCGTGTTTAAAATTGAATTTTCATAAGATTTTGTAGGTTGGTGTTAATGATGACGCAGAGTCTTGTTTGGTTGAGGTTGATGTGGTGTTTAATTACAAAATTGATAAGATCTCATTTGTTTATCTGTGTCTTCCAATTGGTGGTAATCTACACCGTTTATTATTTTGGTATCTTTTGATTGATAGCATCAGAAAAAGATTATTTAATTAGAAGAGTAAAACAAATGTCAATTTTAAATTCGGTATAGTGGTGAAGGTATTTCCTTCTAGAAAGATCCTTGGATAAAAGAGGGTCTTTTTGTGCTCTAAATTTAGTTGTCTTTTTTATCTTCATGTTGATAGTAATATCTCGGTAGTGGAGATGCAAAGGATAGGATGGGGTTGAGGACCAGGGGTGGAGGTGGATGAGGAGAAGATTTTTGGGTTGTTCTTTTTTGTATAATATTTTTTTGCAAGATAATATAACTGATAAATTGATTTGCACTTGTACTTGATTAAAGAAGTGTATCATATTTTGACTCAAGAAGAACATCATGTGTGTACTTCTTTTTTGAAGCTTATTTGGAATAAAGCAATGCCTCTTAAAGTTTTTCTTTTTGCTTGGAGAATTATGAACTAGAGGATTTCAACCAAAAATAATTTGGTTCGTCGCAAAGTATTTTGTTATGATTCATTAGTGTGTCCAAGTGGTTGCGGCAAGGAGAAAACTATTAATCATCTATTTTTTAATGTGATTTCTTCGAAAGTATTTGAACTTCGATGTTGCAGTGGCTTGAATTTTTGTGTGTCCTCTCAATTATTGTTTGCATGCATGTTATGCAGTTTGGTGGACCTCATATGTCTAGGAGGGATATTTGTCATTTTTTTCCAAATGATCTGATTGACTTTCATCTGGATCATTTGTAAGGATTGAAATTCGTGAATTTCTTGATAGGATTAAGATTCATTCGTGATGGTGCTTGAAAGCTTAGAGACCAACTTATTCTTTTTTATTTCAATTTTTGACGGTCTAACCCATCCGTTTGTATCACCTTTTACACCCCTTGACGTTGTTTTATGTGGTTTTTTTGTCTTTGTTTCTTTGTTTGTGAACCTCTTGACTTTGTTGATTCCATTCTAGGCACACTTTGTGCTTGAATGATTTTCATCTTTTTATTATTATAATATAATTTATTTAGCTTCTTAAAAAAATTACTAAAAATGATAAATTTACTTTTAGACTCATTTTTAGAGGTCTATATTAGATAGATCCATCAATGATAAAATTAAGAATTGTATTTAAGTTAAATTAAGAATCATATATATATTTAAGCTATGAATGTAAATGAGTTGATGCAAGTTAAAGCTTAAAACTTGCGTTTGTAAAATTTAAAAATTAGTGATTTTGCCTTAATTCATTTATTCTAACGAACAGAACTAAGAATTAGTAGTTGATTTGGGATCTTGGAGTTTGCTCTTCTCAAAATCTCAAGTTCGATTTCCTCTGGTGCCAATTTTGATGGGCAAGGCCACACAAAGCTTTGATTTGGCTTTAAATGGGCCCCCACAAGTGGGCGGTGGGATTGATCCCCTCGAATTAGTCGGTTCTTAGAGCGGAAACCGAGTTTTTAAAAAAATAATAAATTGAACTTCTGGTTTTTGAAATAACTAAAAATTTGAATTTGACTTGTTGAAAGATAGTAAAGGTTGAGCTTGTCTTTGTTTTGCTCTCCTATAACTTCAAATTTTGATGCATTTTTGCATTTTTTTTTCTTCTTCTTTTTAATTTCCTAAGTTTATGTGCTTCACATGCTTTTGTCAACAAAAAAATGTACTTCATGTTGGGTCTTCATTTAGTTTTTTCTTCCCGCCAATATATTATGCAACTAAGTAACTTCTCCAAGGAATTACTAAAGGAAATTACTAATTGTAACTATTCACCCTTTTTTTTTCTTGACATAATTCTTTCTCTACTGCTTTTATTCTTAGTTAGAACTTCGGTTGCTATATACTGTTTAGTTTATTGTTTATTCAAATTAAGGATATATATATATATAATAATAATAATAATAATAATAATAATAATAATAATAATAATAATAATAATAATAATAAAATAGATGGCCAAGAAAGTACGTAAGCAAACACCTAAGTCACATGATTTTGTAGTATATAGTCCCATTTTGTATTCCTAAATAAACACAATCATATAGCCAACTTCGTAAAAATCAATTTAGGCTATAATTGGCAAAGTGATAAGCAAGATATTTTTTTCTGTTTGGATATTAACATAGAATAAATAATTGATGGACCACCTAAAAAGCCATCACAATTAATAGCTAAAGCCATAAAATTGTATTTCTGGACAACAAAAGCTTAAAATTTGAAATAGATGAAATAACCGTAGAGTTTAATTTACACATATTGTTGATGTAAAACATGTTATATTATCAACACATTTTTTTCCTTTATCTTTATTTTCGGAATTATATTGGTCCCTTGTTTAAAGAAAGGTGCAAATTGATCCTTTAATTTGTTTAATTGGTATTATATTAGTCATTTTCATCCATCAAAGGCTAAGAACGTTAACTGCAGTATACATGGCATGTAGGTAAGTATCATCTTCTTCCACTTTATCAGTTCCTCTATAAATCAAAATTAGGGTTCATTGAAACCCATTTTTCTCAAATTCTGCACCCCAAATTAAATATTGCAACCAATCTTCTTTTCGATTGAACTAACATGTCAAACTCAAGGGGTTTCTCATCAGCCTCCTTTCTGAAATCGTTGAACAATGGTGCAAAGGATGGATCTAACACAAATTCGCATGGATCTCATACATAAGAACCACGAAGTTGCATGAAAAGGATTAATGTGGTACCAATTAAACAAATTAAAGGACTTGTCTACATCATTTTTTTTAATAAGGGACCAATATGAGACCAAAAATGTATTTAAGCCTATGAATAAATTACAATCAATCAAATGAATGATTTTAAATTCACTTATAAATTAAGTCAAACTTTTTTAATTATTTGATAGTTATAATTGATTGATAATGTAAGATACCTTTACATTGACAATGTGTACAAATTAAATCCATAATAATAAAATAAGGTACATTAGATGAAGTTTTCTAATCCAAACAAATCAATATAATACATCCAAATGTTTTTTTAGAAGATTAATACATCCAAATGTTGACATCATTGTCTAGTATAATGTTTCAAGGATGTGGGGACGTAGTGGAACCTACTAGCATGTGTGAGAAATAAAATGAGTTTTGGATTGCATAAGAATTGACAAGGAAAGTGTGAGAGAGGGTACATAGGTGATTTCAATATAGAAATAACAAAGAGAACCCATAATATAATGTCCTCGAGCTAACAAAACTAAAAAGGCCAACTGCCATTCCCTCTTTCTGATACCATTTCGTTTTCTTGACTTTATTATAATCGTCCACACCTACAAGTATTGGGATTTGAGAGATATTACACCCTCACGTGTATATTTTATCCTTATTGTTCATATATATGCATCTATATGTGCATGCATGTAGCTTAAAAAGGAAAATATACGATTCATGCAGAAATTTTGTCATGTATGTGGATACATATATATGACCTCGTTTCAAATTTGTCAAATAAACTTGAGTTTCAAATTAAACTCAAATGATTAATGAAGTTTAGTTAAGATGAATTGTTTAGTGAATGCTAATTTAATTCGGGCTTAAAAAAATATTAATTATATTTTACTTATCTTTTTGTCTAACTCTAAATGTGTACAGCTGCCCTCTTCATATGAGAATATGAGAGGTTTGATACAAAAAAAAAAAATGTGTTGCAAAAGTGGGAGGGGAACTAGGGTTGGAATAGGTCAGATAGACCGACTAAGATCAAAGTTATGCATCAGGCTTATTTTAGACCCTATTCTTCATTGAAGAAGATTGAAGAAGAAGATCGAAGATAACCTGGTTGCAAATTGTGTTGTCGAATAAACTGGGTTACAATTAAACTCAAATGATTAATGAATTTTAGTTAAGATGAATGGTTCACGGGATTCTAATTTGATTATGTAATTTTAAATAACTTTTACTTATGTTCTTGTTTAACTCTAAATTTATACGGCCCTCTTCCCATGAAAATATGAGAGGGTTGAGACAAAAAAGATTGTGTTGTAAAAGTGGGAGGGTGGAACTAGGGTTGGAATAGGTCAGACAGATTGATTAAGATATGAGTTAGAATACATCATACTTATTCTAGACACAACTTTTTTTAGAGAAGGGAAATCGACTTTTAGAAGTTCATTTACCTAAAAATATATAGTCATGTGTCTTAAATAAAACCCTTCATATATATTAAATTGGTCTAATTAAGTAGATATTAATAATATTTTTATTACTATTATATTTTGGACAATTCTTTTTAAGAAACCAAACTAACCCATTGTAATTGATCGTTAGTGGAGAGAATCGAACCCGAATCCTTGAAATGAGCACATTCTAAGATTCTAAGGCAACACCATCAAATTAACCCAAATGGGTTATTAAAAGTGGGAGGATGAAACTTGATGTTTGAATATATGTCATACCGGTCGAGTGGGATGTACACGTTAGAGTACATCAAGCTCATCTAAGACGTTTTATTAGAGAAGGCTAACGGCTATTTAGAAGCACATTTAGCTAAATATATACGGCCACCGGTAAGAAAAACAAGTTTATTTACCTGATCTACTTAAATAAATATGAATAATATTTTTATTGCTATTATTTTTTATGATGATTTTTTTTATTATATTAGATTTTGTACTTGTATTAATTTATACAAATTTTCTATCTTTGAAGGTGAAAAAAAAAGCAAAAAGTGCACTTGAATTGTGTTATGTAAAACTCATTTTACGATTCATTTCAATACCTTTCAATTTTATTTGAGAAATATCTTTAAACAACGAATTAAAACAAATTTAAAAAAGAACAATATAGATAAAAACAAACGATTATTTTATACTAGTTCACAACTTAATCGGTTTGCTACCTTCGGTCCCTCCCTCATGCATGGGAAATTTCACATTTACTCCCAAATAATTTAATCCACTATAATGAAACTAGATTACGAGTATTTTATATGCATCTTCAAGCTTTATGTATCTTTCCCAAGCTCTAGAGGATCAATGCATTCTTTCTAGAGCCTCATTAGACTCCATGTATTATCAATTCTCTACAAGCTTTGTGTATTCTTTATGCAAGCTTCATCAAGCATCATGTGTTGAGGCAAAATACAAAATAATATTGTAAAGATAAGAAACTTTATTTATTAAGTGATTAAAGGATTTGATCCATACTGTTCATGCAACAACTGACATAGCCCTAAAACAAGACATATGATATCTTTAAGGAACCATCTTCCACTATATCTTCTTCCAAAATCAATCTCTTCTTCCATCCCAAAGTATAGTGATGTTGTTTGGGAAGAGAATAAATATGACTACACCTCTTCTACTCACTTTGTCTACTATGATAATGATACTAAGCTTATCTCTTGGAAATCATCCAAGCAAAGAGAAGTAGCAAAATCATCAAATGAAGCTGAGTATTGTTAAGAGTCCCACATCGGACAGGACATGGTCTGACAATGTGTTTATAAGTGGGGGCAATCCTCACCTCATAAGCTGATTTTGTGGGATTGTGTTAGGCCCAACCACGATTTCTAAGATGGTATCAGAGTCTCTTCACGATTCTTTGGGCCACCTGTTATCAGGTTTCCGTTATCGGACCACCCATCATTTATGTTCACGCTTCAGATGTGTAATCCTGAGCGTGAGGGGGTGTGTTAAGAGTCAGAGTCTCACATCGGTTAAGAGTTGGCCTAACAATTTGTTTATAAATATGGGCAATCCTCACCTCATAAATTGGTTTTGTAGGGTTATGTTAGGCTCAACCTTTTAGCCTTGAGCTATCATGGATCAATTATCTTCTTGCCGAATTAGGTGTATCTTTTTGGACCTTCTTGTGACAATCTGAATGCTGCATATCTTAAATAAAAACATCATTAGCGATTATTAATAATTCAATAATATTTAAGTATAAAAATTAATTATTCAATTAATATATAGGGTTAATAGTGTTTTTCACCCCTGTAATATAGGTTATTTTCGGTTTTCGCCCCTGTAAAATTTTCGGTTTGATTTCCATCCTTGTAAAACTTTTTTTTTCCAGAAAACACCCCTCCCCCATCCAACTCAGCAAATTCGCTTACGTGTCGCTGATTTGGCATTTTTTATTATTTTTAATTGGCCACATGTAAAAAAAAAATCCACATCAGATTTTACTTTAAAAATATTTGAAAATAAATTTTAAAAAATAAAAAAAATCATAAAAATATTCAATTTTTTTTCCAAAAATTTAATAAATCGAAAAATAATTTTTAAACAATTCAGAAAAAATATTAAGATATTTTCCGAAATATAAAAAAACAGAAAAATAGTCATATTTTTTGGAAAAATCGAAAAAAAGCTCAGATTTTTTTCAAAAATTTTAAAAATTAGAAAAAAAAAACTATTAATATTTTTTTCGATTAAAAAGATTTTAAAAAATTCTGGAATTTAATTTTAAAAATAAAAAAAAGGTCAAATTTTTTTAAAAAAAAATTAATTTTTAAAAATCTGGATACAAATTTAGAGGGTTTTAAAAAAGTCGTGGAAATTTCATTTTTCCTAGAATTAAGCTTTTCCTTAGAGGAGGTAGTAATCATAACTGTTATATTTGTTGAATGAAATGATTTTTTTCCCAATATTTTATTAAAATTGTGAAATAAAATTTTCGACTAAAAAATCTGAATTTTTTCTATATTTATATACAGATTTTTAAAAAAAATTCATATTTTTTTTTAAAAAAATCTGACCTCTTTTGTAATTTTGAAAATTAAATTCCAGAATTTTTTAAAAAAATCTGATTATATTTTCTGATTTTTTCTAATTTTTGAAAAAAAAATCTAATTTTTTTGGAAACAAATATGACTATTTTTTTGTTTTTTTATATTTCGAAAAAATCTTAATATTTTTTTTGAATTTTTTAAAAATTAATTTTCGATTTTTTAAATTTTTGGAAAAAAAACTGAATATATATATTTTTTTTAAAATAAAATCTGATGTGGCTATATTTTTGACACATGGCCAATTAAAAAAAAAATGTCAAATCAGCGCCACGTAAGCGAATTTGCTGAGTTGGATGGGGGAGGGGTGTTTTCTGGAAAAAAAAAGTTTTACAAGGATGCAATTCAAACCGAAAATTTTATAGGGACGAAAACCAAAAATGACCTATATTACAGGGGTGAAAAGCACTATTAACCCTAATATATATATACATACATGCATGCATACATACATATATAAACTATTACATGTTTAAAGTAAAATTAAAAGTTTGTGTATCTATATGTATATTGACTTTGTTTAAGAGTTTGGAGGGAAGGGAATGAGGGAGCTTTTGGGAAGGAGACGAATAAAATATATAACAATATCGATTTAATTTGAAGATTCATATAATTTAACCCCTCAAAATCCTTCTCCAATACAAAATTTTAGTTCTCCAAGTGAGGAGGGTTTATTATTATGAAGAATCATAAACCCCCATAGCTCTCCCCTCTCAAAATCTTATATTTCTTCCATTTTCTCATTTATTTTTTTTCAAAATTCTCTCATCTCTTCCCCTCCAAACTCGCAAACAAAGCCTTAAAAGGGGAAGGGAGGGGAAGGTTTTGGGAAAAAAGAATGAGCAAGTGAAAGAAATAGGAGAAATTGGGGGAGAACTTGTTTTTTTTTTGGTTACCATTGGGAGAGAGCTTCGAGGGTTTAAATCTTTTTTCATATTTCATAATACAAAATCCCCCATAGTTGGGGAATTCAAAAATTGTATTGAGGGAGAATTTTGGATTGTATGAATTTTTCAAATTCGATCTATTTTGTTATAATATTTTTAAAAATTTAATATAATAATCATAAACATTAGTTTATCATTGTTTAAAGAATTGCTCTTCCAAAAAATGTGAAAAATTTCTCCAATTTTTTTTTTATATATTTCTCACCCTCCAACGCCTTATGTTCCCTTCCCCACCAAACTTCTAAACAAAACCTTGGTGTTTCATTATTGGAAGGGGCTTCAAATGATTTATATCCCCTACACATCACATGCACGATACATCAAATGTGAATATTATTAGATCTAAAAAGAAGAATATACTCTCCTTAAATCTAACGATCCCCACACAACTACCATAAAGGTCCATTTCTGGCCTCGACAAGACATGCATAATTACGATTATGGATGTGTTTGTTCTACAACAATATTGGCAAAGTGCATAAATGAAGCTAGGCCAAGCCATTCATTGAATGGATAACATCTTATTTGTCAATTGAAAGCAATTGATTGAACAAGAAATTAAAACTTGATTGAGTATAAGTAGGTACACTAGTAGTCTCCAAAGGAGATTTTTATCCATACACTCATGGTGACTGGTTAGATTCTTATATCCATTATTAACATTATTAGGAAAATGATGTGTTTTTATCTATCACGAGTTGAGAAACGACATGAAGTAAGAGTCACTTTCAAAGTTAAGAAAATAAATTATTCTTACATATCTTCCAAAAGTTGAGGGTCTTTACAAAAAAAATAATAAAAATTTATCTGGACTATATTCATGAATTTAGAAGATATGATATTGCTATGAATTACCTATGAATCTAGAAGATATGAATTTTATTTTAACATTATTAACATTCTCTAATGCTAGGAAGCTGAAAATATCAAAAATAAATGGTACAAAAGTATGTTGATTGTCGGAACACGATTTCTCACAATATTCAAAGAATTAACCTAAATGGTCCAAGAGAAGTCACGTGAGTGGCCTAAATGAGCAAGATCATTAGCCTCACAATAGATATGGCTTGTAAAGACGTGCTAAGATAGATCATTGTTAAGAATCTCAACTTGAATTAGCCCTTACAAACATCAAATTAGTTCATTAGAAAATGTGAATAAAAAAACACCCACATTATCATGAAGAGATCACAAGCCATGTCAACAAAAACAAAAGAGCATAAACTTCCAACTATATCACATCATTATCATATTATCAACACTTATGGTAAATGCATTGGCAACTCATGAACATGAAAACAAGCCCTCTTGCATTCAAAATGGCAAATATCTTACAAAATCACAACACTTCTTTCCTTGTCAACTAATGCTCATAGACAAAAACTCATGTCAGAACCTTATTGGTTAGCCTCACAATAAGGAAGAAAATTCCACAACTTGAGCATTAAATGTTGCCAACAATTTTCCCAACAAATTCTGAATCCTCATTAAATGCTTTGCAGACATTTCACCACCATCTACACCTCTCTATCACATTCATTTTCAATCTTTACAGCGTGAGTAACACAAGATCTTCATGCCCACAAGGAATTTACTAAGAACTACATAACTCCATGTAAGATTATACATAGAATACAAAAAAGAATTATTTATTCTTAATTAAATATTAGAAATATAGTTGATAAGTCTCATAAGTCCTAGCTCAACTGACAAAAATGTCAAAATTGTTAGGCCGAACGTCACGACCAGAGTTCGAACCCCGATACCTCTACTTTGTGCGTGTGAGTTTATGATGGCAAAGGCTTTGTCATCTCTTCTATCTACCAAAAAATATATATATATAATTGACAAAACAATAGTAACAATTGATATCATTTTGAAAGACTTGCAAGTTATAAATTAAATTGGAAAAATGATTTCAATTCAATAATTTAGAAATTTTAAAAATAAAACTATATCTGTATTTATTTATCCCAAATAAAAACATTTTTTAAGATAATTAATTCATGCAATGATAGATAACCCATTTTATAAGAAGTAGTAATCATTTCCTCAAAAAAAAACAAAAAAACAAAAGTAGAAATCATTTGTCTCATTTTTTAAAACTGTAAAAAACCCATTGATGAAAACACTTTAAATGATTGTTTTTAAAGCTATAATAAACAAGTTCTAAATTTTAAAAAATGGCAAATAGTAACAACAAAATATCCCTAAAATCAGATACTTATTAAATATATAACATTTACATAAATATTACTAATATTATCAACAAAAACCATATTATTTGTAATTATGATAAAATTGTGTCATATTCCACTATTCCTTTCATTGATGTTTTTTCAAACTAGGGGAAACAAACAAGAGTCAATACCCGAACCACGATCCTTGCCTTGTGTTAAGGAACCTAACCCTAAAAAGATAGATATCCTTACCACCATGCAAGGAACCTTTTTCTTTTTCCATGAGTGGTTCGTTCTTGACTCAAACACACCCCAAATCCCACCAATTACATTTTTACCCTTTTCTTTCATCCATTACCAAAACAACAACAACAAAAACAATAGCAATAGTAGTAGATATAGAAAAACAAAAAATTTAAGAAAAACCACTTAAGTCACGTGACTCAGCTTTCACATTGAAGTGCTGCTTTGATTTTCTGAACAGTGCATGAAATGAGATTGTTCACTGTTTCAACTGACTCCACGGTGAGTTTTGCTGTAGGAAGACTATTCACAAGGATTTGAAACGCCACCGTTAAAAGGGACCCACTTACACGCGCCTCGCCACCTCCATTTGCGGTCGCATCGCCATTCTCTAGTCCACGTGACCCAGGACCATCAGGGACGATGGCAAAGCCGGAGGGTAGTAATGCAACATAAGCTGAATCGCCACCATTCATGACAACATGCATAGCTGGAATATCGACCGGCGCATAGACAACAAGCGACCCCGCTTCGTCTATACATGTTTCTTGTAGTATCAACATGCTACTCTGGTTAGAATTCATTGCCTACAAAATCAAAATAAATAATTAAAAAACACAAATTAATGTATAATTGAGAATGAATCATGAAATATAAATTATTATGTATTGTCATTTTCTTGATGAGCTAAGCTAGTCAAACCAAGAAAGATACTAACACTTTTTCTTAAAATAATAATACTAACATTTTTCCATTATTTTAAAAACTATAAAATGTAGCAATTTAGATTAAACATAAAAAAGGGTGGGACCATATAAAATAGGAATACATAAGATGACAAGTGTATTTTGACTTGTTATAAAAGCTTATCTAAGTGAATCATCAAAGTTTGTGCTTGTAGTTCCTTCAGAAATTTCCTTCTTGTCCTTCTCAACTTTTCAACCTCTCAAAATCCAAACACTACCGACAAACAGACAAAGCCACATTCACATTTCAACGTTGAACTTTGTTACACTATTGCAACTTGCAAGTTCATATAGTTACAACGTTGTCACATCTCACCATTGTTATTATTATTATTATTATTATTATTATTACTATTATTATTATTATTATGAAATGAGAAAGAAATAAAGAAAACTTACACTAGCACGGAGAAGAGAAACACAGTTGCCATGATCTTGTCCTTTAGCAATATGAGCCATCTCTTGCATAGGACCACCATTAGACAGTATATCCCATTCACTACGGAGCCTTTCGTCGCGCAGAAAATCGAACAGTCTTTGAGGTGAAACCGGGAGCCATACTGACGTGGCTGCGCTCAACACGATCCCTGGTGGCTCACCAGGATCATCGACGCTCTTTCGTGTCATCACCCTCACATCTTCGTCAACATTACCAGGGTTAAGTTTGTTCCATTTGTGGACCGTGGAGGCACAGACACCGGCACAGAAGTTGTTAGTCATTCGTTGTGCAAGCTTCAGCATGCTTCGCCTTCCTCCTGCTGTTATTGCTGTGAGACATTCATAAAAAATACAATTTAGTTCAGATTATTGTTAATCATGCCATCATTGAATGTTTTTAAGTAAAATGTACTAGAGAAATTGGAACATTGTGTCATTGTATTAGATTTATTTTATGAAATGTGAGGATCATATAACATATTTTGTATTAAAAGAGTGATATTTTTTTCCTTACTATTATTTATGATTTATTAATATCTTAAAAGCCAACATGAATTACAAACTATGGTAATATTTTGTGTTATGAAGATAAAATCAAATGGAAATATTTTGAATTTACAACCAAATTTGATCCTATATTATATTTTTTTAGGAACCAAAACAAAATAAAGTTTAAAGATGCAATAATCAAATGTTGATAATTGTATACAAAGAAATAATATATTTATTATCAAAAGATATTTATGTGTATCAAAGATGTTATGAGTAGTTGAGTTAGAGTAGTACCGGAGTGGTCTCGAGAGGGAGCGGCAGAGGACATTAATATGGCAAGGCACTCGCACTGGCGTTGTAGGGTAGCGACCCAGCGAGACGCACCAAACCCCATACCTGAGCTCAACAGAGGTCTATACAGCTGGTGGACTTGATTTTCCTCATATTCTGTATGTTCCACCCATGTCACCTGCAAATTCATCAATGCAAAAATACACATATAAGTCATGCCCTTATGGCATTCATAATAATAGTATCAATTTATATCATGCTACAAAACATTTCTTTACTATATATTGTATTATAAGTGTACTTTTGTGATTAAGTACATATTTCATTACTATACAACAACAGAAATTATTTCTAATATTATTTTGATGTTGTCATTACATTATGTATATATTCATGTATGGAAAGGAAAATCAAAACAAATCTTGACCTTGATATAGAAAATGACTACTTATATATAGAAGAAAAATGCACAAGCCAAATAGTTACATAACACTAAAATAGATCATTAAAAAAAAAAAGAAAGAATACATGAATTAAGTCACACTTACACCTTAACTTTTTTCATGTAAATCATATACTTCAAATAGAACTTAATAAATTTCACCTTTCTAATATTAAATAGAAATCATATTTTCCATATATAACTTAGTCTAACATTTTATCAAGTTTTATCTTGTACTACAGATTAGTAATATTTGTCCAAAAATCAATGTACTACTAGTAATATGATAGTGATTATATGATGAGAGATGATTGGTCATCCCAATAGAAAGGACAAGAGGTATCTCATGGACCATTTACATAAAATAGGGTACTATTGATAAAGTCAAGCAAGATTTTTAGGAACAATGGGGGACTGTGAAGCATCGAGATTTGCCAATCTAAACAAATACTCACAAGAAAAAGACAAAATAGCCAGTCTCTTATATGTTTGACCCTAATGAAAATGAGTAATAAAATAGGCCTTGAACTATGCTAAATCCAAATCATGTGAATTAAATAATGCTTGTAAGGAACTATCTATATAGCATAATAGATTGGAATAGAAACTTTGTATATATTGTTTATTTGTTTATAGAATCAAAATGTACTTATAAGATTACAAGGAAAAAATTGCTAATCTAGTCAATAAGTTTCAAGGTACAGAAATTCAAGTGATAAGAGGTTTCTATATATTAAAATAGTGGATTAATCTATACTTTAGGCCACATGGGGTGTATTATTTAAAGATTAATTGTTGAAAACTTTAAGATTGGAATTTGTAATTGTTTATGAGAAGCATCCTACTCAGGTGCAATACAATTCTTTGAAAAGTGGAAAATTCATATTTTATATGGGAATTATAATTGACAGAGTAGTTATATAGTGAGTAGTCACTAGACTAGTTAAGTTACTTTGAACAATGAGCTTTTTGATTAATTAATAGCTTTGAAAAGCACAAGCCCCTTGATTCCTTGACCTTGTGTTTTGCTTCACTTCACTTGAATATTCTACTCACCTCTTTTGATCCACATATTACTTAAAGAATGGTAAATATATGCATAAATAGTCATTTTGGTCCGCAAATGTGTGATCTGACTAATTGAATACGCTTTCGAGGACCAAACAAATTAACGAAAAACACAATGTATGGTAAATAGTAACTCTAACTCTCCCTTATAGTATTAAAATAAAAGAAGTTCAGAACACAATGTATGGAGGAATGTAAATCATTTTTACTGTCCACAAGATGTGGAAACTAAAAAACATGAAATGTAGGGATTATAAAACCATAAAACACACTAATAACAAGAATAAGAAAGCATTTTTGAAATTTAATTACCTTGGAGTAACCATTTGGCATATCTTGCACAACACAACCAGAGGGAAGCTTCCTACAGTTCACAAAACTTGTAGCACCAGAAGTTTCTCTGATGGTATCTATAGACACGTCAACCACAGCCCAAACACCTTCTGCATGCTGCTTGCAAAACCTAAGGAAATTTACCTCGCGAACCGGAACCAAAGGCGATAGCACATGAAGTTCAGCTTGCATCTGAAAAAACACAAACATTACTGTCAAAACACCGAAAATGCAACGGTTTTGCTAGAGCTAATTCATGTAATGCCAGTGTTGTCAATCACGGATTGCGTGAAATAGCAGTTTGTTTAAATACCGCTACGCCATAATTGCTATTTAGCTACACGGTAAAAACATAACATTTTTTACTTACTAGTTGAAGTGCACCATTTCTTGTTCCATTTATTCCATTAGATATCACTTCATTTGTGGAGGTTCTTGCAATGATACAAGGAAACATCTCTATCCAACGATTCTGTTGAAACAAAAGAACCAAATCAGCTTCATAATATAACTTCAACACAAATGTAAAACCATCCTTATACTCATCAAAAGCTAAAACAATTTGCAAATTCATAAATTTAATCACAATGTTTAAGAAAAAGGTATGTGACTCCAATAAAAAACACCACATCATAGTTTTTCTTATAATTATGTGACCGCGATTGAGGCTGCATCGATAACATTAACATTGTGAAAAGTGAATTACAAGTTTAGAAGCTCACCGAGTCCATAAGAGTTTCAACAAGGGCCAAGCTATTGATGATGACAGTACCAGTTTCCCTTGAGGCCTCAGAAACAAAACCATTAGGTTTCAAACCAATGCAAGGAGTGAATGTTCTCATATATTCCTCATGGTTCAAAATTTCCCTTCCTCCTTCTATACTCCTAATCCAAAGAGGGTCACTAGTTTGTGCCATCTTAACCAACTCATCCATAGCAGCCAAAGCAAGTTCAAGAAACATAGACCTTTCAACCGATCTATCAAAGCCAGTAGTCACCATAGATGTTTGTCTATTTGAAGGAGACACAATGGCTAAAGGGTTATTAGACATTCCTGAACTAAAATCAGGTAATGTTGAAGGCACATTGTTCATCACATTAAAACCATTGTTGTTGTTTCCTCCAACACCAAGCTCTAAACTTGAATTTGGTAACGAAGAAATCGGACGGCCTAGAAACTTTCCAGCAAGTGCACAAACTCGGTCTAGCTCGTCTTTCAACCTCGCATTATCGATTCGAAGGTGTTGTTCCTCGAGTGAAATCTCGCCGATCATAGCTGGACCACCACAATTGGAACAAATAGGATTCCTCATTGCATCCCTTATAGACATATTCTCAGCTCTAAGCTTATCATTCTCTTGCCTAAGCAAATTGTTCTCATGCCTTTCCAATTGAGTCTAGTACACAATTGTACAAACAAAAAAAGTTAGCAACACAAAATGTTATTAAAAAAAAAACTCAAAAAGTAAGTAAAAAGTTAAACCATGTGAAAATGAAAATGACTTTTTTGATGTCATATCACTCACCTTCATTTGTGTTCTTCGATTTTGGAACCAAAACTTAACTTGTCTTGTTTCCAAACAAAGCCTTTTGCTAAGTTCCAATCTTTGTTTCTCATCTGGGTGAGGACACTCCTTAAACAAACTATAACACAAAACATGATTATTAAAATCTACAAAAATGAACCTTAAAAACAAAAACACAAAAATGGTAAAAGAAAAATACCTTTCAAGCTCTTGAATCTGTTGAGGAGTGTGTCGGTGATATCTCTTCTTCCTAGGAGGCTTATCATCAGCATCTTGTTCATCACCAGAAACACCATCCAAGTTATCACTACCAGATCTACTTTGTTCCTCTTCTCTACTTCTTCTCAAACCATTTTGCTCATAATTCCCATGCATTGATCCATTCACATCTTCTTGTCCATCAATATTAGTTTGCTTCATTTTTTCAATCAAACAAATCAAAAGGGTCATCAAAAAACACAACAAAATTCAAGAAAACAAACAAAACAAAAACAAACAAAAAAAACAAGATCTTTCTTAGTTCTTACAAGTGCAAGTGATAATCCAGGTGAGTTGAACATTGATTTAGCCAAAGCTGGAGAAGTAACAAGACGAGGTTGAGAGAAAGAACCAAATGGCATTCTTTCGTTGTTGTAAGAAATTTCTCCTATGTTTCTTACACCTCCACCACCTCCTGAATTGTTCTCTACAAACCCCCCAAAACTCATCAAATACCCCACTTTTTTTTCTTCAATAAAAAAAACCACCCAAATCCAAAAAGTTCAAAACTTTTTCCAACCCCTTAATCACAAGTAAATCTTGGTGTCAGCAGAATCATCAAAAAGTTCAAAAAAGTACAGAACTTTGCAAGAAAAAAGAAAAAAAACACAAAGAACAAAGACAGAGAGATTAAGGAGACAAAGGGTCAAATAAGAAACACCAATGTCTCAAAACTCTCTCTGTAACAAAAAATGGTGTTTTGTTTGGAGAGAAAGAAAGAGAAAAAAGGCAAGATTTTGCTCTTCGTTCTCAGTCTCTCTCTCTCTTTTCAGTGACCCTTTTGAGAGAGAAAGAGTGTAACAGTGAGAGAAACTTGAAAGGTGGGTTGAAATAATGAATCAAGTTGATTTAGGTTAAATGGAAAAAGAACCCTAATAGTGTTTTTTTTTATATATCATATATTTGCATGCTTGACTATTTTTCAAAGAAGATAAAAAAAAGTACTTTTATATTATGTTAGAGAGAGAGAGAGAGAGAGAGAGATTGAAGATAAAACTCCAAGATGTGGAGTCATTGAAGCCTTACAAATAGATAGATCCAAAAAGGGTCGGTTGACTCTTTGCAATACTGTGTCTGTAACCCTATAAAGCCTGTGATTGACGGTGAAAATTGCTTTGTCACTTTTTGATTACTTTTTGTGGGGATATGGGGGGTATGTGAAAAGTAAACTGTGTTGGAAGTTGGAAGTGATAGAGTGCTGAAAGGCTCAGATTTGGTTCATGAGATTCTATTCAAATCATATCATATCAGATTTGTTTCTGTTAGTGTCCTTGGGATTATATTATAATTTCTCCGATCACATTTATAAATAAAAACTAACGTTTTAGATTTATTGAATAATTATTGCATCTGATTGTATTTATAAATCAAATATATCAGATTTTTGTGAGTTTAACTCAATTGATAATTAAAATGTATAATATATTCAAGGTATGAAGTTCAAACCCCGTCCACAAAGAAATCAGATACATTAGTTATTCAATGGATTTAAAAAGTTAATTTTTGTTTATAAATATGACTAGAGAAAGTAGTATATGAAACTTCATCTAAAATAGGATATAAATGAAGATGGTAATTGAGAAGTCAATATTCCATCTTCATCGAACAATTATGATACTTACTCCGTCTTATAATAAGTGTCAATTTTTCTATAAAAAAATAGTTCATTATTTATCTCTTTTAGAATATTAATATAACTTTTATTACTTTTTTCCGTAACATAAATTTATTTATTGCATTTTAACCATATTGTGAGACTGGAGGAGTTGTAAATTTGAGTTCCTTCCACATCTACCGTCATTATTTTTTATGTAAATTGAGTTATCCGCGTGTAATTAGAGAAATTAATCCATTAAACCTCGTTAGATTTAAATGGACGAAAAAAATTTCTTAAGAATTTTATCATTGTTGCGTTTCCTTAACCTGAGTTCAAACACTCTCTCAATTTTCTTTTTTTTATATATTTCCTCCTATATTAAATGTCCGTATATTTTTCTTTTATTACTATTAATGTCGTTTAATGTTACGAAATGAATTTCATGTAGTTAAGGATCATTGTTTTATTAGGAAAACATTAAAAGATCATTATTTCGTTTAAGAGTGGTAATTACTGATGTATTTTTTTCCTTTTATCAAGTAGATCAGTAGTGGCTAAAATTCACCAGTGAGTAAAGAATTTGGGGTTTAAATCGAGCATCCGCATATATTATGTAATCAATTGTGTTATACTTTCTTCCTCTCTCTTCTCTCCTTCTCAAACCCTAACCGTCACTCATTTCTTCTTTTCAGATGGGTGATTTAGAGTCAATTTTGATCCAAAAATCACCATTTCGAATTGTTTTTCCTTTTATCCTAATTGAATAAGTGATTTCACATATTTTCTGTTTTCTTTCGTTTTGTTTTTGTGATTTCGTCGTCTCTGAACGACTATGTTTGTTTTGATTTCCCGTCTTTGTGCGGTGTGTTTTTTATTTCCCGTCTTAATGCGGTGTTTATTTGATTTAGGTTGAAAAATTAGCTTTGAGCAAGTGCAGATCCGATCAATGACAATGACTTTGGCGTCGTCAACGTTGCAGATCCGGAGACATGGGTATTTCGAAAACATGGATATAGTCATATTGGTCATATTTGTAGGCGTAGATACTTTGTCGTTTTATGCTATTAACACGGATGCTGTGAATTTGTTCCCAGATTCTTCCTTTTTGTTTTTAGCGAATTTGAATGAATGAGTATCGTTTATTTTTGTCAAAAAAAAAGGTTTAATTGCACTTTTGGACCCATATCTTTCCAAAAGTTGCGGTTATGGACCCCTAACTAATTTAAATACAAAACAGCCCCCCTATTTTTTGATTCTTTGGCAGTTTTGTGGTGGCCAGAGTTTCAACCCCATAATTACATATATTAGCAATGTACATACTAATTGAGTTAAACTCACGATGACACATAATACCTTATTAACATAGGAGAATCAACACATGTTCTATTCTTAATGTATTTATTATTATTATTATTATTAGGGTTAATAGGTCTTTACCCCCTGTAATATAGGTTATTTCTAGTTTTTCCCCCTGTAAAATATTTTTTTTGATTTACCCCCTGTAAAATATTTTTGTTTTGATTTACCCCCTAATAGGCCAAACAAAAATGAAAATTTCTTACAAAAAAAATAAAAAAATTGGTTTTTGTTTGGCCTATTAGGGGTAAATCAAAACAAAAATATTTTACAGGGGATAAATCAAAAAAATATTTTACAAAGAAAAATCAGAAATGACATATATTACAGGGGGTAAAGATCTATTAACCCTTATTATTATTATTATGTATTTATTAAGGAGTTGATTTCGAACAAATTTCTACGTGATTGTTTGGTTCAAGATCCTCTGGGATTGTCTCTCTCCTCATTGGCGGTAGCGTGAATGGACTCTTCGCTTACTTTCATTCGACTACCTCTTGCATCACTGTTTTGATGGATTAGTGAAATGTAAATTCAGATTGTATTCCCTTATATTTTACATCAATAATAATAAACTCTCTCAATTTAAATCAGAGTAAGCTATATTTTCCTCCCTTTAAAAATGGTTAAATTACATTCTCATTCCTTCTTATGTTAAAGTATACACTCCCCTCCTCTCTTATTCAAAATATATTAGAAAACATTTCATTCCCCTCCCTTAAGATAAGCTTGAATTATATTCTCCTTCCCTCTTATGTTAAAATCTACACTTTACTCCCTCGATAAATTTTTTATTTTATTTCTAATAATCTAGCAAAATAATAATAATATAACACACTTCGAAAAAAATAGTATTTCGGGTCTATTTTAATATAATCAAAATTTGAATACATATTTTTTGCTATTTTTTATTCACAATTTCACTTACATATAATTTTAAACCCTATTATAAAATACGAAACAACACAAAATAAAATTAAAATATATGAAAAATTACTAAAGACAATAAAATATGATTATTTAAAATTTAATATTATATTCTAAATTATAAAGTTTTTTTTTTGAACAAGCAAAAATGGAACTTATATTAACAAATACGGACACTTCCTAGTACAAGACGTACCAAGGAAGCTCAAGAGTATTGACAAATATACATAATCAAGGAAAAATTAGCCTAGCCCCAAACAAGCCAAGGGACTTGACCACCACAAATGAAAACCAAAAACAAAAACAACATTATGAGCTTTTAGCCACCAAAGAGATGTCTGCTTTACTTTATCCATCATGTGATCAATAGAGCTACCGGTGTTATTAAACAACCTCTGATTGCGGTCATTCCAAATGATCCACACAGTAAGCAACCAAACAAGCTGCAAGAGAGAGCTCCTTGCACGAACTCCACCTGCTGAATAAGAGAACTGAAGGAAGTGATCTGAGACAATAATGGGGTCGGGGCCTGAGACACCAAGCCAGGACCTCACCTGACTCCATAAAGTGCCATAAAAACGACAAGATGTAAATAAATGCTGAGAAGTCTCGATGTGGCCACAGCCTAACAAACAACCCGCACCCGAAGCTGAGAGAATACCACGCTGCATCAGATTTGATCGAGTAGGCAGCTTATTTTTTACCAACCACCAAGCAAAAATTGAGACCTTAAGTGGAACATGTTTGTGCCAAACAAGAGCATCTGCACCTTCCACCTGAGGAATGTCGGGAGTATTAGTAAAAAATAAGCACTGCTGACTGTATAACCTGCAATAGGATCCAGATGCCATCTACAAGTGTCTTTCACATTGCACTGCAAAGAAACATTACCAAGTAAAATAACACACTCCCCTAGCATCTCCTCCTCCCACATCCACAACCCCCTCCTCCACCTCCAACCGGCGCCCCCAGCCTCCCACCCAGCAGAAAACATGGCGGCCACCGTACACGATTTATCAACCGCAAGATCAAAAAGGTGCCTAAAGCGCTCACAAAACGGTACGTCACCTAACCACGGATCATGCCAAAAAAGTGTATCTCCACCATCCCCCACCGTACGAGACACACACTCTCGAAACCACCCGCCACCAACTCCACCCAGCCCATCCCTAATATTAGCGATCTCTCGCCACCAAGAAGAACCACTCCGGCCCCCAACCTCCCATCCTCCTCACCATATCTCGCCACCAACACCCTATACCAAAGACTACACCTCTCCACTAATAAACGCCAACACCATTTGCCTAACAACGCAATATTAAACTCCCTCAACCTCCTCACACCTAGACCTCCGAACTCCCTCTGAGAACAAATAGTGGTCCAACTGACCCAAGAGAGTTTCCTATGATCCTCACAACCCCCCCAAAAAAATTTAGTAAAAATAGAGTCAAGGGAAGAAATTATACCTGATGGAGCCTTGAAGAAGGAGAGAGCATAGACAGGTAGAGAGGTCAAGACAGACTTTAGAAGAACCAAACGGCCACCAAACGATAAAAACCGACTATTGAACCCAGACAATCTCGATTTAATGCTACTAAGAAGAGGTTCCCAAAAGATCAATCGACGTGGATCACCCCCGATAGAAAGACCCAAATAAACAAACGGCACTTTCCCCACACGACAGCGGAGAACAGAAGCTGCCTCATTCAGCCATGAAACAGAAACATTGACACCAACCAACATGCTTTTATGAAAATTGACTTTCAAGCCAGACATAGCCTCAAATAACACCAACACCGCTCTCATCGCCCGAACATTGGCCCAACTCTTCACTCCAATAATCAACGTGTCGTCAGCAAACTGAAGATGAGAAACTGACACTGAGGAGGGCGCCCCCACTTTATAGCCTTCAAAAATATGCCGGTCGACCACCGACTTCATAAGAATATTCAAACCCTCCGCGGCTAACAAGAAAAGAAAAGGGGAGAGAGGATCTCCTTGACGCAACCCCCTCTCCAAGGGGAACTCATCAGTTGGGCTACCATTTACTAACACCGAAGCTGTTGCAGACGAAACACATTCCATAATCCATTTCCTCCAAAGAACGGGGAACGACATCCTATCCATAACTGCATCCAAATACCCCCAGTCAACTGAATCATACGCTTTTTCGAAATCCACCTTAAACAGCAATAACTCCTTTTTTAATCTGGACGCCTCATCGACCACCTCATTTGCTATAAGAATCCCATCTAAAATTTGTCGACTCCGAACGAAAGCTGACTGTTCTTCTGCAACCACAATTCCTATCACTTGCCGCAGTCTACTAGCTAGAACCTTCGCCAAAACTTTATAAACACTACCCACCAGCGAAATGGGACGGAAATCATTCAATCTCTTAGGGCTGTCAACTTTAGGAATAAGAGCAATAAAAGTTGAGTTAATACCGCGTGACAACTTCCCATTTCGATGAAATTCTCCCATAAACCGCATAATATCCTGCTTCATGTCAATCCAGAAATCCTTAAAAAACCCAAAGTTTACCCCATCCGGACTAGGGCTTTTGAAACTGTCACAATCCCACACCGCCGCCTTCACCGCTTCTTCGGAGAAAGGCCTAGTAAGGCCCCACCCCCAAATAACTCAAATACTTAAATGGAAGGTTGTGCAAGTCTATGTTAGGCGTCCGACCTTTCTTGAAATGATTCTTGAAGTGGGTGAAAACGACTTGGCGAACGGGGTGAACTCCCTCCACCACAGACCCATCAACAACAATGGATTGCAAATGATTGCGATGCCGCCGTCCCTGGATAACTGAGTGAAAATATTTAGAGTTCGCATCCCCTTTTCGCAGCCAGTGAAGCCGAGATTGTTGCCAGGCTATGGTCGTATTTGCACGAACCAGAGCGTGAATATCAGAGGACACACCATGCAGTTCCTCAACTTCAGTAACAGACAAAGCCTCCGTCTCCCCTTTGCCATCCAACTCTGCTTGCCTATCCTTTAGAGATTTAATTCTTGCTGACAAATTCGAAGTGTGAGCCACGTGCCACTCTTTTAGCGCCTGTTTAATCATTCTTAATTTTTCGCGAAGAACAAACCCCCCCAACCATCAACTTGAAACAACTTCCACTTGTCAGACACAAACTGTTTGTAGCCCGGAACATCTTGCCAACACTTCAGCATACGAATAGGCCGTGGTCCCCAATCCTCCTCATCCACCGTTAAAACAAGAGGACAATGATCAGAGACACCCCTCAGTAACGCAGGTTGAACGCAATTAGGCCAGGAAGAACACCACTCCTCAGACAACAAGAACCTGTCAATGCGACTCATGGAACTGCCATCGCCCTTAAACCAAGTAAAACTCCTTCCCAAAAGCGGTAAATCAAACAACACATTATCTTCAACAAAAGAATTAAACGCCACGAAATCATTCGACGCACTAACCCCCCTGACAGATCGACGTTCAACTGTGCTCCGAACCGCATTAAAATCACCACACACACAAACTCGTTTACCCCTTAACACCGTCAATTGCGCGGATAAAGAAACCCACAGCGCCTCTTTTTCCCGAAAACCACAAGGAGCATACACATTGAGCAAATAAAATTCCTCATCCGACGCAGAAAATTTACCATGGACCAGTAAGAAATGTTGTCTACTAACAGAGGACCACACTTCCACCTCCTTGTCATCCCACAAAATCAAAAGACCCCCCGACGCTCCCTCAGAGGGACGAAAAGAGAAATTAAAAGAGGAATGACCCCATAAAGACGCCACTAAAGAAGAATCAACTACATGCAATTTGGTTTCTTGAAGACACACTAGCCACGGCAATTTCTCCCCTACCAACAGCCTCACTTCCCTACGCTTACCTACACCTCCCAAACCCCTGATATTCCAAGATATGAGCTTCATCACCCACACCCACCCGCCCTAAGCACCACCAGACACCCCTACGCACACCCACTCCTAACCGAGCCACCCACACCATCCATCCCCAAATCCGCACCTGACTGCACATCCCTGCCTTCTCCATGTAACACCACAAACCTATTCTGAGTCGCACCCGGGAAATCTAAACCAATATCCTTTCCTATACCCCGTACATCGGCATCCGCCACAGACTGGTCTCCACGCATCACCACCCAGTGTTGCCAGTCATTATTGACCGAAGAAGAAGAAGTGGATCCATCTACCAACATATGAGCCACTCCCTCCATCGCTTGGTGCAAGCAGAGCTCACGTTGACGCTTACGCTCTTGTTTCCGAATAATTTTCAGCACCTCAGAGCGATCACCCCCGGTCATGCGGGCCACCTTCTTAAGACAGTGAACAGAATGATTAAGAAAACCCCCCACTTTTTTACGAAGCGGACCGTCCTCCACCTCTATGGGCCTATCAGCGATAGTTGGGACAGACCCCCCCATCCTTGTGAGACTGCAGCCACTCCATGCTCCACGGACCCATAGAGGACACAGATCGCGTACCTACAGGAGGACACGACGACTGACGCAGACCTCGCTTCTTGAGCTTCGAACAAACTCCATCCTTCACAACCTCACCAGAAGCAATCAGGTCGTTCACATGTAACCGTTCAAGAGAACCCCCACTTCCAGAGACAGCAGAAGGAGCCAAACCTGATTGACACGATTCATCTTCGCAACATCCAAGTGGTGTGACACATTATGATTATCATCCTCTAACAAATCATTAACAAAATTATCAACCAAAGTGTCCACATTATGAGCCGCCTCTGGGTCCCTAGGAATTTCCACAAGACCATCGTCAGCCGAACTAATCGACCCCTCATCCTCATCAAACAAACAAGCATCGTCACCCAAATTGAAGCCCCATTCCTCACACATTCTAATTTCAACAAGATCTCCATCAATATTTAAATTTAATTATCATTAGCATTTAAATTATAAAGAAATGAATTTATTTTTCATAAATGGTGGTTCAAAATTAATATATATCATAAAAATAATTATTTATGTTAAAATAGATTAAAGTGTAGTGCATATTTAATTATTAAGGATGGAGTTGTAGTTCAAGCATCTTATAGAGGAGGAGAGTTTACTTTTCAAGGGAGGGAAGTGTATATTTTAACATAAGAGGAGAGGGAAGTGTTATTCAACCATGTTTGAGGGAAGGGGAGTGTAATTAACTCTTAAATCTATCTTGTGCTTATTTTTGTTTTTTACTAATATTTTTACACAACGTCAAAATAATCAATCATCGGAAAATATGTTAATTTGGAATAATGAAAATGCTACTATTTATATCTTGGAATATAAAAATGTACCAAAGTTTCATATTCATTCATTGAAGACAGTTAACCACGATTTTAATCATTATTAATATACAATTTTGAAGTGTATATTGTTCACCACACATAGTAAATCGTACCACCTAAGCCTCAAGCCAGGGTTGATTTGTGTGTGATATCTGTAGGGACGGAGCCACCATCCGGCGACCCCGGACACTCACCCGGGTTCAATTGATATTTCTTTATATTTGGCCCAATCCAATAACCTATTAACTCACTTAATTTTATTTTTGGGCAAACTCAATATTTTTCACACGCGCACGCACAAGAATTCCTGGCTCCATTATTTTTGCACATGCTCTATAAAATTCCTGACTTTTCCACTTGGTATGTGCTTGGGACGTCATATCACAAAGTCCTTGATCGAATCACTGAATCCCCAATCAAATTGATTGATTGTATTAGATGATTTGGTCATGTAACATGGTCCTTTTACAAAATACTTCTTTGTACTAGTATTACGATTACTAGGTTCTATAAAAATTCTAAAAGAATCCATGAAACCTATAAATGTAAAATACTTCATCTGATAACATTTATAAAAATCTAATTTCATTTCAGATTCATTATATAACTGATGTATTTAGACTATATTATAGTTCAAATACATAAATGATACAACGAAGCTGACAAAACAATATTTGCGTATAAATGCAACCGGATGGAGGAAATCACACAAATTACCCTCTTCGCCTTATAATGAGCAGATAAAACATTATTCGCTTATAAATGACCGGAAGAATTGGGTAATTTTACATGGTAATAATAAGGAGGTGGTTGTTGATGATTGTGAGACATTGGTAAGAATTTTCAATATGTTTTAAAAAAAAATTCTCATTGATTTTTATTGAAGGTATTATTCGTAACACTATCGAACACTTTATATAGACACCTCTTTTAACAAAGATTCAAACATTGATTCGCCACATTATACATGTCTAACCTCCTATACTAATCTCAATCTTCGTTGGTTTAAAGTGTGTGTATATATCAACATGCCACATTATCTATCTTGAACGAGAAAATTATATTAGTGTCTAAAACAATTAAATCTTCAACTACATGGACATAATCTAAGAAAAAAAATCAAGGGACTAGAACAGAAAGTAAGCATATATTATAAGGGCCAAAAATATGAATTACTTGAGTTTAATTTATTCCATTATATGATTCATAGGATGTGCAAATTGTTAGATGTGTTAAGTGTTAGCTAGTTAGAAGTTTAACATTAGATGTAAACGTAGATGTTGAACAATATATAACTGAAAAGAATTGTATACATAATGCCTCATTTTAGAGGAACGTATGATGTTCAAACTCATTTTTTGATTTTCTTATCTTGATGTAATGATCCTCCCTAATGTTTAAGGCTCCACGAAAATTCCACCAATTGTATCAGAGTGTTGGTTCAACTTGACGGGGGAGAAGAAGCGATATTTGTTGGATCAAATGATGTGGAGAGTTTCACATTTGAATGAAAGAATGTTGATATGTCAAGTACGAATTAAAAGTTTTATGTTGCATGAAAGAGTATATTTTGACCAACCTATAAATTAAAAGACCAATATACTTAATGTTTTAAGATTTTAAGTAAATACGTGGTATCAAAACTCACTTGTAATTGTTCTAAGTTCAATGTAATGATTCACTCGTATGTTTTAAGACTCCCCCGAAGTCTCATCACAAGTGTTTGTACATCATAAAAATCAATGTGTGCCATATGAATGTACATGTATCTCACTAATATTTCTCAACCGGGTTCATATCCTATAAGAATGAAGTATTATAAGAATGTGTTTACAAAAGATGATCCTGGTCTGAAATTCAAACCCGGAAATATAGTTATGGTGGCACAGAAATAAAGGGTAGGTCGTTGAGTTCATACCTTTCAAAGACACATAATTCCCACATGACCTTTCGCAATCAAGCTAGCCCAAAAGTTGAATGCAATGGAAATAGACAGCTTGTTGAATCCTTCATGTAAATACGTACCTTATAGCTAGATTGACTATTAATGTGAGAGAGAGCTAAAAAAAATGTTATTGATAGGAAGGACCACTACACTTAATTTGGTTAATTATTTGTTGCTTTTTTGTGTGTGTATTTCAGAGCACATGCATGCATGATGCATCAATGTTTATCCTTTTTTAGTGATAGTAATATCACTTTCACACTCATTTTTAATAGATTCACATAAAGTGATGGTAAGACACGCATGAATTTTATTCGATTAAAAGAATACATGTTAGAAAATAGTGTGTAAGTGAATGTCATTAACACTAGTCTTCTAGTATGTATTCTACTCGCCAATAGTAGCCATCAACTGCATCATCATGTTTTTCACCTTGAGCTAGAGAGAAAAAATAAATAAAAATAATAAAATGATAAAAAGAGGTAAAACAAAAGGGAGAAAGATACTCCCTTCATCTCTTATTTATATGACTCTCCAACAAAGTTGAGTGACTAAAAATATATTTGTAAGAGTAAATATGTCAAAAATATGTTATTTTTATGAGTAGTGTTATTTGACATCAATTTGTGTGACAACTAAATGAACAACCATATTTTTACAAAGAAAAATGTGCACTAACAAATAAACCAAAGTAATAGAAAGAGAAAGTAAAATTATAATGTAAGTATAACAGAGAAAATTGTCATAAAATTTATTAAAAAATGATTGTACAAATATCGTTTCTCTACTTTTATAAGGATAATACTTGCATAATTTACTCATTAGAGAGGAATCATTATCTGTCTAGTTGGAATAGTTGGTGTATTGACATAAATGAGTTTTTCTTTTTGATAAGTGCTTTAAATATTTTCAACGTACACCGGCTATTTAATGGTATATCATAATCATTGAGCATTTTGACTTCTTAAAACCTTCATCATCGCTCCTTGAGCCTTGGAGCACTTTCATTATTATTATCGTGTGATTAATACTACTCCATTTTCCTTTTTCTGTTTGATGGATTTTGATCCTCTCTCAAAATATCTACTACTGGGATGATGTTAACCATAATGTCACCCAAGTATTATTCTATTTTAACATACTCTTTATAATGGAAGTCACGTCATTTCAAGAATGAGTCTCGCATGCGCGATCTACATGTATTTTCTCCAATAAAATAATACTTCGTTCGTTTTAAAATGAATGTTACTTTAGCAAAAAAAAAATATTTTAAAATGAATGTCATTTTTAGTTTTCAATACAATAATAATTTTTCTTTTTCCAATTGTACACTCCAATTAATAGTATACACACTACTTCCAAAATACATGAATTTTACTATAATGAAAAACTAACCAATAATCAATAAGAATAATTTTGTAAAATAACAATTCTCTCTTTTAATCATTGCATTTCTTAATATGTGTGTAAAAACCTTAAACGACATTCATTTTGAAATGGACGGAGTAAATGTTAGAAAGGGTATATTAAGGCGAGTGTTGCTAACATTTTTCTTCTTCTAATTAAGCAATACTAAGTTTTTTTTTTAAGAATAAAAAATGGAATATATATTAACCACGACGATGTATCCCCCCTTTACCACAAGATGTACTCAAGAGGTCACCCCAAAATTACAAACTATTTGTGAACAAATAACAATAACAACCATTAGTCGATACCCAAACAACGTAAAGGGTCCGACCAATATCTTTGTGAACCATAAACAAAACAAGCACTATTAGCTTTCAGCCACCACAAAGATGTATATTTAACTTTATCCAACAATTCTGTCATTGGAGTCTGAACATTATTGAATATTTTGTTGTTTCTTTCGTTCCATAATATCCAGACACACAATAGCCACAAAAGCTGCATAAATGAGCGTCGTGTCCTCGAAGTGCCTATAACGTTAGTAAACTGGATGAAATGATCATGAATATTATAGGGATCATCTCTTGAAATGCCAAGCCAATTCCTAACATGCTGCCATAAAGCACCAAAAAAATCACAATGAAAGAACATATGTATTAATGATTCGATGTTCCCACACCCCGCCATACGATGAATGGCCGCGGGTTGTATAATACCACGCCTCAACAAGTTCTGTTTTGTTGGCAATCTGTCCCGTAACAACCTCTAGGCTAGAATAGAGACCTTCAAAGGTACCTGTTTATGCCAAACAAGATATGTCGTTTCATCGCGTAAAGGAGCAACATGGGTAGTAAGAATTTGGTAAGCTCCACACACAGTGTACCCCCTACAATGTCAGGGAGCCACTGCCACCTGTCAGAAGCATCAGTCTGCAAAACAAAATTATTAAGTAAATGGCGACACTCCCCTAATAACTCCTCCTCCCACTCCCACAACCTTCTCCTCCATCTCCACGCTGCTCCCCTACCTCCCAACCTAGAGAGATCACATCAGTGACTGTAATCAATTTATTCAACGATAAATCAAATAAACGACTAAACCACTGACACAACGGGACATCACCTAACCACCTATCATGCCAAAATAATGTATTTGAACCGTTCCCCACCTTCCTATACACACTGTCTGCAAACCATCCTCCCACCTCACTCTGTAAACCATCCCTAATCTTCGCTATCTACCTCCACCAATTAGAAACACTCCGGCTCCCAACCTCCAACCGCCCAGCCTCCTCACCATACCTCGCCACCAGTACCCTAAACCACAACCCTCCTCTATCCACTAACATCCTCCAACACCACTTTCCTAACAAAGCCATATTAAATTCCTTCAACTGTCTCACCCCCAAACCCCCATTCTCCTTTCGTAAACATACCGAACTCCAAGCAATCCAGGAAATTTTCCTGTTATCCTCACTCCCTCCCCAAAATATATTTAAAAAAATAAATTCAATGGAAGAGATTATACCCGACAGAGCTTTGAAAAAGGAAAGAGCGTAGACAGGCAGAGAGGACATGACGGACTTGAGAAGAACCAATCGGCCCAAAATTGATTTTCACTTAAATACATACGTGAGGATATAGTAGTTTTTATATTTTCTGGTACCAAAATTGATTTGTATAAATAGTAATTTGCTAGACATCCGTGAAGCAACTTTTTAGTTGTATTTGTTATTTCCAAAAATGAAAACCTAATACATACGTAAATTTTACATTGGCTAATGATATTTGTATAATATTTGGTGACAATTTTTGAAACAATCTTTTTTTTTCTCTGGTCAAAAACATTAGAGAGAGAAAAAAATAGAGAGTAAGGAGAAGGATGAAAGTATGTGAAAGAATTGATAAAAGGTTGTCTCAAGATGGTTACACAAATATCATTTCTCATTTGAATTCTTTTATCTTTTCATTTAATTTGGTATAAAAACTTGTTTTATTAAAGAATTTATGAGAATATTAATATTAAATAAATAAAATTAGTTAGAATTTTGCTTGTATATCTAAAACACCTAAAAATCTCAGACCCCTAAATAAAATTGATTTTGACATATATTTGAGTATACAGTAGTTTTTATATTCATACCCCAAAAAAATTGTGTATCGCCCGTAGAACAAACCTATTTTGATTGGAAGTTTTTCACTTACGTACGTATATATTTATTTCAGGGGGCCATTACGAGAATTATTCATACTAGTACAGTAATTTTTGTTATGATGGGGCCAACTGATCATCCAACCATGCACTTAGAGATCACATTAATATTCTTGTCATGAGCTTCTTCATTTCTTTATAACTATAAATGTAACCGTGTAAGTGTCAAGAAAGGAGTAGTCAGTTATATTGAATGCCTCATTCATATTCCACCACCTTATAAATAAATTATAGGAAGAGAAAGTCCCAACTTTTCCTCACTTGAATGAACATTTTCAATTCAACTTTTAACCTTTCAATTTCTGGAAAAATGAAACCCTAATAATTCAGAATTTCGCTGAAAATTGGTAAAGTTTAGGTAGTTCACGCCGTACACGATGTGTATTTACCCTTGATATATGTGGATCAAGGCCTAGCTAACACATTAAACACCCCGCTTGGAGAAGAGTACAGTCGCTAGAGCAAAACTCAAAGGAATTGACGAGGACTAGCACAAGTGGTGGAACATGTGGTTTGATTTTGGTATACTTGTAATACCTCTGTTCCTTTTTAATTGTCATATTTTGACATTTTACATAAACCAAGATAGTCAATGATTGTTACTACTTTTGATGCAATAAGTTGTACTTTTACTATAATGACCTTATTCATTTAATATCTCATTTCATATATTTCTCTCTCCGCAATAAATAGTTAAAGATAATATTGGTAAAACAATATTTAATGTTGCATTGAACTTTGAAAGTGATAGTTAAATAGAAACAAAAAATTTCTTCAAAAGAGAGAGTTAAAAAGAAACTCGAGGGAGTAATTGGTATACCATATTGATGACATGTCATCTTACGTTATTCTTAACTTGTTTTTCAGTCTATTTTAGTAGGTTTTACCAACAAACAAAGGAGTATTAGAGCAATTGCAATGATTTTGGGACATTTGTTATGTTTTTTTATATTTGAATCTGTGATTCTATTCTTCTCAAAACATAACAATTTTAGGGTGTTCTTGATGTAATTCACGAAGAAATCAAGCAAGCAAAACATCCGAAGAATTATGTGATCATTGATACAAGCTTTGAAAATACTCCGGTCCTATTTATAAGAGAATTTTTGGTCAACAAAAGTTGATGTATCTAGTTAAAAATTCAGTCCAAATACATTCACTTTTGTTGACCTAAATTTCTCTTATAAATAGGACCGGAGGTAGTAAGAAATAACAAAACTAATATAAGAGTTTAATTGATATGTACCACAAGTACATATCAGAAATGATGCTTAACATGGAAAACAACTTGAAAATTACTATTTCTGCAGCATCATTATAGATTTGTATCTTCGGTTAAGAACATAAAAAACTCTAGCACAGAAGCATAACTATTTGTTCATTGTTGAAGTCAATTTCACAGTTTCAGCTGGGAAGAATTGCAAATAAAATGGACAAAAGGTCAACGGTGCTATTGAAACCCGAAACCAATAAACCATAATTAAGATTCATAACCAAACACAAAGTATAAAAAAAAAAAAAAAATCAAGATACATGTCAAGCATAATAGAGTCCATTCACAATTGCAAAACCCCAATACATAAAATATTAGAGCTTTCAACTTTGCAAAACCCAAAAATACACAAATAACATGATACAATTCAAAGTTAGTACAAAGGAAACATATTACCAAAGTTTTAATTGCGAAGGCCTTTTATGTAAATATTAAAATTCAAAATAACAAAAAGCAACGTTAACACATAAAATATTGCACGTCCAAAACCGCTTTAATATACAGTACATAGTGACGGCTTCAAAAATTGTCGTCGTAATATACGGCATAAAGTGGCGGTTTTAGTACACCACCGTAATAAACCCGCCATTATTTAACAGTTTTTTTTTTTGTAGTGCAGGAGGACCTTGTTTCCTGACTTCACCTGATTGTTGGTCTAAGTGTTGTTTGACTCTCAAGTCTTCTAGGTTGGGGATCACAAAACACGCCAAGTTGTTCTTTTTGAAAAATTTGATAACGTTGGTTGCTATGATTTTTGTCAAGGTTTTTGCCTCAATCAATTTTGCAAAATTATCCACATTAGCAATTAGGAATAGTGCAGATTGAAGATTATTATTGTACATTGAATATCGGAGAATAAACATAAAGTCTTGGACTTTTAAGAAAGTAAAAAACGGAAAGGACTAATTTTCGTCAATCTCTCGTAGAAAATAGCATCGAAAACTATGAAGAATTATTACCGCTCTGGAAACATAAATAATTCATTTATGCCATTCTATCATACACTAGACCGTCGATGACAAAGAACTATTGCACAAACAACAATATGATGTCGTAAATATCGTTTTGATATGAAAAACTAATTATATATTTTTTAGCAAATTACACTTCCGTCTCCTAAGAGATGTTTAAATTATAATACCCTTACGTCTCATGTCAAAATATACACTCTTATAAAAAAATATATTGTATTAGGGAAAATTTGACCCCTCTTATGAGAGAAAGTATGAATTACATTTCCCTCCCTATATTAAAATATACACTTTTTTCCCTTAATAATTATTATTTTTATTTCTAATAGTCAAGCAACAAAAATATAACAAAGAATATAAAGAGAAAAGGGGAATCGGAAACCCATTAACACATATTTTTCTCTAGTTTTGGTTCACAATATCCTTGATATAAATAGTTTTAAGCCTGTTATAAAATATGAAGAAGTACAAAATAAAATTTTAATATTAGAAAATTATTGAAGCCGATAAAATTAATTTTATATTGTAAAATCATTAAATTAATAATAAAACATTTAAATTTAATTATCATAAACATCGATAATTATAACAAAATAGATTGTTTGTGTCAAATGGTGGCTCGGAGTTAAACATATCATAAAAATATTCATTTATTTTAAAATAGACTAAATGTAGTACATATATAATTGTTATCATTAAGGGAGAGACTTGTAATTTAAACATTTCTTAGAAGCTTTTTTTGAATCAAATATCACTTAGAAGATGAATGTATAATCTACTCTTAATTTTTAGCTTTTAAGGAATATACATATTTTAACATAAGAGGATAAAAGTGCAATTAAAGCTTCTCATAAGAAAGGGAAGTGTTATTTTTTCTCTCTGATTTTTTTTTTTTAAATATAAGAACTATTTTGGATATTAAAGTATATATCTCCACTAAAAGATATATGTTTGTGTATATGAACTTCACTTTTCTTTTTAAGGGAACTTCAGTTAACGATCATATGTATGCTATTGAATTATAACATTTATTTATATCTTTGTGGGCTATCACAATTAACGCAAGTCCATATAAATTGTGTTGAGTTTGATATCTTATCATTGATGTTTTGTGTTTTACCAAAAACAAAAAAGCATTGATTTTTTGTGATACGGCAGTTTAGCTGTATTGTTATCTAAAAAAAAAATCATTTCCCGTGAACCCATCTTATCTGGATTAAACAGCTATATTGATATTTTTGGTGTTATTTTTCTATAAAAGAATAGTTTAAAATAATAGGTTTTGTTGTATTGTATTGTACACAACGAATGTGAAGGAAAAAAATTGGTGACAAGTCTCATAGGGTCATACCCTGATTTTTTTTTTTTTTTTTTTTTTTTAATATGGTAACGAAGAATTCATCCAATTTTGTCACTCACATCAGCTATTAGAAACCATTCGATGGTTAGGACTTAAGATAATATAGAAGAAAAAAAAGTTTGGTAAAAATGCAATATAGTTTTTATAAAGACTTATCATACGCTGAATTTGATGTGTACTTAAAAAGAAACAAGATAACATCTAATCAAAAATAAGAAATTACCATGATAATTATTTTATGAGTTTGTCTTTTTTTTTTTTTATGGCTGGATTCGAACCATGAAACTTGCATATATTATTATCAACTGAGCTAAGTTCACGAGGACATTTTATGAGTTTGTCTGACATGTGCAACATTACACATGTTAAAACAATTAATAGTAGTAACTTTTTCTTGAAAAACAACAATTATTTATTCAAAACTTATAATTTTAATATTAAATATACAAATTCCAGTTGTTGAGGATGAGATTAAACTTGTAGCTCATCTATACCTCAGTTGTTGTCTCCCACTTCCTCTATACCTGGTTTCCCTCTCCCACTTCATCAACAGAGGGCAAAGGACTCGACAAGGCCACAGCCATTCTCGAGATCCACTTCCAAAAATGAAGGAAGATTTCTTGGATGGAAAGGCACACCAAACAGACAAGGACACACTCGTGGTCGGAGAAGTATCAGAAGCAGGAAGAAACCAACATTCAAGATGGATGAGATCATTAGTGAAAGGGATACCCCAAAAGATATCACGGAGTCAGGATGTAAACGATGGATGTCAAAAATGATTACTTTTAAACTTTTCGCTGGTGTTGTTGGATATTTCTTCTCGAGTGTTTTTAGGCACTATGTCTTCCCACTTTTTTTTTATTGTTGCTCTTTTTATCTTGTGTTCATAAAGAAAGAATTTGTTAAAAAGAATTTTAACTAAAACAAGAAAAGAATTGGTAAAATTAAAACAAGACGTTGAAAATTCAGAATTCATACAATAATTTACACAACTTAACAGGTTACCAAAGTTTAGCTAATCTTTCTATTTAATCCAAAGGTACATAATGCATACCCTCTAACCCTAAAAATCTGGCACCCTCCCTCTTCCAAATTTGAATTTCAAATTCCCTTAACTTATTGTTTGCATCGGAAATAACATGCATTTACTCTCATCTATAAGCATTTACCATTTTGTCTCCCATGTTACTTTTTCTTCATTTTTCAACAAAGCAGAATTGATCTGTCATCTATTCAAGTCCATCTTTTATTTACCCTTTCATCTGTTTTCTCTGAACTTTCTTCCTCTCTCTTCTTCCTTCTGGATCATCTCCTCACTGAAAGTCTGACACCATTTACTCCTCGGATTTACCCCTCGCCTGCGTCAAGTCTTGCTTGTCGTTGATTAGGTTCCGCTGGTTAGATTGGAAGTCTTAAAACTCATTTTGTTGTGCGCATAGCTCTATCTTTCTCGAGAAACTTGGTGGAATTTCTAACAATCGAAATTCGGCGAAATTGAAATGATTTGAGTGCGAGAATTAGAGCTCTATCTTTCTTTCACTCAATTTAGTAGGGTTAATTTTGATTAGAGATGATATTTTTACTTGGTTTAATTTGAATTTTATTGTTTTTGATTCATGGGTTTTAACATTTCAAGTGTTGATTAATTTTTTTAGCTCATAGTTTCATCCATATGATTTTTATGTTCCGAGTTTTTTAATTGATTTTTTAAACTTGGTTTCTCGAATATATTATTATTACTTTGTTTTAGTTGAATTTCATTAGTTTTGATTCATGAGTGTTGAGTGTCGATTATTTTTTCTCTATTGAGACATTTATATGATTTATTGGTGTTTTTTGAATATACTATTTTGACTTTGATACAGGCAAGAGGTAGGCTGAGGAAGAAGTTAAGGCAGTGAGTACAAATAAGCAAAAAGTAGAAGAGGTTGCCGCCAAGCAAAAGGCCTTGAAGGTAGTCAAGAAGGAGGAAAGTAGTTCGGAGGAATCCTCTGATGAATATGAAGATGAGGTATTATATTTCACTACATATGCTTTATTATTGATTTATGTCATGTTAATTTTACGTGGGCTCAGAAACCTTTTGCAAAAGCTCCCGCTCCTTCAAAGAAGACCCCAACTAAAAATGGAAATGTGAAGAAAACCCAGCTAGAGACCACTTCAAAGGAATCTGATTCTGATGACAGCTCCTCTTCTGACGAAGAAGAATTGAGTGCAGCAAATTTAAAGAGCCATCTTGAAGTTTATTGCATGATATGCTGTTGATTTATATCTTAACACTGTGTTGGCAACCTATTGTTCTGTTTTTTAAAACACTGTCTATAATTCACTTTTTGTATGGTTCAAAAACTCGTATCTAAAGTTGTTCCATCTAAAAACAGGAGTGCACCTGTAAAAATGAGTAAGAAAGATAGCTCTGATTCTGACGATGAAGATGATGATAGCAGCTCAGATTCTGACTATGCGTTACAAATAATACTGCAAATGTATGTGAACATTGCGAAAAAAGTACTCACTTACAACCTATAATGTAATAAAGTAATAGAAAGCTTTCTGCAAGGTTGGAAATGTTGCACATGCAGAATTTCATCATGGCATGCAACAATTGAGAGGCTGCATCTGCTTTGCTTAGTTGAAAAGGTTGGTTCACTACTGTCTCACTTTACCATGATATTAACTTTCGTTTTTAGTTGTCTCCACAATAATATTTTTTATTCCTAACCATATTTGAAGCTACGATCTTACCATATGGAATTCCACATCTCCAAAATCAAGATTATTATCTTCTTTCTTATATCCAAAATCAAGACATTGTTACCATATGGAAATGCTTTAAGTCTCTTTTACTACATGTTTTGTAATTATGTACACAAAAGTTGTTGATGTATGATGCACCTTTCTTTCTTTCTTACTTTGATTTTAAAAAATATTTGGAGGCTAATAGTACTGGTCCATTTGTTTTCGTTATATTAGCACATGCCTGAGCCACCACCAGATGATCGCTTTCTTGATGCAACAAAGGGTTAGTGTTCTTGATTTGTGATGATTATTAATGTCATTGTATGTTATTTTTCACAAAAAAAAAAAAAAAAAAAAAAAACCATTGTTTGTTATGACTTTAAGGTGGTTATTGTTAATATCCAAATCATACTTATATTGTTGAAGAATATCAAAACAGGTTACATTTTTTTCCTCTACTCTTTTATATGCTTCACTCTGTTTTCTTTACTCTTTTTATAAGGCAGATCAAACATTGATCTACCATTTTAGGAGTTAGTTCAAGCATTGATCTACCAGATATAAAAAAAATATATGTTAGCCAGGTCAATTACATGTTAATAGTACTAATTGGTCCACTTTACTTTGCATATGTGAGTATGGTGCTAATGTAAGGCTGATTTAGTTTGTTTTTTCTTAGTGATTTAGCGACTTTGTTTGCTGTGACCTCTAAAATGGTTTAGATTTCTTCATGAAAGCACATACATATGTAATTAATATATATATATATATATATATATATATATATATATATATATATATATATATAAATGTTCCCTGATGGTAATTATTTTAAATTGCATAGAAGAAAATGTTGTTTTGTTTATGATTTTTGTCTTTGTTGCATAATCATCTAGCATTCAAGAAATGAACTTCTATTTGAGGTACCGTGTACATGCTAATTATTCATTCATATTAGTATTATTTAAGATTTACATTGCAGCAACAACTTGAAATTGGATGGTCTATCTATTCCCTGATTCTAAGCTATCAATGAGTCTATCTATTCCTATTGATTCTTGCTGCAATTTCAGCAGCCATGTGATGCAACTCTCATTTTTGTATTAGTTCAGAACTTATATACATGTATATTGAATTGTCATGGCTGTGGAAAAAGGTGAACCGGTAGTTGAATGAAGTCGTATCTTGGAGCTGTCCTACTTAAGCATCATGAAAACGAATGACAAGTATCTTAGGGTTCATGGAGGAGCTAATTATTCAGATATGGCAAGCTTCTGTTTCTTTCATCGATGATACATATGCTTAATTGCATAAGGAGATTGATGGTGTTATTTTGTATGTAATTTTGTTGTGTAATTTGAGCCTTTCATTTGTGTATAGTAAAGCTCATACCAAAACAAACTTTTAGTCTCTCTAGAGTTGTAGTATGGCAAGAGTGAAGAGTGAGTATGTGACTGGTGTATCTTAATGGGCATCGGTGTAGCTCCATTGGAGTGGAGGCTATGTACTAAACATGTTGTACATGATCTTCTAGGAAATGATAACGTGTGATTGTGGTGGCGTTTAATTTGGGAAAGGGAAGTTGTTTCCCACCATGGAAAAACTAATTTTAACCATTAGATAAAGTAAAGAACATGCTTTTATCATAGACACTCAACACCAGATTTTTTCCCACACTCACCACTCTCATTCAACACCAGATTTTCTTCCTCTCATTCAAACCTTATTAGCTTAGGAAAATTGATTTTGTATCCAATTTGCTACAAATGACAAATTTGCTACCCAACTCTCTTTCTTCCCGTTTCTGTTTCTCTACAAATGACAAATAATTAAACATAAATAAATTAAAACATAACATCAATGGAGTTTGAGTTTGTATCCAATTTGCTACCCCATACACCATAAAAAAACCATTCATACAAAAATTCCATTGAGTTTGTTGCTTCTTTCTAATTCCTGAAGGCAAATCCCCCAAACTGAAAAACCACACCCAAATCCAATCCAAGTTTTTTTTTTCCTCTTTATTTTTGAGATCCATTTTGGGATAAAAAAAACCATTCATGAAGCCTTTGAGAATCTCAACTCTTTGAGAAAGAACAGCAGAAACAGAAATGAGAAGGAGAGAAAGAAAAGAGAGTTGGGACAGCTACAAGTGGTGGGCCAATATGGATAAAAAAAAAAATCTGGTGTTGAGTGTCTATGATAAAAGTATGTTCTCTACCTTATCTAATGGTCAAAATTAGGTTTCCCATGGTGGGAAACAATTTCCCTTTCCCAAATTAAACGCCACCTGTGATTGCTCCAGTTATGATATAACTAAGATATTTTGGTAATATATGATATAACTATGTTGCTATTTTAGTAATACCAAATTTCTGATCATAACTAATGGAGCTACATGATATAACTATGTTGCTATTCCAAAGCATAGCAAATTGGGGTTATAAGAATCAAACAAAAAGGCAATTTTTGTTTGACCCGTGCGGCAGCACCGGTGTAAGGTCTAGTAAACGTATTGGAATAGTCTTCTTTCACCTCAAAAAACAAATAGTAAAACAAATTAAAATCACTTGCTTCCATTGTCATGTTGAAATAAGTTTCAAGGTGTTACTGAAGAGAGAAGAGAGAAAGCAAAAGAAAGAGAATACACCATATTGGTGGTATTTAACTTGGGAAAGGAAACTTCTTTTCCACAAAAGTCTTTTTTTTACCATTAGATTGAGTAGTACCACCATTGTTATTATAGTCTATCCACACTATATTTTCTTCACATCATTTCTAAACTTAACAACAACAACAAAACACTCTTCTCTCCTTAGAAAATCAAAACAAAACAACATGGAAATCCAGAAAATCTTCATAATCATAATCTTCATCTTCTTCTCTCCTTTTATTTTTAGGGAATCATCTTCTTCCCTCTTCTTCTTCATTTTCATCATAATCTTCATACACATTCATCTATCTTCATCTTAAAATCCAGAAAATTTTCAATTCAATTCATCAATCAACAACAAAAGAAACAAATTTTTTAAAAAGATTAAAAACATAAAAATAGATTGAACCCCAACATCAAAAAGTGAAAAAGTATTACTTCGACCTTCTTAAATCCAAATTGAATTCATCAAATAACAAAACAAACAAAACCCATTGGAAAAATGAACAACCTGATTATAAACTAAGAATAAATAATGAAAGAAAACAAAAGGTTTCGAACTTTAAAGGTGCTAGAAAAATAAAAATTGAAAGCTATTGCTAGGTCGTAACAGTAAAAAAAATCACAGTTTCAATGAAAGCTTGGAAAAATCCAAAAATCACCGTCGTGAGGAACAATTATGATCCAAAAAAATGGTGGAATTTTGAACACCCCACTAACAATTATGATTCACGATGCAAGTGGGTGAGAGAAAGTGGTTGGGGAAGATAGTAAGATAAAAATCTAGTGTTGAGAGACTATAATGTCACCGTTAAATCACAGTGAGGAAAGAACAATCTCATCATATTTTATTTAAGGCTAAAGTGCATTTTCCCCCCCTTAACTTTCAAAAATTTGCAATTTTGACCCCCTAAGTACAAAAACTACAATTTTGACCCCCTAAGATTTAGCCTCATTGCAATTTTAACCCTTTTGGACAATTTTGACCGGTCAATGCATATGTGGCGTGTCACGTGTGTAATTATTTAATTAAAAAAAAATCAAAATGCATATTATCATTTTTTAAATTAAATAAATTAAAATGAAATTAAAAAATTAAAAAAAATCAGAAAAAAATTAAAAATAAAATCCAAATCTTAATCTTTTATTTATTCTTCCTCTCAAGAACAACAACATTTAACCTGCATATGAGAATGAGAGATCATGTACACCAATTGACCCTTATTCTTCTTCCTCTTCCATCTCTTTCTCTGACCATCATCAATTCCAGCAACAAAAACCACCCAATTGACCCTTAATCTTAATCTTTGATGAATTTGTGTTTTGTTATATGGGTTTTGTAATTCAAAACCATCATGAAGGTCCGATTAATGAAAATGAGGGAGGCCCACACCCAAAAAAGGCGGTCGTGCTTCCTTCTGCTCGCTCGTATGGGACCAGAAAGCCGAACATCTCGTCACCGCTTCCTCTTCCGATGTCTCCATCTCGATTCATAACCCTCTTCTTCCTTCTGCTGCTCTCAAGATTCTCTGTCATCACGGTGACGGTGTTACTGCTTTGGCTCTTAGCCCTAATTCCACTTGTCTTGCTTCTGGATCTGTCGATCACTCCGTTAAACTCTACAAGTTTCCAGGTTTCGTGTTGTTTTCTTGTTTTGATTTTTAGGATATTTAATTGGAATTCTGAAATAAAATTGGGGATTTTTGTTTGTAATTTTAATTAATTTATTATTGTATATCGAATGCTATTTGGATGATTTTATGTGCTTGATTTCTAATTCTTTACATTGGTGAAGTAATTTGACTAGCGCCATTTTAACTTTACTATTTCTCAAGGAATATAAGTATGTTTTAATTTTACTTCTTTATTGTTAATATTATTTGTTAATTTTAGTGAACTCTGTATATATTTCAGCAATGAAATTCAGTAATTGTATGGTATGCATATTTGACGCATTGATGATGGTCAGAGAAAGATGGAAGAAGGAGAAGAATAAGGGTCAATTGGTGTGCATGGATCTCTTATTTGGAGGGCCAAATGTTGTTGTTCTTGAGATTGAGAGGAAGAAGAAATAAAAGATTTTATTTTTTTTTGTTACTAAGAAATAAAAGATTAAGATTTTGATTTTATTTTTAACTTTTTTGTGATTTTTTTTATTTTTTTTTAATTTCATTTTCATTTATTTAATTTAAAAAATGATAATATGTTTTTTTTTAATTTTTTAATTAAATAATTACACACGTGGCACGCCATGTAAGCATTGACCGGTCAAAATTGACCAAAAGAATTAAAATTGCAATGGGGCTAAATCTTAGGGGGCCAAAATTATAGTTTTGTACTTAGGGGGCCAAAATTGCAAGTTTTTGAAAGTTAAGGGGGAAAAGTGCACTTTAGCCTTTATTTAATAGTCTTTTAACAATACATGTAACTAGCAGGATTTATTATTGTTTTCTCGATATGTAGTTGTTTTCCTGCAACGACGATGTCAGAAAACTCCACATTATATATTGTATATGTTTTGTAGAGCATTGCAGTTTTAATCCGCTGAGGCTCGATAGCATCATCGCCAAATTTCAAAAACATTTTAAGTTTTAGTCTTCTATACTGATAAAGCAATAGGAGAATTTTCCTTTTGTAATATCATCCATCTTTTTTTCAAATGACTCAGGGTGTCTGTTCAACCCAAATATTCATGAAATCGAGTCACTTAGAATTAGATTGCAGGAAATGTAAATACTTCATAGGCAGGGTTTCCTTTAGTTTTCGCCTCGTCGACATATTCTATTTCGTAAGAACGAAAACACTCTCGCACAATCCTTCAGTGCAGAGATTGTGAGAATCACAAAGCTGATATGGAAAGGCTTCATCCTTTCGACAGATGCAAGGGTCACAACTTTGACACTGTAATCAGGTGAGAGGATCCCATGTCCAACATCAACTAATAATGCAGACGGTTTTCTAGAGTTCATATACCAATTAAGAGCTTGAAAAGAAATTTAGTGAATATTTAAATGTCTAGTTTATAAAGATATTTATATTATATATAAAAATTTATTTTTTTTAATTAAAAATTTGTGAATGTGTTAGAAGCACATATGCATAATGAAAAAACGCATAATTGAACAAAATTTTGAAAAATAAAAATAAAAAATTAGATTGAGTCAAACTATGTTAAAAATTAATTAGATCTTAATTATTCCTCCAAAAAATATTAGAAATTAATTACAAAAATTAAATGATACATTACATGGATAAGGTCAAAGTAATATTTGTAGTTTGATGAGATATTTATGTCAAATAATAAAAAAAATTATAAACAAAAATAACTATTGAAAATTCAAAAATAAAATTATATTGTTATATAATTAAAGTATAAATGTGTACTCCCTTCGGTCACATTTATAAGCAAAAATCAACTTTTTAGACTCATTGAATGTCTAATGTATTTGGTCTATTATACATATGAAATAAATTAATTATTCAATGAATCTTTTTTTTTTTTTTGAGGGATAAATATTCAATGAACTTAAAAAGTAGTTTTTTTGTTTATAATTGTGACCAGAGTATGTGTTTTTGTTTTAATGAAGCAGATCTGTGTAGTTTTTTTTTATGTTAGTATGGTATACGAATAATAAATAAAAACAAAAAATCAATCCTTAAAATAAACACAAAATTAAATCATTTTTAAAAAATTATTAACTCAAATTTTTTTATTGTTACCCATGTATGCATAAAGATGAGAGAATGAAAACTAGGTAAATACAAAATATAGCCGAAGTAAAATACGATATCAATGTGATAATTTTTTACTGCGTTTAAATTGTCGTAATGACAAGAATTTCAAATTTGTCCCAACATTAGAACATTACAAACAAAAAAATATATGATTTTTTGAGAGAAAAAAAAAAAAAAAATATATATATATATATATATATATATATATATATATATATATATATATGATTATTAAGAAAAAAATATCAATTATTTAATACATAAATGATAAATGTAATGAAGGATAGAATTGACTATCATTTTATATTTCTAACATATATAGCATTCTTTATCACTTAACATGTGAGACTCCAATAATCATACTTAATACGTGAAAAATTAAGAAAAATGGATTCAGTAGGCATGCATGTAGTGGCAAAAGTTATCATTTTATTCTAACATATATAGCATTATTTATCACTTAATATGTGAGACTCCAAGAATCATACTTAATACGTGAAAAATTAGGAAAAATGGATTAGGCATTCATGTAGTGGCAAAAGTTATCATTTTATATTTCTAACATATATAGCATTCTTTATCACTTAACATGTGAGACTCCAAGAATCATACTTAATACGTGAAAAATTAGGGAAAATGGATTCAGTAGGCATGCATGTAGTGGCAAAAGTTATTACGCATAAGTCATTTTCTTATGCACCCTGCATAAACACTTCACAACCATTAGATCTGATCGCACTCTCACAATCTGATCGCACACACGCAGAAGCTCATCGTAGCTCCATCACCGACGTGATTCTCACCCTTGCTCGCCGCTCCGACGTGATTTATCCGTCCAGGTTCACGACGAGGTTGCACGGATTTCTCCAGCGATTGTGACGTGATTTTGTTGTGTTTGTGTTTCTTCGTCTTCTCTTCTTCACGTTCTCTATCGCGGTTTCTTCATTCACGATCTCGGTTATCTCTGTCTCTTTCCCTTTCCCTATCTCTTTCTCTGTCTCTATCACGTTCTCTTTCTCTGCAACTGTCTCGATCGTGACCACGGTCACGGTCCCGATCCCGGCGGTCGGAGTAAGAGGGTTTGGGATCGGAGGAGCGGTTGTTGTTATTAGTGGAAAGGAGAAGTTCTTCTTGGTCGCGTTTGTGACCGGCGACTTGATTCTGGCGGCGTTCGAGTGCTTGATCGAGTCTTGAATCCGAGCTTTGCGTTTGGTTTAGGTGACCTTGACACTAGCCGATGGTGGTCGCCTCCTCTACCCGAGGCTGATTTCAGGCGGTTCTGTTTTCAATTGCACCCTGCTGGATCAAAGAAAACCATTAAGTACATCTAATGGTTTTGGAGTCAAACTCACAGAAATCATTTCCACTGCAAAATGGTTTTGGAGTCCAACTCACAGAAACCATTTTCACTGCAAAATGGTTTTGGCATAATGGGCTGGGATTTATGCAGGGTGCATAAGGATTCCTTATTTATGATGACCGCACCCGCATATAGTTGGTTGGTTGTATTATTTTTGATCGATATGCATATAGTTGGTTATTGATGTTCCTTGGTGATTGATATACATGAGTCATATTAAATACAATTGTATATGGTTTATCTAATAATCAAAATTAAATTAATATGATATGTTATTTGAGTTTTCATCCTTTCTTTAATTGAAATTTGTAACACTTAAATTTATAAATTAAAAGTAAACTTTTATATTTTAAATTAAGTTTAAAATTAAATTCTCAAGAGTACCCTAATTTTTTTTTTTATCTCTAACTAGAACAATAACCTTGCTTAGGAAAATTTCAGATTGCAAGAACCTCCTTCTTGTTTGAATTTTCAAATTTTAAAATATATGATTGCCAAAGCTTTTCTCCGGTTTGAATTTCACAAAACTATTAGAAAAATCAAATATAAATCTTGCTTAGGAAAAGTTAATAACAAAAAATAAAAGTTATCAAATAAGATAACAAAAATTTATATCGATGGTGTAAAATAATTAAAATTAAAAGCATTCAAACAAAACTTTTAATCATTTTTCTCCTTCCCTTTTATTTAAACAAGTATTTAGAGTCAATTTTTACCCCATGTCACCCCTCTAAATCGTTTTTCTCCTTCCCTTTTATTTAAACAAATGATTTTCACATCAAATTAGGATTTTCTTTCATGATTTCGTCGTCTTAGTGTGACACTGTTTTGTTTGTCGTCTTTGAGCGGCGTTGTTTTTTTCTTCTTCAAATTGTTAGATCAGCTTCGATCCATTGCAAATTCAACCAATAACTTTGGTATCATCAACGTTGCAGATCAGGATGCATGACTATTCCGGAGACTTTAATATAGTCATATTTGTAGGTTTATGTACTCTGCCAATTTATTCTATTAACATGGATGTTGTGAGTTTGTTCACAAATTCATCTTTTTTGTTTTTAGCAAATTTGTATTATCAATGTACTTTAAAAATTTGAATGAATGAATATCGTCTATTTTTTGTCAAAAACAAAAAAACAAAACTTTAACCTTGTGGTCTATTATCTCTTTAATATCCTTTATATAACATATATATATATATATATATATATATATATATATATATATATATATATATATGTGTGTGTGTGTGTGTGTGTGTGTGTGTGTTACACACACAACAAGATACATTAAATATTTGTAGAAAAAAGTGCTCATTTTTCTATTTGTTGTTATAAAAAAAGTAGATGAAAATATCATCGCTATATACAATACACACACAAGGTAAATCAGAAGTCTTTTAAACAAGTTGCCAATGACTTGAGTAACCTTTTGTATTGTTTACATGCAATTCTATAGGTGTTTTGAGTCTTTTTAGTGAGAAATTATGTAAATCTGAAAAACAAGACATCAAGTGAAGTATCGAAGATTGAAGATCAATGATTCTTAAAAAAATAAAAAATAAAAAGGAATTTTAATACAATAAAAAGTGAAGAAAATTCATTTCAAATTCCAAGGCATTATAAGAGGGAAGAACGCTCGAAAAATGCGGAATTCGCACCGGGGTACTGCCTCATGTGCCCCTGCACTGGTAGGGAATGCAGATTGCTTGTTTTTCAAGTTGTTTTGGTGGGGGAAAAAACCCAGTTTTCTTCTCGTCACATATAAACTATGAAGCCCGGATACTTCAAAATGGATGATGTACCGTATCCTCTGTGTTTCCTGCACCAATATCTTCCCGATACGTATCAGCATAGTATCCAAATATTAAATTATATTTTTTTTAAAAAAACAATTATCCGATACTTTTCGGATACATCTAGGATATGAGGGATAGCCGGTGGAAAACCGATCTGTGCAGGCTAGCTGATGTTTCTATTATATTTGGTATATATGTAATTGACTTAGTAACGATGTTTTCTATTTAGAATATATCATATATGTAATTGACTAATTGTCGCTTTCTTTATTATCAACATTACTTACATTTATATTTCTATTGTGGCCATGTCTGTTTTGTGTCTTTTTGTTTGAGAACGATGTTATTGTTGATTGTTGTGTGAATGTAATTTCATTGTTGTGCATTATTGTTTTTCTATGTCTGTTTGGTTTAGGTTTTGCGCCAATTTTTTTGCTTTTGAGTTTTAGTCCATATTTTATATTTTGAGTTTTAATATGTAGTTTAAATTTAATTTTTTATTGAAGTATCTCAGCCGTATCGTATCTTGAATTTTAAAATTTTCCCGTATCGTATCCATATCGTATCATGTATATGGTCTTCATAGCATATAAGTAATGATGTACTATGAAGAGAAACCTTTGCACACTCTTTTATTCAAGGGTCAAGCATCAAAAGCTTCAAGACAGATGGTCTTTTAGATGAAAATATCATCGCTATATACAATACACACACAAGGTAAATTAGAAGTCTTTTAAACGAGTTGTCAATGATTTGAGTAACCTTTTGTATTGTTTACATGCAACTCTATAGGTGTTTTGAGTCTTTTTAGTGAGAAATTATGTAAATCTGAAAAACAAGACATCAAGTGAAGTATCGAAGATTGAAGATCAATGATTCTTAAAAAAATAAAAAATAAAAGAATTTTAATACAATAAAAAGTGAAGAAAATTCATTTCAAATTCCAAGGCATTATAAGAGGAAAGAATGCTCGAAAACTGCAGAATTCGCACCGGGGTACTACCTCATGTGCCCCTGCACTGGTAGGGAGTGCAGATTGCTTGTTTTTCAAGTTGTTTTGGTGGGGGAAAAAACCCAGTTTTCTTCTCGTCACATATAAGCTATGAAGCCCGGATACTTCAAAATGGATGACGTACGTATCCTCTGTGTATCCTGCACCGATATCTTCCCGATACGTATCAGCATAGTATCCAAATATTAAATTTTATTTTTTTAAAAAAACAATTATCCGATACTTTTCAGATACATCTGGGATACGAGGGATAGGCGGTGGAAAACCGATCTGTGCAGGCTAGCTGATGTTTCTATTATATTTGGTATATATGTAATTGACTTAGTAACGATGTTTTCTATTTAGAATATATCATATATGTAATTGACTAATTGTCGCTTTCTTTATTATCAACATTACTTACATTTATATTTCTATTGTGGCTGCGTCTGTTTTGTGTCTTTTTGTTTGAGAATGATGTTATTGTTGATTGTTGTGTGAAGGCAATTTCATTGTTGTGCATTATTGTTTTTCTATGTCTGCTTGGTCTAGGTTTTGCGCCAATTTTTTTGCTTTTGAGTTTTAGTCCATATTTTATATTATGAGTTTTAATATGTAGTTTAAATTTAATTTTTTATTGAAGTATCTCAGCCGTATTGTATTTTGAATTTTAAAATTTTCCAGTATCGTATCATGTTTCTAGGCTTTATAGCATATAAGTAACGATGTACTATGAAGAGAAACCTTTGCACACTCTTTTATTCAAGACATACGGTCTTCATCCTCCTCTTGTTTTCTAGGATATGTTTTTCTATTGTTTTGTAATTATGAGGAAATTAACGAAGATGAAGATGATGATAGCATCTGCACCATAGAAAGAAAAAAAAACTTTCTGGGAAGAACAAGACCAACTTCTCATCTCAAGGTACTACAATATTAATTTAATTTATATATTTTTTGTTACAATTTAATTTATGTCTACATAAAAGATACACTCATGATCACTAAAAGTTTGACACATTTTTTTCTTTCTCCTTTTTCTTGTTTCCATTTGTAAAGGCATGTGTCGGCGACTGGTGGTGAGTTTTCAAAATTGTTTGCTCAGAGAAATATGTGATCAATTGTTGAATGTGGCTTCATTTCCGGAATTTGCAAATCTAAATTAGGGTAGTTCATCCGAGATTCCATCAGGTATATACATATTTACATGATTCACTTGTTCTTTTACATATGTGATTATTGAATTGAACTTTAGAGGTGAATTTGAGATGGCACTTGGTAACAAAGAACGGGCAAGGATCCTCTAAAGTGAACCTACAATATCGACCTTTAATTTGTTAATTATCAGTGGATATTGCCCACTTTACACTTTAAAATGAGTTGCTCACTTTAAAGAAGTTGGATCCCAAAAAGAACAACGATTAAATAGCCACATTAGAACAGTGATTATTCTTTTTCAATGAATATAAGCAACTTTATATAAAAGCATTGAATTACAAGATATCCTTACATATAACTAACATAGGCTTGAGCCTTCCATATAAAATAAAACTTGACAAAGTCTTCATATATTTTTCCATTTCTCTCATAATATCCTAACCTTACTTTCTCCTTGTATACACAATGAACAAGAAGGGAAACCATATCCCTTTGATGCATATAATAGATAACTTCAAAACCACCATCTTCAAAGTAAATTTTATCTCAATTACACAGCTATGTTAGTGGATGAGAATTAGAGTGTCCAGAAGGTCTTGGTCGCAACTAGGATTTTATCTTTGCCTTGTGATCCAGGCTCTTTATCATAAATAGTAGGCCTCCACCTCACGGCATGAGCAACACGGGCTACTTTGTCGATTACTTCCGGGTTATCCCTCACCACAACGGTGCCTTCTGGCCGCAACATTCGGTCTATTTCGACCATCAAATCAACAAGGTTGCATCTGCAATGAAGTCAATAAGCAATAGGGTGAGCTCTGGTTTTTGTTAAAGAAAGTAATCATAAAACACGTGTATAGAGTAAGGAAGCTTTTGAAAATTGAGATTGAACGCATATATTGAAGGAAGGAACTGGCAATCTAGGAAAATCCTTGATTCATAATGTATTTTTATCAATCATTCTTCCGGTGATGGAAGCTCTACAAATAATATCTATTCAAACTAATGTCATGATCTGATAATCAACTTAATCAAACACCAAGTATAAAAATTTATCGTATGAAGTACTTATATATAAGTTATTTCTATAAATAAAGATAAAATGAAGTCAAATTGTTTTCATATAAGCTATAAGCTGTTTTCATAAGTTATTCAGGAGAGCTAATGGAAATAAGTTGAAAACAGCTTATGGACATGTCATAAGCTATTTCTATAAGATCTCTCTCAAAGAGTCTAACAAGTACTTATATCAGTAGATAAGTTCAAATAAGTCAATCCAAAAGGACTCCAAGTTGAAAAAGTATACCATCAATTTTCATATTAAGATATGAAAATGCCAGCATTTAAAAGCATTAAAATACATTTATATATTATATGAAACAAAAGTGATCATGTTAAAATAAGTCATATATGCAGCGAAGGCATTCATTGCAGATCAACAAGTTAAATTAATAGCCACGAGTTAGTACAGGGGCAGGGAGCAATATTTTCCTCAATCTCTTTCCATTTGTTTGTGCCAACAAATATTTCAAAACAAGCACTGATATCTAAAATTGGTATATACAATCATATCATAATGCTCCCTACGAAATCCTGGACCAATATGGTGACATCAAATTAGAATTTTATTTGGCATAAATACCTGCTTTTCCCGGAGACTGGATCCTTTATAAGTGATTCAATGCTGGCCACATGGATCAGGTCATAGGAGCGGGGATATGTCGAGAAAGGTTCACACCTGGGAACAGTAAACAAACAACTTAGATCTGAAATATCAACCTGTAACAAACTGTAATAAATGTTGAAGTGCAGTGGTAAGGTTTGACCTAAAAAAAAGAATCCTATCAAAAGTCTAAAACAAGTCAAAGGTGAAGTACTTCATGTTCATTTGTCTAAAGAAAAGATAACACTAGAAGCAGCGCTATTATTGTGTGATACACTATTTAGTACAAAATATTGTGAAATAGCGGGTGTGGCAAGCATTATAACACTGTAGCATAGCGGAATAGCAATTCACAAATTTGATTAAGGAAAGCCAAAAGATAAATGCAAAAAAACTAAGAAAATACTTGAAATGTTAAGCTAAAACCCACCAGTCATGATAGACTCCGATAAGACCCCTGTCAAAGATCATGTCAAGAGTGGATGGCTTGCGAAATGGAACTACATTCATTACCCAAACAGGATCAGATTTTAGTGCTGCTGCGAAACCTCCAAAAAATGCATTCATGTCCATGACATTCCGTACGGCCGGAGTCCCCAACTTTATGTTTAGAGAATTCTTATAGTGTGCAACCCTCCTTACCCAACGCCTGGTGTCAGCCTCATATACATCAGCAACATTTTTTAGGAGTGTTGACCTAGGTGGCGGAGCAGTTAGCCTTTCTGGCCACTTAGGAATCGTCCCAACAGCATATTCTCCTTTCACAGAAGATATTCTACTGACACATTTCTTCAATTTGAAGTACCTGCAAAATAGATCATATCAATTTTGGAAGTCCCAAGTAACCACCATGAGAAGTATGTATGCATTAAGTTTTTATATTGAGTCTAAGTCATTCTTAGAAAACTAGATTGTAAGGTAAGAGATGTTACCAGCTTATAAACACATTTTTAGGCCGTATCTTTTTTCAAATATACCCCTTAATGTGTAGAACTATTGGGCTTGGTGCACAGATAGTTTTGTTGGTAGCCTGAATGGATCTTGGATAGGCTTTGATACGATCTTAAAATTTTGGTTATTCAAATAGATAAGCTCTGTTACTCTATATTAGGTTTTTGTAGTTGCAAACAATTAACTATAATAGGTTTCACCTTAGGGATATTCTTATTAAGGTCATATGATACAAAATTTCATTTTTTTAAGGGGTGATACATAAATTTTTAGCAAGCATGGATGTATATATCTTATCAATGTTGGATGTGGAAAAACATAAAGCAAATACAGTAAGAGGAAAATTGAACTCGCACAAGCAATAGCGTACTGGAAATTACCAAGCAGAATTGGGATCATCTGATTCATCACATAACTCAAGACCAAATTCGTTTTGGTTGGGGAGACACAGATCCCCTGTTGACTTCTTCCAGATGACAGTGTTTCCATCTACGGCAATCAGTTCATAACACAAAGCTCTTGCTACACCCTGGAGATCAGACCACTCTTTGTCTTGTTTAGCCCACTGAACAGGTGGGCCAGATACTACTAGATATCCACCAGGGCGAAGTAACCTATCCACTTCAAGGAAATAAGTTGCATCTGCAAGGAACAGTTTTGGCGTTAGGTCAGCTACGTCCATTAAGAACTTCGCAAGATATTGAAAAGGAGAGGTGCAACGCAGAACTTACTGTAGGCTGTAAAAGGAATTAAACAACGAGAGCAGTGGACTAAGTCGAAGCCAAATGCAGGAAATGGAAGTCTGCGAGTACCAAGCATGGCAACAAAAGCTGGTACTCCTCTTTCAAGAGCAAATTGTATCTGTGATTTATGTGAATCCCTTGGAGCAAAGGACATAGTTAAAATATTTTGTGATAGTAAAAATCCTCCAAAACTGGCAACCTGTAAAAATGAGAAATATGTTTCAGTTGCACATTAAACAATAATAAATTCTAGAGTTAAATATGTTTTTGCCTCCAAAATCATCTCTAATTTTGTTTTAGGTACCTGTATCGACATTTTAGTCCCTACTCCCTACATATAACAAAAATGTGTGGTTTTAGTCCTTAATGAGGAACTAAAACTATAAGCATGTGGTTTTGTAATTTGTAGGGACTAAAATGTGGACACAGTACTAAAAATAAAACGTGTAAATCTTATAGCGACTAAATCATATTTGAATTTTGACCCAAAATTCTATCTACTAAGATCTCTAAAGGAAATAGGAAATAGCTCGTACCCCACATCCCATATCAAGAGCAGTCCTCAGAACACCACCATTCATTGGAATGTATTGACCAAGTTTTTCAATATACTGCTCTGCTCCATCTGGAAACATTGTGCCACCTCCAGGGAATATAAAGTGTGGACCTTCAAGTTTCATCCATCCCTGATGACCTTTCCTGTCAGCAATTTTGTTGTGCGGCATGTTGCTGTGCCATATCTACACAGGATACATTCGAACTTTTAGACTGATGTAGATCACAAAAGATAAACATGAACATTATAAACTATTTTATGAAATATTGTTGAAATGCCTAGTCAAATGTAAACGAGAAATAAGTAAGGTATATAAAGAAAGAATGTAAACAGAGGATCTTCAATTACTCAGGATCCATTAAAGCTACTAGCTATTCAGGGCCCTGTATTGGTAATTTGGGGCCTATTTGATTAAAATATTCATTGCTTCACCTTATCAAAATACCAAACAGGATGCAACTTTGTTTTCACCTTTATTCTTCTTTATCATGATTTGTATGCAAAATTGTAAATTCGTTCAACATTTCCTATACAACTCTTTAAAATCAAAAAACAAAATGAAATTTTTGTACGTAAAAAATGGAAATAACAATAACAAATGAAAAAATGGAATGTTTCCTGAAATCAGACAAGCCTTGCTTTGCTTCACTATTGTTTCTTTTTTCTTCTCCAACTTTTTCCTTATTCTTCTATCTCTCTATCACCCTTTCTCACTTCACAGTCACACAGCATTCTAATAGCTGCAAGCCTCGTTTAGCGACAAATTTAAACATATCATCAAACATAAAGGCCTTTCCCGAAACATATTATTACCCATTCCGGAGACAAATGTTTTTGTCCATTGATCAAAATGACTTAGGGCCAAGGTTACCCCAACACTTGGCAGCCATATAATTTGAACAAAGATCACCAATTACCTATAAAAGACATTGCATTTAATATAAAAAAGAAAAAACTAGATACTATGAAGTTAAACCCGACAAAGTGCATGTTTGGTATCACGGTAGATTTACCAAAATCACTGTGGCTTACTGCGATTGTGGTAAACTCAACATGACACCAAACATGACCTAATAATCACATACTAGCAAACTTGCAAACAGATAGTTTCAAACCAAACTAAAACCCACAAAAAAAAAAAAAACCAAAAGCTTCTATTTTCCAAAACCATATTGAGTAGCTAAACATGAAACATACTAGCTAGCTCCCAATGCAAAAAGCAAGCAAACAAAAGAATTCACTAATTCAACAACATTCCTGAACTTCTTGAGCATCCAAAACAATCTCACCCTCCATACCCTATGTAGCATTGACACTACTTATTGTTGACGAATATGGTGTCAGTCATGTGTCCAACACAAAACATGTGACTAAATTCAATCACTTCCATTTTCTTAAGATATGCTTGGATTCAGGATTTTGGTGAAAACGGGACGGTTTATTTTTACTTTCTAAATTAAGGAAGCTATAAAGGTGTTTCTAAAAATGACTTAAGTGCGATTAGATGTTATAGTATCATCCTTCATGTTATTTTTTCATTTTTTTTTTAAATCTCAAATATATACCAAGTATAGATTTAGCCCTTCAACCACTCCCATCCCATCCAAACCCGCATTCAAACACACCCTTAAATTATTAAAGTGTCGGTGTGGAGTCGAACAACAACATGTGTTAGACACAAAACAAAACTTCAATTTAAATTGTCGGAGTTACTCAACATAAAAGTGAGAGCTCCCTATGCAAAAAGCATGCCCAAAGCACCAAAATTCTAACAAAATAATTCAGTATTTCACCAACATTCCTACACTACTTGAGCATCAAAAACAGTCTCATCGTTCATACCTTACCCTATATACACCGACACTTCAAATCAAAGACGTGTCTAGTACTCAACACGAATCACATATGATTACATTCAAAATAAAAAATCCAAAATTGGTATCCGGTCTAAGGACCGACTAATCCAGGGATCGATTCCACCATTCACTAGCTGGGACAATTAAAACCGATTCAAGGTTGATCATTACATTCAATTACTTTCAAATTTAGAAATCATATTAGTATCAGTACTTCATAGCTCATACCTTATGCAAACTCTCCGGCCACTGCACTGAAACCTTATAACCACTCGGCGGCGGAACAAGACAAAGAACAGTATTCTCCACAGGCGGACAATGTCTCTCTCTATAATAATTCATCTCTCTACTCAACTGACTATTCAACCTCGGATTCTCACACGGCATATGATCCACAGCATCAGCAGGACAAGCATCAATAACTCTCTGTCCTACTTCAATCGCCGCCACCAGACGCAGACGCTGCTGTGGATCAGAGCCTGACATCAGCAGCGTCTGCCTCCCTGAGGCGGCGAGTGAATCACCTAAGGAAGTGAATACGAAAACAAAGAAAAGAAACACTAAGCCGAAAAACGCGGCGGAGATTAAGTCTATGAGACGCCAGTGGCGAGGGTTGTAGTTGTTGATGATGTTAGTGATTGTTGGGGTGCGTTTAGAAGGTGGGAGGTTCACGTGACCCATTGATTTGGTTTTTTTGTTAGTGTAAGATGAAGGATCTGAGATTTTGAGAGTGTAAAGTGGTTTTGATTTTTGTGTGCATGTAATGTAGAAAGGATTTGTTGGTGACAGAGATTAGATTCTGAAGCAAGTAAGATAATACTCCACTGAGTATTAAGAAGTTAATTAGGAATTTGTGAAATAATTAAGAAGTGTAAAGTGGAGTATTAAATTGTGTTGAATCTGTTGACGGTGTAAAATAATTTCTACTGGTGTGGAAAAAGGAAGAGAAGGGAAGATTCTGTTTGAAGGAAGAGACCGTCAGACCAGCTGTAATTTACGCTACTCCATCGGGGTCGGGGATGTTAGATTATCCAATTAATTATAGTTTAATTAATTTGATTTTTTCCCCTACAGAAAATTCATTATATTTACATCTTTTCTAGGGGTTATTATATTTACAAAGATAATTTAGTTGATAACTTATCTGACAACCATAATTTATAAAGAAAAAGTAGTTATTTGTACGTAAACTAAAGTAATAGAGAGATGCAAAAAATAATGTGAGTATGAAAGAGAAAGTTGTCACAAAAGCCGTAAAAAAATAAATGTTCAAATATCATTTTTCTATTTACAAATTACATGAGATTGATTTCTATGTGCCGTGGACAACATAAATTCTTTACACCTACACTCAATCAAATAATAATAGGTACATTTCTAAGAAATTTTAGATATCATACTTATAAAGTGGTGTTCCGATCTCAAATATAAAAAAAATTAAATAAATCGAACCATGTAGATATGTCTCAAACTTTTAGCTAAATACATCAACTTTATTGAAAGAAAATCATATGCATCAAGTTTGTTTGGCTATTTTTTGTTTATATTTAAAGTTGGAGTATTATCAATGACCATTCATACAATGGTTTCATTGGATGCATCACTAAAAAGGTTGCAATGTCTATGTATTCACAAATTCAATCATATTCATATTATGTTAAAGAATATATAACTTAGAGCTTGTCACTTTATATCTCAATTTTATCCCTACAATTTTAATTGAAAAAATAAATATTGATTAAATGCACATTTTTTTTATGTTTTTTCATATTTATTAACTATTCTCATCGTTAATTTTATCAAACACTACAAATTCAATAAGTTAATTTACTCACCATTAACTATAAGTTAGTTTATAAACTTATTCACTGTAAGTTCATCCTCTATTATTAGGTATCTGATATTATTTTTTTACCATTTTAGAATATCTTAACTTAATACTAAAATAGTATTGACGTGCATTTGATTCCATCGCTGGACATTTTGTCCAAAATGTGTTAGCTTAGCGTAAAGTTGTGGGTTGAGATTTTAATCATTAGAGAAGCAATTTTCAAATGTAAAACATCAGGAGAACAAGTGAAGTGGTATTTCAAGATGTCCAAAAAAAAATACATTTTCTGTATATTGTCATTACTGCCGATTAATAGATAAGTAGTAGTATGAAATGACAAGCAAGTTTGGTTAGATTTGGTTTCAAAGAGACCCATTCATAGCTTATGAGACTATAATAAGATTGAAGACTCGTTATTATACAAATAAATAGCAGATAAAAAACCTTTGGTCTCAAATAACAAATAAAAAACCTCTTCAAAAACATAAAAAACAAAAAAGACTCATTTTCATCTGTTTGGTTTGGTCGGTCGGTTGGGTGAGGGATTGGACGAGTTGGTACATGTGTGGGTCAGGCAGGACCTGGATGAATCAGTATTTTAGGCCAGAACAAGAAAAAATTACAAATTTTTTATGCAAAATACACAAAGTTGGGTATTGTTCCATCATATATTTGTGTGTTTTATTTACGGTTTGAGTCAAATTTGAATATTAATGGCTTGAGTTACGTGAATCTGAACCAACCCACAAAATGTTTATGTTTATAACCCCAACCTACGAGCACCTGGCTTTCTAGAACATGGTTGGTAGCTTCTAAGCAGATCAACTGATTTGATACGCATGATGAATTAAATCATCGTTAATCAAGACATGATAATTGTGTGGAATATGCTACTGACATTGATCATTTTATCACTAGGGACAAAGGAAGCAGTTAGTTGTTAGATTAATATTTACTCCTTCATTTGAATTTAAACTTGGAATATGATATCACTCTTTTACGTATTTGAGCTATTATTCATATCGACGTGGACAGACTATCATGAGATTTTAGCCTAGCTCGATTAAATTTAGATGTTATTAAATATAGGATAGTTCTTCTCATTGCTTGAAATGAACCAACATTATTCATTCTAAATTTGACCTGAATATAAATAATGTTGGGGTTCCACTCTAGGGACATAATATCTCTAATGGCATGTACCATTGATCGATCAGAGTGTGCCATATGACACACCTTTTAAAAAAAATAAAAATAAAAAAGCTTTATGAGAAAACAAAACCAGGGTTCCTCTTCTCCCTGCCTCCTACATCACTTTTCAACTCATCGTCAACTTTCCTCCCTGCTTCCTACATCACTTTTCAACTCATCGTCAACTTTCCTCCTCCACCTGTCGCCTCCTCCCTCCACCACTGTTCTGCCATAGGCCACCATCGATTCATCCTCTTACCTTCACAATCTCTTTTCAAATTTGATAAATTGATTAGGAATTGATTTAGGGTTGTTATCTCTTGAGCAATAGGTCAATTTGGCATTGGCGAATTATGACAAAATAGTGGTCAAATTATTATAATAAAGTTGCAGAGAATGGCTATAGTGAAAAAAGTTGTAGGGATATTATGGGTTGATTTGGGATATGAGATTGATTGAGGTATTGTTAGAGCCTATAGAGAATTGATGTCATGATGCGGGACCGCAGAGGGAGGTGGCAAATTACAATTTAGGCACGTAGGGAGAAGAGGAACGTGCGTTCCTGGTTATGTTTTCTCATGAATTAGCTTTTTTCTAAAAAAAAACAAGGGTGTGTCATGTGGCACACTCTAATTGGTCAATGGCACACGACATTAACACCATTATGTCACTGCCCAAGGATTTGGGCTAAAATCCTATCCAAATAGCCTTTATGAGGGCAAGAAATCCTCCGAACTGGGGGCCTAACCAGCAAACACTCAACCTCAAGCAGGATATCTTAGTCAACAGAGGTCACTAAAGTTCCACCCACAGAACAGTACAAATTAATCACTTTTTATCTCATTTTTTGATACCTATCATGGTGGTGATACAATAACTCCAACAATTATGTCAAAGCTCCCTTCTGACAGAGTAACAATACATAAAACAGAAAAGGAAATGGAGATCTAGTGACGGGTTATTTAACCTATGAAAGAGTATATACAAAAAGCAACCATAAAATATCGTTAAATGTTGTACAAGATACTATTTGCTGCAGCCTTGATTCAACCAGCCATAAGGTAGGGAAATCTTCTTCAAACTTTCTCTATTGTAGTTGACAATGAATATGTAAAACAGTAACCTCAGTCCTGTTGTCTTCAATCCATAATCAAAGTTTCCTTGATGCCCTAATATTGAAGTCATGTTTAATAAGATTTGATCTCAGCAACATGGAACGAACATCACGGTCAAACTCCCTTCCAGTTTCTAGAACCCTTTGAAAGGTGGCATTCCTTTGGTCTGCATGTCGTGCATACAATATTTTATTGTGTGAATCAATTCGAGCCTGCACAGATCCAAAAGTTTCATAAATTAGAAGCTGTTCAAGTCCCAGACAGGCTTTTTTCTTATACTATACGATTTGTATAATTTTCTATAAGATAGCCTGGTTGAACTTGTAAGCACAACAAACAATGCATAGTAACTCATATCGGACCTGTATTTGATTATCAGTAATCAATGCTTCAAGTTCTTTCTCAATTCCAACAACAGTTGTCTTGAATGCATTAGCCATCATATTCAAATCAACAGACACAAATGGGAGTGTATACTGGATAAGGGCTTTGTGACGAATTTGATCGTAAAGTGTTTCAACATGATCATGCAAATGTATATCCAGCGACAGATTTGATTTGAGGTTCCCAAGGTATTCCAGACAGGAAGCATAGTGGCTGCAAAAAAAAAGAAACGAGATCAATGTTTACGTATACAGAGACAGAGATGTCAAACAAACAATGTGTGCATAAAACAAATAATTTGAGCAAGATAAAAGCTGTAACAAATCCATTAATACCAATTACCGATTCAACAAAATTCAATCAAATTCCGGTTTTGAAATGTTTTAATTTACTGAGCACAAATCAAAAGGACAACAAATAAAATAACTAACCCCATAAATCAATTAAGTCTAACTGTTAGTGTCTAATGAATTCATGACTATACTCTCGATGTGAATATTCCAATTCTTTTCAATTCCGGTCATTTTTACGGACAAGCAGCTTAGTACCATGCATGAAGAAATACCCAGTGCAATTCCACCAAACCAAGACTCTCAATTTTACCTTTGATTCAGTTAAACAAGAAAAAAATTGTGAGTTTAGTGAGCAATGCTACATCGACCATCTTAAGTAAGAAAAGAAATGAGAGACATTTGATAGAACCATATGCCTAAACTACATGATGGAAGTGTATTATATACATTGTATTTACAGTTATCCTAATTACCATAATCACATGTACTATACAGCATACAACTACCCCAAATATTTTTTTTTTCTTTCTAATAGACGACATAAGCGAACAACAGAGAAAACAAAAAGAGCACTTGCACCCGCTTACCTTGAGTAAAAGTCATTTATCAGTTCCCTTACTTCGGGTACCAACTCTAAGAAATTGCGGAAGTTGGAATTGTCTATAACTTTACTCTGCCAAGAAATAAAAACATGAAGACAATGTCACCAATATCTCTGAGTAGTCATTAAGAAGAATAATCGTCATGAAAATACAATGGATAACTTGCCTTTAACTCTGCCCTATCAAATGTTGCAAGTGCACAAAGTCCTCCATATGTTGCAACATCTTGAGCTGCAATTACTTCATTATAGGTACTACCCAGTTCTGGGCCTGCTTCTAGAAACTGCATTAAATAGCAGAAACGTGGTTGCCAAAGAAATGAAGTCAATAGGTTATCATGCATCAAACAATGATAAATAAATGTTGAATCCTCAAACTCCAAATAGAATGTTTCATAGATCAAGCAGTAATCCCTGAATAATCCAGTAGTTTGAGCAGAATCTGATTAGAGAGAGAGAGAGAGGGAACCAACCTTTCGAGCAGCAAGCTTATACTTTTTGGCCTCTAGATTTGCCAATCCTGCGGCGCATCGTAGCTTGGAAGTTATTATGGGGTCAAGGGCATCAGTTGCCTGCTCTGCCTTGTTCACATAGCTTGAGACATGAGAAAATTGACCCATCTCAATGCTGACTAGAATTGTACTCAAACACATATGAATTATATGCTTTGATGTAGTGCAATAATCCCGGGTACGAACATAACTTTTAAAAGCATCCCCTAGTAGACCATGAGAATAGTAAAAGTCTCCAAAATCATTGTATCCCATTCGTATGCTTTCTTTAATTAAGTTTGTCTGAAAAAAATAAAAGAAATCTTGAAAGAGAGACAAGTATAAAATAAACAGCAATTGTAATTTAATTCAGGTAGTTGGAAAAGGAAAAGGAGAAAGCAGGTCATATTGAAGTATCATATAAGACGAGACAGTCCCATCCCAGTATAAAACCTATTCATGTAGCTCAATATTTTTTATTCTTATTTTTGGATTTGGGTGGAATCTGTCTAGCTTCTTTACTATGCCAATTATGGAAAGAAACACTTTCATGTGTCACACCTAAAACCTGTACCTGGTTTGTATGAAAAAATAAAAGAAATCTTTAAGGAGATACAAGCATAAAATAAACAGCAACCGTAATTTAATCAAGGTATTTGGAAAAGGTAAAGCTCCAATGGGACATTAATTCAGAATTCACAACCATATCAAATAATAACGTCGTGACAATATAGTCTGGCATAATTCATACATTTCATTCGAGCACCAAAACAGTAACCAATATAAGATGATGCCAAATTTCCAGCCTGAGAGCACTCAATTGCTAACAACAATCATCTAGCCTCAGAAGTTCACAGAACATGGTACACACAACTATCTGCGGAACCCTTTCTCGAACCACACAACTATTTAACACAACACCAACTCTATGCCTCTCGAGCTACATACATAACCCACTACTAACTGCCATTAAGTATCAAAAAGCATGGAGAACGTAATGGATTGATACTCAATACAAACGAAAAGCTAAACCTACAGCACAACTCACAAGGTTTCTAAATGTGCACAATTCCATTCAATTCAATACAAACAGACAAAACCAGAAGAATCAACAAAACAAATGTTATGGTCAAACAACAAAATCCATCCAATAGCAATACAAAAATTGAAAGTATCTGACCTTACAAAATAGTTTGAATAAACAAATCAGGATTTCGGATCCTTCAAAATAAGGGGGTACTTAAGCACTCTAGAAGATGAAGTTCAAGTTATGCTAGTTAACACTTGATTTTCTAATAAAGATACATACTAAACATTTAATCAAACCCCAGCAAATTAACAATTTATAATACATACACCTATTCGGATCCCATAGGTTATAAACTATTTTCATAAGCAATCTAATGGATCACCTAAAATAATTCAATCAAATCATACTCTAATTCATTTCATGATGAAAACTTCTTAAAATCAAACTATAAATTTATAAATTTGCCGAGAAAAAAAAAAACAGAATTCTTTTTCTCCGTAAACAATAACAATAAAAACCCAAAATGATGAAAAGAGAAAATTACCCTATAAGCATTAAGCTCATTCTCAAGCCTCTCTTTCTTCTGCTCCATCTTCCTCTCAACCCCATCACACCAACCCAAATCCATCTCATACCCCTCACCCAACCTCCCATCAATCTTCGCCACAACTTCCCTAAACAACTGCGTATTTTCTCCTTTCTTAATCTCATGATACGCCAATCGAAGAGCGTCGAGCTGAACAGTAGCGTTCTTGCTCTTGTTCGCGATGAAGAGTAACCGCATGATCTTTGTTCGACCTGAGTAGAGAGAGGAGTAAGCTTCGATGTCGAGTTGGTCGCCGCTCATGATTGCACGACGGTTAGTACGGTTGTTGTCGGTGTCTTCGCCGCCGTTGGTGTAGATTTCGTCGATCATTGGATTTAAGGTTTCGTCGTCTGCGTCCATGGATTGGGATTAGGGTTTCTCTGATTTGAGAGTGATTGATTATGTACAGAGATTCAATTGCTCGGGTATTTGTTTGTCCTTCATAGTGTGTTACTTCTCTACACATTAAAATATAGTTTAAATCTTAAAACATCGGAGAACCATATCTCAATTGACGAAAATATCAAAATTGTAAAGTTAGAGTGTGATCAAAATTAAACCCCGATTTCCCTATTTACATGTGTTTTCAAGTGATTAATGTCATTTTGTTTAACTATGCAAAAAACCGTCATAGAAGAGTCCAACTAAGTTGGAGCTCTAGCAATCACAAGCGGCGAACTCAATAAATATTAATAAAAAGTATAGACCGAAACTCAATGAAAGTAATTAAAGAGAATGAAATGTTAAAGTACTCTTGAAACAGAGTCGTAAGTGTAATCACTATCGGTTTTTGTGGATTGTTGAATCTTCAATTTTTGTCTCGTATTCTTAGATGGATATTTAGTAAAATAAAATAAGTTTATTGGTCGGTGCTACAACAACCTCCTCTATAGTTTTATCTTTGGCATTTTGTCATAGTCGTTGAAGCAAACAATAATTTTTCTTCTGAAACCACAAGGTTAAACTTGAGCAAATCACTTGAGTTCTTAACAAGAGTACTCATTTCAAAATATTTTCATGATGTGACTCAAGATTGATATGAGAATCACAAAAATCCTTATATTATGTCTAATGAAATTATGTTTCTTGATCAACTTTATCTATTTCTTAGCTCGGTAAAAGAATCAGAGAGTTGTCTCCCACAAATTTTCTACATGTTTCATCAACCTCTTCAAAATTATCAATAGAAGTAACATTGACTATTTATCAATTACATCTTCTGTCAAAGGATATTTACTTGGTAACATAACTTTTATATTTTTTTCTACCTATTATGGAGATTTTTTTAGACCAAAGGTGCTTTTGACATATTTTATTTCTTCAATGGCTTTGTGCTATTTTGTGCACAACAATTATCCAAAGAATGACTATTAGAATGACTATTAGAATGACAAAGCGAGCAACATAAACATTAAAAGTATAACCATCATATTCAATAAATAGATGAATCCAAACAATTTGGCTTAAGTAGTTAATAAGCTTCACCAAAGGAAGAATCGTTCGGAAGAATCTGAGTTTGATTCATAGATTGAACAACTTTATGACGGACTATATTTGCCTCACGCCAAACTCATGATTATCAGGGATCATTTCTCTGAGAACTGGATGGTTAACACCAAAAAGAAGAAAAAACCAAACATAAATTCCAAATCAATATCCACTAATGTTTTTTCATAATGTTCAAATTTCTTGCTACAAATAGCTTCATCTAAGGCAATAATAATATCAATATCTTTTGAGATTGCAAAAATAATCCATGGCTTCAATATTCAAGAGAAAGAAAGAATGTCCATCAAAGCCTTACTCATGATGTTGAAAGTCAATTAGCGAATTTTCACCTTTAGTCATCGTTCAAAGAACGTGCCCAAGTAGAGTTAATAGAGCTAATAATGTTGTTGCACATTTTTCAATGTCAAAAGGAGTGCAAATATTATTTTATGATGTCTTTGAAACATTTGTTGGCCTCACTGTATCTAATTGTGTATGCATGCGCATCGCAATTCTCAATGTATTTTTATTTATAAAAATAGTGTAAAACATCAAAATTTCTGTGTGAACAAGGAAAAAAATATTAATTAAAAATATTATGTCAATAAAATAATTAATTATTATATATATTTTACTATCACAATCAAAATCGATTCACTTATTTAACTTAATTAATAAGTAATATAATAGAAACTTTTTAATTAAAAATAGGGTTGAAAATTGACATTTCTCATTTTAAATTGGACTATCATAAATATTTTACTATCTCGGTCCACTCTCCCGCTATCTCTGTTCATTTGAGGTCGATATTTCATCCATACCAACTGTCAACGCGGCCTAGAAACCCAGATTATGCCATTATAGTCCAGGGAAAAGTTTTTTTTTTTTATTTTATTTATCAAGAAGGAAATGTGGTCCGAGATCAAACCATCATTTGACTACCTCAACTATAGGTCTGGGGGACAATTGTATTGTACTTATCCAGGTCTAACTCAACAATGAAATGGATTACCACAGAGTAACTAGCCCATAGACGATGTAATGGACACATTGTATGGCACATCCATGCATGACATGTGATAAAATCAAAATCGTGCGATGAAGATCATATCACGATATTTTCTTAACTGTCCATATTAGGTTTTGGGTTATAAAACCTAACCCTTCTCTAGCAACAACTAACTTGTGATTCAAGTACATGATTCATAACCCTAAAGGCCTCACACTTACACTTCTTACTTAGTTGATTGTCATAATGTCTGTGTAGGTACACCATCCTTTCTTTGGAGCAACCATCATCGTCAACAACGCAATCATCTCTCAGGCTGTCAATCTAAGTCTGATAATATTGGATATTTGTATGTTGGCCTCATTATTGCTAAAACAAATATTCATGCAAGATGTTGGATAAGATGTTCCAACAGGTGGGTATGGTTCAGTGTGCCCTGATTTTGTGTCTTGCATCGCTTTCTTGGATGTATTATTTTTGCGTGAGATCACTGAATATTCTCTGAAGATTTGATTCACGTGGATTGTTTCCCAAGAAGCGTGTTCCTAGAAGCAAGGAAAGTCGGTTTATACTTAGCTTAATTCTTAATAATGTTGTTGCGACATTTAAGGAAATAATATATTTGCCTCTAGAATATTTTGGAGACTGAATATATGATTTGGTCTGCTGATTTTTAGCCTGTGATGAAAAAGCCCATGCTGTTGAATGACTATATAAGGAAGACTCAGATCCTAGTTTTATTCATCAATTCAATAGTATTTAATAGTGTCTTTTAGGGTTTCGACTTGTGCTTTATTTGTGAGCCTTTCTTTGTATCATCTTGACGCACTTAGCATGACCTATAGTCGAGTTGTATTGGATCAAAACCATCACTTTATATAAAAGTCTTATTAGGGTTTTGAGTCCATGTTATTTGTGAATCTCTATGGAGCTTTTAAGCAAAGGTTAGGTTTTGTTTATTGGAGTGTGTCTCCATTTTGATTGTATTTGTTTAAATCACAGGACTGTGATTGATTGAGGGAAAGTGAGATGGGATCCCTAATTTGAAGTCAATACGGGTAGTGGCTAGGTGATAAGTTGTAAACTTGGAGTTTGATGAGAACTTAGAACTAGGACTACACTTGTGGATTTCCTTCCTGCTTGGTAGCCACATAGTATGTGTGTTTGTTACCGAACTGGGTTAACAAACCAACTGTACCTTTTACTTTTTTGTCCTTTATATTTTCCTTGTTGTGTTTGTTTTCTGCTAGCTTGATGTTTAAACATTAATCTCAACATTCTGTTTGTGTATGATGTTGAAACATCGTATAAAACATTAGGAAGCTAGCGTGCCGGAGTTTCAGAGAAGGATCACAACTGTGCATCATAACCCATTGACGTGCCATATGATGTGCTGATGGTTAGTGATTTTCTTCATCGGCCTTTTAGTTCCAATCGAGGGAGGCGGTGGGAGGGATAGCTATGAGGGAGATCAAGGTGAGGTGAAAAAAAGAAAAAAAGAATAAGAGTGGTAGAGAGCGTGAGAAAAGTTATTTTGAAAAAATTTAATTGTATAAAATATGTCACCTGTTTAATTAATCCAACAATTGAGGGTTTTGTCGTAGGGATGACTATAAGCATACTCATTATCGATGATCTAAATCTTTGGTTCAATGGGAAGAATCCTAGGTAATTTAAATGTTGACTCGGATGTATAGTTAAAGTCTAACCATGAATTATTCTAATCATGATTTAAATTCGGATATTCTTTTGATGTTCAGTGAATTTATTAATCATTTAAGCTAAAATACCTGGTAAACTGAGTGAGTAAAGAAATAGACAAATATTGTTACACTTCATATATACAAGGATTTTAAAATGCAAGGTGAATGAGCCCATACTAGGGCTGTAAATGAGTCGAACCTGTCTGAACTCGACTCGATTCGATAAGAATGTGTTCAGCTCGAAACTCGACTCGAGTTCGAAACGAACTATTTTTTTAACTCGAGTTCATCTCGTTTAAAGTTCACAAACAACTCGGTTCCACTCATTAGGTTTATCTCGTTTACTCGAATTGCATGTTTCACAAGTTTTTGACCTTTTTTTTTTTTTTTTTTAAAAAAGTATAATTTTAATAAAACAAACGTGTCAACCACAATTAGGTAGAATATAGAAAGGTAGTAGCACTTTAAATTTATCACTGTAGCACATTCTACATACTACCTGTATAACATTTGCTTTGTAATTGTGATGCACTTATCTTATACACACCACCACTCTCTGATATCTTCAAAACTCCGTGATGTGGGACTATTTTAGTGTACATGTTTGTTTAAAAGACTGCAAAAAGTGTTAGTAATTTTTTCCCTCTCTCTATTATTATAATTTTCTTTAACTTTTAATCAAATTAGTAATAATTCCAATGAAAAAAGGACACAATTATTATAAGCTAGCAATAAATTATACATATTATATATATATAAAAAAAACACAAACACATACATACATACATATATATATCGGTCTGGTTCATAAACCAAATAAGTCGAATCATACTTAGCTCAAGTTCAACTCATTTGGTTCGTGAACCAAGTTCAACGAATCAATTATCGAACCGAATCTCGGACTATTTTTGAGTTTGTTCGGTTCATTGTCAACCCTAGCCCATAGTAATTTGAAGTTCGGTCTAGAGATAAGTAAAGCTGATAAAAAATTATTCTAAGAAATTGAATTCGTATTTTTTCAAATAATTGGTGAAACTCACTAGACGCTTGAGCCCGATCATTTGGTTTGCGGGTCTTCAAATTTGTTATTTATGATTTGTTGTTTGACCTCCGAAGAAGAAAGATAAAGAAAATAGTTAATATATTAAGTACATTGCATGTATATTTTTAATATAGAAGAAGAAAGATAAAGAAAATAGTTAATACAATAAGTGCATTGCATGGATATTTTTAACATATATTATACATTATATGTATTTGTTTATAGATAAGAATATAATTAAGGATCTTTGGGAAAAAATATTAATTAGAAAATTTTGTGCTTTTCCAATAATTGACAAATTTAAAATACAGTTTTCTAAAACTTTTATATTTGTACTTTTGCAATTATAGACAAACTTAAAATACAATAATCTCATATTTTTAGAAGTTTAAAATAATTTTGAAAATCAACTTAAATAATATAAACTATTGTTTTAATTCAAATGGTTGTTGAAAATTATAATTACATATTATTTAATATATCATATAAGCAACACAAAAAATCTGCATCAACGGATAATTAATTAAAAGTAAAAAGGAACACTATATTTGATTCAATAAATAAATAAATTGAATAACAAGAAGAGATTGTCACTGATTGAGAAAAATGCATACTTTTTGTTTTATAAATTATATATTTTTTTTTTGAAAAATTATTCTTGATCATTTTTTCTTACGTGAGTTTTGGTCAAACTTATAAATAAAATTGATATTATTTGTTTGTTTAATTGTTTCTAGAAAGAAAAAAAATTCATCACAACATAACATTTTCAGTGTGATATATGGTAGATTCAATCATGTGTATTTTGCCCCATATACAAATGCTGATTAATAAACCGTGTATCTAACCTTTGTTTTTTACGATTACCCTCATTACTTTTTTTAATACCATTTTTAACATGAACTATACACTTCATCGAAATTAAAAACATGAATGATACCGATTCCCCATTTTTTCATATAGAATTTTTTTTAAGCCCATTTTTTTTTATATAGACATTTTTTTAAGTTGGAGTCATATGTAGTAATTTTGTGAATGCAAATTCAAAGAAAAATAACATGGGAAATTTTTTATTTTCATTCATGCATCGATACATATTTTACAGCTTCCACACTGATTATAAATTCGACAACTTCTTGTTGGCTTGAACATATCAAAGAAACTTAGATCCTAGTTTACCAACAACAACATTAATATGCAAGAATTCACAGTTGTAATTGTAGGTGCTGGTCCTTCTGGCCTAGCAATTTCAGCTTGCCTAACACAGAACTCCATCTCTCATATCATACTCGAAAAAGAAGATTGTTGTGCTTCTCTTTGGAGAAAAAATGCTTATGATCGTTTAAATCTTCATTTGGCTAGTGAGTTTTGCTCTTTACCCCTCATGCCTCACCCACCCTCAGGACCAACATACCTATCCAAAGACCAATTCCTTCAATACATAGACAAATATGTCGAACATTTTAACATAAAACCTTGCTACTGTCGCATGGTTGAATCCGCTGAATACGATGAAGTTGGAAACAAATGGAGGGTTCAAACAAAGAACACACAAGACGACACATTGGAGGTTTATGTGTCGAATTATCTTGTGATTGCCACTGGTGAAAATAGTGAAGGTTATATTCCTAATGTGCCTGGACTAGGCAACTTCGAAGGAGAGGTGATGCACTCCAAATACTACAAATCTGGTTCAAAATACGAATCAAAAAATGTTTTGGTAGTTGGGTGTGGTAACTCAGGAATGGAGATTGCTTATGACCTCCACAATTGGGGTGCTAGCGCTTCCATTGTCATTCGAAATCCGGTAATTTTTTTTTAACTTACTCTTTTAATAAACTAACAGTAACAAAACATAATCACTCACTTTTTGTACATTCATATGACACATGATGAATTACTTTAAACATGTCTCACATATGTATAATATCATTTAGATTGAAAGAACAAACAATAGTTTTTTTTTTTTTTTTTATCACTTATTTTTATTTTATCCAATTAACACTCACTTCACTCACACAAAAAATAGACTGAGTTAGACTCTATACTTTAACTCCATTGCATCAATATTATTTCGTGTGAAAGCATGAGTAAAATTTTACATAGGTGTATACAAATTAAATTATATATATATATATATATATATATATATATATATATATATATATATATATATTCTAATGAAAAAATAAGTGTGTATTGGGATATTAATTGTTTTTTTTTCGTAGCTGCATGTCTTCACTAGGGAAATGATTCACCAAGGAATGCGTATGGTGAAGTATTTGCCGGTTCATATTGTGGATACATACATTACTCTTTTGGCAAAACTAAAATATGGTGATCTGTCTAAATATGGAATTTATCGTCCCAAAGAGGGACCTTTACATCTCAAAAATATTACAGGAAAGTCTGCCGTTATTGATGTTGGAACCATTGGAAAGATTAAGGAGGGTGCTATAAAGGTAAATTCATTTTTATACTTCATCCGGTCACATTTACAAGCAAAAAATATATTTTTTTAGGTTCATTCAATATCTAATGTATTTGGTCTATATACAGACTAAATACATTTTATATTCAATGAATCTAAAAAGTATTTTTTTTTTGTTTATAAATGTGACCAAATGAAGTATAATTTTTTTTTTTTTTATCAATATAACGTTAAAGCACTAATATAAAATATTTTTGTGTTTGGATGTACCAGGTTGTTCCTTCAAATATAACCAGAATTGAGAAGAAGAAAATTGTCTTTGAAAACAATGTAGAAAGAGAGTTTGATGCAATTGTTTTTGCTACCGGCTATAAAAGTATAGCTAATGGATGGCTCAAGGTATAAAAGTTCTTATTCTTGATAGAAAATTAATGAACCAATCTTATTGGTAATTTGCAAATTAATAAGATTATTGTTTGATATTTGCATTTTTGAAGGACTACAAATATGCTCTTAATGATAAAGGAATGCCTAAAAATGCTTTCCCAAAACATTGGAAGGGGGATCGTGGATTGTATTGTGGAGGACTTGCAAGGAGAGGCTTATGGGGAGTCAAAGTGGATGCTGAATCAATTGCTCAAGACATCAACCAAAATCTTAATCTACATGATTAATGAATTGAGTTATGAATAGTTGTAGTGTGTTATGTAAATAGAATAAGTACTTAAACTTGAGAAGCTTGTCTATTGATAAGAACTTAGCAGTGTAATCTCAAGTTAATTATTAAGTCCAAATTTTGTTGAAGACATTGTAAAATAGTCGTTGGTGTCATTTTAATAAATTTTTTCTCTATTAAAAAAGTTACGATGTGAACTTTTATATGGTGTATTGCTTTTTGAAGCCCAAATTTTCACTCAAAAAATACATTTTGTGTGTGTGTTAGATTGTAATTTTTATGAGAAATTTAAACTAGTTTTTATCTAGTAGCTTATTATTACTCATTCATTTTTACACTATCAATATAATTAATTTTATGCAAGATTTTTGAGAGGTAATTATATGTAAGTTAATCATTTATATGAAACAAAAAATTATTATAAAATATAAATTTATTTATGTCATTTTATATCCACCCGTTAACCAAACTGCCACCACTTTACGTGAATTTTCCATCTTATTAACTATCAAAATAGTGAGATCTACATGAATTTCATCTAACAGTGTATATTGAAAAGAAAGTGAATAATACTAGTGTTAATCAATTGCATATTATACTCCCTTCGATGGTTATTATATAAAACAATTTTATTTTTAAATTCATTAAATAGCTGATGTATCAATTATTCAATAAATCTGAAGAAAAAATTTAATCGCTTCTTGTAACAAAGATAAGAGGAGGAACCTTTTAACTTCCATATTAGCTACCATCAGCCTTGTTTGACGTGTATGGCAGGGTTGTTTTCCTACGAGAGCCCACCTTAGTAGCAGAGGTATGCATTATCCCATTGATTGCGTGCTTTACGATAGCAATTATGAAGATAATATCCATGTTTTGTTAGAATGTCCTAGTGCTATGCATATACGGCGTGAGGTTAATCTTTGGGACAAAATTGACAGAGCTCTCAGGCAAAATTACAATATGGATGCGGTGATATCTAATATGCTATCTACACTTAGTCCAACTCAAAGTGCTTTCTTTGCTACCGTTATGTGGAGCATTTGAAAAAGAAGGAACTTACGGTTATGGCAACAGAAAATCGAGACAAACGTTGGAGTGTTTACTAGGGCAACAACTCTTCTTGAAGACCATAAGTCAACTCAAATTATTAGAAAGGACGGTCGTACTACTTGAGCCACAAATCACCATGAGTCAACCTAAGAAGTGATCCGATGGGGAAAAACCAGCGAAATGTAGGTATAAATGTAACATAGATGCCTCCTTTTCCTCCTCTCTTAACCAATTCCATCTTGGAATGTGTATCCGTGACGAAACATGCGACTTTGTGGTTGCGAGAACTGATTGGTTTTCTCCTCTGTGATGTCACAAGAGTAAATAGTCAATTTTCCCCCTGAAATTGTAAGTTTCATCAATTACCCCCCTGAAATTAACAAAACTTCAATTACCCCCCTGAAATTTCACAAAGTTAGTCAATTTACCCCTCCGTCAAATTTTTCTCTTAGTGAACATGACGTTTTGCAAATACCCCCCCTGAAGTTTTGCACTTATGTTCAAAATGACTCCCAAACTTAAAAATTTATATTATTTTTTTCTTAAAAACAAACAATTAATATTAAAACTAACTATTAATTTTGGAGTTTGGAAAAACTACATACATATATACATCAAAATAGGGAAAAATGTGTATTTTTAAAGTGACAATAATGGTTATTTCTAATAGACAAATTATTATTTTTAGAGGTTTAATTATAAACAAATTAATAATCAGATTTAAATTTATATTTTCTCCTTCACCATCTTAGTCTTTTAACTCCTCCAACTCCTTCAACAATTTGCTCAAACCATTTAAACTACACAACCCCCAATATTAATCCACAAATCATCCCATTATCGTCACTTTAAAAAATACATATTTTTCCCCATTTTGGAGCCTATTTTGATGTATATATGCATGTAGTTTTTCCAAATTCCAAAATTAATAGTTAGTTTTAATATTTAACTATTAATTGTTTGTTTTTAAGAAAAAAATAATATAAATTTTTAAGTTTGGGGGGCATTTTGCACATAAGTGCAAAACTTCAGGGGGGTATTTGCAAAATGTCATGTTCACTAACAGAAAAATTTGACGGAGGGGGTAAATTGACTAACGTTGTGAAATTTCAGGGGGGTAATTGAAGTTTTGTTAATTTCAGGGGGTAATTGATGAAACTTACAATTTTAGAGGGGAAATTGACTATTTACTCGATGTCAGAATAGGGGAAGGAGTTGCTTTACACACGATACTGCAATGAGTTTCAGACTTCCAAAACTCTCATGTCGAGTTTACTTAGGGTCCGTTTGGTTCGAGAATTAGGAGGGGAGGGGAGGGATTTTAACAGTATTTTACCGTTTTATCCTTAAACTTAATTAAATAAAAGAAACTGTTTGTTTTTACGATTTCAGAAACTGACAAAGACAAGCACACATCTAAGCCGCTATTTTATCTTAAACTGGCTCATGTATTTTGCTCCAAGCATCATATTGTTTTTTTTTTTTTTTGGCTTTTTTTATCGGAGCAATTCTTTGTAATATTTTTTTTATAAGAGCAATTCTTTGTAATCCTTGCATTTTTTTCCAATTACTTTCGTAAAAAATAGCATAGCTCTTAAATATATGACATAAGAATTTTCAAAATCATGGATAGTGCTTAATAATTAACAATTGTAAGATAAATGAAATTTGTTGCATATGAACAAATAAGATACATGAAAGTGACTATGACTACTGTTAACTATTTCTCCTTAAAAAAAAATAATGATAAACATCATAACAAAACAGTCTCCCTAAAAAAACTCATAAACATGATAACACCATCATAATATGATTAATCAGAAGAACCAAAGACAGTTTCCATTATGACTGCTTTGCGTGCTTTGGGTGGACACTGAAGAATCATTCTAAGTATGTCTACATCTTTCATGACAACACGATATATCTTAGGCAATGAATTTGGGTCACATCCACACTCCTCTAATAAATTCCAAGTCTCTTCTCCTGAAATTGGAGGCAACTCGTGTTTATGACGTTCTCTCGTTATTTCATTTCCTTCCCGTATTGCAGCATTTCCTTCTCTGAGTGCCTCTGCAACCACTTTCATTGACTCTTTAAGTTCAATAATATCATTGTATGTCTCTTTATTCTTAGCCACTTTCAATCTCTTCCTTTTTCCACCACTTGCCATGGTTGAAGGATCATATGATTGTGTTTCAGGTAAAGTAAAGTCATAATCAGGAGCATCAAAGCTCTCCAAAGTTACCTCATTCCGAGCAACACGGTCATCAATATCTTGAATAGTTTCAACAAAATCTTCCTCAGTGATCGATGCCCCTCGTTTTTTGGTCTCTTTAAAAGTTCCAGATTCATCTCCATCAGCTCGGTTAGGCCCATGAAGTATTGATATCTTTTTATAGTTTGGAAATGAATCAACTCTCCAATGTGCTGCGTTTGGTTTCGACTGAAAAGTAAGTTTGACACAAGTTGTAAAATTTTTGATCAATCAAAAAATATTTCAAAATACAAGATTTACAAAATTTACCTCAATTAGAGCAGCCCAAACTGGTTCTTCCGCATCCCATAACTGTGTAGTTGAATTCCAAGAAAATCCACTCATACCACCTTTAAAAATTTCGTGATACTCACTGTAGTTTCTTTTCAAAGTTTTCCAACGATTTTGTATCTTCACCTTATCAATTTGGTCACCAAACAATCTCACGAGTTCATTTGTAACATTTTTATATGCTATTGACGTAAAGGTACCGTTAACTTTGTTACCGTTTTCAAATTCTTGCATGAGAGCATCAACAAGAGCATCATCCATGGCTTTATTCCAGGTCAAAGACCCAGAATTACCATTGTTGGTTGACAATTGCTTTTTCGATGTCATAATCTATAAAAATGGTCAATTATAACATAACTACATTAATAAATATAATTAACATGAAGTTCCAATATCATTCACTTGACATCAATTTCAAATATACATTTAGTCCAAACACACACATATAAAAAACACCATAATTTAATAAATTCAGTACTACTTCATCAAAGAAAAACCAAAATCAAAATAATAATATAAATTGCAATGTAATCCATTTAGGTTTGACCATTATTTTCATAATTTGACCACATTTGATGCGCTGCACCATTTTTTATAATTCCACCTTGAGCAAATTCATCCATATCACTTCTTGATGCCTCATGATTGTCATGGGATACATTTTGATTTGCAAGTTCGGCATCTACTTCAGCTATAAGGTCTTCATTTGGTTCTGCGCTCATTAGATAATTGTGAAGAATGCAACATGCAAAAATGATTAATTTCTGAGCTTTGACTCCATAAGCGGGTTCTGTTGAATTTGATAAAATCTCAAATCTTTTTTTTAATACACCAAAGGCTCTTTCAATTGCATTTCGTAAAGACGCATGCCGAAGATTAAACAATTCTTTATAATTTAGGGGTGGATTTCTTGCCGAAAATTCTTTCAAGTGATACCGAACTCCTCTATAAGGCGTAATAAGTCCACTTGTCAACATGAAACCTGTTATCATGGTTTTTGGGTGCCAAGCCATTAATTGGACTTGAACCTTTCGACCGTTGATATCTCTCTTTTTTCTTGGGAAGGGTAAAAGGAGAAAAACCCTTAAAAAGTTCTAGATTCGGGGGTCGTTTTCACTACGGGAAGGTGTTAGGCACCCGGAGCGATTATGGTATTCCATAAGAACCGTTCTCCTAAGTTTATTTCTACGCTTTAGTTTTATTGCTTATTTGTAAAAAAGAAGGTATGATTAGTGAAGAATGGGGGTGAGAAGAAGTAGAATTTGATTTTATTTCGGCTTGGAGGAGTTTTGACTCATTGCCTACGTACCCTTTTTAAGGGATCAAAACCGATCGTAGTTCATTCTCAAAAAATAGTTTTTGTTTTTGTTGGTTGATTTTAAATTTGAAAAGAGATTTTGAAGAATAGAGATGAGAGGCCTCAAGGGCATGAGATTTGGAAAAAAGTGAGGTGGAATTAGCTTTTTCAAAATGAAGTCCAAGTATAGTTAAGATTTATTAGAAATTTTACTTAAGAAAATAAAAGGGAAATAAGGAGTTTTGACTCCTATTTTATTTTCAAAAAAGTTTTCAAGTGAGGTTATTTGCATATTTTGGAAAAAAGTTGGATTTTTTCTAAGTGTCTAAACCTAAGCATTCATCTAACCATTCAATCCTATGCATACATCTAGAGTGAGTGTGTGCGTGCTGGTGCGTCATAGTGTCCATAGTCCATATTACAAAAATTCCCTAAATACATTCTATGGCCCCTTTGCCAAGCTACAAATCAATGATAACAAATTACATCACCAAATGAATCAAAACTTGCAAAAATAAATGCTAAGTTAAAGAAAGTGGAGGAGGTAGTGAAATGCTAGGAGTGAAATCACATGGGGAACAAAATGTTAGTGCAAAAAAAAATATAATGGGAATGATGCAAAATGTACCAAATGATTATGCAATAAAAAGGACAAAAAACATGAGAATTTAGCAAGCACAATGTGTAACAAAAGTCAAGATTAAAGAATCAATTCAAAACAGCAAGATCAACATGTGATTATAGGCATAAACATCTCACATCAACATATCAAGAGATTATTATCACATATTAACACATTAGTGATAAAAATACAATGAAAAAAACTCATGGCAAATGATCCAAAAGGAATTAAAGTGCTATGAATTAATCATGCAATATTTTTATCAAGCTCAACGTGCAAAAATGTCATAGAAACAATAAGAAATCAACAAAACGTATGCCTAAAAAATCTAGGAATTTTTATCAAAGTTTTGGTCAAGGCACAGGTTCCAATAGCACAGAGAAACGGTGTAAATAGCACAAGGGAGCAAAAAAACGTATGGAATCTTAGGCCCAAACCCAAAGCCCAAACTCAAAACAAAGGAAAGCGCAGGGACCGTTGGATTGATCCAGGAGATGGAACCCTAGATCCAACGGTCTAGATTGAGGGAAACGAACCAGAGCTGGACCGGTCCGGTTCAGCTGCTTATAAAAGGGTTGCAGGACCGGTCCAGTCCATTTTTCCTTTTCCTCTCTCTCTCTACCCTAAACCTAGTGAGAGAAACTCTCACCTCTCTCCTCTCCTCCGGTTGTCTTCTCCGGTGAGCTTCACCGCTCCGGTGTGGTGGCTTGCCGGCCCAACAGGGCGGCGCCGCCGCACCGGAGACGAGAAACTCCTCCGTTTTCAAAAACTTTTGCAGATTAAGACATCCTTTTTTATTCTAAACAAGAATATGACATTAGATTTTGCATGCAAGGTCTGAATCGTTGTAGATCTGAGGTTTTATGTTACGGTTTTGAAACTCTTTTTTTCTTTGAAATTTTCTTGGATCAAATCCTTTTTTATCCTTCTTGATCTGTAACGATTCGCTTGCGTTGATGCTTTTTGAGAAGAGAAAAGCGAGATTTACGTGTTTATGGTTACGGTTTTCTTTGTGATTCTGGAAAATTTTAGGTTTGTTGCTTGCGTGATTTTGCAGGTTTAAACTATGATTTTATTTTTGAAAAGAGGTTCTGAGTTTTACCTGAAGTTTTTTTGATGGAGATTCTGTTGAGTTTCTCCGGGAAACTTGATTCTGTGCTTTCTGTGTTGTTGATTCTTGGCTTTAACACTGAAAATAAATCAGTGATTCTTCAGCTGCTTCACCGGTCCAGATTCTGCTTCTTTCCTTCTTCTTTTCACGTTCTCGTCTCTGTGATCGTGCAGGGATTCGTCGCCAAACGGTGATGGATCCGCGCTTGAATTGCAGAGAAAAAAAGTTCTATGATGATGATTCTTCAATGAATCACTGAGAACTGCAGAGAAATCTGAGCAATTTCTGTTGAATTCTGGTGAATTTGTGATGAATCTGTGTGTTAGGGTTTTTGATCTTTCTCTGTGTTCTTACTGGTTTCTCTGTGATTTTGGTTTTGATCTAACTGACAAGAAAGAGAAAGATTGATTCTGTTTTTGGTGAAGTGGCGTGTAATCATTGCTTCTGAAATCTGACTTAATGCTTTTATAGCTGACATGTGTACATTGGAACCAATAAGAAAAGGACACCTGGACCTGGAGAAAAAATGGCACGGCTTTGGCCAAAAAAAGAAATTTGGACCTTTCTGTAAAAACAAAGAAATTGAGGACTAAACTGCAAAATTAAAAAAAGGCTTGAAATGAAATAAAAAAACAGTTTGGACAAAATGCAGTTTTGGGACCTCAATTGAGGGACCAAAATGCAATTAAAAATAAAATTTGAATAAAAACGTAATTTGACCAAACGTAAAGTGAAACAAAAATAAAATTGACAAAACGGACTAAAACGAACCAATGACCTAAATGAGGTACTTCAAAGTAACCTCTCTATGCCAAAATTTTGTGTGAAATGACCAAAATGCCCCTAGGGCTAAAAATGACCTAAACAGAATCAAATTGACTTGACACTGACTCGGATGCAAGTTTGAAATGAATTTGATAAGGCTTACTGATGAAACGTTTAAAAACAATCTGAAAAGACTCGGAGACAGTCACAAGGATGAAAATGGGTCCCACTGCAGGAAATGACCAAAATACCCTTCTGTATGACTTTTTGCAAATTTTGAAATAAACTGTAGAAAAAGCAATGTAATGATTCAGAGACACTTTTGAATGACTTACAAGACAAGTAAAGACATTTTGAAAAGTTTTATGCAAGAAAAACATAGGTAAAATTGTGATTGAAAATACTGCGAGGCAGAGACAATTTGAACTGTGCAGTTGAAATTTGATAACTGACAAAGTTTGCAATGAAATTGGGCCCAGTATTTTTAGGTCCAAAAATAGGGTATAACAAAACCAGCATCAACTAGATAATATTTTCCTATAGTAAAGGTAAATAATAAATGTGATAGTTTGAAGTATATAATATAAGTAGTTATAACTTTATGTTGATTCTTATATTACCTTGAGGAATTTTAAGTTTATCTTCTCGTGTTAATGCATTCTTTATTATTCTTGAGTCAGAGGCGGAGCCTTCCCATCCTGCAAGCACATACGTGAACTTTAAATCAAAAGTGCACGCTGCTAAAACATTTTGTGTTGGATACTCTTTCCTACCACGATAACGAGGGGCGTCTTTTGCAGATACCTTGACTCATATATGTGTTCCATCTATAGCACCAACACAATCCTGACACAATATAGTATTTTTCTATCAATATATATATATAATTTATTCAAGACTTGCTAATATTTTATTAATATAAAAATGTACCTTAAAATATGGTTAGAATCTAGTGCTACTAGAAATTTCCAAGGGGATCGTTGATCCATCAGGTTGTACAATAAACTTTTCTTCCAATTCAAGAATAGCTTTCAAAACTTGATGGAGATGACGGCTAATTGTCTCACCCGAACGACGAAATCAAAAGTTGACTTCACGATTTTTAGCATTATGGGTTAGTATGTAAAGTGATTTTGCAACTTGTTCTTCCACACTTGACCATCTTGTAGGTCGTAAGCCCCCTTCTCTTTCTAACATATCGCATAACTTTAAAAAAGTTTGAGGACCCATTCTTATTATATTTCTACTAGTTTCACTATTTTTAAGTCGATACATTACTTCTTCACGCACCCTTTCTCTCTGAGAGCTCATACTATAACTTATTTTTTTTTTACGAGAGATTCGAATATAACAAAAGACAACAGAACACATAAGCTGAGCTATAGCTCTTCGGTGCAAATCAAACCATCTATTGATAGCAATTTCCTGATCTTGATGATCCATCTAATCGCATAAAATTAATTTCTAGATTATATAACTCTTATACTACAATTACATATAGACATGTAATAAACTACAACAAACATATTTATATATAAACGAGGCCATGATCAATATATGGAAGAAAAAAAAATGAAACAAAGCATATAGAAAGAAAAGCAGAACGTAAAAAAGAAAAAAATCATGATTAATGTATAGATATATGGAAGATAAAAAAAATGAAACAAAGCATATAGATTAATGTACAGAAAAATAAAGCCAAGATTTTACACAACAAGACATGTAGGATCGGTGAATTAACAGTGAAAAAAAAACACTACTAGGTTGTGATTATCCTATTTTAGCTAGAAGTGAAGATTTGCATTTTATATAAGCTGTATCTGATACTCCAATAACAATAAGTATCAATAAAAATAATGCACAGCTTTGAGGATGGATAATGTAGTGTGCCAACAGGAACAAGTTCAATAGCCAGCATCAGCCTTTTAAAAAATAAAATAAATGGCCTGCATGTTTGAGAGAGGTTTTAAGTGGGAACATGTGAAATGTAAACATGTCCTGAGTTTTTACTGTTCGTTTGCCTGTAGGCTGTAGCTATTTTATGCAAAATTTTATTTGTATATTTCTGTTCTCATGGTAAATTATTTTATTTTTTTAAAACTATGTGCGTTTTTAGTGAATTTCATTTTCAATTTGATTCAATGATTACGAGTTATATTCAGCTAATCCGATAATAGTAAGGTTGTGTAGTGAAAAAAAATTCTGGTCAAGATTTTACACAACAAGACATGGATAGGTGAATTAACTGTGAAAAAAAAACAAGCAACAACAAGTATAATAAGCTGAATTAAAATAAAATAATAATAATAATAATAAAACTTCAACGATTTCATCAAAAAAAAAAAAAGACTTCAACGATTTTAAAAGTGAAAAAAAACAATACTCTCAAATGAATGGATCAATACCATAAGAAAAAACACACTATGAAACAAACAAGCCACCGTAAGGATAAAACAACAATTTAAACAATAAAGTTCCAACAACGATAACGATTAAACAAAGATAATAAAGTAGCGAATCAATAACGATGTAATTAATAATACTACGATATAGACAATGAGATGATGAAATTACTCACAATTCACTTTGGAGGAAGCCTCAAGCAGTCGTTGACAACAACAAAGTAGTAGTAAGAGCGGTTTGTACATCTAACAAATAAGAGTGGTAGATTATATAATAATAAAAATTGTTACAAGGAAAATATAACAAAATAATAATAATAATTGTTACAAGAATAAGATAACCTAATAATAATAATAAGATTGTTACAAAAATAATATAATCTAATAATAATAAAAGTTGTTACAAGGTTAATATTGAGATTTGAAATTAATTTAAGGATAATTATGACAATGCAATAAAATTTTAAAGAGATTTGCTCCCCTCCCCTCCCCTTCCCTTCCCTTCTAAAAATTGAACCAAACACTTCAAATTAAAAATCTCCCCTCCCCTCCAAAACTCTCGAACCAAACGGACCCTAAGTGACAAACTAATGAAATCTCTCACAAATTAGCGAAGACATCCCCATCTCATCCTAACCCCAATATTTATGATGATGTACTTTTTAGCTAATGATTGCTTCTTTAAAAAAAAAACAAGGATAAGAAATGTAACAAATATGATTGCAATTTTAATCTTCAAATTTTTCACATTTATTAAAATAGTTAATCTGTTTTAAATTTAAGTTTTTTTTAATCCTCTCAATTATCTCATCTCATTTGATCAACTCCCAGAAAACGGTGGGATGCTACGAGTCCAACAAAAGAAAAGGAACCGTACCGACTGAAAATGAAAATAAAACTCGAATAAAGGTGGCGCGCACTTCGATGCAACAACACTTTCACATTCCTACGCGCGCTTACTTACTATACACACTCTCCAATCTCAATCTCTTCACCTTTCCTCTCACTACCATCAACATTTTGTGCGCAATGTCGACGCTGTCCCCGGAATCCGTCGCAACCTTCATGCGAATCACCGGAGCAACGGAGTTCGTCGCTGTTCAGAAACTAGAGGTAGTTTCATATCTTCCACTTCACGCTCTTCAATTTTCGTTTTCATTTTTATCATCTACGCCACCTTAGATACTCACCAATTTCACGATCTTACATCAAAACCGTCGCTACCTTACTTTTTATAGTCTCATTCATTATACCACTCAAGTTTAATTCATTATTACTTATTCTACTCATGATCTTTTTTATACGTACATTTTGTATATTATCCTATGTGAAAGATGTGTTTAATTACATTATTAGTTAAGTAATCGGTCTCTATCAATATTCAGAATTTCGTTTTTAGTTCATTTAAAAAATTTGCATTTTCGTAGTCCTGTAACATTTTTCTTTAGTTGGAAAATTTTAAGGGAGTAAAAATGCTAATGAAATTTTGTAGAGCTTAAAAAGTGCGATTTTTTTGTTCGGACTTAAAATGAAATTCTGGAAATTTATAAGGATCATTTACTTAATTAACCTATTATTTAATAAGTATATGGTAGTTTGTAAATATGTTTATATTTAGAGAGAAATTTTTATTTGAAAATGGCTTATATAATTAAGGACAAAGAGAGTAACTTACTAGGAGAGTTAACTGTTTTTGTTCATTGCAGATACACCACATTTTGTTGTTAGCGTCTTTAAAAAAAACTTGTGTTATTAGTCTCTTTAAAAAACTTATGTGTTATTAGTCCTTGCGATTATTCTACTTGTTATTATTGGTCCGTTTTATTTTAGTTCTTTAAATACTTGATTGCGTTAGAGTTGATTTCCAGTAGGGGTTGAATCTAGTAGAAGGGGCTAGACTTACACAATGGGCGTTCAAATTCTGGCTGGAAGAAGTGCTCACGTTTAGTGTGTCTGACATTTAATGTGAGAAACCAGAAAGAAAAAAGAAGAATAATTGATTTTACTTTAGTCTTTTAAACATTGCTATATATAAGGACTAAAGTGAATATTACACACCTATTATATAACCAATTTTAACTTTATTAAATCTTATAAGGACTAAAACTAAAAAGTGGTATATTTGTAAGGACTAAAAATAAATAATTTTTTTTACAGAACTAAAATGAAAGAGTGTCAAAAAAGAGTATAATCCTTACTATAACTGTTGCATCTGTTTATTCCTATCTGTTTTTTTTTGTTTGTTTGTTTCCTTTTCAAGTTGGTTTTGAAGAAACAAGAAAGAAAAAGAGAGATTTTATTGAGTTTTTTTTTCTTTCTTTTTAACTTTTGTGTGCACTGTGCAGGAATATGGAGGCAATCTAAACGAAGCCGTGAATGCACATTTTATCGGAGACAGACACATGTATGGCAATGTGGTTCATAAATAGAATTTCTTTTATTTCCTTTCATATCCTCTCAATTTTTGTTAATGGCCATTACTAGAAGTTGGAATCTTACTAGACATAAGAGGTTGAGTTTATTTTTTCTTCTTGTAAATTATCTAGTCAGGAACAAAATCTTGCTGCTACTGCAACCCCACACTATGATTACTCTGAAGCAAATAATCAAAACAACGAAAATCGTGCTGGGTCACGTGGAATTATGCCTTTGTTCAATGCTGCTAGAAGATTTAGACCTTCACTACTACTTGACTCAAACTATAGAAGAGAACTTAGAGATCTATGTAACGGGTTTGGTGCTACTACGATTTCAAATAGTACACCACCACGTGGTTCTCCACAAGGGGAGGCGAGGGAATTTCCTACAGGGATCAATAGTGCACATGTGTCGCCCTATCTGTATCAACCTGGATTGAGCTATGCAGGTGCTGATACCAATGGAAGTTTATCATCTCATGGTCGAGGATATTATGGGTCAAATGATTATCAAAATGACTACCCTTTAGCTCAGTCAAGTGCTTCACGTGTTCATGATGAAGATGCAGAGGATGCAATGCTTCTAGCTGCAATAGAAGCCTCGAAGAAGGAGATCAGAGAAAGTTCTTCACAGAGTGCTCATAATGTATACTCATATCATTAAGCTTAACCATATTTTGTTACTTCTATTTCTTTATCCTTTCTAAAGTTTTTTCCTCCAATATATTATTTCAGCATTCATATTATGATGTGCCTTCACAAAGTCATTTTGAACGAGAAGATGATGATTTGGCTCATGTCATTTCACTGTCTTTACAGGTTTTGAAAATTCCTTTTAATTCCTATATGACTCAATTTGTACCTTCCCAATGTATCTGATTCTTAGTTCCAATTGCATTCAATTTAGACCGCAGAGAAAGAGGAAGCAATACGTGAGCTTCGAGTGAAAGAGGAAAGTGAAGTACTTGGTGCTCATGCTTTATTAGCCGAGGGAGAGAGAACTAACACTAACAGAAGCAGACTAGAGGTAGGTATTTCATAAACTTGATGCAATTTTTCATCTACACATGCATGACTCTTGGGTGTTAAAGCAGAGGCATCCAATGAATTGGGTGGTTCTATATGGAGGAATCATGCAGCCATGGTCATTCCATTATCCGTAGTTCACCAAACTTGATTTCTTTATTACATCATAATTTTTTTGGGTATATTTTTATATTCACCTAAAAATATTTTGTTTTAGTAAAAAGCCCTTGGGGTTATATGTGGTTCTGCTACCTTTCTCTTCCTACTTTTGTTCGTGCCCATTCCTTACCAGTGTTGATTAAAATACATATCAAATTCTATTAAACCATTTCAGGTTATTGATGTCGATGTTAGACAGAACTAATTTTGTAAATTTGAAATAACAACAAAATTTTCTGATATATCAATCAGAATTCAAATGTATTAACTTAAGTTGGTAATATTACCTTCTTATCATGCAACACATTTGAATATAAGCACTTGATAGAGCAGTTTCATTGGAGAAATTGTGCATTTATATTATTCAATCTCACTTTAAAAAATCATTATGTATTTCTTTCTTTGTGATAAATATATCTTTTCCAAGTGAAGTCAGGACCATCATTGAATTGAAATGTAGCTTTAGATGTTGCACAACCAGTCATTGGAGACCCAAGAGTGTGTGATGCATATGCAAAGCTTCATGTCTTAAATTGATGGTTATGCTAATGACTTCTTGCCTTATTTTGCAATGTAGTGGGGTGATATTTCTCCTGACGAGCTCAATGAAGCATTGCTGATTGAAACTGCACTTTATGGTGAAACTTCGAATCACAGTTCTCACAAATTTCCATCTTTGCCTGATCTGCAACATCATTCAGAAAAAAATGCTGATCCCAAAAGGCAGCGTTCATCCAGTTCAGCATCTCAATTATTATCTGAGACTCAGTTGATAAGACAACAACAGGTTTAGACTCTTGCCTTTAATGGCTGTATGATCTATATCCATGAAAGGATAGCATAACCTGTAAACATCTTTTTGCAGGATGCTGACTATATAGCATCACTACAAGCTGATAAACAAAAAGAATTGAATTCTCTCAACAAATCTGAAACCCATTCGTCAAAGCAAGAAGAAAAACACAAAAATACGCTTGAAAGAACGGTAATGCATTGCCTGAGTTTGTAACTTAACTTTTCCTATTGTTAGCTGAGCTATGAAATGTTTTTTTTTTTTTTTCCTGCTGATCATTGGATCATCCATGCATGGTCAAGCATAGAAGTCAAAGTCATGTGACCTCTGAGTAATTTCGAATCTTCAGTATCCATGCAAGATGAATGGTTAAAATTAGCTACTCATGGATGAGAAACAGAGGCATGAAATGCTGAAACCGTGAAACCTTTTACAGATTTATTTTAATTCATTCTTTCCTCAAAGCTCATCTGGTATAGAACCTGCATGTTTGACTTCTTTGTGGCAATTAGTGAATATTCATATTAAAGTGTTGGTGTCACTTGACACTAGTTCTCAGCTGCATTGCATAAGATTGTTGATTCCATTTGTCTTTTGCATGTGTGAATTTTTATATGAAATAAAGACATCTCAATAAAATTATTCTTGTCTTTTGAACATGCACCATTCACTTGATAATCATGTTAACAACACTTGTGCTATAACAGAAGTTGACGTGTCTTTTGTATGGTACCTGATTCTTTTGACTTTTTATATGCCTTTGACAGGAGAATTTTGTTTCCATTGGTTTTAGAACAGTACTGAACTGTGTTTACCTATTTGCAGGAATTGGAGAAAACAGGTGATGCAAAAAAAATTATGCTTCCAAATGAACCACCCTTAGGTGATGAAAAAGCAATTACTATTGTTGTTCGAATGCCGGACGGTGGTCGTTGTGAACGTCGCTTCTTCAAAACTGACAAGCTTCAGGTAAATATATTGTTCTGAACTAACGACTTTGTCTACCTTGTATTCTTCCTAGCAAACAACATCCTTTTGTACTCCTACCAACCCCTTTAAAGTTCAACCTTGTCCTTAAGGTCTGAAAACTAGAATTAATTAGATGCACACTCTTCCAACTTCGCAAGGAACACCCTCCAGTAGTTGTAGTAACCATTTGTTAAGTGTATGATCAAGTTGGTCCCTTGGTGGCATGGTTTTATGTTGCGGTCTGCTGCTGTAATTGCGACAGCAACATAATGGTTTTTGTGGTCACTGCAACCACATTTTTTTTTTTGTTGTAATTTTATGCAATATCAAGGATTTTTATGTAATTGCAATTGCAACCACAATTGTAATTTAAAACTTTGCTTCGTAAGCAATTAATTGAAATCTTGACACACATTTTGTTCAAGATAATGAAGAACCAACTAGGAAAATATGTTCTACTAGATAAGCTACTGATGCTTTCTTTAGCTGGGATGAGACATGAAGATGAAACAGGAAGGATATTGAAAACAAAATTTCTCTATCTCTCCCTTAATTTACGATAGCATACTTATGCAGTTATGAAGTAGGAAGCTATGTGTATTTTACATTACTGCGGTAGTTTGGATACTTGTTATTGCTAACAGTTTGTTATTTTGTTACCTTGTAGCTTCTTTTTGATTTCATAGACATTTATGGAGCAGTGAAGCCTGGCACCTATAGAGTTGTGAGTGTTTCTCATCCTATCAAATCGATTTATGGATTGAACCTTTGTTATTTTACTATGGCATGGATTTTGGCAATTTTGTTGCTAAAGATGTTCAGTGGTGGCATAATCTGTTGTCAAATGGTTGTTTTTCATAAATAATGGATTATGTTATGTTTTTATTACCATTTTTTGAGGTTGTCACGCTTTATAGGATACCAGACGCTGACCTGCGCAATATGCGTGTGGAATTTAGTTGCACCAGTGAAATTTAATTAATTAATGAGTTAAAATAAATTTATGGAACTTATGGAAAAAATTAATCTAAGTTAGTAGGCTAAAAATTAATCTTAGTGTATAGGATACTATAGTTACATGTCATGAATTATGGTCATTTCTAATTTATACTATCAAAATAATACTAATGCATTTCTTTGTATTGGTTCATAATATTTGAACACTTTTTATTAATAAAAAAAATAAAAAATTGAAACATGTTATTGTGATCTAATCAGAGAAGAATATAATGATTTTCATATCTTTCATACTCTCAACCTGTCTGAGTTAGGTTTATGTCCCTCCAATTTTTTCTTTATCTTTTTTCTTAATAAACTTGGCTTAAAAGAAAACATATCCTAAAATGAAGTTGGTTATGGCACTCAATTTTGTTCCTCTTCGGTTAAAGTTTATGATATGGGTCTTGCTAACTTGTGCCCTAAGGGCTTAGGGCACAAGATAAGAAACTAAAAAAAGAAATTTAACCTTGGAAATTGTACATTCATAACCTTAAAAGCTTAAAAACTTAACTTTTTCAATACATAATTTATTATTTAATTATATTTTAAGATCCTTATCTTGTGCATAAGGGCACAGGTTAGCATTTCCCTTATGATATATCTATGCTATCATGGTGACAACTATCTTGATCAGTGATTATATTTGACTGGAATGCGTAATTGATTAACTATCACTGCCTGGATATTTGAACAGGTAAGGTCGTACCCGCGACGAGCATACAGTGTTAATGATAGATCGGCTACCTTGAATGAAGCAGGCCTTAGCAACAAGAATGAGGCTTTATTTCTCGAGTTGATTTAGTCACCTATTTTCTTCCATTTAGTATCCTGGTCCTTAATTAGAACCCAAGAAATTATCAGGGCGCTCATTTGACTTTTCTAGGGATAAACATAGTCTGAGACAGATGATATTTATTGAATACAACTGAGGGCCGTTGTTAACTTATTGTATGTACAGATCTTGATACTTGTCAATTATTATATCTACGAATGAAAGAATTGGCTGTTGGCTGAGCATACTTGTCCATTTAGTTGAGCTTATTTATAATTTCTGTACACCATTCATCGCAGTTTAGAGTCATCTGAGCTCAGTTTTCATTAGCTTTTAGCTTATGGGAACTATGAGTTTGGCCATAGAGATGGGTTGAGCTAGGACCAACCATGAACTGACTTGATTGCTGAATCAAAATGGCGGCAGATGATATGATCTGACTCAATTGCTGAACCGAATAAAAAAATTGATGCGAAGTCAAAAAAACTTCTGTCAGGGCCTGTGAACCAAGTTCGAAATGGCTAATGCATATTTTCACCGACATAAGTATTTAGAGCTCCCAAATCTTTGATTCTGAAAGCATGATCAAACTGTTACTTTATGGCTGTTGAATCCAAATAATTTCTGGTCAATATGATATCATTGACATAAATCAATAAAGCAGTAGAAAAGAGAAACTGGAATGCAAGGAAAACAAGAAATAATCGCTCTCGGATGGTGAGGGACCGACCATGAGCAAGAAAGAGAACAATTTAGCAAATCATTACTTGATGTCATAGAGAGATTTCATAATCTGCAAACTTGATGAGGCTTAGCTGAATGAATGCTAGAAATGATATTTACAATAGGTAATTGAGAAAGTTTTTATGCAAAGGAGTTATCTGACAGTGGTACATGCTTTTATATCACGTCAAGTCATCCTCAATGTAAGCACATCCTAAATCACACAATATTTGATGTTAAAAACCAGTTGAAAATCAAGGGAATGACAAAGCTCGTGTATAAAAATGAGGTGTTACTCATCAAAAAATGAAGAAATGAGGTTATAACACATTGTGCAATGAAATAGTTTCTGAAAATATGATAGTACCAGAAAACTGAGCTAAAGGGACAACCATTAGGCAACTTGACATGAACTGGGGAAGTGTTATGAACTGATGATATCTTGTTTCAAACTCATTATAATATTAAGACAACTTGGAGAAATATTACACACAGTTGGTATTTACTAATTTACAAATTTTCTTTTATATTTAAACAAAATTTTAAAATAGAGTGATAACTGATAAGCTTCAAGATGTTGAGGTGCCATAACTTAATGAACAAAATTTCTCTTATAAGCACCAAACAAAAAATTGCTGTTTGAAAGAATTGAATTCCTGTGAAAGTTTTGTCATAAACAAAAAACAAACTAATACTTGTTGTGTTAGTTTTGCTCTGTTGGTGGAGCTGTCCAGTATTGCTTGACTGCTACAAGTATCTTTTCTTTTTGATAAGGTCCTTCTTCATGGTCTCTAATTTTTGCATCCCACTGCATTTCATCTGCAATGCTCTTCACCTTCGTCAACACATCTACATTGTCGCGCAAAATTACACTACCTTGCGGACGCAAAATCCGGTCCATCTCCAGAAGAATGTTCTCCATACTACATCTGTGACACATTAATTTGGTAAGTTACAAGTCTAATATTCAAATCAACCAAAGATATTATGTGGTTAAAATGATAAATAATATTTTGAATCATATTATACTATAAAAGTAGGTTCTATAAATTTGACCAATATATCAAATTGATTCCTATCATTACCTGTGTTGGTAGAGGCTGAAAACTGAATCACCATGTATGAAGTCATAAGTTCGTGGGTAAGTAGACATGGCTTCACACCTGAGACAAGACAAAAGTAGTAAGTAATCATTTTTAACTACCACATGCTTAGGACAAATGTTTGCATTAGATTTCATATTGGACCATAGAATCTGAAACAATAGTGAAGGACAAAAAAAATAATAATATAAATTTGTGTGTGTAATAAATAATGTCACAATAATTGAACTATTTTTTTCATAAAGCTGCTATTAGTGGTAGGTCCATGACTAATTAAAAAGTTTTAATAAACAACTTGGATCATACTGATAAACTAATTAGGCATACCAAAAAGCTACTTTTATATTTTAACTCATCTACCAATGTCATTCACTAAATCACTCAACTTTATTTAATTTTAGAAAACTTGTGTATGTCGGATGGGAGTACTCGAGTTTGAATCCTGACTGAAATAATTCTTGATCAGAATTTATCTACCTTTCGGTTGAATTCTAAATTACCGGTGCCAATTTGTCCTAAAAACCGGATTGGTTAAGACCAAAAATAAACAAATTACTCAACTTTGCCCTAGCAAATAGAAGCAAGGCATACCAATTTTGATAGGTTCCAATGAGTCCACGTTCATATATGACACCAAGAGTATTGATTTCAGCCTCAACAGGAACAATGTTCATGACCCAAACAGGATCATCAACCAGTGCAGCTGCAAAGCCTCCCAAGTAAGAATTCATATCAAGAAGATTTCTATATCTTCCAGTCTCTGCTAGCTGAGAATCAAGGGTCTTGTAATATGATTCTCTCTTTTTCCATAACTCAGTATTTTCTTTGAACATCTCTGGTGTTATTCCTTTCAAACTTTCACCACTAATCCTTGGAGGAATTGAAGTTAGTCTCTTTGGCCACTTTGATATTTCTCCACCAGCAACTTCTTTGACGTTGTTTACATCTGGCAGTGGGGTCAAGCAGGTATCTAGTTTAGTGTACCTGCAATCAAAAAGGTTGATGTAATAAACAATTTAAAGAAAAATGTACATCTGTTAGAACTTAACTCGATCATACAAAACCGACTAATAAGATGAGAGATGTTTATCACTTATAAACACATTATTCAGGCCATATCGCATCAAATGTGGGATTTTGAACATTATCACTCATGCCTAAGACTAGACATCTGGAGCGTAGCTTGACTGACCTGATAGCGGATGGTCCAACAAATTTTGGATAGACTCTCAAACTATCTCAGAATTTGGGTTGAGTTAAAAGTTAAAACCAACTTGTAAGGTAAGAGATGTCTCTCACTTATAAACACATTTCACACAATATTCAATCCAATGCGATACTCTTAACCGAAAATAAAGCAAATTAATAAGCAGAATTTGGAAAACAAGCTAAAGCTGCAATCTAATATAAAATGTGTTATTACCAAGCCATATCTGGATCCTGTGCTTCTTCACAGAAGGGTCTAGTCTTAAAGATCTTTCTTTTAACTTTGCAATGCATATGATTGGTTGGTTTCTGCCATATTGCAAGGTCACCTTTTTGTACTAATTTTTTCCAGCATAGGCTTTTTGCTACATTCTCAATTGCATCTTGTTCATCATTGAGACTCTCCCTAGTCCTTTCCCATCCTTTCCAGTGTTTCTGCCAGTTTATTGGTGGCCCTGACAGAATCCAGTATCCACCAGGACGCAGTAGTCTATCAACTTCAGTCAAGTATATTCCATCTGCCAATCATCATTGTGAATTAAGCCAGAAACAAATTTAGTGTCACAATCACACACAAACTAGATGCTTAAAAATGCTATGAAGCAATGAGACAAACACAAATACTGGACACGACAGTAACACGTTGTTACTGATAATTTGACAAGCGCTGACAATATTTTTTTTACACTCTTATTATTGATGTTAATTCATGCAAGTCTCGCTACTTTATTAGTTACATTTTCTATGTGGTATTAATGGTGGAATCCACATGAATTTCAACTAATAATAGAGCAAGTATTGAAAAAAATGTGTCACTAATACTTTTTTTTGTAGAATGTGAGTGTAAATTGGTTTTATTGTTTTTTTTAACAGGTGCGAAATATTCACTAGCTTTGTTGATGATTAATCTCAGTATGGAAATATGACTCGAGAACTTTAGTGTGGTCTCCTTTTCAACCACACTATTTTTATCTTCAAAGCTTGAATTCCAAACATCACTTAAGGAGTCCTTAATGTCTAAATAATGTTGGTATGATTTAAAATTATATTAACAAACATGCCCTTAATCATATTTATTTTTGACTGAAGTTCTTGATGATATAGTAAACATGATTTTAGGAATTAATAATATAGTGTGATAAAATAGGAGCCCTTAATCATTGAATGTGTTTATGCCAAACTTGTTGCTCATTATATTAAAGAGTTATGAAGCACGAACACTCTTCAAATTATACGTGTTCCGGTGTCGGGCATGTGTTGTGTTCGACATCGACACGACACGACACCAACACATATAATTACATTAAATTATTTGTGGTATCAGTGTCCATGTCGTATCAGGTGTTTGTGTTCATATATGCGCTTCATAGTTAAAGAGTTATGAATGTACCATCCTGGCCCCAAGGAATGAGGCACCTTGAGCAGTGAGCCATATCAAAGGCTCTTGAAGGATAAGGAAGCCTTATTGATGCAAGAATTCCAATCAATGCAGGAACACCTCGTTCAAGAGCAAATTGAACTTGAGCTTCATGAGTATCTCTTGGTGCAACTGACACCGTTAATATGTTACGTGACAGAAGATAAGCTCCCCAACTTGCCACCTATCAAATAAAAAAATTGTCATAAAAAATAATAGAAACATTAATGTATGGTTTGCATTTTAATATTTTTGGTTGGATTGCATGAACACATCACATGTTAGGTACAAATTCTCGTGCCTAGGTGTAGTTCCCGTGATGTTAATAGATGTGAGTACATTATTTTATAATACAAGATGTTAATAGATCCAATGTAGAGCTAAAAAATATCTTAGTAGAGCTCAAAAAAAAAAAAAAAAACACACTCAAAGAAAATTACGTTTACCTTACACTAAGGATAGTGGGGCTCAAACCCACATGCCTATCTAAGACTTTTGTTTTTTTCTTTCTTTCTATAAGTTTCCTTTACCATATATTGGGAATTTGATAATAATGTTATTATTATTCAATGTTTTAAAAAATGTTATTATTCTAATAATACACAAATAGCTAAAAGGGTGCTTGATTGAGAAAAGTTGTATTGTACTCTAGCATGTCAATAATTATATCTATTATTATATTATGGTGTTTTACACCAATCCTACGATAAAAGTTCACAAACTATCAAAGCAGATTATATAAAAAAAAGTTACTGCTGCAAAATAAATTAAAAACAAGTTTGGTAGTTTAATAATGCAGAAGTTTAACTAATTCAATCATTGAGTTTTGACAAAAAATATCCAATCATTGAGGAAAAAAAGCTTCATGCTTGCAAATTGAGAGCATAATTTTTTATTCCAACAGTCATACATTACATCAATTTGAAAAAAAGAAAAACATTCTTTGGTTATTTTATTCCTTCTTATTACCAAAAAGAGATACAAACAAAAAACCATTAAAGCTAACTTTTTAACTATATTTAATTTTAAAATGTATATACATATTTAGATTCGGTTTGAAAAAAAATAACTAATAAATTTAACCAGTTCAAGCAGTTTTCACAAAAGAATTAAAAAAATAATATAATACTGTTTAATTCAATTTCTTGCATTATTTTTATATAAAAAAAAGATTGAATTGTGATATTTATTAGTACTCAATTTGTTTTCAATCATTATATTTTTTTAGTGCAAATTCTGTTGACAAGAAATGAAGTGAGTTTTCACATAAGAATAAAATGAACATGATTTTTAGTTTTTAATCTCTTACAAACCCATAATACTATTATATGATTTTCAAAGAATGAAAAAAAATACAAAAATAGAAATTTATGTCTGTTAGGTCAACTTGGAAGTTTGCACCCAAACATTTTGTGCAGAGTGAGTTCAGTGTACGAAAATTGTCATAACCTCGTAGGTAAAAATACTTAATTGAACCAACCGGTTCAACTAAACCAGTTCCTACAACCACAAAAATAAACCGGTTCAAGAATTTAGGATACGTACCCCACAACCAGTATCAATAGCGGTTCTGATAGACCCATCTTTAAGATTAATCAACTTCCCAATATCATCAACGTATGCATTTGCGCCACGTGGAAACATGGTCCCACCACCCGGAAACCTGAATCGGTTCCCATTGAACCGGACCCAATTCTGGTTTTTCTTCTCCACGGTTAACTCCTTATGTGGAACATTTGCATACCAAGCCCCGTCACGGCTCTCCGGCCACCGTAATGGTAACCGGTAACCAAACGGAGCTGGTATTCTACACCGGAGAGTCTCCTCCGGTAAGGGACAGTGTCTCTCCCGGTAGATAAGTTTCTTTCTAGAGAACCTCAATGACCTTTTCTGATCCTCACATGGAGTGTATTCATAGAGAGATGGTTCACATGGTGGGAGGTGAGAAACACGCGCCGTCTTTAATGGTGGGTCAGGGAGGTGGTGAGTGGCGGTGAAGTCGAGTGACGGAGTTGTGATGGCACTGTTGTTGTTATGGTGGAAACATATGGAGGAGGTGGAAGGTTGAGAGGTGGTGGTGGAGTAACCGGCGGCGGAGATGACGGTGGTGGAAGGATAATGATGCCAGAGAGCAAGGAAGTAAAAGAAGGTACATAAGAAAAATGCAAAGGTGATAAAATATAGATTGGTTAATAATATGTTTGGTATTTTGGATTTGAAAGTGTGAAGTAGGGTTTTAAAGTTAATATTCATGTTACTATATTTAGTGTTTGTTCTTGTTCTTGTAGTTTAAGGTTTAAGTTGAAGAGTTGAAGTGATGAGTTGAGTTTGAACTTTGAAGATTGGGTGTAAGTGGTGGTTGGTTGATTTATTGCATAGTCATTTGAATAAATAGACTTTGTGTTTGTGTTGTGTTACAACTTGCTTTTTCTTTTTTTGGACTATAATTATTGTGGCTATAACAAATACTCTTTGATCTTGTTATGCTTTGTCATATTCTAGATATATAATTCTGAAATTCTCTTATAGCACGTGAATTTATAGTATAAACAAAAAATTTTACCGAGTTATTTAATTATTCACTTTGTTTTAAAATAAATGACTTAATTTGACTGCGTGTATTATTCATATAATTTAATTTGACCGTAATTTTTTTACACTATTTTTTTTTTTACATATGAATTGAAGGATCCAATCAACTCTTTTTTTTTTTTATTTTTTTTTATTTTTTTTTTTATACTATTGATGCATGCAAGTTAAACTCTTAGAAAAAGTTACAATTTATACCTTTCTTTTGCATGGAGGCCGATATATTTTTAGGAAAATTCTATGGTGAAGTCACGAAAATGACTTTTCTGGTGAAGTTAACACTGTAGTATAAAAAATGTTGTGAGTAACACTCCACTGTTTGTACAATGGCATCAAAAGTTCAGTCCTCATAGTATCATCAATTCATCAGACTAACAAGAATACATTTAATCTAATTTTATCCTATCTTATTTTAAGTGTAACACCCCATAAAGTGTAACACTTAAGACTATCACATAATATCATCAACTCTGTTTGCATGTTAAAGATGCCAACGATAAAATAGTACGTCCAAGATGTTGCAAGCATTACTAGATGAATTACTATTAATCATGAATCAGTAATCAACAATTTAAAAATGAATCAAACATTAAGATTAAAATTAACTTTTTCAACCAAGTTGCTTGGGCTCTAGTGGCAAGGAGCTCCTTCCAAGGACGTACCCGGGGAATACCGGGTTCGATTCGCAGGGGGAACAACACTTGATCAGTGTGCATGCCTCTACGTATGAGCCAGATTAGTCGCTCACCTTTGGTGGGTCGGAAACCGGTGCGAAAGCAAAAAAAAAAAATTAACTTTTTCAAAAAAATCAATTTCTTGACTGCACCGTAGAAGCTCCCATATTTTTATCCCCCACAGCCACTTCAATAGTACATTTAAAAAAAAAAAAAAACTTGTCTTTTGCCTCTTAAAAGTATAGCTTTAGATAAAAACTCAGTATTTTTCTCGTCCATAATCATATTTGCAAAACCTCATGGCAATTTTCAGAAAATATTTTATAACAAAAAGGGGGTCTTGGAAAGAAGAAGCTCCCCATGTGTACGTACACTTCAAGCCCATCTCTAATACAGCAATGTGCCTTTCGTGAGATAATTGCTTTTCTCACCTTCCTCTCCTTTCACGCACCCCTCTGAAATCCATATATAGTTTGGATTTTAATTATATTGTTGTTATTGATGTGGAATGTGATTTAATGACAAATTTTTTGTTTTATGCGTACTACATAAGTGTTCATGGTTCTGTGGTATGAAGTGGAGTGCAAACTTGCTGATCAAGGCGACTTATGCAACATCTTGGCATTCTCTCTTTATGTCCTGTAAGTTATATATTATGCCTAGTTAATTTTTCTATGCGTTGGGACTAAATGTAGTTAGTTTGAGATCTAATGTAAATACTTGGTCTGACTCGACATAATTAAATCATATTTCGTTATATTAGTGTCTTTAATTTTACTCTTAATGCTTCTCTAACGTGCAACCTAATATTGATCATTTGACTTAAGTAAGTTCTAGACATAAACTTCCCTTTGTAAGTAACATGGGTAAAGGAACTTCTAGATGATATTTCTGAGACATCAAGCTAGATTTACAATCACATGCATTATCAAAATGTAATTCCTCTCGTTTAAATAGTTGAACGAGACATCAGAGATTAGAGATTAGAGTTGATCTCTCGTTTTCTGCGAGACATTAGAATCTACAGAGGACGATATGTGAAGGTATTATTGAAATATAAAGAGTTTATAGTCGATAAAGAAAATGGCTTTTTGAATTAGCCATCTCTAATACCTTATCTAACTATATTGACTATGATATCTTTCATACAATTTGCCTTGCTTGACTAAGGTTATGTTGAACACAATAACCGGCCTTTTAAGCATAAAGAGTTGGTTCAAAGTTTGGTAGTGGATTAAGGCTAAAATTAAAAGCTACGCTTACGATTTAAATCTTTGTTGGATTAATTCCACTCTCTTGTCTTGGATTTATAGCCTCTTGATATATTTTTCTTATTGTTATTTTTTTATTTTTGTTGTATTTCACCTGTAATACTTTTTTTTTTCTTTCTATTCTTTACCTATCTTGTGCTAGAATAATATTTTTAATGTATTTTCTCTTATCTTTTCCAAAAAAAACTTTTAAAATATCATTCTCACCAACTCGTATACGGTCCTTGTGTAGGTTTAACTGTAAGCAAATTAACTTAAGAGTGACAAAATATGTACAGGTGCCATCAGTTGGTTTATCTCACTAATCAGTTAAATAAAAACAAAATATGAGCAATCAGCAATAGACATAAACAACACTATTAAATTTGTCCCAAAAAAAAAAAAACTATATTAAATAAGACAAATTTTTATTTATATATAAATAACATATGAGTAAAGTTATTCATTTAAGTTTTTGCACTAATCAAAACTATCGATTTATCTTTCACTATCTATAACATAAATAGAGGAGAGAAATAGATGATTTTGAATGGTGTCAATTTACATAGATAACTCTATACACTTTTTGTCGATGAATAATATAGTTGTCACCATTGAATAATTTTATGGTTAGTAGATTGATAATAATTCTTAAACATCCAAAACATTCTACCATATCATTAGAGAGATAAGGACATAAAGAGAGTAGAAGGACATATGTGATAGAAAAATAGAAAAAGAAAGTAAATAAGATGTTGAATACATATATAAAAAATTGTTTCTCTTAGTAGATTATGATATTTCCAGGGTTACAAGTACAAATGATTGATTTTTTTTTTTTAATTAAATGAAAACGAAGAGTTGTAAACAGTTTTAATTAAATGTCACAAGATTGTAAACAGTTTTGTTTAAATATCACAATATACTAAATCTAATTTTTTTAATTAAATATCATCAGACTTATTTAATTTAATAGAAGTCTTCTAACATTCATTATAATAGTTAATTAATGGATAAGCTTGCATAAGGCTTAAAGTTAATTGCAGGAGTTAGTTGATGATTGATGCTTACAATGACATAAAAAAGATGTCAACAAAACCTAGTATTTGTATATCTTTGATTTATTTATTCCGATGGATAAGAATGCAATAAAATTAATCAGCCTTCGTAATGTGTTTGAATAAGTCTTTGACAAATGACAAAGTTTAAGTAGATTAATTCCATCGAATCGGCTTATATTTTGTCATATGCAGAAGTTGATTAATCATAGCCATCATTCATCAATACAAAATGAGTAGCTAACAGTAATCCGTCAACAAACAATGTGCATTACATTGGAGATTTTGGAAATGCGAAAAGTTACTGAAAACAACTCATTTTCTTATCGACTACTCTATATATATATATATAAAGAGCGGAAAGATAGACATGAGTGTCCGTCTTTTCGCTAGTTGGAATAAAAAAAAAGGATTCCAATTAAGTTGGAAATATGGTTGTGGTATCCTTTTTTTACTAGGCTAACAACAACCGATGGGTCTACTTCAACGACAAGAGAGCAAATATATAAATTCTATCGAGCTTCAAACCAAGGTTGAGACCACAAAGCTCGGTAGAGATAACAATAGAGGTTCCTAAATTTCAATGAAATCCCTTAGTCAAACAACCTGTAAAGTCTCTAATTAACACACCAAAAGCAGTTGATTATCAACAGTTTGATGAGAGCTGTCAATAACAAACTTCAAACAATTATCGCGAGAGGTTTCCAAAAAATGTGAAATTCTTTCTTTAGATTTTTGAAGTAAGAATTAAAGTTAATGGTACCAATTGTATTAATGACGAACAAAACTATCGACTATATTGTGGGGATTTGTACTAAGATTTGATTTGCCATAAAATATAAGTAGGTTCCGGTCTTTCCAAAGAAAGTTGTCCAATGCAGACTGGTGCCATCAATATCCGTTGTAGTGAGATTCGAATGAAGCCGATGATAAAGACCAAAAACTGAAAAATCTTGCCAAGTGTTTCTCATCAATGAAAGGATTCTAAAAATCCCTAATCGGCTCATAGTATACAAAGAAGATGCATGATTGTTTCGTCTTGATCCCCACAGTGAATGCAAGATGCATCATTAGTAAGAAGACGACCATGACATAATTTCCAAAGATGAGCTCTGTTGTTTTTGGATTTCCAAACTGTTGTATTTGGATTTCCAAATTCTATTATCTACCGAAGTTGTTACTAGGTTGAGTCACGACCAGGTCGCTCTCTTTAAGACATTTCGTGGCACTGCCCAAAATTGTGCAAGGCAGACTATCAACCACGCCGCCTCCAGGATAAAACAAGCCCAGCTACAACTGTTCGATTAACTACTGCACTGTAGAAAATCGTTCGAGAATTACACCTCCAAATATGGTACTAAGACCACTCTTTAATACTGAAACCACTTTAATATGGCACTGTTACCACTCTATATGGTGCTGAGACCACTCAAATATGGTGTTACCACCATTCTAATTATTAACTTCTCCAACTATGATACTATGATCACTCAAATATGGTTTTACACCATTCTAACGTCTAACTTCTTCAAGAATCGAAGAAGAATATATTTTAAGATCATTCATATTTTTGAAGGGGCATTGTACCGAAAAAGGGACTATGATCTTAAATTATTATTTATTCCGAAGGACATAAAAATATCGAAGGGACTATGAACTTAAGACCATTCTTAATTCCGAAGGGACATTTAAACCGAATAGGGACTATGGTCTTAAGAACACTCTTAATTCCGAAGGGATAGAAAAAGGAGATGAAGAGAAGAAAGACTCGTCAACACAAGTCAAGAAAGGGAGAAGAGAGAAAGAGTTCCCGACAACTCAATGAAACTCTTTGGTGTGTTTTTTGAACTGAGTGGAGTCATCTATTTATATAGAGATTCTGTAACTGTTTTAGCAAAAATTGCGACAACAGTTACTCTAGTGGATAAGATTAAAATGAAGTTTATCCATTAATCAGTTCAACAACACTTGTGGATAGGATCAAAGGAAACAAATCCACAAAAGTGGAGGAACCAAACTATTGGATTTGAATGAAGAAAATATAATAATAATTAAATTATTATTCTTATCACAACCACCATAAGCTAAATTTATGGAAAGTAATATTCTCTAATAAAATAATAATTACTATTATTTTTATCACTATCAAGTATTTAAAATTAAATACCACAATTTAAACACTACTAATGTGTGTGTTCTATTTTATGCGGGACCCCCACACTCTATTTTTTCAATTCACACAACATTAGATCAAAGTATATTAACTTGGTGTTTAATCTTTCAATTTTTCATCCAACATCACATCAATGTTCCAACAATCCCCCACTTGAATTTAAAAAATGGTTTCAATAATAACGTCAAAACGTTTCTATAAGGTTGCTAATAAACAAAGGTGTCGCCTACAACTTGAACCTTTGCATAGCGGATAATATTCCGATTTAACAAGAGTTGCTTACAGCATTGAACTCTATCTCAGACATAGAACCCACACACAAACTTTTTCCTAAGGTGTATTCTAAAAGCTCGTGCGTTTTATGGCCATGCACGTCTATCCCGGTTTTAACGAACGTTCTAGGTATTCTGCCCCGAATACCATAGGAATCGGCCTAAGTTCCACATTCGTATAGGTGAGTCTATCAAGAGTATTCCTGTAGCTAGGTACTCCACTCCACATAGAGTATAGATCTCATTAAGAGTTTCTATTATCTCATCCTTCTGTCACTGCAGGAATCATGCTTTCTTACTTTTCTCATAGCATGTTCTATCACTCATGACTTGTTATTACCCATTGAACCTATTTCTTGGGATCTCCAATCATGTAGGTCGGGTTACCATCACTTGTGACCTTTGGGCATTAGTCTTATCCTATTGGATGTGTTTAGGACTTTCTTTCTAGTAATTCCTTTCGTCAAAGGATTTACTAATTCTTTATCAGTACGTGCACGATATACTTTAACCGTTCCTTTTAGAGCTCTCTAATCATTCTGTGTTCGTGCCTTAATTATCGTCTCTCACCATTGTGGCAACGATTCTCAATTTTGTAATAGCTGCAGACTATCACAAAAAATTAACACTTCGGACAACGGTTTCACCCACTGAGGGTTCTTAGCTAGCAAGCATCTTATCAACTTGCTTCTTCACTAGTTTTGTCTAGTGTTCTCATCTCAGATTCATTCCATAATATTATTTGTTTCAACAAATAACTCCTCCAGTGATGCTCAATGGGCAGTCACTGGTCGCTTTGAAACTCATCTGAAGGATGTTCATTTTTTTTTTTTATCTTGTACCACTCATGTACAATATGATACTTCTCATTTGTATCTTGTACCATTCAAGTACAATAAGATACTTCTCATAATGTAATTGTAGAGTCATAATCTTCTTAAGGCACCTCATGACTCTTTAAGTAGCATGACAATGCTTCTCATCTGTCTACTAGTAAACTTGAACAAAAGTCTCACGACGTGGCCAACGTCGAGTCTAATACATTCAATGGCATGTCTAAAGACTGCCAATGATGCTCACACTCAAGTGTTCTTGAAAAGTTTTACACTTGCAAGTTTACAGTCAAAGAATTACATTTCCTTAAGATATTCTCAACTTTGTGAGATTCATCAGAAAAGTTCTCTTTTCTGATCTAGTAATCTTGAAACCAAAAAATTACTTCAACTTTGTCTAGGTCTTTCTTATCAATGTTGTTGATAAACAATGATTTCATATAATTCATAACATGAATCTTTAAACAAAATATGAGCAAGTCGTCTTCATAGAGACATATGATCGTGCAAATATTATTTGTCACTTTCATTCACTTTATACTCATTCATAGCATTAGAATGTCAAATTTTTCATGTCATTCCTTAAGAGTTTATTTTAGACCTCACAAAGAATTATCTAACTTACAGAACTTGTTTTCTAGTCCATGAATCACAAAACCTTTAGGTTGTTTAATATAGACTTCTTCTTCTAGTTCACCATAAAGAAGGCAACTTTCACATCCATTTGGAGTACTATCGAGTTATGAACGGCGGCTAAAGGGACTAGTACTCTTATGGATATGATTCTAGTGACTGGTGAATAAGTGTCGAAGAAGACTATATTTTTTCTCTGTCTAAAACCTTTGACTACAAGGAGAGCCTTGTATTCATCAACCGTACCATCAGGTTTTAGTTCTTTTTCCTAAAATCCAAATACAACCGATTAGTTTGCAACTATGAGACAAGTCAATCAAGTGTCTTGTTTTGTTAGACTCTAGAAAATCCATTTCATCGTTTATTGCTTCTTGCCATAATTCAGCATCCAATAAGGATAACTTCTTTAAGGCTTAATGGATATTCTTCCAATGTATAAACTGAGTTCATACTCTTTAGCTATTCTAGCTTTCCTACCTCCTCGAGGTTCTATAACATCTGGTACGATGTTTTCATAACTATTTCTGATTACATGAATGTGATCAGATATAGTGCCCCCACTAGTTCTTAATTTTTAGAAGGAAATTTATTTGCCCCCGATAATTTTGTGCTCCCACTAGTGCCCCCACTATTCTTTAGTTTAAAGGGGTAAATATTTACATAGAAATCGGCGTCTTTTAATTCTATGATCACTTTAACTTTTAGGTCATAAAACCTATATGTTTCGCTATTTATAGCATACCCAATGAATATACATTCATAGGCTCTACTAGTGAGTTCAACTCTCTTGGGGTCCAGAATCTAAATATAGTCCAGACAATCCCAAGTTTAAAAAATAAGACAAGTTGGGTTGTCTTTTCTTCAAAAATTAGAATTTTTGTTCTTAGACTTGGGTACTCTATAAATTTCAATTTTCGTTATAAAAATTTGAACATATCAAGCATATCAATTTTATTTTCCAAAATTCACAGTCATCAATAAATATGATAAAATATCATTTTATCATTTCTAATTTATGTGTCATCAAGTTCACACATATCATAATCTATTATATTTAGATATTCATATTCTCTAAATTCTGATTTATATGAACTTTTGGTTCATATATCTTGACTGCAATAAATAAAATTGTCTAATCATATAACGTTGGAATTAAGTCCAAGTTACTCGAGTTTAAAATTAAACGCTTGTTCACATGTCAAATATTAAAATCACAAAACTAATAAAATAGAAGGAGAATTTTAATTTTGAACCTACCATTAAAGGTGCAACCTTCTCCCACATACATGCATGATACACAAGTCTTTCTTTAAGTCTGAGTCAACTCAGTCTTATTCAGTAGAAATCTAAAATTCAGATTCTTTCGTATCTTTGTATGAAATTTTTGGAACAAATTTCTCATGCAATTTCTATTCATCAAAAAATCTTTTTAATTTGGTCCATTCCTTCATTTTTCAATATTCTCGTACAAATAGAAATTACCATCTGGATGGTAAAAGTTTCCTCATGTTCCTCGATACATTCCATATATCCAATAAATTAACTTTTGATTATCATTATACCATTCTGTAGCTACTCCATGAAGCAAACCGATTTATATTCCACAACCAAAGTGGTTACTAGTTTCATGGTGTTGATTGCATAAATAACAAGCAGAGGAACAATTAATCCTTCTATCAAGTAAAAAGGATTAACTAGCATTATGTTATGCAAAATACACCAAACTATACGGATCTGTCGAGGGACAATTTTCTATCCACAATTAACTCCACACTTTACAAATAAAAGGGATATGTGAATTTCATACTGTTGTTGTTTAAAACAAGCACTTCGTTGTTTCAGTTGAAGGATGTAATTCTATAACTTGATTTATCCTTCATGTATGTAGGGACAATTGAAGCTCAACAAGTAACTTCTTCGGTAGACGTAGCAGATTGTAACGTCTTAAAATTGTTGTTTTTGGATTTCCAAACTGTTGTATTTGGATTTCCAAATTCTATTATCTACCGAAGTTGTTACTAGGTTGAGTCACGACCAGGTCGCTCTCTTTAAGACATTTCGTGGCACTGCCCAAAATTGTGCAAGGCAGACTATCAACCACGCCGCCTCCAGGATAAAACAAGCCCAGCTACAACTGTTCGATTAACTACTGCACTGTAGAAAATCGTTCGAGAATTACACCTCCAAATATGGTACTAAGACCACTCTTTAATACTGAAACCACTTTAATATGGCACTGTTACCACTCTATATGGTGCTGAGACCACTCAAATATGGTGTTACCACCATTCTAATTATTAACTTCTCCAACTATGATACTATGATCACTCAAATATGGTTTTACACCATTCTAACGTCTAACTTCTTCAAGAATCGAAGAAGAATATATTTTAAGATCATTCATATTTTTGAAGGGGCATTGTACCGAAAAAGGGACTATGATCTTAAATTATTATTTATTCCGAAGGACATAAAAATATCGAAGGGACTATGAACTTAAGACCATTCTTAATTCCGAAGGGACATTTAAACCGAATAGGGACTATGGTCTTAAGAACACTCTTAATTCCGAAGGGACAGAAAAAGGAGATGAAGAGAAGAAAGACTCGTCAACACAAGTCAAGAAAGGGAGAAGAGAGAAAGAGTTCCCGACAACTCAATGAAACTCTTTGGTGTGTTTTTTGAACTGAGTGGAGTCATCTATTTATATAGAGATTCTGTAACTGTTTTAGCAAAAATTGCGACAACAGTTACTCTAGTGGATAAGATTAAAATGAAGTTTATCCATTAATCAGTTCAACAACACTTGTGGATAGGATCAAAGGAAACAAATCCACAAAAGTGGAGGAACCAAACTATTGGATTTGAATGAAGAAAATATAATAATAATTAAATTATTATTCTTATCACAACCACCATAAGCTAAATTTATGGAAAGTAATATTCTCTAATAAAATAATAATTACTATTATTTTTATCACTATCAAGTATTTAAAATTAAATACCACAATTTAAACACTACTAATGTGCGTGTTCTATTTTATGCGGGACCCCCACACTCTATTTTTTCAATTCACACAACATTAGATCAAAGTATATTAACTTGGTGTTTAATCTTTCAATTTTTCATCCAACATCACATCAATGTTCCAACAAGCTCTAATTCTTTGAAGGCCATGCCAAATCCACACCAAGTCAAAGAGGGCATCAATGTTAGTAATGGTAACAAATTGTTGGAAAGGAACTCATAAGCAGATTTAATAGAGAAAGTTCCATTGTTAGATAAAACCCTCAACTTGAGAAGTGATGAGTGCTATTATGTGGACTAAGGAGGACGAATGTAAGCACATAATCTTTGAGGTTTACGATTCCACCAACCCATTGGTCTTGCCAAAAACGAATGGTATGATCATCATTAATTACCTATGAGAAATTAGTTTTAATATAGGACCAAGCCACAACAATTTCTCTCCAAGTCGGGGTAGCTATGCAATAACGAGTGATTGAAGAAGAATAATATCTTTACAAATTACAATCATTATATAGCATGGAAAACTTGGACCCAAAGCTTACCAGGATGAGCTATCATATGCCAAACTAACATCATCATATATGCTTCATCATTACTAAATAAAAATGCATGAGTAAAAGTGACATTTTTGGAAAATTAAACCCTAGATTTGGCAAGATTGGTTTTCTACACTGAATTCATGCAAAAGCGACCCAAATATATCTATATATCTTAATGATGAATCCACCATCCCATCACTAATACCCTTTCCATTCCAAAATATCCGAGTCACTTGCAATCAAAATAAGTGACTCATTTGACTTTTTAATATAATATTAATTATTATTTTTCTTCCAATTATAATTTTAATCAATACTAATTTTATCACTTTCAATTCAATATACTTTAGTTTCATTTGTGATAAGGGTGAATGCACCAATATTTAACAACAATACTTTTACATTTTTCTTAATAGATATGAAATGAACAAAAGATTCAGTTACTTTTGAGACGGAGGAAGTATAAGCAAAAAATAATTATTTAGATTTATTGAATAAATTATGTATCAAATCTATATTATAGACCATATATATCATTTATTTAATAAATTTAAAAATTGACCTTTTGCATATAATAATAATTAAATGGTGTATATGTTTTTCCCCGAGACAACATATTTTCTAACATAATAAAATATAATTAGATATCTTGACAAAAAAAATATAGTTAGATATGATTGGATTCCGTCAAAAAAAGATAAAATTATTATTTTGAAACTTGTGTATTCAATGTTGTAAAAGTTTAATTTGTGTCTTAAGACACAAGTTAATACGACTCTTAAAAAATATTGTATCCGTAATATTATATGAGAAATGATATTTGTACATCCATTTTATGACAACTTTTTGACAACATTCTCTCTCATACTCACATTATACTCTTATTCTCTCTCTTCATTTTTCTCTCTCAATTGTTTTTGATCAATGAAAAGAGAGAAAAAAGAAGTTATCACGAGAGTTGTCTCAAATGGATGTTCAAATATCGCCACTCATATTATATATCCATAAAACAGTTATATGAGGACGTGTAATGTGTATAGAAGATTAAATCATTACTTTTATTTTGATCACATCACTCATCACATTTTTTATATTTTCTCCATGCTTTTATTCTTCTCTATCTCTCTCAGGTTTGAACATAATCTGATCTTCATATAACCATAGATCTTGAAGAATCCAATTCAACTGGAAAACGGCGTACACACGCGTGTCGTTCACAGAAATTCATGCCAATTCCCATTTCATCACAACTAGCTTTTTAGGTTTGACATTGGGAGGTACACAATTGGTTCAAAATTCAGGTTCAAAATCAAATTTTTAGTTGAATTCAGATTCTGGGTCATGGAAATTTTCATTTGATAAGTGATGGATTTGATAAATTGAGGTTCAAGATATAGTTTTTAGTTGAATTCAGATTCTGGGTCATTGAAATTTTTGGGTTTTATATTTTGCGGATAAAGTAGTTTGGTTTGGTATGTGATGAATTTGATAAATTGAGGTTCAAGATCAAGTTTTTAGAAGAATTCATATTCTGGGTCTGAAATTTTAGAGTTTTATTGTTGAGGATATAGTAGCTTGGTTTGATATGTGATGAATTTGATAAATTGAGTTTCAAGATCAAGGTTTTAGTTGAATTTATATTCTAGGTGGGTGAAATTTTCGGATGTTACCTTGTGAGGATTAACTAGTTTATTTGGTTTGGTTTGGTTTTGTGTGTGTTGAATATGGGTGCTAATTTTTCCTCATGTGTATGTGATGGAGATGAGGATTGTAGTATGAGGCCAAGGCTTGGGGATATACCAGAGAGTTGTGTGGCATTGGTGTTGATGTATTTGGATCCACCGGATATATGTAAGCTAGCACGATTGAATAGGGCGTTTCGTGATGCTTCTTTTGCCGATTTTGTTTGGGAATCGAAGTTGCCTTTGAATTATGAGTTTATCATGGGAAAAGCTTTGGAGGATGATACTACTAGTTCTAGTTCTGGTGCTGAATTAGGGAAGAGGGATATTTATGCAAGGCTTTGTAAGCCTAATTTGTTTGACAATGGAACCAAGGTAACAATTTTGGCTCATTAATTTCATTTCTCAAAACTGCTACGATGACTTTTATTTTTTGTGTATGAAAGGATTTTGAATTCTCTCAAGTCTCAAGCGGCTACACCATTCGGATCAATTGTAGTATTGGAACAAAATTCAGTACCGCGTTCATAAGAGATTAAGTTTGAAAAGAGTTCATAAAGAGATATATTTTTCACCTTACAAAGCCGATTTTGCAAGAATAAGTTAGACCCTCTAATTAATATTGTGTGCATCACTCTCAAGTTGTTGTTATTTCCACTTTGCATTTATGATAACGAGAATAAACCGACCAAAATTCATTTAGACCCAATATAATAGCCTAATACGTAGCTTGTGCCGTCGCTACAGAGAATCGAAAGTGAAATAGAAACCCATTAATATCACAAATTAAAGAAATATCGTGGTAACAAAAGTATAGGATCTCCACTTTATTTGACATGATTTTCTAGTTCTTAATTTTTATGTCAAAAATCTTACTTTGGTTTAGGAAATTTGGCTAGATAAGAGGACTGGTGGGGTTTGTTTGGCAATTTCCTCCAAAGCGTTAAGGATTACAGGGATAGATGATCGCAGATATTGGAATCACATTTCAACTGAAGAGTCAAGGTGAGGTTATTGCAATTGAAATTATGTTACTTATGCCATTATAGAACTTGCTATGTCCTGACTCATTGTTAGGATGCGTTTTCATCTTTATGAATGGAAATATAAAACATTCCGAAATTTTTATTTTTTTCGCCCTTTGGTTGATTGATTCCACTGTATTGGACTCACTTTCTAGCTCTGTTAGTTACAAGGATTGAAGAATGGAATATTGACACTTTTCAAACTCTTTACAAAGGTTATGATCCAATACCAACTTTCCTGTGGATATGGATTGCATGTGTTTGTAATCCCCCACAGTTACACAATAGAGAGAATTATCCCATTTGTGCTAGATTGGACGGCTCAAGTTTTAAATTTGACAAATTTTCAACCACATGTTAGTTTTTGACCCCAAGGAATTCATCTCCCTCTCGTGTCTAGAGTCAGAAGACACTTAACTTAACTTGGTCTTTTTTTTTTTTTTTTGGTTAAGCAGCCTAGTGGCTAGAGCTGACACAATTAAATTGTGGAGAAATGGAGTGTCCGGGGTTCAACCCCCGGCCCCTGCATAAAATATGCAATATCCCTACCAACTGAGCTAAGCTCACGGGGATAACTTAACTTGGTCTTTAATTGACCATGTTAGTGAACTTTTTGAACCCAAATGCATCTTTCCTTGCAACAACCATGTGCGGCAAAAAATTTCTATCATTTTAGTCCTCATGGACTATTTTTTCCAGTTGGCTCAGTGTATGTTATCAAATTGATTTTTCGTTGTGTCAAATATGATTTTACTGGAAATATGCGTGTTGGTTACCATAAGTCAAAATTGTTTTTGCCTCTAGATGTCAATATGATTAGTAGTTATAAAATAGTTTTTGTTTTGAATTGAAAAACTTAAGTTTAGATTTACACCAATGCCTGTGTTCGACTTAAAACAATCCAAACATAAATCATTTCACTCAAACTCAACCATATCAAATCAATTTTTTTTTTCAAAATCACATTTGTCAAATGTTCATCAAACAGGGTCAGTTTTAGGATTTGGCCAGCACACATGATTCCAGGGACTTCTGAAATCCATGATCCTCATTTAATTTTTTTGGAAAAAGTTCTATTTTAACATATATATAATTTATGTGTTATGGGTGGTGGAACTTGATAGAGTATATTCTTGTTTGTGTGTAAATAGGTTCCATACAGTTGCTTATCTTCATCAAATATGGTGGCTTGAAGTGGAAGGAGATATTGATTTCCAATTTCCAGTAGGGACATACAGCGTGTACTTCAGACTTCACCTTGGCAGGTCATCCAAGAAGCTTGGACGACGAGTTTGCAAGACCGAGCACATCCATGGCTGGGATATTAAACCTGCAAAGTTTCAGCTGACGACTTCTGATGGTCAACGCGCTGTCTCCCATACTCATTTGGATAATCCAGGGCACTGGATCCTCTACCATGTAGGAAACTTTGTTTCTAAGAATTCTAATGATTTGATGAAGGTCAAGTTTTCATTGTCTCAAATAGATTGCACTCATACAAAGGGTGGTCTGTGTGTTGACTCTGTGCTTATATGCAATAGTAGCAATGTAAAAAAAGAAGCGTAAATTGATTTTGTAGGTAGGAAAACGTGAGTCACCTGAGTTGACTTAGTGCATGTTTGGTATCATGGTGATTTCAGTAAATCCACCATACTACCAAACACGCACTTAGCAATTTTTGGTCGCATAGGGGGTGTCCAGTGGAAGTAATACCTTAAAATATACCCCACAAAGCTTCCCAAGATAGATGTTTGGTTTCTTTGATAAGATAAATGTTTCAAGTTAGAATCCATGTGTGTATTTATGGTTTTGTTGTTCTTGAGAATTTTCGATGTTAATATGCGCTTCATTTGGATTTGGATTTTACTTGTGATTTATAAAGTAAAAAAATTGAAACGGAGGATTGGATTTTATGTATTTTCGTATTTGTTTTGACATGTTGTGAAACGTGGGGTTGAAATATGCGTTTTTCAAAGGTTTAATTATAGTTTGTCAAGTGTCATCAATAGGCTTGCCGGACTAGGATGCTCTAGTTCGTGCGCCGGTCACGATATTAAATTTTGGGTCGTGACAAAGTTATTGAGAATTGATTGTTGTGCTTTCTCAAAGAATGGAATGGTTGGTGTACTCTATTACTTCAGCTGGTTTGCATAGTTAGTTTTTTTTTTTTTTTTGGGAAGATGCTAATAATATTATTTTTGACACACAAATGTATTGTTGATGCAACCATACCAAGAATAACTAAAGGCAACTCTGCAAGAAACAGAAACATATGAATTACTTAATTACAGGGATAACATTTTGGGTTATTTTTATTATAGTCAAGCAATTATGGGTACTCTTGCATTATCAATTACTTCATAGTAATCACCCGAAATTATATGGTTAACATTATGGCCAATTATAAATGAAAGTGTGACAATATTTTCTTTAAGAAGCACATCCCTTGGAAGTGAAATAGAAGGACCAATAACATGACTATAAATGCACATACGTGTTCACTAAGTAGTAAATGGAACATGGCAATAAAAGACCAAAACAAAAAGTTAGGGAAAAATGTATCTTGTGACTAAAACAACATATGCAAGTACTTGAAGTTTTATCCTTAAAGTCTAAATAGTAATCAACGCTTTTTATCATTGGACATGCTCATAAACATATCCCTCTAATAAAGATCCATACACTTTTTCAAGGGTTTTGCATAGATATAATATGAAATATCTCCAAACTTTTCAAGAACAGCCACACACTTACTAAAGATATTATAAATCTGATGTTACGTGTGTAGAGAAGTAGCATCTATTACACTTCACATGGTGCAAGTGGATCTCCCTTTGATGTCATGTCGATACCATTTTTGATTTATGACCTTTTACTCGAAAGTTTCCTTTCCACAATATTACATGTGATCCCTTCCACTTTGTGTATTGATTTGAGTACTGATATTTGTAAACCAACACTTTGTTTATTTAAAGAAGGCATTTGAAACATGATAACATGTTTCAATCCCCTCAAAACTAAAAGAATTGAGATTGTCTACTTTTAGACGACATAAATCTTCGATATGCAACTATTTACTTTTTTTTGACAATCAAACATACAATCAATTAATGGAAACCATATACTTACAAACAGCAGAAGCTTCGGGTTATGGGATATATCCAACTCATAACGAATACAACTCAAGTCAAAATTGTCTTCTACGCTTCCTATGATTAGACACGACAATAAACATTTTCCTTCAATCAAGTTCAAGACAATCGATATTTTTCAAGGACTTCACATAAATGTCATATGAAATATCTCCAATCTCATCAAGAACAGTCACACACTTACTAAGATATTAATATGATATTACATGTGAATGTCACGACCTAACCTAGATTTGGATCCTCTGATTAAAATGTACATTGAGAAAATCAACTAATGTTATTTTAACAAACTCGAGATTTGTTGTGATATGCCCCCACAATATCTATCTTTAATTTGTTAATTAATGATTGAAATTATACACTTTGCACCCTAAAATAAATTGTTCTCTAAAGAGAAACGGATTCCAGAAAATTATATTGTTCATAACTAGATTTGTGTCAAATTTTAAGCGGAGAAAACTTTGTGGCTACAATTTTTTGAAATAAATATCTAAAATTAGTTGGAAAAAATCAACAATTTAACCTTTCTATAAAAATATTTTAGATATCTAATAGGTTAAATTACACCAAGGGTCCTTTAAGTTTGAGGTTTGTAATAAATTGGTTTCAAGTTATTTTGGTCACACATATACCCTTTAAGTTTGAGATTTGTAACAAATTGGTCCTTAAGTTATTTTTGTCACACACAAGTCCTTTAAGTTTGTAAACATTTTCGATTGAGTCCTTTAAGTTTCTAATGTTTGGTTAACAAGAAGGACTAAATTGAAAACATTTACAAATTTAAAAGATTTATGTGATCAAAATAAGTTAAAGACCAATCTGTTACAAACCTCAAACTTAATTGACTTATATGTGATCAAAATAACTTAAAATCAATCTATTACAAACCTCAAACTTAAATGACCCCTAATATATGATAACCTTTCTATTAAAAGATTTTAGATATCAAATATATGATGCAAAGAGTACTCAAATTCTAGACACAACCTATGAGTACATGAGTCAATATCATGTTATGTGATGGTTTTTCCTGTAATCACTGTATATAGAAATCATGTTTTTTTACCTTAAACATGAAAATGTTCAACTCATCTATGATCTAATATTTATCCTAGTATTAAATAAAAAGACAAGAAAGGACAAAAGCTCATCTGTTTAAATTATCTAAGATGACTTCACAGGGTTGTTTGAGCTATTCATGTGAAAAAGAATATAAAAAGATTGGAACTTTTATTTCATATATGTTTTGAATAGTTTAGAATTTTGAACTTGTATTTCACAATGAGGTTATGCAAACTTATAGAAAAGAGATTATCTCTCAAGAATGGAAAAATTGAAAATAAGGAAACTATATCTCTGAAGCTAATCATACATTAACTCTGAATTGGATCGATACATCTGTCGTTAAAGACTTGATAGCTGGTGTTTCTGTTGATTTTCCTTTGTTAAAACCAATTTGGCTCAAGTCGGAGACAGTCCCAGACTGGTGTTTCTGCAATTCATTAGTTTCTTTGGTTGTTGATGGGTTTGAGTTCTTATTTGATGTGATACTACCTTTTCATTTACTTCCATTCCTAAGTAACCTGAAAACACTAGAACTACGGAACTGTAATTCTGTTAAGGCAGTATTTGTTTATACAAAGATTGGAACTCAAGGAGGTCTTAGCCTACCAAATCTGGAAAAGCTTTTCGTGGAAAACTGTTAAAAGTTGCAAATGATGAAACAAACATTGATGAAGGGGAAGGTGAAAGTAGAGGTCAAGATGAAGATAAAAGTCAAGATAAAGATGAAGTGGAAGGTGAAAGTGTAGATGAAGACGAAGGTGATGATGAGGATAGGATAATATTCAAGCAATAACAAGATTTTGAAACTTAGCCTATTCTTCGAGCAGCAAAAAAGCTGAAAACATGATTTGTTAATTAGTTACAATTTTTTTCCACATTTTGTTCCCATCTTATAGAAAAATGTATCTATACACAGAAAAGATAACATCAGAATCAGATGTTAATTTTGAGAAACAAAAGAAACAGTTAAGAATTCAATTTGATTTGCACTCGATGGGAACATATAATTGTCCAAACTAAAATTATAGATTTAGGCTAGCCAAAAAATCATGAAACCACCGAAAAACTGAGTTTCAAATTTTCAAATGCTTTATAAATATAGTTGTAAACCTGAATTTTTAAATTATGAAATTTTATGTTCCAATCACCTCAAATGTATAGATTCAGCTTGTTTTCATTTGTTATTTTTGTTATCAAGGTATGTAACTATTTTAGCTTCTTGGAACCGACAAATGTTATGCTTTATATTATGGCAAAAACTATTAACAAAATCATGCCCTTTTCTTTTCTGTTGGAGTTCGGTGTTCAAGAATAAAGTTTACCCGTGTGTCTGCAGGAAGTGTGTAAAGTTCTCAATTTATATACACAAGAGACGAGGTGTGTTTGGCTTCTAAGTTTCAAGAACTGTCTCATTAATAAATTTGACTTGTATTTCTACGAGTAGTTTGCTATGTTTTTAAGTTAGAGAAAGGTTTTCTACAAATAAAGTTGACCTAGATGTATTTCCAGAGAACAATTCTTCATGAAGAAATTTGGCATTGTATGTATTTCTACTGGTACTGGCATGGTGTATGAATTTTTTAAAGGGTGCCTCATGAGTAGAGTGACCTGTATTTCATAAATAAAGTTCACTTGAATTCGATCAAATAAACTTTTATCTTTTCTTAAACAAAATAAAGGGTCAAAAGCATTTTGCCTCCTAATTTATTAGGGTAGTTGCACTTTCCATCCTCATTTATTAAATTAGCCTTTTTGCATTGTAATTAAAAATTGATTATTGCAATACATTCTTTATTGTAGTTCTACTGTTAAAATTAAAGGAGAATGGTTTAAAAGTCATCCAATATCCAATATAAATGGAAATACAAAATCGTCAAACCAAAATTTTAATAGAAACAAGCACATAAAAACCTCAATCCCTTTTCTTGAAATGAATGCCTCATATGACAATCTAGTGACACACAACAATAAGGGCAATGTCATGAATTTGAACAAATAATCACACAAAGGAAGTGTTAATCAATTAGCAAAGTAGTCTCAAGCAACACAACAACAAACATACCTATATCTAAGTATGAAGAAACACCTCAAGCATGTTCAAAGAAACAAAGATAAAAAGAAGAGAAAGAAAAAACACACCAATATTGTTTACCTAATTTGGTCCAAAATGACATACTATGGGAGAGAGAGCAACCTCCGATCAATTATGATAAGAGTGATACAAAGAGGTTACGAGAAATTAGCTTAAAAGCTCACAAAGAACTAACCCTAGTTCCTACCTATTTTTCAAGTCACCCACACTCACAAAGTGAATCCTAAGAGAAAACACTAAAGGAGTTTTTGATGCTTCCAATAATAAAATCTCACCACCAAAGGTATTTACAAATGTTTCCCAACCCAAAAAATAAACTCTCACCAAAGACATTCAACCCTAAAGATTTCTAATTTGGTTTCTCAATTCTCTCTCTCTCTCTCAAAGCTCTCCCAAAACAGGAATAATGAAGCTTTATATAGTGTCCAGATCCCAAGAGAATCGTGCCATGTTAGGTATCCATCATGCCACAATTGCAGTTAGTACACCAGTATAGAACTACATTCTATCTGTTAATCGTGCCACAATATTTCCAGTGGCAACCTCTTAGAAAATGTTCCAAAATCGTGCCATGATCCTATGCTCACGTGGCACGATTTTTCCAGAACTTCGACATCTAATTTTGAGCCAAATTTCAAAAAGCAACACAACATATTTGATGTTCTCATGCAATGTTCTTATCGAATAGGAAACAATGATGCACCTAATTGGGTTAATGTCGGTTCCCTGTAATGGTGAAGCACACACCAACACTTCCTTTTTTTTTTTTTTTTTAATGAGATCATTATGTAGAATCAAGATCAACCATACAAGCAAGTTGGACGCCACATCTTTATCCAAAATCTTAAGACAATGAATTTATCGATCCTTTTACTTATATGTTGCTAAATACTCACTTTTCCATCCAATGTAGAATTTTCATCTCACACTTGCTACAAAACACACTGGCCACACAAAAGCATACAAGTGATACCACAAACCCCTGTTTACAAAAAGTGGACACATGACGTCTTCTCAACAACTTTGCAACATTTTATAAAGTTAAGGGGTAAAATTGTTATATTTTTTTAGGGGGTCAAAATTGCAACTTTTTAAAAGTTAAGGGGTCACAAATACATTTAAATCTTATGATTTTAGTTTCAAGAGGTGAAGGAAAAATTAGGACTTTGGACCATCTAAATTGTTGTGTATTATTGGATAAACAATTGGATATGGTTAAGTTAAGCTCTCCAATTTATTTGTTTGAATCAATTGTGTTCGGATAACAAATTTTGGTTATTTTTTTGGTATGTGCAGATACGAGAGTATCATAGGAAGCACCCAGTTGTACGTGTCGTTGACCCTAATGACAATTTTGATGCTCTTCTTAAAGAGGAACCTCAAATTGAGTTTAGAGGAAATATCTCTCTCTCTATCTCTCTCCCTCCCTCCCTCCGTGTGTGTGTGGTGAACATGCGAAGATTCTTGATTTCGCTTGCTGAAATTAGGCTTTGCCTTAAGCCCAAGGTTTTGCAACTCGAGAGTTTACCTCAACTCGTTTTACCTAGGTAAACTCGACTCGTAAACTCGAATCGTAAACTCGTACGAGTTTACCTAAAATTGAAATTTTATACAATTTATTATATGCATGACATATGTAAGCTAATATAATACTGTAAAAGGATCAATAGTGAAAAATATAGACTTAATTATAAATACAAAGTAATAAGTTAGAAAACAAAACATGGTTGTGAACCTAGAAAACAAAACATAACCAAGTTTAAATAACAAGCTTCTGAATATTAACAAACAGTAATAAGTTATTTAGAAAAAATGCACGTTCACAAATTCACAAGATGCCTAAACTAAACCAGTAACAGTGTAACACCGCTATTTAGAAGAAAAAAAAAAGAGTAATGATACATAGACACCCTTTATTCCCATACACCCTTGTACACCCCATGCATTAGGAAGAGAGGAGAGGAGAGAAAAGAGAAAGTGTGCTTGTGCGGGATCCACGTGACTACGTGTCAGATTTTTGTGTGGGTGTCAAAGGGTGTATTGCCACCTAAGGGTGTCTATGTATCATTACTAAAAAAAAAACATGTAATCTATGTTAAATAATAGAAATAGAAACAGAAATAGAAACCTGATGATCAAAGTTAAAAACCCTAACAATAACATGTAACAACTATTTAGAAAAGATGCCTTTTGAAGCTTTGATGATAAAAGAAACAATAAAGGAAAGGAAAAAGAGAGTCTGAATCTGAACTTTAAAGTACCTTTTGAACTTTGAAGCTCTGTTTTTCGTTCAAACAAGATTGTATATATGCCTTCTAATCTAACGTTACAGCTGACAACAAACATCACCACAATACCACCGCAACCCAACTCGAAAACGCAAAGAATCGGAATTTCAATGTTTCTCCACCGTCAGAATTTCCAGGTTTCTCCACCGCTCCCCTGTTCTTGAAAACGGAAAGAAAATGAAACGAAACGTTAAAATCTGGATGGGACCCCGTAGTAATTTTCACTTCAGTTGAAACGTAGAAAGTTTGAGCTTGAAAAAAATGGGCCAAAAAAAAAGGGCCATTTTTGAAGGAAAAAAATACAGGAGTAAACTCGCAAAAAACGGTAAACTCGCCCGATTTTACACGAGTTTAGTGAGTGTTAACTCGGTCAAACACGTAAACTCGGTAAACTCGCCGAGTTGACACGCGATTTGTGGAACATTGCTTAAGCCATAGCAATACTTATATTTTATGCACCTGTAGCTTTTTCTGGTCACTGATTATGTGAAAATTGCATTTCAGGGAAGCTTTTGGTCGATACTTAGACATGCATGAGTTGTACATTCAATGCGTCAATTCTAAGTTTGAAGAGCCAATTGAGTATTTTGCATACCTTGATATTTTTAATGAATAATGAGATATATTAGATTCCTCCGAAAATGAAAACAAATAGGTGAGTTGCATTCTCTATCTATATAATATGTTGATCATTTTTCGGCATCCTAGTTTTGTATGGAATATGTACATTATACTCGTATTCCTTTTTTCAATTCTACAGGGAGTACTTGGAGAACCTTTTGGAGTATCTAATATATTTTTTCTAGAGGACAGAACCTCTACAAGATCTTGATCGAATCTTTTCAAAGGTGATTGATTTTATCTTGCCATTGTTTTGAAGCTATATCATTTTTATCATAATTTTTGAGCCTCACCCTCTTAGCTCTGAATTTTTCGGTGCAGAAACTTAATGAACCTTTGTTTTAAATAATTTGCATTAATTTTTCTTTCTGAAAGTTGTCTCACTATCCAGTGCTTTGTTTGGGACATTGAAGTGTCTTGTAAATATGCTCATTATTTTCTTTGTTTGTGAAGGAGGCATAAGATTTTGGCATCACAATTGAACTTCTTCCCTTGAGTTGCCCTGATCTTTTACATATCTAAATTCTATGTTGTATGTACTCATCTTTTACATGTATTCACTAATCTATTCTCTTAACTCATGCTGATTAGATAAACTTTTCATCATAATTTGTTAATTGCACGTTTTTTAAGATTTGATTGGCTTGGAAGGCGATGATCTTGTTAACTTTATGGCATCAACATGAAACAAGCACATAACCTATCTATGTATTTCTCTGACTTATATCTTGTGTTTTCATTTTTAAAATCTTTGAGATATAATTATGTACTCGATTAACTAAGACAACCAGTTCTGTCCTTCAAATTTTGATTTGTGCTGCACGAAATGAAGTTTCTGGCACCTACATTCTTGTTTAGTAGGGATAGTAGCAAGCTTCAACTTGCTTCCATTGTCTGGCCATCTATGCTTTAGGGTTTTAGTTAGATACCATTGTAAATTAAGAACTGTCTATGCGAGTTCAAATTTGAAATGTTATAATTGGTATTAATCTATAATGCAGAGATGTCGGTAAATGATGGTTCTGGTCTATTATGAGTTGAGCACATCTCTAGTTTTTGTTTTTGAATTAGGAGAACTAATAAAATATCAAGCTCATTTCTAATAGTTGGATTAATAACATTGATATACTTAAGATAATGAAAGGTGTGATTTTCTACTACATGACGATTATTATGTTGCACAAGAGCAACTATGATTATTAAGAGGTCTAAACAAGGACTCGAATAGTTATTTTAAAACAATAAATATGAAGGTCTTCAACAATATTAGCAATTTGTGATTTATTACTTTCATGTTACTGACATGAACTAATGATTGTGATGATAATAGATTTTATGTTCATATTAGTCAATAACACTAGCAATCATATTATCCTTTTCTTATTTCACTGAAAATATGATTTACATATACACAAAAACTAGAGCAACATTATGACATATGATATTATTTGGTGAAAATTCACAAGGTATATAAAAGAAATTTGAAGCCTAAAATGTATTACTAGAGAGCAGTGGACATGTGTCTCTTGACAGATTTTATTTGGTGTGTTTAACATCTTGGAAAGCACAGGTATTTTAGAGATAAAATATAAGAAAATATATAGTTTTTATGTACGTTTATTACTTTTTATCTCCACTGAATTGAAAGCTTCTGTCTATTATTGCAGAAGGAATTAGGTGCCCTATGGCATATCTTCTGGGTTGAAAGCTTTGTCTATTATTGCAGAAGGAATTAGGTGCCCTATGGCAACATGTTTTCACTGAGAGAATTGTAAACTTTATTCATATTTCATTTAGACCTCATACTAGATTATTATTATATAGCCTAATTTGAAAAAAAAATAATCTTGTATAACCTTAATATTGGATTATTTATTGTGTTATACTAAGGTTGCTTATTAATTGATTGGCAGTGATTTAAATATATTAATTAAATAAAAACGTAAAAACCTCCTGATTGGTATGATCTTTAAATTTGATTTTAAATTTTTTCTGTAGAGTTGCTACAAAATTTCCATGATAAGTCTTGGCTAGGTGTTATGGATTTGTTGAAAAATTGCTGTGATAAGTCATAGTTATCTTGCTATGGAAAATACAATTTGAATACTTATTTGCTACAGATTAACTAAATATTTGCTAGGACGTTTTTCTATTAACTAAGGATTTACTAAGAATGATTTCCCTAGCAAATTTTTCTCTCCATCTATGCTACGGACAATTCAATAGCTATTCCGTAGCATATCTCTAGCTAACTTCGTTCGCTTATCTACGAGTTAACCAAATAATTGTCGTAGCAAATTACAAATTTTCTTGTAAAGGATCTTTGTGCTCACTTATCACAGGTAAATTAATGAGTTGGAAAGGGTGTTTTGGCAAGTGATGAAAGGTGTGCTCTAGGAGTAGTGAAACTTTGTCTAAAATAGAAGTTAAAGAAACGGAAGTTATTCCTACAAGTTACTATTGATTGTGTGAAAATAGAAGCTAATGAAGTTTTGGTGTTGTTGACATTTTTTTTTTCTTCTGAAAGAAGTTTTGGTGTTTTTTACATTATTATCTTCTATATATGGTTGCATTAAATCTTCTGTGAGTAAAATATTTTAGTTGTATAAATGTATACATTTTTCTACCAATTTTTAGCAATTTGGTCACTTGAAAGTCATAATTTACTTTGATTTGGGATTTAAAAGTGGTACAGTCTTTATGTTTGAGTTTGATGTTGTTTTGTGTAGTTTTCCACTAGGTCCTCCATACAGCTGCAAGGAAACCGTCTCAAAATTGTGTATACTAATATTGATTCATCTGAGTGTAGAATGAAGGGATTCATCTCAAGGTATTTGGTTATCTAGGAAAATTATGCCTTTTAGTTTTTGTATGTGGATCTCTTAAGCACGGATACGTGGAAAAATGGTCGTGAATTGTACTTGATACATATGAACGAGGTTATACAACGCGATGCCATTGATACATATCGAAAGAGTATCAGAGTTTTTTTTTTTTTTTTTTTTAATAAAAGAAAGCCATTTATGCGATTAAGCTGTATTCTCATGACTGTTCAACTCCTCCCTCCTTTGTTGCTCCTCTCTCCTTCACCCATTCATCTCCTGTTGTGGGTTCATCCCAATAATATTGATTCAATTTTTTTTTAGGGATTTTCTTGGAGAATGTCCTTCCATACACAATTTTTGCAATCAGATTTTGCTGGTTGATTGTCAATTGTGTGTTGTAATTTTATGTTTTTACTTGCAGCAAAATACACGTAGAGACGCCTATCACTTAATGAGGGATGAGAAAGTTAATTATGATGGACTTCAAATACACCGTCTGCTTTTGAATTTTGAGATGTCTATGCAGCATGACCTCACACGACTTCACCCGTCTTGATATGTTGACATTACGCATTTCTTTGATTTTTATTCCAGACCACATAGCTAAACAAGAGGCGAACAAAGGTCTATAGTCGTGATTGAGTTGCCGCCAGTTTTGCAAAACTGGAACTGAAGTTGGAAGGAATATGTTAGGTTCTATTAATAATTATTTTCTTAGTGTTTGGAGTTCATATTGCAATTGCATATTAAGTGATTCTCATATTAAATAGTATAGTGAGAATTGTCAGGATTATAAATTAATGAGACCCACATGATTTTTAGTTATAATTCAATTCAAAAGAAATTTTCCTCGCCCGGGTATACACACTAGTACTAATGTAGTATTTCTACCACACTTGCTACAAAACACACTGGTCACACAAAGCATACTTGTGATACTACAGCTCCAAGCAACAAATGAAGCAAATTGATACTTCATTGTTTTACCGTTGATATTCCCCCAACAGGATTCCAAATTTACTAATCATGGAATTTCATGTTTAGAGAGTATCACAGCTCCAAATCAATTGAATATGAATGCAAAATCTGGTTTAACTTAATGTCTTCAAACAAAAATACAAAGTATACGATTGGATGCATTGTTTTCGTAATCCTTTTCCTTACTATTATATGATTCTAATTATAATTTGATGCCTTGTCATTTACTATTTATTATGTTAGTAACTTGTTTATCATCGCAGTTAATTACTATTATGTAAAAGTTTATCTGACGTGTTTTTTTAATTAAGATTCTAATATATTAGAATGATATTGCATTAGGCATTTTAGTTAAATAAAGCCAAAAACAATAGCAAGCGATAACAACATATCTAACAACAATGTAAAGCAAAACCACAATTGAATCGAAGAACAACAATGTAACACACAATATTGTTTACCCAATTCGGTCCAATACCGACCTACCCTGTGGAGAGAGCAGCTCTTCGTTCCACTAATCATGAGACTAACTTTACACAAAGATTCCAAAAGGAGTTACAAGAATAGTCTTCAAATCTAATTCTAACATTTTCTCGAATCTCTTCATATGGTCAAGAGACTCGATGATTTCTCTATTGAAGGTGTTTAGAGTTGTTTCTGAACCATATATTCTATTCTCAAAAGGAACCAATCCTTAGACTTTGTTTTTTTAAGGATCTACTATTTTGGTAAACCCTAGTTTCACTCAATCTTACCTCTTATGTGTTTCCATCCCATGAATCTCTCCCCAAAAGGCACCACCCTTTCCCAAGAGTCATCTCTTTTGGTTCCCCAAAATTAACATTTTTCCACACTTAAAATTATGTTAAAATTATTTTTTTATAGACCTAGTCGTGCATTTGCATGTAGGTGCAAAACAACAACCCCAAAACATGTTTCCAGCATATCTCCTACGCTTGAGCACAAAATCGTACACATGGGCACAAAATGGTAGAATCACCAGAAAATAGATTTTAAGTCACTTTTCAACAATACTAATATAAATTATTTTCTTACATGTCAAGGTTAAGTGAATAATTAGGGGATACCATAATGGCAATAAATATTGACAAATCATTGGCTTTCCTTTTCTGGTGGAGTGTGGTGTGCATGAATAAAGCTTACATGTGTGTTTTAGGTTTTGTTTGGGAGTTTGGAGGGAAGAGGAAGGGAAGACTTTGAGGGGTGGAAAATATGAGGGAAAATGGAGAAATCTTTTAAAATTTTTAAAGAGTAGTTTTTTTTTTTGAAACAGCAAAATTTATTAAGCAAGGCAAGCACAAGAAGTACTAAACCCGCGGAGGAGGAAAAAGAGTACACATGAAAAGGCCAAGCAACAAGAATCACCTCTCCACCAATAGAAAACTCAATAAAAAAACCCCCTCAAAACTAAGCCTAGACTGAACAAGAAATACACAACAAAAAACAGCAACAGTACTGCTTCAAGAACAGCCCCAGGTTACGGAGAAAACCCCCCTTTTCTGCACCAAACTAACCACTGTACACAAGCACAAAAACCCGCTGCTTGAGAAGCCAAAGGAGCTAACAAAGCACCGCTGTTCTACCAGACCACAGCAGCCACCAAACCTCATGCTGCCAAGCCAAACTGCTGCTAAAGCCTAGCCTACCAACCGAAGAACACTGAACAGTGCCCCCCTAAACCTTTCTCATGAGACATTCGCGGGGGTTCCAACACCATTCATAGTAGAGACTCGGACCAATACTAAGTCTATGCAAACTCCAAATCCAAGAAAGAGCCTTAATCTTCTCCACCACCTCATCCACCTCAAAATTACCATTATTAAAAACGACATCGTTCCGCGCCTTCCAAATAACCCACAAAGAAGCATACCACACCATCCAAAATCCATGCCTAAGTTTCTTATTGGACACCTCTTTCGACCAACATTCCAAATGAACAAAGAGATCATTTGGAATTATAAAAACACAATTAGCCATGCCATAAGCTTTCTCCACACCCTTTGAACCTCGTCACAATGCAAAAAAAGATGCACCTCCGTTTCTTCCTTCAAACCACAACACACACCTTGTTGAATCTTCCGCTCCCAATATCCCTCTAATCTCCAAATTCACTCTTGTTGGAATTCGTTTGAGGAGAGTAGTCCAAGCGAAAGCCAACACCTTAGTTGGTGCCCGACTTTTCCAAAGAAAACCAAACACACCCTCCTCCACACTACTCAAATGACCCTCCCCCAACGACAACCCCTCAAGTAATTTATAGCAAGAGTTAACCGTGAACACACCATCCTCACCCAGTCTCCACCTCCATTCATCTCTTCCTACTCCCAAACTTACTCCTTCCAAAAGAAGAATTAAATTTTGAAGGAGGTCCCTTTCCCATACAAAAAGCTCCCTATGCCACGTGAATCCCCAATGCGTCCCCTCTCCACTCCCACTCCTCAACTCACCCACTTTTATGTTTTTATTTGTCGAAATTGCATAAAGTCTCGGAAAAAGATCTCTAAGACTCCCTTCGGACTTCCATCTATCATTCCAAAAACTTGTTTCCATACCGTTACCCATATTCCGCACCACCTCCTTTTTGAACCAATCCTCCCCTCCACCACCTTCCAAACTCCTCAAATCCTTCCACCAATTTGAATCTAGTCTATGCAATGATTCTCCTCCCAAAACCCCCATCGTGCCACCACTCACCCCATACCTATCCTCAAGTACCTTTTTCCACAAAGCGCCATTATCGGTAAGAAGTTTCCATTTCCACTTTGCAAGAAGACTTAGGTTTACAAGCCTAATATCCCTCACTCCCAATCCACCCTTAACCCTTGGTAGACAAACCCGGCTCCACTTCACCCAACAAAGCTTCCTATGCCCCACGGCCCCTCCCCAAAGGAACTTCCTTTGGAGGGACATAATCAACTTCACCACCTTAACCGGCATCTTCATTAAAGAAAGGTAAAAGATAGGGATTGAATTAAGAACCGAATTTAGAAGGACAATACGCCCCCCCAAACTAATATATCTATTACCCCAAGAAAAAAGTTTACTCCTTATTTGCTCAACCAAAGGTTCCCAAGTAGCCACTCTTCTAGGATTCGCCCCCACCGGGAGTCCCAAATAAACAAAAGGCAACGCACCTTGCCGACAATTCAAAAAAGTACAAGCCATTTCCATAAACCCCGCATCAATATTCACACCAATTAAACAACTTTTATGAAAATTAACTTTGAGACCCGAGACCATCTCAAAACCCCTCAACAACGCCTTCAAAGTCCAAAGATTCTCTACACTAGCTTCACCGATACAAAGTGTGTCATCCGCATATTGAAGATGAGAAAGCGTAACCCCTCCCCTTTTAACTTCAAAACCTTTAAACAAATGTCTCTCCACCGCATTTCGCATCAAACCACTAAAACCTTCCGCCACAAGAAGAAAAAGAAAAGGTGCTAACGGATCACCTTGCTTCCAACCTCTATGAACGTTAATCTCCTCCGTAGGACTCCCATTAATTAGAATCGACATAGACCCCCCAAACACACAAGTCTTCATCCAATCCCTCCATTTTTCACAAAAACCACATCTAATTAACATATACTCCAAAAAGCCCCACTCCACCGAATCATACGCCTTTTCAAAGTCCACTTTAAAAATTAAACACTCCCTTTTATTCTTTTTTGCTAAGTCAACCACCTCATTAATAGCCAACACCCCTTCCACCAAATGTCTACCCTTTAAAAACGCCGATTGAGAAGCGGAGATAATTGGATTCAACACCCTAGCTAAGCGCGCCGCAAGGACCTTATATAAACTTCCCAAAAGAGAGATGGGTCTAAAATCCTTCACACTCCCCGGATTCCTCACCTTAGGAATTAAAGCCACAAAATAAGATAACAAGCCTCTCGGCAACACACCATTTCCGTGGAATTGATCAAAGAAAATCCGAATTTCATCCTTCACAAGGTACCAAAAATGCTTGAAAAAAGTAAAATTAAAACCATCCGGACCCGGACTTTTATTACCATCACTATCTATAATCACCTTCTCTATCTCCTCTAAGGTAAACGGAGCAATCAACACCCTATTTCCCATATCACCAATAGAGTCGAAAAGTACCCCATCCAAAGAAGGCCGAACCCAAACACTACCCTCCACATGACTCTTAAAATAGTCCACCACCACTTTTCTTATATCCCCCGATGTTTGGACCCACTCCCCATTCACCTTAAGAGCCTTGATAGCATTATGGGAGGTTCTAGACTTTATGCACTTATGGAAATACTTAGAATTCGTATCCCCCTCCTTAAGCCATTTCGACCTAGACCTTTGTGCCACCAAAGATTCCTTACTCTTCGCTAATCTCCACCAATCCTCAAAGAAACATTTCCTAGCTTCCACCTCTTCCACCGACAAAAACCCCCTATCACTTTTCTCATCAAGCAACTTAATATTTTCCTTCAAATTTTCTAACTTCGCCTCCACATCTCCATACTCACTCCTATGCCAAGCCTTAATAGAATTCTTCAACCCTTTCAATTTGGTTTTCAATACGAAGCCCATCCAACCTCTAGCAATACTCCTACCCCACTCGTCCTCCACCACCTTCTTGAAATTAGGATTTTGAAGCCAAAAATTATTGAACCGAAAAGGTTTAGGGCCCCAATCATTAGACTCTACCTTTAAAACTACCGGACAATGATCCGATACATCTCTTGGAAGCGCCCAAAAAACCACACTTCCCCAATGATTCCTCCAATCCTCCGAAATAGACACGCGGTCTATTCCACTCATAGTTATACCATTAGGATGATACCAAGTATAGTCCCTCCCCAAAAGATTAACATCTTCACATTCCAACATATCCACAAAGTTGTTAAATAAAAGCAATTCTGACCTTTGCTCGGAAGAAGTACCACTAATGATGCCTCGACGCTCTTCCCTAGCACAAACCGAATTAAAATCCCCAATCAAACACCACGCTCCCTCACCGAATGCATGTCTCACCAAACCAAGACTCTCCCACAAAAGCTTCTTTGCCGCCAAATCACATTTAGAATAAATATTCATAACAAAACATCTTTTATTATGAACCCCCCAATCCACACACACACACACCTACATAACCATCTCCAATAAAAGAATGAATAAGTTTCGAAGCCGATTTCCTCCAAATAGAGAGAATACCACCACTATTACCCCGAGAAGGAAGAAACGCCCACTCGCAATCTTTATCTCCCCATAAACTAAAGCATAGATTATCCGTTACAACTTCTAACTTAGTTTCTTGAATAGCCAAAAAATCAACATGTTGCTCCCTCACTAGCTCCCTCACTCTCTTTCTCTTCACCCTTCCCCCCAAACCTCTAACATTAAAAGAAAGTACAATCATTGATCACCAACATTCCTCTCCCTAACCAATTTCTTAGACACGTCCCCATCTTCTAAAGACACGAGCCTCTTGACCACTTCTCCATCTAAAACGTTAAAAGTAATCCCCGCCTTTTTTTCCAACTCCAATAATCTTGTTGCATCCATTTCCTTACGCAAAGATTCCGACCTTCCCGTTAAAGGTGTTTCCATCACCATTGTACCCATCTCCTCCATAAAAAAGTTCAAACCCGAAGAAGGAGTTAGAGGACAAATTGGAAGCACAACCTCTAACTCCCCTCCCCCCACCAAGTTCACCTCTTCAATATTATCCACCTCTTTCTCTTTGCTCTTTTTAGGACAACCTCTACTCTTCTTTCCTGCTCTTACCTCATTTAATTTATCATTCAATTGGATAAATTTCGGCATTCCAAATGTTGTGGGACATTTCTTGCATCTTTTCCCTCTTTTATTAACAGCACCCCCTGCTCCGAAGGAAATAGACTCCTCAGATTCTGAAATTTGAGAAATTCTTTGGCCCACCTCTCCAAGCCCAACAACAAAAGGAGTTGGGACCCTCCTCTTACCAGGACTCGGCCCCACCTCTAAAATGGTAGCTTCCTGCGCTGCCATGTGTCCCCAAGAAATATCTTCCCTCAAACCCTCCTCACACCTTTCCAGCTGCGGTCCCCCCTCAACAACTACCCTCTCTAGCGGTGCCATGTGTCCCTGCCAAACATCCTCACCCAATTGCTTTCTTCCCACGCTCCCTTCTCTCTCCACCCCACTTGTCCCCATCAAAAGGTCAAACTGTCCTGTAGCTTCCACTTGTCTCATCCCTACTGATTGATCAGAAAAGCTATCCCCCAACATGTGACTAGCTCCCTGTACCCCCAAAAGTTGTAAATCCCCATCTCCCAACTTGTTCCCCATGCCAACAACAGCCACGTCATCCAACTGGAGGGCCCCATGCTGAGCTTCATCTTCTTCACTCCCTCCCACCTCCTCCTCGTCGGACCTGTCTTCAGAACCACCTTCCGATACGCCATCAAACCGGTCTTGCCGCCGTCAACTTCCGGCAGAGACCCCTGTTCCAAAAAAATTTCCTCTTCCACCTCCTCTATCCCACTATAAGAGATATCCTCCACCACTTTTATATCATACCTAGCCCCCATCACCTCCACCTTCACCCAATCATCTATGAAACCCCATCTATAAGTAGAGATGAGTAATCTTGCCACATCAAATCTTTTCTTATCAGCTGTGTCACTATCAAAATCAATAAAAACACCAATCTTTCCCGCAAATATTTTGAAAAAAGATTCATCCCATACATGAAGAGGTACTCCATACAACTTCACCCAAGTTCTTCTTTTTTTTCCAATCAAATGTGGTAACCATTTTTGAACATAAAGGAAATTATTAGCCCACCACTCCTTCTTCTCAGCCCTTGCTCTCTCTATCTCCCCTTCTCTATCACTATGAAGCAACACCACCCCCTCACCCATAGCAAACACCTTGATGCCACTCCATCCCTCCATGAACACCGCTGCTTGGATACGGCTTACCTCCCTCGGATGGTGCAGATGTGCCACAAACCCAGTACTCAAGAACTGAAGCATTTCCTCCGTCGGATGCACTACCAACGCCGGCGTCGAAGACTTCTCCTTGACCACCACCTGTGGCACCTCCCTCGTCAGCGCCTCTCTAAAGGATCTTCCAGCTACAACGTTGGCTCTCGGAAACTCTCCCCGCCTCACTCCCATCACCGGACCCTTTCCTCCCTCCTCCCTTCCAAACCTGGCCAGATTCACCTTCAACACCTCCTCACCACACATCACTTCCTGCATCCTCCCCTCGAGCTCCTCCACATCTCTAACCTCCCTAAACTTAACAAAAGCAAATCTTTTCCCCCATTTATCAACTTTGTTAGGGATAAAGACCTCACCAACATTACCAAACCTAGCAAAAATTTGCCATAAAACCCCCATATTAGCTGACTTCGAGAAATTTGAAACAAAGAAAGAAGTTGTTGACTTATCCAGCCTGTGTGAAGCACCACGATAGTGCTGGTTAGACATCAGCTTAGCTTTCCCTCTCTCATTTTGATTCTCCCTGATTGCCCCACTTTTCCCTTTTCCCCGCTCACCTTCTCTCTCTAGATTCTCTCTCCTCATATTTTTTATTTTTAATGCTTATGATTACTATATTTTTAATTTTAAAAATATTATAACAACATAGATTAAATTTGAAGAATTCATATAAACCATCCAAAATCCTCCTCCAATACAATTTTTTAATTATCCCCAATGAGGAGGGTTTTGTAATATGAAGAAAAGTTAACCCCCCAAAGCCCTCCCCTCCTATATTTCTCAATTTCTTCCACCTGCTCATTCTTTTTTTCCCAAGCCTTCCCCTTTAAACTCGCAAACAGCCTAAAACACATGTAAGCTTTATTCATGCCCACCACACTCCACCCATATGTTGCTTACCTATGGTAAAACACGACCTCATCCCGCCCCATATTGCCATGCATAATAGTAAGTAATATTAAATTAGGGTGCAAAATAAAAAACAAAAAAAGTTAGAATTTCATTTGGGGACAAATTATAGTAACTAGTTAAATTAGGGTACACAATGATTAATTTAATAAATTATTTATCATATTCATTATGCCAAAACAAACTCGTGCAAAAGTCACATTATTCAACATTTTTATGAAGATTCCAACACATTATGCAATCAAATAAATCATAACACATCAGGGAGGTTCAGTGTTATTTTTATTTGAGAATTTTGTGTGGGTTTATAACGTAGTAAATGATTTTAGGATGAATCCATACGTATTGGACCTCAAAGGTTTATAACACATTATGCAACTTCTAACTCACTTTAACTTGAAAACATGCAAGCAGAAAATTATGCATAATTTTATTCAGTCATTTAGTGGATTAATTCATTATTAAACAAACACAAATGACTCGATTCATGGACTTGAAATTTCATAAGAAGTTGTTTGAAAGCCAAAGTTAATACTTCGAAAAACATTGCTAGTGGAAGCATTGTTATGAGCTTTAATTGTTTATCCAGCAATCAAATTATAATTTTCTTTTTTAAAAGGCTAAAATGAAATTTATATAACCATCAAAAGAGTCAACCAGCACAAGGTATACTTAGGAAGACATCAAAGATCCAAGTACAATCCAAAAAAGAGAGAAAAAACTTGGACGAAAGGAAAATTTAGTTAGAGCTGATTAGAGATACATCAAAGAGTTTTGCCTCCAATCATTATAGTGAAAATCAAAGGAGATAAACTTCGATTTCAACCACAAGAAAACTGCAAGCATAACCTGTTTACAAATACTCCCTCCGTCCCTATATGTAAGCACCTTTTGCATCTAATAGAAGGGTGCTTACAATAGGGACAAAGGAAGTATATATCATGAATAGATTCTTCCTTTTTATGGAAAATTCGTCTGTTTCTCTCTTTCCAAATAACATAAACAGCTGCTAGCCAAATTAAATTATAATTATGATACTACTACATCTGTCCTTAATTATAAGAGCCTTTTTAGATTTTTTTTGTCACTTATTATAAGTCCCCTTTGATGTTTTCAAGAACATTAATTATTTTCTTACCAACAAATTCCTATTTATTTAAAAAAAATTTCTTCGATAAAAAATAAATATTATGTTGAAAACATTAATTAACTTTCGGTCTTAAAGGATAAAATTGTAAAAAGAATATGAATTACAAATAAATTTAATACTAATATCATTTTTTTTTAATTCTAGTGATTTTGCCAAGAAGTTCGATATTTAGGGACATAGGTAGTATACTTATTTTAAAGTTATATAGACATTGTTGTCGCTTCACTGTCGTTCTATTGGTTTATATATGTAGATACATACTATACTACTATTTTTATCCCAAATTATAAGTCGCTTTGAAAAAAATTGTTTAAAATTTTAGTTCGCTTTACAGTTTCAATGAAACATTATTATTACTTTTTCTATTATACTTTTAACTATTTATCATTCTCTCAATATTTTTCAATTCTTTAATTATCTTTTTCATATCATTTATTAAAGACAATTTTGTAAAACAGCTTATAATATCTCTTCAACATACTAAATTTATTACATTTCTTAATACGTGTAAAATGACCAAAACGTTATATAATTTATCTTTTTCATACAATTTATTAGAAATTTTTTTTATAAAATAACTCATAATATCTATTTGACTGTTTCTTATTATTATTAACTCATGAAAGGGCACTCAATATAGTAGTAGTATAAAAAATAAAGATAAAAATAACATATTCATTCATTATTAAAACAACGTACATAGCACAAGTAACTAACCTGTGCGACACACAAAACACACACATGCAATAATTAAAGTTTTTTTGGGTCTTATTTAGAAGATGTATATCAAACTACAGCAAGGAACGTCATAGCCATCCCTTAGTTTGATAAATGACCCGAATAATTAAACATATAGATAGTGGATATTATAAGTTTAATTACCGGCTACATAGAGCTAGTAATTAATTAGTCAATCTTTTATACTCCCCTTGTAGCTTTTTCTCGAGGTAGAAAGGTGGGACGTTGTTGGCGGAGTCATTAGCATTCCAAATGAAAATTCCACGGAGCGATTTAGTTTTGTGGAGATCGTTGCAGGCTTCAACGAATTCGTCTGGATTAAAATTATCTGCGTCAATTGGATCGGAGCTTCCTCCTACTAGGAGTTTATTAGAATCATATTCTTTTGCAAGATTAAGAAAGAGGTTTAGAAAATCGTTCTTTGAGGGGATAGGCTGCATGTAGAATTGGTAGTTAACCCAATTAATATCGTCAGTGCATGCCAAGTAGAGTTCCTTGTAGTGTTTATGAGTTTCATGGGATGGAGCAATAGACACCACATCGATACGTACCTCTTTCTTGAGTCTATTTATAACGTCCCCAACGTAGTTGGAGAAATCATTTTCATTGGTATTGATGTAGTCATAGAAAATATCAATGCCATCAATTAAGATGTTATCTTCGACGGAACAGTCGTTGTATGATCGGATGATCTCTTTGAGCGAATCTACGGCATTGCCGCACCATTCTTCTCTGGCAGCAGGAAAGAATGGAAAGTTAGCATCACGACCTCCAATGCTTATTACCACCTTGACATGGGGATACTTTCTCTTGAGAGCCATCACATTTTGAGGACCGAAGAAATCACTATTCCAATTGGCGTTAAAATTTCCGGTGCCTTTTCCTTCTTCGTTGTAACTATCATTGGCAAAGCCTAAAATGAAATGGAAATGCTTGGCGATAATAATTTCATATGGGAAATTATTAAGAGAAGCTGGGTATGGCTTCACGCCAATGTATTCTCGAAAAATGAATGGATCAACAGCATTGTCACCGATGATGAGATGAGACATTGTGAAAGTTGGAATTTGGAGGAGTGACTACACTTAATTTCTTTGTTTAGATTTGGTTGTGGCTGGGCTTGTTGGAATCAGTGTCCAACTCTTGATGCCCTTTTATAAGGTTTAGGTATCATGTCATGTGCATTAAAAATCTATCTTATGTTCATATACTATGGTTGTTAGGGGATTTCAAAATCTTATTGATGTCATCTCCATGATGTCATCTACATTTGTCATACCATTACATTTTATGTTTATCCACATGTATTGTCATTTCGTCCAAACAATTCTCGTTAGATATTTTTATAAGTTGATGATATAAAAGATAAACGGTTAGAAAGTCTTGCAATTTTTATCAATTTGCAACAGAGCAAGTTACCTGTTTTTGGTTGCGGAAAAGTAAGCAGCGGTTAGTATTCTTCGAATCCCCTTGTCTATATTGTTGGATATATTATATAACAGTAATGTCGCATTTATTTCTCTTACATTGACTATACAAGTGATGAGGCTGTTGGGACGTTAATAACCTATTTTGGTTTATCCCTCCGATGGCTAACTGCACATGTTGATCGCACGGTGGTCCTTACGTGCAGGGTTTTGCTAATTCAAAGGTAATTTCAAGTGTTTCCCAAGGCAATGAAGGGCAAGGTTCCCTTAGGTCTGTCCATCTATGAATCTTCGGACACTCATAACACACTCTCTCTACGCTTACTTAGGTATATAAACAGGCAGCCTTAATTTATGTCTACCTTACTAAGGGTTTCAAGAGAATGGTTCTATTAGCCTACAACTTATTTCCCTAATTACAAACTAGTTAATTCATAGGTTTGATAGGAGCCCACCCAGTCTTAATAGTTTCACTTACTAAGTACCTACGTCTAGGGTCAAAAATCTTTTCAGTATCTTTGCTAGTTGATAATCACTTACTTCCTAGATATAATAGTTATTAGTAAAAGGATATAAATATCAAGATATAAACATCCAGTTAGTGATAGAAATATTAGGCCTTATCACAACCTAAGTACCTAATCTAGGGTTGCACTTATTACAGAAATAAACTACTTCCTAATAAAACTTAATAGTGACCAAAAGAATAAATAAAATATAAACGACAGTAAATTAAATAAATATCCAACAAAAATAAACAGAGATTTATCTTAGAACTCTAACCTCAAAAGAATTAGTTACACATGGTAACTAAAAACAAATTACTAAAGATAAAAACATACCCTAGAAAATCAAGGAGAAAATAGCTTCTTTCATGAAGCTCCAAAGTAGCCTTCCTCTCGAACTGCCACAGATCTGAACGACAAATTATGAATGAGGAAGGCTAGTATTTATAGTATGAGACTCTCCGCATTCGTGACTACATCCCCAAAAAAGTCGAACTGAAACAGGTTGCCGCCATTGGGCAGAGTGCAATCCTCCGAGTGAGAATGATAGCACGTTTTCACCAAATATTTAAGACATTGACATATGAGCCTTCTCACTTATATATTGCTCAATCTTCACTATTCTATATTTGTTGTACTGTAACTGACACTTGATACAACACAATATTTTATCTCTTAAGTATTACTAATTAAATTCTAGCCCGTGCTTGGTATGGATGTCCATACTAATAGGATTTAAATTAAGTAGTCATTTTCAAATCGGACAATTAGTGTAAACCTTTGATGAAAAAAAGTATGAATAGTATTTCCTTTAAAACTATTATAATTGATATAGCAATGGGTAACAACAATAAATATATATACTGTCTCATGAACAAAACGAGTTGAACTACACATAACTTTAGTTCAACTCATTTATTTAACGAGCTTAATTTTGAATTCAAGCTCGACTCATTTGGTTCACGAATTAAGTTCAATGGATTATTTACCGAATCTCGAATTATTTTCAAGTTGGTTTGATTCATTGCTAGTCCTAAATGGAACGTCAATTTAAGTCTATGTTTCAATTACCTTTGAATTAACAAAATCCCTCACATAAGGATCATCTTGCATCGAAGCAAAAAATAATAATTGAGATACATGTTTGAGTTTTCTTATACATGTTATATGACAGTCATACAAATATCAGACACTGATTAAACGAGTGTAAAAGTAAAACATAATAATAAACTTTTGGGACACCGAACTGAGTTGATCTGACAAGTGTCGTACGAGTGTCAGACACCAAACTTAATATAAATATATTAAGTTAGTTTGGTGACTAAAGTAAAGGAGTTTATCAGTGATAATTAAGTTGCTGGTTAGGATCTCAATCTTTACGTAATATCAATAATTACTAACAATAATTAAGGATAATAGTAGCATCTTTCTCCAACAGTACACGCCGTATGTTTGAATCAATGCTTGATGATGACAGGTCTCCCGTTCACACTACGGGAAAATGTAGATGTGAAAATGCATTTTCATACAAGGACATGTAAGTGTTGGTTGGCAAGGTACCAAGTTGCTGAGTGAAAATTTATAATGAATGATGGCATACAGTTAGCATGAATGAATATTGAACAATCAAAGATGAACATATCATATAATTAGACAATCATGAAAGATGGACATATCATAGAATTGGAGTGCAAATTTATAGTGCATCTCCCTAATAATTTTTTTGGACAACATTTGTCTAATAACTTTTGGGATAGCATTTGTCTAATAATTTTTTCCTTCGTGGAGAAATATATATACAGTACAGTATATATTAATAAAACACCAAAGAATAAGAAACCGATATGAATACATATAGCTCTTCATTTCGTTTTTTATTTCGCTTTTCATTACCAAATAAATGTTTTTTTAGGCAATATCTAAAAATAAATCAAACATTTAATAGACAGCAAACCAAAATAAAATACCATAGAAGTAGAGAACAATAACACTTATGAAGTAGACTGAAATTTTAGCACCTTAAAACATTGTAAGTCAAATGCAGCTATTGACAACAAGAACAACAAAACAAAAAAAAATGTTGAGTGGGCCACATGATCCCAAATGCGTCTCACATCGATTTCATAATTATGAATATGTCTCGCATGATCTTTCATTATCAAATTCAAATATGCAATCCATTGAATCAATTCAAGAAATTTGACATTACAATATTGATATAATTTATTTTTTTGGAATCTTTGAAAGACTAGATTAAGATTAAGTTTTCTAGTAGGCTCATTTTCAACTAAAATAAAATTTGTTTTGTTATAAAAATAATCTCAATTTATTGGATAATAAATATCACCAATATTTTTAATATTAGTGAGGCACATTATTAGGAACAAAGGCCCTAAAAAAATATTACAAATTTCTTCGATAATAATATTTTTTTGGCACATTATTAAGAACAACTAATTTTTTTTTTATAGGGAGGATGTATATAGAAATATGTGCTATACATGCGTATACATAGCAAATCGGGCCAAAAACATTAACAACCTACAACCTAGCTCTTCATCATGTTAATGTGTGGGGCCTTTCGATGAACTTTGCTATATATACCTCCAAAAACCATATATTTCTATATACACCCCCACCTTAAAAAAATTGGGCCCTTACCAGCATGGGCCCTAGGCCATCACATCCCCTAGCCTATGCCTAGGGTCAGCCTTGAATACATCTGAAACAAAATGCAGTTTTTTGCGGTTTCGGTTTGATTTGGTTCAATTTGCAATATTTTATATTGAATTTGTTCGATTTTGAACACCCCTATTCACAAGTAGCAATATCTTTGGAGATACACCCCTATTAATGAGAGTTAATTTTGCAATATCATTCATAACTTTCATTGATCCGGAGGAAGTATAGTATACTATACTATACTTTTGAAGTATAGTATAGATTTCATAACTTTCACAAGTAACTACAATTTGATATTATATAATATACTTCCTCCGGTCCTTTTTATAAGAAACAAATTATTAATTTACATTTTAACACACTTAAATAGCCGAAGAAAGTACACATTAAATAGCCTGTGTACGTTGAAACTATTTAAAGCACTTATCAAAAAGAATAACTCATTTAAGTCAACACACCAACGATTCCAACTACACATATAGGGATTCCTCCGGTGACTAGCATGCTAACATAACTTATTTTAACACTTTTGTAACATTTACTCTTTTATTATATTATATTATATTATGGGTCCTGCTAACCGGAGTTTCCGGGACACTGATTAATCATATCATAAAAGAGAACTATTATCGTAAAAGGAAACTGTTTTTGACTTTATTATAAATTCATTACACAATTTCAATGCATTAATTATTATATAATTTCTTTTTTCATATGCTTAACCCATGCCCTGGGGCACCGGTTATGATTTCCCTCTATTATATTATATCCTACTTTATCCGGTCACAAATCTAACCAACTTTTCACTTTTTAGATTCATTAAATAAATGATGTATGTGGTCTATAATATGAACCACATACATAATTTATTAAATGAATCTAAAAAGTGAAAAATTGGTTACATTTGAGACCGGAAAAAGTATAGTATATAATATCAAATTGTGGTTACTTGTGAAAGTTATGAAATCTATTCTATACTTCAAAAGTATAGTACAATATATTATACTCTACTTCCTTCGGATCAATGAAAGTTATGAATGATATTGCAAAATTAGTTCTGATTATTAGGGGTGTATCTTCAAAGATATTGCTATTTGTGAATAGGGCTGTTCAAAATTGCATTTTGTTTTAGATGTATTCAGGACCGACCCAAGGCATAGGCTAGGGGATGCGACGGCCTAGGGCCAAATTGTGGTTACTTGTATAGTATATATTAATGATTAAAAAAATATACAATATATATAAATAAAACTCCGAAGAATAAGGAAGGTATACGAGATCTAAAACTCTTTTGAATAAATGATTTATTTTGCATAAATTATTGCATTGGGGTTTAAGGGTATTATACTAATCACACGCTGTATAACTCGGAGACGGCTATGACCAACGCGCGCCTATATATGGGTGAATTTATTTCACCCACAAGGTACACATCACTTTTCATAACATTTTCTACACACTCTTTCTCAGTTCCTTTAGTGACTTGAGCGTCAGAGTGCTAACATGTTTGTAAGCACCTTTCGTTCCACCGCGAAGCCTCATAACTCTCTTTGTCGCCGTTGCCACTCAATTGTTCTCACCGGACAAATCAATACCCAAATTCAATTCTCGTTGCAGACTTAAAAATCTTATTGGGTGGATAATATGTATGTAGGTATAGTTGTTGACCTGAACAATTAAATAAGGATAAATCGCGAGCAGAGTGTTGAATTGTCGAGAATTAATGAACTAACCATAGCACAAGTAAATAAAAGGCAAAAAGGTTAATTGTGAGTAAAATAATAGTTAGATTGATTATGAAAGTCTAATTAAAAATTTACATGTCATATTTATAGATAAAGTAACATAACATGTAATTCAATTGTCCTAACATCGTGGCTTACAAAATTAACACTAATTGTCGTTATTCAACTAAACTTGTCGGTAGTGTGCATTCTTGAATGTTGTTGCGTATACGTGGTGCAGTTTTGGTCTTGATCCCCCCCCATTCCATGACATTCTTCATTGTTTTGTATCAATCCACATGTTTATTTAGATGTACCATTTTTCCTAACAAATCCACAAGTATATAATCAAGAACAAAGTTAATGTATTAAAAACAAAATATAATTATTATTGTTGGTCCTACGACAGTTTAATGTCAATAATTTAGTGTTAGAAACCACACTGGAAATCCATATCTGCACTCACACGACAACAGATTACAACCTTCTTTCTCATCTTTCCCAAAACTCAAAGTGTGTAAAGAGTATTGTCACAATCACACGAAGTTACTAGCTTATGACGTGGTAGCTGCTAGCTTAAATGCAATACGTGTGGGGAAGACGAAGACCAATAGAAGTCTACTCTTTTGTATTCCTCCATCATCTTAACAAAGGCCTGCACTTATATCTGTTCATACACAATAATAATAAAGATATTATTTTATTATTTATTACAATTTAAAACATAAGTTAAGATAGGTTGGATCAGATGCAATAATTTTTCTACCCTTTGAAAGCTATATTATTCAATGTGTATGTATATCACCACTATAGTCCTTGTATGAAAATGCATTTTTACATCTGAATTTTCCCATAGTGTAAATGGGAGACCTAAAATTAGCATCAAGCATTGACTCAAACACACGGCTTGCACGGCAGGAGAAAGATGCTACTATTATCGTCAATTATTGTTAGTAATTATTAATTGTTTGATGTTTTAAGAAGTTAAAATGAAATATATATTAATCAAACATCTTAGTCTTTTCAGCACAAGTAGTACCAAAAAAAAGTTAAGGAATAAAAATATTTGTTACATCAGCAAACTAAGAATCGAAGCGATAAAGCCACAATGAAGGCACGCGTAAAAAAACAAAAATGAAATTGTTGTTAAATGAGAAGTCCCAAACAAAGAAGAGGATTTATCCACCATGTATGGTAATTGAAAGTAAAACTCGGATGATTTGCCTTCATATGCCAGCAGAAGGAAAGAAGCGTAATTACACACACACCACTCTTTTTATTGCGTCAACTTTTGAAAATTATGAACGTTTTTTTTTTTTTATATATATAAATGTTTGTTGCTTTCAAGTTATAACAAATCTTCTTTAAAAAAAAAAGTTATAACAAATCAAACTAACCATGATTATCTATTTCAATGACACCAACAATATAAAAAAACAAAATATAATCTAAATTGTTTTTTTTAAAGACACAAACAACAATCTTTTTTATACAAAGTTGTTTAGGGGTATAATTGAGATAATGAAAAAGTAAGTATAAATATACTCATCTAATTTGTTACTCTTTTTAAATGATAAAGGAAAAAATCTATACGTTTATATATTCATATCGTGTTTGCTACATTTTTTTAATATTTAAATTTATTCTTATCTATTTTTTTTTAAAGGTAATTATTCTTATCTATTTGTTACATGTGTTATTTTTATTGAAAATTAATGACATTTTTGAAAGAAAAAAAAAGTCAGCTCAAAAGAGCTAAAAAGTCTTCTTCTTCTTCTTCTTCTTCTTCTTGTGCTTCTGTCTTGAGTTATTGAGAACTCTTGATGGTTAAGCGTTGTGTCTTTTATGGCTTTGTCGATGTTGGCTTCCACCGGATGGTGGTTAAGCGTTGGTTTGTTGCTTCTTCCTCCAAGTGGTCTGAGTTGTGGTTTCCTCTTGTTGGATAAGCATTTGGTTGTTGCTATGCTCTTGGCCGATGTATTTCCGGCATCTTACCTTGTATTTTCATTTGCTTGATGTATTTCCTTGTATTTTCTCATTTCAAATTGGAAGTGTTTTGAACACCTTCCAACTTGAGGGGGACTATTAGAGATATATGTTAGATACTAGTTTGTAGTAGTATATATACTTGTAACCACCTCATTAGAAGGTAGCTCTTATCATTGTAATATTCACTTTTATCATCAATAGAAATATTATTTGAGTTTTCTCTCATTCCTTCATTGGATATCATGTTTCCTAACAGTGATTTTCTACTACATGACGATTATTATGTTGCACAAGGGATAACACTTGTGTATCATTAAGGTACCAATGGTATATACTATTGGCCAATTAGGGTCTGTCACGTGGCGTATCCTTTTAAAAAATATATCAAATAAAATATTTATAAAGTAATATTGGTAGGTGGCACACTCTAATTGGCCAATGATATATCGTACCTTAATGGTACACAAGTGTTATCCGTTGCAAAAGAGCAACTATGATTACGAGGTCTGAACAAGGACTCAAATTGTTATTTTAAAACAATAAATATGAAGAAGGTCTTCAACAATATTAGCAACTTGTGATTTATTACTTTCATGTTACTGACATGGACTAATGATTGTGATGATAATTGATTTTATGTTCATATTAGTCAATAACACTCATGACATGATCAATATAAGGTGTTATAAATTGGCCTGGTAGTAATCATATCATCCTTTTCTTTTTATCACTGAAAATATGATTTACATATACACAAAAACTAGAGCAACATTATGACATATGATATTATTTGGTGAAAATTCACAAGGTATATAAAAGAAATTTGAAGCCAAAAATGTATTACTAGAGAGCAGTGGACATGTGTCTCTTGACAGATTTTATTTGGTGTGTTTAACATCTTGGAAAGCACAGGTATTTTAGAGATAAATTATAAGATACTATATAGTTTTTATGTACGTTTATTACTTTTTATTTCCACTGAATTGAAAGCTTCTTTGTCTATTATTGCAGACCAAGAGCAGAAGGGATTAGGTCCCCTATGGCATATCTTCTGGGGCAACTTGTTTTCACTGAGAGAATTGTAAACTTTATTAATATTTCTTTTAGTCCTCATACTAGATTATTATTGTATAGCCTAATTTGAAAAAAATATATTTTGTATAACCTTAATATTGGATTATTTATTGTATTACATAATTTATTATGCAATACTTGTTTTGGATTTCTCGTGTGTTACACTAAAGCTGCTTATTAATTGATTGGCAGTGATTTAAATATATTAATTAAATAAAAAGGTAAAAACCTCATAATTGGTAGGATCTTTAAATTTGATTTTAAATTTTTGATTTAGAGTTGCTACAAAATTGCCATGATAAGTCTTGGCTATGTGTTATGGATTTGTTGAAAAATTGCTATGATAAGTCATAGTTATCTTGCTACGTAAAATACAATTTGAATACTTATTTGCTACGGATTAACCAAGTGTTTGCTAGGAAATTTTTCTATTAGGATTTACTAAGAATGATTTTCTTGGCAAGCTTTTCTCTCAATCCATGCTACGGCCAATTCAAAAGCTATTTCATAGCATATCTATACGTAACCACGTTCGCTTGAAATTAGCTACGAGCTAACCACAAAAATGTCGTAGCAAATTACAAATTTTCTTGTAGTGTATAGGTGGAGGTACATCAAGGAAGAAGCATATGAATGGGAAAGGGTCTTTGTGCTCACTGATCACAGGTAAATGAGTTGGAAAGGGTGTTTTGGCAAGTAATGAAAGGTGTGCTTAGGAGTAGTGAAACATTGTGTAAAATAGAAGTTAAGGAAACGGAAGTTTTTCTAACAAGTTACTATTGATTGTGTGAAAATAGAAGCTAATGAAGTTTTGGTGTTGTTGACATTTTTTTTCTTCTGAAAGAAGTTTTGGTGTTTTTTACATGGCTTAAATATGCTTTTCATCCCTGTAATTATAGGCCGTTTGATTTTTCATCCCTGAACTTACTAATCCTTCCATTTTGCCCCTGTAATTACTAATCATTTGAAAGTTCGTCCCTCTTCCCGGATAATCACTGCCACGTCATCAAATTAGCAAAATGGCATGGGAATTGACAAAAATACCCCTGACTTATTTTTAAAATTCTGAAAATTGTTTTTATAAATTAAAAAATCTGAAAATAATTTTAAAAAATAAAAAAATTCTAAACATATTTTGAAAATAACTTTTTCGAAAAAAAATGAAATAATTTTTCACATAATTTTAAAAAATATATAATCAGATTTTTTCGAAATTAATATTCTGATTTTTAAAAAAATCTTTAAAAAAAATCAGATTTTTTAATAATTTTCGAAATTATATATTCTGATTTTAAAAAAATATATAATTTTCCATTTTTTTTTCATATTTCAAAAAATATATTTTTTAAAATTATATAATCGTAAATTTTTTCGAAATTATTATTATGATTTTTAAAAAAATCAAATTTTTGAATAATTTTCGAAATTATATATTCAGATTTTAAAAAATTATATAATTTTATATTTTTTTCATATTTCAAAAAATTATATTTTTTTTATTTTTTAAAATTATTTTCAGATTTTTAAAAATAAGTCAGGGGTATTTTTGTCAATTCCCATGTCATTTTGCTAATTTGATGACGTGGCAGTGATTATCCGGGAAGAGGGACGAACTTTCAAATGATTAGTAATTACAGGGGCAAAATGGAAGGATTAGTAAGTTCAGGGATGAAAAATCAAACGGCCTATAATTACAGGGATGAAAAGTATATTTAAGCCTTTTTACATTATTATCTTCTATATATGGTTGCATTAAGTCTTCTGTGTGTAAAATATTTTAGTTGTATAAATGTACACATTTTTCTACCAATTTTTAGCAATTTGGTCACCTGAAAGTCATAATTTACTTTGATTTGGGATTTAAAAGTGGTACAGTCTTTATGTTTGAGTTTGATGTTGTTTTGTGTAGTTTTCCACTAGGTCCTCCATACAGCTGCAAAGAAACCGTCTCAAAATTGTGTCTACTAATATTGATTAATCATCTGAATGTAGAATGAAGGGATTAATCTCAAGGTTTTTGGTTATTTAGGAAAATTATGCTTTTTAGTTTTTGTATGTGGATCTCTTAAGCACGGATACATGGAAAATTGGTCGTGAATCGTACTCGATACATATCAACGAGGTTACACAACGCGATGCCATTGATACATATCAAACGAGTATCAGAGTTATTTTTAATTTAAAAAAAGAAAGCCATTTACGCGATTAAGCCGTATTGTGTATTGTATCTCTTATGTTTTTACTTGCAGAAAAATACATGTAGAGACGCCTATCACTTAATGAGAGATGAGAAAGTTAATTATGATGGAATACAAATACACCGTCTGCTTTTGAATTTTGAGATGTCTATGCAGCATGCCCTCACACGACTTCTGTGAATATATGCCTTGACAGGAATACATTAGTTTTGATGATTGACAAAAGAAGTCCTAGAAGAGCAACAATGCAAAAAGCGGAAAAGAAATTCAAGTTATCAAGTCTTGGGTTTTATTTTTATATGTGTTAGGACTTTATTGTAAGTGGTTAAAAAAGCTCTCAAGAAAATAAATCATACACTCACAGTGATTTTCATTTAAATCTAATTTAGCATGAAAACTATTTTTTACATGAGAAGCCAAAATTTATTTTGAAAATTGCATAATTGGTTTTGACATTAAAAATATTTTGAGCATCATTGTAAATTAATCATAATTTAATTACACCAAAGAAAATGCTCCTGGACGTTTTTCTTTTGGTCCATAATTGATTGAGGAAAATCATATAGTTGATTATGATATGGCTACACATTAAAATGGCTTTATGTATCTTTACCATATCAATGAGATAATCAGCTAGTATGTATTTTGACATAATCCATTATCAGTTATTTAATGCCTCAACGTGTCTTTTTTCTCAAACCATAATTGACTCTCTTTGGATAATCAATTATGGTGAAACATTTTTTTTGATTTTGTGACCGTTGATCATTAAAGGGAGAATTGCATTCCAACGGCTAGTTGATTTTATCATGCTACGGCTAGTTATATTCTCAAATGAATTTCATTCTCATTTTTGCATATAAATAGATGCTTTGTGTAGCTCATTTAAGAAGAACTAATATTTGCACTAAACATTGTCAAAAATACTTTTACATCACTCTCATTATTTTTACACTTGCTAATTTATTATCTTGAGAGCTATTTTATACTACATAGTTTATCTTGTAGTTCTTGTGCTTCAATTTGTTATATCTACACATTTGGTGTATTTATTATTGTAATTCTTATTTGTATTGGGTGTGATCCCAAGGTTTCAAGAGAGGTGATATCTCTTGGGTTTAGAGGCTCTTCTACAAAGGATTGTTTTGTTTGGAGAGTGCTCGCTATCTTGTAAAGGTTACTAGCTTATCCCGTTTAAAAGCTAGGTTAGTGAAAATCTCAAGGGGCTTTTTCTTGGGGACTAGACGTAGGCCTTGGTGTTTTAGGCCGAACTAGGATAAACTTCTTGTGTCTTTTTCTCTCATCCCTTTATCTCTTTTACTTTATTTGTCATTTATTTTATCTCACCATATCTATTTTCATATTTATTTAAACCTTTTATAAGAACTTTATTTTATTTGGTTAAAATCTTTTTTTAAGTGCTTATCTTAAATCGTTTTCTAAAGAACACAATTCACCCCCTCTTGTGTGTTTGAAGTCACTTGGTCAACAACTTCACCCTTCTTGATATGTCGACATTATGCATTTCTTTGATTTTTATTCCAGACCACATAGCGAAACAAGAGGAGAACAAAGGTCTATAGTGGTGATTGAGTTGCCGGCAGTTTTGCAAAACAGGAACTGCAGTTGGAAGGACTATGTTAGGTTCTATTAATAATTATTTTCTTAGTGTTTGGAGTTCATATTGCTATTGCATTTTAAGTGATTCTCGTATTAAATAGTAGTGAGAATTGTCAGGATTATAAATTGGTGAGACCACAAGATTTTTATTTTTAATTCAATTCAAAAGAAATTTTCCTCGCACGGGTATACACACTAGTACAATGTACTATTTCTACCTCACACTTGCTACAAAACACACTGGCCACACAAAGCATACTTGTGATACTACAGCTCCAAGCAACAAATGAAGCAAATTGATACTTCATTGTTTTACCGTTGATATTCCCCCAACAGGATTCCAGATTTACTAATCATGGAATTTCATGTTTAGAGAGTATCACAGCTCCAAATCAATTGAATATGAATGCAAAATCTGGTTTAACTTAATGTCTTCAAACAAAAATACAAAGTATACGATTGGATGCATTGTTTTCGTAATCCTTTTCCTTACTATTATATGATTCTAATTATAATTTGATGCCTTGTCATTTACTATTTATTATGTTAGTAACTTGTTTATCATCGCAGTTAATTACTATTATGTAAAAGTTTATCTGACGTGTTTTTTTAATTAAGATTCTAATATATTAGAATGATATTGCATTAGGCATTTTAGTTAAATAAAGCCAAAACAATAGCAAGCGATAACAACATATCTAACAATAATGTAAAGCAAAACCACAATTGAATCGAAGAACAACAATGTAACACACAATATTGTTTACCCAATTCGGTCCAATACCGACCTACCCTATGGAGAGAGCAGCTCTTCGTTCAACTAATCATGAGACTAACTTTACACAAAGATTTCAAAAGGAGTTACAAGAATAGTCTTCAAATCTAATTCTAACATTTTCTCGAATCTCTTCATATGGTCGAGACTCGATGATTTCTCTATCGAAGGTGTTTAGAGTTGTTTCTGAACCATATTTTCTATCCTCAAAAGGAACCAATCCTTAGACTTTGTTTTTTTAAGGATCTACTATTTTGGTAAACCCTAGTTTCACTCAATCTTACCTCTTATGTGTTTCCATCCCATGAATCTCTTCCCAAAAGGCACCACCCTTTCCCAAGAGTCATCTCTTTTGGTTCCCCAAAATTAACATTTTTCCACACTTAAAATTATGTTAAAATTATTTTTTTATAGACCTAGTCGCGCATTTGCATGTAGGTGCAAAACAACAACCCCAAAACATGTTTCCAGCATATCTCCTACGCTTGAGCACAAAACCGTACACATGGGCACAAAATGGTAGAATCACTAGAAAATAGATTTTAAGTCACTTTTCAACAATACTAATATAAATTATTTTCTTACATGTCAAGGTTAAGTGAATAATTAGGGGATTCCATAATGGCAATAAATATTGACAAATCATTGGCTTTCCTTTTCTGGTGGAGTGTGGTGTGCATGAATAAAGCTTACATGTGTGTTTTAGGTTTTGTTTGGGAGTTTGGAGGGAAGAGGGAGGGAAGACTTTGACGGATGGAAAATATGAGAGAAAATGGAGAAATCTTTCCAAATTTTTAAAGAGTAGTTTTTTTTTTTTTTTAAAGAATGATAAATTAATGCTTATGATTACAATATTTTTAATTTTAAAAATATTATAACAACATAGATTAAATTTGAAGAATTCATATAAACCATCCAAAACCCTCCTCCAATACAATTTTTTAATTATCCCCAATGAGGAGGGTTTTGTAATATGAAGAAAAGTTAACCCCCCAAAGCCCTCCCCTCCTATTTTTCTCAATTTCTTCCACCTGCTCATTCTTTTTTTCCCAAGCCTTCCCCTTTAAACTGGCAAACAAAGCCTAAAACACATGTAAGCTTTATTCATGCCCACCACACTTCACCCATATGTTGCTTACCTATGGTAAAACACGACCTCATCCCGCCCCATATTGCCATGCATAATAGTAAGTAATATTAAATTAGGGTGCAAAATAAAAAACAAAAAAAGTTAGAATTTCATTTGGGGACAAATTATAGTAACTAATGTTAAATTAGGGTGCAAAATGATTAATTTAATAAATTATTTATCATATTCATTATGCCAAAACAAACTCGTGCAAAAGTCACATTATTCAACATTTTTATGAAGATTCCAACACATTATGCAATCAAATAAATCATAACACATCAGGGAGGTTCAGTGTTATTTTTATTTGAGAATTTTGTGGGGGTTTATAACGTAGTAAATGATTTTAGGATGAATCCATACGTATTGGACCTCAAAGGTTTATAACACATTATGCAACTTCTAACTCACTTTAACTTGAAAACATGCAAGCAGAAAATTATGCATAATTTTATTCAGTCATTTAGTGGATTAATTCATTATTAAACAAACACAAATGACTCGATTCATGGACTTGAAATTTCATAAGAAGTTGTTTGAAAGCCAAAGTTAATACTTCGAAAAACATTGCTAGTGGAAGCATTGTTATGAGCTTTAATTGTTTATCCAGCAATCAAATTATAATTTTCTTTTTTAAAAGGCTAAAATGAAATTTATATAACCATCAAAAGAGTCAACCAGCACAAGGTATACTTAGGAAGACATCAAAGATCCAAGTACAATCCAAAAAAGAGAGAAAAAACTTGGACGAAAGGAAAATTTAGTTAGAGCTGATTAGAGATACATCAAAGAGTTTTGCCTCCAATCATTATAGTGAAAATCAAAGGAGATAAACTTCGATTTCAACCACAAGAAAACTGCAAGCATAACCTGTTTACAAATACTCCCTCCGTCCCTATATGTAAGCACCTTTTGCATCTAATAGAAGGGTGCTTACAATAGGGACAAAGGAAGTATATATCATGAATAGATTCTTCCTTTTTATGGAAAATTCGTCTGTTTCTCTCTTTCCAAATAACATAAACAGCTGCTAGCCAAATCCTTAATTATAAGAGCCTTTTTAGATTTTTTTTGTCACTTATTATAAGTCCCCTTTGATGTTTTCAAGAACATTAATTATTTTCTTACCAACAAATTCCTATTTATTTAAAAAAAATTTCTTCGATAAAAAATAAATATTATGTTGAAAACATTAATTAACTTTCGGTCTTAAAGGATAAAATTGTAAAAAGAATATGAATTACAAATAAATTTAATACTAATATCATTTTTTTTTAATTCTAGTGATTTTGCCAAGAAGTTCGATATTTAGGGACATAGGTAGTATACTTATTTTAAAGTTATATAGACATTGTTGTCGCTTCACTGTCGTTCTATTGGTTTATATATGTAGATACATACTATACTACTATTTTTATCCCAAATTATAAGTCGCTTTGAAAAAAATTGTTTAAAATTTTAGTTCGCTTTACAGTTTCAATGAAACATTATTATTACTTTTTCTATTATACTTTTAACTATTTATCATTCTCTCAATATTTTTCAATTCTTTAATTATCTTTTTCATATCATTTATTAAAGACAATTTTGTAAAACAGCTTATAATATCTCTTCAACATACTAAATTTATTACATTTCTTAATACGTGTAAAATGACCAAAACGTTATATAATTTATCTTTTTCATACAATTTATTAGAAATTTTTTTTATAAAATAACTCATAATATCTATTTGACTGTTTCTTATTATTATTAACTCATGAAAGGGCACTCAATATAGTAGTAGTATAAAAAAATAAAGATAAAAATAACATATTCATTCATTATTAAAACAACGTACATAGCACAAGTAACTAACCTGTGCGACACACAAAACACACACATGCAATAATTAAAGTTTTTTTGGGTCTTATTTAGAAGATGTATATCAAACTACAGCAAGGAACGTCATAGCCATCCCTTAGTTTGATAAATGACCCGAATAATTAAACATATAGATAGTGGATATTATAAGTTTAATTACCGGCTACATAGAGCTAGTAATTAATTAGTCAATCTTTTATACTCCCCTTGTAGCTTTTTCTCGAGGTAGAAAGGTGGGACGTTGTTGGCGGAGTCATTAGCATTCCAAATGAAAATTCCACGGAGCGATTTAGTTTTGTGGAGATCGTTGCAGGCTTCAACGAATTCGTCTGGATTAAAATTATCTGCGTCAATTGGATCGGAGCTTCCTCCTACTAGGAGTTTATTAGAATCATATTCTTTTGCAAGATTAAGAAAGAGGTTTAGAAAATCGTTCTTTGAGGGGATAGGCTGCATGTAGAATTGGTAGTTAACCCAATTAATATCGTCAGTGCATGCCAAGTAGAGTTCCTTGTAGTGTTTATGAGTTTCATGGGATGGAGCAATAGACACCACATCGATACGTACCTCTTTCTTGAGTCTATTTATAACGTCCCCAACGTAGTTGGAGAAATCATTTTCATTGGTATTGATGTAGTCATAGAAAATATCAATGCCATCAATTAAGATGTTATCTTCGACGGAACAGTCGTTGTATGATCGGATGATCTCTTTGAGCGAATCTACGGCATTGCCGCACCATTCTTCTCTGGCAGCAGGAAAGAATGGAAAGTTAGCATCACGACCTCCAATGCTTATTACCACCTTGACATGGGGATACTTTCTCTTGAGAGCCATCACATTTTGAGGACCGAAGAAATCACTATTCCAATTGGCGTTAAAATTTCCGGTGCCTTTTCCTTCTTCGTTGTAACTATCATTGGCAAAGCCTAAAATGAAATGGAAATGCTTGGCGATAATAATTTCATATGGGAAATTATTAAGAGAAGCTGGGTATGGCTTCACGCCAATGTATTCTCGAAAAATGAATGGATCAACAGCATTGTCACCGATGATGAGATGAGACATTGTGAAAGTTGGAATTTGGAGGAGTGACTACACTTAATTTCTTTGTTTAGATTTGGTTGTGGCTGGGCTTGTTGGAATCAGTGTCCAACTCTTGATGCCCTTTTATAAGGTTTAGGTATCATGTCATGTGCATTTAGATCTACCTTATGTTCATATACTATGGTTGTTAGGGGATTTCAAAATCTTAATGATGTCATCTGCATGATGTCATCTGCATTTGTCATACCATTACATTTTGGGAGTTTTTACGGTGCAGTCAGGAAACGGACCTTTTTAAAAAAGTTAATTTTGATTTTAATGTTTGATTCATTTTAAATTGTTGATTAGTGATTAATGATCAATAGCAATTCATCTAGTAATGCTTGCAACATCTTGGACTTACAGGTACTATTTTATCGTTGACATCTTTAACATGCAAACAAATTTGATGATAGGCAAAAATATGGTTTTAGTCCCTACAAATATGCCTCGTTTTGGTTTTAATACCTTCAAATTTTTTTGTTTTGTTTTTGTCCCTGCAAAATTTTTTGTTTTTTAAAATAGTCCCTGACCCCATTTTTGTGATGATTTGCATACGTGGCACATGATGACTGAACCCATTTTGTAGTTTTTGGTCCCTGCAAAATATTTTGTTTTTTAAAAAGGTCCCTGCAAAAATTTTTGTTTTTGAAAATAGTCCCTGGATTAAAACAAAAACAAAAAAATTTGCAGGGACCAAAAACAATTTTTTTTTCACAAGGATTAAAACCAAAACGAGGCATATTTGCAGTGACTAAAACCATATTTTAGCTTTGATGATATTATGTAATAGTCTTAAGTGTTACACTTTGTGGGGTGTTACACTTGAAACAAGCTAGTATAAAATTAAATTAAGTGTAGTCTTGTTAATCTCATGAATTGATGATAGTATGGGGACCAAACTTTTGATGCCACTGTACAAACAGTGGGGTGTTACTCACTACAATTTTGATGTTATAATGTTAACTTCATCAGAAAAGTCATTTTCATATAGAATTTTCCTTACTTTTTTTGTTTATCCATATGGATTGTCGTTTCGTTCAAACAATTCTCGTTAGATATTTTTAAAAGTTGATGCTATAAAAGATAAAGGGTTAGAAAATCTTGCACTATTTGCTAAACTAACCCCCTTAAATTGGCACTTGAGAGAATCGAACCTGAGACCTTGAGGAGGAGCACACTCCCAGGTTCCAAGCCAATACCACTAGGCCAACCCAAGTGGTATTGCCTTGCTAAAAGACACATTCTTAAAAGGTGTCTTCTAGCAAAACCCATATATATATATATATATATATATATATATATATATGTGTGTGTGTGTTGGTAAGTTATGCATTGTCGAGTCCTTACTTGAAGTCCATGCATTCATAGTCATTTTGACGTGATTTGAAGAATGTAATTGGTGATGTTGATTACATAGCTTATGCATAACATAATTGATGATGTTTATTATGTTAGTGAATTCATTAGCGGTAAAATTATCTCCGGAATCCTATTGCTACCACATGCAATATGCCCTGGGCTCATGGTAATGCATTTTTATGCCCTAGGCGCATTCTTGTGTGCTTATGGGGCCAATTTCTTCGATTTTTGTCGTTTTTAGGTCTTTGTCTTTAAATAATTTTTCTTGAAACTTGGGAACATAATTCCTCCCTATGTGAAGTCTCCTGAGACCTCTTGAATCTTCATTATTGGTCTTCCAAAAGTCTTGACAATTCTTCAGGTGGTCTTGGTTTGCCGATTTGCATGATTTCTTCGTGAATTACTTCAAAAATCTCTTAAAATTGTTATGTTTCAGGAAAACTAGAATTACAGATTCAAATATAGAAAACTTTACAAAAGTCCTAAAATCATAGGCAATCGTTCTAATACTCCTCCTTTTTGCTGCTAAAACCCATTGAAATTGACTGAAAAACATAAGTGAGATTGACACCACATATTCACCCTAAACCTCAGGGCATTATGTATACGGGTCATATCATTTGTACAATGCTCAATATATCTACTTTTGCATCCAATATGAAACTTTAAGTCACACTTGCACATTAACATCTCCCCTTCAAGTATGAGACTCTCCGCATTCGTGACTACATCCCCAAAAAAGTCGAACCGAAACAGGTTGCCGCCATAGGGCAAAGTGCAATCCTCCGAGTGAGAATGATAGCACGTTTTCACCAAATATTTAAGACATTGAAATTTGAGCCTTCTCACTTATATGTTGCTCAATCTTCACAATTCTATATTGTGTTGGACTGTAATTGACACTTGATACAACACAATATTTTCTCTCTTAAGTATGTCTAAATTAATGTCTGTGCTCGGCACGGGTGTCCATACTAGTATATTTAAATTAAGTAGCCATTTTCAAATGTGACAATAGTGTAAACCTTTGATGAAAAAGTATGAATATTATTTCCTTTAAAACTATTATAATTGATATAGCAATGGGTAACAACAAAAAAAATAAAAATATTGTGTCGTGAACCAAACGAGTCGAATTACACATAACTCAAGTTCAACTCATTTATTTAACGAGCTTAATTTTGAACTCAAGTTCGACTCATTTGGTTCATGAATTAAGTTCAATGAATTATTTACCGAACCGAATCTCGAACTATTTTCGAGCTAGTTCGGTTCATTGTCAGTCCTAACTGGAACGCCAATTTAAGTCTATATTTCAATTACCTTTGAATTAACAAGACCCCGCACATAAGGATCACCGTGCATCGAAGCAAAAAACAAATTGAGATACATGTTTGAGTTTTCTGAAACATGTTGTATGATCGTCATACAAATATCAGACTCTGATTCAAGGAGTGTAAAAGCAAAAAAAAAAAAATATCAAACACCGAACTTAATATAAATATATTAAGTTAGTTTGGTGACTAAAGTAAAGGAGTTTATAATTGATAATAAAGTTGATGGATAGAATCTCAATCTCTACGTAATATCAATAATTACTAACAATAATTGAGGATAAGAGTAGCATCCTTCTCCAACGATGCATGCCGTATGTTTGAGTTAATGTTTAATGATGACAGGTCTCCCCATTCACACTATGAGAAAATATAGATGTGAAAATGCATTTCCATACAAGGACATGTAGGCGTTGGCTGGCAAGGTATTGAGTAGCTGAGTGAAAATTTATAGTGAAAATTTTTTTGGACAACATTTGTCTAATAACTTTTGGGATAGCATTTGTCTAATAATTTTTTCCTTCGTGGAGAAATATATATACAGTACAGTATATATTAATAAAACACCAAAGAATAAGAAACCGATATGAATACATATAGTACTGTTCTTAACTATAATATGAGAAAATGAGTCCTTTACATTATACATCATAATTTTTTTTCGCTCATTGTGGTGCTTTTATTAGCTCTTCATTTCGTTTTTTATTTCGCTTTTCATTACCAAATAAATGATTTTTTAGGCAACATCTGAAAATAAATCAAACACTTCATAGACAGCAAACCAAAATAAAATACCGTAGAAGTAGAGAACAATAACACTTATGAAGTAGACTGAAATTTTAGCACCTCAAAACATTGTATGTCAAATACAGCTATTAACAACAAGAACAACAAAACAAAAAAAAAATGTTGAGTGGGCCACATGATCCCAAATGCGTCTCACATCGGTTTTATAATTATGAATACGTCTCGCATGATCTTGCATTATTAAAGTCAAATATGCAATCCATTGAATCAATTCAAGAAATTTGACATTACAATATTGATATAATTTATTATTTTGGAATCTTTGAAAGACTAGATTAAGATTAAGTTTTCTAGTAGGCTCATTTTCAACTAAAATAGAATTTGTTTTGTTATGAAAATAATCTCAATTTATTGGATAATAAATATCACAAATATTTTTAATATTAGTGAGGCACATTATTAGGAACAAAGGGCCTAAAAAAATATTACAAATTTCTTCGATAATAATATTTTTTTGGCACATTATTAAGAACAACCAATTTTTTTTTTTTATAGGGAGGATGTATATAGAAATATGTGCTATACATGCGTATACATAGCAAATTGGGCCAAAAACATTAACAACCTACAACCTAGCTCTTCATCATGTTAATGTGTGGGGCCTTTCGGTGAACTTTGCTATATATACCTTCAAAAACCATATATTTCTATATACACCTCCACCTTAAAAAAATTGGGCCCGTACCAGCATGGGCCCTAGGCCATCATATCCCCTAGCTTATGCATAGGGTTGGCCCTGAATACATCTGAAACAAAATGCAGTTTTTTACGGTTTCGGTTTGATTTGGTTCAATTTGCGATTTTTTTTATTGAATTTGTTCGATTTTGAACACCCCTATTCACAAGTAGCAATACCTTTGGAGATACACCCCTATTAATGAGAGTTAATTTTGCAATATCATTCATAACTTTCATTGATCTGGAGGAAGTATAGTATACTATACTATACTTTTGAAGTATACTATAGATTTCATAACTTTCACAAGTAACCACAATAAATTACTAATTTACATTTTAACACACTTAAATAGCCGAAGAAAGTACACATTAAATAGCCGCCGTACGTTGAAACTATTTAAAGCACTTATTAAAAAGAATAACTCATTTATGTCAACACACCAACGATTCCAACTACACATATAGGGATTCCTCCGGTGACTAGCATGCTAACATAACTTATTTTAACATTTTTGTAACATTTACTCTTTTATTATATTATATTATGGGTCCTGCTAACCAGAGTTTCCAGGATACTGATTAATCATATCATAAAAGAGAATTATTACCGTAGAAGGAAACTGTTTTTGACTTTATTATAAATTTATTACACAATTTCAATGCATTAACTATTATATAATTTTCTTTTTCATATGCTTAACCAGTGCCCTGGGGCACCGGTTAGGATTTCCCTATATTATATTATATCCTACTTCATCCGGTCACAAATGTAACCAACTTTTCACTTTTTAGATTCATTCAATAAATGATGTATGTGGTCTATAATATGAACCACATACATAATTTATTAAATGAATCTAAAAAGTGAAAAATTGGTTACATTTGAGATCGGAGAAAGTATAGTATATAATATCAAGTTGTGGTTACTTGTGAAAGTTATGAAATCTAATATATACTTCAAAAGTATAGTATAGTATATTATACTATACTTCCTCCGGATCAATGAAAGTTATGAATGATATTGCAAAATTAATTCTCATTAATAGGGGTGTATCTTCAAAGATATTGCTACTTGTGAATATGGGTGTTCAAAATCGAACAAATCCAATAAAAAAATCTTAAATTGAACCAAATCAAATTGAAATTGCAAAAAACTGCATTTTATTTTAGATGTATTCAGAACCGACCCTAGGCATAGGCTAGGGGATGCGACGGCCTAGGGCCAAATTGTGGTTACTTGTATAGTATATATTAATGATTAAAAAAATATAAAATATATATTAATAAAACTCCGAAGAATAAGGAAGGTAAACGAGATCTAAAACTCTTTTGAATAAATGATTTATTTGCATAAATTATTGCATTGGGGTTTAAGGGTATTATACTAATCACACGCTACATAACTCGGAGACGGCTATGACCAACACGCGCCTATATATGGGTGAATTTGCTTCATCCACAAGGTACACATCACTTTTCACAACACTTTCTACACACTCTTTCTCAGTTCCTTTAGTGACTTGAGCGTCGGAGTGCTAACATGTTTGTAAGCACCTTTCGTTCCACCGCGAAGCCTCATAACTCTCTTTGTCGCCGTTGCCACTCAATTGTTCTCACCGGACAAATCAATACCCAAATTCAATTCTCGTTGCAGACTTAAAAATCTTATTGGGTGGATAATATGTATGTAGGTATAGTTGTTGACCTGAACAATTAAATAAGGATAAATCGCGAGCAGAGTGTTGAATTGTCGAGAATTAATGAACTAACCATAGCACAAGTAAATAAAAGGCAAAAAGGTTAATTGTGAGTAAAATAATAGTTAGATTGATTATGAAAGTCTAATTAAAAATTTACATGTCATATTTATAGATAAAGTAACATAACATGTAATTCAATTGTCCTAACATCGTGGCTTACAAAATTAACACTAATTGTCGTTATTCAACTAAACTTGTCGGTAGTGTGCATTCTTGAATGTTGTTGCGTATACGTGGTGCAGTTTTGGTCTTGATCCCCCCCCATTCCATGACATTCTTCATTGTTTTGTATCAATCCACATGTTTATTTAGATGTACCATTTTTCCTAACAAATCCACAAGTATATAATCAAGAACAAAGTTAATGTATTAAAAACAAAATATAATTATTATTGTTGGTCCTACGACAGTTTAATGTCAATAATTTAGTGTTAGAAACCACACTGGAAATCCATATCTGCACTCACACGACAACAGATTACAACCTTCTTTCTCATCTTTCCCAAAACTCAAAGTGTGTAAAGAGTATTGTCACAATCACACGAAGTTACTAGCTTATGACGTGGTAGCTGCTAGCTTAAATGCAATACGTGTGGGGAAGACGAAGACCAATAGAAGTCTACTCTTTTGTATTCCTCCATCATCTTAACAAAGGCCTGCACTTATATCTGTTCATACACAATAATAATAAAGATATTATTTTATTATTTATTACAATTTAAAACATAAGTTAAGATAGGTTGGATCAGATGCAATAATTTTTCTACCCTTTGAAAGCTATATTATTCAATGTGTATGTATATCACCACTATAGTCCTTGTATGAAAATGCATTTTTACATCTGAATTTTCCCATAGTGTAAATGGGAGACCTAAAATTAGCATCAAGCATTGACTCAAACACACGGCTTGCACGGCAGGAGAAAGATGCTACTATTATCGTCAATTATTGTTAGTAATTATTAATTGTTTGATGTTTTAAGAAGTTAAAATGAAATATATATTAATCAAACATCTTAGTCTTTTCAGCACAAGTAGTACCAAAAAAAAGTTAAGGAATAAAAATATTTGTTACATCAGCAAACTAAGAATCGAAGCGATAAAGCCACAATGAAGGCACGCGTAAAAAAACAAAAATGAAATTGTTGTTAAATGAGAAGTCCCAAACAAAGAAGAGGATTTATCCACCATGTATGGTAATTGAAAGTAAAACTCGGATGATTTGCCTTCATATGCCAGCAGAAGGAAAGAAGCGTAATTACACACACACCACTCTTTTTATTGCGTCAACTTTTGAAAATTATGAACGTTTTTTTTTTTTTATATATAAATGTTTGTTGCTTTCAAGTTATAACAAATCTTCTTTAAAAAAAAAAAGTTATAACAAATCAAACTAACCATGATTATCTATTTCAATGACACCAACAATATAAAAAAACAAAATATAATCTAAATTGTTTTTTTTAAAGACACAAACAACAATCTTTTTTATACAAAGTTGTTTAGGGGTATAATTGAGATAATGAAAAAGTAAGTATAAATATACTCATCTAATTTGTTACTCTTTTTAAATGATAAAGGAAAAAATCTATACGTTTATATATTCATATCGTGTTTGCTGCATTTTTTTTAATATTTAAATTTATTCTTATCTATTTTTTTTTAAAGGTAATTATTCTTATCTATTTGTTACATGTGTTATTTTTATTGAAAATTAATGACATTTTTGAAAGAAAAAAAAAGTCAGCTCAAAAGAGCTAAAAAGTCTTCTTCTTCTTCTTCTTCTTCTTCTTGTGCTTCTGTCTTGAGTTATTGAGAACTCTTGATGGTTAAGCGTTGTGTCTTTTATGGCTTTGTCGATGTTGGCTTCCACCGGATGGTGGTTAAGCGTTGGTTTGTTGCTTCTTCCTCCAAGTGGTCTGAGTTGTGGTTTCCTCTTGTTGGATAAGCATTTGGTTGTTGCTATGCTCTTGGCCGATGTATTTCCGGCATCTTACCTTGTATTTTCATTTGCTTGATGTATTTCCTTGTATTTTCTCATTTCAAGTTGGAAGTGTTTTGAACACCTTCCAACCTGAGGGGGACTATTAGAGATATATGTTAGATACTAGTTTGTAGTAGTATATATACTTGTAACCACCTCATTAGAAGGTAGCTCTTATCATTGTAATATTCACTTTTATCATCAATAGAAATATTATTTGAGTTTTCTCTCATTCCTTCATTGGATATCATGTTTCCTAACAGTGATTTTCTACTACATGACGATTATTATGTTGCACAAGGGATAACACTTGTGTATCATTAAGGTACCAATGGTATATACTATTGGCCAATTAGGGTCTGTCACGTGGCGTATCCTTTTAAAAAATATATCAAATAAAATATTTATAAAGTAACATTGGTAGGTGGCACACTCTAATTGGCCAATGATATATCGTACCTTAATGGTACACAAGTGTTATCCGTTGCAAAAGAGCAACTATGATTACGAGGTCTGAACAAGGACTCAAATTGTTATTTTAAAACAATAAATATGAAGAAGGTCTTCAACAATATTAGCAACTTGTGATTTATTACTTTCATGTTACTGACATGGACTAATGATTGTGATGATAATTGATTTTATGTTCATATTAGTCAATAACACTCATGACATGATCAATATAAGGTGTTATAAATTGGCCTGGTAGTAATCATATCATCCTTTTCTTTTTATCACTGAAAATATGATTTACATATACACAAAAACTAGAGCAACATTATGACATATGATATTATTTGGTGAAAATTCACAAGGTATATAAAAGAAATTTGAAGCCAAAAATGTATTACTAGAGAGCAGTGGACATGTGTCTCTTGACAGATTTTATTTGGTGTGTTTAACATCTTGGAAAGCACAGGTATTTTAGAGATAAATTATAAGATACTATATAGTTTTTATGTACGTGTGCTCACGATTTTCGGATGTCAAACCATTAATTGATTTGAATCGTCGATCTTTGAACTCTCGATTTTTATTCTTGGGAAGGAAAAAAAATGAGTAAAAACCCTTATCGAGACTTTGGATTCGGGGGTTGGTTACGCGAAGGGAAGGTCCTAGCATCCTAAGCGTCTATGGTATTCCATAGGAACCTCTTACTTAGATTATTTTGTGCTAAGTTACTCGTTTATTTGAAAAATTATTGCCTAATGTCTAAGTGAAAGAATGGAGGGAGAAGAAGTATGTTTTTGGTTATTTTTATTTGATTTGGAAGGACGAGTCCTCTGCCTACGTACCCTTTTGGGAAGGGATCAAAACCGACGTAGTTCCACTCAAGAATTTCTTTGGTGGGTTAGGTTGATTTTAAGATTTTTTTGAAAATGGGTTTTAAGAAGAGAAAGAGGCCTCAAGGCATGAGATAAAAGAAATGAGTGAGGTTGATTGATTTTTGAAAAGAAATGGTTGAAGTTGAATTAAGATTGATTGAGAATTTGATTAAGAAAATAAAGAGAAAATGTTGCTAAGAAAATGATTTTTTTTTTGAATTTGACATATTTGATTTTTTTTTATAAAAAGGTTTTTTCTAAACTAACGGTGATAACTAACGTAACATCGTAAAAACTAACGGAAAGCGGTAAATAAAATGTGGTAGTGTCGGTGCATGTGTCGGTGCTTGTGTTACCTACATTATTACATCAATTCCTAGATACAACCCTAAGGCCTTTATGCCAAAATAAAATGCAAGAAATAAAATTACATCAATCCCCTATTTATACATACTAAGTCAATGACAAAATAATATAATGAGAAAATTAAATGTGCATGCTATGATTCAAGACAAAAATTAAGTAGTTAGTAATCACAAGAAATATTATGATGAATGAGACATAAGAAATAATAAGCAAGAATTAAGACAAATAAAAATTAAGGTCATCATATAAGAGATAAACAAAAAACACAAAAGAAAACAAATAGAAAGGATTTTTAAAATTAGGGAAAATTAAAATAGTGAGAAAAAATATTTTTTTGGAATTTTTCTAACCACAAAAATGTCAACAAAGTGTAAAAACAGTATTTAAAAAAATAAAGATAATTAAAAATAAAAAAATAGTAAAACATTGGCTCAGCAGGATTAATTCTGGACCATTGGATTAAATCAATAGTCCAGATTCATTCACTGGATTCATCACAGCCATTGGATCCAACGATCCAAGGGTCACAAGAACAACATAGAAACAAAGGGATTATACTGAAAACACAGTGACCGTCAGATCAACGATCTGATGGTCCAAACAGAAACCACACCATACTCACGCAGAAAAAAAAATCCACCTGATCCAAAATCAAGATACACAGGAGCCCTCAGATCAAGGAATGATCCAGATCCAAGGGCTGTAACGCGATGGAGCACTGAATTGCAGTATGCGCATGTGCACAAGATCCAACAAAAAAGAAAGCATTATAAAAGAGTTCTAACAAAAAAAACATAACACAATTCACAAAAAAACCTCTTTCTAAAAACCTAGAGAGAGAAGCTCCCACTTCTCTCTAGGAATCTCGCCGGAGAAGAAGGTGGGGGAGGGGCGGCCGGAGCTGCTCCGGCGCGGTGGTCGGCCGGAGCGCCGCCGCGCCGGAGTTTTTTTTTTGCTTTTTTTTCGAATTTTTTTACATCAAACCACTCCTCTTCCCTTCCTCTACTCGAATCCGGTATTAGTTTTAAAAAGGGTAGAGAAATTTGAGCTAGATCTACAAATTTAGTTTCAAAAAAACTTCATACAAAACACAACATAAAGTTGAAAGAAAACCAATACCTCTTTTTCCGATCTCCCTCTCTTTGTTTGAATCCGGTCCGGTTCTCCTCCCCTTTTTCCGGTTCGGTTTGCTCCTCTCCTTTTTCCGGTTCGGTTTGGATCTGTTTGTACAGTTTGGATGATGATGATTTGTGTGGTTGTATGGGCTGATTTGATGTTCTGTTTAAGTTTTGTGTTGCTGGATTTTGATGAATCTATGAATGTTCTTCATGAGTTCATGTTATTTCTTTGTAATTTTAGTGTTTGATCTGAAAACTGGTTGGAAAAATGGAAAAATAGGGTTTGTGAATTGATGCTGATTTTTTTCTGACGTGAACAGTAATTTCGGACCCATTTCCCAATGATTGGACAGTGTATTTATAGTGACAAACTAGGGTTGGCTCTGGTACAAAACAATGACCAAAATGCCCCTGCAGCTGAGACTTGGGGACAAAGGCTTAACAAATAAATAAATAAATAAATAAAATAAATAAAAAGAAAAGAAAAAGAAAAGAAAAAAGAAAAGAAGAGAGGAAGACGTGAGTCTTCTTTCTTTCTTTGTTTTTTTTTTATAAAAAAATAAAAAAAATAATAATAACAAAATAAAATAATAATAAACAAACTAAAAAAAGACAAATAAAAAAAATTAAAAAATAAAAATAAAAAGTCCCTTCGGAATCTGACATGAGGTACTTCAAAGTGTCCTCCCTGCCGGAATTTCGGTTGAAATGATTTTTTTAAAAAAACGCCTTTTTAAAATGCGATTAGGCCTTCTTTTTTTTAGACATGATCGTTACGACTAAAAAGACTATATAACAAAAATGCGTCATAAAAATGAAAGTGAGACGGTTTTAATTGTTGTGAAATGCGAACGTTGATTTAAATGTAAAAATAAAAACTTTTTGAATGACTAAAGACAAGAAACCCGAATTTTAAATGGTAAAAAAAACGAATAAAAGGGAATGTGAACCATTTTAAAATACGGACAAGAGATTTTAAACGGTCCAAAATTGGGGTATGACAGATGCCCCTATTTAAGTTTCTTCGTCACAAAGGTTTTAAAAGAGAACTTTTTAAACCAAAGGGTCGGAGAGACTTAAATATATAAAAACGCCAATTTTGGACCATTTGAAACGCCAGAGATGTAATGCTGATGAATGTGATAATACGACTGAATATGATGTAAGTATGAAGGTAAAGATGATGCAGAGGCTGACTGGGAGCCAAATGGATAGGGATCACTGGGGAAAGGAATGATAGGTAATGCTTACGATTGTTGTGAGGTACCTTGAAACGACTGGAGTATAAATGATGATGTTTAATAACATTGTTTCAAGGCGAAAGTAAAGACATGATTGCCGACGAGTGGCGAAAGTAAAGACATGATTGGCCGACGAGTGGCGAACGTAAAGACATGACGGGCCAACGAGTGGCTAAACTAAAGACATGACGGGCCGACGAGTGGCGAAATTAAAGACAAGACGGGCCGACGAGTGGCTAAAGTAAAGACATGATGGGCCGACGAGTGGCTAAAGTAAAGACATGATGGGCCGACGAGTGGCTAAATTAAAGACAAGACGGGCCGACGAGTGGCTAAAGTAAAGACATGATGGGCCGACGAGTGGCTAAATTAATAGACATTGTAAAGCTTGATATGAGTGGGGATTAACTTGACAAAGATACACCTGAGGGGAACAATGAAATTGTCTGAAGACAATGGGGCAATTGTATAGACTGGTTACTGGCGAGACCTGCCACTTTGAAACATGATTGGTTTTATAACATACCTGAGTTTAGACCCATTTTGAGGATAATGAAGCAAAATATTGGGTAAAAAATGAAACTATGTATGGATGATGTTTATATGCGTGCTATGTATGCATGAATGAATGAATATGTATGAGACTCATATGATGGTGTAATGGTAAGATTGTTGAGACAGGACTGGGCAGGTCTACGAGGAGAATGGCCCGGCATCACTGTACGAACACTCAAAGCCTTCAATGGGGATAAAGTCACGGGGGATGAATCAACCATTGTTAGGGTACAGCCCTTAAACATACTGCTGAGGTAAGTCTTCACAAACTGTGGTAGAAGTCGCCATTTCATCAATGCAACACCGTACTGTCTTGTCTGAATAGTCATTGCTTTTTGTATTTATTCTTTTTTTTGAAATCCCTAACTTTTACCTGGATCGTCCTTTCGGATTTTCAATCCACCGGGGAGACATTTTTCTTTTTCTCTTTTTGTATGCCCCTAATTTTTACCTGGACCGCCCTTTCGGGTTTTCGATCCACCAGGGCGCCTCTTTTTTTTTTTTTTTTTTTTTTTTTTTTTTTTTTTTGCAATGACTATTTCTTCTTTGTTGAACCTGCTTGTTTCGGACCAACTGTTGACACATACTTATGTGATACATGTTTTTAAAGATAATATGTTTGTCATTTTTGTGTTTTTTTTTTTTGTTTGGAAAGAAAACATAAAATCTTTAGAAAAGTTTTCAAAATTTTTGCTTCAAATACTAATACTAAAAACGAAAGAAAGATTTTTTGCACATAGAATAAACAAGAATTCCAACAAAGGGGCACATGCTCAAATTGATTTAATAGAAATGGTGACCGGCTAAAGGCATGGCACCATAGATTACAAAGAGTTGGAATATGGTAATTATAAGGGATAGGTACATTGAACACAATAACCGCTATACTTCTTAACCACTTTGAATTCCACAGTTTGGATGCTTCAACATTAGAGAACTTCTGACAGTCAAGGTGTCTCGGGCGAGTGATGTTTCATCTGATGCAGTTACTTGTCTCGATCCTTAATTTTTGCATAGATCGCCCTTGCGGGTTTTCGATCTATCAGGATAATTTCCCTTTTTTTTTTTTTTTTTTTTTCTTTTTTTTGTCTCTAATTTTTGCCTGGACCGCCCTTTCGGGTTTTCGATCCACCGAGACGCTCATTTTTGGTTTAAGCCGCCCTTTCAGGTTTTCGACCTACCGAGCTGTTCTTTTATATATTTAGACAAAGTATTTCTTGACTGCATCAGAATTCACAGGACGAGGTAACTCCTCTCCATCCATATTTGTAAGAATTAAAGCACCACCAGAGAAAGCTCTCTTCACCACGTAGGGACCTTCATAGTTTGGCGTCCATTTGCCCCTAGGATCTGGTTGAAAGGATTTGATACATTTGAGCACAAGATCTCCTTCCTTGAATTCGCGGGGATGGACTCCTTTATCGAATGCTTGTTTCATCCTTGACTGATATAACTGTCCATGACACAAAGCAGCCATACGTTTTTCCTCAATCAAATTCAACTGGTCGTACCTGCTCTGGCACCATTCAGCTTCAGACAATTCAGCTTCCATCAAGACTCTTAAAGAAGGAATCTCAACCTCTACAGGTAGTACAGCCTCCATACCATATACCAAAGAGAAAGGGGTTGCCCCTGTCGAGGTTCGCACTGAGGTACGGTATCCATACAAAGCGTAGGGTAACATTTCATGCCAGTCCTTATAAGTAACTACCATCTTCTGTATGATCTTCTTGATGTTCTTGTTTGCAGCTTCAACTGCCCCATTCATCTGAGGTCTGTAAGGAGAAGAATTGTGATGTTGAATCTTGAAGTCGTCGCACAACTCTTTCATCATGTTGTTATTCAGATTTGTGCCATTGTCTGTGATGATTCTGTTGGGAACACCGTAGCGGCTGATGATGTTGTTCTTGATAAATCTGACCACTACCTGCTTGGTCACATTGGCGTAAGATGCTGCTTCAACCCACTTGGTGAAATAATCGATAGCCACTAATATGATGTTCGATCCGACCAATCATGTCAATGCCCCACATAGAGAATGGCCACGGGGAAGAGATGACATTGAGCATAGACGGTGGTATATGAATCTTGTCAGCATAGATTTGACATTTGTGACATTTCTTGGCATGGTTGTAGCAATCAGCATGCATTGTTATCCAGTAGTACCCAGCTCTCAATATCTTCTTCGCCATGGCGTGCCCACATGAGTGAGTTCCGAAAGAGCCTTCATGAATCTCGCGCATCAATTTTTCTGCTTCATGCTTATCCACACATCTAAGTAGGACCCCATCAAAGTTCCTTTTATACAAAACGTCTTCGTTAAGGAAGAAACGGCTTGACAATTTTCTCAATGTTTTCTTGTCCTTGTTGGATGCCCCAGGTGGGTACTTTTGAGTTTGAAGGAAAACTTGGATATCATGATACCATGGCTTGTCATCATCAATTGCTTCAGCTACAAACACATAAGCAGGTCGGTCGAGAAATTGGACATTGATTACTGGCACAGTATTGTGACCATTCACATTGATCATTGAGGATAGAGTAGCTAAAGCATCTGCCATTTGATTCTCATCGCGGGGCACATGATGTAACTCTACTTTGTTGAAGAAAGTCAGCAAACGCCTTGCATAATCTCTGTAGGGAATCAATCCAGGATGACGAGTTTCCCATTCTCCTTTGATCTGGTTAATCACAAGAGCGGAATCTCCATAAATGACAATTTTCTTGATCCTCAAATCGATGGCTTCCTCGATACCCATGATGCAAGCCTCGTACTCTGCGATGTTGTTTGTGCAATCAAAACGTAACCTCGCAGTAAACGGGATGTGAGTACCCTTAGGGGTAATGAGTACCGCACCAATTCCACTTCCATAGACATTAACAGCTCCATCAAATATCAAACCCCATTCGGATTCCGGATCAGGACCTTCACCGAACACTGGTTCGTCACAATCTTTTGCTTTTAGATACATAACCTCTTCATCTGGGAAGTCGAATTTGATTGGTTGATAGTCTTCGATTGGTTGATGAGCCAAATGTTCTGCCAAGATGCTACCTTTGATTGCTTTCTGAGTGCGATACTCGATATCATACTCGGACAATAACATCTGCCAGCGAGCAATCCTTCCAGTTAAAGCTGGCTTCTCAAATATGTACTTGATAGGATCCATCTTGGATATCAACCAAGTTGTATGATTAATCATATAATGACGGAGACGCTTGGCAGCCCAAGCTAAAGCACAACAAGTTTTCTCAAGTACAGAATATCGGGACTCACAATCAGTGAACTTCTTACTCAAATAGTAGATAGCGTGCTCTTTCTTTCCGATTTCATCTTGTTGACCCAAAACACAGCCCATGGAATCTTCCAGTACTGTTAAATACATGATCAAAGGTCTTCCGTCAACTGGAGGAACAAGAATTGGAGGTTCTAACAGATATTCTTTGATTTGATCAAAAGCCTTCTGACAATCATCATTCCACTTCACCCCTTGATCCTTGCGGAGTAACTTGAAAATTGGTCCACATGTGGCGGTCATGTGAGAGATAAATCTGGAGATATAATTGAGTCTACCAAGAAAACCTCTGACTTGCTTCTCTGTCTTTGGAACAGGCATTTCTCTGATGGCTCTGACCTTGTCGGGATCAACTTCAATACCCTTTTGACTGACGATAAAGCCTAGGAGTTTACCAGATCTAACACCGAAAGTACATTTGTTAGGATTCAACCGGAGCTTGTACTTTCTCAACCGCTGAAACATCTTCAACAAATACTCAACATGTTCTTCTTCTGTGCCAGACTTAACAATCATATCATCTACGTAGACCTCAATTTCTTTGTGAATCATATCATGAAAGATTTTGGTCATACCCCTCTGGTAAGTGGCACCAGCATTTATCAAACCAAATGGCATCACCACATAGCAGAAAGCACCCAAGGGCGTGATGAAAGACGTCTTTTCTCTATCCTCAGGAGCCATCCTGATCTGATTGTAGCCGGAGAAACCGTCCATGAAGGAGAAAACCTTGCACTTAGCAGTGTTATCAACCAATACATCAATGTGAGGCAAAGGAAAATTATCCTTCGGACTAGCCTTGTTCAAGTCCCGATAATCAACACACATTCTGACTTTGCCATCTTTCTTTGGAACAGGCACTATGTTGGCCAACCATTGAGGATACTCTGATGTGACTAGGAAACCTGCATCAATCTGCTTTCGCACTTCCTCTTTGATCTTGAGGGCCATATCAGGATGAGATCTTCTCAATTTCTGCTTTACCGGAGGACACTCAGGCTTCAAAGGTAGTCTGTGTTCAACGACATCAGGGTCTAGACCCGGCATGTCTTTGTATGACCATGCGAATATATCAACATATTCTCTGATAAGCTCAATTACTCTTTTCTTGACAGATACATCCAACGATGCCCCAATCTTGATTTCTTTCTTGTCTTCCTCAGTACCCAGATTGATGATTTCTATCTCCTCTTGATGAGGTTGAATTGTCTTCCTTTCTTGTTCCAACATCCATTTGATCTCATTCGGGATCTCCTCATCCTCCTCTGCCACAGCCTCGTAAACCGGGACCTCAAAGTTGGGAGAAAGCATGGGGTCACTGTGTTCAACGGATTCACTTATGTTCAGTCTGCACATGATTCATGATTGATTTTAATGAGTAAATGCAGACCTTTGGTTTTGAAATTTAAAAGAAAAAGAGAATGATTTTTTTTGGATTTTTTGTATTACCATTTTTTCCAGAAAAAGCAACAAAAAATAAAAAGTAATAAAAGCCGTGATAGAAACGACGATTTTTATTTGTAATAAAAGTACTAGAAGCAAAACAAAGCCCTACATGATTTCACTTTCGCCTTGGGCAGAACGAAAGGAGTTTTCTTAAAAAACAAAAAAAACAACAAAAGACAAGACAAACACATTACTTAGAGCGGGGTGTCACAGAAGGAATGTCAACAGCAATCCAATTGCAGCAAGCTCCTCCAGGCGTCACAAAGACCGGTGTCACTCCTCCAGATGCATCATCTAAAATTGCATTGGTCTCTGGCGAATCATGAATGAAACCAGCACTGTGGAAAGAACCTCTGGTAGGGTCGAACATCCCAGGCTTACTGTTAAGGAAACCAATTCCCTCCTTACGCTTGTTTTCTGGCAACTCCACTAGCTGACCCCAGCCTTCGGTTTTGCCTTCCTGAATTACTCTCCGGGCATCCTTCAACGAGGCCATACAAGTCTCAATCTTACCGACACTTTCTTCGGCAGAGAACCCTTGGAATGATGGCCCGTCTGAACCACTACCACCGATAACAGAGAAAGCAGACAAATTGCTGATTAAAAAGGCCGATTCGCCACTCACAGTGATCAACTTTCCACGACTTACAAACTTCAATTTCTGATGGAGAGTAGATGTCACAGCCCCAGCGTCATGAATCCATGGTCTGCCGAGCAAACAGCTGAAAGAAGCCTGGATTTCCATGACTTGGAAAGTAACCTGAAATTCATGTGGGCCGACCGAAATTGGCAAATCTACCTCACCATACACCGATCTCCTAGTTCCATCGAAGGCCCTTACCGTCACCTTGCTAAGTCTCAAAGGAGCCTCGGAGTACGCCAATTGGTCGAAAGTTGACTTGGGCATCACATTAAGTGCAGAGCCGGTATCTATCAGGACGTTGGATAACGAGACCGTTCTGCAAAGTACAGAGATGAATAATGCTTGATTATGCTTATTCCCCTCCGCCGGGAGATCTTCATCACTGAAAGTCAGACTGTTACACACGGTCACATTCCCCACAATGCTTTCGAATTGACCCAGAGTTACATCATAATCCACAAATGCCTGGTCTAGTACTTTCCTCAGGGCATCCCGATGAGCACCAGAACTTGATAACAGGGCCATGATGGAAATCTTCGCAGGAGTTTGTAACAGCTGGTCCACCACCCTGTATTCACTCTTCTTGATCAGCTTCAAGACTTCATCGGCATCCTCAAAGTCAAACTCTTTGGCCTGCTCCCCAGCTTTACCTTTACCGGCGCTTCGCTCTTTTACTGGCTCATCGACTGGAACACTAACACTCTTCGGACCCACCGTAGGAAAGATGCGGCCACTCCTCAAAATCCGGCTATTCTCTGCGATATTATCCACAGCAACAGGTGAAGTTGTCTCACTTCCGGGCTCTAGAATCGTGCCTTCATACTTGTAGGGTACAGCTTTCTGAGCAGTAGTAGGCGTGGGCCTAGGCACACAGATTATCAAGGGAGTACCAACGGGCTTTGTACTGTTAGGGTTTATCACCAGCGGCCTCCTGGCTCTAAATACCGGAGTGACAACACAGACGTCCTTGCTCTCGGGTTCCCTTGTAACCACAAGTTCCCTTCTATTTAGGAGACCCTGCACATCATTCTGGACTTGTATACATCCACGAGGATCCATCGAACATATGTCACAAGCTTCATGATTGTGGTTGAAGAGAGTTGCTCTACACATTTTCACATGTATCGGTACCAGAGGAGTCTTGATATCACCTACAGAGAGAATGCGAGCCTCTTCCTGATCGTCTTGAATCATATTAACAGCAGGCCCATGAGTAGGCAGAGGATTGTTCTGAGCTACAGCATCAGGGTCGGTGAAGGTTAACTCTTTACTATTTATCAGTTTCTGAACCTCTTTCTTAAGAGCAAAACAACGCTCCACATCGTGGCCTGGTGCCCCTTGATGGTAAATACAATGAAGGTCCGGACGGTACCAGCGTGGGAGAGGGTCTGGAATGCGAGGAGGTGGTATTGTTTGGACCAGATTCTGTGCAAGTAAAGAAGGGAGCAATGCTCCATAGGTCATTGGCAAGGGGTCAAATTGTTGCCTTTGATTCTGCTGATTGTGAGGAACCTGAGGACGGGGTTGTTGCTGTGGTCTTTGTTGGTATGGTTGTTGGGGGTAATATGGTTGTTGAGGGAATTGTTGTAGGTTGTATAGTGGTTGGTATAATGGGGGGTAGTATGGTGCAGGTCCTTGAGGTCTGGGTGATTGATAGTTTGGGTTCTGGGGCGCGGTCATTTGTGGGGTGATGTTGGCAACAAAGGGGTAATTAGGGTACACGGGCTGAGGTCCTCCATGAGCCACCATGCTAACCTCTTGAGCATTCCTCTTTGGGTAACCATTCCCAAATTTCTTATTACCATTGGACGAAACCCCTGAAGAACCACCTGAAGAACCTCCCGAAACAGCTGCTCCCTTACGAGCCCACTCCTCGATACGCATTCCTGTTTCCACCAAATCAGTGAACTTCTGTGATGCACAGACAATCATCTTTTCTGAATAACAAGGGCTCAGGGTTTCATAGAACAATTCTGAAAGTTCTCTCTCATCCAAGGGAGGACGAATCTGAGCAGCTTTTTGAATGAAGCGTTGTGCGTATTCTTTGAACGATTCTTTATCTTTCTGGGTTAAGGACTGCAACTCTTTGCGACTTGGCGCCAGATAGGTATTATATTTGTACTGCTGCATGAAGGCCTCAGCCAACTGTTCAAAAGTAGTGACTCCTTTCAATCCCATGAACCAGGTATGTGCCGAACCAGTCAAACTATCCTGGAAGCAGTGAATGAGTAAGGGAACATTATTCTTGTAAGCTATCATCTTGCTAATATACATAGTTAGATGATTTTGTGGACATGTGTCCCCTTGATACTTCTCAAATACAGGCATCTTGAACTTTGGAGGTATGTTTACATCTGGTACCAAGCAAAGGTCATATATGCTTTGGACGACTGTTTCCTTTCCCCGCATATTACTCATCTTCTTCTCTAGAGCACCGAACCTTTCTTCCCAATCGATTGCTTTATCATCCCCCATTATACTGTCGGAGTGATAAATCTGCTCTTCATGTTGTGGCCCAACATGCACAGTAGGACCTGCTTGAGTCACGGTAGCTTGAGGAATCGGTTGACTCATCTGGAAATGTGCCGAAGTCTGTTGACCTTGTGTGAAAGGCATTTCAGTAGCGCCTGGACCAAAAACCCCGTTAGTTGCAATCGGCATGCCCCAAGGGTAGCCTGAAGGCATGGAATACTGAGGAGTAGCAAAGGGACCCTGGGGGCCAAGAGGACGGAAGCCTGAGTTGCCCATAGTTGCCATATTACCAGAAGAAAAATCAGTCATCAGAGGCTGGGTGAGGCCGATAGTTGTAGTAGTAGTCGGAGATGGTTGCGGGGGACCCTCAGGTGCAGCTGTGACAACCACAACAGGAGTTGAATTGGAGATTGCTGCTTGCTCTCTCTCAGCCATCATAGTTTCCATCATAAGTGCCATTCTTTCCATCTCCCCCTTGAGGTTAACCAGTTCCTCTCTGAGCTGAGCGTTTTCCTGTTCTGCCGCTAACATCCTTTTCTTGATATGAGCTCGAGTGTTGTGAATGCGAGTGGGTTTGTACTGAATACGCCGGGCCACTTTGCTTTTCTGAGGCAGAAATGAGGAGAGTATGAGACTTGGATTTTGATACTTTTTATGAATGCAATATGATGCATGATATGCTATATGCAAAAATATGCAATTTTTATATATATATTTTTTTATTTTTATTGAAGGACCTATAGAAGCAGTTTTGTAAACATACCAACCTAAACAAATCATAAAAAAAACAAAGTTGATTACAAGATAATTCCCTTTCTAGCAACAAAGCCAAGAGATAAACTTTCAAAGTAAAACAAGATAATTCCCTTTCTAACAACAAAGCCAAGGGATAAACTTTCAAAATAAAACAAGATAATTCCCTTTCTAACAACAAAGCCAAGGGATAGACTCCGTAACTACACAAAAAACATCAAAAACAAACTGAAAGACTCTCAAGCCTCTGAACCGAGCTACTCCTCAAAATCAGAATGCGGCCCATCAAAGAGATCCATACGTTTCTTCTTCCGCCCGGGAATTTGATCAAGCGCGGCATCTTTCTCCTTGATACTCTTTTTCAGCTGGGCGATTATCACATCTTTCTTGTGGCTATCATAGGCTTCCTGCTCTAGTAGGGCCATCACAGCCTCATACTCCTGATCCTTCTTGCGGTACTTCATTTCCCATATGGACTTCTCACGCCTTTCGATATCCAACTGCTTTTGATACCCTTCTAAGGACTCGGGAGGTAAAGGTAAAGGTATAGCTGGGACGGTTGATGTTGCAATCCTTTGTCGTGGGTATGGCATCTTCAATTTATTGGCTCGATCAATAACCCATTGGACATAAACTTCATGGGCGATAACCGATCTCTTTCCTAACTGATTCTTATCTTTCTTGACAATGGAATACCAAGCTTTCTCGAACTGCACTCTTTGATTTGCATCATCTTTTTTGTAGAGGAAGAAATCCCTATCTAGGATGAGGTACACAGGCTTCATCTCCATATAATACCCAAACTGTCGTCTCGCAAGAATTGGGCTGTAGCTAATTCCTCCCTGCGTACCAAGAAGAGGTACATTGTTGAAGTCACCACAACTGTCAATAATAAACTCTGGGTCACAAGATGGGTTGAACCAGATTATGTCCTTTGGGGTCCAAGTCATGAGCTTTTGGGACCAAGGGATAGGTTCTGGTCTAATACTGGGACGGGGTAAGTGTGAAGTAATCCAGCGGTGGAGTAAAGGTGTACAACAGACGATGGTCCCCTTTCCATGACTAGTGCGATCATGAATAGCAACATACGTGTCAGCGAGTAAAACAGGAACCGGGTTTTGGGTTAAGAAGATCCGTATGGCATTCATGTCAACAAACTTGTCAACTTTCGGGAAGAGGACTATGCCATAGATAAGCAGGGCAAGGATAGACTCAAAATCATCGGTTTTGGATTTCTCGAAACAAGTGGTGGCCTTTTGGTGAAGGAAGTTGTAAGGTAAGCATGGGAGACCGTCTTTGGTTGTGAACTTGTCTTTTATGTCGGCTACTTCAAGGTGAAGGGCTTTTGCGATGGTAGGGATTTTAGGAATGGGCCCAAAGGCATGAAAGGGTACTTCATCGAGCACCGGTAAACCAACCCAATGGGAATACTCCTCTAGAGTTGGGAAGAGCTGAAAGTCTGGGAATGTGAAGCCATGGTAAATCGGATCATAGAACTGGACCAAAGTATTGAGAAGCATTACATCCACTTTTGTCTTGAGAATGTCGAGTAAATTACCATACCGCTCCTGAAAATGACCCGGATTTTTCAACATCTTCGTCAAACCCCTCAAACCCTCTAAACTCTCTGTATCCGGTGCCTTGAATTTATACCCGTGGGTCCTCCTTCCAACAACCTCCATAACCTATGATGTTTGTAAAAAAACCTATATAAGTCCTTCAATATTTCAATGGATGAGAAAATATGTTTATGAATGAATGCATGTATGTATGATAATGCTCAAGTACATAGAATACATGGTGAGGGTAAGTTCCACAATGTTGGAGTCAAGGGTAACAACGCCATTTGGTAAGGACTATGGTTTAAATTGCACTTGTAACAAGGGTTCTACCGAGGTTCCCAAAGTCATTGACCACTTCCGAATATTATTGGATACCGAGAAAACACCCGGTCCAATAACGTTCGTAGGAAAGTCTCATTTGAGTGTAGTATCGCGTGTCGACTAATTCCGAGAAAACACTCAGTTAGCCACCGCACTACATCCTAAAAGGCCAAGATGGGTTAAGGGTTACTAAAGGTCCTTAGCTTCAATGGAAACTTAAGAGTAATAAAGTCTAAACGTGAAAACACACGCCGACATATATCACATCAAGCTCCTCCGCTAAGCGTGGTTATCTCACATGTGTCAAGACACGAGTATACTCTCGGTATGCCACTATGAGTTTACCACTCCTATCTTATATTTCCCTCGAGCTCGGGTGTAGAGCTTATTTTCTCACCCCTCATGTAATAAGGTAAACATGTAAGCAAATATTTACAAAGTATAAACAAGTAATAAAGCACAAAATAAAGAAAGTAAGGTGGGTTTAACCCGCGTAGGATCTAATGTCCCCAGTGAAGTCGCCATTTCTGTGCTCACGATTTTCGGATGTCAAACCATTAATTGATTTGAATCGTCGATCTTTGAACTCTCGATTTTTATTCTTGGGAAGGAAAAAAAATGAGTAAAAACCCTTATCGAGACTTTGGATTCGGGGGTTGGTTACGCGAAGGGAAGGTGCTAGCATCCTAAGCGTCTATGGTATTCCATAGGAACCTCTTACTTAGATTATTTTGTGCTAAGTTACTCGTTTATTTGAAAAATTATTGCCTAATGTCTAAGTGAAAGAATGGAGGGAGAAGAAGTATGTTTTTGGTTATTTTTATTTGATTTGGAAGGACGAGTCCTCTGCCTACGTACCCTTTTGGGAAGGGATCAAAACCGACGTAGTTCCACTCAAGAATTTCTTTGGTGGGTTAGGTTGATTTTAAGATTTTTTTGAAAATGGGTTTTAAGAAGAGAAAGAGGCCTCAAGGCATGAGATAAAAGAAATGAGTGAGGTTGATTGATTTTTGAAAAGAAATGGTTGAAGTTGAATTAAGATTGATTGAGAATTTGATTAAGAAAATAAAGAGAAAATGTTGCTAAGAAAATGATTTTTTTTTTGAATTTGACATATTTGATTTTTTTTGATAAAAAGGTTTTTTCTAAACTAACGGTGATAACTAACGTAACATCGTAAAAACTAACGGAAAGCGGTAAATAAAATGTGGTAGTGTCGGTGCATGTGTCGGTGCTTGTGTTACCTACATTATTACATCAATTCCTAGATACAACCCTAAGGCCTTTATGCCAAAATAAAATGCAAGAAATAAAATTACATCAATCCCCTATTTATACATACTAAGTCAATGACAAAATAATATAATGAGAAAATTAAATGTGCATGCTATGATTCAAGACAAAAATTAAGTAGTTAGTAATCACAAGAAATATTATGATGAATGAGACATAAGAAATAATAAGCAAGAATTAAGACAAATAAAAATTAAGGTCATCATATAAGAGATAAACAAAAAACACAAAAGAAAACAAATAGAAAGGATTTTTAAAATTAGGGAAAATTAAAATAGTGAGAAAAAATATTTTTTTGGAATTTTTCTAACCACAAAAATGTCAACAAAGTGTAAAAACAGTATTTAAAAAAATAAAGATAATTAAAAATAAAAAAATAGTAAAACATTGGCTCAGCAGGATTAATTCTGGACCATTGGATTAAATCAATAGTCCAGATTCATTCACTGGATTCATCACAGCCATTGGATCCAACGATCCAAGGGTCACAAGAACAACATAGAAACAAAGGGATTATACTGAAAACACAGTGACCGTCAGATCAACGATCTGATGGTCCAAACAGAAACCACACCATACTCACGCAGAAAAAAAAATCCACCTGATCCAAAATCAAGATACACAGGAGCCCTCAGATCAAGGAATGATCCAGATCCAAGGGCTGTAACGCGATGGAGCACTGAATTGCAGTATGCGCATGTGCACAAGATCCAACAAAAAAGAAAGCATTATAAAAGAGTTCTAACAAAAAAAACATAACACAATTCACAAAAAAACCTCTTTCTAAAAACCTAGAGAGAGAAGCTCCCACTTCTCTCTAGGAATCTCGCCGGAGAAGAAGGTGGGGGAGGGGCGGCCGGAGCTGCTCCGGCGCGGTGGTCGGCCGGAGCGCCGCCGCGCCGGAGTTTTTTTTTTGCTTTTTTTTTCGAATTTTTTTACATCAAACCACTCCTCTTCCCTTCCTCTACTCGAATCCGGTATTAGTTTTAAAAAGGGTAGAGAAATTTGAGCTAGATCTACAAATTTAGTTTCAAAAAAACTTCATACAAAACACAACATAAAGTTGAAAGAAAACCAATACCTCTTTTTCCGATCTCCCTCTCTTTGTTTAAATCCGGTCCGGTTCTCCTCCCCTTTTTCCGGTTCGGTTTGCTCCTCTCCTTTTTCCGGTTCGGTTTGGATCTGTTTGTACAGTTTGGATGATGATGATTTGTGTGGTTGTATGGGCTGATTTGATGTTTTGTTTAAGTTTTGTGTTGCTGGATTTTGATGAATCTATGAATGTTCTTCATGAGTTCATGTTATTTCTTTGTAATTTTAGTGTTTGATCTGAAAACTGGTTGGAAAAATGGAAAAATAGGGTTTGTGAATTGATGCTGATTTTTTTCTGACATGAACAGTAATTTCGGACCCATTTCCCAATGATTGGACAGTGTATTTATAGTGACAAACTAGGGTTGGCTCTGGTACAAAACAATGACCAAAATGCCCCTGCAGCTGAGACTTGGGGACAAAGGCTTAACAAATAAATAAATAAATAAATAAAATAAATAAAAAGAAAAGAAAAAGAAAAGAAGAGAGGAAGACGTGAGTCTTCTTTCTTTCTTTGTTTTTTTTTATAAAAAAATAAAAAAATAATAATAACAAAATAAAATAATAATAAACAAACTAAAAAAAGACAAATAAAAAAAATTAAAAATAAAAAATAAAAAGTCCCTTCGGAATCTGACATGAGGTACTTCAAAGTATCCTCCCTGCCGGAATTTCGGTTGAAATGATTTTTTTAAAAAAACGCCTTTTTAAAATGCGATTAGGCCTTCTTTTTTTTTAGACATGATCGTTACGACTAAAAAGACTATATAACAAAAATGCGTCATAAAAATGAAAGTGAGACGGTTTTAATTGTTGTGAAATGCGAACGTTGATTTAAATGTAAAAATAAAAACTTTTTGAATGACTAAAGACAAGAAACCCGAACTTTAAATGGTAAAAAAAACGAATAAAAGGGAACGTGAACCATTTTAAAATACGGACAAGAGATTTTAAACGGTCCAAAATTGGGGTATGACAGTACATTTATTACTTTTTATTTCCACTGAATTGAAAGCTTCTTTGTCTATTATTGCAGACCAAGAGCAGAAGGGATTAGGTCCCCTATGGCATATCTTCTGGGGCAACTTGTTTTCACTGAGAGAATTGTAAACTTTATTAATATTTCATTTAGTCCTCATACTAGATTATTATTGTATAGCCTAATTTGAAAAAAATATATTTTGTATAACCTTAATATTGGATTATTTATTGTATTACATAATTTATTATGCAATACTTGTTTTGGATTTCTCGTGTGTTACACTAAAGCTGCTTATTAATTGATTGGCAGTGATTTAAATATATTAATTAAATAAAAAGGTAAAAACCTCATAATTGGTAGGATCTTTAAATTTGATTTTAAATTTTTGATTTAGAGTTGCTACAAAATTGCCATGATAAGTCTTGGCTATGTGTTATGGATTTGTTGAAAAATTGCTATGATAAGTCATAGTTATCTTGCTACGTAAAATACAATTTGAATACTTATTTGCTACGGATTAACCAAGTGTTTGCTAGGAAATTTTTCTATTAGGATTTACTAAGAATGATTTTCTTGGCAAGCTTTTCTCTCAATCCATGCTACGGCCAATTCAAAAGCTATTTCATAGCATATCTATACGTAACCACGTTCGCTTGAAATTAGCTACGAGCTAACCACAAAAATGTCGTAGCAAATTACAAATTTTCTTGTAGTGTATAGGTGGAGGTACATCAAGGAAGAAGCATATGAATGGGAAAAGGGTCTTTGTGCTCACTGATCACAGGTAAATGAGTTGGAAAGGGTGTTTTGGCAAGTAATGAAAGGTGTGCTTAGGAGTAGTGAAACATTGTGTAAAATAGAAGTTAAGGAAACGGAAGTTTTTCTAACAAGTTTTTCTAACAAGTTACTATTGATTGTGTGAAAATAGAAGCTAATGAAGTTTTGGTGTTGTTGACATTTTTTTTCTTCTGAAAGAAGTTTTGGTGTTTTTTACATGGCTTAAATATGCTTTTCATCCCTGTAATTATAGGCCGTTTGATTTTTCATCCCTGAACTTACTAATCCTTCCATTTTGCCCCTGTAATTACTAATCATTTGAAAGTTCGTCCCTCTTCCCGGATAATCACTACCACGTCATCAAATTAGCAAAATGGCATGGGAATTGACAAAAATACCCCTGGCTTATTTTTAAAATTCTGAAAATTGTTTTTATAAATTAAAAAATCTGAAAATAATTTTAAAAAATAAAAAAATTCTAAACATATTTTGAAAATAACTTTTTCGAAAAAAAATGAAATAATTTTTCACATAATTTTAAAAAATATATAATCAGATTTTTTCGAAATTAATATTCTGATTTTTAAAAAAATCTTTAAAAAAAATCAGATTTTTTAATAATTTTCGAAATTATATATTCTGATTTTAAAAAAATATATAATTTTCCATTTTTTTTTCATATTTCAAAAAATATATTTTTTAAAATTATATAATCGTAAATTTTTTCGAAATTATTATTATGATTTTTAAAAAAATCAAATTTTTGAATAATTTTCGAAATTATATATTCAGATTTTAAAAAATTATATAATTTTATATTTTTTTCATATTTCAAAAAATTATATTTTTTTTATTTTTTAAAATTATTTTCAGATTTTTAAAAATAAGTCAGGGGTATTTTTGTCAATTCCCATGTCATTTTGCTAATTTGATGACGTGGCAGTGATTATCCGGGAAGAGGGACGAACTTTCAAATGATTAGTAATTACAGGGGCAAAATGGAAGGATTAGTAAGTTCAGGGATGAAAAATCAAACGGCCTATAATTACAGGGATGAAAAGCATATTTAAGCCTTTTTACATTATTATCTTCTATATATGGTTGCATTAAGTCTTCTGTGTGTAAAATATTTTAGTTGTATAAATGTACACATTTTTCTACCAATTTTTAGCAATTTGGTCACCTGAAAGTCATAATTTACTTTGATTTGGGATTTAAAAGTGGTACAGTCTTTATGTTTGAGTTTGATGTTGTTTTGTGTAGTTTTCCACTAGGTCCTCCATACAGCTGCAAAGAAACCGTCTCAAAATTGTGTCTACTAATATTGATTAATCATCTGAATGTAGAATGAAGGGATTAATCTCAAGGTTTTTGGTTATTTAGGAAAATTATGCTTTTTAGTTTTTGTATGTGGATCTCTTAAGCACGGATACATGGAAAATTGGTCGTGAATCGTACTCGATACATATCAACGAGGTTACACAACGCGATGCCATTGATACATATCGAACGAGTATCAGAGTTATTTTTAATTTAAAAAAAGAAAGCCATTTACGCGATTAAGCCGTATTGTGTATTGTATCTCTTATGTTTTTACTTGCAGAAAAATACATGTAGAGACGCCTATCACTTAATGAGAGATGAGAAAGTTAATTATGATGGAATACAAATACACCGTCTGCTTTTGAATTTTGAGATGTCTATGCAGCATGCCCTCACACGACTTCACCCTTCTTGATATGTCGACATTATGCATTTCTTTGATTTTTATTCCAGACCACATAGCGAAACAAGAGGAGAACAAAGGTCTATAGTGGTGATTGAGTTGCCGGCAGTTTTGCAAAACAGGAACTGCAGTTGGAAGGACTATGTTAGGTTCTATTAATAATTATTTTCTTAGTGTTTGGAGTTCATATTGCTATTGCATTTTAAGTGATTCTCGTATTAAATAGTAGTGAGAATTGTCAGGATTATAAATTGGTGAGACCACAAGATTTTTATTTTTAATTCAATTCAAAAGAAATTTTCCTCGCACGGGTATACACACTAGTACAATGTACTATTTCTACCTCACACTTGCTACAAAACACACTGGCCACACAAAGCATACTTGTGATACTACAGCTCCAAGCAACAAATGAAGCAAATTGATACTTCATTGTTTTACCGTTGATATTCCCCCAACAGGATTCCAGATTTACTAATCATGGAATTTCATGTTTAGAGAGTATCACAGCTCCAAATCAATTGAATATGAATGCAAAATCTGGTTTAACTTAATGTCTTCAAACAAAAATACAAAGTATACGATTGGATGCATTGTTTTCGTAATCCTTTTCCTTACTATTATATGATTCTAATTATAATTTGATGCCTTGTCATTTACTATTTATTATGTTAGTAACTTGTTTATCATCGCAGTTAATTACTATTATGTAAAAGTTTATCTGACGTGTTTTTTTAATTAAGATTCTAATATATTAGAATGATATTGCATTAGGCATTTTAGTTAAATAAAGCCAAAACAATAGCAAGCGATAACAACATATCTAACAATAATGTAAAGCAAAACCACAATTGAATCGAAGAACAACAATGTAACACACAATATTGTTTACCCAATTCGGTCCAATACCGACCTACCCTATGGAGAGAGCAGCTCTTCGTTCAACTAATCATGAGACTAACTTTACACAAAGATTTCAAAAGGAGTTACAAGAATAGTCTTCAAATCTAATTCTAACATTTTCTCGAATCTCTTCATATGGTCGAGACTCGATGATTTCTCTATCGAAGGTGTTTAGAGTTGTTTCTGAACCATATTTTCTATCCTCAAAAGGAACCAATCCTTAGACTTTGTTTTTTTAAGGATCTACTATTTTGGTAAACCCTAGTTTCACTCAATCTTACCTCTTATGTGTTTCCATCCCATGAATCTCTTCCCAAAAGGCACCACCCTTTCCCAAGAGTCATCTCTTTTGGTTCCCCAAAATTAACATTTTTCCACACTTAAAATTATGTTAAAATTATTTTTTTATAGACCTAGTCGCGCATTTGCATGTAGGTGCAAAACAACAACCCCAAAACATGTTTCCAGCATATCTCCTACGCTTGAGCACAAAACCGTACACATGGGCACAAAATGGTAGAATCACTAGAAAATAGATTTTAAGTCACTTTTCAACAATACTAATATAAATTATTTTCTTACATGTCAAGGTTAAGTGAATAATTAGGGGATACCATAATGGCAATAAATATTGACAAATCATTGGCTTTCCTTTTCTGGTGGAGTGTGGTGTGCATGAATAAAGCTTACATGTTTGTTTTAGGTTTTGTTTGGGAGTTTGGAGGGAAGAGGGAGGGAAGACTTTGACGGATGGAAAATATGAGAGAAAATGGAGAAATCTTTCCAAATTTTTAAAGAGTAGTTTTTTTTTTTTTTTAAAGAATGATAAATTAATGCTTATGATTACAATATTTTTAATTTTAAAAATATTATAACAACATAGATTAAATTTGAAGAATTCATATAAACCATCCAAAACCCTCCTCCAATACAATTTTTTAATTATCCCCAATGAGGAGGGTTTTGTAATATGAAGAAAAGTTAACCCCCCAAAGCCCTCCCCTCCTATTTTTCTCAATTTCTTCCACCTGCTCATTCTTTTTTTCCCAAGCCTTCCCCTTTAAACTGGCAAACAAAGCCTAAAACACATGTAAGCTTTATTCATGCCCACCACACTTCACCCATATGTTGCTTACCTATGGTAAAACACGACCTCATCCCGCCCCATATTGCCATGCATAATAGTAAGTAATATTAAATTAGGGTGCAAAATAAAAAACAAAAAAAGTTAGAATTTCATTTGGGGACAAATTATAGTAACTAATGTTAAATTAGGGTGCAAAATGATTAATTTAATAAATTATTTATCATATTCATTATGCCAAAACAAACTCGTGCAAAAGTCACATTATTCAACATTTTTATGAAGATTCCAACACATTATGCAATCAAATAAATCATAACACATCAGGGAGGTTCAGTGTTATTTTTATTTGAGAATTTTGTGGGGGTTTATAACGTAGTAAATGATTTTAGGATGAATCCATACGTATTGGACCTCAAAGGTTTATAACACATTATGCAACTTCTAACTCACTTTAACTTGAAAACATGCAAGCAGAAAATTATGCATAATTTTATTCAGTCATTTAGTGGATTAATTCATTATTAAACAAACACAAATGACTCGATTCATGGACTTGAAATTTCATAAGAAGTTGTTTGAAAGCCAAAGTTAATACTTCGAAAAACATTGCTAGTGGAAGCATTGTTATGAGCTTTAATTGTTTATCCAGCAATCAAATTATAATTTTCTTTTTTAAAAGGCTAAAATGAAATTTATATAACCATCAAAAGAGTCAACCAGCACAAGGTATACTTAGGAAGACATCAAAGATCCAAGTACAATCCAAAAAAGAGAGAAAAAACTTGGACGAAAGGAAAATTTAGTTAGAGCTGATTAGAGATACATCAAAGAGTTTTGCCTCCAATCATTATAGTGAAAATCAAAGGAGATAAACTTCGATTTCAACCACAAGAAAACTGCAAGCATAACCTGTTTACAAATACTCCCTCCGTCCCTATATGTAAGCACCTTTTGCATCTAATAGAAGGGTGCTTACAATAGGGACAAAGGAAGTATATATCATGAATAGATTCTTCCTTTTTATGGAAAATTCGTCTGTTTCTCTCTTTCCAAATAACATAAACAGCTGCTAGCCAAATTAAATTATAATTATGATACTACTACATCTGTCCTTAATTATAAGAGCCTTTTTAGATTTTTTTTGTCACTTATTATAAGTCCCCTTTGATGTTTTCAAGAACATTAATTATTTTCTTACAAACAAATTCCTATTTATTTAAAAAAAATTTCTTCGATAAAAAATAAATATTATGTTGAAAACATTAATTAACTTTCGGTCTTAAAGGATAAAATTGTAAAAAGAATATGAATTACAAATAAATTTAATACTAATATCATTTTTTTTAATTCTAGTGATTTTGCCAAGAAGTTCGATATTTAGGGACATAGGTAATATACTTATTTTAAAGTTATATAGACATTGTTGTCGCTTCACTGTCGTTCTATTGGTTTATATATGTAGATACATACTATACTACTATTTTTATCCCAAATTATAAGTCGCTTTGAAAAAAATTGTTTAAAATTTTAGTTCGCTTTACAGTTTCAATGAAACATTATTATTACTTTTTCTATTATACTTTTAACTATTTATCATTCTCTCAATATTTTTCAATTCTTTAATTATCTTTTTCATATCATTTATTAAAGACAATTTTGTAAAACAGCTTATAATATCTCTTCAACATACTAAATTTATTACATTTCTTAATACGTGTAAAATGACCAAAACGTTATATAATTTATCTTTTTCATACAATTTATTAGAAATTTTTTTTATAAAATAACTCATAATATCTATTTGACTGTTTCTTATTATTATTAACTCATGAAAGGGCACTCAATATAGTAGTAGTATAAAAAAATAAAGATAAAAATAACATATTCATTCATTATTAAAACAACGTACATAGCACAAGTAACTAACCTGTGCGACACACAAAACACACACATGCAATAATTAAAGTTTTTTTGGGTCTTATTTAGAAGATGTATATCAAACTACAGCAAGGAACGTCATAGCCATCCCTTAGTTTGATAAATGACCCGAATAATTAAACATATAGATAGTGGATATTATAAGTTTAATTACCGGCTACATAGAGCTAGTAATTAATTAGTCAATCTTTTATACTCCCCTTGTAGCTTTTTCTCGAGGTAGAAAGGTGGGACGTTGTTGGCGGAGTCATTAGCATTCCAAATGAAAATTCCACGGAGCGATTTAGTTTTGTGGAGATCGTTGCAGGCTTCAACGAATTCGTCTGGATTAAAATTATCTGCGTCAATTGGATCGGAGCTTCCTCCTACTAGGAGTTTATTAGAATCATATTCTTTTGCAAGATTAAGAAAGAGGTTTAGAAAATCGTTCTTTGAGGGGATAGGCTGCATGTAGAATTGGTAGTTAACCCAATTAATATCGTCAGTGCATGCCAAGTAGAGTTCCTTGTAGTGTTTATGAGTTTCATGGGATGGAGCAATAGACACCACATCGATACGTACCTCTTTCTTGAGTCTATTTATAACGTCCCCAACGTAGTTGGAGAAATCATTTTCATTGGTATTGATGTAGTCATAGAAAATATCAATGCCATCAATTAAGATGTTATCTTCGACGGAACAGTCGTTGTATGATCGGATGATCTCTTTGAGCGAATCTACGGCATTGCCGCACCATTCTTCTCTGGCAGCAGGAAAGAATGGAAAGTTAGCATCACGACCTCCAATGCTTATTACCACCTTGACATGGGGATACTTTCTCTTGAGAGCCATCACATTTTGAGGACCGAAGAAATCACTATTCCAATTGGCGTTAAAATTTCCGGTGCCTTTTCCTTCTTCGTTGTAACTATCATTGGCAAAGCCTAAAATGAAATGGAAATGCTTGGCGATAATAATTTCATATGGGAAATTATTAAGAGAAGCTGGGTATGGCTTCACGCCAATGTATTCTCGAAAAATGAATGGATCAACAGCATTGTCACCGATGATGAGATGAGACATTGTGAAAGTTGGAATTTGGAGGAGTGACTACACTTAATTTCTTTGTTTAGATTTGGTTGTGGCTGGGCTTGTTGGAATCAGTGTCCAACTCTTGATGCCCTTTTATAAGGTTTAGGTATCATGTCATGTGCATTTAGATCTACCTTATGTTCATATACTATGGTTGTTAGGGGATTTCAAAATCTTAATGATGTCATCTGCATGATGTCATCTGCATTTGTCATACCATTACATTTTGGGAGTTTTTACGGTGCAGTCAGGAAACGGACCTTTTTAAAAAAGTTAATTTTGATTTTAATGTTTGATTCATTTTAAATTGTTGATTAGTGATTAATGATCAATAGCAATTCATCTAGTAATGCTTGCAACATCTTGGACTTACAGGTACTATTTTATCGTTGACATCTTTAACATGCAAACAAATTTGATGATAGGCTAAAATATGGTTTTAGTCCCTACAAATATGCCTCGTTTTGGTTTTAATACCTTCAAATTTTTTTGTTTTGTTTTTGTCCCTGCAAAATTTTTTGTTTTTTAAAATAGTCCCTGACCCCATTTTTGTGATGATTTGCATACGTGGCACATGATGACTGAACCCATTTTGTAGTTTTTGGTCCCTGCAAAATATTTTGTTTTTTAAAAAGGTCCCTGCAAAAATTTTTGTTTTTGAAAATAGTCCCTGGATTAAAACAAAAACAAAAAAATTTGCAGGGACCAAAAACAATTTTTTTTTCACAAGGATTAAAACCAAAACGAGGCATATTTGCAGTGACTAAAACCATATTTTAGCTTTGATGATATTATGTAATAGTCTTAAGTGTTACACTTTGTGGGGTGTTACACTTGAAACAAGCTAGTATAAAATTAAATTAAGTGTAGTCTTGTTAATCTCATGAATTGATGATAGTATGGAGACCAAACTTTTGATGCCACTGTACAAACAGTGGGGTGTTACTCACTACAATTTTGATGTTATAATGTTAACTTCATCAGAAAAGTCATTTTCATATAGAATTTTCCTTACTTTTTTTGTTTATCCATATGGATTGTCGTTTCGTTCAAACAATTCTCGTTAGATATTTTTAAAAGTTGATGCTATAAAAGATAAAGGGTTAGAAAATCTTGCAATATTTGCTAAACTAACCCCCTTAAATTGGCACTTGAGAGAATCGAACCTGAGACCTTGAGGAGGAGCACACTCCCAGGTTCCAAGCCAATACCACTAGGCCAACCCAAGTGGTATTGCCTTGCTAAAAGACACATTCTTAAAAGGTGTCTTCTAGCAAAACCCATATATATATATATATATATATATATATATATATATATATATATATATATATATATGTGTGTGTGTTGGTAAGTTATGCATTGTCGAGTCCTTACTTGAAGTCCATGCATTCATAGTCATTTTGACGTGATTTGAAGAATGTAATTGGTGATGTTTATTACATAGCTTATGCATAACATAATTGATGATGTTTATTATGTTAGTGAATTCATTAGCGGTAAAATTATCTCCGGAATCCTATTGCTACCACATGCAATATGCCCTGGGCTCATGGTAATGCATTTTTATGCCCTAGGCGCATTCTTGTGTGCTTATGGGGCCAATTTCTTCGATTTTTGTCGTTTTTAGGTCTTTGTCTTTAAATAATTTTTCTTGAAACTTGGGAACATAATTCCTCCCTATGTGAAGTCTCCTGAGACCTCTTGAATCTTCATTATTGGTCTTCCAAAAGTCTTGACAATTCTTCAGGTGGTCTTGGTTTGCCGATTTGCATGATTTCTTCGTGAATTACTTCAAAAATCTCTTAAAATTGTTATGTTTCAGGAAAACTAGAATTACAGATTCAAATATAGAAAACTTTACAAAAGTCCTAAAATCATAGGCAATCGTTCTAATACTCCTCCTTTTTGCTGCTAAAACCCATTGAAATTGACTGAAAAACATAAGTGAGATTGACACCACATATTCACCCTAAACCTCAGGGCATTATGTATACGGGTCATATCATTTGTACAATGCTCAATATATCTACTTTTGCATCCAATATGAAACTTTAAGTCACACTTGCACATTAACATCTCCCCTTCAAGTATGAGACTCTCCGCATTCGTGACTACATCCCCAAAAAAGTCGAACCGAAACAGGTTGCCGCCATAGGGCAAAGTGCAATCCTCCGAGTGAGAATGATAGCACGTTTTCACCAAATATTTAAGACATTGAAATTTGAGCCTTCTCACTTATATGTTGCTCAATCTTCACAATTCTATATTGTGTTGGACTGTAATTGACACTTGATACAACACAATATTTTCTCTCTTAAGTATGTCTAAATTAATGTCTGTGCTCGGCACGGGTGTCCATACTAGTATATTTAAATTAAGTAGCCATTTTCAAATGTGACAATAGTGTAAACCTTTGATGAAAAAGTATGAATATTATTTCCTTTAAAACTATTATAATTGATATAGCAATGGGTAACAACAAAAAAAATAAAAATATTGTGTCGTGAACCAAACGAGTCGAATTACACATAACTCAAGTTCAACTCATTTATTTAACGAGCTTAATTTTGAACTCAAGTTCGACTCATTTGGTTCATGAATTAAGTTCAATGAATTATTTACCGAACCGAATCTCGAACTATTTTCGAGCTAGTTCGGTTCATTGTCAGTCCTAACTGGAACGCCAATTTAAGTCTATATTTCAATTACCTTTGAATTAACAAGACCCCGCACATAAGGATCACCGTGCATCGAAGCAAAAAACAAATTGAGATACATGTTTGAGTTTTCTGAAACATGTTGTATGATCGTCATACAAATATCAGACTCTGATTCAAGGAGTGTAAAAGCAAAAAAAAAAAAATATCAAACACCGAACTTAATATAAATATATTAAGTTAGTTTGGTGACTAAAGTAAAGGAGTTTATAATTGATAATAAAGTTGATGGATAGAATCTCAATCTCTACGTAATATCAATAATTACTAACAATAATTGAGGATAAGAGTAGCATCCTTCTCCAACGATGCATGCCGTATGTTTGAGTTAATGTTTAATGATGACAGGTCTCCCCATTCACACTATGAGAAAATATAGATGTGAAAATGCATTTCCATACAAGGACATGTAGGCGTTGGCTGGCAAGGTATTGAGTAGCTGAGTGAAAATTTATAGTGAAAATTTTTTTGGACAACATTTGTCTAATAACTTTTGGGATAGCATTTGTCTAATAATTTTTTCCTTCGTGGAGAAATATATATACAGTACAGTATATATTAATAAAACACCAAAGAATAAGAAACCGATATGAATACATATAGTACTGTTCTTAACTATAATATGAGAAAATGAGTCCTTTACATTATACATCATAATTTTTTTTCGCTCATTGTGGTGCTTTTATTAGCTCTTCATTTCGTTTTTTATTTCGCTTTTCATTACCAAATAAATGATTTTTTAGGCAACATCTGAAAATAAATCAAACACTTCATAGACAGCAAACCAAAATAAAATACCGTAGAAGTAGAGAACAATAACACTTATGAAGTAGACTGAAATTTTAGCACCTCAAAACATTGTATGTCAAATACAGCTATTAACAACAAGAACAACAAAACAAAAAAAAAAATGTTGAGTGGGCCACATGATCCCAAATGCGTCTCACATCGGTTTTATAATTATGAATACGTCTCGCATGATCTTGCATTATTAAAGTCAAATATGCAATCCATTGAATCAATTCAAGAAATTTGACATTACAATATTGATATAATTTATTATTTTGGAATCTTTGAAAGACTAGATTAAGATTAAGTTTTCTAGTAGGCTCATTTTCAACTAAAATAGAATTTGTTTTGTTATGAAAATAATCTCAATTTATTGGATAATAAATATCACAAATATTTTTAATATTAGTGAGGCACATTATTAGGAACAAAGGGCCTAAAAAAATATTACAAATTTCTTCGATAATAATATTTTTTTGGCACATTATTAAGAACAACCAATTTTATTTTTTTTATAGGGAGGATGTATATAGAAATATGTGCTATACATGCGTATACATAGCAAATTGGGCCAAAAACATTAACAACCTACAACCTAGCTCTTCATCATGTTAATGTGTGGGGCCTTTCGGTGAACTTTGCTATATATACCTTCAAAAACCATATATTTCTATATACACCTCCACCTTAAAAAAATTGGGCCCGTACCAGCATGGGCCCTAGGCCATCATATCCCCTAGCTTATGCATAGGGTTGGCCCTGAATACATCTGAAACAAAATGCAGTTTTTTACGGTTTCGGTTTGATTTGGTTCAATTTGCGATTTTTTTTATTGAATTTGTTCGATTTTGAACACCCCTATTCACAAGTAGCAATACCTTTGGAGATACACCCCTATTAATGAGAGTTAATTTTGCAATATCATTCATAACTTTCATTGATCTGGAGGAAGTATAGTATACTATACTATACTTTTGAAGTATACTATAGATTTCATAACTTTCACAAGTAACCACAATAAATTACTAATTTACATTTTAACACACTTAAATAGCCGAAGAAAGTACACATTAAATAGCCGCCGTACGTTGAAACTATTTAAAGCACTTATTAAAAAGAATAACTCATTTATGTCAACACACCAACGATTCCAACTACACATATAGGGATTCCTCCGGTGACTAGCATGCTAACATAACTTATTTTAACATTTTTGTAACATTTACTCTTTTATTATATTATATTATGGGTCCTGCTAACCAGAGTTTCCAGGATACTGATTAATCATATCATAAAAGAGAATTATTACCGTAGAAGGAAACTGTTTTTGACTTTATTATAAATTTATTACACAATTTCAATGCATTAACTATTATATAATTTTCTTTTTCATATGCTTAACCAGTGCCCTGGGGCACCGGTTAGGATTTCCCTATATTATATTATATCCTACTTCATCCGGTCACAAATGTAACCAACTTTTCACTTTTTAGATTCATTCAATAAATGATGTATGTGGTCTATAATATGAACCACATACATAATTTATTAAATGAATCTAAAAAGTGAAAAATTGGTTACATTTGAGATCGGAGAAAGTATAGTATATAATATCAAGTTGTGGTTACTTGTGAAAGTTATGAAATCTAATATATACTTCAAAAGTATAGTATAGTATATTATACTATACTTCCTCCGGATCAATGAAAGTTATGAATGATATTGCAAAATTAATTCTCATTAATAGGGGTGTATCTTCAAAGATATTGCTACTTGTGAATATGGGTGTTCAAAATCGAACAAATCCAATAAAAAAATCTTAAATTGAACCAAATCAAATTGAAATTGCAAAAAACTGCATTTTATTTTAGATGTATTCAGAACCGACCCTAGGCATAGGCTAGGGGATGCGACGGCCTAGGGCCAAATTGTGGTTACTTGTATAGTATATATTAATGATTAAAAAAATATAAAATATATATTAATAAAACTCCGAAGAATAAGGAAGGTAAACGAGATCTAAAACTCTTTTGAATAAATGATTTATTTGCATAAATTATTGCATTGGGGTTTAAGGGTATTATACTAATCACACGCTACATAACTCGGAGACGGCTATGACCAACACGCGCCTATATATGGGTGAATTTGCTTCACCCACAAGGTACACATCACTTTTCACAACACTTTCTACACACTCTTTCTCAGTTCCTTTAGTGACTTGAGCGTCGGAGTGCTAACATGTTTGTAAGCACCTTTCGTTCCACCGCGAAGCCTCATAACTCTCTTTGTCGCCGTTGCCACTCAATTGTTCTCACCGGACAAATCAATACCCAAATTCAATTCTCGTTGCAGACTTAAAAATCTTATTGGGTGGATAATATGTATGTAGGTATAGTTGTTGACCTGAACAATTAAATAAGGATAAATCGCGAGCAGAGTGTTGAATTGTCGAGAATTAATGAACTAACCATAGCACAAGTAAATAAAAGGCAAAAAGGTTAATTGTGAGTAAAATAATAGTTAGATTGATTATGAAAGTCTAATTAAAAATTTACATGTCATATTTATAGATAAAGTAACATAACATGTAATTCAATTGTCCTAACATCGTGGCTTACAAAATTAACACTAATTGTCGTTATTCAACTAAACTTGTCGGTAGTGTGCATTCTTGAATGTTGTTGCGTATACGTGGTGCAGTTTTGGTCTTGATCCCCCCCATTCCATGACATTCTTCATTGTTTTGTATCAATCCACATGTTTATTTAGATGTACCATTTTTCCTAACAAATCCACAAGTATATAATCAAGAACAAAGTTAATGTATTAAAAACAAAATATAATTATTATTGTTGGTCCTACGACAGTTTAATGTCAATAATTTAGTGTTAGAAACCACACTGGAAATCCATATCTGCACTCACACGACAACAGATTACAACCTTCTTTCTCATCTTTCCCAAAACTCAAAGTGTGTAAAGAGTATTGTCACAATCACACGAAGTTACTAGCTTATGACGTGGTAGCTGCTAGCTTAAATGCAATACGTGTGGGGAAGACGAAGACCAATAGAAGTCTACTCTTTTGTATTCCTCCATCATCTTAACAAAGGCCTGCACTTATATCTGTTCATACACAATAATAATAAAGATATTATTTTATTATTTATTACAATTTAAAACATAAGTTAAGATAGGTTGGATCAGATGCAATAATTTTTCTACCCTTTGAAAGCTATATTATTCAATGTGTATGTATATCACCACTATAGTCCTTGTATGAAAATGCATTTTTACATCTGAATTTTCCCATAGTGTAAATGGGAGACCTAAAATTAGCATCAAGCATTGACTCAAACACACGGCTTGCACGGCAGGAGAAAGATGCTACTATTATCGTCAATTATTGTTAGTAATTATTAATTGTTTGATGTTTTAAGAAGTTAAAATGAAATATATATTAATCAAACATCTTAGTCTTTTCAGCACAAGTAGTACCAAAAAAAAGTTAAGGAATAAAAATATTTGTTACATCAGCAAACTAAGAATCGAAGCGATAAAGCCACAATGAAGGCACGCGTAAAAAAACAAAAATGAAATTGTTGTTAAATGAGAAGTCCCAAACAAAGAAGAGGATTTATCCACCATGTATGGTAATTGAAAGTAAAACTCGGATGATTTGCCTTCATATGCCAGCAGAAGGAAAGAAGCGTAATTACACACACACCACTCTTTTTATTGCGTCAACTTTTGAAAATTATGAACGTTTTTTTTTTTTTTATATATAAATGTTTGTTGCTTTCAAGTTATAACAAATCTTCTTTAAAAAAAAAAAGTTATAACAAATCAAACTAACCATGATTATCTATTTCAATGACACCAACAATATAAAAAAACAAAATATAATCTAAATTGTTTTTTTTAAAGACACAAACAACAATCTTTTTTATACAAAGTTGTTTAGGGGTATAATTGAGATAATGAAAAAGTAAGTATAAATATACTCATCTAATTTGTTACTCTTTTTAAATGATAAAGGAAAAAATCTATACGTTTATATATTCATATCGTGTTTGCTACATTTTTTTTAATATTTAAATTTATTCTTATCTATTTTTTTTAAAGGTAATTATTCTTATCTATTTGTTACATGTGTTATTTTTATTGAAAATTAATGACATTTTTTGAAAGAAAAAAAAAAGTCAGCTCAAAAGAGCTAAAAAGTCTTCTTCTTCTTCTTCTTCTTCTTCTTGTGCTTCTGTCTTGAGTTATTGAGAACTCTTGATGGTTAAGCGTTGTGTCTTTTATGGCTTTGTCGATGTTGGCTTCCACCGGATGGTGGTTAAGCGTTGGTTTGTTGCTTCTTCCTCCAAGTGGTCTGAGTTGTGGTTTCCTCTTGTTGGATAAGCATTTGGTTGTTGCTATGCTCTTGGCCGATGTATTTCCGGCATCTTACCTTGTATTTTCATTTGCTTGATGTATTTCCTTGTATTTTCTCATTTCAAGTTGGAAGTGTTTTGAACACCTTCCAACCTGAGGGGGACTATTAGAGATATATGTTAGATACTAGTTTGTAGTAGTATATATACTTGTAACCACCTCATTAGAAGGTAGCTCTTATCATTGTAATATTCACTTTTATCATCAATAGAAATATTATTTGAGTTTTCTCTCATTCCTTCATTGGATATCATGTTTCCTAACAGTGATTTTCTACTACATGACGATTATTATGTTGCACAAGGGATAACACTTGTGTATCATTAAGGTACCAATGGTATATACTATTGGCCAATTAGGGTCTGTCACGTGGCGTATCCTTTTAAAAAATATATCAAATAAAATATTTATAAAGTAACATTGGTAGGTGGCACACTCTAATTGGCCAATGATATATCGTACCTTAATGGTACACAAGTGTTATCCGTTGCAAAAGAGCAACTATGATTACGAGGTCTGAACAAGGACTCAAATTGTTATTTTAAAACAATAAATATGAAGAAGGTCTTCAACAATATTAGCAACTTGTGATTTATTACTTTCATGTTACTGACATGGACTAATGATTGTGATGATAATTGATTTTATGTTCATATTAGTCAATAACACTCATGACATGATCAATATAAGGTGTTATAAATTGGCCTGGTAGTAATCATATCATCCTTTTCTTTTTATCACTGAAAATATGATTTACATATACACAAAAACTAGAGCAACATTATGACATATGATATTATTTGGTGAAAATTCACAAGGTATATAAAAGAAATTTGAAGCCAAAAATGTATTACTAGAGAGCAGTGGACATGTGTCTCTTGACAGATTTTATTTGGTGTGTTTAACATCTTGGAAAGCACAGGTATTTTAGAGATAAATTATAAGATACTATATAGTTTTTATGTACGTGTGCTCACGATTTTCGGATGTCAAACCATTAATTGATTTGAATCGTCGATCTTTGAACTCTCGATTTTTATTCTTGGGAAGGAAAAAAAATGAGTAAAAACCCTTATCGAGACTTTGGATTCGGGGGTTGGTTACGCGAAGGGAAGGTCCTAGCATCCTAAGCGTCTATGGTATTCCATAGGAACCTCTTACTTAGATTATTTTGTGCTAAGTTACTCGTTTATTTGAAAAATTATTGCCTAATGTCTAAGTGAAAGAATGGAGGGAGAAGAAGTATGTTTTTGGTTATTTTTATTTGATTTGGAAGGACGAGTCCTCTGCCTACGTACCCTTTTGGGAAGGGATCAAAACCGACGTAGTTCCACTCAAGAATTTCTTTGGTGGGTTAGGTTGATTTTAAGATTTTTTTGAAAATGGGTTTTAAGAAGAGAAAGAGGCCTCAAGGCATGAGATAAAAGAAATGAGTGAGGTTGATTGATTTTTGAAAAGAAATGGTTGAAGTTGAATTAAGATTGATTGAGAATTTGATTAAGAAAATAAAGAGAAAATGTTGCTAAGAAAATGATTTTTTTTTTGAATTTGACATATTTGATTTTTTTTTATAAAAAGGTTTTTTCTAAACTAACGGTGATAACTAACGTAACATCGTAAAAACTAACGGAAAGCGGTAAATAAAATGTGGTAGTGTCGGTGCATGTGTCGGTGCTTGTGCTACCTACATTATTACATCAATTCCTAGATACAACCCTAAGGCCTTTATGCCAAAATAAAATGCAAGAAATAAAATTACATCAATCCCCTATTTATACATACTAAGTCAATGACAAAATAATATAATGAGAAAATTAAATGTGCATGCTATGATTCAAGACAAAAATTAAGTAGTTAGTAATCACAAGAAATATTATGATGAATGAGACATAAGAAATAATAAGCAAGAATTAAGACAAATAAAAATTAAGGTCATCATATAAGAGATAAACAAAAAACACAAAAGAAAACAAATAGAAAGGATTTTTAAAATTAGGGAAAATTAAAATAGTGAGAAAAAATATTTTTTTGGAATTTTTCTAACCACAAAAATGTCAACAAAGTGTAAAAACAGTATTTAAAAAAATAAAGATAATTAAAAATAAAAAAATAGTAAAACATTGGCTCAGCAGGATTAATTCTGGACCATTGGATTAAATCAATAGTCCAGATTCATTCACTGGATTCATCACAGCCATTGGATCCAACGATCCAAGGGTCACAAGAACAACATAGAAACAAAGGGATTATACTGAAAACACAGTGACCGTCAGATCAACGATCTGATGGTCCAAACAGAAACCACACCATACTCACGCAGAAAAAAAAATCCACCTGATCCAAAATCAAGATACACAGGAGCCCTCAGATCAAGGAATGATCCAGATCCAAGGGCTGTAACGCGATGGAGCACTGAATTGCAGTATGCGCATGTGCACAAGATCCAACAAAAAAGAAAGCATTATAAAAGAGTTCTAACAAAAAAAACATAACACAATTCACAAAAAAACCTCTTTCTAAAAACCTAGAGAGAGAAGCTCCCACTTCTCTCTAGGAATCTCGCCGGAGAAGAAGGTGGGGGAGGGGCGGCCGGAGCTGCTCCGGCGCGGTGGTCGGCCGGAGCGCCGCCGCGCCGGAGTTTTTTTTTTGCTTTTTTTTCGAATTTTTTTACATCAAACCACTCCTCTTCCCTTCCTCTACTCGAATCCGGTATTAGTTTTAAAAAGGGTAGAGAAATTTGAGCTAGATCTACAAATTTAGTTTCAAAAAAACTTCATACAAAACACAACATAAAGTTGAAAGAAAACCAATACCTCTTTTTCCGATCTCCCTCTCTTTGTTTGAATCCGGTCCGGTTCTCCTCCCCTTTTTCCGGTTCGGTTTGCTCCTCTCCTTTTTCCGGTTCGGTTTGGATCTGTTTGTACAGTTTGGATGATGATGATTTGTGTGGTTGTATGGGCTGATTTGATGTTTTGTTTAAGTTTTGTGTTGCTGGATTTTGATGAATCTATGACTGTTCTTCATGAGTTCATGTTATTTCTTTGTAATTTTAGTGTTTGATCTGAAAACTGGTTGGAAAAATGGAAAAATAGGGTTTGTGAATTGATGCTGATTTTTTTCTGACGTGAACAGTAATTTCGGACCCATTTCCCAATGATTGGACAGTGTATTTATAGTGACAAACTAGGGTTGGCTCTGGTACAAAACAATGACCAAAATGCCCCTGCAGCTGAGACTTGGGGACAAAGGCTTAACAAATAAATAAATAAATAAATAAAATAAATAAAAAGAAAAGAAAAAGAAAAGAAAAAAGAAAAGAAGAGAGGAAGACGTGAGTCTTCTTTCTTTCTTTGTTTTTTTTTATAAAAAAATAAAAAAAATAATAATAACAAAATAAAATAATAATAAACAAACTAAAAAAAGACAAATAAAAAAAATTAAAAAAAAAAAATAAAAAGTCCCTTCGGAATTTGACATGAGGTACTTCAAAGTATCCTCCCTGCCGGAATTTCGGTTGAAATGATTTTTTTAAAAAAACGCCTTTTTAAAATGCGATTAGGCCTTCTTTTTTTTTAGACATGATCGTTACGACTAAAAAGACTATATAACAAAAATGCGTCATAAAAATGAAAGTGAGACGGTTTTAATTGTTGTGAAATGCGAACGTTGATTTAAATGTAAAAATAAAAACTTTTTGAATGACTAAAGACAAGAAACCCGAATTTTAAATGGTAAAAAAAACGAATAAAAGGGAACGTGAACCATTTTAAAATACGGACAAGAGATTTTAAACGGTCCAAAATTGGGGTATGACAGTACGTTTATTACTTTTTATTTCCACTGAATTGAAAGCTTCTTTGTCTATTATTGCAGACCAAGAGCAGAAGGGATTAGGTTCCCTATGGCATATCTTCTGGGGCAACTTGTTTTCACTGAGAGAATTGTAAACTTTATTAATATTTCATTTAGTCCTCATACTAGATTATTATTGTATAGCCTAATTTGAAAAAAATATATTTTGTATAACCTTAATATTGGATTATTTATTGTATTACATAATTTATTATGCAATACTTGTTTTGGATTTCTCGTGTGTTACACTAAAGCTGCTTATTAATTGATTGGCAGTGATTTAAATATATTAATTAAATAAAAAGGTAAAAACCTCATAATTGGTAGGATCTTTAAATTTGATTTTAAATTTTTGATTTAGAGTTGCTACAAAATTGCCATGATAAGTCTTGGCTATGTGTTATGGATTTGTTGAAAAATTGCTATGATAAGTCATAGTTATCTTGCTACGTAAAATACAATTTGAATACTTATTTGCTACGGATTAACCAAGTGTTTGCTAGGAAATTTTTCTATTAGGATTTACTAAGAATGATTTTGTTGGCAAGCTTTTCTCTCAATCCATGCTACGGCCAATTCAAAAGCTATTTCATAGCATATCTATAGGTAACCACGTTCGCTTGAAATTAGCTACGAGCTAACCACAAAAATGTCGTAGCAAATTACAAATTTTCTTGTAGTGTATAGATGGAGGTACATCAAGGAAGAAGCATATGAATGGGAAAAGGGTCTTTGTGCTCACTGATCACAGGTAAATGAGTTGGAAAGGGTGTTTTGGCAAGTAATGAAAGGTGTGCTTAGGAGTAGTGAAACATTGTGTAAAATAGAAGTTAAGGAAACGGAAGTTTTTCTAACAAGTTTTTCTAACAAGTTACTATTGATTGTGTGAAAATAGAAGCTAATGAAGTTTTGGTGTTGTTGACATTTTTTTTCTTCTGAAAGAAGTTTTGGTGTTTTTTACATGGCTTAAATATGCTTTTCATCCCTGTAATTATAGGCCGTTTGATTTTTCATCCCTGAACTTACTAATCCTTCCATTTTGCCCCTGTAATTACTAATCATTTGAAAGTTCGTCCCTCTTCCCGGATAATCACTGCCACGTCATCAAATTAGCAAAATGGCATGGGAATTGACAAAAATACCCCTGGCTTATTTTTAAAATTCTGAAAATTGTTTTTATAAATTAAAAAATCTGAAAATAATTTTAAAAAATAAAAAAATTCTAAACATATTTTGAAAATAACTTTTTCGAAAAAAAATGAAATAATTTTTCACATAATTTTAAAAAATATATAATCAGATTTTTTCGAAATTAATATTCTGATTTTTAAAAAAATCTTTAAAAAAAATCAGATTTTTTAATAATTTTCGAAATTATATATTCTGATTTTAAAAAAATATATAATTTTCCATTTTTTTTTCATATTTCAAAAAATATATTTTTTAAAATTATATAATCGTAAATTTTTTCGAAATTATTATTATGATTTTTAAAAAAATCAAATTTTTGAATAATTTTCGAAATTATATATTCAGATTTTAAAAAATTATATAATTTTATATTTTTTTCATATTTCAAAAAATTATATTTTTTTTATTTTTTAAAATTATTTTCAGATTTTTAAAAATAAGTCAGGGGTATTTTTGTCAATTCCCATGTCATTTTGCTAATTTGATGACGTGGCAGTGATTATCCGGGAAGAGGGACGAACTTTCAAATGATTAGTAATTACAGGGGCAAAATGGAAGGATTAGTAAGTTCAGGGATGAAAAATCAAACGGCCTATAATTACAGGGATGAAAAGCATATTTAAGCCTTTTTACATTATTATCTTCTATATATGGTTGCATTAAGTCTTCTGTGTGTAAAATATTTTAGTTGTATAAATGTACACATTTTTCTACCAATTTTTAGCAATTTGGTCACCTGAAAGTCATAATTTACTTTGATTTGGGATTTAAAAGTGGTACAGTCTTTATGTTTGAGTTTGATGTTGTTTTGTGTAGTTTTCCACTAGGTCCTCCATACAGCTGCAAAGAAACCGTCTCAAAATTGTGTCTACTAATATTGATTAATCATCTGAATGTAGAATGAAGGGATTAATCTCAAGGTTTTTGGTTATTTAGGAAAATTATGCTTTTTAGTTTTTGTATGTGGATCTCTTAAGCACGGATACATGGAAAATTGGTCGTGAATCGTACTCGATACATATCAACGAGGTTACACAACGCGATGCCATTGATACATATCGAACGAGTATCAGAGTTATTTTTAATTTAAAAAAAGAAAGCCATTTACGCGATTAAGCCGTATTGTGTATTGTATCTCTTATGTTTTTACTTGCAGAAAAATACATGTAGAGACGCCTATCACTTAATGAGAGATGAGAAAGTTAATTATGATGGAATACAAATACACCGTCTGCTTTTGAATTTTGAGATGTCTATGCAGCATGCCCTCACACGACTTCACCCTTCTTGATATGTCGACATTATGCATTTCTTTGATTTTTATTCCAGACCACATAGCGAAACAAGAGGAGAACAAAGGTCTATAGTGGTGATTGAGTTGCCGGCAGTTTTGCAAAACAGGAACTGCAGTTGGAAGGACTATGTTAGGTTCTATTAATAATTATTTTCTTAGTGTTTGGAGTTCATATTGCTATTGCATTTTAAGTGATTCTCGTATTAAATAGTAGTGAGAATTGTCAGGATTATAAATTGGTGAGACCACAAGATTTTTATTTTTAATTCAATTCAAAAGAAATTTTCCTCGCACGGGTATACACACTAGTACAATGTACTATTTCTACCTCACACTTGCTACAAAACACACTGGCCACACAAAGCATACTTGTGATACTACAGCTCCAAGCAACAAATGAAGCAAATTGATACTTCATTGTTTTACCGTTGATATTCCCCCAACAGGATTCCAGATTTACTAATCATGGAATTTCATGTTTAGAGAGTATCACAGCTCCAAATCAATTGAATATGAATGCAAAATCTGGTTTAACTTAATGTCTTCAAACAAAAATACAAAGTATACGATTGGATGCATTGTTTTCGTAATCCTTTTCCTTACTATTATATGATTCTAATTATAATTTGATGCCTTGTCATTTACTATTTATTATGTTAGTAACTTGTTTATCATCGCAGTTAATTACTATTATGTAAAAGTTTATCTGACGTGTTTTTTTAATTAAGATTCTAATATATTAGAATGATATTGCATTAGGCATTTTAGTTAAATAAAGCCAAAACAATAGCAAGCGATAACAACATATCTAACAATAATGTAAAGCAAAACCACAATTGAATCGAAGAACAACAATGTAACACACAATATTGTTTACCCAATTCGGTCCAATACCGACCTACCCTATGGAGAGAGCAGCTCTTCGTTCAACTAATCATGAGACTAACTTTACACAAAGATTTCAAAAGGAGTTACAAGAATAGTCTTCAAATCTAATTCTAACATTTTCTCGAATCTCTTCATATGGTCGAGACTCGATGATTTCTCTATCGAAGGTGTTTAGAGTTGTTTCTGAACCATATTTTCTATCCTCAAAAGGAACCAATCCTTAGACTTTGTTTTTTTAAGGATCTACTATTTTGGTAAACCCTAGTTTCACTCAATCTTACCTCTTATGTGTTTCCATCCCATGAATCTCTTCCCAAAAGGCACCACCCTTTCCCAAGAGTCATCTCTTTTGGTTCCCCAAAATTAACATTTTTCCACACTTAAAATTATGTTAAAATTATTTTTTTATAGACCTAGTCGCGCATTTGCATGTAGGTGCAAAACAACAACCCCAAAACATGTTTCCAGCATATCTCCTACGCTTGAGCACAAAACCGTACACATGGGCACAAAATGGTAGAATCACTAGAAAATAGATTTTAAGTCACTTTTCAACAATACTAATATAAATTATTTTCTTACATGTCAAGGTTAAGTGAATAATTAGGGGATACCATAATGGCAATAAATATTGACAAATCATTGGCTTTCCTTTTCTGGTGGAGTGTGGTGTGCATGAATAAAGCTTACATGCGTGTTTTAGGTTTTGTTTGGGAGTTTGGAGGGAAGAGGGAGGGAAGACTTTGACGGATGGAAAATATGAGAGAAAATGGAGAAATCTTTCCAAATTTTTAAAGAGTAGTTTTTTTTTTTTTAAAGAATGATAAATTAATGCTTATGATTACTATATTTTTAATATTAAAAATATTATAACAACATAGATTAAATTTGAAGAATTCATATAAACCATCCAAAACCCTCCTCCAATACAATTTTTTAATTATCCCCAATGAGGAGGGTTTTGTAATATGAAGAAAAGTTAACCCCCCAAAGCCCTCCCCTCCTATTTTTCTCAATTTCTTCCACCTGCTCATTCTTTTTTTCCCAAACCTTCCCCTTTAAACTGGCAAACAAAGCCTAAAACACATGTAAGCTTTATTCATGCCCACCACACTTCACCCATATGTTGCTTACCTATGGTAAAACACGACCTCATCCCGCCCCATATTGCCATGCATAATAGTAAGTAATATTAAATTAGGGTGCAAAATAAAAAACAAAAAAAGTTAGAATTTCATTTGGGGACAAATTATAGTAACTAATGTTAAATTAGGGTGCAAAATGATTAGTTTAATAAATTATTTATCATATTCATTATGCCAAAACAAACTCGTGCAAAAGTCACATTCAACATTTTTATGAAGATTCCAACACATTATGCAATCAAATAAATCATAACACATCAGGGAGGTTCAGTGTTATTTTTATTTGAGAATTTTGTGGGGGTTTATAACGAAGTAAATGATTTTAGGGTGAATCCATACGTATTGGACCTCAAAGGTTTATAACACATTATGCAACTTCTAACTCACTTTAACTTGTAAACATGCAAGCAGAAAATTATGCATAATTCTATTCAGTCATTTAGTGGATTAATTCATTATTAAACAAACAATAATGACTCGATTCATGGACTTGAAATTTCATAAGAAGTTGTTTGAAAGCCAAAGTTAATACTTCGAAAAACATTGCTAGTGGAAGCATTGTTATGAGCTTTAATTGTTTATCCAGCAATCAAATTATAATTTTCTTTTTTAAAAGGCTAAAATGAAATTTATATAACCATCAAAAGAGTCAACCAGCACAAGGTATACTTAGGAAGACATCAAAGATCCAAGTACAATCCAAAAAAGAGAGAAAAAACTTGGACGAAAGGAAAATTTAGTTAGAGCTGATTAGAGATACATCAAAGAGTTTTGCCTCCAATCATTATAGTGAAAATCAAAGGAGATAAACTTCGATTTCAACCACAAGAAAACTGCAAGCATAACCTGTTTACAAATACTCCCTCCGTCCCTATATGTAAGCACCTTTTGCATCTAATAGAAGGGTGCTTACAATAGGGACAAAGGAAGTATATATCATGAATAGATTCTTCCTTTTTATGGAAAATTCGTCTGTTTCTCTCTTTCCAAATAACATAAACAGCTACTAGCCAAATTAAATTATAATTATGATACTACTACATCTGTCCTTAATTATAAGAGCCTTTTTAGATTTTTTTTGTCACTTATTATAAGTCCCCTTTGATGTTTTCAAGAACATTAATTATTTTCTTACCAACAAATTCCTATTTATTTAAAAAAAATTTCTTCGATAAAAAATAAATATTATGTTGAAAACATTAATTAACTTTCGATCTTAAAGGATAAAATTGTAAAAAGAATATGAATTACAAATAAATTTAATACTAATATCATTTTTTTTTAATTCTAGTGATTTTGCCAAGAAGTTCGATATTTAGGGACATAGGTAGTATACTTATTTTAAAGTTATATAGACATTGTTGTCGCTTCACTGTCGTTCTATTGGTTTATATATGTAGATACATACTATACTACTATTTTTATCCCAAATTATAAGTCGCTTTGAAAAAAATTGTTTAGAAGATGTATATCAAACTACAGCAAGGAACGTCATAGCCATCCCTTAGTTTGATAAATGACCCGAATAATTAAACATATAGATAGTGGATATGATAAGTTCAATTACCCGCTACATAGAGCTAGTAATTAATTACTCAATCTTTTTTAGTGAGGATCTCTTGTGCCTTTTTCTCAAGGGAGAAAGGTGGGACTTCGGTGGCGGAGTCATTAGCATTCCAAATGAAAATGCCACGGATCAATCTTTTTTTGACGAGTTCCTTGCAGCCTTCAATGAAGACCTCTCGTTTAAAATTATTTGCGTCACTTGGATCGGAGCTTCCTCCTACTAGGAGTTTATTAGAATCATATTCTTTTGCAAGATTAAGAAAGAGGTTTAGAAAATCGTTCTTTGAGGGGATAGGCTGCATGTAGAATTGGTAGTTAACCCAATTAATATCGTCAGTGCATGCCAAGTAGAGTTCCTTGTAGTGTTTATGAGTTTCATGGGATGGAGCAATAGACACCACATCGATACGTACCTCTTTCTTGAGTCTATTTATAACGTCCCCAACGTAGTTGGAGAAATCTTTTTCATTGGTATTGATGTAGTCATAGAAAATATCAATGCCATCAATTAAGATGTTATCTTCGACGGAACAGTCGTTGTATGATCGGATGATCTCTTTGAGCGAATCTACGGCATTGCCGCACCATTCTTCTCTGGCAGCAGGAAAGAATGGAAAGTTAGCATCACGACCTCCAATGCTTATTACCACCTTGACATGGGGATACTTTCTCTTGAGAGCCATCACATTTTGAGGACCGAAGAAATCACTATTCCAATTGGCGTTAAAATTTCCGGTGCCTTTTCCTTCTTCGTTGTAACTATCATTGGCAAAGCCTAAAATGAAATGGAAATGCTTGGCGATAATAATTTCATATGGGAAATTATTAAGAGAAGCTGGGTATGGCTTCACGCCAATGTATTCTCGAAAAATGAATGGATCAACAGCATTGTCACCGATGATGAGATGAGACATTGTGAAAGTTGGAATTTGGAGGAGTGACTACACTTAATTTCTTTGTTTAGATTTGGTTGTGGCTGGGCTTGTTGGAATCAGTGTCCAACTCTTGATGCCCTTTTATAAGGTTTAGGTATCATGTCATGTGCATTTAGATCTACCTTATGTTCATATACTATGGTTGTTAGGGGATTTCAAAATCTTAATGATGTCATCTGCATGATGTCATCTGCATTTGTCATACCATTACATTTTGGGAGTTTTTACGGTGCAGTTAGGAAACGGACCTTTTTAAAAAAGTTAATTTTGATTTTAATGTTTGATTCATTTTAAATTGTTGATTAGTGATTAATGATCAATAGCAATTCATCTAGTAATGCTTGCAACATCTTGGACTTACAAGTACTATTTTATCGTTGACATCTTTAACATGCAAACAAATTTGATGATAGGCTAAAATATGGTTTTAGTCCCTGCAAATATGCCTCGTTTTGGTTTTAATCCCTGTAAATTTTTGTTTTTGTTTTTGGTCCCTGCAAATTTTTTTGTTTTTTAAAATAGTCCTTGACCCCATTTTTGTGATGATTTGCATACGTGGCACATGATGACTGAACCCATTTTGTAGTTTTTGGTACCTGTAAAATATTTTGTTTTTTAAAAAGGTCCTTGCAAAAATTAAAACCAAAACGAGGCATATTTGTAGGGACTAAAACCATATTTTAGCCTTGATGATATTATGTAATAGTCTTAAGTGTTACACTTTGTGGGGTGTTACACTTGAAACAAGCTAGGATAAAATTAAATTAAGTGTAGTCTTGTTAATCTCATGAATTGATGATAGTATGGGGACCAAACTTTTGATGCCACTGTACAAACAGTGGGGTGTTACTCACTACAATTTTGATGTTATAGTGTTAACTTCATCAGAAAAGTCATTTTCATATAGAATTTTCCTTACATTTTTTGTTTATCCATATGGATTGTCGTTTCGTCCAAATAATTCTCGTTAGATATTTTTAAAAGTTGATGCTATAAAAGATAAAGGGTTAGAAAATCTTGCAATATTTATCTGTTTGCAACTGAGCAAGTTATCTAATCATTTTTAATTTCCATCGATCAATCGTGGAGAAATATTCATCCAAATTTCCTATATATATATATATATATATATATATGGTTTTGCTAGAAGCCATCCATGAAGGTGTCTTTTAGCAACCCACACCTCAAGGTGTGATTTCCACTTTTTAGTTATAACTTTGCTAAAAGACACCTTCATAAAAATTAGTTGGTGTCTTTTAACAAATCTCATAGAATAACTTTTTTTTTTTTAAGAAGCTAAACTAACCCTTAAATTGGCACCAGAGATAATTGAACCTGAGACCTTGAGGAGGAGCACACTCCCAGGTTCCAAGCCAATACCACTAGGCCAACCCAAGTGGTATTGCCTTGCTAAAAGACACATTCTTAAAAGGTGTCTTCTAGCAAAAGTGGTAAGTTATGCATTGTCGAGTCCTTATTTGAAGTCCATGCATTCATAGTCATTTTGACGTGATTTGAAGAATGTAACTGGTGATGTTTATTACATAGCTTATGCATAACATAATTGATGATGTTTATTATGTTAGTGAATTCATTAGCGGTAAAGTTATCTCCGGAATCCTATTGCTACCACATGCAATATGCCCTAGGCTCATGGTAATGCATTTTCATGCCCTAGGCGCATTCTTGTGTGCTTATGGGGCCAATTTCTTCGATTTTTGTCGTTTTTAGGTCTTTATCTTTAAATAATTTTCCTTGAAACTTGGGAACATAATTCCTCCCTATGTAAAGTCTCCTGAGACCTCTTGAATCTTCATAATTGGTCTTCCAAAAGTCTTGACAATTCTTCAGATGGTCTTGGTTTGCCGATTTGCATGATTTCTTCGTGAATTACTTCAAAAATCTCTTAAAATTGTTATGTTTCAGGAAAACTAGAATTACAGATTCAAATATAGAAAACTTTACAAAAGCCCTAAAATCATAGGCAATCGTTCTAATACTCCTCTTTTTTGCTGCTAAAACCCATTGAAATTGACTGAAAAACATAAGTGAGATTGACACCACATATTCACCCTAAACCTCAAGGCATTATGTATACGGGTCATATCATTTATACAATGCTCAATATCTACTTTTGCATCCAATCTGAAACTTTAAGTCAAACTTGTACATTAACATCTCCCCTTCAAGTATGAGACTCTCCGCATTCGTGACTACATCCCCAAAAAAGTCGAACCGAAACAGGTTGTCGCCATAGGGAAAAGTGCAATCCTCCGAGTGAGAATGATAGCTCGTTTTCACCAAATATTTAAGACATTGAAATATGAGTCTTGTCACTTATATGTTGCTCAATCTTCACTATTCTATATTGTGTTGGACTGTAACTGACACTTGATACAACACAATATTTTCTCTCTTAAGTATGTCAAAATTCATGTCTGTGCTTGGCACGGGTGTCCATATAGTAGATTTAAATTAAGTAGCCATTTTCAAATGTGACAATTAGTGTAAACCTTTGATGAAAAAAGTATGAATAATATTTCCTTTAAAACTATTATAATTGATATAGCAATAGGTAACGACAAAAAAAAAAAAAAATTGTGTCATGAACCAAACGAGTCGAATTACACATAACTCAAGTTCAACTCATTTATTTAACGAGCTTAATTTTGAACTTAAGTTGGACTCATTTGGTTCACGAATTAAGTTCAATGAATTATTTAGCGAACCGAATCTCGAACTATTTTCGAGCTAGTTCGGTTCATTGTCAGTCCTAACTGGAACGCCAATTTAAGTGTATATTTGAATTACCTTTGAATTAACAAGACCCCGCATATAAGGATCACTGTGCATCGAAGCAAAAAACAAATTGAGATACTTGTTTGAGTTTTCTGAAACATGTTGTATGATCGTCATACAAATATCAGACTCTAATTCAAGGAGTGTAAAAGCAAAAAAAAAAAAAAATATCAGACACCGAACTTAATATAAATATATTAAGTTAGTTTGGTGACTAAAGTAAAGGAGTTTATAATTGATAATAAAGTTGATGGATAGAATCTCAATCTCTACGTAATATCAATAATTACTAACAATAATTGAGGATAATAGTAGCATCCTTCTCCAACGGTGCATGCCGTATGTTTGAGTTAATGTTTAATGATGACAGGTCTCCCCGTTCACACTATGAGAAAATATAGATGTGAAAATGCACTTCCATACAAGGACATGTAGGCGTTGGCTGGCAAGGTACCGAGTAGCTGAGTGAAAATTTATAGTGAATGATGGCATACAGTTAGTTTGAATGAATATTCATGAAAGATGAACATTTTATTTGGGATAATTTTTTCGGACAACATCTGTCTAATAACTTTTGGGATAGCATTTGTCTAATAATTTTTTCCATCGTTGAGAAATATGCATATGTGCAGTACATTATATATTAATAAAATACCTAAGAATAAGAAAGCTATATGAATACACATAACTCACTCTGGTGCTTTTATTAGCTCTTCATTTCATTTTTCTATTTTACTTTTCATTACCAAATAAATATTTAGTTGAATTCTAAGGTGATGGTTCAATCAAGTCCCTCACCAGTGCACCACTAAATTTGACCATTAGATCAAACAATCTCATTAGTCATTACCACACTTAATCTAATCTCTTCTTTACATTCACATTCTTTCTCTCCCCTCTCAACTTCTACATTTACGTGAAACTCTCTCCATCGCCACAAGGCCACACTCTTGTCGAAGCTTAATTGCGTTTCCATTTCAGATACTATATGTTTGGGATTTATTTGGAAATTTTTTATTCTAAATTAAAAACTAGATTTAGATATTAAGAACTTTTGGGAAGAATGAAACAAGTTTTGAGAATGAAAATGTTTTTCTCATTACGGTCCTTTTTTTTTTTTCAAAGCCGCTTCTTTCTTCATCTTTTTTATTGGTAGTTTTTGTTTCATTCTGGTGCAAGATTACACAGAAATCATGTGTACTTAAGTTTGATATCATTTTGGTTTAAGATTGTTAATTGAAAAAACAATTCAAAGAATTTTCACATTACTTCACACCAAAAGAAATTTTAATCTATTACTTTTTATTGGCAACTAAAAACAACAAAATTGAATGGGAATTTATTTTAAAGAGGTTATTTCTGGAGTGATTTGAATAATCAGAACCACCATCCAAGGGTGGAAGAACAGAGAAGAAAAAAAAAGTGGGATATAGTGTATTAAGTCTTTGGTAAGATATAAGAACTTAGATTAATCTGACGACACTTAATACTTTTATAGTGGTCCGCGGGTAAGGGATTTAATTGAACCTTCACCTTACAATTCATCGTTTTTTTAGACAACATCTGAAAATAAATCCAACACTTCATAGCCAGCAAACAAAAATAAAATATTGTAGAAGAGAGCAATAACACTAGCGAAGTAGACTGAAACTTTAGCACCTCAAAACATCGTATGTCAAATGCAACTATTGACAACAAGAACAACAAAACAAAACAAAAAATGACGAGTGAGCCACATGATCCCAAATGCGTCTCACATCGGTTTCATAATTATGAATGTGCTCGCATGATCTTGCATTATCAAATTCAAATTTGCAATCCTTTCGATCAATTCAAGAAATTTGACATTAATATATTGATATAATTTATTTTTTTGGAATCTTTGAAAGACAAGATTAAGATTAATTTCTCTAGCATGCTCATTTTCAACTAAAATAGAATTTATTTTATTATGAAAATAATCTCAATTTCTTGAATAATAAGGCTTTGTTTGGTAAAAATAGCAGATGACTGATAAGCTAGTGATAGCTTATAGCTGATGACTTATAGCTGATAGCTTATAGTTGATAAGCTGCTTGAAGTGTTTGGTAAAATTAGCGGTTTAACTAGCTGATAATGTAAAATAACATAAAAGGATATTTTTAATTCATAATAAAGTTTATATCAACTAATGTTTAAGTACTTAAAATTTAATAATTTAAATTTATTAATTTAATATTATTATTAAATTTATTTTTAATCCCTAAATATTAATTTATATTTATTTTCATTTGTCTAGAAAAATTACATATAAAGTGTTAAAAATTATATTAACAATAAATAAAATTACATTCCTCCAAAAACAAAAACAAAAAATAGTTTAAACGTAATAGTAGTTTGTACCTTCTTTTAAAAAAAAGTAGTTTGTAAAAAAAGAAAAGTAAAGCGTAAAAATAATGTTTTGCAGTAACAATGTAGTGACAGTAAATATTGAAATAGTTAAAAACAACGTAACAATTGTAAAAACAAAAAAAACGTAAACGTAACGGTAAAAAAAAAATCATTCATATATGTGATAGACCTTTTTTAGCAAGTGTACTAAAAATTATCGAAGTAATAAAAATAATTTCGTATCTACGAGGATGGTGTTAATCTCAATTTAGCAATAAAGTTATTATCTATGATGTGTAAATTTCTTTTAGTGCCCGATCGAGGCAGTAGGTTTGTTGTGTATAAAAGTAAATAACAGAAAATAAGATAGTTTTGGAAAAGATGAGGAGAGATGAGACCAGGTCTTTCAAATCTTTTGTTTCCTCTAATTGGTTCACTGCACCTATTCTTATGAATGATTCTCTAGTTTCACGATAGTTAACAAAATAGCCATAATCAAAGATGAGCCAGTTTGACTTGTCCGCATTCACCATTCACAACTCCACGAATTAATATGATAAGGGTTCACACTCAATCAACGTGCAAATCTACATATTACCATACACTTGAAAAGTTTGTAAACGTTAATCAAAATTAATGTCATTACACACTTTGAGGTCTTTAAGGGTTATAACAGGCTTAGGTAAAGGTGGGATAATATTTGGATAAGTAGGCTACACAAAATTTGAGTTAGACACTCCTACAGAAATTAAAACATGGATTTAATCCCTCATTCACCTTTTGAAACAACAATGGTACAGGTACTAGAGAACATTTGTAACTGTTGGGACAATCGAGTTTGAATTTACTCAGATTTTTCATTGTTTGTCCCTTACTTTTCAGCGTATTGTTCATGATAATGTTCTTTCTTTGTTCTCTAGTACCCAACCCCAAATTTAGTTGGTTGCAAATTCCAATAGCAACCCCAAACTTATCATTTAGCAACATTCTACAATGCCTAACATAGATATAACAATTTGGGATAAATTGATGTAGTATTTTTGCATCAAACAATAGTAAGTATTTGTATCGTCTTCTCAGGGACTTGTGCGATATCGCGGACCGTTCGACACCAAATATCATTCTAAGTTAAACGATAATTTGTTGTTTGTTTGAATAACTAAGTTGCAAATGATAAAGTTGAGATTAATAGGGCGTGAAACTTGTTGAGATTAATAGGGTTGAATTGTGTTTTGTTTTTCTCTAAAAATACTTCTTCTGATAATACTTCAGAAGCAGTTTGGGAATGCTTCTGATGTAATGATCAGAATCAGATATGCAGCGGAAAAGATCAAAGCAGAGAAAAGAAGAATAAGACACAAGCAGTTATCCTGGTTCCTTCCACAAAACGGAAGTAGTCCAGTCCCCCTTGCACTTCCAAGGAGATTTCACTATAATCACAAAGATTACAAATGCTCAATACTCTCTAAGTATGAGACTTCTCAAAAATGCTCAAGCTCACAAGCAAGAGTCTTCCAATGCTCAAGCACTAAGCAAGAGTCTTCTAATGCTCAAGCACGTAGGCAAGAGGCTTCTATTCAAACAAAAATACAATGAAATATGTTTGACTTGAACACTTGATATACAATCAGTGGTGTTCACAAATACAATGCAATAAAGACTCTAGACTTGTGAATTTCTAAGATGTATCAAATCAGTGCAGAAATTCAATGTGCTTTGTAGAATCAAATTGACAGAGTTTTGACGCTTTTTAACTTGTATATCTCTATCTACAATCTTCAAGTCTTCACTCATTTATATAGAGGCTTGAAAGAGACGTTGAGATGATTAGCACGTCTAAAGAGTCGTTGAGTTCCTTTGATCATCCACCAGTAATCCTTTGCCTGATTTGGGTGTAGTCCTTTGAAGAATTAGCTTCAAATTCATTCCCATCTTGAAGGAACAATTTTGCAGGCATAGCTGTTGTCTTGTCTTGTAGCGTGGACAAAAACAGAGTAGCGGAGGTAGTGGTTGTACACTTGTACTTTGTCAACTCTGTTAACGAAGGACAAGTACTCAGTGCTCTTCAAATGACCGTTGATACATCCCTTTCAATTCTTCGTTCTTCTTAGACGAGGTTGAAATGTTAACCAGCTACTTTGAATCTTCAGTTTAAATTTACTGATCAAATGTAACTTCTGGTGATGATTTTGCTTCTGATGAAAACCTTGCTTCTGATAACCTTCTGCTTCTGATGGGCTTCTGCTTCTGATGACGTCATCACTTCAGAGGCACTTCAGCTTCAGAAGTGCTTTAGCTTCAGACGCAGCTTTCTTCAGATTCTTTGGATTCCTTTGCTCTCTATTGTTCTTCCAAGACCTATTGAAATTACTTGACTTGCTTTTGGTCCTGTACACTTGAACAATTATTAGCAATAACCAATTGACAATTTTTAATACCTTGTTATCATCAAAACTTATTAAGGTTTATTGTGAAACACATTTTGTTCCAACAGATTTGACATCAAAAAATCATCTAAAATATTTTGAAGTTGAGTATTGTAATCGATGTTGATCACCTCTTTCTTCTCTTCACAATTACTACATGGTTGATTCGCTTCATAACGACCACATCTCTCATTTAATCTCAAGATTTTATTGTCCAAATATTTTATCTCCAAAATAGCATATATTTTTCATACTGCAACGTAACAATCTCTTTTTTATCATAGTGGTGTAACATGTCTGCTAACCTGTCTATCATAATTGCAAAACTTGGATAAACATTTTAGTAGCACAGTAAAATGAGAAGAAAACGAAGAGCATAAATCATTTTTTTTCAATATATAAACAAAAATATAAATGACAGAAATTCTAAATAATAACGAAATTACCAAGTTGAAATGATTCAACAGTCCCCGGCAGCGGCGCCAAAAACTTTATAGATATTTTAACAAGTGTACTAAAAACTATCGAAGTAATAAAAATAAGTTCGTATCCACGAGGATTGTGTTAATCTCAATTCAACAATAAAGTTATTATCTAGGATGTGTAAATTTCTTTTAGTGCCCGAGGCAGTATGTTTGTTATGCATAAAAGTAAATAACAGAAAATAAGATAGTTCTGGAAAAGATGAGGAGAGATGATATCAGGTCTTTCGAATCCTCTGTTTCCCTTAATTGGTCCACTGCACCTATTCTTATGAATGATTCGCTAGTTTCAGGATAGTTAACAAAATAGCACTAATCAATCCCTTGACTTAGGACCCTCTTCGCGGGTTACAGTCTATAATTCCTTAGATGATCTAATATTCTTTGAAGGTTTTACATGCGTTAACCTAATATCACAAATAAACGATTATCCATTCCTAGACTAACCATGTTTATTTGAACAATTCAATTAGGTCTAAGTTGAAAGCTATGGTCAGTAGTCATTCATTCTCACGAATTCATGTTTATATTTGATCAGGATATAAAAAACATTAAGAACAATTGAATTGAATAAAAACTAAATTGTCATTCACAATAAATAGAGTTTCACAGCAACATGTTTGCAATTAGGGTTACACAATTTCATCTTGGACCTAATCTCTAAGAGATTTAGCTACTCATAATCGAGTTTACAAATAGCATAATCAATGAAATAATTAACACATACATGAACTGAGTAAAGGATGATTAAATCGCGTCACTCCACCAGAAATCGTGTCACGATTTTCGTGGCAGAACCAAACCTTCATTCTGGACCAAAAATCGTGTCAGGCCTCTGAAAATCGTGACATGATTGCCTATTTTCAGCACTTCCAGAATTTCTGTGATTCACACCCCTAGTTACCTCATATTGCCTCAGAAATCTATCAAACTATCAAAATAAGTCCTAAAAATTACGTAATTTAATTTATAATATAATGAATGTTAAAGGGTAAAAAATGGAATTTAGTTAAAATGGAATAAAAGATGATAAGTTATAAGCTATAAGCTCAAACTCTACTTGGAATAGGATCTGAAAAATAGCTTATAAGCTCGTGAAATAAGCTATAAGCTCGTTGTAAAAAACTGTTACTAAACAAAGCTTTTTTTGTTAGACAAGCTTATAAGCTATCCGCTATAAGTCATAAGCTCGTTTTGTGGCCTTGCCAAACAGAGCCTAAATATCACCAATATTTTTAATATTAGCGAGGCACATTATTAGGAACAAGGGCCCAAAAAATATTACAAATTTCGTCGATAATAATATTTTTGGGACATTATTAAGAACAACCAATATTTTGTTATAGGGAGGATGTATATAGAAATCTTTGCTATACATAGTAAATTGGGTCAAATGGGCCAAAAACATTAACAACCTACAACCTAGCTTTTCATCATGTTAATGTGTGGGGCCTTTCGGTGAACCTTAGCTATATATACCCCAAAAACCATATATTTCTATATACACCCCCAAATTAAAAAAAAAGGGCCCGTATCGGCATGGGCCCTAGGCCGTCGCACCCCCAGCCTATGCCTAGGGTCAGCCCTGAATACATCAGAAACAAAATGCAGTTTTTTGTAGTTTCGGTTTGATTTGGTTCAATTTGCGGAGTTTTTTTTTATTGGATTTGATCGATTTTGAACATCCCTATTCACAAGTAGCAATATCTTTGGAGATACACCTCTACTAATGAGAATTAATTTTGTAATATCATTCATAACTTTCATTTTCAATACAAAATTAACTACATTTATGTGAAACTATCAAAACGACTTATAATAAAATACGTAAGCGATAAATCATAAAGTTTATCTCAACTGAAAATGTCAAAATTGTTATGTTAAATTTTTTCATTTGAATTTGAACTCAGGACCTTATATTATGTGTGAGTTTCAAGTGGCCTTTACCACTTTAATTTATCTAAGGATCAACGAAAAAATTATACATAGGTAATATTTTTTTCGATTGTTGGAGAAATAAGAAACAAATCAATCAGACGAAAGGTCAAACGAGATCAGCTTCAAATATTTATATTTAGCTATCGAATTGAGATTTCTCCCTCTGGTTTTAAATGTATGCAATTTTCCAATTTTTAGATTCATTTAGTAAATGATGTATGTGATATATTAAATCACATACGTCATTTATTAAATGAACTTATAAAATGAAAAGTTGATTATATTTGAAATCGGAGGGAGTAAGATATAATATCTAATATAATAAAAGAGTAAATGTTACAAAAGTGTGTTAAAATAAGTTATGTTAGCATGCTAGTCACTAGAGGAATAGTTGGTGTGTTGACTTAAGAGTTTTTCTTTTTGACAAGTGCTTTAAATATTTTCAATGTACACCGGCTATTTAATGTATACTCCCTCTATATATTAATGATTAAAAAAAGGACAATGTTAACCAGTGTTCTAAGGATAATGGTTAAACATCCAAAATAAGTAAGTTTTTGTGGAAAAGTTGTGCAATCGTTACTTTACCAAAAGTGACATCTTATATTTTTAAGACAATATTTCTATTTGTAGATTCATTAACCATTGCCCTGAAGGCACTAGTTAGCAAGACCCTTGAAAAAATATACAATATATATTAATAAAACTCCAAAGAATAAGGAAGGTCAACGAGATCTAAAAACTCTTTTGAATAAATATTTGCATAAATGATTGCATTCAGGGTTTAAGGGTGTTATACTAATCACACGTTGCATAATTCGGAAATGGCTATGAACAAAGCGCGCCTATATAAGGGTGAATTTGCTTCACCCTCAAGGTACACATCACTTTTCACAACACTTTCTACACACTCTTTCTCAGTTCCATTACTGACTTAAGCATCAGAGTACTAACGTGTTTCTAGGCACCTTTCATTCCACCGCAAAGCTTCATTGCCACCGTACCGAAAGTCGTTGTCGTCACACTCACACCATAGCTCTCTTTTTCGCAGTTGCCACTCAATTGTTCTCACCGGACAAATCAATACTTGTCATACCCCAAATTTTGACCACTTTTCTCTATTCTTACCCATTTTATTCGTATTTTTAAAGTCGGGCATTTTCGTCGTTTCAGACGAAATTTCGGTAGAGAGGTTACTTTGAAGTAAATCATTTTTGATTCCGAGTCGAGCCCTCTCCACACTTTTTATTTATTAGCCTTTTAGTTTTATTTTTTAATCTTCCATCTTTTAGTTTTTCCTTTCTTCTTTATTCAGTTTTACCTTTATCTCTTATTTTTATTATTATTACTTCCATTTTTAGATCTTATTTTTCATTTTTTATTTTTATGGTAATAAATGTCAAAAAATAATAAAGCGTCAATGGGTTAGAAATTTTTTGTCCGAGGACCTTTCTTTCCTCTGCTCAAACACGCCACCTTCGGTGGCAAAAGTTACTCAAGTCAACTTTTTCTTTCCAAATCAAGCTAAAACGTGTTCCAACCTTTAACAATAACTTAATCACCCATCAAGCCAATTCATGGTCCTTTAATCTATTTCCTTTTAAGAATTTGTGTCAGCCTTTAAAAGAAAAAGAGGAAATCAGAACAAGGACACGGACGATTTCCACAACCAAAAAAGCATCCTCAAACCCTAGCCGCAAACCTGCATACAAAAATCAAATAAAAGACCTGCATACAACAACCCTCATACACCATCGTTCCAAACCAAATCTATCCATCCAAAATCACAACCAACACACAAACCAGTAACCATTCACGAACTCAACAAACAGAAACTCAGTTACAAACCCATCTACATCGAACCAACAACCCATACACCTCACAAATCCGTACCGTGCAGTCAACACAAAAGAAGAGAGGAGGACGTCACAGCCGAGGCCGTACGTGAACCACTGACCCAGAGGCGTCAACATCACCTTCAAGTCCAAACCGGCACAAAGGTAGTAAAATTTTAACTTTTTTGTAGATCTAGGGTTGTATATTTAGTCTTTGGGGGCTTTAGGTTGACAATAGTATAGAGGAGAAGAAAAGAGTGAGAAAGAGTAAAAAAGAAAAGAAAAGAGGGTGGCTCTAGCGGCGGTGCCGCCACCTATGGTGGTTGGCCACCGCGCCGGAGCCACCTCCGACCACCATCTCTCCTATCGGAGAAGATGAAGAAGTGAAGAGAGAGAACAGAGAGAAAATGAGTGAAGAGAGAGAAATCCATGTTTGAAATGAAAAAACCAGTCCACAACCTATATGTACTGTTAGGCCGAACCGGTTCCGCGCTTGAACCGAACCGGTTCCCTTTCAGCCCAACGCCCCATCTGTTTTCCAAGGGCCCAGTTTCAATTCCTCTTTACATACCGCACACCCCATAATACTGCTGCACCCCCCCACCTTGTGATTTAACCTCATTTTTTTTTTTATTTCTTTCATGCCTTTTATTTTTTTAGCATCATAATCATTATTTTATACTCACTCATCCATGTTTTATTTATTTATGTTAGAATTAAACTAGGCTTAATGTAAATAATTTATTTTTCTTGTCATTTATTTTCCGCAGACTTTAGAATGTATCATAGACTTTTATGTAATAGTCGTAGGTGCATGTGTGCGTGCGTGTGTGTGCCTCTCTTTATGCTTTATAATTTAGGTTAAAGGTCTTTATGGTGATCCAACGTCACCATGAAGTACCTACGTTTTATTTTTATGCTCCGTTAGTTTAATTTTAGTCCAATATTCGAAAACCACAAAAAATCAAATTTGCAAAACTCCAAAAATATTTTCTTAATAAACCTTGGTTTGTAATCCAAGTGTTTTCCTTTTATTTTCTTAATCAAATGCTTAATTGAATTAACATTCATAATAGACTTGATTTCTTGTAATTAAAATTTGACCAACCTCACTTTATTTTCTCTCATGCCTTGAGGCCTCTTATCCCTTCTTAAAACCTTTTTTTCAAAATTGTTAAAATCAACCTAACCCACCAAAGAATTCTTTAGGTGAATTACATTGGTTTTGATCCCTTTTCTTAAAGGGTATGTAGGCATAGGATTTTTTATCCTTCCAAACCAAATAAAAATAACAAAAAAAATGCTTCTTCTCCCTCCATTCTTTCACTCAGATTTTTAGGTAATAATTTTCAAATAAGCAATGAATTTAGCACAAGATAAATAGTAAGAGGTTCCTACGGAATACCGTAGACGCTTAGGGTGCTAGCACCTTCCCTTCGCGTAACCAACCCCCGAATCCAAAGTCTCGATTAGGGTTTTTACTCATTTTTTCCCTTCCCACGAATAAAAATCGAGAGTTCAAAGATTGACGATTCAAATCAATTAATGGTTTGATATCCGAAAATCACGAGCACAGAAATGACGACTTCACTGGGGACGTAGATTCTACGCGGGTTAAACCCATCTTACTTTATTTATGTTGTGCTATACTATTTGTTTATGCTTTGTAAATATTTGCTTACATACCTTGTTACGTGAGTGGTGAGATAATTCCTACACCCGGGCTTGAGCGAACTTAAGATCGGACGGTGGTATAATCATAGTTCCATGCCAAGAGTACTCTTCGGTATTGGCACATGTGATAACCCCACTCAACGGAGGGATCTTGGAAGTATATGTTGTCAACGTGAGTACTCGTGTTTGGCATGCTATTTTCAAGTGACCTTTGAAGTTGAGGACCTTTAGTCACCTTTAACCCATCTTGGCCTTTTAGGACGTAGTGCGGTGGCTAATCGAGAGTACTCTTGAATTAGTTGATACGCGATACTACACTCAAATGAGACTTTCCGACGAATATAATTGGAATGGGAGTACTCCCGTCACCTGATAAATATTCGGAGGTGGTCGAGGACTTTGAGAACTTGGTAGAACCCGTGATACAGGTACAATTTGAAACCATAGTCCTTACCAAATGTCGTTGTTGCCCTTGACTCCAACATTGTGGACTTAACCTCATCATGTATTCTATGTACTTTAGCATAACCATGCATACATGCATTCATTCATAAACAACTTTTTCCATCAAAAGTTGAAGGACTAAGACAAGTTTTTGTAAACATCACGGATATGGACCTTGTAAGAATGAACACCAAGATATACAACTTCAAAAATCTTAACTAAGCTTGGTTTCGTTCTTACCTTTTGAAAAAGGAACCATTTGAAACGTCTTTACAATGTTCAAAATGAAACCATGTTCCTATACAATGTTTACAATTCACTTTCATAAGTCCTTCAAAAAAAAAAAAAAAAATCTATTTTTGCATAAGCATATCATGCATCATTTTGCATTCATAGTTTCTAGTCCGTGTCTCATATTTTGTTTCTACCAGCAAAAGGTCAATCCATCAGTAAAGTTGTCCAATGTCTTCATCCAAGTCCGGCTCACATATGCAGACACTCGTGCAAACAGGAAAAATGGATCGACTTGAGCAAGAGGTTCACGAGCTTCGTGGAGAGGTAACAACACTTTGGGCTGAGGTAGAGAAGTTAACTAGCCTAGTATCGTCATTGATGGCTACAAAGGATCCACCGCTTGTTCAGCAAAGGCCTCAGCTACTATGTCAGCCAACATGCATGAAACGGCCTCGACAACAGGGTTCTCAGCCGCTTATTCCTCAAAATCAGGTCCAAAAAGCATCTCAGTGTGACCGAATTTCAGTGAAATATGCGGATTTGCTTCCCATTTTGCTTAAGAAGAACCTTGTTCAAACCCTGCCACCTCCTCGGGTGCCGAATCCGCTGCCACCTTGGTATCGCCCTGACCTCAACTGTGTATTCCATCAAGGAGCGCCAGGTCATGACACTGGGCAGTGCTATCCTTTGAAGGAAGAAGTTCAGAAGTTGATTGAAAATAATGTCTGGTCCTTCGACGACCCTGATATAAAACTGCTACTTCAACAACAACATATGTATTCTCACTCTGTTGCCACTCTTAGGCCCGTCACCAACGTGTTTCAAGATCCGGGTTATCAATCCCAATTTCAGAAATATCAACAACAGCCTCGACAACAAGCTTCGGGACAACCACAGTTTGATCTGATTCCCATGAAATATGCAGTGTTGTTTCCCGATTTGCTTAGGAGGAAGCTTGTCCAGACCAGACCACGTCCTTGTATGCCTAAGAAATTGTCAGCTGGGTATAGGCCCGACCTCTCTTGTGTCTTCCATCAAGGGGCACCTGGTCATGATACTGAGCGCTGTTTTGCTTTTACGAATGAAGTTCAGAAGTTGATACAAGATAAGGTCTTACGCTTCTAAGATTGAACGCAAACATGCAAGTTAATCCGCTATCGGATCTTGAAGCCTAATGTTGATACATGGAATGTTTAGCTACAATTGGGTCTTTGCTGATGTTTATTTCTACTACTCATTTGTTCAATTAATATGTTTGTTTATTGCTTTATGTTTTCCAAAAAAAAAAAAAAACTTCCGTCCCACCCGAGGCGAGAGTGAATTTGTTTAGGGCTTTTTGCTTTATGTATTTTCATCATTAATGAAAGGTCGTCTTGATCCCGACCTTGTTTTTATTTTGTGCTTTTTCTGGAAAAATGGTAATACAAAAACCAAAAAAAACATTTCCCTTTAATCATTTTCACATATCTGCATAATCATAATATTTATATCAATAATCAAATCATGCATTAATAAACCCGTTGAACACTTTAACCCTGTACTCTCTCTCGGTTCAAATGGGCCAAATCGAAGAATGCACTTTATGCTGGTTTAGAAATGGCGACTTGTGCCAGGGGTTTGATGAAATGGCGACTTGTGCCAAAGTGTTTGATTGATAGATTTTATCCTGAGAAATGGCGACTTCTGCCAGAATGGTTGATTGATGGGTTCATCCCGAGAAATGGCAACTCCGGCCTATGCTTTGATTGAGGGCAACTCCTGCCAATAGTTTGTTTAAATGGCGACTTCTGCCTGTGCTTTGATTGATGGCGACTTCTGCCAGTGGTTTGATGAAATGGCGACTTCTGCCAGAATGGTTGATTGATGGGTTTTATTCTAAGAGCTGCCAGGTTTCTGATCGGTGGGCAATTACCCCTTCAGTGGTTGATTGAAGTTTTGTTACCTCTTCAGTGGTATGGTTATAAGGTGTGACCCCGCTGTTGGTTTTGGTTAGTGGGCAGTAACCCCTTCAATGTTGAGTTAATGGTTTGTTACCTTTGTTACCTCTTCGACGGTATGATTGATGGGCTGTTACCCCTTCAGTGGTTGGATTAATGGTTTGTTACCTCTTCAGTGGTTGAGTAAATGGTTTGTTACCTTTGTTTCCTCTCGACGGTATGATTGGTGGGCCGTTACCCCTGTACCGGTATGATTAGTGGGCAGTTACCTCTTCAGTGGTTGAATTAACGTTTTGTTACCTCTTCAGTGGTATGGTTATGAGGCGTGACCCCACCGGTTGGTTTGAATATGGGTTTTTACCCCGCAAGTTGGTTTGGATATGGGTCGTATCCCATCAGTAGTTTGAAAATGGATTTTACCCCATCAGTTGGGTGATTATTGGGTCATATCCCCATCACTGGTTTGATTATCGGGTTGTTCTCCCATAAGAGGTTTGATTTTGGGCTTTACCCCATCAGTGTTTGACTCACCTCCTGTATTGGTATCCCCGTTGAAGATTCTCGAGTCTTTGTGCTGCGATGGGGGGCTATTTCCTTTTAGGACCTGTCCAAATCTTGTCTCAACAGTCTTTCGTTGTACTGTCATATGTGTCTCGTACATGTTCATTCATTCATGCATAGATAGCATGCATACAAATATCATTCATGCATGGTTGCATTATTACCTAGTGTCTTATTCCAGAGTATCTCGTAAAAGTGTCATCCCCAATGCATCTGATGCAGAAATGTTACCAATCAAATTTATTTCAAGGGGCAGGTCCCACCGAATCTACCTTTGTACCAATTCAGTTCAGTTCCCTAGTAACTTGTGAAAGCTATCCTCGTACCGGTAGCAAATGACTTTAATCTTGTTGGTCGTTACCTCTGAGAAGGTAACTGACGGTATTTCCTTTTCTTATCGTATTTTGGTCGTTACCCGTGTTGAGGTAACTGACGGTATTTCCTTTTCTTATCGTATGTTGGTCGTTATCCGAGTTGAGGTAACTGACGGTATTTCCTTTTCGTATGTTGGTCGTTACCCGAGTTGAGGTAACTGACGGTATTTCCCTTTTGTATGTTGGTCGTTACCCGTGTTGAGGTAACTGACGGTATTTCCTTTTCGTAAGTTGGTCGTTATCCGTGTTGAGGTAACTGACGGTATTTCCTTTTCGTATTTTGGTCGTTACCTGTGTTGAGGTAACTGACGGTATTTCCTTTTCGTAAGTTGGTCGTTATCCGAGTTGAGGTAACTGACGATATTTCCTTTTCTTATCGTATGTTGGTCGTTATCCGAGTTGAGGTAACTGACAGTATTTCCTTTTCTTATCTTGGTCGTTATCCGTGTTGAGATAACTGACGGTATTTCCTTTTTGTATATTGGTCGTTACCCGTGTTGAGGTAACTGACGGTATCTCCTTGTTGGATGTTGGTCGTTACCCGTGTTGAGGTAACTGACGGTATTTCCTTTTCGTAAGTTGGTTGTTATCCGAGTTGAGGTAACTGACGGTATTTCCTTTTCTTCTCGTATGTTGGTCGTTACCTGAGTTGAGGTAACTGACGGTATTTCTTTTTCTTATGTTGGTCGTTACGCGTGTTAAGGTAATTGACAGTATTCCCTTCTGTATGTTGTTCTTTACCTCAGTAAAGGTAAGTGACGATATTCATGTTCGTATGTTCGTCTTTACCACAATAATGGTAATAAAATAATATTTCCTCCCCAGTGATATCTATCAGTTTTTCCCCAGTCAATGTATTTTTGTCGTCCTTGCATTCATACTTGCATCGCAGACATTCATACCAGTATATTCATAAGCATTGCATTCTCGAGATTTCAACTGGTCAAAAATGGGTTTACTTAGTATTTAAGTCTCTTCGACCCGTTGATTTAAAAATTTCATTTTTTTAAATCTCCGTGACGGAGAAACTTAAATAGGGGAATCTGTCATACCCCAAATTTTGACCACTTTTCTCTATTCTTACCCATTTTATTCGTATTTTTAAAGTCGGGAATTTTCGTCGTTTCAGACGAAATTTCGGTAGAGAGGTTACTTTGAAGTAAATCATTTTTGATTCCGAGTCGAGCCCTCTCCACACTTTTTATTTATTAGCCTTTTAGTTTTATTTTTTAATCTTCCATCTTTTAGTTTTTCCTTTCTTCTTTATTCAGTTTTACCTTTATCTCTTATTTTTATTATTATTACTTCCATTTTTAGGTCTTATTTTTCATTTTTTCTTTTTATGGTAATAAATGTCAAAAAATAATAAAGTGTCAATGGGTTAGAAATTTTTTGTCCGAGGTCCTTTCTTTCCTCTGCTCAAACACGCCACCTTCGGTGGCAAAAGTTACTCAAGTCAACTTTTTCTTTCCAAATCAAGCTAAAACGTGTTCCAACCTTTAACAATCACTTAATCACCCGTCAAGCCAATTCATGGTCCTTTAATCTATTTCCTTTTAAGAATTTGTGTCAGCCTTTAAAAGAAAAAGAGGAAATCAGAACAAGGACACGGACGATTTCCACAACCAAAAAAGCATCATCAAACCCTAGCCGCAAACCTGCATACAAAAATCAAATAAAAGACTTGCATACAACAACCCTCATACACCATCGTTCCAAACCAAATCTATCCATCCAAAATCACAACCAACACACAAACCAGTAACCATTCACGAACTCAACAAACAGAAACTCAGTTACAAACCCATCTACATCGAACCAACAACCCATACACCTCACAAATCCGTACCGCGCAGTCAACACAAAAGAAGAGAGGAGGACGTCACAGCCGAGGCCGTATGTGAACCACTGACCCAGAGGCGTCAACATCACCTTCAAGTCCAAACCGGCACAAAGTTAGTAAAATTTTACCTTTTTTGTAGATCTAGGGTTGTATATTTAGTCTTTGGGGACTTTAGGTTGACAATAGTATAGAGGAGAAGAAAAGAGTGAGAAAGAGTAAAAAAGAAAAGAAAAGAGGGTGGCTCTAGCGGCGGCGCCGCCACCTATGGTGGTTGGCCACCGCGCCGGAGCCACCTCCGACCACCATCTCTCCTATCGGAGAAGATGAAGAAGTGAAGAGAGAGAACAGAGAGGAAATGAGTGAAGAGAGAGAAATCCATGTTTGAAATGAAAAAACCAGTCCACAGCCTATATGTACTGTTAGGCCGAACCGGTTCAGCGCTTGAACCGAATCAGACCTAAAACCGGTTCCCTTTCAGCCCAACGCCCCATCTGTTTTCCAAGGGCCCAGTTTCAATTCCTCTTTACATACCGCACACCCCATAATACTGCTGCACCCCCCCCCCCACCTTGTGATTGAACCTCATTTTTTTTTTTTATTTCTTTCATGCCTTTTATTTTTTTTGTTTTTTTTAGCATCGTAATCATTATTTTATACTCTCTCATCCATGTTTTATTTATTTATGTTAGAATGTAAACTAGGCTTAATGTAAATAATTTATTTTTCTTGTCATTTATTTTCCGCAGACTTTAGAATGTATCATAGGCTTTTATGTAATAGTCGTAGGTGCATGTGTGCGTGCGTGTGTATGCCTCTCTTTATGCTTTATAATTTAGGTTAAAGGTCTTTATGGTGATCCAACGTCACCATGAAGTACATACGTTTTATTTTTATGCTCCGTTAGTTTAATTTTAGTCCAATATTCGAAAAAACCACAAAAAATCAAATATGCAAACTCCAAAAATATTTTCTTAATAAACCTTGGTTTGTAACCCAAGTGTTTTCCTTTTATTTTCTTAATCAAATGCTTAATTGAATTAACATTCATAATAGACTTGATTTCTTGTAATTAAAATTTGACCAACCTCACTTTATTTTCTCTCATGCCTTGAGGCCTCTTATCCCTTCTTAAAACCTTTTTTTCAAAATTGTTAAAATCAACCTAACCCACCAAAGAAATTCTTTAGGTGAACTACATTGGTTTTGATCCCTTTTCTTAAAGGGTATGTAGGCATATGATTTTTTATCCTTCAAAACCAAATAAAAATAACAAAAAAAATGCTTCTTCTCCCTCCATTCTTTCACTCAGATTTTTAGGTAATAATTTTCAAATAAGCAATGAATTTAGCACAAGATAAATTAGGTAAGAGGTTCCTACGGAATACCGTAGACGCTTAGGGTGCTAGCACCTTCCCTTCGCGTAACCAACCCACGAATCCAAAGTCTCGAAAGGGTTTTTACTCATTTTTTCCCTTCCCACGAATAAAAATCGAGAGTTCAAAGATTGACGATTCAAATCAATTAATGGTTTGATATCCGAAAATCACGAGCACCGAAATAATACCCAAATTCAATTCTCGTTGCAGACTTAAAGATCTTATTGAGTGGATAATATGTAGGTATAGTTTGTTAACTCTTGTTGTTCAACTCGCATATAACTAAATGGTACTTACTTAATTCTTACTTTTCAAATGTATACTTTGGTCATTCTTGACATGATTTTGCCCTGATGACAAGAATTACCAAAGTAAAAATGTATCAACTCGCATATGTTAGCTTTTGTTTCATTTTTGTCTTTTAAATTGCAAATACTACACTTCAGTATAAAACGTTAAATACTTTGATCATTTTAGTCATTATAAGAGCGTAAAATTTCTAACTTTTATAACTTAAGAAACCAAAATAAAATAAAATAAAATAAATAAATATAGTGTCGAAGTTCTTGCACAAACAATAAATTTATATAACCAAATAAAATGGCTTCCTTGTAAAAAAAAAATTTCTGGCTCCGCCATTGGTACAATCCAAAATAAAAAAGTCATGGACGTCGTCGACCTGAACAATTAAATAAGGATAAATCGCGAGCAGAGTGTTGAATCGTCGAGAATTATTGAACTAACCATAGCACAAGTAAATAAAAGGCAAAAAGATTAATTGTGAGTAAAATAATAGTTAGATTGATTATGAAAGTCTAAATAAAAATTTACATGTCATATTTATAGATAAAGTAACATAACATGTAATTCTATTGTTCTAACATTATGGCTTACAAAATTAACACTAATTGTCGTTATTCAACTAAACTTGTGGGTGGTGTGCATTCTTGAATGTTGTTGCGTATACTTGTGAGTAGTGTGTGCATTCAACTAAACTTGATCATTGTTAGAAACAACACTGGAAAACCATTGTTTAATGTCAATATTCTCACTTATATAATGTTGTAGAACCTTTTTTTCATGGAATGTAGAACTCTTAAGAAGTAAGTTTTAAACCCTATCTGCACTCACACAACAACAGATTACTACAACCTTCTCTCTCATTTTTCCCAAAACTGGTGTGTAAAGAGTACTGTCACTATCACACGAAGCTACTAGCTTATGACGTGGTAACTACTAGCTTAAATGCAATATGTGTGGGGAAGACGAAGACCAAAAGAAGTCTACTCTTTTGTACTCCTCCATCATCTTAACAAAGGCATGCGATTATATCTGTTTATTTGGCCGTACACAATAGTAATAAAGATATTATTTTATTATTATTACAATTTAAAACATAGGATAAGATAGGTTGGATCAGATGCAACAATTTTTCTACCCTTGAAAGCTATATTATTCAATGCGTATATACACCACTATAGTCCTTGTATGAAAATGCATTTTCACATCTGCATTTTCCCATAGTGTGAATGGGGGGACCTGAGATCATCATCAAGCATTGACTCAAACACACAGCTTGCACTGCAGGTGAAAGAGGCTACTATTATCCTCAATTATTGTTAGTAATTATTGATTGTTTGATGTTTTAAGAAGTTAAAATGAAATATTTTAATCAAACATTTTAGTCTTTTAAGCAACCGAAAAAAAGGTAAGGAATAAAAATATTTGTTACATTAGCAAACTAAGAATCGAAGCGATAAAGCCACAATGAAGGAACACGTAAAAAAACAAAATTGAAATTGTTGTTATATGAGAAGTCCCAAACAATGAAGATGATTTATCCACCATGTATGGTAATTGAAAACAAAATTCGGATGATTTTCCTTCAGATGCCAGTAGAAGGAAAGAAGCGTAATTATTAATTTATGCTGAGAGTGAGATCCAATCCATCAACTTCATTATCACTAATAATCCTCTTTAACTTTAGTAACCAAACAAACTTTTATTTACACACACACACACCTTTAACTTTAGTAACCAAACAAACTTTTTTTTTTTAAATGAATTTTTTATTTTGATTGAAACTAAAAATATAAATGTTTGGTCCAAAGTCCAGAGTCTGATAGATATTTTTGAAACAATGTTCAGAGTTTGATGCAGCGAATAATGTAAAGATAGAGAGAAGAGAAAGACACGAACCAATTATATAGGTTCCTTCCACAATCCGAAAGTAGTCCTGTCTCCCTTGTACTTCCAAGGAGAGTTCACTAAAATCAGAATCTGATTACAAATGCTCAAGCACACAAGTAAGAGACTTCAAATACTCAAGCATACAAGCAAGAGATTTTCTATGCTCAAGCGCAAAAGCAAAATACTTCTAAACAAACAAAATTACACAAAAAAATGTTTGGTTTGAACACTTGATATATTACCAGTTGTGTTACAATTGAAAATCAGAAGAGTTGTTGAATATTGTCATCACATCAAAAGATTTGTTGTTGAAGCTTGATCAAATCACCAATTATTTGTTGCTGGACTTGGTTAATGTTCTAGGATGGAATAATTTGAAATACATTTCTAGTACGGAGAATTAACCAGAGTAGACACAGTTGTAGCTTGTACTATTGTAGACATGAGAGTGGAGGAGTGGAGTAGTGGTTGTAAAATTGTACTATGTCCTTTTCCTGCGCTCTTCAGTGGAGCATCCAATGCCTTCTAATTCCTCAGAAATATCCGTTGCTTTAGGCTTTTATTCCTTCTGCAATCTCGTGTCTTCGTAATAACTAACTTTAACTAACTGCAACTTCTTGACTTCAGATTCTCATGATCTTCAGATGCTTGATGTAACGCCTTCTCTAATTATTTGATTATTTAAATGAGTTTAGAATATACTTATATGATTTGTGTGATTTATATGATTTATTTTGATGAGTGATATTTTGTTATGATATATGTTATATATTTATTAATATAATATATATGTTATTTGATTTAGAAATATATATATGCTATTTGATTTAGAAATATAATATATGTTATTGGATTTAAAAATGTATATATGTCATTTGTTATAGAAATATATACACGATTTGTTGCAGAAATAAATGTGATTTGTTATAGAAATAAATGTTATTTATTATAGAAGTATGTATGATTTGTTGTAGAAATATATGTCATTTGCTATGGAAATATAAATGATTTGTTATGGAAATATATATATGATATAGAGATATATTTGTTATTTATTATTGTTATAGAAATATTTTATATATATATATATATATATATATATATATATATATATATTAGAATAGAATATTAATATTTGGATTTAAGAGAAAAATAAGTAGGTTAAAGATTTATATAAATAGGAGAGACCTAGTTTAGAAAAACATAACGTACGTACGACTGCTTTTGGAGAAAAGGGAGAAAAGTCAAGAGAAGAGGAAATACCAAGAGGAGGGCTGCGATTTTGTGTATTAAGGTAAGGGTGAGACTAACTTTGCAATTCTATTAAGTATGTGAATCAATGGTTAGGTTTAACATGATGTAGGATGAGTTTTTGAGGAATTGAAAAGTAGGTTAAAATTATAGAATTAATGAATAAACGGTGGAAGCTTGTTGAAAAGATGTAGAAACTGTCCTTAGACCTTAGATAATGATTAAGATGAATTAAGGAATCGAAATTAGGCTTAAAACCTTGAGAAAGGATTGAATTGGAGAAAACGAAAACTAGGTCAAAACCCTAAAATTGATGATTAAACGGTAGGAATTGATTAAACTGTTGTAGAAAGTGTTCCTGGACCTTAGATAATGTCTAGGACAAACTTTGGAATCAATACTAGACTTAGAACCATGTGAATCGTCGGATTTTTGTGAAAATAGGAAGCCTGGCCGTAGCGACATTCATCACTCGCCACGGCGAGCTATGAACCTCGCCTCGCGAGTGATGATCTTCATCGCTCGCCATGCGAGCCTTTCCCTTCGCATCGCGAGTTCTTTTGGTATTGCTCGCCATAGCGAGCAACCTTACTCGCCATAGCGAGCTAAGGCAGAGAGCATGTTGGATTTTGTAATTTCGACTTTTTAGTTGGACCTTGAGTGCCTTTGAGTGCCTGAACATACCTACTAATGATTAGGGAACGAATGGGAACGAGATTGAACCTAGAACAACCTTAGTTGGAAAGTTGGCTTGTACTCGCCACGGCGAGCAGATGCTCTCGCCTCGTGAGCACTTCCAGAATTGAGTGTTTTAGTGCATTGTGAGACTTGAGTTGCTTGGATTGGTTAGAAATGAACTTTAGGTACATAGTGTGACCTATTAAAGATAACGATTGTGAATTGTGAAGCTATATTGAAATGCTAAGTGTTTATAATGTGATTTATTGATTGATTGCATTACTTGAATTATTATTGAATGATCAGGAAGTTGTTGAAATGAATTGATATTAAGCTGTTGATATGATCTGATTATGCTGCTATTGTTATTTAACTAAGTTGCATGAGTTGTTGTTGATTATCATTTGATATTGTTATATCCTGAGATGTTTATTTGTCGCCTATGTTGCTGTTGTTGGTTATGTGAAATATTTATATGCCTTATGTGGAAGATGTTTGATGTTTAAGTTGTTGATGTTTCACATTAATATTGTTATGTTGTGAATTGCTTGTGCTGTTTCTGTTGCTGTTATGAACCCCCTTATGGTAATTGAGACCAATGATGACGTTTAATGCAGACTGTAAAGCTGTTTATGATATGTTGATATTAATTGAGCATGAGTTAATGTATTACACATTATGTAAGATATGATGAAATGTTATGATGCTATTGAATTGCAATTGATATATTGATATCTCTCTATTGTTGTGTGACTTGACTGTGCTACGGTTGTTATTTAACTAAGTGCATGATGTCTATATATATGAGGAAATGATGACGTTTAGCTCCCAAATTATTGGATACATGATGATATGTTGATTACGATGATTACGGTGTTTTGTTGTTAAGAGTCCATGCATAGCATTTCATTGAGCTTTGTCCTCACCACAATTAGGAACTTTGTCCTCCGCACGTTTAGGAGCTTTGTCCTCCGCACGATGAAAGTATATTAATACTTATGATGACGATTGGTACCACATGCATATAAGTGTCTAAGTTGCATTGTCGCATTTGTCAAGTCAAGGTCGTTGTTGATGAATTATCATCCATGAGTTGTTAAGTTGTCGATGAATTATCATCCATGAGTCATCGAGTTGTGTTCTACCTATGAGTTGTTAAAGAAGTACCTACGAAGATTATACGATGTTTATGATGTGAATTATATGATGATGACTAAGATGTTGCTATGTTGTTTAACATATTGATTATGATATTGTTATGTTGTTTAACATATTGATTATGATATTGTTATGTTGCTATGTTGTTTAACATATTGATTATGATATTGTTAAGTTGTTATGATGTTGTATATAATTGTTACTATTAAGTAACGAGTATGTTGTACTATATATGAATAATTATTATTAAGTGAATGTTATGAATATGTTGTTGTTATATTTTCATAAGAAGATGAATATGTTGTTATTATATTATTATATTATGACGAGATGATGTATATATAATTATTATTATTATTATTAAGTGAATTTTATGTTATGCTGTTGTTATATTATTATAAAATGATGAATATGTTGTTGTTGTTATATTATTATAAGAAGATGTTTATGTTATGATGTATATAATTATTATTATTAAGTGATGATTATATTGTGTAGTTTAAAGTTATTACTGATGATGATTACATGATGATATCTATGAGTTGTTAAGTGTACTTGATGATGTTTATGTTAAGTTGATAGTTGTCTTTTATTCATGAATTGATAATGAGATGTTTGATGAATAAGTATTTTTATGAATTGATGATGTTACGTATAGTTGCTAAGTTGTCTTCTATTATGAGTTGCTAATGAGATGTTTGGTGGAGAAATGTTATTACAAATTGATGATGTGGTTATGTCTTATATGAATTAGGATTAAGATGTTGTTATGTCTTATATGAATTAGGATTAAGATGTTGTTATGTTGTATATGAATTATGATTAAGATGTTATGTTGAATATGAACTATGAGTATGATGTGATGATCTATGTTGTTATGATTTGGTTAATACGTGTTGTATGATTATGTTATAATGTGGTGAATATGATGTAAATGATAATTAGAAGTTGGTTGGACTATTAAGGATTATACATGAAGAATTATTATTACTAATAGATAAAGTTATTTGTGTTGTTAAATATGATTATTGAATAATGTCCGCTGCGAAGTATTAAAGACTTTTTAATTATTGAATTTTAAAGGATAAATTGTTATTTATTTAGTTTATGATTTTAAGAAGAGAATGTGATATCCCGTTTATGTTGTTTACTCTGGTAAATGTTTAGAAATTTTCACGTTGGGAAAACGGGGCGTTACACTTGATGACGTCAGACTTTGGCAGTCAGCTTCTGATGAATCTTCAGACTCTGATGGTCTTCAGACTCAAACTTGCAACATAAGCTTCCTTTGCAAATTCCATTGCTCTCTTTTCTTCTTTCAGAACCAATATTTTGATTTAAGACTTATAAAACTGTCTATGGTCCTGCACACTTGAACAAATATTAGCATATCCAATTGAATTTTTAATATCTTGTTATCATCAAAACATAAAGTGGTAACGTTAAAGACATTTTGTTCCAACAAACCTTCCATTTAAAGTTTGTTTGAAAAGTAACAAGTGCGTATTTTTGTCCAAATGAAGAGGTGCACATTTGCTAATAGATTGCACTTGTGTGACATAATGCCCTATGACATTGGCCAATTTAATTGTGACATGTGACAATATATTTTTTTTAAACATCAAAAGATGTGAAAGAGTGAGAAAATAGTTGAATTGTCTTATGTGCCACAATTGGGCTGACCAATGTCATATGGCATTCTTGTTTTAATGGTGCACTTGTGGAATCCCTCTTAGACCTGAATGTTTTTTGACCAACTTAAAAACATTGAGGTCTAAGTTAGAAAGTGTGCACATTTTCATTTGGATAAAAAATCAACATACCCCATTCAAACCAATTTAAAATCAAGGATAATTTAGTAAATTGCAGTCAACTTTTATTTTCAAATTAAACGTTCCAAAATCTTGTTCCTAAATTTTCAAAAATAATCTTCTGTTTAAAATTTGTTTGGATTGTAATAAGTGGGTCTTTTTGGTTTGATTACTAATCTAAATGAGTTTTTCAGTGATAAAGAAGTTGAGGGTTTCTTTATTCATATCAGATTTGCAGCGTTGTAGTTCGAGTTATTTCATTGTTAAGTTTAATTTTTTGACTCATAAGTTTATTGTTAGTTCTCTTTAAAAAAAAGTTTATTATTAGTTTGTTTGGGTGTTTGAGTTATGTGGTGGTATATCAAGTTTAAGTAAGAGTCTCACATTAATAGAAAAGTGGATTTTGAGTATCTTATAAATGAGAGGATTTATAAACCTAATATTTAAAAAATTTAGATTAAAATGTGGTGCTCAACTCACTTATATGATTGATTTGGACACAATTTAGATGTTCGTCAGACTCTCCTCATTGAAGGTGAAAAACACAAGAAGGGGGGGGGGGGGGGGGGGGGGGTTGAATTGTGTTTTCTTTTTCACAAAAAAAATACTTCTTCTGATAAAACTTCAGAAGCAGTTTGATTGCTTCTGATGAAATGATCAGAGTCAGATTGCAGCGGAAAAGAACAGAGCAGAGAAAAGAAAGACAAAGACACAGGCAGTTATCCTGGTTCCTTCCACAACACGGAAGTAGTCCAGTCCCCCTTGCACTTCCAAGGAGATTTCACTATAATCACAAGATTACAACTGCTCAATACTTTCTAAGTATGAGACTTCACAAAACTATGCTGAAGCACACACGCAAGAGTCTTCCAATGCTCAAGCACTAAGCAAGAGACTTCTAATGCTCAAGCACGCAGGCGAGAGACTTCTAATCAAACAAAAATACAGAGAATTGAGTTTGAATTGAACACTTGATATACAATCAGTGGTGTTCACAATACAATACAGAAAAGACTCTAGACTTTGAATTTCTAAGATGTATCAAATCAGTGCAGAAATTCAGTGTGCTTTGTAGAATCAAATTGACAGAGTTTTGGCGCTTTTGAACTTATGTATCTCTATCTTTTATCTTCAAGTCTTCACTCCTTTATATAGAGGCGTGAAAGAGACGTTGAGATAATCAGCACGTCTAAAGAGTCGTTTGAAATCCTTTGATTATCCACCAGTGATCCTTTGCCTGATTTGGGTGTAGTCCTTTGAAGAATAAACTTCAAATTCATTCCCATCTTGAGTGTACAATTCTGCAGGCATGACTGTTGTTTTGTCTTGTAGCGTAGACAGAAAACAGAGTAGTGGAGGTAGTGGTTGTACACTTGTACTTTGTCAACTCTATTAACGAGAGACAAGAGCTCAGTGCTATCCATATATCCGTTGATACCTCCCTTTCAATTCTTCGTTCTTCTTTGATAAGACTGAATTGAGAATCAGCTACTTTGAATCTTCAGTTTGATTAAAGGATCAAATGTAGCTTCTGGTGAAGATATTGCTTCTGATGAAAACTTTTGCTTCTGATGACTTTCTGCTTCTGATGACGTCATCTCTTCAGGAGCAGTTTAGCTTCAGGAGCAGTTTTCTTCAGATGCTCAGAATTTCTTTTTCTTTCCATTGTTCTTCCAAGACCTATTGAAATAACTTGAGTAGCCTTTGGTCCTGTACACTTGAACAATTATTAGTAATAACCAATTGACAATTTTTAATACCTTGTTATCATCAAAACTTAATAAGGTTCATTGTGAAACACATTTTGTTCCAACAATCTCCCCCTTTTTGATGATGACAAACAATAGTATTTAAAATGTTCAATTGTTGTTGATCTAATTAATAAGTTGACTACTGGGACAGAGGTTTGTAAGCTCCCCCTGAGTCTAATAGATCTTTAAGGTGAGGTTTGTAAGCTCCCCCTAAGTTCTATTCTTATTAATTAAATTTCAATAAAATACTTATAAAATCAAATCAGAAGTATTTAAAAGAAATTTAGAAGTGGTTATAGTAGGGCTCAGTGCCTTAAAAAATACTATACATTTACTCCCCCTTTTGTCATCAACAAAAAGAATAGAAACAAAAGAAAGAGTATCAGAGCCAAAACAAAATAAATGAATAAACATATAACCTTTAAAAATAGTATTTCAGAGCAAGCAGCATTGAAAACAGTAAATATCATCAGAGTTAAAGCTTGTAAAACATATTGAAGGTGAAAAAGCACAAGATCCAGAAACAATGATAATATATATAAAGAAAGATTAAGATACAAAGACACAGCTACTAAGAACAAAAGTAAAAAAAAAAACAAGCTAGAGTTGGGTGTGCAACTAAGGTTGGGCTTGCTTATACAACTGTTCTAAGAGATACTTGATCTGATCATCCTTCTTCTGAAGTAGCTCATCCTTTTCCCTCATTCTTCTTTTATATCCAGCCTGAATTCTAGCAGCCCTAGTGATGTACTCTTCTTCTGGATAGAAAAGAGTGATGTCCAGCAGAGGCACAAAATTCAGCTTTTTCTCCTTAGCTGCTTCATGCATATCATCCAAAAGCTTCTGCAGCATAGCAGAGTGAGATGACACACATTTAGTTCTAAGCTGATCCAGCAGCTCATCAAAGCTCTTCTGTAGATCCATCCACTGATCATAATAGTGAATAGGAGGTACAGGAACTGTTCTGCGAAGAATCAGTGCCTGAATCTCATCACTAAGTCTGATCAGTTGTTCCTCTATATACTCAGACTCCAGGATATGGTCAGGGATGGGTGAAGGTTCAGTTTGAGTTGTATTTGATGTGGAAGGTTGGTCAGAGGTTAAGTCTATTATAGTGGGTGAATCTGGTTGTTGTTGTTGTTCTGTTGTTTGGTCAGAAGGTATATGTTGGTCAGAAGTTGTTTGGTCAGGAGCAACTTGTTCAGAAGCAGTTTGCTCCTGAACAGTTTGCTCAGGGATGGTTTGGGTTTCTGTTTGGGTTTCCAAGACAGTCTTTTCAGAAACTGTCTTAGAGGCCTTAGTGGGTGTTGGTTGCATTTCACCACCTAGATGTTTTTCTAAGTTGTGAAGGGTTGAGGATTCTTGGTGTTGGGGGGTTTCTGAAGTAGTTGCATCTGAAGCTACTTCAGAGGCTTTTTGTGGAGATTGGTTATTTGGTGAGTTTGTTTGGGTAGGTTCAGGTTGTTGTATACTAACAGGTTCTGGAGTATCTGGATATAGTGGATGAGTAGTAGGCAAATTGAATTTCTCACAAAGTTTTATCCTATTTTTTGAAAATTCTATTTGAGTACTCTCATAGTCAAGTGTTCCAAATTCTGTTAGTTTGGTAGGTTTGGTTTTTAGAAGCTTGTCTATATGTTGGCTAAGGGGTTGGTCATCTGATTCTGTGGATGATGAAGAGGGTGAAGAGGGTAGAGATAGAGACTGAGTATTAGTTGGAGCTTTAGATGGATTACCTGAGGACTGAGCTTCTGGATGAATTGCTTCTGGAACTTTTGAAACTGGTTCTGATGAAGTTGTTCCTGAAGCTTGCTTATTCTTCAAGGCTTGAGAAAGCAGAGTTGCTCCATACTGAACTGTTTCTTGCTCTAACTCAGAAGCTAAAGCAGCAATGTCAGGAGTAGGCACATACCCTGCAGCCTTGAGACGCTCATCCCTATCTTTTTCATACAGAATCTTCATCCTTTTCTTTTCTGCTATCTTGGATGCAGAAACCTCCCTAGCATACTGCCTCATTTCTTCAGTCATTTCGAAACTGGGCATGACTATGGGCTCAGAAGTTGCAGTCCTTTTTGCCTTCTTGGGGCTTGAGTCTTCATCCCAGTTCTCTTCCAGTTCTTTCAACATTTCTTCCCTTCTTCCTTCAGCTGTCTTCAGATTTCTTGTTAAATTAGACCTCTTCCTTTTGATGGTCTGAAGAGCAGCTTCTCTTTTATTTTTGAGACTTGAAGGCTTTTCAGAAGCAGCTTGATCAGAAGCAGCTTGTTCAGAACCAGTTTGTTCAGAAGTAGGCTGTTCTGCTGTTTCTTGAGTACTCCTTGTCCTTTTACTGATAAGAGGGACATCATCCAAATCCTCCACTTCCTCAAGAATGGTGGACATAGCAGATTTTTCCTTCTTGGCTTTCTTATGCTTCTGAGCACCCACCTCAGTAGCATCTTCAGCAAGGTATTCTTCCTTGGTGATCTGCTTCTTTTTAGATTTTCTGCCTTTGGCCACAGGCAGATCACCACCATACATTTCTTCTGGGATATCTTTCAGGCTGATCTTCTTGTTGTAAGTTTTGTAGAAGTCCAAGATGTATGCTCTCTGCACATCCAGAGGATCCTTCTTGCAGATGGGGATGTGATGAGTGACTAGATCAGATATGACATCAGATTCATGCATATCTGTATCTAGTTTCTTGCAAGTTGAAATCAGCCTCATCTTGACCAGAGTTGCCCCATTGATTATTTTTCCTGTGACTGCTCCCAGCTTCTGATTATCATAAATACCCACGTCTTTCAGGGCACTTAGGAGTCCTCCTTCTTGAAAGATTATGGAGAGCAGCCTACCATAAGGAACGTACTTCCTGTTCTCCATCTGACTCTTCTTGAGTTCCTTGATCATGTATTTAAACATATACTTAGGAACGTTCATTGTTGTTTCTTGAGAGATGGTGTGATGCAGAAAGACTTTGTGACCAAGTGAAGGTTGATCACTTCCTCCACCTTTGGGAAAAATGTTTTCATTCTGGATCTTCAGCAGCATTTTCTTTTCCATGCTTAAGGTGCTGTAAGGCTTAGCATCCTTTGATCCGTAGATAGTGTTGTTTACTATTTCCTTCCAAGGGCTTGTTCTGGGGTTAGGAATCTCTTCTCCATCGTATGTCCCAGAAGCATCTCTCCTCATAGCTTGAGCAATCACTTGCTCATTGATTGTTACAGGAATCCCCATGACGTTTGATCTAATCTCAGTCCCAGTGAAGGCGAGTAGACCCATTTCTTCTCTGGTTTTTCCCTCCAAAGTAGGATCAACCAGAATCATCTGAGCTTCTTCCTGTTTAGCAGCAACTTTGTCAAACACTGAAGCTCTTACCCAGAATTGTCTGACAAGCACTTCATAAGTAGGACCGTTGAGAAGACTGAAGTAACTCATTAGCTTCTGCTTCTTGTAGAATCTTACCAAGTCGCACCCATGGTGAGTTAGAGAAGTGAAATCCACAGGATTTTCCGCTTGAATGATTAGCTCCCATTCCTCAATAGACATAGTTCTTCCTTTGATTTCATAAGCAGGAGTATCTATATCCATATTCGATGAAGAACCACCGGCAGAACTTGAAGATGCCATTGATTTGAAGTAGAATTAGGGTTCTAAGGTGTTTTGAGAGGATGAGTGGATGCGCTTACTTTCGCAGAGGGTTGAGAAGAAAAAATAGAAAGTGTTTATTGTGAAGTGAGAAGTGTGTGAATTGACTTAGTGTTTTTATTAAAACGTTTGTAATTCAGAAGGGACAAACAAACACAACATTAATGACAAATTGGGGGCGCGTGAAAGTATGTTAAAAAGCGAATAAAAACATCATTGCCCTTTTTGTTATACTCCAATACAAATAGACCACGTCAGAGACTCTTCAGAAAACTACTTTTTGGGTAATGGGACAGCTGTTACATAAAGTAACTACCAACGTTCCCACTAACCAAGCTTTTCAGAAGCAAAGAATAACTCTTCTGAAGTTTTAGTGCTGACGTCATCTTCAGAAGCACATTTTCCTCAGAACCTCAGTTAAGAGCTTCTGATGAACCAAAATGCTCCTGAATAAACTTCAGAACCAAACTTCTTATTCAGAGGCAAGCAATTTTTCAATCAGACACAAAATGCATGTTCAAATTTTTCTTAATAAAATCAAATCTTTCAACAGACAAAGGTTTTGTAAATATATCAGCCCATTGATGTTCAGTATCAATGAATTGTATATCTAAAATTCCTTTTTGAACATAGTCTCTGATAAAATGGTGTTTGATTTCAATATGCTTGGCTCTTGAATGTAGAATTGGATTCTTTGACAAACAAATAGCAGCAGTATTATCACAATAAATGGGAATACTGTTAGCATTGATCTGATAGTCTTCCAACTGATGTTTCATCCAAAGTAGTTGTGTGCAACAACTTGCAGCTGAAATGTACTCTGCTTCTGCTGTAGACATAGCAATAGTTGCTTGTCTTTTGCTTGCCCAGGATATCAGATTCTCTCCCAGGAATTGACAATTTCCACTGGTTGATTTTCTTTCAATCCTATCACCAGCATAATCAGCATCACAGAATCCAATCAACTTATAATCTAGGGATTTCCTATACAGGAGTCCAAGATTAGTTGTTCCTTTCAGATACCTGAAGATTCTCTTAACTGCAGTTAAATGAGATTCTCTAGGATCTGATTGAAATCTTGCACACAAGCATACACTGAATAAAATATCAGGTCTAGATGCAGTGAGGTATAACAGAGAACCAATCATACCTCTGTATAGCTTCTGGTCTACTACTGTTCCAGTATCTTCTTTGCTTAAGGTGCAGGTTGGATGCATTGGAGTGTTCATCACTTTACAATCTTCTAGCTTGAACTTCTTCAGAAGCTCCTTTGTATATTTTGTTTGATGAACATATACTCCTTCTTTACTTTGGTTGATTTGAATTCCAAGAAAGAATTTCAGTTCTCCCATCATACTCATTTCAAATTCATCCTGCATTAACTTAGAAAATTCTTTGCAAAGAGATGCATTAGTAGAACCAAATATTATATCATCAACATATATTTGCACAATCAAAATATCTTTCTTAAGAGTCCTTCTGAAGAGTGTTGTGTCAACTTGTCCTCTTTCAAAATCATTTTTAATTAAGAAATTACTTAGTCTATCATACCAAGCTCTGGGAGCTTGTTTCAAGCCATATAGTGATTTCTTAAGTTTATAAACATGGTCAGGATGCTTAAGATCCTCAAACCCAGGAGGTTGTTTAACATACACATCTTCTTCAATGACACCATTAAGAAAGGCATTTTTGACATCCATTTGATATAATATTATGCCATGATTAATTGCGTAGGATAGAAGTAACCTGATTGCTTCCAATCTTGCAACTGGAGCAAATGTTTCAGTGTAATCAATGCCTTCTTGTTGACTGTAGCCTTGAGCAACAAGTCTGGCTTTGTTTCTGGTTACTTCTCCTTGTTCATTCAGCTTGTTTCTGAATACCCATTTTGTTCCAATAATGTTCTTCTGAGAAGGTTTGGGTACCAGATCCCACACATCATTCCTTTGGAATTGATTTAGCTCTTCTTGCATAGCTAATATCCATCCATCATCTGAGAGAGCTTCTTCAACAGTTTTAGGCTCAATTATTGAAAGCAGTCCTATTAATGACTCTTCTTGTCTAAAATGTGATCTTGTTCTTCTAGGACTATCTTTGCTTCCAATGATTAGCTCCTCAGGATGTGAAGATTTGTGCTTGAATTTAGGTTGTATAACCTGCTGAGTGTTATCTTGAAAGTCCTCAGAAGCAATTTCATTCTGTACTTTTGAGCTAAGTTCTGCTTCTGAATTAGACTCAGCTTCTGGAGTGATTTCAGTTTCTGGACTAGATTCAACTTCTGTATACTTTTCAGAATCAGAAGGTTGATCAGATTCTGATGCATCTTCAGAATCAGTTGTACCTGCATTACTTTCACTTTGCTCTGAAGTTTTACTTCCAGGCTCTCTATCATCAAATTTTACATGCATAGATTCTTCAACACATTGTGTTTCTGAATTATACACTCTGTATGCCTTTGACCTTTCAGAGTAACCTAAAAAGATTCCTCTTTGAGCCTTGGCATCAAATTTCTTCAGATAGTCTTTAGTGTTTAAGATGTAACAAGTACATCCAAACTGATGAAAGTAAGAGATATTGGGTCTTCTTCCTTTAAAGAGTTCATATGCTGTTTTCTCCAACATAGGTCTGATATAGATCCTATTTTGAATATAACATGAAGTATTGACTGCTTCTGCCCAAAAATGTTTAGCTAAGTTGTTTTCATGGATCATGGTTCTGGCCATTTCTTGTAAAGTTCTGTTCTTTCTCTCTACAACTCCATTTTGTTGTGGAGTTCTAGGAGAGGAAAACTCATGGAGAATCCCATGTTTTTCAAAAAAAAGTTCAAATGGCTCATTTTCAAATTCTCCACCATGATCACTTCTGACTTTCAAAATTTTCAATTCTTTTTCAGATTGTATTTGAGTGCAGAAGCTGCTAAACACTTCACATGCATAGTCTTTACTTTTAATGAATTTTACCCAAGTCCATCTGCTGTAATCATCAACAATGACTAATCCATATTTACTTCCATATAAAGATGCAGTGTTAACTGGACCAAAAAGATCAATATGGAGTAATTCTAAGGGTCTGGAGGTTGATACAATGTCTTTAGATTTGAAAGAACTTTTCACAATTTTCCCTTTCTGACATGCACCACAAAGTGCATCTGAATGATAATCAATGTTAGGCAATCCTTTGACCAGTTGTAACTTGCTAATTTTAGAAATTAATCTCCAATTAGCATGTCCCAACCTTTTATGCCATACCCATTTTTTATCATTCATTGACAGAAGGCAAACTACCTTCTGATCAGCCAGATCAGAGAAATTTATTTTATAGACATTCTCAACTCTCTTTCCCTTGAATGTAATGGATTTGTCATCCTTGTTGACTAGTGTGCAGTTGGTCTTACTGAACGTTACATCATACCCATTGTCACAAAATTGACTTATGCTCAATAGGTTATGCTTCAGACCATCTACTAGCCACACATTATTAATTGAGATGGAGGAATTACCAATAGTACCTGTACCAATGATCTTTCCAGTTTGGTTGCCACCAAACTTCACTTCTCCTCCATCTTTCATTGTAAGGGTAAGGAACAAAGCTTTCTCTCCAGTCATGTGCCTTGAACATCCGCTGTCTAGGTACCATGACCTTTGTTTCTCTCTTGCCCTTAAGCACACCTGCATTTTTGGCCAATTCAGATTTAGGTACCCATATCTTCATGGGTCCTTTTGGGTTAGTTTTGGAGGTTTTACTTTTCCTCCCTTGTACCTTAGGGTGAATGCTGAGTGGCTTCTGATCATTCAATACTTTAGGTTTGACACCTTTTGGTATTGTTTTCTCAGAAGCAGTAGCTGCTTTGTTCTTCTGATCCTTTTGTTTTGGAATTTTAGATTCTGGTTTAATCAGATTCTGATGAACAGGTTCTGATCTTTTCAGAATTTTAATCTTTTGACTCTTAGGATCAGATTTTGTCATTACCTTGATCTTAAGATTCTCTGGCTTTGATGTGATCTTAGCCTGTGAACCTGAAGCTTCAGGTTTTGACTGAACAGCAGTTATAGCATTTGTACCTTCAGGCACAAAGGTGGATTTCAATCCATCCTTGATACAATCACAGTAGCTCTTGAGACTGTATTCTTTGGATTTCTCCTCAGAATATCCAATCCCTTTGCCTTTGTTCTTGTATGTGCTGTAGATCATAGAAGCAACTTTGCTTCTGTCTATTCCAGCCATAATAAAATCATCCAAGGCAATCTCATGTTTATTGCCTGAACCTTTATCACATTTTTCTTGTAGCTTCTGACAAAGACTCTTGAGTCTATCTTCATATGTTGTTGATATGAGGTTAAACCCTTTGAGTTCTTCTTCAGAAGCTTTCAGTTCCAATAGAGTTGACTTTTGTTGTTTCATCAAATCAACATATTTTTCTTTTAAATCTGTCAACTCATTGGTTCTGTGTTCAAACAGTGATAAAAGTTCTTTTAGAGAATCAACAAGTTCTTGTCTAGGGATTTTGGAATATACCTCATTTTCATCTTCTGAATCTGATTCAGCTTCTGATACTGCTTCTGATGATACTGTTGCCACTAACCCCACGGCTGCCTTAGCATCATCATCAGCTTCTTCTTTATCAGAACCAGATTCACTATCCAAATCTTCCCAGGTCGCCATCAAGCTCTTTTTGATTTGCTTTCTGAATTTACTGGAATTGAAGCTTGATTTCTTGGATTTGCCTTTAAACTTCTCCTTCTGAAGATCAGGGCAATCAGCAATGAAATGACCAGGCTTCTTACAATTGAAGCATCCCTTCTGATCTTCTTTCTTGGAGTTCTTGTAGCTACCTCTCTTGCTCAAAAATTTCTTCTGCTTCCTTGCCAGATACTCAAGCTTGTTGGACAGCATAGCCATTTTTACAGATTGATCTTCATCAGAATCTCCATCAGGTGATTCTTCTTCAGATTCACTGGCTTTGTAGGCTTTGGAAGATTTTGAGATCTTTCCTTTAGATGGTAAAGCAATGGATTTACTCTTCTTAGAGGTTTCATGCTCATTTAAACTCATTTCATGCACTTTGAGTGAGCTAACAAGATCTTCAACACTTAAAGTATTTAGATCCTTAGCTTCCTCAATAGCAGTTACTTTGGGTCTCCATCTTGAAGGTAAGCTTCTCAAAATCTTACTAACATGATCAGAAGCAACATAGCTTTTCTTCAGTATTTGCAATCCAGAAACTAAAGTTTGAAATCTTGAGTACATTTCTTCTATACTCTCATCATCCTTCATTCTGAAAAGTTCATACTGATGAACTAGCATCAAAGCTTTAGCCTCTTTTACTTTCTTGCTGCCTTCAAAGTTTGCACATAGAGAAGCAAACATAGCCTTCGCAGTAGATTTGTCACTCATTTTCATGTATTCGGTGCGAGGTATAGAAGCCACAATGATTCCTCTTATCTTGTGATGTTTCTTATAAAGCTTCTTCTGAGCAGGAGTATGTATTCTTCTGTCTATAGCAGCTCCTTCTTCATCCAAATCCAGATCATCAACTCCATCTTCCAGTATATCCCATAGCTCTTCATCCAATCCCATGATAAAGCTGTACATATTAGTTTTCCACCATGAAAACTCTTCTGGATCTCCATTAAACTTTGGAGCTTTTCCAGAGTCTGTTTTCTTGTCAGCAGTATCATAGTCATGCTTGACACTTGTGTATTTTGTAGTAACTGATTCCTCATCTCCAGACATGTTTTTCTAATAGATCTTGAACTGTAACACGGTTAAGTGCTGTGATAACAAACCAGGCTCTGATACCAATTGAAGGTGAAAAACACAAGAAGGGGGGGGGGGGGGGGTTGAATTGTGTTTTCTTTTTCACAAAAAAAATACTTCTTCTGATAAAACTTCAGAAGCAGTTTGATTGCTTCTGATGAAATGATCAGAGTCAGATTGCAGCGGAAAAGAACAGAGCAGAGAAAAGAAAGACAAAGACACAGGCAGTTATCCTGGTTCCTTCCACAACACGGAAGTAGTCCAGTCCCCCTTGCACTTCCAAGGAGATTTCACTATAATCACAAGATTACAACTGCTCAATACTTTCTAAGTATGAGACTTCACAAAACTATGCTCAAGCACACACGCAAGAGTCTTCCAATGCTCAAGCACTAAGCAAGAGACTTCTAATGCTCAAGCACGCAGGCGAGAGACTTCTAATCAAACAAAAATACAGAGAATTGAGTTTGAATTGAACACTTGATATACAATCAGTGGTGTTCACAATACAATACAGAAAAGACTCTAGACTTTGAATTTCTAAGATGTATCAAATCAGTGCAGAAATTCAGTGTGCTTTGTAGAATCAAATTGACAGAGTTTTGGCGCTTTTGAACTTATGTATCTCTATCTTTTATCTTCAAGTCTTCACTCCTTTATATAGAGGCGTGAAAGAGACGTTGAGATAATCAGCACGTCTAAAGAGTCGTTTGAAATCCTTTGATTATCCACCAGTGATCCTTTGCCTGATTTGGGTGTAGTCCTTTGAAGAATAAACTTCAAATTCATTCCCATCTTGAGTGTACAATTCTGCAGGCATGGCTGTTGTTTTGTCTTGTAGCGTAGACAGAAAACAGAGTAGTGGAGGTAGTGGTTGTACACTTGTACTTTGTCAACTCTATTAACGAGAGACAAGAGCTCAGTGCTATCCATATATCCGTTGATACCTCCCTTTCAATTCTTCGTTCTTCTTTGATAAGACTGAATTGAGAATCAGCTACTTTGAATCTTCAGTTTGATTAAAGGATCAAATGTAGCTTCTGGTGAAGATATTGCTTCTGATGAAAACTTTTGCTTCTGATGACTTTCTGCTTCTGATGACGTCATCTCTTCAGGAGCAGTTTAGCTTCAGGAGCAGTTTTCTTCAGATGCTCAGAATTTCTTTTTCTTTCCATTGTTCTTCCAAGACCTATTGAAATAACTTGAGTAGCCTTTGGTCCTGTACACTTGAACAATTATTAGTAATAACCAATTGACAATTTTTAATACCTTGTTATCATCAAAACTTAATAAGGTTCATTGTGAAACACATTTTGTTCCAACACTCATAACCCGTGTAAATTTGCACTCCAATTCTATGATATGTTCATCTTTCATGATTGTCCAATATTCATTCATGCTAACTGTATGCCATCATTCACTATAAATTTTCACTCGGCTACTCGGTACGTTGCCAACCAACACTTCCATGTCCTTGTATGAAAATGCATTTTCACATCTACATTTTCCCATAGTGGGAACGGGAAGAACTGAGATCATCATCAAGGCATTACTCAAACATACGACTTGCTCTATTGGAGAAAGATGCTACTATTATCCTCAATTATTGTTAGTAATTATTGATATTACATAGAGATTGAGATTCTATCCATCAACTTTATTATCATTGATAAACTCCTTTACTTTAGTTTATTCTTTTGATAAAGCTAAAAATTCAATAAATGTTGTCAGGTGCAGCCTGAACCTCATACAAAAAGTCTCAGAAACAAAACAAAAAGAAACAAATCCAACACAAAGAAGCAAATCCTCCTAAAACAGCAAGGAGGGAAGAGAAACAGTTGAAGCGCATAGAAAATTTAGTAAAGATAATTCCCCTAAAATTCCAAAGGATGCATTTCATGCTTGGTCCTTAAGGCGAACACTAGTTGATAGGATAAAACCGCAAGTGCACGGTCTTACTGTAACGCCCGTTTCGAATTATTTAATTATTTAATTGAGTCTAGAGTTATTTTAGATGAGTTTATATTATATTTATATAATATATATGTGATTTATGCGATTTTTATGATTGAGGTGGTTTATATGATTTTATGAGGTGTTGTGACTTATTTTATTGTTTAATAAAATAAGATTTGAAAATAAAATAAATATTGAGTTTAGGGGTTGTTTTGATATTTTAGAGAGTTTTGGGGGAGAAAGAGAGATAAGATAAGATACTTGGAGGAGGTATAAAAGGGAAACCTAGTTTTAGAAAAAAAAAACATTGTACGTACGATCAGTTTTGGAAAAAGGGAGAAAAAGCCAAGAGAAGGGAGAAGACCTAGAGGGGCTGCGATTTTCATCATACAAGGTAAGGGTGTGACTAACTTTGCAATCTTATTAAGTCTATGAATCAATGGTTGTATTTAGCATGAATTAGGATGAGTTTAAGAGGAATCGGAAATTAGGTCAAATTGAGTGAATTGATGATTAAATGGTGAAAAGTTGTTAGATTGATGTAGAAACTGTTCCTAGACCTTAGATAATGTGTAGGATGAATTCTGGAATCAATGTTAGGCTTAAAACCATGTAAAAAGATGAATTTTCGTGAAAACTGCACTTCTGCCCGAGCCTACATTCATCGCTCGCCCTCGCGAACGATGATCCTCGCGAGCGATGAAGTTCATCGCTCGCCACGCGAACCATTTTCCCTCGCCTCGCGAGTTGCACGTCGCAGCTCGCCATAGCGAACAGATGAACTCGCCTAGCGAGCTAGACCAGAGAGCATGCAAGATTTCGTACTTTTGACTTTTAAGTTGAACCTTAGATGCTTTTGAGTGCCTGAACATGTCTAATAATGATTAGGAAAGAATGTAGGACGAGATTGAACCTGAAATTAAACTTATGGGATTTTGACCAGAACTCGGCACGGCGAGCAGAGGCTCTCGCCTCGCGAGTGACCTAGAAACAGAGTGACTTGTTGGATTTTGTGACCTTTGTTGCACGATTTCTCGAGAGTTGAACGCTTGGGTAGGATTAAGACTTAATAATGAGGTTAACTATAATCTGTGAAGCTGAATAAGATATGTTGTTGTTGATTATGATGTGTTATAATGTTTATGCATTACTTGAAGAATGTTTGTATACATAATATGTTGATGAATTGAATTTGATATAATTATGTCATGCTGTTGTATACTGCCTATGTTGCTGTTTCTTATTTAACTAAGCTGCATGAGTCGGTCTAAGATGTTGAAGATGATGATGTTCCAAATTATTAGACTAATGTAAGAGGTTGTCGAATTAAGTTGTCTAAGAGATCGAGTCCATGCAATAGCATTCATAGTTGGGCGCTTGATACCCTGGAGCTTTGTACTCACCACGTTGGAGCGTTAGCTCAAAATTAGCGATGGGGGCTTGATGCCCTGGAAGTATATTAATACTCAAATAGCGATGGGGGCTTGATGCCCTGTATTGGTACCACATGCATATAAGAGGTCTAAGTTGCATAGTTGCATTTATCGAGTCGATGATGATAAAATGATTAAGTTGAGAATTATTATGAAGTGATTTGTGATATATTATTATCAATGTTGATTAATAAGATGTTTTATGTTGTTAAATATAATTGTTGAATTATATGCTTAATATTATTGGTTTGTGAAATCTCACCCCTTCTGCTTGGAAATGTTGCTCTTCGTATGAGTAACTTGCAGGTAATCCAGAGTAGGTTGCTGTTTGTGCTGTCGTGAGTGGCCTTGCCTCACTGAGTCTTAGGTTGCTCTGATACGTAACGGGAGGGGATCTTTAGTGGCTATTTCTCTTTCCTTTACGTACATGATATGTTTTGTTGTTACTTAACTGAACTTATGATGTGTTTTGATGAGGCCTGCGTGCCAAGACAATTTATGAAGCTGAATTTAATTCCGCTGCTTTATGTTGAAGTTTATGTTGCAGGATAAATTATTATTTATCTATTTTTGAGATTTTAAGAAGTGTGATATCCTGTTATATGTTGTTTACTCTGATTATATGTTTAAAATTTTTAAGTTGGGTAAACGGGGTGTTACATTACCGAAGTAGTAATAAAAGAGTATTGTTCCGACAGGGAGTAGTTTAATTCAATTAACCTTTGATGATGATTAGAGGAGAATCGAGTTGTAAGTTTGGGGTTTTCAAAAGATTGAAAGATAATATAATAAAAGGAGACTTGGGATCATTGGTTTATCTAAATGACAAGTCCTTCACAAACAAAACAATAAGCTTATAACTTTATGTTAAACCTAATTTCTCAAGACAGTTTCTCTTTTGTTCCTCTAGCAACCAAACCTATTTCGCTGACTTGATTACTATTAGATTTTGGTTCCTCTAACAACCAAGCCTACTTCGCTGACTTGATCATTATTAGTTCCCTTGAAGATCGAAACTATATGTCTCAAAGATTGCAAAGACTATTTCGCTGCCTTTGCAATCCTTGTCTAAATTCACTTGTTCGAATATCAAAGCTTCACTTTCGTTTTTATGAATTGATATTTGAGATGATGGATAAACAATTATCAAACCCTCCACTTTCGTTTCCACAGTTTGATAATGGTTGATCCATGTTAAAGCGGTGAATTTAGATAAGAAATTAGGGTTACATAAGATTAAGGCTTAGAGCTTGGCTTGATTAGGATTATGTCATTTAGACTTATCCAACAATCCCAAGACAAAAAGAAGTCTACTCACTCATGTTCATCGTAGACATGGAGAAGAAGAGAGAAAGCATAAAAGTAAATGACAAGAAAGTAAAGGAAAAGAAAAGAACTTTTATTAGAAAGAAAACTGTCACTTATTGAATTCCAAGAAAAGATGAATATTTGTGAGGGCTAGCTACTCTATTTATAGTTTACATTCGACTTATAATCTAAGCAATCACTAGAATGTTCCACAAGTAAACTAAAACAGAGTAGCTTAAAATCTAAGCAAAAGCAGCAAAAGGAGTTCTGGAGTGTGGCACGGCCGTGCCAAGCCTAGCACGGGCCGCGCCAAGTTTCTGACTTGAGGGAGATATATTTTTGTCTTCAAATCTTCGTATTTTCGTACCAAATCAGCTCCAAAACCCCTTTCTTTTGCTTCAAGACTCAATCCATCAAATATTCGTTCCTGAAATATAACAATATGCAATTGTAGTAAAATAGCTCGAAAAGAAAATAATATTAAAATAAAATAAACTTAAATGTAATTAAAAAAAAACTAAATAACATATTAAAATAGATAATAAATGACTCATCACTAGTCTTCTTATGTCTAGTTGAAACTCTAACATAACTGTTACCATCTAAGGTTTTAGCAGCATTCTTCCAGCCTTTCGTGCCTCGTTTAATAAAACCATCTTCATGAGAATTGTAGAAGGTACTGGTCAGCTTCCTTCAAATTGGCTAGCGTACCAACTGTGTCTATATCACGCTCCAATGAGCTTTGACAGTTGCTCTTGTGAGCCTCATGGTCAGTATCATGTTCCATCAGTATTATCATTGTCCTCACCCCCCCAATACTTACTCAAGATTTTACCATCTTTCAAACAGGCGCAGCAGACAAATTCTTAGGGCCAGCAGTGAAGTTAACCAAACAAACTTAATATATCTACTTTAAGTTCGGTGTCTGACACTCATATGACATATGTCAGATCAACTCAGTTCGGTGTCCCAAAAATTTATTATTATTTTTTGCTTTTACACTCCTTGAATGAGTATCTTATATTTGTGTTACTTATTTTATAATTAGTTGATGATATAAAATAAAAGAGACAATTAGAGATTGCAATTTTTATCTGTTTGCAATAGACCAAATTACCTGTTTTTGGTTGTAGAAAAGGAAACAACGGTTAGGATTCTTTGAATCGCTCGATGAACATGACAATTTATTGTTGTTGTTTTAATTGCTCCGTCAACAGGACAATTTACTTGTTGTACTTTTGTGTTTATTTGGTTGATTATTGTGTGCACCTCTATCACAATTATATATTTTATCACAATTTCTTATTTAGTCTTGCATCATATGTGAAATTATTTTTCAAGTTTAACTTGATTGTATTTGTTTAACCAATTTTTTTCTTCATAATTATTGTTAATTTGATTGATCTATACTTATATTTTTGCATATAATTTTTTTTTGAGAAAGTTCTATGACTTGTATGGTTATCATATATTTCTTTTTTTTTTTTAACAAGCAAAAATGGATTATATTAACACTGCAAAAATAGCCCTTTCAGCACAAGATGTACCGAAAAAACTATTAAAAACGAGACCAACAGTTTACAAGATTACAACAAAATGTTAACCAATGCCTAAACAAGACAATGAATTCGACACCCACATCTGATCACCAAAAACAAAAAAAACCTTACTAGCTTTCAGCCACCACAAAGACTGATACTTTACTTTATCTAATAATTGCACTAGTGAACTTTCTTTTTGCTTAAAAATCCTGTTATTTCTTTCATTCCAGATAACCCACATCGTCAATAACCAAATAAGCTGAAGAAAAGATCTCCTCGCTTTCAACACACCTGTGTAAAAAGCAAAATGTGCACAATGATTTGAAATGTCACAATGATCAACACCATCAAAGCCTATCCAAGATCTCACCAATGACCATAAAGAATCAAAGAAGCTGCAAGACAAAAATAAATGTCGAGCATCTTCCAAAAAACCACACCCTGACACACATAAACATGCCTCTGTATTCAAAATACCACGATATGCTAAATTAGACTTTGTAGGAAGTCTATCTCGAATCAATCTCCAAGCGAAAATAGAGACCTTAAGGGGGACCTGTTTGTGCCAAACCAAATCGTCAAAAAGACTATCCTGTTGCTCCTCTTGATTAGTTAGCAAAGCATAAGCTCCACGAACTGTGTACCCTTTACAAGGATCCGGTTGCCACTGCCACACATCATAAGAAAGAGGCTGCAAAGAAACATTAGCAAGTACTAGCCTACACTCCGCCAAAAGCTCCTCCTCCCAAGCCCACAACCTCCGCCTCCACTGCCAACCCCCTCCCTCCTCATATTTCTTTGTTTATTCTTGTCAAATTTTGAAAGAATTTAACATTGAAGGATTGCTCAAACAGTGAAGATATTTTATGATATAGTTCTCGAAGAACTATTTTTTCCTTTTAATATTAAAGCATCCATGAAGGATTGCTCAATGAACGAATAATTTAATATCAAGCATTCGTAAAAGTTTGCAAAATAAAAATATTGTGCTTTTTCTTTGTTATTCTCGATAAAAGTTTGTGGTTATTTCTTGAAGAACTAGATCTTTGTTAACAACTACTAAATTTATATTTTTAATATTTTTTTTAATGAATTTTATTCAGTTAAGACATTAGCATGTTTGATATTCTTGATAAATATTTGAATAATTTCACATCAAGCATCCCTGAAGGATTGTTCTTGATTATTATGAAAATCATGTGTAATATAATTCCTGAAGAACTAAATATATATGAAGATCAAAATAAGTATCCCTAAAGGATTAAAAAAAATATATCAAATTTTTAACATTAAAAATATAAAAAAAAAGAAGGTATTGAAGTGTTACACATTAAAAATGTAATGTTGTTTTTGAAGAATTAACTTGTTATTTTAAGAATCCCTGAAGGATCGCTTAAATAAAGAAGTGATCTTTTGATAATTGTTTATGAAAATTTGAAATATATCTCCCGAAGAACTAAAATTTAATATTAAATCATCCTTAAAGGATCGCAAAATTGTGATTTTATTACTTGTTTATTGTTTATAGAGGTTTGTGGAAGAGTAAGTCATTTAGACTAAAGCATGGTAGCAAATTTTGTTGGTTTGACTGTCATAGTCGGTTTCTTCCTCTAGAACATCCGTTTTGTCGTGATAGATGCTCTTTTAGGAAGTCAAAAATGCAAAAGTCTTTACCACTACACCGACGTTCCGGGATAGAGATCCTAAATAGAGTGAATCGCCTAGATGATTTCAGTTTTGGTTTAACTTCACATAATAAGAGCAAACAGCGATGTCATGCATGTTTAAAAGAATGTTTTTGACAATGTTTTTAACACAGTTATGGATATAAAGGGAAAGACAAAGGACAATGCAAAAATATATACCGATTTATATTGAAATTGGTTCTAAAGCAAAAATATGGTCATAGACTGGAGATGTTAAATAAGAATACTTCTTTGTGGTGGAGAGATTTGAAGTCTTGTGTTAGTTTATCGGGTAGGAGTGGGGTAGGTTGGCTTGATAAGAATTTAAGAAAAGAAGTTGGAGATGGGAAAAACCCTAGATTTTGGTCGGGCACTTGGGAGGAATGATACATTTTACTGGCATGTAAAAAACTCTAAGGCCTGCGGTCTGCCATATGCTTTAATCCCGAACCCGGCCTTCTGCTAGCCTGATATGGTCTGCTTTTCCAAGACTAATTGTGGGTAGTGTGCATTCTTGAATGTTGTTGCGTATACGTGGTGCCCGTTTTGGACTTGATCTCCCATTCCATGGGATTCTTCATTGTTTTGTATAAATCCACATTTATTTAGATGTACCATTTTTCCTAACAAATCCACAAGTTTAAATTCAACAACAAAGTTAATGTATTAAAAACAAAATATATTTATTATTGTTGGTCCGACGACAGTTTAATGTCAATAATTTAGAGTGTTAGAAACAACACTGGAAAACCATTGTTTTGGAACATGCTTGGAACACGAGAAAGTCTTATCCAAACAATACACTTTTTTGAGAGTAAGGGAAGTTAAGAGCATTATCCATTTTAGAATAAGAGCAAACACATAAGTGATTTTATACTTACTTGAATTTTTATTTTTTTTAAGAAACTACTAATGAAAAGTTAAAACTTTAAATAAAAGCAATTAATATATGAATATTCTCACTTATATAATGTTGTAGAACCTTTTTTTCATGGAATGTAGAACTCTTAAGAAGTAAGTTTTAAACCCTATCTGCACTCACACAACAACAGATTACTACAACCTTCTCTCTCATTTTTCCCAAAACTGGTGTGTAAAGAGTACTGTCACTATCACACGAAGCTACTAGCTTATGACGTGGTAACTACTAGCTTAAATGCAATATGTGTCGGGAAGACGAAGACCAAAAAGTCTACTCTTTTGTACTCCTCCATCATCTTAACAAAGGCATGCGATTATATCTGTTTATTTGGCCGTACACAATATTAATAAAGATATTATTTTATTATTATTACAATTTAAAACATAGGATAAGATAGGTTGGATCAAATGCAACAATTTTTCTACCCTTTGAAAGCTATATTATTCAATGTGTATATATATATATACACCAATATAGTCCTTGTATGAAAATGCATTTTCACATCTGCATTTTCCCATAGTGTGAATGGGGAGACCTGAGATTATCATCAAGCATTGACTCAAACACACAGCTTGCACTGCAGGTGAAACATGCTACTATTATCCTCAATTATTGTTAGTAATTATTGATTGTTTGATGTTTTAAGAAGCTAAAATGAAATATTTTAATCAAACATTTTAGTTTTTTAAGCAACCAAATAAAAGGTACGGAATAAAAATATTTGTTACATTAGCAAACTAAGAATCAAAGTGATAAAGCCACAATGAAGGCACACGTCAAAAAACAAAATTGAAATTGTTGTTATACGAGAAGTCCCAAACAAAGAAGAGGATTTATCCACCATGTATGATAATTGAAAACAAAACTCAGATGATTTTCCTTGAGATGCCAGTAGAAGGAAAGAAGCGTAATTATTGATTTATGCTGAGAGTGAGATCCAATCAATCAACTTCATTATCACTAATAATGCCCTTTACTTGAGTAACCAAACAAACTTATATATATATATATATATATATATATATATATATATATATATATATATATATATATATAGACACACACACACCACTTTTTTTATTGCGTCAACTTCTGAAAATTATGAACGATTTTTTTTATGATTTTTTTATTGATTAAAATTAAAAATATAAATGTTTGTTGTTTTCAACTAAGTCCAAAGTCCAGAGTTTGATAGAGTTCAGATTTTTGAACAATGTTCAGAGTCTGATGCAGCGGATAATGTAAAGATAGAGAGAGAAGAGAAAGACACGAAACAATTATACAGATTTCTTCCACAATCTGGAAGTAGTCATGTCCCCCTTGTACTTCCAAGGAGAGTTCACTAAAATCAGAATCTGATTACAAATGCTCAAGCACACAAGTAAGAGACTGCAAATACTCAAGCACAGAAGAAAGAGATTTTCTATGCTCAATCACAAAAGCAAAAGACTTCTAAACAAACAAAATTACACAGAAAAATGTTTGGTTTGAACACTTGATATACTATCAGTTGTGTTACAATTCAAAATCAGACTCTTAAGACTCTAGAATTTCTAAGATATGAAAGTTTATAAGAAATTCTAAGTTTATGATGCACAACAATTTCAGCAGAGTTTTGACACTATTGCAACTATTGCATACATGAGAGTGGAGGAGTGGAGTAGTGGTTGTAAAATTGTACTATGTCCTTTTCCTGCGCTCTTCAATGGATAAGCATCCAATTCCTTCTAATTTCTCTAAAATAGTTGTAGCTTTAGGCTTTTATTCCTTCTGCAATCTTGTGTCTTCATACTCTGATGAACTTCAGACTTTGATGGTCTTCAAATGCTTGATGACGTCAAACTTTGGCAGTCAGCTTCTGATGAATCTTCAGACTCTGATTGTCTTCAGGCTCTGACTTGCAACATAAGCTTCCTTTGCAAATTTCATTGCTCTCTTTTGTTCTTTCAGAACCAATACTTTGATTTAAGACTTATAAAATTTTGTCTATGGTCCTGCACACTTGAACAAATATTAGCATATCTAATTGACTTTTTAATACCTTGTTATCATCAAAACATAAGGTGGTAATGTTAAACACATTTTGTTCCAACAAACCTTCCATTTAAAATTTATTTGAAAAGTAACAAGTGGGTATTTTTGTCCAAATGAAGAGGTGCAAATTTTCTAATAGATTGCACTTGTGTGACATAATGTCCTATGACATTGGCCAATTCAATTGTAACATGTGATAATATATTTTTTTTAAACATAAAAAGATGTGAAAGAGTGAGAAAATAGTTGAATTGTCTTATGTGTCACAATTAGACTGACCAATGTCATATGACATTCTTGTTTTAATGATACACATGTGGAATATATACCTCTTAGACCTGAATGTTTTTTGACCAACTTAAAAACATTGAGGTCTAAGTTAGAAACTGTGCACATTTTCATTTGGATAAAAAATCAACATACCCCCATTCAAACCAATTTAAATTCAAGGATAATAATCTTGTTCCCAAATTTTCAAAAATAATCTTCTGTTTAAAATTTGTTTGGATGGTAATAAGTGGGTCTTTTTGGTTTGATTACTAATGTAAATGAGTTTTTCAGTGATAATGAAGTTGAGGGTTTCTTTATTCATATCAGATTTTCCGCGCTGTAGTTCGAGTAATTTCATTGTTAAGTTTAATTTATTGACTCATAAGTTTATTATTAGTTCTCTTTAAAAAAAAGTTTAGTATTGGTTTGTTGGGGTGTCTGAGTTATGTGGTGGTATATCAAGTTTAAGTAAGAGCCGCACATTAATAGAAAAGTGGATGTTGAGTATCTTATAAATGAGAGGATCTATAAACTTAATATTTTAAAAATTTAAATTAAAATGTGGTGCTCAACTCACTTATATGATTGATTTGGACGCAATTTACATGTTCGTTAGACTCTCCTCATAACCCGTGTAAATTTGCACTCCAATTCTATGATATGTTCATCTTTCATGATTGTCCAATATTCATTCATGCTAACTATTCATTATAAATTTTTACTCGGCTACTCGGTACGTTGCCAACCAACACCTCCATGTCCTTGTATGAAAATGCATTTTCACATCTACATTTTCCCATAGTGGGAACGGGGAGACCTGAGATCATCATCAAGCATTGACTCAAACATACGCTTGCACTGTTGGAGAAAGATGCAACTATTATCCTCAATTATTGTTAGTAATTATTGATATTACGTAGAGATTGAGATCCTATCCATCAACTTTATTATCACTGATAAACTCCTTTCATTTAGTTTATTTTTTTTTTATACAGCTAAAAATTCAATAAATGTTGTCAGGTGCAGCTTGAACCTCATTGTCATACCCTAATTTTTGACCTAAGGCCCCACTGACACGTGTCACTTGACTCTGATCGATCTCTGATTTTTCAATAAAAATTCGGCAGGGAGGTATTTTAAAATACCTCATTTTTTTTTTATTCCGAGTTGGGCCCTCTTTCCTCTCTTTATTTTCTTTTTATGTTCATTATCTAATTTCCATCTTTTATTAATTTTAATTTTAAGGTTAGTTACTATTTTTATATTTAATAATTTTTATTTTCCATCTTTTAACTTTATTTTTCTTTACATAATTTAGTTTAATTTGTTTTTATTTTATTTCGTATTAGATTTATTTTATTATTATTTTATTTATTTTTAATTAATTAGTGTCCAAAAAAAACAAAGTGTCAATAGGTCCAAAAATAAAATGTCCAAGGTCTAAAAATTTTTTCAAGTCAAGTGTCAACTTTAATATTCCTTTTTCAAAATTCACCATAATTGTCCATCATTTCCATTAAATCAATTTTCTTTTTTTCATCAAGATCCTCACCTATAAATAGAGTCCTCATTCCACACAATTTCACAAACCAAAAAGTTCTCTTGAGTTGTCAAAGCACTTTTCTCTCTTCTCCCTATTTTAGCTTGTGTTGACGAGCTTTTTTTTTTCTTCTCTCTCTTTTTTCTGTCCCTTCGGAATAAGTCCCTTCGGAATTTTGTCCCTTCGGTAACTTTTGTCCCTTCGGTTGTCCCTTTCTTTTTCTTTTCTTGCATTTTATTTCTTTTTAGCATTTTTGCATTTTATTTTATTTCAATTTAGCATTTTCATTATTGTTATTTATTTTCCAACAATTAGAATGTATTTAGGTCCAATGTAAATATAAATGAGAAAAGTGTGCGTGTGTGCGTCATTTTATTTCTTTACCGCCTTAGATATATCAAAAAATGCAAAAAAATTAGATTAGGGATTTTGTGGTGATCCAACGTCACTACAAAAATCCACGCGCTTTTATTTTTATTGCTCCGTTAGTTTAATTTTCATCTAATATTCCAAAAACAACAAAAACATGCAAATAATAAAAAATCACAAAAATATTTTCATAATAAACCTTGATTCCAAAATCAAGTGATCCTTTTTTATTTTTTATTTTTCTTAATCAAACTTTCAATCAATTTAATCATACCTTGAGTCCATTTTCTTTTAAATTAAAAAATACAAACCTAATCTTATTTACCACTTGGCTTTTCATTTAAAACTTTTTCAAAGCTAATAAAAAACACAAAACCAATCAAACGTCAATTTCTACCCCGAACTACGGGGTTTTGATCCCTCATGGATACGTAGGCAGAGGACCATGTCCTTCCAAATCATAAAAAATATAGATAATTAGGTTTTTATTTTTTCACTTTAATTCCTTTTTTCGCAAAAATAATAAACAAGTTATAGCACATTAATTAAATAAAATCAAGAGGTTCTCGTAGAGTACTACGGACATAAAGGGTGCTAACACCTTTCCTTTATGGAACTAACCCCCGAACCCTAAATCTTTTCAATATGGGGTGGTTTGAACTTTTTTCCCCTTTTTCAGTCGTGAAATAATTAGTGAGTCAAGAGCTAATCAAATAGCCTTGATCTCCGAAAAATGAAGCGACACTCATTCAAAAAGTCTCAAAAACAAAACAAAAAGAAACAAATCCAACAAAAAGAAGCAAACCCTCCTAAAACAGCAAGGAGGGAAGAAAAACAACTAAAGCATAGAAAATCTAGTAAAGACAATACCCTTAAAATTCCAAAGGATGCACTTCATGCTTGGTCCTTAAGGCAAGCACTAGTCTTGTTGTGTCTAGTTGAAACTCTGACATAACTGTTACCATCTAAGGTTTTAGCAGCATTCTTCCAGCCTTTCCTGCCTGGTTTAATAAAACCATCTACATGAGAATGTTGCAGAAGTACTGGTCAGCTTCCTTCCAATTGGCTAGGGTACCAGCTGTGTCTATATCACGCTCCAATGAGCTTTGACAATTGCTCTTGTGAGCCTCATGGTCAGTATCAGGTTCCAATTTTTCATCAGTAGTATCAGTGTCCTCATCCCCCAATACTTACTCAAGATTTTACCATCTTTCAAACATGCAGCAGACAAATTCTTAGGGCCAGCAGTGAAGTTAACCAAACTAACTTAAGTCAACATCAGTAGTATCGGTGTCTGACACTCGTACGACATATGTCAAATCAACTCAGTTCGGTGTCCCAAAAATTTATTATTATTTTTTGCTTTTACACTCCTTGAGTCAGTGTCTGATATTTGTATGAAGGTTATACGCATGTGTCAGAAAACTCAAACATGTATCTCAATATTTTTTTTTTGCTTCGACACACCTTGGACACATCCCAAACGTAGGGTCGGATCAGACAAGTGTACCAAATCATTTACCAAGTTTTTATAAAGTGACAAAGTAGAGTATCCTATTTACATCGATTGTCGTTTCATCCATACAATTTGTGTTACTTATTTTAATTAGTTAACGGTATAAAATAAAAGAAATAATGGTTAGAGATTGCAATTTTTATCTGTTTGCAACAAACCAAATTATCGGTTTTTGGTTGCAGAAAAGGAAACAACGGTTAGGACTCTTTGAATCGCTCGATGAACATGACAATTTATTGTTGTTGTTTCAATTGCTCCATCAACAGGACAATTTACTTCTTATACTTTTGTGTTTATTTGGTTGATTATTGTGTGCACCTCTATCACAATTATATATTTTATCACAATTTCTTATTTAGTCTTGAATCATATGTGAAATTATTTTTCAAGTTTAACTTGATTGTATTTGTTTAACCAATTTTTTTCTTCATAATTATGGTTAATTTGATTGATCTATACTTATATTTTTGCATATAATTTTCTTTTGAGAAAGTTCTATGACTTGTATGGTTATCATATATTTCTTTGTTTATTCTTGTCAAATTTTGGAAAGAATTTAACATTGAAGCATCCCTGAAGGATTGCTCAAACAATGAAGATATTTTATTATATAGTTCTCAAAGAACTATTTTTTCCTTTTAATATTATAGCATCCATGAAGGATTGCTCAATGAACGAATAATTTAATATCAAGCATTCGTAAAAGATTGCAAATGAAAAATATTGTGCTTTTTCTTTGGTATTCTCGATAAAGGTTTGTGGTGATTTCTTGAAGAACTAGATCTTTGTTAACATCTACTAAATTTATATTTTTAATATATTTTTTTTATTGAATTTTATTTAGTTAACACATTAGCATGTTTGATATTCTTCATAAATATTTGAAAAATTTCACATCAAGCATTTCCTGAAGGATTGCGCAAAAGAATTGTTCTTGATTATTATAAAAATCATGTGTAATATAATTCCTGAAGAACTAAATATATATGAAGATCAAAATAAGTGTCGATGAAGGATTAAAAAAAAAATATATCAAATTTTTAACACTGTTTATGATGTTTTGAGATATATATAGTTCCTGATGAACTAAATATTTAATATCAAGCATTCTCGAAGGATGACAAAAATCATGATGTTACTTGGTGTTGATAGATTTATGGTTGAAAATAAGATTTATTTTATCTTTTATAAAAAAAAGAAGGTATTGAAGTGTTACACATTATAAATGTAATGTAGTTTTTGAAGAATTAACTTGTTATTTTAAGAATCCTTGAAGGATCGCTTAAATAAAGAAGTGATCTTTTGATAATTGTTTATGAAAATTTGAAATATATCTCCCGAAGAACTAAAATTTAATACTAAATCATCCTTGAAGGATTGCAAAATTATGATTTTACTTCCTTATTGTTCATAGAGGTTTGTGGAAGAGTAGGTCATTTAGACTAAAGCATGGTAGCAAATTTTGTTGGTTTGACTGTCATAGTCGGTTTCTTCCTCTAGAACATCCATTTTGTCGTGATAGATACTCTTTTAGGAAGTCAAAAATGCTAAAGTCTTTACCACTACACCGACGTTCCAGGATAGAGATCCTAAATAGAGTGAATCGCCTAGATGATTTCAGTTTTGGTTTAACTTCACATAATAAGAGACAAGCATGATTTGGTAAAAAAACACAATTGGGTGAAGAAGAGCATATTTTGGGAATTGCCCTATTGGTCTACTAATCTAATAAGACATAATTTAGATGTCATGAATGTTGAAAAGAATGTTTTTAACACAGTTATGGATATAAAGGGAAAGACAAAGGACAATGCAAATGCATGAATAGATATGAAAAAAATATGCAAGCGTCCCTCCTTAGAGTTAATAGTCGAGAATGACAAGTACAAAAAACCGAAGGCAACTTATGCGTTAAATTATAATCAAAGGAAAATGGTGTGTGGATGGGTCAAACAATTGAAATTTCCGGATGGATATGTATCTAACATTGCACGCCATATCAATGTGGAAGAGGGAAAAATAAATGGAATGAAAAGTCATGACTGTCATGTTTTCATGCAAAGGTTGATTCCTTTGGCATTTCGTGATATGTTGCCAAAACCTATATGGAGGGCATTAACGGAACTTAGCTTGTTCTTTACAGAAATTTGTGCAAATGAGTTACGTGTTTCAGATATGGAGAATGCAGAGCTTGCCATTATTGAAATAGTTTGCCAAAATATATGTTTTTATAGTCATGCCACATTGTGTTTTATAATGTGTTCTCACTTTAATTATGCTCCAATTTCAGGTCTCAAGGTTGAAGTCTATCCCAAGAAGAAGATATGTATTTGACAGATTATACTAGACCTATGGATCAATACTTAAAAGTTGTAAAAATGTGTCCCTAGTTCATTTGAATATGAGTTTGTTGGTTATGTCGTTTTGGTTTTGTAATGATACTATGAAACTGCTTGATGGGTTTTTAATGAATGCTAAAGATATATAGTTTTGAGATTATATTTGATGCGATTAGTTTTTTTAATCATCCACAATAAAGAAACCTCTAAAATATATTTGATGTGAATACTTTTGTTTAATCTAGCCTAATAAATTTTGATTACAAATATAAAAAAAACAAAAAACAAAGTTTTATTGGAAAGGCATGTTGTAATTTATTAAAAAAAAATAAATACTAGAATGCTTGAAGTTTACTACGAAATTGCAAGGATCATGTTGCTACGAATTTAATGGGAAACCATTTAAGCAATATCCTACCGAAATATTTACGAATCATAAACTTCTGAACACTGTATTGCCACAAATTAGTTTGAAAATCACTAGGATTATATTTTTATTAAATACCAATCAGCCAGGAAATATTTTGCTAGATAATTTGCCGCCCAATCCATGGCACGGCCAGGATGACAGCTAAATCACAACTAAATAGTAGCTAAATGAGTTTTGCTAGAATTTATCTTCGTATTTGCTGCCAATTGTTTTGTAGCAAATCTGTGAATTTCTTGCAGTGAAAATCAATTGAATTCCAGATTTACTAATCATGGAATTTCACGTTTAGAGAGTATCTCAGCTCCAAATCAATTGAATATGAATGCAAAATCTGGTTTAACTTAATTTCTTCAAACAAAAATACAAATTATACGATTGGATGCATTGTTTTCGTAATCCTTTTCCTTACTATATATTATGATTCTAATTAATTATAATTTGATGCCTTGTCATTTACTATTTATTATGTTAGTAACTTGTTTATTATCGCTGTTAATTAGTATTATGTAAAAGTTTATCTGGCGTGTTTTTTTAATTAAGATTCTAATATATTAAAATGATATTGCATTAGGCATTTTAGTTAAATAAAGCTTTATCTATGAACCAATGCTTAATTAGCTGAAAAAATGAATTACCAGTTTAGTTTTGATAATTTTGAGAAGTCATAATTGATTGGATTTGATTTACAATCGATGGAAACATATAAGTGTCAGAACAAGAATTACCAGTTTCATCTAGCTACAAAATCATAAAAACACCAAAATTTGATAGTCTCACATTTTCTCATGCTTTATAAAATATGTTTGTAAATCTGAATTTTTACTTATCAAAGTTTGGGCACAATTGCCACACTCATGAATAGATTCAGATTGTTTTCCTGTCTTTTTTGTTTTCAAATCAAAGTTTCAACTGTTTTAGCCTTTTTAGGAACATATTTGGTGTGAATTGGGATAAAAACTCACACCAATAAACTTTGATGGGTAGAGCAAGGGTAAGCGGTAATCCATAACCAAAACAATAGCAAGCGATAACAACATATCTAACAACAATGTAAAGCAAAATCACAATTGAATTGAAGAACAACAATGTAACACACAATATTGTTTACCCAATTCGGTCCAATACCGTCCTACCTTGTGGAGAGAGCAACTCTTCGTTCTACTAATCATGAAACTAACTTTACACAATCATTCCAAAAGGGCTTACAAGAATAGTCTTCAAACTTAATTCTACTATTTTCTCAAATCTCTTCATATCCTCAAAAGGAACCAATCCTTAGCCTTTGTTTTTTTAAGGATTTACTCTTTCAGTAAACTCTAGTTTGACTCAATCTTACCTCTCATGTGTTTCCACCCCATGAATCCAGGCCGCGCATTTGTACGTAGGCGCAAAACAACAACCCAAAACATGTCTCCAGCATATCTCATATGCCTGAGCGTAAAACTGTACACAAGGGCACAAAATGGCAGAATCACCGGAAAATAGATTTTAAGTCACTTTTCAACAATACTAATATAAATTATTTTCTTACATGTCAAGGTTAAGTGAATGATTACGGGATAGCATAATATGCAATAACTATTGATAAATCATTCCCTTTCCTTATCTTGTGGAGTGTGGTGTGCATGAATAAAGCTTACTTGTATTTTAGGATTCGTTTGAGAATTTGGAGGGGAGAGGACGAGAAGACTTTGCGGGGTGAAAAATATGAGGAAAAATGTTTATTTTTTACTTAGAATATATGACATTTATTTTTTACTTAGAATATTTCATATTTATTTTACGTATTTTTTTTACAGTATTTGTTAGAATACGTGGCATTTATTTTTTACTTAGAATATTTCATGTTTATTTTATGTTTTTTTTTTTTTGACGGTGTTTGTTAGTTAGAATACGTGACATTTTTTTTTTCTTAGAATATTTCATGTTTATTTTATGTTTTTTTTAACAGTGTTTGTTGAAATACATGACATTTATTTTACGTATTTTTTTTAACGGTATTTATTAGAAAACGTGACATTTATTTTTTACTTACGGTGTTGGTGTGAATGAAACCGTTTTTATTTTCCATACACGAATAGACTTTTATTTGACTGTGTAGCATTAATTTTCAATTATTGGAAACTATAGAGAGCTGTCATGCAAGCAAAATCCTAGCTTAAGAAAGTGTTTTAAGCAAAGGGTGAGATTGTTACATGGAGGTGTCACATAGGTAAGTTCATTTTATATACAAATACATATATAGATATAGATAGATAGATCAATTCCAAATTAACTGAAAAAATTAATTACCAGTTTAGTTTTGATAATTTTGAGAAGTCATAATTGATTGGATTTGTTATTCAATCGATAGAAACATATAACTGTGAGAAAAAGAATTACCAGCTTAGGCTAGATACGGAACGAATAATGGGGATATAAGTATTTATCTAAAACTCATACCCAAACCTTTCTCGAATGTAGAAAATTAACTTATTATTCTTTTTATATAAATAGAAACTCAAACCATAAATCATTTCACTCATACTCTAAATCATTTCACTCACACAATCAAATTTTCAGTCTGACAAACAACACTCATTTCACTAAGTTCTCTCTCTTCTCGTTCCAAATCTCACACTCTTTATCTCTCTTCTCAATCACCAACAATAGTCACCGACCTCCAACATCTTTTTGCTGCATAATACATTACAACATTGCCAAGGAGTTTTATATTTATTAGGGACGAAGGTAGTATACCCTTTTTAAAGTTATTATGAGCCACTTTGAAAAAAAATTGTATAAAATTATAAGCCGATTTACAATATCCATGAAACATTAATGTTACTTATTCTATTATACTTATAATTATTTATCACTCTATCATCTTTTCTATTATACCATTAATGATTTCAATATGCTTGACTCTTGAATGTAGAATTGGATTCTTTGACAAACAAATAATAGCAGTATTATCACAATAAATGGAAACACTGTTAGCATTAATCTGATAGTCTTCCAACTGATATATCATCCAAAGTAGTTGTGTACAACAACTTGCAGCTGAGATGTATTCTGCTTCTGCTGTAGACATAACAATAGTTGCTTGTCTTTTGCGAGCCCATGATATCAGATTATCACCCAGGAACTAGCAGTTTCCACTGGTTGGTTTTCTTTCAATCCTGTCACCAGCATCACAAAATCCAACCAACTGATAATCTAATGATTTCCTATAGAGAAGTCCAAGATTAGTTGTTCCTTTCAAATACCTGAAGATTCTCTTAACAGCAGTTAAATGAGATTCTCTAGGATCTTATTGGAATCTTGCACACAAGCATACACTGAATAAAATATCTGACCTAGATGTAGTGAGGTATAACAAAGAACCAATCATACCTCTATACAGCTTCTGGTCTACCTTTGTTCCAGTATCTGCACAACAATAATATTTTTCTTAAGAGTCCTTCTAAAGAGTGTTGTGTCAACTTGACCTCTTTTAAAATCATTTTTAATTAAGAAATTACTCAGTCTATAATTCCAAGCTCTGGGAGCTTGTTTCAAGTCATATAGTGATTTCTTTAATTTATAAACATGGTCAGGATGCTTAAGATCCTCAAAACCAGGAGGTTGCTTGACAAATGTAACGCCCTCTTTGAATTATTTGTTTTGTTTAATTGTTTAATTGAGTCTAGAATTTATTAAGAAGAGTTTAGAATATATTATATGATTATATGATTTATTAGGTAGCTTATTGTATTATTTAATAGAATAAGATTTGAAAATAAAATAATATTGAGTTTAAGGGTTGTTATGAGATTTAAGAGAGTTTTGGGGAGAAAGAGAAATAAGATAAAATAGAATAAAGGGTTATAAATAGGAGAAACCTAGTTTAGAAAAAAGAAAACATAACGTACGATCAATTTTGGAAAAAAGGGAGAAAAAACCAAGAGAAGGGAGAAAGATCTAGAAAGCGGCGATTTTGAGTTATAAGGTAAGGGTGAGACTAACATTCAATAATCTTAAGTCATTAATTCTGAAAATTGGATTTAACATGTTGTAGGTTTTAGTTTTTGAGAATTTGAGAATTAGGGTTAAAAGTGATTATTTGATGATTTTCTAAAATAATATTTTGGGTCAAGTTTTATATGATTTTGAGTCTCTTTTGAAGTATACAAATGTTTAGACAAACTTTGGGATCAAATTTGGGCATATGGAAGTTAAAATTGGAATTTTGGGGTGAAAAATGGGTTTTTCCCGAGTTGTTATCTGACAGCATGTCCTGTTTCATGTTCTTGCGTCTTTTTCACACGTTTCTGTTTTGAATTAGCCTTTGGTGTAAACATTAAAGTTGCAGATAATTGTGTTAGCTTTCCAGTGGCGTCGGTGTGACTTGAAAATGATTTTTGGTTTAGGAGTTATGATGCAAATACTCAAAGGAGGTCTTAATGAATTTTTATGAATTTCAGCACAACTTTGTCCGAATTTGAAATGAAAACTGGTATTCATTGGTACAGAATTGGTCTTAGGTGTAAACACGAAAGTTGTAGGTATGAATGTTAGCTTTCTAATGCCGTTGGTTTGACTTCAAAAGGATTTATAGAACTTGAGTTATAGTCAAATTACTGCACGTAGGTCACAGTGAATAATTGAATATGATTGATGAATTAGTATATGAATGTATATGTTGTGAATACGATATTGTCCATGATTGATGAAGTGTTATATGTATATATGATGTTTTAAGATGTTGATTATTATTTGATGTTGTTATATTGTGATATAATTGTATATGCATTACTTGAATTATATGTGAATAATTGAGACGTTATTGACTTGCATTTGATATTATTATGTCATGCTGTTTTTGTATACTGTTGTGTTGCTGTTGTTATTTAACTAAGCTGCATGAGTTGGTCTAAGTTGATTAAGATGATGAAGTTCCAAATTATTGGATTATTTAACTAAGCTGCATGGGTCGGTCTAAGTTGATTACGACGTGTCATGTTTTAATTTGTTGTTTGTAAGGATGATAGGTTAGGTTCGTTCCTAAACAAGAATTTCTCTCTAGAAAAAACCTTCTAGTATAATAAAATGATATAGAATTTTTCTATTCACACCCCGGATATTTTTAGTTACACCCAAATTTTCTTAAAAGCTTTTTATAATACCAAAATTGTCCTTTTATATAAATTCTCTCAGAACCTTGATTCCATTCATTGTCACTCTAAAATTTCACTATATCTTTCACCAACAAACAATCAAACAATCCTGATGTTCAATCAATCTTTATGGAAGATTAGTTTCAATTTTCTTCTTCTTGTTCAATTGCATTGTACGACGGTTTCAATTTACATGTTAAGGTTAACTTAAATTCAGTTTAAAGAAAACTCCACTAAATTTCACTATCTTTTTAGTTACGCTTAAAGATGATTTATTAAAGAAAAGATATCGCGATGAAACATGTGAATGATAAATATTTATTTGAGATTACAAGTTGAGTATTTGAAGGATTACAATCTTTTAAATCATGAAACTTATATAGCGAAGTGCTAAAATGGTTATATATGAGAAAATCTAATTTGTTGTACACTTGAATGGTTGTAACGTCATTAGCTGTAGACAATGATTGTCTGAGAACTTGAGTAAATAATGAAGAACAAATTGGTCCTAAAGTACCATATTTTAGTTCAATTGAGGGGCAATAATGCACCTTTATAATTATTCGTATTATCATATATATTATTTATTTTAGATATGCATGTTATTTGTTTGTGCTTCAACATTGTTTTTGATTGAGTTATATTTTTCAACACAAAAAAGAAACTTGTGGTTTGTCTTCAAGAAGAATGAATGCAACAATCTTTTATGAGTATAATATCATCTACATTGCTCAGTTGAAAGGATGGTACATTAAGGGAGATGGAAGAAAAGAATGTTTTGCAAAGTTCTTTTTCACAGACGATCTTCGTAAGAGTGGTGATCTAAACATACAACAAATTTGTTCGTGTGATAATCATGAATACTTTTTACAAAGTAACTCCCAAGAATTTTTTTTGAGCAACTGGCACAAAAGATTAGTATTGTTCGTCTCATAGGTGATTGTTTAGTTGAGGGAAATAAATAAATATATTCTGCAATCTTTTTTCCTTTACCATTGATTTTATCCCATTGAGTTTTTTCGGTAAGGTTTTTAACGAGGAAGATATCGGATATTGTACTCTTTTTCCCTCACTAGGATTATTTTTTCCTACAAGGTTATTTTTTTTCTTAGTAAAGTATTAATGAGGCATATCATGATCAACATCCAAGGGGGAGTGTTATGAAAAATAAACTTAAGGATGAACATCCACTAAGTTTATTATTCATGAGAAAATTATATAATTATAATACTAATACTATAGAGAAAACGAGGTTGAATGAGTGTGAGGGAAGTAATAAGGATGTACAAATATATATAATCGCACGTAATGTACTATTGTGTAAAGTGTTAGATATATGTGTAGAAATGGGATTCATTTTAAATCATAAAAAAAAGTCAGCCATATTCAAATTGTTGAGTGTACCATAGAATTTGTCTAAAAAAATAAAGATGAAAATAACATATTCATTCATTATTAAAACAACGTACATAGAGCACAAGAAACCTGTGCGATACACAAAACACACACATGCAATAATCAAAGCTTTTTTGGGTCTTATTTAGAAGATGTATCAAACTACAGCAAGGAACGACATAGCTATCCCTTAGTTTGATAAATGACCCGAATAATAAAACATATAGATAGTGGATATGATAAGTTTAATTATTAGTGAGGATATCCAGTGCAATTTTCTCATAGTCATTAGCATTCCAAATGAAAATGCCACTGAGTGATTTATGCTTAATCAGATTGGTGCAAGTCTGAACGAAGACATCTAGTGGAACATTACCTCCGTCACGAGGATCGGTGCTTGCTCCTACTAGGAGTTTTTCAAGAGCGTATTCCCTTGCGAGACTAAGAAAGAGGCTTAAAAACTCATTCTCTGTGGGGATAGGCTGCATGTAGAATTGGTAGTCAACCCAATTAATATCGTCAGCGTGTGCCGAGTAGAGTAGCTTGTAGTAATTGTCATTTGCATGGGATGGAGCAATGGATACCACATCGATACCTACTTCATTCTTGAGTCTATTTATAACGTCCCCAACGTAGTTGGAGAAATCATTTTCATCATTGGTATTGATGTGCTCATAGTTAATATCAATGCCAGCAAAGATGTCATTGTATTGTTTGATGATCGTTTTGAGCGAATCGACGGCATTATCACACCAGTAATTTTTTTCAATAGGAGAGAATGGATATTTAGTACCACGACCACCAATGCTAAATACCAGCTTGACATTGGGACACTTCTGCTTGATATCCTTCACACTTTGTATACCGCATATATCAAGATCCCAATCGGCAGAGAAACTTCCGGTGCCTTTTCCATCTTCGTTGTAAGTCTCATGGGCAAAGGCCAAAATGATATGGAATTCAGCGATTTTGTAGTTGTCAATATCAGGGAATTTAAAAGGTTTTGGGTATGGTTTCACGCCAATGTATTCTCGAAAAATGACTCGATCAACAGCATTGTTATCGATGATGGGATGAGACATTGTGAAAGTTGAAATTTGGAGGAGTGACTACACTTAATTTCTTGGTTTAGATTTGGTTGTGGTTGGGCTTGTTGGAATGAATGTCCAACTCTTGATGCCCTTTTATAAGGTTTAGGTATCGTGTCATGTGCATCTGTCTAATAATTGGAGAAATATGCATATACTGTATAGCCTATATTAATGATTAAAAAAAATATATACAATATATATTAATGATGTCATCTGCATTTGTCATACCATTACATCTTATGTTTATCTAATCATTTTTAATTTCCATCGATCAATCGTGGAGAATTATGCATCCAAATTTCCTCTCTATATATTAATTAATTTAATTTCCTCTATATATATTAATTGATGATTTGTTGAATTGTGACTTATTGATTGTATGGATTTAAGTATTTGATAATAATAATGTTGGTGAAAAACATAGTTGGTGAGTTATGCATTGTCGAGTCTTTACTTGAAGTCCATGCATTCATAGTCATTTTGAGGTGAATTGAAGAATGTAATTGGTGATGTTTATTACATAACTTATGCATAATATAATTGGTGATGTTTATTATGTTTGTGGATTCATTAGCGATAAAATTATCTTCGGAATCCTATTGCTACCATATGCATCTAGAAGAGTTTAGAACATTGCATGCACTTATAATTGGTGAGTCGTATCATACTTGGATATGTGAATTGGTGTTTATGTGCATGAGTGAAACTTGGTGAACGTTGTGGATACTCGAAATATGTTAATTGTATGCATTGCTTGATTATGATTCAATACTTAATGATTTATAATGATTTGGAGTTTATTAATCATTTGAAATTAAATATGTCATTTTACTTTCATTTGATTATATTTTATTTGTGGAATGTTATATAACCCTCAGTGGTCATTTGGTTGACTATCTGCCTATTTGTATGAATGGGTAGACGGTGTGCTGATGGACGGTTTCAGTTCTTGCAAGTGTATCATATCGTTTACAAAGTAATAAAGTGATACGTAGAGTATCGTATCAACAGGGATTGTCATTTCGTCCAAACAATTCTCGTTAGATATTTATATAAGTTGACGATATAAAAGATAAAGGGTTAGAAAGTCTTGCAATTTTTATCTGCTTGCAATAGAGCAAGTAACCTGTTTTTGGTTTTAGAAATATAAGCAGCCGTTAGGATTCTTCGAATCCCCATGTCTATATTGTTGGATATATTAAAAAAACTCTAATATCGCGTTTATTTATCTTACGTAGACTATACAAGTGATGAGGCTATCTGGACTTTACTAACCGACTTTGGTTTATCCCTCCGATGGCTAAATGCACCTGCTCATCGCATGGTGATCCTTACGTGCAAGGTCTTTCTAATTCAAACGTAATTGAAACATAAACTTAAATTAGCTTTCAAGTGTTTCCCAAGGAAATGAAGGCCAAGGTTCCCTTAGGGATGCCCATCAATGAATCTTAGGACACTCATAGCACACTCTCTCTACGCTTACTTAGTAGTTTTACAAACAGGCAGCCCTAATCTACGTCTACCTTACTAAGGGTTTCAAGAGAATGGTTATATTAGTCTACATCTTATTTCCTTCAGCAAGGCACTTCTTTCCCTAATTACTAACCAGTTAATTCCTAAGTTTGATAGGACCCCACCTAGTCTTAATAGTTTCACACTTACTAAGAACCTACGTCTAGGGTCAACAATCTTTTCAGTATCTTTGGTTAGTTAATATTCACTTACTTCCAAGATAGATAGTTATCAGTAAAAGGATATAAATATCAAGACATAAACATCTAGTTAGTGATAGCAATATTAGGCTCTGTCATAACCTAAGTACCTAATCTAGGGTTGCACTTATCACATAAATAAAATACTTCCTAATAAAACTTAATAGCAAACAAAAAAAAAATGTAAACAACATTAAATAAATATCCAATAAAAATAAACAGAGGTTTATCTTAGAACTCCAACCTCAAAAGAATTAGTTACACATGGTAACTAAAAACAAATTACTAAAGATAAAAACATACCCTAGAAAATCAAGGAGAAGATATATTCTCTCCCGAAGCTCCAAAGCAGCCTTCCTCTTGAACTTCCTCAGTTGCGAACGAGAAATATTGAATGAGGAAGACTAGTATTTATAGTGGAGATTTCTAACTGGGTTTGGATTAAAAACGTGGGCTAAACCCATAAAAACGAATAAAATTACGACTGCGCCCCTCGCATTAAACATGCTTGGGGCGCATATGCCATGCCCTAGGCACATATAATGCAAATTTTCATGTGCCTTAGGCGCATGCAATATGCCCTAGGTGCATATTGCACCTTTTCCATGCCATAGGCGATCGAATGGTAATGCATTTTCATGCCCTAGGCGCATGCTTGTGTGCTTCTAGGCCCAATTTTTTCGATCGTTGTCCTTTTTAGGTCTTTGTCTTCAAATAATTTACCTTCGAACTTGGGAACATAATGCCTCCTTATTTAAAGTCTCCTGAGGCCTTTTGAATCTTCATTCTTGGTCTTCCCAAAGTTTTGACAATTCTTCAGATGTTCTTGATTTGCCGATTTGCATGATTTCTTCGTGAATTACTTCAAAAACCCCTTAAAATTGCTATGTTTTGGGAAAACTAGAATTACAGACTCAAATATAGACAACTTTACAAAAGTCCTAAAATCATAGGCAATCGTCCTAATACTCCTCCTTTTTGCTGCTAAAACCTACTAAAATTGATTGAAAAACATAAGTGAGATTGACACCACATATTCACCCTAAACCTTAAGGCATTATGTATACGGGTCATATCACTTAAACATTGCTCGATATCTACTTTTGCATCCAATCTGAAACTTTAAACCACACTTACAGATCAACATCTCCGCTTCAAGTATGAGACTCTCCGCATTCGTGACTACATCCCGAAAAAATTTCGAACCAAAACAGGTTTCCGCCATCGGCCAGAGTGCAATCCTCCGAGGGGGAATGATATCACGTTTTCACCAAACATTTAAGATATTGAAATATGAGTCTTCTCACTTATATGTTGCTCAATCTTCACTATTCTATATTGTGTTGGACTGTAACTAACACTTGATACAACACAATATTTTCTCTCTTAAGTATGTCTAAATTATAGCTCGTGCTTGGCACGAATGTCCATACTAATAGGATGTAAATTAAGTAGCCATTTTCAAATGTGACAATCGGTGTAAACCTTTGATAAAAAAAGTATGAATAATATTTCCTTTAAAACTATTATAATTGATATAACAATGATAACAACAATAAATATATATATAGCAAGTCATGAACCAAAAGAGTCGAACAACATATATCTCAAGTTTAACTCATTTATTTAACGAACTTAATTTTGAATTCAAGTTCGACTCATTTGGTTCATGAATTAAGTTCAATGAATTATTTATCGAACCGAATCTCGAACTATTTTCGAGCTAGTTCGGTTCATTGTCAGTCCTAACTGGAACGCCAATTTAAGTCTATGTTTCAATTACCTTTGAATTAACAAGACCCCGCACATAAAGATTATCGTGCGTCGAAGCAAAAAAAATAATAATTTAGATACATGTTTGAGTTTTTGACACATGTTGTATGGCCATCATACAAATATCAGACACTGATTTAAGGAGTGTAAAAGAAAAAATTAATAATAAATTTTTGGGACATCGAACTGAGTTGATCTGACATATGTCATATGAGTGTCAGACACTGAACTTAATATAAATATATTAAGTTAATATAAATATATTAAGTTAGTTTAGTGACTAAAGTGAAGGAGTTTATCAGCGATAATAAAGTTGATGACGGGATAACAGTAGCATCATTCTCCAACGGTGCAAGCCATATGTTCGCTTGATGCTGATCTCAGGTCTCCGCGTTCACACTATGGGAAAATGTAGATGTGAAAATGCATTTTCATACAAGGACATGGAGGTGTTGGTTGGCAAGGTACCGAGTAGTTGAGTGAAAATTTATTGTGGATGATGGCATACAGTTAGCATGAATGAATATTGGACAATCATGAAAGATGAACATATCATTTGGGATAATTTTTTTGGACAACATTTGTCTAATAACTTTTAGAATAGCATTTGTCTAATAATATTTTCCATCGTGGAGAAATATGCACATATATAGTATAGTATATATTATTAAAACACCAAAGAATAAGAAAGCGATATAAATATATATAGTACCGTTCATAAAGTTTTACGGGTCTTAAACATAATATGAGAAAATGAGCTCCTTATATAATACATTATAATTTTTTTGGCTCATTGTGGTGCTTTAATTAGCTATTCATTTCGTTTTTTTATTTCGCTTTTCATTACCAAATTTTTTCTTAGGCAACATCTGAAAATAAATCAAACACTTCATAGACATCAAACCAAAATAAAATACCGTAGAAGTAGAAAACAATAACACTTGCGAAGTTGACTGAAATTTCAGCACCTCAAAACATCGTATGTCAAATGTAGCTATTGACAACAAGAATAACAAAATAAAACAAAAATGCTGAGTGGGCCACATGATCCCAAATGCGTCCCACATCGGTTTCATAATTATGAATGCGTCTCGCATGATCTTGTATTATCAAATTCAAATTTGCAATCATTTCAATCAATTCAAGAAATTTGACATTACTATATTGATATAATTTATTTTTTTGGAATCTTTGAAAGACTATATATATTAAGATTAATTTCTCAGGTAGGCTCATTTTCAACTAAAATAGAATTTGTTTTGTTATGAAAATAATCTCAATTTCTAGGATAATAAGGATTTGTTTGGTAAAAATAGAGGATGACTGATAAGCTAGCGATAGCTTATAGGTGATGACTTATAGGTGATTGCTTATTTCTTGGAAAATACATTGTATTAAGTAGGATAAAAGTGTTTAGACCAAAGAAAAACGGGGGGTGGGTGGGTTAAGAATTAGGAATTTGAGATTCTTTAACCTAGTCCTTCTTGGTAAATGGTGGTGGAGAGTGAAGATACATACCGATTAATATTGAAATTGGTTCTAAAGCAAAAATATGGTCATAGATTGGAGATGATAAATAAGAATACTTCTCTGTGGTGGAGAGATTTGAAGTCTTGTGTTAGTTTATTGGGTAGGAGTGGGGTAGGTTGGTTTGATAAGAATTTAAGAAAAGAAGTTGGAGACGGGAAAAACGCTAGATTTTGGTCGGGCACATGAGAGGAATGATACATTTTACTGGCATGTAAAAAACTCTAAGGCCTACGGTCTGCCATATGCTTTAATCTCGAATCTGGCCTTCTGCTAGCCTGATATGGTCTGCTTTTCCAAGATTAATTGTGGGTAGTGTGCATTCTTGAATGTTGTTACGTATACGTGGTGCCTGTTTTGGACTTGATCTCCCATTCCATGGGATTCTTCATTGTTTTGTATAAATCCACATTTATTTAGATGTACCATTTTTCCTAACAAATCCACAAGTTTAAATTCAACAACAAAGTTAATGTATTAAAAACAAAATATATTTATTATTGTTGGTCCGACGACAGTTTAATGTCAATAATTTAGAGTGTTAGAAACAACACTGGAAAACCATTGTTTTGGAACATGCTTGGAACACGAGAAAGTCTTATCCAAACAATACATTTTTTTGAGAGTAAGGGAAGCTAAGGGCATTATCCTTTTTAGAATAAGGGCAACAAACAGATAAGTGATTTTATACTTACTTGAATTTTTTTTTTTTTTTTTTTAAGAAACTACTAATGAAAAGTTAAAACTTTAAATTAAAGCATTGAATATATGAATATTCTCACTTATATAATGTTGTAGAACCTTTTTTTCATGGAATGTAGAACTCTTAAGAAGTAAGTTTTAAACCCTATCTGCACTCACACAACAACAGATTACTACAACCTTCTCTCTAATTTTTCCCAAAACTGGTGTGTAAAGAGTACTGTCACTATCACACGAAGCTACTAGCTTATGACGTGGTAACTACTAGCTTAAATGCAATATGTGTGGGGAAGACGAAGACCAAAAGAAGTCTACTCTTTTGTACTCCTCCATCATCTTAACAAAGGCATGCGATTATATCTGTTTATTTGGCCGTACACAATAGTAATAAAGATATTATTTTATTATTGTTACAATTTAAAACATAGGATAAGATAGGTTGGATCAGATGCAACAATATTTGTACCCTTTAAAAGCTATATTATTCAATGTGTATATACACCACTATAGTCCTTGTATGAAAATGCATTTTCACATCTGCATTTTCCCATATTGTAAATGGGGAGACCTAAGAAATTTTAAGTTTTGAATGTGGATTCCTAATTTCAGTATCCCGAATTCATATCCTGATAGTATTTGATAAATATTTTTTTATAAATAAAAATAGGGCCCATTTGTTACATATTGTAAATAATTAATTTGATAACCAATAATTTAGAAATTAATTTTTATTGAACTTACTCAGGACAACTTCTTATTTGATCTTGTTTTTAATTTTGTTCTTATAAAGATCTTTTCACTTCACTATCTGTTGGGTATTTGTATTATGCACAACAATTTTAGCAGTGTTTTGGCACTATCAAAACGTTGTTAAATTTTTTTTTATTTTCAAATCTTCACTCCTTTATATAGAGATATGTTCTTAATTGTCGTTATTCAACTAAACTCGTGGGTAGTGTGCATTCTTGAATGTCGTTGCGTATACGTGGTGTTCGTTTTTGTCTTGATCCCCCATCCATGGCATTCTTCATTGTTTTGTATCAATCCACTCGAAGTTACTAGCTTATGACGTCGTAGCTAGTAGCTTAAATGCAATACGTGTGGGGCAGACGAAGACCAATGGAAGTCTACTCTTTTGTACTCCTCCATCATCTTAACAAAAGGAATGTGCTTATATCTGTTTATTTGGGCGTACACAATAGTAATAAAGATATTATTTTATTATTTATTACAATTACAATTTAAAACATAGGAAGATAGGTTGAATCACATGCAATAATTTTTCGAGCAATGATATACCAACAACCATTTGCTTACAGCTTTTATGACAACCTCATTTTTCTTTCTTTTTATTGGTCAAAAATAATAAAGAGAGAAAAATGAAGAGAGAGAGAGTGAGAATATAATGTGAGTTTGAGAGATAAAGTTGTTTAAAAGTTATCACAAAATAATTGTACAAATATCATTTCTCTAATTTTTCTACCCTTGAAAGCTATATTATTAAATGTGTATATTCACCACTATAGTCCTTGTATGAAAATGCATTTTCACATATGCCCATACTGTAAATGGGGAGACCTGAGATCATCATCAAGCATTGACTCAGACACGCGGCTTGCACTGCAGAAGAAAGATGTTACTATTATCCTCAATTATTGTTCGTAATTACTAATTGTTTGCTGTTTTAAGAAGGTAAAATGAAATATATTAATCAAAAATCTTAGTCTTTTTAGCACAAGTATAAAAAAAAAAGCTAAGGAATAAAAATATTTGTTACATCAGCAAACTAATAATCGAAGCAATAAAGCCACAATGAAGGCACGCATAAAAAACAAAAATGAAATTGTTGTTAAATGAGAAGTCCCAAACAAAGAAGAGGATTTATCCACCATGTATGGTAATTGAAAACAAAACTCAGATGATTCGCCTTTAAATGCCAGCAGAAGGAAAGAAGCGTAATTATTGATTTATGCTGAGGGTGAGATCCAATCCCTCAACTTCATTATCACTAATAAACTCCTTTACTTTAGTAACCAAACCAACTCTTACACACACACACACCACTCTTTTTATTGCGTCAACTTTTGAAAATTATGAAAGGTTTTTTTTTTCTTTATGAATTTTTTATTTTGATTCAAACTAAAAATATAAATGTTTGTTGCTTTCAACTTATAACAAACCATTTTGAAAATTATGAACGGCTTCTTTTATGATTTTTTATTTTGATTAAAACTAAAAATATAAATATTTGTTACTTTCAAATTATAACAAATCAAACTAACCATGATTATCTATTTCAATGACACCAACAATATAACAAAAAAATATAATCTAAATTGTTTTTTTTTTTAAAGACACCAACAACAATACTTTTTATAGACAAAGTTAAGAAAATAATCTCTTTCAGCTCTTTTGAGCTGACATTTTTTCTTTTCGAAAATGCCATCAATTTTCAATACAAATAACACATGCAACAAATAGATAAGAATACATTTGAATATTAAAAAAAATGTAGCAAACACGATATGAATATATAAACGTATATATATTTTTTTCCTTTATTATTTAAAAAGTGTAACAAACTAGATGAGTATAATTATATACATGTACTGTTAATTTAGACTAACCTAAAAACATCAAGGTCTAGTTAGGAAGTGTAAATCTTTTCATTTTGACAAAAAATCTGTTGAAACAAAATGTGTTTTACAATAAACCTTAATGAGTTTTGATGATAACAAGGTATTAAAAATTGTCAATTGGTTATTGCTAATATTTGTTCAAGTGTACAGGACCATAGGCAAAGTTGATCAATTCAATAGGTCTTGGAAGAACAAAAGAGAGCAAAGGAACCATCAAGAAGATGAACCTAAAGCATCTGAAGAAAACTGCGTATGAAGTTTTGAAGTGTTTCTGAAGTTTCAAGTGTCTCTGAAGTAATGACGTCATCAGAAGCAGAAGTCATCAGAAGCAAAGTTCAGAAGCAGAAGTCATCAGAAGCTATATCATCACCAGAAGCTTCAGTTGATCTATAAGAGGATTCAACCTGAAGACTCTAAGAGGTGTCTATTGGATTTAAACTCGTCTAAAAGAGCGAAAGACAAAGAAGGAGGTGCCAACGTTCATTTGAAAAGCACTGGGTGCTTGTCCTTCATTGAAGAGTTGATAAAGTACAAGTGTACAACCACTACCTCCACTACTCTGCTTGTGTTTACGCTACAAGACAAGACAACAGCTCTGCCTGCAGAAATGTTCCTTCAAGATAGGAATGGATTTGAACTTGATCCTTCATAGGACTACATCCAAATCAGGAAAAAGATTACTGGTGAAAGATCAAAGGTTCTCAACGACTCTTTAGACGTGCTTAAGATCTCAACGTCTCTCTACACACCCTTATTTAAAGGAATGAAGACTTGAAGATCTGTAGAGACATCACAACAAGTTAAAAGCGCCCAAACTCTGCCAAATTTGTTTCACATAAGCACTTTGAATTTCTGTACTTATTTGATATATCTTAGAAATTCTTAAGTCTATAGTCTTTCCTTGTATTGTATTGTGAACACCACTGATTGTATATCAAGTGTTCAAACTCAAACAATTTTCTGTGTAATTCTGTTTGATTAGAAGTCTCTTGCTTTAGTGCTTGAGCATAGGAAGTCTCTTGCCTGTGTGCTTGAGCATTTGAGAAGTTTCATACTAGGTAGTATTGAGCAGTTGTAATCTGTGTGATTATTTCTTAGTGGAAATCTCCTTGGAAGTGCAAGGGGACTGGACTACTTCAAATTTTTGGAAGGAACCAGGATAACTGCTTGTGTCTCTCTTTCTTTTCGCTCTACTATGTTTTTATTCCGCTGCATATCAGATTCTGAACATCACATCAGAAGCACTCTCAAACAGATTCTGAAGTGATATCAGAAGAAGATATTTTAAGAGAAAAAGAAAATACAATTCAATCCCCCTTCTTGTGTTTTTTCACCTTCAAAATCCACTTGCACTCATTCAAACCAATTTAAAATAAATGATAGTGTAATAAATTGCAGGCAATTTTTTTATTAAAACAATCGAAAAATTGTTTCTTAAATTTACGAAAATAACCTTCCATTTAAAATTTGTTTGAAAAGTAACAAGTGGGTATTTTTGTTCAAATGAAAATGTGAACATTTTCTAATAGATTACACTTGTGGGACATAATGTCACATGATATTGGCCAATTCAATTGTGACACGTGACAATATTTTTTTTAAAACATAAAAAGATGTGAAAGAGTGAGAAAATAGTTGAATTATCTTAAGTGTTACAATTGGATTGACCAATGTCATGTGACATTCTTGTCTTAATGACAAATGTGAAATCCCTCTTAGACCTTAATGTTATTCGACCAACTTAAAAACATTAAGGTCTAAGTTAGAAAGTGTGCACACTTTATTTGAACAAAAAATCAACATATCTCATTCAAACCATTTTAAAATAAAGGATAATTTAGTAAATTGCACTCAACTTTTCTTTTTCAAATTTCAATTAAACGTTCCAAAAGCTTGTTCCCAAATTTACAAAAATAATCTTCTCTTTAAAATTTATTTGGATGGTAATAAGTGGGTCTTTTTGTTCAAATAAAAATATTACAAATTTTGTCGATAATAATATTTTTGGCACATTATTAAGAACAACCAATATTTTTATAGGGAGGATGTATATAGAAATCTTTGCTATACATAGCAAATTGGATCAAATGGCCCCAAAACATTAACAGCCTACAACCTAGCTTTTCATTATGTTAATGTGTGGGGCCTTTCGGTGAACTTAGCTATATATACCCCGAAAATCATATATTTCTATATACACCCCCAAATTAAAAAAAATGGGCCCGTATCGGCATGGGCCCTAGGCCGTCGCACCCTCAGCCTATGCCTAGGGTCAGCCCTGAATACATCAGAAACAAAATGCAGTTTTTTGCAGTTTCGATTTGATTTGGTTCAATTTGCGGGGTTTTTTTTTATTGAATTTGTTCGATTTTGAACACCCCTATTCACAAGTAGCAATATCATTGGAGATACACCCCTATTAATAAGAATTAATTTTGTAATATCATTCATAACTTTTGTTTTCAATACAAAATTAACTACATTTATGTGAAACTATCAAAACGACTTATAATAAAATACGTAAGCGATAAATCATAAAGTTTATCTCAACTGAAAATGTCAAAATTGTTAGGTTAAATTTTTTCATTTGAATTTGAACTCAGGACCTTTGTATTGTGTGAGTTTCAAGTGGCCTTTACCACTTTATCTACGGATCAACGAAAAAATTACATAGGTAATATTTTTTTCGATTGTTGGAGAAATAAGCAACAAATCAATCAGACGAAAGGTCAAACGAGATCAGCTTCAAATATTTATATTTAGCAATCGAATTGAGATTTCTCCCTCTGGTCTTAAATGTATGCAATTTTCCATTTTTTAGATTTATTTAATAAATGATGTATGTGATCTATTAAACCACATACATCATTTATTAAATGAACCTATAAAATAAAAAGTTGGTTACATTTGAGATCGGAGGGGTAGGATATAATATCTAATATAATAAAAGAGAGTAAATGTTACAAAAGTGTGTTAAAATAAGTTATGTTAGCATGCTAGTCACTAGAGGAATCACTATTGTGTAGTTGGAATAGTTGGTGTGTTGACTTAAAGAGTTTTTCTCTTTGACAAGTGCTTTAAATATTTTCAATGCACACCGGCTATTTAATGTATACTCCCTCCAGCTATTTAAAGTGTGTTAAAATGTAAATTAGGAATTCATTTCGGGGAGAGTATAGTATATATTAATGATTAAAAAAAGACAATGCTAACCAGTGTTTTAACGATAATGGTTAAACATCTAAAACAAGTAATTTTTTGTGGAAAAGTTGTGCAATCGTTACTTTACCAAAAGTGACATCTTATATTTTCAAGACAAAATTCTATTTGTAGATTCCTTAACCATTGCTCTCAAGGTACTAGATAGCAAGACCCTTCAAAAAATATACAATATATATTAATAAAACTGCAAAGAATAAGGAAGGTCAACGAGATCTAAAACTCTTTTGAATAATATTTGCATAAATGATTGCATTCGGGGTTTAAGGGTGTTATACTAATCACATGTTGCATAATCTGGAGACGACTATGAACAAAGCGCGTCTATATAAGGGTGAACTTGCTTCACCCTCAAGGTACACATCACTTTTCACAACACTTTATACACACTCTTTCTCAGTTCCATTACTGACTTAAGCGTCAGAGTGCTATCGTGTTTGTAGGCACCTTTCATTCCACCGCGAAGCCTCATTGCCACCGTACCGAAAGTCATTACCATCACACTCACACCATAGCTCTCTTTGTCGCTGTTGCCACTCAATTGTTCTCACCGGACAAATCAATACCCAAATTCAATTCTCGTTGCAGACTTAAAGATCTTATTGAGTGGATAATATGTAGGTATAGTTGTTAACTCTTGTTGTTCAACTCGCATATAACTAAATGGTACTTACTTAATTCTTACTTTTCAAATGTATACTTTGGTCATTCTTGACATGATTTTGCCCTGATGACAAGAATTACCAAAGTAAAAATGTATCAACTCGCATATATTAGCTTTTGTTTCATTTTGTCTTTTAAATTGCAAATACTACACTTCAGTATAAAACGTTAAATACTTTGATCATTTTAGTCACTATAAGAGAGTAAAATTTATAACTTTTATAACTTAAGAAACCAAAATAAATAAATATAGCGTTGAAGTTCGTGCACAAACAATAAATTTATATAACCAAATAAAATGGCTTCCTTGTAAAAAACAAAATTCTGACTCCGCCATTGGTACAACCCAAAATAAAAAAGTCATGGATGTCGTCGACCTGAACAATTAAATAAGGATGAATCGCGAGCAGAGGGTTGAATTGTCGAGAATTAATGAACTAATTATAGCATAAGTAAATAAAAGGCAAAAAGATAAATTGCGAGTAAAATAATAGTTGATAGATTGTGAAAGTCTAAATAAAAATTTACATGTCATATTTATAGATAAAGTAACATAACATAGAGTGTTAGAAACAACACTGGAAACCCATTGTTTTTGAACATGCTTGGAACACTATCCAAACAATACATCTTTTTTTTCAGAGTAAGGGAAGCTAAGAGCATTATCCTTTTTAGAATAAGAGCAACAAACAGATAAGTGATTTTATACTTACTTGAATTATATATATATTTTTTTTTAAGAAACTACTAATGAAAAGTTAAAACTTTAAATTAAAGCATTGAATATATGAATATTCTCACTTATATAATGTTGTAGAACCTTTTTTTCATGGAATGTAGAACTCATAAGAAGTAAGTTTAAACCCTATCTGCACTCACACAACAACAGATTACTACAACCGGCCTTCTCTCTCATTTTTCCCAAAACTGGTGTGTAAAGAGTACTGTCACTATCACACGAAGCTACTAGCTTATGACGTGGTAACTACTAGCTTAAATGCAATATGTGTGGGGACGACGAAGACCAAAAGAAGTCTACTCTTTTGTACTCCTCCATCATCTTCACAAAGGCATGCGATTATATCTGTTTATTTGGTCGTACACAATAATAATAAAGATATTATTTTATTATTATTACAATTTTAAACTTAGGATAAGATAGGTTGGATCAGATGCAACAATTTTTCTACCCTTTGAAAGCTATATTATTCAATGTGTATATACACCACTATAGTCCTTGTATGAAAATGCATTTTCACATCTGCATTTTCCCATAGTGTGAATAGGGAGACCTGAGATCATCATCAAACATTGACTCAAACACACAGCTTGCACTGCAGGAGATAAATGCTACTATTATCCTCAATTATTGTTAGTAATTATTGATTGTTTGATGTTTTAAGAAGCTAAAATGAAATATTTTAATCAAACATTTTAGTCTTTTAAGCAACCAAAAAAAAGGTAAGGAATAAAAATATTTGTTACATTAGCAAACTAAGAATTGAAGCGATAAAGCCACAATGAAGGCACACATAAAAAAACAAAATTAAAATTGTTCTTATATGAGAAGTCCGAAACAAAGAAGAGGATTTATCCACCATGCATGTATGGTAATTGAAAACAAAACTCGGATGATTTTCCTTCAGATGCTAGTAGAAGGAAAGAAGCGTAATTATTGATTTATGCTGAGAGTGAAATCCAATCCATCAACTTCATTATCACTAATAATCCCCTTTACTTTAGTAACCAAACAAACTTACACACACACACACACACCACTTTTTTATTGCATAAACTTTTGAAAATTATGAACGGTTTTTTTTTTTAATGAATTTTTTATTTTGATTGAAACTAAAAATATAAATGTTTGTTATTTAATTTCAACTAAGTCCAAAGTCCAGAGTCTGATAGAGTTCATATTTTTGAACAATGTTCAGAGTCTGATGCAACGAATAATGTAAAGATAGAGAGAGAAGAGAAAGACACGAAGCAATTATACAGGTTCCTTCCACAATCCGAAAGTAGTCCTGTCCCCCTTGTACTTCCAAGGAGAGTTCACTAAAATCAGAATCTGATTACATATGCTCAAGCACACAAGTAAGAGACTTCAAATACTCAAACATACAAGCAAGAGATTTTCTATGCTCAAGCGCAAAAGCAAAATACTTCTAAACAAACAAAATTACACAGAAAAATGTTTGGTTTGAATACTTGATATACTATCAGTTGTGTTACAATTCAAAATCAGACTCTTAAGACTGTAGAATTTGTAAGATATGAAAGTTTATAAGAAATTCTAAGTTTATGATTCACAACAGTTTTAGCAGAGTTTTGACACTATCAAAACCTTGTTGAGTCTCTTTTTATCTTCAAGTCTTCACTCCTTTATATAGAGGTTTGAAAGAGACGTTGAAGATTGTCATCACATCAAAAGAGTTGTTGTTGAAGCTTGATTAAATCACCAATGATCTGTTGCTGGATTTGGTTAATGTCCTAGGAGGGAATAATTTGAAATACATTCCTAGTATGGAGAATTAACCAGGGTAGACACAGTTGTAGCTTGTACTATTGCAGACATGAGAGTGGAGGAGTGGAGTAGTGGTTGTAAAATTGTACTATGTCCTTTTCCTGCGCTCTTCAGTGGAGCATCCAATGCCTTCTAATTCCTCAGAAATATCCGTTGCTTTAGGCTTTTATTCCTTCTGCAATCTTGTGTCTTCATAATAACTAACTTTAACTAACTGCAACTTCTTGACTTCAGACTCTCATGATCTTCAGATGCTTGATGACGTCAGACTTTGGCAGTCAGCTTCTGATGAATCTTCAGACTCTGATGGTCTTCAGACTCAAACTTGCAACATAAGCTTCCTTTGCAAATTCCATTTATCTCTTTTGTTCTTTCAGAACCAATATTTTGATTTAAGACTTATAAAATTTTGTCTATGATCCTGCACACTTGAACAAATATTAGCATATCCAATTGACTTTTTAATACCTTGTTATCATCAAAACATAAGTGGTAACGTTAAACACATTTTGTTCCAACAAACCTTCCATTTAAAATTTGTTTGAAAAGTAACAAGTGCGTATTTTTGTCCAAATGAAGAGGTGCACATTTGCTAATAGATTGCACTTGTGTGACATAATGCCCTATGACATTGGCCAATTCAATTGTGACATGTGACAATATATATTTTTTAAACATAAAAATATGTGAAAGAGTGAGAAAATAGTTGAATTGTCTTATGTGTCATAATTGGACTGACCAATGTCATATGACATTCTTGTTTTAATGGTGCACATGTGGAATTCCTCTTAGACCTGAATGTTTTAGACCAACTTAACAACATTGAGGTCTAAGTTAGAAAGTGTGCACATTTTCATTTGGATAAAAAATCAACATACCCCATTCAAACCAATTTAAAATCAAGGATAATTTAATAAATTGCACTCAACTTTTATTTTTCAATTAAACGTTCCAAAATCTTGTTCCCAAATTTTTAAAAATAATCTTCTGTTTAAAATTTGTTTGGATGCTAATAAGTGGGTCTTTTTGGTTTGATTACTAATCTAAATGAGTTTTTCAGTGATAAAGAAGTTGAGGGTTTCTTTATTCATATCAGATTTGCTGCGTTGTAGTTCGAGTTATTTCATTGTTAAGTTTAATTCTTTGACTCATAAGTTTATTATTAGTTCTCTTTAAAAAAAAGTTTATTATTAGTTCGTTGGGGTGTTTGGGTTATGTGGTGGTATATCAAGTTTAAGTAAGAGTCTCACATTAATAAAAAAGTGGTTGTTGAGTATCTTATAGATGAGAGGATCTATAAACTTAATATTTAAAAAATTTAGATTAAAATGTGGTGCTCAACTCACTTATATGATTGATTTGGACATAATTTACATGTTCGTCAGACTCTCCTCATAACCCGTGTAAATTTGCACTCCAACTCTATGATATGTTCATCTTTCATGATTGTCCAATATTCATTCATGCTAACTAACACTTCCATGTCCTTGTATGAAAATGCATTTTCACATCTACATTTTCCCAATAGTGGGAACGAGAAGACATGAGATCATCATCAAGCATTGACTCAAACATACGGCTTGCACTGTTGGAGAAAGATGCTACTATTATCCTCAATTATTGTTAGTAATTATTGATATTACGTAGAGATTGAGATCCTATCCATCAACTTTATTATCAATGATAAACTCCTTTACTTTAGTTTATTTTTTGATAAAGCTAAAAATTCAATAAATGTTGTCAGGTGCATCCTGAACCTCATACAAAAAGTCTCAGAAACAAAACAAAAAGAAACAAATCCAACAAAAAGAAGCAAACCCTCCTAAAACAGCAAGGAGGAAAGAAAAACAGTTGAAGCATAGAAAATCTCGTAAAGACAATTCCCTTAAAATTCCAAAGGATGCACTTCATGCTTGGTCCTTAAGGCGAACACTAGTCTTCTTATGTCTAGTTGAAACTCTGACATAACTGTTACCATCTAAGGTTTTAGCAGCATTCTTCAAGCCTTTCCTGCCTCATTTAATAAAACCATCTTCATGAGAATGTTGTAGAAGGTACTGGTCAGCTTCCTTCAAATTGGCTAGGGTACCAACCGTGTCTATAGCACGCTCCAATGAGCTTTGACAGTTGCTCTTGTGAGCCTCATGGTCAGTATCATGTTCCAATGTTCCATCAGTAGTATCAGTGTCCTCATCCCCCCAATACTTACTCAATTTTACCATCTTTCAAACAGACAACAAACAAATTTATAGGGCCAGCAGTGAAGTTAACCAAACTAACTTAATATATCTACTTTAAGTTCGGTGTCTGACACTCGTATGACATATGTCAGATCAACTCAGTTCGGTGTCCCAAAAATTTATTATTATTTTTTGCTTTTACACTCCTTGAATGAGTGTCTTATATTTGTGTTACTTATTTTAATTAGTTGATGATATAAAATAAAAGAGACAATGGTTAGAGATTGTAATTTTTATCTGTTTGCAACAGACCAAATTACCTGTTTTTGGTTGCAGAAAAGGAAACAACGGTTAGGACTCTTTGAATCGCTCGATGAACATGACAATTTATTGTCGTTGTTTCAATTGCTCCATCAACAGGACAATTTACTTGTTGTACTTTTGTGTTTATTTGGTTGATTATTGTGTGCACCTCTATCACAATTATATATTTTATCACAATTTCTTATTTAGTCTTGAATCATATGTGAAATTATTTTTCAAGTTTAACTTGATTGTATTTGTTTAACCAATTTTTTCTTCATAATTATGGTTAATTTGATTGATCTATACTTATATTTTTGCATATAATTTTTTTTGAGAAAGTTCTATGACTTGTATGGTTATCATATATTTCTTTGTTTATTCTTTTCAAATTTTGGAAGAATTTAACATTGAAGTATCTCTGAAGGATTGCTCAAACAATGAAGATATTTTATGATATAGTTCTCGAAGAACTATTTTTTCCTTTTAATATTAAAGCATCCATGAAGGATTGCTCAATGAACGAATAATTTAATATCAAGCATTCGTAAAAGATTTCAAAATAAAAATGTTGTGATTTTTCTTCGTTATTCTCGATAAAGGTTTGTGTGAGTTCTTGAAGAACTAGATCTTTATTAACATCTACGAAATTTATATTTTTAATATTTTTTTAATGAATTTTATTCGGTTAACACATTATCATTTTTTATATTCTTGATAAATATTTGAATAATTTCACATCAAGCATCCTTGAAGGATTGCGCAAAAGAATTGTTCTTGATTATTATGAAAATCATGTGTAATATAATTCCTGAAGAACTAAATATATATGAAGATCAAAATAAGTGTCCCTAAAGGATTAAAAAAAAAAAAAAATCAAATTTTAACATTGTTTATGATGTTTTGAGATATATACAGTTCTTGAAGAACTAAATATTTAATATCAAGCATTCTCGAAGGATGACAAAAATCATGATGTTACTTGGTGTTGATAGATTTATGGTTGAAAATAAGATCTATTTTATCTTTTATAATAAAAAGGAAGGTATTGAAGTGTTGCACATTAAGAATGTAATGTAGTTTTTGAAGAATTAACTTGTTATTTTAAGAATCCCTGAAGGATCGCTTAAATAAAGAAGTGATCTTTTGATAATTGTTTATGAAAATTTGAAATATATCTCCCGAAGAACTAAAATTTAATATTAAATCATCCTTAAAGGATTGCAAAATTGTGATTTTATTACTTGCTTATTGTTGATAGAGGTTTGTGGAAGAGTAAGTCATTTAGACTAAAGCATGGTAGCAAATTTTGTTTGTTTGACTGTCATATTCGGTTTCTTCCCCCATTACTAGAAAAAGCAAAATTAGCGAGGGAAATTAATGACGGAAAAAATGAAATTCCTCACAAATTCCTTGGTCGCAAATTTAGTGACAGAATTAGAGAGGGATTTTAGGTTTTCCTTATTAAATTTCCCTCACTAATATTTGTTTTTTTAGTAGTGCTTTAGAACATCCGTTTTGTCGTGATAGATACTCTTTTAGGAAGTCAAAAATGCGAAAGTCTTTACCACTACACTGACGTTCCGGGATAGAGATCCTAAATAGAGTGAATCACCTAGATGATTTCAGTTTTGGTTTAACTTCACATAATAAGAGGGAAAAATAAATGGAATGAAAAGTCATGACTGTCATGTTTTCATGCAAAGGCTGATTCCTTTGGCATTTCGTGATATGTTGCCAAAACCTAAATGGAGGGCATTTACGGAACTTAGGTTGTTCTTTAAAGAAATTTGTGCAAATGAGTTACGTGTTTCAGATATGGAGAATGCAGAGCTTGCCATTATTGAAATAGTTTGCAAGTTAGAGAAGATATTTCCTCCAGCATTCTTTGATGTCATGGAGCATTTACTTGTTCATCTCCCATACGAAGCTAAGGTTGGAGGACCTGTGCAATATAGGTGGATGTATCCATTTGAGAGGTGTATATTATATTTGAAAAGAAAGGCTCGAAAGAAGGCGAGAGTTGAAGGATCTATTTGTGAAGCATATTGGAAGAGATTTCCAATTATGTTTCCAAGTATCTTGATCCCAAATTGCAAACAAGCACACCAAGTTCCTCGAAATGATGATGGTGGGGAGGTATGGGTTGATGAATGCCTGTCTATTTTTAAATACCCTTGTCGTCCTATTGGGAAAGGTAGAAACAGATTCTTGACAAATGAGGAGCTTCAAATCGCCGAGACTTATGTGCTTGTAAATTGCGAAGAAGTCGAACCATTTCTCCACTAACTTTATATCTCTACCTTTCTAATTATTTTTTAGTTATATTGATTAATTATTAATTCCTGTCATAATGATTAGACAATTTGAGGACTCGCACAAGGCAAACACAAATTGGTATCACCGATGATCAAATATTGGAACTTAGACACAAAAACTTCAGTGGGTGGATAAAACAACAAGTCTTCTCACTTCTATTGAATGATAAGTGTCCATTGTGATTCATAAGTAAGTGCGCGGCCAAATTGAGGACAATTGATTCGGCAAATGAGTTATGGTCCATCTAAATCTGTGACTTGTTATAATGGCATATATAGTTAACGGGTATCGATTTCACACTAAGGAAAACGCTACTTTGGGTTCTTTCCCAGTACGGTCTACAGATCCACCAACTAACGACTCAACTTCAGTACCTTCAACTGAAGGATCTCAATGATAGGAGAAAAGTTATATCTGTCGAGGCAACTCTAATTACCCGTAAGATGCTCATAGTTCTACAATTTATTGTGAATTTATACTTTACGTTTATCATTATATTGGGAACTTTATACTTTGGTACAATATTTCAAGTTAATGTACCACATGACATTAACACAGTTTTAATTTTAAGTGCTTTATGGCAAGTGAAAGCTAAACTGATATTAACACTTGATATTTTACAAACTTGTTTCCCACTTGCAGGAGGAGGTTTGTTCCCCAAACTGTGACCCGTGGTATTGTATCTAGGGTGATCACGAGAATGCCTACTCCAGCTGATAAGTGAAAGATTATCCAAGCGAAATGAAAGATGAGTTATTTAAGGAAAAGTATTTATGTTTTTTTAGCTTGTATAATTTATTTTAGGAAAGTTTATTTATAGTTTTATTATAATGGTGCAGGGTAAATATAAGTTTACATCAGATTATGATTGCAACATGCAAGATCTATGTGGGAAGAACATGCATGGACCGCTACGCTGATCATTTAAAAAATGCAAGAAAAATGGCCTTACGAGAAGTGAACTCAGTGAATTTGGTCGAACCACCAAGGGTCATGCCACCCAAAGGAATGGAAGGCAGAAGTATGGATGGCTTGGTGGACATTTGGTTGAAACAGAGTGGAAGAAGAAGTCTGATGCACGTTGTAATAGAGCTGCCTTATAACTGATGTAGTGTTGCATACGGGAGGCTCTATAACTTTGGTGAACACAAAATAAGGGTGGTAAGTGTAGTAGTTTTTTATATACACATACACCGATATTTTATTATATTCTAATAAATGTGTTATAGGAGAAGGAGTTAATCATTAAGTGTAGTATAGAGATGTGTATGACCGTATTGTTCATAAGAAAAAGATGGAGAATATTGTCTCTCAACGCTTCAAGATGGTGTTTATTACTAAGTTACTATAAATTTTTAAAAAGTTATTGTGTGTAAAGGTTATTGTAAGTTACTCTAATGAAGTATGGAGATTGATTTTTCCGACTCAGTATACCGACAGGATTATTTACGACTTGTGTGGCAGACACATTTGGTCACCATTAAGACGAGAACGGACTTTTGTGGGTTGCAGCTTAGACCTTGGTTGGGTTCGTGTCAGCTTCATCTGCAAAGTTTACTGGACCTTCCAACATCTTAACTACATCAGAAGAAAGCATATCAAGAGTTGTTGATAAGCAATGAGTTCTTTTGTACAGTCGCAGTTGATGCGTCCATTATTGGAGGCCAATCATGTCAATGATTCAATCCATGCACATAAAGCACCAATGCAAGGTGAACTCGCAGAAGATCAACATGGATGCTATGTAATATACTCTTTCGCTGCTATCAATCTATTTTTCCAAGTGATCCTGTATTGTTCATAGGTATGACAGTTTAAGCATCATGTGATGATCAAATTGATAATTAGAGGAATGGATATTCTTTTCCCGGTTTTTTGTATAAATTTGTGGTGATGAAGATATCACGAACATAGTGTATATTTTTTTTGTTTAATTCCCTATGGCTTATGTAATGGTAGGAGGAGATTCAGATTGATACCAAGGTTCTATGAGTAATGAAAGGCTGTAGCTATTGATAACCATCTATGATTATGTATTTCTGCAGTTTTATATTTGTTTTATAGGGTCCATTGCACAAAATATATGTTTATATAGTCATGCCACATTGTGTTTTATAATGTGTTCTCACTTTAATTATGCTCCAATTTCAGGTCTCAAGGTTGAAGTCTATCCCAAAGAAGAAAAGATATGTATTTGACAGATTATACTAGACCTATGGATCAATACTTAAAAAGTTGTAAAAATGTTGTCCCTAGTTCATTTGAATATGAGTTTGTTGTTTAGTTGTGTTTGGTTTTGTAATAATAAGCTATAAAAACTGCTTGACTTGGCTTTAATGAATGCTAAAGATATATAGTTTTTGAGATTATATTTGATGTGATTAGTTTTTTTAATCATCACAATAAAGAAACCTCTAAAATATACTTGATGTGATACTTTTGTTTAATCTAGCCTAATAAGTTTTGATTACAAATATAAAAAAAACAAAAAACAAAGTTTATTGGAAGGCATGTTGTAATTTATTAAAAAAAAAAATACTAGAATGCTTGAAGTTTACTACGAAATTGCAAGGATCATGTTGCTACGAATTTAATGGGAAACCATTTAAGCAATATCCTACCGAAATATTTACGAATCATAAACTTCTGAACACTGTATGGCCACAAATTAGTTTGAAAGTCACTAGGATTATATTTTATTAGTTACCAATCAGCTAGGAATATTTTTCTAGATAATTTGCCGCCCAAGTCCAGCCACGGCCAGTATGACAGCTAATCACAACTAAATAGAGCTAATGAGTTTTGCTAGAATTATCTTCGTATTTGCTGCCAATTGTTTTGTAGAAATCTGTTGAATTTCTTGCAGTGAAAATCAATTGAATTCCAGATTTACTAATCATGGAATTTCACGTTTAGAGAGTATCTCAGCTCCAATCAATTGAATATGAATGCAAAATCTGGTTTAAACTTAATTTCTTCAAACAAAATATACAAATTATACGATTGGATGCCATTGGCTTTCGTAATCTCTTTTCCTTACTATAATATTATGATTCTAATTAATATAATTTGATGCCTGTCATGTTACTATTTATTAGCTGTTAGTAACTCGTGTGTTTAATATCGCTGTTTAATTAGGTAAATAGTTAAGTCAGTATACGTCTGGCGTGTTTTTTTAATTAAGATTCTATATATATTAAAATGATAGTTGTGCATTAGGCATTTTAGTTAAATAAAGCTTTATCTATGAACCAATGCTTAATTTAGCTGAAAAATGATGAAGTCTGACCAGTTTTAGTTTTGAATAATTTTGTGTGAGAAAGTCATAATTTGATTGGATTTGATTTACAATCGATGGAAATATTGGTAAGTGTAGAGACAAGATTACCAGTTTCATCTAGCTACAAAATCATAAAAAACCAAATTTATAGTCTCACATTTTCTCATGGACTTTATATATAAAAGTAGTGTTTGTAAATCTGAATTTTTACTTATCAAGTGTTGGGCACATTGCCGACAGCTCATGAATAGATTCAGATTGAGTGTTCTGTCTGTATTCTTTAGTTTGTCAATCAAGTAGGTGGTTCAACCTGTTGTAGTTAGCCTTTTTGAGTGAACATATTTGGGTGTGAATTGGATAAGTATAGAAAACTCACCAATAAACTTTGATGGTAGAGGCAAGGGTGAAGCGTGAATCCATAACCAAAAGTAACAATAGCAAGCGATAACAACATCAATACTAACAGCAAGTAAGCAAATACAATTGAATTGAAGAACAAACAATGTAACACCAGCATATGTTTTTACCCAATTCGGTCCAATACCGTCCTACCTTGTTGGAGAGAGCAACTCTTCGTTCTACTAAATCATGAACAACTTTACACAAACATTCCAAAAGGGCTTACAAGAATAGTCTCAAACTTAATTCTACTATTTTTCTCAAAATCTCTCATAGTCCTCAAAGGAACCAATCCTTAGGCTCTTTGTTTTTTTAAGGATTTACTCTTTCAGTAAACTCTAGTTTGACTCAATCTTACCTCTCATGTGTTTCCACCCCATGAATCCAGGCCGCGCATTTGTACGTAGGCGCAAAACAACAACCCAAAAATGTCTCCAGCATATCTCATATGCCTGAGCGTAAAACTGTACACAAGGGCACAAAATGGCAGAATCACCGGAAAATAGATTTTAAGTCACTTTTCAACAATACTAATATAAATTATTTTCTTACATGTCAAGGTTAAGTGAATGATTACAGGATAGCATAATATGAATAACTATGATAAATCATTCCCTTTCCTTATCTTGTGGAGTGTGGTGTGCATGAATAAAGCTTACTTGTATTTTAGGATTCGTTTGAGAATTTGGAGGGGAGAGGACGAGAAGACTTTGCGGGGTGAAAATATGAGGAAAAATGTTTATTTTTTACTTAGAATATATGACATTTATTTTTTTTACTTAGAATATTTCATATTTATTTTACGTATTTTTTTTACAGTATTTGTTAGAATACGTGGCATTTATTTTTTACTTAGAATATTTCATGTTAATTTTATGTTTTTTTTTTTTTTGACGGTGTTTGTTAGTTAGAATACGTGACATTTTTTTTTTCTTAGAATATTTCATGTTTATTTTATGTTTTTTTTTAACAGTGTTTGTTGAAATACATGACATTTATTTTACGTATTTTTTTTAACGGTATTTATTAGAAAACGTGACATTTATTTTTTACTTACGGTGTTGGTGTGAATGAAACCGTTTTTATTTTCCATACACGAATAGACTTTTATTTGACTGTGTAGCATTAATTTTCAATTATTGGAAACTATAGAGAGCTGTCATGCAAGCAAAATCCTAGCTTAAGAAAGTGTTTTAAGCAAAGGGTGAGATTGTTACATGGAGGTGTCACATAGGTAAGTTCATTTTATATACAAATAATATATAGATATAGATAGATAGATCAATTCCAAATTAACTGAAAAATTAATTACCAGTTTAGTTTGATAATTTTGAGAAGTCATAATTGATTGGATTTGTTATTCAATCGATAGAAACATATAACTGTGATAAAAAGAATTACCAGCTTAGGCTAGATACGGAACGAATAATGGGGATATAAGTATTTATCTAAAACTCATACCCAAACCTTTCTCGAATGTAGAAAATTAACTTATTATTCTTTTTATATAAATAGAAACTCAAACCATAAATCATTTCACTCATACTCTAAATCATTTCACTCACACAATCAAATTTTCAGTCTGACAACAACACTCATTTCTCTAAGTTCTCTCTCTTCTCATTCCAAATCTCACACTCTTATCTCTCTTCTCAATCACCAACAATAGTCACCGACCTCCAACATCTTTTTGCTGCATAATACATTACAACATTGCCAAGGAGTTTTATATTTATTAGGGACGAAGGTAGTATACCCTTTTTAAAGTTATTATGAGCCACTTTGAAAAAAAATTGTATAAAATTATAAGCCGATTTACAATATCCATGAAACATTAATGTTACTTATTCTATTATACTTATAATTATTTATCACTCTATCATCTTTTCTATTATACCATTAATGATTTCAATATGCTTGACTCTTGAATGTAGAATTGGATTCTTTGACAAACAAATAATAGCAGTATTATCACAATAAATGGAAACACTGTTAGCATTAATCTGATAGTCTTCCAACTGATATATCATCCAAAGTAGTTGTGTACAACAACTTGCAGCTGAGATGTATTCTGCTTCTGCTGTAGACATAACAATAGTTGCTTGTCTTTTGCGAGCCCATGATATCAGATTATCACCCAGGAACTGGCAGTTTCCACTGGTTGGTTTTCTTTCAATCCTGTCACCAGCATCACAAAATCCAACCAACTGATAATCTAATGATTTCCTATAGAGAAGTCCAAGATTAGTTGTTCCTTTCAAATACCTGAAGATTCTCTTAACAGCAGTTAAATGAGATTCTCTAGGATCTTATTGGAATCTTGCACACAAGCATACACTGAATAAAATATCTGACCTAGATGTAGTGAGGTATAACAAAGAACCAATCATACCTCTATACAGCTTCTGGTCTACCTTTGTTCCAGTATCTGCACAACAATAATATTTTTCTTAAGAGTCCTTCTAAAGAGTGTTGTGTCAACTTGACCTCTTTTAAAATTATTTTTAATTAAGAAATTACTCAGTCTATAATTCCAAGCTCTGGGAGCTTGTTTCAAGTCATATAGTGATTTCTTTAATTTATAAACATGGTCAGGATGCTTAAGATCCTCAAAACCAGGAGGTTGCTTGACAAATGTAACGCCCTCTTTGAATTATTTGTTTTGTTTAATTGTTTAATTGAGTCTAGAATTTATTAAGAAGAGTTTAGAATATATTATATGATTATATGATTTATTAGGTAGCTTATTGTATTATTTAATAGAATAAGATTTGAAAATAAAATAATATTGAGTTTAAGGGTTGTTATGAGATTTAAGAGAGTTTTGGGGAGAAAGAGAAATAAGATAAAATAGAATAAAGGGTTATAAATAGGAGAAACCTAGTTTAGAAAAAAGAAAACATAACGTACGATCAATTTTGGAAAAAAGGGAGAAAAAACCAAGAGAAGGGAGAAAGATCTAGAAAGCGGCGATTTTGAGTTATAAGGTAAGGGTGAGACTAACATTCAATAATCTTAAGTCATTAATTCTGAAAATTGGATTTAACATGTTGTAGGTTTTAGTTTTTGAGAATTTGAGAATTAGGGTTAAAAGTGATTATTTGATGATTTTCTAAAATAATATTTTGGGTCAAGTTTTATATGATTTTGAGTCTCTTTTGATGTATACAAATGTTTAGACAAACTTTGGGATCAAATTTGGGCATATGGAAGTTAAAATTGGAATTTTGGGGTGAAAAATGGGTTTTTCCCGAGTTGTTATCTGACAGCATGTCCTGTTTCATGTTCTTGCATCTTTTTCATACGTTTCTGTTTTGAATTAGCCTTTGGTGTAAACATGAAAGTTGCAGATAATTGTGTTAGCTTTCCAGTGGCGTCGGTGTGACTTGAAAATGATTTTTGGTTTAGGAGTTATGATGCAAATACTCAAAGGAGGTCTTAATGAATTTTTATGAATTTCAGCACAACTTTGTCCGAATTTGAAATGAAAACTGGTATTCATTGGTACAGAATTGGTCTTAGGTGTAAACACGAAAGTTGTAGGTATGAATGTTAGCTTTCTAATGCCGTTGGTTTGACTTCAAAAGGATTTATAGAACTTGAGTTATAGTCAAATTACTGCACGTAGGTCACAGTGAATAATTGAATATGATTGATGAATTAGTATATGAATGTATATGTTGTGAATACGATATTGTCCATGATTGATGAAGTGTTATATGTATATATGATGTTTTAAGATGTTGATTATTATTTGATGTTGTTATATTGTGATTTAATTGCATATGCATTACTTGAATTATATGTGAATAATTGAGACGTTATTGACTTGCATTTGATATTATTATGTCATGCTATTTTTGTATACTGTTGTGTTGCTGTTGTTATTTAACTAAGCTGCATGAGTTGGTCTAAGTTGATTAAGATGATGAAGTTCCAAATTATTGGATTATTTAACTAAGCTGCATGGGTCGGTCTAAGTTGATTACGACGTGTCATGTTTTAATTTGTTGTTTGTAAGGATGATAGGTTAGGTTCGTTCCTAAACAAGAATTTCTCTCTAGAAAAAACCTTCTAGTATAATAAAATGATATAGAATTTTTCTATTCACACCCCGGATATTTTTAGTTACACCCAAATTTTCTTAAAAGCTTTTTATAATACCAAAATTGTCCTTTTATATAAATTCTCTCAGAACCTTGATTCCATTCATTGTCACTCTAAAAGTTCACTATATCTTTCACCAACAAACAATCAAACAATCCTGATGTTCAATCAATCTTTATGGAAGATTAGTTTCAATTTTCTTCTTCTTGTTCAATTGCATTGTACGACGGTTTCAATTTACATGTTAAGGTTAACTTAAATTCAGTTTAAAGAAAACTCCACTAAATTTCACTATCTTTTTAGTTACGCTTAAAGATGATTTATTAAAGAAAAGATATCGCGATGAAACATGTGAATGATAAATATTTATTTGAGATTACAAGTTGAGTATTTGAAGGATTACAATCTTTTAAATCATGAAACTTATATAGCGAAGTGCTAAAATGGTTATATATGAGAAAATCTAATTTGTTGTACACTTGAATGGTTGTAACGTCATTAGCTGTAGACAATGATTGTCTGAGAACTTGAGTAAATAATGAAGAATAAATTGGTCCTAAAGTACCATATTTTAGTTCAATTGAGGGGCAATAATGCACCTTTATAATTATTCGTATTATCATATATATTATTTATTTTAGATATGCATGTTATTTGTTTGTGCTTCAACATTGTTTTTGATTGAGTTATATTTTTCAACACAAAAAAGAAACTTGTGGTTTGTCTTCAAGAAGAATGAATGCAACAATCTTTTATGAATATAATATCATCTACATTGCTCAGTTGAAAGGATGGTACATTAAGGGAGATGGAAGAAAAGAATGTTTTGCAAAGTTCTTTTTCACAGACGATCTTCGTAAGAGTGGTGATCTAAACATACAACAAATTTGTTCGTGTGATAATCATGAATACTTTTTACAAAGTAACTCCCAAGAATTTTTTTTGAGCAACTGGCACAAAAGATTAGTATTGTTCGTCTCATAGGTGATTGTTTAGTTGAGGGAAATAAATAAATATATTCTGCAATCTTTTTTCCTTTACCATTGATTTTATCCCATTGAGTTTTTTCGGTAAGGTTTTTAACGAGGAAGATATCGGATATTGTACTCTTTTTCCCTCACTAGGATTATTTTTTCCTACAAGATTATTTTTTTTCTTAGTAAAGTATTAATGAGGCATATCATGATCAACATCCAAGGGGGAGTGTTATGAAAAATAAACTTAAGGATGAACATCCACTAAGTTTATTATTCATGAGAAAATTATATAATTATAATACTAATACTATAGAGAAAACGAGGTTGAATGAGTGTGAGGGAAGTAATAAGGATGTACAAATATATATAATCGCACGTAATGTACTATTGTGTAAAGTGTTAGATATATGTGTAGAAATGGGATTCATTTTAAATCATAAAGAAAACTCAGCCATATTCAAATTGTTGAGTGTACCATAGAATTTGTCTAAAAAAATAAAGATGAAAATAACATATTCATTCATTATTAAAACAACGTACATAGAGCACAAGAAACCTGTGCGATACACAAAACACACACATGCAATAATCAAAGCTTTTTTGGGTCTTATTTAGAAGATGTATCAAACTACAGCAAGGAACGACATAGCTATCCCTTAGTTTGATAAATGACCCGAATAATTAAACATATAGATAGTGGATATGATAAGTTTAATTATTAGTGAGGATATCCAGTGCAATTTTCTCATAGTCATTAGCATTCCAAATGAAAATGCCACTGAGTGATTTATGCTTAATCAGATTGGTGCAAGTCTGAACGAAGACATCTAGTGGAACATTACCTCCGTCACGAGGATCGGTGCTTGCTCCTACTAGGAGTTTTTCAAGAGCGTATTCCCTTGCGAGACTAAGAAAGAGGCTTAAAAACTCATTCTCTGTGGGGATAGGCTGCATGTAGAATTGGTAGTCAACCCAATTAATATCGTCAGCGTGTGCCGAGTAGAGTAGCTTGTAGTAATTGTCATTTGCATGGGATGGAGCAATGGATACCACATCGATACCTACCTCATTCTTGAGTCTATTTATAACGTCCCCAACGTAGTTGGAGAAATCATTTTCATCATTGGTATTGATGTGCTCATAGTTAATATCAATGCCAGCAAAGATGTCATTGTATTGTTTGATGATCGTTTTGAGCGAATCGACGGCATTATCACACCAGTAATTTTTTTCAATAGGAGAGAATGGATATTTAGTACCACGACCACCAATGCTAAATACCAGCTTGACATTGGGACACTTCTGCTTGATATCCTTCACACTTTGTATACCGCATATATCAAGATCCCAATCGGCAGAGAAACTTCCGGTGCCTTTTCCATCTTCGTTGTAAGTCTCATGGGCAAAGGCCAAAATGATATGGAATTCAGCGATTTTGTAGTTGTCAATATCAGGGAATTTAAAAGGTTTTGGGTATGGTTTCACGCCAATGTATTCTCGAAAAATGACTCGATCAACAGCATTGTTATCGATGATGGGATGAGACATTGTGAAAGTTGAAATTTGGAGGAGTGACTACACTTAATTTCTTGGTTTAGATTTGGTTGTGGTTGGGCTTGTTGGAATGAATGTCCAACTCTTGATGCCCTTTTATAAGGTTTAGGTATCGTGTCATGTGCATCTGTCTAATAATTGGAGAAATATGCATATACAGTATAGCCTATATTAATGATTAAAAAAAATATATACAATATATATTAATGATGTCATCTGCATTTGTCATACCATTACATCTTATGTTTATCTAATCATTTTTAATTTCCATCGATCAATCGTGGAGAATTATGCATCCAAATTTCCTCTCTATATATTAATTAATTTAATTTCCTCTATATATATTAATTGATGATTTGTTGAATTGTGACTTATTGATTGTATGGATTTAAGTATTTGATAATAATAATGTTGGTGAAAAACATAGTTGGTGAGTTATGCATTGTCGAGTCTTTACTTGAAGTCCATGCATTCATAGTCATTTTGAGGTGAATTGAAGAATGTAATTGGTGATGTTTATTACATAACTTATGCATAATATAATTGGTGATGTTTATTATGTTTGTGGATTCATTAGCGATAAAATTATCTTCGGAATCCTATTGCTACCATATGCATCTAGAAGAGTTTAGAACATTGCATGCACTTATAATTGGTGAGTCGTATCATACTTGGATATGTGAATTGGTGTTTATGTGCATGAGTGAAACTTGGTGAACGTTGTGGATACTCGAAATATGTTAATTGTATGCATTGCTTGATTATGATTCAATACTTAATGATTTATAATGATTTGGAGTTTATTAATCATTTGAAATTAAATATGTCATTTTACTTTCATTTGATTATATTTTATTTGTGGAATGTTATATAACCCTCAGTGGTCATTTGGTTGACTATCTGCCTATTTGTATGAATGGGTAGACGGTGTGCTGATGGACGGTTTCAGTTCTTGCAAGTGTATCATATCGTTTACAAAGTAATAAAGTGATACGTAGAGTATCGTATCAACAGGGATTGTCATTTCGTCCAAACAATTCTCGTTAGATATTTATATAAGTTGACGATATAAAAGATAAAGGGTTAGAAAGTCTTGCAATTTTTATCTGCTTGCAATAGAGCAAGTAACCTGTTTTTGGTTTTAGAAATATAAGCAGCCGTTAGGATTCTTCGAATCCCCATGTCTATATTGTTGGATATATTAAAAAAACTCTAATATCGCGTTTATTTATCTTACGTAGACTATACAAGTGATGAGGCTATCTGGACTTTACTAACCGACTTTGGTTTATCCCTCCGATGGCTAAATGCACCTGCTCATCGCATGGTGATCCTTACGTGCAAGGTCTTTCTAATTCAAACGTAATTGAAACATAAACTTAAATTAGCTTTCAAGTGTTTCCCAAGGAAATGAAGGCCAAGGTTCCCTTAGGGATGCCCATCAATGAATCTTAGGACACTCATAGCACACTCTCTCTACGCTTACTTAGTAGTTTTACAAACAGGCAGCCCTAATCTACGTCTACCTTACTAAGGGTTTCAAGAGAATGGTTATATTAGTCTACATCTTATTTCCTTCAGCAAGGCACTTCTTTCCCTAATTACTAACCAGTTAATTCCTAAGTTTGATAGGACCCCACCTAGTCTTAATAGTTTCACACTTACTAAGAACCTACGTCTAGGGTCAACAATCTTTTCAGTATCTTTGGTTAGTTAATATTCACTTACTTCCAAGATAGATAGTTATCAGTAAAAGGATATAAATATCAAGACATAAACATCTAGTTAGTGATAGCAATATTAGGCTCTGTCATAACCTAAGTACCTAATCTAGGGTTGCACTTATCACATAAATAAAATACTTCCTAATAAAACTTAATAGCAAACAAAAAAAAAATGTAAACAACATTAAATAAATATCCAATAAAAATAAACAGAGGTTTATCTTAGAACTCCAACCTCAAAAGAATTAGTTACACATGGTAACTAAAAACAAATTACTAAAGATAAAAACATACCCTAGAAAATCAAGGAGAAGATATATTCTCTCCCGAAGCTCCAAAGCAGCCTTCCTCTTGAACTTCCTCAGTTGCGAACGAGAAATATTGAATGAGGAAGACTAGTATTTATAGTGGAGATTTCTAACTGGGTTTGGATTAAAAACGTGGGCTAAACCCATAAAAACGAATAAAATTACGACTGCGCCCCTCGCATTAAACATGCTTGGGGCGCATATGCCATGCCCTAGGCACATATAATGCAAATTTTCATGTGCCTTAGGCGCATGCAATATGCCCTAGGTGCATATTGCACCTTTTCCATGCCATAGGCGATCGAATGGTAATGCATTTTCATGCCCTAGGCGCATGCTTGTGTGCTTCTAGGCCCAATTTTTTCGATCGTTGTCCTTTTTAGGTCTTTGTCTTCAAATAATTTACCTTCGAACTTGGGAACATAATGCCTCCCTATTTAAAGTCTCCTGAGGCCTTTTGAATCTTCATTCTTGGTCTTCCCAAAGTTTTGACAATTCTTCAGATGTTCTTGATTTGCCGATTTGCATGATTTCTTCGTGAATTACTTCAAAAACCCCTTAAAATTGCTATGTTTTGGGAAAACTAGAATTACAGACTCAAATATAGAAAACTTTACAAAAGTCCTAAAATCATAGGCAATCGTCCTAATACTCCTCCTTTTTGCTGCTAAAACCTACTAAAATTGATTGAAAAACATAAGTGAGATTGACACCACATATTCACCCTAAACCTTAAGGCATTATGTATACGGGTCATATCACTTAAACATTGCTCGATATCTACTTTTGCATCCAATCTGAAACTTTAAACCACACTTACAGATCAACATCTCCGCTTCAAGTATGAGACTCTCCGCATTCGTGACTACATCCCGAAAAAATTTCGAACCAAAACAGGTTTCCGCCATCGGCCAGAGTGCAATCCTCCGAGGGGGAATGATATCACGTTTTCACCAAACATTTAAGATATTGAAATATGAGTCTTCTCACTTATATGTTGCTCAATCTTCACTATTCTATATTGTGTTGGACTGTAACTAACACTTGATACAACACAATATTTTCTCTCTTAAGTATGTCTAAATTATAGCTCGAGCTTGGCACGAATGTCCATACTAATAGGATGTAAATTAAGTAGCCATTTTCAAATGTGACAATCGGTGTAAACCTTTGATAAAAAAAGTATGAATAATATTTCCTTTAAAACTATTATAATTGATATAACAATGATAACAACAATAAATATATATATAGCAAGTCATGAACCAAAAGAGTCGAACAACATATATCTCAAGTTTAACTCATTTATTTAACGAACTTAATTTTGAATTCAAGTTCGACTCATTTGGTTCATGAATTAAGTTCAATGAATTATTTATCGAACCGAATCTCGAACTATTTTCGAGCTAGTTCGGTTCATTGTCAGTCCTAACTGGAACGCCAATTTAAGTCTATGTTTCAATTACCTTTGAATTAACAAGACCCCGCACATAAAGATTATCGTGCGTCGAAGCAAAAAAAATAATAATTTAGATACATGTTTGAGTTTTTGACACATGTTGTATGGCCATCATACAAATATCAGACACTGATTTAAGGAGTGTAAAAGAAAAAATTAATAATAAATTTTTGGGACATCGAACTGAGTTGATCTGACATATGTCATATGAGTGTCAGACACTGAACTTAATATAAATATATTAAGTTAATATAAATATATTAAGTTAGTTTAGTGACTAAAGTGAAGGAGTTTATCAGCGATAATAAAGTTGATGACGGGATAACAGTAGCATCATTCTCCAACGGTGCAAGCCATATGTTCGCTTGATGCTGATCTCAGGTCTCCGCGTTCACACTATGGGAAAATGTAGATGTGAAAATGCATTTTCATACAAGGACATGGAGGTGTTGGTTGGCAAGGTACCGAGTAGTTGAGTGAAAATTTATTGTGGATGATGGCATACAGTTAGCATGAATGAATATTGGACAATCATGAAAGATGAACATATCATTTGGGATAATTTTTTTGGACAACATTTGTCTAATAACTTTTAGAATAGCATTTGTCTAATAATATTTTCCATCGTGGAGAAATATGCACATATATAGTATAGTATATATTATTAAAACACCAAAGAATAAGAAAGCGATATAAATATATATAGTACCGTTCATAAAGTTTTACGGGTCTTAAACATAATATGAGAAAATGAGCTCCTTATATAATACATTATAATTTTTTTTGGCTCATTGTGGTGCTTTAATTAGCTATTCATTTCGTTTTTTTATTTCGCTTTTCATTACCAAATTTTTTCTTAGGCAACATCTGAAAATAAATCAAACACTTCATAGACATCAAACCAAAATAAAATACCGTAGAAGTAGAAAACAATAACACTTGCGAAGTTGACTGAAATTTCAGCACCTCAAAACATCGTATGTCAAATGTAGCTATTGACAACAAGAATAACAAAATAAAACAAAAATGCTGAGTGGGCCACATGATCCCAAATGCGTCCCACATCGGTTTCATAATTATGAATGCGTCTCGCATGATCTTGTATTATCAAATTCAAATTTGCAATCATTTCAATCAATTCAAGAAATTTGACATTACTATATTGATATAATTTATTTTTTTGGAATCTTTGAAAGACTATATATATTAAGATTAATTTCTCAGGTAGGCTCATTTTCAACTAAAATAGAATTTGTTTTGTTATGAAAATAATCTCAATTTCTAGGATAATAAGGATTTGTTTGGTAAAAATAGAGGATGACTGATAAGCTAGCGATAGCTTATAGGTGATGACTTATAGGTGATTGCTTATTTCTTGGAAAATACATTGTATTAAGTAGGATAAAAGTGTTTAGACCAAAGAAAAACGGGGGGTGGGTGGGTTAAGAATTAGGAATTTGAGATTCTTTAACCTAGTCCTTCTTGGTAAATGGTGGTGGAGAGTGAAGATACATACCGATTAATATTGAAATTGGTTCTAAAGCAAAAATATGGTCATAGATTGGAGATGATAAATAAGAATACTTCTCTGTGGTGGAGAGATTTGAAGTCTTGTGTTAGTTTATTGGGTAGGAGTGGGGTAGGTTGGTTTGATAAGAATTTAAGAAAAGAAGTTGGAGACGGGAAAAACGCTAGATTTTGGTCGGGCACATGAGAGGAATGATACATTTTACTGGCATGTAAAAAACTCTAAGGCCTACGGTCTGCCATATGCTTTAATCTCGAATCTGGCCTTCTGCTAGCCTGATATGGTCTGCTTTTCCAAGATTAATTGTGGGTAGTGTGCATTCTTGAATGTTGTTACGTATACGTGGTGCCTGTTTTGGACTTGATCTCCCATTCCATGGGATTCTTCATTGTTTTGTATAAATCCACATTTATTTAGATGTACCATTTTTCCTAACAAATCCACAAGTTTAAATTCAACAACAAAGTTAATGTATTAAAAACAAAATATATTTATTATTGTTGGTCCGACGACAGTTTAATGTCAATAATTTAGAGTGTTAGAAACAACACTGGAAAACCATTGTTTTGGAACATGCTTGGAACACGAGAAAGTCTTATCCAAACAATACATTTTTTTGAGAGTAAGGGAAGCTAAGGGCATTATCCTTTTTAGAATAAGGGCAACAAACAGATAAGTGATTTTATACTTACTTGAATTTTTTTTTTTTTTTTTTTAAGAAACTACTAATGAAAAGTTAAAACTTTAAATTAAAGCATTGAATATATGAATATTCTCACTTATATAATGTTGTAGAACCTTTTTTTCATGGAATGTAGAACTCTTAAGAAGTAAGTTTTAAACCCTATCTGCACTCACACAACAACAGATTACTACAACCTTCTCTCTAATTTTTCCCAAAACTGGTGTGTAAAGAGTACTGTCACTATCACACGAAGCTACTAGCTTATGACGTGGTAACTACTAGCTTAAATGCAATATGTGTGGGGAAGACGAAGACCAAAAGAAGTCTACTCTTTTGTACTCCTCCATCATCTTAACAAAGGCATGCGATTATATCTGTTTATTTGGCCGTACACAATAGTAATAAAGATATTATTTTATTATTGTTACAATTTAAAACATAGGATAAGATAGGTTGGATCAGATGCAACAATATTTGTACCCTTTAAAAGCTATATTATTCAATGTGTATATACACCACTATAGTCCTTGTATGAAAATGCATTTTCACATCTGCATTTTCCCATATTGTAAATGGGGAGACCTAAGAAATTTTAAGTTTTGAATGTGGATTCCTAATTTCAGTATCCCGAATTCATATCCTGATAGTATTTGATAAATATTTTTTTATAAATAAAAATAGGGCCCATTTGTTACATATTGTAAATAATTAATTTTGATAACCAATAATTTAGAAATTAATTTTTATTGAACTTACTCAGGACAACTTCTTATTTGATCTTGTTTTTAATTTTGTTCTTATAAAGATCTTTTCACTTCACTATCTGTTGGGTATTTGTATTATGCACAACAATTTTAGCAGTGTTTTGGCACTATCAAAACGTTGTTAAATTTTTTTTTATTTTCAAATCTTCACTCCTTTATATAGAGATATGTTCTTAATTGTCGTTATTCAACTAAACTCGTGGGTAGTGTGCATTCTTGAATGTCGTTGCGTATACGTGGTGTTCGTTTTTGTCTTGATCCCCCATCCATGGCATTCTTCATTGTTTTGTATCAATCCACTCGAAGTTACTAGCTTATGACGTCGTAGCTAGTAGCTTAAATGCAATACGTGTGGGGCAGACGAAGACCAATGGAAGTCTACTCTTTTGTACTCCTCCATCATCTTAACAAAAGGAATGTGCTTATATCTGTTTATTTGGGCGTACACAATAGTAATAAAGATATTATTTTATTATTTATTACAATTACAATTTAAAACATAGGAAGATAGGTTGAATCACATGCAATAATTTTTCGAGCAATGATATACCAACAACCATTTGCTTACAGCTTTTATGACAACCTCATTTTTCTTTCTTTTTATTGGTCAAAAATAATAAAGAGAGAAAAATGAAGAGAGAGAGAGTGAGAATATAATGTGAGTTTGAGAGATAAAGTTGTTTAAAAGTTATCACAAAATAATTGTACAAATATCATTTCTCTAATTTTTCTACCCTTGAAAGCTATATTATTAAATGTGTATATTCACCACTATAGTCCTTGTATGAAAATGCATTTTCACATATGCCCATACTGTAAATGGGGAGACCTGAGATCATCATCAAGCATTGACTCAGACACGCGGCTTGCACTGCAGAAGAAAGATGTTACTATTATCCTCAATTATTGTTCGTAATTACTAATTGTTTGCTGTTTTAAGAAGGTAAAATGAAATATATTAATCAAAAATCTTAGTCTTTTTAGCACAAGTATAAAAAAAAAAGCTAAGGAATAAAAATATTTGTTACATCAGCAAACTAATAATCGAAGCAATAAAGCCACAATGAAGGCACGCATAAAAAAACAAAAATGAAATTGTTGTTAAATGAGAAGTCCCAAACAAAGAAGAGGATTTATCCACCATGTATGGTAATTGAAAACAAAACTCAGATGATTCGCCTTTAAATGCCAGCAGAAGGAAAGAAGCGTAATTATTGATTTATGCTGAGGGTGAGATCCAATCCCTCAACTTCATTATCACTAATAAACTCCTTTACTTTAGTAACCAAACCAACTCTTACACACACACACACCACTCTTTTTATTGCGTCAACTTTTGAAAATTATGAAAGGTTTTTTTTTTCTTTATGAATTTTTTATTTTGATTCAAACTAAAAATATAAATGTTTGTTGCTTTCAACTTATAACAAACCATTTTGAAAATTATGAACGGCTTCTTTTATGATTTTTTATTTTGATTAAAACTAAAAATATAAATATTTGTTACTTTCAAATTATAACAAATCAAACTAACCATGATTATCTATTTCAATGACACCAACAATATAACAAAAAAAATATAATCTAAATTGTTTTTTTTTTTAAAGACACCAACAACAATACTTTTTATAGACAAAGTTAAGAAAATAATCTCTTTCAGCTCTTTTGAGCTGACATTTTTTCTTTTCGAAAATGCCATCAATTTTCAATACAAATAACACATGCAACAAATAGATAAGAATACATTTGAATATTAAAAAAAATGTAGCAAACACGATATGAATATATAAACGTATATATATTTTTTTCCTTTATTATTTAAAAAGTGTAACAAACTAGATGAGTATAATTATATACATGTACTGTTAATTTAGACTAACCTAAAAACATCAAGGTCTAGTTAGGAAGTGTAAATCTTTTCATTTTGACAAAAAATCTGTTGAAACAAAATGTGTTTTACAATAAACCTTAATGAGTTTTGATGATAACAAGGTATTAAAAATTGTCAATTGGTTATTGCTAATATTTGTTCAAGTGTACAGGACCATAGGCAAAGTTGATCAATTCAATAGGTCTTGGAAGAACAAAAGAGAGCAAAGGAACCATCAAGAAGATGAACCTAAAGCATCTGAAGAAAACTGCGTATGAAGTTTTGAAGTGTTTCTGAAGTTTCAAGTGTCTCTGAAGTAATGACGTCATCAGAAGCAGAAGTCATCAGAAGCAAAGTTCAGAAGCAGAAGTCATCAGAAGCTATATCATCACCAGAAGCTTCAGTTGATCTATAAGAGGATTCAACCTGAAGACTCTAAGAGGTGTCTATTGGATTTAAACTCGTCTAAAAGAGCGAAAGACAAAGAAGGAGGTGCCAACGTTCATTTGAAAAGCACTGGGTGCTTGTCCTTCATTGAAGAGTTGATAAAGTACAAGTGTACAACCACTACCTCCACTACTCTGCTTGTGTTTACGCTACAAGACAAGACAACAGCTCTGCCTGCAGAAATGTTCCTTCAAGATAGGAATGGATTTGAACTTGATCCTTCATAGGACTACATCCAAATCAGGAAAAAGATTACTGGTGAAAGATCAAAGGTTCTCAACGACTCTTTAGACGTGCTTAAGATCTCAACGTCTCTCTACACACCCTTATTTAAAGGAATGAAGACTTGAAGATCTGTAGAGACATCACAACAAGTTAAAAGCGCCCAAACTCTGCCAAATTTGTTTCACATAAGCACTTTGAATTTCTGTACTTATTTGATATATCTTAGAAATTCTTAAGTCTATAGTCTTTCCTTGTATTGTATTGTGAACACCACTGATTGTATATCAAGTGTTCAAACTCAAACAATTTTCTGTGTAATTCTGTTTGATTAGAAGTCTCTTGCTTTAGTGCTTGAGCATAGGAAGTCTCTTGCCTGTGTGCTTGAGCATTTGAGAAGTTTCATACTAGGTAGTATTGAGCAGTTGTAATCTGTGTGATTATTTCTTAGTGGAAATCTCCTTGGAAGTGCAAGGGGGACTGGACTACTTCAAATTTTTGGAAGGAACCAGGATAACTGCTTGTGTCTCTCTTTCTTTTCGCTCTACTATGTTTTTATTCCGCTGCATATCAGATTCTGAACATCACATCAGAAGCACTCTCAAACAGATTCTGAAGTGATATCAGAAGAAGATATTTTAAGAGAAAAAGAAAATACAATTCAATCCCCCTTCTTGTGTTTTTTCACCTTCAAAATCCACTTGCACTCATTCAAACCAATTTAAAATAAATGATAGTGTAATAAATTGCAGGCAATTTTTTTTATTAAAACAATCGAAAAATTGTTTCTTAAATTTACGAAAATAACCTTCCATTTAAAATTTGTTTGAAAAGTAACAAGTGGGTATTTTTGTTCAAATGAAAATGTGAACATTTTCTAATAGATTACACTTGTGGGACATAATGTCACATGATATTGGCCAATTCAATTGTGACACGTGACAATATTTTTTTTAAAACATAAAAAGATGTGAAAGAGTGAGAAAATAGTTGAATTATCTTAAGTGTTACAATTGGATTGACCAATGTCATGTGACATTCTTGTCTTAATGACAAATGTGAAATCCCTCTTAGACCTTAATGTTATTCGACCAACTTAAAAACATTAAGGTCTAAGTTAGAAAGTGTGCACACTTTTATTTGAACAAAAAATCAACATATCTCATTCAAACCATTTTAAAATAAAGGATAATTTAGTAAATTGCACTCAACTTTTCTTTTTCAAATTTCAATTAAACGTTCCAAAAGCTTGTTCCCAAATTTACAAAAATAATCTTCTCTTTAAAATTTATTTGGATGGTAATAAGTGGGTCTTTTTGTTCAAATAAAAATATTACAAATTTTGTCGATAATAATATTTTTGGCACATTATTAAGAACAACCAATATTTTTTATAGGGAGGATGTATATAGAAATCTTTGCTATACATAGCAAATTGGATCAAATGGCCCCAAAACATTAACAGCCTACAACCTAGCTTTTCATTATGTTAATGTGTGGGGCCTTTCGGTGAACTTAGCTATATATACCCCGAAAATCATATATTTCTATATACACCCCCAAATTAAAAAAAATGGGCCCGTATCGGCATGGGCCCTAGGCCGTCGCACCCTCAGCCTATGCCTAGGGTCAGCCCTGAATACATCAGAAACAAAATGCAGTTTTTTGCAGTTTCGATTTGATTTGGTTCAATTTGCGGGGTTTTTTTTTATTGAATTTGTTCGATTTTGAACACCCCTATTCACAAGTAGCAATATCATTGGAGATACACCCCTATTAATAAGAATTAATTTTGTAATATCATTCATAACTTTTGTTTTCAATACAAAATTAACTACATTTATGTGAAACTATCAAAACGACTTATAATAAAATACGTAAGCGATAAATCATAAAGTTTATCTCAACTGAAAATGTCAAAATTGTTAGGTTAAATTTTTTCATTTGAATTTGAACTCAGGACCTTTGTATTGTGTGAGTTTCAAGTGGCCTTTACCACTTTATCTACGGATCAACGAAAAAATTACATAGGTAATATTTTTTTCGATTGTTGGAGAAATAAGCAACAAATCAATCAGACGAAAGGTCAAACGAGATCAGCTTCAAATATTTATATTTAGCAATCGAATTGAGATTTCTCCCTCTGGTCTTAAATGTATGCAATTTTCCATTTTTTAGATTTATTTAATAAATGATGTATGTGATCTATTAAACCACATACATCATTTATTAAATGAACCTATAAAATAAAAAGTTGGTTACATTTGAGATCGGAGGGGTAGGATATAATATCTAATATAATAAAAGAGAGTAAATGTTACAAAAGTGTGTTAAAATAAGTTATGTTAGCATGCTAGTCACTAGAGGAATCACTATTGTGTAGTTGGAATAGTTGGTGTGTTGACTTAAAGAGTTTTTCTCTTTGACAAGTGCTTTAAATATTTTCAATGCACACCGGCTATTTAATGTATACTCCCTCCAGCTATTTAAAGTGTGTTAAAATGTAAATTAGGAATTCATTTCGGGGAGAGTATAGTATATATTAATGATTAAAAAAAGACAATGCTAACCAGTGTTTTAACGATAATGGTTAAACATCTAAAACAAGTAATTTTTTGTGGAAAAGTTGTGCAATCGTTACTTTACCAAAAGTGACATCTTATATTTTCAAGACAAAATTTCTATTTGTAGATTCCTTAACCATTGCTCTCAAGGTACTAGATAGCAAGACCCTTCAAAAAATATACAATATATATTAATAAAACTGCAAAGAATAAGGAAGGTCAACGAGATCTAAAACTCTTTTGAATAATATTTGCATAAATGATTGCATTCGGGGTTTAAGGGTGTTATACTAATCACATGTTGCATAATCTGGAGACGACTATGAACAAAGCGCGTCTATATAAGGGTGAACTTGCTTCACCCTCAAGGTACACATCACTTTTCACAACACTTTATACACACTCTTTCTCAGTTCCATTACTGACTTAAGCGTCAGAGTGCTATCGTGTTTGTAGGCACCTTTCATTCCACCGCGAAGCCTCATTGCCACCGTACCGAAAGTCATTACCATCACACTCACACCATAGCTCTCTTTGTCGCTGTTGCCACTCAATTGTTCTCACCGGACAAATCAATACCCAAATTCAATTCTCGTTGCAGACTTAAAGATCTTATTGAGTGGATAATATGTAGGTATAGTTGTTAACTCTTGTTGTTCAACTCGCATATAACTAAATGGTACTTACTTAATTCTTACTTTTCAAATGTATACTTTGGTCATTCTTGACATGATTTTGCCCTGATGACAAGAATTACCAAAGTAAAAATGTATCAACTCGCATATATTAGCTTTTGTTTCATTTTTGTCTTTTAAATTGCAAATACTACACTTCAGTATAAAACGTTAAATACTTTGATCATTTTAGTCACTATAAGAGAGTAAAATTTATAACTTTTATAACTTAAGAAACCAAAATAAATAAATATAGCGTTGAAGTTCGTGCACAAACAATAAATTTATATAACCAAATAAAATGGCTTCCTTGTAAAAAACAAAATTCTGACTCCGCCATTGGTACAACCCAAAATAAAAAAGTCATGGATGTCGTCGACCTGAACAATTAAATAAGGATGAATCGCGAGCAGAGGGTTGAATTGTCGAGAATTAATGAACTAATTATAGCATAAGTAAATAAAAGGCAAAAAGATAAATTGCGAGTAAAATAATAGTTTGATAGATTGTGAAAGTCTAAATAAAAATTTACATGTCATATTTATAGATAAAGTAACATAACATAGAGTGTTAGAAACAACACTGGAAACCCATTGTTTTTGAACATGCTTGGAACACTATCCAAACAATACATCTTTTTTTTCAGAGTAAGGGAAGCTAAGAGCATTATCCTTTTTAGAATAAGAGCAACAAACAGATAAGTGATTTTATACTTACTTGAATTATATATATATTTTTTTTTAAGAAACTACTAATGAAAAGTTAAAACTTTAAATTAAAGCATTGAATATATGAATATTCTCACTTATATAATGTTGTAGAACCTTTTTTTCATGGAATGTAGAACTCATAAGAAGTAAGTTTAAACCCTATCTGCACTCACACAACAACAGATTACTACAACCGGCCTTCTCTCTCATTTTTCCCAAAACTGGTGTGTAAAGAGTACTGTCACTATCACACGAAGCTACTAGCTTATGACGTGGTAACTACTAGCTTAAATGCAATATGTGTGGGGACGACGAAGACCAAAAGAAGTCTACTCTTTTGTACTCCTCCATCATCTTCACAAAGGCATGCGATTATATCTGTTTATTTGGTCGTACACAATAATAATAAAGATATTATTTTATTATTATTACAATTTTAAACTTAGGATAAGATAGGTTGGATCAGATGCAACAATTTTTCTACCCTTTGAAAGCTATATTATTCAATGTGTATATACACCACTATAGTCCTTGTATGAAAATGCATTTTCACATCTGCATTTTCCCATAGTGTGAATAGGGAGACCTGAGATCATCATCAAACATTGACTCAAACACACAGCTTGCACTGCAGGAGATAAATGCTACTATTATCCTCAATTATTGTTAGTAATTATTGATTGTTTGATGTTTTAAGAAGCTAAAATGAAATATTTTAATCAAACATTTTAGTCTTTTAAGCAACCAAAAAAAAGGTAAGGAATAAAAATATTTGTTACATTAGCAAACTAAGAATTGAAGCGATAAAGCCACAATGAAGGCACACATAAAAAACAAAATTAAAATTGTTCTTATATGAGAAGTCCAAACAAAGAAGAGGATTTATCCACCATGCATGTATGGTAATTGAAAACAAAACTCGGATGATTTTCCTTCAGATGCTAGTAGAAGGAAAGAAGCGTAATTATTGATTTATGCTGAGAGTGAAATCCAATCCATCAACTTCATTATCACTAATAATCCCCTTTACTTTAGTAACCAAACAAACTTACACACACACACACACACCACTTTTTTTATTGCATAAACTTTTGAAAATTATGAACGGTTTTTTTTTTAATGAATTTTTTATTTTGATTGAAACTAAAAATATAAATGTTTGTTATTTAATTTCAACTAAGTCCAAAGTCCAGAGTCTGATAGAGTTCATATTTTTGAACAATGTTCAGAGTCTGATGCAACGAATAATGTAAAGATAGAGAGAGAAGAGAAAGACACGAAGCAATTATACAGGTTCCTTCCACAATCCGAAAGTAGTCCTGTCCCCCTTGTACTTCCAAGGAGAGTTCACTAAAATCAGAATCTGATTACATATGCTCAAGCACACAAGTAAGAGACTTCAAATACTCAAACATACAAGCAAGAGATTTTCTATGCTCAAGCGCAAAAGCAAAATACTTCTAAACAAACAAAATTACACAGAAAAATGTTTGGTTTGAATACTTGATATACTATCAGTTGTGTTACAATTCAAAATCAGACTCTTAAGACTGTAGAATTTGTAAGATATGAAAGTTTATAAGAAATTCTAAGTTTATGATTCACAACAGTTTTAGCAGAGTTTTGACACTATCAAAACCTTGTTGAGTCTCTTTTTATCTTCAAGTCTTCACTCCTTTATATAGAGGTTTGAAAGAGACGTTGAAGATTGTCATCACATCAAAAGAGTTGTTGTTGAAGCTTGATTAAATCACCAATGATCTGTTGCTGGATTTGGTTAATGTCCTAGGAGGGAATAATTTGAAATACATTCCTAGTATGGAGAATTAACCAGGGTAGACACAGTTGTAGCTTGTACTATTGCAGACATGAGAGTGGAGGAGTGGAGTAGTGGTTGTAAAATTGTACTATGTCCTTTTCCTGCGCTCTTCAGTGGAGCATCCAATGCCTTCTAATTCCTCAGAAATATCCGTTGCTTTAGGCTTTTATTCCTTCTGCAATCTTGTGTCTTCATAATAACTAACTTTAACTAACTGCAACTTCTTGACTTCAGACTCTCATGATCTTCAGATGCTTGATGACGTCAGACTTTGGCAGTCAGCTTCTGATGAATCTTCAGACTCTGATGGTCTTCAGACTCAAACTTGCAACATAAGCTTCCTTTGCAAATTCCATTTATCTCTTTTGTTCTTTCAGAACCAATATTTTGATTTAAGACTTATAAAATTTTGTCTATGATCCTGCACACTTGAACAAATATTAGCATATCCAATTGACTTTTTAATACCTTGTTATCATCAAAACATAAGGTGGTAACGTTAAACACATTTTGTTCCAACAAACCTTCCATTTAAAATTTGTTTGAAAAGTAACAAGTGCGTATTTTTGTCCAAATGAAGAGGTGCACATTTGCTAATAGATTGCACTTGTGTGACATAATGCCCTATGACATTGGCCAATTCAATTGTGACATGTGACAATATATATTTTTTAAACATAAAAATATGTGAAAGAGTGAGAAAATAGTTGAATTGTCTTATGTGTCATAATTGGACTGACCAATGTCATATGACATTCTTGTTTTAATGGTGCACATGTGGAATTCCTCTTAGACCTGAATGTTTTTAGACCAACTTAACAACATTGAGGTCTAAGTTAGAAAGTGTGCACATTTTCATTTGGATAAAAAATCAACATACCCCATTCAAACCAATTTAAAATCAAGGATAATTTAATAAATTGCACTCAACTTTTATTTTTCAATTAAACGTTCCAAAATCTTGTTCCCAAATTTTTAAAAATAATCTTCTGTTTAAAATTTGTTTGGATGCTAATAAGTGGGTCTTTTTGGTTTGATTACTAATCTAAATGAGTTTTTCAGTGATAAAGAAGTTGAGGGTTTCTTTATTCATATCAGATTTGCTGCGTTGTAGTTCGAGTTATTTCATTGTTAAGTTTAATTCTTTGACTCATAAGTTTATTATTAGTTCTCTTTAAAAAAAAGTTTATTATTAGTTCGTTGGGGTGTTTGGGTTATGTGGTGGTATATCAAGTTTAAGTAAGAGTCTCACATTAATAAAAAAGTGGTTGTTGAGTATCTTATAGATGAGAGGATCTATAAACTTAATATTTAAAAAATTTAGATTAAAATGTGGTGCTCAACTCACTTATATGATTGATTTGGACATAATTTACATGTTCGTCAGACTCTCCTCATAACCCGTGTAAATTTGCACTCCAATTCTATGATATGTTCATCTTTCATGATTGTCCAATATTCATTCATGCTAACTAACACTTCCATGTCCTTGTATGAAAATGCATTTTCACATCTACATTTTCCCAATAGTGGGAACGAGAAGACATGAGATCATCATCAAGCATTGACTCAAACATACGGCTTGCACTGTTGGAGAAAGATGCTACTATTATCCTCAATTATTGTTAGTAATTATTGATATTACGTAGAGATTGAGATCCTATCCATCAACTTTATTATCAATGATAAACTCCTTTACTTTAGTTTATTTTTTTGATAAAGCTAAAAATTCAATAAATGTTGTCAGGTGCATCCTGAACCTCATACAAAAAGTCTCAGAAACAAAACAAAAAGAAACAAATCCAACAAAAAGAAGCAAACCCTCCTAAAACAGCAAGGAGGAAAGAAAAACAGTTGAAGCATAGAAAATCTCGTAAAGACAATTCCCTTAAAATTCCAAAGGATGCACTTCATGCTTGGTCCTTAAGGCGAACACTAGTCTTCTTATGTCTAGTTGAAACTCTGACATAACTGTTACCATCTAAGGTTTTAGCAGCATTCTTCAAGCCTTTCCTGCCTCATTTAATAAAACCATCTTCATGAGAATGTTGTAGAAGGTACTGGTCAGCTTCCTTCAAATTGGCTAGGGTACCAACCGTGTCTATAGCACGCTCCAATGAGCTTTGACAGTTGCTCTTGTGAGCCTCATGGTCAGTATCATGTTCCAATGTTCCATCAGTAGTATCAGTGTCCTCATCCCCCCAATACTTACTCAATTTTACCATCTTTCAAACAGACAACAAACAAATTTATAGGGCCAGCAGTGAAGTTAACCAAACTAACTTAATATATCTACTTTAAGTTCGGTGTCTGACACTCGTATGACATATGTCAGATCAACTCAGTTCGGTGTCCCAAAAATTTATTATTATTTTTTGCTTTTACACTCCTTGAATGAGTGTCTTATATTTGTGTTACTTATTTTAATTAGTTGATGATATAAAATAAAAGAGACAATGGTTAGAGATTGTAATTTTTATCTGTTTGCAACAGACCAAATTACCTGTTTTTGGTTGCAGAAAAGGAAACAACGGTTAGGACTCTTTGAATCGCTCGATGAACATGACAATTTATTGTCGTTGTTTCAATTGCTCCATCAACAGGACAATTTACTTGTTGTACTTTTGTGTTTATTTGGTTGATTATTGTGTGCACCTCTATCACAATTATATATTTTATCACAATTTCTTATTTAGTCTTGAATCATATGTGAAATTATTTTTCAAGTTTAACTTGATTGTATTTGTTTAACCAATTTTTTTCTTCATAATTATGGTTAATTTGATTGATCTATACTTATATTTTTGCATATAATTTTTTTTGAGAAAGTTCTATGACTTGTATGGTTATCATATATTTCTTTGTTTATTCTTTTCAAATTTTGGAAGAATTTAACATTGAAGTATCTCTGAAGGATTGCTCAAACAATGAAGATATTTTATGATATAGTTCTCGAAGAACTATTTTTTCCTTTTAATATTAAAGCATCCATGAAGGATTGCTCAATGAACGAATAATTTAATATCAAGCATTCGTAAAAGATTTCAAAATAAAAATGTTGTGATTTTTCTTCGTTATTCTCGATAAAGGTTTGTGTGAGTTCTTGAAGAACTAGATCTTTATTAACATCTACGAAATTTATATTTTTAATATTTTTTTAATGAATTTTATTCGGTTAACACATTATCATTTTTTATATTCTTGATAAATATTTGAATAATTTCACATCAAGCATCCTTGAAGGATTGCGCAAAAGAATTGTTCTTGATTATTATGAAAATCATGTGTAATATAATTCCTGAAGAACTAAATATATATGAAGATCAAAATAAGTGTCCCTAAAGGATTAAAAAAAAAAAAAATCAAATTTTTAACATTGTTTATGATGTTTTGAGATATATACAGTTCTTGAAGAACTAAATATTTAATATCAAGCATTCTCGAAGGATGACAAAAATCATGATGTTACTTGGTGTTGATAGATTTATGGTTGAAAATAAGATCTATTTTATCTTTTATAATAAAAAGGAAGGTATTGAAGTGTTGCACATTAAGAATGTAATGTAGTTTTTGAAGAATTAACTTGTTATTTTAAGAATCCCTGAAGGATCGCTTAAATAAAGAAGTGATCTTTTGATAATTGTTTATGAAAATTTGAAATATATCTCCCGAAGAACTAAAATTTAATATTAAATCATCCTTAAAGGATTGCAAAATTGTGATTTTATTACTTGCTTATTGTTGATAGAGGTTTGTGGAAGAGTAAGTCATTTAGACTAAAGCATGGTAGCAAATTTTGTTTGTTTGACTGTCATATTCGGTTTCTTCCCCCATTACTAGAAAAAGCAAAATTAGCGAGGGAAATTAATGACGGAAAAAATGAAATTCCTCACAAATTCCTTGGTCGCAAAATTTAGTGACAGAATTAGAGAGGGATTTTAGGTTTTCCTTATTAAATTTCCCTCACTAATATTTGTTTTTTTAGTAGTGCTTTAGAACATCCGTTTTGTCGTGATAGATACTCTTTTAGGAAGTCAAAAATGCGAAAGTCTTTACCACTACACTGACGTTCCGGGATAGAGATCCTAAATAGAGTGAATCACCTAGATGATTTCAGTTTTGGTTTAACTTCACATAATAAGAGGGAAAAATAAATGGAATGAAAAGTCATGACTGTCATGTTTTCATGCAAAGGCTGATTCCTTTGGCATTTCGTGATATGTTGCCAAAACCTAAATGGAGGGCATTTACGGAACTTAGGTTGTTCTTTAAAGAAATTTGTGCAAATGAGTTACGTGTTTCAGATATGGAGAATGCAGAGCTTGCCATTATTGAAATAGTTTGCAAGTTAGAGAAGATATTTCCTCCAGCATTCTTTGATGTCATGGAGCATTTACTTGTTCATCTCCCATACGAAGCTAAGGTTGGAGGACCTGTGCAATATAGGTGGATGTATCCATTTGAGAGGTGTATATTATATTTGAAAAGAAAGGCTCGAAAGAAGGCGAGAGTTGAAGGATCTATTTGTGAAGCATATTGGAAGAGATTTCCAATTATGTTTCCAAGTATCTTGATCCCAAATTGCAAACAAGGCACACCAAAGTTCCTCGAAATGATGATGGTGGGGAGGGTATGGTTGATGAATGCCTGTCTATTTTTAAATACCCTTGTCGTCCTATTGGGAAAGGTAGAAACAGATTCTTGACAAATGAGGAGCTTCAAATCGCCGAGACTTATGTGCTTGTAAATTGCGAAGAAGTCGAACCATTTCTCCACTAACTTTAATATCTCTACCTTTCTAATTATTTTTTAGTTATATTGATTAATTATTAATTCCTGTCATAATGATTAGACAATTTGAGGACTCGCCAAGGCAAACACAAATTGGTATCACCGATGATCAAATATTGGAACTTAGACACAAAAACTTCAGTGGGTGGATAAAACAACAAGTCTTCTCACTTCTATTGAATGATAAGTGTCCATTGTGATTCATAAGTAAGTGCCGGCCAAATTGAGGATCAATTGATTCGGCAAATGAGTTATGGTCCATCTAAATCTGTGACTTGTTATAATGGCATAATAGTTAACGGGTATCGATTTCACACTAAGGAAAAACGCTACTTTGGGTTCTTTCCCAGTACGGTCTACAGATCCACCAACTAACGACTCAACTTCAGTACCTTCAACTGAAGGATCTCATGATAGGAGAAAAGTTATATCTGTCGAGGCAATCTCTAATTACCCGTAAGATGCTCATGAGTTCTACAATTTATTGTGAATTTATACTTTACGTTTATCATTATATTGGGAATTTATACTTTGGTACAATATTTCAAGTTAATGTACCACATGACATTAACACAGTTTTAATTTTAAGTGCTTTATGGCAAGTGAAAGCTAAAACTGATATTAACACTTGATATTTTACAAACTTGTTTCCCACTTGCAGGAGGAGGTTTGTTCCCCAAACTGTGACCCGTGGTATTGTATCTAGGGTGATCACGAGAATGCCTACTCCAGCTGATAAGTGAAAGATTATCCAAGCGAAATGAAAGATGAGTTATTTAAGGAAAAGTATTTATGTTTTTTAGCCTTGTATAATTTATTTATAGGAAAGTTTATTTATAGTTTTATTATAATGGTGCAGGGTAAATATAAGTTTACATCAGATTATGATTGCAACATGGCAAGATCTATGTGGGAAAGAACATGCATGGACCGCTACCCTGATCATTTAAAAAATGCAAGAAAAATGGCCTTACGAGAAGTGAACTCAGTGAATTTGGTCGACACCAAGGGTCATGCACCCAAAGGAATGAAGGCAGAAGTATGGGATGGCTTGGTGGACATTTGGTTGAAACCAGAGTGGAAGAAGAAGTCTGATGCAAATCGTTGTAATAGAGCTGCCTTATAACCTGATGTAGTGTTGCATACGGGAGGCTCTATAAACTTTGGTGAACACAAAATAAGGATGGTAAGTTAGTAATGTTTTTATATACACATACACCGATATTTATTATATTCTAATAAATGTGTTATAGGAGAAGGAGTTAAATCATTAAGTGTAGTATAGAGATGTGTATGACCGTATTGTTCATAAGAAAAAAGATGGAGAATATGTCTCTCAACGCTCAAAGATGTTTATTCTAAGTTACTATAAATTTTAAAAAGTTATTGTGTAAAGTTATTGTAAGTTACTCTAATGAAGTATGGAGATGATTTTTCCACTCATCCGACAGTTGATTTTAACTTGTGGGCAGACACATTTGGTCACCATAAGACGAGACAGACTTTTGTGGGTTGCAGCTTAGACCTTGGTGGGTTCGTGTCAGCTTCATCTGCAAAGTTTACTGGACCTTCCAACATCTTAACTACATCAGAAGAAGCTATCAAGAAAGTTGTAGATAAAGCAATGAGTTCTTTTGTACAATCGCAGTTGATGCCATTATTGGAGCCAATCATGTCAATGATTCAATCCATGCACAAAGCACCAATGCAAGGTGAACTCGCAGAAGATCACATGGATGCTATGTAATATACTATTTTCCAATCTATTTTTCCAAGTGATCTTATTGTTCCATTGATGACAGTTTAAGCATCATGTGATATCAAATTGATAATTAGAGGAATGGGATATTCTTTTCCCGGTTTTTTGTATTAAATTTGTGTGATGAAGATATCACGAACATAGTTATTTTTTTGTTTAATTCCCTATGGCTTATGTAATGGTAGGAGGAGATTCAGATTGATACCAAGGTTCTATGAGTAGGAAAGGCTGTAGCTATTGATTAACCATCTATGTTATTGTATTCTGCAGTTTTATATTTGTTTTATAGGGTCCCATTGCACAAAATATATGTTTATATAGTCATGCCACATTGTGTTTTATAATGTGTTCTCACTTTAATTATGCTCCAATTTCAGGTCTCAAGGTTGAAGTCTATCCCAAGAAGAAGAAGATATGTATTTGACAGATTATACTAGACCTATGGATCAATACTTAAAAGTTGTAAAAATGTGTCCCTAGTTCATTTGAATATGAGTTTGTTGTTTATGTTGTTTTGGTTTTGTAATAATATATGCTATAAAACTGCTTGATGGCTTTTTAATGAATGCTAAAGATATATAGTTTTGAGATTATATTTGATGTGATTAGTTTTTTTAATCATCCACAATAAAGAAACCTCTAAAATATACTTGATGTGATTACTTTTGTTTAATCTAGCCTAATAAGTTTTGATTACAAATATAAAAAAAAAAACAAAAAACAAAGTTTTATTGGAAGGCATGTTGTAATTTATTAAAAAAAAAATACTAGAATGCTTGAAGTTTACTACGAAATTGCAAGGATCATGTTGCTACGAATTTAATGGGAAACCATTTAAGCAATATCCTACCGAAATATTTACGAATCATAAACTTCTGAACACTGTATTGCCACAAATTAGTTTGAAAGTCACTAGGATTATATTTTTATTAGTTACCAATCAGCTAGGAAATATTTTTCTAGATAATTTGCCGCCCAATCCATGCCACGGCCAGTATGACAGCTAAATCACAACTAAATAGTAGCTAAATGAGTTTTGCTAGAATTTATCTTCGTATTTGCTGCCAATTGTTTTGTAGCAAATCTGTGAATTTCTTGCAGTGAAAATCAATTGAATTCCAGATTTACTAATCATGGAATTTCACGTTTAGAGAGTATCTCAGCTCCAAATCAATTGAATATGAATGCAAAATCTGGTTTAACTTAATTTCTTCAAACAAAAATACAAATTATACGATTGGATGCATTGTTTTCGTAATCCTTTTCCTTACTATATATTATGATTCTAATTAATTATAATTTGATGCCTTGTCATTTACTATTTATTATGTTAGTAACTTGTTTATTATCGCTGTTAATTAGTATTATGTAAAAGTTTATCTGGCGTGTTTTTTTAATTAAGATTCTAATATATTAAAATGATATTGCATTAGGCATTTTAGTTAAATAAAGCTTTATCTATGAACCAATGCTTAATTAGCTGAAAAAATGAATTACCAGTTTAGTTTTGATAATTTTGAGAAGTCATAATTGATTGGATTTGATTTACAATCGATGGAAACATATAAGTGTCAGAACAAGAATTACCAGTTTCATCTAGCTACAAAATCATAAAAACACCAAAATTTGATAGTCTCACATTTTCTCATGCTTTATAAAATATGTTTGTAAATCTGAATTTTTACTTATCAAAGTTTGGGCACAATTGCCACACTCATGAATAGATTCAGATTGTTTTCCTGTCTTTTTTGTTTTCAAATCAAAGTTTCAACTGTTTTAGCCTTTTTAGGAACATATTTGGTGTGAATTGGGATAAAAACTCACACCAATAAACTTTGATGGGTAGAGCAAGGGTAAGCGGTAATCCATAACCAAAACAATAGCAAGCGATAACAACATATCTAACAACAATGTAAAGCAAAATCACAATTGAATTGAAGAACAACAATGTAACACACAATATTGTTTACCCAATTCGGTCCAATACCGTCCTACCTTGTGGAGAGAGCAACTCTTCGTTCTACTAATCATGAAACTAACTTTACACAAACATTCCAAAAGGGCTTACAAGAATAGTCTTCAAACTTAATTCTACTATTTTCTCAAATCTCTTCATATCCTCAAAAGGAACCAATCCTTAGCCTTTGTTTTTTTAAGGATTTACTCTTTCAGTAAACTCTAGTTTGACTCAATCTTACCTCTCATGTGTTTCCACCCCATGAATCCAGGCCGCGCATTTGTACGTAGGCGCAAAACAACAACCCAAAACATGTCTCCAGCATATCTCATATGCCTGAGCGTAAAACTGTACACAAGGGCACAAAATGGCAGAATCACCGGAAAATAGATTTTAAGTCACTTTTCAACAATACTAATATAAATTATTTTCTTACATGTCAAGGTTAAGTGAATGATTACAGGATAGCATAATATGCAATAACTATTGATAAATCATTCCCTTTCCTTATCTTGTGGAGTGTGGTGTGCATGAATAAAGCTTACTTGTATTTTAGGATTCGTTTGAGAATTTGGAGGGGAGAGGACGAGAAGACTTTGCGGGGTGAAAAATATGAGGAAAAATGTTTATTTTTTACTTAGAATATATGACATTTATTTTTTACTTAGAATATTTCATATTTATTTTACGTATTTTTTTTACAGTATTTGTTAGAATACGTGGCATTTATTTTTTACTTAGAATATTTCATGTTAATTTTATGTTTTTTTTTTTTTGACGGTGTTTGTTAGTTAGAATACGTGACATTTTTTTTTTCTTAGAATATTTCATGTTTGTTTTATGTTTTTTTTTAACAGTGTTTGTTGAAATACATGACATTTATTTTACGTATTTTTTTTAACGGTATTTATTAGAAAACGTGACATTTATTTTTTACTTACGGTGTTGGTGTGAATGAAACCGTTTTTATTTTCCATACACGAATAGACTTTTATTTGACTGTGTAGCATTAATTTTCAATTATTGGAAACTATAGAGAGCTGTCATGCAAGCAAAATCCTAGCTTAAGAAAGTGTTTTAAGCAAAGGGTGAGATTGTTACATGGAGGTGTCACATAGGTAAGTTCATTTTATATACAAATACATATATAGATATAGATAGATAGATCAATTCCAAATTAACTGAAAAAATTAATTACCAGTTTAGTTTTGATAATTTTGAGAAGTCATAATTGATTGGATTTGTTATTCAATCGATAGAAACATATAACTGTGATAAAAAGAATTACCAGCTTAGGCTAGATACGGAACGAATAATGGGGATATAAGTATTTATCTAAAACTCATACCCAAACCTTTCTCGAATGTAGAAAATTAACTTATTATTCTTTTTATATAAATAGAAACTCAAACCATAAATCATTTCACTCATACTCTAAATCATTTCACTCACACAATCAAATTTTCAGTCTGACAAACAACACTCATTTCTCTAAGTTCTCTCTCTTCTCATTCCAAATCTCACACTCTTTATCTCTCTTCTCAATCACCAACAATAGTCACCGACCTCCAACATCTTTTTGCTGCATAATACATTACAACATTGCCAAGGAGTTTTATATTTATTAGGGACGAAGGTAGTATACCCTTTTTAAAGTTATTATGAGCCACTTTGAAAAAAAATTGTATAAAATTATAAGCCGATTTACAATATCCATGAAACATTAATGTTACTTATTCTATTATACTTATAATTATTTATCACTCTATCATCTTTTCTATTATACCATTAATGATTTCAATATGCTTGACTCTTGAATGTAGAATTGGATTCTTTGACAAACAAATAATAGCAGTATTATCACAATAAATGGAAACACTGTTAGCATTAATCTGATAGTCTTCCAACTGATATATCATCCAAAGTAGTTGTGTACAACAACTTGCAGCTGAGATGTATTCTGCTTCTGCTGTAGACATAACAATAGTTGCTTGTCTTTTGCGAGCCCATGATATCAGATTATCACCCAGGAACTGGCAGTTTCCACTGGTTGGTTTTCTTTCAATCCTGTCACCAGCATCACAAAATCCAACCAACTGATAATCTAATGATTTCCTATAGAGAAGTCCAAGATTAGTTGTTCCTTTCAAATACCTGAAGATTCTCTTAACAGCAGTTAAATGAGATTCTCTAGGATCTTATTGGAATCTTGCACACAAGCATACACTGAATAAAATATCTGACCTAGATGTAGTGAGGTATAACAAAGAACCAATCATACCTCTATACAGCTTCTGGTCTACCTTTGTTCCAGTATCTGCACAACAATAATATTTTTCTTAAGAGTCCTTCTAAAGAGTGTTGTGTCAACTTGACCTCTTTTAAAATTATTTTTAATTAAGAAATTACTCAGTCTATAATTCCAAGCTCTGGGAGCTTGTTTCAAGTCATATAGTGATTTCTTTAATTTATAAACATGGTCAGGATGCTTAAGATCCTCAAAACCAGGAGGTTGCTTGACAAATGTAACGCCCTCTTTGAATTATTTGTTTTGTTTAATTGTTTAATTGAGTCTAGAATTTATTAAGAAGAGTTTAGAATATATTATATGATTATATGATTTATTAGGTAGCTTATTGTATTATTTAATAGAATAAGATTTGAAAATAAAATAATATTGAGTTTAAGGGTTGTTATGAGATTTAAGAGAGTTTTGGGGAGAAAGAGAAATAAGATAAAATAGAATAAAGGGTTATAAATAGGAGAAACCTAGTTTAGAAAAAAGAAAACATAACGTACGATCAATTTTGGAAAAAAGGGAGAAAAAACCAAGAGAAGGGAGAAAGATCTAGAAAGCGGCGATTTTGAGTTATAAGGTAAGGGTGAGACTAACATTCAATAATCTTAAGTCATTAATTCTGAAAATTGGATTTAACATGTTGTAGGTTTTAGTTTTTGAGAATTTGAGAATTAGGGTTAAAAGTGATTATTTGATGATTTTCTAAAATAATATTTTGGGTCAAGTTTTATATGATTTTGAGTCTCTTTTGATGTATACAAATGTTTAGACAAACTTTGGGATCAAATTTGGGCATATGGAAGTTAAAATTGGAATTTTGGGGTGAAAAATGGGTTTTTCCCGAGTTGTTATCTGACAGCATGTCCTGTTTCATGTTCTTGCATCTTTTTCATACGTTTCTGTTTTGAATTAGCCTTTGGTGTAAACATGAAAGTTGCAGATAATTGTGTTAGCTTTCCAGTGGCGTCGGTGTGACTTGAAAATGATTTTTGGTTTAGGAGTTATGATGCAAATACTCAAAGGAGGTCTTAATGAATTTTTATGAATTTCAGCACAACTTTGTCCGAATTTGAAATGAAAACTGGTATTCATTGGTACAGAATTGGTCTTAGGTGTAAACACGAAAGTTGTAGGTATGAATGTTAGCTTTCTAATGCCGTTGGTTTGACTTCAAAAGGATTTATAGAACTTGAGTTATAGTCAAATTACTGCACGTAGGTCACAGTGAATAATTGAATATGATTGATGAATTAGTATATGAATGTATATGTTGTGAATACGATATTGTCCATGATTGATGAAGTGTTATATGTATATATGATGTTTTAAGATGTTGATTATTATTTGATGTTGTTATATTGTGATTTAATTGCATATGCATTACTTGAATTATATGTGAATAATTGAGACGTTATTGACTTGCATTTGATATTATTATGTCATGCTATTTTTGTATACTGTTGTGTTGCTGTTGTTATTTAACTAAGCTGCATGAGTTGGTCTAAGTTGATTAAGATGATGAAGTTCCAAATTATTGGATTATTTAACTAAGCTGCATGGGTCGGTCTAAGTTGATTACGACGTGTCATGTTTTAATTTGTTGTTTGTAAGGATGATAGGTTAGGTTCGTTCCTAAACAAGAATTTCTCTCTAGAAAAAACCTTCTAGTATAATAAAATGATATAGAATTTTTCTATTCACACCCCGGATATTTTTAGTTACACCCAAATTTTCTTAAAAGCTTTTTATAATACCAAAATTGTCCTTTTATATAAATTCTCTCAGAACCTTGATTCCATTCATTGTCACTCTAAAATTTCACTATATCTTTCACCAACAAACAATCAAACAATCCTGATGTTCAATCAATCTTTATGGAAGATTAGTTTCAATTTTCTTCTTCTTGTTCAATTGCATTGTACGACGGTTTCAATTTACATGTTAAGGTTAACTTAAATTCAGTTTAAAGAAAACTCCACTAAATTTCACTATCTTTTTAGTTACGCTTAAAGATGATTTATTAAAGAAAAGATATCGCGATGAAACATGTGAATGATAAATATTTATTTGAGATTACAAGTTGAGTATTTGAAGGATTACAATCTTTTAAATCATGAAACTTATATAGCGAAGTGCTAAAATGGTTATATATGAGAAAATCTAATTTGTTGTACACTTGAATGGTTGTAACGTCATTAGCTGTAGACAATGATTGTCTGAGAACTTGAGTAAATAATGAAGAATAAATTGGTCCTAAAGTACCATATTTTAGTTCAATTGAGGGGCAATAATGCACCTTTATAATTATTCGTATTATCATATATATTATTTATTTTAGATATGCATGTTATTTGTTTGTGCTTCAACATTGTTTTTGATTGAGTTATATTTTTCAACACAAAAAAGAAACTTGTGGTTTGTCTTCAAGAAGAATGAATGCAACAATCTTTTATGAATATAATATCATCTACATTGCTCAGTTGAAAGGATGGTACATTAAGGGAGATGGAAGAAAAGAATGTTTTGCAAAGTTCTTTTTCACAGACGATCTTCGTAAGAGTGGTGATCTAAACATACAACAAATTTGTTCGTGTGATAATCATGAATACTTTTTACAAAGTAACTCCCAAGAATTTTTTTTGAGCAACTGGCACAAAAGATTAGTATTGTTCGTCTCATAGGTGATTGTTTAGTTGAGGGAAATAAATAAATATATTCTGCAATCTTTTTTCCTTTACCATTGATTTTATCCCATTGAGTTTTTTCGGTAAGGTTTTTAACGAGGAAGATATCGGATATTGTACTCTTTTTCCCTCACTAGGATTATTTTTTCCTACAAGATTATTTTTTTTCTTAGTAAAGTATTAATGAGGCATATCATGATCAACATCCAAGGGGGAGTGTTATGAAAAATAAACTTAAGGATGAACATCCACTAAGTTTATTATTCATGAGAAAATTATATAATTATAATACTAATACTATAGAGAAAACGAGGTTGAATGAGTGTGAGGGAAGTAATAAGGATGTACAAATATATATAATCGCACGTAATGTACTATTGTGTAAAGTGTTAGATATATGTGTAGAAATGGGATTCATTTTAAATCATAAAGAAAACTCAGCCATATTCAAATTGTTGAGTGTACCATAGAATTTGTCTAAAAAAATAAAGATGAAAATAACATATTCATTCATTATTAAAACAACGTACATAGAGCACAAGAAACCTGTGCGATACACAAAACACACACATGCAATAATCAAAGCTTTTTTGGGTCTTATTTAGAAGATGTATCAAACTACAGCAAGGAACGACATAGCTATCCCTTAGTTTGATAAATGACCCGAATAATTAAACATATAGATAGTGGATATGATAAGTTTAATTATTAGTGAGGATATCCAGTGCAATTTTCTCATAGTCATTAGCATTCCAAATGAAAATGCCACTGAGTGATTTATGCTTAATCAGATTGGTGCAAGTCTGAACGAAGACATCTAGTGGAACATTACCTCCGTCACGAGGATCGGTGCTTGCTCCTACTAGGAGTTTTTCAAGAGCGTATTCCCTTGCGAGACTAAGAAAGAGGCTTAAAAACTCATTCTCTGTGGGGATAGGCTGCATGTAGAATTGGTAGTCAACCCAATTAATATCGTCAGCGTGTGCCGAGTAGAGTAGCTTGTAGTAATTGTCATTTGCATGGGATGGAGCAATGGATACCACATCGATACCTACCTCATTCTTGAGTCTATTTATAACGTCCCCAACGTAGTTGGAGAAATCATTTTCATCATTGGTATTGATGTGCTCATAGTTAATATCAATGCCAGCAAAGATGTCATTGTATTGTTTGATGATCGTTTTGAGCGAATCGACGGCATTATCACACCAGTAATTTTTTTCAATAGGAGAGAATGGATATTTAGTACCACGACCACCAATGCTAAATACCAGCTTGACATTGGGACACTTCTGCTTGATATCCTTCACACTTTGTATACCGCATATATCAAGATCCCAATCGGCAGAGAAACTTCCGGTGCCTTTTCCATCTTCGTTGTAAGTCTCATGGGCAAAGGCCAAAATGATATGGAATTCAGCGATTTTGTAGTTGTCAATATCAGGGAATTTAAAAGGTTTTGGGTATGGTTTCACGCCAATGTATTCTCGAAAAATGACTCGATCAACAGCATTGTTATCGATGATGGGATGAGACATTGTGAAAGTTGAAATTTGGAGGAGTGACTACACTTAATTTCTTGGTTTAGATTTGGTTGTGGTTGGGCTTGTTGGAATGAATGTCCAACTCTTGATGCCCTTTTATAAGGTTTAGGTATCGTGTCATGTGCATCTGTCTAATAATTGGAGAAATATGCATATACAGTATAGCCTATATTAATGATTAAAAAAAATATATACAATATATATTAATGATGTCATCTGCATTTGTCATACCATTACATCTTATGTTTATCTAATCATTTTTAATTTCCATCGATCAATCGTGGAGAATTATGCATCCAAATTTCCTCTCTATATATTAATTAATTTAATTTCCTCTATATATATTAATTGATGATTTGTTGAATTGTGACTTATTGATTGTATGGATTTAAGTATTTGATAATAATAATGTTGGTGAAAAACATAGTTGGTGAGTTATGCATTGTCGAGTCTTTACTTGAAGTCCATGCATTCATAGTCATTTTGAGGTGAATTGAAGAATGTAATTGGTGATGTTTATTACATAACTTATGCATAATATAATTGGTGATGTTTATTATGTTTGTGGATTCATTAGCGATAAAATTATCTTCGGAATCCTATTGCTACCATATGCATCTAGAAGAGTTTAGAACATTGCATGCACTTATAATTGGTGAGTCGTATCATACTTGGATATGTGAATTGGTGTTTATGTGCATGAGTGAAACTTGGTGAACGTTGTGGATACTCGAAATATGTTAATTGTATGCATTGCTTGATTATGATTCAATACTTAATGATTTATAATGATTTGGAGTTTATTAATCATTTGAAATTAAATATGTCATTTTACTTTCATTTGATTATATTTTATTTGTGGAATGTTATATAACCCTCAGTGGTCATTTGGTTGACTATCTGCCTATTTGTATGAATGGGTAGACGGTGTGCTGATGGACGGTTTCAGTTCTTGCAAGTGTATCATATCGTTTACAAAGTAATAAAGTGATACGTAGAGTATCGTATCAACAGGGATTGTCATTTCGTCCAAACAATTCTCGTTAGATATTTATATAAGTTGACGATATAAAAGATAAAGGGTTAGAAAGTCTTGCAATTTTTATCTGCTTGCAATAGAGCAAGTAACCTGTTTTTGGTTTTAGAAATATAAGCAGCCGTTAGGATTCTTCGAATCCCCATGTCTATATTGTTGGATATATTAAAAAAACTCTAATATCGCGTTTATTTATCTTACGTAGACTATACAAGTGATGAGGCTATCTGGACTTTACTAACCGACTTTGGTTTATCCCTCCGATGGCTAAATGCACCTGCTCATCGCATGGTGATCCTTACGTGCAAGGTCTTTCTAATTCAAACGTAATTGAAACATAAACTTAAATTAGCTTTCAAGTGTTTCCCAAGGAAATGAAGGCCAAGGTTCCCTTAGGGATGCCCATCAATGAATCTTAGGACACTCATAGCACACTCTCTCTACGCTTACTTAGTAGTTTTACAAACAGGCAGCCCTAATCTACGTCTACCTTACTAAGGGTTTCAAGAGAATGGTTATATTAGTCTACATCTTATTTCCTTCAGCAAGGCACTTCTTTCCCTAATTACTAACCAGTTAATTCCTAAGTTTGATAGGACCCCACCTAGTCTTAATAGTTTCACACTTACTAAGAACCTACGTCTAGGGTCAACAATCTTTTCAGTATCTTTGGTTAGTTAATATTCACTTACTTCCAAGATAGATAGTTATCAGTAAAAGGATATAAATATCAAGACATAAACATCTAGTTAGTGATAGCAATATTAGGCTCTGTCATAACCTAAGTACCTAATCTAGGGTTGCACTTATCACATAAATAAAATACTTCCTAATAAAACTTAATAGCAAACAAAAAAAAAATGTAAACAACATTAAATAAATATCCAATAAAAATAAACAGAGGTTTATCTTAGAACTCCAACCTCAAAAGAATTAGTTACACATGGTAACTAAAAACAAATTACTAAAGATAAAAACATACCCTAGAAAATCAAGGAGAAGATATATTCTCTCCCGAAGCTCCAAAGCAGCCTTCCTCTTGAACTTCCTCAGTTGCGAACGAGAAATATTGAATGAGGAAGACTAGTATTTATAGTGGAGATTTCTAACTGGGTTTGGATTAAAAACGTGGGCTAAACCCATAAAAACGAATAAAATTACGACTGCGCCCCTCGCATTAAACATGCTTGGGGCGCATATGCCATGCCCTAGGCACATATAATGCAAATTTTCATGTGCCTTAGGCGCATGCAATATGCCCTAGGTGCATATTGCACCTTTTCCATGCCATAGGCGATCGAATGGTAATGCATTTTCATGCCCTAGGCGCATGCTTGTGTGCTTCTAGGCCCAATTTTTTCGATCGTTGTCCTTTTTAGGTCTTTGTCTTCAAATAATTTACCTTCGAACTTGGGAACATAATGCCTCCCTATTTAAAGTCTCCTGAGGCCTTTTGAATCTTCATTCTTGGTCTTCCCAAAGTTTTGACAATTCTTCAGATGTTCTTGATTTGCCGATTTGCATGATTTCTTCGTGAATTACTTCAAAAACCCCTTAAAATTGCTATGTTTTGGGAAAACTAGAATTACAGACTCAAATATAGAAAACTTTACAAAAGTCCTAAAATCATAGGCAATCGTCCTAATACTCCTCCTTTTTGCTGCTAAAACCTACTAAAATTGATTGAAAAACATAAGTGAGATTGACACCACATATTCACCCTAAACCTTAAGGCATTATGTATACGGGTCATATCACTTAAACATTGCTCGATATCTACTTTTGCATCCAATCTGAAACTTTAAACCACACTTACAGATCAACATCTCCGCTTCAAGTATGAGACTCTCCGCATTCGTGACTACATCCCGAAAAAATTTCGAACCAAAACAGGTTTCCGCCATCGGCCAGAGTGCAATCCTCCGAGGGGGAATGATATCACGTTTTCACCAAACATTTAAGATATTGAAATATGAGTCTTCTCACTTATATGTTGCTCAATCTTCACTATTCTATATTGTGTTGGACTGTAACTAACACTTGATACAACACAATATTTTCTCTCTTAAGTATGTCTAAATTATAGCTCGTGCTTGGCACGAATGTCCATACTAATAGGATGTAAATTAAGTAGCCATTTTCAAATGTGACAATCGGTGTAAACCTTTGATAAAAAAAGTATGAATAATATTTCCTTTAAAACTATTATAATTGATATAACAATGATAACAACAATAAATATATATATAGCAAGTCATGAACCAAAAGAGTCGAACAACATATATCTCAAGTTTAACTCATTTATTTAACGAACTTAATTTTGAATTCAAGTTCGACTCATTTGGTTCATGAATTAAGTTCAATGAATTATTTATCGAACCGAATCTCGAACTATTTTCGAGCTAGTTCGGTTCATTGTCAGTCCTAACTGGAACGCCAATTTAAGTCTATGTTTCAATTACCTTTGAATTAACAAGACCCCGCACATAAAGATTATCGTGCGTCGAAGCAAAAAAAATAATAATTTAGATACATGTTTGAGTTTTTGACACATGTTGTATGGCCATCATACAAATATCAGACACTGATTTAAGGAGTGTAAAAGAAAAAATTAATAATAAATTTTTGGGACATCGAACTGAGTTGATCTGACATATGTCATATGAGTGTCAGACACTGAACTTAATATAAATATATTAAGTTAATATAAATATATTAAGTTAGTTTAGTGACTAAAGTGAAGGAGTTTATCAGCGATAATAAAGTTGATGACGGGATAACAGTAGCATCATTCTCCAACGGTGCAAGCCATATGTTCGCTTGATGCTGATCTCAGGTCTCCGCGTTCACACTATGGGAAAATGTAGATGTGAAAATGCATTTTCATACAAGGACATGGAGGTGTTGGTTGGCAAGGTACCGAGTAGTTGAGTGAAAATTTATTGTGGATGATGGCATACAGTTAGCATGAATGAATATTGGACAATCATGAAAGATGAACATATCATTTGGGATAATTTTTTTGGACAACATTTGTCTAATAACTTTTAGAATAGCATTTGTCTAATAATATTTTCCATCGTGGAGAAATATGCACATATATAGTATAGTATATATTATTAAAACACCAAAGAATAAGAAAGCGATATAAATATATATAGTACCGTTCATAAAGTTTTACGGGTCTTAAACATAATATGAGAAAATGAGCTCCTTATATAATACATTATAATTTTTTTTGGCTCATTGTGGTGCTTTAATTAGCTATTCATTTCGTTTTTTTATTTCGCTTTTCATTACCAAATTTTTTCTTAGGCAACATCTGAAAATAAATCAAACACTTCATAGACATCAAACCAAAATAAAATACCGTAGAAGTAGAAAACAATAACACTTGCGAAGTTGACTGAAATTTCAGCACCTCAAAACATCGTATGTCAAATGTAGCTATTGACAACAAGAATAACAAAATAAAACAAAAATGCTGAGTGGGCCACATGATCCCAAATGCGTCCCACATCGGTTTCATAATTATGAATGCGTCTCGCATGATCTTGTATTATCAAATTCAAATTTGCAATCATTTCAATCAATTCAAGAAATTTGACATTACTATATTGATATAATTTATTTTTTTGGAATCTTTGAAAGACTATATATATTAAGATTAATTTCTCAGGTAGGCTCATTTTCAACTAAAATAGAATTTGTTTTGTTATGAAAATAATCTCAATTTCTAGGATAATAAGGATTTGTTTGGTAAAAATAGAGGATGACTGATAAGCTAGCGATAGCTTATAGGTGATGACTTATAGGTGATTGCTTATTTCTTGGAAAATACATTGTATTAAGTAGGATAAAAGTGTTTAGACCAAAGAAAAACGGGGGGTGGGTGGGTTAAGAATTAGGAATTTGAGATTCTTTAACCTAGTCCTTCTTGGTAAATGGTGGTGGAGAGTGAAGATACATACCGATTAATATTGAAATTGGTTCTAAAGCAAAAATATGGTCATAGATTGGAGATGATAAATAAGAATACTTCTCTGTGGTGGAGAGATTTGAAGTCTTGTGTTAGTTTATTGGGTAGGAGTGGGGTAGGTTGGTTTGATAAGAATTTAAGAAAAGAAGTTGGAGACGGGAAAAACGCTAGATTTTGGTCGGGCACATGAGAGGAATGATACATTTTACTGGCATGTAAAAAACTCTAAGGCCTACGGTCTGCCATATGCTTTAATCTCGAATCTGGCCTTCTGCTAGCCTGATATGGTCTGCTTTTCCAAGATTAATTGTGGGTAGTGTGCATTCTTGAATGTTGTTACGTATACGTGGTGCCTGTTTTGGACTTGATCTCCCATTCCATGGGATTCTTCATTGTTTTGTATAAATCCACATTTATTTAGATGTACCATTTTTCCTAACAAATCCACAAGTTTAAATTCAACAACAAAGTTAATGTATTAAAAACAAAATATATTTATTATTGTTGGTCCGACGACAGTTTAATGTCAATAATTTAGAGTGTTAGAAACAACACTGGAAAACCATTGTTTTGGAACATGCTTGGAACACGAGAAAGTCTTATCCAAACAATACATTTTTTTGAGAGTAAGGGAAGCTAAGGGCATTATCCTTTTTAGAATAAGGGCAACAAACAGATAAGTGATTTTATACTTACTTGAATTTTTTTTTTTTTTTTTTTAAGAAACTACTAATGAAAAGTTAAAACTTTAAATTAAAGCATTGAATATATGAATATTCTCACTTATATAATGTTGTAGAACCTTTTTTTCATGGAATGTAGAACTCTTAAGAAGTAAGTTTTAAACCCTATCTGCACTCACACAACAACAGATTACTACAACCTTCTCTCTAATTTTTCCCAAAACTGGTGTGTAAAGAGTACTGTCACTATCACACGAAGCTACTAGCTTATGACGTGGTAACTACTAGCTTAAATGCAATATGTGTGGGGAAGACGAAGACCAAAAGAAGTCTACTCTTTTGTACTCCTCCATCATCTTAACAAAGGCATGCGATTATATCTGTTTATTTGGCCGTACACAATAGTAATAAAGATATTATTTTATTATTGTTACAATTTAAAACATAGGATAAGATAGGTTGGATCAGATGCAACAATATTTGTACCCTTTAAAAGCTATATTATTCAATGTGTATATACACCACTATAGTCCTTGTATGAAAATGCATTTTCACATCTGCATTTTCCCATATTGTAAATGGGGAGACCTAAGAAATTTTAAGTTTTGAATGTGGATTCCTAATTTCAGTATCCCGAATTCATATCCTGATAGTATTTGATAAATATTTTTTTATAAATAAAAATAGGGCCCATTTGTTACATATTGTAAATAATTAATTTTGATAACCAATAATTTAGAAATTAATTTTTATTGAACTTACTCAGGACAACTTCTTATTTGATCTTGTTTTTAATTTTGTTCTTATAAAGATCTTTTCACTTCACTATCTGTTGGGTATTTGTATTATGCACAACAATTTTAGCAGTGTTTTGGCACTATCAAAACGTTGTTAAATTTTTTTTTATTTTCAAATCTTCACTCCTTTATATAGAGATATGTTCTTAATTGTCGTTATTCAACTAAACTCGTGGGTAGTGTGCATTCTTGAATGTCGTTGCGTATACGTGGTGTTCGTTTTTGTCTTGATCCCCCATCCATGGCATTCTTCATTGTTTTGTATCAATCCACTCGAAGTTACTAGCTTATGACGTCGTAGCTAGTAGCTTAAATGCAATACGTGTGGGGCAGACGAAGACCAATGGAAGTCTACTCTTTTGTACTCCTCCATCATCTTAACAAAAGGAATGTGCTTATATCTGTTTATTTGGGCGTACACAATAGTAATAAAGATATTATTTTATTATTTATTACAATTACAATTTAAAACATAGGAAGATAGGTTGAATCACATGCAATAATTTTTCGAGCAATGATATACCAACAACCATTTGCTTACAACTTTTATGACAACCTCATTTTTCTTTCTTTTTATTGGTCAAAAATAATAAAGAGAGAAAAATGAAGAGAGAGAGAGTGAGAATATAATGTGAGTTTGAGAGATAAAGTTGTTTAAAAGTTATCACAAAATGATTGTACAAATATCATTTCTCTAATTTTTCTACCCTTGAAAGCTATATTATTAAATGTGTATATTCACCACTATAGTCCTTGTATGAAAATGCATTTTCACATATGCCCATACTGTAAATGGGGAGACCTGAGATCATCATCGAGCATTGACTCAGACACGCAGCTTGCACTGCAGAAGAAAGATGTTACTATTATCCTCAATTATTGTTCGTAATTACTAATTGTTTGCTGTTTTAAGAAGGTAAAATGAAATATATTAATCAAAAATCTTAGTCTTTTCAGCACAAGTATAAAAAAAAAAGCTAAGGAATAAAAATATTTGTTACATCAGCAAACTAATAATCGAAGCAATAAAGCCACAATGAAGGCACGCATAAAAAAACAAAAATGAAATTGTTGTTAAATGAGAAGTCCCAAACAAAGAAGAGGATTTATCCACCATGTATGATAATTGAAAACAAAACTCAGATGATTCGCCTTTAAATGCCAGCAGAAGGAAAGAAGCGTAATTATTGATTTATGCTGAGAGTGAGATCCAATCCCTCAACTTCATTATCACTAATAAACTCCTTTACTTTAGTAACCAAACCAACTCTTACACACACACACACACACCACTCTTTTTATTGCGTCAACTTTTGAAAATTATGAAAGGTTTTTTTTTTCTTTATGAATTTTTTATTTTGATTCAAACTAAAAATATAAATGTTTGTTGCTTTCAACTTATAACAAACCATTTTGAAAATTATGAACGGCTTCTTTTATGATTTTTTATTTTGATTAAAACTAAAAATATAAATATTTGTTACTTTCAAATTATAACAAATCAAACTAACCATGATAATCTATTTCAATGACACCAACAATATAACAAAAAAAATATAATCTAAATTGTTTTTTTTTTTTTAAAGACACCAACAACAATACTTTTTATAGACAAAGTTAAGAAAATAATCTCTTTCAGCTCTTTTGAGCTGACATTTTTTCTTTTCGAAAATGCCATCAATTTTCAATACAAATAACACATGCAACAAATAGATAAGAATACATTTGAATATTAAAAAAAATGTAGCAAACACGATATGAATATATAAACGTATATATTTTTTTTTCCTTTATTATTTAAAAAGTGTAACAAACTAGATGAGTATAATTATATACATGTACTGTTAATTTAGACTAACCTAAAAACATCAAGGTCTAGTTAGGAAGTGTAAATCTTTTCATTTTGACAAAAAATCTGTTGAAACAAAATGTGTTTTACAATAAACCTTAATGAGTTTTGATGATAACAAGGTATTAAAAATTGTCAATTGGTTATTGCTAATATTTGTTCAAGTGTACAGGACCATAGGCAAAGTTGATCAATTCAATAGGTCTTGGAAGAACAAAAGAGAGCAAAGGAACCATCAAGAAGATGAACCTAAAGCATCTGAAGAAAACTGCGTATGAAGTTTTGAAATGTTTCTGAAGTTTCAAGTGTCTCTGAAGTAATGACGTCATCAGAAGCAGAAGTCATCAGAAGCAAAGTTCAGAAGCAGAAGTCATCAGAAGCTATATCATCACCAGAAGCTTCAGTTGATCTATAAGAGGATTCAACCTGAAGACTCTAAGAGGTGTCTATTGGATTTAAACTCGTCTAAAAGAGCGAAAGACAAAGAAGGAGGTGCCAACGTTCATTTGAAAAGCACTGGGTGTTTGTCCTTCATTGAAGAGTTGATAAAGTACAAGTGTACAACCACTACCTCCACTACTCTGCTTGTGTTTACGCTACAAGACAAGACAACAGCTCTGCCTGCAGAAATGTTCCTTCAAGATAGGAATGGATTTGAACTTGATCCTTCATAGGACTACATCCAAATCAGGAAAAAGATTACTGGTGAAAGATCAAAGGTTCTCAACGACTCTTTAGACGTGCTTAAGATCTCAACGTCTCTCTGCACACCCTTATTTAAAGGAATGAAGACTTGAAGATCTGTAGAGACATCACAACAAGTTAAAAGCGCCCAAACTCTGCCAAATTTGTTTCACATAAGCACTTTGAATTTCTGTACTTATTTGATATATCTTAGAAATTCTTAAGTCTATAGTCTTTCCTTGTATTGTATTGTGAACACCACCGATTGTATATCAAGTGTTCAAACTCAAACAATTTTCTGTGTAATTCTGTTTGATTAGAAGTCTCTTGCTTTAGTGCTTGAGCATAGGAAGTCTCTTGCCTGTGTGCTTGAGCATTTGAGAAGTTTCATACTAGGTAGTATTGAGCAGTTGTAATCTGTGTGATTATTTCTTAGTGGAAATCTCCTTGGAAGTGCAAGGGGGACTGGACTACTTCAAATTTTTGGAAGGAACCAGGATAACTGCTTGTGTCTCTCTTTCTTTTCGCTCTACTATGTTTTTATTCCGCTGCATATCAGATTCTGAACATCACATCAGAAGCACTCTCAAACAGCTTCTGAAGTGATATCAGAAGAACATATTTTAAGAGAAAAAGAAAATACAATTCAATCCCCCTTCTTGTGTTTTTCTCACCTTCAAAATCCACTTGCACTCATTCAAACCAATTTAAAATAAATGATAGTGTAATAAATTGCAGGCAATTTTTTTTATTAAAACAATCGAAAAATTGTTTCTTAAATTTACGAAAATAACCTTCCATTTAAAATTTGTTTGAAAAGTAACAAGCGGGTATTTTTGTTCAAATGAAAATGTGAACATTTTCTAATAGATTACACTTGTGGGACATAATGTCACATGACATTGGCCAATTCAATTGTGACACGTGACAATATTTTTTTTAAAACATAAAAAGATGTGAAAGAGTGAGAAAATAGTTGAATTATCTTAAGTGTTACAATTGGATTGACCAATGTCATGTGACATTCTTGTCTTAATGACAAATGTGAAATCCCTCTTAGACCTTAATGTTATTCGACCAACTTAAAAACATTAAGGTCTAAGTTAGAAAGTGTGCACACTTTTATTTGAACAAAAAATCAACATATCTCATTCAAACCAATTTAAAATAAAGGATAATTTAGTAAATTGCACTCAACTTTTCTTTTTCAAATTTCAATTAAACGTTCCAAAAGCTTGTTCCCAAATTTACAAAAATAATCTTCTCTTTAAAATTTATTTGGATGGTAATAAGTGGGTCTTTTTGTTCAAATAAAAATATTACAAATTTTGTCGATAATAATATTTTTGGCACATTATTAAGAACAACCAATATTTTTTATAGGGAGGATGTATATAGAAATCTTTGCTATACATAGCAAATTGGGTCAAATGGCCCCAAAACATTAACAGCCTACAACCTAGCTTTTCATTATGTTAATATGTGGGGCCTTTCGGTGAACTTAGCTATATATACCCCGAAAATCATATATTTCTATATACACCCCCAAATTAAAAAAAATGGGCCCGTATCGGCATGGGCCCTAGGCCGTCGCACCCTCAGTCTATGCCTAGGGTCAGCCCTGAATACATCAGAAACAAAATGCAGTTTTTTGCAGTTTTGGTTTGATTTGGTTCAATTTGCGGGGTTTTTTTTTATTGGATTTGTTCGATTTTGAACACCCCTATTCACAAGTAGCAATATCATTGGAGATACACCCCTATTAATAAGAATTAATTTTGTAATATCATTCATAACTTTTGTTTTCAATACAAAATTAACTACATTTATGTGAAACTATCAAAACGACTTATAATAAAATACGTAAGCGATAAATCATAAAGTTTATCTCAACTGAAAATGTCAAAATTGTTAGGTTAAATTTTTTCATTTGAATTTGAACTCAGGACCTTTGTATTGTGTGAGTTTCAAGTGGCCTTTACCACTTTATCTACGGATCAACGAAAAAATTACATAGGTAATATTTTTTTCGATTGTTGGAGAAATAAGCAACAAATCAATCAGACGAAAGGTCAAACGAGATCAGCTTCAAATATTTATATTTAGCAATCGAATTGAGATTTCTCCCTCTGATCTTAAATGTATGCAATTTTCCATTTTTTAGATTCATTTAATAAATAATGTATGTGATTTATTAAACCACATACATCATTTATTAAATGAACCTATAAAATAAAAAGTTGGTTACATTTGAGATCGGAGGGGTAGGATATAATATCTAATATAATAAAAGAGAGTAAATGTTACAAAAGTGTGTTAAAATAAGTTATGTTAGCATGCTAGTCACTAGAGGAATCACTATTGTGTAGTTGGAATAGTTGGTGTGTTGACTTAAAGAGTTTTTCTCTTTGACAAGTGCTTTAAATATTTTCAATGCACACCGGCTATTTAATGTATACTCCCTCCAGCTATTTAAAGTGTGTTAAAATGTAAATTAGGAATTCATTTCGGAGAGAGTATAGTATATATTAATGATTAAAAAATGACAATGCTAACCAGTGTTTTAACGATAATGGTTAAACATCTAAAACAAGTAATTTTTTGTGGAAAAGTTGTGCAATCGTTACTTTACCAAAAGTGACATCTTATATTTTCAAGACAAAATTTCTATTTGTAGATTCCTTAACCATTGCTCTCAAGGTACTAGATAGCAAGACCCTTCAAAAAATATACAATATATATTAATAAAACTGCAAAGAATAAGGAAGGTCAACGAGATCTAAAACTCTTTTGAATAATATTTGCATAAATGATTGCATTCGGGGTTTAAGGGTGTTATACTAATCACATGTTGCATAATCTGGAGACGACTATGAACAAAGCGCGTCTATATAAGGGTGAACTTGCTTCACCCTCAAGGTACACATCACTTTTCACAACACTTTATACACACTCTTTCTCAGTTCCATTACTGACTTAAGCGTCAGAGTGCTATCGTGTTTGTAGGCACCTTTCATTCCACCGCGAAGCCTCATTGCCACCGTACCGAAAGTCATTACCATCACACTCACACCATAGCTCTCTTTGTCGCTGTTGCCACTCAATTGTTCTCACCGGACAAATCAATACCCAAATTCAATTCTCGTTGCAGACTTAAAGATCTTATTGAGTGGATAATATGTAGGTATAGTTGTTAACTCTTGTTGTTCAACTCGCATATAACTAAATGGTACTTACTTAATTCTTACTTTTCAAATGTATACTTTGGTCATTCTTGACATGATTTTGCTCTGATGACAAGAATTACCAAAGTAAAAATGTATCAACTCGCATATATTAGCTTTTGTTTCATTTTTGTCTTTTAAATTGCAAATACTACACTTCAGTATAAAACGTTAAATACTTTGATCATTTTAGTCACTATAAGAGAGTAAAATTTATAACTTTTATAACTTAAGAAACCAAAATAAATAAATATAGCGTTGAAGTTCGTGCACAAACAATAAATTTATATAACCAAATAAAATGGCTTCCTTGTAAAAAACAAAATTCTGACTCCGCCATTGGTACAACCCAAAATAAAAAAGTCATGGATGTCGTCGACCTGAACAATTAAATAAGGATGAATCGCGAGCAGAGGGTTGAATTGTCGAGAATTAATGAACTAATTATAGCATAAGTAAATAAAAGGCAAAAAGATAAATTGCGAGTAAAATAATAGTTTGATAGATTGTGAAAGTCTAAATAAAAATTTACATGTCATATTTATAGATAAAGTAACATAACATAGAGTGTTAGAAACAACACTGGAAACCCATTGTTTTTGAACATGCTTGGAACACTATCCAAACAATACATCTTTTTTTTCAGAGTAAGGGAAGCTAAGAGCATTATCCTTTTTAGAATAAGAGCAACAAACAGATAAGTGATTTTATACTTACTTGAATTATATATTTTTTTTTTTTTGGGTCCTGCTAACCGGTGCCCCCGGAGCACTGGTTAAGCATACCATAAAATGGAATTATTACCATAAAAGGAAACTGTTTTTGACATTATTATAAATTAATTACACAATTTCAATGCATTAACTACTATATAATTTCCTTTTTCATACCCTTAACCCGTGCCCCAGAGGCACCGGTTAGCATTTCCCTTTTTTTTTTAAGAAACTACTAATGAAAAGTTAAAACTTTAAATTAAAGCATTGAATATATGAATATTCTCACTTATATAATAATGTTGTAGAACCTTTTTTTCATGGAATGTAGAACTCATAAGAAGTAAGTTTAAACCCTATCTGCACTCACACAACAACATATTACTACAACCGGCCTTCTCTCTCATTTTTCCCAAAACTGGTGTGTAAAGAGTACTGTCACTATCACACGAAGCTACTAGCTTATGACGTGGTAACTACTAGCTTAAATGCAATATGTGTGGGGAAGACGAAGACCAAAAGAAGTCTACTCTTTTGTACTCCTCCATCATCTTCACAAAGGCATGCGATTATATCTGTTTATTTGGTCGTACACAATAATAATAAAGATATTATTTTATTATTATTACAATTTTAAACTTAGGATAAGATAGGTTGGATCAGATGCAACAATTTTTCTACCCTTTGAAAGCTATATTATTCAATGTGTATATACACCACTATAGTCCTTGTATGAAAATGCATTTTCACATCTGCATTTTCCCATAGTGTGAATAGGGAGACCTGAGATCATCATCAAACATTGACTCAAACACACAACTTGCACTGCAGGAGATAAATGCTACTATTATCCTCAATTATTGTTAGTAATTATTGATTGTTTGATGTTTTAAGAAGCTAAAATGAAATATTTTATTCAAACATTTTAGTCTTTTAAGCAACCAAAAAAAAGGTAAGGAATAAAAATATTTGTTACATTAGCAAACTAAGAATTGAAGCGATAAAGCCACAATGAAGGCACACATAAAAAAACAAAATTAAAATTGTTCTTATATGAGAAGTCCCAAACAAAGAAGAGGATTTATCCACCATGCATGTATGGTAATTGAAAACAAAACTCGGATGATTTTCCTTCAGATGCTAGTAGAAGGAAAGAAGCGTAATTATTGATTTATGCTGAGAGTGAGATCCAATCCATCAACTTCATTATCACTAATAATCCCCTTTACTTTAGTAACCAAACAAACTTACACACACACACACACACCACTTTTTTTATTGCATAAACTTTTGAAAATTATGAACGGTTTTTTTTTTAATGAATTTTTTATTTTGATTGAAACTAAAAATATAAATGTTTGTTATTTAATTTCAACTAAGTCCAAAGTCCAGAGTCTGATAGAGTTCATATTTTTGAACAATGTTCAGAGTCTGATGCAACGAATAATGTAAAGATAGAGAGAGAAGAGAAAGACACGAAGCAATTATACAGGTTCCTTCCACAATCCGAAAGTAGTCCTGTCCCCCTTGTACTTCCAAGGAGAGTTCACTAAAATCAGAATCTGATTACATATGCTCAAGCACACAAGTAAGAGACTTCAAATACTCAAGCATACAAGCAAGAGATTTTCTATGCTCAAGCGCAAAAGCAAAATACTTCTAAACAAACAAAATTACACAGAAAAATGTTTGGTTTGAACACTTGATATACTATCAGTTGTGTTACAATTCAAAATCAGACTCTTAAGACTGTAGAATTTGTAAGATATGAAAGTTTATAAGAAATTCTAAGTTTATGATTCACAACTGTTTTAGCAGAGTTTTGACACTATCAAAACCTTGTTGAGTCTCTTTTTATCTTCAAGTCTTCACTCCTTTATATAGAGGTTTGAAAGAGACGTTGAAGATTGTCATCACATCAAAAGAGTTGTTGTTGAAGCTTGATTAAATCACCAATGATCTGTTGCTGGATTTGGTTAATGTCCTAGGAGGGAATAATTTGAAATACATTCCTAGTATGGAGAATTAACCAGCGTAGACACAGTTGTAGCTTGTACTATTGCAGACATGAGAGTGGAGGAGTGGAGTAGTGGTTGTAAAATTGTACTATGTCCTTTTCCTGCGCTCTTCAGTGGAGCATCCAATGCCTTCTAATTCCTCAGAAATATCCGTTGCTTTAGGCTTTTATTCCTTCTGCAATCTTGTGTCTTCATAATAACTAACTTTAACTAACTGCAACTTCTTGACTTCAGACTCTCATGATCTTCAGATGCTTGATGACGTCAGACTTTGGCAGTCAGCTTCTGATGAATCTTCAGACTCTGATGGTCTTCAGACTCAAACTTGCAACATAAGCTTCATTTGCAAATTCCATTTATCTCTTTTGTTCTTTCAGAACCAATATTTTGATTTAAGACTTATAAAATTTTGTCTATGATCCTGCACACTTGAACAAATATTAGCATATCCAATTGACTTTTTAATACCTTGTTATCATCAAAACATAAGGTGGTAACGTTAAACACATTTTGTTCCAACAAACCTTCCATTTAAAATTTGTTTGAAAAGTAACAAGTGCGTATTTTTGTCCAAATGAAGAGGTGCACATTTGCTAATAGATTGCACTTGTGTGACATAATGCCCTATGACATTGGCCAATTCAATTGTGACATGTGACAATATATATTTTTTAAACATAAAAATATGTGAAAGAGTGAGAAAATAGTTGAATTGTCTTATGTGTCATAATTGGACTGACCAATGTCATATGACATTCTTGTTTTAATGGTGCACATGTGGAATTCCTCTTAGACCTGAATGTTTTTAGACCAACTTAACAACATTGAGGTCTAAGTTAGAAAGTGTGCACATTTTCATTTGGATAAAAAATCAACATACCCCATTCAAACCAATTTAAAATCAAGGATAATTTAATAAATTGCACTCAACTTTTATTTTTCAATTAAACGTTCCAAAATCTTGTTCCCAAATTTTTAAAAATAATCTTCTGTTTAAAATTTGTTTGGATGCTAATAAGTGGGTCTTTTTGGTTTGATTACTAATCTAAATGAGTTTTTCAGTGATAAAGAAGTTGAGGGTTTCTTTATTCATATCAGATTTGCTGCGTTGTAGTTCGAGTTATTTCATTGTTAAGTTTAATTCTTTGACTCATAAGTTTATTATTAGTTCTCTTTAAAAAAAAGTTTATTATTAGTTCGTTGGGGTGTTTGGGTTATGTGGTGGTATATCAAGTTTAAGTAAGAGTCTCACATTAATAAAAAAGTGGTTGTTGAGTATCTTATAGATGAGAGGATCTATAAACTTAATATTTAAAAAATTTAGATTAAAATGTGGTGCTCAACTCACTTATATGATTGATTTGGACATAATTTACATGTTCGTCAGACTCTCCTCATAACCCGTGTAAATTTGCACTCCAATTCTATGATATGTTCATCTTTCATGATTGTCCAATATTCATTCATGCTAACTAACACTTCCATGTCCTTGTATGAAAATGCATTTTCACATCTACATTTTCCCAATAGTGGGAACGAGAAGACATGAGATCATCATCAAGCATTGACTCAAACATACGGCTTGCACTGTTGGAGAAAGATGCTACTATTATCCTCAATTATTGTTAGTAATTATTGATATTACGTAGAGATTGAGATCCTATCCATCAACTTTATTATCAATGATAAACTCCTTTACTTTAGTTTATTTTTTTGATAAAGCTAAAAATTCAATAAATGTTGTCAGGTGCATCCTGAACCTCATACAAAAAGTCTCAGAAACAAAACAAAAAGAAACAAATCCAACAAAAAGAAGCAAACCCTCCTAAAACAGCAAGGAGGAAAGAAAAACAGTTGAAGCATAGAAAATCTCGTAAAGACAATTCCCCTAAAATTCCAAAGGATGCACTTCATGCTTGGTCCTTAAGGCGAACACTAGTCTTCTTATGTCTAGTTGAAACTCTGACATAACTGTTACCATCTAAGGTTTTAGCAGCATTCTTCAAGCCTTTCCTGCCTCATTTAATAAAACCATCTTCATGAGAATGTTGTAGAAGGTACTGGTCAGCTTCCTTCAAATTGGCTAGGGTACCAACCGTGTCTATAGCACGCTCCAATGAGCTTTGACAGTTGCTCTTGTGAGCCTCATGGTCAGTATCATGTTCCAATGTTCCATCAGTAGTATCAGTGTCCTCATCCCCCAATACTTACTCAATTTTACCATCTTTCAAACAGACAACAAACAAATTTATAGGGCCAGCAGTGAAGTTAACCAAACTAACTTAATATATCTACTTTAAGTTCGGTGTCTGACACTCGTATGACATATGTCAGATCAACTCAGTTCGGTGTCCCAAAAATTTATTATTATTTTTTGCTTTTACACTCCTTGAATGAGTGTCTTATATTTGTGTTACTTATTTTAATTAGTTGACGATATAAAATAAAAGAGACAATGGTTAGAGATTGTAATTTTTATCTGTTTGCAACAGACCAAATTACCTGTTTTTGGTTGCAGAAAAGGAAACAACGGTTAGGACTCTTTGAATCGCTCGATGAACATGACAATTTATTGTCGTTGTTTCAATTGCTCCATCAACAGGACATTTTACTTGTTGTACTTTTGTGTTTATTTGGTTGATTATTGTGTGCACCTCTATCACAATTATATATTTTATCACAATTTCTTATTTAGTCTTGAATCATATGTGAAATTATTTTTCAAGTTTAACTTGATTGTATTTGTTTAACCAATTTTTTTCTTCATAATTATGGTTAATTTGATTGATCTATACTTATATTTTTGCATATAATTTTTTTTGAGAAAGTTCTATGACTTGTATGGTTATCATATATTTCTTTGTTTATTCTTTTCAAATTTTGGAAGAATTTAACATTGAAGTATCTCTGAAGGATTGCTCAAACAATGAAGATATTTTATGATATAGTTCTCGAAGAACTATTTTTTCCTTCTAATATTAAAGCATCCATGAAGGATTGCTCAATGAACGAATAATTTAATATCAAGCATTCGTAAAAGATTTCAAAATAAAAATGTTGTGATTTTTCTTCGTTATTCTCGATAAAGGTTTGTGTGAGTTCTTGAAGAACTAGATCTTTATTAACATCTACGAAATTTATATTTTTAATATTTTTTTAATGAATTTTATTCAGTTAACACATTATCATTTTTTATATTCTTGATAAATATTTGAATAATTTCACATCAAGCATCCTTGAAGGATTGCGCAAAAGAATTGTTCTTGATTATTATGAAAATCATGTGTAATATAATTCCTGAAGAACTAAATATATATGAAGATCAAAATAAGTGTCCCTAAAGGATTAAAAAAAAAAAAAAATCAAATTTTTAACATTATTTATGATGTTTTGAGATATATACAGTTCTTGAAGAACTAAATATTTAATATCAAGCATTCTCGAAGGATGACAAAAATCATGATGTTACTTGGTGTTGATAGATTTATGGTTGAAAATAAGATCTATTTTATCTTTTATAATAAAAAGGAAGGTATTGAAGTGTTGCACATTAAGAATGTAATGTAGTTTTTGAAGAATTAACTTGTTATTTTAAGAATCCCTGAAGGATCGCTTAAATAAAGAAGTGATCTTTTGATAATTGTTTATGAAAATTTGAAATATATCTCCCGAAGAACTAAAATTTAATATTAAATCATCCTTAAAGGATTGCAAAATTGTGATTTTATTACTTGCTTATTGTTGATAGAGGTTTGTGGAAGAGTAAGTCATTTAGACTAAAGCATGGTAGCAAATTTTGTTGGTTTGACTGTCATATTCGGTTTCTTCCCCCATTACTAGAAAAAGCAAAATTAGCGAGGGAAATTAATGACGGAAAAAATGAAATTCCTCACAAATTCCTTGGTCGCAAAATTTAGTGACAGAATTAGAGAGGGATTTTAGGTTTTCCTTATTAAATTTCCCTCACTAATATTTGTTTTTTTAGTAGTGCTTTAGAACATCCGTTTTGTCGTGATAGATACTCTTTTAGGAAGTCAAAAATGCGAAAGTCTTTACCACTACACTGACGTTCCGGGATAGAGATCCTAAATAGAGTGAATCACCTAGATGATTTCAGTTTTGGTTTAACTTCACATAATAAGAGGGAAAAATAAATGGAATGAAAAGTCATGACTGTCATGTTTTCATGCAAAGGCTGATTCCTTTGGCATTTCGTGATATGTTGCCAAAACCTAAATGGAGGGCATTTACGGAACTTAGGTTGTTCTTTAAAGAAATTTGTGCAAATGAGTTACGTGTTTCAGATATGGAGAATGCAGAGCTTGCCATTATTGAAATAGTTTGCAAGTTAGAGAAGATATTTCCTCCAGCATTCTTTGATGTCATGGAGCATTTACTTGTTCATCTCCCATACGAAGCTAAGGTTGGAGGACCTGTGCAATATAGGTGGATGTATCCATTTGAGAGGTGTATATTATATTTGAAAAGAAAGGCTCGAAAGAAGGCGAGAGTTGAAGGATCTATTTGTGAAGCATATTGGAAGAGATTTCCAATTATGTTTCCAAGTATCTTGATCCCAAATTGCAAACAAGGCACACCAAAGTTCCTCGAAATGATGATGGTGGGGAGGGTATGGTTGATGAATGCCTGTCTATTTTTAAATACCCTTGTCGTCCTATTGGGAAAGGTAGAAACAGATTCTTGACAAATGAGGAGCTTCAAATCGCCGAGACTTATGTGCTTGTAAATTGCGAAGAAGTCGAACCATTTCTCCACTAACTTTAATATCTCTACCTTTCTAATTATTTTTTAGTTATATTGATTAATTATTAATTCCTGTCATAATGATTAGACAATTTGAGGACTCGCCAAGGCAAACACAAATTGGTATCACCGATGATCAAATATTGGAACTTAGACACAAAAACTTCAGTGGGTGGATAAAACAACAAGTCTTCTCACTTCTATTGAATGATAAGTGTCCATTGTGATTCATAAGTAAGTGCCGGCCAAATTGAGGATCAATTGATTCGGCAAATGAGTTATGGTCCATCTAAATCTGTGACTTGTTATAATGGCATAATAGTTAACGGGTATCGATTTCACACTAAGGAAAAACGCTACTTTGGGTTCTTTCCCAGTACGGTCTACAGATCCACCAACTAACGACTCAACTTCAGTACCTTCAACTGAAGGATCTCATGATAGGAGAAAAGTTATATCTGTCGAGGCAATCTCTAATTACCCGTAAGATGCTCATGAGTTCTACAATTTATTGTGAATTTATACTTTACGTTTATCATTATATTGGGAATTTATACTTTGGTACAATATTTCAAGTTAATGTACCACATGACATTAACACAGTTTTAATTTTAAGTGCTTTATGGCAAGTGAAAGCTAAAACTGATATTAACACTTGATATTTTACAAACTTGTTTCCCACTTGCAGGAGGAGGTTTGTTCCCCAAACTGTGACCCGTGGTATTGTATCTAGGGTGATCACGAGAATGCCTACTCCAGCTGATAAGTGAAAGATTATCCAAGCGAAATGAAAGATGAGTTATTTAAGGAAAAGTATTTATGTTTTTTAGCCTTGTATAATTTATTTATAGGAAAGTTTATTTATAGTTTTATTATAATGGTGCAGGGTAAATATAAGTTTACATCAGATTATGATTGCAACATGGCAAGATCTATGTGGGAAAGAACATGCATGGACCGCTACCCTGATCATTTAAAAAATGCAAGAAAAATGGCCTTACGAGAAGTGAACTCAGTGAATTTGGTCGACACCAAGGGTCATGCACCCAAAGGAATGAAGGCAGAAGTATGGGATGGCTTGGTGGACATTTGGTTGAAACCAGAGTGGAAGAAGAAGTCTGATGCAAATCGTTGTAATAGAGCTGCCTTATAACCTGATGTAGTGTTGCATACGGGAGGCTCTATAAACTTTGGTGAACACAAAATAAGGATGGTAAGTTAGTAATGTTTTTATATACACATACACCGATATTTATTATATTCTAATAAATGTGTTATAGGAGAAGGAGTTAAATCATTAAGTGTAGTATAGAGATGTGTATGACCGTATTGTTCATAAGAAAAAAGATGGAGAATATGTCTCTCAACGCTCAAAGATGTTTATTCTAAGTTACTATAAATTTTAAAAAGTTATTGTGTAAAGTTATTGTAAGTTACTCTAATGAAGTATGGAGATGATTTTTCCACTCATCCGACAGTTGATTTTAACTTGTGGGCAGACACATTTGGTCACCATAAGACGAGACAGACTTTTGTGGGTTGCAGCTTAGACCTTGGTGGGTTCGTGTCAGCTTCATCTGCAAAGTTTACTGGACCTTCCAACATCTTAACTACATCAGAAGAAGCTATCAAGAAAGTTGTAGATAAAGCAATGAGTTCTTTTGTACAATCGCAGTTGATGCCATTATTGGAGCCAATCATGTCAATGATTCAATCCATGCACAAAGCACCAATGCAAGGTGAACTCGCAGAAGATCACATGGATGCTATGTAATATACTATTTTCCAATCTATTTTTCCAAGTGATCTTATTGTTCCATTGATGACAGTTTAAGCATCATGTGATATCAAATTGATAATTAGAGGAATGGGATATTCTTTTCCCGGTTTTTTGTATTAAATTTGTGTGATGAAGATATCACGAACATAGTTATTTTTTTGTTTAATTCCCTATGGCTTATGTAATGGTAGGAGGAGATTCAGATTGATACCAAGGTTCTATGAGTAGGAAAGGCTGTAGCTATTGATTAACCATCTATGTTATTGTATTCTGCAGTTTTATATTGGCTTAAATATGTAATTGATCCCTGCAAATAGGGGTCGTTTAAAAATTGGTCCTTGCAATCACTAATCCTTGCAAACAAACCCTGCAATGGTTAATCACTTAAAAATTGGTCCCTGTACCCAGTTAAACTCATCCAGGTCATCTGTTTACTGACGTGGCAACGTCTAACAGGCTTTCACTTGACAGGTCAGCCATATGGGCATGGGAATGGACGAAAATGCCCCTCTTCAGATGAGGGCAACGTAAAATTACGTAACTACCCTTCGTTCATCTTCTTCAAAAACCATCCTTTTCTCTTCTCTTTCACTGCGACCCTCTTCTTCCTGGATCTCCAGATCGTTTTCTTCTTCTTCTTCTTCTTCATTTCATTTCAGTCATTGTTTCCTTAACATTGCAAATGTCAACCGATACCTCAACAAAAGACAGCTACGAAACCTACTGCAATGGTGGAAAGTTTCCTCCTCCCTCATTGCCCACATCTCGAGGGATGCTTCCACTGTGCCGTTGTTTACCTATGAAGCCGATGATTCTTTACATAGCAACGACTTTGGAGAATCAAGGCAGGAGGTTTTGGAGATGTCGCGATTGGCAAGTAAGTTTTATTTTGTGAAATTTCCGTTTTTCATACAATACAGTGACAGTGAATAAAATTGGAAAATGCTTGCTTTGGTATGTAGAAAAAATACAAAACCTGCAATGAGTGGATTTGGGATGATGAACTTGGGCCAGCTACCAGACCAATGACTCAGTGCTATTCAGCTGTTTCAAACTCAAAGGAAGCAGACTCTGCACCTTTGGTTCGTGAAGAAGGTAATGCACATCTGATTCGTGAAGATGAGTCTGCACCTGTGAATGGACCTGTGATTCGTGAAGCTGAGTCTGCAAAGTCTGGAAGGTATACAAACCAACATTGCAACTGTGGTGAATTATGGGAGAAGAAGAAAGACAAGTGGAAAATGAAGGTGTTGGCTGAGAAGAAGAAGGTTGAATTGCTTAAGTGGATTATCATAGCTAGCTGGTTGATCTTTGCTGTATTCTTTGTTAAGAAGTAATGTTATGTACTTTGTAAGTTTGATGTTAGCTGTGGTGTGTTATGGTGTAATGTATTGTTGTGTAATTGTGTATTGTGTTTGTGTAATTTTGTTGGTACAACTATTATGTAATGTGAAGTTTCTGAATGAAATCATGGGTTGTTAGTTTGTGTCAATGTTTGGAAGATGATTGCAATTAAAGTTTGAAACACAAGTTATAATTGTTGAATACTTAAAAATAATTCATTCTTTGCCAAAAGTTGAATACTTATAATAACAGATGTTCATACTTTGTTTTACAAAATTTGGACTTAGCCAAGCAAATCACAAAGTTATGACAATTCAAGTACTGCTATTACATAAGTGGGACATAACCAAACACCAAGATACAAGTCTTAAACAAGTTACATAAGTTGGACTTTGCCAAACACAAAATACAAGTCAGTGGAAATGTCATTACATAATTAACACTAAATATACTTCACATTTTCAACACTTCTTAACAAGGCCAAGCAGCTTCCACCTGCATCTGTTAATTTCCTTGGTGTAGCTTCAGCAACATGTTTCTCTGATCCACCTGCCTCTTCAACCTCTTCATCAACCACCTCAATTGGGTTTTCCAAATCTTTACCTGGACCATTTTTTATTGCAGGACCTTTCCAGACTATTCTCCTACTCTTCCTAATAGGGGCTTTAACTTTCACTATTGGCTCCACAATGGCCCTAACAACATCTAAGGTGCGAACAGTAGGTTTTCTTGGTGGTTTTCTGTGCATACCAGGTTTAACAGAAGGTTTCTTGATGACAGTAGGTTTTGGGTTAATAACAGTGGTTACATTTGCTGTGGGTTTAACAACTGTGTGTGAACTTTTTGATGTGTGCACCACAGTGTTGACAGTTGCAGTTGGCCTCACAGATGTGCTTGAAGTGTGAACCGTAGTGGTGACATTTGCAGTTGGCTCTATTAATGTGTGTGATTTTTTGGTGGTGTGAACTGTTGTTTGTACATTAGCACTTGGCTTTACAGATGAAGACATAAAGGCCATGGGATTTTTTTTAGATTTCTTACTCTGTTTTGGAGGAATGAATGTTGTATTGCTCCCAACCTTCCTTTTCTTACTTGCACCCTGCACAGACTCATTTGCACTTGATGTAGACTCCCCACCATGAATTGTACTTGCTCCACAAACAGCTTCACTTGCACTTGCACTTGCACTTGCTCCATCATTAGCATCAGTTGCACTTGCTCCAGCATTAGCTTCACTTGTACTAGTCCTAGCTTCACTTGGTTGTCTTGGTGGCTTTCTCTGTTTTCACCAATAATAGAATACACATGTTAGCTTATTACAAAATTTGAAGAATAAATCTAAAAAATGATAACATGTAATACCTTTCTTTTTTGAGCATTGGGGTTGACAGTTAGACTTTTGCATCCTTTAGCATTATGCCCAAACTTATCACATTTTGTGCACCTGTAAGTAGTCCCATATCTTTTATACTTACCTTGTGAGGATGGTGCTTCATCAGCTTCTCTCCTTCTAACCTTTTTTGGTCTTCCTGGACCCTTTTTATAAGCAGGAGGTAACAACTCCTCACATTCAACCTCTGGCCACATGTCTTGACCATTGATAGCACTTACATTGTGTGTATAACACTTTTCATACATTTCCCTGCTATACCAGTCAGAGACATAATCTTCTGGGTCCTTTGAAGTTTTAGACATAGCTGCAATGGCATGTCTGCAAGGAATCCCCACCAACTCCCAAAAATTACATGAACAAGTTTTTTTTGCCAAATTAACAGTAAAAGCCTGACTTCCTCCTACCTGATGAACTTCAAACTCTTCAGCAACACCCCATATGGCAACCCAACCACCAGACTTCACAATTTCTGTGTTTAATCTTTTCCTAGGCATAGGCATTATCTTATGGTTCCAATTCTGTAGCTTAAGCCTATTGGTTGACATTCTATTCATTAAATATGTTCTAATCCATTCAGCCATGGTAAGTATTGGTTTGTCTCTAGCAACTAATATTGTTGAATTAAATGCTTCAGAAATGTTGTTCATTAAGACATCACATTTAGGATAATAAGAAATAGCATGCTTACACCACATTTTAGGGTCATGTGCCACTATAACCACTCCCAAGCTTTCAAGTCAATCTTCTTCAGCTCATCCATCTTTGACTTCCACAATTGATAATAAGTTGATTTGGCTGCACCCATCATCAAGTCCCTGATCAAAGCACCACCTCCAAATCTCTTTTTAAAGTTTGCATACAGATGCCTCAAACATAGTCTGTGTTCAACTATGTCAGACCACTCCTCCAAAACTGATATCAACCCCTGAAATTGATAAATAGTTAAAAGGTTAAAGAACCAGATATACAATTTACATAAAAGAACCAACCAAATCTGAAATAAAACACCTAACCTTTTGTTGATCAGAAATAAATACCCATCTCCTATTAGTTCCAATATCTTCAAGCAGTAAGGTAAGGAACCACCTCCATGAATCTGTTGTTTCAGTCTCTACAACTCCAAAAGCCAAAGGAAAGTATTGGTCATTTGCATCTCTACCAACTGCAACCAATAAAATACCTCCATATTGGGTTCTCAGATGACACCCATCAACCCCTATGAATGGCCTACAGCTTGATATAAAGGCCTGCTTACAACCATCAAAGCAAAAATAAAACCTGCTAAATCTGGGTTGAACACTCAAAGACAGTCTATCAACATTTATCTTACACCTGTTTCCTTTAGATACCCTCTGAAGCTCAGCTGCATACCTCCACAGTAAGGTATACTGTTTCTTTGCATCCCCTTCTATGAGTTCCTTGGCCTTCTTTTTTGCCATCCAAGCTATGTAAAATGACACTCCAACTGACTTGTGTGTTCTCAGATCTGACATTATATCACTAACCTTCATCTCAGAGGTCCTCATATTCTCAAGGGCATATTTGGTAACAAAGTTTACATCAGCACTACGATTTTCTAAAACCCTACCACATGTGTGGTCCCCATTCCATGTCTTTAATTTAAAAGAATGGCTATAGGCCACCTTGCTGCAAAGGGCTGTAAAGTGACAATTGGTATCTTTGCACACTATCCTACACCTACTTTTTATCATTTTTAACTATTTTCATCTGGGTCCCATTTAATACACACCATTCCCTTATACCATCCTTGAACTCTTTAAGACTCTTAAAGTCCATGCCAACTGTGAACACATAATCCTTGGTTACTTGGTTGGGCCTAAACACAACACAAGCAGGTGCTCTCTCATCACCACTCAAATCAGGATCATCAGAATCTAACTCTTCACTCTCATACTCCTTCCCCCAATCAGTATCATCAACAGCTATATTATCCACTTCCACATTTCTTCCTATATCAGCCATCTTTGCCCCTGTGTCTTCATTCAAATTGCCTTCATCCACTTCTTCAAACCCATCATCAAATCCTAGTGCTCTCTCTTCCTCACTATCAATACACCTATCTTCATCTTCATCTTCACTACTACTACTTATACCACCATCTCCACCATCTCCTTGTTCATTATCATTGTACACTAATACCCCTTTTCCCTTGTCACTTTTTACTGCCTCTGAACTCTCACCCTTCTCATTGTTAACTACCTTATTAATCTCACCCAATTCCTCACCAACAACATCATAATTAGGGATATCAACAACAACAATACTTTCATCCACATTATGTTCAACAAAAACATTAACAACATTATTTTTGTTAAGTGCATAATCTTTTACAACTTCAGCAGTGGCATCATCTTTAATCAATCTAAAACTAAGATCTTCATCTAACATCCACCACAACCTAAAAGGTTTTTTAACTAGCAAATCAGTTTCCAAAATTCCAGTTAGTTCAAAAAAACACCATTTATCAGGATCTACACCTTCAATCAACGTTTCTTCTCCCCCATTGTAACAAATAACACAATCCCTAACAAACCTCCCCCCATAATGGAACTTCACGGAAATACCCAAATCTGGAAAATAATTAAACCCTAATTTAGAAATGATGGAAAAAATAAAACCCTAAATTAAAAACGATGACATCCAACTAAACAAAACCGAAAAAACAACAACTAAAAACAAAATTCATCGTTTCAAATGAACATACCTGTATTATGTCCTGACGATTCTCCATCCTTTGCGTTCTTCGAATTCGAAAAAGACACCTCCTTTGGATTCGCCATTGAAAACGAGTCACGAAACTTCATTTCTTTCGATCTGTATGGGTTCTACACTTCAACCGCGCTTTGAAACCGTAATCCCCTTTTCAAACCCTAATTTCTCCACCCAGAGATCGCAATTCGTACCAACCATGAGAATGAAGGAACGAAGGGTAGTTACGTAATTTTACGTTGCCCTCATCTGAAGAGGGGCATTTTCGTCCATTCCCATGCCCATATGGCTGACCTGTCAAGTGAAAGCCTGTTAGACGTTGCCACGTCAGTAAACAGATGACCTGGATGAGTTTAACTGGTACAGGGACCAATTTTTAAGTGATTAACCATTGCAGGGTTTGTTTGCAAGGATTAGTGATTGCAAGGACCAATTTTTAAACGACCCCTATTTGCAGGGATCAATTACATATTTAAGCCTTTTATATTTGTTTTCTAGGGTCCCATTGCACAAAATATATGTTTATATAGTCATGCCACATTGTGTTTTATAATGTGTTCTCACTTTAATTATGCTCCAATTTCAGGTCTCAAGGTTGAAGTCTATCCCAAGAAGAAGAAGATATGTATTTGACAGATTATACTAGACCTATGGATCAATACTTAAAAGTTGTAAAAATGTGTCCCTAGTTCATTTGAATATGAGTTTGTTGTTTATGTTGTTTTGGTTTTGTAATAATATATGCTATAAAACTGCTTGATGGCTTTTTAATGAATGCTAAAGATATATAGTTTTGAGATTATATTTGATGTGATTAGTTTTTTTAATCATCCACAATAAAGAAACCTCTAAAATATACTTGATGTGATTACTTTTGTTTAATCTAGCCTAATAAGTTTTGATTACAAATATAAAAAAAAAAAACAAAAAACAAAGTTTTATTGGAAGGCATGTTGTAATTTATTAAAAAAAAAAATACTAGAATGCTTGAAGTTTACTACGAAATTGCAAGGATCATGTTGCTACGAATTTAATGGGAAACCATTTAAGCAATATCCTACCGAAATATTTACGAATCATAAACTTCTGAACACTGTATTGCCACAAATTAGTTTGAAAGTCACTAGGATTATATTTTTATTAGTTACCAATCAGCTAGGAAATATTTTTCTAGATAATTTGCCGCCCAATCCATGCCACGGCCAGTATGACAGCTAAATCACAATAAATAGTAGCTAAATGAGTTTTGCTAGAATTTATCTTCGCATTTGCTACCAATTGTTTTGTAGCAAATCTGTGATTTTCTTGTAGTGAAAATCAATTGAATTCCAGATTTACTAATCATGGAATTTCACGTATAGAGAGTATCTCAGCTCCAAATCAATTGAATATTAATGCAAAATCTGGTTTAACTTAATTTCTTCAAACAAAAATACAAATTATACGATTGGATGCATTGTTTTCGTAATCCTTTTCCTTACTATATATTATGATTCTAATTATAATCTGATGCCTTGTCATTTACTATTTATTATGTTAGTAACTTGTTTATTATCGCTGTTAATTACAATTATGTAAAAGTTTATCTGGCGTGTTTTTTTAATTAAGATTCTAATATGTTAAAATGATATTGCATTAGGCATTTTAGTTAAATAAAGCTTTATCTATGAACCAATGCATAATTAGCTGAAAAAAAATGAATTACCAGTTTAGTTTTGATAATTTTGAGAAGTCATAATTGATTGGATTTGATTTACAATCGATGGAAACATATAACTGTCAGAACAAGAATTACCAGTTTCATCTAGCTACACAAGCATACACTAAATAAAATATCTGACCTAGATGCAGTGAGGTATAACAAAGAACCAATCATACCTCTATACAGCTTCTGGTCTACCTTTGTTCCAGTATCTTCTTTGCTTAAGGTGAAGGTTGGATGCATTGGAGTGTTCATCACTTTACAATCTTCCAGCTTGAACTTCTTCAGAAGCTCCTTTGTATACTTTGTTTGATGAACATATACAACATCTTTGCTTTGATTGATTTGAATTCCAAGGAAGAACTTCAACTCTCCCATCATGCTCATTTCAAATTCATCCTGCATTAATTTAGAAAATTTCTTGCAAAGAGATGCATTAGTAGAACCAAATATTATATCATCAACATATATCTGCACAACAAGAATGTTTTTCTTAATAGTCCTTCTAAAGAGTGTTGTGTCAACTTGACCTCTTTTAAAATCATTTTTAATTAAGAAATTACTCAGTCTATCATACCAAACTCTGGGAGCTTGTTTCAAGCCATATAGTGATTTCTTTAATTTATAAACATGGTCAGGATGCTTAAGATCCTCAAAACCAGGAGATTACTTGACAAACACTTCTTCTTCAATGACTCCATTTAGAAAAGCACTTTTGACATCCATTTGATATAATATTATGTTATGATTAACTGCATAGGATAGAAGTAAAACCTGATTGCTTCCAATCTTGCAACTGGAGCAAATGTTTTAGTGTAGTCAATGCCTTCTTGTTGACTATAACCTTGTGCAACAAGTCTAGCTTTGTTTCTGATTACTTCACCTTGTTCATTCTACTGATTAAAATGACTTTTTTCAGCTCTTTTGAGCTGAGTTTTTCTCTTTTCGAAAATGCCATCAATTTTCAATACAAATAACACATGTAACAAATAGATAAGAATAAATTTAAATATTAAAAGAAATGTAACAAACACGATATGAATATATAAACCTATATTTTTTTTCCTTTATCATTTAGTAAGTGTAATAAACTAGATGAGTATATTTACTCACAACATCCATGTTAATAACATAATACATAGTACATATGCTTAGAAATATTAATATATTCAAGTCTCCAGAATACTCATGTCATTGATTGGATCTGCACAGTTCAAAGCTTATCTTTCAATCAGAATAAAAAAACACCATACTATGACGGCAAATAAAAAACACACTGCACAAAAATAGGAAATCAAATCAAACATAGTAGGGGAAAGACGAAAAAATCACAAAATCAAACGAAGTAAGATTTAAAGTACGTGGAAATGAATTATTTAGCTAAAAAAGAAGGGAAAACAATTATAAGAGGTGATTTTGAGTTGAAATTGACCCTAAAGTACCCCTACTCGGTAGACATGAAGAAGGACGGTGGTAACAACCATGATACTGTTTTATATATATATAATTAAAAAATTTCATGTGAGAATGGTGACCAGGTTAATTCAAGATTTAGAAAAAAAACATTAGGCTCATAGGGAACATACAAAGCAAGATATATGTTTTCTAATCCTTTCGATTTCATCTTTTAAATGTGATATCAATTCACGATTTATAAGTAACCCTCTCACTCGAAATAAACTTATCTGAGATAAAGAGTATATTAAATATGGGCACATCTTCCAACAAGGTTAATTAGATCCTTTTAATTTCTCGAAAGAAGTAGAAGTCTCCATTAGGAGAGAGCAAAATACAAACTTATGAAGAAAAAAATAATAACAATTCAATGTTATTTGAATTCTGTATTTAATTTTGGAAATTATCTCTCTTCAAATGATGACTTTAATTGCTAATTAAGCCATACCATCAGGGTTTTCATCTAAACTCCATTTAAGTTCTTGGAAGCTAGACGCATGTAAAAATAAATTATTCAGAGCTAACATTAAAAATTATTAAATAAAGTATTTATGTGTCCTCCTCTTTTTCATCCATCTCTTTCTTCGTCATGTTCGATGATCACACAAGAGTTAAATGGATATGCACCTGAAAGAAAAATCAAAAGTGGACATAATATTTGAGGTATTTCATAAGATAATAAAAACTCAATTCTGAAAAAAGCACGGCTCTTTTTTTACTTATGATTTGACTTTAAACTTTGCATGACCATTGTCATTACTTTGCGTTTTTCAGTGTAGTATTTTTGGTTTATGCATGCATACAATATTGTTATTTAAGAAAAATTTTATATGTTTATGATTCTTACATCGAAAATATTTTACATTATAGTCATGTAGAAATGGGATTCATTTTAAACCATAAACAAACCTCGCCCGACAAATTGTTTCTTATTATCAACTCACAAAAGGACACCCAATATGAAGTAAATAAAAATAAAAAACATCAAAATTCATTCATTAAAATATAACACTGATGCAAGGAACACAAGGAATTTGTGCGGCACACGAAACACACATACAAAATAAAAGTACTCTCGGGTGTTAATTATTTAGAAGATGTAACAGACTATTGCTCGGACAAACGACCTAACCAATTAGTCTGATGGATGACCCGAATAATTAAAAATAGATATATAGTGAATTTGACTTTTAATTACCAGCTATATATAGCTAGTAATTAATTATGATGATTTAATTATTGAGGATCTCTTGTGCTTTTTTCTCGAGGGAGAATGGTTTTCCATTGGGGTTTGACGCGGAGTCATTGGCATTCCAAATGAAAATGCCACGAAGTGACTGAGTGCTGTGGAGATCGACACAACCCTCAAGGAAGTCCTCTCGTGAAAGTTTACCTTTACCGGCGTCAGCTGGATCGGTGCTGGCTCCCGCTAGAAGTTTTTTAGAACCGTATTCATCTGATAGATTAAGAAAGAGGTTCACAAACTCGTCCTTTGACTTGAGAGTATCGATATAGAATTGGTAGTTAACCCAATTAATATCGTTGGTGCGAGCCAAGTAGAGTGTCTTGTAGTGTTTTTGGGTTTCATGCGATGGAGCAATGGATACCACATCGATGCCTACATCTTTCTTGAGTCTTTTTATAACGTCCCCGATGCAGTAGGAGAAATCTTCTTCACTAACATCTGGATGGATGTACTCATAGTTGATATCAATGCCATCAATTAAATTGTAGCAGGAGTTGGTTCTGTTGTATAATTGGAAGATTTTTTTAAGGGATTCGACAGCATTGTCACACCATTCGAGTTTGTGTGCAGGATGGAATGGATATTTAGTATCACGGCCTCCAATGCTTATTACCACCTTCACATTGCCATGGTTGGTCTTGATATCATCAACATTGTCTGGACCGAAGAAAGGAATCTTCCAACTGGCGTTGAAAATTCCGGTGCCTTTTCCATCGACGTAAGTCTCATGGGCAAAGCCCAAAATGAAATGGAATTCAGGGATGTGGCGGCCGATAATATCAGCTGGGAAATTATTTAAAGAATCTGGGTAGGACTTCACGCCAATGTATTCTCTAAAAATGACTGGATTCACATCATTGTCACCGATGATAGGAGCTGTTGACATTTTGGAGGATCGATATATGAGAAATTAATATATACTTTGTTTTTTGTGTTTTCTTTATGTTGGGGTTTAGATAGATTGGAATGAGTAACTCTAATTTATGCATTCCCTTTTATAAGGCTACTTCTCCTTCTTAATGATGTCATCTGCATTTGTCATACCATTACATCTTATGTTTATCTAATCATTTTTAATTTCCATCAACCAATGGTGGAGAAATATGCATCCAAATTTCCTCTATGTATATTAATTAATTTAATAACACCAAATAATTAACAAGGAAGGTCTACGAGATGAGCTTCACATGTTTATACTCATAAGATTCTTAATCAAATTATTATGATCTACATCCATTTCATGTTCAGACTATGGTTGTTAGGAGATTTGAAAAAATTATTCGTCATATTTCTCAACTCAACTGAGGGGCTCATTTCCTACAAATCTTATTCAAAATATAACATGATTTATGAACCTATTCGTATTGTTTGATAGTATTTGTTTGAGATTTTAGAGTGTACTCCTGTAGACAAGTTCATATAGAGCTTGCTTTGCTCCGACTTTAAAAGAGGCTACCACAAATGGATGGTACGATTGAACATCTTAGATTACTTTTATGGATTAAATATGTTTTTGGTCTCTATAAATATACCAAATTTTCGTGTTAGCCCCTCTAAAATTTTCCTGCAACTGTTAGTCCCTATAAGAATTTCAATCACTACTTTTGATCCCTATTTTTAAGTTAATTTTAGTATTTTGCTTAATGAAATTGTGCAGAAATGTGTAGATTATTGTAAAAATATTTCCCAAAAAAATTAGGATTTTTTAACAAAACATAAATTTAATATGAATTTTTAACCAAATAGTTAATAAGGAAGGACTACAAGATGAGCTTGAAGCTTCACATGTTTATGAGTACTCATCATAAGATTTAATCAAATTTTTATTATGATACATCAACCTCATGTTCACACTATGGTTGTTAGGTGAATTGTAAAAATTAACTGTCATATTTCTCAACTCAATTGAGTTGAGGGGTTCATTTCCAACAAATCATATTCAAATAAAATATAGTTTATAAACTTATTTTGTATTGTTTGATAGCGTTCGCTTGAGATTTTAGAATGTACTCTTGTCAGCTAGTTTATACAGAGCTTGCTTTGCTCCAACTTTAAAAGCGGCTACCACAAATGGACAGAGGGATTGAACATCTTATAATAATGTTTTTAAAAGGAAAATTTAGATTAGTTAGTACTTCGGCCGTATATCGAGTTTGCAAAAGAAATATAATACAATTAATTTCTATTTTTCCATTAGTTTTATCACCTTATTTGCTAAGTCTTTTATTAAAAAAAATCTTATTAGATATGATATTATTAACTTCTTATTGCTAGAGAAAACAAGCCAAAATAATTTTTCTCTAAACACAATAATGCAAAACTGTATAATATTGGGGACAGAGATTAGTCCAATTGATAAGAAGTTAAGCGTGTGGATTTAAATTCCTCAATCAGTGTGAAGAGCTCATGAAATTAGAGTTGTCAAATAGACTAACCCTAACCACTGTGGTATGAATATTGGGATGGTCCGCTTGTTATTGTGTACACATTGTTAAACATTTATCGGGACCGACATATTATTTTTGGTTAATTTACTCATTTAGTTTTCTTTTCAAAGTTGATATTTTTTTTTTTCTGTTCATTCACACTATGGTTTTGAAATTTTGAATAGTCAATAATCATATTTTTTTTTTATAACAAAATTAAGTGTATTATTTTTTATGAATCAAGTCAGTTGGTCATGCATTTCCTTCGTTTTTTTTTATTTTTGTTGAATATTAAACAATATCAATTCATTGAAGTTGATAGAGTACATTAAAACAATACAAATTCAAAATTACTAAAAACAAAACGGATGAATATGTGAAGAAACTCACAACATCCATGTTAATAACATAATACATAGTACATATGCTTAGAAATATTAATATATTCAAGTCTTCAGAATACTCATGTCATTGATTGGATCGGCACAGTTCAAAGCTTATCTTTCAATCAGAATAAAAAAACACCGTACTATGACGGAAAATAAAAAACACACTGCACAAAAACAGGAAATCAAAACAAACATAGTAGGGCAAAGACGAAAAAATCTCAAAATCAAACGAAGTAAGATTTAAAATATGTGGAAATGAATTATTTAGCTATAAAAGAAGGAAAAACAATTATAAGAGGTGATTTTGAGTTGAAATTGACCCTAAAGTACCCCTACTCAGTAGACATGAAGAAGGAAGGTGGTAACAACCACGATACTGTTATATATATATATATATATATATATATATATAATTAAAAAATTTCATGTGAGATTGGTGACCTAGTTAATTCAAGATTTAGAAGAAAAAAAATTAGGCTCATAGGGAACATACAAAGCAAGATATATGTTTTCTAATACTTTCGACTTCATCCTTAAAATGTGATACCAATTCACGATTTATAAATAACCATCTCACTGGAAATAAACTTATCCGAGATAAAGAGTATATTAAATATGGGCACATCTTCCAACAAGGTTAATTAGATCCTTTTAATTTCTCGAAAGAAGTAGAAGTCTCCATTAGGAGAGAGCTAAATACAAACTTATGAGGAAAAAAATAATAACAATTCAATGTTATTTGAATTATGTATTTAATTTTGGAAATTATCTCTCTTCAAATGATGACTGTAATTGCTAATTAAGCCATACCATCAGGGTTTTCATCTAAAGTCCATTTAAGTTCTTGGAAGCTAGACGCGTGTAAAAATAAATTATTCAGAGCTAACATTAAAAATTATTAAATAAAGTATTTATGTGTCCTCCTCTTTTTCATCCATCTCTTTCTTCGTCATGTTCGATGATCACACAAGAGTTAAATGGATATGCACCTGAAAGAAAAATCAAAAGTGGACATAATATTTGAGGTATTTCATAAGATAATAAAAACTCAATTCTGAAAAAAGCACGGCTCTTTTTTTACTTATGATTTGACTTTAAACTTTGCATGACCATTTTCAATACTTTGCGTTTTTCAGTGTAGTATTTTTGGTTTATGCACGCATACAATATTGTTATTTAAGAAAAAATTTATATGTTTATGATTCTTACATCGAAAATATTTTACATTATAGTCATGTAGAAATGGGATTCATTTTAAACCATAAACAAACCTCGCCCGACAAATTGTTTCTTATTATCAACTCACAAAAGGACACCCAATATGAAGTAAATAAAAATAAAAAACATCAAAATTCATTCATTAAAATATAACACTGATGCAAGGAACACAAGGAATTTGTGCGGCACACGAAACACACATACAAAATAAAAGTACTCTCGGGTGTTAATTATTTAGAAGATGTAACAGACTATTGCTCGGACAAACGACCTAACCAATTAGTCTGATGGATGACCCGAATAATTAAAAATAGATATATAGTGAATTTGACTTTTAATTACCAGCTATATATAGCTAGTAATTAATTATGATGATTTAATTATTGAGGATCTCTTGTGCTTTTTTCTCGAGGGAGAATGGTTTTCCATTGGGGTTTGACGCGGAGTCATTGGCATTCCAAATGAAAATGCCACGAAGTGACTGAGTGCTGTGGAGATCGACACAACCCTCAAGGAAGTCCTCTCGTGAAAGTTTACCTTTACCGGCGTCAGCTGGATCGGTGCTGGCTCCCGCTAGAAGTTTTTTAGAACCGTATTCATCTGATAGATTAAGAAAGAGGTTCACAAACTCGTCCTTTGACTTGAGAGTATCGATATAGAATTGGTAGTTAACCCAATTAATATCGTTGGTGCGAGCCAAGTAGAGTGTCTTGTAGTGTTTTTGGGTTTCATGCGATGGAGCAATGGATACCACATCGATGCCTACATCTTTCTTGAGTCTTTTTATAACGTCCCCGATGCAGTAGGAGAAATCTTCTTCACTAACATCTGGATGGATGTACTCATAGTTGATATCAATGCCATCAATTAAATTGTAGCAGGAGTTGGTTCTGTTGTATAATTGGAAGATTTTTTTAAGGGATTCGACAGCATTGTCACACCATTCGAGTTTGTGTGCAGGATGGAATGGATATTTAGTATCACGGCCTCCAATGCTTATTACCACCTTCACATTGCCATGGTTGGTCTTGATATCATCAACATTGTCTGGACCGAAGAAAGGAATCTTCCAACTGGCGTTGAAAATTCCGGTGCCTTTTCCATCGACGTAAGTCTCATGGGCAAAGCCCAAAATGAAATGGAATTCAGGGATGTGGCGGCCGATAATATCAGCTGGGAAATTATTTAAAGAATCTGGGTAGGACTTCACGCCAATGTATTCTCTAAAAATGACTGGATTCACATCATTGTCACCGATGATAGGAGCTGTTGACATTTTGGAGGATCGATATATGAGAAATTAATATATACTTTGTTTTTTGTGTTTTCTTTATGTTGGGGTTTAGATAGATTGGAATGAGTAACTCTAATTTATGCATTCCCTTTTATAAGGCTACTTCTCCTTCTTAATGATGTCATCTGCATTTGTCATACCATTACATCTTATGTTTATCTAATCATTTTTAATTTCCATCAACCAATGGTGGAGAAATATGCATCCAAATTTCCTCTATGTATATTAATTAATTTAATAACACCAAATAATTAACAAGGAAGGTCTACGAGATGAGCTTCACATGTTTATACTCATAAGATTCTTAATCAAATTATTATGATCTACATCCATTTCATGTTCAGACTATGGTTGTTAGGAGATTTGAAAAAATTATTCGTCATATTTCTCAACTCAACTGAGGGGCTCATTTCCTACAAATCTTATTCAAAATATAACATGATTTATGAACCTATTCGTATTGTTTGATAGTATTTGTTTGAGATTTTAGAGTGTACTCCTGTAGACAAGTTCATATAGAGCTTGCTTTGCTCCGACTTTAAAAGAGGCTACCACAAATGGATGGTACGATTGACCATCTTAGATTACTTTTATGGATTAAATATGTTTTTGGTCTCTATAAATATACCAAATTTTCGTGTTAGCCCCTCTAAAATTTTCCTGCAACTGGTAGTCCCTGTAAGAATTTCAATCACTACTTTTGATCCCTATTTTTAAGTTAATTTTAGTATTTTGCTTAATGAAATTGTGCAGAAATGTGTAGATTATTGTAAAAATATTTCCCAAAAAAATTAGGATTTTTTAACAAAACATAAATTTAATATGAATTTTTAACCAAATAGTTAATAAGGAAGGACTACAAGATGAGCTTGAAGCTTCACATGTTTATGAGTACTCATCATAAGATTTAATCAAATTTTTATTATGATACATCAACCTCATGTTCACACTATGGTTGTTAGGTGAATTGTAAAAATTAACTGTCATATTTCTCAACTCAATTGAGTTGAGGGGTTCATTTCCAACAAATCATATTCAAATAAAATATAGTTTATAAACCTATTTTGTATTGTTTGATAGCGTTCGCTTGAGATTTTAGAATGTACTCTTGTCAGCTAGTTTATACAGAGCTTGCTTTGCTCCAACTTTAAAGACGGCTACCACAAATGGACAGAGGGATTGAACATCTTATAATAATGTTTTTAAAAGGAAAATTTAGATTAGTTAGTACTTCGGCCGTATATCGAGTTTGCAAAAGAGATATAATACAATTAATTTCTATTTTTCCATTAGTTTTATCACCTTATTTGCTAAGTCTTTTATTAAAAAAAATCTTATTAGATATGATATTATTAACTTCTTATTGCTAGAGAAAACAAGCCAAAATAATTTTTCTCTAAACACAATAATGCAAAACTGTATAATATTGGGGATAGAGATTAGTCCAATTGATAAGAAGTTAAGCGTGTGGATTTAAATTCCTCAATCAGTGTGAAGAGCTCATGAAATTAGAGTTGTCAAATAGACTAACCCTAACCACTGTGGTATGAATATTGGGATGGTCCGCTTGTTATTGTGTACACATTGTTAAACATTTATCGGGACCGACATATTATTTTTGGTTAATTTACTCATTTAGTTTTCTTTTTAAAGTTGATATTTTTTTTTTCTGTTCATTCACACTATGGTTTTGAAATTTTGAATAGTCAATAATCATATTTTTTTTTTATAACAAAATTAAGTGTATTATTTTTTATGAATCAAGTCAGTTGGTCATGCATTTCCTTCGTTTTTTTTTATTTTTGTTGAATATTAAACAGTATCAATTCATTGAAGTTGATCGAGTACATTAAAACAATACAAATTCAAAATTACTAAAAACAAAACGGATGAATATGTGAAGAAACTCACAACATCCATGTTAATAACTTAATACATAGTACATATGCTTAGAAATATTAATATATTCAAGTCTTCAGAATACTCATGTCATTGATTGGATCGGCACAGTTCAAAGCTTATCTTTCAATCAGAATAAAAAAACACCGTACTATGACGGAAAATAAAAAACACACTGCACAAAAACAGGAAATCAAAACAAACATAGTAGGGCAAAGACGAAAAAATCTCAAAATCAAACGAAATAAGATTTAAAATATGTGGAAATGAATTATTTAGCTATAAAAGAAGGAAAAACAAATATAAGAGGTGATTTTGAGTTGAAATTGACCCTAAAGTACCCCTACTCAGTAGACCTGAAGAAGGACGGTGGTAACAACCACGATACTGTTTTATATATATATATATATATATATATATATATATATATATATATATATATATATAATTAAAAAAATTCATGTGAGATTGGTGACCTAGTTAATTCAAGATTTAGAAGAAAAAAAATTAGGCTCATAGGGAACATACAAAGCAAGATATATGTTTTCTAATACTTTCGACTTCATCTTTAAAATGTGATACCAATTCACGATTTATAAATAACCATCTCACTGGAAATAAACTTATCCGAGATAAAGAGTATATTAAATATGGGCACATCTTCCAACAAGGTTAATTAGATCCTTTTAATTTCTCGAAAGAAGTAGAAGTCTCCATTAGGAGAGAGCTAAATACAAACTTATGAGGAAAAAAATAATAACAATTGAATGTTATTTGCATTATGTATTTAATTTTGGAAATTATCTCTCTTCAAATGATGACTGTAATTGCTAATTAAGCCATACCATCAGGGTTTTCATCTAAAGTCCATTTAAGTTCTTGGAAGCTAGACGCGTGTAAAAATAAATTATTCAGAGCTAACATTAAAAATTATTAAATAAAGTATTTATGTGTCCTCCTCTTTTTCATCCATCTCTTTCTTCGTCATGTTCGATGATCACACAAGAGTTAAATGGATATGCACCTGAAAGAAAAATCAAAAGTGGACATAATATTTGAGGTATTTCATAAGATAATAAAAACTCAATTCTGAAAAAAGCACGGCTCTTTTTTTACTTATGATTTGACATTAAACTTTGCATGACCATTGTCATTACTTTGCGTTTTTCAGTGTAGTATTTTTGGTTTATGCATGCATACAATATTGTTATTTAAGAAAAATTTTATATGTTTATGATTCTTACATCGAAAATATTTTACATTATAGTCATGTAGAAATGGGATTCATTTTAAACCATAAACAAACCTCGCCCGACAAATTGTTTCTTATTATCAACTCACAAAAGGACACCCAATATGAAGTAAATAAAAATAAAAAACATCAAAATTCATTCATTAAAATATAACACTGATGCAAGGAACACAAGGAATTTGTGCGGCACACGAAACACACATACAAAATAAAAGTACTCTCGGATGTTAATTATTTAGAAGATGTAACAGACTATTGCTCGGACAAACGACCTAACCAATTAGTCTGATGGATGACCCGAATAATTAAAAATAGATATATAGTGAATTTGACTTTTAATTACCAGCTATATATAGCTAGTAATTAATTATGATGATTTAATTATTGAGGATCTCTTGTGCTTTTTTCTCGAGGGAGAATGGTTTTCCATTGGGGTTTGACGCGGAGTCATTGGCATTCCAAATGAAAATGCCACGAAGTGACTGAGTGCTGTGGAGATCGACACAACCCTCAAGGAAGTCCTCTCGTGAAAGTTTACCTTTACCGGCGTCAGCTGGATCGGTGCTGGCTCCCGCTAGAAGTTTTTTAGAACCGTATTCATCTGATAGATTAAGAAAGAGGTTCACAAACTCGTCCTTTGACTTGAGAGTATCGATATAGAATTGGTAGTTAACCCAATTAATATCGTTGGTGCGAGCCAAGTAGAGTGTCTTGTAGTGTTTTTGGGTTTCATGCGATGGAGCAATGGATACCACATCGATGCCTACATCTTTCTTGAGTCTTTTTATAACGTCCCCGATGCAGTAGGAGAAATCTTCTTCACTAACATCTGGATGGATGTACTCATAGTTGATATCAATGCCATCAATTAAATTGTAGCAGGAGTTGGTTCTGTTGTATAATTGGAAGATTTTTTTAAGGGATTCGACAGCATTGTCACACCATTCGAGTTTGTGTGCAGGATGGAATGGATATTTAGTATCACGGCCTCCAATGCTTATTACCACCTTCACATTGCCATGGTTGGTCTTGATATCATCAACATTGTCTGGACCGAAGAAAGGAATCTTCCAACTGGCGTTGAAAATTCCGGTGCCTTTTCCATCGACGTAAGTCTCATGGGCAAAGCCCAAAATGAAATGGAATTCAGGGATGTGGCGGCCGATAATATCAGCTGGGAAATTATTTAAAGAATCTGGGTAGGACTTCACGCCAATGTATTCTCTAAAAATGACTGGATTCACATCATTGTCACCGATGATAGGAGCTGTTGACATTTTGGAGGATCGATATATGAGAAATTAATATATACTTTGTTTTTTGTGTTTTCTTTATGTTGGGGTTTAGATAGATTGGAATGAGTAACTCTAATTTATGCATTCCCTTTTATAAGGCTACTTCTCCTTCTTAATGATGTCATCTGCATTTGTCATACCATTACATCTTATGTTTATCTAATCATTTTTAATTTCCATCAACCAATGGTGGAGAAATATGCATCCAAATTTCCTCTATGTATATTAATTAATTTAATAACACCAAATAATTAACAAGGAAGGTCTACGAGATGAGCTTCACATGTTTATACTCATAAGATTCTTAATCAAATTATTATGATCTACATCCATTTCATGTTCAGACTATGGTTGTTAGGAGATTTGAAAAAATTATTCGTCATATTTCTCAACTCAACTGAGGGGCTCATTTCCTACAAATCTTATTCAAAATATAACATGATTTATGAACCTATTCGTATTGTTTGATAGTATTTGTTTGAGATTTTAGAGTGTACTCCTGTAGACAAGTTCATATAGAGCTTGCTTTGCTCCGACTTTAAAAGAGGCTACCACAAATGGATGGTACGATTGAACATCTTAGATTACTTTTATGGATTAAATATGTTTTTGGTCTCTATAAATATACCAAATTTTCGTGTTAGCCCCTCTAAAATTTTCCTGCAACTGTTAGTCCCTGTAAGAATTTCAATCACTACTTTTGATCCCTATTTTTAAGTTAATTTTAGTATTTTGCTTAATGAAATTGTGCAGAAATGTGTAGATTATTGTGAAAATATTTCCCAAAAAAATTAGAATTTTTTAACAAAACATAAATTTAATATGAATTTTTAACCAAATAGTTAATAAGGAAGGACTACAAGATGAGCTTGAAGCTTCACATGTTTATGAGTACTCATCATAAGATTTAATCAAATTTTTATTATGATACATCAACCTCATGTTCACACTATGGTTGTTCGGTGAATTGTAAAAATTAACTGTCATATTTCTCAACTCAATTGAGTTGAGGGGTTCATTTCCAACAAATCATATTCAAATAAAATATAGTTTATAAACCTATTTTGTATTGTTTGATAGCGTTCGCTTGAGATTTTAGAATGTACTCTTGTCAGCTAGTTTATACAGAGCTTGCTTTGCTCCAACTTTAAAAGCGGCTACCACAAATGGACAGAGGGATTGAACATCTTATAATAATGTTTTTAAAAGGAAAATTTAGATTAGTTAGTACTTCGGCCGTATATCGAGTTTGCAAAAGAAATATAATACAATTAATTTCTATTTTTCCATTAGTTTTATCACCTTATTTGCTAAGTCTTTTATTAAAAAAAATCTTATTAGATATGATATTATTAACTTCTTATTGCTAGAGAAAACAAGCCAAAATAATTTTTCTCTAAACACAATAACGCAAAACTGTATAATATTGGGGATAGAGATTAGTCCAATTGATAAGAAGTTAAGCGTGTGAATTTAAATTCCTCAATCAGTGTGAAGAGCTCATGAAATTAGAGTTGTCAAATAGACTAACCCTAACCACTGTGGTATGAATATTGGGATGGTCCGCTTGTTATTGTGTACACATTGTTAAACATTTATCGGGACCGACATATTATTTTTGGTTAATTTACTCATTTAGTTTTCTTTTCAAAGTTGATATTTTTTTTCTTTCTATTCATTCACACTATGGTTTTGAAATTTTGAATAGTCAATAATCATATTTTTTTTATAACAAAATTAAGTGTATTATTTTTTATGAATCAAGTCAGTTGGTCATGCATTTCCTTCGTTTTTTTTATTTTTGTTGAATATTAAACAATATCAATTCATTGAAGTTGATCGAGTACATTAAAACAATACAAATTCAAAATTACTAAAAACAAAACGGATGAATATGTGAAGAAACTCACAACATCCATGTTAATAACATAATACATAGTACATATGCTTAGAAATATTAATATATTCAAGTCTTCAGAATACTCATGTCATTGATTGGATCGGCACAGTTCAAAGCTTATCTTTCAATCAGAATAAAAAAACACCGTACTATGACGGAAAATAAAAAACACACTGCACAAAAACAGGAAATCAAAACAAACATAGTAGGGCAAAGACGAAAAAATCTCAAAATCAAACGAAGTAAGATTTAAAATATGTGGAAATGAATTATTTAGCTATAAAAGAAGGAAAAACAATTATAAGAGGTGATTTTGAGTTGAAATTGACCCTAAAGTACCCCTACTCAGTAGACATGAAGAAGGAAGGTGGTAACAACCACGATACTGTTTTATATATATATATATATATATATATATATATATATATATATATAATTAAAAAATTTCATGTGAGATTGGTGACCTAGTTAATTCAAGATTTAGAAGAAAAAAAATTAGGCTCATAGGGAACATACAAAGCAACATATATGTTTTCTACTCCCTCCGTTTCAAAATATATGTCCAATTTTTGCAATGTGCACTATTCACTTGACTTACTTTGACCATACTTTTTAACTAATATATAAATACAAATATTAGCATGTAAGATGTTGTTTGATTTGTCTCGACAAATATTTTCAAAATATTAAATTTTTATAATTTTTTACTTTAGAAAATTAAAGATATTAACAGTCAAAATTATGCATTGGCATATATGAAGTGGTTGACTTGGACATGTATTTTGAAACGGAGGGAGTAATACTTTCGACTTCATCTTTAAAATGTGATACCAATTCACGATTTATAAATAACCATCTCACTGGAAATAAACTTATCCGAGATAAAGAGTATATTAAATATGGGCACATCTTCCAACAAGGTTAATTAGATCCTTTTAATTTCTCGAAAGAAGTAGAAGTCTCCATTAGGAGAGAGCTAAATACAAACTTATGAGGAAAAAAATAATAACAATTCAATGTTATTTGAATTATGTATTTAATTTTGGAAATTATCTCTCTTCAAATGATGACTGTAATTGCTAATTAAGCCATACCATCAGGGTTTTCATCTAAAGTCCATTTAAGTTCTTGGAAGCTAGACGCGTGTAAAAATAAATTATTCAGAGCTAACATTAAAAATTATTAAATAAAGTATTTATGTGTCCTCCTCTTTTTCATCCATCTCTTTCTTCGTCATGTTCGATGATCACACAAGAGTTAAATGGATATGCACCTGAAAGAAAAATCAAAAGTGGACATAATATTTGAGGTATTTCATAAGATAATAAAAACTCAATTCTGAAAAAAAGCACGGCTCTTTTTTTACTTATGATTTGACTTTAAACTTTGCATGACCATTGTCATTACTTTGCGTTTTTCAGTGTAGTATTTTTGGTTTATGCACGCATACAATATTGTTATTTAAGAAAAATTTTATATGTTTATGATTCTTACATCGAAAATATTTTACATTATAGTCATGTAGAAATGGGATTCATTTTAAACCATAAACAAACCTCGCCCGACAAATTGTTTCTTATTATCAACTCACAAAAGGACACCCAATATGAAGTAAATAAAAATAAAAAACATCAAAATTCATTCATTAAAATATAACACTGATGCAAGGAACACAAGGAATTTGTGCGGCACACGAAACACACATACAAAATAAAAGTACTCTCGGGTGTTAATTATTTAGAAGATGTAACAGACTATTGCTCGGACAAACGACCTAACCAATTAGTCTGATGGATGACCCGAATAATTAAAAATAGATATATAGTGAATTTGACTTTTAATTACCAGCTATATATAGCTAGTAATTAATTATGATGATTTAATTATTGAGGATCTCTTGTGCTTTTTTCTCGAGGGAGAATGGTTTTCCATTGGGGTTTGACGCGGAGTCATTGGCATTCCAAATGAAAATGCCACGAAGTGACTGAGTGCTGTGGAGATCGACACAACCCTCAAGGAAGTCCTCTCGTGAAAGTTTACCTTTACCGGCGTCAGCTGGATCGGTGCTGGCTCCCGCTAGAAGTTTTTTAGAACCGTATTCATCTGATAGATTAAGAAAGAGGTTCACAAACTCGTCCTTTGACTTGAGAGTATCGATATAGAATTGGTAGTTAACCCAATTAATATCGTTGGTGCGAGCCAAGTAGAGTGTCTTGTAGTGTTTTTGGGTTTCATGCGATGGAGCAATGGATACCACATCGATGCCTACATCTTTCTTGAGTCTTTTTATAACGTTCCCGATGCAGTAGGAGAAATCTTCTTCACTAACATCTGGATGGATGTACTCATAGTTGATATCAATGCCATCAATTAAATTGTAGCAGGAGTTGGTTCTGTTGTATAATTGGAAGATTTTTTTAAGGGATTCGACAGCATTGTCACACCATTCGAGTTTGTGTGCAGGATGGAATGGATATTTAGTATCACGGCCTCCAATGCTTATTACCACCTTCACATTGCCATGGTTGGTCTTGATATCATCAACATTGTCTGGACCGAAGAAAGGAATCTTCCAACTGGCGTTGAAAATTCCGGTGCCTTTTCCATCGACGTAAGTCTCATGGGCAAAGCCCAAAATGAAATGGAATTCAGGGATGTGGCGGCCGATAATATCAGCTGGGAAATTATTTAAAGAATCTGGGTAGGACTTCACGCCAATGTATTCTCTAAAAATGACTGGATTCACATCATTGTCACCGATGATAGGAGCTGTTGACATTTTGGAGGATCGATATATGAGAAATTAATATATACTTTGTTTTTTGTGTTTTCTTTATGTTGGGGTTTAGATAGATTGGAATGAGTAACTCTAATTTATGCATTCCCTTTTATAAGGCTACTTCTCCTTCTTAATGATGTCATCTGCATTTGTCATACCATTACATCTTATGTTTATCTAATCATTTTTAATTTCCATCAACCAATGGTGGAGAAATATGCATCCAAATTTCCTCTATGTATATTAATTAATTTAATAACACCAAATAATTAACAAGGAAGGTCTACGAGATGAGCTTCACATGTTTATACTCATAAGATTCTTAATCAAATTATTATGATCTACATCCATTTCATGTTCAGACTATGGTTGTTAGGAGATTTGAAAAAATTATTCGTCATATTTCTCAACTCAACTGAGGGGCTCATTTCCTACAAATCTTATTCAAAATATAACATGATTTATGAACCTATTCGTATTGTTTGATAGTATTTGTTTGAGATTTTAGAGTGTACTCCTGTAGACAAGTTCATATAGAGCTTGCTTTGCTCCGACTTTAAAAGAGGCTACCACAAATGGATGGTACGATTGAACATCTTAGATTACTTTTATGGATTAAATATGTTTTTGGTCTCTATAAATATACCAAATTTTCGTGTTAGCCCCTCTAAAATTTTCCTGCAACTGTTAGTCCCTGTAAGAATTTCAATCACTACTTTTGATCCCTATTTTTAAGTTAATTTTAGTATTTTGCTTAATGAAATTGTGCAGAAATGTGTAGATTATTGTGAAAATATTTCCCAAAAAAATTAGAATTTTTTAACAAAACATAAATTTAATATGAATTTTTAACCAAATAGTTAATAAGGAAGGACTACAAGATGAGCTTGAAGCTTCACATGTTTATGAGTACTCATCATAAGATTTAATCAAATTTTTATTATGATACATCAACCTCATGTTCACACTATGGTTGTTCGGTGAATTGTAAAAATTAACTGTCATATTTCTCAACTCAATTGAGTTGAGGGGTTCATTTCCAACAAATCATATTCAAATAAAATATAGTTTATAAACCTATTTTGTATTGTTTGATAGCGTTCGCTTGAGATTTTAGAATGTACTCTTGTCAGCTAGTTTATACAGAGCTTGCTTTGCTCCAACTTTAAAAGCGGCTACCACAAATGGACAGAGGGATTGAACATCTTATAATAATGTTTTTAAAAGGAAAATTTAGATTAGTTAGTACTTCGGCCGTATATCGAGTTTGCAAAAGAAATATAATACAATTAATTTCTATTTTTCCATTAGTTTTATCACCTTATTTGCTAAGTCTTTTATTAAAAAAAATCTTATTAGATATGATATTATTAACTTCTTATTGCTAGAGAAAACAAGCCAAAATAATTTTTCTCTAAACACAATAACGCAAAACTGTATAATATTGGGGATAGAGATTAGTCCAATTGATAAGAAGTTAAGCGTGTGAATTTAAATTCCTCAATCAGTGTGAAGAGCTCATGAAATTAGAGTTGTCAAATAGACTAACCCTAACCACTGTGGTATGAATATTGGGATGGTCCGCTTGTTATTGTGTACACATTGTTAAACATTTATCGGGACCGACATATTATTTTTGGTTAATTTACTCATTTAGTTTTCTTTTCAAAGTTGATATTTTTTTTCTTTCTATTCATTCACACTATGGTTTTGAAATTTTGAATAGTCAATAATCATATTTTTTTTTATAACAAAATTAAGTGTATTATTTTTTATGAATCAAGTCAGTTGGTCATGCATTTCCTTCGTTTTTTTTTATTTTTGTTGAATATTAAACAATATCAATTCATTGAAGTTGATCGAGTACATTAAAACAATACAAATTCAAAATTACTAAAAACAAAACGGATGAATATGTGAAGAAACTCACAACATCCATGTTAATAACATAATACATAGTACATATGCTTAGAAATATTAATATATTCAAGTCTTCAGAATACTCATGTCATTGATTGGATCGGCACAGTTCAAAGCTTATCTTTCAATCAGAATAAAAAAACACCGTACTATGACGGAAAATAAAAAACACACTGCACAAAAACAGGAAATCAAAACAAACATAGTAGGGCAAAGACGAAAAAATCTCAAAATCAAACGAAGTAAGATTTAAAATATGTGGAAATGAATTATTTAGCTATAAAAGAAGGAAAAACAATTATAAGAGGTGATTTTGAGTTGAAATTGACCCTAAAGTACCCCTACTCAGTAGACATGAAGAAGGAAGGTGGTAACAACCACGATACTGTTTTATATATATATATATATATATATATATATATATATATATATATATATATATATATATATAATTAAAAAATTTCATGTGAGATTGGTGACCTAGTTAATTCAAGATTTAGAAGAAAAAAAATTAGGCTCATAGGGAACATACAAAGCAACATATATGTTTTCTACTCCCTCCGTTTCAAAATATATGTCCAATTTTTGCAATGTGCACTATTCACTTGACTTACTTTGACCATACTTTTTAACTAATATATAAATACAAATATTAGCATGTAAGATGTTGTTTGATTTGTCTCGACAAATATTTTCAAAATATTAAATTTTTATAATTTTTTACTTTAGAAAATTAAAGATATTAACAGTCAAAATTATGCATTGGCATATATGAAGTGGTTGACTTGGACATGTATTTTGAAACGGAGGGAGTAATACTTTCGACTTCATCTTTAAAATGTGATACCAATTCACGATTTATAAATAACCATCTCACTGGAAATAAACTTATCCGAGATAAAGAGTATATTAAATATGGGCACATCTTCCAACAAGGTTAATTAGATCCTTTTAATTTCTCGAAAGAAGTAGAAGTCTCCATTAGGAGAGAGCTAAATACAAACTTATGAGGAAAAAAATAATAACAATTCAATGTTATTTGAATTATGTATTTAATTTTGGAAATTATCTCTCTTCAAATGATGACTGTAATTGCTAATTAAGCCATACCATCAGGGTTTTCATCTAAAGTCCATTTAAGTTCTTGGAAGCTAGACGCGTGTAAAAATAAATTATTCAGAGCTAACATTAAAAATTATTAAATAAAGTATTTATGTGTCCTCCTCTTTTTCATCCATCTCTTTCTTCGTCATGTTCGATGATCACACAAGAGTTAAATGGATATGCACCTGAAAGAAAAATCAAAAGTGGACATAATATTTGAGGTATTTCATAAGATAATAAAAACTCAATTCTGAAAAAAAGCACGGCTCTTTTTTTACTTATGATTTGACTTTAAACTTTGCATGACCATTGTCATTACTTTGCGTTTTTCAGTGTAGTATTTTTGGTTTATGCACGCATACAATATTGTTATTTAAGAAAAATTTTATATGTTTATGATTCTTACATCGAAAATATTTTACATTATAGTCATGTAGAAATGGGATTCATTTTAAACCATAAACAAACCTCGCCCGACAAATTGTTTCTTATTATCAACTCACAAAAGGACACCCAATATGAAGTAAATAAAAATAAAAAACATCAAAATTCATTCATTAAAATATAACACTGATGCAAGGAACACAAGGAATTTGTGCGGCACACGAAACACACATACAAAATAAAAGTACTCTCGGGTGTTAATTATTTAGAAGATGTAACAGACTATTGCTCGGACAAACGACCTAACCAATTAGTCTGATGGATGACCCGAATAATTAAAAATAGATATATAGTGAATTTGACTTTTAATTACCAGCTATATATAGCTAGTAATTAATTATGATGATTTAATTATTGAGGATCTCTTGTGCTTTTTTCTCGAGGGAGAATGGTTTTCCATTGGGGTTTGACGCGGAGTCATTGGCATTCCAAATGAAAATGCCACGAAGTGACTGAGTGCTGTGGAGATCGACACAACCCTCAAGGAAGTCCTCTCGTGAAAGTTTACCTTTACCGGCGTCAGCTGGATCGGTGCTGGCTCCCGCTAGAAGTTTTTTAGAACCGTATTCATCTGATAGATTAAGAAAGAGGTTCACAAACTCGTCCTTTGACTTGAGAGTATCGATATAGAATTGGTAGTTAACCCAATTAATATCGTTGGTGCGAGCCAAGTAGAGTGTCTTGTAGTGTTTTTGGGTTTCATGCGATGGAGCAATGGATACCACATCGATGCCTACATCTTTCTTGAGTCTTTTTATAACGTCCCCGATGCAGTAGGAGAAATCTTCTTCACTAACATCTGGATGGATGTACTCATAGTTGATATCAATGCCATCAATTAAATTGTAGCAGGAGTTGGTTCTGTTGTATAATTGGAAGATTTTTTTAAGGGATTCGACAGCATTGTCACACCATTCGAGTTTGTGTGCAGGATGGAATGGATATTTAGTATCACGGCCTCCAATGCTTATTACCACCTTCACATTGCCATGGTTGGTCTTGATATCATCAACATTGTCTGGACCGAAGAAAGGAATCTTCCAACTGGCGTTGAAAATTCCGGTGCCTTTTCCATCGACGTAAGTCTCATGGGCAAAGCCCAAAATGAAATGGAATTCAGGGATGTGGCGGCCGATAATATCAGCTGGGAAATTATTTAAAGAATCTGGGTAGGACTTCACGCCAATGTATTCTCTAAAAATGACTGGATTCACATCATTGTCACCGATGATAGGAGCTGTTGACATTTTGGAGGATCGATATATGAGAAATTAATATATACTTTGTTTTTTGTGTTTTCTTTATGTTGGGGTTTAGATAGATTGGAATGAGTAACTCTAATTTATGCATTCCCTTTTATAAGGCTACTTCTCCTTCTTAATGATGTCATCTGCATTTGTCATACCATTACATCTTATGTTTATCTAATCATTTTTAATTTCCATCAACCAATGGTGGAGAAATATGCATCCAAATTTCCTCTATGTATATTAATTAATTTAATAACACCAAATAATTAACAAGGAAGGTCTACGAGATGAGCTTCACATGTTTATACTCATAAGATTCTTAATCAAATTATTATGATCTACATCCATTTCATGTTCAGACTATGGTTGTTAGGAGATTTGAAAAAATTATTCGTCATATTTCTCAACTCAACTGAGGGGCTCATTTCCTACAAATCTTATTCAAAATATAACATGATTTATGAACCTATTCGTATTGTTTGATAGTATTTGTTTGAGATTTTAGAGTGTACTCCTGTAGACAAGTTCATATAGAGCTTGCTTTGCTCCGACTTTAAAAGAGGCTACCACAAATGGATGGTACGATTGAACATCTTAGATTACTTTTATGGATTAAATATGTTTTTGGTCTCTATAAATATACCAAATTTTCGTATTAGCCCCTCTAAAATTTTCCTGCAACTGTTAGTCGCTATAAGAATTTCAATCACTACTTTTGATCCCTATTTTTAAGTTAATTTTAGTATTTCTTTTAATGAAATTGTGATGAAATGTGTAGATTATTGTAAAAATATTTCCCAAAAAAATTAGAATTTTTTAACAAAACATAAATTTAATATGAATTTTTAACCAAATAATAAGGAAGGACTACGAGATGAGCTTGAAGCTTCACACGTTTATGAATACTCATCATAAAATTTAATCAAATTATTATTATGATACATCAACCTCATGTTCACACTATGGTTGCTAGGAGATTTGAAAAATTGAACCCTCATATTTCTCAACTCAATTGAGGGTCTCATTTCCTACAAATCATATTCAATGAGGTTGCATGTGTTTAAAACTTCTGGCAGCAATCTGATTTGTTCCTTTTTTTATTATTTCCTTATTTAATTTGCTTATTTTTCTAGTTTGGGTTGTACTGCATTTGTCATACCATTACATCTTATGCTTATCTAATCATTTTTAATTTCCATCGAACAATCGTGGAGATGAGCTTGAAGCTTCACCTTCACATGTTTATGAGTACTCATCATAAGATTTAATCAAATTTTTATTAAGATACATCAACCACATGTTGACACTATGGCTGTTAGGAGAATTGACAAAATTAACCGTCATATATTTCTCAACTCAATTGAGTTGAGGGGTTCATTTCCTACAAATCATATTCAAATAAAATATGATTTATAAACCTATTTCGTATTGTTTGATAGCATTCGCTTGAGATCTTAGAATGTACTCTTGTCAGCTAGTTTATACAGAGTTTGCTTTGCTTCGACTTTAAAAGAGGCTATCACAAATGAATAGAGGGATTGAACATCTTATATTACTTTTTTTTCAAGGAAAATTTAGTTTAGTTAGTACTTCGGCCGTATCGAGTTTGCAAAAGAAATATAATACAATTAATTTCTATTTTTCCATTAGTTTTATCACCTTATTTGCTAATTCTTTTCTAAAAGAAATCTTATTAGTTATGATATTATTAACTTCTTATTGCTAGAGAAAACAAGCCAAAATAATTTTTCTCTAAACACAATAATGCAAAACTGTATAATGTTGGTGATAGAGATTAATCCAATTGATAAGAAGTTAAGAGTGAGGATTTAACTTCCATTATCGGTGTGATGAGCTCATGAAATTAGAGTTGTCAAATAGGCATATCTAACCACTGTGGTATGAATATTGGGATGGTCCGCTTGTTATTGTGTACACATTGTTAAACATTTATTCGGACCGACATATTATTTTTTGTTCATTCACTCATTTAGTTTTCTTTTCAAAGTTGATATATTTTTTTTTTGTTCATTCACTCATTCACACTATGGTTTTGGAGTTTTGAATATTCAATAATCATTTTTTTTTTTTAACAAAATTGAGTGTATTATTTTTTAAGAATCAAGTCAATTGGTCATGCATTTCCTTCATTTTTTATTTTTGATGAATATTAAACAATATCTCTTCATTTAAGTTGATCGAGTATATTTAATGTTGGTGATAGAGATTACTCCAATTGATAAGAAATTAAGCGTATGGATTTAACTTCCTCTATCAGTGTGATGAGCTCATGAAATTAGAGTTGTCAAATAGGCTAACCCTAACCACCATGATATGAAGATTGGGACGGTCCGCTTGTTATTGTGTACACATCGTTAAACACTTATCCGAACCGACATATTATTTTTGGTTCATTTACACATTTAGTTTTCTTTTCAAAGTTTGAAATATTATTAATTTTTTTGTTCATTCACTCATTCACACTATGGTTTTGAAGTTTTGAATATTCAATAATCATATTTTTTTTTTAACAATACAAAGTGTATTATTATTTATGAATCAAGTCAATTGGTCATGCATTTCCTTCTTTTTTTTTTATTTTCGTTGAATATTAAACAATATCAATTCATTTAAGTTGATCGAGTACATTGAAACAATACAAATTCAAAATTGCTAAAAACAAAACGAATGACTATGTGAACAAACTCACAACATCCATGTTAATAATATAATACAGAGTACATATGCTTAGAAATATTAATATATTCAAGTCTCCAGAATACTCATGTCATTGATTGGATCTGCACAGTTCAAAGCTTATCTTTCAATCAGAATAAAAAAACACGTAATATGACGGCAAATAAAAAACACACTGCACAAAAACAGGAAATCAAATCAAACATAGTAGGGGAAAGACGAAAAAATCACAAAATCAAACGAAGTAAGATTTAAAATATGTGGAAATGAATTATTTAGCTAAAAAAGAAGGAAAAACAATTATAAGAGGTTATTTTGAGTCGAAGTTGTAACGCCCTCTCTAATTATTTGATTATTTTTAATGAGTTTAGAATACACTTATATGATTTGTATGATTTATATGATTTATTTTGATGAGTGATATTTTGTTATGATAAATGTTAGTATTTATTAGTATAATATATATGTTATTTGATTTAGAAATATATATATGTTATTTGATTTAGAAATATATATATATATATATATATATATATATATATATGTTATTTGATTTAGAAATATATATATATGTTATTTGGTTTAGAAATATAAATGTTATTTGATTTAGAAATATATATATGTTATTTGGTTTAAAAATATAAATGTTATTTGTTATAGAAATACATATGATTTGTTGCAGAAATAAATGTGATTTGTTATAGAAATAAATGTTATTTGTTGTAGAAATACACATGATTTGTTATAGAAATAAATGTTATTTGGTGTAGAAATACACATGATTTGTTGTAGAAATATATGTTAATTTGTGTAGAGATATATGTTATTTTGTGTAGAAATATATGTTATCTGGTGTAGAAATATATTTCTTATTTGGTGTAAAAATATATATATGTTATAGAAATATATTTGTTATAGAGATATAATTGTTATTTGTTGTATAAATATTATATATATATATATATATATATATATATATATATATATTAGAATAGAATATTGAGATTTTGGTAGGCAATCTAATATATTTTTGTACTGAATAATATATTTTTGTACTTAATATAATATATTTTTGTACTCAATTGATATATTTAATTACTAGATCTAATAGGTGCATTACTTCTTTCCAAAGTTTCTCACTTATTAGTTGTAAATTATCTCTATAAATAGAGAACTCACACAGTGCATTCTACACACCGAAATTCACAGTTGATACTTCCTGTGCTTTTCTTCTCTTCTCCCTCTTTTGACTTGTGTTGACGAGTCTTTCTTCTTTTTCTACTCCTTTCTGTCCCTTCGGAATTAAAAGTGTTCTTAAGACTATAATCTCTCTTCGGTTTAATATCCTTTTAGATAAGAGAAAGCAGTAGAGTCCTTCGTCGATCAATCCAAAGGTAAGGGTGAGACTAACTTTGCAATTCTATTAAGTATGTGAATCAATGGTTAGGTTTAACATGATGTAGGATGAGTTTTTGAGGAATTGAAAAGTAGGTTAAAATTGTAGAATTAATGAATAAACGGTGGAAACTTGTTAAAAAGATGTAGAAACTGTCCTTAGACCTTAGATAATGATTAAGATGATTTGATGATATTTATAATGTTATATAATTAGATATATATTGCATGAATTATGTTTAATGATTGAGATGTTGATGACGTGCATTTGTAATTGTTATATATGATGATTATCATTATTGATTGATGCTATTTTGTTGTTGTGATGAATATGATTTACTTTGATGATATGATTAATGAGAGAATATTATATACTGTGAATTAATGATTAAATGCATTACTTGAAATATTATTGAATGATCAAGATGTTGAAATGAATTGTTATTAAGCTTGATATGAATTGATTATGCTGCAATTGTTGTTAAACTAAGTTGCATGAGTTGTTGTTGATTATCATTTGATATTGTTATATCTTGAGATGTTTACGTGTCGCCTATGTTGTTGTTGTTGGTTATGTGAAATATTTATATGACTTATGTGGAAGATGTATGATATTTAAGTTGTTGATACTTTATATTAATATTGTTATGTTGTGAATTGCTTGTGCTGTTTCTGCTGCTGTTATGAACTGCTAAGTTGTTTATAATGTGATTTAATGATTAAATGCATTACTCGAAATATTATTGAATTATATTAGGAGCTTTGTCCTCCGCACGATTATTAGTATGAATAAGTTGATGATGAACTCCAAATTATTGGATATATAAGTGATAAGTTGATTAAGGTGTCTTGTCGATAGAGTCCATGCATTAGCATTCATTGAGCTTTGTCCTCACCACGATTAGGAGCTTTGTCCTCCGCACGATTAGGAGCTTTGTCCTCCGCACGATTAAAGTATATTAATACTTATGATGACGATTGGTACCACATGCATATAAGTGTCTAAGTTGCATTGTCGCATTTGTCGAGTCAAAGTCGTTGTTGATGAATTATCATCCATGAGTTGTTAAGTTGTCGATGAATTATCATTTATGAGTTGTCGAGTTGTCTTCTACCCATGTGTTGTTAAAGAAGTACCTACGAAGATTATACGATGTGAATTATATGATGTTGACTAAAATATTGCTATGTTGTTTAACATGTTGATTATGATATTGTTATATTGTTATGTTGTTATGATGTTGTATATGATACTGATTATAATGTTATGATGTTGTTTACGATGTTGATTATATGATGTTATTATGATGCTATATGTTGTGATGTATATAAGTGTTATTATTAAGTGATGAATATGTTGTTCTATATATGATTAATATTATTAAGTGAATAATATGTTATGTTATTGATGATGATCGAATGTTGTGATTACTTGGTAATTGTTTATCAAAGATGATATGATGTTTAAGATGATATTGTTTAAGATGATTATGTTTAAGATGTTTATGTTGAAGATTTATGATGTTGATTTTGGTGTTAGTATGTGTTGATTATATTTTTATAAGATGATGAATATGTTGTTATTATAAGAAGATGAATATGTTGTTGTTATATTATTATATTATGAAGAGATGATGTATATATAATTATTATTATTATTAAGTGAATATCATGCTATGTTGTTGTTATATTATTATATTATGACGAGATGATGTATATATAATAATTATTATTATTAAATGAATATCATGCTATGTTGTTGTTATATTATTATATTATGACGAGATGATGTATATATAATAATTATTATTATTAAGTGAATATCATGTTACGTTGTGGTTATATTATTATAAGAAGATGTTTATGTTATGATGTAGATAATTATTACTATTAATAAGAGATGATTACATTGTGTTGTTTTAAAGTTATTAGTGATGATGATATCTATGAGTTGTTAAGTGTACTTGATGATGTTTATGTTAAATTGATAAGTTGTCTTTTATTCATGAATTGATAATGAGATGTTTGATGAATAAGTATTATTACGAATTAAAGATGTTGTTATGTTGTATATGAACTATGATGTGATGATCTATGTTGGTTATGATTTGGTTATTATGTGTTATATGATGATGTTTATAATGTGATGAATATGAAGTAAATGATAATTAGAAGTTGGTTGAACTATTAAGAATTATTACATGAAGAATTATTATTACTAATAGATGAAGTTATTTATGTTGTTAAATATAATTATTGAATTATATGTTTGATATTATTGTTTTGTGAAATATCACCCCTTCTGCTTGAAAATGTTGCTCTTCGTATGAGTAACTTGCAGGTATTAATGATTAGTAGGAGTGGTGGCTCAAGTGTCTCTAGGTGCTCTGATACGTAACGGGATGGGAACTTTGTTATTGCTTTCTATTCCTTACGTATTGTTTTTGAAGAATTATGACTATGTTTTTAGAATGGATTTTTATGACATAATTGTAAAGAGGTCTTAGTGCCAAAGACTGGTTTTAGTTATTGAATAAATTCCGCTGCGAAGTATTAAAGATTTTGTTATTGAATTTTAAAGGATAAATAGTTATTTATTCAGTTTATGATTTTATAAAAAGAAGTGTAGCATTCCGTTTACGTGAATAACTTTGATTATTAAATGAAATTTTTATGTTGGGAAAATGGGGTGTTAAAGAAATTGACCTTAAAGTACCCCTACTCGGTAGACATGAAGAAGGAAGGTGGTAACAACCATGATACTGTTTTATATATATATATATATATATATATATATATATATATATATATATATATATATAATTAAAAAATTTCATGTGAGAATGGTGACCTGGTTAATTCAAGATTTAGAAAAAAAACATTTGGCTCATAGGGAACATACAAAGCAAGATATATGTTTTCTAATACTTTCGATTTCATCTTTTAAATGTGATACCAATTCACAATTTATAAGTAACCCTCTCACTCGAAATAAACTTATCTGAGATAAAGAGTATATTAAATATGGGCACATCTTCCAACAAGGTTAATTAGATCCTTTTAATTTCTCGAAAGAAGTAGAAGTCTCCATTAGGAGAGAGCTAAATACAAACTTATGAAGAAAAAAATAATAACAATTCAATGTTATTTGAATTCTGTATTTAATTTTGGAAATTATCTCTCTTCAAATGATAAATTTAATTGCTAATTAAGCCATACCATCAGGGTTTTCATCTAAACTCCATTTAAGTTCTTGGAAGCTAGACGCATGTAAAAATAAATTATTCAGAGCTAACATTAAAAATTATTAAATAAAGTATTTATGTGTCCTCCTCTTTTTCATCCACCTCTTTCTAGCTTCGTCACGTTCGATTCGATGATCACACAAGAGTTAAATGGATATGCACATGAAGAAAAATCAAAAGTGGACATAATATTTGAGGTATTTCATAAGATAATAAAAACTCAATTCTGAAAAAAGCACGGCTCTTTTTTTACTTATGATTTGCCTTTAAACTTTGCATTACCATTGTCATTACTTTGCGTTTTTCAGTGTAGTATTTTTGGTTTATGCACGCATACAATATTGTTATTTAAGAAAAATTCTATATGTTTGTGATTCTTACATCGAAAATATTTTACATTATAGTCATGTAGAAATGGGATTCATTTTAAACCATAAACAAACCTCACCCGTCAAATTGTTTCTTATTATCAACTCACAAAAGGACACCCAATATGAAGTAAATAAAAATAAAAAACATCAAAATTCATTCATTAAAATATAACATTGATGCAAGGAACACAAGGAATTTGTGCGGCACACGAAACACACATACAAAATAAAAGTACTCTCGGGTGTTAATTATTTAGAAGATGTAACAGACTATTGCTCGGACAAACGACCTAACCAATTAGTCTGATGGATGACCCGAATAATTAAAAATAGATATATAGTGAATTTGACTTTTAATTACCAGCTATATATAGCTAGTAATTAATTATGATGATTTAATTATTGAGGATCTCTTGTGCTTTTTTCTCGAGGGAGAATGGTTTTCCATTGGGGTTTGACGCGGAGTCATTGGCATTCCAAATGAAAATGCCACGAAGTGACTGAGTGCTGTGGAGATCGACACAACCCTCAAGGAAGTCCTCTCGTGAAAGTTTACCTTTACCGGCGTCAGCTGGATCGGTGCTGGCTCCCGCTAGAAGTTTTTTAGAACCGTATTCATCTGATAGATTAAGAAAGAGGTTCACAAACTCGTCCTTTGACTTGAGAGTATCGATATAGAATTGGTAGTTAACCCAATTAATATCGTTGGTGCGAGCCAAGTAGAGTGTCTTGTAGTGTTTTTGGGTTTCATGCGATGGAGCAATGGATACCACATCGATGCCTACATCTTTCTTGAGTCTTTTTATAACGTCCCCGATGCAGTAGGAGAAATCTTCTTCACTAACATCTGGATGGATGTACTCATAGTTGATATCAATGCCATCAATTAAATTGTAGCAGGAGTTGGTTCTGTTGTATAATTGGAAGATTTTTTTAAGGGATTCGACAGCATTGTCACACCATTCGAGTTTGTGTGCAGGATGGAATGGATATTTAGTATCACGGCCTCCAATGCTTATTACCACCTTCACATTGCCATGGTTGGTCTTGATATCATCAACATTGTCTGGACCAAAGAAAGGAATCTTCCAACTGGCGTTGAAAATTCCGGTGCCTTTTCCATCGACGTAAGTCTCATGGGCAAAGCCCAAAATGAAATGGAATTCAGGGATGTGGCGGCCGATAATATCAGCTGGGAAATTATTTAAAGAATCTGGGTAGGACTTCACGCCAATGTATTCTCTAAAAATGACTGGATTCACATCATTGTCACCGATGATAGGAGCTGTTGACATTTTGGAGGATCGATATATGAGAAATTAATATATACTTTGTTTTTTGTGTTTTCCTTATGTTGGGGTTTAGATAGATTGGAATGAGTAACTCTAATTTATGCATTCCCTTTTATAAGGCTACTTCTCCTTCTTAATGATGTCATCTGCATTTGTCATACCATTACATCTTATGTTTATCTAATCATTTTTAATTTCCATCAACCAATGGTGGAGAAATATGCATCCAAATTTCCTCTATGTATATTAATTAATTTAATAACACCAAATAATTAACAAGGAAGGTCTACGAGATGAGCTTCACATGTTTATACTCATAAGATTCTTAATCAAATTATTATGATCTACATCCATTTCATGTTCAGACTATGGTTGTTAGGAGATTTGAAAAAATTATTCGTCATATTTCTCAACTCAACTGAGGGGCTCATTTCCTACAAATCTTATTCAAAATATAACATGATTTATGAACCTATTCGTATTGTTTGATAGTATTTGTTTGAGATTTTAGAGTGTACTCCTGTAGACAAGTTCATATAGAGCTTGCTTTGCTCCGACTTTAAAAGAGGCTACCACAAATGGATGGTACGATTGAACATCTTAGATTACTTTTATGGATTAAATATGTTTTTAGTCTCTATAAATATACCAAATTTTCGTGTTAGCCCCTCTAAAATTTTCCTGCAACGGTTAGTCGCTATAAGAATTTTAATCACTACTTTTGATCCCTATTTTTAAGTTAATTTTAGTATTTCTTTTAATGAAATGTGTAGATTATTGTAAAAATATTTCCCAAAAAAATTAGAATTTTTTAACAAAACATAAATTTAATATGAATTTTTAACCAAATAATAAGGAAGGACTACGAGATGAGCTTGAAGCTTCACACGTTTATGAACCCTCATATTTCTCAACTCAATTGAGGGTCTCATTTCCTACAAATCATATTCAATGAGGTTGCATGTGTTTAAACCTTCTGGCAGCAATCTGATTTGTTCCTTTTTTTATTATTTCCTTATTTAATTTGCTTATTTTTCTAGTTTGGGTTGTACTGCATTTGTCATACCATTACATCTTATGCTTATCTAATCATTTTTAATTTCCATCGAACAATCGTGGAGATGAGCTTGAAGCTTCACCTTCACATGTTTATGAGTACTCATCATAAGATTTAATCAAATTTTTATTAAGATACATCAACCACATGTTCACACTATGGCTGTTAGGAGAATTGACAAAATTAACCGTCATATATTTCTCAACTCAATTGAGTTGAGGGGTTCATTTCCTACAAATCATATTCAAATAAAATATGATTTATAAACCTATTTCGTATTGTTTGATAGCATTCGCTTGAGATCTTAGAATGTACTCTTGTCAGCTAGTTTATACAGAGTTTGCTTTGCTTCGACTTTAAAAGAGGCTATCACAAATGAATAGAGGGATTGAACATCTTATATTACTTTTTTTTCCAGGAAAATTTAGTTTAGTTAGTACTTCGGCCGTATCGAGTTTGCAAAAGAAATATAATACAATTAATTTCTATTTTTCCATTAGTTTTATCACCTTATTTGCTAATTCTTTTCTAAAAGAAATCTTATTAGTTATGATATTATTAACTTCTTATTGCTAGAGAAAACAAGCCAAAATAATTTTTCTCTAAACACAATAATGCAAAACTGTATAATGTTGGTGATAGAGATTAATCCAATTGATAAGAAGTTAAGAGTGAGGATTTAACTTCCATTATCGGTGTGATGAGCTCATGAAATTAGAGTTGTCAAATAGGCATATCTAAACACTGTGGTATGAATATTGGGATGGTCCGCTTGTTATTGTGTACACATTGTTAAACATTTATTTGGACCGACATATTATTTTTTGTTCATTCACTCATTTAGTTTTCTTTTCAAAGTTGATATAATTTTTTTTTGTTCATTCACTCATTCACACTATGGTTTTGGAGTTTTGAATATTTATTATCATGGTTTTTGGGTGCCAAGCCATTAATTGGTCTTGAACTCTTTGACCGTTGATATCTCTCTTTTTTCTTGGGAAGGGTAAAAGGAGAAAAACCCTTAAAAAGTTCTAGATTCGGGGGTCGTTTTCGCTACGGGAAGGTGTTAGGCACCCGGAGCGATTATGGTATTCCATAAGAACCGCTCTCCTAAGTTTATTTCTACGCTTTAGTTTTATTGCCTATTTGTAAAAAAAAAGAAGGTATGATTAGTGAAGAATGGGGGTGAGAAGAAGTAAAATTTGATTTTATTTCGGCTTGGAGGAGTTTTGACTCATTGCCTACGTACCCTTTTAAGGGATCAAAACCCGATCGTAGTTCATTCTCAAAAAAAAGTTATTGTTTTTGTTGGTTGATTTTAAGTTTGAAAAGAGATTTTGAAGAATAGAGATGAGAGGCCTCAAGGGCATGAGGTTTGGAAAAAAAAGTGAGGTGGAGTTAGCTTTTTCAAAATGAAGTCCAAGTATAGTTAAAGTTTATTAGAAATTTTATTTAAGAAAATAAAAGGGAAATAAGGAGTTTTGACTCCTATCTTATTTTCAAAAAAGTTTTCAAGTGAGGTTATTTGCATGTTTTGGAAAAAGTTGGATTTTCTCTAAGTGTTTAAACCTAAGCGTTCATCTAACCATACAATCCTAGCCATACATCTACACATGCAATCCTAGGCATACATCTAGGGTGAGTGTGTGCGTGCCGGTGCGTCATAGTGTCCATAGTCCATATTACAAAAGTTGCCTAAATACATTCTATGGCCCCTTTGCCAAGCTACAAACCAATGATAACAAATTACATCACCAAATGAATTAAAACTTGCAAAAAATAAATGCTAGGCTAAAGAAAGTGGAGGAGGTAGTGAAATGCTATGAAATGTATGGCACATGAGATGAAAATGTTAGTAAGATAAAGCATAGAATAAAAGGAGTGCACAAAAAAATATTAAGAGGAAAGACATAAAAGAAACTAATAAAGTGACAAAATGTGCATGAGAATGGTCATAAGACTCTAGCATAGATATGACCCATAATCCCTTCATCGTGGCATTTTTAGAAGTCTTGTTTTGTGCCATAATGTGAAAAAATAGAACATATTTGATGCTAAAGTTTATAGCACACGTGGCACTTTATTTACTAGCAAAAATGCATACTAATTGCAAGCCAAGAAGGGAGATGAAATTGAGACATACAAGCAGCAAATCAAACATGTAATCAGCAACAAATTTATCACAAAATTGCATTCCAAAAGTTCAAATCACATGTCAACAAGTCATGAGGGATATGCTACTAAAAAATGCACAAGTTTATGTCTAAACACACTAATTAACCAAGAAATATCACATGCTTTTTTTTATCATTTTAAAACCATTGAGAAATATAAAAAAAAGACATGAAAATACATCAAGATACATGTGATAATTTTTGGAGATTTTTTTAGAGAAAATTTTAAGCGTGCAGGGGTTCAAACAGCAAAGAAAAATGGTGCCAATAGCAGGAAAATAAACAAAAACGTAAAAGAACAAAGCCCAAACCAAAGGCCCAACACACTAGAACCCAGATTGCACAGGAGACATTGGATTGATCCAGAGTAGGAAACCCTAGATCCAACGGCCAGGAATGGAGGGGATTGGACCGGTCCTGGACCGGTCCGGTTCACTGGCTATATAAACACAATTAGCACCGGTTTTTTTATTTTACACTCTTCTTCCTCTCTCTAAACCCTTCTCTCTCTAAACTCTTCTCTCTTCTCTCACCTCCCACCTCTCACCGGATTCTGGAAAAATGGAAGATCTTCATCTTCCCCGGTGAGGCTTGTTCCTCCGGCGTGGTGGCCGGCCGCCCAAGGGTGGCGGCGCCGCCGCCGGAGTTGAACGAACTTCACCGTTTTCAAAAAAACTTACGTTTTCAGACATCCTTTTTCATCCTAAACACGAATATGGCACTGGATTTTACATGCAAGGCGTGAATCAACGTAGATCTACAGTTTTGTGTTACGGTTTTGAGAATTTTTCTTTTTAGGTTTTCAAAGAATTTTTGAAAGAAACTTGTAAAACTTTAAGATCTACATTGATTCTGTGTTCGCTATCTCTCTGGCACTCGTTCTTGCTTACAACTTCTGGATTCCTATGGATCTATGTTTTGCTTACGGTTATGATTTTTTTATGATTCTGGAAACTTTTTGGATTCTGTTTGCAGGTTTAACTATGATTAACACTTTTGAGGGAGGAAATGAGTTTTACGTGTTTTACCTGCGGTTTCAAACGGAGATTTCGAAACGGAATCTTTGAGAAACTTGAATTCTGGTGCTGTTTGTTGATTTCGTTCTTGAATCCGAAAACGAACCGGTGTTCTTGTTTCTTCTTCTTCGCCAGTTTAGATCTTCGTTTTCTTTCCCTCTTCTTCTTCACTCTGATCTCTGTGATCGTGCTGGGATTCGTCGCCAAACGGTGATGGATCTGCGCTTGAATTGCAGAGAAAATAGTTCTATGATGATGATTCTTCAATGAATCACTGAGAACTGTGATGGATCTGTGCTTGAATTTCGTGTTGATTTTTGATGATTTTTGGTTGAATCCGAAACGGTTAGGGTTTGTGATTGTTCAGTGTTCTTGATGATTTCTGGGTTTTTGATCCGTAACTGAAAGGAGAGAGATTGTGATTTCTGTTTGTGATGTGGCGTGTAATTCATGGGTCTGTGTGGCACTGTACACCTTTTATAGCTTGACATGTGTGCTTCTGAACCAATGAGAAAGTGACACCTGGACCTGCAGAAAAAAATGGCACGGCCTTGGCAAACTTGGCTTCTGGACCTTTCTGCAAAAACAAAGAATTTGGGGACTAAACTGCAAAATTAATTAAAAAAGGCTTGAAATGAAATTTAAAAAACAGTTTGGACAAAATGCAATTTTGGGACCTCAATTGAGGGACCAAAATGCAATTAAAAATAAAATTGAGTAAAAAACGTAATTTGACCAAACGTAAAGCGAAACAAAAAATAAAACTGACAAAATGGACTAAAACGAACCAATGGCCTAAATGAGGTACTTCAAAGTAACCTCTCTATGCCAAAATTTTGTGTGAAATGACCAAAATGCCCCTAGGGCTAAAATTGACCTAAACAGAATCAAATTGACTTGACACTGACTCAGATGCAAGTTTGAAATGAATTTAACAAGGTTTACTGATGAAATGCAAAAAAAAACAATCTGAAAAGACTCAGAGACAGTCACAAGGATGAAAATGGGTCCCACTGCAGGAAATGACCAAAATACCTTTCTGTATGACTTTTGCAAATTTTGAAATAAACTGTAGAAAAAGCAATGTAATGATTCAGAGACACTTTTGAATGACTTACAAGACAAGTAAAGACATTTCGAAAGGTTTTATGCAAGAAAAACATAGGTAAAATTGTGATTGAAAATACTGCGAGGCAGAGACAATTTGAACTGTGCAGTTGAAATTTGATAATTGACAAAGTTTGAAATGAAATTGGGCCCAGTATTTTTAGGTCCAAAAACAGGGTATAACAGCTGCCCCTATTTAAGTTTCTTTGTCTGGAGAGTCAAGAGACGGAGTCTTTGGCTTGACAGGACGAAGATACTTAAATATTAGCATTTGCACTGTGTTTGGACGTAAAAATACGCCTACCCATTTTCAAATAATATGCATGCCATGCATCATTTGGATTATGAATGCAAGACCTCATGGGGATTGGTATTAACAAAATATGTCGTATCCATTGCGGGATTGGTAGACATTGACAAAGATAGTGAATAGCAGAGTAACGGGAAACCAGAAACAAATTGGACAGGTACAAGCTGTTCTTGGATTCAAACTAGCCACTTGACCGGGAATGAAACAAACAGACAACTGTGAGTTGTTCTTATGGATTCGAACTGGTCACTTCACAGGGGATAGAGGTTACTGGACAAACATGAGTTGTTCTTATGGATTCGAACTGGTAACTCACTTGGGGACATTGGAAAGTGCGAGTTGTTCTTATGGATTCGAACTGGTGACCCTACTGGGAAAAAGAGAAAATTGGCAAGTACGAGTTGTTCTTACGGATTCGAACTGGTGACTCGACTGAAAACAAGGCAAATAGACAGGTGCGAGCTTGTTCTTGGATGCGAACTGGTTACTCCACCGGACCGAAACAGATAGACAGGTACAAGCTGCTCTTGGATTGAGCTAGTCACTTGACCAAACGGAAACATATTGACAGGTACGAGCTGCTCTTGGATTGAGCTGGGCACTCGACCGATAACATAAGCAAATTGATAGGTACAAGCTGTTCTTGGACTTGAACTAGCCACTTGACCAAACAGAAACATATTCACTGGGGATTGGTTTTTTATTTGACAAAATATAGATTGAGATTGACTTGACGTCGATTTGAATTGAAAGGCAGAAATTGACCGATATTATTGGCTCACAAGGTTTTGGCAGAGAACCTGACATGAGTATTGAATTGAGACTGATGTTGACATTGGAAATGCGATATGCGTGGATGATATAACAGTTTCATTAAATGCATGGGCACGTAATATGCATGATTATGCATGTATGAATGCTTGTAATGCATGACTGTTGGCATTTTGTAGGCACGACTTCACGGGGAAGACAAGACGTCAGAGTATTGGGCACGTAGTGGCTCGTGCTATATTACACATTCTTGGAAATCCTCTTTGGAGATGACGTCGTTGGGAGACGTATCGGAACCATGGCTGAGGGCAGGTAGGTATGCAACTTGCTGGGGATAGAATCTCGGAAGACTCTACTGGGAATAATGCCGGATTTACCGTGGACGTCGCATCTGTGGTCAATGCTTTTTGCATATTATTTTCTCAATTTTCATTCATTCATTTTTTATATCCCATTTTTGCCTGGATCGCCCTTTCGGGTTTTCGATCCACCGGGGAAATAAATTCTTTTCAATGCCCCATTTTTGCCTGAACTGCCCTTTCGGGTTGTCAATCCAGCGGGGTGCTCATTTTTGCCTAAGCCGCCCTTCCGGGTTTTCAACTTAGCGAGCCTATTCATTTTCATGCATTTTCATTCTGTTTTTTCATTCTTGCCATTGACCACAGACTATCCTGGAGGAGAACCTGCTTGTAACATATATTGAAATAGACATCAACATACTCTCGCTCATGCATGTTTCATTTGAATGTACCCTGTTGCTCAGGTTTGCTTTTCAAAATAGACAAAAAGTTTTCAATTTTCAAAATGTTTGTTTCAAGCATTGTCATTATCAAAATAGAAAGAAAATGTTTTTGTATATAGCTTTGAAAGTAGAAGAAAAATAGAGTTTCAAACAAAAGCACAAGCTCAAATTGATGTATAAGAGTGGTGGTCAGCCGAAGGCGTGACTCCACGGATTTACAAAGCTTGGAAAATGGTAATTTTTATTGGTTGGTGGTACATTGAACACGGTAATCATTACATTTCCTGAAAACTTTGAATTCGCAAGCATAGGAGCTTTTGATGAAGATAGTCATTAACAGCTGCAGATGCCCCAAGGGAGACGGTGGTTGGCCAGATATAGTTACTTGCCTTTTGTTTCAATCTCATTTTTGCATGAACCGCCCTTCCGGGTTTTCGGTTCATCGAGACGCTCATTCTTGCCTGAGTTGTGTACAATCTCAGCGAGCTTTATATATATTTTTTGTCCCTTATTTTTGCCTGGACCGCCCTTTCGGGTTTTCGATCCACCGGGAAGCGCATTTTTGCCTAGGCCGCCCTTTCGGGTTTTCGACCTACCACGCTGTTCTTTTCATATTTCTAGGCAAAGTATTTCTTGACTATATCGGCATTCACTGGATTTGGAAGTTCTACACCATCCATGTGTGTAAGGATTAAAGCACCACCGGAGAAGGCCTTCTTGACTACATAAGGACCTTCATAGTTTGGCGTCCACTTGCCCCTTGGGTCGGGTTGCTGGCTTACCCTCCTTTTCAATACAAGTTCCCCTACCTTGAATTCTCGAGGATGGACTTTCTTGTCAAAAGCAGTCTTCATTCTTGCTTGATATGACTGTCCACGAGCCATGGCATCCATACGTTTTTCCTCAATCAAATTCAACTGATCATACCGGCTTTGGCACCATTCAGCCTCAGATAACTTTGCTTCCATGATCACACGGAGAGATGGGATCTCCACTTCCAAAGGAAGAACCGCTTCCATACCATATACAAGAGAGAAAGGGGTTGCCCCGGTTGAACTGCGCACAGTAGTATGGTAGCCATGCAGAGCATAGGGTAACATCTCATGCCAGTCCTTGTAAGTGGTTACCATCTTCTGGACAATTCTCTTGATATTCTTGTTGGCGGCCTCAACTGCACCATTCATCTGAGGTCTGTAAGGAGAAGAGTTATGATGCTCAATTTTGAATTCTTCACAAAGAGCTTGCACCACATTGTTGTTCAGGTTGGTACCATTGTCGGTAATAATCTTGCTGGGAACACCATATCGACAGATGATGTTGTTCTTGATGAACTTAGCTACCACTTGCTTGGTCACATTGGTATAAGATGCTGCTTCAACCCACTTGGTGAAGTAGTCAATTGCCACTAAAATGAAACGATGACCATTTGAAGCCTTCGGTTCAATTCTTCCGATCATGTCGATGCCCCACATTGAGAACGGCCATGGGGATGAAATAACATTGAGAGCGTGCGGAGGCACATGAATCTTATCAGCATAGATTTGACATTTGTGGCATTTTCTGGCGTACTGGTAGCAATCATGCTCCATGGCCATCCAGTAGTAACCTGCTCGTAACAATTTCCTTGACATAGTATGCCCTGTAGCATGGGTCCCGAAGGTGCCGTCATGTACATCATGCATTAACTGCTCCGCTTCATGTTCATCAACACATCTTAGCAATACCATGTCATAGTTTCTCTTGTACAGAATATCTCCATCTAACAGGAATCTACTGGCCAATCTTCTCAGGGTCTTCTTGTCTTGTTTGGAAGCACCCGGCGGATACTCACGGCTTAGCAAGAACTGTTTGATGTCATAGTACCAGGGTTTATAGTCAACCACATTTTCACCAGCCTGATCGATCACATCCCCAATAGCAAACACATGCGAAGGTCTATCAAGGCGTTGCACTTTGATTATTGGCACATCATTCCAATGGTTTACCCGAAACATGGAGGATAGAGTAGCAAGAGCATCAGCCATTTGGTTCTCATCACGAGGAATATGGTGCAGCTCAACCTTTGTAAAATATGTCAGAAGACGTCTCGCATAATCCCGATAAGGAATCAACTTAGCATGGTGGGTCTCCCATTCCCCCTTTATCTGATTAATGACGAGCGCAGAATCTCCATAGATGTCGAGGTGTTTGATTCTCATGTCAATTGCTTCCTCGATCCCAAAGATACATGCTTCGTATTCAGCCATATTGTTGGTACATTCGAACAAAATTCGGGCGGTAAAAGGAATGTGATGCCCCTGCGGGGATACAATGACTGCCCCAATTCCTTTACCATAAGCATTGACAGCACCATCAAAGATTAAACCCCACTTGCTATTGGGATCTGGACCTTCATCAATCAACGGTTCTTCGCAGTCTTTAGATTTTAAATACATGATCTCTTCATCGGGGAAGTCGAATTCAATTGGTTGGTAATCATCAAGAGGTTGGTAAGCAAGGTGATCGGCAAGAATGCTACCTTTGATTGCCTTTTGAGTTTTGAACACAATATCATATTCAGACAAAAGCATCTGCCAGCGTGCGATCTTCCCAGTAACGGCCGCCTTCTCAAAGATATATTTTATCGGATCCATTCTGGATATCAACCAAGTTGTATGATTCACCAAATAATGACGCAGGCGTTTGGCAGCCCAAGCTAGAGCACAACAAGTCTTCTCAAGCATTGTATACCAAGTTTCGCAATCGGTAAACTTCTTGCTTAGGTAGTAGATAGCATGTTCTTTCTTTCCAGTTTCATCTTGTTGACCAAGTACACATCCCATGGATTCATCAAATACTGCCAAATACATAATCAAAGGCCTTCCTTCCACGGGTGGGACAAGGATAGGTGGTTCCAGCAAGTAATTCTTGATGCTATCAAAAGCTTCTTGGCATTCATCATTCCATACAACAGGCTGATTCTTTCTGAGTAGCTTGAAGATCGGCCCGCAGGTTGCGGTCATGTGAGATATGAATCGGGAGATGTAATTCAAACGCCCGAGGAAACCTCTGACTTGCTTCTCAGTCTGTGGAGCTGGCATTTCTCGGATGGCCCGGACTTTGTCAGGATCGACTTCAATGCCCTTTTGGCTGACAATAAAGCCTAATAACTTCCCGGATCTGACGCCGAATGTACATTTATTGGGATTCAATCGAAGCTTGTATTTTCTCAATCTTTCAAACATCTTTGTCAAATATTCAACATGTTGCTCCTCGTCTGTTGACTTCACAATCATATCATCCACATATACTTCGACTTCTTTGTGAATCATGTCATGAAACAGAGTAGTCATTCCTCTTTGGTAGGTAGCACCAGCATTAATTAGGCCGAACGGCATCACTTTGTAGCAGAAAGTACCCCATGGAGTGATAAAAGATGTCTTTTCTCTATCTTCAGGAGACATTTTGATCTGATTGTAACCGGAGAAACCGTCCATGAAGGAAAACACCTTAGACTGAGCAGTGTTATCAACAAGTACATCAATATGAGGTAATGGAAAGTTGTCTTTTGGACTGGCTTTGTTCAGATCTCTGAAGTCAACACACATCCGGACTTTACCATCCTTCTTTGGCACAGGTACAATATTGGCAACCCATTCAGGGTACTCAACTGTCATGAGGAAACCCGCATCAATCTGTTTTTGAACCTCGCTCTTAATCTTGAGAGCCATATCTGGATGAGTCCTTCTCAATTTCTGCCTGACGGGAGGACATTCAGGCTTGGTAGGGATCCGATGCTCCACAATCATAGGGTCTAGACCTGGCATATCTTCATACGACCATGCAAAAATATCCGGATATTCCCGGAGGAGTTGGATGATCCTCTTTTTGACCCCTTCCTCTAGAGCAGCACCGATCTTGATTTCTCGCTTGTTTTCCTCGGTACCTATGTTGATAAGCTCAATCTCTTCCTGGTGAGGCTGAATGGCTTGCTTTTCTTGCTCAAGTAACCGAGTGATCTCATATGGTACGTCATCACCTTCCCCATCTTCGGCTTCATATACAGGGAAATCAAAATTTGGAGGAACCGTAGGATTACTGTGTTCAACGGGTTTATTATGGTTCAACCTGCATATAATGATTGGATGATTTTAGAAAGAGTTTTTTTTTTCATGCAGATTTTTGAAATTAATAAGAAAATACAGACGTTTTGGTTTTTTCTGGCATTACCAATTTTCCAAGAAAAGGCACTAAAAAAAAAAGCAGTCGTGAAAGAAACGACAATTTTTATTCATCAATGGCAATGCCGAAACAAACATGCCCTTACAGAAAGTATCACTCTCGCTTTGGGCAGAGCGAGAGGATTGTTATTTTGAAAACAAAGCACTAAAGCAACAAGACACATTACTCAGAAACATGCATGATTGAAGGAATGTCAATGGCATCCCAATCTCTCGCAATGCCTCATGGTGTAACAAATACAGGCCTGAGACCAGATCCAGTGGCTTCTTCAATGATAGCATTAACAAACCCAGCACTGTGGAAGACTCCCGAGGAAACCCTTGATGACGGGGAGAACCCGAGACCTTCTTTACGCTTGTTCTCACAGAGCTGTATCACCTTGCCCCAACCGGCAGCTTGACCCTCTTGGACGGCTCTCTGTGCATCCTTCAAAGAAGCCATAGCAGCCCCAGCTTTCTTAGGCTCTGCACCTTCAATGGTCAAACCTTGGAAAGCAGTCCCTTCAGCAGACCCTGCTTCAATACAAGAGAAGGAAGACAGCTGGCTGACTAAGTATACTTCTTCACCATGGATTGTAACGAGTTTTCCATTCTTCACAAACTTCAACTTCTGATGTAAGGTGGAGGTTACCGCACCCACATCGTGTATCCACGGTCTTCCCAGCAGGCAACTGTAGGATGCATTAATGTCCATCACTTGGAAGGTGATCAAGAAATTCTCAGGGCCAATGGTTATCGGCAAGTCTATCTCCCCCAGCACATTCTTTCGAGATCCGTCAAAAGCTTTGACCAAGAAAGTACTCCTCCTCAAAGGGGTCCCTCGGTAGCTCAGCTGATCTAGAGTTGTCTGGGGCATTACATTGAGTGAGGAACCGGTATCCACCAACACATTTGATATCATGTCTGATTTGCAATTCACCGAGATGTGTAAAGCCAGATTGTGACTCTTTCCCACTTCCGGCAACTCTTCTTCACTAAACCAGAGGTTATTACAAGCAGTAATATTTCCCACTATGCCACTGAAACGATCTACCGTGACTTCGTGGTCAACATAAGCCTGCTCCAGCACTTTCAACAAGGTATTCCTGTGAGCCTCAGAGCTTAAGAGTAATGACAAGACAGATATCTTCGAAGGAGTCTGCAGCAATTGATCAACGATCTTGTAGTCGCTCCTCTTTATTATCCTCAGAATCTCATCTAAATTCGAATCCTCTATAGATTTGCCTGGTTGGTTCACATCTGTAGCAATGGGTGAAACAACGGTTGGAGTTGCTTCTTCAATTGGTGGGATGGTCGGTGTAGCTACCTTCTTCTGAAATAATGGCGGACGAACCTTCCCGCTTCTTAGCGCTGCAGAAGTCCCTTCGGCAATATTGCTTACTGTGGCAAAGGAGGCTAGAGGCACCTCCACTCCATTTTCTATCATAGTAGCATTGTATTTGTATGGAACAGCCTTGTCCGAAACATAAGGAATTGGTCCTGGCAACCTTATCACCAACGGCTCAATGCTCTCCCTCAAAGGCACCTTCTTAACAGGTGGATCGTGAAAGACCGGCACAATTACGCAAACATCACTGACAGTAAGGTAATTGCCGTCCATCAAGCTCTGGACATCGTTTTGGACGACATGGCAGCCCAAAGGATTGCGGGAACATTCTTGGCATTCAGCATGATCATGTTCAAACAATAAAGCTTGGCACAACTTGATATGGAGTGGCACCAGAGGAGTTGCAACATTGCGGACATCCAGCATGGGGACCTCTTCACATATCTCAATCATATTCACGGCAGCATGATTTGGGAGCGGATTATCGAGGACATGTGGCACATTGTTCTCAAAAGTTAACTTCCCTTGATCTATAAGCTTCTTGACGATGTACTTTAGAGCATAGCACCCCTCGACATCATGACCTAGGGCACCTTGATGAAAATCACATTTGAGATCAGACCTGAACCTTGGAGGCAACGGATCAGGTGGGGGCTTACCCTGTCTAGTTGTACAATGCCCTCTCTGGAGTAAAGTTGGAAGAAGCTCTGCATACAACATTGGTATAGGAGGAAAAGTTGGTCTAGCATATTGCTGCTGCTGCTGTTGAACTGGCGGTTGATATTGCACCTGTTGAGCGATGGCATTGACAGGGACCTGAGGTTGGCCCGGTGGCAAAGGGTACTGATGATAAAACGGTGGGAAGAACGGATGCTGAGAGTACGGTGCATATGGGTATGACGGAGGCATTTGAGCTGCATTGATAGGAGCCACGGTAGCCATGGGTTGACCGGCTCCAGCTGACACCATCCCCACTTCCGTTTCTTTCTTCTTGTGGTGTCCATTACCATATCTCTTCGATGCATTCATAGAGGATTCAGCTTTCTCAAACACAATGATTCCATCCCTGACGGCTTCCTCAAGACGGGTTCCCATGGTGACCATCTCCGAAAAGTTGTTCGGGGCAGCGATGATCATTCTCTCAACATAATCCTTCTTCAAGGTCTTTAAGAACGTCTGGGTCATTTCTTCTTCATCTAAAGCAGGAGTGATACGGGCAGCTGCCCCTCTCCACCTTTGCGCATATTCACGGAAACTTTCCTCTTTCTTCTGAGATAGGGACCTGAGAAACTCCCTATTTGGCTTCAGTCGGGTGTTAAACCCATAGTGGCTCTTGAAAGCAGCGGCTAATTCATCAAAGGTATGGATGTCATTCTTGCTCAAACTAGTATACCACTCTGCGGCATCTTCCATCAAACTATCCTGAAAACAGTGGATCATAAGGGAATCATTGTCTTTGTAATTGCCCATCTTCCGGACGTATTTGATGATGTGGTTTTGAGGACAAGTTAGCCCGTTGTACCGGTCGAAGTCCGGGATTTTGAATTTTTTAGGAACATCCACTTTTGACACTAAGCAAAGATCTTGAGTTTTGAAAGAGTCCGCATTCCCTCGATTGGCCTTGATCTCATGACGGAGTTCTTTAGCAAGTTCCTCCATCATCTCTTCCATGGTCCTGGTTACGGGGATGCTTCCGTGCTGTGTGTTGATGTTAATACCTTGAGGCAGAGTGTGCACAAGAGACTCAGTGACAGCTGCTGTTGTTTGTGGCAAAGTAGCATTGATGGAGGCAGCATTTGTTGCAGAGATCAGAACATTGTTAGCAGTGCTCGAAGTGCCTGCTGCAGTACTGGGAGTGAAGAACGGTGGAAGCCCATACGGAAACCCCACTGGCATAGCAAAGCGAGTGTCTGCAGAAGTGGTTGGGAGCACGCTCGTAGTCACCGGTGCAGCTGTGGTTGTAGGGATAGCTGTAACTGATTGCTCTTGAGCAGCTAGCAGAGCAGTCATGACGTCATTAGCTTTAGCCAATTCCTCCCTTAGAGTGGCTAATTCGGTGCGGAGCTGAGCGTTCTCTTCTTCCATAGCCCTTTTCTTTCTTCTGTATTCTGTGGTTCGATCGATTCTATCGGGTTCGTAGATCCTCTGAGCACGAGCCACTTTTCACACTGAGGCAGAGAAACCAGGAGATAGTGAGCACTTGGAAGCCTTTGTGACCAATGCATGATGCATATGATGCATGATATGCAAATGCAAATGCAAAAGACTTCTTTTTTCATCGAAGGATTTTTAAACAAAATAGAAATCTTGCAAATAATCAAAACTACATAGCATTTTCAAAAGGAAGACTTTGAAATTTCAACAAGATAAACAAATGAAGCCCTCAAGCATAGGAAGTAGTCGGAGAATCATCGGACTCGGAATCTGAATCACAGTATCTGTCAAAGAAGTCTCGTCGTCCTCGAGCTCTCTTGGAGTCCCTCATAAGCAGCTCGTCTTTCTCTTCCAATTCCCTCCGGGCCTTAGCTAGTTCTTTCTTCAACATCAGATTCTCATGAGTCTTCTGCTCATCTCTACCATCCAGAGTCATGATTAGATTCTCAGCTTGATTGTACCGAGCTTTCCACACTTGCTTCTCACGACTCTCCATAGCTAGATGCTCCTGATACATATCCTGAGTCGCGGGGAGCAAAGGTAGAGGCATAGATGGAGTAGATGAAGACACGTATCTCATAGCTGGATAAGGCATACCAATCTCCTCAGCTCGATCTATCACCCACTGAGTATAGGCCTCATGAGCAACACCGGATCTCACACCTAGATGCTTCACACTCTTCCTTCGAACCTTGGACCAAGCATCCATGAAAGCTTTCCTTTGTCCGGTAGGAGCATTCGTGTAGAAGAAGAACTCTGGAGATGTGGCAAGATTGATAGGCTTCGACTTCATAGAGAAACCAAACTGTCTCATAGCAAGCTCGGGGTTGTAGTTGATTCCTCCACGGGTACCAAGAAGAGGTACATTGAGAAAGTCTCCACAACCCATAATGATTTCCTTCACCTGAGCGGCCGGAGTGAGCCAGACGACCTCGTTGGGAGTGAGGGCCATAATCCGCTGAGAGTAGGACCAGTTCTCCGAGTTGTCATGGAAGGAACTCGGAAGGTGCGAAATAAACCACCTATACAAAAGAGATATGCAGCAAAGAATATACCCACGGCCCTTGAGAGTCCTGTCATGAATGGCGTGGTAGGTATCCGCTAGCAAAGTAGGAACCGGGTTCTTGGAATGAAAGATCTCGATAGCATTCATGTCCACGAAGTTGTCGAGGTTCGGAAAGAGAAGGAGCCCGTAGATAAGCAAAGCAAGAATAGCCTCGAGTGTATCCTGACGAGTAGTACTGAGATTAGCCTGATCAAGAAGATACTTTGAAGTGAACCCCCGGATGTGGGACTTGGTAATAAGATGGTTAGAGACGTCGGAAGTCTTGAGGTAGAGATCCTTAGCAATAACCAGAGGAGTAAGAGAAGTCCCGGGACCGGTGAAAGGCGTCTTCTCGGCTATAGGTAAACCCACTAGATTGGAGTAAGCCTCGAGAGTAGGAACAAACTGGAAGTCCGGGAAAGTGAAGCAACGGAAGCTTGGATCATAAAATTGCACTAGAGTGTGCACTAGCTTCTCTTCCACATCGGTTCGGAGCAAAGTAAGCAATCCCCCATACCGGAGTCGGAACCCTGTTTGACTCTTGACCTTGAGTGCCAACTCTCTCAAACTAACCAAATCCACTTCTTTGAACTTGTAGCACTTAGTCTTCTTCATACCTGTGATTATTTACAAAAATTTCCATTTGTTTAAACCCTTCGATGAATGCATGAAAAATGTTTATGCATGAATGCATGTATGCATGATTGGGTTGTTTAGTTACAAAGAACAAGATGGGTTGAGATTCAAAGTAACAGGGCTACGGCTGGACACGGCGTCCGGTGAACTAAGGCTTTGGATAGTAGTAACCAAGGTTCTAACACAGTTCCCAAACTGCAACCTCTCTCACATATATCATGGTAGTACAGGACGACACCCGTTCCATGATTATTTGTGAGAAGGTCTAGTTTGAGTGTAGTATCGCGTGACGACTAAAGTTTGAGACAACACTCAATTTAGCCACCGCACTACGTCCTAAAAAGGCTAGGATGGGTTTGGTAACTACGGTTCATAGCTTCGTCGAACAATTGAAAGTGAAGTGCCTAAGCATGACAACACACGCCGACAATATCACCTTCAAAATGCCTCAGCTATGTGAGATTGATCGCATAATCCAATACACGAGGCAACCCCCGGATCGAATTGTCGATTATATCTCTACCTAAACATAAGTTCACTCAGCCCGGGTATAGGACTTTTGATATTCTCACCCCACACGTCAAATGAAAATAAACAAGTATTCACATATGTAAGCAATAAAACAAAGCGTAAATATAAACTAAGGAAAACTAGGCGCGACCCGCTAAAAAGAAGTCCCCAGTGAAGTCGCCATTTCTGTTATCATGGTTTTTGGGTGCCAAGCCATTAATTGCTCTTGAACCCTTTGACCGTTGATATCTCTTTTTTTTCTTGGGAAGGGTAAAAGGAGAAAAACCCTTAAAAAGTTCTAGATTCGGGGGTCGTTTTCGCTACGGGAAGGTGTTAGGCACCCGGAGCGATTATGGTATTCCATAAGAACCGCTCTCCTAAGTTTATTTCTACGCTTTAGTTTTATTGCCTATTTGTAAAAAAAAAGAAGGTATGATTAGTGAAGAATGGGGGTGAGAAGAAGTAAAATTTGATTTTATTTCGGCTTGGAGGAGTTTTCACTCATTGCCTACGTACCCTTTTAAGGGATCAAAACCCGATCGTAGTTCATTCTCAAAAAAAAGTTTTTGTTTTTGTTGGTTGATTTTAAGTTTGAAAAGAGATTTTGAAGAATAGAGATGAGAGGCCTCAAGGGCATGAGGTTTGGAAAAAAAGTGAGGTGGAGTTAGCTTTTTCAAAATGAAGTCCAAGTATAGTTAAAGTTTATTAGAAATTTTATTTAAGAAAATAAAAGGGAAATAAGGAGTTTTGACTCCTATCTTATTTTCAAAAAAGTTTTCAAGTGAGGTTATTTGCATGTTTTGGAAAAAGTTGGATTTTCTCTAAGTGTTTAAACCTAAGCGTTCATCTAACCATACAATCCTAGCCATACATCTACACATGCAATCCTAGGCATACATCTAGGGTGAGTGTGTGCGTGCCGGTGCGTCATAGTGTCCATAGTCCATATTACAAAAGTTGCCTAAATACATTCTATGGCCCCTTTGCCAAGCTACAAACCAATGATAACAAATTACATCACCAAATGAATTAAAACTTGCAAAAAATAAATGCTAGGCTAAAGAAAGTGGAGGAGGTAGTGAAATGCTATGAAATGTATGGCACATGAGATGAAAATGTTAGTAAGATAAAGCATAGAATAAAAGGAGTGCACAAAAAAATATTAAGAGGAAAGACATAAAAGAAACTAATAAAGTGACAAAATGTGCATGAGAATGGTCATAAGACTCTAGCATAGATATGACCCATAATCCCTTCATCGTGGCATTTTTAGAAGTCTTGTTTTGTGCCATAATGTGAAAAAATAGAACATATTTGATGCTAAAGTTTATAGCACACGTGGCACTTTATTTACTAGCAAAAATGCATACTAATTGCAAGCCAAGAAGGGAGATGAAATTGAGACATACAAGCAGCAAATCAAACATGTAATCAGCAACAAATTTATCACAAAATTGCATTCCAAAAGTTCAAATCACATGTCAACAAGTCATGAGGGATATGCTACTAAAAAATGCACAAGTTTATGTCTAAACACACTAATTAACCAAGAAATATCACATGCTTTTTTTTATCATTTTAAAACCATTGAGAAATATAAAAAAAAGACATGAAAATACATCAAGATACATGTGATAATTTTTGGAGATTTTTTTAGAGAAAATTTTAAGCGTGCAGGGGTTCAAACAGCAAAGAAAAATGGTGCCAATAGCAGGAAAATAAACAAAAACGTAAAAGAACAAAGCCCAAACCAAAGGCCCAACACACTAGAACCCAGATTGCACAGGAGACATTGGATTGATCCAGAGTAGGAAACCCTAGATCCAACGGCCAGGAATGGAGGGGATTGGACCGGTCCTGGACCGGTCCGGTTCACTGGCTATATAAACACAATTAGCACCGGTTTTTTTATTTTACACTCTTCTTCCTCTCTCTAAACCCTTCTCTCTCTAAACTCTTCTCTCTTCTCTCACCTCCCACCTCTCACCGGATTCTGGAAAAATGGAAGATCTTCATCTTCCCCGGTGAGGCTTGTTCCTCCGGCGTGGTGGCCGGCCGCCCAAGGGTGGCGGCGCCGCCGCCGGAGTTGAACGAACTTCACCGTTTTCAAAAAAACTTACGTTTTCAGACATCCTTTTTCATCCTAAACACGAATATGGCACTGGATTTTACATGCAAGGCGTGAATCAACGTAGATCTACAGTTTTGTGTTACGGTTTTGAGAATTTTTCTTTTTAGGTTTTCAAAGAATTTTTGAAAGAAACTTGTAAAACTTTAAGATCTACATTGATTCTGTGTTCGCTATCTCTCTGGCACTCGTTCTTGCTTACAACTTCTGGATTCCTATGGATCTATGTTTTGCTTACGGTTATGATTTTTTTATGATTCTGGAAACTTTTTGGATTCTGTTTGCAGGTTTAACTATGATTAACACTTTTGAGGGAGGAAATGAGTTTTACGTGTTTTACCTGCGGTTTCAAACGGAGATTTCGAAACGGAATCTTTGAGAAACTTGAATTCTGGTGCTGTTTGTTGATTTCGTTCTTGAATCCGAAAACGAACCGGTGTTCTTGTTTCTTCTTCTTCGCCGGTTTAGATCTTCGTTTTCTTTCCCTCTTCTTCTTCACTCTGATCTCTGTGATCGTGCTGGGATTCGTCGCCAAACGGGGATGGATCTGCGCTTGAATTGCAGAGAAAATAGTTCTATGATGATGATTCTTCAATGAATCACTGAGAACTGTGATGGATCTGTGCTTGAATTTCGTATTGATTTTTGATGATTTTTGGTTGAATCCAAAACGGTTAGGGTTTGTGATTGTTCAGTGTTCTTGATGATTTCTGGGTTTTTGATCCGTAACTGAAAGGAGAGAGATTGTGATTTCTGTTTGTGATGTGGCGTGTAATTCATGGGTCTGTGTGGCACTGTACACCTTTTATAGCTTGACATGTGTGCTTCTGAGCCAATGAGAAAGTGACACCTGGACCTGGAGAAAAAAATGGCACGGCCTTGGCAAACTTGGCTTCTGGACCTTTCTGCAAAAACAAAGAATTTGGGGACTAAACTGCAAAATTAATTAAAAAAGGCTTGAAATGAAATTTAAAAAACAGTTTGGACAAAATGCAATTTTGGGACCTCAATTGAGGGACCAAAATGCAATTAAAAATAAAATTGAGTAAAAAACGTAATTTGACCAAACGTAAAGCGAAACAAAAAATAAAACTGACAAAATGGACTAAAACGAACCAATGGCCTAAATGAGGTACTTCAAAGTAACCTCTCTATGCCAAAATTTTGTGTGAAATGACCAAAATGCCCCTAGGGCTAAAATTGACCTAAACAGAATCAAATTGACTTGACACTGACTCAGATGCAAGTTTGAAATGAATTTAACAAGGTTTACTGATGAAATGCAAAAAAAAACAATCTGAAAAGACTCAGAGACAGTCACAAGGATGAAAATGGGTCCCACTGCAGGAAATGACCAAAATACCCTTCTGTATGACTTTTGCAAATTTTGAAATAAACTGTAGAAAAAGCAATGTAATGATTCAGAGACACTTTTGAATGACTTACAAGACAAGTAAAGACATTTCGAAAGGTTTTATGCAAGAAAAACATAGGTAAGATTGTGATTGAAAATACTGCGAGGCAGAGACAATTTGAACTGTGCAGTTGAAATTTGATAATTGACAAAGTTTGAAATGAAATTGGGCCTAGTATTTTTAGGTCCAAAAACAGGGTATAACAATATTCAATAATCATTTTTTTTTTTTAACAAAATTGAGTGTATTATTTTTTAAGAATCAAGTCAATTGGTCATGCATTTCCTTCATTTTTTATTTTTGATGAATATTAAACAATATCTCTTCATTTAAGTTGATCGAGTATATTTAATGTTGGTGATAGAGATTACTCCAATTGATAAGAAATTAAGCGTATGGATTTAACTTCCTCTATCAGTGTGATGAGCTCATGAAATTAGAGTTGTCAAATAGGCTAACCCTAACCACCATGATATGAAGATTGGGACGGTCCGCTTGTTATTGTGTACACATCGTTAAACACTTATCCGAACCGACATATTATTTTTGGTTCATTTACACATTTAGTTTTCTTTTCAAAGTTTGAAATATTATTAATTTTTTTGTTCATTCACTCATTCACACTATGGTTTTGAAGTTTTGAATATTCAATAATCATATTTTTTTTTTTAACAAAACAAAGTGTATTATTATTTATGAATCAAGTCAATTGGTCATGCATTTCCTTCTTTTTTTTTTATTTTTGTTGAATATTAAACAATATCAATTCATTTAAGTTGATCGAGTACATTGAAACAATACAAATTCAAAATTGCTAAAAACAAAACGAATGACTATGTGAACAAACTCACAACATCCATGTTAATAATATAATACAGAGTACATATGCTTAGAAATATTAATATATTCAAGTCTCCAAAATACTCATGTCATTGATTGGATCTGCACAGTTCAAAGCTTATCTTTCAATCAGAATAAAAAAACACGTAATATGACGGCAAATAAAAAACACACTGCACAAAAACAGGAAATCAAATCAAACATAGTAGGGGAAAGACGAAAAAATCACAAAATCAAACGAAGTAAGATTTAAAATATGTGGAAATGAATTATTTAGCTAAAAAAGAAGGAAAAACAATTATAAGAGGTGATTTTGAGTCGAAATTGACCTTAAAGTACCCCTACTCGGTAGACATGAAGAAGGAAGGTGGTAACAACCATGATACTGTTTTATATATATATATATATATATATATATATATATATATATATATATATATAAAATTAAAAAATTTCATGTGAGAATGGTGACCTGGTTAATTCAAGAATTAGAAAAAAAACATTTGGCTCATAGGGAACATACAAAGCAAGATATATGTTTTCTAATACATTCGATTTCATCTTTTAAATGTGATACCAATTCACAATTTATAAGTAACGCTCTCACTCGAAATAAACTTATCTGAGATAAAGAGTATATTAAATATGGGCACATCTTTCAACAAGGTTAATTAGATCCTTTTAATTTCTCGAAAGAAGTAGAAGTCTCCATTAGGAGAGAGCTAAATACAAACTTATGAAGAAAAAAATAATAACAATTCAATGTTATTTGAATTCTGTATTTAATTTTGGAAATTATCTCTCTTCAAATGATGACTTTAATTGCTAATTAAGCCATACCATCAGGGTTTTCATCTAAACTCCATTTAAGTTCTTGGAAGCTAGACGCATGTAAAAATAAATTATTCAGAGCTAACATTAAAAATTATTAAATAAAGTATTTATGTGTCCTCCTCTTTTTCATCCACCTCTTTCTAGCTTCGTCACGTTCGATTCGATGATCACACAAGAGTTAAATGGATATGCACATGAAGAAAAATCAAAAGTGGACATAATATTTGAGGTATTTCATAAGATAATAAAAACTCAATTCTGAAAAAAGCACGGCTCTTTTTTTACTTATGATTTGCCTTTAAACTTTGCATTACCATTGTCATTACTTTGCGTTTTTCAGTGTAGTATTTTTGGTTTATGCACGCATACAATATTGTTATTTAAGAAAAAATTTATATGTTTATGATTCTTACATCGAAAATATTTTACATTATAGTCATGTAGAAATGGGATTCATTTTAAACCATAAACAAACCTCGCCCGACAAATTGTTTCTTATTATCAACTCACAAAAGGACACCCAATATGAAGTAAATAAAAATAAAAAACATCAAAATTCATTCATTAAAATATAACATTGATGCAAGGAACACAAGGAATTTGTGCGGCACACGAAACACACATACAAAATAAAAGTACTCTCGGGTGTTAATTATTTAGAAGATGTAACAGACTATTGCTCGGACAAACGACCTAACCAATTAGTCTGATGGATGACCCGAATAATTAAAAATAGATATATAGTGAATTTGACTTTTAATTACCAGCTATATATAGCTAGTAATTAATTATGATGATTTAATTATTGAGGATCTCTTGTGCTTTTTTCTCGAGGGAGAATGGTTTTCCATTGGGGTTTGACGCGGAGTCATTGGCATTCCAAATGAAAATGCCACGAAGTGACTGAGTGCTGTGGAGATCGACACAACCCTCAAGGAAGTCCTCTCGTGAAAGTTTACCTTTACCGGCGTCAGCTGGATCGGTGCTGGCTCCCGCTAGAAGTTTTTTAGAACCGTATTCATCTGATAGATTAAGAAAGAGGTTCACAAACTCGTCCTTTGACTTGAGAGTATCGATATAGAATTGATAGTTAACCCAATTAATATCGTTGGTGCGAGCCAAGTAGAGTGTCTTCTAGTGTTTTTGGGTTTCATGCGATGGAGCAATGGATACCACATCGATGCCTGCATCTTTCTTGAGTCTTTTTATAACGTCCCCGATGCAGTAGGAGAAATCTTCTTCACTAACATCTGGATGGATGTACTCATAGTTGATATCAATGCCATCAATTAAATTGTAGCAGGAGTTGGTTCTGTTGTATAATTGGAAGATTTTTTTAAGGGATTCGACAGCATTGTCACACCATTCGAGTTTGTGTGCAGGATGGAATGGATATTTAGTATCACGGCCTCCAATGCTTATTACCACCTTCACATTGCCATGGTTGGTCTTGATATCATCAACATTGTCTGGACCGAAGAAAGGAATCTTCCGACTGGCGTTGAAAATTCCGGTGCCTTTTCCATCGACGTAAGTCTCATGGGCAAAGCCCAAAATGAAATGGAATTCAGGGATGTGGCGGCCGATAATATCAGCTGGGAAATTATTTAAAGAATCTGGGTAGGACTTCACGCCAATGTATTCTCTAAAAATGACTGGATTCACATCATTGTCACCGATGATAGGAGCTGTTGACATTTTGGAGGATCGATATATGAGAAATTAATATATTTATTTGTTTTTTGTGTTTTCTGTATGTTGGGGTTTAGATAGATTGGAATGAGTAACTCTAATTTATGCATTCCCTTTTATAAGGCTACTTCTCCTTCTTAAATGATGTCATCTGCATTTGTCATACCATTACATCTTATGTTTATCTAATCATTTTTAATTTCCATCAACCAATGGTGGAGAAATATGCATCCAAATTTCCTCTATGTATATTAATTAATTTTATAACACCAAATAATTAATAAGGAAGGTCTACGAGATGAGCTTCACATGTTTATACTCATAAGATTCTTAATCAAATTATTATGATCTACATCCATTTCATCTTCACACTATGGTTGTTAGGAGATTTGAAAAATTGATTCGTCATATTTCTCAACTCAATTGAAGGGCTCATTTCCTACAAATCTTATTCAAAATATAACATGTTTTAAGAACCTATTTCGTATTGTTTGATAGTGTTCGCTTGAGATTTTAGAGTGTACTCCTGTAGACTAGTTCATATAGAGCTTGCTTTGCTCCAACTTTAGATGAGGCTACCACAAATGGACAGTACGATTGAACATCTCAGATTATTTTTTGGGTTAAATATGTTTTCTGTGTCTATAAATATACTAAATTTTCGTTTTAGTCCCTCTAAAATTTTCCTGCAAGTGTTAGTCGCTATAAGAATTTCAATCACTACTTTTGATCCCTATTTTTAAGTTAATTTAGTATTTTTCGTAATGAAATTGTGGCGAAATGTGTAGATTATTGTTAAAATATTTCCCACAAAAATTAGAATTTTTTAACAAAACATAAATTTAATATGAATTTTTAACCAAATAATAAGGAAGGACTACGAGATGAGCTTGAAGCTTCACACGTTTATGAATACTCATCATAAGATTTAATCAAATTATTATTATGATACATCAACCTCATGTTCACACTATGGTTGCTAGGAGATTTGAAAAATTGAACCCTCATATTTCTCAACTCAATTGTGGGTCTCATTTCCTACAAATCATATTCAATGAGGTTGCATGTGTTTAAACCTTTTGGCAGCAATCTGATTTGTTCCTTTTTTTATTATTTCCTTATTTAATTTGCTTATTTTTCTAGTTTGGGTTGTACTGCATTTGTCATACTATTACATCTTATGCTTATCTAATCATTTTTAATTTCCATCGAACAATCGTGGAGATGAGCTTGAAGCTTCACCTTCACATGTTTATGAGTACTCATCATAAGATTTAATCAAATTTTTATTATGATACATCAACCACATGTTCACACTATGGCTGTTAGGAGAATTGAAAAAATTAACCGTCATATATTTCTCAACTCAATTGAGTTGAGGGGTTCATTTCCAACAAATCATATTCAAATAAAATATGATTTATAAACCTATTTCGTATTGTTTGATACCGTTCGCTTGAGATCTTAGAATGTACTCTTGTCAGCTAGTTTATACAGAGCTTGCTTTGCTTCGACTTTAAAAGAGGCTATCACAAATGGACAGAGGGATTGAACATCTTATATTACTTTTTTTTCAAGGAAAATGTAGATTAGTTAGTATTTCGGCCGTATCGAGTTTGCAAAAGAAATATAATACAATTAATTTCTATTTTTCCATTAGTTTTATCACCTTATTTGCTAATTCTTTTCTAAAAGAAATCTTATTAGTTATGATATTATTAACTTCTTATTGCTAGAGAAAACAAGCCAAAATAATTTTTCTCTAAACACAATAATGCAAAACTGTATAATGTTGGTGATAGAGATTAATCCAATTGATAAGAACTTAAGAGTGAGGATTTAACTTCCATTATCGGTGTGATGAGCTCATGAAATTAGAGTTGTTAAATAGGCTAACTCTAACCACTGTGGTATGAATATTGGGATGGTCCGCTTGTTATTGTATACACATTGTTAAACATTTATCCGGACCGACATATTATTTTTTGTTCATTTACTCATTTAGTTTTCTTTTCAAAGTTGATATATATTTTTTTTGTTCATTCACTCATTCACACTATGGTTTTGGAGTTTTGATTATTCAATAATCATATATTTTTTTTTAACAAAATTGAGTGTATTATATTTTATGAATCAAGTCAATTGGTCATGCATTTCCTTCATTTTTTTTTTTTGATGAATATTAAACAATACCTATTCATTTAAGTTGATCGAGTACATTTAATGTTGGTGATAGAGATTACTCCAATTGATAAGAAGTTAAGCGTGTGGATTTAACTTCCTCTATCAATGTGATGAGCTCATGAAATTAGAGTTGTCAAATAGGCTAACCCTAAACACCATGATATGAAGATTGGGACGGTCCGCTTGTTATTGTTTACACATCGTTAAACACTTATCCGAACCGACATATTATTTTTGGTTCATTTACACATTTAGTTTTCTTTTCAAAGTTTGAAATATTATTAATTTTTTTGTTCATTCACACTATGGTTTTGAAGTTTTGAATATTCAATAATCATATTTTTTTAACAAAATTGAGTGTATTATTTTTTAAGAATCAACTCAATTGGTCATGCATTTCCTTGTTTTTATTTTTTATTTTTTGATGAATATTAAACAATATCAATTTATTTAAGTTTATCGAGTACATTAAAACAATAAAAATTCAAAATTGCTATATACAAAAATGATGAATATGTGAACAAACTGACAACATCCATGTTAATAACATAAAATCGTAGAGTACATATGCTTACAAATATGATTATATTCAAGTCTTCAAAATACTCATGCCATTGACTGGATCTGCACATTTCAAAGCTTATCTTTCAACCAAAATAAAAAAATAAAAACCATACGACGACGGGAAATAAAAAACACACGGCACAAAAATAGGAAATCAAACAAAACAGAGTAGGACAAAGAAAACAAAATCACAAAATCAAAGGAAATAAGATTGAAAATATGTGGAAATGAATTATTTAGCTAAAAAAGAAGGAAAAACACTTATAAGGGGTGATTTTGATTCCAAATTGACCCTAAAGTACCCCTATTCGTTAGACATGAAGAAGGAAGGTGGTGACGACTATGGTACTGATCCTTTTTTCTTATAATATAAAAAAAAAAATTCACATGAGAACGGTGACCTAGTTAATTCAAGATAGAGAAAAACATTAGGCTCAAAGGGAACATAGAAAGCAAGATATTTGTTTTCTTATTCTTTCGATTTCATCTTTTAAATGTGAGACTAATTCACTAATTTTTTTTTTTGAAGGAATAAGTAACCCTCTCACTAGAGATAAACTTATCCGAGACAAGGTGTAATATCCACATTAAACGTATCTAGAAAGTTTAGCATGTACATTATCTTTAGTATTGGATACATTAAAATTTACAATATAAAGCCTTCGAATGAATAATATATACAACAAATCACGTTCATACATTTACTAATACAATAATTTCTATCCAAAACATAGTAATACGTCCTTGAATCCGTAAAACATCCTGCAGCGGAGGATAGATAGGAGCTGTTGACATTTCGGAGGATCGATATATGAGAAATTAATATATAATTTCTTTTTTTGTGTTTTCCATATGTTGGGGTTTAGATAGATTGGAATGAGTAACTCTAATTTGTGTTTCCTCTATGTATATTAATTAATTTAATAACACCAAATAATTAATAAGGAAGGTCTACGAGATGAGCTTCACATGTTTATACTCATAAGATTTTTAATCAAATTATTATGATCTACATCCATTTCATGTTCACACTATGGTTGTTAGGAGAGTTGAAAAATTGATTCGTCATATTTCTCAACTCAATTGAGGGGCTCATTTCCTACAAATCTTATTCAAAATATAACATGATTTATGAATCTATTTCGTATTGTTTGATAGTGTTCGCTTTAGATTTTAGATTGCACTCCTTTAGAACAGTTTATATAGAGCTTGCTTTGCTCCGACTTTAGAAGAGGTTACCATAAATGGACGGTACGATTGAACATCTTAGAATACTTTTTTGGATTAAATATGTTTTTTGTCTCTATAAATATACCAGATTTTTGTTTTAGCCCCTCGAAAATTTTCCTGCAACTGTTAGTCCCTATAAGAATTTCAAAAATTGAACTGTCATATTTCTCAACTCAATTGAGGGGCTCATTTCCTACAAATCATATTCAAATAAAATATGACTTGTAAACCTATTTCGTATTGTTTGATAGTGTTCGTTTGAGATCTTAAAATGTCCTCTTGTTAGCTAGCTAGTTTATACAGAGCTTGCTTTTCTCTGACTTAAAAGAGGCTACAACAAATGTACAGAGGGATTGAACATCTTATATTACTTTTTTTTAAGGAAAAATTAAATTAGTTAGTACTTCGGCCGTATATCGAGTTTGCAAAAGAAATATAATACAAAGATGGCTAGGATTTAAATAATTAACAATAACTTAATATTAGAAAAGGTTATAATAGAATATATAATAAAACTTAAAGGACTCTAACTTGCTAATATAAAGGCCCAATAACTTAAACCTAATACTTTATTATCTAACAATATTGTGTATATTGGCCGAAACATATCTTTTAATAGCAATGTTTAGTGTATCATAAGTATAAATGCACAACTCAATTGAAAGGTTAAGAGGAAGTTTTCACGACCCAAAATTCAAAATCGTGATCGGCGCACGAACTAGAACATCCTTGTCAGTAAAACCTATTGACGAAACTTGACAAACTATAATTTAAATAATTTTTAAATTGACTTTCACTTAAAATGATATCCACTGAAATTTCGACAAAGCATCATCTGTATTTTTGAATATTTTTCAAGATTTTAATTATGTTTATCAACTTGTATTCTCATTCAGAATTTCAAAATGACATATTTGCATATGTATAATCTCAAAATAAAACACTCATAGATTCCAAATAGCTGCAGATACTTCGAATCAACATATACATAAACAATATAGACATCCATCAAGGAAGCCTACCAAAAAGAGTGGCATCGCCGAACTTCGAATACATTAGTAGCTTTTACTTAGCTGCTTGGGAATCTAAAAAAATATAGAAAATAAAAGATTAAGTCACAAGGACTTAGTGAGAGACAACAACCACCACCAACTAAAAGGGAAACACACAGACAATTACTTTTCTCAAATCTAATGTTCATCTACAAAACTAATAACCATACAAAATTATAGTAATCCGCAACCATTTATAAACATGGAAATTCACACATTTTAAATATTTCCAATCAAATAAGTATACTTAAACGAAAATCCAATATCGTAATGAGGTGAAAATAAAATCAAATACCATAATATATTACAAGCCTTTAAAAATATACTGTCGAAAATCATAATAATAACCTTTAAAAACATATTTCCGAAAATCTAAATAAAAGTCTTTAAAGAAAATATAGAAAACTCCACTTAGTGAAAATAATTAAAATGGGTGAATCGAGAACTTGCTCCATCTCGTTGATAGTTCTTTCCTACTATATGAATGACCTTTCTCATAGTAAAACATTTTCAATTAGAGAGTTTACATCTGTTTGATAGCTCTCTCCACCTAATGGCGGCCTTTCCATAGGGGCGGTTTCATCTATTGGAATAACTCTACCTAAAAGAAATCCAATACTAGAAGTGCTTAGGTCGTCGCATTTATAATGGTGATTCTCAAAACGTCCCATAAAAATTTAATAATTGAAACACTGAACTTCGACCTTGAGAGCATTGGAGGAATCCGTCACGACCATAAAAATTGGACAAACCACCACTAAAATACCCATTCAGGTCACCGCCACAAAAAAACTGTTTTCGCCATATATTTTGACATCTTGGTTATTCCAATCATATGTCATTTATGTTCTTCATTTTGTATGTCATGCATTAGTTTTCAATCTGACATGTGTTGTTGTACTTTTGCTATGCTAACTTTCATAAATTAGGCTCTAAAACTGTTTTCGCCACCTCGGCCACCGCCAATCACATCTATCCACTAGACCACCACCAAGGCTTCCGTTATTGGATCAAACGATTGAAAAAACAGACTCTCACAACAGCCAGGTTTTAAAACTGGGATGATCAGGGGTTGTATAACAATCAGAAACTAAGTCATCCATGGTGGAAATATTGGTGGAGATGGAACCCTAGGTGAGAAGAAATCTTATACATTTTTTTTTATGAAGATCACATTAAATAAAATCTTTCAAAAGTCTTTTCAAAAATATCATTTAAAAGTAGTCATATTTAACACAACTTTATTTAGTCAATTAGATGTCAACTTAGTGATAACAATTTCACTTTTCAACCTCAAGGAAAAAATTTAAATGTTTAAATTCCATATAAGACGTTTGTAAACTATTCATTTATGTTTCCATTATGGGAGATTCTACGGTGCAGTCAAAAAATTAACTTTTGAAAAAATTAATTTTTATTTTAATGTTTGATTCATTTTTAAATTGTTGATTACTGATTAATGATCAATAGTAATTCATCTAGTAATGCTTGCAACATCTTGGACTTACATGTACTATTTTATCGTTGGAATCTTTAACATGCAAACAGAGTTGATGATATTGTGTGATAGTCTTAAGTGTTCCACTTTGTGAGGTGTTACGCTTATAACAAGGTAGGATAAAATTAGATTAAGTGTAGTCTTGTTAATCTGATGAATTGATGATACTAGAGGACTGAACTTTTGATTTCATTTTACAAACGGTAAGGTGTTACTCATTACATTTTTGATGTTAAAGTTTGCCTGTTTGGTATAGTGGTGGGAGCATAAATACCACTTCCCAATGCTAATCTACCATGATTTTTGGGAAGCTTACAATTGTAGCTTTTGCCAAAACGTGGGTATAGGTCTAATCCACCGCTGTAACAAACAGAGGCAGTGTTAACTTCACCAAAAAAATCATTTTTATGACTTCACCATAGAATTTTCCTTCCATTATTAATGATAATTTATCCTTTCCCAGTTAAAAATATATATTATATTACTCACTATAATTTTAATACATAAATTCAGTAAAATATATGGTTTATGATAGACAAAAACTTTTACACTAATTGTGTTTCTATAGCTTTTAGAACATATTGCATCCTCAATTTCAAAATGAAGGTTCTCTGCTTGAATTGGAAGTACATGTTGTACGAATCAAAGCATGGTCACTCTGTTCAAGGTTTAATATGGTTGGAATCCATGCCTTCGTTGGATTCTTTACTACCATTTTTTAGGAAGAATTTCTTTAATGACCGATTTGGCCTGGCTTTTCTTTTATTTTTTCGTTTTCCTTTTAGCTTTTTCAGGATTTTAGTTTGGCCCCCTTCTTGTATATACTTTTTTTCTTTTTATATAAATATTTTATGACGATGGTATAAGGTGAGGGTGTTGCGGAGATAAAACATTTATTACAAATTAAAATAAATAGGTATTTGTTTGTCCTCGTAAGCTTAGTCAATGGGTAGAGACATTGTATTATATAACCAAGAAACCACCGATCTAACCCTTGTCATATCTTTAAGGGTGGAAAACGTGTAGTAATAAAATCCTCTCCCAATTGATGTAATCCCCCATTTTCCTATGGATTTCCATAGCACAGACAGCTTGGCAAACAAGTTATCAATAGTAACCGCATTTGACCCTTTTGGCCATATAATTCTTCCATGTAGATTAAACCTACACTCATCAATTCCAGCTAAGTATTCTTCTTCAGATATCTCAATAGTAAGACGATCGACATTCATGCAAGGTTGATGAAGCTGACTCAGTGGAATATCACACACATTACTTAGGGCTTGGGCAATGGTTTTCTGTTGGATGGAGGTGGTAGGTGCTTTGATGATCGGTTTGGGTGGAGAAACATCATCAGAAAAGAGACAAGGCCAAGGAACAACAAAGTTTGGTGGTTTAAGTGGTGGACATAGTGGAAGGAAGACGGTTTGGTGGTGGAAGGTGGTTTCTTTGGAAGTGGGTTTGGTTTAGGTGAACAATGTTAAAATCGCATAAAAATTTCAATTTTCAACCTCAAGGGAAAAACTTTAAATTCCATATAAGACGGTTGTAAAATATTCATTGATGTTTCCATTATTAATGATAATATATCATTCCTCATTTAAAAATATATATTATATTATTCACTCTAATTTTAATACATAAATTCAGTCAAATATATGTTTTATGATATAGTAAAACTTTTACTCTAATTGTGTTTCAATAGATTTTATGACATAAAAGTAATTGATAGAGTAAATATGGCTGGAATATTGCACAAGTTGTATAAAACTTGTGGAAACAAATTTTTAACCGGTGTGGAGCCAAATTCACCGAGATGAGGGATTTGACCAGAAGTATGAAAACAAAGAACGAAAGAGTTATTGTTTATGAACAAAATCAGATTGTTAATCCATATTGTGAACCACCGGGAAGAGAATCAGTAAACATCCTAACTCGTTCATGGCGTTATTTTTCACGAACACGAAATGGAAGACACATTACCAAAACCAGATCGCATCTGAATAAGAGATATATAGAAGAATACCAGGAACATAAAGAAAGCAAGAAGAGGACATTCTTCTCTCTTAAAAGGAAAAATCTACTTATAATTTTGTCATTAATAATATCATTATACAAAGGCTACAATTTACAAATTCATTAATGAATAGTTATCGTATAGATTGAGCTATAAATTCTTCTTAAATATATGTAACGATCCAAAAAAATGTCCACCTTATCCATGCATTGAAGAAATACTTTCTGAATCCCAGATGTGTTGGTTGTCGATAGATTTATCGACTTTTTTTCTTGTTATGAGAAGGTTCATTATATCATGAAGGATTGTTAAATACAAATGATATAATTTTCAAAGGCAAAGAACTTTCAATTCAACATGTACATTTTAGCGACATCAGATAGCTTCACAGTATTCTTGTTTCTCTCCTTAGAATTCAACCATGCAAGATGTGGGACCTCTTTAAGGAACAACACTTGGCTAGTGCGTATGAGCTGGATTAGTCGTCCACCTTTGATGGGTTGGAAACCAGTGTGAAAACCAAAAAAAAAATTAGCAAAAAGATCATCTGATGTTGTTACCTTGGAATTTCTCTTGCTAATCTTTGGCACTATCTGTTGTTGATCCCTGCATTCAGGTTTCACATTCTCCCCCTCATGTTTCCCATTCTTCTTCTTCTTCACTTCCACTTCCTCCTCCACATCTGACATGTAATCATCCTTCAATGATCTACTACTCTTCTTGGGGCGTTCACTCTTTCTCACACCTTCGCCTGTTTCAACCAAATCAAATCAAAATACGGTGAAATTGAGACACCTAGATCCACACGTCTTTATATATATAAGAACATCAAATATACATGTTTGTGAAATTTCTAAGAAGAATCACTTACTATTCCAACATAATTTACTAACTTGGTATTTCGTCGATTTGATTTGGCGATAAGGAAATAGTTTTGTTGATGTAGGTCTATGAAAAGGGAAGAATAAAGGTATGTAAAGGCCATATAAACCCTCAAACACAATAAAATGAACATGTAACATGAAAACTGCATATGAGAAGTACGATCCTGAGCAATATATTTATAGACTCGTGCAATTGAACTATTTTTATTTTAATTTTTTGTGGAAATTTTTTGAGTCAAACATGCATTTAATGAAAGTGTAAAATTTGTGAATAATAACCATTTTTTAATTGAGACTTTTGACTTTTTTTTTTTGGGAAAAATATTTAGTCAAAATATCATTAATTGAGCATTTTAACTTTTTTTCGAAAAAATATCGAGTCAAATATGTTTTTTATTGAAAGTGTAAAACTTTTCAAACGATCCTGAAGTTCTAACTCAACTGGCAAAATGTCAAAATTGTTAGGTCGGATGTCATGACCGGGGTTCGAACCCCAGTACCTCCACTTGTGTGTGTGATTTTATAATGGCTTTGCCATTTCGTTTACCTACCAAAAAAAAAAAAAAAAAACTTTTCAAACGAATCAGATATATTATTTTAGTTTAATGACGATGAGTTGACAGTTCAAAACATCTTTGCACACAAAATCAATGAAGACATTTAGAATTGTCACGTCAACTAATGTTTATAATTTATGGGCTTAATTGCACTTTACCCCCTATCTTTTGTCAATTGTGCGATTTTGCACCCCCTCTTTTTTTTAAGCGATTTTGCACCCTATCTTTTTGCCCCCTTTCTGATTTTGCACCCTATCTTTGTGTTCAATTGCACTTTTGCCCCCTATCTTTTTGCTAATTGTGCGATTCACTGACCAAGCGTTGTTCCCCCTGTGAATCGAACTCGGTATTCCCCGGATACGTCCTTGGAAGGAGCTCATCGCCACTGAAGCCCAAGCAACTTGGTTATTTATGTGACAATTCTGAATGTTTTGGTTTGTTATGTGAGCAATAATTTATGTGACAATTCTAAATGTTTGATTAGTTGTGTGTACAAAATTGTTTTTATATAATCAACCCACTACGATTAAACTAATTTTTTTTCTTTCTAATTTGGTGAGTGCACACGGATCAAATTTAAACTCTTAAACCATTTTTTTAATAGATTCAAAATGATTTAGGTATTTGGTATAGATATACATATTGTGAATATTCTAAATTTATGTAGCCGAAACATCTCTTTTAATAGCAATATTTAGGGCATCATAAGTGTAAATGCACAACTCACAGCAAATCTATTGTCGACAATTGAGAAACTATAATTTAAATAATTTTTAAATTGACTTTCACTTAAAATGTTATCCACTGAAATTTCGACAAAATATCCTATGTATTTTGAATATTTTTCAAGATTTTAATCCTGTTTATCAACCTGTATTCTCATTCAGAGTTTCAAAATGACATATTTGCATATTTATACATCTCAAAATGAAACATTCCTAGATTCCAAATAGCTGCAAATACTTCGACTCAACATATACATAAACAATATAGACATCCACCCATCAAGGATGCTTACCAAATAGTGACATCGCCGAACTTCGAATATACTAGCAGCTTTCTATTTAGCTGCTTGGGAATCTAAAAAAATATAGAAAATAAAAGATTAAGTCACAAGGTCTTAATGAGAGACAACAACTACCACTAACTAAAAGGGAAACACACAAGGGCACGGATAATTACTTTTCTCAAATCTAATGTTCATTTACAAAACTAGTAACTGTAGTAATCTGCACCGTTTATACACATGAAAATTCACACATTTTAATTATTTCCAATCAAATAAGTATACTTCAATGAAAATCCAATATCGTAAAGAGGTGAAAATAAAATCAAATCCCATAATACATTACAAGCCTTTAAAAATATATTGCCGAAAATCATAATAAAAACCTTTAAAAATATATTGCTGAAAATCTTAACAAAAGTCTTTAAAGAAAATATAGAAAAACTCCACTTAGTAAAAATAATTAAAATGAGTGAATCGAGAACTAGCTCCATCTCATTGATAGTTCTTTCCTACTATGAGTGGCCTTTCTCATAGTGGTAGTTCCATCTAACAGATAGATCTTTTCTCTCGACTCAAAACAAATTGTAAAACATTTTCAATTAGAGAGTTTACATTTGTTTGATAGCCCTCTCCTCCTAATGGCGGTCTTTCCATAGGGGCGGCTCCATCTAACGGAATAACTCTACCTAACCAAAATCAAATACTAGGTGTGCCTAGGTCGTTGCATTTATAATGGTGATTCTCAAAACGTCTCTAAAACCATATTTCAAATCATATCGAAACTTATGTCAAAATATGTACCATCAAAACTCAATTGAAAATCTACTACTTAATCATAAGTAAATCCAAGTCCAAATGCAATCCAAATTGAATACATATTAATATCAAAATCTTCCAAAAACACAAATTTCAAAACCATGCTTTACAACATTTTAAAACTAATGAAAATAGTTTCATGAACATGTCAAAAATAGAAATCATCACAACAACTTATTTTCAGGAACATATCAAAACTAGTGCACAAAATATGTGAAGTAAATTCTCCATTTCAAAGGCAATACTTAATAAATCATAAGTAGCCTCAAAGAGTATATATTAATATCGATGACTTTGAAAATAAATAACGATGACAAGAAAAATGTTCAAAGGTTGTGTTTTTGTGTTTAAATAAATACTTTGATATCGAAATAAGCAAAATACTTTAGCATGCAACTTCTTCTCCTTCAACGAAACAAACATCACAAGCTTCGCTACCCAAAGACATCACCACTTGCCCTGCCTACCCGATCCTCCATCTTAGAGATTGTTACGATTTTGGTTAGAGAATTAATGTTAACTCCAAAAAATAACATCTAGTCCATTCCGAAAATCACGTCCAAAAGTTCCAAAGACAAACACACTAAGTCTAACTCAAAATCCACATTAACAAAATTAACAAGACACTTAATATACAACAAGAGAAATAAAATAATGCATCGCATCCGAATCAATAATAGCAATCAAAGGAGTGTTGTTAAATAAGCAAATACCTCTAATTAAGTCGTCCGGCTCCGGTCCTCCCCTCGGCGTTCAAAGCAAACACCTTTCCACCTGACTTCTCCTTCTTGGTTTTGTGCACTTGGCACCGATGGGTTCAGCTCCTCCTCAAATGTAGCACACCACCTCCTTGCTTTTGCACTCAAAAGATTTATGTCCCGCTTTACCACACTTGTAACAAGTCTCATCCTTCTTGCATTTATTAGCATAATGTCTGAAGCCTCCACACTTATAGCACTTTAGTTCTCCCCTACTTGGCTTTGAACCACCACCAAAGTCCTTCTCCTTTCTGTTACCTCCACCATAAGGATTTCCACAATCATGTCCCTTTCTCTTCCTATCATTCACCATCTTATAGTACCTAGTCTTTGCCTTACTCGCATCGTCAAAAATACGTCATTTATTCACCAAGGTCACAAAGTCCTGAATCTCATGAAATTAACCATACTGATAAGTCTCTGAACGAACACTGCTTTCAAACTTAATGCACTTTGATGCCTTCACACCTTCCGCATTGATATATGGGCAAAATCGAGATAGCTCCTAAAATTTCACCGCATACTCATCCACAGACATACTACCCTACTTAAGCTCCAAGAGCTCTATCTCCTTCTAGCTCCTTAAGTGAGCTGGAAAGTATTTCCTCATAAACTCCTCCTTAAACATTGCCCAAGTTACTGCAACACCACCAACTTCCAACCTCCGCCTAGAATTCATCCACCAGAATTATGCTTCTTTCGCCAACATGTGAGTAGCCAACCTCCCCTTCTAGTCTTCGGTAGTCACCATATTCCTCGATCACCTGCAACCAAGTCTGAGCTCCCTGTGGATCATATCTCCCCTTAAAAGTTGGAGGATGGTTTCGCCTTAAACGGTCCAACCTCAACTCCTCTGCTCCATCCTAGGCATGCTGCCCTTGTGTGGCATTCGCATTAGCAATAATGATTTCGTCTAGAATTTGTCTACCTTTAAAAAAAGTCAAATGAGATTCTAAAATGAGACTACCAATAACGTTACGAAGTTTGTTTGCAAGCACCTTCGCCAAAACTTTGTACAAACAACACAAATGATATTGGATGAAAATTTGCTAACCATTGAGGGTTCTCCATTTTATGAATTAAAACAATAAAGGTAGAATTCATCTCTTTAGCATATCTTCCATTTTTCTGAAACTAAAAAAGAAACCTCATGAAATCCTACTTAATGTCACTCCAAAAATCTTTGATAAAATCAAAACTAATTCCATCAGGTCCAAACCTTTTAAAACTATCAAAGTTCCACACCTTCTGTTTAACCTCATCTTCAATGAACAATCTAATCAGATCTAGACTATATAACATGCAAAGACACTTGAAAATTAAGTCTTCTACACAAGGCCTCTCCATCTTATGACTTTTGAAATGATTTTCAAAGTGAGAGCTCCACTCTTAAGATAACAAGAACCTATCAAACCTACTCTTAGACCGCCCATCACTATGATTCCAGGTAAACTTCTAGAAGCACAACAAAAGAAGATCTGCTAACACATATTATCCTCAATAAACGAATTAAAATGATTATAAATCGCTTGTCAAGAACCACCAACTGTAGATTTCCTTTCCTCCTTGATAAGTGCCATACTACATTATTTTCTCTAACACTTGTCGAATAATTTTGCAAGTAATTAAGTAAAAAATTCCCAATTAAATGTAAATATAGTTTCTATAACACAATAGGCCAGAAAAGCTATTATGTTCTATTTCCCATATATTTTTGTAGGTTTTTAACATGATTACACAGGAATGGGGCAACGCGATGCAAGTACACTCATTGGAAGCTAAGCTAGGACTTGTCAAAGGAATTTGGAGAAATCATTATTCTCTAGATGAGCTACAACAAAGTAATAGCGACCAAAAAGAGAGAGATCCAAGGAGAATTTCTAAATTCTATTAGCTAGGTGAGAAACTGTTAGATAGTTGAACTAAGGCAATTTCAAAAAAGAACAAAGGACAGTTGGATTTTCAATCTAAATAAGAAGGCTTCATTCACTAGGCGAGCACCACTTCGCCTAACTAATGTACTTTTCAAACTCTATAAATAGGAGCGTTGTAAGAATTTAGTTTGCAACATTGCGGTTACCGTCTCTGACTCTAGTGAACATATGGCGGTTTCCCAAGAACATTTTCTCTCAAGGATAGATAAATTAAAATGTTTTTCGAGGAATTCAAGCTGCGTTCGATTCAAATGATCAATTGGTCATGTACAATTGGTCGTCTTAACGCCTCAGTAGAAAAATTGTTTCTTTTACGACAGTTAACTACTTCATGTGTAGTTAAATATTTTTGTGTATGTCAAATTTCACTCAAAGAATAGAAAATTCTTCCTGCGGGCTAAAATTATGAATTGAAAAAATTTCATTGAGGAGAATTAGAAAAAAAAATAACTATTTCAATTTATCGAAGGAAATGCTAGCTAGAGCACAACTTTTTAATGTTATGGTGAGGCCTACATTATTCTTTGATAAATTGAGGGTAATTTACCTGTAATGACATGTAAGATTTAATTCTGAAATAATGGAGATGAAGATCATATAATCCTTTTATAACAATAATGTTCATCCTTGCATAAATATTTATATTCCTTATAATGTTTTCATTCTTTTGCATTCCCAGGATAATTTTGTCTTCGTGGACTCTCCTTTGTTGAAATATCAATTAGGCTCAAGGCAGAGACAGTCCCGGACTTATGTTATATCCTTCAAAGTGATATTCCCTGCTCAAACACCTGACGTAGAATATACTTGAGCTAGGTTCAGAAAACCTGTGAAAAATCCATATTTTCCCTTGTTATTCAGTAACAATATTGCAGTTTGGGTCCAGTCCTTGTAATTTTTTCATTGAAACGCTGAAATTCGACCTTGAGAGCATTGGAGGAATCCATCACGGCCGTAAAAATTGGACAAACCACCACTCAAATACCCATTCAGCTCATCGTCACCCAAAAATTGTTTTCGCCACATAGGCCACTGCCAGTCACATCTATGATCTATCCACTTATGTCCATAGATCATGATTTGCATCCTCCTTGTCTTTTGTACTAAATCCCTTCATGAATGACCATGGCTGCATCGTGCACACTGACTTGAAAGAACATAAGTGCCCATCTGAAACTCTATTCAGCAACGATTGCGTAGTACTGCATGCGCTTGTGCTTAGACCGTTACTTGCCCAACATCAGACATCCCAACCAAACACTGTATAACTGGTCGTGATTCATGCTGGAAAACCTATCATTGGATAAAGTTGGGTTGTATCTATGATTGGATGGTCTTTTGTATTGAGAAAAAACTAGGGATGTACCCTTAATTATTCAAAACATAGGAACAAGAGTAAATTTTTTAAAGAACTATTCCAGAAACAAATGAAATGATCGCTTTTATCACTTTTGTTATCAGCAGATCCCCAGACAGACTGACTACTCTTCTTTTATCAAATAAATTAAATTAATATTATTTCATTTGTTGGGGATCTGCTGGTAACAAAAGTGATAAAAGCGATCATTTCATTTGTTTCTGGAATAGTTCTTTAAAAAATTTACTCTTGTTATGTTCCTATGTTTTGAATAATTAAGGGTAGTCTTGCTTGGGCTGGTTTAATGGTAGTTTTTACATTTTTCCTTTCCCTTGTAGTATGAGTAAGAAGTGGACTCTAAAAGGACTACTAATTGAGTTAAGTGATCAAAATGTCTCAATTATTTTATTTTATAGCTAAGTTCTTCCATTTTTTAACTATTGAATTTTGTTATTTTATTAATATAACTAAATACTAATTAATGAAATGCAATTCGATACTTCATTTCGAAACTCTATTGTATTCCAATGGTGGAATATAATATTGAAAAAAATAATACTCTTTAAATCAAACAAATATTTGAATTGTTCCCATCTTATTGTTCCGGGAATACAGATAATTGGAAACGGATTACTACTCCAAACTTAATTCTTTTTAAGATTTATATTTCGATGAACTGGTTATCACCAATCTTTTCTAAATATGAAAATCTTTTTCATCGAATCCCCTGATCAGTTGTCAATTATTTAATCAATTTAATCAATTCATTTTTTTGGAATGCTAAAAATAAAAAGATTTTTTTTTTATCGGGATTATGAAAAGAATGTGAAATCTAAAAATTCAAATAATAAGAATAAAAATGTATTTTTGATTATTTCAGATTGATTGGAACCAATACAAATATAATAGATTAGATCAAACAAAGAAAAAATGTGGACACTATGGAATTGACATTGACATTCCATAGATATCTATAGATATACCCATATGAAAAGAAATATTTAAATTGGTCCATCCATATTATATTAAACTTTTTTTTTTTAAGTAAAACATTCCATTTTTACCATACCATAAAAAATAATATACCATAATAAATAGTATAGTAGAAAGAAATAGATTTGATTTCTTTCTACTATACTATATGGATTTCATAGAATTCTGCCGATTGTAGTCTGATCATTTTATTTAAAAGAAAGACCCGAAATGAAAACCCTTTTTTCTTTATTCAATCATTGTCATCGCATTGATAAGAAATCAGAAGTCATGTTTAATTAAAATTAGTCACTTTGACTTACCGTTTTTACGTAAATTATAAGTAAAAAGGCAATAGGAACTAGAATGAAGAGTGCAGTAGCTATAAATGCGAGAATATTGACTTCCATAATCACTATGTTTTCTTTCTCTTTTATTTCTAATAAATACTTCGGGATTTAATCCCATAGAAATGAATAATCTTTCGTCAGTAAATTCAGTGGTATAAATTTTATCTCAATGATATAAAATCGAATCAATATCACGAATAACAATATCTGAGCTATCAAATCAATTCATCGTCGAGAATTAAATAGTATAACATAGGAAGATCTTTTATCCATACCAACAAAAAAAAAAAAAAATTACTTTCTGATGCAATGAAAAATTCCTTTTTCTTTCTTCGTCCGAACCTTTACCTTAAACTAAAAAAGAAAAAAGGAATCCATGTTAGAAATGAGATTTTTTTTCTTTTTATTCCCTTTCAATTCACATACGAAATCAATTGATATTTTTTGGATTTGTATCCATCGGGACTAACAGGACTCGAACCCGCAGCTTCCACCTTGACAGGGCGGTGCTCTGACCAATTGAACTACAATCCCAGGGAAAAAGTTGTATAGCATACATATTCTTACTATTTCATTCAAACCCTTTGTTTTTCTATTTTAGATTCGAACCCCTGTACTGTAACTGAAAGAGGCAGACTTATATATTGATATTTTTATGGGTCTGCACTTTAGCGAGATCAACACGGATTATTCGCAATCCGTTCCTTATTGCTAACTTGATTAAAAAATCAATGAATCAAGGAAACAAAAAAGACTCTTTTTTTACTTGAATGCTTTCCTAAGACTTTATATTTTAAAATCCCGATAGGAATTTTTCAAAATTCGAATTTGTGGAAAAAATAAATAGCACTCGAGATTTTATTCTTCTGTATAGGAGTCCATTGATGATTTTCAGAGAACACCAAATGGGTTATATCATTGCATGGTGGATCAGTAAAAATTTTGGCCGAGCTGGATTTGAACCAGCGTAGACATATTGCCAACGAATTTACAGTCCGTCCCCATTAACCGCTCGGGCATCGACCCAGGAAGAATCAATTTTAGTCTTTATTGATCCTTGATCAATTTCCTTTTGTAGTACCCTACCCCTAGGGGAAGTCGAATCCCCGTTGCCTCCTTGAAAGAGAGATGTCGTAAACCACTAGACGATGGGGGCATACTTGCTTGACCTCCATTCTACTATGTTTGTACATAGTATGAACAATTTTTTGAAATTGTCAATATAATGATATGATTTGATCAGAAGGATCTTTCAGAATTCCTTAAAATTTAGATTTCGAAATTGTTCATTCCAATCACCACTCTATAAAACTATAAAAAAAATAATAATCTATCTTAAAAAAATAATGTGAAAGAAAACAAAAGAAAGAGAGAATCTTTTCAGGGAATGATTGATTTTATGGAACAGGCGCGGCATTAACACCTCATTTCTTTCAAAGTGTTAAGAAGATTGAATTAGTGGGTACATGTATCAATGAAATGAATTTTGTGTTATGATGAAGATGATTTCAATTCGAATCAGTTTTGAAAAAATCCATTCCATTGATATTTTTCAAATCCAAATTCAAAAAATCCTTTTTTTAACTATACTTACTAGGTAAATCCAATTTATTGTTCATTAAAAAGTTGCTATGTAAAAAAAAAAAATATATTCTATATATATAATTTATATATAATTTGAGTATATGCAGTAACAAATAGATGTACTAAACTCATATCCATATTGGATGGTTCCTTATTCGGGAATTGACTTAAATGGAGCCCCTTTAACTCAGTGGTAGAGTAACGCCATGGTAAGGCGTAAGTCATCGGTTCAAATCCGATAAGGGGCTTTTTTTGTCAATAAATGACAACAGTAGTATTCCGATTTGAAGGAAGAATAGAGATATTCTTGATATTTGTAAGAAGTTTCTCTTTGTAAAAAAAAAAAACTAAGGAATAGTTGAATTTCATTAAAAAATCGAGTTTTTATTCTATTAAATTATTGTTATCATTCGAATGAATTCGAATAGAGTAAACTCATTCTAGTTAGAAAGTGAAAGAGTATTCTTTTCTATATATATTAGACTGTGATATTTCCTTTAATTTTAGATTGTGATATTTCCTTTAATTATAAGATATTCCTATCCTATTTTCTATTATTCCAATCAAAAAATAGGAAAGATTCTAAAAAAAAGTAAGTGGACCTAACCTATTGAATCATAACTATATCCACTATTCTGATATTCAAATTGGATAGAAATGAAATTGGAACAGTGGATCTTTTTTGTTTTTAATATCTCTTTAGTTCGGACTCCGCAAGAATCTGTCAATATTTCGGATTAAATCTTATTGTTCCTAGGGAATAAATTGATACTCCTCTTCTCCATGCAGAAGGGTTTATTCTATTCTAAGTTCCAACATATAAGTGATTTTACTTTAAAAATATCTTTATTTCCGAATACAAGAAAATATTAAATTAAATTTCTATTACTTTTTTAAGATATAAGATATCTATAAAAAAATAGAAAAATCCATCAAATCATGACTTAGAGTATCAAATATTTAATTTTCATATCTATGCATACTAAATTTTTAAAGCAATTAATGGACGAAACTTTCACTTAGAATCTATTATTTTTAATAAAACTTCATACAATATTAAAAAATCTGATAGATAGATAAAAAAATATTTGAATTTCTTACCTCGATCTGCAAAAAAGGTATACTTTGTAATTTTTTTAATCTGAACGAAAGAAAAATACAATTAAAGAGAACAATAAAAGAAATTAAAGTAAAATAGAAAGTAAAAATAGGATTCTATAGTAGTTTCCTAGAAATACAAATTAGAAGAATATATAAAACTTTTTTTTTTATTTCACGAATAAGATTCAAGAATAATATTATTTAATATTATTTGATAAAAGAAGAGTAGTCTGTCTGGGGATCTGCTGGTAACAAAAGTGATAAAAACGATCATTTCATTTTGTATTGGATGGTCTTTTGTATTGGATAAAGTTTATGCAAACAGTTTTTTAACCGTTGCGGAGCCAAATTGACCGGGAGGAGGGATTTGCGATGATAAGACACTCACATACCATCCAGCAAAACAGACAGTAAACATGTACAACACCTAATATCAATATAAAAAAGAGGACATTCTTCTATATTAAAAGGAAAAATCTACTTATTCTTTCATTAATAATATCAATATACAAAGGCTACAATTTACAAATTAATTAATGACTAACTATCATTAATGAATAGCTATCGTATAGATTGAGCTATAAATTCTTCTTAAATATATGTAACGATCCAAAAAAAATGTCCTTAGGATTCTTGTTTCTCTCCTTAGTATTAAACCAAGCAAGATGTGGGACGTCTTTAACGAAAACCTCACATGTTTTTGCGATTAGCAATTCAGATTCAACACTAACTATCTGCATACCAAATATTTCAACATCAATATGGTTTAATTAAAAGTACTAATATAATACTCAATTAGCTTATACTCATTCACATGTGATAATTACAATTCAAACATATATCTACAAAGTGAAATTAAAATTAGCAAAAAGATCATGTGATGTTAGTTGTTACCTGAAATTTCTCTTGTTGATTTTTGGCATCATCTGTTGCTGATCACTGCATTCACGTTTCACATTCTCCCCCTGTTGTGATCTGACACTCTTCTTGGGACGTTCTTTCTTTCTCAGTTCTTTCTTTCTCACACCTTCGCCTGTTTCAGATGCGCGGCAACACAAATAGAAATAAAGCCTCTAGGTGTTTCATCATCAGGAGTAGCTATGGTTTCTTGATCATTATGAATGGATTCCTCCCCTGTGACTGCGACTGTGTTGTTGTTCTTGTCCAACATAATATACTAATTTGGTATTTCGTCGATTTGATTTGGCGATAAAGAAATAGTTTTGTTGATGGAGGTCTATGAAAAGGGAAGAAGAAAGGTATGTGAAGGCCATATAAACCCTCAAACACAATAAAATGAACATGTAACATGACGACTGCATATGAGAAGTACAATCCTGAGCAATATATTTATAGACTCATGAAATGGTTTAAAGATTAATAATGTAATTAATTGAACTATTTTTATTTTTATTTTTTGAGGAAATTTTTTAAGTCAAACATGCATTTAATGAAAGTGTAAAATCTGCGAATAATAAACATTTTTTAATCGAAACTTTTGACTATTTTTTTTTGGAAAAATATTGAGTCAAAATGTCATTAATTGAGCATTTTGACTTCTTTTTTTGGAAAAAATATCGAGTAAAATACTCACTCCGGTCTTATATATAAGAAACAATTCATATTTTAGATTTATTGAATAATTGATGCATATGGATTAGAATATAGACCGAATACATCAATTATTCAATGAATCTAAAAAGTCAATTGTTTTTTTTTTTATATATAGGACCGAAGTAAATATGTCTTTTATTGAAAGTGTAAAACTTTTGAAACGAATTAGATATATTATTTTAGTTTAATGACGGTGAGTTGATAGTTCAAAACATTTTTCACACAAAATATTTAAAATTGTCACGTCAACTAATTAATGTTTATAATTTATGTGTCAATTCTGAATACTTTGATTAACTGTGTGTACAAAGTTGTTTTGGATAGTCATCATCCCACTACGATTAAACTTTTTTTTTTCTTTCTAATTTGGTGATTGAACACGAATCAAATTTAAACTCTTAACATTTTTTTTTAATAAATTCAAAATAATTTAGGTACTTACTATAGATATACATATTGTGTATATTCTAAATTTATGTAGCTGAAACATCTCTTTTAATAGCAATATTGAGTATAAATGCACAACTCAATTGAAAGGTTAAGAGGAAGTTTTCACGACCCAAAATTCACAATTGTGATCGGTGCACAAACTAAAACATTCTAGTCCGAAAAATCTATTGACGAAACTTGACAAACTATATTTAAACAATTTTTAAATTGATTTTCACTTAAAATGATATCCACTGAAATTTCGACAAAGTATCATTTGTATTTTTGAATATTTTTCAAGATTTTAATTATGTTTATCAACTTGTATTTTCATTCAGAATTTCAAAGACATATTTGCATAGGTATACATCTCAAAATAAAACACTCCTAGATTCCAAATAGATGGAGATACTTTGAATCAACATATATATACATAAACAATAAAGACATCCATGAAGGAAGCCTACCAAAAAGAGTGGCATCGCCAAACTTCAAATATACTAGTAGCTTTCTACTTAGCTGCTTGGGAATCTAAAAAAATATACAAAATAAAAGATTAAGTCACAAGGACATAGTGAGAGACAACAACCACCATCAACTAAAAGGGAAACGCACAAGGGCACCGATAATTACTTTTCTCAAATCTAATGTTCATTTACAAAACTAATAACCGTACAAAATTCTAGTAATCCACAACTGTTTATAAACATGGAAATTCACACATTTTAAATATTTCCAATCAAATAAGCATACTTCAACGAAAATCCAATATCGTAATGAGGTGAAAATAAAATCAAATCCCATAATATATTACAAGCCTTTAAAAATATACTGTCGAAAATCATAATAAAAATCTTTAAAAACATATTGCCGAAAATCTAAATAAAAGTCTTTATAGAAAATATAGAAAAGTCCACTTAGTGAAAATAACCAAAATGGGTGAATCGTGAACTTGCTCCATCTCGTTGATAGTTCTTTCCTACTATGAATGGCCTTTCTCATAGTGGTAGCTCCATCTAACAGATAACTCTTTTCTCTCTACTCAAAACAAATTGTAAAACATTTTCAATTAGAGAGTTTACATCTGTTTGATAGCTCTCTCCACCTAATGGCGGCCTTTCCATAGGGGCGGCTCCATCTATCGGAATAACTCTACCTAACCGAAATCAAATACTAGATGTGCCTAGGTCGTCGCATTTATAATGGTGATTCTCAAAACGTCCCATAAAAATTTATTCATTGAAGCATTGGACGAATCCGTCACGACCATAAAAATTGGACAAACCACCACTAAAATACCCATTCAGGTCACCGCCACAAAAAAAACTGTTTTCGCCATATATTTTGACATCTTGGTTATGCCAATCATATGTCATTTATGTGCTTCATTATGTATGTCATGGATTAGTTTTCAATCTGACAGGTGTTGTTGTACTTTGCTATGCTGACTTTCATAAATTAGGCTCTAAAACTGTTTTCGCCACCTCAGCCACCGCCAATCACATCTATCCATCCACTAGACCACCACCAAGGCTTCCGTTATTGGCCTTAAACTTTTGGGCCATAAATTGTTTCCAAAACATCATTGCATCCCTCTTTGTTCATCTTGACAATCTGACATACCAATAAGTTCATAGATCACGGCTTGCATCCTCCTTGTCTTTTGTACTAAATCCCTTCATGAATGAGCATAGCTGCATTGTGGACACTAACTTGAAAGAACATAAGTGCCCATCTGAAACTCTATTCAGCAACGATTGTGTAGTACTGCATGCGCTTGTGCTTAGACCGTTACTTGCCCAATATCAGACATCCCGACCAAACACTGTATAACTGGTCGTGATTCATGCTGGAAAACCTATCATTGGAATTGGATAAAGTTGGGTTGTATCTATGATTGGATGGTCTTTTGTATTGAGAAAAAACTAGGGATGTACCCTTAATTATTCAAAACATAGGAACAAGAGTAAATATAGCTGGAATATCGCACGAGTTGGATAAAGTTTATGCAAACAGTTTTTTAACCGCTGCGGAGCAAAATTGACCGGGAGGAGGGATTTGCGATGATAATACACTCACATACCATCCAGCAAAACAGACAGTAAACATCACAACACCTAATATCAATATAAAAAAGAGGACATTCTTCTCTATTAAAAGGAAAAATCGACTTATTCTTTCATTAATAATATCAATATTCAAAGGCTACAATTTACAAATTCATTAATGACTAACTATCATTAATGAATAGCTATCGTATAGATTGAGCTATAAATTCTTCTTAAATATATGTAACGATCCAAAAAAATGTCCTTAGTATTCTTGTTTCTCCCCTTAGTATTAAACCAAGCAAGATGTGGGACCTCTTTAAGGAAAACCTCGCATGTTTTTGCGATTAGCAATTGAGATTCAACACTAACTATCTGCATACCAAATATTTCAAATCAATAGGGTTTAAAAGTACTAATATAAGTACTCAATTAGCTTATACTCACTCACATGTGATAATTACAATTTTTAAAAAATAATAACAATACTTTCAACATAATATTTAGAAGGTTTAAATACAATTTTGATCCCACTATTTTTAAATTTGATAACTTTTTATACCCCAATTTCTAAAACTAAGTTTCTGATCCCCTATTTATAAAGTCAACGGAAATTTCTGATCCCCCGCCTCTTTAGATGACATGGCGTGCTCATTGATTACATGGATCCTACTTGATATTGCCTACATGTAACTCCAAGCACTGCGAAACAGTAAAAAAATTAAAATACAACATGTAACTCCAAGCTCAAACACATATCTACAAAGTGAAATTAAAATTAGCAAAAATATCATATCTTTTTAAACAGCAAATTTTATTTAAAAATCAGATCCCTACTCAAGACGATCAGAGACATGTGATTCAGATAATATTAACTAAAGTGATTCTTCCTTAAATTTTCACAGACATGTATATTGGCAGGTAGATGTAACTAGCTATTAAGTTTCACATTCCCATTTTGATCGTCAAGACCTTCTTTTCCAACCCCATATATATAAACCTGCATCACAAAATTAAAAACGAGCTCAAAAATGTATGTGTCGTCAAGATTGATGTCATTATTACGAACAAAGGCCATGCATCCCCCACAAAAGATGTGTGTTTCTCCCGCATGAGAACCTATGACGGAATTCTCATGCGGGAGCAACACACACCTTTTGTGGGATGGATGGCTTTTGTTCGTGATAATGGCATCAATCTTGACGACACATGCATTTTTGAGCTCGTTTCTAATTTTGTGATGCAGATTTATATATTTGGGGTTGAAAATGAAGGTCTTGACGATCAAAATGGGAATGTAAAACTTAATAGCTGGTTACATCTACCTGCCAATATACATGTATAAGAACATCAAATATACATGTTTGTGAAATTTCAAGGAAGAATAACTACCTTGAGAAATAACATCAAATAACATAAAAACTGCATATGAGAAGTACAATCTTGAAATATATTTATAGACTCATGCTATGGTTTAAAGATTAATAATGTAAGTAAACTATTTTTATTTATTTTTTGTGAAAAAAATTTGAGTCAAATATGCATTTATTGAAAGTTTAAAACTTGTGAATAATAAACATTTTTGAATTGAGAATTTTGACTTTTTTTTTTTTGGAAAAAATATTGAGTCAAATATGTCAGTAATTGAGCATTTTGACTTTTTTTTTGGAAAAAATATTGAGTCAAATGTGTCATTAATTGAGCATTTGACTTTTTTATGGAAAAATATTGTGTCAAATGTGTCGTTTATTAAAAGTGTAAAACTTTTTGATACGAATCATATATATTTTTTAGTTTAATAATGGTGAGTTTACAGACCAAAATATCTTTGCACCCAAAATAAATCAAAACATTTAAAATTGTCACATCAATTAATGTTTTTAATATATGTGACAATTCTGAATATTTTGATTAGTTGTGTGTGCAAAGTTGTTTAGGACCATCAACTTACCATGATTAAACTCGTTTTTTTTTTTTTTTTTGAGTTGACACGAATCAAATTTAAACTCTTAAATTTTTTTAATAAATTTATGTATTATATATATATATATATATATGAGACAGGATTCGTTGACACTAGATGTCAATGAATTCATTGACACTAAATCCCAACCATCAATTTTGTCTAATCCAATGGTCCATAATTATTGGTTCAATTAACTTATGTATCTTTTGTTTTTAATCTCACCTGATCCCATGCCCGTTGTTCTGCCTCATCTTCTCCAACACACATTAAATAACCAACCCATCCAATATCGATCAATGTTAACCCATCCAAAATTTAGAAACACAATTTCCATGTTAATTTCACCGATCAAAGAAATTTAGAAATTGATCATAACTCAATTTCAAAAATAATTCTTCCGCCTGAGTTTCAAGAACTCAATTTAAAAAAAAAAATTGCCTGAATTTTAAAGAACTCAAGAACACAATTAAAAGCAATCTTTGTTGCTCACAAATCTAAATTTTAAAAGTCAATTTTCACACCTAAAGTTCCACCAATCAAAGCGAAGCCATCGAAAATTCCATGAATTCACTAGCTTCCTCTAATTCCAATCGATTTCATGAATAATAGATAAATTAATTGACTGTTTACTAAATAGATTAATAATGTATTTTCCAATGTAAGCAAATAGATTATTTGTAAGAAACTATTGTCCATTTAATTTGTTTATTACTATTGTCTTAATAATTTTTACCGTTGAAAAGTTTTCTCTATAACTATTATTGAGACGGTAAGCATCAAACCAAAATAAATAAATCCATCAATCATGTATTGATATTTTTACTTTATTATTTATATTAATTTTTGACAACTGAATTTATTTAGGGTAGCTCAATGTTTATTATTTGAGGTAGCTGGATATAATTATATACCAGCAAATTGAAGAAAAGTATATATTTTGGGGTAGCCAAACTTGGTCATGATGGGTTACGCCCCTGCATCTATATGAGAAATAAATCAAGGAATGGATGTGGTGGAGAGTAGCGCATTGTCCAGAAAAAACAATTGAGCATCATTGAGTTTCTTTTTTGGTGAACAAACATAATTGGGATTTTAAATTGTCATCAAAAGTAATTACGTAAGGATACATTAGCGTGAGTCAATTTAGAGAATATTATTAGCCTTTGATTAAAATAGATTGGCGGTTGAGATTTGGTGTCAACGAATTCGTTGATACCGGGTGTCAACGGATCCTGACTCTATATATATATAAAGCTTAGTTTCTCTTTTGGTCCCTTAAGTTATTATTTGGTATCGCTTTGGTCCCTTAAATAAAAAAAAGACCGTTTGAGTACGTATGCCCTCACTTAATGTTTTTTTTTATTTTATTTGACATAAGGGACGAAAACAGGTAACATTGATATAAACAAAGTACTCAAACAGTCTTTTTTTACAATGGATGAAAGCGATACCAAATAATAACTTAAGGGACCAAAAAAGCAATTAAGCCTATATATATATATATATATATTGTGTATATTCTAACTTTAGGTATTCCCACTGTCAGAAACTCGAATATCTCTTTGCTTGGTATACACATTCGGGACATCTTACACCAACCGCAAAAGCTGTAGGTTCAACTGTTGAGGAGCAAATAATTGAATGACACTCATATTCTTCATACTTCCTTTAAGCCTGGAAATTCCTGCATTTGGTGAGCTATAGTGAAGGCAAAGGAAATTTTGGGGCCAAGGTTCTTATTTAGAGTCGGGAAAGGCCAAATATACTTTTGGTGATAAATAAATTGATAATGTTTATCTTTGAAAAGATGTGCCATATGTTAATATAAGAAACACAAACCTTCGCCTTTGTGATTTATGAGAAAATGGTGTCTGGAACTTCAACAACTTCTAGACTCAACTTCCTCCTTTTTCCCTAGATTGTATTCGTAGTATTACCATCCACAATTAAATTGATGATAAACTCATTTGGAGTGCTTCCCCTAATAGTATTTATATGGCCAGTCATGGATATAAGTGGTTGAATCGGGATTCAATTCATAATTTTGCACCACCTACTTGCTGAAACTGGTTTTGGCACCTACAAGTTACTGAAAACCTTAAACACTTTTGTTGGTTGGTGATGCATGGTAGTCTTCCTACTAATGCATTCAAAGGTTTCTGCCATCTTACTTCTAATAATTCTTGTCATAGGTGTGGTGCAGCTGTTGAGAGTGACATGCATACTCTTCGTGATTGCCTTAGTGCAATGTCTATTTGGAAGTATTTTCATCACAGTTATCCTAACAAATTTTACTTACAAGATTGTCAAATTTGGTTTGAGATTGGTACTATGTTCATAGTAACATGTTTTGAGATTTGGCGGAATAGAAATAATGAGATTTTTCAAGATGTGAAGAAAGACACTTTGGCTTCAGTGAATAATATATTCTCGTATCATTCATCAATGGTCCAAGCTCTTGGTCCTATTCTTATGCAATGTGTGACCGGTCATGTTCATTGGCACCCCCCTATTGAAGGTATTATTAAAGTTAATGTGGATGGCTATTCTTTTGGCAATCTTGGTAATGCATATTATGGCGGTCTTTTGAGAAACGATTTGGGAATTCGGATTCAATGTTTTTCTGGAACTTGTGGTAGAGCTTAAAATTCATTGGCTGAACTAATAGCTATTTTGAAATGTTTCAGTCAGCTTTGGATCTAATTAATGATACTAAATAGAATGACTTTCATCCTCATGCAAGTTTGCTTACTCTCACCAGGAAGCTTTGTGCTCTTTCTTTCGTGATCTCCTTTAATGATACTTTGCAAAAAGAAAATGAATGCGCTGATTAATTAGTTGGCTAAGTTTTGTGTTATTAACATCGACTTCTTGAAGTGGTGGATTTCCCCGCTTCCATAGAAATCAGCCTTTTAGAGACCGAATATTAGGTCGCTATATCATCAAAACCGGTCACTAAATAGTTTCATGACGGAAATAGTAACCAAAAAAAGAGTTGCTAATCCAATACTCGCAAATCCTTTGCGACCAACAAAAATTCAGCGACTGCTTTTGTGACTGCTGTTGGAGGCTAATTTAGAGACTGAATCTAAAGTCTGATTTTGCAACTGCTCTTTGCTGAACAAATTCGCAACCGATTCTAGTGACTAATTTAGTGATTATTTTGAACTGAATTTCTTTACCATTAGCGACTAATGCGGGTCACTATTTCGGGCTCTTAATGCTGAATTTATTGATTAAAAATCTTCATTAACGGTCCAATGCATTGTGAAAACACTTTTAAATCATATTTAATATCTCTCAAATATTTCATACACACCAAAGATGTTTGAACATTTTTTTAAGAAAAGGCAAGTACAAATTTATTAATCAGTTATAATTAAGGAAACATAGTGCCATCAACACATAGTACATAGTTGTTACAAACTAAAGCCAAGAAGGAACAAATAGCATGTAACAAAACACCTAATGTCATAGCACATAATGGAACTAGCCTACAACTAGAAAGAAAATATACTAAGGATCTGTTTGGGAAACCCAAAAAAAGAGCTTTTAGCTTATAAGTTCGTTTGACAAAAAAAGCTCTGTTTGGTAACACTTTTTCACCATGAGCTTATAGCTTATTTCACGAGCTTATAAGCTATTTTTCAGAAGCTATTCCAAATAGCGTTTGAGCTTATAGCTTATAGCTTCTCACTTTTTCTTCAAATTTTACCTTTATTATTTCATTTAAATTGTACTTTTATCCATTATAATTTTTATAATAAGCTACGTAATAAAGACTATTATCCCTTTATTCCAATTTTTGTATATATATCAGCTGCTTTTTTTTTTTTTGTAAAAATATATACCTTCGTTTTTTTTTTTTTACGAAACAAAATACTATTATTCTTTTAGTGTTACTTTTATTTTTATTTTTATTTTTTTGAGGCAAGTGTTATTTTCTTTATTCTCTGTTATTAGTATTACTCTATTAGTGCTACCTTTTTTTTTGTTTTTGAGGTAAATGTTATTTTCTTTATAAAGTAGAAACACTTAAATGATAATAAATATAAGATAAAATTTTAGTGAATAAAATTTAATTTAATTTATAATACATAGGATATATTAAATTAATAAATTTAAAGTATTTTTTTAAAGAAAAATTAGTTTACAAAATTACAAATACTTAAATTAATGATATAATTTTTATTATGAATTAAGAATACCCTTTATGTCATTTTACATTTATCAGCTAGTTGAACCGCTATTTTTACCAAACACTTCAGTTAGTTTATCAGCTAAAAGCTATCAGCTAAAAGCTACCAGCTAACTTATCAGCTATCCGCTATTTTTACCAAACAGAGCCTTAAATTCCAAAATCCCTAATAATGGCAGAAACACCAAAGACCGAGAGAAATGCATGCTCATGTATCATTGAAGATTTACCAACATCATCACACATATTCAATTCAAAAAGTGCTCCCTCCATTTAAAGTTAATTCTGCACTAGAGTTCTGAAACATTCAAACCAACACTAGAAAAAGATCAACATCGGAACAACAGTGAATATTATCAAAGATGAGTGGTATTGTACCAATGAAGGCAACTTTATATCATGCTAAGTCATATAAAAGTATTAGTTTGGAACGTCTCTAGATGTATGCCCTTCATGGGTGTCAATAGTAAAACTTTAAGGGTTAATAGTACTTTACCCCCTGTAATATAGGTCATTTTCGGTTTTCCTCTTTGTAAATTTTTTTTTTTTGAATTTCATCCTTGTAATTTGAAGATTTTTTGGTTTTGGACCTTCATGGAAAATTTCACCCCTTGTAATTTGAGCAAATTTATGTTTACCCAATTGTAATTTGAGCAAATTTCGATTTATCCCCATTAATTTTAGCAAATTTCGGTTTACCCCCTGCCATATCTTCGATTTTGTACCGTCAAAATTCATGATGGTCCAAAACCAAAAATCTTCCAATTACAAAGACGAAATAAAAAAATAAAAAAAATTTATAGGGGATAAAATCGAAAATGACCTATATTACAGGAGGGTAAAACACTATTAACCCAAACTTTAACACTTAAAGGTACATTTGTAGTGGAGAATGATAACTGAACATGGTAAGTGAAGCAATGTTGCTTCTTTTTTTCTCCGTTTATTCCTACTATTTACATTACTTTATGCAATAATGCATGAGATTTCTAGAATAGGTTAAGAAAACACTAGACATCAATTCAGAGTTTGGAAAATTCTTGAGTAGGATTAAACAATTAGATGAAGATACATAATCAAGACTCTAAATTCTTAATATTATACTCATATGTATTACTTGCACACATAATGCATAGTTTCTAAAATCACAAGAGCCAAAAGATATCATTGATTATTACAAGGCATACAACAGTGACATTTCTAATGGAAGGCATGTATTTCCTCCTAGCTAATTCATTAGGATAAACATAAAACATTTACAATTGTAGTTCAAATTCTGGAAAATTCTAAATTGATTTCTTAAACTACGCGATTAAATTTAAATTTTGCAAGAAGCAAAATACCAGTTTCTTCTTGTAGAATGTAATCTATGGAGCAACGATTTTCTTCTCATTGAATATGGAAATATTGTTTCACTTAAATAATAGTATCACATAGGTCTTATATTAAGAAACCAACTCCAATTATGTAATCTATAGGACTTACAAAAAATGATAAGGTTAACAATAATCTCTTTTCGAGCAAGAGAGAGCTCCAGAAATTAAAAAGGAAATAAAGGGAGCAAAAAAAGAAAATATGTTTAATTAAATGTATTAGTCACTGCTCTATGCATACATCGTAGTATATATGATAGTTTTGCTGCCTAGAAACTGTAAGAGTTTGTTACCTAGCATACAATACAATTTGTGTGCCCAAGAACCATAACGTTTGTTTTCAGGAAGCAAAATTTGTTCCCTGGAACAACTTTCCCAGGGAACCATATTGAGAATTTTACCATGTCCAACTCACAACAATAATTGTAGTGCTGTTTTTTGTGTTTTTGGTCTAGTATTTAATTTTGACACGTCTTTTAAAATTTTGTCTTCTATATGTTCTTTGCACAAATGCTTGCAATATATGCATAAAATTTTCTAGAATTGCTCTATAAATAAAGGAAAATATTAATAAGTGCTCTAAGGATATTGTTTAAGCATATAAAAGTAGCAACTTTCGTATTGTAAATTGTAATTATGACTTTAACAAGTGTTTGACTTATATTTTCAAGACATAATTTTTTTTTGTGGGTTTCTTAAACAATGCCCTTAAGGTACTTGTTAACAAGACCATAAATAAATACAGTTATGCTACTTAGTTGTTAATCCAACATCTTCTCTCTTACTAAGCATTACAAACTATAGTTTTGATATCCTGCTTTTCTGTTACGAACAATATGTCCAGCAAATGAGAGCTTGATATAAATCTGTTGTGTAATGTCTTCAAATTGCAAAGTTGGGAAGCAGAGAAATCGTGATTAGATTTGGCAATCGTGACACGATTTTGGGAAATCGTGACACGATTTTTTGGCTTGCTGGGCAAGATTTTCAGGATAAGGTTGGTCGTACCTTGGATCGTACGCATAAATCGTGGCACGATTGGGGAAAAACGTGGCACGATTTTGACGCAGAAGACCGCTATAAAAGTGTTCTTTGCAGATTTTGAAGGTGAGCTTGAAGAGAGAGAAACTTGGGAAATCAAAGGAAGCAACTTTAGGGTTTAGGGTCTTTGATTAGAGTTCTCTTGGGTTGGAAAACATGGTAAATACCTTGGTGAGTGAAAATCATTGAGTGTCTTGTTCATTGGTGAGATTGGGGAAAAAGGGTAGAAATTAGGGTTGTTCTTTGTGAACTTGTCAAAGCTAATTTCTTGTAACCCTTTTGTATCTCTTTGTAAGAACTCATTGATAGTGGATTGGAGAGTTCAATCTCTCCTCCAGAGTAGGTCAAGTTTGGACCGAACTGGGTGAACAATATTTGGTGTGTTTGTTTCTCTCTTCTCTCCCTTTTATCTTGTGCTTGTGTTTTGTGCTTTTCACTTTGATTCCTAGATTAGATCTAGGTGCTGTTATTGTTGATTATTGCTTGTGTTCACTTTGATATTGGTTACTACTTTCCTTTGCTCCACACATCATAGTTCGTATTGGTGTGACTTTGAGAACGGAATTCACAACAAAATCATTATATCTTTACTAAGTTATCATTTATTTCACTATTAATTACTTTGTTTGCTATTCTTTTAACCTTTTTAATGGTGAAATAATTGTTATTTGAGGGAATGGGGTTTCAAAGATAACTCACGTTTCCGATAGTGTTGGTAGAAAGATTGATTTTCAAGTGAAGGTTCGGGTGATTATTCATTGGACTACACAAGGTCGTGTCAATCCTGCAGAGGAAGCATACACCTAATTTTGCTTGAATGAAAGGTATTAGCTTTAATTGATTCTGCGGTTGTTGAAAAAGTCATGCAAGTATTAGGAACAGTGGCGAAGTCAAGAATTTTATATGGTGCGCAAAATTTTAACTTCAAATTCACATGTGACATAATATATAAATAGTTATAAATCGAAATTAAATAGGCTCGTTATTTTGTCAACAAAGTATAATTTGAAATAAGAGATATGAAATATAATCTGACAATAGTGTGCTAAATAAAATTAGGAGGTAAATGTCCTTTTCGAGACCTCTTCGCGGTTAATATGTTCTAATAATATCAACATAATCAAGTGACTTGAATATCTTCCGCTCGGTGTAACATATCATATCATCAAGTCATTGAGCCACACATTATTGATCTTGTTGGTAACAATTTTTTCTCACGAGCTTATAAGATTATTTTACTAACTTATTGACATGGGTTGACAACTGGTGGACTTCGAACTTTTGTTGTTAATTTTATAAATTATTCATTTTTAGAATTTATAGTAGAATAGAAAATAGAAAAATAAAAATAAAACTCTGATAAGTTTTAGTGACAACCGCAACCGTAGGTAGAGGTCCTTAATGTTTTAAAATGGTATCCTTAAAATTACCTACAGTTTTGTCCGTAGGTAAAGGTGGAAAACGTGCAATTACAACCATTTGACAATGACATACGGGCACATTTCCGATGCTAGTTGTTGAGAAAAATGCACGGCCAATGTCCTATGGATATTTAGCTACAAAAATTAACCCTATAGTGATGGATTTTGGTTGTCATTACAGGTCAAATTTTTTATAGTGATACAAAGAAAGTATCAGTTGAGTTCAAATATTGACCAGACTTGCAGGAAGGTAAAACCGCCCCTAGTTAGGAACTATAGGTTATGTTGAGAGTTACTTCAAAAAAAGATTGGAAGATATTCGTAACTTGCCATAATGGTGAAGATATAGTTGTAACATACCTAAAGAAAAGACTTGAAGATATTGTAATTGGCCAGAAGTAAAGTGTAGTTTACAAAAGAAGTATTTTATAATGTTATTTAATTAATTACTAAAATGTATATGATCTTCATTATAATATTGAAAGTTGCGATAAATTTATTGTTTTTGAGATAGAGTAACACCTCAAATTCGTTCTTGAATTTTCAAAAATCAGCCAAATTCATCCATAAATTTTGCGAAATATCTATTTTGCCATTTTTTTAATAGGTGACCAAAATCACAACATTTTGAAATTTAGGGGGCAAAAAGTGCAGTTTTACCTAAAAAAATATAATAATCTACATGTTTTTATTGTTCAATATTTAGGGGTATTTTATAGAGGTATTTTATAGTAATTTTATTTTTTTTATATAAAACGGGCTGGCCCGTTAGCCCGCAGCCCGTGTAGGGCCGGGCTCGGGCTGTAAATTTCAGGCCCATATTGCAACAGGGCTTTTTGCCCGGCCCGATAAAGCCTGAAGTCCGTCCGAGCCGCCTGTTTTGACAGCTCTAATTTCAAGATTTAATGATAGCAATAATATTACTTTTTATTTTGTTTTTAAGTTGAATTCATAACTATAAATTTTATTCATGTCAATTAATAACAATAATACATTTTATGGTGTGCAATCTATAGTTGAAATTCACTTATAGTAACTGAAGCGGGGATCACTTGATGGGACCAAAAATAAAATCTGATTACAATACGGTAATTCTGACATTGAAATTGACAAAATTATAAGGCAATGATATGTATAGATTTTTCACATAATTGGAGTTTTGATCCATTTATTTTCACATGTTTATGAAAACGGTACCCCGTTTTAAAATTCTCCAATTTTGATCTTTCTTTCATTTTCTTGAACTAAAAAAATAATGAAGTTGTGTATTTAAACTTAATTAGCATACAATGTGATAATAGCATTTTTTTTAGTCCAAGAAACATGTCCTCCATCATTTTTTTTAGTCCAACAATTTGAGGAAAGGACCTATATTGCGGAATTTTAAAATTGGAGGAATGATCCTCTAAAAATAAAGGGATCAAAATTACAATTAAGGCTAAATTTTTATATACATTCTTAATTAAAAGATAACCTTACCACTCTCAAACAAATATACTTTTAACCTGGATAAACTTGTTTTTATTTTCATGGAGCAGTAGAAGTATCCTTTAATTGGGCTACAAAATCTAAGCACAACAAAATCTAGTATTTTTGTAAGAAATATTTTTCATGATATGCATATATCATCTTTTCAAAAACCATTATTCTCATTCTGCATTCACTACAACCACTCAAAACCATCGTTATTGGTGGTCACATGGTTGGGTTGCTTTTCCAAAACCATTCCCCCATACCCATATTGTTGCACAACTAGCACAGATGATCTCGAAACAAAATTATCTGATGCCAAAATGTCCCCTAAAACTCCAAGTTCTGGACAATCACACCAGTCCAATAAATTTAAAAAGACACGATTGTTCCTACGATTCCCTTGTCCAACTATATATAAATTGCAATAAAAATTTTCTAGTTCATTGAGGGTTGTGGGAATATCTTCACCTGAATGGACATTAACTTCTGAATAAGATATAGAATCATTGTTGTTCATCGCTGTCAATCTAAATCCATTCACATACTCATCATCTAACTCCTTCTGCTTCTCACTATCCATTACAATAGATAGTATCCCTTGTGGTTCAGCATGACTTGAGGTGTCTACTATTTCAGCATTATCAAACAGGAGCATCCGAACCACTGATAATTGGGTTCCTATGCGTCCTGCCATTCTCCATGCAACAGCTAAGGCTTCGCGATCATCAGGACCACCAACAAAGATCATACAAATACGAAAATTTAAAGTTGGTAATGACCCAAGATCACGGTCCACAAATATTCCCACAGAGCAAGGTGCACTTTGCATCACATTCAAGTTTATATCTTTGTATGCAGTATTAGTTGTTTCGAGTGCACCTTCTGAACTTAGTTGTTTGTGGAATGGAAGGAGAATCAAACTTGTACATTTTTCATTAGCCGAGTTGTATATATCTTCGTGAATGGTTGCATAGTTTGACACAACATTTAGTGTTTGGACTCTAATAGCATCATATGCCTCTTTGAATGCTTCAAAGGTATTGGTAATGCTTTCTAACTCTAGCTGGGATTGTGTAAGATTTTGTGTTCCAGATTGGCCACTAGATTTTTCCATATGAGAAGCAACAAGGGCACCAACACGTCCAACGATTTCAACAAGGTAAAGGCCAAAAACATGTATAGGGGAAATTCTAGTGGCATTGAAATATTCAATGAGGCTAATAACTCCTACGGCCTGACGAGTATTGTGAACACATGCTAGAATCCTAAGCTCTGCATCAAGTCTAAGCTTTTGTATAGTCTTTAGCTTATTATTCTCAAATCTCTTTCTGGGCTTGTATATGGCATTGATGACAGGAGCCACCACTATAGTCATTAGAAGAACTGCAGAGGTTAAAACAGCATATGTTGGTGGAGAAAGAATCTACAAATACACATTAGCAAATCAAAGATTGAACTTTTTATAATTTTGACGTTAGCGTTATTAAAAAAGGGAGTAAATAATAATTTTCAAGTAGATCAATACCGATCTATCCCAGGAAATATTGAGCATTATCAGTGCAACGACACCCTTGGTATTGAGAAGCAAGCCTAGAGCAAAACCATCTTGAGCACGCATGCCAAAGAAGAAAGTGGCAAACAAAGTGCTTAAAATCTTTGGAACACACAACAAGAGTATAATGATAAGTGTATAGGCACAATTTGGCTGAAAGAAAATGGTTTTCACCATGAGTTTTGATCCATTGCCACAAAAGTAGATCGGTGCAAGAAAGCCAATACCAAAATCATTAGTCATTGACACGACCATGTCAGCAAATTTACCGTGAGGTAAAATCAACCCGTATAAAAAAGCCCCAACAACATCATGTGTGCCAAGAGTATCGGCTATGAATGAGAAAACCATAAGGCCCATAAAGACAAAAACTAGTTGGTTAGCATCCCATTCATCTCTTTCTGTCTTGCGATCAATGACCTTTACAATGATAGGATGCACCACAAAGATGGAAATGAATATAAATATTGCAGTGCTTAACGTCGTGTATATTGCCTCTGTACCATTAACTGAAAATGGAACAAATAATACGAATAAAATCCAAGCATATGTGTCACTGATCATGGCTGATGTTAATGCAACCTTCCCAAGACCAGTATAGAGAAGTTTAAGCTCAGACAGGGTGTGGACTACAACTGGAAAACCTGTCACAGTAAGAACTAAAGTCCATAATATATAAACATTTATTGTACTTTCTTCAAGATTAGATCCATCACCCTTGCCATAAAATTTTCGATGTAGAAGGTATAAAGCTGGTCCCATCACCATTGGAAAAATTATCCCAGAAATTGCAATAGTTGCAGCTTTCTTTTTAACATGTAAAATGGTATTCAAGTTCACCTCCAAACCACTTAGGAATGCATAATATATAACACCAATAGTTGATATAACTTCGACACTGATCATATTAGATACAGGAAAAAGGTATAGGGCCGTAGATGGTGCAAAAGCCCATAGCAATGGTAATACAATACCAGCCTACATTTAATAATTGGAAAACCCACAAATTATTACAATAAATCATTTTGTTTATAATAGAATGGATATATATATATATATATATATATATATATATATATATATATATATATGCACCCAATAACTGTGTTTGTATAAAAGAAAAAAAATCTATAAGGAATAAAACATTCAATCATTGTGTCACTTGTTATATATTATGGCACTACTAAACAAACAAAAATTAGTGAGGGAAAATGTAAAATCCCTCTCTAATTCCGTCACTAAATTTTGCGATCAAGAAATTTGTGAGGAATTTCATTTTTTCCGTCACTAATATTCCTTGCTAATTTTACTTTTTCTAGTAGTGTGGGTCAAATGCATCATATGATCCTTTAAATGTAACGTTTGTAACGGATCAGTCATTTTAATATGTTTTTTTTATATTTAAATTGGTCATTTATGTCAATAATGTGTGCATCGTTACGCTTCGGGTGATTCTCCGTTTGAAAAAATACGAGTGTCTATCATAATTGGTAAAAAAATTGATGAGAAAAGTAAAAAGCTCGGATGAAGAATATTAGTCATCATAGTTGGAGAATGAGGAATCAGATGAGGACAAATATGATAACATTAAGGAGCACTATCCTTCTTTTATATCACGCGTGAGCTATAGCTCAGTTGGCAGGAACATGCATTATTATATGTAGGGGCCGGGGTTCGACTCCCGAACACCCCACTTATTCACCTTAAAAAAGGTGAATTCTAACCACTAGGCTACCTGACAAAAAAAAATTGTACCTAAAGTGTTGAACAAAGATTTTGTGTCAAACATTTAATGGACACAAGCTTTTTAAAAAATAAGTGACTTAATGGAAGAGTAATGGTGCATACTATTACCGACACAAAAATTCAATTTCAAAATGACAAAATTAAAAGGATTGATCTAATACAAACGTTAAATCCCAGTATACATTTGACCTATGAGAAATGATATTTGTACAACTACTTTATGACAACTTTTAGACAACTTTCTCTCTCATACTCACATTCTATTCTTACTCTCTCTCTTCTTTTTTCTCTCTCCATTGTTTTTTACCAATGAAAAGAGAGAAAAGAAAGATTGTCAAATAGATTGTACCAAATGGTTGTTCAAATATCATTGCTCTTGACCTATATTAATATTTTAAACATATCCACAAATATATATATATATATATATACATATATATATATTGAGGTGTTTGTAGGTATGTGTAAAACTCGCTTTAACCAAAATTCATTTCACAATTAATTACGAGCTATTATGACTACTTTGTATAAAAAAGAATTAATACAACTTTTTTGGGAATGAATTAATACTATTAGGAATGAATTTATATACTTACAGCGATATGTGCAATGATGCGAGATTGATGAAGGGGTTTAAAGATAAAGAAGCAAAAACGAGACACAACTATGATGGCGACAATTGTCGCGGCATTATAGGCGACCCCAGTTTTTATAACATTGTCCGTTTGCCATATTCGATTAGAATTAATCACATTTACTTCAAAATATGCAGGAGGCGTGACATGCTTCATAATTATTTGTTCTTTTTTGTTGGTTCCTTCTTCTTCTTCTTCTTCTTCTAATATGCGGGTTTTAATTTTGTGTGCGTTGCGGTGGTCTTTGTCATTGTTATTATCATGGTGGTTGTAATGATTTGTTTGTGTAAGAATTGAAGAGAAATGAAATTTTTGGAAATGGGGGTGAGAACCAACGGAATGGTGATTTGATAGGAGTTTCAGCTTTTTCTGGTGCTAAGTCATGCATGCATTCTTACGTGTTACTCTTTTGACGGTTTGTGTTTTGGTTTGGCAAATTTTTCTCCCTCGCACATTTTTTTGCTATCAACTTCTATATTTGTTCAATTTATATTTTCTCTTCTATCGATCCTTTTTCATTTGTGACTACAAACAAGAAGGTAAATGAGTTTAACGGTTAGTTATTTGCATATGTATGACAACATAAAGAATCTAAATATAGGTGAAAACAAACTGCAACCATATTATTAGTAATGAAAAAAACTAATATAAAGATATTTATCTATTTGAGGTGAAAACAAGCTGCCTCTTCACCATTGCTCTTTAAGTACGAACATCAACTGTCAGTTTAGTGGTCAAGTTTGATCAATTTTTGATATGGCAGCCGCGTTGATGCCACTGGCGTTGCAAAGGTTGAATCCTGATAATCCCATACTTTTGAACTCATTGTCGTAATGGACACGTTTATATCTACACATGGCCTCATTGTGCCCATGGTCTTGTGTGGCGGACAATCAGATTGTTCCGTTGAAGCCTCCACAATAATCACAATTGTTTTCACAGATTCTCTCTTCAACATCAATTGCTATTTCTGATCCCCTACCACTACCAGCAATCAAATCTGATTGTTATCTTCACTCACATTTCATTAAGGTTTCACTGATTTTTGCTTTATTGGTTTGTTCATTTTTTGCTCATATTTCACCTATCTGCTATCTCCTTCCCTATTTCTTTACCACTGCAAAAGCATCGTGAATCCTCATCGTGCCTCGCTGTTGTTGATAATTCCTTTTTGAAGTTTGTATATCAATTTTATACGAAATTGATGTTAACCGTCTCAGAGGTTGTTATAACACATAAGTCTTATTAGGGTTTCAGTGGTTCTTAACTTGTATTTGTTGATTTTAATGAGTATCTAGGGTTTCTAATAGTAGTTACTCTTTATTGAATTTCTATAACCTTTCAATTCTTCATCACAACCATAGCGATTCTAATTCTATCCATTTAGCATTAACTGTGTATATTTTGATAATAACTTTCTACCTATTACTTTTTATTAAAATGAAACTGTTCACATTAGATTGATATTTAAATGGACTTTGACATTGAAATTGTTGAGTTTGTATAGATTTTCATCAGGGTGATTGGTTTGTACCTGATCACAGGGTCTGCAGCACTACTTTATGGTGTTATCCCTGAAACATTTGAGTTATTCTCTGAAGAATAAAGATTAATCTAAATTTCTTAGAGCACACATTTTATTCAGGATATGATGTAAGTTATTTGTTCGTTTAACCACGCTCCTTCAGACTGTAACTTGACTATATTAAATCCTCTGTGCTTTATTCTATTGAAAAATGTTGGAATATTACTGTGATGTTGGAAAATAAATTGGAAGATTAAACATTAAATAATTATACTTTGATCTAATGTTGTGTGAATTGAAAAAATAGAGTGTGGGGTCCCACATAAAATAGAACACACACATTAGTTGGGTTTAAATTGTGGTATTTAATTTTAAATATTTGATAATGATAAAAATAATAGTAATTATTATTTTTATTAGAGAATATCATTTTCAATAAATTTAACTTATGATGGTTGTGATAAAAATAATAGTTTAATTAAATTTCTTATATTTCCTTCATTCAAATCCAATAGTTTGTTTCCTTCACTTGTATGGATTTGTACCTTTGATCTTATCCATAAGTGTTGTTGAACTGATTAATGTATAAACTTCATTTTTATCTTATCCATTAGAGTAACTACTGTCACAATTTTTGCTAAAACAGTTACAGAATCTCTATACAAATAGAGGACTCCACTCAGTTCAAAAAACACACCAAAGAGTTTCATTGAGTTGTCGGGAACTCTTTCTATTTTCTCCCTTTCTTGACTTGTGTTAACAAGTCTTTCTTGTCTTCATCTCCTTTTTTTGTCCCTTCGGAATTAATAGTGTTCTTAAGACCATAGTCCCTTTTCAGTTTAATGTTCCTTCGGAATTAAGAATGGTCTTAAAACATAGTCCCTTCGATAATATATGTCCCTTCAGAATAAAGAGTACTTTTAAAATCATAGTCCCTATTTGGAATAACAATGTCCCGTTGGAATTAAGAATGATCTTAACGGTACATATAAAAAGTATTTCAATATTTTTCTATTTGAGGAGAAATGGTGGTATCACCATATTTAAGTGGTCGTAGTGCCATATTGATGTTTTGGAGAAATTAAAGTTAGAATGGTGGAAACACCATATTTTAGTGGTCTCAACACCATAATAGAGTGGTTACAATATCATATTAAGGTGATTTCAGTATTAAAGAGTGGTCTTAGTACCATATTTGAGGGTGTAATTCTCGAACGGTTTTCTATAGTGCATAGTTAACCGCACAGTTGTAGCTGGGCTTGTTTTATCCTGAGACGGCGTGGTTGATAGTCTGCCTTGCACAATTTTGGCAGTGCCACGAAACGTCGACTTCGTCGTGATTCAACCTAGTAACAACTTCGGTAAATAATAGAATTTGAAAATACAAATACAAGAGTTTAAAAATCCAAAAACAACAAAAAAGAAAAGTAATTGAATTTGATCAAATAAATCCGACATCTGACTGACACCGGACACACATTAAATATGAAGAGTTAGTGCTTCCCAGATGGTATCGTTGTAAAGTATAACAATTTTGTTTTTTTTTTTTTGGTACATAACAATTTTGTTTTTTAATGGTATATAGAATAAAAGGTTCTGTTTTTTGTTTTTTCTCTCTTAAAATTTACATTTTATTTCTCTGTAGAATGGCCATGTGGGATTTATGTTATCATGCTATGTGTTGTCAATTATGATCCTATGTAGTGAAACTTTGAAGTTTGCTTCTTTGGAGTTAAAATATTATTAATGACTAGCATCGACACTGATGTTTTATGTTGTAAGACTCGATTCGTAGACTCGCAAGTAAATTAGTTTGAAACTTGTACACATTTAAGAAATGGTTTAGAAATTTGCTTGGTTAGCGTTTCTAGTACTAAATTTATTTGTGGTTATTGACCATTGCTTAGCTATATCAGTGATTCTGGAATTGGTTTCGATTGAAGTTATTTTATGAATTGTTTGTAGGTGAATTGGGGATCATAAGGCTGGTTGTGACAGTTTCTCAATTGTTTCATCACCTTCTGCATAGTTCTCTCTTCTTCCTTGAAAAGTTCTAAGGATTTAGTGAAAAAGAGGAAGCTAATGCTTATTAAAGGTTTGAGAACACTCTTTTTTTGTACTTAATTTTTTCAAGTAACATTAACTTGTTTATACCGAGACTCGAATGTTCATCACTTCTCAATTGTAATTGAAATGGATATCTTGATTGCAGAATCAACTTGTGCCTTCCATCCTAATTCTAAAGATATTTAACAAGTATAGTTTCCTCAACATGTTTTAAAAATAGTCACACTGATATGATAATAGCATGATCATGCCTACTTATATGTTTTGTACATAAAGCAACTTGAATAGAAGAAGCATAGATATCTTTTTTACTGTTCATAAATATTAACAACATAGTTAATGCATAGAGTTGCTAGATTTAGATAGCAAACATGCCCATTGCCAACTATGTGGAAAAGACATAGGGTCAAAAAATGTTTGAAGATATTTTGTGAGATGTTGGATCCAATTCCTCCTCCACACCTTGAATTGTGGAGGATCAGAATTCAAGTTAGCATTGTGCTTGATTTCCTATTTATAATTCCTGCTTCAATGTATCTTTAGTTCAATAGACTGATCAAAATGTTGTATCTTAGAATACAAAACCTCTAGGAAGAAGTTTTGAAAAAAAAAAAAAAAAAAACGGAAGTTATCCGGTCTGATTTTGTCTTCCTTCCGTCTCCGATCTGATTTTGATCACTATTTGAGTAGCTTGTATGTTCTGTGTATGAATATGGTAGGATTAGTTTTACTTTCAACAAATCTTGGTGGATGCTAACACAATATGCATTAAGAAATTATTCTAATGAAAATTCATAATTCTACGTGATTGTTATAACAATATCATATCCTTCCTCTGCTCAGAAAAATGGCAACACTTAAATCAATAAGATTTTGTTGTTTGCTTTATCTTTAGTAAAAGTAAATTTTGCTCCATTTTATATTTCAATTTTTTGGTAAATATTGGATTTGGTTCAAATATTTATACCTCAAATTTACTTTTATTTTGTTTTTGTGCTTACATTCCTTCTAAATACTTGCAGCTAGAAGATTGTTGTTGCTTCAAGTGAAGCTATAAAATATGGTATTGAAAGATTGTTAAACAATTAAAAGTACAACCAAGATTTTTTTTGCATTAGCTTGCTTAGATCCCATCATGGCTATTTCTTTTTTTTTTGTTCAAAATTTTTGTGGAAAAAGTGATTCGTAGGTTTAGTTTGGATATCTTTTTTTATTGTTTTGTTATCCAAAATAGCTGATCCAAATGTAGTATTGTGATTTATTTGGATTGTGTAAAAAGACTTGCTATGTGATAGATTCATTTTGGTGAATGCACTACAAAACCTCATATATATAATCCACTTTTTTTAATCTATTTCAATTAGTAACAGTTTTTGGTAGACTCGCAATTTTTTAGTGTAGTCAACTTTACAACTTCTCAAAAATTTAGATTTGAGATTTTTTTTATGTTACCGATGATAAAAAGTGTTACAAAATACAAATAGGTAACATTTTTTTAATGTTACTACTACTACTATAAAGTGTTACTAAAGCTCTTTAGTAATATGGACTTTTCCTAACAATTGTTCAAATGTTACCAAATTTAATTGGTAACAATTTGTATGATTTAGTTACAATCTTCGATTGTTACTAGATCTCAATTATGTGTAGTGAACCCTAATGTTACTTTAGGTTTGTACATGCTGGTATATATATAGAAAGAACCAAGTGTTCGAATGCATGAATTCAGTAGAGGTGGAGGATATTAATCTATTTGAGGTGGTGTTTGAGGAGGATTGGGGATCGATGGTGAGTTGTGACAACAATATAGAGGAATTCTGTTGTTAATAGAATGGGAAAACTGTAGCGAAACATTGGATTTGTACCTAGATGTTGATTTTGTGTATAAAGCTACAACGAATGTTAGTCCCCATGTCATGTATATGATTGTTGTCAATGTTGGTTAAGCTTTTTGTTTTTAGTGGGATTTTACGGCTGAAGATGATGTTGACTTCTGCCTCAACAACCATGAAGACAAAAATTCACATTACTATTTGATTTGTAAGATAATGTGTCATGTATAATTACTGTTGTGAATTATTATTTTCAATTGTTACCAGAAAAATGTTGCAAAATGTCATATGTAAATGACTTAACAAAGTGATGAATAAGGGATTAATTTGTGTTTTTGTTTGAGTTAGGGACTTGATGACAGAGCATCATATGATATTTTTGCTATGTTTTTAGTACTTTTCCTTTACATTTGAAGACAAATAAGATGAGAGTCTGAGGAATTGTTGATGATTTTAGGAACATATTGTATTGTTTCCAAGATCATGCCACTCCATAGGCGTTTTGAGTGTTTTGAAGTGAGGAATCATGTAAATCATTAAATCAAGACATCATGTGAAGGATCAAGGATGAAAAATTGAAGATCAAAAGTTCTTAACAGGTTACTGAAGACAATACAAAGTGAAGAAAATTGATTTGTTACAAAACTAGAAGAAGTTAAAAACAAGAAAATTCATTAATAATAATCACGTTCAAATGCATTACAATGATAAGCGATACAACTATATATTTCTAAGGACACATTATTTGACTCAAATAAACATAACAATGATGAAAATAGGTATCCTCTTCGTCTGCTTGCCCATTGCCCATTGGCTAAATCTTCCTCAATCTGTTGCTCCCTCCTTGAGGCCATTTCTCTCTCCTCATAGAAATAACCTCTCATATTCTCCTTAGTTCCAACCTCTGATAGGAGTTTCTAGGTCCCTAACATTTCTTGTTGGCAGCTTTAGTAAATTACGGAGAGAAGTAAGGAGGATCAATGCACAACTGAGCAAAGCATCTTGCATCCATTTTGCCATCCCATACAATAACTCAACAAACAAAGGTACCGGCTACTGATACTGCGGTGCCTACTGGCCAGACTCCCCTTCCATTGAATGAGGGTGTTGAACCGGCTCCCTCGATTGACTTCTCTGAGCCTCTTTCTCCTTCATGTACATCTGGTGTGTCTTCTCAAATCCCAGCATTGCCTTATCATTAATCCATAGAATAGATGTCACACGCATATCACTTCTGAAATCAGGAATATGTTTCTCTTCATAAAACCAATTAATCAAACTGTTCTGACCCAAGGTTGTTAACTTTAATCTTGCTATCTCATTGATGTTGGTTGCTATCAAGCCACCAACAATTATCGGATTTCCAGACATAACGGAAACCAAAGTGAAAATTCTCTTGAGGGGAGCTCAAAAGAGCAGGATGTGCTCTCAAGTGTAGAAACAATGAATGAAGCCTATGCTTTATGTGATTAGTATGACTTTACAAATGTGTGTAATAGTACCTAGGTACCAAAGTATGTACAATTCTGAACTATATTGGCGGGAAATCAATTTTACTACTAATCTATTCATGTTGATGCAATGGGATTTGGCTATATAAATCTGACATTGAGTGTGATGTTCATTTCTCTTATAGATAAATGAAGAATAATTCAAACAAGGCGATGTGGCAATCTCTTGCATTGCACATTTTTAGCTCATAAAATCAATATACATATTGTAAAGGTTTATCAGTTTGCTTTTGCACTGCTTATATCTTCTTTGTTGTAATTTTAGAGTTCTATTTATTTCAAAAGTTAATTAAAAATATGCTTTATTTTAATAAACTGTTATTTTGACCACATGTTGATTTATTTAGAAAGTTGTAAATGTGGGTTGGGAAATTAGCCTTACTTATAATTTTCTCTTCCAATGTTTACTTTAATTTTTGCTTTGACCATGTGTTAATTACTTCCTAATTATAAGGAACCACCAAGCCTGCTCACAATAAGAAAAACTCACGGTCCTTTATTTTTGACCTAGAAAAAGCACTCATGACAGAGAACCTAGCTCTGCATAAAAAAAAAAATTATTTTCCTCTTCCTTAGAAAATCAAGGTTATGCTTCCTGGTTGCATCTCCTGTGTTTATCAGATTCAAGTTGTTTTGTCACCTTTGATATGATTCATATTAGGGAACATGTTGTATCCCGAGAGGATATGCGATTATGAGGCAGATAAATCTTTAACACTTTATTCCATTGTTGGGTAACATTTCAATCCTCGTTATTGAACTCTATTGCTCTTTCTTGACACATCTTGTGTTGAGAGGATCTTTTGCCGTTTAATATAAATTTCATTTTGGGTTGTTAAAAAAACACTATTAAAATGTAAGATATATTATCAATTTACAACTTTGTAAGAGAAATTTTACAATTCAATACAAGTTCCGATATACTGACGTTTTAATTGTGTTGTTGTATCGTATGTAAACAAAAATTCTTATTAGAAATTTGATCCCATGAAATAATATGGGATTTAATATTTTCAAAAATATAATTAGCCCGTGCGGATCTAGTTAACAAAATATCTAATTTTCATGGTTGATTCATACATCTAAAGAAGGAGCACACACATGACCCAAAAAAGTTCAAAAATAAAGTAGGAGAATAAATCTTAAACATGTTATTGTTAACTAACTAATAGAAATATTTCTCTTGGAAAAAAGTGTTCTTGTTATCTCTCGACTAGGCATGGCACTGGGGCGGAGCGGGGACGGTTTTTACCTACCCCATCCCCAAACCCAATTCCCTGATAAAGCCCCGTTCCCCGCCCCGTATCCCGACGGGGATGAATAATTGAACCCAAAACTAGAACATATATCATGAACCCAAAATTCATCTGAACATACAATAAAATTATTTCAAATAAAGTAATGTAGCGACCATATAACTCGTAATCCAAATTATCAAAACCAATATCAAATTTATCAAAACCAAATAATATAGTACTAGTAGATAAGAGTATTCCAAACTACCATCAAAACAACCACATAACCAAAGCAATATTCCAAAACTACATCATTGTTCATTGAAATTGCTAACACAAGTAGATAAAAATCATTGTTTATTGAAATCGGGGTGGGTTCGGGGACGGGTTCGGGGTGGGTACATGTTTCCCCATTACCCGCCCCACCCCCATCCTTTAAAATCGGGGAAAACCCAAACCCAAACCCAAACCCAGTCAAAGCGGATTTTCCCCGTCAAAATCGGGACGGATTCGGGTGGGTACCCGCGGGTACGGATTCTGTTGCCATGCCTACTCTCGACAAAACTTCTGCATTTCAAATTCCACTTGCTCGTGTTTTCTGCACGGTGCCTTTTCTGCAGAACCCAACATCTATGACTTCTATTCTAGTATTCTTTTGCATCTGTTTTCAACTGAAAAATTAATACCAATATGAATATTTACTTGTATTAACTTCCTAAAAATTCAAACTAAGTGCATTATATGAACTCAACATCAAGAAATATGGAAGTCAATCCTTATGTCACCATCTTTAAATATGTTGCACATCATTCAAAAAATCAAAACTAATACACAATAAAAAGTACAAAAGAAACAAGAAACTCGTGAGAGACGGCAAAAGTTATTATGCATAAGTCATTTCCTTATACACCTTGCATAAACACTTCATAAAACCATTAGACAATTATTTTGGTTTCTCATAGAAGACTATCAAAATCATTAAACCATAATTATGGTTCAGTAATAATTTTAGTGTATAACATCTTAATCATTATTTAAAACAATGTAACAATAATAATTTCATTAAAAACCATTACACAATTATCTTGGTTTCACATACAAGACTATCAAAACCATTAAATCATACTTATGATTTCAGTAATTCATACCCTGAAGTTTGTTTCAATTCATCAATCCTATCGCCAAGGCCACAACCTGTCACCATAGCGGGAAATGACAAAAAAAAAACCTGTCGCCAGGGCCACAACATGTCACCATAGCAGAAAATGACAAAACATAACTTATTTCTTTCTGCCTAAATGTCGTCGTGGCGTCAAATATTTTGTTCGGCAAGAAAAGGCGGTTTGGGGTAAGTGATGACATGACAGAAACCCACTGGCAAAGAAAGTTGATGTCGACGTAGCGACAAATGTCCTGTCAGGTCAGAATGTCAAATTGTGCAGAAAGTATAAAAGCCTATTTCATTCAGACACTATCCTATTACATTTATAGAGAGAATAGGAAAAAAAATAAATAAATAAAAATAAAAAAAACATTGCTAAGTCATGCACTCCTATTCCACCAATCCACGTGACCCCAAAATATTGTATGTCAAGAACTTTCAAACTTTTTGCTTGGTGCCAATTAATTTATAATTTTGCTTTGCTATTAGAGGGAAAAATACTAGCATGCATTTAATGCATCAAGAACTTGGCAATTGCTTGATATGGACTATGTGGACACTACAGTGGTAAGATATAATATTTATTTAGTTTAATTAAATACAAATAATATATATTTTGATGCGGAATGTAGATTGAGGATGGTCACTAGACTCAGTACTAATAAAAAAAAGTTAAAACAGTTGGGGACATTTTGAGAATGAAAAGGACAAAATATATCTCTAATTTTTTTTTTTTTAGAGAAAAGTATATCTTTAATTTTGTCGCCACGTGTTAGAGACGAAATATTTACCGACTGTGTTTTTTGTGATTTTGATTTCACTGCAATTATCAAGCATGCAGTTAGTTATGTTATTTTTTTTTTCAGATAACATAGTGGCTAGAATTCATCTTATAAGATGAATAAGTGGGGTGTCCGGAGTTCGAACCCCGGCCCCTACATATAACAATGCATTGTCCTTGCTAACTGAGCTATGCTCACGGGGACGTTAGTTATGTTACTTATACGTCCAATAATGGAAAATACTTAGGTGACATTGAAGTGTCAATGTCATATTAAGGTTGCATAAATAGTGTGGATTGATTCATTGGATCTTATATATAGGTGTCTAACTGCTATTGATTGATAGGTTGCTGACATGGAAGAGGTGTTTGTTGGCAAGGTACCAAGTAGTTGAGTGAAAATTTAAAGTGAATGATGGCAAACAGTTAGCATGAATGAATACCGAAAATGAGGAGATGAGCATATCATAGAATTGGAGTGAAAATTTAGACTAGGAAAATGCTTAATGGCACGACAGCAATACAAGAACGAATGGGCACGACACATTACAGACCGTTGGATGAGCTTTTTTCCTTTTATTCATGATTTTCTCTTTCCCATATTTATATTTGCTAGAGACTTAATTGCCACGTCGTGCTACATTCATGGGCTTTTGAGTCGCGCTACATAGCACTACTTTTTAGACTATCATAATATTGGGTTATTAGGGAGTCCGAGGATCATCCACGTTGGTCTAGAGCAATCATATAATTGAGTTTAAAATCTTAAATATTACATTTATGATCATCTCCCTTATAAAGTAAATCTACATCCAATTTTTGCATCTAATGTAAAACTCTTACACATACTTGATATTCTAACACATAACTCATAATAAACTTATGAGTCAAACAATTAAACTTAACTAAGAAGTAGGTCAAACTACAATCCGGCAAATCTGGTTTATCAGTGGTAAAATAAATGTAGAATATATATATATATATATATATATATATATATATATATATATATATATATATATATATATATATGGGATTTGCTAGAACACACCCACTAGTTTTTATGTGAGAGTGTTTAGCAAATTATAACTAAAAAGTTAATAAATACACCTTAAGGTGTATGTTGCTATAACACACCTTCTAAAAAAATAAGTGCGTGTGTTCTAGCAAATCGTATAGGCATTTGTTAGAATACACCCACTTATTTTTTAGAAGGAGTATTTTAGCAAGTATATAACTAAAAAGTGGTTAAATACACCTTAAGGTGTAGCTTTGCTAAAACACTCCCACATAAAAACTAGTGGGTGTGTTCTAGCAAACCCCTATATATATATATATATATATATATATATATATATATATATATATATATATAGCTGCAAATTTACATTCACCTAAAAACACTAAGGTGTAAAATAGTAAGCTACACCCACTTATATTTTACTAAAACACCTTTTTGTTTCTATTTTAATTAAATTTAAATAGAAGGGCAGTTTTGTAACTATCTTAAGGAAGACTCTTAAAAAAAGAAACAAAAAACACAATGACATGTTTAAGGTACAAAACATGTAATAGAGACAAACTTTTAAGGAAACAATATTTGGAATGATGAAAATGGGTTTAAATTAGTGAGGTGGGTGTAAACAATTTGATAAAATTTATAAAAATGAGTTTATATAATCAAGTGGGTGTAGATTTCTAATTTAAACCTTATTGTTTTTATCTGGATGTAAATTAGCAACCCTATATATACACATTGAATAATATAGCTTTCAAAGGGTAGAAAAACTATTGCATCTAATCCAACCTATCTTAACTTATGTTTTAATTTGTAATAAATAATAAAATAATATCTTTATTACTATTGTGTATGGCCAAATAAACAGATATAAGTGCATGCCTTTGTTAAGATGATGGAGGAGTAGACTTCTATGAGTCTTCGTCTTCCCCCACACGTATTGCATTTAAGCTAGTAGCTACCATGTCATAAGTTTTTAAATTGTACTAATAAATACACTGTCCAATCTTATGTATGCAAAATGCTCCTTCAAAACAACAAACATTTCGAGATCATATTTTATACTTTAATTTCCTGTAAAAAGTTATAATGTGCCCAACCAAATCAAATGTTAAAAATTTATAATATAACATCGATTTCCTTCAACAACAAAAAAAAAAAAATTAAACAACAATTATATTTTTATTTTTTTTTTGAGAGAAAAAACATCGATTATATCTATATGGCTAATAAAAAATATCTGGCAGCTGTTAAACATGTCCACTTCTAATCAGTTCCATGTCCCTATTGCTCTAATGAATCCAGACGTTAATGCATTCACAGTCATTTGACCTTTAAACAGTTTTTAACACATGCATATTCACCAGCTCCATGCTTATCAGAATTCTGAGTGGAATTGAAGGTGATGTTTCTTTCTCAACTCTTGGCTTTTTTCCCTTGTTCATTTTTAGATCAATTTCCCTTTTTGTTTCATCCCTATCATACTATAATTAACTAAAAGCTATTAATTCAATAAATAATGTATGTGATCTATAATATGGACCTCATTCATCTTCTTTTTTTCTCTTTATTTTAATTTAAATAAGTGATTTTCACATATATTTACGTTTTTTCTTCGTGATTTCGTTATTTGATTGTGATGGTGTGTTGTTCGTCGTCTTGGGCGGCGTTGTTTGATTTTCAGTCTTGTTGCGGTGTTCATTTGACTCATATTGAAAGATCGATTATTCAATCAAAGTCTTGACCGGGGCATGGGTATTTTCGTCACTTTAATTTTATTATATATTTTTGTAAGCATTATATCGTGAGTTTGTACTCTATCAATTGTTTTTTGGTAGTGAAAGAAGAACTATACTCTATCAATTTAAATTAATGGATATAATTTAATTTTCATCAAAAAATTAAAAATAAACGAAATGCATGACCAATTGACATGATTCATAAAAAATAATACCCTCAATTTTGTTAAAAAAAAATATGACTATTAAATATTCAAATCTCCAACCATAGTGTGAATGAGTGAATGAACAAAAAAATTTGAAAAATAATAATATATGTGTGCATAATAACAAGCGGGCCAGCCCAATCATACTACAGTGGTTAGGGCTAGCCTATTTAACAACTCTAATTTTAGTGGCTCATCACACCGATAGAGGGAGTTCACACAACTTTCATGTGTTCACACAACTTCATTTCTCAGCTTTTTCTTTGAATCACACATTTTTCTTTGTCTTCTTCAATCACCCTCTTTGTCCTTCGAAATGCCACAAACATCTTCAATCTCAGTCTCACGAAGATTTTCTAACAAGGATCATAGAGTCAAGAGTACAAGTGCAGAACAAGAGCAGCAAAGCGCAGTGCAGAGAAGGAAAGGTGATGATGATTTGCTAGATGAACTTCAGGATAATCGCATTCACACCGTCGCCAGAAGGAGAGATGTTTCCCGGTCACGATCACCGGCAGTGAATAAGATGCATTTTACTATTACATTGCTTGCTGTGTTATGTCCCTTCACTCTCTGGTGGTTCTCTTTTCCAGGTATCATTCTCACACGCTTTCCTAAATCACATGTTTCACACGCATTTTTTCGTTTCCTTTTATCATAATCTTATTTTATTGTTTATGCTTTCTGATTAGGCTAAAGTGCACTTTTCACCCATTAAGTTTTAAAAAGTTGTGATTTTGGCCCCCTATGGAAAAAAAATGACAAAAGTGACCCCCCATGTTTAGGGAAATATGCTCTTTTAACCCCCTAACATAAAGGAAATACGATCTTTTGACCCCTTATCTTCTCTAAAAGTTTTGATTATGACCCCCCATGTTTAGGAAAATATGTTCTTTTAACCCCCTAACATAAGGGAAATATGATCTTTTGACCCCTTATCTTCTCTAAAAGTTGCGATTATGACCCATTTTTTGGGACATGTGGCGTCTTCTCAGCAATTTTGGGATGAAAGGGGCCGAAATTGTAAAAAAAAATTAATAGGGGGCCAAAATCGCAACATTTTGAAACTTAGGGTTCGAAAAGTGCAGTTTAGCATTCTGATTAATTATGATAACCTCATTGTTTATGCTTTCTAATTAAATATATAATTGTGTTATTATTCGGATTAGTTGAAATACTCTCATGTTTGGATTTTTCGGATTAGTCATATGAATATCTATTGAAGATATTATCGTGTTTCGATTTTTCGTATTAGCGATATGGATATCAAGGTAAATGTTTAAGGAAGATCACAAAGACAGAAAAATAAAATGAATTTTAATAAACATGATTTTGTGCAATTAAATCTTAATTTCATTAAGCGTTCGGAGGAGTCGAATATATTTCACCAAATATTGAATACATGATCGGTTCATAATTTTTGTTTACTTTGTGCAAGTTTTAATGTATGGATCACAATGTCCTGCTAGATTTATCATTGGTTTTTGGCCATTTTCAAATGTTGGAAAGAAGGCTAAGATAACAAATTCATAGTTCCCTGTGTGGCACATGTTTGTGCAAGGTTCCTTCATTTCCATTTTCTCCCCAGTAGATGGCTATGCTGCCAGCATTAGAACCATATGCTAATGCTAATAGTTTCAAGGAGAAGAATGAAACTGAAATCGCTAATTTAGCCATTTTCCCAAGTACTTGACAAAGTCAATTGTGTTAAGAAAAATTGAATGATACTTGTATTCAATTTCCTTTATATACTTGTATTCTCAAATTGAACTTCACAAAAATGCTCACACTTTCATCCTCTGCCTAGTATACCATATCCTGTATTGTCCTCATGATTCACTTACTATACTCATTCTTGTCCATATTAAGCTTTAGTTTGCCTTGTTTTATTTAGGACAAAAGGTACAAAACCCAAAAATAATTGGCTCATATTCTTTTCTTAGATGGAATGATGAATATGGGATGTTGTAACATAGAATATTTATAATTTCAGATATCATTCCAAAATTGAGTGTCCACTACTTACTAAGGAATGCATTTTTTATACATTACAAATCTTATCATAAAATAGTATAATAAGTTTAGTATTATTACTTGAGGGCTTCCTTTCACACATTTTCTTCTCATGGTCAGGCAATGGATTAACTAATATTTCTTTAAGCTGTAGAATGAAATTAATATACTATACTAAAATTACACACTAATTCAGAAGGAAATTAACTTACCTTAGAATAGTAGTGGAAATTAACTTACCTTATATCAATTGAGAGAACATGGTTAGAGGTGTCTTGTTTTCTAGTGACATTTTCATATAGTGGTAAATAAGGCCCTGCAAATGCTATTACAAAAGGTAAATAAAGAGAGAGTAGTACATATCTTGTAAAGAATAAATATCCAATGAAGTATTCTTTTTTTTATCAAGAGATCATAGCATTATAAAAGCACTAATTCCAAATGCTACAACAAGAGGTAAATAAGGGTAGTATTCTTTGTTAAGTATTTGTAGGAATTAAGTATATTTTACTTTAATTTATTGACCTTTGTGTTTGAAACAGGCAACCAATCTGTGGCATCATCAATAGGTTGCTATGAGTATTTCCTCATGACACTACAATGGCCCCCCACTGTGTGTATGAGGTCTCTTTGTGTCAGTGATATAAATCAAACGTTTGGTATACATGGCTTGTGGCCAACAAACACAAAATGGCCATTTCCTCAATACTGTTCAAATGGTTCATATCATGAAATGCCTAAAAAATTAAAAGTTGAACTTCACGAACGATGGCCAAACTTGTTAGAATGGAATACGGATGAAGGTTTTTGGAAAGATGAGTGGGACAAACATGGAACTTGTTCCCTTGATAAATTTAACCAAACTGAGTACTTCAAATTGGCATTGAGTAAAACAAAGAAGTTGGATTTGCTAAATCTTCTCAAAAAAGGTGATATCATGCCTATTCATTATAAAAGCTATAACATAGTGGATATTGTCAAAGCAGTCAGAGATGGTATCAATAATAAGGAGCCTGGAATCCTATGTTATAATAAAACTAAAACGTCTCATTTTCTTCAAGAAATTAGGGTATGTTTGGAGGCTAATGGACATTCTTACAAAGATTGTCCCGAATCAATTCGGGCACGCAATTGCAGCAAAGGTATCAATATTACACTGCCGATTTGATCAAGTTGGAAGTTCAAGTATATGCATGCTTTTGTTTGAAGATATTACTAGTATCTTTCTTTCAGAATCTTTCCGTTTTCATGAACCTTGGAAAAAATATTAATTTCAATGTTGAAATTTTTAGATGCATAAGGTTTATTCATACAAAAAAAAAAATATATGCAATGTTTTTCTTTTGGACTGATTATATATGTGGAATGTTGGTCCACTAATCCTAGCTCGTTGAAAAAAATCCTTAAATTGTTATATTGTATGCCGTGATTAGAGTTAGAATCCTGATTCTATCGTTTGTTTGAGTGAATTTTCAATGACTATTATTATTTTGTCTATGCATAAAAAGATAGTATAGGTCAAATATCTTATGCAGTCTTTTAAGTTATATGTATAAGTCATTTTATTTTATTTTTGTAAACAAATTAGTTATTTAATTTTCTTTGGTAACAAATTGATCATTTTGAGTCCTAAAATATTTACATCGTTACCATTTTTCTTCTTACTTAGTTAAAAAGTGCTTACGGTTACTATTTAATATTGTGATGTGGATAAAAAAGTTCAGTTTTTTTTTTCGAAAAAAAAAGTTTTTAAATTTTTTTTTCTACAAAATTCTGGAAAATATTTTAATTTTTAAAAATCTGGAAAAATATATAAAAAAATTCAGATTTTAAAATTAGAAAACAAAAATATTCCAGAATTTTTATAAAATCTTTTTCATGATTTAAAAATTTGAAAAAAAAATATTTTTTTTACGAAATTTCAAAAAAAATGTCACATTTCTTTTTCGAAAAAAAATAATATTTTTTTAAATTTTTTCTACAAAATTCTGGAAAATATTTTAATTTTTTAAAATCTGAATACAAATTATTTTAAAAATATATAAATAGATGAAGATTGATGGTGATTTTAAATTTATATTTTTAGGAAAATCAAGAAAAATAGAAATGATTATATGTTGTGAGTCCATTGTATATTTTTCAAATCTAGCCCTTGATCACCAATCTTAAATGACATGTGGACAAGGTTAACTATTTTTGAAAATAAACTAACGGAGAGGACCAAAAGAGATAACAGCAGAAGACATAAGGGACCAAATTAAGACACTTTATAATTAGGGGACCAAAATAAAATCCGAAAATAAACTAAGAAATCAAAGCATAAATTAAGCCTTTACAAATATCTTCTTTTTATCAAAATTATCTATTTTTTTAGATGCACTACCCACAAATGCAGTCTGTCCTAACATGTTCACAATCGGATTGATTAAGTTCGGGCTTGATAATGAAAATGTGTGTTGAGTAAAGAACCCAACTCATTGAAACTTGAAAGGATTGGAGAACAGGTTTGACAAAACCCAACTCAATTCAACCTATGTAGACCTCTAAAAACAAAACATTAGTTAAGGATAAATCTTCATGGTAATTTGTGTTTGACTTTTAACGAATCAGACTTTAATTACCCATTTATAAACTTAAGATATGCGATTATTAATTTTCCCTTTTCTTAATAATTAAAGACTTAAGACACAGAAAAAATAAAGACTAAAAAATCAAGATTTGTAATATAAAAGTATTCCAATTTGTAAATGACACGTTGGTAACTACTGTTATTTTTGTCGTTGCAAGCAAAGATTCGCAGCACAACCTGCAAGGTTCACATTAGTATAAATAAATTGAATAGCATTCAAAAAAATTCCCTAACGTCATCCCAATGACACAATCACAACAACATCACCATTCCATCAGCACACAAATCTCACGTCTTCATCGGTCAGATGCCAAGATCTATCTGAATGGTGAGAAGCTTTTCTTTGACTCATGTGAATGGGGAGAGGTTAGACTATTATATTTTTCAATGTTGATATTTTAAATATAACAAAATATTCTCTATGTCGCATTGTATTTAGGCTATTATGTTTGTCACCTTTTTTCATTGAGTAATCTAGTAGTTAGGAATTCATTTTTAGAAAGGAATTCATTTCTTAAAGTTAATAAATAGAGTGTCTGATATTTGAACTTTGATCACTATATATATATATATATATATATATATATATATATATATATATTGAATGTCTCAATCAACTGAGTTAAGTTCACATGAATAATTTAATTACAATTTTAATCTCCCTATTTTACTCCACTTACGAAAGTGGTCCATCCATTTTAAAATCATATAGTTTTGGTTCATTTTTCATATTTCCGAACTCATAAATAATAATATGACATATTCTAAATGAAGTTTTATACAACTTGATAATGTGGAATTATCACCGATCATGAAATTACCGGAGAAAACGCTCTAACAACTTCAATTGAAATATGATATACCTTCACTTTATAAGTTAAAAAAATATGATTAAGTATAATATTTATTGTATGTAAAAATAAAACAGGAAACTTTTATATACACCTTGAATTTGATTGGGTACGGATTCCTTCTTGGTAAAATAAGGTTAAATTTATTTTAACCCACTTTGGTTGGCCTAATGGTATTGGTTTGGGATTTGAAAGTGTGCTTCTCTTCGAGATTTTAGATTTAATTCTCTCCGGTGCCAATTTAGGTGGGTTAATTTATCTTCTTAAAAAAAAAAGTTAAATTTATTTTAAAATAAATTAGTATAAAAATGTGATATTGTATTGAATGATTGGATAACAAATACATATTCAATCAAACTCCAAGTACCAAAGTGTTCGCAAAGAAAAACCTCAAATAATTGTTATTTCTTGTTTTTAGTATAAATTCGATTAATTTCTTTTTAAATTATATTCTCTAATTAATATTTTTTTAAGAAATCAAAATGAAATATATTAAAATAAATTGACTACCTTCCTAGCATAAGGTGTGCTAGAAACAATAGCCAAAAATATAACCGTGTCCGACAGTAGCACAACAGTTAGCCAATACCCACACATGATGTAGGATTTTAGCACTAGTTATGAAACGAAAAATTAAAAACAACAAAATTAGCTTTAAACCACCAAAAGGAAATGAGCTTTATACTCTTCAATATCTGATGGGGAGAATTTTCTTTTCCTCCGAATAGTCTTTCATTTATTTCCTTCCAAATTACCCAAGAATTAGCAAACCAAATCCCAGACAAGAACGAACACCACGATTTTGCATAATCTTAAAAGGTTATAAACTAAACACAATGATCCATAATGGTGGAAGGATCTTCTCAATAAACTCCTAGCCAATTTCTAACAAGTGCCAAATTTGACCAAAGAGAGTACAAGTCAAAAAAAGATGATTTTTTGTTTCTTGCAAACCACAACCAGGAACACATAACTGAGCCTCGTGTGAAATAATCCCTCTAATTAATAGTATGTGTATATGCAGTTCTAAGTTAAAAAAATATATATTCAATTTACATTTATGTTGATGAGAAACAACGATAATTAATGATGTAAATGTGATTTTTTTTTAAGAGACAATGATGTCGATTTGATAAAACCGTTATTTTGTTTTTCTTCATTCATAACTTGGGGCGGATGCATTCAAGTGCCATGTGTTGCTAAAGCCCCACATGCCCTTTCTCTATTTTTTTCTATAATAAATAAAACACATGCATAGTGCTCAATTTTCTGTAATGCAATTGTGTTGAGTTTGCTCATACATAAACATTTCAAAAGATGAAGCATGTGATATCTAGTTGAGAATAATAAAACTAAGTATTTTGGTTGCGAAATCTAAGACCTTATGTTCTTTAGTAGTAATGTACAAAGTGAGATTAAATACATATTCATATGATCATTTTTTAAAATATGTTCAGATTCTCAAAAAGGATAAGCCGTTTTGTTTGTCAAATGTCAAGTGTTGAACGTGTTTTTTCAACTATGAAGTTGTGAAAAGTAACCTATGTGACAAAATGGATGATTAGTGGTTAAACGACCGTTTTGTAACTTATATATAAAGATATGTTATTTTAACAATTAGCAATGATGTCATTTTAGCTCATTTTCAACAAATAGATAGGAGACGATTTTCATTGTAATGTATTGTACCAAACAATGTTACTTCTTATTTTTAATATAGTTTGCATTATTATTTCTTTAAATTTTTTAACCCCATATATACTAAATGTCTAGATCCGCTCCTATTCATAACTGGGACATAATTAATATTTGTGTGAAATAATCTACATTAGTCATTTTTGTGAAACCAAGGGTGTAATATGCTTTAAGATTGAAATTGGATTACTTAATTATTTTTGGTAAATAAGATAGGTTATTTTATTGAAAGAAGATAGATTATTTTATTAAGAAAGTGCATCGGAATATTATTCATCTAATTTTCTTTGTTAGAAAAAGAGCAAGTTGGAGTTGGAGGAAGATAGAAGGAAAGAGAATAATAATGTATAATAACTTAAGAATTAAGAAGGAAAAGGCCTTGTCAAAAAAAGATGAAGACTAAAATATCAAGATTTGTAGTATAAACTTAAGTATTGCCATTTGCAGATGACACGTTGGTAACTACCTTATTTTTGTCGTTACAAGCAAAGATTCGGGATTTGGATCCTCAGCTGCAGTATCTTCTGCTGCAATGTCTACGGCTAAATCTGAGCCATTGGATTAAATAAATAATTAATTAAAATAAATAATAATAAAAATATGAAAACTGCCCAATTACATCATGTCGTGCGCGCGTTATTTTGTTTTCGAATGGCAAACAAGAACACACAACTCAGTGAGTGAGAATGACAAAATCTTCAAAAATCAGATACACCGTCTCTTTCAACAATCACCTATTCAAACCCCTAAATTTCTTTTGGGTGCGGTATGTGCCGATTCAAGTTGCGAAACGCGATTTGAAGAACCAGGGATCAAAATTTTCATCGTTGAGTGATCAGTGGTCCTCTATTCAATTCTCATCATCTCACTTCTCATCTTTCTTGCGGTTCAAAATCTGGCATATACATGTTATTGGGTTCTGTGAATTGGGTTAAACCGGGAGATAAGTTTTTCAGGTTTTAACATTGATAAAACTAAAAAGAAATTTTGTTAGAAATCACTGCTTAGTGCTTCCTATAAAATGGATAAGTTATTGAGTGTGGCTCTGTGTGTTTTGCTATGTGCTTTGAGGTGGATGGTGAATTGGTGAGTAATTTTACTAAGGAGTCACAAGTGATTTTAACTAATATTTCTTCTGCAATTTTCTGGTATTGGTGGCTTAGCTTTAAAATTGCCTCAGTCTCAAATTCGGACAATTATTAGAATTGTTTTTGGAGGATGATCGCATTTTTCATTGAGTTCGAGTTGGACATCCACATCTCAAGCCATGCTCTTGTCATAGGATTATGTTTGTATTTTGCCATGTGAGTTGTTGGGTTGCAATTAGATTTATTGGCTTTACTGGATTTTGTACTGCATTTAGGAGGTTTTTTTAGTAAAAGTTAGTTCTCCTTAAATAGAAATATGGTCATTGGGTAATGGAGCAAGTTGTGTGGACTTATTATGCATGCCTTGTGGCTTGGTAGAGTTTGGTTTGGTTAGTGCATACTAGTTTGTAGGATTTGAAAGTGCAAAAGAGATTGTACAAAACTGCTATTAAGCCTTTATTTTTTTGAACATGTACTGGTTTGGAGTATTATATCATGTTGCTTGGATTTTAAATTAAAAAACTTATTTTAATGACGGTACAAACTCATTTTAGAGAAGTTAAAACAATATAACTTTTGATTATTTAAAAAAAAAATACATTATTAAATTCATTTCTTTTTTACTTTTGGAAGTCACGGAATATGCAAATTTGGCAAAATGTGTCGGAAACCTGTCAAGTTATTTTTGAATGTGCGCGTAAGTTGTTACAAGGATGGAAGGAAGCATATATGTGTAAAGCTAGGCTGGGGGAGGGCGAACAACACCGTATCAGCCGACAGGAGCAGCAGTTCAGTGCTGGGAGAGGGCGAACAGCAACCTGCTATGCGTGCTGTCAGCACCATATCAGCTGGCGGCAGCAATTCCACACAGCAGCAGCACATCAGGTGGCAGAAACCAGGCACGGGAAGGCTTAAGTGTAATGTTGACGTGGAATTCACGAGATCCTTGAATGTTATTGGTGTTGATATGTTTATAAGGGACGAAGCTGGACAGTTTGTGGCAGCCAAGACGCTACGGTCTAGTCCTATATGTGAATCGGGTATAGGTGAAGCTTTGGGCCTCTCATACGCTATCCAATGGGTACATGAGCTGAAACTCACTAATGTCGACTTTGAGATGGATGCCAAAAGGGTTGTAGATTATTACAATAAGGTAAGCAATGATATATCTGAATTCAGCGCAACCATTGATGATTGTAGACGTCGATGTTGTTATTGGTTTGAAAACTCTAAGACAAAAAGAGCTGCGTAAGGGCCACCTATATGTTAATTATACAAAAACAGCTGCTCCCGTATAACAAAAGAACGCATACCCCTTCCTCATAATTCACATAGAAAAAACTTAGACAAAAAACTCCAGCAAGGCTGCCACCCCCCAATACCATACCATTACCTACACTACTGTTTGAAAGAAAAACAAACCAAAAGCCATAGCAGCCAACATCCGTGCATGACCAGCCCTTGAAGCATGAACTGGAAAAAAACCACCCCACAAACAAAACCAAAGACAGCTACTGCACCTTCAATTTGTGTGAGTGTGTCCAAATGTTTTACATTTGTGGTTTCCACACAAGTATTCATCCTCATTTTATACTTTGGTTCTAATTATAACAATATAGAATTCATTTACTTTTGTAAACAAGAAAAGCAAATGGATGTTTTACTTGCATTGACATTTGACAGCACCTAATCAAACAACAAAGAAATAGTACAATAATTGTAAAAGGGGCTTATGTAAAGCAACACCTAATTAAAAATTCATGATAACACTTAAATAACTAATCAAAAATAGCAGCTAATAAAAAAAAAAAACTCATGTCAACACTGAATTTGTATCATAAGCTCTTCAACATCTCGATACAACTATGGGCCTCAATTCAAGTCTCTGGTACCATCATCAAGTTGCTCCTATAATTTAAAAAATGCAAATTAATATTATATATATAGATTTGAAAGTGAATCGTATAATTTGAAATTTACCATCAATAAGCTAGTAAAACTAGCAACACCGAATTGACTAGAAGTTCCATCGTCTCCCTACATAAAACCCAAAATAATTTAAACACTAAACATAGTTAAGGTCATTCACAAATTCAAATTGTTATTAGCTAACCATAGATGGTTGATTGTATGCATTATTAAGCCATATAGGTGCACTTGTAATTGACGATGCAAATGGTTGTTGACGTTGTAAATCACTAGTGTTGGACACAACATATTGCTTTTGACTTTGTGGAGCACTTATGTTTGACACTTCATCCCGCCTCTTTATATTTTTGGAACCCTGCTTACCTTTGTTCTTCTACACGAAAAAAAGGAATATAAAGGTAAGCTTATGTAGTCAACAAAAACAAAAAATAAAACTAAATATATTAATAATACCATAGGTTCTTGAATTTGTGAAGCAATGGACTTCGCACGTTTCTTTCTCTTGGCCAGTTTTGTTTCTACCCAACCTTTCCAACGTTTTGAACCCTTTGGACCTTCGTTGTTCTTAAACCCCTTTACTTGTGTTGCACAATCATTAGTAATTGATATCTCTTTAATATTGTTAGAGGTTCCATTCACTTGTTCACTACTTATTTGCATATTTTGAAACTTTAGCATTTGCTCGTCCAATTCATCAGCAGCTTCCTTAAGAAACTCAACAGCTTCTGGACTTCTACATCCTTCTGTGACTATCCTAATAAAGCGGGGACAAATTTCCTTATAACATTGTGCTGGAGATAAATCCAAGTCTTCTACCACATGACTAACACCAATAGTTTGTGAAGCTCTACTTCTTGCTATCTTTGTCCACCTCTTTAAAATATAAGGCTCAGGCACTGATGTAACGTCCATATGAATGAAGACTTTTAAGCAATGACAACAAAGTATGCCAAAGCTTTCAAATTTACGACAAGAGCAACAAATTGTATTCTTTTCCAAATCGAAGGTCACTTGCCATTCTCCCATATTCCTTTTCTTGGCAATAACATAAGTAGATGATGATGTTTGTATGTCCATGCTTTTCACAAAGCATGCTTCAAACAACTCATACTCACGTTGGAATAAGTCGAAAATAGTAGGAGTATAAAGCTTGGACACTTGTTGCAAAATATCAGAATATGAGTTCTTCAATCTTGGAATTTTTTGGCGTGCTTCAAATTCACACTTCAATTCTTTATACCGCTTTTCTTCTACAACATCTTCAAAACGCTCAAAAAATTTAATTAAATCCAAGTTCTTACTCATAAAATTTTTAATATCTGCATTCACACTTTCACTAAGTTGAGTGCTTCGCATCCCTAATGTCAAAGTCTTCTTCATGTAACAAGATGCCCATTTCTCCTTTATATTGTACATTCTTTGCAACCAATCATTTTTCTGAACACCATACTTTATAAGGAGGGATGTCCAACCATCTTCAAATTGTTCTACATCTTCATAACCATACATGCATTTCTTAAAGTCACTAAGAAAATAAGATTCCCCCTTCATTAAATTTCCTAAGTGTTTAATTCCATTTTGCATCAAGTGCCACGTACATAAACCATGGTAAGCTTCAGGCATAACCTCGGCTAATGCTTTTGCCATTGATTTGGCTTGATCAGTAAAAACTGTTTGAGGCATTTTCTGCTTATGTGCTTCTAGAAATGGCTCAAATAGCCACTCGTATGACTCAGCAGTTTCGTCATATAATAATGCAGCTCCAAAAATTACGGCTCCTCGATGGTGGTTAAATCCCGAGATGATTGCTAGTGGTCTGTGCGAACTATTTGTGCAATATGTTGAATCAAGAGAAACAACATCACCAAAATAACTGTAATCAACCAGCATCCTAGCATCTGCCCAAAACACATTGGTGATTTGATCTTCAATATCTAGCTGATAAGCATGGTAGAAAGTTGGATTTTCTACCGTCTTTCTTTGAAAGTATTGCAATAAATAGCCGGCCTCCCCTTGTACCAAACTTCTTTCTCTTTTTTTCCGAAGATAATTCTTTTGATCAAGACGTATAAAACCCAAGTTAGTTCTGCCTCCTACTTCTTTACTCAATAAATCAAACGATTTCTTTTGTTGTACACCGACACTATCAGCTAGTTCAATTTGTTGACAATGAATTTCAGAAACCTTTCGTTGAGACGACAACATATGAGTTGTTTCTGGCAAAAGTAACTCGTGGTTGTGGTCCTCCACAAAATCATGCACCATCAATTTTCCATCCACATTCTTAAGTCCTAACCTTGCTTCACAATTTGTTCTGGTCTCTAGTCTTGGATTCTTTGTTTTATAATCTCGCTTGTCTGGCTTTCGCATGCCTTCTTTGCAGCAAACAAACCTACAAGAAGAAACTGAACCATCCTTTTTCCTGTGTGTATAATCTTTCCTCACTCCGAATCCAACCTTACCACCGTAAGTGTTCCAGAACTCCCAAGCATCTTCAAAGCTACAGAAAACCATATCTACTTTTGGCTTCCAATCTTCATTCATCTTGTATCAAAAGTCTTAAAAATTCCTAAAAACAAAAAATGTATATCTTATTTGCGGTAGCCAAATGTATACCTTATTTAATTATAAATGAGTATAAACAATCTAAATTATCATCGTAAAAGAGTATATATAACTCACAAAAGAAACAATTATACATGAATATAAACAATCTAAATTAACGTAAAAGAGTATATATAACTCACAAAAGAAACATATATATAATATTTAATGTATCACATTTTAAAATCAATTCTCAACTCTGTTGGTTAGTTTTTTGTAATCATAAAAGTGAATGAGGACAAACATGTGAAATAATTTGTTTCTTATATAAGTAATGAGGACAAGTAAGTGAAAAATATTACAAGTAAAAGTAATGGATCAGCATATGAAATTAGTTATGACCAATGGAGAAAAAACAATAGACGTACCTGAGATTTGAGACAATCGAAAAAGTAAATAAGGGCAATTGAATATTAGTGTTCTTTGTGTTTTGGCACAAGCTAGTTAGTTTTTGCAGCAACGATGAATAACTTCCCTGGTAGAAACAAAATAACGCACGCACGACATGATGTAATTGGGCAGTTTTCATATTTTTATTATTATTTATTTTAATTAATTATTTATTTAATCCAATGGCTCAGATTTAGCAGTAGACATTGCAGCAGAAGATACTGCAGCTGAGGATCCAAATCCAAAGATTCGCAGCACAACCTGGAAAGTTCACATTGTCCTTTCACATTAATATAAATAAATTAAATTATTTTTTATCTAACGTCATACCTATGACACAATCACGACAACATCACCATTCCATCAGCACACGTCTTCAACGGTCAGATGCCAAGATCTATCTGAATGGTGAGTAATTAGACTATTATAATTTTCAATGTTGATATTTTAATGTAACAAAATATTCTCTATGTCCCATTATATTTAGATGTAGTCACAAATTTTCTTCGAGTAATCTAGTAGTTAAAAATATTTGATATTCAAACACCATCTATATATATATATATATATATATATATATATATATATATAATGTAATGTCTTAAGTTAAGTTCATATGAACGATTTAATTACAATTTTAATCCCCCTATTTTAACCCACTTAGGAAAATGGTCCATCCATTATAAAATTACAAAGTTGTGGTTCATTTTTCATATTTTCGGACTCGGATGATAATGTGACATATTTTAAATGAAGTTTCATACAACTTGATAATGTGGAATATAGATATTTAACAAGTATACTAAATCTATTGAAGTAATAATTCTAAGTTTGTATCAATGAGTACTGTGTTAATCTCAATTTTAGCAATAAGATTAATATGTCATATGTATAAAATTTAGGGTTACCCTAAGCAGTTGGATTTGGTTGCATAAAAAGTAAAAATAAAGCAATTAACTTGGTATGAAGATTAGATTAAAACATATGATCAAGCCTTCGAATTGTCTATTGCTCACTGTGAATAATTTGCTCCTCTTCTCTCAATGTTCACCTAGTTTTACGACAGATTAACCCAATAGTTTTGATCAATCTCTTGAATCAAACCCATTTCCCTTAATCTCTTGTTGATTCCTAACTTCATAAGTGTTACTAGTTCGTTAATCCATAAGTCATAACTCTCAATTTCCTATCTCTAGCTTAATATATTAAGTCAACGAGCATTATTAGGCCAGAATCAATAGTTATGGCTAGTAGTCAATCAATTTCTAAGGTCAATTTATATAATCAAGAAGTTAGGGCTAGTAGTCATACATAATCAAATAAAAGGCATTAAACACAAATAATACTGAATAATACTAGGATTTCATTGATGTCAAAGAGAGTTCTTACACAAAGTTACATGCTCACAACTTACAAATAAAGTCATATCGGCTTAATCAATCTAAAAGCTTAGCTACTCTTAACTAAGACAATTAACAACATAGGAATAATAAAACATACATAAATCAGGACCAACTATGAGTTGGTGTGAGATCCACTGTGTGTTTCCATATATGCTCTGAAATCGTTTAAAAATCGAATCATTGCCCTAAATTCACATCTGACTTTTATAGCTGAGTTTCTGTAATTGTCTTATTGTGCCATGTTACGAGTCCATCGCGGCACGATGGCTTCATCAATCTACGTGGCAGAAGACTTAAACTTTCATCGTGGTACGATCCATATCCAACGTGCCATGATTTTTCTAGAATTAAAAAATCACAATTTGACGCTCCGTCAAACGTGCCACGATACAGGTCCATCGTGGCACGATTTTTCAAGTAGCTTACACTTCCAAAATCTTCTCAAAATCGTGCAAAACTGGCCCATTACATTGTCATACGACCTTCCAGGCAACTTTTATCTAATGCTAGCATGTAAATCAAGAAAAAGACTATCTATCTTGTACATCAGGACATCAAATTATATTCTTTTTTAGTATACTTAGTATTACGTGTATACGCAGTTCATAAGTTAATATTTTTCAATTTACATTTATGATGATGAGAAACAACAGATAATTAACAATGTTAATTTGATAAAGAGTTGTGTTATTTGAACAACTATTTGGATGATAATTTTTGTAAAAACCATAAATTTATAAAAAAAAATGAGGTATTGATACAAAAATCAAAGTAATGGAGAGAGAAAGTAATAACATAATGTGAGTGTGAGAGAGAAAGTTGTCACAAAAATTATCAAAAAATGGTTGTACAAATATCTTTTTTCTTTGATAAAACCGTTATTTTATTTTTCCTCAGTCATATTCGTGAAACCAAATAATCTACTTTAATCATATTCGTGAAACCAAGGTACTAGTATGCTCTAAGATTGAAATTGGATTACTTATTTATTTTTGGTAAATAAGATAGATTATTTTATTGAAAGAAGATATATTATTTTATCAAGAAAGTTCAAGGGAAGATTATTTATCTAATTTTTTTTTGTGCAAGATTATTTATTTTGTTAGAAAAATAGCAAGTTGGAGTTGGGGGAAGATAGAAGGAAAGATAATAATAATGTATAATAACATAACAAGTTGCTAGGTTAGTCCAACTTCAATCAAAATGGCCAAAAAAGGAAAGGAATATATATATATATATATATATATATATATATATATATATATATATATATATATATATATATACACACACACACACATATTAGCCATTATATGTACATCTATATAAAGTAGCAAGTGAGAGAGTTGATTATTATTTGAGAATATGGAGAATCATGGCAAGGCAATGGAGGAGGTTATTTTATTGAAAGAAGATAGATTATTCATCTAATTTTCTTTGTTAGAAAAATAGCAAGTTGGAGTTGGGGGAAGATAGAAGGAAAGAGAATAATAATGTATAATAACATTACAAGTTGCTAGGTTAGTCCAACTTCAATCAAAATGGCCAAAAAAGGAAAGGAATAAGATATATATTTGCCATAGATGTACATCTATATAATGTAGTAAGTGAGAGAGTTGAATATTATTGAGAATATGGATAATTATGGCAAAGCAATGGAGGAGGTTATGAGAGGGTGTGAGTTGGCTAACCAACTAAGGCAAGTACTGCTAAAAAATAATGAGTTGACAACAACTTCATTAGCTCAAAATCTTGTCAACAATGTCATCAACTCATTTAATAGTGCCATATTCATCTTGAGCAATGACAAAAACATCCCTATAGACCAAGTACAAAATGACTTTTCTTCCATTAATCCAGTAATTAGATCTATCGACTTCAAAGAAACCTCTACTACTACAAGAGGATGCTACAAAAGAAGGTAATTATATCATTTATTTGTTGCATTTTGTATTTTTAAATATGCTTACATATTGTTTTAAAGTAGACAATGCATTTTTAAATATAAAGTAGTATCTATAGTGGATGAATAAGTTAACACCATAATTTATGTGTAAGACTTAATACTCAATTTACAATATTAATATTGTTAGACGGAACATATTTACTTGAGTTCGAATTTAAAACTTTGCGGTTGTGTGTGTGAGTTTAAGAGGATGTTGGACACGTTGTCCAAAAAAAGAATTAATACAATAATTTTTCATATTTATATTAACAAATTATGAATGATTAGAATATTATAATTATAATACTAGTTGTTATTTGGTCAAAAAATAAAATAGTTGTTACTATAAAAATAAATTATGAATGATTAGAAATAATTCTTTATCTTTTTTTTACTATTTACGACGTTGAATCTAATATAAAGGGCTAGAAGACACTTTTTATGAAGGTGTTTTTTAGCAAGTTATTCTATGAACATTTGTTAAAAGACACCAACTAATTTTTATGAAGGTGTCTTTTAACAAAGTTATAACTAAAAAGTGAAAATCAGGCTTCTAAGACTGTTATATGCATGTGGAGAATATTCTTTAATCCCCTTATATAGACTTAGCATTAGTTTGACTCTGAGAAACTCATAGATAATGTCCCCTTGATAACCTTAGGGGCCATGTGGAGTAGTTTTTAAGTATACAAATCCAACTAATACATTTGCCCAAATCATTTAGGCTGGCTTATTGTATAATTGAATTATAATAAGTTTATAATAATTAGTTTATGGATCGATCAAGGATTAGAATTAATTAAAATTTACATGCAGAAGAACTACACAAACATGGGAGAAGGTGACAGAAACTCCAACAGATGATGGGCATCAATGGAGACAGTATGGGCAGAAAAAGATCGCCAATTCTCAATACTTCAGGCGAGTAATAATTTTTATTAAATATTATTTGAATATAATTTGGATTTTTTCTTTCTTAATTTCATTCTAAATCACTAGGTTGAAATAACAACGGAAATTAGTTACCGAAAAAAGATTAGAGAAATTTTTTAATTTTTCGTATCTCTAAATTTTTGTTGCTATTTCAATTCTTTCTAACAGCAAAAAATTCTTATGTTGTTACATTTTTTCTAACCTAATTTTGGTCTTATCCAATTTGATATATACAGGACCTACTATAGGTGTACTCACAAGTATGATCAAAGATGCAAAACAACCAAACAAGTGCATAAAATTCAAGAAAATCCTCCCTTGTATAAGATCACTTATTATGGCCACCACACTTGTGAAAACATGTCTAATCTTCCTCACATCATAGATGACCCCAATGACACTTTCCCTATAATATTACTTAGCTTTAACAACACATTTTCAACTCCATCAAAGCATGAAGGTCCCTTTTTATCATCATCACATTTAGTGGAGTATAAGGAGGAAGTTCCTTCATCTTCCTTAGAGATCAGTAACCCTATATCCCCTAACCCTACTTTAGATAATTCTATATCTAGACTTGAATCTGATCACACGCAGTGGCGGAGCCAGGAAATTTATGGAGCCTGGGCGAAAAATTAATCGTAAATTCACATGTGATATAATATATAAACAGTCATAAATCGTTTTTTTTTTTTTTTTACCTAAAAAAAATCAAAATAAATGAAGTTTATCATTTTATCAACAAAAGTACAATTTAAAATAGGGTTATTAATTTAAATTAACCACGTAATATACGTGAAGTCTGAAAATTGACCCTGTAATTAAATAACATGTATTCTGACCATGTAATTCGAGATTTTTATTATTTATAACCTGTAATATACGCGAAGTCCAAAAAAGCAACTGAGAGATTGAATTTTTTCATGATTTTCCAGCGACGAGTTAAGAACGTTAAAATATGGCTTTAACAAAAAAATTATAAATTTTCGACAAACGACAAATTAATTATGAATTTTTAAAGTGTCAAAAGCTCAAAAAACAAAACAACAGAAATCTCGATCTATAAATCAAATTTTGAGCTCATTATTTGCAAAGACATCTATAAAAATACATAAAAGGGATTTGTAAAGTTTCATAGCATTTCGAAATCGTTTAAATTTATTTTGATTTTTCAACTGAAACGTGCAAAATTGAAATTTTGTTCCGCGTAAGCGTATACTCACAAGTCAAATTTAGTTCCCTATAGGCATGACTAGAACATGATAAGAAACATTCACAATGAAATTTTGTAAATTTTAAACGAGATACAAATTAATTATAAATTGTTTAAGAAATTCATAATTATGAGGGAATAAAAATTCATAATTAATTTATCCCTGGTCGAAGAAATTTAATTTTATGTAAAGCTATATTTTAACGTGCTAAACATGTAAGAAAAAAATAGTGAAAAAATTCAACATTTAGGTCACATGTTTAGACTACACGTATATTATAGGGTGATCAAAATTAAATAAGAAAAAATTCAAGTTACAATGTTAGAGTATATATTTTGTATTTTATTGGGTCATTTTTCAAACATAAAGTATATTAAAGAGTCAATTTGAACAATTAACCCGTTAAAATAAGAGAGATGAAACTGTCAATAGTGTGCCAAATAAAATTCCAAGACCTATTTACGTGTGACAATTTTCAAATTGCCCAAATTTTTCTTTTTATAAATGTGTTAATGAGCTTTTTGGTTGAGTCTAATGTGCAAAAATTATCGATCGAGCCCGGGCGACCGCCCGGGGTCGCTACACGGTGGAACCGCCCATGCACACGGATTTGATGTATGGGTTCTTGTATGATTCTGATGAGTTTAATGGTGATGATTTCTTTCATCCTTTTCATGGTTTTTGATGATCTATAATTTATTTCATTTCCATGTACAAGATCGATGAAGTTGCATTGTAATTTAATTCCAAGATGTGAAATGATTATGACTACCGCATTGATGATTAATAATAATTTTGTTGTGGACACTATAATATGCTGGAGTGTTTTGTTAGATGTATATTCATCATTTAATTATTTAATGTCATGTCGTTTTTATATTTAGTTATTTCGAAATAAATTTAAATTGTGAGTTAATTTAACGCACATAGATATAGTATCCAACAAAACATAAGAAAACCAAAGAATTTTCATAATTTTCTTCTCCTTTATATAAAAATAAATAAATTTAAAGTTTCTAAAACTTCTTCCTATTACTAGTGAAAATAATGATATTTAGGCCCTGTTTGCATAAATAGTTTATACTTATGCTTATAGCATTAGAGCTTATAGACTAGAGCTTATAAATCGCCATAAGTATATATATAATGATATTAGTGATTAAATGGGGGATTCACAACAAGAAAATAATAGAGGGAAGGGTAAGGACAAAGATGGCTATGTAGCTTGGACCATGGAGGAAATAATGAGTTGTTGTATCTCTTGGTGGATGCTATAAATAGAGGGTTATGTGATGCCAATGGGTCCCTTTGTAAACAAAATGTAGAGCGAGCTATCTGTTGGAACAAAATGTGTTTTAAAATAAACCTTAATGAGTTTTGATGATAACAAGGTATTAAAAATTGTCAATTGGATATTGCTAATATTTGTTCAAGTGTACAGGACCATAGACAAAGTTGATCAATTTAACAGGTCTTGGAAGAACAAAAGAGAGCAAAGGAATCAACGAGAAGAGAAACCTAGAAGCATCTGAAGAAATCTGCCTCTGAAGTTGAAAGTGCGTCTGAAGCCAAAATGCATCTGATGACGTCATCAGAAGCAAGACCTTCAGAAGCCAATTGTTCAGAAGCTGTATAACATCAGAAACTGAAGTTAATCAGAAGATTCAACCTGAAGTTTCAAATAGCTGTCTATTGGATTCAACCTCGTCTAAGAAAGCGAAAGACTAAAGGGAAGGTGGCAACTGTTCATTTGAAAAGCATTGGGTGCTTGTCCCTCAATGAGAGTTGACAAAGTACAAAGTGTACAACCACTACCTCCACGACTCTGCTTGTGTCTACGCTACAAGACAAGATAAACAGCTCTGCCTGCAGAAATGTTCCTTCAAGATAGGAATGAATTTGAACATGATCCTTCATAGGACAACTTCCAAATCAGGCAAAAGATCATTGGTATTTGATCAAGGTTTCTTAACGACTCTATTGACGTGCTTAAAGATCTCAACGACTCTCTCACACCACTATATAAAGGAGTGAAGACTTGAAGATCAATAGTGAGACAAGACATCAAGATAAAAGCGCCCAAACTCTGCCAAATTTGTTTCACACAAAGCACTTTGAATTTATGTGTTCATTTGATATATCTTAGAAATTCTTAAGTCTAGAGAGTCTTTCAATTGCATTGTATTGTGAACACCACTGATTGTATATCAAGTGTTCAAACTCAAACAATTTTCTGTGTAATTCTTTTTGAATAGAAGTCTCTTGCTTTAGTGCTTGAGCATAGGAAGTCTCTTGCTTTAGTGCTTGAGCAAAGGAAGTCTCTTGTCTGCGTGCTTGAGCATTTGTGAAGTCTCATACTAGGTGTAGTATTGAGCAGTTGTAATATGTGTGATTAAACTTAGTGGAAATCTCCTTGGAAGTGCAAGGGGGACTGGACTACTTCCAGTTTGTGGAAGGAACCAGTATAATTGCTTGTGTTTCTCTTTCTTCTCTCTACTCTGTTGTTAATCCGCTGCGTATCTGATTCTAAACTTCACATCAGAAGCAATTTAATTACATCTGAAGTATTATCACATCAGAAGCACTCTTAAACAGCTTTTGAAGTGATATCAGAAGAAGAATTTTTTTTTTGGAAAAAGAAAACACAATTCAACCCCCCTTCTTGTGTTTTTCTCACCTTCACTATCCTTCCTCAGCTCAAAGCCAAAACTGAATCACATAAAACTTATAATCATTACTTGAGCCGAATGAAGTGGTTTAGAACTCAATACAATAAGATGTCAACGTTTATGTGTAACAACTCTGGTTTTGGATGGGATTCTGTTGCAAAGACTTACACAACTACTGAAGAAGTATGGAATAATTACTTCAAATAATTACTGAAGAAATATGATTTTTTTTATTTTTTTTTGTAATATGTATAGTGATTTTTTTGTTTTTTAGTCCCATCCATCTCACAAAAATCTTCAAGAAAAAAGTATGATTGATTATGATTATTTGAAGATTGTTGTTGGAGGTGGAGTGTCTAGCGGGAATAATTCTATAGCATTAGACCCTGGGGATACTGACGCAACAACTTTTGAGCAAGAAAGTGAAAGTTTTGTAATGGAAGGTTTTCATATGATCCCAATAGTGATACATTCATAGCACAAGATAACTATGAACCACCTAACCAACCTCCATCACCTAACCAACCTACTCCACCACCCCATTTTTCTTTAGACTCAGAGGTTCCTATTGAAAAACGAAATCGCCATAAGAGAAATAGATCCGAGTACAGAATGGAGTTTTTACATCAGTTGAAAATGAGTTTTCACTACATCAGTTGGAAATGAGTTTTCACATCAGTTTGCCACCGATGTAAGGTGTCATGATGTGGTAAGTTCACACCCTTTCATATCAGGTTGCGGCTGATGTGAAATATTGAATTTCTACACCAGTTCCGCTTCCACTGTTGTAATAGACCCACTTTGAAATTTACGACTGAAGTTAAATATGTATATTTCACATCAGTTTTCAAAATCACTGTAGTGAAATAATATATTTTTTTTTTGGTGTAAATATTTCTCTTAAATGGCTTATCAAATAAGCTTGACACCTGCTCTTTATTTTTTTTTAGTAACAAAATGAAAACAAATTATGGATAATTTTAATGCAAAAAAAAAAGTTATATTATCTAATTGGATATTACATAATCAATCCTCTATTTTCCACGCCAATATTTCAATCTATAAAAGAGGGATATGAATACAATATAGCTAGAAATAATCCAATAAAACAACTTTAGGCAGAAATTTCAAATAAAAAAAAAATCCACAGCAAAATCATCATTGTAAATATGCTAAGCTTCAGCTGCAAAAAGCATCTCATTTCATCTCAGTCGTAAGCACCGACAATGTCTCATCTCAGCCACATCATAATCAATTTTCATCTACAAAAAACAAAATCAATTGAAAAAGTTATCTCAACTGCATAAACGCACTTGACACACCAAAACCACCACACATTAAGACAGATACAAGTCCGTTCAAAATTCTACTCTCTCTACAAATATCAAATTATGAGATTGGCTTTGAAACATACCATGTAAATCCTACGCGTTATACAAGTCAAGAAAACAAGTTGCCCATTGGTTTCGCAAATCATATAAGTCATCTTCAGTTAATGTCGTTGGATCATTGAATACCTACAATGTGTAGGTTAATATAAGTAATTAATATTAATAAGGATATATTTATATTTGGCAATACATATAGTATAAACATGTTATCATAAAATTAAAATACCTCCATCCAAGACTTAGTAATATTAGCAGAGATGATATCTAGCATATTCTTCATCACATAGTATCCACAATCATTGCCATTAGGTTGCTTTCTTGGCTACAAATGAATGGCCATTTTTATATAGTGATTAGTTCATATAATAAAAAAAAAATCATTTATTAACGTAAAAAAATGACAGAATCTACACCATACTTACTTTGGGACGAAACCATTTAGCCTTCTTTCTATTGCCCTGAGCAAGTTGATGAACCTCTAAAGCTCTGTGTCAACCAAATTAAAAAAATCATCAAAGTTATACATTTTAGTGTCGTAGGAAGTAATATATCAAATACAACGTAAAATATACACTTACTTTGAAACAATCTTAATCATTCCTTCATTAAGATCTCGGTGCATTGAACAAAGGACAACTAAACTATTGCCCTTGTGACAAATAATTATTAACTGCCAGTGTCCTTTGCACACGTAGAAGAACAATTATTAAGGTTTAAGCTATCAAAGATAAATAAGAAAAATATTAATTTAAATATATACTTAAATAGATATGGTGCTAAGTAACACACTTTGTTCAAATCACGCAACCTAGTTTGTATGTGTCCCTGAACTTTAGATTTAGTACTAGGATCAGTTGGATTAAAATCCAAGCATACTGGGTCCAAAATGCCAAACACTTTCGATCTATTTCTTGAGATACAGAGACGATGCATACACCTAGACAAATTTAAAATTAACACTTAAATATTGAATTGTGGATATACTACTAATCCATATTGATAATAGTAAAAAAGAAAATGTACTTACGTGCACCACAGTTGTAGAATAGACAAGTCAAGCCAAGCATTACCCACCAACAACTCTCTAATACACTTTGTTGGAATAAAAAACCTTGCGGTATTTGGCTCATGTTCTAATGGTATGCGTATATCTTCTTCACTTCTCCAAACCATGCATAGCAATTTTTGAACATTGTCGATGGTTAAGTCCTCCTTGTAGTTTTCTTGTGCAGCGGTACAAGAACCTTTTGTGCTTCCATGCACAACAACTTTTTCAGGACTACTATGCTCAATTTCTTCATTTATTTGCAAGGTTTGGGAGAAACCCATAGTCTTAAGTTTATCCAGAAATGCTTGTTGCATCAACTCACGTTCAACGGTCATCTTTTGTTCAAACTCTGCATCAAATTTTTCTTTAATCTCTCTTTCGAGATTTGTTTGAAGTTGTGAGAGATGCTGGTTAACATCTATGGTTTGGGTAAGACGTGAAGACCTTCCAAAGTAATTGCTCAGAGTATAACCTGGTCCAACACCACGGACACGACCACCATGCTCTTTTATCCCAATTGCCCTTGTTAAGATATCGTCACGTCCTTGTGGAACAAAGGTGCCGGGAAAAGTCCATCTTTGTTTGGAAGATTTTGTTCAGCAAACTGTAGAAATTCTATCACTCCATTATCAAACTCTTCACTTAATCGATTAGCTTTCATCCAACTACGATCCATAATGACGCACTGAAAATGAACACACGTTGAATCAAAGAATTGTGATGCCTACATAACTATTAGAACTTAGAAGACTTGGAGTTTGACCAAGTAAAAAACTTGGTGCTTAAGCAACGTAAATACTTACGCGGAGGTACGAGATTACTACTAGCTAGAAATCTCTTAGATGACACGCAAAAACTGCTATAATTTATTAAGCTGAGGTGTAAGACACACCTAAGAACACAAGGAACCAAACAGCTACAACCGGTAAAAACACGGCGATATTAGTTAAGCAGCGGACAGGCACACAAACTTCCGCACTAAAACAAAAAAAGGTCAGCAAAGTTGTTTTGACAGCAGGACAGAATTCACAATAATCCAATTAAACAGAATATCATAATTCATATATCCAATTTACATTTATTACAATAGCATGCATGTATTCTAAAATGCTTGACCAAAAAAAAGTTTGGTCAAAAAGTCACAATATTTAATTTATTCATATATTTATCACAAACATTTAAATTTTCTAATATAATTGCAATATAATACATATGTGCATTACCACACTAGTTATTATATATACAAGGTATCCTTCAAAAAAAAAAATTATAAATACAAGGTAGGAGATGATTTCAGTTTCAGTTTGAGCACATCACCAACAAGAAAGAAGAGTGAGATTACTCTCCTCTCACAATCTTGATTTTTGGTTCTTCTATAGCTGGCATTATTTTAACCCATTCTAACATTTTCCAACTCCAAAAATCTAAAAGAAAACGTATACTTTTTGTTACATTTTGCTTGGTTTTTTGGGATTATAGAACATGCATGTACTATTGTCCAAGACCATATGATGCTTGTATTCAATTTATAATTTCTTTCATATCATTGTTTTCTTCTTATATGTGACAACTAAAACTATAGACACAATTATTGGATTTTTGAAAATCAGATTCAAACATGGATGTATCAGAACTGTGTCCAACTGTTGATGCAATCAGAGCTTTCCTTGAATACTTGGTAGATCCATTGCTGCAAGAAGATCATTCTACCAATGATGATCTTCCATTATCACAACATGAAATGTTGGAATTAATTGAATTGACTAGTTTTAGGGATTTGCTGTAATTTGGAATTCAAATTAAAGTTGACTGATATCCTTGTATATCTTTCCATTTATTTCTTGTAGTTATGTTTTCATTTTTTATCTCCTATAATCATGGAGGAAACCTTGTATATATTCCCTACTTTCATATCAATGAAATATACCATTATACCATTTTCTTTTACATGGTATCAGAGCCGACTCCAATTACCTCTCATTTCTAGGAATTGGAGATTAGCTTCTGAATAAGAAAATGGCGAATGGGTCAGATAAATCAGATTCTGGTGATAAATCAGATTCTGCTCAAAAATCAAATTATGCTCCACATACACATGATCTGTATTCATCCCTCACACCTGAACGTCTTGATGGCACAAACTATACCGAATGGGCCCTAAATGCAGAAAACAAGATCAGAGGTCATAAACATTGGGGTTACATCTCTGGAAAGAAGGTCACACCTGCAACAAAAACCTCTGATGAATATGAAACTTGGGAAGATGAGAATTGTTTGGTCAAGTCTTGGCTTCTGGATGCAATGACAAAAGATGCTAGGTCGCTTTTCATCCGGTTACCTACAGCCAAGAAGATCTGGGAATCGGTCAAGGAGACTTACTCTGTCAGTCAAGATGCATCAAAGGCATATCAGCTTTATTGTGAGGTAATATCTATTAAACAAGATGGTGGATCCGTTGTTACTTACTTTGCAAAATTACAGAAACTGTGGCAGGAAATTGATGTGATTGAAGATTGTACCATGGTGTGCACTAAAGATGTTGAGACATATACCAACAAACTGAATGCGCAACGTGTATACATATTCCTAGCAGGACTTGATTCACACTTGGATGGGGTACGTGGTCGAATTCTTGCAACCATACCACTTCCAGGTATACAAACTGTGTATGCAAATGTCTGTGTTGAGGCGAATCGCCAAGAAGCCATGCTTTGTACAACACAAAGTGAAGGTGCTGCAATGGCTATGAAAAAGCCATTTAATTCCAATAAAGGAAACCGCAAATGTACACACTGTAATGGAAACAACCATACCGCAGATACTTGTTTTAAGATACACAATTATCCTCAATGGCACCCAATAGGGAAAAAGGAGGATGCTCTCAATAACAATACTACCGGTGCTTCTGGATTTGTTGCTAAGTCAGGTACATCTCAATCTGCTTGTTGTTTTTCTGTTGTTACTTGTGGTAATGAATGGATAATTGATATTGGTGCAACTCATCATATGACTTGTAATAAATATATGTTTACACATTTATCCTCTAATAGTCATGTTCGAGTCATTATAAATGCTAATGGTGTTTCTTCCCATGTTATGGATATTGGTACAGTGTCAATTTCACCATCATTATCCCTTTATGATGTTCTCTTTGTTCCCTCTCTCAATTGCAATCTTCTCTCTGTTAACCAACTAACCGAGTCCCTTAATTGTGTCGTCGTGTTCTTTCCCACACATTGTATTTTGCAGAATGTTCATACAAAGGAGAAGATTGGCAGTGGTAAAAAAAGAGAAGGATTATACTATCTTGAAGGTAACTCTCAACATCCCAAAGGAAAAGCTCTTGTTCACTCTATGAGTGATGGATTACAAGTTAGAAATATAGAAGATATTTGGCAATGGCATAAGCGATTAGGACACCCATCTTTTAGCTATCTCAAGAGATTGTTTCCTTCATTGTTTAGTCGTTGTGATATCTCTGATTTTAAATGTGAAACTTGTGTAATGGCAAAAAGCCACCGTGTTTCTTTTCCTATAAATAATAGTAGAGCTGATGCTCCTTTTTCAATTATTCACTCAGATGTTTGGGGACCATCCCCTTTCCCACAAATAATGGAATGAGGTGGTTTGTGACCTTTTGGATGATTGTACAAGAATGACTTGGTTATATTTTCTTAAACACAAAAGTGATTTGTTTAGTGTCTTTCAAGTTTTTCACAAAATGATAACAACACAATTTAAAACTCCAATCAAGATAGTTAGGTCTGATAATGGAGGAGAATACCATAATAATAAATTGACAACTTTTATGAAATCAGTTGGTATTCTCCATCAAACATCATGTCCTAATACCCCTCAGCAGAATGGAGTAGCTGAAAGAAAAAATAGACACCTTTTGGAGATTACTAGGTCACTCTTGATTGGGAGTAATGTTCCTTCTTATCTATGGGGTGAAGCTTTAAGCTCTGCAGTTTATCTTATTAATAGAGTCCCCTCAAGGGTGCTAAATTTTAGAAGACCTATTGATGTTCTTTCTAATCATTGCACACTTAACTCTATCAATAATTTACCACCCCATATTTTTGGTTGTGTCGTATATGTACATTTACATCCTCACCAAAGAACAAAATTAGAATCTAGAGCAATGAAATGTGTTTTTGTGGGATACAGCACCACTCAAAAGGGATATAAAGCTTATCATCCATCTTCAAAAAAATATTTTGTTTCAATGGATGTTACCTTTCATGAACATGAATTGTTTTTTCTTTCTAAAACACTCCATTCTTCACCCCAGAGGGGAAGTGATGTAGAGGTGCAGAATCATGAAATACGCATCCATGAAATCATGTTATTTGATACTATGCCAATAGAAAATCAAAATGAAATTCAAGATATTGAAGATGAGAATCAAGATATTGGAAATGAGAATATGACCGAAGATGATAGTATAATTTCCTCTTCAACTTCAAGCCCACTGCTGATCCAATCCTCAGAAAATTCTGCAGAGGTACCATCTGAAACTATTGCTTCTATTCATTCTATTGCCGATACAGAAAATTATGTTTCCGCTAATATAGAAAATAATGACTCTTCTTCTAGTCCATTAAATTTTGACCATGTTGTTAGCACTTACACTCTTCCCCCTCGTACTAACAGAGGACAACCTCCAATAAGGTATGAACCTGACCCTAATTGTAAGGTAAAGTACCCTATAAATAACTATGTGTCATTCCAAAAGTTGTCTAAGTCATATGCTAATTATGCATCTCAATTATCCATTGCATCTACACCTAGTAACTTGCAGAAAGCTCTAGCAGATTCGAGATGGACACAGGCAATGACAGCAAAAATGGAAGCATTGGAGAAAAATGCTACTTGGGAACTTGTCTCCTTACCGGTCGGAAAGAGCACTGTAGGTTGTAGATGGGTGTTTACTATCAAACATAAGGCTGATGGAAGTGTTGAGAGGTTTAAAGCGAGGTTAGTTGCAAAAGTTTACACTCAATCCTATGGAGTTGATTATGAAGAAACTTTTGCACCAGTTGCAAAACTCAACACAATGAGGATATTACTATCATTAGCAGCAAATCAAGATTGGCCACTACTTCAATTTGATGTAAAAAATGCCTTTTTACATGGAGATTTAATAGAAGAAGTGTATATGGATCCACCCCCTGGCATACCAAGGTACTCAAATATTTCTATGGTGTGCAAGCTCAAATATTTATATGGATTAAAACAGTCACCAAGAGCTTGGTTTGGAAGGTTTACTAAGTCTATGAAGTTTTTTGGTTACACACAAAGTAATTCTGATCACACCTTGTTTCTTAAACATAATCATGGTAAGATCACCGCATTGATAAGATATGTTGATGATATGATTGTGACTGGAAATGATCCTAATGAAATTTCGAGCTTGCAACGATATTTAGCTTCTAATTTTGACATGAAGCAACTTGGAGATCTAAAGTATTTTTTGGGGATCGAAGTTGCAAGGTCCAAGCATGGTATCTTTCTTTCTCAAAGAAAGTATGTGTTAGATTTGTTAACTGAGACAGGAATGCTTGGATGCAAACCAATTGAAACTCCCATAGAACAAAATCACAAAAACTTTTGTTGTGCTGATGCGCCTAGTACGGATCGTCAAAGATATCAAAGATTAGTTGGGAAGTTAATTTATTTGTCTCATACTAGGCCAGACATAGCGTATGCAGTTAATGTTGTGAGCCAATTTATGCATGACCCAAGAAAACCGCATATGGATGTGGTTGAACGAATACTGAGGTACTTAAAATCTGCTCCAGGAAAAGGTTTGTTATTCTCAAACCATGGTCACCTCAAAGTCGAAGGTTATACCGACGCTGATTGGGCCGGATCTGCGGATGACAGAAAGTCTACTGCAGGCTACTTAACTTTTGTGGGAGGAAATTTAGTAACTTGGAGGAGTAAAAAACAACAAGTAGTTGCTAGATCAAGTGCCGAAGCAGAATTCAGGGGGATGGCAGTAGGAATATGTGAACTGCTATGGATTAAAAACCTTTTAAAGGATCTTGGATGTGAACAAGAGGATGCAATGAAGCTTTACTGTGACAATAAATCTACCATAGAGATTGCTCATAACCCTGTCCAACATGATCGCACAAAACACGTGGAAATTGATAGGCATTTCATCAAAGAAAAGATTGAAGCTGGTATTATTGCATTTCCGTTTGTAAAATCATAACAACAACTTGCTGATATGCTTACTAAGGCAGTAACCTCCAGGACTCTTGCTGGTTCTCTTGACAAGTTGGGTATGTGTGATATTCATGCACCAACTTAAGAGGGGATGTTGGAATTAATTGAATTGACTAGTTTTAGGGATTTGCTGTAATTTGGAATTCAAATTAAAGTTGACTGATATCCTTGTATATCTTTCCATTTATTTCTTGTAGTTATGTTTTCATTTTTTATCTCCTATAATCATGGAGGAAACCTTGTATATATTCCCTACTTTCATATCAATGAAATATACCATTATACCATTTTCTTTTACAGAAAAAGTTGCAAAACAGGTTTTTTTTTTTCTTTCGTTCACCTTGAAACTTTTGTTATGGCAATCCAAATATTAACTAATAACATCTAGGTGACTATTTGGAACAGATTTCAGTTAGGCCTTTTTAAACAAACTTATTTTAAATTTAATTTCATTAATTAACATTTAATAGAAGTCGGTTTAAACTTGAGGTGATTGCTCAATCGTACGAGCTTAGCCTTGTTACCTCCGGGTAAAGAGGTAAAGAGTTCAAAATCCCCTCAAAGACTGTTATGAATTGGTCATTGGTGCCAATATTGTAAAAAAATTCTCATTTGATTTTAAAATTGAAAGATTAGTTAACATCAAATTGAAGTTCTTATTTGATTTTAATATCTAATTGGAGTTCATGATTTTAACATCTACTTAAAGTAACTATTAGATATGGCAATCCAAAGATTAATTAACATCTAATTGAAGTTCCTATTTGATTTAAAAGTTGAAGATCCACAAGTATTTCATTATATGATTATGATGTAGGTGCGTGCAGTCGTGTTATTGAACAACTACTACCACAGAAAACTGAATCAAGAGCTAGCATTTTTGCCATACAGGGAATTTTGCAACATCATTGTGGATCTGAGACCCGCAATGTTGGCATATATGAAATTTATGTTGCAGCCTAATTATACTGACTAAATTATGAACATGTTCAAAGAATTTCAACCAAAATTGACTGACACTAAGATAGTCCAACCCAACTGCAGTTATTTGGACCAGACTAGCCATTCTAGTCAATAATCATTGCATGTTTATCAAAAGGAAGAAAAATAAAAAGAGTGAGAATTCAGTTCTAAGAAGGGGGAAAATATCAATTTTGATAGAAATAAATCAAACAACTCAGACCCATAAATAAAATCAGGAGCCAAACTATGAAATCAATAATATCAGCAAGAACTTACTCTAAACTCAATTAAACACAAATTCATGATCAAGTAAACACAGAATTACAAATTAAGCATCACAATTTTGAAAAGAGGTTAGGGCTTCACGATTTTTTTTTTTTAACAGCAAAGGGGTTTCACGATTGAAAAGTCATCGGAGAGAGAGAGAGAGAGAGAGAGAGAGAGAGAGAGAGAGAGAGAGAGAGAGAGATGAGCAGCGACGGTGAGAGGTTCCGATTGAGCAGCGACGGTGAGAGCTTGGACGGATTCGATTGAACTTGGACGGTAAGAGGTTCCTGATTCGATTGTTTTTTGACTGAGTGATTTTTTTTTTTTTTTGACAGCTTGGAAAACATATGGATGTGTTTTACGGTGAGGAAGGGATAAGGTTGAAAATTTGTTTTACCTCAGGCAGTTTTAACCACCTGATGTGAAAAAAGATAGACAAAGTTTTCCCACAAATTGCGAAAATGCCACCGCGTGTTTTTCCCTTCATTTCAGTTATCCACTGATGTAAATGCCATATGCTATTAGGAATTCCCTTCATGTGTTTATGTCAACTGATGTAAAAACTCACACTGTGTATCTTTCTCTTCAGTTATTTTCCGTGCTGATGTGAAAACTAAAACCCCCTTGATGTTAAATCTATATTTTGTAGTAGTTCCTTCCATGGATGCCATGTTTCCTAACATAAGTCATGGAGCTTATTGACTTATCTTGCAAGATAGATCATGAAAACCCCCAATAACTGTATTATAAATCATGAAGATTATATTATGGTATTAAATTGGCGAGCCAACTATATGGAGTGGACTTTCAATTCCCAACCCATATGAAATGGCGGGTTAAACAGGTTGGTCCAACGAATCATACCCATTTTGCCACCCCTACACACACAGAGAGGGAGGGGGGTGGGGATGGAGAGGGGGAGGGGTAGGGGTAGGGGGAGAGGGAGAGAGGTTTTCTAAAAATGTGTTTATTTAGTTAGCAGTTACCTAATTTAAGGAACTTAGTTATAAACTACTTTGATTGGTTTCTTGTACATGGATGGAAAATGGATTCGAGAAATTGATTTACCACAATGATGAAGCTGATCAAGCTATATCATTCATAATTTAGGAAGAAGATGTAATATAATAACATTTTTATTTATAATTATCATGTTTTACTACTATATATAGCAGTCTTTTCACTAGGGAAAAAAATTACACAATAAAAATATGATTAGAAGGATGAAATTATTATCAACTAAAATAACAGAAATGATTATTTTTAAATTTGAAATTACAAAGTCATAAACTATAAATTAAATAAATCAAAGCCAATTAAATGAGCATCACTGTCTATAGTGGCAGCATCTTATTCCACTACGAAGCCATCAAAAGGTTGAAAGAAATCATCATTAAACTGAACAGTATCATACAATAAACCATGCATCATATCATTGTGACCATATTCAAGTGTAGAATTATGTAAAGTGAGATCAGAGCAAGGCAGGTTAGTATTCACTAAGGTTGATGAAGGAACTTCATCGTTATACTCCTCTGAATGTGTTGAAGAAAAAGATGATGGTGATGACAAAAAGGGACATTCTTGTTTTGTTGGAGTTGGGAATGTATTATTAAAGCTAAGTAACAAGGAAGAAGTGTCATTAGGATCAAGTATGATGTCAGGGTTGGGCAAGTTTCCACAAGTGTGGTGACCATAATAGGTTGTCTTATACAAGGGAGGTTTTTGTTGAATTCTATGCACATGCTTGGTTGTTAGGCATCTTTGATCAAACTTGTGAGTACACCTGTAGTAGTTCCTGCATATATCAAATTGGATAGGGAAAAAAATAAATTTTAGAACCAAAAGGATTATTGGGAAAACAAATTATGAAAGAGGGAAGGAAACAATATTCAATATTTAATACGCATGTGACATGTCAATAATCACAATGGAGCGGAGCGGGTACAAGTTTCAACTTTCTCGTCCTTGTCTTTGATTATAGTTACACGTTACCCTATCTGATTTTTGATGGGGGTGAGAAATTGAACTCCGTCTCCGACGAATTTCAAGGAATCTCCTCATAGTCTCCATCTCCATAGTGCAATAATTTTTTTAATAAAAAAAAGTATTTCCAATTAATTCCCGCCTCGAGCACAGATTTTTTTCCAAAACCTTAACCTACTATCAGAAATTAATTTCCACCATTTTTCTATTAATATAATCCATTTGGGGTGGAAATTTTTCTATTAATATAATCCATTTGGGGTGGAAAATTACCAAATACCATGTGTATTTGTCAATCACAAACTAAGAAAATGTTCACAGTATTTGAAAATTCAAAAATATCTCAAAAGTATGGATGACATTTAAAGGCTAGCATGTTGTATATCAGTGTGCGTACCAGCTATATCCACATTTTGTTACTCATCATGTATCCGTTTTTTGAAATTAGGGAAAACTCAAACTCAATCAAAGCGAGAAAAACCCGTTAAGTTGAGGTGGGTTTGGACGGCTACCCGTAGATACGAGTATTTTTCCATACCTACTCCTAAATATAGGATTTATTTCACTAAAATTAAAAAAGTTGGTTGTAATATTAAATTTGTTCACAATTGATATTGATCTATTTATTTATTTATTTACACTTAAGTAGAGAACAATTTAATGTTTTCATTAGAGAGATATTTATTACAAAATGCAAAACAATGTAACATAATAAGCGATGAAATTGAAATTTGAGAAGAGTCTTGCAAAAAGAGACAAAAAAAAAAAAAAATTAAAGTGTCTTAGTAATAATAACAGAGGAGAGATAACAACATAATCTCTAAACACCAGATTATATGAATCTCATAAATTTGGTGGAACGATTTTAACCAATAAATACAAGTGTGCTAAAAGTGTGATGATGATATTGTTCGACCATGATTAATTCTCACCTTAAGTATGGAGAATTGTTGATCTTTTTTTTGCCATATTTTCTCCATTGATGCCCATCATCATCTGTTGGAGTTTGTGTCACCTTCTCCCATGTTTGTGTAATGTTTCTGCATGGATATGAGTACATGTAATCCATTATTTTCAATGATCCATTAAAAAACTAATTATGGAAGACTACATTAAGCAAATCACATTCAATTATACAAATGCACAGCTTAAAATATATGTATAAGGACCTTAAATAATTTGGGCATATGCATTAAATTTATGGGTCATGCTAACTTGTACACTTCACGGTTATATTATTTCGTGCATCATTAACAAATATAATTAGTGTATAATAATTTTCATCACATTTGATGTAGAAAGAGATAATTCAAAAAGCTATTACCTTCTTTTGTTACATCCTCTAGTTGCAGAAGTCTTCTTCCAATTTTCTTTGAAGTCGACAGATCTAACTACTGGAGCAATGGAAGAAAATTCCTTTTGAATTTGGTCACTAGGGTTTCCTTTGCTCATGAGAAATATGGTATTGTTAAATGAGTTGATGACATTGTTGACAAGATGTTGAACAAATATTGAGGTTGGTGTTTTCATCAAATTATTAGTATTATTATTGAGCAGTAATTGCTGAAGCTGCTCAGCAAACTCACACCCTCTCATGACCTCTTCCATTGCCTTTATGTGATACTCCTCCATTCTCTTTATATAACACTCAATTCTCTTTCACACTTTCCCTACTATATCATGTTTCTATTTCTCTATCTCCTTTTAATCTAATTTTATAGGAGCTAACCTAGCAAATTGTAATCTTATCTTATACTATTATTATTCTCTTTCCTTCCATCTTCCTCCAACTAATTTTTTCATTTTATTTTATTTTTTATAAATTATACTTCCTTTCTTCATTATTATAAGCAAAATTTCAATTTTTAAATTTATTAAATAAGTGGCAAATAATATAAAGAAGATATATCAATTATTAAATAAATTGAAACGTAAAATTTTGTTTATAACAACGACCGAAGAGTATCTACAACTTGATAAATAGGCATGGAAACAAAATTTGTACCCACGGGTACTCGCCTGAACCAAACCCAATTTGATGGGTTTCTCCGTTTTGACTGGTTTGAGTATGAATTTGGGTTTTCCTCGATTTCGAAACACGGGTACGAGACATGTAATGGGATGTAGGTACCAACCCCGAACTCATACTCAAATTCGTTCCGAATGTAGAAAATCAACTTATTACCCTTTTTATATAAAGAGAAACGCAAATCCTAAATTATTTCACTCATACTGTCAGAGTCTCGGTCTATCAAACGACACTCGATTTATGAGTTCTCTCTCTTATCCTTACACATCTGACACCTTCAGTCTCTCTTCTCCATCACTGTAGCCATTGATTGTAATTATCTCTTTGTTGGATAATGCATTACAACATTGCACCCTGTGATTGTAAAATACTTTTTTTTTATCAAACAAAATGTCCACTGCGAAAATGGGACGGGAACACCCAAACGAAATGGGACGGGGATACACAAACTCGTCGGGAGTGAGGATGAGATTCAATTTCTCATCCCCATTAGGCATGGGTAAAGCAAAGGGTAATTATGTGAGAGTATAGTATGAGGATGGGAAAGATAAAACACTTCCTCACCCTGTCTCATTGTCATGTCTATTGATAAATTCCAAACATAATAAATATCTTTCATCATCTTATTAAAAAAATAAGAATTTAATGATGGTGGGTCGACAATCCAGCATAATTTTGTATATAAAATCAATCAAAACATTCAGAATTACCACTTAAATTAAAAACATTAATTGATGTATCAATTTTAAATGTTTTAATTAGTTGTATGTGCAAAATTGTTTTAGACTATCAATAAACTCAAAAGAATAACTCATCTTAATTCTCAAAAATAAATAAATAATCCTTAACAGTATGATGTCGTCGTGATTGTGTCATTTGATGACGTTATTATTAAGAAACAACCATGTGAATCTGACTCCTTTCAAAAAAAATAACAATGTGAGAATCTGACTAAATTTATTATTGTTAAAGCTCAATGTTATCATTCAATTCCGGCTTGTACGGATCTTGGCTATAAACACCGATTCTAATACGGTAGTTGTCCACTTGTTTTAAGTTAACTTCGGTTTTGCTTCATTTACATTGTTCAATTTAGAAAGAAAAAAAATATATCAGTAGTATATTTAGGTTAAATATGTTTTTGATCTCTATAAAATTGAGATTTTTTAAGTTTAATTCTTACTTGATTTTAATAGTTTTTTTAGTCTTTTAAAAAAAAAAATTGCACTATTAATCCCTCCTCATAGTGTTCTAAACTTGTCTTAAAAAAATTATTCAAAAATTTAGGAGTTTAAGGATAATTAAACAAACTTTGTTGTAATAGGGACTAAAATTAAAAGTAATTTTTTTTTTAAGAACTAAAAAAATCTATTAAAATTAAGTAAAAGACTAAACTTAGAAGTTCCTAATTTTATAGGGACCAAAAACATATTTAATCTATATATTTTATTGAATGGATTCTAAAAAATCTACCATCTGTGTCTATCTCTCGTTATTAGACAAATTCTACCACGGTGTCACTCTCTTCTCCTTCCCGCTCGTTGTTGCTGCCATCTTTCTTCCTCGCATATTATTGAAGAGGCGAAAGTGAAGGGCACACTACAAATATTAGGGACGAAACTTTGAATAGTGAGGACACCATATATCTCTTTCAATTATTAGCATATGCAGAGTTCTAAAAGGATACTGGTAAATAATTATTTTGGGTTGTTAAATGTGTTAAGTACTTGTCATCATAATACATGAATTTCTCAAAGTTACAAAAACATCCTCAAATATATATTTTGTCAATAATTTTATAGCTTAAATTTACTAGAAAGAATATATATGAGGGTCAAATTATTACGGTTAGTAATTTTATATGAGATGACGTGAGTCTCTTTTAACATAACTAAGATTAAGGGTTTGAATTCAACATTGGACATGCAATAATGTTAAAACTTGTATGAAGAGTTTGCAACCCATTCCGATTTTACAAGGCTCGAGAGATTAATCTTCCCAATTGTCCGCAGAGGATACCTGGTTCACGCAAAAAAAAAAAAAAAAAAAAAAAAACACATTTAAAGACCAAAATATCTATAAAAAACACATTTATGTTTAATTTTTTAATTTTAATATATGTATATTATAACAATTTATGTGTTTTTATTGAAAAAAATATATCTTGAGGTATCTCAATGACATATCAAACGATTTTAAATTTGTGTAACATTTTCTCTGAGTGATCTATTTCGGTTGTTAAATTTATAAAAAAAATTATGCATACATTAATGTTTATCGGTATCGAATACACGTCGGACACGATACTTCACACAATTTTGGACTATTGTGCATCACAAAATCCTAGCCATTCTATTATTTTTTGCCACATGTCATTTATCTATGGGATGAAAGATTAAATGGAGCATATCCAGATTTTCAAAACACTTGTACATTTTTTTATTCCTTACTTGCGAAAAGACGGCCACACACGTGCCCGTCTTTCCGCTATTTTATCTATGGGATGAAAGATTAAATGGAGCAGATCTAGATTTCCAAAACACTTGTACATTTTTTTATTCCTTACTTGCGAAAAGAAGGGCACACACGTGCCCGTCTTTCTGCTATTTTATCTATGGGATGAAAGATTAAATGGGGCATATCCAGATTTCCAAAACACTTGTACATTTTTTTATTCCTTACTTGCGAAAAGATGGGCACTCACGTGCCCATCTTTCCGCTATTTTTATTGCGCTAACTGTGTTTTTTTATGAAATTCTGATTTGAATTAAGACTAATAATATAAATTTTTGTTACTTTCGAGTTATAACAAACCAAACTAATCATGATTATTTATTTTAATGACGCCAACAATATAACAAAAAATTATATATAAATTTTTTTTTTATTGACACCAACAACGATTTTTATTATAGAAAAAGTTGCTTAAGAGCATAATTGGGATAATGAAAAAGTAAGTATAAATATAACATCCATGAAATTAAAATGGAATTTTTTTTCTTTTACAACATAATTATATCCTTATTTTTTAAATTTTTTTTGTGTGTAAATGTAATATTCTTCATTTTTTTTGAAGAAAAATTTGATATTTATTATGATTGGGGTGAATAATAAATTGCACAGTAGTAAACATTTGCACACATTCACAAGATTTGTATTGTTTAGTTATTTTTAGGGTAGGAAATGATATTTAGTTAAATTTTGTTAACCAACTTTTTAGCATTTCTACCAAGACCTTTAATTAGAAAGGATTTTGGTGGCAATCTTGCTTTGAAGGATTGATATTAAAAAAAAAAAAACTTGTGATACCATAGACCTGAAGTTAATTCCTCTTTGAAGTCTTGTGCATTTTTTGTTTTTGCACTAAACTCTCTATTTCTATCAATGGAAAGAATTCTCGATATTTCTCTTGTAAAAGAGGCGTTAGATAAGGTAACCCTTTTTCTCCTCTTTTCATTGTTTTTGATTATATGTTTTTTTTTTTTTTTAGCAAATGTTGTTTTTGTTGATGTTGTTTTGCATGAGATTTACGTATATATTGTTTATTAGGGGTCTAGGGAGGAGGATTGTGGATGTTAAGATGGAATTGAATTTGGAAAACAAGCAAGGGTACCTCGAAGGTTAAGGGTAGCAAATTGTCTCTTCGTCTGATTCTAGGCTTATTATTTCTTCTTTTCTAAGGGAGGTTGCTTGTTGTTATTGGCATTTGTACTAGATTTTGAATCCAAATGAAAATAAACTCAAGTATTAAATTGAATGTCTGAGAAATAAGAAATGAGATGTAATTCTTATTTTATTGTTATGTAAAAATCTGATTTACATAGAGAGCTGCTATTGATTTATATACAAAGTTCTAAAACTATTGAAGTATTGTAACTGACATAAACTAATAACTAGGAAAAAAGCTAACTGATTTCTCTACTATAAATGAGATAAATTAGCATATTTATTAAGTAATATCGCCCTAGAAGTTGGACTATTAATGTCACAAAGGCCAAACATGGAAATTAAGGAGCCAAAAGCGAGCGATAACAACGGTTTGGTCAGCACATAACAAAGTTAGCTGAAGAAGGAATGGAAGGAGATGAATAAGCCCACTCTGGATTTTCTCACGGATCGCGTGACAATCGGTCTAAATGTGTTTAGTTCTCTCATGACAGGTGGGGTTATGAGCGAGATAAATAGCAGATTCATTGTCATAGTAGACAGAGGCAGGTTGGGAAAAAGTAACATCGTGAAACAAATATTCCGGCCACTGTAATTCACAAGAAAGGCTAGCGAGAGTGCGATATTCGAACTTGACCGGTAAACCGTAGATTACTTTTTGGACTTCTAAGAGATGAGAGAAGAACCAATAAAGACACAGTAACCAGAAATAGAGCAATGGATAGCCGGGAAAGATGCCCAATCCGAGCCAGCAAACCAAGACAACTTCAAACGAGAATTGGCATAGAAGAAAAGTCCCTTTTCTAGGAAGCGCTTCAAATATTTCAAGACACGAGTAGCATCCTGGAAATTAATGTCTTGGGGGCGAGAAACAAATTGACTAAGTTGCTGGGCAGCAAATGTAATATATGGTCGACTTGTAGTGAGATAAAAAAAGCGTCCAATTAAGCTTCTGAAAGCAGATTCATCAGGATATAAGGGAGAATCTGGATCATGTAGTTTCAAGGAAGAGTCATGGGGAGTAGAACAAGGGTTCACGGCAAGATGGCCTCTGTCAGAGAGAAAATCCAAAGTATACTTGTGTTGATTGAGCAAGATACCACTCGGAGATCGAGTTATCTCAAGACCAAGAAAGAAGCGAAGTTTGCCAAGATCTTTAATATTGAACCGCTGATCCAAGGAATATCTGACATGTTGAATTTAAGTGAGATTATCACCCGCGAGGACAATATCATCCACGTAAACTATAAGAGTTGCTATTTTTGTACTAGAAGTCTTTGTAAATAAAGAGTATTCAGTAGAGGAATATTTGTAATCAATGGAAACAAGAGTTGTTGAAAGGTTGGCATACCATTGTCGGCTTGCTTGTTTAAGGCAATAGAGAGATTTTTGAAGCTTACATACGTTGGTGTAAGAAGTGGTAGCAGACTATGTAACACTCCGTTTTCCCAATATAAAAATTTCTTAAACAATTATCAGAGTAAACAACATAAACAAACGGGATATCACATTTAACATAATCCAATATCAGTTAAATAACAATTTAACCAAATAACTTAAACGTTGCAGTGGAAAATTGTTTCATAATTCATAAATCGTTTGGCACGTAGGCCCCATCAACATATCTCAAATGAGTTAATCAACATCATAAAAATAATCATAAATGTTCACGTAAAAGAATGAAGCATGCATAACAAACACCCCATCCCGTTACGTATCAGAGCGACCTAGACGACTCAGTGAGGAAGGGCCACTCACGACAGCAACTGCAAACTTAAGCACGATCACCTGCAAGTTACTCATACGAAGAGCAACATTTTCAAGCAGAAGGGGTGAGATTTCATAACACAATAACATTAATCAATGTAATTCGAAATCATAAATAACATCATTATCAGTCTTAAACAACATAGCATCTTTGATAAACAATTATCAAGTAATCACAACTTCAATCATAATCAATAACATATACATCTTTAAACTTGACAAATGCGACAATGCAACTTAGACACTTATATGCATGTGGTACCAATCGTCATCATAAGTATTAATATACTTTCATCGTGCGGAGGACAAAGCTCCTAAACGTGCAGAGGACAAAGCTCCTATCATGGTGAGGACAAAGCTCAATGAATGCTAATGCATGGACTCTAACAACAAAACATCTTAATCAACTTAACACATATACATCCAATAATTTGGAGTTCATCATCAGCTTATTCATAACATGCAACTTAGTTAAATAACATTTGCAGCATAATCAAATCACAACAGGTTTAATAACAAATCATTCTCAACAATTTCTTGATCATTCAACAATAATTCAAGTAAAGGCAATCAATCCATATTTCATTTCATAATCTCTTAACAGTTCGTAAAAACTTCACAGTTCACAGTCATTATCTTTAATAGGTCACATTAGTACCTAAAGTTCCTTTCCTAACCAAACTAAACAGCTCAGGTCTCACAATCCTCAAAAGCACTCAGTTCTGGAAGTGCTCGCGAGGCGAGAGCATCTGCTCGCCATGGCGAATACGAGCCAGAATCCCAACTAAGGTTTTTCCAGGTTCAATCTCGTTCTAAATCCTTTCCTAATCAATAGTAGGCACCTAAAGGTACTCAAAGGCATCTAAGGTTCAACTCAAAAGTCAAAAACTCAGAAAATGACATGCTCTCTGGTCAAGCTCGCTAGGGCGAGTAGGGTTGCTCGCCGTGGCGAGCTACGACTTGTAACTCGCGAGGCGAAGGGAAAGGGCTCGCGTGGCGAGCGATGAACATTCATCCCTCGCGAGGCGAGGATCATTGCTCACTATGGCGAGCGATGAATTTTGGCTCGGACAGAATGCAGTTTTCACACAATTTTCATCAACTAACATGGTTCTAAGCTTAATTTCACATCCATAATTCATCCTAAACATATTCTAAGGTTATAGGATGGTTTCTACATCAATCTAAGTCAGTTTTACCGTTTGATCATCAATTTTAGGGATTTGACCTAATTTCAAAACTTTTCTAAATCAATCCTAACTTTGTCAATTAGTCATCAGAACTACAACAATCAATATTACTGAATTATTAGTCTCACCCTTACCTTGTATTGAAGAAATCAGCCCTCCTAGTGATTGATGAAGGATTTTTACCTCTCATAAAACTATTTACACGTAAGTATAATAGGATCGTGTCCACAGGGAGTTGCGTATTTCATAAGCATTTTCACAATATTTGTCGCATTAATTGTTTGGGTATAAATTGTTTGTTTGTGTAAAATTATTTTCCTAATCGACATAATAGTAAAACGAGAAGAGATAAGGCTATTTTGCTTGCGGTTAGAGACATCAACCAAGCGTAACAGCTGCAATCTCTCGATCGATTAACGGATTCTAGCTTTTTAAACTATATTATCACAATCACTCGACAATATCATTCGTGTTCAAATGATATCGTTATTTCTAAGGGATCGTTTAAACATCGATTTCCCAAACATTTAAACGATCACAAAGTCGTTTGGGTAGTTTAATCGACGATTTCCGAACCGATTAAATTACCCAAAAGCATTAAGTTCTAGATTAAAAGCGATTATCAAATATTAACATCCATGTCTAGAGTGATAACTTAAGATAGATTGTTATTCTATTTCTAGATTCAAAAGTATGTGTCCATATCATTTTGAATCTCAATAAAACAATAAAAGCAAGAATAACAACAATATTGAATAAATAAGCTAGAACCATATATTAAAAGATCAAAAGATTACATAATAGCTTGTTTGAATACCTCAAAACTACAAGAGTAGATGTAGCTACATATGTCTATGATAGCTTTGCAAAGGATGAAGAAAGGGTGAAGATTCCATGACAAGATCCATGATGTCTCAACAAATCTTGGCTTGAATCTACTCCTAACTACCTTGCTTTGTGTTTCTCTCTCTAGAAAAGCCCTAGTCTCTCTCTAAAACCAGAAAAATATGAATAAAAATGTAATAGAATATATTGGAAAGAGAACAGAAAACTATTTATATGGGTTGACTGCGTGCCAGTTCGCTTAAGCGAACATCCAGGAAATCTAATGTTGACCATTGAGGAGCTGCCACGTGGTCCTTATCTTCTGAAGTTGGATGAACTTCGCTTAAGCGAAACGTAAGCGAACGTGTGAGCGAACTTTCCTGGAGCTCTCTGGAACTGGTTCGCTTAAGCGAACCATAGGTCGCTTAAGCGAAATGACCTTTTCTTCATGAGCGAACTGGAAGCGTGCTAGTAAGCGAAGAATCCTGGTGCTCTCTGGAACTGGTTCGCTTAAGCAAACCATAGGTCGCTTAAGCGAACAGAGCTTTGTCATGAGCGAACTGAAGGCGTGCTTGTAAGCGAACAGAACGGTTGCTCTCTGTAACTGATTCACTTAAGCGAACAGGGGTTCGCTTAAGCGAACAGACCTTGGTTCAGGAGTTTCCTTCTTTTGGTCCTTGCTTGTCATTTCCTGCATAAATTGGGTAGAATCAGACATGTAAAGCATAAATGGTAATATTACACTCAAACGGTAGCTTTTCCTTAGATAACTTGCAAAACAAGACACTAATTTGCCTAAGTTAACACATGAAATATGTTACTTTTGAGCACTTATCAGTGATTCTCTCTTCTCTTGGCTTTTTTCTCCTTTTTCCAAAGTTTGATCGTACGTGCAATTGTTTTCTAAAAACTAGGTCTATCTCTTATATACTTCTTCCCAATATCTTATCTTATCTCACTTTCTCCCCCAAAACTATCTAAAATCTCAAAACAGCCCTCAACTAAATATTTTTATTTTCTTTTCAAATCTTATTTTATTTAACAATAAAATAAGTCTCATAATCTTATCAAATCACCAAAACACATCAAATCTTTCAAATCAACTTAAATCATCTTAAATCAACAAAACTCACACATATATTATATAAACATAATATAATTGCCTAAACTCGATTAAATAAATAATTAAACGAAAGTGGGCGTTACAGACTACAGTGATAATCTTCAAGATATTTTTTGTTTAGTTTTAGGTCTTGTAGAATGTTTCAATGCATCGGTGGTAGGAGGAGGAGAAGGAGCTGCAGGTGCAGGAGGAAGAGTAGAAGTCGGAGGGGTAGGCTTAGATGATGGAGTAGAAGATGGTTTAGGCTAATTATTAATCTAAGTTGGTTGATGAAGGATGGAGTCCTACTCGTCAAGAAGAGTGAGATCATAGGAATCAAAAGATGTTTGGGGACTAGATGAAGTAGAAGAAGATGTAAAAGGGAAGAAGAAAAAAAAAGGAAACTTACTTTCTTCGAAAATTACATTTCTTGACAAGAAAAAGGAATTGGAATGGATATCATAGGAAAGATATCATTTGGTTCCTTCTCTATATCCAAGAAAGACATATTTTCTAGCACGAGCGTGGAAGTTAGAACGGTTGTGTTGGATAGTAGAAGCAAAATCTAAGCAACCAAAGACCTGTAGGTGGAGAAGAGTAGGTGGTTGTTTATGGAGTAATTCGTAAGGGCATTTATTGTGAAAGAGAGGAGAAGGAATACGATTTATAATATGCACTGCATACTGCATAGAAAAATGCCAAAAAGGAATAGGAATGTTTTATTGAAAGGAAAGGGCTCGGGCAACATTAAGGATTTGTTGATGTATCCGCTCAACAATGCCATTTTGTTGAAGGGTTTCAACACAAGATCGATTATGAATAATACCTTTAGCTTGATAAAAGTCAGACATTAAGAATTCAGGCCCATTATCACTTCTTAAACACTTGAGTTTACAGTTGAGCTGAGTTTCAATGAAAGAAATAAAATTGGCGAGATGTTGTCTAGCCTCATTCTTTGTTTTCATGATAATGATCCATGTACAACGACTAAAATCATCAACTACTGTAAGGAAATATTTATGGCCAGAAATAGATGGGATGGCATATGGTCCTCAAATATCAGCATGTAATAAATCAAAAATATTAGAAGTACGAGTGAAACTATAGGGAAAAGATAATTTTCTTTGTTTTGCATAATGACATATATCACAAGGAGTCGATATTCTTTAAAATTTACAAAGGGAAACTGTGATGAAATACATTTCTATATTGAATCCAATATGTGTCCTAGTCTAGTGTTCCATATGGAAGATATTCTTTAAACATTAGTTATTGACACTTAACAAAGCACCAGCGCCATTAACTTCGGGGGACGAGCCACCCCAGCTAGCCTGGGCACTAGCCCAGGATCAACTTCTACTTTCTTTGTAGCAAGTCCATCTATTGCTAGAACCTCTCTCTTTTCCTGCGGGTTTACCTGCGAATTTTGCCAAGGATTTTGGTTCCCAGGTAAATGTAATATCTTCGTGGGTAATTGTTTCCTTAGGATTTTAGGATCCGCAGGAAATGTGCAATTATCTGCAGGAAGGAAGTACCATTATATGGGAAGTCTATAAAATTATCTGCAGGAAATGTGCAATTTTGCGCAGGCTCTATAAAATTCCTAGCTCCACACTGATTAACTTGGGGTATTTGTATCTTCAGAATAGAAAAAGGGACAAGAATATGTGAGCCATTAGAGGTCTCAAAAATTAAAAATGTGAGTGCAATTTTTCTTTGAAAAAACTGGATAGAAAAGGAGGTGCGAATAGTAGCATCCGTTCAGCATTTGAACCATAGCCACCCCTATGCAGAAATTAATAAATTTGATAAGGGTTAATAGTGTTTTACCCCCCTGTAATATAGGTCATTTCCGGTTTTACCCCCTGTAAAATATTTTTTTTGGATTTCGTCCTTGTAATTTGATGATTTTTGGTTTTGGACCTTCATGAATTTTGACAGTACAAAATCAAAGATATGATAGGGGGTAAACCGAAATTTGCTCAAATTAACAGGGGGGTAAACCGAAATTTTCTCAAATTACAAGGGGGTAAACCTAAATTTGCTCAAATTACAGGGAGTGAAATTTTCCATGAAGGTCCAAAACCAAAAAATCTTCAAATTACAAGGATGAAATTCAAAAAAAATATTTTACAGGGGGGAAAACCGGAAATGACCTATATTACAGGGGGGTAAAGCACTATTAACCCATTTGATAACTTTGATGGAACTTGTTCAGCACACTCATGAAAATTTCAACAAGAAATTATAAAAAAACAGAAAAAGTTGAAGTTAGGTATCTCTTTCATCTCATATTAAGGAATTAATTCAACATTGGAGGTATAGATTGGTTAGATGTTAGTGTTATGGTGAGATAGTAGAAGTTTGAACTTAATGCCTATTTATAAGGTTTTTTTTTACTCATTTGTAATATTCTATTTGATCAATACAAAAAATTTGAAGCTTTTCTCTCATTTCTTTATGGATGATGTTTCATAACATTTAACAACCTGACAAAAATATAAAACATACATGTTTTTCTAAATGAAGCTGATATTTAAGACTCATAAATCTGAGGAAGTTAAAAAAGAAGAAGAAGAAGAAGCTCAGAGGTATATTTATCATCCAGTTTTTCAAGATAGGTGATTGTTATCGCGATTTTCGGGTGTCAAGTCATTAATTAGGCTTGAACCTTTCAATCTTTGATATTCTCTATTTTTTCTTGGGAAGGGCAAAATTGAGAAAAACCCTTAGAGTCTAAGTTCGGGGGTCGTTTTCGCTACGGGAAGGTGTTAGGCACCCGGAACGATTATGGTATTCCATAAGAACCGTTCTCCTAAGTTTATTCTTACGCTTTATTTTTATTGCCTACTTATTAAAAAAGAAGTTTTATTTGAGTGAAGAATGGGGGAGAGAAGATGATTGAGATTTTATTTTACTTGGCTTGGAGGAGTTTTAACTCATTGCCTACGTACCCTTTTAAGGGATCAAAACCAAACGTAGTTCATTCTCGAAAATTGTTTTTGTTTTTGTCAGTTGATTTTAAGTTTGAAAAGAAAAAGAGGAATTTTGAAGAATGGAGATGAGAGGCCTCAAGGGCGTGAGATTTGGAAAATGTGAGGTGGAATTAGTTATTTTGCAAAATAAAGTCTAAGTATGATTAAAATTCATTAAGATTTTTACTTAAGAAAATAAAAGGAAAATGAGGAGTTTTGACTCCTATTTTGGAAAAAAGGTTTTCAAGTGAGGTTATTCACATTTTTTGGGAAAATGATTTTTGTCTAAGCGTTGTAAGACCTAAGCATACATCTAAACATACATTCCCTAATCATACATCTAGAATATCCATGTGGGGTGTGTGCATGTGTCGGTGCTTGTGTCGGTGTACATCACTTATAGTGTCTATAGTCCTTTACATCGAGTCCTAAATACATGCTATGGTCTTGCAAGAATTTAAAAGATGAATTTAAACTAGCCTAAAATATTACATAACCATCTTAACATAGAAATTAAGAAGAAAAGAAAAAAAAGAGATAATGCCTAAACTATGAGAAATTGAAATGAAAGAGGTGAGATGCTCATGGGATAAATGAAACATGAAATGAAATGGTTAGTGATATAAGGCATGAAAATGGTAAAAAAAAAAAAAAAAAAAGGTAAACAAAATTGAATAGAATAGCAAAAAAGAAAAGAGCAATGAAATGAAATAAAATGGCAAAATATACCTAGAATTGGTTATAACACTTAGACATGCACATGACCTATAATTCTCTCATCATAGCAATGTTAAAGAGGTTTGATTTTGAGCTATAATGTGAGGATAATAAGGACACATACAAGCTAAGCATTATAACACAATTATAGGAATATTTTACACTTTATTTCTTGACACAAAAAAAAAAAGCACATATATATTTATCAATTTTAATGATGAAAAAGAAAAAGAAACAATCAAAAAGAAAAAAAAAGAGAGAAAAAAAAATACATCAAGAAATATATAGGAATTTTTAGGAATTTTTCTAAACACAAAAATGTCAAAAAAGGTGTAAAAACAGTATTTTAAAAATAAAAAAAAAAAGAAAAAAAAACAGTTAAAAAAAAGAAATAAAAAAAGACTCAGCATGGTTTAATCTGGACCGTTGGATGAATCCAGAGGTCCGGATTTAAACCTCAAGATCTCATCACAACCATTAGATCAAAATGATCCAAATCAAAGAGTTTTAAAGAAACAGGAACACAAAAGACCTTAAATGACTACACACACATGAATCCACCCAAGAGCATCCTGGATCGTTGGATCTGAGATCCAACGGTCTAGCCTTGAGGTCACGTGAACGTCAAAGGCCACTCATACATACAATCAGGAAAAGAGATGCAAAGCAGCCCTCAGATCTTGGAACGATCCGGATCTGAGGGCTCACAACGTGAGGGAGCATCCAATAGCATGCACGCGCGCGCGTAGGAAAGCAAGGTAATATAAAAGGGAATTCAACAAAAAAAAACACAAAATCCACAAAAAACTTCTCTCCTCTTTGAATTCTAGAGAGAGAGAGTCTGAACTCTCTCTAGAATCCAGTTGTCTTCTCCGGCGAGCCATATTTTTCCGGCGAGGTGGCGGCGCCGCCGCCGGAAAAAAAAAAATTTGCTCCGATTCAAAAATTTTTTACATTTTCAAACATCCTTTTTTCTCCCATGCATGAATCTGAGCTTAGTTTTTTGAAAAAGAATTTCAATCGGAGTAGATCTGAGTTTGAAGTTGCGGTTTTGAATGAAGCTTTTTCAAGTTTTTTTCTGCTTTTTCGGTTAGAAACTTCTAAAATTCTACAGATATACACTTGATTCGCCTTTGTTGATGTTCTTGAGAAAGAAAGATGAAGTTTGAGTTTTACCTGTGATTTTCGGTTGGAGATTTCGGATGAGTTCTTCGGAAAACTTCGATTTGATTCTGTTTGTGGATTTTTGCTGTGTGAATCCGAAAATAAATCGGTTCTTCTTCTTCACCGGTTCGACTTTTCTTTCCCTCTTCTTTTTCCTCAAAAAAAAACGCCTCTGCGATCGTGCTTGAGTTTGCCGCTTTCAGTGGTGAATTCGTACTTGAATTGTAGAGCAAAAACGATTCAGTGATGAAGATTCTTTGATGAATCTCTGAGAATCGGAGAAAAACTGATGAATCTGTTGAATTTGAGTTCTGGAAAATTTTAGGGTTTTTTAGTTTGTTCTTGGTGATTTTTCTGTTTTGATCTAACAGAAAAGAGAGAGAAAATTGAAATCTGTTTTTGGTGATGTGTCAATGATTGTGTGGATCTGTGCAGAATAATGCTATTTATAGACTGCCATGTGTATTCCTGGACCAATGGGGGAATGCCATCTGTTTTTGGACTTAGGGACTCTTCTGCAAAAAAGAAAAGTGAAAGGACTGGACTGCAATAAAAAAAAGGACTGAAATGAAATTTTTAAATGTTTTGGACTAAAATGCAAATTAAAATAAAATTGGATTACAATTGGTAATTTGAAAAAACGTAAAGTGAAACAAAAAATAAAATCAACAAAAGGACTAAAACGAACCAATTACTGACATGAGGTATTTTAAAATACCTCCCTGTCGAAATTTTGACAGGAAAAGACCAAAATGCCCCTAGGGACTAAACTAACTCAAATTGACTCAAATGCAATTTTTGAAATGATTTTAAACAGAGATTCAACAATGATTTGTACAGACAGGTTTAAAAGACTCAGAGGCAAACACAGGGACTAAAATGGGTTCCACTGCAGGAAATGACCAAAATACCCTTTTGTATGATTTTTTTTGAAATAAAACGCAAGAAAAGTAATGCGATGTTTCTGAGAGTTCTTAAATGACTTATAATGCAAGAAAAGACACTTTGAATAGTTTTATGCAAGAAAATTGAGCTTGAACGTGCTTTGAGACAGAGACAGTAAAATATGCAGATGAAAAGAGAGTAAAGATTCAGAGTAAAACAACAGCGAATTGACAAATATCAGTGTTAGAAAAGAAATTTGAACGAGTATTTTTAGGTCCAAAATCAGGGTATAACAGTGATGTTACCCAACACCACATGCATTATCATCATAGCTCATTCAGGGGTTGCACCAGCCAGGAATTGAACCCGGGTCTGTACCATGGCAGGGTACTATTCTACCACTAGACCACTGGTGCTTTGTTGTTACAATCTATGAGAACATAGTATATCTTGTTTTAGTACACCAGCTCTTCAATGTCGTTTCAATATGTTGCACCTCTTTAATTGATTGAATAAGGTTCCCTAGCACAAAAAAGGATGAAAAGAAATAATGAAAAAAAAAAAAAAAAAAAGAAGGAGCTCAGGGGTATATATGTCATCCAGTATTTCAGGATAAGTGATGTTACCTAACATCACAGATGTCATCATCATAGCTCCATCTGAAGTTGCACCAGCCGGGAATCGAACCCGGGTCTGTACCGTGGCAGGGTACTATTCTACCACTAGACCACTGGTGCTTTGTTGGTCAATTCTAATAATATACTATATGTATCATCATCATATTATTCTTCTTTTTCAATGTTGTGTATTCTTCCTTTGTTGCTTAATATACATTGTAAAATATCATTTTGCAATTCATTCAGTAAATTGAGGAATAAAAATTCTTTTGGTCCTTGTTATCTTGTCATCAAGTTTTTTTAGGAGAAAAATGATTGTGTCACTTGTGACAGTAAGTAAAAAGTGTTATGGTGTTTGACATATTGAAATTGTGTATGGTGTTTTACATATATCGACGCAACATCAACACATGTTACAATCAAATATTTTATTTTGTTAAGAGTCAATTTTATTTTAGTATATGGGATTGTGCTTCATAATTTGTCGATCAAAATTCAAAGTAATCGTACTACTATTAGGTTTTAGTGCACCGGATGGTGGGACCCCTTCCCGGACCCTACATATGCAGGGGTTTTAATGTACCGGGTTGTCGTTTTTTAGTACTACTATGAGGTTTTACTGATTAGAGACTACACAATCTAAGCATTGATTGATACATTGATTACAAGATTGATTAAATATATAATCTAAACATTGATTACACAAATTACCAAGGTTTTGCATACCACAGTTTTACATTCTAAGCTACTTGTTTCATTCAGACAATGAAACAGCAACATTGATAAGAACAAAAGTGAATAAGAAAGTGCTTAATGATACAAAAACTAAACAGTTCCAACATGGAATTTTTCCATTATTTTCTGCTAAACAAACTTCTCAATTTCCCTCTTTCCAATCTTTCACGCAACTTTTTAGCTCCTGGAATCTCTATGTCAATAAGCTTCTTCAAATACCCTATTGCTCCATATGATATCATCAACCGCTTACATTTCTTACAAGAAGAAAGTGATCCAAGGCAACAAACTGCGTATTTTTTCGCAGTGTTTTGTGGACTAGGATCAAGCAATTGAACCAAATTCGGCACGCTTTTATCATCCTTTTTAACCTCTCGCCGATTCTGAGACAAAATCATCAAACTGGCAATTGCTTGTGCTGCAAGTTCTCTAGCAGTGTTTGCTTTAGCCTCAAGCATGTTGATCAATAGAGGAATGCAACCAACTTCACCTAACATTTTCTTCATCTCAATTGAGCTACAAATCCTGCATATAACTGATGCAGCGCATTGTTTCGCACCTAACGATCCTGACTTCAAAACATGAACTAAACAAGGAAGCAATCCAAGAGAAACCAGAGTTTCCTCGGAAACCGATGCAACGAGATTCCTCAATGCACCAACAGCGGATTCTTGAGGAAGTGGACCATCAAGATAAGCCAGAATGCTCCGAACGCCGCCTTCTGATATAACAGACCTTCTCAGATTCTCATTGCTAGCAGTCAGATTCTGCAAACACTCAGCAGCATACTCTTTAGTTCCTAACAACATTCCATTGTTAAGAAGATTGATCATAACCTTAACAACACCTTCTTCATCCAAAACCTGTCTCACTTCCGGAACAGCCGAAATGTTCTTCAAAGTACAAGCAGCTGCAGATTGTGAAACAGAATCACCAATCTGACAAAGCTCGACTAACGGACGAACCCCTCCATGTCCGACGATTGCACGAGTTGTGTCTTCCGTCATAGACAACCTTTGAAGAGATACAATAGCCTTTTCTTTACTAACAGCACTACCTGATTCAACAAGCCTTATAAGTGGTGGCAAAACACCTTCAGCAACTAACCAACTTTCGCAGCTACCACCGGATTCAACGAGAGAGCATATAATACTAACTGTTTTCTCCCTTATCCTTGTTGATGTTGCTGTAAGCAACTGAACCAAAGCAACAACATTGCTCCTGCAAAAAACAGCCAAAACATTCTTCTCATCTTCTCTCATAATATCATGAAGTCTATCCAAAGCTTTGTGTTTCGATTCCAAATGACCGATTTGAAGGCGCGCGAGTAGCTCCTTTATATTGCAATGTGTTTCAATATCTGATTCTGTTATAGAACCAGAAACATTGAATTGCAAAGTAACTTCACCAAGTACACCAGTTTTTGTTAACAAGCTACAATCCTTTAAATTCAAATCAAGCTTACCAATTAATGCATCAAGATCACTTTGCATTCTTAGTTTTCCTTCATACTTTTCTTTCAAACATAACTCAGCTAATTCAATACCTTCTCTTAGTGTCTTTGACACAGCCTGCAATTGTTCCTTGCAAAGTGCATTCTTTGAAAAACAAGGGTGGCTTGATAAATCTGATAGCTTTGATGGAACTTGTTCCAATTTTGAAATGATCATTTTCCACCTACCTTGAAATCCTTTTACCTCTCTTGCTTTTGTAAGAGCAATAGGAACAAGTTCTTGTGAGTTCAACAACCATTCTTCTGTTGAGCATGTATCCACTGTGACAGCAACTGTACTATCTTCCACCATGGTTTGAAAATTTGTAGGAGTGGTGTTGTAGAAATGATGTTGATCACCAAAGCTGTAGAACAGAAGAAAAGCAAGCTTAAAGAAATGACCAAACAAAGATACCAATTGTAGAAAGACAATGATATTAATTTATTTGTTAGTATATAGAAAGTTAAGAAGGTTGTGGAGCAGTAGTTATCATCAAATCCTTATATTATAAATCAAGACTCCAATAGAAAAATTCTTATACATATAAATATAAAGAGTAAAAAATATTTTTAAACCTTATAATTATCTAAACTTTTGTTGGTTCTTACAAATTATAAACTTGCATGCTTTTAGTCCTGAAATCCCTCTCTAGGTGCTAAAAGAGTGCAGTTTTACAATTTGTAAATAGATACAAGATCTATAAAATAATTAGGGATTAAAACTTGGGTTTATTCGCTGATGTTGGCTTGAGACCTTAGAGTGTGCTTTTCTTAATGTCTGAAGTTTGATACCCCTGAGACAATTTTAGTAAGTTAGTTCATAGAAAGTTTTGTTCTGGTTTTAAATTGGACCCCGCAAGTAGACGGAGGGATCAGACTCTCAGATTATTCGGTCCTTAGACTGAATACCGAGTTTAAATAACTAAAAAATATCAAAAGAGTAGGCCAACAAAAATAACTTATGAGAATCTCATAATCACACAAGAAGCTTGTTTATTAGTTCAGATCATGACTTGACTATAAAATGTGATGTACCTAAAGATGCCACCCCATGAGTATTTCTCTTACTTTAGCAAGTGATCATTTAATACCCTTTGGAAAATTCCAAAACACATTATTAAATTTTGATATGAAAGATAAAGTATGGTTTATGAGAATGGCTGTTGATGAAAATGAAGGAATTGGCGTGTAACTACTAACAATAACAATACATTTCAATTAAGTAGCCGTCGGTGGATATTATTATTTTTTATACAAATCTAAATCATTAGGCTTAAAAATATCCACCTCACATACATTAACTTGTACAAAATGTAATAATGGTTACTTTATAAGGGTGTTTTGGTAATTGAAGCAAATCATGGTTGGTGGAAAGAGTGTCAAAGTTAATGTAAAAAAAGTTTCGACATGATATCAAAGGAGAGTTCTTAGATGTGATTTTACATCTTTGTCCTCATAAAAAAGGAGAAGCCTTGCTTTGAAGGGAAGACAAGTAAGTCTCTATCAACAAGTTGTATTCAATACAAGTATATATCTCCAATCAATAATCAATTATTACGGTGGAATTGAACCTCTCATATTAGTACGTTCATGTGTCACATATCGAGTTTAAAAAAATAAATCAATTATTGTAATAACCTATCACAAAAATTATTATTATTACTGTTAAATTCAGTAGAGATCACAAAAATTATTATTATTACTGTAAAATTCAGTAGAGATGAGCATGAAAATAAAAACAACCATGAGAAATTAAGATAATTAATTTGAATAAATTTACCTCTTACAAACTTGACTTGCTGAAAACAACTGATCCTTTCACTGTTTCTGTAAGCAAAAAATAAAACTGAAAGAAATTAGAACTCCACAAACATAAGCTACAAAAAAATAGCTCAATTTCACAAAATAATTCAAAAATACAGAAAAGAAAAACATAATTTATTTTTCCTGTAAAAAGTGATGAAATCAAAGCAAAAAAGAAAAAAAAAATTACAAAATGAAGAAAAAGAACCAACCTTTAAGAATGAGTAAGTAAGAAAACAAGCTTATGTAGCTTAATCTTCAAACTTCAAACTCAATGTCACACTCTGTGTAATCCAGAAAATGTCTATAGAGAGCACTACACCAACCTTCAAAAACTTTGCTTATAACATTCACAATTTCAAATGCTTCCAAACTCATCAATCAAAAATACAACTGGATTTTCATCAAAACCGTAACTTTTGATTTATGAGAATCAGAAACGCTTATATATTATAATTTATAATTGAGAATCAAACACCAAAAGGGTACAATTACAAATTACAAATAACAATATTTACTCACAACCCATGATTCAAAAATCAAACTTTTTGACTCACACTACAAAATGGAAGTGAATGTAGATTTTGGGTGGTTATAAGAGTTAAATGTGGAGAAGATTCAGTGATTGAACGGTTGAGATTGTTTTTAAGACAGAAACGTTACCGTTGGGATTAGTTAAAATTTGAAAATGCTAAGGTTTTTGTTTTTGTTTTTTTTTTATTATCTTACGTTACCTAGGAATCTAGGATGAGATGGAGAAAAGTGACACGTGTCATGTGGGGTAGGGTAATACTTTTCAAAATAGGTTTGAAATCACACGTGTGTGAAGTGGATAGATTATTTATGAAGATCTTAGAACTGTGTTCACTGTTTTGAATTTGAATATGTTTGACATTGATTTGTGGTGAAATTGCGAAGATGCCACTCATGTTTTATGAAGCAACGTATGTATTTTTCTATGGTGGGGATGAGGAATCTGTCTTGTAATTGGAGGGAGCGTATGTGATTGTTTTTTTCTTTACTAACAACACAAGTGGGGTTGTATTGTACTTGGTCATGACAAGAGTTTCAAGATCATTCAAATTGGAAAATTGTTCTTCTTCTATTAACTTTTGCTCATTCTCCAGGAAAGTACCGAAAGTATCTCTATGTGACTTAAATCACATTCATAGCATCAGCGTAATTTAAGTTACATTGAATCGGTGTGAATTAATTCACGTTTAGTACATATCAACGTGACTTAAGTCATGTAGTGTTATGTTATAGAACTACAAATTCAGAAACAGAAACCATTGATATTCAAAAACTTCAAGTGTGATTTTGCTTGCTTCAAGTGCGATTTTCTTTATTCTTGCGTCAATCAATGTTGATTTCTACTCCAAAATCAAGTAAATGTTTATTATTCTATTGCATTTTTTTTTAATTGTTAAATTTTTTGGAGAAATTTCATATATTTAGGTTTTTAAGATTTGATTTGCATGTTTGTTTTTAGAATTATTAACGATGAATTAAGTTACAAAATTGTTGTTTAAATATTGATTAGAGTAAGTTTGATTCAAATGTGGTAGGTTAGAGTTAGGTTAGAGGTACAATTTTTTTTTAAAATTACCCAAAAATAACTCGTCTTTATATTTTTAGGTATGTTGTACTTAGGAATAATTTTTGAGTCTTTGAAATAAACGCACCCTTAAATTTTCTTTCCTACAATTTTATTTTTCTAACAAAACAAGGTGTTAATCATGAGTTTGACACGTATGTGAAATTAATATGAAATTGCTAGAAAATAGAAATGATGTTGGATTTCCAAATTTGAATATTTGTGAATAAAAAGTAGAACTTCACACCGTGTACGTGACTGGCGGAGAACCAGCAAATACTTACAAAATGATTGAAGAAATCATGCATGCATGCTTTTTGGTATTGTTGACATTTTTGTGTTCAAGTTCAAGGTTATTTTTTTATGCCAAAAATCAAATTGACATGAATGGGAAAAGCACAGAAGATACAATCAATGTTGTGACTTGTGATGACAGTTCGATTATGGATGTTAGTGAGAAATACATTTTCACTTCTTTTATTGCATACACACACATATGCATGTTGCCCATATACATAGGGAGAGATGCATACTTACATTTTTTTTACATGGTGAAATATGTTTAGAATCCTTATATTTTGTGCATTTTTTGAAGAATAGTCCCTACATTTCATTAAATATTTTTAAAATCCTCGCATTTTATCTTTGTTATCAAAATTAGTCTCTGCTGTTAATTCTCTAACGGAATGGTGACGTGGTAGTTAGTGGGTTCCAAAATGTAAGGACTACTCTTCAAAGTCACGCAAAATATAGCGACCAAAAAATATATTTAACCTTAAAATAATTGAAACTCACTAACTGTCACATCAGCATTCCGTTAGAGAATTAACAACAATGATTATAACAGAGATAAAATGTAAGGATTTTAAAAACATTAATGAAATGTAAGGACTATTCTTCATAACGACGCAAAATGTAAGGACTAAAAACATATTTAACCATTTTTTATATGAACATATACGTGCACACACGTTTACATGTCCCCATGCACATAATTGCTAAAATAACAATTATTATCACATTTTTAAATGTCTTTTTATAGTTTTCAAACTATACTACTCTTAATCATTTATTATCTCATTTCATATATTTTTCTTTTTGTAATATATAGTTAAGGGTATTATTGACAAATCAATAATTGATGTTTCATTGAACTTCAAAAACGACAATTTAATTGAAACAAAATTTTCCTTCGAATGTGACATTTCAAAAGGAACATATGGAGTATGAAGTAGGATCAACTTATTTTAGCAATAAACTACATAATTTCTATAATTTTATATAAAATATTAAATTAATAAACTCATATATGTGAATAATACAATATTAGCACATGCATTTTTTTTTTTTTGTAAAATCAAATTTACTTTATTATATTGAAGGTAAAATTAGTAAGATATACATCAAAATATGGGATCATACTTTTTAAACTTCAAAAAGTATATTTAAAAGTTTAAATTCAATTATAAAAATGAATTATCAATTTGTTTAAAATTGTGTGAAATTTTGTATATTTGATTTACATAATGACAATTTTCAAAGTAGAGCTTAATCAAAATTAATATTAAAAAATACGTTGCTTTGACATACAGACACACATGACACATGTGTATAGAGAGAAAGAGATATATGGGAAAATAAGGGTAAGAAACATCATTGGTTTTATTGATAGATTATTATACAACGAGATAATTATCATAGTGCATGCATACCTTCAACAAAAAACAAAAAAAAAAACATAGTGCATGCATACATTTTTTTCTTTTTTGAAAAGAGGTGCATGCATAGAGTAATCAAATGGGAGAAAAATGCATATAAATAGGGGGAAACCAGAAACATCATTGAGTACGCCAACGCAACTAGATAGGTGTGGCGTGGGGCTCCTTTTCCGATTTATGACCTTCAAAGTGGGTGTCGAGAGTACTTTCCAGACTATACCTTTTAGAGGAAACAAAAAGTTTCTCTCCCTATCATCTCTCTTTTTAAGTAGTGATAATTGAACAACCATTTTAAACAATTTTTGATACAATTTTTTTTTTTTCTTTTTTTATTGGTCAAAAATAATTGAGAGAGAAAAATGAAGAGAGAGAATAAAAACATAATGTGAGTATGAGAGAGAAAGTTGTCTAAAAAGTTGTCACAAAGTGGATGTACGAATATTTTTTCTTTCTTTTAAACGTGTTTGCATAACCAACGAGATGGACATGTTCGCACGTCCATTCTTTCCGAGAAGAAAATAGTTATGGTGATTTTTCCGTTAAGTTAGATATTTCCTCTAGGATAGACTATATGATCCTTCACCGAGGCCCAGCCTCTAGGATCTTGTCATGGTTGACTATGGGAATCTGGTCTGATCTGATCGATATGTATTTTGTCTACACAAGTTTAATAAGAAACCAACATAACTATTTTCTTAAGAAATATCAATTGTCTAAAATAACAATTGTTATCACATAAGGAGTATACAACAACTAAGCCTTATCCCACTAAGTGGGGTCGGCTACATGGATCAAATGACGCCATAGTGTTCTATCATACACCAAATTTGGATCCAACTCATTGACCTCTAAATCCTTTCTAATGGTTTCTCTAATAGTTTTCATAGGTCTTCATCTACCTCTTTTAACTTGACTCTCCTTCATTTGATCTACTCTTCTTACCACGGCATCTACGGGTCTTCTCTCTACATGCCCAAACCATCTAAGCCTATTTTCTACCAACTTTTCTACTATAGGTGCTACCAGGGGCGCAACCCTTCATTGACAAGGGGTAGCCTTGGCTACTCCAAAAAATATATTAATCTTTAATAAGTTGGTGCAAATTAATATTCGGCTACCCCAAATAACAAACATTGAGCTGCCCCAAACAAATTCAGTTGCCGAAAATTAACATAAACAAATTAAATGGACATTGAGTTTCTTGCAAATAACCTATTTGTTTTACATTGGAAAAGACATTATTAATCTATTTAGTAAACGGTCAATTATGGATACAATTGGTTTCTTGAAATGCATTTTACACAACTTTTTTAAATAGCTATTGTCAATTTTAATCCTTTGTTGATGCTTTAATTTACATTTCATATAAGTAAAAATTATTGTCATTTTTTTTTCATGTATTGATTAATTTTCAAATTAAATTTGTTTTTAGTCTTTAGAACATTTGCGATTTTTGAGTTGTGTTTATAAGATTTTGTTTGATTTTTGTCCATAATTTTTTGTTAGAGATTAAATACAAGACTAAAAACACTTTTTTAGTAAATTTTTTAAAAATTGAGACAAAAATTGAATAAATTTTTTGTAAGGACTAAACCTAAAAAACTATAATCTATGGGACTAAAATTATTTTTATCCTTAAATTTAATATATTTGTTTTAAAAATATTTTATTCTTCCTTTATATTTGGCCCCTGCATAAAAAAAATTCTAGCTTCGCCGCTGGGTGCTACCCCCATTCTCTCTAATGGTGTCATTCATAATCCTATCATGTCTAGTCTTACCACTCATCCAACGCAACATCCTCATATCTGCTACACTTACATGATTCTCATGTTGACTCTTAACCGCCCAACACTCCGTACCATGCAACAACGCCGGTCGGACGGCTGTCCGATAGAACTTTCCTTTCATCTTAAGTGGTACTTTCTTATCGCACAAAACACATGAGGCTCTTCTCCATTTCAACCACCCAACCTGAATACGATAGCTTACATCTGCTTCTATTTCTCCGTCATTTTGTACGAAGGACCCAAGATATTTAAACCGTGTAACTTGGGGTATGATATGATCTCCAACTTTCACCTCCAAGGTAGACCTACTTCTCCTTCCGCTGAAGTTACATTCCATATACTCCGTCTTGCTTCTACTCAAGCGGAATCCATACGCTTCTAAGGCTTTCCTCCAGGTCTCTAGCCTCCAGTTCACTTCCTCCCTCGACTCACCCACCAAGACTACATCATCTGCAAAAAGCATACATCTCGGTGCTAACTCTTGGATGTGTTCCGTCAATACATCCAAAACTAAAGTAAAAAGATAAGAACTTAAGATTGACCCTTGGTGCAATCCTATTGTTATGGAAAAATCTTCGATAGTCCCATATTTTCTTAAGAAACCTACATAACTATTTTCTTAAGAAATATCAATTGTCTAAAATAACAATTGTTATCACATAAGGAGTATAAGCTAGCCATATTTGACGTGGTCAAATAAAATCTAATTATATGCTTGACTTGACAGGGGAGTAGAAGACAACACAAATTCATTTGAAATTTTTTAAACACTTGAATGAAGACAAGAGAGTAAACCATTAAAACTCGAGATCCGGAATTTTCAAACCTAGTGGGTGCAAAGGTCATGCTTTGACACTGTTGCAAATAAGTTCTGAAACTCGATTAATTTTCATAAAAATATGAAAGGGGATTCAAAACTTGAGTTTGAGACAAGTCAAACTCCAGCCCTCAAAAATTCAATCCAAACAACAAATAAGACAACTCGTTTATCCACCTGATTGGATGCTACTTGCCACGGATTGTTCCATAATTGGGCACAACATATTGCTCGTGACATGGTTGAATGGAACAAAGGGCACCATAACAAACAACAAAGATAAACTTTAATAAGTACACTATTGAGCAAAATCCAAGATTTGGAATTATAACAAGAGTCACGTTAACCAGTGCCTCCGGGCAACTAAAAATAGCAAGAAAAGAGAAAATTAACATTTAAAACAACACTTTTTCAAGTTTTAAAAAATAACATACATAATTTCTAAGAAAACATTTCTTTTTATAATTCCTTAACTAGTGCCCCGGGGCACTAGTTAACATTTCCCTTATAACAATAACAAGCAATTATAGGAAGTAGAAACAGAATAAGCAAGGATGCAACTACAAGACTAATCATGTGAAAGTCACTAAAGAAGGCTCGCAGATCCAATCAGTATATATGAACAAGCAACAAGGAAGAGGATTACCATTGGTTAAAATTTTAAGTAAATAATTTTTCAAAAGAAAAATCACAACGCAATGTGTAGCATAACTGTATCTAATATATAACAATGTCTTTGCAGATTGCACATTAGATCCTGACCACAAATAAAAGTAAATACAATAAAGAAATCCGGGTTTTCTTGGTGCCAAACTATGGACTAACATAAGTTGAAACGGAAAAAAGAAATGGTCCAGCAACAATTTCAAATACAGTTCTATTCAGCTACTCCTCAAGATCGTGACCTATCACGAGGTGGGGGAGATCGGCTGCATGAAAAGTAAAATAGTTAGAACATAATGATAAAACTACCCAAAAAAAATCTAAAAAAAAAAACAATTTAAATGGATCATATACCTATCATATCTCCTATTCATTGGGCTTTCAGCTCGTTCATATTTGGGGCTTCCTCTTGCTTCTGGTCTGGAAGGTGGATTTGATCCACGGGGTGGGGGTGATCGGCTGCATGAAAAGTAAAATTACCAAAATACAATGAGATATGTTACTATCCATAAAATTAAAAAATCAAATAAAAATTAATTAAATGGATCTTACCTATCATATCTCCCATTCGCTGGGCTTTCAGCTCGTTCATACTTTGGGCTTCCTCTTGGTTCTGGTCTGGAAGCAGGATTTGATCCACGACCATAATCAGGGCTACCCCTACCTCTACGATAAGGACTTGGGGATCTGCCACGACCATACCTCCCATCAGGAGAGCCACGACCATACCTACCATCAGGGGAGCCACGACCTCTTCTATCAGGACTGTATCCATCCCTTTTGACATCATCATCCCTTATAGCATACTCCACTGTGATAACACGGTCCATAAACTTGCTGCACATCAAATATAAAACAATTAAGCCATTGAGATATATAGCCCCTTACCATCATTCCTCTCCACAAAAATGGTGGAATGTACTATGTTTCTAAAGGATAAAACTTGGGAAAAATAATAACTATTCAACAACTCAGGTAATTACAACCTCAGGTTAGTTGCTTCCAAAGCTTTAGTGGCTTCTTCCTGCGTTTCAAATTGGATAAAAGCGAAATTCCTTCTGATCCTTAAATTTGATATTTTCCCATAGGGATCAAAGTGTCTCTCTAAATCCCTTGTCCTGGTGTGAACAGGATCAAAATTTATAATAAACAAAGTCTTCGATGGTTTTGTATTAGTTGAAGATTTCTTTGAATCGCCACCAGACCTTCTGTTGTCACGTTCTGCCTAAAAAACATAATATAACAGAATGTGTATATTAAAATACCCAAAATTAAATAATTCCAAAATCATTCATTTGAATGCAAATGTATCTGTCACACAAATGAAAACATCCACCAAAAGTATAGCAATTCTCATGATAATATCACACCATTATTAAAATCTAACAAAATGTGGTAAAGTTTTCCAAAATGATTTATAACCAAAATGATCCCCAAATGCCAAGCTTTAAAGTACATGATGATGCGTCATAACAATCAACATTGTTTAGATATCCCTAATGCAGTTCACTATTACAACATACCTTAGTCCACTCAACACGAATTCGGCGCCCCTTTCTACCAAACTCTGTTTGATCAAGTCTTCTGATTGCATACTCGGCATCACGTTCGTCTTCCATGTAGATAAAAGCAAAACCTACAAAACAAGAATGTTAAAATAAAACCATGCAGAAATATTTCAGTTCAATATTATTTGAAGACTCCTTTCATCAAGATGGCGTAGGGAGGAATGCCGCATCAGGATATCAGGTATGAGAGATAAATTCAACATAAAACAGAAATAAACTGTAAGGAAGTACCACAACACCTGCCACATTTGTGAAATCATCATGGTTCATATGTTGAAACATGTCGGAAATTGAACAGTGAGCAAAAGTCATGAGGAATGAAAAAGCAATGAATGCTGAGTGAGGAAATGCAGAATGGCAGGGCTAGGGCGGATCAGATTATTTCTTCTGGAAAAATACAAGAAGGAGAAGCTGGGGCACTTCTATAAAAGAAATGCAGAGAAGCACATCCATCTAAGAGGAGCATGGACATTCATATTATCCAAGTAATCCTGCCACAAAGAAATTGTTGAGTATGGGGGTTCATATTTTAATGACAGTTTTTTTTTTTCTTTTAAAAGGAAAAGAAAATGTACATCCATTCACAAGTAACAAGTCAAAGAGCACCATCTTGACCCTTTTAAGAATCATTTGAGGACGGAAATCGCATGATCCAATTCAAATTCAAGATGAAAACAAAAGGTTCAGAAAGCTAAGGCCAAAAAAAATTAAAAATCAGCGCTTGTACAGTTTTACAATTACAAGCATCCTTGGCATTAGCATAAGCATACAAATAAAAGGATTGCACTACTAGCACTCTCCTTTGCCAAATGTGCAGCATATAAAAGACCAATTTGAAATGTTTAAAAGTTTCGCAATCACGTAGGATTTAGGCCCTGTCTCTAATTCTTTTTTAAAGTATTTTGTGTGCAAGTCCAAACTGATATCAAAAAAGGGTCAATGAGTTCTTTGAAAAACGATCGCTTTCAATGGTTGTACATAACATTTTCCTTTCTCCAAACAGTACTATAACCCCACTGCAACTCAACACAATAGAACACTTTCATCTTGACTTCAAATTTGTCAAACACCACCATCCATCATGTAACGCCGGTCACCAATCTGTGAATCTGCTTTTTCGTAACAGAACCTACCTACCTCTATAAAATCGATCTGGGTAAAATCTATCCAACCACCACATAACAAAATCAAGCAAAATACTCCAACAAATTCAGCACAACAAAGCAAACTGCTCACAATCATCACAGCCAAAATAATACTTGGCCATCCAATATACAAAACTTACAATTTAAAAACACAGACCATAGTAAGAGAATACCTACACCCTATTTGGATAACCAGCTTAATTAAGTGTTTATAGCATTAACGCTTATCATATAAGTACGTATGTATAAGTTATTTCTATAGCACGAGATAAAACAAGGTCAAACAGCGTCAAATAACCTATAACATTGTTTTCATAAGCTATCCTAGAGAGCTTATAGACTTGTTTTAAGTTGATTTCATAAGCTCTCCGAACCAGTTCCACAAGTGCATATAAGTCAATCCAAGAGACTAATAGTAAAGAATAAGCATCAAGTTGGACCTTAAACTATCACACTCTCATCAATTTAGTCTCAAAATTATAGAAATACACTAAATAGTCTTGTAATTATTTTTAATCCATCAAGGTAGCCCCTGAATCATCATTCTCTCTTCTATTTTAAAAGGAAATGAGGGACCACCAAGTATACTTCTACGCTTCAGGGACTAAGGGCCTATTTGGATTGATTTATTTGAGCTTATCTCCTGGCATAAGTTTTGTGAGACTGTTTGAGAGAACTTCTAAAAACAGTATTAGAATAGGAAATATTCTTAATCAACTTTTGTATTGAATAGCCTTTAGTAATATTTTGTAGAATCAATCTGATTCAACACTTCTGTATATATACACATTTCATATATGAAAGAAGCAAGGCAATTATCCTATTTAATATTTAATTTACATAAAAATATTACTAAAGGCTATTTAATACAAAAATTGACTAAGAATATTTTCTATTCTAATAAACAGTTAATGACAGCTTATAGCATATACAAAAACAAGTTAACTTTATTTTATCTTTTGCTATAAAAATGGCTTATGCAAGCTTATACATAACCTCTTAGCTTATCTTGATAAACGCGTGCTCTATAAGCTGCAAATAAGTTGTTTGTCCAAACATATCCTAAATTGGTGAGAGAGTGACCGTTTAAGGACCAACTTGATAGTTTATTCAATAGTAAATAACTAATTAACCTCCAAAAAAAATCACTTTAAACCTAAAACTTAAAACAAACTCAAAATTATAACCAAAAAAATATGAAATGATGAAGAATGTTATACCAGACTTCAAGTCCACCCTATCAATCTTCCCATATTTTCTGAACAGCCTCTCAACATCAGATTGTCTTGCGTCAAAATCCAGATTTCCACAAAAAATTGGCTTCATTTTTCCGAATGCTTCTGCAACAAACCTGCAATGCAATGTAAGAAAAAATGGATTATTGCGATTCGGAAACGGTGAAATTGAACGAATTGTTGGAGAAAGAAGAAGGAGATGTGGCGGATCTGAAGATCCGTTGAAGGATTGGTACCTTTTCGGAGGGAGATAGGGTTTGCGAATGAAACCCTAGAGTTGAGGTTTGGGGGAAATTACGAAATGCAAAGGAAAGAGAAAATGGTGATAGAGATAGTTACTTCTGTGGGTTAACAGAGCAGCTTTATCATGTAATATACTAGTGTAACGCCCCGTGCCAAGCACGGGATACATTTTATATAAAACAATTTAACAGGTTTACACATAAATAAGTTTTTTAGATATTATTTGACTTTTTTAGTTTGATTTCATTTATAATTTTAATATTATGTAGTACTTTATCTTCATATTTAAAATTGAGACAGAGTTGGTAGGGACATGCCAACTCTACTTAAAATAGTGAGAAAACTTACAACTATACTTAAAATATAAAAATACTATAAATAATTAGTATATTCTTAAAAATATATCTAATTACTAAGAGGTATGATTACATCTGTTATAAGAGGTACGAAACTTTCATCACTTACAATGTGCCAACATGCAACGATGGTGCGATGAGTGACGTTGTCCCCCCGCACCATCCTTTTTTCCGATTCCCACAACAATTTGTGTCATTGGTTTCCGATTCAATCAGTACCACATCTGCTACGGGTGGTGGTTGCTTAATTGTTGGTATTCGTAAATTGTTGGTTGTCACCGACGATCTTGTTTGGTTCTATGTCTTGGCTTCTCAATGGCAGAACCCCCGCATTGGTTTGGTTGAAACCCAAAAGGGTCCGTTCTTTATCCTCTATTTTGCCACCGTTTTAGACCTTTTTCTCCTCTGTGTGGATTGGTTACGGTGGATCATTCGAATCCGCCGTCTCCTCCCTTTCTTTGGAGGTGGTTGTGGTTCTATATTGGGCCATAATTGACTGTTAATTTGATGTTGATCATAGCAGTAAACAGTTAGTGCGTTTGAATTTGTTAATTACCAACGTGTTGGCGGTTGAATCTACTCCTCACTCTCAAGAATATGTATGTGTTTCGTATCCCATTAATCCTTGATTGACATGAGACTGTGTGGACTTGAAAGAGTCGTTAATGCTTGTTGTCGTTGTTGCAGTAGCACGTGATCCGATTTTGTGTTGAAGATCGATCAATTTGCCAAATTATAGACCCGATTTGCCCTCACAAATGTCTATCGTTAATGGTATTCGTTTGTTAGAATTAATTAGGGTTGAATCCACTTTGTTGGTCTTTTTTTTTATGTATTACTCGTTAGGGTGGATCTACTTGGATTGACTGTATCATTTTTTTTTGTCCTCCCAGGTTTTATATAATTTTTTCCTTTTTTTGAATAATATATATGAGCAACTGACAATCGATTAAGTAAAAATTATTTTATTGAATCCTTATTATTTTTAGTGTGGACAGAGTGTGGAAGCTAGTAAAGTCAATTGGTTTAAGTGAGATAAGGTGTGTCTTGGTCGATATAGTTGTTGCTTGAGGGTTCATATAATGCAGAATTTTAACTTATCTTTGTTACGTGAATAGTTTTGGAGGCTGATATGGATCAATGGGTTTGCATTTTAGAGTTTTAGCTTCTTAGAATAGGTAGGGTGAGTTCATGTGAAGAGTGGGGACAATTAGGCGTATGTGTGGTAAAATTACTTCCATGATGTTAAAATAGGGGCGAAGATGGGGATTAGAAATTGGTTTGATGACAACTTGATGATAGTGGAGAGTAATGAGAAAAATACTCCTTTTTTTTTTGCAATGATTCGTGGTTGTAGTGTGGTCCATTGTGTGATATATTTAGAAGAACTTTTGAGTTATATCAAAATAACTCTATGTCATTTAAGGAGATACGTAGGTTTGGGTTGGATGGGGTGGAGACGATGTCATAGAATTTTGCTTGAAATGAGATTGTTGTTATTTGATGGACAACATTATTTTTAAGGCTAGCGTTTTTTATAAGTTTCTTTAAAGTTGATCATGGTGAAAGGTACCCTGATAAAGGGGTATATCATCTAGTTGCAAGTGGAGCATGATGTACCTATGGCTCTAAAAAATCTCATTAGGAACAAAGTAGCTCCTCTAAATGTCTCTCTCTTTTCGTGGAGGCTCTTGAATATCTGAATTCTAATAAATGAAAACTTAGCTTGATGGAGTATTTACAATATGGACTTATTTTTATGTTCTGGCAGATGTGAAAAAGAGGAGAATTATCTTTTTTATTTTTAGTGTGAATTCTTTGGTAGCATATGACATAATATTCTAAAGTGGTTGGAATTATTGTGTTCTTTCAATTAATTATTGTGAGGGTACTCTTCATTTCAGTGGTTCTCAATTGTTCCAAAAAAAGTTCGTTTTAGTTTTCAGTTGATTTTGCTGACTTGCATTTGGATTATTTGGAAAGACAAAAATTCTTACATTTTTGTCACAAGAACCAGTTTATGGTGTTGTTAGATAAATTATATTTCTCGTTTACTGGATACAAATTGCTAAGCAATCATGTATGTATTTTGAGTTGAAATGTTGGTGGAATAATCTTTCTACTTGTCTTGGTTATTCTACTCATGATTTGGTTCTTTTGAATCTATGCATCTTGAACTTTGTATTTTCCTTTATTGGACACATCTTGTGCTTGAAGGGTTTTTAATATAATTGATTTGAGGTCTCCATACAAACAAAATTTACCCCAGTCAAGACACCAACTACATCAATATATAATTTATTTCATGTTGTTAGAAAGGGATGCGAGTTTGAAATTAGTTTGATGATAAAAATATGATTCAAATTACATTTCATGTCGTAAAAATTATTGAAAACATCATATGCAGTGTAAACGAATACATGTTTGTAGGGACCAAAGAAGATTTAGGTATTTTGATTTTTGTGTTAATTGTAAAATTCACTTTGTATTCGTTGTGTGATGGTCTATACAAACCACTGTTGTAAGCAAAATCAAATGAGAAAATCGTGAACACCATTCCCTCTTGAAGCTGCTCCTTGAACTTGTAGATCAATGTTCTTCGTATAAACGCACCTATTCGATCACCCTAGATATGAACAAAAAAAAAACAAAAACGGTATGAAAAAAGTACCTTTCAATCCATTAGAACCAACTCCATAGAAAATGATATTTTTATTTTTGTAGTCTTGAGCAAACCAAGCACGAACAACCCTCACAACCAATGTCCACGATTATTTTCTTAGCGAAACATTAGAGCTGAAGTTGTGTTTCGTAAACATTTTTCTTTGCAATTGAAAAAATTAAAGAAATTATTTAGAATATAGATATCAGAGAACCATAGAACAGAAAAAGAAGAACTATATTTTGTGATTGTTGTGTACTCGTACCAAAAACGCTACTATTGATATAGAAAAATAGTACCATAACGGTTAATATCTATTAATTATTATTTTGACCGTTTTAAAATTAATATTATCAACGTATTTAATATTATAAAATGTGCATTAAACGATTAGATTATATTTCATGTAACCTACAAAAAATTAACTTCATAACATTTAAAATTTAATAATATCTTATTAATATTAAGTAATATAATTTTGTAACAAATAAAAATTAATTATATAACCTTAAAAACTAATTACTACAATTAAATTTTTAATTAGTAGGTTACTGTCATAGTGTAACGGACCAAAATTCAAAATATAATTTATTCAAGTTATTTATTATAATTTTGTAACCTACCAAATTTTTAATGTACCATATAAATGTTAATTGAATAATAATTATATTAATAATCATTTGATTGTAACGTACAAATTTTTAATGTAACATATAAATTTTAATCGAAACAATTATTATATTAATAATGATTTGATTGTAACCAACTGTGTATTTTATGTACAATTTAATGATTAATAAAAAAAGGTTTTTAATAATAATTATAATTATTAAGCTTGTATTAAAAATTAGGAGAAATTTTTGGAACAAATGCCAAGTAGGATTATGATGATGTGGACATTTTTAGAGGAGAGGATTTTGAAATAGGCTATTTCTAAAAACTCTAAATTGTTAGCATAAAGATACGTCGTTTACCTCCTGTAAAATATTTTTATTTTTATTTTTTTTATCATAAATTTTAATTTTTGTATGGCCTATTAAAGCGATTTTTTGAAAAAAAATAAATTATTTTACAGGATATAAATCAAAAAAAATATTTTACTGAGGATAAACCTGGAAATTGTATATATTACAGGGGATAAAGCACCATTAACACTACTTCTGTCGTAAGCATAGCTTAGACCGGATTAAAAAGCACCGTTTATATGGAAGAAAAAAAATATATGAGTAAAAAAGCAATTACCCCTGAAATTGTAAGTTTCGTCAATTATCTTTCTGAATTTAACAAAACTTCAATTACCCCTTAAAATTGCACAACGTTAATCAATTTATCTCATCCGTCAAATTCATATGTAAGTCAACATGACGTTTTGCAAATACCCACCCTGAAGTTTTGCATTTATGTGCAAAATGTCCCTTGAAAATTTATATTTTTTTCTTATCTTAAAAGTGACTGCATTATCACTGAATTGTAGAGCATATTAGCTAAGCTTCTACGATATACAACCATATATGTTCCCTGAAACGATCAAACATTAACCATATATTAGAGCTTAATGATATGAACGTCAGCATAACAAAGTACAACCACACATGTCAGATGGAAAACTAATGCATAACATACATAATAAAGCACATAAATGACATATGATTGACATAACCAAGAAGTCAAAATATATCGCTTTGCTATTGCTCATTTTAACCACACCAAAAATTTCCACTTCCTTTATATTGTGAGCACTGCACACTCTACACCAACACACTTCTCTCACTTTCAAGAAAAAATACATATACTTGTTACTTCTCTCACTTTATAAAAGATCTTGAAGGAAACATGGTATTCTTCCCCTGATAGGATTCAAAGAAATGGTAATAATATTATATTATGTATATTTCACTATGTTTTATTAAGAGAATAAAAAAAAAAAAACATGATAGCCACCATCCTTTTGATCTCTAATGGGGTGAAGGACAACTTGAAAAAGAAAAAACAACATCTGATGTTGGAACAAAGAAATGTTTTTATGTTTGTTTTGTAAATATTCTTGAGTTTTGAACATTATTGTAGGGTTTACCAAATATTGTCAATTTGTTTTACCATACTGCCAATATATTGTTGTATACCGACAAAACTTAGCTAATATGCTCCACAATTCACTGATAATGCAGTCATTTTTAAGGATAAGAAAAAAATATAAATTTTCAAGTTCAGGATGCATTTTACACATAAGTGCAAAACTTCAAGGGTGTATTTGCAAAACGTCATGTTGACCAACAGAAGAATTTGACGGATGGGGTAAATTGATTAACGTTGTGCAATTTCAGGGGGTAATTGAAGTTTTGTTAATTTTAGGGCGGTAATTGATGAAACTTACAATTTCGGGGGTAGTTGCCTATTTAGTCAAAAAAATATATTCTCACATTTTTTGAAGAAAATTGCTCTTCTCCCAACAAAAAACACTCCCTCCCAACTGAATCGACGAAAGTATCTCTGCGCGACTTAAGTCACGCAAAGTACTTTCCGTGTGAGTTAACTCACGCTCCTTTGGCCGTTGGCGTGACTTAACTCACGCTCTTTTCTGCACCACATAAAACACTTTTTTTGAACGGTGCTCAGATGGTAAAACTTGTTTTTTGCACGTATTTTGACACACCATAATGGTTAGATACAACCTAGGCATCCATTCCCCTGTAAATATCCTTCCAACATTCGCCATTTCTCACACCATAATCTCACATTTTCTCCTCTTCACTCTCTCATCCTCTTCCTTCTACACCAACAATATTTTTTTTCATCGTTAGTCTTTCATAGAAAGAGTCCTCTTTGAAAATTTAAGACATTGTATGAACGGTCAATGAGAATGCCAACTCACTACAAAGAAGTGTGGTCTGTATGAGTATCATGTTGACCATCGAGGTCTCTTTCGCCTTAGACAAGAAACATACCTTACCCCCAACCTCCTTCTCCCCCACCATTTATTTCTCCTTCCCCTTCCCCCATCACCTTGCACCATTGGTTTAGCTTTATCCTAGAGATTTAGTTTTACCCTAGAGGTTTAGCTTTACCCCAATCCCCTTCTCCCCTCCCCACAGATTTTGCTTTTCCTCCATCTTCTTCTGAAACAAATGTACTTTTACCCTAATCCCCCTTCCCTAGACAAGAAACATACCTTATTATAAATATATCGATATAATAATAAAAATAAGATTTTATGTGTATCAATTTTGTTCTTTATTTTTTATATATATCTGCATTTATTTATTTTATGATTTTGGCATCTAAATAATATAATGTCTTCGAAGACTAATTAAACCCAGCTTTAATTCGAATAAAGTTGTGTATTGAATAAATTCGAATAAAGTTGCACAATATCAATTCAAAAAATACACAATTTTATTTAGTTTTAATTTCATCTACATTACATAACATTCTCCCTAAATATATGTGGTATCATCATGATGTTGGATTTAAGTTTAATTATTGGAAGTTTGCAGAAAATGTTGTCATTGAAGTCTCTTATACTTCGGGTAGAAATTTGAAACTTCCTTTGATAAGTCAAAGAATGAAGAGAACACAACACATGTATTCTATTAAATCAACTATATAAGTTTTCACATCGAATTCCTTCACATAGGATGAGTAAATGAATGAGGTGCATTCTCTTACGCCCCACTCATCCTATACAAAAGAAGTCGATGTGAAAACTTATATAGTTGATTCGCAAGAATACATGTTGTGCTCTCTTCATTCTTTGACTTTTGAAGGAATATACAAATCTCTACCTTAAGTACCAGACACTTCAATGCCTACATAGTCGGCAAACTAACAAGAATTAAACTTAAATTCCAACAAAATAAAGACACTACATAATAATGACGTTACGATGGCAGAATCAAACGCTTGAGAATATCTTTAGGCGATCTTAGCAACGTAACATACATATCGATCCACAGGAACATGCTCCTCACGTCGTCGTCGTTCGTTAACTCCGGTCGACTGAACGTTATTCTCCCATCATCGTACGATGGACATTCATACCAAACGTATTCCACCCTCCTTGTGTCTCTGGGGTTGAGTTCTTCGTTGATTTCATTTAGTTGATCATTGAGACCTTTTAACATGACATTAATGTACCGAACCTTGAACAACTAAGGATTTCCACCGTTGACGCGTATGCAAACCCTGAACAAATCAGCCATTGCTTCAAATCTACACCATAAAAATTAAACAATCAATGAAAAACTCATTCAAACATTTCATCAAACACTTGGAGTGCAAATTATACATAAACCCTAAAACTCATAACTACAACATAAACATGCAAACATCTAAACAATTTAGTGATATAAGTCATTTACAATTAACATTGTATAATATTTTTCAAATTTACAATAGAAGTTGTTACAAGGATAATATTGAGATTTTAATTAATCTAAGGATAATTTTAACAATGCAATAAAATTTTAAAGAGATCATCTCTCATCGTCTCTGAAAAACTTCAATTTAAGGGAAGCAGAAAAGTGAATCTTGAAGGGATTTTGTCCCCTCCTCCCACATTTAAAAATTAAATCAAATACATCAAATTAAAAATATTTTCTTTCCTCCTCTCCACTCCAAAACTCTCGAACCAAACATACCCTTAAGTTCAGTTAGAAAAGTGCATATAGTACATTATTTAAGTTATCATTCTATAAAAATGTTGAATTAACTACGCTTGCAATTGACTAACAAAATAATTAATTAAGCAAGTCCCTTGGCAAACCTAAAAACATTACCCGCTTCATCTTTAATACACTTCACTTGATTAGAATCTCTTGTCTTTCTTTCTCTTCCTTTAGCAAACCTAAAAAATATATTTTTCTCCCTCTTTAATGCCTAAAAATTGGTATGAATCGGTAAATAATTTGAGTTCATTCTTCTTTCACCGTCATCTTAGTATCATTTTAACTCTCTTATAATTTTTTGAAGTTTCAACATTTATACTACTAGATCAATCTTTAAAGCTTTTCCTTTTAATTTTAACTTTATTCCCCATTTTTTTTTCCACCAACAAGATTCTTTACCTTCAAGTCCAAGACATCTTGATTCTCTCATACTAAATAATAGTAGTAGTAAAAAAAAGGAAATGCTAACAATTGTCGTTAGGCTTTGTTTGCGAATTTGGAGGGGAGGGGAAGAGAAGGTTTTGAGGGGTGGAAAATATAAGAAAAAATGGAGAAATCTTTCAAAAAATTTAAAAGAGTAGTATTTTAGAGAATTATAAATTAATGCATATGATGACTATATTTTTAATTTTAAAAATAATATAACAATATATATTAAATTTGAAGAATTCATATAAACCCTCCAAAGCCCCCAAAAATCCTTCTCCAATACAATTTTTTAGTTCCCCCAAATGAGGAGGGTTTAATATTTTGAAGAAAAGTTAACCCCCCAAAGTCTCCCATTTTCCTCTATTTTTTCCAATTGCTCATTCATTTTTTTTCCAAGTCTTCCCCTCCCTTCCTCTCCAAACTCGCAAACAAAACCTTAATGCATTTGATAAGATGTTTAAAGTGATAATTTTATCTTAAAAATTATGTATTCAACACATTGAAACGTTAAAAAGTAACTTTTTTTTTTTTATCATAAAATTAGGTGAGTGTAGAAACTATGTGAGTGTATGGAAAGAGTCATAATGGAAAATCCAAGTCTAAATATTCTTTTCCCACGTGTACATAAACATTCGACCAATTCGACCAATCCTATTTCCAAGGATGTAGAAATATTCATGTCTCAAAACATAATATTGACATGGTCGTCCCATAAAACTTTTTGAATCCTACGTTACTGCCTTCACCATGTCCCCATTTTCATTCTCTCTCTAGCAATAATTCTTGTCATTATTTTCTTTAGGTAAAATTTTGTTAAGGAAACTAAAAGAAGAAATTGTAAGTCAAAAAAGACACTTTTTAAATTTTTAATGTATTGATTATACAACTTTCAATAAAAATATTACTATATTTACTTCCTTAACCAGTGCCCCGGAGGCATCGGTTAACATTTTCGTTTTCTATATTACAAAAAGCAGTATCACATTCAACTACAAGAAGTATATCACCTGGAGCTAAACATCTGCAGAAATTTCTATACGTTAAAAATCAAGTTTAAAAATTATGGTGCAATTTTTATATTGACTTTTTTATAAAGTTCTTCGGTTATTGATATAATCTTAAAATTCACCTTATATTTAACTTGCTTTTTCATTGTTTATCTTGTTATTCAAACGAGCTACTACATATAAAAACAAAACCAATTATTTGTGCAATCCATATATAGGTGTACCTACCCACACATTATTCTCTCAAATGCTCAATAGATCCAAAAATACACCACGTGCTATAAAGAGCCTAAAGTGAAATGATAATAACATAGTTGCAAAAAATAAATAAATAAAAATATTAATTATGCTCTTTAAGTAAAAAGTATTGCCAATATATTTTCATTCCAAAGATGTTTAATTACAATCACAAATATACTTTGGCATATCTATCTATATAATTTGCAGCAACTCAAATTAACATAGTTGCATCCAAGACTTTACATATAAAATCGATTTGAAATGAGAGTTCATTTTTCAGCCAAATTTTCATTTATCATTAATTTCATATTCTTTGGCATAATTAAACTAAACTTTTCTCATATAAAACTAAAGTTTTGTTCTGTATGTACATACATGCTATAAGAACATAGTCTTCAACTCTTCATCATATAACATAAGAGTTTATGCTCTTGATTAACTTTTTGAAAAGATGCCCATAACAAATTTTTAGCAGGCATCAATCAAAATAAGCCAAGAAGCACCATTATGATTATCAATATCATTACATGCATGTTTGGATTGAGGAGAATTTCAACGAAATCACGGTGACACCATGATAATTTTTTTTCATTCTCCAAAGTTTAGTTTCTACCAAAATCAGAGTGATCCATCGTGATTCCATTGGACTTGCCGTTAATCCAAACACGAATTTCATGTTCTTCCAATTTTACTTCTTGCTACCATAATAAGGAGAGGCATAACCATTACAAGGGGATCCACAACTATTATATGGAGAAGCATAACCACTATAAGGTGAACCACAATCATAAGGAGAACTAGAGAAAGTTGGAGGCACAAGAACAGAAGAAGATACCTTAAACCTCTTACTACTTGAACCTTCACAAATATCAGAACTATCATCATCAATCCACCCCATGAGTTGTTCCAAAAAACCTTGATCACCAACATTAATATTAGCATTATTGTTAATCTCTCCTATATCAGATCCATCAGAATCTAACCCTAGATTCTGAAATCCAAACCATTCAGAGCTACAATCAGAAACCCTAGAAGGGTCACCATCATTAGAGGGAACAATGATACTAGGCTGCACAACTTTCTCTATGTTCTTCATATCCAAAGCAGATATTTGATTGTAATTATGATTCCTACGGTTGAATATGCTAGCAAAAGTAAAATGATCACTCACTCTACTCTTTGAAAACTTGTTGTTATTATGATCACTTGTTCTTGCCATAATACTTTGAAGATTCTTGCTCAATTTTGCTTTCAATGAAGCAAAAGTTAAACTGTTTTTTGCTTCATTTGTTTGTGGTGATGATACTAATCCTTGATCATCACTGCATGGTGTTGTACCGTCTGTTGATACTGCTAGGGCGAAGTTGGTTCGAGCATTTTCTCCGCGTAAAGCTCGAGCAGCTTCGTCGTAAGCTCGAGCAGCTTCTTCTGGTGTGTCATAGGTTCCAAGCCATAATCTTACATGTTGAGATGAGTCTTTGATCTCAGCTACCCATCTACCTGATGGCCTTTGTCTCACACCAATGAATCTTCTCATGTTCGGTTTTTTTGATTTGGTTATGTTGTTTGTAGCAGAAGCATATTTTGTAGCTTCAGTTCCAGACATAATTTTTTTTTTGCTTAGATTGGCTAAAAAAATTGTTGAGTTTGGATTTGAGTGTTGTTTTGGAAGTGGAGTTTATATTATTGGAATGATAAATATTGGTGATATGTTGTAGTATTTATATGTGTAAAGTTTTGGAATTCAGTGAAATATGATTGCAAGAATATAGAATATACCCATCTCATCAATTTTTTTATTTGTGCACGTATGTCTTCAAGTGTCTAACATTTTTAATACTTATATTGTGTGCTTGATTTGTACTTGCAAGTTGATCTCCTTTCAACTTGGATGAGTTTATTTGGTTAGTGAGAATTCTTCCAACTTGGTAATATGTACACTGTTGGTATTTTGGGACAATCTAAATCAATCATTATATTGAACTAAGAACAAATACACAAGTTAGTTTGAACACCGCAGCTTCACTCACAACCTTAAAATATTATCAATGTGGCCTTCTAATGTGGTCTTTTAACTCACACTTTTCACATAAATATTCTCTCCTTCAAGTATGAGATTCTCTGCATCTTTGATCTAACATCAAGAACCACTCTTGCACCTTAATAAGTCAAACCAAACTCTGATACAACTTATGGGACTTGAGGGGAATCTAAAATATATGAGAATCATCACATTCGGTTAAAATTCGATGCACACATCACATCTTCATTCATAACCTTAAATATCAGATACAACGCCCCTTTCAGTCATATGAAGTTCAACAACTACTTTTCCAATACATATGTGTGACCTCTAACTCACATTTTTCCCATCAATTGTTGAGTGTATTAACAAATATGCGTGTTTATACATATAAATGGATTTTGACAAATAATTTGAGTTCGAGTAGTTTACATTTCGTCTTCACCAAATCATATCCGGATAATCCATAAAGTTGATTTGAGATTAAACATAAACATCAATTAATTCATCACACATTTAATGTGTGGAATCCAAATCCCTTGGAACGTTAAAGTTGTTGACTTGTGACTTAGAAGTTACATGTATATAAATAAGTTTAAGGTTGTATACATCTATACTCTCTAAAATTCATTTGATGGGAGTCTCATACATCAGATCGCCATTGATATAATAAATAAACAAAATGTGCAAATTTCGATCGTTGATTGAACAACTCATATTTCGACCTTCAATCATCGGTCGAAATATGCAAATGTTGGAATTATGACAAAAGATAATCCAAATTCCAAAATATCAGCCTTCTAGAGGTTTGTGTTTACAGTTTTGTGATTTTATGGCTTGTTGTTAATGATTTATATGGTGAAGTTAAAAAATATAGTACTAAGTGAATAACCAGGTCAACGTTTCCTCTTTGGGATTAATGGTACGTAGGACTATTAAGGTGGTCAATTAATATTTTGCTAAAGTCCAAATTGAACCGTGTTAATCAGTAGTAGCCACTAAATCTTCCAAATTCAAATTATTTTTACAACGTATGCCTGCAATCTGCGCCAAGAAACAGGATATATCCGCCAACTTCAAGTAATATTGATGCATGTAAATTTTTTGTATTTGTAATTTTGCATAACTATTTTTTATTTTATCTTTTTGGTCAAATAGCTTAAGGTTTGGATTCACACATTTTAAACGTAGGGAAATGAGATGTCTGAGGTTCGAACTCCGACCCATACATATATTATGCAATGTCCCTATTAATTGAGTTAAATTTACGAAGGCTTCAGGCTGCATAACTATTTATAACTAATTTCATTTGAATTTAGTTGACCATGCTTACTTTAACATTTTACTTTTCTGTAGCTCAGTTGAATTTTGCGTCCATGCTAATAATATATGGCAAATTATGAAAGTTATGATTTTTTTTGCATAAATGTATTACAATATTGTTAGTCTATCTTATTTTGTTGGTCTCTCGTAAGTTCACTCCGCTTGATATAAATATAATTGTATTTAAGATGCTAAAAATGGAATTAATCAATAAATGCACAAAATAAAAAGATAAAATTTAAAGTTTTCAAAATTAAAAATACACAATTTTCAAGATTTAATTTTTATTTTTGGTTTTTTATCTTGTGTCCTTAAAGCACAAGCTAACATTTCCCTCTAAGATAATGTCAAATATTAAATGCAGATATTAGATATTTCTTTCAACGGATGTTTGAACTTTAATTTGTCACGGTGTGAATGTTTAGTCTCTTCTACAATATCAAACCTTTTAGTAAATATTGTTAGTCTTTAATTACTGCAATGTTTTATATATACTCCATCCACCAGATCCAAATTATACGACGTTTTAATCATTTCACATAACTTAAGAAGTGCAATTAATGTTAAATGGAAAAGAGATATTATAAGTCATTTTACAAAATTATCCTTCATTAATGATATAGAAAAGATAAATTAAGGAATTGAAAAAAGTATTATGCATTCACCAATTTTGTATTTTTTTGTGTTAATTTTTCGTTCGCGGGGAAAGAGATTATGGTAATCCGGGAATTTAATCAGGAGGTAAGTAAAATTTAGTAAAAAAATGTTTCACTCGATAGTCAAATTTGAGGTTTTCTGAACGATTTGTTCTTATGTGAAGTTTATTAACCACCTGAGCTCAATCATTTGATTTCAATTTAATTAACCAACTTAATTGATAGGGATATTGCATAATATATGAGTAGGTTAGGTTCCGTTTTTAGAGAAGTCAAAGTTAACCCAAGTATTATTTTAAGTACTTATAGAACATGATATTAAAACATATAAGTATATTGAGGGACTAATATTACAATATTAACAAACATTTTAACATAATGGACTATTTTAACTAACATTTGTTTATAGTATACAAACAAGTATTATTTTAAAATTTGATACATTAAAAATACTATTATGCCTATTTGTTTAACGTTCATGAATAAAAATGGCTATTATCCAAAATATAATTAACCATAAATTTCATGTGTTGCAAATTTAGATGCAGTTGAACACATGACATATTATGGTCAACCACATCTAAATTAGTGGTATTGAAGTTATGTTGTGGTTAACTAGTTTCAACACAGTTCACAAGAAAAAGAAAGTAGTTTGAACACATGATATATCAATTACATATCTATTAATCGTAATTAATAATTTTTTTAATGGGATGAATAATCTATTTAAATTGCTTTAATCACTTAAGAATTTGTCGTAAAAGTTTTTTTAAAAGCTAAATTAACCCAACTAAATTGATACTGGAGAGAATATCAACTGAGTTCAAGGTGCATACTTTAAGGTCCCAAGCCAACACTATCAGACCAACTCAAATGGATTTTGAATTCGTCGTACATGTTATGTAAAAGATCATGGATTAAAATTACACGATTCTAATATGTAGGAGATTAAAATTTAAAAGGGAAACTAATTTTATATAAGATAATTAAAACTTCACCTTCATTTTTGTTTTGTTTCGGTCAAAATAAGTTTTACTGTTGTTAATTTCCAACTTACATTCTTTCAAATTGCATGCCCTAAAGATTAAACTCAAGTTAATATTCTTTTAGCCAACTTGTCTCTTTCTTTTTTTGGCATAAGCCAACTTGTCTCTTTCTCTTGTGTAAGTAAATTACTAATCATGTAAATTACTGCAAAATTTATCCATAGCTAGAGAGCTTGGGAGTTGGCTAAGCCGTAGCCGAGGCTGTTCGTTTAAAGTACAAAGCAGACAATACAACAAGAAGCATACAAAATTAGGGCACAAACAAAGAACGGGTTCGCAACGTTAAATCATAACCCTAATATACATTATAATATCAATTGATAAAGTTTATTTATAGCTTCTAGTGACGTATTGGAATTTAGCAGTTGTTGATAGAATGAATTAAGGGCTCCACTTATTTTTGTACCCTTGTTTTTTCTTCTGTTTCCATTTACCCTTAAATGCTTTCACCTTATTTTTATATGATATGATTTAGGATTATTTAATTTGTTGCAAATTGTGTTTAGCGGGTGAAATTAAGATGGCTATTTTGTCCTATTGTTGAAGACGTGGTCCATTTGAATTATGACTAATCACCTAAATGTGGCCTTAAGATTAAGATGCCACTAATTTCGTTTTTGTCAACTTGGAAGTAAGAGATTTGTCCTTTAATATTGTGAGCTTTTGGATAATTGTGTATTTAGAATGTCGACACCTATCAAGTTTTTTTATGTTTGTGCAAGTATTATTGCCACTTACCAATGATGATTAAGGAGAATACTTGCAAAGTTATTGAATTTATTTAGTGTATTATTATTTTTGATTTAACTAAGTATCTGTGTGTAATTATAGCTTATAATTATTCGAATTAAGTAGAAGTCCACAAGTAACAAAATGCTCAAGAGTAAACTTTAACGCATTTGTAGAGTTGATTTTCAACTCGAAGTGACTGGTTTAGGCAGAAGTTCAACATCACTAGTTAAGTGTACTTAATATGCCTCAGGCAAACCAATGTAAACCAATATGGTGTTCAAATAAGTTAGATATTTGGGTGTCATAAATATTTAGTTCGCAGTTTGATCATAGGTCAGGGCACTATGAAAAAACATACAATAGTATTGGGTATTTGAAGTTGGTTTTGTTTGCGCTACCGCTCTTGGTGTTGAATATCTTGAGAATTTGATTTATGGATTCTTGTGGGCCGATCGGTTTTGCTTCGAGACCAAGAACCAGTGTTTAGTTTTAAGTTTTTGGATGGTTATGGTGTTTTCTCCGGTGTGCTGTGAGTTTAGGGTGTCTTGGTGAGTTGCTTTGGAGTTTGGTGGGTCGATCGTTTTTTATTCGAGATCGAAAGTCAGTTTCTAGACTCAAGTTTTTGGACTTTTGTTTGGTGTATTCTTCGGCAGACCGGGATTAATTGGTGGTGAAAATTGAATGAGTGTTGGAATAAGAGGTTTACGGGGCGTTGATTTGGGCTCAGTTGCGGTAGAGAATGTGGGGGTGTTGTTAGAGTTTTTGTTCGGTTTGGTGGTTTTTTAGGAGGGGTTTTCGTGCAACTTGCGGGAGTAAGGTGTTTGGGACTTGTTTTTGTGGTCATTCACGATGGAGGTTGAGGCTTTGACTCACAATTAGGTTACGTTTTTATGTGAAGGTTTAACTTTATTTTTGGTGTTGTCTTTGATTTGGTGGTTGAGTTTTTGTATTGGATTTTGGTGGTAGCATTTGATTGTGTGCTATTTTTATTGGTGGTTTGATATCAAGGGTGTATGAGTTTTCTTTTGGGTGTTCCGCCTACATACGACGCCCTTTTTATTGTTGTTCTGTCTTATTGGTCCCTGTTCGTCGTGTGCAGAAACCTAATTATTAATAAATTTTGCCATTCAAAAAACAAGTATTGGGTATTTGATGAATATGAGTTGAGCGGGCCGGTGTTACATTGATTTACCGAAAAAAGAAAATCTCACGTAAATAGCTCAGTTGTGAACTAAGAGACATCAAATAAATTTTAAAAAGGAGATTCATACCCTAAAAACTAACATAACTATTAATTTACTATCATCTTCCTATAAAAAAAATAAAAAATAAATTATACTCCCTCTATCTAAAAATGATTAACATTGTTTGACATTATTCATATAACATATTTTAATCATATTTTTCTAGTGATATATAAAGACACATGATATCATTTAAAATATTTCATTTGTCTTGATGAATATTTTCAAAATTTATCAACTTTTTATAATTTGTACTATTAGATAATTAAATATATAACTATTCAAAATTGTCAACCAGTCATTTTGAGACAAAGGAGTAATAGGGAGTCCTATGGCTATGAGTTAAAAAAATAATTTAAAATTGTGATGGGGCTATTTGTTTTAAGGCTGGTGTCACATGCTCCCCAAAAGCCTAACTCATTCAAAAATTCCAAGGTTTTGTCCAATTTTCAGTGTAAGGTAGCAAAATCAATTTTCTTCTTAGTCGATGATATCAACATATGTGTGGGCTCATCATTCTGCTAGAATTGTACTTCTCCGTAATCAAGTTGACTTGATCTTAATTTCTAAACTCAGAGAGTCATGCTAGCTATTTAAGCTCAAGTCCTCATGAATTAAGTTGGCAACTTCTGTATGTAATGGCATCATTTGCAGAATCTGTTAAATTTGTTTGATAAATATCACTATTTGTATATTTTGCATTAAAACTAATTATCAATACTTTTGACAAAATCACACTGTTCTTTAAATAATTTCATCATATCAGATTGGCTTGCTTTTCTTTTCAAGTAAATCATTTAATTTTGATAAAATTAACAACGTGGACATTTTTTGTTTTGTTGAAGTTTTCTTATCTTAAGTGATAGAGATTACCGATTTGCACGAATCGACCAAATTTATCCCCTAATTTAACGAAATATTAAAATAGTCTCTGAATTTGTAAAATGTCAATCAATTTAGTCCCTCCGTTCAATTGGAGTGTTAACGGTGCTGACGTGGCCGTTAAGCTCTCACATGTCAGATGTCGCATAAGCATGGACTAATTTGGCCGATATTGACCAAAATTTTCAAGGACGAAATTGATTGATTTGCAAAAAATGATCTTTCCTCCCAACGACTCTTTCTTTCTTCCCCAACGACTCTTTCTTCCCCCAATATTAGAACCGTAATTTTACAATCTTTAATCTACACTCCAAAATCCCCAAAATTTCTTCCCTAATTAGCGATAACGTTCTTCCCCGATTCAAAAAACTTCAAACCCTAATTATTTGACTAACTATCAAATCAATCCCTACATTATATTAAAAACCCATCAAATAAGTCCTTGAATTATTTAATCAGATATCAATTTGATCCTTGAAGAATATATATCAGTAGCAACAATACTATCTTCTTCAGTACCTTGAGTAGCACCAACACTGTCCTCTTGATTTCCTTGAGTAGCACGGACTGTTACATCCATTCCTTGAGTACCATCAAAATTTTCCTATTAATTATATACTCTATTTTGCACACAAGCAACCAAACAGTCTATTACCACATTTATTTCCTCAGCAGTTAGTATGTCAACCTCCATAACTTTGAATGGAAGAAAGACAAGATTGATGGAGAAGGTTCAGTCCATGGTTAAGGTTAAGGAAAGTGGTAATGATGAGGTTTGGAGGGAAATGTTGATGGACAAAGTTGATTGTATGGGAAGTGAGCTTAGGTTGATTAAGTTTTTAATAGTCATAATTTGCTTGTTTGAGTTTTTTAACATGCTATTGTATTGTTCTAGGTGTGTAGAGTTGTAATGAAAAGAGGATGAAGATGAATGAAATGTAGTCTTTCAGTAATAATTTTACCATCATATTAGTCCCTAAATTAATTGTCTAACTATCAAATCGATCCCTACATTATATTAAAAAGCCATCAAATAAGTACTTGAATTATATAAACATAAATCAATTTGATCCTTGAAGTAGCCTCTGCAATGTCTGATAGACAATTGACAAGTGTACCAAAAACTATCGAAGTTGTAAAATAATATCGTTCCCACAAGGACTGTTTTTAATTTCAATAATTCAAAGGTGTTATTATTCAGAATGTATAAATGTTATTTTGATTTGTCACTAGGCAGTTGATTGGTTTGATTGCATAAAAGTAACGACAGAAAATAAAGATTGGTTGTAAAGAATGAGAGAGAGATGAAATCAGGTCTTTCGAATCATCTATATTCCCCTAATTGGTATACTGCACCTATTCTTTTGGAATGGTTTTCTAGTTCCACGATAGTTAACAAAATAGTCCTAATCAATCCCTTGAGTTAGGACCCTCTTCTTAGATTACAATCCCTAATTCCTTAGTTGATCTAATATTCTTTGAAGGTTTTATGCACTTTAACATAATATCACTAACAAACGATTATCCATTCCTAGACTAACCATGTTTATTAGAACAATTCAATTAGGTCTAAGTTAAAAGCTATGGTCAGTAGCCATTCGTTCTCACTAAATTATGTTTATATTTGATCAAGATATAAAAAGCATTAAAAGACACCATATCACCTGTCAAGCCCAACCAATGGCAGAATTCATTCAAGTTCACTCCAGAACTATCTCGCAAAGAAACAGGAATATTAAGGCCATCGAGTTTCCTCCAAGAGTTACTTCTAAGGCTGTATATCTCTCAGAAGAGGTCATACATCTCTACTACTGCCTCAAGGAAAGTGTCATTATAATCCATCTCCCAAAATGGGTTATCCTTCTATGGCGCATAAGCCCAATTTCCATCGAACTCTAAGGGATATTGAACCTTCTGAATCACCTTATAATCATCTCCCACATGGTCGTACCCAAATCCCAGAAGACGTAAATTAATCTCAATATTATCGTAGGCTTGAAGGCTATGAGGAATGATATTAAAATCCCCTGTAGAAGGGTTCCACAATACAATTGTTATGTACATGTCAATACCTTTGTAGAGACAAAGAGTGCCATTAATACAATTGTTATGTACATGTCAATACCTTTGTAGAGACAAACTCTATACAAACCCTAGTTTTGTTGTTGCCTTTCTAAACCCTTGTTTCAGCCCCCTCTATCTCTCAAAGTTTGCTCTGATACAAGGTCTATATATATAGTAAGAGTATCGCTTAAAATTTGGAACAAATTTGCACTCAAAAATATGTTTCTGTTTTTCGCTGCCAGCACACCATCGTGCCACGATGCGATCCCATCGTGCCACGATTTTTCCAGTACATTGCCTCAAAACTGAAACCTCCAATCGTGCCACGTTGCCTTGCCATCGTGCCACGATTCCTGCAGATCCTGATTTTAAGTTAACTCTCACATACATGATCAAACACCTCAACAAAGCATATACACCACTCACATAAGATCACAGTAGCATATGCATATAGCATCATAGGACAATTCCGATTAATTCCAAAATTCACCTAAGTTCGTCTCACTTTATCATTTTTTCAAAGAATTCCATTTTCAAAGCAAAACCAAGTTAAAGTTCATGAATACCATCTAAAACCATTTTATAAATCATAGTTACAGTAAGCAATCTTAACCCTACCCTTTTCTATAATGAAAAAAAGTTTCAGAAAATTATGCATTCTTGAACATTTTTTAAAAAGTTTGATTCAATTCACAAAACCAATCTCAATTCAATCCATTTGATGTTCCAGCAAGAATATTAATCAAAACAGCAAAAGAGCATGCTTAAAAGATTGCATATGACCTATACATGTTGGCCCCCAAGCACCTGAACGTGAAACAACATGAATTGTTGTTCATGTATAGGTCTGGCTTGTTGCGCCTAGGCGTTGGCTTGTTGCGCCCATGCGCAGGCTCCCAGCAACTGTCGACGCTGCAAAAAGCACGTTTTGATGTGTTCCAGCCACGGGTTTTCGTCAATTTTTCCCCAAAGTGCTTATTTTGATCCCCCATTCACCCAAAGTGATTAAAAGGTTGTCCCAAGGCTCAAACACATCAAATAAGCTCTTTTCACAACACTCAAAACAACTTATGCAACAATTGAATTGATTTTAACTTAAAACACAAAAGTTCCAACAATAACATTTCAATTCATTCCAATTCAACACAACAATAACAACAACTTAAACTTAACATCACCCAATTTAAGAATTCACATCACCAACAACACCCAACAACATTCAAGGCATAATTTCATGAGTTACAACTTTATTTTCACCATTTTAAGCAAAAATCGCAAAAGGTTCATATTATCATACTTTGACCATGGAAAATCAACAATCAATAGTTACAACTTTATTTTCACCATTTTAAGCAAAAATCGCAAAAGGTTCATATTATCATACTTTGACCATGGAAAATCAACAACAACAACATACTTAGCATCAATTTAACATGCCCAATCTTATTATCAAGGAAGGAGCACGAAAATTAACATTAAAATTCACAAAAGTCACAATTCACAAATAAACACTTATTCAACTAATTGAAAATATGAAGGTTTAGCTTAATTGATGATAGGAATCTATCCCCCTTACCTCTAGCTTCAAAGATCCTATCTATGACTTCAATTTAGCTCCTCTAACCTCAAGTCTCTAGCCTCTTTTTCTCTTCAAGATTTTCTTGTCTCTAACCCTTTTCTCTATTCTTCTCCTATTTCTCTCTCTACCCCTCTCTCAAAATATTTTGTGAAGTGAATGAATGAATGGAAAACCTAACTGGGTTTGGTTTCTAATTGTCATAATGGGCTTAACATTTTTACCATCTAATTCTCCAAAAGTTACTACTTACTTAAACCCTTTTATGTCATTTTGCTCTTGGCTTATAAAAAAAAAATCCAGAAATTTTAAAAATCTTCTTAATTTTGAAAAAAATCCGAATATTTTTTTGATATTTTCTAAAATTTGAAAAAAAATCTAATGTTTTTTTTTTCTGATTTTATTAATTTTAGAAAAATAATCTTAAATTTTTTCGATTTTAAAAATTCTTAGAATAAAATCTGAATATTTTTCTGATTTTCTAAATTTTGAAAAAAAATCTTAATGTTTTTTCTGATTTTTATAAAAGAAAATCTTAATGTTTTTCGATTTTTAAAATATTTGGAAAATAATCTGAATATTTCTATGATTTTTTTTCTAATTTTATAAATTTTAAAACAAAAATCTTAATTTTCGAAAATAATAAAATTGCAAAAAGTAAGAATTTTTTTTGGAGCTGCAAACATAAACTATAGGAATTTTGTCAGATGTTGATTAACACTATCACATTAGTGCTATTCTAGCTTCAGAGCAGCAAACATGATTTGCAAACCAGAGTTTGATATCAATCTTCATACTAGTATTACAAAGAAATCAATAGGCCATGAAATTAGCATTACTAGGGCAAAGAATATGTTGCATTATCACATGGTTTGTGTTTGTGGTGTAAAATCCTTAATAGATGATGGCTCGTATCAAATTGACATCTTGATATATTAAGATATTAAATTTCAGACTAGCAAGTAATGTAGCTCAAGGCAAAAAGCCAACACGCTGAATGATTTCATCTTTCTTATTACCTTGTATAAGTAGTCATAACAATACACATATTAGCAATGGAACAATAGAGCAGCAAGAGTTTCATCCTAAATGCCCTCCCATATCTTTCCCTCCAACACTTGGAGGTTGAGATGAATACTTGTTAAAATAACAAAATTATTTGGGTACACATATATTTTAATTTTTGAATGATCAAAATTACAAAGAAAATATCCAAATGTATCTTTAATAAGCTATTGTGGTTTTTAAAGTGTTTTTTTAAAGAGAAATGCTAGAAACACTATGTTTTAGCACCCTCTGTAACATTCACTCTTTTATTAGGTGAAATCCATGTGAGTCTCAAGCCACTTTATGTGAGATTCATTTCGAAAGTGTGGAAGTGTTAATATCACTCATCTATATTGTAAAGTGTTTTTGTTAGGAATTTTATGAACTAAATTGATTAGTTCAAAATGCATTTGATGACTATATTGATTAACAAAAATTATATTTATAACTTTGATATATTTAAAGATTGTAATAACCATATCAAACACGTATTGTGATCAAATGACTATTTACTCAAATTGTTCCGACTCATGGATATTTGTTGATGATGACCCACAGTAGGTATGAAATCATATTAGATGGGGTGGGTGATCAACGTAAGCAGGGCCGACTCAACATTTTAAGAGGCCTAAAACAAATTTTATAATGAGGCATTTTGAAATTTAAAATAAACAATGCTTATTCAAAGCATAATTCCTGCTTTATAATTGATCAACTAAGACCAAAAGGTTTTGAGGCCTTAAAATTGATCAACTAAGCTAGATAAATATTGATTAATAGTATGTTATATTATATATTTAGAGCTAAATTGACTTATTTTGAGGTATTTTTTAACCCAAAATCTTGAGGCCTAAAACCCTTGCTTGGGTGGTTTGGCCCTTAGGCCGGCCCTGATCGTAAGTGTGTCACAAATATTTACGGTTTCTTTTTATCAATTGGACAAATGCAAGATAGTGATTATTGTAATGAGACTGATATTAAATTTGGAGGATAAAATAAAATTCGAAAGAAAAAAAAAATACACGAGTTTTTGAAATTTGTGTTTTTGGCATTTTACTACAAAATGTTAGTTTTATTTTCAGGATCAAGAAAAGGAATAATTTAGTCGAATCAAAAGCAAGGATATAAAGTGCAAGGATAGAGACACAACCCGTGTGCTTGCTTCAAGAAAATTTGTGAAAATAGGCAGTGGTTGGCGTACGACCTGTGCGCCTTCATAAAGGGCATAATTTCAAAGGACATCAACAAACACGACCTGTGCGTTGAGGCACACAACCAATGCGCCATGTGCAGAACCAAAATGGTTGTTACAAACTTTTGAAATTCTCTCATTTATGACTTGTAACTCGAAATTAATGCATTGTCTATGATTCTAGGCTACAAATATACCCAATTTATGTGGCAAAAGACATGACTTCATACTTGTAATCTTACTCCAAAGTTGAAATCAAGTTCCTATATTTTTTTAAGTTTTTGTTCTTTATTTGCATTTCTGTACTTTCTTGCCTTTATTTTTTGTTCTTTACATTTCCAGCAATTTTTATTTCAAACTCTTTATCGCTTTGTTTTCGTTCCTTCATTTACTTTTATGTCATTTACTTTCATGTCTTTATCTTATAATCCTTTGTATATTATGATCATGTGTGAGTGGACTTTTCCTAGTGTTGTTGGAATAATTTAATGATGGAGTCCTAATCAATCCCAAGTCTAGAATCTATTTTATTTGAGTTTCTATTCTAACATAACCTTGTTATTATTCAATCATATTTCAAATAACGAAGTACTGAGATGTGAAGTTTGATGTTCAAACAAATGAGGTTAGATAAGACAATCAAAACATGAGAATAGATTTGAGAGTGTTGGGACAACAATGTTGAAATTAAATGGTCTCAACAATTATCAATCATGAGAATAGACTCGATCATTATTTCCAGATACATTCATGTATTGTTAGAGGAAACATGAAATACCAAATGGATACATTGTCCTTAGAAACGAAATCAGTATAAAATAGACTCGAGAGTTTACCTCAACTCATTTTGCCAAGGTAAACTCGATTCGAGAACTCGTGCGAGTTTACCTAAAATTAAAATTATATAAATTTATTTTATTCATGGCATATATAAGCTAATATGATATTGTAAATAGATCAATAAGGTAAAATATGACTTAATTTCAAAGGCAATTATACCAAACTACCATAATAAAATATTATGCTCAACTTAGCATCAAAATACAAAAACTAACGCACCAAATCATAAGTTTCATAAGTCTTTAAGTTTAAGTCATCCATAAATCAACCCAAAAAAGCATGTTTCACAAGTTCCTAAAGTTGTTATTAAAACTATCAAAAAAATAAACTAGTTAATTTCTTCAAAAGGTCAACAAACACCACCGCCGCAACCCAAATCGACAACGCAATCATCGGCGTCGCAATCTGAATTTCCACCGCCGGAATCGCAACCCTAACTGGTATGTGCTCCCCTGTTCATCGTTTGAGAACTTAGAGAAGAAAGAAAAGGAAACATTTCATCTCAGGAACAATGTGTTACTGTAAAGGTAACTATTCAGTAAACGTTTCAGTCTTTGGGTTTGTAGAAAATGAATTGGGTTTTGAAAAAATTGGGCCCAAAAAAGGGCCAATTTTTTTTTCTTAGATGTAAACTCGTAAAACTCGGTAAACCCGATCAAGTTTACACGAGCTTACACGAGTTTACCAAGTGTTAACTCGGTCAAACTCGTCAAACCTTTCAATTTTACCAGAAACCGAGTTAACACGATTTTGGTACCTAAAAACGTAAACTTGGTAAGCTCGTCAAACCTTCCGATTTTACCAGAAACCGAGTTTACCTCTGAGTTAACACGATTTTGGTACCTAAAAATGCAAACTTAGTAAACTCGGAGAGTTAACACTCGATTTGCGGAACATTTAAATAGAGGATAGATAGGAAAATGTCAGATTTATCAATATGATTAAAGCCACAACCTTAATACACTTTATAATTTCTGAATTTTAATCAAACAAACATTCCTCTTTACCTAATTATTGTCTTCGGGGGTGTTCGCGGTACGGTTTGAATCGATTTTGAGATTAATGTCATCCGATCCAAAATAAAAATCATAAGTGATTCGATTCGGCTTAGATGACTATTTTAATAAAAATCTGATCCGATTCGATCCAAATATATGCAGTTTAATTTGGATAGGTTTTTAGATATTCAAAATGCAAAATATTTAATTGTTTATTTACTTTTTTTAAGAATATAATATTTTATTAATACTAGTATCACACAAACACGATAAAATAATATGTTTAATGCAAAATATATTATAAAATTAAAATTATAGTATGAAAATTATGGATTCTTTTTTAAACACATGAAGTAATAAAATATAGATTAAATTAGTGCAATATATAAGATTAAAAACTAATAAACAACATAATAATGCAATATATAATACTAATAAAAGAATAAATACATATTAATATTTTCTTTTGCGATTCGGTTCGCTTTGATTCTGTTTTGAAAAAATAATCTAAAATTCGATCCGATTCTAACGCTTTTTACAAAACAATATCTAAGCGCATTCAAAAATATTTCGTTTTTTACAATTTTCAGTTTTTTAGATTGATTTACTGTTTTATTTTAGACCGGTTTGAATTTAAACATTACTAATTTTCTTTAAGCTAACAAAAACTAAAAGTTTGGTTTTTTTTTTGTTGTAGAAAAAAAAAAAAAAAGTTAGATGGGTGATTCCTAAAACTACTGTTGAGTTGATATTTTTTTCACCACTCCATAGAACTTTAACTTGCAAAGACAATACATAATAGGATTAATGGTGCTTTATCCCCTATAATATAGGTCATTTTTGGTTTTCCCAGTATTACATGATAAATCACCTTTAACCCTACATAATATAGCAAGGTGTAGGTTGAAACTCAAGCCACCAAATACGGTTGCGGCAATGCCACATATCTTTGTGGATTAAAAAAAGAAAACAGCTCTTTCTATCATTCATTCATTCCAATTTCAATGAAATCAAACAAAGGATTCTCGGAAACCATATGATTAACATATTTCCTTTCCTTTCATTGACTTTTCTATTCCTTTCTCTTCATCACCCTACAATGGCGGATCAATCGCTTCACCAAACCCAACCATTGAAGCAAATCGCAATCGACTACACTCCAGAAGCATGTAACCACTGTCCTATCTCCAACACCATCGCCCTTACCTATGACCACCGCGGCGGTGCACGGTGGCGATCCACAACCCGTTTCCTATACGGAACCTTCACCGCCAAAATTCAAACTCCAAAAGGTAACACAGATGGCCTCAACTTCAACTTCTACCTTTCCTCTCTCGAAGGTGATAAATTGCAAGATGAGATTGATTTTGAGTTTCTCGGCAAAGATAGCACCATCATTCAAACCAACTATTACTCTAACGGTAATGTTCTATATAGTTAGAGATTTGTTAGAATTAACTTAAGTAGTTAGGCTCTGTTTGGTAATAGATGATAATATAGCTTATAGTGGATGGATTTATAGCGGATAGTTGATAAGTTAACTTATAACTTGTAGAAAATAAGCTAGTTGATTGAGTTTGTAGTATTTGATAAAATTAGGAGTTGAACTAGCTTATAAATACGAATTGACGTAAAAAAGATAAATTCAATTAATATTGATTTTTTTCCTATTAAGGTTATATATTCAATTAAGATGAGAGAATAATTGATAAACTATAAGTTATTTGAATTAGTTTATCAAAAAACAATATGGCTTTGGTAAAATATAGCGGATAATGATAATTTAGGTTATAGCTGATGAACTTATAGCAAATGACTTATAAATAAGCTAGCTTATAGCCAATAACAGATAATTTAGCTGATTGAATTTGTAGTGTTTGGTAAAATTAGCCGTTGAAGTAACTTATAAACTCTGTTGTCAATAGCTGCCGCGCCACCCGCTATAGCGGAGCGGAAAAAATCAGCACACCGCTTCTAACCGCGATGGAGTCAAAGCGGCCCGCTATTCAGCAGTGTGGGGTGGAGTCAATGCTGCTAAAGCGGCCTCTACACACACACACCATGCAGAAAGACGGGCTTGCCCATTACTTTAAACCGTTTTAAGAGTAGTTTTGTAATTTTTGAAACGTTAACTTCATGAATTATGAATACTTCATGAATTTTAAGTAATGTTCAAGGTATTTTAGTATTTGTTTTTGAACAATATGGTCTTTTAGTATTAAATATAGTAGTGTCCACGCCACAAAATAGCGCCCGCTACGTGACCTGCTCCCGCGACGCACCAATTTTTGGGGGTGGCCGCGCTGCGCCGCATTTCCGCTTTGACAACAGAGCTTATAAATATGAAATTACATGGGAAAAAATGTGCATTTAATTAATATTTACTTTTTTTAATTAAGATTGTAGGGGTAAAATTGAGATAAAAAGTGATAAGCTACTTGAATTAACTTATCAAAAAATACTAAAGGCTTGTGAGAAAGTGACCATTACCAAACGAGTTTGTTTTTTAGTCATATGAGCATATAAGATAAGCTATAAACTCAAAAACAGACCCATATGCTGGTAAAAATAAGTTAAAAGCTCATGAAAAAATGACAGTTATCAAACAAGTCTTTTGTACTCATATGAGTTATAAGCTATAAGGTCAAAAATATGTTTTGCCAATAGACCTTGGAAGTTAGTTATGATTAGGTGGAAGTTTGTTAGTTATAGATCATTATATAAAGGTGTATCATACCCTAATTGTATCATTATTTTTCGTTGGATTATTTATGAATAATTCATTTTTTTCTCAGTTTATTTTCTCTTAATTAGTTGAACTCAACCATGCTTCTTAACAGGTAATGGAAACAATGAAAAGATTCACCAACTTGGTTTTGATTCTTCTGATGGGTTTCATGAGTATGGGATCAAGTGGGGTGATGGGTTGATTGAGTGGTGGATTGATGGGAAGTTGTTGAGAAAGGATGAGAGGAAAGAGGGTGATATGTTTCCTGAAAAGGCTATGTATTTGTATGCTTCTATTTGGGATGCTAGTTGTATCGCTGAGGGAGAGTGGACTGGGAAGTATTGTGGAGCTGATGTTCCTTATGTTTGTCATTATAAAGATATTCATGTTCCTTTGAAGAATGCTGTCGAATGATCGTGTCTCTAGATCTTGTACTTTTCTGTTTTTATCTTCTGTTTTCAGACACATAGTGTTCATGATAGGTGGTCCGCTATGGATTGGTACTTGAAAAATCTCAAAATAATAGCAAAGATTGACACTTCCCTTCAGAAGTAGAAGTTCATGGTACTCTTTGTTCTCACAACTGAGACGATAATCTGGTTGATACTGATTTGACAAAAGGTAGAGAAAACGAAATATAAATCGAGTTTTGAAGAATTTATATCTATTTACACTGTTAGGTCACTGTCTCATAAACTTCAACTTGTGAATACCAACATCAGTTATTATTGGAGTTTCGAGCAATTTTCAAATACTGGATCCCTTTATACTGGTGAACCGCCATACTATAGAACTTGCCTTGTTTCAAGTGTTGTTCAATTTGAGCATTGTCATTGTTTGTTGTACTTGTTTGCCACGTGATTTATGGGCATTAACATGTTAATTGATTGTTTGTAACTTGACATGTAAGAGCATCTATCTCATGAACAATTTAGAAGCAACTGATTTTGGGTTGTTTAGCCTATATGAAGTGGTTCTGATTATGCCACATTATATTGTAATTTTTGGGATTTTTGAAATGATATCGAAAGTGGAATGAGTCTGCTTCTCTGTCTAAGCTGAATTTGACTGTCTATTCTGCTTAGATTTAAGCAGAGTGAGAGACTTATTTTGTTTCTTGCAATAAAAGTAAAAGCTCAACATTATATTCTCAAACATTGGTCTGATTGGAGTTAGCAAAACTATTATTACACACAATGTGTATTCTAAGTAGAAATCTGAAACAGACAATTCCAATCTAGTACCTTATTCTTATGTTTTATACTTATTTATGTTGATTTTTTTAATGCTTAAAATTTTATTGAGGGTTTACTTGTTTTCGTGATAATGTCTACGTCTACATTCTTATTTCTTGGATCCTTTCCTGATATCGATCAGCTTCAACTGCTTAATCCTTTTACAATTATTACATATCTCTGTTTTTTTTTTTTGTTCTAAAGAGTCTAACGGCGAAACTCACAGACACTAAGTGTTGAGAAATGAAGAATCCCAGATTCGTGAGGTGTACTTATGGGGCTTTTTATATCACTTTACTAAATTTACAATGGAAAAATGTGTCTGTCATGCTGCATTTAATCATAATTCACAAGCCTAGTTGTTTATCAGAAAGTTATTAGCTTCAAACTGATTATATATAAATTTGAAGCTGTGGAGCTTAATTGGTTGGTGAAACTGTACTAGGGAATGTAACATTTTTTCATGCAGATATAGTAGTTTTATGTGCTAACAGAACACAATTGTTCTTTCATTTGGAGCATGGCTTATCAAACAAGAATGAAGACAAAATAAAGGACATACTAAGGTAAATCTATGATGGCTTATCCAAGTCTACTCACTCAAACAATAACAAGATTAAGTCCAAATATAGCTTATTTTATCAAAATATCATAAGAGAAGTAAAATAAGAAGCTCCAAGATTTAAACATGACGAAGCAAATCAAATAACAATTTATCATTAAGAATCAGAATCACTTTCTTCACCGGAGTAACCTTTGTTGATCTTATTCAAAGCAGATCCAAAGATGCTCTCAAGCTCCTTCAAAAAGTCCAAAAACACAAATGTATCTTCCTGCTTGTTTCCATCAATCAAGCTTTTTCCCTTTATCATTGCAGAATCTATCAAAATTTTGTCTACAGGTGTCAGCATGGAACTAACACAATTATCCTTCATGATTTTCCTCACATGGTAAAGATAGTCATCCAAAGCATTGATTGCTTTAACTTTCTTTTTGAACTTCATATCTTCAGCCTTGAAATTCTCAGCTTCCTGGATCATTCTCCCAATTTCTTCACTTGATAATCTTCCATTTTCATTTGTTATTGTAATATCTTTCTTATTACCACTGGTTTTTTCCTTCGCAGAGACTTTTAATATACCGTCAGCATCTATAGCAAAGCATACTTGGACAGGAAGGTAACGAGGTGCATGAGGAACTGAAAGACGAAAGAAACCAAGCAAGTTGTTTTCGCTAGCTATCATTCTCTCGCCCTCATAAACATGAATTCGGACTCCAGTTTGGTTATCATATGCAGTAACATATCTACCTGTCTTCTTGACAGGGATGCAAGTGTTCCTAGGAATCATAACATCCATAAGATCTCCTTTTATAGAAAAACCAAGAGACAAAGGTATAACATCTTGCAGCGTCACTTTCGGAACAGTCTTCATGCCTTCACTCAACAAAGCAGCCTGAACAGCGGCACCATAAGCAACAGCCTCATCAGGGTTGATGCTCTTGTATAACTCCTTGCCCTTGAAAAACTCCTGCAATAGCTGCTTCACTTTGGGAATCCTAGACGAGCCACCAACAAGTACAATATCATCTACACTACTCTTGTCCATCTTAGCATCGGTCAAACAACTTTCAACGGTCTCCATACACTTTTCAAAGAGGTCCATATTCAGTTGCTCGAACTTGGCTCGAGTGATTGATGAGCAGAAGTCAATGCCCTCACATATAGCATCTATGTCAATTGTAGCCTCTGTATCGTATGAAAGTGTCCTTTTCGCCTTCTCGCAGTTAGTTCTCAATCTCCTTAGGGCTTTTGAGTTCCCAATAATGTCAACTTTGTTCTTCCTCTTAAACTCTTTCACAAAGTGATTCACCATTCGATTATCAAAGTCCTCTCCTCCAAGGTGAGTGTCTCCGGCAGTGGCCTTGACTTCGAAGACATTATTCTTTACTGTAAGAAGAGACACATCAAAAGTTCCACCGCCAAGGTCAAAAATAAAAATCCTTCTCTCTTCAAGACAATTAGCTCTCTTTTGAATGCCATATGCAAGAGCAGCTGCAGTTGGTTCGTTGATTATCCGTATTACATTGAGGCCAGCAATGACACCAGCATCCTTGGTGGCTCGTCGCTGCGAATCATTGAAATACGCTGGCACCGTAATCACTGCATTCTTAACAGGTGACTCAAGAAATGCATCTGCAATCTCTCGCATCTGTGATAGAATCATAGAGGATATTTCTTCAGCAACAAAGTGATGTTCCTTCCCATTGTAGTTCACAAGGATCTTCGGTTTGTCATTAGCACCAGCAGTGACCTTAAATGGCCACAACAGTTGATCCTTCTGAACTATGGAGTCACTATACTTTCTTCCAATTAACCTCTTTGCATCTGCAAAATTAAAATGGTGATGTATATAATATGTTTTCTCAAAGGTAACAACAAAACATAAAACATAACAATTAGAATAATATATAAAGGATAACAGTGATCTGTTACAGCTGGACGAACTTCAGTAACAGCAGAACCAAACAATAACAACAGCCGGATCCAAGGAAGATAGAGTAATCCTGGGTCAGAATAGTGGACATGCACCACAAACATAGGTGGACAGTTCCGGTGAGAGGCGAAGTTAAGTGTAACGAGGATGCTTCAACGACAAAAATTGTTTTAGTGCTGCTATGTGTGATAGAAACGAAAGAGGTGAATTCATTTGTGCTCAAACGGTGTGGAAAAAAGGTCAATCAATACCTCAAGAAGCAGAAGCATCGCGTCTAAGGCAAGTGCTTTTGTGGCTTACGAATTAGGGTTTCACTTGAGTGGCGATAGAGCTAGATAGCAAGCTATAGTGGTAGACGGATCTCGAGTAAGCTTTTGTGGCTTATTAATTTGGTGCTAGTATTATTTTTTATTCCAAACTTTAGGTTAAGTTTTATTTGGCGACAAGCCAACAATGTTGCTCATTGCACGGCCCTTATGATTATATTCCAACATGTATTATGACTATTTTGATGAATGAAAATTATATACATCTGCAAAGTTAATTATGTTTTTGATCCAGTAAACCTCTTTATTTTTTAGGGACTAAAAATTAAACAATGCTGGAAACATAAAATAAAAATAAACAAGAATTACCAAAGATAGTGTTGGTGGGGTTAGAGGAAGCTTGATTTTTGGCAGCATGACCAATCAATCTCTGAGAATTAGTAAAAGCAACACAAGAAGGTGTTGTTTTGTTTCCTTGATCATTGTGAATTATTTCCACACGATCAGTTTGCTCTTGCCATACTCCAACACATGAGTAAGTTGTGCCAAGATCAATTCCTATAGCAACTCCTTCATACTTTTTTGCCATTCTCTTTGAAGTGAGTGAAATGAAACTGTTAATAGAGAAGATTTTATGGATTGGTTTTAAATTTGTGGAATATGAAAAGTACATAAGCTGAATGTGTTATGTGCATGTGTTTGATTCCCTAAAATGAATTCATACAGTCCCTTCTTTGTCGGTTCACATTGCATGCGTTACGTATGGAAATTCTGCATTAAAAAAGTTTGAGTCTTTTGGTTGATCGGCAGTAATAATTTCATTATTTATTTTAGAGTGAAGATATTTTTTTTAACCCTTTGATTCTTATGAGAAGTGGCCCTGTTAATTTAGAATTTAATAGCGAGGTAAGTATAGTCTGACCAAAAAATATTGGATTTGTTATTTGATGAACTCGTTAATCACTTGAGTTCAATCATTTAGTAAATGAAGATATTTTTTGGTCAAATAGACGGGTGACTAGAAATTCGCCATTGGTGATGATTGAGAGCATTGACGGTTTGCTGATTGGAGGTAATGGTAGTGTCGATGAAACACTATGTAGCATTTGACACTTTTGATCGAAGACGTTATTCGTTTTTGACATTGACACGACACAACACATCTGATTATATTCTATATATTGTGTTATTTTCTTAAATTATTATCAATGTCGATGTGTCCAAGGTACTTCATCTATAAACACCTAAACAAGCATTGACATTGACATGTCAACACATGTAATAATTTAATAAATGAATTAAAATATATTGAAAAATTATTTTGACTAACGAGTTGCACAATCAGATATTATTTTAAAATTTCGATACATTAAAAAACTATTATGGTTATTCGTTATACATTTAAAGACCAAAATGACTACCACATTTTTCCATCGACATGTCCCAATCTAAAAATTGTGAGTTGATACTTGCAAAACACTTTAACATTTAAGTCAACTCTTATAGATGAACAGCCTTGTATGGATAACTTTGTAAGACAAGGGTTCATTGCCTTCATGTGTTCCAATCGAATACTTTTTATATTTATAATAATTATAAATTAGTAATATTAATATTATATTAATAATAGATAAGATTTTCTTTTGACAATATAGGAGAAGATTCTGTGTTGTTGAGTTGGTTTTGTAATTGTTGTAACTCTTGGTTCCTGTAATAGTTTCTAAGGCACACCTTATGCTCTAGGGACTGCTTTGTTATATAATCTTATTTTGGCTTTTTAAAAAAAAAATAGGAGAAGATTCTAAACGGACAAATCTGAATAGGGTAATGGAAACACGACATCACGGTAATTATATATAAAAAATAATTACTGTTGTTCAGGTTCGGCTTTGAGGAAATGCAAGGTGCTCAATCACGTCGGGCCTCCAAAAGCTACGGGCCTCCAAAAGCTATGGACCTCAGAAAAATCAACTCTAATACCCACCCCACTTAAATAAAAAATAGATATGTTACTTCTTTACACGTTTGAGTTTTTTCTAGACTTTAGTTCTCCTATCCGAACATAAATCTTGTACTATCAAACTACCTCCAATTTGTATAATCACTTAATCAGTCAATTTAAAAATCTATTTCATTGAAAGAATCACAACAATCATTTCTTTTTCACATAAACCATTTGTTTTCCCCTTTCCCACAACGGATAAATGACAAATTCAAACGACGCCGTTAGTAAATTATACCTCTCTTTCACTTAATTTTTTTATATTTCGTTTCATGTTTAGAAGCTCTTCTTATTCTGATTTTTTAATAAAGCTTAGCTACACACAAAAAAATTGTGTTTTTATTTTATTGGGAGCCTATTTTAAATAGAGAGCCAAGCCTCCTATTTCATAGGGACGGCATGCTGTTATTACAAGTTATTTACAAAATGACCAATATATCCATCAAATTAAGAAGATTATGAGTTTAACATAGGTTAATAATGAAACTTTGTTGGAGATTGATATTCTGATAGTAGCAGTAGATGCGCTATTATTACAAGTTCTGACAAGATATAAATATAAAATACAAAATCTAGAGTAATATGTATTTTTGATTAAAAGTTTTATATGACTTTTTTTTTAATCCAAGGAAGATTGCAATACAACAGTCCCCAAAAAATATATTTTAACAAAGGGAAAACCAAAAAGAAGAGGAGGGACATAAAGTCAAAATTATCAAGTTTTTCTGCACAATCATTCCCTTAGAGCATCACAATGGTAATGGTAGTTCCTTAACAAGGACTCCTTAAACAGATCACACATGACATATCGCTTATTTATAATATTTTAATAAAAATACCTATTAAGGACTCAATGACTCCAATGGTAATACACTAATAAAGATTCTAATGAAAAGTACTTAAACATGTCCCACTATCTTTACATCATTAAACAAAAATAATTTACTTATTACTCATTTTTACAGGTGTGATCAAGTAGTACACATTTTATTACTCCTTTATGCAAGTGGAACCCAAGTAGTACACATTTCATTATTTTTTTAAACGTGGGGTCCGTTAGTTACTCAGGAGAGAGAGGATCCTTATATAGCTGTATGTTCCTTAACGGGGACTCATTTTTTCTTCCTTCAATGAAGGGTCCTTAATGGGGAGCGATCCTTCTTAAATAAGGACTTCCCATTAGAGATGCTTATCAGAATATATGAGTTACAATAAAAGTCATAGAAACACATAATAATTTACAGTTCTCCCATCTAAGCCAAAGTAAGGAATTATCTTGGGAGCTTTCAAAGCCAAAGTAAGCAGCATAGTGGATGCCAACCTTTCTGATAGGAAGTCTCAATAGCAATCATTGCAACAATAATTTCAGCTTCAAGAGCATTTGATATACCCAGATGAAGAGCAAAAGCTCCGAAACAATCTGCATTTGAATTTCTAAAAAAGCCAGCAAAAGCAGATAGACTAGGGTTTTCTGAGAAGCACCATCAATATTACATTTTTACCAATTAGGAAAAGGAGGTTGCCATATGATTTCTTTGATGGAGGGAGGTTTCAGATGCTTGATGTTAACACTAAAAGCCTTCAAATTATAGAGGTAGCGAAAATACGACATTAATGGCTGTTTTTGGATTGTCATTCAAATTTGAGAATCTTTTCAGATTTCTATAATACCAGATCACATTAAAACACTTTGTGATAACAACTAAAATGGTGAACTTACAATTAGGTGACCTGTTTTTTTGCACAACTCAAGAATTTCTTGCACTGAGGTAAATTATAGTATAACTCTTTAAATTTGTTGAATATTTTATAACTCAAAAAAGACTATTAATTGCCCTTAAATATTTATCAAATTTAAAGCTTAAACCAAAACAAATTTTAATACTTTTAAAATATTTTCTTATTTTAATGTAAATTAATATTAAACATATTAATATCACTCTATTTTAATACATGTTCAAACATGTAACAAAAAAAATATGCATGTTCAAACATTGAACTATATAAATGATTATACTTGGTAAAATTCATGAATAAAAATGTTTTATGTATTATTATAATAAACTTGGTCAACATAGGATATATAAAAACTTTTGTCAAAAAGAAATACGCAGGGATAATAATATAGTTAATCTATAATTTACAAATTTTTTATAATTAAAAAAGGATTAATCTAATCAAGAGAACTTAGATTAGATGATACTCGTTTCTTTTAGTTTAACCAATGTCTCGAGTTTGAACACAAGTTTAGATATGCAACGATATTAAAACTGTTGTCACCCTTGAATCCATAATAGTCAAAGGATTAAGCTTTGCCGATTGAACAAAAATATCAGGTTTTTCAAAAATTGCCTTTAATCTTTAAAAAATATAGTCTTCTCTCACACAAAATATTATCCTTTTCTCCCACTATTTTCCTCATTTTCTTGTTTTATATAAAAAATTAAACTCTCCAACTTCCCATGTTCCTTGTTTGCTTCTTCTTGCACTACTCTTCTAAATTCTCATTGGCATATCTTCCTTCATTAGCACTGATGGAGAATTATGCAAAGAAAACATCATCGATGAAGGCATTAGAGAAATTGTAAGTGTTCTTCTCTCTTCCTTACGTTTTCCAACAATGTAAACAAACTTCTTGAATACATTGTTGGAAAACGTAAGAAAGAGAGAAGAGCACTCATAATTCCTCTAATGTCTCGATCGATGGTCTTTTCTTGGAGTAAACATCCATTGATGCTAATGAAGAAAGAGAGATCAATGAGAATTGAGAAAAGTAGTGCAAGAAAAAAGGGAACAAGAAACAGGGGAAAGTTGGAGAGTATTTTTTATGTAAAACAAGAAAATGAGGAAAATTGTTGGAGAAAAGGATATATTTTGTGTGAGAAAATGTTAGTTTTTTTAATAGATGGAAGGGTATTTTTTTAAAACCTGGTATATTTTTTTTTCAAACGGCAGAGATTAATCCTTGGACTACTATGGATCTAAATGGGTAACAAGAGCTTTAATATTGTTACATGTTCAAGCTTAGTTCAAACTACATAATACATACCATGGTTAAATATAACGAGACTCGTGTCATCTCATTTAAGCGCTTTTAATTAGAACTATTATTTTTTTTAATTATAAAAAAATTCTTAAATCATAGATGAACTATATTATCATCCTTGCGTTTTTTCTGACAATAATTATAATCCTCCGTTGAACAAGTTTATTATAATACATACTTAAATTTTTTATTTTTTTTTGTCTTAGATGAAGTGGTAATCTACTGAAAATAAACTCACGCAACTGTGAGATCCTGGGTTCGAACCCGGATCACGACGTCCGGCCTTGCAATTTCGGCATTTGCCAGTTGAGCTAGGACTTCTAGACTACTTAAAATATTTTTATTCATGAATTCGAGTAAGTATGAACATTTTTTGGGGGAAAGTATAATCATTTATATAGTCCAATGTTTGAACATGTATTTTTTTGTTACATGCATGTTTGAATATGTATTATAACAGATAGATATGATTATGGTTAATACTATATTAAGATAAGAGAATATTTTAAAAGTATAAAAAAATTATTTCATTATATTTTAAATTTGATAAATAAGGGTAATTTTTTTTGAAGAAGATAAATAAGGGTAATTAATATAGTCTTTGTTGAGTTATACAATATTCAATAAGTTTAAAGAGATATATTATATTTTACCAAATGTCACAATAATATAAAAACTTTTAATTAAAAAATACATATTATTGTAGGAGTTTAAAGAGATATATTATATTTTGCCTAATGTCACAATAATATAAAAACTTTTAATGAACAAATACATATTATTGTAGGATCTTATATTTTTACTGATTTTTTGTTAGAACTCTTAATAATAACTCATTTGTATAAAAAAAATGTTTCTTAGTATTCCTTTAGCCTTTAATGTTTATGATAATTGGTCACTTATACTTCCTTTTTGGATTATAATAAAAGAAAAATAAGAATATGACTTAAATTTATCTTATATATCAATGAACATCATTTATAATATTAAAAAAAAAAAAAAACATCATTTATAATATTGACTTTGAAGAAAAAATTTAATTCCATATTTTCACCTCTCCCATGGTAAGAATCATGTGTTATCTTTTACTATTCGATTTGTTGTTTCCAACTCTCAAGCATGTTTTTACATCACTGTTGGTTTGTGAATTAAGTGATTGTAGGAGTGGGTTATAGTTTAGATCAGTTTTGAGATAAAAATCATCCGATTAAAAATAAAAATAATGTGAGGTTCTGTTCGGTTTGAATAACATAATAAAAGAAATTATTTGATCTGATCCAATTGAATGCAGATTTAATTATTTGGATCACTTTTTGTATAATCAAAATACAATTGTAATTTTTTTTTTTTATTAATGTTAATACTACACATTTGGGTTGACCTAATGGTTTTGGATTGGCCTACTTTCAAGATCTCATGTTTGAATCCCACTGGTGTTAATTTTGGTGGGAAAAGTCCACATAGATATGTGTATTGGCTTTAAATGATCCCCCGCAAGTGAACAATAGAATTGAACTCGTCTGATTAGTCCGTCCTTAGACTGGATATCGAGTTTTAAAAATAAATAATATTAATAGTACACAAACACGGTGAAATATTAGGTTGGATAGAAAATAATATATAAAACATATTAGAATTTAATATTTGTATAATACGAAATGAAAATGATTAATTATATTTGAAATATAAGAAGTAATAAAAATATAGATAGATGGAAGAAACTTACGCAGATCGTGTTATTGGTGGCTGTTTCTTTGAACACATAGTGTCATTCTTTGAAGTAGTTGTTGCCCGAGATGCACCATGACTGTCAAAAAAATTGAGATAAAAATCATCCGATTGAAAATATAAATCATGAAAGGTTATGTTCGGTTTGAATAACAATTTAAAAATTATTTGATCTAACCCAATTTTCTATTAATATTTGATCAAAATACAACTGTAAATAATTTTCTATTAATATTAATATTACACATTTGGGCTGGCGTAGTAGTTTTGGATTGAAATATTCGTAAGATTTTATGTTTGAATCCCCCTTGTGCCAATTCTGGTGGAAAAAGTCCACACAGATCTATGTGATGGTTTTGAATGATCCCCGCAAGTGAACAATGAGATTAAACCCCTCTAATTTATTTGTTCTTGGTCCGGATATCAAGTTTTAAAAATAAATAATATTAATATTACACAAACACAGTGAAATATTAGGTTTGATAGAAAATAATAATATATAAATGATTGATTATGATAGAAAATAATATAGAATTTAATATTTGTATACTACAAAATATGAAAATGATTGGTTATGTTGGAAATATATGAAGTAGTAAAAATATACTCCCTGTGTCTCTAAATGGATAAATAGACAATTATTGTGAGACGGAGGGAGTGGATAGATGGAAGAAACTTACACAGATCGTGTTAATTGGTGGTTGTTTCTTTGATCATATTGTGCCATTCATTGAAGCAGTTGGTGTTGCTCGAGATACACCAAGTTGAATTTGCCTAGTATGATCCAGACAAGAGTATTCGCACGTTACGACTATTATTATTGAGCATGTTATTTTGATATGTCGTATTTTTCCACCTGTCTCTTTTAAGCCGGTTTGTCTGTATTTAATATACATAAAAATTATGGTAAATTTAAAAATATATTAAAATTATTATAAATTAAATACATTTTGTTAATTTTACGGGTAGAGGGTATTAACCAAGGCACTTTTGTTGTTCGTTCAAAACTATTTTCAAATCGATTTTAAGATTGACGGTCAATTCAAACCTTCTAGAAGGATTCTCTTAAGGGATAATTCAGGAAAAACATTAAATAGGTAATTGTATTGAATATTTTATAAATTAAATCATACTAAATAATAATACTAATTTATTTTAATCAATGTACAAAAAAAAAAAATGTTTGATTCAATGTATCAAAGAAAAATACAGTAATAGTTTGAAGTATTTTTTGAAAAGGATAAATATTTCATTCAAGTTTATCCTATGAAATTATGGTGTTTTTTATGGGATTTTTTTTTTTTGTGTGGGAAAAATGAATTCTATAAGTTTTTAAAAAATCTAATAATTTAATTCAACCATAATTTTATTTTTATTGATAAGTTTTAATGTAAAAAATTAAATCTTTTAACTTTCTAGAAATACTTTTTTTTTTTACAAAAACTTTATAGAAATACATAAAGTTTGGCAAGGAAATGGCTCAAATCGCCTGCAAGACACGAGAAATTACCGGACTGGACAACATAAAGCTACAGTCCCAGTAACTCGAGGAACTTAAGAGACGCCAAACTGGATGGCATTAAGCCACAATACTGGAAACTCCGGACGCCTCACAAGGAAAATGATATCAAGTTGAAACATTTAGTATTGTACCATTTGTGTAGCCTAACAAGAAAGGGAGGTAAGAATATTAACATGTTCTGCACAATTAAATGAAAAATGGGCCTTTGACCCATGTCACTTTGGTTGACCCGAGAGAAAGAAAAAAGAGGTTCAGCAATTCTTATAGAAAGGGAGCCGCACAGTAACTTAAAGGAGAGGAAGGAAGGTCACATTTTTCTGGTGGAGGCAGCACCACTTTTGGAGTGATTTAGTTTTTGGAGAGAGGTTAGGGCATTTTCTAGAGAGAGAAACACAAATCAAGGTAGTTAGGATTAGATTCAAGCTATGATTTGTTGAGACATCATGAATCTTGTCATTGAATCTTCATCTCTTCTTCATCATTTGCAAAGCTATCTTAGACATATGTAGGTACATCTACCCTTGTGGGTTTTGAGGTATTCAAACAAACTATTATGTAATTTTTTGATCATTTAATATATGGTTCTAGCTATTTATTCAATATTGTTGTTATTCTTGTTTTTATTATTTTATTGAGATTTAAAATTAAAATGATATGGACACATACTTTTGAATCTAGAAATAGAATAACAATTTATCTTAAGTTATCACTCTAGATATGGATGTTAATATTTGATAATCACTTTTAATCTAGGACTTAATGTTTTTGGGTCATTTAATCGATTAGAAAATCGTCGATTAAACGATCCAATCGACTTTGTGATTGTTTAAATGTTTGGGAAATCGACATTTAAACAATTCCTTAGAAATAACGATATCATTTGGACACGAATGATATTGTCGAGTGATTGTGATAATATCGTTTAAAAAGCTAGAATCCATTATTTGATCGTGAGATTGCAGTTGTTACGCTTGGTTGAGTGTCTCTGACCCCAAGCGAAATGACCTTATCTTTTCTCTATTTATTTTATGTCTAATAGTTTATAGGTTTACACAAACAAATATTTTAATTCCATACACTTAGAACAATATTGATTGTTGAATGGCTGGAATATCGCGCTAGTCTCTGGGGAGACGATATACAATACTTACTTTTGATTGATAGAAAAATATTACATCATACGTAACGAGGTTTGCTCACGAGCTGTGGGAGTTACCTACGATTTTCATGATATGGTTTGCTAGCCAAGCCCTACCTAACCACTATTTATACTCAGGTCTTAGCCTTAGGTCGGGTTGACACTTCTTACCCTAAATTATGACTGCACCTCTTGAACGCACCATTAACTTGGGCGTCGGAGAAAATGCAAGTACACAACCCCTCTTTGTTTCATCGGGGACCGACAAACAACTTAACCGAAGTCATCACTTCACCTCAACTCAACTAAATCAGGCAAACAATAAACAGTTTGGTGGCTCAGTCTCGTCAAACGGCAGACTTAAGCAGCTCAACTATCCTTTTTGATCCAACCGGACCATCCATGCATGCATGCGCGCGCGCGCACACACACATATATATATATATATATATATATATATATATATTAATTATTGTAATATCTATACTATTTAAAATTATTAAAATTGACTTTCAATATTCAATTTAAATCTTTTTTATTTTAAAAAAAAGTTATAACAAAAACAAATTCAACCAAAATAGGTAGTTAGTTTTCAAATTTGAATTTATTTTTCTTAGGTAAGCTAGGAGAAAGGACATGCCTCAGAAGGGAACAACGACATCCTAACTAGGTTGGCACCCCACGAAACCTCCTTCCTAAGCCACCAAACTCAAAAAATATTTTATTAAAAAAAGGAGAAAAAGATGTACAAGAGGGGGGACTAGGACAAAACCCTTCAAAGCTAAAAATACAAAAGAAGAAAAAAAGAAAAAAAGAAGAAGCAGACTATGGAAATCTATAGTTAGGCAGACTGCACCGTTCACGAAAGAAATCAGAGTGTAGTTCCGGAGGTAAAGAAGCCAACCAACCTGAACGAAATGACCCATATTGGCCAATTTGTCAGCGTAGCAGTTACCTTCGCGGTAAATATGAGAAGAAATAACCTTAAAACCAAGATGTAGCGCATTATGCCATTTGTTACAAAGCATAACCAAGACTAAGGAAGAATTTCTATAAACCTTCACAACACTTGTGGAGTCGCTCTCTAGCCAAATATTCCTCCAACCATTTTGCACCGCAAATTCAATGGCAAAAATGAACCCATTAATCTCAGTATGAAAAACAGAAGAAATGCCAAGATTACAAGTAAAGGCCCCAAGAAATGTCCTTAGTTGGTCCCTGAATAACCCACCACAAGCAGTGTGCCCTCCAATGACTGAACCATCGGTATTGACCTTCAGCCAAGGAGGAGAGGGGGCCTTCTACAACACCATAACTATTTCTTTGACCCTCTGGTTATGGGGGGAAACCGAAAATGAGTCAAGAAAACTAAAGTCTGAAGTCAAACAATTACCTGTCAAGGAGTTACCACTCATAGCCACTAAAGAGTGTGTGCGCACATTGGCAGCGTGAATTGTCACCTTTCTCATAGAGAAGTGTAATGTGTTACGAGATAACAAAATAGTATGTAGAGTATGCACCACCGCAACCATAAACATGTCAGAAACCTGAGAAGAACCGCGAAGCGGAATACAAGAAAGAATAGAAAGAACTGTGGAAAGGTCCAATACACAATTAAGCTTGTCACCAAGCCAATACCAAAGCTCTACAACAATGGGACACCATAGGAATAAATGCTCGGATGTTTCCTCCGATTTCAAGCAAAAGGAGCAAATTGAAACTATAACACAACCCAAGTTTCGAAGATTTTCATCCGTTGGCATTTTACCATGTATAAGCTGCCAAAAAATAAAGGAGTGGGAGGGCGGTATACAAGAATTCCAGAGGTGCTCCGCCCAAGGAAGCAACACATCAACCGACCTAAGGAAGGATAATGCCTGCTTAGCTGTTAACTTACCATCAACAGACTAAGGCTAAACCTGAGTATCAGGGAAAAGGGTACTCAGCAAAACAATAAGCTATAACTGATTAGTCACTTTAGGGTGAGAAAAACACAAGAGTGTTAGCTTTTTCTTGTTTTTAAACTAAGTCCAAAGTCTAGAGTGTAATAAACTTCAAATTATGAAGCAATGTTCATAGTCTAATGCAGCGGATAAAGTAAAGATAGAGAGAAAAGATAAACACACAGAGCAATTATCTTGGTTCCTTCCACAATCCGGAAGTAGTCCAATCCCCCTTGCACTTCCAAGGAGATTTCACTATAATCCAATCTGATTACAAATGCTCAAGCACAAAAGCTAGAGACTTCAAATACTCAAGCACAATAGAAAGATATTTCCTATGCTTAAGCACAAAAGCAAGAGACTTCAAAACAAACAAATTACACAAAAATAAGTTTGGTTTGAACACTTGATATACAATCAGTGGTGTTCACAATGCAAATCAAATCAGACTCTTAAGTTTCTAGAATTTTTAAGATAAGAAAGTTGTTAAGAAATTCTGAGTGTTTGATGCACAACAATTTTAGTAGAGTTTTGACACAGTTTAAATGTTGTAGAGTCTCTACTAATCTTCAAGTCTTCTTTCCTTTATATAGAGGTGTGAAAGAGGCGTTGCAGAGTTGTCAGCACATCAAAGAGTCGTTGCTGAAGCTTTGATCATGTCACTAATGATCTGTTGCTTTATTTGGTTAATAGCATAGGAAGGAATAATTTGAAATTCATTCCTTATATGTAGAATTAACCAGCAGAGACACAACTATAGTAGTATTCTGCGCAGACAATAGTGGAGTAGTGGTTGTACAATTGTACTATTATCCTTTCTCTTAGCTCCTTCAAAGGATAAAAATCCAATGCCTTCTAATTCCTCTAAAATAGTCGTTTCTCCAGGCTTCTATTTCTTCTGCAAACTTGTGCTTCAAATAACCACTTTAATTGACTTTAGGTTCTTTACTTCTGACTCTGATGAACTTCAGACTCTAGGTGACTTCATACTCTGATTGTCAGCTTCTGATGGTCTTCAGACTCTGATTTCTTCAGACTCTGACTTACAACTTAAGCTTCCTTTGTAAATTCATTTGCTCTCATTTGTTCTTTTAGAACCAGTACTTAGTTTAAAGACTTATAAATTTTAGTATATGATCCTGCACAGTTGAACAAATATTAGCATATCCAAAATAAAAGACGCATGAAATGAAGGGTAAATGTGAAAGAGTAGAAAGAGAATAAATCCACATTAAAAAAGAATTGCGTTGATAAGGATGAAACATAAATAATGAAAAAACATCCTAAAAATCTTATATTCTTTTATATATATTTCCTATGATCATCTATACTATATATAAAGAGCATAAGAGATTTTGGGCTATCTTTTTTATTATTTCAATTATATCATTGGAAAAATTATATTACTTTGTTAATTTCATTAAAAAAATTATATTATATTTAATATATTGTTGGTGTAATTAAAAAAGAAACATAGTTTGTTAGGTTTGTTATAAAAAGACGATGTGGTTTGTTGGGTTTGTTATAACTTGAAATTCACAAACATCAATCTCTATACTTTTAATCAAAAACAAAATTTCATAAAAAAAACATCATTCATAACTAGCGAAACGAGCACTTACATGTCCGTCTTTCCGCTTTTTTTATTGCACCAACGTTTGAAAATTAATAACGGTATTTTTTTTATGAAATCTTGATTTTGATTAAAAGTAAAAATATAAATGCTTGTTGCATTCAAATTATAACAAACTAAACTAACCATTTTTATCTATTTCAGTGACACCAACAATATAACAAAAAAAATATAATCTAAATTCTTATCTTTGTAATGACATCAACAACAATCATTATATTAAAAAAAAATTGGTTAAGGGTATAATTGACATAATGAAAAAGTCAGCCCAAAATCTCATATTTTCTTTGTGTAAAGTAAATAATAGATATGCCCATATAGTTTGTTATACTTTTTAAAGGACAAAAGAAAAAAATTGGACATATAATCATATCTTGTTTGTTACACTTTTATTTTAATATTTGAATTTTCACTTATCTATTTGTTATATGTGCTTTTATATTGAAAGTTGAGGATACTTTTAAAATGAGAGAAAATCAGCCCAAAAGAACTAAAAACATATTATTTTATTTATATATAGTATACATTCACAAGTGTTAATGTAATAAAAAGATCGGTGTTCTCTCAAAAAAAAAAAAAAAAGATCGGTTTGCTAGTTATTATAAAGAAAACATCACGTATAAGATCATTAAAAAATGAGGACACATCAATTATTCAATCAATTTAAAAAGAATATTTTTACTTATAGAATTTATTCAAGTTTTTTTATATATATAGAAAAAAGATTAAGTTACCTGCAAGTTTGACTTGGAACCAATGAAAAACATTCTTAATTCATTTGTTATTATCATTGATATTCTTGACCTTTGGACAAGAGAACCACAAATAATAAACCTTAACTTATATTCAAAAGTGACCAAACCAATAACTATAGCAGCGGTTTCAAAAGCTGTTTAAATCCAATGAACTTTCCTAACCGTTATGATCATTTGTTACTAAAAACCAAAGATTTGATATAAACTCTCAACCGTCTGATTTTGATTACCTCATTTTCAATTGGTCAAAATCGTATAATGGACCCCACGAATATGATTCCAAGAGGCAACAGAATCAGCCTTCTTCTTCCACAACTCTCTACTTCTCTTTCTCACCATTCATCTTCACTTTGAGTCACACCAAAGCCACTTGGATTCCACATAAAAAATATTGATATTTTTTTTTTATAAGGGTTTATTTTTTTGGGTCCTCAATAAATTTTTATTGTTTATCATCTTCTTTATCTTTTGGAACTTGTGGGCTGTGTTATATTGATATATACTATAATATAATATATAATATACCTTGGAGCTTTTATTTTTTTCTTCTTCTTTGTTTTAGCTTCTTGTGTTTGTTTTTTGTTCTAAAAAGATTGGTTTTGTGAAGTGGGGGTGTTGAATTTTTTATGATGAGTTCAAGTAACAATTTGGTTACTACAATTATTGGATTTGGATTGAGTGCAACTTTCATTGTATTTGTATGTACAAGATTAATTTGTGGAAGATTTAGAGAAAGGCATGTGGGATCACGTACTATATATGAAATGGAATCAAGACCAGATATTGAACGGGTAAATTTCAACTTTGACTTTTTTTTCTTGTTCACTCTTACTATGAGTTGACTTTTTTATTTGTTAACAATGATTGCATAATTATAAAGTCAATTAATTGATACTATACTGTTACTTTATTTTGTTATAATTTTTTTTTTCTGGATTTTTGTTCTTAATTTTTGAACTTGGCAATATTTGTTCTTGAGTATTAATTTGGCTCAATGAGTAGTTTTTTTGGTTGTTTATGTCATAGTGTAACTGTTTAAGTTGGATGGTTCAGATATTAATTTTTGCATTGTTTACTTGATAGCCAGAATATCATGGTAATGAACCTGAACCTGCATTTGTTGCTGCAATCCCCACTTTACATTTCAATGAAGAGGCCTTCAATCATCTTCAGTGTACACAGTTAAGTATAGTCTCTAATTTGCATATCTTATATATTGACTGCAAGTTCTCTCATAAAAGTCAGTATAATTGTTGTGTCTCTTACTCTTTTTGTGTTTGATATAATCCGCTGCATTCAGAACCTGAGTCAGACTCTGAACTCACTTAGATTTTGATTGGATAAACACTTTTAGAGAATTATTTATTTTAATAATAATCTTATTAAACATGCATTTTCTAATTCTAAGTAACAACTTTTAGAGTAAACTTTGTCAAAAAAAAAAAAAAAAGTTTTAGGGTAAACAATTATTTTGGTTATGAATATATTAAACGCTCATTATAATCATTGAATGTTTCAAAACTGCAAAAAATTCATCAACAGGTCTTTGCTTAGCGTGTTTGGCTCTCAAATGTGTCTTTTCTTAGTGTGTTTGGTTCTCAAATGTATCTTTTATTAGTTAGTTTGATCTTTGAATGTATCTTTCGTTAGTCAGTTTAGTTCAGAAAATGACCAACAAATTACCTACAAATATTTTATTTAGGGGTCTTGTTAACGAGTCCCCCTGGATACCCTTTAATAAGCATCCTAAATTTAGTAATTATTATTTCAAAAAGTCAACTATTATAATTTTGAAATGCCTTGAATGTACATTTTTTTTATAAAAACTTAACAATTAAAGTGCTTAAAGAGTGTCGTTAATCTATCCCTTTATTTATTTATGCAGTTTTTATTATCCTCTAAATCCAATCTAAATTCAACACATGGATTTGCTAACCTAATAAGACAAACTTAGGCAGCATATCTTATGCTTTGATCATTGCTTACCAATACAATTTTGCTTTTTCTAAAAAAAACCTAATAGAAAAAAAAGAACTATTCCAAATTTAGCTATTTTTTTTATAGCACAAAAATTTTGTCCTTTTCTAAATTTCATTTTGGTTTTTACAGGTGTGTGATATGTTTAGGAGAGTACAAAGAAAAAGAAATATTACGCATAATACCTTATTGTGGACACACATTTCATCTTTCATGCATTGATATGTGGCTAAGAAAACAATCAACATGTCCTGTATGTCGTTTGACATTACATAATGTTTGTGAAGAAAAACATGTGAGACCTGTGACATTCACCATAAGACAATCTCTTGATGAGTCTAATAGTACTTCAGAAGGGAATGAGAGACAAGGTGAAGTTAATGCAAGAGAAATAGAATCAAGCTGAAGTTGATGATATAGGATAGATATAGATATAGATATAGATTATAAAGAAGTTTTTGTTGTATATTCTTGATCTTTTTCCTTAAGGGAATGGAGATTATTAGACACACTATTTGATTACATTACATAATGAAATTTTTGTGGGTTTTACTAAATAGTTTGGTTTCACTTATGTTTTTAATTAAGTGGTTATTTAGTGAAATCCACATGAAATATATTGAATGATAACCGGTATATATTGCAAAAAAGTGTCTTGATACTAGGGTGTCAATATACATCCATAATTGACGATACTCGTAGGGATTACCTATTTAAAACGTCATTTAAAAGTCTATGGACGATGAATTTTTTCCGTAGAAATAGGGATGGGGAGAAAGTTATCCGACTGTAGCGGGGAGATGGGGCCATAGATCATACTCCAACTCCGAGAAATTTACTAAAATTTATATCTATATATATAAATATTTGATATATTATATTTATTTTTCTTTCCACATATCATGTGTAATTTTTTTTTCAAATGTAATTTTTACTATTGAGTCTAGTAAAAAATAAAAATTGTGTAAACCGTATTCATATATAAAATAATAATGATGATAAAATAATAATTTTTTCAAAAAAAATTATAATGAATTTAGTGTAACCAATTAGAAGGCTCACAAATGTCATCAATTCAGTCCAAGTGGAAAAGAGTTCAAATCTTTTTAATCAAGATATTTACTAAAAAATATCTCTAGTGCTTGTGAATGTGAATGTGAACGGAACAAATTCTATTGAAAGAGGTTTCCATTGTACCTCACACTATCTCGAGAAAGGTTTCTTTATCCTCTTTTTAATTCTCTGCATCTTTGTTAATTAATGTAATGTGTATGTTTCATTCTAGTTTTCGACACTTCTTATGTTGAAATTCATATATCTTAGTTAATTTAATTCATTTTAATTTCTTAAAAAAAAATATGTTTACATGATCATAATTTTTTGGATATAGTAAAAATTTATTATTTAATTATTTTAAAAATACATAATATTTCTTTTGTTTTTTTTATATAAGATAAATTGATATATTGATTTATATATTATATCATATACATTAACTTTTGTCCATCCACTTGTCTTTTTTATCGAATGTATATTTCTTTTTATTGTTTTCAAAATAGTTGGGACCGCTCAAGACCTTTTTCAAAAATTAGTTTTGTAGTTTCAAAAGGATATTGTAAGCAAAAAAGAGTTTCAAAGAGGATATTATGCATGACCAAATAAACCCTCCACGTTAGATTCATCCTTAGTGGCACTTTCAAAATGAACTATCAATAAATAAATAGCCAATTTACGTCATCACGATGCTGACATGGTCCTCTGTGCCCTACACTCTCATCGCACCACCACCCTCCAACATCTTTTTAATTTTTTAGATAACTCTTTATCTACTTGATGGAAGAAAGTGTTAAGAGTCCCACATCGGTTAGGAGTTGGTCTGACAATTTATTTATAAGTGGGGCAATCTTCACCTCACAAGCCGGTTTTGTGGGGTTGTGTTAGGCCCAACTACGATTTCTAAGAGAAAGAAAAAAAAACCTCAAACAACACTATGCTCAGGTACTTTAGCTTACGAAAATTGCTATTCTCATCATTAGTCTTGCTCCAAAACACCATGAAAATATAAAAATACTTCAAACGGTAGTTAACTGTCGTCGGAGAACAAAAACAACAGTATTAGTCAGCGGTATTTGACTGACGTCAAAAGGTATTTTCGTATTTTCTTGATGTTTTGGAGAAAAAATGATGGTGAGAAGAGCATTTTTCCTACCTTAAAGACGTTTGAATAGATCCATGATCAACCAATTGTGTGGAAAATTTATTATTTTTAGATATTTTGTATGAAAAATAAAGGATATTCATTTAGATTGATATTGTAGTACAAACTTAGAGTATACATGTTAATAACATAAAATGACAAAACACATAAGCCTACAAATATGAATACACTCCAGTGTGCAAAGTACCCACGCCTTCAAGAACGTTAATGACACCAAAGTCATTATTAAATCCGCAACATATTGAAGCATATCCAACAATCTGAGCCGAACAAAAATCGTGACAAGATGGGACAACAAAGCAAACGACGAACAAAACAACGTAACACTAAGAAGACGAAATCTTGAAATAATAAACTAAATATATGTGAAAATTATTTATTTGAATAGAAGGAAAGAAGTTCCCGTGATCATAGCTCAATTGGTAGACACAGGGTTGCATAATATATGTATGGGGTTGCGGTTCGAACCTCAAAATTTCCACTTATTCACCTAAAAAAACGTAAAATTCTATTAATAATTATTAGTTGAATTTTACTTATTTTCTGAACAAATTTCATATTATCAAAATCTTCTACCCCATAAAGTTTAAAAGACCATCATTCCTGTAAAGTAAACTTAGCTCAGTTGGTAGGAATATTACATATTATATGCTGGGGTCGGGGTTCGAACCCCAAACACTTTACTTTACTTCCCCACATTTAAAATGTATAAGCTCTAGACACTAGGCTACCAAACAAAAGAAAATAAAAGATCAACACCAAAAAACCTTTACCTTCAATATTCAATCGCACTTAACCCAACAAAGCAAACTCTAGAAATCCATCTTTAAAAAAATTAAAAAATTGACCTCATTGTTTTGCAAAAAATAGATTTTAGGAAAAGAATCTAATAATTTTTTTTTATTTTAGAGCCATAATAATGTTTTTCAAAATCTCAACAAATATCATTATTTATTTATAAAAAAAAAGTTTTATTTAAATAAAAATCCATAACAAGGCACTCATAGTGTGTGATTGGTGGAAAGAAAGTGTTGGTAAAGCCAAAGGAAGGCAAAAGAAGAAGAAGAGTTGAACACGTGGGAACCATGATGTCCACTTCAACATTCTTCTCTTCTCTTCCTCTACCTTCTTTCACCAAAACCAAATCACTACCAAGTAAGTAACAATAATAACTACCTCGTACCATCTTGTTTAAATGCCTTGTAACATGTCGTGTCCAGTATTCGTGTCTGTGTTAGTGTTTCATTGGATGAATTTATGATGTGTATTTAATTAATGCCTTGAAGAAATATAACTAACATTTCTCAGCTTATTGTTTGTTTTATTAGTGTGCAGCATGAGTAAGGATCCGGTTCGTGAATGGATTCTCTCTGAAGGAAAAGCTTCAAAGATAACCAAAATTAGTCCAGTTGGAGGTGGTTGTATCAATTTTGCGAATCGCTACGACACTGATGCTGGTTCATTCTTTGTTAAAACAAACAGGTAGTATGAACTATGAAACATACATTCTGCTGTTTTTCTTTCTATGGAATGAGCTATCTGTTGGTTATTTGGATTTGTTGGATTATGTTTCTGAAAGTTGAAACTTTATATCAGGAGTATTGGTCCATCAATGTTTGAGGCAGAGGCTCTTGGTTTAGGAGCTATGTATGAAACCGGGACCATCCGTGTGCCTAAGCCGTACAAGGTGAGAAGATTTTACAGTCTCTGAAGCACATACACAGACACAGAAGCTGGACATGACACTAACACACTGATAATAATTTCAGAACATGAAATGATTGAATGTAACAACATATCTCGGTGTCGTATGTCATTGTATGTTGGACATGCCTTCAATCTGAACTGACAGTGTTACATAGTTAGCAGTAGTGAGTTGTGAATGAATCAGGAAGATACCGTTTTTGCGAGTTTGTTAGTGGGAAATTGAGGTAACATATTAATAGGATTTGTAGGTTGGATCGCTACCGTCTGGTGGTTCTTTCATCATTATGGAATTCATAGAATTTGGAGGATCAAGAGATCAGGTGAGTCTATTAGAAAGTAGTTCCAATAAGAAGTACATGCGGACTTAAATTTTAACTTCTTGCTTCCCAGTCTGTTCTAGGAAGGAAGCTTGCAGAAATGCACAAGTCTGGAAAATCAAGTAAAGGCTTTGGTTTCGACGTTGAAAACACCATCGGCAGGTATGTTATTGTAATTGTTATGGTTATGGTTATCATTTATCATGTCTTTTTTCTAGGTAAGGAAGTCTTTTGTAATTTGTACTAATTGATTTTTAGTTATATAATCTATATTTTGATGTAGCACACCACAGATAAATACCTGGTCTTCAGACTGGATTCAGTTTTACGGAGAGCACAGATTAGGTTACCAGTTGCAGCTGGCATTTGACCAATATAGTGACAGGACCATTTTGGAAAAAGGTAACTTTGCTCCAATATAGTGACAGTACTACTACCGTTCTTTCCATTCGCCGATTTTGGCCATACACCTGATTTTAGTGTATGACATTTATATTGAATAAACTGAGCAGGCAATTGAAATTGAGTGCACAAACATATTAGATGCATGTAAGATTACGTCAAGCGTACAATTCGGATTCCTTGCAGTAATAAAAGTACACAGTAAACACTCTCGACCATTGATTTAAGATGGTACAGTTCAGATTACACGTTCACTAAAACGGTTTTAAACGGCCATTAATTTAGATCAGAGGGTTGAGGTCGGTAATTGTTTGATGCAGTTACTGCAGGGAATCCATTTCCCAAGTTTACTGTATAGGGAAAACAGGAGGCTATTATTTTCTTGAGGATAGTTGTATATATTTTGATCTGTCATGTATGAACAGTTCCTTGTTTTTACATATATTCTTGGTGCCTTAATCCTAGAACAAGTGTCTGTGAGACAAATCAAAAAGAACATACTACCTTCAATTAGAATCTTAATCTCAATTAAGTATTATTACAAGGTCTTAAATAGCAGTCGTGATCGCATTAAAGAACTTGCATTTTCGGCTGTTACGGACTATGGTCATCATAATGTAAACTATCTATACCTTTTTTCGGCTGTTCCTCGCGGCGTAACAGTGTTTTAACACAGTTGTTTCCGTGATTTTTGTTCACTCTGTTACTTAAAACAGAAAAAAAACGGACACTATCTCTACCTTTTTGGTGCGACCGTTTTCACGGTAACGGGATGTTTTTCAAAACCTTGGTTATATATATTGCAGACATATTTCATAAGAGACTAAAAATGTACAGCTAAATAGTGTTATGAGCTATGTCAAACTTCGCCATTTGTTTGTTGCATTTTCTCATCGAAATTTGGAATCATAACAAGTACTAGCGCTTATTGCAGCATTACTTAGTTTATAATGTTATAAGAAAGAGTACTAGCCTCTCCTCCAATAAGACTCTACGATTTATATCTGATTGACTTGTTCTACAGGCCAGAGACTGGTGGAAAACATTAAGCCGCTGTTTGACAATGTGGAGATAGAACCGTGCTTGTTACATGGAGATCTCTGGAGTGGTAACATAAGCTCAGACAAAAATGGAGAGCCTGTCATATTGGACCCAGCATGTTATTGTAAGTCAAACATTTGTAAGAAGCTGTTGTTTGGCAACCTGTGTTTGGGACCGGATTATCTTGAGGTGTAACAAGTCGGTTTGGAATGTTTTTTGAAAGAAAAAAACCTAACCAACAAAAAAGAGACCGTTTAATTAGTTTTTTGCAATTTTTACTCATGAAATCCAAGCCAAACCGATGAAGAGCAGGTTGGTTTGGTTCGGTTCAATTTGGTTGACATTTCCAAAAGACTTTAACTGAGATGCAGGCCTAGAAGTATTAGTTGCAAGCTAGAACCTCTAGCTATTATAAGGAAAAATTGGACTGACTGTTACATTGTCTTGTTCTACAGATGGACACAATGAGGCAGAATTTGGTATGTCTTGGTGTGCTGGCTTTGGAGGCTCATTCTATAACTCTTATTTTGAGGTAATATTGTATGAAGCAAAATAATTAGTATCAGATAAAATAGTACATAGATATACTCACTTGCAATGTTTTAAAGAAATTCAATCTTTAGCATGTGAAATATCATTTGATTATGTAATTTTCAGATTTTGATAAATTTCAAATAATCTCTCCAGGTAATACCTAAACAGCCAGGCTTTGAGAAGAGGAGAGACCTATACTTGCTGTATCACTATTTAAATCATTACAATCTCTTTGGCTCTGGATACAGATCATCTGCAATGTCTATCATTGATGATTATCTAGCTTATTTAAAAGCTTAGGATTGTAATAATTATTGACAAGCTTAATCAAATGAGGCTCTTCTCTTGTACATTTAACTAATAACTTTTCATCTTCAGTACTCTGAAATGGAGAAGTAATATACCAATGCACAGACATACATTTGTTTTCTCTTCATTTTGATGATCAAAGAAAAACTTTAGGTGGGTAGATTGAATTAAGATGCTACTAATGATTTTTTTTTTTTTTTTTTTTTTTATTTTTTTTTTTTAGTATAAAATAGCTGAATTATGTCTAAATTTTCAAAAATTTGGGTCATTTTACGTCGTAAATTACTGTTACGAAGTTTTCAATTTCTTTCGAGAAATGAAGATGATTCCTACTTAATGATAAGGTGGGTTACATAAACTTAAGTTGGCTTATTTCATTTACTTCAGAAACTAAAATACTGAATCAGAAAAATATTCACATAGCTATTCAATACACATACAAGAAAAAGTTAATTTGATTCTAGAGTCTATTAGGTGAAGATGCTGAGATTACAAATACCAGCTTCTGGTTTTCACAGTGGGTAGGCTCTCAAACGTGATCGTCTGGGTGAAAAAACGTCAATCCAAACAGACGCATAGACTAAAGAGAAGCATCGTGAATTGGGTCTCTAAGCCTTCCAATTGTGATTCGTCCCTAATTCAGGCTTAGACCCCCCTTCCTATGTCAACACAAATGAGCTCAATACTCCATCTACTGGGACACGATGAAGACAATAAGAAACAGTAAACCAATTTTTTTTTTTTTAAATTGTTAGATTCATACCGGAACATCGACCCTAGATACGTTAAACCACGCTAATTATTTTGATTTAAGGTTCAAGCTGTAAAACAAATCTATATTTCTTAACTGGATAGCATCATGTAATTGATCACAAAAACCATAGTTGAAGACCAAGAACACCAAAAGATGTAGAATGGATATATATTAAGAACAGAATGCCACTGCATGTTAGTTTTCATAATATATAAGCAAACAAGTATCACTGTTGTTGTTGACCTTGTCGTTATTCAATGCAACAACTTAAATCAAAACCAGCAAAAGCCGATATATATAAAGACCAAATTCCCAACGAAAAAGTTCCAGAAAAAAAGAAATTATTGAATCCTTATTGTCTTGCCATCCTTCCACATCTTCAAGCAACAGCATTCACATTGCCTGCCAAATCAAAGTGGCCTAATTAGAAATTTTTAACAAAAAAAAAAAAGATAAATAAAAAGGAGAATATCTGTAAATAATAATAGAAACAAGAAGAAAATGTAGACTCACTCGTGCTCGCGGCCCGAGCGCAGGCGCAATGAAACATTACTGGCATGTTCATACCTCGAATCGTTGATAACCACATTTTCAAATCCTCATCAGTAAACAGCTGAGTTCCTTTTGCATAAAAAAACTTATCATAGTATGCTTTTTCATCTGGTGGTAGTGGTGGCATAGGTAGCACCGTGCATAATGGTTCGCACATGTCAAAGGTCAGCGGTGTTGAAAAATTCAACTGTTGTCCTGCATTAGAAACTTCTCCATCTTCTGTATTAAAAACCTGGCTGATCTTTTCAGATACATCATCATTAACACGGTTTATAAACCTACCAAGGCTGGATGTGGTGTGCGCAACACCTTGCTGTTCCAATGGCAGGGACAGCTGATTTTGACTGAAAGGTGACTCCTGACAACTTGAGCTTTCCAAGGGAAGAAAAGTTGCAGAAGTGTCAAGAATATGCACAGGCACAAAATTACTGAGATCCTTCGGATCGTTGATCAAAACTTGTTTTTCTAAAGGGCATTTTCCTTGACTTTTGTTAGTCCGAGACACATATCCATTCACATGCTGTTCCATTGCAGTAGCACGTAGGTTCATAGATTGACGATATCTCTGAAACAATCAAATGTACTATTAGGTCGTGATTAGAATACCACATGATAATGCAGAAACAGAATATGCAGCTGGAGACTAATGCTGCTGCTCCGTGCTAAAACATAACTGAAATTAACAATATTGAAAACAAATTCAAACTTTTTAGTAATCCCCAATGGTGGGAGCCTTGAGCACCGGTTTCCCCTATTTTGAGTTTCAGACTTTACATCAAGCAATACGCTTGGACATTTTCCACACATGTCAGTTATTAAAAAGTGTACAAAAAAGAGTTGTACAAGATAGAACGCGTGCACCATTACAAAGAACAAACCTGTAAATAGTTTGACGCACTCTCTTTGGTAAACTCTTCCACATTCATAATCTGGAATATTGTCTTCGAACCAGCTTCACACAAGAAAGACAACAAACGTTATTTTTTACTTATAGCTAGTAGCACTGCAGAAATTCATAAATAATACGCAAGGTCAAACTCACCATCGATTCCAGCTATTTCAACAGCTTCCAAGAATTTCCTATGTAAATCATCGGTCCAGCTTTTCCTTTTCCTGTTCAGGAGTACTGAGTTATCATTATCAGGAAATTCATGTTCTTTACCATTTGCACTTCGGAGAGTCTTTTCTCCTGCATTCAAGGATGGTTGGCCTTCTAGACCAATTGCATTTTGGCGAGATCGTTCTCCTGTATTCATGGATGGTTGGCATGCGAGACCCTTGGTTGCCATAATCACATCTGACAGACGCCACACGAAGTCAGGTACTGCTTCAGTGACTGTTGTTTCATATCGGTTCCACACTGCAAATCGCCAAAGGTCATGTAGATCAGAAATCTGAACTGGCTTTCTAAAACACCACTTGGCTCCAAAACCAAGAGCCCGTGATATGGAAGGAGTGTCATCATCATAAGCAGTCATAACTACAAATGCAACAAATAGTTACTGTCAGATAACGATTGATCTCAGCGACAAGCATGTGAGGCTATAAGTAAATAGTAAGCCAAAGCTAGTACTAGAACTTACTGAAAGACGGGAGATTAGAGCTTTCTCCCATTTTCTCGATGAGCTCATATATTTCCATGTCTGGCAACTGAACCTCCACAAGCACAAGGTTAACCTCATTCTTCTTCTCACAGATAATGGATAATGCATCGGAAGCTAGTGAAGCTGTCATAACTAGTATTGAAAGAATGTCAAGAAAATTGTTTCCAAAATAAATAAAAATGGAGACAACATCCCAATAGTTTAGCCTTAAGAAGCAAAAATTAAAAATCACGGTTACGTTAAAATAAGTTATCAGATTATATGATGATCTCAAGCGAGGAAGACGCATGCATACATTAAACAAGAAACTATTAGCTGAAAGAACAGAGTCAATGAATATGATAAATTTATCAAAAATTAATCCATAATGAATAATCATATTGATTTCTATGGTTAGTAGATACAACAGCTAGAAATATGGAAATATCTGAAACATTAAGGTTGCCACGAAACCTGAGTGTAGTTCAGCAGCATAGTAGCTACAAATATAAATATAAAAAATAACTTTTAACTTCCAGAATAAGTGTCAATTACCTTCATATCCAAGTGAAATAAGCATTTTTGATACAATTGTTCGGCATGCCGAATTAGCATCCACAACCAACACTTTCACACCGGCTACTGGACCATGGTACCTCCTCAGCGTCACTGACTGGGACTTGTCAGACTCCATGATAGAAGAGAGTAAAATGCATAGAAGAATATCTGAGTGCAAAAATTTGTTGAGTGAGAGAAGGAGCATGTATGATGCATACTCATAATACAAGTATCAGATATGATACAACACATTTTCATTACAACTATATGCATATACTTAAAAAATGTAATAAGATGCATCTAAAGATACATACACAGAATTGATAAAGACAAAATCATAAAATCTCATAAATGTATAGTTGTAATTTAAAAAATCCAAACTAACAATGTATTCCTTATACATTACTTTATAAAACTAGAACACAATGCTTTGGATATTGTTTATTTCAGATTTGGAATAAAAATCTAATTAAATTGAATACTATAATTATAAAGCAAACATAATTGCAAAACAAAAAATATACTTTAAACTTTTATTAGTACAAACATGCATCAACTTATCAATGAAAAGAGTCATGCATTGAAATGGACTGATACGTACAGGATGAGAATAGAGCTGTTTAAATGGACACATAAATACAATCACACAAAAATATTGTATTGACATTAGCACTTGCACAGAGAACAAAAGATGAAAATCATTGTGACTCAAGTTAAAGAAATTGACAGATGAAAAAGTCTGCATTAGAATTAGATAATTATGTTTCAGAAAGAAAAAATAAAACTCGGATACTTCACGGATATTTACAGGTAAGATATCCAAGAGAAAATTGGTATCGCAGATATAACTGATATCAATACATGAAAGAAGTCAAAGTACTATTGTAGCCTCCAAACTGAGCATAAGTCAAATTTTTGAATCAGCTTACAACGGCCGCAACACAACCATAACCACAATTAAGACCTTGTCGCAACCAATAGCACCGCGACCACAACACAATTAAAACCTTGTTAACAATTATCATCAAAGTGGAACCCCCCCACAGAATCCGACATTAATTCCACTCATTTCATTCCGAATCAATCAACAGAGATTAATTATATCAAAAGGAGTGAACTACATGCAAGGGAAGATAAACGAACACAAGAAATTAGAGAAATCACAAACAACAAACATTAATAAGATCCACTAAATACGATGATTACATTAGGGTATTCGATTCACTTACCTGAGTAAAAGAGAAACGGCCGAACAAATGAAGGCGTAGGGTTTGCGACGTTGCACTTTCATTTGAAACTTCAACTTTATTATTTTTCTAAGATATGAATAAATGTTTACTTAATTTGATGGCTAATACAAGGAATCAGTTAGAATAACGAATCCGACGACCTTAAATTCATACCATGCAGATGTGCCACCTGTCAGCACCTTTTTCCAGTGTTCCAAGAACTTTAACATGGAAAGATGGGGTATCCCCTTTCAATATTAGTCCTACCTCATTCCATTAAATCTTTAACCTGAAGCTTTTATGCAATCCGGTGATCAGCCACTAAGCTAGCCAACACCTTGCAGCAGTGGATTAAATTGATTGCGGATGCTCTTTAGCGCATGTCTACCTTTTTAAAAAACAATTTTGGGGAAATGAAAATTATTATTAATAAACTAATGTCCGTTTTACAACTATCTCGTATGGGATTTAAACTTCGTCTCTTGATGTTACAAAGTCAAACTCTTACCAATGAGCTGACACCTCATGGACAGAGTATGTCCTCCTCATCTTTCAAGTATCAAATCAATATCCCTGCACAAGACATGGCATTAGCATTGAATAGTATCACCAAAAAATGAGAGACGAAACATGACCTAAATATATGATTAAGGACTCACCATTTCAAATCTCCATCCAAATTGTTGGCAGAGATCTCACCATAGTTGGCCCCATAAATTCTTATCAATTCGTATATAGAGGGAGGCTGAAGTAGAATCCAATTCTGTGTGATAAGACCGTGCACCAATAGAATAGTTATCATTGCAGAATCGGAAACACTTTTAAGTTATAGACCTTTTAAACTTTAAACCCATATTTCAACCTTAAGCAAATAGCTGAAACTTATAGATTGGTTGATTTTATTCACTTAAAGCAAATTCTCTTTGGCCTAATGAAGTATCAAGCTAGAGTTTGAAACTTAAACCCCTCACCCAATATTACGATTAAGTTTTTTAATCAACAATCTTCTGGTGAAGTATGCAGCTAAGAGCAACATAAAAATTCAAGCTTGAGGTCTCCCAGGTTTATGATTATGTAGAGATATGATGCTTGTATAATAAACACTAAACCCTAATACTCTGCAAATGCAATGCAGATCTGTCACGACTGGTAAGGTGTGAGAGAGTATATTCTCTATCATTCAGCTACTCTGTTATGTAACTTCCTAAGTTAGACCTCTAAAAGTATAAAGCTAGAACTTCTTTGTAGTATAACAATCAAGTTTTCACAATTTAAATAGAAAGATATTAAATGGTAACCTTGCAAAGTTACGATCCCAAAGCTCTTTATTTTTTCTTTTACACATAGTGTAGTAGAAATTACATCAAAAGTAAGAAATTTACAATTACAAGAAAGAAAAGTATAGTGTAGTAGAAATTACATAAAAAGTAAGAAATTTACAATTACAAGAAAGAAAAGTATATCTAAACATGTTAGAAAGTGGAATTTTTCCTCTTAAACTCAACTAGGAGCAAGCAATATGAAACCTAATATTTGGTTACATATAGTCACTAGCCTATGGCTATGTTCAACTGTAAAAAAAACTTATAAGGCCTACAAATCAATGCAATTCTACTATCGCTTCAACATTCTCCAGAATTACTAATAATGCCAGAAGATCCAAAGAACAAGTGAGTTAAATAAAAGGCAACGTCACTATGATTCTGAAAATTAGAGCTTGAAACTTTCCTCTTTTTCTTTGAGGTCTCAATTTCAAGTTCTGCTGCCTTCACTGTCGAAATTTTTAGACAATTCTTCCCTATATTTGTCACTAATTTCTAGTGATCTGGTTGAGTGATGGAACTTAGTAACACTTATCTGGATGCTTCTTGAGTTCGGTGATGCTCGCTTTTCATTTTCTTGAGAAGGTCGAGGTTGAATTCTTTCATTTTCTCAAAATCCTTCAGCTCCTGCAAATCTAAAGCAACAAGGTTCACCCTTAGACTAAAACTTCGGAACAAAACAAATAAAACAGAATAACCATGATACAGGTGACTTTAACAGACAAATTCTACCTCTCAGAAAACAACAACAACAACCAAGCTTTATCCTAAAGTCTCAGAAAAAGAAAAAAAATTGTGACTTCTACCCTTTTTCGCTTCAATTATTTTGCCCGGTCTACACTGGATTATACAAGAATGTGTCAGTGTGAATCATACTGAGTACTCGGTAAATTATAGACCACTTCATATCGTTGTTTTTGAGAGGGATGTTCAACTCTGAATTCAATCCAAACTTGAACCCTAGTACAGCTATGCAATTTAAGAAAGCACAAGAATTGAAATGGGCAACCTTGGTTCCATAGTAGAAAGTTATAAAGATTGAGAAAAATCGATCATCCACAACCCTTGATGAAGGATTCCTTAAAACATGTTTCATATTGAACGAATTATGTCTTATACATGCATCTCCAAAACGAAATGGTAACAAAGTTAACTAGATTTAGATATCATTCCAAAAGAGATGCATATGAAACTAGGTCCTGTTTGGATAAGCAACTTAATTTGTAGGCTTAAAGATTATAAGTTATCTTGGATAGCTTATGAAAATAAGTTAAAAACAACTTATGAACTAAGAAGCACAGACACTCCTGGGATTAGATGTGTCCCGTTGTCGGACACGTGTCGGTGTCCGAGATGACACCAATACATATGATTACACTGAATTATATCATTTTCTCAAATTATTAGCATTTCGGTGTGTCTGTGTCCATGTTTCATATTATAACGTGAATGATTACAGTGTAACAAGAAGATAACTTAATAAATTACAGTGCAAACAAAATGTATCATAAATGAGGAATTCGGGAAAATAAAACTTAAATGGGAAAGAGGAAACAGTATATACCTGTTGATGAAATGAACGGAAACTACGTTCCGAAATGAATGAATAATTGTAGTTTTCTTGTGACGGAGGATAATCATTGAGTAAGGAAGAGCGAAGAGCGAAGAGAGTGAATATCAATACTTTGTTTAAATACTCCAATATTCCCTTCCTCTTATTTTAATTTTCTTTTAGCATTTTTTCTCTTTTTTTTTTTCTTCAAAATAATTGTTATTTTTTAATATCAAATTAGCATTTATTATTTCACCATTATTTATTTAAATTCATCAAACTTGACTAGTTCACTAACTACAATTAATAAGAATATTTTTTTATAAAAAAAAATTAATAAAAATATTTTAGTAAATGGTATTAATTTTATTATTAAAATCAACACAATTAATCATTTCTTAAAAATCGTATATAATTTTTAAACGACTATTAAAATGAGATGGATAGTATTTTTTTTTATCATTTAAATATATTTACTTTGGTTTAAATATATTCTTTAGTCCAATATATTTAATCAATAATGCATTGATCATTTAAGTCATTTTTAACTGGTCACTTACCTTCCTTCAAAAATAAAATAAACTAGTCGCTTACCTTTTTAAAAAGATTCATGTTCTATTCCATTAGGCTATGTTTGGTGGTTGAATTGTTGAAGAAAATAAAATTGTAGTAGTATATGTTTTACATAATAATAGTTTTTTAATCAAGGATAAAAATGAAATGTATCCATGAGCATAGCTCAGTTGGCAGGAACAACATTGTTATATGCAGGGGTTGGGGTTCGAACCTCAAACACCTCACTTATTTACCTTGAAAAAGGTCAATTCTAGCCATTAGACTACTTGACAAAAAAAATAGAATAAAAAAGTTATAAGTTGTTCCGTTCTGTCTATTCCATGGAATGGAAACATTATCTCATCTTATTATTATAAAATAACCAAATAATGGAATGGAATCTGTACCCCATTCCGCTCCGTTTCACTCCATTCCATTCTGTTTCCGTTCCATTCTGTTATGTTCCATCAATCCAAAGAGAGCTTTAGTCAGGACTAATAAGGTTATTATAAATTTTCAAATCGTAGGAAATAGATTTTTTCACAATAAAATTTCATTTAAGCATTAATTTTCTTTTTTGGAGAAAATTTAACAATTAATTTAAACACCAAATGTATATAGGTATCTATGGGTGGCCCATAATTATCTCATATTCTTTTTACCGATGATGTTTTGTTGTTTTGTGAAGCTAGTGCTGAAAAGGTCAAACAGGATTAAGGATTAATACCTTAAGGTCCAAAGCTATGTGTTCTAGGATGGTTCCAGGGGAAAGAAAGCGTGAAATACAAGACATTTCAATTATTAAATTTGTGGTGGATTTGGGACATTACCTTGGTTTTCCTCTTGTCAAGGGTCGAGTTTCTCGAGATGTATATAATGACGTTGACCAAGTTTCAAAAAGACCAGCTACTTGGAAAGGAAATATCTTGAATAAAGAAGGACGAGCCTGCTTAGTGAAGTTTGTCATAGCAGCAATTCCTGTTTATACCATCCAACTTCACTATCTTCTTACTTATGTTTGCAACATGTTAGATAAGATGGCAAGGAGTTTCCTTTAGGGGGCGATGGGCTTTCTCAAACTTGAAATCATGTTAATTGGAATATGGTTACAACTCCTAAACGCTTTGGTGGCCTAGGTCTTTGTGAAACTAGACTTACTAATTTAGCTCGGCTTGGTAAGTTAGCGTGGAACATGCTTCATAATAAAGATAAATTATGGGTGAAAGTTCTTTCCCATAAATACATGGGCAACACGTCTTTATGGATGAATAAGAAACATAATAAACTTTCGATCACTTGGCGCAGTATTCAACATGCCATTACAAATTTTGCTGCAGGGTATAGATTTTGTGTAGGTTCCAGAGACTCATTGCTTTGGAATATTGACTGCACACAACTCGGTTCCCTCTGTTAATTGGTCCCATTTGTTAACATCAATGGTTCGGTTATGTGTTTGAAGGATGTGTGGTAGTGGTAGGTGGAACTTGCAAGGATTTGCCGCTATGATACCAACCGATATTGTTCGTTATATTCATCAGCTTCCAGCTCCTAATAACTTGGAAGTACGACATCAAGATGTATGGACTTGGAGGCATGCAAAGAAAGGTGAATATACTTGCTCGAGTAGATATTATTGGCTTCTTCAACAAAATAGAGATTGGAATGTGAATTGTAACATGAATTGGCTTTGACGCCTTAAAGTACCAGCAAAAATCCAACACTTTCTATGGCTTTGTTTTCATAATGCTCTCTATATTAATGTTTGTCGGCATCATTGTAAAATGGTAGCTTCTCCAAGCTGCACCCATTGCTCTTCACCCATGGAGGATATTCTTCACTGTTTACGTGATTGCCTGCAATCTAGAGAGCTTTGGCTCCGCTTGAATATGGGAGGTTATAATAATTTTTCTCTAAATTTGATATCAAGGTTTGGCTTCATGAGATAACAAATGGTACTTCCTCTATTTTGTTTGTTGTTACAAGAGTATGGTATGCTTGGTGTTAAGAAAACTGTTGGCGTAAGCCCTAGAGGCCAATAGTTTATGTTAAACCTATCTTATGTATCATGACTTTTATTATTGAATAATATATGACACTCTTTATTATATTTAGATAATGTTAATAAAGTCCTTAGAATAGATAGTTCGTGTAATAATATATTAAGTGTGACTTAATCATGAGATTACATTATCTTAAAGAACGCTATTCTTAAATGTATCCGTAGTCAAAGCTTTAACATGAATAAAGGATAATAATAAAGCGTCGAGACTATTATGTATGTAGACTGATGACCGCATCTCATGGGTCATAGATATGAGATATCAAGTCTATACATAGATATAAATATTAGGAGTAATATTTATATTGGATTGACCCACCGTGAGAATACTACATAGTAAGTTATGAAATTGTCATAAGATATTCTCAAAATGATAATAATGTATATCGCTCTTAGACCTGAAACCACTATGATCCCTAGATGTGGACTCAAGTGCTTTGTTGTCATTCTAACGTTGTCTGTAAAAGGATAATCATAACGTTGGTTGATGGGTACTTGATGAATCATGCTAAGGGGCATGAGTGTCCTAGATGAGATTTGTCCCTCCTCATAAACAAGAGATATATCTTTAGGTCTCTTGATGAAATATGACTGTAAAACTGCATGGCCATGCCGAACTAAGTCAATATGAGATATTGGACTTATTCGTTATTCAGTATATTTCGGAATCAAGAAATATAATTATTGATCTATACAAGGGTGACAATACCTATGCCTTGGGATCAATAAAAGGTATTGAGACAAAGGAGTAATTGTACACATGAATATTATCATGATTGTCTGATTCATTGTTTACGTGATTGCCTGCAATCTAGAGAGCTTTGACTCCGCTTGAATATGGGACGTTATAATAATTTTTCTCTAAATTTGATATCAAGGTTTGGCTTCATGAGATAACAAATGGTACTTCCTCTATTTTGTTTGTTGTTATAAGAGTATGGTATGCTTGGTGTTAAGAAAACAATATTATTTTTTAGGATCAACATTGGTGTATTCAATATGTGGTATGAAAGACCTTTTTGTTACATGATGAATGCATTTCTTATTATCCCAATCTTCGTTTGGACCCACAATCATCACGCCTCTTAGCTCATTGTATCACCCCCCCCCCCCCCCCCCCCCCTAGAAGGTACACTCAAACTCAATATTGATGGTAGATTTCTAGAAGATTTTTGTTGTTTAGGTGATGGTAGTGCTGTTTGCAACCACGATGGAGATTGGATAGCTGGTTTTCTCACTATGAAGCTGGAGGTGATGCGTTATTATCTAATTTACGTGCTATCCAGATAGGTCTTGATTTTTGTAGTAAAAAAGGCCATATCAACATTATTTGTGAGAGTGATTGTTTGGAAGTAGTTGACCTGATTATTGTTGGTCGTGATCATACTTTGAACACTTATGCTACCGACATCCTTCATAATAGAGATTCTTTACATGGAAATGAAAATACAACATTGGTGCATGTTTTTAGGAAAAAAATATGTGTGCAGATTTTATGGTTAAGGAAGGATCACATGCAAGGTGCTATGCTCACTCGAACTGCCCTCCGCCTGGTATGAAATCTGTCATCATGGGAGATAAGCTTGGAACTTAATTTCGACTCTCTCGCTTTTTTCTTTTTGCCTCGTTACATTGTAACACTACAAAAAAATACACCCAATGTAAACCAATGTAAATTTTTCGAATGTGCCATAGAAACTATTCATATGTATATAAGGGTTGCTATGTAAATAAGAAAGTTTGGATGTATAAAATTAAGTAAACAACAAAGTTTGGATGTATTTGTTATATCATAAACAAAAAAGCTCATCTATACAAATTTGATGTCAAAGCTCAAAAGTGCATCTTATTGGAATACTTTGAACGCTCTATGGCATACATAGCGTATAATTTTAAAATTAATACAGTTGAAGAACTAATACACATCAAATTTGATGACAAAGACTCTGACAATCAAATGTTAAAGCTAGTGGATAGTTTTAGAGATTGAGATTGCAGAACCAGAAACACTACTAATATGGGTTTACTTTATAAGAAATCCCAAGACAACAAGCTAGTTGAATTATGTGATTCTGACTATGCTGGAGATAGAACTGAAAGGAAAAAAAAAACTAGCAGAAACTGTTAATTCATTGGTGGAAATCAGATCGTCTAGGCTAGTAAAAGACAATCCATTATTGCACTATCTACAACTGAAGTTGAATACATCTCAACTGCAAGTTGTTGCATACAATTACTTTGGATGAAACATCGGTTACAAGACTATCATATACGTGAAAACAATATTCCTATTTTTTGTGATAATATTGTTGTTATTTGTTTGTCTAAAAATCTTATTATGCATTCAAGGGCAAAGCATAATGAAATTAAGCACACTTTATAAGAGATTATGTTCAGAAAAGAGTTTTAGATATTAAGTTCATTGACATTGATCATTAACGGGATGACATATTTACAAAACCTTTAATAGAAGAAAGATTAAACTTTATTAAGAAAAATGTAAACATGCATTTCATTCAAGACTGATGATTGAATCTAGGTAGTGCTCATGAATCAGAATTCTAGTTAGAAGGAATAATGATTAGAACTTCTGATTAGATCACCCTATGATGGAGTTGATCCTCTGATCAGGTGAATAGAGCAAGCACATTATCTGTATGTTGTTCATCAAGAAGGAGAACACAGGGAAAACGACAAATGTGCACCCAATATATAAAGTTTGGTTTAGTATAATCCTAGGTTGTTTGATGCCTAGAGATTCAAGCATTGATAATATCAAATGGGATCATAAGCACATCATTTTCTTTCTAGCAAGAAAGCAAAAAGATGAGCCTTCCTTATTTTATGTTCAGCTATTTCAAATAGTGCATTGTGGACTCAAGGTTGGCAAAGAAGAAATATATCCCTTATGAAAGGCAATTTGATTACAAAATTTGGCAAGTGCCCTAAATCGTTTCAAGTAATAAAGGGATAAGTAAAATCGTCTCCACATGGATTGTTGTTTCAAGTAAGCAACTAGCTAAAATTATTCAAAACAGTAAAAAAAAAAAACAAATTAAATGGAGGGAGGTTTAATTTTGATTTGATTGCACAAACCAGTTTAGTTTGATTGAAGAAAAGTAAATAGTTTTGATTGTAGAGTGTAGCGGTGGTTAGAATTCCTTAAATTCCCTCTATATTCTTGTTAGATTAAATTTAATTATGTATTAGTTATGATATAAGGGTTCTATTTAGGTGATGAGTTTGTGGGATATACGCGATATACAGGTATAAGGTCATCAATCCTAGGGTCCGTACACTTTCATAAGTTTGTTAGAGTGGATCCTTACTCTCTCAAAGGCAATTGAAACATAAAAGAAATGGTATTACTAAATTGTCATATAAAGGCTCCACGTCGTCTATGAATCTTAGAAGTACACCACATACCCATTCTATCCTTAGTAGTCATACATAGGGATAACCCTAACTCTATCTTACTAAGGATAAAGAATAAAGTTTACAATGCAACGTTCAAAAAAGTTGACAAGAAATATCTTCTATGGCCCCCTGTTTCTGTGCTCAATTAAGATACCCTAGGTATGTCAAATTCTCAAGGTTTTCCAAGAGCATTAATATATTTGCATATAAAAATTAAATAAATCTCAAAACATGACTGAATAAAAGACTTGAATTAAATTGATCCAAGAAACAATAGAGGTTCATTTTAGAATCCTACCCAATTAAGGTTTAGTTACTCATGATAACTTTTTTTGAACAAGGTTACTCATGATAACTAAAAACAAATTACAAAAGAAATAAAACATACTATAAGGAAAGAGGTTGATGTGAGACTCCTCCATTGATGCTCCTAGCAGCTGTCTTTCTCTTGAACTGCTTTGTTCTGAATGAAAATTTGTGATTGAGAGGAGTTGTTTTTATAGGCTGATTTTCAAGTGAGTTTGGGCTGAAAAATTGGGATTTTTCCAAAAACCGTTACTAAAAAACAACAAAATGTGTGGACCATGATGGTAATTTTAGTGAAATTGGAAAGTATACCAAATGATACCAAGTAGGAGGAAACCTAGGTGTCACCTTCCACTTGCAGCTGACAATATCCCAGAATTGTATCTAAGTTTCCTAATCTGGAAGCTAATGTCCCTTTGGTGCCTTTGAGGCATGAAGATATGCTCATCACTGCTCATATGACTGTTCATTCTATGTCAACTTCTGAGTTCCATAACTTGAAGACTTAAATCAGGGTTGAATTAACATCTCAAAGAGTCACTCAAGTTCAGATGAGAGCCTAGATGCATACATAGTTAGAAAATCAAGTTGCATCGAAATCTCAACTAGATAGTTGATGTTTCCACAAACACTATGCGTTTTTAAGGGTGGAATGGATAAATGCAAGTATACACTATCCAAGTTATAATATAAAAAGTTATCAATCCTTCATGGACTGTGGCGCTATAGATTCATATAGCTTTCTAGTAAATAACTTGTTTGTAAGAAAATAAAATAAATCATAAGTGTCATTAACAATAAAGCAAAGATAATAAGTTGTGAACACAGTTAAAAAGACATAGAAGTTCTAAAAGATGAAAGAGTGTTTTAAATGACTTTCAGGAAACCTGGTGGCCTTAAGGGTTTGTACACTAAGCCATCATGCTAAGCATGGGAAGACACACCATGACCGAAGTACAATCACAGTACTTAATATGCAACATTACTAGGTTATGTCATTAGTAGCTCTCCAACGATGGAAGCTTCTAAGCCTGACATATGACTAATATACTAAATAGATCACAACGCTTCTCATGGTTCCTCTAAGATCTAATTGGGATTCAAGAAGTCTCTTTTGTTCCCGCCACCTTTACAGATACTTAGGGACGTAATTCATATCAAACACACATTTTTCATTCTCGTCATAATTAAGTCTAAGGAAATTATAACATCACAAATAAAAGAAATAAAAGTGATCAAGTTTTACCTTTAAAGATTTTAAGTTCAAACAATTTATTTGAAAGAAGCACAAAGCTATAACTGTATAAATCATAAGCGAAGAATATTGGTTTACTATCATTGTAGATGCTCTAATAAGCACTATCAATATTCATTTTGAGGACCCCCGCTAAAGGTTTACTCCATACCAGTGATGTAGTGATGTTACCACTTGTTTTCATCCATGAAATTATAAATTTCCTCAACTTGATTGAGAATTTGAGCCCAAAGAGTGGGGTCATGTCAGAGTGTCGAGAAAATACAACTCTTCACAACATATTAAGAGCAACATCAAACAATAACTACCATGGAAAAATCATATTATGAGTGTTGTTAGTTAAGAGATTCCATTCAAACAAAGCCAAAGTTTCCAAGCTATAGAATTTACTCCAAATATCATCTTTAATAATACTTATCCCAAAAAGATTTCACATCATGGCAATCTCTAAGGATAGTACTAAATTACAACGAGGACATATATTATCTGCAAACATAGCTCGTTTTAATGGTGGTTGGGGTTCAAATCTCAAACCTTATACATATTTTATATTATTCATACCAACTGAATTAAGTTCATAAGGACTCTGCAGATATATCTCTATAACTGTGATCATACAAACCTCTATATAAATTTTAAAATATTTTATCATATTTGGTTCCTAGGACACTTTCATATTGTTTGTTAATTACCATATCAAGTAAACTATGATACCTTTTTATGTCTTATAAACAAGATGCAATGGTTCTAATCCATATTACATATATGGACAAAAAGCACAAATTACAACTGTCCCTACTATTCACTACCAGCAAGACAAGGGCAGAGCAATAGTAACAATGAGTTGGTATATGTCCCAAATTGCTGCATGTGATCAAGAAAGTATCAAACAAATATGGACCCCACATTGATATGAGTCAACTCACATATCGTCTACTAAACGACATCCTTCTAATTAATTGAAAAGACCCCTCAAATCACAAGATTCACAAATTCCTCAATTTCACTCATAGTAAGACATAAAATATATATAACCCATGATTAAGTTAATCATTAAGAACCATCCATGCTTCTACACTTTTTTGTCTCATTCCCTCTCCATAACTATTATCATTATAATATTCTACATCCACCACAAGTTGAATATTAGTCCCACACTATTCATATTGGACCATCTTAATGGCAAGCGTACAGTGGCGGATCTTTAATTTTTTTTTTTTTGTCCCAAATATTTTTAGAATATATATAAATCCGTTTTAAGATATTAACGAAATTATGAATTAGCTTAGTAGTTTATTTTCCTAGAACTACCATAGAGAACTTTTAAGATCAATTCCCAGTGGCACCTGCAGGTCTTCATTAAAATCCGTCACTGCAAACATATGAACTTTTAAGATTCAATATCTGTTAGGTATTTTTATTGAGGAGAATTTTTTTTAAAATTTTATAAGACTCAGAGTTTCACTTAAGCCCATCAATCTTAAGTAACCTAAAATGACTGTCTCATTGCGAATGCTCTTAGTATACTACCTCCACAATCTTCCAAAATTCACCCGCATGGAGCACCCCATATATCTATGTTATTAGTTATATGGCTTGATATCATTGAGATCTCCACCTAGAAGCTACCTCCCTCCTTCTTCTCATTCTCCCACACCTTTAAAATATAATCCACTCCCTTTATCCCCTCACTCTCACACTCTTCAATTCTCTACCAACCCTATCATTCCATTCATTACTTTTCTCCTCTATCTTTATATTAGTCACCATCATTGTAGTTGCATTGCAACCCTTTGTTGTTACAAAAAGTTGCAATTCTCCACCAACCTATCATTTCATTCATTACTTTTTATCTCCCAATTTAAATTAGTAACCAAGAACAATCATCATTTAAAGTGACATTGCAATCCATTGTTATTATAAGAGAATCACAGTCAAATACAACTGATACAACTTTATCAAGAGTCTAGCGACGAAACTCCACGTACTTATAAGTGGTGAATTGCGGGTTCGAATCTTACAAAAATAAAACTAAACATTCCTCTTTTTGAAAATGGAGGTGCAACAAAGAAGATTCAACACCATGGAGAGAAGACCAAGAATGTTGAAGGATTTCCTAAGTGAGAATCCAAATTCAGACTCAAACTCATGTTCCTCAAGTGGATTCAAATCACTTCCAAGAACATCAAAACCATTTACCAACTCCATTCAAATCCACCACACACATTCATCATCAAAATTTCAAGCCCTAATAAAAACCATAAAAAACAACGTTACATTCTTCAAAATCACAAAACCACCCTCCACCATCCTCTCACTACCACGAACCTTATCACGCAAGTTATCATCAAAGCGAAGAAAAACAAGCCAAAGATGCAAAGGTGAAAGAGAAATCGAAATCGAAACCAGCACGGTGAAAATCAAAGACATCATACGTTGGAAATCGTTTCGAGATATACAACAACCGTCGACGATTCCATCACCGCCATTATCACCTTTTGATTATCGGCGTTATGTGACGGAATCGTCGACGGTTACTACTGCGACGACTTGTTGTGGTAGCAGCAGCGACGGTGATTCTAGTTGGAGTGACGGTGATTTTTTTAGTGAGTTGTGGGATGCAGAAAACGACGACGTTGAAGAGAGTGGAAAAAAATTGTTTTCATCTTTTTTTGTCGGCAAGGATTTGGTGGCATCGTTCGTTGGGGACAAGGTGAATAATTATTAAGTGCATGCATTTATTTTGTTTTTAGCGTTGATTTTTTTTTTTTTTATAGAAAAAAACAATGGGACCTATATTTTATGCACTATACCTTTATTATTATTCCGATAGAATATGATAGAATATTATGCTATTATTTAATTAAATTAAATATAGGTGATTTTATGCAGTGAGATAAATTTTGATTGTTATTGTATTTTTTATTAATATTTAATTAATAAAAAGTTAATTATTGAAAAATATATTAAAGAAATAATGATGGTTAGACAATAGTTGTTTTATTTATTTTATTTTCTCTGTCGGTGGGAGGCTACTGCCTGCTGGGGCAGTTGTATAGAGTACTATATTTTATTTGTGGCCAAATAATTTATTGTCAAATTTCATAAAACAAAATAATTTATGGTCAAATCAATATATTCGATATTTTTTTTCTTATGAATTTGATGTTTGTGTGCTGAATTATCTAACATAAACACATGATTCTTTTATGAATTTGCTAATGACAATAATAATTATAAAAGAAAAACCATTACCACCAAACTAACAATGTTATTTTTATTTTTTTTGTAACATCTAACGTTGCTATTAGGATTATTGTTTTGCTGATAATAACCTGTATGTAATCTCGACAGGATGATTTGACTTGCCAAGATGAACAACACAGTCCAGTTTCAGTTCTTCGGGTTGCAGAAAATGAATTTTCAATCTTTGACCAAAGCCTTGCCAATATTGAAAGTAAGTTTCTTCTTTCCTTTCAATTAACCAATGTGTTATGCATTATTAGACCAACCAATACAATTAGTAATTTTGTAAAATTGACAATGTTCTAAAAGTCTATAAAGCACGGACACTCTTCAGATTAGGCGTGTCCTGGTGTCGGACACGTGTAGTGTCTGACACCGATACACATCGACACATATAATTACACTTAATTATGTGTTTTTCTTAAATTATTAGCAGTGTCAACGTGTCGGTGTCTGTATCGTGTCCAATGTGTTATGCATTATTAGACCAACCAATACAATTAGTAATTTTGTAAAATTGACAATGTTCTACAAGTCTATAAAGCACGGACAATCTTCAGATTAGGCGTGTCCTGGTGTCGGACACGTGTAGTGTCTGACACCGATACACACCAACATATATAATTACACTTAATTATGCGTTTTTCTTAAATTATTAGCGGTGTCAACGTGTCGGTGTCTATATCGTGTCCAATGTTCGTATCCCTATCCTTGTGCTTGAAAGAAAACAAAATTCAATAATCAACTATTTAATTCTTAGACCAATCATGACATTTAACAATTTCAGTTGGATTATCTTATGCTATGCATATCGAAAAATATTTAGTTTTTAATTTTAGAAGCATAGCATAATTATTGTATTATTTTATTAGAGTAATACTAACAATGTTTCATTTTTGGAACAGGGAGAAAACAAAAAAAATTCAGACAAACTTCTGATAAATTTGAGAGCCATGCAAAATTTGACCTGGTAACCTTAGATGAATGTCTCTCATTGGATGAGAATTCATACTATGGCGAAGAATATAAAGACGACGATAAGGAAGAGAAGGACCAAAAAACCGAAGAACAAGATTGGATTGAGGAAAGGGCAAAGCAATTACTACATATTGTCAAAGCAACAAGTTCATCGGTGCAAAATTGCGACGACAATTTAGATATAGTTCTGCTGGAATTTTTCAAGGAAGAACTAAGTGGTAATAGAAACCAAAAGAGGAATAATGAGGGGCTTGAGTTGGAGATAATGAAAATTGCTGAGGATTGGATAAATGAGTCATTTGAAAAAGCTTATGATATTGTGCATGTTAATAAAGATGCTTATATCAAGGAGATGGATAGGAGAGGTGGATGGAGTAGGTTTGATGAGGAGCAAGATGAGTTGGTTATGGAGATTGAGGCAGCTATATTACAAAGTTTGATTGATGATATTTTGGACATGGATGGTTAATAGTTGAGACTTGAGAGGAACCTTTTTCACTCCTAAAAGTACTCCGAATGTAGATATTTGAAAAAATTAAAAATGCGGTTTTTGTGCTGTTTGGATGTATACTTCCAGAATCCTGTGTATATTTTACGAAACATGTGGATTGGTAATGTTGTTCGCTAATGATTTCTCTTTCCGAAATTTAGATTAGATCAAATGCGCCATTTTCCACTCTTCTCGAACAAAAATGCTCCGATTTTACTGCGGTGTAGCCCTCGAAAAACAAAAAAATAGGTCTTTCACATAAATTTAGGCTTAATTACACTTTTGGTCCTCGTGTTTTGGCCTACTCACGAAACTGGTTCTACCCTTTTAAAACAGAACAAAACGGTCATTCAATTATCATTTTTGTTGCATTTTTCGTCCTAACCCCCCATTTTATTCTCCAAAAACGCAGAGAAATGACAGTTTTAGACCTACCCCCTATGCTCAACCATGAAATAAACAAGGAATAAAGCATGTGGGTACAAAGAATCCACTTTATTCAACACACTAACCAAGAAAACCATAATTTCTAAGATATGTTTTAAATTAGGTTTTTTTTGTTAGTGTGCTGAATAGAATAGATTCCTTGTACCCACATGTTTTATTCATTGTTGAGCATAGGGGTAGATCTAAAACCGCCTAAAACTGCAATTTCTCTGCGTTTCTGGAGTTTGAAAATAGGAGGTAGGACGAAAAATGCAACAAAAATGATAATTGAAGGACCGTTTTGTTCTGTTTTAAAAGAGCATGACTAGTTTCGTGAGTAGACCAAAACACGAGGACCAAAAGTGTAATTAAACCATAAATTTATCTGTTGATTGAAATTCATTTGGACCATGCTAACTCTAATAATCTCCCTATGAAACCCTCATAAAGTTCACATGGATTGCTTTCCTTGTGGTAACTTGGGATTCAAGTCACAGTTTATGATGCTCTTGGAACTTGGTGATTTGAGAAGAAATGCTGCATAGGGGTTGTAATAGGTAGCTATATTTAGTTTATGACTTAAATTTTGGAGAGAAGTAAATGAATTCATAGATCTCAAGTCATAACTCATGGCTTCTTTTGTTTTATTGCAAGTCTTTAGGAAGTATTTAATTTTGGAGAGAAGTAAATGAATTCATATATCTCAAGTCATAACTCATGGCTTCTTTTGTTTTAATGCAAGTCTTTAGGAAGTATTTAATTGTTCCACAAATCTGTAAAATAGGTTAACAAATATGCCTTTAATACATATATTTTCTTGCTAATGTAACAAAAAAATAATATCTTCTTGCTAATGTGTTGATTAGTATTAGTGCTCGTATTATTTTATGTATGACATTATTTTTATATTGCTAACGTAACAAAAAATAAAATAATCTTGCTAAGGTGTTGATTAGTATTAGTACTGGTATTATTTTATGTATGACATTATTTTTAATTTGAGACATTTTTTTTTCCGTCAAGTAGCCAGGTTGTTAGAATGTGCGGTATTCGTGGTTCGAATCCCGATCCCTGTATATAACAATGTATTATCTCTGCCAACTGAGCTATGTTCATGGAGACATTACTACAACAAGGGAAAACTCAATCTTTTAAGGGTCCAGATTGATCTTACAATGTCTAGATGTTGAGTATCATCGTCCATCAAACGTCTCAAATGGAAGCAATGAGGGTGGAAAATGTTGAGTATCATGGTCCATCAAACATCTCAAATGGAAGCGTCTGGTTTACCCATATGAAGCTAAAAAAAGACAACAATGTGAGAATCATGTTCTTAATATTTGGTCAATACAGTTCTAAAGAACCAATCGAGTTGGATGCTTCCATGGTCAGATATTTTGAAGATTTTCAGAAAAGTTTAATCCGGCTCATGACTACGTAGAAATCAAGACATGCATGAATAGATCACATGAAGATTTAAGCTTGGGTGATCCATGACCTTTTATGTGTGTTTTATCATGTTGTTTTACGGTGTTGGATTATGTTTGTTAATTTATTATGTCGTCAAATTTGTGTGTTTAGGCAAAGCATAATAAGGGGATACTAGGGTTCAGTATCGTATTCTAGTGTGTTTAGACTGATTATTGGATGCCTTGAGAATGCTTTCAAGGTTGCTATTTATAGTAGTCTGAGGGTTGGATAAACCCTCTATTTTAGGCGTTTAGTTATGGGTATAAGGATGCTTATACAGGGATAAGGATGGTTATTTAGGTATTTTATCCGGCTCTAGAATGTACTCATAGGCGTCGCCTTGTGTGCTCGGGCCCTCTGGGAGGGTGCTTTCTCTATTTTCAGCCCTTATGAAAGGCCTTGTGTCCTTTATCCGGGTTTTCCCAGTCCACAAGCCTCCCAAGCACGAGCCTTGGGACTAGGCGAAATGTTTTGAGTCTGAATACGAGGCGTATTGTTATGTGTTCCTTTGTTCTGGCTCGTTCCAACTCATCTATGCTCTTTGAGGGGTGTCTGGGTTTTGTTTCTGGGTTTTCCCGGCCCATAAGCCCCCAAGCAGGTGGCTTGGTACGAGGCGAGGTGATTTAAGAGTTTTTCAACTTCAAGCGGGTGTTCCCTTTACTATATGAGTCGGCGTGATGATATGATGCCATATCTGATCTGACGGTCGAATTTCGCTCTTTTCATTTCCACTGATGTGTTGCTATCTCGAGGTTATTTCCGTACACTTCCCTGTTAGTAATCATGCAAGCAGCCACCTCCTTGGAACTTTTGACAAACCCTTGCTGAAATCTTTGTTACCGAACTGGTAAAATTTCAAGAAAATTAAATTCATTAAAATCAAACAAGTTCAGATGCATTACAAAATTGGGGACTTATACAATATTATTCAATACACTCTTCAAATATGAATCGATACAAAAGGGAACAACAGAAACAAATAACAAAGCCGGGAAAAGGATGGGTTGCCTCCCATCAAGCACTTTATTTTATGTCATTGAGCTTGACGCTTCAACCATTGTTAGGGTGGAAAAATGATAGAAAAAAATATGGCATCATTCTTCTTCCTCTTGTTTGGTAGGAATTCTATGAACTTCATACAAAGAAGCATATGCTCCCATGCTCCAGTTGCTAAATCTTTGTCATTTGAGCTCTCCCACCTTAAAGAAGGACATGTATCCATTTGCACATGAGTTAGTTCTTCAAACCCTATTTGTTGAGACTTCAGGTAGAGACCAACATTCATCACTTGTGGATTGTCTTCCACCACAGTAGCCTGACACTCGGTCTCCATCTCAACCAAATTCTTCTGAGACTCATATGCTTTCTCAACAAGATCACCACACTGAACTTCAAATTTCTTAAATGAAACTTGATTTGACATCAAAAAATCATCTAAAATATTTTGAAGTTGAGTATTGTAATCGATGTTGAGTGCCTCTTTATTCCCTTTACAATCACTACCCTGATACTTTTCCTCATAAAGATCAAATTTCACATTTAATCTTGCGAGTTTATAGTCCCAATGTCTTATCTTCCAAGATAGCAGATATTTTTCATACAACAGCGTAGCAATTTCTTCTGTGTCATAAAGGTCAGACTTGTCTATCATAGCTAAACATGAAGGTATCAAATCATTAAAAAAAAAAAAAAAAATCAATTTTTTTTTTCAATATATAAACAAAAATATAAATGACAGAAATCGTAAATAATAACGAAATTGCCTCGTTGAAATAATTTAACAGTCCCCAGCAACGGCGCCAAAAACTTGATAAATATTTGGCAAGTGTACCAAATTCAATCGAAGTAATAAATAATTCGTATCCACGAGGACTGTTGTTAACTTCTACTCAACAAGTTCATTATTAAAAAGGATGTATTAAATTCAATGGTGCCCTAGGCAGTTGAGTTGATTTTTGTAACATAAATTGATTAAAAACAATAAAAGATTGGTTTTAGAAAATTAGAGAGAAGTATGGTTAAGACCATTGAATCCTCCGAAGTTTTCTTATGGTAATTTGCACTCCTAATTCAAGCAATGATAATCTAGTTTAACGACAGATTAACAAAGTAATTCTACCTAATCTCTTAAACCTAGAATTCTCCCCGCAAGTAACAACCCTTAATCTCTTAAGTGAATTAGAAACCATTGGAGGTTTTAACAATACGTTAATCCTTATATCATAACCTAATAATGATCTATCTCTAACTTGATTACTTATGTTAAACCTATTACCTTGATCAAAGTCAAAAGCCAAGGTTAGTAGTCATTCAATCTCTAAGATCAATTTGCATATTCATAAAGTTAGGGCTAGTTGTTGATGATAAAGATACAAAAAGCGTTGAACACAAAGTAATATGAATAAAAACTAGACTTTCATTGATATTCAAAGGAGTTCAACAAATTAGGGTTCCTATAGGATTACATCAGATTCATCTAAGTCTCAACCACAAAGAGATTAGTTACTCATCGCTAAAGTACAAGATAACTAACATAAAAACAATGATTCATACATGTATTGGATGATTGTGTAACACCCCGTTTTCCCAACTTGAAAATTTCTCATAAAAATCAGAGTAAAACACCTTAAACGGAATGTCACACTTCTTAAAAATCATAAACGGAAATAATTAACTAATTTTCCTTCAAAGTTCAATCAACATAATATTCAAAACTTCGCAGCGGAATTTATTTAAACATCTAAAATAGTCTTTGGCACGAAGGCCTCATCATAACATCTCATAAAAATCCAATTAACAACTTAATCATGTATATTCATAAGCAATACGTAAGAAATAGAAAATAGCCACAAAGTTCCCATCCCGTTACGTATCAGAGCACCTAAAGACACAGTGAGAGATAGCCACTCACGACAGCAATCAACAACTACTTATTCTCGATCACCTGCAAGTTACTCATACAAAGAGCAATATTTCCAAGCAGAAGGGGTGAGATTTCACATTCAATAATAATAAGCATATAATTCATCAAAGCATTTAACAACTTAAACTTCATCAATTAATAACATTAAATTTTCTTATAATATTTCATTAGTAACTCAATCAACTTCTAATCATTATTAACTTCATATTCATCGCATTATATACATCATCATATAACACATAAACAACACAACATAATCATCATCTTATAACAACATAATCAACACAACATAAATATTCCATGGTTTGTCATCAACAACAACTTCAACGATTCGACGACGACAATGTCAACCTGACAATACAGCTACGTGAGAGTGCACCACCTCTTATAATACGACAACGTAAGAGTACACCACCTCTTATAAAACGACAACGTAAGAGTACACCACCTCTTATAGAACAACAACGTAAAGAGTACACCACCTCTCACAAAACACCTGAACATAAACAGTCACCAACAACAACTTCAATTACGACTTCAACAACTTAGACAATATCAACAACTTAAGACAACAACTTACAACTTAACGACTTTGACAACAACTTACAACTTTATCGACATCGACAACAACTTACAACTTTAACGACATGGACAAATACACATCTTTAAATAACTCATCTTTATATAGCACATCTTTGTATAACACGTCTTTAAATCTCACATCTTTATATAACACATCTTTAAATCACACATCTTCAAATAGCACATATTTATATAATACATCTTTAAATCACACATCTTCAAATAACATATCTTTAAATCATTCATCTTTATTCATCATATAATACCTCATCAATTCAATTTATAATTTTAAATCCTGTTATATTCAATATCACGATGCTACCATAGTTCAACATGATATCTAGTATCACAATTCTAGTCCTAAAATATATACATATGAGTAGAGCCATTGAATACCACTAATCAAATACAATACCCAGTAAATAACAAAGATCACGTAAATCGAAACAATTCATAAAGGTCACGTAATTCATATATATATATATATATATATTCTCATTGAAGTCTCTAGTCCAAATGAATATGCATAAAACAAATAATAGCTACATAATGTTTTTCGAATTAAAAATTGAATTCCGTTATTGAAAACAACGAAGGTTCACGCAGACAAATTGATGTGCTAAAACCGATCACAAGCTCTTACCGATCCATATTCAAAATTAAAGCAAATAATTATAAAGGATGGACAAGCACACAAAATTCAAGTATACTATTAAAATATCAAAATATAATTATAGCAGCACAAAAGAACACAATTTAATCATAGATTCATCAAAGGGAATAAGAAAACAATAAAATTGACAACCCTTCACTACCTATATGTTCATACAACCCTAATCTCTATAACATCAAAACTAACAACAACTATAAAGGTTAAACCCTTTTTCGGAATTATACAACTATTATTAGAGAAAGTTAGTCCCACCCTTACCTTAGTATTGATGATCAGCAGTCTCTCTCCCTCTTGATTCTCTTCTTCTCTTGTTTTCTCCTTTTTCTCCAAAGAGCAGTTTCACGTAAAAACTTTTCTAAACCCAGTTTTCTCCTTATATCTCTCCTCAATCCACTTTATCTTATTTCCTCTATTTCCACTAAACTCTTCTAAATTCCAAAACAGCCTCACATCTCAATATTTATTTTATTTTCAAATCTTATTCTACTAAATAATAAAACCAAGTCTTTAAATAAAATATCAACACATCACATAATCATATAAAATCACATAAATCATCAAAGTGGACTCTAAACTCTATAAAATAATTAAATAATTAAAGAGGGCGTTACAGATTGACTATGAGTTTTGATGGTTGCCCATCAGATCTGCAAAGCTTCTACTCCAAAACATGCCTTAGGTCTCAAAATTCGTGAACCCTTATTTAGAAAACGGACTTTTCAATATATAGGCCTGTCAAAATCGATCACCGAGCTCCAAAATTCGGTGCCCGAACCTCCTTAAATCGTAAATAAAAAAAATGCGTGCTAAGTCTGTGAAATTTGCAGCCCAAATGTGAGAATTCGGGGCCCAAAAAATGTCGAACCCAACTGGTTCAAATCAGCTCTAAATCGGCAACCGAATGTGAGTATTCGGTGCCCGAATTGCTTCTTTGTGATTTCCTATTTTCTGCACTTTTTGACCTTGCAGCTCCCAGAATTACAATGAATTTGACATAAAAACTGCAAAAAAAAAATATCTAAGAAAAGAGAGATGACATCATGTGCTACCCTAGATATATATTGATGAAAAAGAAAAAAGTACAAAAAGGAAAGGGAGACTAGAACCAAACCCCTTTCAAGTTTAACTGAATCTGAAATTGGAAAGACCAAGCTTGAATTGGATAAAATATGAATTGAATAAATAGATAAACAATTTTGAAAACATATATGGGTAAAAATAAACATAGTAGATTGATAAAAATTAGCACTATACAAATACAAATAAAATTAAAAAATAATTAATAAAAATTTCAACATTCATTTAGAAAGTATATGGGAAAAAATAAACAAAATAGATGATAAAAATTAGAACTACATAAATATAAATAAAATTAAAATGATTAATTAAAATTTCAAAAATTATAAATGTATTCTCTAAATAAGTTTCATGAAAATTTTGTATGAAAATTGATATATTTATACTTGTAAAAAATAATTAAATTTTTTACGGTAGTTATTTACTAACTTAATTTTAAAATTTAAAATTGACAATTATAACTACAATATATTTAAAACAAATAGCAAAACAATTATATATATTTTTTTCAGGAATTATAATTTATTTATTGAAAATAAATTTTGTGTAATAATTTCAGGTTAAAATTCGAAAAAATGAAAATAGTTTAATCAATATGATAATAACTTTACCAAACCGCTTTTCTTTCACATTTCTTATCTTCGGTAAAAATAAATTAATCAAAATGCCACAAGAGATAAAACCTCCACTCGAATCCGAATGTAATTTTTTCTAAGATATTGGTAAAATATTAAAATATTATGTCAGCTTCATCTCTTTTTGTCTGTGAAGCCCGGATACGAGATACGATACGGATACAATACTGCACCGATACGGAAAAATTTCAAAAATCAAGATACGATACGGCTGGGATACGTTAATAAAAAAAATTATATAATTAAATGTACAATATAATTATAACCATTTTTTTAATATGCAAATATATTAACAAACACAAGAAACCAGACTCGTAGCATATTAACATAAATATAAATAATATTGACGATTAAGAGAGTGTTCATTAGTCAATTACATACGCAACATCGCAATATATACAAAAAGAGCACTATCAGTGCTATACATCAATGCTACACTATATCCAAAAGGAACTTGTTAGTGCTATACTATATCGATCCAAAAAAGAAGCACTATATCCAAAAAAGAACACATCAGTACTAAGAGTTAACACTAACAAGTAACTAACGTTTACATCTCCTCTCCTCCATTCCCATCATCAAGATACAAATCAGCTTCCAAATCCGGTTCATCCAAAGACAGCTCTGCTGACTCAATTCCAACACCATCAAGCGGTTCATGCGCATCTCCACTAATGTCCCACATTCTTGACTGTCCTTTCTTATATCCATCTTCTTTCCTTGACAAGAGTCGAAGATTCGTATGCACAAAAACCAAATCTTCTACCCTTTTTGGATCCATTTTGTTTCTTTTCAAAGAATGGATAAAAGAGAAAGTACTCCAATTTCTCTCACAACATGAGGAAGAACAAGGTTGCACAAGAAGCTTTAACCTAATTTCTCGACGGTGGCCAAAGTGGACAGCGACCACTTTGGAAGAAAAAGTTGAAACCCTAATTTCTTAGAAAGGAAAAGATGCAATTGTTTGTGTGGTGTGGATCGTACTGGCTCCAAAGAGAGATAAAGGCTCCAAAGAGAGATAAAGGATATGTATATATATTATAGTAATATAATGTTTTTATTCTTATTTTTTACAAAAAAAAAAAAAAACAGAAATCAAAATAATATAAAAAACACAAGTATCCGTGCGTATCGGGATGTATCGGAAAGTATCAGATAATTATATTTTAAAAAAATAAAATTTAATATTTGGATACTCTCCGGATACGTATCGGGAAGTATCAGACAGTTATCGGTGCAGGATACGCAGGAGATACGGTACATCATCTATTTTGAAGTATCGGGGCTTCACAGCTTTTCGTGTGTTGGTCATTGAATTTTCAAAACAACCCTTTTTCAATATTTAGCATGTCGGCGATAGCCTATGTTATCTTTGAAGAATATATATTCCTTGTCTTTGTAGAACCGATTGTGGACTCGCATTGCCTAGTTGAGAACTAGGATTACCATTTCCATTAATTTTCAGTAATATGCTAACACCTCATGTTAGTGGTTGTAAAAAACTGGTAAGACAAAAATACAAGATAGATTACCAAAAATAAAGTTATATACGTCAAACAATCATTATTTAATATTTCAATACTTTGTATTCCACAAATGTTATCAAAGCCAAATTTGAATAACATATTGTAACATTATTCAAGAACCACAAATTGAAACTTGTAATATCCTAATTTAACAACACATTTGAGATAATAAGAATAATCTGAGCAATTTGGTTGACACACTCAACATCTTTTGGAAGCAAAGAAGTATCGTTGTCTGGAGATGAGTCCTTTGAAAGGCATTCATCAACAGCAGTCATGACAGAGGTTATATGCATATTCACACCATTGTAATCAGAATCTTTCAAGACTTTTTGAGCTTCCTCAACCTCGCCAAGTGCGCCATCATCCATTCCAAAACGAGACAAACAATTCTTGTAACGGTTTTGTTTCAGAGAATCACTGCCACTTTGCGCGGCTAGTTTTGTGATTAAACTGATTGTATTGGACACATTGGTACGAAGCACGTCAATGGTGTATGATGCAAGGCTAACGAGGTCTTTTCCTGCACCACCGGGCTTTGATTCGAGAATAGTTGAACAAAAAGAAGGGTTTGTGGCTTTCTTACAAATCTCTTGCACATTGACAACATTAGTGGCATAAGAAGATGCAACACATGCAAGAAACACAACCATTATAGATAAGAAACGAACCATATTGTATTTTTAATTCTTTCTTGATTCTCCAATTGTAAGATTGTGATTTCCTTTGTTTTGCTCCTTAGCTGCTTTATATAGATTTCAACAATTGAAAACAACACAATCAAATAAATATGTTCAAAGAACAAATAGTTGTAATATTGTTATGTCATTTAATGGTTGTGTTAGCAAAACACATGACAACGGAAGATTATATTTGATCAAGGCTCTCATTTCCATTCATTTTTCCACTCTTTTCTCCCCTTTTCTCTCTTACCCTCCCACGGCTCTCCCTCTTTTCCTCTTAACCTTCACAAATTCATTGGCTAAATTAGCTCTTTAGGAACATGCAATCATTAATCAATTATAATTCATAAATAAGCTTTAAAATACTAAATTTAGTTAGGAACACGGTATACAATAAAAGTATGGAGATAATCTAATTGGATAATCTCTTAGATGGGTTACAATGACAACAATTACTTCATATGAGTGACAAAAAAAGTATATCATTTCCTGCATTGTTAATTTCCATCGTTCTCTTGACATTCTAGTAGATCACATATATCTCTTATAGACAAAGTAGTACTTAAAAATTAGTCACATAATATATTCATTAGTTTATCGGACCATCTTACTTTGATTTGATGTCTTTGATGAAAATCAATCATTCGCTATTTTTAGAGTCTTTTTATGATATTTTTGAGTTCACAAGCAAGATTAAGCAGAAAGAAAAGCAAGAAAAACTGAAGAAACTGAAAAAAGGGGATCGTGTCACGATTATTGAAAAACGTGTCACGATTTGGAGCTCTCAAGAAAAATGCATTTGACATTGGTGAAAACGTGTTACGATGGCAAAAACGTGACACGATTATGGAAACCCTAATTTGGGTGGTTTGTTACACAAGAAGAAACGTGCCACGATTTACTTAAATCGTGCCACGATTTTAGGTGCAGTTGTTGCCTATTTAAGCTGAAGACTATTATGAAAACAAGGGTTACGAATTGAGAAGAGCAAAATGCGATTTTGAGATTACAAGACGGCTAGGAGGGAGATTTCTTCATCCTTTTACCTGTTCATGTATGTATTGATCCCATTATTGATTATGCTATTTGTAAACTCGATTATGAGTAGCTAAATCTCTTAGAGATTAGGTCTGAGATGATTCTTTGTAACTCTAATTGAACTATGTTGCTGTGAAACTCTATTTATTGTGAATGACAATATAGTTTTTATTCAATTCAATTGTTCTTAATGCTTTTTATATCCTGATCAAATATAAACATGATTTAGTGAGAATGAATGACTACTGACCATAGCTTTCTACTTAGACAGAATTGAATTGTTCTAATAAACAGGGTTAGTCTAGGAATAGATAATTGTTTGTTAGTGATATTAGGTTAACGTTCTTAAACCTTCAAAGATTATTACACCACCTAAGGAATTAGGGGTTGTAGTTTGAGAAGAGGGTCCTAAGTCAAGGGATTGATTAGGACTATTTTGTCGACTATCGTGGAACTAGAAAATCATTCATAAGAATAGGTGCAGTATACCAATTAGGGGAACATAGATCATGATTCGAAAGACCTGGTCTCATCTCTCTTCATATTTTCTAACCAAATCTATATTTTCTAATCGAATCTTTATTTTATGTTATTTAATTTTATGCAATCAAATTAAATCTAAACAAAATAATTTATATATCCTAAATATTTACTTTATTGCTAAATTGAGATTAACATAGTCCTCGTGGATACAAACTTATTTTATTATTTCGATACATTTTTAGTACACTTGCTAAAAGTCTATCAAGTTTTTGGCGCCGCTGCCAGGGACTGTTAAATCATTTAAACTTGGCAATTTTGTTTTTATTTAGGATTTTTGTCATTTATATTGAAAAAAAAATTGAAAAAAAAAATTATGATTTATACTCTTCGAATATATTTTTTTTGTGTTGTGCTACTGAAAGGTTTCTCTGAGTTTTGTAGTAATATGGGATAGTCGATCACTGGTGGATTCTGAAGAGATTGAAATCCTACGTTATGAAAAATGGATGACATCTCTACATATAAAGGATTTGGAAACAAGATTAAATATGTGTTGCGATTTTTGTGGAGGTTATCATGTAGTACCATTTGCGAGGAGCAATACATAGTTAAAGAAAAAGAGCAGGAAGTGGTGATTACAATACTCAATTTAAAAATATTCTAGATGATTTCTTGATGTCAAATCAAGTTTCATTTGAAAAGTTTGAGGTTCAGTGTAGTGATCTTGTTGAGAAAGCATATGAGTCTCAGAAGAAGTTGGTTCAGATGGAGACTAATTGCCAAGATATTGTGGTGGAAGAAAATCCACAGGTAAAGAGTATTGTCTTTTTCTGAAGTTTCAACCAACGGGGGTTAAAGAAATAACTCGTGTGCAAATGGATGCATGTCCTTCTCTGGGAGAGCTTAAATTCCAAAGGATTAATAGTGAGTGCATGGGAGTATCTGATTCTTTATGCCAAGTTCATGGAATTCCTACCAAACAAGAGGAAGAAGAAGGATGGTATATTCTTTCTATCATTTTTGCAACCCTAACAGTGGTTGAAGTGTCAAACTCAATGACGTAAAAGAAAGTGTTTGGTGGGAGGCAACCCATCCTTTTTATTATGTCTTTATTTTCAGTATTTTATTTCTATTCTTGAGTCAAATATTTTTTTCTTTAATTTTCATTTTGGATTAACTCAGTTGTATCCCCCGGTTATGTGATTGAATCTGAACTTGTTTATTATTGATGAATTTGCTTGTTTGTTGACTTTTCCAGTTTAGTAACAAATATGTGTTCAAGTGGTATTCCAAAAGTTCAAAAGGAGGAGTGACTTGTGATTTAAAGATGAAGTGTACGGCAGTTAAAGATAGGCAGTCACAACTTCCAAATATCATAACTGTAATGTTCATGGCCAAATTTTATTTTTTCGATTTACTTATAAAGAGTGTTCCATGCATTTACATTTCTAGAACTTGCAATTTTTCTCTACTATCGATTGATTTTTGTCATTAGCACACTGAGGCAAAAGTGCTTGGTCCTGTGAGCCTTTTTGAAGCCTACCCTGTTATTATTTGAAATATTATCCTTTTTTAGCCAATTTGAGCCGGTAGGTTTAGATCTTTTTGTTCGGTGACAAACTACATTACAAGCTTAGAGACTTTTAGGATTTATCCCTTATTGTTTTTTCTGAGTTAGGCATTGTAGATTGTTGCTAAATATTAAGTTTGGGGTTGCTATTGGAATTTGCAACCAACTAAGTTTGGGGTGGGGGTACTAGAGAACAAAGAAAAAGAAAAAAAAAAAAGAACATTCTCATGAAAACGATATGCCAAAATGGTGTATTAAAAAAAAAAGAATGAAAAAGGGACAAGACATTGAAAAACCGAGTAACTTCAAACTTGATTGTCCCAATTGTTATAAATAATCTCTAGTACCCTTGCAAGAATTGTTATTCCAAAAGGTGAATGAATGATGGATTGAATTTTGTGCTTAACTTTCGTAGGAATGCCTAACTCAAATTTTGTGTAGCCTACTTATCCAAATATTATCCCACCTTCACCTAAGCCCCGTTATAACCCTTTAATACCTCAAAGTGTGCATCGACATTGATTTTGATTGACGTTTAGAAACTTTTCAAGCGTACGGTAATATGTAGATTGCATGTCGACTGTGTGTGAACCCTTTCATATTGTTAAGTGTAACACCCCACAAAATCTAACACTTAATACTATCACATAACATCATCAACCAGGGACGGAGCCAGGAATTTCAACTAGTGGAGGCACTATATATATATATTTTACATAGTAGGAATATATATATTAACAACAAAGTGCCAAAATACTAAGAACAAAAAACACAAATAAACACCTAAAATACTAGTAGGCCGCTGGAATATATAGCAGGAAAACACAACAGCACTGCAGCAAAAGACAAAAAGAAAAACCTGCAATATATAGTAGGAAAAGAGCACCCCTGCCTAAGCTCCAAAACCACAAAAACAACAAAGGCCATCACCAAACCAAAACCCAGCTGCCAACAACAATTACAATTGTCCTCTACGACTTGTCATATTTTGGAAATATCGAATGATTTTCTCATTTTCAATCTCAATAAAAATCTCTCTCTCTATATAAGTAACTAGACAATCATTTAACCATTGATCACCCATTCGATTTCGCAACTGAGTCTTGATAATCTTCATAGCTGAGAAAGCTCTTTCAGCTGTTGCAGTTGCCACAGGTAGTATCAAAGATAACTGTAAAAGCAAATATACCAACGGATACACAATATGTCTCCTTGTCTCCACCATCTTTATACTCAAATCACCAATCCCCTCTAATTCATAAAATGCATCTTCAGAGCATACATCTACAATATAATTTTCAAGTTGAGAATCTAGTTCCAAAAGTTGAACAGGAGAAAATTCTGAAGGATAAAATTCAGCTAAACGAATCAAATTCTTCTTATCAAATGCAGAAAAACTATCTCTTGGGTTTAAACAAGCTACACAAAGAAGCAACTCAGTATTCACTTCTGAAAAATGATTATTCAACTCTTGAAGTTGTCGATCAATCACTTGATAGAAGAATTGAACTTGAAAGTAATGTAAGTTAGAAACTTTCTCTGAGTTGCGTTTTGACTTTTTAAATGTTTGATAGGTATCATCCATATTTGGGATGACAACTTCATGATGTTCACAAAACAATGAAACTTCATTGAACAAAGAATCCCAACCACTATCCCTTATAGTTTGTAACTTTTGTTTGGACATTTTGACTAATTTCATGGCATTAACAATATCTTGATCACTTCTTTGTAGTGCTTGAGATAACTCATGAGTAATTGACAAAACTTTTTTCATCAAGTGCAAGATGAAAATAAATTCAAAAGATTGCATACATTTCAAAAAAAGTTTTGCGTCACCTCTTTGCTCCGAGCTTGTTCCATCTTCCTCGATCATGTCAAGCACATCAATCATAGAAGAGAATAAAGAAACTACCTCTATGTTCTTTAAGATGTGATCTCATGAGATAACAACATAAGCAATATGCTGCATCTTCCTTTTGACTATATTCCAACCAACCGCCATATTTTGAATACCATTCCAAATTAAACTTACTAGAGGAATCTCCAAATTTTGTAAGTGGAAAATTAATCTCTCTTGGTTGACAAGGGCCCTTTTGAAAATAGTATCTCCTAATTTTTTCTCTATCACTTGGATGATAATCTAAAAGTCTTGGCCTCAACCTAGGATCACTAGGAAGCCTTCCCAAATCCAATTCTAACCATCTTTTTTTCAAAGGTGGACCCAATTGTATACTTTCACATTCATCAAGTGTTTGAGGATTAGGATTAGAAGTTGATGATTGTTCTGATTCTGAAATTGGTTTGTAAAATCTCTTCATTGAATGTTTACTGCTACAAATTACAAGTATATTGATCAGAGCAGAATCAATTTATAATTCTAAAAACACTACTTTTTTTATAAGTTATAACTACCCTATAAACACTACTCATGAGTACATAAAAATCATAGGAAATCAATCATAAAAAGAACATAAAAACATCAACACAGACACTTAAAGCAATAAAATAGTAGTAAAGTTTAAGATTGTTGAATAATCTCAAATAATCACTTATCAAACCCTAACAATAAAGTTTACACAATCAACATAAATTCAATATCAACAAGGTAATAATAGATGTTAACTCTCATTACAATAATAAACAAACAAAACAAATAAGTTTAAAATCATAAAAATAAGGAAGAGAGTGTACCTCTTAGATCACCATGAATGGAGGAAGAGAGAAAAAAAAAAAAAAAGGAATGAGAAGATTAGAGACACAAGAAACAAGGAAGAGGAAGTTTTATTTTAAAACAAGGATGTGGATGTGGTTGATTTTTTGATGTGGTTGAAACAGAGAGGGAGTTTGTTTGTTCACTGTGAGAAAGAAAGAAAGAAACCGTGATTGTAAATTGTGGATGGCGGGACCTGTGTTGTGTTGGTGTAAATCAGAATTGTGTTAGCTGGGCCTTGGGATTGGGCAGTTGGGCTACTGGGTGGGATTGTTTGATATTTTAGAAATTGCTAGCAGTAGTGGGTGGGGTGTTATTAGCAGTATATGTATATGTATAAAAAAAAAAAATAGAGAAGTTTGTGCAGGCAGGAGCCCCCACAATCATGTGAGTGGCTCCGCCCCTGTCATCAACTCTATTTGCATGTTAAAGATGTCAACGATAAAATAGTACCTGTAAGTCAAAGATTTTGCAAGCATTACTAGATGAATTACTATTGATCATTAATCAGTAATTAACAATTTAAAAATGAATCAAACATTAAGATCAAAATTAATTTTTTCAAAAAAGTCAGTTCTCTAACTGAACCATAGAAACTTCCAATAAAATAATAGACTCTTGATTACTAGCTCCACTAGGAAAAGTGGTGGGTCTCCTCCCTTTACTTTGCTCTTGACAACTTTTTTGCTTTATCAATACGGGAAATTGTCGGGAAATTGCTCCATGTTGTTACGATAATTTCTTTCATGACACTAGATACTCCAAAGTAATTTAAGTTCACACTCTACAATTTATATTCATCACCACCAACAAAAGCGTGTCTTTCTCCCACATTTATCATTTGACTCTAGATACTGTAAACTCTGCAATTCATAATCATCAAACCAATTCATTCACACATCATGGCTTCCCTCACAGATCAATTCAAGTACGATGTTTTTCTCAGCTTTCGAGGTGAGGATACTCGCTACGGTTTCACTGGCAATCTCAAGAAAGCTCTAGATGACAAAGGAGTTCGAACTTTCATGGATGACAAGGAGATTAAAAAAGGCGAAGAAATCACACCATCACTTCTCAAAGCAATTGAAGACTCCAAGATGGCCATCGTTGTCCTCTCTAAGAATTATGCTTCTTCCTCCTTTTGCTTACAAGAGCTTTCAAAGATCCTTGATACGATGAAAGATAAGGTGGTGGATCGTTCCGTTTTGCCGGTTTTTTATAAGGTGGATCCTTCTGATGCAAGAAAGTTGAAAAGCAGCTATGGAGAAGCACTGGCTCAACATGAGAAAAGGTCAAATAGTAACATGGATTTGTTGCAGAAATGGAAGAATGCTCTAAACCAAGTTTCTAATTTATCCGGCTTTCATTACAAGAAAGGGTATGTTCCTATCTTTTCTTTTCATTTGTCTAGTGGAATATAATAAACAAGAGTATTTTTTTAGATAGACAAAATGATAGTAGTTAATGAAAAGTCATAAATAGTTAATAACTAGATATTAACCCGCGCGTTGCGTGAAAAATTTGACAGAAAAGTGATAAATAAAAAAAGGAAGATGCACCGGTTAACATGACCCATAAAAAATTGTCATGTAGTACATATATCAGAATTACTATCTAAGAAATATCAGATATAAAAATATAGTAGTTCCTAATTCAATTGTATTTGAATGTTTTAGATCTAATTGAATCAAACTTGTTTGTATATGCTGTTTTCAAAGTGTGCAATTTTTAATTATGAATATATTGAATTCTGAAATAGTAGTATTAAAAGAAGAGTTCCATACAGAAAATTGGGCATGTGCACTTGAATGACTACTTTTCTCTTATTGGATAGGGATGGGTACGAGCATGAGTTTATTGGAAAGATTGTTGAACAAATCTTAAGAAATACAAAACCCGTTGCATTACCTGTTGGTGATTACCTAGTTGGACTGGAGCACCAAAAGCAACATGTGACTTCGCTTTTGAATGTTGGGTCTGATGATACTGTCCACATGGTAGGGATCCATGGGATTGGTGGAATAGGGAAAACTACTCTTGCTCTAGAAGTTTATAATTCAGTTGTCTGTCTATTTCAAGGTTCCTGTTTTCTTGAAAAAGTTAGAGAAAATTCTGAGAAAAATGGGTTGATATATCTCCAAAAGATCCTTCTGTCTCAAATTCTTGGAGAGAAGGACATGGAGTTAACAAGTGTTGGACAAGGAATGTCAATATTACAACAAAGGCTCCGCCAAAAGAAGGTTCTTTTGCTTCTAGACGATGTTGACAATTTGGAGCAATTAGAGGCCGTTGCTGGAAGATCTGTTTGGTTTGGACAAGGCAGCAGAGTCATCATTACGACTCGAGACAAAAGGTTACTAACAAGGCATGAGGTTGAAAGAACATACGAAGTGAAGGGATTGAATGATAAAGATGCTTTTGAATTGGTGGGATGCAAAGCTTTAAAAAACAAATATAGTCCAAGCTATAAAGATATGTTATTAGTTGAAAATTATGGAAGACAATTAGTGGATGTGAACGACCAAGTTTATTCAGGTTACACGCATGTTTTAAAACGTGCCGTAGCATATGCTTCTGGCCTTCCACTAGCTTTGGAAGTCATAGGTTCTCACTTTTTTAATAAGACAGTAGAGCAATGTGAATGTGCACTAGATCGTTATGAAAGAGTTCCTCATAAAAAGATCCAAACAACACTACAACTGAGCTTTGATGCTTTGCAGGAAGAAGAGAAGTCTGTTTTTCTTGATATTGCTTGTTGCTTCAAAGGATGGAAATTGACAAGGGTCGAAGAAATACTTCATGCTCATCATGGTGATATCATGAATGATCACATTAATGTGTTAGCAGAAAAATCTCTCATAAAAATAAGTGAGTCTGGTAATGTGACATTACATGATTTGGTAGAGGATATGGGGAAAGAAATAGTTAGACAAGAATCACCGGAAAATCCTGGAAAACGTAGTAGGTTATGGTCCTCTAAAGATTTAATTCAAGTTTTAGAAGAAAATACTGTGAGTAATAATGATATTGATGGTTTGGCTTTTCGTCTTTTTATTTGATTACTATTGCTAATGCTGAAGTTACCTGTTTGAGTTTCTGCATTATTAATGTTATTAATTGTCGTAATATCACAAATTTTCATCTCGATGTGAATTTAATTTATATGCACGGTTGTGTAACTTTTTTACGTATATACGTAATGATACGTCGCCACGTAATTTAATGAATTAAAAACTCATGACTTATCATATCTCATTAATTGATGTTGCAACTTTTTAACACTAAAAAGTTTGATAAGTTAAACTTTTAATAATATTTAACGATCTTTAAATATTGTTATATAGTTCTACCATATATTCTGCTTATTTGTCGTTTTTTTATTACAGGGAACAAGTAAAATTGAAATCATACATTTGGATTGTTCTATTAGAGTAGAATGGGATGAAGAAGCTTTCAAGAAGATGGAAAATCTCAAAACACTAATTTTTAGTAAAGATGTTTCTTTTTCTAAAAATCCCAAACATCTTCCAAATAGTCTAAGAGTGTTGGAATGTCGCTATCGCAAGTATCCTTCATCAAATTTCCATGTGCAAGATGAAAAATGCCATTTTTTCAGTCACCATACATCAAATCCATTTGAGTGGAAGGGCTTATTCAGAAAGGCAAGTGTAACATATTTATATCTCTGATCTTATATTTATAAATCCGTTTTTGATATTATTCATATATTTCTTATTTATTGGCATGTTTTTCTATTTCCATTTTTCTTTTTGCAGAAGTTCAAGAATATGAGAATTTTAAATCTTCAGCATAGTGAAGGTTTAGCAGAAATACCTGATATATCTGATCTTTCAAATTTAGAAGAATTTTCAATTCAAGATTGTGAGGAACTAATTACAATTGATAACTCGGTTGGTTTTTTGCGTAAACTTAAAACCATGAGTATTAGAGGTTGCCATGAGTTAAGGAGACTTCCACCTCTCAAGTTGGATTCGCTAGAAAAACTTGACCTTTCAAATTGTTATATGCTCGAGAGTTTTTCAAGTGTGGCGGATGGGTTGTTGGATAAACTTAAATTCTTGAATATTGAATACTGCATCATGCTTAGGAGTATTCCACGGCTCACGTTGACTTCTTTAGAACATTTCAATATTTCATGTTGTTATAGTCTTGAGAGTTTACCAGAAATATTGGAAGATCTGAGAAATATACCAGGACTTCGCTTGGATAAAACTTCCATAAAAGAATTGCCGTCTCCATGTAATTGTGAATATTTTAGGTCACCAAATATAGCTGATGTGAAGCCAAAACTGGTTGAATTTGCCATCCATAATGAAGAAAGAGTACTCCTGCAATCTTCAAATGTAAAGTATATTTGTGTGGGAAACTGCAAACTTTCATATGAAAATCTGTCAAAAATTCTCATCTTGTTTTCTAATGTGCAAGAATTACACCTAACTAACTATCAATTCAAAGTTCTTCCTAATTGTATCGAAGAATGTCATTTTTTATGGAAACTCGTCTTGGATGATTGTAAGGAACTTCAGGAAATTAAAGGGATTCCTCCACGCTTAAGAATGTTATCTGCACTAAACTGCAAGTCATTGACTTCGTCGTGCAAAAGCAAATTACTAAATCAGGTTATGATTCATTTTGTTTTTGTTTGTAATGTATTTTGTATTCTTTTTGATATAGTTAAACTTACTTTAATTATTTTTGACTAACAGGAATTGCACGAGGCTAGAAACACTTGGTTTCGTTTGCCACGGGTGCCAAAGATTCCAGAGTGGTTCGACCACAAATGCTCGGCAGGATTGTCAATTTCTTTTTGGTTTCGTAACAAGTTTCCCTCCATAGTTCTTTGTGTTGTTTCTCCATTGACATTGTGTTTTGGACATCAGGGTGGTGTAAGAGTGATCATTAACGGCAATAGATTTGTCTATACATATAGTTCGGTGATACATTGGAGAGCACAGCCCAATATGTATCATTTGCATCTTTTTCATATGCAAATGGAGAACTTCAATGATAATATGGACAAAGCACTTTTAGAAAATAAGTGGAACCATGCAGAGGTTTATTTTGGTGTCTCTGCATTCATGTATAGTGGAATCCATGTATTGAAAGATAAAAACAACATGGAGGATATTCGATTCACCAACCCAGCGAGTGATGCTAACATTGTGTTACACTCGGAATGTTAAAGTAAGTATATCATTCATTTTACCCAAATAGTCGTAAAATTTTCTTCGTGTAGTGTTGTAAGATGCTAACAAGTTGGCACGTTTTGGCAGAAATATTGAATTTTTGTATATCCAACTCACCAAATATTGAATTTTTGGATGAATCTGTGAAAGAAACTTCAGATTTCTACTGTCAGAAGATTCTCCACATAGGACATAAATCAATTGTATGTCTAACTCCAAGGAAGAAAACCGAACCATTATTACCCATCAATTTCAAGAATCCACAAACCCAGCTTTCCAAAAAAGTATGAACCCTATATTAAATGAACATTTTTTCAATGTTTATAGAAAAAAAATTTGATTTTGATTTTTTTTTTGAATGTTTTGTATTTATTTTGATACAGGTACAATACCTTTGCTGATTTGTGAAGTGATATGAGTTGTGCACTTAGATTGTTTCATCTGCGTTACTGTGTAAAAAGTCTCCAACTTTACAAAATATTTGCATCAAGGTTGAAGTTCTTGCCAAGAGGTAATTGAAAGCAAAAAACACTAGTCATACATTTGACCAAAAGTGTTGGGTTGGTGCTACAACCGTGTATGTGTGAATTCGTTTGTCTGTAAGTGTGTCAGATTTGTCAAATAATGCATATAGCGGCACTATACCGTAGTAGAATTTTAACAAACTGTAAGTTTGAATTTTAGTTCAAAGTGTTGTCAAATAGAGGCTAATGCTATAGCACTGTAGTGTAGCGAAATTTGAAGAAAGTGCTATTTTTTTAGATGCATGATTGACTTCACTAAAGTTCACCGTATGTAGTCTAAGTTTTGATTTACTTTGATTGATTAAGGAAGTGACTGTAGTGTGTGTTTTTTTCAGAAACTTCTCTTATGCTCATCTAGCACAGATGGAGTATATACTTCCCAAAGGTATAGAAATTGAAAAGGTGGTTGTTGTTGATAAGAAGAGCTTGTGTATGAAGCCTGATTTGAAGATCACCTTGGTATTTGACGCTGTTGAAGATCACTCCGACCACATTTCTAAATCCAATCTAAGTGAGTTCTAGAACTTCATCGGTTGCGTCTGCGTTATACATCTGAAAAGTCCAATGTAATACTGTCATTGTTTGGTAACATAGTCAAGGGATTGCAAAATTCAAGATTGCTATTGTGGTGGCATTTAGGTTTTCATTCTCTACATAGTACTCTGTGCTGTGATTTGTGATTCCATATGGTAGGTAGATGGAAGCATGTTATAACTTAGCTGAAAATGTATCGATGGTAATAACAAGGTATTGTATGATATTTAGTTGAAAATATATTGAATCATTGATGATTATGTAAATTTGTTAACTTGATTTTCAAAGATGGACCTGTAAATTTTTTAACAGAACTTTCATCAACTTCCAGTGAAATTGAATTGTCGCTGAACACCTTACATCTTTTAAACGACGCTTTTCTCAGAAGAATGTTGCTAACGAGACTGAGCCAGTTCAGAGCTTTTCATCATCTGAAAACTGTCATCCCATGAATCTGAGAGCCTAGGCAACCAAGAAAGTGAGTGATTGTGTGAGTTTAATGCAGAAAGAGGAAAGCAGTACACAAGATCTCCCCTCCACATTCTGTTAGCCACGCTCCTGATCTGAAACTGGTTATCCGATGCATCCAAACCAGATTCTGGCTCAATATCATTGATAGAACTGGTTAATTTTATTGACTCAATATATTTGGCTCATTCAAAAGAACTTGAATCACAAAAGAGGAACTCCTCCTAAAGATACTGATTAAAACAACATTTAGAAGCATTAACTAAGACCTATAATTATTAAACTTTTAGTTAAGAGAAATAAATTTCATTTCAAGCCATGTTAAGAAGACATTGAACATGTGCTTTCATTCCAAGTGCGTGCAAAAAGGATCAATTCTATAAACACAAGTTGGTTGCATATTATCTTGGTCTTGGATCTAGTGCCTTCCAGGAAAGATCAAGTTTCTTGTGTGGTGGACGAGTAACAATTTTCACCCAACCATTTCCTTCCTTGCTGCATCATTGCAATTTGGCTCCAAATGAACTATATCCTCGTTGCAGCTCTCCACAGAAGAGTCTTTCCTCCGTTGCATTAGAGATTGTCCAACCTCTAAAAATCTTTAGTTCGCTCTCTATTTCTTCCAATCAAAATTGCACCATTCTAAACGTTGATGGCGGTTTCCTTAACAATTCTATAAGAGCTAGGTTTGGTGGTTTGCTCTGTCACCCTTCTATGTCTTGGCTCTCGGGCTTCTCGAGGGTTATCCCAAGATCCTCTGAGATTTTTCATGACGAGCTTCATGCAATTCATTAGGGGCTTTTATTGGCTAAGAAGTTGAATCACCATGTTGTTTTTTGTTTCACAAACTCTCTTCTTTGTGTTGATCTCTCTCAAGGCCAAACTTCAAGAATTCACAAGTATTCTACTTTGATCCAAAACATCAAATATCTTCTCCATCAAGATTAAAATGCTCATTGTCACACCGTTCAAGAAGGAAAAAATTTATCCAGACTTTCTAGCTAAGTTGGGTGCTTCTTCTATAGCATTGGTTTCATGGTTCATTCTTCTCCTCCTTCTAGCCTCGTGAACCTCCTCTGAGTGGACTCTATGGCTTTGTTTACAAATTTGGAGGGGAAGGGTTTGAAAATAAAAGGAAGAAGTAAGTGGAAGAAAATAAATAGATGACAATAAAAGGGGAAGGCTTTGAGGGGTCGATTTTTCTTCATAATCCAAATATTGTATTGGGGGGTTGGAGGGTTTATATGAATTCTTCAAATTTAATCTATGTATTTATAATATTCTTAGGGTCCGTTTGATGCACAAGATATGATAAAAAGTTGGATAAGGATAGGATATGATAGTGACATGATAACACTTATCTTATCACTCGTTTGGTCCAAACAAAAAAAAAAACTAAATAACTTACAAGAAAAAAGATCGAAACAAAAATTGAAAAGAATAAAAATCTCTCAAGAAACAACAATTGAAATCGATTGGAAAAGAGGAAAGGGAATAAAAAATATAAAACGAAAACGCACAAGAAACAAAAAATGAAGAATATGATGAATCGTTTAAAAACTAGGGGAAAAAACTGAAACACGATTGAAATTTAATTGCATAGTGGGATTCGAAGAAGGGTTTTTGAGGAATAAAAAAACACGCGTGTTTTACCCAACCTAAACTAAGGATTAAAATAACAAAGGCTTGATAGGATAGGATAACTATTTGGTTTAGTTTATCATATCATATTACTGCACCAAACAAAAGATTTAAACAGGATAGGATAATTTTATCATATCATGTCTCTCTATCTTGCGCACCAAACGGACCTTTAAAATTAAAAATATATTAATCAAAAGTATTAATTTGTTATTCTCTAAAAAGTTACTCTTCCAAACAATTTGAAAGATTTTATCATTTCCTCTTTACACGAGACTCAACTTCCTATAATTATTATTAACAAAGGAGATTTTTCGTTTATTAAAAAGGAGATTTTTTGTTAACGATAGACAACATTTGAATTGGAAAGAACTAAATGGCTGAGAGAAGACTGTTCATGTTCAAGAAAACGAGTAGATTTGACAATTGTTCATATTCGATACCCTATGTTGTCTTTGTAGAATATATATTTCATATCTTTCTAGAATTGATTGAAATGCTTTACTTTGTCGTGATCTCACCACCGTCCATAAATCCCTAACGAGATTGCAGAGGGATTCCAGATTGACATTGTCTAATTGACAACTACGATTACCATTTCCAATCTCTCTCATTTTTTTTTATTTACCATTTTTTTTATGCTACTAGAATATGGATTATCATGTCCTATCTTTTTTTTTTTTTTAATTTTAATAAGATTGCATGTAATGTTTTATTACTTTTATTTAAATGTTGAAGACTTAGTAGTCGGACTTGATTTTTGAATTGATTTCGATGGATTAATCCCTATGTTTGCATTGGGTATCCTTCTTTAGATTCTATAATTATAGGTTAAAATTTGAAAAATGAAGTTAGTTTAATCTATATGATCATAAACTATATCAAGCCTATTTTCTTTCACATTTCTTATCATGGCTTGGAAGAAATTAATCAAAATCCCACAAGAGCTAAATCCTTCACTCGAATCTGAATGTGTGCTTTTCTTTAAGATATCGGTGAAATATTAAAATAATACGTCAGCTTTATCTATACTATTTAAAAATGGCATAATTCCTTTACATATAAATAGGGTTAAATATGTTTTTAGTCTCTACAAAATCATAAGTTTTTAAGTTTAGTCCCTATAAAATTTTAATGGTAATTTTAGTCCTCCAAAATATTGTAGTTTGTAAAATTAGTCTCTATTTTGAAAACATTTTACAAAAAATGGATATATTTAGTCCTCCAAAATAGTCCCTATAAAATGCAAATAGGGACTAAACGTGAATAAAAAATTTGTAGGGACTATACTTGAAAGCTTGTAATTTATTGAGGCTAAATATAACTTTGGTGCATGTTCTTAGGGAACAAAATATGTGTGCAGATTTTATGGCTAAGGAAGGATCACATTCAAGGTGTTCTGCTTACTGGAACTCTCCGCCTAACATTGAATTTCTTATCCTGATAGATAAGCTTGAAACTTAATTTTATCTTTTTTCTCTTTTTTTTCTTTTTTGCCTTGTTGCATTGTAACACTACCAAAACTATATTATTTAAAATTATTTAAATTTATAGTAGTTGTTGATAAGGATACATATATTTTTTTATTTAGAAGATGATAAGAATAAAATATGAATAATGAAAATAATCATCCAAAATAACAACTTAACGAGGAAACCGTTTTTCCTCAAAAAAGATAACGAGGAAACCGTGTTTGTTTGTTACGAACCAGAAAAGTGTATAAATAAATAGCTACCTCAGCCAATTCACAAATATTCAGTTTACACTCACCACTCATTCAACAACTTATTAGGGTTTCGTAATTTGGCTTTTCTTCTCTTCTCAACACTCAACAACTCTGTCTCAGGTACGATTTATCCACGACATGTTGTTCCCGACGCAGCTTTATTTGCCTCCTAGGGTTTCTTTTATTTTACTTATTAGGGTTTACCGGATTGGCGATATGGTACTGAATCTATGAAGCAAAAACTTAGCTATGGACATTGTATACGACATGGACATGGATACATCGACACCGATGATGATTTTAAAAAATAACATAATTCAATGTAATCATATTTGTCGCGACACCGAAACATGCCTAGTACGAGGAGTACATATTGGTCTTTCGTTGAATTCTGATATGGAAGTTCTATCATGCACTACTTTTTTGTTTCTTTCTTCATTGTAAACTTTATGATTGGGTGGGTAATCAATGATTATTATTATTATTGTTGTTCATGCTTCTTGGTTGGTTGATGTTATGAAGTTTGGATGAGGAACCCTCAAAGCCGCGTCAAAATGCAAAGTGGCGGCTAAACATGAGAAAACGTGTTTCATTTAACTTGCTTTTATAGCATTTGTGTTTGACACTTTTTGTTTTCTAGAATACACTTCGGATATTCTACAAAGAGTTCAAAGGGTCATGCATAGCAACGTTGTGTCTCCTAGGTCGTCTTTATGAATGTAATGTTTAAGAGGATTGGTTTTGTCATTCCCAAAGGTTTAGAAGCCATGTTGCCTGCCTGCTTCTAATTCCTGTGTTACTATCTAAAATGGGATGAAACTATTAGATTTCTGCTGAGGAACTGCTTGTTTTTTGTATGAGAAGGAGTAATGGATACAGTGGCTGATTATTTGGGACGATTTTATTGGAATCTTGTAGGTTGTTTTTGTGAGAGAGTATCATCATCATCGTCATGGATAGTAGCGGTAGAACAACTAAACCTACAACCATTAATACAACATGCACCTACTGGCTTGCTGGGAGATGCAACAGAAACCCTTGTAGGTTTCTTCACAGTCTAACACCAACCAATGCTGCTGCCAACACTGGATATTATAATGCTGCAAGGAAGCGCCATTTCGCTTATGGCCCATCCACTGCTTCTTCTAATGCTTACACCAACACTGATGCTGCAAGGAAGCGTCACTCATCCTATGTGTATGACAAGAACTCCGACATGGACTTGAATACAAAGACCAAAGACAACAAAGACAAGAAACAAGTTAATGAGGCTTCCCTTCCCAAACATAACACTGAGATGGTTACAAAGACCGTTACACAAGTCGATGATGCTTCCCTTCCCAAGCATAATACTAAGAAAGTCTTGAATACAAAGATGGAAGATGACGTAGACTCTGCTACACAAGTCACTCATGCTTCACTTCCCAAACATAATACTAAGACCGCCTTGAATACAAAGACAGGAGATAACACAAACACTGCTGCACAAGTCACTGATGCCTCCATTGCCAAACATAATACTAAGATGGCCTTGAATACAAAGACAGGAGATGACACACACGCTGCTGCACAAGTTACAGATGCTTCCCCTCCCAAACATAATACTATGACCCTCTTGAATACAAAGACAAGAGATGACATAAACACTACTGCACAAGTCACCGATGCCTGCCTTCCCAAACATAAGACTAAGACGGCCTTGAATACAAAGACAGGAGATGGCGCAAACGCTGCTACATTAGGACATGAGAAGGTACTTACTAGACTTTATAATAACCACTCATATTTTCTCTGTTCATATTTTATGGAGTAGTTTAATTAAAATATTTTTTGAACAGTTTATCACCCGAATGACAATTCCGGATGGATCAGACAAACTTTATTCTGGAAGTAGCGATGGGACACTTCGCACATGGGACTGCCAAACTGGTCTCTGTGTTAATGTGATGAATCTTGGTGCTGAAATTACCTCTTTGATCAGCAAGGGCCCATGGATTTTTGTTGGTTTGACGAACACTGTCAAGGTAAGAACTCTTCTTCTTTTTCCTGTCATTGTTTTGGTTCATTGTGTGATCTTATCAATTTTTTACCACTTCTTGTAAACTGATTTTTTTCATTGTGGTATTTGTGAAGGCATTTCATATTCCGACTTCTTCACAATTTACTCTTGATGGAACTAAGGGGCGAGTCCTTGCCATGACTGTTGCCAATGATACACTTGGCAATGATATACTCTTAGCCGGAGCAGAGGTAGCTACCCATGACTGTTGTATAGTATATTTTGTTCTTTTACCTTTGAAAGAGATATTTCTCTTATCTATAAATTAATGTTAAATTTGATATTTAAATCACAGGATGGTATAATTTCTGCATGGAGAAGCAGCTCTGAGGCCAATTCCCCTTTTAAACTGGTTGCCTCACTATCTGGCCACACTAAATCTGTTGATTCCCTCACTGTTGGGGGCCTCAAGACGCTGTTCTCCGGATCCAAGGATCAAACCATTAAGGTATTTCTATTGCTGGCAATACGGAGTCTGATCTATGCATCTTTGGTGGTCTTTTGCTTATCTATGTTAGCTTTACACAAATCCCTGGTGTTTTATTCAGGTTTGGGATCTTGACACATTTGAGTGTAAAATGACACTCAATGCACATACAGACGCAGTCATGAATGCAAAGACCAGAGGTTACAAAGACACAACACAAATCGTCGTCGAGCCTTCGGTTCCCAAACATAATACAGAGATAGTCTTCAATAGCAAGCCTGAAGGAGATGATAGAGACACTAGACAAGTTGTTGAGGCTTCCCTTCCCAAACATAATATTGAGACGGACTTGAATAGAAACCGTGGACGAGATCAAGTCATCGAGGCTTCCATTCCCAAACATAAGACTGGAGATGAAAGATATGAGGCACAAGTCGTTGAGGCTTCGGTTCCCAAACATAATACTGACACAGTCTTGAAAAGAAAGCCTGAAGAAGATGAAAGAGACACTAGACAAGTTGTCGAGGCTTCCCTTCCCAAACATAATACTGGTGATGAAAACGAGACACAAGTCGTCGAGGCTTCTCAGAATTCTTCACCAAGTATCTGCAAGTACTGGGTGAATGATAGCTGTGTTCATGGTGATCAGTGCCAGAATTTACATTCGTGGTTTTATGGTGATGGGTTTGCCACAATAGCAAAACTTCAAGGACACAAGAAGGTACTTATTAAAATTTATAATAACCACCCATTTTACATTCCTAAGAAATGTTTGAAACTATGCTTCCGTTCTATGTTGAAATTTCTGAAGTTGTTTAATTCAAATATTTTTGAACAGCTTATCACTGGAATAACAATTCCCAATGGATCAGACAAGCTTTATTCTGGCAGCACTGATGGTACACTTCGGACATGGGATTGCCGTACTGGTCAATGTGTTAATGTGACGAATCTTGGCACTGAAGTTACCTCTTTGATCAGCAAGGGTCAGTGGATTTTTGTTGGTCTGCCAAACACGGTCAAGGTAAGTGCTTTTATTCTTACGTCAGTTATTGTTTTGTTTCATTGTGTGATCTTGTCTTATAAGCTGAATTTGTCATTGCTGTATTTGTGAAGGCATGGCATATTCCGACTGCATCGCAGTTTACTCTTGATGCACCTAGGGGGCGAGTCCTTGCGATGACTGCTGGCTATGATACACTCTTAGCCGGAGCAGAGGTAACTATCAGTTTCTGTTATCTATCAGTTTCTGCGATCTTTTCTGTTATCTATCAGTTTATGTTAAATTTGATTAATTAAATCACAGGACGGTGTAATCTCTGCATGGAGAGGAAATTTTAAATCCAATTCCCCTATGGAACTGGTGGCATCACTATATGGCCACACTAAATCTGTTGTTTGTGTTACCATTGGAGGCGTCAAGACGCTTTACTCGGGATCCAAGGATCAAACCATTAAGGTATTTCTAATTTTTAGCAATACGGAGTTAGATCTGTGAATATTTTGTGGTATTTTGTTCTTTTATATATGTTTTGTTTGAGAGTTATTTGTTATTGTTTAATTCAGCTATGGGACCTTGACACATTTGAGTGTACAACAACACTCAATGCACATACAGACGCAGTCACGTCCCTTATTTGTTGGGACAGATACTTGTTATCCGGTTCATCTGATTTCACCATCAAAGTCTGGTATAAAAACGAAGAGGGGGCTTTGGAAGTGGCATATTCACACAATGTGGAAAATGTAAGTTACTATGCTTGTATGTATAGCAATCAAATTGATTAGAGGTTGTTCATATTTTTTATTCTGATTATTATTACAGGGTGTTGTTGCACTCTCTGGGATGACCGATCCAGATGATAAGCCTATAATATTCTGCTCTACCAGAGACAATTTAGTCCACCTATTTGAAATGCCGTCGTAAGTAAATTTGCAACCTTCACCGATGCGCTGTTATGTAAACTTGAACTGGCTTTGACTTGACCGTGACTCTACATTTACAGATTTGAAGAGAGGGGTAGATTGTTTGCAAAGCAAGAAATTGGATTAGTTGATATAGCCCCCGGTGGAGTCTTCTTCACTGGAGACGGAACTGGTTTACTGACAGTTTGGAAATGGTTGGAAGAGTACAAGGTTGTAGCCTCCTCTTGACTAACGTTAACAATGTTGATTGCGGGATAGCATGTTAATATACGGATTTATATTCATGTTATGGCAGAATTCTAAGATTAGGTGGGATGCATTTTGGATTGTTTAACATTTTTTGAAACTGTTTTTAACTTGAAGGAATTCCCTGAATTTTGTTCAAAAGCACACTGCTTTATGCAATAACTCTCCGTGCTCCTGAGACTGATTCCTTGAATGACACAAGTAGTAAGCTAGCATATCTGAATTGGTTAAGGGAATAGTTCAAGTTTGGAGGAGGGCTGTAAAAATCTGAGTAAAAAGAGGCATTACCTAAAAATTGTATAAAAAAAAGTTCGTGTGCCCGAAACTGGACGAACAGTTCCTGTGCCTGAAACTGGAGGAACAATACAAAAAGTTCGTGTGCCCGAAACTGGACGAACAGTTCCTGTGCCTGAAACTGGAGGAACAATAAAAAAAGTTCCTGTGCCCGAAACTGGAGGAACATGTTTAGAGTGTGCTCCTCAGAACAGCTCCCACCAGTAAACCTTTGAATTTTGACTCGGAATCATGGGAAGGATATGCTAGTAAGCTAATTGGATAAGTTCATCGATAGGTAATGGAGTTAATTCTATTTTTGTATGAGGCAGATCACACACACACACAAAGTTTATAGGGAATCATGTCAGGTTAATCGCATAACTGTGCCAATTTTCTAATTCAAAATCACTACCTGGTTCTGAAATTCTGCCATAAAATGAATATAGTCAGTATCTTAACATGCTTTTATGCAATCCTTTAGTTAACAATGTCAATGTAATGTGAGTGATCCTTTCAGTATTAGGCAGAAGGTCACACAAGTCAATGTATTCAAAAATACTGATTGTAAAAACAAGTTATGTATATATGAAAGAGCAATTTCAGTTCCATTTTTCGCTCTCTTCTGCAGTTTTGTTATATATTAATCAGAGAAATTCCAATTACATGTTTCTTTCTGCTGCAGTTTCTGCTGTTAGTTCGTTGTCATTTTTATAAAAAGCAGTTCATTTTAAATAGAAATTTCCAATTCCATTTTTCTCTTATTTTTCTGTTAGTGGCAAAAGATAACTTAAAGATAGAAGTGAAAGACTATACAAATTTTCTGTTAGTGGCAAAAAATAACTTAAAATAGAAGTGAAAGACTATTCAAAAGCAATATACTAAGATAAAAGGAGATTTAGTTTTGTTGCAACTTTTTTATGAGTTGAGTAAATTGACAATGTTGGTTAGATAAATAACATTCTTTGTATAGAATTTTGACTAAACATGTTTTTGTCTGATCAAATTTGTTCACCCTCAACAAATCATCAATCGAGTAACATGCATAATACACCTTCTAAGTTCTGACATTACTTGACTTCGATCAACACCATGCAGTGTAACAACTACTTTATCCTCCAGATTTTTTGCTTTTCGCGTTGAGAGAGAGACATCATGATAGATGTGTAAAATGGAACTCGTTCAATCAAAATTGCACCATTCTAAACGTTGATGAAGGTTGCCTTAACAACCCTATAAGAGCTGGGTTTGGTGGTTTACTTCGTCACCCTTGTGTGTCTCGGCTCTCAGGGTTCTCGGGGTTCATCCCAAGATCCTCTGAGATTCTTTATGTTGAGCTTCATGCTACTCACCGGGGGCTTTTATTGGCTAAGCAGTTGAATCACCATGTTGTTTTTTGTTTCGCAAACTCTTCTTCGTGTTGATCTCCCTCAAGACCAAACTCTAAGATTTAACAAGTATTCTAATTTGATCCAAGAAATTAAAGGTCTTCTCCATCAAGATTGAAATGCTCGCATCGCTCACACCCTTCAAGAAAGAAAAAATTGTATGCAGCTATACGTTGTTTTGAATCACATTCATTACTTAGAAATTAAAGGATGCAAATTACATAACAAAATCAACTATGGACAATGTCATACATCGATTTTAGATCAACTATAACGATCAACTGCATCAAATCCAAATCAACAAACCTCTGTTGTTTGACTCTGTCCAGCTTCTGTCATGTTTATAATTTATAGTTTTAAAAACATAATTTATAGTTTTAAAAACGCACTCATTTCACATTTTGCCATCGATTTTAAAATTAATTGAACACTTGGTTAAATTCTTTTGGTTCTCTTTGAACCCTGATAATGATGTCATATCTACCCTCTTTCGTTGTTTACGTTTACAAGGGTCGTTCAAACTTTCTGTTTTTTTATTTTAACTGATAAACAAACTAAAGACGGTATTTGTTCAAACAAATATTAAACAATAAATTGAGACTTAGAACTTAATTGAGCACGTTGAATGACTTAAAATTTGAGCAAAATCCCTATATTCCTAAGCAAGTATGCCAATCGACAAAAAAGGAAGAAAAAAAATATGTCAGGCCCTGAACTTGTTGCCAAAACCTTATGTATATGACAATGACAGTTTGATATTAATCATCCTGCTTCAATTCGATTGTTTCTAAAAATTGACCAACAGTCAAAGAATGAAGATCCAATATGAACAAGTTGATAAGTCCTTGCAGCAGTGTTTAAGTAACAAGGGGATAGCTAAAGATTGATATGCAGTAAGCAAAGTATGCAAATGTTAATTTGTTAATACAATACATGTTTTTACATCTTTTGCCAAAAGACAAAGTATAATAGCAAAATATGATATCTGTGAAACTAGAGTATTCAGTGCATATAGCATACTAGGCTATGTAAGTTGATTCAGCAATTTGATAGCCAAATTGTAATCAGCAAGGTTCGCCATGACTCCAACGATTGTTTTTATTATATTACTTCATCAAAAATTTGATAACCTACAAGCTAACCACCATGCAAGGTTGATATAAAGACCACCACATCTTTCTCTTCCAGTGTAGTACTTAGTTGACCGCTTAGCTCCCAATCACAATCATTCACAAGGACGAGAACTCCAGGCCGACTGCAAGACAAATCACAGGCAGAAATAAATAGTTCAGGAACCATGTAATGATAACATTACACATTTTATGCATCTGGCACTTCAGTTATATGTAATCTTATATCAACATATCAAAGGATAGACTCTAGAACGGATAGCAAGTGATCAGAATTCAGAATGATCACCCTAAGGTGTATCACACCAGAACATATGTCTCTAACAGACTGTAACCACTCTAACTTACTCAACTGGGAACTGTCAGTCATCTAGGGCGTGTTAACTGACATGTGTCAGTTAACTAGAGGTAGTTAAATTGAGAATTCAGTTAAATCAGAAAAGCAAAAGCTCTCTAGATTCATGAAAGTACAAACTCTATTATGGTATCAGAGCCTTACGTTTCGGAGCACCGATTATTTATATACACGCACCAAGCCCAATATTATTTGGTGTGAGAATTCGGAAAAAGCCAAGTCCCGCATAGAAAATATACGACTCTTGATAGAGTGGCACCCCTCACCTTACAAACCGGTTTTGTAAGGATGAGTTAGGCCAAATATAAAAAATAAAAAAAAATAATACCTAATATAGTATTAATGAGGCCCAACTTAAGCACAATCATTCCTTTCTATTAAATTTCTCCGTTGACCACAGAAAAACCTTTCATGGGTGTTAATGAGGAACACAATAATAATTACCAAGAAAAAGGATCATCTAATAGAAAGCTTATCGACTAAGGGAGCAAGTGCCCATCATTCAATCATTTAGGTTCAAATAATGGTGCACTCGCTTGGATAAAATTTACTGTGGCTACACCCTTAATTACTCACTTAAAAATAAGCTCACTCTAGAGAAATAACTTTTAACTAATGATACATGATTCAAGTGTATTTATATCATCAAGCTTACACAGTATCTCCTTTCATGAACATTTCGGGCCTCTCCTTAATCAAGTTGGTTCGCACCCAAGAAAGCAATCCTTTCATGGTTAACTGAAAAGCATGAAGAGAATCTTATAAAAATGCCAATCCTAGAAGTATGTTGGAAAAAAATCATAGACCAATAATTCTTTAAGTCATATACTACCTTGTCTTCTTTATTTTGTTGCTCAAATTCAACATTGACATTGTGAATCTTCTTGGAGTCGCAAAGAAGCTCCAAACCCCCGCTGCATGTTTCAACCATTTTAACCAACCAGACAAAAATTAAATTTCTAATTTCAGATATAGATAACTACATCAAAACAAAATGGCATATTAAACATAAGTACAAAGAAACTGAATAAGATAAAGTGGAAAATTCCAAAACCAAAATAACTGTATAATTTAAGCACAATAGTAATTCCGACAATATTGGATTAAGATATTAGCATGCCTATAGCAATAGAACTTAGTTTAGGTTTGAATTACTCTTCTGATTCTAACACAACACAAAAGTCTGTACACTGTGAAAATCATAACTAAACTCTAACAAGACCTATGAAGTACGGAAAGAAACACCAGACATGACGCTAACACCAACACGCTAAAACCGATAAAAATTTAAGAAAGTGACATAATTATGTGTAATCATGTGTCTGTGTCGCGTTGTGTCGGTGTCAGACATGTGTTGGATACACACCTAATCTGAGGAGTGTATGTGCTTCATAGAACAAGACTGAATAGTTTGACCCTATGAAGCACGGACACTCCTCGGATCAGGCGCTTGTCTGACACCGACACATATAATTACATTGAATTATATGATTTTCTCAAATTATTAGCAGTGTCGTGTCCGATGTCCGTGTCTGTACTTCATAGGTTTTGACCAAATGAACCAGTGAACCAACTATGTAATTAGTTCAAATAACATGTCAAACCAGTTATATCAATCAACTTAAGTTACTCAATTTGACTCTCTGAACTATCACTCTCATCAAATAGGGCCCGTTTGAATTAGCTTATTTTAGAGCTTATATAAAACAGCATATGCAAATAAATAAGTTTTTATGTATTATTTATAAGTTTTTAAGGTAGTTTATGAAAAAACGGTTTATGAAGATACAATTTCCGTTAGTGAGAGCTTATAAATTAAAATAAAAGCTTATTTATTTACATAAGCTATTTTTCATAAGCTTAAAATAAGCTCAAACCAAACGGGGCTATTAAAATCAACTAAAAGGTTCATAAACTATGAAAAATACATCAATTTAGTCCCTAAACCATGGTGAAAAAAACCAATTTGTTAAGTTAATTCCTAAGTTAGTTTTTGTAGTTTTTTGAATTAACAAGTTACAAGCAGAGAATTATAACAAGTGAAATAAGATAAACTTACCCAAATTCAAGTGTAAGCTGCATGTTGAATGATCCCGTTTATTGAGAAACCCCAAAACCCTAGAGAGAGAAACGATCGAATGATGAGAGAGGAATAAACTCGAACAGTGAGAGATGAAAGGGGAATTCTTCGCAATGTGTAAGCCTTTAAGGTGCGTTCAGATTTCTTTGAAAAGAATCAAAGAAAACGATGTCGTTTTACGGAATTTTTTTATTTTAAAAATATTGTTATTTTCGTAGGCTAGGATAATCTCCTTAATGTATCCGAACTTTAAAATAAATTTAATTGCGAACTTCGTTTGTTTAAATATAATCTAACGTTTGTGTTCGTAACCACGATGGAGATTGGATAGCTGGTTTTTCTCATTATGAAGTTGGAAATGATGTGTTATTAACCGAGTTACGTGCTATGCAGATATGTCTTGATTTTTGTAGTAAAAAAGTTATGTCAACATTATTTGTGAGTGATTGTTTGGAAGCAGTAGACCTGATTATTGATGGTCGTAATCATATCTTGCACACTTATGCTACTGACATCCTTCATATTAGAGATGGTTTACATGGAAATGGAAATACAACATTGGTGCATGTTCATAAGGAACAAAATATGTGTGCAGATTTTATGGCTAAGGAAGGATCACATGTAAAAGGTGCTCTGCTCATTGGAACTGCCCTCCGTCTGACACGGAATCTCTCATCCTGAGAGATAAGCTTGGAACTTAATTTCGTCTCTCCCTTTTTTTCTTTTTCTTTTTGCCTCGTTACTTTGTAACACTACAAGAAAAAAGAACCTAACGTTTGTGTAACAATTTTTTTTTAATGAGAAATGTTAGTTATTATTGTTATATTAGTTTTCTCTACTTTTTTTATATTTGAACTCAAGACATTCAACTTTTTATCTATTAAGTAAAATCAGTTGAGTTACTCAACCGCAAAGAATTTTTTGTTACATGCAATTTGAAAGACTTGTTCTTGATCAGTTTCAAAGCAACGTAATATTACGGTGTTTGACCAACATGATCATTTAGCAAGTAAAACTTTGAGCATGTATGATCACGAATAAGATCACCAAAACTTTCTAAGTTGGAATCTAGAAATATCATGTCATCAACATTAAAGGCTACTGAATCCACACTAGGTCGTAGCCAAGTGACGATATGAGGAAGCTGTTGAACAATGTGAGAGACAACAAAAGCAAAATCTTTCAAGACATGATGTAGAAGAGATAACCTTTTAGTGTCAATGTCTTGGACAAAATGCTTAATATCCTCAAAGATACATGATAGTGGGTCAATGGGGTCAATATTTGAAATAACTTATTTCATCCAAGTACACATAGTATCTCGATCCCCCACTTTGAATTGGAACCCATCCATATGGAGTTCAATATAGTTTTGTAGAGTTCGAAGTAGGAGATCCCTTTCGAGTAGCAGCATGTAAGACAAAAAATTTCCCAAGTAATTATCTTTAAGCACTTTGATCCATAATTTATCTTTAAGGTTAAGAGTATCCCGCACTAATTTGTCAAGGAGAGACATATTTTGGAATATACCAATATGAATATCAAGGCCACACAATCTATTGTGTCGAGTCACTTTATCTCAACTAGCCAAATAAATCTTTTGTCTTTAATTTTGACCCCTTTCACACAAATCTAAGTGCAACTCTGTCAAAATAATCATAAATAGATTGAGAATACCATTGGATTTGCATCTCTTAAGAAGGTATAGAGTTAATAACAACAATAGCAAGAACCAAACTACCAAACTTATTGAGGAGCCTCCCATTCCAAGAAAGTTAAATTTGACTTCACACGATCAACAACATCCACAAAGTCTTGTCGATTAATGCACTTGTCGTCTTTTCTAAGATAACGCGAAGTATATTCTAAGTATTGGTGAATTATCTTATAAACATCTGATAAAAGATTTTTTAAAATTTTTTAAAATTAGCTCAAATACTTTGTGAGTACGTATGTACAAATATAAAAAAAGTATTGATGTCTGATATATATCCAATATATATACGTCTCTATATGTATCCGAATTATATAACCCCAATTAAGCACAAAAGTTCTCCAACCCTAATGATAAACATATTGAGTCTTTTCCTTGTCTTTTCTTGGTTTATTTTCCCTTTTTTCCCCTTTTGTAACAAAAAAAAGAAACAAACAAATTTTCCCCTATCTTTTATAAAATTAAAACAGAAAAATGAATGGATTTAACATAAAAATTGGATTTAGATTCAGTCTGTCCAAAATCTGAAAAGTGAAAACACATTACCACTTTTAATTATATTGAAAATCCAAACACAAACCTTAAAAACTAAACAAATAAAACAAAACAAAATCATCATTCTCTGATTCATCAAACACCAAAGAGAATCAGAGAAACTATGGAAGATCAACCACTACCAGAAGGAACATTACAAAACATCTTAGAACAAGAAACCTTAAAGTGGGTTTTCGTTGGTGGCAAAGGTGGTGTTGGAAAAACAACATGCAGTTCCATTCTCTCTATTCTTCTCGCTTCTGTTCGTTCTTCTGTTCTCATCATATCAACCGATCCTGCTCATAATCTTAGCGATGCTTTTCAACAACGATTCACAAAAACCCCTACTTTGGTTAATGGTTTCTCCAATCTCTATGCTATGGTTTGTTTCACTCTCTCACTCACTCTTACCCTTTTTGAAATTTTCAATTTTTTCATTGCGAAAGTGTTGAATTTTGCTTCTTGTGGTGATTAATTGAACCCCTTTTGTTATTTTATGAATTTCATCATAACCCTGTTGTCAATTTTCAATTTTTGTTATCTGTTAAGAATAATTGAACCCTTTTTATTTTTTTATGAATCTGAGTATGGCCCTTTTTTCAATTTTCAATTTACTGAATCCAAAAGTGATAAATTTTGCCTCTTGTGGTGAAGAATTGAACCCCATTTATTTTATTTTTATGAATCTGAGCATGTCCCTTTTGTCAATTTTTGAATCCAAAAGTGATGAATTTTGCTTCATGTGGTGAATAATTGAACTCCTTATACTTTTTATTTTTTATGAATCTCTTTATAACCCTTTTGTTAATTTTCATTTTTTGGCTTACAATACTGTTAAATTTTGTTTCTTGTGGTGAATTATGGAACTTCTTTTATTTTTTTATGAATCTGAGCATGCCCCTTATGTCAATTTTCAATTTTTTTCATCCAAAACTGTTAAACTTTGTTAATTGTGGAGAATAATAATTGAACACCTTTTATTATTTTTAGGGTTAATAGTGTTTTTCACCCCAGTAATATATGTCATTTCCAGTTTTCGTCCCTATAAAATTTTCGGTTTGATTTGTGTCCTTGTAAAATTTTCATTTTCCGGAAAACACCCTTAATAGGCTATTTTCTAGAAATTTTGGTTTTTGAATGGCCTATTAGGGGTGTTTTTCGGAAAAAAAATATTTTACGAGAATATAAATCAACCCGAAAATTTTATAGGGGCGAAAACCGGAAATGGCATATACTACAGGGGTGAAAAGCACTATTAACCCTTATTTTTATTTTTATGAATTAGATTTTAGCATGACCCTTTTGTCAATTTTTGATTTTTTGTCTTAGAAAACTGATAAATTTTGTTTCTTGTGGTGAATAATCGAACCCCTTTATTTGGGATTGGTTTGTATAATTTTGTTATGTGTTGTGATGTTCTGTTTTGTAGGAGGTGGATCCTACAGTTGAGCATGAAGATATGAGTAGTTCTGATGGGATGGATAATTTGTTCAATGAGCTAGCTGGTGCAATTCCTGGAATTGATGAGGCTATGAGCTTTGCTGAGATGTTGAAGTAAGGATTCTTTGACTTATAAGTTATAATCTTATTGAACATGTTTTTATTTTTTTCCTTCTGACTTTAGAATTAGTTTTTGAGGTATGTGAATGTTTGATGTTTACCATAGATTAGACTGACTTAGGGTGAAACGTTTGGGACATTTCGGTGATTTGAGTTAAAGACGGGTTGATGATAATTGTATGTAATAGTTTTAGAAAATGTTTGTTATTACCCTAATCGGAACTTTTGAAAACACGTATGTCGAAACAACACTAGAGAGAAAGAGAGAGAGCTGGTGTAGCACCTAAAGTAGAAAAGATGGTGGAAACTAGGCTTAGGTGGTTTGCGTATGTAGACAGAACACCTGTGGATTATATAGTAAAGAGAGTAGATTAAATGCTAGAAAAACTATAAGAGAAACTAGTAAGATCTAGAGATAAATGAGTTGGGTAGAAATATGATATATGTTAGAACTTTATGGTGTCGTTTGATCCATGTAGCCGATCCCAATTAGTGGGATAAGGCTTGGTTGTTGTTGTATCCTGAAAATAGATACCGAGGTTGATGTGTTTTTTACCATATCTTTCGTTAGCTAATTTTTTTATGTAAGATACACAATTCCTTTTTGCATGAATCCTACTATGCCTATGAATATGATACCCTGCTGTCCTGCACTCTCCTGTGGCCTCTGATTGCTGCCTCTTTCGTTGTAGTGCTTTGCTTCTTCTTCATCTTTACTTTACCTAGGCAGGCATGCAAAACAAATTATTTTAACTTAAGACGATCTCCCAACGTAAACTTGTGAAGATAAGTTTTCAAGGAGCAAAAAGATATCTATTAGTCCTTATTTATTGCTTGTTATCTGGAGGCTTTAGATTAATCTTGAGGTTTTTCTCGTGATTATTTATGGGAAAACAATAGCCTTTGATGAGTATCAATATCATATCTCCACACCAAGTCATCGTCGTGAGTTATCACATTCGTATCTGGTGGTGTGATGGCAAACACATGTCATAGAAAATTGATTTCTCTTGGGAAATTAAGACATGGGAATTGTAAATTATTTCACACACAAAATAATAGGGTACATTAAAAATTCCTATCATAATTCATAAGTCTCTGAGAAATCTTTGAAAAATTCTGTAATAAAGGGTTAGTTATCCTTATCGCATAAGTAAAAATTGTTTTGTCAGCATTCAAGCATTTACTGATTTTCTATGATTGATTCGTCTAGAAACCCGTTAACCAAGTATGTGCTGCTCCCATAGGGATATTGAAATGTTGCTTTTCAATGCACACAACTTTTATATTGTTCAGCATGTTTTTTACTATGCTGTCAACAGCACTGTGATCACGTGCTATAGCAGTTTAGGGCTCTGCTGCGATGCAATTTCAATGCTACTTGTGGCGCGTGGTCAACGGTAGCAATGAGAGCGGCCGCTAATTGCAGCAGAGAAGGCGTTTCACAGCCGCATTTGTGTTGGAGATTGCAATGCCTTGCTTTTCTTTTTCTTTTTTTGAAACAGTTGGCTATACCCTGTTTGCCCTCTGATATTTTTTAACTCAATTAGTAGTCAAGTTATATTGGGTTTTGATTGTTTTCTTTGACCGAAGGGTTTGTTGTTATCCCTTTAATTTGGCGTGTTTTTCTATTTTTGAGTATTTAGTATCTTGTTGGAATTTGTGTTTAGTTGGTATACTAATTTTTAGTCTTTACAATAGCGGCTATACTACTATACTATCTACTATACTGCTAAACAGTTTTGGGGTCTGGCGCTCCGCGCCACTATCTAAGATTAACAACCAACGGTTTTTGATCTGTAATATTTTTCTTTTCTTTCAGATTGGTGCAGACAATGGATTATTCTGTTATTGTATTTGATACTGCTCCCACTGGCCACACCCTTAGACTGTTGCAATTCCCATCAGTTTTAGAGAAGGGTCTTGCAAAGGTGATGTCCTTGAAGAATAAATTTGGGGGTTTGTTTAGTCAGGTATGCATTTAAGGCTCAGACTTCTTGCATCACATGATATTTTCTATAATCGTGTGAAGTTGACTAGGTTCAGTTTCAGTATATAAACTGTTATCTTCAACCACTGTTGTCTAATTTGAACAAAACGCTATTTTCTGCGATTGACAGCGTTGTTTTCAACAAAAAAGAAAATTTTAAAAACTAACCTATTGTCTGCAGCATTAGCTCTATGAATTAATTGTTTTGGTTCTTTTGATTCTGGACAACATTTGCATTATTCTTGTGATTTAATTATTCAGTGACATAACTAGGGGCAAGCTTTGATGATTCATGATATTGTATACATTTGGTTCATTTTTTATTTTGTAATTGGCAACTTTTCTTAACTTCCATCATCACAGATGACTCGCATGTTTGGCATGGGTGATGATTTCGGTGAAGATGCAATTCTTGGGAAGCTGGAAGGAATGAAGGATGTAATTGAACAAGTTAATATGCAATTCAAAGATCCAGTAAGAATTTCATCTAATTTCTGTTTTGTATTGTCTTGGAAAGTATAATACGTTGTTTATTCTTTCGCTGAATTGTGCCGTATATTATTGCCAATCAATAAACTTTAGTTTTTTTTTTTTCTCTTCATATACATACTCAAACCTTAGATTTGTATATTCATAAAACAAAATGACCTTATAATTGTTTGTATTTTTCTCTATTCACAGGACATGACAACCTTTGTCTGTGTTTGCATTCCTGAATTCCTCTCGCTTTATGAAACAGAAAGATTGGTTCAAGAACTCACAAAGTTTGAGATCGACACACACAATATCATCATTAATCAAGTTATCTTCGACGATGAAGGTAATCTGCTTGTTATATCTGAGGCATATATATATGCATTTCCTTATAGATTTTGTCAGCTAATCTGTTTTTCTCCTGCAGATGTCGAATCCAAGTTACTTAAAGCAAGAATGAAAATGCAGCAGAAGTATTTGGACCAGTTTTACATGTTGTATGATGACTTTAACATTACTAAGCTGCCACTGCTTCCACAAGAGGTAAGTTGTTTTGTTCTTGATTTCAGAGTCGGCCGTCAAGTAGCTGCACTATAGCGTAGCAGAATTTGAACAAGTTGTTATTATGAACAAATTGAGTACTTTTTTTACTTTCATAAGTTATTATGTTTGTATCAATCAGCCTTTGATCGGTAGTGCAAATTGACAGGTTACTGGTGTTGAAGCTCTGAGATCATTTTCAAGACATTTTAAAACACCGTATGAATCCATATGCAGTAAAGATCAAGTAGAGCGGTTAGAGAATAGAGTAACGGCGCTACAACAGCAGTTAAAAGAGGCAGAAGAAGAATTGGAGAGAGTCAAAACAGGGAAGAACAAGGATTGATTGTTTTCATTCATATGAATAATGTCACTATTGTATTCTCTTTTGGTTCACATTTTATTTTTTGAAGTCTAGAACTTATAAAGCATCATTCTCTTTTCTGTTTTGGGATGCTATGTAAACCAAAAAGTAAAAGGATAAAAAAATTGTTTAGGGTAGTCTTTTTTGTTTCAAGAATATTCTTTACCTGTAACTTTCAGTTTATGAGTTGGATGATTTTTTTTGAGTATTCTTTACATGTTTGTTTTCAACTTTCCAAGTTAAAAGGTAAAGACATGGTATAAAATGTGCAATTGTTTTACATGAAAAAGATCTAGTTGGTTGTGCTTGTGCAGCCAAGTTTGATGTACAATATTTCTACTAGAGATTAAATTTCACACACTTTTAGTATTAAATAAAAAGTTTACATTGTTGACAAATCATAGTGCAGATATAAAACTAGAGTAGTAAGAGCATTTGTTTACAAGATAATTGATCAGCCATGTCATCGTTTCTTTAAAGATGGAACCTGGGAATTAGGGTTGGGAATAGGCCAGGCCAGGCTTTGATAGGCCTGAGCCTGACCTACGAAAAAATTTGCAGGCCTGAGCCTGGCCTATGGCCTTTCATAGGCCTATTATTTTGGTCTGGCCTGGCCTATTTAAAAGCCTGGCCTGAAAGCCTATTTACAGGCCTACTTACTATTAAAGTCATTAAACATTCCATTTTATCTACTTTTAAATAGGCTTAATAGGCTTCAAAGCCTATTCCAGTGTAAGATTTGTCTATCACTATAAGGCCTTAAAAACATATTTCACTATAAAGCTTTAAAGCCTATTTAAAAAGTCCACTATGAAGCCTAACATGCATAAACAGGCCGGCCTATTAGGATTCATAGGCTTTTTTTATAGCCTAAGCCTGGCCTATTTACTTAAATAGGCTTTTTAAAAAGCCTAAGCCTAGCCTTTTTAATAAACAGGCCAGGCCAGGCCAGGCTTAAACAGGCCAGGCCATAGGCCCCTGTAGGCCGGCCTGGCCTATTCCCAACCCTACGGGGAATGAATCCTCATGCGTAATTTATGCGAGAGTAAAGTGGTGATCTATTACCATTCAAATTCAATTTATCTAAATTCTTTATGTGTTTCTCTCTTCTGATGAATGGTGAGGAATCACACTTTACTCTCATGTGTAAATTACACTACATGCAAGAAAAAAAAAGAGGAGAGGACCCAATCATTCTATTCATTGACTCATGATAATAGTATTCTATCTCCTTCCACTCTTATTTTATGATAGAGCCGCATGGTAATGAGAAGATTTATTCTGCATTTTACTTTGATCACAATATAGTATTTTGAATTATATTGTTTCTAAACATCCAAATCAAAAGAAATTCTGTTTTTTTTTTTTTTGGTTAAGTAGTTTAGTGAATGTAAATTTTCATTTTAAAATAAATAAGTGAAGTGTCTGAAGTTCGAATTTAACCATACATGTATTATGCAATATCTCTATCAATCGATATAAGCTTACAGAGAGTCGAACACCGTTTCTTAAATACTTCTAATTGATAAGAAAAAGAAAAAGAAATACTTCTAATTGATATACTTAGTTATCTCTATCAATAACTAAGTATATCTAAAAAAAGAAAAAGAAATATGTCAATAAATAAAAGGGTTAATTAAGTTTTTGGTCTCTATAAATATCTGCAGTTTTCTTTTTAGTCCCTATAAAAAAAAATCACACTTTTTAGTCCTTACAAAATTTTCCGTTAGTGTTTTTAGTCCCTGCTAAATTAAAATTTGTTTAATTATGCTTAAAATTTTAAATTTTTTAATGATTTTTTACATACTTGTTTAAATCATTATAAAAGGTTCCGCCACAATAAATTAGCTCAAAATTTTATTTTTAGGTCCAAATTTTCGTTAGTTTTATCTTGAAATTTTGACGTTTTAAAAAAAATTATATTTAATTCATTACATGTTAAAAAATTTTAATTTTTTATAAAAGAGATTATTATAATGTTCTTAACATGTCTGTTAAAAATAATTTAAAAATATAAAAGTTTAAGTATAATTAAACAAATTTCAATTTAGTAGGGACCAACACATACTTTTAGTCCTTGTAAAATTAAAATTTGCATAATTGTGCTTAAACTTTTAAATTTGTAACATATTTTTCACATACTTACTTAGAATATTATACAAAGTTCTTCCGCAAAAAAGTAACTTAAAATTTTATTATTAGGTTCAAATTTTCATTAATATAGTCTTGAAAATTTATCTTTTAGAAAAATTCATATTTAATTCATTACATGTTAAAAAACTAAATTTTTTTATAAAAGAGTGTCTTACGATGTTATGAACATATATGTAAAAAATCTGTCAAAAATTTAGAAGTTTAAGTATAATTAAACAAATTTTAATTTAACAGGGACTAAAAACACTAACAGAAAATTTTATAAGGATTAAAAAATGTGATTTATTTTTATAGGGACTAATAACAAAACTGCAGATATTTTATTTCCTTCATTGTGTTATCTCATGTGATTCAAAAGTAGAGAAGTTAATTTCCAAAGACATAATTGTTTTAGGAGTTATAAAGATACTTGACGACTAAGATTTACTATAATTAGTTTACACCATTTACATACACTTCAGAGTTAGCCATATATGTAACAAACAAAATAAGCTTAACTTATTGCATAAAAAACAAAATCAATTAGCTATTTAAAGGAAAAAAAGAAATCTTATAGTGAGTGTCATATTCAAGATTTGCACGCCTAGGTATGAGTCAATATATGGGAACTGTTCTTCATTGTTGTCAGCAACCGTTATAGTGTCACAGATCTATCAACTATAGTATCAAAGGACATGTATGTATAGCTAGTGCCTAGTATTATCGAATCCACTAAAACATTTATAGGAAAAATTATTTTGAGAGAGTTTAATTACTCTACATTGGTGGTGTAAAATTATTTTACACATGTATCTAATGATGTATTGCTATTTTAATTAATAAATATTTTATAATCAGAACCAATCAGATGATCAAACATGACAGAATTATTACTTTATTTTTTATTTTTAAAATTGAACAGACATTTAAGAGTTCCTAATTAAACGCCAAAATACTTTTTTTTTGAGTAATAACGCAAAATACTTTATTTAAAGCATTTAAAAAGATTAACATGTTTTGAACCGGATCTAAGCTCATTCCTTAGATGGACTTAGCGATAGAGGTGCACGTTAAGGGGTTGCATCCACCAACACACTCGAGCGAATTTGCCTAACTCATCAGTGCCGCTTGATCAAAATTGGACGATTATTCACAAACAATGTCAGGAATCCCACAACGGATTTAACAGTCTCACAACCAAAAACTCATTAGACACCACCTCTTCCTCTAATGAGATAAGGCACGTTCCTTTGTGTGCTTTATCAACTCTAGCTGTCGATCTATTTTACAACTCCGATTCACTAAATATATATCTATTAGTTTCTCGAAGAGAACACTGATTACCTTTCATGGAGGGAACACGTGGGAATTAACAAGAAAAATATTCAGCATGATTTTAAGAATAATTAGTAATTAACCAACTACTAAGCTAAGACTTAAGAAAAACAAGAACGAAATTTGCAACTTAATTATTTATACTAAAAGAGGAAAAGTGATTTCGTTAATATAGAACATATGGTTCCAATGTTCATATATATTTCCATAACTATATATTACAAGGGTGATAATCGATGACTTGAAATTGAAGGTTAATTGTTTCTACTCTAATAACAATATACAAGAAGCAAATTCCTATAAATTACACAAAACAAAGAACAATATTTCTAGGTATGATTATATGAAGGTGTAATTTTGATGACAAGGCCAGGGAAGACATCATCAGGGTCATGTATATGAGGATTGTTCTCAACAATAAAAGGATCATTACACTTATCACTAATTGTGTTAAGTGTCTCACCTTCACCAACTACATAGATTTCGTCGCATGGTTTGGACAACAAGAAATGGTTGCTTTCTATGATGTTGTGATCATGATCATTTGGAATCATATAGCTATCTCTATAAATGGTTAGAAGTATGAGTGCTACAAGAACAATAGAACAATACCATGAAGTTGCATCAGCTATGGCTTTTGAGCTTAATTTTCGTCCCTTTCTTGAGTTGAAAGGAACCATGATGATCAAGATCAAAGAGAGAGAGAGAGATTGATGAGAGAAAAGAATGGTTTGGAAAGTGATTATAAAGAAAAAGTAAAGATGGAGTATGATGTGTGTGTGTGAGGGTCAGTTTTGGCGGTTACTAAGAAAAGGAAGTTGAGGTGTGGAGAAAAATGGGGGAACATAGTGTTAATATATTTTTTTTTTATTTAAACAAAGAAGTAACTAAATTCTTTTTTATATTTTTTAAATGAAATTATCTAGATTCTTTTTTGACTAAATGTGTGCAACTAGATTTGGACCTATAACATCTTGCAAACCACTAAAAATATAAGACTGTTCTTTATACATATATGGTGATTTTTATCAGCATCCATCAAACATCAATTAACAGTCATTTAATACTTTTGAGATCAATTGAGGCATTTTTTAAATCAGCTTACTCGATTTATAAAGTGTACTAAACTATAGCTAATTATCGTTCGACTTTTTTTAAGTGCCAAAACTACTTGTCAAAATATAATTCCTTACTTATGGCTTATGTTTTAATGTTTTGTTCTCATATGTTTTAGTCTTGTTTTGGTACCACTACATTTTTTGGTATCAAGTAGGCAGTTATGCTAATGATGGAAAAATATTTACTAAATTTGGTAAATCGAAATATTGAGATACACTAATGTTGAAGAAAAAAAAAAAAGGAATTACCTGACAAAAAAAAGAAAAAGGAGGAATTACACTCATCTCTTATAAGAGATACTTAAATTACACCGTCTCTTTTGTCATAATATACACTTCGCTCTCTCCTCTTACGTAAAATTTATTAGAGAAAATGTTGGAACAATGTTTTATAAGATAGCGTAAAAAGTTTTTCAACCATTGAAGAAATTTTTAGGATTACTCGCGTATTTGGTCGCTCTTTTTAAGACTATTCGTGGCACTGTCTAAATTTGTGCAACAGACTGTCAACCACGTAAAAACACCTTTTCATTTTTTTCTTTTGGTTACCACATAATAATTCATTTTCCTTTTCATATTTATAGATTTAGCGGTCCTTGCGGTTAGGATCAGTTTTTTGATGCACGCTCACTACGTGTTAGGATATTAAAGTTAGAAGATAATTTTATCACTAGAAACTTCACTTTTTAGTATAATTTTGTTCGCCTCTTTGTTTTTTCTATATTATATTACTTTAAGTTATTTTATTCTGACTTTTTATTTGCAAAAATCATTTCACTAGATTATAACACTACTTTGCGTTCTCACTTTGACTTCTTAAACATGCTTACAATTTCAATTTACTTAATTTAATTGTTCTTTTAACGTGAATGTAATCAAATATGAAGGTTCAGAAACAAGAAATTCGGGAACACAACCTCATGACATTATTTGGTAAAAAAATAAAGTCAATAGCTTAAATTGGTGTAATTTTTGCACCTTTTTTGTTTTTGCTTTTTGTAGTCGTTTCGTAGCATATTATTGAATATATCTACTTATATATGAAATACTGCCAAAAATGCACGGGTTAGAGTAGTAAATTTAAAGTGTGAGTAAACATAGCTGGATCGATAACAACCCTAGAAGCATCACTTATATACCTAACCAATGGTTCCACACTGTTTATACCTAGCTGCGCATCCTCTCTCTTAGAAGAGTGAATCTTCATTCTTCGTTCCACGCATCTAGGTTAGTGATATATTCCAAAAATGATCTGTGTTTTTATTTTCCTTGTCTTTATTGTTTAATATTAACCCTTTTATTGAAGGCATGTCCGGTGTATATATATATTAATTTTTGCAAATTATTACTGGTCGGTGTATCCATGTGAGTGTGATGTCCAGTATATCTATGTGTTGGTTCTTCATATACAAGCCTTTTGCTTGAACTTTAACAACTATAGTTTATTATAAAAGTCAATTGTATATGTTAGTTAATGTTTCTTCTTTTTCAACTAGGGTTTTGAAACTTTAGGGCTTTGAAACTTTAACAAATAGCTGAGTTTTCGAACTATTTTTGTTTGATGATACCTTACTGTATTAAAATGTTTTAGTTTTGTGATACAATTTTAGATATACTTCATATCCTAGGAATATAATAAGAATTAAAATGCGATGATTGGTCACCAAGTGGCTTTCAAATTGCAATCAAGATTTAGAGTTGATGCTATCATTTTTTTCTGCTAATAATATCTATCTATTTTTTCAGAATTTTTATTGTAGTTTGAATAGTATATTTTTTATATTGATTTTTACATTGTTTCTTTTTTATTGCTGATGAATGGAATAGAAAACTTGATGATTGGAATAGAAAGCTTGTATCTTCTTTGAGTTTTTATTTGTCAAAAGAAGTAAACAGAAGAGAAAAAAAAGAGTAAAATAGAAAGTGTTGTGCAGAACATAAAATGAATTTTCATTGTAATTGTATAACCCTAGAGAACAAAGAAAGTGTTTGTAGGAATGACTAACATCTTAATATTAAACAACAAATTCCTAAAGTACAAGCCATAATTAATAACAGAAAAATAAACTCCTAATGACTATTTCAATTTTTTGTGTATACAGATTATAATTGTAAAGTATAATCCATAATTAATAGCAAAGAAATAAACTACTATTCTTAAACAACCAGTTTTTTTTTTTTTTTTTTTTTCTTCTTCTTTCTTTCAGTAGATATGCTTTCAACTTTTTTCTTTTCTTTTCAAGTGCATAGTTATTTTCATTGCAGAGTTCACTCTCAGAATCGGAGATGGAGGGTTCTATCAATTCAGATTTAAGTTGTGATGGAGAGTGTGTATTTGTGACTCCATATATGAAGCTGAAGTCTAGCCTTCAACCTCTCAATATTGACGATAATAGTTCCGTAGTTTCTGTGAATGAGGGTTGTCAATCACCTTTGTCGTCATGGGATTCTGAACCTGAAACTGATACTTTGTCTATAATCAGTTCTCATGGAGAGGGACCCCTTGAAGGTATTAACCTGGAAGAATGTCTTGATATGGAACAAGAAAACCAGTTTGTTGGGGTGGAAAATACAGATGATAATTTATCATGGGAGATGGACAATAAAAGTTATGATCAATTGCTCAAAAAGTTCAAAGAAAATGAGGAAGAGCTAAGAGTTTCTAATTTTAAACTTCAGCTTTCGGAACAAGAGATTATAAAGTTGAAAGTTCAAGCTGAGAATAGCAAGGGTCAGCTTGATAAGGTGCGTGAAGAATTGAAGCTGAACAAGGAAGAGCTGCATGAACAAAAAGAGCTTTCGAAAGAAGATATCGCAATATGGATGAAGGAGCTTCAGGTAGTTAATGAACAACTCAAAATATCAAAATGTAAAATTGCAACATTAGAAAAGGAACTTGATAGTAGGTCATCCAAGACTCGTCAATTGCAAGATCAGCTTAACGCGGCACATGAAAATCTGTCTAAATCAGAATGTCAGCTGGTTACAAGGAAAAATCAAATTCAAGTTCTTACAAAGAATCTAGTTTCATGGAGAGATAAAATTAAAATGTTAAAAGACTCGTATGGGGTTCTTCAACAAAGGGTCTTGCAAAAATTGAACTCTCACATGTTTGATTTGGAGGCTAAGTTCTCTTTGGAGAAAGATGAGCTAAAGAACAAATGGACTTGCAAGATGTCTGAAATGAAAAAACAATTGACCTCTAAACTGGAGGACTGTGAGTCTAGAAACAGTGAATTAGAAAACAAATTAAGGCAATATGAAGCTGAAAAGATGAAAAATGAAGAGTTGAATGCTACTCAACAAATGGCTTTGGAAGATACAATCTGTTATTTGAGGGAAGAACTTGGTCAGAGAAAGCATGAGATAGAAGCTTCAAAAAAGGGATTCGACATGCTAAAGATTGAAAGAGACGAAGGCCATGTCAAGATTGCTGAGCTTCAGGCTGAGATATGGTCACACGAGGATCAAATATCAAATATGAACAGATATATTCGGGAGCTAAAAGTAGGACTGAAGGAGCTCGAGATCAACAAAACTACACTGAATCAAGTAATTCATAAGCTAACCGTGAGAGTGGGAGAACTTAGTAAAGAGGTAACCAGGCAGAACGGTGTGATCTCCGATAGGGCTGAGGAGAAGAGGGAGGCAATTAGACAACTAAGTTTTTCTGTTGATCATTATAGGAGTCTATATCTCGAACTTCAGGAATTCATTGGTTATTGGTGTCGTGGCGGCACACTGTTATAGCTTCCTAATATTACATTCCCATCCTTTTGTTTTGTTTTATAGATCTTTTGTTTAGTTTTTCATCGGTTTCATATTCATTCCTGCTATGCACCTAAACATTGCTGAATAATGTCTTTCTTCCTTTTGACTCTAGTAGGTCAAACTATTCACATTGATAATTGAAGGTTATGAAGTTTTTAAGTTGTTTTTATTTTAGTTTTTATTTCTACGAAATGGATGTTTTGTGGAAAAATATCGTAATTTAATTTATATAAAATCAATATTTGTTTCACCTGAAAGTTTAATATTGGTTTGGGTGACCCAATTAGATAAGCAATATTGCTTTTGTGAGGGAGAACTGTGGTTTGATTTCCGCAAGACACACCCTTTTAGAGAGACAGTTTTAAGTTGTGATCGAGATGATAAATTTTACCTTTTCTTATGCGAGTCTTGAGAGCATAATTTATTGCATTTTCAACCTCTTAGTTTGATTTGAGTCTTGGAAGCAAATAGGAGATTTGGCATGTACCTTTTTATGGCCTGAACTCCTTCATTGAAGATCAAGATCACATATGGGCATTCCTATGACTTGGTTAATGTCTTGGAAGTTTATATTGTGTATATTGAAGTCGTAGTACAAGATGTTTTTAGGAGTTGGAAGAGTCTGAGTCATCAAGTTTTTCAGCGCGTTTTTCTCTTCTTTCTAGTGTGCGGTGTGTTGGTTGTTGGGGCTATGTTGCTTGGAGTTGGTTATGCGCAGCTATTTTTTCTGTTGATGTTGCTGCTGCATATTTGTGCAGTCTGCAATTTTTTTTTTTTTGTGGCCTTCAGTTTGGTCGAGACTTGTAGAGGCGTGTTGGCTCTGTCCGACTAAGCCGGTTTGTTCATAGAATGAAGTTTGATTTGGTATTTAGTTAATGCTACTAACAAATAACAATATGTATCAAGTTGAGGGTTGATATTTTATTTGTTCTCTAGGAGGGACACTGCTTATTGTGAAAGAACTCTCTTGTGCAAATTTATGTCCACTTTGAGCAATTCTTATGCTCGAGTAGTAATAAATAAAATTTTGCCTTTTAAAAAAAATGGAAATTTATTTGCATCATAGCTTTTAAATGTTGGTAACATGTTTGTCCAAGTTTTTGTATTTTTTATGTTCATTCTTTGTCTGATGTTGATTCTTCTACCTATGCTTTTTATATTAAAAATGATTTTATTGTTGATCTATATACAAAGGAAAAAAAAGTAGGAAGTAAAGAAGATTGTTATCACATGTGATTCATAACTCAATTGACAATGTCAATATTGCTAAGTTGCACACGTTCATCAATTTTGAACCTAGGACTTCGAAAAAATTGATGAAGTTAATTTATAAAGATGATTTAACGATTAAAATTTACCTTAGTTAGTTTAAACCATTTATATACTCTTCAGGAACATATATAACAAAATAAGTCCTCTAAAAAAAGATTAGTCTTTTATAAGGGAATAAACTTATAGCATTTTAAGTTGCAAACAGTACATCAATAAACAGATCTACTTTCGCTAAGGCGTGAGCGACCCTATTGGCTTGTCTTCGGCTAAACTCAACCACAGAGCTTTGAAAATAATTATGAAACAACTGATTACAACTTTGTACGATACTACCAAACTCGATGATATTGTTTCTGCCTCCATGAAAAACATCGACCACAAAATTCGAGTGTAAAACCATGTTACTGAAATGTAGGACGTCAGCTGCTCATAGTAACACCTGATAAAGTCACATTGCTTCGTCTGTCTTCACTGAACACAATGGGGAAAACCAGATGGTCTTTGCAAGCAAAATGCATCTGTCGGCATCACGAATGAACATATCAATACCAGCCTTATTCTTAGATGATGAGAAAGAGGCGTCGACATTACATTTAAATCTACCTGGGGATGCTTTTTTCCAACGATGGCTGATATCATTACTCGGTTCAGGCTGTTGATGCACATCTACGTGTCTGAACTTGTCTGCATTCCTTCAGCCATTTTCCAATCCTCAAGTAAATCCATGGCGTGCGCTCCAACACCTGGGCATTGTCTCGTCCACTTGCTGCCATAATTTCATATTCCTTCTTTTCCATAAACTTCAAAGGATGGCTGCGAAATGCGCACATTGAGAGGCATGGAGGCACTACACAGCAAGAGAAAAACCGCAACTTCCATGTTATAATTCGGACTTAATGCTTGCTCTATATCAACAATAAAATCGCTTCGCCTAACCTCAACTGTGACCTCTCTCCATGGTAGTTGCCGCTCCACCTTGCTATTCAGTCGACAACCACCGTTAATAGGTCACTGAACAACCTTCCTACCATCATCTTGGACAAGTCAAGTCACCTCGCACGGATCTGAAACTAATTATGTTGTTCTTCTATGATGTCAAGAAGACTCGTCTCTCCCCTTTGTCTCCTATCTTAGTCACGATGGTTATGCAGCTGCCACACAAACCACCCCCTTTAAATAGATTCACAAGTATGTTGAAAGATGATTACCACACATGTGAAAGGGTTTTTTGTACAAAATCATGACAATGCCCTTGCTCCACAGGATCTGTTGTTTTTTCTGCAATAATCCTTATGTTAACATATGAATGAAAATTTTCTTACTTAAAAATAATAATAATAATAATTGAAGTTAATAGTTTGAGTTTAAAAGATTATATTATCATAAAACATAATAAATAAATTTGAAAGTGTTAATTGAATTAAATTTTAGTTAGTAAAACAAAATCAGGTGAACCAAATGTTTGTGTTAAGGTGGTTAATGAACTTTAAACGAATTGTTTGAAGTTGAGAGTTTGATTATTGAGTAGAACAATTTTGTTCAGCCTTGCACTTGAATGTTGGATTACTACCTACATATAGCCGAGGGATAACGTTCACGCAACTGGTAAAGTTGTTGTCGTGTGACTTGTAGGTCACGGGCTCAAGTCCTGGAAACAACCTCTTGTGTAAAAAAACAGGGTAAGACTGCATACAATACACCAAATGGTGGGACCCCCTCCCGGACCCTGCGTATGCGGGAGCTTTAGTGCACCGGGTTGCCCTTTTACTACCTCCATACAGACGATTCAAATAAAAAAAAAAAAAAAAAAAGGTAGGATACACTTAATAACAAATGCCCCATAACCTTGGTGATAGAGCTGCATCATCATAAGTCTTAACGGCTAACCCTTGAATCACGCTGGCCCCATTATAAAAGATAATAAATATAATTCTTGGCTTTTCATTCTTCTTTTAGGTCAGCTCATAATTCAGGTCAGTGATTTATTCTATTGTCATCTATACTTCTTACCTTTTTATGTTTTCTTATTCGTCTTTGTTGTTTTTTTAACGTTGACACTATGGAAGGCTTGCTGGTGATATAGACATATCAATACTTTTATTTCTTTAATTATTAGTGGTCATTGGTCAACATATCAGTGTCATTTAAAAATTGGTATATCGATTTTCATAAGTAAAATTATTTTGCTTGAACTTAAATAACTGAGTTTTCAACGTGCTTTTGTTTCACGATGATACCTTACTTGTTTAGATCGTTTTTGTTTTATAATACAATTTTAGATAGAGCTTTGCTATACCCCACAAAAGAAATTAACGCGAAATGATCACAAAAGCGGAATCAGCCAACTATAAAACATGCTTTGCGGAATTTACGGCATGTTGGTGGGAATAAGGTGGAAGTCAATAATGAAGATTGAATGAAATACACCTTGGGATAATTCCGCAAAGCACTGTTTTATCATTGGCTGATTCTGCTTTCGTGACATTTCGTGTTAATTTCTTTCGCAGGATATAGCAAAGCTCTTTGCTGTAAATAGCATTTTTCTTTTAGATATCCTTCATATCCAGGGATATATATATATATATATATATATATATTGAGAGAGAGAGAGAGAGAGAGAAAGAGAGAGAGAGAGAGCAGCAAGTGTTGTGCAGAATATAATATGAACTTCCACTGTATAAGGATGAACTTGATAGACTCTTTATTCGTAGGTATAACTAGTAGCATCCTAATCCTATCACAATCTTATACCTATGAAGCACAAAGACAGACATGGACACCAGACATGACACGGACACCGACACAGATAATAATGTGAGAAAATGGCATAATATTCGGTGTAGTTATAGGTGTCGTTTTGGTGTCGGTGTATCGGAGACACCGACGCATGTCTGACACCCAAGGACACCCCTAACCAGAGGAGTGTCCATGCTTCATAGTCTTATACAAACAAAAGCATCAGCATAACAAACTAATATATAGGCCATTATTAGTAGCAGAAAAATAAACTCCTGTTGATTATAGTTAAAACATCTCATGCTGCAGTTTTTTGTATGATCATGTTTTTCATGTGCATGGTTCTTTTCATTGTAGAGTTCTTATCATAGAGTTCACTCTCAGAATCTCCGATGGAGGGATCTAGCAATTCTGGTTTAAGCTGTGATGTAGAGACCGTATCGGTGAAATCTGACATTCAACCTTTTGATATGGACTTGCCTCATAGCTATGATAGTGATAACATCTCTGTGGCTTCTCTGAAAGAGGGTTATGAATCACAATTATCGTCATGGGATTCCGAAGCTGAAACTGATATTTTGTCGGTAATCAATTGCCATGACATGCATGATGGTATTACTCTGGAAGAGAATCATCTTGATGTGGAACAAGAAAACCAGTTTGTTGGAGTGGAAAATACAGATGACTCGTGGGAGATGGACAACGGAACTTATGATGAGTTGCTTAAAAAGTTTAATGAAAAGGAGGAAGAGCTAAGAATTTCCAATTTTAAACTTCAACTTTCAAAACAAGAAACTATAAAGTTGAAGGTTGAAATTGAGAATAGTGAGGGTGAGCTTGATAATGTGCGCGAAGAACTGAAGCTGAAAGAGGAAGAGGTGCGTAAACTAAAAGAGCGTTCAGAACAAGAGATTTTCAAATTGAAGATTCAGGTTGAGAAAAGTGTGAATGAGCTTCGTAATGTGCGAGAACAATTGAATCTGAAAGAGGAGGAGTTGCAGAAGAAAAACGCTGAATTGAATACTCGTATTCCGGATTATGTCTACGAGATTATGAATTTGGTGGAACAGCTTGAGGTAGAAAAGGAACAACTCAAGATATCAAAATATCAGCTTAAAGAGGCACATGAAAATCTGGCTAAATCAGAATGTCAGGTAGTTTCAGGGAGGAATGAAATTAAGATTCTAGAAGATATGGTCACAGTGTACGAGGATGTTAAATCAAACCACGAGCTTTGGGTGGAAAAATTGAACTCTATGATTGATACGCAGGCTAAGTCTTCTTTGGAAAAAGATGCGCTAATCAACAAATGGTTTCACAGGATGTCTGAAATGAAAATACAATTGATCTCTAAATTGGATGATTATGAGTCTAGAAACAGTGAATTAGAAAACAAATTAAGGCAATATGAAGCTGAAAAGATGAAACAAGAAGAGTTGAATGCTACTCAACAAATGATTTTGCACAATGAAATCAGTTCATTGAGGGAAGACCTTGGTCAGAGAAAACATGATGTAGAAGGCGCAAATAAGGAATTCGACAAACTAATGACTGAAAGAGATGAAGGCAATGCCAAGATTGATAAGATTTTGACTGAGATATGCTCCCACGACGATCAAATATCAGATATGAAGAATTATATTTGGGAGCTAAAAGTAAGACTGAAGGAGCTGATGGTCGACTATAAAACTTCACTGAATCATGAAAATGAGTTGCTGCTGAGAGTGGGAGAACTTGAAAAAGAGGTAACTAAACAGAATGGTGTGATCTCAGATAGGGCTGAGGAGAAGAGGGAGGCAATTAGACAATTATGCTTTTCCCTTGAGTACTATAGGAGTCGATATCTCAAACTTTTTCAGGCGGTTGTTGGCCATAGGCGTCGTGGCGGTCACACTGTTATAGCTTCCTAAAGTTACATTCTCATCCTTTTGTTTTGTTTTAGTAGATCTTTAGTTATTAGTTTTTCATCTGTTTCATATTCATTCCAGCGATGCACCCAAACATTGCATAATAATGTCTTTCGTCCTAATGATTTTAGTAGGTCAAAAAGTCATGTTTATAATTGAAGTTGATGATGTTTTTATGTTCATTTTCTTCTATTTTTAATTTTTTAGAAATGAGTATTTTGTGAAAAATATTTGTTTAAGGTGAAAAAATATTGTAAACTAATTTTTATAAAATCGATATTTGTTTCACCTGAAAGTTTAATATTGGTTTGGGTGAATCAATTACTTAAGCAACATTGAGGCTGTGAGGGAGAACCATAGTTCGATGCCCACAAAACACACCCTTTAGAGTAAAATCAATATTTGTTTCACCTCCATTCAAAATATTTGTTTCACCTGAAAGTTCAAAATTAGTTTGGGTGGAATTCTAGTTTTGGAAGTTGTGTATTGTTCTGTTTGACAGCAGTTCCCATTTCTCATGGGGCTATTTGTTTTAATTTATTGGCCGTTCAAAAAAAAAAAAAGTTAAGCAACAGTGAGTTTGTGAGGGAAACTATGGTTCAATTCCCGCAAGATGCATACTTAGAGAGACGAAGAGTTTCAAGCTGCAACCTTAGAATGAGACTTGGAAGCATAATTTATTGCAATTTCAACCTCAGAATGGCGATAAATTTTTACTTTTCTAATGTGGTGCTTATTGAAAGCATAATTTATTGCATTTTCAACGTCTTAGCTTGATTTGAATGAGTCTTGGAAGCAAATAAGAGATTAGGAATGTACCTTTTAATGGCATGAATTGCTTCATTGAAGATCATGATCATAAATCTGATATATCAAATGGGCATTCATATGATTTGGTTAATGTCTTGGAGGTTTATAATGGTTAAAAGTGCAGATTAAAGTTGTAAAGCAAGATGTTTTTGGGAATTGGCGGAGTCTGAGTCATCAAGTTTTTCTGTACGTTTTTTTCTAGTGTGCGTAGTGTTGGTGGCTGAGTCCATCTTGCTTGGAGTTGGGGCTGCAAGGCTTCTAGTGTGCTGCAATTCTTGAGTTTGGTGGAGGTGTTTGGTACGTGCTTGGACTCTAATTTAAATGCTTGTCTGCATTATTATGCAGTAGCTACCTAAAAGAAGGTACTTGATTTTCATTTCATTCTGCATATCAAACGAATTAAAATTCGGATCCTTAAACATAATTGGAACACATAAGGCAGAGGTTACTTGGGAGTGAAGCATTGAGAGGTTGCAGTTTACTTGGCTATATAAGTTGCAGAGATATTAGTGGAGTTAATTCAACAGTAACAAATAGCAATATATAGGTGTAGTCAAGGATTGGTCTTATTGTGAAAAAGTGTAAAATTATGTCCACTTGGAGCAATTCTTATTATCTTAGTAGTGATAAATAAAAATTTTCCTATTCAAATTAAAATTGCAAATCGATTCAGAAAACCGAAAAACTACACAAAACGTTCCAAACCGAACCACGCCACATGTGAGTCTTGGAATCGGATGTTTTTGTCACTCAAAATCGATTCAAACCGCACCGCAAACGCAAAACTTCTATTAGTGAATTGGAGCCAGGATCAGTCATTAGGTTGTGATGGCTGCTAATTTAACTAAATTACAAGAGAATAGGAGAGCTGTCAAAAAAGGAGGAAAGAAAACTTCCTCTAGTTTTTACTTACTTCATTGTGGTATCAGGTGGTTCAAAAGTAGATCAAGTTAAAGATTACACCTTTTTTTTTAGGGGTTTATAAAGATATAGTTTACGCCACTTAAATACCCTTCAGCCATATATATAACAAAATAAGCTAAAGTTATAGCATAAAAAACAAAATCAATTAGCTATTTAAAGAAAAATCTTATATATATTAACAATCATATTCAAGACTTGCACGTTTATGAGAATGATTCCTTGATAATGAAAGCTTTGGAACCTTGTTCTTTTATCTTGTCATCAACCGCATATTCATTATTCTCAAAGGTTAATGTCATCATCAATCACTAAGGTTAAAGCCATCATCAATTATAATGACACAAATTTATGAATAACATGTAGCTAACTTCACTAGTTGATATTTTGAATTGAAATTAGTTCCACAAATAATTTTGTTGATATAAAACATATAGTTCCAATGTTCTCATATGTATATTTACATAATTCTATAACTATTACAAGAATCTTTAAAGGTAGAATGTAAAAGGATGATGGATGATCAATGACTATAAATTGAAGATTAAATGTTTCTTTTCTAACAATAATATGTAGAAATTACACAAAACATAGAACAATAATAAATTCTAGGTATGATGTGAATTAGGTGTAATCTTGATAACAAGACCAGGGAAGACATCATCAGGGTCATGAATATGAGGATTATTCTCAACAATAAAAGGATCATTACACTTATCACTAATTGTGTTAAGTGTCTCACCTTCACCAACCACATAGATTTCGTCGCATGGTTTGGACAACAAGAAATGGTTGCTTTCTATGATGTTGTAATCATGATCATTTGGAATCATATAACTGTCTCTAAATATGGTTAGAAGTATAAGTTCTGCAAGAAGAATAGCACAATACCATGAAGCTGCATCAGCTATGGCTTTTGAACTTGAAACTGCTCCCTTTCTTGAGTTGAAAATAGCCATAATATGATCAAGAAACCAAAGAGAGGTAATGTGAATGATATGAGAGAGTGAAAAAGATATATGAGAAAAAAAGAATGGTTTGAAAAGTTATAAAAGAAAAAGAAAAGATGGAGCACGATGTGTGTGAGTGAGCAGTTTTTGACGGTTACTAAGAAAAAGGAGTTCATGTGGAGAAAAAAATGGGGGAAGATAGTGCTTACGTGAATCAATAATATTCTTTTATTTATTTATTATTTATTAAATCATATTCTTTTTTAGGCTAAACCAACATTCTTACTTTTCTTTTTTGGTAAACTCATATACACAAAGTGGAGGTGTCGGCAATTGAATCCTGATCATCACGTTCAGCTTAACAATTTCAACATTTTTGTCAATTGAGTTAGGATTTATGTAACACATTCTTACTTCTTATCTTTAATGTTTAATATTTATTTTGTGCACACAAAGTTTGTATTATATATATTTGGACCTACAACATTGCAAACCACTAAAATAATCCCTCACTACTAACTATTCAATTTTAATGACTTAAATTTTAAGTATTATTTTGGACATACATGTGGGGATGGCGGCTAGAGGTTTCATGCCACTACGATACATTATATCTAATACAAAATAGGAAATTATACATTATCCATATATAATAGGTCTTATCAAATTTGAAAGAAAAAAAAATTATTGCTTTTTCTTTTTTGTCAAAGCAAGAAAACTAGCTGTTATAAACTAGTCACTATTTGTCCTTTGCGTGATGCATACTTTGCCTTGGTGACCAAGCTACTTCCAATAGTGAGAGTTTATCTTTTGTTGATCAATCTGGTCTTCTAACTCATAAATGAAGATGGTTTCATTGATCATTTTTTTGGTGTTTTCTTAATTTTTCAGTCTGAAGTCTAACTTGATCTTTAAATCTGGAACATAGAACTTGAGTCTGATCTTCATAGTTTTAATCTGATCTTCAATATGAAGTATAAGCTAATATTAATTTGTTTTGATCTTTAAAGAATTTTGATCATTCCTTTTTATGTGCTTTTGAACTCTTGGTTTTCAAGTCATTTGATCTTGAATATAAAGTATTCTGAGATGCTTCACGGTGAGCGCCACTTTTTATGAATTCAAACATGTTGTTCATAATCAACAAGAACAAAGATGCGGAGAAAAAAGCAACCAACAATCATACAGTTCAAGCAAAAATAGTATGTTTATGGAAAACAATCAACATGATCAAACCTTAATTTCTACCATTTTCTCAATCTCTTCTCATGAACAAGAGAATTACAAAAACTAGATCTTCCTTCACTAATTATTTCGAAGGGAACTTCTACGGTACACCTCACAAATTGAGGTGTACCGATACTCCTGGCACAATAATTTTATAAATTAACAATCATTTTATGAAATAAGTAGTTATTTGTCAATGTTTATATTTTAGAAAACACTATCTCATAAGAAAAAAACATAATTTCATTGTTTATAAGAATTATATTAAATTTTTAACATTTTTTCATAAAAAATAATCAATATTCTTCATTATGAGCAATAAAAATTCAAACGAGTAAATTTTATTTCATCGACGCTTTTGATAAATAAAATTTAATTATTATAATTGTCAATGATAGAAAATAATTCTCTTTTCTTCAAAAAAACAACTAACTTAATTATTAATTTAATGCTTTGGTGTAATGGTACACTCAAAATGTTGGGTGTACCATAGAATTTGCCTATTTTGAATAGAGAATACTTTAAATCGCTAGAGTATTTTATTGCTTCTGCGAAGGATGTCTACACATATTGAAAAATCTCTTTGTATACTGTATTTGATGTAGTATTCATGCAAATTTTCATCAAGACCATTTTTCGATAGATACTTGTGAAAACTCGGAAGATGAAGACACTGCATCTCCAAATAAAAATAAGGGTCATGTTAACCGGTGCCCCGGGACACTGTTAAGGAGGTAAAAGTGGAAATTTTAAGTTAAAAGGGACACTTTTTAAACTTTTAATGCTATGACAGCACAACTTTCAATACAAAATAATACTATATTTGTCTCCTTAACCGGAGCTCTGGTTAACATTTCCCTAAAAATAAAAAGCCATAAAGAACCAACAAAAAAAAATCGAATTCACCATTTATGTTAAATTGTAGGATTATGTATACAATTCGAGATATGAGACAATGGGGATCTTTGTTAAACAAATTTGCCATGACAGTTTTCACACTAACAATACTATAATTCAAATAGAGAAAAAAACCGTTATTGTGTATGAAATAGAATCCTTTAGAACAACTCAAACCACATGAACATATATTCAACATCAGACTACTTTGTATGATTGGTATTTCACAAAAGAACTTGATAAAAATACAATATTGAAATGAAAATCATCCTAGTATATGCCTTTCAAGAAGATTTAGAAGAAGAAGAAGAAGAAGAAAACGTCATACTTTTTATATGGTTACAAACAATATAGGGAAAATTCTGCATAACCAGAAACTTCTACATCTCTATTAGTTGAATCTAGCAATAACCACTCAATGGAGTGGCCAATACGCAATAAATGGACAAACAATATAGGGAAAATTCTGCATAAATTAATCATCAAATGCTTCCAAAGTTAAATAATAGCCTTTGAAATAAAAATTAACATTAACATAATCATGCGCCTCACGGTGTACCAATAGCTGTCAACTCATACACCAAGCTGATATGCTTCGAAAATTCTGCATAATGCAGAATAAATCTGCAATCAAAAACACTCTCCAATGCCACAAATGCACTCCTCAAACATTTCACATACACAACTCAGCAAAAAAATACACATACCAAAAGCCTTATTAACAAAACAACTCTCGCTACATTAGACCAAAATAGGCGCGGAAATTCTATTCTGTTACACCAGAAAAATGACAGTTGAATCGGCAACAAAACCATACCGAAAACGAAAAAAATGGCCTAAGAAATATGTAACAGGAAGTCAGCAAAACATGACAAAGAGAAAGAAGTAGCCGTCTTAAATGAAAAAAGTGCAGGTGCTCACACCAGAAAAATTCTCCAATTCTTTAGTTTTCTACTAAAGAGGAGTGGGACTCTTGATTTGCAGTCTTGAATATTCATAAGAAATAGAATAAAAATGTCCAAAATGTTCAAAAGAAAATGTATTTTGTAACTCACACCAATATATGGTATAAGTCCTTGAGCTTTTTAAGGGTACACAAAAGGAAGGGAGACTAAACTTGAACAAATTAAAAGCTCATGTGCAAAGAACCTTAACCTCTTACTGCCAATAGTTATATGCAGAAAATATATAGAAAATAGCCAAGCCCCAAAAACTACAAATATTCAAAATATATTATGAATATCAAATATTGAATGGTAAAATTATAAAATAGAGTAAATCAATAGCACACAATCACATTACAGAAATTGAAAGCATAAATGAATAAGCTAAAGATTAAAGAATAGAAAAGAAAAAAAAAGCAAATGATCTAATCTACATGACCATGTGTGGTGTAAATCTTACTATGTAAAAAGAAGTACCTTGCTAGTTGATACACAATGCCACAATGTGATTCCTGAAACATGGTCACTTACGATATGAGAAGCTGTCAAAATTGATTTTATCAAACTATTGTTCCTTTGATTCAAACCTGTATCGATTAAAGTCCTAGATGGATGAATTGGACCCGATTACTATTGAAAGAGGAAGTGAACTGCACATGCGACAATAGTCTTGCCCACGACAAAAGATTCAAAGTCGGAGCTAGATACACCTTTGATGGCATTGGAACCATGGGCAACGTTAAAACTGGTTATCTTCTTACTGATACAATTCTTGGAGTGACTTTATTGACATAGGGGCCTCTATTATGTTACTGAAGTGAATGGAAAGAGGGTATGATGTTTATTGGAACCTGAAGGGGAGCACTGCTTTTATGATGGTAATTACAAAGCTCATTGGTATTTACTGCATTGGAAACACGCCAGTCATTATAACATATGGAATGGTTGAGATTAGCATAGATTGAAATCAACGGCCACCATACATTGGCGCCCAAAATCATCTTCAATTTCCTACCAAGAGAATCCTTATTAATTTATCTTCTTTCCTCTCTCAAATATAATCACTATCCAATATTGCGTTTACCTACCCTAGATATCCACCACAAATCCGTCAATCCAAAACTCCTTTTGAGTTTTTTCTTCGATGGTGTTCGCTCTCTCACAAGAGTTATTAACTTCTCTTCGTGTTCCCTCTCCCTGCCTTTGATTCTTGTCTCCCAAAAGGAATCATCATTTGGGGTTTTAGTTTTGCTAGAGTCATCCCTTTTGGTACCTCAACATTCCCATAAAAACTTGGTATTTATGTACCAAGGTTGTGCCTAGGCGCAAATCAACTTCCCTTCAGGGCCAAGCTCTGAGCGCAAGACTTCCACGCTTAGGCATAAAACTCCAGAATGCTCCAAGCATGATTTTCTAATTTTAACGCTCACACAACATATTTAAGAGATTCTAAAAAGATAGTATACATTAAATAGATAATTTCAATTCCATTTTTTTTAACATGTTGTTAGTGTAAGTTCTCCTTTCTTTCTAACCAATATTATTCTCTCACATGCTTCAATAAATATAGTCAAGGTGATCATTGATTAAAATTTTAGTTCACATTCGCAATTGTGACCTTAATATTGTTGTTTGTGGTAGCCTCCTCAACAACATTGCACCACAATTGCGATAGGATCTTAAATCACATGTACGTCTACATTGTAACCACATCGGAAACTACATTAGACGATTTCGGTCATGCATGTTCGTTCAAAACTTCTAACTAAAAATAATTTCACACCCCAAATCTCAATCTACTTAAGATCTATCAAATTTTAACTATACTTAACAAAATTCACACGATATCTAATAAATCTATAATTATATCTAGCATTGTTTCTAGTTTGTTAACTTCAATTCTTAATAACCCTTAAAAATAAACTTGAATTCATAACAAATAATTATTGTGGAAATTTACGATCCATAGCGTTTTTCCTATTTGCTCATAGTAATTATTTATGTGATATCACATTCATTTTCAAATTTGGAATACCTCTAAAATATTACCAATATTAAATTCCTTATATTTTTTAGAGGAATATTATTAAATTCCTTATATTTTTTAGAGGAATATTATTAAATTCCTTATTGTAGATATATTTTGAAGAATCATTTCCACTAACTGTAAATTCTTTTTGAAATTTATTATTTGTTGTCAAACAAAGTTTATTATTTGTTTTAGAGCCATTCTGAATGTTGAAAATATGATTGAACAAAACTCCCATTAAACTAATTTTTTTATTTGGTACAGAAACTCATAATTTTCTACGAAGATATTTCATTTTATCCATTTCTTGTGACACATGATACATACTAAAAATTCTCAACAAAAATTTTCCAAGTTTCTTCTTAAGGTGGGTGAGCCAAATCACATGCACTCTAACATGACCGACCTCAATAAGCATGTCAAGAACCCAACTCTTTATAATATCCTTTGGATTGAGTAATCATTAAGTCATAAATGCACACAACCAATCCAAAGCCACCATTGAATTTTCCAGATGTGCATCATTTTAATTTTTTATTTTAATTTTGTAATTATATCTATCCACATATATGATTGCTCTCATATATTATGGAATCATTTTCACAAATGTTATACTAGTTTACAAGCTTTTAACATGGATACACAAAAAATCAAATGCTCCAACGCCTCTTTCCTGTTTATTTTTAATACAATAAGTATTTCTAAATGGAAACCATCTTGTGATTTTTACATGCATGTGATGCTGCCACTTTGTGCCTGTAAGTGTTTACTGTCAGGAACCTTAGTGACAGTAAGTGTTTACTGTCAGGAACCTAACTGATAGTAAGTATGTATAGTTAGGGACCGAACGACAAGTCTCCTACAACCACATAACATCTTCATTGAGGAACATGACCAAGTTTTTGACGAAGAGCAACACTTCGTTGGAACGAGTTTAGGGATATTGATTTTCAGTTTAGGGTTAATGATTTTCAGTTCAGGGACCAAAGTGATCATATTCTACTTTCACTTTAGTCCATGTGACACATCATACTCCTTGTTAGTATAAAACCTTTGCCACATCATCAGTTGAAAATATTTAATGTCGGGGACTAAAGTGATAACGGAAGTGCACATTCAGGAACTACTTTGTATTCAATCCTGAGTTAGGGACCTTTGTTGCAACGAAGTGTATAGTCAAGGACCAAGGTGACCATTTACTAAAAAAAATATACAAATATATTTTTATTTTATGATAATTATACACATATATTACTAAAAAATTGTATTTTATGAAAACAAGATTAGAAAGACAATAGGAATTTAGGGGTGGGAATAGGTCAGGCCAGGCCAGGCTTTGATAGGCCTAAGCCTGGCCTACGAAAAAAATTACAAGCCTAGATCTGGCCTATGGCCTATTATAGACCAATTTTCTTGGCCTGGCCTGGCCTGTTTAAAAGCCTGGACTGACCTGAAAGCCTATTTCAGACCTACTTTACATTTAGGTCATCAAATAGTTAATTTGACCTACTAAATAGGCTAAACAACCCTTAAAGTCTACTTAAAGCATATTTCACTCCAAACAAATTTTAACAACATGAAAGCCTACTGAAAAAACATGAAACAACAAAGCCTATTATAAGAATGATAGGTAGAGAAAAAAGTGTTTCCATTTTTAATGTATGCAATTATTTTAATATAATTTTTTAATAGATAGATATTAATAGGTCGGTCTATCAGGTTTAATAGGCTTTTCTGGAAGTCTAAGTCTGACCTATTTAACTAAACAGACTTTTTATAAAGCCTAAGACTGAGCCTATCTACTAAACAGGTCATGCCAGGCCATAGCAGGCCAGGTCGTAGGCCCCTGTAGGCCGACCTGGCCTATTCCCAACCCTAGTTCCGATTATTTCTCATTTTCTTTTTTATTTTGAATTACTTGTTTTCTTTCCATTATTATCTCATCAAAATCTAAAAGGTTCAGTTTTAATTCTATTAAATGTATAATCTAGAATTTTATTTGTATTTTCTATTAACAAAATGATATTTCTATTTATTTCGTTCATCGTATTATTCAAATTTTTTTGTAAAAGAGTTCATATCATAGTTAGACCGATTTGATGGATAAACACATTTTTAATTAATTAAATTTGTTAAAAAATGGAGCAAGTGATCAGAGGACAAACATGTTAAAGGAATATAACTTACCCACTAGACCACCTGTTACTATTGTTTAATATACAACTTCTAATATAAATATACAACAAACATAGATTTGAATAGAAATTGAAATCATCGCCTCAATTTGTTTATTTAATTATTAAACTTATCCACTAGACCTTGTCAATATAAAACCCTACCCACTAGACCACGTTACTATTTTTGGTTAAATATATTTTTGATCTCTATAAATATATCAACTTTTCGTTTTAGTCCCTCTAAAATATTCCTTCAACTTTTAGTTCCTATAAAATTTTCAATCACTACTTTTGGTCCATACTTTTGATATATTTATGACTATGTTTTGAATTTGAGCAATTAGCCTATGAAATTATTATTGTTGGATCTTTATTTTTATTTTACATATGTCATAATTTTAGTTTTTAAAGTGACCGAGTCACCGATTCAATACGGTTAAATACCTATATAAATTTAATCTCAAAACCGAATTATCTAATCGAGTCATCCAAATTGATCTGGTTAAGTCATGCGGTTCAACCAATGACTCAATGGTTCAACCATTGACCGAGTGACTTAGTATCCCTCTCGAGTCAATTTTCGAGCCGAATTTTAAAACTATGGTTCATATTAAAACTTCATATTTTTTTAAAACGTCATATTTATAAACTCATAGTTTTTTTTTTTTGTTATAATAGAATTTTTTTTTTCATGTTAACCCTTTAGTTCCTATGAAAAATACATAGGTCCTACTAATCCGAAGTTTAGTCCAACGATAAGTAAAGTCGAATAATACATAGGTCCTATTAATCCGAAGTTTAGTCCAACGATAAGTAAAGTCGAATAAAAAATTATTCCGTCCAAAAATTAAACTCGAATTCTCTAAAACGATTCTTCCTAAAATAATGTAAAAGAACATTTACAATGTTTGAAAAATCTTTTAAATAATCTTTTAAATAATTAAACCAATATAACAAGATATGTTTTTATATTCATTAATTAAATATTTTAAACGTGTACAAGGATGCACAAAAAGCTTAATAACCCCCTTAAATTAAATAGTCTTGTTAACGAGTGCCTCCGGAACACTTTTTAAGCATTCTAAATTAGGAAATTAATTATTAAAAAAGTTAAATAATTCGATTTTCAAAACATTGATTACACAACTTTTCATAAAAATTACTACTTTAAACCCTTAAAGATTGCCCGAAGATACTCGTTAACATTTCTCTAAATTAAAAAGCTATCTATTTCTCGTCTAATCTATCAACGTTATGTTTGTGTGGATTAACGTCATACTTATTATGCTTATAAAATCTCGCGAGCCTCGTTGCGAAAATAGTTTCCCGCGGGTGTTGTGCGGACATAATTCAATAATAAAATATAATTTCGTGAGGATTAAGAATGAAATTTCTTTTCAATAATCTATACACGTTAGTTGTGAGGATTAATATATTCGTATCTCTTTCTGTCAAAAAAAATAATAATCTCGTGGGTCTCGTGCGTAAAAAAATATAATCTCAGGCGTCTCGTGCGGATATAATTCAATAATAAATAGTGAGATAAACCTTGAAAAGACTAATTGAGTATTAGAGAAAATTGATCAGCAATTATTTCCCCTCAAAAGAAAAAAAAAACTGATCAGCAATGGAAGATGGTGTTGGAGTTGAACGGCCATTGAAACTTCTCATACTTCCATTTCTAGCACCTGGTCATATGATTCCTTTGGGTGACATAGCAGCTTTGTTTGCATCCCATGGCCAACAAGTCACGATCATCACCACTCCCTCCAACGCCCATTTCTTTACCAAATCTCTCTCCTTCGTCGATCCGTTTTTCCTCCGCCTTCACACCGTCGACTTCCCCTCCCAACAAGTCGATCTTCCCGACGGCGTTGAATCATTGTCCTCCACCACTAACCCTGACACCATGGCCAAGATATGTAAAGGTGCAATGCTCCTCCATGAACCCATTAGAGAATTCGTGGAGAAGGATCAACCTGACTACATCATTGCCGACTGTGTATACCCTTGGATTAATGACTTGGCCAATAAGCCTCATATCTCCACCATTGCCTTCACCCCATTCTTCCTCTTTACAGTATCCCTCATAGAATCCTTAAGAATAAAGCGCTCATATTCTGACAAGAATTCGAGTTCGAGTTCGTTCGTTGATCCAAATTTTCCTCATTCTATCAACTTTTGCTCAACACCACCAAAACTATACGTCGCATTTGAGGAAAGGATGCTTGAGGCAATCCGCAAAAGTAAGGGACTCATAATTAACAACTTTGTTGAACTTGATGGTGAAGATTGCATCAAACACTATGAGAAAACCATGGGTTACAAGGCTTGGCATCTTGGTCCAACTTGTCTTATTCGCAAAACTTTTGAAGAGAAATCTATGAGGGGCAATGAGAGTGTGGTTAGCGCGCATAAGTGTCTAGGTTGGCTCAATTCAAAGCAAGATAATTCAGTGTTATACATATGTTTTGGGAGCATCTCTTATTTCTCTGATAAACAACTTTACGAGATTGCGAGCGGAATAGAAAATTCAGGTCACGAATTTGTATGGGTTGTTCCTGAGAAGAAAGGGAAAAAAGATGAGAGTGAAGAGGAGAAAGAAAAGTGGTTGCCTAAAGGATTCGAAGAGAGAAATGTTGAAAATAAGAAAGGTTTTATCATTAGGGAGTGGGCCCCACAAGTAATGATTTTAAGCCACGCTGCTGTGGGTGCATTCATGACGCATTGCGGGTCGAACTCCTTGGTAGAGGCTGTTAGTGCAGGGATTCCAATGATCACGTGGCCAGTGCAAGGAGAACAGTTCTATAATGAGAAGCTGATAACTGTTGTGCGAAGGATTGGGGTGGAGGTGGGTGCAACAGAGTGGTCTGTACATGGTTATAAAGGAAAAGAGAAAGTGGTGAGTAGACATAGTATAGAGAAAGCTGTGAGGAGATTGATGGACGATGGTGATGAAGCTAAGGAAATCAGACAACGTGCTCAAGAGTTTGGGAAAAAGGCTACACATGCTGTTGAAGAAGGCGGGTCGTCTCATAACAATTTGTTGGCTTTGATTAACGATCTTAAAAGATCGAGAGACCGCAAACCACTTGAATAATTTAAATCCTATTATCATGTGTATTCAACTAGTTTGAAACCCGTCCCTCCACGAAACTAGTTTGAATAATTTGAATATTTTATATGTGTGTGTGTGTGTGTGTGTATATATATATATATATATATATATATATATATATATATATATATATATATATATATATATATATATATATATATATATGTATATATTTAAATTTATGTTGATAATATTTGTTACGAAAATAAACAATACATGTCAAAATGTATTATATCTTATATATTAAGGGAATACACATATCTTGTTGGTGTAAGCCCTAGAAGCCTATAGTTTATGTTAAACTTACGTTGTGTATCATGACTTTTATTATAGTGTATTGTTGTAATGTTAAGTTAAATTAGAAAAAAAAAAATTAAGTTATTAAATAAATAAAAATGAAGTATTATTACGTTTAATTTGTTATGAAATTAATCAAAAGCATTGCAAGATATTGTACAACATAAAAGAGTAGAGAGAAGGGGATAAAGAGAGAACAAAGAGCATGTTGCGTTACTTCTCAAGTGTACATTTACAATGAATTATAGGTCCTATTTATAGGACACAAATAGGTGAATGAATAGGCACTTTACAATCCACTTACTAGTGGGAGTTACAATCATGTGGAAGGACACTGGATGGACATCCACTAACACTTATATTCATAACATAATTTAAATATTTAAGATTGAGATATTATTGAATAATTCTCAAATTTTAATTAATGACTTAAATCACATGCAAATGTACATTTTTCATTTCACCAACTATGCTGGTGTAGCAACAAATTCCTTGTAAACAATATGGTGTTGCAGCATAGTGTGCAGCCCCAAAATTCTCCAACTGGACCTGCTTCCGTGCAATGGTTTCCGTCTAGTAGGAGGAGGTTCAAATGCAATATTGATGCGGCTTTCTCTGAACAATTCCAACGGACAGGTATCAGAATGTGTCTTCGGGATGATTCTGGAACTTTTGTTTTAGCTAAAGTGATGCATTTTGATCAAGTTTATCCGGTAGTTGTTGGCGAAGCTTTGGGTCTTTATCATGTCATTCAATGGATGCAAGACATGCAATTTGACAACATAGATTTCAAGCTTGATTCTAAAATAACCAGAGATGCTTTCCACTCCCGTATGACAGATATCACAGAATTTGGCAATATGATTGATGAGTGTCGAGAGCAATTTTTCTCTTCCTTCACAAACTCTAGGGTCGAGTTTATGAGGCGACAAGCGAATACGGCGGCTCATGCTTTAGCAAGAGAAGCCATTTCCTTAGCTAATCCCACTATTTATTATGCAATCTCACAATGTGTTGAATCTATTATTATTAATGAAATGCTATAAGCATCTTTTCTTAAAAATAAAAATAAAGAAAAATAAAAAACAATATGGACCGTAAGTTAGTTTTGAGGCACATCTGACGACTAATAAAACACAATCAATTACGGTGAGAGACATATTTTGGTCTCTCGCTGTAGCCCGAACCCTTCTATTGGGTGCAAGTGTGAAGCTAATTTACTGTAAAATGTAAACCTCTTAATCTCTAAATAAATTTCATAACTTCTCAGATCCACAGTTCTCCAATACAAGCCCCACGTTTTGAACAAAAAAAAAAACGAAAAACAATATTGAAATGCATGCATTAGCCAAATCAACGTACCAATCATTTCTCAAAATTATACACTATGGGAACCAACGATAATATAAATTTAATTTGATGTGTGTGTGCTTCTATGTGCGTCCTTCTCCACGGAGCATTTTAATCTTTTCCCTCTTTAGGCATTGTTTTCTTTTCAAAATTTTGTATGTATGTCGGTTTTACCAATTGTCAATCAACAATTGAGGATGGCCGTAAGACAAAAACCATCATTTTAAGCCGCCATAAAACACTATGGCACTTCCATCACAAATTGGGCATGGTGGTTGTCAAAAAGTATGTCACCCAAAATAAATCAATATTTAGTTAGAGGACCAAATCGATACAAATTAAATAGTTAGAGGACCAAAAAGATAATTAAGCCAAAAAAGATTGTGTGTGGACATATGTAAATATTTTCAATTTTATTTTTAGAAACTTTGTACCCTTGATTAAATCTGACGGTATTTTCTTGGTGTTCCACCGATGAGGGACTTGATAGAACCCTCACCCTAGAAACCACCATCTTTATTAAGCAAAAAAAAAAAAAAAAAACTTGAGCAAGGTTTATTTCCTTTATTTTTTTTTTTTATTAAAAAAGGAAGTTGTATTAAAAGTCTTTCATTAATAGAACCGTTGAGTATCAGAGCACCCATCAAGGGAGGCGCAAACCTCCCACTTCTTCCACCTTGAACAGTTGTTCACAATATTTTGCGAGAAAATGAACACAGATTTGCTTCTCGAAGAACATGATTGAAATGAACCCTCCAATCTCTATTCGTCACCATGTCATTCAAAATTGAAGAAGCCAGCCTCCCAACATGTGGTATCATTGATACCACATCACATGTTCCCATTAAAGATATCGAAGGATTACAGATTTTGTCGACATTGATTTTAATACAAAAAAGTGGAGGGGGGTTCCAACACATCACCGGTTTACCGAATGAATCAAACGCCTTCCTATGATTTAGGTAGTGGCTAAAATCATCCGTAGTAGTGAACCTAATCTTGTTGATAACAGTCTGAATCTCCCAAACTCTATCGCCAAAAATACTATTGTTCCTCCAACACCAAATCCACCAAACACCAGAAAGGAACAAGCATGAACTATTTCTTGGTAATTGATTTTTGATCTAAGCAATGGCACTTGTCTCAGCAAAAAAAAAACGGGGAGAATTGGAAATACCAACGTGCTCCCAGACTTCATGAGCATGAGGACAGTCACGCAGACAATGTAGAGTAGATTCAACATTACCTAAACAACGTGGACATACGCCGATGCTCCTAAGCCTTTATTAAATCTCAACTTATTAGTCGGATGAACATTATGAGTGATCAACCAAATAAAAATAATTGAGGTTTGGTAGAAGTACTACACTTCTAGACCTACTTCGAGTCTAGAGCGTTGTAGTTACCTCTATTTCTCTAAAACAACCAAGCTTACGCCAAAGCCGCAGAGTTATAAGTACCATTAGTATCATTCCACACCCAAAGATCTTCAATATATGAGTTCACCAAGTTAGGTCCTGTAATATTTGTTCCAATATTCTTAATGTCTTCTTAAAGCGGAGGGTAAAAACGATCTAACCGCTAAGAGTCGTGCTCCCAAACATCATGTAAAGACAACAATGATTAAGTTTTTGCCGATTGCAGTCAAGAAGCAAGGATGCATCATTGTATTTGGAAAGTTGTAAGGATATTTTGTTCAACAAACTATAAGTTGTGCTTCCAATGCTCTTTTTTTTAAAACAAAAAATAAAGATCTTGATAGTTCCTTTATTACACTGTTAAAAAAAAGAACAATATTCGCTAAATGTGATGCATACTTTCTAGCTTATAAATAAATTGGACAATAGTTCTTGTGTCCCAAGAAAACGTTTTGGACTAGACTGCTATGGAACCAGGTTCGCACCCATAATTTATCATTTTTTTCAAAGAAAGAATATCATTAATATGAAGCTTATCAATACAATAGGATATTTCAAAATAAATATTCGGGCTATCCGATAAAGTGGCCTCGTCTTGCCAAATCATAGCTATCACATTTGTTTGTCTCCGATCAAACTTTACCCGAGAGTTTGTAAAGTGAGCTGAAAAATTATCCCTACAGGCTGTGATAACATAACCGAATTTCGTAATATCAAACCGTCTAGAAAGAAAGGCATATGCATATTCCATATTTCAGGAGAGAGTCAGGAGGAAATATGAAAAAAGGGATAGGCTTTAATGGAGTAGATTGTCCCACAAGAGAAAATTTCGTGAGAGAATCCTTCTCCATAATTATATAATGATGGCTTAATCGTTCAATGATCATAAATCTATTATATTGACTTTCTACCAGAATTAAATTGGTGCTAATTGGTAATTAAAACATTAATCCATTAAAAAAAATTAAAACAATTAAGTGGTAATTAATTAGTAATGAAAGCTGATTAATTTTGTCGGAGAAAATATACCAAAAATGGAAAATATTGAAAATATATTCCACGGTTTGCAACTTTGACTCAACCCAACAAGCAGTGTAATATATCTCACTTCTGTGCTTTTCTCAGTGTCAGTTTCAATCCATGGCTGATGCAACCGATAAGAAGAAGGTTAGTACTCCCTCGCATATACACGATGACATTGCTCTCTCAATACTCTCCAAATTGCCTCTTAAATCCCTCACAAGATTCACCTGTGCTAAGAAACCATGGTCTCTTTTATTTCAAAACCCTCATTTCATGAACTTGTTCCGCACTAATTTCATATCCAAACATAATGAGGAAGAAGACAACAAGAATCTTCTCCTAGATTACGACACTCTGTGCACATTTTCCGGTGAGAGTTTTGAGAATAGAGTCAGATTAGAGTTGCCACCTCCTCTTCATTTTCAACGAGAGGGTTGTCCATTTGTTCGTTGTTGGTGTTCAGCTAGTGTTAATGGCATTCTTTGTCTCTCTCAAGGTTTTATTGACCCCATGACCATTGTATTGTGGAATCCAGCCAACGGGGAATTTAAGATTGTTCCTTGTAGCCATCGACCATATAAGAACATTGAGTTTAATACTCAACCTTATTCATTTGGTTATGATCGTGTTAGAGATGACTATAAGATTATTCGAATGGTTAATTTTCACATATTTTTTGAAGGTGCTTGGGTTTTTTTGCCAGAGAAGAATAGCCCTTTCTGGGAGATGGACTTGGATTTTGACGATGATGATGATTTTTGGAAGGGGGTGCCAATAAATATGTATGATCCTGATTATTGGGAGATATACAGCCTCAGAAGTAACTCTTGGAGGAAACTTGATGGTGGTGATATACCTATGCCTGATTCTTGGGAAGAGCGTTGTCAGGTGAACTTGAATGAATTTTGCTATTGGTTGAACCTAGATAATGATATGGGGTCGTTTGACTTTATCAATGAGATATTTTTTGTAACAAACTTACCTTCATTTGACTTTAGCAAAGAGACATCCTTAGAGGGAGTATCATCTATCTATGATTTCAATCGCAGAAAGTTGGAGAAAAAATTGGTGGTATTAAATGGGTCTGTTGCTTTCATTTGTACTGTCCTCATGACTTCTTTTAGTCACATATGGGTTTTGGGTGAACATGGTGTTAAGGAATCGTGGACTAAACTTTTTGTTGTTGGACCTTTACCTGACATTACCCGTCCTATCGCGGTAGGAATAAAGAGTGTTCTGTTCTACATAAAAGAAGATACGGAGTTAGCATGTTTTGATTTAAGTACCCAAAGGATTGAGGAAATTTGGGTTAATGAAGAGCCACAAAGGTTGCAAATTATAACTTATAAGAAAAACCTTCTTTCTTTCGGAGTAATGAATAATTAGATTTATGATTTTGATGAAGAGGAATGCTATTAAGTTATTTATATATAATTTGGCTTATCAATTGCTCATTCTTTATTGAATATTATCAAGTATGGGAGAAATAAACTCATTTGTAATTTTTCTATGCTTCAATCTCTATTTTATTTACTAATGTTGCAGCAATTATTGTGCTTATTAGTTTCCAACTTTCTGTTATGTAGCCTATTTTCTATTTTGCGATTTGTTCGAAATTCTGTTACTTGATGCCAATTAAATGAAGGGAGATCGCTGATATTTGTGCTTTAAACGTCTGTCTGGATGGCTAACATAATTGGATTATTGCTTTGCTCATGTATTTTTGCAGTACATTAAACTGGTTTTTGATGGTATTATTTTCTACCTTAATTGTAGCATACTTTGTGCTTTGATTAGTATTTTATCAAATAAGGTAGGAATATGATAAAAATTTGAGGAAAAATCATGTCTAGAGCTGCCTTTGATAAAGTATAGGTCGGTCTATTAGGTTTCCCCTTAGAGAATTCAGCTATGGAGTTGTGGAAATTATGAAATAAAGTACGACATAACTGAATGATACAATCGAATTCCGATTTATTTGTTTTGAGGATTGTGAAATGAGTCAGCGACAAGCTCAGCATCAAGCTCAAAGACCACATCCTCAAGCCCCATTTCAATGATTCATTGCATAGACCACACCCTCACACAAATGCTTATACCTACCAAGTCACGATTATGAGAGAAAGGTGCATCAACATTGCATTTCAGGAATTTAGCATTGGGAGGGAGCAACGTTTTAATATGGCTTTGGGGCTGCTGTTGCTCAATCTCCCCTTCCATTGTCGTAGCATATTTGCCACTTGTGTATAATATTTCCATTCCACAGGGGCTGGTTTCGGCTATCTCATTTGCTCCACAGGAGCATACACCAGTATGCTTGTCTTGCTGACTCGAGACACTGCAACATTAGAAAAAACCTGCACATATAGGATGCGGTAATCATCATATGACAAATATTTTCACTGTGTTGGACAGAGAAGGCTTGAAGAAGGGAAGTTTACTCGGAGCAATAATCGTTTCATCTGCGTAGGAAGGCATTTGCGGGCTAATCTCCAAGATATGTTTGTTGAATTGTGAAGTAACTTTTGTCATACGGTCTGCTTTACTCAATTTTTATAAGCAAACTTTAAATACTTCAAACAAAGTGAGCCATCACACTTCCAACCCTTAAAAACATGATACTCGAATGCTTTATGTGATTTGCGGGCATAAACTTTTGTTCTATAATACTCTCAAATAGGCAATATAAATGCAGAAATTGGAAAGGTAAATAAGGTATGTATCAATGTTCTATAGCTAGGAAACTCTTTAGATCTCGTAAATTTGTATCTTAGAATAATCTGCTTAAGTTATCTTTGGACAATCCAATTTATGTACTGAGATTTTCTTAAGCTTAATAGGGAACCAAGGGTGAGGCTTGCTCCACTTATCCACCAGTAGAGTTCTGTAGTAGCAAAACTGTATAATATTTTAGCAAAGATATGAGGTGAGCTTTTAATTAAATTTGTTTTGCTTAATTAGAATTAGAAGTGAATGTGATCTTTGAAATCACATATTGTTATGGGAAATTCAAAGATTTTCTAATGTGATAAACTTTTGTCTTTGTTTGATGAAATGTGAATTTTGTTCTTTACCTCTTATGATATTATTAATGATTTTGAATCAAATTTATAATAAAGACTATTACTCAATGCATTTGTCCAAATTGCATAATAATATGCAAGATGTAACTTGAATTTGTATGATTTTGATTCATGCAAGAGAAATTAGAAGAAATAAAAAATTATATTTAACTTTGCTATGTCTGCATATGTTTCCTCATCAAAGCATAAGAAATTGGCTTAACTTGACTTAGAACACAATGAATGATGTTACCAGAAATTGTGAATGTTTTTAATCTTGTACTTGTAATTTGGATTAACTGATTCTGCTAGTACCTTACTGTTATTTTGGATAAATCTTCCAGAATATCTGTAGCTATAGACAATCCTCATTAGTTCCTCTTTTTTACAATTATTCCATGCCCCTTAACTTTATTTTAGGTAACAATTTGGTCTTTTATCTTTTTTTCATTTAAATTTTTTCCTTTTGGTCTATTTTCATATGGATTTTCAAGCTTCAAATCTAATATTCTTATGCAAACATAGATGGAGACCACATATTTAAAGATTGAAAGACCATAAGAAAATAAAACCATGAATTTGAAGTTTGAAAATTCATATGAAAATGGACCAAAAGAAAAAAATTTAAATGAAAAAAAAAGATAAAAGACCAAATAGTTACCTAAAATTAAGTTAAAGGAGCTAAAAATGTAAATTTGCCAAAAAATGATGATTATACTTTGTTAGTGTGTGTTTCTTTCAAGTTTACTAAATTTATTTTAGGTGTGTTTGTTTCAAGTTTACCAAATTTATTTCTACGAATAACAATCCTTGTAATACAATGATGTGAATTTTATTTCAAATTATTTAAAAAAAAAAGATGTTTGATTAACATTATAATATTCTTAGGAACTTAAAAAATAGAGATTATAATAGGTAGTTACATGTGAATTTATTTTCATTTTCATGGGAACTTTATTCCCACTATTTTCTTTGCGTAAATTTTCTATTTCCATGAATATTTTATACACAGAAATAAAATTTAATAATCTTGTAACAAAGCATGTATATTTCTTCATTTTATTTTCAATAACCTACAAATATAACTTGAAACAAATGCTATATTTGTCTTTGTTAAACTTTTTCTTTTAAACAATGATTTTTTATACTTTTCTCCTTCTTACTGTCCATATTCTTCGACAAGGGTTTGCAAACCACTAGAAATGTATTTTTCATTTCATCACAATTTTTTTCTCAATATATTTGATTAAGTATAATATTAAGTACAATTTTTTTCTCGACAAGGATGCATCACTGTATTGGAAAGTTGTAAGCATATTTTGTTCAACAAACTATAAGTTGTGCTTCCATATTGCTCTTTTCTTTTCAAATAAAATAAAGATTTCGATAGTTCCTTTATCATATTGTTCAAAAAAGAACAATATTTGCTAAAGGAAAATGCCCTTTAACACGAACAATTTGACAACGAAAAACAAGAATAACACTAGCCTTGCCATTTTTTCCGCCAAAAATGTTTTTGATTTTTTTTTTTTTGTTAATATTAAAATGATGTTTATTGTAGTTATAATGTGCAGGTTTCGTGAATTCCACTTCGTGTTAAGTAGCACTGCTCTTTGCTAAATGTGATGTATATTTTATTGCTCATAAATAAATTGAACAATAGTTCTTGTATCCTTTTTCATTCTTTGTTGTTGTTGTTGTTGAGGTCCCAAGAAAACGTTTTGGAATAGACTGCTAGGATGGAACCATAGAAGCATATCAGTAGGGTATTTCAAAATAAATATTAGGGCTAGTCGATAAAGTGGCCTGATTTGATAAAGCATGAACTACCTTGTTTGTTTGTCTCCGATTAAACCGTACCCAAGAGTTTGTAAAGTGAGCTATGATAACATAACCAAATTTCGTAACATAAAGCCGTCTGAAAAGCATGAGTAGATTGTTCATATTTCAGGAGAGAATCATGGGAAAAATTAAAATATGAAAAATAGGCTTTAATGGAGTAGATGTTGACTTTGTACCAGAATAAAAGCAATTAATTGGTAATAAAAGCTGATTCATTTTGTCAGAGAAAATATACCAAAAATGAAAAATATTAAAAATATATTCAACAGTTTGCAATTTTGACTCAACCCAACAAGCAGAGCAATATATCTCACTTCAGTGCTTTTCTCTGTTGCATCTCAATCCATGGCTTCTGCAACTTATAAAACCGAGGTTAGTACTCCCTCGCATATACACGATGACGTTGCTTTCTCTATACTCTCCAAATTGCCTCTTAAATCTCTCACACGACTCACCTGTGCTAAGAAATAATGGTCTCTTTTATTTCAAAACCCTCATTTCATGAACTTGTTCCGCACTAATTTCATATCCAAACATAATGAGGAAGAAGACAACACGAATCTTATCCTAAATTACGACACTCTTTGCACATTTTCCGATGAGAGTTTTGAGAATAGAGTCAGATTAGAGTTGCCACATCCTCTTCATTTTCAACGAGAGGGTTGTCCATTTGTTCGTTGTTGGTGTTCAGCTAGTGTTAATGGCATTCTTTGTCTCTCTCAAGGTTTTCTTGACCCCATGACCATTGTATTGTGGAATCCAGCCACCGGGGAATTTAAGATTGTTCCTTGTAGCCATATCGACCATATAAATACATTGAGTTTAATACTCAACCTTATTCATTTGGTTATGATCGTGTTAAGGATGACCATAAGATTATTCGAATTATTAGTTTTCACATTTTTTGAAGGTGCATGGATAATTTTGCCAGAGATGAATAGCCCTTTCTGGGAGATGGACTTGGAATTTGATGATAATGATGATTTTTGGGAGGGTGTGCCAATATATATGTATGACCCTAATTATTGGGAGATATACAGCCTCAGAAGTAACTCTTGGAGGAAACTCAACGGTGATGTAATGCCTTCTTCTTGGGAGGAGCGTTGTCAAGTGAACTTGAATGAATTTTGTCATTGGTTGGGCCTAGATAATGATATGGGGTCGTTTGACTTTATCAATGAGATATTTTTTGTAACAAACTTACCTTCGTTTGACTTTAGCAAAGACACATCCTTAACCCTCTATGATTTCAATCGGAGGAAGTTGGAGACAAAATTGGTGGTATTAAATGGGTATGTTGCTTTCATTTGTACTGTCCTCAAGACTGCTTATTTTCACATATCGATTTTGGGTGAAATTGGTGTTGAGGAATCGTGGACTAAACTCTTTGTTGTTGGACCTTTACCTGACATTATCCGCCCTATCGCGGTAGGAATTAAGAGTATTCTTTTCTACATAAAAGAAGATACAAAGTTAGCATGTTTTGATTTAAGTACCCAAAGGATTGAGGAAGTTTGTGTTAATGGAGAGCCACGAAGGTTGCAAATTATAAGTTACAAGGAAAACCTTCTTTCTTTTGGAGGAATGAATGTTTAATTTTTTATGTAGTTCAATAAGTTTTTAATCAAGAGATTGATGAACATTGTTATTAGATTTATGATTTTGACGAAGAGGAATGTTATTAAGTTATGGGAAATGCTAACCGGTGCCCCTGGAGCACTGGTTAAGGATATGAAAAAGGAAATTATATAGTAGTTAATGCATTGAATAATATCAAGTATTGGAGAAATAAACACATTTGTAATTTTTCTATGCTTCAATCTCTTTTGATTTGCATATTGCTCTGGCATCTATTTCCATTGTATTAATGTTATTTTATTTTGATTGAATTCAATGACCTCTATTTTATTTACTAATGTTGCAGCAATTATTGTGCTTATTAGTTTCTGACTTCTGTCATGTAGCCTATTTTCTATTTTGCGATTTGTTCGAAATTATGTGACTTGATGCCATTTAAATGAAGGGAGATCAATTTCTGATATTAGTGCTTCTTTGCTTGTGTATTTATGCAGTACATTAGATGATTAGACTGGTTTTTGATTTGTTATTTTCTACCTTAATCGTAGCATATTTTGTGCTTTGATTAGTATTTTATCAAATAAGGTTGGAATATGATGAAAAACTTGAGGACAGGTTCCGATCTATCTATTTGTGGATTGTGAAACGAGTCAAGATCAAGCTCAAAGATCACATTCCCATTTCAATGATTCATTGCATGGTGAGATTTAGCATGGAAAAGGAAAATTGTTTCCTATGATAGAAAAGTCTATCCAGGATCATAGATATAATAATATTTTATTTCAATGGTTGATATTTTTTACCGGTTAATGGCAATAACTTTTTGTTGGCAACCAAAAAACAAAAATGAGAACCCTACCAATTCATTAAATAACATTATGTCATTTGTTTGCGGCATTAGGCTTTTGACAATAATTATGGGTTAGTAAGCACCAATTAGCTTGATTTAATAACTTTGGTTCTTCCTATTTTTTTCTTTGTCATTGAATATTAATTATGCACGGCATCTTAAAAAATTATGATCAGATTAAATATTTTTTGAAAGATGATTAGATTAAATATTACTCTCTCCGTCCCATAATAACTGAGTCATTTGCACACAAAAAAAGTGTTTCAAAATAACTAAGTCATTTCACTTTTCAATACAATATTTAATTACTTTTTCCCTTTATAACTCTGATTAATATTACTTTCATCATTCTCAATTCAATATATTCCACTTTACATTTATAATAGTGGATAATGCACCAATATTTAACAAACGCACTTAAAACTATTTTTCTCTCTACTTCATTTATACATTTTTCTTAATACGTGTGAAATGAGCTTTTGGCTCAGTTAATCTGTGACGGAGGGAGTAAAAGCAATAATGCACGTCACATGATGATTTAATTTTACCCTTACAAAATGATAATTTATTTTTATGAGAATAATATGAAAATTAAATTAGGAACATGTTTATGAATGTCCTTCGAACATTGGTTAAAGTTTTAAAATAGGTAAGTTTACATTAAAAAATGGTATAATTATTGGTAAAACGAAAGAACAATCTTGTATTTGCAAGATAATTTTTTTATTAAAGGTAAACCAAAAAAAAAAGTTTTATTAAATGATTCTTTAACTAATGTCGGATATTTGTTAGCAAGAGCTATTAAATTAATTAAATTAAATATTAAAACACAATAAGTAATATTTATTAAGGAGTTGTAAATTTTGATGGCATTATGTCGATATACACTATTAACTTGTATGTTTCCTTCAAGAAAAAATAACTTGTATTCATCATTTACGTTTTTAACGATGTTAAATGATGTATTATATCGATTTGAATGAATAAATATCATTTTATTTTTGTAAAAAAAAAAATAACTAAAAATATTTTGGTCGATTTTTTAAATTAAAAATTAATACGTGACAATTAAATATATACAACAAAACGTTAATAAAAACTTACGGTACACTAGAAAGTATTAACATTAACAGCAAGGAACACAAAACAAAAATACAATTTGATAACAAAGCAATTAAATCTTGTCAAAAAAAAAAAACAATTTATTCTTTCACGATTTTATTTTGTTTGAAAGAAGAAGCTTTGTTGTTTTTCTTCTTTCTTCACCACCCAGCTTCAAACGTTGTTATTGTTGATAAAAGGGGTGAACTAGCAAAGCACAAACAATAATAAAGACTTAAATGCTCTTTTGGTCCCTTAACTTTATTTCAAGTGTCGGTTTGGTCCCATAAATAATAAAAGGTCCATTTAGTTTCCTTAACTTTATTTAAAGTATCAGTTTGGTCCTTTCTGTTAATTTAATTCAAAAAAGCGTTAAGTTTAGGGACTAAAGTAATACTAATTAAATAAGTTAAGGGACCAAACTAATACTAATTAAATAAGTTAAGAGACCAAAATTTAACGTTCTTTTGAATTAAATTGACATAAAGGACCAAACAGATACTTTAAATAAAGTTAAGGGACCTAAACGGAACTTTTATTACTTATGGGACCAAACCGATACTTGAAATCAAGTTAAGGGATCAAAAGAGCATTTATGCCCAATAATAAAATATGAAAGTCAGATTTTTATTTTGTTTTAAGTTAACCTGTGGCAACCGCCACGTGTCCTTAAAAAGTGGAAGTTTCCCATCATGAGAAAAACATGTCTTTCCCAGGCTAAACATTACCTCATTGCATAGACCACACCCTCACATAAATGCTTATACCTACCAAGTCACGAATATGAGAGAAAGATGCATCAATATTGCATTTCAGGAATTTAGCATTGGGATAGAGCCACTTTGGTGCCGATGTTGCTCAATCTTCCTTTTTAAGCCTTTTTTTTGAAGTACAAAAAGGAGTCTATCTCTTTAGCCTATCAAGTCAAAGATGTCACTTCAAGAACAAGGAGATACAATAGACAATTGTACTTTAGAGTATCTTTACAACATCTATATCTTGTATTCTAGAAAAATACTACATCCGTCTTTAATTATAGGACCTGTCTGTGTTTTTTCTTTGTCTTTTTTTATAAGATCTTTTTCAAATTTTAATGTATATTAATTATTTCTTTACTACTATATTCCTATTTATTTTTCATATTTTTCTGCAATATATAATAAATACTCTATGTAAAACAATAACAATTGTCAACAAAATTAACTCAACAATCAACTTTTTTAATTCCTATGTTTTTTTTAAAAAGGTCCTATAATTAAGGATAGTTGTAATAGTATTCTCGTCACTATATAAATAGAATTTTGTTGTTATTGTTGTTGTTATTATACTGTGTTGACGTCTGCACTAGCTAGTAAAACACTTCATTATTTGATGTAACATTGAACAGCCAATGTGAGTGTTCACAAACACCACACTTAAAAGAAAAAGGCTAGTTCTCTTAATTTAAAATTAAGAGAAATGATATTTGTACAACCATTTTATAATAACTTTTGTAATAACTTTTTCTCTCATATTCATATTATATTTTTACTTTCTCTCTCTATTACTTTCATTTTTGTGCCAATGCATACTTTTCTTTGTAAAAACATGGTTGTCTATTTGGTTGTCAAGCAAATAGATGTTCAAATAACACTACTCTAAAATCAAATCAATTGTAAAATCCAAGAACAAATATTTAGGACCATATATATTGTATCCTCTCAAAGTGAGAGTTAACCAATCAAGGAGTACGTGTGATGATGTGTCATCTTACATTATTTTCAACATATTTTTTAGTCATTATAATGAAGTGTTGATCCAATTTAGAGGAGATTTGAAACAATTGCTTATGGTTTGTGAAACATTTTGTAATGTTTTCTTTTCGAGTCGTGTAATTCTAGCTTTTGAAAACCATCCAGTTCTTAGAGAATCCACAATCAAACCAATCATGCAAATCATGCTATTATTTCGCAATGGTCATAGGTGTTTTTGATGTAATTGACTGCAAAATCATGCAAATCAGCAAAACAAAGCAACTCTTGAGAATTTAGGAAGACAATGGATGATGATTCAAGAGTCATCTGAAGACATTACAAAATGGAGAAATTATATTCCAAGCCACAAGACAAGTTTTAAGGAAGAAAACAATAAAAAAAAGGCCAAGAGAAAGAAGAAAGTACAATGAAGGACATCACTAGCGTGCCTCGGATGTGCGAACCAGTAAAAAAAATTGCACTGGGCACGAAGCATGCGATCCCACGCATGAGGCGCGTGCATGTCCAAGAAAAAGACTGCTTTTTGCTATTTTTCTCTACGAGATTTTGGGAAAAGCCCATTTTTCTAGCCCAAATCCATTTGAAAATTAACCTATAATTACAAATCCTCTAGTTTTCAATTATTCATTCACAACGAATCGGTTCAAAAGGAGGGTCCGTACTAGGAGCTTCAAGAAAGGAGTCTCTCTCTTCATCCTTAGTCTCTAGGGTACGCTTTATTCTTTTGTAATTTTATCTTTAGTTACCATGAGTAACTTAATCCTAATTAGGTAGGATTCTAAGATAAACCTCTATTTTATTGTTGGATCTTTTTAAATCAATTATTTCATTCAATTATGCTATAATTTCTATTGACTTTTCTTATGCAAAAGTCTTAATGCTTTCATTAACTTAGGGAGTGTGGCATACCTATGGCTCATGTATAAACATAGAAATAGAGCAAACACTCTTTTCAGAACATTGCATATTAATTTTATTCTTCTCCTTTTGGTAAGCTAGAAGAGATGGTGATGTCTGTTTGTAGAACTACTAAGGTAATAGAGAATATGTTATGAACTTCTAAAATTCATAGACGAATCTGGACCCTTTAAATGACAATTTAGAAATTTTAATTCTTTTATGTTTCAATTACCTCTAAGAGAGTAAGAGCCCACTATAATATTTTGAATGTTTGCCTACTGAACCCTGTGGGATTGACGACCCTGAACCCTTTTGTGTTGCATATAACCTTAGAATGATTAGCAAGTGAAACTTTTACATTGGGAGGGACATACTGCCCCCATGAACTCATAGCTTAAATATAACACTTGTCGTATAACTAAATGACAATTTGTATTTTAAATCCAACAAATAAATAGAGGGAGTTAGAAGAATCCTAACCGCCAATAACATTCTGCAATCACATCAAGTTACTAGCTTACTGTTGCTTTGCACAATCAAATCAAACTTCCAAAAAAACCCCTAATTTACCGTCTTTATTTTTTTATTCGTTTTTATTTATGTTATAATAATTAATGCTAGTTGCCGAGTTGAAATGACAATTCATGTGGACACAATCTTACTTATCACTTTATTAATTATGAACAATTTGGTACACTTTCTGAAGTTTTCTATCAACATGTGAATCTTGAATTGATATAGGAGTTTGTAAATTGTAGACTGGTAAAACTAAACGATGGCGTTGTATCACACTGATATAAACTGAACCTTTGAAATGTTTCTACCAAGGCAAAGATCACCATGGTTAGGAAAATGGAAAGTTGGTCATCATAGTTGGACTGGACTAGTATCAAGTTGATAGTAAACAAGTATAAATCATTGTTGATTATTTTTCTCTATCTTTTTCTCTGATTATTTTGATAAAGAACTATTATGTTCAAACTTTTTTTTATTTTTTATAAACTGATGCAAAGAGCATCATTCAATAGATAACCAAAGAAGAGTAAAAAAAAAAGAAAAGGGGGATTATACCAAAACCTTTTTAAAAGGTGTTAAATTTGAATTTGGACATTGCCAACCCATTCCTAATATACTCTCCCCTAATGAAATTAAAGATAATATCTGACCAAAATAATTCAGAGGAAGGCAAAGTAAGACCTAGGTTTGCAAGGCCATTTGCATAAGCATTACCTTCTCTATAAATATGGGACACAAAAAATCTCATATTTCTTAATCTAAAACACAAATAAAGAGCTACCTTAAACGAAATGATTGTTCAAATAAAAACTTTTCAAATCCTAAAACACAAATTAATTTAAATCCCTATTTCTTGTGTTTTTCACCCACCTTCATTCTCTCGACTGATATTTTTACTTCATATGAACTAAAAAAATAAGTCCATTGGAGAAAAACCAAGCTTGATTATCCGTGAAAGTTTCTTGATACACAATAATACACCAAGCTCTAATTGAAAGTATCCAGAGGATACACTATTTCTATGCTATCCGTGAAAGTTTCTTGATGAAACAACATCTTTATTACATTGTCCAACAATATTGTTTAACAGTCTCACATTGAACAAGAGATGCTTTGTGTAACGCCTCGGAATTTTCATCCAAGACATTAAAAATATTCACTTCTTTATTCACTTCTTTAAAAAAAATTGAGCGAAACTAATGGAATAAATTAATAGAAAATTATTCTTTTTATGATTAATTATTTCCTAACGGAAAAACAATAGATTTAAAAATATTATAAAAGTTACGATTAGAAATTAATGAAAACCAGTCTTCCTTTTCATTGAAAACCCCAATTTTCTCCGTAAGCGTTTCATCACACATCAAGCTTCATATTTCATCTTTGGTAGCTACAATATTACATTAATGTAAGGAGAAATGATATTTGTACAACCAATTTTTAACAACTTTTTGACAACTTTCTCTCTCATACTCACATTATATTCTTGTTCTATCTCTACTTTCTCTCTCTCTCTCTCTCTCTCTCTCTCTCTATATATATATATATATATATATATATATATATATATATATATATATATATATATATATATATTGATTTTGACCAATCAACATAGAGAAAAACAAAGTTATCATGGAAGTTGTATAGAAAGAGGTGTACAAATATCACTACTCTAATGTAAGGGTCAATTTCCTTATCCAAATTGGTTCATACTCAAAGCACAAGAAACAATGCTCTAAAATAGATAGTATAAAATCTTCTCGATCAAAAAGAAATAAAAATACACTCAAGTCATATTTTAAGAAAAGAACTTAAATGAGATGCATGCTCTTAATCACTACATGATCCGGATATAAACACGTCACATAGGCAAAAAAACGAGCCACGCAGGCTAAGAACGAGCCACACAGGCTATGCAAATATCATGATTATGGAACAAGCCACACATGCTATGCATATGCCATGTCATGATAATTATTTCAAAAAATATATATTCTAGCCACTTAGGCGAATGCAAAATATAATTCAGCCACTAAGGCAACAAGGGGTGTTCAAAACCGAATCAATCCAATTGAAAAACCGCAAACCGAACCAATCCAAACCGAAACCGCAAAAAACCGCATTTGGTTCGGATGTATTCGGATCGTTTTCTTACTCAACCGCATGGTTTGGTTCAGTTTGCGGTTTCTATTTTACCAACCGAACCAAACCAAACCAAACCACAACATAGGAAAAACATTAATTAAACATATGTCACATAAATCAATACTCATAGAAACTCAATGAAACTTCTATAAAATGACATATTTTTTCTCGTATTAAGTTTCTTATTTACTTTTTATTTCTAAAATATTTTTGTGTTACTTAAACTTTTTAGTGAATGACAAAATCTTAATATTTGCATTCCTCACAGAATAATATTATTTTTTGCACACGTTTTTAATTTGGATTATGTTGTTGGAAATATTGTTAGATGAAATTTAAAACACTATCGGAAATATCGTTGGAGATATGATGTGTTTTAGTTTTTTAACTTGATTTTGATGTTGAAAAAAAAAAAATTGAATTGTCTCGATAAAAACCACACAAACCAATCCAATCCAAACCGCATTTGTTTGGTTCGGATTTTATTTTTAAACTCAACCGAACCAAACCAAACCAAACCGCATGTTATTTTATCATGAAAGGTTAAACAAGTTTTTTATTATAATAGGAAAAAAAAATTACTGCTATTTACTAAGTGTGTTAAAGAGGTAATCACAACACTTTTGATGTAGTTCAAAAGACATTTAATAATTATTTTAATTTAGAAAGTAATTTTTTTACAATTCTATAAGTGTTAGAAATAATTTAAATGGTGTAAAGAAAGCTTAGCTTTATACATTATTAAGTGATCAAATAAAAAAAAAAATTATTATGAAGTTTGTTTATGTTATGATCCTTTTTCTCTCATTATTTATTGTTTCAACAAACGGTTATGGTATGCCATTCTTTTAATTCTTTTAAACTTTTCTTCATTACATCTTTCACAATATTTTATCCCTTTTAATTACTAACAGTAATATCTTCTTATTGCAATCACAGAAAAAATTTCCTGTCAAAACGACTTTGATTGTCCAGAAAGTATGTGTGAGTTTGGTATGATTCGCAGATGTATTAGCTACAAGTGTCAATGTCATGAGGCCTACTAAATGGAAAAGAATGGTTTCTTGCACCAGAAAAAGATATAAGAAATATTATTAATAATGTTTTTAATTATTATTGGCACTCAATAGTTAGGTTAGATTTTGCATCTAACTAGTTACAAACCCGTGCTTCGCATGGGTTAAATAACGTATCTTGTAAAAAAATTATTTCAAGATGAAAATAAGCAAATTAATGAATATTGCACAAACATTAGAAATATTTATCCAAATATTTATGAAAGCCTTTCCAAGTCTTGATTCATGAAAACAACATATGTTTTGTTCATAATACTAGGAAAACATCATAATAATTAAGATGAAACTAATTGGAACCAATAATGTGCAAATTACGATTACATATTAGCCAAATAAAAGCGAGTGATGTTGTCACCGAGTTACCAAAAAGGAATTAACACCAATATTTACATCACACAAAATGAACCAACGAAGTTCTATTTGGGAACAACTTGAGCGTGGATGTTTTTAGATGGTTGTTCAAGACCAAAAATTAGTTTACCACCTATCTCTAACACACGTTCTCGGTAAAAGTTGAACCATTGTCCACCCAAATACTTTTTATAACTTGCTCTCTCCGCAGTAATCAAAGGACATTTATACCTCTTTTGAGTTTGGTCATAAATGAGTAAAGCTCTTTCATTCAACCTAGTTAATTTGATGAGGACTTCAATGTTATTTTATATTCCTAATAATTTCATAATGATCTCTGGTGTGTAGTATCCACTATCCATAGGATAGATTATTTACTTTTCAGATCATGAATGTTGTAAATAAGCCGATCTTGCTTTTCCTTTAATGCTTTATCACTCCCAATAAACTTGTATGAAATAGCCTCTATTTATTGGGATTATTTAATCAATCGTACTCGTATTTGTTAAGGTGAAAAGGAAGAATTACAAAAGATGAGAACTAAAGGAGACCTCCTAAACTAAAGAATGAAATTTAGATGACAGATGAAAATACAGAAGATTAATGTAACAAAGCTTTCAAATCCCTCGATATACATGAAAGAATATAAAAAAATAACCCTGCAAAAAAGCTTTACATCGATCTAATAAGGCCATGTTGTGAATTTGAGGATTAAGTATCCTAAATTTGTTTATGTTTAGAAGTAGTTACGATTAAAGCCAAACGTTTATAAAGATCATTACACTGACATTGTTTAGTTGATTATATCTTAACTCTACATTTATGATACAAATATTGCAGATACATTTCAGTTGGCAATGAACCTTTCCATAAGGAATATAATGGAACATATCTAATGTACACTCTACCGGCTCTTAAGAATATACAAGCACGAAACATATTCAAGCAGTACGGATCAGAGGACTGGGGGGAATATCTTATTCGTGAAGCTCATCTTTCGAAGAGATTTTCATTTCATGAAAATGGATACTATCATTGCTGTGCTTCAATCCCTTTTCCTGAAAATATGCAGGTAGAGTGATTGATATCTTTGAGGAATCATGGGAGTTGCTTCTCCAACAATTAAGAAAAATATCTATTAGTGTAACTAAGATGAAGGATCTTCAAACAACGCCGTATTTCTTACTTTCTCTCCAGCACACACACATTTTTCTACTATCATATACATTACCTAAAAATATTTCAGAGAGGAACATGGACATACCGTAGGAACGCTGAGAGATTTCAAGCATTCAGCAGAAACATCCGTGTTCTCAGGATTTGATAAGTTAGGTTCTCTTGAACGATTTTCTGAACTCACTAACCACTTGAGATCAACCACTTAGTTAAATACCTCGATTTAAAATGGAAGTGTTAATTGGATTTTAGGGACTTACTCTGTCATATTTTTGCTCCACTCCAAGGTTTGCAATGCCACCACAAAGTAGAGAGGTTCCAAGCACAAGAAGGTGGTTTGAAAGGATGGAACCTAAAAGAGAATACTTGACAACAGCAATTTGGTTGCTGCTAAGAGCAAATATTGCTACTATCAACTCAGTAATATTCCCAAATGTTGCATTAAGAAGCCCTCCAACTGTAATAATAGAGAATGCATAAACATTTAGCTTCACATAATCAATTATATTTAGCTTAGTTCAAAATTAAACATTAATCAATGAGTTATGAACAATTTTATATAATTGTAGTCCAACTAATTTGTTGGCAACATATAGCCAACTTTTTTCTTCCTTAGGTAAGGTTTATTTTGAAGCATATTTACATCATGTATACTTTTCACAAAGGAAAAAATAATCTACAGATAAACCAAGTCCTGAATTCTTAATGTTCACAAGCTAAACATTAAACAAACAAAAGAAAGGAGATGCTATATAAGAAAAGTGAGTGTTTGCAAAGCATACCTAATTATTCATCACATAGAGAAACTCTACTTCTGGATAGCTGAGTGCAAGTGGAACAGTAACACCTCCACTAAACCAAGTCGCGAGTATTCCAGCAACAAATTTGGCAGACGGTTTCGCTACTATTCTTATTCGAGCTCCACCAAGATTTCCTTGGATTTCAATGCCATAAATAATTTGACTAAACGATTCTTTTGTACATAAGCAAGAATGTAGTACAACACTCACATAGTTACAAACGCCCAGCTATAGACCAAGTATTCAGTTAACCTTAAATTTTTAGCAGATTGATAAAAACAGAATAACCTTAACTTTTATTCTCCTCAATTTTCTTATTTTCCTGCTTAAAAAAAGCACAACAAATTCAAGTTTAGCTAGCAAACTTAATTTTCAATATGAAAAGGAAACAATCCATATATAATGTAAAGATTGCCACCATAAAAAATAAATGATTGGTTTGCAACAATGGCAAGATCTTAAACCAAAATGTGTCTATCATGGTCTTTTTTCTTTAAGAAAATAACTATAACTATTATATAAATGAGTAAAAGATGTGCAGGTAAATTATTTTTGGAACTATAAGTATTATTTCATTTCACACCAGTAGAAAAACATAGTCCAACACATGGGTGAAGAAATGAGGAGTAGAAAAACTAAACCTTGAAGGAGGAACTCTCAAATATGTGATTGGTGAAATCTTCCACACCAAGATTAAGAAGAGGTAAGCCAACCTGCACACACAACAAATGTTCAAATATAATTAAATGTCAATAAATTTTCAAAATAGATGAAAATGCAGAGAAATTTCATGGCACAAAAGGCAAAATCCAAAGTATATTTAGAAATGCACATGTAGCAAACAGAATCTGATTGAAACGTTGGTTCATGACACAAAACACAATCGAAAAATTCACAATCACTTACTTGAAATACCAAAATCGAACCGTCACAGTTACATTCTCTTTAGTTTTATGAGAATCCAATGGCACAACCTCTAGATAAAACTGTTACGGTTTCTTACGCATCGACGAAGACGCCGGCGAACTTGGAGCGTGATTGGAGGCTCCATAAAACCATTTAGATGATGAAGTTGTTAAAGATGACAACAAATTCACACCTTTCGCTGCTTAAATCGATCTAAATCATTTTGATCACGTCGAACCTACAACAATCAACAAATTTCAGTAAAATCATTTATAACAAAGAATCACTTATAAGATCATTGCTTCATTGCAAATTCGCACTTCCCATTCAAAAATTGATGACTGTCGAATCAGTGCAAATGTGAGATACAACCCTTTTAAAAACAAATAAACATCCAATTCAAAATAAAACCAAAATACTGTATAGTATATTAGATTAGATAAGGAAGCATATGATATTCAATTAATTGACCAAAATCTCACGTATAATTCATGTGTCTTCGATCATGCTGCCTTGTTTAATTGTCCTACATAAAAGTTCTTTAACTTGAAATAAAAATGATAGATACACAATATATTCCATGATAAATTTTACTTTGCATTCAAGGATGAGTTCATATAAATGTGTAGAGGAATTTCTTGATCGTACACAACCAATATCAGCAAATATAGAAATGTCAATATATGACAAAGGCAACAAAAAAATGTCAATGACATTTTTTGTATAAAAATCAAGAACATTAATTTGGCCAATTTGTGGACACATGAGAAGATAAAATAAAAACAGTCATAATCTAAAAACAAACATGTGATTCAACTTATGAGTAAATGGAGAGTTATAAACTTAAATGGAGAGTTACATGGATTTATTGTTTGTATAAAGTTACATATTTCAATTAATCATCTTTCAAGTTCAATCTTTCCTAATTTTATCAATGTTCTATAGCTAGGAAACTCTTTAGATCTCATTAATTTGTATCAAGATTTCCCTAAGCCTTATGAAGGGATTTAAGGGCTAGACTTGCTCCAACTGTCTACCAGTAGAGTTCTATGGTATCAAGTATAATTTTTTTTTCCTTCAAAAAAAGAAGTATAATTTTTTTAGCAAAGACACGAAGTGAGCTTTTAATTAAATTTGTTTTGCTTATTAAGAATTAGAAGTGAATGTGATCGTTGAAATCACATATTGTTATTGGAAATTCAAAGATTTTCTAATGTGATAAACTATCGAACTCTTATACATGAACCACCTTAGGTGGCATACACCCTTTTACACTCACACACATTTGTAACATGTGGCAAAAACATTGAAAGAAGAGATAAAAAAAGGGTGATGATATGATGTAAAATTACTAAAATACCCCTAACACATGAGGGTATACATAAGAGGTGTACGAAAAAGGATGTCTACCTATCTTTTTCCTAAACAATCTTGCTTATTAAATCACTTTTAACATTTACTTTGAATTTATTGTGCATATTATGGTTAAATACGTAAAAATTATGTATAAATTAAAAGTAGTGATTAAAAGTTTGCGTTTAACATTTTAAATATTATTTAATCTAATAATAAAGTATTAAAAAAATTAAAAGTGATTTTTAGAAGAAAAAAAAGGTAGTTAGTGTTATTTTTATTAAAAATAAAGGTAGTGAGTGTACATTAATATATGGCTCGAGTTGTTGACCATTAATATTTAAGTCAGAAAAAAATATTTTAGTCGAATTTCAATTTGGTAGCTCATTAACCCATTTGGGTGGAACGTCCGGTGTTTTCCTGAGAACTTAGTACGTGTTAATTAAAATAAAATATAGAGTTAAATATAAGTTTGGGTCCTATAAATATAAGGTTAAATACATAAAATTTATGTATAAATTAAAAATAGTGATTAAAACTTTGCGTTTAACATCTTAAATATTATTGAATCATATAGAAAAGTATTAAAAAAATAAAAGTGATTTTTAGAGAAAAAAAAAATGTTCTTTCAAAATTAATATTTTAGTCGAATTCAATTTTGGTAGCTCATTAACTCATTTGGGTGGGTGTCATGGTGTTTTCTTTGGAATTTAGAGTGTAACTCTCTCAATATCTTAATTTTGATTCTTCCATTATCGGTTTTAATAGATTAGTTTGACTTCTTTAAAATAAAAATGATAGTTCATTAAATAAACAGATCGGCCATAGCCAACTTATTTATATTTGTTCATCCACCCATTTTTCCAGTTTAAACCTGGTCGAGTCACTCCATTTGACAACCCTTAAATATTAAAAATAGAGTATTTTCAGTACATCCATCTTTTAAGAAACTTTTTAATACAATAATTTTTTTCTTTTTTTAGGGACAAAAATAGTAGATAGAAGGAGGAAAAATAAAATGTATTGTAAATATGATTTCTCATTCTTATTACATGCCATAAAAGTTTAGAGGAATGATAACTGGACACAAATATTCTGACACAATACAGACACCATATACACGGTTCCCAAATACACCATTTTTTATTTATTTCTTGGGTTAAATATGTTTTTAGTTCCTATAAATATACCATCTTTTCGTTTTAGTCCCTCTAAAATTTTCCTTCAACTTTTAGTCCCTTAAAATTTTTTCATCTTCACTTATGGTCCCTCTTTTAAAGTAAACTCATATATAGAATTAATATTTTTTAATGAAATTTTCCAGAAAAATTTATAATATTATAAGAATTTCTCTCAAAAGAATTTAGAATTTTTTAACAAAATATGAATTTTTATATTTTTGAAGGTTAAAAATTCATATTTAATTTGTGTTTTTGCTAAAAAATTATAGTTTTTTTTGGGAATTTTTTTTACAATATTCTTAACATTTATGCACAATTTCATTTAAAAATACAAAAATTAACTTAAAAATAGGGACCAAAAGTAATGGTTGAAAATTTTATAGGGACTAAAAACATATTTAACCCTTATTTCTTTTATCCTATTTCTCTCTATGTACTATCACCTTTCTCTCTCCTTGCGCAACTCTGTCTCATCTCCGGCCACCGTCCACCGCAGAATTTTCCTTTATCATCGGCGTCTCTCTTACCAACGTCACTCCTCTCTCTCAGCGGTGTCCCTTCTTTCTCACTGGTGTTCTGTCTCTCTCTCTCTCTCCTCACCACGTCGTTTTCCCACCAACACAGCTTTCTACTCCTACCCGTCGTTCATCCTTCACCGGCTTTCATTGCACTGCGGAGTTCTACTTCCATCGCCATAGAAAGTTGTAGATCTGGTGATGGGGTGGAGGACCTAAGACAGACGGTGAGGGGAGAGAAGACAGACCACAAATCAGATTGCAATAGAAGAAGGAGGGGAGGCCACTCAGGTCGCGGGAGAGGAGAGAACAAGGTGGTCGGTGTTCAAGCCAGTGACGAGAGAGAAAAGAGGCAAAACGCGCAGAGCAAAGAGAAGGAAGAGAGTAGACTGTGTTTTACAAAATTACCCTTGTTTTATTGTTGAAATGTCACAAATACCCTTGGTGTTGTATTTGTGTCAAATAATATGTGTTCGTTTATCATTTCTGAAAAGTTTAACTACCAAAAGAGTCTTAAAAGGCATCACCGAATCACAACCGTTCATTACTTAGATATCAAACACCTCTCATCAAAACATTGCACGAGCCTTCATTAGGTTGGTTCTTTGTTTTCCATGTTTTTCTGATTGAAACCCATTTTCAATTCACACAAATTGTATCGAAAGTTTGCATCTTGACCAACTGGGTCTCTTCCAATACCTTCAGATTTTGTTGGGTCTATTTTGTTTTTGTGTTTTGTTTTTGTATAATTTTTGAAGCTATGGAAGCTTATAAGAGATGGGTCAGACAGAACAAAGATTATGTTCACTCGTTGGAGTCTTTGGCAAATGTAAGTTTATGTTTTTCATTAATAATATTGTTTTGTTTAATTCAATTTAATCATTTTGTTGTTTAAATTTACCTGTCATATTCAACTTTCAAGAAAGGTCATGCTTTTGTGTTGTTACAATTAAACTGACACGAACACCGGACAACAGACACCAAATACGACCACCGACACATAGACACTACTAATAATTAGTAATTTAAGAAAGTAGAAATGATTAAATGTACAGTGTTTTGCTGGTGTACCTGAATTCTATAAAGCAGTGACATATACACCAGACACCAAATACGACCACTGACACGGAGACACTGATATTGATTAGTAATTTAAGAAAGTAGAAATGATTAAATGTGCTCAGTGGTTTGTTTGTGTACATTAATACTAAAGTGCTGGTGCTACATAGGTAGTTATTACTTGTTGCAAAAGGGTAAAACAAGAGTTAGAGGAAAATGGTGATTCTGTTATGGATTTTGTTGATTGATGGTTTTGGCTAGTGTTGGATTAAGTGCTATGTTATGATGGATTTTTCGCTGATAATCACGAATTTGCTATTTCCTTCATGAAGTCTAACTATTTCGCATTTTGTAATTTGAATATCAACTGAAAATGGTACAATCCATATCATAGAAATTCGACTAAGTTTTAAGTGTGTTGTTGACTGCCTAACACAACTCTCCTTTTATTTGGGCTTGGTACCGGCTATGCATATTGAGGTTTAAAATAGGCAGGACAACTGAAAATGGTAGCTTAAAACAAAGTGGTGATATTTGAACAACTAATTGAAAAAACTTTTGTGACAACTTTCATTTTCTCTCTTTATTGGTCAAAAGCAATAGAGAGAGAAAAAGGAAGAGAGAATAGGAACATAATGTGAGTATGAGAAAGTGAGTTGTCAAAAAGTGGTTGTACAAATAAAATTTCTCTAAAACAAATTAAACAGCTAGTTTTCTGTCATTGTGATTGTTACATTGCTAAAAGATTGTTGTATATGAGCTTTTGTACACCACTTTTCATCTTATATGGACACCTGACACATTTTAAGAAAATTGAAGTGACTGGAATATTGTTAGCCTATAAAAACGAATGCACAACATGTTCTATGATTTCTGGTTTGATCCTGCTTGTAATAATCAAAACCAGCCCGTATTGTTTACCAAAAACACCGGTAAACAAATGTATCATGCTGGTGTCCGGTGCAACTTCAATATGAAGTTTTGGTGCCTCATAGCTAGTAATTACTTGTTGGCTGTTGCAACATCTATAAATGCACACGAGTAACCAAAAAATCAGAGGAAACTGATGACTCTGCTGTGAATTTTGTGGTTTGATAGTTTTAGCTATTGTTGCATTAAGTGGTATCTTATTATGGTCTTTTGCCGATAACCACGATTCCGCCATTTCCTTCATAAAGTCTAATTATTTGGCTTTTTATAATTTGAATATCAACTGAAAATGGAATCTTAAAACAAACAAACAACCAGTTTTCTGTGCTTGTTATTGTTCGTTTAAACAAGTCTGTGGTATGTCATGGAGGACACTGTTAGAAGATTGTTTTATATGAGCATTTGTACACCACTTTTCATCTTATATAGACACCCAACACCTGATATGAGACTGACACGTAGATACATATAATAATGTTAAGAAATAAAAGTGACTTGAATATATATGTTGGTGTCAGATGCAACTTCAATATGAAGTGTTGGTGACTCGTGGCTAGTCATTACGTTTTGCAATTTCAATAACTGCACTAGAGTAACCCAAAATCAGAGGAAAATTGTGATTCTGCTATGAATTTTGTTGTTTGATAGTTTTAGCTATTGTTGCATTAAGTGCTATCTTATGCTGTATTTTCTTGCTGGTAATCAAGATTTCTCCATTTCCTTCATAGACTAACAATTTAGCGATTTGTAACTTGAATATCAACTGAAAATTGAATTTTAAAACAAATTAAACTAGTATGATGTGATTGTGATTGTTATTGTCTGTTTGAACAATCTATGAAGGCCTTTGTTGAAACATTGTTGTATATTAGCTTTTGCAGACCACTTGTTATCTTATTTGTTGATTGAAAATGTGGACAGGGATTGACATGGCTTCTTCCGGAACGGTTTTCTGAATCAGAGATTGGACCAGAAGCAGGTTTTGTGAATTTTTGGTAACTTTTGGCTACTACTTTTGAATTAAAATTAGTATAACTTATAAGACTCTCAATTTAAGTAATTAAACAAGTGGCAAATGACTTAAGTTTTATAAAAAAAAGGGTAACCCGGTGCACTAGAGCTCCCGCATATGCAGGGTCCGGGAAGGGGTCCCACCATTTGGTGTATTGTACGCAGCCTTACCCTGTTTTACACAAGAGGCTGTTTCCAGGACTTGAACCCGTGACCTTTCAGTCACATGACAACAACTTTACCAGTTGCGCCAAGGTTACCCCTCTAAAAAAAAACAGAAGGAGCTCAGAGGTATATTTATCATCCAGTTTTTCATGTTACCCAACACCACAAGCTCATTCAGTGGTTGCACCAGCCGGGAATCGAACCCGGGTCTGTACCGTGGCAGGGTACTATTCTACCACTAGACCACTGGTGCTTTGTTAATTAGTTGTAATTGATTTCAGTTTCAGTTGGTCACAAAATGGGAAGAAAAATAAAATAAGACTGTGTTATCGCAAAATAAAAGCTTCTATCAACAATTATATGTTAATATTGATCTTCAAAATGCTAACTTGGAAAAAGAAAAGACTTAACTGAGCATTGTGCCTTCATAGATTCCTGTTTTGAATTTCCGACTGATATTACGTTCTTCTAGTTTAGTAGTTTAACAACATTGTCTTTGAGACTAAACAAGCTGTGGTTGTCTTATAGTATATTCATTATTATTATTTTGATATTATAGACACATGCACCTTGCTGAAAATATCTATGATTTCATGTAGTGACAACCATTCTCGGAATCGTCACAGCTATCAATGAACATATAATTGATAGTGCTCCTAACCAAAATATTACAGGCTCTGTTGAGCCTCATTCATTTCCTTATCCATTATGCTTATCTGCATTAAAGGATCTGGAAACGTTAGTCGAAGTCGTGGCACAACATTACTATGGCGATGATAAGAAATGGAATTTCCTTGCTGTTACCGAAGCAACCAAGTAAGTAATATAATGTGATTTAGCATATTTTCCTTCGGATGTCATTACATATCTCTAGTCATCGATCTGTTTTATCTTATTATCTTGAGTTACTCTAACTCAGGGTACTGGTTCGGTTATCTTTGTTTCGAAAGAGTGGATATAAAATGTTGTTACACGGAGGCGAGACATCTAATGAAGTGATGCATTCAAACGGCTCGACTTCACAACACACTACAGCCATAAACCCGAAAGGGCGTTACAATCCTGGAACAAACCCGTGGAATCTGGAAGGAAGAGCATTGTCTGCTTTAAGCCAATTCGGAGAAAAGGCAAGGATGGTGTCAGAACCAGTGTGGTTACGTAGGGTTCATCACCAACAAGCAATTATGGAGCCCACTGGTAATCCGTTCTAAAGATGCTTTTATCACCATTCTGTTATGGAATAGATTATACTTACAAGGATTTAAGTAGTATGCAGAGGTAGTTAAACTTTTTTACGCGTGCATTAATTAAATTACCTCTCACCATGTAGATAGTTGTAGAGATATTTTAGGAACAAATATAACAAAGTGATATCATGATATGATTTTATCGGATACACGTGTGAAGAAGTTTTACACTGTCAATGTATAGAATTAATCTCAAATTACAATTCATGCGAAATTCCACTAATACTTGTTTTCCACTACATTGTTACAGCTCCAAGGGTAGTGAAACCTACACTTTCCACCATATTATCAAAAAAGGGTCTTCGTGGAGCTTTCTTTTTAATTGGAGAAGTTCTATTTATTACTAGGCCACTTATTTATGTTTTATTTATTCGGAAATATGGTACTCGATCGTGGACCCCTTGGTTCCTTTCACTGGCTATTGATTGCATATCAAACAGTATTCTCTCACTTGTTACAACGACAGCAGCGGGTGAAAATCAGAAAATGATTCATCTTTCTGCTCCAGAAAAAGACGAGGTTTGTGTTTCTTTAGGCTTTGAGCCTTACTACATACAATGCTCTCAGCTTGAAGAGCTAATGCTGAAATGGTTTTGCTTCAGGTTAAACGAAGAAAGATGTTATTTGTACTTTACCTAATGAGAGATCCATTTTTCAGCAAATATACTAGGTACCGATGATCTAACATTCTGCTCTCACATTTTGTATACCTTTCACTTATTTTAAACTATACATTTTGCAATATGCCACTTCTAAGTAGGAAAATATACGAAACTAAAAATTCTCTGCCTAATTTTGTAGGCGAAAACTCGAAAGCACGGAGAAAGTTTTGGAACCTATACCTGTCATAGGATTTCTTACAGGTGTGCTTGATATTTATATATTTCCTTTTGTTACCCTATTTCTGCATCTTAGCTTAGTAGACTACTTTGAATATCTGATATGTTTTTCTTAATATATTTGTTGCAGCGAAAATTGTTGAGCTTACGATTGGAGCTCAAACACGTTACACTTACATGTCAGGATCATGATACAAAATCCAAAAGAAATACCTCTTTGCCCTCCAAAATTGAGGGAATATATTCTCACTATGCTATGCTGCCACACTAAGTTTTGTTCCTGAATTTTTTTCAAATGAAGAAGACATATCGAATTTGATGCTATTATGATTGAAAAGCAAGAAACAAGCAAGTGCGGGACAAGTTGTTTACAAGAATAGCTCAACTATCAACAATTGGATAGTATAAATTTGGAGATTTTGTTTCACTCCTACAACATTTGCGGTTGTTTATAATAACAGCAGTAACAAAATACTACATCAAGTTCACCAGCTAAAATATTAAATTCTTAAATCTTGTTTACTGCTTCATCAAGTTCATCCTCAATGACATGTCAAGGTAAGATGAATGTATTACACATAAATTTCATCAAAATAGCGTTAATATCTTAATCACTTGTCGCAGAAACTTCAATTCATTTAATTGGCATCAAGTCACACAAATTTGAACAAATCTATAAACAGAAAATAGAATACATGATAGAAACCGATTAAAGAGTAAATTTGATCCCGATTTTGCAGAAAATCTCATAGCTGGCATATAACTTCTTCGATATCCATCCCTCAAAAAAAAAAAAAAAAACTTCTTGGATATCCCAAAATCATATAAATTCAAGTAAACTCTTGTATACTATTTTGCACTAACTCATAGTAACGCTGCCAAGCCAGTTACAAATTCCTAAAAGTAGGCATGTCAGTAATACCAATACCTGCAAGCACCCGCCCAAACCAACTTGATTTGACGGTGTTTCTCCATTTTGGTTGGGTTTGGGTATGAGTTTTGGTTTTCGTCGATTTCACGGGATTGATAAATAGATGTAGAAAACCACTTTATCATATTTTTTATATAAATAGAAACCCAAACCCTAATTTATTTCATTCATGAGTCTTCTTTGTTTGTTAGACGAATTTCACTTATCTGAGTTCTCTCTATTTTATTTCAACATCTCACACCATCGGTTTCTCTCACCATAGTCATTCGATCATCATTTTCTTTTTTTGCTGGATAATGCATTACACCATTGTGTTCGGAGGCTAAAAAATACTTCTTTTTTATTTAAAATAACTATTCATTCCAGGAACGGGGACGGGCGGAGATACCTGAACCGTCAAGGATGGAGATGAAATTGAATTTCTCATCATCGTCGGGTATAGATAGAGTAACATGTAAATATAAGATTCGAGGATAGGAACAGGGAAGATAAAACTTGTTTCCATCCCGTTTTATCGTCATGCCTGCCTAAAAGCAGCAAAGCCACTAATTATGCATGTTTAAGAATACTCCCAATAATGATAAGCATCATCTTCCCCACCAATTTCACATTCAATTTTAGTATAATGATCCATGCTAGAATAGAATGATTAGAGCTGAAAAAGTCCATTCATAAATGCGAAGAACAAACAGGTTTTGTATCTCATTTCTCTATACAAATAAATGTCAAAATACTCTTATGTTCATTAGGATTTTTAACACTCTTCTTGTCGCACAAATTCTTAAAAAGGATAATCCAATTGTAACTAAAAACAACTTTTTCTTTTATGTACTTTTAATAAATATATTTAAATGTTTGTTTTTCCTGACTTATTTTTAACTTATATTTTCTTTATAAGGAGAAGTTGAGTCAAGCAATATTAAACAAGCTCATCTAAGATTGCATATTTTTATAGAGAAATTAAAATTAAAGTAATTGTGAAAGAAATAAGATGAAAGAGTAAATGAAATTTTTCTTTTAAGCAGCCAAAAGATATAATAGATAAAACCTCTCTTTGACGCACAAGGAGTGCTTCAAAGAGAATAAAAGTGTTTACAACCAAATAACGCTAAATAACTAACCAAAAAGAAGAAAAATGAAATATTACAAAGTAAAATAGCCAAGATAGACTAACAGGTTGAACCACCATATGTTTTTTTATTTGAAGGATCCACCATATATGTTATAATCGCAAAAATAATGAGAGTTATGCAATTTCGACCACCATCAAAAATGAAGTTTAATATGCTTAAGTAGCTAGTATAGCAAAAGCTTTAAATTACAAAAAAATTCTTGCATGTGTTCCTTCCACACCACCCAAATATTAACCAACCAAATAACTTGTAGAGCAAAATGGATTTTTTTTTTTCAATAACAAAAGAACCCCAAAAGAGTACATTAATTTAATTTGTAAAAGTTTTATTTAAAAGAAAAATATACGCAGTGATTACAAACACTTTTTTTTGTTTGTGGTGGTCGAGGTTTGAACTCCAAATCTTGCATATATTATGTATTGTCCTACCAACTGAGCTAAGCTTATAAGAACGGTGATCACAAACACTTACTTGAGGAAAAAACTAAACCAAATCAAATAGTACTATTACTATCTAAAAGAGATTTGTCATACCTCTCTACTTCTCCTAAAGAGCAACTTTTGAAACATACACTTAGATACATTAGAAAACCTACCTTTTTAAATTTCTTTACTTCATGTGTTTTTTATTATAATCCAAAAGCATAGGAAATTAAATAATCTATTGATTATCCACTAGAGAATAGTACAGCGTATTGATATTTAAGAAGAATAAATAAAACAGACAAAACAAATTCAATTTGCCAAAGTAACACAGAAAGTAAGAAGGAAGCATTATCTCATGCATCATGCCCCCATTCATATCTATCTATCTATCTATCTCTCTCACACAGAGAGATACAAACAGGCTCTCTCCCTGACCAATCACCATTCACCGACAATCATGTGAATCAAGAAAAGGTGGGCTCCACCTCAATGAAATAGCAGACTTCATTCTCATCCAATGGAATAGTTCCTCCCACCATTCTCAACAACTAAACAAACAAAGAAAATGATATTTAGTGCCTAAAACATTGGTTAGTAACAAATATAAAAGTATAATGTTAAAAATATAAGTTAGAACATTTGACAGCATAATATATACATTATTTTTCTTTTAAATTTATCGCATTTGACTCTATAACATATATTCTAAAAACATATCATTCTCCAACAAATGAAACTCTCTCTTTGTTTCATATTAAGTGTTATTTTAAGATTTTTCATATAGATATTAAGAAAAATTGTAAATAAATGAAAGGGTATTATAATTTTATAAAATGATTCTTACTAACATTTAGAACAAACTATTGTCATAAGTGCATAATAATATAGTACAGTATAATATACTTGATGTTTTGTGTTAGGTTAACAAAATCAATAATATAGATACTTTTTTCTTTTTAAGAACAATCAATAATATAGATATTATTTCTTCAAAAATAATATAGATATCTTGTTAAAAAAATAATAATATAGATATTGTTAGGCCGGATATATTTGAATGATGTCGCCAATTTAAATCTGATATTTCTCTCTTTGTGTGTAGTAGATAGGTGTGTTTGCCCATATAGAAGAAACAAAAAGAAATTTTATTAATGCTCGTTATATTACTTTAGATACAAAATTATAGTAAAACAAAATTAATATGTTTAGTTGAAAACATAAAAACACTTATGCTGTGTCAATTTTTATTTTACTCATTTTGCATGTAATTTTCAGCTTAGATTTCGAGTACCAAATACCTAACTAAAAGTTCATAAATAAAAGTATCTATTACCGTGAGTTTCGTTTCATTAGCAGGGATATTATATATTATATGCAGAGGTTGGGGTTCGAACCCCGAACACCACAATTAAATTGTGTGAACTTCAGCCACTAAACTACTTGACAAAAAATATACCTAACTAAAAACACTTATTGATTTCCCTAAAAAAAATATTGATGAATAGAAAATAAAATAAAGTTATCAAACAAAATATTTACACTTTGTCATGCGACTATTACGTATTAGAAGTAGACAAGAGTTGGTAGGATAAAAACTAATTAACAAATAATTAAACTTTTTGTTGAATAAAAAACACTTTGTAGGACATAGTAGATGGGACACCCTACACACCATAAGTTGCAGGTAACAGGCCCCACAAGTAAAGGTCCCCCTTCCAGAAGTAAGTATTAGAAGAGGTAAAAATATCAATTAATTACACAAACAAAGTAGGGACCAATTGAGAAAAATGTGTCTAAGTCAATAGTCAATACCCATTTTGCCATTGAATTGGAGGGTCCCAACTAATTACACAATCCAACCCAAAAACCAATAGGTGGATGAATGGAGAGTGTGAAAATATAATGGTGGGTCCCACATGACCTAGCAAAGGGTCCACCACTATTTTTTAATTTTTCCTTTGTGGTCCACTTACAAAAGTGAGGGTATAGAGAGGTACCCTAACCAAAAAAACCAGCATGGTCATGACCTCATTTTTGTGCATGGGCCCACATGGAAAGAAATCAACCGTTGGATTGACAGATAAAAAAGTGGGACCAACATTGTGAGTCGTACGGTGGGGCTCACTTACCTTTATATGTGGGTATGCCCCATTGTTAGCGTGCGCACCACACACATATAGGGTCCCAATCCTAACCTTCTTCAGACCCTGGCTGGCCCCTCAAAAGGGGGGTGCATGGAGAAATAAAAGTGGAGCCACCCATCACTTTCTACATCATGTATACGTATGAAATAAGACAAGGTGAGAATAAAAAGTTATGGTCATATTTATTTGTTTTAATTGTGCTATGGACCAAGTATTTATCACTTTTAAGCCTAGTCCCATCCAAAATTGTTCTTGTTCTTGTAATAATAATAGTAAAAGAAAAAAAAAACAAATTGGTTTTGAATTGGAGTTTGAGTTTATCCTATAGGCTATTGAAATAGTTATTCTATGTGTTGGTGATGATACAAATAATTTATTAATAATAATTTGTTTTAAAAAAGTTTAAGCCCCACATTACTCTTTTTTTTAACAAACTAAAATGAGATATATATTATGAACAATGGCGATTTACCGTGCACAAGACATGCAAAAGGTAAACCGATTAACCAAGATACAGTAGTAAGGTGCTATTTTAGAAGAGCACCATAAAAAAGTTACAGAAAATTACACAATAACACCCATGCAAGGAATTGGGTGTTTCCACCAGTCATAATAAGAATAAATAAAAGATGTATGCGATGCTTTCAGCCACATAAAAGAGTTCAGCTTCACTTTTTCAGCTAAAGAAGAAGGATCACAAACCGTTTCTTGGAACACATGGTTATTTCTTTCCTTCCAAATAGCCCAAACATAAGCGAACCAGATTACTTTCAGGAAATAATGAGTGGCTCTAGGCAATCCGACCAAATTAGAGAATTGTGTAAAATGCCGCCGAATATCACCTGGAAACACCACAAATAAGCCTAACCAATGCAAAATATGATCCCAATGCGTACTAAAAATATTACAGATGCAAAACAAGTGATTTGTGGTTTTATAAGCACCGCAACCTGACACACAAACCGAGTCTGCTATCAGAAGAACTCGCCGATGAACCAAGTTGTCTCTAGTAGGAAGTCTATTTCGGAAAAGGCGCCACACAAATACTGACACCTTAGTGGGTATGCTCTTATGCCAAACATCTTCAACCAGAGTCCTATTCCCAGCGTTACCATTATCAGTGAGAAAGCGATATGCTTCCCGTACCGTGTAACCACGGGAAGGATCTATCAACCAAATCCAAGAATCATGAACATTAACCTGCAAAATGACATTAGAAAGTAACATAGAACATTCCTTCACACTTTCCTCCTCCCACGCCATTAATCTTCGCCTCCACGCCCACCCCCCACCTCCAACCTCCCAACCTTCCCTACTCATATCCTCCACCGTACACTCCTTGCTCACAGACAAATAAAAAAGGCGGGGGAATTTACAACATAAAGGTGTATCCCCAACCAATTATCATACCAAAATAAAGTATTCCCCACATTACTTTTTAATAGAGATCTTAGAAGTCTGCTCACTTGAGATTGGGTTAAGGATAGTGATTTCAAGAAAAATTCTCCGATTGTTAAATCTTTTGATACAATGTGAGTAATTGGATGTGATAATTCTTGTCAATTTTAGTTTCATGAAAGATCACGAGTTTATATATAATTTTGAGAATCCAGTAAATGGTACGAGCATAAGAGGTGAAACATGTTTGAGTTAAGTACCACGAAATCTACCCCCTTGTGTAAGAAAAACAAGTTCAATTGTCTTATTTAACATTTTCCAAAACAAATACATCAGCTCATTCAATAGCAAGATGCGAGCTTAGTGTTAATCAAAGTTTGGACAAAATAGTGAAATTAGATAAACTCATAATTTTAAGTGAGTTCGCCTTTTTTTTCTCGCCCAATTTTTATTTTACTTTGAGCTCATAAGCTCATTCAAAAAAAAAAAAAAACTAAAATTGTTTATTTTTTGAAAAAAAAAAAACTAAAATTGTTGGTAATTTTAATATTTAATAATTACATCAAATTTGTTATTCTTCAAATTAAAATTGAAAAGGATCTTTTATATATTAGGTCAAATACCCAGTGATCATTTTAAGTTAGATGTTTGTAATAAGTTAATCTTTTAATTATTTTTTGTTAGAAATTATTTCTTTAATTATTTTCTTCTAACATATCAGTCATTTAAATCTTCACCAAAAAAAAAATATCAGTCATTTAAATCATAAAGTATTTTTATTGTTATCCATTTTCATCCAACTTTGTTAAAAATTGCTTATGATCCCATTTAACATTGAGATGACAATTCCAAAAGTGTTTACGAACCTACCACAAAGAATGGGTTTCATCTTATACCGAACATCTGAGCGGTGGATACCACATTGTTTTGAAAAATCAGTCACATGTTATGCTCCTTCAAATGATCCATATACACGTCAACCAAATATTTTGAAAATAATGACGAATTTCCTTATATTAAGATCAATATTTGCAGTTAATTATTCTTATAATCTTCATTAAGAATTATGTGGTTTTAAAAAATCAATGATTTTTCAACTAAAATATTCTTCAACATTTTGTTGAAAACCCAAAATCATAATTTGTTGAAGCAAACCTATCTGAAATATGAATCATTCACTATTTCTTTCACGTATCCTATGATGTATACTCTTCTACAAAGATACACACACATGCACACAAAACATGCTTTCGATACATTGACTATTGTGACTTTTCGATTTCAGATCTTTGTCAATGCTGTCTTTTTTCTATTATGTTTTGTTTTCTTTATTTTGTTTGATTTCTTTCCAATGAATATAAGTTGTAGTTTGTCATTAAACTTTCTTAGTCTAAAAGCACAACAATTTCCTTATCATTTTCTACATGATGTCATTTCTTATCTTAATCTCTTACGGCAAAGGGAATTCCCACATTGATGTATCTTTTGGGCTATCTTATAATTTCTTACTTTTTAATTTTGTTTTTTCATAATGATTTTCAGTTTTTCTGATATATTATATTCTACTGTTTTGGCTAAGTGTGTGATATTTCGTGTTCTATCATCAGTCTCGATGGACCATTTTTTGTTTTTTCTTTTTCTTTCCATTAAATATAGGGTTTTGTTAATTTATGTTCTTTCAGTACATGCTACGAAATTTAAATGTAATATTTTTATATCAAAAATAAAAATGTTTATACTTTAAAAAATTTAAGTGCACGATTTATGAGACAAAAGTATTATTCTCCTAAGATGGCAATATACTAGCAAATTTGTTAAGAACATCCTTTAACAAAACTCTCCTTAGATGTATGATCAATTAAATGCATTCAACCTTAGATGTATGGCCAATACTTTAATTTCTTGTAGGAAGTTCGTGTCAAAAAAACAATCTTGTAAGAAGTTGTATACGTGTCATTTCTTGATAAAAAAAGTATAAATTAGTATCTCACTCATTTAAAGCAAAAACCATTCATACATGGGACTATTTAATCAAAATAATTCAAAGTTGTTAGCTTGATAAAAAAAAGTATAAATTAGTATCTCACTCATGTAAAGCAAAAACTATTTATACAAAATAATTCAAAGTTGTTAGCTTGATAAATATAATATTATAAATTCTCTCAAAAAAAATATAATATAATAAATTAATATCTCACTCATGTAAAAGCAAAACTATTTATACATGGAAATGTTATTTATAAAAATAATTCAAAGTTGTTAGGTGAGATATTATTAATTCCTGGAATTGATCGGGTGGTAAAAATAACTTTGAACGGATGCATAATTCCTTTATCCTAAATTATTTCTATTAAAAGAACATTGTGAATTTTTTTTCAAAAATGTATTTTGACATTTGATACTATATTTTGATTTTCTCTTGTACATTATAGTGTAAGTAGTCATTTTCGTCTATAAATGTGTAACGAATAGTCACAATAATCTGTGTATCGAAGTTCTAAAATAGTTTTTGATTGTATATTCCGTCAGTTAAAACAGTCTCTGACCTAGAAATTATTTTTTTTGATGCTCATAGTAACTCTTTTCTTACAGAAATTGTATAACATAATGTAAATACCTATATGGATTGATACGACAATATTAGATTTAGCCGATCATTTTAATGTCAGAGATTATTTTGACTAACATATTGCACAGTCAGATAATATTTGGAAATTTCGACGAATTGAGAGACTATTGTAATATTCATTACACATTATGACTATTTACCCTACATTATATTTTGATATTATTTTATTTTGCTTTGCATATCAAATCATCTTAATTAATTGTTCGACGTAGAAGATATCCAATTCGAACTAAGACAAAAATCAAATCACTTTTTAATGGTGGTCGGGGTTCGAACCCCAAACCTTGACAAAAATCAAATCGCAAATAACTCTAAATGTATTCCATACGCTATGCAAAATCTGTTTTTTATGTAAAACTAACACTCCTCTTCTTTTTTTACTATACAAGTAGCATTATGTTTTTAACTCCATTGTGTCGCACAAAAACTATACCATATTGACTTTCACACATACAAGATCATAAAAAATGCATGAGATCATATAAGAAAAAAGATTTATCCAAATATAAAAAAAACCTATATACAAAAAATATTTACATAAAAAAGAATCATTTCCCTTATCCTTCAAATAGTTCATGCCATCATCAATTAATCATGCAAGAAAGAATCTTATCAAGTTCCATACTCTTTTTCTTCATTTTTTTTTCTTCTTTTCATCCTCTTCCTATCCTTCACTCTCTTTTTAACAATTGTTTTGTGTAGTTTGCCAAACAAGTGTATAACATTGACCAAAACCCTCCTAACATTAACCCCATAAGAATGGACCCATCACATGGATTAGTCCTTATCATAGTGGGTCCAATAGCGATCACCGTAGATTTCTTTCCATGTAATATCATATAAGACGGTATCATAAGGGTCCCATCCTTCTATATCACTGGTTACTACCTCCCTCTATGTCCTACATTTAATAACAACCCTTTCACTCTTCATTCAATCTCAACACTCTCTTTGTGCTATATATATTCACACACTTTCATTCTCGCATTCAAATTCTATACCAAATCTAAATCATCTTCCTTATCCATTACCTTCAATTTCTTCATTCATGGCTAAAGAAAATTCTACAAACATTGATCTCACTCTTGGAGAGCCGAAAGAAGAACCGGAAATAGAAGATGTATCGGCGATAAAAGTTATGCCGATGACCATGCACGTGCCACCGGGGATACCTATGTCCATGCAAGTGAACAAAGCCTTGGTTCAAGCCCAAGCCCAAGCTCAAGCTCAAACCCAGGCCCAAGCTCAAGCTCAAGCCCAACAAACAATTCAAAAGAGATCATCTACAAAAGACCGTCACACAAAAGTCGAGGGTCGAGGCCGAAGGATCCGAATGCCTGCCACATGTGCAGCTCGGATCTTTCAGCTGACCCGAGAACTCGGACATAAGTCCGATGGCGAAACAATACGCTGGCTCCTCGAACACGCGGAGCCAGCTATCATTGCCGCCACCGGTACCGGCACAGTCCCAGCCATCGCCATGTCAGTCAACGGAACACTAAAAATCCCCACCACTTCCCCAACCAAAAACCCTAACCAAGAACCAAACCAACAATCCGATGAATCACCTGAGAAAAAGAAACGTAAACGACCATCAAACAGTGCTTACGTAGATATAAACGACACCACTGTTTCTGTTTCATCCGGTTTAATAACAACCTCAAACATAAACACAAACACAAACCTAAACCTAATTCCTCAACAACCCACAATTCAGTTACCACAAAACATGGTTCCTGTTTGGGCTATACCATCAAACGCTGTTGTACCAAACGGAAACACTTTTTTCGTTGTTCCAACAAATCAACCACAGTTTTTTACATTGGCTAGACCAATAACCGGTTTTGTTTCTTCCATGGTTACACCAGTTATTCAAGTTCAACAAGCTTCATGTTCTTTATCTCCTTCAACAAAGTCTCCAGCTAGAGCCACCGTGATGGCTCCAAGCACGGCGGCAACAACCACTACTCAGATGTTAAGGGATTTTTCATTGGAGATTTATGATAGACAAGAGCTTCAGTTATTATCAAGGTCTTCTTCGAAGCATTGATAGAACCATAGAACCAGAGAACGTTGAATTTGGTTAACGATGTTGTTTGAAAAGAGAAGAGCACGTGGGCACGTGAGTGGGGAAGGGGAAATGGTGGGGTCCATGTATGTGTGGGTCAACTAGAAAAGTGGGGGGAATGTGGGGCCCAGTATTGGTGGTGCTGGCTTCTTGAACCGTGCAATGGGGGGTACTAGTAGTACTGTTATTATTCTACTCTACAGCTGCCAAAATTTAATTTTTGGATGTGTAATAAGAATATTATCAATTAAAATTAGAATAAAAATAACCGTTATTCATGGTTTTATAAAGGTTTTATTCTTGATTTTAAGTTAGTATCCCTTGAAGTTATGTAATTAGTGTACTACTTAAAATCAGTTACAAAAATGTTCTTTAAGAATGTATTAATACTATGTAATTTTTTTGGTGTAAATTAGATATCATTTGTGCATGCAACTGTGGAGACTAATTTTTTGAGTCTTGTAAAATTTAAATAGATGATTTTTTTTTGAAAATCTCCTCTAAATCAGTAGTATAGTTATTGAAATCATGAGCATCATCTTGTAGGTTCTAGATTAAGTAGTAGTTTCAGGTCCCATAGCTATTGTTCTTGATACCGGATTTTGCGCATTGCTTGAAATAAGTTTTTATAAGATCTTTATCAACCAAAAATTTTGACTTTCGATTTTTAACGTTGATGCATGGTCAAGACTCAATTCAAACTTAGAATTTAATTAAACTAAAAGAAACTCGTGATATATCATCTACGCGTTTTTAGGTTAATATCGATAATTTTATTAATTATTTTGTTGTACGTATCTCTATTTTATTTTTTGGTTTATTTATTGGTGAAAATGGATATGGGTCCACCTCTTATTGTGGTCATGTGAGGGTGGGTGAGGGACCCAAGGGAGGAATGGCCTAATGGGTGGACCCAAAACGGGACCCTTTTTGCACACTTCTCAAAGAGGTGATTTTCAAAGTGGTCCCTACTTGGGACAAGTGAGTCCATGAGACACGTGTCGAGTGATGGAATGTTGACAGGTGGGGTATCACTTTTGGTTAGACACGTGGGGGTTTAGTGTGGACCCACGTTACATGTTACGAAGCCTTTTTATTGGCTTTTGTTTGCCTGGCCCAAGAAAATGTGAAGGAAAATTGATGTGGGTGTGTGGAAGTGTGTGAGAGAGAAAGAGAATAAACGGAGTATCTTATGCTGGCCACTTTTGTAGAGCTTTCTTTCTTGTAGGACTCATGGGAAAAGGGGAAACAACCATTTTGATTTTTGAAAGTATATTTTATCACTTTTCATCATTTTTTCTGTAATATTTTAAAAAAAAATGTTAACTGATGTGTTTGGGATGTTTTTTAAGCACTTTAAATAATAAATTTTTAATTAAAAGTTTTGTAATGAATGCATTAGAAATTGTAATAGTTGATTCTTTGAAAGAATAATTATTAAATTTGGAATGCTTAAAGAGTGTTTCGGGAGCACCGTTAACGAGACCCATATTTTTATTAAGTTATATATCATTTTTTATCCTTTTAGTTTGATACAATTTTCAAATTAGTAAGTTTCAAAAATTTTAAATATGTTATTTTAGTTGATAAAATATTTCAGCGTTATCTATGTTGTCAATCTTCATTTAATTGATGCTGATGTAACCATTGCTTACTTGGATCAAAATGATGTGTTTTAAAAGCTCCAGGGTGTCAAGACGCTGCATTTAATGGTCATAAATTATCATTTATAAGGCTTGAAAGGTGGTTTTTGTTGTCAATAAGTGTCTTTTTAGCCTTATAATTTATCATTTGTGACAATTAAACACAGCGTTTTGACTATTTGAAGCCTTTGAAACACATCATTTTGATCTAAGTCAGTAACTTAACGGCACATCTGCATCAGTTAAGTGGAGATTGACAACATGAGTAACAGTGAAATAATTTATCACGTAAAATGATCAATTTAAAATTTTTGAAACATAAAGTAGTAATTTAAAAATTCTGTCAAACAAAAGGACTAAAAGAGGGTATTTGACATTTTTATTAATATCCTCGTATTCAATGTTTTAAGGACACCTTTAACATTTTTTTTTTTGAAAAATATAGTGTGATGCGGTATTAATCACTATGATAACGATCTTTGGTTCAGAAAAAATACCAAACAATCTTTGATTTTAATATTTGTTTGCCACTTTAGTTTTAATGTTAAACTTGGCTGTTAAACTATAAAAAGTGAGCTGAACTTTTTTAGTTAGGTTAACAGATGTCCTAATTAAGGAAACCAAAAATAGTAGAATTGTATTGAATTTAATAATATTTTAATTTTTTAAAAATTTATTTATTATTTTTTATTGTAATATTTCGATTTATATCCTTTTAACCAATGCTTTTAAGATATTCTTTAATATTTTTTTAAGTTTTTTTTTTTTTGTTTTTGAGAAAGATGGTGTGATGTGCTATTAATGACTAAATTAAAAAAACTTCTTCATCTTCTTCATCATCTTCTAAATGACCTTCACAAACAACTCAGTAATTCATTAATAATAACGAACATCATCATCAAGTGCATGTATAATTTATTTTGTAGGAATGCCAACGTATGTGCTCCTCCTAAAGTTTCTAAAGCACATATGGTTAATATACTTAAGACTCTTTGTCAATCAAACTTTATTATATTTTCAATGTATTTTTGTATGATCATGTTTTGTCTTGTTATTTTTGAAAGCATAGCTAAGTGTGCGTATAAATTTATTTTATAGGAATGGCAACATACATGCTCCTCTTAGCATTTTTGAAGCGGCAGCACTGGTAAATATGATTTTTACATACAAATTTATAACTCAACTTCCATTTACATGAATATATTCAAACATAGAACACGTCATCTTTAACTCACTTTTATCCAGAATCAACTTGATATAAATCAATTGCATAACCAAACATACATTTATTAGATTATCAGGATTTGTTTTGCACCGATCTCATGTAACCATGATCCACTCCCTTCTAGAATAGATTCTTAGCTATTGATTGATCATAAGGAGGTTGGGGCCAATAAGGTCCTACTCAATTTATCTGCGGCAGCTGCCTTTGTTAATGGGGACTCTGTGGCCCCCCTATCCCATATTGTGTTAGGCCAATAAGGTCCCACTAGCATGCTAGTATATCAATGTGGATGTATGTGGATCAGCATTCTTTTCCTTATGAAGGGAAATAATTAAATTTCTACTATCTATTTAAAGGTGTGTCTAGCCCTTTATTCTTTTTTTTTTCCTACTAAAAATTTTAGAGTGAGAAAATCATACCCGTGTTTAAGGAAAATCATCGACCTCTAAAGAGTTACTTAAATGAGGAAAAAACACTTACTTTAAAGTGAGAAAATTGTGTCTGATCATTTAATGAAAATCTTTGGACTCCAAACACTTATAAACGTCTTTATATATTCACTTCTCTTGAAAGTCACGCGAGCCTTAAATCCATCTCTAGTTCAAAATTTATCATTTTAGGGTTAGACCATCTCTTTGAAGTTAGGGTTGTCTAATGTGAGCCTTAAACCCATATCTCTCTCTCAAAACAAATTAAAAAATTTCAACTTTACATTAATAAAAAATCTAACTACATTCATCAATTTTTCTCCAACTCAATTAATCAAAATTTAGACTTCAACTATGACTTCAATCAATGCTAGATTAATTAACATTGAGTGACACAAATTTAATATTCAACTCCTTTAAATTTTTTTAAATTGGTATAATCTTATTTAAAAAAAATTCTACTCTTAATGGATCCATTATTATCAGGGCCGGCCTAAGGGTAAAGCCACCAAAGCCCTCGCTTTAGGCCCCTAAACAAAAAAAAAAAATTCATTAGATTTTATAAGCAAAAAGGCCTCATATTCTAATAAAAAAAAGCCCCATATATTCAATCTTGCTTTAGGCCTTACTTATTTTTTAAAATTATTAGGCCGGCCCTGATTATTATAGGTAACAAAATTTTATTTTATTTTATTTTTTATTTTTTTTTATTTTTCAAATACTACATAGCAATAATTAGTTTTATTGAAGTGTACGTATGAATAATTGAGAAAGAGTATAATTGACAGATTTTACCACAAAAATATCAAAACGATAGTTAATTGGGAGCACAAAATCAAACGTCAAACAACATAGCAATATTAAGTTTTATTGAAGTATACGTATGAGTAATTGAGAATGAGTATAATTGACAGATTGTACCATAAAAATATCAAAACGATGGTTAATTGGGAACACAAAATCAAACATCAAACGACACTAAGAAACGGAGGGAATATAATTTATGAGTTTTATTGAAAAAGATAGGCATAACTAAGAAAGGATATAATAGACAAATTATACCTTTAAAATAACAAAACGATAGTTAAATCTATAAGCAAACGACATTTAAAAAAACATATGAGTAACATTTAACATCCTAAACAAAGAAGGAAGGATCAACTAACGAATTATATATGAAAGAAACAAAACTTTATATTTTGCATGAACAACCTTATTTTACTCGAGTGGTGTACGATACCTACTCGTTAAGTGTGAGCATTAGGTACGTATTTATGTGTATCTAACGCAAACCGACTAATAGAAATACAACAACCATTCAAAAATAGTCATTGTATTTGCATGGTTAATGACTAACATATCACGTGCAAAAACACTATATGATCCTTCCATTTAGAGAACCATAACAACTTAACAAGACCATAAAGTTAAAAGTTAATATCCACTATAATAATATTTGATCTATAAGCCAAATATGATGCCTTTTTTGATGGTAAACAAAGAATGTCAGGGTACAATGGTGGTGGTGATAAGATATTGTACTTGTACATGAACTGAAACAAATATGGTGTCGTACCGTTAGATAACAGTTTTTTAAATGTTAAAAGTCCCACGTCAGATAAAAGATAATCTGATAATGTGTTTATAAGTGAGGGCAATCCCCACCTCACAAGCCGGTTTTGTGGAGTTATGTTAGACTCAAACACGATTTCTAAGATGATATTAGAGCCTCTTCAAGATCCATTGGGCCACCTGCTATCAGGTTTCTTCTATTGGGCCACCCACCATTTATGTCCACGAACTAAGCCCAATAGTGATGGTCATGAGGGGGTGTGATAAGAGTCCCACATTGGATAGAAGATGACCTGACAATGTGTTTATAAGTGGGGGCAATCCTTACCTCACAAGCCAGTTTTGTGGGGTTGTGATAGGTCCAACCATGATTTCTAAGATTAAGCAATGCCAATATTGATCATACAAAATGAGATCTTAGTTCATAGTTCAACTCGTTTAAAGTTTGAATCACTTGAATTGAGACGAAACAATGATTAAACCGCTAAAATAAACAACTCTTAATAAAAAGTGGTTCAAGGTTTAATCAACTGAACAATTCAATTTAGATCGATTTTTAAAACATCGATTTTGTGCTTGTATTTTTAATATTGTGTATGGTATAGCATTTGTTGAGAGAAATTATTTCTTTAAATAAAATTTGTAGGTGCCTTTTTAAAACTTAACTTTTTTAATAAGTTAAGTTAGTCCACTGAAATTGATTGAGGAATTGAGGGATCCTTTATTTTAATTTTACTTTTTTACAAAATAAAGAACTCTTTATTAGTGATTGTAATTGATAATTTTGTCTCACTTTTGTTAAATATGTTATGAAGTTTTTCTATCCTCTTTGGAATTGATGGCTCAAATATAATGGAGAAAATTCAAATCCAAAAAAGTTTGCTTACTGAGTTTTAGTGGTAGCCTAGTAATTTTTCAAAGAAGATAAGATGATGAAAACATCTGCAATAATATTCTAAAACAACTGCATGCAATGTCTGACAACTCTTGATTTTGAATATTGATCTTACGTCTAGGGTTTTCAAAAAAAGTGAACAAAATAGCCCATGTAGTAGTGGCAGAGAATATAATGGAAATTAAAATTCCTTGCCACTCGGTTCGAACCCAGATCACCGGCTTTCTTCCACCCCGTGTGTTATTTGAGTATGTTTGACTACTAGGCCAATAGAAAAATAAAAAATAAAAATAAATGAAAGGAAGAAAAGTTAAGGTAAAAGGATTTAATTACTATACACTGAATATGGTGCTTCCTCAATCATCATGCATTGCATTTCAAAATTTTTTAACTTGTATTATTTTGTAATTTTCAATTCAATCATTCTAACGACTCTTCCCTATGAAGCACAAACACATACACCAAATACGACACATGTCGACACTCATAATGAAATGATTAAATGTAACCACATGTTTGAGACACTGAACACACCTTTAATCTGAAGTGTCGATACTACATAACTCTTCCCTGGACCTCGCTAAGGCGGAAGCACTATAGCACTAGGTTGTCACATTCACCCTATTCTAATGACCACCAATGTGAATGTAAAAACTAAACTCATCAAATGGTTAGATTCTCTTGAATGGCAATAAATGATCCCACTATCTTTCCTCCCACATCAGGAAACTCTTCATGACCAGGAAGAGGTCTAACCTTACCCTTTCTATCAACTTCTACAGGGTACTTTAGTAAATGCCCTCTCATCTCTGTGACGTCGTTTGATGAAAATTGTTTCCAGTTCATTTCGGACATTGTTCGAACCCTTCTCACACAGTCGAGGCTCTCTGGTTGTAAGAAACAGTCTTCGATTGTGCCTGTATGTTCTGCCCATAGGGACATCCTATATCCATGAACCTACATAGTAGAGTTTCAGAAAACAAATTGTTTAGATTTAATACATGTTATGGTTGCAAAAAAACATGTATTGTAACTATTGCAGTATCAATTATATTTCGCTTGATACATGACAAAAAAATACATCAGTACTTTCACATAATGCAAAAGCTAAATTTAGAACTCTTAAAACCTTAAAAGTTATTTTGACAACAGCGTATCGATAGCGGATTGCGGAAAATATTGGAACACAAAAAATCTGCTATGTGAAACAGCAGATTGCGCGGGCAATTAGCTCATCCACATAGCCGTTAAATAAGTCAATTATATATAAAAAGGTATTTCGCTAAAACCGAATAGCTGGCGAAAATTAGAGTAATACTCATTGACCATTCAGCTTTTCTATTTCAAGAATAGGTCATGTTTGGTAGACATGCAGACTCTTCAGTTTTATTATCTTTAAAAACCTGAAAATCATTTTTTCCAACTATTGTCGCTACATCTACTAGCAGAAACTATATTAGCAGACACTATTACCCTTATATTAATTAAAACTAGGATAGCGTCATGTTTTTTTATAGAGCATCATTCAACAAATTTCGCTATGCTATAGCACCTTATTGCTGTTGTTTGACAACACTGGTTGAGCATATTTGCATTCCAGAAAATTTGAGAAATAAAAAAACGAAAAACGTTGATTTTAAGGCCTGGTGATGAGGCTTAGTTGCCTCCATATTCTTGATTAGAACCCCGAAAGGAAGAAAGGAAAGTAAAGGAAACAACTTAGTTTTTGGACTTGGATTTCCATCATGTTTGATGAAAGCCGTCAGAAGTCTAAAACAGCATAGAGAAAAAGCTTGAATGCGACAACTGAACCTTAACTGGTATATAAACAATGTCTTGTTAAGAAAATATGAGAAGCCAATAACTTATAAAATGTATACCTGTCCGCGTGGATAAGAATGTTTTCTTGCCCATGTATATTCAGGTTGGTAGGCTCCCATTGCAATCTCAGTGTCCCTTGTTCCTTCCATAGAGCGCTGGTTGATGTTTGCTGATCCAATGATCACATATTCATCATCAACTATCATGCCTTTCGAATGAACATAAATCATGAACCGTCGGTTATTTCGACTATTTGCCTGGTCAAAAATCACCAACATAAAAATCAATTGCATTCATTAAATGCTCCAAAACAAATTATTCAAAGGCTTAAAATAACTTTCAGAATACATTCCCTACTCATAAGCCATATTCATTTCACAAAATTTAAAAGAATTAAGACACTTTGATAGGAAACCTAAGTGTGCGCGCGCGCGTGTGTGTATATATGTACTATGGTAACAGAAAAATGTAACTGGGAAACCCAGAACTAGGGAGAGAGAACATAGAATTCATACCTGTGGAGTATTCGGTGGAGGAGGAATTCCAGATACAGAAATATTCTCATGCATATCTATGGTTTCTCGATTTCCAAGACAGAAAAAGTTTAAATAGTCTTGTGGAGAGAATGCTGCTTCGAGCCCAACTTCAACCAATGCCTTGTAAACTGTCTCATACATCATTTGCATTGTTTTATTCTGAAAAAAATTTAATAAACAATCCAAACTAAGAAATGCAATCATAGCCTATAACGTTCACTTTGACATCAATTTGGATTTCTTAAAAACCATTATTCCTACCGCTATTTGACACGCAATTTTAAGGAATAATTTGAGTCGACTTTCTTCTTAAGCTATACTGATAGGTGATGAATATCAGTGAGGCCTAAATTATTCTAATTACCACTATCTAAGAAAATAAAGAAAGTACTGAAATTCTTCATGAGGTCATACAATGTTTATATAGGTAAATTCATACCCGCAATAAGACAAGTGCACCCTAATATACTCAATATTACTCTAACAGAATGCAAACTAGATCCTTCTAGATTAAGATAAGTCATACTTGCTTCTACAACCAGCTGAATCACTATGCGAGTGCTCTTTATTTTAACTATCTTATATCATATACCTCAGTTTCACAATAGTTTCGAATAAAGTCATATAACATAACTACAGCCATCTTAAAAGTTCTTCCAGCATCACGTAAGTTTTTGTTCTTTCTTTTGTTATTATCGATTGGTCACTTAAGTGTTTGAAATCTTAATTTACTAAAACATGGTTCAAATCTTTGACAGGTAAAATGATTGACTTTCAGATTGTGAATTGAAGCATACCTGCCAAAATAGAATCCTTTGAGTGGCAGCACCTGTTGGAACACCCTCTGGCCACATTGGAATAACTATGTATACTGCAAACCTCTCATTTGCCTTTATTTTTTCAGCAATCTTCAGTGCAATTTCCATAGGAATTAAATTATTAGCACCTGCAAAAACATGAAAGTTCAACATTAAAACAAAAACAACCAAGCCTTATCCCACTAATTGGAATCGGCTGCGTGGATTAAACGACGGCATAATGTTCTACTATATGCCATTTTTCTATCTAACCCGGTAATCTCTAGGTCTTTCTTAATAGTTAGTTTCTCTTACAGTTTTTCTAGCTCTTCCTCTGCCTCGAGACTTTTAAAACAATTCCAATCTTTGTCCTCACTTGGTAAGTTGTAGAGAAAAGCCACTAGGACTTCCAACCTCAGTGGCTTTTAGGAAAAGAAAAGGCAAAACAACATTGGAGGTCCTTTTAACTTAACTTAAAGTTTCAAACAAATCCTTTATCTTTTTTTTCGTGTCAAATTAGTCTTTTATCTTTAAAAATGTTTACACCATTGAACCAACTTTCATTCTTAGTTCACTATGTTACAAATTTGTGTGCGTGATCAATGAATGATATACTATAAATAATGTTTCACCATTCAACAACACAGTTAGACTCTCGTCGAGGTCATAATCTTAGATAAAAACTAAAAAAGGTCATGTTAACTTTGATGGATTAGATAACATAACAATCATTATGATGTAATTTAAATGTTATCGTGATGAATCGAATACGTAATTTACCTTTTCGATTAGTTTGTTAACATACATAGCTGAACAATGTAGTTTGGTCCAACATTTTTGATGTTTATAAACATAAAGGACTAGCTTGACACGAAAAAAAGGTAAAGGATATGTTTGAAACTTTAATTTGAGTTAAAGGATCCTGTTATAGTTTTGTCAAAAGAAAAAAAGCATAGAGAAGTAATAGCATCCTGTGCAAACATAAATAGTCATAGACGGAAATTGAACCTTTTTAACCGTACTATATATAATTTGCTAGCCACACAATTAAAAAGGTAAAATATAAATTCTCCATAAATTAGTTATCTTTAAGGCAAGCACAAGCAACATGTGTTAAGAAAGAAGTTCCTTACCGATGTCCCTATTTTGACTCCAATTGTATGAAGAACCGATGAAATATTGATTCTCTATATAAATGTAATGCTGTGCAGCACGAATGGCCTTTACATACGCTGTGTGTATGCTCATGTCAATCAGTACATTCTTCCCACATACTAGGTTCTGTAAAAAAAAAAAAATAATGTTTAACTTCAACACTCTTCGTCACACATATGGTGGCTTAAATCTGGTGAATTGAAATCAAGCGAAAAAAAAAGAAAACTCTTTCCGTTCACCTTTATTGATCCATCTCTTGGCTCCTTTGGAAATCCCTTGACAGAGTTTGAATCAATTGAACGAAATATCTGCATTACACGGTATACACAATCAATGATTTCCTTTAAGTAGCGTCAATGAGAAAAATAGATTACTTATAGAAACTCTAAATATCTAGTATCTAGTACTAATTGACTAAATACCTGAGCATGCCAAGCTACAGGATTATCATCACCAACACTAGGAGCATCAGATACGCGGAGAATATCCGGAATTCTTTCTATCTTGAGCAATGCATCGTCATATGAACTCTTCAACTTTTTTATCCCTGTAGGTTTCGCAGCTCTTAACCAGCGCTCCTCAAAGTTTGTCAAAACATCATAAGCTGCTGGACCATCAATTTTAGAATGCAAGTCGTGCCACGGTTCCCGTGGACAACCACCAGTATTACCCTGCCATTAAGTAGTCCTCATTATCAGAATAAATTGGTCTTCTTGTTTCACACTTTATTTTAAAAATGAACGGTAATTCTAGTTTTGCAATTCATGGTGCGCTGAACGGAACACCTAGAAAACATGTACTGTGAAACAATCTCTAATCTTCTTTTACAAGAATACAAAACTAACTCTTGATTGTAATTTGATTTCTGCCGAAACTTGGAGTTACGAAATCTTTTATAAATGCTGCTCATTAGTTGTTAATTAAATGTTTGATGAGAAAATCTAGTGATGTTCATGTAACCAAATGGGGGTCTGAAATTAAGATATTACCGTGAAAGTAGGGTTGTGATAGTCATCCTTATGGACCGTCTGCAGTGTCCTAAAGAGGGGATGGTGGGGAGTATCATATCGGCCGTCACACAAGTCAAGCCCTCCAACAAATGCTACAATTTTTCTGAAGTTATTTCCAGCATCAGCATCTACAATTACAGTCTTCTGATGATGTGTATATATTGTTCCAACTTCCTGAGAATTAGAAGAAATTTAATGCGGAACTCTCAAACCAAAATTGCACAAATTTGTAAAAACATATCCAAGTAGCAAAACTGAACCTTATCACAAATTCTAACATTCGTGATATAAAGTTAGCAAAATTACCAAATGGGATCAACGATCACAAAATCAACACTAATATGTGCATCATAACAACACAAAATGCGAAGAAGAACGCCAATTAGAATATAAAGAGAAATAACAATACAAAATGCGAAGAAGAACACCGATTAGAATATAAAGAGGAATGAAGTAAAGCAAAATGTTTCAGTTATAGTCATTGTCAAATCAAACCTGTTGCTTAGCCCAGCTATGTCGTTTTCCGGCCATGCGAGGACAAAGTAACACTTGCACAGAAGAATGCTTGAAAAATCGTCGAGTTTCCTCATCATGCGTCGCCATGACACCATCCTGAATGTAAATCAGATGTTTAATGTGATTAAAACAAAAAGGAAAATAATATCTTTATATACTAAGAAATGTATTAAAAAAAAAAAACATGTTCAAGAGTCTTAATCAAACTTTAAATTAAAATTCATAAATCATGCTGGAAAAAGTAACATCACATAATCAAATGTAACATAAAATAAATTGCATTGCTTACCGTTTTATAACCAAGAATGCTTCTTGAGGTAGGGTCATCCCAAACAAGAAGAAGCACTCTCACTCCTTCCTGAGACTTAGACCTCAGAAGCTCACCAAGAGTATAATCCGATGTCTTACCATATCCAGCAGGAGCGTCCCTTACCAACCGAACTTTGTGCCACACTGACCACCCTGTAATGTAAACCAAACGCTTCGCTTGACGTATGGCATCAACCATATCAAGCCAACACTGTCCATGAACATAATGCATCCCATGATCAAGCATGACATTAGGGAGACATCCATCCGGAACATGAGCATCCTGATATAGAGTTACAGTTCCACCTTTCCTCAATGGAAAATATGTTCCCGGCACACCAATATAGTTAGGTCCTGCTCCAACTCCTTGATGATAAATGATCAGTTTCTCCATTGGTAGGAACTGAATGGAAACACTCAAAACAGCACCTGGCTTACAAGGCTTTCCATTGCTATTAAGGATGGGGTAGGTCCCTTGTACTTTTTCACCCGAGTATAATTGTTCGACCGGAATCGCTACAGTACCAATAAGCTGTGAACCTACCACATCACTATCCTTAACAACAAAATGCACTTCAGAAGCATGATGTGCAACAGGAACATGAAAGTGTTGCTCCCAAACAGGATTTTCGCTATTGCTAATCACAAAAGTCCTACCAACTACAGCATTTGATAAAGAAATAGACACATAAGGATCACTAGTAATCTTCCTAGTCATTGTTCCCTCAATCTTATTACCCACATTACCAGGAAATTTACCAAACACATCCCCTAAAGTCTTATGAAACATATCCATATTTGGAAGATTCTTAGCACTATGAACACAAATATCTAAATTACCATGCAAGAGCAAATATTTCAATGACCCTTTATACTGAGCTGGAACAATCTGCAAACTCTGGCTATGCACCGATTCATCATTCGAACCGGGATAAGCTGAAAGATTGGGTGAACCCCCCAAACCAGAGTAAGAATGTTCATAACCTGAAAAAGAATTACTACTAGAATGACCATAAAACTCCTCTTTTTTCCCTTCATTTAAAGCTGAATAGGAATGTGTCATTACTGGTGCACTTGGCTGATTATCAGATATCTGAACATTGCTCATAAGATCATTCAAATGAGGGTAAGGAGAACTAGGAGGGTGTGAACCATCACTAATTGGAGGGTATTGGTGAGGATATGCAGAACCATGAGGAGGGTTTGAACCATCACTAATTGGAGGGTATTGTTGGTAAGGGGGGTAAGCAGAACTATGATGAGGGTTTGAACCATCATTGATTGGAGGGTATTGTTGGTAAGGGTAAGGATAAACATGAGATGGTTGAGAAGTAGGTAACTCTAAAGGGTTTGGTTGATAAGGGTGGAAGGAATGTGAAGAATTTGGTGGATATGATTCATATGGATAAGGAGAAGATACTGGTGAAGGTGCATATGGATCATGAGATGGATTTGGAGGAGGGTATGGATATGGAGGATATGCATAAGGGTTTGGATATCCATATGGAGGTGCAGAACCATGATTGTCCATGAATCAAAACTCAAAATTGAATGAATTCAAAGCTATTCTTTCACACAATTGATTATGCAAAACTATTCAAAATTTTACCTTTGTTGCATATGCACACAAGGGTCAATGAATATACTATTCAAAATTTGATCTTTGTTACATATGCACAAAAGGGTCACAGAATATGGTATTAAAAATTTGATCTTTGATGCATATGCACAAAAGGGTCAAAGAAAATGATATTAAATATTTGATCTTTGATGCATATGCACAAAAGGATCAAAGAAAATGGTATTCAAGATTTGACCTTTAATGCATATGCAGAAAAAGGTCACAGAAGATACACAAAAAGGAATTAATTAATCATCAATCATCATACACAACAGAATCAGAATTAAACAAAGGGAGAAATATATGCTAAATTTAGAATGATCTAATATAATTTCATGCAATTTTTTTGGAGATGATATAGGATCAATGGTAGCTGATTTTTTTTTTTTTGAGACTATTCTAAATTTGATGATCCAATGAAACAAAGAAGGAAAAATATGCTAAATTTAGAATGAATTTTTTTGGAGATGAATATAGGGATCAATGATATGGTTTGTGATAGAATGAAAAATGAAACTGAAATGGAATAGAGGGAAAGATTTTGGGTTTTGTGATTTGGAAGACTTTGAAAGAAGAATACAAAAATGGTTTAAGGTGAAACTGAAATGTCTCTGTTTTTTTTCTTGTTTTGGATACCAAGTCAGCCTGGTCCCACTACTGACATGTACAAACTTAACACGGCGGAATGACTGATACCCTCTTGCATGTTGTACATGTACTTGTAGGATGATTTGTAGTTGTACCTTACCACACTCTTAATATTTGTAGTCGTATTTTTGGGAATTGACCAACTTAATATTTTTATTGGAAATTGTGTTTGTTCAAAAAGTAAAGATACCGATCAAACCATTTTGTGAAATTTTTTTTAATCTTTTTTATTGGTCAAAATCAACGGTCAAACCATTTTGTAATAATTTTTTTAATCATTTTTATTGATCAAAATCAATGGTCAAACCATTTTGTGATAATTTTATTTTTAATCTTTTTTATTGATCAAAGTCAATAAAGAGATACTAAAAAAGAGAAGAGAGATGGTAAGAACATAATGTGAGTGTGAGAGAGAAAGTTGTTCAAAAATTATCATAAAATAGTTGTATAAATATCATTTTTCTTATTCAAAAGTCTTTTGATTAATCAGCGTAGCGTACTTTTCGTCTGCACAAACGTTGCAAAGTTATGTTTGGATGACTTTTTTTTTCATTAGAAATCATTTATCGATCAGTATTTTTTAGGGGTTGAAAAATTTGTAGGTCTCACAAGCAGCTCGGTTTATAAGCTAAGGGAGTTAAAGGAATTTGCAGAAGAAGGTCTCATGTTTGATCCTTCAAAAACTAACATAACTACAAACATTGCTAACATATTTTGAATGTTAAGGACGACGAGGCTTCAAACTTGTTAACATATATCGAGTGGATGTGATATGTCAAGTTTTCTATGAGAGGGGTTTATTGGTTGTTGTATAACAAGTTTGAAGCCTCATCTTCCTTAACATTCAAAATATGTTTTAACATTATCTCTTTGTCTCATAATGATTTTTTATTTTTATTTTTAATGAAATGCATTAGTTTTCTCTAGTTAAAAAAAACATTGATAACATTTGCCTACATGTATACAAAAATAATCTAAAGGCTCATAGAACAATCGTCTTTTTTTATTTGATATCCTTAAACATTGAATATTTGACAAATCAAAATATTGAGGCTTGATTGATGGCCGAGATAAGAAAGATATTGTATTATATAATAAGACAATGCTAAAAGATGTTCTTTAAAGCACTTGTTAATGTATTAAATATGTTAAAATTATTTGAAATTTGTACAATCAACCTTTTAAAAGTAAAAAAAAAATTGTTTTTTTAATACAATTTTTTTTTTTTGTTTGCTTAAGAAGTGTCCTTAGGGTTTTTCCTTGTTAGCATGATCCTATAAAATATCATGTCATAATTTACTGTTGATTTCATTCCTTCGTCATGGTTCCCACATGTAACATCTCTTCTCTTGAATTTACTTTCAAATGATTTTATTTGGGAAGGGGGTGAGAAATTTAGGAAAATATCCCGAATTAAAAGAGATAAAGTATGTTTAGAAAAGGAAAATGAAGGTTTAGTGTTTCAGAGGATTCATGAATTTAATTTGGCATTGGTGTTGGAGGTTGTATGTGGAGTTAGATAGTTTATGGTTTAAGGTGTTAGAATGGAGGTATTGGGTGGATTAGGGTTGTATTAAAGAGGGGGGGATATGTTTAGAAGATTGTATGATGTAGCTGAGAATCGATTAGTAATAGTGGCTAAGATGTATGCTTTAGGTTGAACTTTTTTATGCGATGTTTGAAAACAATGGCATCGGTTATTTGCATGAGAGAAGGAGATGTAGAAGTAGTTTAGTGATATGTTGTCTAACAATTTTTTGAAGGATGGTTCAAAAGATAGGTGGAAATGACAATTAACATCGGACAAAGGATACACGGTCAGGGAGGTGTATCATATGCTCATGGTGAACCAAATTTCATAATGTGATTTGGAACAAAACCAATTCCGTTAAAAGTCTCGATTTTTGCTTGGATAAGATAATTGTTTATTCCGTCCTTATCATATCTTATTCATATCTAACTCTATTTATCATATTATGTATCTATCCTATCATAACCATAAAACGAGCCCTGATATCTATGCGTGCATATTTACACAAACTAATTTTATGAGATAATCTAAATTCTTTAGAAGACTTGATCTCTATAACAAATGTTTATTTCCAACTCCGTGAGCTTAGTTTAGTTGGTAAGGATGATGCGTAATATATGTAAGGTCTCGGGTTCGAATTTTAGACACCACAAAAAAAAAGTTTTTTTTTTTTTTTCCATACACATCAATTAGATATCAAATCTCCAACAAAATGATTAAAATGCTGAAGCATATCCTTGTGTCACACCATATTAATACTTTAAATACATTCAGTTCCCTATAATTTTGTTTAAACTTGAGTGCTTCACTTTGTAATTATTAAGGATTTGTTCCAGGTAAGTTTTATGATTTTTTATTTAAAATTTAAATTTGAAAATAAAACTTATTCAGGTAAAATGGGTTGAATTACTTTTTACTTAATTTGAAGAATGTTTCTACTTAGAAATTACAACACAAATAGAAGTTCTAATTCTTATATTTATTTTAAGCTTAACATGTCACCCGTTGCATCTTGCAGCAACCAGGGCCGGCCCTAGGCATAGGCTGGGGGTGCGACAGCCTGGGGCCCATGCCCGTAGGGGGCCCAAAAAACTAATTTTAGGGGAGGGGTGCATATAGCAAAACGTGGTTTATCTAGGGTATGTTTAGAAAATTTCATTATGAGGCCCGACTACTTAGTTGTCGAATAATAGATGATGGGCTGATCTGTTTAATGTTTTGGCCCTTTTGGTATGATTTGCTATATATACTCGCATATTAAACATTGATTTCTATATACACCCCCTACCTATAAAAAAATTGTGTTTTCATGTTTCTAATTATGTGTCAAGAAATTGATAAGATTTTTTTCGGCCCTTTTTTCTTAATAATAATGCGTCTCACTAATTATAAAATATTGGTAATATTTATTATCTAAGAAATTGTGAGAATCTTCGTAACAAAACAAACGATATTTTAGTTAAAAAGGTGTCTACTTGAAAAATAAATTTTAATCTTTTATTTAGAGGATAAAAAAATAAATTATATTAATATAATAGTGTCAAGTTTCTTAGATTGATTGAAAAGATTATAGATTTAAATTTGATAAAGTAAGATCATATGAGACACACTTATGATCATGTGGTCCACTTTACTTTTTTTTGTTCTATTATTCTCAAGTGCTAAAATTTTAGTCTATATTTCTCAAATGCTAAAATTTCAGTCTACTTTGTATGTGCTACAGTTCTTTACTTTTACTAATTTTTTGTTTTCTCTTGCTTTCTATTGAGTATTTGATTTATTTTAAAATGTAGCCTAAAAAATATTTATCTGGTAGTGAAAAGAAACAAAAAAAAAGAAATGAAGACCTAATAAAATCACAAAAAAGAGCTAAAAGAATTATGTAAAGGGCCCTTTTTTCATTTATGCCTAAGGCTCCTAAAATGCTAGGAACGACCTTGGCAGCAATCAACCACCACTCTAACCAACACACCGACTATCGACGACCACCACTCAACCATCTCCAATCAACTTTTTAACCATCATCGACCATCACTTCAACTGTTACCACATTTTTTTAATATTGAGGGTTTCAACGAGGTAGCATGATTTATAAGCAGAGAAACTACGAGTATTGTCAAGATATTTTTTTTTTGTGGTGTCCGGAGTTCGAACCTCGGACTTTGCATATATTATGCATTGTTATTACCAATTGAGCTAAGCTCACTAGGACAAAGATGAGCTCTCTCATTCGAACAAATAATTTCCATACGCAAGAGTCAAAAATCAACCCCCTTATTACTTATTTAAAGGGCCAAAATCTTTTACCACTTAAATCAATTCATTGCTAGTTCAAACTTAACTATTATTTTGTCATTTTTAATTATTTTATGTTTTAATATTTTTGACATTGGATGATTTAATCTAAGAAGAAGTAAAGAAAAGTAATTAAACTTGAAAAAGAAAAATTGAACTTCAACTCATAACTAAAATTCAGAATTGAAGCTCAAGTCGAAATTGAAATAAATTTTCTACATGTTTGTTTTTTATTTTTTAAAAGTAATACCCTACATTGTCTTTTTTCCCTTCAATATTATCTCATCTATATTATATACAAAGAGAATAGATGATTTTGGGGAGATTTTGTGCTGACTTTTTTGTTATTTCAATTATACCCTAAATAATTTTTTTTATGATAATGTTATATTTTTGGTGGAACTAAAAAAGATATAAATTTTTGTTATATTTATTATATTATTGTTGTCATTGAATAAGATAACTATGGTTTGTTGAGTTTGTTACATTTGAAATTCACAAATATTCATATTTATATTTTTAATATATATCAAAAATTTATATAAAATATAATTTATAAATTACACGCAAACTTTCTATAAAATATCGTTGATAATCTGTACGCGTTAGAGTAATAAATTACACTTCAATTTAATTTGTCTTTTCCCTTTCAAAATAGTCTGATATAAATATGGCATGTTTCTAACCCAATTTAAACAATTAGAGCCGCATTGAATCCTAACATAATGATTTTATACAAATGTTTTGTTAATTAAAAAAAAAAGTTTGTGTTAAACCTTCAATTTTTTGAGGAATAAGTCTAGTATTTCGGAATTTCATTCCGATAAAAATTTGTTGATTCTCCATAATCGAATTCGATTTTTCCAAACCATTCATTATAGGGGAACAAAAATTGTATTTCTACTCATAAAATTAATCAACTAAATAAGATAAAATAGGGAAAATAATATATTTTAACCAAAAAATAATAATTATGTTGATAGAGACATACAATATGTTTGAATTTGATCATCACGGGCTCTTCTTTGACATGGAAATGGGGATGGAAATTGGTTAGGGAATATTCAAAGTTCAAAAATATGAACGATTCTATCTATTTGTTCAACATTAATTTGTGGTGGAGAGAATGAGTCAACATATTTTTTTTGGTAGATAGACGAAATGACACAAAATCATTATAAATTCAGACACACAAGTGGAGGGGTGGGGGTTCGAACCTCCGTCAAGGCGTCCGGCCTAACAATTTCGGTATTTAACCAGTTGAGCTAGGACTTCTAGACAGTTGTTGTGAATTCGGACTCAAAATCACATCAATACAAACTATGATGTGTGGAGCAAAGGAAAGTAGTAACCAATATCAAAGTAAACACAAGCAACAACAATAATAACAACGACACCTAGATCTAATCTAGAAAATCAAAGTGAAAAACACAAAACCACAAGCACAAGATAAAGGGAGAGAAGAGAGAAACAAACATACCAAAGATTGTTGACCCAGTTCGGTCCAACTTGACCTAATCTAGGGGAGAGATTGATCTCTCCAATCCAATATCAATGAGTTCTTACAAAGAGACACAAAAGGGTTACAAGAAATTAGCTTCAACAAGTTCACAAAGAACAACCCTAATTTCTACCCTTTTTTTTTTCCCAATCTCACCAATGAACAAGACACTTAATGATTTTCACTCACCAAGGTGTTTACAATGTTTCCCAACCCAAGAGAACTCTAATCAAAGACCCTCAACCCTAAATTTACCTCCTTTGATTTCCCAAGTTTCTCTCTCTTCAAGCTCTCCTTCAAAATATGCAAAGAACACTTACATAACAATCTTCAACTGTCAAAATCGTGTCACGTTTTTCCCAAATCGTGACACGTATGGTGCGTACGACCCAATGTACGACCAACCTTATCCTGAAAGCTTGCTTAGCAAGCTGAAAATCGTGTCACGTTTTCCCAAAATCGTGTCACGATTGGACACTCTGAAAACAACTCTCGACATTAGCAAAATCGTGACACGCTTGCCAAATCATGTCACGATTTATCTATTTTCCAACTTTGCAATTTGAAGACATAAACAACAACGATCAACATTTTTATTAAGCTTATATGAAGTCTTGGCAACGGAAATAGGGGAAAAAAATGAGTCAACATAGTTTATTTTTGCTTACACGCAGCCGGTTGACATTGTTTAGTATAGCAAGCAATGTTGGATTCCAAAACAAGTTGATAGTATCATATTTTGAAACTCATCGTTTTGAGGTTCCTAGCGTATTCACATTGACCAATTTGGATGCAAATATATAATTGCTAGTAAATGTTAACTTGAGGCACGTGTTAATAAACTTATTATAGAAATATACGTATAAAAAATCGTACATTCAATTTCTCAAAAATTAAAATATTATGTTTTTCAATATAAAATTACTTTTTTTTGTAAACTTTTTAACATATGCTCTTAGGACACGAGTTAACTTAGACTCATAATTATTAAAATACCCGTCTGAGCTGCACATTCTTGATGCAAAGAAAATAGAAAAACTCCATAACATTCATTAATTCAAGTAGTAGTACCGCAACAACATAACATTCGTACTAGTAGAACTAAAGACAAAAATTTAAAACTAAAACCCTAAATTAAAAACATAAACTGAAAAATAATATTGTAAAAAATACACAGATTTTGTCCCAGATTCTTCCAATTTTTTCCATCACTTATACACACCTACACTGATATGTGGGTTCACTGGGTTAAATTTATATCCTCAATTTTTATTATGAATTTTCCTCCGAGTAAATAGACAATTATCCTCTTAAAATTGTAAGTTTCATCAATTACTTCCCTGAAATTAACAAAACTTCAATTACTTCAGGGGATAATTGAAGTTTTTTTTTTAATTTTAGGGAGATAATTGACAAAACTTACAATTTCAAAGGGTAATTGTCTATTTACTCATTTCCCCCCTTTTAACAATATATGAACACTTGAAAAATGATTAGAGTCTAGTTAGAACACCTTTTCACTTTGATGTGGGAATTGGACCGAGGCCCACGCTAGGCGTGAGGGTGAATGTTGAAGTTGTTTGTAGTTTGTTGTTAGTCCCACATCGCTCAAATTTAAATGTATAAATATGTTTGAGTACCTTCATCTTTTGTGCTAGCTTTTGGATAAGATCCAAACCTATTTAACACCGATAATATTTAATACTATTAAATGTGTCTTCGTTAAAGATGACATCATCATCTACTACTAGAAGGAAGACATTTAAGAGGCTTCATTACAAAATTATGTATAGTGCAATGTTTTTGAGTGCCAAAGTCAAACTAGAAGGAAGACATTTAAGAGGCTTCATTACGATTAGAACAAATACATGTGTCAAACAGTTTTACTCTATAACCGTAGAACAATTAATCCTAAAAAGGATATGATATATTAAGAAATATAAAATTCATTTAGATTTTAAAATTTCTTAACAACTAAGGAAAAAAATCTTTTCTAGTTTATAAATGATTTGCAATTTATCAAATTTCTTATCAACTAAGTAAACTAATCTTTTCTGGTTTATAAATGATTTGCAATTTATCTAATAACCCCAATCCAACAAGCATAGAAACCTTTCTATCCCTCGTCATTGAGAGATTTTAATTCATGGCTGCTGCAATACATAAGCTGGTAAGTACTGCTTACATTCCTAACGACCTTGCTTTCTCTATTCTTTCCAAATTGCCTCTTAAATCCCTCAAACGATTCACATGTGTTAAAAAATCATTTTCCCTTTTATTTCAAAGCCCTGATTTTATGAACATGTTCCGAACCAATTTCATATCCAAACACAACGAGGACAATGAAAACATACGTCTCATCTTAAAGGAAAAGACACAAATGATTCCCTTTCCATACACCTTATGCACATTTTCTGGTGAGAAGTTGGAGGATGGGGAGAGATTAGATTGTCCACCTCCATTTCATGAAGATGACTTAGGTATTGAGATTTTTGGTTTTGCAAGTGTTAATGGCACTCTTTGTCTCTACCAAGGCATTTACTATGACACAAAAATTGTGTTGTGGAATCCTGCTACCACAAAATTTAAGGTTGTTCCTCCTAGCTTTCAACCGTATGACAACATTGAAGTTAAGACACCTCCTCTGGCATTTGGTTATGATCATGTTAGACATGACTATAAGTTGATTCGGATTGCGCATTATCCCTTAGACTTTGAAGGTCATTGGGTTAGTGTACCTGATAAGGATAGCTATTTTTGGGATGTGGATTATGATCATACTTTATGGGATGGACGAGTGGTGGAGATGAACGACCCTTTCTGGGAGTTATATAGCCTCAAAAGTAACTCTTGGAGGAAAATTGATGGCATTGAGATGCGTATTAATTGGATAGATAGCTATCCGGTGAACTTGAATGAATTTTGCCATTGTTTAGAACTAAACAGGATTGTGTCATTTGACTTTATCAATGAAATATTCTTTGCTACAACCTTACCCTCGGTTGGCTTAAAAAGGCCTAGGGAATGCGAAACGTTTTTTCGGTTACCTAGAATCAGGCTGAATAGCTACTTAGCAGTGATACATGGGTCTATTGCTTTCATCTCTAATATTGAGGTGTTAAGTTTTTATGACATATGGATTTTGGGTGAAGTCGGTGTTAAAGAATCGTGGATTAAACTCTTTGTTGTTGATGCACCTTGCAAAATGCGTCCTTTTGGGATAGGCATCAAGAGCTTTATATTCTTCATAAAAGGTGATGAGGAGATAGCTTGGTATGATTTAAGTACCCAAAGGATTGAGGAGATCAAGGTCAAAGGAGAGTCAGCTGGGTTGCAAATTATTGTTTATAAGGAAAACCTTCTTTCTTTTGAAGGAATTAATATTTAATGTATTGGTAGTTTAATTTATATTTACTTTTACCCTGCATTGATTTTATAAATAAACCAAAATATGAGCTTATGAAAGATCATAACTTAGAGAATAATATTTCTGCACAATTTGTTCAAAGGGAATAATAATTGTGATCAGTGGAATGAACCAAAAAGAGTCGATTTTCCGAGGGCCAATGTTTTGCCTCTCTGATTTGCATCAAGAGTTTCACTCTATGAAATAAGGTGTGAAGACTATTCTCATACTATATTACTGATTTGAAAGTGATCATGGAGGATTTGGAAAATCTCTATGAATTTTCATACCTATATGATGATAACAAAAAAAGTATAATCCCTAACACAGAAAAATATTCTACCTCTTTCAATTTAGAAGGAAGGGAACTCTAATTTAAACATCTTTGAAAGAAAATAGAGAAGGGTAATTTACTCATTTCTTATCAATTAAGCAAACAAATATTCCACATTTAAAGAAGATAAGATATATACCCAAAATGAAAAAAAATAACAATTGGAAATAAATTTCATGGTTTGGCTGTTCTCAAGATGATGATTTATCTATTGAGATTTTGGGTTTTGCTAGCGTTAATGGCATTCTTTGTCTCATTTAAAGCTATGACTATGGTGTAAAAACTGTATTGTGGAACCCTGCTACTGGGGATTTCTGTTAATTCACATTTTCGCATTTTGTTTCACAATTCTATTTGTGCTAATATTGATTTGTGGCCTTATGACAAGTGTGACATCTGTTTTGTTCGTTGGTATTTATGTACTCATAAGAGCTTTGAAGCTTTGTTAGTTATTATTCAATGCAGAGTGACTAAAATCCCAAGTTCTTATGATCTGTATTTTTCCTAAAACAATGATATGTCCTTAACTTTTCCTACATAATTGTTGTTGTTGACAAATTAGATTATGATTCTAATATGAAGAATCTCATGTATATAAGCTCAAGTCTTGTTATAATATGAAGAATCTCTTGTATGGCTTCAAACTTGATTAATATTGTATGAACGAATTTGTTATGCAACACTTGTTTTTGATTTCTTGTAGTGTGTTCAATTAAAGTTGCTTACTAATTTATTGGCAATGCTTTAAATATATCATTTTGAGAAATGATATTTGAACATCCATTTTATGACAACTTTTGCGACAACTTTCTCTCTCATACTCACGTTACTTTTTAATTTATCTCTCTATTGTTTTGGTTTTCGTGTAAATACCAACTTTTTTCTTTGTAAATTATGGTTGTCCCATAAGTGCTCAACCAAATGGTTGTTCAAATAACACTCCTCTATTATTTTATTCAAAGAAAAAAAAATCATTTGAAGGAAAAAAATTGTTGATGGTTTAGGTGTGGATAAGAAAAGTTTAGCTATGGATTTGTTGCGAAATTGCTATCATAAAATGTAGTTATGTTGCTACAGAAAATACATTTTGAATGCTTGTTTGCGATGGAATAACTAAATATCTGCTAGGATTTTACTTTTAATAACTACGGATTTGCTAAGAATTAATTCCCTGGAAATTTTTTCTCTCAATCCATGCTGCGGCCAATTCAATAGGTATTCCATAGCATATCTCTAGCAAACTTTGATTGCTAGAAATTAGCTACGAATTAGCTACAAAATGCATCGCAGCAAATCACATATTTTCTTGTCGTGAGTGTCCTTTCAAGTTGTGAGCATTTCCATGCCAATAGTTGCATGAGAATATCCTTTGATCCATATATATGAAGATGATGAATAGTCTCAATAACTGCACATTCGTTCGAAACTGGATTACGAGATATTAACGAATTAACTTCTCTAAAAGATACAACAGCTCATTGGGTCTTTAATTATTTAAAATATTTAGAAGAAATACATCATTACAAGTTGAAAAACAAATTTGCTCATTACTTCTTTGATTAGAGTGATGATTCTAGAGATTAATTAAATTGGGTTGTAATTTTGTAAAAGGAACATGTATTTCAATGATTACACTGAAAATGAAGTAAAGGTTGCAACTTTTGCAGTTTTTTCGATCACAAAATTTGTTAGTTTTTTTTTTTTTGTTGGAAAGTTTGTTACATTTTGGTGTGTGAACATTTTCCTTTGTACTATTGAAATCCCAGTGTATGTATGATATTAGGAGTAAGGACTAATGGTTACAATTTTTCTATGATGGTTGAAAAATATAAGATGTGTCAAAGCTGAAGCCACATCGAAGACATGTTTTATTTTCGACACTGGCGCGACATTTATGTCAATGCTTGTGTTTGAGTTTGTGTCTCTGTTTCATATAGAACATACTAACACAAGTTAATTGTTTGTAAAATGTAAATTGTAGTTGGGATTGTCGACTACTGCTTTGACGACACGTTGCGGACATGCATATGGTGCAAAAAAATATTGAATGATGGGAGTACATATTCAAAGATCATGGATAGTTTATTCCTAGCTGCACTCATTCTTCTTCCAGTATTTTTCTTCACAACCCTACTTTTGATTCTCTTAGGCTAAGATGAAAGCATATCAGAACTGTAGAAACCATTTCTCTTTGGTCAATTCCAGTTATGTTTGCTTTTATTGTCTCATAAACGCACTTGCCAAACATTCTTTCAATCTCAAAAACACCATCGTTGCATTCTTGGCTGCTTTTTCCATAATCATTTATGCATTCCTCTTTTGGCATTAGGCAAATCAGTTAGATAGAATCTGCTTGTATGAGTCCATTGTATAAGCATTTCTGCTAGTAAGAAAATCGTAGAGAAAGTTTTACAATTGAATTTTGTTTCTATTCTCTCTATGTTATGAATATCTTAACATCTACGAAGCTTCACTCTCTTTTGATTTGCATATATAGTCATCATATATATCTTTTACTCTATTCCAAATGAATTAATACTATCTTAGGTTAACTGTTCAAATTGAGTAATTGACTATATATGTAATATACACAAATTTAAAGTGTGAAAAAATGACCTTGTAAAAAAAGAGAGAAGATTTTACTCGTGTAATTTAAGATTTTTCTTATTTTTGCCCTCCTATTTTTCACTATTGACATAACGTCCAGTAGTGCTATATATCCCGACATTTCTATCACGAAGAGATGGTGAATTACCAAGTAGCCAATTAAAGTTCTGCCTGGCCAGAAAACAGGGAGGTTCTATTCTTAAAAGATTAGAGCCAAATAAACAGAAAATTGTAACAAATTACTTATTTATGCAAATTACTTATATTCTGAAAACAAATTCACATATAGTTTTGGAGTATAATTCAACGAACAAACATTCGACACAATAAATCAACTAGTTTATGGGATAAGCAAATTTAGTATAATTCATTCATAACTATAAGTGAATTTATTTCATATTACAACTTTTTCTTTTAAACAATTTCATATTTCATACTTATGCTGTAAGTACTTCAAATTAATAACCTATATCTGGAGGCAATTTCATGCAGATCAAAGATGGTTAACACAATTAAAACAAAAACTAGAGCAATATGCAAATAAAAAATAAGCATAAATAATAAGATATGGGCAATTGAGTATCCAATTGATATATATTAATAACTTCATTACATTCACCTCGGTATAAAATCCTTAATCCAATAACAATGTCCTTCAAACTGTAGACTGAAACCTTAGAGATTAGACATCAAAAACAATTAATTATTCATTACTCCAAAAAGAAAGAAGATTTTGCTTATAAGTTATAATCTGCATAAAATAAACCAAGTCCCCTTTAGGACATACTTCCCCAATCCTTTGGGTACTAAAATCAAACCAAGCTAGCTCATTATCCTGTTTTATGATGACTATATGGCTCTCCCTGCTCCAATAGGACGCATAATTCTAAAAAAAAAGGGTCCAAGAACGAAGAATTTAGTCCACGATTCCTTGACACTAATTTAACCCAAAACCCGTATGTAAACATAAGTTGTCTGGAATTCATTAACGATCAAAGAAATAGACTCATTTAACACCACTAAGTTTCTCTCCCGTTAGTGTAAAAGGAGGTAGTATGTCTGATTCAGAGGGTAAATTTGTTGAAAAGAATATCTCATTACTAAAGTCGAAAGACAACATATAACTTTGTGGCATGAGTAGTTGAGGACAAGCTCTTAGCTTCTTCAAAACAAAGTCGATGACAACCTTATTTGAAAGAAGGAAAAAACTCGGCATTATACAGTTAGAAGTGAATACTATTTGTGCTTGGAAGAAATTGTGGATAATTCATTTTGTATCAACCTGGTCAATAGGTGCGTATATTGAAGTTAAAGGAAATTTTTTGATTTGGCCAATATGCAAAGGTTGTCTCCCAACACGGGCAAGACTAAGGGTGTGTTTGTTTCAAGTTTACCAAATTTATTCCTAGGAATAACATTCCTTGGAATATAAAGATGGGAATTTTATTCCAAGAAATGTAGGAAAAATATGTTTCGTTAGCTTTATAATATTCCTAGGAACCATAAAAATAAGGATTATAATAGGTAAACTATTTATGAATTTATTCTCATCTCCATGGGAACTTTATTCCCACCCTTTTCCTTGGGAAATTTTTTCTATTCCCAGGAACATTTTATACCAAGGAATAAATTTTAGTAAACTTGTAACAAACATAGGCATATACATTTCTATCATTTTATTCCCGGGAATCAACAATTATAACTTGAAACAAACACACCCTAAGATAGAGAAATAAATTGTCCGACGGAATGTGTGGTGTGCACTGAAAATTATGATGATGCAAAGCACATTTTGTTTTATTTCCCATGGTCGTAAATGTTTGGAAGACTTACAACTTATGGCAGGTTATAAAGAAGGAGATGCAACAAAGTTATACTGTTGAAACTATTTTATTCGTACTTATGGCAAGTTATTCTTAATTCTAATTTGAAAAACCATTTGAAGTTGGATTGAAATTTGGTGCAATTTTTTGCACACTTTAATAGTGCTGTCAATGGTAAACGAGACGATGAGTATGAAGTTGAATATGAGTCAAGACATAAGTACCTACATTGAAATTGAAGAAGGCTCGTATGATTGTCTAAGCTAGAAATGCTTACATCCCATAAATATTTGAGGAATTTCAAGAGGAATACGAGGAATATCAAGACACTTGCATAAAGGTGTATATTGAAAGAAGGTTTGTATGCTGTCACAAATTATGATAATGTAAAAGAGTGAGCAGTTATGGGAAATCCTACTAAACAAAAAGTTTATTGTGTTTGTTGTAAATTTGAGACACATGGCATCTTATTTATTTTGATAGTTTTTATTTATTTATTTTGTTTTTTCAATCAAAACATGCAATTAAAGTGATTCAATTAAGTTTTGTTTTTGAAATGAAAAATACCAGCTTCATATTACCAATTAGAGCATTCAAGAAACTATTAGCGTTCACTAATATTATTCTTTAATCCCCTTCAATAATATATATTTGACAGGCATATGCAATCAATGAATGAATATGATATTTCATAAGCTCATATTTTGGTTTATTTATAAAATCATTGCAGGGTAAAATAAAATGAAAATTAAATAACCATAACATTAAATATTAATTCCTTCAAAAGAAAGAAGGTTTTCCTTATAAACTATAATATCCCACCCAACAGACTCTCCTTTAACCTTGATCTCCTCATACCTTTGGGTACTTATATCATACCAAGCAGCTATCCCGTCACCATGTTTCATGAAGAATATAAAGCTCTTTATGCCTATCCCAAAAGGATGCATTCTGCAAGGTGCATCAACAACAAAGAGTTTAATCCACGATTCTTTAACACCGAGTTCACCCAAAATCCATATGTGATAAGATCTTGTCACCACAATATTGGAGATGAAAGCAATAGACCCATTTATCCCTGCCAAGTACTTCTCCAGCCTGAGTCTACGTTTCCGAAAAAATGATTTGCTTTCTCTACACCTTTTATAGCCAACCGAGGGTAAGGTTGTGGCAATGAATATCTCATTGATAAAGTCAAATGACACAATATCATAAGATGGGCCTAACCAATGGCAAAATTCATTCAAGTTCACCGGATGACTATCTGCCCAATTAGAATCCATCTGATAAATGCCATCGATTTTCCTCCAAGAGTTACTTTTGAGGCTATATATCTCCCAGAAAGGGTCATTCATCTTCACTATTTGCCTATCCCAAACAGTGTGATCATAATCCTCATCCCACAAATAGCTATCCTTTTCAGGTACTTCAACCCAATTACCTTCAAAGTCTAAGGGGTAAGACGCAATCCGGATCAATTTATAGTCATGTCTAACACGATCATAACCAAATGCCAAAGGATGTATCTTAAACTCAATGTTGTCATACGGTTGAAAGCTACGCGGAACAACCTTAAATTCTGTGGTAGCAGGATTCCACAACACAATTTTTGTGTCATGGTAATTGCCTTGGTAGAGACAAAGAGTGCCATTAACACTAGCAAAACCTAAAATCCCAATACCTAAGTCATCTTCATGAAATGGAAGTGGACAGTCTAATCTCTCCCCATCCTCCAATTTCTCACCAGAAAATGTGCAAAAATGGTAGGGAAAGGGAATCATTTGTGTCTTTTCCTTTAGGATGAGACGTGTGTTTTCATTGTCCTCGTTGTGTTTAGATATTAAATTGGTACGAAACATGTTCATAAAATCAGGGCTTTGAAATAAAAGGGAAAATGATTTTTTAACACATGTGAATCGTTTGAGTGATTTGAGAGGCAGTTTGGAAAGAATAGACAAAGCAAGGTCGTTAGGAATGTAAGCACTGCTTACCAGCTTAGATGTTGCAGCAGCCATGAATTAATAAAATCTCTATATGACGAGTGACAGAGAGATCTCTATGCTTGTTGGATTGGGGTTATTAAAAAAAATTCAAATCATTTCTACACATTGAAAGATTTCTTTACTTAGTTGATAAGAAATGTTTTTTTGACAGAAAAAAAAAAAACATTTCTTATCAACTAAGCAAAGAAATCTTTACATGTGTATAATTGTTAAAATCTAAACGAAATTTCTATTTCTTAATATATCATATCTTTTCTAGGATTAATTGTTCAACAACGATAGTGTAAAACTGTTTCACACATGTGTTTGATTTAATCATGTTATCATGTCATTTTGTTATGTAATTTAACATGAGTTTAATGGTGGTGGGTTGACAGTGTGAAAGAAATCACACTAAAAGTTCAAATAAATTAAATTTATCCTCCTATTTGCATTTCATAGTTTTCTTTGACACAATTATATTTTTAGATTTTTTTGGGGGGCAATTATATTCTTAGTTATTCTTTTTTTGAAATATATATTCTTAGTTATTATGTTGCTTAATTGAAAAGATATGGTAAAATTATGAGTTTTTCTATTTACACCCCATGTTTTTCTGGTTACACCCAAATTTTCTTAAAAGTTTTTTATAATATCAAAATTGTCCTTTTATATAAATTTTCTTAAAACCCTAATTTTATTCATTGTCACTGAGTTTCACCCTCTTTCACCCCCACAAGCGATCACAAGCAAACAAGGAATATGCTCTAAAATTATTTGAAAATCAAATTTTATAAAAAGGTAATATTGTCATTTTGGGGTGCAACCATGATTAACTAGGGTGCAAGTAGAAAAACTCTAAAATTATTTGATTTTATCTTTTTAAATTCATAGCGTCTTTTCATTTCTTTTCTTAACTTTTTGGGAAGATTGTGTTTTCTTGATTTTTTTTTGAGAAATGTTTTCTTGATTATTAATTACAGTTTTACTTTATTTTTTGAAAGATACATTTTTACTATATTATTTATCTAAAAGTTAATTATTAAAGTTTGTATCAAAATTGATACGAAGGATAATCGATCCTCAGACATTCAAACTAGAACACTCATTCAAAGTAGCACACTCGATCATCCAAACTTTCAAACCAAGACCACCAACAAATAATATAATATTTTTTTTTGTAACGTTCAACTTTTTGCTTAAAGATAATGATATGATTATTTCATAAATTGTTATTTTTTTAATAAAGGTATACATATTTATTTAGGAAATTTATGTATTGTTATATTGTTTGTATAAAAATTTATGATATATCATCTTACCAATAATAATATTTAAAATCATATATTATGAAATTGGGTTGGAATATTGACTCAATTAATTGTTTTACAATGATCGCAAATAGAAAATAATGAAATTGTAATAAAATAATTCAAATGAATGAGAAATTTGGAAGAAAAATTACAACATTATATCAACCTTATAAAGATAAAGACAGAGATACAAATATTTGATAAAATTTATTTGGAAAAAGAAATCAAATAACAAATCTTTTTTTGATGGTGGTCGGATTTGAACCCCGAACCTTGCATATATTATGCATTGTCCCTTCCAACTGAGCTAAACTCACGAGGATAAAATAAAAAATCTTTAACTGTATAGAAAAATTATAAGAAAGATATATAAAGACATTATTTATCTGAAAGTTGACAATTGAAGCAAGTCTGAAAAGGGAAAGAGAATAAAAAAAATAAAATCAATACAATGCATTCAAAAGTAAATAGCAAAAGAAGTTGTCTTTTTTAATTTGTTGTTATATTATTAGTGTGAAACATCCTTTTCATGATTTTTTTTTAAGGAATGGCTTCTTTTTTTAGTATATAGAGTTGTCAAATGGGTCGGTCCGGCCCAACCCGCTTTGGTTCGGTGGGCCAACACATATAAATGGGCTGAAGGGGGCCGACCCACTTTATTCATGAACTGCCAAAATTATTTTATAATTTCTTTTAGTATTTTTAATGGGCCAGACCGCAAGCCTGGCTAGCCGGCCTGACCCAGCCTTTGAAAACTATAGGTCCGGGGGGCTGGCCCAAAAAGATAGGGTCACTTTTTTCATGCTTGTTTTTACGGCCCGACCTGTACTAAAATAGTGGGTCGAGGGGCCTGCCAGTGGACTCGGCCTATTTTTGATAGCTCTAGTTACATATGAAGGAAGGAATGACTTAGATTAAATAGTTTGGTTCGTCCCTTTTGAACGAAAAAAAAAAATACAAGAAAAATGGGTTTAAATTGTATTGACGTTTTTTTTTAATAAGTCAAAACGGAATATATTAACATTAAATACGCATTTTTCTTAACACAAGGCGTACTAAAAAGAACATGAAAGTTTCCTTAAAAAAAAAAAAAGAACATGAAAATTTTACAAAACACAGAACCACAGGATGAAACAACTGAAAAAATAAGTATTAACAAAATGACCAAACAAATAAAAAAAGGTATGATAAACGAAAGTAACACTAGGAAACTTAGCCTTTAGCCACCAAAATGAATTGTCTTGATAAATCTATTTTCAAAAGAGAAAAGAAAGCCTTTTTAAATGGATTTGTAATACGGTTTTGGTGGCTTATGGTAACGAAAGTAACAAAAGGTTAGTAGAAAGAGGTGAGTAGATCACAAAAGAAATTTTGGACAAGTTCAAAGTCAAACCTGCTTGCGCATCTTGTCCCCTAAATCGAAGAAATTTACCTTTAAAACCCGAAGGATTTTTCAATTATGACCAAAATCCTAGTTACAAAAAACTCTTATGGTATTTCCGATCAAACCTTGAAGAAAGTTGTCGTATACACATATAAGAAGGTTGAAACACACATTTAAAAGACGCTAATACCCCGGCAGTTAACTACCGCCGGTTTCAATTTCCTCGGCAGTTAACTGCCGACAAAACTTCGGCAGTTAACTGCAGCCGGTTCCTCTTTTTCCTTCGCAGTTAACTGTCGATGCGTCTTGAAGTCCTGAAATGGCAGAAGCACTTGCTTCTGGACCTGTAATGTGTTATAAACACATAACACAAACCTATTTCAATATTTTCACATCAACAACAATAATAAATTATCAACATTTGATTCAAATAAAAATGCACCACGATAGCAAATTACCAACATTAGTTAAAATACATAATGTCAACCAAATACGAACAAAAGTCACCAAAGTTTGAAAATGAAACTAAGAAAGCCTAAAACCAACAATTCCTAAACATCAACTACAAGTAATCCTACTCCTGGTTCTAGTCCTGCTGTTGCCGCCTCCTCGGCCTCTGGCCTCGCCTCCTATCAATATCGGCGCGATCTGCTCCCTAACATGGCTCATGGCTTGAAACCATTGTTGAGAACTCATGACCTCCTCCTGACCCATCTGCGCATCAGCATAGGCAATAGCGGCACTAACCATGTCATAGGTATCATACATTCAAAATTTAAGAGAATCAAAGACAAAAATAACAAAAAACGATAATGTTAAGATAAATAAAAGTAAAATTAGTACAATTATTATTTATTTCACTGCAACTTCATAGTCTCAAAAGCAAGCGTAAAAAGATTATTATGGCATAAACCAATTACATCAAAAGAAACTTCATAAAAAAAGTTAAGAGAAAACTTATTAAGATTATTATTGCGATAGAATTTTACTTTTTTTTTTTTTTTTTTTTTTCTGTGATCTCCTTATACCTTTTGTTTTTCAATTTTTTTTTATCATTATCAACATCTCTATATGATTAAAATACCAAGGGTAAAAAAAAGAGAGCATCTAACAAAGTTTGCTGATTGCGAGATTAAGAAATTGAGAGCAGAATCAAGAGCAGTAAAAGAGCAGTTGCTGATCACATTATTTGCAATACATAGGATAGGAGTTATAATGATGGATGAACTTTGAGTAGAAAAAGAAAGAGAGATAGAAATACTCACTTGAAGAGGTCTACAATCAGGGAATGATAGAGTTAAAAAGTCTCATGAGTTTAAGTGGGATTGTTTGATGGGTGTAGTGTTTATAGATTGTACTTGTGGAATAAGAGAGAAAAATGCTAAAAACTAAGTTTGAAAAACACTACGGAAGGTCTATTATATATGAGATCACAAAAGGAATATTCTACATAATATTTTATCCAAAGTAACTTAGAGAATTATCTAGAATATTTTTACAATGTAAATATAACTGTTTACTATTTAATTAAATATTAACAGTACTAAAAAGTCTTATACAAAATCTATCTAGTAAAGTAATTCCTCAAAATCCATGTTTATTTTCTTTCTAATACCGACGGATTCTTTTTTAAGCAGTAAAAAGTCTCAAATGAATACAATTGAGTTTTGTGAAACTCTCTTTAAAAAAATCTTAAAAATCCTAATTGAATACCATATGATTTTTTATATTATATAAAAGTCCAATACACTTATAGCAAGAATCAATTTTTGAAATGTTGAACATTTCTCTTTAGTTATTACAATTAGATAGACGACTCTTTTGTAGTTTGAAAGTAGTGTCCTTGTTTGTTATGGAGCTTGTCCCTACGACGACTTACTGAAATGTATCATTCAATCTTATCTTTATCTTTTAAAATAGTAATGACCTTTAACTACTATGTTACAGGTGGAAAGAACAATTACAAGTGCCTTGTGGATTGGTTTTCTGAAAATCCCTCACCCATACACCGCTTTTTGATATCTGGTGATAAAGACATAGACTTCACCTGCAGATTGCTTCAAAACTTATTTAGGTGGCACAACATCTTCTTCCTTGCATGTCCAGGAAAGGCTGATGGTTATGTCAAGAGAGTAGCATTTATAAAATGGCAGTGGTCTTCAGTGCTCAAGGGGAAATATCTTACTGGAAAAATATTTCTGTTATCCTCCTGATTGGTATAGAAACTAGAAGGTGTGTCTTGAAAATCCCTTCTCAGCTGCTGAGGAGCCCACATCTTCACAAAATGTAGAGAACCATATACCTTCCTCGTGCATAAAGTTATTTGGTGAAGATCTAAAATTGTGTAATAGGCAGAATAGGCAGATTAAGGAGGTATTGAGTTCGTACCCGAACGGAATCTCCATCGAAGAACTTAAGATAAGAATGGGTATTCCTGGAATGACTAAATTGTTTATCGAAGCGATAGTATCTATATCAGAAGTACAACTTTTGTATATAGGAGATGATAATTTTTGTGTGCGTTTGATCCCATCAACAACATCTACCGTTAAGAAGAAGAAGCAGAGGGATGCTGATCATTCAGAAATGCCTGTGTTATTTTCTTCTGATTCTTTTGGGGATGATGTGGAAACTTTTGTTTTGTCATCTAGAGGATCGCGTCTTATTTCCCGATCAAGAAGCAGGTTTGCTAGTTTTGTTGATCTTCTCTTGATAACTATCCTTTTCGCTATGCAATATTTTTTATGATCATTATGTAGCTACTTGTTGCAAGAATAATTCATTAGTAATAATTTGCTACATGTTTTTTACGTTGTCAGGGAGGATCTAGCTCATAGATTACAAAGGCATGGACCCATGTTTTTTATGTCTCTCACCGAAAATGAAATCCTTCAATTGGTGGAATTATTGATAACAAAGTTGAAATGGTTGAAGGAAAGCCCCTCAGAAGCATTTCCTTTTAGTCTAACTCAATCAGTTAGGCTAACTAGGTCTACTTTACTTGTGAAAGAGCTGCTAATTGATGGCACATGGCGCAAAAATCTTGAGATCCGTTTTTCTAAGGCTCTGTTTAGCAAGCCCGATAAATTAGAAGACTAAAGGATCAATTAAGCCAATATGATACTACGTTCCTTAATGCAAAATTTAGGTACTTTCGCTTTGAATTAAATTTTGTAACGAGTTTCAGACCTTGTTCTGCTATAAAGGTTATAACCTAGCTAAACATGTTTTGCTAGAAATTTGATAGAAATTTGCTACCATTTCCGCTGTAGTAAATCACTGATTATCTTGTAGTGATTGTTCGGCATTCATTTGATCTTTGGATACAAAAATGGTTAATTCTAGCCCTCCCCTTCAAAATTCTATCTGAAGAGTAGTAACAATGGTAGGTTCAACTTCTCTTGTTTCAGGCATTGTTATAAATATTATAGTTGGTTCAACTTCTATTTGTTGACCAATATTATGAGTTTTGCAACTCATGGTTGAAATGTTTTATATCTGATAGAAGAAGGTTTATGAAGATTACCAGGCATGTGAAATCATCCATGTCACTGAAGTCACTAATCTTGAAACTCACTGAAATTTTAAGGGTTAATAGTGCTTTACCCCCTATAATATACGCTATTTCCGGTTTATCCCCTGTAAAATTATATTTTTAAATTCCATCCTTGTAATTTGAAATTCTTTGGTTTTGGACCTTCATGACATCAAATTTCAAAATTGATGATACTTTCGCCCCTTGTAATTTGAGCAGATTTTAGTTTACCCCCCTCTAATTTGAGCAAATTTCGGTTTACCTCCTGCCATATCATCGATTTTGTATAGTCACAATTCATGAATGTCCACAACCAAAAATCTTCCAAATTACAAGTACTAAATCTTTTTTTTTTTTTACAGGAGGTAAAGTACTATTAACACAAATTTTAATAAGGCCCCTGTCCGATTTCATTTTAAAACAGTTTTAGTTATTTGGTAAATGATGAAGATGCAAATTGCTTAACTATCATTCTTGATAACTTTTCTGAAAATCGAGAATATATGTCAATAAGAAAGAGAAAAATAATAGAATAAGAGTGACAAATCTTTAATATTGCAAAAGTTTATACGTAGATTCTTCAATAAAAATTCAATATGCTCAAGAACCAATTTCAATTGATTAACGAAAGTGGACAGATGGTAAAGGTTGATATGAGGTTCCTTCAACGAAGTCTGTTTGCGTGACTTCCACGAGAATGTGATGGAGCTACGTTTCTAGTTTCATTGGATTTTTCACTGTCTAACTATACTAGAACTGAATGTGAAATTGATGGGGAAGATCATGCTTATCATTATTGAGAGTATCTGTAAAAATGCATAATCAGTGGCAACTAAATTCTGGTTCATTGAGATTAAAATGAACAAATTTTATCAAACGTTTTTCTATTTACAATCCGATGTTAGTTTTCTTGGCCAATTTACAGCATGATGTCCTGTGTCTCAAAAGTGTTATCATGGAAAGTTGAATTCCCAAAAACACACTTCATCATCCATATTTATCTCTGCTTTTAGGAATGTTTAACTGGCTTGGCTAGGTTACTAAACGAGTTAGTGAAAAATAGTATACAAGAGTTTACTTGAATTTGTATGATTTTGGGACGTCGAAGAAGTTGTATGCTAGCTACGAGATTTTCTGCAAAATCGGAGTCGAATTTATTTTTTAATCGGTTTCTATCATGTAGTCTATTTTCCGTTTATTGATTTGTTCAAATTTGTGTGACTTGATGATGCCAATTAAATGAATTGAGGTTTCTACGACAAGTGATTAAGATATTAATGCTATTTTCATGAAATTTATGTGTATACATTTCATTGAGGATGAACTTGATGGAGCAGTAAGCAAGATTAAATAGTTCAGTAATTTAGCAGGTGAACTTGACGGAATTAATTGCTCTTGGACATAATATGAGTCAAGCTACATGGATCTATAGGAATGACAGAGATGATAGAAAGAGATGAACCAGTGATAGTTGAAAAGTCATAAACTTGTATTAAGTAATTGCCGTAATATGCTATGCTTTATAATACTTTTTATGACAAAAATATACAAATTTCTTTCTCATAAAAGAAATATATATAGTTTTGTAGAGAAACTTTGTGAATCCTAAGCTTACAAATTCTATGTGGACAACTGGCGAAATGGACTCTTTGGTCCAAGATCACATTTCCCTCTTCAACTTTCATGTGATATGTTTGGATCCATGTTCAACCATATGCTCTCATTTCTGGGTGGGAAGTGACCATAGCATTATGAATCTATAATTTGTTGCTTCCATGTAATTTTGCAGGATCGAATTGCTTGTTGAATTTTCCAAAAACACGCTTATAAAGCTGCAAGTAGAGACATGAAACAGAAATAGCGATGATTCTCCACACCGTATGCGTTTTGATGCTTCATACAGTATAACGAAATTCTCTATCCCACATTATCTTTACAAAATCCACACAAATCTGTTACATGAAAAGGGTAAGATGAAAGAGTCATAACCATGTCTCTAATCTCCACCAAGACATCAATAACCTGTTTCTAAAATCTATCATGATCTGTGGCATCAACTATACACTAACAGAGTATACTAATTAAACTGGTTAATGCAAGAAAAAAAGTGTGGTTACGAAACATGCTTACGTGGCAAATGGACGAGACTTTGAATTGAATTTTTGACCTTCTTTCTTACTTTAATTAATAATTGATTAATTTCTTATTGATTAAGAAAACGAAAATTCCACATTTAAATAAGAAAAAAAAATCCTAAAACGAAAAAAGATTATAAATATATGTCATGGTTTGCATTTTTTGCGATGCCTTTCCTCTCACACTTTTTTGTCCTTTTGATTTGCTTTCTCCAAACTTCAGTCTGTTTCGTTATCGTCTATAGAGATTTCAATTCATGGCTGCATCAACAAATAAGAAGGTTAGTAATTCTCACATACACGACGACATTGCTTTCTCTATTCTCTCCAAATTGCCGCTTAAATCTCTCAAACGATTCACTTGTGTTAAAAAATCATGGTTTCTTTTATTCCAAAACCCTATATTCATGAATATGTTCCGCAACGATTTTTTCATATCCAAACATGACAAGGATGACATCAGCACATGTCTCCTCTTCAAAGAAAGGACACTCAACTTTGAATATCACGACTTTGATTGCCTCATGATAAATGGGTCTATTGCTTTCATCACCAATATCATGAGGACACTCAACTTTGACTGCGCTAACGTTTGAAAATTATTAACCGTGTTTTTTATGAAATTTTGATTTTGATTAAAACTACAAATATAAATATTTGTTGCTTTCAAGTTATAACAAACCAAATAGATCATGATTATTTATTTCAGTGACACACCAACTATATAACAAAAAAAAAATCTAAATTCGTTTTTTTATTTACATCAACAATGATCTTTATCGTAGGAAAAGTTGTTTAAAGGATATAATTGAGATAATGAAAAAGTAAGTATAAATATGCAGATGTGAAACAGGCAATCTAAGAGAGAAGAAGAAGGGTGAAAGTATAATTGAAGGGTGCTCGGTAAAACTTCTAAAAAATAGGGTCATTAACACCGATTATAGTCTCGATAGATGCAGAGAGAGCTCTTAAGTTTTTATTTAGTTGTGCTCAAAACAGTTATATTCTTTGTAAATACAACAATTTTTATTATAACCACTCAAGAGTTTTGTCTAAAAAAAAACCACCCAAGAAATCTCATTTGGGTTGGTACGACGGTGTTGGGTTGAAGTGTGTTCATTTCAAAATTAAGATAAATTTCAGGGCCGGTCTAAGGGCCAAATAACTCAAGCAAAGACTTTAGGCCTCAAAATTTTGGATGAAAAAAAGGTCTTTAAAAAATTAATTTGATTATAAATATATTATATGATAGATGAATTATAGACATTTGCATAGCTTAATTGGTTATCAAAAATATCTCAATTACCCTTGTATTTAAAATATTTGGTTAAAAAATATAATTTTAAAGGGCATATTAAAATGTTAGTTATAGGCCTCTTGAACATGAGTTTTTTCTAATTACACCCTGTTTAATCCTGGTTGCACCCCAAAATGACAAAATTACCCTTCCATAAAATTTAATTTTCAAAAAGCATCTTCATTTTTTCTTGGTTACACCCTAAAATCCCTCTTCAGTTTAAGTAGGTCATGTAAACTTAGTTTCAGTATGTCATGTAAACTGAGTTTAAGTGTACATACTTAAACTCAGTTTAAGTAGGTCATGTAAACCGAGTTTAAGTGTACATTTAAAAGTTCAAACTTGTTCAATGATTCTACGTAATCTCAATTTAAGTATGTACATGTAAACTTATTTTAAGTAGGTCATGTAAACTAAGTTTAAGTGTACATACTTAAACTCAGTTTAAGTAGGTCATGTAAACTCAGTTTAAGTAGGTCATGTAAACTGAGCTTAAATGTACATCTAAAAGTTCAACCTTGTTCAATGATTATACTTAATATCAGTTTAAGCATGTACATGTAAACTTAGTTTAAGTAGGTAATGTAAACTGAGTTTAAGTGTACATACTTAAACTCAGTTTAATAGGTTATGTAAACTAAGTTTAAGTAGATTATGTAAACTAAGTTTACATGAACCTACTTAAATAGAATTTAAGTTAACCTCAACAATGTAAAATTGAAACCGTGGTACAGTGCAGTTGAACAAGAAGAAGAAAATTGAAACCAGCGTCATTGAAAAAGAAGAAAAAATTCACTTATTTATATGCAATCGAGTATGAATGAAAGATGTTTTGATTCACTCTTTAATCTTCCATAGAGATTAATTGAACATGGATTGTTTGATCGTTGGTCGGTGAAAGAGAGTGGAATTTTAGAGTGACAATGAATGAAATCAAGATTTTAAAAATAAACTGCACTTTTCACCCCCTATGTTTCAAAACGTTGCAATTTTGACCCCCTATTAAAAAAAATAGCAATTTTGGCCCCTTTCATGCAAAAATTGCTGAGAAGACGCCATGTGTCCCAAAAAAGGGACCATAATCGCAACTTTTTGTAAAGATAACGGGTCAAAAAACATATTTCCCTTATGTTAGGAGGTCAAAAGAGCATATTTCTCTAAACATAGGGGGTCATTTTTGCCATTTTTTTTAATAGGGGGCCAAAATCGCAACATTTTGAAACTTAGAGGGCGAAAAGTGAAGTTTGGCCAAAAATTTATATAAAATGACAATTTTGATATTATCAAAAACTTTTTAAAAAAACTGGGTGTAACCACAAATATATAAAGTGTGAATAGAAAAACTCCTTCAATATCAAATTGGATCATTGTTTAGAAAAAAAAGATATACAATTATTTTATGGTACAACAATTTCTTATCAATTAAGCAAAGAAATATATACCAAAGAAATATATTTCACATTTAAAAAAATTAAATATATACCAAAAATGACAAAAACAATTGGAAATATATTTCATGGTTTGACTGTCCTCCTCAACCCAACAAGCAATCAGATTCAGAGCTCTCTCTTCAATCTGTTTCTGTATCAATTCATGGCTGCTGCTTCTGCAACAACAGATAAGAAGAAGGTTAGTACTTCTTCACACATACCTGACGATCTTACTTTCTCAATTCTCTCCAAATTGCCTCTTAAATCTCTCACACGTTTCACTTGTGCTCAAAAATCATGGTCTCTTTTGTTCCAAAACTCTATTTTCATGAACATGTTCCGCACCAATTTCTTACTATCCAAACATGATGAGGACGACGAAAACACGTGTGTCCTCCTAAAGCAAATGGAAGGCAGGCGCCCCTACCACACCTCACTGTACACGCTTTCCGGTGAGAAGTTTGAGAATAGTGTCAGATTAGACTTGCCAACACCTCTTCTTGAGAATGACTCATTTATTCGTATTCTGTGTTCTGCCGGTATTAATGGCGTTCTTTGTCTCTATAATGACAGCCTTAATGCCAACAAAACCATTGTATTGTGGAATCCAGCCACCGAGGAATTTAAGGTTGTTCCTCATAGCCATCAGCCGTATGAGAACATTGAGTTTAATCCTCGTCCCTTCGCATTTGGTTATGACCCTGTTACAAATGATTATAAGGTGATTAGGGTGGCTAATTATCACATATACTTTGAAGATAATTGGATATATTTGCCTCGCAAGGAGAGCCTTTTATGGAGGAAGGATGACCCTTTATGGAAGCAATATATGTTCTATGATAGCCATTTCTGGGAAGGGCATGAATTACAGGTCTATGAACCATTCTTGGAGATATATAGCCTCAGAAGTAACTCTTGGAGGAAACTCGATATGGATTTGTCTGTTTTTTTGCATGGTCGTTGCATGATGAACTTGAATGAATTGTGTCATTGGCAGGTAAACGATCAAATGGCATCGTTTGACTTTACCAATGAGATATTCTTTGAAACAACCTTACCCTCATTTGACTTGAAAGATGGAATGAGCACGAAAAAGGACTTGGCGGTGTTACATGGATCTGTGGCTTTCATCCATAATGTCGTCAACACCGGTTATTTGCACATATGGATTTTGGGTGAGCTTGCTGTGAATGAATCATGGACTAAACTCTTTGTTCTTGGCCCTGTACCTTGCATTGGTCGTCCTATCGGGGTAAGAATAAAGAGCGTTATGTTCTACCTAAAAGAAGATGAGGAGTTAGCCTGGATTGATTTAAGTACCCAAAGGATTGAGGAAATTGGGGTTAAAGCAGAGTCACCAGCTTGGTTGCAGATCGTAACTTATAAGGAAAATCTTCTTTCTTTTGTAGGAATGAATAACTAATTTTTTCGGTAGTCTAATAAACTTTGTCACTAGATTTAGGATTTTATACCAAGATGAATGTTATGAAGGAAATATTTGTGGTCTTTAATGCTTAATTCTCTTTTATTTGCATATGCCTTTGCTTTCTGTTTCAATTGTATTAATGATATTTTTTCTACAATAAATGCCTCCATTTTATCTGTTTGAAACTTCGAGTTTTTGTTGATTCTTTTAACTTGTTTTCTCAAGTTGGTCATAAATATAAGAGCTAAAAAGAGGCAAAAGGAGGGCTAAAAGATTCCAAGGAAATAATTAGTTCTGATGCAACACAAGTCAGTAGCATGTAAGATGTAATTTTTATTGATATTGATTGCCATGTTTACTCAGCTTATTTTCTCTATTCTCAAGAGTAAATTTAAATCCATACACAATTCATCGAGTCAATATTGTGGGATGAAAATGTAAACATTAAGCAAAAGAATTGATAGAAGTGTTAAACATGTTAACAGGCAACGCTACAAGCTTGACTTTTTCCACTGTTAATTGTAACTTTACGGACTGTAGATAACAATAGGGCTTCTAACGATATAACGAGGGCTTCTCCAAATAAGGGAAGCTGATACAATTTTCATACTTGCCATAGATTTTGCTTTCACAACTACCTTGAAGCTCCTCTTTTGCAAGGTGTGAGAGAAAATGAGACTAGTAGGCTTCACTGTAATTTCCACTCCTTTTGGAGATTTGATGGTGGCATTAAAGATGGTTTGTCCAGGACCTACATTGGTAACTCTTCTCCTGAAAACTCCTATTGTTGTGTCTGTGTTTCTTTTCACATTTAATTGCATGCTAGGATAGTTAATAGCATCATGACCAATCCCAGGAAGCAAAGAAGTGCAATTTATAGAAGAGCCAATTAGTACTGATAAAGTGGAACCATTATATCCTTCATGGCATAAGAACTGAATATAAGCAAAGTCATCCATGTCATAGACTAAACCAGGATTCACAGCTCTTGTTGGATTAACTTGACCAGCACCAAATGCGAACTCGGCCTCCCTGTTAACTTTCTGGCTCATAGGTTTAGCTATACAAAGAGTATAAACACAAGTCAATTTGATTTGAAAATGTACAGTTTGGTTTTCTGTAAGTATTTCCGTTTCGGAACCACAGAACCAGTGCAGTTTATGCCATTTCGGCTTAGTTTTACTGAACTGTTGTAACTTTTCGGTTTGGTTTTCACTCCTGAAACAAACAATGAACTTCACATAAGTTGAAATAAGCTTTAATTTATCACCTGTGGTAATTATTGCTGATCTGATTGCGGCAGGAGTCCAATCTGGGTGAAATGACTTCACATATGCTGCTACTCCAGAAACATGAGGGCATGACATTGATGTACCGGACATCAGTGTAAATTCTGAAAATTGAGTGTCGCCTTCTAAACCACTAATTGATGTCTTAAGTGTATATGCAGCCAAGATGTTAATGCCAGGAGCTGTTATGTCAGGCTGCATACAAGATATTATTGAACAAAATACTACTTTATGGTCAATATTCAAGAACAAGAAGCTAAAAAAAGTGCAGTAATTACAAAATGAATGAAAGTTAGCAACTTTAATACCTTGAGAATACGCTGAGATCCTGGATTTGGACCCCTAGATGAAAAAGAAGCAACAAATGGAGCTGGTATTTTCACTTCCTGGCTCTTATGTATCACTGCTGAGGGTGATCTATGTTGAACAAGAAATTTATGTAAAATCTATGTTATTGGAAAATCCGGTAGAAAAAGTGTTGGTTCATTGGTTGTAATTGTAGCAAATATTTAACTATTAGCCTGTTTAAGAATGATTAGAGATACCTTGTAGATTTTATATAATTGGTAATAGCTTGACCTGTGCTTTCATTCACAAAGGTAGCTGGAGCACTGAATATTTGAGCGAAATCTACAAATTGATCATTTTCAATTATAGTGCCAATGCCTCCTATTGCTTTCACAACAGCATCAGTGCCCCATGTTCTATATCTACAGTAAACAATCTTTCCCTTCACCTTTTTTGGCTCTAAAGAGTCTCCATCACAGAACCTATCGATGTATTAAGGAATTTTGTTTTATTAACATAAGAAACTTAATCAGGTATTATTGAATATGAAAGCAAAACTTACTTAGCATCTTCCTTGCTTGAAGAGGCTCGCGCTGCATCCATCCCATTAACGAGGGGGTACTGTTTTTGTTTTGGACTGAAGGTACTTACTCCTTCTCCCTGAATAACTCTCAATGTTAGATTGGTTACATGTAGAATAAGGATTTGTGTTGTGTTGAGAGTCCGAGACAGCACACAATCAGCCACATTGGTGGCCGTTCAATCAAAATCAGACGGTTCAGATTTCAAGCTAGTATTTTCGATTAAAAAAAAAAACAAATTCAAATTCGTAGAATTTGTAATTGCCAAAATGAATGAAACTTACAGAAACATTTTTTCTACTCCCCAACTCTATAGTGCTCTGGAAGTCCCTATCAATGCCACTAGCAGCTACTGTGACAATCCATGGGGCGTTATTTACGACAGTTGCCATAGTTGGACCACCATTTCCAGCCGAGGCAACTGTGATTATGCCTTTCCTCATGGCATGAAATGCACCAATTGCTATAGAGTCCTGCGCATAATTTTCATTTCCTCCACCTAACGAAACGGATATGACATCCACGCCGTCATGTATAGCAGCCTCAAATGCTGCAAGTATGTCCATATCAGCACATCCATCTTCTGTCCAACAGATTTTGTAAATTGCCAACCTGGCTGAATGCACCGCCCCACGTGCCATGCCTTTGGCTAATCCGAAGAGACTTGCATTCGGAACAATATTTCCTGCTGCTGTTGATGCTGTATGAGTGCCATGGCCTTCCACATCTATAGGAGATAGTATATCAGATGGATTGGACCTTCCATCAAGCTTGAAGTATTTGGCTCCAATGATCTTGCTTCAAGTTTTCCATCAAGTGTGATGCCAAGGAGAATATAATACATAATGTAAGCGATAATAAAACTTATACACCAAATAGTAGCAGTCAATTCAATTATTAAATGATTAATGATAAGATTTATTGTTTGATTTTTTCAATGTCCACTTATTATAACTATTTGAAATAATGTAATGTAGAATTGAAGAAAAATACTTAAATAATAATGATACTACCATTTATATGTTAAGTTCACAGATTTAATATATCCACTATATCTCTTGTATCGCATTTTCATGTGGTGATTTCTATCTAATCTTTTCTGCCTAGATTAGTCATTAGTAATACATTAATCATATAGCTACATAGTGTACATAAGGATAGGGATGTTACTTATTGCAGCCTGAGAAATTAACATATTTGTCACAAGTTCCTTTCCATTTAGCAGGTGGAGGACCAAATCCGTCATCCTTGAAGCTTTGAAACTCAGGAGTTATCCCTACCTCACCAATAAAGAAACGTTGTTTTATAAACAAATCATGAGATACCATTACATAAAATCTATCATAAAGAACAAGAAAATCATAATGAGTTGAAAGATATCATAAACCTGTATCCAAAAGCGCCACGATTGTGTCACCCTCTGACTTCAGTTTTCTCTTAGCTGTCAATGGTAATCCAATAAAGTCCCATGATCTTGTTGTGTGTAGCTTGCGGTATTGATTCGGAATTACTGAAAGCACTTCATTCATGCTAGATAACTTGTTGGCTTCATCCTCGGATAGTTTAGCAGCAAATGCATTAAAGCTCTTTGTGTAGCTGTATACTATGGACTCTTTGGCTTCAACGTGGCTGCTAAGTAAACAAAGATTAAAACAAAAAGGGACATAAATGAAAGAAACTTTTGTCATAGGATATTGAGATAATGCCTTTAATTTTAAAACTACAGGCCAGTTTGCATTGATTTATTTAAGATTATCATCTACTGCATAAACATCTGTAAGATTGTTTAGGAGAGGCCACATTAATTATTTGTGAGAGAAATTTCCAAAATATATTTGGAAAGTTGCAATGGTTAAATAGAGACCTTTTAGAGAAAAGGTGTAATGCTCGACAATTGAAGCAATATAACCATTCATGAGCAAACTCTTCTAAAGAGTTGTTTCTCTTCACCACAGGACATAAATTTCTCTGTAAATAGATGCATTATGGAGGCAGAAAAGAAGTCAAAAATATAGACAGAAAATCACATTGTTGTGTGTCAAAATTCTGCCGAAAATTATACTAAATAATTCTTTCTTTTCTCTAGTGCACGAGAGAAATTGACAGAACTTTATTCAGTAAACTACAATTGTCGATATGCTTGGTGTGAATGTGCAAGTCATGTCAAGGATTTCATCGTATCCTGAAGGGGAATCGCCGGTATAACCCTTTTGCATCCGGTTGGCATAACTGGTGGAGGCGAATCGTACCTAAAGGTTAGTGTGTCCCACACACTCTTTGGAATTCATGTGTACTTTTCATCATGTTCATCTTCTTGATCAAGGTATTGCAGCAGATCCCCAACACAGGTTCTAACATTATTTTGGTCCTTAAATATGTTTTTCTCTATTTAGTTCGGCTCAAATGTGTGTTCTATCAGTAAGTTTGGTCCTATTACCAACAGAAGATACACTCAAGAATACTTTTGTAATTTTGATCCTCTCGGGGACTATAGTGACATTGCCTCACACATTTAGGGACCAAATTAAGTAGACGTCTACCTTTCTTTAACAGCTGAGAGAATATTTAAATGAGTCTCTACTGCTCCTTCTCTACTAACAGGATGATCTCCTCCTAGGAAAACAATGTAAAAGTTCTGCAAAATATTAATTGTCTAAGTTAATAAAGAATAAAACACAAAAACATGTTAGGAGATTGCTCAAATTTGAAAGAAATTAAACTGATATAAGTTAATGTATGGAATGAAGAAGGATAAGAAATTAATTGCCTTTTGTTCAACACCATTAACTGAAACTTTATTTAGGAGAATAAGCAGTAATGGAAGCCAAACAAGAGAATAGGAGTTGGTAAGTTTCTGAAAAAACATTTTCATTCTTGACTTATAACACATTAACATATGATGATAAACAGTCTATAGGGTCCCTAAGCATAGATTTATATTTATATATATAAGCTGAAATATAGAAAAGAAAGGATAAAAATAAAGCATGTTTCAATTAGCTTACTTCTTCTGCATAAATAATTAATTGATGTTTTTGTTATGGGAAACTTGCAAGACAGATCATAGAACTTTATTATTATTTCATCTTTTGGCCACAATCAATGTTCACATAAAGATAAAATTCAAGAGAACTACAGAGGCTAAAATATATTTAATCCAAAAGAAAATAATGAGAAACCGAAGAGTTCCAAGTTTAGAGGTTGCAAGACACATCACTGTCAAGTACAATAGAGATATATTGCTTAAAAACAAAGAACCTCTTTAATTTGTATTAAGGACTCTCCTATTCCTTGAATTCCAATGCAAGCGTGATATTCCCTAGTATATACATTATTATTATTCATTAGGGCATAGCTTCAAGTTAAACCCAAATGAGACAATTTTTGAAAATACATTAGAAGATATATATGGGATAAAAGAACTTGCATGTTTTGGGTAAATTAAATTGCAAGGCTTAGTGATCTATATTTAATATTTAATTAATACATTATATTTTTATATGGGCACCATGGTTCTAATTGTGGTTGGGGTTGCGGTCTTTGCAATTGCGGTCATTGTGGTTGACGCGACGCGCATTACGGCAGTTGTGGTGTGAAATAGTTTTGAATTTATACAAACTATACAAAGTGACACCATTGTTTCGTTACACTATTTATCCACCATAATGAAGGCTCATTTTACTTTGGAAAACACCGATTACGAGGTGCTTGAAAGGCACCATTGAGAGATTGTTAAACAAAAGTGTTTCATTATATTTGAAGCAAATAGAGATTTGGTGTTACAAAATTTTAATATTTATTGAAAAAATTAGAATGAACATGGCCGAAATCTTTTCATATGGTTGCGATGTAATTGTGCACATGATTGAAAATGACACAGCAATTGCAGTATGATGCCCTATGCAACGACAATATTGCAGCCACAATTTGAAACTATGGTGTGTGCCAAGTATTGAGATCATTCTAGTTAAAAAATGAATTTTTGGAACAGCAGCAGTGAACAAGGTAGAGTGGGCGCATAGCCCCCATGTCATCCAGGTACAAGGTGCAGGGCGCTCATTGCAGGTACGAAGCGCCTGCTGGAAGCGTATTCCCACCTGTTTCTGTGCTAGTTTGACTGTTTTGATGCTAAGCTGGTTGGTACCTTATAGAGAATAAAATCAAAGGAGTAATAGTTTCATTTTTGCAGGAAAGGGAGAGTACTGTTTCCTTTGTGAGAAATAGTTCTTGAGCTTCGACTTAGCTTAACATTGTTTAGTACTCTCTCTATTCATTCTGACTTGTTCATTTCTTTCTTGTCACCTGCAATTTATTCAAGGAAGGTATGTTGAGAAGTGTTTTCTCTCTAACTTGCGTGACAAGAAAGAAATGGAATTATTATCTCCCACTCAGGGGAATGTGAGTTTTGACAGTACATTATCAAGTTCGAAGAATTTAGTTCATTCTTGAACAAGATATACCCTTGCCTTCACTACAAAATTAGAACAAAGACTACCATACCAACACATATCATTACACTATGAACCTTGACGATTCCAAATGGGGTCCTCGACAGGAAAAACTTAAGTCAAGGGAGATTGCACATCCGAACCATTGTAGATCGCATTACTTTGTCGATGATTTTTCGAGAACCTCACATGATCAAGAGCTCTCCAATTCAAAAGTCAACAACAAAAAGATAATCATCTCAAACCTCTCATTTTTTAGAGCAAATTGTGATTTTGAAGAGTACATACTGCATTGTCCTCGAAGATGGAACTTATCGAGCTTGTCTCTCCTATTTTAGTTTTCTTAGCCATGACAGGTTTGAGCTCAACCCCGGATTGATTTTTTTTTTTTTTGTGGTGTTTTTTCTTAAATACAGAATATTATCGGAAGCAGATCCTCTCCTGCCTGTCCTGCTCTTGATCTGAATCATCCATCAATTAACTTGTGTTGTTCATTGTTAAAATTGATGGTCCAGATCGCGCAGCATCATCATGCAGCAGCAAAGAATCCGGGTCCAATATTATCCTATAACGTATCAAATATAATAAGCAAAAAAAAAAAGAAAATTTGTCTGAGTCAGTAAGTTGGATTAACCTATGTGAGCTTGGCAAAATTTAAAATAATACTAGACAAAATTAATTCTCAGTCTATATTTTTGGACCTTGTATTGACGCTGACATATTTTTCTTATAAAGACGCTCACATTTTTACTACTATACCTAGACTTCAAATTTTATTTTCAGAGAAAAAAAATTCTCAAAATTCATTGGGAATTTTTTTTCCACCCGCCTCCAAAATTATCAAAATACGTCATTTCAATTATATAAAATCCGAAGCCCATAATTTATATTATAATTGATATGAAAGTCTCTACGGACCATTGTTTATCCCCGCATAAAATTCACATCAATTTTGGGAATAGTATGAATGTTCAACGGTGATCATGGTATCGTAACTAACTCCCAAATGAAAATTAAGAAATAAAAAGTTAAGAATGAATGAAAATGTTGAAGAAATGGAATGGAGAAATGATATTTGTACAACCACTTTGTGACAACTTTCTTTATAGACACAATAAGATCATATAGGGTAACTACACTCAAAGGAAACATTTAAAATGTCAAAACCGTCAAAAAATAAATTAAACGCACCACAAACCGTCCAAACCTTGATTGTAACGCCGCAATCCATATTTTGGACTAGTTCGAATTATATAATCTGAGACGGTCCCAGACAATGTTAAAATTTGAGATTTGAAGAGTTTGGAAGGATTCATATTTATATAATCTAAAACGTGTCCAAAACACATAAATAAATAAAAAAATTAAAAAAAAAACGCATTATATCAAATTCTACAACAACAACATACATTAAAATAAACATAACAATTTCAACAACATAGTTCAACTATGTAAAACAACATAATAAAACATACACAAGATCATGATCAACCAAATTTAAATTTTTCGTCTAGCATATCCATGCAAGCCCTAATTTCTTCGTAGCTCCTAGGCCGAATCAAACATTCAGGATATCTTCGAAAGATCTGACAAAGAAGCATCTAACTCGATCGTCCCCTTCAACTATGATGACCAAATATATGGTTTAGACGACCGTTAATTTGGTCTGGCTGGTCCTTCATGCAGACAGTGTGACATCAACATGGACCTTAAGCATATTAGGTTTCCTTCCATTGTAATACACAGCTAGCTTGGTGTTTACATCCACTGGATAAGTTTTTATGGTTTTGTGGTGTGATTTTCAAAGAAACCTAAAACGTCAATTTATAGAAGGTTATGTGCATCATTGATCACATAAATTGTTGGTGCAATGTGTACCACATAAAAATCTTGTACTTGACTATTTCGAATTATACAACCTGAAACGTTCCAAACACTCTAAAGGACAAGTTTTTACGTAGTTTTTGCACGTATCATATTATATAATTCGAAATAATCTTGGAATGTAGAAGTTTTTTCTTGAAACATATGCATTAAATGTCTTAAAAGTTTCAAAAGTTATCTTTTTCAGTGTGAAAATTATTTTTTAAATTTTATTTTAAGTTCCTTAACTTATGCTTTTAGACCATCTTCAATAGGAGGGTCTTAAACTTTTAAGACTCAGTACCTATTAGGTACCCCAATTAGGAGAAACTTTTTAGAGGTCTTATAAGACTCATGGTCTCACTTAAGACCACCAATCTTAATGTGACCTACACTTTTTTAATATTAAAAAATTAAAATGTAATGATATAAAGTTGAGGATAGTTGATTAGTGGTCTCATTTAAGAAATTTGTGTGAGATGCTCAGTTGAAGGGATTAAGTGTTTATAGAAAACTACTATTAAAAATTAGGGTTAAATATGTTTTTGGTCCCTACATTTTGCGCGATTTTGAGAATAGTCCCTACATTTCAATGAATATTTTTAAAATCCCTACATTTTTTCTCCGTTAGTGCAATTGGTCCCTGCCATCAGTGCCATGTTGATCAAACACAAGCCATCATAACAAGTTCAACCCCACCCCACCAAATCTCCACCACAACACCTTCCACACCCGCAACAACAAGCGCTTTCAACGATAACATCATCGCTTTCGGCCTCCAAATCTTCCCCTCTAAACCAACATATTTCACCGGAAGTGTGACGAACACCGGCGATCCGCATCTACGAAGCTGCAGAGAAAGATCGTGGTGAAGTTCTCCGCCGTTTTCCGGCGAGATTGAACCGCCAACATTGGCATCACGTTAGAAATTTGACAGCAGGGACTATTTACACTAACTCAGGAAAAATGTAGGGATTTTAAAAACATTTATTGAAATGTAAGGACTAATTCTCAAAATCGTGCAAAACGTAGGGACCAAAAACATATTTACATAACAGAGATGAGTGCAAAACGTAGGGACCAAAAACATATTTACCAAAAACATATACACGTGGAACCCATTTAAGTACTAAAAAATGAGTGTCTCTATTGTGAAAGTTCTTACAACAGAGATTAACATAACCTAATATTATATGATACATAAGAACAATGAGTTAGTCTTGGTTACCCCAAAAAAAAAAAACTTTTAATAATTATGAGATGTGTTATTTGAACAATAATTTGTATGATAATTTATGTGACAACTAAAAATTTACAATGAAAAGTAGGTATTGACACAAAAATCAAAGTAATATAGAGATAAGGTAAAAACATAATATGAGTATGAGAGAGAAAATTGTCACAAAAGTTGTCATAAAATGGCTCTTCATATATCATTTCTCAATAGTTATAATATAGGTTAATATTTGAAGAAAAAACTATAGTCCAAATTAGAAGAAAAAAAGGTCCCAAACAATTTATATTTGTTAAAATTAGCCAAAAAAGAATCCACTTGTCAAAATTAGAAGAAAAAAGAAAGTAAAAAATGATCATCCTAAATTTATTCGTCTAGTTTTTTTTGGGAAAAAAAGGGTATAAGTCTGAGAAAATTAGACAGAGATGACTCTAGGGATCGTTATCCCCGTAACATCATTTAACACCAAAGAATTTAGCCTAATGGGACACAACTCACGTTCGTAAGAGCGTGCACACGAACTCGCCTTACGATAAGAATAACACAAATCTTAACTTCCCAGTGCAAAGCAAGTAATCGACGGATTTTTTGAATGAGACGTCAACCAACAACACTTTCATCTTTAGTTGTTTGTAGGGTAGTCGTCTAGATTTTACAGTTTCCGTCTTGAATAACTACATAATTAGTAAAGTCAATTATGAAAAATAAATTCAAGTCAATTAAAATATATTGTCTATCTATTTGTGTTTATTTCAAGATTTGTAATATGATTTTCAGGAATGTGTGATTGTAAATGCAACATTCTCATGTTAGTTACAAGTTTTGAAAATTTGTTCCTACAAATGTTATATTTCCATAAATATTATTTACACATGATTTCTTCTATTGTTATTCAAATGCTTAAGGGATGATAATCTAACATTCTCATGGGAATAGAATTCAACTTGTTATAACCTCCCACTACCATTCACATTTATTTCCATTTTTATTTTTTTAATTAGTAATTTCTAAAACATTTTCAGGAAATATAATTTTTTACCAAACACATGGGTAGAAATGTTATTCTTAAAAATATTAAGGAATATCGCTCCAAGGAATGTGATTTCTTACCTTCAAACACACTCTACAAATTATCTCCATTTCATCAAAGAGTATAGTAAGTCTCATATTTTAATTTTTTTTCCTTACAATTAGTTACCATTTCCATCTTAATAACATCAAACTTCTTCATCTCCTTCGTTCAACATGTGATGTCCATCTCCTTTTTTTTAGAATCAAATGTTATTTATCATTAAAGATAAATTACTCTTGTCCTTGTGAGCTTAGCTCAGTTGGTAAGGACGTTACATATTATATGCAGGGGTCGGGGTTCGAACCCCCAAACACCTCATTTATTCATCTTTATGAGGTGAATTTCTAGCCATTAGGCTACTAGACCAAAAAAAAATTACCCTTAATTCATCAAAAGATAATGTACTTGATCCGGTTACTATTATAAGCAAAAAACTACTTTTTAGGTTCATTGAATGATTGATGTATGTGATCATTAATGTAGACCATATACATCATTTATTCAATGAACCTAAGAAATAGTTTTTTTGCTTATAATAGTGACCAAAATGAGTATGTCTTACCAATAAATTATGAATGAATTCAACCACTTAAATCATCATAAATAAAAAATTAAGGAAAAAAGTTATCAAAGTTATCGCGAATTGTCAAATTTTAGGTCTTTTGTTTATATAAGTACTGATTATTGATAAAAAAAAAGTTATTAATTAAGTTTAAAAGAAATTATTATTTTTTATTTGACTTCCTCTTTCTTTTTTAAATAAATTAAAAAAAATTATTTGACTTCCTCTTAAAAATCATGCTAGCTCCACTTGTGTATTTATTGATAATTATTTGGCCATTTTTTTCCTTCACGTTATTGTAATCATTTTAAACTGCCTTTTTTTCACGTTATTGTTTTTAATTTGGTAGTGCTTTTTTTCACGTTATTGTAATCCTTTTAAACTGTTTACATGTCAATTTTCAGACTTCAATTCTAAAATTCATACGTAAACGAGGGCATCCCGCAAATAAAACTATAAATTTAAAGCATATAAATATGTATATGCAAATTATAACAAAGATCCTACCAACAAAATTGCTCGTGATGAAGACTCTATTATTTTTGACATAATGAGGTCTAAGGAAGTAATATGTTGGTGGGTGATGTTATAAACCTTAAGGAAGAACTATATTCTTTTGTTGGGGTAATTCAGGTTCAATCAGCACTTGTTGAAGTGATGACTGAAATACAAGGTGGAGATCAACAAAGCAACGAACTTCCTGATATGCGCATCGTTGGTCCTTGGAGTGACGTTGTGACGGACTTAGATTATATTCAAGATCCCCCATCTTGGTATGGTTTATGTTCTTCCAATGTCATGGTTTCTAAAGATGTTTTAAATCTTAACGGTGTTCATGACTTGGAGATTTTGTGGCCATATTTGAAAGGCAATGATGCTTGTACATAAGGTTTTACAATTCGAGAGTTTACCTCAACTCGTTTTGCTTAGGTAAACTCGACTCGAGAAGTCGTACGAGTTAACCTAAAATGAAAATTATATAAAAATTTATTATATGCATGACATATATAAGCTAATATAATATTGTAAATATATCAATAGTGCAAAATATGACTTAATTACAAAGGCATATTATACCAACTACCCTAATAAAACGTTATGCTCAACTTAGCATCAAAATACAAAAATTAACGCACAAAATCATAAATTTCATAAGTCTCTAAGTTTAAACCTTCCATAAAACCATCCAAAAAAGCAAGTTTCACAAGTTCCTAAAGTTGTTAATAATACTATCTTAAAAATAAACTAGTTAATTTCTTCAAAAGGTCAACAAACACCACCACTGCAACCCTAACCAACGTCGCAATCATCGGCATCGAAATCTGAATTTTCACCGTCGGAATCGCAACCCTAACTAGTACGTGCTTCTTAGTTCATGTTCTTATTTCTCTTTATCTATTTCTAAGGTGTTGTAGTTGGTTCACCATCTGCACCTCTTTTTGCTTAAAAAAACATTTAAAATTGAAAAGAAAAAAAAAAGTAATTTTGTCTATTTTAAAGGAACGAAGTTGTCACTACCGATCTAAAGACAAGTGTACAATGTACCTAGTATCTCAGATTCAAACAAAAAAACAAATGTACTGTCGCTATTTGGTCTACTCTATTAGTATTACAACACTTTGGAACAAAAGGGACAGAGCACCGAGAGCATTGCACTGTCGACATGCGTGCCACCACCAGCGCACAAGGCACGTGGTTCCATCATGTTAAAATCCGTTAATATTGTTAATTATTAATAATAAAATAAACAAATAAAATTTATTATTATCAAGGTTAAAGATCTAATATCCGTGAATTCTAGCCATCAGACTATCTGACAAAAAAAATAAAAAATAAATATCACATATTAGTTTGAATACTCTCTCCGTCCCTCAATACTTGACCTATTTGACCATTTCACACAGATTAAGAAAAGTGTAAAGATAAAAGAAAGATAATGATATTTTTACTGAATTGCCCTTGTCATTATTTTGAAACTTTTTCACTTTTAAGTAATGATTACTTTCTTTGTTCCACTACAAACTTTAACATGGGGATCACAAAAAATATTTATAAGGGGTAAATTTGTCAAATTCTGCTTAGAAATCTGATAAGGTCAAGTATTATGGGACAAATATTTTTTCCAAATAGATCAAGTATTGAGAGACGGAGGGAATATTATTTGTTGTTGGAAATTGAATTGACCTACTCTCAATAAAATGTTAGAAGCTAAATTAATTTTTTGTGTAAATATTTTTTTTAAGTATTTTATTGGTTGTAGCTTAAACATTTTAAACGTAGAGAAATAGGGTGTTCGAAGTTCGAATCCTCACCTCTACGTATATTATGCATTGTTCATATCAACTGAGGTAAGTTCAAGAGAACATTTTGCTATGTAAATATTAATATTCTTTATGTAAAAGAAGATGGTTCAAGCTGTATCCTAAAAGTTGTTGTGGATTTTACAAAACACTGTCCCTCCTTTTTTTTTTTTTTTTTTTTCTAAAACTCTGTACTCATCTTTAATTATAGGTCTTTTTTTACTTTTTTTTTAACTATATGAAGAAAATTCCGTCATGAAAACGTGTTTATTTTGTATGCAATTTTTCGTAAAATACTCCTTGTATATTCATTAAGGATGTGACAAACGCACATTTTTGTTTTAAACTTTTAATTTGTAGAGTTTAATCGAAAGGAATAAATACTCTCATATGTTATTTTTACGTGAGAAAGTAAAGTGTGATATTTTACCCTTAAAAAATGACAAGAAAAGTACATGAGAAATTTAAATTGAATGGATTTGATTGATGAGAGAGATTCCAATTCACATCATGTTGAAATCAAATTTTTTGTACAAAAACGAAATACATTTGTTCTTCTCAATTGAAAGATAAGTAAGACCATATTATTAAATGTATGACTAAACTTTTTGACCTTATTACTTTTATATTAAATAGGTTTAATTAGACTTTTGATCCCTCCATTTTTAATATTTTACAGAATTAGTCTCCTAATTTAATATTTAACAGTTTTGGTCCCTCTATCGAATATTTGATCTAAAATGTAATAATATGACATGTTTCAAATGAAAATTTTACGAGAATTTTCTTACATTTCGATGTTAATAATTTCCATCACTGAATTATATACCATGTTACTTCAAACATATTACATTATCAATTTATTAGTTAAAAAAATTAGAGGGACCTAAACTGCCCGGTTTTAAAATAGGCAGACCAAATCCTCAAATTTGTGAAAAAAGATGGATCAAAATTGCAATTAAATCTATTAAATAAATTAAAATAATTGTAATTATTGCCATAAAATATTTCCAACATTCAACAAATCATCATATAAATTATGTTTATCCCTCAAAGATCACGAGTTCGTCCCTCAAGTTGATGGTAACTGAAAAAATGTATGGTTGCTTAAGTTACCCAAAATAAAATGAGGCACTTTTATTGACGGTTACTTAGACTATGTCTTCCAACTAGATTCAACCTTCATTGTTGAGGTGTGTCTTGCCCGACGACATGTGTGATTTGTGATGATGTGGTAGAAGATAAGATGTACCATTTCTTTGGTTGGGCATATTCTAGAGATTGTTTGGTTGTTCCTAATTATGGAGCAAAATTGAGCAAAAGTTGTTGTCTTTTCATGCTCTACCCGAGTTGTTTTTATTGATTTTTTCATGTTTATATGATATTGAAAAGTCGCACTTCTCTGGAGCATATGGCGTGATTGCATCGAGTTACTTTGGAACCATAAAATACTAAATGTTGTTGCAACTTGTAGAGGCAACAACCAATGTTGTCCATGACTTCCGTTGAGTACTCAGACCGTTCAGCACTCTCAAGACCATACGTCTACACCACCTCCCATAGTATCTTGGGAGAAACCTGCTCAAAATTGACTTAAGTGTAACGTGAATTGTGCCATTTTCATATACGAAGGTTATTTTGGAGTTGAAATATGTTTTTGTGATAGCTCGAGACATTTGGCTCAAGCACATAGAGTGTTTTCTCATATTATCCTAGTCATTGAATGTGAGGCAACAACTTTCCTCATTGATATGAAGATAACTATTAACTGAGTCTTTGAACGTGTTGCATACGAGAGTGACAACCAATATGTAGTTCACGTTGTGCTTAGTGGCTACTTTTATGAAAATGAACTGGGTACTATTGTTTTTGGTTGCAGGTCATATCTTTATAATCCCGATGTCTTCAAACTAGCTTTTATTCGTAGGAAAGTTAATATAGTCGATTACAATTTTGCTAAAGCGACTGTATTTCAGTTTAGCCCAAAAGAAGTACTCCCTATACTCACTATTTTAAAGAAGAATGTTAATAAGTACCACTCTACTCTACTTTTTTAAAGAAGAATGTTAATAAGTACCTTAAGCATTGGTTAAAATACTAAAAGAAGTACTCCCTATATTCACTATTTTAAACAAAAATTCATTTATTCAGATTCATTAAATAACTAATGTATTTGGTTGATTATATATCAAATACATAAATTAGTCTATGAATCTAAAAACTAATTGTTTTTTGTTATAGTAGTGATCAAAATGAATAATCCTATATATAAAAAATAATGTAATTATTACATCAACAAACGTCAAAAATTGTATTTCCATTAAAAATCCGTATATATTTAATATTTTTAAAATACTCGTTAACAAATCTCATTTTTAAATAGGAGTCAAATCTGTTTTCTTTTTCTTTCTTATTATTACAATAAATAAATGATTTTCTCGTGATCCGATGCAAAATATCACTTTCCCCAATATAAACAATGTAAAGAATCTCAAATTAAAGATGCTCCATTCCCATTCCCTTCTCAATTCCATCATCATTTCCATCACACACAAACCAACACAACACAACACATAAAGTAAAACAAAAACCACACCAATCCTCAAACACTTCTCCAAAATCTCCCCACCACCCTTAAATGGCGGACAACACCATCACCTCCCCACTTCTTACATCCGACCATTTAATCCTAACAATCAACTCCACCTCTTCCGACACCGACTCCTCTGTCCCCTCTGACACACGTCAAATCTCCAATCCATTCAACGTTGGAGAGTTGACTGTGCCAGAGGCGATAACTGTGGACCCATTCCACAACTATAAAGCAGGGATTAATGGGTTTTATGAATGGGTGAAAACGTTTTTGTGTATTCCTTTAGCTTTGGTGAGATTGGTGATATTTGGTTTGTGTTTGGCGATTGGTTATGTGGCTACTAAGGTTGCTCTTTATCGTTGGAAAGATAAGGAAAATCCTATGCCTAGGTGGAGATGTAGGATTATGTGGGTCACCAGAATTTCTGCTAGATTCATTCTCTTCTCTTTTGGGTTGGTACCATTAACATTCAATGCTTTCATCTCTCTCTCTCTATATTAATTTTCAATTTTTTTTATTGTTTTTGAGTTAATTTTGTAAATCAAGTTATTATATTACTGCAGAGACTAATTCCTCGAAGTAACTGAGATCCATTTGATAGGTGATATAGTTAGTGACTAACTTTATTTTTTTAGAATTTTAGATCTTATTGAAGTTTGTGTTTGTCTGTGTTTTGGTTTTATTTTGGGTGTGAGGGATATTTGTGGTTTGGAACTACATAGTATCTTTACTGGTTGACTTTTTTGGTTTTGTGATTAATAAGTGTGGTCCTAAGTGTATGTTCCGTTCCACGTTTAGAGGGGTCAAAGTTGATTCAGAAGGCGTAGAATTGATTATGGTATGTTTGGTTGCTTTCGAGTAGAATTGATTTTGCTTCCCCTCCAGAATTGTAACTACTTGAAGCTGGATTTTGTGATTGAACTATTGATCGGCTTTTTTTGTTTTTTGTGATCAAGTATGTTTAATAGAATCAGCATTTGAGTTCATGGGATTTGTTCTGTTGTGAAAAGTGATGTAAATCTCATAATAAGGAGCAGTGTTGGTTGTCATCGCGTGGAAAATAGTGGTTTGTTCAAATTCCGCTACACTACAGAACAAATTTTTCTACACTACAATACTAGAGTGCCACTTTTCTAGTTCTACAAGTCAAGTTTGTTTTTCTGTTTCCGTGTGTTTTCTGGTTTTATTTTCGGTGTGTGGGGCATTTGGTGGATTGGATAGATATTTATAAGTGATTGACTTTTTTGGGTGGATAGATAGTCAGGGAACTACATAGGATCTTTATTGATTGACTTTTTTGGTTTTTGTGATTGAGTATGTTAATGAAATCAGTATTGAAGGTCATGCAATTTGTTGTGATGTGAATCTTATAGTAAGGACTAAGGAGTAGTATTGTCAACTGTGGATAGTGGAGAATGTGGTTTGTTCCAATGCCGCTACACTACATAACAAATTCTGCTACACTACATAACAAATTCTGCTACACTACAGGACTATAGCGCCACTATTCAAATTCCACTAGTCAAAACTTGACAAGTTTGTGTTTGTGTGTGTTTTCTGGCTTTATTTTGGGTGTGGGGGCATTTGGTGGATGATTGGATATATCTCTTTGAGATATTCAGGGAACTACGTAGGATCTTGGTTTTTGTGATTAAGTATGTTAATGGAATTAACATGAGTTCATGGAATCGGTTGTGTTGTGAATTGTGATGTGAATTTCATAGTAAGGAACAATGTTATTTAATCACAGATAGCGGCTTGTTCAAATTTGGCGACACTACCATACCACAGCGCCAGCAACTATTCAAATTCCGCTACACTACAGTTCTGCAGTGCCATTGTAGCCTCTATTTGAATGATTTATACAATTTTTGTATCCATCTGTACAGTAAGATAATTGATATTTCTAGGAGGGAAAGAGGGATAGATCATAGATAAAATGACATGAAGTATGCTTGATATGTTAATTGAATAAAAATGAGTGTTTCCTTGTGATGGTAAATTGCTATGTTGAACGAAACGAAGAAAAGCATATATGTTTATTGAATATAAACCTCAGCTAGATACCCAGTTTATTCTGTCTTACCAGAAAGAGGCATGCGTTTTTGGATTACTTTACTCCTTGAATGCTGATTACATTTCAGTTTTGTTTTCACACCCCCAGCTAACTTTGTTTTTGAACCATGAATTAATCTGTATTGTTGTTTCTTTCTGTCCATTGCAGCTATCATTGGATAAAAAGGAAGGGAAAACCTGCCCGAAGGGAAGTTGCTCCAATAATCGTATCTAATCATGTATCATATATTGAGCCTATCTTCTATTTTTATGAATTATTTCCCACCATTGTGGCATCTGAGTCTCATGACTCCATACCTTTTGTTGGCACAATCATTAGAGCAATGCAGGTATTTTGTTTTCATGGTCACATTTTATGTATGCGAAGTTTATATTATAAGAAACTATGCTATTCAACCATTTTATGTTTTTTCCCACTTTTTTTGCAGGTCATATATGTTAACAGGTTCTCACAATCATCAAGGAAGCAGGCTGTTAGAGAAATAAAGGTAAAACATTTCTATTTGTTTGCGTATTGTTATTTGATCTGCATCTTAGAATTATCTATGTTCTTTGATTGTTGGTATGTTTGTCAATTGATGTTTATGCTAAAGTGGAAGAGAAGCTAAGAGTTAACTAAGGATTTTACATATTGTAAAATTACATCTGCTTCCAATTTTGGAACTGGATAAAAATATGCAAGAGTTTTTTGAACTAAATGGACTGTACAATAAATATACTGGAATAAAATTTCTACATATAAGTCTGTTATGTTATCAGTTTTATAAACTGTTTGATATTGAAATCTGCTTTTAAGGACCGGAATAACAGAGAAGGGCTTCTTGCGATAGATTTCCTCGAGTACTTTTATTTCCCGAGGGAACGACGACTAACGGCCGGAACCTTATTTCCTTCCAACTCGGTGCATTCATCCCTGGGTACCCAATCCAGCCTATAATTGTACGCTATCCTCATGTGCACTTTGATCAATCTTGGTAGGCAATTTGTTTATGAAGATCCCATCATTTCATTACTGCTGTTTGTCGGCAGAACTTCTCACTCATGCTGTTTTACTTGCATATTTTTAGGGGCAACGTTTCTTTGGGACAGCTTATGTTCAGGATGTTTACTCAATTCCACAACTTCTTCGAGGTATACTTTCCTATGGATTATGTTTTTCTTTACAGTGGTTAATCCACCGTGTTCTTCAGAAACTTATTTTTCTTTAAGTTGTTTAATTTAAACTTTCATTTTAAATCGAACAGGTGGAATATCTTCCTGTCATTTCACCCCTAGATGATAAAGAAACTGCTGTGCATTTTCGTAAAAGGGTGAGCGTTCTTGTTTTGTTTCGTAGTTTTCACACACTTGTCACTGGACTTATATATTTAGTTTTCTTGGATATTTCAATCTTTTAACTTTTGATTGCATTAATTCATACTTTGCAAAATTAAGAAAGTTTTTTTGAGATATTTTGATCCTTCAGATAGGCCCAAAATCTAAGATGATAACAGAGTCTATCTGTAGATTCTTTGTTGGGCCACTCATATTCTCTATGCAATAGGTCCAATTTCTCTGGGCATGAGAGGGTTTATTGGAGAAAAATCAAAATCCCACATCGCTTATAGATATGGTCAATAGAGCTTATAATAAAGCTTTGGCATTCCCTACCTTACAAACTGATTTTCTAGGGTTGAGTTAGGCCTAAAATCTAAGAAACTTTATATGAAAATTTATCCTTGATTTTTTCCACTAATTATCTAACTATTATGTCTGATTTTTTTTCTTGTACCAAAATTAATTTCGGTAAGATTCCAACTAGCACCGATTTGGCGGTGAAAATTTGCAATCATGTAGCACAAGTCTCTGTCTGGGTATCTTGTATCCATCCTATGAAGTGATGGCGAGATTAATAGGGATGTCGCATATACTAATATAGGATTCAGGCTAGGTGGAGTGGAATGGGGAAATGCTTTAAGGACTAGTTATTGGAAAGTGTCTGTCAAACTCAACGTGAAATTCTCCTAGACAACTGTTTAGACTAGATATGGTCAATGATAGTGGATGTTGGGCAAGGCATGCTACTAACAGATAACATTGAGATATGCCTAGATGATGATGCTAAGTTGGATGAGTAGCTGTTGGAATTCAAGTGTGAGTGGTTAGTCCCAAATTGACCCGTATACTCAATGTCTTAAAGTTGGGTTGCGATGTGGTGTCATAGTCCGTTGTTGCTCCCAATGCTCCTTTGACACACCACCCCCCACCACACACACACACATGTGGTTTCACAACCCTGGTTTGACTTGATTGGGGGATTTTTAGTGGATCCAGGGGTAATAGATCCTTGGGTTGAAAGTCTTTTTGACTGCGTGGTGGAATCAGGCAACTTGTCATGTTGGTTGGTAAGTGGTAACAACAGTAGAATTATAGAGATGTGGAAGAATCACACTTGAGGGAGAGCTCAGTTGAATTCAAGTGTGAGTGGTTAGTCATATATAAGAGAGGCAACACGTATGCTCAATGCCTTAAGGTTTTGGATGGAGATATGGTATCAAAGTCGCTTGGTGGTCTAGGTTATTTAGTCTGGTGCTCTTTTGATTCTCCAACAGTGGTCATAGAGGAAAAGATTAGGAATAGTTTTACTTAGGTCATAGTTAGAATAGCAGTCGTGTACCTGTTGAAGGAAATTTGAGTTGAACTCACCTAAATTACGTGAACACTACATTTATTTTACTGTCTTTTTATGATATCTTTTTCATCTTATCTGTTAAGAATGAATGTACTGGATGATTTGTTGAATTTTGTCCTTGCTTGTGAGTAGTTGGCAACTATTTAACAATCACTATATGGATAAGTGCAGGCGAGCCATGCTATTGCAAGTGCATTGAATACTGTCCAAACTGGACATTCTTATGGAGATATAATGCTTCATATGAAAGCCCAAGAAGCAAAACATGTATGCAGTTTTTATTATTTTGTTACAATTATATCTTCATCCTAATTCGTAGTTACTTAATTGCTTTTTGTATTTTTGTTTGCATTTCATTTGTACACATTGATCAAATTTATATGTGCAAATTAAGTTTCAAATGTCCACTTCATCATTAATTTGGAGTATCCAGGTCATTATGCATCTTGGGTAGCCATGCTAGATTGAATAAGGATTAAGGATGGGTGGAGTCAAATTTTATCCAGGATAGCCTAGGCGGGTTGCATGTGGGATAACCAGGGTTCAGCATGATCTGAAATAGCCATAGGCTGCCTGATGAGCATGATAGCGGACCAAGCTTATTTAAGTCATTTGAGATAAGGTTGTCAAAGTATATATAATCTCATTGATAAAAAGAGAACCAGCAGAGATAAAGGGTGGCTGAAATTCATGCACAATCAATGAGTAAAACAGAAACAATGAGATGACCACCAAAGTACGATGTAGTTCCTTAGTTAAGAAGTGTGACAATAGAATAGTGAATGGACAAGTGTTAATGCTGCTGCAGTGTTACCAATGGCAGATTATTGAAGCAAGCAATAAATTCCGCCATAAAAACTGCATTCCAATTGTGGAAACATGGCAGATATAATAGGTGTTGCGGTCTATGGCTTCTAGCACAGAATCCGCTATGCCATGCACCGGCAATTTAACAACACTATACTAGTATAATATCATGTTAGAATTACTACTATAAGGTAACAACTTTGAATTATATTTGCGGTATGATTACAAAAGATTAGGTGCTATTCCATACTCATAACAAGACTTGCAATTCTTATGAAACACGAAAACTAATAATCATGATTATTAGACTCAGACTCATAATCGTAATTTAATAAGGAAGCACGTAATGAAATGTTATGGAATATATAAATCAGTCCTAACCTATAATCTAAGAATTTCTAAATTACTTTGTAAGATACAACCAAAATGTTGTTATGCGTTTCATATTTCTAATTCTAAATTCTAGCACACCAATAACGTCATAATTCTCGCACACTGACCTTTCTTTATTCATCTGCTCAATCCCATGACCATTGACCACTCTTTTAAAGTTTCCAGGCACCAAACCACTCTCCAGACACTCTTGCACATGTTAGATGCTTGCTTTAAGTCTTGTTTCAATTAAATTGATATATTTGTTTGACTCTAACAACGTCCTTAAGGGATGAGGGTGAAGTAGCCATGTAATAATATAAAATACGGTCATCTTATGTATCAGGATTATATTAAACATTTGCCCATCTGTTATGTTGTTGTGCTGACAATTTCAAGTAACTCTTCGTGTATTCAACTTACATTTTTCCATAGATGTTATGATATTTATGCTTTGCCTGTTTTGGTACAATTAGCAATCAATTTTTTTCGTCGCTGACGTTTTAGCTTGTTGACTTTGACAGGAGAACCCCTCGAGTTTTATGGTTGAAATGGCCAAGGTGGAATCAGTGAGTCCCTAAAAACAACTGAGCTTGAATCAATTTTGAAATTCTTCAAATTTTCCATTTAACTTCTTGCCATAATCAAGTCCATGTTAATTTTGCTTCATGCCAGTTTGTTTAAGTGTGATACTTAGGCTAAACATTTCATTCCATTTCTCCCCTAGTATATTCAAATGCCATGGTATCATTATGTTTATGCCAGTCAATGCTAGAGTCAAATTGCTTGCTAGAAGCCTTTGGTGTTGCTCAATGAATTTGCAAATAGCATTGCTTTTCATTTTGCTCATGAGTTTATGTTTATTTTTTCTTGTTTCTGGCCTATCTGGTTATGTAAAATCCAGATACCTAGTGCTATAAAGATCCCTTCATAATGGGGTCCAGGGAAGGGGGAAGGCTGATTGTGGGTCGGTTATAGGCAACTCGACCTTGCACATGCAAGAAGCTGATTCCATTAATTGAACATGTGATCTCTCTGATCTCGCAGTGTTAGAACATGGAAGCAACACCAGCTATTGTGCCAAGGAACATGGAAGCTGATTCCATTAAGTCCTTTTATAGTAGAAGTAGGGATGGAACCAAAAAAACAGTTAGGAATGGGGAAAGTATAAATAACACATCATTTCTCTCTGATTGGTATACCTATATGGTATTGCCAATTTAAATTTGAACATCCTTTCATGGGAATGGCTACCATTAAATCATGATTTCTAATTTGAATGTTTTGTTTTTGTTTGTGATTCGTCTTTTTCTTTTAATTAAATTCTGCTTGTAATATTGGAAAGAATCATAAAGAACCATTTGTATTTCTTTCCAGTTATTTCATATCAGCAGCTTGGAAGCTGTGGACTTATTGGATAAATTCTTGGCTATGAATCCCGATCCCAGGTACTACTGTCACATTCTTGTAAGTTGTAATTAACTTGTGAAAGGTTTGCTCAGTTACACAAGGAAATAAAATTATAATTGATATTTATATCTAGCGATGCTCAATTGATCATTAAATCATTACTAAAACCCGGCCAGTTGGTATGGACAATGCATAATATATGCAAGGTCCGGGGTTCAAACCCCGGCCACCACCAAAAAAAATCATTACTAAAACAATTTCTTAAAAGGTACTATTCTTAAAAAAGAAACAGATTGTATTGATGAAATGTTGACTCCTAACTTGAGATGATTGAGTTAGTTATAATGGAACTGCCTTGTTTGTTGGGGATGATAGTTGAAATTTTTCACAGGAAGTGAAAGTTTAAGGGGTTGCAATGTTCAGCAAATTTGTTACCATCATGTTTTGCAGTTTACCATGTTCCGTCGTTTATTTCTTTTCTAATGTTTCCCTTTGATGCTTTGTTCATTTATGCTCTCATCAGTGACCTCATATGGATCTGATGACAATTTTACCACAAATATGAATGTTCTATTTTTTTTACTGATGACTGCTAGAATTTTTAGTAATACTTCAATTTTATCTTGTCGGAATTGATAAAATTCCCTGTCCTGCTTGCAGCGGCCGTGTTCAATATCGTGGTTTTTTGAGAGGTTTAAGACTGAAGGCTTGTCCACTTTCTGAAAAGGTTAGTTACCAAATAGCTCAACATATCTTAAATATTATGGGATTAAATTTAAATCCATCAAGAATTGATAATCTAAGCCTTAAGTTTTATTCTGAATTCACTAACATTATGTCTGGTACGGAGTACTGCTTATGATAAGTTGCAATCAGTTTTTGTACTCAGTAATCTACATTTTGTACTTAGTTTTTCTACCATTTTTTTCCCTCCCCGTTCTGTCTTTTGATTATCATGTAACTGTATCTTATTTCAGATATTTTCATTCATTGATGTGGAGAAGTATGGGAAAATTACATTCAGACAGGTAACAATTCCCAATTATTTACCCTGGTTCTGTGCTATCTAGAAGTATCCATGCTACATATGACATCCACATTAAACATCACTCATCTAATGCACGTTTGTATGTTGCTTACAGTTCTTGTATGGATCTGCACATGTCATGAAGCATCTAGGGTTCAATCAAACTTGTGAAGCAGCCTTTGCTGAGTGTGGCGGTTCTGTAAAGGGCTACATTGTGGAAGACGAAGTATTCATTATCTATCATACTCCTATTTGCTCTTACTACTTGTGTTGAAATTTTAATTAACACTGACATGTTCTTCCATTTGTTTTTTTTAATTTAGTTACGAGATTACATCCAATCTGCTATCCCCAGCTGGAATGAGGACGAGGTAACCCTTACTAATCGATAATTGCTCTTCTCCCATCTGTTTTTCCTCATCCCCGTCCAAATAGCCGAGCGTGAGTTAACTCACGCAGGTGTATTTTCAGTGCGAATTAACTTACGTAAGCGTATTTTTCAGCTTGAGTTAACTCACGTAGGGTGGGAATGAGCAAAAACAGATGGGAGAAGAGCAATTCTCTTTCTAATCTTTCAAAAAAAAATTCTTACTCCAGCGTTTCTGCCATTAACATTCTTTTCCTCTTGTAGATTGACTCATTAATTCTATACTTGTATAGGTCCATGATTTTTTTGCATTATTTGATGACGATAATGATGGAAGAATTTACAAGGATGAATTTCTTGCATGCTTGAGAAGAAATCCTCTTCTCACAGCCCTTTTTACTCCTCAACCGAAGCACAAGGAATCATGTGGTAATGGAGTGGTAGAGATACTGTGATGGTTGTATTTTACCGTGACTAAAACCTATGGCTTTTCAGGATTTTGGACTAAAACCTAGGATCCCCTGGGATTACATGCACATAGTATAGGATGCAGTGGCCTTATTCTTTTTTTTTTTTTTTTTTTTTCCCTTTATAACATTCACTCATATAAAACATTATGATTTGTTGAAGATCTGTGTTTTCTGCCTTGTTTTAAAAGGGCCAGATTTACACATCTAGATTTTCATTAAACTATTGAGTTTTGGTTCTGGGTGGTCCAAGGTTTGATCAATGTGTTTGTAACTAACATTATTAGTGTATTTTAAAAGAGTGTTTGAATCTAATGGAGAATGATTTGCAGTCTTAAAAAGCATTTTGATGATATTAAAGTGTAATTTATTTTTGGTACTTCTAGTTTATATTGTGTGTAATTCTTGTCATTTAATATTGTTTTGATCTTTCCAAAAAGGCCTAGCAGCGCAGCTTGTTGTCAGTTTGCTTTCTATTTATGTGTAATTAATCATTGATATATAAATCTAACTCGAACCCTCAATGTCTTATTTCTAATAAAAAAAATTACTTTGATGATAAACAGAAGGTGTTTTAAATTTGTTTTCCAACACAAGAATCCCATTTTTGGTATTACTCAACAAATGAAGCAAAAACTACTTAAATATGCTCCAGAACTTGAGACAGGTGCCTCACGCCCTACCAATGTTCTCCTGGGCGCATTGCACCTTGGTCCACCCACCTCACGAATTGGACACTTCCCACGTGCCTCACCCCCTTCCAAGCGTGAGCGCGAGGTAGATTCAGGACTTCAAAAATGTGAGATTTTAAGGCACACATAACAAGTGTTCTCCAATCAAATCGTGTGATGCTCATTAACATACTGATACTGCACTAATTTAAACTTTCAGCAGTATGGCTTTCGGCCATATATAGCATATGTGTGTTACATGCAAAGCATTAATGCTCATAACAAAAGGCTGCATTTTACCCATCTGGATTTTACAGGAAAATGGGTAGTGATAGACTCGACCCGACCCGGTTTGCTCTCTGCTTGCAGAGAACAACATGCAACTATTTTCAAGAAAAGCTCTTCAAAAAAATTCAGAACCATTCACCTATTCAACTACGTTCCATTTTTATTATAACTCTTTTTTTGGGTATAAAAGCAGGTAATATCATCCATACATCGACATAATATAAACATTAGCTATAATTTGAGTCTGATATTTAACTGTTGTAGCTCAATAACTATAGATATAAGTTATAACATATCTACAATATTAAACATACATCATGAACAACGTACTTTAGGATTGTGGAGACGGCCTGTAACATAGTAAGATTGATGTGAGGCGAACTATCCTCGTGACCGGAGTTTTAGCAGAAAAACGATTAAATAGTTAAACAGTCGAGAAATGGGACCTCTCATTGGGATTAATAGGTCCAGCCCTCTTGAGGGTGCCTCCTTCGTTCCTACTTTAGGGTCGGTGGCTTGTGCTTTTTGTTAATCCTGAGAAATTATAAACAATTTCATCGACATACGAAAGAGGGTCCTTAGGACGATCTCTATTAACAGGTAAAATATGTACGAGTGATGAATTTGCCACTGATTAATTTGATTTCATTATAATTGATTTTATGTGCAAAATTAGTTCTTCTCACCCTCTCAGAGTGATCAATTCAAAAGTAAACAATTTAAACAGCCATGAACCAAATAAATTGCTGCAAATTGTAGAAAAAAAACATTTCTTGATAAATCAATAAAAACAAAAATAAATAAAGGTCTCGAATCATCATTCCTGAATAAATAAAATTGACAACATTCAGACATGTCAAATACCCTTCCTAAATCCTAATTAACATGAAAAAAAAAAATTCATGATTTTTTTTTTTTTGCATATGATGTTGCAAGGGTTATGATATTGTACTTATTGGATAGAGTCGATTCCTTCATTGATGGAGTGAGATTTAAAATCAGGAAGTATGAATGATCATCAATTCAAGGGATTTTGGGTGAAAGAGAGATAGATACGACACATTCATATATTAGATGATTTATTATATATATATAAACAATAGTTCTAAACATATTTTTTCATCTTATGAGAGTTAAATTTGTATTTCTTTTTTTTTCTTTCTTGCCTGCATTTCATAAGTAAATGATTGATTGACACCTGTTACTAATTCTCATTTTGAAAGTTGATTCTCAAAAGTGTCATCATTGGCATTTTCCCTTGAATTGGGTCTAGGTCTTGAAGTGGGAGAGCCTTGAGTGGTACAAGTTGTAGCCTCATCCTTCACACAAGTTGCACAATTCCTTAATTTATCATGTTTTGGAGTAAATAATTATTTTCGTCCTTCGATTTCGATATGTTATACTTTGTCACTACAATTCTTGAATGCATTAGCTCTCAAAAAAATATATATTCTTGAATGCATTAATATTGCAAAATGTCCTTAAATGTGTTTTACATTAATTGCGCAAAATTACTACCCATTCGTTCCTTTTTAAATGTCCATTTTGCATATAAGTTTTGTTTTTATTTAACTATCATTTTTAAAGTTCTATGCAATTATTAAATGTTGATTTACCGATATTACTCTTAGTTATTAATTACAGAGAGAAAAATATTTAAGAGTGTGTTTGATTTGCTAAAAAATGAAGGACAGGACAAAACAACTCTAGTTGTCCAGTGTTTGATTTGTAAGACTGTTTCAGGTACAGGACAAACTGAAGGCAAATGACAAGACAAAAACTCATATTTTTGTTCCTCACCAAACCACAACACAACTTTTTGTCCCACATACAAGTTGTCTAAAATACCAAAATAACATTTTGTCCCCCAAAAATCGTATAAAACAACAAATTACTCAATGCCATAAAATTTTTGTCATGTGTTGTTCTGTCTTGTGTTGTATTGTTCTATCTTGTACTGTTCTGTCCAATACTTCTGTTTTGCAAACCAAACACGTAATAACATTTATTTGATTATCGTGATTCGTGTAAAATGTCAAAAAGTACAATTAAAAAGAAACGAAGGTAGTAATAAAACAAACAAACGAAGCTTTTGTATTTTCAATACATTTTCTTATAATAAAAAATACATCTAGACATGATGATATCTTACGCAAAGCGACAAAAATAACCATTTACTTTTGTCAATATAAATCTACTCTCTTTTGAGTATTAACGCTTCAATTCTAAGACAAAAGAGTTATAATAATCTAAAATTCCATAAATAAATAAAAGCTAATCAAAAAAATTTCAACCAAAAATCAAACTCAATTCCAAGACGTCTTAATCAGTGGTTAATTTACCCCCTCGTTTAAATTCAACATTGAGGGCTCCATGATATATACATATTATAAACGAATAAAATACAAAACATGTAACTAAGTTGCTTGGACTCAAGTGGCAAGAAGCTCATTCCAAAGACATATTTGGAGAATCGAGTTCCATTCCCAGAGGAACAACATTAGACCAGTGCGCATGCCTCTATGCACAAGTCAGATTAGTCGCTCATCTTTGATGGATCGGAAACCGACGTGAAAAAAGAAAAAAAAATACAAAACATGTGTGCCCTCCTCCATAAGTCACCATAAAATAATGACGGAAGAATATTCCAAATACTCTTTTTTTGTACAATATTCCAAAGACTTTTCTCCACCCAAACCGGAAAATAAAAATGTGTGTGTGCACGAAATTAAAGGCAGAAATATCAGAGAAAGGGTAACAAGTAAGTAACAACACACTTCGTGCAACTATGTCATCCGATTTTTATTTTAAAGGCATTGAAACAACTCAGCACGCTCAGTGGTCCCCTCCAGACAAGGCATTACGATTCACTGTTCCTTCATTGGATTAATTTCATTATTTGGTTTGTTTACTCTGTTTGCAGTACTGTCAGAACACAACACGTTTCGATAGTAGAGGAAACCTTAGTACTTTTACATAAATGGCATTGTTTGACACGTGACATGACAGCCAATTGCACTTTTCCACAAAATATATCTAGGGCAAATAACATTACACAATAAAGCAATGAGCACTCATCAAAATATAGGTCAAACAAAAATATGGGTCTAATTAAGTCAAATTTTTTTTATCGATAATTAAATTTTAAATTTTGGTTTCGCAAAGTATTTGAAGCCTAAAGACACAAACTAATCTCTCAAGTCATTTTATATACATATAAGTTTTTTTTTTTTTTTTTCAAGTTGTTTGTTGTTTTTGTATGAACACGTGAGGTATATTACTATAGTTGGTGATGTAGTCTTTACATCTGTGGATGTCATCTCTATGTCTCTAGTCGTACGTTCCTTTTTCCGATGAAGGTGTACCGGCAAAGATACTCTAATGACGAAACAAGGAAATATGTATGTAGATTGTGAATATGAGAGTGGATAAACAATATTCATACCTAGGGGTCATAAACCCTCTATTTAATTTATTGAGTGATTAGACTGAGATACGCTCCATGTCGTTGTTATTCTCATTGCAACGATCACTAAGATTGTTACTAGATAAGTGCAGTTTGTTATCATAATAAATATGAGATAGGTGGTGGTGTCAATATGATTTGAATACACTCCATGATCTTTGAAATTGAAGAAGTACAATGATACTTCTAGATTCTTTTGATATATTTTTTTTCTCTGACTGTTTCATTATGTTGTAATGTGGATTTATACAATGATGTTGTATTGCGCACCAAGTATGACTAATTTGGACTTCAATTATCTCTAACTAATATAAAATATACTCGGGAACCAAATATACACACTAATAATTTGTACAATGGATATTTTATATTCTAATACCCCCACTTAGTCGAAACGGGAGGTTGACGAATGTTAAAACTATCTCTGAAATCATCAAATAATTGTAGCGGATGACCTTGGTGAAATGTCAGTTATTTGGTAAAAATTATAATTGTGATTCCCCTTAAAAAATGGTGTCACATATTGCCGTCCTTTCCGCCCACTCTCAAGGCCACCTCTGCTCATCATATTGGTTGTGACTTTATGACTTAAAGCTACAGGTAGGAAGAAGTATTTTAATTAGGGAATCCTTATGAATTAACTCTATAGTTGTTCTTTGTAAAAACAAAAAAAAAAACTCCAAAGTTGTTTGTTATCCTTTTTCCCATATATTCCAACTTAACCTGAATTATAATATAACCATGAAAACTCTATATGTGTGTGTGGAAGTGTGGACCTTGAATGTCTGTTTAGAATTCCTTTAATCCTATAGCAAGGTACAACCATATGACGAATGAAATGTGACAAATGTTTTGACCAACTCCACTAGCTTTATGAGATACATATGTATATCTTGGAATTGTAACCGGTTGAAAGTAAGAGTATCTTCTCTAAGAATGTCCCACTTGCATGGAAGTGGTAAGTTAATTAAGTTTGGATTTAAAAGTTTTACGGAGTTTTATCAAAAAAGATTTGAAATAATTTGACTACTTGAAAACTGTTATGAAACTATTAGAATAAGAAGAACAAGAACAAGATTAAAGAGAAGAAGAGAGAATAGAGAGAGAAGAAAGATGATTATATTATTCTCTTGTGATGTATAATTAGGTTACATATGAGCTCTATTTATAGAGAAATACAATGACTTGGGGAGCAAGCACAATATGGCCCAATAAGCTAACAATATGATCCAATAACCCAATTGTTATATGGACATCCACTTGTAATATTCATAACACTCCCCCTTGGATGTCCATCTCGGATATGTCTCATTAAAACCTTACTAGAGAAAAACCCAGTGGGAAAAAATTCCAGTGAAGGAAAAAGAGTACAACATCCTTTTGTGTTATAATCTGCCTCGTTAAAAACCTTACCAGGAAAACCCAATGGGATAAAACCATGGTTAAGGGAAAAATAGTGCAGAACACATCTTTGTCTCCCCCTCATAAAGACAATTATATATGAGACGAAGAAGTTTAAACAATCTTTTATGCTAGTTACTTAAAATCTTTACTTGACGGTGACTCTGTAGAAATATATGATATATCTCCATACTCTTCTCCAAATTAGCAGCTCTTGTGATATCTTCATATTGAGTTGTTGAAAGAACCTCCTTTTAAAATTAGAAAACCACAAGTTTCTTGTATGTGTGAAATCATAATCCTTAATAAAGAGCATTCTCCACTTCCTTGACGTAGTGCTAACATATTCAAATGATCGGATGATATTGTTGTTTCTCTAAGATACAAATTGTATGTTTGACTTTGCTGCAATATCTGTATTTACTAATATTGACAAAAAAATACCACGATATATATATAATAAGCAAAATGCGTTCGTGTCCTCACCTGACCAATTCAAATTGTTCATGATTTTCTTGAGGACATGATCTTTACTCACATCAAGTGACATCACAATCATTCTAGTACATAATCAATTAGATATGTCCATAAAAACATTTATCTAACAAAATTTAGAATCTCTTCAGGAGTTCTAATATATATACGATTATAACAAATTCATTTCAAATCCTTAAAATGGACAAATGATGTCATCTTTCCAATAGATTTGATAGTACGTTTCGCTCAAATGAAATCCTTCAAGTAGTTTCATATAATACAAATAAATTGTAGCACATTTTCATATAATTTGAGCCTTTCATGTGCTACTGAACTTAATCAAGTATGAAAAAGTTCTTGGATTCACTTCTGGTGAATATGTCTTTTAAAATAAATGGTAGACATTTACCAATTCATTTCAGGTGAACATCTCAAACTCTGTATATATGTAATTTACCATACTAATTCCTTTTTCGCGCGAAAAATCATATATATTCATTTATCTTCACACCTTCAAATGTGCAGACTACAAGTCCAAACAAAGTCTGCTTCATGAAACGAGTTTGATTTCAGTAGAATTGTCTCTTTTCATTCTGTAGATATTTTCTTTATCTATAATCTTTAGTCGACTTTAACACATGATCCTCATTATTACTTATCACATAGCGCTATATTATATGCAAAAACACATCAACGTTGACTTCATTTCGGTTCCATCTCATTCCATTGAGATCTTGTATTCATGACATAATTTACCAATATTTTATAAGTTTCAGGTACCTGATTAGTTCTTCTGGAACTGAAAAATCAATTATGTCAGAAAACTCTTTTAGAGTTTCTATATCCTCGTTTTGGGTTATCTTTCCTTTAAACTCCTTTTCTTATTCAAAGCCTTTTATATTTGGAACCAATTGATCTATCATGCTTCAGGCATGATGAAGACTCATTTGCAATATTAGATTATCCGATATGGACATCTATTTCGATTGGAGCATACATTAGCAGCTAATAAGATTTGTTTACCTTTGCAAATGAATTATATCTTGAGGATCAAGAAGAGACAATAATATTTCCTTTCAAATAATTTATTTGAACTTCAGGTTCACAATTTTTAGCTGCTTACCATCTCCCCCTAATATTGGGAAAACCAAACCATCAATTGATAATCAGCCTACTAGGCTGTAAACAAGTTGGCTCAATACAATTAAAGATATATGGAGATTTATATCAAATACATTTTCCCAATATTCTTTCAAGATTTATCAAAATGCATTATATTGGAGCAATTGTGACATACACAACACATCCAAAAATTCACTTGGATGAAAAATATCAGGTTGTTAACCTTAAACCAATGATAAATTAAGGGGAGAACTTACATATAGTAATGTGTTGGCTTGATGCATATCAATATCTCAATATACAAAATTATTGATTTCCAAAATTGAGTCTATAAGGCATGATCTCATAACCAAAACAGAGTATATAAGGTATGTTCTGATAAGTATCAATCATACAATTAACTTTAGACGTCTAAAGAATGGATCTTCCAGTCCATTTTATTAGCATATGCTTATTCAATATCAATTTCAATTGAAAAATGATACTTATCAAATGATTTCTGAAAATTTCTGAAAATAAACTTTTAGTCAAATTTGTTGAGAAAATAATCTCACAAACTTCTGGGTTTGAATATACATGTGATCATTTAGTTGATGCATCGATTCAAATCATATAATATCCAAGTGATTCACATGATCAATGTATTAATTTAAATAACACCTTATATAGGCGAGAGACTCATTCTTTTAAATTGTCAACTCTATCTGGGAACTATTAACACACAATAGTTATTAGATTGAAGAATCTTCTGGCTCTTCAATATATATCCTTTTTTTTTCCAAATAATTTATGCATCATAATAGATCCGGGATAACCCAACCGGTCTTGCCATCGATTTGTAAACTTATGGTTTACAATAATATGTGCTTTCATTGCACTAATAATATAATATGTAAACTTCAGGTTTATAATAATATTTGATTCATTTGTTCTAATCCATTTGAAATTTGAAACATGATTTGTAAACTTATGGTTTACGATATTATGTGCTTCCATTGCACAAATAATATAATATGTAAACTTCAGGTTTACAATAATATGTGTTTCCATTGCACTAATATAAGTGTATTATAAATAAGAGACAAAATAAAATTTTCACTACACTTATTTTCTCCAAAGTATATCTCGTAATATAGAGATTTTTAACATTAAAATTTTATGAGAATGCAATCTCAATGTGTAATGTAACAATGAATTAGCTCTTTTGGGAGCCTTCAATAATTTATTTATTTTGAAGTGCAATGCTAACATTGATTTCTTGCATCATAAATTATGAAATATACTTTTGACTCCCCCAAAATGCATGATTGAAACCACTTTATAGTAGAAAATTTAATAACAATAAATTCAACTATCATAATCATGCTATAAATCAAATATTTAATTTCAAATGAAATAAACTTGAATCTTATATATACGAGAGAAAAATTCATGTCAATATTGATTCACTACATGTGAATATAAATAATTTACCCATATATTGTAGAATCAATATTTCTCAAAATTAAAGAATCAAACCTTTGTATAATGTACTACCAAATTGAATCACAAAAGTTGAGATTCATTATTAAAATACAACAAATCTTCCACAAATATATATCATAACCAAATATATATCATAACCAATTATATAGCATTTCTTTATTTATTTATTTTATAACTAAATACAAAGTTTATACACAAAAATTATGTGAATCAATTTTAATTTCAAACTAGAAATTAAAAGGTAGGATATAAATGTTTTGCCAAATAAAAATATATTTTCACAACAAATAAATTCAATTAATCAAATTCAATTCGATGCTAACAACATATTTGCATTTGTTGTTACAATGATCAAATAACCATACTCAATAATTCAAAACAAATATTTGTATTCACGACATTTATGTGCATATCGATAATGGATCATAAATAAGTTTAAATCAAAATCCACACAAAAATTTCCCAAATTACATGAAAGCACAACCATAAAAATAAAATATTTATTTGTCATCAAAAGAAAACACAAATATTGAATAGAACAAATAGATGTACATATCTCCTTATAAGAAACTTCAGTTTTTCGAAAGTATAGAAAATTTTCTACACCAAAAAAAATATTTGGCCTACTATAATTTAGAAAAGAGTCTATATAGTATATGAGCCGAAATTCAAGAACTTAAAACATGATAATTTAGTTGCCAAACACAATTTTGGTGGTTGAGAAATTGAAATTGCCAAAATCGCATGGGATCAAAATTTTCTATCGTGAAGTCAATTTGCTTCTAAAAATAATGATTTTATCCAATTTTTATTTCAAAACAAAAAAATTGTGACAATCCACTAAAACAAAATACATGATTCTAATTGGTGTCTATCAATCAAATTGACAATTAATCCATAACAAACAAGAGCCATAAAGTCAGACAAAAAAAACGGAATTAATTACATTATCTTTTTGAATTAGTTTCTTATTTTGGAAAAGTAAAAATATATAGAATTTAGAAAATAATTTTTGGATCAAATTTACAAATAAAAGATAATTGATATAATTTGAATCCTTAATTTTTTTGTAAGAAAATAATTAGATCTTTAATTTAATATTATATTTGAAACAAACTCAAACGTAAAGATATGTTTCAAATCAATAATAATAATAATAATATATATATATATATATATATATATATATATATATATATATATATATATATATTTGGAAATAATCTACAATTAAAGGAAACAATCTCAATCAAATAGAGATTTTTAAAATTAAACCAAAAAGATAAATAATAATTAAATCAAGGGATAATTTCAACTGAATCTTAAATCAATAAAACATGGAAATTTGGTGAAAAAAAAACACACCAATTCACAAAAGAAAATGAGTTTTTTCAAGAACTTTTTCATGAACTACTCACAATCAAATCAATTATTTGTGCAATCCATGCATCACTATTGAATTCTTCAGGAATTCATGGAGAATAAAATTGGTTGATTTTTAAGTTTTTTGTACGATCCTTCATAGATGTATCACTACTGAATTCTTCAGGAATTCATGGAGGATAAAGATTTGATTTTTAAGTTCTTTAAGAACTATGCAATAAATTTAAACCATAAAATAATTATCCAAGCAATCCTTCCTTCATAGATTAACATTTTTGAATTCTTCAGGAATTCAAAGAGAAAATATTAAGTTCTTCAGGAACTACGCTGTTGAATTCTTCAGGAATTCAAAGAGAATATATAATATTTAGTTCTTTAGGAACTACAGTTTTGAATTATTCATGAATTCACAAAGAATATTAGTGAGTTCTTCATGAACCACACTTTTGAATTCTTCCAAAATTCACATATAGTAATATTGACTTCTTCAGGAACCATATAATAGATCTCTTTGATTTTATAATACGAGATCAATCCTTATGCAATACTTCAGGAATGCATATGGAATAAATAAACACAATAATATAATACAATTCACATAATAGTGGTTCAATGTATCTCTAAGAAACTGATTCCAATTGATTGAATTATAATAGTATAGTCTATAATCATCGATATGAAAATTAAAACTTATTTTCATATAAATAGATTAAAAAGAATTACATACCTCAGTTGGTTAGAGTCTCGTGCTGATAACGTGTTATGAAACTATTAGAATAAGAAGAACAAGAACAAGATTAGAAGAACAAGAACAAGATTAAAGAGAAGAAGAGAGAATAGAGAGAGAAGAAAGATGATTATATTATTCTCTTGTGATGTATAATTAGGTTACATATGAGCTCTATTTATAGAGAAATACAATGACTTGGGGAACAAGCACAATATGGCCCAATAAGCTAACAATATGATCCAATAACCCAATTGTTATATGGACATCCACTTGTAATATTCATAACAAAAACAAGCTTGAACAATCACAACAATTACAAAAAGATAAATCTATGTGCTAATGAGATCTATATACTAATAAGAAAATCCATGTCCCTTGAATTTATCAGTTTGCCCCTATAAGGGGCAATTTGGTAATCTACTAATTGGTTGAGTTTTTTTTTAACAATGGCCTATGAATTTCCATTTTTGCCCCTAACCAATTTTTTTAATTATTTTCTAATTTTTATATTTTTAATAACTTTTAATTATTTTCCAATTTTTATATTTTTAACTATTTTTCAATTTTTTCTCCCAAATTCAGTTGCTTCTACATTGCCGTTGTGGGAGATTAATGTATCGTTTCACCCGACTTTTTTCAAATTTCTCTACATTTTTAAGGAGAAGTTAGACCAAACACAATATCAATTAAGTACTTACTAAAAACAGAACTTTTTTTGAACGCATAAAATTGAATGGAATGAGCTTTGACCAGAAGCTGTTGAATGTTACTTTAAAAAACTACTTCTCGACAATTTATTTCACAAACACCTCTTTTCAACTCACGCTGGGAACCTTTTCTTTATTTTTTAATATTATATTTCAATATGTTTTTTTCTTCCAATTTAACTTTCTTTTTTTCAACCGTTCCATTTAATTTTTTAAAGAGGTTCAATATAATTTTATCTTTTTTTCAAAGAAATTTTATTATCTTCTTATCACTTATATATTTAATTTGAATGTCGTTTAATCATCACAACCTCATCAATATTTTTATTCACGCTGTCATTTAATGATTCCAAATATTTTTATTTCCTTTCTTCAACATCGCGAATATACACACACACATTAATGTTTAGAGTAATATTTTATGTTCGTCTGTCTGTTTTTTTGTTACGATAATGCATATAATTTTTTTAGTGTTGCTTGGTTGAGTGCCACCTCACCAAAATTTTTTTTAACTATTTTCCAATTTTTATATTTTTAAAAACTTTTAACTATTTTACAATTTTTTATTTATAACTATTTTCCGATTTTTTTCCCAAATTCAGTTGCTTTTACACTGCCGTTGTGGGTGAATAAGATACCGTTTGACCCGGGTTTTTTTCAACTTCTCTACATTTTTAAGGAGAAGTTAAGCCAAATACAATATCAATTAAGTACTTACTAAAAAATGTACTTTTTTTAATGCATAAAATTGAATGGAATGAGCTTTGGCCAAAAGTTGTTGAATGCTACTTCCAAAAAATATTTCTCGACAATTTATTTCACAAGTATCTCTCTTCAATTCACGTTGGGAACCTTTTCTTTTATTTTTTAATATTATATTTCAATACGTTTTTTTCTTCCATTTAATTTTTTTTAACCGTTGCATTTAAATTTTTTTAAGGAGGTCCCATTTAAATTTGTTACCTTTTTTTCAACGGAATTTTATTATCTTTTTATCATTTATATATTTAATTTCAATATCGTTTAATCATCACAACCTCGCAAATATTTTTATTCACACTGTCATTTAATGATACCAAATATTTTTATTTTCTTTCTTCAACCTCACAAATACACACACACGCACATTAGTGTTTAGAGTAATACTTTATGTGTGTCTGGTTTTTTGTTACGCTAATGCGTATAATTTTTTTTGGCGTTGCATAATGCGTATGAAGTCAAAGTGCTCATAAAATGATGACGTCATCAGAAGCAAGTTGATCAGAAGCTGAAGATCACCAGTAGCTCTAGTTCATCAGGAGATGCAAGACTTAAAACTTTAAAGGATGTTCAATGGATTTAATCTCGTCTAAGCATTGCAGAAGACTGAAAGAGTGAAGCAACAACTATTTTGAAAGGATTTGAAGGCATTGGATGCTTGTTCTTTGAAGAGCGTTGACAAAGTACAATTGTACGAAGTGTACAACCACTATCTCCACTACTCAGTTTGTGTCTCTACTACAAGACAAGGATAACAGCTCCGCCTGCAATAATGTTCCTACATACTGGGAATGGATTTGAAATTGATCCTTCAGAGGACAATAACCATATCAGAAAAAAGATCATTGGTGATTGATCAAAGCTTCAAACGACTCTATTTTGATGTGCTGGCAATTCACAACGTCTCTTTCACACCTCTATATAAAGAAGTGAAGACTTAGATATTGGCAAGGACTCAACAACAATTTATTAGTGCCAAAACTCTGCTGAAATTGTTCTGCATTCAAAGTTTACTTAGAATTTCTTATCAAAGCTCATATCTTAGAAATTCTAGAGTCTTAAGAGTCTGTATCTGATTTGTATTGTTCAACCTCAAACATTTTTCTTTGTAATTCTGTTTGAATTAAGAAGTCTTTTGCAGTTGTGCTTGAGCATTAGAAGTCTTTTGATTGTGTTTAGGAGCATAGGAAGTCTCTTGCAGTTGTGCTTGAGCATTTAAAGTCTCTTGCTAAGTTTAGCAGTGAGCAGTTGTAATCAGATATTACATTTTAGTGAACTCTCCTTAACAGTGCAAGGGGGACATGACTACTTCCGGTTTGTGGAAGGAACCTGTATAATTGCTTTGTGTCTTTCTTCTCTCTCTCTCTCTCTCTCTGTTTTATCCGCTGCTACTTAGTTCTGGAAATCACTTTAGAAGCAAAACTCTATTTGCTTCTGATCAGTGTTTTCAGTTTAGGAGAAAACGAAGAAAAAGCTAACACAATTCAACCCCCCCCCCTCTCTCTCTCTCTATTTTGCACCTTTATATTGTAACAAACTATGCATATCTTTTTCTTATTAAAAAAACTAAACATATATGTTTCCATGATACCAACAAATATAATATCATATAATATAAATTCCAACATTTATAATAGTAATTTTTTTTAAGAAATCATCGGGCTTCTTCATGAGATTGTCAAGACAATGCCAATTGGGGCTAGAAAGAAACTGTGTATGAACATTGTGTTCAAAGATAAAAGATATTATTTTATAATTTGTCAGCATAAGATGATAGGATTTTGTATAAGTTTGATAATGACCTAAAAGATGTCTTTCCTTATGCAGTGAGAATATAGTTGATATAACACTATGGGAAAAATATTACGTAGCTTTATCATTTACCATCTATTTACCTTGAGTTCTTTGCTTCCATTTTATAGTCAATGGCAACCCAAATATATATAACAATTGGTCAGGTTCGAGGCTGCTCATCAACCTACATTATCCGGTTGTTGAGAAGTTTAAGACTTAGTAAGTTTGCATTATGATTTCACAATACGGTGTTAGAGTAAATTATTATTTCAAAATCTGATTTGATTGTTTTTTGACCATGTTTCTTGAATTGTTGTCGTGACCTTAACACTTCTCAAGCTCAGAGTCAAAGCATCAGTCAGAACTTAAGTCAGAGTTCGGCTTCTTCTCAATGTACTTCATACAATGATTTTTTCAATCTGTCTCAGGTTAGGTCAATTGTTGAATTTATAAACTTAGTCAAGGTCTGCTTTTTTTATGCAAAAAACATGCTTTGAATTTTTTTACGCATAAATTAAAAATACATATTGCATTATTCTTTATTTCATGTGCATAAATTGTGTCAGGATACATATTGCATCACTATTTGGAAAGCAACTAAATTCAATCCTAACCAGTTCGTAGACATCAATGTCAAATGGTGCTAGCTATAGATGCACATGCGGGAGCGATGCTTAATTTCCATAATTTGTTTCAACAATTTTAATTGGTTAACGGGTTCATATAATGCACATGAATGCATTTATCTAGCCTTTTTAGGAAGATAATAGGAAGATAAATTAGAAGTCATGATACAATTTTTTTAGCTTAAAATCAATTATGCTACCTTTATTTTATAAATTATATATAACTATATTCGCATACGTCTTATCCATGTTAATATGAATTAGACTAATATTGTTGTTATTTTCCTGTTTAGCATTTCCCAAACGAGGTGTCAAGAACAATTCTAAAAGAAAAGCGCAAAACAATCACTCTCATTGATGACCAGACACGGAGAAAATATAAGTACCGCCTCATTACGGCCGAAAGAGAAAGCTATGAAAAATATTTGGGCGGCAGTGGTTCAATTTCTGCAAAGAACCTGTGATGGAAGAAGGTGGTAAGCTCATCTTTGATTTCGAAAAGTCACCGAAGAACTTGCATGTTTGAGTTGTTCCAAAGTAGATCTTTGTTGCTGAACTATTTGAACTTATACTATTTTGACGCATTGTTTTGGACTGTAATCGTAAATTATCTTGACTTTGGGATGCCGTTTGTTCTTTTCATTTTGTCTGATATAAATATTGGCAAAAATCCCTTTTTGGTTAGTCTATGACACTAGCAGTCTTTTTTATAAACCTAACTATTATGTAACGTTAATCTGCACATTGTTGGTTCCTTCATTGATTACAATTAGTATCAAGTTAATTATAACGTTGTTTTCCTAATCTCTTGAACAAAATAAAACATGTTCTTTTCCTACAACAAATCTTTACAATGCTTTGGTAAATGTTTTAGAAATGTATAAGTATCAAGGACATTTCGAAAAGGAACAGGGAAAAAATCACACTCATCGACAAACAAACTCAAAAAAGGTATAAGTGTCGCTTGATAACGGCAAAGAGAGCAAGTTACGAAAAATACTTAGGGGTCAATGGTTCAACTTTTGCCGAGAACATATGTTAGAGGTAGGTGATAAGCTAATTTTTAATCCTATATATTATGTCAATTCCTATATATTAAACAGATTATATGATCTCTAAATCAGCCTATACTAGTACTTTCATGCAATTGTTTTCATCCTATATATTATGTCAATTCCTAATCTCATAAACAGATTATATGATCTCTAAATCAGCCTATACATATTTTATGATGAATCACAATGTTCCGTCGTTTTAACATCTTTTCTTTCGAAGAATTAGGTTAAAATTAGAGCTGACATTTTGCATAAATTAAATATAGGGTTAATATAGTAAAGTCACGCGAAAAAATAGGTTAAATCTAGGGTTAACATTGCGTCACAGGTTAACATTTAGAAATAAGAGATGACATTTTGCATAAATTAAATCTAGGGTTAATATAGTAAAGTCACACGAAAAAATTAGGTTAAATCTAGGGTTAATATTGCGTCACGGGTTAACATTTAGAAATAAGAGATGCCATTTTGCATAAATTAAATCTAGGGTTAATATAATTTGTTTAGTAAAATTAAAGAGAAAAATTAGGAGCGATTTGTTTATTTTGATTTTCCTAACAATTAACGTTAACATTTTAATTAAATTAAACAGGGTTAATTAAATAGGGTTAATACAGTAAAATTAAACAAACAAGTTAGGTTAAATCTAGGGCAAAATTTTGCGTTCGGGTTAACTTTAAGAAATAAAATAGGTTAAGTATAGCAAGACGGGTTAACATTTATAAGTAAGAGATTAAGTTAAGTATATCGAGACGGGTTAACGGTTATTCCTTTCCAAAAAAATAGCATATAATTGAGAACATAATTTTATTTTACTTTAGATAAACATTAAATGCAAAAGTGTAGAGCGAAAAATTAGGTTAAAATTAGAGATGACATTTTGCATAAATGAAATCTAGGGTTAATATAGTAAAGTCACGCAAAAAAATAGGTTAAATATAGGGTTAATATTGCGTCACGAGTTAACATTTAAAAATAAGAGATGACATTTTGCATAAATTAAATCTAGTGTTATTATATAGTAAAGTCACACGAAAAAATTAGGTCAAATTCTCACCAGCTATACTATAAAGAATTGAAATTGTGAATTTTTCTAAGTATCTTCCGCAGCAAGCCCCAATAGTTCTCGTGCTATTGAACTTCGAAAGTAAGCCAACCCTATGTTGTTAATGGTTTGAATAATTCTGCAAACTAAAACAAACAAAAGTTTTGGACTTTTTGGAAAAGAAAAAATTATGCAATTCAAGTAAAAACAACGAGGCTAATCGCGAGTTTGCAATCAATAAAACTAAAAGAATTATGAGATGGAGTGACTTTTTAAAATAAATGGTTGAAAATAAATTTATGAATTTCCTCCCATTCAATGCATATTTAACGTGTGAGTTTGACGCGTATGTCTAAGTTGTTAATAATATGCAACTGCTCAATTTTTTGTAAACAAAAAAAACAAATTTCTTCCTTTTCTATATTTGTTATCGATTTTGAAGGATTATATATCATAAATAACCATGTAATATGTTAAATTAGAGTCATTAAGAAATTGATAGGGGCACATTAGTAAATTTGTTTGACATTGATCTTAATACTAGATATTGAACTTTTTTCGTTAATAATATCCAACTGCTTTACTTTTTGTGAAAAAAAATCTTTTTTTTTTGTTTGTTATCGATTTTTAAGGATCATGTATTGCAAATGATCATGTAACCCGTTAAAAATTAGGGTCATTTAGAAACTAACCAAAAACACATTAATAATTTTTTTTTTAATAATCTAGTGACTATAATTCATTTTGTGAATAAGTAGGTTGTCCGGGATTTGAACCTCATTCTCTACATATAATAATGTATTGTCTTTACCAACTGATCTATAATCGTGGGACCATTAGTAGATTTGTTACACATAAATTTTAATATAGTAGTAGTATATCAAATTTTAGTGAATTAGTCAGCTTCTTCAAAAAATACAGTAAAGATATAAACTCTAATTCACAAAAGAAAATAATTGGTAGTAAATTTTATGTAGTAAAAGTTACTTTTTGGTATTTCAATAAGTCAAATATACAATTTTCAATATAAAATTTTTATTTTTAATTTCTAAACAAATGCCTAAAGACATTTGTTAGCATTTCTCTTTAAAAAATACTCCTTCCCTCCTTATATCTAAGCCTCTTTTGTATTTCTCGCATTTTTAAAAAAAAGTTGTTAATGCAATTAATGTGTCTATTTTGTGTGTTAATATTACTAAATTGTCCTTTGTTTGTATGTGTATTAAATTTGACTTTTCATATTTCAAGACAAGTTAGTAATATTAATTAGGGGTATCTTTAGGAAAAAAATAATAAATGCATCTAGTAATTTGGAAAGGGTTTAGATTTAGGGACAAAAATAAAATCAAATGGATGTTTAGATATAAGGACGGAGGGAGTATTAGAATACTAATGAGTGTCCTTGAAACAAAAAGTTCTGTAATTATTCTTAATACAAAAGTAAAAATTTGTATTCTCAAGAAAAAATTATATTAATAGATTCCTTAACCATCGCGCTTAAACATTTGTTAACAAAACCTTAAAAAATAGGAAAATGTTAACAAATGCCCTAAGGGCATTGTTTAAGCATTTAAAATTAGCAATTTTTGCATTTTTGTACTGTTATAACTTCAACAAATATTTGACTTATATTTTCAAAGCATACTTTCTTTTTATGGGTTCCTTAAACAATGCCTTTAGGACATTTGTTAACAAGACCTTAAAAAATACTCCTTCCGTTCCTTTTTAAGTGTCACTTTTGGAGAAATTTTTGTTTCAATTTAACCGTCACTTTCAAAGTTCAATGCAACTTTAAATGTTGTTTTATCAATATTACCCTTAGTTATTTATTGCGGAGAGAGAAATATATGAAATGAGATATTAAATGAATAATGATATTATAGTAAAAGTATCAATTATTGTATCAAAAACAGTAACATTTATTGATTGTCTTAATTTGTGCAAAATACTCCCTCCGGTCCTATTTATAAGATAATTTTGGGTCAACAAAAGTTGATGTATCTAGTTAAAAATTCAGTCCAAATACATTCACTTTTGTTGACCTAAATTTCTCTTATAAATAAGACCGGAGGTAGTATCGCAAAGTGATAATTAAAAAAGAACGAAGGTAGTATTATATACTCGAAAATAGGAAAGGATTACCCATCAAATAGTACAAAAGGAATCTCGATGATACATAAAAGACAAGGTGCTTCGTTTACGATTTCTGATTGGTTACTTCACGTACGTTGTTGTACGGAAGACAGTGACGTGTTTCTAACATTGTACCATTTCCTTTGATTTTGCCGCACATTTCATGCTCTTAAAATCTTTCATTTTTTCGATTTTTTGTTTCTTCATGTTTTCAAAGGTTCTTCCTTATAAAAAAAAAAAAAAAGTAAATAGTCTATTTCTCTCGTGAAATTGTAGGTTTCGTCAATTACCCTTTTGAAATTAACAAAACTTCAATTAGCCACCTGAAATTGCATAACGTTAATCAATTTACCCAATTCGTCAAATTTTTCTGTTAACTGTTTACGGATATGATCAAATACCCCCTGAAATTTTGCACTTATGTGCAAAATGCCCCCTAAACTTGAAAATTTATATTTTTTTTCTCTGACTTAAAAGATATTAAAGGCAAACAATTAACAATTATTGATCATATAAATCATTATGGAATGTATGTTTATGCAGCTATTGGTCATATAAATCTTTATGGAAGGTATGTTACTCTCATGTGTTTTAAATATATACATACATAGAAGACTTTTTTTTTACACAGGCTGATAATTATGTTAGAGTATGCAGTCATAAAGTACACAAGTCTTTGATAATTGTGTGTCCATAAAGAAAATTCATAGGTTAATATCTGCAGAAGGAAGAAGAAACAAGACTTAGGTTTGTGAATTTGCAACTTAATTAATGATATAATTTTTATAATGCAGGAAATGTCATATCTATTAGCTGCAACATGTTAAATAGATTATGTCATAGACCTTCTGCATGAAGTCGGTATATCACATTGTATTACAAAGTTATGTGATAGATATCAATTTTCTGCTGCTATGACATTCTTGTCTTGGTTTATTTCAACAGCTTGATATCTTTTTAATGATTGATTTTTAGTTTTGCATTCTTTGTAAAAAATTTATCTTGCTCCTTGTTAATAAATATGAAATATGAATGAAAAGGCTGCACATGACAAAACCATGATTTCTTTAGCATATATTCATTCATTTTCTTATGAATAGAATATTTATGACAATAGGTACAATATACTACTTGAAGAACTAAATTTTTAAGTTTAGGGGGCATTTTGCACATAAGTGCAAAATTTCAGGGGTGTATTTGATCATAACCGTAAACAGTTAACAGAAAAATTTGACGGAGAGGTAAATTGATTAACGTTATGCAATTTCAGGGGGTAATTGAAGTTTTGTTAATTTCAGAGGAGTAATTGACGAAACTTACAATTTCAAGGGGAAAATTGACTATTTACTCAAAAAAAAAAAAAAGTATACAAAGGTTCTTAATTGTTTAATTAAACCTTCCAAGTGGAGGAGTCTTAACTTAATATTAAGACTTGTTGAATACTAAAAACCCAATAAGACTTAATAACATCAAATGAAAAACGATTTTTGTAAAACTATATGATAACTTTTGAAATTTAATAAGAGTTAAAACCCAATAGCTACATTTCTTTGTTTATCTTTGTTTGTTCCATAATTTATGGTAAAAATGGTTGTTCAAATAACATATTTCACATGATTAGATACTTCTACTATGGAAAAAAAAATTAGTACTTATGAGTTATAAATATGTCTTTTGCTAATCCCTCTCCTTATGAGTGGGATTATAACCCAATATATGTTAGTTGGAGCATATACATGTTGAACCAAAAATCTTTTTGATGAATGTTTTAATGATAACAAATTTTATGGAATAAACACTAAGTTTTATGAATGGTGATCTACTGATGTTTGCACTTAAGTCTTTTCAGAGAAGTAGACAAGAAATAAGTCTTTTACAAGTGCATATATATATTCAATGAAAGAATACCAAAACAGTAGCATCACAAGCTCAAAGAAGATATAGAAAAATATTGTTTGAATCAAATGAGTGTTGATTGAAGATTCAACAAGAAGATGTATTTTATGATCAATTGACTCATCCTCATCACCACATGGTTTTCAACAAAGCATTAAAAGATTTGAGGAATAAAGGGTTAATATTTGAAAGACACTTAATGAACAAGAAACATTGTGTGGAATCACTAAGAGGAATTATGAGAAGAATTGTATCATCAAACAATTCAAGGTTAATTAACCAAGAAGATATTGTCTTCTTATATAGAAGAGAACATTATCAACTTTGATGAAAAGAAGGTTCTCATGATGAAGATGATTATTACACTCGAAATTATTCTCATCGAAATAATTAGAATCAACTTTGAAGAGAAACCAACCGATGAATAAATTATTCATTAAGTCATTCATTAATTGGAGAACTATCAAGGAAGACAAATCATGATCATATGCATGAAGATTCTATCATAAAAGACTTAGGATGATCCAAGAATCTTCCATCATTTTTCAAGATATAATTTGGGAGAATAGAAATCAATAAAAGGAATTTTTACTTTGAGAAAGGTTTCTCATGTTCTTACAAAAGAACATTTCGGTCATAAAAAGTGAAGAGAACATCCTCACTTTATGTTTTAAAAGATAACACATATTTACATTTATTATCTTGTTATCTACTAATGTGTTTTGTGAGAATGTTTCAGTGAGAATGTTTTCGAGAACGTTCTGACCTCGCAAAGATAACAAAGCATCTTCAACAAAGCAAATGACAAAAATGATCTTTTGATAAATGTCAAGAATGTGCATAATCAAAGATCAGGAATAATTGCTATTCTCTTTGTCTCATCAAAAGAAGGATCAATGATCATAAAAATCAAGATCCTTAAAGGCAAGAAATCAAGACAAATCAAAGTATTATGACACATAGGCCATGATAGCAAAAGAACAAAGATTTCATCATAATGGCCTTAAAAGAGTGAAAATATTCATTAAAGAAATATCTCAAAGTTGTTCCTTGTGGAAAAAGCATATGACATCATCATATAGCATCAAGATGACATTAACCCATCTTCTCAAGTGGCTAGCAAGCTTCTACAACAATATTACAGCTGATAACAACTTGCAAAACGTGTTCCTTCTTTGTACAAGTCTGGCTGGTACAGAGAGAACGTTCTGGGTATGAAAAACCATCAAAGAAAGATCTCAAAGTTGTGCCTTAGGATATGACATCATCTTATGACATCATGCAATGACATCAAGCTTGCATCATCTTAAGTGGCCTCCAAGTCTTCTACAATCAGGCATACAACTCATTACATCTTGCAAAAACGTGTTGCTTTGTGCCCAAGTTATGGCTGGAACAGAGAGACCGTTCTCGGTGAACAGTTTCATGCTTTCTCTCCAAGCATCAAATGGAGCCAATTTATTTTGAATTTGAATTGAGCTCCAACAGCTCTTTTTTGACTTGTTCTCCAAGGATACATCTCCTATAAATAGAGGACGTCCATGAAGGTAAAAAGCAAGAGTATTGATATACAAAAGCTTTGACATCTCTCTCTCAAAGCTAAAGAAATCATTCTCTTCATCAATCTCTTCAACATCTCTTTCGACAATCACAAAGCAAACTCCATAATCTTTCACTATATTTATCATCTTTATCTCTCATTGAGAACATCTTTATGAGTTTGTATTTGTACAAGGATAGTTTTTTTGAGACGCTAGATCCAAACAACATCTTTCTCATTTTCGTTTGAGACATTAGATCCAAACAATCATCTTACAAAAAGATAACTAGATCTCAAGTCTATTGAGCTTAATAGTTTGAGATAGGAAGAGTTCCAACCTTTCTTGTGCGAAAGCAAAGAATTGTAGAAGCCTGCTGAGGTTGATAATACAGGGGTTACGGACTGATCTGGTGTGATCAAGACCTTATAGTGTTGGTTAGAAGTTTCTACCAACTGAATACTATAGTGGATAATCTCACACGAAGTGTGGGGACTGGAAGTAGCCGGGTTTGGTGAACCAGGATAACTCTCATGTGTTATTCTTCTTTCTCTCTCCCTCTCTCTATCTTTTACTTTTACACAATATGCACACACTATCACACGCATTAATATTTATTTATCTCTAAGATATACTCGTCCTAATTAATCACAATCAAATTAATCCAGAGTTCTCTGGTCCTTAAATAAACATTAATATTGTTTTATCATTCAGATTAATAATTAATTATAACTGCTTTATATTTATCCAGAGTTCTCTGGTCCTTAATTAACCATAAGATTATCTTATCATTCAGTTTAAATAATTAATTATATAATTATTATCAAGAACATTCTGGTCCTTAGTAGAATTGCTTAATTATTTAAACCTTACTTTATCCAAAACATTCTGGTCTTTGATAAAACAATTGTTTAAATATCTAAATATTTTATAATCTTCTTTCATCTAACATTTACCAAGAATTTTCTTGAGTACATAAACTTGTTAAGTTTCAGGATTAAATTTAAAAAGGGTCACAATTCAAACCCCCCCTTTCTTGTGACTATTTCTTCCACTTCAATACAATGATGCGTACTTCACTTATTTAACATCAAACTAAATATCCAATTGTGCAGAGAAAATATTGGGAGTTTATAGAGAATGATAGCTATGTGCGCACTTTTTTTTCCACAAAATAAAAATATTTAATACAGGAGGAATAAGATTATTTAAAAATAAATCTTAGGTATTTTTAGTTTTAACCTTCCCACTCTCTTGAGGGCGATCCTTATGACCTGTTTGGTTTGGCGGCGGGAAAGCCGAACTCGTGGTTTAAGGAGCAACTTTCGTGGAAGTAGAGAAGCTTGCTTTCCTAGCTTTTGATGTAGTATTTTTGCATCAAACAATTGTAAGTATTTATATCGTCTCCTCAGCGACTAGTGCGATATCACGGACCGTTCGACACCAAATATCATTCTAAGTTAAATGATAATTCGTTGTTTGTTTTAATAACTAAATTGCAAATGATAAAGTTGAGATTAATAAGGCGTGAAACTTGTTAGGATTAGAGTTCTTTGATCAAGCTTCACACGTAACCTAATGATTATACATGGATTCTAGATTTTCTTTGATATTATCATGTATCCCTCGACAAGACCATTCGTGTCCAAACAATATTGTGAAATCAATTGTATCATTCAATCGTCGATGTCTCAAACTATTGAATGATTCAAGAGTCGGTCTTATCATTTAATCGATGATTTCTCAATCTATTGAATGATAAGAAAGCTTTAAGTTTGGATACAAAAGGTGATTATCAAAACATCAATTCCATGTCTAGAACCTATGTTTTGATAGATGATTATTCTAAACCTAGATTCAAAAGTATTTCTCAATCACAATTAAATCAAACATATGCATTAAAGTGCAAGAATAACATCAATATCAAATCAAACGCTAGAACCATATATTTATAGATCAAAAGATTACATGTTAAGCTAAGATCAAGTACCTCTAATCCCAACAAAGGAGATTTAGCTACTCATTGTCATGGAAGCCTTGCAAGAATGAATTGAAAGGGAAGGATCCATTACACACTTGTGATCTCTCAACAAAATGATGTAGAATCCACTTTCTATCACTCTCACTCTATCAAGAACTCTCTCTCTCTCTCTCTCTCTCTCTCTCTCTCTCTCTCTCTCTCTCTCTCTCTCTCTCTCTCTCTCTCTCTCTCTCTCTCTCTCTCTCTCTCTCTCTCTCTCTCTCTCTCTCTCTCTCTCTCTCTCTCTCTCTCTCTCTCTCTCTCTCTCTCTCTCTCTCTCTCTCTCTCTCTCTCTCTCTCTCTCTCTCTCTCTCTCTCTCTCTCAGAATATTACAAAATGAAAACTATGAAAAACTAAGAGTCAAAACTCCTCCCATTGAAATGATTGAATGAGCTATTTATAGAATTCTAAATCTGCATCCACTAAATCTGCATCCACTCACCTCGCGAGCTCCTTCATTCGCCATGGCGAGTTGAAGTTCCTTCACCATTGGGTTTGTGCCACGTCATCTGTGAGAGGCCTAAACCACCCTAACTCGCCTCGCGAGTACTTTCACTCGCCATTGCGAGTTGGTGGCGTGTAATCTTTGTTGCTTACTGGAATTGCTCGCCTTTGATGCTCGCCATGGCGAGTTGGAGGCGAATGATCTCATTTTTCTGCCTCTTTGTACTTTTCTCCATTTTCTTCTCTTTGCTTGATGTCTTGAGTTCGAATCCTGCACAAATGGGTGAAGTAAGATAGATAAAGCGTAAAAGGGCAATAATCACTTATCTCTCGGCTTTTCCCTCAATAACTTGCAAAACAAGAACACAAGTGCCTAAAATATCATTTAAAATACAACTTTCTAGCACTTATCAGCTTTCACGGCAACGAGATTCCTTGCCACAATTTTGAGAAATACAACGTCATTTCAAACGCACACTTAGAAATTCATTTAGGAGGTAAGAACAGTATTCAAACTCATGTATTCCCGGTTGAATCAATCATTGTTTGCATAAGTATGAATTATATGTTACTATCATAATTATGTGAATATAGTATTTTTAACATTTTACATATAATAAAACATGTAGTCCATTGTCCCCATGAGCTTAGCTCAGTTGATAGGGACATTGCATAATTTATGCAGGGGCCGGGGTTCGAACCCCGGACACCCCACTTCTCCACATTTAATTGTGTGAGCTCTAGCCACCAGACTACCCGACCCAAAAAAAAAAAAAAAACATGTAGTCCATTCTATGAAAATAATTTGGATTTTTTTGTTAATCATATTATAAATGTGGTTTGAAGAATAATTTTTGCTGGAAAATCTAATTGACTATCTATATGAAGGTCTTTTCGTCCAACTACACGTTAAGTGAGAAGTTTGAATGTCAATCATCAGTAAATCACAGTAAAGAACAAACATACTATACATTTTTATCCATGAAATTTGAACTCGGTTTATTTCTTAAAGAAGATTAAACCACCAATTTTTTGTCTTGAATTTTAAATGTATGACAATTTGGGATTGATCACTTCAATTATCTATCGTTGGTCAAAATAATCTCTGACAAGCAATTTGTTAAAGGTGATAATGTGTCTTGGATTGTTAAATTGTCAAACACTTGCAATTAACAAAAAATATGATGATTTGCTCTTTAAACAACCTAAGTTGAATTGTAGTGAACCAATGTAACTATAATAGTTATACAAGTTTAAATATCAAATTAAATGCATACCAGATTCTTATTTCTATACATCTTTGGCAAAAGTACAAATGACAATTCACCATCAAGCAATTGAAACTGGCATTGGGAGATGAGTTGGCAATGCATGATATATATATATATATATATATATATATATATATATATATATATATATATATATATTACCAAAGAATCCATATAATTCATTGATCACTACAACCAATATCTGTCCTTTGCCTCCAAAAGAAAACCCATATCTGTCCTTTTTTCCATACAATATATTTTTTTCCTTTTCCTTTCATAGAAAATTTGGCAGTATCATTTCCAAATTACTATTGACTTTAATCTAGAAATTTCTCTTTTTGGGGAAGTAGAGTATGATTTTACCAAAACAAGCAAATTATAAAGTAATACCAAAACATCACTTGTTTCTTAATATGGTGGGGTAGCTTGTAGAAGCAAGATGGGATCAGGTTGATTAATAAGGAAAGGTAGGTTTGTGTCTTTGCTTTCCTCTCTTTGCTAAAAAAGATAGTCAAATCCAAATCCAATCCTTTTCCTTGAATTTACCTCAATTATGTATCACTACTTTTGGGGGTGCTTAGTTTCTACTTTCTTTTGATTCCTTAACTCTTATTCATTTTCTAACCTTCCCTTCCTTATTTTCCTATTCTAGACACAACCCTTTATACATTTATTTTCTTTGATTTTGCCAATTTGGTGCAAATCTGTTTCCTTTTGAAGTTGCTTTTCTTGCTGGTAAGTTCAACCTATATCAATTAATCAGAAAAGCCCTTAAATCTTTATAGGTATTTAGACCCTTTTTTCTAGGAAGCTATTTTACACCATTTAATTTAGTCATCAAATACTTTTAAGAAATTTTTTCATTAACTTCCCGTTTCTTTCATCCTTAATATTTCAAACACCCTTCTAAGAGTTTTTGTTCCTTTGGTTTTATTGGGTGGTAAGTAATTCTAATTCTAATCTCTTGCAATATTTTTTCCATTTCCCATAACTTTCTAGATCTTAAAGGCTAATATTTTCTTCCCTTTTTCTTTACAAATTTTAAATTTTGTATTTTTCCTTCTTGGTGATCAAGACTCTCTTGTTATATATTAAACTTTGGTTTCAATTTTTCTTTTTATAATTATTTTGTTATGTTCATACTATTTTTTTTTTTTTTTGTGATTTTAGCAAAGAAAAGAAAAGGAAAAATGGTGAGAGGAAAGACACAAATGAAGCGTATAGAGAACGCAACAAGTAGACAAGTAACATTCTCAAAGAGAAGAAATGGTTTGTTGAAGAAGGCCTTTGAACTGTCAGTGTTATGTGATGCTGAGGTTGCTCTTATTGTTTTCTCACCAAGAGGGAGGCTTTATGAATTTACAAGCTCTAGGTATGTACTTGTTTCAGATTAATTAATTAATTTCTTTGTTCACAAATTGTGTGATTATATTACACATGGTAATAATTAATTTATTCATCAAGGGTTTCTTTAGAGTTTGTTTGCTCTATGTGAAATTTTTTCTATCTATTTTTTTTTTTTTTTAAATAGAAAGTAAAAATATATATAACGTTTTCACAAAGTAAAGTTAGCCTTGATTTTTAATTGATCTAATAAATTTCTTGCAAACTTTTGTGTTTTTCAGTATATGTTTAGTACTCCTTTTATAAATATGTTATCTTCCGTCACTATTATAAACAAAAATAAAAGATATGATAAACAAGATTATAACGGTTTAATTCTTGATATGAGGAGTGTTATGAACATTATTTTTTCAAACTCATCCATGAGTAAAGTTAATGTACCATTTTATGTGAGATATATTTTCAAAATATATCACTCAATAAAAAAGAGTAGGTTAGATTCAGTATTAAAATAGATCGTATTTCTTGCACTCCTCTTTTCTCGTGATTAGTGTTTATGTTAGTTTGCAGGGTTCTAACTCTAGATTTCTAATATTGAAATGACAACAAAAAGTCCTAACACATAAACCCAACAAAACCATTAAAAAAAAGTACATAAAACTTATATTTTTAACACAATCCACAATCCAAGACCAAAATCAAAACAACCGTCAAATAGAGATAATTTTAACTCAATGAAATTAAATAATATTCTAGTACAGTAGAAACTCTATAAATTAATAATGTCGGGACCGGAGAAATTTATTAATTTAGAGAGTTATTAATTTATCGATAAATTAATAATTATTAATTTAAAGAGTTTTTAAGTAATTATACTGTACATACCAAACAAAAAGGCAAATTAGTCTATGTCTCTTAGAATTACGTTGCACCAAATCTTGGGACTCAATGTAAATTAATAAATATTGTATTCATATCCATTGGAAATATGACTTTTGATTTTTGAAGTGTATAGTAAATGTAAACAAGTGGAATGTTCAATATATTCTTAAGCAAGTTTGGCATATATAAATTACATGAATGTGTTAAAAGTATTCAAACCATATCTCACTCACGAAGTGTAATATATTTTTTTTTTCAGTTTCTATGAATTATTAATTTATGATTTTCTTGGGACCGAAAATTATAAAGGAATCTCCCAAAAATTATTATCTTATTATTTTATCGAATTATTCAATTTTTTACACTGGCCCAAATCGGAACCGGACAAATTTATTATTTTAGAGAGTTTATTAATTTATCGAGTATTAATTTAAAGAGTTTCTACTGTACCTCCACCATAACATTAAGTTACATTAAGTTGAACTAGCACAGAAAGAAGCAGCACATCACATGTAACAAGTACTGACATACAGTGTATTAAGATGAAGTGAGAGATCATACACAGTTAATTAAGAGAGGTACTATCCTTCTACATATGAAATATTAATTTAGTTATTAATTGCACCACATAACGAAGACTTGATTGCTCCTAAACTAGAAAATAGGAACTAACACTAAGTTTTAGTAACTAACCTAACCTAATCGAAAAACTAACCATAAAGTAGGATATGACCCCGTTATGTAGCAGTCGAAGTATTAATATTATATCATTGTAATTTAACCAGTTATTATTGCGGCGTTTTCTATAGATGAGTCGAAACCCTAAATTAATACTTAGAATCGATTAAAACAATTTAATTAAGAAACTTAGCAATTTACCACTGGTTCAGACGGAAGTAGGGTTGTCAATCCTATAATCCATCTAGAGATCATTTTTCATTGTTGGTTTGAAAATGCATTAGAAACGTGCATATACAAATTAAATCAGACACTTGAATTATAAACTGAATAAAAAACTTTACTAATTGAATCTAACAAATAATAAAAGGTTCATCTTGGAACCTTGATCAAAGAGGTTTAGTTGCACATGGCAACCTTCATCATTACAAAACAATAGAAAAACATAATCTAGAGAGAACAAGAGTAGAAGGAAAATCTTCTGCCTTGAAGTTCTGATGTTTGACCCTTGTCTTGTACCACTACCTTCTGAATAAATAAAAAAGTGTGTGCAAGGCTGTCTATTTATAGTGCATCGTTACTTAGGGTTTAAGATAAAAGAACCAAACTTTTTCCATCATCACTTAGTCCATCATTACGCATGGGCACATGAAATGGTGTGAATCGACACATGGGGTAGTAGTCAGGACTTCCACGTGCACATGGCACAACAGCTCCAGTGAGAATTTTGCACTTTTCGTCGCTTTTCAAGCGTTCTTCCGTCTTGAAATGCCTTGAAATTTGAGATGAATTTTTCCCAAACTTCTATTGTCTTCAAATATTTTAAGACCATTGATCTTCAATCTTGATTATCTTTGATCTTCCACGTGATGACTTGTTTTTCCGATTTACATTATTTCTTACTAAAAAGTACTAAAAACACCTATGGTATTGCATGATTTAGGATAAAACTAAATTACAATGACTCAAATAAAAATAATATAAAATGTACGTCAAACCATTGATAACCCCGCTAAGTGACCTCTTATTTGTCTTCAAATGCTAAAAAAATAACTAAAAACAAAGCCAAAAGTATCATATGATGCTCCATTATCATAATACCATACTATCTTGTGCCTTAGAGAGAAATAGTTAAGTGATGTTGTGAAGGAGATTGTGTTATCCAAAAGGCTTAGTGAGTCTATAGAGACGTTAAACACCAAAGAATAGTCAGGAGATAAGGAGGTAAGAATACTCAAAATCAATCTGGAGAGGCAGATGTAAGAATGAATACGATCAACATGAGAGGCGGAGGTTAAAAGGTGAAATGCATCGTGGATGGATGTACACGATTGGAAACTTTGGTGGAGAAAACTCATATGGAAGTGGAGTCTTCCATTAGTGGGACTAGGAGTAGACAATCAAAGGTGGAACAAAAACGGTATAACTATGGAGATTTGTGTGTTAAGCTCTTTTGGAGAGAAAGGAATTCTTCAGAAGGACAGAAGACACACTGGAGGTTGTAGAAGATTTCGAACAACTTGTGAGATTACCTCAAAATCCAAAGGAAATTGGAGGTAATGGGTCTTTAGGAGGAAATAACTGACCACTATTAGGGCTTAAGCGGTTATGATGAAACTTGTGATGCTGTCTAAAAAGCATAAGGTAGTTAGGCCCAAAATATTAATTCGAGAGGGCGGAAGGCATTGCGAGGGCTGAAGAGCTAAAGGTGAAATCTTGTAGGATTTCATAGTATAGCTGGATACAAGGAGATCAAACTTAGATGCTTGTGGGACTATTAAATGTGGTTTGATGCAAGTGGAGGTCGATATCTAGATCAAGGTTCATGAGAGGCTTGGACTTGATCGGTTTAGAATTGAAAAGTAGTTCAAGGATTGAGAGAGCAAGGTTCAAGTGGAGTTTTGAATCGATCGATCTTGATCGATTTAGGCTTGTTCCAAATACACCCCTTAAAAGAAAAAGAAATGTAACACATGACATGTATAATCAAACTCAAACATATATCTTTTGGAGAGTATGGAGAATCCAACCAAACATATATCTTTTGGAGAATGTCAACGAAGAATGCCAGACAATAATTCAATAATGTTAAAATTTCAAACAAAACACAAGATGACAAGCCACTAAAAACTAAGAAAGAAAAAAAACCCAAATGCCGAAATAGAGAGAGGAGAAAGGAACAACCAAAGAATGAACTCAATTATACCTATAAGAATTCATAGTCCATTAGTTAATCTCAATTTGGAAAAAACTATACATGTAAGAATTCATATTGCAACTGAATATGGCAAGTAAAAACTTTCATGATCATCTATATCTTTTTCCCCCTAAAAAAAAGCAAATAGACGAGCAAGGAGTGTCCGTCAACCACTCTACAATGGAAATTTGTAATCATCAATAGTCTATCCTCGTTGTTCTGTGAGTTTAACTTAGTTGACAGAAACATTGTATAATATATGTAGGGGTTGAGGTTGGAACCATTAATTGTACAAAATCAATTCTATTATTTTGCAAATTGAAATCCCCAATCTTACGTCCTCAAGTAACCTTTGATAAAATCGACAAACTATTGATATTTTGTTAAGTTATTCATGTTGAATATATATTGGTTTTAAAATGATTTTTTTTTTTAACATCAAAATTTATTATAAATATTAGAGAAATACAAAGGGTACTTAGCTCTAAAAAGAGGAAAAGTATAATTGATATTCGACCCGTTCCGAATATATATAATCACACCCATTCCTATCCACTTGAAAATCGAATACTAAACCCTCCCAACAAAAACTACATCTACAAAACAAATGACCCTCTGCCTCGAGTTGGTCCGAACAAAGCACACAATTCAAACCTGCTCCATCCGCTAAAACTCCCCTTCTAGTTATGTTTATGAGAATAGAAAGTCTTCTAAGAATTAATTGCCAAGTGAACATTTAGACCTTTTGTGGTACAATATTAGTCCAAATTCCTCTTAATCCCCTTCAACCAGACAGACTCAAACGAGGAGTAACATCCAAATTCACCTTAAAATGTCAACTAATCTCTGTACAATATATATCTGCACTAAAAACATAAGACATTGAACATATAAATCACCATCTCTTTTTTATATCATTCGTTTAATCCTTTCATACTTGATGAGGGAGAGTAACTACTCACACTTGTACTCCAATGATCTGTCTCAAGTGAATCTCCCACATCACTATACTTTGATCCATTGCATATGGATCCATCTTTCTCCTCCACCAAGTCGAACCAGACTCTAATATACAACTTGTTGGAAAATACGGAGGAGCACGAGCAACAAGAGACAAATGATCAGGAACACCATGAAGACTTGAAATAACATCTCCACTCAAAACATTAAGACATTGAATTTAAGATTGACCTCTCTTCATTTAGCTCATTCATTATTGAGGTAAAATTAACAACTCACATTTGAACTCCAAGAAGAGGCACAAAATCATCATAGGGAGCATATAAAACTCACTTGAATATCAGTCACACATGTAAGAAAGTTTTCTAATAAGAGCTTCCCATGAAAAAGTTGTGACCTAAAAGCTAAACTCTTGGACAACACGTTAATAACCATTTCCTTCAAGTCCAGTTTTAAATAATTTTTTACCTTTTTAAAACAAAGCTATATATCCTCATAGTGATTATTAAGACAAAAATTGCAGAAGTTATTTAGTTCAACCAAACTATTTTCTTTCTACACCAAAAGTATCCTCCTCCAAACAAACATGCAAACCTAAATGTCATCCAACCTTTTTCTTGCTTCTGCAATCAAAACAGTCTTTATTTTCACAAATATTCATATGCAGTTGAGGAAAGAAATCTTACAATGAAGAGTAGCCAATTTAAACACCCTTCCAAAATGACACTAAAGGCACATTTCTTTTATCCAATAAGCCTCCAAACCCCTACACCTCCCAATAGAGCACATTTCTTTCCACAAAACAAAAAGGAATTTAAAATTCCCAAGTAGAAAAATCTGGACTGTTACAAATATCATCACCTTATTATTATTATTTTTTTCCATAAATTTACACCAAATTAAACTCCTAAATTTCTAACAATAACGTTATATCCACTTTCCAACCACACTCACAATTCTTGACAGAATTACTAATTTAATAACTGATTGTATAATTATAATAATATATACAGATAGAAAAACCCTAATTATAATAGATAGTATCATAGTGTCCTTGAGATGCAAATTGGGATTGCTTCTCCAATGACTCTAGAGAATGAAAATGAATACCTTACTCTATAATATAATCTCTCGAAAACTAAAATAAAATTAGGTCATTAATAATTCCTTTCTAAATTACTGAAAAATATCTGTCTTATCTATTTTCTCTATATTTTACTTATCCCATTTTCATTTTTTCGCATGTACCCTTGTACGTGTTTGCTCATTTTTTTAACTATTTAGCAAGTACCTATATATTTTGTTAATACTTGAACTCTGAATTAATAATAACATTGTCTTGTCTCTAATGTTACAGCATTCTGGAAACAATTGAACGATACCGCAGTCATACCAGGATTAATAATACTCCAACAACATCTGAATCAGTTGAAAATACTCAGGTTTATTTTACATATACCTTTTATTATTGCTGTCTTCCTCCTCTCAAAAACAAATAAAAAAAATTGCTGTCTTCCTACTCATCATCCAGAAATTAAATATTACTTTTTTAAATGTTTGATTTTTTTAGAAGCATATGCAATTGTATTCACACCTTTGAGATGAAATGATAAGTTAAGTACTAATGCCTCTCCTCTTGTCCCACATTATTAAATAATCCACTACTAGTTCCTATACTATATATTTTTAACATAGCAATGATAAAAAGATGCAAAAGAGTTGAGGACCTTTCCAATATTCTTTCTCTGCTCTGGAAGATTCGAGCTCCCTCCAAGGTTCAAGTTTTCTGATGGCAACTCATTCTTGATAGGATCCCGACTAGGGTGAACCTGCTTCGGCGTCGGGTTTTGACCTATCAGGCTGCTTCTTTATGCACTTTTTGTGGGGAGGAGCCAGAATCGGTTAGTTACCTATTTGTTACCTGTGGGGTCGCTTCTAGGGTTCGGAATATGATTTTTAGGTGGTTAGATTAGGAGTTGGTTCTGGAAAGGGATTTGATGTGTCTTTTTTAGGGTTGTCTTGGGTTATCTGGCATGAGATGTTAAGGTGTGGTTTTCTTTTGATCTGACATTCGGTAGTGTGGTCCATCTGCTCTGCTCGCAATGATCTGGAGTTCTCTAACAGGTCATTAGATGTTGAGCAACTAGCTGATAAAATCCAGGTCACCTCTTGGTACATGCATGTGACACGCATATTGAAACATTTCGAGTGCAATTTATATCGTAAAAGTTTAAAAATAATGGACCTTGTAATCTGGAGTTCAATTAATTACTATACTTGCTTATTTAGACACTCCATTTCAACTTAAAAGACTTCAAAATTTGAATGAATTTGCCTTACATATTACAGCAGTTGAAGGAAGAAGCAGAAAACATGATGAAAAAGATTGACCTTCTTGAGACTTCAAAACGGTTAAATATTTTAAATTTCTATTCATGTTGACAAACTTCTTTAAATTTAATTTTTAACTATCCTTACTTATAACGAACAGACTATGTTGCATTTTTAATTTCATTCCCTCAGGAAACTCTTAGGAGAAGGTTTAGGGTCTTGTTCCATTGATGAACTACAAAAGATTGAACAACAGTTAGAGAGAAGTATAAGCAAAATTCGAGCAAAAAAGGTTAGCATGATAAATCAACAACCCTATATAATTTTTTATTTATTTTTATTTAAGCCTATATAATTTTAAATTTTATAGATATTTTTTTAATCTGAACTTTCTATTATTCAGACTCAGGTTTTCAGGGAACAAATTGAGCAGCTAAAGGAAAAGGTAAGTTGTTTATAAATTTAACAAGGTGGTTAAAATTTGCATCTGCTTCTTTGAACAAAAAAAATGTTTGTTATCAATTAGTATCACTTGATTAGGGTTTTAAATAGCAGTTGCGATTAATGCTGCGATTGTTTATATTGCAGAGAATAACGGTCCAATGTGAGAGATGCAGCCTCAATTGAGATTGTATCTTGCTTTTGACGACATAAAAAACCATTATGTTGCGATGCAGCCACAATTGAGATTGCATCTTGCTTTTGATGACATAAAAAACCATTATGTTGCGACCAGATTGCAGTTTCGAACCTTTATTCTAAAATATAAGATTTGTTACAAAATCAATTGCATTAGGATTAATTCAAATCCCAAAATCAATTGCATTACAATTTATCATTTTCTTATAAGATTTGTGGTCAAATTCAGACTACAATACAATTATGACTTGAAATGCTAACATTTTTCTACTGTACAACTGTGTTTACTGTTTAGTTACATGATACATGCCAAGAAAATAAAAAAAGCTTCATAAGTAATGCACATTGAAAGTATTCCCAGCAAGCATTACATCAAAAAGATTCTGACAATTATTTTGAATACAATTCAGGAAAAAACCCTAGTTGCTGAAAATGCCATGCTCGCAGAGAAGGTAAATTCACTTTCTATTCGAATTAATTCCCCCCCAAATTTGCTCGTTCAAAGCATCCAGATTCATGGAAATCTTGAAACTTCTAGAAAAAGTTCAAATGACGACGGAAATTTATCGATTTAAAAATGCTAGATTTGTCTCTAATTTCATTGTTAAAAGTTAGCGATGTCGATTTAGACATCTTTTTCATTTTTTATCGTCTCTATTTCTGTTATTATTTCAACTTTTGCTAGCTGTAACTTTAACTTTTGATATCAAACATGAAATATACAAATCTTTCAATTATAGAATGGAAATCCAAATTTGTGTGCAGTATGGTAACTATTCATCACAGGAAGCAACAAAGGATCAGAGAGAAAATATAGTTGAAGCTGAAACTTATGCAGATCAAAGTAGTCCAAGTTCAGATGTGGAAACTGAATTGTTCATTGGTCTTCCAGAAACAAGAACAAGGCGCATTTCTCCAAAGGTGTAGCTAGTTGAGGACTAATTAATCCCTCTGACTATGCAAAAGAAAAATAAGGGTTAGGAAAAATGTATATTTATGTTTCCTATATTTATAATGTATGCTATCATTCAGGTAGATAATAGTGGTGAATTGTAAGAGTAGTTATCTCAAACCTATGATCTAAAATTCTAAATGAGTATAAGAAGTACTCGAACCAATACAAATCAAGCAGGATACAACATCAAAACCTAAAACCAACAAATAATACACCAATAGAAGACTGAGGCCTTAATTTTTTTTTGTTTTCCTTTATTAACTTACACGATCGCTCATATATTTTTATTCATTTATTTGACAACACATGATTAAATACGTGTAAAATATAGTGATAATGTATCCCTTCAAAAAAAATGTGTATAAATTAATTTTTTTTAATAGAGATAAATTTGATTTAAAGAATTAATTGTAGGGGATAGAGTAACTTAATACAGCAAACATTGAGAATTAGCATTGTTGGAAAAATAGAGGATCAATATTGTATGCATTTGGTTAATTGACTCTTTCAACCGAATCTCTCCTATTGATTCTAGTCTCTCATATCTATTCTAGTCTCTTCATTTTAGAATGAGTGTCATTTTAGTTAAAAAAAATTGTTTTAAAATTAAAGTCATTTTTATTTTTAGTGTAAATTATAAATTTTTTTTTCAATTGTACCCTCTAATTAATACCATGTATACTACTTTTAAAATATTATATCTACTTTACATTTCTAATGGTGGGAAACCCAATTATAGATAATAAGATTAGTTTAGTAAAAGTGTGATGTCTTTTGACAATTTTATTGCATAATCTGTGTTTAATATCATTAAACAATACTCTTTTTAAATGGAGAGAGTAATACAACGAGTTATATCAAATTTATGTGAAATCATCAAATTTAGTGAAGCCCATTTGAAAATAATGTATAAAACGAGCAAAGATTGAGTTTAGCATAAGAGGTTACACTTTCACAACGTGGTTAACCAATATTTGATTCCTCGCTGGTGTGTCCACATTTAAATAAAAATTGTATTAGAGAGAGGGTTATTAGTATTATTCGTTTAGGGTTTAAGGACTTGTTTGGATATGGTTTATTTGAGCTTATTAACTGTTATAAAGTCTTCCCTTCAAAAAATATGGTATACGTCTTGTGAGACTATTTTGAAGAACTTATGAAAATAGGCTATGACATTGTTCATAAGCTCTTTTCAGCTAAGTTTCATAAATGATCTAAGATATCTTATGAAAACAACTTATAGCTAATTAATTACATGAAAACAATTTAACATTATTTTATATTTTTTATATCGGTTTTTTCTACATTACCTCTTGATGAATGTGGAGTAATTTACCATATCAAAGAAAAGTCCTCTTTTTTCATCTTTATTCTTACAATCAATTACTATTTTCAACTCAAACAAACTTATACATTTCTTTCATTCAATGTGTGTTATCCATCTCCTACGTTTCAGAATCGAATTCTACTTGTCATTAGAGGTAATTTATCCTCAATTCATTGAGGGGTAATGTTGGTCTCACCACATATATCATTAAACATAAAGATTCTCTCAAATTTTATCTCTCAATTTTCTCAAATTTTATCAATTTCACCGTTGAATAGAATAGACAGATAAACTTTTAATATAAAAATGAGAGTAAAAATTTAACGGTGATATGGATAACACATACATCCTTCGGTCACTAGCTATTATAAACAAAAATATAATTTTTAGATTCATTAAAAAAAGGGTCTTGTTAACGAATGTCTCCGGAACACTCTTTAAGCATACTAAAATATGCAATTATTCTTTAAAAAAGTTGAATATTTCGATTTCCAATGCAATTAACACACACATTTTCATAAATATTTACCACTTATAGTCCTTAACTAATGTCCCTGGGGCACTAGTTAACATTTTCCTTAAAAAATGATGTATATTGTTCATATATAGATCACATACATCATTTATTAAATAAATTTAAAAAGTGAATTTTTTTTATTTACATTAATGAGGGAAAGGTGTAAGTACAATGAAAGAAAAAATCTGAGAGAAAAATGAATCCTCTCTGCCAAACAAAAACTCTCAATTTTATCATATGTTATCAATTTCAATGTCATCATTAAATAGAATGTGTACCCCATAAAGGAATGGGGGGACAATATTCCAAAGAGTACTTTCTTTTAGGTATAACATTCCAATGACTATTATTTCATCTGAACTGAGAAGAAAAAAAAAATCTGACTACCATCTCTTAAATACTAGTTAAAGAAACAATTATATTCATAATCTCTTAGAATTTATGTAATCAAATATTTAAAAGTGTAAGAAACATTATTCTTAATGTAAAATTTATCTTTTTTTGTTCATGTGGGCACAAAATTAGTCGCACAAAGATCAGAGAAAAGGTAACAGCAGCAGGTTTAATAAGAAGCACACATAATTGTGCAACTATATATATCATCATCTGATTGATCTAACATTTTCAAAGGCATGGAAACAAACAGCTCATGCACGCTGCTCAGTGGTCCCCTCCACACAACAAGGCATTACAATTCACTGTTCCTTGGTTACATTAATTTGATACTTGATTAGTTTTGCGTGCTGTCCACTGACACGTTTCGAGAGTAGAAGAAACCTTAGTAGTTTTACATAAATGGTATTTTCTTCTCTCGCCATTCCCAGTGTATGACACGTGACATGACAGCCAATTCCACTTTCCGCAAATATACATCTAGGGCACTAGTGCTCTTAAAATTAAAATTAAAAGAGAAATGATATTTGAACATCCATTTAATGACAATTTTTGTGACAACTTTATCTCTTTTATTCACATTATTTTTACTTTATCTCTCTATTGTTTTGGTTTCCGTACAAATACCTATTTTTTCTTTATAAATTCCAGTTGTCAACCAAATTGGTTGTTCAAATAACATTCCTCCTCTTAAAATAACATTACACTATGAGCACTCGTCAAAATATGGGCTTCTTCACATCTAATTTTTTTTTTAGGGAAATTAATTTCATTAAAAATTAAATCGGTAATACATATGGGAATCTCATCAAAGATACGGAAGTTAGTATTAGATGTAGTTGCCTTAGCTAATTCATGTGCAAACCTCATTTGTTTGCCTTCTAATAAACTCCACATGAGAGTTTTAAATAGGAACTATAGAATTGGATACTACTATCCATAATGGAACCCAATTCGGTGACATCTCCTCGACCTTTGTTAAATAATCAGCTACTCTTTTCGAATCAACCTCAAAAGCAACATTTACGAGCTGAAATTTATGTATCCATCGAATTGCATGATATAGACCCAGGGCCTCTCCAATGTCAACATCTAAAACTATAAAGGATGTTAGTTAAGAACGACATATAGTCGAATTCTGCTCTTGTCCTATACACTTTTTCTCATTTCCACCTTAACTGTCTAAAATAACTTCAACGTAGATTGACTCATGTTGAACCAACGTGAGTTAACTTGCGTTGGAAGTTAACGTGAGTTAACTTGTGTTGATTTTAGGTAAACTAACAAACCATCAATTTTTGACATACATATTGTTTTTTTAAGCTCTTAAACGTACAATATGTTATGTTCATTTTTTAAAAGCATGTCTTAGCTTAGAAAGAACATTTCATTCGCTAATACATTAAATTAAATTCGTGGTTGTAATTTGCTAAAAATGTTGGCATTATAGTGTCTTATACTTGGTGTAAAAATTTGCAAGTCTTTTTCAAAACTCAAAAGAATGAAGAGAACATGACACATGTATTCTACCAAGTCAGTTATACATGTTCTCACATCGAATTCCTTCATATAAGATGAGTAGTAACGTACACGTATGCATTCCAATATTTTTTTTGGACTTAATCATACTGGTCTGCCAACTGACAAGTTTCAATTAACAAAGGAGCATGATCAAGCTCAAAACAACATCTTAGAAATGCATTCCCGTTTGTCACACTCATCTTATACGAAGAAATTTGATGTGAAAACGTATATAGTTGATTCGGTAGAATACATGTTGTATTCTCTTCATTCCTTTTGAGTTTTGAAAGAGACTTGCAAACCTTTACACTAAGTATAACACACTTCAATGCCAACATTTTCATCAAACTATCATGAATTAAACTTAATTCCAACAAAATAAACACACTACATAATAATATTACCTAAACATCTTCATCTAGTCGAATCAAACTCTTGTTAATATCTTCAGGTGATCTAAGCAATGAACAGACGAAGCATTCACCTCGATCATCGGGAACATGTTGTGCTGACCAAAAATCGAGAACATGCTCCTCACGTCGTCGTCGTCGTTTGCGAGCATCATTCGGTTGAACGACAATATGCCAATTGAGTCGAATGATGGACATTCATACCAAACTTCTTCCACCCTCTTTGTGTCTCCGTGGTTGAGTCATTGGTTGATTTCATCCAGTTGATCCTTCAGATCTTTTAATATGACATCGACCCGAACCCTAAACAATTTGTTGGGATTTCGACCAATGAAGCAGACTTCAGCTTACATTTTGTTCGGATCTATTGGATAATTGGTCATTACTTAAGATCTACACCATAAGAAATTAATAACAATCAACGAAAAACTCATTAAAACATTTCATCAAACAATTGGAGTGCAAAATATACTTAAACCCTAAAGCTAAAAACAACAACATAAACATGCAAACATCTAAATATTTAATCAACATAATATATTTACATGTAAAAATTGAATCATTTCTTATAAAAAAAACAAAATCTAAATAAACCTTAAAACTAAATCATTTCTAATTTAATAAAAATTGTAAGATATAAACATAAAATATCAATGGTAATTGATTATGAAAACTTACTTGTTATTCGAGTGGTGGGTGATTTGAACTTGATGAAATTTGGGGTTGGATAATTTGAGAGTTTTTTTAGAGATTTGAGATGTAAAATGGAGAAATGAGGCACTAACTGAGCTATAAATCAACACAATGTGACTTAACTCATGCAGGTTATAGCCCAACATGAGTTAACTCACGTTCTGTATGTGTGATTTGGCAAAACAACATAACTGAGTTATTTTCCATGTTTTCATTCATTCATTCTTCCATACACTCATTCATTCATTTTCATCCATGTTTCATCCATTCATTCAATCATTCATTCAAGATTATAACATGCAAAATGAAACTGAAAAGTAATCATAATGTCATAATAATAGGCAAAGGCACAAATGTAAACATATTACATCAAAATCCGCCAAAGTGTCATAAAAAAAACTAAAAATATACAAAAGTCATCAAAACACTAAACAAACTATCCTACTGCTCCTAACTATGGCTTCGCCCTCTATCATCCCTTTTAGTCCTCATCTGGGGAACAAACCCCTCCTGGATCATGCGATAATCCTCATCTATGCTCATCAACACATTGTGATAGTATGGATGTGGTTCAGGATATTACAATGCAGACTCAATTTTGGCAGTGAAGTTTCCCAATAATCTGGAGTGGGTCGGGAACTTGTCTCGCATACTTCTCCTGAAAAATAACCTCCTCATAAGGAGGGATAGGAGCTGGGTACTCAGCAATGGGCGCATGGTCGCTCATAATTGGATGAGAGACACTATAGAACCAAGCGATGTACCCCTTCCTACACCTCCATTGATCTGCTGCTATCTGCCGACCACGATCAACTTGTGAAAGGACATGAAGTATAGAATCTTGGAAAGCCACAACTACATCCTCTGGGTTAAGAGCCACAAACATAGGTAGGAGATCTGGGAAAGGCCTGCATATATCCGTATTATCTGAGAACCCGCTCCGGCAAGTGAAGGCACCTCGTTGTACTGTTGGCAATGACCCAGCCGAAGTACCAACAAATATCATGAAACATAATAATGTGTCGATGATCCTCGTACGACCTCCAGATGGCATCAACATTCACCACCAGATCAATGAGACCTTGATAATGTGAAGGATCAGAATGTCCCCTCATCCGTTTAAACCGGCCAACACGCGAGTCACGATGATCATACCCTTCACAAGCTTCCCCGGATAGAGCTTCTTGAAGTGCTCCAACCTATGTGTTCTGTTTTTTTTTTTTGTTGTTTAAGTTTTATAAAGCGTTTTTAATAAAGTGGGTATAAATTAGTAAAGTCGGTGCAAGTTAACAAACATTTTAAATGATACAAAATTAACCCTCAACTTGCTACTTTTAAATAATAAAAATCAATGATTTTTTGGTCCAAATAAATATGCGCTTATTTGTTAATTTATACCTTAATATTTAGGTAGGTGTAAATTAATGATTATCCGGCTATAAATAATATACACCCCGCCTATAATTATATAGTTCTTGTATTGAACTATGGAGTATCTTAAGTAATTTGTTATTTTAATTTCTATAACAAATATTTAAGAGCAATTTTTACAGGAATATATAGTAGAATTTAAAAGTATTATCCGTAAGAAAACTTAAAAGGCATTACTGTTAAAGAAAATACAAGAGGTATCTCGATGGGACATAAAAGTCATGATGACACACTTGAAGACAAGGTGCTTCGTTTACGACTTCTTATTGGTTACTTCACGTACGTTTCTGTACGGACGACAGTGACATGTTTCTAACATTGTACTACAACATTTCCTAACGTCAAAAATAAAATTGTACTACAATTTTCCTTTGTTTTTGCCGCACAGTTTCTGCACCACTATTCTAAAACCTTTCCTTTGTTAAAGAAATTTTTCTCATGTGTTTAAAGGTTCTTGAGATCATGAAGTGAAGTAGAGTTACTATGTTCACCAATATTAATATTAAAAAAAGGTCTTGTTAACGAGTGTCTTAAGAATACTCTTTAAGAATTCTAAATTAAAAAATTATTTATTGAAAAAGTATAATGCTTCAATTTCCAATTCATTAAATGCACAAATTTTCATAAAAACTTACTATCTAAACTATTTAAAGAGTGCCCTTGCCCTAAGGGCACTCGTTAACATTTTCCTTAAAAAAATTATTATAACCTGGTTGAACTAATTAACCGTAAACTCATATGTTAAACTTAGATCTAGTTCCTAAAAATCAGGTTCAAAGAAACCTTGCCAAGTAATGTCAAGTAAAAATAGAAGACATGCAAAGAAAGAAGGAAAACTAGAAAGTGGGAAATGAATGTGTAGTGGCTGGATCAAAGAAACTTTGCTCGTGAAAGTATATACATACTCTTTCCCCGTTCCAAAATATAAGAATGGATCAACATAAATTGATGTATTTGTTATAAATATAGAACAAAATATATTAATTTTTATTGACAAAATTTTGGAATAGAGAATCATTTATAGCCGGCGGCTGCAATTAGTAGTCATGTCGACACACCCGCCACAATTAGCTACTCTAGGGGCGATTTTGTGTCGTCTGTCCTGGCAATTCGATTGAATGTAAGTAAAATATGTTCAATCATTGTTCCAAGTAGTATTGAACTAAGGTATTTCTTATTGATTCATTCTTTATTGAATCAATCTTTTTTCTAATAGTATTTTTAGCATTATAGAAATAACATAACATTATTTCAAAAAATAATAATAATAAAATAACATGTAGTCTATTCTATAAAAAAATAAACTAGGATCTTTCTTGTTAAATTTAGCATTTTAAATATAGTATTATAAATGTTACTTGATGAATAATTTTTATTAAAAGCCATAATTGACTATCATACCAAAATATATTCACCCAACCACATTTTTATTCATTAAATTCCAAATCGAGTTTTGTTTTAATAAAGGAAAAAAAAATCATTTTCTGTTTTGAGACCCTAAATTTATGAAAAGGAAAATTGCTCCTCAAATTGTCTAATGTCGGTCGAAATACTCTTATGTATAATATCTCTATTAGAGGTAGTGTGTGTTTGATACATCATCACCTCTATCAGAATTACTCAACGGGTGAATGTTTTAACTAACTTTAAATAATTTATGAGAACAATTACATATTTTATATATATGAAGTGTCATGAACGTTTTAACTAACTTTAAATAATTCATGAGAACAATGTGATATTTTATATTTTGTTAACATCAAAATTTATTAAAACCGAATCAATGTTCAAGAAGAACAGAGACCGACAAGACAGAAACAAACAAAAGACGTTGTATATAGGCGGAACACCCAAAAGTAAACTACACCTCATGCATCAAAACACCCATAAAAACATCACCCAACCGATATCTATCACCAAACAGAATAAAAACTAACCAACACTACAACCAACAGCAAAGAATTAATGCCAAGTCACACACAACTGCATAATTCAAGTTGAGCTAAAACCCCAAACTCTATAGTGAATGCCATCTGAAACTAGTTCCAAACATCTAACACCCGCTACTTACACAAAAGCCTCCAAAAACCAAACAAAACACATTCCCGCTGCTGAGCCCAAAACCCCCCGAAAAACACGTAATCCATCATAGATTCAGAATTCACCACCAATCAACCCCTGGTCCGCTGGAGAATACACCATAACAAGCCCAAATAACATTTTTTTAGAAATTGACTTCCGATCTCGAAGCAAAAGCAATCGGCCCACCATATCACAGAAACAAATCACTCAGACACCACTCAACTCTCGAACCACCAGAGAGAACACTGTAACCATCTCAAAAACATGAAACTAGACCCTGACTTCCAAACTCAAAGCAAAAACGATCTGTCCACCAGAATCTAGACTACAAATCCCTAAGACATGTACAGTAAACGGGTGTCCGACACTTACAATTTAAACACCCAAAATAATGGTTTGTCCTCTATAACCTTTAAATAATGACATTTGAATTGTAGTGAGCCAATGTACCTGTAGCAGTTATATACAATTTTAAATAACAATCAAATGCATATTATTAGTATAGTAGATTCTATTTTTGGTAAAAGTACAAATGACAATTCACCATCAAGCAATTGAAAGTCGAAACCTGGCATTGGGAGATGAGTTCGCAATGCATGATATACATACATATTTTACTAAAGATTTGATTAAATTATTAGTAACACTACTACCAAATATCTGTCCTTTCTTCCCACAAAATATATTTTCTTTTTCCTTTCATTTTCAAATTGCTATTGACTTTAATCTAGAAATTTCTCTTTTTGGGCAAGTAGAGCCTGATTTAACCAAAACAAGTAATTATGAGGTTTCAATTTTCTAATATGAAACAATCATTTATTTCTTAATATGGTGGGGTAGCTTGGGGAAGCAAGATGGGATCAGGTTGATTAATAAGGAAAGGTAGGTTTGTGTCATTGCTTTCTATCTTAGCTAAAAAAGATAGTCAAATCCAAATCCAATCCTTTTCCTTGAATTTACCTCAATTATGTATCACTACTTTCATTTGATTCCTTAAATCTTATTTATTTTTACCCTTTTCTTCCTTTCTTTTCCTTTTTTAGACACAACCCTTTATTCCTCCTATCCCTTCCTTGGTTCATTTTTTCTTTTATTTTTCCAATTTGGTGCAAATCTGCTTCCTTTTGTTGCTGGTAAGTTCAACTATATCAATTAATCAGAAAACCCCCCTTCTTATGCGATATAATTCTTGGTAGGTGTTTAGACCCTTTTTCTAGGAATCTATTTTACACCATTTAATTTTTTCATAAAAAAACTTTGACAATTGTGTCATTTTCTTTTCATTGAAATCTGTATAAAAAATTATTTATTTTCTCATTTCTTTGTTTCTTCCATCATTCATATAACCCACCCTTAAAAATTTCCGTTCATTTGGTTTTATTGAGTGGTAAGTGATTCTCATCTTTTTGGTTTTTTTTCCCTGTCTTTTTTTTGGTAATAAGTTTTTTTTTTTTTTTTTTTCCCTTTCTATTTCCTATAGTTTTCTAGATCTTAAAATGGCCAATATTTTCATCCCTTTTCCTTACATGGTTTAAATTGTGTTTTTCCTTCTTGGTGAGGACTTTTTTTGTTATGAATTGAAATAGGCTTCAATAATTTATTTTATTTTTTATTTTATGCTATAAGTATTTGTATACCTAATTTTTGTTGTTGTTGTTTTTATGATTTCAGCAAAGAAAAGGAAAAAAAATGGTGAGAGGAAAGACACAAATGAAGCGTATAGAGAACGCAACAAGTAGACAAGTAACATTCTCAAAGAGAAGAAATGGTTTGTTGAAGAAGGCCTTTGAACTGTCAGTGTTATGTGATGCTGAGGTTGCTCTTATTGTTTTCTCACCAAGAGGGAGGCTTTATGAATTTGCTAGCTCTAGGTAAGTACTTTTTTTTTTCCGACTTAATTAATTTTTTTATCCTCAACTTGTGTGATTGCATCTCATGATAATTTTATACATCAAGGGTTTCTTTAATTTTTATTGAGCTAGTAAATTTTTTGCAAACTTTTTTGTTTTTGTGTGTTTGTTTAGTGACTGTTGTAGTATATATATATATATATATATATATATATATATATATATATATATATATATATATATATATTTTGTGGCTTTTCTAATTCCAATGTTAGAATGGAATCATAAGATGATATATATTATTATCTTTCTATATAAACTTTTTTATTGACTAAACAAATAGGAGTATACAACACTACAACTCATATATACAATTTTCCTTCGATTATATAAATCACAAATAAATCTCTTAAGGTCACACCAACAATAAAAGATTACCATGAAGCTACTAACTTTTCACACAATCGAAGACCGAAACCAACACTTGATATATCTGTTATATCTGTTCTGATAACATTAAGTTATATAGGGTTGAAGTAGCACGGAAAGAACTAGAACATTTGTAGTTGTTAGCTTTGATATATATATATATATTTCCATTTTAAAAAATAATGTGTACTTGGTGTATCATATATATGTATTATAAGCACTGACACACAAGTTCACTATATTAAGATAAAATGATAGATCATATTCACAGTTAAGAGAGTTACTATTCTTATAATAAGGGTAATATTAATACCGTAAACTATGGGGATCAATATCATTAATAGTAAGAGTCTTTACACGTTCAATTAATCATAACCGTTAGATCATTAAAATAGTTTGTATTTAATAATAATTACTCTAAAAAAGGCATATATATTTTATGCTTACATGTATTACAATCATACTCTTGTATTATTGAGTTGAAATTAATCATAACCTAAACTAGGGGATAAATATCATTAATAGTAACCATGGTGAAGGCGTGAAGCTATCATCATGACATATACATACAAACATTTATAAATTAACAAAATAAAATAATTAACAAACATTTGTTATTTTGAGGCAAATGAGCATGAATTATTTGAACATGTGATTTTGAATTCCATTCTTATAAATAATTTCTTCTTTCTCATTCAATCAAATCAACCCTTGGATTGGGTGTATCTTTATAGAGTTTTGTGTTTGCAGTCAATTTTTTGGACAAAAATATGATTTTATCTTTATAGAGGAGCATTACATTTGATAAAATTGGATGTTGAACATATAAATGAGAATTACATATATAGTCAATAACTTAAGATTTTGGGTGATATCATATCTTAAGTTATATGTGATATCCGATTCAATTAAGTTACTGTCCAATGCCTAATGTAACGATCCTCCTCCGGTACTTTAGGCTCCCTTCACGCAATATTCTCTTTACGAGTTGGTCATGGAAACTTCCCTTATGCTTGAATAAATAGGGATCGGATCGGCCTTTCACTCTTGGAGCTTATCGGGTTTTGGCACCATTTTTTAGTCTTTTGTTTGGTTGATATTCCATAGGATTGGTTTCCTTTGTAGTTGTTCTGTCAGTTCATGTTGTTTTGTATTTTTGTTCACGGTGCTTGCCCTTGTTGAGGCAGCCATTTCTATTAGCTCTTGACTTTTTTGTACTTGGTTTTATCTTCTTTGATATATTAATTTGCCATCAAAAATATTCTTTAGTGTAAAGAGACAATATACATTCTAGCTGAAATTTGAACTTGGAGCTTCACCTTGAAAAACCATTGGATTTATTTTTTTAAGGGATTTGTTTCTGTTTTAGATCCATTGAATTTGTTGGTGCCGTGTATTTTGGATTTGTGATATAGTTTAATTTGTCAGATAACTAACTTAGGAAAGAAAATTTCTCAATATGAATATTTATTAACATATGGTTTATTTAAATTGATCCCACACGTCCATTTTTTTAATTAATTAATAGTCTCTTGTTATGTCTTAGTTTTGGGAGAGGTTTCCCTTAACCTGTTTCAAACCCTAAAAATAATTGAACAAATGCATGCATAATTACATATTTGTTCAAGTATATTTTCAAAAATTTAATTTATGTACATTATTAATGTAAAAAATTTATACATCTACTTAATGAAATATTGTTACTTATTTTATGAATATAAAATATCATATGTTTTTAACTCATTGATTGACGTGACAAGACATTATTTGATACACCCGTAAGAGTTATTTAGTTTGACAATGTACTTAAATTAAACTTATTTATGATATTCTTTTGTTCCTTTTTACATGCATGAGTGATAAGTCTCAACTGATATATTATCAACAAAAAGAAAATCTCAAATGAAAAATAAAAAGTCACAAATGAAAATGACCAATTTTGTTGCATTAGAAATTGAGCTTGTCTAGTATGAACCACTCAAAGATATCAATTTTGGGAAAGTATATGAATTTTATAATAATAACAAAGATAAATAATGTAATATGTTTTTAAAATTTATTAAAAATGTTAATTTCCACCTTTAAAACTGGTTAGAGTCCATATGAGAGGCATCCTTAAATATCTGCACATCTTTCAGCACCAAGAAAAACGTGAGTGGTGCATACCTTTGTTTTTATTTTACAATGACATGTACATATCTTTCACAGTGATTATTTTTTTTGTTTGAAAGATTTAGTTACAATATAGTGATATTTTATAAGTGCATATGTTTTATAACTTTTTGATGATTATTGTTTTCATGTAATCGCAAGTTATCTATCATTTTTTGTTTTGTTTTGAAAAATGCAAAGATTATGAACAAGTCATCTATCATGCTCTTAACTCTAAAAATAATCAGGGTTAGCATGGTATAATACGAAGTTTCCACCGTTATTTAGTGGTGATTTATCTTCGTCGGAGAATCTACGTGACATATAAAACGGGTTCTCTATTCTTATGATCCTTTCGGATCTAAGATGGCTGGCCTGAGGGTTGAGAATTGAGATCCATTATGTAGAGGGAAGAAATCGTTAAGGGTGAAAAATACACAGAGTGGGGTGAATTGTTTTGGTCTCTTTTTTGAATTATAAAACGATTGTTGAAAGTAAAGAGATAAGGGAGAAGATATGATTCAAAGTGTTATACTAGTTAACAAATAAACATAAGAAATATTCTTTAAGAAATTCATATGGACTCTTGTTTAGTATACGTCTAATATATATATTCTATTTTAAACGAAACATGTTGTGTTTACTGCTTCTGCGCAAAAACGTTTTGCAATCCTTGACTCACTAATCATTGGTTCGTCTCATGCCTAAAAATGCTTTGTAATCCTTGACTCACTAATCATTGGTTCGTCTCATCTCTTGCAAAGACCTGTTTTTCCTTTCTACAACCCTATTTTGTTGTGGAGTCCCAGGAGAGGAAAATCATGGATGATTTTATGAAGACACTAAACACATCGTAAGACACATCCTTGCTTCTCAGAAATTTCATCCAAGTTCATCTGCTAAAGTCACCAACAATGATCAAACCATGTTTCTTTTCTTTGATACAAGCAATATTAACTGGCCCAAACAAATCAATGTGCAAAAGCTCTAGTGGCTTAGAGGTAAAAATAATGTTTTTAATTTTAAAGGAGTTTTAACTAATTTTCCTTTTTGACATACCTCGCAAAAAAGCGTTCATTCGACTCTCATACCCCCAAACACTCCACTACCATTGAAGAAGTTCACTCTAGAGGATAACAAATGGAAATTCAATTGCTACAAAAACACTATCACTTTTGAAACATCACAACGTTTCCACACTTTTCCCACCTCCCCGATTAAAAAGGAGGAATAAATTCCCGACATAAATATAGATAGGTAGAATTCACAACAGTGAACGTACTATGGTTGTGCATCAAACGAGTTCGGTCAATTTCGGGCCACAAACCTCAAACTAGAGTTGAACAAAATATGTGTATAACTCAGCCATTTCTGGTCATTTTTGACGTTTGATTGGTCAGTTGGCGGTCTGTTCAGTTTGGAGGATTCACTAATGGGTTTATTCAGTTTCTGATGCTCCAAAAAAAAATGGAAAACAAGAAGTGAAAAAAAAAATCAAAGCAAAGTTTGCTAGAAACAAAACGTAGAAAGGGAGATAATGAAGAAATAATAATAAACCTATCACAATTCTAGAGTCCTATAACATTATGTGAATAAAACCTTAAACAAAAAATAACAGGAAAAGTAAAGAGATAAGGGTAAGAGACAACACAAAGAATTTATCTTGGTTCACCCCATAACCCGAGATTACTTTCAGTCCCCTTGCACTTCTAAAGAATTTTTCACGATAATCAAAACCTGATTATAACAACTGTACTAAGACAACCTTGCCCTAGATTTCCTTGCCTCAACCTAGAGGACTTCCTAATCTAAATCCAAAGATATACAAGTTGTTTTTACAAAAGATAGTGTTTACGCACACTCTAGGAGGGGTAAACAAATATGAAGCACGATACACTTAAAGTGTAGCCTTATAGATATTTACTTTCTCTTTTTCTATACAAGGTATATACTATGAACAAGTATGCATATAATTACAGTAGTATATATGAACATGTTAGACTTTGTATATGCTTGCAAGAGCATCCACAATGGTAGCTACTAATAAGGACTCCTACAATGACCCACGTTACACATCATTTATTTATAATTTTTTAATAAAAGTATCTATTAAGGACTCAATGACTTCAATGGTAGTACACTAGTAAGGACTCCAATGAAAAGTACTTAAATAGGCCCCACTAACTTTACATCATTAAACAAAAATAATTTCTTTATTAAATTATAAATTACCTCATAATATTTAATTATAATCCTTAAAAAAAATTAAATTATAAAATATTTATTTATTCGCACGAACTTAAATTTCTGCCACATTTGCTAATAATTTGAAAATGCAAAAATTAACATTACAAATTTTACATTCCTTCGTTAAATAATAATAATAATTTGCATAAATTAAATTTTATTTAAAATGATGACAAAAACATAAAATAATATTTAAAACTACTATTAATAGGCATCCAATTATTAAAATATTACTTCTTTTGCAAGTGGGATCAACTAGTACATATTTTATTAATTCCTTTAAATTTGAGACTCGTTAGTTGCCTAGGAGAGAGGGTCATTATATAGTTGTCTGTTGCTTAATAAGGACTCTTTTTTTCTTCCTCCAATGGAGGGTATTTAACAGGGAGTGATCCTTGTTAAGTAAGGACCTCCTATTGAAGATGCTCTAGGTATGTGTAGTGTCGTAACCTTCTTCAATTCAACTTGGTCATTTATATAGAGATAAAGTAGATGATTGTTGATGAAGAAATTTTGTCTTTGAATGCTTGAATGAATGTTGAGATATCTTGGAGATTTGAAGCTCTGTGCTTTAGTCTTTCAATTCAATTAATGATGATCTTAAAGGAGTTTTATTCCAATGCATAAGTGAGAATAAACTTTCCTTCTTTGATATATTAGTTGTTGCGTGCATCTATAATGAATTACAAAGTCATACGCTTGGTACTGAGGATCCTACTCTAGAGGATTATACATTAGAATTGACTTTCACAGATAACCTTAATCTTGGTGCAAAGCTTTGCCTTTATTTATGACACTTTGCTAATTAAGTTTCAGAGCTTCTAAATACTTACGACGGAATCAACGAGTCTTCTCTCTGCATGCCTAAATCATCTAAGCCTATTTTCTACCAACTTTTCTTCTATAGGTGTTACCTCCACTCTTTCTAATGGTGTTATTCCTAATCTTATTCCGTCTAGTCTAATTGTTCTTAAATATGTTTTGTACATTGTTTTGTTATCATCAAAACTTTAAGGGTTTTGTTATATTAACCCATTTTTGTCTAACAATCTTCCACTCTTTGGTGATGACAAACACCAACAATTTAATTATACTTTAGCATATTGATGAACAATTTTCTCAATAAGGTAGAGCTTTCAACATAGAGGGAGGTTTGTAAGCTTGCCTTGAGTGCGAAAATTCGAGATTTAATCAGTAGCATATTAACATATGATAGATAAAACACTATGCTTTTTAATATAACTTATGATATTAACTTCAAACAAATATAAATAAAGCAGTGATATATTACTCTCCCTTTTGTCATCAACAAAATCTAATTTTAATTAATGACAGAGAAATTAAAAAACATGTGCTTAAATGTAAAATGCAGAGAAACATAACATTACATTGAAGTAACCGATCTAAAAAAATTACACGAAGTCTAAAAACAAACACAGAAATTAAGGAAAAATGAGTACAAAGGAATTCTAAAGGTCTTATAAGGAAATTTACAAATATGGGTTACACAAACAAAAAAAAGAGACACTCATGAAAGCCTTCACTAATCGAATACTCCAAGATGACAACAGTTCCTATCACCACGTCAACACTGAAACTTCAAACTGTTGAGGTGATGATGAAATTTGAGGCCAGGAGTACACAACCCATCTCCCAAAGAAGAGAGCTTGTTGAGGAGTACAAGGTAGGCATCCAAGCTAGAGAAACCACACGACATGAGATTATGAAAACATCAAGGATCACTATCTGGGAAACCTTGGTATCAACTGAGTCAAACTTCTTAGAGAAGATGCCTAAAAGTCGTTGATTTTGTTTCATGACAGAAGCTTGTTGCTCAAAGTCTTCAAAATCTGATGCCATGGAAGGATGAAGGTTTGGCGTGAAAGGGTTAGGGTTACACTAGCAATTTTGAAAAGGAGTTTCTCCGAGGAGGAGGAGTAAAAACTGAACGTGTAAGACGAAATGTGAGTAGTGTGTGAAGTGAGGTGTTTAAATACAGTTTATGTGCACAAGAATAAGAAGAGATTATGCATAAAAACCAAACAAAATTAATGACGAAAGGGGTGCATGCATCATAGCCTTTACTCTAGGAAGTTAACATCCAATGAACGAAGAGACTTTTTAAAAGCCATAATGAGTAGTGGGACACATGTCACAACTGCTTATTACACTTTTCTACGTCACCACTAACTAGAAGATCAAAATACCTCATGAGTTAGCACAAAATGATCCATGTCACCATGTCACTTTGCTCTAGAGTTTCATTAGCGTTGAGGGTTAATGAGTCTAGAGGATGAGTGATCCAGAAGATCAGTATCTCAACAGTGCTTAAACTACACCAGAGCTTAGCAATTGCACTTAAACATCTTAATCTTTGATAAAATGCATATTTAAATTTTTCTTTATAAAAATGAATTTATCCTCGGTAAGGGGTTTTGTTAAAATATTAGTCCATTGATAGTCTGTATTAGCAAATTTTATATCAAGAATACCTTTCTCAACATAGTCTCTAATAAAATGACGTTTAATTTCAATGTGTTTTGCTCTTGAGTGTAAAATGTGGTTTTTAGATAAACAAATATAAGTTTTATTATCACAACAAATTGGAATACAACTATCACTTATGTGATAATCCTTAAGTTGATGTTTCATCCAAAAAAGTTGTGTTCTAGAACTTGCAGCTGAGATGTATTCTGCTTCTGCGATAAACAAGACAATAGTTTGTTGTCTTTTGGTAGCCCAGGAGATGAGGTTTTCACCAATGAATTGACATCAACCACTTGCGCTCTTTCTTTCAATTCTATCGATATCATAATCAACATCACATAATTCAACTAGCTTATATTCACTTGATTTCTTATACAACAAACCAAGATTAGTAGAACATTTCAGATGCTTAAAAATCCTCTTAAGAACAGTTAAGTGTGATTCTCTAGGATCTGATTGGAATCTTGCACACAAGCATACACTAAATAAAAATATAAGGTCTTGAAGTAGTTAAGTAAAGAACTAAATCAATCATACCACTGTAAACCTTTGAATCTACTTTACCACTACTATCATCTAAACCTAGATCGCTGTTGGGGTGCATAGAAGTTGCCATTGGTTTTCAATCCATCAAATTGAACTTCTTAAGCAATTTTTTGTATATTTGGATTCATGAACATTGACACCATCCTTACACTAGCTAATTTGAATGTCTAGAAAGAATTTCAGTTCTCCTATCATGTTGATTTCAAATAATGAAATAGTATTAATGTTCATGTGCATTCGTTGAATTTCCTCCAAACACACCTTTGGGATTCTAGCAATAACACTTTTAGTCAATATCAATCACTCTTCTAAAAAACGATAATTGATTACCCTTCCAAGCCATAGGTTTGGAACTAACCTGGTCAGTTAAATATGGGAAGTCATGTCACTTTGATGCTTTATTAGTCAATGGAACACGAAGGTATTTCCCAAGATTGTTAGTTTCTCGAAACCCCAATGCTTGACCAAGTCTCTCCCTCATGGTCCTATTCATATTTTTGGAGAATATAATACTTGTTTTTTCTTGATTGATATCTTACCCTGACATGTTAAAAAAATGAGTCGGTATTCCCATGACATTCATTTAAGCGTCTGTCGCTTCTCCAAATAGTAGTAAATTATAACATCCCGATTTTCCAACTTGAAATTTTTTGCATAAACATCATAGTAATCAACTAAAACAGGATGTCGCACTTCCTTAAAATATAAATAGAGTAGAATTACTATTTATTCAAAACAACTCATGTCATCAATTCAAATCTCATTATAGCGAAAAACATTAATTAAACAACGTAATGGCACAACGGCCTCAACATAAACAACTTATAAAACTCCATTCTAGGTGGTTCATCAACATAATTCATAGTAATATGTAACAAATGGAAAAGAACACAAATATCCCCATCCCATTACGTATCAGAGTGACCCTAAGACGACACGTGAGAGAGTCAACTCACTTCAATAGTTAATCCTGGTTATCTGCACGTTACCCACGTAGAGGCAACATTCAAACAGAATGGGTGAGATTTCACATTCAATAATAATAAGTATATAATTCTTTTAAAGAATTTAACAATACATGACAACATCTATTCATCATTAGCAATACTAATAAACAGTAATTTAAGTAAGAGAACTTATCAACATAAACAACAATCAATTAAACAATGTTAATGCTTCACATAATTCGAACTGTACATCATCAATTAACTTCAAATCATCATTAACAATGGTGCACATAATTTCTCAATAACAACTCATTAATTATTTTGACAACTTGACAATACGACGACAACACCGACAATGACAACAACAGCGACTTTGCATCATAATATCATTTTTATCGATATATATATATATATATATATATATATATATATATATATATTCATATAGTAATACATTAATCATTAATAACATCATATCACATCATAGTTATCAACAGGTACATTCATATAAGAATTCAACTTCATATAACGTCATATTCATCAACATATACATTCATATAATAATTCATCAATAATGAACAACATCATATAACATCATATTCATCAATCATAAACAACATCATATAACATCATATTCATCACATGATAAGGGGTCACCTTGCCGAATTCTCCGTAGGGAACGAAAATACTTTGTTCTACCTCCATTCCATTTCACAGTAGTCTCTGCACATAACTGATAGCATTATAACATTTTCCAAACTCTCTGGTATATTGATCTCAATCTATATCCATATAAACTCCCAGTTAAACTCTTTTGGTGGTGGTCGGGGTTTGAACCCCGGACCTTGCATATATTATGTATTGTCCATACCAACTGAATTAAACTCCCAGCTAAACTTATCGTAGGCTTGAAGAGTTGTGTAGGTTTTCTGCTACAATTGCTAATTAATAATAACTGATTTTCAGAAATTGCCACTTGTCAATTTTTTTTCAATAAAAAAAGTAACTTGTTTTCATAAAAGCTATATTATATAGGCAAATTCTATGGTACACCCAAAAATTTGAGTGTACCGGTACACCAAATCGATAATTAATGATCAAATGAGTTGTTGTTTTTAAGAAAAAGAATTATTTTATATCATTAACAATTATAATAATTAAATCTTATTTAACAAAAGCTTCGACGAAATATTTTTTTTTTTTTGAATTTTTATTACTTATAATAAAGAATATTGATAATTTTTTATGAAAAAAATGTTAAAAATTCAATATGATTCTTATAAACAATAAAATGATTTTTGTTTTATATGAAATGATGTTTTCTAAAATATAAATATTGACTAATAGCTTTTTATTTCATAAAATGATCTTTAATTTATAAATTTATAGAGCGAGAGTACCGGTACACCTCAATTTATGAGGTGTACCGTAGAAGCAACCTATTATATATATAATCGTCTCTTTCTAATTCTAAATTAGAATTTCATTATTTGTGCAGTATATATTAAATTATAGAAACGAAATGAATGAGTTTTTTACTTTTGTATTTTCTCTTCATTTTACTAATCCAATTGATATTTCATTTTTACTTCAAAAATATATGTTTCACTAGTTTCCCTTTTTTATTTCTCACTTTGCTGTTTAATATACTTGATCATGCTATTTATTTAATATTTGGAGCCTAAATCAGCCAGTAACATTGTCTCTAATGTTACAGCATTCTAGAAACAATTGAACGATACCGCAGTCATACCAGGATTAATAATACTCCAACAACATCTGAATCAGTTGAAAATACTCAGGTTTATTACTTATACCTCTTATTATTGCTGTCTTTCTATTCATCATCTAGTCTAGAATTTATCTAGAATTTAAATAGTACTTGTTTCTAGTCTAGAATTTAAATAGTACTTGGTAAAATGATTGATTTTCTAGATGCTAGAAATTACGGGTTTTTCTTAGATAAATGCAAATTCCAGTCACATGCTTCGAATGTTTCACCTTAATTTCGATCATGTCTAGGAAGACTTTGTGCTATAAATATTAGTTAGTAAATAGGATTTTGCATAGATATTTGTGGCCCATTATTTTCTTTAAGACATCTTGAGTTTTTTCCTTGCCCATTTTCTTGAAGATTGTGGAAGTAGGGTTTTTAACAATGTTTTTAAAAATTTCTTCAAAAAAATAAAAACTGGTTTTAAAAATACTAAATAAAGTGAAAATTAAATAATAAATTTGTTGTTGTTAACCGAAATGGGAAATAAAGAGAACATGTTTTAGGAAACCAAATAAGCTTTTCTCAGCCTGAGTTTGGGCTTGCAACAACAATAAAACTTTTGGGGAGAATTTGACGCCAATTTAGATAGATCTCACAAGGTTCGAGAGATTAATCTCTACAATTGTAATTAAACTTTACCTAAGTAAAAAAAAGAAAGAAGAACACTTACTTAACCCTTAAAAAAAACACACAAATAAGCACATATAAATCAATACCTGAAATCCATGTCCTCAAATTTGTAACATCTTCAATGTAATTTATACTACCTCCGTCCCTAATTATAAGACCCTTTTGAGAAAAAATTTATCCCTTTTTATAAGACCCCTATGGTATTTCCAAGTACATTAATTATTTCTTTATTAATATACCCTTATTTATTTTGCATTTTTTTCTTCAATCAACAATAAATATTATGTTGAAAACATAAATTAACTCTCTCTTAAGGATAAAATTGTAAAAACAATAGTAATTAAATACAAATTTAATACTACAACCAACTTTTTTAATCTCCATAATTTTGGAAAAGGCTCCTATATTTAGGGACGGAGGTAGTATCTCAAATGTTTCCTATTTTTGTTTATCTAGACACTCATTTTCAACTTGAGAGACTTCAAGTTTAAATGAAATTTCTTTAAATATTACAGCAATTGAAGGAAGAAGCAGAAAACATGATGAAGAAGATTGACCTTCTTGAGACTTCAAAACGGTTAATTAAAGATCTTGAATTTCTGTTCATGATGACTATTTTTTTTTTCATTTTTCAATATTCAATGTCTAATTTCTCTGAAAAGAATATGGCATTTGAAATAATTTCATACCCTCAGGAAACTCTTAGGAGAAGGTTTAGGGTCTTGTTCCATTGATGAACTACAAAAGATAGAACAACAGTTGGAGAAAAGCATAAACAAAATTCGAGTCAAAAAGGTTAGTAGCATGATCAAAGCGTATAAAATTTTAAAGTTTATAGGTAGTTTCTAAATCTGAATTTTCTATTTTGCAGACTAAGGTTTTCAGGGAGCAAATTGATCAGCTAAAAGAAAAGGCAAGCTCTCTCTATATTTAACAGGCTGGTTTACACCTCATTTGCTTTTTCTAAGACAAATATTAGTAATTCGTATCGGGGTTTTAAATAGTTGTTGTGGTAACAATAGTGTCCGTATTACGGTGCTTGATACTGAATAGAATCGCAGTCAAATGTGGACACAGTCGCGGCTGCCTTGCGGTTTTGGCAACCTAAAAAACCATTATGTGCGAGATAGATAGCGGTTTTGAACCTTTATTTAAAACCCTAATTAGTATAAATGTCACTCATATTTATTACAAGTTGTAATCCCAAGTTGTAATTCAAAACCATGCTGGCCACATCTGCATATATTTCTTCAATTTTATTATAACATATGTGGTCAAATTCAGATTCAGACTAATATACTTTTCTAACCAAATGTGAATTTGAAATGCTGTCTAACTAAGAAGCATTTCTCTATTCATTCTTTATCTAAAGAGTTTGTGGTTAGTTCCTTTTCTATATATCATTCTTAGTTGAAAAGAGAAAAGCTTCACAAGTTAATGCACATTGAAATAACTCGCCGCTAGATTTGCATCAAAAAGATTCTGACCAAGTTAAACTGTTTTGAATACAATTCAGGAAAAAGCCCTAGTTGCTGAAAATGTCAGGCTCTCTGAGAAGGTAATTTACTTTCTATCTGGAAAGTTCATAAAGTTCTTGAAACTTCTAGAAAAAATTCAAATGACGAGGGAAACTTAGCTATGTAAAAAGGCTAAACCTATCTCTTAAGGGTTAGAAACCCAGCAAATTTATTTAGAGACCAATTTCATTTTGATTTGTCTCTATTTCCGTCGTTAATTATTTCAAATTTTTCTAGTTGTGACTTTAACATTTGATTTCAAAATTGAAATATATAAACCTTTAAATTATGGATTGAAAATCCAAATTTGTGTGCAGTATGGTAACTATTCAACACAGGAATCAACAAAGGATCAGAGAGAAAATATAGCTGAAGCTGAACCTTATGCAGATCAAAGTAGTCCAAGTTCAGATGTGGAGACTGAATTGTTCATTGGTCTTCCAGAAACAAGATCAAGGCGCATTTCTCCAAAGGTGTAGCTAGTTTAGGATTAATTAATCCATGACTATGCAATTGAAAATAAGGGTGAGGCAAATGTCTCATCAATGTATATTGGATATGTTTCCTTAATTATGCTCTCATTCAAATAAGTGGTGAATTGTGAGAGTATTGACACTTTTATGGTTGTATTTTCAAACCTATGTCTGTATTGATGCTTTTATGTCAGACTCATAAGTATAGACTTCCACTATATTGTATGATTGTTGCCAGGCTTTTAGGGTTTTAAATGTAGGACTTTCTGTTTCCTTTAATATCTCAATTATAATAGAAATTTTAATATGATATGCCTAATATAATTAATTAAATACATTTTGTAAAAAAAAGAATTAATAAAATACATGTTAGATCAGGAGAAAGAGAGATATTAAGGTGATTCATAATCACAAGAGTTTATTAGATACCATGTAAAAATTTGCACAAAATATAAAATAAAAAAAGACTCGCTGTCATTTATTAATTCGACAATGAAAGTTGACTTAGTTGACTCACCAACAAGATCGTGGGTTCAACTCCCGCTATAAATGTGAGGATCTCTTTAGTGGATGATGTGTAAGTACTTCTATAAACGCTCTTTGAGCCTTGAGGTCTACCCTTAATAATGGTGAGCTCCCAGATCCCAATTCATCTAAATTTTTCGCAACCAATTTTTTTTTAGGAAATTGGTCTTTAGACACCTCAACTGACGAAAATACCTCATTGACAATCAACTGCGGTTTGCTACCGGACGATAGTTAATTTATGTTCACTCGCGAACAATTGTTAATTGTCATTCAAAACTAATTGAATATCTTACATAGTTCACTTGTACCTCACTTATCCCTCACCACCTTTCTACCCTATTACATCCATATCCAAAAGTTCAAAAAATCATCGAACAATTATTTCTATAGGGTTTCTACACTCATATAACCCCATTGGCAAGTTGGATGAGTTGAAGATACAACTTAACCAATACTTTTTTATGTGTGAAAATCATACCGCATGTCATGTTGGTGTTCAGGTGTCACACATATACATGAGGGATAATAACGACAAAGGAACTTTTATCATCCTGAGATGCTTAAAGATGATGGTGAAGTAGTAGTATCCATGATTTTTTGGATGGTATCTGAAGATAATAATTTATATCTTTGGGTTTGTTTGAACTGAAAGTGTCCAAATTGTCAGTAGATTTTGTGTCATGTTGTGGAATTTTAATTAATTTTATGTAATGTTGTCATTTTCCATAATGTTGTTGAACTATTGTTGATTATAAAGCATTGGTGCATTGCTGATCAATTTAAGTTATGATGTATTGTTGAATTATGAACGATGTTGGATTGTTGTTGAATTATGAGCGACTTAATTGTTGTTGAAAAAATTACAAGTAGTTGAATTGTTTGTGTGTCTAGCCATTCTGTTTTGTGTACTGAGTTTGCATTTCAATTATGCAGTGCATTTTTCTCTGTAACTCATTCTTAACTACTGTTTCTAAGAAGTAAGAACGGTGGTTTATTACACAAGGGGCATTTTTTGTAGTTTGGGGTGTCTGTGAGCAAAAACGTGGCGTCTAAAAAGCAATTTTTAAAAATTTCTTGGTTTTGTGAATAGGCAGGCCCATCAGCTAGCAACTTCACAAGCATTTATCAGATGAGGTGTGCAAATATATACGGTTAACTTAACAAATAAACCATAAAAAATCAATTAAAATAGGAATATAAAACCTGGATGAAAATCATCCAGCTTCACAGGTTCGTTGACATTAAAATGGGTATATAGTAAACTTCACAATTACTAGGGGTGGCAAAATGGATGGATTTGATGGATATGGATTTGGATCCTAATGGATGGATCAAAAAAATTCATTAGTCCATTAAAATCCACCATTTTTTTTTTTTTGAAAAAAAAAAAAGACCATCTAATCCATCCATTAGATTTTATATCCATTCAATCCATCCATTATTAAATTTTAATGGATGGATTATCCATCCGATCCATTTAATAAAATGTATTATTTATTTTTTAAGTTTGTTTTACATAATTATTTAGTTAATAAATTGGTGCAAAAAGTAATAACATTCAAATTTCCTTTTTTAATTAAGCCCAATGCTTACTTTTTATCTAAGCCCAAACATATTTTTTTATAAAGTCCAAAACATTTTAATTTCTGAAATAAAATAAAAGGTGGTGGTGTACTGGCGTTGACCACCGTTGACCGTGACTTTTACGGCGGCGACATGTCCGAAAAAATCAGATTTTCCGGTGACCCACGGCGGAGCTCCGGGGAGACCACGACGGCGGACGGTGGCGGTCCGGCTGATGTGGTAGAGCTCCGGTTGCCACAGAATCTATTTTTAATTAATGGGCTGATATTTTTTTAATTGAATGGGCTGAATCTTATGGGCCAATTATTTAAGGAAAAAATAAGATGATTTCTTTTTAGGCCCCATAATTAAAAACATAGTTTGATTTTATTTATTAACAAAATTCTCCACTAGTAACTAACTCCACGAAGGCATGTGTGTGCTCCTTTTTTAGAACCAAGACTTTGTTTTTTTCCTTTATTTTCTTTAAATGTTAAAAAAAAATCATACATTCAAGTTCAAAAAGATATATAGGAAAAGGGATAGATGCATTATACACATGCGTGTGTAATGTAGGTTTAATTAAACTTCAAAGTTAACATCAACATTAACATTATTTTAAATATTGCAATAAAAAATAAACATTGTTTTAAATATAAGTTAAAGACCACTATCTATATATACTTGTATCCAATTATAAAAAACACTATATATAGGAGTCTGCAGTTTCCCATGCTAGTCACAAAAGATACTCCAATTTTGTGGTGATAATAATTGCCAAAACATAAATCTAGAAAGCATATAAACAATAAGGTAAATTAATCTTATACTTGAATATTGATTAAAGTTATCATTAAAGCATCCATCCCTGCATGAAGTTAGTCTCACAAGCCATGCTCTTGGAAACATTAGATGGTTCAGCTTGAACATACTGGTACTGTTGGTATCTGTCCAATAAAAGAGGTTAACATTAGATTTATATATTTTACCATTAAAAACTCAACCATTAAAATTATATAGGTTAAATTATATCGGAGGTCTTTTAAGTTATTTAATTATAACATTCAGGTCCTTTAAGTATTTTTTGTAGGACCTAAATGGTACATAAAGGACCTAAGTGGTATGTAAAAAATTTAAAAAATCAATTTATAACAATTAAATAACTTAAAAGATCTCTGGTGTAATTTAGCCAATTATATACCACTGCTTTTATTTTGGAATACCACTAACACAAGTATGGCACTTGAAACCCAAAACTAATTAGATTTTTTTTTTTAGTGCATACATTTACAAATTAGTAACAAATAATATTGTTTTTTTCTACTAAAACATTATCTTACGTCAATTTTTATGAACATTAAAGACCATATACTCATCTAATTAATTATAAGTGTAGTAAATAAATATATGCAAAAAGTTGAAGGAAATTTCACGTACCCTATTTGCAAAAAGGGTTCTGCTTGGATATCCATACTCATATTCATAGGGTTAGTTTGAGGCTGCTGAAAGGTAAAGTTGCAATTTCCAGCAACTGAATTAGAGCTCCATAAACTTTCCATTGCTTTAAGATTAAATCCCTCTCCTTCAAGCTGAAAATGCAGTTTTGGAGCATAAAATTAATAGAGAAATTAGGATAACTTAATCTAATTGAAATTAAATAGACATATATTTATAATGGTACATAACCCTTTATATATTTAACCTTGATCCTTAGTTGCTTGTTCAAGTCTCCTAGATGACGTTCCTGCAAAATGGTTGAAAATAAGAAGAAAAAAAATGAGAAATTCTATTGATCTAATAATTGAACTTAACTAATAAATTTTAACTTGGATAATAATAAATAAAAAAAAAATAATAATAATCATTGGACCAAACAAATTTTCATAAATTCAGCTATTGAAAAAAAATGATGATTAATCTTACCCTTTTGCGAAGCTCTTCCATTTGTTCAATCATAATTTGTGTCTGCAATTGAAATAAAAATTCAGCTATGATCATCCCAAATCAAGGTTTTATATACATTCACAACCATTGTTCTAAATTGTATTTTAATAAAGTTAATTAAACTTCTAGAGAAGCAAGACCTTATTTAATTTTCAATAGTTATATCATAACTAGGAAAATTTTACAACCAAAGGAAAAATCTCAATTAACAAAAATAGATAAAGAGCCACCAAATATGTATATAAAAGACCATGCATATATATGAAGATGCGTGCACACTACACCTTTCTTTGCCTTGCTTGTGCTAATGCACCTTCAAGCTGTTTTTCAAGATTCTGCAACTCCTTTATGTTCAAAGGTCCAAGATCTTCCCCAAGCAACTGCCTGAAATGACATTACATATTTGAAAAAGTAAAGTTTCACATTTTGTTTTGTCATGATTTTTTTTTTCAATCATTGTTACTGGTTTGTAGTTGTTGTCAGTGATTAATATATTTGAAAATTGAAAACAAGACAATATATTTACTAGGTGGATAAATTAAAATTTTATACCTTTAAAAAAAATTAAATTATATATTAGTACCTCTGAGTCCTTTGAAGAGATTCATACTTTGCCTTCAGTTTAGACACCTCTTGGTACCAACTCTGCTGGCCAAAACAGAAATTATATAAATTGATATAGTAATAAAATTATTATTAACCAATAAAATCAGATTATGATCTGATAGATAAATCATATCATCTAGAATTACTTAGAATTTATATTACATTTAACATACTGAAAAAAAGGTGAAAAAGTAATAAAATTATCAACGGAAATTGAATTTTTTTTTCCGACCCCAAAACGAAAATAATTTACAAGTCCAACATACTATGAGTATTATTTCGCTAATATACCCACTTTCTCAAGTTTTTTATTTGTCATCTAATGGTTGTCCCGCTCCTAAATGAAAAAAAAAAAAAAAAAAAAAAAAAAAAAAAAAAAAAAAACTTGAGAGAGTGGGTCATTTAGATAAATAACACTCATAGTATGTTCGACTTGTAAAGTATTTTCGTTTTAGGGTTGGAAAAAAAATCATGGAAATTGAAACAAATTTTGCATTTTTGTGTCTCTAGTGTACATTTGGATGTGAGGCGAGATTGGCATAAGCTATGTGATTCTTAATTTGGTAATATGGTGGGTTAGCCGAAATTTCAGTGAGCCGCGACAATTTCAACAAACCATCATAAAATAAAACATGCACGTAGCTTCACAAAATCACGATGGTTCATCGTGATTTTCAATTTGAATCTGACTGATCATTCAAACATGTACTAAGTTTCTTACATTATTGAGCATTGTTGATGACATACCTGTGTGTCACAATCAATTTGGTGGTCATCTTGTTGAGGATTAAATGAGCACCGTTGGTATCGCTCAATAGTTTTGGTAGTTCTGTCAATTAAACATTCTCAATATTAGTACAAACAACCATTAAAAAAAAGTATTAGTGTAAACAAATTTTAGACTGGAATATCAATGTATCCTTAAAAAAAACAATGATATCAATGTAAATGATAACCTATAAATTAAGAATGTACATAATAAAAGAACAACTAGGAAAACTCAAAACTTTCTGGATTAGTGGAATTTATATGTGGACAAAATTACACACCCAGGTACCTACCTTGTTTCTTTACTCTTATACAGATTATTAATTCCTTCACTCAAATTTACTTTTTTTGTAACACTTATAGTAAAAGAAATATTCTTGAATAAGAACATTAATTCCTTTACTCAAAGTACTGACTTAGATAAATCACCCAAATTTCAACCACACAGGATTTCATAGGGATTTTCTTTTCTGCAAGAAAACCTAGATATTTGTTTTTCTATGAAAATTATATGCCATGGAAGTCAACACATTTACACCATAATGTGTTATGAGTTTCAATGTTAGGTTAGATGTAAAAATATAAAACAAAAAACATAAAAAAGAGTGAAGCTGATTAATTTCGTCTTAATTTTCATATTTTTAATTTAATTTTTACTTTTCATTTTTCGAATGGAAATTATTTTTAAATTGGTCCAAAGAAAGGGAAGGAAACTTTTGAATGGACTAGTTTTACATTTTAAATTAAAGTTTCCCAATTATTTGTAAGACCTTAGCATCAAAATGCTGAGAAACTATTTTGTTTACAAAAGAAACTTTATTTTTTTCATTAAGTGAGAGACAAAAGAAACTTAATCACAAATAATTACTGATAGTTGTACAGTAAAAAAAAAAGAAGATTTTGTCATTCCTCAAAATGACCTAAAAGCCAAAGAGTGATTCCAAATTTTAAACCCTGCTCCACCTTGTAATAAAGCTGGACATAAAGATGGAAGATATTACTTATTACAGTATTTTTTTAGTGGAGAGATACAGTGATAGAGCCAAAAGATTAAACGTTTAAAAGGGATATGAAAAAAAAAGTGAACACATAAGAGTGAGAATTAAAAGTTTAAAGCTTTTTTAACCTTCAATTATTTAAAACATGATTTTGGAATAAACCCTAGATCTTACACAACAGTACATAAGAGTGAACACACACAAACACATAATTATATCTTATTTTATATAAAATTGCATAGTCTAGTACGACTAATATTGTCATATGATTGTTTTCTTCCTTTTCTGTTTTTCTTTTTTCTGACTCTCTTCTGAGAAACAAGAAATAGCTAGGTTGTACTGTTCCATTTTTTCAAAGCTGAAACCTTTAGACATTATATTATCTTTCAGGTGTTGTAAAGGACTATATATTAAACATGTCGATCTATGTTTGGAAAATACCAAAACTCATAATTTTCATTTATATTCTCTAACTTATCAAATCAAAATAAAAATAAATAATCCCATAAATAAATCAAAATAAAAATCTATCCTTTAGAAAGAAAGAAAGAAAGAAAAAATTAGAACCCTAAAACCACAATTAATAAAAAAATATTAATGTGTCATGGAGGATTTAAGATCCATCAACTGATCTAGAAAAAATAGAGATGAGGGTGTCAGATGAATATGTGTTAAGATAAAGAAAAAGAAAAAAAAAATGTTATAAAAAAATAAAAACTACTTAATGTGTCAAAAGTACTTATGTGTAGATAAATCTTAAAAGCATCAAATTCAGTTGTGGCAATTTAAGAGGAAAAAAAGAAGCAGAAAACCAGTAACCATTTTGGTGAAAGAAACTGATGCAAAGAAGAAAGGAAAGAAGAAGTTATACATCACAATATCTCAGTTCACATCATCACAAAACCCAAAATACAAAACTATAAGAAAGAAAATAAATGATTCTATTAACCATTGGGATTTGGACCTCACAAAAATAGACAATAAAATTGAAACTTTCAAACAATTAATAAATAGATCTATAAAAAAATTACCCAACACTTCCAAATTCATAGAGTTTGCCACGGCTAGAGAAAATGATAAGGGCAACTTCAGCATCACAGAGAACAGACAGTTCATAAGCTTTCTTGAGCAAACCATTTCTTCTTTTTGAGAAAGTTACCTGCCGGTTTATTTTGTTCTCTATTCTCTTCAATTCAACTCTTCCTCTTCCCATTTTTTCACTCTCTTTCTCTCTTTTTCTGTGTCTCTAAGAAATAAACTCTAACTTTATTTATAGTGATTTAGTGCAATATGGAAAAAAAAAAAGAGAGAATATAAATTTTTGTAGTGAGAAATGAAAGTTTGTGTGCTATATAAAAAGGGACACACACTTGAGAACTTTTTTTTACAAAAAAATGGAAACAAAAATTATTCTTAATTTTTATATTATTCTCTTTTTCCTATTTAATTATAGTATAATGTGGGCTCTTATATGAGTTATAAGTTACTATCATATTATTTTTCTCTTGATGCATACTTTAATTGTTGCAGTTTAGGGCAAGGAAATTATATAAGGTGTATGTATGAATGAGTCACGCGCCTGTGTGTGTTCACGCGCCCATGTGATGAGTCTTTAGACTTCAACATCAGATAGCAGTATTTGTGGAAATGTACTAACCACCTTCTGATGAGTCTGGTTGCAATAGTGATGATGAAATTCTGCAGGTTTTGACCAATATTTTTGTAGAAAAATTGGTTCCTTAATTTTAATCACCAATATGCAAGAATCATGATCCATCTCATGATCACTTTTTTAAGAAGTGTATTAGAAAAAAAAAATTGTTTGTGATGCTATTATTTTATATGTTTGATATTATTAATATCAAATTACTATAAGCATACAATTTTTAGTTTTTTTTTCCTTTTGCAAAATTATTATGGAAGACAAAAAAATTATACTTGTTGGTTTGATAAAGAACCATGATGTTGATCAATGCCATAATTTGAAGTGAGCACATCATTTATATGACAAGGAAGTAAATTTATAATTGACACATGAATTACATTCTAAATGTCAAGTCTTATTTCAACTTTATGATACATGGACATGACCATGCATGTTCCATATATGTTGCTATCTTTGGACCAATCTATATGATGATTGTTAGAGAATCAAAAGATTACAACATTGAAGACTATGAGACGAGGAAAAATAATGGTAGTTTTTGAACTTGCACTGGATTATTATTTTTTAATAAGCAAATGAATTAATGAGAATACCATATTAAGGGGTACTCAATCTCATTACAAACTAGTGTTAACCACTTTGAAGACAACACAAAGGGTTAGAGTACCAAAGAGAAGAATTTACAGTAGATGTAATAATTGTTTAATTAAAGTTTAAATAACAATACAAGTCATTTTTTATACAAAATTAAAAAGTATACATGTAACAAGTCTAGTTTTTGTGCCACGTATTTTGTAACAAAAATGATTAAAGGAAGTTTACTTAAATGTTACTAATTTAGTGTTTCATGAATGTTACTAATTTAGTTTAGTACTTTAGCTATGTCATTCAAATGGGCTACTCATGTCTCGTACACGTTGGCCCTAATGGGTAGCGGGTTCTAATTTAGTGCTTCATATATGTTACTAATTTAGTTTAGTATTTTTAGCTATGTCATCCAAACAGGTTACTCATGTTTCGTACATGTTAGCCCTAACGGATAGCGAGTTTATTTTTGGTGGGGCTAAAATGCCCTGAAAAATCCGAGATGAAATTTTAAAGCATATACCCTATGTTTTATCCAGTTTGATAGACTAACCCATGTGAGCTAACATGCTTTGACAACTCTATTTTTAGGCCTTTAGCAGCTATCAAAAACAAGAAATGAAGCTACTATTTAAATTATTTGTCTTTGAACCTTTTTAAAAGAAAATTAACTTCATAATGTGTTTATAGAAGAGACATTTTTCCTTCTTTTATTTTTGTTTTTCTTAAACAGTCTGTAGGGTATTTGGTATATTGGCTTCATTATTGCTAAAACAAATACTCTAGTATGATGTTGGATATGTTGTTCCAACATCCTGGCATCTTGTACGATGTTGAAAATGATGTTCCAACATCTTGGCACGGTTCAGTGGGCCCTGGTTTTGTGGCTTGGTTTTCACGCACTTTATCTTATTAAGGAAACCACGCCTTATCTCTTGTTCACCAAGTAACGTATTTTTGTCCAAATCTTCTGGGTGATTTGTTCCTAAAGTATAGATAATATTTTAGGATTCCTTGGTGTTGTGTTTGGCGGTTCCTAAAGATGTTCCTACTTTTTAGGAGTTGTTATATTTGTTTCTATTTTGTTACGTGGAGATCTAAAATGTTCTGAAGCCCAACAAGCTTATCAAGCCCGTGCTACTTCAGTATATATACAAGACTAGAAGACCTAATTATTCATTCAAGCCTTCATTCAAGATAATAGAGTTTTTAGGGTTTTGAGTCTTTGTTATTTGTGTGTATCATTTTATACATGATAAGGACTGTGTTTTAGTTTGTTAATTGTGAGCCTTTCTTGTATCATGTTGATGCAAGCATAGGACTATTTTATTGAGTTGTAAGTTGTTGCTACTCCTAAGCTTTGAAGCACGGAGGCAGTTTCTTTTTGAAGGTAACTTCACCAAATTGAGTTGTAATCTGATAATCACAGGGGTTGTGGTTGATTGAGGGAAGTGAGATTGGATCTTAAATCTAGGAGTTTCTAGGTTGACGTCAAGACGGGTAGGTCCTAGGTCTACAGTTGTAAACGAGGAGTTTGCTGAGAACTTAGAATAAGGACTACACTAGTGAATTTCCTTCCTGGCTTGGTAGCCCCCAGAGTAGGTGTGTTTGTCACCAAATTGGGTTAACAATTCTCTTGTGCCTTTTATTTTCTTGTCTTTTACTTTTACGTAATTTGTGATAGTTAGCACGATGTTGAAACATTAAGTTCAAAATTCGTATTTGTGCGTCTAGTGTTGGAACATCACATAGAACATCTTGAAACTAACGTACTAGAATTTCACAATCGATATTAGTATTGTTTGATTTTATGTTGAAGGTGGGGATCGAATTCATGAACTCCTAACTACTATAGAAATGAGATTTCACATCACTTGAAATCGACTTTTTCACATCGGGTGACACCCGATGTAACTAAAGGTGAAGTGAAAACCCTGATGTGAAATGTATCTTTTTTAGTAGTGCCTTTTCAATTTATTCTTTAACTTCCCACCCAACCCCAACCCCAACCCATTCTTATATCACGCTACATTTTTCCAATTTAGAGGAGAAAATAGAAGATATAATTAAAATTATGGCCGTAAATAAAAAACATTGAGAGATTTAATAAAAATATTATTGAAAAACGACTCATACCTTGATCAGAAATAAGGATCAACAGTCTATAAAGAACTACCACATTTAGTTTCTATGATGATATTTTTGTAGGATAAAATCATACATAAATTCAAATTCTAAGAATATTGAACTATAAATCAAGAAAAATAAAAGAGTCATAATTATAAACAAAATATAAAATAAAAAAAATACTAAATTTCGATAGACATGAAAGGAAAAGTAGAACAACACATTTATATCTTACAAACGAATCTGTTTCAATCATACTAGCAACATCAACAATAGTATGCATCATGAGACATGAATCACGATAAGCATATGATTCACATGTCTGGAAATTAAAATAATTAGATCAGCTAGCAAAAAGTAATATTCAATTATTTTGGCTTAAATAACAAATAAAATGTTGCTTAATAATAAAAGGTAATTGACGATAATTTCACTATTTTTTTTAGATAATTTCAATATTATTAAGGCTCTTTCCCACACAGAAAGAAAAATTTGCTAGGATTCGTTGATGGTGGTCACTTCAACACCACAAAGCCTTATATAAAGCATTGAAAGCAATATGAAAGATGTTCACTTGGCTTCAAAAGTAAAACGCTATGGTACTACTTAATATATAGACCTATCCATGAATTGACAATACCTTTGCAAATTGCAATACATAATATGTGTGAGTGTATATATGTGCGATTTCTAAGGAATCTCATGTGCAAAAAAATAAATGAGTCATATTTAAGACCACAACTCTTTTAAGTTCACCGTCCAAGGGTCAAGTGAACCAAGATAGGACTTTAGGCCACATAATTTTGAGCAAAAAAAAAAAAACCTTGAAAAAGTATAAATATCTTAAAAATTTAGTAAAAGTAATTATCATTAATTTAGTAAAAACCTTTAATATTAATTTAGTAAAAGAAATTATCATTAAAAACAAATTCTATAAAAAATATCTTAAAAATAAAAGTTCAAACCTTTAAAGTAAAACTATTTTGTTTATTATTTAAAAAAAAAAATCAATTTCATTATGATGTTTATTTATTTTGTCGAAAATTTCATTATGCTCTATTATCCTCTTAATTGCTACTTTTAGCAAACAGGATATTATTAACGTACTAAACGAATGTTGGATGCATTTGATATATTAGTACAATTGTAAAATTGTCTGTTTTCATTTTTAAAAGTATTTAATTTGGGTTGGACGGTTTCATGTCATAATCGTGCCCAATTTAGAAACTGCATTAAGAACAATGGTTTTGTTTAATAGGGAAAGGTTTTTCATGTGCATTTTCAAGAGAGATATGGTTACACGTCAAAGGAATTCTTCTTACTCTCTAGTTTCTACATTAATACTTCCAACACGTCCCAAATTATAAGATACTTCAACAATTTCGCACAGATCAAAAACTGTAGTTAATTTTGTATGGTAAAGAGTACAAAATAAAAGAATGGACAAAAAATAAAGTAATGATCGTAAAAGGTATAATAGAAAAATATAAATGTTTCATTAGTATTGTAAAATGGCATAGAAAATAAAATAAATATTTTTAGCTAGAATGACATATAATTTAAAACAAAAACTCCACAAATTGGTTTTATTTTAAGTTGATTATGAATAAGATTTAAATTCACCGTAGTATGTTGGAGGACTTTTGTGTAGGTTATGCATCTGTCTTCAAAAAAATCAAATTGGTTGTTTCATATCATCAGAGGTTTTTTTTTTATCATTCTTAAATAAATAAAAAATAGATTTTAAAAGGATTGTTTTAACACTCTTTTAAATTCTCTCAATAGTTTGAGTTATTTTTCAACAATCATTTTGATCGTTTTTTAATATATAAAAAATTGATTTTAAAAGAAAAATAACTACTTTGTCATATATTTTGATGTACTTTAGATATTATTTAATGTTGATGTGGGTTTACTAATTAAAATCATATTAATGTTGATGTTATTTTGAGATATTAGGGTTTATGATTGTCATATATTTTGATGTACTTTAGATATTATTTAATGAATTGAGGATGCAATTTGCCACTTGAAGTTATCAAGTAAGAATGGAAAATGAGGCCAATGTAATGTTGTTGTCTTTCTAAAAGAAAAATAACTACTTTGTTGCACGCAAAAAATAATTTAAGATCACTACTATAGTTTTAACTAAATTATAATTTGAGTGTGGTTAAAAATTTACTATTTTATCGTTCAATTGAAAAAATGGGGTAGCTTTTTTTATATGGATGATCCTAGGCATTGCATAAAACGTTATCAAAATTCAAATCATAGAGTATAACGATGGAGACATAATAAAAGAAGAGAATCCTATAATTATTTTCTTTTCTCTTCTTTGCTTCTCTTTTTTTCAGTTCTGACAACACATGCAATTCTGAAAGCAAAAACGTGTACCCAACACCTCTTCTAATCAATATGGATTTATAACCTTGCCAAGGTTAAGGTTAAGGTTAATCCTAGCTATAGTGCCAAATGCACTCATAGCACATTTCTTCTTTATGTGGTGTCACATGGTTGGGACATATTTGTTGTGACTATAACAAAATAGGCACTACCATAAACAAAACCTTTTCCAATTAAACCAACCACCTCCAAGAACAAGGTTTTACCACAAAGGGTGTGGGAATAGGAAAAGAGTTGAAAAAAGATAAAAAGAGTAAACAAAGTGTGAGAAGTCACATGACATTAAAGTGATTTATATTTTTCTCTATATGTGGGGTCCAATAACCCTAAAAATATCAAATAACTTATCCTTGGGTATAGGGTCTATTACAAAACGATAGAAGGTGGGGTAGTTAGAGGTTTCTAATTAGGGAAAGGTTGCATGGGTTTGTAAGGTACATTAATGATAGTTTCTATTTTTGGTTGTGGACCCTTTACAAGTAACTATCATCAGCCAGTTGAGCTTTCAAGTCCTCACTGAGCGTGCTGGCTTGCAGTGAATAGGGAACAAAGAGTACGAATTTTTTTGGAATTGTAGTTTGTCTCTTATTTGAAGATATTTATATATATAAAAAAAAAAAACATATGATTTTCCTTAAATTATTATGAGTGGTTGTGGACATTATGTGGGATCGCATATAGTTTGAGAGACATACATGACACTACAGCTAGGTTATCAACATTGAACTTTAAAGAGGCCACTTTCATGACACTTCTCCAGCTCATGTGTGCAACATGAGTTTAGTACTTGTGTTTTGAAAATCAACTCAATAATCGAATTGAAAAGAGTACTTGGTCACAAGATCATTGGTCGAACATTGAGTCATTTACTGAATCACATAGAAGGCTTAAATAAAATGTTTCGGTTTTTATTTTAAAATTTCTTATAATGAATTGGACTGAATCATATGATTTGAGCTCTAAATTTATATGCACCTTGTGTTTAGCTATGTTCTGAGGTCAAGTCTTTGGCCCACAAACATATGTCTTGTATTATACATAAAGTTGTTTCTATCATTACATCAATAAATCGATCACTAGTAAATTGTTGGCTTAATATATCCACCGGTCCCTTAACTTATTTTAATTTCTCAGTTTGGTCCCTTAACTATTAAACATTTCAATTTGGTCATTATCTTTGTTTTCGTTATCGATTTGATCCTATTTTATTAATTTTAAATCTCTCAAAAATAAGACCGTTGGATAAAGGAGGTTCATCATATCTAACTCTGTATCACCAACACCTAATTTATTTTACTTATCCATCATCTTCTTCCTTCATCATCATCTTCATAACACCACCATCAACATCATCTTTCAAACACCATCATCATCATTGTCAACATCTTTCATTTTAAAACCCCAAAATAATTAACAAAAAAGAAATCTCAGAAGTCATCCATAAAAATAAAATCCAGATTTTTTTTTTTAGGGAATAAAATCCAGAATTTGTTGACCCAAAATCAACCAAAAATTTCCAGAATTCATCACTATCTTCATCTTTCCACTTTCTAGAATAAAAAGTTTCTGGCTCTCTCTCGTCTTCTCTGCATATTGCATCTCGTCTTCACCTCTCGTCTCTCTCTTTGTAAGCCATTCCATTTGATTCTTCTTCCATTCGATTCGATTCTTCTTACTCACAATTTTGCATCGCATAAATTGTTAATACCAAAATTGTTTGTTATCTTCGGTACAGAGATAGAAAACAAAGGTTATTATTGGCTTATTGCTCACTATGGTTTCATTCATTTGATTATCATCATTGGTATGAACTCTGATCCAAAACCACAACTTTCTCAGCTTCTCAGCCTCGTGTAATCCATGTGCACATTTTCACTTGCTTACTTGATGGGAGATTATGGAATCAATGTGGACATTCTGTAGTTTTTTCTTTTTTGGGATATATTTTGAAGAATTAAGATTGTGGTGGTGTTATGACCAAGAGAAGTTATCACCCCCAAACATTTCAATTTTTTGTTTAAGGGTCGTATAGAAAACTTAATAGTGCCATAAGATGGGTATGAACGAGGATTTCAACATGGATAATGAATATGTTGTAGATAATAAATAGTTTAGAAGTAATTTGATGTTGAAAATATGGGTTTGATTTTTATGAATTTGATAAATGGGTGTTAGTTTTGATTGTGAGTAAGATGATGGTGGTTATGTTAATTCTTAATTTAAGGGTTTAATAATGTGGTTTTTGTTGAAGTTGAAAAGATGAATTTTTGAAAGAAAAAAAATGGTTTTTTTTTAATGAAGATTGATGAAGGCTATATGAAGATGATGATAAAGGAAGATGATGATGGATAAGTAAAATAAATTAGGTGTTGGTGATACACAGTTAGATATGATGAACCTCCTTTATCCAACGGTCTTCTTTTTGAGAGATTTAAAATTAATAAAATAGGACCAAATCGACGACGAAAACAAAGATAAGGACCAAATTAAAACGTTTAATAGTTAAGGGACCGAACTGAGAAATTAAAATAAGTTTAGGGACCGGGGGATGTATTAAGCCTAAATTGTTGGAATTGGAATTTATTTCGTCTTAAAACTGTTGGTTTTTGGATTTCCATACTATTATATTTGGATTTCCAAAATCTATTTTGAAAAGGAATTTTCATCTACCGAGGTTGTTACTAGGTTGAGTCACGATCAGGTCACAAAATTTCGTGGCACTGCCTAAAATTGTGCAAAGCAAACTATCAATCACACCGCCTCCAGGATAAAACAAGTTCAGGTACAACTGTGCGACTAACTACTGCACTGTATCCTTAAGTATGGCTATTAAGGTCACTTTTATTTAGTACTGAAACCACTCTAATATGGTATTGTGACCACTCTGCTATGATATTGTGACCACTCAAATATGGTGTTATCGCCATTCTAATTTTTAATTTCTCTAACTATAGTACTATGACCACTCAAATATAGTGATTGATAAACTTTTAGCAAGTGTGCTAAAAATATATCGAAGTAATAAAATTTATAAAGTTCGTATCCACATGGACTGTTTCAATTTCTACTCGGCAAAGATGTTAAAATAAAGGATGTGTTAAGTTTATGGGTTGCCCTAGGCAGTAGATTAGGCTGCTACAAAGCCTTTTTGTGTTATTGTTACTCTTGTATCTTCGTTTGAGAATTATTGATCTTATTTGTTGGTTAAAGTTCTGATTTGGTATGTATTGAGAATTAAATGTTGGATCTTATTATGTTTGTGCTCAATTAATGAGTCATATTGTTTACACTGAACTTTGGTAAACAATCGCTGGTTTTAAAGATGTTCACTTGCAAGATCAACCAGTAAATCTTAAGAGCATATCGTGCGTTTCACTATCTGTTTCAGATGTAATACTTGTTCTTAAAGAACTTTGATAAAAACAAGAACAAAATGCAAATGATCGAATCCAACCCAGTTGAATCCAATTGAAGTTTAGTGTAAATGACCGTAAAGAAAATACTTAGAAATGCTTAAGTAAATTGCAAAGATGTTTAAAAAAATGTATTGACATTGCAAAGACATAATGAAAATTGGTGCACATATTCATACTTTGCAACTTATGACTCGTTTGTCGCTTCCATACGGACAGTATTGATTGTAAGTTTTGAGTATGATTGAATTGTGACATGTTTTTCCTAAGAAAAACTGCTATTTATACAAATAGACCTATAACTACCTAGTCACATCCATTCGATTTGAATATCGAATATAGCCGTTACTATCTTTTGACCTTATCCACAAAGATGATAGCGCTTCGATAACTTATCTACCCATCGAACTGGAATTAGCGTCTTCGATTCTCGCCACGAACATATCTTCGATAGGTTTTTATAAAGTCAAGTTCATCTTCTTAGGTCAAACCCTTGACTGTATTAAATGATACTCTTTTCACAAATATTGACTAACACACACACATATATATATATATATATATATATATATATATATATATATATATATATATATATATATATATATATATATATCACTTTTTTTTTTACATGTTTTAAAAAAACTGTCGAATTTTAGAAAAAAAACATGTTGCTCTAAAAAATAATTTAAAGATTGGACAATAGATTCATCTTTGATTTCTTTGCTAACACTTCGTATTTATAGTCTTTAGTAACTAGTAGGCACTCTATGTTATCCTACAGCTTAGGTCTTTTTCGCTCACTATAGGACTAATTTTTTAGTCAGCAAAAGAACACCATCATCATTAATTGGGTAATTGCTACAAACTTATCGATTGATAGTAGGAATGGTTTTTAATAGTGATACATGATTTAATAGGTTTAATGTTACAATAATTTGAACTTGCTCGACCCATTTAATTGTAACTTTATAGTGCAATCACATTCACGTACATAATACATCAATCTAGGAAATTTCATAACTCCCTTGTGTATCTTTTACATACAAGTTCAATCCAAGTTGGTAACAATATCTATAAGTTTTTCAATGTTTTCTATAAAAAAAATAAAAATAAAAAATAAAAAAAAAAAATAAAATCCAACTAAAAACTTTGCATTTAAAAAAGAATTCTTACATATGCTTAACATTTACAATTTTTGTAATTTTTGAATTGTTTATCAAATATTTAAATGCAAGCCCGTCCTTGGGCAAGTGCAAAGTGCTCTACGGAGCCGGACCTCCAATTTATAGGGGCCTCAATTATTTGTAGGCGTATGAGTATAATTGTTGGGATGTAAGATAATATTTTCTTTTGTTATGTAGGTTCAAATCAAACACTTATTATTTGACAAAAATAAAAAATAAATTGACAAGTTAGGCCAAATCTCACACATCTATCAACAAAACAAATTAAAATCAAAATAATGTTTATTGTTAATTTGTAATTGTTTAAATTATCATTAATTTTTTTTATCGGGGGCCATTTTTAATATCAGAACCGAGCCTCCAATTTTATTGGAACGGTCCTGTTTAAATATCTATTAGAAATTGTAAGTATAATTTTGTATGATATATGTTTTTGCTTATATATAAGTGTGAGTAAGAATCTCACATTGGATGGAAGAAAAAAGAAGATGTTGAACGACAATTTATTTAGAGAGGTTTTAAAGTTTTGAGTGAATATATGATGTCCAAGTCACTCATGTGGTTGCCCCTAACTGTTTGATGATCTCCATTGATTAGACTATTGCCAAAATGAAATAATGAAAGATTTGATAAAAAAAACTAATGTTTGCGGAGAAAACATATGAACGAGGAGATTCATATATCCACGTTGCCTTAAGATATATGGAGATATACTATTTAAATCACTTATGTGGCTCTTAGTCTAATAGGATGATTTCTCAATGTTTAAATTTTCCTCATGATCCAACCGTTTTAGAGTCACCTCACTCATTTCATGAAACAGACAATTTTTGAGTTAAAGAAAATATATTCATAATTATTTTAGAAGCAAAAAAATAAATATATATTCATAATTATTGACAAACAAGAACACATACGATGCTTGTAATGTACAACTCAAAAGATTAATGCTGAATTTATGACGAGGATCGTCGAGCAAGGTCTGCTCACTACACGATTGCAAGGTCTGGAACCTCTATAAATAAATAAAGGCTTAATTACTCTTTTGGTCCCTTAACTTATTTTTTGGTTTCGTTTTGGTCCCTTAAATTACTGTTTGGTTTCGTTTTGGTCCCTTAACTATTAAAAGTTTCGTTTTGGTCCCTTAACTTATTTTTTGGTTTCGTTTTGGTCCCTTAACTTATTTTTTGATTTTGTTTTGGTCCTTAACTATAATACATTCATCCTAACATAAAGGGCCAAAGTGGTTGACGGAGGAAGAGTTAAGGGACCAAACGAAACCAAAAAATAAGTTAAGGGACTAAAACGAAACTTTTAATAGTTAAGGGGCCAAAACGAAACAAACAGTAAATTAAGGGACCAAAATGAAACTTTTAATAGTTAAGGGACCAAAACGAAACAAAAAAATAAGTTAAGGGACCAAAAGAGTAATTAAGCCATAAATAAACGATAGTTAACTGTCGTTATGAGTATTTTTGTCAGTTAGGGGTATCTGAGAGCAAACTATGTGTGCCTAAAAGCAATTATCTTATAACAATGCAATCCAAGGCACTTCTCATCATGGGCCTTTTGACCAGCATGGACGACACTTTGATTTACTTGCAACATAAAATAGTTTCTCTTTTCACCCCCACAATTGCTCAAACCATTCAGTCGTAACAATCGAACGATATTTTTTGTGTTTAAAAGAGCTTCAGTAAATAACTACCCAACGTTGTTTTCAGGATTTGTGAGCAATTAGGAGGTCAAAAAACAAACCTTCGCAACATAATTAGATGTTTAAAACCCATTACAAAAATATGACAATATTATACACCTTAACATCATCAAATTGATCATAATTAACATCATGGACCTATCCATAAACAATCAAATAATGACGACTCTATTATTGACAATAAAATTAGCTATTACAAAAGTTATGCTATTGTATATAAAAAAAATTGAAGACAGCTTATTTTTGAGGAAAATTGCAGATAACTTGACATCAATAAATTATAATTGTTCAACATATCTATATTTTTTTAGTGTGAATGCGGTATCTTCTATATGCAACTGCAGATATTCATCCATCGAGTCAGATAGAACCACAATATGTGGCAAAGCACTCCCTCAAAAGATTCAACATTACTGCATTTGAAAGTGCTAAAAGATTTTTAAGCTATGGAAGAATATCTCTCTATGGGCAAACAATCATTCAAAATTCATCTCTTATGTATATGATTTTGCTTCACAAAGTTTATACTCTTGATATTTTTAATTATAAGATTCTTTTGAAACATTCATTTGTCCATAAATATAAAATTCTTTACAAATTTTTAGATTTGTTATTATTATGTTTTTAAATACATCTCTTATTAATACCATAAATTAGTTTTAAATATATAAAAGAAAAATCAATATTGAATATTCTATACACAATGGATAATTTAATAATAGTCATACAAAAAATATATCCATTAATTACATTACTAATTTTTATTAACATATGCAAAAATTTAAAAAAAAAATAATCTTATAAATAGTGATTTTTTTTTTTTGAAAGATTATAAATTAGTGATATTGAGAGTGGAACAAACTCCCTTCATGTTATAAGTTTCCATTTTGTGGGCCAGTACACAATATTAAGTGGGCACATAGACGTTTGTCCGAAAAGAAAAAAAAAGTTAACAAGTGTCCTAAATGTATTGATTAAAGATACTATAAAAAGTACTACCTCTGTCCCTAATTATGAGACCTTTTTGAAGAAAAAAAATTGTCCTCTTTAATAAGATCATTTTGCTATTTTCAACTACATTAATTATTTCTTTACATACATGCCCCTATTTATATACATATTTTTCTTCAATCAGCAATAAACAACATGTTGAAAACATAAACCAACTATCTCTCTTAAAGGATAAAATTGTAAAAACAATAGTAATTAAAAACATATTTAATACAAATATTCACTATATTAATTCCCGTTATTTTTTCAAAAGGGCTCTATAATTAGGGACGGAGGTAGTAATAACTTTTACATTAGAAATTCTATAGTTATGACTTTCGCATCTATTAGACTTGTATTTTTAAGACAAATTTTCTTTTTGTAGGTTTCTTAAATAATGTCTTTAAGACATTTGTTAGCACGAAAAAGAAATAGACACATAAACTAAAATATCTCATACTAATCAACACAAAATTCAATAATAGTTGAATTGCTTCCCACACCACCTTAAATTCATCTCAGATTAACATTAACAAATTTTTGTCCGTGTTTGTTAAAAAAAAATTATGTCCGTAATGTCTAACTCAATTAGCAATATCATCGTTAGACTAAACATCTTTATTTAGGTTTGAATCTAAAATTTTATAGTTGTGCATGTGAAAGTTATGTTTGCCACTTCCTTTAAAAGTATAAGAAAACAAAAACATTAACCAATTTTTAAAAAAATCGAAAAATACAATTGATTGTTGCTCCTCAGATTTGTTAACAAGGAGGAGGTCGAGGATGGTTTTTGGTGTGTTCCACATAAGGACCACTTGTCGGGGTCTGGTGAGTTCATTTGACTCATTAATCTTGTCAACACCAATTACAAACTAAGTCAAGTCAATCAATGCAAACATACGTCAAATTTAATTTTATTTTATTTTATGCAGAACAAACATATACTAGTACCCTTCTCATAAGCTGACGTATTTGTCATAGATATTGGCATGAAACACCCAAAATGGCATCTTGGTTCAACAAGCTCTCAATGATATTTTCTTTTGAGGAGGCATTTTCTTTCTTTTGCGCGTTCCATCCCGTTTATCTTACGTGTTTGGAGTGAATGGATATGCATGCCAAAGACACACATGACATTCTTTTCAAAATTGAGAATATGAATAGTTTGGTTCGATAAACTATGGATGAATTTATAATAACTATGTTATATTTTAATTTACCATGAATAGGTTAACTGACTTAATTTAGCGGTTAAATTAAATTATAAATATGAAATGCCATAAAAAAAATATTGGTTTAATCAATATTAGCATTCATACGGGCACTTTGTGCGCGTCTATCATCTCTTTTTATTGTACTAATTCGTATAAATAACGGACAATGATTTTTATAAAATTGCGCACTTTCATATCATAACAAACTATACTTATTATCTTTAATGACACCAAAAATATAGCAAATATAACATTCATATAAACAAATTTGTTTAAGGGTAATTGGGAGTGAAAAAGTCGTTTCAAAACAATGTATTTTCTTTATATACAGTATAAATTTAAGCTCATAGATAGCAGCCACTTGTTAGCCAGGTGGACCGAGTTAGCACAAGGAGGGTACACTTCGATAAGGCCAGTGGTGGATCTTGAGTTAATTTGTTGCGGGTGTCGAAATTCTATAAAATATATATTAAACGGTTTCATGAAGCAACAATAACTAATAATCGGCCTAGTGATTTCAATTGTTTGAAAGCTGCAAGAGAGCGGGTTCAAATCTGACGGAAGTGCTTTTTTAATACAATATGTAAAAAAAAAAAAAAAAAAACTAGGGAAATGTCATGGCTCCTGTGGGTCCCTAAAGAGATCCGCCCGTGGGTAAGGGGCCTATAACCTTGGCCCGTCTTAAATTCGGATCCTCCAAGCCCATACCCAAGGTGGATCCTAAGGCACGTTGGTATTTGATCAGGTCCCCTCTAGAAACATGTGGGGTTGTTATCAGAGTCAAAGGAAGGCTAACGACGAACACAAAGAGTGTTGTGACAACTCTACTCTAGTACATGACTCCTGATAAGGGGGAGCTGGCAGCCTGCGTCGGAGGGGACATTCCTCTTTCCACTAGCTCAAGCTCACTACAAATAGATGAACTAAAGTCATTTCAAGTATCACGTTTGTAACATCCCAGACTGCTTTCAGGATTGTCGACTGACCCCACAAACCAACACGAGTCTTTTTAGCGTGTTTTGTCCTCACTCGCACACTTACCGGGAAACTTCCCGGTAGGTCACCCATCCCAAAATTGCTCCAAGTCAAGCACGCTTAACTGTGGAGTTCTTATGGAATGAGCTACCGAAAAGAAGATGCATCTTGTTGATATAGGTAGTACCCAACAATTCTTATAAGCCTTCCTTCAACCAAGTAGTCCCATACCTACAAGGCCTCAGGATCCCTCTCATTCCGGCGTGATTCGGTTCTTCTAGAAGCAGTCAGGAGCCGCTCATTGTCGTGCCTTGTGCACCGGCGATCACTCCCCACCCTCGTCAGCCTTGGGTGTTACAACGTTCACAAATCAGAAAACACTCAGACCCTTGTTAAATAAATCGTTGGCGAGGTAGATACTATGGTTCTCTCAGCAAGAACAAGTTTAACATTCTTAAAAGAAAATGATTGAAAGAAATATAGTTTTTCTTAAAATAATTATTTGGTAACTTTTATTATAACTTAGTATTGACTTAATAATTTTTTAGAATAGAGTCAACTATCGTTAAGAATTTGAAGAATTTGAGAGTCAACCAAGTACCAACACTGAAAAATTTGAACTTGATACTTATTTAGATGAGTTGCAAATGCCTCAGTCGACGAAATTTGATATATATCTTGGCTTATTGGAACGAAAGAAGTCGTTGAAGTCCTAATCTTGTAAGGATGGCTTGCGATATATTGAGTATTTCAATAAAAACAGTGGCATAAGAATCGGTTTTTAATATTGGCTCTCGAGTTCGGAATAAGTATGTAAGTTCCATGAAAGATAAATCAGTTCAAACTCTCATGTGCACACGTAGTTAGTTACATGATTGTGAAGGTATTTTGTTTTGACGTTCTATCATTTTTAAAATGGTTTTATAGTTTATATATTTATTTTTAACAATCAAATTCCTTATTTTGTAGAATTAGATGATGACAAAAATGCTAATCAAGAGGGTGAAACTCATGAAAGTGTACAAACATCTAACATCTAAGAGTTTGGTCGTGGTCTTGCACACCAATGAGGATCAATGTTGATGTATTCACTCTGACAACGTGTTATGGTTGTTGATCAACAATGGCAATGAACTGTTTAATTTGATTCCCATAGACAACGTCAATGATCCGGTATATACTTTGATCAATGACCTAAGAGACAAGGTGAATGTTTAAGTACGATTGTTAACCCACAAAAGGGGATGATATACTTACAAACACTCTAACGATCAAATTTTATCAAGTGTATAAGATTTTAAGCTTTAGAAAATGTGTTCTCCTATAAAAAAAGAAATTGTCATTTGCCACGTGAATGAAACATGAAACTTAAAATGAATAAAAAAAGAAAAGGCAAAATACAAAAAAAAAAAAAAAAAATCGAAAAGACAACCTTTGTCTAGTCTTTTATTGGACCTATTCACCTCGTATATCCCAATTGAAATATTTTAAAGAATCTTGCTCACAAGACCAACCCTTCTTGCAGTCCAAAAAAAAAAAAAACTACCTCTTCTTTCTCTTATAAAATCAATTAATTAATTTTTCCAAATTTCACTAATATAAACCCCTAATTTGATTCTCTCCCCCATAATCCAACTTTCCACTTCGCCGTAATGGGTCCCGAAGCTAACGGCACGGAACCCGAGAAACCAACAGAAGCAGTTCAACTTCAACCCATAAATATTCCACTTCATTTCGTCTTACCCGAAAATCACGCTAACGGCCACGAAACCGTTACTAACAACGAAATTAGTTATGAACAAGGAGGTGTAGATAGCAAAAACGAAGGGTTTATTCATCATCCTCATTCTCTTCTCCCAACGCCAGTTCCACCGGAGATATATCAAACCAACAAAAACAACGAATCTCCGACTAGCTTATCCGTCACCGGAGGAACCATGCCGGATTTCGGCACGTTTATCCGTCAAAGGAGCAATGATTTATCAGCAGCGATTGCGAAACGAGTTTCTTCCTTTCGACAATCGGTTGAAGAGGAGAACGTGACAGAGTTCAATCTTTCAGGACTCAGAGTCGTGGTGAAAACGAAACCTGGAGAAGAAGAAGATGAAAAGATGAAAGGGAGAATCACGTTCTTCTCGAGGTCAAGTTGTAGAGATTGTACCGCAGTGAGAAAATTCTTCAAAGAGAAAAAGCTGAAATTCGTTGAAATCAACGTCGACGTGTTTCGTGAACGAGAGAAGGAGCTACGTGAAAGAACGGGAACGGTTTCGGTGCCGATGATTTTCTTCAACGAGAAGCTAATAGGAGGATTAGTAGCGTTAAATTCGCTTCGAAATAGCGGCGAATTTGAACGGAGGTTGACGGAGATGGTGGTGGAGGAATACGCCGATAACGATGCGCCGGTGCCGCCGGTGTACGGTTGTGATTATGTTGAAGATGATCGGACGGATGAGATGGTTGGAGTTGTCAGGGTTTTAAGGGGGAGATTGTTAGTTCAGGATCGGATTAGGAGGATGAAAATTGTTAAGAATTGTTTTGAAGGGAACGAGTTTGTTGAAGTTGTTGTTCAACACTTCAAATGCGCGCGTAATGAGGTACGTTTCCGTATACCGTATAATTTACGTGTTTCTTGTTTTTTACTCGTATTTGTTTGTTGGTAATAGTATTTCTACCGTATACTTGTTTTTTTTTTTTAATTTATTGAAGGGAAATGTTAACGAGTGCTCCCAAACACTTTTAAGCACTTTAAATGGTAAGTTTTTAATGAAAAATTATATATTGAATGCATTGTTAATTGTAATAATAGACTTTTTAAAATAATAATTATTAAATTTTAGATGCTTAAAAAGTGTCCGGCAGCATTCGTTAACAAGACCTTTATATTAAATGCTTTGTTTGACTCAATTTATTGAATGTTTGAAAAGTCAAATACTATGAATTGAGACAAAAGCACTACTAAACCTCAATACTCCATTTAGCTAAACCAATATTTAGGCCTGTTTGGAGAAACAGTTTTTTTTCTTTTCAGCTTATAGCATAAGCCCTTATCACAATAAGTGCTTATAAGCAAGCTACTTCCTTAACAAAATATAAAACTAACTTAAATTATTTTTGTATAAGCTATAAGCTATTCTCTTAATTTGTTTTCATAACTTCTCCCAAACAGTCTTGCAAAATTTATACTAATAAATAAGCTTAAATAAGTCAATTCAAACATCTCCTTAAGCTTAAAATGTTGGATTATGGTTGCTTGATAGTGAAACATGTTTTACACTGACGGTGTATCAAAGTCAATTTCTATTGAATTGACTAACCATTTTTAAGAAGTACTACTAGTCATATCCAAAAATACTTAACGAGACGTAGAAACATTAATGGCTAGTAGTTGATGAGAAGGAGCGATTGAGTGAAGCACTTTTCTTGAATTTTTTACTGATGAAGTATGTGAGAAAGAAAGAGATGTTTTTGCGTGGAGAAAGCTTTTGGATTTGGCAACGAAACATGAACTGTAATAATGACAAGCATGATGATCATTAGCTCGTGTATTGAAAAGTTAAGTAAGTTGTGTTTCGGAATGATGAGGGGCTCTATGCATAAAATAAGTACAAGTACTTGAACCTTAATGGGATTGTGTCTGGTCTGGCAAGTACAAAACAGCTCCACGACAAATCACATTTGTTTATGAAAAAGGAAAGGGTGGGAGGGGACATTGATTATGAGGGTGATTTTATGTTATAAATTGAAATTTATTTATATATGAAATTAACAACATTTTTTTTATTTTTAGTTGGAGTAAATTTTATCTAACTTCTATCATAAAAGGATTGTTAGTATTAACACTTTTTTTTTTTTTTTGAAAAAACATATTTTTATTTTATTAATGACTTCAATTATATTTTGTCACAAATTCGAAGGAGTAATGATACATAGACACCCTTAGGTGACAATACACCCTTTGACACCCACACAAAAATCTGACACGTAGTCACGTGGACCCCGCACAAGCACACTTTCTCTTTTCTCTCCTCTTCTCTCTTCCTAATGCATGGGGTGTACAAGGGTGTATGAGAATAAATGGTGTCTATGTATCATTACTCCGTGAGGGGTTGTTTTATTATACAAATACAAATGAATAACCTTTTTTTTAATTCTTCAACCCGCACAACTAGTTGGTGATACGTGAGGGGTTGGTTTTTTTATTAAAATATTAATGAATAATATTGTTATTTTATTTTCATTTTTAATTCTTTTGCAGCCACAACTTTGGTGATACTTGAGGGGTTGTTTTACGATAAAAAAAAAAGTTTTATATGTATAAAAAGAAAAATATTGAGTAGAGCAACAAAACAGTATTGAAGGTGGCATGAATCTTTACACTAATCTTGCTTAGTACTATGTAATATGCATAGTAATAATAATAATAAAATAATGTCCCCATGAGTTTAACTCATTTGGTAAAGGACAATGCACAATATGTGCAGGGTCTGGAGTTCGAATCCCAGACATCCCACTTAATTACCTTAAAAGTGAATTTCTCTAGTCACTAGTCAACTTGACAAAAAAAAAAAATAATAAAGATTTTTTTTTACAAGTATAAAATAATAAATAAGTGTCTTAAATACATTGTTTAAGAAAGTGCAGAAAATAAACTTTATCTTAAAATTCTAAATCAAGTAAAAGGAAAAAGTACACAATTTTATATGAAAAGATATGGAGTACGTTTGATTCTTTAAACAATATCCTAATATCATTTTCCCTTGAAAAAATGCTAATATCACTTGTTAGCATTTTTTAATAATAATTATTATTATAACTAGTTTTTTCCTAAAAAAATAATTATTAGTTTTTAATTTGTCACAATCTTGTCATGCTTGGCTGGTTCGGCACGGCATTTCTACGGTCAGACTCATACACTTAGGTTGCGTCTCTAGATAAAATTCTTAGTACATTTTTCATTATACCAAAAAAAAAAAAAATTATATGATTTATTCTGCCCCTATTTCATACGGGAAAGTAGTTATGCATCTAAGTGTAAATAAGAAATACGATTGTATTCAAGTATCTAATTTCTTATGTTTTCGAATTTAAAACGGTGACGACGTTAGAATCATTAATTGTATTTGTATTTGATCAAAGTTAATCTTTCAATCTTCTGCATTATGAAGGGAAATCAAAAATACATTGCACGAAGACAGGAAATTAAACAAACAGAGTCGTGCTAAAACAACAAAATCGCAAAAACAAACGAAAGATAATTGAAAATATGTGGAAATCAATTATTTAACTAAAAAGAAAGAAAAATAATTTGAAAGTATTGTGGAAATTTGTGAAAGAAGGCCAAATATTATTTGTTGTCTACAAATATGATAATGCACAAATTTATTTTTATCATTAATTAATAAGTTTTTCCCTTTGAGTCAAATGTGAATATGTGATTAGAAGTGATTTATTGATCCAATGATAGGTGCAGTGCAGTGTACTAATGTTCCACTAAAATAATTATTTGCATTTGTGAACAATTTCTTAGGCTGTTGAAATCGGAAAAGAGTTATCCAGGAAGCACTTCATCCATAATGTTTTTGGGTAAGAAAGGAGCTTTTGAGCCTAATGAAAATGTCGCAACATTTTTTATAGTTTCCTTACTGACAACTTTTTTCTGTAGGGAAAATGATTTTGAAGATGGAAATCATTTGTATCGTTTCGTTGAGCATGAACCCTTTATCCACAAATGCTTTAATTTTCGCGGTGCCGTAAATGACAATGAACCAAAGACAGCAGCTTTAATTTGTGACAGGCTAACTAAGATTATGTCTGCCATTCTTGAGTCTTATGCTTCTGATGATAGAAAACATGTTGATTATGCTGCCATTAGCCGAAGCGAAGAATTTCGTAGGTATGACAAAGCTCAATTTGTTCTTACATTTAATTCTTTCTATTGTGGCATAATTTGAATAGAAATGTATGGAACCAGTGTGGGATGTGGATTATAAAATAGTATTGGGTCAGTTACATAGATGCCTAATGTGTAAAGCTATGTGATAGCTCTCTTATACTTTCTGTTATGTTAGTTAGTGATTGATTGTAACCGTTAGTACTTACCTTGATAGAATTTGCTATATAAAGCCCGGTTTTGATAAACAGTTTAATTCACAGCTTATAGCATAAGGGCTTATCATATAAGTGTTTATGAATGAGCAATTTTTATCACGCAAGATCAAATTAAGTTAAATTGTTTACGTATAATTGTTTTCATTAGTTATCTAGGAGAGCTTATAGAAATAAGCTGTTGTAAACAGCTTATGAACATGTCATATGTTCTCTCAAACAGTCTCACAAGTGCTTATGCCAATAGATAACTTCGAATAAATCCAATCCAAATAGGCCCTATGTCTTAGTCTTAGCATCATATTTGTGTAGGAGCATAACAATTGTGTGAGTTTCTGTGATCAAATCTATCAAGTGAGTAGAGAGAGCATATGCTCTAAGGTTTAGAAAATCTTGTACCTCTGCCTTTGATTGATCTAGAATAGAAAGCTACATCAGCTAGGACATAAGAGTTCAATTGCTCATAACCTTGATAATCCGTGTGTTCCTTCTGATTTCCTTATTCCTGCTGCTCAATTTCAACTCTGCTGCAATCAGTCATCAGGAATGTTTTTAATTTCATAACAAAATGGTACTTGGATAGTTCATCTATTAATCCATGATAATCTAGTCAGTCAATGACAAGGTTTTAAATCACAATTAAGTTGTGATCTTTAATAATGCAGATAACTGCTGTTAGATACAGCTGCCACTTAAATTACAACGATGTTATAGTTATAGAGACATAAAAATCCTTTGTATTATACGTTACGGTCCATATTGAGTTAACTTCTGAAGCTTGTAATACCATGTTTTCCATCGTCTGTGGTGGCTTCCTAAGGCCTCCACCATCTCTAGTTCCAACCTTTTCTCTTTAATATCAGATTATTAATGTCTAGTGTTATCACTTATTTATCTTGCCATTTTTCTTTCTAATTGCAGGTATATAAATCTGACTCAAGATCTGCAGCGAGTTAATATTGTTGAACTATCGGAAAATGAAAAGCTTGCCTTCTTCTTGAATTTGTATAATGCCATGGTCATTCATGCTGTTATTAGCGTCGGGAGTCCAGAAGGTGTAATTGATCGGAGATCCTTCTTCAATGATTTCCTGTATTTGATAGGAGGACATCCTTATTCTCTTGCTATTATTGAAAACGGTATTCTCAGATGTAATCAGAGGTCACCATATTCCTTAATGAAGCCCTTTAGCACTGGAGATAAGCGGTTAGAGGTAAAGTATTTTTAGTTAATTTCCAAAATAGCGTATATATAATATCATGAATTGGTTTTAGTTTAATGTAAAATTTTATGTTTGGAATTTTCTCGTAAAAGTGATCAAAGAATATATTTGAAGCTGAAACTGTTTTTTCTTTATAACAGCTCAAAATCATATAGCTTGAAGTTAAAGACTACTTTTGATTAAAAAATAATTCTATTTGAAAACACGAAAACACGTCAAATAATGATCAAAATTACATTTTATGAATCTAAAATCAGTTTTATCTCTCACAAAAGTAAATTCATACATGTAAATGATTGATTATGGAGATATATTAACCTGTTTCGTACAAACTGCAGGTTGCTCTTGTCAAGTTGAACCCCTTATTTCACTTTGGACTTTGTAATGGTACAAAATCTAGCCCAACCGTGAGGTTCTTTTCACCTCATAGAGTTGTAGATGAACTAAGAGGTGCTGCAAGAGAGTTCTTTGAGAATGATAGAATTGAAGTGGACCTAGAGAAGAGAACTGTCCATCTTGCGCGGATGTTCAAGTGGTAAGCAATTCTAGCTTTTCTTAAGCTTTGGTTCTGACTGAATTCAAATTCTGCTATCCTTTCTTATGAAATATATTTTTGCAGGTTCAGTGGTGATTTTGGACAAGAGAAAGAAGTTCTTAAGTGGATACTTGATTACTTACAACCTAATAAAGCAGGTCTAGTGACACATCTCTTAAGTGATAATGGATCTGTTAATATATCTTACCAGAATTTTGATTGGTCATTAAATTCTTGAGTGGTGGCAGCCAAAGGAAAGAATTTGAGTCATATGATCTCAAAACAGATAATTCATATAAATGTGTTTATCAGTATTGCACACCACTTTGGAGATCAGTGTTATGCAGAAATTTTAGATAGTAAATTTTAGATTAGTTTTAGTTTTCTTTTTTAAAAAAAATAAGTTATTCTTACGTAGGAATAGATTCTGTAGAGGATTTACTAGGATGATGCTGTAGACTGCTTCGGAGTTGTGGAATCATATGCAGGACTAGTTTCTTCGGCTGCTAAATTTTAAACAATACAGGCCAAAAGGCAAAAGCCATATCTTGTAACTTATATCATGTACTTGTGTGGTTTATCAAGTTTTTTCTATCTTATTATAACTTATAGCCAAACATGTCACTTGTTGATTTGAAAGTGCATATCATTCTCTTTAATCCATCATTCTTCTAATTTATTAAATTTGAAGTTGAGTGATCCCTTAAATTTGTCACTTTTTTTGTTGTAAACTTGGTATCTCCTTGCGCAACAACATGGACTAATTTGTCGAGTCCGATAGGTTCACAATGGACGGAAAAATCCCTTTGTATTAGAAGTGAAAGGGGGAGACAAGGCCTACAAAATCAAACTCAGTTTTCAATTTCCCATAATGTCAACAAAGTCAAACTCAAATTTAAACAATTCACCTCATTGAAGACTTACCGATTAACCAATGTTCCTGCATTTGGAACCCACAATTGCAATTTACAACCATTTTTGTTTAACCGGTGCAATATACATGTTAAAGCAATTAAAAGTAGCAAGTTGATAAAAACACAAGAGTCTTTATATTAACATCACAAGTCTTCCAAGACCTCTTATCTCGAGTCCAAATGAGTCTTAATTTATCCTTATCACACGCCATGAGAAACCTTTATAAGCCTTACCATTATCTTCAAAGCAAATGCCTTCCAAGTTTTGTGATCAATTGCAATATACACCATCTGAAAAAGCCTTTCAAGGTAAAGCATTAATAAGTAGGGGAATAAGTAAACCCATCAAAAGCTTCACCATTCTTATTTGCCATTGCAATGCCAATAAGAGAAAAATTGCTGTTTAGGCACCTAGTGATTGCGCACATGCACCTCAAACTAGCCAAAATGCCCCAACAACAATTAACTATTGTTTGCTCCGAGACAGTAGTTAATAATTGTTCCCAGGAATGACAATTAATTGTTGTTTGCATGAACGACGATTGAGTTATCAAAAAAAACGTAGTACAAATGCATAAACTCAAATTTGTGTAATTTTGGGCACTACTTACGCAAATAGTCATCCATACCATAGAATTAACATTAGTTCATACATTAATCCATTCCTTGAAACATTCATTCATTTCTTCATACATTCCTTCCTTCATCCATACATTCTTTCATTCAAACACAAAATATATGCTCAACATAACTTAAGTAGTACATACATGAATCACAATATATATGAGGTTTGCTACAATAGACCCACATTTTTTCATGAAGGTCTATTTTAGCAAGGTGCACCTTTTACTTTACACATAAATACTCATATTTTTGTTTTTTGAGAAAGAGAAAAGCAAGGGACAAGTGTGTAATTCTTATTTTTTTGATTGAAATCATTAATTCTTTTTGACAAGTGTGTAATTCTTATTGTAGCAAAAAAAAATATATATATATATATACACACACACATGTGTGTATATCTGTCTGTCTAAATATTTATAAGTACATTAAATTTTTTATAATAGTATATATTTATAGGGGTAACATTAACAATGTTGATACTCGTGTGTTTTTTAAAAGAAAAAAGTTTAATACTCACGTGTTTGTAAAAATGTATTTTATTTTACGCATTTATGCAGAAAGAAAGAAAAAAATAAAATACAAAAGAATAGATAAAAATATAAGAGAACAAATATATAAGTAATATTGTTGATGAAATTTAAATTTATGTTTGGGAACCTTTCTTTTTGACTGATATGTTACATTACACCAACTCCATCGGCGATTTACCTCTCAAAAGCTCCAACAAACTCCTTCAACCTAGACGTCGCGTTACACTACACCACCTATACCCCCTCCATACCCAAACTTATTTTAGATGTAGCTTATACGGATGGTGGTGCGATGAGTGGTGGCTGCCCTCCGCACTACCCCTCTACCATACCTGTCGGCGTTTTCGACGTTGGTGGTTTTGGTTGAGGTTAGTCTGGCTTACGGTGAGCAACAACCCCTTTTTGTGTTAGTTTCAATAACATATGCCTTTTTGTTGGTGGTGGTCGGTGCAAGGATCATTCACACGAATCGGTGGCGGAAGCTGGACTCGGTGGTGGATTTTCGCTCGTCAAATGATCTTTTGGTTGAAAAATTTGGCTATTCTTAGAAATCTGGATCGATTTTTTATGGTCAAGTCTTCAAGATCTACAGATGGTGGTGCTGGAGTTGTTGCAGTTGGGTTTCTGGTTCGTGGTTGGTATGTCTGACTTTTGAATCTCTGATTCCTTTTCAGAGTTGTTGAGATCTGCAGGAATCATGGTTTGTTATACTGACACCACGCCGATCTCTTTGTAATTTGTGATTTTCTTGAATCCTAGTCATTCTCTATGTTTGATTGGGATTGTTGGACTCGAAAGAGTCGTTATACTTGCTGTCGTTTTCTGCAGGAAGTTGTTGGCTCTTAGGTTTGTACCGTGTTGACGGTTTGTCCATACGCCAGATTAAGATTCACCACTCATGTTGTTTGGTGTGTATTGTGGGGCTCGAAAGGGTCGTTAAGCTTGATGCAATTGTTGCAGGGAGTTGAGGTACATGAACCACCCTAGTGTTGGCTGAGGGTTCAATCATCACATCAAAGACTTTTAATTAGTTTTAGGATTAATTATAGATCGATACAATTATGTGTTGTTTTAATTTTTGTATCATCCGTTTCGGGTCGACTTACACTCTTGTGTAGTTTTACTGGGTTAGGTTTATGTCCCCCAGTTATTATGTAATTTTGTTTTTAATATTATTTATGAGTATTTGACAAAAGATTAGAGTCGGGTACGAACTTAGCTGAGAACCACTCTTTTTTATGTCATTTTGTTCTTGTCTTATAAAAAATAAAAATAAAAAACCTCTTTAAGCTCTCTCTTTTGGACCGACTTTTTCTCTTTTCAAAAATACCCTCAATTTTCAATACAAATAATACATATAACAAATAGATAAAAATAAATTTAAATATTAAAATAAAAGTGTAACAAACACAAATGTTCAGTTTTTCCTTTATCATTTAAAAAGTGAAACAAACTAGATGAGTGTATCTATATTTACTTTTTCATTATCCTAATTATACCCTTAAACAACAACTTTTTCTATAATAAAGATTGTTGTTGGCGTCATTAATAAAAGTAAGAATTTAGATTATAGTTTTTACTTTTTTGTTATATTGTTGGTTTCATTGAAAAAAATAATCATTGTTAGTTTGATTTGTTATAATTTGAAAGAAAAAAACATTTATATTTTTAATTTTAATCAAAATTAAAATTTCAAAAAAAAAACATTGTTCATAATTTTCAAACATTAACGCAATAAAAAGAGAGGAAAGACGGACACATGAGTGGCCTTTTTTACTCTAGTGTAAGATAATAGAAAGTTACGAAAAAATATTCTTTTTAATAGAGGTTAAAAATTACAATCACTTTATATTTCTTTTTTATTTTAGGAATCAATCTATACTTCTATCATATATAATATTTATTCTCACATGACATGTGTGACTCAAAGACTCATATTTAATACATGAAGAATATGGGAGATATGTATTCTTCACAAAATATATTGATGGTTCATGTATGTTGTTGTTGATCCTATTTGTGATTGAAATGTGTGATTTCAAAAGTCATATTTAATACAGGAAAAATAGGAAAGATATGTATTCTTTGCAATATATATTGATGGTTTGTATTCTTCAATAGGTCAATAAACTCGAGGAGAAGCAAGGAATTTAGGATTTTCCGTTGTTATAAAAAAATCATATAATGGTTGAAATGATAGAAAAACATTTGTTACAGTGATATGTGAAAGAGGAGGTTCCTATACAGAGTACAAGAAGTTGTCTAAGCGTATTATATTTGGTTCAGTGAAATATGAGTGTCTATTCCATGTGAGAAGTTATTGGTTGACTTCACGTGATTGGAGCCTTAAAGTTGGGGACTAAACACACAACCATAAGATGGATGAAGTATTGAAAGGTAATAAAAATGTTGGATGTCTAAACCCAAATGACAATTGACTCCTTCATGAGTTGACAAGCTCAATGGTTCATCTAAGACATATTCTAGCCACTTTAAGGAATAAAAACGGTAGAATTGCAAATAATATCAAGCATATTTATAATACATGTCAAATGCATAGACAATCTATTACGTGTTCGAGATCAGAAATGCAACATCTCATGAAATCTTTGGTTGAGAATAAGTATGTGTATCACTATATGAATGTTTATTTTGATGGTGTGAGATATATTTTCTAGGTGCATTCGAATTCCATTAGGTTGTTTGACATGTTTCCTGTTTTGCTTGTGTAGGATTCCACTTATAAAACCAACAAATGCCATCTTTTGTTGCTTGAGTTTATTTGTATCTCTTCTACCGATTTGACGTACTTTATGGCATTTACTTATATGATGTCTAAGAAGGAAGATAACATCACTTGGGCTTTAGAGAGATGTCGTAATTTGTTGAAATCTCAAGATATTTCACCCAAAGTCGTTGACATTGAGTGAGACAATGCTTTGATGAATGTTGTTGATACAATTTTCCCGAAGGATACTGCTCTGTTGTGTGAGTTTCACATCAACAAAAATGTCAAAGAAAAATGCAAGCCAGATTGCAAAGTTAAAGATCTTAAAGTGAAGGATGGGAAAAATATCAAATCCAAAGATGTGGCCAAGAATGTCATGGATGTTTGGGCTGCTATAGTGGGTTATGATACATATCACACATATCTTGATAATTGCAATCAATACAAAATTGTACCTTCCAAGTTTTTTAAATTTTTGGAGTATGTTGAAACTACATTTTGGGACCGGTGAAGGAGAAATTTGTGAGGTATTGGACCAACTGTGCATCTTGGAAATATAACGATAAACAGAGTTGAATTCGCTCACATTCAGTTGAAAAGAATTTGTATAATAGTTTTGGTTGAAGTATATATAATAGTCATAAGGAAGGTGGGTTTGAATTATGACCCTTTTAAATTTAATCTTGTATCTTAAAAATGATTCTCAAGTTGAAACTTGAAACTTTTAAGTTAATATAAACTTTATAATGTTCTGAAGTGTTTGTGCAAAAACAATATAATTAAATATATGTGTTTGTGTGTGTTGTGTATGCTGTAAGTAAAATTATAAGGAAGAGAAGTAAAACACACAAATTTATAGTGGTTCACCCAATGTGGGTTAATCCACTCCTCACAATCTTGTGAGAATTTCCATTATGATGCTTGAGATACCCTCTCAAATCCTGTACCTTACAACCTTGTTCCCTTGGAACAATTATAAACTGTATTCTCTAAGCCTCAACAAGCTTACATCCTTGTTTACTAAGTCATGCCAGACATTACAACTTTCTGCTCAACCTAACACTTTAATACCCTTAAAGCTAGATGAGACTTTTCTCTATACAATGATTTGGAAGTTTGAATGAAATCAGACACGAGGAAGAAGAAGAATAGAGGAAGGTTGTCTTTGAAAAGATAAAAGAGAATTTTGATTCACACTCTTGGAGATTATAAGAATCTTTAGAGTTGATTTGTGAAATCAAAGTTGCTATGAAGCTTTAATCACTTTTAATAAGTTGTTTAAGTATGTTTGTTAGTTATGTGTTTCAATGTTGAGTCTTCCTCTCCTTTTATAGAGTTCATTGACCTCTTGTAGCCATTGGGATGTATCAAATGGTCTTGTTCCACGTGTCTTGGGACCCATCAACTTTTACTTGAAAGTTTTGATCAACATTCTAAACTTGGAGTATTTCTGGGTTCAACAAAATACATCAGAATGTTGTTGTGTTCTTCAGAAATACTTTAGAATGTTGTTGTGTTAATCATAATATTGTTCATGGGTTCATATGGATGAATGTCAGATGTGTTTCTTGGTTCATCCTATGAATGTCAGATGAATTTATGGGTTGTATCATGAAGTTTATTCTTTGTATGTACTTCAGAATGTTCCTAGTTCAGATTCTTTTCAAAACTGTCTTGGAACTAGTGCATGAGAGAATAAAGTGGAATTGTCACTTCAAGCCTATGCTTTAGGGGATTTGGTTTGCTTTGTAGAGTACCTTCTCCCTTATGTGTCGAGTCCTTATTGAATCAGATTAAATCTTGCTTTTTGCTTTGCTTTTTTATTTTCACCAATTGTATTGTTCAAGTCAGAAAAAACATGTAGCTGAATTGAATTTTATGAACTCAGAATGTTTCATTGTTTCACTTAGGATGATTTGTAAGACTACCATTTCCAAAGCCTAATAGTGAAACATTGATGAAGTGCAGTATATGTAACATCTAGCATGATATCCTTGATGGAATATTCCTAATGTTTTGTACTTCAAATGTTCATAGTCTTGAAGGAACATTCAAGATGCCCTTTATGAACTTAATCTAATAAATGTCTTTATTTCTTGATTGATCTAAGTCAATGTACTTTACTGGGCCTTTATTTATGTCACGTGAGCCCTGTATGTTCTTCATATTGTTCATAAATTTCTGGGCTTGTTCTTTATATCCATAAGAGCAACCTTCTAAACTCTGTCCAACCTTCTAAACTCAGTTTAACTTTCTGAACCCTGACTGGGTTCATAAGCCTTAATGTCCTTTGATTTTTGTATCTTGGTATGATTTAAACTTTGTTCCTGTCTTAGTTAAATACTCAAGAGCACAAATTAAATACCAACAAATTAATCAAATTCTATTAATTCCTTAATCATCAAAGTTTGTTATCTTTAAAATTAATTAGGGATTTTGCCTCAATATTGGTGATATATGTAAAAATTGGACATTCGTTCACAACATATTAGAGTCGTAACATACTCAGACACACATGTGTTTCAGACGAGCATGATCATGATGGAACATAAGTTCAAAGGAAACTTGATATGGTCTAATTTGGTTAGAAAGAAATAAAGGAACACTTTGCATTATCACACAGAAGTGGCTGATCGAGCGGTTGAGTGTGGTTTTGATAAATTTAAATGTGGTTTCTTAATTTTTGTTCATCTATGTGAAGGTGAGAAAAACATAAGAAGAGAGGTTGAATTATGTTGGGTTTTTTGAAAATCTTTTAAGTGTGTAAACAAAACAGAGCAAACAGATAAACAATGAGAGAGACAAGAGAAACAGTACAAGAAAATTATATTGGTTCGTCCCAAAATTTGAGGTTAGTCCAGTCCCCTTACACTTCCAAAATATTTTTTACTATAATCACACAAGATTACAATTGATCAAACACACAAGTTTGAGACTTCTTTGCCTCACACAAGAGGAATTATACAATTAGAGTTTATCAAATAAATCGTGTTTGCACTTTGTACTCAAAGAGTGGTAAACAAAACTTAAAGGGTAAAGAAACTTGTGACACTAAGAAATTATATGATATGAAGTTCATACGAATTTTCTATATGTTTGTGTGCTTCTGAATTTGACAGAGTTTTGTCACTTGTAAAATATGTGTAGTCTCTTAATTTTTTAATACTGCTCAGGTCCTTATATATGAGAGAAATGAGAGAGTCATTGTTTGAAGAATTTCAACGTATAAAATTCGTCCTTGAAAAACTTTTATCAGATTCGAAAATTTTGCCTCTAATGGACAATGTCGTTGAATAGTACTATAAATCTCATTTGCTTCTTTAGGAATAATCCATTACATTCTATTTGCCATTAAAGTTCTTTGTTTGTTTTTGCATATGGTCAGAAGAAGACAAGCAATACTATCAGAACTTTGAAAGCGATGTTGCTTCAGAAGAAGACAAAACTGGTCAAAGTCACCCAAATTGTTGATGTGTCTTTCAGTACTTGATTTCTTCAGTGTCGAAATCAATTAGAGCTTGTTCTCATCAGAGTCTTCAAGGCTTGATGCATCTTATGATCGGAGCTTTGCCTTTTTGTTGATCTTTCCTCATATCATCTTTCAAGTCTTCAGAAGTTCCTATGCTTCTCCTGAGTACCAAAATGTTTTTCTTTGAGTTCAGAGTATGATGTATCATAACCAAAAGCATGACTTTGAAGTCAGAATTTAATTATATGGTCCTGCACACTTGAACACACATTAGCGTATCCAATTATTCTTTCATACATTATTATCATCAAAACTCTAGAGACACTGTTCTAAAAATCCATTTTGGTTCAACAATACGAATTGTTGTGTGTGTGTACAATTGCCAAGAAGATCAAGCTCAACACTTCCTTTGTTTAAATGAAATTCATACTCACTGGAAGTGGTTGCGGTTCAAGGATGACGATGTTACCAAGGATATCCAGCCAAATATGTCTCTTATACCATAGTGGGATTTGCTTCATTTAATTGCTTGGCTTAATCCATGTAATTCTACATTATGTTATGGTACCAGGACACTTTGGATTTTATAATCCAAATATATATAAGTAATTCAGATTATATAATTTGAATTGGGGGTTTTCCCACCCCATGCCAACGTACTTGTCATGTATGGGTGTAGGTTACACGGTGTCATACCCCAATTTTTGACCTAAGACAGCACTGACACGTGTCATTTAACTTTGACCGATCTCAGCCTTTCGAGCAAAAATTTGGCAGAAAGGTATTTTAAAATACCTCATATTTTGGTTCCGAGTCGGGCCCTCTTCCCTCTTTATTTTTCTTTAAATTCCATCTTTTTATTTTTGTTTATTGTTTTTTATTTAGTGTTATTTTTATTATTATTATTATTCCTTTTTTTATTATTATTGTTTGTCCAATAATTGTGCAAGTGGTCCCAAATTGCTTCCAAGCCAATTTTTTGCTCAAACATCCACTGCTATATAACAACAGCAGCACCACACGCCGTGGGGGGGGGGGGGGGGGAATTTTTTTTCAACAGAGAAATTCATCAATCAAAACCTACAATTCTCTAACACCTCAAAACAACATTTTCAATCTATTTCACAACACAACAAATCATCATCACCGATTCCAAAACCTTTTTTCTTTAACACGTATTCAATCAACAACCTCATTCACAATCATCAAAACCTGCAGCACAAATCCAAACCTGTCTCAAACTAACAACCAATCGGCCAAGGCACACAAACCTAACATAATACCCATTCAAGCAAACAAATCTACACAACCATCACAAATCCAGCAACAAACCTCGATCCAAAATCACATCATTTCAAAACCAAAATCAAACCAAACAAAAAGGTATCAACTTTCATAGATCTAGGGCTTGTTTCAACTTCTCTTCAAGAAACGATTTAAAAAAGGAAAGGAGAAGGAAAAAGGAAATTTTTTAGTCAAAAAAACAAAAAAAGGAGGAGTTTTTAACTCCGGCGCGGTGGCGCCGCCGCGATAACTCGCCTGCCTCCGCGCCGGAGATTGCTCCGACCACCATCTCTCCATCGGAGAAGATGAAGAAATTCTAGAGAGAGGCTCTGCCTCTCTCTCTAAGGGTCTGTTTGATAGAGGAGAAAAAGGGGAGAGAGAGGTTGAAGAGAGAGAAGTTGAAGAGAAATCCAACACTTCTCTTGTTTGGTAGGGGTGAGAAAGAGAGAAGAGAGTAAGAACATGTGGGGCCCTCACTTTTTAGAGTCTTCCCACATGTGAGAAGAAAGAGGCGAGAGATGCTACTTGTTGTTGCTTTCCAATTCTACCCTCTCATTGTGTTATAAAAGACAAGAAAATGGTTTTGCAGGTTATACTATTGTTGGTAATGTTCTTTCAAATGTTGCTATTTTCATTGTTGAACTAATATAAAAATAATAGTATTTTTTGAGCTAATATAATTTGAAAGTGAATTTAGGAGAAGCTATTTTTTTTTTGCATCAAGGGTAAGCTGGTTGTGGTATTCGTAACTTTTTCTTTTGTTGTACATGTATTCGTATTTTATAACGTTAAATATCGGTATTTTGCTATTTGGCAAATATATGTTCCTACTGATTTCTTGTCAAAAAAAATATTCCTACTAATTTAAAAAAATGTATATATTTCGTAATTTCTTTTATAAGAAAATATATAAATTTTGTTCAATTAATTATTAATTAATTAAATGAGTTTAAATAAAAGAATTAAATTAATTTGGTTGGAGATGTTATATAATGTAGGGGCATTGTAGTACTTTTCAAAATAAACAATACTTCTATCTTCTCTATTTCTTCTCCCTTTCTCTTATACCAAACAACCACTCAAATCTACTTTATTTCTCACATACTTCTCTCTTCTCAATCTCTCTCACCTATTTCTCTCTTCACAACTTCTCTTCCACACCAAACACACCATAAAATAAGAAAAGAAAGAGAAGGAAAAAAAAATGAATAAAAAACCCGGTGCCTGCCTATTTATAATGCTAGACCGAACCGAATCAACCTCTGAACCGGTCTAACCCAGGCCCATGCGCCTTCCAGCATCCCCTGAAGCCCAATCTCAGTCATTTTTATTTTCTGCACCCCCTTTTTCATACTGCACATCCCTTTATTTCTCGCATTTTATTCCTATTTCTATCATGCATTTTAATTCTCTCTCTAATCCAGAGTGCTCTGGTCCTAAATTAAATGTCAATATTATTCTTGTTTAATTTAATTATTCTCCAGAACAATCTAGTCCTTGTTAATTAAATAATCCAGAGTGTTCTGGTCCTAAATTAACTGTTAATGTTATATTTTTGTTTAATTTAATCATTCTCCAGAGTGCTCTGGTCCTATGCTTTTATTCTTATTAGTCTGTTAGTTTAATTTTCATCTATTATGCCAAAACAACAAAAACATTCAAATATCAAAAATCACAAAAAAATATTTTCATAACAAACCTTGACTTTCAATCAAGTGATCGTTGTTTTTATCTTATTTTTCTCAATCAAATTTCAAATCAATTCTAATTTTACTTCAAGTCTATTTCTTTCAATATAAAAATCACAGACAAATTCCAATTTTCCGCTTGGCTTTTCATTTTAAAACCTTTTTCAAAACTAAATAAAAAACACAAAACCAATCAAACGTCAATTTCTACCCCGAACTACGAGGTTTTGATCCCTCACGGGTACGTAGGCAGAGGACACTCGTCCTTCCAAATCAACTAAAAAACAATTTTCTTTTTTCCCTTCAATTAAAATCAATTTTCTTTTCTTTTCAACCCATCTTTCAATTCTATTTTCATCTCTTCAAAATCAAGCAAGTTTAAGCACAAAAAGTTAAATAAAATCAAGAGGTTCTCGTAGAGTACTACGAATATTTAGGGTGTTAATACCTTCCCTAAATATAACCAACCCCCGAACCCTAAATCTCTTCAAAATGGGTGGTTTGGAACTTTTTCCCCATAAAAAAAATTTGTTCAGTCGTGAGATAAAAAGTGAGTCAAACGCTAATCCAATGGCCTTTGACCTCCGAAAAATGGCGCGACACACGGGGCCTTCAAATTATATATTATGAATTGGGTCATATTAATTTAGATTATATAATCCAAAATGTCATAGTAACAAAAGAGAAAACATTTTCCTGCATTCCAACTAACATATTGTTATAGAATGCCGGCTCAGTTCAAAGATGCAGATTACAACATGAAGATGCGTATTAAGAGCAGTTTAGTTTTTTTTTTTTTACTGGAGATAACCTCTATGCGTCTACCTCCAAGAAAGGTCAATACAAAAGGTGCGCCAAAGAAGGATACACATGTTGTACGATCAACTAAGAGATCACCTTCACTCTGGGAGCATGTTGACTCTCACAATCCAGATACCCAAGTTTCACAGTCCAAGTCAACATGCTCAAGTGGGAAAAGTGCGCGTACAATTAATTTGTTTCCTAACTCACCTCTGATTAAAGTCGACATCCCACACAAAGATAAAATATCATGGTTCTTGCATTAATTTATTGTATAGGTGAAAGATGTCGAAGGTGATAGTCATTGTGAATTGTGTACAATTGCGGACCTACGTGATATGTCTGTTGATGATTATCAAACTATCCATTATCAACTTCTAAAAAGCCTCGAAGGTGATGATAGTGAGAGTTATCTCTAATTGATTGGTACGCATAAACGATTTCAACGAGGTCAAACACGTTATGACCGATGTTGGTATTGGTCCTACTCCACCAGATAAATGGATGATCATGTCGGATATGAGTTTCCTCATTGGACAAAGATATAAGCATGTGGTAGTTCTACTGTCTATAAAAAAAGGACAATCGAAAACCTTTTTCCTTTTATGCAGTGTACCTTTGCTTAGAAACTGAATGGTGTGTCTAGCACATGTGTATGACAATCATTTTAATAGTATATTTGAAGTATGATTGCCCAACTTCTCCCACTTCCGTGTTATGGGCACAACACTGTTAAGATGACGCTAGGTCATGGGATGCTACATATGTCCACATGATGATTGCTTATAATGAACTAAATTGGGTGTCTGGCAATGAGATAATATGTGATCATGATTTTCCATTGTTGAAAATCTTGAGATTAAGTCGTTTGTTTTAGTCCGATAGTTTGCCGATAAAACCAATAAAGCTTGTTGCTGAAAAACTGATTATGGAGGTTGAGGGTGGAGAGAGACAAGAGAGAAGAAAAGACAGAAAAAAGCATAGATAGATTTTTTATATTTTATATTTTATATTTTATAATTTTTATTTTCTTTTTCAACTATTATTTTTTCAATCATTGAGTAGATTTTTTTTTAATTTTGAAATAAAAATACACATTTGATGTCTTAGTCATCTAAATATGTGTCCACATACGTATTGATTTGATCAAAATCAAGATGGGCAACGCCTTTGCAAAACATGTTAAAGTTAAGAGACAAAATTACTAAGTTTTTAATAAAGGATAAAATTACAACTCTTACAAAGTTAAGGGGCCAAAACATATTTAAGCCAAAATAAATTGCGTAGAATCAGGTTTGGGTAAACATCTTATACTCAATAAGTTCTTTTAAGTTTGGATATGTACACTAAAAAGTACATACGTAAATTGAAGTGTTTGGACTGTCATTATATAAGCAATTATGAAATGTTAAAATATTTTTTATTTAAATTAGAGAATCAAACCACAATTTTTTTAAGGAATTAAACCACGATTATAAAGTTGTAAAAAGATCAATATCAAAATATAGTAATAATTTTAACATACATATAAAAAAGAGTTAAATAAGTTTTTGGTACCTATAAATATGGTCAATTTCCCTCCATCTCCGTCATCCCTCCTCCTCACGTTTTTTCCAGGTTCACTTCAATTCCAAGTCGGAAAGCTAATTCTCAACACTGATCGCTCCTCCACCTCTCCTCCATCTCCGTCGTTCCTGCTCCTCACGTTTTTTCCAGGTTCACTTCACTTCAATCGTAAACAACAAATTCTACATTCGAATTTTGAACTTCGGCATTTCCGATTTAGCCTATTCTGTATAACGCTATGTCGAATCATGTGAAATTATTCAATATAGAAACTGTTCATTCTTCCCTGAAATTCAAAGAATATTACTGAATTTTTTGTGGATTTTTGATGTGGAAAAATCTGATAGGAAGACAGATGCATTTGAAGCTTCTCAACACCGATCGCTCCTCCATCTCTCATCCATCTCCGTCGTTCCTGCTCCTCACGTTTTCTCCAGGTTCACTTCACTTCAATCCGAAACAACAAATTCTAAATTCGAATTTTGAACTTCGGAATTTCCGAGTTTAGCTTATTCTGCATAACGCTATGTTCGAATCATGTGAACTGTGATATGCTAAGGAATATTACTGATTTCTGTGGAAAATTTATAGGAAGATGAACAATGCATCAAATGGATTGCATACAATGTTGCAACATCCGTTTTCTCAAGGAATTTCTTCACAGCGAAGAATTTTGTCTCATTTCTCTCAGAGTTCTTTGCATGAAGCTATCACAACCGCTAAGAAGGTTAAAACTAAACGATCTAGATATTGGAATTTCTGTTTCTCTAATAGAAGAATGTTAATTTCGAATTGTGCCAGTTTAGTAACTTAAAAGGATTTTTTCGTAGATAAAGAATCGTTAGCATTTGAGCTAGAAACTGATAGGAATCAGAATTAGACTTTATTAGATTTGACATTTGTGTTGCTTATGCATAGATGAAATAAAGCATGATTGCTATCAAGTGCTATTGCCTATTTTACAAATATGCTACATTTGGCTTTAAATGCTTACCTTGTGTGGGCTTTAAATGCTTCCCTTGTGTGAGAATTCCATGGATTTAAATGCTTACTTTTCTATACCCTACTACGTTATTACCTTTTTTTAATAGCTAATTTTAAGTTTCTTTGCTGATGTTCTTTTTAGAGACTTGGTTATGGTGGCGAAAAGACAAAGATTGCCGTAGTTTTTGCAGCTGTTATCGTGTGCTTTGTACTTGCAGTAAGAAAGCTTCTGCATCAGCAGCATGATATTGAACGCTTGTCTCGTCAATCACTTCAGTGTTTTTGGGATACCGTAGATTATCCCATGATATCCTTTGTTCTTCTCTTACTTTCCTCTCTATGGTTGGTAACTAATTCACATGTTTAATTACATTTTTATTAGGCTAAATTACTCTTTTGGTCCCTTAACTTATTTTTTGGTTTCGTTTTGGTCCCTTAACTATTAAAAGTTTCGTTTCGGTCCCATAACTTCTTTTGGGTTTTCTTTTGGTCCCTTATCTATTTAAAGTTTCGTTTTGGTCCCTTAACGTATTTTTTGGTTTCGTTTTGGTCCCTTAACTTATTTTTGGGTTTCATTTTGGTCCCTTAACTCTAATACATTCATCCTAACATAATGGACCAAAGTGGTTGACGGAGGATGAGTTAAGGGACCAAAACGAAACCAAAAAGTAAGTTAACGAACCAAAACGAAGCTTTTAATAGTTAAGGGACCAAAACAAAACCAAAAAGTAAGTTAAGGGACCAAAACGAAACTTTTAATAGTTAAGGATCCAAAACGAAACTAAAAAATAAGTTAAGGGACCAAAAGAGTAATTAAGAGTCTAACTTATTTCAAGGAGTTGTCAGCGGTGTTTTGGGTATCAAGGAGGTACAAAAGATGTTCAAAATGAAAATTTGAAATTATTTGAGGGACCATTGGATCAAATAAGCCGTGTTTTTATTGATTTACCCAAACAGGGCCTAAGTAAGAGAACGAGTAGTGAGTGAAGGTGTAAAATAAAATCAGAAAAACACAATTGAAAAGAGAACACAGAACTCGAAGAAGAAGAAAAAAGAAAAGTCTCGAAGAAATGAACGACGGAGGACCAAAACGACAAGGCGGCAGGCCATTACCTCCACCACCAAGAGGTCCGCCTCCTCCATCCTCCCGTCCTCGTCTCGAACCAGTCGATCGTGAAAAGGTACTCTTCTTCTTCCCTAAACCTAAAACCTAAACTTCTTTTATTCCATTCTTGACCTTGTTATTTTTCTCTAATTCCAGACTTGCCCCTTGCTCCTCCGTGTGTTCACTAAGATAGGAAGCCATCATTCAATGGATGATTTTTCAGTTAGAGGGAAAGAACCTAAAGATGAAGTTCAGATTTATACATGGAAAGATGCTACTCTCAGAGAATTAACCGATCTTGTATGTATTCTTTCGCAGTGTTTTTATTTTATTGGGTTAATGTAATGTCATTTTACTCCAATTAGAATCATGTGTCAGGCGACAATGTGATATTGTTAGGTTTATTTGGATAAACAACTTAATTTGCACTTTTGCCAAAGTGCTTTTCTATAAGCTATTTCTATAAGCTATCTTGTTGTCGTGTAAGCTAGAAATTGTTTTCATAAGCTTTCCTTGAGAGCTTATGAAAATAAGCCGAAAACATCTTATGAACATGTTATAAGCTGTTTTCATAAGTTTTCCCAAACAGTCTATCACAAGTGTTTATGCCAATAGGTAAGTTCAGATAAGCCAATCCAAACAGGTGCTTAGAGCATATTTGGGATTGTTTTGTAACATTATTATAGATAGGCTTATAGGTTGTTTTGAACTAATTTCAATGTAGGGTGAGTTTGGAATAATTATGTGTTGAATAGGGATATACACTATCAGTGTAAATTAGTTTTACACCGACATATCTTTGAGAAATCATCATATTGTCAAGACAAAATCAGCGTAAAATTAATTTATACTTATAAGTTAAACCACATGTTCCCCTTTTCTCATAGTTTATTCATGGTTTATACGGACTTTTCTTAGAAGCACAAACACTTTTGTAAGCTTGAAGTGTTCAAGTGAGCATAAAAAAATATTCATAAGTTGTTTTCAACTTATTCAGAGCTTAGGAAAATAGCTTGTAGTTTCATGTGAAAACAGTATAATCTTGTTTCATTTTTTATTATAGAAATAGATTATGCATAAGAGCTTATCTTAAGTGCTTATTCAATAAATCATATTGACTTGCGTAAAAAAAAAGCTATTGAGCCGCTGTTGCTCTCGATGCTTTCCTGGATTCCCCATCAATATTGCCACAGAAGCTCACTTTGTAACTGCATTGTGAATTTTAATAATAATAATTACTGCAATAATACTAGATTCTCATTGGACGTCAGCGTAAAACTAGTTTAGAGGGACATTGTATATTTGTATGTCTCCTTTTCTCATTTTACAGGTGTAAGTGTTTGAGATTATGATGTTTGCATTAGTTGTTTTCAGCTTACCTGAGAGATTAGGAAATTAGCTTGTAGTTCATGTTAAAATAATATAAATGTGTCTCATCTCCGATTATAGAAATGGATTATGTATAATCGCTTGATCAATTTGTTTACGCAAACACACCTTTAGCTTTTAGTTTATTTAGCTTTTTGGTTACTTGCTGCTTTTTGGTTTATTTTGCTGTTAGTAAGCCATGCTTTTGGCAATGCCCTGACATAAGTTGAAAACAATTTATGTTTAATGCTCTTCTAAGATAATATCTTCCTTCTGTTTTATTGATGATCATAAGAGTTTTATATTGTTTATTTATTTTGTTTTCTGTATTCAACAATTTTTCCATGAAATGATGTTCGAGTCTTTGAGCCTTCGAAAACAAAGGAATAAAGTGAAAATAAGATTAAGTTTTTCAAATTATTAGTCAGAATAGGAAATGAAAAAGTAGGAAATGGAGCCTAATTGAAATTCCATTATATTTTTTTTTGTTTTTGGATGGAGTGATTATGCTTTTCAAAATTTCTTTTTAGCTTATACTTGGTTTTGATGTATATTTTGTATAGGTCAAAGAAGTGGCTCCTGCTGCAAGAAGAAGAAATGCAAAGCTCTCTTTTGCTTTTGTGTTTCCTGATAAAAATGGCCGTTTCAAAGTTCAAGAGGTAAATCTCCTCTCTATGTGGCTCCTGCTTATATAATAACTTTACCTTTATTTTAAATGCCATGTGTTGTGTTTTGGTTTTTTTGGGGTGAGTTGTTTACAATCATGATTTTGTGTCCACCAATGACTCGTCAAATTGGTTTAATTGCGAAATAAATACCACGTCATAGATAATCTGTGCATTACTTGGGAGCATGGAGTATTATATTGAGGTTTTTGTGGTCTCCACAACCGTGTCGTGACTGCATTAGCAGCTTCTGTCCGCAATTTTCTGCCTGTCAATTTCAATGTTATCGCAAGTCCAATATAAAATCTTTTGACTACTCCGTATTATTGTTGGGCCCTCCGACACATATAATATTTATGGTGGGATTCTACACTTAACTAGTCTTTTACCCAGTGGAACAGAACAGAGCATTAGTCGAATGTGTTGTGAACATATACACAAGCTTAATATCACTTCAAGATTCATATATTGTTGGGGTTGTTTATTTTCATTTCATGAATTTTATTTAATAAGCTAATAGTCGCACAAGCACAAGTAGTTTATAATATATATGCAGAATCATTTGTCTGAGAACTGATTTAAACATGTTAAAAAGGAAGGAAACCTGCAAGAAAGTGAAACTTTTGTCTCTTATTTTGTTGTTTAAACTAAAGTTAACATCTTTAAGTTGTTTTTACCCATTTTGTACTAGTTTGAAAACTTCATTTTTAGTTCTTGCAAAGTGGAATGCACTTACCGGTACTGTAGTCGAGTATCATTCTGGCTCTCCACCCCTTTAGCACCTTACTGATAACCCTAAGTGAGGGATCCACTTTAAGGGAAAACAAGAATGTTTTTGCTATTATTCGGAAAATTGCACTTGAGACTTTGATCATATGCATGAACAAATACAACAAATTATGAATTTCTTTAATGTATTATTGTGAACCACTTTTGAAGTGTTGAATCTCATTGAGAAATCTCTAAAACTGCCATCCATCTTACTTGCTAACTCACTGGGATGCTTTAAAAGAATAAGTATGAAAAATAGTCAAACAGAGTAACTGTTTTCTTCCCCACCCCTTACCCCAAAGCATTGAAACCCCCTGTCCCCTATGGCAACATTTGGTTACTGTTAATATAGTGATCTGAAGCCAAATGTATATGCTGTAAAAAGTCTTTAATGTATTGTTGATGGATCTCCATATTTCCAAAAAGTTATTCCTATCTTTCGTCGTAAGTAGCAATCATGTTGAATCAATCTAATATCCTATCTTTGCTGCTTGATTTGCACTATGAAGGTGGGCAAGACATTGTCTTATGGAACTGGAAGATTAGACGACGGCAAGGCTTTAGCTGATCTTGGTTTTGAGGTAAAGAATTATTCTTCATGCATTTATGCTTGCATTTCACAAATTCTTTTGCTGACTTTGTTTTTCAATGCGCAGATTGGTGATTACTTGGATGTGGCTATTCTGTAGTTTATGTCTATCAGTCTATGTAACTTTGTTGTGCTTTGGCCTACTCTTGTGTGATGATGATGGTATTCAAACAGTCTATTTTTTAGTTAAAGACTTTATAGAATGTTTAGTTATTAATGTCACAACTTTAAAATGAGATGAGAATAGTTTTACCTCTTAAAACGCCTATTTTCATTATTACGCTCTCTTCCCTGTATTTTTGTTCACGTTAAGTCAAGTTTAATGATAGCTAATAAATCTAATAAGCAATATGTGGTGTGCATTTTAAGGTTATTTAGCATTTCAAAAGCAGGATTTACCAGGTTAGTCTATAAAAAAGAAGTCCATAATAATTAGGCAATGAGAATAGGTCCCGTTAATGTTTTGTTAATTTGCCGAGTTCAAACCGTTAATTAGTTGACGTGTTTTTGTAAGTGAGCGAATTCACCATTTTTTGAAGACCAAGGTGACATGAAAATGCATATATACCTAATATAAATGGGATAAGTAGTTTAGAATGTCCTCCATTCAAACTACTGCGATATGTTTTAAATTTTTATAAATATACAAACTTTCATTTTTAGTCTTTCTGAATTTTTTATTTAAACTTTGGTCTCCCTAAATTTTACGCAATCAAATTTAGTCCCTTGTTACGATTCAAACTTGTGACCCCCTTTCATCATTTAACAAAACCAATCCAGCTATCCATCCTTGCAATAGTTAAAATTATTAAAGTTAAGATATTGTCAATGAATGTCATTAAAAAAAGTCACTTTGAACATGCCGAATGAACTTTTGTTAAAAAAAGGACTAGAATTAGTAATAAAAAATTTAGAATGACTAAAGTTTTAATAAATAAAAACAGCTAAATCTCATTTCAATAATAGGAACAACAATTCATTAAAAAAACATATCATATGCATTTTAAAAGGAGTATATTTTGATTTATTTATAACAATTTTTTGAGTGTTGTATATGTTAAAAAGTTTATAAATAAATACGATAATATACATATAGAGGGAAATTATGCTTACATATAGAGACAAATAAAATATTAATTAAAAATAAAGAGTATATATTATTTTTAAGAAGTATATAAATTAAAAAGTGTAAAAACACTCGTTTACAATCATTATCTTATTGAATAAAATCAATAGGAACAATCAAGTCATAAAAAATTGGTGGAGAGAATGTGAGTTAGAGAACCTAGCACTCGTCATAAAAAAAAATAAAAAATCTTCCGGTGTGGCGTATTAATAGCAGCTAATCCAATTTAAATCAGCAATCAAGTCAAAAACAGTCCACATAATCTTACTTGCCGACGACCAACGACGTCGTTTCCTCCTTCAGCGCCGTTATCTGATTACGAAATCCCAACACTGTAGACATTTAATTACTTAAAATAATCCCTCACATGATTAATGACCATAGAAAACGATAGAAATTGCAAGAAAATCAAAATACTGAAAAAAGAAAGTGTCAGAAACAACACAGAATATCCTCGCTCTGAATCATCCATTTCTTTCTCAGTCTCACATTTTCATTTTTTTTGGGAACTTCGAATTCAAGAACAGTGTGTTTTTGCTACACTGTTTGGATGAGAAACCCTAACTACTTCAACCGTTCATCACTTTCAAGTTCGATCTCTCTCTCTCTCTCTCTCTGTTTGTTTCTCTCTCTCTCTCTCTCACTGTGTAGATTTTCTCTCTCTCAATTTTTCTCTTGTTTTGCAGGTTTTTGATACGTAATGCCGCCAAAGCGAGGGGTTTCCTTCGCTAAGAGCGGAAGCAAAGGAATTCGTTTTCCTATTTTGAGTTTCGTTCTTCTATGTGTTCTTACGCCGGTTGTTTTCTTCTTCGGTCGAGGTTTTCACGTTACTGGTTAGTTCATTACTTTTTTCGCACACGAACACTAATCACGGCACTTTTGAATTAAGAGAATCACATAATTGAATGTAATCACGTGTTTATGTAGTGTCATTATGCTTTCAATCAGAAGTCTCGGTGCTACATACTACTTTTGATTTTTATTTTTTGTTAATGTTTTTTTATTGAGTATGATTATGGAGTATTCTTAGACATTTATGATTTTTGGAAGTGTTATTGTATTTAATTGTTGCTGTATTGGGAATTTAGATGAAGGAACGGTTATTAAGAGAATATAAGGTAATTATCGATAAATTGTTAGCGTTGTTGACGTCACTATTTTTACTCGGATAGGAAAAAGGCTGTATTGCCGATACTACCGTTATTTAACAATAGTTTGTACTAAATAGCGTATCGTAACAATTGCAATTTGTTCAAATTCCACTACGGTATAGTGCTTAGTAGCGCTGCTATAGCCACTATTTAATCACAATGTTTTAAGTCTTCAATTTTTGCCAGGGATGGATTTTCTAGGTAGTATTGACAGTGCTAAACTTCCTTTTCAAGTGTCGCCCATAGATTTTTCTTTAGCATTTTCCTAATACACTTCCATTTTACAATCCATATAATGTGGTACACCGAAATTGATGTAGTCATGTATGGGAAAAAAAGCCTTTCTTTATTGATATTCCTTGAAAGGTAATTTCTTAGTTAGTTAGTTAGTAAGTCATTTAGTTATGCACGCAAGATTGGAGGCTATAAATAATAGAAAGGAGATCACGCGTGGTATCTTTGGTTTTGTGAGGAAATTGGAGTGGGTGAGCACCAAGTCTTTTGAATATATAGACTGTAATAGTTTTATCAATGAATAGACGACACCAATGCTTATTAAAATTTTTGTTAAATATGAATCTTTGCTGAAAATGGATTGGGAATGACTCCAACATTTGATGGGAAGGAGGCTTATCGGTGGCTCATCCTAGTACATAAGCATTTTCATTTTGTAGCCATTAGAATCTCGAGGGAATAAAGGTATTGTATGTGGTGGCCTTAAAAGGAGGAGAAGAATCAGAATGCATCTTGAGAAGAAGGCAGTGCTGAAGAGATTTGAATCTGAGGTTTGACTTTGTCTTCAAGATTTTGGATCTAAGTTGCAAGTGGGGGCAAAGTTCAAGATGAGAGCCAGGAATAAGTGATGGGGGGTAAAAACTAAGAAAGACAAGAAACAACATTTGGAAAGCAAACAAACTTGGAACTAAAGACAACCCAAGAAGTGAAAAAATAATCTTCAGAACCTCTCAACATCAAGGGTCAATAATTACAAAGCATAAGGAAACACATACCTCTCAATATCAAGGGTCAAGAATTAGAAAACATAATGAAACACAAAGCAGTGAAGGTGGTGGAGAACAATATGAGTTAGAAAGACTACGGTCGACGCTAGACACAGGATAGACAGAGAGAAGGAACTGACAGAAGCAGGTAATGGAGCGAAAGGTGTTGCCATGGGTCGTGCAATGGTGGAAAAGAGATGGGAGAACAAAGCCCAATTATATTTTTTGTGGGGCCTAGTAGAAGCATCCAAGGACGTTGGTGTGGTCACAAAGGTTAGGACGTTGAAAAGGGAAGAACCATCGATGATCTAGAAGGAGGTTCCTGAATGGGATAGATGCACCGTCGTCTCCACTTGAACTGTCGAACTCAAGCTTTACTTTGAAGAGTTATTCAAAAATGGTGAAGCTATAACTCTTGAACATGTCGATCAAGCCTCCTCCGCCAGATACTTGTACCGGCAGGGTGGGCGTGGCTGTGTGACTCTGGTGGAAGAATCAGGGGGGTTGGTGCATTGCCGTTTTACAACTTCGAGGTTGAAGTTTCTACTTTCGAGACAAGAGTGATCGCATGCGTGGGGCCAGTTTGTTGTCCCGTTGGGCACAAACAAAAAGCAGAGGGTATTCTCGGTGAAGGAAGAATTGGCCAAGCCCAAATTAATGTGAAACTTATGTTTTAGCTAATAAAATCCTTCTTTGTTAGGCCCATGGTTGTTGCATGAAAAATATAATTTAACTTGTCCACAGAGGGTACACCAAAGGTAAGCAAGCAGTTAGCATCTCTATTGTTGAATGACAATTAATTGGGGGTGGAGACCGAAATTCAGGGTGAAAACATAAAGGGACAAAAGATCACATCCAATGGAATAGCAGCTGTCACTGAGTTTAGCAATAGGATTTTGCCGCGGCATGGTGGCAAACTTGCATATTTGTTGGCTTTGCAGTCGATGGGACTGATAGATACGGCCCATCATTAACAAGATTGGCTGTGCAACTCTAGAACCTCTGAGAGACATTAAGCTGCCACCACAAAAACCTTCAAATTGAAGTCCTAATAATAAGGGCATATCCTAAATGCGCATTTCACAAGAGGAGATGAGGGCTTTGGTGAGCCCATGTATTCATCATGTTCACTTTGAAGATAAGGTGAAAGGGGATATTAAGTATTGATCTCTTAGGTAGTTAATTAGGGGTGTGTGATGAGAAGCTACAAATTACTTCCCTTACCAGCACATCTGTAGGTCTTTACACCTGCTGATATTATCAAAGGCGAGATTCTACACCTTCTCACAATAGACGCCACCATATATACTTTGTTTTACTTCTAATTAAACAAAAGTCATTTGGTTTTAAAGCTTTTCCTTAATATTTAAAGATTATCCTTAAATTTGACAATATATTATGCTTATATTTATTTGATGTGCTTGATGTAATATGAAAACATGTGGATAAGAATAAATCTGTGAAAAATACCCCAAATTGAAAAGCCCCCTTTATTGGATCCCCTGTTAAGCCCCATATTTAGGCCCCCTTAACATGTGGGCTTGGCCCCAAATTTTAGGCCCCCTAAAGTTGACAGCTCTAGATAAGGAGCAAATTTTATTGTTGCTTGTTGGGGTTTTGTGCTGTTGGAACTTCTGTGATGGCATAAAATTTGTGCATCAGTGAAATAAGAATTGAAATATTTTGTCTATTCTCTGACCAGAATATCACTTATGTTGTTCCAAGTGGGTAAGTAAGGAGTTTGGTTCCTCTTTAGCAAGGTCTTGGGTCTAAGTCTTCTGAATTGAAAAAAAAAATAGTTTTATCCTTTTAAGTGAGTTCACTTGACTTGACTGCTATTAGCCGGGATCCAGTGTGATATTTGGATAGTATAAAACATAAACACGCACAAGAATTGAACAGGGAGCCTTGGTGCAACAATTAAAGTTACTATTATGTGTCTAGAGGTCGCAACTTTGTGTTGTGACATTAGACTCTTGCAAGTGTAAGGTAAAGGCTGTCTAGAATAAACCTACAGTGGGTCCATTCCTGGATTCTTCCATGGTAGGAGCTTTATAGAACAGATTGCCTTTTCTTCTCTATGTTGTAGAATTGATGGTCAAGAGGCTTTGTCAGTCCTCATTTGGTAATAGACTGTTGAATTTGAGAAATGAAATGGTGTAGAATGTCGCTGACTTGAAATGTGCTTCATCTATCTTCTAGTTTCTTCTGTCTATTTCACTTCAATGAGAAAGAGAAAAACAACTTCTCTACAAGTGTTATCAAATAGCGGTGTTATAGCATTGTAGTGTAGCGAAAATTGAAAGAGTCGCCATCACTCTGTGATAAGCTAATTCAGTACAAAGTGTTTTCAAATAGTGGTGTTATAGTATTGTAGTGTAACGAAATTCGAACAAACTGCTATTTACTGTGACTGCAATTGACACAACACAATTGCTATGTATTTCTTTACATGCATATTTATTAGTTTAAGCCGGTCTACTTACTTGAAATGCATTGTGCAGATCAAGATGATATTTCAGCTGTTGCAAATAGACAGGTAGCTTGTTTTGTGCGATATTGGCTATGTAACTAAATAATGGATATGAGATTATTTTTTGTTTGACTTGAAATAACTGTTGACTGCAGCCAGCTGCCAAATGGAGAGAATGGCGTGCGTTGCAAGACCTTAAATCAACTTTTTCGAAAGAGGCAAGCTGAGGCTTATAAACAGTTGATCCATATTTAACATTTACTTTTTTCACGTAAGATTTTTCTAATTAATATTATATTTTAGGTTTTCGATGTTATTGTATCCAGCACAGATGATATGGGGCCTTTGAGTCTTGACAATTTTAGAAAAAATATGTCTGCGTCATGGAGAGTTGTTGGATTAGAGACTTCAAATGCTGCCTATGAGGTTTGGATTGATGTGCTTCTGCATGGAAATTTTATTTCCTGTATTTAAAAGAATTTAAAAGAAGTATAAAAAGCCATTATTGTTTTATTGCCTCCAAATGTTAATTCATGTTTGATTTTTTAATTAAAGGTAAAGAAACCAACAACACACGTTACACAAGAAAAACCAAAGGTGAAGGAAGGAAGATCTTCAGGTGGTATCACACTCTATACTGTATAATATGCATGTGTTGTTGCTTAATTTACACTCCAACTATTTTTTTGTGCAGAGGGTCTTACTCACTGGACTGATAGCCCTACACGACAAGTCCGAAGGGTGAGCATCATTTTGTGACATTTTCTTGTTAGAACTTGCATTTGGCTTGTTTGAACACACCTTCCTTATGTTAGTGATAGTTTGCATTGTAGCTCATTTTAGTTTTTATTTTTTACAACAACAAAGGAAAAAGTAAGGGCCCGTGTTTCATGTTTACATTTTCACTTCAACTAAAAGACATAAGAGATATAGCTCTAGTATTTTCCTCACTATTTGATTTTACAATTTTTGAAAAGAATTTAACATTTTCAGAAATTTTGAAAATGCTAAAACTGTTTTCATTGGTTCTAACACTACATTCCTCCAAGATAGTCTTCCGTCTTCTCTCATAAAAAATGTTTATTACGTGAATTTTCCATCTCTTTGAATCTTTGAAAATTTAAAACTGAAAATATTTCAGAAAGCAAACATGACTTATGTTTTCCACCTCAAATGATATTAGCTTTTAGCTAAAAATAACCTTTTGTTCATAGTACATTTTAGACATGTTAGAATTTTATAATTTTCTTTAGAGTATTTTATTCTCTTTTGGTAAATTTAGCCTGAAACGTAATTTTCTCCAACATGATTGAAAATATTCTCATTCTTACTGAATTGTGGCATGTCTGAGACACACAACTTGTTTTTCCAATTGCCAAGCATTGACAGCGATGTTCTGTTTAAACCAAACATTGTGTTTCGACTTTTGAGTGTTTTTCATTTTGGGAATGGGATTTTTCATGTTCTTCATAACTATTTTCTGCAGAAATTAATAGAAAAAAGGCAGGAAAAGCGTGCTGCTGAGTTGGTAAAGATGGACAATGAAGTAATCGTAAAACTTGAAAATGAAGCTATTGAACGTTCAAGATCTGTTGAGTCAGCCGTACTGGGTAAATACAGCATTTGGAGGAAAGAAATTGAGAATGAAAATGCTGATTCTTCTGTTCGGTTTATGCGGGACCAGATCATTATGGCTAGGGTATATGTGAGTATCGCACAGATGAACAACAAGCTTGAACTGTTGCAAGAGCTGCAGTCTAGGCTCAAAGAGAGTCAACATGCTTTAGGTGATGCAATTGCTGATTCAGATCTTCATCACAGGTTCGAATTATGTGGTATTCATTCACTTTTTGTATGCCTTTTTCTGAATTTGCTGCTTAACTAATTTCGTGTAATTATCTTTAGTACACGTCAAGAAATAAAGGCTATGGGCCAAGTTCTGTCAAAGGCACGGGGGCAATTGTATGACAGCAAGTTGGTCACTGGAAAATTGAGAGCAATGCTACAGACAGCTGATGAGCAAGTTAGGAACTTGAAGAAACAAAGCACATTCCTCAGTCAGTTGGCTGCTAAGACCATACCAAGTGGAATTCATTGCTTATCTATGCGCCTCACAATAGATTACTACCTCCTTCCTCCTGAAAAAAGGAAGTTCCCTAGGAGCGAGAACTTGGAGAATCCCAGTCTTTATCATTATGCACTATTTTCAGACAATGTCTTGGCTGCATCCGTCGTTGTCAACTCAGCTGTTACAAATGCAAAGGTGACTAAGATGATCTATTTACGAAACCGATGTTCCGTGGCATTATTTCCTTTTATAGACAGTGAATAATTTGTTCCTCGACTGTAGGATTTGAATATCTTTCACGTGTACTCCATATATGATTTGAGAAAATATTACATCATTAAACCAACCCTCACTGTCTTTATGTTCTTGTGTTCAATGTTGCAGGATCCTTCAAAGTATGTTTTCCACCTTGTTACTGATAAACTCAATTTTGGAGCCATGAACATGTGGTTTCTTTTGAACCCTCCTGGAAAAGCTACAATCCATGTTCAAAATGTAGATGATTTTAAGTGGTTGAACTCATCCTACTGCCCTGTATTGCGGCAGCTTGAATCTGCAAAAATGAAAGAGTATTATTTCAAGGCAGGCCATCCAACCACTCTTTCTTCTGGTGCTTCCAATATGAAATATAGAAACCCAAAATATCTCTCGATGCTCAACCATCTTAGATTCTATCTTCCAGAAGTTTATCCTAAATTAGATAAAATCCTTTTTCTTGATGATGACATCGTTGTTCAGAAGGATTTGACAGGATTATGGGAAGTTGATCTTCAGGGGAAAGTAAATGGTGCAGTTGAAACATGTGGTGAAAGCTTTCACCGATTTGACAAATATCTTAACTTTTCAAATCCACATATTGCAAGAAACTTTGATCCAAATGCTTGTGGTTGGGCATATGGCATGAACATATTTGATCTGAAGGAGTGGAAAAAGAAGGATATCACTGGCATATATCACAAATGGCAAAATATGGTGAGCTTTTGATTATAGCAATTGTCTGCATCATAGTGTCTATTCATCACAATTAGATTAGTATGACAAATCTTTCACTGACATAGCTTTTTTTAATCTGATTTTAGAATGAAGACAGGGTGCTTTGGAAGCTGGGGACATTACCTCCAGGACTAATGACATTCTATGGGCTGACACATCCACTAAATAAATCGTGGCATGTCCTTGGTTTGGGTTACAGTCCAACTGTAGATCGATCAATGATAGAGAATGCAGCAGTTGTACACTACAATGGTAATATGAAGCCGTGGCTAGCAATTGCCATGACAAAGTATCGGTCTTACTGGACTAAATATGTTAAATACAATCATTCCTATCTGCAGAAATGCAAGTTACATGAATAGTCAGAATAGTTATCTCTTTCTTCTCCAGCATCCCCCATTTTCTTTCATCTTTCTGGCATGGCTATTTCAACTAGTGTCTTGCTTAGAATGATGGCAGTGTCTTGAACCTAGAAGGAAAGGAGTCAATGCATGCTCGATGTTTACCTCCAACATCATTCTTTTCCACATTGATTCTTGCTTTGAATTCATTTAATTTGTTGACACATTCTCTCCTATTTGAAACAAGGTTAAGAAGTAGTTACCTTGTTTACCATAAAACTCCTCATTGTACAATATTCTGATCTGATGCTCAGACAGGACTTGAAATTAAATATCATATTTCTATATTCTTTGAGAAAACATAACTTTCTTGTTCAGTTTTTAGAGCTTATCTGTTTCTTTATATGCCTGTACTACTGACTCTCATCGGTAAAATCATGGATTTTCCAGGAGATGCTTTTCTGGTTATTTTCTGTTCTTTTTCCTTTTATCTTTTGCTTTAGATGCTCTTATATATGTTCAGACCTTAATAAATTTTAATATATGGTCCTGCACACTTAAACACATATTAACATATCCAATTGTTGTTCAATACTTTGTTATCATCAAAACTTCAGTGACATTGTACAAATTCAATTTTGTTCCAACATTATCCCGATATTTTATTTGTCCTTTTTGAAGATGTCGGTGGATGTCTAGAAGCAGATTGTCAACATCCAGAGGAAGTTCCTTTAGGGGGTGCCAATGGTGTCTGTAAGATCCCTTGGGTGAGTTAACTGGTGGTCTGTAAACCGAAGAGTGAGTGCGGCCCTGGTCTTAGATATCCCAGCCTTGTTAAGTTGTCCCTTATGGGCAAGTGGCTTTGGCTTCTCCTCTCAGATAGGGATGCTTTGTGGCGGGAGTCCGCTCTTGCCAGGTATGGTAGAGAGGGTACCTCAAACCATTTGGGTGGGCATCTTAAGGGTTGTAAAACTGCTTCGAGTTGGTGGAAACATGTTTCTCTTTTTAGGGTCTTTATTCGAAGAGGAGGATAACTATGCTTGGAGTCATGATCCTAAGGGTCTTTTTTCTGTAAAGTTTGGTTATCTTTTTCTCCTTAGGAGAGGGAAAAAATGGGGGCGTTGGTATTTCTCTTGATCACTTCCCCTATTCGTGTTTGAAAATCTTGGGCACCTCTTAAGGTTAAGGTGTTTTCTTGGCAGTTGCTTCAGGACAGATTGCCAACCCATCATAATCATTTTCTTAGGAGAGTGACCTCTAACTCTAGGACAAACCTTGTGTGCCTTTTGTGGTGTTTCTCCTGAGTCAGGTTCTCATCTCTTTGATACATGTCATTTCTTTAGTTGTGGAGGTAGAATCAATTCTACACGTCTAAAATCAATTTGATCTCTGTTAAGAGTAAAGTCAAACATATTTATAATGAAAGTGATAAATTAGTGATGTGATAAAGAAAATGGTAGGGAGAAAATAAGATGTCAAAAGGACGTTGAAAAATTAACGATGGATAAATATCATTGTTATAAAACTTATTTCAAACATCCATTACCGCACTACCCTGAGACTAGCCAGTTCAATATCATGTTTTACCAAAATTAAACTATAAATTCAGCCGTGAAAAATATTCAAAGTTTCTAACATTTGAGATTATACTTTTGGATTTAAATACAGGGACCCTATAAATAGACTAAAAGTACATTTCAGCCGTAAATTAAAAAACAAATCAACTTTCATGTTACTTTAAACAAATATTATGCATTTATGCTTAGATAAGTAGATACTATATTGTGTTCAGTCACTTTCTATCCGATTTTGCTGCTTGAATTGACAAAGCGTTTTTCTTTGCTTTGCAGCCAATCTCAAATGAGAGAGAATCGCTTGTCCCCCACTCTCTTGTGGTAGAGCACTCAATCAATCTTTCAATGATAAAATACATTAAAAATAATCATATTCAAAGTTCAAAGCATTTTGGAAAAAAAGGATGCCAAGTGACTGGAGTTCGTGAAATCTTGACTTATAGAAAAAAGATTCAACAATGTGAAGAAAATAATCAAATAGAGAAGGGATAGAGTTATAGAATATGATCTTGACCCAAAAAAAAGAGAATTAAATAGAGAAAAGAAATAAAACATAGGAGTCTCCCATCAAATGATTACTAGAGAGAAAATAATATGCTTAAACATGATAGTTTTTATTACGTAAAAAGATAATCTAATAAAAATCATCAAAATTCATACAAAAATTGTAGATTTTTTTTATTTTATATCCAAATATTCATACAAAACAATTTCTACAAACATTTCTAGATGCAAAGTCATTAATAATTGCTACACTTTCAATTTAAAAATAAAATTATTTTGGGATTAATGGACTATTTTATTTTATTTTGGGACCCAAATTTTAGACTATTTTTTTTTGGGTCTAGGATGGTCGCCTTCCTTGCCCTGCCTCTTATACAATCCTGACATTATTACACCTGAATAAGATTAAGCGAATTTTTTCTTAAGTCAAATAAAGAATACGCAAGTCTTGAAGATATCAAACTTAGTCAAAGGTCAATAGAACTCGACAATGAGGCACACAATCTACGTTCCATGTTGATAACGCCACTAACCGCAAAGATCGATGAGCAAGGAAACATGTTTTAAGAAAGGTTGCACACATTGGACCTTGTCAACGGATCACGCCTAAAAAATGAAAGCTGTCAATCTAATATCCGAGAAAGACTAATGCACTGCCACTACCCGTGCAAATATCCGAGAAAGGCTAAACATTGTACGCCATGTCGTTTGGTTATTAGGAATAATTTTGTCCATAAATACTCATCTTGTACAATCTTATAGCTATTTTGTTTTTTTTGTTTGAGAACATATAGCTACGTATAATCCAAGCTGCATTAATGATATGTATACCCTACAAATGATTTATAGTTTTTCTTTCGAATTCTTTTAGACGTATTGAGGATTTAAGATGGCTTGTCGTCGTTTCTGTTGTGTTTGTTTACATTTGAGTTTATATGAATCTTGTGTGATTTTAATACCAACACTAATTCATAAATTAACATTAACTTATTGAATTGAGTTTTTTGTTTCTATTTTAACTTAAAAATAGAGTTTTGATTTTCACCCAAAATAAAAAAAGAGTTTTGATTAAAAAACCCACGGAGAAGCGATTTTTTTATTCTATAACTTAGAGACTAGAAAGACTTAGACAGTAATCATATGTTTATTTTTTAATGTATAGTAATTCAATATAACTAGAGTTCCATCAAGTGTAATAATTTAATCAAACTTAAGTCATTCTAATCTGTGCCTTTAGGGCATAACTTGTGTCCTTTTAGGGCACAAGTCAAGGAGTTTAAAATGGATTTTTTTTTTATATTAAATATATTATTTTTAAAATATTGAATGCATAATTTCAAAAAAGAAAACTTCTACGTTTAATTTTTTAATTTATGTATCAAGGACATACGTTAGCTTTTCTCAGTAAACTTTACAAATTCAATAACAGTTTGAAGTTTCAGTCATTTAATTTCCTCATTAAAAATTACATGAACATCATTACCAATTTTGGTACATTCAAGATCCTTTGTAGATGAACAATTCGAGCAAACCTTGCTAAAAAACAAACACTTTGCTAAGATTAATGACTCATAGGAATGCAGTGTCCAACTCATTGCTATAGTGACATTTTTTGTCCAAAAGGTTATATATAAAATCAAACCAAACTATAGCCCAACCCTAGTCGGTTAGTTTTGAAGTTGTGTGCAGCAATGTCAATATCACCTATAAAATAACCAATTCGTTTATAGGATATCTTATCATTTTAGATTCACATTTTGTTTTTGTTTCTTTGACAATAACATTTTAGATTCACATGATGTTGCATTCATTTTGAATTTTTACGTGAAAGAGTAATGTCAGAGAAAACAACACGTTTTCAGAGGCAAATCATATTTAATCTAAATAGAGTTTTGACATGTAGTCTTCTAATAAAAACAAAATAATTATTTAAAATTATATGAATATTTTCATAACTATAATTCTAGTTTAAATGAACTTTGCTTAACCATCAATTATTTTTATGGACCCTACTTACATATATAAGTCCATATAAAAAAGGATGAGAAGATAACAACTAACAAACATAACTAAACTAACTATTAACAACCATAACCAATTTCATAACTATTAATAAACTTATATTTGATAAATCTTAAATAAACGAAAATTAAATTTGTAAGTTTTATTTTTATCTAAATTTTTATTTTCTATTAAATATAACATTTTAAGATTATATACATTAATGTGTTCAACTTAATTACTAGTAAATTTGTTTTTTTTTAGGGATAGTAAATTTGATTTATAAATGGCCAAGATACATGTTCAATCAATCTTATGTATTATTTTTCCATTCTATTTTATTATGTGTGTTGGAAAGTAATTTCTATGATTTATGTCTTTTTTTTTTTAACAAACTAAAATGAGATATTATAAACAACAATGATTTTCCCCACACAAGGTGTGCAAAGGGAAAACCAATCAAGAGTATTTACAAAGTCAAAGTGTCATAATTAAGAAGGCACCACCAAAACTGGCAAAGAAGATTACACATGGACATTCATACAAAGTAGCGGATGCTTTCACCAGTCATGATAACTATAACTAAATGTCACCTGTTTTGCTTTCAACCATAAGAAAGAATTTAATTTAACCTTGTCAATGAGAATAGAAGGATTAGAAACCACATTTTGGAATACACGGTTGTTCATTTTCTTCCATAACACCCAAACCGAAGCAAACCAAATAATTCTTAGGAATAAATGAGTAGTTCTAGGTAAACCTGCCATATTAGTAAACTGTTGGAAATGATGTCGGAGCTCACCAGGTTGAACCGAAGAAATACCCAACCAGAGCCATACCTGAGACCAAAGAGAACTGAAAATATCGCAATCCAAAAACAAATGTCTAGCTGTTTTAATTTCGAATGCCTGCATCCAGTGGCGGAGCTAGAAAAAATATCGGGGGTGGGCCAACAAAATATACTCTAATATATAAAATATAAATTTTTCAGTTGAAATAAACGCTAAGCACAAAGTTTAATCAAAAAAGTAAACTACATACCTTAGGAAATTAAAATAAGTCGTTACGTGATCCAACTAACTTGAAATCATCAATAACTGACTCAGAACTAATACTTGCACTAATTTCCCTTTCGATATAAACTGTCATGGTATCATTTAGAAACCCACTTCCCATCTTGTTTCTCAACCTAGTCTTGATAATATTCATTGCTGAAAAAGATCTCTCAGTTGTGGCTGTAGAAACTGGAAGAGTCATGATAAGGCGGAGTAGTCTATCAATCAAGAAGTAAATTTTATTCCTCTCAGTTGCAACCAAACACGAGCATAATTCTTGAATAGTTGATAAATTCTTCAAACATGGTTCTTTGCGGGCATCAACAATGAATTGCTCGAGTTGATAACACAAGTGAATCTTCTCTTGATCATTGAAATCCATGGGATAGTATTTATCAACAAGAGTGCAAATAGTATCAACATCAAAAGCTTTATAACTATCCTTAGGAGTCAAAGCACAACTTAGAGTTAACAAATCCATTGCCTCCTCACTAAATCTACTATTCAACTCTTGTAATTGTTTATCAATGGTAGTAAAAAATATTTCAACTCTAAAATAGTGCTCTATTGTTACCTGGTTCTCTTCGAGACGAGAGCGTCCAAATCTTGTTGTTGAATGCAAATCATCGAGATCAGGAATCTCAATAGCATGTCTTACACAAAAATATCTCACATTAGCAAGTAATTTATCCCAACCATCTTCTCTCAATTGTTGAATAAGAGTTTTTGTGTTACGAACCAGAAACATAGCATTAACTACATCTTGAGCTTGTAGTTGCAAGGCTTGACAAAGCACATTTGTTATCCCCATAATTTCTTTCATCAACATGATTTGCTGGAAATGTCCGTATTGGGGAACGCTTTCCAGGATCACGTTCTAAAGAATTCAAAAAATCACCCGCGTTATGCAATTCTTCAATTCTTTGAACATCAACAGGTTGAGTCATATGAGTTATGTCTTCTTCAATTCTTGGAACTTTAATAGGTTGAGATGGAGGAGTCATTCCTTGTTCATCTCTTTCACTCTCACAAGCTCTCTTCTTATAAAAATGATCAAGTGTTACACTCTTCTTCTTCTTAACTTTTCTGTTTTCAAAAAAATAAATAATTCAATAAGTCAAATAATTCCATAAGTCCATAATTCTATAAGTCAAAATCACTTATGCTTCAAAAGTTTAATTGAAAACAATTAGAACATATTCATTGCAAATAACACATTGGCACATTGCTACTGCCATAGAAAAACATTCATTTATGAACAAAATGTTGCTACTACCATAGAAAAACATTGCTACTGCCATAGAAAAACATTGCTACTACCAATAATATGAACAAAATGTGGGTGGGCCGTGATAACATTGCTACTGCCAATCTGCCATAACAAGAGAAGAGAATCACATAACAAATGCAAGGTTGCTCAAGATGTGCATAACAACAAAAATATGAAAACATTGCAGTTTCAAAATTCAATTATCAAATACCAACAATCAACAAACAAGAACAACAAATAAGAAAATTAATTAACATTCAAACTTAGTAATAATAGCAATCATCAATCAAAAATTATCAAACAACAACCAATCTTAGTAGCAAACAACAACAAACAAACACCTTTAAATTCTAAAATCAAAAAGAAAATCAACAATAGTCAACAAATTACCTTTCCATTTGGATAGGAAAAACAGAGTGAAAAGAAAAAGGGTTTTTGTTTGATCTTTTTTGAATGAGAGAGAAGGGAGTGCCGGCGGTCGGAAGGGGAAGAAGTGCCGGCGGTCACGCGGTCGGAAGGGGAAGAAGTGCGGCGGTCGCGCGGCGGAAGGGGAAGAAGTGTGGCGGTCGCGCTTCAAAGAATGAGAAGAAGTGTGTGCTGTAACAGAGGAAGTGGAAGGGGAAAAGTCTGAAGTGAGAATGCTGTGGGTCACTTGGAAAAACAAAATAAGCTGAGGGTATTTTCGTAATTTCCCAATATTTGGGGGTGGGCCATGGCCCACCTCAGCCCATACAAGCCTCCGCCTCCGCCTGCATCCAAAAACACACACCCACCATATTATCTGATTGAATGACACACCGCCGCACCAAGTTGTCTTTAGTAGGCAATCTATTACGAAGGAGGTGTCACACAAACATAAACACCTTTGAAGGAATATGCTGATGCCAGACGTCGTCAACAAAAAAATTTGGTCAAGAGAGAACACAAAAAATAAACTTAAACAATTATCTTCACTATCCGGTCAATAGTTTAAGAAAAAAAATACTTTTTAGATTTATGGAACAATTGATGTATCTAGTCTATTAGACTAAATACATCAGTTATTAAATAAATATAAAAAGTGTTTATTGCTTATAATAGTGACCAAGTAGTGTACTACTATGTTCATAATTATAAGTCAATTTAGAGGAAAGACAATATCCTTAGATATAAGTCTTATTTCAAATTGGATTAAATAAAGTTTTTAATACATATAAATATATCAAATTTTATTTTTAGACCTCATTACAAAAATGACATTTTTATCTTGAACGTTTGAAAATGAACAACTACTATATATTTAATTAATTTTATGTTAAAAGATGTTAATTTGTGAATGAAATAAAATTTAATAAGGTTTTAAACATGCATATAAAAAGTCATTTAAAATACTTAAGGATGTTGAGACAAATTTAAATTTAACAGGGACTAAAACTTCATATTAAAAATTTTTATAAAGACTAAAACATGATATGTCACTTGTTTCTGAGGACTAAAACAAAATTTGATATATTTATAGTGATCAAAAACTTATTTAAATATTTCAAAACAATAGATGATAAAAAATGTGAAAAAGTTATATTAATAGATACAAAAAGTTAGTTTAAAAATTGTCGTGACTTTCGAGCAAGCCTACAATGTCAAAAATTAAGGTTCTAGTATGTCAAAATTTCCTATTTATGATTGGAATAACAATGTCAATCATTAGCCTAATTATAATTGGAACAGCAGGTTGGATAAATTCTTAATGGAATCAATCATGTTTATCTAAATTTCTAATAAAAATCATTTGATTCCGAAGACACAAAAGTGCAACTTACTTTTTATCGTAAGGTTGTACATTTACGTAATATACATGCATATATAATAATAATAATATAGTTGATAGAGAATTACAATAAAGTGGAAGAATGAGGACAACTAAAAATGCTTTATTAGTGACAAAAAAACATGATTACACATCAAGCATTATTTATTCCTAGAGGAATATATATATCGTTTCATTTCCTCCATTTGCATAATTAGTATTATTCCAACACTAACAACACTTAAACACTAATTTCAGAGTTGGCCCTATTCTTTGGTGTTTTCTATTATCTTCTTCCCCCATTCAAAAGCACACCCTCTTTTCACTTTATGTGATGTCATCTTCCTTAAGTTAAAAAAAATCAAGTTTAAAATTTAAAAGTTTTTTGCAATATGACAAAAGTGGGGGCACCTCTAATTAGTTGAGTTGTTTCTCTTGTAGCCACCTTGAAAAAGCATCTAGGGTTCTTTCATCAGCCCTGTAATGTTTTTGAGTAAATTCAAGTAAACTTGGCCATGTAAAGTTTGGATATATCATTGGATTCTCCTTGTTAATTAGTTCCTTTGGAGGAGTGACAATTTTTTCTTCATTTGGACATAGAAAAAATGCTAGTGATTTTCTCACTATTGTGTCATTTACAACTGCTCTATGTAAACAACTCTTGAATATCCCATTTGATAGCGCCTGAAACATAAATCACAACATATTACTAATACATATAATTTTATTGCATGCATAACCATAAACAACTACTAATGAATTAGTTCACTTGGTAATAATTGCTCAAGAAAGAGGAGTACTAGCAAGACGTACTCTAACACTTACTTTTTTATTGAACAATTAAGAGAACGAAAACATGCAGATCTCAAATTTAAAAATGAGCCCACATAAAGTAATGAAATCCACGTGTATTTCATCGAATAAGTGAATGTAAATAAATAACTTAATATTTTCTTATTGTCTATAGGGTGTTTTATTATTTTTAGGACATTATGACAATGAACATAGCATAGAATCAACATTTTAATTATGAATTTGGTATGTGGAATTTGAAAACGTTGTAAGTATGTGAACCATACCATAAATGTGTCACCAATGTTGACCACAAAGGCATCTTCTTTCGGAACAATTGAGTGCCATATTCCATCAACAAGCACTTGAAGACCCTCAACTTGATCTTGGTGGAGAATGGTTAAGGAAGTAGGGTCACAATGGGGTCCAGTTCCTAAAGCTAAATCAGGATTTTTGCATGGTGGATAGTAGTTCAATCTCATTACTGAGTCATTTGCTTCAAAAAAATGTCTAAAATATTCTTTGTCAACTCCTAGACTCATCCCAAGAAGTTCCATGATTCCAAGAGAGAGATTGCTCATAGCTTCACAATAGTCTTGGTATACACTCCTACCACAAGAAAACAAATTAAATATTTTTTCCATACATTATATCAAAGATAAGTAGAAGTTGTTTTTTATAAGTTTATCGTAATAAAAATTACTTAATTAAAAAAATATCCATTAAAAAGTGATTTGAAGAGAAGCCACTCAAATCATCTCTCTATTTGAAGCAATACGGTATTTGCTCCCAAATGGAGCATATGTTAAAGGAATTCAAATTAAAATATAGGCTAAATTATGATTTTAATCCCTTAACTATTTAATTAGTATCACTTTGGTCCTTTAATTAAAATTTAATTTATTTTGGTTTCTTAACTTCTCTCCGTTACACATTTTGATCCTTTCCGTTAGTTTTAATTCAAAAATGTTAGATTTTCTTCTGAAATTTTTCTTGAATTTTTCTTGTTGAAGGTCGATGGATATGATATGAAGATGAAGAAGAGGAGAAGAAGATGAAGAAAACCTAACGTTTTTGAATTAAAACTAAAAAAAATGACCAAAATGTGTAAGGAGAGAGTTAAGATACCAAAATAAATCAGATTTTAATTAAGGGACCAAAACGATACTAATTAAATAGTTAAGGGACCAAAAATACAATTTAGCCTAAAATATATTGTGTAAAAAAATCAAAGTAGAAATATATATCTAAAAAGTTGTGCATCCATTCAACTTTATTCAAGTTTTTTTTTTTTAATTTTATTTTATAATAAAATTTTTTTACTTTTGAATTCCTTAACTTGTACCCTAGCAAGATCTTTTTTTTATAAAAAAAAGTTGTAATAAATAATACATAAAGACTCCTAAAGTGATTATTTTTATTTAAAAAAAGTGTTTTTTTAACTCTTAATTTTATTAAAGAGAATGATATATAATTGTTTGTGATCTGTTATTGCAGCTATATGATAGATAAAGCTTGTTTTTGTAAAACAAGCATTTTTAGTGAAAGAGTAGAAAAATAAATAGCTTTTGAAAAAAACTTTTTAAAGTTTAGAAACTAAAAAAGAAAACTCCATTTTGTCTTACCCAAATTGCCTGAAATCTTCTCCCATGACATTTACAAAATAGTCCTCCACAGTTCTGCATGACTTATCATCTGAGTAACGAAAAGAAAGTGTTTCCTTCCAAGGAAGTTTGGAAGAAAATCTTCCAATGAAACTATTAGCATAACCACAATGTTCTCCAACCTTCCTTTGAGCTTTTTGTTTCTCACAGAGTTGCATGCAGAAGAAATCATCTACAAGCTTATGAGCTTGAGCTAATAGTTTTTTATCAACTCCATGGTTAACAACAAGGAAAAAACCATGCTTCTTGCATGCATCATTCACCTGTGAACAAGCATTTGAAATAGCTTTTGGATCACCAGAGAGAAAGGCTTTTAAGTCAATTGGTGGAACTTGAAGTTTTGGTGGTGTAAGACATGGTTTTTCATGCTCAGGCCATATGAACTCTGAGGGTATGTTAGTAACTTGACATGGTAGAAAAGATGTATCATGACATTGTTTTTCTTTGGTATTTGGGGGTGCAAATAGCATTGAAGGGTTAAGGATATGCATGTTTGTGTTGATGGTGGTAAATATTTTGTGGAATGCAATTTATGTAGTAGGAGATAAGGAGAGTGTGAAGTGAAATATGAGAGAAAATAAATTAAAGATGTGTGAGTGAATGAGAAATAAGACAAAGGAAGATGTTAATTAATAATAAAGGTGGTGAAATGAAGTGTGTAGAAAGGCCAAGAGAGTTCATTGGGGAAGTCGGGGAACAGAATATGAGCATCTTATAATATATAGTTTGTTTTTCTTTTTTTGATAAAATTGTTCCAATTTCTATCTCTATCAATGTCGTGTTTATAGAAGGTGTCGATTATATATTGGTAGATAATACGTGTCAATGTTCAAATCATACAAGTGGTGTGTGCATGTATAACATTCTCCTTGTTTACCAAAACAATATTAATAATATGACATTCCCCTTAGCTAAGAAAAGTTGCTTCACTTTTGAAAAAAATAGTGCATTCAAACATGCATTAATGGCCTAGTAGTTGGCATGAGATCTTCGAGTGTGCTCTTCTCAAGGTTTCAGGTTCGATTTTTTTTGAAGTCAATTTTGGTGGCAAGTTTATACAGAGCTTTGCTCTGACATAGAACGGAGTCCCCGCAAGTGAGTGGTAGAATTGGTTCCCTCAAATTAATCAGTTCTTAAATCAGATACCGAATTTTGAAAAAAAAACATACATTAATGAGAGAGAATTTATGAATGTAGCAAAAACGTGTCAATGGAATGGGAAAAACTTAATTTCAAGTCTAACTACATGTAATATTCTTGCTTGGTATATGTTTGGATACAAAAAGTGCTAGGGAAAAAACAAATGATCCAGCATAAGACACGCATTTTTTTTTATTAAATTAAGTGATGTAATGTATGAATTAGGAAAAGTAAATGGAATAATAACAAGGTTATTTAATATTATCTTGGGGATTAGAACCTCTAGCACAAAAGATTAAATCTAAACTGAGGAACAACACAAATTTTCTTGTCGAATCCGTTTGCATGTCAAAATATGTTGATATGCTAAAAACAGGAAATATAAAAGTTGCCTATGATTGGTGTTGGATCACCAAGTTATACTATAAGACTTTCGCATGGATTAAAGAGGTAATCACGTAACTAAATCTAAGCTTCTTCTAAAATCTTAAGATTTTTGACATATGGAGCTCTCTTATTTAATATTTTTATTTTCGTCAAATTTGTAATTTTTAAATCACATTTTATATCTCAACAATCTTTCTTAAACGTGAGTTCATCTATTTATGTGATATGTTCCCTCCTCAAACATTGGTCATTTCATCAACATACACTTGTATCGTTGTTGGTTCACACACACACACACACATATATATATATATATATATGACATGTGTTGACACACATGTGTCATGTATGTGGCATGCAAGTTTTCATTGCAAAGGTAATAATAGCTAACAAAAATGAAATACACTTGGGAAGAACCATCTGAGACATAGCATGCTCGTATATGTCACATCCGAATTTGAAATTTCTACATAATTAATTTGTAGGCCTATGATTTAGTTTGAGAATTTTTAAATAGGTCTCTAAACTAAAAAAATGTGTGATTAAATCCTTAAACTATTTTATAAATTTCAATTAGATTCTTCCGTTTAATTCCGTTGATCAACTGTTAGTCAATACGGACGAGAACAGTTGACATGTCAACTAATTTTACGTCTAATATTACACCTAATATCCACCTAATAAAAATTTGGAAAATTCTATGGTTAAGTCACGAAAATGACTTTTCTGATGAAGTTAACACTATAATATAAAAAATGTTGTGAGTAACACCCAACTGTTTGTACAATGACATCAAAAGTTCAGTCCTCATAGTATCATCAATTCATCAGATTAAGAAGGATACACTTAATCTAATTTTATCCTACCTTATTTTAAGCGTAACACCCCACAAAGTGTAACACTTAAAGACTATCACATAATATCATCAACTCTGTTTGCATGTTAAAGATGTCAACGATAAAATAGTACATGTAAGTCCAAGATGTTACAGGCATTACTAGATGAATTACTATTTATCATGAATAAGTAATCAACAGTTTGAAAATAAATCAAACATTAAAATTAAAAGTAACTTTTTTAAAAAAGTCAGTTTCCTGATTATACCGTATAAGCTCCCAATAAATTTAACAATCTAGATTTCACTTCACCTACAAATATAGACTCTATTACATTCGAACTTGAGGTAGATATATCTTTAGAAACCTCTTCTTTATCTCAGTCATTTGATGATATGCCTTCAGTTGTCAATGTGCCTTCTCTACATGATAATCCTACCTATTAAATTATAATTGCCCAACTCTTAAGAAACCTTCACACTCTCATGATACTCTTATCGTTTCCAGTTATAAGCTCAAAGCTTTAAAAATTCTCTCAAATACATGAATTAGAAAACAACCATGCAAGAAGAAAACAACCACACTTGGATTTAACTTGTTTGTAACTGATATATAATTATGCGGTTATTTGTTCAAATATCTCATTGAATACGAGATGAATACATGTTATTTTCATGGTTTTTTCTAAATTACCTTTGAAAACTCATGGGCAATTTACCCACACCAATCAAAATTTTCCATGTATACTCCATTAGAATAATAATATTTATTATTTTATTTTGTAAAAATTTAGCATGTATTTTATTATTTGCATATTCACCCCATCTTAAATTAATGATTATTTACAATTTAAACCATCATAATAATTAAATTTCTCCTCTAATCCAATCACTCTCCTTTTTTTTTATCAAATTTGGAATTTAATGCCAAAGATCATGCATTCATTCAAATTTAGTTGAACGACTTGACAAAAATCATTAAAAATTAAAATTATCACTCGTGGGAATTGAACTTGAATGCACCCACTTATTTGAAATGTTTTCCCAAACCACTTGACCAATACATTATTTATGAATTAAATTGGAATGCAAAAATATGTTATTAGTGAGAATTTTTTTTTTTTTTTTTTTTGCAGTGACTTATGATTTAGCTTTAGTAATAATAATAATAATCATTTTATATGTGTATATTTATGAAATAGTAAATCTTTTTTAAAAAATAATAATAAATTCATTCAATTGATTTTTTATATTGTAAATATCTTTCTTTTATATAAATTCATACTTTTATATAGATTCGATGAACTACAACAATGTTTCATTTGTGATCAACCAAATTATGATTTATTTTAGATAATATCTTTCATTTGGATCAGATAAATTGTTTAAAGGTATTAATTTTTTTTTTTGCAATGTCTTATAAGTTATAACTTAGCTTTAGTAAAAAAAAAAAGGCTTATTTAATTCTTTGGTTTTATTTTGGTCTCACAATTAATAAAACTCACGTTTTAGTCCTTTACTTTTCCCACAGTTTGCAAATAAATTAACTTTAACCTCAAATATCTATGGTGAACCCACTGATCCACTATAGATCCTATTATTTTTTTTTAATATAAACCGTTTGATCTTTTTTAATAAAGAAGGATTGTTAGATCATGCATGTCCACTGTATCTTACTGTGAACCAACAACATCTAGCATTATATCCCATACTTCATCTTCTTTCTTTCCCTCATTCATCACCTTCATAAAAAAAAAATCCAGAGAAAATCCAGATAACCACCATCAGAACCTCTTTTTCAAAACCACCATCAACACCGTTGTCTATATATCCATCATCTCAATCTCTCTCTCTCTCAATCGAACCCACGCACCCCAAATTTGAATTCGAATTCGACAATAAAAAATTGAAGCTGGGATTGATTTTTTATTGAGAAGTCAAAAATGAAAGGGAAGGAGGAGAATGCAATGAAGATGATAGAAGGGGAAATGATATCCGATGGAGAAGAGAGAGCATGAGAGGTAAGGAATAGTTTAGGAAAAAAGGGTTTAAGGGGATAGAGAGTAGATCGGGATTGAGAGAGATAGATTGGGAAAAAAATCAATTTTTTTTAAGCATTTCACTGAGAACTATTGTGATTACATCTATGATTCTGGAATTCTTCTGCTTAACAGTCCTTCTTGGTTCAGCAAAAACGATGCAAATCTATAGGAAGATGAATTGAGTTAAAAATTGGAATAATAAGGAATGAATGAATATGAATTAGAAGAAGCAAAGAGATATTCTTGACGTGGGAGAAAAAATTAATGAGAATTAGAATCTTGTCCAAATATTATGTAACAACATAAGAATCTTAAAAAAAATCCTTTAAATTTATCTATTTATTTTTTAAAATGTTGGATCTTCTTGTTGTTGATTGATGATTATGGATTTTGTTTTAATGGTATAATTGGGATAATAAAAAAGCAAATATTAAATATACTCATATAGTTTGTTACACTTTTTAAATGATAAAGGAAAAAAACCAGACACACATATCGTGTTTGTTACATTTGTTTTAATATTTAAATTTATTCTTATTTATTTGTTACATGTGTTGTTTGTATTAAAAATTAAGGGTATTTTTGGAAAGAAAAATTCTGCCCAAAAGTGCTGAAAGAGATGGTTTTCTTTATATATAAGTATAAATACTATATATAACTAGCGAAAAAACGGGCACGTGACATGTGTAAATTATGAACGGTATTTTATATGAAATTTTGATTTTGATTAAAATTATAAGTACAAATATTTGTGAAATTAAAATTGTAACAAACCCAAAAAAAATCATGTTTATCTTTTACCACAACAACACAGTAGTTTAACAAATATAATATAAATTCTTTTTTTTTTTTAATACCACCAAGAATGTAACATTAATATAGGAAAATTTGTTTAAGGGTATAATTGAAATTATAAAAAAATCAGCCCAAAGTCTCTATTCCCTTCATATATAGTATATATAGTATTTTGTCAAAAAAAAAAAAAGTATATATAGTATTGTTCCTGTTGTAGTGGTATATTTCCTATTTTAATGAGATTTCATTTTTCTAATTCAAATTTAATATAATATTATTAAAGGATAAAATAGTAAATAAAATAGGCTTAATTGCACTTTTGGACCCCTATCTTTTCAAAAGTTGCGGTTATGGACCCCTAACTAATTTAAATACAAAACAGCCCCCTATGTTTTGATTTTTTGCCAATTTTGGACCCCAATCCATTGTTGACTCGGTCAACGCTGACGTGGCACCCTAAGTGAGGTGCCGCTTGTCAATTTTTATTTATTTTTGCCTTGGGGGTCCAAAACTGCTAAAGTATCAAAACATAGGGGACTGTTTTGTATTTAAATTAGTTAGGGATCCATAACCGCAACTTTTGGAAAGATAGGGATCCAAAAGTGCAATTAAGCAAATAAAATATTTTAAATGAACAGTAAAATCAATAGTATATAAATATAAAGTAATGTTTTTATGCCACATGTTGCCTTTGTAATGCCCTGAATTCTGGTAGAACCGTGCACTTGCGGTTTTATCCCATCAGTCATCGAATCTATATAAAAGTATGAATTTATATAAAAGAATGATATTTAAAATATAAAAAAATCAATTGAATGAATTCTTTTTTTTTTTAAGAAATATTTACTATTTCATAAATATACACATATAAAATGATTATTTTTTTTTTTATACTAAAGCTAGGTTATAACTTATAAGACACTGCAAAAAAAAAAAAATTAATACCTTTGAACAATTTATCTGATCAAAATGAAAGATAGTACCTAAAATAAATCATAATTCGTTTGATCACAAATGAAACAATGTTGTAGTTCATCGAATCTATATAAAAGTATAAATTTATATAAAAGAATGATATTTAAAATATAAAAAATCAATTGAATGAATTCATTTTTTTTAAGAAAGATTTACTATTTCATAAATATACACATATAAAATGATTTTTTTTACTAAAGCTAGGTTATAACTTATAAGACCTTGCAAAAAAAAAAAAATATTACCTTTAAACAATTTATCTGATCCAAATGAAAGATAATACCTAAAATAAATCATAATTCGGTGGATCACAAATGAAACATTGTTGTAGGTCATCGAATCTATATAAACGTATGAATTTATAAAAAAGAATGATATTTAAAATATAAAAAATCAATTGAATGAATTCATTTTTCTTAAGAAAAATTTACTACTTCATAATTATACACACATAAAATGATTTTTTTTTCACTAAAGCTAGGTTATAAAGGCACTGCAAATAAAAATAAAATAATTTGCTCACTAATAACATAATTTTGAATTCCAAATTATTTCATAAAAAATGTATTGATCAAGTGGTTCTAGAGTACATTTTAAATAGGTGGGAGCACTCAGGTTCGATTCGCAGGGATGATAATTTTAATTTTTAATGATTTTTGCCAAGCTAAAAAAGAGGTTTGGAGAGTGAAATTTAATTATTATGATGGTTTAAATTGTAAAAAATTATTAATTTAAGATGAGGTGAATATGCAAATAATAAAATACTTGCTAAATTTTTGCAAAATAAAATAATAAATGTTATTATTCTAATGGAGTACACATGGAAACTTTTGATTGGTTTGGGTAAATTGCCCATGAGTTTTCAAAGGCAACCTAGGCCTCACCTATTTTCATTAAAGTAAATTATCATATTTCTCAACATCTGAGCAGTACAAAGACTTACCAATCCATCAAGAAGTGGATTTTGACGGTGACTCTGTGTGAGTGAGTTATTTTTAAACAGCAGCAAAAGAATTAAACCATAACAATCCTACAATTTTATAACAAAATATAATTGAAAAGAATTGATAAATAGATTAAAATCATTACATTCATAAAATTCATGTTATACAAAGTTATTCTTTAAGTACATATAGTCCAAATCCCATGAGAGAATCAGTTACTCAACCAACATCACTGGACTAATTAGTGGCTTATTTAAGAAGAAAGCTTCTAAATTCCCTGCCACAAGTTCACACAAACTCGTTGTAGATTCAACAGTAAAAGCTGCAGAATGTGGAGATAAAACCACATTATCCATTGCAAATAGCTTTTCATCAACATGAGGTTCATTCTCAAACACATCCAAACCAGCACCAGCAATTTCTCCTTCCATCAAACACTTGATCAATTGTTTCTCATCAATAAGACCACCTCTTCCAACATTTACAATAAACCCTTCTTTTCCTAATGCCAAAAGGACATCTTTGTTTACTATGTGTCGTGTTTGGTTGTTTAGTGCACAACATACCACAAGTGCGTCGCTAGAAGTTGCAAGATCAATAACATTGGAATAGAAAGGGTACGAAATTGATGTTTTTTGATGCTTAGAGTTGTACGAGATAATGCAATCAAATGACTCGAGTCGCTTGGCAACTTCCATGCCAATACTTCCTAATCCAACAATTCCAACTCGCTTGCCTGATAACTAAAACAATGAAAAACAAAACCTTTGGTACATGTTTGGCTGTGTGACGAATCAGTATTATTCAAGACAAAATGTTTATATATAAAAAATAAAATAAAGCAATGAAAATGCGAACCTTGTATCCAAGAGGGAAATCCCAAGGATCAGAACGTTCCCGCCGCGTCCTCACATACCGATTCGCCACCGTCACCTTCCTCATGACAGCAATCAGCAACGCCACTGCCACATCAGCCACATCCTCCGAGAAAACTCCTCCAGCACCGGCAACCTGAATTCCGCGACGACGGCACTCATTAAGGTCAATGTGATCAGTTCCAACACTGGAAGTAACGACGAGACTGAGCGAGGGAAGAAGGTTGAGAACGTCGGTGGTGATGGAATATGCGGCGCTGCAGAATATGGCGGGAATTGTTGATGGGTTGTGGTTGTGGGAAAGGATGAATTGTTGCAGTGATAGGCCTGAGGGTTTGGGGTTTAGGAAATTGAATTTGTGAGAGTAGAGTGATTCGAAGGTGGAGAAACATGTTGGTGGACCAAGAACAAGTACTTTTGGAAGGTCTTTGGCCATTGAATTTTAAGGATTTGTGGTGTTTGAGAAAGGGATGAACTTAGCACTTTTATTTGGATGACACTCAAAACTGTGGCTAGAAACTCCTCTTAATTATTTCTCTGTATCACTTGACTTCCATGAAGCGCGAACATGCCTTAGATTAGACGTATTTCGGTGTCGGATACATGTTATTTCTGAACCGACACTTATAATTACACTGAATTATTTAATTTTTTTTATATTTTAGCTGTGTCGATATCCGTGTCGTGTCTGTGTTCGTATTCGTGCTTCATAGCTTGAGTTTCAATCATTAGTTTTTTTTTTTTTTTTAATGATAAGTTTAGATGTGTTAGACTCTTGAGCTCACCCGATAAAAAGAAAACACGTGTTTAGTAAACTTAAAAATCACATTAAAAACTTGTTGAAGCTACGAATTGTAATTGTAGGTAGAGTTTTTCAATTGTGCGTTTATCTCCACATCAAATTTGGATGCAAACATGTTATCAAAGAACAATTTAAAAAAAGAAAACAAATTGAGTTCAAGTGGTTTGTAAACTCAAGTTAAATATAAAACTTATGAGAAAATTTGGACACTTGATACACCCGAATTCGGAATAATGGAAAATAACTCGAAGCTGAAAATTAATATTGCGTGAAATTTATACAATGTAATTTGTTATTTGTATTGAGTTAAAAGTTGAGAAATTTTGCCATGTGATTCTTTGTTTTATCATAAACAGATGACGACATTAGGATATGGACATAACCTATAGTTGTGAATTTGGAAGAGTGCTTGATGGACCACTTCAGTATGCACTTTTCTTGTCGTTTACAGCGATTTTTGGTTAACGGTGAAGTGTGCTAAATTCAACCAGTAATTAATGTTGGATAAATTAGTCGTTATGTCCTTAGAACACATATTAACCAATCTAAAATAGAAACATTCTCTTGTATTTTGTGCATTAAATTGATCAAAAATAAAAAATTATATTTAAATGCATTAATTACAACAAATTATTTTCACTTATAACTCATTAACTTGTGCCTTATGAGCACGTTAACATTTTCCATTAATGTTTCATTTATCCACTGTCCACACTTACTTTTATCTATTGGTTTTTTTTTCTTTTTCTTTGAGAGATTTTATTGGTTTTCTTTTCTTCGCTTCAGTTAAACCATTTAATATTCTCTCTCTAAAAAAAAACCTGCGTCCGCTCGTAAGTGACCCTAAATATGATTGCACCTTCGCTGATGTTGGCTTCTGCCGGTTTTGGGTTTTTATTTGGCTTATTTCCAATCTATTTTGGTTGTGCTACCTTTCCACCGATTGTCTATCATAAGAATTTGTTTCCTAAATTCTATTGGGCCGATCGCTTTTGATTCGAGATCAGGAGTTAGTTAGTTTCAAATTTTTGGGATTGTTTTGGTGTTTGGGAGTTGAGGGGTGCCTTAATAATTTGTTTATGGAGTCTGGTGGACCGATCGCTTTGATTCGAGATCGAAAGTCAGTGTCGTGACTTAAGTTTTTGGGTTTGTTATGGTGTCATCTCCAACGTATCGGGGGTCCAGTGGTGTGGGGGAAACTGAAGGAGTGTTGGAATTAGGGGTGTTCAAAACTGAACCAATCTAAAAGAAAAACCGCAAACCGAACCAAACCAAACCGCATACTTATTTATTTTGTGGTTCGAATGACTTTTAACCTCAAAACCGAACCAAACCGCACCGCGAACACCCCTACTTGGAATAAGTCATTAGTCAATACTCTAGTGTTTAATTGGGCTCAACTGTGGTGTTGAAGTTCTATTTTAAGGGGTTTGATCACTGGGATGATTTATTGGAGGGGTTATGGTGAGTAGTATTCGATATTTGATTGAATTTTCTGTCCGTGGTCACTTGCGAGAAAGCGTGAGGTTTTAACTTTGATTTTGGTTTTGGTGGTTATATTTTTTTTTTGTGTGGTGGTGGTAGCCCTTAATATAGGTGTTGATATGGTTTTCTTTTAGGTGTTCCGCTTAATATGACGCCTTGATTTTATAATTTATGTTTATTAGTACCTGTTCGTTTGTGCAAGGACTTAATCATTACTAAATTTTGCTGTTAAAAAAATATATTAATGTTTCATTTGTTAACCGTATAAGATCTTGAACGAGTTGATTGATAACCTAAATGACCTTACTCGTGTGTGTGTTTTATAAAGTTTTTGGTCTAGAAGGGATGTGACTTTGAGAGTTACTAGTTTGAAATAGAAATTAAAGACACAAAAAGCAAATAAAATATTGCGTTCAAATTAAACAAGAAAAATAATTGGACTGGAAGTAGATTGACAAAGAACATAAATTGACTTGAAATGTAAAAAGGTTCAACCAAGTGGAAAGCTGCTTGACATTAAAGGCTTCAAATTGTAAATGTTTGAAGCTTTAGAAGACTCGAAAGTAAATTGCTGAAAAGTAAAGTGTGAAAAGATAAAGGTTTTAACAGGAACCTCAATGGTTTACACATTATGAACCATGATTAGGATTACATAATGCAATTTTGCCCATCGAGAATTGCCTTATGATGGTAAACATATTTCTTATATGGTATCAACTAGGTTTCGATCCAACTTTTCCCTATCTGCCGGCACAACCACAAACAACGGGCACCATCAAAATTTCACCTGTTTTTGCCATCACCAAAGTTAAATCCATCACATCGATGACATTGGATAGCGATTTCAACCTCTATCTCTCATGATCAGCATTGCTTAAGGTCCAAACATGCATTCATAACGTGCTTGACCACATCATCCCACCTACTGATGAGGAGGTAGGTCAAAAAGTGGACACCACTAAAAACAACGACCTAGATATATGGAAGCATCTCAACGCAGTTGTCCTCCCGTAAATGTACGCTAGTATACGCCATTCTTACACATGACATCCTCAACTCCATTCTCCTCAATGACGACTCGACTGAACTATGTTGAAGAATTATTTTATTTATACACCTTAATGAACTTATTGATCACGAACCATATAAAAATAACTAAAATTTGATACTTAATAAACTCTGAACTTAACATTCTTCATAGCCGATCTCTCAAACTAGTAGCGCATATCGATCATTACAAACTTGACCTAAAAACACCATAAGAACAAACATGTTCAAAAGGATGCAACATAGGAACAAAAAAAATGTGAAAAACATTTCATAGTCTACTTGGTAACGCGGTGGGATGAAGGAAACACACGGCGAATGATAACACTGAATTTGAGATTTCCAAATACACATAACGCATCCAATCAACTATATAACCGGAGTAATCGGAGCTTTATTTGAAAAGAATGCTGTCAAATTTTGTTCCACAATTTGGCGGATACCCATCAAAGACTCAGAAGTTACAACAGCTGCATGAGGTGAAAGGACAACATTATCCAATGAAAAGAAGTCTTTAGGAACATGAGGTTCATTCTCAAACACATCCAAACCAGCACCTCCAATTTCATCTTCAATCAAACACTTCAACAATTCCTTTTCATCAATGAGAGCACCTCTTCCAACATTCACTATGATTCCTCCTTTTCCCAATGCCAACATGACTTCTTTGTTGACAATGTGCCTTGTTTGGTCGTTTAAATCACAACATAGAATCAGTACATTGGTGTCTGTTGCAAGCTCTAAGACAGTGGAATAGTAAGGGTACGAAACTAATGGTTTTTTGTTTCTAGAGTTGTATGATATCATGCAACTGAATGCTTCAAGCCTCTTTGCGACTTCTGAGCCGATTCTTCCCATACCAACAATTCCAATCTTTTTTCCTGTTAACTGAAACACCAGTCACATGTTTATCATCATGTATCATGTGAAACAAACATTTTATAAAAAGGACTTGACTTTTGTGTTAAAATAAATAAATAAACACGACTTGACTAGAATAAAACCTCGTGAGCTTAACTCAGTTACTAGGAACAATGCATAATATATGTAAGATTGAGGTTTAAACTTGGTCACTAAAAAAAAAAGAATACAACAAACAGTTGTAAATATAAAAAAATTTGGATCATAAAAACTGATACCGAATATCTTGTGTACCACCTAAATTATTAAATTAAATACTTATCTACATCGTATGAAAGAGACATTTTAGTCTGTATCTGTATCATATGAAAAATACATTTTATGCAAAATATTTTCTTCATAAATTAATAAATAATTGCTTGCAGACCTTAGAACCAAGTGGAAAATTCCAAGATACATTCTGAACTTGTCTTCTCAAGAACCGATCCGCAGCTGAAATTTTCCTGCTGACATCAATCAACAAAGCAACAGCCATATCCGCCACATCTTCAGAAAAAAGATTTCCAGCTCCTGCAACCTGAATTCCCCGACGCCGACACTCGGAGAGATCAATATGATCAGTTCCAGCGCTGGGGGTGCAGACAAGACGGAGGGCGGGGAGAAGTTGGAGAACATCAGCGTTGACGGTGTAGCCTCCGGTACAAACAATAGCGGCAATGGAGGAGGCATGGTGAGGATTGAGGGATAAGAATTGGTGGAGAGGAGGAAGAGAAGAAGGGTTTAAGATATGGAAATTATGAGAAGGATTGGGTTGAAGGATGAAGGAGAATTCAGGTGGACCATGAAGGAATACTTTTGGGAGATTATTATTTTCTTGAGATTCTTCTATGCTTTCGTTTAGATCTGCCATATTTGCTTTGTTAGGTTGGGTTGAGTTGGATGGTTGTTGTATTGATTTTGATGTTTTGATATGTGGGGACAGAATCATATTCAATAAATTTTATTTAGGGAAATATGTCTATAAGCTTTTCTCTAATAAGAAGGAGGGTTATGCATGTTGGTACATGAGAATAAGTAATGCATGTTGTTAATGCATGAGCAAACTTATTTATTGAGTAAACTCTCATTTGAAACCCTGAAAGTGTACTTCGCAAATAGTCACATCCATGGATTAGGAAAACGAACCAAAAATTCTCTCAATGTCTATTTCGTTAGTCATACATATCCAAAACATTAAACTTCTATTAACTTTGATGATGTGTCATTTAATTTTGTCATGCTAGATGCTTACATGGAATGTCCATGTTGGTGAGGGACGAAACTGATAACAAAACCCCTTTCAACTTCTGGAAAAAGAAGAAGAAACTCAAATCTTCATCTTCTTCCTCCATTCTAAGATTAGAATCACCTGGGTTTTGCACACATAATAGTAGAGAGAATAGCATTTTAAAATCTAAAATCACCCACCTGAAAAAACACCTTAGATCTCAACATCACCTGCCTGAACAAATTTCAATTTTTCTCAAATCTCACATCTCAAAAACCAATATTTTTCATTTTTCTTAGATTTCACCCAACAAACTAAAGGTGTAGAGTCTTCGAAAATGTTTTCTTTCTCTGGAATTTACAACAGAAAAGAAAATCAATAAACACCAATAGCACAAACACAACAATCACATACACAACAAAGAAAATGAAGAACCCTACGTATGAGAGAGTTGATGTATGTTGTTAGTTTTCAGAAAGAATATGATGGTGGTGTTGATGATGTTGCTGATGTTTGGTTTTGAGAAAGAAGATGATGGTTCGATTTCTTGATCCAGGGATATGTCTGATCGCGAGGTACACTTTCAGGGACCCAAATGAGGGTTTACTCGATTTTTTTTGTAGGTTTTGGATGACTAAACTCTGGATTGAGTCTTGTAGAATGATTCCTCATTTAGTACTCTTTTTATTCAATTCTTCTTTCGATCCCCTTTTGTTATGCTTTTGTTGTGATATCAGCCATTTGTATTTAGATTATTGGGTATACATGTGTTTGTTTGATTAAAGGTAGATCTTGATTTGAATATTGGATCAAAAACTCTTGAAATCCATGGAGGGAGAGTGGAGGAAGAAGATGAATATTTGACTGTGTTCCTTTTTTTTCTGCAGAAGATGAAAGGAATTCTCTTCAATTTGGTCCTGGTATCACACACAAGCATGTGACATGGCTAAAATAAATGATACCTCGTCATCGTTAATGCCACATCATCACCCGTTAACGGAAATTTAACGATTTGAACAAATTAGACTACCATAATTAATAATGAAGGAGTTTTTAATAACTTTTCTTGATCTTGGGACGTGTCTGATAGCGAGGTACAATTTCAGGGACTCAAATGAGGATTTACTCCGTATTTATTTGTCTCTAACTAAACTCAACACAAGAATTTATGAATTGAGCTGCACAACTACGTCTACAAGCTAATATAACATGTCAAAATTTTGTAGCATCTTTGTTGAAGGCGTCCAATACTATTTTTGAGTTAAACCCAATTTATTGAATGATCTATCCCTTTGCAAAAATTTGAAGACTACAAAAATTATATCAATTTATACTAGAGAGGTGATATGGCCCTCACGAACAAAGATCCATAAGGACCACGCCACCAGCACGGGATGTCATTTTCATATTAGGACTCCTTAGGAGGAGTTACAGAAGGATCGACCAATAACATCGCGAGAAATAAGTATGTTCGAGCTGCAAAATTTGTTTGTGTTACGCATGTCAATAATAACATCCCCTCGAGTACATTCTTTGAATAAATATTACATGGGAATAGACCGGTTATAGGACATCCTGATGGTCGTCTCAAGGAGGAGTCTGATCGATAAAGAAAGTTCAGCATACGTCATTTTCAGCGACGCCTATAAGTAACTAGGACTACCAGTCTCAACTTAATTTGTTACCATATCGAGGTGTCCTAATAAGTTTTTTAGGTGAAAACATCGAGGTAGTAGGTACATTGATACACCAATGACTTTCAATTTCGATCTTGGGTCTAATTTCATACAAACCAAATTAAGGGTGGTTGATTCCCCATCTACATAAAACCTTATCATCGGGGAGGTCGATACGCAACGCTCTAGGAAAAATTTTTGAATTCATAAAATGAAATGAACTGAACCATAATTAATTTTTTTTTTTTTTTAATGTCAAACTAGCCATCGAAATTGGCACGCTCTAAGGTCCATAGTCAACAACATCATACCAACCCAAATGGATTGGCAACTATTTAAAAGATAATTGAGACATGATCATTATCAATAAATATCAAAATCTATAATGTCATCACTAAATATCAATAAATTTGGAATTCGATAATAAAATAACAAAATCTAATATGTGATTACTAGAATTCGATAATTTCACGGTAAACATAAACATGAAATCTATATTAAATTTTGGAGCAATTCTTTTGAACTTCTGACTTAACATCCATTTATCAAAATCTAGAATGTCATTCAGAATTCGATATGTTTACGTACATATAAACACAAAATCTAAAATACATTATTGAGCAATCATTTTGAACTAGCCAGTGAACCTTAAATCTTCGTGTAGAATCAATGAGGAACTTAAACACTTTCTCAGCTGATAGATCGAACACTTTGTTGAGTTATGCCATTCAAACGATCTCTTCAAGACACGTGAAGATAATACATAAATAATGATGTGAACATGCAAATATATTTCCATCCGTTCCAAATCAGCAATATAATCGAGCTTTTTCAATCTCAATTTTCTGTGCAGCAGTTCGATTTGCTAGGATCCTAAGAACATGCAAATATTTTTCCATTCCTTCCAAATCAGCAAAATAATCGAGATTTTTCAATCTCAATTTTCTGTGCAGCAGTTCGATTGTTGTGTAACGCTTGTGGATTGCGTTTCAAGGCTAATGGAACCCTTGAACCAGCAAAATCTGTCAATGGTTGCAGAATCTACCTGCCAAAGAAATAGAAATCAAAGCATCTTAGTACTCCAAAAAAAAAATAAAAAAAATCAATGTGACACAATCGTGATTGTATAAGTAAGGCATAATATCAAGAGAGTTTAATGAGATTGTATCAGTATCTATTGATATGGATTAGGTATTTTCAATTGAAACGAGGTGATTAGATTTTTTTCAACATTTAATTAGCAGCATGTCATGCACCAGCCAATTCAAAAAGCAAAACAAGATCAGCAGTTCAGCACAAAATTCAAAAAATGAAATAAAATGACTCACAACCATGTAAACGATAATTATATACATGATCAGAATCAATAAATATTGAAATATTGAATGTCTTTACTACAATTCCATGAATTAACCAGAAACATAGAATCTACGTAATTTTTTAGTACCGTTTCTATCGATCCTTCCTTTGAACTTTGGAATTTCCGCTTTTTTAATCAGAGAAATTACACTTGTTATTGAAATTGAAAAATATAACGATGTCACCAAGAAACCACCGATGAAAGGACATAGTAGACGACGGCAATAAATTAAACTCATGATCAAGGAATAGCATCAGGTCACAATGAACCTGCAACAAGTTGTTCCCGGTAATAAATTAAAATAAGAACACAGAAATAATAAAAGGATTTGACAGAAATTGTAATGAATAAATGCAATCAGATCCGGTGCACATACCTGTGTGTAGTTAAACCAGTTGACGGCAGATAATAATGTGAAGAGCAGCCAATGGATGGGACAAAGTGGGTAGCAGCGGCTAGGGTTCCTATCCAAACCCTAACTATATATATATAGCATTGAGCATCTTTTAGCTTTGGACCAAAAACACCTCCTTTTCTTTTAAAAAGATGGGCAACTATGTAATTTAGAATTATTTTTTTATTAAATAATTTGTTGTATTCATGTATGTGTTATTTTTCTTTTTTCTAAAAAAAAAAAAAAATTGTGTTCTTTTTTGCGTAATTCTTGTGTTTCTTCTTTTATCGTCTCTTCAAATGATGTGCAACTCTTATTTAGAGGCCAAAAAATATTATAAAATAAAAAAATAAGCATTTCTTTATAGCACAAGTAGTACCGCAAAGGGACAAAAAATAGTATTAAAATCAAGACAAGTCAAAGAGTTGGACCGGCGCAAATGAAAGTCGACGAAAGAATGAAGTTTGATGCGGTTCAATAACCGATCCAATGTTAACTATTGAATGCTTAAAAAAAATTTTGGATTGTGCTCCTTCCAAACAATCTAAATAGTATCCAACCATACAGCTTGAACCTCCAAATTGAACCGCATGTTCCAAAACATCAACTGGGTTAATAGTTGAAACACGCGGTTGATGTTTTGGAACACGCAGTTCAATTTGGAGGTTCAAACTGTATGGTTGGATACTATTTAGATTGTTTGGAAGGAGCACAATCCAAGATTTTTTTTAAGCATACAATAGTTAACATTGGATCGGTTATTGAACCGCATCAAACTTCATTCTTTCGTCGACTTTCATTTGCGCCGGTCCAACTCTTTGACTTGTCTTGATTTTAATACTATTTTCACCCCTTACAAACAAATGTATAATTGAATCTTCTTTCCTGTAACCTCCAGCGTAGGTCATTCAGACATGAATCACCATCCCATGACAAGATAAATTGTCTATTCGAAATCCCCATATAGTAGACTCATTTATGTTTTTCTGCAATAAGGTTTTGAGGTTTATACTTACTTTTATTTTATACATACGCTAGTTGTTTGCTATGCGTAATTCTATTTTATGCTTTTTGTAGTTTTATGATTTGTCTTCTTATCATGGAAGGAACTAGAAGGGGGACCAGCAATGGCCAAGATCCCCAAAACTTTTGAGAAAAAAAAAAAACTATAGTAGTATGTTATTGTATTTTTCAGTCTCAATATTTATTTTTTGTGAACTTTTATACGATATTGTATAATGATCTTCTTTTGACTCAATATGTTTGTCCTTGTACAAAAATCTTTAACATTGAAAAAGAGAAGAGTTTTTTCTCCAATTTATAGAAGAATCTTAGAAAAATCGAATCGTTGCTTCTAAATTTGTTTTCACACTCTCAACCACTACAAAAGGTTCACCTGTTGCGATTGCGTCCTCCTACGTTCTCATTTTCATATTTTCTTTCAAAGCTATTTAAATATCATTTTAGTCTTGTCATTTTCTGACAAACCTTAAGATACTCAACTTTCTTATATCTTTAAAATTTCTTATAATTTTGGATATCTATTACTAATTTTGAATATACCTTATAATTTCTTAAATATCTTGTATATATCATGCATTTAAAAATTTAATTATTCTTCAATAAATTATACTTTCAACTCGGTCCCTCGTAAGCTAAATTCATGACTCCGTCACTTCTTCTCACTAAAGTATGGTGACCCCCACATCCACTAGAGTGTGCAATAAGCTATAAGTAATAATCAATATTATATTATATGAGAAAATAAAGTTAGTGTTGAGTGAAGTTTTTACGTTTCTGAAAATTGAAACAGATATTGAAACAGAAAGTCTCCTACAGGTTAATTAGCAATATTTATACAGAAGGAAATTGGTTGTTCATTGGAAAAAATAATAAATCTTGAAAGGTAACAAGAGTCGAGAAACCAGCATAAATGACCAAATATTTCTAAGGTCTTGTTAATTTGTGCCCTAAGAGCACAAGATAAGAAACTAAATAAAGAATTTTAGAAATTATGCATTCATAACCTTAAAAACTTAAAAACTTATATTTTCAATATAATATTTATTATTTAATTTTATTTTAAAATCCTTATCTTATGCACTAAAGGCACAAATTAACATTTTCCATATTTCTATTAGAACGGTCTTCAAATTGAAAACTATATTAATGCACATGTAATAACATTAATATCAAATATATCTTGACCATAGAATTACAGTAACATTAATGTAACATTTTTTTTTTTTTTTAGGGAATGTAACATGTATCTTGAAGCTCAATACATTTTGAAAACTCAAATCTAGTGTCGAAAATGATAAGCCATTTAAGGCTTAAATAAGGCCTAACACAATCACTAGCAGGTCTAGTTCTATATGACTTCATTGACATTTTCCTTCGAACATTTACCATTTAAGATTTGATCAAAATCACAACGTAGCCCATATTTAACAACTTTGATGGTAGCCTCTAGTTGAAATAAGTACTAGAGCTTATCTAGTTGAACTAACACTCGTCGAGGACAATGTGATTGGCCCCGGTGCTGCGGGTACAGATGAGAGGGGAGGAGGGGAGAAGTCGGATAACGTTGGCGTCGACGGGGCAGAGACCGGTAGTAACAATGGCGGCGATGGAGGAAATGTGTTGAGGATTTGTGGATATGAATTGGTGGAGTGAGGAAAGGGAAGTAGGGTTTATAATGTGGATGTTTTGAGAAGGATTTTTTGTTCAATGCTACTACCGCTGCTGTTTTGATTTGCCATTGACTTTGAGTATAGTCTTAGGTTGAATGAAGATAGTGCATCATTGAGTTTATTTATCTCCTATAATAATTAGTTGACCACTCAATAGACTCTACATATGATCACGTTTTTTTAAAATGTTAAATGTTAGGAACACTCCTTTTAAAACAACCAAACCATAGTACTTCCTCCGTCCTATAATAGATCATTTAGTTGACTCCGACACACGTATCAATGCATATGTTTTATCTTTGATATCTTCAATTCTCTACTAAAAAAAATTATGAAAATTTAATATTTTAAAAATATTCATCGAGACGAATCTAACATCTTACATGATATTATTTATCTTTGTAAATTGATAGAAAAATATGGTCAAAGTATGTTAAGTCAATAATGCATATTGTCAAATAGGTCATTTACTGAGGGACGGAGGGAGTAGTTTTGAGTAGTATATTTTCTTTTGTTATTCTTGGAATAAGTTTTATAAAAAACATAAAAACAAATTTCATTGGTTATTAATTATTGATATTTGATATAATGAAAGGGAGAGCAAAATTAATGAAATTTTCATTTAATTTCTCTTTGTAAAAGATATTTTTTAAAATAACATAATTAAATATGATAAAAGTTAGTTTTTTTAGCTTATAATTTGGGACAAAATAAAAATGAGTTTTTTCTTATAACTTGGGACGGAGGGAGTATTTTATTACTTCATCCATCTTTGTATGTAATCACTCATTTGACTAAAAATTTGTCTCTAAATATAAATCTCTTTTCAAATTAGTAGATGAATTTATTGTTTTTTTCTTTCCTAAAAATACATTTGATTAATACTAATAAATTATCTTGAAATATGAAAAGTCAAACTAAATACAAATACAAACAAATGACAATATGGTAATATTTCCATACAAAATAGACACATTAATCGCACAAAAAACTTTTCTTTAAGAAATGTGAAGAAAAAAAAACAAAAGGGGTTTATATATAGGGGCGAAGGGAGTATAATTTGTTGACTGCTTAATAGACTTTTCAAAATCGACAATTTTTTTGAAAAGATAAATGTTATGAACATTTTATTTTTATCGCAAAAAAACACTTTATTTTTAACATTTTTCTAAGACACAATTAGGTGAAACTCATGTGGGATTTGTTTTTTTCGGTAAGATTCATTTCTAAAGAGTGAGATTCACGTGTGTTTCACTCAATAATAAAGTGAGTGTTAAAGCAAGTGTTAAAAAAAATAGTGTTCATAACACTTCTTTTTTAGAGAAAAAAATGATAAGGGGTTACAACCCCATCATGATTTACACGTGAAAGAAGTCGATTGGAAGTTACACCCTAATCAGTTAAACAATTGGACGGTCTATTTAGCAGCCATCTTTTTATTCACCTTTTAAACTATTTGAACTTGTTTGAGAATATTTTTCTAGTGATCAATAACATACTAAAATGGTTGTGGTGTGATTTGGATTAGTTTTTGAGTATAAATAAATAAATTAAAAATCATTTGATTCAAAGATTACAAATAAATTAAAAATCATTTGATTTAAAGATTATAATTGTCATCCATTAATCATAGTTCAATTGATAAATATACTTGAATTGTTAGAGCGAACATCGTGATTAAGATTCAAACTTTTACTATTTTATTTATGAGTGTAAGTTTTCAATTAGTAATGTTATTTCGTTCATCAATCCAAAAAACTTCAAATATCTCCATTTTGTTGGATACTAAAAATCTAATTGATCCAATTAAATATGGTTTGGATTGTATCTATAACAAACAAAGACCATTAATTACATGCATTTTGTTGATTAAAGTATTGTAATTGGATACCACAATACACATTGTCTAGTGCGTTCGACATATATTGACGTAGAGTGAATTATAGAAGTAATATTGGCACATGTTTAGAGTTAAAGTATATCTTAGCATCAAGAATAAAAAACATATGGTGATTCAATAATCATATGGGAGAATAATGAAGAATCGTATGGAAGCGTTTAGATATAGAGAATACGAAAGAATATTAAGAAAACTTCTAGACACTCTACTAAATAAGTTAAAATTAAGCATTAGAGAAATCTAAACTTTTCTAGATCTTTTTGAACATTTGAACTAAAGTATCCATATATCTCTAGATTTTTCTATGTGATCAATGCTTCTAGACAAGGATGGATCTATGTGTGGAGATGTGGGGTTTGGTGCCCCCACTATATTTTGAATAATTTGTTCATAAGTACTTGTACATTATACATATGATTTTTTTTTTTTTTTGAAGGATATGATCATTTATTTATGCTTCCTATATTTACTAGAATGAAAGTTGAACCAAACTTTCTACCCAAAATAAAGTTGGACTATTTACCCAAATAATTAAAGATGTTATGTGGCACAAAAAGTCCAAAATAAGGAATAGTGATTTTTCTCTTAAGTTTATGTAAACAAGAAAATATGTTTTATATTTGTTGATATATGTATTATTAGATGTATTTTTTATATCACTATTGAAAACTATATAATAGTTGAAAGAGCTTTCACTTTTAAGAATTTCATCGATAATTTGATGCGAAAATCAATTACTAACATAAAGATATATATTTATCGATATTTTAAATATCAAAAATATTAATTTCATTCATCTCTCATACGATTTCACATCACTTTCTCAATTTTTTAATAGTTGAAAGATATATTTAAAATGAGAAAATCAATTAATGTTTACGGTGTATATTTTATGCTTTCAGAAATAAAATATTATATATGCTTCATGGTAAAAATTTGTACATATACCGCCCCCATTACTAAAAAATCTTGGATCCGTCACTACTTTTAGATCTTTCTACTTTGTAACGTGGAGCTTTACTAAAGTAGTATAAATAGGGTTTGCCACCGATTGTTTTGGCATCCTAGCATTCAAATTATAACTTCTTTGAGAATTATAAGAAAGTTTCTCTACTTCTCAACCTTACCTTTTATCCCTGAGCCAACTCCTCCTCAATTTATCGTCAAATTATTTTCTTTAACTTCAGTTTGAATCAAAAAAATTGGACTCCACTATGATAAACATATAGATTTTTTATTAAGAAAATTTCATGATGTCCAAAGATGATGATATCAAAATTATGATTTGAACCATTTGATGTCAAAAATGAAGTTGATGAAACAACTCAGTTTTGATAACGAAATGGTTAGATATTTTCAAATCATTTTGAATGCCAAAGAAAATTTAGAAAAATCAAGAAGAAAAATGCAGGCTTCATATCATACAATAACTTATCAAATTCAAGATTGAGCAAAAGAGTAGAATCATGTTTTTTTTTTTAATGAAAGGTAGTAGGTTCATGTTAGAAGTCAAATAGAATGAGGTTGAATTGTCATATTCACATTTCACAAATCTTTAGAACTATTAAGTCTCTTCTAGTATTTCTCAAGTTAAGCATATCCGAACAAGGTTGAATCACAATAATTCATAAGAATAATGACATCCATATAGATGTAACAAGATGATGTTTGTGATGTTATATCATGAAAACGAGCATCATCTGATTTTTCTCACCATTTCGTCAAAGACTTCATGGTTTTTGATGAACTTCTGAAGGTTCTTCAACAGGAGGACGAAAGGGAGGAACGAAATTTCTTTGCATTTCTTGGTGAAACTAAAACAAGCTACTATAGTTAGACATAACTTCATTGGAAACTATATAACTGGAGTAATCAGAGGCTTATTTGAAAAGAATGCTATCAAATTTTGTTCCACAAGTTGGCAGATACCCATATGTGACTCTAAAGTTAAGACAGCTGAATGAGGTGAAAGGACAACATTATCCAATGAATAGAAGTCTTTAGGAACATGAGGTTCATTTTCAAACACATCCAAACCAGCACCTCCAATCTCTTCTTCAATCAAACACTTCAACAATTCCTTTTCATCAATGAGAGCACCTCTTCCAACATTCACTATGATTCCGCCTTTTCCTAGTGCCAACATTACTTCTTTGTTGACAATGTGCCTTGTTTGGTCGTTTAAATCACAACATAGAATCAGTACATTGGTGTTTGTTGCAAGCTCTAAAACACTTGAATAATAAGGGTATGAAACTAATGGTTTTTTGTTTCTAGAGTTGTATGATAACGTGCAACCGAATGTTTCAAGCCTCTTTGCAACTTCTAAGCCAATTCTTCCCAAACCAACAATTCCAATCTTTTTTCCTGATATCTGAAACACCAGTCACATGTTTATTATCAAATGTCTTCAAACACTGCAGCTAGAATGAAAGGAAGTTAAATTCACATGTCTATTTTCATACTAGTGGCATTTTAAAGGTAAGGTTAAATATGTTTTTCCCTGTCAAAATATTTTTTTCCTTGAGAATAAGTCTTCATAAGTTTAGCTTAGTTGGTAGAGATATTCTAAAATATATTTGAAAAGGTGAATTTCTAACGTGACTTAAATAGATTATCAAAAATGGCTATAAGATTTGTTTCGCAATTTCGAGGTCATAGAAGATGGCTTATAGTTTATAAATTCATTTGATTAAAATAGATTTGTTTTTTATTTTCTTTTAAATCGGCAAATATTATTAAACGTCATCCCCGCAAGATGCAAGATATGGACGAAACAAGATACAAATGGTGCCGCATATAGACGGTACACCATTACCACCTAAAAACACCCCTGAAGATAAACCCACCAAAACACATCACCACCTAAAACAAACTCCAAAAAAACAATCCATGCAAACATGGAATCCACAACCGTTCATCGTCACTACTCACCCACAAAGAACACCCTCAAAATAAAACTCTAAGACCCCAACACCCAAGCTGAGCCACATTTCGAAGAGCACCTAACCGAAGGATCAGCAGCTATCACAAACCTCGCGACCTCCGAACCATCGAAAGAGCACAACACAAAGCCCCAAAACCAACTTGAGTTAGATAACTGACTCCGGATCTCGAATCAAAAGTGATCGGGTCACCAGACTATATTACCAAATTAATAGGGCACCCCTCGCCCCCTTATAAAATAGACATGTTTATTTTACTAATTTATAGTGTTTTATGATAAGTTGTTTCAATTAGGTTTAACCTTGTAACTTACCATTTTTTTGTCAATTTTAACCTTCATTTATTTTGTCAACAATTTTACCCTAATTATCTTAATTGTTAAAATATTCAATATTAAATAAAAACATACTTATGTCATATCCTATGAAACATGGACATACAATACGACACTAACATTTTGACATTGATAATAATTTATAAAAAAAACTACATAATTTAGTGTAATCGTAGATATCAGTGTCGGACACCAACATCTGTCTGACACCATGACACACCTAAATTAAAGAGTATATGTACTTCATATATGTATTTCTCAACTGTAGTTAATTTTATCAAACACATACAACAATGGAGGTGTCCTGTATACATTTAAACAACAAATACATACAAGAGTTATGTTATTTGAACATCCATATATGTGACAACTTTTGTGACAACCAAAATTTTACAAAGGAAATGAGATAGTGGCGCAAAAACCAAAGCAATAGAGAGATAAAGTAAAAAGATAATGTGAGTATGAGAGAAAAAGTTGTCACAAAATTTATAAAAAATGGTTATTCAAATATGATTTCTCTGCATACAATAAACAATTTGAAAAAGAAAGAAAAAAACAGAATTTTATAAAAATGTGACAAAGTATTTTATTTTTTAAAGAAAAAATGTCACCAAGTATTTTATGCACTATTTAAAATATCGGCAAATTGCTAATAAAAAAAAAAAACAACATTTTATACTATATATATTTTCTTCATAAACACAAACAAATGAAATTGCAGACCTTAGAACCAAGTGGAAAATCCCAAGATGCAGGCGGCTGAATCTGTCTTCTGAAGAAGCCATCCGCCGCTGAAATCTTCCTACCAACATCAATCAACAAAGCCACAGCCATATCAGCAACATCCTCGGAGAAAAGATTTCCAGCGTTAGCAACCTGGATTCCCCGTCGCCGACACTCATCGAGATCAATGTGATTAGTTCCGGCGCTGGAGGTGATGATGAAACGGAGGCAAGGGAGAGACTGGAGAATGTCAGCGTTGAGAGGGTAGAGACCCATACTGAGAATGGCGGTAATGGAGGAAACGTTGTGAGGGTTGGTAGATATGAATTGGTGGAGAGAGGGAAGGGAAGATGGGTTTATGATATGGAAGTTGTGATAAGGTTTGGGTTTGAGGTATGCGGGGAATTCGGGTGGACCGTGAAAGAATACTTGAGGGAGGAGATTCTTTGTTTCATCGGCCATTGTACTAGGGAGTGAAAGGATGAGGTAGATATTATAAATGCATCTAACTTTATAATATCAATATGATAAGTGAAGTCAAACAATACTCCCTCATTCTCACAAATACAATAGTCTCATTTGAGTTTTATACCATTATCAAAGAAATAATTAATAATGTTGATTTTAATAATAAAATATATTTACTTTACTAAAACATTCTGGTTAATTGCAGTTAGAGGATTGAAATATAATAAATAAGGGTATGTTAGTGGAAATTAATAATAAATATTGTATTTGTATTATAAAGGTGACAAATAATTTGATACAAAGAAAAATAGTAAAGAATATACTTACTGAGAGACGAAATGAGTGGTTTCTAAAGGAGTTAATTTTATTTTTCCATATGTTTTCTTTATTTTATTCGTTGAAATTTGAACAATGTCTGTCACAGTCAGAGAAACACTAGGATTCAAAGAACGCTTACAAAATGATTTATATTTACTATCATTTAAAGGCACCAGTTGAAATTGAACCTAAAATTAACATATCCATATCCATAGCATGTCATTTTACTATCGGATAAGACTGTTAGTGATCCGAATGATTGAAAAAATTGAAGTAGATAAAATAGTCACAAGGAAGGGGGGGTTTGAATTGTGACCCTTTAAAAATTAACCTGAAACTTAAAAGTGATTCTCAAGTAGTTTACTTGGAATAGTTAAGTTAATATTCTGACTTCAGAACGTTCTGAAGTTCATACACATAAACAGTTTAATAAAGTAAATGTGTAAGTGTGTGTTGTGTATACTGTAATTAAAGAGTATAGGGAAGAGAGAAAGAACACACAGAGAATTATAGTGGTTCACCCAATGTGGGCTAGTCCACTCCTCACAATCTTGTGAGAGTTTCCACTATGATGCTTGAGATAACCTCTCAAGTCCTGCACCATACAATCTTTGTTCACCTGAACAATTACAATCCTGTATTCTCTAAGCCTCAGCAGGCTTGCACCTTCTTGCTAAGTTAACCACTTAGACTTTTACAAACTCATCTCAAACTAACACTTTAGTACCCCTAAAGCTAGATGAGATTTGTTTCTTTTCTTCTTGCTAAGTTACCCACTTAGACTTTTACAACCTTTGCTCAACCTAACACTTTAGGACCTCTAAAAGCTAGATGAGACTATGTTTCTTTTCTTCTTGCTAAGTTACCCACTTAGACTTTTACAACCTTTGCTCAACCTAACACTTTAGGACCTCTAAAAGCTAGATGAGACTTTGTTACAATTTGTGTGGAAGTTGGATGTTTGTAAAACAAACAGTGGAAGAAGAAGAAGAGGTTATCCTTCAGATAACAAGAGTATTGATTTGCACTAAGTTGATGAAGGACTTAGAGATTGATCAATTTCAGTTTGCAAAAGCTTCAAACAAAATCAAAGTTGTTTTCTTGTATGCTTTGCAATGGTGCAAGTTTTGCTAAGGCCAAGCCCTCTATTTATAGAGTCTTTGGGCTCATATAGCCGTTGTAGGGTGTCCAATGGTGTTATGCCATGTGTCCTGGGTCCCACAAGCTTTAACTTGAAATTCTGGGCAAACATTCTGATCTCTGATGAACATCAGAATGTTGTTGTGTTCATGATGATCTTCATCTGGGTTCATCACGTTCTTCATCTGGGTTCATCATGTATGAATGAACACATGAAGTTCTGGGCTATGCATATGCTTTTCATATGAATTTCTGGACAATACCAATGTATGGACTTTTCTTCATACATCAGAATGTTCCTTTCCCAGATTTTGTCTTGGAACCGGTGCAGGAGGATTTAGTGGGATTCTGCATCTTCATGCCCATGCTTTGAGAGATTGTGTTGTCCTTGTTCAGTACCAACTCTCAGACGTGTCTATCTCTTGTTGAAGATGACAGATTTGCTTTGCTTTTGCTTTTTGCTTTTCACCTACTATACTGTTCATAAAGTAAGCATGAGCTGAGCTTGAACATTCTGATTATCAGAATGTTCCATCTGTTTCACTTAGGATGATTTGTAAGACTATCATTTGATGTAATCAAATCCTAATAGTGAAACAATAATGAAGAGCAGTGATAATAACATCTAGGATGATATTCCTTTGTGAAATATTCCTAGTACATCAATGTTCATAGTCTTAAATGAACATTGAATGCCTTCTTTGACATAACTCTTGTATATGCCTTTATTGCTTGATTGATCCATGCAAATGTACTTTCCTGGACATATATTCATGTCACATGTGCCTTGCATGACCTTGACCACAGTTCTTGAGATTCTTGGCTTGTATAAGAACAACCTTCTGAACTAGGTTGCTTCTGAACAATCTTCTGAACTAGGTTGCTTCTGAACCGGTTGCTTCTGAACAACCTTCTGAACTAGGTTGCTTCTGAACTTGTTTGCTTCTGAACAACCTTCTGAACTAGGTTGCTTCTGAACTGGTTGCTTCTGAACAACCTTCTGAACTAGGTTGCTTCTGAACTTGTTTGCTTCTGAACAACCTTCTGAACTGGGTTGCTTCTGAACAGAGTTGCTTCTGAACAACCTTCTGAACTGAGTTGCTTCTGAACAGAGTTGCTTCTGAACAACCTTCTGAACTGGGTTGCTTCTGAACAGAGTTGCTTCTGAACAACCTTCTGAGCTCTCATCAGAACGTTCTGATCAACATTCTGAACTAATTTTCTGAACTTCAGAATTAGTTCATGGATTCAATGTCCTTTGATTTTATGCATCTTGGTATGATTCAAACCTTGTTCCTGTCTTAGTGAAAACACTCAAGAGCACAAGTTAAATACCAAGGAATTAATCAAAGTCCATTTAATCCTTAATCATTAAAGTTTATTATCTTTAAAATTAATTAGGGATTTTGCCTCAACAAAAATTTGCTAAACTGGCGCCGTGTTCCGTCAAGTTTCGATGTTGGGGGTGGTATCTGCAAGCACTCTTGCAAAGCTTAAGTCATTAAGAGATCAAAAGGTGAGGGATTGGGGGGGGGGGGGGGGGGGGGGGGGGGGGGGGGGAGGGCGTGTTTTGTGCATTGTTGCAAAGGGATGTACGGCGTCGAGGAAAATCTCTTCGAGAGTGATGAAAGAGTTATGTACAGTGTCCTTTAATATCTAGATTCGATAATCGTTGGGAGGCATTTTAAGACGTCACGTTGAGACATTATGAATCAAAGATAATCCAAAGTTGGAGGATTGGTCAATTTGGATTGGATCCATGTGAAAGTGGGCAACTAGATGTTGAAGGGTTAGATCCAGGCCATGTTCGAAACAATTGTCTCCTAAGTCGACGTTTTGTGGTGATAGAGCAGTGACTTTGTATGTTAATGATGGTATTTGTGGAGAAGACATAAATTTATATGTTTGACTTAGTTGTATCACGGAGACTTAAGAATTTTTTTTTAGTATTGAAACTTAAGAACATTTATATATACGATGTTTAAGATCATTTAAAATAAAAAAAACAAATAGGAAAGTCTTTACAACTTTTATGGCTCCAAAACTTTCTCAAGAGACTTGACAACTTTTATTATATATAAGATATTGAGCTTAAATTTTATGTGAGTGTAGTTGGTTAGGTTGCAACTTGCAACCCTCCGCAAAACATACTCTGATTGGTTACTAATCAAGTTGAAGCAGAGGAAAAACCTAATTTTATTAAACATATTTCACTTTATAATATTGTTATTATAGTTAGAAATAATTGTTAATCCTTTCACTTCTTAATTTATACCAGTTATCATCTTGTGATTCTTCTTTAAATGACCGACTAGCATGATTTTAAATTGTCAAAAAAAAAAAAATGTTAAATCCTTATACTAGGGTTAAAACAGATACTAACCGTCTTTCAACTATTCTATTGCACTTAATTGTATAGTTATTTTAAATTATTTGGTTATCATTTTCTTTATAAAGTATATACCTCAAATCAAACATAAGATTTCATTTATATTGTTCCTGATAGTGGAATTAAAAATAGTTTAAAAGAATAACATAATTAAAAGATTAAATATCAACCCAAAATCACCTATCCTCTTTATATATAAGTATAGATTTATCTTGTAATCTATTTCCTATAGTATCCTAAGAAAAAAAATCATTTCTTTACAATAAAAAAAATTATTGCTTTCAAATAAAAGTTCAACACCAACAGTTCTTTACATTGAAATGCAACTTAAAACGCACATGATAAATACACATATCAACATAAGATGAGGTTAATTAATATCAAATGTAGGGCAAAAGAAACTTTACAAGCCAAAGTAACTCATCTATAGGTCTAGGTTCAAAACAACTTGTCAATCAATCACTACTACAAACATAAGGCTCAAAAAGTTTAATACATGGATTTGGATCGTACTGCATAATATCCGCAGCACGTTCAAACTCTTCTCTGAGAACTTTGATGCTGCGTTTATCTACCACTCGACCCAAATCATGAGATGTTTCAAAAGGATCCTCTATACATATCAAGTGGCGATCATTACCAATCCTTCTTGTCCAATCCTTATCTCGCTTGCTACAACAATAAGAAAAAACTAATAATAACTAATGGAAGTTTTGAGAGGGTTGTGATTACAAAAAATGATAAATAGTAAATTCTCTTACCTGATTGTGCTTCCTGTGCGTACAGATATAACGGAATTTGCATAATCATGACAGTATGCCCAATAAAAGAAAAAGCCCCACACAAGATGAGCAATGGTGTCTTTGTTATGTCGTCCAAAATGACCAAGTTTTTCAACTTGGTCAAAGAACGCACAATCAACATTGTCCACCCTAACAGAGTATGTTGGATTCATCCCCTGTACAAGGAAATAACATTTAATCAATACATTCGTGTATTTAAATTACAGAGTTAGGTATGTTAAGCACAAACACTATTCAAGTGAAATGATTAGTGAGGAAGAATTAACCTAGCTTGCTTAAAAGTATTGCATAGATGCTATTATTGTCATATTATATTACCCATACCAGTAGTAAGTATGAAAGCTTTCACCAAATATAAAACTAAGAGCTAAAACTTTACCATTTCCAAATCCTACATGCATACATGATTCATATGTAGTTATAGTAAGTGGTTTCCTTAGAGTTGATCCTATGACTAAAAAGTTATGTTCAAAAACAATTCTAGGGATTAATATAACACAAAATTGTTAGTGCTAAAGGAAAAGAAGCTCAACAAAATTAGTTAATTTGATTTTCACTTTCTATAATGAATGGAAACAATAGTTGGTGTTCAGATCAAAATGAAGGATATTTCTAAAACATACATAGCACAAATAATGAGGCAGTGGCAAGGTTATGTCTAGATATTTACACACCTGTAAACATGGAAGGATAGCAGGTCGTTGTTGTTGTAAAAAATGAACGCACATCAAAACATACCTGAAATTAGAATTGCACAGGTTACATTTACAACGTAAAATGTATACCACATTCATGCTGTCATGCACACTCCAATCATGTCAATCATTTTACAAACAAACAAAAAAAATCGATACAAGTAGCATTAGAAAAGAACTTACGCATAGCTGGATAAGGTCCCATGGTAAGTTTCATTGACTCCTCTTGACTTCGCCCAATGTTTTATGATAAAAGCCAGCTGCCGTAACCTTGGATCAATGTTTGCATAATCTCGAAGAAGCTTTGTATTTACAACAGCCAGAAGATTGTTGATGCATATATCACAAGAGATTCCTGTAACCGGATCCATGAGCTTTACAATAGGAACCCTTGCTCGTGTCAATGCCTGTACACAATCTCAGGGTAAGGATTCTGAAGAAATTCCCATTTCATTTTAATTAATTCAAATGAATATATCTATGAATAGCCTAGAAGCAGTCAACTTCCACCAAGAAAAATCAAAAGTCAGTTATTGGTACTTCATTTCAGATTCCTAATTTATTAATCATCTTCCATTTCTTGTCTTTTTTTCTCTTTTTTTCTGTTTTTTTCTACTCTTCATATGCCATTGTATTTCTATCTCAATATTCCTTTTCACATTCTTTCTTGCATGTATGAAAATAATTATTGGAGGCCATCCTGACATTTTTCAATCATTTTGTCCTTATCTTAATCTGCTTCTTTTTTTCATATGTACGTTATTTCTTATTCATAGAGGCACCATAGGCGTTTAAACATCTAGCCATAAGAAAGGGCACATCTTACAACAGGTGTTAGGATTGCGCACAAACCTTATTTAACAACGATGGTCAACGACTAAAATTAGCAAAACAATAAATTCCTCCAGACATAAATGAACAATAAACAATTAGAAAACAAAGCAATCATCAGATGAAGGATACACTGTTGTATATAATAGATGAACACAGTCAAAAATTTCAGGGCTTCAGTTTTTACTTTTCAGTTTTCAAGGCTGAAAAACAGACAAGAAAACCAGTTGCTATCATTAAAAAGTGGGGGAAATAGCACATGTGTTACTCCTGAGGTAAACCCTTTATATGTAAGCCACACATTACAAACTATTGAATACTGCAAAAGCAAACACCACACTGTCCTATACTTTGTCAAAAATAACTAAGAATACAATTTTTACCATAGTTTTTTTAAAGAAATACACAATTAAGCAGTTTTCTAGGGTTTAATAAAACTCAGACAATGACTACATCAGAGTTAGGGGGATATCTTCATTGTCTATGCAGAGAGTAGCAAGCTTCATTTCCAGGATGTTCCTTTATTGTGTCCAGGATTCTTTTAATCTTTTAGTTTCTTCTCCAATTATATCTTATTCTCCACTTTACCTTTGAAAGTTTAAAAATCAATTAAGGAATGTCATGTGAAATTTTAATGATATGTAGGCCCTAAAGTCAATGGTAATTTTTTATTTTTGATAAACAAGTAAATGGTAATCAATTGGTTGATGTACGTCATTCAATGGAGCTTGACAATAAATATTTGTTCTTCATAATGAGACTCCAGCATTTATATAAATAGAGAGATAGGATAGAGGCAGCTCAGAGAGTTCTTCATCCAACAACCTCTTTACATTTTATCCTTTTTCCTATCCATGAATCTAATTCTTCCAAATCTTATTTTCCAAAAAAAAAAAAAACTATATCATGATTTTCAGCAAATAAATTTCTTCTTCTATGCAAAGCAGGAAGATATCACTCTTCAAATCCGCACACCTTTGCCATCTTCAACCTTCTGCAGCATCTCAAGTTATCAACGTTTCATTACTTTGAATAGCAAAGTAATTGATTTTACCATTGGAAAAAATATATCCCAGAAGTAGGGACATAGTTAAAGGAAGATTGCAAACATAGTGAACAACGGATCAATGAACAACAAACAAGATGGCTAAAATCAAGATATTACTTGGGATCAAATAGGGAACTCAAGATAATAACCCGTAAGTCATTCTTGAAGTCACAGTATCACACAACAAACCCTACATTTAACTTAAACTTCAAAATCATATGGAAGTCAAATTGACGTTGGGCAAATACAAAACACCAAGTATTTCACTAGTGCCACCAGCAACAGCAGTAGTACCACTAACAAAACAGCTGAGCTTGGGTTTGCTGCACCCCTTTCAGAGACAAATTTGGTGCAGCAAACAGAACAGGGGACAGCCTTCAACTGAACAGTACCAAATAATTGGAAACTGCAAATAATACAGAAGCAGAGAAACCAAGCACCAGAAAATCAATTTGTAGCAGAAAACTCAAACTAGACAAAGAACTCAAACCAGATGAATGCTTGAACTAGAAAACCGAAGTAGAAGAGGAACCCGCAAAAATAATTTGAAGGACGCCAGTCCACAAAGAACGGTTGAGCTGATGCTTTGATAGAAAGAGAATGCCCACAATATGTTGGGATATATTGCATAGTTGAAGAAATCAGGTCTCAAACAGGGTATTGGGTGAAGCTAAAAATCAGATATTTCAACTAGGTAGATTGCATGATCCCATTGATTATACTAGCTTAGCCTATGATCCCACACAATCACGCCAAAACGAGTTTCATAGCATGATTAAGATTGCTAGGGATAGTAATCATCATAAAACTACAAAACAGTACAAGTAAGACCATGATTTAACTACCATGCTAACGAAAACCCAAACAAGGCAGTGGAATAATAAATGCCTACCAAATAGAGATTATTCTTCCAGCATCCAAGTAAAAGTATATATGAAAATAAATGCAAACCAAAGATATATATGAAAACAATTTAAGAGGGAATATAAATGATCTCACCTGAACATTCTGCAGGTTATCTGATTGCAAAATATCAGCCAATTTCATTATAATCTTAGACTTGTCCACATCAGCGTCTTGTATAGCAAGGCAAACATCAATGTCGCTTTTAGAAACACCAAAAGAACTAGCACATGATCCATAGAGATAAAGCCGAGCCATTGGCCACTCCTTGCAAACTAACTTCTCCAATAACCCTAACAATTGATTCTGCTTCAGTTTTTCTTCTTCTGGTGGTATTAAGGACTCATATATTGAAAGGAAAGGAACACTAAAACTATCTATGTCCCTGCGGCACATCATTTGTCTTTTAAATGTTCTTGCACGCTGACTTAGCAATTGATTTCCTCTTGAGTCTGAAGATCTACCATCCTGGTAATTAATGCTATAAGTAACCTTCATACTAAAGATTCCAATTCATTTATAAGGAGAGAGATAAATAAAAACCATATGAACTTCATAATTTGATTATTGACATCTAAGGGTCAGTTTGGGAGGAGGATTTTGGAGGGTAGGTCTATATTTTAATATATATTTGAGATTTTATTTTTTTTTGACAATCTATATATTTGAGATTTTAATGTATTGAAAAAATATCATGATATATGATCATATAACAAGAGTTTAAATTTTATACACCAGCAGTGTGAATTTATTTTACGCATGCATGCAATAATATGATGCCACGTCAATTAATGAGTATGAGAACTCATTTTTTTTAAACCACGTTAAATGACGTGCCAACACATCATTCAAATTTCAATGTGTGTGTAACATGGAAAATGCTTAATAAAGTGACAAAAATCAACCTGACAGTTTCCCAAATGAAATTTTAATGCTACTCAATCCCAAGTTTGACCAAAACTTACACCCATGACTCCTTTATATTCGGCCAAAGCGAGTTTCTATTGGAGGAAGGCAATTCGTGAAGCATTTGAGACAAAACTGCTTGCGATAAACAGCAGTTCTTGTGTAACGTATAACAATTCAAACATTTCACAGCTTGCTTAATGTGGTGCCACATCAATCAATGCATATGAGAACCCATTTGTTTTCAAACACGTTAAATGAATGCATGTGTAAGATATAACAATTCAAATTCAAACACATTCAAAGAAACATTTCATAGCTTGCGTAATTTCGAAAAGAAAAACAAACCCTCCCCTCCCCTCCCCCTCCAAAAACCCCCTCCCAAACAGACCCTAAAACAAACAAAAAAACATAACCATAGTATTGACATTGACAATATTGACAAATAACAAGTAACTCCAAATAGTATAATGAAATTGAAAATCAGTATATAACTTAATTCTCAAATATGATTGACAAATCCATAAATTCAATAAATAAATATTTAAGCATTAACCTTCTCCTTCGGACCACGTCGTTTCATGGAGTTACCACTCTTCTCATCTATCTCATCCTCAAGCAACAACGAATCAGCTAACCGTTCTCCAACCGCATCAACATCATCATAACCCGAACGAAGATTACTCCCAGAAGGTGGACCAGGATGATCAAGCTGATCAGGTAGCCTCAACTCATGACCCACATTGCCCCTATCACCAATCCCTAATCTCACATTCCTACCACCACCCAATTCACCATCACCCTTATTGTTCCCAAATCCAGGTGGTGGTGGAACCCTAATTTGTTCAGTTAACCTAAAATCACCAATAACACCTCTTTTTTCAATTTTATTCCTATCAACAAATCCATTGGTAGAAACATCATGGGAAGTAGCAGCAGCATAAGAAACTGTTGGTAAAGAACCAAACTGTAACTTTAATTCCTGTTGTTGATGTTGATGCTGTTGCTGCTGAATGAAACCATTGTTGTTGTTGCTTTGAATTGGAAACCCTAATCTTCGTAGATCTTCAGTGAGTGAAGCACCGTTAGCGTTGGTGAAGTTGGAGTAATGAGTTTCCGGTACCCGTTGAAGTGGAAACGGGTTATGGGTTAACCCGAATACGTGAGGAGAAGGTGTGTGGGACCATGGTGGAAGATGCTGATGATGCTGGTGGTGGTTGTGATGAGGGTGATGATTGGGATGATCGTGACCGTTGGTTGGAATAGTGGGACCCATCATGGCAACGGCGGGATCGATGATGGGAGATTGTTGAGTAGTTGAGGATTGAGAAGGGTGAGGATTAGGGCGGGGTTTTTGAAGAAGAGAGAGAAGAAAATCGCCGCCGTTAGGTTGTGGCGGAGGGAAGTTACTTCCACCACCGCCGTTCATGGCGGCGATGATGAGGTGGCAGTGAGTGTTGTTGTTGGAGTTTGAGTGTGAGAGAGAGAGAGAACAGAGAACTTTGAATTGAAGACTTAGCACATAAGAAAGGAAAGTGATTAAATTTATAAGAATTTTAGTTTAGGAAGTTTAATTTGGAATTTGGATCGAATCGAGATTTGAGGAGTTTATGGATTTGAATCTTGAAGTGTGAGTAATCAAAATATTTAATTGTGATATTAAAAAATAAAAAATTTGAGTAGAAAAAAGAAAAATTGATTAAGTTAGATTGGTGTCATGCTGTGCATCAGTTTTATGCTACAAGAATATTCCAATATCTAAGGTTCCTGAATTTTTCTCTTATCAAAGTACAATCGTGGGGGACACTTTACTCAATTTGGGATCCAAAGGAAAAGTAGAGATATTTGATGATTTCATTTTCTGTTTTAGGAGGTACAGTTAGCATGGTGACATCAAAAGATATCAAATGGTACAGTTTTTTCTTTGATTGAAATGGCCAGATAAATACTTCTACATTAATAAGGAACTGCAGATTTCTTGACCAAAAAAAATAATAAAAGGAACTGCAGATTTTATTTTTAGTTTTTTTTACACTCAAACTCCAACAACAACACTCACTGCCAGTGTGAAATGTATTTTTTTTTAAGGTTATATATGTATTTAGTACTTATAAAAAAAATATATATATATTGTGGTGTCCGGTCGAACCTTAGACCTTGCATATATTATGCATTGTCCATACCAACTGAGCTAATCTCACAAGGACTTTTTATGTTTAGTCTTTAAATTTTTTTATTTATTTTTAGTCCTTATTTGTATTTTATAGAGTCTATTTTAGGAAGAAAAAAAAATCATTTTTGGCAATAAGTTTTCAAAATATGGATTATTCTTACAATGGAGAACCAAAAGTAACATTAAAAATTTTATAGGGACTAAACTTAAAAACTAATGGTTTTGTAAGGGCTAAAAATATATTTAATCTTTTTTATAGTTTTTTCTTGACAAAATTGTTTATTCTCAATGCCAATGAGGTCATGGAAGATGTTAGGCTTTTGAAAAAACACTTGCTTCTTTTTAAGGTTAATTTTTATAAGCCCTTTGATTTAGTAGATTGGTACTACCTTGATGTAGTCATGGAAAAATAAATTTTTCTACCTTGAGGAGAAAGTGGATTATCGAATGCAAGGCTTAAATATTATGATCAATGCACTAGTGGAGATTGGTCTTTTTACAGGCTATAAGGCAGGCATTTCTAATATGGTTTCCATCACCGACCTTCAATTCGCTGATGATATTTTTTTAGTTGGTGTAAAAAGTTGAACTAATATTAGACCTCTAAAATTTTTACTTCTTCTCTTTGAGGCGTCGTTGGGCCTTAAGGTGAATTTTCATAAAAGTATGCTAGTTGGTATTAATATCCGTGATTCTTGGCTAGCATAGCCATGTTATGTCCTAAATTATAAAATGGGCCGCCAGTCCCTTTATTTATTTGGGACTACCAATTGATGGTGACTCTCACAAGTTAAATTTTTTGTGTCCTTTGCTTGATCGTATTAAATCAAGGTTAACGGGTTGGAAGAGTAGAAACCTCTCTTTATGTGGTTGTTTGATTCTTCTAAAATATGTCTTGTCCTCTCTTTCGATCTACTTTATTTCCTTCTTCAAAGCTCCCTTGGGTATCATTTCCTCTATTGAATCTATTTTAAATTGTTTCTTTGGGTTGGGGTGAGGAAGTTAGGAAAAGTTCATCGATAAATTGGGATACTATTTGTTCTAATATAAGCCGAAAGGAGGGTCGAGGGTTCGGAGGATGAGGAAATTTAATTTGGCGTTACTTTATAACTGGTGCTGGAGGATGAAGGTTAAGACTAGTAGTTTGTGGCATAAAATTTTAGTCGCTGGATATCACGAGTTAGGATGGTGTCTCGCGGATAAGGGCAGACTAAACACAGTTTGGTGGACTAATTTGATTTGTGTTAAACAATGGGTCGGTGTGGGAGTAGGTCATTGGTTTGGAGATAATATTGGGTGGGAGGTAGGAGATGGTTTCCAAACTTTATTTTGGTAGGATCAGTGGATTTATAGGGTGGTGTTGAAGAGTATATTTAGTCGCCTTTTTTATTTAGCTGTTAATAAAATGACAATAGTGTCTGAAATGTATTCTCTTGGATGGGGAGAAAAAGGTGAAGCGTGGAAGTGAAAACGTTGATTGTTAGCTTAGGAAGAAGAGCAGGTTAGGGAGTGTAGTGATATTTTAACAAATATTGTTTTGCAATCTAATATTTCTGACATGTGGCTTTTGCAATCTAATATTCCTGACATGATGTCGTCAGTTAACGTCTTGGCAGCTGAACACTCTAATGCAATTTATTAGTCGAGTCAAAGTTGACTTCTCGTAAAAGAGGCTAAACGTAGGGGAGCACATTTGTTAGTTTTTTTAATTGGAGCCTAAATTGCAACTTTTTGAAAGCTATGAGGTCAAAAATGTATTTAAGCATACAGTTTTTTGTTTTCAACATTAAAATCAAGTTAAAACATTAAAACACAACATATTTCCAGCAATGTTTCTAGCGGTGTTTTTAAATTTCATCCAACTATACCATTTTATTATCATCTAACAACGTTCCCATCAACATAAACCAAATTTAAAAGGGCAAAAAGTTATACTATTATGTCAAAAATGAAAAATACTAAGATTTTATCATTCTATAAAAATTCAAGGAACAGAGATACCTCTTGTGAGAGTCGTTTGGGGTGGAGCGACTGGTGAAAGTTTAACTTGGGAGCTGGAGAGTAAGATGCGGGAGTCGTATCCGGAGTTGTTCGCTTGAGGTAAGATTTCGAGGACGAAATTCTGTAATTTGGGGAGAGTTGTAACGCCCTAGTTATTTATTTAATTATTTTATTATGTGGAGTATATATATATATATATATTATTATATATGATGTTTGATGATTTATGCGGAGTATATATATATGCATATATTTGTATATATGTGATTTTTGGATGTTTTATGTGGTGTATTATTTTATTATATGGTTTATTTAATAATAATTAAAATAAGTATAAAATAGTAATTATTTTGAGGTTTGGGGAATTAATAATAGTTAATGGAAATTATGGGGGGTTAAGTATAATTATAAGGGAGTTACATTTTGGTGGGAGGTTAATACAGAGAAGTTAGAATTAGTTTTACGTAGAAGCAGTTTTTGGGAGAAAACAAGAGAGAACCAAGGAGGAACCAAGAGTGGACTTTTGCTGCACATTTCTTCTGCAATTTTAAGGTAAGGGTGGGATTTACTTCAAGAATGTAGTTATTGAATTCTGATTTTGTGTTTAACAGAGTTTTGGTGAGAATTTGGGAAATTGGGTTTTTATGATAAAATGATGATTTTGAAGTTGTAAGCATGATTTTGGGGTTAGAATTAGTTTCTGGTTGCATAGAACACTTAATTATGTATTTGTAAACTGATTTGGGGAGTGATTGGAAGAAAAATGAGATTTTTGGGTAAAACCAGTTTTCTGCCCGTACAGAGGTTCATCGTTCGCCTCGCGAGTAGCTGTGCTCGCCATGGCGAGTGAGCAACTTCATAGCTCGCCTCGCGAGCAATCCAACTCGCCATGGCGAGTAGCCCATATCAAAACTTGATTTTTGAAAAGTTGTTATAAGATGTTTTGGGGATGGTTTAAGGTACCTGGATGATTTTAATGATGAATGGTGAAAGTTTTGGATTAAAAAGATGAATAGGGAACTTAGAAATGGGATTTGAGTGAGAAAATGTCACTTTTCCCGAGAGTACCTGATTTTCACTCGCCTTGAACTCGCCACGGCGAGCTACTGTTTTTGTGAACTCGCCATGGCGAGCAGGTGTGCTCGCGAGGCGAGTTGCACAGTTCCTGAGTGCTAACTTGCTTGTATGATTAGTAGTGGTTTGAGGTTGTTGGATTTGAGCATAGTTATATTTAATTGTGCATTATTATGGATTGATGAATTGCTGGTTGTTGTTATTGCTGATGGCTATGATGTATGATTATTTATTAAACCATACATGTTGTATTAATTGAAGTCACATGGAGTTGCATTGCATGGTCAGTTGTATGTAGATATACACAAGTAGGTCCATTGCATATGCATAAAACAGCGGTGAGGGCTTCGGTCCTGGAGTACTAGTTGCTCAACAGCGGTGAGAGCTTCGGTCCTGATGAATGCTTTAACCATTCAAAAGCGGTGAGGGCTTCGGTCCTGATTGGTACCACATGCATAATGCATTTCATTAAGAAGTCTAAGATGGTGTCTTAGCAGTGGTCATGTCATTTGCATGAGTCTTGGTTGTTGTTCGGTTTTATCTGATGTTGATGTTGAATATACATTTATTTATATATATTCATTGTGACCTTGATGTGTTGTTGATGTTATTGGTAATATGTACATTGTATACATACTTGCTAAATGGATTATTATGGTGATGTTGTTGTGGCTTGTGAATTAAATATTGATAATTGCAAGATTAATATGTTTGAAGTAATAGGGTGTTAGATTCATTTGATGATTTTAATATCTATATTTATTGTTGTGAATCTCACCCCTTCTGCTTGAAAACGTTGCCCTTCCTATGGGTAACTTGCAGGTGATCCTGAGTAGTTGGTGGTGGCTCATTGTCATGTCTAGGGCTCTGATACGTGGGATGAGAATATTTATATTATTTTATTGTTGTTTTCCTCCTATGTATCAAATTTTGGAACTTGATGATGTGGCCCTTTGTTGGTTGACTTTTGTTGTTTAGGCTTAATGCCAGGATATTGTTGGAGATTTACATCGTTGTGGTTGTTATTGAAATGCAAAACTTTCCGCTGCATTATTTTGAAGTTATGACTGATGTTGAATTAAATAGTTTTATTTTCTATTTAAGAATTTTGAATTTGCAATGTAGCATGCCCGTTTGGTGAAATACTCTGATGTTTATATGCTATTTTATTGCTTTTGGGTAACGGGGTGTTACAGGAAGCACAACAGCTCTTTATTAGCTTGCTCTCCAAGGGATTCAGCTCTATAAATAGAAGAGGACATTGAAGGAGAAATGCAAGAGTTTGAAATACAAAGCATTTATCTCTCTCAAAAGCAAAAGCTATCAATCTCTTCAACATCTCTCGACAATCATCTTTTCTCATCGAGAACATATTTCTAAGTTTGTACAAGGATAGTTTGTTTGACATATAAAGTTCCAAACAACATCCTACACATCTTTTGTTTGAGACGCTAGATCCAAACAACATCTTTCTTACTTTTGTTTGAGACATTCGATCCAAACAAATCACCTTACAAAGAGATAACTAGATCTCAAGTCTATTGGGCTTAATAGTTTGAGATATGAAGAGTTCCAACCTTTCTTGTGCGAAAACAAAGAATTGTAGAAGCCTGCTGAGGTTGATAATACAATGGTTACGGACTGATCTGGTGTGATCAAGACCTTATAGTGTTGGTTAGAAGTTTCTACCAACTGCATACTATAGTGGATAATCTCACACGAAGTGTGGGGACTGGAAGTAGCTGGGTTTGGTGAACCAGGATAACTCTCCTGTGTTATTCTCTCTCTCTCTCTCTCTCTCTTACTTGTACACACTAAACACACACATTATCACAAAGCTTTAATATTCACCTCCAGAACATTCTGGTCCTAATTAATCTCAACCATATTAATCCAGAGTTCTCTGGTCCTAACTTAACTTATATTATTTTGATAAATTAAACTGCCTCCAGAACATTCTGGTCCAAGATAAAACAATTGCTTAATACTTAACTAAAAGTTTAAAATCCAGTTTATTATTGTTTTACCATTCTACACTTATCTCTTTCCAGAACGTTCTGGTACTTTATACATCAAGTTATTATTTATCTGTTCAACTAATATTTACCAAGACTCTTCTTGAGTACATAAAATCTATTTTAAGTTTTCAGGAATAATTTTAAAAGGGTCACAATTCAAACCCCCCATTTTCTTGTGACATTTATTGCTACTTCAATTGGCATCAAAGCACAGTCTCTAAAGAAGTAAAAGCATTTAACACGTGCTAGAGGAAAAGATTCAGGAAGAAGCAATGTCTTACATACCATAAGGTCTTTCATGCACAAAACCACCATTGTTCAATGGAAAGAATTATTACTTCTGGAAAGGAAAGATGGAATTATTCCTAAAGTCTCAAGATGTAGATATGTGGAAAGTTATCACTGAAGGTAACTTTGTACCACAAACCACTAATGCAACCACATCAATAGTGACTATCAAACCTGAGGCATCATGGACTGATGCAGATAAAAAGATGGTACTCTTAAACTCTAAAGCTCAACTCTTTTTACAATGTTCACTAACCATGGAAGAAAGTGAAAGAATTTATGAATGCACTACGGCAAAAGAAATTTGGGATACGTTAAAAATTCATCATGAAGGAACCAGCCATGTTAAAGAAACAAGGATAGATATTGGCGTACGAAAATTTGAAATTTTTGAAATGAGTGATGAAGAAAACATTGATGAAATGTATTCACGATTCACTTCTATAGTGAATGAGTTAAGGTCATTGGGAAAAATATACTCCTCTCATGACAGAATTAGAAAAATATTAAGATGTCTCCCAAACACATGGAGACCTATGGTTACAGCAATCACTCAAGTCAAAGATCTAAATTCCTTGGCTTTAGAGGATCTTATTGGAACGCTTAGAGCTCATGAAATTCTACTCCAAAAAGATAAACTGGTGACAAAGGGAAAAATGGTTGCTCTCAAAGCATCCCAAACCACTCAAGATAATACTGAAGAAACACTTGCACAAACAAAAGAAACAGAAGAAGAACAAATTGTTCAAGAAGAGGCAAAAACTGAACTAGCACTCATCACAAAGAAAATTCAAAGACCTATGGTTACAGCAATCACTCAAGCCAAAGATCTAAATTCCTTGACTTTATAGGATCTTATTGGAACGCTTAGAGCTCATGAAATTCTACTCCAAGAAGATAAACTGGTGAAAAAGGGAAAAATGGTTGCTCTCAAAGCATCCCAAACCACTCAAGATAATACTGAAGAAACACTTGCACAAACAGAAGAAACAGAAGAAGAACAAATTGTTCAAGAAGAGGCAGAAACTGAACTAGCACTCATCACAAAGAAAATTCAAAGAATGATCAAAAGAAGAGAACAAATAAAAAGATACTTCCCAAACAAAAGAGACAACTCGAAAAAAGAAGTTGATAAAAGCCAAGTAACCTGCTATGGATGCAACAAGCAAGGTCACTACAAAAATGAATGCCCACAAAACAAAAAGAAGACTCCTTACAAAAGAACTGCATTAATGACGTGGGACGAACTTGATGAACCACAAGCTGAAGAAGATGAGGAAGCAAATATATGTCTAATGGCAAACTCAGACAATGAAGAGGTAATTCTTTTTGACAAACCTTCTTTAAATAAAGAACTAGAAAACACAATAGATAATCTTTTATCTGACTCAAACTTTTTAACTAATAAATGTTATTCTCTACAAAAAGAAGTTAAAGACTTTAAAGAAGAAAAAGAGAAACTTCAAACTCTGAACAATGATCAAAAGAAAATTATTCAAAGTTTGCAAGACTCATATTTTCAAGCAGCTGAAAAATTAAAAGATTTTAGCAAAAATCAATCTCCTTTGAAACCTAAAGATGAAAACATTTTACTTAAAAACGAGATCAAAAATTTGAGAAATGACCTAACTACTTTTATAAGATCAACCGAAACTTTTCAAAAAATTATAGGATCTCAAATAGAAATAGGCAATAATGCCGGATTAGGATTTGATAGCTCTAAACATCAAATCTACGAAAACACTCTTATACCTAAGAAAGAAAAGTTAAGATGCTCATTTTGCAAAAGAGATGGACACAATGAATTTTCTTGCTTTCATAGAAAAAGGATAACAGAAAACTCTCTAAAAACAGAACAGTCTCCTCAAAACAGAGAACGTTCTTTCATAAAATGTGTATATTGTAAAAGAAATGGTCATTTAGAAATAAACTGTTTTCTTAAGAAGAAAGATCTTGAGATTTTGAAAACTAACAATGAAGGACCCGCAGAATCTGGGGTACCTAAGACACCACTAACTCAAAATGCAGGACTCATCACAAAATGCAAGGAAAAAGCCATGGTATTTAGACAGTGGCTGCTCTAGACACATGACAGGTGACAAACACTGCTTTATCTCCCTTGTAAAAAAGGAAGGAGGAGCAGTAACCTTTGGTAACAACGACAAAGGTCAAATCAAAGGTAAAGGTATTATTGGTAAAAATGACTCTGCTAAAATAGAAGATGTTCAATATATTGAAGGATTAAAACATAACCTACTAAGCATAAGTCAATTATGCGACAGTGGTTTTGAAGTAATCTTTAAACCCAACATATGTGAAGTCAAACAAGTCTCTACTGGAAAATTTTTCTTCACTGGCTCTAGAAAGAAAAATCTTTATGTTTTATTCTTAGATGACATTCCAGCTGAAACTTGCTTTATGTCCATTGACAAAGATAAATGGATTTGGCATAAACGAGCTGGATATGTTAGCATGAAAACTATTTCAAAAATTTCACAACTAGACTTAGTAAAAGGTCTTCCAAAAATTAATTTTGATAAAGATAAAATATGTGAAGCATGTGTTCGAGGAAAACAAGTTAAAAGTAGTTTTAAATCAAATAACATTGTTTCTACTAAAAAACCTCTTGAGCTTCTTCACATAGATTTATTTGGACATGTTAGAACTGCAAGTCCTGCTGGAAAACAATATGGTTTTGTAATAGTCGATGACTTTTCCAGATACACATGGGTTTTGTTTTTAAAACACAAAGATGAAGCTTTTGAAGCTTTTAAAAAATTTTGCAAACTTGTTCAAAATGAAAAAGAATCAAACATTATCTCCGTAAGAAGTGATCGTGGAGGTGAATTTGAAAATTTATCATTCAAAACATTTTTTGATGAAAAAGGAATTTCACACAACTTTTCATGTGCTAGAACTCCTCAACAAAATGGAGTTGTTGAAAGAAAAAATCAAACTTTACAAGAAATGGCAAGAACAATGATTAATGAATCAAATGTTGAAAAATATTTTTGGGCTGGAGCTATTAACACTTCTTGCTATATTATAAATCGAGTTTCAATTAGAAAAATTCTCAACAAAACCCCTTATGAACTTTGGAAAAACAGAAAACCAAACATTTCTTATTTTCATATTTTTGGTTGTTTTTGTTATATTTTAAATGATAAAGAAAACCTAGGTAAATTTGATTCAAAATCAGATAAAGGAATCTTTTTAGGATATGCAACAAATTCCAAAGGTTATAGAATCTATAACTTAAAAAATCAAACCATGGAAATAAGCATGCATGTTGTTTTTGATGAGTTTGATGATTTAGTTACTAACAAAGAAGATGATGAGGAACCTATGAAAAATCAAGAAATTATAAGCAATATAGATCAAGCATCTTCATCTCAAACTCCTCCAAAAAGTTGGAAGATTGTTGGTGATCATCCTCCAGAACAAATCATTGGAAGTACATTTGATGGAATCAGGACAAGATTATCATTCAAAGACAACAACAACAACATGGCTATGATCTCACATATTGAACCAAAAAATATAAATGAAGCTATGTGCGAAGAATCATGGGTAAATGCCATGGAAGAAGAACTCTCTCAATTTGAGAGAAATCAGGTATGGAATGTAACGCCCTAGTTGTTTATTTAATTAATTTGATTTATGTGGTGTATATATATATTATTATATATGATGTTTGGTGATTTATGCGGAGTATATAGTGCATATAATTGCGTATATGTGATTTTTGGGTGATTTATGTGGTGTAATATTTTATTATATGGTTTATTTAATAATAATTAGAATAAGTATGAAATATTAATTATTTTGGTGTTTGGGGAATTAATTGGAGTTATTAGGAATTTGGGGGAGTTAAGTGTAATTAGGAGGGAGTTACTCTTAAGTGGGAAGTTAAGAAAATAGAAAGTGGGAGTCAGAAACAGTTTTACGTGAAACCAAGCCAAGGAAGAGAGAACCAGGAACAAGAGAGAAGAACCAAGAGTTGATCATTGCTGTGCTTTTCTTCTTCAATTTCTAAGGTAAGGGTGGGATTTACTTCAATAGTGTAGAATTTAAAGTCTGATTTTGAGTTTAACAGGTTTTGGTAAAAATTGGGAATTTTGGATTTTATGTTGAAATTGTAGTTTTTGGAGTTGTAAGCATGAATTTGATGTTAGAAATAGGTTCTAAGTGCATACAGAAAGTTAATTTGCATCTGTAAACTGATTTGGGGAGTGACTGGAAGAAAAATGGGATTTTGGGAAAAAACCAGTTTTCTGCCCGTACAGAAGTTCATCGCTCGCCTCGCGAGCAGATGTGCTCGCCATGGCGAGTGAGCAACTTCATAGCTCGCCTCGCGAGCAGACCAACTCGCCATGGCGAGTAAGCCCAGACAAAACTTGATTTTTTGAAAAGTTGTTATAAGATGTTTTGGGGATGGTTTAAGGTACCTAGATGATAATAAAGATGAATGGTGGAAGTTTTAGGTTAAAAAGATGAATAGGGAACTTAGAATTAGAGTTGGAGTGAGAAAATGTCACTTTTCCCGAGAGCACCTGATTTTCACTCGCCTCGAGTTCGCCTTGAACTCGCCATGGCGAGCTAGTGTTTTTGTGAACTCGCCATGGCGAGCAGATGTGCTCGCGAGGCGAGCTAGTGCAGTTTTGAGTGCAGTTTTGCTTGCTTGATTAATGAGGTTCGAGTGTTGTTGTTTAAGCATAATTATAATTAATTGTGCATCATTCTGAATGGTTGAATCTCTGTTGGATGTTGATTGATGATGAGGAATGCATTGTATGTTTTAATTGTTAATCATACATGTCGATTAAGTGGAGTCACATGGAGTTGCATTGCATGGTCAGTTGTATGTAGATATACACAAGTAGGTCCATTGCATATGCATAAAACAGCGGTGAGGGCTTCGGTCCTGGAGTACTAGTTGCTCAACAGCGGTGAGGGCTTCGGTCCTGATGAATGCTTTAACCATTCAAAAGCGGTGAGGGCCTCGGTCCTGATTGGTACCACATGCATAATTGCATTTCATTAAGAAGTCTAAGATGGTGTCTTAGCAGTGGTCATGTCATTTGCATGAGTCTTGGTTGTTGATTTCAGTTATTATCTGATAAATGATGTTGGTGTTGGATATGTGTTATATATTTATATACCTTGTGATTACGGTGTATTGTTGATGTTGTTGTTGCTTGTGACTTATACATATATATGTTTACAAGATAATGTGTTGTTGTTTAGGGTGTTAGATTCAATTGATGATTTTAATATCTATATTTATTGTTGTGAATCTCACCCCTTCTGCTTGAAAACGTTGCCCTTCCTATGGGTAACTTGCAGGTGATCCTGAGTAGTTGGTGGTGGCTCATTGTCGTGTCTAGGGCTCTGATACGTGGGATGGGAATACTTATAGTATTTTATTGTTGTTTTCCTCCTATGTATCAAATTTTGGAACTTGATGATGTGGCCCTTTGTTGGTTGACTTCTGTTGTTTAGGCTTAATGCCAGGATATTGTTGGAGATTTACATCGTTGTGGTTGTTATTGAAATGCAAAACTTTCCGCTGCATTATTTTGAAGTTATGACTGATGTTGAATTAAATAGTTTTATTTTCTATTTAAGAATTTTGAATTTGCAATGTAGCATGCCCGTTTGGTGAAATACTCTGATGTCTATATGCTATTTTATTGCTTTTGGGTAACGGGGTGTTACATGGAATCTTGTCTTAAAACCTCAAAACCATTCTATAATAGGTACAAGGTGGGTCTTCAGAAACAAATTAGATGAAGAAGGAAAAGTTGTCAGAAATAAAGCTAGATTAGTAGCACAAGGCTATAATCAACAAGAAGGTATTGACTATGATGAAACATTTGCTCCAATTGCCAGGTTAGAAGCAATGCGAATTCTTCTTGCATATGCATCTCATAAAAATATTAAACTCTTTCAAATGGATGTTAAAAGTGCCTTCTTAAACGGATTCTTAAATGAAGAAGTCTATGTGCACCAACCTCCTGGTTTTGAAAACTCTACCAAACCTAACCATGTGTTTAAACTCACAAAAGCTTTATATGGTTTAAAACAAGCTCCACGAGCTTGGTATGAAAGGTTAAGTACATTCTTACTCAAAAATAATATTTCTATAGGAAAAATTGATACAACACTTTTTAGAAAAGATAATAAATCAGACTTCTTAATCGTTCAAATTTATGTAGATGATATTATTTTTGGATCTACAAATGAACAAATGTGTGAAGAATTCTCTGGACTCATGCAAAGTGAATTTGAAATGAGTATGATGGGAGAATTAAGATTTTTTCTTGGTTTATAAATTAAACAAGAAACAAATGGAATATTTATTTGTCAAGAAAAATATATTAAAGATCTTCTCAAAAAATATAAAATGAATGAAGCCAAAGTTATGGCCACTCCCATGCATCCATCCTCTAGTCTAGATAAACACGAGAAAGGAAAAAATATTTCTGAAAAAGAATATAGGGGAATGATTGGTTCCCTTTTGTATTTAACTGCCAGTAGACCAGATATTGTCTTTGCAGTAGGTTTATGTGCACGTTTTCAAGCTTCTCCAAGAGAATCACATTTAACTGCAGTCAAAAGAATTTTCAGATATCTAGTAGGTACTACTGATCTTGGCCTTTGGTATAGCAAAGGGTCTTGTTTTGATTTAACAGCTTATTGCGATGCTGACTATGCTGGAGACAAGATAGAAAGAAAGAGCACAAGTGGCACATGTCAGTTTCTCGGGAAAGCACAAATCAGCTGGTCATGTAGAAAACAAAACACTATTGCTTTATCAACTACTGAAGCTGAATACGTGTCAGCAGCAAATTGTTGCTCTCAGGTACTATGGATAAAAAATCAGTTAGAAGATTTCTCAATCAGGTATGAAAACATTCCCATATTTTGTGACAATACGAGTGCGATAAATTTATCTAAAAATCCTATTCAGCACTCAAGATCAAAACACATTGAAATAAAACATCATTTTATTAGAGATCATGTTAACAAAAAGGAAATAGAATTAATTTTTGTTGACACTGAAAATCAATTGGCCGATATTTTCACAAAACCATTGGTTGAAGATCGGTTTAATTTTATCAAAGAAAAATTACATATTATTAAAAAAAACCTAAATAATTTGGCCCAGAACGTTCTCTAGAACGTTCTCTCTCCCTTGGCCTTCACGTTTTCTTTTTTAGAAGAAAAGTGAAATCAATTTATCATATTTGTTTTCCAAATATATGTTTGTGTCTGAATAAAAATGGTAAAGATTTTCAAAATCAAAAGATGCCATTTTCATCACATTTAATGCACATCATTTTACTTTATGGAAACTAGTTTTTTCTTGAAAAACCACCATCAATCAAATAAAAGCTGGCTTTGCCCTTCTCTCTCTTCTCATACGTATCTGACTCCCTACTTCTTCAGAAAAGAAGAAAAACCTTCTCTTCCCTTTTCTCTCTATAAAAGAAACTCTTCATCTTCTCTAAAAATCTCAGATCTACACCATGGCCAGAACCAAAGGAAAAGCCAAAAGAGCCAGAACACCATCCACCGCCTTCACCGTGGTCACCTTCTCCTCCTCCACCACCTTCTCCACCTGACCTAAACAAAACACCACCATTTTCAAACTCTCCACCACTCTCACCACCGCCATCAGAGACATCTCTGTCTCCTCTTCTAACTCAACAACAACCAAACTCTCCAGAAGATGAACCACCATTAAACATCATGCCTCTAGACATGATTAGTAAACCCTTGTTTCAAGCTTCTCCACCAATCATCACTCAAACCGCTCCTCATCTCAAAACCTTCTCTCAATCGAAACCAAAGAAAACAAAATCTTCTCAATAGATTGGTGTTCGAAGATCAAACAGGATTAGGGCTGGAATAGGAATCAGAAAAACTCAAAGTGTAGACACTACAGTACATGAAATTCCTGATTCTGAAGATGAAGCAAACCACAGAGAAGCTGTTCCAACAGAACCTTCTGTTGATGTCTCCCACGAGGATCCTTCTCCTCCAAAATCTTCTGAAAAGTCGCAAACTGTGGCTTCAAACATTAGGGAAGAATCCAAGAAAATTCCTATTCCTAAAGCTACTCCCAAACCGCCTCCTCCAAAGAAGGATAAAGGCAAAGGAAAGGCTGTTTCCGCTCCTACAAAGGCACCTCAAGAAGCTCCTAAACCCAAGAGAAAGAAAACAAACAATCTCTCTATTTCAACATCAAAATTCTTTCCTCTGATTGAGCCAGAATTTGAAGAAGACTTTCATGACAAGTGGATCACCAGACCCATTGCAAATGGAAGATTTGTGGATTTTGAAGCTTTTGACAAAGAGGAAATTTTTTTGAAAGCCATCACTGATCTTCTTGGTTGGACCTCCTTCCTTCAAATGCGAGAAAGGTATTATCCTGAGGTTGTTCAAGCTTTTTATTTTATGTCTGAAACATTCCCTGAAAAGAGTCTAATCAGGTCCACTGTAAAAGGGGTTGAAATCTATCTTACCCCTAAAGACATAGGAAAAATGTTTAATATTCCTGTTTCTGGAAACTGTGTCTATGGTGACTCTTGGGATGAAAAACTAGGGGTTAATCTAGAAAAGGTTTACCAAGATGTGTTTTTACATGGTACCATTGGTCTTATTTCATCTAACCTTCAAAAGGTTCCTAAAATGTTCAATCTGCTAAGTCAACATAGTTTAATTCCTAGAAGTGGTAATCATGGTCATGTCACAAAAAACGATCTTATGATCATTTATCATATGTTTTTTGAAAAAACACTCTGTCTTCCTTATGTGATCATTCATCACATGATGGCTGCTGCTGCAAAAGACAACAAAAAATATTGTCTTCCATATGGTATGATGTTGACTAGGATTTTTAAAGAAAAAGAATGAGGAAACTGTCTGTGAGGAAACTCCTCCTTTTATTCCAACTCAAGAAGCCACACCTGAACGTTCTCCTTTAATTCCAGAACGTTCTCAGCAAGCTTCTCTTGTGGCTAATGAGCATTTGGATCTCTTAGCAAATTTTAAAAATCAATCCTCATCATTTTCTACTGCCCAGGCAACTGAGGTTCTTCATGGTTTTCAAAACATAGCTCCTCGGCCTTTCACAAATGTGTCTCAGTCCAGTTATCTTCATGTGTCATGTCCACATGATAGTTATCCTGCTTTGTTCAATGATAGTTATGTGAGCAAATTCTTTAACTCCGCTCCAAACACGTCTGTGCCCTTACACTCTTTCAGCACTTTGCAATCCACTACTCCTACTCTGCCCTCTATGCCCACTAATGCGTGTGGAAACACTTCTCAACCAGGACCATTCAATGATCCAAAAGATCAAAGGCGTCCTAAAAGATCTAAGTTTGAGAAGGACATTAGCAAAATTAGAAAGGACTTGCCCAGGTTGTTTGAAGGACAGCAAGCCATTCTCAGCTATCAAGTCTACAACAATATTGAGAATCAAATCCAAAGGGATTGGCTCACACAAGTTTTAAGCATAAGGTATAATGTCCCTCCACCTGTTGCGCATCCTTTTCCCCCATCACTCTTTACAATGCCTATGCCTGCTACTTCTTCCTCCTCTGATGACTCTTCACCAACGCCTTAGCAAGCTTGGTGGCTCATTCTCCTTTTTGATGAAACAAATGGGGAGAAAGAAAATGGGGAAGATTGAAGAATGAAAAGCAAAATCAGCCATTTTGGAAATGTTTTTTGGACTGCTGCTGCTGTTGTTGCTTATGCAACCTTATATTTTTTAGTCTATATGACTTTTATGCATTTAAAACTCTGTTTTATTTTGGTCTATAATATGCTAGATCACTACTGCTATGTTGCTACTATGCTACTCTTATGCTGCTGCTTGTTTTATGATATATATGCATTCTATGTTTTTATGAAAAAATCATGATTGTTGAATTATGACTTTATCTTGCCATGATCTTTTTTTTTTTTTTAAGGAAACAAGTGATTCCTAAAAACAAAATCTGCCATATACACTGTTTCAATTCATGAAAGTTTATCATTCTCAATTTCTAATAAAAGATATTGGATGCTTAAATTGAGGGGGAGTTTTTATGATAAACTTATTTCTCAAAAAATTGCCAAAAAATCTTATTTGGCCAAAGGAATCAAATGAAATTCTTTACATGTTTGTTATCATCAAAAATGGGGAGATTGTTGAAAGCAAAATCTTTTATTGATGTTTTAAAGATAGCAAACATATTTTAATTTATATTATTATCTACTAATGAATTTTGTGAGAAATGTTTCATGAGAATGTTTAGTAAAAGCAAGAGAACGTTCTGACACTCACAAGGGATAACAAAATCTTTATTGAATATGAATATGAACAAATATGAGCTTTTTGGGCAATTGTCAAGATATGCATAATTAAGATCAAGACCAAAGCAAATATTCTCTTTTGTCTCACTTAAAGAGGAAAGAAATCAAGGTTCTTGGAAATGCATTAAAGGACAAAGAAACAAAGGAAATAAATTATATTCTTGCACATGTGTTGGAAGCAAAAAGAATAAAATCATCTTTGGACCCTCATGTGGCTTTTTCGATCCATTAAGGAATTTTGAGGAAAAGGAATATTCAAAGGATCAATATTTATCTCTAAGCTACATGACATCATCAAGATGACCTTAGCAAACATCATCAAGTGGGTAGCAAGTTACAAAGGCTTGATCACAGCTCATCACCAACTAAGCAAGCACGTGCTCTACAATTTCGTTCAAGTTTTGGTTGGAACTGAGAGAATGATCTGTGCGAAACTGAAGAAACATTCTCTACATGCTTTCTCCCCAAGTCTCTTTGGAGCCAAAATTCAAATTCAAATTGGAAGCACAACAGCTCTTTATTAGCTTGCTCTCCAAGGGATTCAGCTCTATAAATAGAAGAGGACATTGAAGGAGAAATGTAAGAGTTTGAAATACAAAGCATTTATCTCTCTCAAAAGCAAAAGCTATAAATCTCTTCAACATCTCTCGACAATCATCTTTTCTCATTGAGAACATATTTCTAAGTTTGTACAAGGATAGTTTGTTTGACATATAAAGTTCCAAACAACATCCTACACATCTTTTGTTTGAGACGCTAGATCCAAACAACATCTTTCTTACTTTTGTTTGAGACATTCGATCCAAACAAATCACCTTACAAAGAGATAACTAGATCTCAAGTCTATTGGGCTTAATAGTTTGAGATAGGAAGAGTTCCAACCTTTCTTGTGCGAAAACAAAGAATTGTAGAAGCCTGCTGAGGTTGATAATACAGTGGTTACGGACTGATCTGGTGTGATCAAGACCTTATAGTGTTGGTTAGAAGTTTCTACCAACTGCATACTATAGTGGATAATCTCACACGAAGTGTGGGGACTGGAAGTAGTCGGGTTTCGTGAACCAGGATAACTCTCCTGTGTTATTCTCTCTCTCTCTCTCTCTCTCTCTCTCTCTCTCTCTCTCTCTCTCTCTCTCTCTCTCTCTCTCTCTCTCTCTCTCTCTCTCTCTCTCTCTCTCTCTCTCTCTCTCTCTCTCTCTCTCTCTCTCTCTCTCTCTCTCTCTCTCTCTCTCTCTCTCTCTCTCTCTCTCTCTCTCTCTCTCTCTCTCTCTCTCTCTCTCTCTCTCTCTCTCTCTCTCTCTCTCTCTCTCTCTCTCTCTCTCTCTCTCTCTCTCTCTCCAGGATAACAAAATTTTCATCTTATAAATACATACCACCTTTCTCTCACAAACGTCACTTCCAAATTTTTTCAATCATCTCTCCCCCCACTCACTCAAAGCCCAAACTACTCACTGTCACCTCATTCCCGCCGCCATGAACGGTGGTGGAACCGACTTCCCTTCGCCGCAACCCAACGGCGGCGATTTCCTTCTATCTCTTCTTCAAAAACCCTGTAATCTTCAACCCTCTCAATCTCCAACCACTCAACAATCTCCCATAATCGATCTTGCTGTCGTCATGATGGGTCCCATAATCCTAACCAACAGTCACGATCATCCCGACTTTCACCCTCATCATCTTCCACCAACTGACGGTGTTTCTCTCGCTGAATATCTAAGAAGATTAGGGTTTCCAATTGAAAGCAGCAGCAACAACAACAGTTTTGTTCAGGAACTGAAGTTGCAGTTTGGGTCTTTACCGACAGTTTCCTATGCTACTACTTCCCATGAAGTTTCTTTAAACACTTTCTTAGGTTTTGGTGAAAATAGCAATGGTAGAGGCAACGCAGATCATGAGTTGTTGGCGTTGTTGCAGAATAGTTAGCTGATTCCTTGTTTCTTGAGGATGAGTTTGATGATAAAAGTAGATTAATGCATAAATATTTGTTGATATACATGAATTTCTCAATCTTAGTTTGAGAATTAGGTTTTATATATATATATATATATATATATATATATATATATATATTTTGTTTTGAAGAAATCCTTATCTTATTTTTTTAATTTGTATATTTTGTATCTTGTTTTTTTTTTTTTTTTAAGTAGTCTAGTGGCTAGAATTTACCTTTTTCAAGATGAATAAGTGAGGTGTCCGGGATTCGAACCCCGGACACTACATATAATAATACATGTCCCTTTGTATCTTGTTTTTAATGGATATGAATTTATTTATTTATTTAAGTAATGGATTTGAATCTCTAAATGTGAGCAATCAAATATTTTATTATAGGTTCTCTCGAAAGAAAAAAAGAAAGAGGTATTAAAAAGGACATCATGAGACTTCAGGCTTTATTGGACCGGATCAGAAAATCTTATTTAAATATGAGCTTTAGAATTACCATCCAAGTCTGATCTATACGAGTCGTGGATTAAACATGTCTATTCTTATTTAATTTAATTTTATGAAAATATTATAAAAGTTCCACAAAACTCGTATTAGCATTATTTTTTATTTATCCAAAAAATATAATAAAAGAACCATCTAGAGAAAATAAAAAACATGAATATTTTGATTTTGCACAACCTTATTCAAGTTTACCGACTTCCATCTTACGATGGAGTCGAGCTTTTTCACTTCTAAGCTATCATTTTTTTTTTGCATAAAAAAATTTCAACTTTTCCTTTCAAATCAGTGTTAAATGTGGGAATCTGTGTTTAAATCATTCATTCTCAAAAGTAGTACTATTGAACCGTAAAATCGGTATAGAAGAAAAAAAAAATGAATTAAGCAAATTTTTTGATTAAGCCAATATTTCCTAGCCCGTAAAACCAAACTGATGAACCCGTTAGCCTGAAGACAATTTTTTTTTGTAGATCGATGAAATGGCAAAGTCATTATAAACTCAACACACAAGTGGATGTACCGGAGTTCGAACCCTGATCATGGCGTACGGCATAACAATTTCAGCATTTTGCCAATTGAGTTAGGACATGTAGACCCGAAGACAATTTTATTATTAATTACTAATAATAAACTCTAAAATGTTCAAATGTTATTGTCGTAAGACTATTGGTATATAACATCAAATAATATTTAAGCTACTTAATTTTTTTTTTGATGAAATTACGTAATGTAATAAACAATATTAAATAATAACTAATTTAGCTAATTCAATTACCAAATGTACTTGGCACTTTAATTTTGCATATATACCGTGAAAATCCTCTTAATATATCTTTTCATCTCATTCATAGGCCATTTCTATTAAGAAAACTTTTTTATCCATATTTAATTGTGTGAGTTCTAGCCACTAGGCTATTAGACCAAAAAGGAAAAAAGAAACCTTTTTTTATTTTATTTTATTTTATTTTTCCTAATATTTAAGCGTGAGCTCCATTTGGAGATGAACTCATTCAACACTAATAATAACAACAAAATTTTGTTCCCATGAGCTTAACTCATTTAGTAGGGGATAATGCACAATTTGTGCAGGGTTCGGGGTTCGAATCCTAAACACCTCATTCATCATTAATTTTTCTAGCCTTCACCTTGACAAAAAAAAAACAAAAGTGTTAACCATATTTCAACTTTTCGTGAAACATTAGCACCGTAACATTCTCTAAAAAAAAACATTAGCACCGCAACATAAATTCACATGGTGCAAAACATTACACATGTTAGGCTAAGCTACTCCACCTTGTTAGTAACCTTCCACACAAAGCCAAGAAAATTTCCACTTTGATCCACAAATTTCTCAATTTTAGAAAATCAATTAACCGACCCACACTGCATTCTACATATGTTCTCAACCGCTAAATCACACAATTCACTATCATTATTGTATCGTGCTTCATTCTTCCATCATCATCCTTCGAGAAAAATAACCAAAAATAATGTCAAAATTTGATCCATATAACCACTTTGGCTTGACTTTCAATCCTGATGGAACCCTCCACCGTGGCTACAAGACACCCTCAACCGACGCGAACCCCGAGCCTTCACCGGGGATTTCCACAGTGTCCAAGGACATAACAATTGATGATGAGAAAAAAATATGGGTTCGAATTTTCCGGCCAACAAAGCTTCCATCAAATGACAACACCGTGGCACGTTTACCGATATTGATTTACTTTCATAATGGTGGTTGGATTATTTTAAGCCCGGCTGATGCTGGTACACATAAAAAATGTTCAAATCTTGCTTCTGACATTCCTAGTATTGTCGTCTCTGTCGCCTTTCGTTGGGCGCCAGAGGCTAGGTTACCAGGACAATATCAAGATGCTCGGGAAGCTATTTTGTGGGTGAAAAACCAAATGACGGGTCCTAATGGAGAGAAATGGCTGAGAGACTATGGTGACCCATCAAGGTGTTATCTTTATGGATGTGGTTGTGGTGCAAACATTGTGTTCAATACGGCCTTGCAGATTGGAGATGTGGACTTAGAGCCTCTAAGAATTAGTGGCCTTGTTATGAATCAACCTATGTTTTCTGGAGAGAAAAGGACGGCCTCAGAAATAAGGTTCATAATTTTATCACTCTCTTCAAAAAAATTGATCAATTATCATTCCCTTAAATAAATTTGTGAATAACACATATCTCTTTGGTTATGAAAAAAAATGCTAATAAGTGTTCTTAAAACACTTGTTAAGAAGCTAGAAAGATAAAGTTTATCTTAGAAATAGTGTATTCAACATCTTGACACTTTAAAAGTTAACTTTTTCTGCATCAAATTTATAATTTATTTTTATTTTTGATTTCTTAACTAGTGCTCTAAGGGCACTTGTTAACGAAACGCATTGATTTTATGTTGCATCAGTCACATTACTTTGTTTTTTTTCTTTCTTTTCTTCCAAAAGGTTTGCAACGGACCAGACTTTGCCCTTACCAGTGTTGGACATGATGTGGGCCATGGCTTTGCCTACGGGGACAAATCGTGACCATAGGTATTGCAATCCAATGGCGAAAGGACCACATTTGGAAAATGTCAAGAAATTAGGGAGGTGTCTTGTTATTGGGTATGGTGGAGACATAATGGTTGATCGACAACAAGAATTTGTGACCATGTTGGTCAAATGTGGGGTCCAGGTTGAAGCTAGGTTTGATCCTGTGGGGTTCCACAATATTGATATCGTTGACCCTACTAGAGCTAGTGCAGTTATAAATATTGCAAGGGAGTTTATTATACTTTGAGTTTTTGGCATAATTAATTGGAATTTAGCACTTAATATCTTTGTATTTCTCTTAGTTTGGATTATTAATGTAAGTTTGGTGCAGCGTAGGTTACTTGAACATGGGGCTAAGTGTACTCAGATTGTGCTTGTAAAGTCTCAATGAAGGGCAGTATACATAATTCAATTAAATTAGTGTAACTCTTTGATACTCTTTTTGTCCTTAAATATAATCACTTTTTATCCTTAAATATAACCACCTCTTGCATATTTCACTCTTATTGTTTTATGGAAAATGTTGAACACAACGATAAAATTATGTTACAGTCCAGCCTCAATTATGCCCCACCACCTCCGTGCTTTGCGGCCAGGCTGTGATTTAATTGAATAGACCATAATTCTTTTAACACTTCGTTATAAAAACTGTCGCTACATATAATATTGTTGTTGTTTTATTTATAGGGAATTTTACTCTTATTAATATATAGTTAATCTCAGATTTTTCTTATTGGAAAACACTTAGTGATATTAATTAGATTTTTTTTTTATAAAAAGAAACAATAAATGTATTTAATAATTAAAAAATGAGCATTGCAAACTCATTAAGAATAAAGTATTGATCAATTAAAATGCTTGTTTTTGCACAATAAACGAAGGAGAGAGAAATGTCAACATGATAGAGAAATTGAAAATGTATGTTTGGGACATATTCGCGATCCTACTTCTTGCGAGATCCAACATTACGCTTTAAAAATAGATTTATATGTAAGGATAAATCTAATTTGTCAATTATATATAGGGAGGAAGTGTTGGCCCCACCACGTGTGGGTTATGTCCAGCCAAAGACAATTGCTACAAGCAATTGCCAAAGTTTCAACTATGCAGTAAATGTATGATGTAAAATCTTCTTCTACAGTGAGGCTATGTTGTAGCTTGCGGTGCTGATATCTTTGAAAAGTAAATGTGATGCAGATTTCACATTTGGCTTGTAGTATCATTTGACAAAGGAGAATTGAATTCACATAGCCACATTTCATGTATAAATAGAGGCCTTGGCATGTGAAGAAAATCATCCGAAGCTCAAAGAAAATACAAGCTTCAGTATTGAAGCAGAAGTGAAAATACAAAGCTTCTGTGTGTGTAGAAGTGTGTGAGAGGAAAAATAGAGTGTTGAGTAAATCCAGAGAGTGTGGGAAAAATACACCGGGTGGGTATCATCTCTATAACTTCTAGGTGCTATAAAATAATAGCATTAGAATAAAAGTAGGTCTCACGGGAAACACTATATTGTATCTCTTGTGTGTGTGAGAGAGTGGAGAGAATATTGTAATATTCTTTAATATAGTGGAATATTTTTCGGAGTTTGTCCCGTGGTTTTTCCCTCGGTATTAGAGGGTTTTCCACGTTAAATATTGGTGTTCATTTTTTTATCGCTACCGCTGCGCTGCAAGATCCAGTCTCTTTTGGATTTTGGAATTTTAATTTACACTTGCGTTAAGCTCGTCGAGCCCAACAAGTGGTATCAGAGCTCCGGTTGGAGCTCGAGAGTATAGTGTAAATTAAATGGAGGAGAACACTGGTACGATGATTAAACTCACTTCTACAAACTACTCCATTTGGAAGCCAAAAATGGAGGATATACTTTACTACAAGGATATGTATGATCCTGTAGAAAAGGGAGACACGAAGCCAGATAAGGTGACGGATGAAGACTGGAAAAAGTCTCATCGGAAGGCTGTCAGTCTGATTAGGCAGTGGGTGGATCTTAGTGTATTCCACCATGTGGCCACAGAGACAAATGCCCAGACTCTGTGGAAGAACATCGAAAAGATGTATCAAAGAAAGACCGCACAAAACAAAACTTTCGCTATTAGAAAGTTGGTGAATCTAAAGTACCGGGAGGGAAGATCAGTTGCCGAGCACTTGAGTGACTTTCAAGACTTGGTAAACCAATTGGTTGCCATGAAGTTGGTGCTGAATGATGAATTACAAGCACTATTACTTTTGAGTTCTTTGCCAAAAAGTTGGGAGACTTTGGTGGTGTCATTAAGCAACTCTGCTCCAGATGGAGCGCTCACTTTGTCCCAGGTAAAAGATAGTATGTTCAATGAAGAAACAAGAAGAAAATACATGGGATCAAGTAGCTCTCATGCCCTTGTCACGGAGAACAGAGGCAGAAGCAAGAGCGGGGGGAGATCCAATAAATCCAAAGACAGATCACAATCTCAACCTCGAAGAAAGTTCAAGTGTTTTCACTGCAACGAAGAAGGTCACATCAAAAGAAATTGCAAATCTTGGAAGAACAAAGAAAAGAAAGACCGGAGGAATCAAAGACCAGACGAAGATGAAAATACCACAACCCCAGTAGTTGATGGGGAAGTGGTGTTGTTTTCTGTTGAAGAAGAAGAATGTCATGTTGCAGATTCATGTGTTGAATGGGTCATTGACTCAGCAGCTTCTTATCACGCTACTTCCAATAAAGAATTCTTTACGATGTACAAAGTAGGAGACTTTGGCAAAGTAAAGATGGGCAATAATAGCATTGCAGATATTGTTGGAATTGGTGATGTGTGTGTTCAAACCAATACCGGTTTTACACTAACACTGAAGAACGTGCGACATGTGCCAGATTTGCGTCTAAATCTAATCTCTGTCCATGCTCTTGATTTAGCCGGATTTCAAAACAACTTTGGTGATGGAAAATGGAAACTTACCAAAGGATCGTTGATGATTGCTAGAGGCGTCGTGTATTCGACGCTTTACAAAACTCAAGTCAAGCTGATCAAAGATGGCTTGAATGCGGCCGAGAATGTTGCTTTGGCAGATTTGTGGCATAAAAGGCTGGCTCATTTAAGTGAAAAAGGATTGCAAATTTTGTCAAGGAAGTCCCTCATTCCGTCTGACAAAGGTACTAAGTTGAATCCTTGTGATTATTGTTTGTTTGGCAAGCAACATAGAGTTTCTTTCAGCAGAACTTCAAAGCTGAAAGATAATAAATTGGATATGGTGTATTCTGATGTGTGTGGACCCATGGAAGTGGAGACTCTTGGTGGTAGCAGATATTTTGTGACGTTTATTGATGATGCTTCAAGAAAGGTGTGGGTGTACTTCCTTAAAAGTAAGGATCAGGTGTTTCAGTAATTCAAAAGGTTTCATGCGATGGTGGAGAGATCGACTGGTAAATCTTTGAAGTGTCTTCGTTCGGATAATGGGGGTGAATATACTTCCCATGAATTTAAAAGTTATTGTTCTGAGCACGACATCAGACATGAGAAGACGGTTCCTGGCACCCCACAACATAATGGTGTAGCTGAAAGAATCAACAGAACCATTATGGAGAAAGTGAGATGTATGCTGAAAATGGCTAAGCTGCCAAAGCCATTTTGGGTAGAAGCTGTTCAAACCACATGCTACCTGATTAACAGATCTCCATCTGTTCCTTTGGGCTTTGACATTCCTGAGAGAGTATGGTCCGGACATGATATAAGTTACTCTCACCTGAAGGTATTTGGATGCAAAGCCTTTGCTCATGTAAATAAGGAGCATAGACAAAAACTTGATGATAAAGCCATTCCTTGCATATTTGTGGGCTATGGAGATGAGGAATTTGGCTATAGGTTATGGGATCCAGAGAAGAGAAGAATTATTAGAAGCAGAGATGTAGTGTTTCATGAGCAAGAAACTATGTCAGATTCTACTATTCTAGAAACACCTAAACGTTATGGTAAGGTTGATCTTACACTTACCACTCCTCCTGTAAGAGTTGCCACAGAAGGGGGAGATCTTGATGAAGACCCTGGGGTTGATGGTGAGCCAGTAGTTGAAGATGGTGATGATGAAGATGTTCAAGATGGAGAGCAATCCACAACATCTCATCTCAGGAGATCAAGCAGAGATCATCATCCATCTACCAGGTACCCTAGTTCGGAGTACATCCTCATCACTGATGAGGGGGAGCCGGACAGTTTCGATGAAGTTCAAACTCATAAAGATAAAATCCAATGGATGAAAGCAATGCAAGAAGAGATGGATTCATTGCAGAAAAATGATACTTATGAACTTGTGAAACTTCCTGAAGGCAGAAAAGCCTTGAAGAATAAATGGGTGTTCAAGCTCAAGAAAGATGGTGACAAGCTAGTGAAGTACAAAGCTCGCTTAGTCGTAAAAGGTTTTGGACAAAAGCGAGGAATAGATTTTGATGAAATCTTCTCTCCAGTTGTTAAGATGAGTTCAATTCGAGTTATACTCGGATTGGTTGCTAGCTTGGATTTGGAGCTTGAACAAATGGATGTAAAGACTGCATTTCTTCATGGAGATTTAGATGAAGAGATCTACATGGTTCAACCAGAAGGATTTGAGAAGACTCGAAAGGAGCACTTGGTTTGCAAATTGAAGAAGAGCTTGTATGGATTAAAACAAGCACCAAGACAATGGTATAAGAAATTTGACTCGTTCATGATGAGTCATGAATATACCAAGACAGATGCAGATCATTGTGTATATGTCAAAACATTTCGAGGTAACAAATTCATCATCCTTCTGTTATATGTAGATGATATGTTGATAGTGGGGCAAGACAAGGATATGATTGGTGATTTGAAGAAGGAATTGTCAAAATCCTTTGACATGAAAAATCTAGGCCCTGCAAAGCAAATCTTAGGCATGAAGATTTTGCGAGACCGAAAAGCTAGAAAGCTATGGTTGTCACAACAACAGTATGTGGACCGGGTTCTAGAAAGATTCAACATGAAGGGTGCTAAACCAGTTAGCACGCCGTTAGCCAATCACTTTAAACTCAACAGAGTGAGTTGTCCTACTAGTCAAGATGAAAAAGAAGCTATGGTTGCAATACCTTACTCCTCAGCAGTTGGGAGTTTGATGTATGCAATGGTTTGCACCAGGCCAGATATTGCTCATGCAGTTGGAGTTGTTAGCAGGTTTCTTTCCAATCCGGGAAAAGAACATTGGGAAGCTGTGAAGTGGATCTTGAGGTATCTGAAAGGAAGCTCTAATAAGTGCTTATGCTTTGGAGGATCAGATTCGCTTTTGAAAGGCTACACAGATGCGGATATGGCAGGTGACCTGGATGGTAGAAAGTCTACTTCAGGAATTGTGTTTACTTTTGCAGGGGGAGCTGTATCTTGGCAATCTAAATTGCAAAAATGTGTAGCCTTATCAACAACTGAGGCAGAATATATTGCCATGGCTGAAGCAGGGAAGGAAATGCTTTGGCTAAAAAGATTTCTTGATCAATTGGGAATGAAGCAGGAAAGGTACGTTATCCATTGCGATAGTCAAAGCGCTTTGGATTTGAGTAAGAATGCGATGTACCACTCTCGTACAAAGCATATTGATGTCAGATATCATTGGTTGCGTCAAGCAGCGGGAGAACAACAATTTATGTTGGAAAAGATTCACACCGATAAAAATCCCGCGGATATGTTGACGAAAGTTGTAGCACGTGAAAAGCTTCAACTTTGTGCCGAGTTGATCGGCATGGATCGCAAGTGAATGAATTGCGAGAATATCTCCCTTTGGCTGGAGGGGGAGAATTGTTGGCCCCACCACGTGTGGGTTATGTCCAGCCAAAGACAATTGCTACAAGCAATTGCCAAAGTTTCAACTATGCAGTAAATGTATGATGTAAAATCTTCTTCTATAGTGAGGCTATGTTGTAGCTTGCGGTGCTGATATCTTTGAAAACTAAATGTGATGCAGATTTCACATTTGGCTTGCAGTATCATTTGACAAAGGAGAATTGAATTCACATAGCCACATTTCATGTATAAATAGAGGCCTTGGCATGTGAAGAAAATCATCCGAAGCTCAAAGAAAATACAAGCTTCAGTATTGAAGCAGAAGTGAAAATACAAAGCTTCTGTGTGTGTAGAAGTGTGTGAGAGGAAAAATAGAGTGTTGAGTAAATCCAGAGAGTGTGGGAAAAATACACCGGGTGGGTATCATCTCTATAACTTCTAGGTGCTATAAAATAATAGCATTAGAGTAAAAGTAGGTCTCACGGGAAACACTATATTGTATCTCTTGTGTGTGTGAGAGAGTGGAGAGAATATTGTAATATTCTTTAATATAGTGGAATATTTTTCGGAGTTTGTCCCGTGGTTTTTCCCTCGGTATTAGAGGGTTTTCCACGTTAAATATTGGTGTTCATTTTTTTATCGCTACCGCTGCGCTGCAAGATCCAGTTTCTTTTGAATTTTGGAATTTTAATTTACACTTGCGTTAAGCTCGTCGAGCCCAACAGGAAGTAGTATATAACTACGAATATTCTTGTGTTCGACCTATGTGGAATTTTCTCTACACTTTGTATGCGTTATGTGACTTTTCTTTCAGTATGTGGTAGTGATGCCAAATAACTTGATCTCTTTCTTCTCTATGTTTTATCTTTCGTGGGGGCTAAGGAATGAGGTAAACAAAACGATGACATTGATTTGATATTCCATACTGTGAGTCAAGAAAATAGTCTAGATCACCTCTTGTTTGTGTTTTTTATTCTTTTCAAACAAAACAAAAAAAGATAATTATCCATAATTACAAATACTCCTCGGATTAGGCGCGTTCCACTATCGAACTCATGTGGTGTTTGGTGCCAACACGACGCCAACACATATAATTAGAATGAAGGGTTAATAGTGTTTTACCTCCTGTAATATAGGTCATTTCCAGTTTTCTCCCCTGTAAATTTTTTTTTTTGCATTCCATCCTTATAATTTGAAGATTTTTTGGTTTTAGACCTTCATCAAAAATTTTGCCCCCTGTAATTTGAGCAAATTTCGGTTTACCCCCCTATTAATTTGAGAAAATTTCGATTTACCCCCTGTCATATCATCGATTTTGTATGGTCAAAATTTATGAAGGTCCAAAACCAAAAAACTTCAAATTACAAAGACGGAATCCAAAAAGAAAATTTTACAGGGAGAAAACCGGAAATGACATATATTACATTGGGTAAAACACTATTAACCCTATAATAAATTATGTGATTTTATCAAATTATTAACAATGTCGACGTGTCAGTATCCGTGTTTGTATCTATGCTTCATGACAGATTATCAAAATCACTACTATCCTGTATGGAACAAAAAAAAACACTCACCTTTACAATGAAACGATGTAATAATACAATAAATCATCACGTCTCTTATATGCTATTCTAGTCGGTCACTTGTCCTAGAAGGATATCATTCCCTTGTGGCCGATGGGATCATGGCTTTGCCCCCTCTCCATTAAGAAAGCTACTTTTGTCCATTATGGTTATTAAAAGCTCTTCGAAAACTAATTTAGATCATCTTATATAGATAGATATGTAAAAATCCTGAAAATATTGATGTGAATATACACACACTAAACAAATGAAAACTTTGGTTAAACAGCACATGACTAGTCCATCCTGCAATGATTATAACACTCTTTCATGTTTCAAAATATCCTTCTCTTTGAAAAAAATCTTAACTCATATATGGCCATGTTGCATGTGTTTGTTTTAGGTTGCAATCTTGGATCTTATTATTCTATATTAATTGTTGCATGCTCTTATTTTTTTTCTTTTTTCTAAAAAATAACATTGTAATGTCTTGTTATGAAAACAAGAACAATGTATTGCTCCTAAATGTATTATTTATTCAATATTTGTTTAGAAGGAAAAAGAACGTACACATGCACATTCACTCCCAAAGAGTCACATAGAGGACTAAGTATCAACCGAGGAAATAAATTTCTTAACGTAATCAAGTAATGCTTGTGCCTTAGCAGGATCAAAGAGTTCCACAGCATGAAACCCATCCTCACAAAAAACAGACTCCACGTGCACCCCACGTGCCTCCAAAATCTTCACTAGCTCCTTTTGCCTATCCACCAAGGGATCCCCACCGTAGCCGTTAACAAAGCACCTCGGCAGCCGTCCGATCTTCTCACCATGTATCACATCCGAAACTTTTGGATTACAATACACGTGATCCCGATCTGTACCCTCAGGCAAAGATAGGGCCCACATGAGATCACTTGCTGATAAGGGTAGTATATTATCGTTAATGAAACGAAGCTCAGATTTTGTTCTCTGAACCCCACCAAAAAACGGAGCATTCATTATAAGCCCTTGGATCTTAAGAGGAGAGAGATCGAGGTCAAGAGCACGTAGACCTGCGAAGTACGCTATGTTACCTCCTGCACTACTTCCCATCAAGAAGCAGTTATCAAAGTCCACGTTGTCTCTGATCCATGGATCAGAGACACTTGGATTTTGTGCTTGGGCTCTGAGCCAGAACAATGAATCAATAGCGTCATCATAGGCAGCAGGGAGACGGTGCTCTGGAGTGAGACGATGAGCAACTGAGGCTACAACAATCGGTATTTGGGCGGCGAATGTGGAGCAACATTGGTGGAAGGAGATGGATGAAGGATGGTAGCGGAAGAAACCACCACCATGGAAGTAGAGAATGAGAGGGAGCTTAGCCGCGGAAGAAGGTGGTGGAGGGTTTGGGAGGAAGATGCGGATGGAGGTGTTTGTGGTTGTGTTTAGGATAATATCTTTAGATAGAACGGTTTGATTGGGATCGGAGGATGGTGGCACGGTAGGGACGTTGTCGTTTCTTGTGAGGGAACCATCAGGGTTGAGTTTGATTTCGAGGAATTCATAGGGATCGATGGTGGAGTTTGGTTTGGAAGGTGATGATTCTGCCATTGTGTGGTTTAAAGTTTTAAGAACATAGGAAGGATAATTTAGATTCAATTCAATTATATAACATGGAAATGTTGTACGTTTAACCACTTTGAGAATGGTCCCTTTAATTTATATATTTTCGGTTCATTGATGGTTTTAAATTATGATTATGATGGACACTACTTTTGCTTTACTATGCATGGTCCCAAGTCCATATAAAAGAGAGTTGTGTTAACACTTGACAATCAACTTAAAACTATTTTGAATCTCTACACTTAGGTAGCATGGTGAAGCAAAACATTTTCACCATGGTGATGAAGTGAACAATGAGCGGTGAATATGAAGTGTTATAATTGAATGGTTGAGATTGATGACTTGCTACCTGTAAAACAAAATCACTTAGTTGTAACATTTTTTTTTTTTTTTTAAGGAACTTAGTTGTAACATATCAACTATCAAGTTACAATTGCATTTGTTTTATTGTATTATTTGTTGTAATGAAATAAACAAACTGCCCACATCTATTAAAAACAACCGGTGTCCACATAAATAAATATTATTATTAACATTATATACGTGTCTTTATAAACAAACATTGCTTTGACTTCAATTTTGTGATTTATTTATACGTTTTTTTAAGAAATTTTATTTATACGTTTTAAATCCTTATTTATAATCATTAAATTTTGTTTTAGTTTTTTTTTTTTTTTTTTGTGGTGGTCGGGGTTTAAATTTCGAACCTTGTATATATTATGCATTGTCCCTATCAGTTGAGTTAAGTTTACGAGAAAATAATTTGTTATTTGTTTTAGGGGAAAGTTAAAGGTAAAGAATGACAAAAAAGGTAACATCACAATTTAATTTGATTATTTAATTTATTAACGAAATATTATATTTTAAAGAGCATAATTATATAAAGGGTTAGACTTTGTAGGTAGTTTTAAATTTGATTATCCATTTTTTCATTTTTCACAATTTTAGTCCTTCCATTAGGGTTAGGCTTTGTGGATGGTTTCAGTTGTGATTATTCATTTTCTCATTTCCAACAATTTTTGTGTAGACTTTGTTTTTTGTCTTTCCTGATCTATTTAAAAGTCTGACATGACCTGAAAACCTATATACAAACCTACTTCACATTAAAGTCATTAAATAATTCATTTTATCTACTTCTAAATATACTAAATCGGCATCAAAGGTCATTCCAATGTAAGACTTATCTATCACAAGGCCTTAAAAGCTTATTTCACTATAAGGCCTTAAAGCCTATTTAAAAAGTCTATTATTTGAATTGTTTCTTGATTTTTATGTTTAATATAAATTATATTTTAATATAAATAAAAAATAAGTTTTAATAATATGCATAAACAAGCCGACCTATCAGGCTTTGTATGCTTTTTTGGAAGTCTAAGGTTGGTTTATTTACTTAAATAAGTTTTTTCAAAAGTTTAACCCTAGCCTTTTTAATAAACAGGTCAGGCAGTAGGCTGGCCTAGTATATTCCCAACCCTCCTAGTAATGGAATTTAATTATGTTAATGTAAGCAGTCTTGAATAACAGATTGTCTTAAATAATTTTAAATGGTTGCATAATTAATAATTGGTGAACAATTGCCCACGGTATCGGTGTGTTTGATGAAGAAGGAAAAGAAGATATGGATACTTACAAGAAAATTAGAAAATTGACGTTTGATGATATAAGAGGACTGAGGTTTGATTCAGAGGAAAAAGAAACACAATATTATGACATCTATGAAGAATTTCATGGGTTCGTGATAAGAAAAGATGATGTAAACAAAGATTCTGATGGGAATATAGTTGCTTGTCGATTAATATGTAATAGAGAGGGTGAGAGTAAAAATAAGAAGAAACAATCAAGATATTAATTTGAGGCTGATCACTCAAACTAAGTGTCCTGCAAGGCTTCGAGTAGTTTTAAATGTTGATATTGATAAGTGGAGAGTTTTTGTAATCAAGCCAACACATTATGATTCTTAAGTATCGTCGATCAAGTGAATCTGAATATGCCCTTGATGATGGCCTTCACACATACACGGTATTAGAACATGTCAAATTTTGGGTTTTATGCTGGCTAAATAGGTGGTCATGAGGGTCTGGGATTTTGCAAGAAGGACCTATATAACTACTTAAAGAATGAAGTAAGGGTGAAAATAAAAGGTGGTTATTTGTAATCTAAAGTTGATAATGATCCAATGTTCTTTTCGAAGTTCATCACAAAAGACGAAGTTTAGAAAATCTATTTTGGTCAGATTCAACAAGTCAGATCGACTAAGTGTTTTGGAGATGTGATTGCATTTAACGCAACTTATAGGAAAAACATATATAACAAGTCTCTTGTTATTTTTTCAGGGTGTAACCATCATGGAGAAATTACAATTTTTTTTTTGGGCTTTAGTTTATGATGAAACAACTAAAACATACAAGGGGATTTAAATACACTTTTAGAAGCAATGTATCATAAATAGTCGAAAAGAGTGTTAGTGATGGAGGTCTTGCAATGAGAGAAGTTATCAAAGAGGTAAACAAACACACAAGTAAGGTTCAATTTCAACAACTAGGTTGAAACTTAAAAGAAAAATGATTGCAAAATCCTACAAAACGTATGATATAAAATTTAGCCAGTTTCATTTGCAGTGTTTGACCTTCCTTGATTGTTTTGTAACGACCAAAGTTGTCTCATTTATATATTATTAAGATTTAAGAAAGAAGGAAATAAATGATACTGTCTCATTTATATATTGTTAAGATTTAAATAATATAAAAAAATTAATAAAATATTTTAAATGAGACAACTTTGGTCGTTGCAAAACCATCAGGGAGGGTTGAACAGTGCAATTGAAATTGTCTAAATTTTATATCGTATGTTTTGTCGGATTTCGAAATCATTTTCTTTTTAAGTTCCACTAGTTGTTGACATTGAACCTTATTTGTTTGTTTGTTTGTTTACCTCTTTGATAACTTCTCTCATTGTAAGATATCCATCACTTACACACTCCTTTAGACCGTTTATGATATATTTCTTCTACGAGTGTATTTAAAACCCCTTGCATGTCTCGGTTGTTTTATCAGAAACTAAAGCAAAAAAAACATATTTGTAATTTCTCCATGATTGTTACACCCAGAAAAAATAACAAGAGGCTTGTTATATTTGTTATTCCTATAAGTTGCGTCAATGCAACCACATTCCTAAAAACACTCGTAGTCGATCTGATTGGTTGAATCCGAACAAAAAGATTTTTTAAATGTCCTTCGTCTATTGTGGTGAACTTCGAAAAGAACATTGGATCATTATCTGTGTTAGCCTGCAAATAACTCAACGCAACAAAATCATCCCCACCTTTTATTGGGAAAAACCCAAGTACCACATCAGATAGATGAGACTCATGATGAGAGTTTATAAAAAGGAGGTACTACTCACTTTGCAAGTCGGTTTTGTAATGATAAATTAAACTCTAAATTTCAACATGGTATCAGAGCTTGTCGAATTCAATAACCATCTACCGGTTCACGCACCAATCCAAATTAGTTTGTGGTATTTTTGCTAAAAATGGCATGAGTGGTATTTTTTTTTGACAAAAAAGGAATTAGGCACCAGCGACTCGGCGGTGTAAGAGAAAGTTTCAAAGCTCAAAGAAATTAGTTGAGTCCAAACTCCAAAGTATATTAGCTTAAACTTACATATTCTAACCTAATAAAAATATTTAACTTAGTAGAGATTTAAATAGGTAACGTCGAATTAGGCTTTGTAAAAGTTAAGTCTAAACTGTCAAAAAACTTAAGCCTATTTCTGGCATGTAGGGATTGAAATAGGTCATGCCGAATTAGGTTTTATAAGACTTAAGTCAAAATTGTCAAAAAACTTAAGGTCTAATTATGGCATGCGATCTGTCATATGGTTATTTTTTAGGTTTGAGTCTGACCTTTTGAACGCATGATATGATTTGTTACTCTTTTTAAAAGTTTATTTCATATGAACATATTTACATAAGTAATGTGATCATTGAGCTTAAACTCTCTTTTGATGTTTAACATGAATTTTTATAGAATTTAACCATATATTATAATATATTTAAAATCAAGTTTATAATAATACATTTAAAAATGCAAAAAAATAATGTATACTAATAAATTTAAATTACCGAAAATATTAACAAATATATAATTATACAAAATCCAAAATATAATATATTATAATAATATTAGTAACAAATAATATTATTCGTTTAGTAAAAAAAAAAAAACTATTATTCGTATGTACTTAAGCAGGTCAGCCTGATAAGCCTAAAAGATTTTTCTTATGGCTGTGACCTAACATTTTTAGCAAAAAGGCCTTTAAAAGTCTTAGTCTTATCAAGAAAAAAGTCTGACCCGATATGTCTGAAGTTAGACCTTAAGCCATTGTAGGTCAACCTAACTTATTCACGTCCCTATTTATTAGTAAGATATTTTGGCATTCAAATAAATCAACACAACCATTTTTATGCATATTCTAAATTTACATGTATATATATAATTAAACATTTTTTTCACAATATATAATAAGTATTTATTTATAACTTTTTTTTTGAAAGAAGTATTTATTTATAACTAAATACTAATGTAACATCCGGATTTTGATCCAAGATATTACATCTATTTCTTTCTTTTTAGAAAAATATTTCTTTCTTGTTAGAAAAATATGATTCTTTTTTTCTTTCAATAGTCATTAAAAATAAATTCCTAACTAAAACTTGGACATAAATTCTTAAAATAGTTTAATTGAACTTATTAAAATAAACAACCCTCAAAATATAAAAATTAACAATCCATTCAAAAACTTAACTTTGTTCCTCGTACGCGCTACAATCAAAACATCAAGCATACATCATAAAATCAATAATAATTTAAAACATCAAATAAGAATATACAACATCAAGGAATTGTGCTAAGACAATTATTTTTAGTTTAAATATCCATCACCAGACATGAAAATTAACTTTAATGCAAATGAAAATGCATGAGATGTAACTAGACAATGTTTCGAAATAGCCCAATTTGACACCAATAACACAACCATATGTAACAATATGCATATGCGTGCCCTCTTATCAAATTTTAGTCAGCCTTAAACCACATAATTTAGCAATTCCATATATTCACTAAAATTAATAAACTTCTGCACAACTTTTAAATCACATACATACTGAATGATCAATTTAACTCAGCAACATTTCTCATTTTCACAAATCAAATCAACTCATCAATCATCAAAATTCACATATTTATCAAATCACATGTTTTAACAAAATTGCAATAATTAATTCTTATATTTATCAATCACAGAAATAAAAATAAAAATAAAACCTAGTAAATCTGTTCACTCATCCAATTAATTCAAGAAATAAGACCAGAGCCCTTCCTAGGAGAATAAACTCTAAATCCATACACATTATTCTTTGCTCCTCCATTCCAATCGACCAGGACAAAGAAAAGAAAATATGCTTCTCAAATTTCAGGACGGTGTTGACTAAATGAATTATAAGTTGAAAATAATAATAATAATTTGAAAACCGACTCTTAGATGAATTGAGAGGGTTTGTTTACTTTTGTTGTAAACTGTGATACATGGAATGTGAGAGATTGATACCTAGATACTAAGGAAAAATTAGGTTAGAATATAAGTAAATTTATGAATACATGAGTCATGCAAGAAAGGTATGGATGAAGATTAGTTTATTCCTCCTAAACTGAAGATTAGTTCTTCACAACACATCTTGGAATTGTTTGCTACAGTTTGTGGGTTTGATTGCCAGGGGAGAAGTGAGAATAGAGAAGTTCACTGTCATCTGGTATGCTTGCATTTGGGTTTTGTGGAAGGGTTGTAATGAGGAAACATTCAAAGACAAAAATGGATCCGTGTTGACATGGAAACAGTTAAATAGTAAGTTGAAGGCATTTATATATCTTTCAATCAATAAAATTTAGATCATTTGGCTTGCTTAGGAATCAAGAATACTTAAGGTACACCAAGAAGGAGATTGAATTTTGGCAGAGATAGCTTGTCCATCTTCAGATGCATTCTCTGTTGTTTTTTGTCGAATTCGAACTCTGACTCATGCATATATTCATATATTATACAATATTCAATCTGCACCATTGGCTGGGTTTGAATTTTGAATTCGGAGTTGTTTAGCTGAGCTTTCTGTGCGCTTCATGTGTACAGGTAGTAGCTGAATCAACAAAAACTCTAGGTTCCTAACTTGTCATTGCATCACTCCAAAGATAAACAATATACATGCATTTACATATTGATCCTCTCATTAGAATATGCATTTCTATGTTGTGATTAGAAATTCATTTTTATTTGGTGTCCGGAATTCGAACTCTGACTCATGGATATATTATACAATATTCCGACCAACTGATCTAAACTTACGTGGAGATTTAATCTTGTTACTCTAATCAAAGAAAATACTATGTTCATTGTGTAAACAGATGCCTAACCCAATCCCATTATTTGTGAATGCTGCATATATAATTGAATCATATCGAGTAATTTTTCTTCTACTAAACAACAATGTAATGCCATAATTTTATTATTTATTAAATAAACATTGTTTTCTCTAAAAAAAAAAAAAAACATTGTTTATAAGGGAAAAAGAAAAACACATGCTACCACAAAGTGTCACATAGAGGATTGAGGAGCAACAGAAACAGCAGAGAGTATAAATTTCTTAACATTTTCAAGCAAAACTTGTGCCTTAGAACGATCAAAGATTTCCACAGCATGATACCCATCCTCATCAAAACAGGACTCCACGTGCACCCCACGTGCCGCCAAAATCTTCGCCAGCTCCTTCTGCTTATCCACCAATGGATCTCCACCGTAGCCATTAACAAAGCACCTTGGCAACCGTCCAATCTTTTCACCGTATACGTGATCCAAAGTTGTTGGATTGCAATACTCGTGGTCCCTGTCTTTGCCCTCGGGCAAACATAGGAACCACATGAGGTCACCTGCTGGTAATGGTAATATACGATCGTTGACCAAACGAAGCTCAGATTCCGTTCTCTGGACCCCACTAAAAAATGGATATTTCATTATGATCCCTCGGATTTTAATGTGAGAGAGATCAAGGTCGAGAGCACGTAGACCTGCGAAATAGGCTATGTTACCTCCGGCACTGTCTCCCATCAAGAAGCATTTATCAAAGTCCACGTGGTCTCTGATCCATGGATCAGATTCTGTTGGATTTTGAGCTTGGGATTTGAGCCAGAGAAGAGAATCAACTGCATCATCGTAGGCTGCTGGGAGGCGATGCTCAGGCGAGAGACGATAATCAACGGAGGCAACAATGGCAGGAATTTGAGCAGCTAATGTAGAGCAGGGGTGGTGGAAAATGAGCGAGGAAGGGTGGTAGAGGATGAAACCACCACCATGGAAGTAGAGAATAATGGGGAGTTTGGCAGCAGAGGAAGACGGTGGAGGGTTCGGGAGGAAGAGACGAATGGAGGTTTTCGCAGCGGCGTTTAAGGGAATGTCTTTAGAGAGAGCCGGTTGCAGTGGCGAATTAGTGGGATCGGAGGATGATGGCACGGTGGGCACAATGTAGTTTCTTGTTAGTGAACCATCAGAGTTGAGTTTGATTTTGAGGAATTCATAGGGATCCATAGTGGAGTTTTGTTTGGAATTAGGTGAATTTGGTTATGCCATTGTTGTTGAAATGAGAAGAGATAAAAGGTTAATTCAGAGTCAATGATGCAACATGGAATTGTTGTACGGTTAACTACTTTGAGAGTGTCCTTAAATTTCTCTACGTTTGGCTTTCATTCATGCTTGTTAATTGTGACCACACTTTGGCATAGATATTTTGCACGCAGTAATGTGTGGTGATATTTTATTTTCGACAAAACAAACTTGGGGCAATTTGTGGTGATTATTAAAGGTAATACATTGGAGAAAATCATATATTTATGGTCACAATCACAAATCAATATCATTTACTAACTCTCACGATATGCTATGTTGCGGTTAATAAATCACGCAACTACACATCGGTGTTCGATCAAGATCGGATAGTCAGGATTTATGTTCGGTGTTTTAAGATGATATATATATATATATATATATATATATATATATATATATATATATAGTAAAAATCTGATATGATTTCTATTTTTTTGGACCATCTGATCAAGATCAAACAGTCTGTAATTGTATAGATGCGTAAAAAAAGCGATTGTAGGGAATTGTAATTTCTATTTTCTTCTAATTTTGGAAGAAAAACAATAGTGAAAGAGATAGTAAAAGATGAATGATATTTTGACATCCAATTTTCAACAACTTTTTGGGACAACTTTTTTTCTCTATTTTTATTGAACAATGACAATAGAGAGAGAGAGAGAGAGAGAGAGAGAGAGGGAATAAAAGTATAATGAAAGTATGAAAGTATAATGAGAGTATGAAAAAAGTTGTCCCTAAAAATTATTGAAAATTGGATGTCAAAATATCATTCTTCATAGTAAAAGGACAATGAAAGTATCACATAGAATTGTCAAAAATTATCAATTTTTATCATTACTCTAAAAAGAAAGTTCATTTAGTGAACCCTAGGGACAACTTAAATTCAATTTTTAGCTAAAACATTGAACGTGGTTTGGACCCTAAATATTCAGCTTTCAACCATCAATAATAATACTAAAGCTTAATTTTTTCACATAATTTTGCAAATTTTCCTCTACATGCTGAAAAATACGCATGTTTTTTCCTTTCCAAATAATTCACACACAAAAGACTTAAATAATCTTCGGAGGCAAAATAATTCACACATAAGAGATTTGAATAATCTTCAGAGCCAATCCAGCTTGCTTTGAGAAGTCACCTAAACAACAAGTTCTTTTAGATATCGATAGCCTTTTAAATAACAAGTTCTTTTATTATTTCACTTTTTTTAACGAATTATTTCACTTATTTAGACATTGATTCTTTTGAAAGGTTGTAGGCAGATGTTTTATTAAAAGGGTTTTCTTTTCTGGTGTTAATATTTTGATTCTTAAGGAAAAAGTTTCGAATTCTCCTATAAACGATTTGACTTAAAAGAAAATTATTAACCACTTGAGTCTAATCACTTCGTTAACAGTGTAATTATATGTTTTTTTAAGGAAGTGTAATTATATGTTATTAGCTATATATAGTTGACATTTCTTTGTCAAAAAAATGAAAAATAAGTACCGTTAACATTTCATCGAAATCATTAATTAACCAGGAGGATATTGTTGAGCAGGAGTGGGTCAGACATCCTCCCGATCCATTGCATGTCATCAACAGCATGAAAGTCAGAGTGGAGCATGTGATGGGGATTTCAGAGGTGGCTTCAAATCACTCTTTTTCAACATTTTGGAGGGCCTCCGGTCTGATTATTCCGTGTTTGACGAGGTGACAGTTTCACGACGGAGGAGGAGTAGGAGTTCGCGGGAGTAGCAACAGTAGAGTCTTTTTTATATTTGTAGTATTTTTATGACATTTTGTCGGATTTGAATGTAATATATTTACATTTGAGCGTTTGCGCTTATTTATGACATTTTCGTTGATATTGCGTATCGAAATTATGAATGAATGAATGCATGATTTAATGAATGTTCTCTAAATTGTGAGTTTTGGTTGAATGAATTAATGGTTGTACCTATGTATGAATGAAGAAACGAAGGAAATCAGGGAACAAGGCACTACTGCCTGTTCTGGCTCGAGCACAGAAGCTGTGTGAGTTAACTCACGCTGAGATCAACACTAGAGTCACGCATAATTTTGCACTAACGTGAGTTAACTCGCGTAGGGGTAAAATTGTCATTTCAATTGGGAATGAGCAAAAACTGTTAGGTAAAGAGCATAATTCTTTTTGGGGTTATGTTTCAGACCGGCATAAAGCCCAATGTGAATGGTCCAATAAAGCCAAAGCCCATATTCCTCAAGAGAAAGCATTGTGATGGTGCACTCGAAACCCTATGTGTATCACCGCACATGAGCGCGTCAGAATCAATCCTAGCCCTCAGAGTCATCTATAACAGTCTCGAGGATTTACACTGCAAAATTATGTTGCATTATCAACCTTCTCGGGTATATAAGCGTGACTCGACGTCGCTCAACGTACACTTTCGTTCACCCAATTTTCTCTCACAATTGAGCGTCGGAATTTTAATGTGTCAGCAGGCACCATTTTTTCTGACGACGAGGCTTGTTCTCCTCCACGCTGGAGCACCGTGACAACAACAACTGCGATTTCCGATGAACCAGCGCTACATTCCTCTGATCTTATTATGATTTAAACAAATGTCATAGTTTGTTAAATGACTCATCCAACCATCATATCGTGTCTTATTTTTGAATATGCATTGCAACCACTAATACATATCACTTGTATATATGTGGACCACTTTCGTAGTTATTCAATTTATTTCACTCACCAACCAAACTCCAAACTGTATTGCAAATTTAAGCTATTCACAGCAACCTATCATATCATCTCATATTATGATGCCACCAAGACACCAACTAATATAGATGTTTTGGCAGAAAAAGATTAAAAAGCAACCAATTCATCACACATTATTTGATCCTAACGCATCACGAGAGGACGGGCAAAAAATATAAAAACGACACACGAGCATGGAATTTATCAACTTTCAACCAAGTACATTGTTGACAATTTCCATCACTTACATAGTTCCATTTATTTGATGGTTTTACCTCACTTATGTGAGCTTTTTATTGGATGGTGATCACTTGAAATCTTCACTATTAGATTCTCTCATCTTTGTGACTTTGACTTTATACACTAGAGATGAATGAGTAGTTGAGATTCTGCTGCATAATTATTTAGTCGTAGGGGATTCTTCCTGTTTTAGAGCTATTTTTGATACTTAATATAATAAAAATTGCACATGTGAAGTCTTTCCTTGATTTATTTACTTTAAAGTTTCACATGATTGTACATCTCACCTTGTCCTTGGCCATGTAGACAATCTTCATTTCCGTTTTAATACCTTTTATTTTTCACTCATTCTGGTATCTGCATTGCTAAAGCTTTGTTTGGATAGAATGGAAAAGTTTAAGGAAAGAAAGTGTAAGGAATGATTGTTAGAGGAAAGAAAGTGAATAGAAAGAGAGTAGAAAGTGAGATGATTTTTTAGTTGTTTGGTATCAATGAAAGTGCAAGGAAAGAAAGATTTATATTTAATAAAATGACTAATATATCCTTACAAAAAGGTTATAGAACACAACGTCAAAATTTACTTTCAATATTTATATTCTAATTTTTTGTTTAATATATTTTAATATCACGTTGAAAAGGATTTATAGTTTTATATATATATATATATATATATATATATATATATATATATATATATATGTATGTGTGTGTGTGTGTTAAGAATACATTTACATTTTTTTTGAGGGAAGAAGAATACGTTTAAATAATAGACAGCAAAGCGCACCAACATCCAAAAAAGAAGTAGAAAAAAAAATTAGCTTAAATTTTGTTGATTAGATTGAACAAGAGAGTGATGGTTTTTTATGTAATTTTGCTCAAAATAGTGTCTTCCCAATGCTTTCCGTCCATAATAGAGTGGAAACATTTTTTGTATGAGGCCCAGCTATCAGAATCCCTCCTCCCCATTTTAAAGTTGTTCCAAACTATGGAAATAATCTCATTCCTTCTACTTTCTATCCTACCTCAATCTTTCCTTTCACTTTCACCCAAAACAAACAAGCCCTAAGTGATGATGTTCAAAACCAACAAATGTGACACCTACGTATGAATTAATAGTATATATTTTTTTTTTCTTAAAATTTGATATCTGACCCAAAAACTAAATCCGATGGGTTCAATCTTGTCGTCCACTTATGAAAGCTTCATCTAAAATATGCTCTATATTAATTCACCAAGATTAGCATAAGGAAAAATCAAACATGAAACTTTGAGAGGAGTGCACTCCAAAATCACAATTTAATTGAAAATTTACCTTAACTTTTTCATCTTTACATTAAATTTTTACCTGATGTATTATATCATATTTGAAATAGGCCTTGTCTAATGTGCACGCGTGAATGTCTTAATGTTATGCACAAATTTGATTTTTAACACTAGATCAATAAATCTTATTATATCTCTTTTAATCTAAAAGTGAGCCTTATTGATTCAAGAGTGAATACAATTTTGCAGTATATAATTATCTCACTTATGTACAAGAAAATTGACGTAAAAAATGTAGTATTTAATTATCACCGATTCAATTAAGATTCTACTATGGTAAAACCATTAATCTATTATAGTAGTATATTTTATGGCACAATCACTGATCTATTTTTTAGAATATTGACTCTTGACATTTTAAGGATAAAAAAGAAATTCTATTTGCGAACAATCAAAGAGTAGCCCACTTTTGCAGTGGAGCCAAACATGAAGTAACATCACTGATAAATTTTGTCTGTTATGTTTGGATTGGATTGGATTGCATTGGCTCCCAAAATGCTAATTTTGCAACAGTCAACTGAAGATGAATCAAAATAGTTGCAATTTAACAGGTATGTGAGCATTTTCATTCCTATCTAATAGTAGTACTAAATTATTAACTGTGCTTCTCCTTTGATAACATGGTTTTGTCAAAAATGAAGCACAGAATTTCAAACTCAACTTTATGTCAATAAATATCTAAACCACCTTAGCCGTGTGAATCTGGTTAAAACAGAGTGAAAGTCTTGTGACCTGATAACTACAAGTAACCAGTAACAATATAAATGGCTATTTAATTTGTTAATATATGGATCAACATCAGTCAGAAATTCAATAAATCAGCATGGAAAACACGAATTGCTTAGTACCAAATCAAAAGCATAAACAAGATCCATGTACATATTTTGAATCAAAATGACACCATAATTTTATTGAAAGTGTGAGACTGATTCTTCAACTTTTTTTGGTAACAAGACTGATTCTTTAATTGCCAATACTAAGCTAAAAAGTATATCATTTCAACGAATTATGTGTTATAGTTGGCTAATCAAAGAGTCAGCAACTTCTTCAGAACAGAGTTTAGTAAATGCACAAATAAACAGAATACTGCTGATTATGAGCAACAAAAATTGGACACTCTGCTTCTAATAAAGAACCAACTGTTATCAATTTATCAGTTTATTTGGTTACTCAGATGAATAGTAATAGCTTAGAAGAAAAAAAAATAAAGTTCATCAGTGAAAGAAAAAGGAGAAAAAAAAAAACTTGTAGTAGGTCCAAGCACTAATGATAAAATGATGGTATAATTCTCTCAATTTCCAGGACAGTGGATCTCCACTGAGTCTACAGTAACCTCATAATTACTTGTAAAAGACAAGAATGGGGCCTGAATATGTTCCCTTCAACTGAAACTCATACTACAAAACACAGCACATTCTAATCTAAGATTCTAAACAAAACTTTAAAAAGTGAGAACAACCAAAAAGATACATATAAATCTTTGCCTAATAAGATTCGGACACTATAACAACTACAACAAACAACTATGCTTTATCCCATTAAGATAAAATATCATGGTGGGTTGGACAAAAACACGGTGGCACCATGATTTTATTGAAGGTTTTGCAAAATCACCGTAATTTTGAAAAACTCACTGCAATACCATACCAACACTATGTAGGGTCGGCTAAATGGATCAAACGACGCTATTCAGCACTAAGATAGTAAAAAACTGACTCTTACAGTTATAATCAGATTAAGAAGGCACTAATAAGCAAATATATACTTTCATGAAAAAGGGACAAAATCAAAAGTAAAAGAAATGTTCCATCAACTTTAAAATGACCCGGAATTTCCTGAAATTCAACAAATCATGAGCTCAAAAAGTTCTTTCAGATTAAAAACAATAAATAGGTCAGAATGAATGAATAGTCATATTAAAAAGAGGGGGTGAGAAGATAAAACCACATAAAGGTAAGAAATGGATTTATGCAAGGCTTGTAACTCACTAGTCACTATTTTTCTCACATTTTTTTCAGCATTAGTTTCTACAAATGGTGAATAAAATTAGAGTTGACCTAAAATAAATAAACACTTACAAGTTAATGATAATGATTACAATAAAACTCACTCACTAAGCAAAACTCACCTAGCTTTTTTTCTTGATTTGAAAGGGAAATTTGAGGGTGGTGAAGGTGAGAATTCAAAGGGCAAGTGAGGTGGGTCAGCTTCACCAGAAAGCATCCCTACAATCTCCTTCATGGAAGGCCTTTTCCCAGGAGATCTCTGCAAACATAGCAATGCAATGGTGATACATAGCAATGCTTGTTCTTTATCCAAAGAATGTATAGAACTATCAACAAGATCCAAGAGTTTTCCATTATGAGCAAGTTGTCTAGCCCATGAAATTAGATTTGCTCTCTCGAATTCTGAAATCGGTGATGCTGTTACTTGTAATGGTCTTCTTCCAGCAACCAGAACCAAAAGCAGAACACCGAAACTATACACATCACATTTCTCGGATAATTGACCACCACCACCGTATTCAGGAGCAATGTAACAAACAGTTCCTCTCATACTCGGTGTGCTACTTATTCCACCACTCTTCGGTATATCACCATTACCCCAATCTTGACTATTTCTCCTTCCGTTAGTCCTAAGCTCGCCGCTTAAACCATCCAACCACCAATCAATACTCCCTCTACTACTCTTACTTTTCCTCTTTTTCTTCTTCTCTACTGCTGCGCCGCCTACATCCTCGTCTCTCTGCCACCACGATTCCCCTCCATTGCCGCGACAATCAAGGCTTCTCTTTTTCTTCCTACTCTTCTTCGAAAGCTCTTCACAAAATTCCTCCTTCCACCATTCCCTTGGTTTTCTATTCTTCTTTCCTTTAACTTTCTCCTCATCAAGTGAAGCCCACCATTCCAATTTCTTCCTCTGCTTCTTCTTACCCTCCACCTTCGACTGCGCTGCCACCACATCACCACCACCACCGGAACAAATCGAAGAACCAGAACCAACCCACTCACTACTCTTAGGTCTCTCTTTCTTTATCTCACTCCCAATCCACTCCATCACATAATCCTTCACTCTCCCTGATTCAGATCCTCCCCCATTATTCTCCTGCTTCCACCACCAATCCCTCCCAGAACCACCACCACCACCACCACCCCTCTTCCTCTGATTCCCACTATCAATACTAAACTTATCAAAACACCCATCAGACACAACACTTGATTGCGAAACAACCGCCACCTCCGGTGAAGCATCAGAATCAACCAAAACCCTAACATTACAGCTCTCCGGCGACCGATCAATATCATTTCCAGCAGTAGTATTAGTAACACTAACAGCACTCTCAAATTCCTCAACAACAGAAACAGAACTACAATCCTCAACAACAAAATCATCTTTCTTTTTCTTCTTCTCATGATGATGATGATGATGATTAATTTCTTCAACCATCATTTCCATTCCAGAATCTTCCAAACACTTAACCCTAGCAAGACCAAAATCCCCAATCTTAGCTCTAAATTCACGATCCAAAAGAACATTACTAGGTTTAATATCACCATGAATCACAGGAGGATTACATTCATGATGAAGATACTCAAGTCCTTTCGCAACCGAAACAACCACATCGAACCGGTTCGACCAAACCATCAACTCATCACACCTCCGGTCTAAAAGCGCATCTTGAAGACTCCGGTTCGACATAAGCTCGTAAACCAAAACCAGCTTCCGACCGGACCGGTCCGAAGAGTAACCGAGAAGTGAGAGAATGAAAGGAGAACGAAGATTCGAGCATAAAGAGAGTTCGTTGTGAAACTCTCTTTCACCTTGAATCGAACCGGGCGAATCCATTACTTTCAAAGCGACGGTTTCGCCGGAGGGGAGTGTGGCTTTATGAACGGAACCGAAGCCGCCGTGGCCGAGGCGAGTGGAGGTGGAGAATGAGTTTGAAGCGCGGCGGAGGACGGAGTAGGAGAAGCGGCGGTGGTTTTGGTCCACGGGTGTTGTTCGGTTGTGTGAGAGTTTACGGTAGAGGAAGATAGTGAGGGAGATTATTGCGGCGGTGAGGAAGATGACGGCGGCGATGAGACCGCCGATTAGAAACTCACGGCGGTGGTGGTGGTGGTGGGGAGGTGTGATGGTTGCTATGGTTGGAAGTGGTTGTGGTGGCGGAGGACGGGATGGCATGATTGTAATAATGATGAGATAGAAATGTTAGAGTTAACCATTCATGAGAGAGAGAGAGAGAGTTGAATGAATCTATTGACTTGTGAGTAGTGTGAAGTGTAAGTAACAAGTAGTATTATATTGGTACTTGGTTTTTTGTGTTGTGGACAACCAATATTTAATAGATAAATGTAGAAAGAAATATACATGAAAATTGGATTGATGCTTTTATAGAACAAAATTAAATTATCTAAAGATTCTTTTTCTTTTACTTTTTGCCTTACTCAATAAAAAAAGGTTTTGTTAACGAGGATCTCAAAGAAACTCTATAAACATCTCAAATTTAGTAATTATTTTTTTTAAAAATCAACTATTATAATTTTCAATAGATTTAATACACAATTTTTCAATAAAAATTTATCATTTAAAGTACATAAAGAGTGTCTCGGAGACACTCGTTAACATTTTCCATAAAAAAAAATGTATTTGAAGTCTTGCAAACTTCTTTTTACTTTCAAAGATGCTAAAATAAAATATAATAACCAAGAAACTTAGTCCCTCTAGCACAAGAAGTGTCAAAAGATAATAAAGGAAAATTTAACTGTTGATACAATAAAAACCAAAGGAAAAACAACGGGAAAAATTGCGTGAACAGCATAAATATACCAAAACACAATTGAAAATAAAGAACAGCTCTCAAATACAAGAGGGGATTAAGCCACCATATATGTTAATTGAAAGCAAAATTATGATAATTTACCTTTGGTCACCAATAGTATTGTAGCTTAATTTTGTCTAAAAGGTTATGAATAGAGTCCCCTTGATGTAAAATTTTCCATCAACATTTTTAGTCCATGTAAAAATTTGATGTCAGCATTTTTTGTCCATAAAATGCTGCCACAGGGGCTAAAAATGTTATTTTATTTTATAGAGACTAAAAACAAAATTCTGAATATTTATAGGGACCTTTTCCTTAATTAATCCTTTTTCATATGGTATGTTTCTTTCAAAATAATCAGACTCTTAATTAATAATTGGGGTTCAAATTCAGACTCTTATTTGTATTTTTTTATGACTATTGTTATTTTAGCTACTCTATTTGTTGTCAATTATAAGTAAATTTTGATTTTTTTTTTTTATGTTCATTCAATTAATGATGTATGTGGTCCATAATATAAAACATATTCATCACTAATTGAATGAAATTTTAATTATTTTTCTATATTGACTATTGAGTAAAAAAATGATTTTCCTATGAAATTTGAAATGAATGAAATTTTGGGAAGTTTGCAGATATAGATATTTTTCAATGGGAAAGATTGGATGTGAAATTTTTTTATGTTCATTCAATAACGTTTTTAGTGGGATGGTCCAACTCTAAAATTCAAACCATTTGGTACTTCTTGTTTAGAGAGATACTTTCTCCGTTTCAAAATATAAGCAAAATTCATTTTTTAGGTTCATTTATTTAATGATGTATGTGGTCTATAATATGAATTTTGCTTATATTTTGAAACGGAAGAAATAATTATCTAATAACAATACCAAGAACTTGAAGATGATTTAAGGATTCAAATGAAGACTTCAATGTGATTTAAGGATTCAACAAGGTGTGATTCACGACTAACGATTTCAAGAGTCAAAGGTCAAACTAACATTCAAACATTTTTTTATGAGCATAAGTACTATTATTAGTGCAAAAATTGCATCATGCACTTAATTGTCTTAACTATCTGATCTAGAATTGACGGTTGGTGTCATTTTTAGAATTGTCTTAACTCTAATAATAAAAATAATAATAATGATAATAAAATTAAGGAGAATGTTAACCATTACTCTTGGGGCATTGGTTAAAGTACTAAAGTAAGTAAGTTTGCATCGAAAATTGGTGTAATCATTGCTAAGAAAAAATAAAGAATTGTATTTCCAACATAGTTTTTATTAATGGAATCCTTAATCATTGCTCTTAGACACTGGTTAGCAAAACCCTAAAATTAAAGTGACAAGGATATATGATATATGCTAACACGGCATCATGTGATATTTTTGTCTATGTTTTTAGTACTTTTCTTTGCATTTGAAGATAAATAAGATGAGAGTTAGAGGAGTTGTCAATGGTTTGAGGAAAATATTGTATTGTTTTCACTCGAGTCATCGTAATTCACTTTTATCCTAAATCATGTAACTCTATAGGTGTTTTGTAGTGAAGAATCATATAAATCGATAAACCAAGATATCACATGAAGAATCAAGGATATGAAGACTGAAGATCAATTGTTTTTGGAAGGTTTTTTAAGATAATACAAAGTGAAGAGAAATTCATTTCAAGTTCCCAAGTCTTTCAAACAGAAGAACGGTGGAAAACGGAACAAAAACGCAAGAATTTGCACTTGAAGGGTTGCCTCATGCGCTACTGCGCATGGGTAGCGCATGGGACAGTGTTTGCCACTGACTCGTGCGCATCCTACACCCCATGGATGCGTAGCTACACTTTTTTGCAGGTTAGAATCACTATTTAGTTATTTTCCCAGTTGAATCGGTGGAAACAACATAGTTTTTTTCTCTTAAATTTTAAGTAATCATATGCTATAAATAGAAACTCTTGGAGACATTCTTATTCATTCAGAAAGCTAACAATTCAAGACAAGAGTCAAACATCAGAGTCAAAGGCACAAGATCTTCATCATCATCTTGTTCTCTATAGGGTATGTTTTTCTAATGTTTTGTTATGATGTTTATTACCATGTGCAACTAAACCTCTTTGATTAGGATTCTAAAATGAATGCCTTCTTATTTGTTGGATTTCATTAATAAAGTTTGTATTCAATTATGCTTTTTTTGTGTCCGAAATTCTAAAATGAATGCCTTGAAAATTGTTCCTTATAAATTAGCAGGATTTAGATTTACAGTCCGAAATTCTTCTTCTGTTCATGTCAAATCTAATTGTTTATTTCTTAATTCTAGTTAATGAAATTATGTATGAAACCTCATGTTTTCTAATTCTTCCTCACGAGAACACCATAATTTTAACTAGGTTAACTTACCGCACATGTTGTCGTTAGGGTTAATAGGAGTTCTAAAACCAGTTTCTCAAATAAATCATAAGAAGACACCACATAACTGATGTTTTACTAAATTGAACGAAAACCAATGTGGAGACGATAAGCTTACTACTTTATTACTTGTTACGATTTAGTGCACTTGTCAATTTCGTCCATCAATATACATAACATTAGTAAGCAATAATATTAAAGTGATAAGGATAGATGATATACCTAACAGTGTTAAAAGATTGGATATTTAAATGATTATTTGATGATATAAATTACTACTCTATTCATATAATACTACAAATATATAGAATGCTGAGATATATCAAGCTTAGGCAATAAAGAGAGAAGAAATTATGATGATGGGTTTATATTTGTCAAAATGATGAATCCTTACATGAATCAAAGTGTAGTATTTATATTATTAAAATTACCACTATTACATGTACTTCTTCCGTCTGAGATTAACCGAGTTATTTGTTCATTTCACACATATTAAAAAAAAATGTATAAATGTTGGAAATAGAAAAATGGTTTTAAGTGCTCTTATTATCTATTAGTGCATTCTCAACTATCATAAATACAAAGTGGAATATATTGATTTTTTTTTTTGTATAAAACGTGATTCCTCCGCGCGCTACTGCGGAGACTAATCCCTCGAGCATTGTGGGACCCAAATGGGCGACAGGCTCTCCCTAAGAGTTTTAACGCTGCTGCATGCCCAATGCTGGATTCAAACCCATGACCTTGGTTAAGCTAGAAGAGACTAGTTCCATCTCATCTAAGCACTCTTGGGTATGAAATATATTGAATTGAGAGTGATATTAATTAGAGTTATAATTAGAAAAAAGTAATTAATATTGTATTAAAAAGTGAAATAGAAAGTTATTTTAAGACAATATTTTTTTACAAAAGACTCAGTTATTATGAGACGGGGAGAATATGAATTATTTTCTTTACAATTCTAAGTTGACACTTTGATAGATACATTACTATTATAAGTTGACATTATATATCTATATATATTTCAACATAAATAATAAGACATAATTTTAGAAGTAAATAATAGAAAAACCCATTTTGGGTTTGTCTAATATGTGTAATATTGCATATGTTAAAGCAACTATTATTAAAAAAGTTATTATTTAGTACAAAAAGTACAAGCTTCAATGTAACATTACAATTTTAAGCTTCTTAATATGTACAAATTTGCACATGATAGAAAAACCCATTTTAGAATAATTTTGATTTTTCTAATTTCTTATAACAATTTTGGAGAAGGCTAAACCAAAACAAATTAACTTTTTATTAAAAGTAGTGTAATTACTACATCCGATCCTATTTATAAGAAAAAGTTAACTTTTTAGATTCATTCAATAATTGATGTACCTAGCTTAGAAATAGACCAAATACATCAACTATTCAATGAATCAAAAAAGTAAATTGTTTCTTATATATAGGACCGGAGGGAGTATTACTTAATCAAAAATAAAAACTTATATTTTGAAGACAAATTTTCTATTTATAGATTCTTTAATCATTGTCATGAGGACACCATGAGGACACCGGTTAGGAAAGACCAAACAATTCTCCAATTAAGGATAAAGCATTTTAGAAAGTGTATTTCTTCACTCACATGCTTGTGGATTTCGTACCACTACTAATTTACACTTTACAAATAAAAGTCAACGAGAATCCCATTGAAAAGTGAGTGAATTTCGTTGGGAGTGTAAAACACGCACAAGGAAGTTTGCTTGTTCCTACTGACCTTGAAATCACGTGACCTACATGTAGTAATTAGTGGATCTCGTAAGGTTAGATTAGATCAGGTAGTCTTCGTGACTTTAACTTAATTGGTAGAAACAATGCATAATATATGTAAGGTTTGAAGTTTAAACTCCAAACATCACAAAAAAGAAGAAGATTAAATCAGATAGATAGACTATCCAGAGTATTTTGTGGGGCATCAATACTAACTCAGTTTATAAAGAAAAGAGTTCGAATAACATATTTGCAAGTTCAACTATGTTTCTTGTGTAAGAATATGCATTCGTTGAATCTTGATGTCTATTTTAACCTTGATGAACCCTTGAGCACAATTGATATCAATGAAGCTACTCTATTAGCACTTCTTTAGACACAAGACATTATTTATCATTTTTTAAAAAAAAAATTCAAGTCGTACTCTAAGGATACAAATTAACATGATAACACATTTATTTATAACCCCTCAGAGAATTAGAACTCTAACCCTCCCGTAAGTGTAGCTCAGTTGGTAGCTATCAGGGATAACTTGTGCAGGGGTTGGGGTTCGAACCCCAGATTCCCCACTTATTCGCATATAATGTGTGTGAATCTAGCCACGAAGCTACTTGACAAAAACAAAAAAAAAATCTAACCCTCATATGTCCTTAAAATAGGTGTAGCTTAAAGAATGTTGGGAGAATGAATGGAACCAACCCATAATCCAAGTACCATTAATATGAAGAGAAATGATATTTGCACAACCAATTTCTAACAATTTTTTGACAACTTTCTTTCTCATACTCACATTATATTCTTATTCTCTCTCTACCTTTTTCTCTTTCTATTGATTTTGATCAATCAAAATAGAGAAAAATAAAGTTGTCATAGAAGTTGTTTAGAAAAAGATGTACAAAGATCACTACTCTAATATAAAAGGGTATGATGATAGTAGTTGAACAAAAACAGCCTTTGAATTCTTGCGAACTTCGTAGGAGGAATCTAAAAACAGCCTTTGAATTCTTGTTAAATTTTCAATATATTGAATATATCATAATTTTAAGAATTTTTTTTTTCTTTAAATATTTTAAAAGTGTCCTTAAAATATTTATTAGTATTACCATTAGATAATTAATGAACATAGATTGAAGAAGAGTTTACTACATGTGACCTTAAATATAATGAACATAGATTAAAGAATACATAAAAGAAAAATCTGTATTAAAAAATACGAGTTAAACATTTGTTAAAGTAATAATCAAATCATTTTTTATACAAACGTTACTTCTTTTTATTTTTAAACAATACTGCGTCGAGAATAAGTTGAATGTTTAAAGTTTAAATCCAACTTTTGTATATATCTACAATGTCTTTATTAATTGAGTTAAACTTACATAAAATAATATTTTTTTTATACATTTTTTACAATAAGCTTTTTCTTAATGAATTTCTTAGATCCTGATTCATGATACTAGTAAACTTTTTACAAAGATCGAAATGTATCATGTGAGTTGGACTTTTCTTAGCAGTGGTTAGTTGTGAAAAGTAGAAACCCATGGTTGTCGGGGGACCTAGGCTGACCCGTGAGAGCGATATTTCCAAGGCCTAATTGATTAGATTAATGTGTTTCTGTTTTCATTTTTTAAGTTGTTTACTTTCCCTAAAAAAGAAGTTGCTTGCTTATGAATTTTGCTAACAAATTAGTACCAATCATAAGAGCATTGATTACAAAATTCATAAAAGAATTTTTATTTCTTAAAAATACCATTTGTTATCTATTTTAAATGAGCGGTTGTTGTTGGATAATATTACTACGAAAATGGGGGATGGGATGTCTAGGTTGTTTTGGAAGGACATGTGACTTGATGGATCCACTTTATAAGCTTGTTTTAGTAGGTTTTTTGAGTTGTCTGACAATAAATTAGCCACTGCTGCAGAGGTTAAAGGTTAGGCGTGGTAGATGCTATTTGCATGGAAGGAGGATTTGGTGAAAGCTTCATTCTTTCCAACAATATATGGTTAAAAGTGCTTATAATAACTTGATTGATGTTGAAGTTGTTCACAATGAAGGTTTCAATCATCTGTTGTGGCCCAAGGTGGTACTGCCCAAGGTTAATATTTTTATTTGGCGTTTGTTTCTGAATCGCCTAGCAACAAAGGATAACTTGTTAAGGCGACATAATTTGGTGAATGGTGATACTTTTTGTTCAGTAGATTGTGGTTTTGTGGAGGATAGTGACCATTTAATTTTTAAAATGTGCTTTATATGGCCGGCTTTGGCTCTTGATAGCTGGCTGGTTAGGGATTTCATAGGTTTTTCATGAAACTTTACTAGATCATTCTATTCAGTTTAAGGGGCTACATGGATTTTTCAAGAATTCTCGCCTGACTTTTAAAATTGTATAAGAATTAGACGATTACTTATGTTATAATACACAATTCTCTTTCTTGAATGTACAAACCAAAAATAAACATATACTCCCTCCCCTAAGAGATGCTTGGGTATAATCCCTTCCCTTAAAGAATTATTTATGTACTGCATTTCAATCCATTTTTACATAAGTCAATATTTTTATAATATCTACAAACTTTGATCCATCATTCAAGAAAAAATAATTCATTTCTTTATAGTTTCAATGTCAATTATAAAAAATTTGATTATTTTTTTGACAAGAAATACTATTTTATTAAGGACTTAATGATTTAGAATATAAAATACATTTTCAAATACTCATATTTTATTGGCTTTAGTAATTTTTGAAAAATTAATTTATTTTGTATTGTTCATATTTTATAATAATGTCTAAAATTATATGGCAATGATATTGTATATAAAAAATAGTGAAAAATGTGATTCTAATTTTGATTATAATAAAATGAATCTACACCATTTTTCATCGTCATATGTGTGTTAGATTTTTATTCTTATAAAATATGAACGTTAACGGAGAGGGAAGTATAGATTTTAATATTAGAGGAGATAAGAATGTAATTCGAGTTTTTCTCACGAGATGGGAATGTAATTTTTTTCTAGTATGTTTTTCATAAGAGGGGAGATGAGTGCAATTATTTATTGAGACTCATTTAAATTTCAATGAATTAAAAATAATATATGTTAAAAAAGTATGTTAGAGAGTGTTGATACCACTCCTCTTGTTCAATACAATAATACAACATGTAAATCACTTTTAAAATTTTTTATTTTATTTTCTTCGAGCTATCAATGATATGTATGAGAGAATCTCGCCTAGTGTGAGAACACAAGATGTGACCACATAAGATTTTCTCGTAACAATAAGACTACACTAATGGCTAACTCTAAGTCCTTATTTTCTTTGATTTAGAGCGTACTTCCAAGAGTAGACGTCGAGATGCATGTGTTTTTCACGTGTTATAGTCATACTTGGAGAGTCGAGAAATGAATTAAATGGAAGGTTAGTAACTTGGAGAGAAGCATTAGAAGTGTATGAATTATGCCTAAGTAGGCTATGATAGACATAATGCAATTTTAGTAAAAGACAAAGCATTCTTAACTTAGAGGTGAAAGTATGAGATCATGTGGTGCCACAAGTTACACAATTTATATATCTTGGGTTCATAGTACAAAACGACATATATATATATATATATATATATATATATATATATATATATATATATAAAGAGATGTAAACCTTTAATTTAAGCGGGGTGGTTGAAATAGAGGCATACCTCAGCTAATTTATAAGTTACAAAAGTACCGCTCAAATTGAAGGAAAATGTTATCATACAACAGTAAAACTGACAGTGTTATATGAGACAGATTGTTGAACTATTAAAAAAGACCTAAAGAATAATGAGTTAGATAAATATATGATATATAATAGAATATTATTGTGTGTTTGATCTATCATCTATGTAACCGATCCACTTGATACAATAAAACTCGATTGTTGTTATTTTCTTTTTTATTATATATATATATATGAGAAAATAAGAAGTGGTAAGATGAAAAGTGTAAAACGAGAGAGGGATCAAATTGAGCTAAATTCCACAATCAAATGGTCATGGAATTGTGATGGGTTGTACTAAATGAGTCACTAAAAATTCTTCTAAACAAAATTGATTAATATATTAATTAACTCCTTTTTAAAGTTTTGGTATTACATGCTATTGACATACTAGTGGTTTGGCCAAATTTGTGACAATGAAAGGGACAGTGATATCTGTCTTGATACAAAAGATTGATGTTGATGCTTGCATGAGGGTGAAGTGTGTATTATTTGTAATTATACTCAACATGCATTTGTATCAACATTCAAATGAGAATGAGATTATTGTCGTATTAACAACATCATTGATTTGTTCATTATCGTATATTAATGTATGCTCCACTGTATTTTGTCCTCTACTTTCCCATAACCTGTTCATGTTCTGCACCGAAGATATAAGCAATGTTATACCATCATTTTATTCTACGACATTCTTTTCATTTCAGTGGACCATAGGAAAATAAATCAAACTAATACTTATTATATAAAGTTGGAGTACTGTCAATTTGTCACATATCGAAAAATAAGATATTGTAGTATCTTATATATTTGTCCAATATCGAATTTGTTGGTTGGTTAGCCTTTCTTTTTCATAAGAATAAGATTTTTATTCCTTCTCTTTTGGTTAGATCTTAGACATGCTAAAAATCCCTTAACTAGTAGTCTAGTACTATATTTTTTTTGTTGTTGAGGGAAATAGTACTATAATATTTGTAATTTAATTATCACGATTCTTGCAAATATTGTTGAAACAACTCTATTTGTTTTAATTTTCCGTCAATGTTGTGTGTTTATTATTTTCCATTTTAATGTGGTGTTATTTGATTCAGGTTGAAAGACTAACTTTGAAAAAAGTACAGATTTGATGACTTCGACGTCGTCAATGTTGTAAATCCGGAGACATGAGTGTTTCAGAGATTTGAATATAGTCATATTTACATACATATATATTTTACCATTTTATGATATTAACATGAATATTGTGAGTTTGTTCGCAGATTCATCTGTACAAACAAGAGGGTCAGTTAATTTATCGTCACAACTAAGGTTCGCCGCCCAACGAGTTTCACTTAAGTGACATTGATTTTTTATGATATTGATGACTTTGTGTCTATTTCTCTTTTAATCAATCATTCTCTTTCATCAAAATAATTTATTTTAATCATTCATATATCATCCTTTAGCTAGCTTAGTATATACTATGTATTTTTTTAGATAAACGAAATGACAACAGTCATCGAAAACTCGCACAACCAAATGAAGGAACCGATATCAAACTCTGTTCATGATGTTCGACCTAATCATTTCGATTTTTTTTTTCCAACTAAACTAGTCAGATTATCTCTAGTTCTCTGGAAAGAATCTTTCATTTTGTACAAATACAAAAAATCAGAGATACAATAAATCTCCATGATAAAAGAGCAGCAAAGTTCCATATTTGAAATTGAATTTGGAATAAATGACATGTCTTCTGACTCCTTTATGAGAGCAAGTACCAAAGGAATTAACAATGGTATGGGTGCTCATTAAGTTACACTGTGACACATTGCAAAAGAGTGGACTCATCTACATGATCATGATTATGTGAAGAACTCAAGGTCACAAAATTCAACTCCTGCTAGTAGTTATATTATCGTATATGAACTATTGTCCTTTTTTCGATGACAATTATTTTTTAACCTTTTACCTAGCTATGAGCTAATATAAACTTTATAGTAAGGAGGATAGACCACAATTTTTAACTGTTGTACCCCTTGCATTATTTATAGCTAGATTTCGTTTTAAAATTAGTTTAACAGCCATTTGATGGTAAAAACTGCTATGAAATTAGTCTAACAGCTATTTGATAGTAAAGTGTATCCAATGAGTGCTCATACTAATTTTATTCCAAAAATACCTTTAAACTTATATCAAATGAAACTCATTTGCTTAAAGAAGATGAACTTTTTAGGTAAATTAAAGTTCATAACAAATTAGGGAGTATATAATATATATTCCTTCCATTTCTTATTTTTTAGATAGACGTACATACACAAGCGGAGGAGCTGAGATTTGAACTCCGATCACAGCATCTGACCTAACAATTTCAATATTTTTATTAGTTGAACTATGATTTGCGGATTCCTTCTATTCCTTTTTGATCGTCAATTTTCTTATGTTTCTATTTATCAGTCTTTTTTAAATTTCAATTTTGTCAAAAAATATTTATAATATCTTGTATCTTGTATATAAGACATGGGAAGAACCAACCAATAGTGAAGGACTACTATATATAACTATTGATTGCACCTCAATGTGCGTGGTACAAATGATTTTGGTGCCTACAACCCCTATATGCCCTATTAATGGAATGGTTACAGTCCTATGTAAGACATAGGGGCAAATGAACAAAATCTAGATTATGGTCACATGTAAGAGTAAGACATGTGAACATTGCCAGAAACTAGAGTAGAAACTAGTAACTAATAGTTGGCCTAAAGACTTATAAGGGATTTGATAAATTTGACCTTGTAAAGGAACCACATTATTGAAGTGTTTGCCATGCACTATTTTTACCTTTGGCAAATATTAATGTGTTCTAGACATATGATAAAGAACTTACTATAAAAACATTCTTTTAAAATAGTAATATTCAAATTTTAAGAGTATATAAAAAAATTATGTTTTGTCAAAAAAAAAGAGTATATAAAAAAATTATGTAAAATTTATATTGAAGTTATTAACATGTGTGTCTTTGGAGATAAGTTAGTAAGACATTTTTTACGATGATACTTCAATATCATTTTAAATTTGGGATTTTGCATTTATGGCGACTTTTAAGAGATCCAACTTACTTCCTCTAGACACATTTATAAACAAAAAATAATTTTTTAGGTTCATTGAATTACTACCATATCTAATTTATATATAAACCGAATACATTAATTATTGAAGGAACCTAAAAAGTAGTTTTTTGTTTAAAATTGTGATCGGAGGGAGTAGATGTTAAGATTATTGCTACACAAATGGTCAAAAATTGAACCTAATCAAGCCGAGAGTTTAGATTATTTACACAAACATCAATAATTGAAATCTCCAATCATTTACAACAACAACCAAGTCTTATCTCATTACACAGTGTCGGCTATATGGATCAAATTATGTCATAATGCTCTCTATCATAAACCATATTTGAATTCAACTCATTAATCTCTAAATCTTTCTTAATCATTTTAGCAACAATTTTGTGTCTTTTGAATCACATTGATTTGTAAGAAATAAGGAATGTTTACAATCTGTTAATATTACACATCAAAGTCAAACATAATATACAAATAAAGATGATACAATACAACTGTACTGAATTGACATTTCTGCTATCAATCAACAAGACAAATTTGTCAATTACCAAAGGTTGCTTAACCTGCAAGTTCCATTCAATTCATTGTTTCAGTATACAAGCAAGAATTATTGAGTCTTTTTTGGACTACCATTTTCCTGTGGATTATGAACTGGAGTTGACGAACCACTCCTTCTAGAACCACTATGACCTGTTATGGTCCTTCCCATAAACTTTCCTGCCTTGCTAAGTCCGCTACCAAAGGCTCCAAAACCACTGCCAACAAGTCCAGCTCCAGCACCAATGCCGCTTCCGACAAGTCCAGCTCCGGCGCCAATGCCAGTTCCGACTAGTCCAATGCCACTTCCGACTAGTCCAACACCTGACCCTACTGCATCCATTGTGCTACCTATGACGCCGGCAGCTTTCAGTTTCTTCCTTTCTTCTAATATAGCTTTTTCTGCTTCTAGTGCAGCCAATTGTTCCTCTTTGTTAAATTGGTAATACAGGACCTGAAATTTCAATCCCGTTATTATTTTTAATAAACTAAAGAAATTACTGGCCCTACACGACGTTTCTTAATAAGTGATTGTCTGATAATGAGCAAAAGGAATGTCCGTCTATCTAGTTTCTGTTTTTTTGATAAATATGGGAGGGGGGAAATTACTGGCCCTACACGATGTTTCTTAAGAAGTGTTTTTGTAAAGAAATTATTAATGCCATTTGAAATTTTCAAAAGAGAGTTATATTAAGGGACTTCGACATCTCAAAAGTGTGTCATATAATAAGGGACGGAAGGAGTATTTGTTAAGAGGAAGGGGGAGGCCCTAGATCACACTTTCCCTTTGGAACATTCAAACTTCATTACTTTCAATTATAAAGCTAGACAGTCAGCACTGCGCTAGCACCTAGGGGATAAAAGGGGCTATAAGTGAACAATAGAATAGCTTAAAATAAGTCCAGAAGCTGAGATCTGGCTTTAAATGGGGGCCTCTCTAGTGAACAGTGGGATTGGTCCCCCCCCGGATTAGTCTGTCGTTGGGCCAAATACCGAGTTTAAAAAAAAAAATCCAAAAGTTGAGAATTAGGCCTAAATCAACTCCAAAAGTCAGCTAAAGAAGTAAGGATTGCCCAAGCCTTATAAGGAGAATTCCGGCCATATTCCTAGTCGATAATCTCAATAATAAACATTAATAATAAGACCAAAAACCTAAAGTAAAGAAAGAAAAAAAAAACACTTTCTCATTCCATTTCTCAGTTTCCACCCAAACGTATAAAATATACTATGTGCAGCCTCACAGCAATGGCCCAGTCAAATATAAATAACTAGATCACTGCATGTACCTTTACGGTCAAGGTTCCTCGATCCTTCTTATCTTTCACCTTGAGTGTATCAAGCGATGACAGCAGCCTCAATTCAAGCTCTTTTTCAGTTTGTACTTCCAATTCAATAAGGGGTAATTTTACGATTCCCAGTCGCTTATCTTGCCCAATGTCTTCATCAAAAACCTGTTATGAGAGTCATGCATTTATGTTAGTTGTATTAAATCAAGTAGGATATATAAACAAGAGTTTAATGACTATGCATAGACTTTGAAAAATTAATTACATACTCATCTAATTATATCCCATTCAGTAGATATTTGTTGAGATATTTTAGACAGTGACAACATACTAGTATCCCGGTAAGATATGGTTGGATGGCTGTATAAAACTTTTTTACACTGTTTGTTAGTGTATAGTCGATACACTCTAAACAATTTTTGCCAAGTTATGGGGAGAGAAAACAAAAAAATATTTCAAAAAAATATTAAAATCTAAAACTATATGTAGAGAAATGACACCCTGTTTTGAACTGAGTTAAAAAAAAAAGTAACATTTGTCAATATTTTAGTCGTATCCCGGAATTTTCATAAGGTGGTGTAAAATGCTCCATCCCACAATATAAGTCATTTTTTTTTCCTATTGTATCCCTCACTATATATTTTATTACTCTTCCTTTTCCAGTTCATGTAATCTCTCTTTCTCGTACCACTAATGAAGGTTAATCTTAACTCAGAATTTTTATAAAATCAACGAAATTAGCTACATTTCTTAATTCATGTGCCATTTGCTAAAGTGACTTATATTGTGGGATGGAGGAAGTATATACAACAGAGGAATTCTAATTACAAAGAAAATATAGCTTATGAAAAATAATGGCTCTAGGATCAGAATTAGAGGTTCAAAACACCAGAGCTATGAAACGAGTACTCATGCATACCAAGAAATATATAATATGATTCTAATAATCATCATATACTAATATGTCAGAACTGTATGTAATATATGAAATAAAATCATCTTAAATTTCTTCCATTATGTAATTGAGTTTAATGACGACTCGAGTCTTTTGTCGATGTCAATTAGTTTTACACCGATGTCCTATAAAATCTCATCATATTGCCAAGTAAGCTCATTTTATAACTGTATTTTAATAATAATTGTTAAATACTAAATTTTCATTGGACATCAGTGTAAAACGAATTTACACTGATAATGCATATTCTCTTTTCTCTATGTAATTAGCATCTATGAATCACTGACATAGACGCAGACACAGACACAAACACAACACAGACACCTGACATGACACTGACAATGACACATGCAATAATAGTAATTTGAGAAAATGAATTAATTGAATTTAGTCGTGTCGGTTTCGGAGACCAGACATACCTTCAATCCATAGTATCAGTGATTCAAATTTTAGTATACTTTAAGAGGAGATGGTTTGGAAACAAAGGATTTAGCATAAAACCATAAGAAAGGTGGAAGAAGAGAGCAGCATAAAAAACCTCAAGAATGAGTGACTGGGTCTCCTTGTCTTCTGCAATCAACTCAAATGTTTGATCCCAAACAGGATTCAAGTTGTTGTTAATAACCTTGGTTTTAACCTTGAATAAAGGTCGAATGTACAGAACAACATAAGGATCAGATTTTCCAATCATTTCCATATTTTTTAAATCGGTCGCTTTCACAATAGTCACTTTAAGGCTTCCATGAGGTTTAAGCTCCAAGTCACTGCATGAAAGAAAACAAAAGTATCACTCAGAAGTAAATTTCAAACTCAAATTGAAATTGTCATCTACAATCAGAAAGAAAAAAAAGGGCAAAACTCTTGCAATATTCATATTTACCTAATATCAACAGGGATACCACCAAGTGGAACAACAATCCTATGTGGCCATTGGAGCATATCAGTAACAATTGTGTTCACAGTATCCTACAAAATGAAAAGTAAAAATAAAATTAGCGTTACAAATGTTGCTTAAACAGTACAGGGAAAGAACAACGTTGCAAATGTTGCTTAAACAGTACAGGGAAAGAGCAACACAGCAGATAGAACTCACATCAATCATATCTGAAATTCCAGGAAGAGCAGTTAAACTTCCACCAACAGCTTTCAGAGTATAATCAATTCTCGGCTTTGGCTGATTCAATTTTAACAGAAAAGTCAGTTAAGATGGAATCATGTATTTGGCAAGGATGATAATGTTTTGAAACATTCAATTAGAATATCAATTTGCGCCAAGAGTGGACAGTTTAATTATATAAAAGATTGCATCCCCCTATTTACAATCTTGAAAGGTTCATGGTCTTAATGATGGCCCTAACTTCATCACTTAGGTGAACCAGTGAAGCTTTTATAATTCGGATAGGGCCTACCTAAACACTACAAAACCGGCTTTTAAGGTGAGAGATGCCTCCCACTTATAAACTCATTTTCAAGTCATATATCATCCAATACGGTAGGTACTCACAACACACCCTCCTCACGTCTAGGCTGGACATATGGAATGTGACCCAAGTGACCAGATAGTGGGTGACCAACGGATTTTACTCATGCTATAATACCATCTTAGAATTTGGATTGTGCTTAACTAAACCCTGCAAAATCAGCTTGTAAGGTGAGAGATGTTTCTCACTTAAAAACTCATTTTCATAACATATCTCATCCAATGTGAGACTCTCAACAAAGTTGATATTCAAATGCAAGTGATATATGTTTAATGTGAAGTGACCTATTACCCACCTTTTTGGTTTTGGCTTTAACCAACCATTGTCTAAGTGATGCACAAATTCTTATAGAAAAAGGAAAAATATTGTCGCAACAATCCTATCTCGTAGGGACGACATGACCATGCCGCATCAAGTAATTAATGATCAAACCAAATGCTTTAAACTATATTTACACCAGTCCACTTGACTCTAAATGAGATATTGGAAAAACCAAGTACGTTGTTTTTAATGAAATCTTAAGAAATAAGCCATTATACACTTTCATATGTAATTTCATGCCTTCACATACACACTAATTTAATTTCCCTCAACATCCCTGAAAGATTACCTCAGCAAGAAGAGCAACAACAACAGCAGAAATGCAAGGGATCTCTTCAGCAAGTTGGAATATAACACGGGCAATGGTGAAAACTTTTAGATCCTTCAACTGAAGCAAACAAAAGCAGTAAAAATCAAATTTTGACAAAAATAAAAAAGGGACTGGTGATATTTGTATTCAACAGAAAACATTCTGCTAAGCAAACCTGAATAGGGATTGATGCAACAAGGGCAGCTTCGACAGCCAAAATAATACTGGGATCACCACCCCAGCGGAGATCTACGTCCATTATGATTTGACCTTTGGTAAGACTCTGCACACGAATACCTGTATGGATGGTGAAATTATGCACATATGAGTTTTTTACATACAAAAATATTTACAACATTGCAGTGTTATAAATAACTTGTTATATAACATTGCATACAGTGGTCTTATGATAAATTGAAATACATATAAAAAAGTTGTATAACATCGCAGTAAGAAACACAAAGGTCCTATGATAAATTGCATTTACATATTACCTGCATTCCTAAATATAGGACCGACCCTATTAACTAAATCATGAGAATTAAAAAAGTTGATAAAAATATTTAATTTATTAGCAATTATTATTGTTTTCCAAGTTTATCCTTTACAGTATGTATTGCTTAATTTATTAGGGGTGTTTTAATAAAGAAATAATTAATTGAGTTGAAAATTTGAAGGGGGTCTTATAAAAAGGAAAAAGGAATTTCTCAAGATCTTATATTTAGGGATGGAGATAGTAGTCTTACTGAATGCGGTGTCAAAATTAGCAGTTAATAACAGCTCCATAAGTAATTTAAATACACTTTTTGCAGAAGAAAAAAGTCAGCAGTTAATAAACAATCTTATTTATGCAACGCTTCCATATACTTTATATGGATTTTGACAAAAAAACATTATTGTCGAAAGGCTTGATAGTGTATGGTTCTATTTGATCCGGAATGTTCTGACCGTCCGGATCAGTTTGACCGGAAACAGAGTCCCATGACTAGTGGACCCGGTCAAGCTTGTGGAGGATTTATGTTATTGTGATTACATTGTCAAACTCAGCCCTTAGAATCAGTTGAGTTAGTCCAATTCATTGAAGTGGGAATTGAACCGATGAGAGAGGCGCAGCCCTACACCACACTAGCCTTCAGATGAATATGTCCATTCTCTTTATATATTTGTATAAAAAATCCCAAAACTGAATTGGTGAGGATTGAACTCGGGCACAGGCAGTAGATTTAATAGCTATCTTCTGCTACACTAAAGTTTTGATATCTACCACCTATTTTATTTAAACAAAAATATTTTCGGTCAATGTTTTTATATATAAGTATAATCGGGCTAATCCTATATATTTTCAGTGCCCTAACCGAGTCAATCACTGGATTGAAGTCTTATAGCAGTGTATGACAAGAATTACATTCATCTTTAAGCCACATTAAAATCCATATTTATTTTATTTATTCATGTCATATAGCTTACTTTAAGGAGATAATTACTTTTCATTTATGTAAAGAAAAAGCTGATTATTCCCCGAAAAATAAGCTGAAACAAACATCACCTTACCAGGGAAAAGAATGTAAATAGGAAACACTGATGTTTTGGTAATACCTTCAATTTTTGGAGCTACGTTTCCAAGTGACAGCTTGCTGAACTTCAATGAAGTAATTCCAGGAGGTCTGTACTCTTCCAGTAGAGGTTCAACAGATTCCTTGATCACCATTGTTGCGGCCTAATGGTCAACAAAATCCATTACAACCAAGTCATATATTTAAACAGACCAGGGGTAAACCACTTTTTGGACAAACAACTTAATTAAGCGCTTATAGCATAAGCATTTATCATATAAGTGCTTATGTATAAGCTATTTCAATAACAGAAGATGAAATAAAATTAAACTGGTTTCATGTAAGCTATAAGTTATTTTCAAAAGATATATCCTGGAGAGTTTATGAAAATAAGCCAAAACCAGCTTATAGATATGTCATAAGCTGTTTTCATAATATCTCCCAAACAGTCTCACAAATGCTTATCATGTCAATGGGGTGTTGTATGCAATTTTGATTACAAATAAAACATATTGTGCAAAATGACATGCCCAATTACAGAACAAAAACAAGGTAAGTATTAAGCACTTGCAAGATTGTTTTGGAGAGTTTATGAAAACAGCATATGACATTCTTATTTTAATAATCTCTCCAGGATAGCTCAGGAAAATATCGTATAGCCTATATGAACAGTTTTATTTTATTTTATCTTTTCTATAAAAAAATTGCTCATACATAAGAGCTTAGATGATAACCATGTATTCTATAGGCTCTTAATTAAGTTGCTTATCTAAACAAGACCTAAGTTCTAACATCTAACATGAAATAAATCTAGCAAGAAATTGATACCACACAAACAGTTGTAAATTGTTAAACAAAATGAACAACCAGGCATACTCACTTCTGCTACAAATGGCCAAAGCTTGCTCAGGAGCTTGTTTAGCCATTTCACCTGAAAAAAGGTGATGCAACAGAGAGTCAGGAACAACAGAGTTACTCAAATAATAAGCGCACATAAAATAGTTTCAAGTGCCAGGTAATATATAGAAATGGAAAAGTCTCACCTGCTCATATACAGGAAAAGATATCCATTCAGGAAGATTCTCCCCACAAATTTTCTTTAAATCTTCTCTGTTGAGGGATCCAAGGATTTTGATGTCAACAGCCTTCAAAACAAAAGAATGACAAATGTCAAGAGTAGACAAGAAAAACATACCAACAAATTAAAACAGGATGCTTATTTTAATAGAAAAAATGGTCAGCGATGAAGAGAACTCAATATGATATCCCAATTAATGTCCTAGCATTCATCATCATATGAGCCCTCTGATAAGTATTTAAGCACCAGGGGAACTCTTCCTTAAAAGTTAGCTATCAAAGGGAAAGAACCAAGTCACTTAAATATTTCACCAAGCATCCCATACTGCTTGATGTGGGACATGAGAGCCCCATAATACCCAAGTTTGTATCATAGTACCACTCCTCAGAGCCTACATCCCGGCAGTTGCACTCTGTGACGCATTACTCAGCCTTTCCGTCAGCCCTTTTATAGGTAGCCATTTCCGAGCCACCAGAAACCAGCTCGGATACCCAATTGATAATTATTCCAGCACTTGGAGAACTCTCCCTTAAAATCTAGCTATCAATGGGGAAGGACCAAGCAACTTAAATGTAATGTTATGGGTCTGAAAATGGCTTAACTGCACCTAACATGTCTCAGCCTTAACAGATGAGGCCTGCTATGACAAGGGACAGATAGGACTACCTCTAACAAGGTAGCCCTATGGTGATATAATGCCTTCCGGATAGGAAGACCGTTAAATAACATTGTTAAGAGTCAAAAGCTCGGCGTACTTCACCTTATCTATTAACATACCCGAACCGGCATTTAGACTATCACTTTCTGCCTCGGTAACCGGTTGTAAGAGATTTGACTGTCTACCTGATTCAGTCTAATGGCAGTGAGTACCAGACTATCGGATAGCCCGGCCAGCTATGATGCATATGTACGGGTATGGTACCCGGTACGGGTACCAGTAGTACTGGTACGAAATACAGCAAATCTTAAAAATTGAAGGTACGGGTACGTTAATATAAAATATATAAAGTAATTAAAAGTTAGTACTTTTCTTTAGTGAATTACTACCATCGTTGTTGTAAAACATGCTGTGAAAAGGAAAAAAAAAATCAATAATAATAAAAAACAATATAATATTGCTTGTACTTTAACCATATGTTTAACCACACTTCTACCATCGTGCTTCAGAAATTTACTTTTTTTGTTCGCCGCTCTATTATTTTCATCTAAAGCAATAGAGAGAAATGAAATACAACAAAAAAATCAAAGCAATTTCCGCTATTTTCCCAGTATGTACGTTTCTGCTGAATCTACTACCGCGAATCAACCAAGTAAAAATGGGTACGGTTCGATACGTACAGCCGTACGCGTACCCGGTACTGGTACGTACCCATGCTTCAAAATGGCCGGTGACCAGCTGATTTGTGGCACTCCCGTCAGCCATCTTAGTCTCACTTTTATTTGGCCTCTGCTTCCAAAATGCAGAGACACTTGTTGGAAATCACCAGTTGGTCGGTCCAAGCTAGAAAGCCGTGGGAGTTGGTGGGCAAAAAAGATACTTTATGATGGCCGGGAAAAGATGTAGTGCTTTAGAAACATCAGGATTAAACCTTTTTTTATATCCCTGTAACAGAGTTTGGCCAGAAAAATGGTTGAACATAATGATAATTTTGACAGTGACTAGCAAGCTAAATTTTCAAATTTCTCTTCTTCCGCTTTTATTTTTGATATCTTTTTGATACAACAAGAGTTAGTTGTTAGTATCTGTTAGAAAGTTTAGTGGGTGGAGACCGAACCCAAGTTACCCAACCCCTAAGTTTCTCACCCAATACCACCAAGCCATCTTATACAGTTCACAGTTTCATGGCTCTGTTTACAGAGGGGTATGAGAAATTGTTCCTGAAGTTAGATGCTATAGGGGATTTTCATATCTAATCCAACATAAACTACAACAACCAAACCGAAAAGTTAAAAACCAAATAAACCGCTATTCGATTGATTTTAGGTTCCTATGATGCAAAACGAATCGAAAACAATACTATTGATATACATGCTCCACTAGTATCATAATGACTAGTTATCAAACTTCATTTGAGGTTTGCTATTGTTGGCCACAATGCACATATCCATAACGTACTGTAAACCCTTTTCTATGGTCATAAAAATTTCTCCTAAAAAACATAAAACAATATTGTAGACAGTAACAAAAAGAAGCCAAAAACCAATCCAATCCGAAATAAATTGAATCTAATCGAATTTCACTTAAAAAGTAAGTCTTATCCACAACAACCCTAGCGAACTAAAAGACCAAGATCCCAAACACTACATCAGTTGTAGAAGGCAGTGGAAGATTTCATTTTACTGCAATAAAGTAGTTCAAAGTCAAGATGGTCTGCTTCTCCATTTTACTGCAGGACAGTGATTAATTGATGAAGCATCTCCTCAGTTCTCTCTCTTAAACCAATAGCTTCACAAAAGCATACTCAATTCTCTTCTCACACAAGCTTGTTTTGAGACATCTGTTTGGATAAACAGCTTATTTGCAGCTAGCACAGGCACTCATCATGATAAGCGCTTATGTATAAGCTCACATAAGCTATTTCTATAGCAAAATATAAAATAAAGTTAAATTAATTTTTTATATGCTACAATTTGTTTTTATAAGCTATATTAGAGAACTTATGAAATAAGCTGAAAAAAGCTTTTGAAAATTGTTAGAAGCTGTTCTCATAAGTTCTACTAAACAGTCTCACAAACCTTATGCTAGTAGATAAGCTCAAATAAGCCAAACCAAGCATGCCCCATATTTCATCCTATAATGTCTTCCTTTCACCTATATAATAAGCTTTACTATAATCCACATTAGCAACTCCATGAACCCAATATCTCCCAATCCTTAATTTTGAGAAATTCAAAAAGCCACACACTAAACCCAAGAGTGCTTAGATGAGACAGTTCAATTCTCTTCCAGCTTAACTAGAGATCCTAGGTTCAAATTCAGCTCTAGAAATACAACAAACTTTAAAACTCAGGAAGAAAAGCTTTGACATCGATTGTGACCCTACTTGGCTCAAGAGATTAGTCTTTACAGTTACACACAGAGAATACACTGTTTACAACAACAAAACTCACACCGATTAAATTTCGTTTCATCAACTACACCAGATAAATCTACACTAAATTTTAAACATTCATTACCAAAATTAAAGTCGATAAATAGAACAACACTTATCATCTTCAATACCAATCAATGAAACCATTATCCATACCTTTGCAATTCTCTTGGCACTTCTATACCTCATCATACGAGCCCATCCTGCCATCAATGCTATGCCAAATAGCATCCCCATAAAAATCCCAGAAATCAAACCCATCTTCACAGATTCAAAACACCACTTTTTCCCTTTCAACACAGAAAAACACAAAAACCCAAAATTCAAAACCAAAAACCCACATGAAAAAAGAACTAAAAAACAAATCTTTAATACTCAAACTTGTAAAACAAAGTCAAAGGCAAGTAAAAAACTAAACTTTACATGAAATTTGAGGAAAAAAAACTCAAAGGGTATGTTTATTCTTACCTTAGAAGATGAACGCTAATTGGAATGAGATTCTTGAAAGAGAATAAAAGTTAACAAAAAGTGTTGATTTTTTGTTAATTTGCTATGAGTTGTAGTGGGACTCTTGCTACACTGTGTGTGTGTGTGTGTGTTTTTTTAAAACTGTAAAAATGTAAACTTTATTATTTTTGTGGGTTCAATTTATTTCATATAGTTTTCACGAGATTGAATTGAATTGAAATGAAAGGAAACGAATGCATTAAAGTTTTGTAGCTGAGCTGTATTATGTAGGGACTTCACACATTCAACACCGTTTGCATTCTCAGATTTTTATACTTTTCCAATTATGTTAGGGTCACAATAAGTTAGAGGTATAATAATGTGTCTTAGATACCTAAATAGTTGGTAGGGCATTTTATAATATACGTAAGATTTTTGGTTCAAATTTTGGCCACTACAAAAAAAATAGTATTTTAGTTTGACCAACAAAAATGCTGAAATGTTAAGTTAGATCGAAATTTAAACACGACGCACCCATTTATACGTATGAATTTATAATGACTTTGTCATTTTGTATATCTAAAAAAATATGTGTTTAAAAAATATATACATAATGTGTTTTAATATAAAGTTTAGACAAGTGTACTAGGAGACTCAACGTATCATCATCTATTAAAGAGTTCACACGCCTAACGTGTTATTGTGAAATATTATGTGAGTCAATTTTTTATTTTGTGTCAACTTTTATTGACTCGAATCTATTGCATTCGGTCACAAAGAAAGCTAGTTTAAGGTAATTAGCTTTTTAAATTTTATGTAAAATATAAGTCAAATTTACTAAAATATCATTGTTATATTTAATTGAAAACTCATTTAACTATCTATATTAAATATTTTTAAATCAAATAAAGAATATATTAAAAAATAATAGCATTAAATAGGTCAAAATTAGTTAGATTTTGTTTATAAGATCAAAGAGTTGATTATTTTTTTTTCCTAAAAAAAGTTTTCACTTTTTTTCTTCTTATAAAAATGACCATATTACACTTGATGTTCTAATTTAGAGGATTAAAACTTCATTTTATTTTAAGTGTTTTTGTTAAGTGTCCTAAGAGCGTTATTTAAGAAACTCATAAAAAGAAATTATGTCTTGAAAATACAAATCAAACACTTGTTAAAGTCACGACCGTACAATTTCCAAGGCAAAAATTGCTACTTTTATATTCTTAAACAATGCCCTTAGGGCACTTGTTAACATTTTTCTTGTTTTAAATGGATGGACTAGAAATGCATTTAAAACATATTATTTATTACTATTATAATATTTTTATGAGAACTATTGATTTTTTTTTCCTACAACAAATGTGTTCAATTAGAGCACATATTAAGAATCCAAATGTAAAAAAATAATTTGTATTTGCTATTTTTGTTTTGTAAATAGATGAAATGACAGTAGTCATTGAAAACTCACACTCACAAGTAAAATATTTAGAATTCAAACTCCAGTTACAACGTTTCACATAACAATTTTGATATTTTTGTAAATTAAGCTAAAACTTATCAACCGTGTATACTGTATTTAATAATTTAAATTAAAACTTATCAGCCGTGTATTCGATAATTTAAAAGTTTAAATTCAAAATACAAAAAAGAAATTTCAATTTCTTTTGTAACTTGTGTGTTTAAGACACATGTTAACATGGTTTTTTATGTACTATATTTTTGTAATAATTTATATGGATATGATTGTCAATTAATTGTGAAAATGTACAAGACATGAATCTTGACTGTGTTGAACCGTTAGGTAACGGAGAAATCGGAGCAAAACATAAGGAGTTTGTCTCTTTCTGGCTGCTTTAACAATGACCTATCATATCCAAGATACTAAGCAAATTTATGGGTTCCTTGACTTTTCAGCCAGGTAACGTCAAGACATTTCGGAGGTTCATATTAAATTTTTCATTACCAAGTGAATCATTAATAAATGACTTTTAACACTAAGACAATTTGATTTTTAAAATTAAAAAATATCAATCACATTAATGAGATAATTACAATGACAAAATTGACAGACTTATCTAAATTCTTAATCATGATGATTATTTTAAAGTTTTGCTGTTTTTTGTTTTGTTTTATTTAAAGTTTTGTTGATTTAAAAGACCAAACTGTTAAATTGTTTTTGATTCACTATCAATTTTGTACTCTTGGAGCTAGGCTTGCACTTGGCAATGTCTATTATTATTTGAAAGATAAACAAGCATCATGCATCAATAGTGCAATGTTTGGGTGTACCTATTTTTCTTGCGGGGATCCACCGTCTTCTTTGAAAGAGTGCCACATATGTTGATGTTGTGTACTTGAAGTTTTTGAAGGGCCTTGATATGGTCTATTGATGGATCAGATGTGGAACTTGCATGTGGTTTGGTAGACCATATCAAGAAATTAGGGGAAGTTCGATAACATCAAATACATCTGATCAAAACAAGAACATGCTTGCCCTAATTTTTTTGCATATCCTAGATTTAATGTGGAACTCACATAGTTAATAACATTTGATCATATTATTCAAGTAAGTTTGATTCGTCCCAGGATGAGCATGGTTGAACCTAATGAAAAAATTTGTCTGACTTATCCATAATTTTGTTTATGTTTAATTTCTGCTTTTAACTTACGCGAAATCCAATTTTTTTAGAACGAGTTGAAGGCGTAGGTGTTGTTGGTAGAGAGGAAGTTATAAACTGGGGGTTATCAGGACCGATGCTTCGGTCTTCCGGAATACAATGGGATCTACGTAAAGTCGATAATTATGAGTGTTACGAGGAATTTGATTGGGAAGTTCAATGGCAAAAAGAAGGAGATTCATTAACTCGTTATTTAGCACCAAGTCGATAATTATGAGTGTTACGGTACACTCGAAATATTTGCGTGTACCGGTACATCTATATTTAAATTTATATTTTAATGAATTATATTTTTAGAAGAATTTTTTTTTCTATTATTTATAATTATAATAACTATATTTTATTTCTTAAAAGTGTCGGCAAAGCAAAATTCTAGTTTTTTTAATTTTTATTACTCATAATAGTGAATATTGATTATTTTTTATAAAATGTTAAAAAATTAGTATGATTCTTATAAAGAATAAAATTATGTTTTTTCTTATGAAATAATATTTTCTAAAATATAAAAGCCGACAAATATCTCTTTATTACATAAAAATGATCGTTAACTTAATGATTTATGAAATAGGTGTTCCGATACACCTTATTTTAATGAGTTATACACCTTAATGATTTATGAAATAGGTGTTAACTTAATGGTAGAAACTCCTTTATTTTTATAGTATATTGTTTAATTTTTTCATAAGTCCGTTATATTTTTAATTGTAAAAATATATAATGCGCATTCTTTTAAGTATTTAAAGATAATCAATCATTTTTTTAGGGGAAAGATAATTAATCATTGTAAATTTTGAAATCTTTTAATTAATTAATATTTTTATAAGTAGATCAAGTAAGTCTTCAATATTGATATTTAAAGGATTCAATTTTCACATCATACTTGTCCCTTTCATCTTTTAACAAAAAAAAATAAAAAATCTATTGAATAGAGTAGTACTAATTTTCTTTTCTACTTTTTGACAAGCATTTCATCTTCTATAGTTAAGATAAGCTAATATCATGTCATATGTGGCGGCTGTTTTACTACTAATTAAGGGAATACTTTCCTTATTCAAAAAAAATAAAATAAGGAACACTTTCCTTTTTCTTTTTGTTTTGAAAAATTGCTTTTCATGTTCAACTAATTTATTCTTATATTTTCTTCATGCACAAGTTCATGAAAGAAAGTGTAATTTTATCTATCTTTTATTTTTTGGGTGGGGGAGGATGTAGGGACATGAAGAAACATGTTCTCATAATCTCATTTGTTGGGTTTGGATTACTCAACAAGAATCCAGCGTAGCATTTCCCTATTATTAATTGGATGATGAATGGAAGCACAATCACTCAATGACAATATCTTATTCCTTCCTTGTGGTAACAATTTAGGTCCCACTTTGCCTAATTTGAGCATTATAGAATCATATAAGAGGGAGAAACAATTCCTACTCCTCTATACTCTTAAACAAAACAAATAAATTATATATTAAATAAAATCTTTTTTTTTTTTTCCATTCAAATTCAATTTATATACTATTGTACATGAGTAATCCAAATTTAACTTAATGGCTTGTACTTATAACATGTATTTTTTCAATCAAGTTAATGTTAATATAAGCTGAAACTTTTTTGTGGGTTCAGGTTATGAAAAGGATTGTCGGCAATCAACAGAATGTTTTTTTTGGTAGAAATCAAAAGGATGCTGTGTAGTTTTGTAAGTTTATAAGTTATAAATAAAATTGGAGAATGCTAACTAATGCCCTAAATGCATTGGTTAAGCACCTAAAATAAGTAAGTTTTTAATAAAAAGTACTCCGTATAATCATTACTTGGTCAAATGTAACATCTTACATTTTCAAGACAAAATTTCTAATTTTGAATTCCTTAACCATTGTCCTTAAAGCCCTGGTTAGCAAGATCCAATAAAATTTAATCATAAATATGAAACAAGTCTTACTCGTTTATTTGACCACCACCAACACTCATCCTCTCCATGATAAAATACAGAATCATTTTGAAATATTGTCCTCCACGTATTTGCTACATTTTTTTGTTTTGTATAAAAGTACTACATTAAAGTTTTCCTTTATTGCCCTCAGCAATTTTAACTGAAGTTGCATACAGAAGACCTGTAGGTGAGACTGTTATAAAATATTTTATAATATATTATATATTCATATAGAGTGTTTTTAGAGTATCTCTTAGGATCAATTTTTTTATATATACTTATTATTTTGATCTGTTATTGATTTAGGTCGGGTCGGAGCTAGAAGGGGGATCAAATGAGGTCCCCCTCCTATCCCCAATTAATTGTGTGTATTAGTGCGCGCGTGCAGGGGGATTTGTTTAATGTGTTAAAATCTATATAATTTTTTAAATAATTGTTAACCTATTGTCTTCTAAAAATGATATATCAGTATTTTAAGAATATTTTAACATATATATTGTTAAACAAAATTTGTTAAAAGAGCCAAGCCCTTATGTTTTGATGATAACAAGGCATATACAAAGCATATTTGAGAACAATGTGTGTTTAAGTGTGCAAGAAATTCTAGGTGCAAAGAAAAGTTCTACCTCTCGGCCAAGTCAAAGCTCTGGACATCCAGTCAAAACATTTTACTTGAAGTCAACGTTCTGGACAAGAAGCCTAAAGCTCTGGACCTTGACGAGCTATATGCCATAGATAAAGACAAGACTTTGTGTCAAGATTAAGGTCAACTATGTATAAGTCAATGTTGCGTTCATGCCTCTAGGCCGAGGTCCTCTGTACCAGCTTTGATTCAAGAATTCGTTAATGATGCATGCAATGACTCTTTACTTAGAAAGGAAAATTCTATCCGACTTATGCAAGGATTATGTTCCAAACTTGTGCAAATAGTATTGTGTTTCATATACTATATATTTTTTGACTTTTAATTGTGATTAATAAGCTTACGGAAAAAAGTGTCAGGATATACACTTATAAAATACTAAATTCTAGCCATTAGGCTACCTGATAAAAAAAAAAGTACCGAATAAACACAATGGGTGTATAAAACATTTTCAACTTATTTTCATAGAGTTCCATGTGTAACTCCTGAATAAACATCCAATTAACTTCCGTTTACTTTATGAGATCTAGTAATTTCGGATTCATAATTGTAAAAAATTCATCAACCGAAGAAAAGATCATAAAATATGTTTACATGTACTCTCGAAAAATTGTGAAAAGACAAATAAAAATTGGTTGAAGTAATTTGAGGTCATTCTACAAACAAGGAAACAATCATATGTTTGCTAAAATTCAATAAGAAAATATTTTACACGACCAAATATCCAAAAGGGTGTGTATACAAACCTCACCCTCTGAGCCATAAAAGGAGAATATAGCACATCCATTTACACTATTACACACCACCTAAGATCAAAGTTGTCGTAATGTAAGAGAAACACAGAATTCTAACAACAACTAAGCAATAAAATAGCATCGATTTATCAAGGGGTCAAGAGAAGTCCTAGTAAACCATATTCATACTTGAACAGTGGTTAATGTCACTAAACATCGCCGTTACCTTGCTGAGCCTTTGACTCATAAAAGAGCCTTACAGTTGAGTAAATGGTAGAAGGTTCAGCCATTGCACCATTGCCATAATCCCCACAAGCTAACCTCTTTGTAACAGGTGGAATGAGAGAAATACCAAGCTCGTCAATGGAGATGAGATGCCGCTCTGTGAAAGGATTGTTCCACATAAAAGTGTTCATGGCTGGTGCAACAAAGAATGGCTTGCTGTAGTCCCAGGCTCGCACGATACATGTGAGTAGATTGTCACACAATCCTCCAGCAATCTACAACAGCAAACATTTTAAGTTATAGACACGAAAAAAGTTGCAATTTCAATTACTTAAGTATAATAGAAACATGCATGTAACCATACATAAGATGTACATACAAAACTGAACATTATATGTTAGGATTATAGAATAGAGGGAAATTAGAGTAATTAGTTATTTGTTTAGTTAGTTCATAGTCACATGATTTGCAATTCACATTGGTACCGGTACAAGTACAGGTTCGCGGTACACGACATGTCAAGAATTCGGTGCATTTCACTGTTTATTTATTTAATTTTTATTTTATAGTTCAAACCGTTTTTTTCTCAACCAATCAGCGTTATCCTTTCTTTGCTTTATCCCAATATGTAGAAGTACCCGAATTTGGTACTTGCGAATTGGTTCGCGCCTTCTCGGTTTTCTTCCTAGTGCACGAATTATGTTACTATGAGTTAATTATCTAGGTTTAAGGTTGTTAGTTAGATTTCTATCTAGGTTTTGTTTTCTGTTGCATTTTCTGTTATAGGTTAGTTGATATGGATCCTTACCCATTATCCTTTTCTTTTGTAACAGAAGGTCTATAAATACAACCTTCTTCCCTTAGAAAAGGATCTTTGACATATATCTTAGTTGTAATTGGTTTTATAACCAGTGCAGGAGAACTTGCTCCTTTGTTATTTCTTATAATCAAAAGTGTTTTTTCTTTTGGATCCAACTCTTGGGTTGCTAACATTATATAACGGATAGGAACACATCATCACACAAACTTGCCGGAACTAAGCAATTGAAAAGTCTTTAGAAGCCTATTACCTTTCTAAAAACATTTTCAGTTTCAATTTCTAAAATTTGTGTTCAGTTTAAATTACTAACAAGGAGATTGAAGACTTATGTAGTAAACCATTGTGATAGACAGAAAATGGAAGACAGGCTAGGGAAAATGCATTTTTAGAAACAATACAAACAGTGGTTTAGCATTTTCAAAATTTATGAAAAATGTTATCTCTGTTTCAAAAAATTGTAAAAGAAAACGGTGAAGAAAAGATTTGATCATGGAAGTAAACGGGCCTTTAATGTGCAGTGAAATACAAGCCATTGATTTGATCATGCATCTATGTAGACAGAATAGATAAAATAAGCCAATATTTATCAATTAATTACCTTGCCAAGAGTGTTTGCTGACAATGGAGCAATGACCATGATATCAGCCCATTTGCGAAGCTCAATGTGAAGCACACTATCGCCTAGTTTCTTCCAACTAGACCATTCATCGTCGTCCGTATACAAAATCACATCTTTGGGAATCGCTGTTCTTTCAATAAAATGCAAAGACGATTTTGTGGCAACAGCTCTTACTTCTGCCCATTCAGAGAAACAATGACAAAGATTTGCAAATTTAACCGCAGCAACACTTCCACTAGTAGCGAGTAAAATCCGAGGCTTCCTGGGGGCAGCAGCATTGACTGACATATTCTCTCCAACTGAACTCACAGGTTCTGGGCTGGCCATCATCAATCAGAGATTTCAACAAAGATCTTAAATATCCACCATTCAAACAGGAGTTTCAGCTTGCTCATAAAACAAACCTTCAAATTGGTAACGTAAAAACCCTTTAGAGGACAGTACATAATGAACTGAATTGAACAAAGTCCATTTAAAAAAGATTCCTTAGTTATTAAAATTGAAATTTTGAATATAGATGAATCTAATGGACAGCGAAACACCGAACCTAAAATGTACGTATATTCTATTATAAAGCACGGATACATACACAGACACGGCACAAACAGTGAGATGCAGACACCTATAATAATTTGAGAAAATCACATAATTCAATGTAATCATATATGTCGGTGTCGGACACACTCCGTGCGTTCATAGTATACTGTACTAATTAAAATATATGTTTTGAAAGAAGAATTCATCATAAGTTTCTTTACATATTACTACTACATGGTTAAAATACCAAATCATAAACCAACTTCTAAATGACATGAGTTTGTCAAAGCCACCTACCATCTATTTGTCCTGTTAAACTGAAATATAAACTTAAGCTAATGAGATAAAATCTCCATAAGAGGTAGGACTTATATCCAAAATATACGAGCATTGTTAAAACATTTTCAGTATGTCATAATTTCTGTTGTGTGATTTAAGTCTTTTCCCTTAGCAATGTAAACAGGATTAAAACTTGATAATCCCACTTGAAGCATCCCCTAGTATGACTCACACTCTCTTAGCACAATTCATAACTTCCAATTAGTGCTTCATGTTTTGCATAAATCTCATGGTCAATTGGTGTTCTATTACATTATACTGTGACGTAATTTGATCCATGAAGCCGAGCCCATTTAGCGGGATAAGGCTTGGTTGTTGTTGTTGTTGTTGTTGCCTTTGACAGTTTTACAATCAATGATAATCATATGATTGCGCACTAACGCTCATATGAACATCAACTTGAGTACTTGTGAATTTCAAACTAGTATGCACCTAAAATCAAAATACATTTTCCTAACCCTCTACCATCATTGAAAAGTGTAGGAAAATTCGAAATAGAGGACAAGTGTGAAGAGCATTTTCACAAACAGTTTAGATGCAATATCTAAAACTAAAAAAATGAGTAAAGATTCTGACCTCAAACAAAAGCGAAAGGAATTCTTAGATCTTCAAAACCCTTGCTTCCCGTCTCGTGTGTCGTGTTTTGTTTCAAAGCAACACAGAGATCTGCGCTCCAGGAAAAACAAATCCTTTTGTAAATTATAAGAGGGAAGACTTTTTTATTTTTTTATTTTTATTTTTTTGTTTTTTCTTCCCTTTTATAAATTTCTTTACCTAAATAAGGTGTATTAAACGGTTGAATTAATAAATTTGTTTCTTTCGTGAGCATATCTCAGTTGGCAGGTAAATGCGTTGTTATATGTAGAGGTTGTGATTCGAATCTCGACCGCCCCACTTATTCACCTTAAAAAAAAGGTGAATTCTAACCACCAGACTACTTGACAAAAAAAAAAGTTTGAAATTTACGTAACTATTACTAAAATTAATTTAGACTGGTGCTAGTCACACCCCAAAAAAAACAAGTTACACCTAAATTTATTTAAAATTTTACAATAATATCAAAATTGCCCTCTTCGTGTAAATTTTTAAAAACTCATCTTTTATGATCATTCTGAACCCTTACCATTTCATCCACAAATTATCATAGATGTGAAACCAATATCTGAATCAACATCTTTGTTATTGATCTGTACTATATTCATAAAGGTTAGTGAATTTCATTTTCGATGAGTTTCTATTTGTTTATTGTTTGTTTTAGTATGAGATATGTCTGTCAATTTGATTTTAAGTGAGAGGTTAGTGTAAATTAAGTTTACGTGTATGTATATAAAAGGGATTAGTGTAGTTTACGTATCTAGGTTAATGTAAATTCAAGTTTACATATGTTCAATTTAGGTTAGTGTAAATTCAGTTTACTTACGTTCAATCTAGGTTAATGTAAATTAAGTTTACTTATGTTCAATTTAGGTTAATGTAAATTTAGTTTACGTATGTATATAAGAGGTTAGTGTAAATTCAGTTTCCTTACGTTCAATCTAGGTTAATGTAAATTCAGTTTACTTACGTTCAATCTAGGTTAATGTAAATTAAGTTTACTAACGTTCAATCTAGGTTAATGTAAATTAAGTTTACTTATGTTCAATCTAGGTTAATGTAAATTTAGTTTACTTACGTTCAATCTAGGTTAATGTAAATTAAGTTTGTAAATTCAGTTTACTTACGTTCAATCTAGGTTAATGTAAATTAAGTTTATTTATGATCAATTTAGATTAATGTAAATTAAGTTTACTTATGTTCAATTTACGTTAATGTAAATTTAGTTAATTTGAAATTTTTATTTTAGTTAAAGGGCATATTAGTCATTCTGAGGTGTAACTTGTTTTTTTTTTTTGTGTGACTAGCACCAGTCATTAATTTACCCTCGGGGTATCAATGTATTTAATGTGGATTTTTCATTTGAGTCTTTTTAACCAATGCTCCAAGGACAATGGTTAATGAATCACTAAATGGAAATTTTGTCTTGAAAACATAAGTTTTTACTTTTGATTAAATAATGATTACACCGCTTTTTATATACTCGAATTTACTTGTTTTAGTTGATTAAATCAATGCCCATGGAACACGTTAACATTCTCTTTTTCATGTAGTATCGATGAATGGTGTATTTGAAAAAAAGAAAACAATAAATGCATTTAAAAATTTGTTGAGGGTCTTGTATTTAAAGATAAAAGTTTTTTTTTAAATCGTCTCAAAAAAATGTGGATGTTATAAACTACTTGCTGGAATTTTGTTCATTAAATTGTGCATTTGTTTTTGGTGTTAGGTTAACACTCCCTCCGTCCCAAATTCTATGACGTTTTAGTCTTTTCACACATATTAAGAAATGCAATTAATATTGTGTGGAAAAAAGATATTATGAGTTGTTTTACAAAATTGTCCTTAATAAATAATATGGGAAAAATAAATGAAAGAATTGAAAGAAGAGAGAGTAATAAATAGCTAAGGTTATAATAGGAAAAGTAACATTAATGTTGCATTGGTATTGTAAAGCGACATATAATTTGGGACAAAATTTTTTCCCTAAAACGACATACAATTTGGGACGGAGGGAGTAAGAGAAATGGATCATAATTATTTAGAGTTTAGTCGAGAAATAAATGAAGTCTGATCAAGAATTGTCTTACCTGAGTCGAATTTAAGTTTTTATGAACGATTCGTTCTATTAAGTGTGATTTTTAGTCGAGAGATAAATAAAATCTGATCAAGAATTCTCTTAAAACCCACTTGGATTGGCCTAGTGGTATTGGCTTGGAACCTGGAAGTGTGCTCCTCCTCAAGGTTTCAGGTTCGATCCTCTCTGGTGCCAATTTGAGGGGTTAGTTTAGCTTCTTCAAAAAAAAAAATTCTCTTAAGTTCTTATGAGTCAAATCAAGAATTGTCTTACATGTAGCTCATTTTTTTTTTCATGATTTTTTTATGGTAATGGGATGATGCCGGAATACAAAACAGAGAAGATCTTTAGATTCGAAAAACACTTAGAAATATATTTCCACTTGGCTCCCTCCAAGGACACCAAAGGGGCTCAAACTCAAGGATCTCCAAATTCAAAGTCTGTTTCCACTTGATCTCTTACATGTGATTTTTTTTCCCTGTTAATTATCTATTTTATAAATAAATAAATAAATAAATAGAAAATAACATTATTTTGGTATAAGTAAAGATAACAAATATATATATATATATATATATATATATATATGGTGCTCGTGCATGAATTTCATTTATTTATATTTGTAGTAAATATGAGCTACCAAAGTTGGTAGGAGTCTTCTAGCATGAATTTCGTAGATTTGAGAACTTAACACACATACAACCAACCACCTATTATAGTTCAGCAAAATCTCAACTAGACAAGGTTTTGACTTTCATGTTGCTTTGGAATTTCTAGAGCAACACAGTACAAGTAGTCATCTCTACAGCCAACAAAAATCCGGCCACCTATCATTAAAGGTGAAGAGAATATATCCCCCGGCAACTTAAGTCTTGCAAACTCTTCCACCTCGCTTTTTAGATGATTTGTATTTTCGGAGAAATTTGTGTTCACTCGAAGAATGTGTATGCCTCCAGAACTAGAACAAGCACAAATTAACCTGAAAACGACAAAAAAATGTTTGAATTTGATAGCTGATATTGTCTCTTTAACTGAGAAAACAAACTAGGCTAACCTGTCTGAAGTGTGGGAGGCATCAGCCTCCAGCTGCAAGTGCTCGTCAACATAAGCAGATGCAGTAATTGGATCTCCAACGTTGTATTCCCATATTAGATCTCCCTTTTCCTGGTATTAATCCAACATACGGAATAAAACAAACATTATTAACCGAAACAAAATCATTTTTTTATCACTGTATAAGTACTACATGGGACAACGACCTAACAATAGGTTTTTCCCTAAATTCTCCCCTCATAAAATTCTAGTCTCACATCCTATAAAAAACTCAATTTCATGAATTTTGTGACTTCTTAACATTTAAAAGTATTTCATTTCATATTGCAAATGCATTATAAAATATCTGAACGTTTGGATATGTTCCGGATGGAAGAAAATTTACAGCCAGTACAGATTTGCTTAATTTAGAAACAGAGAGACTTGATTAGATAAATAAAAACTAGAGAGACCAATATTGAATATAGTTCAAATTAGAGAGAGAGAAAAAAAAAAAATTCAATCAGTTCAAACTTCAAAGTAAAAAAGTTGCTGAACATGATGAATCTGTACAGTCAAAAGTTAAATTGACCAAAAAGATGGCAAGGAAAAAAAAGGAACAAGTTTATCTGCTGGTTCTCACCAGTTTGAATGAGTACACACTTCCATTTCTGCAACATACAAGCACCTACGGTGAAATAAAAGAATAATAATATAAATACATGATTTGTCAATCATTTAGAATAACTGTAATGCTAATAATATACCCAATAATTAATTACACCAATACCGAGACTTCACAGTGACACAAATACGCTTTACTTCGCGGATGCACTACAGGTATTAAATTGAGTGAACCAGACCCAAAACACTTTCCTTATTACTAATTATGAACATACTACAGGCTAAACAGAAGCCAACATTAATTTTCACAATTTTTATTGACCTTGACAAAATATGAACATACTACAGGCTAAACAGAAGCCAACATTAATTTTCACAATTTTTATTGACCTTGACAAAAGGATGTGAAGAGTTAAAAGGTAAAAAACAAATATTTGTAAAATCCATGTAGAGAATAATTGACCTCGTGAGGATTAACAGAAGGTATGCACGGGCCAGCAAATATTGGACCACCAGTTGTTTTCTGAACAAAATTTATTGACAAAAAAGGCACGTTAAAATTACTTCCTTCATCAGGGAACAAATTGCAAATATACGAAGGTTCATACTTCATACCTTCCAAACTATAGATCCGTTGGGATCCAATGCAAGAACATGGCCATCTACCAAGCAACATATTACTACACAAATAGGAAAAAGGGTTACCGGTCTAATGAAGAGTGATTGACACAATCATCAAAAGGAAGAGTGCATGACACATACCAGTTCCATTTTTGGTGACAGCCAGAGAACCAAACACGGGAACTTCTAATTCAAGTAGCCACAGTATACTAAATGGCGAACCCTGAATTTAGTAAAGGAATACTTTAGTCGGAATTAAGATCAATTGTTCAATTAACTTGAACATGTAGGCGGCTTCAATAGATATATATTCATGCATCTAATGATAAATAAAAGGATGAATCTCCTGTGTCAGCAAAGAAACCTTAATCTTTTCTTTTCATTCCCTTTTATAATTTTTCTTGTCCATTTATATTGGATCACTAGAGATTTAAAAGCTGTTCCGCGTTAAAAAATTAAGCAAAACAAAACATGTTCTAATTTATACCAGATTTGTCATAAACCAAAATGGATGAACAATTAATTTAGTTCCATTAAGCTGTTTTCATTTATTCCATGCTGATGGTTAATCATTAGTTCAACTGATTAACTCCTTAGTCTTTAGTCATCCAGTAAAAGGCAAGCTAAGAAGTTTTTGTTGATTAACCATACCCAGTGGATAAGCCTTCTCAATATCAGTTTTCAGTATAAACATCGAATATCATAGTTCAGAGTTTGTTACCAACAAATCAAAACTTTTGAATCCACTCGGAAGAAGCTCACATATCTAATATAGTATTTTATTATTTAACAATAACCCAAACCTAAAATCTGAAATTTGGGTATCAAGAGAAGGGGCAGTCTATATCAGTAAAAAATTGAAGTCTCCAGAAAGAAATATATATTTTTTGCAAGTATGTTAATAGATTTATGAATTGATCGTACTGATATTGATACCGCTGTTATACGACCACCAGTAGAGGCCACATAAAGCAAGCCACGAACCTACATGAAACATTAGTACAAAAGGTTAAGAACTCAGTATAAAATGTTTAACTAACCAATATAGATTTATTATGTCCTTAAGAAGTGAAATTCACCTCATCAATTGCAGGTGATCCGTATATACTGCCTCCACATGACAGCTTATAGACACAACAATGATTTTTGTAATCGAGAGCGTATAAGGTATGATCATACGAGCCACACCTGTATAAACATTAAACCATGCTGAAAACTTTCCAATCAAGCTACATATAGCAACTTTTTTTAACATAGGTTATGTACTTCTGACAATAAAAGATGTTTAAACATGTGCTTTTCACCCATAGTTAGTCCAATATAAACATGGAAGAGTATTATAAAAAAAAATCATTCAAGAAATGAATTCAAAGGGCTACAGGGGACAGAGCAGATGATATCTTCCAAAACAGAACAGTCAAGAAACAACAAGAGTCAAGAAAAAAAAATATGAATTCAAAGGGAAGCACATTCTACAGCAAACATAGTCCCACTGGAACTCAGAATTTCTGAGAATATGAAGTCCTAAAATATGTTATAAGATCTTGAATATTATCTTAGAGTATCTTAAATTATCATGATATTAGTTTCCTATCTTCGTGTATCTTAGACCATCTCTTGACTATATTTTGTTATCATCACCTATAGACTATTTCCTGTTTAGTTAGGATTTGGATCCGAATTAGTATAAATAAGGGTTACAACTTCGTCTTTTTGTATAAAAAATCATAAACATTAATCATATCAAACCATATTGATAATTGTAACCAAAAAAACCATATTGATAATTCCTTTGCCAAAAAAAAACTACATTCATAATTCAAAGTCTTTATTCTTTTCCTTCCCTTTTTATCTAAAACCTATAAGGCTATAACGTCAACACTAATTTTAGCACAAACTGTTAGATACTTAAATCAAATATGCACCATAGATCAACTCATCCACGGAAATAACGATATACAGAAAGTCTGCAAAATCACCTGAATACATAGAAAGAGAAGCAAAAAAGAATTACCAGATCAATTGTCTGCATGTGTCTACAATTGGCTGTGATTTAACCTTCAAGAGTTTGAAACATAAATTAGACATTGACCACAAGGGGGGGGGTTATAACCACGTGACCTAAAATGAAAATAATGAGATAAATGATGCTAGGTACTAGGCACAACATGGAGAGGAAAAAATAGAAAAAGTACCAAATAAAAGGAATGTGAAAAAAACCAAGAGTGCAGGACTGCTATGTCTCTGCATACCATCAAAAATGAAATTTCGAAGAATCAAATATTATTTTATTATTATTTCACTTGTAGATTTTGGTTGATAAAAACAAAAGGTTTTCACTGAAGGTAAAAATTTAACAGGTGCCTGTCAATCTGTTTTCCAGTTCCTTCTGCAATCACTACATCCCTTCACATGATATGCGTGGTAATAACAAAAAATAACTTGACTTAAGAAAACCTAAAACCTTCAGGAAGACACCATAAAACCTCAAAGAAGAAAAAACAAAATTACAATGTTAAAACTAGATACCTCACCAGATGTTTGAAAAATCCAACAGATGTGTCCATTCCAAAAATCAAGAAAATAGATTTTCCCCATGTAACATCCAACAACTACCTACAGAAATACGACATGTTAGAACAAATGGATAGAATCTTGTAGTACTTAACAATTGAACACTTGCCTGGGAAAAATCAGAAACAATCGCTGCTGTACATTCAATCCGACCTTCTAGTTTGATCTCCCACTGCATAGAACCACTAAACCAATTATTAAGCAGCAGCAGCAGCTTGAGTAGTTTTAGAAAAGAAAATATATACCAAATTCTACTAAACTTCTTTTTATAGATATAGCATCAACAGTGCATAGTGCTGCTATGATTCAATGATTTACATTTTACCCTTGCTGAACATATATAGGATCAGTTTGGTAAGCAAACATGCAGTTTCTATTTATCCGCTACAAAGCATGATAGCATGAACATATCTAATAGTGAAAGAAATTGTGAAAAACAGTAAAAGTGTGGCAAAGTGTGGCAGATAGTCTCAGAGAAAAGAGTGTAAGCAATCTTCTCATTCTTTCATGTAAAAGAAATCTATATCACTTGATGCATTTTACGAAAAAATAGGTACTAAGATGTAAATATGGTATGTGATCTACATCATTCAACAATCTGTACAAATAAATTTTTAAGAGTTCATGAAATCGTCATGATGCCAAGGGTACAATATTGGTTCAAATTAGATTTAAAAAATTGTCATTGGTGGTATTATAATTTTTCATTAAACCCTGGAGATTAAACTATAAAATGAAGAATTCAAATATAAACATTTATTGGTTTAAGATCAATAACATGAGAAGCACTATGCGATAAAACCATTTATACTAACTATATTTTGTTTATACCTTCTAACATTTATGCAGAGAAATTTGTGTGAGTGAGATCCAATGAATAAATACAAATCTGATCCTTTTGAGACAACCATGGGTGAAGCATCAACACAAGATTCCATGTAAACTTTCCAAAAGCTCTTCATGTGACCTCTGCTTCCTCTTGGAACATTGGATGACCAAGTTGTTTGGTGTGTATCCATTACAGAAGTTTGCCCTTTATACAACACCTTGTTGCAGCGGCTAAATGAAGATGATGAGAATATTGCAAGGGAATGCCAAGGAAACGGTTCATCTCCCCCTGATGTAACAACATCTGTAGAACCCCTTTTTAATCGCTTAAAAGGGAACAAAACATCAACTTTATCTTTGGGAATCATCCTTGACTCAAGAGGAAATGAACTTTCAGTAAGATTGGAAGAAAAATCGTTATTTTGTATGTCGGTGTCTAATTGCAAACAATTATCCAACCTATTATGCAAAGAGCATGATCCTCTTTTATGGAGAAGAGCCATACAAAGCTTAAAAGGAGATGGATAGTAGTAAAGAAATCTCAAGTCAATCCCCAAATTGTGAGCAACATGTGCAGCAGATAGAGAGTTGCCACCCATAATAAAGAAATCATCGTCATTGCATAACTTTTCAACCAGCAAAGCATCGTGAAATATCTGTTAAAGCCATCATCAGATCAAAAACTTTTGATAGACACAATGCTTTTTACATAAATAGTATAGGAGCCAGCAAGTTACATTTACATGCATAGACATGTACAAACGGAATATATAGAAGTAACATGTCTCATTATATTACAGAGTCATAGGTTCATTCATTATTTGTAATGCATCATAGATCATCTAAGGAAAGACTTAATCAGAGAGCAGACAGCAATTGCTTTATGAAAAAAGAATTTATTAGAGAGAAAAGGGGTAAACAAAATGAGAAGGCCCAAAAGGAAAACAAGCAGTTACAGATGTGTAAACAAAACGAAGCATGCTTGAAAAGATCTGAACAAGCTGAGCTATAAATTATTCCTTCTGAAATGGAGAAAAAGAGGAGAACAGGGGATCCTCTAAAATGAGAGAGCCGATATACAAAACCATCACATACAGATGTCTAAACAAAATGAACATGCTTGAAAAGATTTGAACAAACTGACTTATAAATTTGTTCTTCTGAAACAAAATATTGTCTAGAAATGGTTTTCACCTCTCAACACTGCCTCATTAAAATACCTCAGGATTACAATGGGGACAAAGCACAAAAAGTCATACCTTGTGCTGAAATTGTAAGTTGCAATAACTACATTGTTGCTATAGCGGGTTGTATTCTTACTTCCATTAAATTTTTCATGGGTTTGGCTAACAAGCAGATAACTAAATTTTTATTATGAAAAGTAAGACGACGGGCACAAACACAATTCCCATCCCCCCATATAAATCTCTTTTCCTCTTCATTTGTGGTTGTGTGCATTCATTGCCAATGGTGATTAGATTTTCAGAGAAGAGAACTGGGCAACAGTACCTAGTATACAGTCTCCCCCATAATAATGCTGAGCTATATAAAATACTGAAACTATACCTTTTTAATAAGTTGCAGAAGATTGCTGCAGCTAATATTACCAACTTTATCCTTGACACTCTTGGTCAATAATGCTGAGCTAACCAACAACTCATAATTAACCTTGCCACTAGAAGAGATGGGAAATGATTCTGTAAAGATGAAACGGTTGGGGAGCCAAACTGATGGAAGTTTGTTAATCATCCAACTTCTGATTGCAGGTACCAATAACTCACCCAGTTGTTGTTTGTCCTTCAATATTATAAAGGCTTCAATAAACACAAGCTCTGCTTGAAGATTTCGACAAACTACAGCAGCATCATTTATATTTGGATGTTCCCTTAACAAATTTTCAACTTCTTCCAGGGAAATACGTTGCCCATGGACTTTTACAATACGGTCTTTTCTTCCCAAGAATATAAAATCACCACTTGGCAACTGTTTGACTAAATCACCAGTTCTAAAGTATAATTCGCTTTGGAAAACATCAACAGAATTTTCACAACCATAATTTTGAGGCAATTTTACAAATCCTTCAGACATTATATCAGATTCATCGTAGTAACCCCTAAATATGCAAGAACCACCAACATATAGCTCACCCTCATTTGGTGCACCGTTTTCACCAATAAGCACTACATTGCAGTTAGTAATTGGTAAACCTATTGGAACACTTGTTAGCATTTCTTCCTTCAAAACCAATGGTATCCTCTTGCAATCAAAATATGTACAATCGCCGGAGACCTTAGTTAAAAAATGGATGGGGAAAAGAATTGTAAGACTAGAATAGCCAATGATAATGATAGAAAAGAATAGCAAAGTGCAATATGATAAGAACTGTGAAAATTCACATAAACAAATAAAATAACATAATCTACATTCAAATTAAAAGAAGAAAAATTAATGCATTAAATAAGACAAGTGCCAACCCAATGAAGATCCTTGTTACAAAATCTAACTACATAACTCAAGTTGCATTAAGTTCATCAAAACCAATGTGCCTTAGCTTTAGCCTATTCTTCACCTCTCCATACCATAGCTTGAATATTTGTTGTCTTGTCACCCCAAAAATAACCATAATACCCATGGTTGATATTTTACAAATAGCAAAAGAAATAAAAACAACTCAAAAGTCAAACAAGCATTACTCTCAAGTGGATAATGTGTCAACCAATTTTTATAAATCAAACCTACTCTATCACACCTTGATTAAACCCTCCATTGGTCTCTAATTTCCTACCATACCTTAATTAAACCCTCCAATATTCTCTAAATTTCTTATTTAGTGTTTTGAATTTAGTCATTTCATGGTTCCTCGACTTGGCATGTTGATAAATTAAATTTTCAATAGAGCAGCTGTTCCAGTGGTGATGAGAATAATAATTATGATGTATGGCAACTCTGTTTCTAACTAATTCACTTGGATTATAATATGTGTGGCTACATACCATCGGATTGCAGTAACAAAGCAAGAACAGTAGACAAGAAAGCAGCAACAACAATAATTCAAATTACCTTCATACATAGAAAAGAAACAATATCAAGTCAAATTATGTGCAAGAGTTTCAATGACGACATTGAATCTCACAAGTAGAAGCATTGAATCTATCAAGTAGAAGCATTGAATTTCATAACAAGAACCATACAGGAAATACAAAGTATGAACTTTCTTGCAAAAATCTCAAAGTAGAAGCATAGTTTTCTTCTCTAACCTCGGTACTTCCATATAAGTTCAAGATTGATGTCTTTGGTAATATAGTTGAAAGCGTCTCCCACAAGGTGTAAGGAAAAGTTTCACCACTTAGCACAAGCAATTTCAGTGAACTTTCGATACGCAAGTCGGTGTGAGTTTGCAATACAGGAAGAATTGTCCGTATTAGTGATGGAACAGCCGTAAGCCTATTAACAGAATAAGCCTGCAGAAGCATTTAATATTACAGGTAAGGGTAAGCAATTAAGTATAACTTCATCACTAGCTAATAGAGAATAATAGGAATGTAGAAGATCATTAATGGCAATACAGAAATCACAAAAGCTATAACGGGAATTACCACCATACCTGTAGAAAATCTATTATAGAATAAACATTTTCTTTGAGCTCGCTGAAAGGAGGAATAATTAATACACAAGCAGTCAAAATAGAGCTGAGAAATTCTTGGAGGTGGTCGATGAAGCTAATTGACGACTTAAACAACAATAGCTCCTGCCCCGTCAAAGGATACATTCCTTGCATCCATAAAAAGCGGTTTGAAAGACCTAGCAAGAATGTAAATCAAATTGTGATACAAGAATATACATATCCATTATAGAAAAATAACATTATTGATGATAGAAAAATAATATTATTGATCATAAACTTTTACTTTAAAAGCATAAGAATTTAGACAGAAACATTATTGTGTGGGATGAAAATAACTAAAATCAATCAATAAGAAATAAACAGTAACAATCAAGCCCACTCTCACTGGGTAGGATTGATTACATGGAACAATTGACACAGTGAGGCTCTATCGAAAACCAAAATTCCAATAAAAGGATTTTTTAGCAAGGTAGTTTAAAATGTTCCTATTTATGTTTTCATGCATATTCCTATTTGAACTGCTTTTCTCACTGAGCCTGTTATTGGTACTCTTCTCACATGACTAAACCATATTTACATGAATTTCAGTCATCTTCTGCATAGTGAGTGCTACTCAAATGTTTTCCTAAATATGTTTATTTCTAGTATATCTTCATGCATATATATACACCGATCTGCCTCAACATTTTTATCTCTACTAAACTTCTTTTTCACATGTTGGCACCTCATTATACATAGATCAGCATTGGTCCTGTAATAAAACTTTTTTTTATAGTTTGATAGGCACAATGTGATCGCAAATTACAGCTAATATGTTTCTCTATATCATTCACCCAGCTTGAATCCTATACATGACATCTCTATCGATCTCCACATGAATTAAGACCACATACAAGACTTGTTCATTTCCTTCCATATATTTACATATCAAACCTCATTATAAGCACTCTTTGAGAAAAAAATGTGTCCCTAAATATAAGCCCTTATACAAATTACTCGATGCATTAATTATTTTTTTCCTAAACATACCCCTAATTAATACTACTAACTTGTCTTGTCTTGAAATATGAAAGGTCAAATTTAATACACATACAAACAAAGGACAATTTAGTAATATTCACACACAAAATATGCACATTAATTGAACTGACAACTTTTCTTAAGAAATGTGAAAAAGACAAAGAAAGCTTAAATATAGAGATGGAGGGAGTATATAGTCTCCATGGTTCAACTCATTGGTGTAAAACTGAATGGATTTTCACACATGAGAATACATATAAACAGGATGTTGCTTCGTCCAAAAATGGGAGAACTTTTGAATATTGAACATCGATTTATTTCATACAAAGTTAAAAATTCTATGATCCAATAGGTGTTGAATATGATATGCTTCTTTTCATGTGTATCAAGGAAATAAGGAAGGTTAGGAAACTGACAAGTGCACAAGATAACATTTAAGTAAGTAAATCTTGTTTTCTGTAAAGTAGCAGCCGCAACAAACTATAGTAACAACTTACCTTGTTCGGTGCCACACACTCCTTTAGGCTTTCCAGATGAACCAGAAGTATACATCAGATAACAAAAAGATCTTTTCTTTTCATTGGAACAATGACATGCGAAATCTGTTGAAGAACTACATTCTTGAAGATTTTCTTCAATGGAGTATCTCAAAATAGGACAACTAATTAACTTTACCAGCCAATGCGATTCATCAAGCCGGTCCAAGTTACTTTTACTAAATGAAGATTGGGACCCTATAATGAGATCAACATTTGAAGAAGAAGCAACTGACAGTATCCTTTCGTTTGGCCAAAACGGATCCAAAGGCAAGAAGGCTTCCCCACACCTCAATACTGAGAGAACGGCAATAATATATTCAACAGAAGGAGGCATATAAATTCCCACTATCTTTGGCTTATACTCTTCAATGGAGTTAACATTTGATTCTGCCCTAGGCTTGACATTTTTCAAGGACTCGGATTTCTGAACAGTTCCCTCTTCACGGTGGACACCATCATTACCTACAGTAGAATACAGGATGCTCATAATCATTTCCCCATTCGAACATATAAAAAACTAATAGATTATGAAGAAAGAACAAACACAAATACGGCCACCAGAGACAACATTGACCCGTAGGCACAAGTAATAATTTCAGAAAATGGAAGTGATTGAACGTAACCGCACAGGTCTGTGTCGAGCGAGTGTCAGACACCAACACATGTCTGATACTTGGGTGTGTCTTTTACCTAAAGTGCCGGTGTTACAGAGCTAATAGATAGCAAACAATCAAAATAACAGCCAGTAAAGTGTTTGCAAAAACTTGTAAAGAGTGAACATTTGGAAAATCAAAACCACGTATTTCATTAACTTTATAATTATTAAATAATGAGACATAAAATGAGAGATTTTCGCAATAATCGCTTCCTTTACTCGATTTGACAAATTTATTGGTTCTTTTCCTTTCCTTCCAAACAAAATATACCCTAAATTAGCTTCATCACCAGAATGGGTCACATGACGTGAACAAGGTCATGCAAGGAGAGGGAAACACAAAAACCTTACTCGGCACACCCACAACATGCTCACACGAAAAACTCACGCTGAGATAATTCATTCACAATATTCTCAATTGAAGCTTCCAATTACAATTAAAAACTAACTCACCACTACTTATATCCCTAAATATAAGCCTCATTTCAAATTACTTGGAGCCAGTTTGGATCGACCTTTTAAGCTTACCTACTGGCATAAGCACTTGTGAGACTATTTGCAAGAGTTTATGGTAACAACTTATGACATGTCCACAAGTTGTTTTCAGCTTATTTCCATAAGCTTTGCATGACAGTTTATGAAAGCAGTTTGACATTATTTTATATTTGGTTATATAAATAACTTAAATACATAAGCGCTTATTATATAAGTGCTTAGTTAACCTTTTTATCCATCTATAAATGCTTAATAAAAAGACAAAGGAATTAACTACCTATGTAACAAAAGTTCCATCATCAGGTGAATAACAAACCTAGAGATTCAATTACTCTATAACACCGACACTTTTGATCAAAGACATATCATGTCAGTGATCAACACCAACACATTTGTGATTACATAAATTATGATATTTTCACTAATCATTATCAATGTCGACATATCAGTATCCGTGTATGTGTCTCTGCTCCACAGGTCAATTATCGATACAAAGTTGGGATGACACATATGCAAGGACACTGATAAAGCTTCTGCGTAAAAATTAAAACAAAACAAAAAAAAAACTAAAAATATCAGAGAAAACACTTCAAAAACTAACTGAGAAATTAACTAACTAACTCTCTAACTAAATTTCCGTTATAACGAACCTTGAGATTTGGCTGTAATCAGGTGCGGGTCATGAGCACCATGAAGAATAGAGCTTAGACGAGAACTAAGAGAACGAATGGAGTCTAAGAGTTGAGAGTAAGTGAAAGAACGGTCACCGTGGTAGAACGGCGGGGAGGTGGAATCGACGCGCTGTTGTAAGAGCGTGGTGAAGTCTTGGTTGAAGTTTGGGGAGGTGGAATTTTGGCGGGAAAGGTTGGCGACGCCGGAAGCGTGGATTACGGCGATTTTGTTTGGGTTTGCGGTGGCTGTTTGGAAGAATTCGTGTGAAATGCAGCAATACGGTGTTTCTGAGGTCATAGTTATCGTTCATCTGTTTTCTTGTGAGTGTGGTGGTGGCTGTTTGAAGGGGTGGCGATGGTTACTCAAGTAAATCATCAATTGCGAGTAAATAGTCAATTTCTCCCCTGAAATTGTAAGTTTCATTAATTACCCCTGAAATTAACAAAACTTCAATTACCCCCTGAAATTTCACAACGTTAGTCAATTTACCCCTCCGTCAAATTTTTCTGTTAGTGAACATGACGTTTTGCAAATACCCCGTTGAAGTTTTGCACTTATATGCAAAATGCCCCCAAACTTAAAAATTTATATTATTTTTTCTTAAAAACAAACAATTAATAGTTAAATATTAAAGTTAACTATTAATTTTGGAGTTTGGAAAAACTACATACATATATACATCAAAATAGGGAAAAATGTGTATTTTTAATATGACAATAATGGTTATTTCTAATAGACAAATTATTATTTTTAGAGGTTTATAAACAAATTAATAATCAGATTTAAATTTATATTTTCTCCTTCACCATCTTAGTCTTTTAACTCTCCAACTCCTTCAACAATTTGCTCAAACCATTTAAACTACACAACCCCCAATATTAATCCACAAATCATCCCATTATTGTCACTTTAAAAAATACATATTTTTCCCTATTTTGGAGCCTATTTTGATGTATATATGCATGTAGTTTTCCAAAATTCCAAAATTAATAGTTAGTTTTAATATTTAACTATTAATTGTTTGTTTTTAAGGAAAAAATAATATAAATTTTTTAAGTTTGGGGGGCATTTTGCACATAAGTGCAAAACTTCAAGGGGGTATTTGCAAAACGTCATGTTCACTAACAGAAAAATTTGACGGAGGGGTAAATTGACTAACGTTATGAAATTTCAGGAAGGTAATTGATGAAACTTACAATTTCAGGGGGGAAATGACTATTTACTCCATCAATTGCACTCGTGTTTTTTTTTCTTCTTGTCTTGTCTGTAAAGTCACTATAAAATTAAATTTTTTTTTTCAAAGTCATTTTTGTTTTTTTTCTAAATGTTCTCAATTAAATTATGAGCAATGCTATATGGTACGATTAATTTCACGTACGAAAACTGACGAATGCACAAATGTCTAGTTTTAAAGGAATAAAAAACCAGATTTAGTATGCTGGAACACAAATCATGGGGCAGTGGCAATTAAAGCTTGACAATCATCATCACTTGAATAATGCTAAAAATACTTACTTTATGGAATACATGGTGGTACGACATTCAAAGTGTAAGCAATTAACATAATTCGTAGCTTTTCGTAGTTACCATCCATCATTACCCTTAAATTATTTGCAACAAAAACATAAATACAAGATTTTTTTTTTTAAGAGGCTAAAATAAAATATATTACCACATCAAAAAGTCCTTCCTAACATAAGGTATGGAAGAAAGAAACAAAAGAGTCCAAACAGAATTGAAAGACTCTGACAAATACTTTTTTAAAATATTCTGAGTTAGAGATTAATTTGATAATAACTTACAAAAGGATCAATTTGGTAGTTTATCCTAGGAAATGGAAGAAAAATGTGTAAAGATAGTTTAAAATGTATAATATAAAAAAAAAAAAAAATAGTTATTTTGGTTCTTGAATGCGTAAGGATCAATTACAATAGCCCTTTAATATAACAAAATTTTAAAATAGTCTTTGATTATGCACTATGTTAGTCAAAATTGTTTCTTACATTAAAATGTTGCATTAATATTGTTATATTAATCCCTTAATGTACTTACTTATTGTCATATTAGTCTATGCAAGTACTTACTTATGTCATATCAGGCCCTATATGAAAGAATTTAATGTCAACAATAAGGGACTATTTTAATATCAAGGACTATTTTGACCTATGAAGCATGAATATCCAAAAATGCAGACGTACCCGTATCAAATACGTATCGGATACCGATACTCGCGGATACGTACCCACAAAGTATCATAATTAATTATTTTAATTTTAAAAAATATTTTATCTAATACTTATATGATACTCCATAGATTCACAAAGATACTTACAAGATATTTCACATATATGCATCGTAGAAAATATGAAGTGTAAAAAGTGAGACAATGTTGTAGAAATTCAATAGATGTATATGATTCAATTTTAGATATGCATAACTAGAATTGTTTCTCGATGAATCAATTAATCAACGTTGAACAAATTTGTCTTGAATGCTTCTAGATATTCCAACAAATGAAAATATAATATGGTTTACAAGAAAACTTTACATACACATAATAATGAAGAGTAATCAATGTTTATTTTCTTCAAATATTTTACATACATATAAGTTTTAGTATAAATTTTTTGTTAACGTATCTTAGGCGTATTGTATAATTATTCTTATTTGTACCTTAAATTAATTTTATTTTATTAATTTTAAAATGTCGGAAATATCATATAATCATTGATTTAATTTGTTGTTAATTTATGAAAATTTTAAAAGTATTTTGTTCTATTAAGTATTAGAAAATTTCAAATGACATATAAAAGTTAGAAATTTGATATTTTTTTTAATACTTTAGAAAATGTGAATTTCTAAATTTACGAAGTTTTTTTTTTTGACAAGGTTTACGAAGTTTTTATGTGATTTGCAACTTTGTGATTGAAGCTTAAGTCGCTATATTAATCTCCTGGTAAGGGAACTCAAAAAATCTTCAACGATTTTTGTTTAAATATTGAACAATATTTTGCGTATAAAATAAAAAAAATATTTAATAGAAACATTATATTAATTGATATGCTGAAAATACTTATGAGTTTTTAAAATTTTATCATATCAATTTTCTCATGTTAATAATTTTTTTTACGCATCTCATAAAATTTTATCGTTTTCGTGAGCTTAACTCAGTTGGTATGGACAATGCATAAAATATGCAACCCCAGCCACCACCAAAAAAAAATCTAAAAAAAAATAAAATTTCATAATGTTACAAAATCTCTCCAAAGGTGCCCGCACCCATCCTTTTTTTTTTTTTTTTTTTTTAATATCGAAGAAGAATTTACAAAAGAATAAGTAGAAGAATATTTCATCAAAATAAAAAAAAAAACGTGGACGGCAGGATTCGAACCTGCGCGGGCAAAGCCCACATGATTTCTAGTCATGCCCGATAACCACTCCGGCACGTCCACATTTGTTGTAAGATTTTATTTTACTAGTATTGTATTATGTTTTGTTAATCTTAATTTTTGGAAAAAATAAAAACTGCTGCTTTCAACTTCGTATCCAGCCATCTCCCACTTTTCCTCAATTAACGTTTGGTTTGCTTTTCAGTTTCACTTTTAGTTGTCATATCTTCACTTATGATTACATTAAAAAACTAATCAAACTAGCCCTGGGTTATTTTCATTAACTCGTTTTAAGCATGTATAAATGTAAACATTTTCACTATGGTCTTAAAATGTAAACAAAACAAGGCAAGAGTGCAAGGATGTTTTTGTTAAGGTTAGACCAAATGGTTTGCACTGGAATATTGACTGGTAGTTGGATGTTGATAACATTAATCATAGGACATCAATCTCTTTCAATCTAATGGATGATTTCTATGAGAATCAAATGAACTCCAACCACATTGTTATTTTCACTTATCATATATATTTGCACCCTTGAATAACTTTGTTTAAAATAACAATTGATAGGTTTTTCACTTCTAGTCTATGAGTTATCATCAAATAGTTGAGTTTGCAAGCTAGATTCACCTATCTCTTTAATTAGTTCTAACACAAATATCTTTTTGAGTTTAAACGTTTATAATTATGGAAAATACTAAACTGTTTTCATTTTATTTCCCTTATTTTAAGAATTTAAAAATGTGAACAAAACAAGTCGAAAGTATTTCGTATTTCACCTTTTTATATTTATTATTTTGGATTGCATGATAGAAAATGTTAAGGTAGTTAGACTAAGTACTTTGCACTGCAGTTGCATTGACTGGTAGTTGGGTATGGATAATATTAGCAAGTTAAACTGTTGGGAAAAAGAAAAATTAAGGATCACATATATATAATCGTTGTCTGATATGAGAACCAGATAATAATACTCCCTCTATGCTATTTATAAGAGACATTTTAGGTCAACTTTGATGTATGTATCTACTTCAAAATTTAGACCAATTGCATTAACTTTTGATGATCAAAATATCTCCTATAAATATGACCGAAGGGAATACTACGTGAAGATTTTACAACACGTAGACTTCTTTCAAACATTTCACGGCTCCCAGTATACCTACACTATCAAAAGAAAATATCCGAACTCTATCTCGCAACACTCTAAGACACGAGTATAAGAGAAAAGAATAAAGTCGGATACAAACTTTTTTTTTTATGTAAACTAGGTATCTTCCGCGCAGAACTGCGGAGACTGATCTCTTGAGCCTTGTGGGACCTAAATGGACGGTAAACTCCCATAAACTTTTAACTTTGCCGAAGGCTGGATTTAAACCCAAGACCTTGGATAAGCTAGAAGAGACATGTGACATCTCAGCTAAGCGCTCTTGGGTAAGTCGGATACAAAATTAAAGTGTTTTCGACTAGCACAACTTGTACCGAATAACTAAAGTCAATGTATATAGTCTCGACCTCCTTCTTTCTTTACCATACTGTACAATGTGGGACTTGTTCCAACTTCCAAGAGATATCACCACACAAGAATTTTAAGGTTGTTAGACTAAGTTCTTTGCAATGCATTTGCATTGACTGGTAGTTGGCTATGGATAATATTTCCACAGGTTGCAGTTACACCACATCTCTTTCAGTCTTTCTAAATGCCACTCTCTAAACCACATCTTTCAAACTAATGGATTATGCTTTGAGGAGTTTGCAACCACAATGTTTTTTCTGATGGCTTGTTTTTCAGTGTGGATAACAAGAATTAATGGATATCAGTTCAAACATATCTACCTTATCCCACTTGGATGATCGACAAAGACTTAACAACAAGATGTGAGAGCAACCCATGCATCAGCATTGAATATATGGCTCATAGTTTACTGATAAGTGGACATGTTGCTCGAGTGGACGCGTAGTATTTGAACACAAATTGTTCTCCGTAACCATATAAGCTTGAATAATAGAAAGATATTGTAGCTGCTCTTCAGTCGAAGACCTAAGCATAATTGGCTGAACTTTGTGATCAAATATCATGTGTTCTCTATTTGCGATTTTTGTATATGTGTGCTTTTGAACCAAGGTTGTTGTTCTAACAATTAGTAACCAACATTATGTTGGTATGAGTAGTATTGGACTTAGATATCTAGCGTAAGGTCTTAAGTTCAAGCTTTGTGAATGGAAAAAATGTGATTGGGAAGAAAAACTCCACGAAAGACAGCCAGTCAAATTCCCCAACAGAGACTAGTCATCAACAAAGTTGGCGAATAGTTTACACCAATAACAATAACATAGTTAACAAAACAAAAATCCATGCATTAGTTTTCTAATCCACAAGAAATAGTATATTTGTTTCTTGTCTCTTATACCACATAACACTGTTATGGCATTGGACGAACTCTCTTGAACGTTACAATCAGTAAATATAGAATGAAAAATTCTAGTAAGCACAAAGACTAATATACAAGATGAGAAAAGGAAGGATTAGAAGATTGAAAACATTTTTATAGGCCTCTGTAGTGATTTAATATTTGCTTTCTTGAAAGATGGAAATGACAGTGCTTTCATGATATACACAAGAAGGCTTATGAACATTTTCTTTATCTACACATTACCTCTTTCAAGAAATGTTATGAACTGATATTTTATTTTTCTAAACATTTTCTCTGTTTTTGTTTTGTTGATGATATTAGATCCCATTACACTAATGATAATATGCCTTTTTTTTTTTTTTTTTTTTTCATCTTAGAGGTAGTCAGAATTATATTTATATACCAACACAAAAGACATTTGAAAGAATTTATTTGGAGCTTACTCGAGTTTATTTTATGACATAAACAATTGTGTAAATAGATTTTGAACATGCATATGGAAACACAAATAACCTTTTAATTTAAGTACTTACGACATAAACATTGACAAAATAAGCACTTATTGAATAAGTATTTCATTAAGCTCTTCACTCAAAATATCTATACAATATACATTCATTTTTTGTATTTTCATCTTAAATTTTGGTGGGGTAGCATCTATTGTAGAAGCAAGAGGATAGAGCATAAGAGGAAAGTATAGCAGTTATAGGTAGAGAGCGACTAGCACATGATAATGTTTTTGGATTTGAATCTCTTATCCTCAAACATACATGATAGTGTTAGGATATTATAATTCCTTCCTCACTTTTCAACTTACTATATATATCTTGGTTTACAAGTCTAATTGCATAAACTAAAACCATTTGAGAGAAAAAAGTTCTAAGTTTTCAATATGAAAATGCAGAAAGCTTGGTTCTATGAGGAGTATGGTCCTAAGGAAGTCCTTAAGCTAGGGGACTTTCCTATTCCATCCCCTCTGGAAAACCAACTACTTGTCCAAGTTTATGCTGCTGCTTTGAATCCTATCGATTCAAAGAGGCGTATGCGTCCTATTTTTCCATCTGATTTTCCTGTGAGTGTCTGAAACTCTGAATTTACTCATGGAAATTATTATTCACAGCTCGAATTATATTAAATTACACAAATTTAGTTATCCGTTTTATAAGTTTCGAAAGATATAATGGATAAACATTTTTTTAAAGGACCATGGAACTAGTGTATAATGGTTACTGTCAATCATGTGACAGTTAATGGACATGTGAAGTTATGGACACAAATTATATCTTTGATGCACATTTACATATTAATGTATATATCTTGCCAGAGTAAGTAATCAATAAATATTTGTATACTACAAGAATGAGCTAGGAGTTCTTCATTCCAAGATTCCTAGCAAGTTGCTTGTTGCATAAGTAACCTTTTTCAGAAAAGTATTCTCTTGTGTTTCTCTAATAAATTTCTATGCAGCACTGTCACAGGCACGCAATCAGAAGTGTCGGTGCCACAATGGTAACTTTCGTATGCATGTTTTAATCATACTTTGATTTTTATATGCAGGCGGTTCCTGGATGCGATATGGCTGGTGTGGTTATCGGAAAAGGAGTTAATGTCAAAAAATTTGACATAGGTGATGAAGTCTATGGAAACATACAAGATTTCAACAGTATGGAAAAACCAAAGCAGCTTGGAACATTGGCACAATTCATTGTTGTGGAAGAGAACTTAGTTGCAAGAAAACCTAAACGTCTTTCATTTGAGGAAGCTGCAAGTTTGCCTTTGGCAGTACAGACAGCAATAGAAGGATTCAAAACAGGAGATTTTAAGAAGGGTGAGACAATGTTTGTGGTTGGTGGAGCAGGTGGTGTTGGCACTTTGGTCCTTCAATTGGCCAAACTTATGTTTGGAGCTTCCTATGTTGTGTCTTCATGTAGCACTCCTAAATTGAAATTTGTGAAGCAGTTTGGTGCTGATAAAGTTGTTGACTATACTAAGACTAAGTATGAAGACATTGAGGAGAAATTTGATTTCATTTATGATACAGTTGGTAAAGTTTTTCTCCTCGAATCCATTATAAATTACTTTTTATAATACATGAGAAAAGTGGCGATGATCTTATATGAAATATTTTCAGGTGATTGCAAGAAATCATTTGTGGTAGCAAAGAAAGATGGAGCAATAGTTGACATAACATGGCCAGCATCACATGAAAGAGCAGTTTATTCAAGTTTGACAGTTTGTGGTGAAATATTGGAAAAGCTGAGACCATATTTGGAAAGAGGAGAGTTAAAAGCTGTGATTGATCCAAAAGGTGAATATGATTTTGAGAATGTGATTGATGCATTTGGTTACATTGAAACTGGAAGAGCTTGGGGAAAAGTTGTTGTCACATGCTTCCCTATGGCACCAAAAGATCGTCACTCTACCATTTTATCTGAGATTGATACCAATATACCACAAGTCAATGGTTTTGCAAAAGATCTTTGCCTCAAGTAGTTAATATATTAATGACTAGATGGTGACAATTTAATGTTGGTCATGAGGCATATATGTTGGTTGAAATTTATAAGTAATGTGATTTACGTTAATGTGTGCAAATAATGTAATTTGTGTTATATGAAGCACGGACGCTCCTTGGATTAGGCGTGTCCCGTGTCGGACAGGCGTCGGTGTCTGACACCTACACCGACACGACACTTATGATTACACTAAATTATATTGTTTTCTCAAATTATTATCCGTGTCGGTGTCCGTGCTTCCCTTATTGAAGCTAGTTACACAAATGTATGTAATTTGAATATTTGTCTGTATTATATAATAAAATATATATAATATTTTCTATTTGTGTGTAATTTATGTTATTATATGGTATGAGAGCAACCTTTTCTACTTATGTTCCTAATGACTCATAAATTCTGTTTTTTGGATTGAACATATAGTATTTATCTTTATAGAAAAAATGTGACATAAAAAAAACTCAATGGCTTCGCCCAGGCTCGAACTGGGGACCTTCAGTGTGTTAGACTGACGTAATAACCAACTACACCACGAAACCATTTGGAAATTAAATCCCCCAAAGCTGCACCATTGTTTTTTGGTTTATGTGGCCACCTGAAATGTTTTATGTGGCCTAAGTCTTTTTGCTTTGCTGTTTGAGGATTGTGTCTTGATCTCATGTTAAGTTCATAGGAGCTAACTCCTCTAGTTTGAATAATTTGTTGGGAAAATGTGAAATTACTTGCAAGTAGTGTTATTGAAAAGACACATCAAGGGGTTTTCTTATATTGTTCTAATTTAAAGACTAATGTTATTGGTGAGTATTGTTTGTAGTATGAAATTACATCTATGTAACCTGAGTATGCAATGTATTTAATGTCTATTTTGTGTAAATGTTCCTAAAATATAGTGTGTGAAAGTGTTTAACTCTAACTTCTTATCACCAATGACAAATTTATAGTATCAATAAAAATACATTTGAAAAATTAATATAATTGCATATAGTAATTTGAAATGAGATTTATACTCAGGAACAAAATTGTTTTCAAAAGGAAGTTTATATATATAGGGATATAGGTAGTATTAGTTTATGAATCTCTTATTTGCATGTCAATGTTATATTACTAACTTTGAGGGTAAATTTTTCATCACAAAGCTAATAGAGCTTTCTTGCTCATTTTCTGATGTAATTTCAGTTTCTGGTTGCAATGACTCATACCTCAACAACACAAACAGTATATTAGAACCTGAACCCGGTAGATGCCGAAGAACAGACGGTAAGAAGTGGCGATGCAAGAGCGCGGTTCTTCCTGGTCAGAAGTATTGTGCAACACTTATGCATAGAGGTGCTAAAAGGCGTTTTACAAACCTCAAATTTCCTCCTCCTTCCACCACTGTCATTACTACAACTACTGATATTAGTTCAGCTGTTACCATTCCGTTGCCCTACCCTTCGACCCCAACCGATGTTCAGAAAGCGAATTGTTGGTCTCCGAGCACAAAGCTTTCAACGTCGATTCCAGAAAGTGAACCCTTTGTTGATTGTAATGAGAAAAGTTACATTTTTGTTGATTGTTGGTCTATCAATGTATGTTGATGAAGAGTATATTAATCAAATTTTCTAAGATAGATTTTAGGTTTTTTATTTTATCATGTGAAAACCAACCAATGTGCACAGATTTAGGCCTATCAAAATAGAAATGATAAAAAAATAGGAAGAGCAGATGGCTTCGCCCAGGTTTGAACTGGGGACCTTCAGTGTGTTAGACTGACGTGATAACCAACTACACCACGAAACCATTTGTATTATGTTTCTCATTCCATTATAATGTGCTGTTCAATATTTGGCCTAAATAGAGTTCATTGTTTACTGCATCATATTTAATTCTATTTATATTTATGAATTATACAGGGACATCCATAGAATATAATATTACAGACAATTAGAAGTTTTATCATTATTTGACAGTTTGATGAACAACATAGTTCAGGAAGGTAAGATTGAGCCGGATATCTAATCATGTAAGATTATATGTGAATAAGAAAGACACATGTAATTATCATGGCCGTATGTGAGACAGGGCGAGGACGGCGATCGCCCTAGGCCTAAAAATATAAAAAAACGGCACTGGTAATTAAGTCTAGTTATCAAGGCCGTCCCTGTAAAATTGAAGGTCTTGCTCTCTTAGTAAAAAAAGGCTCCTAAAAAAATTTAAAAAAATTAAAAGAGAAACAAAACTATTATGTTTTTATTTTATTTTAATTTTTTTAAAGAATAATTATAATGTTTGTTGTTAGAACTTTGCGTTTATATACGACAAAGACCATTAGACTTAAAAAAGAAAAACATTATAATTGAACTGAATTAGAAGGAGAAGAGATAGTATTGAGGATATAGACCTCAATTCCATTAAAATTAGGACCAAAAAGACCCTATTATGCTGGAAGAAAAAAAAATATAAAAATTTGCCATAAGTGGGAGTTGAACTAGAGCCAAAATGCTACAGACTCCAGTGTTTTGCCACTAGCGCACACCATTATTACAAAGTTACTGGCATATATTAATTATTTGACAGCATTATATATTTAAAAATAATATATGTTTTTGGCCCCAAAATTGTGGAGGCCCAGCTCTATAGAGCTGTTTGCACCTCTCCAGGGACGGCCCTGCTAGTTATAATAGTTAACTAAAATCAAACTATTCTTTTTTTTGTAGAACTAAAATCAAAGATTTCTGATTTGTAAAATACACAATATATCTCCACATCGTGATTAAAGTGTATAACCAAGAAGCAATCTCCACAATTGGTATTTTCATATATACTAGTTTAAAAAATAAAGGAAACAATTCAATTAAATTGAATTTTATAGTACTCCACTTGGAGTATTTTCATTCCAAGGAAGATGATGAAAAGACCGTGTGGAGTTGTTCATGGCTATACAACATGTGTTTTTATGTGGATCCTGTTCAGTACTGTCCCTTCTCTAACAATCACAACAACAATAACCCAGTTGCACCTACTGCTGCTGAGAAAGATGGTGATGGTGCCGACCCCCTTCTTAAAGGTATATTATATTAATTATAATATATGATATATAATGAATAAAACTTTTTAATTTACTGGTGTATTTGCATAATTGCTCCTGAACAGTATGAATTTCTAAAAAGTTTATTGGGTAGGTGTAAGAATTATTTGGATGTAGTATCAGGGCCGGTTCAATATATTTTTAGTCCTAAAACGAAATTTAAATGGAGATCTTTTAAGTGCATTTAGAGAAAATAAGTTAAAATTAAGATTTTTTTTTTCTTCAAAAGTTCCCTTAATTGAAAGTAAGTCTATATGATGTGTGTCATACACTAATTAAATACAGGTATTTTGTCAGCTGAAGATCAAATTTTGGTTTGTCCCATTGTGAGAGTATATCGTCTTTCGCTGTAATCAACTCCGTTAGTAAGTGGTCTTTTTAATATATATATATATATATATATATATATATATATATATATATATATATATATATATATGTGTGTGTGTGTGTGTGAGTGTGCGCGCGGGTGCGAGCGTGCGTGTGTGTTGAAAATAATATTTAATATAGACATTATTTATCAATTGTTAGAGATAATATTGAAATGATATAAATATAAATTAATTTTTTACTTTTACAAACTTTGATTACACACTATTTGTCTTAAGGGTTAAATATGTTTTTGATCCCTGTAAATATACAATCTTTTCGTTCTAGTCCCTCTAAAATTTTCAATCTTTACTTTTAGTCCCTCATTTAAAAACAAAATTTTGCATAAAAATGTATAATATTATAAGGATCTCTCCCAAAAAAATAATAGAATTTTTTACCAAAACATGAATTAAATATGAACTTTTATATTTTTGGCGGTAAAAAATTCATATTTAATTCATGTTTTGTTAAAAAATTCTAATTTTATTTTGGAGTGATTTTTATAATATTCCATAAATTTCTGCACAATTTCATTAAAAAATACAAAAGTTTCCTTAAAAATAGAGATCAAAAGTAGTGATTGAAAATTTTATAGGGACTAAAAGTTGAAGGAAAATTTTAGAGGGACTAAAACGAAAAGTTGATATATTTATAGGGATCAAAAACATGTTTAACCCTTGTCTTAATATATTTAGAACAACCGACATCAAATTAAATTGATAGGAATCTGAAGATAAAAAGAATTTAAGGTTCAAATAACGAATAAAATTACTAGCATTGAAATCAAACTATTAATTTTTTTTGTAGAACTAAAATCAAAGATTATGGAAGTTCTTCACATCCTTCTGATTCTCTCTCTTTTGGTACAGATTATGTTCATGGCTTTCCAAATGTATCAGTTTTACTGGGGTGAGGGAAAAGAGAGATGAATGTTGTTGAAAGAGAGAAGGTTGGAGAGAGTTAGAAGAGAAGAAGAAAGAATGGAGCAGAGAAGGAGGGAAGAAAGGATCAGGAAGAGAAGGATGAAGAGAAAGATGGAACAAGAAGAAGAGGAGGAAAGGGCTAGGAGGCAGATGGAGCGGATGGAAGAAGGGATAGATGGAGTGGATGAAAGAAGGGATAGGGATAGATGGAGCAGATGGACCGTAATCAATGAAATATCAAGTTGAAGGTCAATTTGAATCCTTCTCAGTTCTTCAATAAAATACTCCCTCCGATCCTATTTATAAGAAACATTTTACTTTTTTAATTCATTGCATAATTATATTTTGCATATTGCTAACTGTTTCTGAGAATGAATATGTAGAGTTTGCTTGATGAAATGGCAAACAATGCTCACTGTGTTTAGTTATTTCTTTTGATGCTAGATTAGGTTGCAGCTGAATTGATAACTTGCATTCACATAACTAGTATGAATTTCTAAAGAATTTTATTGAGTAGGTGTAAGAATTATTTGGATGCAATATCAAGGCCTGCCCAATATATTTTTAGACTAAAACGAAATTTAAATAGATGTTTTTTAAGTGCGTTTAGAGAAAATAAGACAAAATTAAGAATTTTTTTTATAACTTTTTTCAATCGAAAGTAATTCTATATGATATGTATGAGATACTAATTAAATATGAGTATTTTGTCACCTAAAAATTAAATTTTGGTTTGTCACATCGTAAGAGTATATCCTCTTTCGCCATAATCAACTCCGCCAGTGTGTGGCCTTTTTAATATATATATATATATATATATATATATATATATATATATATATATATATATATATATATATATATTGTATGTGTGTGCGCGCGTGCGTGTTGAAAATAATAATATAGATATTATTTACCAATTGTTTGAGATCTTAAAAGAACAAAATAATATTGAAATGATACAAATATAAATTAATTTGTTACTTTTACAAACTTTAATTACACACTATTTATCTTAATATATTTAGAACAACCAAAATCGAATTAGATTGTTAAGAATCTGAAAGCAAAAAGAATTCAAGGTTCAAATAATCATTAAAATAGCTAGCATTGAAATCAAACTTGCAACATGAACGATGATTCCTAATTTACATATCACTTGAGCTTCGAGTGAACATGTTTTCAAAATTTCATATATAAGTATTTTCTAAGACAAAAATATAAGACCTAATACATGGAGTAAAAAACTTGAGGGTTTAAAGCCATTGCTTTAGTGGCAGCCCCTTAGGCCAGCCCTGTGCAGTATAGCTGTGTAAAACTTTTAAAATTGTCAATCAAATAAAATATTATGATTGAAGTCAATATTTTATTCATGTTTATGTTTATACTAGAGTATTCCAAATATATTGTGAGATTCTAATAAAATTTAAAATGCAATCTTTCTATCACTTCTCGATTAAGCACAAATATCATGCACGATGTATACCTACTTCATGTACAATGTTGTTATTTACAAAGAGGGTGTGGCAAATTGTTTCTATAAATTTTAGTTTAACTATATATATATATATATATTAATAATCTATATAAATTTTAGTTTAACTATATATATATATATTAATAATCTATACTGTATATAAACAAAATGGTATTGTTAATCAGTGTCCCGGGACACTAGTTAAGGAAATAAAAGTAGAAAGAAAAGTTAAGTTTTGCATTAAAAACAACACTTTTTTAATTTTCAAAAAGTAGAATACACAATTTGCAATACAATATTTACTTTTATAATTTCTTAATCAGTACCCTCGGGAGCACTGGTTAACATTTCCCTAAAGAGTTTTTTTTTCCTCTTTTGTGCTAACTATTTCTTTTTTTAAAATTACCCTCAACTTTCAATACAAATAGCTATATAACAAATAAATATAAGAGTAAATTCAAATATTAAGTGCTTGTTTGGTTCAACTTCTTTTTAGTCCAGAAGCACTTCTACAGCCTCAGAATTGAAAAAAGCAATTTCTTACATGTTTGGTTCATATGTAGGAAAGCTACAATTCCTAACTTTTGAGTTAACGAGAATCAATTCTACATTAAATTTTATATTTTGATTATTACAACTCGTTATTTTCCTTTATTGTCCTTTATCAATTCTCTTTCTTTTTGGTTTGTATTTAATTTGATGAATCAAATTTAATCAAAAAATTTAACGAATCAAATTAGCACAAAAAAATATTTATGGTCAAGAGTTACCAAGTTTTGAATTTTTCTTTACGGTTTTTCCGTTCACATTTACTGTATTTTTTCTTTTATGTTAAATTTTGTCATTTTTGGCAACCAGCTCTATTATTATTTAACTTAAAATATATTTTATCAAAAAATATAAAATACATAGAACTCATATTTTGTCGAAAAAAATTGGTTTAATGATCGTATTTATTATTTTTTAAATTAATATATAGAAAAAATTATTTATTTAAATTAAATAATATATCTACATTAGTACTGGTCTACACATACATTCAACTATGTCCATTTATTTGTATTTAACTATGTCCATTTTAGTAATTATACATTCAAAAGTAATTTTGATCAAAACTATTAAAACAACATTCATTCTGTTTAATCAATTTTATAATTATCTCAAAATCAATTCTGTCATAATCAATTCTAGCCAAAGCTGAACAAATCATACATTAAAAAAAGAACCATGAAGATGAAGATTTATGATTTTTGTGGTGGTTTAGAGGATTTGGGTTTTTCATGAATGAGGTATCAAGTTTGTGGGAGAAAAGAGTGAAAGAGGCATTGTGTTGAGGTGAAGGAAGGAGGGAGCGAAGGAGAGGGAGAGGGAGAGGGGGAGAGGGGGAGAGATTTATTGATGGTGGTGGTACAATGATATATGAGTTTGATTAAAGAATTTTAATGATAGATTTATGTTTTTGTTTTTCTGGGTATTTTTTGTGATTCTTTTTATATGATGAGTGATGAAGATTATACGAAGAAGAGGGTTTTCTTTTGAGTATTTTCTGGATTTTTTTATTTATTAAAGTTGATGAAGATGAAGAAGTAAAAGGAAAAAGATGAATAAAGGAAACAAAAATTATGTGTTTGTGATTCGCACTATATAATTCAATGGTCTTGCATGATCTAAGGGTTAATTTTATTTTAAAATGATCAAATAGTTAAAATTAAATAAATTAATAAAGGAATAAAGAAAATGGCAAAATCGGAATATCTTCCTGAGGCCATGCGCCCCAGAAGACAGTAAATCTCCGTCTAATGCGCCTCGGCGCTTTACTGTTGAAAAAACTGGCTTTTTTTGCTCATTTTTAAAGCTGACTCGATGAAAAAGGCCCAAAATTTTGATGCAAACCCATGAAAATAAGCCTATACATACGAGTGCATCTTTGCTCCATTTATGAGAGCTCCATTTACACCTGTTCACTGCATAGATGTATGACACGTGGAAAAAATAAAATTAAAGGTTCAGATTAAATGATTAAAAACAGGTATTTGTTCACTGGAAGAAAAAAAAAAAACCTATGTGCTTCAGCTTCTTTCTCTCTCTGAAACAATACCTCCTCCTCCTTTTTCCTCAGAAACAACGTCACCGCATTTTCTGAAGATTAACAAACTTCCTTTAATCTTGTGCATGTTTAAACCATACAGTGACCTAGTAAATTTGTTTAATCAAAACAAGCATATGTTGGGATATTCTTAAAACGGTGATATCAATCGAAATTCAAATGCTGCAAATTTATCATCCAAAGAATAATTCCCTCACCTTTTCTTTCTACTTTTGTTGTTATTGGAAGATTTTGTAGATCAATTCTTGTTTCAGTTTTCAATTTCAATATCTCCGTTGATATCAATCTGGATCGTTTTGTTTTTATTTTTTCCCTGTTGTCTCGAAGTAGTTAATTTCATCAGATGGAGACGATCGGACGGCGCCGGCGAGAAGGAGGGGCAGCGGCCATGTTGTTTCAGAGAAGAAGAAGGAACGTGGGGCTGTTTGAGAGAGCGTGTGTATGATTTTTTCCAGTGAACAAATGCCTATTTTTAATCTTTTAATCTGAGCCTTTGATTTTGTTTTTGCCACATGTCATAAATCTATGCAGTGAACAGGTGTAAATGGAGCTCTCATAAATGGAGCAAAGATGCACTCATGAAAAAGGCCATTCTAACCGGTGCCTTAAAAAGGGCCCTTATTACTAGATTTCTAGTTTATGAAACAGTGTCAACATATTTGATTGAAATTTTGTTACCTTTCTAACGGTTCATGAAAGAAATAGAGAAATAGTGACATTAAAAAAACAGAAAAGAAAAAAGAATTAAGAATGAAGAAAAGAAAAAAAGAAGGATAAAGTAAATAGTACCTTTGATAGTTAATTTCGGGTTTTCAAAAAATGATTTTGGGTACTGAAATCAGCCATGGCCAATGGAAGATTTCGCGGTGGGAACCGTCGAAATGTGAGAGGCTAGTGGTTTTAGGTCAAACCATATCAAAATTACCGAACAAAATGCACCATTTTTTTAGGGTAAAATTATATAAAGCACGTGTACTGAAAGACACAACACAGACACTAACACGTCAATACCGTTAATAATTTGACAAAATCACATAATTTAGTGTAATGATATGAATCGGTGTGAGACACATCCAAATAATGTTTGTGTTTTTGTTTCTTTTAGGGAAAAGAGTGTTTGTGTTTCATAAGCGGAAATGTACCGAGTTTTATCCTATGCTAAATTAATTAATCTATATTTTAAGGGTCTTGTTAACAAGTGTCCTAAGGGCATTGTTTAAGGAACCCATAAAAGAAAAATATATCTTGAAAATATAAGTCAAACATTTGTTAAAGTCATATTCGTACAATTTCCAATGCAAAAGTTGCTACTTTTATATGCTTAAACAATGCCCTTAGGGCACTTGTTAACATTTTCCATATTTTAATTATAGTTACTAATATGAACCAAATCTTCGTGGGTTTGACGAAACCTTGGGGGCAGTAAGTTAAGTTGTGAACAATAATGAATCATGAATCCACTTTACCAATATAACCCTCTGTTAGTCCAAGAGACTCAATTGAGAAACAATTGTCCGCAGAACTTAAAGCAGCCATGGTCCCCCCTCAAGTCCCTCCCCGAAGTAAATACATGGTGTCAACCAATTGCAGCTAGGGATGACAAAACCGGTCGATGCACCCCGTGCATATCTGCCCCGCTTAAGCACATCTAATATAGGACGAGACGAATTAAGTCAATTTAGATGGTCGAGTCCAAAATTCCACACAACCCTCACTTAGTAGCAAACTGACGAATTGGCAGGCCGATCTGTAAAAAAAATAAAATCTTGTTTTAAAGGATTCTTATTTGTTGTTCTTTAAAAAAAATAAAAAATTGGCAACAAATAAAATTGTGCTAAAAACAAGTTTACGTGATAAATCAAACACCATCAACATAATTAAGAAAGACAACATCATAGCATCAATGCTGCCATTATAAATTCAATAACATTAAACAAATCTCAAACTAAAACCATTATGCGAATCATTATAAAAAATTATGTTGATGTTATTTAAAAAAATTGTGCTAAAACAAGCTTACGTGGTAAATCAAACACCATCAACATAATTAAGAAAGGCAACATCAACACTGGCATCATAAATTCAATGACATTAAACAAGTCTCAAACTAAAACCATTAAGCCAATATAAAACAAATCCCAAAATAAAACCAAGAACCAAAGGGGATGGAGAGGAGGCAAGAACGAACCCTAGGAAGCAAAACGGCAACGGTGCACTCTTTACTGTCTCAGTGATAAAATTTCTTTCTCAGTGTCTCCCCTCTTACGATAGATATATCATTGTTAAATAAATCCTAAATTTATTTAAGTAATAGTTGTATTTTTATTGAATTGGATTATGATGAGTTATTGAGCCTATTCACTTTAACTTTGTCCAACCCATAGAATAAAAAAATAAAAATAACTAGTTGGTGGGCCAGCCCGGCCCAGCCCGGCCCGTTCCTGCCCACCCATTTTTTCAACTAGTTAAGCGGGAGGAATCAACTAGAGAGAACGAGTTTGAAACTTCAACTCAACCCACCAAAAATAGTGGGCTAAACGGACTGGTTCGACGGATTGAGCCCGTTTTTCCACCCCTAACTGCAGCTGAGACAAGACCTCCATGAGACCAACTATTGAACTCCAACGGTAAGTAAGTGTATATGAAGCCATATCCAGAATGGGTCGACAGATTGATGCCTATGTCCAACGGTTATAAAACTATTGACTTTGCTACCTTCTCGGAGGAAGATGAAAAATCGACTATGGAGCATAATTGTAGATTCATCGCAATGCAGTGAGGGGAAGCAGAACGAGTTTCAATAGTTACAGTTGTTCTCTTTATCGTTGACAGGAATAGCCTTCTCGCGGTACTCGTTCCTCCCATCAAATTCAATCCAAACATGGGCAGTTATGGAAATGTCTTTCCATTACAAATTTATTGGCCTCTATCAGAATTTACATGAATCTTAAACAAGTGGATGAATTAGTTGCAAACTTCATTAAGAGGTTCAGATAAACTGATGGGAAATGCTCGGTTCAATTTCCAGACGTTGAATATGCATCAATAGACCTATAACTACAAGAGAAATTGGTTGGACAAGTTTGTTATGACTTGAACAGTCGATGCTTCCCTATGCGATGCAACGATAGTCGAGGAAGAGGTCCACACCTAGTATTCCTTCCACATTGTATCAAAGGATTACATTCAATGGCTGGAGTTGACAATGGATTGCATTACTGGTCCAGTCAATTAAAAATTATTAATTTTTATTTTTGTAGAGAGGTCCAGTTTATTAAAATTTAAAATGCATTCTTCTAGAACAAGTACTGTTACACTTTTAGATAGTCACCTACTACAAATAACACGTCCGTTTATAAATTATAATAAGGGTGCAATTATTATATATATATAGTTGAATGAGTGTCAACTTTAGGATCAATACAAAAAAAACTTTAGAATCAATACATTGCAAACAAGCAACCCTTTGACTCTGGAGCAACACTAACTTCTTCTTTAAAGCAAAAAACCATCGCCACCTCCACCATGCTATTCCAATCCATCATGGATTTTCTATCAAATCCTCTTCTTTTTGCAGCTTTGTCTGCATCTTTAACTCTTTTGTTGGTTCAACTTCTGCTCAGAAAATTGAACAACAAAAGCAATAGTATGAAGAAGAAGAAGTATCATCCTGTTGCTGGCACTGTATTCAATCAGATGATGAACTTCAACAGACTTCATCATTATATGACTGATCTTGCAAGGAAATACAAGACATACAGGTTACTTAACCCTTTCAGAAGTGAAGTTTATACTTCAGAACCAAGTAATGTTGAGTATATACTCAAAACCAATTTTGAGAACTATGGAAAGGTATATATATACTCTTTAAGTATATACCCTTTAAAGGTATGTATATACTTAAAGTGATAGTGTATTGGTGAAAATTCTCATTGAATCTTATTTTTGCCGATGATGAATGAATAGTATAGTTGTATAGATCGGTATTTCTGATTCTATGCTGAAAACTTTTGTTGAATTTTACTATCCTACTGTCCAAAAATCATACCTGGATCATATACAGCTGCAGTATGGCGTCGTAGCTGTAGGAACCGTATAATTTAGAGAAAGGAACTTTCTATTTCTAACAGTCCATATAGTTCCCCTCAAAAAAAATAAAAAAACTGTCCCTATAGTTGTTGCACTAATGATCAAATTTCCCAAAAATCAGTGTTACTGACATCAAGAAGTTGGTATCGTTGAATTTAAAAGATCTGCAATTCATGTTTGGAGTTTTTTTATTTGGAAATTGAAAATTCAGGTCCAAGATGTGATTGATACATTTGAATTTAAAACTATTGTTATGCTGATGAATTTGGTTTTCCTGATGGCATTGTACCTTGGTTACTCCTTCCTTTTGAAGGTAGAATAGATCACTTCCTTGATTACATAATTAACTTGCAGAGAATACTAAAAAATAGCTTAAACAAAGCTTTAAAGAAATAATAATAATAACTTAATAAGTAATGCACAAAAGTCTGGCAGAGGCACAAAATGTTTAGGTACATAGATGCTTGCATTGCTACCATGAACGACGTATCTGTGTCGGATAAATATCGTATGTGTGCATCATAATCTTAGAATGTGTGGTTGGGCTTAAACTTAACACGTACCCCACAAAACCGGCTAGGGTACAATGACATAAAGTAAGAGTTACAATAGAGTATAAAGACTAGAAAAGACTAAACCACCCTTGACCCAATTACAACCAAAGGCCCATTACATGTTGTCTAACATTCCTCACCTCACACGCTGGTTTTGTGAGGTTGAGTTAGGCACAGCCGCAATTTCTAAGACATAGGTGAAGGGTAGGGGCGGTTGATATAGGCATTTGTTTGATTCTTAGAAGGATTAAGTGTGGCTTAATGGCTTAAACATTCCTATGTGTGCAGGGGTTGTACAACTACCAAAATTTGAAGGATTTACTAGGAGATGGAATTTTCACCGTTGATGGCGAGAAATGGCGCGAGCAAAGGAAGATATCAAGTCATGAATTCTCCACCAGGATGTTAAGGGACTTTAGTACTTCAATATTCAGAAAAAATGCAGCAAAAGTTGCAAATATAGTGTCTGAAGCAGCAAATTCTAATACTAAATTAGAAATTCAAGTGAGTAAATACATTCTTTGAAAGATACTATCATATTGAATAATGATAGAATGTTAAATGAAGAGGTACAACAAAGTTTCTATACTAATTTGTGAACTAACTAATGTAATTAATATGTTACATCTAATAATTATTGCCTTATTTTATCTGGTATGTCAGAATGTTAACTTGATCAAATAATTTATGTAGGATATTTTCATGAAATCAACACTGGATTCAATTTTCAATGTTGTATTTGGAACTGAAATTGACAGCATGTGTGGAACAAGTGAAGAAGGGAAGAATTTTGCCAATTCTTTTGATAATGCAAGCGCGTTAACTCTTTATCGTTATGTTGATGTCTTTTGGAAGATAAAGAAGTTTCTCAACATTGGATCAGAGGCAGCATTAAGAAACAATACTGAAATCTTAAATGAATTTGTCATTAAGCTAATCAACACTAGAATTCAACAAATGAAGAATTCAAAGGGTGATTCTGTTGTAAGCCTACTGTATTCAACTAAGCAGGCTGATTTCTTATACATTTTTTTCTAACTACATTCAATTATACCTTATTCTCAAACTATTATCCGTGTCAACGTGTCTGTCTTAACGGTTCATAAGTGTTTATCATGATAATGTGTTTTTCACTTTAACATGTACTATGTAGAGAAAAGGTGGAGATATTCTCTCAAGGTTTCTGCAAGTGAAGGAGTATGATACAAAATACTTAAGAGATATAATTCTAAACTTTGTTATTGCTGGGAAAGACACGACAGGCGGTACGCTTTCTTGGTTCATGTATATGCTATGCAAGTATCCTGCAGTACAAGAAAAAGCTGCACAAGAAGTGAGAGAAGCAACAAATACAAAAACAGTTAGTAGCTGCACTGAGTTTGTTTCAAGTGTAACTGATGAAGCAATTGAAAAGATGAATTATGTTCATGCAGTTCTCACTGAAACTCTCAGACTTTATCCTGCACTTCCTTTTGTAAGGATAATTTTAATTTTGTTCTCACAGTCGTGCTTGTATAAATGGTCTGAATTAAAACACATAGAATATCAATGTTATCATCAAGATTCTTTTTTATGCAGGATGCAAAAATTTGCTTTGCTGATGACACATTACCAGATGGATATAGTGTAAAAAAAGGAGACATGGTGTCATACCAACCTTATGCAATGGGGAGGATGAAATTCATATGGGGTGATGATGCAGAGGAATTTAGACCTGAAAGATGGCTTGATGAAAATGGAATTTTTCAGCCAGAATGCCCTTTCAAGTTTACGGCTTTTCAGGTTAGTAGAATTTTTCTATATGGACATCTAGCTTTTGTTTATTCTCTATAATATATTTAGGTAAATGATCATTATAGGCGGGTGTTTGTTGATTTTCCAACAATGATATACGTCACAAAGTAGAAGTTCACGACCCCCATTTGTCCTTAGGGATGAAATGTTGACTTCATTGGTGTCAGTTCAGCAAAAACAAAAGAAAACGGTCAAGTGTGCCTCAAAATTAAACTCATATTCATGTTTTCTTGTTTTTGTCGAACCAACGCTGATAGATCACCAGCTCATCCGTAAGATGAGGATAGTGATTTTTTAGTACTAGTTCACCTTTGAATATATATCAAGGTGGTCCACCCTAGAACCTCCATTACCATGTTATTCAAACATGTTAAATATTCCAAGACTTTGTATGCAGTTTCTTTTGTAAGAGCGTGCTTAAATTGAATATTGATTGAAATGCAGGCAGGTCCTCGGATATGCCTAGGAAAGGAGTTTGCTTATAGACAGATGAAGATATTCTCAGCAGTTTTATTAGGTTGTTTTCGTTTCAAATTGAATGATGAGAAGAAAAATGTGACTTATAAGACAATGATAACTCTTCATATTGATGGAGGTCTTGAAATCAAAGCATTATACAGGAATTAGAATATGATTCCTTGCAACAAATCAAACTCTAATTAGCAAGAAGCTAAGTTATGCTTATTTTACATGTGATGATGGATGACTGTATTAAAAAATGATGAACTAGATATTATTTGAAAGCATAAATAAGTAGGAAATATCTTTGTAAGTTAAATATCTTTCCAACATTAAAAGGAGGGTCTTTACTAAATTAAATAACAATGTTCATGAATCTCAAGCTGAAAAACTTAGAGATTAGACTATTCCTCCGAAAGAAAGAAGGTTTTCCTTATAAATTGCAATGTGCAAACAAGATGACTCTTCTTTGGCTTCAATTTTCTCAATCCTTTGGGTATTTAAATCAAACCAGCCTAGCACAAAATCATTTTCGTTAAAGAATATACGATTCTTGTTCGCTACTGAGATACCAGAGATAAGAGGACAAGTTAAGGGTCCAACAACAAAGAATTTAGTCCACGATTCTTTGACACCGAGTTCACCCAAAACCCAAATGTGAAAATCAGGCGTCTGGTTGTAATTAGTGATGTAAGAAAGAGATCCATCTAATTCCACCAATCCCATTTTCATCTGTTTATATTTTATATCTGAGTTAGAGGGTAATGGTGTTGCAACGAATGTCTCTTTGGTAAAGTCAAACAACACCATAACAGGTCCTTCAATCGACAACCAATGGCAAAATCCATTCATGTTCACGAGAGAACGTGGGCAAGAAGCAGGCATATCAACCCCATCGAGTTTCCTCCAAGAATTACTTTTGAGGCTATAAATCTCCGAGAAAGGGTCATACAAGTTGAATATGAGCTTTTTTTCCTCCCAAAAACTGTCATTCAAATCCAGCTCGTGCACATCTCTCTCCCAAAAAGGATCATCCTTGTCCGGAAAATAAACCCAATCACCACTTCGAAATTCTAAGGGATAATAAACCTTCCAAATCACCTTAAAATCATCACTAACAGAGTCATAACCAAATCCATAAGGAGTATAGTTGAAGTGAATGTTTTCGTGTGGTTGATAGCTAGGAGGAACGACCTTAAATTCAGCGGTAGCAGGGTTTCACAATACAATTGTAATCATAGTGGCAAAGCCTCTGTAGAGACAAAGGGTGCCGTTAACAGAAGCAGAACCTAAAATGAGAATACTAAGAGGAAAAGAAGGAAAGATATTGCCACTGTCATCCTGTTGAAAAGGAGGTGGCCAGTCTAAACTGACCCTTTACTCAAACTTTTCACCGGAAAGAATGCAAGGTAATTCGTGACTGGGAAACCCCGTGACTCTTCCTTTACGAGGAGACATGTTTCATCATCGTCCTCAAGATGTTTAGGTATGAAGAAATTGGTGCGAAACATGTTCATGAAAGTGTGGTTTTCAAGAAGAAGAGACCATGATTTTTTAGCACAAGTGAAACGTGCGAGGGATTTGATAGGCAATATGATAGACTATGGTTTTCAATTTTTATTTTCTCTTTTCATTCATTTTTTCAATATGTTAGGCATATCTACATGTTCAAAGAATGTCTGAGATTTGATTTTAGATGAACTCGATTATAGGTTTCATTCGGGCCTGTGTTCCTTCGCATGCCTGCATTATACCTATTCTTTGTGGTGGTCTTCATATAGCATAGTTTAACTTTTGACCTTTATGATTTAGTTGTATTTTTGCATTTGTAACCATACAGTATTGTTCAATTCCTCACTTGGATTGATTAATTCCTATTCTCTTCATATGTCAAAGATACAGAAAATATAATAAGGACGCGACATTTTGAGAATCAACCAATTGGATGAAAGTTTTAATTTTCTGTTATTTTTGTATTCTGAGGTAAAAATTTGAAATCATGTTTATTATAATGATTCTTTTTTGCTTCTGTGTACTTTGTTATGTTGAGCAGTTCACAAATATTTATATTGTAGATTTTGTAGATACACTCTTCTGTTTAAAAAGTATAAAATATGAAACCAACAGATCTTGTATTTGTGATTGATGACAACAAATGTTGTAATTGATGGGTGCTATGTTCATAATTGAATTACGTGCTTGTAGATTATTTGAAATGGACACAAACGACGAATGAATCCAATCTTCCATTCAGTGTTTTAAAAACTGGCTTAGTAATCAACCTGGTAATGGTACTGAATCATTGGCCGAACCACAAAGTTCAATGGTGGAGTCAGAAAAAGAAGCTCAAGTGGACCACCAAACTAAACTATAATAATATATAAATACAAAATTGATGTTGTTTAATAAGCATTGAACACAAAGTTGATCATCAACAAACTAAACTAAGTAGCTTAAAAATTTAGGCTTAATTGCACTTTTCACCCCTATCTTTTGCCAATTGTGCGATTTTGCACCTCATGTTTTTAAACGAGCGATTTTGCACCCCATCTTTTTCCCCCTTTCTGATTTGGAGGCCCCCCATGTGTTTTAGTGATGATGTGTCTGATTTTGATGACGTGTCTTCATTTAATGTTTGCCACGTGTCTAAATGTAATTTTTAAAAAACAAAAAATTGATTTTGGAAATTAAAAGAAAATGCAGATCTTGTTAAAATAAAATTAAAATTAAATAAAATACAAACAAAAACCAATTAAAAAAATAAAATTAAAACAAAACCAATTAAAAAAACCTAATTATTTATTTTAATTTTTTTCCATTTGGATTTTATTCATAGATTTTTTTTAAACAAAAAATATCGATTACTGGTTCCGTTCATGGTAGAGCTGTCAATTTTTTTCCCTTTTTTTTTTGGTCACCAAATTTTTTTCCCGTTTCTTTTAATTTCCAAAATCAATTTTTGTTTTTTAAAAATTACATTTACACACGTGGCAAATATTAAATGAAGACACGTCATCAAAATCAGACACATCATCACTAAATTCATGGGGGGCCTCCAAATCAGAAAGGGGGAAAAAGATGGGGTGCAAAATCGCTCGTTTAAAAACATGGGGTGCAAAATCGCACAATTGGCAAAAGATAGGGGTGAAAAGTGCAATTAAACCAAAAATTTAAAATAATGCCCTACACGTTTACTTGAAAGTTACTGTAATATGTACCATGAGGAAAAGAAGGGTGAAACATAATGTCATTTTTATTAATGCCAAGGGTATTTTATTATTTTCCCCTATAAAAAATTATATATTTTTGTGGGGTGGGTGTAGCCAACTTGGATCTTAACGTGGCTCTGCCACCGACTAAATCGCATAAGTAAACCGCATGACTCAGTCAATCTATAAAAAAATTATGTGTTAAATTTAATTGAACCCGATAATTCGGTAATTTTAAAATATTACCGAGTCATTTTAAAAACCTTTTTAAGAAATTTGGATGATTTAATACTAACTTGTTTACCATGAACACAGTTTTCGTATAAATCTTGATGATTAAACACCAACTCGTTTAGCTAAATATTTCAACAAAAAAAAAAAAAACTCGTTTAGCTAAGTTAACAACAAAGGAGCAACCAGTTGTTAGATAATTTCCTGAAGTTTTCTCTAGTGTAGATGAATTGCCTCTGAAGAGGAAAGTTGAGTTAGCAACAGACTCAATTCCTGGAACATAACCAATTTTGTTGGCGTCGTACTACTTGTCTCTAAAGAAGTTATTAGAGTTGAAGACGAAGTTAGAAATGTTGTAGAATGAGTTCAGATTTTCAGACCGTTGGATATATATATATATATATATATATACTAGAACGCCAACCCGTACCGACATACATGTCATATTGAAAGTAAATACTAAGAAAAATCTAAAAACTTTCATAAAAGGGTTGTTAACGAGTGCCCCGAGGCACTCTTTAAGCATTCTAAATTTATCAATTATTCTTTTAAAAAATCTATTATTACAATTTTCAATGCACTCAATACACACTTTTTGTAAACAAACTTACTATAAAAAGATTAAAGAGTGCTCAGGGGGCACTCGTTAACATTTCCCTTCATAAAATGGCGATGAAATAAGTCATATAATAAGTCTTTACTACATTAATCATACCATGGGAAGGATTTTAATTCCAATGAGTCATACAAACAACACAATTTGAAGAGTCACACAAAGAAACTATATATATATCGGTCAGGCAGTGATATGAGAGCAACTGAGCAAGACTTCTATTGCACAATCAACCATGGTTGAATCAAATGTCAGATATGTAATTAATAACTCATCAAAGTAGTAATTAAGAATGTTGCTATTCAAAATAAACTAACCACAGAAGATTATAGTAAACCACAAAACATTTCTGAAAAAACATTGTAATTTTAACAAATTGCAGTAATTTTAACAAATAATACCAAATATTTACAAAACATTAAAGCCAATGCATCAAACTACAAAAACATCATGCTCAGAACTTCATTGTTTCTTGCTTTTACTGCCTCTCTTTTCGGTACCTTTCTTTGGTTTATGAGGCAAAACCTTGAGACGAAAGCTTTTTAGTGAAGATCCAAAACAATACTTTCCGACATGAGTAACAACAGTTTCTGCATCACAACGTGTCTGGAAAACAACTTTGACGTCGTTAGTCTTCGCTAAAAGTTCAGTCTATGTTTCAATTAAGGGCCCAAATTTGCATAAAAGCTTGTTGAGAATAGATATTGAAGGAACAAAATCTTTTGTTTCTAAATTTAAGAGTCAGAGTAGTGGGAGAAGACTCCAAAGAATTATGCATTAAACCCAAATTTGGAGTAATTTCAGAAGCTGGAGAAAGATCCATCGACTCTTTAGAGACATAAAGAGTCAAGGTGGGAAAATGGAATTGAGTGGGAGGCCAACATTAAACGCTTTAATGTTGATTTAAGAGGCACATTTGCTTTTAAATGAGAAGTTCAAATGTGATTATGGATGATGATAGGGGTTTAGGAGCATTTAATGCGTGGCAAAGGAAATGAAAAGGTCATATGTGAGCATTTAATGCATGGCAAAGGGAGGGAAAAATTAGGGTAAAACTAGGGTTAGGGTTAGCTAGAGGGATTAAGCTTTAATAATAAGAGATATACCCTCCGGTAATATAAGCAAAAGTTTGATTTTTAGATTCATTCATTAAATGATGTATGTAGTAACATACATCATTTAATGAATGAATCTAAAAATCAAACTTTTGCTTATATTAGTGACCGGAGGGTTAAGAGATACATATGAATAAGGTAGTAGAAATAGCAACATGATGGAAACACTCTAAGATTTAGTATAATTGTCAAAATTGGCATAAATGAGTTGAAAACGAATGTAGTGGTGGTTATAAAGGGTGAGAGTTAATGTGAAAAATCATGCAATAAATTTTTTCAATTTGTAGGTTATGAATAAAAAAACAATAAGTGTGAAAGAAGTTACACAAATTTCTTAACTATTTTTGTTACAAAGGTAGAAGTTATTGCAGCTCTGAATTCCATGAAACCTTACACGGCTCCAGGCCCTGATGGTTTTAAATGCAGTTTCTTCAAACAATATTGGCACATAGTGGGGGAAGACATTTTCCAGATGGTCAAAACAGCCTTCACCAAAGGTTTTTTTTGACCCTGCAATCTTTGATACTCTGATTTAGCTCATCCCTAAAATTGAACCTCCCAATACATACAAGAATTTTAGACAAATCAGCCTATACAATATTGTTTACATGACTATCACAAAAGTCTTGGTCCATCGCCTTCCTCTTATTCTTGATGCTATTATTGGCCCCTACCAAAGTAGTTTCCTGCCTGGTAGAGGTACTTCTAACAATGTCATTATTTTGCAGGAAATCATTCATTTTATGAGAAGATATAAGAAAAAGAAGGGGTTTGCGACTTTTAAGCTTGATCTTGAAAAAACTTTTGATAATGTCAATTGGTTTTTTCTTCAAACTTGCCTCCAGGATTTTGGCTTCCCAGAAATCACTACCAAATCCATCATGCATTGTGTCACCTCTTCAACTCTTTCTATCCTTTGGAATGGTAAAAAAAATGCCTCTGTTCAAGCCGACACATGACCTAAGACAGGGGGACCCCCTATCTCCTTACATATTCATCCTTTGCATGGAAAATCTCTCTATTGCCATCAACAGAGTAGTTCAGCAAGGTGATTGAAATCCTATTCAGATTTCGAGCAATGGACCCCTGGTATCTCACTTTCTCTTTGAGGATGATGTTCTCCTCTTTACAAAGGCAAAAAAACTACCAGTCTAGATTCATCATTGATTTATTTGATCGCTTCATCAGGGCCTCGAGGTTGAAAATAAATTTATCTAAATCTCGAGCATTCTATTCATCAGGTACTCCTTAAGCTGAAATCAATATGATCACTTCCATTTTTGGTATTAGAAGCACTACCTCTCTGCATTAGAAGCACTACCTCTCTGCAAAATTACATGCGTTTCCCGATTCTCAAAGGGAGAGCTAAGCAAAGTGACTTCCTTTTTATTATTGAAAAAAAGCAAACTCGCTTAGCTTCTTGGAAGAACATGCTTTTGAACAAACCTGGGAGATTGACTCTTGCATCTTTTGCCCTTTCTGTTGGAACAGAGAGTGTAGATTGACTCTTGCACCTTCACTTTCCTCCATCCCATCTTACTACATGTAGATTGCTTGGCTCCCTTAAAGTGTGTGTGTGACAACATAGATCAAATCACCCGTAATTGAGTCTCCCGTAATTTCATCTGGAGAGACTCAATAACAAAGAAATTCATCTAGTTGGTTGGAACAAAATTGCACGCTCAAAGCATCAAGGTGGTTTGGGAATCTGAACAACTAGAGAAACTAATATTTGTCTTTTGGGTAAACTTGTCTGGTATATGCTCCAATCCTTCTCAAAGCTTTGGGTCGACCTATTATCCAATAGATATCCAGTTGGTCCTAAGATTCTTTTTAAAATCACTCACACCACTGATTCACCTACTTGGTCCTCCATCATCCATGCTAAAAATGCCATCAAAGAAGGTTTTTCTTGGCGCACGGGTTCTGGAAATTCATCTTTTTTGTTGTGTCCCCGGAGTTTTCTTGTTTTCATAGGGTTGTTATCCCCATTCATAAACATTCATGATTTGCACTTAACTATCAAAGATGTGCTTTGCGCAAACGAGCAACATACTCAAGTTTTGTACTCTCATCTCCTTCCTATGACATTTGATCTTATAAACAACATGCATATCAAATTTAATGCCGCCTTAGATGATTCTTTCATTTCGACATCAAACAAAAATGGAACTTAAACACACTACCAAAAGTGGGTATACATGGCTGCTATCCCGCTATAACTCTGTTCCTCAATCTAATCAAAACGACTTTTGGTCTTGGATTTGGAAATTAAAGCTTTCGAAAAAGGTTAAGTTTCTTTTTTGGTTAGTTTGCCATAACTTCGTCCCCACCCTCTCCTTACTCAACCATAGGAATATCTCCCCCTCAGATGTTTGCACTTGATGTGGTCTTGCTGAAGAGACTTTTCTCCATCGTATGCAAGATTGCACCTACTCTAGGATTTGTGAGAGAGGAACAAAACCAGGAAAAAAGAATGCAGATCAACAAAATTGAAAAAGAATGCAGATCAACAAAATTGAAAAAGGAAAACGTATTCACGTGATTTGTGAGAGAGGAACAAAACCATGAAAAAAAAATGAAGAGGAAACCGAAGATGAAAGGACGCATATCAAAAGAAGAGAAAACAAATTACTTTTATTCAAGTGTGGCCAACCTTTTTTACTGTAATTTGATCTTGGCCGTGTATTTTGATCCAATGGATAATATTATATCCTCTTATCTCTCATTTAAGTTACTCTTGTCAAATTTTATAGGTTGCATCCATTAAAAGAGAAAGAGATTTCATTTGATCTTGGCGATGTGAGAGTGAGGGGAGAAGCAGGTAGAGATGTAAAACAATCTAGTAGAGGATAGGGAATGTAAATGACGGGAGAGAGAGATTTCATTTTTTAATTAAGAAAATACTTATTTTTTAACTTTAAATCTGAACCCTTAATTGTTTTTTTGTCATGCATCCAAATGCTATGTTAAATGGAGCATACCCGGACTCAAACTGAACCACACAAACAGGGTGGTGTCGAGGTTCGAACCTCAGACCTTGCATATATTATGTGTTGCATCTACTAACTGAGTTAAGCTCACATTGACACACAAATAAAACAATTCAGTTAACCAAATTTAATTAAATAACCGGTTCTAAATTATTTCAAAAAAAACATTTATTTTTATGATAAAAATAAATCAAAAACATAAATAAAATAAAAAACATCACAAAAACAACTCAAAGCCCAACTTCACAAATTCTCAAAATCAATTCACTAAACCTAGCCCCAATTCGTATAATCCACGAATCTAATTCCATTTTCGTACACTTCTCTCTCCGTCTTCGTACTCTCCTCAGGTATGCTCATTCCACTGTGGTTTTGTTCTTTTTTGTATAGATTTTTCGATTTCTAGATGTTGTGTTTATGCTTATAGCTTTTCGATTTCTGCGTCTCATTGAAATGTTATTTTTCAAGTGTGTTCACTTTGTTTATGTTCTCAATGATTGTTTTGTCTTTTTCTTGGTATATTATATCGTTGTTGATTGGATTGTTAATCTTACTAACAGAAAGTTGACTTCATGAGTATACAGCGAAATTAATCTTGCAATCATAATTAAGTATTGTTTATTGCAATCTAATTAAAATTATTGAATGAATACTGGTATCGTGCTATAACAGCTGGTCAGGAACAAAATCCTCCAATGGCTTCAACATATAACACAGAAAACAAGGTAATCCATGATTATAATAACCTAATCTTGTCACTTCCTAGAGAAAATGGGTGTGAGACTGAATATATGTATTTTTTTCATGGATTTTGGTGTCCATCATATCTTATCCAATCTGTCAACACTTTTCAAAATAAATTTCATGCCAAAGACAATGATATTGTTGTTGCATCTATGCCAAAATCTGGCACCACTTGGCTTAAAGGTCTTGCATATGCTATTGTTAATCGCCAACATTTTACCTCCTTAGAGAATAATAACCATCCATTACTATTATTTAATCCACATGAACTAGTGCCTCTGTTTGAGGTAAACCTTTATGGTGGTAAAGACATTCTTTTGCCTCAAATTGATGTATCAAATATGATTGAACCAAGGCTTTTTGGCACTCACATTCCATTCCTTTCGTTGCCCAAGTCGGTTAAAGAGTCCAGTTGTAAAATCATTTATATATGTAGAAACCCATTTGATACATTTGTATCATATTGGAATTACATCAACAAAGTCAGATCGAAGAAATCTTTAACCGAATTAACTTTAGAGGAGTCTTTTGAAAGGTATTGTAAGGGAATATGTTTATTTGGTCCGTTTTGGGACAATATGTTGGGTTACTTGAAGGAGAGTATAGAAAGACCACATAAGGTTTTATTCTTGAAATATGAAGACCTTAAAGAAGATGTTAATTTTCACATCAAAAGAATTGCAGAGTTTGTGGGATTTCCTTTCACTCAAGAAGAGGAAAATAATGGAGTGGTTGAAAATATAATCAAGTTATGCAGCTTTGAGAGTATGAAGGAATCAAAGGGAAATCAATCTGAAACTGTATCAACAATCTATGAGAAAAAGTTTTTCTTTCGAAAGGGAGAAATAGGAGATTGGGTAAATTACTTTTCTCCTTCAATGATAGAAAGATTATCCAAAGTCATAGAAGAAAAATTAAGTGGATCAAACCTATCATTTAAAGGTGGCCCTTAACTCTGCTAGAGTTAGTGATTACATGCTTTGATGCTGATTTAATGTGTAATATGTGGTTGGTGTTTGTACGATTTTTTTCTTTCTATAATTTTCAGAATAAAGACATGTTACATGTCTCATCAAAATTACTATGTGGTAATCTTAATTTTTACCCATGAACTCCATCGAGAAACAATTTGATGGAAAGTATCATTGTGTGTAATTTTACCTGTTGAATTTATTTACTTCTTTGCAACTTTTATTTAGACGAAACAATCATTCATCTTTATTATTTAATATACCAATAACTTGGGTTAGTTTTGTAACTTTCATTAAACAACAAAATAAAAAACGGAACATAGGTTGGCTCATAAACAAAACAAAAAAGAAAAACATGCATACAATTTATAAATACCATCCTTAATTTACACTCACCATACTAATTTACATTCACTTTGATTAAAATTTACAAAATCACCACTGATTTCACAACGACTTCAAATAGTGAAAAAATGGTTTTTTGGGTCCAAATAAAAATGTGCACATTTGCTAATTATAGCTTAATGGACACACACACACAAGGACTACTAATCTATACTCACCTAAAAATATTAAGGAGTAAGTTAGCAATCTACATCCATTTGATTTTGACCAAAATTTCGATAAAAAAAGATTTTGACGGAAAGACCTACTTGCCACTATTCAAACCAATTTTAAGTACAAGGACCTACTTGCCACTATTCAAACCAATTTTAAGTACAAGGATAGTTTCGTAAGTTTCCCTTACCATGTAATTTATTATTATTTTATGGGAAATGCTAAATAGTATCTTTGGTACATTGATTAAAGGAACAAAAATAAAAATATTATGTTGAATATGATAAAAAAATAATGAATTCAGCCTTTTAAAAGTTAAAAACTTGTAGCTTTCAATGCAAACCTAGTTGTTGTTTTAATAGTTACTAGGTTGTTGATCCGTGCGATAGATGATCATCATTATAATTCACGCAACGCGAATGACTTAAAGATAGATCGATGCATGCCAAACATAACTACAAACCACATAGTCAGGATCCTTTCCATTTAAACTATTTTCCATTTCTTCTATTTAGAAAGATAAAGACACAAAAATCTTGAAAATAATTAATGATGGTGAGATTCATTTAGTTAAAGGGCTGTTTACCGGTGTTTTTGGTAAACAATAAGGTTGGTTTTGGTTATTCAGATTGTTGAATATATATATATAGCGAACCCTATCTTATAGTTGACTATTGAAAGTGAGATCCAATCTCATTTAACACAACCAACTTCAATAAAATTATCTGAAAATAAACTAATTTCTTCAAAGTTTTTGCATAAATTCATAATAAACCAATATTTAAAACAACCATTGAGTAACCGTCGTCTAAATTCGGATTTTCTTGACAATCATATGAAAATAAGAGTTGTGTTATTTTGACACGTAAATTTACAGTTAGTTATGAAAACAATATGTTAAACTCATCTCCTCGAGCTCGTTTGTGTGGGGCTTGGGGGTTTTCCAAGGGCTTTTTGTTTTTGGGAGGTCTATGTCTCTCTTTTGATGTATTTTGTACCGTTCTCTATCTTTTTTATATATATATTTTGCCATTAAAAAAAATGTTAAACTCACAACCATTTACACAACACTATTTAACCACAATTTTGAACATTAGTAACCACAATTTTTTTATGTTAAAAAAATACACAGATCCATTAATTATCCTAATTATATTAAAAAATATACATAACTTCAAGTTCTCAAATATACATACTCCTTCTCACGTTTAATCAAATATTTAAACCGTACTAACCATCTGTTGTTGAGTTTAATAATATGAACAATTAAATATCTCATTTTCATCTAGTCCATAACATTTTCTAAATTTGCATAATTAAAGTTTTCTTAGATAATTTTTGAATCATATGGTGATTAACTTTGCCATTTGTCTAAGGTAAAGAAACATGAATTCACCTAACCATGAGTTTCTCATAGTTTCAAATTTTGACTAAGCAATAACCACAGAAGCGATAGCGGTAAATAACGAGTTAGTTATAATTCACAAAATTCCAATTCTACCCTCCTTCTCGCGCCTAATTCGTTTTCCCTCTCACTCTCTCACATTCACTCACCATCTCTCTCTCTCTCAGATCAAATCTTCTCTCTGATCAAACGTGAATCGACGCTTGATTCTTCTCAATAAAGGTATCGATTTCACGTTTTCAACCATTTTCTTCACACTGTGTTTAATTTCTCTTTCAATGCATGAAATGCGCGCGTTTTTTATTATGCGGCGAAAGCTTCTTTGCTGCGTTGATCATGAAAATTCTCAAAATGCGAGTGTCGATTTGATCTGTTGAGGCTTCTGTTAGGTGATTTTGTGATTTCGAACTATGTTGAAGAATTTTTCAGGTGTTTCATCAGATAAAATGTTTAGCACATTTTTATTTATTTATTTAATGTTAGTCTTTTACTGTAATTTGATGTATTTATTTATTTATGGTTAATGTAGTTAGAGCCTGTTTGTTATATGACACTTCTGATCGAAGGCGTATCCATCAGTGTTGATGTGTCAGTGTTATGTCATGTGTCGGTGCTTCTTATTTTAAATAGTCACTTTTGAAAGTTTTCATAAGTTTGTTACATTCATGGATTCTTACAAAAAATAAACTCTGAAAATGATCTAAAAAGTTTTAACAAATGAGAAACTTTTTTGAGTAGCTTATCTCAAAACTCATTTTCTATAACAGATTAATTTTAAAAAAGTTATTTTCATTTTGGTAAACAAACACAAAATAACTTATGTTTTTTTTACAAAAATTAATCTCTAAATTATTGAGCATCAAAATAAGTTTTTTTAATAATCCGTAACAAACAGTCCCGATAATTGTACTTTATTTTTGATAAAATCCGGATAGTTGTACTTGTACAACTCGTAATTCTTTTGAAAATGTTAATATATTCTAGTCTCTTGATATTGGTAATTTCTTTAGTTTTGAAGTTGTGGATAAATTATTAATTTTATTGTTACATGTAGGTGGATTGAGGATTTTACTATGAATGAATATCTGTTTACTTTCTTGGAAATTGTATAATGGAAGAAGAGGAAAAACCAAACGAGGTAAAACTATCTGGTGATGCATTGGATGATAAAGAAGTGATAGATAGCATTGGAGGACAATTAGATGAGAGTCATCAGAACAAAAATGTAAATGATGGTAGTGGCATTGAGGATGAACAGGCTGATAAAACCGAGTCGGGAAAAACAGTAACGGACGGCAACCGGTTTGACCAAGTATTGTTGAAAGATCAAGAGAAGAACAATGTGAATGTGGAGTCAATCCACTCTCTTGGTTCAGATAATGTACAGGACTCCGTTGGTGGAAATGAAGAGGAATTTCAAATTTCATCTGGGATGTACTCGCCAGAGAGTAATACTTCGCCAGTTCCCGCAATGCAACATGATCATATTTCATACAGCCCTGGGTCAGGGGGACATTTTGGTGTTGGTTTTGGTTCAACTGGTTATTCTCCACAAACACCTAAGCAAAAAAATGCTATGCCAAATACGTCAGCGGAATTGCTGCATTTAGTTGATTCTGCAATCATGGGGAAACCCGAAGGTATGGAGAAACTGAAGAATATTGCAAGTGGTGTAGAAATTCTCGGGAGTGGTGAAGAAATGGAGAGCGTGTCTTTCTTAATTGTAGACTCGCTTCTTGCAACAATGGGTGGTGTTGAATGTTTTTCAGAGGATGGTGATAATAATCCTCCTAGTGTAATGCTAAACTCCCGTGCAGCGATTGTAGCAGGTGAACTTATTCCTTGGCTACCTTATGTAGGTGATACTGATGTTGTCATGTCACCAAGGACACGAATGGTAAGGGGACTACTTGCCATATTACGAGCTTGTACAAGAAACAGGGCAATGTGCTCAACGGCTGGTCTGTTAAGTGTACTGTTAAGAACAGCAGACAAAATTTTTACCGTGGATGTTGGCTTAAATGGGCAAATTAGGTGGGATGGAACTCCTTTGTGCCGATGCATACAATACTTGGCTGGGCATTCTCTTAGTGTTAGTGATCTTCGTAAATGGTTTCAAGTCATTACAAGAACACTTACCACAATTTGGGCTCCGCGCTTAATGCTTTCTATGGAGAAGGCAATAAATGAAAAGGAGTCAATGGGGCCTGCTTGCACTTTTGAGCTTGATGGTGAAAGTTCGGGCTTGCTTGGTCCAGGCGAGAGTCGCTGGCCATTTATGGACGGGTATGCATTTGCAACTTGGGTCTACATTGAATCATTTGTTGATGCATTAAGTGCAGCTACAGTTGCTGCTGCAATTGCTGCAGCTGCATCAGCCAAGTCAGGTAAAGCATCTGCTGTGTCAGCTGCTGCAGCAGCTAGTGCACTTGCTGGTGAAGGCACAGAACACATGCCACGGTTATTCAGTTTTTTATCTTCTGATAATCTGGGTATAGAGGCTTATTTTCACGCTCAATTTTTGGTTGTCGAAATTGGTAGTGGAAAGGGAAAGAGATCTGCGTTGCATTTTACTTATGCATTCAAACCACAGTGTTGGTACTTCATTGGTCTTGAGCATATAGGAAACCATGGAGCTATGGGGAAAGCAGAAAATGAAGTTAGGTTATATGTAGATGGATCTCTATATGAAAGTCGTCCTTTTGAGTTCCCTAAAATTTCCAAACCCCTTTCATTTTGCTGCATAGGAACTAACCCTCCTCCCACTATGGCTGGTTTGCAACGGCGTCGTCGTCAGTGCCCTTTGTTTGCTGAGATGGGTCCTGTTTATATCTTCAAGGAACCAATTGGTCAGGAAAGGATGGCGCGTTTGGCTTCTAGAGGAGGGGATATAGTGCCTTCTTTTGGCAATGCAGCGGGGCAACCCTGGCTTGCATCGAATGCCCAAATGCAGAACAAGGCAGAGGAAAGTGCTCTATTAGATGCAGAAATTGGAGGTTTCATACACCTACTCTATCATCCTAGTTTGCTTAGCGGTCGTTTCTGTCCAGATGCTTCACCTTCTGGTGCCGCAGGTCAGATAATTTACGGGTATTGGTTTTATAAGTATAGAAATTTTTTTATGCTACTGATTGGTCTATGTTAATTTTGTATAAATAATCTTCCAAAAGTTTTGTTTCTAGATTTATATGACGCTACTAGAACTTCTTTTGACAACTTTTTGGGTTGTAATGTAGTCATCTTGTGCTTATGGTATCAAATGTTACATGTAGCCTACCTCACCAAATGAGAAAAGGCTTGATTGTTTTTTGTTGTTGTTGGGTTGGAATGTTTTTAAGTTCCTCAAGGGCTGTCCTTTGGATACTTTCCGGTGCAACTCATCTTTTCTGTTCTGTGTATACTCCAACTTTCTTGTTAATTTTAACAATATATAACTCAACAAGTATTCGGGTTTTGTGAGTCATGTATGGAGTTAAGACTTGGAATTGAGTTAGCTGTGCATGCATTGAATCTATGGTAGTATAAAAATGGGTAGTTAACGTTTCTAATAAAATAGTTTCTTTATGGAAGGCTGTATAACTTCATCTTTATGCAGAGAACAATGGCTATGGAAATGGAAAATGTTTGTAATGAATATTAATTGAATTGACGAATAAGTAGAAGCTAGGTTGTCAAACTCTTTCTAGGTAAACTTGTGGAGCAAACGTAAACTCGATTTATATACGTTGCCATATATTCTCATATAATACAATGGAAACAATACTAATTAAGCGTTTCAACACAATTATAAAGAAAATTATTAAATCACCACAATTTCTATAATTCAATTGAAACAAATACAAAACCCGTGCAACAAATTGAAATAGAGTTAGGAAAACTCCAGAATGAGATGCTTTATTTACAGTCTGTGAAATGTGAATACAAGTAGGAGGTAATAGTAGGAACCTTGCTCTGTAATGGAAAATTTTGAAAATGGGGAGGCTTACCCAAAGCAATACTGAATTACAAGATCTATAACACCATCATTTGATTGTGCAACCTTTATCCCTAAGAAATATCAAAGGTTGCTAACATCTTTTTCTGAAAAAGATGACCATGATCAGCCAGCAATACCATGATGGTCACTCTTTGTAATGACAATGTTGTCAACATACACAACCAAGTAAATATAACATGTGGCTGAATGGTGACAGAAAACGAGTGTGATATGTTTCACACTAAATCGTACCAAATTGCTGAACAACATTGCTAAATCTACTAAACCATGGTCTAGGAGACTGTTTAAGGTGATATAGAGATTTTCATAGATTACATTCTAGCTCTAAAGACTCCCTCTGAGCAAAAAGTACATTAGGTTGCTCCATATAAACTTCTTCACCGAGATCATTATTGAAGAAAGCATTATTAATACCAAGTTGGCGAAGAGGCCAGTGGCAAATAACAACCATCAACGAGAACAAGCGAACAATACCATTGATACCGGGGAAAAAGTGTCTCCATAATCCAAGCCAAATACCTGGAAAACATCTTTATCTACTAGCCTTGCCTTAAGTAGATCAGCATGACCATCAGGACCAACTTTAATTTTAAATCCTTTGACATCCAGGAACTGACTTCCCTATAGGAAGGGGAACAAGGTTCTAAGTCCTATGTCTTTGAAGTGCACACATTCCTTCTACCATAGTCTGTCTCCACCCGGGATGAGAAGAGCTTCAGCAGCAGTCTTAGGAATAGACACAAATGACAAGGAAGAAAGATAAGAAAATGCATAGGTGACAGATCATGATAATAACTCAAATCGTGATAATGATTCGAATTTTAAGGCGAGGAGTTTCACTCACTTTAAACTCTTTTACAACCTTATCTGTTTTCAATGAGAGACTTGACTTTTTCCAATACTCTTAATATTCCAAATTCAAACTGATTCCATGACCAATGTTGGTTCTCTTCATTTCTTGTCAATGTTTAATTACAACACCACTAATTATTTGTTGGATCACAGATGACCTGATCTTGGAAAATATTTACGTGCGAAATATGACAGTATTTAAGCTACAACCTCAAGTTTGTTAAATGATTGCTTTATATTTACCACTAGACCACAATTAAATTTCTTTTATGCATCACGGTTTAAAAATATGTTACATTATTGTCCATTCACGTTATGGTTCCTTTATTATGTTTCAGGAATGCTTCGACGTCCTGCTGAGGTTCTTGGGCCAGTCCATGTTGCTACACGAATGCGACCTGTCGATGCTTTGTGGGCTGTGGCTTATGGTGGCCCATTGTCTTTGCTTCCCTTAGCAATAAGTAATATACAAGAGGATACTCTTGAACCACATCAAGGGAATTTTTCTGTGTCAGTGGCGACTACATCTCTTGCTGCTCCAATATTTCGAATTATATCCACAGCTATTCAATATCCGAAGAACAGTGAGGAGTTGGGTCGTTGTAGAGGGCCTGAAGTTATTTCTAAGGTTCTAAATTATCTTCTCCAAACTCTATCTTCACTTGGAATTGGAAGAGATGATGGTGTAGGTGATGAAGAACTTGTTGCAGCAGTTGTCTTACTTTGTCAATCTCAGAAAATCAACCACACGCTGAAAGTGCAGCTCTTCACCACACTGCTGCTTGATATAAAATTTTGGAGTTTATGTAGTTATGGAATACAAAAGAAGCTTCTATCATCACTTGCTGACATGGTTTTCACCGAGTCTGAAGTGATGCGAGATGCCAATGCCATTCAGATGCTTCTTGATGGCTGCAGAAGATGTTACTGGACTGTTCCTGAAAAGGATCCAGGAAATACCGTTCCTCTAACTGGAGGAAGAAGACCAGTGGGCGAAGTCAATGCTTTGGTTGACGAGCTCTTGGTGGTGATTGAACTTCTAATAGTAGCAGCATCTCCTTCATTGGTCTCCGATGATGTCCGATGTTTACTTCGATTCATGGTTGACTGTCCACAACCTGGTCAGGTATGTAGTAAGATAGGATGCTTATATTCTCTCTGTGTGTGTGGCATCCAAAAGTAATTCCCAGGAAGGATGCTATCATAAAGTACATAGATACACACAATTCTTAAGGACATGTTTTTAATAATAGAATATTCATGTATAATGCTTCTGTGGCCTCAAATTGCTTGGTAACTTTTTGCTTTATGTTATTTGAATTTTCACATTAGGAAAGGTTATTATTTATTAATCCAGAATATTTTATTTACAAATAAAAGACACATCCTGCTTCTCTCTGATGTCCAGTTAGTTGTTTTTGTAGAAAATTCCTTGTGTTGGGAAGTTATTCGGAGGCTACAGGCTCTGATTGTTCATTTCTTGTTTACATTGGGAGTCATCTTTTATTTCCTGTTTTCTTGTGTTTAAGAATTGCATATACTTTTATTCAACATACTCCCTCCTTTTCTTTTTAATAGTGCATTTTTGAAGTTCAATGCAACAACAGCTATTCTTTTGTCTATAATAATCCAAGTGTTATTGCATAGAGAGAAATAAGTGGAATAAAATAATTCTCATGTTTAGTGGTTTATTTCAAAATTATAAAAATTTAAGATGAACATAGACTGCTTTTTATCCATTTTTTAGAAACACTATCACTTATCTATTATCTAAAGACAGTTTTACTCATTATTTACTACGTTTTCTAGATTTCTAGGGTATTGCATCTCTTCTACAGGTTGGTTGTTCAGCCAAATACATCTAGAGTTGACACATTTGTAGAAGCATTCCTAGCATGTGGTGGGATAGAAACTCTTCTTGTTCTTCTCCAAAGGGAGGCTAAAGCCGGAGAAATTGCTGTCCAGGAATCAGTTTCAAAATTTCCTGGACTTCAACAGAATGAAACTGATGTTAGCTGTGAGTCCGTACAAACATTCCAGGATGATGAAAGGTCAGATGTGAAAAGTGAATCCATTTTACAAGACAATGATCAAGGTTCTGAATCCTTTGATAGTGGCAGCAACCTTGATCCTGGTTCTCCTGATGGGAATATGGAACGAATGACTTCTGCCTCTGAAATTCATGTTAAGAATTTGGGAGGCATTACTCTTTCCATCAGTGCTGACAGTGCTAGAAAAAATGTTTATAATGTTGATAAAAGTGATGGCATAGTTGTTGGGATCATACGTCTCTTAGGGGTTTTAGTAGTTTCTGGGCATTTGAAGTTTGGCTCTCATTCCGTTCCTGATACAACAAGCAACCTTTTGGGTGTTAGATTGCAAGATGGAGGTCGTACAATGTTTGATGATAAGGTTTCTCTTCTTCTTTTTTCCTTACAGAAGGCTTTCCAAGCTGCACCCAACAGGCTAATGACTAACAATACTTATACGGCTTTATTGGCTGCTTCGGTATGATTAGTTCCATCTGTTAACCCTATTCTATACTCCATATCAATAGAAACACATATAAGTGACAGTTATTTGCATATTAATGTGAAAATGGAAACTGATTTTGTTTATCTATATTATTTGATGAAACTGCTATATGCTAATGTCATTGCATTCCCGTGATTTATTTATTTTAAGTTATTGTTTTTGGCCATTAAAAGCTAGTAGGTGTTTTTTTTTTTTTTTATTTTATTTTTATTTTTTATTTTTTATCATTACATCAAATTTCATGATTTTTCTTTTGTTTTAGATAAATGCTTCTTCAACAGAGAAATGGCTGAACTTCGATGATTCAGGTCATCGCTTTGAGCATTCCCAACTTTTATTGGTGCTCTTGCGTTCCCTTCCATTTGCACCGAGGCCTCTGCAGAGTAGAGCACTACAGGTATTAGCTTAACAAATCTCATTTCCACCAATATATTAGTATCTTCAGTGTCTTGTTTTTGCACTTGCTTGATTTACGCATTGGTTTTTCAGTTCAATTATTTTCAAATAAAAGAAAAGTATCTCATAATATCTTGATTGTATCTTTTAGATCCATTTGGAGTTTCTTAGATTATCAAAATCCTACATGATAAAATAAAGGGGTAAAATATGTTTATCCTTGTAAAATCAAAAAACATGTTGATTTTATCCCCTATAAGAAGCTTATACATTTTAGTCCCTAAAAATGCAAAGGTTTAGTGCTATAAGCTATCCTGTTCTTTTTGTTTGTTTAGTTGTCTCAATTTTCAATATATATTTTATTCTTTTATCAAATAAAGAAATTAACTTATTATGGTATCCTATCACAAGTTTCATACTTTACACTCTTCATTTCCTTCTAGTCTCATAAGAGATGTTCTGACTATTGCAAGTCTTGGCCTTAAGCACTTGTAGTTTTAGAGTCAAGGGATGTAGTGCATGCTTGTCCCATTACCATATAGAATGTCTCTTTATGGAATTTATTAAGATTAATTAAGACATCCAGTTATCGATATGTTTTCTGTTGGAAAGCTTGTTTTATGGCCCCTAGTTTTAAGCTCCTCGTTTGTGTATTATTTCAGGATCTTCTATTTTTGACTTGCAGTCATCCAGAAAACAAAGGCAGACTAGCAAATATGGAAGAATGGCCTGAATGGATTCTTGAGATTATGATTTCAAACTATGAGGTAATAATTTAAACATCTCAATTCTTCTTGATCTCTCCATTCTTTACTTTCTTGTATTTCTGTTAATAAATAGTATCAATATAGGAGTATGTAAATGAAGTATACAAAATGTAAGTTTAGAAAAGACAAAGATTTTTTGTGAATACATGTTAACGTTTTATGTAAATTTATTATTTTATGGTGTAATATTGTAGCTATTTTATTATGCAAACTTCAACTACGCTACTTATAATATTTGCTTTGATAGTTGGGTCCAAGCAAACCATCTGACTCGACAAGCCTTGGAGACATAGAGGACCTCTTACATAACTTTCTTATTGTCATGCTAGAGAATTCAATGCGCCAAAAGGATGGATGGAAGGTTGATATTTTTTTTTTTGAATTAACTTCCCTAATCTAGGTTATGCACTTTCATGATGTTTTGTCTTCAACCTATTCATGCAATAGTTTTTTTTCCTGTAATGCATGTATTAATTATGTGTTTCATCGGCTAAAGCTGATACTTTTGAATGGAAAAATATTAGATGAAAGTTTAATTTGACATTAATATTTCAAATGATTTATTACTACACTTGCGGAGATTTAAAAGAACCTTATAGGGGGGAGCGTTGCCAGATCTTGGACAATTGTATGAGGAATAATATAGATCTTGACCCAATAACAGATCTAGGACTGACTCAGATATCATCCTTGAATTTGGATTTAAGGTCTAACTCAGCTCTACAAAACCAGCTAGTAAGATGAGGAATGCCTAAATTTTATAAGCATTACTTGGGCATATCTCTAGCTGATGTAAGAATCTCAAGATATATGATTTGTAATCATTTGAATTAACTGTATTAGAAATAAAACTCAGACCCCCATTTACATCCATACTTAGGATTGATGTACGAGACCCAGTCCAGTTATATCACTTTCCAATTGATGGCTTTATAGAGTTTAGCAGCCACAATAAGTAAAACGTTTCTGACTACCCAAATTTTAGATTTGGAGCTATTTCTGTAGACCTAGGTATATCCACTGTAAGATAATCATATTTTTCTTTACCATCCTGTACCAATCTAACACTTCGGAGCTATTATATCCAATATTTACTAGTGAGATGCTGATAACTGACAGGAAGAGAGTTGGGAGGATTGCTCGTGGCCATGAGTAAAGCACATTTATTAGAGACTTAAAAGCATTTTTTTAGCCCTTACATTTAACAAAAATAGTGTTTTTAGTCATTAATTAGGGACTAAAAAAAGCACATTTTTGTAAGGACTAAAAATTAATGAATTTAAATAGGGTGACTGTAAAACAGTCATCTCAAGAGATAGTTAGTATAATGTTTGGCTACTTACTAATAAACATTATACTAGGGGACCAATGGAGGCTGCACGAGTGCTCGAAATAATCCGGCAGTTGTGGATAGTTTTTGGGAAAGGGAGGGTAGGGGATAATTTGGTACTGGGAGAGACCAAGCTCTCTAATTCTTGGAAGGTAGAGACCAAGCTCTCAAACATCATGGTGGGCAATTGCTGTCACTGTTTTCCTTTATCTTCCAATTATCTTTCTGTCAAACGTGTGAATGTAATAAATTATGTTTATACCTTAATTTTCTCAATCATAGATACCAGTTTCTATCAACTGGTAATCCCAGAAAAATTGATGGGTTTGACAAGGAGAATATCATGCACTGAGTTTCTTGAGCGTGGTTTTGAGAGATTTCTTGCCATGTGATAGATTCTGGAGCAGAATATGGAAGAACGATGCAGGAGTGCTTGGAAAGGCAAAGATAGTTACAAGCCTTGGCTGAAACAGCGCATGGAATTTCTGTGCGCACAAAGGATTCAGTTAGGAACCTTATTGGTTTTTGGGTAGAGAAAGGAACGTGTCTTCTCTGAGGAGCCTTTGCTCTGGAATTACAGAGGGATAATCTTCTGTAATATTTTCTTTTCAATCAGTAATACTATTTCCTTTGTTTCTCTTTAATTCGGGTTCCTATCAATTGGTCTGACCTACCAGATTCGAGAGAGGAAACCAGTGTTATCAGAGATGGATGAAATATGGACTTTGAAGAAGCAACTATCACAATTTACTGGGACAGATCGTGCTGGATGGATCACAAGGGCTGAAATGTTCTGTGCAGATAATGGAATTCACTCGAGTGATAAGTTGCAGTGGGCTTTCATGAGTATGGATGATGAAGAAGTATTGTTGTGGTTTTATTCTTGGTGCCAAGAGAACCCAGATGCTGACTGGAAGTCATTTTCTATGGCTATGATTAGAGAATTTGGAGCGCAGATGGAGCACTCAACAAATAAACAAATGGTGTAAAATCGAAATCAAGAATCAGAACCGAAACTGTGGAAGATGACAGAAAAACACAATGAACCGGTCTTAAAGAAGACCATCAACGATGGAGAAGGAAGGTACATCAACGAAATTTCACCTTCGTCGGAAAAGATCATTGATGCAGAAATGGAGAAGAACAAAGAGGTAACGAAGAAAAATCACGAAGAAAAGAGTGGGGGTCGGGGAAGTGTAGTTAATGAAGCGATAAGTGTTGGAAAAAAAGAGAAGAACCAGTCACAAGGCAGTGAGAAAAGCAGACCAAGTTGGCAGGATCGAACCTCAACTGCCGCCGGAACAACAATTTTTTTTACATGATGCCAAAAAAGTCAGATTCATCACAAAAAATCTTCCACCATACAAAAGACATGCATGACAAGTTGGACTCTAAAATGTTTTCCAGATTTTTTGTGCATTGACAATGGCAACTACTGGAACTTCTCAATCAAAAGCACTTCATCAATTTCGGCATCAAATTCTATGGAGGTTTGGCGTTGTCCTGATTAGTGCCTTTTCGGTTATTATAGAAACTATTGATTTTCTGATTACAGTTCTGGAAAAGATACAAAAGGCCACTTATGCATGTCATTGCTTGGAAGAATAAACTAGTACCGAAGAATCAGTTTCTTTATCTCAGCCTTGAGGACAAGACTGTTTTTCTAGCAGTCGGTAATGTTAGGTGTCGGGTGGTATTGATAGGGTAATTGCTGATGCAGTTAGTTATTTTAGTATACAGTTATTTAGGAGCAGTTAGTCAGTTTATGCAGTTATTTGTGTTGATTAGGAGTAGTTACATTCAGTTTATGTCCTACTATTATAAACAAGGCCATTTGGCCACAACTGTAGGAAAGGATTCAGAAATATTCAGTTAGGAACCTTATTGGTTTTTGGGCAGAGAAAGAAGTGTCTCTTCTCTGAGGAGCCTTTGCTCTGGGATTATAGAGGGATAATCTTCTGTAATATTTTCTTTTCAATCAGTAATACTATTTCCTTTGTTTCTCTTTAATTTGGGTTCCTATCAATGGGCAAACTCTAATTTTTGGAAGAGAGAGACCAAGACTCTCAAATTTCTTGGATAGGAAATCTTTATCTTTTTTCCTATTTCTATCAAGATTGTGAGTGGTGTGCGTCTTAATACTGTACCACAACTTCATCTATTTAAGAACCTTTATCCAGAGGGTAAAGAAGTATTAAAATGCTTTTATTCATTATTTTCCGAACGATTTATACCAGTTTCTATCGTATTCATGCCTGTATATGAATTAGCAAAATATAAATTTTAAAAATGTATCTCATGTTTTCAATGTCATCATATAATTGTAGTATTTGGACATGGAATTTCTATATGGAGCAACAATTCACTGCTAAAACGTTGTTTAATATTTTGGTCACCGTGTAATATCTGTATGCTGAAAGTTCAATTGTATTAGCAGCTTGCCTATTTATTATTTGATTTAGTTTAGTTCATATTTGTTCGATTGCATGATTTCTGGTTTTATCAGCTTCGTTCATTTTTTTTTTGTATTGCTTAATTTATGTAGGATATTGAAGCAACAATTCATTGTGCAGAATGGCTTTCAATTGTTGGTGGATCTAGCACAGGAGAACAACGAATTAGGTAAATTTGTAAATCTGTTTTGAACCTTTATACCTTTTCCTTATCCCTTTCTACTACTATGCACCAAGCCATGAATCATGGTATTACATTCCTTCTCTTACTTGGTAGAGGTTGGCATTGTTTCCAAAACTATACATTAAATTATTTCATACTATGAGATCATTCTCATATGGCCGTCAGAAGCTTTGATAATGATTAGATTTCTATAAATTTAGTTGGGTTGAATAGTTTTGTGAAGCTCTGTGTTTGTCCTAGTTCATAGTTTCAAGTGAAGCATATATTAGATTTTCTCAAAGGACATACATTGCATACACAATATATCATGGTGATATTTGATGCGGGTTGTAAAGTTATACATTTGATATTAGGTTTCACTAAATTTAGATCAGGTGCTGTTAAGTTATAAAATTGGATAAAAGTCTCAGGCATTCGATGAGGAAATATGAAAAGCAGTAGGGATCAATGTTCTTCTTTTATTTACAGGGAACCCATAGCGGAACATTTATTCATGTCCATGACAGGCTTGAATAAATGACATCAAGTGATATATATTAAAATGAACACGTGGTACTTTAAATAAGGTTACTCAATGCAATTATTTTGCTTGCATGCACTACATTTTTCTCTTGTGCTTTCTCTCAACCAATTATTTTCTCTCAAAATAATTTCTATGATCCTATCCTGGTTTTAAGAAAAGGGTTATGAAGAATTTTGGGGAAGAGTTCTAATTTTTTTCCCTTGCCCTGATAAAATATTTCATGGGACATATTTAACTTTTTGTCATTATGATTTATATAATCATTCTTCCTTGGTTGATGTCTTGAAGACGTGAAGAATCGTTACCTATATTTAAGAGAAGACTCTTAGGTGGTTTGATGGACTTTGCAGCCAGAGAATTACAAGCCCAGGTACATATTATTTTCTATTATTATTGATAATTCTATCCTTTTTGTCTACTGATGTACTTTTTCCCTGAAGTAAATTATGGTTATCAACATATCCTTTCATTTTAGAAAACAAAATCTCTCCACCTTAAAAATAAAAAAATTAAGGAAGATAATATTTTAGTAAATATAAATCAAATATTCTAATAATTATGCTGTATCTCAACATTATGTTCAAGAGTAAATACAAATGAAATTATTTATATTTCTCATTGTTTGTTGTAAAGAGTGGAATTAAAATGACATTAATGTCTACATTCATATTTTCTTTACTTCAGACCCAAGTTATTGCTGTGGCAGCTGCTGGTGTTGCAGCTGAGGGTTTGTCTCCAGATGATGCTAAGGCAGAGGCAGAGAATGCTGCTCACCTGTCCGTGGCTTTAGTAGAAAATGCTATTGTGATACTTATGCTTGTTGAGGATCATTTACGGTTACAGAGCAAACAATCCTCTTCTTCGCGTGTTACAGATGTCTCTCCTTCTCCTCTTTCTATCTTTTATCCAACCAATAGTAACTCCAGATCAGTAATCGGACAATCAACAGAAGTTACGAGTGATCGTACACCGTCATCTAGAAATTCTGGAGGAATCTCTATCGATGTGAGCATATATTAAATTTAAGAGTATCATACGTAAATGCTTATGTCATAAACAGAATCATTTTCTCATGCTTTTCTCACACTCCTGCAAAACTCATGGAATTGCATACCATCCTATTCTTTATAAGCGTTTTCTAAATAAAAAAACACTAATATGTTGCATATATGACTCAAAAATTGTCTTTTACAATGCTTTATCTTGTTTCTCCTTAAATCTACAACTCTTTGGCATGCCCTTTGGATTTAAGTAGTATCTTTTTGCATCTTTTTCTCTTCTTTTTGCCTTCTTTTAGTTTATTTGCATTGTTGTCAGTATAACTTTATTATCCCCTATGACTCTCTTTCTCTCTCCGTAGTCTTTTGTATGTTTATTTTTACATCGGTCAAATTTATTCTGTAAAATATTTTAGGTCCTTTCTTCAATGGCTGATGCAAATGGTGAGATCTCTACTTCAGTTATAGAAAAGCTTGCTGCAGCTGCTGCTGCTGAGCCATATGAATCTGTTTCTTGTGCTTTTGTATCATATGGATCCTGCGCTAAGGATTTAGCTCTTGGGTGGAAATATAGGAGTCGTTTGTGGTACGGTGTTGGTCTTCCTTCAAATATAGCATCGTTTGGTGGTGGTGGGAGTGGATGGGATGTTTGGAAGTCTACTTTGGAGAAAGATGCCAGTGGCATCTGGATTGAGCTTCCTTTGGTGAGGAAGTCTGTGGCAATGCTCCAATCATTGTTGTTAGATGATTCTGGGCTTGGTGGGGGTCTTGGTATAGGTAGAGGGTCAGGCACCGGAATGGGTGGAATGACTGCATTATACCAGTTATTAGACAGTGATCAACCATTCTTGTGCATGCTTCGGATGATTCTTCTATCAATTAGGGAAGAGGATGGTAAGGAAGAAAATATGCTGATCAGGACTAATATTGAGCATGCGGTATCTGAAGGAGAGAAACCATACTCGGCACTTCTGTGGAGGTAAAGTAACCTCCGTGATCTGACTTACATCAAGCTAATTTTTTCCCTTGATTGATAAATTACCCTTGGAATAGATTTGATCTTTACTTCGAAGTTGGAAAATTCCATACAGTAACAGCTACATTGACATTTGGTCATTTTTCTGTTGGTCAGTTAGTATATGTTAAATGCAACTTTTTACTTACTAATGTAACTAAAAAAAAGAGTTTGAAACTATTATAGTTTTTATATTCGGCCTAAATCATCCTAACACACCGAGCTTGTACGGTGATGATTACCCCACCTATAAACACACTTTCATGAACATCTGAAGTGTGACCTTACAGCGGTGAACTGATAGCAGGTGGCCCAATGGATCTCAGATTGGTCATGATACCATGTTATACCTTTTAAATTTGGCCTAAAATCATCCTTACAAAACCAGCTTGTAAGGTGAGGGTTACACCCACTTATAACCACATTTTCAGGCCTTATCTCCTCCAATGTGGGACTCTTAACAAAACCATAAATACATCAAATTTTATTGGTGTCTTATTTGTTTGTTGTTTTCGACAGTGTTCTTGCACCTGTTCTGAACATGCCAGTTTCTGATTCTAAGAGACAACGAGTCTTGGTAGCATCTTGTGTGCTGTATTCCGAGGTTAGTCTTTTCATCTTCTAAAACTTCCACTTTTGCTCGTCGTGCTATCCATAGCATTTGCCATTTATCTTTCTTTTGTGCACAACCATCGTAATTACTGTACTACAATATATGGCCAGGTATACCATGCTGTTAGCATAGACCGAAAGCCTCTACGTAAAAATTACCTTGAGGCTATTTTACCACCATTTGCTGCTGTCTTAAGAAAGTGGCGACCCCTTTTGGCTGGAATTCATGAACTTGCAACAGCTGACGGTTTCAATCCTCTTAATGTGGATGATAATGTACTGGCAGCTGACACCCAGCCAGTTGAGGTATTTATAGTGCATGTGCTTTTCCATGTTTAAAAACTGAAATCGATATACGTGCATGCACTATACATGCATAATGGCATGTGGCCTATATGCGTTTGTGCATGTATTGTTCTCATTCTTGCCATATTAGAATGTGATGGAATTCATCTTCTACTAGTTTGGTTTTCTCTCTATGTTGTTACTTTCATGTTTTTGCACAACTTTCTGCTACCAATTGTGAGTACTGGGAGTTTCACTGAATGCTAACTAATGAAATCAGAATACTTATGTTTTTTTTGCTTGTCACTGCAACAATACAGGCTGCTCTTGCTATGATATCTCCTGCATGGGCTGCTGCTTTTGCATCTCCACCTTCTTCAATGGCATTGGCTATGATTGCAGCTGGTACTTCTGGTGGTGAAAGTCATGCACCTTCTTCAACAAATGTCCAGCTTAGGCGTGATACTTCATTAATAGAACGCAAACATGCTAGGCTTCATACATTTTCAAGCTTTCAAAAACCTTCAGAAGTTCCCAAGCAAACACCACCCCTACCAAATAACAAAGCTGCAACAAAAGCAGCTGCTTTTGCAGCTGCTCGTGATCGGCAGCGATTTTCACGGATCGGTTCTGGAAGAGGCCTTAGTGCTGTTGCAATGGCTACATCTGCACAGCGAAGGAATGAAAGTGATATGGAGCGAGTTAAGAGGTGGAATATTACTGAAGCAATGGAAGTTGCATGGACAGAGTGTTTGCAGCCAGTTAGTACACAGTCAGTATATGAGAAAGATTTTAATGCACTGTCTTATAAATTTATTGCTGTTCTTGTTGCCAGTTTCGCCTCAGCAAGGAATATACAACGGTCTGAGGTTTGTTAACTAATTGATACTTTGGTTTTTGGATTTTATTGAGATACTGTTTGTTGTTAAGTATTTCTTTGTTGCCAGGTTGACAGGCGTGCTCGTGAAGATTCAATAACACGGCATCAAATCAGTACTGGAATTCGTGCGTGGTGCAAACTTATTCACCAGTTAATTGAGATGAGAAGTCTTTTTGGGCCTTTTGCAGATAATTTATACAGCCCGCTCCGTGTATGCTCTGATATAATCTTCCTAAGCTTTTACCAAACTTGCATTCTTTGTAGCTTCTCTTCTCTTTATTTACATAATTTTGCTTTTATTAGTATATAATATTAAACTATAGGAAGATGTGTATCGATTTCTGTTGTTTGGTGTATACAAAATCCTGAAATTCATAAATAGGATGAGTTTTCTATTTTGGCATTTATTTATGGGGCTTTTAGTTTTGCAAAAAATTGACTTCTTTTTTGAGCTGATGCTCTGATTTTTCTGTTTTCTTTTCCTTCACGTGCTATTTTTGAAGGACGTTTTATCTGCCCAACAAATGCTCTCTGATATTAAAATCTTATTTAGATAATTGTTTTAATGAATGATGTTACCATGATGATTACTTTATAATGTTCAGGTTTTCTGGAAGCTAGACTTCATGGAAAGTTCTTCACGAATGAGAAGATATATGAAGAGGAATTACCAAGGATCTGATCATTTAGGTTGTGCAGCTAACTATGAGGATTATTCAGGGGATAAGAATTATCAGAGGACCCCAGTTTTGTCTGTAGAAGCAATCTCAATAGCGACTATTAATAAAGAGAAAAAAAAGGTGGAAACTGAGAATATGGATGCTAAGGTCAATAATATTGCAGAGAATCAGCCTAGATTATCTGATGCTGCTGAAGAAACTGTAGAAATGTCTTTAGAATCCAATGCTACTCAACTTCAAAGTCATAAAGGTGTTGTTCAGAATTCTTCAGCCTTTGCACCTGGGAGTATTCCGAGTGAGCCTGATGAAAAAATTGTTCTTGAGCTACCGTCATCAATGGTCCAGCCACTTCGGGTTTTACAAGGAACCTTCCAAGTAAGTTGATAATCAAATTTAAAGTAAATTTGAAACAGTCTTGATGATATTTCTTATATATAACAGACTTTAGTCCTTTAAATGATAAATTTAAAGTAAATTGCATGGAAAATATCAAACATTTTAGTCCTTTAAATGTTTGAGGGACTAAACAGACTTGAATATTGGCTTATAGACCTCTCTTTTTTGTATGGAACATTGCATAATAATACCCGAAAGTTAAACAGAACACCAATGTAGCAAGGCTGCCCAATATCATAATAAATCCATCAGATTATCCCATATCAAGTTTTGTGTCGTAGATGGCTTTAGAATATGAGATACCTTAAAACCAAATGGAGAAACTGTGGTATAACTTGCACACTGTCATATATTTTGTTGTTTGTTAGAATTCTACACAAACCAAATGAGTAAATAGGCATTTTATTCGTTGAAATTTCAAGGGCCGGTCAATTTAGTCCCTCAAATATGTGAAATAGCAATTTAGTTTAAATTGAAAAATATCAAACATTTTAGTCATTTTTTAAATTTTATCCCACAATTTTAAAGGTTCTATGCTTATTTTGATGCAGCATAAGACTATTCAAGTCTATGTATATTTAAGCCTATAAAAATGGCCTTATTCAACCTACAATCCTGTAAAATGTCATCAGTAAACTTCCAACAGACATGGGTAAAACAATCAAATTAATTTTTTGTTTGTAAATTCTCTAGACAATGATACAAGAGTTCTGGTTACTCTTTCTTCTTCTACTCATGATTTGTGTAGTTTTTGGTTGCTTCCTAGAACAAAAATACATGGAAATTTGTTGGAGGTCCTTAAAGCTTTGAGTTACAGATTTGCTAGGATTTTCATCTTGGAAAAGATGCATAAAAAATTTGAAATTGTTTGCTTGCTTAAGCATTGCAATTGCATTACAGTGAATCACTATCACTATTGTCTAATTGTAGGTAACCAGTAGGAGGATAAATTTTATAGTTGATAACAATGAGACCAGCACTACTGTGGAAGGTTTGAATTTCGATTCTGCGGTTGGGAACCAAAGAAAGGATCGTAGCTGGTTGATGTCATCACTTCATCAAGTTTATAGCCGGAGGTGAGTTCATCTGGTTAGTTATTAATGATTTATTCATCTATTATACTTCTAATCATTTGGATTATAAAAAAAAAAAATGTTCAAATTTTATTTTTATTTATGTGTGTGTGTGTGTAAAGAAAGGGCGGGAGGAAGAGAGAGGAAGAATCAAATTACACCGGTGTAACACTTGGACTTGGGTAGTGTTACACTGCTCAATACTTTTAACCGAATATACATTTTGCTAAACTGTTGTTGGATTGAAATTTTATATTATATAGATCATCTCTATAAACTCTTGAGTAAATTTAAAAGGTCATTGAGGCGTGTTAAGATTTATGTCTTGAGTTATGTTTATGCTTTTATTAAGAAGATTTACGCCTTAAGGTTTGTTAGAATCTAAGAAAATGTCTTATAATAGTCTTGATAGTTGATATTATATTAGAGTATCCCTATAAGATTTTATATTACTGTTATTTACACCTGTCTTGCTGTTCTAGGAATCCTAACAATTTCCTTCTCTAGAAGTTGCTTCTGTGAATATGCTTAGTTGCATTAGGTTTTCTGCTTGATAGTTTCTGTTATTGTGCTTATAGAGATGCTATTTGTTACGAACCATTTATGTCATGAAATGTAAGAAATAAGTAAGGCCATAAAAGGCTCAACATGCACTAAATCTGCCATTCGGAGGAAAACAAGGATAACATTGATGTAATCAACCAATCACATTCTTTCTGGATTTTCTTTCTATTATATTTCATAAAAACAAGCATTTTCCTTGTGCCTATTGTCCATACAGAGTGTATATTTGAAAAAATTAAAACGTTTTCTGTTGTTTGCTAGTAATTGGTTCCTGTTACAGATATCTTCTTAGAAGAAGTGCACTTGAGCTATTTATGGTGGACCGTATGAACTTCTTCTTTGACTTTGGGGTATTACTTTTAAATTTTGCTACTTTATTTTTAGTTTTGAGAAATACATTTTTCTTGGATTTGAAATTGTAAAATTTTAATTATTTGACCTATGGTTGTTAAGTTTTGGATACATAAATTCTAATACTTATTTCCAATACCAAAATTTCCTCTTCAGAGTAGTGCGGGGCGGAGAAATGCATATCGAGCAATTGTTCATGCACGACCACCTCATTTAAACAATATATATTTAGCAACACAGGTATCATCTTTTCAGCAAATTTGAAATTTTTCTTCATTTGTACATAAGATAACGATAATTTATTTTTTTAGAAGCCTGAACAACTTTTAAAAAGAACTCAGCTTATGGAGCGCTGGGCTAGGTGGGAGGTAAGAAGTGTGTCTTAACTCTTCCAAAGATATTATTTTATGTTTGGTTTGCTTAATTATATGTTCAGTTTTAATAATTTTTCTTATCAAAACAGCTTTTTTTTTTTTTCTTCCCGTGAATGCTACAATATAAATGTTAGAATATTATTTTATATTATTTCAAAATTATTTAAAGATAATTTGTTTTACCTCAACAAAACAACATTTTCAATCATTCCATATCTCGTTTTGCAATTGAATGCATAATGTGACTTTTAATACAATCTAAAACTATATCTCGAAAGTGTCACTGAATCAACATTTCTAAACATAATCTATTTTTCATAATTGATCGTCTTGAACGTGTTTTTGACATAATATTTTCTAACATTTAGCCAATCACACACTCAGGTTCTAATATAATTTAAATACTTGTGGCTTATGTACATAGATTTTATGATGCTGTTGTGCAGATCAGTAATTTTGAGTATTTAATGCAACTCAATACACTGGCTGGACGTAGTTATAATGATATAACACAGGTAGTCTTTCTTAATATATTGCTTTCTTTCATTAAAATTTAAACTCTTCAAACCTATGTTCATATTATTTACTTTATCAATATTATTTCTTTTTTGCAGTATCCAGTTTTCCCTTGGATTCTTTCTGATTACAGTTCAGAGAGCTTGGATCTTTCTAATCCTTCTTCTTACAGGGATCTTTCTAAGGTTACTGTCAATGTTGCTTTAATCAGTTCATAGGAAAATAGTTATATGTTCTTCAATCAATTAATGCTTTTGATATTATGCAGCCGGTTGGTGCACTAAACCCAGATCGCCTGAAAAAGTTTCAAGAGAGATACAATAGCTTCGACGATCCTATTATCCCCAAATTCCATTATGGGTCACACTACTCAAGTGCAGGAACAGTGGGTTTGCCCTCTTTTTTCTTTCCCAAAAAATAACTTGGAATTTTCTTTATTATTGTACTTCGTTAGCATTCTAGACAATGATGCATGAGGAAAATTAATGTTGAAGTGTTTCAATTATTTTTTTTTACTTCATCAATTTATTTATTAAATCAGTGCTCTCCAGAAGGCTTGATTTGTACGAAGATTTTTCTTGATTGTTTTCTTTATTATCGTAAGTTTATTAGCATTCTAGACAATGACGCATGAAGACTATTGATGTTGAGTGTTTGCGTTTTTGTTTTAATTCATCAAATATGTGCTCTCCAAAAGCTTTGATTTGTATGAAGTTTTTTCTTGGGTGGCTTACTTGTACTTGCTATGATGTGTGACAGACCAGTATCAGAGGGATAAAAAAGATCTACACATGGTCTTTCATTGATTTGGCGTGTACGATTGTTAGCCAAGAGAGATTTTGTAGAAAGCCCTAGAAAATAAAGAGGTTGAGATTGTCTATTTTCGAGCTATCCAGGATATGTATGAAGGGGCCATGACTAGTTTTCAAACTGAAGGTGGAGCAACAAAGGATTTTCCAAGAACTGTAGGATTCTACCAAGGGCCAACTTTAAGCACCTCTCATTTTACCCTACATGGAGAGACGAGAGAGGAAACAAAAGGGAGGTTAGATATTGGAGGCAAGCTTTAGAAGCATATGACTTTCGTTTGAGTAAAAATAAGATAAAGAATATGAAATGTAAGTTTAGCAAAAGGCGAAGCACACCTAGTTACACGATTTAAATATCTTTGGCAAGATATTGAGGGATATGTAAACCATCAAATTCAAGTCGGGTGGATGAAATGGAGGATAGGCTCGGGGATTATATATTATATAAAGGTACCACTCACGTTTAAGGGAAGGTTTTATCGTACAACAGTAAGACCAACAATGTTGTATGGGATGACATGTTGGGTTGTAAAATGCCAATACGAGAGTAAGTTTATTGTGTCAGTGTACCAAAGATGAGAATGCAATATAGATGTGCGAAAATACTAGATTGGATACAGTTAGGTATGATAGCATTTGAGAGAGTCAGAGAGAGAGAGAGTTGCGGTAGTAGCACCTATTTTAGAAAAGATGGTTGATTCTCGACTAAGGTGGTTTGTGCATGTGCGGAGGGTAGTCTAATTGCTAGAGGCAGAGGAAGACCAGAAACCTAGAGGTCAATGATCATGATTGGTTATTTTCATGATTTGTTTTTCTATTCAATTAAGATTATGAGTCTTGTATCCCCATTCCCAATAAATAGGGTCAGTGCTTAATTGTTTGGTATCCTCAAATCATTAATCATAACCATATTTTAAAGTCTTTTTTTCTCTCTCTCCTCTTTTTATCTAAAATACCATAACTTCATCTGTCTTTTATAATATGTGATATTTTTTGTTTTTCTCAAATTGCAATAGAAGCGATTGCCCATGTGTAAATGGTGTCATGTTATATGATTGTGTTTATGTTGCTAAATTTGGAATAGTTAATGATTATTCTTTTCCTTTACAGGTTTTGTATTATCTTGTTAGGGTTGAACCATTCACTACTCTGGAAATCAAACTACAAGGTGGAAAATTTGATCACGCAGATCGGATGTTTTCTGATATTTCTGCTACTTGGAATGGAGTTCTTGAAGACATGAGTGATGTGAAGGAATTGGTATTGTTAAATTCTTCTACAAAATCATTGATTAATACTTAAAATACTGAGTAGATACTCTTTAGATAATAGAAAAACATCATAGAAACTAAACATAAATGCCAATAGTATACATAAATGCTAAAAAATAGCAAAATAAACAAAATTAAAGGGGTGGTTATAGTTAATAATTATAATTAAGCTTTATCATTTGTCACTAACATTCAAAATCAAAATCCAATATAACTTCACTATTAATTTCAGTTCTTATTTATTTTTTTTGGTCAAGTAGCCTAGTGGCTGGAGCACACACATTTTAAATGTGGAGAAGTGGGGTGTCAGGGGTTCGAACCCCTGCCCCTGCATAAATTATGCATTGTCCCTACCAACTGAGCTAAGCTCACGGGGACCTATTAATTTCAGTTCTAAAAGTATTCAAAATAGCAAGTGATTCCTTAAATATAGTCAATCATGTTGCTTCATCTTCACTTCCAAGTTTTACGAATTACAACATCAATATTATCTTGTTCAACACTTGATTCAAACACTTGTTCTTCATCCTACACCCCTTCCTCGTCTTCATTAGGACCAACTGTAGTGAGTCTAGAACACTAACAGTTCTCGATGGCTCACACTAGCCCAAGCCGCATCGCCAACACCTCCCCAAGTCAATCCATATCCTATACCAGGCACTCATTACAATAATCAATAATGTGGACTTTACCGAGAATTGGATGTCCTAATTGGGCATGTATGATGTGAGGACAATTCACTACCATGCAAACAATGGAAGGGCTTGTCAAACAAAGTCAACACACACAGTCACTAATTTGCCCGATCTTGATGAATTGGACAGTGGTGAAGATTGTTAACTAGACATTGAACAGGGGTTTTGAAATAAAGGTCTTACATGATGGATAGTGGGTCAACCAGGTATTCATGATTAGAGTTGCCTTTTGTCAGGCTCTAGATATCAAAACGAGATAATAGAGAATGAGAGACATGGATATATCTGTCTAAATTACATATCAGAAGTATATTATAAAGAAGACTAACACAAATATAAAGCTTTGCAGTTATAATAAGTACTGTAATTACATAATACTATACAATGTTTTATTAACGTATTACATTATCTCTAATAAAAAATTATGTATCTTTTTATAAGTTTAAGCATCAATGGACTTGAAATTTGTTTATAACATATATCTTATATGATTATTATATTTTTATTGAAACATCTTAAGAGGGTTTTTTTTCTTTTCATTTTACAATCTCAACATATTAGGTTCCTGAGCTATTTTACCTTCCTGAGGTCCTCACAAATGAAAATTCAATTGATTTTGGAACAACACAGTTGGGGGAAAAGCTTGGTATGCTCATTAAGGTTTTCCACGGATAGTTTTTTCAGAAGGCATTTCACACGTATATTGTAACTCTTTTGTTATTTACTTCTGCATTACCAGATTCTGTAAGACTTCCTGCTTGGGCTGAGAATCCAGTTGATTTTGTGCATAAGCACAGGATGGCTCTGGAGAGTGAGTATGTATCTGCTCATTTGCATGAGTGGATTGACCTCATATTTGGGTAGGTTTTTCCTACTTCTCAGTATCTCCTCCCACTGCATTTGGTGTTGTGCAACCTTTCACCGGCTTCAAGGCTTCGTCTTGTTCATTCATGATTTTTTTTTTTGTACTATCAATAAGAGATGTATAACATTCCTTTTCAAATTTTCACTTTATGATTGTTCCATAACAATTTACACCTGATTGTATTAATGACTTGGACCCTACAGGTATAAGCAACAGGGAAAAGAGGCTATTGAAGCAGATAATGTTTTCTTTTATATTACATATGAAAGGACAGTGGATATTGATAAAATTTCAGACCCGGTATGTCCCATTTTCTTCTACATATTTTCAATTCAATTGGTTGCTTGAGTCACACACAATCCCAACTCCCAAAGATAGAGAAATGGTCATAAAATAAGAATATTTTACAGAAGTTATGTGAATTAAATTCTTTGGCTAATGGATTGAAATGTATGCTAATTCTAGTATTTTGTATCACACGTTATGGGTGGAGAAAGACACTACTAGCAAAAGCAAAATTAGCGAGGTAAATTAGTGACGGAAAAAATGAAATTCCTCACAAATTCCTTAGTCGCAAAATTTAGTGACAGAATTAGAGAGGGATTTCATGTTTTCCCTCACTAATTTTTGTTTTTTTAGTAGTGAGAAGATAGCGAAGGTCTATGAGAGAATCTGTGTTTTTACACAATGGAGCTAGGTATCATTAGTGCATCAGTGCATCTTAAAAAGTAACTTAAAAAGTCTAATATAATGTAGGCTCCATTAACCATCTTAAGATTTATAAACACAGTAGTGCTTTTACCAGAAGTTATCCCTAAATGCAAGTTGCAGAAAAACTGAGACAGATGTGGAAAGGATGAGATAAAAAAATCTTTGCTTTTTAGGGAAAAGAAAAAATCCTTCAAACTCCACTTCTTTGGTATTAAAATTCATTTTGCAATGTTAGGATTGTATTAGGTTTTGAATTAGACCTAATACAAACCTTATCTCTTTTCAATGTGAGACTATTTTTTTTGTTTCCAATAAACTGTCTCACGCCAAACATTATTGGGCTTGGTGCGTAGATACTATCACGGGTGGTCCAAACCTTTTGGCTTTGATACCTTGTTAGGTTTTAAATTGGACCTAACTCATCTTTACAAAACATGTCTGTAAGGTGAGGTTGCTCTTTATAAACTTTTTCAGGCTTTATCTCTTTTCAATGTGGGGTTTAGGTTTTTTTTCTCCAAAAGTTGAACTAAATTATTCTAGAATCTCAATTGAAAAACTAGGCAGTTGTAATCTATTTTAAATTTAGGATTTAATGTCTTCTGATCAAAACTCCCATTTCTATGGAAATTTATGTCCATAAATTTGCTAGTCAAGGTTGTTTTGCACTTGGGATTATTCTGGTGTCTAGCACGTGGTTGCTTTGAGGAAGTCATCTTCACAGACATGGGGATTGAATAATTCTCATTTTCTTTGCGTGCTTTGCTTTTTTCTTTTCAGTTGCTGTGTCTGAGACTCCAAGCTTATCTCAATCTCTTTTCACTGCAGTCTTACACTTTATCTACCAAAAATATATATTTTATTTCAATTAGGCAAAAATAAACCGGTCACCCCTTGCTAGATTGGTTGCTTTTCTTGCGTGTTTTGTGGTGTGTGATATTTCTCTATATCTTACCTTTTTTTCAACTTCTTACTTTCTTACATGCGTGACAAGTAAAGGTGCAACAGCGGGCTACACAAGATCAGATTGCTTATTTTGGACAAACACCGTCACAACTTCTGACTGTTCCTCACATGAAGAAGATGCCGTTAAATGAAGTTCTGCACTTACAGGTAATTATTTTCCGGATTAGTTTGACACTAGCTTCTTAAGTAGGCTTCACTTGCTTCTTATCCTTGTGTTTTTAACATAAGCAAGCATCAGTCTTTTGAAAATTCTTTATTTGTTTAACTTTTTTAGCATTGCAAACCACGATCTTGTTTGAAAACATACTATTTCTAAATAGCAGAAAATTGATGATGTATCTTTGGTGGACTATAAACGGGTTTACACTTTTTCCAAACAAAAAAAAAATGGGGGTTTACACTAATTTTGAATGTGTTCATGTGTATAAAATACAATGTTTCAAAATAAATGCTATTGGAATGGGTATCTACCTTCCCTAACTTCACATATTATTACTCCACATATTATTTGAAGACATTTTTTTTTGGAAATATTGTTGCAATATAATAAGAGATTCTTTCAAATACTAACTTAAGGACAAGAATATAAGTACTCCTTTTGCATATTTGTATACATTTTTAATTGATTGTAATTCTGATTACATATCCTTTTTTAGTTTGTCTATTTAAGTGATTAAGCTATTTTATACGTCTAAATTTGAAATGTCCAATTCATTTTAGCAATTAGCTTTCTAACCAATATTTATTTTATGGGTTTAATAAATATAAATTAAAAATGCATAATATTAATCAAATTAGCATGACGAAACATACAAGGAAAAACAAAATGAATTAGTTTCTTATTTCCTCTTTGCTTTATTTTTTATTTCTAATTTAATAATAAAATTTGTATCGTTCTAAATTTTTCATGAATGACGACCGTCTTAATGTTACAAGGGAATCATTTTAATAAAATGGAAAGTCATTAAAATGAACTTTTTTTGAGTAATACCTTGAATGACTCTGATAACTTGATATACCAAGTAATTAGTTTTCTTTTGGGAATAAGTCCACTTCAGTTTTGCAAGGATTGGGATTTCGGATCAAATTCCACTTTCACGCCTCGATAAATAGTTATGTTTCAAGATTTGTCCAAAACCATTGTGCTGATGAAGTGTTTTTGAAATGCCCTTCTATGTTTCCTAAACATTTGATAATGAGTGCATGTAATTATGATGACAATGTATATATCTCTTTGCATGTCAAGACAATATTCCGCAACCCAAAAGTCGTCAAACCATATGTTGTCCCGTCTCCTGAATACTGCAATCTCCCTGCGGCTGCTATTCAAGCATCTTCAGATATGATTGTGGTTGTTGATTCAAATGCACCAGCAGCTCATGTTGCACAACACAAGTGGCAACCCAATACACCTGATGGCCATGGTACTCCATTCCTCTTTCAACGTGGAAAAGCAGCATCAGGCTCTGGCGGCGGACCACTAAGGCGCATGTTCAAAGGGCCTACGGGGACTGGTGAAGAATGGCAATACCCTCAAGCATTGGCATTTGGTGTTTCAGGAATTAGAAGCCAAGCTATCATCTCAATAACTTGTGACCAAGAAATTATTACTGGTAAGTTAAGACAAGCCAGGAAAATTTCATGTAACATTGCATCTATACAGTTTCACCTTTTTTGATATAAAAAATTAAATTTAAACAGTTCAGACCTCTTTGAGTATTTGCAGGATATTGAATATGAATATATGTCGTAATATTGAAAAGGTTGATATACATGAGAGATATGATCTAAATAGGAATGAAATCCTATCGTAATTCCTAAAGATACACAGAAAAATACCGATTTATTGAAGCATCAGCAAAACAAATTAAGCAATCATTGCAGCATCCTGTATATTTATTTTAGCCAGATCTTTAAATAGACATTTCAATTATGAAGCCATTTTGGAAAAGTTGATTTTTCGTTTGTGAGTGGAACTTAATAATCTGTTTTAGTGGATTATGCTTTCTTACTTTCAGCTTATAGACGGCATAAGAAACATGCACTAAATTTACTGTATTTGTGTATTGCACTGGCTAGGTATTTTGTTTCTAACCTGAAAATTTGACTTCTGATTAGGTGGGCATGCGGATAATAGTATTAAGGTGATATCCTCTGATGGAGCCGTAACCTTGGAAACAGCCCATGCACACTGTGCTCCAGTAACTTGCGTTGGCCTTTCATCCGATAGTAACTACCTGGTGTCAGGATCCCGAGATACAACAATATTACTCTGGAGATTTCATAAAGAACTACCATCTAACTCAAGTTTCATATCAGAATCTTCCACTGGGCCTGGCACTCCGTCATCTAGAAATAACTCTTCATCTCATTTGATAGAAAAGAATCGTAGACGTCGTATTGAGGGTCCAATACAGGTACTTCAGGGGCACCAAAGTGAAATACTCAGTTGTTGTGTCAGCTCAGATCTTGGAATAGTAGTTTCCTGCTCCGAAACATCAGATGTTCTTTTTCACTCTATAAGAACGGGACGTTTATTTCGAAGGCTTGATGGTGTGGTGGCCCATTCTGTTTGCCTTTCCTCTGAAGGGGTTATCATGACTTGGAATGAGTTGCAGCATACTCTCAGTACCTTTACTCTTAATGGTGTTCTGATTGCTAAAACAGAATTGTCAATCTCTACCAGCATTAGTTGCATGGAAACTTCGCACGATGGGAGGAATGCTTTGATTGGGATTAATCCTCTACAAAATGGTAGAGCCAATGGTGGGAATTTGCAGTCAAGTAAGGAAACTGCCATTGATATTCGTTCAGAATCAGAAGAAACTCACGAAAGCAACATCATAAATGTTCCAACACCGGCAATTTGCTTCTTGGATTTGCACACTCTGGAGGTACAATATTAAGATGTTCAAAATGAAATGCCACAATAAATCAAACCTTTATCTCATTTGAAATTGTTCCATTGTGTAGCTGGAAAATCCATCCAATCCGATCTTTTATGCATGCATGTCTCAATTCACATGTCATAGCAAAACATTCTTTCATCATGAACCAGTCTTTTATTTTCTAATTTTTGGTTGAAATGTCATAGAAGACACCTATATAGATTTGAGTTCAAAAATGAAATAGCCAAATTCAAAAAAGTTATATGAAGTTTTTTCTTCATGGTCTAGTATGTTTTTGGGATGCGAGGTAGGGATGGTTATGCATTCTGATTCTTTCAAACCTTACGAGTCACTGTGTTGGTTTTTGCCTTCCTGGCATCTTATTTCGAGGGTGAGCCTCGGACCAAAAGTAAGGTTGCTTGCTGACTTGTGACATGGAGGTCATGGGTTCATATCCTAGAAACAACCTCTCTGCTTTCGGGGGTAAGGTTGCATGCACTACACTCTCTGGTGAGAGTTTCATGCAATGAGCCACCATTTTAGCGTTTATTTATATCTTCTATTTATTTTCAGTTCTTTGATTCAATTATCATAGAAGACACCGAGAGATTTGAGCTTTTTAAATCACTGCATTCTGAATCTTCCAAACCTCCAGAGTCACTGTGTGTTAGCCGTTACCATTATTCTATGCATCTCTTAATGCTAAGCTAACTACTATACTATACTATTTTCTGTAGGTTTTCCATGTATTGAAGCTGAAAGAAGGACAAGATATTACAGCTCTTGCTCTAAATAAGGATAACACAAATCTTTTGGTTTCAACTTCAGATAAAAATTTGATTATTTTCACTGATCCAACTGTAAGTTAAATTACACTGGGTAAGGATCATTGTCAAATACCAATTGTAGCTTACGTTGAATCACATTTTTTATATATTCACCATGTGTATGCGTATTCTATGATTATTTATACAACCCAACATAATAATATTCACACTGTTTTTATGCATTGTTTTATTAAATCTTACTTTCTATACCATGATTATTCCTCCAATCCACTATAATAACATGTAGTTAATTATATAATTGACAGAATCACATGGTTCTTTTTCAGTTTCTGTTCATATCCTGTAATTAATAATTATTTGTACAGCTAGCATTAGACTGTGCAATACGGTGCTTCCTTTCTTAGTTATAGCCTTTATGAGGAAAATTATTTCCGACTGATTGTTAGGCCTAGCATATATGTATAGGATCAACAGCCCCTCTATTTATTCCTTCACTTGTATCATTCAAAATAATCAAAGTGAAATCAGAAATCGCTTTTCTGCATAATGTATAATAATACTACTAACAATACCTCCAGCATATATTGTATTAATTCTTACTTTATATACCATGGCTGTAGCTCCTTCGTTTATTGCTTGCAGTTAAGCTTGAAAGTGGTGGATCAAATGCTCAAGCTTGGTTGGTAAGGAGATGAACTTAGGCACCTATAAAGTCATCGCTTTTGGATCAAAAAGCGATATACAGATCTCATATGCATAATAACAATTACGAATGTTAGGAAGGGGATGCAGCACTCCTGTTTGCAAGAAATTTTGCAGCACTCCTGTCTTGTATGTAGCAATTAACTCTTACCACAATAATATTAGGTTCTTAGATTTAGCTCTAGCCTAGGGTTCTTTTGCATTTCCTCCCAGTTGTGCTTAAGTGTAAATATTTTACAAGCTTCTAGTTGAGGTTTGGCCTAATAATATTTTCACACCTGATATTTTATCATAGTCAATTGAAAATGTAATAGTTATTCTTTCTGTCATTCTTTTCATTGAGATTTAGCAGATTGCGGCTAAGGCATCAGTTATCGATATTTATTGATATTAATAAAACATTTCTTTGATTATTCTGGCTTCTATTTCCTTCACTCTTCCTTATATTGCTAGAAACTTGGTTAATCAAAGTAAACACTTAGCACACATATCAGTTAGGCTAACAAGTAGGCATAAATATTAGCATGTGGTATTTTCTTTGGTAGAAATCACCATGGAGTATTTGGAACAACTTTTGCAGAATGCTATGCATGTAAGTGTTAGGATACACTACTTTTGTATGAGCATCTGGGCTCATTTTTATCGAAACCTCATTGAGTTCTATACACTACTGTCAATTGGTGACCATAAGATAAATATTAATTCATTTATTTTAATATATACGTAAAGAATATAATAAACATGCAACGATGACAAATACAAAACAATAAATTAAAAATGATGGAAAATACATAAATATAGTTAGAAAAACACAACATGAGAAGTGAATAGATATGATAAACCATATGATTAAGCATGCATGGTAATGAAAAATATAATTATTTTTAGTTTTTTTTTTCCTTCTTTCTGAACCACTCCCAAATGTGTTCCACAAAGTCTGATTGAAGTTGATGATTGACTTTTTGCGAATATGTGCTCTCATTTACAAATATGTTGCAAAATTAGGTAGAGGCCATTGAAGTTGATGATTGATTTTTTGCGAATATGTGCTCTCGTTCGCAAATATGTTGCAAAATTAGGTATATGTTATTAACTATTTCATATGTTGGGACACGATGTGTCGTTCGTCTTCAACAAACATGTTATGCAATATCATGTGTGTGTACATCACATGTTTCACTGTATTCATGTGTCTAGTGCATGCCTGGCCTCATAAGGATTTCATGATATCTGATTTTCTAATGTTATGTTGGTTCTTTTCAAAGCTAACTTTTTTCATAATATCATTGTTTTTCTCAACAGCATCTACTGGAAAGAGTTTCAGCTACCTTTTTTTTTCCCATTGCACAAGTCATTGAGTATGCTTGATCATAGTCTAAAATATCCATAATGAGTATGCCCCAAAAGAGGAAACTTTAAAAAAATATATATCTAAAATACCGAGCTTGAAAGTTGTATTGTTCGATCTTAATTTGATGACAACCAATGTGGCTGATTACGTGACTGCACAAAATTGTGACCGCACACAACCCAAATTTAGTAAAAAAAGCCACCTTTTAATGTTGCAAAGATATTGAACTTACAAAAATATACCCTACTTATTTATGCTTTCAAATCGTATTATTCCCTTTGTTAAAAAACATATTCTGATCTTATTCAATGTGGTTTTCTAAAGCTCAAAGTTTTGTTATAAAAAAAGGATCAAAATTTAAATTAGGGTCATGTTAACCGGTACCCCGGCACTGGTTAAGGAAGCTAAAAGAATAAATTGTGAGTCAAAAAAGACACTTTTTAAACTTTTAATACATTGATTACACAACTTTCAATGCAAATATTATTATATTTGCTCCCTTTAAATTTCCCTTTAAATTATTAATGTTTGACAAAATCTTATTTTATCTAGTTCATCATTATGTACGAGAGGGCTACATTTTAGCTATGCTTAAAGGTTTTGAGCACAATTCCTTACAAAATAACACCTTTTATGTTTGATGAATACAGTCATCCATTATCACATATAAAATAAGCATAACTTCTTGCTAATTAGAGTTTGATTTGTTGCACGGAATCATCTTCTAATCCCTGTGTAATGCTTTGATTTCAAGTCCTCCATCAATATGAAGATTTATCATTGTCTTATAAGTCACATTCCTCTTCTCATCATTCAATTTGAAACGAAAACAACCTAATAAAACTGCTGAGAATATCTTCATCTGTCTATAAGCAAACTCTTTTCCTAGGCATATCCGAGGACCTGCCTGCATTTCAATCAAAATCACGCTTTTACAAAGGAAACTGCATACATATCACAGACAAGTCTAGGCATATTTAAACAAGTTTCTATAACAATTTTTTTAGAGAATCCAAAGATATTATCTCCTTGATTTTATTTTATTTTGTTTCCTTATATATCTCTCCGTTTTATTGTTTCTTTATATCTCTCATTGTTTCAAACATCAACAGCTCTAGATTCTTTGATCTAGGCTTTTCTTTTTCCTCTTCATATGTAGCACCCAAATGCATGGGAATATGCCCTCACTGGCTCATCCCACAACAACACCAATGGCACAGGTGGAAGAGCTGGCAAAGGAATAGGAAATGGCATTGGTGATGGTGCCAGTGGCACCGTAGGCTTCTTTAATGGAAATGTTGGTGGTGATACCAGAAGCGATTTCATTGTCTATTTTAATGGCCAAGAGGGAACCTAAAATTCTCTCAAAGTCAATGTTCATCGGCTGAATGGAAAAAATTATGCCAAATGGGCCTAAACCATTCGTCTAATTTTGAAAGGCAAGGAAAAGTTTAGGTTTCTGACTGGGAACTTGGAAAAACCAGAAGGAGACTATACTTTTAGGCAATGGAAGTGTGAAAATTTGTTGATTATTGCTTGGTTAGTTAACTGTATGGAACTGGCATTTAGTAAGTCTTTCATGTTCTTACCATCTGCGAAGGAAGTCTGGGAAGCTCTCAGAGACACGTATTCTGACATTCAAAACTCCTCATATTTTTTTTGCCTGAAGTCGCAGTTGTGGCATGCCAAACAAGGTTACAGGGATGTGACCGCTTATTATCATGAGACGATTACATAATTGACATTGTATCAAAAATTGGATTTCTGTTGTGATGTCAGTTGGAGGTGTGTTGAGGTCTTGAGGATAATATTCTATTTATTAAAAGACAAGAGAATGATCGTGTCTGCATGTTTCTTGCTGGCCTAAATAAGGAATATGATGAACGAGGGGTAAAATATTGGGGAAGACACCTCTACCAATTATTCATGAAACTTTTTTAGAGATAAGGAGAGAAGAGGCGCGACAAGGAATTATGATGCGCAAGTCTACTCGAGTTTAAAAAATTGGAGGATCAACTTTTTCTACTAGAAACATCAATGTAGAGAAAAGAGAAGGAAAGAAATCTGACAAGCCTTGGTGTGGTCACTGCAAGCGCACTCGAAGCCACATGGCATACCCATGAGTCATGTCGGATACTTCATGGAAAGCCCCGAAATTGGAAGAAGAAAGGTGGAAGTGAAGGTCGTGCACTTGAAGCCAGTAATTTTCATCGAGAACAACAATCTCTTTGAAGCCTGCTTCTACTTACTAATGAACAACTAGAAAAATTGTACAAACTCCTCTAATCTCCAACTCCTTACTTTTCTGTAGTCTAAAGAGGTAATTCCTTTCAAACTTTAAATATTGTAGAGGATAAATAAATGTTCTATAGAAAAATTCTACTAACCTGAAAAGCAGTAAACTTGAAAGGGTTCTCTGCCTGAAAATTGCCATTTTCATCCAGCCATCTTGCAGGTCTAAATTCCTCTGCATCATCACCCCATATGAATTTCATCCTCCCCATTGCATAAGGTTGGTATGACACCATGTCTCCTTTTTTTACACTATATCCATCTGGTAATGTGTCATCAGCAAAGCAAATTTTTGCATCCTGCATAAAAAGAACCTTGATTATAACATTGATACTCTAGGTGATTCAACTCAGACCATTTATAAAAGCATGAGAATGAGATCAAATTCAAAAGTAACCTTACCACAGGAACTGCAGGATAAAGTCTGAGAGTCTCTGTGAGTGTTGCATGGAGATAATTCATCTTTTCAAGAGCTTCATCTGTTACACATGACACAAACTCAGTGCAGCTGCTAACTGTTTTTGTGTTTGTTGCTTCTCTCACTTCTTCTGCAGCTTTTTCTTGTACTGCAGGATACTTGCATAGCATATACATGAACCAAGAAAGTGTAGCGGCCGTTGTGTCTTTCCCAGCAATAACAAAGTTCAGAATTATATCTCTTAAGTATGTTGTATCATATTCCTTCACTTGCAGAAACCTTGATAGAATATCTCCACTCTTTCTCTGCATAGTTCGTGTGAAGAGAAGAAAAAAAATACATGACACACATAAATATGCATATTCTTAGTAATCAGAAATAACTTTCATAGTTATATATAGTAGACTTACAATAGAGTCACCCTTTGAATTCATTTGTTGAATTCTAGTGTTGATTAGCTTAATGACAAATTCATTTAAGACTTCAGTGTTTTTCCTTAATGCTGCCTCTGATCCAATATTGAGAAACTTCTTTATCTTCCAAAAGACATCAACATAACGATAAAGCGTTAACGCACTTGCAGTATCAAAAGCATTGGCGAAGTTCTTTCCTTCCTCACTTGATCCACACATGCTGTTAAGTTCAGTTCCAAATGCAACTTGGAAAATTGAATCCAAGGTTGATTTCATTAAAAGATCCTAAATAGATTATTGGATCAAGTTATTAGTTTACATGCTAGCCAATCAGATAAAAGAAGGCAATATGATAGGGTTCCAACCTCAAGTCCGATGTGCTTCTTTTCTTAGGCATTATCCGCTTTGGTTCATGTGTCTAAGCCCTCATGGTTTTTTCCTTAGCTAAAAGTGGGTGTTCATAAACTACCCTTAGAATTGATTCCCAACAAATATGGGAATTTTTGGTGAATCGAAACAACAACCATCAGTCAAAGGTAAGGGGATAAAGGGTCTGCTAGTCAGCGCAGTGGACTTGAGGTCGGAACAGATAGTATCTTTCAAAGAATATATTTACTCACTTGGATTTCTAACTTAAAATTAGAAGTTGCAGCTTCAGACACTATATTTGCAACTTTTGCAGCATTCTTTCTGAATATTGAAGTACTGAAATCCCGTAACATCTTCGTGGAGAATTCATGACTTGATATCTTCCTTTGTTCACGCCATTTCTCACCATCAACGGCGAAAATTCCATCTCCTAGTAAATCCTTCAAATTTTGGTAGTTGTACAATCCCTGCAAGCATAAAAAATTTAAGCCATTAAGCCGTACTTCATCCTTCTACGAATGAAACAATTGCCGATATGAACCACCCTTACCTCTTGCTTAAAACTTTTTCGGTGTACCTTTACTTTGTTTTTTGCTACTATTACATGTCATGTTATGCTATCTGAGCTTATACATATCTATTGATTGTAATCATGTCCAAAATATAAATGAAAAATTATGCACTAGCAGAAGAATAAAGTGTGATATATAAGTGTTTGGCATCAGTATCATAGTAACAGTTCAAATGCATTACATTCCAAAAGAAAAACAGTAAAAAAAAATACTATTCAATTCCTTAAAACATTTAAGCTGCTACCAAGTTCAAATGTTTATCTTCATAATAACTCAATCATAAGGCAACTTATACCAACCAAAATTTAGTATTGGACACATTTCCATTATGTTGAACAAAAGAAAAATCCTCTTCAATAATTCTATTTGCTGTTCAAATTTTGGACACATGGCATCACAAAACCATATCCCTCAGCATAACAATAGATCTAAGTCATATAACAACTTATCAAAAATGCTACTTCAAATTCAAATACTTGAATCCAATCTATTGTAGAGGACTCAAATTCACTGCAGTAAAAAAAGCTGAAAGTTACTGCAGTCAAAAGTTTTTCTCTCTAAATCCAACGGTCCCTAAAGCTGAATCACCATAATGAAGGTGTAGAGGATCCAAGTCAATTATTTGGACCCTAGGAAATCCCAACCCCCACATGGAGATAAGTGACAGCTCAACTTTTCATACAAACATGTGAACAAATAAACCAGACTCTTATCTACTAAAATACCAATTTATACAACTAAAATATTATTCATCAACCACAAAAGTAAAAATCAATGAAAATCTACTAGCCATTTAATAAAGAGTATATATATATACCTTTCCATAGTTCTCAAAGTTGGTTTTGAGTATATACTCAACATTACTTGGTTCTGAAGTATAAACTTCACTTCTGAAAGGGTTAAGTAGCCTGTATGTCCTGTATTTCCTTGCAAGATCAGTCATATAATGATGAAGTCTGTTGAAATTCATCATCTGATTGAATACAGTGCCAGCAACAGGATGATACTTTTTCTTCTTCATGTTATTGCTTTTGTTGTTCAATTTTCTGAGCAGAAGTTGAACCAACAAAAGAGTTAAAGATGCAGACAAAGCTGCAAAAAGAAAAGGATTTGATAGAAAATCCATGATGGATTGGAATAGCATGGTGGAGATGGCGATGGTTTTTTGCTTTAAAGAAGAAGTTAGTGTTACTCCAGAGTCAAAGGGTTGCTTGTTTGCAATGTATTGATTCTAAAGTTGACACTCATTCAACTATATATATAATAATTGCTCCCTTATTATAATTTATTGTAATACTTTTTTGAGGGATATTTTGTTTCAAAATAATTCCCATTATTATTAAAAAGAAATCTCATTTTATAATACCTAAAAAGCATTAATTATTTCTTATGGTCAAATAACATAATGATCAGAACTTCATCTTTAAAATGAATAAATAGAAAATTTGAGATTGAAATCCCAACTTTTATATATTGTAATATATTTATCAACTAAGTTATGTACATCTTACCGAATTATAATTAATAAAAATATTTTAATAAATTAAACTTATTTATCATTAAAAGCGATACAACTAATGATTTAAAGAATTGTGTAGAACTTCACTTAAACACCAATAATGAGACATGACGGATCTACCCTTTGTGTATTGGGGGGCCTCACAAATTAAATAATTTCTTACCTAATAATTGGATATATTTTGTAGTTATTCCCCCACATGAAATAGAGTTGCGGATGTAAACAAAAAAAAAAAAAAAAAAAAATAGAGTTGCGACCTCACACAATCGTACAAACTAACGTTAGAAGTTACTCCCCCCGTCCTATAATAGATTTAAGATGACACTTAATTTAAGATGAATGGAGTATGTTTCTAAATACATTTGCATGCATAAGTAATTTGAGACGGAGGGAATATGTTCCTAAATAGATTTTCATGCTATTTTTTTTTAAGCCAAAGAGAAAAAATATAATAAATAAAAACAAATAGGTATAAAGATCGGGGACATTGGACCTGACCTAGGAAAACTCAAACGGGAATACATTGTAAAAAATCTATCCAAGTGGTACAGCTGTAATCTATCATAACAAAAATACACTAATCACTGACACAACGCAGCGAAACCATGTTACAAAAAAGTGTGAAAAGTGGACATCCGCTTAAAACAGTTAGAGTTTAAACTATAGACGAATGGATTGTCCGTCAACACGGAAACCAATCCAAATGCCAACAACCCCCTGAATCAACAGCAGACATATAATGCTCTTTCGAACAAACAACTCGTAAAAACTCAGATCGAGGATAAGTTCAATACGTCATAAACTAGACCCATTTTTATGATATTTGACAATATGCATTATACATATAACATATTTTAAACATATTGTTCTATTAATATAAAATGATAAATGTTTATATATAAAATGTTATGGATTTTTTTCAATGAATATTTGGAAAAAAAAATCAATTTTTTATAATTTTATATTAAACATTAAAGATATTATTGGTCAAAATTATGGGTCAAAATTATGTTTTAACATGTATAAGTGATGAATCACAACATGTATTATTAGGAAAATATTTTTTTCACATGTAATGTTATAAATTATCTTCACACAACAAAGTTGTCATATCTTGGAAATAAACACAATTAGTTTTGAAGAATTACAAGAATCGAAAGTAAATGGTATTGAAAGTAGAATTTAATAAAGTATTCTCCGTGAACTTAGCTAAGTTGGTATGATATTGCATATTATATGTAAGGGTTGGGGTTTGAACCCCGGACACCCACTTCTCCATAATTAAATTATGTGAGTACTTAACAAAAAAAAAAAAAAAAAAAGCAGCTGGGAATCAAATTTATTTCCCAATATCATATAAATGGGTTTTGAATCAAATTAAATTATCTGATGATTCATGAAGTTCAAATCAACTATTAAAGATTAAGGTTAATCGATGGACTTTTGGTAAGTATATGAAATTGTCGCCAAATCAAATCAAATAATAATTATGATAAAATATTCATACACAATCGATATAACCCTCTCCTTTTTTTTTTTTTTTTTTTTGTCAAATAGCCTAGTGATTAGAGCTCACATAATTTAATTGTGGGATTATTAACCAATGCCCTTAGGGCACTCGTTAGCAAGACCCCATAACATAATTTTATTTTGGTTTCAAGGCTAATCGAAGAGCAAAAACAACAAAAGAAAAACCTAGTGCGATCCTAGTTCATACGTTTGAAGCAGAGGGAGAAGCCCTTCTTGGGGGGGGGGGGGGGGGGGATAACCAAATCGACATCATTGGAGGCTCCAAGCTTGGCCATGTAATCTGCACACTGATTGCCTTCTCTGAGCGAATGTTGAACAGTGAAATTTCTAGAACTCGTGAGGTCTTTGATGTCCTAGATGAGAACAACATAAACATGAAAATGATTTAAATCATCCTTTATAAGATTGACGGTGAGGAGAGAATTTGAATAGCAAGCTAATTCCTCAAAATTTAGGCTGATTGCCAATTTAAGTCCTTGATAGAGAGCTGAAAATTCAGCAAACATGATGTCCTTTGAGTGGTTAATGAAGCCTGAAAAACCATCTATGAAGACGCCTGAATGGTTGTGGAGAACTCCTCCAAATTCGGTGCGGATGGGGTCAATGTTGCAGCTGCCGTCTATATTCAAGATGGTGCACTGATGATTGTTAAAATTCCATCGAGTAAGTCTTGAAGAGGAAGTGACGGTTGCCGAATTGAGAAAGGATGAGTTGATTGTTTGAGACAAACTGTAAATATTGCAGCAGAGACGGATTAATGGCAAAGCTTCATTGCTGAGACACATAAGGTTACCCGTAACATAATTATAATGAAATTTATAGTAACCGAAATAAATCAGTTTCTTTACCAACCACATTAGTATAACAAATACATTAGAAATAGTATAACAAATACATTAGAAAAAATAATACATAAATTTAATCATTTCAAATCAGAAATAGTATATATTTAAGAATATATTTTTACAGTTTTTGGTGCTCATATCCCTCCAATTTTAGGAGCATAACACTTCCCCGTTGGTAATTTTCCTTGTGTATGACATGACATATTTTATTTTCAAAAAATAAATTCCACCTTTAACCAAAAACATTTTCCTTGTCCCTTCACACTATCTTCTCTTTTTTTTTTTTTTTTGGCTCATTAAATCTTGAACATAAAACATGATGCCACATCATTGTCATTGTCATGTAAAAAAATAGACAATTCACTTCATTGTTACGTTGTTAATGATGACGACGCTACATAAAAAAAATCTCAATACTGGATGGAAAATTCTAAGTTGGAGATTAAACTATATTTAGACAAAATAGCGCATCAAAAGTGCATTTAAGCCTAGCACATTAAATTATCATATAGTTTTATTTAAGAAAATTGTTTTTCTAACATCAAAAATTTCACAACACATAGAAAATACTTAAATACCCCTAACGGTAGTTAACTACCGCTAATTTATAACTAGAAAACCGGCAGTAGTTAACTACCACGGAGTTTTTTAGTCATTTTCATGTGTTTTTAGGAAACATTGGAAGTCAAACAAGCAACAATCTTTATTTAATATATATTTTGAGCCACACCAAAATCGTCTCATTCATTTGGTATATGCCTACAACTTACAAATGTGGATTTCGAGTTGGATGCAGAGAAGGATGTAGATTATTATAACAAAGGAAACAATAACATCTATAAATTTGCTGGAGCAATAATCGATGAGTGTAAGAGATGTTGTAACTTATTTTTTTAAAACTATAAAGTTGAGTTTTGTCGGAGACAATCAAATGAAGTCCTCAATGCTCTTGCACGATTAAACCTTAATGAGAAACTATAAACATCTTTTCTTAAAAAAATAAAATAATAAATAACGTCTCATTCAATCTTAAAAATATCTAACTCATAATGTTACATCAGCTTCAATTAAGAAGCAAATTGTCAACCACACGCAAGATAAATTTCAGGAATTCAAAGCATTTCCAAATACGTAAAGTTTATTCAGCTACATCACACCTTGGAGTTGCATAGAGAGGAAGGCCATGGTCAATGTGAAGAGTGAACATGGTTCTATATGTCACATCATTTGTTTCATTTTCCAATTTAAACCTAAAGAATCGAACAAGTGCCATTGACACTATTTTCATTTGCCTATAAGCAAAGTCCTTTCCTAAGCATATACGTGGACCAGCCTGCAAATATGAAAAATACTTATATTTCACTTAGAATTGTAAGAATTGCCATAAACTTAAAGAAATTGGTAGGTAGCTCATTTGGTAATCTAAGAATTTCAAAGGTGATTGAATTGTGTGCAGTGTGATTACCGCGATGAGTCACATCTGTACATGAAATCGGACGGTCCAAATTTAAATGTAAATTTTGACTTTATTTAAATCTAAAACAATGAATTTTTAATTTAGACCGTTCGATCTCGATTAGACAATTTTAATGTGACCGACTTCGTGCAGTCATGAGGTTGCGACTAAACAACCCATATCCCGCTGAAAAAGTTTCAAGAAGAAAATTCAGGGTTCAAATCCTTGAACACTAATATAACTACTAACATATTAAGATTGGGAAATGCTTTGTCAAGCGATTCAGGTTGAAAGATTATCCTAAAACAATTAAAAAATCTTATCCTAAATTGAAGAATAGTGACACTAACATGAAAAGATATGAATTTGAATGAAGATTCAGGTTGAAAGATTCCATCCTTGAGCCATCTTTCAGGTAAGAATTCTTGAGCATCATCCCCCCAAATGTAAGGCATTCTTCCCATAGCATAGGACAAGTAGTAAACTGTCTCCCCCTTATTCACTATGTATCCATCAGGAAGGATGTCATGTTCTTCTGCTGTCCTACCAGACTTGTATCACACACAACCAAAAACAGTTATTATTAGAAGTCAAAAACCCTAAATGCTTGAACTTAATTAATAGGAACATAAAATGAAAGGATTTTTTCAAGCAGTTTTATAGAACTCACCATTGGTACAGCAGGATATAGCCTTAATGTCTCTGTTAGTGCTGCATGGAGATAATGCATTTTGTCAAGTGTAGCATCTGAAATATTGGACACAAATTCATCTAAATTGAGGTTGCTTTCTTGGCTTGTAGAAGTAACATTTATCACTTCTTGTGCCACTTTTTCTTGTATAAGAGGGTTCTTGCAAAGCATGTAGAAGAACCATGACAAAGTATTGGCACTTGTGTCTTTTCCAGCAATCATAAAGTTCAGAATTATGTCCCTTAAATATTTATCTGTCATATTTGAGGAGTCCTTCTTACTTTCCAGCAAAAACCTTGAAAGTATATCCTCTTTATCACTCTGATAAGAAATTAACCAACACATACTTTATTGTTACAATGAGATTATCTTGTATAAAACATGGAATGACACGGACACGTAGATACTGCTTATGTCCAAAATATTCGACACTTACACATATAGAAATTCGAAATAACCAATAAATGAGTACTAAGCCGGAGATGAAGTCCGTATGTGTGAGCGCACACGCCTTCTTACCAAAATTGTGTCAAAAAAATGTGGGAGGTGTGTCTAAAGAGAATAAAATAAATTTTTTAGAACACTTGTTTAAAGTGTCAAGTATCGGTGTCGAAAATGTAGACACTCTTAAAACTATGAGTGTCAGCGTTTCGTAGGAGTTAATACATTATCTAAATGGAATAGAATCAATTCAAAGCACACATAATATAATGGAAGTTATTGAACTTACAAAATCCTTTTGCATTGATAAAAGTTCCCTTCTGGTCTTAATCAGACTATGAACAAAATCATCAATTATTTTGATATTCTTCTTTAGGGCAGCTTCTGATCCAAAGTTAAGAACCCTTTTCAACTTCCACAAGGGGTCCAAATAGCGTTTGAATACAAAAGCATTTGAATCATTAAAGGCCTTCATGAAGATATTCGCTTCTTTGCTTGATTTCTCTAAGCAATTCAATTCCACTCCAAACCCAACTTTGAATATGGAGTCCAAAGTGCATTTCATTACTATATCCTACAAAAAGAAATTAAGGAAAAAAAAAATTGCATTCTTATATTGCTCCATATTGCACCATAGTAAAATAACAAATGAATTTTTTTTTTCAAAAATAAATTAGCATTTGAACATAACAAAACATAATTTTGGCTTTCCTATATACTTGCAATAATTAATTAGTGTCCACTTCACAATATAAAATGTTGAGAGTCATTGATTTAGAAATTAACAATATAATGGGGAAAACTATTTTCGTATATGTGTATGGATAGCATGTTATTTACATCTAGATCTTGATATCTCAACTAAATATATGGTTAATATATAGGAAAATGCTAACAGGTGTTTTTAAGATATTGTTTAAGCATCTAAAAGTAGTAACTTTTACATAGGAAATTGTACAATTATGATTTTTACATGTGTTTGTCTTATTTCAACACAATTTTTTTTATGGTTCCTTAAACAATGCTCTTAGACCATCCATAATGGAGATGTCTTATGTCATTAAACATTGGTACCTAGTAGTTGCCCCTATTGTGGAGACATCTAAAAAAGTATCTAATTAGAAGAGTGTCTCATACCTACTAGAGCAGAGAGAGTTGAATGAAATGAAAAAGCACTCAGAAAAAAATAAAAAGAGATTGATTCATTCATTATATCGAAACAACAATAACAAAGGGTAAAAAATATTATGTTATGTTTGGTTTTATTGATAATTATTTATAATATATGATCCTAATATTGTGGCTATCATCATCTTCAAAAGTTATTATCGAATCATGTCATGTGTGAAACTCCCTCTCTTTCTCTGTGGCGCCCATATATTTAAATATTAAAATATTGAAATGTGATGATAAAGAGTTATTGATAGATGATATAAAGTTATTAGTGGGTCTCATTTAAGAATTTTGTGTGAAATGATTGGTTGAGACTCAGAGAATGCGTGTTTATTAGGTACTACTATTCAAAAATTATAAATGAGTGAAATGTACACGTGAGACTTATTTAAGTATCAAAAAATGAAGAGCTTCATTGTGAATGCTCTTAGAGCATTTGTTAGCAAGACCCTAATATATATACTCCAGTCAGCATATACGATTGATATAAGGATTTAGACTTGCGTAATCATTGAGGCCACAAATATGTACACCCTCTTGTCACTATTATAACCAAAATCAACATTTTAGATTCATTCATTAAATGATGTATGTAGTCTTTAATAAAGACCACATACATCATTAATTCAATGAATGTAAAATGTAGATTTTTGTTTATAATAATGACCAAAGTGTGTGTGTCCTGTCCACAAATTTTAATTTTATGGAATTAATGGAGGTAGAAGTCAAAATTGAGGGTAATAGAGAAAAAAAATTCTTACTTGAATATCAAAGGCCAATCCAGCATTTGAAAACCCCAAGACAACTCTAACTAACTTAACAGCATTCCTTCTGAAAACATTGCAGCTAAAATCTCTAAGAACTCTTGTAGAAAACTCCAAACTAGAAAGCTTCCTTTGGTGCCTCCATTTAGCACCATCAACAGCAAAAATCCCATCACCCAAAAGATCAAATATAGTATCATGGTTAAACTTTCCTTTGGAGTATTTATGGAATTGGGTTTTGAGTATGTGTTCAACATTTTTTGTGTCACATGTGTAAATCTTGGATTTCTTAGGGGCAAGAAGCCTAAAAGTTGGACTAGTTTGAGCTATTTTTGTGAAGTAATGGAAGAGTGTTTTGAAATTTATGAGTTGGTGGAAGACTGTACCTTTTACTGGTGGGTATTTTGGGTTTCCTATGGATTGTCCTATGAATGTTGAGAGTGTTATAATTGAGATGAGAAGAAAAAGACATAGAAATAGAATTAATATGAAATAAAACATGATTAAGAACAACATGTTCATCTCAATTTGGTCTTAGTTTGCTTAGTGTGAGTTTGTGCTTGTGTTTGTGAGAGTTATGAGATGTGAGCATGTTAACGTTGCTTAATTAAGTGGAAGTTCATCCTATAAAAAATAAATTAATTAAGGGGAGATTAATTAATACCTCATGTGCTGCAAGTGCATGATCTATAGTAGACATGTGTGATGAATTTTTAACGTTGTTGAAGTTGACAATATTTATACTTGCGTTGTGTGCATGATCTTGACGACGTGTAGTGTGAATCCGCATGGATTCCGGAACACACGTGACATGAAGATAAAATATTTCTGGTTTTGATTGAAAAATACTTACCTCGGTTAGAGAATAATAATTGTTTAACACTACCAAGAAAAAAAAAAAAAAAGTATGCTCAGTTGATAGGGATATGCATTGTTATATGCAGAAGATGTGGTTTGAATCTCGAACATATCATTTATTCACCTTAAAAAAGGTGAATCCTACCCACCGACTACTTGACAAAAATAAAATAAAAAGAGTGTGATGAGATGTGCGATAGTGAATGTGTTACTAATCTATCTATCTATATTATTTTATTATTATCTTTGTAAATTAACCTTGAGTTATCCATGAGATAGAATTGTGATGATGTGAAGCATCTAAAAAACTTCCACATATTTTTTATGTGGCACATCTTTCTAAATTAACCATTGCTCTGGTGCGTTAGTGAATGTTTCTCAATGAATAAAATAGTGGGCAGGTGTCTCTATTTATAGCATTAAGTTACTTATGGATTAAGAGAAGAAATTTGGGCTTTATCCGCCGAATCATCTTGGAAAACAAGCATAAAATAGTTTTTACCCGCTGCAAGGCGCAAGGGCACATAGATTGGGCGCAGGGGCGCCTAAGGCGGCCCCTCTAATGCGACTTCTTGTGTTTTCTTCCCGTTTTTGATCGTTCTTTTGTCTAGAAACTCATAGAAACTTGAAATGAATTTTCTTCATTTTGTATTGTCTTCAACAACCTTCTAAGAACCCTTGATCTTCAATTATTTATCTTTGATCCTTCACATGATGTATTAATTTGATGATTTACATGAATATTCCTCACTACAAAACTCTCAAAACACCTATGAAGTTGCATGATCTAGGATACAACTGAATTACAACTACTCGAGTGAAAACACTACAACGTGTTTCTCAAATCATTGACAACTCCTCTAACTCTCATCTTATTTGTCTTCAAATGCAAAGAAAAAGTACTAAAAACATAATCAAAATGTCATATGATGTTTTGTCATCACAACCCCAAACTTAAACTGCTGCTTGTAAGAAATTAGAATTCACATGAGTTAGAATTCATTGATGTAACCAGTTTAAAGAATTTGGGTACTAGTAGAATTACTATTTCTTTTTTTTTTTTAAGGATTAATCTTTGTTTAAGTCTGTTGATTTTTTAATTTTTTTGTAGACTATCATTTTGATGTTTTATCTACCTTTTTTTTCATTTTTTTTCTTTTGATAACCAAGTTCAACTAGTACCCCACCTCAAACTTAGAAAGTTGCTAATTCCAATGAGCAATCCCAAACTTAATTTCAAACCATGATAAATATTTCACTAACCTATCTAACTCCAAAAGGGAAATCAAACAGAAATAATCAAATAGGGTGCAAACTTGTGACATAATTCAAAGTCACGTAAAAGTAGTAAGGAAAAACTAATGCATGGAGGCTCAAAGTTTCGATAAGGTTTTCTAAAAAAAAAAAGAATATTTGATGAGCTGCACGGTTAGAAATGCTCCTAAAACTAAAAGTAATTAAAAAAGGGTTAATTAAGTTTTTGGTCCCTATAAATGTCTGCAGTTTTGTTTTTAATCTCTATAAAAATAAATCACACTTTTTAGTCCCTACAAAATTTTCCGTTAGTGTTTTTAGTCCCTGTTAAATTAAAATTTGTTTAATTATGCTTAAAATTTTAAATTTTTTAATGATTTTTTACATACTTGTTTAAAACATTATAAAAGGTTGCGCCACAATAAATTAGCTCAAAATTTTATTTTTAGGTCCAAATTTTCGTTAGTTTTATCATGAATTTTTTGCGTTTTAAAAAAATTATATTTAATTCATTACATGTTAAAAAATTCTAATTTTTTATAAAAGAGATTATTATAATGTTCTTAACATGTCTGTTAAAAATCACTTAAAGATATAAAAGTTTAAGTATAATTAAACAAATTTCAATTTAACAGGGACCAACACATACTTTTAGTCCTTGTAAAATTAAAATTTGCTTAATTGTGCTTAAAGTTTTTAATTTGTAACATATTTTTCATATACTTACTTAGAATGTTATACAAAGTTCCTCCGCAAAAAAGTAACTTAAAATTTTATTATTAGGTCCAAATTTTCATTAATATAATCTTGAAATTTTGCCTTTTAGAAAAATTTATATTTAATTCATTACATGTTAAAAAACTAAAAAAGTTTACAAAAGAGTGTCTTACGATGTTATAAACATGTATGTAAAAAATCTTTTAAAAATTTAGAAGTTTAAGCATAATTAAATAAATTTTAATTTAACAAGGACTAAAAACACTAACATAAAATTTTGTAGGGACTAAAAAGTGTGATTTATTTTTATAGGGACTAAAAACAAATCTGCAGATATTTATAGGGACCAAAAACTTAATTAACCCATTAAAAAATAACACCCACCACCTTTTTTTACAAGCTCTTTTACATGCTGATCTTCTTTAAGTTAGTGTTTGACGGATCTGGATTTACTGTTGTAGCAAATTTACACAGTTTGCCGCAGTAGCAAATCTCAGCGATCAATCCATGATCTGATGGTTCCAATTCACAGCACGGATTTCAACAATTTCACACAATGTCAGATCTGAGCTGTTCAGTTCAGATCAGGCGGTGCAGAACAGCTACAGTGTGCAACTGCGTGTAATATTTTACAGCAGAAAATCCTCATCCGTGTTTGACCCAACTTCTCCTTTTAAGGAGAAGAGAAGGCAAATTAAAGCTAAGCCAAACAAACTAGCGGCAAATAGTCAATATACACAAGCTAAATTTCAGAGATTCCAAGCACTTCCAAATACATTGGTTTATTTATTCAACTACATCACACCTTGGAGTTGCATAGAGAGGAAGGCCATGGTCAATGTGAAGAGTGAACATGGTTCTATATGTCACATCATTTGTTTCATTTTCCAATTTAAACCTAAAGAATCGAACAAGTGCCATTGACACTATTTTCATTTGCCTATAAGCAAAGTCCTTTCCTAAGCATATACGTGGACCAGCCTGCAAATATGAAAAATACTTATATTTCACTCAAAAGAAAGGTAAGAAATTAAATATTCAAAATGGTCCTTCAAATTGTAGGACCATATAATACTTCGTATTATCAACATTTCTAAATGACTTCTGAAAATGCAAAATTTGTAGGAACTAGAATGATATTGATTATTTATATTTGTGATGAATTTGCAACTAAAAGAATAATGTCAAGGATGTATAACAGATTCAGACAAAATGACAAACTTTATTAATATATTGCAATTCCAAATATTATTCTGGAATATCATAATATGGAAGGCCACGTTGATACATCCCTACAATATTTTTACGGACCAATTTGAACATTTAATTATTCTAAAAATGAATCTTATCCTAAAAGAGTAGTGACACTTACATGGAAAGCTGTGAATTTGAATGAAGATTCAGGTTGAAAGATTCCATCTTTGAGCCATCTTTCAGGTAAGAATTCTTGAGCATCATCCCCCCAAATGTAAGGCATTCTTCCCATAGCATAAGACAAGTAATACACTGTTTCCCCCTTATTTACTTTGTAGCCATCAGGAAGGATGTCATGTTCTTCTGCTGTCCTACCACTCGTCTCACACCAAAAATACAAAAAGTTTATACAAAAAGTTTGTAATTACAATGACATGGCAGTAATTAATTGGGTTGGGGGACCAATTTTTAAGTGATTAAATTTTGGCAGGGCAAAATTCCAAGATTAAGGAATACATGGACCAATTTTTAAATGACTCATATTTGCAGAGACTAAACACATATAAAAGCCTTAAAAAATGTGTAAATGAAGGAGAGACAAAAATAGTTTTAAGTGTTCTTGTTAATTATTGGTGCATTCTCTACAATCATAAATGCAAAGTGGAATATATCGAACTGGGAGGAGTGATGAAAATAACATTAATTAGAGTTATATTTGGAAAAAGGTAATTAATATTGTATTGAAAAGTGAAATGAATCAATTTTTTTGGGACAATATTTTTTACAAATGAATCGCTTATTATGAAACGGAGGAGTAAAATTTATGGATAATATATGTTTTCTCCATGTAATATTAGCAGTTTCTAGTTTACATCTTTAAAATAATTTGTTTAGATTCCAACTCTGTAATTTGAAGGTTTAAAACCAAAGAATCTTCAAATTACAAGGTTGAAATCAAAGCAATTTTTTTACAAGGGGTAAACATATATTGACTCTAAAATTTATTTGGGTTGTCTTGCGAGTATATATGCACAAGGTCGGACTTCAACCTCGGATACTCCGTACTTATTCATTTTAGAGGTGAATTTTAACCACTAAACTAATTGAACAAAAAAAATCTCAGGGTAACCAACTTGTTTGGGCTCCAGTGGCGAGGAGCTCCTTCCAAGGACGTATCCGGGGAATACCGGGTTCGATTCTCAGAGGGAACAACGTTTAGCCAGTGTGCATACCTCTACGCACGAGCCAGATTAATCGCCCATCAAAGTGGGTCGGAAACCGGTGCGAAAAAAATAGAAAAAAGTATCTCAGGGTTTGGGTTGAAAAATACTTCCTTCAATTTGAGAATAATAATTGTTTTAGCAAAACTAAAAAATATCAAATTAAATATTTTTTAATACGGTGGAACTCATATGTATTTAAAACCAATAAAAATAGTGTGATGAGATGGGCTTTAGGAAATGTGTTTGCTAATATTTCTCATTTGTTTCGACATCACATCCATATCACTACATTTTTAGTATTGTGTAGTGCTCGCATATGCTTTTTCTCCATGTAAAAGGTGTCTCGTTGCATTAAAAACCTTTATATCTAAAAGTTAAACCCGTAAGTCAATTTTTAACCTAATTTTAACCTAGATTTTATGATGATTTTTACGTTATTACTCTCGTGTTCAATTAAATTAAACCTGTTTAATTAAGAGATAAACTTTAAAAATCGTTCCTCCTATTCCTATAACAATTTCCTCCTATTTTGTTTCCAACACAACAATAAACAGATAAACATAAAAAAAAAAAAAAAAATCACTCTTATTAACAAATTCTTCCTATTATTTCCATTTAATCAAAATGTTATTTTCAAATGTTTCTGAAATCAAAAACAACAGTTCACTACTAAATCCAATCAAATCCTATTTTCGCTCCTAACAAATTCCCTTTTTCAAAAAAAAAAAAAAAAAAACCTAACAAATTCACAAATTCCTGTAAGTTTGTTGCACCTTTTCCAATTCAGGTGCATTAATTAAGGGATGATTTAATCAGAATTTGTTATGCTTTCCATTATATCAGGCTTCCCATTTTTGCGATTGCAAAATTCAAATTCCCTTCTAATATTAACTACGACCCAGACTCCAACTCCCCACAAATTTATTTAGCTGTTTCCAAAGCACTTTCACGTATCAAATCTTCCAAAGCACTTTCACGTATCAATTCTCCTTCTCACTATAAATGTGTACCATACAGAATTGAATAAAACACATCCTTATTTATCCCTTTAATCATTCGTTCAGAGAATTTCTCCCTTCAATCATTCATTCAAAGAATATCAAGTGCTAATATTGAAAAATGTTGTTGTCGTATCACTGCTTAACGGGTATATCTGATGCTATGGTCTGATTTTTGCGTATGTTTTCATGCTTAAAGATGTTTTGCAACACTTTTTATTTTTACTGTATTGATGCAACAGGTCCTTTGGTTAATAATCCAGATTCATATAATGGAGTGTTTGATGCTCCATCTTTTTGCTTTATTTTCAGTTGTTGAATCAAACATTTGATTCTTCAGTTTTTGCTTTTCAATGCAATGAAGTATCAATCTTGCTAAATTCTCTTCATAATTTTAATCTAAGCATCCAGATTTTATTCTCTTTCCAATTTGGACTTTCTTTTTTTACGGCATCTGTCTCTTATTTTCTTAATCTTGATTTTACAATTTTTCAGATTCTCCATTGTTGTAGTTTTACTACGATGTCGATATTATGATCTTTTTCCGTGTTCATTTTCTTTCAATTAAACGTAAGTATGCATTCGCTTTTCTTCATTCCTTCCTTCGATAGAATGCCGTATTAGCTTTGTTTAGTCTTCCCCTAAATGAAACAAATAAATTAACAATTTATTGAGGGATTTAAGTGTCTTCTTTTATTTTGTTTCTTTATTTATGTGTGCACAACTCAAATAGTACCTATCTTGAAGTAAAAATCATGTGCAGTTGCAGGTCCTCACAATGCAACAATTGCTAATGTTATTGGTGGGTGAGTAAGAGTTTAGTCTCTTCATTTGGTAAGGAGATTTTATAAATATAACTTTCATTTGCAATATTTAAGATTATAACTCAGAAAATATACATTGATTTGATTTTCACTTTGTGAAAACTTCTAGCAGGTGGTGAAAAGTGATCATGCTATACTTTATAGAAATTATATAGACTTAACTACAAGTGATTTGTTTCTATCTTTTAGTTGGTTAACAATGTTTGTGTCCCGCATTTTGTTCTCTTAGATGTTACACTTTTTAATTGTTAACATTTTAATGTCTTCTTTATCTTAATTTATACCTGTAAGTTCTTATCAATTGATGAAAATGTGACAACAAAATATATTTAGTGTATAAAACGTAGGACATGTGTGAACCAGGCATTTAGCTGCATGTGTGAATGTTAACTATAACATAATCTTTCATTGTTTTATATTCAGATAATATTTTTGAGATTTATTTCTCTTCATAATCCTCTTTAGGTAAAAATGATTGTCTTCACTCTTTTCTAAACTGCTTTGCTGATTTGTTGTTTTGTAGTCATAATAATATTTTTTATTAGAGGCTTTATGAATGGCAATACCAATTCTATAGATAACACTTATCCGTAGAGCTGGTCTTCATAGACACACATGAGTTCTCATCATAGCCATACAAATAGAATGATCCCTTTGAAAAATTCTTGATATTGTGGAGGATATAATGCAAATTTAATTTTTTTTTTGATTAGTTTAAAGAATTGTAAGCTAAATAAAACAATCCAGATATTGTTGTTAATTCTTCTTCTTCTTTGCTCATTGTGTTTAGCATTTCATTGCAGGAAAACAATTTACATAGGATTCCTTAAGGTGCCTAAAGCAAATATAAAGGTCTTCTATTTTGTTTGTGGATTGAGATAATGCAAAAGTTTCAGTTGTTTCTAAGCGTTATTGAAAGTTAAGGATATTTGATTTATTTTTTCAACCTATAAAAAACTGGTGTTTTTGTCTCATGAGGAAAGTCATGTGCATGGGCCTACTATTCAACTTATGGTGCTTTTGACACAAAAACAATACAACAAGAGGAATTGTGATTTTGAAGGCTAAAAATCTTTATTTTGGGTCCTTTGAGAATAGTTGATTTCTGTTTTGAAGGTTTATTATTGTTATTTAGGTATGAGTGGTTTTCATGTAACATAGGTTTTTGGAATCAAGTAGTGACCAATTTGTATAATGTCGATTTTATTTGCACTTGCAAATTTTTTAATTAAGTTTAGATGATTACAATGAAGAGAACCAATTGTAATTTTGATATGTGAAGGATTCTAAATAGAATTTTAGATCACTGTCGTTGTCTAATTTTTATTTTTTAATATTCGTTTGTTTCAACTAAACGATTTCATGTCATCTCCTACTTTATTTTTTGAACTTGCGTAAGTAAAATGTATAATACTCTTCATCTTTTATTTATTTTACGATTTTTTTTACCATTACTTATTCTTATATATTAGTCGGAATGACCCGTGCGACGTACGGGTCTAAAGTCAAGTTGTAAATACATTATACCCTTGGCATAAAGGGTTTCTCATTCCTTGAGTGTGGCATATGTTTGATGGGTATTTATTTGTGGAGCTCGCATATCAATGCCAGGAAATTGAAGGAAGAAACATGGTTAAACATCATTCTCTTCACGTCTACAGAATAATGAGAAAATGATTTTGTTGATGCGTGAACTAAGATTGCGTGTACATTCATGTGAATTAAATTGACCTTAGATTATAGCCTTAGATTTTTAACAACACAAGAGTGAACAAGGGCGATTTTGGCACTATGATTCAGCTTTAAATAGATTAGGGTGTGTGTAACCAGATATTTTGGGTGTGACTAGAAAAACTCATCAATCAATGTTCTTGAATACTAGAAAATGGAAGAGAAAGAAAGTAAGAAGCATGTAGGTCATTTTCACTATTTTTTTAAGGTTGGCTCAAAGGCTAAGCAGCTATGATGTCTCCCAAAACACTATGAGTATATTTATAGATATATGACTAAGTGTAAGTGTTCAATGTCTAAGTTATAGTAAAAAAAAAGTTTAAATGCTCTTTTGGTCCCTTAACTATTTAATTGGTATCGCTTTGGTCCCTTAACTAAAAAAATGATTGTTTGAGGATTTTAAGTTTTTTTTTAGTCTCGTTTTGGTCCCTTCTGTTAGGTTTCCGTTAGTTTTAATAAAAAACGTTAAGTGTGGACACATGTCACCTTGTCATTGGCTCTAAGATTTTTATTTTTTTTTACAAAAAAATATATATTTTTTATAAAAAAAATTAATTTTTTTTTTAAATATATATATATTTTATTTTTTTGTAAAAAATTCCCAGAACCAATGACAAGGTGACACATGTTTTTTTTTTTTGAAGAAGCTAAAATGGATTATATTACTAAAAGTCTGGAGATTTCAGCACAAGGAAGGAGTGCCAAAACCCCAGCTGAAAGAGTCAAAATACAAGAAATAACAAAGAGTTGGAGCCTAAACAAGCTCAAAAAAAAAAAATAAGAATGCTGCCCTGTTACAAAAATATTCCCAAGCAAGGTAAAGGATTCAACCACCATAAATGGTAGGAGAAAACAAAACTAGGACGATTTGCCTTCAGCCACCAGTAAGATTGAAGCTTGACTTTATCTAGCAATTGATTAAAAGAAGCTTCTTTTTGGTGAAAGATCCGATCATTCCTTTCAAGCCAAATCACCCACACACATGATAGCCAAATAAGGTTAAGAGCTGAGTGTTTGTTGTTTGAAAAACCGATAAAGGTGTCAAATTGATATAAATGGTCTGACACGTTTTCAGGGAACACTATGTTATAACCAAGCCAGTTAGAAATACCATACCAAAGCTTTCCAAAAAAATCACAAGAGAGGAATAAGTGTTTTGCATCTTCTATCGTACCGCAACCACCCACGCATAACTGAGCATTCGGATGTAAAATGTGTCTTTTGATTAGATTGTTCGTTGTTGGTAATCTATCACGTAACAAGCGCCAAGCGAAGAGGCTGATTTTCAAGGGCACTTCCTTGTTCCAAATTTCAGTAATGTGAGTAACCGCCAAGTTGTTACTGTTTGATGTCAACATATGGTTATAAGCACTTGAGACATTATAACTGCTGGAGGCATGTAAGTGCCAAATCCACCTGTCAGGATGAGAAGGCTGCAAAACAATATTAGATAAAATATCACAACACTCCCGCACCTTCTCCTCCTCCCAAGCTAACAAACGACGCCGCCACTGCTAAGCTACACCCTCAACCCCCCACCCAAGAGAGTACATTTCAGCCACCGTTGCCATTTTATTAGTAGCTAGATCAAAAAGACGACTGAAACTGTTCTTCAAAACTAACCCGTCAATCCAAGGATCCCACCAAAATAAAGTTTGGGCACCATCACCTACCTCCCGCCCCACATTATCATCAAACCACCGCCCACCTCCCACACCAGCCCCATTTTTAACATTTATCAAATTATTCCACCAAACAGAGTTAAACCTCCCCTCCTCGGCTATTTTACCTCCTACCTCACCATATCTGGCTGATAAAACTCTATACCACAAACTCATATTCTCAACCCGCATCCGCCAATACCATTTATCAAGTAAAGCCAAATTAAATTTCCTAATCCTCCGCACTCCTAACCCGCCTTCCTCCTTTTTGGAACAAATAGTGCTCCAATTAATCCAAGAAATTTTTCTAACCTCCTCACAACCCCAAAAAAAAAAAAACAGTTAAATAAAGATTCAATAGAAGAAATGATACGTGCGAGAGCTTTGAAGAAGGAAAGAAAGTAGACCGGAAGAGAGGACAAGACAGACTTTAGGAGAACTAAATGGCCACCCAAAGAGAGATTTCTAATCTTGATTTAATACGATCAATCAACGGTTGCCAAAATTTTAATTTTCGAGGATCACCACCTATAGGCAACCCCAAATAAAGGAAGGGTGCCGTGCCCAATTTACAATTAAGAACAGAAGCTGCCTCAGCCAACCAAGAGTCATGAATATTAACACCAACTAACATACTTTTGTGGAAGTTTACCTTAAGACCAGATGTTGCCTCAAAAAGAAGAAGCAAAGCTTGCAGAGATCGAATATTAGCCCAACTTCGTTCCCCAATCAACAAGGTGTCATCAACAAATTGTAAATGAGAGATGGAGACATGATTATTTGCTCCCACCTTGTAGCCAGAAAATAGGCCAACCTCTACTAAAGCCTTCATCATGACATTCAAACCTTCAGCTGCTATTAAAAATAGAAAGGGTGAAAGAGGGTCACCTTGTCTCAACCCACGTTCAAATTTGAATTCATCTGTTGGGCTACCATTAACAAGGACAGAAGTTGTGGCCGTACTGATGCATTCCATAATCTACTTACGCCATAAGGTAGGGAAGTTCATTTTTTTCATGACTGATTCAAGGTAGGACCAATCAATGGAGTCAAAAGTCTTCTCAAAATCGACTTTGAATAAGAGCAAATCTTTTTTCAGGCGCTTAGCATCCTCCATAATCTCATTAGCAATGAGAATACCATCAAGAATTTGTCTACCATGAATAAAAGCTGATTGTGTTTCAGAAATAACACTACACATAACCCTTCGCAATCTGTTGGAAAGAACTTTGTAGAGACTTCCAACCATAGAGATTGGTCTGAAGTCATTCAGGCACTGCGGGCACTCGATTTTTGGAATTAAAGCAATAAAAGTATTATTGATGCCTTTAGACAACTTTCCATTCCTATGAAAATCGATAAGAAGCGCATAAAATCATCACGGAGTTCCGGCCAAAAATCCTTAACAAAACCCATATTAACCCCATCTGGTCCAGGACTTTTAAAACTGTCACAATCCCAAACCGCTTGCTTAACTTCGTCAACTGAAAAAGGTTTGATTAGGTCACCACACTGACCTACATTAAGCTTATTAAAATTGAGATTCTCAATGCAAGGTCTTTCAGCAGCCACAAATTGGAAATGAGCTGAGAAATGATTGAAAACTAGTCCCCGGATCCCTTCAACTCCCTCCACAATAGTGCTATTAACAGATAAGGAAAAAATGGAGTTTGCTCGCCGCCTAGATGACATAATGCTGTGATAGAACTTGGTGTTAGCATCTCCCTCTTTCAACCAAAGTAATCTAGATTTTTGTCATTGCATGCTGGTGTTAATACGAGATAGTGATAAAAAGTCAGAAGATAAAGAATGGAGCTCCTCAATTTCCTCCAATAAAAGATCATCCTCCTCCCCTTTAGCATCTAGAAAGGAGATACGGTCTTGAACGTTGCTTAAGAGTCCTTCAAGGTTTTGAGTATGATTCTGATGCCACGTGTTCAAGCTTCCTTTAATCATCTTCAGTTTTTCTTTAAGAACAAAGCCTCCCCAACCTTCAAGATGATAAGATTGCAAATTATCTCTGACAAATTGTTTGTAACCTGGTAAGTCCCCCCAACACTTCAGCATGCGCCTAGGACGAGGGCCCCAATTTTCTTCGTTCATAGACAACAAAATGGGACAATGATCAGAAAGGTCGTGGTTTAAAGCACGTTGCACCATATTGGGCCAAATAGTGCACCAGTCTTCAGATAGGAGAAAACGGTCTAGACGGCTCATAGAAACACCATCCCCTCTAAACTAAGTAAAATTTTTGCCACAAAGAGGAAGATCAAAGAGGATGTTACAGTTAATAAATTGATTGAAATGAGAATAATCTTCAATAAAAGAACCAACCACTCTGCTTTTACGTTCAGTGGGAGAACGAATAGCGTTAAAATCACCGCAAACACACCAACAAGTCTCTCTAAAATTACCAATAATCGTTCCAAGGTGATTCCCAACATCTTGCCGCCGAAGGGGGTCACACGGTGCATATACATTTGCAAGAGAAAAAACAGCTCCATTTTTCACCATTGTGCCTTGAATAATAACAACATGAGCCACACTCCTTGTAATAATAACATCAACTTCCGCAGTGTCCCAAATAGTTAAGATGCCACCAGAAGCTCCCACAGATGGTCTGTAAGAGAAACCGTAGTTTTGATTACCCCAAAGCGAAGAACAAAGAAAATCATTAATACTTTCCAACTTAGTTTCCTGAACACATAAAATCCACGGACGGTGAAATTTCACAATCTTTTGAATTTCCTTTCTTTTCTCAAAACTCCCCAACCCTCTTATATTATAAGAAATAAATTTTATTGTGACCACCAACACGAAAAGTAACAACACAAAAATTAACAACCTGCTGAGGAGACCGCAACATTGGCATGGCTGCCCTCAACGCCTACAACTCCTTTTATTATCTTCCTCTCCAAATTATTAGGCCGAGCGAGAGCTTGGAACATATTAGAACAATCACCCTTGAATTGTAAATTGATAGCTTTACCAATATCTACAATATCTTTACCACGACCATTAGATTTATCATGCAAAGGAATCCAATTCTTCCAATCTTCCCCGGATGTTGTTGAAGATGATTTCGCATCCAAACATTCTTTATTCTTGTTGACAAGGTGACACGTGTTAACTCTGGGACACGTGTCACTTTGTCATTGGCTTTGGGATTTTTTTTTGTAAAAAAAAAAAAAAACTCAGAGCCAATGACAAGGTGACACGTGTCCAGGAGTTAACTTTTTTTTTTAAAAACCCTAACGAAAACCTAACAGAAGGGACCAAAACGAGACTAAAAAAAAACTTAAAATCCTCAAACAATCTTTTTTTTAGTTAAGGGAACAAAGCGATACCAATTAAATAGTTAAGAAACTAAAAGAGCATTTAAGTCTAAAAAAAAAAGATATTGATCCTACAAGATCGCCCAAAACACTATGGATAAGCCTATAGCTTTCCGATAGAACATTTGTTTGCAAGAAAATAAAATAAATCATTTATCACAAGAGCATAGCTCAATTTGTAGGAATATTGCGATTTGCAGAAGCTGAAGTTCGAACATCGGATTCCCCATTTAATTTTTTAAGGAATGAGTTTGTAGTCTCTAGACTACTTGAAAAAAAATAAGTTAGAATTTTTGTGATATATAAGTGATGTGATAATGTAGCATTGCCACGAGCATTTTCAAAGAAAAAGAGTCACTCAAAATAGACGAAAAAATGTAACATTCGTTATTTGAAAATGAATATATCATAAAAATGATCTCTGGCTTTGTAAGACACTCAAATGTTAGTCATTTATTCTTTTGTCAATGTCTATTACTATGGCACGTCTAGTGTGTTTTTTAACGAGTTTGTTAAGTGTATTGTTGACAACTAAGTAAAAAAAATTCTTACTTTATAACACACTCTCAATTTGGTATCTTAGATCATGAATATTTCAATTTAGTAGCCAACTTTATAAAATGTTCCTCAAATTTATTCTTCTATAAATGTCTGTTACTAAACATGGTAGATGGTGATGTGTCTATTAAGGTTATTGTTAGTGGTCCCAATCAAAGAAAGAATAAAGCAAAACAGTTAAGTTGCAAAGTTTACTAAACAGGTCTATTTACACAGCATAACATAAATTACCTACCAAGATATTAACATAGTAGAGTTAATGATCCATATAGATACAACATATGATTATGTAACGAACATCAAGATTTATAACACTAAAAATGCTCTGCATAGTGGTTTGATCTGCTTCACATATATGTCACCTCACTCATGCATGAGTCTTATGACCTTGGAATTGCATGGAGAGGGAGGCCCTTGTCCAAGTGAAGGGTAAACATTACCTTATAAGTCACATTTTGTGTTCCATTTGCCAATTTAAATTTGAAGAAATTAAGAACACACATTGCAACTATTTTCATTTGTCTGTATGCAAAGTCCTTCCCTAAGCACATACGAGGTCCAGCCTACAAAGAAACACGAAAACTTACGTACCATAATATATCATTAAAGAACGAAATTAATTCTTTATCGAGAAAGAAAAATTTAAAGGAAAATAAATGTACAAATTACATGAAATGCTACAAATTTGAATGGTGATTCGGGTTGGAAAATTCCGTCTGTAATCCATCTTTCAGGACGAAATTCTTCGGCGTCTTCCCCCCAAATGGAAGACATTCGACCCATAGCATAGGCCATGTAGTTCACTGCGTCTCCCTTTTGCAGTTTGTGGCCATCAGGAAGAATATCAGGTGCATCCGCAGTTCTTCCATCCTTGAAAAATAGTATCATACCAAAGACACAAGAATGTCAACAAAATCTAGCAGAGATTACAATGACATGAAAGGATAGGTGAGAATCGCAGATTGGTGACTTATAAGTCAGAGATCATGTCAATGCATCAAAGTCGGAATCTCTTGACTTATAAGTCTCACTTTTTAGGTGAGTTTCTCGTACATAAAACTCCTAACACTGCATCACCGATCGAGAGCCATTGTCATTAATGGCTTTCATTCCATGACATTTACTCGATGATATTTCACTCAGCTTTATCTGGTGAGATCCTTACATGGTAAAAAAAAAACTCAATTTGTGTCTAGCCCTTTTTGAGAAGTCTACTCTCTCAAAGAAAGGGCAAATGTTAAGGAGTATAAGACCAAAGAGAGGGTCTATCCCAAAAAAACTAATCTATTATGTGTGAGAATCCTTTAATTTATAAGTCTAACTTCTTAGGTGAAATTTCTCATATCCTATCATATGATCATAGCAGCACTTGATGACAGTCAGTTATTCACTATTTTTAGAGTTTTTTTTAATTAAGTTTTAAGTCTATTTTTATTAGTTTAGTATTTAATTTAGAGTTATTTTCAATAAGTTGTCGTTTTAATTCATCGAGTGAAATAGTGTAGTATTATTATATTTAATAGTCAAATGTTCAAAGAAAGAAAACTTGATTATGAATTGAAATTATTGTGCCACTTGGCTTTGTACTATGGGATGGTGTGAATAAGAAAATGAGAGAATGACATTGACATTTGTTGGGCCAAGGAAGTGTCTATAATTTTTGATCCGTAACCAAAGAAAAGAAACCAATTATCTTTGCTACAAAAGGAGGCGCTACACTACCAGAAAAAGATTTATTTCACGTTTTGGTGATATCACGGTTTGGCCGAAAGAGGACGCTTTGGGAAAGAACAGGAGCTGCACAGGAACAAATGGGGCATCAAGTCTAGAAGAGGAATCATTAGCAAAACATATTTGTTTGTAATTTCTTCTCTTTTCATGTTGCTTAAATATATTATCCGCTAAATTTCATTCTGGTTGAGACTTAGATGAACCTGATGTAATCCTATGGGAACCCTGATTTATTGAACTCCTTTGAATATCAATGAAAGTCTAGTTTTAATTGATGTTTAATGCTTTTGTATGTTTATCATCGACTACTATCCCTAGCTTTATGAATATGCAAATTGATCTTAGAGATTGAATGATCACTAACTCCTGGCCTTTTAACTCTGACCTAGGTAATAAGTTTAAGCTAAGTAATCAAGCTAGAGATAGATCATTATTAGATTATGACATAGGGATTTACGTTCTGTTAAAACCTCCCACGGTTTCAAATTCACTTAAGACATTAAGGGGTTGTCACTTGCGGGGAGAATTCTAGGCCAAGAGATTGGGTAGAATTACTTTGTTAATCTTTCATTGAACTAGATAATCATTGCTTAAATTAGGAGTGCAAATTACATAGGATAACTTCGGAGGATTCGAAGGTCTTAACCATACTTCTCTCTAATTTTCTAAAACTAATCTTTTATTGTTTTTTTATTATCACTTTTATGTTACACAAACCAATTCAACTCCATAGGCCACCATTGAATTTAATACATCCTTTATTTTAACGTTTTTGCCGAGTAGAAATTGAAATAGTCCCTGTGAATACGAACTATAAATTTTATTACTTCGATATATTTTTAGTACACTTGCTAAAAGTTTATCAACACCCTAATTAAAAAATTTGTCAAGCAATGAAAAAATAACATATGAAGCATGGACTTCGACACCGACACTGATGCAGACACGTCGGCACCGCTAATGTAAAAAAAAATAGGACAGCGACACCACTATCATATATTAATTTATTTATAAAATATCTAAATTGAGAATCAAAATACATACATATGCATCTAACTCAAGCAATTTATTTCATTAAAAAAAGTTCCATAACAATATTTGATCGATTTTTATTTATTCATCTACTATTGAAAAATTAAAAAATGTTTTAATCAACTTTAATGTCCATAACCTCTTGTTGATCAACATTTCTCACACATCTTTAACTCTTGAATCTACTGTGTGTGGAAGCAGAGACAAAAAAAATCAAACATTTGTTTGAATTGTCCGACACGCTTCATATAAGTGTTATATAGGTGTCGCACACCGGTCTAAGGAGTGTCACAGTAAAGAAGAAAATATCTTATTTAGGATACTTATCCGACTCGTGTCGTACGAGTGTCATATGAGTGTCGGACACCGCGACACGCCTAATTCTAGAGTGTCTGTGCTTCATAGAAAATAACTCAAGATGGTTGAGAAAATTTATAGAAGGTACATACCACAGGGACAACAGGGTACAATCTTAAGGTCTCTGTGAGTGCTGCATGAAGATAATGCATTTTATCAAGTATTGAGTCTGTTAGATTGGTAGCAAACTCATCTATGTTGCTGAGTTCACTTTCATGGAAACAAGTAACATCTCTTATTTCTTGCACAATCTTGTCCTCCACAATAGGGTTCTTGCATAACATGTAGAAGAACCATGAAAGAGTATTTGCAGTGGTGTCTTTGCCAGCTATCATAAAGTTGAGAATTATATCCCTCAAATATTTATCAGTTATAGTTGTTTGGCCCTTCTTGCTTTCCATCAAAAACCTTGATAGTATGTCTTCTTTAACATTCTGATAAACAAATAAACCATTCTTATCATTATTTGTGTACAAATTTACAATATAATGTTTATTCAAATGAAAAATAAACGATATTGAGGGGAATAGAAGGAATTGATCAACTCACAGAGTCTTGCTGAAGTGCCAATTGTTCCTTTTTGGTATTTATAACTCCATTGACAAAATCATCAATCAATTTAACATTGTGTTTAAGCTTAGCCTCACCACCAATGTTAAGAAATCTCTTAAGATTCCAAATTGGATCAACATAGCGCCAATAAATTAAAGCATTTGATTCATCAAATGCTTTCATGAATTCAGTTCCCTCTTTGCTTGATCCTTCTAAGCAATTCAATTCTGTTCCAAATCCAACTTTGAATATGGAATCCAATGCACATCTCATTTGTAAGTCCTAAGAATAGAAGAAAATTGTATATACATCATGCTTTGTATTGTAAGATTATATTATTATATGATATGATATAACATTTTTTTAGAGATAAAAGCCGTAACTAGAGCCGTAAAAAATGGACCGGGCTAATGGGCCGGTCTATTAGCCCATATTTTGGGTCAGGCCGGGCCTAAAAAGCTAGCCCAAGAATGCACTCGGGCTTTTTTGGTCCATCCAAAAATGGGGGTCGGACCAGGCTGGTCCATCGGCCTTTGGGTCGGCCCATTATCGATATTTCATTTGATTTTTGTTAAAAAAACAGTATACTTTTTAAAAATTATCGACTAATTTAAAATTTATTAATAAAAAAATATTTTAATAAATATGAATGAATTTAGCTTAAAGTTTATAAATTATTAATTTGATTTAGTTGAAGGAATAATCTAGAGTTTAATTATTATTCAACGTTGATGTAAAATTATTTACATTTTTACGTTCATCCAATCATATTATAGCAAAAAAATAGTGGTGCATAACTAATACATAAAAAAAGAGTGAATAAATTTAAAAAAGTAAAACATTAACGGGTCTGGCCGGCTGGCCCATGGCCCACACGAGCTTGACCGAGCTGACTCATGGCCCACATGGGCTGGGCCGGGCTCTAGAATTTGCGGCCCAATTATAAATTGGTTGGGTTGGGCTGACCCATTTATATAGTAGGGCCAACCAAGCCGGACCATCCCATTTGACACCTCTAACCTTAACTGGGAAATATAATTATCATTATAACGCACAAATTTGACATCAATTTCGATGGTTAACCTATTTTAAATATGTTGTTAATTACACTCAATGGAAGTTAAGGAATATAATAAGGTGTTGCAATTCATAATCATTCACCGAAACAATGTTAATCATTGCAAACTTCACCACGTTCGCTTTTGATTATCCTTTTTGGAGATAAAATCTCTTATGTTGTTTACAGATTGTCTTGTAATGTCTATTTTGTTTTTGATTTATGGTTGTTTTAGTCTTACTGTGTTGTAATTAACTCTTTTCAACTCCCTTCGGCACACCTTATGTTTGAGGGACTGATTGTCTCTTTAATATATTTCTTTTAGTTTCTTAAAAAAAAAACAAATTATAAAGATAGAATTAAAAAAGAATATTACAAAGGATAAACAGGAAATGATATATAAAACACTATTACCTCAATAAATAATTAACTACTTACTTGCATATCAAAGACAAGACCCTCGTGATAAAATACTGATATAACTCTGACCAACTTGGCAGCATTCTTTCTAAACACAGAACAACTAAAATCTCTAAGAACTCTTGTGGAGAATTCATAGCTTGCAACTTTCCTCTGCTGTCTCCACTTGTCACCATCAACGGCAAAAATCCCCTCACCAAAAAGATCTGTCATAACATCTTGACTATACTTACCTCTAGAATATTTATCAAAATTGGTTTTCAATACATGTTCAATATTTCTCACATCTATTGTGTACAACTGATCACTTTGATTTGGTGCAAGAAGTCTATAAGTTGGATGAATTTTGGCCATTTGAGCTTGGTAATCATAGAGTTTGTTGAAGTAGAAAAGATGGTTGAACACTGTGCCTTTAACAGGTGCATATTTTGGGTCCCCTATTGATTTTCCTTTGAAGATTGTCATCAAGATGAAACATATGGCTAGGAAAATTGCTAGAAGAGAGAAGGCTATGAGAGTCAAAATGGTGTACAAAACATCCATTTTTTTTTTTTGTGTGCTTTTTGTTTAGAGTGTATGAATTATGATCTTAAACAAAGTTACTTGTAACAATGCTCCAAGGAAAGTTTGGACCATCCATGATTTAAACAAAATGAGCTCTATTAATTAAACATTGTTGAAGTAATTTTTCCACAAGATGACCTCTTTAATCTTGGGTAATGTTACACAAGCGCTTGGGTAATGGATGACCTCTTTAATCTTCTATAAATATATAATTAGCTATGATGTGATATAATAATTTTATAAATTATTTTCTTTTTTATCCATTTTTTATAAATTATTTTCTAAAATAGAGATTATTGGTAAACTGTGGTATACTTTTAATATTTACTCCTATGTCACATAATAAGTATTATGTTTGAATATTTTACACAAATCAAGAAATTGCTAAATAAAAAAAATATGATTTTACCCAATTATTCTTATTATAGTTAGGAAAATGCTAACTTGTGTTCTAAGTGCACGTATTAATTAATAAAGTAGAGGATAATAACTTGAGACTGATGCATGTGATTGTTGGAGAATTGTTTAATATGAAACCGGATATGAACAGTTATTTGAAAATTTTCTTTCTAGGTTTGATGGACAGTTATTGTTTGATTTAGTTGCTTTGAAGGTGAAGTTGAAATTTCTGGGTTTTTGGTTTTTTAGAATTCGTCAAACACAGTTTCTTCGTCAAACACTGTTGCTTTGAATGCTAATAATAATGTTACTTAATATTTTAATGAAGGGGACGTAGTACGTAGGAGTAATTTTGCTTATTATTTAACTATTATGGTGGATATTAGTGTAGTTTTTCCTTATTGTTTTAGCCATTTTTTAAATTTCCTATGGGATATTATATAATTGACAGGTTCAGTATATATGGACTGGGAACATTTCAAAGGTCAAATCTGTTATATAAAATCACCTCTTATTTTTTCAAAAAAATAAAATAAAAGTCATCTCTTATACTCCTTTCAGTGGCGTAAATATTAAGGAATTAGTGTAATTAACTTGTTCAGCAAGTAAAGTTTTACTATAATTCATTTGATTAATCTAATACTCCTTCGATCTTTTTTTATTGGATCATGTTAACAAGTGTCCCGGGACACTAGTTAAGCAACTAAAAATGGAAAGAAAATGCAAAATTAGCATTGAATACAACACTTTTACAACAAAATATTTTCTTTTATAATTTCTTAACTAGTGTCACGGGGACACTAGTTGACATTTCCCTTTTTTATAAGACTACTTAACAAAAATGTTTTGTCTCTACATATAAAATTATTTACAAATTTTTAGATGTATTTATTACTCTTTTTTAAAATACACTCCTCATTAATATTAGGCTTAAATGTGTGTTTAGTCCATGCACTTTCATCCAATTTTGGCATTAGTCCTTACGCTTTTTTTTTGTTTGGCATTGGTCCCTGCATTTTGTAAAACTTTTGGTTTTAGTCCTTTTGTTAACTCTTACTTTAAAAAAAAAAAAAACAAAATTAACGGTGTGCCATGTGGGCCAATCATGACACGCCACGTGACACACTAAAAGACAATTATTTTTAATTAATTTTTTTAAATTATTTTATTAGATATTTAAAATAAAAAAACAAAAAGAAGATGAGAAAAGAAAGAAATGGCTTGCTGCGATTCTCACTTTCATTCACAATCTTATAACAAAGTTCAAATGGGAAGTTATGCTTCCTGATGAGGAAGTATATGGTGCTTTGATACCTATACCAATATAGGGAATTCCTATCTGTCTTCATCACTAAATCTGATATTTATGGATGGTGGTCGGAATCAATACAAACATTTATGTTACCATATATATCCGTGTAATTCATAAAATGTCCATAGGAAATGATCCATATAGCTAAATCATATGTTATCATTGACCTTTATTTTTCTTTAAAATGGAAGACCTATAACATCATCTTATAACTTTAATGAACACCAAAAACTACAACACTAGAAATCCTCTGCATAGTTATTTTATTTGCTTCAGATGTCACCTCACTAATGAGTCATCATGACCTTGGAATTGCATGGAGAGGGAGGCCCTTGTCCAAGTGAAGGGTAAACATGACCTTATAAGTCACATTTTGTGTTCCATTTGCCAATTTAAATTTGAAGAAATTAAGAACACACATTGCAACTATTTTCATTTGTCTGTATGCAAAGTCCTTCCCTAAGCACATACGTGGTCCAGCCTGCATTGAAACATGGAAACTTACACACTATAATGTGTCATAAAAGAGTCTTATCAAGCATTAAAATTTGAAGGAACATAAATGTACAAATTACATGGAATGCTACGAATTTGAATGGTGATTCGGGCTGGAAAATTCCGTTGTTAATCCATCTTTCTGGACGAAATTCATTGGCGTCTTCCCCCCATATGGAAGACATTCGACCCATAGCATAGGCCAAGTAGTTCACTCCGTCTCCCTTTTCCAGTTTGTGTCCATCAGGAAGAATATCAGGTGCATCTGCAGTTCTTCCATCCTTGAAAAATGATATCATACCAATCACACAAGAATGTCAACAAAATCTAGCAGAGATTACAATGACATGAAAGAATCAAATCGTAAGCACCCTAATATAAAAATTCTGTCAAGCAAGGAAAAAATAACTTAAGATGGTTTCGAAGAAATTGGTAGAAGGTACATACAATAGGAACAACAGGATACAATCTCAATGTCTCTGTGAGTGCTGCATGAAGATAATGCATTTTATCAAGTATTACATCCGTTAAATTGCCAGCAAATTCATCTATGTTGTTGAGTTCACTTTCATGGCTACAAGTAACATCTTTTATTTCTTGCACAATCTTGTCCTCTACAAGAGGGTTCTTGCATAGCATATAGAAGAACCATGAAAGAGTGTTTGCAGTGGTATCTTTGCCAGCTATCATAAAGTTGAGAATTATATCCCTCAAATATTTATCAGTTATAGTTGTTTGGCCATTCTTGCTTTCCATCAAAAACCTTGATAGTATGTCTTCTTTAACATTCTGAAAAACAAATCATTCTTATCCTTAATTGTAGAAAATGTTAAAACAAGAAATAAAAGTAAGGGTTAAGACCAAATGAATGAATAGATGAATACAAAAATTTAATACAAATCAAAAAATTCAACTGCTATATTAGTTCAAGCATCGGTCTAGCGTCATTTAAAGTTGATATTCCGAAATTGAAACCACTTTTTTAAGTTAAGTAGTTCATAAAACTATTCAAACAAATGCATGTTTGAACTATTTAAGTCACCGTGCAGTTCTTGCTCGCCGTTTGATAACGACGGTGTTGCTGATTATATGGTGGTGACGCTGGCCATCTGTGTAACATATGGTTGGTGGTTGTTTCTTGCCTCTGATCTCTGGTTATTTCCAGATCTGCTGAGATCTGAAGCTTTCAAGGCTTTTGGGTTGCTGCCACCGCGCCATTAGTTCTATTGCTCAAAAGACTAGTCGCATCATGATGAATCCTCTGGTTGTGGATTCTTGGCTTGGTCAGAGTTTGCTGTGCTCGAAAGGGCTTTGATGCTTGTTGTGTTTATTGCAGAGGGTTGTTGTTCCATGAATGCGTCCGTGTTGGCGGTCGGCTCATACACCATTCCATTGTGATCTTCAATCCATCTAGATCATTTTTTGATTGAATTCGGATAGTTTCAAAGCCCGCATCAGTCTACCTGTTTGATGTTGGACAGTTTAGCTCGAAAGAAACATTAGGCTTGTTGATGTTTCACGGAGTTGTTGGTTCTTGGACTAATTCCGTATTGACGGTTGGTCCATACACCGAATTTTAGACATCCACCGATGTTGTTTTCATTTTATCGTATCACCTACTTGAGTTGACCTACACTTTGTTTGGATTTACTAAGTTAGGTTTATGTCCCCGAGTTTCTTTTTATTTCTTTTTTCCTTTTTTTAATAATATATATGTGCATTGACATTTTATGTCATTGTGCTCTTCGCTTATAAGAAAACTATTTAAGTCATCTTTCCTAAAAAAATATGAAATCTAAATAGATACTAATCAAGCCTTATTTCTACCTTTTATACAAAGTTACAATATAATGTTTATTGAAATGTAAAAAGTAAAGAAACTGCTGAGGAAGAAATTGAAGGAAGGAATTTGATCAACTCACAGAATCTTGCTGAAGTTCCAATTGTGACTTTTTGGTATTTATAACTCCATTGACAAAATCATCAATCAATTTAACATTGTGTTTAAGCTTAGCCTCACCACCAATGTTAAGAAACCTCTTAAGACTCCAAATTGGATCAACATAACGCAAATAAATTAAAGCATTTGATTCATCAAAGGCTTTCATGAATTCAGTTCCCTCTTTGCTTGATCCTTCTAAGCAATTCAATTCTGTTCCAAATCCAACTTTAAATATGGAGTCCAATGCACATCTCATTTGTAAGTCCTAACAAAAGAAGATTGTTTATACATCATGCTTTGAATTGTAAGATTATATAATTATATGATGATATGATATAAGGTTAGTTTACTTTAATCTATATCTATACTTTTTGGTTAATTTTTCTTCATTATGAGACTGAAATGTGTAATATAGCCTTAATTGAGTTGATGATACATTCAAACAAAATATAATTTAAAGTAAAGCTTAAATATGTTTTTGGGACATCTTTTGTACGGATTTTTTTTTAAATAAATCCTTTGTAGGGATTGAAAGCCTTAACCGTGAGTCCATGTGAGATTAACTCAGTTGGTAGGGACAATGCATAATATATGCAAGGGCCGGGGTTCGAACCTCAGACACCCCACTTCTCCACATTTAAAATGTGTGAGCTCCAGTCATTATGCTACTTGACAAAAAAAAATATCATATATATTTGAACACCTGAATCATTGAATATATGCATATTTGTGGTTAATCGTGTTGAGTGGATGGTTAATAACCTATGACACTTTGTTATATTCATTAATCAATCACCTTTCAACACTCTCCTAAATACTCACTTCATTATTGGTTTAAATCAAGATGGGTCTCACACATTGGAAATGGGTTCCCTTAAAATCGTGGGACATACACTAGTTTCATCTAATAAAAGAGCAAGTGTTAAAGAGAGTGCTGAAAAGAGAGTATCCCTAACATTACTCTTAGCCACATATATTTCATGTAAAAATTTGATGTCAAATATGTATGCAACAAACAATACTCTAAATTAAAGGCTCCTCAACAATAACTTCAAGAAAAAAAAATTAATATTCCTCATGAAAATATAAATAACTACTCACTTGCATATCAAAAACAAGACCCTCATGATAAAATTCTGATATAACTCTGACCAACTTGGCAGCATTCTTTCTAAACACAGAGCAACTAAAATCTCTAAGAACTCTTGTGGAGAATTCATAGCTAGCAACCTTCCTCTGCTGCTTCCACTTGTTACCATCAACAACAAAAATCCCCTCACCAAAAAGATCTGTCATAATATCTTGACTATACTTACCTCTAGAATATTTATCAAAGTTTGTTTTCAATACATGTTCAATATTTCTCACATCTATTGTGTACAACTCACTATGATTTGGTGCAAGAAGTCTATAAGTTGGATGAATTTTGGCCAATTGAGCATGGTAATCATAGAGTTTCTTGAAGTAGAAAAGTTGGTTGAACACTGTGCCTTTAACAGGTGTATACTTTGAGTCCCCTATTGATTTTCCTTTGAAGATTGTCATCATGATGAAACATATAGCTAGGAAAATTGCTAGAGAAGAGAAGGCTATGAGAGTCAACATGGTATACAAAACATCCATTTTTTTTCTTGTATGTTTATGTTTAGAAGGTATGAATTGTGATCATAAACAAAAGTGACTTGTAAGTTATATGACAATAGCATGCTCCAAGGAAAGTTTGAACTATCCATGGTTTAGACAAATTGACAGCTATTAATTAACTATATGATGTGATTTAATAATTTTATAAGTTTTTTTTTTGTCAGATAGCCTAGTGACTAGAATTCACCTTTTTTTTAAGGTGAATAAATTGGGTGTCCGGGGTTTGAACACCGACCCATGCATATAACAATGCATTTCCTGCCAATTGATAAATTATGGCGTCTTTTAATATGAGAAATGATATTTGAACAACCATTTTTGGACAACTTTTTTGACAACTTTCTATCTCATACTCACATTTTATATTTTTGCTTTCTCTCTCTATTGCTTTGCTTTTTGTGTCAATACCTCTTTTTCTTTGTAAATTTATGGTTGTTATAAAAGTTGTCACCTAAATGGTTGTTCAAATAACACAACTCTTTTAATATTCCCTCCATATGTCACATAATAACCGTTACATTATTTGACTATTTTTACATAAATCAAGAAAAGTTGTTAAATAAAAGAAGTAATGATGATTTTACTCAATTATCCTTATTAATTATTGATGTATTTTTTTGACTAATACCTTAAATTCGTCCTTGAATTTTGAAAAATCGGCCAATTTCATCCCTGAATTTTGCGAAATATCAAATTAGTCCCTGAATTTATAAAATTTCAATCAAATTAGTCCCTCCGTTAAGTTGGTCTGTTAACGGAGGTGACGTGTAACGTTAACCTCTGACAAAGCTTACCACGTCAGATGCCACGCAAGCAGGGACCAAACTGATTGATTTACACAAAATTTCCAAGGACCAAATTGATGGATTTTCAGAAAATTGGCAACGACTATTTCTCTTCTTTGTGAGTAACGACTCTTTCTCCTCTTCCTCATTAAGGGCTATTTCTTCCCCAAATATATAAATTTGGAACCCTAATGTTATAATTCCTTACATAAAGTTCAAAATTCCCAAAATTTCTTCCATGAATTGATGTCAAATTTCTTCCCCAATTCAAAAAACTTAGAACCCTGATTTTTTTGATTAAATTCGAAATTCATAAATCAAGTGGTCTGCCTTGTAGATTCGGTGTTCAGAATTGATGGGTGGTGTGCGAATGGGCAAAAACAACTACAACAACCGGTATTCATCTTCAAGCTCTATGTACAATGATGATGTGAGAGAGCTTCAATGTTGGTGTCCTAGAATTTGTGTTGTAAGAACAGCAAACACTGTCAATAACCCAGGAAGGCCTTTCTATGCTTGCCTTTTGCATAAGGTTTGTTTAACAATGGTTATTTGATGTATGAATGTTTTGTTTAAATTATACTGATTTTGCCTTTTGCCTTGCATATCCATCATTTCGATTCTCAAATTAGTGAAAATACCATCAAATAGGTCCTTGAATTTTCACAACAGATATCACTGTGATCCTTGGTGCATACATTTGCTGAACAAAGTAAAAAGTAAAAGACAGACACTTTGATTATAAAAAGACACACATTTGCCTACCATCATAAGTCATATATTTGATGTTCAAAAGTCACTACATAGCCAAAAAAAATAACATTACATAGTCATCAAGTCATTAAATCATTTGATGTTCTTAAGTGATTACATATCCAAAAGAGCATAAACTAAACAAGTCCAAAAAACATTAATTAAACTAGTCCAAAAGCATAATTTAAACAAGTATCAATGCTTTGGAAATCCTGGAGTTGGGATAAACTCCATGTATTGGCGTTGAGTAGAAGCGGATTTTGGATTTGGAACTCTAATAACTCCAGGAGCAGGACCCCTCAGTGGTGTTTGTTTATGCATGTCATTTGAAATCGCTGGTCCTCTCATGCCATATCTCATTGTACTCATTCTCTACAAATAAAATCAATCATATCAGCCCTTAAATTATAACAAAATCCATCAAATTAGTCCTCAAATTATGCTAGTAAGTCGCAAATTGATCCATATTTTAGAGGGGTATAATTGAAAACACAGGAAAAATTATACTGAAAAGTTAAGTCTCGAATTTTTACCATTTCCATCAATTTAGTCCTTGTACACGTGGCTGCCTTGTTGACACGTGTACAAGACAACACAGCATGCAAGGGACACGTCATCACCACTAACGAAGCTTTTGGACGGAGGGACCATTTTGATGGACGTCTGTAAAATTCAGGGACTAATTTGATATTTCGCAAAATTCAGGGACGTATTTAGCCGATTTTTTAAAATTCAAGGACGAATTTGAGTTATTAGTCGTATTTTTTTATCATAAGTACAAAGTTGAGGGTAATAACTTGAGATTGATGCATGATCTTGTTGAAGAATTGTTTAAATGAAACCGGATATAATCAGTTATTTGAAGATCTTCTTTGTAGATTTGATGGAGATTGAGTTGCTTTGAAGGTGAAGATGAAATTTCTGGGTTTTTAAATAGTTTTAAAACTCGTCAAACAATATTTCTTCGTCAAACACTGTTGCTTTGAATGCTAACTTGTTACTTAAAATTTAATGAAGGGAACGTATGAGTAGTTTTGCTTATTATATTTTGAATATAATTTGGTGGATGTTAGTGTAATTTTTCCTTTTTGTTTTAGACTTTTAGCCATTTTTCAAATTTCCTATATAATAAAATCATTTAGTCTTCTAATTGTCTGTATTATTCTATGGATGCCCCTTTTATATAATAGAAGTAATTATTATGCTGTAGGAAAAATAATACTCCCTTCATTTTAAAATAAGTGTCGTTTTAGTCAAAAAAAATGATTTCAAAATGAATGTCATTTTACATTTTCAATGCAACTTTAATTTTTTCTTCCAACTCTATCCTTAATAAATACTCCAACTTTTCTCTCTCACACAATTTTTAATGCAAATTTAAATTTGTCTTTTTCTTATAAAATAAGGTTATTTTAGTAAAATTACTATGACATTTGAATATTTTATTTCATTCCTTAATTTGTGTGCAATTGGCTAGAGTGACATTCTTAATTGTTAGTCCTAGGGAGTAGAAGAAAAGTGAGGGATGGCTGGATGCCAAGTTGAAAGCGGCCGTTTTTATTTTTTCAACAGTTTTCTCGATACAAAATATTCGGATAAACAAAACATAAAATTAGTAAAATAAAATCTTGCAACAATGTGGATGTGCCGGAGTGGTTATCGGGCATGACTAGAAATCATGTGGGCTTTGCCCGCGCAAGTTCGAATCCTGCCGTCCACGCTTTTTGATGAAATTTTCATCTGCAAATTCTTTTGTAAATCCTTATTCGATATTATGGAATGTTTAAGGATAGTAAGTTTTATGTTTTTATTAAAATAATATATACGTAAAAAAATCCGTTAAATATTTGTACCGCGTTCATTGTAGATTTTATTTGGTTATATATGAAAAACAAATTTATGTGAGTTTTATTGTTTTTGGTAAACAATAAGACTAGTTTTAAAATGTTACTCGTAGGATCAAACTGGAAATCCTATGAGATGTTGTGCAGTCTTTTTTCCAAAAAAAATGTTTGAATGTTCATCATATGAGATGAGTCTTTTATGAACAAGAAGAAAACCGTTTTATGATGAGGATAATTGTCTTTCGACATAAATCAAAAGTAAGGTTTGAAGTTTAAAGTAAAAAACACTTTGAACTTAAGGGCAAAGAAACTTAAAGAAAAATAAATTGCATTGCATTGAATTAAAGATGGTTCATCAAATCTTTACATATATTTTGTGACTCTTTTTTCTTTACGTTGATCTTTACCGGTGTTTTTGATAAACAATAAGGGCTGATTTTGGTTATTACAAGTAGCATCAAACCAGAAATCCTAGGACATGTTGTGCAAAGGTTTTAAGAAAATAAGGAGTGTGCGTTCATCAAATTCATAGGTTGCTTTATGAACAAGAAGAGACCGTATGGCGTTTTTCGACAAAAAAAGGTTTAAAATAAAAGAAAATGGAGTAAATGCAAGATAAAGGCTAAAAGTTAAAAACGCAGAAACTTAAAGAAAAGATAAATTGCATTGCATTAAAAATAAAGGTGGTTCAACAAATCATATACATATATTTTGTATAACTCTTTTCTCTCTCGCCGGTACTTCGAGTGTTGTAGAATTTCTATAAGTGATTTGCGACCTATTTTCCCTATGGAAAACTACTATTTTTACATAGCAAAATAACTGGAAAAAGCCTAAGGCCCGTTTGGATTGGCTTATTTTGAGCTTATGTGGGCTTATCTACTCCCATATGCCTTTTTAAAGGTGTTTGGGTAAATAAATAAAAATAGCTTATCATAGTTTAATAAGCTGCTTATGCCATATTTTAATAAGCCTAAATTTTCAGCTTACCCTCCGGCTTAACAAGGAGCTTATGAGTTTATGTAACCTCCTTCGATTCTCTCTGGATCCACTTTTTCAAAACATATATTTTAATTTTTTTGTTTTTGTTTTTAGAAACAAACATATATTTTAATTATAATGTTAGTTATCTTTGGCGTGCATGAGTAACAAAATTGTTATATACTTATCTTACCAAAGTAACACACATAACTAAGATTTTTTTTTTTTAAGGAAGATTTTTATTATTTTTTTGTTACGTAATAAAATGAAACTAAATAAATAAAACAAACTTAACTTGTCTTTTTTTGGTAACAAACTGTACACTATTATCTTTGATTTTTGTGGTTCGATTCTTTGATTTTTTTGTTAAATTAAAAATATTTAAAATTTCGATAATTGCTTATGTAATGTGAGATCCAAACACTTCAATTTATGTAAGTACTTTTTAGTGTACATATCCAAACATAAATAGCTTATTAAGTATAAGAGCTTATGACGTAAGCTCTAATGTTATAAGCCCTAATGTCATAAGCATCTATATAAGTTGTTTATCCAAACATGGCCTAATTCCCCAATCAGCACTTCTTCCATTTGGACAACCGCTTGTCTCCCACGTTTTCATTGAGGAATCCGCTTCTCTTTGAAATTCAAAATCTTCATGCCTCAACAGTAACTGCTTGGCTTCGACGGTCTTGTATTCCTGACTCACGTCTTGTCAAACTCTAGAACTTTTAGACCCTTTCACGCTAAGTCCACATCTCGTCGAAATCCTCAAATTATAGGATCTAAGAGTAGACATTATACTACTTGAGGAAAATACGAGCATCATGCTGTTCTTACATGCACCATTATCTAAAGTTTTAAGTTGTTCTTACATGCATCTTGCTGTTCCATCACCCATGTGGGTTAAGGTAGACATGTTTGAATTCAAGCTATATTTGGAAAATAACAATGTGGTTGGAGTTCATTTGATTCTCAAAGAAATAATCCATTAGATTGAAAGATGTTGTAATTAGAGAATGGCATTTGAGAAAGATTGAAAGAGATTGATGTCCTATGCTATGAATGTTGTTATCAACATCCAACTACCAGTCAATGAGTCAATCCCGTGCAAATCTTTGGTCTAACCCTTAACAAAAACGTCATTCCTTTTTTCTTACGAGAAAAAAATAAACATTATGGATATAATTATTAATGACTTTGCATCTAGAAATGCTTCTAGAAAATGTTATCTATAAGCATTCGAATATTAAATAAAAAAATCAATGTTTTTTGTATGCATTTTAATGTTTTTGTTAGATAATTTCTTAATGTAGTGAAAACTATCCTCTTCAAACAAATTATTTTCACACTTTGAAAATTTAATTTTTTTTATATACTCATTATTTAGGCCCAAATTATAGGTTCCCTCTAGGCTACTAAATTCTCAGAAACGGCAAGTGGTTTAGGTGCTAAAATGCTGCTAAGTGGTGCTTGCTGAAGCGCTCAACTTTCATTAATATACTACTAAACGCTGTTTACATCAGAAAATTTCTTTATTTTTAATATTCATTCCTTCTATTTATAATACTTGATCTTCTTTGCTACTAATTAGAAGTTCTCAATTCTCTAAAATCAAAATAGGGTAAAACATGTGTTACTGTAAAGCTGCCATCATGTACACATTCAATTTTTCTAAGCTTATGCCATAATTAATAGTTCAATACCATCCAGTGATAGGTTGAACCCTTTTTACTGCCCATAGTTAATAGTTATATTCCTGTATACATGCACATAAATGCTTGTAATTTACCTGCTCTTATTTTACCTTACATAAATTAGTGGTGCAACAAATGTAAAATAAAAAATTTAGGGAATATGCAGATGGCCAATAATCCGCCATATAAACACGCCATTGCGGCTTATGGCGTCGCAATGATGGCTATCCCTTCTCAAATTGGCTATGGCAGTTGTCAAAAATTCCACCATGTCAAAAAAGAAGAGAGAGAATGCTCAATCATTTCTTGATTATAGACTGTGATGATATTGATTCTACGTCTGTTGGTATAGAAGCATAGGCGAATAGGTTCTCAATCTTTGAGCCCACAATGGCAAAAGAAGCATATTTTGGCTGTATGGATAATTTATTCTATGATGTTGAAGGCATATTTACATTACACATGTTTCTTGGTACATTTGAAGGTTGTTTTCTAGTTTACTATTAAAAAATCGATAGCTATAGTTTGATTTGGATAATTTACCTTGCTTTCTGTTTCAATTTTTTTAAAGAAGTTAATAGTTTGCACAACTTTGTATTTGCAAGTACAAAACTAAAGTTGGTTCAAGTAGAACTTAGTTTAGGGGCCTTATGAAAGATCTCAAGTTTGAACGGAGACTCACTGGAGTTTACTTCACACGTATAATATGGTTTGCACAAGAAGTTATAGAAAACTATTCATCGTTTTTTAGGAATTATTCGTCGTTGAATAAATGAGAATTTGTAAAGATTTAGATAAACATAGCACTGACAGTTTGATAATGCCAGTTAGTGTCAAGATAACCATAGGAATAAATATTTAAAGCATATAAATCATTATCCTTTAGATTGAAAGACCTATAACATCTCACATCTTTAAGGAACAACAAAATCTAAATTACTATAAATCCTTTACATAGTTATTTTATTTGCTTCAGATGTCACCTCACTAATGAGTCATCATGACCTTGGAATTGCAGTGAGAGGGAGGCCCTTGTCCAAGTGAAGGGTAAACATGACCTTATAAGTCACATTTTGTGTTCCATTTGCCAATTTAAATTTGAAGAAATTAAGAACACACATTGCAACTATTTTCATTTGTCTGTATGCAAAGTCCTTCCCTAAGCACATTCGTGGTCCAGCCTGCATTGAAACATGGAAACTTACACACTATAATATGTCATAAAAAAAGTCTTATCAAGCAATAAAATTTGAAGGAAAACAAATTTACAAATTACATGGAATGCTACGAATTTGAATGGCGATTCGGGTTGGAAAATTCCGTCTGTAATCCATCTTTCAGGACGAAATTCATCGGCGTCTTCCCCCCAAATGGAAGACATTCGACCCATAGCATAGGCCAAGTAATACACTCCATCGCCCTTTTCCAGTTTGTGTCCATCGGGAAGAACATCCGGCGCATCAGCAGTTCTTCCATCCTTGAAAAATAGTATCATAACAAGACACAAAAATATCATCAAAATCTAACATGTAATGTTGTTTATAGGTGCATTTTAACATGGAAATATTTAGATTACAGTCACATGAAAGGAAAGCATTAGAATACAATTTCCTTGAAAACAAAATATATAAGCATCACTTTTTAGGTGACACTCCCTAATAAGGGACTCATATAACAGTGCACATTCCTTAATATAAGGAACATGTGATCATAATAACACCTTAATATAAAAATAATTCAAGATGGTTTTGAAGAAATTGGTAGAAGGTACATACAACAGGGAGTACAGGGTACAATCTCAATGTCTCTGTGAGTGTTGCATGAAGATAATGCATTTTATCGAGTATTAAGTCTGTTAAATTGGCAACAAACTCATCTATGCTGTTGAGTTCACTTTCATGGCTACAAGTAACATCTCTTATTTCTTGCACAATCTTGTCCTCTACAAGAGGGTTCTTGCATAGCATATAGAAGAACCATGAAAGAGTATTTGCAGTAGTGTCTTTGCCAGCTATCATAAAGTTGAGAATTATATCCCTCAAATACTTATCAGTTATAGTTGTTTGGCCATTCTTGCTTTCCATCAAAAACCTTGATAGTATGTCTTCTTTAACATTCTGAAAAAACAAATAAACCATTCTTATTCCTACTTGAAGTTATCGAATAATGTCAAATACGACCACCTTTGACGTCAATAATTTGCAATATTAAAAAGATGCGACTGCAATCGCAATTTAAAATTTCGGTTATCATCATGGTAAATACTACCTTTTGTACTAAGTTACAGTATAAGGGATGAATCAACTCACAGAATCTTGCTGAAGTTCCAATTGTGACTTTTTGGTATTTATAACTCCATTGACAAAATCATCAATCAATTTAACATTGTGTTTAAGCTTAGCCTCACCACCAATGTTAAGAAATCTCTTAAGACTCCAAATTGGATCAACATAGCGCCAATAAATTAAAGCATTTGATTCATCAAATGCTTTCATGAATTCAGTTCCCTCTTTGCTTGATCCTTCTAAGCAATTCAATTCTGTTCCAAATCCAACTTTGAATATAGAGTCCAATGCACATCTCATTTGTAAGTCCTAAGAATAATAGAAAATTGTATATACATCATGCTTTGTAGTGTAAGATTATATGTTTTTGGACATCGTTATTGAATAAAAAACATAAGTCCTACGTTGAATAAAGATAAGGTATAAAATGAGTTTATAAAAAGTGATATTCCTTGTCAAGCCGGTTTTGTAAGAATGTGTACGGCTCAATGTAAAAACCTAATAATCTCTTGCAGATATTAGAAGCCTTGACTAAAAGCTTCCTCAACATAAACTTGAATATTTTTAGGAAAATAAAACTACTCACTTGCATATCAAAAACCAAACCCTCATGAGAAAATTCTGATATAACTCTAACCAACTTGGAAGCATTCTTTCTGAACACAGAACAACTAAAATCTCTAAGAACTCTTGTAGAAAATTCATAGCTAGCAATTTTTCTCTGCTGCTTCCACTTGTCACCATCAACAGCAAAAATCCCCTCACCAAGAAGATCAGTAATAATATCTTTATTATACTTACCTTTAGAATACTTATCAAAATTGGTTTTCAATATATGTTCAATATTTCTCACATCTATTGTGTACAACTCACTTTGATTTGGTGCAAGAAGCCTCATAGTTGGATGAGTTTTTGCTAATTGAGCATGGTAATCATGGAGTTTCTTGAAGTTGAAAAGTTGGTTGAACACTGTGCCTTTCACAGGTGCATATTTTGGGTCCCCTATGGATTTTCCTTTGAAGATTGTCATCATGATGAAACATATGGCTAGGAAAATTGCTAGAAAAAAGAAGGCTATGGAAGTCAACAAGGTGTACAAAATATCCATTTTTTCTTGTGTTTTTTTCTTTAGAGACTATGAATTTTGATCATAGAAAAGGTAGCTTATTGTATGTATATTCTATAACTAATCCAAGGGAAGTTCTATCAGACAAAATGACCTCTATTAAATATTGTTGAAGTAATTTTTCAGCAAGCAATGATATGTAATATATACTTAATAATTAAATATATGATGTAATTGGAAGGAATTTGGATTCTCCATGATCAGGACCTCACGCATTTACGCAATCATGACACAGGTGACCTTTAGATCAAGATTGAATATTCCAAATTTAAACATAGATACTTATATATTCTTTAACTTTAAACTGTAATAAAACGTAGACCAATCAATCTCGATCCAACGACCATCGATAAAACTCCTCTTTCTCTAAAATTGGTAGGTGTTTTTTAAAAAAATATGAAGAGCTTAGATAGTTAAATGTAAATATTTTAATGGATGTTATAGTTTAATTTCTCCTTATTATTTTAGTCCTATTTTTGATTTGATATGGAAGGGATAAGACAAATTGAGCATATGCAGAGGGAACATTCCAAAGCTCAAAATGGTGTACATTAAAGCATCTCTATGTTATTTATAAAACGGCCACATAATGATAAAACTTGTAATTCTCTATAATATTCTATTGATAATAATATAAATAAATCGGATGTGGTAGTGTGTATATTATTAGTAGGCTTATTAGATCGTTTGGTCCCTTATTTAATTTCATGTTTTCATTTTGGTCCCACAATTAATAAAAGTGGCGTTTTAGTCCTTCACATTTTCCTCCGTTTGCCAAATAAATCCCGACTGTTAACTTTAACTCCAAATGTCTATAATAGACCAATCTTCAGAGTGGTCCATCGTAGACCCTATTACTTTTGTTAATTTTAACCATTCGATCTATTTATCATAAAAGGGACCGTTAGATCTTCATAAAATAATGCTAAAGATGTGAAATACCTAAAATATCCCTAATGCTAAATTAAAAGTCCTAATTTCTTTTCTCCTCTTCTTTCCCAGCGAGCATCTTCATCCCTTTCCTGTTATGTGCCTTCATCAACACAACATCACAACCCACAACAACAACAGTTTATCTCTTCTCCTTCACCAAATAACAAAAATCCAGAAATTAAGAAACTTAACAAAAAAACCATTCAATTCATTTAATCACAGATTCAATCTAATCCAAATGTCTCTTTGGCACTTCTCATCTTCCCAATTTCAATCCACCCTTCTCAAACCTACATAACCGCCTGCGAACCACCTTCCACTCACCACCACCGCCTTTGAGCTCATGTCCTTCTTCAACGTCCCCACCATCGCCTGCGAACCACCTTCCTATTGCGTTTAGATGGATGAGTTCGTCTGAATTGTTAGCGGAAGCGTGTGTAATCAGAAATCGTCGGTTTTGTGAAGTTGGAGTGGTGAATTCACCAGATCTGTCACTGTCGCAGTAGCTGAAAGAGGAAGAGGAATTGGTCACAAAACGCGTTTAGATACTCATCAATACACGTTTTCAATGTCCAGATCTAGACTGATAAACTATGTGTGATTGTTTATGCAATATATTTAAACTGAAAATAAAAGGAATGGGCATGAATTTTTTTTTTAACTATGGACGAATCTGTAAAAGAAATTGTGAAGCTTTGTCTTTACTTATGTTTTTAGGGAATCAGACTTTGTGAATTTGGTTAGGTTTGTTAGATTTTGTTGAATAATGATTATGAATTTTGTTTTAAAAAAATTACTTTTTTTTTGGGTTTGTGTTGATGAAGCTATGAAGATGGTGATGAAGAGAATAAGGGAAGAAGATGAAGAAAGTTTAAATTTTTTTTTTTGGTGGTAGTGTACAATTAGATGTAGTTGACATGCATAATCCAATGGTTCTCTTTTAAAAAAAACATCAAACGGTTGATATTAAAATAATTAATAGGATCTATGATGGACCACTTTTAAAGTTGGTCCACTATATAGATCATTTGGGTTAAACTTGATGGTCGGGATTTATTTGGCAAACAGAGGAAAATGTGAGGGACTAAAACGCCATTTTTATTAATTATGGGACCAAAATGAAAACATGAAATTAAATAAGGGACCAAACGATCTAATAAGCCTTATTAGTATTACTGAACTTCTATTTAGGCCTAATCTCATTTATACAGCGAATAAATATCCAAAGTGTAAAACTTCTAATACAAAGGGTTTCGTGGTGTAGTTGGTTATCACGTCAGTCTAACACACTGAAGGTCCCCAGTTCGAGCCTGGGCGAAGCCATTTCCTTTCTTTTTTAATTTCACATTTTTCCTATGTCTATAAAGACAACAGAAATTTTTACACAATAGACAAATACTCAAATTACATGCATTTTGTAACTAGCTTTAATAACACAAATTACATTATTTTCACACATTAACGTAAATCACATGGCTTATAAATTTCAGACAATTTATGACAACATATATTCCTCATGACCAACAATAAAATTTTAACATCTAGCCATTTTTGATATAGTAACTACTTGAGACAAAGATTTTTTGCTGCCAAACCATTGAGTTGTAATGTATTGGTATCAATCTCAGATAAAATAGTGGTAGAGTGATGATGAGGAATAGTGACAACAACTTTACCCCAAGCTCTTCCAGTTTCAATATAACCAAATGCATCAATCACATTCTCAAAATCATATTCACCTTTTGGATCAATCACAGCTTTTAACTCTCCTCTTTCCAAATATGGTCTCAGCTTTTCCAATATTTCACCACAAACTGTCAAACTTGAATAAACTGCTCTTTCATGTGATGCTGGCCATGTTATGTCAACTATTGCTCCATCTTTCTTTGCTACCACAAATGATTTCTTGCAATCACCTGAAAATATTTCATATAAGATCATCGCCACTTTTCGCATGTATTATAAAAAGTAATTTATAATGGATTTGAGGAGAAAAACTTTACCAACTGTATCATAAAGGAAATCAAATTTCTCCTCAATATCTTCATACTTAGTCTTAGTATAGTCAACAACTTTATCAGCACCAAACTGCTTCACAAATTTCAATTTAGGAGTGCTACATGAAGACACAACATAGGAAGCTCCAAACATAAGTTTCGCCAATTGAAGGACCAAAGTGCCAACACCACCTGCTCCACCAACCACAAACATTGTCTCACCCTTCTTAAAATCTCCTGTTTTGAATCCTTCTATTGCTGTCTGTACTGCCAAAGGCAAACTTGCAGCTTCCTCAAATGAAAGACATTTTGGTTTTCTTGCAACTAACTTCTCTTCCACAACAATGAATTGTGCCAATGTTCCAAGCTGCTTTGGTTTTTCCATACTGTTGAAATCTTGTATGTTTCCATACACTTCATCACCTATGTCAAATTTTTTGACATTAACTCCTTTTCCGATAACCACACCAGCCATATCGCATCCAGGAACCGCCTGCATATAAAAATCAATGTATGATTAAAACATGCATATGAAAGTAACCAATGTAGCACCGGCATGTCTGATTACGTGTCTGTGACAGTGCTTCATAGAAAGTTACTAGAGAAACACAAGAGAATACTTTTCTGAAAAAGGTTACTTATGCAACAAGCAACTTGCTAGGAATCTTGGAATGAAGAACTCCTACCTCATTCTTGTAGTATACAAATATTTATTGATTACTTACTCTGGCAAGATATATACATTAATATGTAAATGTGCATCAAAGATATAATTTGTGTCCATAACTTCACATATCCATTAACTGTCACATGATGATTGACAGTAACCATTATACACTAGTTCCATGGTCCTTTGGAAAAATGTTTATCCATTATATCTTTCGGAACATATAAAACGGATAACTAAATTTGTGTGACGTAATATCATTTGTGCTGTGAATAATAATTTCTTATGAGTAAATTTAGAGTTTCAGACACTCACGGGAAACTCAGACGGAAAAATAGGACGCATACGCCTCTTTGAATCAATAGGATTCAAAGCAGCAGCATGAACTTGGACAAGTAGTTGGTTTTCCAGAGGGGATGGAATAGGAAAGTCCCCTAGCTTAAGGACTTCCTTAGGACCATACTCCTCATAGAACCAAGCTTTCTGCATTTTCATGTTTAAACTTTAAAAAAATTCTCTGAAATGTGTTTCGTTTATGGAATTAGTCTTGGCAGCAACCATAATATTTATAGTAATTTGATGAGGGGCAATGGAATCATAATATCCTAACATTATCACTGCATGTGTGAGGATAGGACATTTAAATCCAATTCCATAAGTGATTTGACCTCTTGTTTTCTTAGTCACTCCATACTTATAATCTTTAAACTGTCCTCTATTGCCTTATCCTCTTGCCTCTACAATAGATGCTACCCTACCAAAATTTAGTGTAGAAGAAAATACAAAAAAAAAAAAAAAGTGTAGATATTTGAGTGAAGAGCTTAATCAAATACTTATTCAATAACAACTTATTATTGCAGTGTTTATGTCGTAACTTGTAAGCGCTTAAATTAACAAGTTATTTGTGTTTCCATATGCATGTTGAAAATCTGTTTACACAAGTGTTCATGTTGTGAAATAAAATTAAATAAGCTCTAAATAAATTACTTCAAATGTCTTGTGCAATGGTATTGTGTGTATCTACCTCTCAGATGTAAACAATGTCATAAAATCATTAGGATCTTTTTTTTGATTGGCGGCCAATAGGATCTAGTTTCACCAACAGGACAATAAAGAAAATATCATTTTACAATAGCATGAAGAACTTTCATTATTGCCATCTTTCTAGAAAGAAAATATTAAATCTCTACAGAAGCATATGAAATATTACATTTCCATGTCTAATGAGTCATGTCTTATTGATCTCAGTGTGTTAGACCAAGTAGAAATTTGTTACAGGTTGTAGTAAGTTTGTTAGGAAAAGTTACAAGTTAGTTAAAATTAGTTAGCTAGTTAGGATCACTATATAAAGTGTTTCGTTTCGTATGCTCAATGTAATCAACTTTTCGCGATCTATTAATTCCAAATATATAAACAATCTATCTCAATTTTCTCCTTGTTGGATTCTACCATGCTTCTTAACATAGTGCTTACTAGAAAATCCCATTCTAAACTTGGTATCTGTAAAATTTCAAATGGAGTTATCCAAAGCTGTAACTGATTATGTGATATAAGTTTTTATATTAACAATGTTGTTGGTGCAAAGTATCCACGGCCGGCTTTGCTGATGAGAAGCAATATAATTTTTTATGTTAAAAATGTTGTGGATGCTAAGTATCCACAGCCGGCTTTGCTGATGACTAATCTCTAGAAGAGAATCTGACTCGCTATGTTTAGAGGAGTCACCCTTTCAACCACATTTTTTCGTCTACTAAACACAAATAAGAGGCCTTACTTAAGGGTCTGAGTCCAGCACCACTCGGACCAACATAATGTTGACAACGGATGCATGAATTTTCTGCCATCTTGTTGCTACGTCTGTGTTCCATCATCCAAGTTGGCTAAGGTAGATATGTTGGAACGGATATACATTAATTCTTGTTATCCACACTGAAAACCAAGCTATCAGAAAAAACATTGTGGTTGGAATTCATTTTCCGTAGAAAATTTCGCAAAGGATAACCCATTTGATTGAAATATGTCGTTTAGAGAATGGCAATTGAGAAAGACTGAAAGAGATGTGGTGTAACTGTAACATGCTAAATTGATAATATTATCTTATCCATAGCCAACTACCAGTCAATGCAATTGCAATGCCAAGCATTTAGTCTAACAACCTTAACATTTCCTCTCATGCAGTCCACAAAATAATATTTAAATACAACTTGTATGTTATAAACCCTAATCTTGTACAGATAATAGAAAGGGACTGCACATACTCTACAGTCGAATACCTAAGTGCAGTTGGCCGAACTTCATTATCAAACATTGTGTGTTTCTGTGATTGCATTTTCGTTTCTTTATTCTTTTGAACCAATATATTGCTGAAAAATGCGGTTGAAATTGCCATTGTGATGATGTCGTAGAGACCCCAAAATCCTTTGTATTGCCGTAACAATTGCAGTTGCAGACCACCATTTAGAATACTATCTCGTGCTTACGGATTTGAGATACAGCCTGCAAATGGACGGTAGGATTTGGACCCCTCAAATTAGTCGGTCCTTGAGCTGGATATCAAGTTTTAGTATACTATCTCGTTCTTAAGGATAACTAATGCATGAATTATTGCTATTGCTGTTTCCATCACCCATGTGGGCTAAGATGGACATGTTGTTGTTTGAATTGAAATGTGCGGTTCTAGAGAATGGCATTTGAAAAAGATATGCTCAGAGATTTAGTACTGTCCTATGAATGTTATTATCAACATCCAACTACCAGTCAATGCAGTGCAAACCATTTGATCTAACCTTAACAAATATTGTCATGCTATCCTAAAGCAAATAAAAATGAAACAAAAACTTCATATTTTGGCCTTCCTTTATTTATTACATTTATAAATTTATAAAATGAGTGAAAGAAAGTTACCATAAAACATTACATGCCTGACTCAGGTTTAAACGATTGTGATGATGATGATGATGATTAGAATTTTTTGCAATTATAACTTCGAGTGAAAATATAACCAAGGTACTAATTAATAATAGTGGAAAAAACGTGCTAATGTGATTAAAACAAAGTGATCTTCCATTAGGAGATGTAGATAATCGATTAGGTAAATAAGATAATCGAATAGATAACTAACTGAGGCTTAGTAACTGTTTATTGATGTTGGGGAATGAGTAACTAGAATTAATTTCTAATGATAACTTAGTAATTGCGAAGGCAATTATTAGGGCTTCTTGATGTTGATGATGACGACGATGATGTTAATCAATTCTATTGATCTTAGTCACAAATATGGATTAAATTACATTAAATAGTGATGTTGGTTTAGGACCTTGGAGTGTGCTCCTCTCAATGTCTCAATTTGATTCCCCCTGATATGATATGTTTGGGGTTTTGTAGTGATAGAATCGAAGTGCAAGGCTGAGGAACCCTTAGCATGTTTTGGGCCACTGCATGCCATGCTTTGGTCGGCGAGGAATAAAGAAGTGCATAAGAAAATTTTCAAAATGGATCCTTTCATTCCTTTGAAAGTAATTTGGAAATACACTGGTAAGTACTGTCATGGCTTCGAAGGTGATGGAGTTAGCCCTAATAGTAAGAGTTTGGTGCAAGTGATCTCAGTGTTTACTTGAGATGGATCAGTAAGTGATTCAACAATGCTACCATGAAGCAAATTGGTGCGTGGACGCTCTAGCAAATTTAGGTAGCAATATGTCGATTAATTTCATGGTTTATGAGTCATGTCTGATTTCCTGTTAAGTTTCACAAAGTAAGAGATAATTTAACCAAATACACACAAACATACGCGGACTATTTCAATCACCTATGGCCTAAGGGTACGTAACATAAATGATATATCTGTAACAAGCATTAGAGTAACAAATTCCAAAACCAGTAACAATAGACCTATGGCAACAATAAACAGAATGTCAAACCAATCTATGGCCACTAAAATTTCTTCCTTTGAAACATATTGAGAAATTCGTTCTCTTTTAACATTTTAGTAACATCACCAATAGGTTTATCTGTTCCAATTGGTCTAAAACTTGCAATCTAAAGTTCAAGGGAGTTAATTAATCCAAAGCCATAACTGATTATGTGATCCAAGATATAGGAAACAATGTATTATCCCTTACTTAAGGATATCTAATGCATTAATTGTATTAATTGCTCTCACATCTTGTTGTTTCCATCATCCATGTGGGTATAAGAAGGTATACATGTTTGAACTCAAAGCAAGTTATAAAAAAACAGATGTGGTGTGGTTATAGAGAATGGAGTTTGAGAAAGATTGAAAGAGATGTAGCACTGTCCTATTAGTGTTATCAGTATTCAACTACCAGTCAATCCGGTGCAAACCATTAGGTGATCTAACCATTCATAAACGTTAAAATTAACTACTACCATAAAATATAGTAACCTGTAAAATAATTTTTAGTTGTCGTTATTCTCATACCCAAAATGTTCTATAAATTATAAAGTCACGTTGAAGGCGTCGATGAGTTTACTTCTCACGAAAATGAGATCTTTTACATAGGAACACATGAAAATCATTATTAGTATCGTCAACTAATGCAGTTGGGTTATTACCTAGATGATCATAAAAATAATCAAAAGTGTCATCATATGCGATACGTTCATGTTCAATAATCATGTTGTGTAATATGATGCATATGTATCTAAAGTACAGACTGTTTGTTGATTTGCTATACAAGGAGAATTGCCACCATTTCGCATAAAATTGGATTAAGATTAATTATTGTGTTTGGGGTTGATTGACAAGTGAAATGTGTAGAAGAAAAAAGTCACAGAGGTAAAGTAATTGTTTAATTAAGTAAACGATCTATAAATATCTAAAATTTCGTTTTTAGTCTATGTAAAAAAATCATCATCATTTCACTCTTTGTAAACATTTTGTGTCAATATTCTTGGTGCTTAAAAATGTTAAAGAAATATATTGAAGAGACTAAAAAGACATTTTTTTAAGGGTTAAAAATAAAATTTTGGATATTTATTGAGATTGTTTGTTTAATTAACAAAGAATAGTTTAAATTAGATTAGATGTGAATGAAAAATTATGAGTAAGTGAATGATTGATCTTTTTTCTTTTTTTTTGTGATGGCCGGGGTTTGAACCCCGGACCTTGCATATTTTATGCATTGTTCATACATGAGGTAAGCTCACGAGGACCATAGAGCTCTTGTTTTTTAAAGGGAATGGAACCGTTGATTTTCTTTAAAAAAAAAATGTTGATTTGTTAATTATAGCCGTAAGTTGGACATATATTTTGATTAAAGAAAATCAAAATATAAAGAATGCGGTCAAATCTATGAATCGCGACCAAGCGTTCTGGTTGTGGAACGGAGGGGTCAAGTAGCGGCGAAAAGAGGACGCTTTATCCATGAGAGAGAGAGAGAGAGAGAGAGAGAGGGAGGGAGGGAGAGAGAGAGTTGTTTCTGGTTTCAGATATGAGGAAGAGGAGAGAGAGAGACAAAGGGGGGAAGAGAATATGGTGGGATTAAGATCTAATGTTATTTTTGTAATTATATTCATATTATCTTTTAACTATTTTTTTATTTTTTTTCTTTGTTATTTTTGACCAATCAAAAAAGGATTAAATATATTTTTTTTGTCTTTATAAATATATCAATTTTTCGTTTTAGTTCTCTAAAATTTTCCTTCAACTTTTAGTCCCTAGAAAATTTTCAACCACTACTTTTGGTCCTTATTTTTAAGTTAATTTTTGTAATCTTTAATGAAATTTTTCAAAAATGTGTAGAAAATTGTAAAAATCTTTCCTAAAAAAATTAGAATTTTTTAACAAAATATAAATTTGTAACCTTAAAAAATATAAAAATTCATATTTAATTCATGTGAAGTGAAAAAATTCAAATTTATTTTGAAAGAGATTCTTAGACCATCCACAATGGTGGGTGTTTCACCTATTAAGCATCGGGCTAAATAGGCACCCCCATTGTGGAGTGATATTTATTGGTGTTTATAAAGAAGGATGTCTATATAAGCACCTTCTCTCTCTTCATTTTATATGTGAATTTCAATTAATATTTTTCAATGAAATAAATGAGTGTTTTGTAAATGTAATAATATTGAGTTATTAGTGGGGCATATTAATAAATTTTGTTGTGGTGCTGGGTTTGAGGAATTAAGTACTTATTAGGTATTAACATTAAAAAATTATAAAATGAATGATGTGTACATGTGGGACCCACTTAAGCGTCCAAATAGGGAAGCTCCATTGTAGATGGTCTTATGATATTATAAATTTTTCTGCAAATTTTTATTAAAAAAATAAATTCTACATATAAATTTATTACTTTAAAGGAGATATCAAAAGTAAAAATGAATTATTCAAAAAAAAAAAAGTAAAAATGAAAATAATTTAGAGATTAAAAGTTGAAGAAATCTTTTAAAGAGAATAAAATGAAAAATTGACAAAAAAAAAATGGCACTAAATGATCGTCCAACTATCATTATTTTTTATTTTTTTTTGAGAAACATTTTTTTGAAATTCAAAAGGACAAAAGCAGAATTGAGTAACCATTTCCCTCTCTATCTCTTTCTCGTGCGATTCTCCTCCGTCACATTCACAAACAGGTTCGCACGACTCCTTCTGCTTCGCAATTCCTCGTCGTCGTTTACGCGGCTTCTAACAGATTCAAATTTCAGATATTCTCATAAATGGATCAAAATCAGAAACGGGAGCACGAATGGTCGATTAACGACTTCGAGATCGGAAAGCCACTCGGTAGAGGCAAATTCGGCAGAGTCTATGTTGCCAGAGAAGTCAAGGTACTCCCTCAATTTCCCCCCTTTTTCACTCTTTGTGTTTTTCATTATGCATGTGCTAAAAGTGTTTATTGTATTGTACAAATTGGTCATGAACTAAGCGTAATAGAGATGAGGATCTTGCGTTGGATGTGTGGTAAAATTTTACATGATGATAGAATTAGAGACTAGAGAGTGTTGGGGTAACACCTATTGTTGAAAAGATGTTTGAAATTTGGTTTAGGTGGCTTAGAGACTAGAGAGTGTTGGGGTAATCTGGAGTTCGGGTGTGAGGTATGTATGGTTTGACCAAAAATTGTTCCGCACAGGAATCAAATTTGGGTTCTCTCGAACGATACGTCCTTTGGTGAAACTCATTAACCACTTGAGCTCAATCACTTTGTTTTGGTTGTTGTACAAATTGGTCATGAAGAAGGTGAAGACATTTTTAATTCAACTCGCAAGTGTAATTAATTTGGCTTTAAATAGCTGCTGTGGTATGGTTATGGTTATGTCGTGATCCTAATAGCATTTTATAAATAGGTAATAAATTTTCAAAGACTAGACCTAATAGCATTTTTCTGGAATAGGATTGTATATTTAGGCAATGTTTGGTTAATAGCTTAAATAAACTATGTATACAATAGCTTATCTTATAAGAGTTTATGTATATAAGCTCTTTCTACCCTCACATGGAGAATGAGGCTAAATTACATATATTTTCTGAATAAGTTGATACTTGGTTCCATAAGTTATATATTTGGGGCTTTAAAATTAAGTAGAAAACAAGTAATGAGTAAAAATCATAAAATATTTCTATTAACCTGTTTGATCACTTATGTAATTATTTGTATCATAAAATAAGTCAAAATAAGCTCTTGTTAACGCCCCTTTATCATTTTCAAATGTTCAGCGGCATCCAATAGATTTTTGATCTTTTTTTTCAGAGTAAATATGTGATTGCATTGAAGGTCATCTTTAAGGAACAACTAGAAAAGTATAACATTCTTCATCAACTGAGGAGGGAAATGGAGATACAGATCAGTCTTAAACATCCAAACATCTTGCGTCTATACGGTTGGTTTCATGATGCCGAGCGTGTTTACTTGATTCTTGAATATGCTCATAATGGTGAACTATACAAGGAGCTTCGCAAAAAAGGTCATTTCTCTGAGAAACAAGCTGCAACGGTAATCCTTTTTTTGTTTGTTGAGTGTATGCCTATTTTGAAGAATTATCACCATGATGCTGTTTTGAACTTTGTTTTAACTAGAATCATGACTCATGACATGAGAATATGAAGGTTGTCTTTCCTGCTTACCTTTTCATAGCTATTGGATGCCTTCCTGCTTTTTATGCCATTCTAACAAACTATTATCATTGCTTTGACCTGGCCTTGTTTTGGAGGACGCCTAACTGTGTCTAAGTTATGGACGAACATTTTCATTGGTTCAAGGCATTTTGTTAGGTCGTTTTGTTTGGTTTTGACTTTAAAGAAAAGTTGCGAGAGAAAAAGAAGCCATGGTTTGTTTTAGAGAAATTTTTTTTTTTTGAGAGGTTGTTTTAAGAGAAAGTTAGTAACATAATTGTTGCTTTATAAACTACACACACACAGAGATAGATAGATATAGAGAGAGAGAGAGAGAGAGAGAGAGAGAGAGAGAGAGAGAGAGAGAGAGAGAGAGAGATAGAGAGAGAGCTTTTGTTAATGCATCTTGCCTATGTAATATCTTGATTTTTAATTTTGATAAGTTTCTCGTAGGCCGTATCTGTGTCCGATCGTATCCATATTATGATATCATTGATATGTCTATGATCATTTTGGCAGTTATGCTAAAAGTAAAATTTCTAAGTAGGGATTACGTTATATTCTATCATTCTATACTTATTGTTTTTTGAAGTAAATCTTTGTAGTATACTGACTGTTTGTTTATTTCAAATTTGAAAATTTTAGTACATTTTAAGCCTCACAAAGGCATTGGCATATTGTCACGAGAAGCATGTTATTCACAGAGATATCAAGCCTGAAAATCTGTTGCTTGACCATGAGGTATTTTTTTTATTCTTTTTCCTATTTTATTTCCCTTTTCTAGTGCTAACAATGCATATATTTTTGTTTGCTCTGTCGATGATGGTAGCACAATCTAAAGAATTCAGTAACCTTCATAATGTTAAGCATAAAACATTTTGCAGTACATTTCAATCCTTTTTTATAATCTTTATTGTAGATATCAATTGGGAGTTCGTTTTAGCCGGTTGATCATACAATTATATTTGAATTTTGAGGGAACTTGTACAACTAATTTGATCATAGCTTGTTTACAGGGTCGTCTTAAGATTGCAGACTTTGGTTGGTCTGTACAATCTGTAAAAAAAAGAAAGACAATGTGTGGAACATTGGATTATTTAGCTCCTGAAATGGTAGAAAACAAAGGTCATGATTATGCAGTTGATAACTGGACTCTGGGTATTCTTTGTTATGAGTTCCTCTATGGTGTTCCTCCATTTGAGGCTGAGAGTCAAGAAGATACCTTCAAAAGGTATGGAATGTGAAGGGCATGGCCGCATGAGAGTTGCATGTATATAGTAAACTAAATCGCTTCCAATATATATATGTAATGTAAATGCATTTGAATTTGTGCAGGATAAGAGATGTTGATCTGAACTTCCCTCCTACCCCTCATGTTTCTAAGAATGCCAAAAATCTGATAAGTCGGGTATGATTGTTCTACATTATATCTATCTACATTTACATATCCATGATTAGGCTGTTTTTCTTACTGCTATACGTAAATTTGTGCAGCTACTGGTAAAAGATTCTTCAAAAAGGCTCCCACTTCAGAAGATAATGGAGCATCCTTGGATAAAAGAGAATGCAAACCATACGGGTGTCTGCGAGTAGAACCAACCCTTGTTACGACGACTTTTTACATGTGGTGTCCAATTCATATGATAGCCAGACTCTTGATTTTGGTTTACAGCAAAACATGTCACGTTAATTCACAATCTCACTACTATAAATACTTTTAGAATGTATGTAAATCAAGGTAAGATTTGCCCCTCTATTATTCCAATTTCAAATGGTCACTATGTTTGCTCATTTTGAACCACAAATGAGAAGTATAGATCCAAATTATTTCAGCACCTGTGACTTCTTTTCTAATGTGGAAACCAAACTTGATCGAATCATATCAGACCAGACTTTGCTCAAACCAAATCTTTCCAAACTTTAGATCCGTGCCAGACCAAAAGTCATGAATATGATTTGGTTTGGTTGTTAGGATTTAGGTATTGGCCTGGTAAATGTGGTTTTTTAGATTCCGCACCTCATGTGTGTTTGGTTGCTCAAGAGTTTGATTGACTTAGCATTAGAGTTACGTTAGTTTGTGGATGGGGAATGTCCCAAAACTCTTTTAACTTTATGTTTGTATTTTTATTTTTCTAAATGACAGATGTTAATTAGTTGTTGAATTAATATTTATTGATTTGTCCGAGTTTGAATTTGGATATCCGACTCCTTATCTCTTAACTCAAACTAGTTTTGTTTCTATCTTTTCTGTGTTTTTCTTGAATAAATTTGTTTTTTACCGTAAAAAGATTCAATGTTTCAATTGAAAAATATTTTTTTAGAATGTGGATTTTAAACCCACTTGGGTTAGCCCAGTGGCATTGGTTTGGGACTTGGGAGTGCGCTCCTCCTCAAGGTTTCAGGTTCGATTCTCTCTGGTGCCAATTTGGATGGATTAATTTAGCTTATTCAAAAAAAAATGTGGATTTTAAAATAAGATGTCATTAAGGTTCAAAATCAAAGAATCTTGATATGATTAGGGGAATCTCAAACTATTTTTTTACAAGGGGTAGATCAAAATTCGTTCAAATGGCGAGGGGGGAAACATTATTTAACCCTTGATAAAATAGGATGACCAATAGGGATATAAGTCTCTTTTTTAAAATGTAGATTCAAGGTTTAAATAATACTTCCTCAAAGTATATGAGGTTTTGATCATTTAACTCAAATTAAAAAGTGTAATTAATATTGCATGTGAACGAGAAATTATAAGTCATTTTGCAAAATTATTCACTATTGGTATGAGAAAGATAAATTAAAAAGAAAAAAGGTAATAAATAGTTGACAGTATAATATAAAAAGTAGTATTTTTTTTTTGGTAACAATAAAAAGTAGTATTTAATGTTTTATTGATATTGTAAAGTGATTTATAATTTTTGGACAAATATTTTAAGTTTTAAGTTCGGTCTTGTAGATGAAAAAATACATTGTTGAAAGAAGAGATCACACTACAACTACATTTCTCACATTTCTTGTTAGACTACTTGTAAACAAAGTTGGTGATACTTCACACTAATAATGGGTTTGTTTATACATTTTTTTTGTGAAAATTGTTTTTTTCAAAAAATAATAATTTCTAGAAGTTTTCATCTATTTATTATATTATATGAAAAAAAAGGTGCACAAACACAAAATTATTATCATAATCATTTTAATTTTTTTTTTACTAGTTTCTTTTAAAGATTACTATCAATAATTTTTAATAACCACCGAATAACTTTTTTTTTAAGAACCACCAAATAACTTTATTTATTTTAAAAAAAAAAAATCTTTTGTCAAAATCAATTTGTTCTATAATCACTTTTTTTTTATCATTAAGCAAAAAAAGAAAAAAAAAAAATTCTACATACTAGTCCTTGTTCTTAACTTTCCTCCAAAATCAAATAACCTCAGCTGCATACACTACCCTAATCTTCACCATCTCTCTTCCTTCCTACACTAATCAAACACACACTGCAATTCAATTCAAGTTAATCCATTCCCCCTTATCAATTTCATTTTCATTTTCCATAACCCATTTTCCCAAATTTTCAATTTCCCCCTTTCCCCTTTCATTCCATTTTTCCTCATTTTCTCGAGAAAATCAAACAGAAAATTACATAACAATTTTCTTGTTGTTTTGTTTTTTCAGGTGAAGGAGTGAATCGAATATGTCGAGTGCTGTAGATGCTGCTGGAAACCCGATCCCAACATCAGCGGTGTTGATGGCATCTTCGAAGCACATTGGGCTAAGATGTCATTCGGAGAATCTGGAGTTTCTGAAATGTAAGAAGAAAGATCAGAATCCTGAAAAGTGCCTTGATAAGGGACGTGATGTTACTCGCTGTGTCCTTGGACTGTGAGTTTCGCATAATCTTTTTATTTATTTTTTAATAAAAATGTTATTTTTGTTTAATTTTGTTTTGTTTGATGATTTCTTTTATGTGATCAATGATTCATGGATTTGAATGTGTTTGTTTGGTTGAATAAAATGGAGGTGACTAGAGTAGGGATGAGGTTCTGAAAACTAGTTTTATTGGGTCCGTTTGGATTTGCTTATTTTTTAGCTTATGCAAAACAAATTATGCAAATAAATAAGCTTTTATGTATTATTCATAAGTTTGTCATGTCAAGGTAGGTAGTTTATGAAAAAACAGCTTATGAAAATACAATTTTTGTTTGTGAGAACTTATGAGTCAGTTAACATAAAAGCTTATTTATTTGCATATGCTATTTTTCATAAGCTTAAAAATAAGTCAATCCAAACGGGCCCTTAATTTATGTTATGTCTTTGAATTTTGGGTTGGCTTGTAAGGTGACGAATATCTCTTACTAATAAACACATTTTCAACCATATTTCATCCAATGGGATTCTCAAAACACACCCTCTCGCCCAGGATTGATTGGATATCTAGAGCATAACCTGAGTGGCTCAATAGTGGGTGGTCCAATAGATCTTGGATAGACTTTGAGTATGAGAAGATAGAAGATAGAATTGTATTACTAAGATACTTAAGCACCATTTCTGTATTCTGCTGCTGTTCTGTATTTTTTTTAATATTTTTGACTATTTATTGAAATGGCCGTTTGTGTGTGGAACCTTAGCTGAGGTAGACATTCAATGAGCATGGTATTCTTTGGAAAATGTTAAATATGCAGAACCTATTTATTTTACCCTTGAATCTAGCTGAATGATGTCAAAGTTCTGGCAATTTTCCCCCTTGCATGGCATTGATCTTGTTATTTAGTACTCCCTCTGTTCCTTTTTAATTGTCATTTTGACTTTTTACACAAACCAAGACACTAAATGTATTTCACTACTTTTGATGCAATAACTTATGTTTTGCCTATAATATCCTTAATTATTTAATATCATATTTCCTATATTTCTCTCTCTGCAATAAATTACTAAGGACATTATAGGAAAAACAACATTTAATGTTACATTGAACTTTGAAAGTGACAGTTAATTAGAAACAAAAAAATTCTGTAAAAGTGACAGTTATAAAGGAACGGAGCGAGTAGATACTAAGACCTTGGTTAGTGATTGCACAATACTCTACGTTCGACGACACCTTAAAGGCTAAGCACTTATTGAAATTTAGAGTGCCTGCGTTCTCACAGGATTGGGGGCTGTGTGCGGTACCTCTAGATTGGTACCCTAGTGATGTACGCCAGGCCTTCCGGACGACCAAGCCCATAAATTAGGGTTCTCACAGGACGAGATCAAGCAGGCCGACCTGGGTACAAAAATGAGTTACCTGGGCCAAGGATGATCTGACCAGCCATTTCCGTACCCTATCCGTCCATACCTCACCCGATCATTGCCAGCTAAGAATAGAATATTCTCTCGGACCCGCACCTATCTTGAATTTGGGCCTGGCAATGATTGGAAGGACTAGAAACTCACGAAACACTGCATTAGGCGGACTTAGCTTTTAGGGAAAGGATCGAACTCACTACATACACAACACTCTCCCCAAAACCGTAGGTAACCATCTCTGATCAGGACCCTAGGACTGGGTTCTAGACCAGAACAGGGGTGCTTGGAAAATTTAATCTTTATTTTAGTTTATGTTCAATTTGCAATTGTTGCTGGTAAAATTTCTTCCAGTTTCTTTGAGTGCTAATGACATCTTACACAGATTGATTTTGGCATGCTTCTAATATATTAGAGTGCTGAAGGTTAAGAGTTTTATTCTTAACCTTGGTTTTGTAATGCTTGTACTTGCTTGTTCTTTTCCAGTGCGTCTTGTGCTGGGAAGAATGAGATATATTAATAACAAAAAAGCATTCTTAATGAGACAGTGACACCCAATGAAAATCCACTATTTTGCCACATCACCCCACTTTTGTAAGGGTATTTTGAAATTGGTGGTATGACATGGAAAAAATGGAAAAATGGTGGTCTCTCATTGAATGTTGGTATAAAATTGCTTTAAACTGACCGTGTATGCTCATTAAACTGTAAATTGTTTGTCATTATCACTGCTAGATGCACTGCCTTATACAAATAGTTTAATTTCAACATAATTCTGCTTAGAAGCTAAGGGAAGCCCTTCTATATTCAATTCAACAGAAAGGTATAGTATGATGGCACGACTAGTGGCTTATTTCCGTCCGTCTAATCGGCTTGGCCTATCAACCCTAAAAATCTCATCAAGCTCTCGCTCTTTTAGGCTCAACAGTTCAATATTTGCTAATGTTTGAAAGAATTAGAATACCCCTGTAAATAAAAAGCAGCATACAGAGCTGAGTTTTCTTAAAGTCTCTTCCCGGCGTGTCCGAGACTTCTATATGAAAACTCTCTTAAAGCTAAACGATCGGGCAGTCAATTAGGCTTGTAGTTTTGACTCTGGCTTTACTATATGATATATATCCCCACTTCCCTGCTTTTCGTTGGTGTTTTTTATTCTGGCATTATTGACTTTTTATCTGCCTTGCCTAGACCCATTCAAGTAGACTAGTAGATTTAAGGTTTTTCTCTTTTTTATTATAGCACGCACAAGCCCTACCTAATGGTTTTTGAACTGACCGAAAGTCCTTCTTAAGGAGTGGCCTTAACGGATCTATACCTCTAGCCTCTTCCCTTTGTTAGAGATGCTGCTTCAGTCTATTACTCAATGGCCTATGGCTTCTAGAGTAGAGAGTATTCCTAGAGCCTTTCCAGATAAAGTCCTTGTATTCTATCCAGGTTTAAGCTATACATACAGTTTTTTATGATGATATTGATAGTTGTTTTCTAATATACATGATTTTTTTCATTGATTTATTTGATTTGTTATGGACTTCTGGTTGAGTTTACAGTCAGATGACTGCCAAGTGTTAATTAGTTTCTATCATTATATGAAGCATTCTCTGTTAAACTTAGACAACTGATTTTCTCCTTGTGAATTTCTAGATAATAGTAATTAAATGCTTGTTGTGCAGTCTCAAGGATCTACACCAAAAGTGCACAAAGGAGATGGACGATTACGTTGGTTGCATGTACTACCATACAAATGAATTTGACTTGTGCCGCAAAGAGCAGGAAGCATTTGAGAAAAAATGTTCTTTGGAATGAAATCAGCACACTGCTCTTGTTCAAAATAATATCACAGGCAATTTGGAGTTGAGCAAATGCGCCTGTTTCACAAATTCATTTGATCTTTTGTCTGTTTGTATGAATCTTAGCCATCGACTATGTTGGTCATCTATATGCTTCTGGAGAAATGCTTCATGCAGGACAAAACAATCCTCTTCAAACATAATAACTGAGTAGAGATTTTGAAGTTGGAACATGCTTGCAATTTAATTGTGTTCAAAATGCACATTTTTATTGTGCTGTTAGATAAATTGGTGTCATCCCAAACTATAGCTATGATGACCTTGTTGGTTTTTGCTAACTGATTTAAACACAAGAAACACTCCATATTGATTTTTTCTATTGCATCTTTGAGAACCATAATCAAACTTGAGCAAAGAAGACTCTAGCTTCACCAAGATTAGGAAATATTATTGCAGAAATTCAAATTTACAGAGATTAACACTAGCAGTACTAGGTCCTCCACTGTTGGTTACTTTGGCCATTTTAGCGACAAGGGAAGCCGATTCAGGGATTTAAACCCTGGTGTTGCCATTTGAGTGTGTCTTGTGGTGTTTATATGTCATTTCGACTAAGATGACAAGAACAACTAGTAGTAGCTAGCTAGTAAAATTTATTTTTAGCTCCTTCTTATAAGTCAGGAAGCGTCCAAGTTAAATATGATACAAACAAAAACAATGATGAGAATGAACAAATAAACATTCAAAACGACGTGAAGATACAATGATATGAAGCAACGAACGAGGAATCAAAACACGACCATTCGTCAAGGTTTAATTTCAAGTTTTGTAAAAAAACGAGTTTTAAAAAACTTGGGTGCTTATATAGGCTCAGAGTTAAAAATCAATATATATCCTGTTAGTCTAAATCAAAAATTAGCAGTTAGATTTAGAGATCAAGGTGACTTTTAAGTAGCATGTCTAAATAATTTTTGCCCCTTCGAGAACATCCGATAAAATTGGAACGATATAGAGACAAAAGATTGTTAGACTTGTTTACAAGCCAAATTTTAAATAAAAAATGTTTACAAGCCAAATTTAAAATTGTACCCTGTATTTATACATAACGTCCCTGAATTAATCTTTTAATTTTAAATTAGTGGTAAAATAATAAAATGGTATAAACTATATCACAAATGGTTTCGTGGTGTAGTTGGTTATCACGTCAGTCTAACACACTGAAGGTCCCCAGTTCGAGCCTGGGCGAAGCCATTTCCATTTTTTTTTTCTTTTTCATTTTTCATTTTTCTTTTGATAGGCCAAAATCTGTGCACATTGGTTGGTTTTCACATAAACAAACCTAAAATGCAACTTAGAAAATTTGATTCATATATTCTTCACCAACACATATTGATAATGTGTTAGACCTTTGCACACAAAACTGATCTCAGTTTGCAGATAGGTTAACGAAGTTCATTCATATATGAAGACCTAACATGTTTCAACAAATTAAACACAACTACTTAGAAAGAAAGATAGCTACACTCATTCATGGTGTCAGTGATGGTGGTACTAGTACCATCCGTGTCACCGCTGCTAACACTTTTCTCATTACAATCAACAAAGGGCGCACTTTCTTGAACCGACATTGAAAGCTTAGTGCTCGGAGACCAACAATTCGCTTTCTGGATGTCGATTGGAGCCGAAGGGTCGGGCAACTGAGCAATGGTAACAGCTGAACTAATATCAGTAGTTTTAGGAATAACAGTGGTGGCAGGAGGAGGAGATTCGAGGTTTGTAAAACGCCTTTTAGCACCTCTATGCATATGTGTTGCACAATACTTCTGACCTGGAAGAACCGCACTCTTGCATCGCCACTTCTTACCATCTGTTCTTCGGCATCTACCGGGTTCAGGTTCTAATATATTGTTTCTGTTGTTGAGGTATGAATCATTGCAACCAGAAACTGAAATGACAGCAGAAAATAAGCAAGAAAGGTCATATTAGATTTGTCATGAAAAGTTGACCCTAAAATACAATATTGACATGCAAATAAGAGATTCCTAAACAATACTACCTCTGTCGCTATATATAAGCTTCCTTTGGAAACAATTTTGTCCCTGAATATAAATCTCATTTTAAATTACTATATGCAATTATTTTAATTTTTCAAATGTATCATTATTGATACTAGTAATTTGTCATTGGAGATGAGAAGTCAAAGTTAAACAAATACACACACAATGACATCACCCTCATCTACCCTCAATGCTAGGCCGACCACTTAGATGCCTCTGCCTCCCCACTACCCTAGCCTTTTTATGAACGGCTTGTCTAAGGTAAACAAACTCACACTTTGTCACGCCTATGCAATCATCTAATCCCATGAATAAAAACACCCAAATTTGTTACAACTTGCAACAAGTTTTACCTGGAAGAACACTCTTTGGGGAAAAGCCTATTCCAGTAGAGATGCCAATACTTTCACAAGATATGCTTCCTTTCCGACCACTTTTAATACCCACGTTGTCGGTGATACACCTCTTGATCTGCTCATCTTGCTTGCATACGTTAGGACAAACTCTGTTATCCAAAGAAACGGATGTCGTGCTTCCCGAAGTTGTCACTGCAGTGGCACCATAATCTATGACATGTCTCGACCGATCACAAACAGAAGAAGTATCTACAACGCAGAAGGTCCTCGGATTGTATGAGAATGTGCCATTGTGATGAATAATCAAAGGGTTTGGATTTGAAACTGAAGATTTAATGTTTGGGACTAGTTTTGCATGTGACTTGCCACCACCACTAGGATTTGTTTTCAAAGGAGAGTTAAGTTGAGATGTTTCCACAAGCTTTCTTGAACGATTTCGACCTCTGTGCATGTGACGTTCACAATACTTCTGATTAGGTACTGTGTCCTTGCCGCACCTCCATTTCTTTCCGTCAGTTCTTCTACACCTATGTGGTTCTTGATCCACCATAGTCACATAATCAGACCCACGACGACTGTACTCTGAAATCGAAAGAAATGAACCGATAAAAAGGGAAAAGAGAAACAGTTTTCATAAACAATAAACAATAGATGTTTTCAGCATCAACATATTTGAGATGGACCAGGACCAATAAAAAATTAAAATTCATTAGTAAATCCTCTAAGCATCCACTAAACACAATTAACTGTGGTTTGTCAAAATTCATGGTTAATTACATTCAATGGATGGCTAACAGATGTAACGTCACAATTCGTTAATCATCCACTAAACACAATTAACAGTGATTTGTCAAAGTACACAAAGGGGCAATTGAACTACTACTCATTTTGTTCCTTTTTAACAGTCATTATAAGGTTGTTTACACAAACTAATCTATTAATTTTTGCTGCTTTCCATTAACAATTTCATCTATTTCCTACACTACCTGTAATAATTTGTCATCTAACTCACTTATTTTTCTCTCCGTCTCAACAATATATAAGAGGGATACAACAGCAACCATTAAGCCTTACACCGCTAAGTGGGACTGGGATCGGTTACAAGATCAAATTACGTCATAATGTTCTATAATGAACCATATTTTGATTAAATAATATTTAATGCTACTTTGAAATTTGAAAACGACAATTATAAAAGAACCAAATTTTTGAACAAAATAAACGACACTTAAAAAGGAGTCCTTTTATTGAGGGAAATGTTGCCATAAGTGGTAAGTATCTATAAAAATGTGTGTATTCAATGCATTACAAATCAAAATATTTACTCCCTCCGTCCTTTAATAGATGACCTAGTTGATAATATACATTATTGACTTGACATATTTTGACCATATTTTTCTACTAATTCACAAAGATAAATAATATCATGTAAGATGTTGTTGGATTCGTCTCGATGAATATTTTTAAAATATTAAATTTTTATAATTTTTTTTAGTAGAGAATTGAAGATATCAAAGATAAAACATATGCATTGGTACGTGTGTCAGAGTCAACTAGGTCATTTATTGAGGGACAGAGGGAGTAACATTTTTAAGTAATTGTTTAATTTGAAATGCTTAAAAAATGTCTCGGACACACTCGTTTGCAAGACCTTTTTTGTTAATCACAACTCTCACAAGTTACAACTTAATCAACTCAATCCCAAAATATACTCTTTCTCAACAAAACAAAACAAAAAAGGTGAACATGCATTAACTATTCTCTATAAAATTGAAAAGGGTATGATAAGAAATTTCAACAAACCTGACATATTACTTGGAAATTGCAAAAGGTAATAAGGAAGAGGAAGATTATAAGCAAAATGATTAAAAATAAAAACTTGATGATCAAGTTCACGCCTTTGAGCTTCTGTGATCAAAGGCTTGTTTTCTATATCTTCCTTCACTCCAACAACAACCCTTTTCTCTTCATCAACTTCACCATTCTCAATCTTCATCTGGGGTCCACCACCTATATAAAAAGACACAAAATTTAAGCAAAACAAAAACAAAAGTTGAAAGAAAAACATGTGATGAGAGAAAAAGAGAAGAGAGTGGAATGAAACCAGTTGTGCTGTTGTGTGAAGAGGGAACAAGTTGAAGAGGTTTAGCTTCCATTGTCAACATATGCATGAGCTTTTTCTTTTTGATACTGATGATGATGATCACTTTTGAATGAAAAGTAAAATGAACTATGTAGAAAAAGGAGTTAGGATTGAAATGAAAAGGTTCAGAAGTGAATTAGTAGAGATAGAGAGAGAGAAGATGTGAAGGTGAAGGAAAGGCAGTAAAGAGATGTCAGAGATTTTTCTGACAAAGGTTATTTACGTTTCAAGACTTTGTTGCAGGAGTGACCAGACAAACATATCTACATACAAACACCGAGGAAGCTTACGTGTACCGTATAGTATTTGGTTTCTAAATAAAAATCAAAATCGTTTTTATTTTCGTTTATAAGACCTATTTTAAAAGAAAAAAAAAAAATTCTTAGATTATTGTTTAGGAAGTACTTACCCTCTCATCATATCAACCAATCAAAAGGTAATATACATTGATAAAATTAAATGTCATAAATGAGTCAATTTTTTCTAAAAAAAAATCAATTATAATCATTAGGTAACTTTTAATTTTTATTTAATCATAGACATGATTACATTAGAGATCTTTTATCTTATTTATTTGTAACACTTTGGTCCTTTATCTTTATTTTTTTCCGTTTAGATCTTTTATCTCTTATAAAAGCACATATACATCATTTTTCTCATTCTTTTTTTAAAATTCATAATTTTATTTTTTAAAATATATTTTTATTAAAAATGAAAAAAATTCAGAAATATGATGAAGATGTCTATCATCTTCATCTTATTCCTTTGAATCTTCATCATCTTCATTGAATCAAAAAAAATTCTACACAAATATTTCTGACAATATCATGAATTAATGTTATATTCACCTCAAATCTTCTTTTAAACACAAAAATCAAAACCCTTTAGAGAAAGAGATTTAGTTTCATTGGAAGAAAAAAAAAAAAAAGATTGTCACACCGTATATTATTATTATTATTATTATTATTATTATTATTATTATTATTATTATTATTATTTTCTAAATCAATATTCAAATCCGGCATAAAAATAACCCCAAAATTGAGAGCAATTTTGCACATCAATTTTGTTGTTTCCAGAACAATCTTAACTTTCGTAAAGCCTAACCCTTCCGCCAGTGACTAAGCCTCCACCATCCGCCTTGCAACATTTGTGAAATTAAGGTTTTGATTTTTGTGTTTAAAAGAAGATTTGAGGTGAATATAACATTAATTCACGATATTTGGAGATATATTTTAGTAGAATTTTTTTTATTTAAAGAAGATGATGAAGATTCAAAGGAAGAAGATGAAGATGATGAACATCTTCATCATATTTCTGCATTTTTTTTCATTTTTAATAAAAAAAAGAGAAAAAAGATATATATGTGCTTCTAAGAGAGATAAATGACCTAAACGGAAAAAAATAAAGATAAAGGACCAAAGTGTAACAAATAAATAAGATAAAGGACTCATAATGTAATCTTGCCTTAATTATATTTAGGTGTTCAATCTTAATTAACTTACACTACAGGACTGACTTAGAACAATTAAAATTTCACATCAAATTTCTTTCATCTGGATGTCCTTAAATTTATCAGTTATATTCATAAAATTTATTCTTCCCATTTTGATTGTTCAATTTTTTCGTTTCCAACTGCCGCATTTTTTAATTGTCGTGAGAATCGTCGTCGTTCGTTTGATTCCAAATATCGTGAGAATTGTCGTTATTTCCAGTACCACGTCAGGTATGGTGACTTGATTTTTCTTTTTGATTTGATATTTCTTGGTTGTGAGGTAGTTAATTATAATAATTGAGTAAGTCATGTGTTGTACTTTAAGGGCTGCTTGCAGGTGTTGCCGCTTTGATTTTGTGGAAGTCTGCTAGCATTTTTTTGGTTGCTGCTGAAATTGTTATGTGATGAGGCTTTTGTTCTTTTGTTTGGACTTAAAGGCTTTGGCTGATAGTGAGGCAGGTCTATGCGTGTTAGCAGATTTTATTAGGTTGGTTGCTTAAATGAAAAAAATAAGTTACGATACCCGACGCAGTTCTAGAAACAACGACAATTCTCACTATAATTGAAAACTGCGGCAGATTGGAACGACAAAATTGAACAATCAAAATGGGAAGAAGAATGAAAAAGAAACAAGAATTGATCAATAAGGAAGAATAAATTTGAATGAATGAAATGTTTTTGTTCTCACGTTCGGGGTTCTGGAATAGAAGAAATTTTATGAATGTAAGTGATGAATTTAAGTACATCCAGATGAAAGAAATTTGATGTAAAATTTTATTTGTTATAAGTCTTGTGGTGTAAATTAATTAAGATTGAACACCTTAATATAAAAAAAAAAATCATTTGATGTTTCAAAATAAAAATTAAAAGTATTAAAAGTTACCTTATGATTAAGGTTAACTCTTCTTAAAAAAAAAATAATAATAATAAGATTAACTCTTTTATTTTTAGAAAAAATCTATTCATTTATTGGACATTTAATGTTACCTATGTATATTATATTTTGATTGGTTGATATCATGAGAGGGTAACGTAGGCCTCACCAGAAAAAAAAAATTGTCCCTTTTTATAAGACCTTTTTGATATTTTTAAGTCCATTAATTATTTCTTTATCAACATATCCTTATTTATTTTGCATCTTTTTTTCAATCAAAAATAAATATTATGTTGAAAACATAAATTATCTCTCTCTTAAAGATAAAATTGTAAAAACAATAGTAATTGTATACTTTTTTTTTCTTCCAAAAAAGTAGCTAGCAAAACACTAGACTACCGAAAATATAGATATAAGAGGAAGAGAAAAATACAAAGAAAGGGTGGGGGGCCAACCCAAACCCTCCTTAATGAGTAACAAACCTAAAGTTAGGCATCCCTAACTTGTTTTGAGATACAAAAGCGCTAATGCTGCTAGGGAGCTGCATCCATATGTAAGGAACATTACAAGTTAAACCCATGTTTGCCAAGTGATCAGCACATTGGTTACCCTCCCTAAAAATATGTGATTCAATGAAGTTCATGTTGCTCACAATGTTCAAGCAGTTATCTCATCTATTCCTTAACCTCCAAGGAACTATGGCTTTGTTTTGCCAAAGATTGAATCAAGTTCTAGCCAAAGATTGAACCAATTAAATTGTTTTGCTAATTCAATCACTCTCAAAGCACCTGATAATTCAGCATAATAAGCATCTTCTTGACCAGTATTCTCAGCAAAACAAAGAAGAAAATCTGAATTATGGTTTCTAAAGATACCACCACAGCCGGAGGAGAGAGAGGTTGAGGACCCATCAGAATTGCACTTTATCCAGTTTAGAGGGGCCCTAGGAGGATGCAAAGTGATGTTGAATTTTTTTATGATAGTAAAATCATACATGCAGGAAGAGGACATTTCTTAATGGTGGACCACATTTCTTCTTTAGATTGAAACTAAAGAGGACAGTTTAAACAAGTAGCAAACCACCTCCAAATATTAACTGCATACTAACATTGAAAAAATATATGAAAATTGGATTCTTCTTGAGCCAAGCATAAAGAGCACACTGAAGGAAGATGACATCCTCGGGAGGCTAAGACTTCATCAGTAGGTAATTTATCTAGCATCATTCACCAAACAAGCAGAGATTTGGAAGGGGAGATATCCTTTGACCAAATGAGTTTTGCCCACTTAATCTTGAGAAAGTGATGTTTTTTAAAAGCATATGCATCTTTCTGAGTTAGGTCACCTTTAGAGGAATGATTCCAAACTAGCGTGTCTCTCTGATCACTAGAAGGAAGGGTAATCCGAGAGACCAACGATCTCAGATTAGGGAAGTTTTGATTCAATTCTTCTGAAATGTTCCAATTGTGATTGTTGATATAGTTCTCCAACTTCTTAGGTAACAGCTGAAGCATATGATAATGCACGTTGTAAGTTTGAGGAAGAACCTGTCCAGACCAAGAGTCTGACCAAAAATTTATTTGTTTCCCATTACCAACTATCCAAGAGCTGTTGTTCATGATAACTTGAAATTCACCTTTAACTCCACTCCATATAGATGAGAAGATGTGATGATTAATGCATTTATGGTCTCTTAAAACTCTGTTTCTAATTATGATTGCCCATTGCTCATCTGACTGGAGTAAGTTCCAACACATTTTCAGGTTAGTAGCTTCATTCAAACATATGAGAGATTTGAGCCCTAGTCCACCCTCTTCAAAGTCTGTGCATATTTTCTTCCAAGCTACCGTTACCATTTTCCTCTTTGTGATATCACCACTCCATATGAAGTTTTTTTCTCCATATCTCTAAGAATTTTAATTGGCCAGGAATAAATAGACATTGTATGAACAAGCATTCCTTGGACCACCGATTTTACAAGTTGAATTCTTCCGACAATAGAGAGTAGTGAAGCTTTCCATTTTGCAAGTTTGGCCTTCACCTTGTCGGCTATAGGTTGGAAGTGTATGCATTTAGATTTACCCTTAAAGATGGGAGCCCCAAGATAAGTAAAAGGGAGTGAACCTACAGAAAAACCAAGCAAGTTGACAATATAATTAATTCTCGAATCTGTAATGCCACCAGCAAAAATAAAAGATTTTCTCAGATTACATGCAGTATATCTGGTGAATAGTAATTATATATAAATTTAATACTACAACCAAGTTTCCTAAACTCCGTAATTTTTGCAAAAGGCTCATATAATTAGAGACAGATGTAGTATAAGCCAAAAAAAAACTCATTTTCTTTGTCCCAAAATATAAGCAAAAAAGATAAACTTTTATCCTAATTAATCTTGTTTTTAAAAAAAATCTCTTTTTCAAGAAAAACTTTTGTTTATTCTCATAAAATTAAATGCAAATTACATTCAATTTTTTCTCTCTTTCATTTTTCCCACAACCAACAGCCAATGAAAATTGTTTTTACATCTTCCTATGAAACTTTTTTCAACGAAAACACAAAAAATTATACTTCAAATTCTTACTCCCTCCGTCCCAAATTATAAGAAGAAAAAAAATCACACTTATTAAGAAAACTAAAACATAAGAATTTGGAGTATAGTTTTTTGTGTTTTCTTTGAAAAAAAGTTTTATAGGAAGATGTAAAAACAATTTTCATTAGTTATTGGTTATGGAAAAATGAAAGAGAGAGAGAGAGAGAGAGAGAGAAAATTGAATGTAATTTGCATTTAATTTTATGAAAATAAACAAAAGTTTTTCTTGGAAAAAATATTTTTTTTAAAAAAAATATTAAATAGGATAAAAGTTTGTCTTTTTTGCTTATATTTTGAGACAAAGAAAATGAGTTTTTTTTTTTGCTTATATTATGGGACGGATGGAGTATGTTTTAGTTTTCTTAATAAGTGTGATTTTTTTTTTTGCTTATAATTTGGGACGGAAGGAGTAGTATTTTTCTCGGTTCTCATAATTGTTTATTTAGTAAATGGTTATTTTGATCTCGAACTTCAATGTCACATAGATTTTTGACTTACGATTAAATATAAAGTAGTGTCTGAACTCTGAATGTGCAGTTTCGTTATCACATTACTTCCTACCGTTAAAATCTTATGTTAACTGAAGAGGTGGCATACATGAGATGTTAGAGAGATTAAAGTGAAAGTAGAAAATTGTCACTTTGATCCCTTAATCGAAAATCAATATTTCCAAATTGAATGTTGGATGGGAGAATGTTCAAAATGTAATGTTATGAGGGAATTCAAATACTTTGAGGTGAATTCCATTGTTTGGATAATAATTTGAAGAATTTTCAAAATGATGAGAATTTATGAAGTATTTTGTTCAAGTTCAATTTAGAGAATTTCAAATGACACCTAAAAGGTAAGAATTTCAAAATTCATCATTGTTATAATCTTTCAAAATTTGCATTTTGGTCCTCATTTTATCAAAATTTTCAATTTGACCCCAATAAATTTTCAAAAAATTATAAATTGACCCTTCAAATTTTTCAAAAATTATAAATTGTCACCTCAAAATTTTTGAAATTTAAAAATTGACCCCTAATTTCAATTTTTAAATTTGGCCAAAAAAAATTTAAAATTTATAAAAGTTTCTCAAAAATGATGACATTGAAATTTTTATTACTCCACCCAAACAAAAATATTGAGAAATAAAAGGAATTTAATTAAATCATTTAAATTGCCTAGAATTTTAAATTCTTTAAATTTTCCCAATTACCTCACCCAAACACACTTGGATAGAGAATTTTAATGAGGGAATGTAATTTTTTGGAGTATTTAAATTGACTTGGCCCATATTCCATTGTTTGGAAAAATATTTAAGTCATTTTTAAAATTCAACAGATTTAGATAAGAATCTCTCTTGCAAAATTTGAAGAGTTTAAAATAACACCTAAGTTATAAAATTTGTAAAATTCTCTCTCATTTCATATCACACGCCTTTCACTCTCTTCTCTCGCGATGCTCACTCTCTTCTCTCGCGACTCTCACTCTCTTCTCCTCAACGTGCCTCTTTCCTCTTCTTTAGACTTCTTCTTCTTCTTCTTCTTCTTCTTAATCTAATTTAAGACATTATAATTGATGATTTTCACTTTGTAAACTATTAGAACTTGTTGATTAAGAGTTTTTTTGGATTTTAAGTTGTAAGAATTGACTTATTTCACTGTGTAAGCTTGTGGTTTGTGTTTGATTGACTCTTTGTTAATGAGTAGATATTGCTCTTGTTTTTTGATAGGCTAGTACCATATTAAAACAATAAAAAAGATATAACTTGTAATTGACCAAATAAAACACATGGTAGACGATGATGACGAAGAAATAAAAATCATCTTCAACGTGTTGCACATCGAAGTGTTCCCTGAAAGTGGAGAGATTGCAGGTCTATATTTAATAAAGATTAAAAGAAATAAAAATAATAAACTGAACAAACAAATAAATGAAAAGTATGAAATCATAAGTGAAATTGTATATACCTGTGACATCCATTTGTCTAACTTGAATCTATGCAAAAAGTGATTAAGGAGCAACTGCAGTAGCCAGCGGTGCTTGGGAGTTAGAAAATGTTTGTGCACATACTTGTAGCAGCTATGATAAGCGTATTGTGGATTTACAAAATAGGGTTAGAAATGTTGTATATATAACAAATTGAGGCAGTGCTGGGATTTAGAAAAATAGGGTTTAGGTGGCCATTTTTAATCGGCATTTTATTTTAAATGGTGTTTATGCTGCTATTGGTTTGTGCTCTGCTGTCTTTTTGGTCTTGAGATCTTCCTAGGGTTTTGGCTTCTGATGCTATTGTTTTTCAGGTTTACAGCTTATTGTTTCTTTGGATCTATAGTAACTAAAATGCACCACTCTATATTTTAGGTTGTGAGTAAGGATATGCAAAAACATTGCGACAACTTAAAATCCAAATAAGAGCATATTTTTAAAAATTAATTCTATAAAAAAATCATAAAAATAAAATAAAACACCATTTAAAAATGGCCACCTAAACCCTATTTTCCTAAATCCCAGCACCGCCTCAATTTGCTATATATACAAACATTTTTAACCCTATTTTATAAATCCACAATACGTTGTCATAGTTGTTATGTGCATAAACATTTTCTAAATCCCGTACAACGCAAGCTACTGCAGCTGCTCCTTAATCACTTTTTGCATAAATTCAAGTTAGACAAATGGATGTCACAGGTATATACAATTTCACTTATGATTCCATACTTTTCATTTGTTTATTTGTTGAGTTTGTTATTTTTATTTCTTTTAATCTTTATTAAATATAGATCTACCATCTCTCCACTTTCAGGCAACACTTGGATGCGCAACATGTTGAAGATGATTTTTATTTCTTCGTCATCATCGTCTACCATGTGTTTTATTTGGTCAATTACAAGTTATATCTTTTTTATTGTTTTAGTATGGTACTAGCCTATAAAAAAAAACAAGAGCAATATCTACTCATTAACAAAAAGTCAATCAAACGCAAACCACAAGCTTACACACAGAAATAAGTCAATTCTAACAACTTAAAATCCAAAAAACACCGAATCAACAAGTTCTAACAGTTTACACAGTGAAATTCATCAATTATAATAGCTTAAATCAGAATAATTGTGAAATAAGTCAATTCTAACAACTTAAAATCCAAAAAACTCTGAAATCAACAAGTACTAACAGCTTATACAATGAAATTCATCAATTATAATGGCTTAAATCAGAAACAGTGAAATAAGTCAATTCTAACAACTTAAAATCAAAAAAAATCTAAAATCAACAAGTACTAACAGCTTACAGAGTGAAATTCATCAATTCTAATGGCTTAAATCAGAAAAACAATGAAATAAGTCAATTCTAACAACTTAAAATCCAAAAACTCTGAAATCAACAAATTCTATTGAGATCTATCAATTATAAGCAAAAAAACATAGATACCTGAGCTAAAATCTGAGAAGAAGAAGAAGAAATCTGAAGAAGAATATGACGAGTAGAGAGAGAACTGTGACGACGGAGAGGAGAGAGGCACATCGAGGAGAAGAAGCACCACCGCGGTGAGGAGAGAGGCACATCGAGGAGAATAGAGTGAGAGTCGCGAGAGAAGAGAGTGAGAATCGCGAGAGAAGAGAGTGAAAGGCTTGTGATATGAAATGACAGAGAATTTTACAATTTACTCTTGTTTTTAATATAATTGATATTGATTGAAGTTAAAATTGGATTTTTAGTTTTTGATTTTGAATAAATTTTTATATACAAATGTACAATTCAATCCATTTTTATTAAACACAAATTATTTTATATTTAATTCATGTTTAAGCAGAATCAATTTTTTTTTTAAGTCAAGTAGTCTAGTGGCTAGATTCACACACATTATGTGTGAAGAAGTGTGAAATTTGGGGTTCGAACTTCGGTTCTGCACAAATTATCACTGGTAGCTACCAACTGAGTTACACTTACGGGGAAGAAGTAGAATCAATTTTTTATCTATTCAATTTATTTAAAATCAATTCTGTTAATCCTACACTACTTTAATTGGCCTTGTTCAACATTTTAGGCGTCTTATTACCAACTCCTTTTTCCTTTGTTTCTTGGTCGGAGTAAAACTTCAATTTGTAACATGATAATTACATAAATACAACTTAAATGATATTTTATTTTGTTTTAAATATAAGTTAACATTGCTTTAAGTAAGGTGATGTATTCGATCCAAAATTTAAATCATGTGTATCAACTTTGTTTTATCAATTTGTTGTTTACATTTGAAATTGGAAGAAGTATAACGCAGTAGAAATATTTGATATATTGAGACCAGAATTTGAATCTTTAATTTCGATATTTCTCTACACTTAAGTGTGTGTGTGAGAGTGAGGGAATTGGATCTCACGTTGTAACTATGTTAACACAATAATAACTACAGACCGTATGATATGAAATTAAGGGTTGGAATCAAAACTGTGTGAAACTGACTGTATAAATATAAAACGTTAGATCACATTTATGTGGCCGAGATTTCATACTGCGTGAAAACTGCATGGAGCTGTAACAACATGCAATCCAGGTCCGTGTGTGAGAGATAGGGAGAGAGAGTTTTGCTCTCAAGTCCTACAAAGAATTATGGTTTGGCATAAATATTGCTTTGGTCTCTCAAGTTTTATAATTGTGTGATTTTGGTCCCTTAAGTTTCAATTGCTATATTTTAACCCTCAAATTTATCCTATTTTGTACTTGGTAGTCCTTGCATATTTTGACTAAAAATCGGTCACATGACTAATTTTAATGATGTGGCAATGTTATGTGTTTGCCAATATAAAAATTAGAATTATTTTTTTAAAAAAAGGGAAATTTTTAGGTATCTTAGAGTTTCGTTGAGTACGGATATCATTTAAGCAACATTTGTTTATTAATTTATTTTAAAATAAATTAATTAAAAATATGACTTGACATTGATTGATTGGGTGATGGATACATATACAATCAAACTACACTAATACCATTTTGTTCAACAAAAAAAATAAGAAGAAGGAAATCCTGCGAGGCTCCACCTCATCTAACTCTCGTTCATCTTTCTCTTTCCACTCCCACATAAAACATAATTTATTTTTGTGAGACATAAAGTACCCCTTGATAAATTGGGGATAGTTTACCCCTAGTGACAAGTAGGGTTCAATTCTGGAATGAAAGAGATAGAAATCACATATTGAATTAAGTAGATGAAGAAATTTGATGTTTTTGAGATGAAATGGTAATTGGTCGTAAGAAAAAACCTTTGATGAACGTAATTCTTCTAACCCAGAAAAAAAAAATAGACGCATTAAATATTAATATATGTTTGATGAAACCTCACAAATTGCAAGTACGAATTCACACAGTATAATAAAATGTTTTGGTGGTAACTACCAAGTATGAATTGAATGATGCATGTGAGTTTTTTTATATTGAGATATGAATGTAATTGAGTTTAGGTGTGGAATCAAATTTATTAACCAAGCCATTTATTAAAAAAAATTGTGGTGGTACGGGATGAATCTTCTTTTATGTTAGTGTTGTTATGAGATCAATTCATTAACTTAGAAGCACGCAATGATTCAACTAGGAAGCACATGATGAATGTGTTATGTTACACAACAATGCCTAATATAATCCAGCAACAATTCATTTGAAAGGAAAACTTAGAGCTGCGATGTTCAACTTAATACATTTAGAGTCGTTGATTCAACTTCATTGTTTGAAGTCTTTGCACTCTTGTAGGATGATTGTTGTTTTTGAATTTCCAAACGTTGTATTTGAATTTTCAAAATTCCTTTTTTAAAAATAATATCTATCGAAGTTGTTATTAGGTTGAGTCACGATCATGTCGTTCTTTTGAGACGTTTTGTGGCAGTGTCCAAAGTTGCGTAAGGTACACTATCAACCACACAGGGTAAAACACCGCTTTCGTGAAAAAGATTTTTTTGTTTTTTTGTTTTTTCCTTTATCATTTAAAAAGTGTAACAAATTAGATGAGTATATTTATACTTAATTTTTCATCATTTCAATTATACCCTCAAACAACTTTTTCTATAATAAAATTGTTGTTCGTGTAATTAAAAAAAGAATTTAGATTATATGTATTTTTTGTTATATTGTATTATTGTCGGCGCTGGTGAAAGAGATAATTATGGTTAGTTTGATTTTTTATACCTTGAAAGCAACAAACATTTATATATTTTTTTTTAGTTTTAATCAAAATCAAAATTTCATTAAAAAACACCGTTAATAATTTTCAAACGTTAACGCAATAAAAAGAGCGGAAAGACGGACACGTGAGTATCCATCTTTTCACTAGTTATTATAAATGAAATGCTATAAGCACTTTTATTTATAAAAAAAATCCACTTATTAAAAATGTTATTTATTCTAAGTTGATTGTTTTGATTTGTATTTTAAAGTTAAAAGTTAATGATTTCATATTTAATAGTTTAAATATTGTTTTACTTTGCCTCGTATTATTAAAAGGAAAATCTTAGAAAAATTTGACTGCATACATTTTTTAAAGGTCTTCTTTTTCTAGTCTCGTTTCTCTACTCTTTCTATCATTTTCTTCTTCAGAATTAATATAATTTGATCATTTCACTTTTTTCTCTTAAAATAAATAATAGTATAGTTCTTTATAAGAAAATTTATGTATTGAATATCTTTTTAAGAAGATTCATTATCTAATATATAAACTTTTTTTTGTTGGATAAATGTATACATCTTTATTTTCTCAGTCAAAAAAACAAATACTTCCTTTATTTTATCGACCTTTAGCATATACATAAACCCAAAATCTATGTGCAAATCTATTTTTGAATTGACAATACCACTATTATCCAACAATGGATGGTATCAGTCATTCCAACAACCATGTGAAGATGTCAACAATTTTCTTCCATTTCACATGTGTTATACCCATACATTCTAACCAAACAAATGTTGCCATGCTATCCCCTAACCTAATGAAGAGCATAAAGAAAACCATGAGCAAGGCAATCAAACACAAATGGTTGAAAATGAAGAAGAAAGAGGATGAAAGATGTTTATGGAAGAAGACCATATTGATGGGTGAGAAATGCCAACCAATGCAATTTCCAGGTGCAATTTTTTATGATGACAAGGGGAATAGACTTTTTGAGCCACCACGCTCCAAAACAAATAGACCTTAAAAATTCTTTTGGTCAATCCAAATGAGGCAAAATATATTTGTAGTCCATGCACTCAACTAAAATTGTAAATCTAATAATACTTGTGTTGCAAACTTGCAGTCTTGTAGATTATAGAACTTCATGAATAAAATTATACTCCTTATGTTCATTTCTAATTGTCTCGTTTGAGATGTTTTTAATTTTTTTATTTGGCATTTTTAAGTTCAAAATAGTGTTAACTATTATTTTGTAATTTTTTTATAAATCAGGAGCACAATGACATAAAAAAGGAATATAATACATTCCAACTTAGTTGAAATGTCTTGCAGATTTCAGTCTTTGTCAGGTGCTCATATATATTATTAAAAATATAAAAAAAAAAAAAAAATACAAAAAAAATTGGGGGACATAAACATAACCCAGAAAATCCACACAAAGTGTATGTCAACCCAATCAGGGGATACAAAAAATAAAAACAACACTAATGGATGTATAAAGTGCGGTGTATGGACCAACCGTCAACACAGAACGAATCCAATAACCAACAACTTCTTGCAACATCAAACAGGTAGACTGATGAGGATTTTGAAACCAAATTTCGTGAAGGTGAGAGATTCGACCACCAACACGGATACAGAACCCCAATGCCTACAACCCACTGTGCTGCGGCCGTAAGCTTCATGTCCATTTATAGCTAAATCCAACAGAAAGCAACTCAAAATCAATTGAAGGCCAAATTGAGGGATGGTCAATCAACGAATCTGAGCACCACGAGCACCCCCAACACGGTAGCACCCGAACCCATCACTCGCAGAAACAACGGACAACAAGTAAATGACCATTTCTTGCCTAGATAACCTGTTATGATGCATATCCAGTAACTATCTTTTATGAAACGAATCGGAACACTAAATCGAAACCAAAATCAAAGGTGAAAATTTGAAAGAAACCAAGCGAAACCAACCAACCCTTGCGGGTTTTAACAGAACCAGAGATCCTTACGGGTTTTGAACCGAACTGGATAGCGACGGTGGCTTTCCACCGCCGTTGAGAAACCAAAGCAATCAAACCCGGAAAACCAGATCTGATCCAAAACCGAAGTCGAAGCCAACGATCGGAGCTTCCATACACAAATCTGAACCCGGTGAAACCTTCACACTGAGACATAACGGTGAACGGACAAACACCGTTGCGGCCAGTGGCGGAGCTAGGAATTTTATCGAGTCTGGGCAAAATTTTGATCGCAAATTCACATGCGACATAATATATAAATAATCATAAATTGAAATAAAATAGGCTTGTCATTTTGTCGATAAAACTACAATTTGAAATAAGAGAGATGAAACATAACTTGTCAATAGTGTGCTAAATAAAATTAGGAGGTAAATGCCCTTTCCGAGACCTCTTTGCGATGAATGTTGGAATAATACCAACATCATCAAATGACTTGAATATCTCCCGCTCGATGTAACATATCATCAAGTCATTGAACCACACAGCGTTGATCATGTTGGTAACAATTCTTTCTCACGGGCTTATAAGATTATTTTACTAGCTTTTTGACATGGCTTGATAACTGGTGTACTTCCAACTTTTGTTGATGTTGGTAATAGCTTTGGTGCACCCTCTATTATTGAAGATCCACAAATTAGAAGTTAAAATCTAATTTATTATACCCCGTTGTAGAAGTGATTGTAAGTTTTTTTTATGTATAAAGTGATTGTAAGTTTTTTTTATGTATGAAGTGATTGTTACCATAAATTAAATGAGCAATGGAGTATATATATAGATTTTGATTTATGTAAGTATTTATGTGAGTATTAAGTATTGATTTGAGTGAATGGTATAATAGTTCATAGTTAGGGAGAACTATTCTATTTAAGTCACTTCTACAATTTATTCTAAAAATTGATTATAGTAATCGATTTCAAATTTCAATGATATTAATTATAATATTTTATTATATTGATTAAATTAATTTTAGTGGTAATTTTATTAATTATTCATCTCTAGAGTTTATAGTAGAATAGAAAATATAGAAAGAAAAAAAAAATGATAAGTTTTAGTGACAGTCAAACCGTAGGTAGAGATCCATAATGTATTTTAAAATGGTCTCCTTAGAATTACCTACAGAAAACTAAATGTCGAAAACATGTAATGACAACCATTTGGCAATGACAAACAAATTTAGCTACATAAATTTGCCCATAGTGACGGATTTTGGCTGTCACTATAAGTTAAATTTCTTGTAACGATACAAAGAAAGTATCAATTGAGCTCGGGCGTGTGCCCAGGCTAGCTGGGCCCTAAAAACGCCCCTGGCTGCGGCAACATCGATTGTAGGAACTTTCTTTGAGAAACCGACCCTAACTTGGTGTCCTTCCGAAAGCCACCGACTCAATCTACCAGAGTTTTGGAACGGTGACGATGGTGTGGAGGAAAGGGTCCCTCGTCGCACCACCACTCTCACCATCTACATATTTCTCTAAGGTTTGAATTTGGGTGGGAAAAGAGGGTGGAGTCTTATGGTGTTTGAGTTAGAGAGAGAAGGGAGCGTGTTTGAGTTAGAGAGAATTGTCAAAATTATTTCTCGTTGTTTATCATAAAGAGAAAAAATATATGAAATGAGATGATAAATAGTTATCGGTGTTATAGAAGAAAAAAAGAATCAATCCCAATGGGTTGGTATGATGATAGAAATACACGATTTGGGTCATTAGGTTTCAGATTCGAACTCTGATAGTTTCCTTCAAGTAAGATAAATGTAAATCCATTTGCGAGTGCACTTTGAACCCTAAGGTATTCCGTACTTTAAACATGGACACCACCCCCTCCCCTATCCTAGATTTATTTTATAAAAGAAATGTATAATACTCCCTCCGTCCCTAATTATAAGACCCTTTTGAGAATTTTTTTTGTCCCTTTTTATAAGACCCCTTTGTTATTTTCAACTACATTAATTATTTCTTTACATACATGCCCCTATTTATTATACATCTTTTTCTTCAATCAGCAATAAATAGCATATGGAAAACATAAACTAACTCTCTCTCTTAAGGATAAAATTGTAAAAACAATAGTGATTACAAACAACTTTAATACAAATATTCACTTTCTTAATTCCCGTGATTTTAGCAAAAGGGTCTTATAATTAGGGACGGAGGGAGTAGATTTTTTTTAGGCTTAAATATGGAAATGGTCCCTGCAAATATCTGGTGTTTTGGTTTTAGTCCCTCTAAAAATATTTTTTTGGTTTTAGTCCCTGCAAATATAGAATATTTGATTTTGGTCCTTGGTATTTTGTTTTAATCCTTGTAAAATCATTTCATATTGAAATTGGTCCCTATAATATTCATTTTAGTCCTCATTTTGAGGGACTAAAATCAAATATTCTACATATTACAAGGACCAAATCCAATATGAATCAATTTTACAAGGACAAAAACAAAATACCAAGGACCAAAACCAATTTTTTTATATTTGCAGGGACTAAAACCAAAAAAATATTTTTACAGGGATTAAAATCAAAATGTCAGATATTTGTAGGGACTATTTTCATATTTAAGCTTTTTTTTTTTTAATACAAAGTAACAAAATCATATTAGTTTCCTTGTTTTTTTTTTTAATCAATTATAGTTTCATTGTTAGCATAAATAACCTTAAAATGACAATTAAAAAAACAAATTTATTGTCCGTAAGTATGATTCAGATGATAAAAGACTGCAAAGATTTTTTATAAACTCATGTGCGAGTTTAAATCCGCAATTTCCCACTTTCCACTATTTGATATGTTTAAAAAGAAATATGTCAGTGGAAACCATAAATTATAGGCTAAAATATAGTTTTGATCCTTGCAAATATGCCTCGTTTTGGTTTTAGTCCCTGTAATTTTCTTTTGTTGTTTTTGGTCCCTGCAAATATGTTTCGTTTTGATTTTGGTCCCTGACCCCACTTTTGTATTGATTTGCACACGTGGCACATGATGACTGAATCCATTTATTAAGAAAATAGTCCCTACAAAATCTTTTGATTTTTAAAAAGATCCCTGCAAAATATTTTAATTTTGAAAATAGTCCCTGGAGGGACTATTTTTAAAAACAAAATATTTTGCAGGGATCAAAAACAATAATTTTTTTTTACAGGGATTAAAACCAAAACGAGACATATTTGCAGGAACAAAAACCATATTTTAGCCTAAATTATATTATACATTCAATAAATATTCAATTTTAAAGGTAACTTTGATTTTAGAGCTATGCTATATTTCGCCAAAGATATCCACCAGCCCGTAGCCTACAAAAGTGGTCTCATTTCATGGAAAGTAACTTTGATTTCTTTTGAGTGTTTTAGATAATTTATAGGGTTAATTAAGTTTTTAGTCCCTATAAATATTCAGAATTTTGCTTTTAGTCTCTACAAAATAAAATCACACTTTTTAGTCCTTATAAAATTTTCCATCAACATTTTTAGTCCTTATAAAATTTTTCATAAGCATTTTTAGTCCCTATAAAATTTTTCCATCAGCATTTTTAGTCCCTAAAATGCTTAAGGAAAATGTCACAGGGACTAAAAAGTGTGATTTTATTTTGTAGGGACTAAAAACAAAACTGTGAATATTTATAGGGACTAAAAACTTAATTAACCCTAATTTATATATGAAAAATGGAACCATTATGTATAGGTCTTATTTTTCTTTATTAGTTTCAAATGCCAAATATATACTCGCATTTACAATTTCAATGTTTTTATATTTTATAATTTTGCACCTGGACTTTAAATCTGTCAAGAAATAAATCAGATGTAACTAACATATCCCCTACATATCCAACAATTGATATACATTCCTCAACATAATTACAGCAGTCATTACACTTTTCAAGTTCAAATAATAAAGATGTAGGAGATGACATAAAATCAATTAATTGATACAAATGAAAAAAAATTAAAAACTTAGATCATGACAGAGATTTAAAATTCTATTTCAAATCCTTCACCGATTAAAATACAATTGATTCAAAATTACAATTGGTTCTCTTCATTGCAATGATTTAAACTTAATTAAAATTTTGCAAGAGAAATTAGAATCGACATTATAAAATTGGTCACTAATTGATTCCAAAACCTATGTTACACGAAAGCCACTCATGTCTAAATAACAATAATAAACCTTCAACACAACCAACATCAACTAATCTCAAAAGGACCCAAACAAACATTTTTAACCTTCAAAATCACAGTTCCACTTGCCACACATTTCTGCACAATTTCATTAAAAAATACAAAAAATAACTTCAAAATAGAGACAAAAAAAAGTAGTGATTGAAAATTTTATAAGAACTAAAAGTTTGAAGGAAAATTTAGAGGAACAAAAACAAAAAATTGTTATATTTATAGGGACCAAAAACATATTTAACCCTTACAAATATCCCTCTTGTGCAGAAACCTTAAAATTCTTATGTTATATCCCTCTTGTTGTGTGCATAAGAATCTAGCAGCAAACTTTCAAATCAGTCCTTTGGTTAGCGATTTTGCAATTTTCTAACAATAATCAAATTAATGGTAACTAGCAAAACTCTTCTCTTATATTGCATTTCATCATCACTCGTGCGTTAATTAATCTCTTCTAACACACAAAACATACCTTGTTCCATTTCTCATGTTATGTTACACTCACTACCACCACCTTCAAAATTCCTCAATGTCCACAAAACAACGTTACAACGTTCATTCAAAACATGTCTTAAACTTTTCCACTCACTCAAAAAACACGAACACAACCTGTTCGAAAAAATTCCCCAACCAAATGCTTCCTCGATTAACCGCTCCATGCTTAATTTCTTACATAAAAATCTTCCCTTTCAAGCTCTTTCCGTATTCAAGAACCAAACCCAGTTTCCGTTTCTTCAAAATATCGATGAGGTGACACTTGCCTTGTCGTTCAAGGCATGTCGGGGTGAGTTCATATTGGGTGCCCAGATTCATGGATTTGTTGTGGCTACTGGGTTTGTTTCACGTGTTACTGTGTCGAATTCGTTGATGAAAATGTACTGTAAAGCTGGGAGATTTGAACTTGCTTTGTGTGTTTTCGAGGGTTTGAGTTGTCCTGATATTGTTTCGTGGAATACTATTCTTTCTGGGTTTGAGAAGAGTGTTGATGCTTTGAATTTCGCGTGTTTTATGCATTTGAATGGGGTGGTTTTTGATCCTGTGACGTATACCACTGCTCTTTCGTTTTGTTGGGATAGGGATTATTGGGATGATCATGGGTTTTTGTTTGGGTTGCAGTTGCATTCTCTTGTGGTTAAATGTGGATTTGGCTGTGAAGTTTTTATAGGGAATGCGCTTGTGACAATGTATTCGAGGTGGGGGGGATTAGATGAGGCGGGGAGAGTTTTTAATGAAATGACTATAAGAGATTTGGTTTCTTGGAATGCGATGCTTTCTGGGTATGCTCAAGAGGGGGAGTGTTATGGGTTGGAAGCTGTTTTATTGTTTGGCAACATGGTGAGAGAAGGGATGTTGCTTGACCATGTTTCGTTAACGGGTGCGATTTCTGCTTGTGGTTATACCAAAAACTTGGAGTTTGGGAAGCAGATTCATGGTTTGGCTCAAAAATTGGGTTATGGAACACATGTAGCAGTTTGCAATGTTTTGATTTCGACTTATTCAAAATGTAAGGTTCTTAGAGATGCGAAGGCAGTTTTTCAAGACATGAGTGCTCGCAATGTAGTATCTTGGACGACACTGATTTCAATTGACGAAGAGAATGTGGTGTCTCTCTTTAATGCTATGAGAGTTGATGGTGTTTATCCAAATGATGTTACATTTATAGGATTATTGCATGCTATAACAATCAGGAATATGGTGAAAGAAGGTCTAATGGTTCATGGGTTGTGCTTAAAAAGTTGCTTATCATCAGAACAAAATGTCTCCAATAGCCTAATTACCATGTATGCCAAGTTTGAGTCGATTCAAGAATCAAAGAAGATTTTTGAGGAGCTTAACTATCAAGGAACAATATCATGGAATGCATTAATTTCAGGGTATGCTCAAAACGGTTTGTGTAAAGAAGCTTTCCTTACATTTTTATCTGCAATAAAGGAGATAAAACCCAACCAATACACATTTGGTAGTGTATTAAATGCCATTGCTGCAGCTGAAGATATATCTTTGAAACACGGGCAACGTTGCCATTCTCACTTGATCAAACTTGGTTTAAACACTGACCCATTTGTTGCAGGGGCTCTGCTTGACATGTATGGCAAGCGTGGAAACATTAACGAGTCTCAAAGAGTATTCAACGAGACACCTGAAAAAACCCAGTTTTCTTGGACGGGAATGATATCTGCCTACGCCCGCCATGGAGACTACGAGTCAGTGATGAGTTTATACAAGGAAATTGAGAGGGAAGGAAGCAATCTTGATTCCATCACTTTCCTATCTGTTTTAGCTGCATGTTGTAGAAAGGGTATGGTTGATGTAGGCCATATAATATTTGACTCTATGGTGAAGAAACATTCAATTGAACCAACCCCTGAGCATTACTCAATTATGGTAGACATGTTGGGCCGTGTGGGACGGCTAGATGAGGCGGAAGAGTTGATGCATCAGATTCCAGGCGGACCTGGACTGTCAGTGTTGCAAAGCTTGCTTGGGTCTTGTAAATTACATGGGAATGTGGAGATGGCAGAGAGAGTCGTTGATAGTTTAATACAAATGGATCCTGGAAGTTCAGGTCCATATGTGTTGATGGCAAACTTGTATGCCGAGAAAGGGAATTGGGAGAAAGTTGCTGAAGTGAGAAAAGGGATGAGAGGGAGGGGAGTAAAGAAGGAAGTGGGATTCAGTTGGGTGGATGTTGCTAATGTTGATTCCTTGCATTTGCATGGTTTCTCATCTGGTGACAAGTCACACCCAGAGTCTGAGACTATTGATAGAATGGCAGAGTTTTTGGGATTGCAAATGATATTTTCGAAAGAGAGTGGAGGGACAGGAGGTGATTGGCATCGAGAGTTTGAACTAGTGAGCCATGGATAGATAGCTTGACCGTGTTCATTCAAAACGAAACTGATGTGTTGAACTATGTTCAAATTGTTGGTTAAGTGGGAAATTTTAGAGGGAGCGGGGATGGGGACTTTCTTTAAAGAATTCCTTCAAAGTCCTTATCCTTTTCATTTTGGAGTTCCCCCAAATTCAGGGGGTTTGGAAGAAAAACAAAGCAATTTAATTGTGTACACTCATTTCATTCAACTACCAAAGATACAATTTTGCAATTCAGTTCCAGAGTTGTAAACCCCAACTTCTTTCCCAACTCTGTACCCTGTCTTTTTCTCTCTCGATCTCAAAGGGCATTTGTATCTGTAAATTTTTGTTCATCAACACAGATGTTTGTGAATAGCTTGCTTTGATTCAGGTATTTCTTCATTCTAACTTTTTTATTTCATGTCTTCATTATTGTTGAATCTGGTTTATCTATTTGCTTTGAATCATTCCATTCAGGTCTTAAGTTTGTGTTTCTGCTTTGAATCATTCAGTAATCTAGTAATTTTTAAAAGTACTTTTGTTGTTTGTTTGGGTTCATGGTTGATTTGTTGTGAGTTCATGGCTTGTTTCCTTGATTCTTTCCAACTACAGCTCATTTAATTCAGAAATCTTACTTATTGGAATATTTTTATGGTTCAGTTGATTAAATCAATGTATGTCGGACAAAAGTGCAGACATTATCAGTCCTTTCCCCGCTCTTTTGAAAGTAGTAGCTAACAATCTTCTATTGTGATATAAATCATTTGAGGAGAATAATCTGATCTACAAAATTAATTTTTGTTATGGTTATCTTATTGTCTCAACTTCTAGATGATTTGTTGGACAAAATTATATTGGTGATGATATAGACTTTAAAGTAATGGTTCTAATGATACTTGCGTTGAGAGTCCTACATTAGACGTGATATGGCCCGAAAAATGTTTATAAGTTAGAAGCTTCTCTCCCCTTAAAAGTCGGTTTTGTAAGGTTGGGTTAGTCTCAGCTCTCAACTCAAAGTTTAATAGTAATTTATCTCTAAGGTTGATATTTGTTAGGTGGGAAAAGATGTGCAGATTCAGAGCTTATATAGCCTTTTTTTTTGTTTTTTTTTGTTGAAGTTCTTATATAGCATTGTTATTTGAGAAAATAAATGAATAAGTAAAGCAGTCACTGCAGTAAAAAAAAAAAGTAGAGCAGCCACTTTTATGTGTTTCATTATCTTTTGGGGAGATGAAAAATAGGAATGGGGACACCGGAGGGTGATGCTTATTTGAAGGGCTGTCATTCAATATATGTTATATTTGTCCTATGACTCCGACCTGTTTTACTAGGGTGACACTGAAGTTACCAGTATATTTTTCCACCAGTTCATGTTAATCTAAGGAGTTTATTTGGGTTTTAAACTTTTAATATGCTTTGTAATGGTACAGGTTCTGATCATTAGCCATGGACCTTCAGTTTTTGGGGTCAAAAAGCATAACAGAGTAGCAAGATGGAAATGGTAAGGAAGCTATGGAAAATTATCAGAGTCACCAAACAGGGCTAATTTTTCTAAAGGAATGTCAGTGTCACCGTGAGGGGTAACCTCGGCGCAACTGGTAAAGTTGTTGTCATGTGACTGTAAGGTCACGGGTTCAAGTCCTAGAAACAGCCTCTTGTGTAAAAACAGGGTAAGGCTGCGTACAATACACCAAATGGTGGGACCCCTTCCCGGACCCTGCGTATGCGGGAGCTTCAGTGCGCCGGGTTGCCCTTTAATGTCAGTGTCACCATGTAAGTGAACCAGTGTTATCGATGGTGGAAAGCCAAAGGTCTGCCATAAAATGCCATGGCACAGAAATCCTTCACAAATTGCCAATTGGCCATGGCGATTGTTAAAAATGATTTGTTGTTATTTGTTAATAATTCATAAGAGAATGCTGTTTAAGGTTCTAAATTGCCACGATTCCTCTACATCTATATGGAGTCTGATCCTGTGAATTGCTGTGGAAGGTGTGGATATATTTAAGAAAACTGTTTATCTTGATTGTTATATCAATATCAGTGGGCGGCAGAAACTGGAGCGAAATTGCTCTTTGCAGTTTGGAGTGATGAGTGAACATGTTAGGACTAGTACTAGCACTGATATCCTTCTTTCTTGGACAAATGCAAATGTAACTCAATGTCAATGGAGATCATTTATGGTCTCCCCCCTCTTTTCAGTTCATGTATAATGGATGGTATTGGATAATGATTTGCATATTTGATAAATAGTTCATATAGGCTGAAAAAGTAGTCCCTTTTGCGAATAACTTTGCAATTGTAACTTCTATAGAATATTTATATTTCCTACATATTTTTTAACCTCAAATAGAATTATAAATTTATTTTTTTTATGCATACCCAAAGTGACATTGTGATGAAATATAGTTAAGTGCATATATAAAATTCTTCAAATTTTGTGGAAGGTTGTAGTCTTGTAGATATAGCATTGTACTAAGCCTCTATTTGTGTCACTTTTTTTTTTATATCGAGCCTTTGTTTTATTGCCTAAAGCTCCTTCCCCATTTTTTTTTTAATTTCCCTGAAGAGTACTGTCAAACGAAATTAGATTTTCCAATTCTTATTGATGGTTAATAATTAATATGAGAGAAATAGTTCTGACACATGTTGCTAGTTTTGAGGAATTCAATTTTCTTTAAGCAAAATTCTGGGTTCAAGAATTGAGAATGAAAAAATATTTTTTATCAGAGCTTTACCTCATATTGTATGGATTCACTCTTATCAACATCGATTAATTCTGCATTCTATGGTAAAAGTATTGGTTACACAATCGGACAATGAAGTGTAAATCCACCTTCGTTGTCTTCTATCAATGTATATAGCATATATGCATGAGTTAGTTTATATTCAGTTGCTAGAGTTAGTGCTGACATAACATTCAGTTAGGATCGTGCTGACATGCCAGCAATCTGTCACCGTCAATGCCGACATGGTAGTAGTTAATTATAGTCAATTCTGATGTGGTAGCAGTCAGTTAGTCTTCCTTTATGCGGCAATTTGTTAGATCTAGTTCCTTGCATATATTAGCAAGCTCTCTTGTAAATTTAATCAGTTTTTAGAATGCAACTTCATTTCATACTTGGAAAACTCTCTGATCTCTAATTTCATCATGTTATCATTGAGCTCTTGGTTGGATTTTCCTTCTGCAACCTATTCCTCTTGATTGGTTCAGCTATGATGAGCAGCCTCAGGTTGAAGAAATTTGATGCTGACTCCATGTCGGATCCATCAGTTTATCGTTCAATTGTTGGTCCTCTATAGTATGCCACCTTAACAAGACCAGACATCTCATTTAATGTCAACAAAGTTTCCCTGTTCATGGCTAATCCCTTGGAATCTCATTGGAAAGCCATCAAAAGAATTCAGCGATATCTCAAAGGCTTTCTGAGTCTTGGACTACTGCAGCAGCCTGCTATACCTGGTGATCCATTCTCTCTTCGTGAATAATGTATTGGTGAGGATAAATAATGTATTGAGTAGAAAAAGGTGAGACTTGTGTGAAATGAGATTGGAACTAAATTTTGTACAAGCGTATTACCGTAATTAAGGTGCAAACTAACTTGTGTGTATATTGTGCTAATAGCTGAGTTTTTTGTGGCTTAACTTGACCCTAAGTCCCTAACATAGGTTTTATTAAAGATAATAATTTTCTTTTTCAAAAAAGAAAAACAAGAATTATATACATGTAGGATATGATAAACCCTTTGCATTCACATTCACACCTATTAACCCTTTGCACTTGATACTTCACATTAAACATTAATGAGGTGATTATTTCACCAGTATGATTCAACATTGACAGATTATATGCTACGCGATTAATGAATGAACATGATTGAAGATCACACCATAGTTGCGGTGCTATTGCAAAAGCCTCGGCAACTACAATATCGTGGCTGCAATTGCAGATGCCAACCGTAATTTGAAACCATGATATATTTAGACTAAATTCTTTTTCAATAATACATACCACTTCATCGTATTCATCAATAACATGCAACAAGAAATCGAAAACAACAAAGTTATTAAAAGAAAAAGGCTCACTTAGCCTCCCTGCATAATGCCAATCAAAAGAAATCTATGTATTACATCAATGAAACTTCAATAATATTGTAATAGGGTTAATATGTCTTTACCCCTGTATTTTAGGTGAGTTCCGGTTTATCCCCCTGTAAAAAAATTTGTTTAGATTCCAACCTTAACGAATCCTCCATAAATTAGCCATCTTCTTGCTCCTCATCTTGGTTTTGAACAATAAGTTCATAATTACGGTTTTTGTTAATTGGTAAAACCGGAAATGAAAATTTATTTGTTGGTTCAATTAAAAATTCATCAAAACGGCATTTTTGTGGAAAAAAAGTTATGAAATGTTGAACATGCCAACACAAGTTCAACTTGTGCCTTAAATAGGAATTGAGACGACTCAAAATAGCTAGTGAGTCATGATTTTAAAATACTAAATATCCTCTTGATCATATTTCTTAAAGATGCATGTCAAAATTAAACAATTGATTTTCATTTTGAGAGTTATTACCTTTACATACAAAATCTTGTACGTGATGCCACACACTTTGAAATAGATCAAAATAATATTTGATAAAAAAAAAAAAAAGCAACTTTTTAAGTTCCATGGCTAAAATTCAGCTTAATGCATGCATTTAATGTATGTGTTTTGATAATAGTCTATAATTTCTACAAAATATTTTTATTTGTATAACTTTGTGATTAATCTCTCTCCCACATTCTTTCTTTTACATCTTTTCACAGGTTCAACTTCTAAATATACTATAAAATTAAATGAGTTGACATCAATAACGTGATTTTTCCCTAAAAAAAAAGTCTAACGTGAGTTTGGAGTCAAAATCTCAAAATCACGTTAAAAAAATAAATAGACAACGAGGCATATGGGTTCGCGTTTGATTTTGTTCTAAATATATGCAACTTTTATTATAGAATATTCCTTGAGGCGATGAGTTGACTTTTGCCTTAACAAGAGTTTAACACTCTCTCAACTATATGCATTCATAATCTGTCTTGTGTGTGCTGTTTTCTCTTAATACATGGATATGGCTATGGCTTCTTCTTCATCCTTTGATGGCTCTGGTCTGAAAAAATATGATGTTTTTATCAGCTTTCGAGGTGACGACACACGGGCTGGTTTCACAAGCCATCTTCACGCTGCATTGTGCCGAAGCAACTTTCATACATACATAGACTACAGGATCGAAAAAGGAGATGAAGTTTGGGGAGAACTTCAGAAAGCAATCAATGAATCCACTCTTTTTCTTGTCGTGTTCTCAGAGAACTACGCATTTTCAACATGGTGTTTGAACGAACTAGTTCAAATAATGGAGTGTAGCAACAACAATGAAAATGATAACGTTGTTGTTATTCCTGTGTTCTACCATGTTGACCCTTCACATGTTCGGAAGCAGACTGGCAGTTACGGCACTGCTTTGGCAAAACACATTGACCATAAGATGTTGCAAAATTGGAAGAATGCTCTTTTCGAAGCATCTAATTTATCTGGATTCCATTCTACCACATACAGGTTTTCACTACTTTCCAACATAATATTTTCAGTATTGGTTGGCATTCACATGATGTATGTATTAATTATTTTATATTTTTTTTTGTAAATGGTAGGACTGAATCTGACTTGATTGAAGACATTATCAGAGTTGTATTAGGAAAATTAAATCACCGGTACGCAATTGAACTTACATATAGTTTCATACTCGATGAAAATTACTGGAGCATTAAATCTTTAATAAAAATTGATTCATCAGAAGTTCAAATCATTGGAGTTTGGGGAATGGGGGGCACAGGCAAGACAACCCTTGCTGCTGCCATGTTTCAAAGAGTCTCTTCTCACTATGAAGGCCATTGCTTCTTAGAAAATGTGACAGAACAATCAGAAAAGCATGGAATCAATGACACATGCAACAAACTTCTTTCCAAGTTACTAGGGGAAGACCTTGATATTACCACTCTCAAAGTAATACCATCCATGATCAGGAGAAGACTCAAACGCATGAAATCTTTCATTGTACTAGATGACGTACATACCTCGGAACTTCTACAAAACTTGATTGGAGTGGGACATGGTTGGTTAGGAGCTGGTAGCACAGTCATTGTGACGACTAGGGATAAGCATGTGCTGATAAGTGGAGGAATTGAAGAAATTTATGAAGTTAAGAAGATGAACTCCCAAAATTCCCTCCAGCTTTTCTGCTTGAATGCTTTTGACACTGTCTTCCCTAAGGAGGGATTTGTGGAGCTCTCAAAAAGAGCGATTGATTACGCCAAAGGCATCCCTTTAGCTCTGAAAGTTTTGGGATCATCACTTCGTTGCAAAAGTGAAATAGAATGGAATTGTGCACTGTCTAAACTGGAGAAAATTTCCAATGCCGAAATTGATAGGATACTAAGATGGAGTTATAATGAATTGGATGATAAAGAGAAAAATATATTTTTGGACATTGCATGCTTTTTCAAAGGGCGTGAAAGGAATAGCGTGACAAAAATATTAAATGACTGTGGTTTCTTTGCTGATATAGGGATAAGTCATCTTTTAGACAAGGCTCTTATAAGAGTTGACTATAAAAATTTCATACAAATGCATGACTTGATACAGGAAATGGGAAGACAAATTGTTCGTGAAGAATCTCTTAAGAATCCTGGACAACGCAGTAGATTATGTGATCCTAAGGAAGTTTTTGATGTATTGAAAAATAATAGAGTAAGAGAATGATACGCTCACCTGCTTCCTAGGCATATGTTTTTTATACATAAATTGCAAGTTACTACAAAAGTACTAACACTGATTCTTTTTTTCTTTCTCCAGGGATCTGAGATTATTGAAGCCATATTTTTAGATGCTACTGAATATACACATATAAATTTAAACCCTAAAGCATTTGAAAAAATGGTAAATCTAAGGCTACTTGCTTTTCGAGACCACAAGGGAGTCAAATCTGTAAGCCTTCCACATGGTCTTGACTCATTGCCAGAAACTTTGAGATACTTTTTGTGGGATGGATACCCTTGGAAATCTCTGCCGCCAACTTTTTGTGCCGAAATGCTTGTGGAGCTTTCCATGCAAGAAAGCCATGTGGAAAAACTTTGGAATGGAGTACTGGTAAGCACAATCCATATGTTTATGTAATACTAGCATATTATTTATGGTTAATTGCAGTTTTGATCTTCCTATTTTAGCAAAACTGCAAATTCAGTACTCCAATTTTTAATTGTGCACATTTGATTTCCATGTCAAAAATAAAAATAAGAATGTTCAACCCATGATTTTGACCTTCCAATTTTGCAAGTAGGGATTAGTCAAAAGTTATGAATTTGGGGACCAAAATTGTGCAATTAGAAATGGAGTAACAAAATTGCGGTTTTTGCCAAATAGGAGAATAAAAAATGCATTCAAACCTTTAATTTATTTCCCCTTCGCGGTCACATCTCAGCACTGGATCATTTTAACTGTCACTGAAAATGAAACCAACAAGTAAAATCTGTATAATTTAAGAAAATGTACTAACTTTTTTGACCAATGGTATATTGTTACAGGATATGCCAAATTTAGAGGTACTTGATCTCGGTCGCTCCAGAAAGCTGATAGAGTGTCCAAATGTGTCTGGTTCCCCAAATCTAAAATATGTCACACTTGAAGATTGTGAAAGCATGCCTGAAGTCGATTCATCAATTTTCCTTCTGCAAAAGCTTGAAAGATTAAGCGTGTTAGGATGTACGTCGCTTAAGAGCCTTTCCAGTAACACTTGTTCTCCAGCCTTCCGTGAATTGAATGCTATGTTTTGCGACAATCTCAAAGATATCTCAGTCACATTTGCTTCCGTTGATGGTTTGGTTTTGTTTTTGACAGAATGGGATGGGAATGAACTTCCATCATCAATATTGCATAAAAAAAATCTTACAAGGTTAGTCTTTCCTATCAGTGATTGTCTTGTGGATCTTCCTGAAAACTTTTCCGACGAAATTTGGCTTATGAGTCAACGGAGTTGTGAACACGACCCTTTCATAACTTTACATAAAGTACTTCCTAGTCCTGCCTTCCAGAGTGTAAAAAGGTTAATTTTTTCCCATGCTCCTTTGTTGTCTGAAATCCCAAGCAATATCTCGTTACTATCGTCATTAGACTCTTTAACACTGTCTGGTTTAATCATCAGAAGCTTGCCTGAAACCATCAGGTATCTTCCCCAACTGAAACGTCTGGATGTTTTGAACTGTAAAATGCTTCAATCTATTCCACCGCTTTCAAAGCACGTTTGTTTTTTTATGTTATGGAATTGTGAATCGCTTGAGAAAGTGTTGAGTTTGAGTGAACCAGCTGAGAAACCTAGGTGTGGTTTTCTGCTCCTTAACTGCATAAAATTGGATCCACATTCATACCAAACAGTTTTAAACGATGCTATGGAAAGGATTGAACTTGTAGCAAAAGTAGTTTCAGAAAATGCATTTGTATGTGACAGTGCGTGGCACTTCTTACCTGCTATGCCTGGCATGGAAAATTGGTTCCATTACTCTTCTACACAAGTTTCTGTCACTCTTGAGCTTCCTTCTAATTTGTCGGGTTTTGCCTACTACTTGGTTCTTTCTCAAGGCCGTATGGGATATGGTGTAGATTTTGGATGTGAGTGCTTCTTGGACAATAATTCTGGTGAAAAAGTCTATATAACAAGTTTCACAAAAACCAGTTTCATAGGTTTGTTACGTCGTTTCGATCCATTAATCCACATGATGTCGGATCATTTAGTTTTTTGGTATGATGGAGGAAGTTGCAAGCAAATAATGGAAGCATTTGAAGAAATAAAAGCCGATAATGATGTGAACAACACTAGTTACAATCCAAAGCTTACATTTAGATTCTTTATTCATGAAAATATATACGATGAAGTAGTGATAAAAGAGTGTGGGTTTCACTGGATGTATAAGGAAGAAACAGTTCCTTTAACAATTTCTGAATCCCATGATGAAGAAGAAATTGCATCTTCATCGGATTTTCAATCCAATGATCAAGAAGTAATAGTTCCTCCAGAAAATTTTGAATCAGATGATCTAGAAGAAACAATTCCTTCAAGAAACAAATTAAAGCTAGGCATGTTTGGAACTCTGCCATCAAATCTAGAATTAGACGAAACATGTGATTTGAGGTACATAATCTTCCTAGCAGTCATTATACTGATAACTTGGGGAATAAGTTTAGTTTACAGGCTCTGCTCAATTTTATGTTACTGCATAATAATTCTGTTTATGAGCAGATGTTCGCTTGAAGAGCTCATGCATATTGGATTTTTTGGAGATCACATGAACACTTTGTTTGGTTCCACAGAAGAACAAAGCAATTCTGAAGAGGAGAGAAAAAATGTCGAATGAATAGGCACGAGTCTTTTATTAGGTATGCATGACCAAATAAGATCTCAATAAGTTGTTTGTATGTTTGCTTTTACTTCTAGCACCATCATTCACAAATTAATTCTTGCTCACAATTTCTAAAGAACAAGTCTATTATAGGAAATTTCTTTTTCACCCTCATTTAAACTTTCGAGTTTTATTACACACATTTATCAGGGTTTTAGCACTTTTCTCATAAGTTCCTTCTAACATCGTTTATTAACTATATTTAAGATGTTGTTTATCAGAAGATGCATGAGACTGTTGGTGATGGGAAAAAAACTTTCCAAGATTTGTCAAATTTGAAATTGATAATGTCACTTCATTCAAACCTGAACCTCCTAAGTTCAAACAGAAAAGAGTTATGGAAGGATTGCAATTGCAAGGCCTTAGTGTGACAAAGAAGTCTTGGAGACTAAGCAACGAGCAGCATAAATTTCTCGGAGAAATGGCGAACAATTTCTGCTACAAAGGCTCTTAAGTGAGGTGCATCATATACTTCATACTTCAAGCTTCTCAAGAGATAGAACTGATGAATCAACATTGGACAAGCTTTCATAAAGGCTTAGTTCTACAAGTTTAAGATTTGGGGCACAGGACAAAGTTTGACACTCTTTTAGGCTTGTTGATTATGTAACAAAATGTAAATGACAGAAACAGACTGAACAAGTTAGTATTATGCATATATATGAGTTAGTTAAATCAATGTAGTTTTAAACAGACTAATTTCTTCCACAGATTGTGCACTGAACACAATATGGTCTTTATCTCAATTCTCTCTGTTTTCACATAGTTAACAGTTAATCAATTGTTTTCACTTCATTTTTTTTTTTTTATTGAAACACAAACTAACAAATTTTGAATCATAAGAGAAACTTGAATCATGCATACCTATGCTTAAAGAGTAAACCACCAAATTTTGTGATGAAACCACTAAATTAATCCATGTCTTTGTAACTCATTCTCAAACTAGTCTATGACTTTGTTAATATCTCAAAATAGTCTTCGTCTTTGTTCATTTGGTCTCTCCGTTAGTATCCGTTATCTAACACTGCTTAATGTGTTGATGTGGCACGTTAACTCTGTTAGTTCTAGCATTATGTCAAAATAGTCCCTAACTTTATCCACTTAGTGTCAAATTAGTCCATTATTCCATCGTGAACTGTGAGTAATCCCATTATGGCATCGTCTAAATCATGTTGTTATCGATTACATCATTATTGTTTTGTTACTTTATTATCCTTATTTAATTAAGTTTAATGGTAAAATAGTAAATTAATTTTAAAGTCCCTCCCCTCCTCTTGTGAACCAAACACATTTTTAATTAAAATCCCTCTCCTCCCCTCTCCTCTCCTTTTATGAACCAAACATATATTTAATTAAAGGACCTCCCCTCCCTTTCCATCCCCTTCATTAAAATCCCTCTCTTCCCCTCCCCTCTGTTGAACCAAACAGACCTTAAGTTTATATTTTGGGTCGACTTTTTTCATTATCTCAGTTATATCCTAAAACAACTTTTTCTTTAATAATGACTGTTGTTTGTGTTGTTAAAAATATAAGAATTTAGATTTTTTTTATTATATTGTTGGTGTCATTGAAATAGATAAACAAGACTAGTTTGATTTGCCGTCAACAAATTCTCCCATGTCGTCCATTTGGGAACCTGCTACGCCATCTTTGAAGAAGAACGGACCGAGCGCAAGGATAGATTTAAATTCCGTTACTTGAACTTACTAGATGAAGCTTTTGAACATGCAGCAGAAAAACAGAAAATGGAAAATAAGGCAAGGGGAATAAAGGTTGTTGCTGTCATGTGTCATGGGAAAAATCCTCTCGCTCTTAGCACATTGAATGGTCACGGTCAGGGCCATCCACTACTGTTCCATTGCCGCGAAGAGCGTTGGACGCCTATCCCCTGCATGTAAACGAACTTTTTAGATATCTGCATGTTTAAAGATCGGTTTTGTGCAGTCAATAAAATTGGTCGGACAGTTGCTTTTGGACCGGGCGATAGTGTTGAGTTATTGACTGAATATGTGGATGGAGGGGACATGAAATTCTTGGTCGAGAGCGAGGGTGAGTTGTTGCTAGTGGACATCTATGACCCTCATCGTTACGGTTTCCCTGGTGAATATGGTTTAAAGCTTGATGTGTTCAGACTTGATGAAAAGGAGAAGAAATGGGTCAAGTTGGCGAGTTTAGGGGAAAGAATTATTTTCTTGTCAAAGGAAATTGTGTCATCTTTAGTGATGATGCATTCCACTATGTTGACGAGATGCTTTGTGGGATGTGTGTTTTTCACTTGGATCAATGCCGGCTTTCCCCTTTATCTGATTGTCCCGAGTACTTCAACTTGTTTTGGCCACCTCCAGAATGGATCGTCAACAGCTGCATTTGTGAAAAGATAAAAAGAGTAATGTTATCTTGCATTCTAGTGTGACTGTGATATGATATGATAATATGCATTATCGTGCTTGGTTTATGTTAGATTCGATAAACATTTTGGCTGTCTTGCGTGTGGATTAATCATATGCCTCAGTACTACAGATAGAAAATAATTTGCTTATTATGAATTTTCCATGACATTTTTTTTTTAGAATTTGGTTCTTCTCATTTGGTTTCTAATTCGATTAAAAAAAAAAACAGGAAGAAGAGAACGAAAGAGGACATGAGACAGACACAACATCGGGTTTATTGGCAAAACTTGGCACTATGCAAATTTAATCTTTCATTATTTCTGTCCTGACAATGATTTCCATAAGTATTCTATTAGCTTGAAGACTTGGTGTTTTGTGTCATTTCCTAGTAATGTTCATGTTTGATACATTATTATTTTGTTTCAATCCTAGACATGGTTTAATCTTTTTACTATTATTATTTATGTCTTGGCAATATGACAGTGATATCCATCACTGTTATATTTTCCAGAATACTTGGTATTTTATTTCAATTCCTACTGTTTATGTTTGATACATGATAAAGAGTTCCTTTTATATTAGGAATCTTATATAGTCATATAATTAACCAATATGTGAGTCCTTGGAGCAACAATTTGCTTCGAGATCAGTGTTGAGCATATGAGACCATGTGCTGAGTTGAAAAAATCAGCTTAGAGAGTCATTCTGCTGCTTGCAATATTTTGAGAAGATTGGTGATGAATGTGTTTTGACACCTTATTTCTCTCCCACTGAACCTGCCAAGTTTACCATTTCTGGGAGTCTTTGGTTCTATCATCATCATCATCATGTTCTTACATGTAGTAATTATATTTATAGGACCAAGGCTATCAATTATAAATCAATTGCACCACCTACATGTCTTCATGTTTCTCTTTATATGCCCAAACCACCTAAGCATATTTTCCACCATCTTTTCTACTATAGGTGCTTCCCCAACTCTCTCTCTAATCTTGTCATTTCTAATCCTATCCCGTCTAGTCTTACTACACATCCAATGCAACATTCTCATCTCTGATGTGCTTAATTTATTTTTATGTTGGTTCTTAACCGCCCAACACTCTGTACCATACAACATCACTGGTCTTACACCTTTTCGATAAAAGTTTCCCTTCAACAGTTCAACTTGAGCGGCACTTTCATCAGTTCATGCTCTTCTCTATTTCAACCACCCTGCTTGAATACAATGATTCACATTTGCTTCTAAAGATGATTTTAACATTGGAGTGAAAGTTGGAGAAACAGAAGCAAGATGTGTCGAGATATTTTACTTATATCTTCATACAAGTATTAATTTGTGCAGTTATTTAGTATTGATTTATAAAATCCTAGAGTTCAATATTTTTTTCTTTTGTTCTTTGAGTTAATGATGACAAGTGTAATAAGAACCTAATCTCACTATTTTTAAGTTTAAGTACTTCTGTACTTAGGGTCATTTATGTGAAATTAGAGGTCTGGATCTCATAATAAAGATAGGTCTCTAATAAAAAAAATACAATTATATTTTTTGTAATGTTTGTTTTATTTTATGATTTGAGAGAACAATTATAATGTTTTTTGTTAGAACTTTGCTATTTTATATGACAAGTATGAGCCAAAAATTACAAATGCTCTAAAAAGAAGAAAATAAGTTACATTGTGTTCTCGACCGAGCAAATGCTCAAAGGCCGAATACAAAATGACCCAAATCTAGCATTGGGTAAATTACTCGCAACACACCTCCTCCTCCCCCCCCCCCCCCCTTACTCTCACAATCACCGTACTCGGCTGCACTGGTAGTTACCTTCTGATCACGTACGATCAGTGGTGCTGTCTGTGGGAAAATACAAGTTATCCCCGTTTTTTAACTAACAAAAAACCAAACCATCAGACAAATTTTGTATACCATGACTACCAACGGTGCCGGTTCCCATTTCAACAAATTTTGTTCGTAATGATTAGACGACAACAACAACACCAGTAAGACAAGGTGATTAAGGTACAACTCAAAATTCTTCTCTTATAGCAACGAGTGATATGGTTTTGGTCAGGTGGCAACGCCAACAACGTGGTCGTCTGAAATGTAATGTTGATGATTTGTTTTCAAATAAGTTGAATACAACATGTATTGGCATATATATCCATGATGACGAATGTACCTTTGTACTGGCTAAGACTCTCTCTCTCTCTCTCTCTCCTATGTGTTTTGTTGTCATGGGAGAAACTACGGGCTTATTCCATGCCTTAAAATGGCCAAGTGACATGCAATTTGAGAACGTCGATTTTGCCTTGGATTCAAAGATTACAACAGACGCCTTCCACCATCATCGGGTCGATGTTACAAAATATGGACTAGTGATTTCAGCATGTCGAATTCTTTTCAATACACACTTCTCAAACTCTAAGTATGAGTTCAACAGACGACAAACAAATGAAATAGCTCACACCATTGTTGAGGTTGCCACATTATCTGCTAGTCCTAATATTTATTATATCGTGTTTTTCGTTGTATAAACTCTCTTGTTATTAATGAAATGTTATAAACATATTCCTTTTCTTTAAAAAAATGTATATCAAATATATATTATAAATTTTTTGTAAAAATTAACATAAATAAACAAAGTGATTGTGGTTAATGAGCTCTCCCTAAGAAAAATTGTTTGAAAGAATTCGAGTTTCATTACTAATGAGAAGAATTATTGGTTAGACTTTACTCACTCCATTTTCCAAGAACCGAAGGTTTAACACCAAACAAATTAACTTAAATAATTTTGGTACTTCTTAGATACGTATATGAAAAGTATCAAATTACAATATGTATCATTTACGAGTAAATACTTAATTATAGAATACCCATACTTCATACCGTACAAGTAATCAAACTTCAAAACACCTAGGTATTAAGGTGGATTGTCACGGACTATTATGAAATTAAATACTCCCTATGTTCCTTTTTAAGTGTCACTTTAAGAGAAAGTTTTTGTTCCTATTTAACTGTCACTTTTAAAGTTCAATGCAACAATAAATGTTGTTTTACTAACATTACCCTTAGTTATTTATTGCGGAGAGAGAAATATATGAAATAAGATATTAAATGACTAAGGCTATTATAGTAAAAGTACTAATTATTGTATAAGAAAAAGTAACATTTATTGAGTGTCTTGGTTTGTGTAAAATGTCAAAAAGTGACAGTTAAAAAGGAACGGAGGGAGTAATAAAAATTGTTAAGAATTTGACTCTTTCTAGTCTCACCCTCATATAATTTTAGTTACACTCAAATTTACTTAAAATTTTACAATAATACCGAAATTAGCCTCTTCAAGTAAATTTTTAAAAACCCTTTTTTCATGATCATTATGAACATTCACCCCTTTCATTCTCAAACCAACCAAGATCAAAGATTAAATCAACATCTTTTTCATTGATCGATACTCTCTTCATAAAAGTTAGTGAATTTTGTTATCCAAGAGTTTCTATTTATTTCTTGTTCGTTGTGTGTTTTCTTTTTTTGTTATGAGATCTTTCTGTGTAGGTGACATATAAAGTTGACGTGAATTTAGATTAAATAGGTATTATTTCGGTAGAGTAAAGTAACATTATTTAAGATTACGTATCAATTATTAAGGTAAACGTAATTTGATTTTACGTAAGTACTATTACTCACTTTGAGAGGTTAATGTAAATTCAGTTTACATATGTATAATTACTCACTATGAGAGATGAGTGTAAATTCAGTATACTTTACAACTTACGTAGATTGCGCGTGAACATATATTTATACATATACACACGTAAACTTAGTTTACTTAAGTTAGGTAAAACTTAACTTAACTTACATAACTCTGTTTACATTAACTACGTAAACTGAGTTTACAAATTTGACATAGTTTAAAAAACTAGGGTTAATAGTGTTTTACATAAGTAATATTGGTCATTTCCGGTTTTCCCCCTGTAATTTTTTTTTGTTTAGTTTCCGTCCTTGTAATTTGCAGATTTCTGGTTTTGAACATTCATGAATTTTGACCGTACAAAATCGACGATATGGCAGGGGAAAAACCAAAATTTATTCAAATTAGCAAGGGGGTAAATCAAAATTTGCTCAAATTACAAGGGGTAAACCGAACATTTTACAGGGGCGAAATTTGTCATGAAGGTCCAAAACAAAAAAATCTTCAAATTACAAGGACGGTAACTAAACAAGAAATTTTACAGGAGGAAAAACCGAAAATGACATATTACACGGGGTAAAGCATTATTAACCCAAAAAGCTACTATATTTTTCTTAATTTCACATTTTTCTATCATATGTTTCAATCAATTCAAACCTGGCCTAACAACTTTAATTGGGTTTCATGTGATTTTGTTGTTTGAAGTTTTGAAAAACCCAAAAATCCCAAATGCATAAAAGAAAAACAACATTCCTTTCTTAGTTCCTTCAAAAAAAAAAAAAAAACATTCCTTTCTTAGTCAAGTTGATCTCATAACACAATCGAACTAGGAAAATTAGAAATTGTTAAACATAAATTTATGACTAGGAAAATCAGATACGTGTGCATGCGAAAAGAGATGAAAAATGGAAAACTTACGTGGTTGGATGTTATCGACAAGTACACGAGTGGAAAGAGACGAGGAGATGAAGGCATTCAGAAATCGCGTGTAAGTGCTTCTTTTTGGCTTTCTCGGAGTTTGAAAGATGAATACATGAAAATAGCTATGACTTTAAAAAATGGTGCGAATATTTGGGGATGATGAATACATGAACCAAGTTTCTGGGGTTTGAATCATGAATACGTGAACTAAAATTTGAATGATTAAACAAGACCTGCGATGAAAGGGTTTTAGATTAAATTGAATTTTTATTTTAGTTAAAGGATATATTGGTCATTTCATATGTAATTTGGGTTTTTTGAGGTGTGAGTAGTATTTAAGAATTGGGTTAAATATGTTTTTGATCCTTATAAATATATAACTTTTCGTTTTAGTTCCTCTAAAATTTTCCTTCAACTTTTAGTCTCTATAAAATTTATATTCAAAAATATGAATTCTACATATGATTTTACTTTAAAAGAGGGACCAAAAGGTGAAAATAATTTTTTTTTAAGGGACTAAAAGTTGAAAAAAGAAGAGGGACTAAAAGTGAAAATGAAAATTTTTTGAAGGATTAAAAATTAAAAGAAAATTTTAGAAGGATTAAAACGAAAAGTTGGTATATTTATAAGGAAAAAAAACAATTTAACCCTTGAGTATTTCGTTAAGAATTAAAATCTCGAACTGAATAAATAGTAGCAACGCGAAGCACAACCCTCTTTCTGGAGAAGAAAAGAAAGAATCTATTGAGAACCAGTCTCGTTTGATTCATCGTTGTGATTAGAATCATCAAGTTCAATGGTAAGTGACAACACTCTTCTCTTTAATCAAACCTAGGTGATATCACTCTTCTCTAACTAACTCATTGTTGTTCAGTCGGTTACTCTGCACACAAACCTAGGTGATATCAAATGCGAAATCTTCTGTGACGAAGTCCCTAAAACCTCCGAGGTATTTTCAATTCAATTATTACTTCACTTTTCTGTTGTTTCAATTGCTTGTTCTATATTGAAGTGCTGTAACTAATAATTTAGCTTTCATGATTGTTCAATTCAGAATTTTTTAGCACTATGCGCAAGTGGTTACTTTGATGGGACTATATTTCACCGCAATATTAAAGGTTTTATGATTCAAGGTGGAGATCCAACTGGTACCGGCAAAGGAGGGACTAGTATATGGGGAAAGAAATTTAACGACGAGATAAGAGAATCTTTGAAGGTCAGTACATCCGCCATAAGGGAAAAACATACTGTTTAGATTTTTGTGTTTGATGCATTTTATAAAACAAACGAAATAGGACATAGAATTGACGAAGTATATGCGGTTCTACTGAAATTGATGGATGGAAGGGAATGAGATTTTATCATATTTAAGGGAATATAAATTTTGCGATAACCTAGTGGGTTTTTCATACTCATTGGCATTCGAAATATGTCATTCCAAGTTCCGACGCTTAAGTATTTGGTTAAAGGTCAATCGTACTGTAAATGAAATCTAATTATCTTACGGTAGTTATATTTAAATATCATATTGTGATTATATTTGGTTTCTGGTGTGGACTGCGGACCATTATAAGCATACATACTGGGACATTTCTTGTGCTTTATGGAGCAACTTTATACATTTTTCTTCATCAGATTTTCGTGGTAGCTAATTAGCCGTGTTTTTGTGTTCCAGCATAATGCAAGGGGAATATTGTCAATGGCTAACAGTGGTCCAAATACTAATGGAAGTCAGTTCTTCATAAGTTATGCAAAACATCCACATTTGAATGGACTATACACTGTGTTTGGAAGAGTAATTCATGGATTTGAAGTTCTTGATCTCATGGAAAAGGTATCTTAATCTATTGCTGATAATTTGTTTATTAAAAAAAATCTGGGTCATAGCCAATGTTTTAAAAACTGAACAGAAACCTTGAACTGGCCTTTACTTCAGTTTGGTTATTTTCGTGGTTTGATCACAATTTTGTCTCGATTTTACTGTTTTAAAGCAGTTAAAACATGACTCAAAGGTCTTGCCTGTTCCATGTCCGATTCAATTTTTAAAACATTGGTTGATGATCAAGGTTAACCTCAGAATTGTAGGCTATGTTTGGATATTTCTTTAATGAATAGTTGAATGCGATCATTAGGAATGGAAGGGAATTATCATTCCATTGAATGAATATTTTTAGGAAAATGCTAACAAGTGCCCTCAGGGCATTGTTTAAGCATTCAAAAGTAGTAACTTTTATATTGGAAATTATGTAGTTATGACTTTTACATGTGTTTGACTTGTATTTTCAAGACAAACTTTCTTTTTGAAGATTCCTTAAACAATGCCCTTAGGACACTTGTTAGCAAGACCCATATTTTTATAATACATTGAGTGAATGATTTATTTTGCACAAAAAAAAATATCAGTGGAGAAAAAGTGGGCTGTTCACTTGTTCAGTATTGGATGGAATGAATTCCATCATGATTCATTAGTTTTCGTCTTATTCCCAACTATCCAAATAATAGATCCTATTATGATTACATTCTATTTCACCAATCCAAACATAGCCTAGAACTTGACTTGATTTGACAACACAATGAAGGTCTACATTTTTCTTAGAAATCATACTTGTGCATCTTTTTTTGTTACCAATATACACTAAAATGCCTCATCTATAATTCACACACCATGCACTCAAATACTAAACATCTGAGAAAAGAATAACTAATATACTTTTTCGTTGTGCAGACTCCAACAGGGGCAGGGGATCGACCGCTTGCAGAGATAAGGCTCAATCGTGTAACAATGCATTCTAATCCACTTGCTGGCTAGACTGGTCTCTCATTTATTCATGTAAAATTAAAGTTTCTATTTCCCAAAACAACAGATCTAACTTCTAAGTAGAGGTCACGGAGAATTCTTACATGCTGGATTGAGTACTTGATCATAGCTTCTATTGATTTAAAGATTTATTTTGCTAAGATAGTAAAATGTACATCAAAGATATTTGAGACAAAATTGTGTGATGGCACAAAGTTTGCCAGCATTGAATACTTCTTTGTTCTTGTGTTGCGGTTCACCTTTTTAATGGATGGATTGTCACCTTCTGGATAACTATCAGGCATTATGAATGTGTCATCAAGAGTATGACTACCCAGTGTCATAAATGTGACTTGAAATTACTTCAAACTGCATCAAACTCCAAAGTTAGTTTAAACATAGTGACAATAGAAACTGTTGGAAAATAGTTATTTATTTCAAACCATACATGCTATAAAAGGTATGGGAAGTCTCCTTTCAAACACACTGCAATATCAACATTTCTGGTAAAATATGAGCAACATGGTATCCGTGGAGGGTCCGAACCTCCATTTTTCTTATCTGTACAGTTTTCTGTTACTAGGATGTGATACATGGCCTAGAACTGCATGAGCCATGACCGCAAGTCATGGTTTTTATTGCGGTTTATTGCCATATTTAATATTGTAGAAATTTGAAGGGAAAAATAGGTGATGTGACAATAATTGCAGTAACTGCGACAATCTCAAAAACCTTGACACTAAACTTTGTTTTTTTCTTTTTCTTTTTCTCGGTTACATTGTTTCTTTATCTGAGTCCTTGTATTAGTTCTCCTGACACAATTGACTAAAATTCTTACAAGGGATATCTCATTGCAAGTCACATGTGGGACTGAATACACTTATTTACATGTCTGAAATTACATATTTTCCCATATATTTGTTTGTGACTGCCAAGTTGGGCACGAAACAGAGAAAGTAAAAGAATTCAACATCAAAAACCACTTATTCAACTCTATCAAGAGGTCAAAATCATCTTAGGCTCTCTTGAGTCTCAAACACAACAAATGCAAGGGAAAAATATTGAGATATGTATGTGTCAAGGAAAATGATCATGTTTGGAGTAGTAGGAATAGTCTTATAGAAAGTTGTACAAAGGATTGAAAAACTCCCCTTGGATGTGTCACCTTTCATCTTTATAAGCAAAGTTCTTCCTTCTACAGTCGTAGCAGTGTTTGTTTCTAAAAGTGATTTTTGCCCAATATATTTTAACAATATTTTCACACAAAATGCATATGCATCTATTACAGAATTGAGTGACACTATTACATGATCTGGTTTTTAAGCTTTTGCAACTCTTATGAAGGATATAAAATCTAGCGTAATTGGTGGCGACCCTTACGAAGGATATAAAAGCTATTGTAACATTGACACTTCAGATTGAAAACAAAAACACGTAGTATCCCCCTTATCAAGGATATAAAAGCAATTGAAAACGTCTCTAGTATCCGTGTCGGCTTTCAAAGAAGAAAACCAATACAGAGTAACATAAAATAAGACATGAAAGACAATCTAAATTAATATCGACCAACTATGATAAAATCATCATCCTCAAGAACTTGAACATCTTTTTCTCCAATGAAATGTTGCCTGCCCATTTCCTTCACCAAATTCACAAACCCTATCCTTTGTTCCAAAGTCAGAGGTACATATGGCAGCCTAAAAACAGGCTTGATAACCCCAAGTTGAGCAAGAGCAGTGTTCAAAGCAATTGGGCTTGGCTCTATAAAAAGCCAATCAAACAAAGTCATAAGCTTTGAATTCAATGTAGGATTCTTACCCCCAAACATGAGTTCCCTCACTAAACCTGGAACCAAATTGCTTGCAACAGATTGAACTCCAACAGCCCCACAATCCCATCTAGCTTCATGGCTTAAGTTATCAATTCCCCACACAACAATTCCTTTATCTGTGTACATTTTCACCCTCTCAGTTCCCACACACTCTTTCACACCAACAAAATTTGGATGTTTAGCCAATATTTCAATTACACTAGGAGGAATATCTTGACCACTCCTTGAAGGTACATTGTATATGATGATAGGGCCTATAGGAAGCAAACTATTATAATGAGCAACCAAACCTGCATTTGAGGTTTTTCCATAGTAAGGGTTTATATGAAGTGCAGCATCCATTCCAACAGCGAAGCCTCGCTCAGTTGCGTTTATCGCTTCTTTTGTGCAGTTGCTTCCTGCATTACCAATAACTTTAACTTTGTCGCCGAAACAATTAACTGTGTGAGCAATGAGCATTATTTGTTCATCCCATGTCATTAATTGGCCTTCCCCAGTTGAACCAGCAACAAGAATACCTTCAACACCATTTGCAATCTGTATGTTCACCAAGTTATCATATGCTTCAAGATCTATTTTTCCACTAGGTATGTACGGAGTCTTAACGGCGGTGATGAATTGCAGACTTCGTACGTCCTCAACCGATTTCCTGTAAATACAGTACACATAAAACTTATTCCCATTACCACAAAAGCATAAAAAAATAATTAACATAACATGAAATGTTATGATGTTCGAAAACATTATTGTATAAATTTGGTTTACAAGTTTTGATTTGTTAACAAAAACCAGTCCTGCAAATGGATCTATCAAATTTAATAGGAGAAAGAATTCATTCAAATTGAGTAAAACATATATCGTTCAAATCAAACCAATCTTTTACCGCCGTTGAGCTGCTCAACTGGACGCGAACATCAAGTCTCGCAGCTGTTTGTTGAACCTTACAATATGTGTTCCAGGATAAAGAAATATCGACATCATTAAACTAAGCAAAATTTTGATTAATAGCTAAAACTACAAGATTTGGTATCTTTCTTATTCAGTTAGCACCAATTTACTTGTCTTAGACTTCTGAAGTGACCCCCCAGTTATTCTAAACTTAACAAACCTATTTATGATCCTTGAGTTTTACACAACATACGGCTAGAATGTAAACATGTTGAGTGAGGAGAGTAAAGTCACAAATCTCACGTATTTAAGCAGTCAACATGTTGATCGTCGTTGGATTAAGATCAGATGGTTTAGATTTCAAGCTCTATAATTTAGAGTAATAAAAAACCTAAATCTACTTGTTTTCTGTATTGTTTTGATCTCGATCGATCAACCATTGACGAGTTGTCTGCATAAATATGTGACTGCAGCAAATTCAAATTCGTCTTATATCGATTCATATTAACCCGTGCCCCAAGAAAACAAGTTAAGGAATGACACATTTTAAACAGTAAGAGTTGAATGCACTATACTAACATTTTCGGATTTTCCTTATATTTAGTTCAGTAACTACCTTACGACATATGTTAACATTTTCTAAGATAAGTCATCTAAAACAAAAATAGTAAAATATTAATGATCTACAAGGTTAACAAAATTAAATGAAAATCATGAGAACAAAATATCATTTATGATAAGAATGGAACAAAAGAAAATCAACCAAACAAAGTAAACTGTAGACTAAATAAACAAAGAGATTATGAAAAATGTTAACCTGCTTTTGAAAGGTAAAACCGGTGAATTGGGTCCTCTCATACTAGAATCAGTTTTCAACATGTTCATCAGTGAAAATGGTTAAGAACTATAGTTACTTAATCAATCAATGACAAGAAACCAACAATTGAAGCACTTTAAAAAGAGTTTGGTTCAAATGAATTTTGGGGAGAAGGAAAGGTCAAAGTAATAGTAAAAAGAGACAGCATACAAAGAAAGAATGACCACTCACCAGATGCGACCTGAACGAATGAATAAGAAAGAATAATAGAGTTGACACTTTAGCCGCCTTATAAAAATGAAATGCGTTTTTGATTGATATAAATATATATTGTTCGGTCGAGTGAGGATAGCTCATGTGATATAATTGTATTATTATATATAAGGTTGAGGTTTAAAGTTCAAACTCCGGATATTTTACTCTTTCACTTTAAAAAGTGAATTTTAATCACCAGATTATTTGACCAAATATATATATATATACTCCATGTCATCACCAACAACCTCCAAAATGGCGTCGCACTTGACCGTCAAGTGTTCTCTGTGCCTATATAAGGGTGACTTAGTGTCGCCATTTTTCCACATAACCATCTCTTTCAATACTGACTTGTGCGTTGAAATCAACAACGATGATTCAACATCCTCCACATTAGATCACTGTGAACAAATGTTCGATTTCCTTAATCGTCACCAGAATGATCAATTGGCGCTAGAAGGAGGGGATCATTCACTGATTCCATGCGATTCAAACGATTCACCACCGTAACCGTTTTCACACTTACACGTTCTTCAGCCGTAATCGTTTTTGGTTACATGTTCCTCCACCGTAAGAGTCAACAGACACTTCTTTGTACAGGAAATTAAGGCTGAAACTCGAAAGAGAAACACCGAAAGCAAGACGTCCACCGTCGCAAGAGTTCGTTCAGCTATCCAGACTTTGCAAGATCATTTGATTCCAGTTCACACACCGGTAGGACAAGATGAGAACGCACTGAAGCCTCTCCAACGATCGCGGACAATGTGATTCCTTTAGCAACGATGCCTCCTCCGACAAGACCACCACCATCCGCTCCAAACGGAAATCGCAATCAGACGACGGAGAAGAATCTTCTGCCACCACCTCTAGATGTGAACACACTCTTGACGAACCTCTCATCCAACAACATAACGACATATTTAGGCTTGTGGAAGAGAATCAGGAGAAGATCCCAACAAATATCACTACACAGCTTGAAGTGGTGCAACGCAACCAGCAAAACTCCACTCTGTTGGTGGTAAATGACGCAGTCTCCGTCCCAACGAAGCCACAAAGGAAGAAGAACAAGGCTCTGGAGGATCCTGACGAAGGAAGCAGTAGTCGTTTTCTTCGTTGTTGCGGAAGCAGCATGGACTCCCCACCTCATCGTCATGGCGGCAGAAGGCGAGGGGAATATTCCCTTCGAGAAACCTCCAAAGCTTGGAGGCTACGATGGAACAACTGATCCTAACGAACACATAGAACACATTGATATCGTCCTCGATTACCACTAGGCAAAATGAGCAGTGAAGTGCAAGCTCTTCGTTTTGACCTTGAAGGGGGCGACAATGACCTGGTTCAAAGGACTTGAAGACAACTGCATTGACACTTGGAGAGAATTATGTGAAAAATTTACTTCCCATTTAACTACAAGAAGGAAACAACCAAAAAATGATGGCGGCACTAAACGCCATCATCCAAGGGAAAAAGGAAATCCTTAGAGAATACTTGGAAAGATTCATCCGCGAAGGGGTGGAAGTTTATGGCGTACGATAACTTGAAATGCTTTATCTTCAAAAACAATCTATGCGGTGACTGCAAGTACAAGGAGGAATTGGGCTTGAGGGGGGTAAGAGATAATACAAGTGTTATAAATTTATCAAAAAATCTCATTCAACATTCAAGATCAAAGCATATTGAAATTATACACCATTTTATTAGAGATTGTGCGAATAAAAAGAAAATTGAATTAATTTTGTTGACAATAAAAATAAATTAGCTAATATTTTTACAAATCCTCTTGTAGAAGATCGTTTTAATTTTATGAAAGAAAAATTAAATATCATTCAAAATCCTTGTAAAAAATAGAAAGGCCATTCTCAAAACTTATCACATTCATGTGTATGAAATTACACTTGGGGCTCACACTCACGATCTCTGAACTTCCATCTTAAGAAGAAAAATAAAATCATGAAGATTTTTCAAAAAAGGCTTTAGCTCCTCCAAACACACTTTTTGGCAAGAAAACCATCATTACTGGCCCACTAAACTACCTCTCATCCCTAACACTGCTCTCAATCAAATCACCTCCCTCCCTCCCTCCCCCTCTCTTTCTCAAACTATTGTGGAAAATCTCACACGAAGTGTCGAGACTGAAAGTAATATGTTTTAGGTGAATCAGGATAATTCTCTTGTGTCATTCTTATTATTGGTTTAAACATTAAACACACAGTATCACAATCATAATCCTTATTAATAAACTATCCAGAATGTTCGGGTCCTTAATTAAATATAACTGGTTTATATTTATCCAGAGTTCTCTAGTTATTAATTAACCATTGATATTGTTTTATCATTCAGCTTAATAATTTACCATATAATTGTTATCAAGAGTTTTAAATAGAACTTTATTAGAGAATTGAGTCATCATTAGATATTAATTTAGTATGATAGAGGAAATATAACTCATGAACTTAAAAAGGGATGGAACATGAGAAGTTTTTAAGAGAGTAAGAGGCTTTTCTAGAAGAAGAGGTCAATTTAGATATACAAAGGGTATTTCTTTAAGGTACAATTCTAACTAAAGAAGAGATCAATTTTATTTATATATAGAATATAGATTTCCATGTTTATGACCTTATCATTTCATTAAGTACAATTCTAACTAAAGAAGAGGTCAATTTTATTTATATATGGAGTATAGATTTGCATGTTTATGACCTTAGCATTTCTTTAAGTACAATTCTAACTAAAGAAGAGGTCAATTTTATTTATATATAGAGTATAGATTTGCATGTTTATGACCTTAGCATTTCTTTAAGTACAATTCTAACTAAAGAAGAGGTCAATTTTATTTATTTATAGAATATATAGATTTGCATGTTTATGACCTTAGCATTTCTTTAAGTAGAATTCTAACTAAAGAAGAGGTCAATTTTATTTACACATAGAATATAGATTTGCATATTTACAGGATCATGATTGTGCACTACATGTATTTAAGCATACATGGTCTATGGAATAAGAACAACGTTCAATTTCATTTTCTATCTGTAAGCATCATCATAGATATATGACCATAACCACCCTTTTTTCATATCACAAATAAAACCACAACTACCCTTTGTTTTCTTTTTTCTCCAAAAAAATAACCTGAAATGTCTCTTCCAACCATAGTAGTTTCGAACATCACACGACCTTATGCAAAATTCTCTCCAAGCGTTTGGGGGGATAGGTTCATTCAGTATGCTGACTCAGAATTAACAGTACATCTTTATGCAATGTTACATTCATTTTTTTGTTTTCTAAAATCTCTCTAAATGGTTTAAGGAGACATCAACTAAGATCTTTGTGTCAATTATCCAATAGAAGTTAGGAAGGAAAGATGGTTAAGTTATTTTGGTTGTATTCAACATTTAGTTTTCTACTTTTCTTTTGGCATTATTTCCGAGGCTATTTTGGTTGTATTCAACACTTACTTAGAAATTATGTTCTAGAATTATACCCTCGGAAATAATGGCAAAAAAAAAGTAGAAAACTAAATGTTGAATACAACCAAAATAACTTAACCATCTTTCCTTCCTAACTTCTATTGGATAATTGACACAAAGATCTTAGTTGATGTCTCCTTAAACTATTTATAGAGATTTTAGAAAACAAAAAAATGAATGTAACATTCCATAAGGTTGTACCGTTAATTCTGAGTCAACATACTGAATGAACCTATCCCCCCAAACGCTTGGAGAGAATTTTGCATAAGGTCGTGTGATGTTCGAAACTACTATGGTTGGAAGAGACATTTCAGGTTGTTTTTTTGGAGAAAAAAGAAAACAAAGGGTAGTTGTGGTTTTATTTGTGATATGAAAAAAAGGGTGGTTATGGTCATACATCGATGATGATGCTTACAGATAGAAAATGAAATTGAACGATGTTCAAATTCCACATACCATGTATGCTTAAATACATGTAGTGTACAATCATGATCCTGTAAACATGCAAATCTATATTCTATGTATAAATAAAAGGCTTAAATATGTATTTCATCCTTGCAATTAGGGATCGTTTAAAAATTGGTTCATGTAATCGCTAATCCTGACAATTTACCCTTGCATTGTTTAATCATTTAAAATTTCGTCTCTCTCCCCACTTAATCACTGCCACGTCACTAATTTAATGACGTGGCAATCACTGTCACACATGAAATTCCAATTTACCCCGGGGTTTCCAATTCTTTCTTCAATATTTTGTCCTCTTCTTAAGGGCAAAATTGGAATTTCATGTGTGGCAGTGATTGCCACGTCATCAAATTAGTGACGTGGCAGTGATTAACTTGGTCAAATGACGAAATTTTAAATGATTAATGATTGCAAGGCTAGTTTGCAAGGATTAGCGAATACATGAACCAATTTTTAAACGACCCCTAATTGCAAGGATGAAATATATATTTAAGCCTAAATAAAATTTACCTCTTTAGTTAGAATAGTACTTAAAGAAATGACCTTTGTAGATCTAAATTGACCTCTTCTTCTAGAAAAGCCTCTTACTTTAACTTAAAAACTTCTCATGTTCCATCTCTAAGTTCATGAGTTATATCTCCTCTATCATACCAAATTAATATCTAATGATGACTCAATTCTCTAATAAACTTCTATTTAATACTAAGACACTCTAATACTATTTGTCTAATCTTTTTTTTTTTTGACAAATTATTTGTCTAATCTTTACCAAGAGTTTTCTTAGTATATTTACCTCTTAAACTTTCAGAATCATTGAAGCCAATGTTTTAAGAACCGAACTGTTCAACCTTCAATCGACCTTTACTATGCTTCGGTTATTTTTGGGTTCAATTTCGTCTCGCTTCAAGCATTTTTAAGCAGTCAAACCATGACCTAGAGGTCTCGTTGGTTCGATATCCTAATCGGTTTTTAAACAATGGTTGAAGCTCAAAGCGAACCTCATACTTGTAGGCTATGTTTGCCTATTATGATTACATTCTATATAACCATATTTCAGCCATTTCCATCAATGTCATATTGTGCATTTTGTTTACTTAAATGCCTCATCTAGAATTCTTGTGTAACATGCACTTGCACACTCACTAAACATCTGAGAAAAGAATAAATAATATACTTTTTTGTTGTGCAGACTCCAACAGGGGCAGGGGATCGACCACTTGCAGAGATTAGGCTCAATCGTGTAACTATGCATTCTAATCCACTTGCTGGTTAGACTGGTCTCTATGGTTGTTTATGTATATTTGAATTTTCTATTTCCCGAAACAATAGATCTAACTTCTAAGTAGACGTCAAAGAGAATTCTTACATGCTGAATCAAGTACTTGGTCATAGTAATTTACTATATTAATAATCGTTTGATGCACATTACAATGTCCTCATTGTGCGATATTGTTTCGGGTAATACAACAATAACTTTAACAAGAAGACGATGAATATGATGATGATCGCACAAATGAATTACAAAGCGTATGATTGATAACTGCAAATCTCTTTCAGGATACTTTGGATCTTTTAAGTGAATCACACACTCATTACAAGTATATCGATCAATGATGTTTTACATAATAAAATTCTTTCAATTACTCTCTTCTACTAGAGAAATTTAGAAATAATTTAGGTAAAATTTTAGATCATAGAAGTGTGATTTTCTTGTATATTTTTGCCTGTAAAGTGTTTCTAGTTATGGAGAAAATCACTCCGTTTAGTGAATGAAAACAACTCCTCAAAATGTTTCAGCAAATTTGAATGGTTAAAACTGTCATGTTAAGCATATCAGAAATAGAATCTGTAAAAGTCGTACCAACTACCAAGGAATGAAAACTATCATCTTCCTAGGTTAAGTTCTTCCCTCTATAGTTGTATCAGTGTGTGTTTGTGTCTGTAGTTTACTTTTCCAAATATGTAAAAACAATATTTTCACACAAAATGTATTAGCAGATCTATTCCAAAACTGAGTGATATTGTGTACATGATCCGGTTTATTTTTACTTCAACAACTAAACTAAGTAACACTGACACTTCAGATTGAAAGCGCATCTGGTGTCTGTGTCAACTTTCACAATATAACATACAATACACAGAGTAACTTAAAACATTCATGAGCATGGCAATCTAAACTAATATCGACCAACTATGATAAAATCATCATCCTCAAGAACTTGAACATCTTTTTCTCCAACGAAATGTTGCCTGCCCATTTCCTTCACCAAATTCACAAACCCTACCCTTTGTTCCAAAGTAAGAGGTACATATGGAAGCCTGAAAACAGGCTTGATAACCCCAAGTTGAGCAAGAGCAGTGTTCAAAGCAATTGGGCTTGGCTCTATAAAAAGCCAATCAAACAAAGTCATAAGCTTTGAATTCAATGTAGGATTCTTACCCCCAAACATGAGTTCCCTTATTAAGCCAGGAACCAAATTGCTTGCAACAGATTGAACTCCAACAGCCCCGCAATCCCATCTAGCTGTATGGCTTAACCTATCAACGCTCCACACAACAATTCCTTTATCTGTGTACATTTTCACCCTCTCATTTCCAACACACTCTTTCACACCGACAAAATTTGGATTTTGAGCCAATATTTCAATTACACTAGGAGGAATATCTTGACCACTCCTTGAAGGTACATTGTATATTATGATAGGGCCTACAGGAAGCAAACTATTATAATGAGCAACCAAACCTGCATTTGAGGTTTTTCCATAGTAAGGGTTTATATGAAGTGCTGCATCCATTCCAACAGCAAAACCTTGCTCGGTTGCGTTTATCGCTTCTTTTGTGCAGTTGCTTCCTGCATTACCAATAACTTTAACTTTGTCGCCGAAACAATTAACTGTGTGAGCAATGAGCATTATCTGTTCATCCCATGTCATTAATTGGCCTTCACCAGTTGAGCCAGCAACAAGAATACCTTCAACACCGTTTGCAATTTGTATGTTCACCAAGTTATCATATGATTCAAGATCTAATTTTCCACTAGGTAAGTATGGAGTCTTAACGGCGGTGATGAATCGTAGACTTCGTACATCGTCAATCGATTTCCTGTAAATACAGTACCACAAAAGCTTAAAATTTTTATCATGAAATGTTAAGATGCTTGGTGTCACATGTTTGATTAGTAAATTAATTTCTGAGACTCTTTCAGATTCAGAAATTCTACCAACAACAGAGATTTAAAAATATATCAACTTACTCATTCATAAACAACATATCATATGAATCTATAAAAATTAACATATAGTAATGATGTCAAATGAATCTATAGAATTTAATTGGAGAATGAATTCATATCATATGGAATAAAACATATATAATTTCAAATCACCTATGTTTTACCGCAACTGAGCTGTTCGACTGGAGGCGAACATCGAGTCTCGCGGCTGTTGGTTGAACCTTACAGTATGTGTTCCTGGATAAAGAAATATTGACATCATTAAACTAAACAAAGTTTGGATCAATAGCTACAACTACAAGATTTGGTATCTTTCTGATTCCGTTAGCACCAATAACATGTCTTAGACTTCTTGAAGGGACTCTCAATTTATCAAAATATTCATTTTTCTAATCTTAATAAACCTATTTATGATCCATTATTTTCACAAATCATATGGCTAGAATGTAAACAATGTCATTACTTAGTATTTAGTTGGGGAAATGGAAGGTCAGAGGAGAGTAAAATCACAAATTAACCGCATTTACGCGGTCATCACATCGATGGTTGTTGGATCAAGATCAAACGATCTAAATTTCGAGCTTGATATTCTAGACTCTTAAATAAATCAAAATCTACTTGCTTTTTTCAACCAAATAACATAAACTGCAGACTAAATAAACAAAGAGATTATGACTTTAATAAATTATTATGAAAAATGTTAACCTGCTGTTGAAAGGTAAAACCGGTGAATTGGGTCCTCTCAAGAACCAGCTACTACCACAATAACTTTTCAGCATGTTCATCACTCAAAACAGTTGCTTAATCAATCAATGACAAGAAACCGACAATTGAAGCTCATGAAAGAGTTTGGTTCAAATGAATTTGAGGAGAAGGAAAGGTCAAAGTAACAGTAACAAGAGACAGGATACAAAGATAGAATGATCACTCACCAAATACCACCTGAATGAATGAATAAGAGTACAATAGTTGACACTTTAGCCGGCATAATAAAAAGATAAATGATACATGTACAACCATTTTCGTGACAATTTTCTCTTTTACACTCGCATTATGTTTTTACTTTATCTCTATTATTTATTTTAGTTTATTTATGATTGTTTTGTAAGTTATCATATAAAAGTTTTTCAAATATATAATACACCGCAACTAAAATAAAGGTAAAAGCAGTGGCTGCTACGTTTTGTGAAAGGAGGTTATAAACTTCGGTAGTTCAATTTTTTTATCTTGTTTTAGAACTTCAGTTGCAATATTGTATTTTGCTTTTACTAGGTGGATTAATTTTGCTTTCAAAGATAGTAACATAGAGATCTCCAATCTACCAATAAAAAAAATAAATAGACATCTCCATTAAATTAACACCAACTATCAAAGAGAAATTATAAAGTTTATGAAATTTTGCAAAATTATTAGTTAATTAACAAAAATTAATGATAATCCAGTCTGTTTTTTTTTAATAAAATAATAAAAATTAGGTTAAAGTACATTTTTCGCCTCTAAGTTTCAAAAAATTGTGATTTTAGCCCCTATTAAAAAAATGAAAAATTTGCCCTCTATCTTTAAGAAAATATGCTCTTTTCACCCTCTATCTTTAAGAAAATAAGATATTTTGGTCATTTATCTTTACAAAAATTTGCGATTTTGGCCCTTGTTTCAAGACACGTGGCATCTTCTCAGTGGTTTTGCAAAAAATTAAGGGGCTAAATTTTTCCGAACCAAAATCTCAACTTTTTGAAACTTAGGGGGCTAAAAATACACTTTAACCTAAAAACTATAATTTCTTATTCTATGAACTAAAACAATAATTATGAGTTTATTATTGCCAAGATATTCTTAGAACTTCGTATGAGACTAAAATTGATGTGATCAAAATGTATGTTCCTAATTCATTTTGCACTAGAATTGCTAACATACATTGACTTCTAGTTCTTAGGGACAGTTTAATTTCAGTAAATGTCGAAACTAATTTGAACCAGATTTTCCATTGCAAATTGCCACAGAAGAAACCAAATCTTATTTTATTTGTCAACTTAATTTTGACAATATGAAATGCCATATGGTTTTTCAACTTAATATCGAGCAACAACAATAAAGTCATCATCATCAAGAACTTGAACATCTTTTTCACCAACAAAATGCTCTCTACCAATTTCCTTCACCAAATTCACAAACTCTCTCCTCTGTTCAACAGGGATAGGAACATGTGGTAGCCTGAAAATTGGCTTAATAACCCCAAGTTGAGCAAGAGCAGTGTTCAAAGCAATCGGTGCCGGCACATGGAAAAGCCAATCAAACAAAGGCTTCAACTTTGCATTCAGTGTAGGATTCTTACCTTCAAACATGAGTTTTCTCATCAAACCGGGAATCAAGTTTCCAGCAACAGAGTGAAGTCCAGTAGCACCACATTCCCATCTAGCATCATGGCTTTCTTCGTCGTTTCCGGTCCAAACATGAAGTCCCTTACCTGTATACATCTTCACTCTATCATTTCCTATACACTCCTTGATGCCGACCAAATTAGGGTTTTCAGCCAACTTTTCGACTACACTAGGAGGAATATCATGAGAACTCCTCGAAGGTACATTGTATATGATGACGGGGCCAATTGAAAGCACACTATTGTAATGAGCAATCAAACCATCTGATGAGGTTTTTCCATAGTAAGGATTTATATGCATTGCAGCATCCATTCCAACAGCGAAACCTTGTTCTGTTGCAGTAATTGCTTCTGATGTGCAGTTGCTTCCGGCGTTGCCAATAACCTTAACTTTGTCGCCGAAACAGTTGACTGTGTGAGCTATAAGCATTATTTGTTCGTCCCAGGTCATTAAATAGCCTTCACCAGTTGTACCGGCAACAAGGATACCTTCAACACCTTTCTCAATTTGCATGTTCACCAAGTTATCATATGTATCAAGATCAAATTGGCCATTGGGTAGGTATGGAGTCTTGACAGCAGTTACCATTCTCAGACTCCTCAACTCCTCCATAGAGGTCCTATAGATACATACAGTACACACAAAGCTTAATACCCCATGAAAAAGTACCCGTTACAAAAGGCTTAATTTTTATAGAAACGTGTTCAAAAAAATTTGAAAGACCAAAACATACAATTGAACACTAGTAGAGTTTTATTATAGAGTAAATACTCAAACCGATCCTCTGAGAAAATCATGGAGAGCAAATTGGTTCTTAAGAAATGAAAAGTGTCGATTTGATCCTCCAAAATATCAAATGTTGATCAATCAACACGTCCTAATAGAGACCCAAACGTTCCTACAAACTATCATGAAAATGACTAATTTGACCAATATGAGATTATGGATGCAGGGACCAAATATGTCTCCATGTTTTTTCTCGAAGACCACTTTGAACCTTTACTCTTTATTATACGAATAAAATATAAAATTGCTTCACACATCAAAGTTATAGGTCTAGATGAAAAATGAGCTTTGTATTATCCAAACAAAATCTCAAAGTGAATGATAAAAGAAAACAAATACATGTCACTATATCACGTGGAGATTAGAGAGAGATAATGTAAATTAGATTAGAAAATCAATTCCCAAGACTCATCTGGAAATTCTACTACCCATAACAGAGATTGCAAACAATTCAACCCAATCTACACAAGGCACCCGCATATATACACATAATTTACAAAAACTGGAGTGATGCATAAGGAAACTATAATGCTTAAATTAAAGGAGAATAAATCAACAAGGAACAAAACATTCATTATTCAAGCTCACCTTTCTTTCACCCCTGAGGTGCTCATTGGGCGGTCGAAACTCGGTAGAGCAGTTGCCAGTTGAGACTTCCGGTATGAGGTCCTGGATCATATAAAAAGATGTTAATATGATTAAGCCAACAAAACTTCGAATTATAATAGCAACAATATTTCGTATCTTTCTGATGCATAGTGGACCCAAGTTAAGTGTAGCAACCCCTACCCACAACCTAAGTTTTGTGTACCAGTACACAAAAGGTTGATAACCACCGCCACAGTGCTGTTTCGGAACTGCCACCAAAACCACTATTTTCAGGATTTACCTTTTCAAGGCTATGTCTTGCGTTATAACTGCAATACCATGTTCCAACACTCTTCTCTTATTTTAGATAACCTCTTCTATGTTTTTTATGAAATTCACTCCTACTATTATGCTTTGACCAACCGACAACTTAACCGTCAACACAGTCAAGTGTATCACCTTGATACAGACACAAAACAGTAATTACTTGCAGCGGTGGTGCTGAAGCAGCATTGCGACAACAGTAATCAACCATTTGTGTACCGGTACACAAAACTTAAGCTAAACACTACCTACGATCTTAGTCCTCTGAATACTTTTTGATTATGCCGTCTCACAGTCATTTTCAACCCCTGCCTGTATGTAAAAATTGAACTGTAGAAAGGACACCACAAAACCTTATTTCAAACCAAAAAAAGAAAATATAATCCTAATGATACAAGAACAGGAAATGTTAAAAACAGACACTCCAAAAAGCTCTCTTTGGTAAAATTTATGTGGATATCATAAATCAAGTGGACCATGATTTCTATTTGGTGAAAGACCCATTTTCAAAATGATGACACAGAAATGAATTTCACACAAAATCTAAAATAAAAAGATTGCCGAAAATGTAAAGTTTTAAGGATGAATGCACATTGATTACTCTTATGACAGAGACAATTCATAGCAAATAGTTGAACTTGTTTCCAAATTACAACAAACACAACCCAAATCAAATAGGCCCAGTTATGACAAAGACAATCTCCTCTGTTGAAACAACCGCATTACCAAACCATTTGAACATGTCTACCCCAAAAATGGCATCTTTTAAAACAATTTAAACAAACAAATTAACCAAAAAGTTAATTTCATTAAAACCCAAAATAATTAAATCAATAAAGTTCCTATCAAGAAAATCAATACTCGTACTAATAATCATCAACCTCACCGACAAGGTTTAATAAAACAATGTGCTACTATAAGTGGGACCAGACAACCCATTTGAAACCTTGCTCTAAAAAGGAATCAATGACGCAATATACATGCATGTACATAAACCAAGATCTAGTACTAAATGATAAGCCATCTGAAACATGTTTGATTAATAAAAAATAAAAATAAAAACCGAGTATCTTCGGCGTGTAACTGTGTAACTACTGAGACTCGTGTCATCTCAACTAATTGCGGTTAAGTTGATATATATCAATGAAAATAAAATGAAGCAAGAGGTTGTTATTATTATTATGTAATAAAGAAAGAAAAGAACCTGTAGGTGAGGTTAGTGGTGGTAAGTGAACGGAAAATTCGGGAACTTAGTCCTCTCAACATGGCCATTGTTGGATGAAGTTCCGAACAATTAGCGGATGAAAATTTGGATCCGACCCGATTGAAGATCCGGAGTTGAAGAGTGAGGGAAAACGGAGGGAGAAGAGAAGGAATAAATAGGAGACAGACAGAGAATGAATAGGGCGGTGGGATGATGGGAATGGTGAGAGGATCGAGGTGTGATTTAATTAGGTGACACTCAGTTGATAAGTTTAAAGAAATTACATTTATATATGGAGATAATTTTGATCGCATAATTTAACAACTTTTGAACAACTTTATCTTTTGTATTTAAATTATGTTTTTACTCTCTTATTTATTTTTCTCTCTCTTATTTTTCAAATATCATTACTTTTTTTAAAATAACTCAACTCTCTTGTATTTATATTTTGTTTTTATTTGCTGATTGGTTGGCTAAATATGGAGCAGACAGTAATGACGCTTTGAAATATGGACCTCTCCTCCAACACAACTAGATTTTATCTTGTTCCTCGAATCCTTCGAAGTGTTTAAACACGAGTTGCTTATTCTGTTTTTACGTTATCTCGTTCTTTCATTCTTTCTCGGTTGTTTCGTCTAGAAAAAGAAATAAAATGATTGTTTTAAAAGATGTTTAAAAAGTAGTTATATAAATTTTTTTTTTTGGTAAATTAATTAAATTTTTCTTCAATACAAATATTGAGGATTTTGGTTTTAATCTTTATAAATAAATTGGATGTTGCCTTTTTATTTTTATAAATTTTAAAATTTAAATTTATTTAATTATTATTAGATTTTTAAAGATTTTTCCAAACATGTTTGGAACATTATCAAAAATTTCTTTTACAAAAGAAACATTCAACATAAAATTAATTAAATATATATACGCCAAAATTTCAAAATAAAAATAATAAAAATTTGAATCTAGAAAACAAATATTGAACTTATTTTTTGTCAACACTAAGAGACAAAATTAAGAGACAAAATTACTCAGTGACACATCGCCCGTTTCACGACTTTAACCATTCTCCTTCTGCAACCTTCAACAATAACAACCCAAACATAAAATTTTCTTCAATTATCTCATTGTTTTTTTATTTATTTATTTTCCCTTTGATCAATTTCCCTCTTTCAGTCTCTTCTTCTCTCAATTTCCCTTTTCTGCTTTTACTGCGATCCCTAATTTCTCCCTCAAATTCCCTTTATGTTTCTTTTGAAACCCAAACAAACTCAAATCAAACCAAGAAAATAAAAAACCCATAAAACGGAAGAGAGAGAGGAAGCTTCTAGGGAGAGAACAATGGTGGTTGATGAGTTCGACAGTGGTGGGTTGAGACAGAGAGGACGCTGGTGGTTAGGGAGATCGACGGCCGTGGGTTGAAAACAAAGAGAGAAAAAGTGACTGAAAGAGGGTTTGGAGAGGGCGGTGCTGGTGGTTTGCTGGTTAGGATGAATTGGTTAAGAAATTAAATTTAGGTGTTGTTTGTGGTGGGTTGGATTCTGGAAGCAGAACAACTGATGACATCTCGTCATTACATAATTTTATATGTATTTTGATCACATTTTGGAGTTCACAAGACAACTTATGCAGCAAGAAAAGCAGAAAAACTGAAGAAAATAAAAAGAAGCAAAACGTGTCACGATTGGCAGAAATGGTGACATGATTTGAGAAGACCAAAACATGCTCTCGACATTGATGAAAATGTGTCACGATGACCAAAATGTAACACAATTTGAGGAAACCCTAATTCAACTGTTTGTTATTCAAAGGAAAACGTGTCACGATTTACTTAAAACGTGACACAATTTTGGGCGAATTTCTGTGCCTATTTAAGCTGAAGTCTATTCCTAAGACAATGGTTACGATTGGAGAAGAGAAAAGTGCGATTTTGAGACTACAAGACAGTTAGGAGGGCGATTTCTTCAACCTTTTACAAGTTCATGTATGTTTGGATTCCTATATTGATTATGCTATTTGTAAACTCAATTATCTCAATTTTGAGTAGCTAAATCTCTTAGAGATTATGTCTGAGATGATTCTTTGTGACCCTAATGGATCCATGTTGCTGTGAAACTATATTTATTGTGAACGACAATCTAGTTTTTATTCAATTCAATTGTTCTTAATACTTTTTATATCCTGATCAAATAAAAACATGATTTAGTGAGAACGAATGACTACCGACCATAACTTTCGACTTAAACCTAATTGAATTGTTCTAATAAACATGGTTAGTCTAGGAATGGATAATCGTTTGTTAGTGATATTAGGTTAACGTGCTCAAACCTTCAAAGATTATTAGACTACCTAAGAAATTAGGGGTTGTAGTTCGAGAAGAGGGTCCTAACTCAAGGGATTGATTATGACTATTTTGTTAACTATCTTGGAACTAGAAAATCATTCATAAGAATAAGTGCAGTATACCAATTAAGAGAACATAGATGATTTGAAAGACCTGATCTCATCTATCTCTTATTCTTTACAACCAATCTTTATTTTCAGTTGTTACTTTTATGGAATCAAACAAATCAACTGCCTAGTGGCAAATCAAAATAACCTTTATATATCCTATTTAATAACGTACTAGAATTGTTGAGATTAAAAGCAGTCTTCGTGGGAACGATATTTTACTACTTCGATAATTTTTGGTACACTTACCAAACTTCTATCAACAACAACAACAATTGTGAAGGGTAACATAAACTGAAAAAGAAAAAAAAAATCATCCTGAACGATGAATCTTGTGTTGTGTGTGTTTGTTGATTGCAGTGATGATCCATGGCAGTGTATTTGTTGATATGAATGAGTGTTGTTTGTTGTGTGTTTGTTGTTTGTTAAGTTGATGAACGAATATTGTTTTTTTGATGAACTTTTTTCTTTCTGGGTTTTTTTTTTTCTTCATGAATCCTATGAAGATGATGAAGAACACAAGGGAATAAGCATATTTTCTAGGCAATTTCTACAGTAGACTCACAAAATTTGAGTGTACCGGTACACCCATGTTTAAATGAATAGTTTAACGAGTTTTTTTTTTTTTTTTTTAGAAAAAATATATTTTCTATCAATTACAATTATAATAATTATATTTTATTTCTCAAAAGTGTCGGCAAATCAAAATTCAACTTTTTAAATTTTTATTACTCATAATAGTGAATATTGATTTTTTTCAATAAAATGTTAAAAAATTAGTATGATTCTTATAAAGAATGAAATAATGTTTTTTCTTGCGAAATAATATTTTCTAAAACATAAAAGTCGACAATTATCTCTTTATTACATAATAATGATCGTTAACTTATTGATTTATGAAATAGATGTACCAGTACTCCTTAATTTAAGGTTGTACCATAGAAACTTCCTATTTTCTGGGTTTTTTTTTGTCATATGGGCTCTTACTAACGGAATTTTTAATTATTTGACGGAGGAAAAAGTGAGGGACTTAAACGTACCTTTTATTAATTGTGGGACCAAAACGAAAACTCGAAATTATTTAATGGACCATTGGAGCAAATAAGCCAATAATAAATTTTGAAGAGAGTAATAATTATAAGGGTTAATAGTGCTTTTCACCCCTGTAATATAGGTCATTTCCAGTTTTCGCCCCTATAAAATTTTCGGTTTGATTTGCATCCTTGTAAAACTTTTTTTTTTCTTCCGGAAAACACTCCTCCTCCATCCAACTCATCAAATACGCATATGTGGCGTTGACTTGGCTTTTTTTTTTAATTTTTATTTATTATTAATTGTCTACATCAGATTTTATTTTTTAAAATATTTGAAAATTAATTTTCAAAAATAAAAAAAAATCAGAAAAATATTCAGATTTTTTTCCATAAAATTTAAAAATCGAAAAAAACAAATATTAAAAATATCATAAAAACAATAAGATTTTTTTGAAAATTCGGTTTTTTTTTTAAATTCAAATATTAAAAAATCACAAAAAATTAGAAAAAACAAATTCGAGGTTTTAAAAAAAAGTCATATTTTTTCCATAAAAAAAAACAGTTTTAAAATTTTTTCTACAAAAAAAAATTATGGAAAATGTTTGATTTTTAAAAATCTGGATACAATTTTTTAAAATATTTAGAAGAAATTCATATTTTTTTTTTCGAAAAGTTTATTGCAGATTTTTCAAAATTTTTTAATGATTCTGGAGTTTAATTTTCAAAATAAAAAAAAGTTAAATTAGAAAATACAAATTCAAAATTTTTAAAAAAAAAAGTCATATTTTTTCCCGAAATAAAAAAGAAGTTTAAAATTTTTTCTACAAAAAAAAATTCTGAAAAATGTTTTATTTTTAAAAATCTGGATACAAATTTTTTAAAAAATTTAGAAGAAATTCAGATTTTTTTTTTCGAAAATTTTATTCCAGAAATTTTAGAAAAAAATTATTTTCAAATTTAAACAAAAAATAAAAAATTTGGAAAATATTTTTCGTATAAAAAAAAATCCTGAATTTTTTTATTTTCAAATATTGATTTTCAAATTTTTAAAATTTATTTTATTTCTAAATTAATATAAATGAATTTATATTATAATTTTTTTAAAAAAAATAGTCACAAATGCCACATGTAGCCTTAGAAAAATAAAAAATAAAATTAATTATACAGTCAGCACGCCACATAAGCATATATGCACAATCAACATGCCATACATTGTACCACGTCAGCAAATATGTACAGTCATATGGGGGAGGGGTGTTTTCCGAAAAAAAAAGTTTACAAGGATGCAAATAAAACCGGAAATTTTATAAGGGCGAAAATCGAAAATGACCTATATTACAGGGGTGAAAAACACTATTAACCCTAATTATAATTATTTTGATAATTTCTTGGAAATTTATCATATGATTTAATGATGTGGACACGTTTAGAAAATAGTATTTTTTTGAGGGATAGAAACTAGTATTTTGAAAATAGGCTATTGGAACAAACTTTGATTTATTATAAAAATTTCAAATAAATAGTGAAAGTGGAGAAAATGCACCCAAGACGGTGGTTGATTATTTTTTTTTTTTGATAGCAGAAGGTGGTTGTTGTTATTAATTTTTTTTTAAAAAAAAACAAAAATGAATTATATTATCATAAATAACGTAATTGTTGAAGCACAAGGCGTGCCTAACAATCACGGAAAGAGCAACATCCTGTCAAATTACAACAAAGTCAATCGATGCTCATACATAAAAGCGGGCTCGACCACCAATTATGTGTACCAAAATTAAAGACCACATTACTAGCTTTCGACCACCACAAGGTATGAGATTTTACTTTATCTAACAAAAGTGGCATAGAACTTTGACGGTTTCTAAATAACCCGTCATTTCCTTCATTCCATAAAACGCAAACACACTGCAGCCAAATCAAATGGAATAAGGATCGACGGAATTTCAAGCCTCCTGCATATTCAATAAATTGCATAAAATGATCTGAAATAACAAGAGAATCTACATCTTCGACACCAAGCCAAGCCCGCACCATAGGCCACAATGCGCCAAAAATTGGGCAAGACAAAAACATATGAGTCACATCTTCAACATGCCCACACCCAGTAACACAAAACCGAGCCTCCATAGGTAGAATTCTGCGCTCTGCCAAATTGTATTTTGTAGGTAAACGATCCCTCAATAGCTGCCAAGCAAGGATTGAAACTTTTAGAGGAACCTGTTTATGCCAAACTAACTCCATATTTTGATGAACATGAGGTTGTTCCTGTGATGTCAACATATCATACACACCACGAACAGTATAGCCTCTAGTAATAAATCCATACACTCCTCTACCAACTCCTCCTCCCACACCCATAAACGACGTCGCCACTGCCACGCTCCCCCACCCTCCTCCCACGAATAGTAGTTTCTTGTTATTAAACTTGTTTTTAAATATTTCTCCTTCTAAAAGTTTTATGAACACGTCTAAATCAAAGGGTGGATAATTTAAAGAAGGGTTAATAGTGTTTTTCACCCCTGTAATATAGGTCATTTTCAATTTTCGCCCTTATAAAATTTTCGGTTTGATTTGCATCCTTATAAACTTTTTTTTTTTTTTCCGGAAAACACCCCTCCCCCATATGACTGTACATATTTGCTGACGTGGTACACTGTGTGGCATGTTGACTGTGCATATATGCTTATATGGCGTGCTGACTGTATAATTAATTTTATTTTTCTAAGGCTACATGTGACATTTGTGACTATTTTTTTTAAAAAAATTATAATATAAATTCATTTATATTAATTTAGAAATAAAATAAATTTTAAAAATTTGAAAATTAATTTTTGAAAATAAAAAATTCAGGATTTTTTATTTTTACGAAAAATATTTTCCAAATATTTTATTTTTTGTTTAAATTAGAAAATAATTTTTTTTCTAAAATTTTAATTTCAAAAATGATTTAATAAAAATCTGGAATAAAATTTTCGAAAAAAAAAATCTGAATTTCTTCTAAATTTTTTAAAAAATTTGTATCCAGATTTTTAAAAATAAAACATTTTCCAAAATTTTTTTTTGTAGAAAAAATTTTAAAAGTGTTTTTTTAATTCGGGAAAAAAATATGACTTTTTTTTAAAAATTTTGAATTTGTTTTTTCTAATTTAACTTTTTTTTTTTATTTTGAAAATTAAACTCCAGAATCTTTAAAAATATTTCAAAAAAAAAAAAATGAATTTCTTCTAAGTTTTTTAAAAAATTGTATCCAGATTTTTAAAAATAAAACATTTTCTAGAATTTTTTTTTGTTGAAAAAATTTTAAAACTATTTTTTTTTGGGAAAAAAATATGACTTCTTTTTTTAAATTTCGAATTTGTTTTTTCTAATTTAACTTTTTTTTTTATTTTGAAAATTAAACTCCAGAATATTTAAAAAAAAAACTGAATTTCTTCTAAATTTTTTAAAAAATTGTATCCAGATTTTTAAAAATAAAACATTTTCCATAATTTTTAAAAATGTTTTTTTTTTATGGAAAAAATATAACTTTTTTTTAAAACCTCGAATTTGTTTTTTCTAATTTTTTGTGATTTTTTAATATTTAATTAAAAAATAACCGATATTTCAAAAAAATCTTATCTTTTTTTCTGTTATTTTTAATATTTGAAAAAAAAAAACTTTTTTTTTTCGATTTTTAAATTTTATGGAAAAAAACCTGAATATTTTTCTGATTTTTTTTATTTTTGAAAATTAATTTTCAAATATTTTAAAAAATAAAATCTGATGTAGACAATTAATAATAAATAAATTTTTTTAAAAAAAGCCAAGTCAGCGCCACATATGCGCATTTGATGAGTTGGATGGAGGAGGGGTTTTTTCCGGAGAAAAAAACTTTTACAAGGATGCAAATCAAACCGAAAATTTTATAGGGACGAAAATTGAAAATGACCTATATTACAGGGGTGAAAAAGCACTATTAACCCTTTAAAGAAACAAAATTATGTTATATTTTTTTTTGAAGAAAGAAGAAGCAAAATTATGTTATATGAAGAATCTTTTTTGAAACAATTTATAGGATAACGAAAGATATACAAATAATATAAGTATTAATATAAAAATCAAAGCAATAGAGAAAATAAGAACACAATAAACTAAAACATAAAAGAGAGATTTATCATAAAAATTGTTGCTAAATAATTGTAAAACTAAAACAACGAAATTTTCTTTAAAAAATTTAACGCTGTCACATTATTCAATTCATGTATGAACTCAACACCTTACATTATTTGATTTTTGAAGTTTGGCAACCATGAAATTACTACAATCATACAAAACCCAACACAAACACTAACATAAAACAAGACTTGATAGAATAGGGCAATTAATCTAATCTAAATTAATACCGACCAACTATGATAAAGTCTTCATCATCAAGAACTTCAACATCCTTTTCTCCAACAAAATGATCTCTTCCAATTTGCTTCACCAATTTGACAAACTCAACCCTTCTTTCCCTACTCAAAGGTACATATGGTAGCCTAAAAACAGGCTTGATAACACCAAGTTGAGCAAGAGCAGTGTTCAAACCAATTGGGATAACCTCTAAAGAAAGCCAATCAAACAAAGGAATAAGCTTTGAATTCAATGAAGGATTCATTCCTTCATTCATGAGTTTCACCATTAAACTAGGAATCAAGTTACTTGCAAGAGACACATCTCCAATAGCACCTTCATGACTCTCCTTTTGATTTGCAGTCCACACAAAAATTCCTTGACTTGCATACTTTTTCACTCTCTCATTTGCTATACACTCTTTGATACCAACAAAATTAGGGTTTTGAGCCAATATTTCAACCACACTAGGAGGAATATCTTGAGCAGTTCTTGATGGGTTGTTATATAAAATGATAGGTCCTACTGAAAGTACACTTTTGTAATGAGCAACCAAACCTTCCATTGAGGTTTTTCCATAGTAAGGGTTTATTTGAAGTGATGCATCCATTCCAACAGCAAAACCTTGCTCAGTTAGACTAATTGCTAGTGATGTTGAGTTGCTTCCTGTATTACCAATAACTTTGACTTTATCGCCGAAAGAGGTGACGGTGTGAGCAATAAGCATTACTTTATCATTCAAGCTCATTAAATGGCCTTCACCAGTTGTTCCAGCAACAAGAATTCCTTCAACACCATTTGCAATTTGCATGTTTACTAGGTTATCGTATGATTCAAGATCAATTTGACCATTTGGTAGGTACGGAGTTTTCACCGCAGTCATCAATCTCAGACTCCTAATGTCGTCAATCGATTTCCTGTAAATTAATACAATATATTTATAAGTGAGGCTTAAAACAAATTTTAATATCTTTTTTCGTGATTGTTCAAAAATAAATATCTTTTTTCGTCCGTTTATCGGGCTTTTTGCATATAAAATCTATTTTTTTGTTTTGTTGGTGGACCTTAACCTAGAACTTTAATAGCCTTACCCAAAGGTCGAGTGGCCGACCTTGTATGCTCATCCAAATTAAATCTAAAAAGTGAATGATCAGAGATTGAAATATCATATATAATTAAAAAAAAAAATTGAGTTATATTAGTTTTAAAGCTTGAGATGGTTCTGTCCTATGAAGCACGGATACGGATACCCGACACGACACAAACACTGATACGTCAACAACACTAATAATTTGAGAAAATTACATAATTCAGTGTAATTATATACGTCGTGTTAGGACACATCTAATCCGAGGAGTGTCCGTGCTTCACAGTTACAAAATCAATGGCAGTGCAGAAAGCAAGAGAGAGCTCTCCTGAAATTCTAGTTAGAGAAGTGACTCCAAATATTTATGACCTGATCTACAGAATGCATATATAAATTCAAACATGCATAACATATTCAATACATACAATATACAATAACTTGCAAAAAAATTTTCCTACTGGAATAAAATATAAGAAAATTCATCATTCAGTGAAGTGAAGTAATCCTACCTAACATTCATCTTTGTGCTGCTTTGGGCTATGAAAATCAGGCAAGAAAAATGCTTGTTGAAGGTATGAGACTAGGAAGAGAGCAAGAAGCGGAGGAGACTCACATGGTATATTTGGCTCTATATATAAAGGAATACATTGAGTGGATTAAGACTTTTCAACATTACATGCTCTTCGGCTGTCCGGCTTTTTGTTTGTTGTTTTCTGTATCTCTTTGTGTATGTCTTGTACTCTTGGTTTATCTTTTGTAACCGGTGATTGTTTCTTTTGTTTGTTATATTTATATACACCAGTGTCAAGACGACCCTTAACGTATATATTTTTCCGTTTATATTTATTAGATGATAATTGTTGATTATTGACTCAAAATTTGATGGACGAAAGAGTGAAAAATTGTGGCCCGATTTGTCCAAATTGTGGTATGATTTTGAGTGGTTTTGGAGACATTTGTCTTGGAAAAAATCGGGGCCTGACTTGTCAAAATCGTGACCCGATTTTGGATAACGTTCAGATGTTCATACTACTATGGGAAATTGGGGCATGATTTTATCGGGATCTGGACCTTATATAATGCTTCATTCTTCATGTTTTGTGTGTGGCTTAGAGAGAGAAACTTGGAAATACAAAGGAGGTAACTTTATGTTTAAATGTCTTTGTAATGAGGTTCTCTTGGGATTGTAAACACCTTGGGTAGTGAGATTTCACCGTTGGGAGAATCAAAAAGCTTTATTTAATATTTTCTCATAGGATTCATTGAGAGTGTAGGTGAATTGAAAAATGGGTAAAAATTAGTGTTTTCTTTAGTGTTTTCTCTTCGAAGAGAATTTTCTCTTTTAAATATCAATATTCGAACTCTAGACCTTTTAACTCCTTACATCTTTATTTTATTAGCTCAACTAAATCATATGTCCCTCTCCTCCTTAAATGTGTTATAAATAAATATTTTCACTCTTGTAAAAAAAGAAATATTTTCGTAGAGAAATTAAATTAGTATATATTATTTAATTTAAGGGACTGCATTGTTATTTTTTATATTTGAGCAATTAGTTATTCTAAGAATGAAAAAGAAATTCAAGGGAAACCCACCTTTTTCTAGGATGATAAAGATGTAGATTTTCTCTTTTCCTTGATTCTCTTATCCATTTCTTCTCTTTGCCATCACCAATTTCCTCATCTTCTTCTTGAAACCAAATTTATTTTATCTTTCTCTCATTAGATATTCGCGATCAAAGCCCCATCTTTTTTAGACCTCACCCTAAGAAATAAAAATGGTGTGATTGTATAAGAGTGAGTTTGCATGTAGAATTTGAAGAAAGGAAGATGAAGCCTTATTTTTATCCATCCTTCCTCATTCTGTCTGATCTCTCTCTCTCTCGCCCCCCCCCCCCCCCCCCCCCCCCCTCTACTGTTCCTCAAATTTCTATTTTTTTTTACAAAGGACTTCAACCGGAAACAACATGTAGAAGCCAAATGAAAAGAAAATTAAAAATTGGAGAAAAGGGAATATATATATATATATAGAGAGAGAGAGAGAGAGAGAGAGAGAGAGAGAGAGAGAGAGAGAGAGAGAGAGAGAGTGAGTGAGTGAGTGGGGAAAGAGGTAGAAAAATCAAGCTTCATCTTCCTTCTTTCAAATTCTACATGAAAACCCACTCTTGTACAATTACACAATTTTTATTTCTTTGTGTTACTTGGGTCTAGAAAAGAGAGGGTTTGGATCACCAAAAGCTAAAGGAAAGGAAGATTAAATAAGTTATTGGGTTCAAGAGGAAGATGAGAAAATTGGTGAAGATAAAGAGAAAAGTTGAAAAAAGAATCAAGCAAAGGAGCAAATAAACATCTTTATCAGCCTATAATAAGGCGAGAATCCCCTTTTTCCTTATTCCCTCGTGTGTAAATTTATATAATCTAATTTTTGACGTTATGGGAATTGAAATTAATTGATGAAAATTAGGGTTCAATATGCATGTTAGAATTAAAAATTTGACATTCATTTTTCAATTAATCTCATCAAAACAGAAACTTTTGTCCACTTTTTTTACTGTGCTAACTTGTGTAAATTATAAACAACGTTTTTTTATGAAGTTTTGATTAAAATTATATGTATAGATGTTTGTGACTTTTAAATAGTAACAACCATGTTTATTTTTTACAAATAATATAACAAATATATTAAAAATTCTTATCTTTTTCATTAACACCAACAATATAACATTCTTAAAAGCAAATTTGTTTAAGTTATAACTGAAATAAAGAAAAATACAACCAAAAAAATCAAGTATTACCTTTATATACTGTTATATATGTAGTTTTAAGCCAAGTGATGCTTCTCACCATGATGAATCATAAACTAATTTAATAATATATTAAACATAGTATATGATCGCCATCAAAATGTTCATAAGGTCTAACTCAACCGGCAATGCCAATATATTATTATGTTGGACTTCTTCACCTGAATTTAAACCTAAAATCTAGTTGGGCGTAAGTTTTAGGGTGGTGTTTGCCACTTTGTCAATAGATGCAAAAAAACAAAAAAAAAATGTACTCGGTTTCAGGGTGGTGCTTGCCACTTTGCCAACAATCTGCCTATTTCTAGACCCAAAGAAGAAGGTGCAGAAAAAGAATTACTCTCTTCGTTTCTTTTTATAAGACTACTTTACAAAAAAAAAAAAAAAAGTTCTTAAATATAAGATTATCTACAAATTTGTAGATGCATTTATTACTCTTTTTCCAAATACACCCTTCATTAATATTATCGATATACCTTGAAATACGAAAAATTGACAATAAAGATCTTTATAGACACCTGACAAAAAAAAAAGATCTTTATAGACAATGGGTAATTTGGAAATAGTAACATACATTTGTGACAAATTTATTACTCCCACAACTTTTTTTAATACTCGTGATTTTTATAAAATAGTCTTATAAAAAGGGACATAAGGAATGCTAAAGTAATAATACATTAAGTTAACAATAAAAATACATCTCATGTTGACCACACACATTCATTCATCTTCAGTTGTTGACACCATCATCATTGAGATGAATTCCATGAATAACTTTAGACATTCTTCCTCCCAAGATAACAAATGTCTCCTCTACTTGAACCTATGAAACCACCTCCCTTCCACCCATTCCACTATATCACACACCAAGCAATGTTTGTTGATTGGACAAAGCAAATAATCTATAAATATCGTACTTTAGCCTAGTATTAATGATCCACAAATCAAGCCAAAATAAAGTTCTCCCTCTATGGCAGTCTTTCCAATCACCGGATTTTGGAACCAAACCGGCCTCTCCATTGTCAAGGAGGCCCACTCCTCTTCAATCCATCCACAATAATGATGATTTGGAGGTATAAATACCTAGATCTATGATACAAACTATTCTCTCCGTATACTTTGCCTTCAACACTTTCTTCCAAAAAACACTTCTTTCCGACAAAAGGTACCATCTCAATTTAAATAATAAAGATCTATAAAAAAAATCACATCCTTTGATTCTAACTCTCCATTCTTTTTCGTTTGACACACCTAATTCCACATTACCCAACATATCTTTGTTTCTCCAGCTAGCCCTCCCCACAGAAGATTCATTTGCTTCCGGACAATTTTCTTCCACATATAAATCAACATTTTAAAGAACGACATAAAGAAGATGGAAATAGACCCCAATACTGAATTTATAAGGACCACCTTACCACCAAGACTCACATAACAGTTTCTCCAAAAAATGAGTCTTTTTTCAATTTCCTTTACAACCGGATCCCATAAAGCCCTCATTGAATTCGCCCCCTACCGGAAGACTAATGTAAACAAAAGAGAATTTTCCCACTTTACAATTCAAAAATCTTGTCAAGATTTCCAAAAAAAATCATTGTTGACATTTACTCTCATCACCCTATTTTGAAAAATTGACCCTTAACTTGAACACCAATTCAAACCACTTAAGAATCACATTTATATGCTATAATTTCTTCACACAAGCCTCACAAATAAGAAAAGTTTCATTCACATATTGTAAATGAGAAAGTAACAACTCCGAGGTCTCGTACCCCTTGAAGAATCCCAAGTTCACCGCCTTAGTCATGAAAGCACTTAACTCCTCCAAAACTAAGAGACAAAAATAAAGTTGCAACCGGATCTACTTGCTTAATACCCTTATTAATGTTAACTTCCTCGATTGCTCTCCCATTCGCTAAAACCAACAAATCCCCCAAAAACACAAGTTCTCATCCACCCTCTTTGTTTCTCATCCAACATGAAAGTCTTTATCATGCAATTTAAGAATCTCCAACTAACCGAATCATATGCCTTTTCAAAATCTGTTTTCCTAATAAAACACACCTTATTTGATCACATGGCACGGTCCACCACCTCATTAACCACTAACACTGGATCAACCAAAATACCCCCCCTTAATAAAAGCTTATTTATTTTTTGAAATTATTGAATCTATGACCACTCATAGCCTCTCTGCCAACACTTTAATAGATACTTATATAGACTCCCCAAAAGTGAGATAAGACGAAATTCATCAATGTAGTGAGGGTTATGAACCTTTGGTATAAGAGTAATAAAATAAGAGTGGAGATTCTTCTTCGTTCCCCAAATTTCTTTAAAGAAGGCATAGTCAAACTCATCCAGAATCAGGCTCTTATTCCCATCCAATAACTCTGCCGCCTCACCAATCTCAATATCCAAAAACTCCTTTGACAACCTCCTACTTTGTTCCACTGAGAGACAAGGAAAATCCACCCTATCAAGGGTTGACCTTACCCAATGAATTGACTTCGATCTTGAAAATACTCACAACTTCACCTCGAATCTCACTAGGCATTTCCACCCATTCCTCTCTCTATTTACCGCCACAATAAAGTTAATCCTCTTCCGAATCTTCACTCAAGCGTGAAAATAACTTGTATTCGCATCATCCTTTTTGACCATTTTCCACGGGATTACTGAAACGCCATACTATCCTTGCACTTTAGAAGTAACGAAAGAGCATGGAAATTTTCCTTCCACCCCCTACTCTTCATCCGACAAAACACTAGTATCGCTCTTCAACTCCAAACTTTCTCCTCTCAAAAAAAAAAAAACTCCAAACTTTCTATTCGGGACACCATACATCTACATTAATTCCATCATGTGGAAGTGGTTATTCAATTCATTAAAAGTTAGTAAAAATTTATTCTTTTCAAGACAATATTTCAATACTTCTTTTCTTAACAAGTACCTTTAGACACTTTCAATACTTCTTTTTTTAACGAGTATCTTTAGGCACTCATTAACTGAATCTATTTTTTTTTCTTTTTTATCGTAACACCCTTCATATTTGTTGCTACAATAATAAATACACTAGGTGGAATTCAGTGCAATTAATTATACTGATAGTTTTGAGTCATATAGGATATGATAATTGAAGAAATAATAAAAAAGGTCCAACACGATTTATTGCATGTTGTTCAGATGTGAAACTGAGAACAGTAAATGTGACAGTGTCCAAAATGGCACCCTTACAACACAAGTAGTGCTATATATGGACTTTTTGAGGAAGTGTTAGTCCATTATTGAGAATGATCTTTGGGAACTGCTGATTTATAGACTATAGCAAGGAGAAAAACTGAGGTAGAGGTACTAGACAAACTAGGAATAGAATCCAAGGAAAAGATTGATATTAAATAAACAAAGTTATTATATATGCATGTTGGCATTGGTGGAATAATAATACAGTAAAAGAAGCTGAATGAGCTAGGGTTTCAAGGAGCATCTATTCCATACTCAAGACAAAATTCTGAGTTATCAATCTCTATAAATTTTCGTTTACCCTTTATTATTCAAGTTTAATTTTGATACTCTTTCAAGGCTTTACATCATCAACAAGTTAATCACACACCCAATTTGATGAAAGAATTTAAAAGTGATTATTATTAAAATTAAATATTTTTAACAATTATGTATACACTAATACCGTAAAATAAATCATTTGTACTCCCTCTGTCCCAAGCAAAAATTGATCAACAAAAGTTAATGTATTTGGTTCAAAATTTGTATCAGATACATCAACTTATGTTGACCCCATATATTTTGGAATGGATAGTATATCGATATCCAATTAAATTATAAAGTTTCATAAATTGGATAGTTGTCACCGTGACTATAGTTTAATTGATAAAAACATTGTATTATATATGTATGGATCGGAACCCTCCAAACATCCACTTATTCACCTCAAATGATGAATTTCTACTAACTAAACTATTAATTAACAAAATCAATATTGGGCTGTTATTTATTAAAATATTTGTCCATTACTTATATTATATACTAGTAAAATATAATCAAATGTTTGTATAAGATTCTTTTATAGTAATTAAATGTTAACCTACCTCAAGTTTGATACTTGAAGTTGAATCCCATTTGTTTGTCTAGAAAGTGCCAATGGCACATAGAAGGATGAGAGGCTTTAACATTTTGCTCTTGAGGTCTGTTTGTTCTGGTTGTTGCCTCGTAAAGGAACCTTTTTTTTTGTTCACAGAGCAGCGCACGTGTGACCCAACACCCAATGTTCATCTCTGCCTCCATAATAAACCCTAATCAACTGAGATGAGACAGACAAACAGAGTGAAGCCCATAACCCCCATTCTTTCTCCTTGTATATTCCTTGAAATACATCAATTTCACTGTCCAACATCTGTTAATTACTTTCTAAGAGTTATCAATTGTTATTATAAAAATGATAATGATAATACTATAATATCTATATACATTTAGCACTTAATTATCTACTTCCTCTGTCCTAATTTATAAGACGTTTTGGACATTTCATGTGTATTAAGAAACATAACTAATTTTATATGATAAAAAGGATAAACGAAAACGACTTATAACTTAAAGTCATTTTTTTCTTTTCAAAACGACTTATAATTTTGACAGAGAGAGTAAAATTTAATGGACGATGAGTTTAGGGATATCGAAGGAATACCGGCTAAAAGACACACGAATATTTACCTATCCAATAAAAATAAACTGAAAGTTTAACACATAACTTGAGTAGATAGACTCAAGTGGTAAATTTAGTTTCTCTTATAGTAGGATCGATGAAATAAATAGGTTAAAATTTCGACTAAAATAACTATTGACCAAACCTTATTTATTTTTTGGTCGAATTTTATATTAACAAAGTGTTCATAAAGGAGGGTTAACCCACAAAAGAAGAAAAAAAACTAAGATATAAGAAAGAAAAAATTAAGAAAATATATACACCCTCTGGTCATTAATATAAGTAAAAATTTATTTTTTAGATACATTTAATTAATGATATATGTGGTCTTTATTATATGTCACATACATCATTAATTGAATGTATCTAAAAAATAGATTTTTACTTATATTAATGACCGGAGGATGTAAAATTAAACATAGCATAACATAATAATGATAGTGCTAAATTTGAGAACATGGTATGAAAAAGACATGAGTTTGGATGTAATGATGGGTGTTAGTAGTAGCAAAGAAAGTGAGAGTGTGTATAGTAATGATGGTTAAGTTGATGTTTTCTAACTTACAAAGGGAGCTAATTATTGTGTCCAACACACTTTTCTTGAAATAGATAAAATTTCAAACATGTTCATATAGTATAATTTTTGTTGGGTTATTTGTAGATCATGTATTTTAGAATCTGAATCTATGTAGGTTGGAAGTCCTAGAAATTAACCACCCCAAAAATAGGAAAAAGGCAAAAAAAAAATTAAAAGAAGAAAAAAATGTAAAAGATGAAAAAAAAAATGTTCTCTTTTTCCTCTCTCTGCAAAGATTGACTGATAAATTATCAGACAAGATACTAAAATAGCAGCAGAGAAAATAGAAAGAGATAGAGACTAAAAGAGAGAGAGCACATGCTACCTTCTGCTGCTTCATTTGGAAGCAACTAAGAACATTTTTAGCTGAACAAGAAAATTAATTTAACTGTTTTGGATGCAATATCATAAAATTCAAACCCCACAAAAAATTCATGAATTTATACATCCTTCTTTCAATTCAACATCATCAAGTAGTCAACTTAATACCATGATCAAAGAAAAGTCTTCAATTTAAACTAAGTTATAAGGAGAATGAACAAGTGATAGATAAAGAGAAAGTAAAATTAAAAAAAAGGTGAACAAAACAAAATAAGATGAAGAAAAAAAAAAACAAAGATTAAACGAAAAACATGATGAGAAAAGTGATTAAGTGAATAACATTTTTGGTTAAAAAGGAGGACGAGCACTTCCACCCCAATAACCTTCAGCTGGTAATTGGCATGAATTGAGAAGATTTTGAGGAACTCCATGGAAAAGTGATGAAGCATTAGGATCTGCTACAAGTTGTTGCTGTTGCTGGTTCTGCTGCTGTTGTTGTTGACTTCCCATGGTTCCCGGTGACCCTAACCCTCCATTTCCTGGCACATTCACTGGTGTTTCTTCATCTTCTAAAGGTAGCCTTTCATAAGCAGCATTTCCAAAGGAAGCTGCCATGATAACAACCGGACCGGAAGCTAACAACGGTCCCACCACGCTACCACCGACGACCTGTCCTTGTCCACCAGCTAGATATATGGCTAATCCTGACGCCGCTGGTGGAGCAGGCGGCGGCAGGAAAGAGCCAGATAATGATAATATCTCAAATCTTCCATGAAGTGTGACTACCGCACCAGGCGATGCTGGTTGACGGAGAGTCACGTTTGTGACGGTCCCACTTCCGCTAAGGATGCAGACACCACGCTGCCTCCTTCGCGCAAAGACCGTCACACTTTCCATGATGTCACATCCATTTGCAACTTCCATCACGTGGGATCGGAGTGCGTTCGCGCTGTCCCTCGTGATGATGATAGGTGGTTTTGGTTTGTTTTTCGAACCTGCTGGTCTTCCTCTTGGTCTTCTTCCCATCTCACCACCACTTCCTCCACCAGCACTTCCGCTACCACCGTCGTCTTTTCCTTCTCCTCCGGTGGGAGTGTTGTTGCCGTCTTCGTTGTTTCGTTCTCTTTTTTGGCCTCGGCTTAAGCTCCCATTGCCACTTTGTTGTTCCTCTTCATTGGTTTGGTGGTTGGTGTGAAATTGATGGTGAGGATGAAGATGAAGGTCTCTAGTGAGAAATGGAGGTGGAAGAGGACGACCTTGTGCTACTTGATCCATGATTTGTTTTTTTTTTCTTCTCTAGATGATATAATCAAGATCAATATCTTCAAAAAGTCACAACCCTAGATTGTTTGAAAATTGAAAAGAAGGAAAGGAGAGAGATAGGAAAGGATCTAGGTTGTGGTGGTGGAGATTTACTTTTGAGGGGTTTTGTATTTTTGTTTTCTAGTTTCTAATTTTTTCTTGTTTGGTTTTTGAGTTGAAGAACTAGCTAGGTGTTGTTGATGGCATGTTCTCTACTCTCTACTACTTAGCACTTAACCTTCAACAAAAAATGGAAACTTTTTGAAAAAACCCACCACAAATTTCAAGCACCATGTTGATTGGTATATGAAACTAGCTAGCTAAGCTACTTTTTTTTTATGGAAGTAAAGTAAAGAGATGGTAGTTCAAGGTTTGGAGGAAATAAGGTAATAAAGAGTTTTAAGAAAAGAAAAGTTTGGGCAGAGAGAAGAAAAGGAAGAGAAAAACAACTTAGGAAGCTTTTGTTTATGCGGTTTAATAATAATGAGATTGAGGATGCTGTTTTTTTTTTTTTTTTTTATGGGGGGTTAGAAGAATTTGGGTTTACTTTGTTTTTTGTTGGGTTAGGGTTAGGTCCAAGGAATCGGATCGATGATGGGTTTGATATTGGTAAGAAAGACAGCGTGCGCATGGGCGGTGTTGTGGGACCTACAAAGTGGGTCCCATATATTCAATACTACCATGCTTGAAATTTCTCTCTCTCTTATAACTAGTGTCTTTGTAAATGTTTGTGTATGTGTAAGTTTCTTCTTCTATATTGGAAAAGCTGCAAATAAGAACACATTAATATATGTCTTACACTAATAGGGTAAAAAACCTTACTCACTATCTTAATTCTTAAACCTTGGTCTTTACTACTGCCTCTTTCTCTCAGCTATATGCACCTTCTTTTCAGACAACCACCTCTATCTCTATGTCTTTGGAACTCATTATTGCTTCCTCTGATGGTTCCTAGAATTGGTATGCTTCAAAGTTCAGCTATATCCCGTGCAAAAGATCACTTTCTTCCTACTTAAAAATGTTCAAACCTTCTTCACAAAAAAAATAAAAATAAACTTAATGTTCAAACCTTCCTGTGTTTTTAGTATAATATGCCACTTACTTTATGTATGCCTATTACTAAATTAAAATTATTGTTTGTGCATAAATATACTAAGTATGTTGATTTTTCACATTTCAAGATAAATTAATACTATTAAAAAAAATATAGTTGTTTACAAAAATAATAATAAATGTATATAAAAATTTGAAAAGTGTCTAATATTTAAGAATAACAAAAGTTCTAAATTGATTTTATAATAGAGACGAGTGAGTATATTACATATAGATGAATGTTAGTAGCACTCATTTTTCAACAATCTCTTTTTTATTGGATGGAATTAATGTATGTCCCATCATTTTGTGTAGATTCAATTTTCAAAGTGTAGACCCACAATATTATAAACTAATAAGAGAGCGAGTATTAGGGAGAGTGTTCAAAATAGAATGTTGCTAGTATTACTCATTACAAATATCATATATATCCATCTAATTCAATACAATGACTAATCTTTGTCACAAAACTTGATGTATAGTGAAGTCTTCCCTCTTAATCGCATTGGCCCTTTCCTCAATTTGTCCTCGCGGCAAAGGGTTTGGGTGTTGTATTGGGTATGGGAGTATCTATTGAGTTGTTTACAAGTTTTAAAGTGGGAGACGCAATAGAGGTTTGATATTTATTGCAATATGTAAATGATACACTTTTCATAGGTGTTATGTTGATAATATGTGGTTAAGCAACATTAAGGTGGTTTGTGTTAGTATCTGGATTAAAAGTCAACTTTTGTAAAAGTAGATTGATAGGGGTGTGGATACATCTTTTTTGGAGTTGTTTGCGTCTTTCTTGAATTGTAAAGTTGACTTCATCCCATTCAGCTACCTTGAGCAATCAGTTGGAGCAAATTCGAAGAGGAACTAATCTATCACCCTTGGTAGTAGAATTGCGCTTCTAAATTCGGTCATCCTTGCTAATCCAATAATTTACCTTTCATCTTTGAAGATGGCGGTCAAAGTGTGAAAATTTTTCGTTTAACTTCAAATGTGATTCCTTTAGAGAGGACATGTAGGCTTAGAGGCACATAAAGTGGGCCAAGACCTAATTTATATTTACTCTAGTCTCAAATATGACAAAAAAGAAAACATATATAAGGTGATTGTTTGATTGTCTTCCATTTATGAGGATAAAATTAGCTGCTCTATTTTAGGATAAAAATGATTTTTTTTTAACAAAATTAATTTTTTAAAAATCGGAAACAAACAATATTCAAATAATAAAAGTGATTAAAAATATATTTTTTTTTCAAAAAAAAAAAAATCCAAAACAAATGGGCTCTTGATTAATTTTACTCTATTTTATGATTTCATTGCTAAAATGTCCCACAAATAAGGTTTCCTTGATATGAAAGTTTTTTTAAAAAATTGTATTGATGAACCCGGCGATTTTTAGTAAAATATGATTTTTTTTTTTCTACAGTAAATAGACTTGAATCATTTAAGCAAGGACTCTAGTTCAAACTTTGAGTTATCGTAGGAAACTCTACTAAATATGGTTAATCAAATATTTTCAATGGAGATAAGTGATGAAAAAACTATTAGATATTTCGCATCAATTATATGTTTAAAACAATATTAGTTGCACTCAATAATTGTTTTCTTTTAATGTAAAGTTTTTTTTAGCAAATTTTGTGATATATATACATATGATTTTTTGTGGGTAACCTGTAAATAACTTTATCGTATTTTTTGAGTTTTGAGGTATGTTAAGTAACTTTAAGTTTAGAGGTACTCTTGAGATCTAATTTATGTAAATCTTTTTGTTTTTGTCAAGTAACATTGTGGATTTGTCAAAAAAAAAAAAAAGTAACATTGTGGATTGAATTCCACTATTTTAAGATAATGCAACATCTTGTGAGCTGAAACATTTTTTTATCAAGAAAAAACAAAACAAGAACGGAGATACTAGGAGTTCAATACCACTCGCATCATTTCCTAAAAGAAAATAAAATACCACTCACATCAACTTTTTTCGATTAAATTCGTGTCTATTAAAAAAAATTATCAAGATGTCTACTCAAATTTATTTTTTAAGGAAGATGTCTACTCAATTTTTATTATAGTTATAGTTATAGATTTTGTTTATATATTAAGAAACTTGAGTCAAAATTAATAATACTAAGAAACTACTCCCAAGAGCGAAATTAAAAAGTTTACAAAATCTATGGTGTTTGTCAACTAAATTGTACAAATTGATCATACTCTCATATTTTATACTGAAAAATTACACACTTTATCTCTTTTTTAATGGTCGGTTGGTAATATAATATGGACACACAATGTACCCAGAAAAATGTCACTTTTTTTCTCACATTTTCTTCCTTGGTCATTAACAATTGAAAAAGTTGATAATCATTGACTCTGAATTAATAAAGATATATACCAAAAGTTTCCAATAATTTCAATAGATGCCCTTGATGTTGTAATTCTTTTGGTGAAACTTATTAATTACTCCCTCTGTTTTAAATTACATGTCTTAGTCAACCACTTCACATAGGTCGATGCACAATTTTGACTATTAATATCTTTTAATATCTAAAGCAAAAAATTATGAAAATTTAATATTTTGAAAATATTTGTCGAGACAAATCAAACAACATCTTTCATGCTAATATTTATATTTATACATTAGTTAAAAAGTATGGTCAAAGTAAGTCAAGTGAATAGTGCACATTGCAAAAATTAGACATGTATTTTGAAATGTAAGGAGTATATTTTAACGGGAAAAAAACTTACATTTTTATTTTGGATTAGAGACAGAAAAATGTATTATACTGTTATAATATTGTACATTCTTTTTTTTAATAATATAATTTGGTAAATTCTTAGGTACAAAGAATCAGTTATAACAGAGCTTCACTATGATCTACAGAGCTATAACTTTCCGTGGTTTGAAAAACTTTTTAGTTGACAAACACCATAGATTTTGAAACGGAAAGTTTGCAAAAAGTAAGTCAAGTGAATAGTGTACATTGCAAAAATTGGACATGTATTTTGAAACGGAAGGAGTATATTTTAACGGAAAAAAAAACTTACATTTTTTAAGCTAGATGTCCACTCAATCATAGTTGTACAGAGCTTCACTACAATCTATAGAGCTATAACTTTTCGACAAAACCATCATGTTAAGCATGTGAAGACACATCTTCACCGGGGTACAATCATAGTACTTACCATGCAACATTACTAGGTTGGTCATCGATCGGTAGCTCTCCAACGATGGAAAAGGCTAAGCCGTGGCCTATGACAAGAGTCGTAGTTAGATCTCAACGCTTCTCACAGCTCCTCCAAGATCTAGTTGGCATTCAAGCAGTATCTCTTGTTTCCGCCACCTTAACCGATACTTAGAGAAATAACTCATATCAAGCAAACATTGTCCATTTCCATCTCAATTAAGTATTAGGGAACTTGGCCGAAGAAGTAAAATTGATTAAGTTTTACTTCTAAATATTTAGTATTAAAACAATTTGTTTGAAAGAAGCACGAAGCTATAACTTTATAAATTTTATGCAAAGAATATCACAACCTCATCATTTCTAAAGCACGAGAAAAGGTTTAGCTCATGATGAACTTAACCACAAAGATGAAGATGAAATGAAACATAAATGAAAACATGAAAAACTAAATTGATGGATAAAATAGAGTTAATAACAAATTGCAATCTAACAAGGGAAGAGGTGAGATTGAAGCATCACTTAAGTAATCCTAACTCTAAATCACTAGGAGCTAGCACACATGCTCATCTATGGAAAAAATTAGATGGAAAGAGAATTCTAGTGGTTCCTAACCCTAGCTGAAACTTAGCCGGTGAATTCATTAGTGTAAAATTCAGGACCCTTGGCACTAAAATGTGGTTGTCCTTTTGTAGTACAAGGCCACAAGTAGCTAGGGTGCCACTTATAAGTGCGTTCAGTTAATCTTTTGGGCACCCAGTAGACAAACAATCAGAGTCATTTGTCTGATTCTAATACGCCTTGGCAGTCTTTTGAGTTATTCTCGGAGAATTGATTGTCCTTCAGAAATTTGAGGACGTGAATTTTAATGTTGAATGCTATTGGGTTCACCAGTTGGAATTTAAATGTCCAAGTTGTCGAGACTTCTATAATCTCCTAAGGCCTCGGATTCATCGGATGAGAAATCACTACATTGCATTTTGGTGGATTCAAACACTACCTTGTGTTATTTGTGGTGGTTGTGTCAAAACTGCACGTCATTTATATGTTACTTGTGATTTTGTGATCTAAGTTTGGTATAAAGTGTTTAGGTGGTTATGGTGGAAATTAGCAATGCCCCAGGATTTATTACACTTTTTTGCAATTTTTGGGTCTTTTGGTGTAGAATCTAGGTTTAAGTAGGATCTGACTTTGACTTTGCAGTTAGGAGTGTGGTCCGTTTGAAAATTCCGTAACGGTACAATCTTCTTATATGTGAGATTCTGACGGTTGAGCAATTGATAGTTGTAATTAAGCTATCTCTTTGAAAATGGTTTATGGGTAAAACTTCAGCTAACTCCTATATCGTATACAAATAGGGGATGAAACATGTCTTGTGCTTGGACAAAAGTTTACTGTAATATTGGTTGTCTTTGTTTTATCTATGATTGTTTTGTTGGGTGATGTGTTGTGAAGTATTTTTGTTTTTGATTTGTTATTTTTGGTTTGTATTTGTTTTGTCTAATTTAGACTTTGTTTGGTAAAAATAACATATAGATTATAAAGTAGTTGATGATTGATGACTTACAACTGGTAGATTATAGTTGATGTCTGATGAATGATAGTTGATAAACTAATTGAAGTGTTTTGTAAAACTATAGCAGTTCAATTAACTAATAAATGTAAAACAACATAAAAATGCATTCTTAATCTATAATAAAATTTATATCAATTAATGTTCAAAATAATATTTTAAGAAAATATTCATGATACCTATAATTTAGTATATTAAATTTCTTAATTTAATATATATTTCATGTTACAATATAAAAGTGCAAAATATTTATACCTATATTTTTAATCAAAATAGGTATATGAGATAGTAGGGGCAGTCGGGACTCCGTTGCTCATTGATCATGTTACTAAGAACCGTTTGTTTGGTCATTATGCTAGGATATTGGTTGATTTGGATCTCTCTAAGGACATATTTTATGAAGTGATGGTGGAAAGAGAGGGATTTGCGTTTCTGGTTGCTATTGAATATGAACATTTGCCTGAGTTTTGCACACACTGCAAGAGTATTGGTTACAATGTCACTTCTTGTTGCTGGTTACATCCAGGAAAGCGGACAAGAATGAAGATCCGGTTGATAATGGAAAAAAGCCACTTAACTTGCAAAAACAGAAACATGAGTGGAAACCAAATGATAATTCGGATGGGGTTGGTTCTTCGAAAGCTTTTGAAACACATCATCCTAAAGAGACCCAAGATGATGCCCTTCTGACTGACGAAATTCAGCAGGAAGAAGTGGAAGATACTACAGTTCAGGTTACAAAGTTAGTAGCACAAGAGGTTCCAGTCATCTCCCCGGTGGCGCTTTCAGCTGCACATGATGTTCCGCTTGGGAATAAGGAGGTTCAGGTAACACAACAAATAGTAGTCGCATCCCCACAAAATAATGTGAATTCGGCAACCACTTTTAGCATGCCTTTACATAACGTTTTTGATGAAATTGTCCGTCCCCAGGTTATTAGAAATGATATTGAACCAATCCTTACTCTGGTCTCTAATTTCCCTAATATACAGAATATTATGGCTAGGCCGAATGATCATGTGGATCCGGTGTTACAAAAAGAAATGGAAATGGTGAAAGCTTCTTTGGTGAATAGTGTTACAGCAGAGGTCTCCTCTACTCTTTATCTGACAAAGTCATAAAAGAGAAAGGCAGCCAAGGGTTTTGGACGAATATTAGGATTACTAAATGCAAATAACGGAGGTTCTCTGTTACCGAACCTTTGGGCTCTGTGGGGGAAGGATTGTGATTTTGTGGTGCGGTTTGATTCTGCATAGTGTTTGTGGTGTTGGAATATATTTATGCTAGCGCAAATTATATACATCGTAGACAACTTTGGGCTGAATTGAAAGGTTTACAAAATTTCTATGTAGCACCTTGGATTTTTGTGGGGGACTTTAATGCGATTTTAGGTGCTCATGAGAAGTGGGGTCAGAGGCTCCCTCCTTCAATTGTAATGATTCGCGAAGGAAACTGTTGTGTGGACATTATAGCTTCTGATCTTGGGCATGAATCATGATTTGACTGGTACGGTTTGATTTGACACGTTACCTCCATCGTTGTCTCTATATTTCTTTAAGGATAGAATTGGCTTGCCTAATCACCGCTTTTCCTAAGATTTTGGTTATTTTTATTTTCCGGTTTGCATTGTTTGAGTGTTTGGCCTAGTCCCCCCTCTTGTACATATTAAGCAAAAGATATATTTTTCCTTTTTTAATATTATATATGAAGTAGACAGCAAATGATAGGAGTCCGAGTAGGGTGCCAATCTAGTTGTGATGTCTCTGGGCTCCTTGATGTATACTCTACTTCTTGCCTTATCAAAAAAAAAAAATCAAAATAGTTTTAATCCAAATCAAAATTTTATAAAAACTAATGTTCATAATTTATATGTATTAACGAAAAAAAAAAGTAGACAAACACGCACGAAGTACCTGTCTAAACTAAACATTAGTGGAACATAAAAAATATATAAACGTAACATTAAACTATTTTGTTTTAAATTATAATGAACTTCAAAGATAAAACTATTTTGTTTTAAATTATAATAAACTTTGAAGATAAAACTGAATTTTATATAAAATAATAAGAGACTTTACTTGGTGGTGTCTCTTGTTGGCCTCTTTGTATTTCTTTTTATGACGTTTATGTTTGTTTCCTTTTTCCAGACTGTCTTTTACCGTGGTACCTGTTCGAGTACACCTTCTACTTTTGGCATTAAAAATAAAAATTAATAAATTAAACGAAGAATGTCTACATTTTTTTTATTTTGTTTTACTTTAAAAAAATGTTTTATTTTGTTTTATTAAAACAAATTTTAGTAGTTATGTATAATATAACTGGAGTTTAAATCTCGAACAACTTACTAATTCATCTGAAGAGATGAATTTTTGATCATTAAACTATTTGATAAAAAAAAAAAAAAAAAAAAAAAACCGTTGATAAAATATTTCAATTCATTGGTTAACTAAACTAAGAAACCGGCAATTAAAAAAAAAAATGCAGAATTGTAATGAAAAAAAGGTCAATAGTTTTATCTAATTATTAACCAAACAAAAGAAATAAAAAAGTGAATCCATGTTGGAGAACCAGCCTATATTTTATGGGGAAAAAACTATGAATAATTGATTGATTTAAGCTTTAGTATTTGTTTATCGGTTACTATATTACTCCTTCATCTGAAAGAAAATCTACAAACATTCTAAAAGGTTGGATCCTTGTTGGAGAACAAGACTATATTTTAAAACTGTCTCGGTTGGTTCTTCATTTTAATACTAATCATTTTAACTAGCTTAATAAATCACTAAAAAGACATTGTACGTAATTGATCTTCAAATGATATTTGGTCAAGATCTAATCGGTCCAGTCTTTTTAAAACTTCTTTTTTATAAGTTTAGTTAGATTTTGTAGACGATGACTGCATTGGACTAATAGACGAAAAATATATAATATATATTTTTTGAGGGAAGTATATAATATATATTAATAATTATATTGTTTGAAAAGAAAAAAAATAATAGATTATACATTATTACCTCTTTTTTTTATATGATATATTATTACTTATCTCACATCTCTCTTTTTGACGCCTTTTATATTTATATTAGTGATAGCTAAAGGATCTATATGTAAAATTATATCTTTATTTAACTATAATTATTAAATAATAGATGAATTAAAATGAATTATCAAAAGTTTTTTTTTTAAAATGTAATATATATATATATATATATATATATATATATATATATATATATATATATATATATATATATATATATATATATATATATATATATATATACACACATACATATACATACATACTAGGAGTGAACGGGCATCTTATGAAGAGATAATTTGGGTTCAAAATTAGTAAACAATCTCTCTACTTAGCGCAACAAGTGTTTCTTGCTTCTCAAACAATCAACTAGAATGACTGAAAAATGAAGAGCAATAATGAGGAGGGAGAGAGAGAGAGAGAGTTGTAACTATTCCATTGATCCATGAAAGTGAGAGGTTCCAACTTATTTATAGACAAGTAACTTGGTGGTCAAGTTACTGAGTTAACCAACTAACCAAAGCTTTAACCAAATTTTAACAGCTTTGTAACTAACATTTTATTCGCTATTATGGATTGACTAACTAATATACCCCCTTTAATGCATAAATTTAGAAACTTATGAGACCTAATTTGTCCCTTAAGTATACATATTTTTCTAACTTCAGTGCTTTAGCAAAACCATTTGCAAGTTGAAATTCAATGGGACAATTTGTAATTTTCAGCATCCATTTTATCACTTGCTCTCTGATGAAATTGACATCTAATTTCAAAATGAGCTTAAATGTAGGGACACCTTTTTTCTTCTTCAAAAAATGCTTACAAAAAGGGATGTCATTACTTTTTTTTTACCAACATTTGTAGTTTTTTTCTTAATAAGTGTGAAATAAACAAATATCATTTATTGTGAGATATTGAGAGTATTTCTTTGTTTTATTTTAATTTCTACTAAATTTTGATTGTCGTTTATTTTGCATGTCAACAATAAGCCTACGTATATGTTTAACTTTAAGGGAAATGTTAAGGACACATGTTAAGATACCCAAGATACAAATAATCTATTGAAAATTGGATGATCAATTTTTTTCTCTTAGTTTTCTCATAGAATAAAATCAAATATGTTTACTCTAACATATGTTTATTGTACCCAAAAAAAAAGAGTCACATATGGTTACCAATTTTCTTATTTACAATTCCTTAAATAAGAAGCTAGTAGAGATGAAGAATTGGAAGCATGGATGAATGAATGAGCAATGAGAAGAATAAACAAAATGGGGGTTTGTGTATTTTGACCAAATGCATCGTCTACAATGTTGTGGGTTGAATGGCAAACCAAGATGTGTGGGCGTGATTGAATGTAATGTGCTATTGTGTGCGTGTAAAAGGAGCAGAGAGTGTGTGTTGTGTGAGAGGAAGACATAGAAAGAGAAGGGTTATTAAGGTGACAAAGACTAACACTACTAAACAGTACAAGTGGCTTTTACGTGCGTTTAAGGGCCCAATCATATGCCACATTACTGCCTCTTGTATAGTTGTATTGTCATTTCTCATTTTTGTGAGGGAGTGTGTCTCTGGCTCTGCCACCACCATCTATTCATCCATATATACTCCGATTTGATCATAACGTTTGCACGTACTAATGGAACATTTTACACATAATTTCAAACATTGATTGAGATATTAAAAAAAAAAAAAGGATTTTTTTTTCATCTATATTTTTCTTAAATGCATTCCCACATGATTTGATTCTTCAACTTCACAAATTAGCAAAAATAAATCTTAAAATTATTAGAGAAAATTCTTGAGGAAGTTGTGAAAGAAAAAAAAAATCAGTTGTGATTATAATAAAATCTATTGGAAGTGCAAGGAGATTGGAATAATCCTAGATTGTAAGAGAAATCAGTATAAAATTGATGTCTATATATATATATATCTTTATCTTTGCATTCTGTATGTTATCCACTACACTCAGACTCTACATCAGAATATGTATATCTTAGATTCTGATCAGGCTGTTCAACCAAAGAAAAAGAAAGTCACGAAAAAGTTTACACAATTCAACCCCTTCTTGTGTGTTTTTCTCACATTCACACTCCATCTTTCCCAATTATCTCCATCCAATGTCAATAGATTTGATGGTGCACAACCACCATTTGTTCCCATGATTGCCTAGCAATAAATTCTGAAATCACGCACATTTCACTCGTTTTTTCCCTTAGATTATTTCCCTCATAAATATCTTGTGTTTACCATAATCAAAACTCAAGGCTCTTGATGCCTATTGTCAGCGCTTCAAGTGTTTCTTACTTTGCAAGCAATCAACTATAGAATGAATGAAAATGAAGAGAAAGATTGAGATTAGAGGTTGATGATGAAGATAGAAATTGAAGAAGAGTTCATTGTATCTATTTTATTGATTGATGAAAGTGAGAGGTTATAACTTATTTATATACAAGTAATTTGTTGGTCAAGTAACTAGAGATAGCCAACTAACCAAAGCTTAATCAAATCTTAATAGCTTTATAACTAACATTTTATTTTCAGTTACGTATTAACTAACTAACTAACAACTTTATCCTAATATAAATGTGATAAAGGAAACAACAAAAAATTTGTTTCAAATTAAGTGTTTTAATTTTGGCATAATTACACTTTTGGTCTTCGTGTTTTGGCCTACTCACGAAACTGGTCTGCCCTTTTAAAACAGAACAAAACAATCCTTCAATTATCATTTTTGTTGAATTTTTCGTCCTACCCCCCATTTTATTCTCCAAAAACGCAGAGAAATGACAGTTTTAGACCTACCCCCTATGCTCAACCATGAAATAAACAAGGAATAAAGCATGTGGGTACAAAGAATCCACTTTATTCAACACACTAACCAAAAAAACCCTAATTTCTAAGATATGTTTCAAATTAGGTTTTTTTGGTTAGTGTGCTGAATAGAATAGATTACTTGTGCCCACATGTTTTATTCCTTGTTGATTTCATGGTTGAGCATAGGGGTAGGTCTAAAACCGCCTAAAACTGCCATTTCTCTGCGTTTCTGGAGTTTGAAAATAGGAGGTAGGACGAAAAATGCAACAAAAATGATAATTGAAGGACCGTTTTGTTCTGTTTTAAAAGGGCAAGACCAGTTTCGTGAGTAGGCCAAAACACGAGGACCAAAAGTGTAATTAAGCCTTTAATTTTTGATGTAATATTAACTATAAAGTTAATTATATCTAATAAATATTATGTGCATCATTCTTAGGTTAATATCTTTCACTTTACATTTATAATAATGATGAATACATCACTTAGAGAAGAATTAGCTCCACCATATTTTCTTTCGCTCGATGGTTGTTTTGTTTGCTCTCATTGCCTTTTCTCGTGCGGTGGTTGTTGGGTTGTTGTTTATATATTGTCCTTTTATAGTGGTGTTACTGAGTTTTCAACTCAAACATTAAAGTGTTATATAGGTTTGACTGATCGAGATTTTTCTAGTCTTGATTGATTTTGACTCTGGACCGTTAGTTTGATTTGGGGAGGAGCTTACACCGACCACTTTTTTTGCAATTTAGTTTTATGCTCGTGCTTCAAGTTCGCTAGATTGCGCCTTGGTGGATGTGTGTTTCGCCTTAGATTTGACTTTATCTGTTGTACAAAGTAGCTCATTAATCAAGTTGCCAAAGCCTAACATATACTTATCATATTTTAATACACTTAGTGATATTAAGTAGGGGGTATCTATTTGTGAATGAGGAAGACAACATTTATAGGGAAAGTTTCCACATGATTTTGGGCTAAAAACGCGGGTTTTTGGGCACAGAAGTCAAAAAGCAGGGCCTTGGCCCGAAAGGCACAAGCGCCTTCTTTCCATGCCCCAGGCTCCCCGGTGGTGGTTTCTGGGCGCCCGACACCTCCTCTTAGGCACATGTGAGTGCTGACCGGTGCTGAAAACATCTGTTTCTTCACCTTTCATGTTTTGCCATTCATTGCTTATGTTGGGGAGTTCAAAGGAGTGTCGAGAGGAATAAAAAGTCAATGTTTCCGTATCACAAAAGAGGGAAACACCACATCTCCACCTAAAATCTTAAGACATCGGATTTATGAGTTACCTCTCTTGTATATGCAACAATTCAATTATCCATTCATAATCAATATTGGACTTAACCAATCACACTTAATACCATCCGTAAGGGATCGAGTCTTCTGCACCCTATACTTGATCTAATACCATGATATACTTTTTTATCCCCCATCAAGCCAAACTAAGGCTTTAATACCATCTGTAAGGGATCGAGAGCGTTAGGAGGAATAAAAGGTCAATGCTCTAAGACTACAAGAGAGAAAGACACCATATCTTCGTCCAAAACTTTAAAGAATTTAATATATGTGTCACCTCTCTTATATATAAGACATTTTATCCATTTGTAATTGTTGTAGAACTTTATAACCACTCACACTTAACCCCAATATCTCCATTCATATTGAATATTTATAACCCAACTTCCCTATTCTTTCTAAATGTAAAATCTTCTTGAGAATCTATTTTGTCCCTTTTAATTAACGAGTTCTTATAAATTTTCAATGGCATATATCTAATTATTTATTTATCAACATATATCTAGTTATTTTACAACTTTCTCTACAACCAATAGTAAATACTACAAGAGGGCCTAAGCCCAACAAAGAAAGAAACTACCACTTAACAATACGCAGAGTACAAACACCAGTTAAATCAGCTAAAGCCAACCTACTAATCTGATCAGGACAATGCTCATATAACCTCCGTCACAAACTATATTTGCAAGAGTGTCAATACAAGCATTAACTTCTATGTACGAATGACGAATTTAGATCTCCCAATTCATATCCAACAACCGTCAAATATGTTACAATAAACTCCAACTTAGTGTTAGTTTTTAAAGGGTCTCATTTCAAATTTTCATCGTTGAAATACTTAATAATTTACCCTTTAAAACCTAGTGGATAGGCCCTTGAAAAAAAACTAGTGAATAGGAAACACAAATATTATGGAAAAAAATATTAACTACTTTCAAAATTCTTGAGGGAGTGAGCACATATACCATGCACGACTCTTGATGCTATTGCAACCTTCTCTTGTTCTCTTGATGACAATATTGAGTTCATCATATTAGAGAGCTATTTCGACTCATTCAATTAATTAAAAAGACAAAGATAAGATGATGCTAAATAATATTAAAAAAAAATGGTGAAGTTAGGGGTTTGTGATTGGTTTGATTAAGAATCAAATTAATATATGGGTCAATCCCGGAAGTATCGGTCTGTCTTCTTCTGGCTTTTCATGTTACTTTCGTCCTTCTCATCACATTATCAATCTCTCTCTTCTATGAGCAGACAAGTTGAAAAGAACCTTACTATTATAAAATGCAAATATATAAACTTTGATAATACACCAAACTGACCAAACCACCCCGTCTCTTTCTCAAGAAACAGACAACCACTATATATAATTAAATTGCAAGATTTAAATATTCACACAACAAAGGCATCGCTTTCGAACTTGTAGTCAACGATTCCTTCACCAACTCATTTCCTAGGTTAACTTTAGGTTTTGTTTGCGAATTTGGAGGAGGAGGAAGGAAAAAGCTTAGGAAAAAAGGAATGAGGAAGTGGAAGAAACAAAGGAAAATGTGAGGGGAGGGTTTTGGTTTGGGGGTTAACTTTTCTTCATTATACAAAACTCTCCTCATTTGAGGAAACTAAAAAGTGGCGTTGGATGAGGGTTTTGAGAGGTTTTGAAGGGTTTATATGAATTATTCAAATTTAATTTATGTTGTTATAATATTTTTAAAATTAAAAATGTAGTAATCATATACATTAATTTATAATTATCTAAAAAATCTTTCTTATAAATTTTTTGAAAGATTTCTTCATTTTCCCTCATATTTTCCACTCATCTAAGTCTTTCTCTCCCCTCCCCTCCCCTCCAAACTCTCAAACAGAGCCTTAGTTTCTTCCTCACAAATATACATAAGAGTAAAGATATTTGTACAACTATTTAATGATAATTTGTATAACAATTTTTTTTTTCTTCTTCTTATTAGTCGAAAACAAAATAGAAAAAAAGAAAGAGACGATAAATTATCCAAAAATTATCATAAAATGGTTGTATAATTTTTTTTTTTTTATATATACATGATGTATACTAGTTGATGAAGAACTATCTTATATAAAGATAAACTTCAAGTTTCGTCATCACCGGTATTCACATTGTATCTTGATGTATACCGGTGATGAAGCTAAGAACCTTCTTATATGCAACCATTCTCTATTATGGTGTTTGCTTAGGTTAACACAAAAATTTCATCCAATCCCATTTTGAACAGTTGAGTTTAATCTCCTTTTGCACAAATAATATATAAATATCAATTAGCAAACAAAATAAATGTTTATTTCAATTACAAATGCATCATCGTATTATCCTAAGTGACTAATTATTTTTTATTTTTTGAAAACTCGGTATCCGATTCAAGAATTAAGTGACTAATTATTAATCAACAAGCATGACTATATTCCTCTAAAAAAAATAAAAAGAAGCATTTTTATGTCAGGAAAAGAAAACAAGAATGACTATATATAATAGTAAAACAAAACAAGCATAACAAATCTATTTTTCATTTGCATTTTTTCCCAAGTAGTTTAGTGTTAGAAATTTACCTTTTAAGATAAATAAGTAATGTGTTCGGGATACGAACATCAATTCTTACATATGTCATGCAACGTCTTTTACCAACTGAGTTAAATTCAAATATACCATTTGCATATGTATTTAATATGTATGAATATCATTTGAGTTGGTTCTTTATCAAATGGGTTACCACATATTAAATAGATACACCCTTCGGTCACTAATATAAACAAAAATCCATTTTTTAAATACATTCAATTAATGATATATGTGACATATAATAAAGACCACATACATCATTAATTAAATGTATCTAAAAAGTGAATGGCAGCTTGGCAAAGGTGACAAGATTAACTTATGAGTGGATAACTGTTTGAATGAGCATTTTGCTTCTATTATACTTTTGAAAATGATAAGCATTCTCATCTTAAGGCTAAGCTTATGCATTTTATTAGGGATGGTCATTGAAGGATTCCTAATTATCTTTCCAAATTCCTTGGCTTGATTTACTTGTTGCATAAGGTTCCTAATTATGCTTCAAGTATTCTATCTCTGCCACACCAAATATTATTTTTCTCTTCAAATTATGACAGTTACGATCATGCAAATTATATAGTATTAATAATAAGAAAATGAATAGAAGTTATAACTATTTTTCATAGCTTAATTGCACTTTGGGCCCTCTATCTTTTCAAAAGTTGCGATTTTAGTCCCTTAACTAATTAAAATACAAAACAGCCCCTTATGTATTGGATCTATGGCGGTTTTGACCCCTAAGGCCACTTTTGACTTAGTATTCGCTGACGTGGCACCCATAATGGTCGACACGTGGTACCTCACTTAAAAGATGTGGGTGCCACGTCAGCGAAGACTAAGTCAAAAGTGACATTGGGAGCCAAAACTGCCAAAGATCCAATACATAGGGGTTGTTTTGTATTTTAATTAGTTAGGAGGCCAAAATCACAACTTTTGTAAAGATAGAGGATTAAAAGTGCAATTAAACCTTTCATTTATAGTGATGATGTGATATATATTTCATCATATTTTTTATTTTTATTTTTTTATTTTAGTAATATCCGATTCACAAAGTTGATTCTCTTGTATAGTAAGAATTCACTATATATATAACTTGATGACTTGTCCAAAAAAAACTATCCCATTAATTGATTTCCAACTGCATATGACAACATTTGTTGAGAGGAAACTGCATATGACAAAATGTGTCACCGGAAAGATAATGAGGCAAAGCTGAACTATAACTTAATTATTTTCTTTCTGACTTGTACATAAGTTTTTAAACAACTTTTTTATGTTCTCGAATAAATAAGCATATAAATTAAATCATACAGTAAAGTAACCCTTGTATGCATGCATACTAACACGAACTTCTTCGCCAATAAAAAAAAATGGCCACCACTAAAAAAAATTAGAATTAGTAAACAAGATTAATGGATAGAAAAATAATGAGTTATATCTCTAATCAAATGTCATCAAAATCTCGGACAAAATTGGAGGTCAATTTCACACTTCCTCTCACTAAAATATAACGGATTAATTTTATTTTGCTCATTCACGTTTTTAAAATTTTTTTAATAAGCAAAAATGAATTATATAAACAATGATAAAGTGATCTCCTTTATAAAAGGTGTACCAAGAAAACCACTAAAATGTACAAACAGTCAGCCAAAGAAATAAAAAAACAATAATTAACTGATGCCCAAACATGTAACCGGGCTCAACCACCACCTCTGAAAGCGATAAACAAAATTGGCATTCTTTACTTTCAACCACCAAATAGAATAAAACTTAAATTTATCCAACAACTGAGGCATGAAACATTCTAAATTTTTAAATAATATATTGTTACGTTCATTCAACACCACCCACACACAGAGGAGCCAAATAAGCTGTAAGAACGAGCTCTGCACTTTTAAATCACCCGTTGAAGAAATAAATTGACAGAAGTGATCTAAAAGAAACTGGGAATCCACGCCCGAGAAGCCAATCCAATACCATATTAACGGCCAAAGAGAATAGAATGTGCTGCAAGTAAGGAATAAGTGTCGAGTAGACTCAACCTGACCACATACGGATACACAAAAATGATTTTATGACGAAATGATGCCACATATCACCAAATTTGATTTAGTTGACAACCTGTAACGAAGGAATCTCCACGTAAAAATTAAGACTTTCAAAGACACTTGATTGTGTGAGACTAAATAACCGCACCTAAATCCACATTTTAAAGTTTTAATTTTGTCACTTACTTTTTTTAACGTTAAGATTAGTTAGTCTCTTTTGTTAATTATTTACTTAACGTCATGTAAAACATGTGAGGTATCTAGTTAACATTTAGGTTTCACTTTTGTCCCTTACAAGTTACATTTTAAGAGTGTCAATTTAGTCCCTTACATTAATAATATTAGGATTAATTGGTCCATTAAGTTAAGTATTGACTTAACATCGTGTAAAACATGTGATATCTTTTCCTAGACCCTCGGAGTATATATAAAAGAATATTTTTAAATTCTATGATTAAAATGATTTTGTAGAAAGCTTAAATATGTTTATCTTTAAAAGCAATTAACATGTTTAAGATGCTTATATATCATAAAGCTAGACATAGTTTTTAAGCATTTATGAAATTAAGATGTTTACACAAAGTTAAGTCAAGACTTAACACAAATGACCAATTAATGCTAATATTACTGACTTTTTTTTTTTACTTGCTAACGTTACTGACTTATTAAGGGTCTAAATTTAAACTTTTAAAATGTACATGATTAAATTAAGGGAAAATTATACGCACCTTCCCTATGGTTTACTAAAATGACACTTACATCCTCTTTAATTTTAAAACTTTCACTAACCTCCCTTTAGTTCTTTTTAAATAGACACACACCTCCCTTTTTATTAACACCGTTAACTCTCCTTAACTTTTTTTCTTTGAGAAATTTTTCATCAATATTTAATGGAGATTCTTGAATGATGAAAAAAAATGGCAAAAGAACCGCAAACACAGTTAATAACCATTTCATTGTTGTCATCAACCAAATCCATCATTGATAAAACTAAAAGCATCGTAAACACAATCAAACACATTGCAAATCAAATTTATGCATAAAAGTAACTCAACACAATTCAAGTAAATGATGACAATGGGAGGTGTTTGTGCATTTGATGAGAACTAAAGGGAGGTTAGTGTAAGTTTTAAAATTAGAGGGGGTGTCAGTGTCATTTTAGTAAACCTTAAGTGAGGTGAGTGACTGTAATTTTCCCTTAAAATAAAATGAAACCTAACATAAATGTAAGGACAAAATACAGAATTAGGCCAAAATTGTGTTTCGTTAATTTTTTCCGACATGCTGAATCAATTATACATGTATCTTGCGGCGCAGCTTGTTGTTGCTTGCTTTCTCTTCATGTGTAAGTAATATTGATAGTGAATAATAAAATGATCAAAAGATGGGAGGAAAGTATACATACATAAAGAGACAATGGTTTTTTTTTCTAGTATGTATCTATAATTATTTTATGTTAAAATATGGTTTTGGTCCCTGCAAATATGTCTCGTTTTGGTTTTAGTCCCTGTAAAAATATTTTGTTGTTTTTAGTCCCTGCAAATATGCCTCATTTTGGTTTTGGTCCCTGGCTCCACTTTTGTGATGATTTGCACACGTGACACATGATGACTGAACCCATTTATTAGAGAAATAGTCCCTGCAAAATCTTTTGATTTTGAAAAAGGTCCCTGCAAAATATTTTGTTTTTGAAAATAGTCCCTGCAGGGACTATTTTCAAAAACAAAATATTTTTCAGGGACCAAAAATAACAAAAAAAATTTACAGAACTAAAACCAAAATGAGGCATATTTGCAGGGACCAAAACCATATTTTAGCCATTATTTTATGATGTGAGCATATCTTTTTTTTCTGATAATTCACATTTGAGGATTTAGCTTGAACAATTGACCACAAGCTAAAATACAAGCTTCCCTAATTAAGTCTATCACAAATTAACCCAAGTTCAAAGAACGTTTAGTTCACGGATTTTGCTAAAATACAGATCTTGTGGCTTGTGTGTGTATTTTGATGGATGTGTTTCGAATTTAGTGAATGGATATGTAGTCCTCGAGAAAGACATAGTCATCCCTTTAGAAACAAGATGAAATGAATATGAATATGTCCATTTAAAAAACATTGAAACGTCATGTTTTTTTAACTAAAAATAAATAATAATCAACTTGGTTGGGTCTCATGGACTCATTAGAGACATGGCATGTCACAAGACACATTGATTTTTTATTTTTGTGTAGACCATATATCTTTCGAACGCGCAATTGCGGAGACTAATCCCTTAAGTTTTGCGTAGACCAGATATCTTTAACACTGTTTCACATAGTGAATTTACAAAATTACTTTTAAATTATTTAACGATGAGATTTTTACATAGTTAGTGAGAGTTAAACCCATATTTTTGTTTAGTTCGAATCAACACTTTATCATATGAAATGACCTAATCAATCCGGTGAAACATCATGGTTCTATAGTACAACAACTATATAATAAAATACAATATGATACTTATCTTAATCAACTCATTTATACTAAACAAATGGAAGCCCACTATCTAGTTGTCTTAATTAAACAATTATTAGTAAAGCTAATCCAAAATGTATGGACCACTTCCAAAAGGAAACAAAATTAGTAAATTAACTATCAATTCCATGTGAAGGGCACACCTATAGCATCGAACCTAGTAGCACGATGATGCATGTTCCCACTCTTCCACAAGCCGCTTTTCACTCAAAGTGGGTTGAGATTGTTGCACACACATCTCTTGTCCTCTATGGAAAGCCAATCCAATTAGCTTTCACACTAATTATTAATTAATTGATTAATTCAAATCCAATTGAGCATTCCAATTATTTTAAGAGCTACTTAGCCGACCAAACTTGAAGCGTTCATGTGACGGATTATGATGGTTTTGGAACCTTTCTTGTCATCTATGCATATGCTAGCTATGTTGCTCCCTTCATCCTTTGTTCAAGTGACATTTTACAATCAATTGGAAGCATAATGTCAACGATTTTTCTTTCATATGATTGGTGGATGCATTGCTCCTTTGTGTCAATCTTAAATTGTCCTCATTGTTTACTTTGAATAAATTGAGTTATCTAGACATATTAAGGTCACATTTATGTTGGGTCAACATTATCAATGAGTCATAATGTAGTACCTTGGATAATTAAATTAACCATTTTTTTAACTAGTTTAAGGATCAAAATTTCACCCCTTAAGATAAATCAGTGGGGGGTGCTCTCCAATCCAATATCAACGAGTTTCAACAATTTCTCTATATATTCCCATGAACAAGAGAGTCGAAGATATCACTCACCCAATATGTTTATAATGTTTATCAACCCAATAATTTCTCACAAAACCTTCAACCCTTATCCTCTAAGTTTCCTATTTTGGTTTCACAATATTCCTAAAAAAAAGTTGAGAAAAAGCTTAAATAAAGGTCTAAAACCCGTGTCATTCACCTAGCACATGACACAATGAGCCTAGCGCAAAATATGCCAATTGGTCATGCGCCTCACGCAAGGTCCCATGTGCCTAGTGTGTGAGGCGGAATTGAAAATTCTACTGGAAACCTTAAGATAAATTAGTGAGAAATTCCTAATTTAAACTTCGACCCCTACATATGACAATATCTCTACTAACTAGTTATGTTAATGGGGACGAAATAAATTAATCTTTTATCTATAATTATATATAAGAATTAAATTTATATTCTTCCTTGAGAAAATTAAAATAATTAAATTAATCTTGGTTGTCCGTGTTTATATTTTGATTGATGATGTTGAAGCATATAAGGTTTAGCCGAATATAGTTCCCAATAAAATGCAAATAATGGTTTTCAAATTCAGTTTAATAAGTTGTGTTTTTTATAAGAGTCTAGTGACGAAATTCACATTCAGAAAAGGGTTGCAAGGTTCGAACCTGTTCCTCACGTCAAATATCCATATAATCTTTTACCATCGTCTCAGCTGCATTTACGAGACAAATACGACTAAGTATTTAAAGTTTAATAAATGCTAAAAAAGTATGGTAATCAAAGAAAAATATGTGACAAAAAAGATAACTTTCAAAATAAATTGATAGTATTTGAATAGTCTCTATAAATCATAGTTATAATGCTGAATGACGAGTTATTGCATTGTTTGTGATTTGTACACAATTAGAAGAGGCGGCTGAAGCAGGTGCTACGGTGCAACTACGATTGTTGTTGATTGTCCTTTACTAACACGAATGGGGTACTTGCAAGGATCCATTGGATGACGCTGATGAGTCATAGTGGCCCCTATGTTGGGTTTGTGGCGTATTTGACATCAGCTAGCATACTTGTTTTCGTAATTAATACATTGTTGGTTTCTACGTTTCTGTATCTTCATAAATCATTTATGTTGTTTCTGCTTTACAAAGCATCATTCGAAATTCCTTCATTATGTGGGTATTGCATTCAGGTTCTTTCTATAGCCCTTTTGGTTTGATTCTTTTTTCTTATTGTTCTTCTTCAAGATAGGAGTGGGTGTTTGTTGTTGGTTAAACATATTGTCTTTGTTTTCGTTTGGAGGGAAGTATCTTGGCCAACAATGAACCCCAATGCCTTGTATTGAGGATCTTTGCAATCTATCATAATCTTCATGATTTGACTGAGGATAATATGGTTGACAAAGGTTGAGGGTTCTTTTTTCTTTTGCATTCTTGAACGGTTAACTTTATATTCAACGCACGTGGGATGCCCCAAATATTTTAAGGCCATGAACAGGGTCTTACCTTACATTAATCTCAGTGAAGAGGTGGTGGAGCAGTCCTTTACCACTATATACATCTAACGAGGACATCACAAAATATATCTAAGGTGGTCTTATTGGGGGTTTCACCTTCTCCTGGATTTCTTTCTTCTTCATTGAAATGTTGCTCGATTACCCTATATATCTAAGGTTGGGAACGTTGAACTAAGGACCTAGTATCATTCTTTTTGTGTAATTTTTCTTTTCAATCAATCTTTTGATAATGTAGAATTTTATTGTAATATTTGTCTTTTTATATATAAAATGGTTTCCTGAGTGACCTTATGTTGAACCTTTTCTTACAATAGGTTAAGGATTGTTCCTTTATGACTCAATCATATGCTTTCAATATGGCTTCTTGGGAATTGTCATTACGACATATGTCATCTCTTTCTTGGTGACCAAGTGAAGATTGGCCAAAGATTGACCCTCAGTATCAGTATTTTTGCTTTGCTTTAGTTTCGGGTCACTGGGATCTATCATTGTGATGTGTTATTCTGTTTCCTACCAATCAAATGAAGACTTGACTATGGGTTGACCCTTGGCCTAAATATTGTTTCTTTGCCTTAGCTTTGGGAAGGGGAGGTCCTGAGGGTGGGCAGGAGGGGCGACAACCTAGGGCACCATTGTTTAAGGGGCACCAAAATTATTATTTTTTACTTAGTAGTTAGTACTATATATATATATATATATATATATATATTTCTTTTTAATTCGCTTTGATTAATTCTAATGAAAATATATTTTTAGAGAACTTTGATTATAAACGAATTTTTTGCAACAAATAATGCAAGAAGAAAAATATTGGAATAATTAAAATGGCATAATTTTATTGTTTCATCCAGGGCACCAAAAACTTTAGGAGCGACCCTGGCTCCGGGTCAATGGGATCCATCATTATGGCATATGTCTTCCCTTTCTCTTCAACCAAGTGAAGACTTGGCTATGGTGGAGCCTCGACATATTTGTTGTTGTCACCTCTATGAAGCAAGTCTTCGGCCAAGAGGTATACCTCCCTTTCCTACCCCCAAGTGAAGACGTGGTTCAAGGTGGGGGAATAAGGACATTACACGTGTCGACTCGGTAGATCTTTCAATGGAGGCAGTGTTATACTCTTTACGGGAGTGAGGGGTTATGGCCAGATTGGTCACTTACTTTGTTCATCTCAATCATAAGTGGGATTGATTTTGCGTTACCAAGAATGTTAGTCAAGCAAACAAAATGTTTGTGTATTTGAATTAAATCATTTATTTACAAGCGATGAAGCGACCACACATGCCTCTTGGTCGACTCCAACATTGTGAATGTTCTTTCTGAAAAGAAAATTGATGATTTGGATCTTAGTTCGTTTATTGCCTAGTTGTATTGATTATAAGACTGCTTCATTCCGATGATTCCTACAGGGAAACTTGCTTTCCTTTCCTCCTTTTGTTGCCCTCAACATCCTTTTAGGACACGATCTTCTTTATATCTAAGCATTGTGTCATGTGTTATTTCATTTTGAGGTGAGTTGGGGAGGGTGCTTCGTATAGTTCTACTATTGCATGCCTTCCAATGATGCAATTGTATATTAACAAGAAGTATATTACCAAAAAGTGGACCTTGACGGTCTTTCTCTACTCCTTCTCTCCGAGGTCACTAAGAGTTCCACATACCCCCAAAAAAGTGGCCCCGTTGAACCCTTGGAGATAGTATGATCTCATGTAACGAGATAGATTATTATACGACATATATAATTATCTAAAGATATCGGAGTACATGATGTGCATGAGCTTCTATGATTTATCACTACTCTTTTTACCTCTAAATCTCTCATAGAAACCCTTCGAAGGAGTGGAATATAGTGGTTAGTGATCCCATCAGGTAGCTCCTTGTTCTAGACGCCAATGGGGTCATATGTTTTGTTTTTCGTGGAGTAGACATACAGAGTAGAGGAAATCGTTAGACATAATTAACATGTGTAGTTCCTGTTTTATTGATCTAATGCTAACATATTCGGTTAAAGGCTGGCCTCCGCCAATGACCATAGTGGATCAGAGAAGTTCCCACAGAATATGGCAGTTGTTAATTGTGTTAACTTTGTGGAATAATATGCCTTTTCTTTTTGGGATCGTCGATTCCATGGGTTGACCTAGCTTCCTTCAGTGGCCACCGTAACCGGGAGGTCTTTTGTCTCCTCAGAACCTCTGTTGAGCCAGTTTCAATAGTAGCCTCCTTGTTCACGCTCTTCCATGACTCCTTACCTTTTATTCGTGTTATGTTTGGTGGTGACATCTCGCAGTCTACCTCCCCAGCTTCCCTTGTCGGACGATGACTTCCATGGCATCCTTGAGCTAGGTGCAATCATCAGTGTTATGGCTTCGGCTTCGGTGGAACTGACACTAATTGTTCTTATTTGTTAATAATTTTAACTTAAATAGATTTAGGAACTCTATATGTTCTCCTTTGAATTTGGAACTTGTGCAATCTACTAGGATGTTTCCTCTATAGGTGTTCAAAGGAGTCTACTAAGAGATCTTCACCATAGATGGTCGGTACTTGCGTTGCTTTTCAGCCCTTTCTTTGTTTTGTCTTCGTGTTTTGCCTTCATTTCCTTGTACTTGATCTATTTTTTAACATAGCTAACAACTCATTAAAGGAGAGGTTGCCCTTCATTTCGATCTTCTAGTGGAGCTTAGATCCTTCACTGAGTCCATGCTCGTGCAAGAACACTTTCATTCGTTCGCCCGTCCATTTGACGAGGATACCCTCTTTTGTGAACATGACGATGAATCCGTGAGTGATTTACCCTTGCTTGGACGATGGCAATCGGGGATGCAGTGTACTTTGGTTGTTTATGAGACACATTGAAATATGTTGTGAATTATCTTCGAAGGTCCGACCAAAATTCATCGGAATGACAGGGTAGACTCTTAAATTAGGTCATAGTTCCCTTCTTTAAGGTGAGCATGAAGAGCTCGCATTTCCCTAGCCCACAGACTCCCTAAAGCTTAGTATATCACTAGTTAAATCATTTGCTAAAACTGGATCACCGGTTGAATTACTCGATCGTATAATTGGTCTCTATAAAAATAAAAATAAAAAAAAAAAAAAAAGAGAAAATTGTATAGGTCCAATCTATATAAATAATTTAAAAAAGCTCATTACACATATAAAATGTAAAATAAAAAATCATTAGACAAAAATATATATTGTGTGTGTGTGAAACTCAAATTTTATAAGACAAAGAACATAACGAACTACCGTACTAGATTTTTGTATAGTTGGATCAGAAAAAGATGAGTTGATAAAAAATCATTTGGAAATAAAGTTTTATATTTAATTATATGCATTCTAAACTATATACAAATAAATAATTGATATAGCCTGATCCATCTAGGGTAAAATAAAAAAGGATAACAAACACTATATTATTATATAAAGAATTCAGTTCCAACATACTTGGAAGTGCATGCAATAATAGTTTAGAAACCTCTTGGGAAAATTTTAAAGTTTGCTAGTAAAAAAATTGAACTTTGTTGGAACATAGGAAACTTATAATAAACAATATTAAAATAAAATTTTAGAAAGCTGTTACGACACATTGGTGTTTGATATTATAAAAGGATATGTACCTATAAAATTCACAAATGCACTTAAAAAAGAATGATAACTTAGAAACATAACTTGCGGTTGAGAAGGTTCTTTAAAACATTGTGTTGTTTAAGTTATCAATGAAAAGTGGTAGTATTCTTTATAATCAATAAATAAATAATAATTCAATTTTTTGGTATAAAAATTCTTGAAAGGAATGATTGTTGGTAGAACACTAGGAACCTAATCAACTCAATTGATTAATGTCTAAGATACTAGTGAAAGTGTTACAATATATCGCATATCTTCTTTAGGTAATTACTTAAATAAAAGATGATGATTCCACTTGAGATATAAAAACCCTAGGTATTAAAGTATGTTTAATAAATTAGTTTTCATATTCTTTGATATAACGTTGTTAGATTGTGAGGAAGATCATAGTCATTTTTATATATAATTCTTGTCTATGGCTGTCTTGTCAAAGCAAACCCAAACAAGTGAAACTCTGGATTTATAATTACTAATTAGTACCATGATCATATTATTAACAATATAATGTTGTACTCATATCTTGTCAAAAAATATGTAAACTCATGTCAGGATTTAGATGTGGCTGATGTAGCTATTATTTCATTTGTCTATATATAGAAGAAAATGTAGTTAATCATAAAAATATATGTAGTCAGAAGTGCATTTAGAAAAAGGTAGTTAAGTGCATTAAGAAGTTAACAACTCACTGCATGGTTTGAGTTTTCAGAAAAAACATGGGCATATTTAATACAAAATTTGTATTATGCATTCTTCAATATGTACCCTTATGATACATGTTAGTATTTTCCTTAAAAAAATATAAAGTTAATAATATTTAAAGATAAAATAATAAATTTTGAATTATCGATTTAAGATAATTTGCAACTTGGTATTGTTGATTTTGAAATAATAAATTTTGAATTATCGATTTAAGATAATTTGCAACTTGGTATTGTTGATTTTGAAATAATTATAATTTAATTCATACCAATCATCTGTTTAATTTGTTCGAAGAATTCATATATTAACCATTGATTTCCTCCCATTCAAAAAATATAAATAAAAAATCATTGATTTCTTCATAAAAATAAAAATAAAAAATGCTAATCTTTGGTAAGAAAATTGTTGCTTCCACTTCAGATTTTTCTTTAAAATACTTAGAAATTACACATTTATCTTTAACGGCAGCTAACTTCCGTTTGAAAACGAAGGAAATCAAGTGGTAGTTCAATACCGTTGAGTTTATACGTGTAATTTTCACATGTTTTAAAGCAAAATTTATAGTGGGAACAGCAATTTTCCATTGATAAAACCTTTTCAAAATGGGCCCATGCATGGCCCTACTAGGTCCAGTATCTGTGACTATCTCGCAGTTGTAGGCCCAATGAAAGTAACCATTGAATGAAATAGTACACATATATATATATATATATATATATATATATATATATATATATATATATATATATATATATATATATATACACTCAAGATTAATCGACCAAAAATAGTGAAGATTAAAATCATATATATTTTCTTCAATAAAAAAAATGATATAATCTCATGGTCATTTAAAAAGTTTCTTGAATTTTTCCAAGCTTGATTATTTACAATGTGTGATATTCACATAGATTTCATCTAATAAGAGATAAATTTCACCTAATAATAAAATGGATGTTAGAGAGTGTTAGAAAGAAAGTGTTCATAGCACTTCTCTTTTCCTATGAAAAATGATAGGAACATTCTCTCTAACACTCGCTCTCCTATTAGATGAAACTTATATGATTTTCACCACTTTATGTGAGATGCATTTCTGATTAGTGATACACACATATATTTTCATCTAATAAGAGAATGAGTGTTAGAGTCCTTAAAAAAAAGTTAGAGAGTGTTAAAAAGAAAATGTTTATAACACTCATCTTTTTCTATTGTGCTTCAGTACAGGGCCGGCCCAACATATTAAGAGGCCTAAAACAAATTTTTTAACATGGTAACAGAATATTTATATAAAATCAATTTTGTGGAGACCAAAATTTGAGTTCGTGATCTAGAGTAATTAGACCTTTTTGATAATCAGTTAAGCTATGCAAATGTCTGTAATTTATCTATCATATAATATACTCATAACCAAATTAAATTTTTTAGTGGCCTTTTCTTCATCCAAAAATTGAGGCCTAAAACCCTTACTTGAGTTGTTTGACCCTTAGACCGGCCCTGCTTCAGTAGAGTAGATGCATACTTTATTGTGTTAAATTGTGCATGTGTTATATGTGGTACTATCAAGCATTTATTGTGAATACGTAATTGTATACCTCTATCAAGCACGAGAATATTCATTTTTAATTGTTGAATGTAAAATTTTGTTGAAAATTATGCGATGAATGAATATACAATATCGATGAAAAATGGTTTTACACTAACATTCATTCACAATTCTTTAATCTGCCACAACATATGTAATAGTTTTTCAATAAAATGCAGTTACCCAATTATTTATTGTGATTGATCGTTAACGTAAAACAATTTTATGTTGATCGTGCATCTCGTTTAATCTCAAAAAACTGAAGAAAATTGCTAGAGTTTTTATTTTGCATATGTTTATAATGTATTCATATTTATCTAAAATTACAAACTAAGGAAGAAAAATAAATAAATAAATGTAACAAATATCAACTTAAATTGTCTCATGCCGGAAAAGATTTTGAATACGTAATCATTTTGATAATTTTTTGATTTTCCATTTATTTGTGAGATTGACTTTATTTAAGTATTAAAAACTATATAGGTTTACATTACTTGAAAAAACTTCACCTTTGTTCCACGGTGGACACCAATTTTTATGAATTAAAACTCAAATATCACACTAAAAAACTTAGATGTGTGGAATAAGTATCAGTGATAACTAGCAGGCAACGATTTAAGTAACAATATTCAAATCTTGATCTAATCTAGCACGATGTGTAAAAAAAATCTATGATCGAAGCAAGAACAACAAGATAAAGAGAGTATATAGTAAAAAAACAAGACTCTAATATTTATTTACCCAATTTAGCTTGACTTGTGTTTCGGAGAGAGAGAACTCTCAAATCTACTTTCAAAAAGTCATTACAAAGAGATACAAGAAATTAACTTCAACAAACTCTTTGGGAGAAATATAATTTCTACCATTTTTCATTCTCTTTCCTTGATAAAGAGAGTTACAAAGTAACCAATAAATTTAGCTCTAAATGGTCTCCACGAACATTCCCTAAATTTCTCTTTTACCCTATTACAATCACTCATTGATTTTCACCCTCAAGGTATTCCTCATGTGTTTCACACCCTAGAATCCCTCTCCAGAAGACACCGACCCTTTTTGAAGAATCACATCTTTTAGTTCCCCAAGATTCCTCCTCTAATTTCATGAGATTTCACAAATAAGAGTTAGAAAAAACATAAATAAAGGTCCAAACCCATTATCATACGCCTAGCACACGACACGAATGCGCTAGCACAAAACAAGTTAGTTGGCCATACACCTCGTACAAGATCCCATGTGTCTAGCGCATGGGGTATAATTGAAAATTCTGTTAGAAACGCAAAGACACACGCCTAACGCACAACTCCGTGTGTGAAGCATATGAGACAGTGCCATTACCTATTTTTGCAAGTTTTTCTCTTTTTGATGGATGTTGAAATATTCAGTCTCACTTATACATAAAGGGAAGGAGAGAGAAGAGAGAAGATGATATTATTTTCTTATGATGTAAAATTATATTTACATGTGATCTCTATTTATAGAGAAGTACAATGATATGACTTAAGAGTTAAATACTTAAAGGATAAAACAAAATGTGTGTCTTAAGAGAAAAGTAAAATGATGTCACTTGAAAGATAAGTAGATGGGTACGTGCAGGGGGCGGAGCCACCCCCAGCTAGCCTGGGCACTCACCTCCAACTTTTTTTGTAGCAAGCCCAGCCATTATTAGAACTTTTAGCTTTTCCTGCAGATTTATCTGCGGAGTTTTGTGTAAATTCCGCAGGAAACACATTTCCTGTAGATTTTGCCAAGGATTTAGGTTCCCAGGTGAGGTAATACCTTAGGATTTTAGGATCCGCAAGAAATGTGAAATTATCCGCAGGAAATGTGAAATTATCTCCACAAAATGTGAAATTATTGGCAAGAAAAAAGTAACGTTTTACGATAAATTTTTTGCTCAGGCTCTATAAAATTCCTAACTTGTCACTAGATACTTGGAATTCCACTTATGATATTCTTGACAATATATAACATTTTGTTCTCAAACCATGAGAATTCGCCCAATGTTCTCAAACCATATCAATCACTCTTGGCGGAAACAGCTTTTTGGAAAACGGTATTGCATATATGGCAATAATTTAATATTTATACATCTTGTATTACAAAACAGCCAAATTACTACTCCCTCCGTCCTCAATACTTAATTTATTTGACCATTTCACACCGATTAAGAAAAGTGTAAAGATAAAAGAAAGATAATGATATTTTTACTGAATTGTCCTTGTTAATTATTTTGAAACCTTCATTTTTAAGTAATGATTATTTTCTTTGTTCCACTACAAACTTTTACATTGAGACCACAAAAAGTATTTATAAGGGGTGAATTTGTCAAATTCTGCTTAGAAATTTGAGAAGGTCAAATATTGTGAGACATATATTTTTTCCAAATAAGTTAAGTATTGAGGGACGGATGGAGTAATATATATATATATAATAATAATAATAATAATAATGTACATTGTGTGTATTCTAACGTCTAAAGGATAAGCATATGAGAGATACAATTCGCATGATCTGTTCCATGTTGCATATGGTTGCAGTCCGTCACGATCTATTGAAATTGATATGTTTCACCATGAAAATATTGTTTCTTGAATTTCAACAAGGCCAAATTTTATGATAAGCGTATGATTAGTTTACCTTTCAAAGATCTCAAACGCAAATTTGACTCCAAGATAATTAAAAAGAATTTAGGTTAATATATTTGTTAGATATAGTTGGATATTGTTTAGGATTATTTTAAGAGAAAAATGATATATTATGTATCGTTAATGTAAACTAGTTCTCCATTCACGTCCAAAAGAAAATAGAATATTTGATAATTTTCTTTCTCATATTCAGAGTATATTTTTACTTTCTCTATCTATTAATTTTGCTTTTGTGTTAATACTTTATTTTCTTTATAAAATTTTGGATATTTTTGAAGTTGTCGTAAAAATGATTGTTAAAATAACACAACTCTTATTTTTAATATAGTGTTGCAAAATATGCCTATATGTAAAGATGATCGGTTCTCATTGGATAACTGTGCAAACATATTTTATACCGTCGGTGCATTGTGATTAAACTATTAGTTTAATATTCTTTACAATAGTAAGAAGTGAATTAGTTGTGATTTAACTCTTAAGTTAGTTGGTTTATATTAGGTACCTCATAATCAATATATAAAGATTTCATATCATGCATTCATTACTATTACTTCAAGGGAAATGCTAACAACTTCCCTCAGAACACTTGATAAGAAATTTTAAATAGAAATTTTATTTTAGAATTTGTGTATTCAATATATTGAAATATCAAAAAACAATTTTGTCTACATAAAAGTTATCAATTGTTTCTATTTTTGAATCATTAACAAGTATCTTTAGAGTAATTTTCAGTGATATCCTTCATTCAAAAATCAATATTTCTATAATTTTTTGTTCGGCCCTACCATACTTTTCAATGATATGTTTCAGACATACCATAAATGATAAATGATTGGCAAAGAGAATGAAACAAATAACAAAAAGAAATATCATTGTAAAAACAAAAACAAAAAACAAAAGGAAAAAGCATTGATTGAAATAGAAGAAAGGACAACCCATGATATAAACATAAGCCAATTTCGTTTGCCATTGAGCTATTGAGGGCTTCACTACACTTACACTCCCATGTTTTCTTGGCATATTGTGAAAGAATGGTACCTATCATTACTCTTGTTTGCTCTATCAAGGCACAAAGACAGGCTACCAAATTGACAATATCTTTTTGAAGAATGGACAGAAAAAGAATAGTGCCTATAACTAAGATACACTTTTCACTTGGTAATTACTCTCAAGGTGTATTTGTTTTAAGAGAGAAGTTGTAAAGAGAGAAATAGGTAAGAAAGAGTTTGATAAGAGATAAAAAGGTGAGAAATAACTTATATTTGACACCTAGATAATTTTTTAGGTGAATGGCAACATTATAAGGTGTTATCATTCACCGAAAAAATTATCTAGGTGTCAGCCCTTACAATAACTCATGTTCGTCTTTCTTTGTTAGATGAAAATCATTAAAACAGAAACAAGATACTAAAATCATTTGATTACATCAACTATCATATACAATCCCAAGAAAATAGCGGACTTTAGAAAGTTATGTCGAAAACAAATTCGAGATTTTAGTAATAATACTTTACACATTTTGGAATCAATTACGAATTAATTCTTATATGGTTAGAGGAGTTTGGATACACCATTTAGACACACGCGCAAAAAATTAAAGATAATTTTGATGAAAAATAATTAAATAACATATTTTAAAAATCATTAAATGATGTATTTTTGTGTGTTCTAATGTGTTACTACTCACCTTGCTCAAATGGTATTATCTATCTTACCACCTAATCTTTGAAAATGGAAAGTGGTCTTCTAGACAAAAATGATAAATATTCTCCTCAAAAACTAATCAACCAACTTAATCACAAAAGGAAATTTGACTCTCATTTGAAGTACAAGGAACACATTACACATGAGTGAAGTAAACATAAAAAAAAGGAGGAAAAAATGTACAAATTAAAAAACATGAAAACCCCATTTTGAAGTTCTAATTAAATTTAAGTCCTATTTTCATCATAGATCGAAATTCTTCAAAATCTACAAACCCATCTCCATTCTTATCAACCCCTTTAATCATACGCTTACAATCCCTTAAACTACAATTTTCACAACCAAGATTAACCAAAACTCTCCTCAATTCCTTAGGTGAGATTAATCCATTCTTATCAATATCAAACACAAGAAAAGCATCCATTAAGTACTCATCATGATCATGTTCTTTTCCTTTGCCAAAGTTTCCATCTTCTTTCATGACAAACATGAACTCATCAATATCTACAAATCCATCTCCATTGAAGTCCAAAACTCTTATCATGCTCTCAGCTTCTTTAGAAGCTGTGCATTTGTTGTATCCTAGACATGAAAGCACTTCACTGAGCTCTGTGGTTGAAATCTTTCCGTCATTGTTGGTGTCGATAAGCTTGAAAATTTGTCGAAATTGGCCAGATTCTTCGTTTTGAATGAAAGAAGAGATTGATATGTCGGAAATGGAACAAAGTTTGATGTTGGGTGATCTTTTTGGTTGGTTGGAGGGAGATTTGGTTTTATGAAGAAAGGTAAAGCAACAAGTGAAAGTTTGTAACATAGCTGAATGAGAAATGAGAATGAGAAGAGTGATTGGAAAGTTGGTAACAAATGAAGTGATAAGAGAAAAAAATATAGAAATATATAAGTAACTTATTTGTAAAAAAAAATGGACAAGCCAAAATAATATTAAATGTTAAATAGGTTCTTTTTTCTCTATAAATATTAATAGAATTCGTTTTTATTCCCTTAATATAAACTATTTCATCCGATCCTATTTATAAGAGAAATTTGGATCAACAAAAATGAATGTATTTGACTAAAAATTCAGTCCAGATACATGAACTTTTGTTGACTCAACTTTTGTTAAATTTATTTAACAAGATGAATTAAAAATGATTTTTCATATTATATTTAATTTATGTTTTGTTAAAAAAGTTCTAATAATATTCTAAACATTGTTGTAAAAATTCATTCAAAATTTTGAATGATACACATGAGTTAATTTAAAAAGAATGACCAAAAGTGATGATGAAAATTTTTAAAAGACCAATTGTCTAAGAAAAAATTTAGAAAGACTAAAATAAAAAATTTGAGTATTTATATAGATCAAAAATATATTTAACTCCAATATTAATAAATGTGATATTAATGATTATTTTACAACCGTTGAACGATGTGAAATTTAAACTTCCTCCTTTGATTAATTGAAAGGATGAAATTTTTTTGAACATATTAAGGAAATGAAAAAGAGCTGTTTCATAATCATGGAAGAGGCAAAAAAAAAAAACAGCAACACTCTCTAGATTAATTCAACTAAATAATTTTTGAATAAACTATACCAATAGTTTTATGGATGAGGTCGTGTACCCTCAAAGCATTTCATTCGATTAATCCAATTGTTGAGACATGAAAGAGTTGATCTCTCAGCCGTTGGATTGTATGGGTTGGGAACTGGAGAGGATTCTAGGTGGTATTATTAATTTATTACACGAGGCTATATGAGATGTATATAGCTTTAAGACAAACCCCTTTTGTCACCTTGCAATAATTCTCCAATCTTTACGAGGATTTTCAAGACACTCTATAAAAGGGTGACCACTTTCTAAGACAAACCTGGCGCTATCCACCCACAGATCTTGAAATTCTAATCATCAGATCACTTACACGAGCAGATAAGGATGGTTTGGAGACAAGGATTACTTTTGAGTTTGATTAAGGTCATGTTTGGTGGATATATAGTGGAAAAGTCTATTAGAAAAAAATCATTCATGTGCTTGTAAAATTTTGCTCAGACGCTACTTTTCGCCATCAAAGTTCTGTTTGCTAAAAATAACATATTGTTGTTAAGTTGTTTATAGAGGATGGTCAGTTTATAGCGGCTAACTTGTAAATTAATTTATAATTTATAATTTAAAATAGCGGATAAGTTAACTAATCATGCAAAACCCTCATATTAGGTGACAGAGTTCGAGCATGCAAAGCCCCCACATCTAGGGGTGTTCGTGGGTGGGTTTGGATTGGGTTTGGTCAAACCCAAAACCAAACTAAATAGGATACTCCGGTTCGAGTGAAGTAAAATAACCCTCCGTTATACTATTGGGTGGGTTTGGACAAACCCACTTATTTTTGGGTTGGTTGGATTGGATAATGGATTATCCAACTTATTTTCCTATTTTTTTAATATTAAATGACTAAATGACAAGTCCTCATAATTTTGTTTTAAAATAGTACTCTGCTTTTTAATTTTCTTAAAAAAAATGTTTAATTTATTTTACTATAATTTTATGCATCATAGAATATCAAATAATAAACTACATAAAATACTTGCATACTTGCAACAAACTAAAGTTGCATGACATAAAATTGCATTAGTATCAAAATAACCAAAAAGTGCAACATATTAATTTGTAACTCTAATATGTTTTGATTTTCAATGTATAGGGTACAATGTGTATGTTTTTGAAATATAAATTTCTTCTACCCTATGAAAATAAAGATAAAAAATATTAACATTATTGGGTAAGTGAGTTTTTTGGGTTTGAGTCTGGTTTTACCCGAAACCCATTTATTTTTATGGGTTTTCCGTTTTTAGAAACCATACCCACCCAATTACCCAACCCAACCCATTTTTTTGAGTTTTTTGGGTGGGTTTGATTGGGTTTTCTGGGTTTACCCAACCCATGAACACCCTACACATCAAGAGGAAGCAGTGGCGACACATAGTGACACTCAAATTTATATGGACACATGTGAGTTTTAACCAATCAAAGATAATGTAATGAAAAAATGTGTGTTAAAATATGTATTTCTACCATTTCTCTTTTTTTACAATATTTTAGATTATATGATTTGAATCCTCTAAAACTTAGAAAACGCATACAAATTACCTTGGTTCCTCCAATTTTAGCATCAATACAATTCAAAAAACATAATCCTCTAAAATGAGAAATTTTGAGGGCGTGCTAGAGGGTAGAAGGGTGGGAAAATAAATTCTCAATCTTATTCCACTTCCACAGTCCAACAATTGTTTTGTTATCCACCTGCTATAGACTCGGCAGGAATCAGGACTGCAACCGGATCAATGAATGAAAGGAATTTACTTTGACAAATGAATTTGGGGAACTATTTTATTCAAGGTTAGATTAGATGTTTTCGGGTGTCATCATTAGTTCTTCCTCTGATTCGATTTTGATGACAATGCCCACATAGTATATAGTTGTAAGTTACAACTCAATAATATTAATAACAGCTTGTGTATCAAACAATTAATTGGACGAATCAATGAATTGTGATCTAAAAAACCAGATCTCTTCACACCTGAAGCAACATATTTTTCTTAATCATCTTCAGCAAAATCACAATTTTCTTTATAATGTCAACTAACTCGTAGTCATGTTTTACAACTAGCATATTCATCATCAGTGCATCATAAAACAGGAAAATCTTTATAAACTATTTACAGGATATAATGCAGCAGTATGCCTCTTGGTAATAATTATTGATTTTAACCGGAAAAGCTAGGCTTCTAAAATACAAAACCAAGGAAGGTGTACTTAGCACGAAATAATTACCAACTTTCCATACACTGTGAAGTATATTATAGACGTGTAATGCAAAACAAGCAAAGAGAGGAGAAAATTATGAACAAACGAGATTGAAACAAAAATATCCTACATCTCAATGCAGGGTTAGTCTTACCCAAATGATCAACACGACTGTAGTAAAACAGGACCAACTGATAACCTAAGCATACCACAAAGGGCGACTTGGACCTCATTTGACCCATGTTCACAACTTACCAAACTAGTGAGGAGAGGGAAAAAATGAGACAGGTTTTTCTCAAAAGAAGTATCATCCAAGCTACAAATGGCCTGCAGAGTAGCCACAACAAGAGATGAACGTGCAGCTAATTCTCTCCGCTTCACAGAGCCTAAAGGAATTGACCAATGTGGCTTTATCCTACGAGAAGATTCCAATTTTTCTTCACAACCTGCAACTTCAATATAAAACTCCAAAACCTCCTGACAAAGCCGAACAAGATGAGAATCCACTTCCTCATGACTAGGAGGCTTGTCAATAACAAGATTCTGTAAAAATGTAAGGCATATTTGGTACGATTCATTTTCAAGACGTAACAGTGGAGGGTCTTGCATTTGGGTCATAGAGCCATACTCTTGAAGCTTGGAACGCAATATAGTATTGTTGTTTATGTTGTGGGCATGTAATGCTACACCATGCAAAGCATCAAATAGGACTAGCATGGTTTTCACTGAAAGGTGAGGCCTAAACATGTTGTAGACCTCCATCACAGCCTGCCAAGTTCAGGAAGAGAGTTAACGTCATTTTTCAACATCAAACACGCCTATTTTGACTGAGATACATACATGTGAATACATTGCAAAAACATTAAATTGATGAGGTATTGAATGAGAAAGATACATTTTCTCCCTTCCGACGCTCATTCCTAATACTATTCAAAATTTTAAAGGCACTAAAATATTAAGAATCCAATCATAACAACATTAACAGATATTGATCAAGCAGTCTCTAACTCCCTGAATGAAGTCAACTAACTAAATCCTACAGCTAAGACTCATGGGCTCCTTTGTATTTATTTTTTCTAAGGAATTTTGACAAATTCTGGAGGAGTTGAATACGAATTTTACCTGAATCAATAAAATCTGAACAGCTGCTCGGCATTTTGCATCAGTGAAATAAGCATAGATGCGACGAACTCTTAGGCTTTCTAAATCGTCTGGTGACCCAGACTCGACAAGATCTCCTCTATCGTCATCAGCTGTTGAAGCATGTTCTTCATTTCTAGCCACAAAGTCTTCACTTTCGAGGAATGAAAATTTAGGTAGTGTTGCATTTGCTGCTTCTTTTATCGACAAAACCACCTCTAACCACTTGTCATCAGAAAATAGCTCTCCAGCATTACTCATCAATCGAACAAATGCAGCAATACCTATGCCAGCAAGGCTTTGATGAGGACGCTTTATGAAGCTTACTAGGAGCATCAGGACCTTTCTTAAAAGAGGATTGACGGTGTTGTAAAAGTTGACAAAAAGATCTGCAACCAATTGGAGGGCTAATGTGCATGTCTCATAAAGCCAGTCTTGATCAAGCTCACCATTATTCTCTACTTCATTGACCTGTGGACTACTCCCTGAAGGATCAATAGCATGTCGAACATGATCAAATATAGGAAAGAGGACGGACTCAAATATTCTTTCCCATAAAGGTAGTGAAAAGAGATGGCCATGATTGCGTAAGGTTTCAAACAGGACATCCAGGGCACTCTTCCTAACCTCAGGCCTTGGGTCAAAGCTAAGCTCAGATAGACCTGCAGAAAAATGAAGAAATACATTTGCAACATGTTAAGCTTCTTAATACATAGCAGGATGGTAACATGAAGCACTAATCATTTGACAGAGTTAAAAAACATCATCCTTGTCTAGAAAACTTCATATAATGTCCTCACCTGCCAATAAAGGAAACCAGAAATTGACATGATAACCCTTGTTGGTAACCTCTCCACTATCTTGGTTCCCATCTTTTCCTTCTTGAGGTGAAAGTATGGAAATATTTCCAGAAACTTCCTTATCTTTATTCCTGGATGATGAACCAAGGTCTCCTTCAGCTAGTTTTGTTGCACAGAAACGAAGAAAACCAATGGCATTTAGGCTAATCTCTTGGTTGAATCTACTATTGGTGAATGCAATTAGACAATTAACACAGTCAGTGAAGGTGGTGGTTTCAGTCTCAGTAATGTATGGAAAGTAATCTCGAATAATCTTCTCAATAATTTCAAAAGCCAACAGTACAATGTTTTTGTGGTCATCATAAGCTGCTGTAGTGAATACCTGAAATCAAGTCTATGAGCAATAAGTAGAGGACGGGAACCAAAAGGAGGGAAAAGAACTTCGACAGACAATCAAAACAACATTGTGTTAAATGAAGCTCTCTATAGAAAAAAGTTTATCAGCTCTACCATAAACATGCTCTTCCACCCCGATTTGACATTGTTGACACGAGATAGAACCATTTGAGATACACATCTGATAATTAGTTCTCTAATTTCAACCGCATTACTCTTTCGCATAACAATGACAAAAGGCTTCATGAATTCATTTTGAAAATTATAATTAGCCAACTCTTCCCGCTCCAGAAATTTCATTGACAACTGGCGCAAGGAATCCATTGCAAAAATGGCAATTGAAAGGTTTGCAGAACATCCGATGGTTACAAAAAAATCAGAGAGAACATGCCAGATGCTTGACCACACAAGCCGGATCCGATTCATATTATAGTGCCTGTTAAACAATAATCATGTAAAAACAAAATAATTTAGGCAGTGGTGTATAAACATCAATCAACCATGAAAGTAAATATTATGCTTAATGCTATGCCTGAAATTTGGGTTTCATTGATTACAGTTTTTAAAAAGAAAATAATATTGTAAGTTAAAAATTAACCTAGAGCTGTTTTTGTTCACATTTTTTATTTTCAAAACGTATGGCACCCCTAGCCTCTGTCACTGCCCAGCATCCTCCACAACCACAAACAACAACTTCCTGTACCTTTGACTGTCGCCAATGTTAACAATACAGTCACCACCCAATACCATCTGCCGCTACTTCCCAACACCCTCCACCACCATAATCACTTCTAGAAACCAACCGCCACAGCCCAACATATGGTATCAGGTGGTGACAGTGTTTTCAATATTACCAAATTGTTTTCTCACTTCAAAACTGTTTTCAATATTAGCACAGATTTTTAATTTTTTTTTTTAAAGTTCAAAATTGTTTCATTGAATAGTTTTAGACGGATAGGAACACAATCAAACACACCCTTTTCTTTTCAGATAAATTATACCTTCCTGTCTTAATATTTGGACGCACTAGAGTAGCTCCATCAGTAAAATTAAGCACTTTGCCCATTGTTTTAACATCCTAATATGTGTTCATTTTATAAACAAAAAAGCATATATGCTCTGACTGATCAAGTGCCAAGTGTTATTAAGTTTACTGCTTTTGAATGACCCCCAACCCTTGAGCACCAAGAGCCATGAGAAAAAATAAGGTTAAGATGGAGAACAAATATGTAATGTAACATAAATGAAGTAGGTGAGTAGTACATACGCAATCTCAACCATCTTTGTAAGGCTGAAAACACGAGGATCAGATGGAGATCTTAGTTCGTCCATAGAGAGCTTGCATAGAGCCTTAACAAAATCTATTATGGCCTCACTGTTCAACTTCTGACTCCGAGTGAATATGCGATTCATTTCAGAACTTCCAACTTGTTCCAACATATTCAAATTGGAAACCAGGTTATTCACCTGTTCTGATGTAACTGCTCTAGAAGCATTACCGCCAATTCCAGCACTATCGTATGAACCCCGCATCAATGTCCCAGATGCATAATGCATCCTCCCAGGTCCTTTCTTCTTCAAAACAGGAAGAATAGTTGATTTTGCTTGCTTTGTTTTTTCCAAATCATTCTGAGGAAAGGCAAAAAATGTAGCATCTGATGGAGCGCCCTCTCCAAGAAGATGTAGATGCTCAAATCGGGAAACACAAGTCAATATATGCTCCCAAGCTTCTTGCAAGTAATTTCCATCCTCGTCAGCAATAGTAATTATTTCCTATCAACAATAAAGATGGAAAATTCAAAACCATTTCAAGCTATCAACAAAAGCATAACATTCGGTATAAGTTCCAATAATAATTACCACTTACTTAAAATAATTGTTGCATGTCCTCAGATATCATTCCAAGGATCATTTTACGCTAATGCAGCAAAATTTCCCCGATAACTCCTATAATTTAGTAAATATGACATTTGAAGAAGGGGAATCCAAACTATTTTAGCCTTTTTATAGTCATGAAAGTACTTCCAGAGTGCGTGGTTTTAGATAGGACAAAACAAAGTATGGAGAATAATGAAGGATAACACCATCTACTAAAGTAAATGAGAAAACATGGACTTGATTTCGAAATAATAAAATATGCCATAGGAAAGAAATGAATTTGAATGCATCAAAACAATTGTGCATTTTGAAAGGTAGCATTAACATTCTCGAGTAGGAAGTATTTTAGTAACACAATGAGAATTGTTAATTGATAACAAGTTCAGCTTATTATATTTATTGTTCATAAGCCGTTTAAAAGTGAGTGTGAATTTCACCAACCTTAATTGCATACACATTCTTCTGCTTAATATCTGCTGGAGAATGCAGAGAGGTAAACTTTGCTAATGAAGTCACAAAAGCATCTCTATGAGTCTTCATAGACATTACAGAGGTAACATGAATAGCATAGCGGAAGCCTTCAAGACAGAGACATACTACAACCTCATCATCACTTTGATCGAGAGCTACACTGAAAGCAGCTAACATCGGTGCCCAGCACACCTCTATCATGAATCTGAGGATTACAGCATCTGTTGCTGCGTAAAATACTGACCTACAAAATGCAAGCAAATACATATCAAGAAAGAAAAAAGAGGCAAGGGAGTATTCGCCCCCCCACCCCACCCCCAAAACTACGTTAAGAAACCGCAATAGAAATAGTGTCAGAACATATGAAAATATTTCATGATAATTGGATTGCATCTCAGAGTATCTTGGACTCCTTTCTATTTCTTAATTTATTATAGCTTTATTTAATAAGTATTAGGAGTCTAGTGTTCGTATAAATGAGGGTGAGAGCTTAGTCTTATATGTCCTCAAAACCACAATCATATTCAAAGTCTTTATTCTTCCTCATTCCTTACCGAAAATCCTGTAAGTTTAACATCGTATCAGAGCACTACCATCTTCCATGACATGTCTATTATAACAATGTTAATATCTCCACAATGCTTTCTTTTCATTGTTTCTCTCTCATATTCTTTGTTAATGGGGTTTTCTGTCTGCCACTTCCGTAACCTATCTCAAAAGTTTTGGATACTTAATCTTGTGGTCATGTCCTTCCAGCAGCCTCTAAATATCTCATATAAAGTTTGACCATACCCTACATAGAGTCTAACCCTGGCTATCTTAGATGCAGTTTGGCCCTCACAATTCTTAATTAATCAGGAATTATCTATAACTTATACCAGCTTCCACTTGTGGATCGTAATATTTGAGATTTCTCCTATCTCAATTTTAAAAAATAAAAAAAATTGACCTCCTAAATTTTCTTTTTGTTCAAGGCTTCTGAATGTTATTCTTGGTAGATTTGAAAAAGTTGTATTTGCAGTGTTAAATAGTTTGCAAGGAAATTTCCATTGATAATCATTCCTGTAAATCCATGTTTCCTTGTTATGTAACATTCCGACCAGCTCTAAAGTTAGATAATCATTCTAGCCATCTTGCTGAGATGTCTTCCTAGCAATGTGTTAGATATCTTATTAGAATTGTGTCAGTTTTATTATAATTATAGTAGTTAATTATGCAGTTATGGTTTATTATTATATTATGATTAATAATTAATTAAGTCAGTAGTGGGAGGTTAAGTTTTAAGAATAAATAGGGGAGGGATGGGAAGATTGAGGGGCATCTGAGGATTTGACTGGGAAGGGGCCATTTTGGCATTAGGGAGGTGCAGACCCTTGAAGTTCTGCAATATTATTCTGTAATCAAAGGGATTTTCCCTATTTTTTTCTTCTATATCAGTTGGTTTCTATCACAATGCTCATCCCTCCTCCATACTCAATATCTCTGAGTTTCCTTCCTTTTGAAGGGTTTATTTGCAATAAACTTATTAAGCTTTAGCTTAAGGGGAGTGCTAGAGTATATAAAAGTTATCACGTGATATTTGGCCTATATTTTAGAGTAACTTACAATATATATCTCTTAGAATTAAATTTTATATTTCTTTATTTGTCAGGATTTGTTTCCTTGTTTTATTAGGAATCTAGTATATTAATATAAATAAGGTTTGGTGCTTGTTTGTATCATCAAAAACATAATCATAATTCAAAGTCTTTGATTTTCTCTTCCCTCTTTCCTTATTTAATACTCTATCTTCAATAAGAATAAACCTCCATCAAATAAAGAACAAGTCAACATCAAAATAGCAAATAAGTGATACTATTGGCATTAAAATGATAACTGAAAAGAAAGGGGAAAAAATTGCTATGAACATTTCAAAATGATACACACCACACTTTAAACAGAAGGAATCGTGTAAAAAGCAGATAAATACTGGTAAAGATAGTAGGAACCATAAACTAAGTGCAAGATTCATCAAGCCAAAAACAGACTCAAGTCAAATGTTCTACATGGCCTGAGAAAAGAAAAGAATTTCAAAAGTAAATAATACTTCTAGAAAGGGAGTGGATATGGGTGAACATACTCAGTTCTGCGAGCTTTTTCTTTGAATTGTTTTTGCATATGACGGATAAGATCATCACTGGTTTCCATATGACTCTCATCCCCACGCTTAAGGACCACAATATTCAATATACTATCCAAGCCTAAAAGTTTATTTGGGTTCACAGTCTGCCTTTGTTGGACAGCTATATCATCATCTTTCATTTTGATCTCATTTCTAGATATTCTATCAAACAAGGACTTTAAGTATTCCTCAGGAAGATCTTTTCCATCATCAATGCCACGATTGTTTCTGATGAAATCATCAGCAGACATCTGCATAACTCCACAACCAAAAATAAAATAAAATGAGTCATCATGCCTATCATAATTATTTGGACATCAATTCAGAGAATTATTTGAACCACCTTGTTTTTCACCATATGATTGTGAGCATCTGTATTGAGCATTATCACAGAATAGGCAAGGACATATGCTGTGTCAGCACTGGAAAAAGCCTTAGGATTACATTTCCAATAACGTTCAGCAAACTTTTCCATTATCCGATCAATCTTTTGTGCCTCACCAGGCAGTCTAAATCCTTGAAGAAAGACCCTGATTGCCTCATCAAACTCCATCTCTTGAAAGTTAAAGGAATCCACATATGCATGCATTACCTTCAGGGATAATTCTTCTCTTTCACCCAGATAATCGCCAATCAAAGCTTTGTTCAACCCAGATGCATCTTTAAGAAAAGTAGCTATATCTTCCGGTGAATCACCCACCTTGTTGGCATTAATGAGGAACTCAATTCCTTTCTTAGGCTTTCTATTAAAAAGTGATATACCTTCCTGGCATATACTTGCATTAGATTCTTTAATAAACAACTAAAGCAAGAACAAAGATATACTTGCTTCTCAAAATCGTATTCATTTCTTTACCTGAAGTTCCAGTTTATAAGCCCGGCGCTGCTCAATAGTTGAAACATCAGATGCATCATTTGGGATTTCAGAATGAGAATCGGATCCTTCAACTGGGTCTACTCCATTTCCATTTGCCATTGTGAAACCTACAACTTCATAGCCATTATCAGTTGCTTCAACTTTCTTGGGTGAATGAGGATCTGGAATCCGCAATTGTTTGTTCATCCAGTCTCCCATTGATTTTAGAACATTAACCAAGTTTTTCATGGCTTCAAGTTTTAGTGTCGCTTCTTGAGGTGGCAAAAGTGTGGTTGTAACACCAGGAGGAACACCTTGAGCAGTCTTAAGAAGTCCATTAACCATCCTAATAGGAAAATAACGATTAGATATAAAATATACAGTGTTAAGAAAACAATCAAGAACATGGAAATGCTATTGAACTTCAGATCCATATTCTAAAAATGGAAAAATTCAAATAGTAAATTAAAATATGTACCTAAAGAAGTAATAAAATAAAATAAAACATAACATAGCACACCTCTCAAATATGTTTGATGAATTGACGTCGCAGTCATAGTTGATAAAAATGTCAACCAATATCTGTGAATCAACACAAAGCTTCTCTAGGAATCGAAGCACTATCATCTTTTGCTGGAAATTAGGTTGAGAAACATTTTCTAGGACCCTAAGAACAATCATAGGGAAAAAAACTCCAATTTCTGCTTTCAATCCAGGCCTAAATCTTGATACCAGACTGATGAAAATGGAGCATGACAGCTGGAAAACAATCAAAAGAGTTGAAGCACTGTTCTTCAATAATGATAAACACAAGTACTGCTTGATGGCACCTAAAAACCTACACAATCACAATCAAACAAATGGAACCGTCAGAAGAAATAATTTCTATGCATCAAAAAAGAAAAATTAATAGTGTCATATACTGTACAGAAAATAGAGAAGAAGATGTCAGTCTGTCTTGCTAGTCCCTGAGCCGTGAATCTTTCATTTTCTCACCCTGATTCATTTCAAAGAATGCCTCAATTTATTTATCTCGTTTGTCCAATCTGACTAACTTACTTCTCTAATTGTTCCTAACACATATCTCCTTTAACTTCTCTAAGGCTTTATTTTGTGAGTATGGAGGGGAAGGGAGGGCTTCGGAAAAAAGGAAGGAGCAAGTGGAAGAAATAAAGGACTTTGAGAGGGTGGGGGGTTAATTTTTCTTCATAATACAAAATCCTAATTCGGGGGAACTAAAAAATTGTAATCGAAGAGGACTTTGGAGGGTTTATATGAATTCTTCAAATCCAATCTATGTTCTTAGAATACTCTTAAAATTAAAAATATATTAATCGTAAGCATTAATTTATCATTCTCTAAAAAAATACTCTTTCAAAAAATGTGAAAGATTTCCCCATATTTCCCACCCTCAAGGCCCTACCCTCCCCTCCAAACACTCAAACAAAGCCTAACTACTCCCTTCCATTCTGCCCTAATATATATATATATATATATATATATATATATATATATATATCAGAATATGAAGAAACGTGTAATTAATGGACTGGAGGCTTCAACAATTTAATCAGTTGCTCTCTACTAACTCAGCAGTTGAGTTGTCACTCAAGGACAGAAGTGGCATTCAGAGTTGTCTATGACACAGGTCAAACAACTAAAATAATTTACCAAATTAGCAAATGATGTTAGATTGAAATTATCCTATAATGCAATTATCCAATCGTTCAGTTATTTTTACTGGTAACTTGAAATAGGAATACCTTGCTAGTGAACACAATTTGTATGACCATGGTAATAATGCCCAAGAATTCTTGGAATTTAAGTTCAGGCTAAATCAACCCCAAAAAACTGGCTTTTAAGGTGTGGTTGACTCGCACTAAAAACCTATGGTGGCAAGCCCAGATAGCGAAGTGGAGCAGCCATCCCAGTAGGATAGCATGAAAGCTGGGGAGCAGTATGACCGCTGTTTTAATATTTATATATTCAATAGCTAAGACAATAAATAAGTTTTTCTGAAGAAAAAAAAATAACTATAAATAGTTAATACTATATATAAAAACTCTTATATTTATGTTACTATTATAAATATTTTAAAAATTGCATACTTTTCCTACATATATTTTTACCACATCGCCTTAAGATAATAAGAAAAAGGAAGCATTTAAAAGGCGTGTTAATTTTATACAGAAGTCCCTTATGTTGGATAAAAAAAGCCAAGCCAAAACAAAAGGCTAACCCAAGTTCTCAAGTATGTGTCCTCTACACCCAGTCCTTCTGCTGCAACTGCGCCGTTCAGCTCCTTCAACCATCCTTCTTTGACTGCTTCCTTCTGGTCCTTCTCCACTTTGTCCTTCTCTCCTCTTTCTATGTCCTTCCTCCGCTCCTCTCTCTGTGACCTTTGTCCGTCTCCTACTCTTTTTTCAACCAGAAAAGGCCCCGTTTTAGGGCTCTTCAAGCTTTTATCGTGCTTCAGGAGCGCCGCAAAAAGCACCATCTGTTACGCAATCTCCCTTCATGCAGGCGGAAGCGATAACCGCTACTTCTGCGAAGCGACTTCGCGTGTAGAGGAGAAAACCCTCTGCACCACACCTCTCCGCAGCAATAGCAGTGCTATTGGCCACTTTTGACAACATAGTGAACAACCACTATTCAAGCCATAACAATATAATATAAATAGTGGGACCCTCAACATGTAGCCCTCACTTGAATATACCACCAAGCATTGCATCTTTGAATATTCCACCAAGCATCGCATACTATTCGATGTGCGACTTGGGCACCCTATATTACCCAAGTTTCTATCATCAATATTCACAGAGGCATTTTGATTAGCATTTAGATTTTCAGTCGAAAATATTTTTTCTATTTTGTATGTTAATTAGTTCCAAACACCTAGGAAAGACACAATCTTCGTTACCATATATATTAAAGCGTATCTCGGTAGTAAGAGACCAGAAAAGTTTTACATTTTTAGTGCATATCATCGGCATATACCATAAAGCTCGGAAAATTCCAGATTCCTTGTTCCCAAAGCCACAGACTAAAAAAACCTCAGGTACAGATGAATCCGGGAGTTCCATAAAATTGAAAAGACAAGAATAAAAACATGAGGAATGCTAGCAACACACTATCTTTTATTGGTTAAAATGCACATGGGTCCCACCAACTCATGTGGGTCCCATATAAATTTGGCAGCACTCTTTTACATTTTAACCATTAAAAGAGAGTGTGTTGGAATGTGTGTTAAAGAGCGTGCTGCTAGCATTATTCTGAAAACAAAGACTTGATTTTACTTCATAATCACATATGTATCTCTTGTATTGAGATTGAAAAACTATTAGTGAATACTAGTGACAAACTGACAATTCTTCGTTTATTTTATTTTAATGAAGTTGAACATCAAAGACAAAATCTGACATTATTTTCACCAAGAGGACCTCAAATATCATATGTAGCTTGCATTAGAGTCTTGGTTATAAAGTGTTAGACGGTTGAGTATTGAAATAAGACAGTTATGTTATATTATATTTTAATTAGGAGAGCAGTTATATATTGTTTTAATTAGGACTGTTATGGTTAGGTGTGGCAGTTATGTATTTATGTTATAAATGGGGAAGTTATGGGACAAGGGAAAGGGGGATTCAGTTATATGGATAAAGGATTGGTCGGGAGAGAATAAGCTCTCTGATTCTTGAAAAGGGAGAGATCCAAGACTCTCGAATTTCTTGGGAATTTATTGTAACATTACTATTAATTTGCAGCTTGGAATTGGTACCAGTTTCTATCATAAAGCTTTAAAGAAACGAAGGGAAGGTGCAGAAAGTAAACTACATGCCAGATTACTACAATAATTTCTAGAATAATTTCCTGCACGGCGAAACTCATTAATCAGATTGTCTAGAGTAATTTCCAGCACGGAGTTGTAACTTATAAGTAATTAGAACATAGATTCTAAATTCCCAAGTTCTATCCTATGCTAACAGTATAAGTGCGAGAATGTCAACAGAATAATCATTAAATATATGGTTGCTTATACTTTATATTATTCACATGATTTGTCCGAAAAATGATCAGTCCCGGCGATCCCACTACCCGCCATCCTACTTTTAGGGCCGGCCACTTCATGTCGCTATCTGGGATTAACTACCTAGCAAAAAACTACAACTTCTTGCTGTCCACCAGCAATATTAAACAAAGAATGCATATATTTTCCCTAACCGACGAAAATGCTAACCTCTAAATCAAGTCCTAAAAACAAACATAAAATGAGATACCTGTCACTGGTTCTGAAAACAGCTCCAGCATTCTCCAGCAAAATCTTCAACAACTCTAAAGCCACAATCTTCCCCTTATTCGACTCCGGATCCGCAGACGCCTCCTTCGGCGGTGTCTTCATTGACAATTTACAAAGTGCTCTAAACACCAAAAAAGCATCCCTCCTCAACTTATTCCCAATCTGAACTTCCAAATCATCATCCCTCTCAATCAACTCCCCGTCAACTAACTCCCCTTTCCTCCCCTCCAACGCCGTCTTATACATACTAATCTCCCAATACTTCGCATCCAACATATCCTTATCAGTAGAATCCAACAAATCAGTAGGATTCGTTGTCTCCACTGTCGTCGTCTCAAATGCACCGTCATGTCCACCTAACAACGAAACCTTACCACTGGGTGTAACCGGATGCAAAACTCCATCAATATCGTGCATTACCTTAGTAATAAACCCTTGCACAAACTGTGTCATTGTACTATCCACCTCAGATTTTTCCGCTGGCTTCATCAACTCAGCCACCACAATCGGCTGAATTGGAACCGTGGAAGAATCAGCTTCCATTCTCCTAAACACAATCACTAACATCTGAATCAACGATGCTTTCGCGGTCGTTTGATTCACCATATTCTTACTCACAAGATATATATCATAACAAGTCCTAACTATCAAAAGCAAACAATCACCGTGAATTCGAAGCGAAATCGAAGTCACAGCAGATAACAAAGTCTTCAAAACAAGCAATTCCATCGCATCATCACCGAAATCATGACATTTACAAACCGATTCAATCATTTTCGAAAGCAATTTCGCTTCACTGGAACTACCACCGGGATCAGCTTCACCGCGAAGAAATCCATGCGCGATGAGCTTCTGAATCGCATCAACGGCGGGTTCGGCTATTTTGCTGACGCCGGAGCTAGCGGCATTGATGAGAGGAAGAAGAATGGATTCGGATTCGGTTAGCGAGAATTCCACCGGTCCACCATCGTGAAGCGGACCGGGCGTTTCCGGTTCGGTATCGGAGGGTGAACCGGGAATTGTTCTGTTGTCAGTGTTACTGAGTCTGTCAATGATGGATTTGCATTCGTGAGCGAGTTTTGCGTGTTTTCGCCATGAAGCGTGGTTGATGATTTTGTTGAGTGCAGGAAGGAGGAGCTGATTCAAACGGGATTCGGCTTCCGAAGAGGCCGAGGCCGAAGCCATTCCCCAAGTGGACGGTGGGATTGGTCTCCCGGATTATTATTTGGTTCTTGTGTCGGATACCGAGTTTTCAAAGATAAAAAAGAATGAGTGTAATGCTGCCAAGTCTGAGATCATGAGGAAAATTACAATGTGAAAGATTTTTTTTTGTTTAGGATGATATTGCCATGAGCTGAGAGAGTGAGGTGCTGGGATCTGAATTTGATTTTTGAGTTGAGATCGTGTTTTTTGAGTTTGGTTGCGTGCAATGGAGATTTGAATGAATTGACGTAAGAAGCCCTTTGTTCGTTGTAATATGATACTATGATTGAATGTTGTAAGGGAATGAGTTAGGGGTAGTTATGGATTTTCATGATGGTCCAGATCGCCGGAGAAATGGAGAGTGAGTGTTTTTTGTCCATGATAACTTTTTGATCGTGCATGAAGGAAAACCGGATAATATAATGTTTTTTAATAAATATAAATATATCACTTTCTTTAAATAGAGCAATTTTTATTTTTTTTTTTGACAAATTTAAATAGAGCAAATTAAAACTACACTTTTTTAATATATGCATATGCATCCCTATATGGTTTGGTTTTTTTTTTTTTTTTAACCTTTCGATTCCTAATGTGAGGTTTTTAGTTCATAAAACATTTTAATGAGAACCATATATTCAAGTTTTTACGGTATAAATCATCCATCCCGACGAGTATCCGTGCGTTAGTACGGGTTTTTTACTAGTTTGTAAGAAAGTGTTGTGCTCGCAAGAAGTTTTTAGTTTGCAAGAAACTTTAAGTTATGAAAAGATGTTTATGCTCCTTGAGACCTTTTAGTTGTCATTATGTTTATAGAGAGTTTCTTAGTTTTTTGGGAACTTTTAAGAAAGAGTATTGTGCTCGCCAAAAGTCTTCAGTTTGCATCAAACTTTTGAAGTTAAAGTAAGCATTATGCTCACGAGGAGTATCAAGTTCGCGTGGAACTTCCGGTCGTGAGGATATTACGTTGGTGTGGAGTAGTAAGTGCAAGGGGTTCTTAATGATGATTTAGTCACCTATCACATCCAACATTTTATGTAAGTGTTTTGGTGGAGGAGATTGAGGGAACATGGCCCTTGGTTACCAAGTGTCACATGTAAAGGTTTGTAATTATACTTGATTTCATAGGCCTTTAAGTGGCATTTAGCGTTGGTTTTCGAGAAGACGCCTCAATTGTTGAATTGATCTCAATGCTTAGTTATTTGTTGGGCATTTTGTTTTGACCATTGGATTGATTAAGACTCTTGATTATGAATGTTGATTTGTTTATAAAGTGGCAAATGTGGACCATTATATGGTATAAATGACCCATAGGCTTTCAAACGTTATAGATGGATGTATAAATGGTTTTGGGAGTTCCTTCAAAACATTTTTACTCTCTTTAACCCTTCATTTTCTCTGTTTTTTGAAGCACCTTCTACTTTCATTTTACCAGGTTGGTTACTTCTTCTTTCTTATGTAAAATTTGTGTGTTTCATCACATTTTTGTCTTTAGTTTAGAATTGTTATGGCGTTACTTAAGGTTTCTGGTGGTGGTGATGAACTTTTCATCATCGTTCGATAATGGTTCCTAGCGTTTTTATCTATTAGTTTAAGATTTAGGTAGCCAATGTTCGTCTTTTGTTGGAGCTCATTAATCACTTGAGTCTAATCACTTAATTGATTTTTTTATTTGATTAAACTAAATTTGAAGTGCATTATGAACTATTGACATTTCAACTAAGTTGAATTCTCATGTTCTCGGTAATCAAATGCAACACCCCAAGATTTCAATGATAAAAGAAGAAGAAAATAAAGAAAGTGGAAGGACATAAACCACACCCACAAGAGATAAATAGTCAACAAAATATAAAATGATGCATCTAATACTTATTTCTAAAAAAAACTATCACTAAGAAAGGGAGGAAGGTGATCCCACCATATTTCGAAACAATAACGCGTAGAGGAAGAGAAAGAAGTGTGTTCTAATTTATTTTAGTAGATTATGGGAAGAGTATTTTGAAAATTTTGGGGGCTCTGAGCAACGCGAGAGGAAAGAAATTTACAACTAATATTATTGTCAACTTTTTAATGTACTTCCTCTGGTCTCTGTGATAAAGATCGCATTTTAGGTTCATTCAATAAATGATGTCTAGTCCATTTAGTTCGGGAGGTTAAAATATTTCAAAAACTCAAACAAACTGCCATAAGAAAAATGTTCAAGAAGATTTCAAGCAAGCAATTATAGATGTTTGAGCACCAATAATCAAATTCAAAAAAGAGAAAATTGGAGAAGAAGTGAGATCCATGTAATATAGGAGTTAGTTTATCATTTGTCTATAAATTATAAAATCAAACTCTATGCAAATGAGTTTATTTCCGCTCGACAAAACTACGTCTATATAGAAACACATCCGACCTCACATGATATATATATTCCTTTTCGCACACATGTGCCTTTCTCTTTATACTTTATTATTCAAAATCTACGTTTCTTTGATTCATAACCATGTGTTTGTGACTTCAAACCTATCAACTACAAATTCGCTTAAGGATCAAACTCGAATCTTAAATTGATTTGTTGGGTTGAAACATTTTCAAATAATACTATTGGAGAATCTCACATAGTATAAAATAACTTTCTTATTGCAAATTTTGTATGCCAATGAAAATAATACTACGTTTTTTGAGCCAAATTTAAGGGTCTGTTTGGATTGACTTGTTTTCGAGTTTATGCAAATAAATAAGCTTTTATGTATTATTCATAAGCTTGTCAAAGTAGTTCATGAAGAAAAAAAAAACAACTTATTAAGATATAATTTTTGTTATCGAGAAGTTATAAATTAACGTAAAAACTTATTTATTTGCATAAATATTTTTCATAAGCTTAAAAATAAGTGAATCCAAACGAACCTTAAATATACTTAAAAAAGAAAGAGGCGGGAAATAAGATATAAAGAACCATATATTGTATATATAAAAAAATATATATAAATTATAACCATGAATATAATTACTTTCTCAACATTGAAAATTCTAGATCCCTTCCTGGTATCAATATATCAACTAAGGCAAAGATTAGTTGATTAGATCAAAGATTGTTCATTTGGAAAGAGAATGAGATGATGGGGCATTAGAGCAAGCAACATGAGGAATAGATCCATATCTATGCAAAAGCTCTCTAGCCAATGCTTGAAGATCACCACCATTATTACTAGTGGATGATGTGTCACTTCCCAAATATTGGCGGGGCTCATTGGTCCTTTGTTGCATGACCCATGATGAAGTTTGGGGTACTTCATACAATGAAGACAAGTCATATGTGTCTGGCATGGCTGAAGAAGGGGCTAATGGGAGGTTGGCTAGTGAGACCATTGGAAGTGCTTGTGGTGGAGAAGGTGTTGGTGGTTGAGGTACTTCATATGTAGCTAGGTGGCCTTGTAAGTAGGAGAGTTCTGCTTGTAAACTCATCACCTATGAAACAAACAAGAAATATTTATTATAGGTCACATAATATGAACATGGAAAGCATGTATTTTTTTACAACAATAATACTAGTAGTAGTAGCAGTACACCAGTTGCTTTTAACCCCTCGTATATTTCCTTTTGTATCTTTTCAATGTCATATACAAAAGTAGGAATTTTACTCCTCTAAATTTTGAGATCAAAAATATATTAAGAGTGGATACTATTAAATGTAAATATAAAATGGAATTAAATTATATTGATAATAGGAGAATTAAATTACATCACAGCATATATAATATTAGACTTATATATAGTCTAGGAGAATAACTACAACTGTGTAGTTCAAATGATAAAAAGTTATGGGAACATGTTATATGTTAGGGTGGGAAATGTGCCGGCCGGAGACCCATATAGCTACTAAGAAAACGACGGTTCCTCCTGCACCGCTGCCCGGGGATACAGAAGGTCGACATTGAATTGCTTTGACAAATAAGGGCTAGAGAGAAAAATGCTTCAGAAGAACCGTTTACACCTTATCTTATGATGAAGAAGCAGAAGAAACAGGACAACAAAGCCAATTTCTATAACACTCGCTCCACCGGTGAACCCAAGGGTGGTTGAGCATAACCTTTCCTTTAAGGCCATTTTTTTTATTTGGTTTTTCTTTCTTATTTTATCTTGTTTTTGGTTTCCTTTTGAGGGTTTTGGTTTGGTCCCCCTCTTATACATATTTTTCTTTTTTTTAATAGAGCAATGATATGTTTACATATATTTATTGACAACTTTGGTGAGAATCTAATATTTCTCTCTTCTTATTGGTCAAAAACAATGGAGAGAGAAAAAGAAAGAGAGATGATAACAACATCATATGAGCATGAGAGAAAAAGTTGTTAAAAAGTTGTCACAAAGTGGTTGAACAAATATCATTTCTCTTTTTAATATATATGAGTGGGTGACAGAAGAGGATAAGGGTTTTTTGGGGATGCCAACTGGGTTGGGATACCTCAGTCTCTTTTTGCTATTTAAAATCATTCTTAATTTATTGAAAAAAATTAGTAATAATTAAGAATGGTACAATTTAAAATTAAATGTTTAAATTTTTTTCCCCTTTTCTTAATAAAATTAAATGTTCAGACTAGCCTGAAACTTGACCAGACTAGCCTGCCACGAACTTAATTTATACAGGTCTGACTAAAAACCCTCTTATAACTTGTGTTCAATATTAGATACTCAAAGTTTGAGTACGACTTGTTTGGACGTAACGCCATAACCCCAAATCATTTTAATTTAGGCAAACACACATAAGTGTCAAAATATTGAAGAAAATTGAAATAAATAATATATATTTTCGAAATAAATAATTGACCTTATTTCAAATAAATAATTGAAGGGTTGCTTATCAAAGTTCTAAATTTTTGGACGGACTTAGTTTGAGTTTGCCTCTGCCATTTTGACAGTTATAAAACAAGTGTGTTTACATAGACTTTAGCCATTGGTAAAAACTAAAGGTTTTTCTAAATAGTGTCTTAAGAGTATTGTTTAAGGATTTTATTAAAAAAAAATTGACTTCATTGAAGTTTTGGTCCCCCTATTTTTACTATTTTGTAAAATTGGTCCCCTATTTTAAAATTCGACAGTTTTGGTCCCTCTTTCTAATATTTTGTTTAAAATATGGTGATATAACATGTTTTAAATGAAGTTTTCAAAGGAATTTTCTTATGATTTCATTGATGTTGATATTTTATTATCTTTAGATCATATATCAAGACATTTAAAACCTATCACATCGCATTTTTTTAGTTAGAAAATATGATGGAGGGACTCAAACTGTCGAATTTTAAAATAAGAAGACCAATTCCACAAGTAAATAGGGGACCAAAACTGCAATTAAGCTAAAAAAAATTATTTTGAAAATACAATTTGTTCTTTTTGCCAATGTAATAATTACACAAATTTATATATAATCTTACTACTTTTAGTACTATAACTAATGCCCTAATTTCTTTCAAAACAAAAAACTAATGCCTAATTAAGAGCAGTCGTTAGCATTCCAAAAAATCTAATAATAGATGTTTATCTTGATGAAAAATGAGAACTATAAGGTTCATGACTAAGAAACTTTCCTTCTGCGCTTTTACATGGGTCTATTATAGGACCTTGAACAACACCAAAATGTGTTGCTTCATGAAAGTGAATGGCATGACAAGTATGAAAGCGTGACTTTGAAAACTAACATCTCGAGGTTGAAGGAACCAAGTCATTTTGGGGATATAAAACAAATCAAAATAATTAGACTAATCAATCATTTAAAATTAAGTACATGTTGATATTGATCAATGAAGTATATATTTTTTAAATCAAGATTTTTGACATTGACCAATTATTTGAGGACATAGGGATTACAAGCATATTGGGCCGAGTATTGAACCCAAATACCCAATTTATTTTCATTAAGATGCGAATTTCTAATCACTATATTACTTGATAAAAAAAATAGTATCTCTAACATTTACTATTCATGTCTTCAACATATAAATCATGTGTTCAACTTATAATTCTTCTTAAAATATTACTTAGACTATCTTATTTGTTTACTTAAATGCTCAAACAATATCAAACAATGTGGTCAACGTAAAGCAGGAAAGGCTAAGGTAGAATAAACCTAGCTAGTTCTTTTTTTTTTTTTTGGTTAAAATAAACCTAGCTAGTTAATCTCAATGTTTTAGAAGTTATCTCTACAATATAGCTGTTCATATATCTCTTCCAATAATTAATCAATTTGCCAAAAAAAGCCAAGTTTCTCAAGTACTAATAAATTCTTAAATATGTCAAAAACAATAACAAGAAAGACCACAATTTAGGGCATATTGCCGGTTTGATAGTGTTTTAACTTTTCCACAAAGATCACCTATATTTTAAAAATAAAATAAGATGGGTGGGATTGTTATATAGTGTGATAGGAGTATTATTTTCTTTAAATTAAGGTGTATATATATATATATAGAGGTGTTTTAGCAAGTTACACCTTAAGGTGCATTTAACTACTTTTTAGTTATAACTTGCTAAAACACACCTTCTAAAAAATAAGTGGGTGTATTCTAGCAAATGTTTATAGGAGTTGCTAACATACACCCACTTATTTTTTAAGAATGTGTGTTTTAGCAACATTCACCTTAAGGTGTATTTAACAACTTTTTAATTATATTTTCGCTAAAACACACCTTAATAAAAACTAGTGGGTGTATCCTAACAAACCCATATATATATATATATATATATATATATATATATATATATGAGAAGGGATAGGGACAGAAAAAACGTACATGCACCTATCAAAATATCCAAAGCCCAAGAAACTAACCGACCATTACCCCTAAAACCAGCAAAAACTTAGACCAATGATGTTAATGGTTGAATCCATAGATTAGTAGTATTAGTTCTCTATACATATGTGTAACCGCCGACCATATCAGTTCTTAATCAATTAAGCTTTGTGGATTTCAGTAAAATACATAGAAACTGTCCCCTTTGTTCCATGGCTCTTTGCAGGACCTATACCTTGTTTTCCTCTTTCCCCAAAAGACTCTAACCCAACTTTTGTTCCTCTTTTGGAAGGCATAAAGCAAACTACTTTTTCAACCAAGAAAAAGTATACTATACTAGCATTGCATGTAATAAGAGTATGTTGATGAATATTGGACTATACTACTTAAACTTTTAGTTTCATCCTATCAAGTACGGATACAGATTCGGACATCAAGTAAGACATGAAAACTGACACGCCGACATCCGTAATCATTCAAGAAAACCACATAATTCAACATTGTCGGTTCATCATTTCTAGTAAATTGCTAAAATTACTAACGATAACAATATCAACAGTGTCCGTCTTAAGAAAAATTACAAGGTTAGAGTGTCATTTTATTATGAACTTTATTTTCTTAAAATAAATTCTTCTACCTTTTCAATATGAAATTTGAGTTTTTCCAAATAGTCTGTGGTTTTTAAACATCTTTTATGATGGTCTCATTCCAAGTCAAGACAAGAAAAAGAAAGAGGAAGTAACAAAGATCTGACCACATTCTAAATTTTCACCTAGAAGCTAGCTAGCTATAATAGCTGGAAAAGCTTAGAGAGAAAGGATATATACTAGGGATATAATACTATTAAGAACATCTTTATCCTTATCTAGAATAAAGCATGATCAATATGAACCAATAATTAAATTAATGTTGTAATTAATTAGTACTAATTACCTGTTGCTGAAGAGTAAAGATATGAGCAACACAACCAAAGATGGGATCTCTCAACCTTGCTTGAGCTTCATAACAAATGGTGATAACCGCATCAAGACGCTTGTGCACCGGAACATTTTGTAGCAACTTTGAAACGTTACTAGCCCCAAAAACCTTGTGAACCGCTGCGAAATGTGAAGCGCCTTGCTCCGAATCGAAGTAAGGCGCAAAAATACATCCCGGGATACACTTCCTTCTCAAAAACTTGCACGCGCCACAAGGGCCACAAGCACCACCGTTTGCACCACCACTGCAACCACTACCACTACAACCTGAGTTTATACTCATCTTAAAAAAGTTGTTGTACCTAGCACTCTTTTTTTTTTTTTCCTTCTTTATGATTAACTAGCTAGGGCAAGAATGATAGTATAAATTTTTATGAGAAGGGCATGTTATTATTACCTAGGTTAAGAAAGTAGGGTTTATGGGATTCATAGCATTGAAAAAAAGGAGGGAGAAGAGGGAAAAAAAATAGAGAGAGAAGGAGGAGAAGAAGAGAATGATTCTATAAATATAAGGGTTTGGTGAGATTAATATATCTTAATGAAGGATTTAAAAATGGTTAGAAGAAAACTTTAAAGCCACGAGTTGAAGCAAAGGCTTAACCTCAATAGTTAGGTGTTTGCGTGAAGCAAGCATGAAATAAGCTCTCTCTTAGTTAGCACTATTTCTCTCTCAACACATTTTGTTCTTGATCTTTTGCCTTATTCATTCATCATCCTTTGAAACTCATTTTAACACTATCTAGGTTGTGTTGTTCTTGTGAGACATGGATGGATGGGAAAGAAAGAAGGTTTTGATTTGGAGCTAAAGAGAAGTGATGTAAAACTTGAAAGAGGTTTTTGTTGTAGACTAGAAAAAGAATATAAAATATGAGGGGGTGTGAAAACGTGTGGAGGGGTGTGTCTATATTTGCCACTGCGTGTTTTCAGCTGCGTGGAGGACAAAAGACGTTAACTATACTTTCTCTCTTTCAATTCAATCACACAAAAGGTTGAAAATGACGCGGTTTGTTGTTTTCCCTATGAGTTTAAGTTGAGTTGAGGTAGAAAAATGACGTTAACTCCCACGATTATTTACTTGTCTTAAATTGGGTAATTATTGTGCGTTGTTGTACTTTTTATTCCTATGTTATCACAATGAGAGCGGCGAGTTGCATGTTGCATACTCCCTCTATTTCAAAATATAAATAAATTTTATTTTTTAGGTTTATTCAATTAATGATGCATGTAGTTTATATTATAAATCACATATATCATTAATTGGATAAAACTAAAAAGTAAAATTTACTTATATTTTAAAACGGAGGAAATACAATACAAGAAGCTATGGGTTGAAAAATTGGTAGATTTTGTTTTACCGATCACCACTCAAAGTTATTTTGATTGTTTGTTTATGGTTATGAACATATGGTTGGTAGTTTTTATTGGTAATGGTATCATACAAGTTGGTGAAACTATGAATTAACAAGTTGTGTCGGAATTAAGTTTCATTGGCTATCCGTCTAATGTCTTTCCTTGGTCAATTATCTACTCCTCTTGTTTTAAATATATCTTCATCTCTCGCTCGGTATATTTCGATGTCTCGCACAAAATGGGAGATCCACCCTATTCTCTAACCTTTCATGTCTCGCTAAGTTAACTAATAGAATGACATTATATTTCGATAATAGAATGATAAAATGGGAGATCCACCCTATTCTCGCTAATTTTGTATATATAGAACAATTTGATATACCTGCTTTGATTTATAAATGATATTCTGTGCATTTTGTGACTAATTTTTAACTGGTATGTTTCAACCGTAAAATGTCACTTTATTTGTGTGACATACATGTAGATCTAAAAAATCAAGTGCTTTTATGATATTCAATTTTTTTATATATAGCGTATTTAAAATAATTGAATTGATGTAGATGGTGCGAGAGGGTTGGATTATAAAATCAAACATCTTTTTATTTTTATAACGGTGTATCAAGCATTTTTTTTGTGCCGATTAGGGTTTAAATCTCAGACATTACATATATTATGCATTGTCCATATCAACTGAGTTAAGTTCACGAAGACGTGTATCAAGCATCTCACTCTATAGATTCCATGCCTGTCGATATGCTGATAGAATTTTTTATATTTTATTGTTAGTTTTTGATATCATATATAGAATTTATAGTATATTGCTAGAAATTATTAAGTGTGTGGTTAATTGATTATTTTATATAATCTACACGTACCTTTTTTCTAATATATTTTAATAAAGGTATTTACCAAAATATATTGATTTTATGACTTTTTAAATTATCGTAATTAAAGTGGTATTGGAGGACATTTTACAACCATCATTCAAAAACTTTAAACTCCATTCATTGAACTTATAAGTTCAAACTCCACTGAACTACAATACTCAATATTACTCAAATATTGATAGACTAACAAGGTTTTGTATATAGCTAGCGATATTTTTACTTTATTTTTGTTTAAAGAAATTGAGACCACTTTAAAATCAAAGGAAACTGAAATAAACCTAAGTCGGATATAAGTGGTAGATACTTCGACCTCTTGATCATTTGGGCCAAAGTTTGACTCTTTATTAGTGAATGTGTAAAAACATTTGTTGCGAAAGATTAAGCCCTTAAATAGATCTTAAGTTACTTTTAGAGATTAGTTTCCGCAGTTGTACGTGGACGATTTTTAAAGATCTGCAGTTTGATTTTTTTTTGTTCCGGTTCGGGTTCTCTGGGGTTTTTAAAGATCCCTACCCTGTTAGTTCCCTCACCCGTGCGGTCAACACCTGGGGATGACTAAAAAACTAATACAATAATTTAATTATGATTACTTACAGGAATTTCAGTTTGAATAATTGTGTCTTGAACCAAAGGATGTTACCTGAACAAGCGGCAAATAAGCTGCTTAAGTACAATAATTTATATGTAGTTAATTAAGAAAATGGAGGATGATGTTTAAGGCCATAAAATTAAAGTGAGGTCAAAGAAAAGGCCATGGACCAAATCAATCATGACATCAAAGAATCACTTTTATATCTTCCTCATTCTTTATAGTCAAAGTATCTATAAATCTAGAGGCTCAATCTTTGTATTAAATATAAATCTAGAGGCTCAATCTTTAGATTAAATTATATGATATGATGAACCATTTCCCCCCTTTTGGTGTGATCTCCGGTAGCTATGCTTCTACTGTATGCAAGAGCCATTTCCACTCATGAGATGAGATAGCTTCCTTTCTTTTGTCATTCAAGTTTATAGATACATTGATACAATATAAATTTAAAGTCGTTAAAAATGTAAAGGATGAAACGTTGAAGACGCAAAATCTCTAAAATATGACTATATTTAAATCTCTAGAATACTTGTGTCTCCGAATCTGAAACGTTACCGACTCGAAAGTCATTGATAGATAGCTCAAACATTTTGAAATACAAGACCATCATCATTTTAAATCAACTTGCATTAAGGAATAGTTTGACCACGAGATTTTTAAAATAAATAAGCCTCTTTAAAAATAAGATCACCATCAATAGAATGGATCTACATATACTAGTTTATTAGGATCCTTCACAATAAGAACAATGACTCTTGAAGGTACATAGGAAGATTAGGAAAATTCGGCAAAATCGAGTTAGGATATACACATAATCTTCACTCAAAAAAGGATTCCCTAAGCCAATTAACATCCCAAAACTGAATAGAATTACCATCACAAAGCTTCCATAAAAAATTATAGTGAATATAAGATATCTTGCTCTTCATATGTTGTAAAATTAGGCATAAGAATATTTCTACAAATAATAATTAACATATAAATATAAGAATCAATTTATACTAATGAGAATAATTAAGAGAGATTTCAAGGAAACTTATCTGTCTTGATCTTGTTGTAGAATTAGATCACCGTCTTGGAACAACTTGAATCAAACTCACCGTAGAATTGGCATCAAAGACTACAAGACAAACAAATGATGAAAGTCTGAGACGTGCTGATCGCACTGTCCTTAAAGATTTTCCGCGTAATTATACGTTAATCCCCTAGGATATAACATACCCTTCTGAATATTATTCAAGGATACAGAAACTAGCAAGAATATAATTTCTTCAGGAAGATGAAACCCAAAATGTGTATTAGCTTGATGAAAATTGATTTTGTATTGTTTATGTATATGTCTAAAACCATGAAAGTAAGGATAATTTTTTCTATGGAAAATACGTGAGGGTGAGAATACTAATTGTTTTTTTTCAATACTAATCAGCAAATAGTAATTAGGAGTTTTTCTATATATGTCTTCAATATATGCCAATTGATATGTTGCCCCAAGATACTAAATAAAACTTGTATCGAACCTTTCTTTCTCTCTCTCCTTCTCCTGGACAAATAAAATTTCTAATTTGATGATCCATTTTATTGATCAGACTGATATGCCAAGCATAAACAAGAAATTTATAATCATCATACCATAAATCCCACTATTCACCACTTAAACTCTTTCAACAATAGAAAGGAGAGAGGCCTTTCAAACAAAATATTTATTCGTTATACGATCAATAATATTTTGAAGATAGAAAATCTTAGATTTACCCTAAAGTAGGGATACCTAAATAAGTAAATGTAAGGGAACCAATGGAGCAACCAAACAGATCAGTAAGCATGGTCACACCAATACTTAGATGTATGGAGAAAATTAACGGCAACCAAAACTAAATTGATTAAAAAAGGTCGTATTAACCAGTGTCTCCGGAACACTAGTTAAACAGCTAAAAATGGAAATAAAAATAAAGTCAGCATTAAAAACAATATTTTTTTAAGTTTTAAAAAGTAAAATTTTCAATTTTCGAAAAAAAACATTTCATTTTATAATACCTTAACTAGTGCCCCTGAGACACTGGTTAACATTTCCCTTAAAAATATCACAAACAATAAAATAAGACAAACAAAAAGAAAAACACGTTGATATTTGTTTAGCTTGTTTGACCAAAATTTGACCTACGCCCCGACAGCCACTAATTGAGGGTGGGGCAATGGGTTCAGCTGACTCCACTTGCCTATTGTATTTTTTTAACAATATTTTGATGTTTATGCAATTTGACCCGACTTATACAGTATTATCGTCTTCATATAATTCATTTATAACACTATAACAAACTAATAAAGATGATAATGAGTGTCTTAAGAGTATTAATTAAGAAAACAAAAAGTTATTTTACATAAAAAAGTATTGTAATTATTAAATTGATAAAATATTTTTTTAGATACCATTTTCTTTAATGGAATTCCTATTCAATGTTCTTATGACAAAGTATTTTAAAAAAATATCGACATTTGAGAGCATTAAACAGATCTTATATAAATATTTATCGTTTACACATTTATATATTTTTATATAAATTTCTATGATATGACATTGACCCAACTTATTAAAATTTTTACATTCATCCATGCGCCTCGAAGTGGCTCTCTCTAGTTGAATATCAAGAGTTTTTTTTTATACGAATAGATACAAAAAATATTACAAAACATTACCCTTCAACAATAAAACATGATTTCTACTCTTTCCCACTCTCTTCCGTTGAAAAAGAGACTCAAGGTTTCACTCACCATAGATTGTTTTCCAACCCTAAAGTATAGCCAAAAGTATTGTTAGCCTTTGATCTCTTAAGAATTTGTCATTTTGATAAACTTTAATTTGTCTCACCTCTCACTCTAGAAAAATTTGGTTAAAACACAAGTATATAAACATGGTCGCCGGCAAGTGCCTCACGGATGAGGGAGCAGCCATGCACCTCACGCATGAGACAAAACAACACCATTTTTTTTTAGACTTTTGCAAATAATGATATTCCAAGGCATATACAACAAATCTTCATCTTACCTTTGTTCTCTTCAATATCCACTTACCTCAAATTACCTTTAACTTTGAGTTAATCCCATAAGTTGTTTCATACCTCCTTTAACCCCTAGAACACATTTCGTCCTCTTAAAGAATTTCTTGCTCTCGCCTAAAGCATAACACAGAAGGACTCCCTAATTGTACCATTTTTTTGCTACCATTGGTAGTCTCTTTCTAGTCCCACTAGTGGAAGACTCACTCTATGTTAAGCTTTCTCCACCTTAACTTATAAATATGTACATCCATTATGCCTTTTACCTTGTAACATACTAGTGTAACGCCCCGTGCCAAGCACGGGATACATTTTATTTAAATTTTTTTAATATGATTTAAATTTTAACAGATTTTTTAAATATTATTGTTTTTGTTTATTTTCATCCATAATTTTGGCGTTATGTGGTATTTTATCTTCGTATTTAAAATGGAACAATAAATAATCATTTAATGAGATCAAAAAGTTAAATTTTATAGATGACTATTTTTGTGAGAGTGATAAAATAATCAACAAAAGTACAATTAAATCCAAAAGATAAAAACACTATAAATAATTAATATATTTCTAAAAAATTAACTAATTAGTAAGAGTTTGTATTAGCTTTGGTTTGTCGGTCATTCAATATATCAAATGGATATATTACCTATGTTTTAATTTTTCACTCTAAATAAAAATATTAATTTCTTACTTAATCACAATGATCTCTATGATCGCAATTATAAATAAAAAAAACTTAAATTCAAAATTTTAGTTACATCTATTATTTTTATTGGTTTCATAAATAATATTCATTGACATTATTTTTTAATTTATCAAAATAAGCACATTTTTGAATAAAATTTACCTCATAAATATATGTATATTTTGTATTTCATTAAAAAAAAAAAAAATTATGTTAAATGTTGAATATAAAAAAAGCATTAACAAATCATGTTTGGTTTTATATTTGTGAACAAAAAATAAGTTTAAAACACAAAAACAATATTTTTAAAATAATAGGTTATCGCTAATTATTCACACTTAGGGAAACTTAATTTTTGTATTTACTTTAGAATTTGTGTAAAGTTTAAGACATAAGTAAATTGTAAATTGAAAATATGAAAACTGATTTTTTATTTTATTTTTTATTAAAGTGTCAATACATGCAACAAAAACGATTTGTTCAATTGAAAATTGAAATTCCCAAGACAATAAAAGAGGTGCCCTGCATCACCATACAAAATAACATTATACCAAAAGGTGTACAAACTTTACCAAAATAGACCTGTAATAAAAAAAAAAAAACCTTATTAACATTCTTCAACTCCTCAATAGTGGTCCTAGGAGTAAGTAAGAGAAACTCCTCATTTACAGGTATGCGAGATGAATTTGGTAACTGGATCAATCCTGATGCAGGAGAATTTGTATTTGCACTAAGAAAGCTATAATAAAAAGTATCAATCAATAATATTATAACTTAAGAAAAAAAAATGTTATATTAAAAAATATATATATACCTTTTCCTTAGTTCCTTTGTTTCACCAATTTCAGGATTGAATGTGACTCTAGTGGAAGAAAATGCATTTTGCAATGTTGGTTTTCCTATCATTAAGATTCAAAAGTATATGAATCAAGTATATATATTCGTATAAACAAACAATCACAATTGCTAGTCATAAATTATTACCTTGAAACAATTTAACTTTTGTCAACATAATGGCTACAACAGCATTTTGAGATTCACCGGAAGATAGGAAAGAGTTCAGCTCTTCAACATACTCTCCAAAAAGAGTACATTTAAAACGGTACGTACGTACCTATTTAAAATTGTCAAAGATTATACAAATATTAATAAAAATATTATAATACAGGTCTTGAAAAATTACAATTACAAAAAAAATAAATCAAACCTACCCATTTGAATCCAATTCAATGACATTCATTTTAGTTTTTACACCATCTCTTTCGTACTCTCTTTCAACTCCAACTCCAATCATGACTCCAATTACATCTGCATATATAACACACATTAAAATATCGATCAAATTACTATTTATTATTAAAAGAATATAACGTACAATTGAATCATATTAAACAAAACATTTTATTAATTCAATATATAAATTATTGTGTTATTTTTGTAAGCAAAAATAATATTTAAAAAAATCTACATGAAGAAAATTATAGTCACTTACCAACTAAGTAGTTGTTGTCGTAAGATTCATTGAAAACATCAAGTGCAGGTGTAAACGAATACATGTTTGTTGGGACCAAAACAATTTTAGATAGTTTGACTTTTGTGTTGATTGTGAAATTCAGTTTGTATTCGTTGCGTGATGGTCGATACGAACCACTGTTGCTAGCAACATTAAATGAGGAAATCGTGAACACCATTCCCTCTTAGAGTTGTTCCTTGAACTTGTAGATCAATGTTCTTCGTATAGACGCACCAATTCGATCACCCTAGATAAAAAAGATGAGAACACTATACTTTAAACAAAAAATACTAAAAAAAAAACAAAAAAAAAAATGATATGAAAAATGTACCTTTCGATCCATTAGAACCAACTCCATGGAAAATGGTAGTTTTTTTTATTTTTTTAGTCTTGACCAAACCAAGCACGAACAACCCTCACAACCAATGTCCACGATTGTTTTCTTGGCGAAACATTAGAGATGAAGTTGTGTTTCATTGACATTTTCCTTTGCAATAGAAAAATTACAGAAATAGTTTAGAATATAAATATCAAGCACCAAAGAACAGAAAACGAATAACTACATTTTGTGATTGTTGTGTACTCATACCCAAAATCTCTACTATTTATATAGAAAAATAGTACCATAACGGTTAATATAATTTAATTATCAATTTGACAGTTTTAAAATTAATATTATCAACGTCTTTAATATTATAAAATGTGATTTAAACGATTAAATTATATTTCATGTAACGTACAAAAAATTAACTTCATAACATTTGAAAATTAATTTAATAATATCTTATAAATAATTATGTAATATACTTTTGTAACAAACAAAAATTAATTATATAACCTTAAAAACTAATTAATACAATTAATTTTTTAATTAGTAGGTTAATGCCTTAGTGTAACGTCCCAAAATTTAAAATATAATTTATTCAATTTATTTATTATAATTTTGTAACCAACCAAATTTTGAATGTTACATATAAATGTTAATTGAATACTAATTAGATTAATAATTATTTGATTTGTAACGTTCAAATTTTTATTGTAAAATATAAATTTTAATCGAAACAGTAATTATATTAATCATTATCTGATTGTAACCAACTATTTACTTTATGTACAATTTAATGTTAAATAAAAAATGGTTTTTAATAATAATTAAAATTATTAAGCTTGTATTAAAAATTAGGAGGAATTTTAGGAACATATGCCAAGTAGGCTTTTGATGAGGTGGACATCCTTAGAGCAAAGGAATTTGAAATAGGCTATTTCTAAAAACTCTAAATTGTTAGTATAAAGATGTCTCTCAGGTTGCTTATGAGTATTCTTGCATGCGTCTGGTGGCATATCTACTTGGGGACCCATGAGAAACATGGCACCCGCAAGTTTTCTATATATACAACATTAGGCATATTATGATTAATAATTCTTAGTTGTTGGGGATTCGAACTTGCAACTACCATTCTGTTTTCAAGCAAATTTAATCACTGGGCCACTTAATACTTTTCCCTAATTTTTGAAACAGTTTAATATATATTTCATAAAAGTTTGGTACCCAACAAAATAACTCAAAATCCGCCACTGCATACGCCTCTCCATTTAACCTTGAGTTTTCTTGCCATTTCGTCTCTAGACCGATCAATGAATGTTAATGCATCCGCCTCTTTAAGCTGATCAACTCAACATTCCTTGCTCAATCTCATCAAGCATGTTGATAGCCCTTGAATGTTTAACATCTTTCCATGACACCCCTTCTACATGTTGTTTGCTTCAATTCCAATTAAGAATTGCCGTTTTCAAATTCTCTCTCTGTTGCTGCGCGGCTGTTCCTTTTTTATTTAGAGTATCCATCAATTGCCAGGTTTAATTTTCTTTACCGACCTTTTTAATATGAATTCATCAAAGTCAACTTTAGTGCATAATTTAATTATGTCTCAATAGTTTATTTTGAGTTCGGAATGTGAGAACTATGGTACCAACGATACTCTAACAAATTGTATTTTATATAATTGAAATCTATTTTTAGTCCGAACATTCTATTTTCAAATTAAAAGTTTACTACGAAAGTAAAAACACCATGATACCTATTTTGCATCGAAAGAGTGAAAAAAAGTATCTGACTCTAGAAAATTCGAAAATTAATTTTTAAACACAGCGGAAACACTTTTTTATTAATTTAGAAAATTCATATTTCCAAAAAGAGATTTTTGAATTATAATAGTGCACGCGAAGCTGATAGTTATAAGTCTAAAATCCGGTAACGTACACGCGAAAGTTAACTGTACCTTTAAAGTGATTTTCTACTCAAAATTACTTTTCCAAATAAGAATTGATTATTTTTCAAAACAGGACTTCGAAGTTATAATTTGTACCACGTGAAATCGGGCAATTACAAGGTTCGATTTCTGACATATAAAAGTACCGTTTTGTGAGTATCAACGGTCGAGAAGAACTACATTCCGGCCTCTCGTTGTTATTATTAAATTAAATTCATTACTTTATTTTTCCGTGCGAAACAAATTAGTTTGAGATTAGCCTTAGATAAACAACGAAACGACAGATAGCGGTACTTGTAATTTGGTCTCTCTGGATTCGATAACCTTTTATACTAAAACCGATATAGCCATACACTTACGGTGTATCGTTTGTGCGCTATATAATTTGACAAAGTAAGGGAACTTGTAAAATGATAGAAGTCTTTTTATTTTTATTCAACTGCTCAGGTCCTCAAACTGAATCAGAGTCATCAACTGTTGACATCATCTTCAGGTGCTTGTATCCTTCAGAGTCTTCGTTACATCATAAGCTCATGAGAGACAAACTTCTTCTAATCAGAGCATTGACTTTGTGGTTGACCTTTCTTTGGATCTTTTTCCAAGTCTCAATAGCTTCTCCTTTGCTTCTGATGCTTTCTTATGATTGTAAAGTCTTGCTATTTCAGAACCAGAACTTAACTTTGAGAGTCAGAATTTGATTTTATAGTAGTGCACACTTGAACAAATATTAACATATTAAATTGTTTTTTCATACCTTATTATCATCAAAACTTCATAAACATTATTCACAATCCATTTTGGTTCAACAAAATATTGGCTCAATAGGACCATCATACTAGACTTATTTTAACAACCGAACTAACATTACAAATTTGGATAACTCTTTGGTACCCGTAAATTTTGTTGAATGTTTTAACATGTAGGATGAACAGTTCAAATTTAAATTTATTCTAAAAGAATTTAAATATAAAAAAATGACATGACACGTAATAATCAGGGGAGGAATACTTACCTAAGAGCATTTCTAATGGGGGGTCCTTACTTAACAAGAATTACTCCCTGTTAAGGACCTCCTATTGAAGGAAGAAAAAATGAGTCATTATTAAGGAATGAGTCACTCTATAAGGACTCTCTCTCGTAGGCAACTAACGGATCTTACATGTAAAAGAAGTAATAATATATGTACTACTTGGTCTCACTTGCAAAAGAAGTAATATTTTAAGAATTGGTCCCACTTGCAATATATATAAATTAGTTTTGTTTAATGATGTAAAGTTAGTGGGATCTATTTAATTACTTTTTGTCATGGGAGTTCTGGTTAGTGTATTGTCATTAGAGTCATTGAATCCTTAATATGTACGTTTATTAAAAAATTATGAATAAATGATGTGTACATATGAAATCCATTTAAGGAGTCCCTATTAAGAACTACCATGTGAATGTTCTAACATCCAAATCTTAGAAGTATTCACCTAAATATTTTACATTCAACAATGAGTAGGAGTCAAACTTCCGATTAAATAGTTAAAGTATTAAATAGTTGGAGAAATTTTTATTTCGAATAAATATAGTCGGGGCACTTGTTAAATAAACTAAGACTAATACCTCAAATTCGTCCTTGAATTTTAAAAAATCGGCCAAATTCGTCCCTGAATTTTGCGAAATATCTATTTAGTCCCTGAATTTTACAAACGTCCATCAAAATGGTCCCTCCGTCCAAAAGCTCCGTTAGTGGTGATGATGTGTCCCTTGCATGCTCTGTTGTCTTGTACACGTGGCTACCTACAAGGACTAAATTGATGGAAATGGTAAAAATTCGAGACTTACTGACATAATTTGAGGACTAATTTGACGGATTTTGTTATAATTTAAGGGCTGATATGATTGATTTTATTTGCAGAGAATGAGTACAAGGAGATATGGCATGAGAGGACCAGTGATTTCAAATGACATGCATAAACAAACACCACTGAGGGGTCCTGCTCCACAAAATCCAACTGCTCGTGGAGTTATTAGAGTTCTAAATCCAAAATTCGCTTCTACTCAATGCCAATACATGGAGTTTATCCCAACTCCAGGATTTCCAAAGCATTGATACTTGTTTAAATTATGCGTTTGGACTAGTTTAATTGATGTTTTTTGGACTTGTTTAGTTTATGCTTTTTTGGATATGTAATCACTTAAGAACATCAAATGATTTGATGACTTGATGGCTATGTAATTTTATTTTTTTGGCTATGTAGTGACTTATGAACATCAAATATATGACTTATGATGATATGCAAATGTGTGTCTTTTTATAATCAAAGTGTCTGTCTTTTACTTTTTACTTTGTTGAGCAAATGTATGCACCAAGGATCACAGTGATATGTGAAAATTCAAGGACCTATTTGATCGTATTTTCACTAATTTGAGGATCGAAATGATGGATATGCAAGGCAAAAGGCAAAATCAGTATAATTTAAACAAAACATTCATACATCAAATAACCATTGTTAAACAAACCTTATGCAGAGGGCAAACATAGAAAGACCTTCCTGGGTTATTGACAGTGTTTGTTGTTCTTACAACACAAATTCTAGGACACCAACATTGAAGCTCTCTCACATCATCATTGTACATAGAGCTTGAAGATGAATACCGGTTGTTGTAGTTGTTTTTGCCCATTCGCGCACCACCCATCAATTCTGAACACCGAATCTACAAGGCAGACCACTTGATTTATGAATTACGAATTTAATCAAAAAAATTAGGGTTCTAAGTTTTTTGAACTGCGGAAGAAATTTGACATCAATTCATGGAAGAAATTTTGGGGATTTTGAACTCTATGTAAGGAATTATAACATTAGGATTCCAAATTTATATATTTGGGGAATAAATAGTCCTTAATGAGGAAGAGGAGAAAGAGCCGTTAATCACAAAGAAGAGAAATAGTCGTTGCCAATTTTCTGAAAATCCATCAATTTGGTCCTTGGAAATTTTGTGTAAATCAATCAGTTTGGTCCCTGCTTGCGTGACATCTGACGTGATAAGCTTTGTCAGAGGTTAACGTTACACGTCACCTCCGTTAACAGACCAACTTAACGGAGGGACTGATTTGATTGACATTTTGTAAATTCATGGACTAATTTGATATTTCGCAAAATTCAGGGACAAAATTGGCCGATTTTTCAAAATTCAAGGACGAATTTGTGGTATTAATCAATAAACTAAAAATAAAATATTTGTATTGGATTTAACAATATTTAACTTTTAAAAAAGAAATTCATCATTTTTTACTATTTGTTAATACAATATTTATATTTTAATCCTCTTAATCAATGACGTAAGATGCTCTTTAGCATTTTTTATAAATGGTCTTTTAATCTTTTTTGTGGTGGTTGGGGTTTGAACCTCAAACCTTATATATATTATACATTGTTCATATCAACTGAGTTAAACTCATGAATGTAATGATAAATGGTCTAATTACTACTGATGTATCACATCAATTTGATCTATTATGAATATATTTGCATATCCATTAGATGGACAGACATGAAAACGTCATCCACGCTAAGACGCAATGATCTCAATCCAATCTTAGGACTTATGCACATAACTTTTCTTCTTGCTTCCTTCCAATGTGACACCACTAACACCCAATTGGTGTGTCCTTTGACCGTGTTGTGTTGTGACTCGATGTGTTCTAATAGTAATCACATCAAGCACAAGCATGATATTTTGTGCTTCATTGTCACTTCATTAATTTGCACATAATTAGTCCTCTCCCTCACTCTTCTCAGTATGGGCTAGCCTGGATCATACTGTTAATCAATCTAAACAGTTATTTTGTACCATATGTAAATACTTTTATAATCATACAAATATGTAAATACTAAATACTTTTTGTTAAGTGGATCATATGCATATTCACTTATTTTTCTCATACCATTGTTTTCCTTTTTTCTTGTACCATTCCTTTTTCCTAAGATACATATCAAAGTGTATTTGTAAAGTATTTCATATGTATTGAATTCGATAAAATATTTTTTTTACAAGTAGAAAAAAAAAAACGATACTTATGGGTTTCTACGTATCCACATGATTCGATTTTTTCCGGTACCAATTTAGATGTTCTTAAAAAAAGTTTTAAAAAAAATGATATTGTAGTAACATATATCAATTTAATCTTATCATTAATCCTTGGACGAATTAATTTAGCTTATTAAAAAAAAAAAAAAAAAAGACAAAAAGTTGACACTCAAACCCATATTAGAGGCCAAATTTGATTGGTTTGGTTCGGTTTAAATTCCAACGTTGAAAAACTCTAGTCAATTTAATTGAATCTTCGAGTGCACCCCTATTTTTGTCCTATACTTTTTTTTTTAGAGAATTTTTGGCCAATATTTTTGCATGCTCAAATAAATAAAATGAAAATGCACTTTAAAATAATTTAAACCAACCACATATTTGATACTGAATTTGAAACGACAAGAAAAAGTAAAAGAGAAAGAAGAGTAGCGTTATTCCAAAGGAAATTAATCTCGTACTGCATAGAAAATCATGGCAGAGAAGCATGACATGAATCTTACAATAGAAGTGGCCCTGCTACAAAGTGGTGAAAGAAAATTAAACCTTTTATTACCAGAACCATAGGGCAACAACAGTGTACGTTTCATTCACCTTTGGATTAGCTACACTTCTTTTCAGTCATTTTTAGGAACAGGAAAAATAAAAGTAAAAGCATAGAGGTGACAGCTTAGAATTACATTACAACTCTATTGAATTTGAATCTAGTACATGTTTTTTTTGATAAGAAAGAAGATAAAATTTACTAGGACATAGGATGTTTGTCCCACGTGTGACGGTTGGAATTGGAATTAGAAGAAGGTATGTTATGTGTGATGCAATGTCACCATATGTATTATGTAACACTGTCTTTGCTTCACGCAAACCCTCTTCTTTTCTTTCCTTCTATATATACTATTATTCCCTTCCCTTGTTACAAACAATATTGCGTGGCTTTAAAGTACTAACACTACTATATATATATATATATAAGCCTTTCAATAATAATAATATAATAATTCTTTTTGAAAAAATAATAACATAATGTTTCTTAAAAAAAAATCATTGTATATACAACAACATTTTTAAATTAAAATTGAATAAGAAAAATATTTAGATAAAATGGTATTTAACTCTCAGCTTAATGATCTTTCAAAAAAAAAAACTATCAACTCAATGAGTGTTATAAGATGTCCTCGTGAGCTTAGCTCAGTTGGTATAGACAATGCATAATATATGCAAGATCCGGGTTCAAACCCCGGCCACCGCAAAAAAAAATGAGTGTTGTAAGATTCACTGAGAATGTATTAGAGTACGTCATACTACTTCAAAATTTATAGGGATGAAAATTATATTTAGAGAGGGAAAATGAAGTTTATCTCTAACTTTGTCACTAAAAGAATTATATTTTTTTTCACCTCTAATTTTTGTTATTAATTATTTCTTTTTAGTAGTAAACGTTTGAGAGTTTGTTATATATTTAAATTTTACAAGTCGAGAGATCAATTTTTGCATTGTCCTAATTCATTAATGCATCTTATAAAAATAAAAATAAAAACATTTTACCAAAATGAAAATTAAACCAACTAGGTCTAGTCCATCTCAAGTGATTGACCCACCACCAAAAGCACTCACTCATTACTCATTCATTCATTCATTCCATATATCAAAATCAAGTTATAACAATAGCAACACTTACACACAAACCCAACATCTTATCTCCTTCATTATATATACATATTTCTTTATGACTCACAAGAGTTTGTTTCAACTTCAACCCTGAACAAGAAAAAGTGAGACAAAAAAATGGATTACTGTGGAGGAAAGATTGGTGGAAGTGATCAAAGAGGTGGTGGGCCTTGTGGTGCTTGCAAGTTTTTGAGGAGAAAGTGTGTAAAAGGTTGCATATTTGCACCATATTTTGATTCAGACCAAGGAACGGTTCATTTTGCAGCAGTTCATAAAGTGTTTGGTGCTAGTAATGCCTCTAAGTTACTCATGCGTATTCCAGCTCATAAACGTCTTGATGCTGTTGTTACTCTTTGCTATGAAGCTCTTGCTAGGGCTAGAGACCCTGTTTATGGTTGTGTTGCTCACATCTTTGCACTTCAACAACAGGTATATTTATTTAAAAAATTTATTTCAATATACATATAATTTCCTTTAATTTTTCTTCATTGTAGTGTCACATATTTCTAAGTGTTAATCACATATTTTGAAATCAATGGATGAAACTTTATTAAAGTGTATAGAAACAAATCAAACATGAGTTTATCTTTTCTTCTTTGGAGTTGTTGCTTTTCTAGAGTACACCCAACATTATGTGTTAAGAAAGTGATAAGAAAATTACTCCACACAAAGAATATGTGCCCTAGTAACTTCCTCTCTTTATGTTTTACTTTGGTAATTGCCATTTTTTATTTTAAAGCCTTGAGGTATTCAAGACGTGAGAATACTTATGTTGATATTTGCTTATATATAGGCGTGTCTTTATTTTATATCTTGATGAATATGTAGTAAAGTGTGTATATTATACATTAAGTTTGAAAAGTTTTTTAGTGATAGCAAATTACAATTAATCATTTGTATGATTTTAAAAATAATTATAATTAAAGTCAAGCATTTTAATGTGGTCGTTATGATTGATTGAGAATGTAAATGTTAAAAGCACTATTTAAAGTGAAATTTTATCTTAGGAACTATGTATTCAATAAATATATTGAAATATTAAAAAGTAATTTTTTAACATAAAACTTATTAATTGTTTACTTTTTAAAATATTTAACATATATCCTTGATGCACCGGTTAACATGACTCTAAATTAAACTTATTGTGTAATCACCGTTGCATTAGGCTGGGATACTTTTAGTTAAAACCAGTTATTTTTAAGGGTTAAATATCTTTTGATCCCTATAAATATATAACATTTCCTTTCGGTTTCTCTAAAAATTTCTTCCATTTTTAGTCCCAAAAAATTGTCAGTCACAATTTTCGGTCCATACTTTTATGTCAAAACTTGTGTAGCCTTCATATTTTTAAATAGAATTTTTTCAGAAATTTTTGAATATTATAATAATCTCTCCCAAAAATTTTTAAGTTTTTTAACGAAATATGAATTAAATATAAACTTTTTCTGTTTCTTGCGCTTAAAATTCATATTTAATTAATATTTTGTTAAAAAAAAATTAGTTGTTTTTTAGGAATTCTAATAATATTTTAAACATTTTTGAAAATTTTCATTCAAAAACATGAAGACCACATATAAGTTAACTTAAAAGTACAGATTAAAAATGGTGATTAAAAATACTAGAAGTTAAAGAAAAATTTAAAGGATGCTAAAACGAAAAGTTGTAATATGTATAAGGATAAAAATATATTTAACCCAATTATTAATTATTAATGCTCAACAAAGAAGAATATAGAGTTGTATTGACTCATTCTCTCAAAAAAAAAAAAAAAAAGAGTTGTATTGACTCATGGTTCAATTAAACATAGCCATGATCATGCTAACGTGCACCGTGGTGCGAAGTCCTGCACTCTAGTATTGTCGCATGACAATAATCACTGTTTGCATTCCTCGTAGGTCAAGATCTTACTCTTTAGAATATTTCATAGAATAAGAAGAAGTACAATCTACTATTTGCTTTCACACGATTGTTAGCTTGTCCATATTTTACATGGATGCTACTTAACTAGGGTACCCCTATAAGTGTAGGTAGGTATTATGTTTCATGGTCTAAACTCTAATGCCAAGTATCTATAATCAAGTAGACTAGTGACTAACCTTATTTGAGTCCAAAAAATATATACTACCTTTACATTATGGTTTACAAAAACATTACCAAAACACTAGTTAATTAGATACTCCTTCACATGTGTTTTAAGATTTAATTTAGATTAATAAATAAATCTTAAATATAATTTTATTTTTCATTGACATACTCAAGCTCAAGCATATCTATACCCTTTATATTCACTAATGTAAGTTTACATAATTGATAAAAGAAGTAATTAGTGTAACTTTTGAACTTTGAAACTAGGGTCCATTTTTAGTAGAACAGTTGATTTTGTAAAAAAATAATATGGTATTTTACTAAAAGTAGTGTAGAACCATACAATTTTTACCATTTTATTGAGGTTGGACTCTTGAAAACAACATATAAATAGAGATCTTTAACAACAAAAAGAAAACCAACAATTAAAAAAAAAATAAGGAAGTATATAACTAGCATCAAAATGTTGGGACATGAAATCAATAATGTATTGTTAAAGTTTGGTTAGGTATAAATTTCTAATGAATATAATAAATATTATGAAAGTCATGTTAGCATGCAATATTTTAAAAGAGATAGGTGGTGGTGGAAGCCGCCAACTGTGTATGGCTGACTACGGAGGACTGTCTGTTGCTTGCCGGAGCTAACAAGCAATGCAATTCAGCAGCTCGAGAAATATTCAAATATTTTTAGTATTGACTTTCAAATTCTTGATACACTTGCTTTGATTTACTCTCTATGCATAATACATTTGTATATTAGCGAATAGTATAGTAGGCAATGTTTGTTTCCTAAGTATTAAATTCACTATCTAAAATCATGAAGTAGATGTTTATCTTGTTTTATCGGGCTAAAGACTATGAGTCAAAAAAATGGGGCTAATAAAGACCAAGGTAACACCTCAATTATCGAAAACATTGTATCTTTTAATATTATAAAATGAACATGGAATAGTAGTGTATCAAAAAATAAAAGGAATCTAGATTAGCCAAGATCGAATTAAATCATGGACATGCAACAGCGTTAAAACACATAATAGTAGTGTTTCAAAAAAAAAAAAGGAATTTAGATTAACTAAGGTTCTGGATTCGAATCCAGTCTTGAATTTGCAGCCAATTTAGACCAACAATGCTTGAGAGATTAGTTTTCATAGTTATGTGTGAAGGAGACACGGTTTACAAAAAAAAAAAAAGGATATAGAATTAATGTCCACCCTCCGGTCACTATTATAAGCAAAAAATTACATTTTGGATTCATTCAATTAATAGTGTATATGGTCTTCATTATAGACCACATATATCATTTAATGAATGAATCTAAAATATTAATTTTTTTTCTTATAATAGTCACCATATGGTGTTTTTGTTTGTACAAGTGAGACATTATTATCCGATATTCATTAGTCAAATTAGAACTAAAGTGTATTGTCATGTTAATTTAATTTATAATTATGATATTATACAAAATTTATTAGTAAACTTAGGAATTCAGACTATGAAAATATTACATTAAGATAACTTTATCTAACCATCACATTTCAATCAATGGATCAAAGTCTCATAACTATATTGTACTAAAAAAAGTCTCAAAAGTAAGTGTGTGTATATATATATATATATATATGGTTTTGCTATGATACATCCACTAATTTTTATGTGGGAGTGTTTTAGCAAAAATAAAATTAAAAAGTTGTTAAATACACCTTAAGGTGAATGTTGCTAAAACAGACATTCTAAAAAATAAGTGGATGTATGTTAGCAACTCTTACATGCATTTGTTAGAATACATCCACTTAATTTTTAGAAGGTGTGTTTTAGCAAGTTATAACTAAAAAGTAGTTAAATGCACTTTAAGGTGTAGCTTGCTAGTAGAGATATTATATATTATATGCAGGGATCGGGGTTCGAATCTCGGACACCCCATTTCTTTACATTTAAAATGTGTGAGCTTTAGCGACTAAATTAGTTAAAAATAAATAAAAATATTCCAGAGAAGTTATATTAGGGGATATAAAATTGGTTTTCTAGCAGGGACAAGGGAGTTAAAGAATGGAGTTATAAGAAGATCGAATATTCGATTCAAAATGCTAACAATTAATATAACAGACTTTTTTTTTTGACAAATATTAACAAACATTTGTTAATTTTTACTCTTGTATTGGCATCGTTGGTGCCATTTGTTAATTATTAATACAACTTATTATTGCTACTTCAAAAAGACAATTAACAAATATTGGTTGTTTAAAGAAAACTTCAGAGAAGTATATTATCAAAATGCTCAACACTTACAAAGACATTAATACTCACATAATACACAGGAGTCAAATTTAGAATTTCTTTTAAAAAAATGCAAACAGATATCTCTAAAATATGTTAACCAGTATCCTTAGTTAACATGACCCTTTCTTTCATCTATAAGTTTTGATTAGGCAAAGACATAAAATAATCAATTTAGTTTTGACAAGTCTATGTGAACTAGTTAAAGCAAGGTTGTAATTGTTTAACGTACTAAATAAAGTTACATAATCTTATGCGTGATACCATAGAAACCTTTGCCATATCTTTGAAAAATGCATTGTATAATCTAAGTTCCAAGATATAATAATTGAGGAAGAGTGCTTCTTTAGATATTCATCCACCTGAAATAATCTGTGATTAGTTACTATAGAGGAAGTAACAATTTAACACCAATAGATTCCTTATCTTTTAATTAGGCCGGATTCCATTGTGTAAGTGATAAGTTACCAACCAAATACGAATTAAGTACTCACTTCAAGATTCTCTACCCAATAATAGAAGTATAGAACAAGGAAAAGTTGTTTGGATAAGATTGATTATGTCTTTTTGAACTAGTAGTGTTAATGTAGCAGTCAAAATAAAATATTGAAGTTTATCTCTTAATACCAAATAAGAGTATTCTTCACATGCATGTACATAATTTGGAGTGTATATGCCAAAATGTATAAATCTTTATTTATCTGTTCAACTCTGACATTTCCTTATCATTTGCATGTTTTGTAATTGGGGAAAGGTTATTTTTTAATAGACAAGATGGTAATAATTGTCGATGAAAATTCACGTATTTAAATGGAGAAATTAGAGTTCAAATACCGATCTTAATGTTTTGTTTAATAATATCAATATTTTTATCGGTTGAGCTAAAATTTATGAACATAAAAAGCTATTTTTAATCAGAGAATCATAATAATATATTTTGGTCATATAACTATTTACTCTTAATTTGGCCACATAATTTTCTATTTTATTTATAACGGAGAATGTTAACTAGTGTCTATAGGCATTGATTAAAGTATTAAAATTAGTTTGTATTAAAAAGTTGTGTAATTACGTATTAAGAAAAAAGTGTAATTGTTGCATTGACAAAAGGAACAACTTGTAAAATTTCATTTAATATAATCTTAAAACATGCCCTTAGGGCTGTAGTTAGCAAGACTCTTTTACAATTAGGAGTCAACTAGAAAGAAAAGAAAAAAAAAAACTACTTATATGGTCTACATATGTGCATGTATTTTTTTTCGATAGGCCAAAAAATAGTTGAGGTATCAAAGTGAATCTGAAAGGTAGATATCTCCATCCTCTGTTGCATACTCATAATATATTATTAAAAAAAGGGAATATATATATATATATATATATATATATATATAAAAGGAGGCCAAACCAAAACCCTCAAAAATCAAAGAAAAAAGAAAGAAGAATAAGAAACAGAACAAAAAATACGGCCTAGAAGATAAGGTGTAGCTCAAACACCTTTGGGTTCACCCTTAGAACGAGTGTTGTAGGAATTGAATTTACGTTTCTTCTGCTTCTTCGTCAGATATGTGCATGTATTGAATATTGTTTAATTTCTCTCAACAAAATCATGATATCTTCCAATTTGAGGTTCCAAATGTATGCATTGTTTACGTATTGTTTGTGTTTTAAACATTAAGTTAAATCCATTTAATTTTGACTTTGTTACATAGTAACAAACAACACTGGTATGATATGAATAATTTACTTAATGGGTCTGGACTTCATAACCCTTTCATATACTAGTAGAATTCCTATATTCTAAAGTTGTTTAAGAACTTCATATGATTCCAATTAAGAGCCTAGTCTTATTAAAAAAAAAAATAATAATAATATGAATCACTGGTTACTTGTATATATTTTCAGTACTAAAATTGTCTTCTTTAACATAAACATCGAAATTGTTTGATATGCCTTAACCTGGAAATAACCTCTAACCTGAGTGGTCGCAAGGCCAAACCCTTTGACACTCCAGAGTCGATCTGGTGCTACCAGGTTCACCTTTCGATGGCGTCAAAACAATGTTAGCCACCCATGGCGATAGCGATTAGTCCTTAGTTGAGTGCATTGGAATACAATAAATCTTTGATGCCTTATCAGAAGCAAAACACATTAATAATTTGAGTTATTATATTCAATTTGTATGGTGCAGGTTATGAGCTTGCAGGCAGAGTTAACCTATGTTCAAGCCACTCTTGCGACAATGCAGCGCCTCCCAATCTCACTCGCTCCATCGCTTCCAAACCCTCAAAGCTCTTCACCAAGTTTTCACTCCTCCTCGGATCACGTGGGAACAAATGCAGACATGCACAGTGCCTCTAACATGTCCATGCATTTTGATCCTCATCAGCCACTTTCATCATTGGACTTGAGCAGCTTCTTCAATCAATCAGATCAACAACTTGATGATGATGAACTCCAAGCTTTGGCTCGAGAATTTGTCTCTAGGTACTTGCCTGGAGTAAGATTTCAGCCATCTAATTCTCACTAAGGTTTCTATAGCTTGTAATTTTTCTTTCTTTTTAATGTTGAAGCTTTTGTTTTGGAATTGTCTAATGAAATTATAACTTCACCTAATTTCCTGAGCAAGTTACTAATTGTACCTGATCGGTTTGTACTAGTTTCAACATGAAGAATTATGTAACCAAACTAGGGACATTGCGCCCTTTCTTTTGCAGATAAGTTTTCTATTTCCTTTTATTGATTAAAGACAAACAAATAGTTATTCAATAATGTAACTAGTTTTGGCCCTTTTATAGCATTGGCATCAAAAAGATTTTAACTTTTTGTCAAAAAAATAAATAAAAAAATTTTAACTTGCTAAAAGAAAATAGTCATATCGATGCAAACAAATGCTGCAGTTAAAGGCAAACAAATGCAACTGATGCAACCAATTCAGGTTGCAATGCTGTTACGAAAACCTCAAATCTTTATATTCGACCGCAGTTGTCATTGCAGCCACAATTTAGAACTATCATAGCAAGAGGAGCGCTAGAAACACTCTATTTTCAACACACAATATCATGATACAATAGAATGCTGATGCTCTATGGAAAATGCTTTATCAGGTTTAAATGAGTATCTGGTGAACTGATTCTGAAACATCCAAATGTAATAGTTCAATACGACCATCAGGTTGATATAACAATATCGTCAACAATAGAAAAATAATCAAACTGTTGCAATTATTTCATCAATAAGACCGTAAACACCTGTCAGAGAAGAATAAGTTACTGAAAGACTACTTCCATGCAACTTTCTGATCATGTCTGTTATTATACTAATTTCATCACAAACATGGAGTAAAGAATAAGAGGTGGGTTACGACAACAAGGTCCTCACAAACTTCTAAAGAATCATTACCAAGTCAAAGTAAAGAAACTCAGCTTAATTCAACCCTTTTCGATGACATCTTAATTTGTGCCTACTGCAATAAACATTTGTTCAAAAAGCACTCATGCATACAGTAAGATCCATTAAGAGAGTGAAAAATATGAAATGTCAAACATAATTAAATCTACAAATTAATGCAAGGAGTCCTTTCTTTGGAACTACACCAAAAGCACAGACCCCAATAGTTGGATTTGGATTAAATCAATTCAAAATACCATCTAGTTGATCCATGCATTCAACAAGTCTCAGCCATCAGATCAATAGTCAATGGATTAGATCAGACGAATCATATTCATAGTTTGTGTATGAACTCTCTTTACAAACATTGTGCATTTGCTTGTGAATGAATTTTTGTTAACAAATCTAAGCCGTATAATAACTTTTTTTAAAAATTTATCACATTCATTTAGTTTTGTATCGGTATTGTGCTATGTATCTGGGTTTCTTAGATTATCATTATTGTAATCATAACTTGGTTACTCTCCGAGTTGCTGCCCAAAGCAAAAACTACAGCTGTCCTGAAAGATGTTTCATTCGTGACAGAAAACCAGTCAGAGTACACTCCTTTCGTAGTAAACAAACCGCACCAGACTCCTGCAGAAAACTAGCCACAACCGTTAAGTATCCCACTCTCGTGCAAGTCTCTTTTGCTTTGCCATCCACAGTAACTTCCTCGCATGTTATTTTCTAGACTCAAGTAACTTTCTACTATAGAAGCAACATACTGATCCAGGGATATTAAAGTTCAACATTTTCACTTTTAGAGATTAGGGAAGAGTCAATGAAGCCTACTTGCTTTGGGAACAGCAAGATCAATTCCTGGTTACCTGGTTTCAATCAATTAAGAGTTACATACTCAACAAATAATGGTTTGTATCAACTATCAAGTGTATATCCCACCCACAGGTTCTGAGATCCACCTCTGTTACTGTTCTAAAAGATTCTACAGGTGGTTTCAGTTAGCTTCTTAAAATTAGTCGAATTTTGATAGTACATTTGTGTTGCATTCTGTTAGCAGCTAGTTACTTTTGTCAGCATTCTGATAAGTAAATTGTGGCCTTGGAAATTGGGAGAGTGCAGATCTAAGAAGTTCTGCATTATTGTTTTGTAATCCATGGGAGAGTACAATTCCAGTTATTTCTACATTGTTAACTAACAAATAATTAGGAAGGTTCTAGATACTGGGGGTCTGTTTAGATTGGTGGTAGAGGATAGAATGCAATAAGACAAAATGGAGTCGGATAAAATTAAAACATTTATTTTTCAAAATATGATTCGCTCATTCCATTTCATTTCACCCTATACCACTGATCCAAACAAGCCTTTAAGAATTATAAAACACCTCTTTATATCTCATTCAAGTCAGGATAACACTGTTCAGTATAGATACAATACACGTTTTCAATGATTTATAATGTTATAATCTATCAAATTGTATCTTAAGATATCATAACAAATATAAACTACAAGTAGAAATTATCCGTACCATTACAAATCATGCATTCAATCAACATAACATTGGATATGAGATTAACACTTTCATTGGCATATGATAAGTTGCACGAGACTCGTAAGAGATAGACATCAGTCAAGTAACTAAGATCCAAATCTTAATGCCTTCACAGCTTACATTCTTCAGTAATAAACATAACAGCGGAGTATAAAACAATAAATTATGAACTCTGGCAAAGGGAAACAATGAAACAACTTAGGACCAGAGATGAACAATTCTGTAATCTCAGTTAAAGCCACAATATAACAAAATGAGAAACTAATCAACTTTGATCTCATCAGGTAAGTTTTCTCATTCAGGCCAACGCTGATCAAAATAAAAGATATTGGTTTCAATCATAGGATTGAATTATGACAAAAAGGACAAGTTGTCTGTGACTGACTGCTTCTGGAAAAATTTCTCATAATTATTTGCAAGATTAAAGCATGTGAGCATATGTTTGCTTTGAAGCCATCAAAAGGGTAAGATTGATGGCGTTAAGATGATTTACCACGTTTAAAAAGAATCAGATGTCACATGTGAATTATATAAACAGTCCCATTCGTCCAAAAACAATTGTATAAATTCAAAATGCTGTTTTTTATTTATGAATAAATTATGATAAAACGTCAAAGCTATGAAATCTATTGGTGTTGGATATCAGATAACATTTAACAGTACATTCTAACAGTCGGGTTACCACATATCCTAATTTTCAGGGCACAGACTAGCATCCAGTGTAGGAACAAATAAAAATTCTTTGCATATTGACTTGATGTGATGAATGATAGTACAAGAATCAAACGGAAATTTAAATCAGCAACCAAAGCACACGAAAAAAAGTCAGAGATTAAAAATACATGAGAACGTAATAGCAGAGAGATTCAGAACTAGAAAATAGACCATGTCTGGCATTGCAATGAATCATGAATGCAAACACAGAAAACAAGGTGCCAGCAGAAGTTCAGGACTAGAAAATGGACAATGTCTAGCGCTGCGATGAATCATGAATGCGTACACAGAAAAACATGGTGCACACTGTCTGATCTATGATGGGCTTTCAGTTAAAAACAGCAAGCCCACTATCTATATATAAGCAAACCTGTTATATGGCTACGCAACATTCTTCCTAGTCCTTGCAGTATCTGGCATCTTTCTCCAGGTCAATTGCCTTCATAGCCAATGGAAACTTACATAAGCAAGACAGATGTAAATAGTTAAAAGGTTATATTAATAACTAGCCATAAAAATCATCTTTATTTAACTTTACAAAAGGCATTGAAGGATTGATGCTCAATGAGCAGCATGAAGCTACAGGTACACACTACCGAGACCAATTCATACAGAACAATAATCAAAATGTAAGATTTTGAGCACAAAAGTTGTCACCTCCATTCATGAGATGTAAAGGACCCTGAAAAGTTCTAAGCTGTTCTATTTGGTTATAAATATATGAGTATATCAAATATGAGTGCTATTTCAAAGAAAATCCTAGCAGGATAAAGCTTAGTTTTTACTAGTTTTATTGTTGTAACACTGAAGAAAATGTAATGAACAGGTCAAGTTTCATAGAATAATATTAGACAGGCAAGACAAAACTTGTTGGACCATGAAATTAGTTGTGATAAATACTATGTTATCAAGATCTTCGTTTTCACAGAAAAATATTTGTGCATCTATTGGTATTCGAACAAACCATGAGAATACAACAGTAGCATGTTATGCAGACAAGCTACAGCAAATGCAATCAAATTTTGAACTCATCTATGATGTTCTTCACTGAATTACAAAACAACCTCAGGAGCCTAACTTAACTTAAAAAGGTACCTCATACAAGAGACGGGGCATAACATTAACTCAAACAGAAAGGTGAAAAATTGTCTCAGAATTAACTATAGAAACCCTGTACATAATGCAAGGTTGTTGTCTTGAATACCTCATGATACGGATACTTCAATCAGGTGTGTATTTAAAGGATCATCATATGTTTGTAGTGTGTTAATTGATCTGTTATGATTACCAGTTGAAAAAATCTATAAAAAGAAGAACTAGAACTTGATGTAAAAATTAATCTCAAGTGTGATATTCCCTTCGCCCCCTAAATAAAAAGATTAATGATGATTATGCTCACCCAAAGAGACCAAGAAATTGCCAATTACATGCCAGTAGTCAGTTTAAAGATTTGGATAACAGAATAAACAGTGCATACACCTATCTGCCTCAAAACTATTATTTTGTTACATAACCAACCATGTACCAATCACATATTACAGCATTTAGAAAAACATGGAAAAAAAAAGGAGGGGGAGGAAGCTCAGATGCACCTGAAGGCATTTGCAATACCAACAAGATGCTTCAATTCGGCACGAAAGCAATCGCCAAACGAGTGGGCTGAAATACAGATGATATATTGGGTTGTCTAATAACCCTTACTGCATGGTAGTTGATAAACTTCGAACAACCAAAAGCCAGATGATATTTTACATATAAGAAATTAGTAGATTTGCAAAGGTAAATGCCAAAAAGAAAAAGTTCACAACACCATATGGCAATAAATCACCGGTAGCTCTTCATAATACATACAAAATTATCCGAAGTTAAAAAACAAACCACTAAAAACACTGATGTGCATTATAAGAAGGACTAAGCTAAAGAATCTGAAGTCTGTGAGAGAGCAAGGTCAATAAATATATCCAAACTCATAACAAAGCTATGTGCAAGAAGCATAATTGGTCATACTTTACAGAACCACATACAATAAATACACCTAAAAGGGCAAGTTGAGCGGCTCCAATCTTCTGTATACATAAATGTACAATCCCACTTCAATTTGTTTGAAGGGGTACATAGGCAGAGCAGTGTCTGATCTCTAGGTTAGAGTGTATAAACTTGGACCTTCATGGCACTATAAAATCTCTCCATGATGGAATCCAGTATCCTCACAATCTGCACTGGTACCCAAAGCACAAGGAGAATCATACCATTTAGAATTGTCTTGGTAGAAACTGTCAACACAACCAAGACCTACGTCTGAAACTATTGCCTCGTTATGTCTGATGGGTTTGGTTAGTTTAGTATCTTCACAATCAAGTATGCTCTTATGATCAAAATCACATTTCAACCACTTTTCAGGCTTACAAGTTTCGCTTATGAGATCCTTCTGACTTCTGCACTCCGTTCTGATATGGTCCCCCAAGAAACAACTTCTCCCAAAGTGCGGCCAAAACTATCTTCATCATCCTCAATCAGCTCTGTTTCCTTGCCATCCCCGTAAATCCTTTCATGGTGATGATTACTCCAGTTTGCAAGATCATTATCCCCAACCAAGACATCGTCTGAATGTGACTTATCCGTTGGATGTAACCCCATTGGCTTCAAGCCCACTTCCCTATACTCCTAATTCTATTCACAACATCAAACAAATCCCTTGAAACCGAACCCAACAGCTCCTGCGGAATCTTCGAAACCCTCCCTTCCAACATCCCAACTTCAGCTCTCAACTCCTGCACCTGTTGCAAAACCGAAAACTGCAAATCTCCATCATCTTTCCCCATCAAACCAAACCCTTCGTTCTCCATTTCCTCACTCACCCCATAAACAACCGCATCCTGATCCATCAAATACCCACCTTTATGTCCAACAACCCTATGCATAATCCTAGCATTCCCATCCAAAGGCCCCGGTTCATGCCCCGAATGCACAGCATACAATTTAAAAACCGCGGTCCCCTCTTCCTCATAAACAAAACTCTTATCCTTCTCATTATAATTCGCAATCGGAACAATAGCCCTAATCCTAAACCCACATCCACATCTCTTCGAAGCATAAGGCTCCCTCTTCAAAATCTTGGCTTTCTTATTCGCAGCAGGTTGACCCGCTCTATGACAAGCATAATCCTTAACCTCCGCCATAAATGGCTTATACCTAATATACTTCTGTCTAATACAAAGCACAACCTTATGCTTAGCAGCTAACTGCTGCAACTTACTCGGCACTTCCTTAGCCGGCACATCAAAAGACTCAGTATACTCAAATCTCCGCCGCTTGTTCCTAGCAGCCGCTGCAGCATCAGACATACTAGATCCAGACTCTGCCGCGGAACAAACAGGACAAGCGGCAATACAAACTCTAACATAACTCTCAGGAATCCCATAAAACTTGGCACCAACAGTCCAAACCTGTTTAATTCTCTCAACAGTATCTTTAACACCTAAATGTTTAAGATCAGCATCACTATGAAAATTCATAACAATGTCTTGCCATTGATTAACATGCGAAACGAATTGATTCGTGTTGTTCTTGAAGCAAAGAAATTGATTACCGTTTTGATCAACACGCGCGGTTAATTTATCTTGAATTCTCTTCCAAGCAGTTAAATAAGCGGTTTCTTCGTTCCGGTCTTTCCAAACTGTTCGCCACGATTTAAGAACGGGGGATGGCGTGGCGTCGCGGATCTCGGCCGGAGTAGCGAGGCGGTTTTGGAGGAGGCAGTTGATCATTAAAGAATGAGAATCTCGATTGAATGTGTAGAATTGAGATGAGATATGTGGGTCAGGGCTTATGAAAAAGGGTTTTAGCGTTGGGGCGGTGGTTTGTGGTGGTGAGTCGCCGGAGGAGTGGCTGTGAGGGGAGGAGGAAGGGGAGGGGGAAGGGAAGAGAACGATTTCGGAGAGAGAGAAAGAGGGAGGTTCTGATGGTGGTTGTGTGGTGGTGGTGGAGGGGAGGATCTGGTGTGGTGGGTGTATTGATAGATCCGGTGGGACTGGAAGGAAAAGATTAAGATCGTCTTCTTCTTCTTCTCTTTTGCTTGAATTCATTTTTCTGAGAAAGTGTGTGTACTAAGAAGAAGAAGAAGAAGAAAGTGTAATGAGCAGTTTTTATTTTGTCTATCAAATATCTATTTGTGTCTGTTTTTTTGTCTTTAAAAAGTTTTTATGTTCCTCACTCTCTCTCTCTCTTTGTGGGGGTGGGGGGAGAGAGAGAGACTCACTCACTACTTCCTCATCCATCTACCCCCTCTCTAACCAATTTCTTTGTTCTTTTATTCTTGTCTCCTAACTCCTCTTCAAACATAATTGTAAAAGCTTCAATTGCATCCAAGTTACTTTCCTACTATTATTGGAAACATTTTCTTCTTCTTCTTCTTCCTCTTCTTCTTCTTTTTCTTCTTTACTACGATGTTTCTTTCGATTAACGTATGTTTGGTTGCACGGAAGGTTTTTCATGTTTACCTAAAATTGTGGCAAAGTTTACGTGTTTAAGTAGAAGTTTGATTTTCTTGCTTCTGCGAATTCGTGGTGAAAGCATGATTGAAAACGAATTTTGTGCATCTGACGTCAAACCAAACATTGTTTAGTTTGTGTTTGGTATTTGGTATTGCGTGCAACTGATGATGGAGAGTCGTGGTGAAGGAGAAGCTACACGGTGGAGTTTTCAGTTTCCAGGGTGAAAACAAGTTGGAAAGCGAAAATGGCACAATCGTTGTGGTTCTAAACACACAACACACGATTACTTCACTCTAATTTGATTTCTCTTACATGCAGTCTTTCCTTTGAGTTACTTATCTCTAATGTTTGCTTTCCTAACAAATAAAATGTTGTCAATTGTCGTACTCAACTATTTCACAATTCCATGATCGTTAGATCAAATAATTTACGTTATAACGTTGATCTCATAGATATACTTCTTACTCATATCATTCATTTAATTAATATCAGTAGTAGTTTAGATTATCGATTTTGTAAATGTCATATTGTATGAAAACTATATTATATTGCTTCTTTAACATTTTTCTTTATAAATAAAAACATTTTTATGAAAACTAGATTTGTTCTTTTACGTATTTTGTGTTATTTAACAATTTTTGTAATTTTAAATGAAAATTTGTAGCACTTAACATATAAATAGATTTTATTGATGTTAATGCGCAAAAATAGGGGTTAGTCGGAAAAACAATGATATTCAAAGCCCAAATGATATTCTTGAGATCACAAGAAATGTAATTTTTGTGCAATGTTCTTCCCAAAGTCCAAGGTAGCATCCAACAACTTGTTCATGTCTAATAGGGGTGGGCGAATTCATATCACCCGACCGAAACCCGAAAAAAACCGATTCAATATTGAGTGTTGCGGGTGGATCGTATAAAAGTGGCAAAAAAACGGTTATTGATGGGTTTGGTCGGTCGAGATCGGTTCATAAAATTATACTCATTCCTATCTGAATCCGACCGAAGTTCATGCATTAAATAAAAGGGAAATGTTTGCATTAAAATATTTTTATATGAAAAACAAGATTTGATTTTGAAAATTGCATAATTGATCTTTGACATTAAAAATATATTTTTCATTTGATCTTGACATTAAAAATATATTTTTCATATTATCATAATTAATTATGATTTGTATATTTAATTATGATCTGTATATGTATGTAGCGCTTAATGGGATAATAGATTTGTCAATGCATTTTTCTTTTTCAAGTGCAAATCATTTTTAATATGGCATAATTGATTTGGATCTTTTTTTAAAACATGGCCGTGTTTATTTATATGGTCATCCAAGTCAAACGGGTATTTTTTTTAAATTGCATTTCATACACTTTTTTGTGAATAGGTACACTTTCAAATATGTTTCTATTCATTGATAACTATTTTTTTTTTGAAAAATAGTATTGCTTCAAAACTATCTTTTTGGCCTTTATAAATTCAATTCAGAATCAAAGCAATTTAGACACAACAACTTTCATCATCTGAATTGACATTTTCAATACCACTTGCTTTCAAACTTTCATTCAAATTGTTTGGAAAACTTTGCCTACACTTTAACATTTATTACAAAGTTTTTTGAGCACTATGTCCATTTGTTTCAGAGTGATATTGATAAAAGTATACAACCATACACATTTGATATTCTTCAATTACTTAGTTGTAAAGTTTCTTGCCATTGTTGGTGGAAATTCTTGTAAAAGATGGTGGAGTGCTATCTTGTTTCTTTGTGAGAATTTCATCATAGGTTTGGTGAAGATTTTTGTTGTAAAATATAGTGGGGGTGCTATCTTGGTGTGTAGAGAAATATTGTTAGGGGGCCTTTGGGATTAAGGTGGCATAACAAATCCTTCACAGAGTGTGAGGGGAGTGGATGTACCCTTAGGGTTAGAAGGGAAACCACGATAAATTATCTTTTGTTATTTTCTTCTTCCCTTACACTTTTATTTTTTCGCATTCATACCTTCATCAATATTTTCCGGAAAAATAACAAGAACATTAAACCTTCAAAAATTTACCAATAATCCTACAAACCTAATTCACCCCCCTCTTAGGTTATAATCTGAACTTACATCCTTTTCTTCTGATCCAATATGTGGATTTCTGGTTTACCTTTCTTCAGATCTTATACCATAGCCTTTTGAGCTTCTCATGTGCTTCTGATGCTTTAATACTTGTTCAATACTTTGATGGATATATTCTATGATCTTGCACACTTGAACAAATATTAGTATATCCAATTGTTTTTCAATATTTTGTTATCATCAAAACCTTAGAGGAATTGTACAAGACCCTTCTTGTTCCAACAAAACAAATGGATATTCAGGCTTAATGGGTCGAGCAAGCATGAATTCTCATTAGAATAGGATTTTGTGTTAGTGAGGCACTTGTTTATTACTAAAGATAGAGTAAGCAATACAACATAGAATACATCATCCTTGGACATGTGTTTCTATGGTGAAATGAAAGAATGAGATTTAGTTTATGGCAAAGGCTACGGTACATGACCTTCATAGGTCTCCTACCGTAGGAGACCTGTTTTTTTTTTTTTTTTTTGCTTTGAAAAATGGATGTCAACCATTGGATTTACTTTGAAGCTTTTGAATGGCTGAGATTTGCAATAAGTGACCCACTAGGATTGCATTTTTTTGAACATATATATTGATTTATAAAAATGCAATTGATTTTGGATTCAAATTTAAAAAAGGGTGTTTTTGTCATTGTTGGAAAAATTGGAAAAATTCACAGCAAGTTCATGCGTTCCATGTTTATTCCCTCCAAGTGAAAACTCAAGGGTAGAATGGATATGATAAAAATAACAAAACTTCTCTAACTTGCCACAATTTCCTCTCACAAACACGAAAGAAGCTGAAGCAAAAATATTTTCATATATGTGTAACTATACTGTCTATTGAAATACCACTTGCTTTGACTGCCACTTCACTTTTTATGATTGGATAAGGAAGAGCAAACATTGTAGGCAAGGAAGAGCAAATAATGGAGTGTGTGGTGTTCTTCAATCCAAACAGTGGAGCAAAAATAATTTTTATTTAAGATGGTGTTCAAGGAAGAGAGCAACGAAACAGTAAACCAGATCTAGATGAAAAAATAATTTTTATTTAAGATGAAATACCAACATTGCCCTTGCAGTTAAATGAATAACTTAAATAGAATTTAACTTAAACACATGTTATTTAAAAAAAAAAAAAAAAAAAAAAAACTGTCTTTTTATACGCTCTCCTATGGTAGGAGACCTATTAACCTCTCCTACCCTAAATGGCGCCTTAGTTTATTTGTTGTAATTACAAACTCCAATGATTCCAAGGAACTTTCATCATAGCATACTTTCAAAATAATTATCGCTTAATTTTCTAAGCTGGATCGCACCTGAGGGACTGCCTCAGACACCCCTGTTCCTAGGACAAAATTCCTTTCCGCCTCAGGCATCTATGCATGCTCCCTAGGCGCCTAGGCTGCAGGCTGAATGATGATTTTGCTTGTTTTCAAAGTTGGATCGGTGCAAAAAGCCCAACTTTCTTCTCTTAAAGCTTAATCAACCTCATGCTATAAATAGATACCTCTGCACACTATTTTCTTTTATCCATAAACATTGACAACGAAAGCAAGGGTCAAGCATCAAAGTTTCAAGGTAGGATTCTTCCTTCTTTTGTTCTCTCTAGGGTATATTTTTCTATTGTTTTCTTATGATGTCGGTTGCCATAAGCAACTAAACCTCTTGATTAGGTTTCTACGATGAACCCCTTCTTATTTGTTGGTATTTATTAATAAAAAATTTCATTCTATTTATGCTAATTTGATTGTGCTCGATTTAAATTAGATTATGCTCGTTCATTAATGCTCCGTCAGTTGGCTAACTACATGATTAACCTTGGGGATTGAACCATAGGATAAAAGTAGGCCCTGATAATCCGAAATTATATTAGTTCCATTGACTTTTCTAATTACCACTTCTTATAGAAGTTAGGAAGTTTCAGGTTTGAACTCCTTCAGTCATTACTCTTTTCTTTAGACAACGTAGTACATGACCTAGTTCTAGGTTGGTCTTGCAATAGTTATTTAATGAAACTTCGTACGAGTTTTACCGTCGAATTCATTAAATCAAAGTAAGCATCACATATGTTGTTTATTTATTAAAAGATAATTCCAATAGAGACGAAGGGGAGATTCAAGGATTCCCTAATTGCCATTGATCATCTGAATCACAAAACCTAATCTTCCATTGGACATGGCAATTTAACCATGCAATTCTATTCACTTTTATTTACTTTCATCTTTTGAAATAAACTTTATTAATTACTAAGTTGAACGACAATCCATGTAGAGAACGATAAACTAACTACTTTATTACTTGTTACAATTTTGCGCACTTGCCAATTTCGTCCATCCATTTACCTTTGATCTATGCCTTGTTATTGTTTCCAAAGGTGTAAGATCTTTCCATTCATCTTTTTAATGATAAGAATAACTTCTTATCATCAACCATGTGCCCTGAACAACCATTATCCAAATACCAAGGATGTTTTCCTTGCATCTTGATAAGAGACATGCATTGCGAGTTAGAGGCTTCTTAGGTAGCCGTGATGATCCAGCTCCTTGATGGTTAGTTGTAACCCTCGTATGCTATGAAGATTTGTATATGACGACTATGGTTATAACATGTAGTCAAAGAGAATGAACCAACAATATTATCATTGAATTTGATGGTCTAACTCGAAATTGCTCACCATTTAATCACGTGTGTCTGATATTTAGCACATTGAGATTATCTAGTTGCTCCATATTCTTTGATAACTCAATTCCTATCTAATAACTTTGATTGCTCAAGTATATGTTTAAGGATTCAATTTTTGGCTCAAGGCTTAATCATTTAAAAATTTATGTTTCACAGTACCAAATTTTTATATATGCTCAAGTAAAATATTGAATCCATAAACACATACTCCCTTCGTCCTAAAATATAAGTAACAAAAAAAATCACATTTATTAAAAAAATAATCATCCTTCATTATTTACTCTAATTTTATCAAAAAAATTACAATATTCTTAAATTACCCATGCACTCATCGAAACCAAAACAATAAATTATTACTAGCATATTAAAAACATCCTTGTAATCCCATAATGTCTATTCTCCTTCCTAGTTCTTTGATTTTGCAAAACTACTCCAACGTTGACATTCCAATATTACACGCTTTTTTTTCCCCTATTAAATGCAATTTCACGCCTAGTTAATTCTACTAGTAATAAATGTTAAGGGCTAATTTTGGAACATCATATTAAAATTGGTCAAACTGATTTTCTTTTGCTTATATTTTGAAAAGAAATTATTATTTTTTCCTTATATAAAGAAATTATTATTTCTTCCTTATATTTTAAGACGGAACCAATACTTTATATGAAGGATAATGCTTCATAAAAATATCCTAAATACTCAATACGTGTTTAAGGATTCAATATTTGGCTCGAGCATGTATGAAAATCCGGTATTTGGAAGACACAGCCTTTAAATATACTTTAAAACAATAACCATTTTTGCAATTATGTGTGAGTGACACATAGTGAAACAAAAAAAAAAAAAAAGTAGAAAAATAGATTTATGTTGATTTACTTGCATTTATCGATTACTTTAACTACTAATTTATTAAATATTTTAATTTCAATTTACTTGTTTATCTACTATCAACTACTTTACCACTAGTTTTTCTAATTACAAAGTCAATGTTATAATTTGTTCACAAATGTTAAATTAATTTTTCAATGATATTAAAATATCATAAAAGATTATTGAAAAATTAATTTAAGATACCCTTTACATTGAAAAAAAAAAAAACTTAGTATCCCTTTACTTTATTTTTTAATGTTCACAATTATTTACTTTTAGGATAACCCTTTATTTTATTTTATAGTTTCATAGTAAAATCTTAATTACAGTATATTTTATTTTCTTTCCTTCTTTGTTCATTTAGTTTTTGATACATTCTTTGTTGACTTAGTCATCTATTAAATATGATAAATAACTAGTTTAGAGTTATAAGATATGTACGGGCATGAATCTATAGAGAATAAGATTCTTGATTCATTTCTTCAAAAAGATTATTGATACATATCAAAAAGATATTTGATACTTAATTCAACCATCTCACACCAGCTATATTAATTATGTTATTTTAAATACTATAAATTTTACAAATTAAATGTCATTAAAGTGCTTTATTTTCTAGATCCTACAAGGATGGCAAGCCAATAAAGTTCAATTTTACAGCTCAAAATGTCGGTTGAAAATTGGAAAATTCTATGGTGAAGTCATGAGAATGATTTTTCTGGTGAAGTTAACACTATAACATCAAAAGTGTTGTGAGTAACACCTCACTATTTGTACAGTGACATCAAAAGTTCAGTCCCCATAGTATTATCAATTCATCAGATTAGCAAGAATACACTTAATCTAATTTTATCCTACTTTATTTTAAATGTAACACCCCACAAAGTGTAACACTTAAGACTATCACATGATATCAACAACTCTGTTTGCATGTTAAAATGTCAACGATAAAATAGTACCCGTAAGTTCAAGATGTTGCAAGCATTACAAGATGAATCAAACATTAAGATTAAAATTAACTTTTTCAAAATAGTCAATTTCATGATTGCACCATAGAAGCTCCCTTGAAAATTAGTCAGACATGCATCAAATACCACCTACAAATCAAACCAATTATATCAAGTTGGTCTATATATACAAATAATAACAGACATTATTCACAAAATAAAAGTTACAACAATATTATTCACTTTTCGTTCTCCTTTATTCTAGTCGCAACCATGACTAGAAGAAAGGTGAAACTTGCCTTCATTGTCAATGACGCTGCAAGAAAAGTAACATACAAGAAAAGGATGAAGGGTTTATTGAAGAAGATTGACGAACTAAGCACGCTTTGTGGAATTGAAGCTTGTGCTATAGTTTACGGTCCTTATGAACCACAACCTGAGATTTGGCCATCCCCTTGGGGAGTCCAAAATGTGCTCTCAAAATTCAGTATGATGCCTGAAATATTAATGGAACAAAGCAAGAAAATGATGAATCAAGAGACTTTCATGAACCAAAGGGTGATGAAGGCTAAAGAGCAGGTGAAAAAGCAACAAAAAGACAACAAGCAGAAAGAGATAGCCCTTCTAATGTTTCAATGCCTGAATGCAGGGAAAATTGTGGACAACAATATGTCAATGGTTGATGTGAATAATCTTGCTTGGTTGATTGACCAAAATTTGAAGGACATTGGAAGAAGGTTGGAAGCAGTGGACAATAATGGTCAAAATCAAATCATGACTACTCCAACTCAGAGCGAAGTCCAATTCCAAATGGCACCACCACCACTTGTCAAGAAGGAAGAAATGGCAATGATGGGCCATGACCATTTTGGGATAACTATGAGCAATGGTGACATCATGCAAAGACAATTATTTATGAATTTGATGATGAATGATAATAGAGATGAGAATGTCCCATTTGGTCATCCTCATGATGCTAGTCTTCAAAATGGATTTTGGCCTAATCTACTACCTTGAATGAGATGATGTGTTTGTTTTTCAAACCTTTTGAGGTGGATTTGTTCCAATTTAGTCTCAATTCTTAATTCTTGGATGATTTGGTCTTACTTTATTTGGGTGCATGTGAAGACACAATCGTAAGTCATTATTGTGCAATCTTCACATCTTTATTTCCTATATGTGATTTAGTCCTATTGTGTGGCTTAGGCTTCACATGGTTATTTATATGCTTTTTTTTTCTTTCTTTCTAAATTACTATTGTTCAAGAAAGTTTGATGTACTAGTTTGATTGAATAAAAAAGTCTATTATTGTGTTGTTGTCGACACTGTTGCAGTAACCATTAGTTATGAATACTAGTAATATTTATTAACAACTACCATTTATGTATAACAAGTAGTGGTATATCCCATATATTATGTATCCAATGTGAAAAATATGATTTAATATTGAATATTTTAGATATAATAACAGGTAAATTCGTGGGGCAATACAAAGATCGAGAGTAAAGTGGCTACAAGAAGGGGATACAAATACAAAATTCTTCCACAATTGTATGAAGGCAAGAGTAAGTGGAAATTGTATAAGGGATTTGAAAGTTAATGGGGATTGTGCGCAAACACCGGTGGAGGTTAGGAGACCGGTGGTAGAGTATTTTACAAATCAAGTAATGCAAGATGGTGGTGAGCATCCAAGATTGGATGGGGTGAGGTTCAAAAAGATAACAGAGGTGGTAAATGTGAGTTTAGTGGAGCCTTTTACGAGGATTGAGATAGAGGAAGTGATGAAGGAGAGTGATGGGAACAAAAGTTTGGGCCCGAATAGTTTTAATTTTGCTTTCATCAAGAGTTTAGTGAAGATTATGTTTGACCAATTCCATGCTAATGAGGTGATTCTCAAGAGCTTATTAGCTTATTTTGTCACGCTTATCCCAAAGGTATCCTCACTGATGTCATCGAAAGAGTTTAGGTCGATATCATTGCTAGGTAGCCTATATAAGCTACTAGCGAAAGTATTAGCTAGAAGATTGGCAAATGTTATGGATTCTAATATTTCAATGTCGCAATCGGCTTTTGTGAAGGGGAGGAATTTGGTGGATGGTGTGTTAGTGGCGAATGAAATGGTGAATTTTACCAAGAAAACAAAAAAGGAATGCTTGGTGCTAAAGGTGGACTTTGAGAAGGCTTTTGACCCGGTAGATTGGGGGGTTTTTGGAGTATATGATGGGGAGATTGAGTTTTGAAACAAAGTGGGTGGCGTAGATGAAGGCGTGTGTTAGTGGAGGTAGTATGTCAATTCTTGTGAATGGGAGCCCGACGAAAGAAATCAATATTCATAGAGGTTTTAAGCAAGGGGATCCATTGGCCCCTTTCTTGTTTTTAATGGTGGCGGAAGGGTTTAGTAGGTTGATGAGGAATGCGGTTAGGCGGAATTTGTTTGAGGGTTTCCGGTTTAAGGAGGTTGGATTGGTTATATCACATTTACAATATGTGGATGATACTATTTGCATAGGGAAGGCGATGGTTGGTAACCTTTGGACGTTGAAGGCGGTCTTGCAAGGGTTTGAAGCGGCATCTGGTTTAAAGGTGAACTTTTTGAAAAGTTGTTTAATTTGGATAGATGTCTCAAGAGACTTTATGGAGATGGCTTGTGAGTTTTTGGGGTGTGGTGAAAATAACCTCCCTTTCAAGTATTTGGGACTTCCAATAGGGGCAAACCATAAAAGCGATGTGACTTGGGAGCCTCTTTTGGAACATGTGACAAGAAGATTACATTCGTGGGGAAATAAATTCTCGAGTTTCGGTGGTAGAATAATGCTTCTTAATTCGATGTTGAATGCAATACCCATTTTTTACCCATCTTTGGGGAGGAGAGGGAGGAGGTAGGAAAATTAATTAGGTCAAGTGGAGTAAGTTTTGTCAACCGAAAGATAAAGGGAGGCTTGGAATAAGGGACATTCGACTTGTTAATTTAAGTCTTTTGGGTAAATCGATATGGAGAATTTTACAAGGGGAAGAGGCGCTTTGGAAAGAGGTGTTGAAAGAGAAGTATGGTTCTATGATTAGTGAATTATTGGAAATGGAGAATAAAAATTGTCCACATTATGTTCGAAATGGTGGAAAGACATGGTCAATAGGAGAGTGCACAATGGGCTAACTACTTCCTTTTGGAATACTAAGTGGAGGGGAGAAAGGACTTTTAGTTATAAATATCCTAGACTTGGAGGGGAAAAAGGACTTTTAGTTCTAAATATCCTAGACTTTTTGCAATTTCAAATCTAAAGGAGGCTAAAGTGGCGGATATGTGGATGGATAAGGGCTCAGAACTCGACTGGAATTTTAATTGGAGGAGGAGATTGTTTGTTTGGGAGGACGAGGTGCTCAAGAATTTTCTTCTTGACCTTCAAGGTTTTAAGTGTTCTCAAGGGGAGGATGGGTGTTGTTATTAGATTAGTTCAACATATAAGAAGTTGAAGGGGGCATCTTTAGAGGATGCAGGGTGGGGTGAGGCGGAGAATCAGGTTTTTGGTCAAATTTGGAAGAGTCCGGCTCCCTCTAAGGCGGTGACTCTTTCTTGGAAGGGTTTGCTAAACCGTGTTCCAACTAGAGTGAATTTAGCTTAGAGAAACGTTTTGCCGCCGAATGCGAGCTTAATTTGTGTTCTTTGTAACGAAGGGGATGAATCCACAAATCACCTCTTTTTGCATTGCAATGTGACTTGGAAGATTTGGGTGAAAATTCAAAATTGGTTGGAGGTGAGTTTGATTATACCTTCAAACCTCTTCTCCCATTGGTGTTGTTGGGATGGTCTAGTACCGAATATGAAAGAATTAAAAAGGGGAATGATGCTTATATGACACACTACTATTTGGGTTATTTGAAATTTTATGAACAACATCATTTTTAACAATGGTGGTATAGAGGTGGAAGATGTAGTTGAGGAAATTAAAATGTTGTCGTGGAAGTGGAGCTTGGCTAGATTAAAGATTCACCCGTGTTTTTCTATGAATGGCGTTGGATTCCAAAATGATGCTTAGGTGTTTTGCGCGACTGATTTTTCTTTTCTGTCATGGTTCAACCTTGGTTTTAGGCTGCTGGTGCTGTGTTGACATCAACATTTTGATGACTGACTTTTTTTTGTTTTCTGTATTGATAGCAACATCAGTTTTTTTTAGGCTTGTTTTTAGAAGGCCTTGCAGTTTTTTAGGTGTTAATTTGTTTTGTTGTAATTGTTTCATTCCTGTTCTGGTTTGAAATTGGGAATGCATGAGGTTTTTTTTAGTGAGTTTTGTGGTGGGGAGGTGCCCGCGGTTTTTGGCCCTCTCTTGCACTCTTTTCCTCCTTTGAGGATTTAGTGCATCTTGTGCTAACCTAACTTAATAATATTTGCAGTTTAAAAAAAAGACGTAAATTCATGTCATTAACGAAGAATTAAAAATATGAAACGTCATTTAACACTTTGAAGCTATCATATAATGAAACCACAAAAGAAAGGGTTGTGGAAGTTGAGTATAAGTTTGGAAATAATGGATATAGGCAACAATTTTTCATGTCCAAGTTTGACAATGATGATAATTGTACTTAAGTAATTAATGGTAGTCCCTGGATATTTTTTATTTTTTTACTGTTGCTTGTTAGCGTAAATAAGGGTTTGAATTGTGTCAACAATTTAATTGTTTTTTTAAAATATTCTTTATCAAAGTGCATGTATTCCTTTAGAAAATGGATGGAAAAAATAAAAAGGAACTAACTATAAACAAAGACAAAGGGAAAAGTAAGCAAACATGTATTTTATACTAGTTCACAACAAATTGTCTCTACATCTAGTGCTCCTCTTAAAGATAGATTTTGATTTCATCCCTCAAAGGACTTATACACCAAATTAAGTATTCTCTTATCTTCATCTACATAAAATGTGAGTATTCACTGCTGTGCCTCTCCAATCCTTCTTCACTAGGAACCTTCTAGTCTTCTCAAAAACTTCTTGTGACTGCCTCGTTGAGGAACCAAGGGTTTGCTTGTCTATTCAGGCTTCCTACAACAAAAGGGGTTGTCACTACTAGGATGAATTACAACAATGTGAGTTTGTCTTTGAACTTGATACAAAGTCGAGCAAAGGTGTTTAATTCTAATATAAATGATATTACAACTCAAATCCTATATCAACGTATGTCTATCAAAACAACTTGAAAGATTTACTTCGTGATCTAATAACTCTCAATAGATAAGACTTATATTTAAGCTTTTCATGTGGTCTTGGCCTTTTTTGAACATTTCATTTTATCTCTTCTCTTGTCTTTCATCTTTTCCATGGATATTTGGACAAATTTCGCCATTGTTAGACTTGTCGTCAAATTCTTCAATTCAAATTAATTTCCTTGTGTAGATGATGACATGTCGTCTTACGTTATTCTTAGCATGTTTTTCAGTCATTTTCAATAGGTTTTAGCAGCAAAAAGGAGGAGTATTAGAACAATTGCCTATGATTTCGGGACTTTTGTAATGTTTTCTATATTTGAGTTTGTAAAGTTTACCCAAAACATAGAAATTTTAGGGGGGGTTTTGAAGTAATCGGCAAATCAAGAACATCTGAAGAATTGTGAATATTTTGGGAAGACCAAGAATGAATATTCAAGAGACCTCAAAAGACTTTACAATGTGAGGAACTATGTTCCCAAGTTTTGAGGCAAGTTATTTGAAGACAAAGACCTGAGAATGACGAAAATCAGAGAAACTGGGCCCGAGAAGCATAACCATGCGCCTTGAGCACATGGAATGCACCTTCGGCATGGCAAAAACATGCCATGTGCCTTGGCCATAAACCATGCGCCTTGGGTATATCTAAGTTTACACTTGGTATGCCTTGGGCATATGCCATGCGCCCCTAGCATTTGAAATGCGAAGGGTGCAGACGTAATTTTATGCATTTTTGTGGGTAAAGCCCGCGTTTTTAGCCAAAATCCAATTAGAAATTCTCACTATAAATACTAGCCTTCCTCATTTAAATTTTTTCATTCAGAACTGTGTCAGTTCATGAGGAAGGCAACTTTGAAGCTTTAGGAGAGATTTTATCTTCTCCTTGATTTTCTAGGGTATGATTTTATCTTTAGTAATTTGTTTTTAGTTACCATGTGTAACTAATTCTTTTTAGGTTAGAGTTCTAAGATGAACTTCTGTTTATTTTTGTTAGATATTTATTTAATTTAATGTCGTCTTTATATTATTTGTCTTTTGTTCGCTATTAAGTTTATTTAGGAATAATTTATTTCAAAGGAGCGTAACCCTAGATTAGGTACTTAGGTTGTGACAGAGCCTAATATTGTTATTACTATCTTGCTGCTTATATCTTGATATTTATAGCATTAAGCTAATAACTATCTGTCTAGGAAGTAATTAGTTAGTAACTAGCGAAAGATACCAAAAGCGAGTTGACCCTAGTAGTAAGTACTTAGGAGGTTACATAACAAATACTGAGTAAAATATGCTGAACCTAGGAGGTAATTAGTTAGTAATTAAGGAAACAAACGACTCCTGGGAATAAACCTAATAGAACCATTTTTTTAAACCCTTGGTAAGGTAGACGAGATAGGGCTTCCTGTTTGTAGAACTACTAAGAACGAGAGAGAGTGTGCTATGAGTGTCCTAAGATTCATAGATAGGCAAACCTACAGGAACCTTAACCTTCATTGCCCTAGGAAATCTTAGAAAGCCAATTTAAGTCTATGCTTTCAATTACCTTAGAGGCGGTAAGACACCACACGTAAGGATCACCGCGTGATCAACATGTGCAACCAGACTTAGGAGGGATAAACCTAGTTAACCGAAATTTATAGACCCAACACGTAAATATCACCGTGTGATTAGCTGGTGCAGTTTCCAACCTTCTAGGTTAGTCACGTCCCAACGACCTTATCACTTGTATAGTCTACCTAAGATAAATAAACGCGACATGAATGTTATTTAATATCCAACAATATAAATAGGGGATTCGAAGAATCTTAACCGTTGCTTACTTTTCTGCAACCAAAAACAGGTAAATTTGTTCAGTTGCAAACATATAAAAATTGCAACTCTCTAACGTTTATCTTTTATTATATCGTCAACTTATAAAATAAGTAACGCGAATTGTTTGGACGAAACAAAAATCCATGTGGATACGATACTATACTTATCACTTTATTACTTGGTAAATGATCTGGTACACTTCCTAATCCGCACATCAAGTTTTTGGCGCTGTTTCCGGGGATTGTTGATATTTTCGACTAAGCAATTTAAATTACTTATTTTTCCATCTTTATTTTTCTGTCATTTATTTTTGGGTTAAATATGTTTTTAGTCCTTACATTTTGCGCCCATTTAAAGAATAGTCCCTACATTTCATTAAATGTTTTTAAAATCATCACATTTTATCTCTGTTATCAAAATTAGCCATTCCTGTTAATTCTCTAACGGAATGTTGATGTGGCAGTTAGTGGGTCCCAATTATTTTAGGGTTAAATATGTTTTTAGTCCCTACATTTTGCGTGACTTTGAAGAATAGTCCTTATTATTTTAGGGATTTTTTCTGAATTGGAACAAAGAAAAATGACGGTGGACCATGAGAGCTTCTTGAGAAAAATCATGGTGAAAGCCCAATAGAAGTTGAAGAAACAAAAGATCGACACCAAAAAAAAAAGGAAATGAATAATATAATTGGTCATTTCAGTCATACGGGTGAATTTGATGAAAATTTGAGCGAGAGTGATCTCGAAGATCTGTCTTTACTTATTGATGAGAACTTAACAGAAATCAAACAAAAGATTGAATCGATTCAAGCCCAAACCTAAGACCAAATGGAGGTTGGAAGTGAAGTTGAACATGTGACTGGAACAGGGTAATAGGCCCCCAATGTCTTACCCAAATGGACTTTGGTCTATCTAGTTTATACTTTTTATGAAAATAATCTTTAGTCCATCTAAAATGAAAAATAAACAAAATAATATAAAAATTTAAATGTATTTGATCTATCTTATGCATCATCGTCTATTTTTTATTCTCTTTTTTGTTTCAAATATGTAGGCTTTATATGTTACGAGTCTTGTTTGAGCCTTAAATTCCCTTATGTCTTTTCATTTGTACATCTTTCCCTTCACTTCTTTGTTCTTTTTAGTTTGTTATAGTTGTGTTTTATTTTCCATCTCTTTGTATTAGGTTTGAGTAGTCATTGTACTCTTTTTATTATCAATATATATTTTATCATTCAAACATATTTGTTAAAATTCACAATGTTTTCATCTTTGCTTCTCAAAATGTCCTGCTTTCACATCTCATTCTCTACTGCCTCTCAAAATGTCATCATCATACAAAAATTATAAAATTTATGTTATTCTTAGAATAAATTTTCATTCTAATTGATTTTTTTTAGAAATAAGAGGAATTAGTGTAATGTGATGTGTTATTTGATTTTAAGTTATATTGTTTTTTTTTCTTTTATTTAAAAAAATGACCAAAATAAATCGTATCGGTGACACATTTGTACATTTATCAAATGATATTGCAGTAAGGTTCCTCAAGTCAATATTTTTGTTTCGTAGACACACCAATTAATTTATATTCTACAATAATATATGAAACATATATAGCATTGGTTCTATGGTTTTAGTTTTTACCATTTAAGTTAAATATAATAGCTTTAAGGCTCCCTAGTTGGGTTTCTGTTGCTTGCCAATCTAGTTAGGTTGCTTCAGACTCACCTTGATACCTAACCTTTATTTTGGCCTATCGAAAAAAAAAAAATAGCTTTAAGGCTCCCTAAGTCAATAAAGTATAAATGAATAATGTAGATATTACATACACTTTTCATACCAATTAGATTTCTCAACAATTTCCACCTTGCTACTTCATCATGTTCATCATGGCAACCATATGTCTATAAAGATTTCTCAGCTCACCTACCTTTCTCTCATGGCTCACTTTTACACATTGACTACATCAATTTTCTTTTATTTAACAGATGAAATCTATTGTCAATCCGCTTTTCTATTGTCAATACACTTTTCTTTATAATTGTATAGTATATTTTATTTAATAAATTAGTAGCTTTATTTATGTTTTTATAAGTATTTTACTACATTTCACTTTATTTCAAATGAGTAGGATAAATCAAGAGAAAATAAAGAAATGCTGGAAAAATGATGGAATAACTTCAAATGTTGAAATCTTGTTGACCAAGCAAAGTTTTATGGCAATGAAGACATTCTTTAATGTAAAAACAGTGGGACGTCAAGTTGCAACACTTTAGATGTGCTTCCATAAATTTAAAAACCGTCAACAATCAATTAAAGAAAACAAAATATCAAGGCCATAAAATCATGAGTTGTTACCATTGTCTTAGTGGTTGAATAAAAGTTTTTGTTTTTCTTTGTTTTTATTAGGAAGCTCGTCATTCTGATAAATGAGTAAGTCTCTCTCTTTTTATTGGGATCATGGAAACTAGTCCTAGGATGAACTATTCACAATCCCTTTCTTTAAGTTGTGGGACTTCAAAACCTTAATCCAACCTTATTGCTTTTAATCAATATCAAGGCAATTTTCTTTTAATCAATATCAAAACCTCCATAAGATAACAAAATATCGTGGTAAAAACCACCTACATCAAGGATTAGGGAAATTAGTGAGCCAATACCGGAGATTGAGAACTTTCTCAAACATCATAGAAAGAAGCAAAAGTCACATAGAGTCTTCTTTCCTTGAAGATTCAAGACAATCAAGCGGCACCCTCTTATAAAGGAGGCATGTATGATCCAATTTGTATTACTAATAACTTGTTGGAAAGCTTCATGATGATACAATCTAAGCATCATGATGAAGTTAAGAAACAATTTAGGAAAATTAGGGAACAAACCAGTTGATAATGGAGGATATACAACCGAATAGAAACAAAGTAAAATAATATTTGCTTAATTTTTTTTAAGAAGGTAAAATGGATTAAATTACCTTAAATTTTAGTCTCTCAAGCACAAGGTCAAGGAATGCCAGAGGAGAACTAAGAAAAGAAAGTATATGTTACATTAAGTTTCCAAAAACAACGAAAATTAGCGCTAAAGCCACAGCTGGCTCGGCTAAGAGCACCAAAAAAATTGAAAAGAAAAGAAGCTAAGTAGCAACTCCCAAACACAGAAGAGGATTAAGCCACCATGTGTGGTAATTAAAAGCAAAATTAGGATGATTTGCCACCAGCCACCAGAATGATTGTTGCTTAATTTTGTCTTTAAGCTGATGAATAGAATTTCCATTTTGTTGGAAGACTCTAGTGTTCTTGTCACACTAAACAGTCAAAATACAAGAGATCCAAATCAAGTAAAAAGTATAATTAGTGATTTTTGAGAAGGCACCGATCGAACGGAATTGAAAGCCAATCTTAGCCAAGTATAAATACCATTCCAAATTTGACCAAAAAATCACAATGCAAAAACAGATGATCAATGTTCTCTTCAAACCCACAACTGCCTAAACAGGGAGATCTATTCGGTTGCAGTACCCTTCAGCTAATTAAGTTGTTTATTGCTGGAAGTCGGTTACACAATAAACGCTAGGCGAAAATGTTGACTTTTAGAGGAACCTCCTTGTGCCAAATGATTGATTATTGAAAATTTGTTCTTTTGATGTTAGAAAGTTGTAAACACTAGCAACGTTGTATCTTGAAGTGACATTAAGTTGCCAAGTTCACGTGTCAGTCACATCATCCTACAAAATAATTGGTAATAAAAGTGCACAACATCCACTCTCCAATTCTTCCTCCCAAACCATTAACCTACGTCGCCATTTCCACGCCTCACCTCCAAGCACGGATGTACCTATAGTAGAATGGGGGCAATTGCCCCCACTATTTTTTCTATGTTATTTGTTAAATTATTGATATTTTAGATATTGTCCCCTCTTAAAATAATAGATTAAATGGAAATTTATATTATAAAAAGCGTTTTTTTTTTATGAATTTGATAAAATCAAATGTGTAAATGCATTTGAGATAAAATTTTAAATGGATTTTACCATACTTCTTAAATATAAAGACACATAAATAACAATTTTAATTTGTAGATGTTAATGAGTATTTAATTTTTTCCAATATATATATATATATAGAATGTTTATAATGTCAAGTATTTTGCTCAATGATAATAATGTTATTATTTTATCACTTTTGCATTGCTAAAAACTATGTATAAATATTTATCATACAAAATCTTGCCCCGCAAGTCAAAATTTCTGAATCCGTCACTGCTCAACTCTCTTCCCCAACCTAAAGAAAACATGCCTGCTACAGTTGCCAATTTATTATTTGAAGGATAAAAAAGATAACTAAGTCTATCATTCAAAATCCTTCCGTCTAATCAAAGATCCCACCAAAATAAAGTTTCTACGTCATCCCTCACCTCACGTCGTAAGTGATCAGTAAACCAACCTCCAACCACCTCTCCAGCGCCCCTCTAAAAATCAATAACAAATAACAATAATTCTTTAAAATAAATAATCAAAGAATAAAAAATCAACAATGTGTGTCATGCAATTACACTCAAATGGCAAAAGACTGCGCAAAAACAATTTTCAATGTTTCTGCACAAATGTCATGCATATACATAACTCTGGTGTATACATACAGATGAGAAACAACGAAAATTGATTTAATCTTCTACAGGTGAATTTGAAGGTGTTGTAGACAAGGCGCTGTCGTTTTTGGGTTTGGGTTTTGACCATTTTGTATTCAGACAGTGCATGTGGACTGCATTAATAAACAAAGTCTATGTGACAATTAAATGTGTTTGAAAAACTAAGCAACCTAGGATTAGGATAAGTGTAACGACTTGTTGACGCTGATTCTAAAATCCATGTCCCTCGTGGGTGTCCTACACGTTAAATGACATTGGACTTTGGTCCTTGACTCCTAATTTGAATGTCCACTTTATCCAACTTGAACTCTTTTTTTATTTGTTTGCTCAAAAAAAAAAAAATCTCTTTTTTATTTGTTCATTTTAAAATGTGTTGGAAGATTTAAAATTAAAAATGATTGATAAAATGTAAGTAGAAAAAATTACTTTTTGCATTCGCCTATTGCTATTCTCTGTGCCTCAAACTCGTGTTGATGCAATTTATTTTGTGAAACACTTAAAAGTCAAAATAACACACACAGTGTGTTATGATATTGTTTTACATTATATGTTATGTATGTATGTATATATATATATTATACAAAAATGTTCATGCAATGGAACCAAATGAAAAGGTTGAGTTATGACATAGAAGATTGTGACATGAGTGAGGAAAACAAGATTGAGGCAGCCAAGATAAATGTGTTGCTGGTAAGCTAAACAAAATTTCTTTTAAGATTTACTCATCTACCAAGAGACAAAACATTATTGATTTGGTGTATTTTTTATGTATGCGGCCTTATATGAAGCAAGAACATTTATGGACAATGCATATTTTGTAGTGACGTTTATCGATAATAACCATTTAGCAAAGGGTTAAGTTTACATCTTCACGGGTATGTAATTTTTCTTTTTTCTTTTCGGGTAGTCTAGTAGCTAGAATTTACATTTTTAAGGTAGATAAGTGGAGTCTTTGAGGTTCAAACCACGGATCCTGCATATAACAATGCATGTCCTTGTCAATTCAGCTATGCTCACGGGACTGTGGGTATGTAATTTTACCAATAAAAGAATTATTTGCGATGAATTAAGGGTGAAATGAAATAGGTAAAGAAACAAAGATGTCTGTACCGAAAGAAAAAAAAGGAGAAACAAAGATGCATTTGGAATACCATTGGAATAATTCCATTTAAAAAAACAAAACTCTAAATTATCAACGAAACCTTTGGAAGTTCAGCCATTATATTGCTCAGCTTGTTACAATGGAATATTAGTTCCCATGGACAAGTATTCATGTTGCGCATCCATGATTAAGCATTTTTTGAATTTTTGTATTTTGTACCAAAAAAAAAAACACATACTTGTATAGTCCTGTATTATCAATGTCACCATTTCTCGTATCCTTTTTTTTTCATTTTTGTACTTTGTTCTTCAGAAAAAAGGAGAAACATAGACGCATCAAATGAAACATTTATTTAAATGTTTGGATGATCGCAACTATGATTACAAGCTTAGAATTGTAGCCTTGTAGGCGAATCTACAACTATTCAACATATTTTTGGGCACATCCTAAATATGTAAAGTTGTTTAAAAATTTCTACTGTTTTTTTTTTTGTGTGCATCTCACCAATAAAATCAATCGGTATGAAATTTCATTGTTTGAGATAGTAGGGATCACTTCAAGATAGTTGAAATATTCTGCAGATTTTGTTGTATGAAAAAAAGAAGATAATTTAACTGAATTCTAGAAATGTGTCTTGATCTTTTGAAATCTAAAGACAATATGTCAAAAAGGTGATTATGACCGTCAGAGATACCGCATTGATTATTGTTGTTGCGACTATCTTCTCTATTTATAATGTGTTTATGTGGGTATCATATTTAGAAAAATGTGAGTGCGAGCTACAAAACGGTTTGCAAATTCAAAAATATCAACCAGGTAGATGCCAAAAAAGTGGATTTCAAAAATTTGGATCCCAAAGAGAAGGAGGCGAAACATGTGAAGTCCACATAATTACGTAACAACGTCATAGATGTGTGGGAAAATAGGGTAGAATCTACTTCCGAAGAATCATAGATTGGTTATTGTTGTTAAATTGAATTATGAATGTTGTTTATTGTTGTTAAATTATGAGTGTTTGTTATTGTCGTTGAATTATGATTGTTGGTTTTTACTGTTGAATTATGAGTGGTTGTTGAATTATGATTGGTGATCCTGTAAATTATGTTTCAGCCCAATTCATGCATGGTTTGAGTCCTAACCCCCAAACAGAAGAGTTCATATGTCTTGAACCTTGCCGAAATGAAGGAAAAAAAAAACATTAGACATCGGTATTTTTTTATACGTGAATCCAAGCAAGGTATTGAGCCAAACCCTTTTTTTTTCACTTTCATCGTAAAGGGCCAAAAACTTTCTAGTGACATATTATGCATGCAAGAGACATAGTCGATAATGAATGGTCAACCCGAGCTCAATGCCTTATTTTTTTACAAGAGCTTGCTGCCCTTTGAGAAATCTTTGCATTGTCTTCTTAGTTTGATTTCTGTTTATTTAGATTCAAGAGTAAGTCTATTATGAATTGTGACCCATATTTAGAATATGCATGTATTTTGAATAACTTTAATGAAGATTGGATAACTTTAATGGTTCATGTTAGATGTCACTATAATCCACAATTAATGGTTGACCCAAGCTCGATACCATTTGAGAAATCTATAAATTGTCTTTTAATTTGATTTTTGTTTATTTCAATTTATTTTTTTTACACAAGTCGAATATTCTCGAGAGGACTAATGTCTGTTTAGATTGATTTGTTTAAGTTTATAAGTTGGTATGAGTAGATATAGGACTCTTTGCATGCACAAATTCAATGTGTAGGCAATGGGATGAACCGACCACACTTACCTCCATTTGTTTATTGTATTTTTAATTTTAAAATTTGATATTTATGCAGTTTGATTCCGCTTAGTCTTCACATATTTAAGAAATCAAGAGAAGTATTTTTTTTATAAAATATTGTTGTAATTATTATATCGACAAAAATAACGCTTATTTTTAAAATAGAATAAAAACTTTATAAAATCTTTAACCAATTCTCTTAGAGCATATCGTTAGCAAGACTATAAAACTATTATTATTTCTAAATTATTCTTATATTTGTTGAAAAAGGCTTTGTCATTGACGTTGGTGGTTGAAAAAATAATTAATTATGGTTATATTTTTTATACTCTGCTAGAAATGAAAAATATCTTTAAAAAATCAACATTTTAGAGCAATTATAAACATAACTAATATAATTTTGCATGTAAATCGTTTATATAGTTTTATATACATTTTTATGAGATAACTTTGACCAAACTTATTAAAATTTAGGGTTAATTATGTTTTAGGTCCCTATAAATAGGCATGTTTCCAACATTAGTCCCTACTTAAATTTTATTAAATTTTTGGTCCCCAACGTTTTTTTCCGTTAGCGAAATAGGTCTTCACTGTTAATTGTTGTTGATTGAGCAAACGGTGAAACACACATGGATGTCACATCTGACTTTTTTTTTGGTTAAATATGTTTTTAGTCCCTGTAAAATTGAGACATTTTAAGTTTAGTCCTTACTTAATTTTAATAGTTGTTTTAGTCCTAACAAAAATTCTATGCACTTAGTATTAGTCCCTGCTCAATTCAAATTTGTTCAATTTATGCTTAAACTCTTGTATATTGCCACTAGTTTTGCATGAAATGAGAGCATATGGGTTGGATCGAATTAATATGGAATTATTTTCCCACGCTCATTCAATATTTTTCCCCTGGTTAATGATATGTTCTATTCAAATAATCTATGCCGATTCAACATCTTTTGGTCGACGTAATTTAGAAGAAAAAAAAAGAATAGCTTATTCTTCGGTATCTCATATGGGTTTCATAATTCTAGAAATTGGTTCTATAAGTGATATTGGGCTCAACGGGGCCGTTGTACAAATAATATCTCATGGATTGATTGGCGCTATCGTTTTTCTTCATGATTTTCACTATCTTATCGATGACTTCTTTTGCTTTGTCGGGCATGAGTTGTTTTGTTGCCGAATTGATAGTTTTTTTTTAAAAATTTTTTTTAGAATTTTCAGTATTAAAATTTAGAATTTTTTAACATGAAACGAATTAAATATGAATTTTTGAAAATGATAAAAGTTAAAGATAAAAGTAATAAAATCTGAACATATAAATCAAATTTTGCGATAATTTTTTGTGGAGGAACTTTTTAGTAATGTTCTTAACACGTCTACAAAAAATTGTTAAAAAACTTAAGAGTTTAAGCATAAATTAAACAAATTTGAATTGAGCAGAGACTAATACTGAGTGCATAGTATTTTTGTAAGGACTAAAACAACTATTAAAATTAAGTAAGGACTAAACTTAAAATGCCTCAATTTTATAAGGACTAAAAACATATTTAACCCAACAAAAAAAGTCAGATGTGACATCCACGTGTGCTTCACCGTTTGCTCAATCAACAACAATTAACAGCGAGGACCTATTTTGCTAACGGAAAAAAACATTGGGGATCAAAAATTTAATAAAATTTAAGTAGGGACTAATGTTGGAAACGCGCCTATTTATAGGGACCTAAAACATAATTAACCCTAAAATTTATGAATCCGTCACTGATTTTTAGAGAAATTTATGAAAACATTATAAGCTATTTTCAGTTTATTTTCATAAGCATAAAATAAATTATAAATTATATATTAACAATTTAATTTAATTTATATTTTATCACAGAAGCAATATATACTAAACATTTATATTATAAGCTTCCAAATTAAAATATTTATCCAAATAGATCCGAGGATAATTTAGTTTGAAAACATTGTTTTAAAAATTGAATCGGATCGGCCGGTTGAACCGGTCCGACAATTCTTTTTTTTAATTTGCTTGTTCTTTTTTGTTATACTCATTAAGTCGTAGATGTTTCCTTCAAAGTAGAAAATAAGCTAACAAAAGTGAATTAGAGTTTAATTCTTAGTTAGGTTTATGTTGGAGTAATATTTAGAGAAACTCCACTAGAATTAGATGCAATTTAATTTTTTCATATTTTATCATGATAAACATTTTTTAGATAGTCTGAAATTTTGGCCCCTCCCAAAATACAAAAAATCATTATATAATTAGTCTAATTTTCACATTAATTTTTTCTTTATTAATTAATAATTTTATAATAATTAGGTGTGTCATTTTCTTTGGACTGAAATTAGGTGTGGCGTTTAAGAAAACTAAAATAATAAGATTTAAATTAGATTAGATGAAACGTAACTTTAAATTTGTTGATGGAAATCATGACTTTATGGGCAAGATAAGCTTTATCTTTTTGGCTTTTATTAATTTAAAATAAATAAAATATTTTCTCTTTCATAATTCACTCATTCACGGGGTAAGGAAAGTCTTTCCCAACTGCTACCAGCTATAAGAACCAATCCCCACTGTCACGTGACATTGCATGCGTTCAGATTCTGGTAGCTAATAAAGATTTTCTTCAATTACTTTTCCTTTATGATCTTGCTCATTTGAGTCGTAAAAAACTAAAAATACATCCTCCCTCGGTCACTGTTATAAAAACTTCAATTTTTAGATACATTGAATAATTAATGTATCTAGTTTATAATACTAAATACATTGATTATTCAATATACCTAAAAAGTGAAGTTTTCCTTATAATAATGACAGGAGGGAGTATTAATTAGGGGTGTTTATGATACGGTTTGGTTCGTCCTTGAGATTAAAAATTATCCAAACCGTAGGATAAATAAGTATGCAATTTAATTGGTTCGGTTGAATTTTAAAATATAATCTGAACCAAACAAAATCAATACAGTTTGGATTGGATCGGTTAGTGTAGTTTATTTAGACAACAATATTTTTTGTTTTCAACGTTAAAATCAAATTAAAAGTTAAAATACAACATATTTTCAGCGATGTTTTAAATTTCATCCAACATTACAATTTTATTTCCATCTAACAATGTTCTCAACTAAGTAGACCAAATTAAAACGTGAACAAAAAGTAATCATATTTTGTAAGAAATGCAAAAGACTAAAATTTTAATCATTCTCTAAGAGTTCAAGTAGCACATATATATATTTTTGATAGGAAGAGCAAAGAAGAAACTTAAAAAGGAGAAAAAATTGTCATTTTATTAAAATCTCCATTGAATTTCTATGAGTATTGGTCTAGATATAATATATATTTAATTATTGTTTTTCTTATATTGCGGTTTGGTTTGGTTGATAAAATCAAAACCGCAAACCGAACCAAACCATGCGGTTGAGTAAAAAAAATACATCCGAACAAAATGTTGTTTTTTGCGGTTTCGGTTTGGATTGGTTCGATTTACGATTTTTCTTTTGGATTGGTTCGATTTTGAACACCCATAATATTAATGAACCTAAAAAGAGTTGTTTTGTATTGAAATCATAATATATTTAACTCGTAAAAAGTTGAATGCACAACTTTTAAAATATTTACTTTTAAAATGAGTTTATTAACATATGCTTTCAAAGTCACGCGTTAGTATTTGCATTTTCTTTATTTTTTACTATCTCAACGTCTTAAATTAAATAACGTAGTTCGATTATGTGCATCATTCATATAACATATTTTGATAAAAAAAAATTAATATATAAAAATAAATTGTAGAATATAAAGTGTTGTTGGATTTTGTCTATAAATATATTCGAGATAACTCATGAAGTTTTTATTTTGATTTTTTTAAAAGAAGTTTTTATTTTGAATGTCTTATTGAGTTATTGTAGATTTTTATATGATGCAATTTTAATGTTTGAATGATTATTTTCATTTTATTAGTGGAGTCAATAGTTATATATTTGGATTTCCTTAGATTGACTTTAAATTTATATACATTTACATTGTTTATGTTAAGTTTTTAATTAAATTTTTTTTAAAAAAAACATTGCCGGGTCAACCCGTTGCTCCACCGTAAAATAGGATGGAGTAGAATTTTCAACCTTACATCTCTAATTGGCCCGCCCCTTTTTAGACGGATTATTGACGGCTTTTTACATCCTATTTATTTTGGGCAGGAGGGAGTAAATTGTATACAGTATTAGAATCTCATAACACACAGAGTGATTGTAGATAAAATTAATATTTTTTTAGATGTCATGGAAAAATTAAATATTTTTTTGGTATAGAATACAAATATAGTCGGACTTGACCGATGTTTTTTTCGATATATAAAATGATAATAATTATTGAAAACTCACATACACAAGTGAATAAGCTACATAAGAACCCTTGTTATGTTAGTAGACCTAACAATTTCGACATTTTTATAATTGAGTTAGGATTTGTGAGTGACTTAACCGATATTTGATATTTTTAAAAGGTTTTGCTATAAGACACCTATGAAGGTGTTTTTTTTACCAATCCACACGGTATGATTATTCACTTTTTAGTTATAACTTGATAAAAGACAACTTCATAAAAATTAGTTGGCGTCTTTTAGCAAATGTCATAAAATAACTTGCTAAAAGATACCTTCATAAAATGTGTCTTCTAGCAAAATCCTTTTTAAAATATTTAGTGAGACAAATCAAACAACATCATATGTATCAACATTTATGTTTAGAAGAAAATATGGTGAAAGTAAGTTATATGAACAGTGCAGATGAAAAAACAACGACATCTATTTAAGAAGGGAAGGAAATTTACTTTTTTTATTTTACCAAGTTATTTATTTGTGGCAAAATTACACAATTAGTTCCTTAACTTAATTTTAGGTAACACTTTCATCCTTTATTTTTTTTTTTGTAACGATTTAGTCATTTATGTTATAAAATAACAACATAGTTATCCTTTTTTATGAAAAAAATAATCAAAAATTCCAAAAATAATTCGTCAATCTCATAGACAAATGCAAATCTTCATCATACAAGCCTAGCAAATCAAATTTTATTGAAAAAAATCTCATAAAAAATGATAAAATATTATCATTTTATATCATAAAGGATTAAATCGTGACAAAAAAAAGATAAAAGACGAAAGTGTTACCTAAAATTAATTGTTAAGGGACTAATTGCGTAATTTTGCCTTTATTTGTTTATCAAGACAATACTCCATCTACTATGATAATTTTTTTGGGTCGTGCTAACTTGTGCCCTTAAGGCACATGTTAAAGTTTCTATAAAGAACAAGTATTTATTGAGAAACATTAAATTTCAATTTTGTGAAAAATAAATTACTCCATCCGTTCCTTTTTAAGTGTCACTTTTGGAGAAAAATTTTGTTTCTATTTAACTGTCACTTTCAAAGTTCAATGCAACATTAAATGTTGTTTTGCCAATATTATCTTTAGTTATTTATTGCGGAGAGAGAAATATATGAAATGAGATATTAAATAAATAAGGTCATTATAGTAAGGATTTTTCTATCATGTGCAAATTTGCACATGTTAAGAAGTTTAAATTAGTAACTTTGACTTGAAACTTGTGTTTTTTATATTAAATATGTAACATTTAATCAATAATTGTTGGTTTTCAATGAAAAGTTACTACTTTTAGTTACCTTAACATATGCAATATTGCACATGTTAGACAAACCCTTATAGTAAAAGTATAACTTATTGTATTAAAAGTAGTATCAATTTTTGATTGTCTTAGTTTGTGTAAAATGTCAAAATGTGACAATTAAAAAGGAACGGAGATAGTACTACAATTTAGGATGTATAATTTCTATCTTTAGAATCTTATCATATGCTCTTATGGCACAAGTGAGTATTTTTATTTTTTTTAAATATTAATGATTGTCTTTGGAACAAGATCGTAAATGAACATGCATATAATGTATTGAAAATTGAAATATTTAACATTTTAAAGAATAATTGTTTATTTTAAAATGTTAAAGATTAAATAGGGCTATGATGAGACCACTTTTAAACAATACCCTAATTTTTTATTGAAAACAATAATACATTGAATGTGTCAATTTATTGTTAATTGGATTGGCACCATTTTCAAATTGAATTATGTCCAAACGAAAAGTCTTTAATTTGATTCATAATTAGTGATACTTTTTCTTGAATACGCACTAATTATAATATGTGCTATTTTGTGGTGCAATGATTTTTTACATTATTTAACGTGTAGACAAAAGAAGAGTCCAGTAATGCTTGAATACCAAAAGAATAAATGGGTGAAAAAGCTAGAATTGAGACTTCCAAAAGTATCCAATGCCAATACTTTTTTTTTCACGAGAACAATTCTCCTAAAATATCAACCAAACAATCACTTTGTTAACGTCAAAGAAAAAAAATCACTTTAATTCTTCAAGCATGAAAAAAAAAGTATATTCATTTTTATCCTTATACAAATACAAATGGTTAGCTACAATTGGCATATCCACCACTTCTTAAATGTCTGACGAATAATCGCAATAATATTTTAATATATCGAAATTTTAAAATAATTCATGATTGTATATTGTGTTAGTTAAAATTATTTATTATGTTAAAACGCTTTGTTAATTTTGTCATATTAGTCCCACATTATATTTTCTTATTATCATATCAGTCCATTAAAAAATTATTTTAATGTCAAAGACTGACTAACGAATTGCACAATCATAAATTATTTTGTAATTTTGATACATTGATGAACTATTATAACTATTCGTTACGCATTTAATAATAAAAATGACTGCAACGTATATACAAATAGAAGGATATTGCCAATTTTTTTGAATATTCTTTGGATATTTCTTAGAAAATTTAATTTCTTTACCTAAGGACAACTTTTTCTTACCAGATATTTAAGGACAACTTTTTAAAAATTCAAATCTTTAATTATCATAGTTAGCGGGTGAAATTAGATATCTTTGTCTTAAAATTAATTTTTAAGTGTGTAGAGTACGCCCTTTCAAAAATAAAAAAGTGTGTAATGTACGCAGTACTCATCTATATTTTTAAGCATTCATACCTAATAATTTTTTTTCTTAATCCAGGAGATTGGTGAGGCATCAAGGAAAAGCGACGATATCTCAACTAGGTTGGCATCCTGAAAAATCTTCATCTATACCGTCAATCTTAGAGAAAATTTTATTAAACAAAAGGAAAAGATGAACAAGAGGGGGACTAGGCAAAAACCCTCAAAAGAAAAGCAAAAAAGCAAGAAAGAAACATAAACATAAAATCAGTTAACTATGGTAATCTAGAACTAGGTATCCCACTCTGGTCCATAAAGAAGTCAGTGTGCAAAGCCTGAGGTAACACAAAGAATCGCAGATTTAGTGTTCGTATTACCAAAACCGCGGATATTCCAATATAGAATATTCATTGAGCACCTAGGATGATCCACCCTGAGAAAAGGTTTTATAAGGCGGTTTTTCAATCTGAATTTGCTTCCTAACCTGCTGCTTCTGTTTTCTTGATAATACTAGAGTAAAAGGAAGCTTCGCATTTGCCTTGTCATATGCACGAACACGGTTTCATAACTCAAGATCATGCTGCATGTTTGGATTCATGTTAGCCACCAAAACCTTGTAACCATTCTCATCAAGCTTGGTATGTGTCACCACAGATGGGGGGTTCCGTGCTAGTATCTCCATTTCCAAAACCGCCTCTTTGTCCACGGGAATGGACTAGCAACAGGAGGATTGGGACGGGGGCTAGCTTGCACGTCATCATGCGCTACAAAATGTTGAGTCGGCATGTACTCCCTAGCAGAAGCGAAGGAATCCAAATCAACAGTCAACATTTGCACATCATCATGCACAACTAAGGATGTATTCGTCACAAGTGCATCCTGAATCCGGGGAATCTCCAACTCCTCCCAAATTATCGGACTTACATGTTCCTCAACATCCGAAAGCACGTCATCGTGCACTACATGGTTCAATTCCAACACCGGCCTCAAAGGCAAAGTCCCTTGAGGGACTTCATCAGCAACTAAGTGTGTCTGTGATTCTGTTGGATTCGTAACTGTCTCAACATCTGCAGTTGTATCTGTAACTGTGTCTGTAACCATAATAAGAGGCTCTGTAGAAGCTGCAAATGCTTTCGAAGAACCAATACCAGAGGGATTTTCCTGAACGGGCATCCACTCAAGATTTTTGGAAGGTACCTGCGCCTTCCCCTTAGTGACCTTCTCGTTAGGGACAATCCCTTCCTTCCTCGGTTACAACCAATGACTATTAGTAACATCATGCCCAAGTGCCTGATAGTGAGAACATAAGTCCGGAAGCCATTCATATGCCACCTTTACACCAAAAAGAAAATCCATCCCTCTATACCATAATCTCATGGAATATCTTCTTAGAAAAATCAATGTCAACCAAAACTCGTGCATAGTGGCCAAAAAGTATCTTTGTTGTTGCATTATCAATGACCAGCGGTGTGCCAATCGCGCTTGGAATTTCCTGTACTGTACGTTCCATCTAATATTCTTGCGGTAATACCATTAAGTGTATCCAAACTTGCGTGTGAGTGTTTCTTTGATCATGCATATTGAAGTCCCTTGCCCATTCAAATAGTCTTAATAACCCCGATTTCAAATTTATAGTTTCTATCGCCCAAACAGTACATAAATCAGATTCAGAGGCAAAGAAGAACTCATAAAAACCCCTCCCTAAAGAAAGCATTGTCCAAGGACCGGTAGTTTTCCATTGTTTTTGAAGATTGAACTCAATTTCCTTCGCCGTGTATGATGACAGTACGTCAACACTAGTTTTTTAGTCATATTTGTGTCATTTTTGTAATGTTTTGAGAGTCAAATGTTTGAATACATGGATAAATCAGCTCAAGATTCACAAAAGAGAATTTTTGCACAAATTGGAGAAGAATGCAAAAATTTAGCTACTGGAGGAATCGTGCCACGATGGACCTAAATCGTGGCACGTTTGAAGCGTGGAATTTACCTGAAGATGCTGAAAATATTGGCACGATGAATGTGTAACGTTCCACGATGGTTGAGTAAATTTGCTGCCACGTAGGATTAATGAGAAAATCGTGACACGATGGTCTCGAAACGTGGCACGATGGTGAGCTTTCTGAAACCCTAATTTTGTGTCTATAAAAGTCAGAAGCAACCAGAGATTAAAGGTGTGCGATTTTGGAGACCTAAACAAAGCATAGACGACACCAGGAAGCTGAAGAACACGCGGTGGATCTCACCCAACTCATAGCTGGTTCTGATTTACGTATGTTCTATTATTTATATGTATTTGATTGTTTAGTTATGCGTAGCTAAACTCTTGGATTGATTAAGCCATGAGATGAATCTTTGTGATCTGCGAGCATGTAATTTGTTAAGAACTCTCTTTGACATCAATGAAAACCTAGTCTTTATTCATAATTATTTGTGCTTAATGCTTTTCTTATGATTGTTCGTATGACTACTAACCCTAGCTTCTTTCAATCACATAAATTGATCTTAGGAATTGAATGACTACTAACCCTAGCTTTTAATTCTGAAATAGTAATTCTGTTTAATTCATCATAGGAACCTAGAGATAGGAAATTGAGGATTATGACTTATGAATTAACGTTCTCACCATGCTTCCGCGGTTATTCAATCGGTTTAAGAGATTAAAATGTTATAACTTAGGAAAGGGTTTTGAGTCAAGAGATTGATCAAAACCACTTAGTTAATTTGTCGTAAAGCTAGGTTAATTTTTTGAGAGAGAAGAGAACAAAATTACTCACGGTGAGCAATAGAGGATTCGAAAGGCTTGATCATATGTTTTAATTCAATTATCAAACCATTTTATTTACTTTGTTTACGTTTTATAAAATCAAATCCAACTGCCTAGGGCAACCCCATAAAATTTACTACATCCTTTATTTTAACGAACTTGCTAAGTATAAATTAACAACGGTCCTCATGGATACAAACTTTATTACTACTTCGATAGTTTTGTTCAAAACCAGCCTTCCACGAAGGTTCCTCTTGCATACCTCAACCCCCTTTTCATACATTGCCTGAGAAATACAGATGAACACGTTCTCACCACGGATTGAAGGTTGCGGCAAATTGTCGTTTGTGGCGACATTGTTTTATGCGGTGAGTTCCTGTGCAAAAGAGAGTGGTGTGCGTGCAGCAACAACAACACTGGTGGGATGCACACGAGCTGTAGTCAAGGTCGCAAGTACCAAAATCTCCGCCTGCCAATCAAACGGCATGGCAGGATCGATTGTAACAACAGTAAGAATAGAAAGTGTCGTGTCTGCAGATGCAAATCGCTCAAACCGTGAATTGCGATTCAGAAGTAACGATTTGTTGATCCTTGGAAGCGATTTTCGATTCAATTGATATCATCAGAAGTTATTTGCGATTTGTTGATCCTTGGAAGAGATTTGTGATTCAATTGATATCATCAGAAGCGATTTTCAATTGATGTTCTTCTCATTATGGAGAGAAAACCTCAATCGCTCTTCATACTATGGAGAGAATTATTTGTTGAGATTTTTATACCAGATAGAAAAATCATCTCATCCACCTAATAATCATTTAACCTCTACAATGCAACACTTCTTAAAATTTATTAAATAGGTCGCACCAAATACCAATACCTATATATCAAATATATTTTAACAATAATTTATGATTTCTACCAATGACTCTAACTTTAATAATATTAAAATTTATATTTTTCTACCAATAGATCTAACTTTAATAATATTAAATATTGTTTTAACAAAAAAATGGTTAAGAGACCCACATATCGTAAAGAGTAGTATGCTTGTATGAGCATTTTCTCTCACTTCATTCTAAATAAGCATACTTTTTTTATTATTCTCCAATGAGAATAGCTATTAAGTATCACTTGTTAATAGACAGTGAAACCTTTATTGAAGATGCTCTTAACAATATACAGATCTTTGATTGTTTTAATTAATCTGATAAAAATATTACTGTGTTTTTTTTTTCTTTCCACTCTCCAATTTCTTACGAAAGTTGCCAAGGGAATCAATTATTTCTTTATCAACATATTTCTTTTTTTGGATTACTTTGATATTGATATGAAATTTCCACCGCCGCTTAACATTGACTTTATCAACATGTTTCTAATTATGTCGCATGGCTTTTGCAATATGTAACTTTTTGATGAAAATATTAACTAATAATCTCTTATCAAGAGAAAACTTCTAAAACAATATAATATTATAAATTGTCTTTACTTGACAAGTGGTGTTGAAGATTGAGAGAGGAAAAAGGTTGTTTGTGGTATAAAGTTTTAACAACGAGGTATAGTGTGGAGGGTGGATTTTTTGGCAATGGAGGGAGATTGGCTGCAGTGTGGTGGAGTAATTTGATTAGCATTCAGAGGGCGTGATGGAGAGGGGGTTGGTAGTTGGTTTACTGATCACTTACGGAGTGAGGCGGGGGATGGAGTAGAAACTTTATTTTGGTGGGATCCTTGGTTGGAGGGGGGATCTTTGAAGCATATATTCAGTCACATTTTTTTATCTTTCTGACAACAAATTGACAACTGTGGAGGACTTGTTTCTTTTAGGTTGGGGGGGAGGGAGGCGAGACATGGAAATGGCAAAGGAGGTTGTTCGCTTGGGAAGAATAATTGGGGAGGGAATGTTGTACTCTTTTACTACCAATTGTTTTGCAGGCTTGTACGAATGGCAGGTTGATTTGGCAACTTCATGCCACTTTAAAGTACAATGTTACTAGTGCTTACAACTTTTTAACATCAAGGGATCAACCTTTAAACAATGATCACAATACTACTATTTGGTACAATGAGGTTCCTTCAAAAGTCAACATCTTCGCTTGACGTTTATTACGTAACTGTCTTCCAACAACTGACAACTTAATCAGGAGGACGGTCCTTTCACCAAATACGCTGTATTGCTCAAGTGGTTGTGGCTCTCAAGAGGATATTGATCATCTGTTTTTGACTCGTGACTATTTTGGTCAAATTTGGTATGAAATTTATAATTGGCTTGCATTGGTTTCAGTCACACCAACTCATGTAAATGATCATATTATCCAATTATGATCGTTGGGTGGCTTCTTAAAGAACGTTTGGATTATTTGACGTGACAGGAATGCTAGATTTTTTTTCTCAACAAAGTGAGAATTCTATCAATCAACTTATCGATAAAATTAAGCTTCAATCATTCTGGTGGTTGAAGGCGAATCACCTTCATTTTGCTTTCAATTGTCACATCTGGCGTCTTAATTCCCTTTTATGTTTGGGAGTTCTTATTTAGTTTATTTAGCTTATGTCTTCTTTTTATTTTAAGCGTGCCTGCTTTGTGGCTCTATTGCTTACATTATCTATGGTAACATGATGTAACTAATATTTTTCTTCCTTAGTTTTTCTCTAACACTTCTTGTGTTGGAGAGACTAAGTTTTGATTATAATATTTCATTTTAGATTCTTAAAAAAATAATATATAAATTGTCAATAAATTTAATTTAATATATATGTGTGTGTGTGTATGTAAGTATTTTTTTAGTATGCAAACGAAGTGAGAAACATCAGGGAAACTCACATGCATAACGGTGAGATCTTAGATTTGAACTCATGTAAAGATTTTCAACATGACAATATTGGCATTACTAATAAATAGTACTCCCTCCATCTTACAACAATTGTCTCGTTACAATTTTTTTCTTTTTCTCAAAATAATTGTCACTTTAGAATACCAATGCAACATTTATTATTTTTTCCATTATTATACCCTGATTTATTGAATTTCATCAAACTTAACTACTCTACTAACTGCAATTAATAAATGTGTTTTACTAAATGATACTAATTTTACCATCAAAATCAACACAATTAACCATTTCCTTAATAATCGTGCATAAACCTTAAACGATTATTATTTAGAGAAGAATGGAGTATTTAATGAAATGCTTTTTTCAAATGTCATATAACATTAAACAATAAGATATACTTAGTCTGTTTCATATTAAGCATAATATTATTTTAGACGAACTTTCTTTTTTTGTGTGAATTAGGCATCCTTTGTATTGCGCGCAACTGCAAACACTAATTCATTAAGTAAGATAGAACCTCGATAGGTGGTATATCACCCCCTTGAGAGATTTAATACTACCCTATTTCTATGGTTTAATTCGATCTCAAAATTTCCAGTTAAAATCGAAGATATCTCCTACCATTTCATCCAAGTGTTGTTGATTTTTGACGAACTATTAAATATTAGTAAAAGAAAAGCATTTTAAAATAAATACTACTGTTTTCAACGCGTTATTTATTGATTTATTAAAAAAACACGTTATTTATTGCTGATTGAAGAAAAAGATGTAGTATAATAAACATAGGTACTGTATGTAGGTAAAGAAATAATTAATGCAGTTGAAAATAACAAAAGAGTCTTATAAAAATGGATAAAAAAATTCTCAAAACGATCTGATAATTAGGGACGGAGGTAGTACTTATCACAATTGTTTAGCAACGATAATTTTATATTAAAAAATATTTTAACAAATTAATAAATGCAGTTAATTTTGTATGAAAAGATAACTTATTATTAGTTTACAAAATTATTCTTTATCAATTATATAAAAAAAGTCAAAATTGAAAAATTGAAAAAAATAGAAAGTAATGAATAATAAATGATTTGATATTAAAAGAAATATGAATATTTTGTTGATATTTATTCTTTATCAATTATGTAAAAAAAGTCAAAATAGAAGAATTGAAAAAATAGAAAGTAATGAATAATAAATGATTTGATATGAAAAGAAATATGAATATTTTGTTGACTCATAATTTAAGACAATTTTATTTTATAAAATGACTCATAATTTTATTGTTCATTGCATCTGTTTTTTTTTTTTTTTTTGAAAATGAAATAATACATTTTAAAATACGGGTCAGACTGACCTATCAGACTGCGTAACCCACTACTAATTACGCTGGACTCAATTTTAATTGTCGATGAATCAAATGGACCGACCTACTACGATCCATTTATATGAGTTGGCCCATCAGGCTAAGGCGGGCAGGGCTAACACATTTGACAACTCTAATTAAATGTTTAGAAATACTTGAATATGTGTCCCAATCTCATATGTTCACATTTGTATTTACGAAACAATTATGACAATTGTTTTGCAACGACAGTTTTATATTAAAGAATATTTCACACAAATTAATAAATGCAGTCAATTTTGTATGAAAAAATAGCTTATAGTAGTATTTTACAAAATTATTCTTTATCAATAATATAGAAAAAGTCAAAGTAGAAAAATTGAAAAAATAGAAAGTAATAAATAATAAATGATTTCACATGAAAAGAAATATGAATATTTTATTAATGTTAAAAAAATATTTATATTTTAAGGCAATCTTATTTTATTAAGTGAGTAATAATTTGTGCTAATAGGGAGGATAGTCAAAAGAAAATCCTAGAATTCAGTAAAAAAAAAAAAAATCCAAGAATTTAGTCAAAAGAAAATCCTAGAAAGAAAAAATGAGAAAATTCTAAGAAGGATAGAAAATTAATTCCACTTCAGTGGCATTTCATAGTAATTTTCAAGGTCGTCAAGGGTAAAATATAAACCAAAATATTTCAACTAGAAGGAAAAAAAGACAAAAAGCAGGTCAGCGGTAACATAAAGGTTGGCCGTCCAACCCCACCTTTGCAGCTTTAAATAGAAAAAACAAATTAAATTCAGAAGAAAAAAAGATACAACTTTATTACCCAACAAAATTACCATATTACCCTTCATTTCAAATTTAAATACAAACATTTTTCAAATATTTAATTACCCTTCACGGACCTCAAATTATTCTTAACCAAATTGTATTTATTGGGTTTAGGAATTCACACTTAAATAATAATAAAATAAAATCCCTTTTTTGACCAAAAAGAAATATTTTATTAATTACTCATTAAAAATACTTTTTCTTGTTTTTATTTATCTTTGGTTTTTTCTCCTTGATTTTATTTATTATTTTTTAATTCTTGTAACAGTAGTATTTATTTTCAACATTACATTTTCTCTCTTTTTCATCTTTCAATTCTTGCACCTTTACAAAAACCATCAACCCAACAGTTTTTTTTTTTTCATCTTCTGAAATTTGTAAGTTCCTTTGAATTTCAGAACAAATATTTTTTTTTCTCTAATATTTATGTATTTTATTTTTTCATTTTCTGGTGTGAGGGAACTGAACTAGTTGAGTTCTTGTTTCAGCTGAAAAATAATTTATAATTTATAATTATAATCTGAATTTTTAAATTTTTTTTTTTCAGATTTAGAAGAAGATTGGTGAAGTGTGGAATCACAGTGACAGGTCATGATCTTTGCATTCTGTAGAATATTCATTGCTTGATGTTGATATTCTTTTCCATAAATATTTTATTTTTTGTATTTATTGCAATATTTTTCCGTTAGTTTCAGCTTTATGTCTTTTAAAGTTCTGGAAAATGCTGGGTATGAAGCAGGTTATTTATTTTTCTGTTTTTGAAAAGCTTCTGGTGTTTTTAGATGAATTTTTATTTAATTGTGCTTCTGTCTGAGAAATATCTGGAGAAAATTAAATATTATTGGTTTCTCTTTCATTTTCCGTCACCAAATATTTTTACTCAAGTGGGTTTTTTTGTTTATAAATTTTTATTATTTTACTAATATATGTTATTTTGATTTTAAAGTCTTAATGGCTAATATATATTGTATCTTTTTTCATCTTCTGCTATGGGGTAAATTTATGTTCTTGTATTTTCAGAGATTAGATCATAGTAAAAATAAAATCAAAAATCAATTTTGATGGAATAAAAAATAACTGCATTTTATTTTTTGTTATTTACGATCTTCAATCTGAACCATATTTGTTGTTATTTTATTTTTCATCTGTTTTTATGTATAAATGAAGTTTCAATTAGATTTCTACTGATAAGTTTGATTTTTTTTTTTTTTTTTTTGCCTTCTTCCTCATTTGTGTGATCCTTTGATTGGTTTTTAGTCTGCTTTTATTACATGCTCAACAAGGTTTGACTTTGAAGGTATTGATGTGTTTGCTAAAATCTATAATGTTTGTAATGACATGTGCTTCTATACGTATCACCGACACTTTAAATTGAAGGCATGTTTGGTGTTTGACACGTGATCTGTGTCAAACAATGTCAAGTGTTCGACACATATCCTGTCTCCGACATAAGTTAGATGTTCGACATTCAATTTTCTTAAATTATTACTGGTGTCGACGTGTTAGTGTTGTGTCAGGTGTTTGTATCTGGACGAGTGCTTGTTGACCCCATTTTCTTTCTGATTGTTTTATACTTTCTTGGATTGTAGGTGTTGGTTTGATAATATATACTTGAGGGAGTGAACATTCAATATATGCATGGAAGGAAGAGAAGGTATCAATCCTGCGGTTACGGTGATAGCGCCAGAAGCTCCATCCGCATATCATGTCGCACCAAGGAATGAAGTTCCAGACCAAGTTCATAACCCTGAAGTAGCCACAGCTGCAGCAGCAGGAGGTTCTACTGCGGCTCCTGCTGCTGCTAATGTCGGTGTTTCCCCGGTGAGTGTTGGTTTGGATGGAACAGTTAAGAAGAAAAGGGGTAGACCAAGGAAATATGGGCCAGATGGGTCTGTCAACATGCCATTGTCACCGTTGCCTATCTCATCTTCAGCTCCGCCTTCTTCTAAAGACTTCTCATCCATGAAGCAAGTGAAACCACAGGGGATGGAATACAAGAGGGCGAAAAAATTTGTGATGGATCATCTAGGTAATTGTTGGTACTTTATACATTGATTTAATGCTCTTGTTGGTTGGTAAATATTATAGTTAATCAGATGACTTTCATTTTGTATGTAACCTTTTTCCTTTTGTTGATGTTTGAAGTGTATCTCTGTGTCTGGTATCAAAAATACTTTACTTCTCTTGCTTCATTGAGTTTGCATGCTATTTTACTTCTGAACCACTTTCCTTCAATCCACAACAAAAGCTCTCAAATTTGTTTTTATACAGCTTATTTATGACTTCTGTAAGAATTAATTAAATCTGTCCATATTTCTTTAATTGTACAACTTCATAGTGTGCTTGTTAATATTCCCCGAGTTTACAACTTTCTAGGTTAGTGCTAATGAATTACACATTCAATGTATTTATTGTACACCATTATAAATACAAGTTGCGTATATACAGAGAATTTACAGAAATTTCAACTTTATATATTTTATTGCTTACTTTCTGATTTTCAAATGAATTCAAAAACATCTTTTGTTTGTATTTCTGTAAGAATTAATTAATTCCGCTATTGGGTCAAGTTTAATTAATTCTTACAGAAATACAAACAAAAGATATTTTTGAATTCATTTGAAAATCAGAAAGTAAGCAATAAATTCTATAAAGTTGTAGTTTAAGTAAATTCTATGTATCTACGCAACTTGTATAATAATGGTGTACAATAAACACATTGAATGCATACTCCCTCCGCTACTGTTTCTATAAAGTTGTAGTTTAAGTCACCATTTCATGCTTAAGGTATGTCGTTGCTTATATTAATTTTAGTCAAAAACATAATTGCTCTACCCACAATACCCTCATTGTAATTTGTAAAGAATTACAATGAGGGTATTGTGGCTAAAACAATTATGTTTTTGACTGAAATTAATATAAGCAAATGCCGATACCTTAATAAGCGTGAAATGGTGACTTTTGTTTATAAACAGTAACGGAGGGAGTACACATTCAATGTATTTATTGTACACCGTTATAAATGCAAGTTGTGTAGATACAGAGAATTTACATAAATTACGACCTTTTGCAAATTACAATGAGGGTATTTTGGGTAAAGCAATTATGTTTTTTTACTGAAATTAATATAAGCAACGACATACCTTAATAAGTGTGAAATGGTGACTTTTGCTTTTAAACATTAACGGAGGGAGTACGCATTCAATGTATTTATTGTACACCAGTATAAATACAAGTTGCGTAGATACATAGAATTTACTTAAAGTACAACTTTATAGAATTTATTGCTTACTTTCTGATTTTCAAATGAATTCAGAAATATTTTTTGTTGGTACTTTTGCAGGTGAAATGAATGGACACTCTGATGGTACAAACTTTATGCCGCATTTCATCACTGTCAATGCCGGCGAGGTTTGTTTGAATGCACCATCCCCATCCTTTATTCTTACCTTCCTAAGCGTTATACAAATTGATGATACCATTACTTCCAAAGTTATAATGAATAATATTATCTTGCTATACTCTTTGGTTTATAGGATATTACAAATAAGGTGATATCATTTTCACAACAAGGGCCGCGAGCAATATGTGTCTTATCGGCTACTGGAGTGATTTCAAATGTGACTCTCCGTCATCCAGATTCTTCTGGGGGTACTTTGACCTATGAGGTGCGTCAGTAAATCATGACACTGACTTATTTTTATTTTATTCCATGCTTAAAAGCCTAAATTCATTTGAAGCTTCTGTTTAACACTTTGTTCTGTTTTATGTAAAGTATGGATCTAAGGTTTAGGTATTGCAATAATCATCGGATTGATAAATATTTATAATCAGGACTGAAAATTTGAAATATTATTAATTATGTTCTTTGTTTATATGAGAATGGTTTTATAAAAAAATTTTGTTCAGTAAATTAATCAAGAGGGTGAGAAGCATGGTTTTCAATGATTTTGTAAATTAACCAAGATGGTTTTATGAACATTTTTCTGTACAATTCTACTAATGTAGAGTCAGGAAATCAGCAGTGTTGGTAGTTGATATGTTATATGTTCAGTAGTCAATAGTGGCTGATAGCGGCGACGGACCGTTACGGTAATCGTCGTAGCGGTGCGGAACCAAACAGCGGCTGCTTCAGCTGGTATTTGATTTTAGTAGGAAATTTCCAAATTGACCCTATTTTGAAAACCTTTTTGAGGGCATTTTGGGGATTTGGTAAACCCTAACATTGTTTGATGGTTTCTCTGTTTTTTTTCTTTTTCTTCCTCTGTTGTATGGTTTCTCGGTTCTTTTTTTCTTCCTGTTTTCTTTTGTTTTATGGTTTATCTTGTTTTATGATTTATTTGTTTGTTCCTCTGTTTTTTGGTGTTTTGATTTATGAATGTTTTATGAGTTGATATTTAATTTTATAAGTTATTTTTTTTGAGAAATATACAAGTTTGTTTATACTTTAACAGTATTATTCATGTAATTTGTCCAAAAAATAATCAAATATCGGTGACCGCTATTTGTCACATCGCTATCCGGGATTGACTACTATTATATTGTTACTAGTAGTTGAAATGACTTTCACAAAAGTCTGGTTTTGCCATAGTCTGAGCTGATATTTGATGGTTATTTTCTTAAGTCCGCTATTGAGTTTGGAACTGTAGTTTTTCTGAATGTTGATGTATTGATATTGGTGCCACAATATCTTCTGTTTAATATTTCTTCTTCTAAATATGCTCTTGCAGGGTCGTTTTGAGATACTTTCCTTGTCTGGATCATTCATGCCTACTGATAATAACCAAGGAACAAGAAGCAGGGCAGGTGGAATGAGTGTCTCACTGGCAAGCCCTGATGGTCGCGTAGTAGGCGGCGGAGTTGCTGGTGTTCTTATAGCTGCCACTCCTGTGCAGGTAAACATCCTTTCACTCTTTACACGTAGGTCATGTTTAACAATGCACCAAGTTCACACGTACTCATGCTCGGAAAGTGAACCACCATTTTCCCTTAATATAGTTGCCAAACAAATAGGATTGGGAATTGAGAAGTGACTATTTTAACGTCCGTTTGCTTTGAGACAGTGTTTTCTATTTTTCATTTTCTGTTTTAACTTTTAATTACAAAATTGCTACATTATTTTCACTTTTCATCCCTTTTCCAAATATTTATTTGTTTCCTATACAAATCTTTGTAAACAGAAAGCAAAATGAAAACAATGCGACAGTTTTGTAATCAAAAGTGAAAGGCCAACAAAAATTGAAAATGTCTTCTCATACTAAATAGGCCCTAAACTTGCAATTCTATGTCTCAACAATTGCACTAGAGAGTGTTTTTGTGTAAGTAGGCCAAGTTAGCATGATTCCTATAAAGCACCGACACAGACTTGAACACCATACACGACACTGACACATGTAATAATTTGATAAAATGAAATAATTAAATTCAATCACATGTGTTGGTGCCAGACACACGTGTTGGATGTTCCTTCAATCTTAAGCATTGCATCTTCCTCAAAAGAAGGATCGCTTATATTTTTCTTGGTTTATATCAGGTGGTGGTGGGAAGCTTTCTGCCTAGCGGCCATCAAGATCAGAAAATAAAGAAACCTAAGTCTGATTATGCAACAGCCACATTTACTCAGGCCATTGCGGTATCTGCAGCACCTCCGCCACCCCAAACTAATAATGCTGAAAAAGAGGATGCCATGGGTGGCGGTGGACATGTACTGCAAAATTCTGGAACCCTTAACTCAAATTTCACTTCTCCTCCGCCCACCGCCTTTCGAAGGGAGAACTGGGTCAACATGCACTCTATCCCGGACACAAGAAAAGCGGCTACTGATATTAACATATCTTTGCCTGATAATTAAGTTGATTATCAACGTGCAAATTGTTTGTCCTGACAACATTTACAACTGAGATGTTTTGTTTTATGTTTACTGTGTTCTCTACTGTTATCTTAGATTGTTCCAAATCTGTTCTCTGGTATCTGTTACTATAGTCTATAGGATGTAGTTGACAGTGTTGTTAGTTGCAGCGAGATAGAGTATCTTTGATTTATCGGCTGGTTACTTAGGTAGATGCAGCACAATGCAATATTATGATGAGTAGGCTAATTTTGATGTAATGGTACCTTGGTCCTTGTTTGCCTATTTACTTAGGATTGAATTTGGTGAAGCATTTGCTTTTGATTTGGTGATGGTATAGGGTGCGTGTGTTTTAGCTTTAAAAAAAAAAAAAAATAGATTTTGTGTAAGAAAAATCTAGAGACTTTTTTTTTTTTTTTTGTTGAGATTTTAAAAAAATTCAAAGCTATTTGTGTTTGTCAACTATCCAAAAAAAGTGATTTAAATTATTTTTTAACTAGTTCATGTGTTACCTCTTTGTTTTTGAAAAAAATGGATTTTGGGAAAAGCTAATCCTAATAGCTTTTCATTTTAGAGTCAATAATTATGTTTTTTTGATAAATTAATTTTTCTAAAAATCCTAAACAAACACTTAAAAATGATAAAAGTGATTTTTTTTACACAAAATAGATTTTTTTTCCTAAAATAAATCTTAAACAAACACACCCTAAGGGTGATATATTTAGATTTGTTTGAGATTAATTAAATTTGATGCATTGTTGTTTGTGTTAAACGCTGCACTGTCAACAACCAGAAACTATAATATGTATGACTTTTAGCGTATATATGGTTAAAATCAAATATTTTTAATGATCAAATGATTATAATTTTTTCATAGTATAAAACAATTTTACATTTCGATGCATATCAATTATATAACTTGTTTAAAGGTTTTTGGATTAATAGTGCATTTGATCATGATGAAGTATTTTTTTCAGGTCCTTGGTATAATGTTTTTATAATTGTATTTAGAAATGATTTTGATTATTTTTAGAGTGAGGGTTTGGTAGTTTTATTTGAGTGATAAATCCTTTCTGGCAACATGCTGCATTTGCTACATGCTAATTGTAAATAAAATAAAAAAAAAACCATCAAGTGGCCATTATAGAGTTTTCCTGGTTTGGATATACTAACATTTCAAAATTTGTTCCATTGACATAATTTTGGCATTGTCTCTTAGAAGCTTTTTAGGATCCAGAAATTATATTAAGAATATTAAGAAACTCTATTACATTGATTAACATATGAATTATCAACTAAAGAGTTTAGTGGAAGGGATTAAACTCTTTCTTACATTGTTCTTTCAACAAAAATAAAAACTCTTATATTGTGAATTTGTGATGAAAATTTAGATCGAATGTTAGATAAGAGACATAATTACGTTTAGTCACTTTATTGCTCGGCAATACTTTGAATATGATTATTTCTATTAGAAGAGGAACCTATGAGAAAAAAGAAGGATAAATCCAACCCAAACAAGATTTATTTTGTATAGATTTATGTCATAGTAATTTAAAATACTTAGACATCTTGCGCATCAATTATTTGCACTAGATGTTAGATAATTATTTGGTTATTAATATTATAATTATTAGATTAGATAGCTTATTATTCAGTTTGTATGCTTTTAGTTAGTTTTTACCTGTTTTTCCTATTTACCCTTGTGTTATATAAAAGGGTAAATCTATTTATTTGTAGATATATGTGAGAAAAATAAAAAAGGCATATCAGTCAGTATATCATTTTTCTCTCTTTTCTCGTTTCCCTAGATGAACATTCTTCACCTTTCATCCATCTTCATCAATTTTCACACTAGAGCATATTCTTATGAGGGGAATAAAGATCCGCACAAAAGCCATTATTAGCTCTTCTACAAAATTTAGCAATCCTTGCGCATCTGAATAAACATGTTTCTAATCACATGTGGAATCAAGGAAAATATGGAACGATTTTCAAAAAATAAAATACAAAATACAGTTATTTACAGAATAATTTTTCAAAAAACAGGGTAGCACAAAATTTGAGACTGGTTCAGCAGAAACTAGTAGCACAAGAATGTACTATGTAGTTAGAGATGATTTATATAACTTAAATGAGATACACCAGTTGGGTAATCACCACTTTCTTTAAATTACAGTAAAACAAATGAAACCACAATTATAAATTACATCAATGCAATTTACATTGATGTAATTTATCTCATTTGCAAATGATATGTTTTTAATTAACAATAAGGAAATGCATAGTAGCTTACGTCTGAAGAAGCTCCTCTAAATCGACGATATAGGGGATCAGTTCATGTTTGGAAGTAACTTGGCAAGGAAAACAAACACAGATAAAATTGTAAATGTGTTTGGAGTTAAAATGCTGTAACATGCAGAAATTTGATATGTATTGACATAAATTGGAGTTCAGGTGGAAGCTCAAATTACTTCCTTTTCTTGGAACAAACATGAAACCACCATTTTTAGTTTCTTGCCCCAATGGTTTTTAAATTTGACCCCAATAGCTACAAAAGCTGTGCAATCCGATGAAATTAGAATGTATCAACTTTTTATTACATTTGTCAACAATGAGTTCTCATTTCTTTCCCTTCAGATTGATTACAGAAAGCTCTTGTTCAACATATTCTCCTGCACACATTGGAGGGTATTTTTTTGCTAGTGGTGATTCGGCAAAACGTCCCAAGGGCTTCAAAACCGCATCTGATGCTATGTGCGCAAATAACTACATGTTACAGATAAAAGTTACCAATTAGTATAACAGTCGACAGAACTAAAAGGTCAATTTTATACAGCTATTTTTCCTAGTAGAACAAACGACCAGCTTTTCGTGAGCACTCACCGTTGACGAGACTCTCCATAAGCTTCTTTTTTGCTCTTTAGCTGCATTGATTGCATCAATGGTCCTGTTTGTCGCAACTACTTCGTGCATGCCAGCTATGCAGTCTCCTCCCGTTAACCACTCTATCTGCATTTTAAAACAAAAAGAAAACACACAAAAGGAGTTAGTGATAATGAGAGTAAATCGCATTTATCCTAGAGAGCTGTCAAATATGTAGACTTGCAGTTTCAATTCTCATAGGCATGATATTGAAATCAAACCAGTGGTGGATAAAAATTATAAACTAAAAAAATATAATGCTAATTAAAAAATTATAAACTAAAACCAGATGGAAGATATGAAGACAAGAATCAGGTATATATATGTTTCAAACTGCAATGACAGCTTTAAAATGCTTTAGATACAATATCTTCAAACATAGGTTATTTCAAATTACCTGCTTTCCTGTCTGAATAAGAAGACAACCTACTGGAACCTTCACTTCAACTTTTTGTCCGTTTCTTAACCAGATGTTCAATCCAGGAAATCTACTTCTACCATGAATTGTTAGAAAGTTAAGATCATAGTGATATCCTGCAAAAACAGTTCCTACTTGACCATATTTTTCAAGGTCACTCCCTGTTGGAGCTAGCAGATGCGGGCCCTAGTACACAAAATAATGCACCATACAATCAGTAGAAAACAAAGGTAAAAATATCAAGGGCTGTGAAAGTAAGAATATGATCAAGCTGTCATTCAATTTTTAAAGTTGCGAAATGCAGCACATGTGACAAGTAGAGAATATTAACACCTAATAGAAATTGGCAAAAGGGGGCTTCTTAAAGTAAAATTGTTCCCTATGGACAAGCATAAATAAATGTAAAAGTAAAGAATAGGGTATAGCCAATTTGATGATTATTCTATTGACAAAATAAGTTTAGCATCAAAGTGAAGTACTCTCTGTTATTGAAGTAAGAAAAGTGGCACCCAATGCTCGAGGGTCCCAACTTGTGGAGTATAGGAAAGACCAACAATTTTTAAATGGTGGAAGACGAAAAGAAAGTAAATGAAAGACAGAGACTTGTTAATTTTGAACTGGCCAAGAGTTGAAAAAGTAATTAAAGAACTTGTGCTTTCCTTTACTGAAGAGATTTCTGCAGTATATCTATTCTAACAAGTAAACCATTCTGGTCATAAAAATGCACGAGGGTCACTCCTGTTGGCTACAAATATAATGTTAAACAGTGGAACTATCATACAATTAAGAATAAAATCAAAGTAACTGCCACAAAAACTGGGGAAACTTTGCTTCCATGTTGAAAAAGGGTAAAAGTAAATGCATATGCTTTACTATGAATGATGTCCAAAATCTTTTGTTTTAATATATCTCAAAGTGATCATTCATCAGATAGTTAATCAACTAAGAGATGTAAATGCATATGTTTTAATCAACTAACTGATGTGCTCGCTCACCAGCTTCATAAGAGACGTGAATGCGTCTTTTGGAAGACCAAACCCAATAGCTGCCATTTCAGCAACCACCTATGTAAGAAATATGCACAATTAGATAACATACATTTCAAATAACATTATGAAATAACAATCAATTATATGACTTACTTCAATTGCTGCTGTCATTTTGTATCCCCAGGAATCCATAGTTTCTTTCCATTCTGGAAAACCTTCGGGAATTACTGGCTCTGCATTGAGTTCCTGCAAAATAACAATAGCAATAAATAAAACATACTATTAACAGAACATCAGGAAGAATAAATATTACTCCATTAGCAAAAAATAGTAATGCTAGCAAAAATCTCTATTTTGGATTTAAATTCCCTGCATTTGGAAATCCTAAAATTCCGGTATTAGTGCTTTTTGGACCATCTGACTGAACAGTTCACATTTCAAGCAAGTAATTTCTATTTGATTAACCCTCTCTTGCAACCCTCATTGTTTTGGTGACACAAGCATTGTGGGACACAAGTAATTTCTATCACAACGATTGTCGGTGGCTAAAACATGATGTGAGAAATCACAATGATTGTTGGTGACTAAACTAGCATACACATATGGTGTAGATAACTTTTTAAGTAACATCTAATGGAATTACTCTATTTCTCTATGTTATACAAATTTTTTGAAATGCAATTACAAAAGTGAAAAGATATAGCAAAATATTGAACTTTAATCGGATTTTCATTGAGCAGGTAAACAGATTACAGAAAAGGAAAAACGAAGAACAATAAAAGAACACCTGAAATTTAGTATTAGAGGGGCGATCACCAATCCTCCAAAAATATCTCCATTTAAGATCAGCACCAACAGGAACATGAGGTCGATGTTCTTCAGGCATTTCTTTCACTTTCTCTTGCATTTCTTCATCCACCAAACTTCTCGGTACTTCCACTCTCTCCGGCGTAACCCCAACCTACATCAACAATTCATCATCATCATTCATTCTCATCATACAATAATAATTTCTAATACTCAATTCATATACACCAATTTATTACTAATTTAGTATACCAGTTAAAATTCAGAGCAAAGTCATGAATGGACTAACCCAACATAGAAATTACTAGGATCATTGAAATTAATTAAACTATAATTTGATATACATTATACAGTAATTAAACTCTAATTTCAATTTAAACTAGTAAATAAGTGAAACGATTAATGAACCTGGTAATGCAAATGAGGTCTCTCTTGACGAATCTTGAACTCATGAGGAGCTGAGAAGTAGTTTTCCATCATATCAATGAAACGATCATTATCTTCGACAGTGCATCGCGGATCTTTTACAAGAAGTGCTCCAGTTTCACTTAAGGTGCGGCTGACATCGGCGCATAGGGATTGAAGGCGTGGATCGCGGTCGTTTGAAACGGCGGAGAGGTATGAAGATAGATCTATCACTGGTAGTTCCATTGTTAGTGATGGATGGCGGGAGAATGAGTGAAGTGAAGGAAGGGTTTTTTGGGTAATATGGATCGGTTTTATAATATGGTGAGACGCACGCACACGCATGATAAAGTGCATTTAATATAGCAAACGTGTGTGTGAGGATGATGAGTTACAGCTCATTGTCGTTACGGAACCAATTTAATTTCACTTTATCTTCTCGTTACGTTTTCATCCTCTCCTTACTTACTTAGTAGGGAAAAAAAGATAGACCTTTGAGCTCGAATACTCTTATCGTATATGTATAAGATACCGATACTCCATCAATATTTTCGAATATAAATATTGGAAGAAGTATTGGAATAACTTTTTAATTTTGAATAATTATTTTATACAGCTGCTAACATGTGTTAAAAAAAAAAAATTATCTTAAAAATTATGCATTAATCTTATTATATTTTATGTTAAATATGTTTTTGGTCCTTATAAATATATCAACTTTTTATTTTGGTTTTTCAAAATTTTTTCTTTAACTAGATCACATGCGCGTTTAACCGAACGGAAACACCACCCTAAGATGATATGGTTGTCCATTTGATCTCTAACCGTCTTCCGCAACTCACACCAATTTTCATGGAAACAGTTTCAACTAGCTCGTATATATAATCGTGGCACCAGTGTCACGTTTAGGTACGATCTTATAATTCAGACTTTACTCTCTCCCTCTCTCTTACACACACACAAGTATGGACTAACTTGAGTGTTAGAGCACGTGTCTGTTTAACAAGCCCCACAATCCACTATGTGAGTTCATTGCAACAAGAGCGTCATCATTAACTTTGTTCACGGACAAATCATAGTTCATCCCTTATTTTTTTTTTTTAAAGATAGTTAATCCCTTATTAAAAAATTTAAACTTGTTCAAGAGAAATTTTTATAAATTCAAAACAAATACATATAAATTTACTTAAAAGCAAAAATCACATCACACAATATTTGAGAGAGCGAAACTTATTGAATTTTTTTAAAGAAACTATGAACAAAATTTAAAATATTTATAGGATTAAATTTTTCTTTTTTCAGGGGCATATGGTTTGATAACTTATTGTAATCTACATAGATGGGTCCTGTAATAAATGAAACACTTTTAGTCAAATGAAAATCGTATAAACAAACCAATGGCGTAAATTCAACCGACTAAAGTCTCCCCCAAAAACCCAACCTCCGCTGGGGTTTTAGCTGTGGCGCCTGCTGCAGGTATGTTATGCTATGATTCCTCTGTTTTTAGTTTCTCTGACCAATTTAATTCTTCACTAGCTTATGTTAATTATATAGTTCACTGTTAAATTCAATCATTCATATTTGTTCATTTGTATGATACATTTGCATTTCATAACTAAGCAATTATGCTCAAGTGGTTAATGAACTCCACCAAAAGACGAACCGCTCGGGAGAACCCTAGTTTGATTCCTGGGTGGATTTTTTTTTTTGTTTTTGTTTAAAACTTTACTTACCTCCTGACCGAACACAGGATTACTAGGGCCCTTTCCCTCGGAGCTGGAGGGTCAACATATTTTTTTTTGTTGCATTTCCTTGTAATTTGAAACTTTGGATTTGGATGGTTGAGTTTTCTTTGAGGAATACATTAGCTACCTTCTACAATTAAACGAAGAAAAATAAAAGGAAGAAGAAAATAACTGTTACTGCAAAGTAGACGAATTTTTTAGCTTATCATTATTTGTGTCCCTTGCACCTTTTTGCAGTTTGATTTTGATAGTACCACTCTGCCTGAATAATCTGTGGCACCCCCACGTTTTCTCCAATCCGACCCGAATAGATTTGTTTTACAAACGACTAGGAAGATGGAGCAGTGGAAGGATTTCAATCTTTCAAAGCAAGAGTTACAAAAAGGCCTCATTATCGAAGAATCTGAAGTATGCGAAGACGACGTATTCGATCGTACCCTAGCCGTCAAACTCTGGACAAACAGCACCTATAATGCAAAAGCGTTCAAGCAAACTACAATTCAATATTCATGGAAGTTGAAGAATCCTGTTGAAGTTGAAGACCTAGACAAAAACCTTTATCTCTTTAGGTTTTCAACAAAGAAAGACGCAGAGAATGTGTTGAAGAATGGACCATGGAGTTTCAAAAATAATGTTATCATTCTTCAGAAAATCACTGGCAAAGAACAGCCTGTAGAGTTGGATAATATGCATAAGATGTCGTTTTGGGTTAGGATCTATGAGTTGCCATTTAAATTGCGTTCGGATTCGATCGCGAAAAAGATTGGAGATGTTATTGGGGTTTATGAAGAAACTGATCAACAAGATGTTTACAGAATGGGGAGGTTTCTTCGGATTAAAGTATTGTTGGATTTGAAAAAGCCGTTGATGAGAGGGACCGTGGTTTGTTATCAGAGGAAGAATCTTCGAGTTTTCTTTGAGTATGAGAGACTTCCTGCATTTTGTTTTAAATGTGGGAGGTTAGGTCACCAAATGAATAAGTGTGATTTAAATGTAGATGAAGAAAAGGAGGGTTGTGAGGAAGTATTTTTTTTGACTCAAGGTTGTGAGGAAGTGGCCGAGGAAAAGGAATACCCATTTGGGCCGTGGTTGCGGGCAACTACCAAACCGAAAATTACCTATGATGAGAAGAAGGATAGTAGTTCTAGTAGTTGTAGTAAATCCCTCTTTCCCTGCACAAGCAGTAGCAAAGTTGAAGAATCAGATCCGAGAAAAGGGGACGATGTGGAAATGGAACAAAACAAAGGCCTCATTGTTGATGAAGCAGAAGCGTATAAAGATGAGTTATTCCGTCGTACCCTAGCCGGCAAGCTCTGGACCAACAACACCTATAATGTAAAAGCCTTCATGCAAACTACAATCCAATATTCATGGAGGTTGAAAAATCCAGTTGAAGTTGAAGACCTAGACAAAAACCTCTACCTTTTTAGGTTTTCAACAAAGAAAGATGTTGATAATGTGTTGAAGAATGGACCGTGGAGCTTCAAAAATAAAGTTATCATTCTTCAGAAAATCACGGGCGAAGAACAGCCTGCAGAGTTGGATATGCTCAAAAAAGTCTCGTTTTGGGTAAGGATTTATGAACTGCCATTGAAATTGCGTTCAGATTCGATTGCGAAAAAGATTGGAGACTTAATTGGAGTACATGAAGAAACGGATCAGCGTGACGTTTACAGAATGGGGAGGTTTCTTCGGATCAGGGTTTTACTGGATTTGAATAGGCCTTTGATGAGAGGTACTATGATTCGATACCAAGAGAGGAACCTTCAAGTTTTCTTTAAATATGAGAGACTTCCTACATTTTGCTTTAAATGTGGAAGGATAGGTCACCAAATAATGGAGTGTGATGAAAATATAGAAGAAAAAGAGAGTTGTGAGGAGGTTGAGGAAAAGGAACACTCATTTGGGCCATGGCTAAAGGCATCTCCGCTACCGAAAATTACTTATGGGCAGAAGAAGGATAATAGTTCTAGCAGCTGTAGAAAATCCCTCTTTGCCTGCACAAGTAGTAGCGAAGTTGAAGAAACGGAACCGACAAGAGACAAAGAAACGGAAGTGGAACAGAACAAAGGTGAGGCTAAAGGCAAAGAACCTTGGCTGGACTCTGAAGAAAGGGAGAAGGAGGTAACCAACAAAGAAGCGGAAAGGATGGTTGAGTCCTTGGAAACATTAACCCTCTCAATAAACATGACTGTGGGGGAAGACAAAGACCCTGGAAGCTAGAAGAAAAAATGTTTTTTTTTTTTCAATATTTTTTTTTATGGTAATTAGATAAATTTTTAAAGAATAGAAGAAAAAAGGTCTTGATGAGAAATTATTGTCTGATTTTGAGTTTGTTGATCAGTTTATCTGTTAGTCTATTTTGTTCAGCGAGATTGAATTATTTCTGTGAGCTGTGGTTCTTGTGTTGATTTGCTTTTAATAGTTTTTATTTGTTAATTGTAGGTTAATAGTTCTTGTTGTGGATTCACTTCTTTAATACTTCCCCATAGGATATACAATTCGTACAAATATAAATAGTTGATAGTCCTTGTGAGTGTGTGTACTGTGTTATATGCAGTCTATGTTCTGAAACAATTGGGTGGGTTTTTCACATTGCAAGGCTATTGAACCACTTTCTTGGTAAGCATTGGCAGTGTTCACGCGTTCTTGTCTTTTTTTGCAAACTGATATTTGTTGTCTAGGAGGATATCTTGTCTTATATAGTTAGCAATGTCTTATGTATTTTCTCATTATATGTTGTCAGGAAATTATTAGTCAAGTATGAATTTGATACAAACTTTTATAGTTTTCACACCAGAGGTCCCCCGACTCTCATATATAGTATGAAACAATGGAATTTGATTATTCATCGGTAGCAAATGAAGTTATGAACTGAAAATAGAAAAGACGAATGGAGTAGCATTTCTAGGACTTGCAAGTTGCAATCTCTCTACTACTAAAAATCTCAAATCACTCAATACATTCTTATAAACCACTTACCCGTAGCAGACACTTTCATGTTCAGTCTCTCTTGCATGTGCCACTTAAACATTCTTGCATATGTTGTTCTTCCTAGCATTTACTTGGGAAATAAGGGTCTAACATATTACAATTTGTTGAATTGCAGTTACGGGACTCTGAAAGGATATGACCAGTTACTTAATCTGGTCCTCGACGAAGCTGTTGAGTTTTTGACAGGTAAATATTACATGGTTGATAGTACCATCGCCTTGTTTTTACATTTAGTAATTCAATAAGCCAATCACATATATTTTGACATTTATGAATTCTGGGTCGTTATAGTGCCCACGAAAGCATCTTTCCCATAACATATTGAAATAATATGGTTTGTCTGACATGAATGTTTGTGCCTTTTTAAAGAAAAAACAGGTCTTTTAATTTTAAAAATGGTTAAAAGAATTATATCATAATTAAATAAACTTTTCAAAGAGTAGAAGAAGAAAAAAAAAAAAAAGCAGTGGTAGTTCTTCTCTCAGAAGCTAGAAAAATAGCTTTTGCACAAAAGCTTGTCATAAATGTTCTTCTCTCAGAGTTGACATTTTATTTTTAAGGGAACTTCGGCAAATTCTGGGAGTGAAAGCCTGAATTAATAATAAATTAAAAGTAGCACGCTTTAACATAATTTTTCAATTGAAATTGCCCACATTGATACCAATTTATCTCTTTGTTATTCGTTATCTTTTCTGATTTGTTTTGGCAATGTGTAAAATGTCATCATCTTTATGATTGCCTGTTTGAAAGGTCAGTCAGTCATGCAACATGAACAAAGGAGACATGGTGCACCTTTCTGTGTAATTGGATTTAATGAATAATTTGCTATTACCAATGTAAATCCTCAAATATTTTTCATGCTCGCTTACATGCTAAACCTTTCATGTCAAAGGTACAGAGCTCGTTAATTTTGATGTGCTACCGTTGTCCCTCTTTATGAACACCCTTTTGCACTCACAAAAGCATGCTTATGAAAAGAGGGCAGATGTAGTAATTTGATAGCGTCGAATAATTTGATAGAGTTGTCATACAATTTTGTGAAGTCATCCTTGAAAACTACGTTTTGTTTGCATACTCATACTTATTTTCTTGAAATAGTCCTTGAGAAGGAAATTAATAGTTCCCCTCTTCAAAGTAACTATTTAGTTTCTAGAAAATATAATTAAATAGTTAAACGTCTTATTAACATAAGAACATCTTTACTTGCTTTCAAAAAAACAATAACATCCTCACCTATACTTTTATAGTATCTCCCATTTCAGTTCCTAACCAAAATCCATGTATTTTAATTTTCTGCTGCAGATCCTGATGAACCACTGTAAACTAACAGATCAGACCAAAAGTCTTGACTTAATTGAATACTTCTTTTTTTCCCATCTAATCTGTTCTAAATCATAAATTTCCGGAGCATCAAATGCTAAAATTTAACTTGCATGGATAAATGTCTGTAATTGTTTTCCAGTGTCAATTTCTTATGAACAAAACTTTTGGAAATGGGAATGTAATTTGTCACACTGATGTTTTTTTTCTTTCTAATTGAACTAGTTAGCTTGTCATGACTTGAGTCAGATGAATAGATGAGGAACTAATGGAAAGTTTTTGTTTACATGCAAATCTTTTTCAGGAAGCAAAACTCTTGAAGTTAGAAGCTGACTTTATTGTTGCCGTACTCTATTTTTGTTTTGTTGTACAAATAGGGGGAAACTGTTGATGCTATATGTTTCCCTCTATTTTCATCCCTTTACAAAATGTCTTTTAAGGGTGATGATAGTTTATTTTTGTAATAGTTCGACATGGTTAATGTTTCTTGAGAGTGAAAAACATTTTCCTTCTTTACATGTTAGCTAAATTTGAAATTTACATCAAATTTGCAAATGCAACATCATGTATGTATTGCAAAAGCATTTCTTGCAGGTTACACGACCAAAACAAATATATGAAATATTACTTTCTTTTCACTATACGGTCTAAATTTTGGTATTAACTCTTGAAAGTCTCGAATCGTTTAAGTTAGCAATAATCATTGTGATTTGCTTGGTATTAACACTTCCCTTAGATGACAATGTGATTTCCTGTGTGCTCTTAAAACTTTTGTTGCCATTGTTACAGGGAACAAAATTTTGTTTTAGGAAGTTTAAATTTGCCGATAACAAAAAAACAAACTTTGTATATTAAAAAAACTTGAATTTTCAAATAAATATCATTTATTAGTTTTATTGAAATTGAGAATAGGGATGTAAATGAATCATTGTGATATCCATATCCGTTCCATTAGATAAATATGAAATACGTACCCTATCTATATTCGTGTGGATATCCGTTTAGCAGGTAATCCGTGGATTTTGAGGTATCCGTGGGTTTATACAGATATCGAAAGATAACATTTATAATTTTTTTTTTAAAAGATTTGTTTATTTTTTTTTAGCTAAAATTTAGAAACAAAGGTTCATCATATGCATTTTCTTTTCTTTTTAGCAAAACATAATATCCATACATTAGAACAACAACAAAGATCATTGACTTAACAAAAACATAAATAAAGTCTCATACATTTAATAAAAATAAAGTTATTTGATTTAACAAAAGCTTAAGTAAAACTCATCCTATTCAACAAAAACAAAGCTTATTTCAACAATCGCAACCACTTTCACCTTCCTTTTAAAGGAGCGTAATAACTAATAATATTCACAATACCGACGATTTTTGCTTAGGAAATTGAAAGAGAGTTTACGAAGATACAATCTAATCCAAGTGCACATACTAGCACTAGATTTAAAACAAGGTGACAACTAGAGTACCCATGGAAGAATGATGGATAATTTACCCCAACCAATACACATTAGCCACATAAACACATTTTTAAGTGGTATCCATGAACTATCTTGACCCCACCAACAAATTGCTCATTTTCATTGGTTGGTGGGTAAATTACCCACCTTTCTTCAAATGTAATCTAAAAAAAACCTTAAAACAAGCAGACGCCGATATTGCTACCAGACAAAACAATGCATGAAATTAAACATGAAACCACTCTCAAAGAATTGGTAAATTACGATCATGCTATTACTATAGCTCCATGCTGCACCACGATATCATCCATAAGGTTAATAAAAATCATCAACTTCATCATCACCAACATAACCGTCGTCGTCTCCATGTTGCACCAGCAGCACCATGATAAGGAAGTTATGATAATCATCATCATCGTTGTCATCGTGGTCATCATTATCATCGTTGTTTAGTACATATTCCACTACATTCTTCTTAATCATATCATAAGTTGAGTCTGAACTATCCAAATCATCTTCAATATCTATATTGCTTTCAGGTGCATCATACACAATTAAACTTTCCTCATCAGGCAAATTTAGACCGGGGATAGAAGTTGAACAATCTTCCAAGCTAGTATCTGTCCAACGAGGGATGAACAAGATTTCATCCTCCTCATCATAAGGTGATGGTAGGAGCTCAATTTTTTCAAACACCCTGTTCAAGAAACATTGTACAAATTAATTAGCTGCATAATATACATGAATCTCTTAAAAAAAACACACCAAAGAAGAGAGGTTTTTGTTACCAAGGCATTGGCCAAAGAGAGAAGAAACTTTATAGTGTATGAAATTCTTTAACTTCTGCAACACCAAATTAAAAGAACTTTGATTTATATTATTGATACAATTTATACAAGACACTATATATATAATGGATTACTTATAGTTTCTATAGGAAAAAATTGAAGAAGCACCAAGTCAACTTTTGTTACATATATGTGTAGTGTATATCCTCACCAAATAAGATAATCCTTGGTCATTTAAAATTAGGCGGAAAATTAGTGAAACAGTTTATAAAATATAAAAAGACAATCATGTATTTAGTTTCTCAAAAATAACGAAATAATAACAAACCCTAGTCAGAAAACAAACTAATTAAAAACAAAAGCTATTAGAAAAAGATAACAAACTAAAAACAAAACCCATTAAATCATGCCGTAAATCAAAACAGTTTATTTATATGGATGGAGAAGATGATATTGATTTTTTTTAGAGGAATTGAAGATGATAATGATTTTTGACACACTAAACATATTTTTTGGTGGTGGCCGAGGTTTGAACCTCGTACCTTGCATATATTATGCATTGTCCATACCAACTGAGTTAAGCTCACGAGGACTGACACATTAAACATATAATAGGCTTAAAGCTAAATCAAAATGTTTTAAGGAGATAAATGTCACTCACTCTCAAGTAATATGGGAAAAATATAATCAGTCTAATGGACTAATAAGTAATAGGAAAATGCTATTTATCTAGAAAAATAGCATCAAGAATCTTAACACTCCTTGTTTTTTTTTTTGAAGAATAATACTCCTTGTTGTTTATGAGATATTATAGTTCTTTCCTATTAAGTTATCAATTACTAATACGATTTGTGAAATTAATCTTTGCAATTCATTATCCTTGTGCATTACATCTTGGTTTTGTACTTTTGCAGCAAAAATTCCTTTGATGGAGATGTTCTCATGCTATTTAGTGGAATTTGTATATGATAAAATAGTTCGGGTATAAAATTTATTAAACAATCTAAAAAAAGTTTATAAAGATTTTTTTTTTTTTTGGTTTTTGCACCGGTTTCCGACCCACTAAAGGGGGACGACTAATCCGGCTCGTGCATAGAGGCATGCACATTGGCCAAACGTTGTTCCCCCTGAGTATAAAAAAAGTTTATAAAGAATTTCTTTCTTTTTTTTATTACAAAGAATTTCTACAAACTCTTCCTACTGTGAAGTATACTTACTTCCATAAATGATGAACGTGATGATTAGGTTCATAAACAAAGTAAACATGGTTAAACCTAAAGATGAATTGAAAAAAACTTACCTTAGTGCTCTCTGAATGTCAACTACACTCTTTTTTATTTGACTCCTGAGTGTTTTGAATGCTTTACTTTAATCGATTAAAATCCTACTTATAGATTAATTGTATTTTTTCTTTTTGTAACAACTTGTCAAAAACAAAAATAAAATCTTTTTGTAACAACTTTAAGATGAGTTTATTTATTTTTTCCTCATATAACATGATTTTTTTTTTTTCCTTTCCGAAAGATTAAAATGAGTTTATCTTTTTTCTTTTTAGAGAAATAAAATGAGTTTATCTTTTTTTTGAAGGTAAAAAAAAAAAAAGATAAACTCATTTTAATCGAAAGATAAAATGAGTTTATCTATTTACCCATTTTCATTTTTGTTATATATTTTAAGATTTAAAAGATCAGCTATAATCTGTTTTTTTTTTACCGGATTCATTTAAAATGAATTTCGTATTTTCAGTTTATTTTATTATTTTAAGATTTATATATTTTTATTTTGTTTTTGGATTCATTTCACTTTTAATTCTCTTATTTTAAAAAAAAGTAATCTTCTATTTTAAAAATCAATATTTTGGTCCACCTATTTAACTATTTTTGAACTTCCATAACTTATCTTATTTTTGGGTCATTTTTTATGTTTGATAGATTCATTTATGATGTAGTAGTATTTATTAGGCCACACTCAATATTTATGTTAGAAAAAAAAATGTTAATATGCGTTGTCACGTCATAAATTAATAAGTCACAACATCAAAATATATATGGGAAACCAAGTTGCTTGGGCTTCAGTGGTAAGGAGCTCCTTCCAAAGATGTGTCCGGAAAATACCGGGTTCGATTCTCAGAAGGAACAACGCTTGGACAGTGCGCATACCTCTACGCACGAGTCGGATCGGAAACCGTTGCGAAAGCCAAAATATATATATATATATATATATATATATATGGGAGACTAAAAGTCCAACATATCTTACAGAGGTGCAAAACAAATTAAAATAGGCCGACCAAAACTAAATTTTTAAAAAAGTGTGGGACCAAAAGTTCATTTAAACTTTTGTTTAAATTATCTTAAAACTTGTAAAATTAAGTATAACTTTATCTAATTTAGTATTGAAAAACGTAATTTGAAAACACTCTATGTTCTCTCTTCTCAAAATGTCATTCGTCGTCGAAGTACCAACATTTCCCCCTCCATATTACATGCTCCTCCATCATGGTTTTTTATGGGTTTCATGTAGGTTTCTATCGGTTTTGTCTGGTTTGGTGTTGTGGTCGTGTTTTTGTTTTAAATCAGAGCTATTGGTGGTGCTTGAGGCAGCTTAGTTGTTTCTCCGATGGGTTGTAAGATTGGTGTTGCTCAAATGGTTTTTGGCCTATATTATGGTTTCAAAAAGATTTGTTGTTGTTGCTACAAGCATAGATCTATTGAGATATGCACGTTTCTAAATTTAAGGTTTGTCTCATTTGAGTCAGTGCCAACTAAATACATGTACCAATCCCTATGATAGATTTTGAATTGGTTTGATATCCTCATCATTCTATATGTTTGATGTTGGATTTTTTGGTTCGAAAAAGTCATTTTTCTTGTTATTATTGCATGAAGTTGTTGGTTTTTGGACCCGCTCTGTCTTGAGGTTAGTTCATTCATCATCCTATTCACCATTCACCATTCACTTTGTGTGGACTTATTCAATTCAGTTTTATGCAAGGTAATTAAAATCGGATTGGATCGACCGGTTGGACTGGGAATCAGACCTATGTATGGTCTGATTAGTCCATAAAACCGTGTGGATTCAGAACTGAAATCTAAACCGTGAAGCCGGTAAAAAAAGTGGAGCAAACCGGGAAAACCAACGGTTTTGGAGTTTATCCAGGTTAGACCGTCTTCACATTTATTAAGAAAAAAATACAATCGAACCCCCACACTGTGTTCGCGGGTAACACCAAAAGTGTTTTTGTTATTTCTCATTCAAAGCTTTCAAAGAAATCATCATTGTTAGAAATAAAGCTTGAAACAAGACATGTAAGAGAAGGGGAGAAGGTGCAAATCATCAACAAGAGAATGGGTTTTGTGTGCTTCTTGGAAGAGAGAGAACATGAACTAGAAAGAAAAGACAGAACTTTTAATTTAATCAGTACAATGAAGACTTAATACATGCTTTGGTCCCTTAACTTATTTTTAGATTTCATTTTCGTCCCCTAATTAAAAAACGTCTCAAATTGGTCCCTTATGTATTCTACCGTTATCTATTTTGGTCCTCACAGTTAGTTGTTTGATTCTTAATATTTGTAATATGATCATAACTGTTCGATTGCAGATCCATAGTATGTTACAGTGGACCACCTGTATCCAATTTTTTCTTCCTATTCTTCTTCTTCTCCTTCCAAGTTCTTCCTCTGGTTATCAAACTTCAAACCCATTTCAATTTCTTCCTCCTTACAACAACCAACAACACACAATTAATACAAATAAATCACCATAAACACCTAATTTTTCTTCTTTTTCTTCATCTTTTTCCCCCTTCTTCAACATCATGCTCAAGAACAAAAATCCAACACCCCATAAACTGAACACAAACGAAAGCATATACAACCTAATCATAAATCTAAGATAAATCAGACCTGAAAATCGAAATCGAAAACTGAACAGAAGCAGAAAATCGAAGACGAAACTTGTATCAACGTCCATTATGCTATTAACTGTAACGTCCTAGTTATTATTTTATTATGTGGAGTATATATATATTATTATATATGATGTTTGATGATTTATGTGGAGTATATATATGCATATGTTTATATATATGTGATTTTTGGATGTTTTATGTGGTACATTATTTTATTATATGGTTTATTTAATAATAATTAGAATAAGTATGAAATAATAATTATTTTGGTGTTTGGGGGAATTAATTGGAGTTAGTAGAAATTATGAGGAGTTAAGTGTAAATAGAAGGGAGTTACATTAAGTGGGAAGTTAATACAGAGAAGTTAGAAAAACAGTTTCACGTAGAACCAGTTTTGGGAGGAAGCAAGAGAGAACCAAGGAAGAACCTAGAGTTGATTATTGTTGTGCATTTCTTTCTGCAATTCTAAGGTAAGGGTGGGATTTACTTCAAGAATGTAGTTATTGAATTCTGATTTTGTGTTTAACAGAGTTTTGGTGAGAATTTGGGAAATTGGGTTTTTATGATAAAATGATGATTTTGAAGTTGTAAGCATGATTTTGGGGTTAGAATTAGTTTCTGGTTGCATAGAACACTTAATTATGTATCTGTAAACTGATTTGGGGAGTGATTGGAAGAAAAATGGGATTTTTGGGTAAAACCAGTTTTCTGCCCGTACAGAAGTTCATCGCTCGCCTCGCGAGTAGCCCAGATTAAAACTTGATTTTTGAAAAGTTGTTATAAGATGTTTTGGGGATGGTTTAAGGTACCTAGATGATTTTAATGATGAATGGTGAAAGTTTTAGGTTAAAAAGATGAATAGGGAGCTTAGAATTGGAGTTTGAGTGATGTCACTTTTTCCCGAGAGCACCTGATTTTCACTCGCCTCGAGTTCGCCTTGAACTCGCCATGGCGAGCTAGTGTTTTTGTGAACTCGCCATGGCGAGCAGATGTGCTCGCGAGGCGAGCTAGTGCAGTTTTGAGTGCAGTTTTGCTTGCTTGATTGATAAGGTTTAAGTGTTGTTGTTTAAGCATAATTTTATTTAATTGTGCATCATTCTGAATGGTTGAATCTCTGTTGGATGTTGATTGATGATGAGGAATGCATTGTATGTTTTAATTATTAATCATACATGTTGTATTAATTGGAGTCACATGGAGTTGCATTGCATGGTCAGTTGTATGTAGATATACACAAGTAGGTCCATTGCATATGCATAAAACAGCGGTGAGGGCTTCGGTCCTGGAGTACTAGTTGCTCAATAGCGGTGAGGGCTTCGGTCCTGATGAATGCTTTAACCATTCAAAAGCGGTGAGGGCTTCGGTCCTGTTTGGTACCACATGCATATTGCATTTCATTAAGAAGTCTAAGATGGTGTCTTAGCAGTGGTCATGTCATTTGCATGAGTCTTGGTTGTTGATTTCAGTTATTACCTGATGGATGATGTTGGTGTTGAATATGCATTTATATATATTCATTGTGATCATGGTGTATGGTTGATGTTGTGGTTGCTTGTGACTTATACATATATATGCTTACAAGATAATGTGTTGTTGATTAGGGTGTTAGATTCAATTGACGATTTTAATATCTATATTTATTGTTGTGAATCTCACCCCTTCTGCTTGAAAACGTTGCCCTTCCTATGGGTAACTTGCAGGCGATCCTGAGTAGTTGGTGGTGGCTCATTGTCGTGTCTAGGGCTCTGATACGTGGGATGGGAACATTTATATTATTTTATTGTTGTTTTCCTCCTATGTATCAATTTTTGGAACTTGATGATGTGGCCCTTTGTTGGTTGACTTTTGTTGTTTAGGCTTAATGCCAGGATATTGTTGGAGATTTAAATCGTTGTGGTTGTTATTGAAATGCAAAACTTTCCGCTGCATAATTATTGAAGTTATGAATGATGTTGAATTAAATAGTTTTATTTTCTATTTAAGAATTTTGAATTTGCAATGTAGCATGCCCGTTGTGGAATTACTCTGATGTTTATATGTTATTTTATTGCTTTTGGGTAACGGGGTGTTACATTAACCGTGTGGTTGTTCACACTTCAAAAAATTGGACTTCCATCAAATATTGATGTATCTTCTAAAGAGAAACTCTCAACTCGATATTTATATTTTGGTCTAAGCATATCTAACTGAAAACCCTGTAATTTTCTTTTGTTGCTCCATTCAATAATGTTGATGTCATGCATTTCATTCACATGAAATTTGGAAACAGTTTTTGAAAATTGTTAGTTGAAAAGAAGAAAAAAGAAAATCAAGACAATAGTATAACAAATAATGGAATGAACCTCACACACAGAAAAACGAGGAACTTAAAAAGGGTTGAAGTTCTTTTTTTTTTTTTTAATTCATGATGTGTTGATGATGATGAGAATTTGGAGATTTTTTTTTTAATTCATGATAAGGAATTTAAAAAGGGGTTGAATCTGGATTCTTGAACAATGAATGAATAAGAATGAGAATTAAGATGATGATTTTAGGTTGTTGTTGTTGGTGTTGAGGAACAAACAATGAGTTTTGATGATGAAGAATGAATGAATAAGAACAAAGATGGTGATGATTTTGGGTGTCCAAGTTTATTTCTTTTTTTCTTTTTGGATTAATGGAAGATTGATGAAGATGAGAGAAGAAGAGAAAGAAAAATCTGAAAAATATTAGGTGTTAGTGGTTCACACAAAAATACAATAGACCCTACATGATCCAACAATCCTCTTTTAAAGAAAAAATTAAAAGGTTAAAATTAAAAAATTTACTAAGGTCCATGGTGCACCACCTTTAAATATGGTTCACTTTAGACATTTGGTGTTAAAAACTAACGGAGAGGACCAAAAGAGGTAACCACAGAAAACATAAGGGACCAAATTGAAACGTTTTTTTTAGTTAAGGGACCATTTTAAAAAAAATAATTAAATTAAAGGACTAAATGATATATTAAGCAACAATGAAAATTGTATAAACCTCTATGTCAACCAGATTTTCTTCTTTTGTAATTTTTTTTTTTCTTTCTATCAATATATTATTATGAGTATGCATGTAACTCAGTCTTATATTGTAGGGAGCCTAACATAATTGTGTTGTCTATGCAACATCTCGGTGTATGTTAATACTCTTAAATTATCTAAAAAAATAATCTAATTAGTATTTTCATTATTTCTATATTTTAAAACTTAATAGATCACCTTTAATCTATTTGTTTTACGTGGCTAAACTTGTTTGTTACGAAATATAAAATAAGGGATTTTGCTATTCAATGATTTAGATATTATTTCTTAAAGATTTATTTTAGGTTTAAATGCGTTTTTGGTCCCTTAAATATTTATTTAGTATCACTTTGGTCCCTTAACTAAAAAAAAGATTGTTTGAGTATTTTATTTTTATCCCCGTTACCTGTTTTGGTCCCTTCCGTTAAATAAATTCAAAAAAATGTTAGGGTTTATATTATTCATCTTCTTCCTTCTCCTTCCATCCTCCTCTTCATGATCTTCATCATCAACAGCACACCAACCCAGAAAGAAAAAAAAATATTTTTCATCATCATCTTCTATTCTCCCATTTCTAGTTTCCAATTTCAAACATATGCAACACAACAACACTGAATTTTAAATCAGAATCTGAATTTCTAGTTTCTCATTTCCAGTTTCCACCACCAATTTAATTCGATCTCAAATCTGAATCTGAATTTCTTCTCATGTTTTTCCTTTGGAGTCTGAATCCGAATTCAAAGAGAAATAGGATATAAGAGAGTCAAAGAGAAAAATGGTTGGATTTGGATCTCTCTATTCTGAATTCTCTCTCTCCATTTTTTCAATTCATGATAAGAATTTAAAAAGGGATGAATCTAAATGCTTGAAGAATGAATGAATAAGATAGATGAAAGTGATGTTTTTTGAGCGAAAAAATTGTTATTATGATTATGATTTTTGGTTGTTTTAATTTTATTTTCTGGATATATGATTTGTGATGATGATGATGAGAAATCGGTTATTGATGGAGATATGAAATTGATTAATGTTTATAGATTTGATGAAGATGATGATGAAAAAGATTTTTTTTTTTCTTCTGGGTTGGTGTGTTATTGATGATGAAGATCATGAAGAAGAGGATGGAAGGAGAAGGAAGAAGATGAATAATATAAACCCTAACTTTTTTTTTTTGAATTTATTTAACGGAAGGGACCAAAACAGATAACGGAGATAAAGATAAAATACTCAAACAATCTTTTTTGAAGTATTTATAAAATCGAGTTGTAAGTTTGGGGTTTTCAAAAGATTGAAAGATAATATAATAAAAGGAGCCTTGAGATCATTGATTCATCTAAATGACAAATCCTTCACAAACCAAACTATAAGCTTATAACTTTATGTTAGACCTAATTTCTCAAGACAGTTTCTCTTTTGTTCCTCCAGCAACCAAGCCTATTTCGCTTTACTATTAGATTTTGGTTCCTCTAACAACCAAGCCTATTTCGCTAACTTGATCATTATTAGTTCCCTTGAAGATCGAAACTATATGTCTCAAAGATTGCAAAGACTATTTCGCTGCCTTTGCAATCCTTGTCTAAATTCACTTGTTCGAATATCAAAGCTCCACTTTCGTTTTATGAATTGATATTTGAGATGATGGATAAACAATTATCAAACCCTCCACTTTCGTTTCCGCAGTTTGATAATGGTTGATCCATGTTAAAGCGGTGAATTTAGATAAGAAATTAGGGTTACATAAGATTAAGGCTTAAAACTTGGCTTGATTAGGATTATGTCATTTAGACTTATCCAACAATCCCAAGACAAAGAGAAGTCTACTCACCCATGTTCATCGTAGACATGGAGAAGAAGAGAGAAAGCATAAAAGTAAATGACAAGAAAGTAAAGGAAAAGAAAAGAACTTTTATTAGAAAGACAATTGTCACTTATTGAATTCCCAGAAAAGATGAATATTTGTGATGGCTAGCTACTCTATTTATAGCATACATTCGACTTAAAATCTAAGCAATTACATTACTAGAATGTTCCACAAGAAACTGCGGGTTAAAATAGAGTAGCTTAAAATCTAAGCCAAAAGCAGCAAAAGTGACTCTGGAGGGTGGCACGGCCGTGCCAACCTTAGCACGGGCCGTGCCAAGCTTCTGACTTTAGGGAGATATATTTTTGTCTCCGAATCTTCATATTTTCGTACCGAATCAGCTCCAAAACCCCTTTCTTTTGCTCCAAGACTCAATCCATCAAATATTCTTTTCTGAAATATAACAATATGCAATTGTAGTAAAATAGGTCAAAAAGAAAATAATACTAATATAAAATAAACTTAAATCTAATTAAAACTAAACTAAATAACATATAAAAATGGATAATAAATGACTCATCATTCATCAACATCAATCCTTTCATATTCCAATCTAAACTCATTTTTGGATCTAATCTAAACCCTTCCAAATTCCAATCTAAACCAATTTTTTTATGAACATTAACCCATTTTGTTGTTGTTGTGTTGTTGTTGGGGAGCAGATTTGGACCGGATTAAAAGGGAAAAATGGGAGTCAGATTTGTTGTGCTGATTTGGGGACCGGATTAAATGGGATTAAAAGGGAAAAATAGGGAGCAGATTTGTTGTGATGTTGTTATGCTGCGTTTTTGTTCTTATGCTGCACTGGTTTTCCTCTATGCATTTTTGTTCTTGGAAAATTAATCCCAAACCAATTTTGATTCCAATTCCTACTGCGTTGTTCCTTCTGTATTGTTTCCTTATGCATTTTTGTTGTTGTTCCTTATGTTCTTTCCAGATTTACCATTTCAATTCTAGTTTTTTTTTTTTTTTTTTAATATTAATAATGGGTTTCAATTAATTTGAGATTTTGGTGAAGGATTTAATTAATTTTTCTGGGTTTATAAGAACATACTATTTAAGATGATGAAGATCATGAAAAAGAAAAGAGAAGGAGAATGAGAATGAGAATGTTTTATTTTTTAGGAATGATTCTGATAGTATTTGTTTTTTATGAATGTTAAGGAAAATGAAATGAAGATGATGATGATTCTCATAGTATTTTTTTTTTTCTGGTTTTTTTCTTTGATGATGAATAAAGATGAGAGTTTTATTTTGGGATGAGTTAGGGAAGAAAATGGAGGAAAAAATTAGGTGTTTGTGGTTCATTACAAGCTACAATAGATCTCTACTTGATCCAACAGTCTCCAATTAAAAAAATATCAAACGGTTAAAAATAAAAGGTTTAATAAGGTCTATGGTGGACCACCTATAAAGTTGGTTCACCTTAGACATTTAAGGTTAAAAACTAACGGAGAGGACCAAAATAGTAAACGGCAGAAGATTTATGGGACCAAATTAAAACACTTTATAGTTAAGGGACCAAAGTGAAAAAATAAAATAAGTTAAGGATCCGGATGATGTATTAAGCCTAGATACAACTAGTAAAGATAGGAAAACACAAGTATAAGATTGGAATTCCCTAAAAAAAGTATAAGATTGGAATGTTAGTTTTTTTAATGATAGTTTTATCCGAAAATATTACTACTCATAACTACTTCTCATTTGAAGTAATTTTCTGATTTTTTTACATTATAATTTTTTAAAAAACAGAAATAAACGAATGCAATACATTTAGAAACGAGATCATTTTTTTTTGTCAAGTTTGATTTATTCGGAATAGACTTCTTGATAGCACATTTATATAAACAAATTGAGAAATGCTAACTTTGTTTTGCTAATAAAGGAAATGGACACAAGTTAAGAAACTAAAAATAGAAATAAAATCTTGAAATTGTGTATTTTTTAATTCTAAAAATTTTAAATTTTATCTTTTTAACTTATGCATTTATTCTTAAAAAAAAAAAACCACGCATTTAATGATTGATTCCTTTTTTAGAATGACCGAAACAAATTACCCCAAGCCTATGTAGTGCTATCACGATTGTTTAGCAAACTTGTAGACCATTGATATTTAGAGTCAGTAAAACATTGGTAGTACTAAGAGACAATTTTCATCAAAATTTGATTTAATCGAAATAATTTAACTTTACATTTGCAGAAATTACCGATCACGGCTAAAGTAAATATATTTGTGGTATATATTGATACAAGAAGATCATATACTCCCTCCGTTTCAAAATAAATATTGTTTAAGGTTTTTACACACATATTAAGAAATGTATTAATTAAAAAAAGAAGATGTTATTTTACCATATTATCCTAATCAATTACTGGTTTATTTTTCATTAAAGAAAAAATAATACTTTGGAAGTAGTGTATATAATATTAATTGAAGGGTGCAATTGAAAAGAAAATGTTATTATTGCGTTGGAAATTGATAATGATACCCATTTTGAAACAATTTTTTTTGGTTAAAACAACACTCATTTTAAAACGGAGGGAGTAGGTTTTAAGCACCTATTTAGAGTCATTTTAGAGCTAAATTAGAAAGATTATTCGTATTTTAGTAGAGCTTTGTAAACGATTTGACAAGAAGTCACAGAAGAGTAAAATTAGACAATAGACTTGAAACTATAAAAAAAAAATCACTCATATGAGACAACTTTGTGACCGTACTATACTTATTACAAAGTTTTATCATGTTAATTTGTGGTGTAATTTGGAAGGAAAGGAACAACCGTGTCTTTAAAAGTGCGGCTTCCCATCTTCACATCATCCTTGAAAAAGTTAAGCTGAATTCCTTCTTATGGTTAGCATCGAATCAGGTTCCAATTGCTTTTTGTTATCATGATTGATGGCGACACCCGCTTCTTTGTATGCATGTTCTCTAATCTTTTTAGTTTTATTGGCTGTCGGCAACCTATTATTTAGGTTCCATTGACATTGTAACTCTTTGGTGATTCATCACTTTTAACAAACCTCATGCGGAATGAACCACTTTTGTTTGCAATAATATATTCAATTTTGGTTTGAAAAAAAATAAATATCTTTTTGTCCCACTATCGCATTATTATCTTTGTTTTTGTTTTTGTTTTTGTGGTTGATGTTCGTCCCATTATCTCATTGTAGTACATGAGCATCACGTGTAGGAAGATGTACTATTCTTTTAACTATTAGTACGAGTCATTTTTCATAAATTTATTTCCCTCAATCATCTATACTTCAAAATTGACGAAGTAGCTGTATCTATACGTATCATGCAGTGATACGTGTTGGAAGAGGATTCAGTGATTAAATCTTTTTTTTTAAACAATTGTTCGATACATTCGAGATACTTCTTGGATACATGAGAGATACGGCGGTGGAAACCGATACACGTCAGATACATGATTTTTCTATTATTTTATACTCAGTTTTTTTCTTTTAAAATCTAAGAAATATGAAAAACACTATAATATGCTAGTGAAAAGAAGAGCACTCATTATCCGTCTTTTCCTTCTTTTTATTGCACTAGTGTTTAAAAATTATGAACCGTGTATTTTTGTCAAATTTTGATTTTGATTAAAACTAAAAAAATAAATGTTTATTGCTTTCAAATTATAACAAACCAAACTAACGATGATTATCTATTTCAATGACACAAACAATATAACAAATATATATATATTTATATTCATATCATGTTTGTTACACTTTTATTTTAATATTTGAATGTACTCTTATCTATTTATTATATGTGTTATTTGTATTGAAAGTTGAGGGTAATTTTGAAAAGAGAAAAAGTAAGCTCAAAAGAGCCAAAACATGTTATTTTCTTATATAGTTACAACATGTAATCTAAGAACCTCTTACATAGTCACAATCCCAAACTAAAAATATTTGGATGTACGTACACAATGAAAAAAATTAAAAGAGAAATAAATTAATCACATCTTTTTTTACTTATCTTTAAATTTTTCTTATTCAAGCGTGTGTGTCTAAACATATTTTATTTGTGTTTGTGATCAACTTTAACTTTTTCATAGTATCTAATTGACTAAATATCTCCCCTCCATTAAAATCCATCCCCTCCCCTCTATTGAACCAAACGAACTCTAAGATTTTGTTTGCGAGTTTGGGGAGGAATGAGAGGCTTTGAGGGGTGGAAAATATGAGAGAAAATTGAGAAATCTTTCAAATTTTTTAAAAGAGTAATTTTTTTTTAGAGAATGATAAATTAATGCATACGATTACTATATTTTTAATTTTAAAAATAATACAGATTAAATTTGAAGAATTCATATAAACCTTTCAAAAAACCTCAAAATCCTCCTCCAATAGAATTTGTTAGTTCCCTCAAATGATGAAGGTTTTATATTACGAAGAAATGTTAACTCTCAAAGCCAGAGCTCCCCTCCCATTTTCCTCTATAGAATCCTCCTCCAATAGAATTTGTTTCTTCCACTTGCTCTTTCCTTTTTTACGCAAGCCTTTCTCTTCTTTCCCCTCCACCACAATACAAACTCATCTTTAATAGGAAAAACAGTTTCTGCCCTTGTCACCACCATATCATGACAGAGACCCTCTTGTTGTTATTGCTACTCTTTTCACTCTTCATCATAGCTTACATAATAATCTTCTTCTTCACCACTACAACCACCGTTCTCCGCCTTCCACCAAGTCCACCATCACTCCCTCTAATAGGCCACCTCCACCTCCTCACTCCATCTCTCTACAAATCCTTCCAATCCATCTCCTCAAAACACGGCCCTCTCCTCCACCTCCGTCTCGGCCCCTCTGGCCACCTCCTCCTCGTCTCTTCTGCCTCCTCCGCTGCCTCTATATTCAAAACAAATGACCTCGCGTTCTCTTCTCGACCGGCATTTACATTTGCAGACAGACTTCCTTATGGCACTTCAGGTTTTATTACAGCTCCTTATGGTCCTTACTGGCGTTTCATGAAGAAGCTATGTGTGACGGAGCTGCTGAGTGGCCGGCAACTGGAGCGGTCGAGGAGTATAAGAAGAGATGAGATTGAGCTTTCGGTGAAAAGGGTGTTGGAGAATGCTGGCAGTGCTGCTGCTGTTGATTTGGGTGCTGAGCTTATGAAGTTGACCAATAATGTCACTTGTAGAATGGTCATGAGCACCAGGTGCGTGATTCGATCATAATAAGAAAATAGAAAGTCGAAAATATTTGTATTTTTAATATATGTTTCTCATAACACTTGTGTTTTAGTTGTATTTAACTCATTGTCATTTTGTGGAACAAGGTGTTCGGAGAAATGTGACGATGCTGATAAAATTAGGAAGTTAGTGAAGGAGTCTTTTGAGCTTGCTGCCAAATTGTGCTTTGGTGATGTGTTGGGGCCTCTCAAGGAGTTGAGTTTCTGGATGTATGGAAAAAAGGCTATGGATGTTAGCAGAAGGTATGATGAACTGTTTGAGAAGGTGATGAAGGAGCATGAACACAAAAGATCATCATCACATGGAAATGGTAATGAACATAGAGGTGATGAGAGTGAGAGGGACTTGATGGATATTTTGTTGGATGCTTATCATGATGCTTATGCTGAGTTCAAGATCACAAGGACCCATATCAAAGCATTCTTTCTGGTAACTTTTATTTATCATATACGTATCATTTCTCTTTAAAATAGAATGAGTATGTCTACCAACCGGGTTTTGGTTCAACGACTAGTCTCCTACAATGCGATGAACTGAAATTTGAATCCTGATTGGAAGAGGTGCACGCCAGTGCCTCATACAGAAATATCTCAAGTAGAGAGTACTTATGGAAAATCAATAAAACAATTAGCGTGTTACTTGGACACATCTCTAGGCGTGGAGTGGGTGGTGGGAGGGGGTGAATACACTTTTTTCTAATGGCGAATAAACCAAAAACATGTAAATCATGGTGAAGCCAAAACTAATGCAGGGTGAGACCTAAAGCTAGGTTAGATTCCAGAGTGAACAAATCATGAGATATCATACCATATATGTAATTTTAATTAGGTATCAAAATAGAGACGAAACAACAAAATTAGATGACTATGTAAAAGGCTGAGTGGGATGGGCTGGAGACATAAAGCACGGACGTTGATCCGCTACACTCGATTATACGGTGCAGCCAAATGCAGACTGTCTAAATACAGCCGGCTGCACCGTTAACGATCCATTCTGATAAAGCATATGCCTGTCTACCTCGGGATAGGGCTGTGATCTGTGATTGGTTAAACCATCCTTGTGTTTTGTCAAACTAATATTTACTCTTATTTGCAGGACCTCTTCATTGCAGGCACAGACACCTCAGCAGAAGCTATGCAATGGGCAATAGCTGAGCTCCTTAACCATCCAGAATCATTCCACAAGGTAAGAAAGGAGATAGAGTCAGTCACACAAAATGTTAGGCTAGTAGAAGAATCAGATATACCAAACATGCCATATTTACAAGCAGTTGTGAAAGAAACACTGAGACTTTATCCGCCAGGACCAGTTACAACAAGAGAATGCAACCAAGACTGCAAAATAAATGGATTTGATATACCAGAAAAAACAGCAGTAGCAATCAATTTATATGCTATAATGAGAGATCCAGAAGTTTGGGAAGATCCAAATGAATTTCATCCTGAAAGGTTCTTGAAAGAAAAAGAGAATCAAAGTAGTGATTATGACTGTCAGAATGATGCTAAAAGAGTGGCGTTTGATTTTGTTCCATTTGGAGCAGGAAGAAGAGGGTGTCCAGGGACAACACTAGCATTCAGCTTGATGAACACTGCAGTTGCTGCTATGGTTCAGTGCTTTGATTGGAAAATTGGTGAAGATGGAAAAGGAGAAAAGGTTGATATGCAATCTGGTTCTGGAATGTCTTTAGGCATGGTTCACCCGCTTATTTGTATTCCTGTTTTACATTTTAATCCATTTGATGAATAATTCAACGACGCTACTTTTGTCGTTGTGTCTTCTAAAAAATCACAAATGTTTTGGAAGTATACTTTCAGATATCAAAAGTACAATATTATAGATGGGATATTAGACCATTAGACTCTACAAAACAATATTAAATACATTGGCAGAACTGTCTAACAATATCATAGTTGTTTTGAATTATGCAGATGCATTGTGATTATAAACTGCATTAGTATTGTGGCATTTGTAATTGCCAACTTCAATTTGAAACTTTGAATATAAAGACATAGTTTGCTTGACACTTTTTCCACTAACCATGGTAGGAGTTTAATTTTTGTGAACTTCAAATTGTGCATATGGTCACGGCTTTTACATTAAGTGCTTCACTCATAGTGAAGAGTTTTATATAAAAAAGTTTAGAAAGCTACCTTTACCCTCCCATGATTCTTAAAAATTGCACTCGTCCGAAAACACACTTCCATATAAGAAAAAACATAGTTCTATCAGGATTTATCCATTTGAAAAAAGAAAACATAGGTCCATAAGCATTTTTTAACGAAAATGGCTGAAAAATGGATGAGAGTGTAAATATTCTATAACTCAGAAGGAACAATTTGTAACAAAAGAAAAAGGTATTGGACCTTCATGGTAATATGAAGATTCCAACCCCTGTAATATTAGCGATTTCCGGTTTACCCCTGTAAAAAAAATTGTTTATATTTCAACTCTGTAATTTGAAGATTCTTTGGTTTTGAACCTTCCTGGCATCAAATTACAAAATTTAAGGTATTTTTGCCCCTTGTAATTTGAGAGAATTCCGGTGTACCCCTGCTATATCATCGATTTTGTACAGTAAAAATTCAAATTACAGTGTTGGAATCTAAACAATTTTTTTTAATATATAGATATAGAGCTGCAACATACTTAATTTGAGGGTGTTCTATAAGTTATTTAAAACCTTGAAGATGATTATGATATTTTAATTTGAGGGTGTTCTCTAAGTTATTTACAGTGATACACAAAAATCCACATATGTTGATTGTTTCCGGTATTAGTTATGAAATGGTGATAGAATTAAAAGGATGTTATATGATTGAATAACTTAATGGGAAACTGATGAAATCGTTATTACAGTTCTAAATTGAGGCCGCAGTTGCAGTTACGCTGCAAACTTTGTTATTAAGGCAAGATGTGGCCACAATGGCGGTTGCAGAGACATCTAAAACCTATATTGCAGCCGCAATTGCGATTGTAGACTGCAATTTAAAACTATGGTTATGATGAAGTCATTCATTATTCTTGACTATATAAGTCTTATAAAAATTGTCTTTGTTCATCTTGAATGGAAATTTTAGCTTGATTTAACGAGTAATGTTGGCAGATGAAGAAATGCTTATGAAGTCAGAAAATCAGGGCAATATGCCAGTGTTGCAGACAGCTACTGCAGTTGCTACATCATTTTTAATATATAGAGCTGCAACATACTTAACAAAATTATACGGTATACAAGGAGGAACTCTTCCAGGAGTAACTTCAAATATCAGAGTCATCCCAGCATATGAACTAACATTATACGAATGTTCAATGGAGGCCCTACAACAGCTTGTGAAATGGCTAAGGCTGAAGGCTGGGAATCTTTAGTTATTCCTGGAATGCTTACTGGCATTTTTGGTGTTTCAATTGCAACTTTTTTAGGTATTGTTTTGGATTAATGGTTCTAAAACACTTGTAGAAATTATCATTTTTGATGTTTAGATAGATACAATACAAACCAAATGGAAGTTATGCTGCTAACACAGTTAGTTTTAAGGTGCCATTTGACAATTTATCATGAACTCAACGTAACTTCTTTTGCACTCCATCTCCTACCTCATCAATTGCATTATTACGAGCTCATGAACACTCGTTTGTAGCACATTCAAGTTATATGTATTTCTTTTGTTGGTTTTGATGAATATGTAGCAAATATATATTTTGATGGAAAAACTTAACTGATTGGAATTCTTTAATTTAAGAGACTAATTAAATATTTCGTAAATTTGAGAGACTGGTGTCCTTTAGAACTTTGAGGATTGATATCTTGTTACCTTCTTCTCGCCATGCAGCTGCTGCTATTACCTCTCCGTGTTGATCACGAGTAACTGCACCTGTTTGTTCCAGGATAACGTTGCCATTAACCATATAGTAATTTGTGGGTGGAGGTTTCCAAGCAATTTCTCTTTGGTTTTCGTTTTGCTTGCGAGAATTGCTGGTTTGATAATTATTATGATTGTTTGTAGCATTAGAAACCACTTCGTTTATAGAGACTGGAACTTCTGCATTGTACAACTGCTGTTGAAGAAATTCCATATCCAACTCAATCATAATATAACACCAAATCAAGTTAACTATCTGCCAAAGAAAATCCTAACTAAGAAACTAACAGAACTTAAAACCTTCCACTTTTGTGTAGGCAGAGCAGAACAACATTAATATCTATGTTTGCATAAATCCTTATCTCTAACATCTAAATCATTTCATACAATGTATATTGAATTTTGCCATAGCCATGACTTGCTGGGATAAACAATATCACAATACTCTTTCCAAACTCCTTGTATCAGATATGGAAACAAGCTTCTAGGCATATTAAAGACTGGCATCATTGAAACAAAATCTGAAAACGGGCGCAAACATAATTGTGTCCTATTAGAGAAAGAATAATTTATTCAGAGATAAATTTAGCCTTTGTTAACAAAGAAAATGAGCAACAAAAATACATATTTACAATTACAAGAATAAATAGGACACATGTTCAAAATGTAGTTGGAATTTCAGATTCATAACCAAACAACAATAGCATAGATCATTTGGCTAAACAATAGTGCTCAAGAATCATTTCCACTAAACAGAGAAGTGTATTCTTTAAGTACTATTACGGTACTTAGGCTATTAAGTTGATCACCATAGTTGTTCTGCATATATATAAGATGAGATTCTTACACTGAAAGATGAAGAGAAGAGCGTTATATATCTATATATATGCTCTTCACTTAGAGAATATCAATCATCTGGTCAAATTCACTTGAGGTATGCTTCCCCACCTTCCATGTTGATATGATATTCTCTGCACCATTGTTCAATATAATGTCAAAAATCATTGCACATTTGGTGAAAAGATCAACCAAACACAGTAAGGCAAAAAATAGAAAGGGAGAAAAGAGAAGAGGATTCATTAAATTAAATTACCACAAAATGTTGGTTTTGCATCAAATTTAGATTCCAATTCAACTTCAGGTATGTGAGCTATCTTATCCCAATCTTCTCCTATTCCTCTCTTGCATCGCTTCTCCAACATAGAGCAACTAACAATACTTAACCTTTGCAAGTTTCGGAGTTGCTGAAAGCTGTCTGGTAGTGACCTTAACTTCGGAAACCCACTGATTTTTAATCTTTGAAGAGTAGTCATGGCACCCAACCAGTCTGGCAAGGATGTTAGAGAAGGAAAATTAGTTAGAGACAAATTTTTCACTGAGAGGTTGCCTTCTATGCCGTCTAGTATGTTTGCATTTTGCCCCGAGACTTTTAGTCGATGGAGGGAAGTTAGACTGTTCATGTTATTTGGAAAAACGCACTGTGGGCAGTCAATAATTTCAAGTCCCTCGAGACAAGTTAGGTGTCTGGTAACCTCAGACAGAGACTTAAATTCATGGCATGAATGAATGCACAAAGTCCGAAGAGAACTCAAACCTTGCAACAAGTGCTCTGAAAATGACTCAATTTCATCACAACATTGAATGTGAAGAACTTCTAAGGTACTTAGAGTGCCGAGTTCATCAGGTAATTCCTTGAGTTTGGCAAAGTCTGATATGTAAAGTAACTTAAGATTATAAATATTATTACCAGCAGTTCCTTGTGGGGACAAAGTCGCGTCTTCATTGCAGTTGTTGTTAAAAATGGACTTCAATAACTCTTCATTTCCTCCGGTAACAAAAAGGAACTCAACAGATGGAAGGGACGACAATGCAAGTTTTGGGACACATTCTATACTTAAGAATGAAAGTTGGGGTAGCATCTCCACTCCTTCAACTTCCAACACCCTCTCTAAATTTGGTAAGTTACGTAACGTCAATTTTTTCAATGACGCAAAAGCCTTCTCGGATGCAGGTTCATATAAGTCATCTTCAATGTACTTTAAATTCCTCATTCCAGATAAAAAGAGAGTAGTTAAACACGGTAATTTACCAAGTGGGGAAAGTTGCTTGCAGTTTTTACAATCATAGAGAATAATACAAACTAAGCTTTTTAGAAAAGAAGTATTCCTCATCCAAGGAGGAAAATGTATTCCCCCGTAATCCTTCATCCCAAATCTCTTAAGACCTGAATGGGGCTCAAGAGCCTCCAGCACTCGCTCAGCATCAACACTTGTAACTTGTGAACTAGGATAATCACCCCATGACAAATATAAGTGATTTAAGTCTTTCTTTCCAATCAAATTAGCTTCTTTAGCATCCCCTTCGTTTGACACATTCTGAAGGCCTCTGATGTGTAGTTTTCCTCCTAATTGTAAGTTTTGCAGCTCAGCTAAACCAAACCCAATTTCCGAGCCAACAATGAAAATGGTCAATGTTTTCAGACAAGTTAACTCCCTGATTCTAAATGGACTTGATACCAATGACTGGCAATCTTTAATAATAAGATGTCTAAGGTCTTCCAATTGTGTAAATTTTTTTGGAAAACTAGAAAGAGAATCACAACGTTCAAGTTTTAAGGTTTGCAATTTCTGCAGCCTGCAAACAGACTCAGGCAAGGTTGTGATCTTACTTTCATAAAGTTCCAAGTACCTCAGATGAATTATATTCTTCAATCCTGAGAGTTGAAAAGAACTTGTACGTAAAGCTCGGAGAGGAGTGATTGATGGAAACAAATCTAAAATTTTGCAGGGTGGTTTGAACTCAAGAAAGGTTCGCAAGGATTCAACTTTTTCGAAGGACGTCATGTTGTAGTCAAATTTTCCTTTAGTATCAAAGCAACTTATATGGTGAGTTCTAATTGACAAGTCAGTCAAGCTTAAAACCTCAGAAGCCACACATTCTTCTCCCATTATGGATTGAGCTAAATCATGGACTAAATCATGCATTTTGAATGTTATGTTACCTACCACATCTGATTTAACTTCTTGAAAAAATGATCTTTGGCATAACTCATCCCATACCTCATTACCAACATGCTCCGTTGTAAGTTTCCTCTAGATGTAACAAGTCCATTAGCCATCCAAAGTAGAATGAGATTTTCCTTCACCATTTCAAAATCCTTAGGAAAAACAGCACAAAAAGTAAAACATGGCCTCAAGGACAATTTCAAATTAAAGTAGCTTAGTCTCAAAGCAGACATGATAGGGTTATCCTCAGATAAATTCCAAAGCTTACTTTCCTTTACAGAAAGCCATTGATGTTCCTCACTTTTAAAGCGCGAAAGGCTTCCCAAAACCTTGGCAGCAAGAGGTGAACCCACACATTTTCTCACTATCTCCTTGCCTATTGCTGCAAGCTCTGCACGCTCTTCCCCATTAGGTCCAATAGCATGTAGTTTAAACAAAGACCAAATGTCTTCATCATGTAATCCTACCAAATGATGAGCAGGGTGAGTTCCCATGATGGATGCAACAATCTCAAGTCGCGTAGTGACTAAAATTGATGATCCTTTCCTTGTAATGCCACATTGCAACAAAAACTTGAACTTTTCCCATTTAACATGGTCTTCATTCCACACATCATCTAGTACAAGTAAATACCTTTTGCTTTGCAAAACTTCTTGAACTTTTTTTTGCATTGATTCCAAAGACATGAGATTCGGATTTCGTCCTGTTTCAGATTCTATGATAGAATGTAGGATTTTCTTCATACTGAAATCATCAGAAACACAAACCCATATTTTCAAGTCAAAGTGGGTGCTTACGTTTTCATCGTTGTACACCAATTGAGCAAGTGTTGTTTTTCCATATCCACCTAGGCCAACAATGGAATAGACAGAGATATCTTCTCTGTTACTTGCATCCCTTAGAAGATACTCAACAATTTGTTCTTTATCTTTGTCTCTTCCATATACTTTGGATTTAGTGATGATAGAAGTAGTTTGGCGCCACTCCATGTCTTCTGGTAGATGCTCCATGACTCCCACATGTAATCCAAACTTGATCCGGTCTTCAGCAATAACATCAATCTTTTTAGCAACCTCTTTCATCCTCTTTCCAATACCTCGGCGAGCCAAAATCTTCTTAGGATGGAAACGAGTGATCCACTTGTCGTCGTCTCCATGTGCTTTGGATCTTATCGAATATTCGTCTAATATATCATCAAGAATATGCGCTACATCAGTTAACTTCTGCAGCCAATCTTTTACAGCATGACTTGTTATTTGCTTCTCTTCAGCATCTTTGAGGACAGCCCGAATTGCAGTGAGATTTCCACATAGCTTCTGGGTCAATTCTCCAACACCCAAAAAGGTTGAAAGCTCTTGTTGAACAAAAGATCCAAGGTTTTGAATCACAGTTCCAAGTAAAACATCAGCCATTTTGCAGGTATGATAACAGAAATGAATCAAACTTTGCCTTGGAGATAACTTTTCTCGAGGAAGATTTGTAATTCTGTTTTATGAAAGTGAGAAAATTCCAAGTAAAACATTTTAACTTGAAAACAAGGTGGTAGGTGGATTTTGACTTTGAGAGGTTGGTGGTGGATAGTGTTAAAAATACAGTGTTCAGATAGTATACTAATATTGTGGTTTTCATTTAATCTAACGGTTAAGAATAAATTTTTCTATCGTGGGAAAATCTTTTAATTAATCCCACCTAAATTATATGTTTTTAAAGATATCTCTCAATTAAAATGAGGGTAGTACTAACCGGTATCCTAGATGTAAAAAAAAAAAGAAAAACAAATTTTAACTTGAAAACAACACTTTACATTTTTAAAGGATTGATTATATAAGTTCCAATGCAATATTACACGGTAAATATAAACACACCATAAAATGTCCTTCAAGTTATCTACCAAAAAAAAAAAAAAAAATGTTCTTCAAGTTCAACTAACTCTATCATCATTTCACAATCTCCACACACACACACCAATGTCTCTCCTCAAACACCCACGTGTCGCTGTTCTCTCTCTCTCTCTTTATCACAACCAATCTCTACAACAAGTAGTTTGTTCAACTGGAATGCTTCTAGTAGCTTTCTTACCTCGGTCAGGTGATTCTATTTATCTAAACAAATGGTTGAGTTCGGATTGAAGCTGTGTTTGGTGTCTAACATGTGTTGATGTTGCATTTAATTAATCCAGCTTATTAAGGCACAGTATGAGACTTTTGAACTTGTCCAATGAAACTGATTCTGATGTTTTGGATCGCAGTTGCTACTATAATTGGCACGCTAGTCGCATTTCTAATAGTGCCTACAAGATCTCTTGGTTCTGACAAAACACTAGCATAAACCGAAGACAAGATTATGGAGTAAAATTTATGCAATAAGCTCTTCGCTTCAAATTAGAGGACCTAAATTACCTGAAATCGCCATCGGAGGACCTAAAATACCTGCAGAGACTGCACCACCAACCACCGATACAGTTTTCTAATTTAATGTAACACGTTTCTTGTTGCCTTTTCTGTGTTCAGCCAGATTTTGTGGAATTGATGGAGAGGGATGGAAGATTACTGTGAAAGTGATGTGACCTTTTGTACTGTCATGTGAAATTATTTTCCAATAAAAATGAAGTGCTTGGCTGGTTAATTCGTTGAAAAATTGGGTTAAGCACTTAAGCTGAATAAAACTTCTATAATTTTATATCTGATCATATTATATTTGATAGTTCATGTTATATTTTCATTCAAGATGATCAATGTTTTAAATCGGGTTTGCGGTAACATTTTGGTTGCATCACGATCCTCGATGTTGGGGGGGGGGGGGGGGGGGACAAAAGAGTAAATATTAATCTAACAACTAACTACTAGCATTTGTCATTCAAAAAAACAGAAAGATGCAATCTCAATTGCAGATCAAAAACTGTTATGCTGCAGCTTAGATTGTGGCCACATACATTGATTTAAAATCTTGGAGTTCATTATATTTTATATTTTTGGGGGAAGGTTTTTTTTTTCCACAAGTTGTTATGAGGAATACCTAACATTCACATGTGTTGATTGTTTTCAGTAATCAGTATTATATGAAATTGTAGGACTATAAGAAAGTAACAAGACTGAACAAATTTAATGGGAAAGTGTTGGAAATTAATTTATTTATCCACTAAAAGTAATAGATATTTATCATGATTATGGTTCTAAATGTGTCGTAGTTGCAGTTAAGCTGCGAACTTTGATATTGAGGCAAGGTACAGGCAAACGTGGCTGCAATTGCAGTAGCGAGACCTCTAAAACGTTTATATTGCGTCTACAATAACAGTTGGTGATTACAATTTAGAACTATGATCATGATGAAGTCATTCATTTTCTTACTATGGAAGGTTTACAAAATGTAGTTTCAGTTCATCTTGATTGGAAATTTTTTAGCTTGATTTGATGAGTAATCTCTGCAGATATATGCATATGAAATCAGAAAATCAGGGAAAAATGCCAGTGTTGCAGACTGCTACTGCAGTTGCTACATCATTTTTAATATGTAGAGCTGCAACATACTTAACAAAATTATACGGTATACAAGGAGGAACTCTTCCAGGAGTAACTGCAAATATCAGAGTCATCCCAGATATGAACTAACATTATACGAATGTTCAATTCCATCAGCAAACACAAAATGCGATTTTTTTTCCTCAAAAAGTAAATGTTAATACATAGGAGTGTAAAGATACCAAGTAGATCACAATGATGGTTGGTAACTAAAATGACGAGACCTGGTTAGCAACATAGAAGGTATTTTATACACGCATTTACACCTAGGCCCCATCTGCCTCAAGAAAGGGGTTTGCAATCTCGTCCGTACCATCAGTTGGCGACACAAGCATGACAGCAGTTCCCCTGCAACCCTGCATTGCGACAAAAGCAGTTTAGTTCCAACAGAAACAATATGCCCAAAACCTGCTTTGTCATCCCAGCAAAATTCATATATTTGTTTTGGTCGTATAACTTACAAGAAATGTTTTCTTAATGCATGCTGTTAATTAGTCACAAAAGAAATACATGATGTTAAGTGTTGATAAGTATTTGCAAATTTGATGTAAATTTTGCCAAGAATAGGGAGTAAAACTAATAACATTCACAGCTCCTACTTGTACAGCAAACCAAATGTCAAGCTTGGGAACTAGAGTATGACAACAATATGATCCTACCCTTTTTCCTAGTACTGATCATTATGTGGCAAAAACTATCTGTCATAGTTTGGTCATTCAAATTATGAAACTGCAAATTCATCTTATATCTTCACAGTTTTACTTTCCAATAAAGATTTGCAAGAAAACAAGAACTTTCCATCAGTTCCAATTAGTAAGTGTTTTCCCTTTTCTCATCTATTCATCTGACTAAACTCATAGCAAGCTAGATTAATTAATAAAAGCGAAACATCGTTGTGACAAATTATGTTGCCCTTTCTGATGTTTCATTAATAAGGATTTGACTAAGAAATTAGAAAACAATTATGGTACTCTGATAAATAGACCATACATTTATTCATGCAAGTTAAATTTCAGCATTTGATGGTTGGCAAAATTATGTTTTTAAAAAGAGAAGGTGGGAAAGAATGAAAGAAACATACTATTAAGCCAAGACTTCTGGTCTGATCTGTAGTTTTCAGTGGATCATCGGGATCTGCAGGACAAATATAAAATACATCGATTTTGGTCACAAATTGAAAGAATGTGTAAAGATGTTCTTATGTTAATAAGATTTAACTATTCAACATTACTTATTAGAAACTATATAGTTACTTTGCAGAGGGGCATTACTAATATTCTTATCAAGCACTACTTTGAAAAAATAAGTATGAGTAGGCAAACAAAATCTAGTTTCACTCTTAAAATAGACAGTTTTGCATAGATGATTTTACAAAGTTGTATGACAAATGTGTATCAGTTTATCAGACACTGTCAAACTACATCAGAATGACTGAGCTCAATACACTTGACATGAAAGGCTTAGCATGAATCAAACTATGTATGCTATTGGTAATGGTAAATTATTCATTAAATCTAAATATACACAAAGGTGCATCATGACTCTATTGTCCATATTGCATGACTGAACTTTCAAGCAGGCTATCATATAGATAGATGTTGACATTTTACATATTGCCAAAACAAATAAGAAAACATTTTGAACAACAACGAGTTAAAGCAGTATCAATGTCGGCAATTTCAGTTGAAAAGTGATGTTAAAGCGTGCTACTTGTAATTCATCACCCATTTTGGCTTTCGCTATCACAATTTGGCAAAAGTCCCTTTAAGTACTTGGATAATATTGTGAAGCAAAACAAAAAAAAATGTCAAGTTAGGTAAAAAGCACATTTTTGACGGCTTTTGTGCAGAATCATTTTTCTAGATTTTGAGATAATAACTAAAACTTTTTTTTTCCTTATATTTTTTAAGAAGGTTTATCTAATTACGATATAATTTTTCAAGAAAATTAAAAGTCCCGTTTTTTCTTCAAAAACAAAGCACCATCAATCATATGCCCCGAATGAATTAGATGAACTTTCCCTTTATTCCCTTTCTATACAAACCGTATTTATTTCAATGTGTTATAGGAAAGATGAAGTCATGGCATTATAGCGATCCAAAATTTATAAATTTCAAAATATATGTAATTGACTTATCGAGTCACTAAATGCAAAAATAACATGCAGCTGGTACACTAAGTATTATTTACCTCTTAAAAACTCAACAGCTTCATCCAGGAAAAGGTTAAGTAACTGGTCATACCCTTTTAGAGTACCTGTCACTGCAATTCAACAAATTGTAATTATGTTAGACCCCTCATCACCAAGTAAACATTGAAGATTTTGGAGAAGACAAGATATCCTCCAAGACAAAGAATCCATTGAAAATTGAGAGAACTATAGCATGAACACAAAGGAGAAGCAATAAACATGAAGTAAGTTTGGATATACTTCTCATAGCATGAACACAAAGGAGATATCTCTCATTTAAATTCTCCATAACCACGCACAAATGTTTAAGGATATATTCCATAAGTTCTGAAACAAGTGTTTATCTCAATTGAGAAGCCCCCATAACCTAGAAGTCAATCCAAGTAGACCAATTATTCCATCCCACAGCAAAGAATTGTATTAAGTGCGCACTCACACTACCAATGCTCACCAAAAATGGCCCGAAAAATCGTTCAATAGGAAAGGGACACCCTTACAATTTGAAAAACTTGCCCAATTGTTTCAGATAAAAAACTGCACATAACACGTAATAACATACACAAGGACTATCAACTATTTCCTTTTGTATGAATTCAATATTGTAGATTTTCATCACCCATTGTTGTCATTTTCACAATCCAAGTTGACTAACAGAATTACAAAATTAATACAAAATAAAAAAAAGTAAAAAATTATGTAATGTAATTTGCATAATCAGAAGAATAGAATGACATATGAAAGAAGTGAATCCAGAACAAGACATTTTGATCAACAATTAAGCATATCAAATATATTAAAAGCAAATCAACACCCGAACCACAATGCACGCAAATAATTCAATCTTGTTGAACAAAAAAGACTACAAACTCAAAATCAGAAAATATATTATCAACAAACTTCAAATCTGAGTACAAAATTGCAATTGAAATTCAAATTTTTTTTATTCAAAAGATAGTAACTAAACTCAAGCTAGAGAAATTGACACTTAACAAACTCTCAAACTACAAAGCACTCCGACAGACACAGATACCAAACACTACAATGACACATGTAATAATTTAAGAAAATGAAAATGTTTGGATGAGAGAATAGTGATTCCACTCATGCATAATTGATTTTGACATGTTTGGTTCCCTGCCTTTAGAATTGATACTAAGTGTGTGTTTGGTTGAGCGTGGGGATAATTGATTTTGATAACATTGATTTTGTAGAGTTGATTATTTTGGTTAAAAGTAATTCTGATTAAGAGTGATTTGTGTTTTGATATATTCATGTAAATGTAAAAGTGAGTTGAACTATAAATTTGTGTGTGAAAATCAATTCTAGAATCAAAAGCTACAAATTTTAGCTTCAAATAGAATCAATTTTGGAGAAAGAACAAATTCGACTCGACAACAACCAAACATGTCAGAATCAATTCTACACCTCCAAAATCAATTATGGTCACTCTAAAATCAATTGTAGCTTCTGAATTCTATAATCAATTTTAGTCTGGAATATTATTGTCCAACCCTCTTTACATGAATGTATCCGAACATAAATTATTTACGCCAGAATCAATTTAATGATAAGAATAAACGTATAAAATAAAAAAGAAAAAGGTGGGTTGTTTATATACCTTGTCTGCCACCAGTAAGCTTGACTTGAACTCCTTTATCAACAAATTTTGCTAAATCCAGAACAGTTTCTTTTCTCCCAGACTGAAAAAATAAAAAAAAATAAGAAAAGAAATTAGGTTTTTCTTTGTTCACTTGTTTTCAATTAGTGTGTGTGTGAAGTAAGATGCATATTCAAAAGGTGGCGAAATTTTGGAAAAGAAACTCACCATGTTTCAAGTATTACAACAAGGTCTTTTTACTAATATAGTAAATCCTAAAAAACGAAATACTACTTATATGGGAATCGATCCAAGGATCATGAATACATAACTTAAACAATTAAATAAAGGTCTTTTGTTTTTGATTAAAAAAGACTCTTGGATAAACAATCATTTTCTCATGATTGTTTTTTTGCACAAGTCTTTTTAAAATGTATTTTTGCACATTTTCTTCCTATTTATCATATTAAATGAGGGTATAATAGGAAGAAAATGTGTAAATATACACTTTCTTAATTTTGTGTTACTATTCCAAAACGACACTTAAAAAAGAACGGAGGAAATATATATTATACTAGCGTTCAGACGAACACGACACTAACACGTGTTTGTGATTTTAAATTGTATCAAGAGACTTATCTTTTTAAATTACACCAATAATATAATAAATATAATGTAAAATTTTATCTTTCTCAATAACATCAACGATATTGTTATACCCCAATTTTTGACTAAAATCCTACATTCATACAGTCTCTGACCCGGAATATTCTCTGACTTTTCAGAGAAAAATTCGACAAAGAAGTACTTTAAAATACCTCATTTTTTGGTTCGATTTCGGGACCCTTTTTTTTTTTAGTCTTTATTATTTTTTATCTTTAGTTTTTTATTTTAGTTAATTTCCATCTTTTATTTTTATTTTTATTTTTATCCTTTTATTTTATTTTAGGTTATTTTATTTTACCTTTTTTTATTATTTTATTTTCTTTAGAATAGGTCCAAAAATAAAATGTCCAAGGTCTAAAAATTTTCAAGTCAAGTGTCAACTTTCACATTCCTCTTTTAAAATTCACCATTAAACACCATTCAAATCACCATCAAAATCCATTAACCATTTTTCCCTTTTCATCAACTTCCTCACCTATAAATATAGCTTTCATTCCTCACAATTTCACACACCAAAAGTTCTCTTGAGTTGTCAAATTTTTTTTCTCTCTTCTCACTATTTAGCTTGTGTTGACGAGCTATTCTTTTCTTCTCCCTCTTTTTTATGTTCCTAAGGAATTTCATCCCTTTCTTTTATTTTCTTGCATTTTATTTCTTTTCAGCATTTTTGCATTTTATTTTATTTCTATTTAACATTTTAATTATCGTTATTTATTTTCAAGCAATTAGAATGTATTTAGGTCCAATGTAAATATAAATGAGAAAAGTGTGCGTGTCTTTTTATTTCTTTACGGCCTTATATATATATATATATATATATATATATATATATATATATATATATATATATATATATATATATATATCCAAAAATGCAAAAAAATTAGATTAGAAATTTTGTGGTGATCCAACGTCACTACAAAAGTCTACGCGCTTTTATTTTTATTGTTCCGTTAGTTTAATTCTCATTTATTATACCAAAACAACAAAAAACATTCAAATATATATATATATATATATATATATATATATATATATATATCCAAAAATGCAAAAAAATTAGATTAGAAATTTTGTGGTGATCCAACGTCACTACAAAAGTCTACGCGCTTTTATTTTTATTGTTCCGTTAGTTTAATTCTCATTTATTATACCAAAACAACAAAAAACATTCAAATAACAAGAATAAAAAAAAATTCACAAAAAACCTTGATTCAAAAATCAAGTGATCCCATTTTTATTTTATTTTCTTAATCAAGCTTTAATCAATTTAATTATACCTTGAGTCTATTTTCTTTCAAATTAAAAAAGACAAACCAAATTCTTATTTGCCACTTAGCTTTTTATTTTAAAACTTTTTTTTAAAACTAATAAAAAACACAAAACCAATCAAACGTCAATTTCTACCCCGAACTATGAGGTTTTGATCCCTTACGGGCACGTAGGCAAAGGACCTTGTCCTTCCAAATCATAAAAAATATAAATAAAAAATGTTTCTTTTTTCTTTTAATCACTACTTTTTAATTCCTTCTTTTAAGCAAAAAAACAAGCAAGTTAAAGCACAAAAAATAAATAAAATCAAAAGGTTCTCGTAGAATACTACGAATATTTAGGGTGCTAATACCTTCCCTAAATATAACCAACCCCCGAACCCTAAATCTTTCAATATGGGGTGTTTTGAACTTTTTCCCCTTTTTAAAAAAAATTAAATGTTCAGTCGTGAAATAAATTAGTGAGTCAAAAGCTAATCAAATAACCTTGATCTCCGAAAAATGACGCGACAGATATAATGTTATTATAAAAAAAAAATCTACCGTGCTTTAGCTTTAACAACTTCTGAGCTTCAATGGCTTCTCTATCTGCTTCATGATTTACAAATTCAAAGTTCCAAGCTTCCAGTCTTATTTTGTGACAATCATAGTGCTCTCCATATTGCTGCAAATCATGTATTCTATGAGAGGACCAAACACTTGGAAATTGATTGCCATCTTGTTAGAGAAAAGTTGCATGCAGACATATTAAAGCTTCTCCCAGTTTCTTCACAAAATTCTTGCTTCCTCAACCATTCAACATTCTATTATCCAAGTTGGGATTGCTAGATATCACTCTCCAACTTGTGGGGGACTATTACATGATAAAAGTGAAGTAGATAGCTTAGAACTCAAGTAACTTAGCTTAGCTTAGTTTTAGTTCTAATATGTTGATGCTATTCCACTATATGCTATTGTACAGCTTTAGCTAGCTATAAATAATAGTTCCAACCTCTGATTCAGTAAGTAATAACACACTTTTATTATCATTCATAATATTGGCAACCTGGAGAAGCTTCCATATGTTAGTGCTGCAATGCAGCGGTTAAGGCTGAGAAAGAAGTATTGGAATGAAAAAGGTTCCGGAAAAGTTGGGTAGACTCTCTGATTATGAGTCTATCAAATTATTTTTGCATGATGGTGTGTATGATTCATCAAGCATATCTGATTTCATGGAGAATTGGAAAAAAAATGATTGAATGTTATGAACTGCATGATAATGAATGGTTGAAATGACTATTTGATGAGTGAAATGAACACAACAACACTTCTTAGGATTCATTGATCTTTTGACAGAGTTACAGAAATGGAGTTTGATGGTTCTGAGAAAGAGAACACTGTTTATTTATTTTTGACTTAAATATGATATTAGTCTCTGTAATTTGGGTCGGTTTTGAATTTCGTCCCTGTAAAAAAAAAAATTTGAATTACATCCCTGTAAAAAAAAATTTGTTTGAAAAAGGTCCATGGCCCCACTAAAACGTTGAAGTGGCATGGTTTTTGCCATGTGGCAGTTGCTGACTGTATAACTTATGCCACGTGGCACGCCACATAATATTAAATTTTTAAAATTTAAAAATATAAAAAAAATTTAAAAATATTTTCTGAAATTATTTTCAAAAAAAAAATATTTTTTTTAAATTATAAAATCTGAAATTTCTGAAAAAAAAATGAAATTATTTTTTATTTTTTTTTTAAAATATGAAGAAAAAAATTAATGGTCGAAAATTTAATTTTAACAGTTTTTTTTCGATTTTTTTGAATGATTTTTGAATTTATTTTCATATTTTTTTAATTTAAAAAAAAAAATTTCAAAACTTTAAAAATAATTTTAATTTTTTAATTACGTGGACTGCCACGTGGCAGAAGTTGCACAGTCAGCAACTGCCACGTGGCAAAACCCATGCCATATAATCAAAAATGTGGGGCCAGAGACCTTTTTCAAACAAAAAAAATTTTACAGGGATGCTTTTCAAACTTTTTTTTTTACATGGACGAAAATCATATTTAAGCCTTTATTTTTTTTATTTTTTGCTGATAAAAAATTAATACAAAGTCAAACATTAATAGTGCTGTCATGTCATCCTTGGTGGGTATGGCATTGGCACGAGTAATATGTCGCGTGCAACAACATTTTCCTAATAATAATAATTGAGGAGTAATCTGGTCTCTCCTTCGTCAATGGTGGGTATTTATTCAGCAGACATGTTTGTATATTTAATTATTTATGACACCATATCACCCAATTTGTTAGCTTAGGAGGTGATACTAAAAGTCGATCTTAGCTTCATTTGATTTGACCGACTTGTATTTGAGTGTTCTTTGGAAGGAAATGAACAATCATATCTTTCTGCAAAAGAAAATGTTGTCACAACAATTTTTTGCAAAGTGATAGAAAAACTTGCATAGAAAAACTTTACATTAAAAAGTTGATAGAAAAACTAAGATTAAACATTTAATCTTACAATGAAAATTGGACTATTAGAAAAACTGAGCCTGAGATTAAACATGTAATCGAACAATGAAAGTTGGACTATTAGGAAAACTGAAATTAAACATGTAATCGAACAGTGAAAATTGGACTATTGGAAAAGCTGTGATTAAACATGTAACCGAACATAGTGAATTAAAACTCATGAGCTCTAATTTGCATAATAGATATCATAATTGCCACGAGCGGCTTGATTTGTAACAGATCACAATTGATGAAGTGAAATATTTTGGTTGCGGAGCAATTAGATTCATAACAGAACACAACAAAAACTTGCAGGTTAACTTAACAATGGAAATAAGTTCAAAAATAATCTGAGAAACATAAATAGCGTTTAATCAAAACATTCATGATCAAATAGAACCAACAACTTACACAACCTTTAAACAAGTCGACAACAAAGTAAGTTCAACGATCAAAATAGGACATCTAAAAAGCTACAAACTGAAATTCAAATCAACACAGCAGATGTTCGGAACGCCAACTGCGGTGCCTTGGTAGATGAACATTCTCAAGTATCAATGTTGCTAGTCAGTTTCTTGAGTATCAGTTTTCACCAAAACAGTAGCCTTCTCAGTTGAATCAATATAAACCTGTACAAGGAATATCGACATTATCCTTCAAGATGGCACATTGAAGTTATAAATATCTAACCAATTTCATGCAATTCATAATATGTAACAAAAAGTAAATTTCTCATATCACAAGCTACAAAGTACAAACTAATACTATCTCTTATGGCATTGAAGCAGTTGTCACTTATTTTCATGCTCTTCTCATTAGGTAATTATAATTGCATTTTATCTTTTTATCCAACACACCTTATTTTGGTAGTACTATTTTTGGATGATTAGTATTAAGAGTTTTTACATTATAATCGTGAAATTCTTAAATATGTTAAACTTTATTTTAGTCTTTTAAAAAGTCTCAGATATGATTCATTGTGAATGATTAACAGTGTAATAATTTTTCACACATATATTGTAATAATTTTATGACAATGTACCTCATTTGTGAATTTTTTTTTTTTTTTAATTTGTAGGAGTGGATGCAACTATTTTCACTTTGCAAAATAAATGTAGGAACGCAATTTGGCCAGGAATTCTAACAGGAGCAGGAAAACCTCAACTACTTGATGGTGGATTTCAGCTAAAACCTGGCCATGCTATAAACATTACTGCACCAAAAGGGTGGTTTGGCCGCTTCTGGGGCCGGATTGGATGCACATTCGATATATCCGGTAAAGGAAAATGCATCACAGGAGACTGTGGAGGCAAACTTAAATGTGTTGGAGCCGGAGGTGAACCACCGGCTTCACTAGCCGAGTTTACACTAGACAGTCCCGAGGGTGATTTTTATGATGTTAGCCTTGTTGACGGTTATAACCTGCCGGTTTCAATCGTCCCCTTTGGAGGATCTGGACAGTGTACGGCAGTTAAATGTCGTTCTGATTTGAACAGAAACTGCCCGGCCGGATTGGAGTTGAGGAACATTAAGGGTCGCGTCGTTGGTTGTAAGAGTGCTTGTATGGCTTTTAACAGGCCAGAATATTGTTGTACCGGAGACTTCAATAGTCCAAAGAAGTGTGAGCCAAGTAGTTATTCAAAGGTGTTTAAGGATTCATGTCCTATGGCTTATAGCTATGCTTATGATGATGAAACCAGCACTTTCGCTTGCAAGGGAGCAGATTATTTAATTAGCTTTTGTTAAAGATGAAAGGAGTTGATAAACATTATTGTATGAGTGTGTTTGGTAAATTGATTATATCTCATTTGTGCAATGTTTAGAATGCACTTAATGAGTAGACTTTCTATAATTATTGTATGAGTGTGTTTTGAACGGTAGCTGATTTCATATCAATGTCAATCAAAATAACATAGAAAGTGACTTCAAAAGCAAAAAATATGCCTAATAACTATCCTTAAAAAAATACATAAAAAATTTGAAGGGCCAAAAATATGGCAGAGTATACTTGCTATATACATAATCAATAGAACAAGGGATGATATATATTCTAAAAAACACTGCAACAGCTGAATCTCTTTTTAGATTTTTGACACTCCGGTTCTTGCGATGAGACCAATAATTTTGTTCCCTCAAATTCAAGATTTACTTTATCCCAATTTCGTTCACGTCCATCTGCAGTGATGTGTTTCTTACTCATTGTTACATATATTTGTGAGAGAAGACCAAGGAAAGCTGGTTCTACATTGTTTGAGTCAAGTGCCGATGTCTCAATGAAGAAGAGACCTTTCTGTTTTGCTAAGTCTTCGGCTTCCTCGATAGGCACTTCTCGGATTGAACTCAGGTCAGACTTGTTGCCAACAAGCATGACAACTATGTTTTTATCTGCATGATTATGTAGTTCATCTAGCCACTTTTCGATGTGGTTGAAGGTATGGCGCTTGGTTATGTCATATGTGAGCAATGCACCAGTTGCACCTCTGTAATATGCAGTCGTAATTGCTTGGTACCTGTCACGAATGGCAACATTGTCACATGAAAACGCAATTGACACGCATGATGTATTTCAAGGACACTCTTGTGAACAAAATCGGCAATCTAACTAATAAAACACAAGCATACATCATTTTGGGTCATAAATGTGTAAGCCATGGTCGGTATAGTCCCTGAGTGTATCAAATTCAAAAGATATCCCCAAGTCTCTTTTGTTAGTAATTTAATGGATCAAATTGACGAACAAAAGACACATTTGAGGACTAAATTAACTAACAAGAGACATATTGGAGAACCAAACTCACTAATATGAATGTTTTTATAAATATTTTCAAGGACTGTTCTGACAACGCCACGTGTACTTAAGGACTAAAATGAGTGTTCACTCAATAGTAAAACACATTATCATGTCAATTGGTAAACTAGTTAAACTTATATTCATCATACACTCGCCCCCATTGTGTTGCATCATAAATAAATTCGGACTCGCTGCAATGTTCAACACATTCACAGTGTCAGCAATTCAAAGGTTTTGGATCACGATCAAATTACTCCAATTTTGAGTTTGCTTATAAGGATGTTCTAATCTCAAGCTTGAAATCAGAGTCATAAGATCTCGATCTAATGGCTCCAAGCTGCTAACACTGTGAATCTATGCAATCTTTGACAGCTGGGAATCCGAATTTAACATAAAGTAACAACAGAAAATTTGCAAATTTTATAATTCATTATACACTCGGCCCCATTATGTCGCATGATAAATGAATGAATTCGGATTCTCTACAACATTCAATCACAGAGTCATCAGTTCAATGCCCTTGTATCAAGATTATATGATCTTCTTTCGAGTTTGATCATAAGGTTGTTCTAATTTTAAGTTTTAACACCGGTAAATCAACTTTAAAAACAAACTCATAATCAAAGCCATAAAATCTTTATGCATAAGTCATGCCCGCTGACTCCGTGAGTGCCTAGAATCTTTTATTGACATTGAGAATCCAAATTCAACATAAAATAACAAGCAACCAAGAAGTCATCAACTTCCAAACATTTGTACTATATTATATTAAAAAAAAAAATGCTGTCTAAAATATCAGATCTTAGTTAAATTCTTTATTATCAACCACATAAAACAATAAAATCCAATGAAAATAATTCACATTTTGATAAATAAACAAAATAATAAGAATATTGACAAAAGAAAATTTAAGACCTTTCTTGACCAGCAGTATCCCAAATCTGAGCCTTGACAAGTTTATGATCCATAAGAACAGTCTTGGTCAAAAACTCAACACCAATTGTAGCTTTAGATTTCAAATGAAACTCATTTCTAACAAATCTATTCAAAAGCTGAGATTTTCCAACACCAGAGTCACCAATCATAACAACCTTGAACATATAATCAATACCCTCATGATCCAAATCACCTTGAAACTGAGCCATTCTCTTTTTCTAGGTGATTTTCAATGACCCTTTTGAAAACTGAATGTGATGATGCAAAACCCACCTAGGATCTTCAATGTTTGATGCATAAAAATTTGGTCTTTTTTTTTTTTTGTTAGGTTTTGTGTGCACACGTTTTTTGTGTTCTTTAGACAGAGGTTTCGTAAGAGAAGAGAAAAAGTGTGGTTGATGAGGCAATTTTGGTGGGTGAATGTTATGCTTCTTTTGTGTGTTGATAGCATAGCACATTGCTTGTAGTCATTGAAAGCGTTCTTGTTAGGAAAGTGAAGAAAGAATGACAGAAAGAAAGGAAAGAAACGTATGAGGGATGATTAAGGATATTGATTTGACTCTCTTTTGATTTATTAGTGTTTTTTGAGTTTATCGGTGCTCCTTCCGATCATATTTACAAGCGACTTTAACTTTTTCAGATTCATTCAATAAGTGAGGTATCTAAAACATAATATAGTCTAGATACGTCATTTATCTAATGAATTTGAAAAAAGAAAAGTTGCTTATAAATGTAATCGGAGAGAGTATAACTTAAAAATTAAAATATTAACAATGGTCCAATAAAAATTTACTTTTTTTTTTTATCGATTCTTCTACATGGAATTGGAGAGGCTATGAAATCACAGTATCTCTCAAGTCTCAAGTCTCATGAAATTTGAATCTATGACATATAATTAAGTTGTTCATTTACGATTTCGTCCAAATTCTCTAATATTTTTTTTTTAGCTAGGGTTTGAACTTCGGACATTGCATATATTATGCATTGTCTATACCAACCGAGTTAAGCTTACGAGAACTCCAAATCCTCTAATACAATAATTACTTTTTTAACCGAATTTATTAATAACATATTTTAAGTTTTAAATAGAGGTCTCACAAAATATTAAATTATAACTTTTTACAATAAACTTAAAATATTTGAACAAGAAATATACTGTTTTTTTAAGTAGTCAAATTAGTTCGTCGAAATTGAGCTTAAGCAAACACCACTGAACCAACACGAGTGGGTTGAGTAAGAAATATATTATATTTTTCCAATGCAAAAAGATTCAAAATTTTCATTCATTACATATTTATACATTCATTTATAGAATATAAAATCCAAAATTTAAATAATTATAATACTACGTTTAATATTTACAAAAAAAATTCCAAAAAATTAATAAATAAAAAAATAACTAAATTAGAAATTATATTATATCACTTCAATGCAAAATGGTTCAAAATCACCATTAGTTACACACAATTACTTATAACATTATTACTTTCCTTTTCATAAAATGAACTTCCCATATTTTATAAAAAAAAATCCTAAATTTCAAATTGATTCCACCTAAAAATAATTATCATGTTAGTCGACATCGTCATATAAATGATTAAGGTTTATGTGAAAATTCTCCCGACCGTAAGAATGTTAGGCAAAGGCTAGGACTGGAGAGTGAGGGAAAGTTAATTCGTTCCCAATTGTACTGACTAAGTATGCAGGTCTTGAGGATCCTAGACTTAGTTAAAGTTTAGCAGGACTGGGCAATCACGTTTAAAACCCATGTTACATATTTATATCGCTACTAACCGCAAAGGACGATTAGAGATGAAGCACATTCATGGGGACATTTGTCCACCAAGCACCTTGTCAACATCATGATGTGAAAAGGAGGAAGTTGAGAGCTGAACATGGAGTGCCAAGAACCCTCAAAGAGGAAAACTAACGCACTACCCGCAAAATTATCCGAGCAAGGGTCGGACATGTAGGCCATATCGTTTGGCTAGTAAGGATAACTCTTGCTTATAAATATTCATTGTGTACATTGTAATTGACATATCCAATCAAACATATCGTTTAGCATTTTGTAGTATATTATCAAACAACCCAAACAATCATACTTAATGCTCTACTGGAGTAGTTAACGAGCCTTCAACTAAAGAACAAAGTTCGTTCTTCGTCGTTAGTCACTCCAAGAAAAGAGTATCATTGTTGAGGCCTTCCACTAATACCTCAACTAAGTTCTTGTTTTATCAATAAATTTGACACACCGAGTGAGACAATACGATCTTTACCATTTAAAAATTCAGCTCTCCATGTCAAAATTACGTTTGACGTATGCACTTGAGGTTTGAAAAGAATCTTAGCAGTATGGATCAACCATCATCATTGGCATCTAGAAGGCTAGGCCAACAACTGCCGAATCAACCTTCACAAATGTTATGAATGACAATATTCGTGGCCCATCCTAGTGTTTTTGAGGCATCACTTGTTGATCAACTCGAAACTGTAGTAGTAATGACGATGTCTTTCATTAAACAATAGATTGATAAGGGGATACATGACATCAAATAGACCTATTCCAAGTTTATGTGATGTTTTTCACAACAACCATATTTATTTAATTAGTATTGAACGCTTCCCGATATTTGATTCATTTCTTTTTGATAGTTTTTTTTTAACAAGCAAAAATGAGATATATTAACATGGACACCGTAATTGTTACCGTACAAGGTGTGCCAAACAATCACGAAAATGTCAAGTTCCAAACAAAATTACAACCAAATCAGTCAATACCCAAACATAAAAGCGGGCTCGACCACCACTGATGAGTACCAAAACTAAATACAGCATTGCTAGCCTTTAACCACCACAAAGAAGTTGATTTCACTTTATCTAACATTTGTGGCAGAGTACTTTGTCTATTTCTAAAAATCCTATCATTCCTTTCATTCCACAATACCGAAACACAAAGCAACCAAATCAAGTGGAAGAAAGACCGTCGCCTTCTCAAACAACCTGCGTAATTAATAAATTGCAGACAATGATCTGAAGTTGATTGAGATTCGACCCCTACCACTCCTAGCCATGCCCGCACCATTGGCCATAATGCACTAAAAGTTACACAAGACAAAAACAAATGATTAACATCTTCAACGTTCCCACATCCAGAAACACACAACCGCGCCTCCAAAGGTAAAATGCCACGGTTTGCCAAATTATTTTTTGTAGGTAACCGATCTCTCAGGAGTCGCCAAGCAAGGATAGATACTTTGAGAGGAACTTGTTTATGCCAAATTAACTCCATATGATGATGTAATTGGGGCTGCTCCTGTGATGTCAGCATGTCATAGACCCCACGTACAGAATACCCACCCTCCTGATTAGGTAACCAAAGCCATCTGTCTGTCACTGATTCCTGCAAAGAAATTGTTAGTAATAAAACCCTACACTCCTCTACCAACTCCTCCTCCCAAGCCCACAACCGCCTACGCCACCGCAACGCCTCCCCACCCACATCCACCCCCAACAAGAACATATTCCTAACTGAAATTGATTTGTTAACATTCAAGTCAAAAAGGCGCCTAAACCGGTCACACAGTGGAACATCTCCGCACCAACGATCACGCCAAAAATCAATGTCTGCACCATCTCCCACCCTCCTAAACTGGATAAATTGGATAAATTTATCCAATTTTTAGTTTAAGTTATTTACCTTACTATCATTATTTAAGAGTTGTGTAATGTTGTGATTAATTCACACCGCGACAGCCGCAATCCATAACAGCTGAAATCGCAAAATCTTATACGCGACAAAGCTTAACTTGTGAGTTGCGATATCATCATAACAAATAAATGAACTCACAGAAAATGAAAGAAAGAGAAGCAAAATTATGAAAATCTTTTGGAGATTGTTATTCAATTCAATTCATGATGAAGCACAATATATTAATTCTTACATAGGCGCAAATTATGAACACTACATAAAATCACCTAACTGTTTACATTTTTCTTCCAACTAACTTCAAGCAACTAACTGTAGATCACTGCGATGACTTGCAACAGAAGCAACCACAAGTAACTCTCTCATCATTATTGTACTTCAATTGATACTTCAACAATCACAACCAATTATTTTGTTCATTCAAATATCGAACATTCAACTGAATACAGTTGTTGGCAATTTTGAAATCCACCCTTCTTCATCAATAAAAGAGATATTCAAGAATTGATCAAGTTCAGGTTGACTCAAGTGTTTCATCCATTTAACACGCTCCGATTTGTTTGCTCCAGGTCCTGTACATCCCTCTTCCACAAAAGTAAGGTTTTCTCTGCAGTTAAATTTATTTAACACATGATCAATGTGAGATAGTGATAATCTATGAAGCACGAACACAGAACACAGACATCAGACACGACACGGACACACTAACGCATGTCCGACACCGAGACACGCCTAATTCAAGGAGTGTCCGTGCTTCATAGGTGTTAATTGAAAGGTCACTTGTAACTTATAAATGTGTACTAAAAAAATGTAATAGTATCTTACTCATGGCCAACATAGGTTCTAGGGCTCCAACCCTCAGGCCTAACAACATCTGATAGATATGAATCAGTTATGATGACTCTTGCATAAGCACCCATTGCCCTTCCAAGTTGAACATTTCCTCCTGTTCCACTTATGTTACAATTTTTAAACACAAACCCACTTGGATCATTTGGTGAATCCCTTTCATGTGCTGTAATAACCCCATCTCTTTTGGGACCATATTTTCCCATTGAAAAAAGTATTGTACATGCCTGCATATTTACAACCAAATTAGATTATGCTGCTTCTGGTTTGAGATATAAGCAAATGTAACTAATTTCATATTTATTAGAAAATTAGTTAAATATGATTAAACTTTTTTTTATCTCATAGAAAATATAAATTCTCAAAACTTTCTTAAAGATGAATTATATTTTATTTTACCTCAAAAAGTGATTGGCCATCCCCATATATGAAATCAGTTCCACCTTGGATGTAACAATTATTGTAGTAATGGCGACCATAATCATCACATAGGGTATCTTGTACCCCAAGAAAAGCACAACTAAAGAAAGCACATTTATCTGCATGTATTCGAAAAGCTTTGGCTGGTATGATGTTACTGACCTCTGATAATACTGGGTTGTTCAATGTATTCTGCAAACATATAGATTACAAAAAATGAATTCTCTATATGTAATATTAAATAATACTTATGTTAGAAAAAAAAAATTAAGCTTAAATGTACTTCGGTCCTACGATTTCAAAAAAAAAAAAAAAAGTTTTGATCCTTCTATTTTAAAAATCAATTTTTTATCTCTTTATTTCATTTTTTAGAGTTTTGGTCCCATCATTATTTTAAAAAATAAGGTTTTCAACTTCGATGGTAAACAAATTTAATCTCCAAATCATTATTAAATTTTTATATTCGATAATTATTACTTTATTAAAGATTTTAATTATTAAAATAATATTTTTTTTTCAACAAGTATTAAAATAATGTATTAAATTCAATATGTGATGGAAATTACTTTAATTATTATTTTATAAAAAAATTTAATTCTTAAAATAGTATATCAAATTAAAGATGTGATGAAAAATATTAAAGCAACTTTTATAAAATATTTTAATTATTGAGATAATATTTTAATTATTAAAACAATATATTTAATTATTTATTAAAATAATATAACATTCTATAATATATAATAATATATTGAATCAAAATAATATACAATTAATTATTTTAATAATTAAAATATTTTATAAAATATTAATTATTGAATAAAAACAAAATAATAATTACAAGACCAAAGCTCATAAATGGGTCCAAAAATCTTACTTTTAAAATGAGGAGGCCAAAACTTCATTATTTTAAAAATAGAGGAATCAAAAATGTATTTAGTCCAAAAAATTATTTGACATAAATATATACCGTGAAAGTAATCCCCTTTGCAACAGTATTATTTGCTTTTGATACGAAAGTAGCATCCTCATGTGTACTCCATTCAATACTCGTTGAACTGCTACCAGCTCCTTCAAGATAAATGCATGGTTTGCTCTTGCGAATAAAGATTTGCTCTCTGAACATTGCACAAACAATATAATGCAATTTGTATCAATCAATTGTACCAAGAAGAATATTATAAATACTTTTTTACATTTGCATTAATCATCGTCGTATTATTAAAAACCTTTTACTAAAGTTTAAGCTATATCTAAAGTTATGGTTGACTGTGATTTGTTGATAATGAAAAACATTCTTCTACGGATACACTTTATCAAAATTTAACTTATTTTTTAAGCCAAAGAAAAATATATTAAATAAAAAATGGAGTATAGAGATTGGGGTATATTAGATCTGACCCAGATATAACCTAAAATGAGAAAATATCGTGATAAATCAAACCAAAAGGTACGACCCTAAACTATTCTAACAGAAAATCACATATCATAGGGCGAAACCTAGCGACCCGCATACAGGCGCGAAATCAAGTTACAAAAAATATGATGAATGAACGTCTGCAAAGAAAAGTTAGGGTTTTAATATGGCGAATGGATTGACCGCCAACACTGAATCAGAATCCAAGTGTCAACCGCTCTCTGAACAAAGCAGCAAGCTAAAAAGCTCTTTCTGGCGTAAAGTTTATATCATCACTATGTTTATGAAAAAAATACTATGATGTCTCACGTTTCTGAATGTTAATCCTCTGGTTTCACCTAGAAAAGTGATTATGTTTAATCTTGAATTCGACTAGAGGTAAATAAAGTTTAACTTGATTTTCAAATATAAATCAATGTATAAAAACCATGTTATGTAAATTTATAGTTGGAAAAGAGAAATATACCTATAAACACCAGGGGAAATTTGGATGTGAATCCATTGAGAATTTCCATCAGGGACAGAATCAATGGCACTTTGAATTGTTTGGAAATTTGTTTCGCCTGATTCACTGACTGTAATGATCTTGAAAGGACTGCTACAATCTTGTGATTCACAAACATCAAAAGCAAGTACTAAAAATATTAAGATGAAAACAAAGGATTGTAGTGACTGCATTTTCTTTTTACCCTAATGTGGTGCAAAGTATTCAACACAACCAGAAGACTTTATACTGAATTTTTTTTAAACATCTTATTAGTAGGAAGGAAGTATCCATCAACTTTGTCGATGACTAATATTTATTGAGAATCTGACTCACCATTTATAACACATTCTTCCTTTTGAACAATATTTTTTTCTTATTCCTTTTAAACAATATTTTATCTCTTTATGGAAGAAAAATTACTATTGGTTGTCCTTGCTTTGTTTTTGAAAATCGATTTGATATGAATTTCGTTCTTATTTTAGTTTGTCATTGAATATTAATTTTATTTGGATAATTATAAAAGAAATTTCTTTTATTTTGTAAATTCTTTCTGGTTTTATTTTGAAATTTGAAAATTTTAATAAATTCTGAAAGATTTTATTTCTTATTATATTAAACAAATATAACATTTTGTTGATTCTGTCTAAGAAAAACATTTGGAGATTTCTTAATACATATTATTATCTTCTTTTTTAAGGAACATATTATTATCTTAATAGTAGGTTTTATGAGCCAATTATGACTCCAATAGAGTCTTTAAATGTTGATTCCATTCGGGCTGATCCTGATGCAACAGTGGATCCAACTTTACAGAAGGATATTGATTTTATGAAAACATGGTTGAGTAAAGCTGCGGTGAATGAGGATGTCCCATTTCCCCCCGTTATTTCTAAGTCTCAGAAAAAGAAATTGGCAAAGCAAAATAAAGCGCAGACTAAGGCAGGATATTCAACCCGTTCACAGGGTCCTCTCCCATCTTCTCAATGATTATTATTTATTGGAACACTTGTGGGATAGGTAATAATGATTCCCAAGTTGCTACGACATTATGGCGGACTTGGGACATGGTCTGATTGCGACATCTAGGTATCATAATTTGCCTGCTCCATTGGCAGTTGATTTTGCTATAGACAGACATGAGCGGCCTAATTTTAGTTTTCCTTAGCATGTTTCTGTCTTTTATTTCTGTCGTTTATTTTTGTTTTCAGAGGGTCTTGGCCTAATCCCTCCTCTTTTGTACATATTTTTCCCTTTTTTTAATAATATGTATGGGAAGGCGGTAGAGGATTGGGGTCTCTGTTGGGTGTCAACGTAGTTGGGATGCTTCAGATTCACCTTGATGTCTAACCTTCATTATGGCCTTAAAAAAAAAATAGTAGGTTTTATATGATTATTGCAACCAAAATTGAGGTGGTGAACCAATTTTTTTTTTTAGAAGTGATATTTTGGCACAAATTTATACAACAGCTGGTGATTAATGCAGTTCAATGATTAATTACATTTAATTGATCCTTCAAAAAAAATTATATTTAATTGATGGTTAATAAGATGTTAATTTTATTAATTTTAAATTAAATAGTGTTATTTCTTCCATAAATATTACAACCTTTTTTCCTAAATATAAGACCAAAATCACATAAATTAAGAAAGTTGATATTTGTATTGAAATTGTTGTAATCACTATTACTTTTACAATTTTATCATTAGTTTATATTTTCAACATGCTATTTATTGCTATTGAAGAAAAAGATGTATAATAAATAGGGTTATATAGGGAAAAAAGTAACTAATATAGTTAGAAATAGCACAGAGATCTTATAAAAAAGGACAATTTTTTTCAAAAAGGAGGGAGGTAGTAATATTTAAGGAAGAAATAACACTTTTTAATTTTAAATGTAATATCCAATGAACCATTGGTTAATTTGTTCTTTATGGAACCATTGGTTAGTTATCCAGTTCACCGGTTAATTACATTGAATCTCTATTATAAACATTTCCCCTATTTTATTTGGATAGTACACGGGGCAGCCTAATATTGAAATGTTCATTTAATGTTTTTTCTATCATCCAATCAAAATGAATTATGATTCATCTATTTTTAGTTTAAGTTATTTACCTTACTATCATTATTTAAGAGTTGTGTAATGTTGTGATTAATTCACACCGCGACAACCGCAATCCGTAACAGCTGAAATCACGAAATCTTATACGCGACCACGACCGTTATTTGAAACCTTGCCGAAAGACCACAAGCCTATCAATCGAAGTTTGTTCTTCATAATGATCGCCTTCACAACCAAGAATGATAATTCATACCATTCAGAGGATGATTCACCAATGGTGTTGTCGGATTTTCATTGAGATGAATATAGAAGGGATTTTGCGAGGGATTTGTAAGATCTGAAATATCCGACATCTGCACAGGTTGAGGATCATGATTGCAAACCACATCATAAAAATGTGCAACAAAGCTTAACTTGTGAGTTGCGATATCATCATAACAAAGAAATGAACTCACAGAAAATGAAAGAAAGAGAAGCAAAATTATGAAAATCTTTTGGAGATTGTTATTCAACTCAATTCATGATGAAGCACAATATATTAATTCTTACATAGGCGCAAATTATGAAAACTAGCTTTCAACTCAAATTATGAACACTACATAAAATCACCTAACTGTTTACATTTTTCTTCCAACTAACTTCACGGAACTAACTGTAGATCACTGCGATGACTTGCAACAGAAGCAACCACAAGTAACTCTCTCTTCATCATTATTGTACTTCAATTGATACTTCAACAATCACAACCAATTATTTTGTTCATTCAAAGTATCGAACATTCAACTGAATACAGTTGTTGGCAATTTTGAAATCCACCCTTCTTCATCAATAAAAGAGATATTCAAGAATTGATCAAGTCCAGGTTGACTCAAGTGTTTCATCCATTTAACACGCTCTGATTTGTTTGCTCCAGGTCCTCTACATCCCTCTTCCACAAAAGTAAGGTTTTCTCTGCAGTTAAATTTATTTAACACATGATCAATGTGAGATAGTGTTAATCTATGAAGCACGGACACAGACACACTAACGCATGTCCGACACCGAGACACGCTTAATTCAAGGAGTGTCCGTGCTTCATAGGTGTTAATTGAAAGGTCACTTGTAACTTATAAATGTGTACTAAAAAATGTAATAATATCTTACTCATGGCCAACATAGGCTCTAGGGCTCCAACCCTCAGGCCTAACAACCCTCCGTCCCTCTGTGGATCCCTACCGATTTTAGTAAATTTTAATGAAATATTACATCTCTTCCTTATTATTTTTTTTTTTTGGTAGATAGAAGAGATGGAAAAACCATCATAAACTCACACACAAAGTGGAGGTACCGGGGTTCGAACTCCGGTTATGACGTTCAGCCTAACAATTTCGATATTTTTGCCATTTTTTTTTTTTTTTAACAAGTCAAAATGAGATATATTAACAAAGAGTTTTGTTCCCTAGCACAAGGAGTGCCAAAGGAGACAAAACAAGGTTACAAAATAGTTCCAATCAAACCACAAAAGACATGAACGAAAAATACATCAGTCAATCCCTAAACAAGCAAGGGGACGCTGCCACAAATGATAATCAAAAGGAAAGCACACATTTTTTGCTTTCAACCATTTGAGAGATGTAATCTTAACCTTCTCAAGAAGTTGCTATGTTGTTTTAGCTGTGTTGACAAACAGTCTTTTATTTCTTTCATTCCAAAGAACCCAAATACCACAAAGTCAAATCAAATGAAGAAAAGACCTTCTTTGAGCATAACCACCTGAAGAATAAACAAACTGATAATAATGGTCCAAAACCTGATGAGGATCCACAAAAAACACGCCAATCCAAGTTTTAATTTGTTGCCAGAGATCACCAAAAATAGGACAATGAATAATTAAGTGGTCTATTGTTTCATTTTGTCCACAACCTGTAACAGATAATTGAGAATCATGAGAAATAACACCTCGTCGCACCAAGTTATCCTTTGTTGGCCATCTATTGCGGAAAAGACGCCACGCGCAAATAGAGATTTTCAAAGGAGCACTCTTATGCCACGGAGAGATATCTCTTCCTTATTTTTATTGTTATAAAAAAAAGAATCGCTATTTTACTGAAATGATAAAGATCCTACTATTTTTGGAAAGGCCCATATTAGACAAGTCCATATTATTGTTAGAAATGAACAAGATAATTGTTGTTTAGCAAAGTTTTATTCTAATGAAAATAAATAATTATTGTTGAATTAATTTCCATTGAAAGTCGATTTGTTAGCATCCCTTCATTTGCAAAAGTTCTTTATTTTTGTTAAAATCTAGGGCCCTATTTTTGCAAATTGAATTAAATCTTATGTGCAGAGATTGCTTCAAATATTAGAAGATTAGTTTTAACAAAGATTGCTTCAAATATGAGACTGTTTTTTAGAAAATTTGTCACAAAACAAATAATTCCAAATTGTGCTAGCTAGGCTTGGTAGTTTTAACAATAATTGATTATATACTTCAGGGTTTTCTGCTAGGTATCTCATGGTCTTGGCAACAGAGTCAACATCCTCTAGTTCTTTAATATATATAAAATTGAACCAGTAGAAGGAGCAAAATCTTGAATATTTGGAGGACCAACAACAACAGGGATAGTTCCTACAACAAGAGATTGATTTGCAGAAGTTTTGTAAGAAGGTAATGTTGATATTTCGAGTGTGAAACTTTTATAGTGTGTTTGGATGGGGAAATATTTTGAGGTAATGTAATGTTTTGAGGGAATTCAATTATTTTGAGGTGGATTCAAACAATAAAATTCATCTCAAAGTAGTTGAATTCCCTCAAAACATTACATTCCCTCAAAACATTCCCCTATCCAGGGTGTGGTTGGATTGAGGGTTTAGGAGGGGAAGGGATGGGAGAAATTACTTTTCTTTTTTAAATAACAGACTATATAACATGTTTTTCTAAAATAAATTATATATAATTGAATTATTATATGATCGTTTATCATGTTAATACGTTAATTCACTTTTAAAAAAATATTTTTTAATGTCCGTAATTTAAAAATGAAAAGTAAATTTTTTCATCTCTTCTTTTCCTAAACCCTTCATTCAAGCACACCCTTAATAATCCAACCCCCTCTAGAACATTTTCCACCGGTCTACGTGGAAATTCGCTTTTCTCTACTATATACCCCAAGAGCAGTAGAGAGCTGGAGTAGAACACGACACAATGGTATATTGGTATTAATCTATACCATAACGACACAATGGTATATTTCACAATGGTATATTTCAAGTGTGATACAATAGTATGATCTTCTTGTTCGTCCTATTAAATAAATAGGCTTAAATATGCAAATGGTCCCTGCAAATATCTGGTATTTTGATTTTAGTTTTTATAAAAATATTTGTTTGGTTTTAGACCCTGTAAATATAGAATATTTTGTTTTGGTCTTTGGTATTTTGTTTTAATCATTGTAAAATCATTTCATATTGAAATTGGTCCTTATAATATTCATTTTAGTCCTCATTTCAAGGGACTAAAATCAAATATTCTACATATTACAAGGACCAAATCCAATATGAATCAATTTTACAAGGAATAAAACAAAATACCAAGGACCAAAACCAAATTTTTTATATTTGAAGGGACTAAAACCAAAAAAATATTTTTACAGGGATTAAAACCAAAATGTCAAATATTTGCAGAAACTATTTTCACATTTAAACCAAATAAATATGATATTTGTGCCCTCTTTATATTCGTACAGATATTCATTAACATGTAATCCAGATATTATGAGGTATCTTGTATATACAAGTATTCATGGATTATATTTTTTATAAATGATTATTGATAAAAAAATTGTATAAGTTTCTATTTTTTAAGACTATATAATTACTTAAAATCAACACATTCATTTTCTTCTTTTTACCGATATATATATAATATACATACTTTTAATTTCTAAACAAAAAAAAAGTTAATCACATTTAACAAAAACAAAAACAAAAGTTCCTTGACAAAAACATAAATAAAATCAATCGCATTTAACAAAAACAAAGTTATTTGATTCAACAAAAACATAATTAAATTAAAGTTCCTTGTTTAAGAGGAGAAATGAAGCGTTGCGTAATAATATTATTATTTTTATACTGAAATCGAAATGATAGTAAGGTTATTTATGTAATTAACTTAGGCTTTGTTTGCGTGTTTGGAGGGAAAGGGAGGGGAGGGTTTGAAAAAAAAAAAGATGGAGTAAGTGGAAAAATAGAGGACGTTGAGTGGAGGGTTTTGGGGGGCTTATATTTCTTCAAAATATAAAACAATCCTCATTTGGGGAACTAAAAAATTGAATTGGAAGAGAGTTTTGGGAGGTTTGGGAGGGTTTAAGTGATTTTTTCGAATTCAATATATGTTGTTATAATATTCTTAAAATCAAAAATATATTAATCATAAGCATTAATTTATCACTCTTTAAAAAAAAATCTTTATCTCCGTGAGCTTAACTCAGTTGGTAGGGATATTGCATATTATATGCAGGAGCCGGAGTTCGAACCCTGGACACTCCACTTCTCCACAATTAAATTGTGTGAGCTCTAGCCACTATGCTACTTGACCAAAAAAAAAAATACTCTTTAAATTTTTTTGAAAGATTTCTCAAAATTCCCCTATATTTTTGTCTCCCCAAAGCCCTTCCTTCTCCTCTCCTCCAAACTCCCAAACAAAGCGTTTGATTTGCTAAAAAATGAAGGATAGGGCAGAACAACTCTAGTTGTCTAGTGTTTAATTTGTAAAACTGTTTCAGGTATATGACAAACTGGAGGCAAGGAACAGAACAAAAACTCATATTTTTGTCCCTCACCAAACCACAGCATAATTTTTTGTCTCACGTACAAGTTGTCTAAAATACCAAAATAGCATTTTGTGCCCCAAAAATCGTATAAAACAAAAAATTACTCAATGCTATAAAAAATTTGTCATGTGTTGTTCTGCCTTGTGTTGTACTGTTCTATATTGTACTGTTCTGTCCAGTACTTACTGTTTTGTAAACCAAACACACATAGCGGATACAATTATATGCGGGTGCGGATACCATCAAATCTATATTTATATCCATTAAATAATAGGTAGTTAAAATGTCTGTTTATTTTATCCATGAATATTCATTAAGGTATTCATTAATATCCGCAAGTGCGGATTTTTTTGCCACGAGGAATGCTAGCAACACTCTCTTTTGAACACTCTCTCTAACACTCATTCTCTCATTGGGTTAAATCAATGTGGGTCATACACTTTGAAAATAGAACCCACTTAAAATGGTGGGACATACATTGATTTTATCCAATAAAAAAGTTAGTGTTAGAGAGAGTGTCCAAAAAAGAGTGTTGCTGACATTCCTCTTTTTGCCATTCTTACTATTGTTTATGCTAAATTTGATAGTCCACTATACCACCTTAATGGAATCAAGAAAACAAAGGGAAAAAATAGAGAGAACAAAAATCAAAAACATATTTATCAGACCTAAATTCATACAAACTATGCAAATATTAACATTATTTTATACAATTACACTAGCCATTATTTTGGCAAAACTAAAAGATAGATTAAAAACAAATCCCTTCTCTATTTTGTAATCTACAAGGATAAACATCAGGCACCAGGTCTGACAACTGCTTCTAATTACTTGTACAACTGCACTTTGCCTTAGTCTCTGTTAGTATCTGCAAGATGAGAACAAAATACTTGATTAGACAATGTAGAGTTTAGTGGGAGAAATATATATATATATATATATATATATATATATATATATATATATATATATATATATATATATATAATTTGTGTGTGAATCAAAAGAGAACTTAGGCAGATTTTGATTCTGCACAGTAAATGCATGACACATTTACAGATGAATTTCTTTTTAAGAAGTATTTACAGATGAAGATTGATTAAACAGTAATGCTATTTGTAGGGACAATTTTTATAACGAAGTGCTCACTAATTGTGGTCTATCCAATTAAATCACAACCTGGCCGGAAAACATGGAGGTGGTGGGGTATAGTTGAGGCTGGAATGTAGCACTGAATTTCCTTTGTGGTTTTCTCTTGAGCTCTTTTGTCGTTGTGTTCAACATTTTCCTTGATTAAAATGTTCTAGTGAAGGTGTAATGTTTGTCAACCGATTTCAAATCTATGATCGAGATCAATTAATCATGCAATTGAGTGTTATTCTAAATGGAGAACTTCAGGTCCCACTTTGGTATGCTTGATTTGCGAGAAAATATTTTATGTTTATATTAGAAGAGTGTTAACAACTTCTAACACACGTTCCAACACACTTCGTATGTTATTGGTTAAAATTCACAGGTCAGGTCGTACCAAATTTAAATGAGATCTATATAATATTTTGGGTCCTATCCTCTATAAATTTCAACTAATAGAAGAAAGTTTGTTGGGATATGTGTGTTCCAAATATAATTATTTTGCAATTGTTAAAATTTATATAGTACCTTAAGTTGTTTCCTGAGGTCTTTAATGTACTCAACTGCTTCATCCAACATATCAGCTGTGCTATTTTGCTGCCAAGAGGGAAGTAGAAGCATCAAGTCAACAAATTGATGTGTTATGTGCTAGTTTGGATCGACGGTAAGTGTGATAATATTACGGTGTGCCACCGTGGTTTTAGTAAAAGTTACATTTTGAAATACAACAAGATAGTAAGGTGTCATTGTGATTCTGCTAAACTCGCTGTCAATCCAAATCTTCAATATATTTACCTTATCTGCATTCGGGAAAAGGTCTTGCAGTTTTTTTATTCTTGCACTAATTCTTATTCTTCTTTCCTGCAATGTACAAATCAAGGAAATAAATGAATAAGCTCATTAAATTGCAACAAAATGTATCCAAGAAATTTGTGATTATAGCAAGGTTGTTAGACTTTTACCCTCTCTGCAATGCTTCTAGGGTGAGTGGCAAAGCCTCTTTTGGCACGAATTTTACATGGAACAGATCCTTGAAGGTGTAAAAACTTCTCCATAGTAGCCATCTTGGAAGAAGAGCTTGGCAGACTCAAATGATGGGTCAAACCAAGTTTTTGGTATCCAAAATCTACATTCTGGCAACACAAATTTTCACTAATCAACAATTATAAAAGTTTAAGGTACAATGCTACAAACGTTGGTCCTACTATTCTCTACTAAAAAAAAGCAAAATGAGATTCAAAATTTGGGTTTTTGGTCCCCCAATTTCACACATTGTCGTAATTTTGGTCCCAATCCATATTGTTTATCCAAAATTGACAACTTTTGTCTCAAAAAACGGCAAATATTTGATCCTTGAAAGTGATAATTTTTTGTATACTCTCTTTAGATTCAAAATTCGGGAAAAAAGACACCACTTTTAGGCCTAAGAATGACAACTTTTTGAGTAAAAATTCTAATTTTGGATCAAAATGGCAAAAAAATGTGAAATCGGGGGGGATCAAAATCAGGATTTTGAATGGGAGGACGAAAATCTTTTAATCGTCTCTCTGTGAGAGGAACAAGAAAAACCATGCTTAGGCGTATCTAAGTATAGTCTTTACAAAAATCCAATTGGTTAAAATGAAAATTCACACAATTCTCTTATGTACCTGAGTTTCCAAAGCATTTGAAGTGGAAAACATGAATTCACCCTTATTAGAAGCATTTTTTGGAGCACTGAATGTAGAACTATCCCAGTAGTCATTGGTGAAGCTAGGCATGTAAGATTTTGTGATACAATTATCATTTCCCATGTTTCTACTTTTAATACAATTTGCTTGAAGAACTTCATGTTCATTTTCAACAATTAGTGGCATCTTGATAGAGCAAGAGGATGTTCTAGATGAGAAGTTCAAAGTACCATGTAATCCACTAGTTGATGTAGTAGCTTGTCCATTAGCACATCCTAAACCTGCCATCAGTACAAGTTTTTTTAGAACCCTAAAAAGGAAAATAGATTTTTTTCATTGATAGGACTTAGGAGTAGAAGACTCTAGACTCGTACATGTTTGGGTTAACTTATTTGATTTTTCTATTGACATAAGTATTTACGAGACATTTTAAGAGAGCATATAGAAACAAACAAACAACATATGACATATTTATAAGTTGTTTTTAACTTATTTCTGTAAGCTCTTCAGTATAGCTTATATGAAAATAGTTTAACATTATTTTAACTTTTGTTGTAAAAGTAGTTTATACATAATGGATTAATTAAGTTGTTTATCCAAACAAGACCATGTATTGCTAATTGGAATAAATCTAGAGGAGATTTATTTTTTTTAATCTATTTTCTCCGATCAAAGACCCTCAAACCTAATCTTCTCTTAAAGAAAATTGAGATCTTTATTCCTTAGGAGTTAGGACTCAAGACCATCATGTGTTGGTAAATAAATATAAAAACTTTCATGAAAAGAATATGCTACCTAGAAAAATATGCATATATTTTTAAATATAAAATAAAAATATGCTACCTAGAAAAATATGCATATATCAAACAAAACAAAATTCCTTCTAAACTAAATTTTAGCATTTCCACATGAAATTTTTCTGCCTTCTTTTCACAGATTCTCTCCTGATATCCCATTTTTACCCTCTTCTCTTCCAGCCTAATAATGTCCAAGATAAGTAATTGTCTATTCATCAGGAGGAAATTATTTTCTTGAAAATTATTGTTAAAAAAATAGTCAACTCTCTCAGCAAGGAAACCCAATTGCTTTACTATATTATCAATAATACTGCACAAAATAGGGATCTGACTTGACTTGACTTTAACCTAGTTAACAACTAGCAAGCAAGCTTTGGTCAATATTGATAATAGATTTTAAAATTTCCATAAAAAATAAGAATAGCTATAATCCACTCTCCTATGTTAACTATATGACTAAACTACTTCCTTCAACCAAAAAAAAAAAAGACTAAACTACTTTTCTTAGAAAAAGAAAATCACAAGTCACATCCTCTTAAATATTGTGTTGAGCCTAACCCACACCTACAAAATCAGAATTGGATCCCACACGTTGGAACTGCGTTAACTCAGTAACAACAACTGACTATCAAAAATTAATGGTTGAGATCAAAACTGTGTGAAACTAACTGTATAAATCTGAACCGTTAGATCGCATTTTTATGACCGAGATTGCATACTCAAAATGATATTCCATAATAGATATTACCAAGTAAGATAAAAAAGCATACCACTATCAACTGAATAATTGGAGAAAAACTCAGCAGGAGAACTCTTTTGCCTAATAAGATTGGAGCAATTATTAGAAGAACCATCAAAAACATTGTCTTCAACACCTAAAGAACCATTTGGAAATCCTTGATTATGTTGAGTTTGATAATTTATCTGATTTTGAGATCCATAAGAGTAATCATTGTATTGTATTCCATGTGAAAAAGGGTCCTTTTCTTCTTGTTTCACTGAGAAAGATTCTGAATTAGTAAACATTGTTTCCATTTCTGAACTTGTAGAGGTAGAATAATGCTGCTGCTGATGATTCTCATTTCTGAAAGTTTCTTCATTGAAAAATCCAATGCTTCTGTCTACAAGGCTTGTAAGTAATGAGCTTGGAGCTGAACGATACCGCGTTAAGCCGGAATTGTTTTGGAGACAATGTTGTTGTGTTTGTGAGTAACCAAATTTTGAATCCATTTCTGTGTTCTTCATTGAACCACCTTCAGAGTAGTTGAATGCTTGAGTATACACAATGCTCATCTTATCTTCAAAAAAAAAAAAAAAAATTACTTTTATGTTTTTCTTAATCTATGTAGCTAAGTTTGATTCATAGAATATAGAAACATGACAAATTATATGTTTTTTTTACCTAAATGAAAACAATAGTAGCTTCACAAATAATGAAAACATTAGTACATGTTTTTTTAAAGGGAAACAATAGTACATGTGAAAATCCTTCTTGAATTGTGTTCTTACTATAAGAAGAAAGAATAAAAGAATATTGAATTTAGAAAATTTAAAGACAATAAAGGAACATACGTGCAATTCAAAGACTTGCAAATTCAAGTCTAAGAATGGTCTTGAATTGAGAGCTCAGAATCTTGAAACAATTTGAAGAAGGAGAGAAAAATTGTGATGAAGTGAGTTTATTTGTGTTGCTATTGGCATGTATTTAAGTAGTATGTATTTCAATAACTGCCCTTATATTTCATCATTATTAACGATAATGCCTCTTGACGAGTTATAATATAAAGTGGTCCATGATAATTTTTTGTCTTTATCTTTGTCCTCTTTCATTATTCAACTGTGAAAATATTTGTGTTATTATTTTATGAATGGGATAACCGTGTGCACGTGCTAGAGACTGATATTTTGATCCAAATTGACGGCAAAGAATCCCTAAAATTGTTAACGTTGTTGATCTATCTTGGATTCAAATTTGAGACACTTGGTTAAGTGTTTCTTTTCATGAGAATAAATTTAATGCATTTCGGTTATAATGCTAGACTATTTCCATGATAAATAAATTGAGGGCTTTTTATGGAACTTTATTAGATCATTTTATCTATGAAATTTACTAGATCAATATATTCATAAGAGAAGTTCATGGAAATTTCTCTTCACAAAACCACAATCCGTCGAACAAAAAGTATCACCATTCATCAAAATATGTCTCCTAAACAAGTTATCCTTTGTTGCTAGACGATTCATGACCAAACACCAGATAAAAATGTTAATCTTGAGCGGTACCCCGTGGAGCCACAAAACCTAATTGAAACCTTCATTGTGAACAACTTCAGCAACAGTCAGGTTATTATAAGCAACTTCTAACTGTATACCATTGGAAAGAATGAAGCTTCCAACCCACTAGTCTGCCACTTCAACCTGCATAACAACATACACTCCCTCAACAAATCATCCTCCCACGCAAACAGCCTCCTACGTCTCACCATTAACCCCTCAACCTAAAAAGTGCATATCTGCAACATTGGTTGATTTATTGTCCATCAGCTCAAAAAGTCTACTAAAACAAGCTTCTAAAATGGATCCATCAAGCCACCGTCCTTCAACCTGCATAACAACATACACTTCCTCAGCAAATCATCCTCCCACACAAACAGCCTCATACGCCTCACCATTAACCTCTCAACCTAAAAAGTGCATCTCTGCAACATTGGTTGATTTATTGTCCGTCAGCTCAAAAAGTCTACTAAAACAAGCTTTTAAAATGGATCCATCAAGCCACCGTCCTTCCAAAACAATGTAGACATCCATCCCCCACCTTCCTAGTAGTATTATCCAACCACCACCACTCGTCTAGCATTCCACCACCCTTTCTACCAAATTGATCCCCCCGATCATATTTTGCACAAAGCACTTTATACCGCAAACTCTCTCTTCCCTCCAACACCCTTCAAATTCATTCCTCTAGTAAAGATAAATTAAACTCTTCAACTTCCTCACCGTCAAACCTTCATTCTCGCTTTCCTAAAATCCTCACAACCCCCAAAAAAATTGCTAAAAATATAATCGAGAGAAGAAATGGCACTTGAGGTCATCCGACCCCCAAAGAAAGATTTTTGCTCTTCTAACCAGAATACGCTCAATCAAAGTGTACCCATTGTTAATTTATGCACCACTATTGATTTATCCCCTAACAAAACTTACTCTAAACTTACAGTCCTTACATTCATCAATAATTAACTGTTGGATAATATCACTAATTGAGCGTTGAGTATTACTATTATATATCAATTAAATTCTACAGTAGTGATGTGTCATTGTGAGCTTATCTTAGTTGATAAAGATATTGCATAATAAACAATTCAATAGTAAATAAGTTACAACAATTACATACTCATAAAAGAATTAGGTGATAAATATGACAAGAATATTTCCCGGAATAAAAGGAAACAAATCCACGGTGGCCACCGGATTTATCCATTTATTTTTCGAAATTGGGCTTTGTTTAACAAAGTAATATAAGTATAACGATTAACGACCTTGTAAAAAAAACAAGCACACACAAAAAAAAAAAAAAAAAAAAAAAAAAAAAAAAAATCATCATCATATCATAATTTAGTAAAATTTATTGATTCAATGGTGGAAATTAGTTTGAATATGATACAAAATTTGTCTCACTTATGTATAATAGAATTGATTTTGTATATAATGATACATTAGTTCTATATTTCTGAAAGCAGACTATGTACTATTCAACTTTGTACAAGGTGAGAACGGAGAAAACAAGACCTGTTCATTTCATCCTTTTTTGATCAAAACCTTTTCATTTTATCCTAGCACATAGTAAAGAAAATACAATTAATAATAATATTATGTCTTAGAAATGTACTTCATTAGAATCTTCCTTTCCTTATATATTTTGTTTTCACACTGTATTAAATATTTTGTTTTCATTACGTACCCAAATTAAAAATAAAGCAAGTCTATGTTGTCTGCGAAAGCTTCAACTTCAGTTAGCTAGGAGAATCAGGTTGAGAAAAGATAAGGCAACAAATTACTGATACACGGTCAAGGAGTCTTTTTTTGGGTTACACGGTCAAAAAGTCTTTAAGACCGATTAGATATGGTAGGAATATTTGTTTCAAGTAAATATTTGATAGTTATTTTTTAAGGGGCCAAAAGAAGTATAATCATATAAAAAGAGGATCCTAACGTAAGCACAAGAAGTGCCTGAAAATGACTCAAATCAAGGTCTTGGTGTTTTATTGGCCTTTGATCTTTGTATAAGCTGGCCATCTCTTGTTTTGGTGGGTGGATTTGTTTGGTATCTTGTTAAGGGTTAACGTTAAACACATTTTGTTTCAACAAGACGTGGTTGAAGTGCAATGTGGATGTCGTGTTCCATGAACGTAACCATATTACAACTTTTGTGTGTTTTTTTAGAGACTTTCGCGGGCAATTTATTCGGGCTCAAACGAAATGGCAGCGGACAAATATGACAGTTTTGGAGGGGGAGGCAGTAGCCTTACTCGAGGCCCTTCCTTTTGCGGATGCAAACAGATGGGATCGAGTTGTCTTTGAGTCCGATTCTTCTACTCTAGTGCAAGGTATATCGTCCCCGGGCCATGGTGATTCTGAATTTTATGCTATTGTTTTTAGTATTATTTATCAATTATCTTTACATTCCAACTTCAAGGTGAAGTTTGCTAGGAGACAAGCGAACATGGTTGCTCATACTTTAGCTAGGGCGGTCTGTTCTTGGGCTAGTCACCGTATTTTTTATTTTTATCCTTCTTGTATTGAACATTGGTTGATTAATGATAATAGTTAACTTTGTTTCGGTCAAAAAAAAAAATATTTATGTTGTTGTTAATTATATGTTTTGTCTCTTTTTATTGTTTCGACAACGATGGTAATGTTGATTGTCACGTGAAGAGAATTTTATTGTGTCTTATTGTTGTTCTAAGTCTTTTTGGTCTAGGTTTTACGCATATATTTTTTTTTCTTTTGAATTTTAGTCCATAGTTTGTATTTTGAGTTTTAATATATAGTTTAAATTTAATTTTATAATTAAAATATCCCGGCCGTTTCGTATCTTGAATTTTAAAATTTTTCTGTATCGGTGTTGTATCTTATCTGTATTGTATCATGTATGCGGGCTTCATAGCTTATTCATTTAAAAATATATTCATAAACTTTCTAAATTTTATACGTAAAAATTTAAGCATTGTTAACTGATTTTTTTTTTTTTTTGGAAGGGACCATCCTTAACTATTTTAATGGCTCATGAACTAAGAACAACCTAATGAAATCAAAATTATGAAAGTGAAGTTATTTGAATAAATCCATTAACTTACAATCTAATTGAATAACTTATCTTAAAATGTTATTCTAAATATTTAATCATATTCTTATAAAAAAAAAATTGGATAATAAATTTAAAAAAAATCTAAAGCTAATAAAAAAAAATCAACATTATCAGTCCCCACAATATCGGTCTAAAGCTAATATCAGTCTTTTTCCTTATGAAGTGTATATTTGATACTATAGTAATAAAAAAGTGTATATTTATTATAGCTCATTCAAGTTCACATTGAAAGAAAATTACCTTTCAGTAGTGTGAATACTCCTAAAGACTTTTCCATTCCAAAGGAGAAGTCAAAATGTCAAATAGTTCTAAAGGCTCCAGCTCCATCCTTCAGTTTCACATCTACTCACAAAGTTGACTAAACCAAATTTATGTTATGTTATTATTACATGCTTTCCTCGTGAAGCATGGCACTGTCAAACATTTGGTATATTTTTGGGTAAAATATTAAATGTCAACGTACTTGTTGATAAAAAGACAAATAACTTGGTTGAATTAGTAAAGCATTGACCATGCTTGCTTTTCCTATTACTCTCATATTAGGTCTTGTTAACGATGTATTCCCAAAGCATTCTTAAAGATTTCGAACTAAAAAATTATTTCTTAAAACAGTCAAATATTATAATTTTTAATGTATTGAATATGCAAATTTTCATAAAAAGAAAAAAAAGATATATCATTTAAGGTCTAAGAATATCCCGCAAATACTAGTTAACAATTTCCATATTTTTAATATAATTTTGGTTTTCAAGGTGCGTAAACTCACTTTGATCTCAAAAGTACTCATTTGGGTTGTATCTTTCTTTTATAATAAAGCATTATTAATGCAAATATTGAGTAATATACTTTTTAAACAATTTTGTTTCCTTAATTTGGAACCGTGTGTCGACTTTGACTGACATACACGTACAAGAGCCTTACAAAGTAAAGACTTGGAGTTGGATGGATCTTGTTTGACCTTCGATTCTTGATGATATGTTCAAAGACAGAGATGTTATGTGTCCATACAAAAGTACACACTATAATGTACGATCACTTCATATACTTTTGACTTTGAAGGTATTTTTTATTAAAGCCAATACAATATATCAATTTTTATAAACTTCGTGTAATGTTAAAAAAAAAATTATTCGTATTACGGATGATTCTGCATGTATTATTTTTTTCCTTTTTTCACCCCTAATTCAAACAAACACAACCTACCTCGGAGTGAGATTTTGCGTCAACCACTACCCATATTTATTTAGGGACTACTTTACATTTTTTTACTACACTTCAATAGCAACAAGATATTGAAGACAGTGTAAAGGCTTGGTTTCTAGATGAAAATAATACTTTTGCTTTTAATGGAACCTATCAACCATGAGCTCTATGTCTTTCTATTACAATATCATAGAATCAGATATGTAATCTTATTGAAAAAAGAATTAGATATTTGTACCCAAAAAAAGAAGAAGAAAAAAAATCAGATATTTAATTCCATTATTTTATGAAATTTATATTAGATGTAGCGTGCGAATCTTCCATCTTACGAGACCAAAGAACATTATTAAATAAAATGAACTTACATAAACTTTATTATATAATCTTATGTAGTAATATAACCATATCCCTCCACTTCCTTTGTTTCCCATAATTAATTTTATGTTATCCTTAACCAAAGACATGCCCAAAATCCGTTATTTCACACTTTTTTATTTGCCTCATGCGCATGACACATGACATGTCCTCCCTTTTCTAAAAGAAAATACTTAAAAGAAAAAAGTGTAATGTTGGGCTACAAGTATGCAAAGACTAACCCAACTTAACAAAAGGAGGAGTGTAATGCATATCAAAGAAAAAACTAATGGAGTATAATGTAAACATGACAACAAAATCTGTATATGAGTATCCGTCCCAGTTTCAAAATACAGATATAAGACGGGTAACAACGATATAAATATTTATCTCGAACTCGTCCTGAATATAGAAAATTATTTTAATACATAGATAAAATATCAACTAGTGTTGTTACATTCCACTCTGAAGAGTGGGGCTAAAGATGTCGATAGTATTTAGAGAATGAAAGAAGAAGACGTTGATATGATTACTTATTTTAGCATTTTTAAATTGTCAATGAACAATGATGTGGTTTTTACTTGATTATCTTGTATGTTGTTTTGATATTTAAATTATCGGTTAATTTAAAACATAGATATTTTAGCTATATGTTAATTATGTAATATGCATCTAAATATCATCCTTTTAGTTTGCAATTCACAAATACACATGGTGATGGATACTTTCTTGATCTTGCTTTAGCTGTTCATTTTGGTTGTTGTTTTGCTATTGGATGATTCCTTTTGGTGTTTATCTGGTCTCAGGTTTATGGAGGTTGAATATCATCTAAGTAGGTGTGGTTAATTACCTTTTGTGATAGGAGTGTTATGTGTGTTGTATTCCATTCAATCAATGTTGGGTGTTTTTTTTAATATTATTATTTGCTTATTTAAAAAAACTAGAAAAATGCTAGAAAGTAATTTCTGGTTGTCGGTTCGGGTTTTGGGTAAAAACTGAGTTCAAAATGTGTTCAGGTTTGGGGCTCGAAAAAGTTTTGTTTAATTAAAAAAAGATTTCACTATGTTGTTGAAGACGTGGTGGGGATAATCGAACTCATTGGAGAAGGGGTGGAGTTCAATTTTTCATTCTCGTGGGGATCGAGTAGGGTAATGAGTAAGTATATGAAATTTGGGTATAAGGACAGCAAAGGTGGAACTCGTCCCTACCTTACTCCATTGTCATGCCTTGTATAATGTTAGGTACATTTGATTTTGTGTTTCTAAAAATTGATTTTGAGTGAATTGATTAGGTAGAATTGATTCTGACTAAAAGTGAGTTGAATGTAATCCAAACATGAATATTTTCATGTTAAATTGAGTTGAACGATAAATTTGAATGTTAAAATCAATTATGGAATCAAAAGCTCCGATTTCTTACTTTAAGTAGAATCAATTTTGAAGACAAAATTAATTCTACTTGAAAGCAATCCAAACATGTCAAAACCACTAAGTTAAACTTATAACACCTAAGTGCAAACACATTGCTCAAGTCAATTTATATCTTAAGCTGTAATTTACCACTCCTAGGGTCTCTTTGCGAAGATGGTTTTGGAGGATTAGGTCTAATGTTATAGGTATGAAGTTTCCGTCTACGTTTAGCGGTGACTAATCTCGATCGAATTTTCTCTTAACCAAATTTTCTACATACACAAAAAATGTTTTAATATATATTTGAGATTTTTAAAAATTCATAATAACACAATGATCATACGATAATTCAATCATAATTATTTTTAGAAACATTTTGCAGGTTCTCATTAGTTTTAAATATGTTTGTCCTTGTTCAAGCTTGGCGTGATAATTCAATCATTATCATTTTTAGAAACATTTTGTTTGTGTTCTTTGCGGTATTAATTATGAAGATAGTATTCATGTGTTGTTGGAATGTCTATGGGTTGTTCAAGCTTAGCGTGATGAACACTTATGGGATACGATTGATAGAACTCTCCGCCAAAATTATAATATGGATGCTCTGATTTTTTTTTTCTCTTCTCCAACTGTTACCATCGGCCCAAAGTGAATTGGTTGTTACAATCATGTGTGGAGTTTATGAAAGTGCAGAAATAAGTTGTGGCAGCAACAAAATGAGACAAGTAGGCAGGTTGTTAAGCGTGCAATCCATCTCCTTGAGGATTGTTGAGCTTCACAACATATTCGGTCTCAAAGAACAACATATATCTCTACGTCACAAGGTGGCACCAGCAATAGAGAAGTGGTAGGTATTAGAATATGTCTTCGAAACGATTCAGGTGCATTTGTTCCGCGAAAACAGACTTTTTTTCTCCTCTTTGTGATGTTGATGTGGGAGAGGTTGTTGGCTTTCACACAGCGTTGCAATGGATGGTTGCGCTTCATTTTGATAATGTGGATTCTCTTGATTCTAAAAGAGTCATAGATCATTTTAAGTCATATATAGTTGATCATAGTGAATGAGATGTAATGGTAGGCATGCTAAGTATGTGATCTTGATTAATATCCTAGTTTTTTTTTTTTTAACAAGCCAAAATAGAATATAATAATCACCAAGAGTTATTCATCTCGCACAAGGCGTGCAAAGATAAACGTTCCTAAAAGAATACAAAGTTCAGTTTGGCTAATTAAATTAAATATCCTAGTTATTTATACTTTAAATTAAATTAACTAGGTAAATAATCAAACGGAATTAGAAAATAAATCATTAATTTAATAATTTAAAATTTGTTCAATTTTTTTACTAATTTAAACTGTTTCCCCCTTTTCTTTTCTTTTTTAATATCTGTTTTCCCATTTTGAATCATGTTTTAGGATGAATTAATATTGTCCTTTGTGTTTCTCAAAATATAGCATTTGGATTTTTTTTTTTGTTAACTACATGCAATAATTTGCATTTGCACGTAGATACTAGTTTAATATATCCCAAATTTTAATGTTTACGGGGAAGAAAAAAAATTAACTTTAGTATCATATCATCATTTTTATATAGTTAGAAACTTATATAGTGCTACTGCTAACTAGTGTGTAAGCACTGATCGTTATTGGTGTATAACTGTCTTCCAATACTGAAAGTGAAAGCAATAAAGCATCTCAAGTATTTTTATCTCATAACCTCTGATTATTTGTCGTTTTTAGTTACTTATAAAACTTTTTTTTACCTTTTTATGTGATTGGCAGAAGCATTTGGGAGTGCAAGTTTGGATGCTTTTTGAAGTAAATAATCAAAATTATCCCAAATATTTGGTACTTTTATTAAACTAGTCTCTTGCTTTTTGGCTGTTCAATAATCTTATAATCGGTGGACCCTTTTCGATAAGTTAGACAATATTTTTCTTCTAAAAGATGTTTGAACATAAACTTTTCTCTTCTCTAAAAGATTATTAAATAATAATATATATCTCTTCTCTTATGTTAAAATCAACATTTCGCTCCCTTGATAAACAATTTAGTACATTTTAATATAATCAAGCGTATACTGCATATTTTCTTATGTATTTTTCATTAATTTTTTAAAATACGAGTAAAAAAGAAATCAATGAATTGCCCTTGTTATCTTACTCCCTCCGTCCAGGAGACGTTTTAAATCTTTAATTCATAATACAATAACAGGACACAAAATACAATAATATAAGAATATAAGAATACGAGACAAAATAAATTTTTTTAAGTGAATTATTTATTCGTTAACGTTTTTATGCACCAATTTTATTTTAACGAAGTTCATTGTCCCAGGCAATGCAATTGAGCACTCTACTCGTGAAATGGTCAATACCAGCACCACAAGCAACCATGAGGGGAAAAAAACTGAGCAGAAAGAGAATATTATATTCGAAACATGTAAGACATTAAATGTGGTACTCGATTAAGTTTGAACTCGATTTCGTTGTAGGAGTCCAACCCTTCACTATATTTAACTTGCATTAGTGAATGATGAATGTTACTTATATATATTAGAGTAAATTACATTTTCCTCCCCTCAAAAATGCATGAATTACACTCTCATCTCCTCTTATGTTAAAATATACACTCCCCTCCCCTATAAGATGCTTGAATTACAACCTCCTCCCTTAATAATTAAATAGGGACTACACTTTAATCTATTTTAACATAAATAAATATTTTTATAATATATATTAATTTTGAATCACCATTTAAAAAATATAAATTCGTTTCTTTATAATCTAAATTTAAATTTAAATATTTTTGTAATTAATTTTATAATTTAGAGTACAAAATTCACTTTTAAATAACTATACTTAATCGATTTTAGTAATTTTTTACATATTTTAATATTATTTTAGGTTGTTTCATATTTTATAACAGGGTTTAAAAATATATGTTAATGAATTGTGAATAAAAAATAGAGAAAGATTTTCAAAATTTGATTATATTAAAATGAACCCGCAATGTTTTTTTCCTTTGAAGCGTGCTAGATTATTTCTTTACTAGATTATTGGAAATAAAAAAAAATATTGAGGGACTAAAGCGTAGATTTTAACTTAAGAGATGAGGGAAATGTAATTCAATCTTCTCTCAAAGGAGGGGAGTGAAATATTTTCTAATATGTTTTGAATAAGAGAGGAGGGGAGTGTATATTTTAACATAAGAGGGGAGGGGAGTGTAATTTACTCTATATTATACGATAGGAATGCTAACAAAATTTCTTATTTTAAAATCTTAACTCAGGATTTAACTCAAGTTATTCGGGATGGTTCATAAGCTGTGAAGCCCCGATACTTCAAAATGGATGACGTACCGTATCCCCTGCATATCCTGCACCGATACCTGCCTGATACTTCCCGATACGTATACGGAGAGTATCCAAATATTAAATTTTATTTTGTTAAAAAATAATTATCCAATACTTTCCGATACATCCCGATACGCACGGATACTTGTGTTTTTTTATATTATTTTGATTTCTGTTTTTTTTTTTAAAATAAGAATAAAAACATTATATTACTATGATATATATACATTTCCTTTATCTTTCTTCGGTGCCCATACGACCCACACCACACCACACAATCAATTGCATCTTTCCCTTTCTCTTAATCGTCAATATTATATTTATATTAATGTCCTACGAGCCTGGTTTCTTGTGTTTGTTAATAAACTTGCATATTAAAAAAATGGTTATAATTATAAAGTACATTTAATTATATAATTTTTTTATTAACGTATCCCAGCCGTATCGTATCTTGATTTTTAAAAATTTTCCATATCGGCGTATCGGTGCAGTATCGTATCCGTATCGTATCTCGTATCCGGGCTTCACAGTTCATAGGAGTATATATATGTCCCAAAATCTTGATTGCATTCTCAAAAACAATGTGATGAATAATTGAGAACAAACAAACGTGTTATATTCTGCAATGAGAAAAGTTAACAAAATTTTAAAAAATATTTGCTTGCAATTTTAAATTCATAATTTTTCTGTACCATTTAAACAAAAACCATCTTAAATTTTAACAACAAAAGAAAGCAATTCTTTTAACTGTGCCAATAATAATAACACACTCCAAAAGCTCAAACGGTAAAAACATTATTCTTTGTTAGCTAAACATGTGATGATAGTAATAAACACATTTCTCCCCCACAAAAAAGGCAAAAGAAAATTTTGATGTTCCAAAAAAGAAAAAGCGCAAACGTTCACAAAATCCCGTAACGACTGCACAAGTTCATCTACCATCTAAAGGGATACTTTACCAACAATACAGTTGACATAAGCTTTCGGCGATGTTTGTTCAGTAGTAAGCCTTGCGAGGATTGTTCTGGAAAAACAAACACAATCACAATATGAAAACAAGGTTACATAGTAACTCAGACATCACTGCAAAACAATTCATAATAGAAGGGGCAATTACCAGAGGATTTGGCCTGTGACGGTAGCCAAGCATCATCCGCTTTTTATACTGCTCATAGATGTCATCCTCAGGAGTCACCTCCCCGGGTTGGACAGCACCTACTCCCAAGTTATCTTTCTTAACACTGCCTGCCATTATAGGATCTGCAATACCCTTCCTAGAGCCCCCTAGACCCTCGCCTGCATTATCATCAATGTCAGCACAAGAAAGAAATGGCAAGTATATAAATGTCATACAACAGTTAGAGCTCGAGTTGGACTCTTAAATGCATTCATCGACTTGAAAGGAAAAACACTTGAAGAAATTTTAAGCACCTTCTTTCCAACCCATTTTTGATAAAAGCTTGTGGCCCACATTATCAGCCTGAATTTTGGCCCTCTCAGCAGCCTCCTTTGCAGCTTTCATAGCTGCTGCGTCGTTACAGCTAGCCAAGAACTTCTCCAGTTCTTCCTGAGGAATATAATCACCCATGTGATGGCCTTTTTTCCCTGAAGCTGAAGCTGAAGCTGCGCTCAAGATAAAGCATTCAAGAGATTATTACATTTACATAAAGAAAATTCACAATTCAACCTGTTCAAATAAAATGAAAACAAATCCAATAAAAACCAGGTAACAATCACCATCATAAGTTGAGCCTTGAAGAGATGGAGGAGGGGGCATCTCATCTTTTGAATGCCTAGGTTGTTTGAACTTTTCTTCCTGTGCGGCTTTCTTCATGTAAAACTCCATTAGTGCTAAAGAATTGGCCTTTGATGATCCACCGGGCTCATCTGAACAGATATACAAAACGCATGCATCAATAAAATGTTGCATACAAAGATACATGAGGTTCTTGACAACTGAGAGTCCTACAAACTCGGATACAAATATAATTTCCATCCACTAATCCTTTTGAAAACAACATGATGGCAGCTAAAGTATCATAATGATGGCTAAACTGCCATGCTGTATAAGTATCCCTTACCCGAGCTTCCAACTGAAAATGCTTGTCCTGCAGATCCAGAACCCCTTGGTACGTCAGCACTATCATATAAAGCAGAGGCAGGGATTTGGTAAGTTGACTGCTGCTGGGACGATCTCTGAGGACCATTTGTTGGTCTGGAAGATGGAACGCTTGTCCCTGCTGAGGGTTAAATTGTTCCACATTACAAGCCAAAATAGACTAAACCATGTAAAGAAAAAGAGAAAACATACTGCAGGAATGAGAGGGAGCCTAATCTAATCTCATAAAGTACAACCAAGGCAACACTTCTTATATCTACACATCGATTGGCGAATGAGGCATGGGCATATGATTTACTAATTCATTATTCAAGCATCAACCTCCCGCCAAAACAACAATTGCAGTTATGAAAAACAACTCTCAAGAAATGTGAAATTATATTTTCCTTCGATGTGAGAACAGTTGCCAAGGACACCTAGCAATGTCTTACACATGGCTATTTTGCAAGGTGGAGACGGGATTTTCCCTGCCATCCCCATCCCCACCCCCGTCCCTAGTAGGGTCAAACAAATTGATAATGACCTTGTCTTCTCCCCATTGAGGTCAGCAAATCCCGTCAATTTTTTTCTTAATTTTATTCATATGTGTATGCAAGCCCAGACTTATTGTCATGTCTAGCCAAAAAACCAAATAGTAAATTCATGAAAAACACTAACCATTTTGATATGCCTGTGGTTCGTTGGACTGGGAAAGGGCCTTCTCCTCTTGAGCAAGCCGATGTTCATAATATTTATAGTCAGAACATTTAACATCAAATAAAAACCTGCATGCTCAAACAAACACCACACATTCAGTTAGAAATTACGAATCATAAGCAAAAGACTGATGCAATAGGATTATGAGTTAACTCCAAACATACTTGAAAGGTGAGTCTCCAGGGTTTTTTTGCCGTGTAACATCCTCAAATGGCCTTCCATTTTTAGCCACAAAACTTGCAAGTTTGTCAGCAACTTTCTTCACTGTAGGATCACTTGGGGGAGGAGGTGCTGCATATCACTTATAAAACTGATTAATACCAAGAGCATGAACAAGGGAATGGAAATTACTCTTGTAGCAGGCGTGCCAATACCCCATTCTTGATAGGTACTTGAGGAATAAGCTGCATTCATGACACAAGATATTCAAAGACGTTTTCTCCTCTTTGCTGAATGTCTTTTCAGTTAGCAAAGAAGGAATATGTGGTGAATACCTCTTCAATAACGAAACTGGGCTTAATGTAGAGGACTCTACTTTTTACGAGAAGAAAACGGCTAAAAAAATAGTGTGAATGTAAGCGTATGCCTCTGGCTGAGGCAACACACTTTGAGATCTTCCATCAAATAAATACCTCAAGGAGTAGTTCAAGACATGCTTCACAAATACACCCAAGAGGATACTCATTTTATACACCTCTCTACTTCCTTTTTATGATCCAGGGGATAAATATGACAAATAATTTTCTATTTTAAATCAATACATGTATGTTCTTTCATCCTCATATGACAAATATTGTGATGAAGGGATAAAATTTATGAATGGGGAGATCAGCATTCAAGAAGGAAAAAGCAAGTTTTCCAAGATGCAAAGAGAACAAGAAATCGGAAAGAGACAGGGAGGAAACAAAATCAGAAAGTAGATGCCATCTAAGACATATTGAATTGACAAAAAGCTGCAGTGATCTGTAAGTTAGAAAGAGAGTGTATGGCGTGCATCATCAGGAAACAAAATTATCACTAATCCATCAACATGGATAGGCTTGGAATGACCAACCATAATTAGAATATAGAATCACTACGTAATAATTTTATTGGATAATTCCTACCAACTATCTTGCATAAGATTTGAGTGAGAAGTAATTACCAACATCAAGTTGTCTTGATGATTGCTCAATGCCGTCATCCTGACCCAATTTTTGCCGTTTTGTCGGTGCATCAATTGAAACATACCCAGCATCTATTTCATCTTCATCGTCATCAGCCAACTTAACAGGGGGTGGTACTAGCTTTGACTTTTGTTTCAAGCTGAAAGCAAGTTTGCCACTGGAACCACCCTGTGAAGATTTCTTTGCATCATTAGCCTTACTAATGGAGGGTTTGGGAGTCAGAGGTCCTGAAACAACTTTAATTGGTTTAGAGTCCTCTGGCTTGGCATTTTTCCCCCTCTCCTGCTCTTGTTGGAGCTGCCTGAACCTCTCCATAAACGAACCATCATTGACAAAGAGGGTAGGAGGTGGTCCCTTGTCCATTGGTTAAGGTCCAAAATAAATAATGTGGCTTTCAGCAACTCACTGTTTGACAAAAAAGCTGCAAAGCTTTTTAGATGTTGCAGTTAAATTTAAAGTCATGGTTTCTTTCTATCCAATATGTGGTGTCATTTAAACCTTCAAAGAGATAATAGTGTTGTATATTTATGTACAAATATATAACATAGGTCACAAGAACAATAAACATGAATACCAGACCAAACATCATCAACAAGACAATAAACCTCGTCAGAAATCATTCATAAATGAAACGCAGACTAAGAGATAAAAGACCGTTTAATTATGAAATTCATAATGATCACGAGTGCAGACATGAACTATGGACAATAGACTCTGCTGAATGAAATCACCATACCAATTCTTCCATCAAACTAAGAAATGCTAAAAAAAATGAAAAAAAGGAACCCACTTCCAATTCAAAACCGTATTGACAAGAGGCAATACTTCACAGAATAAGAAATATAGGAAACAATAATTAAAAATTCTTCTTTCCTGAAAGATAATAGAATTTCAATTTTTTTATTGATCTGAATTTCCATGACAGACATTCTATGCTTCTCAAGCATCCATAATGGAAGCAAAATACGAGCTGAGAAAAAAATAAAATTTTGGAAAATTTATGCCTTAGAAGAAAAGTCTAAAAGAACATCACTAATGCCCTCCCAACTTTTGAAGTTTCATACCTGCCAAATTAAAAAGGAAATCCTTCTTAGAAAATCCAAGTTCGTAAGCAAAACTGTAAAATGGCAATGCTCCAAAGTTCTAGTTTATCTTAAACCAGTTTACTAACCCATTATTCATAACGAAACAGAAAACCACCGCTGGAATATGCATAATTGCCACAACAGTTAAACCTACCCAACTGTGCTATAATCTAGCTGGAATAAAAAACCACCAATCTAGTCTCTAAACTACCACTCTCTCCAATTTAGTACCTAAATGATATACATATGATAAGTAGTCCCGAGTATATGAAACCCGTATATGAAAATCCTTCAATTTAGTCCCTGACATCTTAATAACAGGGACTAAGTTAACAGATTTTATATACTTTAAGGACTAAATTGAAGAGTGAGCAATAGTAGTTTAGGGACTAAATTGAAGGTTTATTCATTCTAGCTACTTCATATTAAGAAAAAAGCTATTATTTTTTTGTTGCCTTTGGCATCGCTTTGAACATAAAATTACTATTTTTGGTGTGAACCAGATACCCTAAGTACGCAATTGCATAGACTAATCCCTCGAGCTAGAGCCAAGGGGACCACAATGGATGTGCATCAAAATACTATAATGACAATAAATCAATATTGGCATGCCATGACCCAAATTACCCATAAACGTTTCTTCAGATAAAAAAACAAACTTTAACGTGATTCTTCAATACCCTATGATTAATTATATCTCTAGAAATAAAACAAAATCACATCCAATTTCATATTTGTATTGTTGTTGTTGCATGTAATGGAAACAAAATATGTAAAGAACTTGACCTTGATGAAGACAACAGCCCAGGTTTAAATGTTTGTGTAAAAATTCTGACCCAGATCTGGACAACATACAAGATTGGGATGAAAACACGTAAGCTCTTTCCCGGCGCGGTGGTTGCAAGCTCCGGCGTGGTGGTCACCGGCGAAGGTTGTCCGTTCCTGATATTTTTAAATGGGTTTTGCAGAGAAGATGGAGGGGACTCTTTTTATGGTGATGGATTTTCAAAAGCTTGTACGTGGATGTCAAGATCTAGCCGAAAAGATGGTCGTAGGGAAATTTAAAATCATCTTTGACTTGAAATAAATTTGATAGAGTATAATTACAGATGAAAAGGAGAGGATGAAGATGGTGGAGCTATGTAACGACCGCCGGAGACACACTGAAGGAGGGAGGCGGTGGATAGGGTTTGTTTGAGAATGAGAGAGTTTTCCAGATTTCTTTGGTGAAGAGAGAGAAAATTAACTTTGAAATAAATATGGTGTGTGTGGAATAAAGTTAAATGACAAAAAATAAAATAAAAAGCAAATTATAAAAAGAAAGGGGTAAAGGGGTATAGACTTTTTTTATTGCAAAATTAGTGTAACATAATAAAAATAAAAATAAATAAATTCTTTAAAAAATATATAAAAAATAATAATAATAATGTTATTTTACACACATATATATATATATATATATATATATCTAACGACGTGTTTTTTTACAAGATCTAAAGACGTGTTGTTACATTAATTAATGAATATTAAAATTTAATTTTTTTTTATATTCATAAAAACATAAGGTAAATATATTTCATTGTTACATAAAAATAACGGTAAAACATTGATTGTTTGATACGTACAACATACCACCAAAGAGAGTAGTAGAAAAAGAGTGATGTGTATAGATTTGAAGTGAGGCAGTAACAGACGATGTATAAATAGTTTAAGAGACAAGTTTTAAAAAAGATTGACAAGATATATTATACAAGGGTCAACTCATCACTTCAGAATTTTAAAATAATTGTTGTAAACGAGACAAGTTGTCACTTCGCAAAATTTTTAAAAATTTATTATAAACAAGACATGCTGATATAAATTTTAAAATAAGTATTGAACATATTTTGCTAGTGGTCGGAGTTTGAACCCTGGACCTTGGATATATTATGCATTATCCAAACCAACTGAGCTAAGCTCACGAGGACATAAGTATTGAACATATGATTTGTCATCACTGATATATATTATAAAATAATTATTATACACGAGACAAGAGATACACTGATATATATTATTAAACATTATTCTCATTCCTTCAAAAAAACATTATTCTCCTTTTTTTTCAAACCATAACGTAAGTGAAAAACTAACTTAAAAAAATAATAGAATTATACACAGCATTTATTATCATTGAGTACAAATTCAAAATAATTATAACACAATGAGACAAGTTTTAGCCGAGATGAATTTTAAGATAATTATTAACCATGTGACATGTCATCACTGATATATATATATATATATTAAAATATTTATTATACATGAAACAAGTTGTTATTGTTAACTTAAAAAAAACTTTAATAATTATTATTATAGCGAAATTGTCACTGATACAAATCTACTAACATCTACTTCTTCTAACAATATCTAAAAAACGAAGCCCAACAAAATAAATAAATTAGTCTACAATAATAAGTGGAAATTAGTTATACATGACCATTATCTGTAATTAATTTATGCCTTAGAAGAAAAGTCTAAGAACATCACTAATGCCCTCCAAACTTTTGAAGTTTCTTACCTGCCAACAATAACAATATATAAAAATCAAAGTCCACCAAATTTTCATAATAATCCTTATTAAAACTCATTATCTTCTTAATTTAATGTGCATAATTGCATTTTTCAAAGTTTAATTTATTTTTTTAAATAAAAAAACTAATTACGGACAACGATCATCACAAGTGTAACTAATTTCCGCTAATAACTATGTAATTTATTTATTTATTTTAATGGACTTCGATTTTTATATATATCTCTCTTAATATAAGAAGAGAAGATGTTGTGGAAAATATATTTATGCCCTACAATGGTTGATTGCCACGTCCTAACAATGGGGGTAAAACATGTCCTAAATTTATTTTATTGAACTAAATTACCTCAAGTAACTTTAATGATGGCATGAGTAACTATGATGATATCATGCAAGTTGAACAAAGTTTTTAGTTTAGTTACTTTTGAATCTAAAATTTACCTTTTCTAACTGATGATGACGTCATCTAACTATTATTATTACTTTATGGTTTCAAATTTTTACACATTTTTCTCCAAATGACTTGACGAAATCTAACTGCATTTTCCATTCCCATAGTTCCATTACTTTTAAAAATTTTCCATTTTTCAATGAAAAAAAATGTCATTCATGACTTACATCATGTCATATCACATATTTCAAATTTCAAAACTCCCCCCTAAATTTTAAAACACAAAGATTTTGAAACCATATATTCAAAGTCACTTTCACTCATATTTGTCATTCTCAACTTCTTTCTCCCAAACTACAAATGTCAATACATTTTCTTCTTTTCAAACTTTCTAATCTCCAACTACTATTTTAATTTTATTTTGCAGGAAACTTGAAAGCTGTTCATTTTACAACTAAACAAGTAGTTGAAAGTCCTGCAAAATAAAAAAAATTATCAGAGATCCACAAGGGTATTTGATGTCTAAAATTTACTCTCTTCATTATCTAATATGTACCTCTTTTTTGTTTTTCTTATCTTCATTATTTGTCTTAATCTTCAACTATCTCTTCAGCAAACTACAAACAAAGAAAGGAGACACAAGTAAGTAATTTACTCTTTTCATAATCTATCATGTACCTCTTTGTTCAAAAAAAAAAAAAATGTACTTCTTCTTTGTTCTTCTGATCTTCATTATTTGTATTTATCTTTAACTACATATTTTGATCTAGATATGTTTTTGCAGAAAGTTGAATAGAGTTTTTGTCCTTCAGCAAACTACAAACAAAGTAAGGAGACAACAGTGAGGAAATGAAAAGACAAATTAATTAATTTAGTACATATTGTATAAATTTTTGCTGAAAATGATGAATTAGTGTTTTGTATGTTGCTAATAAAATTGAAAACTATTATATTTTGCAGGAAAGTTGAATGGTGTTCTTATCACTTTAACAAACTACAAAGAAAGAGATGCTTAAATACAAGATAAAGGAAAACCGTGAAGAGTTTGATCAGTATATTTTTTGTGTGATTAAATATTGTTTTGAAGAAATGAAGATAAATACATAAGAAAAAAGTTTAGTTGTAATCCGTATACATAATTTTGTTTAAGGAAGTGGCGTCTATGACTGTAATTATCTACTAATTATATTTATTGTACAAAAAACACTATTAGTTTTTTAGAACACTTCATAAAAAAATAATTATGGTTAATGAGGAACACGGTGTTTAGTTTAGTTAGCATTATATATTAAATGTCTGGTTCATATGTTTATTCCACCGAAATGGCAACTTTTTGGCTTGAAAAAAGAAATATCGTATATTAATTTATTTTTAGATCCAAAAAAATTATTTATGTTATTTAAAAAAATTAATAAATTTTTCTCAGATCTAGAAACAAATAAACGATTTTTCAAACCATACAACTTAAAATAAATTGAGAAAGATGTATCTGTAAAAATACAAAACTATGTGGATTGATGGATAAAAAATGGTTTAAATTATCAACAAAGTAATTTCATTATATATATAACAACACGAACAAATAGACAGTTGAGAGAATATCTGAAATTGTAGATTAAAACTAAAATATTTGGAGAAATTTAAACATTTCAAAAATAAATGATTGATCTACAGTTTCAATACTTGTGAAACTTATTTATTTAAAAAATCTCAAATCCAAACCAGATTTGATACATATAGTCACTTATGGTGTTGTTTTTGTTGTTGCATGCATAAAGTTGGGAAGAAATTACACAGATGTGATACTTATCTTTTAGTGTCTCTTATGTTGTTTTTGTTGTTGTTGTTGTTGCATGTATGAAGTTTGAGAAAAAATTGCACTCCATTGATGTAGTAGATGCAGAAGAAGAAGTATTGTGCATATACTTAGGTGCTATAGTGACAATTTCAGTTAATAGGCAGTCAAAAACACGGTCTGAACTCTAAAGCATCCTGAAACATTTGAGTTTTGTACTGAGTGATGGGGTCAAATGTGGTAAAAATTTACAAAGAAACAACGAAAGTGTTAGACAACACAGATCTCAAAATTACTAATTTTCAAGATTCCTCCTTTTGCAAATATAATTTGATAGAAATATAGAGGAGAAAGAGAGCTTCAATAGTATGCATTTCGTTTGGAAAAAGAAGGCTGGTCGGAGTGGTTAGTCGCCAGAAATAGGGTGGCAGCGGCTAAGGTTTCTAATGCGGGTGGAGAACACTTGAGAGAGAGAGAGAGAGAGAGAGAGAGAGAGAGAGAGAATGAGAAGCTGAAATGAATATTTGATTTATGATTTTCTTTGTTTTAGTGTTATAATTTGGGCTATTGGCTATTAATGGGGCCGAAATTTAAAGAAGTCCGTCCTATTTTCTTTTAACTCATTTAAAAACAAAATTTTTTTATCTTAATATTTTTTTTGAAAGTTCCGTATAAAATTTTGACAAAAAAATAAATAAAAATTCTCTTTCAAATATATGGTATACGGGAGAGAGGGAAGCCGTTATCTTCTCTTTCAAAATTAAATACCACTCAATTAATTTTTATTATATATTTAACTATTTAAAAATATTAAAATTATAAAAATAATATACTTAACTATTTAAATTTTTAAATTATTTTTCTCAAAAAAAATAATGATATTAAAACTATGGTTATACATGTGACTATTCACCAATATTTTTGCTCATGTTAGTTATTGATAAAAAATTTAAAACTATGGTCATACATGTGACTATTCACCAATAATATAATTTTAAAATGATTATTATACATTGGACAAGTCGTCAGTCTCACAAATTTTTAAAACAAATATTATACATAGAAGAAGTTGTCATTGTTGAAAATTTAAAATAATTATTATATAATGGACAGGTCGTCACAAATAAAAATATAGAAATTATTATCATCACCGTTAAGCACATACACAGGATTGTATTGATTAAATGTCCAAAATAAATACTAAGTTACATATTATAAAATAATTATTATACATGAGTCAGGTTGTTTTTGATAAAATAAAATAAAATAGTTATAACACAAAAGACAAATTGACGTTGATATAAATTTTAAAATCTTTATTTCACACTTGATAAGTGTTCAATGTTCAAATTTAATAATTATTTGACACAGATCAAATCGACACTGATAAATTTTTTAGCATAATTGTTATAGACGATATAAGTTTTTTTGTAAGGATTATAGACAATGTCACTGTTGAAAATTTAAAAATCTATTATTATACACATGAGATGTTGTCAATAACATAAAATTAACATAATTATAACGTACAATACAAGTCAACAATTATATAAATTTTAAACTAAATATTCTATATAGGACAAGTCGTCAGGGATATAAAATTTTTAAATAAATATTATACATAGGTAGAATTGTCCATGGTAAAAATTAAAAATTATTATTATGCACAGTACAAGTCGTAATATATATAGTCAAAATGTCATTGATATGTGAGACGTGTGAGGATTTCGGAAAGTGAATAATAGAAAGAGAGTGATAATGTGTATAGAGTTGAAGTGTGGTAGTAGTGCGTGTGGTGTGGCGGAAATTTTAAAAACTATCATAAAAAGAAATTTACAATTAATTAATAAATGTACAGAATAAGTTGTCGTTGACTAACTAACTTTTATACACATAATCAATTGTTATTTATAAAAGACTGGTTTTGCTAAAACGTTCATGCTATTTATAATATCACCTCACTTCAAATCTATAATGATATTGAACCCTCGTAAACTAATATGCACGGGATAAATGAACATTGACTAAACTTTCAGAAAATAAAATAAAATACACGGGATAAATTATCATTGACTAAACTAACCTTGATTTACACAATAAGTTGTACTTTATAAAAATTGTTCATGCTAAAACATTTAAACTATTTATAACATCATCACCTCAATTCAATTCTACAACAATATTGAACACTTATCAACTAAAATGCACAGGATAAACAGAGATTGAATAAAAATTCGTAGAAAACTAAAATGCATCGGATAAGTGATCATTGACTAAAATTTCAAAAGTAACATAAATGCACGAGAGAAGTTGTCGCTAACTAAACTAACTTTGATAAACAATATTTAGAAAAAATTGGTTTTGCTAAAATGTTCCTGTTGTTTATGATGTCACCTCAGTTCAATTCTATAATGATATTGAACCCTCATAAACTAAAATGCACGGGAGAAACGAACATTAACTAAATTTTCAGAAAAAAATAAAATACACGCGATAAATTATCATTGACTAAGCTAACCTTTATTTACACGACAAGTTGTCCTGTATAAAAATTGTTCCTGTTAAAACGTTTAAACTATTTATAACATCATCACCTCAATTCAATTCTACAACGATATTGAACACTTATCAACTTAAATGCACAGGATAAACATAGATTGAATAAAATTTCGTAGATAACTGAAATGCATCGGATAAGTGGTCATTGACTAAAATTTCAAAAGTAACATAAATGCACGAGATAAGTTGTCGCTAACTAAACAAACTATGATAACCGATATTTATAAAAAATTGGTCTTGCTAAAATGTTCCTGTTGTTTATAATATCACCTCACTTTGATTCTATAATAATATTGACCCCTCATAAACTAAAATGCACGGGATAAATGAACATTGACTAAACTTTGAGAAAAATAAAATAAAATACACGGGATAAATTATCAATGACTAAACTAACCTTGATTTACACAATAAGTTGTCCTTTATAAAAACTGTTCCTGCTAAAACATTTAAACTATTTATAACATCATCACCTCAATTCAATTCTACAACGATATTGAACACTTATCAACTAAAATGCTCAGGATAAACAGAGATTGAATAAAATTTCGTAGATAACTGATATGCATCGGATAAGTGGTCATTGACTAAAATTTCAAAAGTAACATAAATGCACGAGACAAGTTGTCGCTAAAACTAACTTTGATAAACGATATTTTTTAAAAAATGGTTTTGCTAAAACGTTTCATGTCACCTAACTTCAATTCTACAATGATATTGAACCCTCATAAACTAAAATGCACGGGATAAATGAACATTGACTAATCTTTCAAAAAAAAAAAAATACACAAGATATATTATCATTGACTAAACTAACTTTGATTTACACAACAAGTTGTCCTTTATAAAAATTGTTCATGCTAAAACATTTAAACTATTTATAATATCATCACCTCAATTCAATTATAAAATGATGTTAAACTATTTAAAATATTACATGACAAGTTGTAATTTTTTTTTTTGAGCAAAAGTTGTAATATTATAATAAACTGTTGGATATTATTTTTAATATCTATATAGACTTAAAATATACACACAATATCTCATTTTCCATTATATTCAAATATTATAACATTGTTTACGTTTCAAGTTTAACAAATTTAAATAAACTTTTTTTTGAAGGAAAATTTAAATAAACTTATGTTATGTAAAAATTGTATTATATTTTAATGTGCATTATCATATTCTGCAAAATGTAACAATCATTATAGAGAAATAACTGCCCATCACATGTAAAGAAGTTATATTAACATTTTCAAAACCTAAAAAAAAATATTACATCAAATTTTTAAATAACAATATATAACAACCATTAAAAAGAAAATCAGACTCTTTTAAACAACAAATGGTTACTGTACCCGTGCGTCAGCACGGGTATGTTACTTGTTATAATCAAATATCAATACATAACACCAATCAAAACCCAGATCTTGAACATCGAGGAATCATACAGTAAAAGCTATCAACACCAAAATTCAGGGATAAAAGTGTCACAACAATCAAATCCCTAATCTAATTGAGTCATATGATCCAAAAATACAAACCTTAGTTGAAAAACAATAAACTGAAGGAAAAAAAAATTACGAATAAAAAAAGACAACAACGTTGTTAATAGAAGTACGAGAAACTAACCTAATGAAAATCGTGTGCGGAATTCGATGCAATTGATTATGAATTGAATAAAGGACGAGGATGTTGGTGGACCAAAAAGAGATAATCGATGAACGTTCGCTCACTGAAGAGAATAAGGATGAAGCTCAAACACCATAATACAACTTGCAAAATGGGGCACAAACTATTTATAGTAGTATAGTGACCCGTGCTTGGCACGGGAAATAAAACACTTTTTTAATCAAATGTATAGATTTTATATTATGTTATCTTAAAGTTAAAAGTGTGGTTATAATTTAAATTTGATATGGAAAAAAGCATCATCTTAATTTTGTTAATTTTGTATATATTTTGAAATATCTAAACATTGCACATAACGATTAAAGTATTTGGATTTATACTTATACTAATTATTTGTAGTTTAAGATGTACTCATTGATAAACTTAGCATATGTAATATTTTTGCAAAAATACGCCGACGTACTGTATATTATTATTTGTTGACATAATGTATTTTATTAATCATAAAAACTAAAAATTTTGTATTTTTTTATATAATAGTCAATGTCAGATTTATACACCTAGTATCTGAATGCAACTTTTTACGGGTGTGTATAAATATAGTTTGGGCTAAAGAAACGCCGATTGTTATTTGTTTTTATTTTTTATAAAACCAATTGTTTAATGTAAATATTGTACTTTAGGTTAACAACGATGTTAAAAAAAAGTTCCACGTATTGTTATACCTGAAAAGTGCATCAATTAAAATTCAATGGCAGGAGGATCTGCTTATATAGAAATTGCATGTCCTATAATGACTAGTACGTCTTACAAAGAAATTAAAAAAAAGACTTCCAAACAATTCGCAACTTTAGCTTTCTAAATTATAGCAAAAAAAAATTCTAAAACATAACCAATGATCATACTTTTTGAAAAACTTCACGATACATAACATTTGTGATCTCCTTGCAAACATTATTATCTTCATCCAAGATGAGCAGCTTCAAACCTTTTCTAGAAGTAACTCGAGAGACAGTGACATAGAGTTGTCCATGCGTGAACACGGACTTAGGAAGATAAATTAGTATATGTATGTATATGTTTGTGAATACGATATTGTTCATGATTGATGAAGTGTTATATGAATGTATATGTTTATGAGTATGATGTTGTTTATGATTGATGAATTAATATATATATGTATATGTTTGTGAATACGATATTGTCCATGATTGATGAAGTGTTATATGTATATATGATGTTTTAAGATGTTGATTTACTTTGATGATTAATGTGAGAATATTTATATATTGTGAAAGATGTTGATATGAAGTTGTAATGGTTGTATTAGATGATTATTGTTGATGTTGACTTGCTGTAAATTATTTGATGGTGTTGCCTTGCTGATGTGATGTATTAATATCATTAAGATGCTAATGTTGGTTTAAGTTGTTTAAGGTGTAAGATGTTGATCCAAATTATTGGAGTCATAAGAGATGTCTAAGTTGTTAAGTTGTTAAGATGTTGAGTCCATTACATACTCATTTACGTTGGGTGAGGGTTTGATGCTCTGTAATGTATATTTATACATAATATGTGAAGGGATAGGCCTTGATGCTCTGTGAGCCTATTTACGCTCAATATGTTGGGGGCTTGATGCTCTGGTTGGTACCATATGCATGATTAAGAAGTTGAAGTTGCGTTGTCGTTGTCGTTAAGTTGTCATTTGTCAATGAGTTGTTAATAAAGAACTAAGTGAAATATTAATATTTATTAATCGTTGTTGTTTAAGTTATTATGAGATGATAAATATGTGTTGTTATATTATGATGAGATGATGAATATGTTGTTGCTATATTATTATAAGATGATGAATATGTGTTGTTGTATTATTATAAAATGATGAATATGTGTTGTTTATATCATTATAAGATGATGGTTATGTTGTGTTGTATATGATTATTATTATTATTATTAAGTGATGATTATGTTGTGTGGTCTAAGTTATTATGAGATGATTATTATGTTGTGTGTTAAAGATGATATTTATGATATGATGATCTATGTTGGTTATGATTTGGTTATTATGTGCTATATGACGAAGTTTATAATGCGATGAATATGAAGTTAATGATAATTAAAAGTTGTTGAGTTATGAAGAATCATTACATAAAGGATTATTATTACTAATAGATGAAGTTATTTATGTTGTTATCCCAAATTGTATGTCACTTTAGAAAAAATATTTGTCCCAAATTATATGTCGCTTTACAATACCAATGAAACATTAATGTTATTTTTCTTATTATATCCTTAACTATTTATTACTCTTTCTTTTTTCAATTCTTTCATTTATCTTTCCCATATCATATATTAAGGACAATTTTGTAAAACAACTCATAATATCTCTTTCCCACACAATATTAATTCCATTTCTTAATATGTGTGAAATGCCCAAAACGTCATACAATTTGGGACGGAGGGAGTATAATTAATGAATTATATGTTTGATATTATTGTTTTGTGATATTATTAATGAATTAAATTGTATTTAAGCTTTGAAATCTATAAACCTGTCATTTAACTTCTTTTATTGAGATGTCGTTTCCATCAAAGTCAGAAAGAAAAAAAAAATGAATTTTCAACATTGGCGCGAGAGGGATACAAGGCAATAATGTTAACAGAGAATTGGCAAAGGCTACGGTAGGAGACTTGATTTTATTTTTTTTGTTTTTGTTGCAAAATGAATGTTAATCATTAGATGTATTTTAAAAGTTTTTAATGGTTGAGATTTTCATGTTTTATCACTTTCTAAGATTCCAATTTTTAAACATATAAATTGAATTAAAAAAGGAAATTGATTTTGAAATCACAATTAACAAAAGGGTAGTTTTGGCATTGTTGGAAAAATGTTCCTCTTGTTATTCTCTCACTGTAGAATTGTTCTCTCTGTTTGGTTGTTTGTTTTTACCGATCTAACTGATGGCATATTTCTTTTCTAGTATTCATGCTGATTTGTTGTGCTACGGTCGAAGGTAAATGGTAGAAATCTTCCCGTCGGCGGCTCCGGCGAGAGAGATAATAATATTTCTCTGTGTGAATAAATATTTCTCAGATTGATAAGGAATCTAGTTATATGATGAATTGAGACCCGTATGAAAATACTATGTGAAATGTAGTAACTTCCGTGAAAAATAAAGCTTATTACCACGTTTGTTTTTGCAAAAACCCTAAAAAATATAATTGCGGTTGACAAGTGGATTTGTAAAATAAGTATGTGCCTTCTCCTTGCCTTTCAAATCCGAGCAAAAATATGTAAAGTTCGTTGAATTTCATCGAGTATCGAGCGAGATCCAATTACATACGTTTATCTCTTTCTCTAGATCTAACATGAAATGAAGGAAAATATGAATTTCCTATACTGTGTTGGAACAAAATGTATCTAGCAATAATAATCCTTGAGTTTTGATGATAACAAAGTATTAAAAATTGTCAATTGAATATGCTAATATTTTTTCAAGTGTACATACTATAGACAAAATTTGACATCTTAAATTGGTCTTGAAAGAACAAATAAAGAGCAAGTACATCAACAAAAAGGGAAGCTTAAAGCGTCTGAAGAAAACTGCTCCTGAAGTTTGAAGTGCTCCTGAAGACAAAGTGCTCCTGAAGTAATGACGTCATCAGAAGCAAGTTCATCAGAAGCTGTGTATCACCAGAAGCTACAGTTCATCAGGAGATGGAACTTAAAGTTTTCAAAAGCTGTTTCAAGGACTCTAACTCGCCTAGAAATTGCAGAAGATTAGAAAAGTATGACAACGGCTATTTTGAAACGCATTGGATGCTTATTCTTCAAAGAGTGTTGACATAGTACGTTTGTACGAAGTGTACAACCACTACTTCCACTACTCTGTTTTTGTCCCTGCTACAAGACAAGGATAACAGCTCTGCCTGCAACAATGTTTATTCACATTGGGAACACATTTGAAATTGATCCTTCATAAGACAATAACCATATCAGGCAAATGATCATTGGTGATAGATCAAAAGCTTCAAACGACTCTATTTTGAATGTGATGACATTTCAACGTCTCTTTCACACCTCTATATAAAGGAGTGAAGACTCAGAGTTACACAAGAACAATACTACGCATCAGCTAAGCCAAAACTCTGTTGAAATTGTTCTCCACTTCAAAGTTCACTTAGAATTTCTTAACAAAGCTTATATCTTAGGAATTCTAGAGTCTGTATCAGATTTGTATTGTGAACACCACTGATTGTATATCAAGTGTTCAACCTCAAACATTTTTCTTTGTAATTCTGTTTGAATTAAGAAGTCTATTGCAGTTGTGCTTGAGCAATAGAAGTCTCTTGATTGTGTTCAGGAGCATAGGAAGTCTCTTGCAGTTGTGCTTGAGCAATTTGAAGTCTTTTACTAAGTTTAGTAGTGAGCATTTGCAATCAGATATTACATAGTGAACTCCCCTTGAAAGTGCAAGGGGGACATGACCGACTTCCGATTTGTGGAAGGAACCTGTATAAATTGTTTGTGTCTTTCTTCTCTCTTTCTCTCTGTTTTATCCGCTGCATTTAGTTCTGAACATCTCTTCAGAAGTAGAACTCTATCTGCTTCTAAACTACTTGTTTCAGATAGAAGAAAAAGAAGAAAAAGCTAACACAATTCAACCCCCCTTCTTGTGTTTTTCTCACCTTCATAGTGTCTCTGTAATATTCATACCATTAAAATGTGTATGAAATTATTATAAGAATCATTTATATCTTTTTTACTTTTATAATAGGTAAATAATGTACCTAACCTGCAAAAAAAACAGGTCATTTAAGCTTAAAAAAAAAAAATTGAAGTCTCTCATGGTAGGAGACCTATTGAAGTCTCCCACCCTAAACGGCACCCAGAGAATTGTATAATACATGTTATGATGTTGTTGGGACATCTAATTCTGTCAAATTTAGTTTTTATTGGTGAGCATAGGTGATGGTGATGAATGCAGGAAAATAATATTACACAGTTGACAGTTCCAACTTCCAATAATTCTGCCGAAGTTTTCAATTGATCTTGCACAAAGATAACATTTGTTTGCAGTAAAAGAAGTTATCAAAAGAGGAGAAGTGAAAAAACAGAACCTCTCTCTTTGCCTTTAGTTCCTTTTTTTTTTTTGTCAAGTAGCTTAGTGGCTCTTTCTCTTTAGTTCCTAATCAAGACTAAAATTATTTAACATTTGATAGATTGCTGATCCACAAGAGAAAACCATCTTTTTAATATGCAGGGTGGATAGACAGTTGATCATGAAATTGAAAGAATATTTTATTCTTTAAGGATGTCATTTACATGGCATTGGTAAGTGATCTTTAGTCATTTAAATAACATTGGCACTCAAAACAGTCAAAAGGAATAAGAGATTTTCTTGACACTTAATGCATATTGGTAGCATCATGAAGTTCCCACATATTGCTATCACAATATGCATATTCTACCCAACTTTTCTGCCATTGGTGCCGATCTGAGTTTGAGGTAAAGTTCATGAGCCGTATAGTCTCGAATGAAGTTGGTTTTTTTCTACCTTAGAGGTTTTTTTCTTCCTTAATTTCTGACTTTTTCACAGAGCAATCTGCAACTACATCCTTTTTACCAAGCTCAGACCTTTTCTCCAAGAATTCGGTGTTCTCTTTCCAGACCTCGCCATTTGAATAAACCTCTTTTTTCCAAATAGGAACTGTTGCTTTTATCTCATCTATCAAATATCTACATGCCTCAAGCGCATCAGCCCTGTGGACAGATGACACTGCAATGAAGACACTCGTTCCTCCAACAGGTACTGTACCTAGCCGGTGAGCAACAGCAACGGAATGTAGATTCCAGGATTCTCTAGCAGATGAACAGACGGACTTGATACAACGTATTGCCATTGGAATGTAAGCTTCGTATATCAACTCCACAACTGTTTTTCCGTCAAAAGTGTCACGAGTGGTGCCTGAAAATGTAGCTACAGCACCAGCTTGTGGGGCACTGACAAAATTCATATATTTAGCAACATCGATTGAGTTCAAGTTTTCAACGATTTCAATAAGATCCTTATCATCTTCGGCAGCCATTTTCTACAAGAAGATTAGATAATATGCTGACGAATTGTGAATATCTTCTGGTTTCAGGGACTTTTCTTTCGGCAAAGATAAAAGCGGATGAGATCAGCAGTTCATCCTACAAATTGATTACAGCTTCTCATATCAGGTACACAAGACATTATGAAAATCATGCAAACATCGAGTTATATTGTCCACAATCAGCATCAAATAACAAATAAAATACAAAATGCAAAAAATAAACAAAAACAAAATGCATGTCATAAGAAAAATATGTATTACAGACCCTTCAAAATAGGGAGTTTGATTTCACCTAAACTTGACGTTTAGTATTTGAAGATTTGTCAACATGAAAATGGCTGGTCAAACTGATGGCTTTTCAATATAAGGTACTCCGACCATTTCACCAAGTATTGGAATTCCTTAATTCCCTCGGAGGAAAATACACCAGTTGATAATTTATGTTACCTATGATTAACTACACACCGTTTACGTCATATGATCTGAACTCTGAAATGTAAATGAGTTTTGGGTTAAAAAATTGTAATCTGTGTTAAGACATCCAGGAACCAGCAGAGCCGCAACCAATTTTAATGGTTTGTTAGGAACCAAAGAAATTGAATTTAAAGAAAGACAAACTTGTATTACTGAAAAACTCGTTAGAAGCCAAACAAATTAATTACTGTATTGTTTTAATGAGAAATAAAGGGCACAGATTAATTTCATTTTCTTTTCTACTTTTTTTGTTTGTATAATGTTTATTGACTGATCACAAATCATCATAATGATCACGTGTAGTTCTTAAAATGATTAAAATATTATGAATTTGTTTCTCAAACTCCTTACAAAATAATGCAGGAACATGATTAAAAGATGAAAAATGTAGTGCCTAAAATTGTTTCTCAAACTCCTTACAAAATAATGTGGTGATTACTAGTTATAAACTTATAATGCAAGAACTCTTACACTCAACACTGCCGGTGTATTTGGCAACAGCCATTGCGAATAGAATATATCTTAAGTCCAAGATTTTCTTCTTGGAAAAATCATTGCAGTCCACAAATAAAAAACAAAACCCATTAGATACTATATGATATATCCATTTAGACTTAACATTATTAGTCTATTTATTAAATCATATGGACATATAATTGGGGCAAAGACTCGCAGTTCAGTAGCTAGCTCATATGAACAAAGATTTTCAATACTTGGTTTTGCTTGTATATCACCAACATACACAGTCCAAATACAAATAAAGATTAAAAAGGAAAAAAAGAAAGGGAGCATGCATGCCTGAAAAGCTCAGTGGAAGCTGGCATGGATTCACCATAGTTCTTAGCATTACTTACAGGGCTGTCTCTATGAAATTTCTGGCATGGCTCTCATAGTAAAACTGGACCCTTAATAAAATAAAGATGCAATTGGTTCTTAAAAGAGTAATCTTCTATTTAAATTGAAAAGAGTACCCTTAAACATAAAAAAAGCTAATTTCTATCGCACTTCTCTCCATTTGATAAAGTTCTAGTATACAAATTAGCCGTAAAACCCTTCACAGTAGTAAAGTCTCTTTTAGGGCCTTTTGTAGCTACTAACTCATACAGAAACGCATACAGATTCAAGACAGTGAGTGAAATTTCACATTTTCAAACTAACATTCAAACGAACAGTGAAATTTGACACACCATATGTCCATAATAGTATAATAAATTAATTTTTTTTCAACAAAATTAGCAACAAAAACTAACAAGATTATAACCAAACAGTAAAATTTCACAATTTGCAAATACACTGAAATCAACATAATAACAGTGAAATTAGCAAAGAATAATAATAAGTAATTAGCAATTAGACAAGAGGAAAGAAGAACCAATTTTCAAACTAACCTTCAATTTCAATTTCCCTTTCCCGTTTTTCCTCTTCAATTCTGTTTTCCACTTTTGTTGGATTGGGGGTGAGGTGATGAGTAAGGCGGCGTGTGGCAGTGGTGATGGTGGTGGGAGAGGATGCGGCGGAGAGTGGTGGAAGAAGAAAGAAGAGCCTTGATTACTTGTTGAAGTGAGTTCAATGTTCTCTGCATCAAATTAACCAATCCAATGAAGAAGCATAAACCAGTTAACAAACATAACAAAAGTAGCCAAATCCACCCATCTAAGTGTATGTTTGGTTCAAAGTGATATAATGCATTGCATATGAATTTAACAAGTAAAAATTTATTACCTCTAAATCTCATTAATACAATCTATGTTGAATAACTTCATGAAACAATGAAAATTAATATCAACACTGTCCAAAAACATGCACAAGTAATCTTAATAGAACAAACCCAGTTGAAGAAAAACAAAATTAAAACTACCCAGTTGAATTCAACTACATAACAAAGCTTCAAAGTCAATCACAGTTCAGAAAATCGATCTAAAAGTTTAATTTTTAATAAAAATTCACAATTGAAGAAAAATTAAAAGTTCATATAATCAGTATTTGAGTCAATCGATACGTACCCGATTGAAGAAAATTGACAAACAATCAACGATCTTAGAACATCGGAGAATCAGATAGAAAGAAAAAAAAATCAATGGTTTTTTTAGTTTTTTTTTTCTTTCTCCCGTGTTTGTTTTATTTTTTGTGCTGTGTTTTGAGCTTGGGGAGGCTTTAATAGCCTTATAAGCAATGGGAATATGAATATCAAGCAATTGTGATTATAAAAAGTTAGTATTATGGTTATTATAAAAAGTGACATTAAGTCAAAATTGTGAGTTTTTAGAATATTTCAATAATATTTTGGTCAAAAAGTATGTATCAACAATAATAATTTGGTCTCAGAGAAAAATTTAGATGAGAAAGATACCATTTTAGTTACTCTTACGTATTGTTTATTGATGGGAATATCAAAAAGTTACTGGATTGTGATACTTGGGGAGGAAAAATAATACTTATAAAATGTATATTATATATACATCATATTCAATTGCCTCAGAGGAAAATACACCAGTTGATAATTTATGTTACCTATGATTAACTAAACACCGATTACATCATATGATCTGAACTCTGAAATGAAAATGGGTTCTAGGTTAAAAAATTGTAATCTGTGTTAAAAGACACATCAAAGAACCAACAGAGCAGAACCAATTTTAATGGTTTGTTAAGAACAAGAAATTGAATTTAAAGAGGAAAAAAACTTGTATTACTGAAAAAACTGAAAGAAAATGGATTGTAGAATCCTCCTATGAAGTTTCATCTTCACAAACATTCTTATATTTTATTTTGTTTGGTAATCTAGAGGACCTACGCCTAAAATGAAATGAACCAAGCGCGGAGTAGAAATTCCCAAGCTATGAATCAAAAGAAACTGATTAATGTGAGCATGACAACGCTCATGATTAATTAAAGAAAAAAACTTATTTTAGCAAAAGCATCGTAAAAGCGACAAACCTTCATCTTATAATCCATTTGACGCAACCTTCTAATGTTTTGAATCAACCTCATCCCAGAAACGCTGCCTTTCTTATTATTACGCAAATTAGCAACCGCGACTTGAGAACCCACATTCAGCTCAATTCTTCTGTACCTAAAGACACCCCGTAAAAAAAATTCCATTCGAGGCATGTGCTTTTGTGGTGCGTATGTAGTGCAACATACGCACCACAAAAGCACATGCCTCCTTCCCTCTAACTAACTACCTTATTTCATCGTAACTACTCCAACTTCCCTTCATTCTATATGCTAACATGTTTCACTACAGATTTGCTTATCAGGCAACATATTTACCACATTCAATAAAAAATATCGAGCCGTGGAAATCAACATGATTTCACGCTTTTGATTCTTCAAGCTCAAGATAAAACTCCAGTCACTTGTTATATCGCAAAAAAATTCAAACCACATATTTTCAATAATCATCATGAAAGCGTTTAAAAAACAACAGAGGACAAGACAACTAAAATCTATGAAGCACAGACACTCCTTGGATTAGGCGTGTCCCGGTGTCGACACCGACACGACACCGACACTTGTTATTACCATGAATTATGTGATTTTTTCAAATTATTAGCTGTGTCGGCGTGTCAGTGTCCATGTCATGTCCGGTGTCCATGTCCGTGCTTCATAGACTAAAATCCACAATTTCAAAAACGATTAATAAAGCACGAAGGAAGCCAAGTCAATAAATCCTAATTGAAGTCAACATGACCAACCATAAATATTGAGAATTTTAATTATGTTTTTATCATTATCAATATATATAATCAAATTAGCACCACAATAAATATAATTAATTAGATGAGTTTGATAAAGTTTTCAAGAAATTAAGATGCATGGAGAATCAAGTAGATGAGAATTAAATCAGAGAAATAAATAATGTGGCTTTCAGCAACTCACTGTTTGACAAAAAAGCTGCAAAGCTTTTTAGATGTTGCAGTTAAATTTAAAGTCATGGTTTCTTTCTATCCAATATGTGGTGTCATTTAAACCTTCAAAGAGATAATAGTGTTGTATATTTATGTACAAATATATAACATAGGTCACAAGAACAATAAACATGAATACCAGACCAAACATCATCAACAAGACAATAAACCTCGCCAGAAATCATTCATAAATGAAACGCAGACTAAGAGATAAAAGACCGTTTAATTATGAAATTCATAATGATCACGAGTGTAAACATGAACTATGGACAATAGACTCTGCTGAATGAAATCACCATACCAATTCTTCCATCAAACTAAGAAATGCTAAAAAAAATGAAAAAAAGGAACCCACTTCCAATTCAAAACCGTATTGACAAGAGGCAATACTTCACAGAATAAGAAATATAGGAAACAATAATTAAAAATTCTTCTTTGCTGAAAGATAATAGAATTTCAATTTTTTTATTGATCTGAATTTCCATGACAGACATTCTATGCTTCTCAAGCATCCATAATGGAAGCAAAATACGAGCTGAGAAAAAAATAAAATTTTGGAAAATTTATGCCTTAGAAGAAAAGTCTAAAAGAACATCACTAATGCCCTCCCAACTTTTGAAGTTTCATACCTGCCAAATTAAAAAGGAAATCCTTCTTAGAAAATCCAAGTTCGTAAGCAAAACTGTAAAATGGCAATGCTCCAAAGTTCTAGTTTATCTTAAACCAGTTTACTAACCCATTATTCATAACGAAACAGAAAACCACCGCTGGAATATGCATAATTGCCACAACAGTTAAACCTACCCAACTGTGCTATAATCTAGCTGGAATAAAAAACCACCAATCTAGTCTCTAAACTACCACTCTCTCCAATTTAGTACCTAAATGATATACATATGATAAGTAGTCCCGAGTATATGAAACCCGTATATGAAAATCCTTCAATTTAGTCCCTGACATCTTAATAACAGGGACTAAGTTAACAGATTTTATATACTTTAAGGACTAAATTGAAGAGTGAGCAATAGTAGTTTAGGGACTAAATTGAAGGTTTATTCATTCTAGCTACTTCATATTAAGAAAAAAGCTATTATTTTTTTGTTGCCTTTGGCATCGCTTTGAACATAAAATTACTATTTTTGGTGTGAACCAGATACCCTAAGTACGCAATTGCATAGACTAATCCCTCGAGCTAGAGCCAAGGGGACCACAATGGATGTGCATCAAAATACTATAATGACAATAAATCAATATTGGCATGCCATGACCCAAATTACCCATAAACGTTTCTTCAGATAAAAAAACAAACTTTAACGTGATTCTTCAATACCCTATGATTAATTATATCTCTAGAAATAAAACAAAATCACATCCAATTTCATATTTGTATTGTTGTTGTTGCATGTAATGGAAACAAAATATGTAAAGAACTTGACCTTGATGAAGACAACAGCCAAGGTTTAAGCTCTTTTTCGGCGCGGTGGTTGCAAGCTCCGGCGTGGTGGTCACCGGCGAAGGTTGTCCGTTCCTGATATTTTTAAATGGGTTTTGTAGAGAAGATGGAGGGGACTCTTTTTATGGTGATGGATTAAGTTTGAACTCGATTTCGTTGTAGGAGTCCAACCCTTCACTATATTTAACTTGCATTAGTGAATGGTGAATGTTACTTATATATATTAGAGTAAATTACACTCCCCTCCCCTCAAAGATGCTTGAATTACACTTCCCTTCCTTTAAAGATGCTTGAATTACACTCCCCTCCCCTCTTATGTTATGTTAAAATATACACTCCCCTCCCTTGAAAATTAAAATTTATACTCCCTTCTTGTGTTAAAATATACACTCCCCTTCCTTGAAAGTAAAATTTATACTCCCCTCCCTTATAAGATGTTTGAATTACAACCTCCTCCCTTAATAATTAAATAGGGACTACACTTTAATCCATTTTAACATAAGTAAATATTTTTATAATATATATTAATTTTGAATCACCATTTAAAATATATAAATTCGTTTCTTTATAATCTAAATTTAAATTTAAATATTTTGTAATTAATTTTATAATTTAGAGTACAAAATTCACTTTTAAATAACTATACTTAATCGATTTTAGTAATTTTTCACATATTTTAATTTTATTTTGGGTTGTTTCATATTTTATAACAGGGTTTAAAACTATATGTTAATGAATTGTGAATAAAAAATAGAGAAAGATGTGTATTCATAATTTGATTATATTAAAATGAACCCGCAATGTTTTTTTTCTTTGAAGTGTGCTAGATTATTTCTTTGCTAGATTATTGGAAATAAAAAAAAATTATTGAGGGATTAAAGCGTAGATTTTAACTTAAGAGATGAGGGAAATGTAATTCAATCTTCTCTCAAGGGAGGGGAGTGAAATATTTTCTAATATATTTTGAATAAGAGGGGATGAGAGTGTATATTTTAACATAAGAGGGGTGGGGAGTGTAATTTACTCTATATTATACGATAGGAATGCTAACAAAATTTCTTATTTTAAAATCTGAACTCAGGATTTAACTCAAGTTATTCGGGATGGTTCATAGGAGTATATATATGTCCCAAAATCTTGATTGCATTCTAAAAAAAAATGTGATGAATAATTGAGAACAAACAAACGTGTTATATTCTGCAATGAGAAAAGTTAACAAAATTTTAAAAAATATTTGCTTGCAATTTTAAATTCATAATTTTTCTGTACCATTTAAACAAAAACCATCTTAAATTTTAACAACAAAAGAAAGCAATTCTTTTAACTGTGCCAATAATAATAACACACTCCAAAAGCTCAAACGGTAAAAACATTATTCTTTGTTAGCTAAACATGTGATGATAGTAATAAACACATTTCTCCCCCACAAAAAAGGCAAAAGAAAATTTTGATGTTCCAAAAAAGAAAAAGCGCAAACGTTCACAAAATCCCGTAACGACTGCACAAGTTCATCTACCATCTAAAGGGATACTTTACCAACAATACAGTTGACATAAGCTTTCGGCGATGTTTGTTCAGTAGTAAGCCTTGCGAGGATTGTTCTGGAAAAACAAACACAATCACAATATGAAAACAAGGTTACATAGTAACTCAGACATCACTCCAAAACAATTCATAATAGAAGGGGTAATTACCAGAGGATTTGGCCTGTGACGGTAGCCAAGCATCATCCGCTTTTTATACTGCTCATAGATGTCATCCTCAGGAGTCACCTCCCCAGGTTGGACAGCACCTACTCCCAAGTTATCTTTCTTAACACTGCCTGCCATTATAGGATCTGCAATACCCTTCCTAGAGCCCCCTAGACCCTCACCTGCATTATCATCAATGTCAGCACAAGAAAGAAATGGCAAGTATATAAATGTCATACAACAGTTAGAGCTCGAGTTGGACTCTTAAATGCATTCATCGACTTGAAAGGAAAAACACTTGAAGAAATTTTAAGCACCTTCTTTCCAACCCATTTTTGATAAAAGCTTGTGGCCCACATTATTAGCCTGAATTTTGGCCCTCTCAGCAGCCTCCTTTGCAGCTTTCATAGCTGCTGCATCGTTACAGCTAGCCAAGAACTTCTCCAGTTCTTCCTGAGGAATATAATCACCCATGTGATGGCCTTTTTTCCCTGAAGCTGAAGCTGCGTTCAAGATAAAGCATTCAAGAGATTATTACATTTACAAAAAGAAAATTCACAATTCAACCTGTTCAAATAAAATGAAAACAAATCCAATAAAAACCAGGTAACAATCACCATCATAAGTTGAGCCTTGAAGAGATGGAGGAGGGGGCATCTCATCTTTTGAATGCCTAGGTTGTTTGAACTTTTCTTCCTGTGCGGCTTTCTTCATGTAAAACTCCATTAGTGCTAAAGAATTGGCCTTTGATGATCCACCGGGCTCATCTGAACAGATATACAAAACGCATGCATCAATAAAATGTTGCATACAAAGATACATGAGGTTCTTGACAACTGAGAGTCCTACAAACTCGGATACAAATATAATTTCCATCCACTAATCCTTTTGAAAACAACATGATGGCAGCTAAAGTATCATAATGATGGCTAAACTGCCATGCTGTATAAGTATCCCTTACCCGAGCTTCCAACTGAAAATGCTTGTCCTGCAGATCCAGAACCCCTTGGTACGTCAGCACTATCATATAAAGCAGAGGCAGGGATTTGGTAAGTTGACTGCTGCTGGGACGATCTCTGAGGACCATTTGTTGGTCTGGAAGATGGAATGCTTGTCCCTGCTGAGGGTTAAATTGTTCAACATTACAAGCCAAAATAGACTAAACCATGTAAAGAAAAAGAGAAAACATACTGCAGGAATGAGAGGGAGCCTCATCTAATCCCATAAAGTACAACCAAGACAACACTTCTTATATCTACACATCGATTGGCGAATGAGGCATGGGCATATGATTTACTAATTCATTATTCAAGCATCAACCTCCCGCCAAAACAACAATTGCAGTTATGAAAAACAACTCTCAAGAAATGTGAAATTATATTTTCCTTCGATGTGAGAACAGTTGCCAAGGACACCTAGCAATGTCTTACACATGGCTATTTTGCAAGGCGGAGACGGGATTTTCCCTGCCATCCCCACCTCCACCCCCGTCCCTAGTAGGGTCAAACAAATTGATAATGACCTTGTCTTCTCCCCATTGAGGTCAGCAAATCCCGTCAATCTTTTTCTTAATTTTATTCATATGTGTATGCAAGCCCAGACTTATTGTCATGTCTACCCAAAAAACCAAATAGTAAATTCATGAAAAACACTAACCATTTTGATATGCCTGTGGTTCGTTGGACTGTGAAAGGGCCTTCTCCTCTTGAGCAAGCCGATGTTCATAATATTTATAGTCAGAACATTTAACATCAAATAAAAACCTGCATGCTCAAACAACACCACACATTCAGTTAGAAATTACAAATCATAAGCAAAAGACTGATGCAACAGGATTATGAGTTAACTCCAAACATACTTGAAAGGTGAGTCTCCAGGGTTTTTTTGCCATGTAACATCCTCAAATGGCCTTCCATTTTTAGCCACAAAACTTGCAAATTTGTCAGCAACTTTCTTCACTGTAGGATCACTTGGGGGAGGAGGTGCTGCATATCACTTATAAAACTGATTAATACCAAGAGCATGAACAAGGGAATGGAAATTACTCTTGTAGCAGGCGTGCCAATACCCCATTCTTGATAGGTACTTGAGGAATAAGCTGCATTCATGACACAAGATATTCAAAGACGTTTTCTCCTCTTTGCTGAATGTCTTTTCAGTTAGCAAAGAAGGAATATGTGGTGAATACTTCTTCAATAACGAAACTGGGCTTAATGTAGAGGACTCTACTTTTTACGAGAAGAAAACGGCTAAAAAAATAGTGTAGATCTTCCATCAAATAAATACCTCAAGGAGTAGTTCAGGACATGCTTCACAAATACACCCAAGAGGACACTCATTTTATACACCTCTCTACTTCCTTTTTATGATCCAGGGGATAAATATGACAAATAATTTTCTATTTTAAATCAATACATGTATGTTCTTTCATCCTCATATGAAAAATATTGTGATGAAGGGATAAAATTTATGAATGGGGAGATCAGCATTCAAGAAGGAAAAAGCAAGTTTTCCAAGATGCAAAGAGAACAAGAAATTGGAAAGAGACAGGGAGGAAACAAAATCAGAAAGTAGATGCCATCTAAGACATATTGAATTGACAAAAAGCTGCAGTGATCTGTAAGTTAGAAAGAGAGTGTATGGCGTGCATCATCAGGAAACAATATTATCACTAATCCATCAACATGGATAGACTTGGAATGACCAACCATAATTAAAATATAGAATCACTACGTAATAATTTTATTGGATAATTCCTACCAACTATCTTGCATAAGATTTGAGTGAGAAGTAATTACCAACATCAAGCTGTCTTGATGATTGCTCAATGCCGTCATCCTGACCCAATTTTTGCCGTTTTGTCAGTGCATCAATTGAAACATACCCAGCATCTATTTCATCTTCATCGTCATCAGCCAACTTAACAGGGGGTGGTACTAGCTTTGACTTTTGTTTCAAGCTGAAAGCAAGTTTGCCACTGGAACCACCCTGTGAAGATTTCTTTGCATCATTAGCCTTACTAATGGAGGGTTTGGAAGTCAGAGGTCCTGAAACAACTTTAATTGGTTTAGAGTCCTCTGGCTTGGCATTTTTCCCCCTCTCCTGCTCTTGTTGGAGCTGCCTGAACCTCTCCATAAACGAACCATCATTGACAAAGAGGGTAGGAGGTGGTCCCTTGTCCATCGGTTAAGGTCCAAAATAAATAATGTGGCTTTCAGCAACTCACTGTTTGACAAAAAAGCTGCAAAGCTTTTTAGATGTTGCAGTTAAATTTAAAGTCATGGTTTCTTTCTATCCAATATGTGGTGTCATTTAAACCTTCAAAGAGATAATAGTGTTGTATATTTATGTACAAATATATAACATAGGTCACAAGAACAATAAACATGAATACCAGACCAAACATCATCAACAAGACAATAAACCTCGTCAGAAATCATTCATAAATGAAACGCAGACTAAGAGATAAAAGACCGTTTAATTATGAAATTCATAATGATCACGAGTGCAGACATGAACTATGGACAATAGACTCTGCTGAATGAAATCACCATACCAATTCTTCCATCAAACTAAGAAATGCTAAAAAAAATGAAAAAAAGGAACCCACTTCCAATTCAAAACCGTATTGACAAGAGGCAATACTTCACAGAATAAGAAATATAGGAAACAATAATTAAAAATTCTTCTTTGCTGAAAGATAATAGAATTTCAATTTTTTTATTGATCTGAATTTCCATGACAGACATTCTATGCTTCTCAAGCATCCATAATGGAAGCAAAATACGAGCTGAGAAAAAAATAAAATTTTGGAAAATTTATGCCTTAGAAGAAAAGTCTAAAAGAACATCACTAATGCCCTCCCAACTTTTGAAGTTTCATACCTGCCAAATTAAAAAGGAAATCCTTCTTAGAAAATCCAAGTTCGTAAGCAAAACTGTAAAATGGCAATGCTCCAAAGTTCTAGTTTATCTTAAACCAGTTTACTAACCCATTATTCATAACGAAACAGAAAACCACCGCTGGAATATGCATAATTGCCACAACAGTTAAACCTACCCAACTGTGCTATAATCTAGCTGGAATAAAAAACCACCAATCTAGTCTCTAAACTACCACTCTCTCCAATTTAGTACCTAAATGATATACATATGATAAGTAGTCCCGAGTATATGAAACCCGTATATGAAAATCCTTCAATTTAGTCCCTGACATCTTAATAACAGGGACTAAGTTAACAGATTTTATATACTTTAAGGACTAAATTGAAGAGTGAGCAATAGTAGTTTAGGGACTAAATTGATGGTTTATTCATTCTAGCTACTTCATATTAAGAAAAAAGCTATTATTTTTTTGTTGCCTTTGGCATCGCTTTGAACATAAAATTACTATTTTTGGTGTGAACCAGATACCTAAGAACGCAATTGCATCGACTAATCCCTCGAGCTAGAGCCAAGGGGACCACAATGGATGTGCATCAAAATACTATAATGACAATAGATCAATAGTGGCATGCATGACCCAAATTACCCACAAAGGTTTCTTCAGATAAAAAAACAAACTTTAACGTGATTCTTCAATACCCTATGATTAATTATAATCAAATATGATTTTGTATCAATACATAACACCAATCAAAACCCAGATCTTGAACATCGAGGAAACATACAGTAAAAGCTATCAACACTAAAATTCAGGGGTAAAAGTGTCACAACAATCAAATCCCTAATCTAATTGAGCCATATGATCCGAAAATATAAATCCTAATTGAAAAACAATAAACTGAAGAAAAAAAAAGCTACTAATAAAAAAAGACAACAACGTTGTTAATAGAAGTACGAGAAACTAACCTAATGAAAATTGTGTGCGGAATTCGATGCAATCGATGATGAATTGAATAAAGGATGAGGATATTGGTGGACCAAAATGGGGTAATCGGTGAACGTTCGCTCACCGAAGAGAACAAGGATGAAGCTCCAAGTTAAATATATTTCTGGTTAAAATGTTTTTAGATTTTCAATCCATACAAAATTACTTTGCAATTTGGCAAAAAAAAAAAAAATTACTTATTACTTTGCAATTGATATTACTGAAATGAAAAAACAACCGCAAAATAAGAAAGTTAATTTTTTTTAACAACTTAAAATGAAATTATATAACAAGATAATTCTTATACAAGAAGTGTTAGGAATAAGTAAAGAAAAAAATGTAGTTACGTAACAAAGTAAAACACCAAAAAAAAAAACTAAATACTAATTACATTGTATAAAAAAGAATTGAACCACCGCATACAGTAACTAAAAGCAAAGTTGACGTGTTTCGTCTTCAGTCATTTATAAGAATGTGTATTAACTATAAGATGTATTAACTTTGTAAAGCCTATGGTAGATAATATCATTTTTATTCGTGACGATTCTAACATTTTTTTTTTCTTTCCAGTAGGGTTGGCCCTGGCCAAGTGCATCCAGTCCCTTGGCATAGGGCCTCACGCTTAGAGGTGGCCTCAATGTTTAGAAAAAGGAAAAAAAAAATTTGTAGTTACGGACAAAATTTGTCACTAAATGTCTTTTTTTCGCAGGTAAAAATCATGTTTGAACCATTGCTTATATATTTAACTACAATTTAATTGTCTATCACTGTAAATAGTGTTGGATTTTTTTTCTTTCAATTCTTTTTAAACGAAAATTGTCAAGTCTGTAACCGGCCTCCAAATTGTCGGAAACGACCCTGCTTTCTAGATAACCAAAACTGTGGAAAACCAAATCAATTGAAGTAGGTTCCATTTGTATTTTGAGAAACCTCCCAAGACACTAAACTGTGACAAGTGATCCTAGAGATAATAAGGTGTGATCATAACAAAGTTTAACCAATCATAAACATATATTCAAAGATGATAAAAAAACAGTCGCAATGAAGAAAAAGATGAGGCGCGTCTTCCGAATTACCACAAACTCCCATGCAAGACTAAGTATTAACTAAAATTATCGCTCTTTTGATCAAGTTGTCTTGGAAGGCGGTCGCGAATTAAGCGCCACACAAAAAGATTAACTTTCAAAGGAACATCTCGTGCCAAATTACAAAATTATCATCTGCAAAGTTTTGTTGATTTGTTGATAGTAAAAAATTATAAACACTACTAACTGTAAAAAAAAAAAAAAAAAAAAAAAAATAGGAGCATGCAATCTCCACAGCCACGTGTCATTAAAATCATTCTACAAAACAATTGAATTCAATGACCCAATACACTCCCTCAGCTGGTCCTCCTCCCAAGTCCATAACATCGCAAATTCCAAACCTCACCATCCTCACTCCAACATAAATGTTTCATCTCAGCCACAATAGTCATTTTATTCCCGGAGAGCTCAAAAAGGAGGTTGAACATATCCTTCAAAACCCAACATTCCAACCAAGGATCCTACCAAAATAAAAATGAAACTTCATCACCTCACTCACGCACAGAATTATCATATATTCATCTTCCCACACCCGCACCAGCACCCTAATTAACATTGATTAAATTATTCCACCATGTTGATCCTCCCTTCCCCTCTACACGCAAAATACAACTTTCCTCCCTAAACCTAGCTGCTAAGACTTTATACCACAAACTCCCCCGCTCCTCCTTCAACCTTCTCCACCGTTTACCTACCAGGGCCATGTCAAATTCCCTTAATCGTCTAACCCTCAAACCGCCGTTCTCCTTTTTAAAACAAAAATCATCCCAATTTATCCATGAAATTGTCTGACATCCTTACTTCCCCCTAAGAAAAATACAATTAAAAATAGATTTGATAGAGGAAAGGATACATACGGGAGCCTTGAAGAAGGAAAGAAAGTAGACCAGAAGAGAGAACAAGACAAACTTCAAAAGAACCAATTGGCCCCCCAAAAGAACCAATTGGCCACCCAAAAAGAAGTTTCTACTATTCCAACTCAACAAACTAGATTCAATACGATCAAGGAGAGGTTGCCAAAAATTCAATTTGTGGGGGTCGCCACCAATAGAAAGTCCTAGATAAAGAAAAGAGATGTGTCCAGTTTTACAATTCAACGCATAAACAGCCTCAGCCATCCAAAAAGTAACTACATTAACACCGACCAACATGCTTTTATTAAAATTGACCTTTAGGCCTGAGATCGCCTAAAAAAAGATAAGAACAACTTTCATGGATCTAACATTTGCCCAGCTCTTACCTCCAAACAATAAAGTGTCCTCAGCAAATTGAAATGAGAAACTGAGATGTTATCCAATCAACCAACTGAGTAGCCTGTAAAGAGCCCAACCTTCATGGTTTCATTCATCAGAACATTAATGCCTTCAACAACTAGTAAATAGAGAAAAGGGTGAAGAATGGTCTCCTTGACAAAGCCCTCTTTCAAGTTTAAACTCATCAGTTGGGCACCCGTTCACCAAGACTAAAGCAGAAGTTGTTGTCACACATTCCATGATCCATTTTCGCCAAAGGTAGGAAAGTTCATTTTTGCCATCGCCACTTCGAGGTAATTTCAATCAAGCGTGTCAAAAGCTTTTTCAAGGCTTAATTAGACATTTGGTTCCGTAATTAATTTCGAGGATTGGTTTTGTTCCCCTAATTAATAAAAGTTACGTTTTGGTCCTTTAATTCCAAGACAAGAAACCACAAGGAGGAGGACAAATCGCAGTCAAGGAAAAGATGAGTAACTGTTTCAACCTCTCCACACCCTGTTACACAAGCCAAGTCGTTCGCATGAATAATATTCCGCCGCAAAAGATTATCTTTAGAAGGTAGCCGGTTACGCAAGAGACGCCACACGAACAAGGAAAACTTTCACAGGAATATTCCTATGCCAGACATCATCGACAAGACTCCTATCCACCTGATCACCTGAATTTGTGAGAAAGCGATGGGAATCCCGCACCGAGTAACCATGCACAGGATCTAAAAGCCATCTCCACGAATCAGTAACATCAACCTGCAAAACAATGTTATGAAACATATCGGAGCACTCCCTCAAACTCTCCTCCTCCCAGGCTAACAAACGCCGTCTCCACTCCCACGCCCTTCCCTCCATCTCCTTCACAGTACAATCCTTATTTATGGCTAAATCAAAGAGCCGAGGAAATTTGAATCGCAAAGACGTTTCCCCGACCCAATGATCGAACCAAAATAATGTTGTCCTACCATCTCCCACTAGCCGACGAACATTGTTGTCAAACCAATTTCCCAACCCCTCGCCAAACCCCCCCCCCCCCCCCCCCCCCCCCCCGGCTCGACATATAGACCTCCACCACATTGAATCATGCCTTCCCCCCTCCCTCAATCAGCCCCCTACCTCCCCATAACGGGCCTTCAAAACACGATACCACAAACCCTCCTTGTCGGACAACATCCTCCAACACCACTTCCCCAACAACGCTAAATTAAACTCTCCTATTGTCAAAACTTGAACATGAACCTCAAACCCTTTAAACCTTAGTTCGAACCAGTTGATCTATTCAATCTCTTTTAATAACATGGTTAAATCATTTTACCTTTTCTTTCTTGTTTTATAGATCAATCATTTTCCTTTTCCCTGGTAACGCTAGCCTAATGATTATCACAAATCTTGCAAATATTTTTTCTATCATTGTTTGGGAAGTGACTATCAGTTTTTTTTAGGGAAAGGGATCATCAGTCTATTTGCGCTTCATTATGGGACATGACTTATGCAATATACTGTTCTTATATAGGTTTATCATAATTCCGAAACCACTAAATGGCAGGAAATTTGCGGAATGTAAAAGTAAAACTCTTTTAATCATAAAATCTTAGACATCAAATGTGATAATCATTAGACATCAAATGAGATAACAAAGTTCAACAAGTAAATCATACAAACGCTGTACATAGCAAATTAATTCCCTAAAAAAAAGAAATTAGTTGTCTACTTTTTTGAAAGTTGGTATGCATAGAATTTTTTTTTTGGTGGCCGAGGTTTGAACCTCGAACTTTGCATATATTATGCATGGTCCCTACCAACTGAGTTTAACTTACAAGGACTGATATGCATATAATTTAATTGTGACAATATAAATTGAATTGAAAAATTAAATAAATAATTATTTAAAAAATAATTATAACAATCTTTTTAAAAAATTATGTGTGTTCACGACAAAAATACCAGCTCATATGTTTTGTAAATGCAACTTATGTTGGTTGCTGCTTGAACAATTGATATATGTAAGTGTTGTCACTGAACTCTTTAGGACAGAAAAATAGGGATCCTTCTAATGTGCCTCTAAATAAATTTTAACTTACACAGTTAAAATTATACAAAATAAGCAGTATAAAACATATTTTTTATTGAATGGTTAGACACTTTCAATAGTTGAAGAATGAAAGGTTTATGGTTCGGATACGTACACCTAATTGCTAAGATTAGCTTTTGTAAATTTGAAGCGGATTTATTACGTGGTATAAATATTTATTTTGTGTATCGGTGATAACCACATGTCTTGGGCTTTTAATATTTATCATTGAAAAATATTTCTTTCATGTTTTTAATATATCAATGACAAATATTTATCATGTATTTTTTTTATATTAATCAATGACATATTTGTTTCATGGGTGATAAATATGCATCCCGTAATCTTAGCTCAATTGGTAGGATATTACATATTATATGCAGAGGCCAGGGTTCGAACCCCAGACACTCCACTTCTCCACAATTAAATTGGTGAGCTCTAACCACTAGACAAAAAAAAATATGCATCTCATGGACGATGACTCATTTTCCAAAAAATACTAAATTTAACTATATTTTTTGTAGTAACTAAATTTAACTAATTGAGCAATGGCAAACAACATTTGTCACTAGGGGTGGAAAGAGACCAGGCAGGCTTTGATAGGCCTAAGTCTGACCTACGAAAAAAATTATAAGCTTGAGCATAGCATATGGCCTATCATAGGTTATTTTTCTTGGTTTGGTCTGATCAATTTAAAAGTATGGACTTGCCTGAAAGCCTACTTACATGTCTACTTCACATTAAGGTCATCAAATAGTTCATTTGACCTACAAAATAGGCTAAATAGGTCTTAAAACCTAATTAAAAGTCTATTTCAGTACAAGTAATTTTTAACTAGATTAAAACCTACTTAAAAACCTATAACAACAAAGTCTATTAAGGTACTAATAGATAGAGAAAAAGATGTTTATATTTTTAATGTATGCAATTATTTTAATATAAAAAAAATATTTTTTTGATAAATAAGTATTAATAGGCCAGCCTATTAGGCTTAACAGGCTTTTCTTGAAGCCTAAGCCTGACCTATTTAATTAGACATGCTTTCTAAAAAGCCTAAGCCTAGGCCTATCTGCTAAACAGACCAGGCCAAAACAGGTTAGGTCGTAGGCCCCTATAGGCCGACCTGACCTATTCCCAACCCTATTTGTCACATGTATGACGAGGTTAGAATTGGTGGTTTTTGTGTTCTACATTTGATTTTAGCCTTAAATCAATCTATTTATTTTTTTGGAAAAAATTTTAAATTTTTTGTTAAGTTTACTTATAAAAATATACATTTGAAAATAAATTATTTTACATTCAACCCACTTTTATCCAAAAATAATTCATTCAAAATTCATTTATCTTTGACTCTTTGTAGAATCGAACATACACGAAGACCCGTTTGAATTGACTTGTTTTTGAGTTTATGTCAAACAACTTATGCAAACAAATCAATTTTATATATTTTTGAAAAAAAAAGTAACTTTTATATATTATTCATAAGTTTATCATGGAGTTTATGAAAAAATAACTTCTTAAAATACAACTTTCAATTCTCTAAAAAAAAATAAAAAATACAACTTTCAATTATAAAAACTTATAAATGAACGTAAAAATAACTCAATTCAATGGAGCCTCAAGTATATTGTAGATGTAGAAATAAAAATATCAATCATTGATTAAATTATAAAGTACCAGCAGTATTTTATTCTCTAAAAATTAATAATGGATCACTGATTCTTGTGACTGTGAGGTGCTTTTCATTCACTGAAAAAGAAACAAATATGGTAAAATAAAATCTATATCTATCTATATATATCACATGCAAACTCATCCTCATTGCACTTCACTCAACACAAACACAAACACATGGCTTCCTCACTTTCATTACTCACTCTTCTTCTCCTTACCGTCATCTCCACCGTTAAATCCTGCCCGCCATCAGACCGGGCAGCACTCTTAGCCTTCAAATCTGCCCTAACAGAGCCCAACCTTGGCATCTTCAACTCATGGTCAGGCTACGACTGTTGCCGTGGCTGGCACGGCGTCAGTTGCAACCCCACCACCTGGCGCGTTACTGACATTAACCTCCGCGGCGACTCCGAAGACCCAATCTTTCAAAACCTCACTCACTCCGGTGACATGACCGGAGAAATCTCGCCGGAGGTTTGTAAACTCGATGAACTTACCACTCTTGTTGTTGCTGATTGGAAATCCATATCTGGTGAGATACCTTCCTGCATTACCTCTCTTTCTTCGCTAAGAATTCTTGACCTCACCGGAAACAAAATCTCCGGCAACATTCCCGGCAATATTGGAAAGCTTCAGCATCTTACTGTTTTGAATCTTGCTGATAATGCAATCTCCGGTGAGATTCCGATGTCGATTGTGAGAATCTCTGGTCTCATGCATCTTGACCTCGCCGGAAACCAAATCTCCGGTGAGTTACCTTCCGATATAGGAAAACTCCGAAGACTGAGCCGCGCGTTATTTAGCCGAAACCAACTCACCGGTTCAATTCCCGATTCGGTTTTGAAAATGAACCGGCTTGCGGATTTGGATTTATCTATGAACCGGATAACCGGTTCGATTCCGGCTCGGATAGGGAAAATGCGGGTTTTGTCTACTTTGAAACTTGATGGTAACTCCATGACGGGACAAATACCTTCGACTTTGTTAAGCAATACGGGTATGGGCATTTTGAATTTGAGTAGAAACGGGTTTGAAGGAACCATACCCGATGTATTCGGGTCAAAATCGTATTTTATGGTTCTTGATTTGTCGTTTAATAAGTTAACGGGTCGGATACCCGGTTCGTTATCATCAGCAAAGTTTATGGGTCATTTGGATATAAGCAATAACCATCTTTGTGGAACTATACCAATCGGGTCACCATTTGATCATCTTGATGCGGCGTCGTTTAGTAACAATGATTGTTTATGTGGAAACCCATTGAAGACTTGTTAATTAATGTGATACCCAAAAAAAATTATTGTTATTATTGTATTATTATTACAGTGAAGTGAGGCTTAAGTTAAGTTTGATTTTGAATTTGATGTAATATGTTTTTGTCATGTAATAATAATGTAATATTTTATAGTGGACAAAAAATATGGGATCAGATGCAAGTCACATGCTATGCTTCTGCAGTTCTGCTTTGCATGTGGATATGAGAAGACATAGGTCATGCAAAGTTGGAATATTGTTGTGTAATTGCATGTGAGTTTGGTTGACAACGTGAAAGATTTGGATTATGATCCCTTTGGTCGGTTTAGCTTTTTATTCTACAACATAATTAAAGAAGATTATAATTAGATATAGCCATATAATTGATAATGTATGTGTGGATCTCCAGGCTTATAATGTCTAATAGTACTCATGGTAGACCATAATAGACCAATAATAGTATTTATTAGATGACTACTAGTGGGAAAATATACTTTGCGGTGTGTTTTATAATGATTAATCCTCGTAATAATAAAAATAATATATTTGTAATAAATGATGAGATTAAACCCCTCATATTAATCTCGTTCTTTGGTTTGGATACCGAGTTTTAGAAAGATAGAAGTAATTTGTAATGATGGCTAGTTTTCAAACAAATCAAGAAAATAGTTGTAAAATAATTGATCTTGATGGACCAAGAAGATTGGTTGGATCGGAGAGCAACGCTTCGTGTTGAACAGATAATGGGTTAATCATTTACAAGCATTTTGACGTTCAAGTCAACAATCGAACAAAAGTGATAGGTAAGAGAGTTAACAATTGTGTGTACCTTGCATAATTGTAAAAGGAGTTATATATGTGGTGTTTGATGAGGAGTTGTAAGTGATCGTTGCAAATGGTGTTCATCAATGGTGCATAGTATAACCGTTGGAATGCATTGAAGTGCTATTATGTCCAAACGAGTATTAAATCAAGAGGCTTCTATGTGTAGTGGTCTTTGTCTATGTTGGGTGTGGTTGAAGATTATCTCCACTTCTTAAATAAATGGAGAGCTTTATGTCTCGTATTAAGGAGTATGATATGTCTCATGTTTAGTGAGACTTATATTTGATGGATCCACCACACTATTTAATGTATCTTTCCCTCTGATTAATGTCGCCCTCCATTTATTTGAGTAATGGAGAGGATATTGATACCGCGAAATGTGATCGTTGATAAAATACTCGGGTCGATGGATCAAAAGTGCATTCCTACATGGAGAGTTAAATGAGGAGGTGTTTGTTGATCACTCTTTGGAATATCAAAATGAAGATAAGAATAACGCGCATAGGTTGGAAGAAAGTTTTGTATGGTCTTAAGCAGGCCCTAAGAGCATGGAACACCAAAATTGAGTCCTATTTCTGTCAAGGATTTGAGAAATGTCCTTATGAGCACACGTTGTTTATTTGATAATCAGTCTATATGTTGATGATCTCATTTTTATAAATCATGATTTTATGATTGCAACATTTAAAAATTGAATGAAAACAAAGAGTTACAATGACATATCTAGAAAGACTGGTTTACTTTTTAAGGATTGAAGACAAGATGGTGATGGAATTTTCGTTCATCAACATAAATATGCAAAAGAACAAATCTTACAAAAGTTTGGAATGGAGAGTTGTAACATGATCTGCAATCATATTATACCAAGATGCAAGTTAACCAAGGATGAAAGAGGAAAGACAATATATATTACAAAGTACAAACAAATTGTAGGATACCTCATGTACTTAGATTGCCACTAAACCTAACCTAACATTTGATGTTTTTAAGGAATTACACATTTTTGCAATCCTACTTTACATATACTTGATTCCCCTTTACTGTTAGGGGGAAACTTTCTTCACCCCATCATGAAATCGACCATACACATCCAGAAAAAACAAATATTTTATATATCATCCATAATTGCACCTCTAAAATTACCTTAAATTTTCAGCAATATAGAGATGAAGAAAGTTTTTCCTCTCTTGTAAATATATGAGCACGGTCCACCACAGCACTAACATTCACATTTTTGATACCCCACACAAAAGCACCCATTTCTGCATGTGAATGATCACATGGTTTTCACTCACCAACCCAAGTGTATTATTTCCCTTTTCTTTTTTGCAACCCCACACCACAGCCGCCAGCAGCTTCCTTTATTTTCATTTTTCTACTTCAAATTAAGATTATCGTTACAGTTTGTATTGCCTTTTTGTCTTTTATATACATGCTTTAAATCCCATCAATAATGTTACTCATTTCATGTTACAAGTATGTCAAAGAAGTTCCCTGAGTTTAGCTCAGTTCGTATAGATATTGCATTATATATTCAGGGATTGAGATTCGAACTTCGAACATCCTACTTATTCATCAGATGAATTTTTAAGTGTTAAGGTTACTTCAAAAAAAGTATGTGTAGGAAGGAGGCGAGCTGGAAATAACAATGTTTTTCTAACAATAAGTTTTGATTTCCATGTCTGATTCAGAATGATTTCCAGCAGTTGAAGATATTAAAGTTGGAAATCTCATTATTATCTATAGTATTCTGTCAAATCTCAAGATCTTATTTAGTTTTGATCATCTTGAATTTTCCCAAAACCCCCACTCTATTCATAAAAACACCATCGACATTATTTAATGCCTTCTGGGTCTGTTGAGTATCCTAGTGGCTCACTGATTGTAGCTTTGCAAAATATGTGGCACATATGAAAAATTCAGTAAGATACAATTAGTCATTCATCTAAATAAATTCAGTAAGACAAGTGACACCTATTTTTTATTTATAAATAGAGGCATAAAGCAACCCATGTTTTCCTATACCTTCCATATATCTATAACATATCCTGAATGTCCCATGCAATTAATTCGTCCGTTGAATCTCATAAGTTAATTTCTCGTTAACAATTGTGAGTACAATATGAGAGCTCAATTAAGGGTGTTATTTATAGCTTTCTTTGGCTTCCTTTTTCGTAACAGCTAGCATTTGCATGTTTATCTCCGATCAGTTACCTATAGTAAGGAACATGTATGGCTTATCTCTATTTGAATATTCCGCCAAAAGGCTTTGATTTTGTTGTTTTGGGTGGTAAGGGAAAAAGGGTGGTCTCGTGGGTTTATGTGGCGTCCTTGTCTGTGGTTTTTTGGTCCTATTCCAATTATGACACTCCATAACCCCCAAGCGCGAGTCTTAGTTAAGAGCGAAGTGGTTTGACTAAGACATGGCGCTCTAAAAAGGGGCATGACATTAACTACTTTATTACTTCCTTTTTTAGCATCCTTAACCGATGTCTCATGAGCACCGGTTAGCATTTCCCATAAACCATAAATGGAACGTCGTCAAATATAACAAATTCCACTACAACCTTCGAACAATCCCCAAACTTATGGCCAACAATGTTTTTGAAGAAGTCAAACTAGTCGACTGAAATTGACACTAGAGAGAATCGAATCTGAGACCTTGAGATGAACTTCTAGCCAACAAAATTAACTACAACCAGATCATCTTTTGCTTAATAATCTTTCTAATATACCCACGAAGTGTCCCTTTCTTGGCCATTTTAGCAACATACATTTGTAAGATCTGTGGATATATTTTCATAAAGGATTTGTGTCATGTTTATTTAGGTGGCAACTATATACTTGAATTGCACAGCAATAGTTACATCATGGCCTTGTGTTAACCCTAAGTCACTACTAATGTTTTTTTAATCAGCAAAAAGTATATTGAAATTAAAAAAGAGCACCAGAGAAGAGATGCTCAAAGTTAAAGTGTCTTTACACCATATCATCCTTCACCAATGAAGTAAATACCATTACATTCGGCCATTTAAACCCAAAGAAACGCACATAGGAATAAAGCTTCTGATTTCCGAAGGAAATATTGCCAGATATAACAGGGGTACACAACGAACGATCACTTTTACATCGAGATCTATCTAAACACTTGATCAATTGCTAGCACAATCATCATCCACAAATTATGGTATACTTTAATTTAGAGGGGAAGCAAAAGTAAGAATTGAATCTACAGCACAAGTACAATATGAATTTGTGAAGCTTGTTAAGTCATTAGTAACTTCTTGAGCTACAAGAACAGTTCTCAATTTTCAAATTTTTGTATGTTTTGCTTTCATGATTCAGCATGGATACAATGGAAAATTATTTGCAAATTTTGAGGTGCTTGATCAAAGGAAAACTCTCATGTCTAGTGCAATACTAGGAGGATAAGAAAATTACAGTTGATTTGTAAGTTTATATCACTTGCCATGGACAATTTAAAACAACAAAATAATCAAAAGCATGCCATCCCGTTTAAGGAAACAGTATAAAAAGATAGAACAAAATAAATTCACTATAAATGAAAATTGTTCAAAACGGATTATTTTTTATTTATCTACCAAAAGTTAATTTGAATATTGAATCCATGTATAGATTGAACAGCAGTAATCTAATCAGGCATTTATCCTTATAATTCAGATTCAAATCCAATATTCCAAAATCCTTCCGGAGTCAAAGGAGGAACATACTTATAACGATGCCTAGAAACACCATCATGATGCTCACAACGACTATTTTGCTTATTGCTATCGGGGTCCTTACCATCAGCATTAGGAAGAACAGCTTCATAGAACTTCCTACATTGTTTGCAGTCGACTCCTTTTAAATTTTCGCGATCAGCCTTCTTTCTCACTGGCTCAATGTACTTGAAACTCTTTTTACTGGCCACTGTAATGGAAGATTGCTTCTTCGGGGGACTGCTTTTGGCATTCAAATCCTGTGTTTCGTCATCTGAGCTGTCCATGCTAATGTCTTTCTGAATTGGTTGTGCGGGATCTTCCTTATTCAAATCCTTATTTAAATTATCTCTAATATTTTCAAGAGGAGTATCAAGAAAGTCATCATGAAGGTCATTGCCTGCTCGACTTTGATGAGACCGGGTTTGCCTCCAGGAAGGTGCAGGCCGCTTTGTACCAGACACAGAAGCTAATTTTGTACTGGGTGGACATTTTTGGACACCATGGAAACCGGAAGAGGAAGAAGGAGCTCCTTTGTCATCCTCCAATGCCTTCTCCTTCACTTCATTTATGTCACGCACAGCAACAAAAACTTCAGGAATTTTTTTCTCAAGGCCTGAAAACATATCAAGTAGATGATGGGCGAGCAATTAACCTAAGCTGTACACTTCACTGTTTCAACATCGCATTTTGCCAACAAAACCTATGCATGTTAATGAAACTGGATGCATATGGATCAAAATAAAGGCCACTTCAAAATCTATCTTAGAAGGATCAAATGGAGTGAAGTGGCATGTATTGAATAACAGTAATAATAGGTTCTAATGTTTCAATTATTCAAAAGGATTTAAAGGATATGCACTATCAATGTAAAATAGTTTTACACTAACATCAATAAAAACCCACTCTTTGCCACATCACCCCACTTTTGTAAAGGTATTTTGAAATTGGTGGTATGACATGGAAAAATGGTGGTCTCTCATCAGATGTCAAGGTAACAATGATTTATACTAACGGTGTATGCCCATTAAACTCTATTTAAAATAAAGAAGAAAAGTGTGACCGAAGACAGATGGCCAATTATGGTGGCAAGCCAAAAGCTCGCTGTATAAACACGGCGTTGCAGCCTATGACTGTTTCCAGATAATCTGCCAATGCAAAAGTGTCATAGCACCACGATGGCAGCACTTTGACAATACTGGAGAAGAATGAAGTAAACTGATACATGTATTGGGACCAACAGTCCAAGGAAGCCCAACTAAGTACACCACAACACAAACACACAAAGGCACACCTTGAATAGCAGATTTTAATTGATTCCATTTTACTCACATTTCTAGTAATGCCTTAATGATTCCCTAGAGTCTGTTAGAAACTTCCATTGTTGTTAGACCCTTTCCCTTACTGTTAGTTTGTTGTAATATCCTCCGCACACCTGGCACCTGATGCAAGTAATCAGGAACCAACTCACCTATATATTTGAGTATTGGTAAATGAATGAGGTAGATTAAGACCAATTCCTCAGCTCAGAATCCCATTTTTCATAAAGAAAATGACCCCTTATTCCTTAGGTGATCAATTAGCAGTCAAACCGGTCAAAGCTTTAACGATTGGCAAACGTGATAAATTTCTATATTCCTATAGTAAATAAATATCATGAACTATGATTCTATCTCCGGTTATTACTACCTCTTTCTCAATATTGAAGTAAACCTAAATGAATGAAGTGAATAATTTCAGTAGTTTTCATTATCCCTTTCCTACTTTGAATCCCATTAACTGCTTAAAAGGGTTCATGGTAAGATTACTACCCTATCATAAACCTAAAGTAATGCAATCCATTCTATACAATTCTCTCTTTTTGAATCCCTCTAATTTGAGCTACAAGATGCAACCAATTTTTTCTCCATTACAACGTAAAAGTATCAAAACAACATAAAAAGTAGCCAACATCCCTATTTGGATAAAGGACTTATTTTTGCAGCGTATAGCATAAGCAATTATGTATAAGCTATTTCTATGATAAAAGATAAAATGAAGTCAACTTTTTGTGTATAAGCTATAAGTTGTTTTCATAAATCATCCTACAGAGCTTATGAAAATAGGCTGAAAACAGTTTATGAAAATGTCATAAGCTGTTTTCATAAGTTCTCCTGAAAAGTCTCTCACAAGTACTTATGGTATTACATAAGCTAAAATATGTCAATCCAAACAGACCCCAACTCTATTCCATTTCATTTCAATTATTGTTACACATCAAAAAAACAATCTAAAACCATGCACATAATATAGCAATATGGACTAAGAAAACAATTCAATTTACCTTCAAAATCTTCATCTGGGATTTCAATCTTCACTTTAGCATTTACACAAACATCCACTTCGGTATCACGGTCTTCAAAAGCAACACCTGCAATAAAAAAACAGTTTCACAACACACAATTAACACAAAAACACATCAAAAAGTCTCTTTAATCCACATTTACAACATTAATCCATCTTATACCTTGTTCCACAATTGGACTCTGATTCTTCCCCAAATCACTCTCACTCTCCCTAATCATATTCTCCTCATTAAGACCAACCTTTTTCCTCAAATAAACATGTTGAGATTTAAGCCTCTTATACGCTTCATTCAACCGATTCCTCTTCAATTTCTCATCCTTAACCTCACACTTCAACAATTCAACTTCTTCAACCAATTTCCCACACAAACCTTCATTCTCATCACATTTCAATTCCAAAACCTCAACATCCTTCACCTTCAACCTTAATCTCTCCTCCAAATCAACGATTTTCCCTAACAACTGCGCGTTTTCACTCTCACAACTCTCCAATTTCGCAACCGCGGTTTTCCGCTTCTCTTCGCACGATTTCAGTAAAGAATCTTTCGAACGGATTAGATCAAGGAGATTCTTCTGCAGCGTCATGCCTTCGTCGAGTTCGTGTTCGAGTTCGGTGATACGGCGACGTTTTGAGTCGGAGTTTTTGGAAGTGGATTGGAAATTAGGGTAGAGTTGGGAGCAGAAAACGTATTCGATTTGGGAGATTTTGTCTTTGGCTTCTTGAATTGATGCGACGAGGAGTGTGCTGAGACCGGAGACGACTTTTTCGTCGGTGACTGGAGATGAGTTTTTCGCCGTCGATGATGGAGGTGGTGATTTTGGTGAGCGCGTGTGAGGTACTCGCTCTGTTATTGCGTTGGTTTCGTCCATGATGATAGTGTTGAGTTTTGAATTGCGAGAAAGGGTGAAGGAAGGTTTTGGCTTTTGAGACTGAGGGGTATGTAATTGAAATGAAACTCTCGCGCGCGATTCTCAATTTAGTTTCAAAACAGGGGAAGTGACTCCACATAGTAAACAAAAATTACTTAAATTGTGTTTTTTTATTGAATCAAATATGAATTGGACCGCATCACAATAGCAATTATACAGTAGTTTTTAAGTGAAATAAAACATCACCAAAAAAAAAAAAACAAATCAACACCAAAAAAAAAATCACCAAAAAATAAAAAGATTTCTGCTCTTCACCTAGCACAAAACACTTGCAGTGTTGCCGAAAATATCCATGCGCTAGTTAATTAACGCAAGTATAAAAAATACGAGACTTAGTTTTTACACATGCGTGACTTAAGTCACGCCACGCGAGTTAACTCACGCACGTGTTAATTTCAGCGTGAGTTAACTCACGTAGCGTGTTAACCTGCGTCGCACGAGTTTATCATTAAGGGATTGACAATTTAACATACAAATAATAAAATGCAATATATAATTGGTAACGGTGAAAAGAAAAAAAAAACACAAAACTAAATAGGAAGACGGCCAATATTGGTGTAAACACCTCAAACTAAAAACTAAAAACGCGAAAAGGATATTCCAATTCTAAAAAAAAATATGCATATCGATAAAATGCATGTTAAATTAGAATACCAGTTAAGTAGTGGTATGAGAGGAAGGTTGCAAGGTCACGTCCTTCCAATTGCAAAAATCAAAATATCAAAATATGTGATTCTTTAATTGTCTGTGTAATTTACCACGGTTTATGTTTTTTTTTAGAGAAACATGGTATAGGGTTTGTATATATAGCCGAGTTTACATGGAAATTAGGGTATTCATTTTTTAAATGTATTAAATAAGTGTACAACAACTTATCAAAAAAAAGTCAATAGATATATACAAACAATGACACAACATGATAGGAATGAAAAACTCATGAGTGAGGAGAAATATTAGGGATTGTTGCATTTTAGAGGGAATTTGTTAGGTTAAATTGCTGCTAACCTAATGCAGCATTTTAGAGGGAAATTAGTAGGTTAACTTGTTGCAAATCTAATAAAATTAATAAATGAGAATAAAAATTTTATTTTGGAAAAAAATATTACTTTTGATAAAGTAACGATTACACAACTTTTTATTAAAAACTTACTTATTTTAGATATTTAATCATTACTCTTAAGGCACTAGTTAACATTCTCCAGCATTTATCTATAACTTTACAGAAACAGACAATTAAAGAATTAAGGCTTAAATGCGTTTTTGGTCCCTTAACTATTTATTTGGTATCACTTTGGTCCCTTAACTAAAAAAAAGATTGTTTGAGTACTTTATCTTCATCGCATTACCTGTTTTGGTCCCTTCCGTTAAAAAAATTCAAAAAAACGTTAGGCTTTGTATTATTCATCTTCTTCCTTCTCTTTCAATCATCTTCTTCATGATCTTCATCATCAACAACACACCAACCCATATTTTTTTTTTCCTTTTCATCATCTTCAACAAATATATAAACATAATCAATTTCATAACTTAATCAATAACCAATTTTTTCATTCATAAACATCTCTTTCAATCTAAACAACACAATTTCTCAATCTCCCTAAAGCAAATCAACCAAAATCTTCATATCTATTTCCTAATTTATTTTTTTCCAGATTCAATAACAATGGGAAAATCAACCAAAATCTTCAAAACATCCACAACTACTACAACTAGCAGTTGAAAAAATCCAGCAATAAAAATCCAAAAATTAATTATCAAGAAAAGTGACTTTGGTGCTAAATCCAATTTGGTTAACTAGCACAACACCCAATTGAATCCAAGGTTGAAGAACATCACCAATTTCCAAAATTTTTTTCTGAGGTAGATTGAGTGTTGTTGGTGTTTTTGAGATGATGAATTTGAGTTTTTAAATGTTTTATATTTTAGGTTTGAATATGAATGAAGGTGTTGAAGATGATTTAATTTTGTTTGGAGATTTGTCTTTTTTTTTCTTTGTTGTTGCTGCTGCTTATTGAGTTGTTGTTATTGTTTGTTCTTGTTGTTGGTGTTGTTCTTTTTTTCCTTTTCTTTTTCATGAAAGTGTTGTTGGTGGTGTTCTTATTTTCCAGAAAATGGGGGAGGAAGATGAAGAATTTAAGTGGAGAAGATGAAGAAAATAAATTAAGTTTTTCAGCCAATGCCAAAATGACACGTGGATAGCAGTTAACGTTTTTTGATTAAAACTAACGGAAGGGACCAAAACATGTAACGGAGATAAAGATAAAGTACCAAAACAATCTCTTTTTTACTTAAGGGACCAAAGCGATACCAAATAATAACTTAAGGGACGAAAAGAGCAATTAAGCCAAGAATTAATGATTAGTTGTTTCTTTTAAATTACGAACCGATCACACAAGAAAGTGATGCTAAATTTAACATCTCTCTTCGAAGTAAATTTATCTTTGGTGGTAAGACGGTTAAAAAGTAATCCTTCATATAAACAGTGAAATCTTCAAAGGGACCAAACTATTTCAAATGACCATACATAAGGGGGATCTTTTATATCTTTAACATTGAATAATAACACATAAGTTTCGTTAAATGAATACATATCATCAAGGCTAAGATCTAAATTCAACGTCTCATCACTTCTTTGGTTAAACAACACATACCATCGTTAAATGAATAACAACACATACCATCGTTAAATTAATCATTCTTTTAATACGCTCATTAATCATCTCTTCACTCAACCACGGCTCGTGCGAAAACAACGTCTTATTCTCGTTCCCTATTTTCTTAGAAACATTATCCACAAACCATATCCTTCCACTCGCCTCATCACTTCTCTCAATACTAAAAATATCATTCTACCACACTGAATCTATGTTTCTCCAATCAACCACTTCGCCATTTTGGAGCCCATATTTATGATCTAAAACTAGACTTCAAAGTCCATATTTATGATGTTCTTTCAGGTTTACTTCACAAAGCAGCAGCCTCAAAGGAGATACATGGCATAAAAGTTGCGAGATCCGCTCCTCAATTATCTCATTTGTTCTTTGCTGATGATGGCCTCCTTTTCTCAAGGGCTACCCCTCAAGATGCATCCAAGATTCTCAATATTCTTGCTTCCTATCAACAAGCCTCTGGCCAAATGGTGAACCTTGACAAGTCTGAAGCCTCCTTTAGTCGAAATGTGCAGTCAGAAGAAAAACATATGATCTGTAATATAATGGGAGCAAAGGCAGTAGAGGCTCAGTCTAGATACCTTGGGTTTCCTATCCCATTTGGGAGATCAAAAAAGGTAGTCTTCTCCGTTGTCATGGACCGGGTTTGGAAGAAGGTTAAAGGTTGGAAGGAAAGATTCCTATCTAGAGCAGGGAAGGAGACACTTATCAAAGCAGTAGCACAAGCCATTCCAAATTACATTCTGAGCTGTTACAAAATGCCGGTGGGTTGTTGCAAAGAAATAGATTCAATGCTTGCCAAATTCTGGTGGGGGTCAAATTCAGACCAAAGGAAGATTCATTGGATGAGCTGGGAGAGACTGTCAAAGGCTAAGGCTGATGGTGGTATGGGTTTCAGAGGCATGGAGGAATTCAACAAAGCCCTTCTTGGAAAGCATTGTTGGCGGCTTGTTACAGGGGACTCCTCCCTCCTGAAATTTTTTTTCAAAAGTAGATATTATCCCAAGGGTGAGTTTATGACTGCTAGGGAAGGATACCAACCTAGTTTTGCATGGAAAAGTATTCTAAGTGCCAGGGGATTAATTGACAAAGGTGGATTTTGGAAGATTGGTAATGGGAGGAAGGTGAGGATATGGAAGGACAAATGGCTGCAGGACACGGGTCTTATTGATTGCAACAACCCAGTTTTACCACTTCAGGTTGATGCTCTTGTCTCTGAGCTGATTGATGAGGACACCAAACAATGGAACAGGGACCGTATCTCCTCTTTTTTCGAGAGGGATGTTGCACAAAAAATTCTAAATACCCCTTTATCCTTGAGGTTACCAGCAGACAAATTGGTTTGGAACTGGGAGAAAGACGGGGAGTATTCGGTTCGGTCAGCTTACCACCTCCTTTGCGATGAGAAAGCAAGACACCAACCAGGCCCTTCAACACCGCAAAGAAACAAACTATGGAAGGAAATCTGGCGTGCACCTATTCCTAATAAAATCAAAAACTTCATGTGGAGGCTTGCAAAAAATATTCTGCCTACTAGATCAAACCTCCAAAGGAAAGGTATCTCTCTTAAGCTCCAATGTCCTCTCTGTCATACTGAAATTGAATCATCTCACCACCTCTTTCTGAAATGTGATCTGCTGAAACTCACTTTGTTTGCGTCCCATTTGGGCTCCCACATCCCACCTGACATTAATTTGCACGATTGGCTACTGAAATGGCTAACTTGCCAAGATCCCTTGGGGGTCCAATTTTTTTGCACGTTACTATGGAAATTTTGGGCTTGTAGGAATGCATCAGTCTTTAAGGGTATTCCTTTAAACCCTTCTCTCCTGGCTGCCGAGGCTATGATTTACGTCCATGAGTACAATGAAGCAAACCCTCGAAGAAGTGTCAGGCTGGTGAGGGATGTTGTTCAAACCCCTGCGCTAGTCACAAATTTCTCTATTTTTGTTGATGATGGTTGCTGTAACGGAGGTCCAACTACCTGGGGGCTGACTGTTTGCAACCAGAATGGGGAGGTGATCCTAAGCAAGTGCAAGAGGGAAGATATAGAGGTTGGTTCGCTTGTGGCAGAAGCTTTGGGGTGCGTTGGGTTGTCCAAGTCGCAATGGATGAAGGTATCAGCTCTGTGTCCATTTGTTCTGATGCAGCTAACGTGGTAAATTGTATCAACGGAAAGTCTAGTTTCGCAACAATCAACATGATAGCTCAAGATTGCAAGGAATTGATGTCTAGTATTTCCAATGTGTGTGCTCTATTTGTTAGTAGGAACCAAAATTCTAATGCTCATAATTTGGCCTCTTTGGCAAAAGTTGTGGGAGATAGAACTTGGATAGGTTTAGTCCCTGATAATGTGTTGCTTTCTGTTTATGGAGATCAAAACTCTACCTGTTGTAATTCTCTAAGCTGTTATCCAGCTAGCTGTTAATGAAAGCTGTTTTCACTTCAAAAAAAAAAGTCCATTCTTCTCACTCTTTAACCTCCAACACCACTTCCCTAAAATGGCTAAATTAAAAACTTTACATTTTGTGAGGGGTGAAAATATAGTTGTAAAAAAATAAGGATTTAAAATATTATAAAATTTCAATGCTAATTTTTTTGGTGTGAACAAGACTGAAATGAGTCCTTCAAAAAAAAAAAAAACTGAAATGAGTAACAAAACTCTCATTGTAAAGGTCTAAAAGGAAAAGATATGATTCCATCCCGTTCAAGTGTTCCATATATAAAAGATACTTGTGTAAAAAATTATAGATAGTAAAAGACATTAAATTAATGTTGATGGTTTTAGGGTGCTCTCTATAAAGCTGCTAATTTTGATCCAACTCGACGGCTTGATCTAATGCACCAGTGTTTAAGTTGAACTGAACTTTCTCCTCCTTTTTTTGTTCTCAAAAGTCCTATAATTTTTTTGGGTCAAATTTACTATTTCCAAATCCTACAATTTGGACGAAATTTTCTTCAACTCAACTCTTTCAGTCTAAACCTCTCAAAGAATACCTCATTACAAAATTTGTGTTTCAATACACAATCTTATCATGTGGGCTCTATTCACATTCACACAATTTTCGATTGAAAGCAAAGATAATGTGACTCTATTCACATTCATACACTTTTGTACTAGTATCGCTTAGACCGTACAATCCGGACAATTCAGAAACCTATCCGGAGAGTACAATGCTAAGGTTCAGAGCCAATATGAGCCCTCCAAATAATCAAAGAGCCATCTGGCCCTTGCGCCACAATGGTCTAACCGGCAAAACACCCACTCATGCAGCCTTAAGGAAATATGCAAAATCAGGTAAATATTCTCATTCTGACAAAACCTCAAAACACTTTGAAACCTTGTTGACTTGAACATCAGAGTGTTTTCGCAGGTACACCACCTCGCATTGGCGAAGAACAACCGTCTACCGCCGCATCAGCTCCGTAACAACAACCCCCTTCCTCCGTCTATACAAATCAGTGTATCCTTTTCAGCTTGCAAAATAAGTTTGACTACTTAGAATGTTTGTTTAGACAAGACAACCATTTCTAAATTCTAATGTACATGCAGATCTTGGTGGTCTCATTTCATAAGCTAAAGTGGTCTATACAACCATTTCTAATGTACATGCAATGCAGATCTTGGTGGTCTCATAAGCTAAAGTGATTTATACAACCATTTCTAATGCTCATGGATTACAATATAGAAGAAAAAAATAGATTATGAAGCTTGCACAGTTACTGATTTAATATGCAAAGAAAATCTTCTAGACGATGAAAGCGAGTTCAATCCAATTGTCCACCACTGAAGGAAGCAAAAAAAGTTCAACAATCTAATGCTTAACACCTGCATAAAATGTAGAAGAAAAACACACCTAGAATATTAATATGTGCAGTTGAATGTTGATATTCAATGTTAACCAAAATGAATGACTAGTAAGTATATTGTTGTTAGTTTTCTCACCATTATCATTTTCATGGTTAATATCGTCACCAGGGCCGGCTCCTATAGCCTATGCAAGCTAGGCTACAAGACAAGGTCTTCAACTTAAAGGCCTAAATTTAACCAAAAACATTAAATGGAAATGTTTAAGGGCTTAAATTTTAATCAAATATGAAATTATGAACTTAATTATATCAACAAATCCCAAATTTTTAGGGCTTCAAAGTGTTTAAGGGCTCAAATTCCAACATAGCTCACCAAGCCTAAGCTTGTGCAAAGGTGAGTGCTAGCTTTTTTTTTTGGGTCAATTCCACCGTCTACTAGCGGGAGGCTCAATTGAAGTCAGAGTAAAACCTAGTATGAACCGACCCAAAGATGAGTATTAGTTAGTTTCCAATCCAAGAAAGTCAAAAGATATCCAAAACAACAAAATCCAACTAGTGACTTAACCTATGTTCATGTATGTCCCTTGACAATTGCTATTTTCAAACCATATCAGTCAGTTCATATTTATGTGGAGATCAATGTGCCAAAACAGACTAAGCTTCATATTCGGTAGTAGATGCCACATAGTTATAGGTCCTATTCTCATAGCGGGCCTTCATTGCCACGTCTATTCCATTTTCAAACATTGTTTCCTTGAAACATGGCAATGATCAGAATAGGACATATAACTAATTGACGTCTTCTGAATGTGGAGCATAGTCTGTTTTGGCACATTGATCTCCAGAGAAAGAAGAATGTCTCGTTGACTTTGGTGTCAAAGCAACCTTACTTTTACTTTTACATATAGGATTTTTTTTAAGGGATTTGTTAGAACACACCCACTAGTTTTTATGTGGGAGTATTTTAGCAAGCTATACCTTAAGGAGTATTTAACTACTTTTTAGTTATAACTTGCTAAAGCACACCTTCTAAAAAATAAGTGGGTGTATTATAGCAAATGCCTATAGGAGTTGCTAACATACACCCACTTATTTTTTAAGAAGGTGTGTTTTAGCAACATTCATCTTAAGGTGTATTTAACAACTTTTTAGTTATATCTTTCTTAAAACACATATTACTAAAAACTAGTAGGTGTATCCTAACAAACCTTTTTTTTTAAAGCCTAGTTGTGTTAAGCAGGTTGCTCGCTGAGAATGTGGAATCCAACTTTTTAGATGGCATCCTTCATTTATTTTTATAAATGAAAAAGATCTTTTTTTTTTTGGTCTAGAAATGAATAACATCCTTACTCACATCAAAATAGGATAATATATATTTTTTGGGTGTAAACCGGGTATCCTCCGTGCGCAACTGCGGAGACTAATCCTTCGAGCATTGTGGGACTCAAATGGGCGGCAGACTCTCTCTAAGAGTTTTAACGCTGCTACATGCCCAAGGCTGGATTCGAACCCAGGACCTTGGTTAAGCTAGAAGAGACCCGTTCCATCTAATCTAATATTTTTTTAAGGATAAATAGGATAATATATCATATGTTCCGTTTTATTTATACTATATATAAAGAAAACCACCCACTTTTGGGTTGAATTTTTCTTTTCAAGAATACCCTCAATTTTCAATACAAATAACGCATGTAACAAATAGATAAAAATAAATTTAAATATTAAAACAAATGTAACAAACACGATATGAATATATTTTTTTTTTGTTTTTTTTTAAAAGTGTAACAAACTAGATGAGTATATTTATACTTACTTTTTCATCGTTCCAATTATACCCTTAAACAACTTTTTCTAAAATAAAATTGTTGTTGGTGTTATTAAAAAAAAGAATTTAGATTATTTTATTTTTATATTATTGGTGTCATTAAAATAAAATAATCATGATTAGTTTGGTTTGTTATAACTTGAAAGCAACAAACATTTATAGTTTTAGTCTTAATCAAAATTTCATAAAAAAACACCTTTCATAATTTTCAAACTTTAACATAATAAAAAGAGCGGAAAGACGGGCACGTGAGTGCCCGTCTTTTCGCAAGTTTAAATAATAAAGATCCAATTTAATTATTCACGGTCTTTTTGCTGTCTAGTTATATCATTGACAAAAATAATACTCCTTCCATTCCTTTTCTTTTGATGTTTTAACTCTTGACACAAGTTTTAAGGAGTAATTAAAGTATATAAATATTTGTGTGTTTTTCCTTAAATGTCCTTATTTATCATTAAATTCACATGTGATAAACAACAAACATCCAACTTTAATAGTTTATTGTGTTTTCCAACAAGGGTAAACTTGAGAAAACAATTATAAATTTACTAAAATATCAAAAGTTTTGGAATATAGTTGAAGTTCTAAAACATCAAAAGAAAAGGAATGGAGGAGTAGTATCTATTAGCAAACACAACATATGAGAAGAAAGAGACTTAGGATAGCTTGACAACAATTAATTTGGAATGCAAGTTACAATTGGCTTGGAATGTAAGTTATGTCATTTAGCTTAGATTTCATTTGTATCTGGGTTTCATTTAGTTTGTTACGAGTTAGTTATGCTTAGTTGTCGTCTCTAATTTGGGAAAATACTTGGGTGACATGGCATTTAGTGACATTGTTTATATTGGCCAACCACGATGTCACATGTGACTTTTTTCTCTCTCTTTTATAAGTATTGTAACATTGTGATTGACCAATGTCACCAAATGCTATGTCACCCAACCTCTAACTTGTATATAAGCTACACCTTGTAACAGAATATAATCATTGAATAATTTTCACAATTTTCACCAAATTCTATATTCTCTCATGTTTGAGAATTGATTTGATGGTATCAGAGCAGGTTCGTCCGGCTCTGCTTCCACTTCGTGAGATTGAACAAATCATCCATTGATTTCGTCCATCTTCATCTTTTGATAATCTACTTCTTACTCCTTTTCATCGATTTGTTCTCATTTTTTGATTCAGTTACGTGTTGGTTTCTTGATTGAGTTGTTCAAGAAATCTTGAAAATTATGGTGAGAAACAACAATGCACAAAATCAAAATCAAGATCAATGTCTTGATCCTTGCTTCGTTGATCTATCAGAGAATTAAACAATTGTGAGTGTGACACCAAAGCTAACCGGAGATAATTATCATTCATGGTCCATGAAATGCGAAGAGCATTGGCTATAAAGAACAAATTCAAATTTGTGGACGCTTGAATTCGAATTTCAAATGAAGATTATTTGAATTGTGCTGCATGGGAAATGTGTAACAATCTTGTTCATACCTGGATAATCAATTCAATTTCACCGTCAATTGCTCAAAGTGTTGTGTTCATAGAAAATGTTGATATGTGAAATGATCTTAAGGACCGATTCATGAGAGGAGATCATATTAGAGTGACAATTACAACTAGGGGTGTTCAAATCCAAACCGATCTAAAATAAAACCGCAAACCGATCCAAAAAACCGAAAACAGCAAAAAACCGAATATTTTTGGATGTGTTTGGATGTTGTTTTGGAAAAAACGCTACGATCGGATCGGTTTTCGGTTTGCCTTTTCAAAACCGAACCAAACCAAACCAAACCGCAAAAGTAAATTTTTACGCTTATTTATTATTTTATTAGTATTATATATTGCATTAATATATTGCTTATTTGTATTTAATCTTATATATTGCATTAATTTAATCTATATTATTACAACTTCATCTATTTCAAATATAATCAATCATTTTTATTGTGTAATGTTAACTTTTTTAATAAATTTGTGTCATATTTTGTATCAAACCTATTATTTTATTGTGTACGAGTAATATTAATATTAATAAAAATATTACATGTTACACTTTGGATATTCAAAAACCGATCCAAATTAAACCGCATATATTTGGATCGGATCGGTTCGAATTTTTTTAACATAATTATCTAAACCGAACCGAACCGCACGTGATTTTTATTTTGGATCGGTTGAGTTTTTTACTTTAAAATCGATCCAAACCAGACCGCGAACACCCCTAATTACAACAAAAAATTGAATTTTTTTTTTGTGGGTCAGAGCGAAACCTTGTATGAACTGACGCAAAGGTTAGTACTAGCTAGTTTCACAATCCAAAAAAGTCAAAAGATATCCATACCAGAAAATAATAAACGGTACAATCGAATTAAAAATGGTTCTCTCCTTATTGTGTGACAAAAGGTTAAACACTTAAACTAACCATTCATTTCCATTATACAGCTAAAAAAGTAATTCATCCAGCCAACCCTTAATTCAAGGACAACTTAATTTACAAAGATTAAGGTTAGGAAGAAGAACATCATTTATCCACTTGAAGTTGCAAGGTGGCAAGCTGAATTATTAAAACATGTTAAAATTGGAAGTTAACAATCACATAGGTCAAGTACACTACTCAACAATCACAAACAAAATAAATTATCCATATCCATTTGCTATATATGTAGTGATTTAAATTCATGTCTTGGCTAACTAACAAATATGCAATTCAATTTCTTAAAAGTGATCAAAGCAAAATTAATCATTGATAATCACAGAGCTCATAGAGCACAATATATGCTTACCAAACTAGTTGCAAAACCTGTGAGCAGATATACTTCAAGCGCTTCTAAGGAGTTCGCCCAGATACCATTGACAATTGCTATTTTCAAATCCTATCAGTCAGTTCAAATTTTTGTGGAGATCAATGTGCCAAAACAGACTACTCTCCACATTAAGTAGTAGATGCGACAATAGTTATAGGTCTTATTCTCATTGTTGGCCTTCACTGCAGCGTCTATTCCATTTTCAAACATTTTTTCCTTGAAACATGCTGGTGATTGGAATAGGACCTATAACTAATTTGGCGTCTTCTAAATGTGGAGCATAGTTTGTTTTGGCGCATTGATCTCCAGAGAAAGAAGAATGCCTCGTTGTCTTTTGTGTCAAAGGAACCTTGCTTCTACATATAGGACTGTTTAAAGCTTCATCGACCTATTTGAGGTTTATATATAATAATATATTCGCAACATATATGCTTCTACATTTAGTCCAAAAAATATTATTTAAAGACTATCGATTTTGTTTGATTCTCGCTTGAACATACTTCACTTGGACGTACTAAAAAGTAAGTAATACACAAAGCAAACATAGTGCATGCATATCACAGGTAGAATTCATACTATTACTTCTTTCATTACATCAACATTAGTATAAATTAGCAAAGCAGAGAAAGCAAATTTGCATACAAATAACTTGATAAAATTATTATTAAGAAAGCGTTAAATCTTAATAACTAGACTTGCAAACCTCAAGGGTGAAAGCTTTAAGCTTTGACTATAAGAAGAACTAATACTTTATTCCTTCAATTGGATAAAGGCTTTTCTTATAAATTACGATTTGACAACAACGACTACGTCTTTCTCCTTTAACATCGATCTCCTCAATCATCATCATGGTAGTTAAATCAAAACAAGCTATTTTACCATCTTTTTTATTGAAGAATATATTGCCCTTTTTCCCAGCTGCGATAGAATGTTCAATGGAAGACAAAGGTTCGATATCAAAGAGTCTAGTCCATGATTCTTTGACACCGATTTCACCCAAAATTGATATGTTGAAAGATGTGGCATTGTCATACTTTGTGATCATAGCAAGAGACTCATTTAACACCATCAATCTAACAGAAAAAATATCATACTCATCTATGGGTGTAGTGGAAAACACGTCATTGCATAAGTTAAATGATACAACAAAAATTTGATCCTTTGTATTTGCCAACCAATGGCACACCCCATTCAAGTACACTTCAGAACCTAGAGGGCTAAAGTAAGGAATTGGAATATTAGCATTGAGTTTTCTCCACGAGTTACTTCTTAAACTATATATCTCCCAAAAGTTGGGTGGCATAAACACATCTTCCAAAGATTCATCATCAGATATATCACAATACAAACGTCAAATGACATTGAAATCATCTCTAACATGATCATAACCAAATGCATGAAGACTAAATGCATTAGTGACATTAGATAGACACTCGTTAAGGCTAGGAGAAACGACCTTAATTTCCTTAGTAGCCGGGTTCCATAATACTACATTTCTATGATCGAGACAATTATAGAAACAAATAATGCCATTAATAGCAGAACCTAAAATATGAAGAAGAAAATTGTCACTTGGTAGATGATCATATGGCGGTGGTGGATCTAATCTAACCTTATTCTCAAACCTCTCACCTGAAAGCATATACAACATACTCGAAACCAAAAACATATTGAAGATGAGACACACATCATCGTCGTCGTCGTCATCATACAATGAATGGGATTTGGAAACCAAATTGTTGCGGAACATGGTTAGGAAAGTAGGATTGCCAAACAAAAGTGACCATGGTTTACGAACGCATGTAAACCGCTTAACAGATTTGACAGGAAGTTTAGAGAGAATACAGTACAATATCATCGGGTATATAGCTACTACTCACCTTCTCAAATGTTGGAGCCATAGAAGGAATTGTTGAAGGAGTACAACTAAATCATGTAACCACACGTTCTGTTTGACTCATCCAAGCTTAATTTTATTTTGGAGCACAACGTAACTGCCTGCAAATGAAAAGGGAATATAATCGATACAAAATCACAAAAATCAATGTTAATAACAACTTTTGTCAAAAAAAATGTTAATAACAACTTACCATTTTCAAAAATTATAAACCAAACCACACCAAAAAAAAAAAGTTTCAAGTTAGTAAAAGTGCATATTTTTATTTGAACAACAAAATAAATATCCACAAGTGTAAACCAATTTAAAGTAAAAGATAGTTTAGTAAATTTCATTAAATTTTTATTTTTCAATAAAAAACATCCAACAACCGTTTCCTAATTTTAAGGAAAAATTACTAAATTATCCCTAAGTTATTTGTCATAAAATAAAAATCAGTTTAAGTTAGCCAATTGGTGCAAGTTCACAAATATGTTTTAATGAAAATTACTAAAGTAACCCTCATGCTATTTGTAATAAAATAAAAGTGGGTTTAAGTTCGCAAATTGGTGAAAGTCAACAAATATATGTTTTAATAAAAATTACTAAAGTAACCTTCAAGCTATTAGTTTTAAATAATAAAGATGAAGAGTACTTTTGTCCAAATAAAAATGTGCACTATTGCTAACTTGGACTTTCATATTTTTTGTTGGTCTAAGTAAGCAAACCTCATTATAATTATATATATATATATATATATATATATATATATATATATGGGCTGCTAACTTACATCCACCTAAAAACACTAAGGTGCAAGTTAGCAAGTTGCACCCACTTATAATTTACTAGAACACCCTTTTGTTTATATTCTAATTAATTTTAAATAGAAGGGCAATTTTGTAACTAGCTTAAAAAAGATCCTTAAAATAAGAAACAAAAAAGACAATGACATGCTTAAGGTACAAAACATGTAATAAAGACAAACTTTTATGGAAACAATATTTGAAATGATAAAAGTGGGTGTAAATTATTGAAGGTTGCTAACTTGCACCTTAAGAACACTTATAAAAATGAGTGTAAATAATCAAGTAGATGTATGTTGCTAACTTGCACCTTAATAATTTTAGGTAGATGTAGCTTGCTAACTTGCACCTAAGTGTTTTTTTTAGGTGTGTGTAAGTTAGCAGCCCCATATATATATATATATAGACACACAGACAAAGAGGAGATAGAGATTTTATAATATCATTGCAAACACACCCTGCTTATGTAATTACTAATCGTTATATTAGATTTTAGGAATGAAAAAGTAAATTCAATTGCATATTTCACACCCTTTTTTATATTCACTTCTATGCAACCTTTTGATTTTTCAATATTTTGGGAAAAAAATCTTCAAACAACAAACCCTAGTAACATTCATGAATATGACTATGTTCATGGACTATTTAAATAACAAAAAGTGTTTAGCTATTACTCCTTCTAATCACATTTATAAGCAAAAAAATAATATTTTAGGTTCGTTGAGTAATTAATATATCTTCTATATATATAGGCCAAATCAGTTTGGCGGAGCCACACAAAATTTTTTGGGATGGCCGTATCAATTCTTAGAAAATAAATCGATTTTTCGACTCTTCCACTTGACTTTTTTGCTACAAATTTCAATTTCAAAATCAAATATATCTCTCTTTGGTATAGTATGAATAAGCAAACAATTTAAAACTATTATAAATAAACATTATAACTGAGAAGCAAAACAAGTTGCTGGAATTAAGAAAACAAAAGTATTATAAATAAACATCATAACTGAGAAGCAACTTGTAAGCAGTTCAAAATCTCACCAAAACATACACAACCCCAAAACATTCCAAAACAAAGCAAAAGGAATCGGTTTGGAATTGCGAAAATGTGTGATTAAAAAAATTATAATTTCAGCATAATGATGAATGAATCAGATTGAAATTAAGAAAGTTAAAAAGGAATTGCTAAAGTTAAAAAGGATTAAAGAATTAAGCAACTTCCAAGCAGTTCAAAATCTCACCAAAACATGTTATAAATCATATTGGAATAAAGAAAGTTAAAAAGGATCATATGAGCATAATGAATGAATGGGTTGTGATTTCCTTTTTCCCTTTGGTTTTGATTAGGGTTATGGAAAAATTGAAGTTGAAAACCAAATTCACTAACAAACAAAACAAAAGGAAATCTAAACATTATTATTACCAAACAAAAGGAAAGTAATTTATACTTACTCAACTAGGGTTCGTGAGATGGAGACAGATGACGATTCATTTCAGAGATTGGTGGGCTTCAATTTCGACGGAGAGTTAGAGAAAGCGACGAACACGGTTGCGGTGTGACTGAGGATAGGTGATGGGTGATGGTCGTATTGAATTAGCAGAGGGAGAAGAAGGTGTCACGCTTCAGCCTTTAGAAAAGAAAATGACATGATTGTAATTTTCAATTTAGCTCAGAGGTATGATAGTAATTTCAACCCTAAATTAATGGGATGGCCATGGTCATCCCCTGTCCACACGTGGCGGCCACATACATTAGTTATCAATGAACCTAAAAGTTATTTTTTTTCTTATGAATGTGATCAGAGGGAGTATTGTCTAACTCTATGACAACGATTTTTTGCCTTGAAGTTATTTCTAACATATTCTCTCTCTTTTTCCCAATAGTAGTTAGTAAACCAATAATGTTTGAATTGAATAAACAATAGCCTCATAGTGTGATAGTTTATATTATTACGATGAAGTTGTTTAATTTTTTAATATATAAACAAATTCACCTACAAACAAATCTATATTAAAATCATCTTGTAAGATACCCGCCCATGGAGATAAATGATACAAATTTTATGGTAAATTGTTAACCCTTGTAATTTTAGACTATGTTTAGATTGACGAAATGTAATGCAGTGAGATGGAATGAAGTAGTAATTAATTATGTTTCATTGTTTGGATTTGTTAAAAATGAATGGAGTGGAATGGTACATAATGGAGCTCATTCCACCCTATTCTATCAAATCCTTCGATATTTTTTTCCCTCAATTTAAGGTGTATCTAATGGAGTGGAACTTTATTATTAAAATATTACTATTTTATCCCTATCTTAATACCTTTTCCTCTCCAATATGTTTTCTCATATTTCTTCTTCTGCTCAATGTATAGTATACCAAAAAATTCCTTAGTGCATTGTTTCGTTTCATCATCTTTCATGTTGTTGCTTGATGAATCCTCTCGATATTAATATGTTGTTGCGATCATTTGAATAATCGAAGAACTCATGGATTAAAAATTCCGGTGTTGATTGACCCAATCTTCGTCATATGTTCAAATGTTGAAAATTGAAACTCGAATATACCACTTCACAAAGAAAAAAGAAGAAAAAAGCTTTATCTTTTAAATATGTTTTCATTGGACAATCAATTTTGAATACAGATCACAATATGTGATAAGCTTGTCACCCGTATTCAAAATTAAACACCCATGAAGATTGAATTTGCAATCTTTTAAATCTTTTTCATACTCATCTTAAGATATATGCTCAGAACATCACCAATTATAGGAGGTTTATGCATGTCTATTGACTCTATGTCACACGCGTTTTTATCAAAATTTGATTCTTAATTGAAAAAAAAAAAAAAAAAACTCAAGGAAATAATGTGAAGATCAATGATCAAGATCTTCGTATCATTTTATCAAAGAGAATCTTGATCCTGTTTTATCACAATGTACCTTGAATTTATCCAAAAATTTATAAATAAGAAATTTCATCGATTTTTTTAGAAGAAATAATATGTGTTTTAAAACAATTTTAGACAATTCTATCATACTTTAATCTCTCTTTATTCCTCTTTCTCTCTATATTGTTTCTCATGATCAATAAAAAGAACATTATCCCAAAAATTGTCAAACGTGCAAATATCATTCTCTTTTTTAATTTAGAGGGTGTATTGGATTAGGATTTTAAAGGATAATTTTTGTTTAAAAAACTCATAGGAATTTTAAAAGACTATCAAGATTTACTCCCGTGAGCTTAGCTGAGTTGGTAAGGACAATGCATAATATATGCAATGTTCGAGGTTCGATCCTTAGATACCAAAATAAAAAAAAGACTATCAAGATTACAATTTGAATTTCAATGGATTTACAACATAAAATTAAAAAAATTTGAAATGATTTTATGAATTTTATAAAATTTCAAAAGATTTTATGAATTTTAAGGACTCGTTAAAAAATGATTATAACACATTATCTTTTACAATATTCTCAACATAAACTCTTATTATTTTATTTTACGAGAGAAAGAGGAGATGAGATAGAGGAAGAGCTAGAGAGAGGATGAGAGGACAGAGATAGTAAAATCTTAAAAGAAAAAAAGTTATAAAAAATCTTATGTTTTTCATAAAAGACTTTATCATGCTAAAATTTAGCTAAAAAATCCTACAAAATCCAACGAAATCTAATTTATTAAACAATCCTTCGAAATTTAAAAGATTTTGAATACTACAAGACTTTTTTAAATGATAACTACAAGATTTTTTTAAATGATAAAAAGTCTTAATTGAACAACACAAGACTTTTTTAAATGACAAAGATCTTGATTAAGTACTACATTACTTTTATTAAAGAGAAATGCTAACAAATGTCTTTAAGATATTTGTTAAAAAACTAAAAGTAAAAACTTTATCCTGTAAATTGTGTATTTCATTTATTGAAATACTAAAAATTAACTTTTTCTACATATAATTTAACAATAGTGTCGTAGCCTAGGTCACCTGTTAACAAAACCAAAGAGTCTTAATTAAATATTGCAACATTTTTTCATAATAAAAATATCTTTTAAAATCATAATCTATCCCTAAAAAAAAAATCATAATCAATACACCCTCCGATCTATCCATTAAATCAGATACCAAAATAACATCACCAAATGGCATCCCCACCAAATACTATGCGTTGGATCATGACGTTCCCTCGAGATTCCTCCCACAATAATAATAAAGCAAAACGCAATTATCACCCACAACCAAAACTAATAAAAAATTAAACACCCAAAAAAAAATCCAATATTCCATTTGCAAGCTATACTTTCACACATGTCACAACCCCATTGGCTCTCAATAAACCTAAAAAGTTAAAGTCACAATCTCACGATATTTTAAAAATAAAAACACGCAAACTCAAAATCTCGCGACCATATCGCATCTCGAAATAATCGTCACATGCTCAATCAAGCTGGTCCAGCCAGCTTTTCCACATTATTCATCAACCTTCTCGATAACCCCAAAGTACAACTCGAAATGACAATTCTACCCTCAAAACTCATTCGAATTTTACTTTCCACACCCCCAATTCCTCTTTCATCAAACCATTTCCTGTAAGAATTCACGATAACATCATAACAAGAACACAAAAACAAACTGGAAAAAATAAATAAATAATTCGAACAATTTCAATTTTTTCACGTAATCAATATAATTTATAAATTTCCAAACCAAACTAAATAAAATTACAAGAAAAATTAGAAATTATTAAAAGAAAAAGATCCAAGCTCCTTCGAATTTTTCTGCGAGAAACAGACACGAATAATTAATCAAATCACAACAATTTTCTTCGTGTTTTTTCGATCAATTTCTTCTTTAAATTTTTCCAAGCTTGTTCAGATTTCAGAGCTTAACGATCTTCGCAGCTTTAACAACAGGATTTTCTCTAGCAATAGATTCTCTTCCAGCAGCTTTATAATCATACGAACAATCATGACGATCGGAGTAACGATGCTCGGAGCAGAAAAGATCACCGCATCGGCAACGGAATCCGGTAAGACCGACTCTCTTCCGACAACCGGAGCAACGATTCACGGCGCGTTTTGCTTCTGACGACGTTGTTTGAGGTTGAACATTTGAATCATCGTTGCTTGGGTGAGATCTCTTTTGTGAAAATGATGACGTGGCAGATCTGGCTTTAGATGATTTGTCTTCAAAGAATCTAGATGGTTCTGTTAACGTTGTTGTTGTGGTTGTTGTTGGTGTTGTTGTTGTTTGTGTTGGGTTGATGCATGGTGGTGTTATTGTTTCAGGAACTTGGAATTCTGTTTCTTCTTTTTTGGTTATTTTGTGAGCCATTTTTTTTAAGGCTTTTTTTCTTCTTGAAATGAAAGAGTTTTTTTGGTTTGGTTGTTGGTGTGGTTGAAGGAAGAGATTGAGATTGAGAATTTGAGAATTGTTGAGAAGAGAGGTTGTAGTATAAAGGGATGAGATGAGATGAGATAGGTAAATTGTGCAAATTGAGAATGCAATTGGGAAATGGAAATTGAATATTATGGACATTATGGAGACGCGTATCATAATGCCTTTTTGTGACCCACTATGCAATTTTACTACTTTGTCCATTATTTTATTTGTCACACACCGCCATTCTCATTGTGCTCTCTTTTGACGTGGTCTACTTTTATTTTAGGGTTATTCTAAATCTGTTAAAAAAATAATTAGTCGTTTTAATAGGAAAATGAGTAGGATTTAGGTCACCAGTACAGTAATAGTTATCTTCAAAAGTTGAGTGTCAAGTAAAGAGTTTTCATTTTAACAAGAAATTAAGTAATTTCTATTAGGGTGGAAACAAGTCGGATCGTTTAACAGGACTTACAGTCTAACATGTTTAAAATCTAGTTTGATCCAACTCGTTTAATAAAAAAGTTAGGCTCAAGTTTTTAATAAAACATATTTACTTAAATAGACCAGGTTAAGATTTAAAAAAAGCCAATTAAGTCCGTCATATCGACATATTAAGCATTTTATATATAATGTCTTTTATTATTGATATTGTTGAAGTTTTTTTCTTCATAGACTCAAGTCATCGTAGGGTTTGGTTATTTAGTAGCAGGTATATTGGTGTGATTAGACCTTCATAAAATTTCGTTATTTAGTAGCAGACATATTCATGTGCTTTAGGCATTCCTAAGTTTTGGTCTTTTTAGTAGTAGGTTTGTAGACGTTGTTAGGCCTTAGCGCAAAATAAGCTTTTAAATAGGCTTTCAAGCTTCATCATGCCTTTAAAATGTGCATATGACAAGTAATAGGTCAGGCTCATGCCTTATAGAGCCTGGCTCTACCGAGCCTATTTCATTGCATTAATGTTTTTGTGGAGAGGCGGTGTCTCTTTCTTGTTATTTTGGAGCATTGACTTGTTTATGTTTTTGACGTTCTCTCTGTCCCTTCAAAAATGGTATCAAAGTCCTAGTTTGACTTGAGAGGGAGCGGGAGTCGATCCCACTGTTGAATCTTTGTATTGCATGTATTATCTTTCTAAAAGTATAGTCATGATGCATGCTATGTTTGTGTCAATGATGATGTAAGTATAGGATGTAAGTCACTCGTACTTGAAAGAATTGCTAAAATCAGATATTGAATATGAATGAGTTAAATATTAAATATATACTCCCTCTGTTCTATATGTAAGCACCATTTACCTCTAATAAAATGGAGTTTAAATATAAGGACGGAGGGAGTATTAAAAAGATGATCATCAAATATTTTAAGGTTTTGCTAAAAATATTGTAAGCAATGTGGCAACGTAGTTTTTTGCATTAGAAGTTAAACCTACAAGTAGTACTGTTACTAGGAGTACTTAACAAAGGGTGGGAAATCATTCTTACGACATAGTGATCGAATTCTTTTTTTCTAATACAAGTAAAAATTAAACGAACTCTAGTGGTTCTTTTTTTGTGCGAATAATGATGTAGTATAGCTGACAATGGCAATCACATGTAGTTGACTACTTGCAACAACAGCAATCATGCTCCAACAGAGCTTAGTGCAATTTCAGGGCTTTGTCGTTTGCTTAACTAAAAATTTCATTGAGTATATATTAAAATCAACTTAATTCATTTCATATAATTATTGCTTTTACAAATTTCAAAATGTTAGGTAAATCATTTTTGCACAACTCAAGATCGTTTATATGAGATAACATAAATCTCTTCAAATATAACCAAGGTCATGTGTTCTAATTTAATATTGTGTATGCAACAACGTTAAAACTTTTAGGAAGAGTTTGTAGCTCATTTAATTACCACGAAAATTTGTCGCTCGTTTAGTTATCACAAAACTTGAATAATTAGTCTTTGTGAGCTACGCACTGAGGTTATCCACTTTAAAGAAAATCAGTTTTTGCATTGAAAAATTACGAGTCAAATAAAATTTATATTCCTCTGATTTTTCTTGTCTAGTTAATAAAATTTCATTTAGAAAGTCATATGTATTTATTTAATTGTACTACTATTTATTATTTATAAAAGTAAAAACATGTGCTTATTATTGGCCTGCTTGATAGAACACAATAGGAAATAATGATTTTATTTTCTATTATTTGGCTAGTTGCTTTTGCATATGCAACTATTTGCTGCATTATACAACTTCTGCTGCTGCTGAAAGCAAGTTGGTTAATATTTTATGACATACTTTTTTTCTTTATGGTTAAGTTATTGTCTCGAAAAAGAAAGAAGGGCAAAATAGGAAAGGAGAAGGGTAAAGAAAAAACAGTGTGTCATTAGTGACAATAACAAGGAAGGAGGGGTCGGCCGCCCAATCTGACCATGATACCTTCCATCGAATTCTTTCTCATAAGGTCGTTTTCAACCTTTTGGTGGCTTACACGCTCATTGCCCCGTCACTGCTGTTTCATTTGCTCGTGTCCTCTTTCTATAGGGGTTGGAAAGGAAACATGGAGGGTCCAAGCCTCAATTTCAAGGGGTGGTTGCTCTCCCCGTACATTATGCAAAAATGTGTATGTAACGTGTATATAAGGTCATCACCACCAATATTTAACATAAATTTACTATCACAATGTTTAATTCTAAGGTCATCACCAATATTGGAGTAGCTCTAAAAAAAAGGAGAAAAAAATATAGGGTTAATGGTTGAAATAACATATATAATAATAATAATAATATATATGCGAAGTCTGAAAATACCAGAGACATTGTTTACAAATCATGAATTAAATATAAATTTTTATATTTTCATATTTAATTCATGTTTGGAAACTTCTACGGTACACCCGCAAATTAAGGTATATCGTACTCCTACTTCAAAAATCTTTAAATTAACTATTATTTTTTTGGAATAAAGTACTATTTGTTGATATAATATTTTAAAAAATGTCATTTCATAAGAAAAAACTTCATTTTATTGTTTATAAAAATCATACTAATTTTTTTTACATTTTATTGTAAAAAATAATCAAAATTCTCTATTATGAGTACTAAAAATTCAGAAAAATTTAATTTTATTTCGTCGACGTTTTTGGTAAATAAGATTTAATTATAGATGATAGAAAATAACATTTTTCTTCAAAAATAACACATTTATCTATTAATTTATTGATTTGATGTCCCAATACACCCAAAATTTTGAGTGTACCATAGAATTTGCCTTCATGTTTTGTTAGAAAAACAAAAAATTAATCTTTTTTAGAGAAAATCTTAAAATATTCTAAATAGGATTGCGAAAAAAATTGAAATTTCAAAACATGAATCAAAAGTGGTGATAGAAAACTTTTGAAGGAATATAAGTTGAATTTTTTTACTGGAGACGTTATTTACATGGGTCAAGGTTCGAACTCTAAATTTTTCAGATTGATCGTAAATCATCTTTCGATTGCATCGAAAATTATCTTTCGATGCATTTACCAGTGTTAATAAACGATACAAGTTATGATGTACCTAAAAGTTGCACACACAATGGAAGATGCCTTTTGATCCCTGTTTTTTATTTTTTTATAATCATCAGGAGTTACATTCATTTAAAACAAATGCATTTTGGGGGTATGTGAGCAGATAAGGGAGGCCAAAGAACAATTTCCAGAAAAATATACATTAGACCCGTTTTCGTAAAGAGATGAGATTGATCTGTAACTTTCAATGATTTAAATTCACGGACGTTTTAAATATTCTAGGGTCTTTGTAAAATGAATTAGGCCCACGAGATGAATAAGCACTAAAATTTTCATCCCACCCTCCATGCTTCTCGCACGCTCAAATTTTCAATTTTGCCCTGTTTAAATTATACAATTCAAAACTTATAAACATGCTTCAAATTATAGAATATGAGTCGTACGATTATATATGCAATGCTCATCCATTTTGCTCTCACTTCTCATTTTCGAAATTTAACCTAAAAACTTCCTCCTTAAAAAAAACTTAAATACTTCCATCACCCCACCCTGTATATCCAAGAGTGTTGACTTTGAGTTGGTGTTGCTATTTAGTCAGGGTTAGTTTCTGCGAAGCTGAGTGAGCATGAAATAACTGGGTTTCAATTAAATATAGAAAACCAAGTTTTAATTTTGACCTGACCCGGTTTGCAAAGCCAAACCCAAATTGGCCAGCCTAACTTGTTTTTAATATCGTCCTTGTACCAAGAACTCGATCCTGCCCACGAAAGTCACATAAATGACCCAGATCAAGGTCGAAGCTCGCTGACATGACCACGACACGTAGGAGCGAACATTCATATGACCTTGGGCTCGTTTTTTACTAAATTGGTTGTGGCTGAAATATGTTGTTGCTGATGTTGACATAGAACATGACTTAATGACCTTTTCTTTTCTTTTTTCTTTTACGTGTCATGAACACATTTAGATTCTATAATCTGAAAATGACAAAGAATATTTTAAGACTAATGCCTCAAATTCGTCATTGAATTTTCAAAAATCGGCCAAATTCGTCCCTGAATTTTGCGAAATTGTTATTTTGTCCTTGAATTTACAAAATGTCAATCAAATCAGTCCCTCCATTAAGTTGGTCTATTAACGAAGGTGACGTGAACGTTAACCTTTTACAAGGCTTACCACGTCAGATGCCACACAAGCAGGGACCAAATTGATGGATTTTCAGAAAATTGTCAACTGCTCTTTATCCTCTTTCTTATTAACGACTCTTTCTCCTCTTCCTCATTAACGACTCTTTCTTCCCCAAATATATAAATTTGGAACCTTAATGTTATAATTTGTCACCTAGAGTTCAAAATCCCCCAAATTTCTTCCATGAATTGATGTCAATGTTCTTCCCCAATTCAAAAAACTTAAAACCCTATTTTTTTTTTTTTATTCAATTTGAAATTCAAAAATCAGTGGTCATTGTTGAAGATTCGGTGTTCAGAAATGATGGGTGGTGGGCGTATGGGCAAAAACAACTACAACAGTCAGTCTTCATCTTCAAGCTCTACGTACAATGATAAGGTGAAAGAAAAGGTTTGGAGGGCAAGGTTGATGGATAAAGTTGATTGTGTAGGAAGCGAACTTATGTTGATTAAGATATTGATATGAGTATTTTATTCGATTGAGTTGTTTAAAATGCTATTGTATTGTACCAAGTCCATGTAATGTTGTAATGAAAAGAGGTTGTCAATGAATGAATCAAACCTTTCTGTCAAAAAAAATCAAATTGGTCCTTGAATTATGTACATATCCATCATATCGATCATCAAATAGGTCCTTCAATTTTCACAACAGATATCACTGTGATCCTTGAGGCATACATTTGCTGAAGTAAAAAGTAGAAGACAAACACTTTGATTATAAAAAACAGACATTTGCATACCATCATAAATCATATATTTGATGTTCATAAGTGATTACATAGCCAAAAAAATAACATTACATAGCCATCAAGTGATCAAATCATTTGATGTTCTTAAGTGATTACATATCCAGAAAAGCATAAACTAAACAAGTACAAAAAGCATTAATTAAACTAGTCTAAAAACATAAATGCATCAATGCTTTGGAAATCCTGGAGTTGGTATAAGCTCCATGTATTGGGGTTAAGTAGAAGCGGATGACCCGTAATTTGGATTTGAAACTCTAATAACTCCAGAAGCAGTTGGATTTTGTGGAGCAGGATCCCTCAGTGGTGTTTGTTTATGCATGTCATTTGAAATCATTGGTCCTCTTATGCCATATCTCCTTGTACTCATTCTGTGCAAATAAAATCAATCCTATAAGCCCTTAAATTATAACAAAATCCATCAAATTAGTTCTCAAATTATGACAGTAAGTCTCAAATCGATCAAGGACAACACATGTAATAGAGGGGTATAATTGGAAACAGGAAAAATTACATTGAAAAGTTAAATCTCGAATTTTTACCATTTCCATCAATTTAGTCCTTGTACACGTGACTGCCTTGTTGACACGTGTACAGGGCAACACAACATGCAAGAGGACACATCATCACTACTAATGGAGCTTTTGGACAGAGGGACCATTTTGATGGACGTCTGTAAAATTCAGGGACTAAATAGATATTTCGCAAAATCCAGAGACGAATCTGACCGATTTTTAAAAATTCAAGCACAAATTTGAGGTATTAGTCAATATTTTAGATTATAAAATCTTACCGAGAACAAAACAAATTTTTGAAAGACACACTAGATGAGTAAAAAATAGAAAAAAGAGAAAGCCAAAAAAAAATATAAGGCCATTTTTCACGAAAAGAAATTAGGGCCATGAGTAGATGACTAACCACAGTTTGTTTTTTTTTTTTTTTTTTTGAAAGGACATTTGACACTATTGATGATGACATCATAGTTTTGAAAAGCGGACCGGACCGGCCGGTTGAACCGGTCCGACCATGAACAAGTGGGTTGACCAGTTCGAGTTGATAAACGGATCGGTCATGCAATCAAACCGGCCTGAACCGGTGAGACTCGGCCAAACTCGGTGAACCGACGAGTTTGACAAACCGGACCAGTTCTATGTGAAGCAGAAATTAAATCATATTAATTTTCCAAAAAATGGCAGCACATGGTGTTGAACTCGCGTCTCTTAGATGTAAACACTACGCTGTGTAGATTTTTTATTTCTATCTTGCTTCTTATCAATTATATATAATAACTGAACAATTTTTTTTTAAAGGGAACCAAACACTCCTTTTTATTTTAAGGAATCAAGCACACTCTTATCATTTAAATATTATTGTCCGACATCTCAAATATTTTAATAAACATTTTTTTTACAATATTTTTTTTGAAAGAATTTTTTATTTTACTATATTTAATTTATTTGAATATGTAATACTCTCTTCGTCCATATATTTAACCACCCATTTGATTTTATTTTTATCCTTAAATGTAAATATTTTTTAAATTACAACACTCATTAATTATTTTAGTTTCTAAAGTGACCGAATCACCGATTCAATCCGAGTTAATCCGGTTAAATAACTATATAAATATAATCTAAGGACCGAGTTATCTAACCGAGTCATCCGCGTGGTTCCGATTCAGTCATGCGGTTCGACCAATGACTCAGTGGTTCGACCATTGATCCATTGATCCAGTACCCCGCCGATTCGATGACCGAGCCGAATTTTAAAACTATGGACGACATAATTGAATAGTTTAGCAATAATCGTGTGCTGCGCGATGTTTGTGGTTCTACAGTAGGGTACAATAAGAAACGAAGCTTGGAAACCACTTCTGTTCTTCATCTCTTCCCTCCCCTCTCTGGGGAGTTTAAATTTCCCATTCTCACCATTATTTTTCATCACTTTCTCGCGAAAATTCCATTCAAATTCAAAATCATTCATTCTTTTTCCTCTCTTTTCGATTCTCGCCGCAATTCTCATCGATACACTCAACCCTATTTCGTTCACGCTTTAAAAAAACCATCGCAGTTTTGAATTTAGGGTTTGTTTGGGATTGGAGATGGGTAACATTGATCGTTCCGATAACCGGTCTTTTCAGACGAATTTCACCGACGAGGGAATAGCGGTGTTAACGGAAACATTGAATGAGAAACTCAAGGAGTTAATGGGGGATACTGATGAAATTCTTGTTGTACGTGTTCATTCACATTATCTTTAAGATTCTTGATTGGTTTTGTTATAATGTTTAGTGTTGCATAGATGAGTTTCATTTTTATACATGATTATTAGGGTAAATTTTTCTACATTACCAACCTATGAATCACAAACACGGACCCTGGTTCCGACACTGACACTAACATGTTGACACCGATAATAATTTGAAATGTCGTAATTGAATGTAATTACACGTGTTAGACACCGGAGATGCCTTTGTTCAGAAGTGCCGGTGCTAAAAGTAATTGTGATTAAAGTCAAACATTTTTTATGATTTGATGATTATTTTTTATTGGTAGTGAAAAAAACTTTACACTGACGGTGTATATGGATTAAGTCCTTCATAGGTTGCATATAGGAGCTATATATGGATCATGGTTCTATGAATTTCACTAATTGTTGAAACAAATTTCTTCCCCTATAGTAACATGTTTTTTTTTTTGTTGGTGAGAGTGACTAAGGAGATGAACTGAAGTCACTACAACCATGTTTGGATTTGAGTGTAGTTAATTCTTCTGCTTTTGATATGATTGATAAATAAGTAAGCAAGTTGCCAGAGAAGGTTGTTTTAGATGAACTAGGTGTCTGTTTGATTTTGAATTTGATTCTCTATTTTGTTTGTTTTTAACCTTCAATTACAAAAATATCATATTACAACCTTCTCTTTATTCTTTTTATTTAATTTTTGGTACATGTCAGACTTAGTTGAATGAGTATGACATTTCTCCTGTTTGTTTAATTTTTTAATATTATACATGTGGTATTTGTAATTGGTTAGCTAAAGGGAATTTACTGTGGGATATTATGATTCCCATACGATGGATCTTTACTTTATTGATGTAAAGTATTTGTTATTACAAATGAGAATTGAAGTTCACTTACCTAATGCACTGGCAGAATTATGTTATTGTATTACTGAAGAATGGTAAAGCTAAAAATCAAGCGAAGAATGATTTGAATCTTTTTTTGGGGGATGACAGTGATTCTTTTGTATCCTGGTAAGTGGTAACTTCTGTTTAGCCCCTTTTTGATGGATACCAGTAAATTTAATGTCAGTGAAAGCAATGCAGTACCTAAAAGTACAACCATGATTCTTTGTCTGTGCTAATTTGTATGTGTGTCCTGTTAACAGGCTGTGGGATCATTTGGCTTTGAATATAGATTTATATGTACAATCTAAGGGATTGCAAGATGAAGCTCCCAAAAGCAAGGTTCTATCAAAGGCCCAAGCTGGCGATGATGATTTTCAGAGTTTGAATCAAAAGTCAGAAAGTGTAAAGTCTAGAAGTCGCCGTAACAAAGATTGGAACGGTTTAGTGGGCAGAGATGCTGAAGCACCACCCCTGCTGAGCTTTGTGGTTGACAACATGCATTTGGACAAAAAAGACCAATCTAAAGTTAACGGTGGTCCAAAGGCACCATCTCTTGCACCACCTGTTCAGAGGAAAAAGGGTTGTGCTGTTGAACAACAGAAGGTTCGGAAGAGGGGTTGTGCTGTTGAACAACAGAAGACTATGAAGAGGGGTTGTGCTGTTGAACAACAGAAGACCAAGGTTTGAACCACTAATGATATCATTCTCGGATAATTTTTTATTCTAGTTCTTCTAGTAAATTATCAAGCATCTTGATTTTTGTATAATTGAGTAAATACACCTTGATTTTATGCTTTCACAAGTATCTAGCTTACCAAATAACTTTGGCAGAGGGATTCGGTTTCACAAGTAACTATTGATGCTCCTCGACGACTGCTTCAGTTTGCTGTGCGAGATGCAGTGGCTTCTTCTAATTTGGGCACAACAGTGGAACCCTCTTTAAAGCGTCTCCGTGCTGCAGTTTCTTCATCCTACGTTGAGTCATCGATGGTTGAACATCCTCATAGGATGCAGACCATTTCCAACTTGGTAAAGTTTAAGTCCTCAGGAAGTGCATTTGATCCGATTGATTGTGATATTTATCCTTCATATGGTAACGTGCAACTTGAAGATAATCAATATCAGGAGGAAAGCCCATATGGTAACGTGCAACTTGAAGATAATCAATATCAGGAGGAAAGCCCATTTTTGTATCACGAAAAAAATGACTATGATGATCAGTATGCTGCAAATATGACGATGTTGGATTATGAAACTGGTTTTCAATTTGAAGATAATCAATATCAGGAGGAAAGCCCATTTTTATATCATGAAAAAAATGACTATGGTGATCAGTACGCTGCAAATATGACGACGTTGGATCATGAAACTGGTTTTCAATTTGAAGATAACCAATATCAGGAGGAAAGCTCATTTTTGTATCATGAAAAAACTGACTATGGTGATCAGTATCCTGCAAATATGACGACGTTGGATCATGAAACTGGTTTTCAATTTGAAGATAACCAATACGAGGAGGAAAGCCCATTTTTGTATCATGAAAAAAATGACTTTGGTGATCAGTATGCTGCAAATATGACTGGTGTTCCTTCTGATTCTTCTTCAGACAATGAAGGGTTTGATGATGTTAATTTCATGGGCAATAGGGTGGGTAGAGTTTCTCAGTTTAGTTCTTCTGGTGGAAAGAGGGGTGAGTATTCACTGATGGGGAACTATAGTGCAGCCAAAAATGATGATAGTATTCTACTAAAAAAGAATAGAAACCAGGACCAATCTGCTGCTGCACCTAACAGTTCCAAGATAGTGAATATTTCTGTCAATGTAAATGCTTGGAATCCACCAGTCCCAAAACAATACGCAAAACCAAGAAAGGTTGCAGACTTATCTGGTCACAAAACTTTAAACAGTGGAACTAGAGCTCCAAAATCTGGCCTGAGTATGGTGAATGAGAATGCCAAAACTGTGAAAATTGACAGTGGAAAAGTGAGTTGTTTTACTTGCATACAGTCTAATGACACTTGGAGTTTCTGTGAGCTCATTTTCATTGATGTTGTTGGCTTATGGCGTTAACAGGCGAAACCTACTTTGGATTTGCTGAAAGTGACTCAGAAGGCACAACCATCAACTCCCGGTACCGGTAAGTTCTAAATTTCTTTGGCGTCAAAGCTTCCTGCTCACAGTAGGCCTGTGAAATATATATTTTTTGGTGCGTAACATAAATTTTACGATTTTTTCTTTTATTTTATCACAACACAATAGAATTGCCATTTCTAATCTATTTATCTAAATTTGTACTAATTATTTGAGCTTTTATGTTCTCAGGTTCAAGTGCTGCTAGTTGTCCGTTAGATGATGCTGACTCTCGAACCATTTTTGCTAGCAATGTAATAACTCTTGCTCCTTTGGTATGGGTTGGGTAGGTCCTTTGGGGGTACTTAGGAATAAGATTTGTTCACTCTAAAGTTTGCATATTGATCTTCTCAGGTTCATTTTGCTGCTACCAAAGATGCCATATGTCGGCATTTTAATAAATTTGGGGAAGTGCTAAAAGCTGTTATAGTTACTGATTCAATAACAGGGAAACCAAAAGGGTAAGAAGTTTCAGATGTTCATGCAAATTATATGTTTATGACTATGTTCAAGATTTTTGTATTTCTCTATATCAATTCACTTTTTTCTTTTCTTTTCGAGCAGGGCAGCTTATGTGGAGTTCATGTATAAAGAAGCAGCAGATAATGCATTATCACTGGATGGAACTTCCTTCATGTCACGTATTTTGAAGGTATTGATGTCTGCATAGTACTTCAGTTATCTGGAGGCTTTCCTAATAATTATTCATGTTTGCTTTTCCTCCACAGTTTGTTTGTATCTCTTTAAATTGATTAGATAGTTGATATGTGATAAGCTTTTCATCGCGTCACTAACCTATGATTAATGCACTCAATGAACTGCCTGTTGACTTCTACGCTCTTGCATCTGAATGGATATAAAGCACCTGTAAAACATATTTGAAATGTTGGTCCAGGAGTCAGTTGTTACAATTTGTGTCATTATTACACGAAGTTAAGAAATAAATAGAAAAAACCCCGCAATAAGAAATCGAAAGTTTTCTATGATTTTCATTAAGGACTCATTGTTCATAATTCTCCTTTGCCAATAAAACATGTTTGGAATGTTAGTGGAGCATCAGTAAGGCCAATAAAATCATCATACCTAGCTGCTTCAAATTTTGATGGAGCATTAGTAAGGCCAAATGGCATTACTATATGCTCTTAATGATCATCATCTGTCCTAAATCAATGCAGTCTTTTGACATCTTCACTTTCATCCTATTATGGTGATAGCCAGATTTTAAATCCAACTTAGAAAAGTAGTGGGATTCATGGAGCCAACAGCCGCAATCAGAAAATTTATCTTGTATTTTACCTTGTTAAGGGCTTTATAATAATCCACACACACGCCCCAACTTAAATACTTCTAGAATAGTAGGACTGGAATTATAGGTACTGTTACTGTTCCTAGTGATTCGATTTTGCAACAGGTACTGGACATATCTTTGGATTTCATCTTTGTGTAGCGGAGAGTATGTATAGGGGGTAAAAACTAACCGGAACATGCCCTGGCAGAAAATTAATAGCAGGACCAAAGTTCCTTGGGAGGTAATCCCATAGGTTCCTGAAACACTTCAATAAATCTTGCCTGCACTTTGTCCCCTTTATTTTGAAACCTCACAGTCATGGTTTCTCAATCTATTGTCACCTCTTCCATAGTTCTCAGCCATGCAATACCTAAAACTAAATCCAATTGACCCATATCCAACACCCAAGCGTCAATGACACTTGAATATTTGCTAACTGCCACATCTATGTTAAAAACCTTCCTCATCTGAAATTTCTATGATTACAACCATCCCCCAATATTATTCTGGAACACCCCCTCCCCCCAGTTCTAATGTACTAATAACTTCCAGTGAAATAAAGTTACGGGTGGCCCCACTGCTATTCTCTGACCCTTCCAGCTTCATTGTCCTGAAAGAATGTGTTTCACTTCCAAACACCGCAAACCCAAGCTGTTTGATCCTTGGGGAAGCAAAGATGGAAATATGGTTTCCACTTTTGATTATTTTCCCATTGCTTGGTGAACTTAGCAAAGAGAGAGCAGAACTTTGAGTCTCTGACTTGATAGACCCAAAAACATTAGTTCTTGAACCTTTGCCTCCATCGTTGCTAACTTTGTCTCGTTTGCCACAACTCAAAATTGTAATTTGGTTTCTATCTTGTTGCACCGGTACTGATCTGACTGGTCAGACCAATAATACGATGGAATTATGACAAGAATTTTAAGAATAATTCTGGTTAATAATCTAAAATGAGGATTACAATTAAATGAAGAAAGGCTATATTTGAAAACTAGAAATTTGAATAACAAAATGAAAATATCCCTCTGCTCCCGGAGCGGTTAGCCAAAGCCTATGGCTGACCGCTTCTGAAAAATGTCAAACGACTATTTCCCCCTCTGCAACTTTTCCGTAGAAGGTAGAACTTTTCCGACCCTACCACTGCCAGAGCAGTTAGCCAAATAGCCAAAACCTATGGCTGAACAACTTCCTCTTATATTTGATTTTGATGTCTCCTTTTTCTTCTAAACTGAACTCTCCATAACTTTCGTCCATGATTCAATCGATCATGTCTTCTTTGGGCATGTACTCTTCAGCTCTATCAGAACTTTCCCAAAGAAATTTGAATAAAAAATATTATGAAACTATGTATGTGTTTTCTAAGAGTTGCTGTCAGTGAACCATTTCCCAATTTTGTACAGCCCATTACTCACCGCCCCTTCCAAATGTTTTGATCCGATTCTGTCACTAGTCTCTTGGAAATATTTTCGGTATCTTTTTGTACGCAAAGCTAATAAACAAATGCCGGAAGGATGAATTTGACTGTGTAAAGTCAATATGGATGGCTGATTTCATTAGGCTCATGTTTGATCATTTGAGGAGATTAATTTGTGATCTGATGTCTCTTGATAGACAGTTCTTGATGTGGCCAGTTATTAATGGCTTCTGAAGTTGTATTTCATATTTCTAATGCAATTTTAAAATTTTATTCACCAGCCACATGTGTTTTGGTTAATAAATGGTTTGATTTGATAGTAAATTGACTTATTCCTGTACCTAAAAGCATTAGTTAGTGACTGAATTGTTTTGCTATTAATCTTGTTACAGGTTGTGAGGAAAAGTACTGCACAACAAGAAGACTATGCTCCAGCCGTGCCATGGCCAAGTGGAGTTAGGGGATCTCCTTATCCTTCTGCAAGATTTCTCAAAGCTCCCATTCCAGCAGGTACTGCTGGGGCATTTAGACCTAGGCCCCCAGTTAAATTTGGTGCCAGGAGCTTGCAATGGAAGCGGGATGCCCAAGGTACTTCATCTGACAACAGTGCGACTTTGAATAACAGCAGTATTTCTACACCTGTTTCTAGAGGTCTCACCTATGTCAGACCAGAATCTAAGCTAGATGGCAGCTTGGGTACCACGCAAGTTTAATTCTTCAAAAAATGGTCGCAGACTATAGTTGTTGCATCAGAGTAGCTTAATGTCTGATGGCCCAAAAAACTAAGGAAAACAAACTATTGAATATCAGGAGACACCCGAGGCTTGATTTTTGGAATTTTATTCTCTGTACATGTTGGAGGACAGTTTAGTATCTAGATATTCAAGTTAACAAGTGAAGTTTATTAGTGTCTATTTTTCGTCTCTGGTTGTTGAAGCCACAGATGATAAGGACATGAATTTTGTTAGAATGAAGATGGAACTGTTGGGATCCTGACATGAAATTTTCCTCCCAATGTTAGCCATACTGTAGAAGAGAAGTTTCTGGATATTGTTGATCCTGACATGGTCTTTTTTGTTGTTGGATTGTCTCGTGTTACTTTGTAAGTACTGTTAGGGAAAGAAAAGTTGAGGTAAAAGGGGAAAACAAAACATACGAGTAGCGTATTATTGCTTCATTCAACTTCATTGTGTACATAGATACTTGATTCTTTCTATGGTTACAGTTTGTTCTTGCGGCTATTGATGCCTTGCTGGTGTTATTACTTACATAACATTCACTTTGTTTTCAGTTTTCACATACGAGTGCATTTTTTTATGGTTATTTTGCTGGTCTGTCCTGTGATATTTTTCTTAAAGTCGACATGCAAATAATAAGGAATGCAAGGGCAACATGAAAAGACTGAAGATATGAAATGATATCTAACCAACATAGTTTTATGACCAAACATTCAATTCGTAAATTTGGCTATTTATAATTCTTTAGGACTCAGGGTGCTAGGGATCGAACATGCAACAACCAATTCTTACATGACCGGTGTTGAGGTGAGATGATGACATTATAAATAAAGACTGATATTTAAACACTCCACTTTTTCGCACTTATTTAAGCCTTCTCTCTCTCTCTTAATGAATTAACTATTTTCTCTGCGGAGGGAAGTTAAACACTCAAATTTTCAAAATAAAAAATAAGTTCATTTAAGAATGTCAATTAAAATATTTTTTTTGTAGACTATCAATCAAAGAAAGACAAAATAATAATTAACAACATATTAAGATTGATTGTTAAAAAAAAGACAATCAAAATCAATGAAATGAAAGACCTACTCTACACATTAATTTGAATAGTTCGTTGCTACATCAGACAAACACGTGGCAATTAAAATCGTGGATCAAAATTAGGAAAAAATACAAAATTAATTGGCATTGTTCAATTTTTTTTTTTGGTCAATTGGCATTGTTCAATTTATTGGATTGAAATTTTATTAAAAAAAATATTAAGGGACTAACTTAATATCTTATGAATTTGAAAGAAAAAATTCACTGAAATTTAAAATTTGAAGTATTAAAAATGCTATTTTACTATCTACCAAAAGAAAACTATTTTCCTCACCCTAATACAAGTTGTTTTCAATCTATTTTCATGTTAAAAGCTCCCTGCAACTTCTCTTTACCTACTCTATAAAACAGAAATTATATTCAACCTCCCTTGTCATTTATTATGCCTTTCAACCTCTCTTCATCTACTCTACATACAATCTCCCATGAGCATTCCAACTTCTCTACCTTCTCTATATAAAGCTTACTTACCTTCAAACACCTTCAAACAACTTATCTACAATTTTATTTGCTTGTTTACAAAATATTGTAAAATCATTGAGCTGTTCAAAATATTATTTTGATGAAAAATCGTTAAAGAAAAGCCATAGTGTGTGATTTTTAGTGAATAACCAGTTTTGTATTTCGAAATAAGGTCACCTTCAAGATGTTCATATATGAGTTGTCTACCTTCACTTGAAGTTTCAATAATTAGAAGGTCTTTTATCCATTTTTTAACTATTTTTATTAACTGTTGGTCTGAAGCTTAAAAGCTGGAAATTATGAAACTGTTTTGGAGTAAACTAGAAGGTCTCATGATGATGAATTATGAAAACAAATAAAAATATGAGCAATTATTTTATAATTTTAATGCAACACATATTCCTTTTTGACTTAAGGGATGCTTTAAGCCTTTAAAAAATTATGCATGGGTAATGCAAAATACTCTTTCCGTTTTAAAGTGAGTGTTGTTATAGTAAAAAAAAAAAATGAATGTTATTTTCAATTTCCAATGCAATAATAACGTTTTCTTTTCAATTGTACAATTCAATTAATACTGTATACACTACTTCCAAAGTAGTATTATTTTTTCTTGAAAGAAAAACAAACCAATAATTGATTAGGATAATTTGGTAAAATAACATCTTTCTTTCTTTTAATTAATGCATTTCTTAATACACCATCCGGTCACTAATATAAGCAAAAAACTACATTCTAGGTTCATTCATTTAATGATGTATTTGGTCTATAATAAAGACCATGTGCATCATTAAATGAATGAATTTAAAATGTAAATTTTTGCTTATAATAGTGACCGGAGGGTGTATGTGTGTAAAAATCTTAAACGACGTTTATTTTGAAACGGAGGAAGTAGTCAACTTAATCCGTTAATATTAATATGGACACGTTCATAATTTGGTTAGAAAGAATAAAGAAGTACATTAATTAATGGGTGTTTTTCTATCATGTGCAAATTTGCACATGTTAAGAAGTTTAAAATAGTTCCTTAAAAAAAAAGAAGTTTAAAATAGTAAAATTGTATTGGAACTTGTGCATTTTATATAAAACTTTTTAATAAATAATTGTTCTTTTTCAATGTAAAGTTACTATTTTTTAGTTCCTTTAACATGTGCAATATTGCACATGTTAGACAAACCCAAAAAGTAATTTGTGATGCAATGTAGGCACGACCAGTATGCACCTCTGACCATATTGTGTTTGTTTGTTTTGATAAGACGACAACACTTAATAATTGAATTGATTTCTAAAATAAATAAACAATGTTTTTATGTTCATTCTCTTTATTAACCCTTCATTCATCTTCTTCCTATCGAAAACTATATCATAAAACCCTCAATCTCTCAAAAAGTGTTTATTTATGGTTTCTTTTAAAATCAAATCGATCTCCAAAATGATTGATTGTGTCAATTCGTAAAATGTTTGGGGAAGAGGAAAAAAACGCTATAAAGTAGCTTAAAGTGTTTTATTGACAACTTTGTGTTTCTCCTCGGGTGTATATGAACGGTTGCTGACCATAACAAACGGAAGATTGATAGTAAATGGGGAGGTTATGGTGTGAACTTTCTTCCTTCCTCCATTGAACAAGTATGAAAAGGAAAAGAAAAATCTATGCGTTTAGTTGATTGAGACTGTGGTATTGCATTAAAATTTGGTCGTTTGAACTCAATTACAAAAACAAACGGAAACAAAAAACAAATAGAACACTCAAAGCGAGTAGCATCATGGCTACATGGCATAATTGCTTAACAACATATTCAAATACAATGTAAAAAAGGAGAGAAAAGAACTTTATGCAATCAAATTTACAAATTTCAAGATTAAAAGAATAAGATTCTATTTAGTAAGATTAAAAGAGTGAAAAATTTGGTTTTTTTTTTTTTGTCCAAATTAAATGATCCAAGTCTTTATTTATAGAGAAAAAAAAATCACGAATTTTGGTATAAAAAAAATAAAATTATTTGCAATGAAATAATTGAGTCCAGAATATTAAGATGATAAAAATCCAAGCAGCCAATCGAAACGCGCCACGTGTCCTACCTTTATCAATTTCTCTTTCTCTCTCCGCGTGCACAACTCCCCACGTGCCCTGTCGATGCGTGCATCTCACGCGCCATTTTAAACGAATCGGATTTCGCCACATGGCTTGGCGGGACAGAGTTCAACATGTTTAATGCATTTATCCCCTCTTTCATCCACATCATCTTTCCACCCACTTTCAACACCCATCTCCAATGGTTTCAACATGTTTAAACTTGCATTCAACAACCCATTGCACTTGATCTAACATGAGAAAAATATATTGCACATTATATTATTCTAGAACTTGCAGAAAATATAACTAAAAACTTTGAGTCTTTATAGCGTTTTATTCCTCTTTCCCAAACATTTTTTGAATTTACTCTATTATAATCGGTAATTGGACACCAATTTGGTTTTTGTTTGCGCGGCGATGGTGGTGAGTTAATAGCATCGCGTAGCACCAACTCCTAATATTGCAATGACTAAAAATCAGTGTACAAAGTAAACATAGATACTCAAAACTAGCAAAATACACAATTAAAGACACCATCATATTTAATAATTAATGAACCTAAATTATAAAGCAATAAAACTGAAAAAGAAGAACAGAACATTGCCCTTAAAAGGGTTCACAATTGGCATTTATACTCTTGAGAAAACAACAGTTTAAAAAAAGGAATTTGAGGGATTTCTCTCCAAAACACTAATGGCAGATACAATAGTGGGTTGGGGTTGCAATTTCAACGCAATTAGCAGCCACAACAACAGCCTATTTTTAACAGCGATTTGCAGATCAAAAGCATCACGCCAAACGCTACCACCACTATACTATTCCGATGTAGCACTGCTATAGCATGCTATTGACAACATAGCCCACCTCAACCTAACAAGGTGAACTTTTCAAAAGAAGAAAAACAGCAGTAAATTCTGCATTATGAAGAAAAAAACAGTCTCTAAATCCACCAAAGTGGTGTGATTCCACTTTGGAGCTTGTGGAGCAAAATACAATAAAATGCTTTGAAAAGGTGAAGAAGATACACAAGTATCTCAGGTCGTTAACAAAGCCTTCCATACTTGGTCCAATTGGAAGTTGGAACAATTATAAGGTGCATCGAGTGTTGGGAGTAGAGTTGTCACATAGGCACAAACCATCCAGCAACTGGTTGGGATTCACCACAAAGGGTACAGTGAAGTGTAACGCCAACACATCACTTTTTCAGAACAAGAGATTTACCATATTGGTTTACTATTTAAATGGCAAAGGCCGTTGTTTGTAGCATCATATACGGTGACTGTCCCTAAATGCATTGATGTTATGGAAGGTGAGGCTTGCACTTCTTCATGCTATTCAAAGAATGTTAGAGCTTCACCCAGAGCATGTCATTTTTGAGGTGGATAGTAAAGGCATTGTAGACAAGTTTCCTATTTGCTTATTTGATGTTTATGATATTTAGTCTATCCTTCACGAATATCATACTTTAATGGAGTCTTAACAGAACTATAGACTTATGTTTGTTAACAGACAAGTTAATATGATAACTCATAAGCTAGCTATGCCTATAGATATCACATTACCACCCAGTTTCCATGATACTTTTCAAGTACCATATTGTATCATGTTTAGGTATGTAAATAAATCTCACATTTTTTGGAAATTGAGCTTAAGAGTAGTTTATAAACAACAGTCACACACCCTATGTTGTCAATCTCAGATAGCATCGCATAGTACTGATCCCGTATATTTTTAGTGGCAATAGCGGATAGCAGGAGAGCCGCAATTGCAGTGACTAAAAATCAGTGTACTAAGTAAACATAAATACTCAACTAGAAAAATACACAAAATTAAAGACACCATCATACCTAATAATATATGAACCTAAATTATAAAGCAATGAAACTTAGAAAGAACAGAACATTACCCTTAAAAGGGTTCAAATTGACATTTATATTCTTGAATAGAAAACAACTGTTTAGAAAAGGGTTTTGAGGAACTTCGCCCCAAAACCCTAATAGCAGACATGATAGCGCGGTTAAGGGCCACAATTTCACCGCAATCAGCAGCTGCAACAACAGCTATTGTCGATGGCAATTTGTGGACCAAAAGCATCGCGCCAAACACTACCAACCACCGCTACACTTGCACCACTATAGTGCGCTATTGACAACATAGCACCCCTCAAACTAACAAGGCCAACCTTTCAAAAGACAAAACCACGAGGGATGACTCACACAAGGCCTAAAGTGAACAATACATTGGAAATGCGGCGGACTTGAGCTTGGAACATATTAATTCTTACATTTCAAATAAAATCACATAAGTATGTTTCCTTCAAGAGAAAAAAGTTTATTCAGCAATCATATTATTTCTTTTCCATGCTTTAACATCATCCAAGTAAGTAAATGAATTCAAACAGCATTGTAAAAACAATGCAAATAAGCTCTCAAAACACCTATACCCATAACATTTCACCTTTTCAAGTAAAATATAGCAACTAAACTAGAATCAAAATTGTAACCCCTGTCCCAAAAATAACTTCATCTAGAAACCACAGCAAAAACCAAACCAGCAGACAAACCAATCATACAAAGAAACGAAACCCCACGAACCCTAACAAACAAAACATTCAACTGCTTCGCAACCTGAAGCGTCAATGTCAAAATCTGCAACCTCCCTTGTTCCTCCATCTTCTTAAAGAAATGCATTGGCTTCAAAGATTGACGCAACATAAAAGCCAAACAAAAAGGAAACGCAAAAGCCAAAAAGCTTTGCACAGAAACCTCAGTAATAGGTGAAGATCTTGTTACATATGTGATCCATCCTCCAACACCAAGCTGAACTAGACCCATTAACGCTACAACCCTGCTTAATCCATATATGTTCTTCATCATTCTTTCTAGAACCTCACGTGTTTCATTTGCTAGTGGTGATAAATCTCTTTCCACTGTTGGTCCTTCAATTTCTTGGTGCTTGAAATTTGGATTTTCACTTGGGTATGGGCTTGAGTCTTTCTCTTTCTCTTTCTCAGAATCAGATGATGATGATGGTGATGATGGATCATTGGTTGAGAAAAACCTGGGTTTTGTGAATTGAGCAAAAGGGTTGCTAAAATTTGAAACTTTGTGTGATGATAAAGTGGGTTTTGTTGATTGAGAAAAAAAGTGTGGAAAGGTAGAAAAGGAAGAAGATGGGTTGTGGGATAAGGGTTCAAAGATTGGAAATTGAGGGTTGGTTGAAGATGATGGAGATTGAAAATGAGAGGGTTTTAGGATTGAAGAGGTTAACCTTAACCTACGGGAAATGATGGCGGCCATTAGAGGAGTGTGATCTGAGATAGGTAGAGAAAGTGGTGAATTTTATTCTCTATGTGTGGTTTTGGAGATTGTTTTTCTTTCGTTTTGGTGTGGGGAAAAATTGGTCTTCTCTTCTCATACAAGAATTGCTCTCATTCACACCTCAAAAATACATTATTATGTTCGACCACGGAAGTTAATTGTAGCCGTCAAACTAAATTATCCGACCCGTTTATGATCAGTCTTAACAAGCTTCAAACTTTATGAGGTCGGGCCAAAATCCTTATAAAAAGACAAGTTATAAAAAAAAAATTATTTGAGCTCAGTCCTATACGGGTCACGAACTAAACAGACCGGCCCCTATAAAAAATAACTTTATTTTTATAAAAATTTATTATAATATACTCCTACAAAATTTCTTATAATTACTATTTTTTGAATAGTTTTAAATACTATCTAACACTAAACATTTTTTTTAAAACTAAAACGACGAGGAAATCAACTTTAGATAAATTACCTATGTTACGTTATAAATATTTATATATTCGACTTTTAAAATTATCTACGTAACCAATCGAGTAAATGCAATCTTTTTTATTTCTTTTATATGTGTATTTTTTTTTGTTACATATATGCGTGTTGATTCATTGGATTTTTCACCGATAGTTTTTTACTTTAACAATAAACTAAGTAAGGAATTATTAAAAATAATGTATAAAATTTGTAGGATTTTTTTTGTTATGTTGGGATAAACGGGGTACCTACGACCCGTACGAGCTAGCCCAAATGGGTACCAGCTTTTTAGGGACAGGGTAAAATCCCTACAAAAATTCAGACTAAGTATTTGTGGCTCAAGCCTGACAATTAGACGGGCTTGGCGGGCGGATCATACAAGCTAGTCCATTTTGACGGCTTTAGCCGTTGGTGGCCAACGATAGTTAACTGGTTATGTTTCTTTTCTAGACTCTAAATAAGAGAAAAACTTCAGTTGGGTTCTAGAGACGTTGGTTGATCTCCTGAACTTAAAACTCAATATGCCTAAGGTGATTGCTACTGACAAGGATACCGATATGATGAATGTTTTAGCCAATGTTTTTACTGAAACTACCGCTTTACTTTGTCATTTTCATATTGAGAAAAATGTAAGGGCTAAATGTATCACAGAGTGTAGAGTCAAACCTAAGGATGTAAAAGTGGATGAGAAAGATAAAGAAGTCAAGGACATAAAACCTAACCCAGTAAGTCCACACAAAAGTCCATGTCAACCGAAAAAGGCAATACAAGAAACATTTAAAACTATACAAGTGGATTCAACTTTTGCTTAATCCTAACAAGCACTAATTAGAGGTATGTAGGCTGGTAAATGGACAAAACATCAACTCAAAAAGATTCTAAGAACCAACAACTCCTTGTAGTGATGACAACAAACAATATCGACTCATTTGAGCCCAAACAGTCAAGTATCAATCATAACGAATGACTAGGATATCAAAGCAATCTAAAGTCAGTCACAAGGACCGAGACATATATTCAAAAAAACAAAAGGGAGATCTAGAAACTAATAAAAGAATTTAGGGGTAGGAACACGCCACAAACACCAATGTTCTTGAAAGTGGTGATCGAACCTGACTGCCAACATGGTAACAAATCCACACATCAACAACTCATTGCATTGAAACACTTTGGCATCAAGCTCCACAACCATTTCAAGCCATATAGTTCGACGTCAATGTGAAGATCTCCAATGAACTCACAACTAACAAATCCAGATATGGAGAAATGAACCACTAGTAACTCACAACCTTCATCACTGTCAATCTGTGGAAGAAGCTAGAAACAACAACAACAATAATAGAGGCAACAATGAGGTAACTAGAGACCTTCGAAGAAGAACCCAGAAACCCGTCGGAAAATGATTGAAACATGACAACCGGTCGAACAAATTTCATAAAACCAAATCTTGAAACCAAATGGATCAGACCCAATTGAGCCACATTCAGACACATTATAGTCACCGAAGCAAGCCACTGGGCGGAGGAACGACGATGAATGCCTTAACAATTTCTAAAAAGGGTTGAAATAGGTGGTGTTTTCGATGGAAAACTCATGATTGCACGACAAGAGAGTAGGGGCGTTAAGAGAGAATACCATTTTTTTATCACTTTGAAAAATGGGATTAATATTATTTACTTTATTATTTCATATTTTCATAGATGATGAACTCACAACGACGACGACGATCATAATAATAATAATAGTTAAAATAATATATTATCAGTTTGTCATCTACGAAAAACAAATTGATGCATGTTAACTACCAAAGATCAATTAATTGATTTCATGCTTACATATTTGATCATAACTGAAAATTTTAATTTAAAAGCAAAACAAAAGGTATAAAGAAAGGAGGTATCAATATTTCTAAAATTTTAAATTGTTGTTTCTTAGTAATACAAGTAATGGTTACATGCATCACATGACGGAAAATACACAACCTCGTCTTATTATTAAAAGTAGATTTGAACAATGTAGATTACATCGTCATCTCTTTCCAATCACAAACACCCAAGTGAGTTATTACACATGAAAATGCAAGTAGTAGGCAACAAAGGAGAAGATAGAGGCACCAAAGATTGAACCAAGAGAAGCAGCATCACTCTTGCTTGGTTTTGGAGCATGACTCTTGCTTGGTCCTGGAGCTGGGGCCGTACCATGATCATGGTGATGATCATGAGCCAGAACGGTGCTTATGACAGCAAAGAGAACAACAACAAAAGCAATCTTCTTCATCTCCATTGTGTATTTAGTACTAGGTTAATTACACAAAAGACTGTGAAAAATGAAATGAATTGGGATTATGGAAGGGGTTGCTTTATAGTGTGAGAGGCACTTTTCAATCATTAATACGAGACTTTGATTTTGGAAATAATCATAATTTTCAGATTTTATGATGATTTATTATTATTTTTTAGACAAGAATGTATAATTACCTTATAGTTATATGGTCGTGTTAGTTATTCCATTGATTTTCACACGGGACATGAACCGCTATAATTACGAAAATATGTGTTGAGTTTTTCCCCCGCTCTCTCTCTATGGAAGAAACTCAACATATATTTTCGTAATTATAGCGGAAAATATATCATTGACCAATTAGATAATACTTTTCGAGAGGTGTGAGATATCTTTTCCATTTTAAATTTGAATAATCGTTTGCTACATTGTAGGAGTCTAACCTCATTCACTATATTCAATCTTTGTTTGTGTGTTGAATTTTTTTATGCATTGGTGTATAAATTATAGACATTTTTATTAATTCATTCTTGTTTGTTCTTTTTTTTTGAAATTAATTAATTTATTCTATAATTATTTCGAAAGAGAATTCGTTCTTTTTTGACTAATGAAAGGTAATTCATTTTGTCGATGAATATAAAGAAAGTTGTATTACCACTTTTAATTTCAATGATTTTTTTCTATATTCATTTAATTTCAATGATATTCTATATAAATTAATTAATTTATTCTATAATTATTTTCTATATACATTTAATTTCAATAATTTTTTTAAAGGACATTTTATTTCAATGATATTACCAATTTTAATAAAAACAAAAGACTAAAGTTATCCTTTGTCCAAAATAAGACTAAATTTATCTTATACATATTTCCATTTTATTGAACTATAATTTTTTTTATTTTCACGATATGTGACATTAAAAGCATTTTACCAAATATTTAAAAATTGGTTATAGAATGTTTTACGAAAAATAATGTGAAAACCATGAATATGTATTTTTTTCTTCAAAAAAAAAATCTTCTATATTCTTTTGAACAATAATCTTCTATATCTATTACTATATACACAAATATCAGCAATTTATTATCTGTCTTGTTGGATAAAAATGATATTTTCACTCGTTTCAGATCCGCATGAGTATCTTTAGATGAGTATTTAACAATTTTGAAATTTTTTTGCATATCTTTAAAAAAATTATTGTGAATATCACAAATATAATGCATTAATATTTGTATGTGTTAATATACTCTTTTGTATCCATCAGCTGACTATTATTTTAAATATCAGTTTAAATTAAAAGTATGCGTATGTCATAGTAATAAAAGAGTATCGTATCTAAAAGACTTGAGAATATCAAGGTTATCTTTTTCTTCTAAGTATGCAATTAAAAATAGGATTAATATTATTTACTTTATTACTTCCGTGCTCGTCTGTCCGCTTTTTCTATTGCGCTAACGTTATATTTTTAAATCTGTTTCTTTGTATAAATTATTATATGATATAAGAAATAAAAACCTGATGAATAGAGATTTCTTGTTTTAATTTAAATGTGATAGTTTGATAGTTGTCTGATGAATATAGATCTCTTGTGCAGATTGCTAAATTAGATAAAATAGTTACCTAAGATTATTAATACAAAAGATAATTATTAATTGATAATGTCGCAAAGGATAATCATTGGCAAATAATATATTTAGCAGATATGATTTTTTAAATGAATGCAACAAATATTTATTTTCCCTTTGAGCTAATAATTCTCATTTCACCCTTTTTTAATGATGTATTTTATCTTTCATCAATGTCGCACATTCAAGAGAGTAAAATTTTTGACGATGAATCTGTTATTAAAAAAAAATCAAAGGATTAGTGAAACGATGCTGACATTCTGATATGAAGTTTATTGATGACATTTACCTTGTTATCAATGTTGGAGATAGAAGAAATATTTTGCTCATCCTTCTGTATATTCCTCCTAAACTTTTTGAAAGTATTCCTCCTAAACTTTTTGAAAGTTTTGAAATTGGCTATTGATTAATACATAAAAATAGAGTGATATATGTAATATGAAAGTGTTGGATGTCAAAATATGTGGGACGATGCTTTCTTTTCAATATGCAAGGTACTTTCTCCCCGTTTCATATAATCGCTCTTGTGAACAAATGTCAATAGAAAAAAATGAGAATGTAAAACTTACAATAAGAATCATTCAAAAATTGTAAAAAAGACAAAGATATAATTATTGAAAAAATAGAATCATAACCCTTCTTGTGATTGTCTTCCTTCCTCAATAAGTCAAGTTTTCACATTTTTCTTTGTGGAATAAAAAAGTAAAACCGTGAATGAACTTGTTATTTTAAACGTTGTAATTGAATATCAATATTAAATTACAAAGTAGCATGATAAGTAGCAAAAATACAACATCAAAATGAAAAGAAGAAAAGAGAAAACTGGACACAAAAATTTAAATGTAAATTAAAAAGAAAGAATGAAGTTATTTCAAATGTTGTCTTACCGAAGGATGCCCTAGTTTGTTTGCAGTATTTTCCTTCGATCTTGTAGGGTGTAGGTGTCAGCACCCCTGACGGATGCGACATGCCATGCGGCTGTCATCATCGATGGCATATGGCACTCCTCTTCCATCTTCTCATCTCTTGTTTTTACCTTTTCAAACAGATAAAATAAAATGTAATAGCTGCTTGAAAGTTACATAACATGAGAGTTTTGAAATGTTATGAAAATCTCATACCCTCATTTTGATATGAAAAGAAGATAATATATTATATATGGTGAGTATGAGATATGGTTCGTAACTACATAATAATGTATCAAAAAGAAAACATGAGAAAGTAATTAACATTGAAGCCAAAATATGCAAATTGTCATGTCATCATACAGGGAGAACATCAATGCATGGAAAAGTCTATTTGTGTTAATTGTAACGTCTGTTTTAATTTATTTAATTATTTAATTGAGTCTAGAATTTATTAAGAGAGTTTAGAATATATTTATATGATTATATGACTTATTAAGTGACTTATTATATTATTTAATAGAATAAGATTAGAAAATAAAATAATATTGAGTTTAGGGGTTGTTATGAGATTTTAGAAAGTTTGGGGGGGGGGGGGGGGGGGGGAAGGAAAATAAGATAAGATAGATGGTGGAGTTATAAGTAGGAAAGACCTAGTTTAGAAAAACAGAAGGAGAAAAGGGAGAAAAAGCCAAGAGGAGGGAGAAGCACATAGAGGCTGCGATTTTCATATTCTAAGGTAAGGGTGAGACTAGCATTCAATCTTATTAAGTCTGTAATTCTGATGATTAAATTTAACAAGTATAGGATTGAATTAGAGAAGTTGGAGAATTAGGGTTAAAGTGAGAAATTGAGGATTAATTGATGCAGAACTGTTAGATTGATGTAGAAACTGTTTACAGGCCTTAGATATTCCATAGAATGATTACAAAAATTAGTTTTGAAGGTTAAACCATGTGAATAAGTGAATTTTCGTGAAAACTGCACTTCTGCCCGAGCCGACATTCATCGCTTGCCTCCCGAGTGATGATCCACGCCATAGCGAGTGATAATCTTCATCGCTCGCCTCACGAGCAACTTCTTCACGCCTCGCGAGTCATACCCTGGAACTCGCCATAGCGAGTGTGACCAGTGAGTCAACATAATTTTTGTAACCTTGACCCTTAAGTTGAACCTTAGATGATTTTGAGTGCCTGAATATGTATAATAATGATTAGACAAGTTTTTAGATTGAGACTGAACCTGGGAAAGTTTAAAAATGGATTTTTGAGTGAAAAATGTCAAGTTCCCGAGAGCACCCATTTCTTGTTCGCCAAGGCGAGCAGCTTACTCGCCAAGGCGAATAGCCATTTTTCTGAACTCGCCATAGCGAGTAATGTTCCTCGCCTCGTGAGCCCCTGTAAGACAGAATGCATGTTTAGGTTTTTGCGATCTTTGTCGCACGAGTTGTTGAGAGTTGAATCGTGGGATAGTTATGAATATTAATTATAATATTAATGATGATCTGTGAAACTGAATTATGATGATTTGATGTTGTTTATAATGTGATATAATTGTATATGCATTACTTGAATTATATGTGAATATTTGGGATGTTGTTTACTTGCGTTCGATATTATTATATCATGATGTTTTGCATTCTGCTTATGTTGCTGATTGTTAATTAACTAAGCTGCATGAGTCAGTCTAAGTCGTTGAAGATGTTGACGTTCCAAATTATTGGACTATTATAAGAGGTTGTCGAATTAAGATGTTTAAGAAGTCGAGTCCATGCATTAGCATTTCAGTGTTGGGGGCTTGATGCCCTGGAGCTTTGTACTCACCATGTTGGAGCATTAGCTCAAATTAGCGACTGGGGCTTGATGCCCTGGAAGTATAATAATACTCAAATAGTGATTGGGGCTTGATGCTCTGTATTGGTACCACATGCATATAAGAGGTCTAAGTTGCATAATTGAGTTGGAGTCACATTTGTCGAGTCAAGGATGTTTATGTTGATAAGTTGTGAAGTTGTAATTGTTTATACAAACTATGATTGAAGTGCTAAATGATGTATTACTATCTATAATGAATATTAAGATGATTTGATGTTGATTAAATATAATTGTTGAATTATATGCTTAATATTATTGTTTTGTGAAATCTAACCCCTTCTGTTTGGAAATGTTGCTCTTCCTATGAGTAACTTGCAGGTGATCGTTAGTAGGTGGTTACTGTTGCTGACGTGAGTGACTTATTCCTCACTGAGTCTTAGGATGCTCTGATACGTAACGGGATGAGATCTTTTGTGGCTATTTTCTATTCATTTACGTATTGTTTATGTTTTAATAAGGCCTGCGTGCCAAAGACTTATCTATGTTAATTAATTTAATCCGCTGCAAAGTTTGAAATAATATATTGATGATTTTTGGAAGGATGATTAATTAATTATCTCACTTATTATATTTTAGAAGTGTAGCATTCCGTTAAATGTTGTTTACTCTGATAAATATTTATGAAATTTTTAAGTTGGAAAAACGGGGTGTTACATTAATGCTATAATAATTTTAAATTATAAATAGAACTCCAAAATGTTCATGGTTGTATACTAAAATACATAGCAACAGACAACATCAAAATGTGGAATTGATTATTTGATTAAGCTTACTCGGAAACTCTTTCGTAGATAGATCCAAACGAATCAACCCAAAAAACCGTCCATTTTGCCACAACCCAGGCGGGGTAATAATAATTTTTTATGCAATGTTGTAGCAGAAACTGTCATGGGGGTTGTAAATTAAAAGTTAAATTGATTGAATGTGAGAATGAAGTACTCTATAGTGACAATTTTGCAGGGTTGGTTTTGAAGTTTTTTTTTTCAAACAAATCGTCCACAATTTATAACAAATGATAAAGAAAGAAAAGAAAAAATAAACATGGTGGTAGAGTTCAACATTTCTATATAACAATACTGCTTGTGCAATGATGACTGTCCGTCATATCACATTTTTAGAATCTTTTTAGTTAAGTTTTTAATCTATTTTAGTAGTTTAGTATTTAATTTATAATCGTTATTTGTCGTTTTTGATTTATTGAGTCAAGTAGTGCATTGTTGTTATTAGTATTATTATTGTTAATATTAGTGTAAATTGTCACATGGAGGAGAATGGAGCATGTATGGCTTATGAATGAACCATTAGGAGAATTAGGTGTGGTTGGATTAAAAATACAAAAGCAAAAGGATGGTGAATATTAGAAACTAGGGGGTGCTGGAATCAATGGAAGGAATTGGACTTTGACCAAATGTTAACCCAAAAAGAAAATATGGAAGTCTGATGTTTCTAAGGAAAAGGTCCACATGAGGCAAATAGGTTATGCTTGCTATATGAGAAGAAGGTTGCCGCACAACAGGGAGGAATTCACGTTTTGGGGGAAGCAGCAACACAACATGTTCTCATTTTGGGAGAATTTTGGTTTGGCATTTCTAGAGAAACACAAAGCAAGATGTTAGAAGTAGATTCAACCTAAGATTTGTTGAGACATCATGGATCTAGGCATTGAATCTTCATCTTTTCTTCATCCTTTGCAAAGCTATCATAGACATATGTAGCTACATCTACCCTTGTGGGTTTTGAGGTATTCAAACAAGCCATTATGTAAACTCTTGATCATTTAATATATGGTTCTAGCTATTTATTCAATATTGTTGTTATTCTTGCATTTAATGTTTTATTGAGATTCAAAATGATATGGACACATACTTTTGAATCTAGAAATAGAATAACAATATATCTTAAGTTATCACTCTAGACATGGATGTTAATATTTGATAATCACTTTTAATCTAGGACTTAATGCTTTTGGGTAATTTAATCGGTTGGGAAATCGTCGATTAAACTATCCAATCGACTTTGTGATCGTTTAAATGTTTGGGAAATCAATGTTTAAACGATCCCTTAGAATTACCGATATCATTTGGACACGAATGATATTGTCGAGTGATTGTGATAATATCGTTTAAAAAGGTAGAATCCGTTAATTGATCGAGAGATTGCAGCTGTTACGCTTGGTTGATATCTCTAACCCCAAGTGAAATAGCCATACCCCTTATCTATTTATTTTATGTCAAATAGTTTATATAGTTTACACAAACACACATTTTAAATCCATACACTTAGAATAATATTGATTGTTGAATTGCTTGAATATCGCGTTAGTCCTTGTGGAGACGATATACACAAAAATACTTACTTTTGATTGATAGAAAAATACTACATCATGCAACTCCTCCACTGCATAACACACAATTAAGAAGAAGAAAAGGATGAAGAAATAGGAAAAAAAAGTGATTACCGCAATAAGTGTGAAAAAATTGAAGAGCAAGACATATATACAACCATGTTGGTGGAACCCTCACCGCCACTGTCATCACTTGCGTTGACATTGAAGCAGACTGCCGCTTCACTTTGTCGCTTCAATTTAGCAATATTCTACAAATGGGATGTAGTAATTTTTTTAGGTTATTTGCTTGATTGAGGGCATCAGTTAACCTTGCTTCAATTTCACATATTCAGTAATCAAGTTTCCTCTATAATGATACATGGAAATTGCATTAATTTAAAAACTCACGCAAACAAAAAGAATAGTTTGCAATATAAAAAAGAGAAAAAAACACTGAATTTTAATAATTCAATTGATGAGAAATTCTGTTTACGAACCCGAACCTTAAGTTCTACCGAAGACATCAGATGTTCTAAAAACCACCTTGTTCTGTAAAGCAAAAAAAATAAAATTAATAACATAATTTGAAGGAAACACCATAAGAGAATTGTAAAGGAAATTGGGGAATAAACTGAGACGTTGACTAAAAAGAAGAAAAGAAAGGAAAATCAAACTGAAACAAACACATGCTTGCAGATTAAAAACAAAAAGCAATAATCACAGTCAACAATTATTTATTATTTTTAGTTGTATCAAAAGATAAGAGAGAAGGAGAGAATCAATAACCCTGGTCGGCCACGATAATATGTTCAATCTAAAGGACAAATGTTTGTTGACCAAGTCAATACCTAATTCAATTAAGACAATTTCAAACGAGTAAGAAGTGGGAAACCATCACCTAATGATGGGAGAAGCCAAATGATCACGCTTTCAAAACATAAGTTGTTACGACTAGCTGTAATGGGGGGCTATTGCCGTAACAACTACAAAGCTCATGCTTGTTGGATTTTTGTTTGAACACTTGAATGATTTGATGTAATTGCTATTTAATATGATGCTTATGATGTAATACATGAATGTAGTAGTACTTAGCCTATAAATAGACATATGTTCTCTTTGGTTTGACACCACTTACCATCAAATACACCCTGTACTTCATTGTTATTTCAATATAGTTCTCACGTCTTTACTGTTTGCATTACTTTTATTTTAGTTAGTTAAGATCGTCTTTATGATGGGTGAGTAGTCTTTATAAGCCTCAGGGTCATGGAAAGTAGTATGATGGCAAACTTTTCATATTATCCCTATTTTTTTTTCTTTTACTTAGGAAAAGTTTAACCCTTATTGCTTTTAAAATAAAATTATGGTGTGATTGTTAGACCTTGGCTGACCAAGTTAGATTAATTTAAGAATAACAAGAGTTGAAGTTGATAATGAAAAGATTTCAAGATATTGGACGCCATAATTCACTAAAATCTTAGGAAACCTTCTAATAAATGAAAGGAAAGTTAGGTTGTTGGAATTATAAGGTTAAACAAAATGTTTGAAACATGAGAATAACCTAATACTTTTTGGGATGTAAAAATGCATATTCGAGCTTAATGGTCCATATCAATGAGGTTAACCATGATAATATGTATTATTGTTGGTGAGATAATTTTTTATTACTAGAGATAGAGTAAAAGAAACAACAGGAAATATCTCATCCTTATATTAGAAGTTAAATTCAATTAGTTAGAACTTTCTATTTGAATTAGTTATCTAGTTAACTTGTGAGTCAAGTAACAGCTAACTAGTAAGCTTGTTGGTTAAGTAACTCTAGATTTGTTATAGAGTTTGTTACATGACTTTTTGTATAAATACTCTATGATCAGTTGTAAATAACAAGAAGAGACTCATTACTCTCAAGTTAAGAGTTTGTTTCAATTTTCTATTTCTCTCAATTTCCTCTAAAACCTTAAAAACTTACATACAAGTTTCTGCACTTTCTTCTAAATGGTTCTATCACCTTAGACATGTATTTGCGAGGTAAATGGAATGAATAGTATTTGAATCGTTTCGTTATAATGATGAACTTCAATGATTATGGTATACTTTCTATCATTGCATACTTTCAAAACAAAATCAAATCATTTTTAAAAATCATTTTAATATCATCTTGCCTTAATATTAAAATCCAAAAATATTTTCTTCATTTGTATACTTGGCAGAGAAAAAGGCTATCATGAGATTCACAAGTCTTCGTGGGATCGATATTTTATTATGATGATAAAAGCGTGCACTTGTGGTGATATCAGTTATAACATGGATGGCCAAAACAAATTGTGAGTTATGTACACTTAATTACAACAATCAACTCTCATTTTTCATACCACACCCTCATTCATTAATTCTTTGGTGATTTTATTTATTGGAGTTATACTTGACAACTTTCTATTTTCATTTTGATTTTTCTTTATGTTTTGTGCTCTCAAGCTAAATTTTTGAGAGATCCATATTAGACACATCTGTAATTACTTTTTTTCCTTTCAATTATACTCCAAATTAATATTATATGCATAAACTTCAAATTAACATCTTTCACTTTATATTTATATTTATGTCGATGGTGAATATGTAAACCAATACTTAATAAGAGTGATATATATATATATATATATATATATATATATATATATATATATATATATATATATATATATATATATATAGTTTAGGCTTAATACATCCTTTGGTCCCTTAACTTAATTCTTTTTCTCAATATGGTCCCCTAACTAAAAAACGTCTCAAATTGGTCCCTTATGTCTTCTTCTGTTACCTCTTTTGGTCCTCTCCGTTAGCTTTTAACATCAAATGTATAAGATGAACCATATTTAAAAGTGGTCCACCATATACCTTATTAATTTTTTTAATTTTAACCATTTGATTTTTTCTTTAAAATAGGACCGTTGAATCATGTGAGGTCTATTGTACTTTACTGTGAACCACTCACACCAAATAAAATTGATTCATCTTCTTCTTCCCTCATCTCTTTCCTCATCTCTTTATGATCTTCAACAACAACTTCATCAATAAAATCCAGAAATCCAAAAAATCTAGAAAATCACAAAAAAAATAAAAATAATTAATCCTAATCTTTAATCACGACACAACATTCAGCAATGTATTGCTTTACTGGTTACTAAACGATGCTTATCCATTTTGAAGTTCAGCGTATATCAAAACAAAGGGTGCTTGGTTTGCCGAAGGATCTGGTGAAAAAGGAAAGCATTTTATTCTCATAAGAAATCCTCTATATTGGTAACACTCTTATTTCTTATTTATGAATAATAAAAAGCAAAACAACTTTCATTTATTTATGTTTCCCATATGCTCGTTCAATGGCTGATGATATGCTTGTGCATCCTCCAGCCATCCTTTGACAAGGTTGTCCCTCCATCGTTCTTTGAGTTAGGTTTGGCGGAGCTTGTTTCTATTTATAATGAACTTTGTGAGAATGGAAAAAGACCGCCTGTTATTGATGCTTCAGAACTTCAAAAAGATCCTAATGGTTTCTAACAGATGCTTATCTCCATTTTTCCAATTTTGCTTAACAAGCACTGTTGTAGCAGCAAGAGGAAAACGTTGGGATTGGGTCTTCAAACAGCAACGAATGAAGCACCCCTATCATCCATCTTCTTCTTCTTCTTCTTCTTCTTCTGCAACAATATCTACTACAACTACTACAACATCATTGTTAAACGGTAAAATCTCGCCGGAAAATTGAGACATAACCGGAACCGGAGATGATGAATCGGAGAAAAACGAAATCCAGTGAGAGAGAAAGGAGAGAAGATTTAGGGTTTGATTGAGATCTGAGAAGAGTGATTTTTGAATTGGATTGAAGACAGTTACGGTTAAAGTGAATTTTGGATTGAATCTTGGAGATTTTGTGTAGTGGGAGAGAAGAGAAAGTGAAAATTGTTGTCGTTTTTGCTGGTTGAAAGTTGATTTTTGTCTGAATTTTTTTTTTTGTATTGTATGAATTTCCTATGAATATGAAAACGTGATGGAAGGAAGAAGATGAAGAAAGGGAAAAATTAGCTGTTGGTGGCTCATTGTTGTATACAATAGACATGCAATCGAATGGTTTAAATTATATCAAAAACATTAGTCATTAAAAAACTAACGGAGATGACCAAAAGAGGTAACAGAAGAAGACATAAGGGACCAATTTGAGACGTTTTTTAGTTAGGGGACCATACTGAGAAAAAGAATTAAGTTAAGGGACCAAAGGATGTATTAAGCCTATATATATATATATACACACACACACACCTATGTTACAAAACGTTTAGGTGAGTTGGGTTTCGGGGGCTCACTAAAGTAAGAGATAAGCATCAAGGCTCAAAGAGCGTTTAAAGAGATACTTATAGATCATCCACGAAAAAAGTTCTCACATCAGTGGTGAGAGTAAAAGTCACGATCTTGCATGCGAGTCAACTCCATACCAACATAGTCAACCTTCATTGGCTTAAGAAGTTTTTTTTTTTGAAGAATTGGCTTAAGAAGATTAATTTGATAATTCTATTTTCTTTTTATTTATTTATATATTTTTTAGGGTTAAATAAGTTTTCTGTCCCTATAAATATAGCGAATTTTGATTTGAGTTACTTCTCCAGAAGAGGAATCTTGAAACTCAACTCTTAACTACATGAACCGTCCCTAAAAAATTAAACTGAATATTTTTATCCTTACAAAAAAAATAATTTATTTTTTGTCCTTAATAGCCACTTTATGTTCATATGAATGTCAAGTTTATAACTCTATTATATTCAAATTGTATCCAAGTTATGTCCGTTTATTATGTTCAACTTTTATATATTCATATTATGTTCAAAAAAATGTCAAAATTATATCTATTAGGGACCAAAAACAAAACAATTTTTTTTTTGTGACTATGAAAACATCTAATTTTATATTTTAGGGACTAAAATTAAAATTTGATATATTTATAAGGACGAAATCTTATTTAATCCTATTTTTTAATATGTGTGATATAAACATGTGTGACAATTAATGTATGGGCTGAGGAGGGAGGGAATATACTTTGTCACTGACCATATATTATATAAAATTATAGGAAAATGCTAACAAGGATTTTAGAATATTATTTACGGATTCAAAAAAATAACTTTTGTATATGTAATGATGTAATTATTAGTGTGAAGAATATTTGACTTATATTTTGAAGATCAAGTTTACTTTTATTATACATTCCTTAAACATTATTCTTAAGACACTTGATTGCAAAACCCATGATTATAATATCATTAACCCTCAATTTGGACTTATTGATCTCATTAAAAACAGTATATAAGAGTGAATTTTCACATTCGAATTCAGCCACAAACCCTAGATATAAAACTGTTCACAAATCACAACACATACATATTTTCAGATTCTATAAAAAAAGAAAAGAATAAAATTTCCTGAATGACTGCATTAATTATGGTCAAACATAGTCATAAATTTAACAGTGAGGAAGTTATGCAAACTTACAAGAACTGTAGTTTCATCCTCATGGAAGTAAAATCATAATTAAAATAGTACACAATTAATTGAAGTTGATAAGTTCTACATCATAAATAATGAACAAGAAACACATAAAACAGATCAACAGAGAAACTCATTTATATAGACAGTTTAACTAATACATATGCTATACTACACAGACACCTCAGATTGAAAGTGGATTCGATGTTTGGTACATAGTGAGTGTCCAACACAGATACATGTGATTACATTCAATTATTTAATTTTTTAAAAATTATTATGTGTCAATGCTTCATAGTACGGTGATGCTGGATAAGAATTCATCATCACCATAGTTTTTATTTTCCAATTCTTCACATTGAACTTCCACCATCATGTTCAATTTCTGACCCTGCTTCATCTTCTTCTTGCAAGCAATCAATACCAAAAGCACCATGACCATAACCAAAGGCTTTAATATGGTCTTTAAGAGACCTTTTATGTTTAAAATCTGAGCCACACAAACAATACCATATTTTTCCACAATTCTTCTCATGTGTTCTCCAATCACCTTTCACTGCAAATGATTTGCCACATTTTCTACACATATAAGGTTTTATACCATGCTTTCTCTTATAATGTGTTTGAAGAGTTCTAAAATCTTTGAGAGGCTTTGCTCTAGGATGGTCAATGTTGTGCTTGCAACCTGGTGCACAACAATAGCATGGTAGCCTTAGCATTGCTGTTGGTTGTGATCCTTTTAGAGAATCTGGCCCCTTTCTGTATTGAGATCCATGTCCCCACATATGCATCTGAAAATCCATAAAGATGCACCCATCAATTCACTACTAAATAATCTTTCTAAAAAAAAAAAATTAACTACTAAATAAATTAAATTAATGTAGAAATAAATTAGTGAAAAAATAAAACCCCTCTTTAGTTTTCTTGTCACAAAATTAAATCATGAAACTAGTAGTGTTTGAACCATAATCTTTTTACTTATTATTAATTAAAATTACATTAATAATTCATTCATAAAAAGATAAATAAATAAAATATATAAACCATCGGAGACTTAAACTTATAAAAGAAATAACTATTTTTATTTTTTATTTTTTGAAGAGGAAAGAAATAACTGACTTAAATATTTTTTTGACAATGAAAACCTAACTTAAATCTAAAATCCAGTCTTCCATTTATTTTCCAGATTATACTTCTATGATTTAGACAAAACCATTGGGAGCTTAGAATTATCCTCAATAGTATTGTGTCACAAAATTGAGATTTCTCTCTAATTTTCTTGTCACAAAATCAAACCATGAATTAGTGATGAATTTCATATTTTTCAGTCACCAAATTTACTTACAATAAGTTCATCATTTGCAACTAATGTACAAATTTGGAAAATATGCTAAAACAAAAGCTTTGCAGAAAGAGAAATTATGATGATGTGTATATTTGGGTTTTACTCAACATATACATAAGATGCATATAAAAATTCAAGGAATGGTGGTTTCAAACTTCCCTAAAAAAAGAAAGTAACAAAAGAGCATTACCAAAAAAAAAAAAAAAACACATCACCTTCTCCTTAAAAAATAAAAACAACAAAAAACACTAACTGAAGAAACTATCTAATGATAACCATAAATTGAAGACAGGCACAATAGAAAACCAAATATAAGTAATTTTGGTCCCTCCTTCATATTCATGTACTAATTTGGAAAGTTTTGTGTGAATAATAAAAAGTAGGACAGAAATTTTGAATTGTAATTAACATTGTTTAATTTCCATCCAAGGTTTTAATTATATTTCTAATTTCCATGATAAAATAAAGACCAGTTAGAAGTAACAAAAAATTAGAACAATTTCTACAAAAGGGTTCATTTTGTTCAGATATGAAACAATTTCTTTTCTCAGACATCAATTAAAGGTTCAATATACGATCTTATCACAGACATATTTATCAGTAATATATATGTTTTGTACTACATATGCAGTGCTCTGAAAATGTTGAACTGGGTTCAGTCTTCTGAAGAAAAACATCTGAATAGTGAGAGAAACATCTGAATAGTGAGAGAAACATTGTTTTCATTGATTTGTAGTACTGGTGCAGCACAGTGTTCTAGGTGACATAAAAGTAGAATAATAAGAGAGACTTGTTGAAAGAATAGTTTCTTGTTTTTATAGAAAACACAACATAATTAAAGTGTACTGCTGAGTCTGATCAGATCAAATAGTACTCAAGTTCAGATATTTGAAACTAACAAAAAGGAAAAAAAAACATGCAAAAGGGATATATACAGAAAAACCATTATGATTCTTGATACACATATTGATGCAATTTTTTATTTTCTTTTATAAATTTAGGGGAAAAATTATATAGAGAACAAGAAAAAACAGAAGTAAAAACATGGTTTTAGATGCAGTTAGGAAAATATGGTGATAAGGTTGTGATGCCACAATTTAATACCATGAGTAATAGAATCAAAAGCATAGTTTTCAAGATCTAAATGTGGAAGTAATAGTACCTGAAGATTGTTGTATCTGTTGAAAGTTTTAGAGCACACAGGACATGAGAATTGTGTAGGACCAATGAGAATTTGAGAAGGTGTTGGAATCCAATACTGACCCTTGTTATTCAATTTATCCAAAGGTAGTTGTTCAGAAATCATATTAACTTCCTCTTTTTCAGCCATTTCTATGCAATTTGATGAGACCATCCTTGATCCAAGATCAGAAGAAGAATTACTAGGAAGCCCTATTTGTAGTGCAACAGTAACACTTTCATCATCAACATCATCATCATCATCATCATGATTATATCCATGTGTTTCCATTCTCTTGTCTTCTAATTCATCTTCTATTGTTTGAGTATTAAAAATGTTTGAGGGTTCATTTTGTTGTTGATGATTTATGAGGCTTAGTTTGTTAATGAGAGGAAGAGCTTCTCTAAGAGGAGGAGAAGGAGGATTCATGGAGGAGGATGAGGAGGAGGGTTGAATTTCAAACATGTTGGTTTGGTGAGAAGAAGAAGAAGAAGAGTGGTGATGATGAGGGTTAAGGAGCATGAAGTTGAACCATTCATCAAAAAGATTTGATTGAGGATCTGTCATAGTGTGAATGTTAGTTTGATATTGTAAAGGCTATATTATTGGTGATGATTTATATATAAGTTTCTTTCATTGACAATATATATATATATATATATATATATATTATTGTGTGCATGTTGATGTGTGAGTGTGTGTGAGAGAGAGTGAAGGGGGATATTAATTATGTGGGAGAATGGAGAGCCATAGGTTGTTTTAAGTAAGATTGAAGGTGAAAAGAATAAAGGAAATAAAGTGTATGCAAAAGTCAAGAAATTACCCTCTGCAAGGCAATGAGAGAAATTAAAAGTGAAAGGGAAAGGCAAAGGTTAGAGTCAGATTAGACTTGCAGGCAAGGTTGTCTATCATCAGGAGATAGATTTTTATTGGAGTATCACACACACTCTCTCTTATGCATCCCATCAAACAAGAGAAAGGGTCGTGCTAACGTATGTCTTAAGTGTATATGTTAAGAATTCTTTAAATAAAAAATATTTAATGAGAAAAATTAATTGTTAATCTTTTGAAAAATAAATTTGGACTATTTTCAATAGACAATTTTCACTTTCGGTATCCTTAACAAGTGTCTTTAGGGCACATGTTAGCATTTTTTAAAGAGAAATGTTTGGACACCTCTCTAAAACACTCTTTAATTCTCTTAAAAAAAAACACTCTTTAATACTCTCTCGGTTCCTAATTATAAGCCCGATTTACAAGAATGTCTAGTCTATAAATATAAGTTCTCTTACAAATTATCAGATGCATTTATTTATTTATTTTCTTAAGCATATCTCTATTTAATGTTACTAACTTGCATTGAAATATGAAAAGTCAAATTAAAGACGTATACAAGCAAATGAGAATTTAGTAAATTTCACACACAAATTAAACACATTAACTTCATTACCAACTTTTCTTAATATGGCTGAAATTAGTCATAGGTGTTTATAATAAGGGACAAAAGAAGTACTTATTTTTTCATTTGATGAAATACATGCATGTTTCATCACTTTACATGATATCTATTACTAAAATGTGAGAATCGCATAGATGTCATTAAATAAAATAATAAATGCTAAAAAAAGTATTAGGAAATCGAGAACACTCATCTCCCATTGAAATACTTATATACTCGCAAACTCAAATTAAAATCATTTAAATAGAAACTTATAAAATACAGATCATTAAATTATTTCAAAAATATATATTATTTAATTATTTTTCATTAACACCTTTTCAATTATTTGTGAATATCTAAATAGATATTATTTGGATTATGCTAACTAGTATCTTTAGTTAAGGAAACAAAAAAATGGTAAGTTTGTATTGAATTTAGCAATTTTTTAACTTTTCAAAAGCCAAATCTATTACTTTTCACCATATCCTACTACAACATTTCTAAATTTATCCTTTTAACCAATGTCTTAAGGACACTTTTTAGCATTTCCCATATTATTTATGCATGTGGTCAAGTGTATTTGTGCATCTCTACTTAAACCTTAAAAAATTTCGTTCATGTCTAAATTTTATTAAACTTTATTGATTATATAAAAAAATTGCCCTTGTGCATCTAATTTTTTAAGGAAAATGTTACGATTGCTCTGGAACACTTTTTAAGAACTTTAAATAGAAAATTTTTATGAGAATTATTGTATTTAATGCATTGGAAATTAAATTGAAACAATTGACTTTTTTAGTGAATAATTTCTTGAATTAGAATGCTTAAAGAGTGTTCCGAGAGCACTCGTTAACTAGACCCTTAAACTTTTTTTTCATCTTTCACTCTAAATCTTCATCTGCTTTCTCACAAATGTTCATGGATGTGTGAACAATCTCAATGAAATCATGCTTCAATTTCTTTTTGTCCATTTATGTTTGGAAACCGTTCTTCCATTCTCTTCGACTTCATATTTTTTTCTTTGGTTTTAAAAGCATAAAGAGTAACTGTATTGACGGCTAATTTAGTTTGCAGAGATTGCGCCAGGTTGATCCGAGGTAGATTGTTTTTGTAAGCTCCCACTTGTAAAAGCAAAAAACATGGTATTTTTTAAGAGATGGTGAGGGGCTCAAGAATACCATGTTTTTGAGCGTTCTTCTTTTTGTAAGCTCCCACCATGGTATTTTTGTAAGCTCTCACCATAGTAATTCTTTGGAAGTAAGAACGTTCACCTAGTTTATTATACAGGTGGGAGGAGGGAGAGAGAATCTTATTCCCTTTCGATCCCAAACATTGTACCATAATATTCTTTTTAAAGGTCTTGGTATATAATTTTTTTTTTAAAATTTTGTACGTGATATATGTGAATATGAATTGTCATGTACCAATATGATAGACTACATTGTTTAGATACTTGCCATGTTTTTATTTTAGGATCTTGCTAACAAGTATCCTAAGATCACTTGTTAAGGATACAAAAATAGAAATAATTGATAACTTTCATGTAAATAAAATTATTTTTTAATGTTTCAATGTGTAGAATACACAAATTTCAAAATAAAATTTCTACTTTAAACTTCTTATCAGGTGCCCTAAGAGCACTTGTTAACATTTCCCTTTATTTTATTACAAGTTTTATGCTTTTTATTAAAAATAAATAAAAGGGTTAAGATATAATTCTTTTGACAAAAATAAAAGATTTTTGAATTATGTGATTCATGCAAACGAGTTAAACCTAACGAGTCAAATCGAGTAGTTCGTGAACTTTAAACGAGTCAAACTCGAGTTAAAAAACGCTTTTTATCAAACTCGAGTTTTGATATGAACTAATTTTTATCTAGTCAAGCTCATACATGTTCAACTCGACTCATTTCCAACCTTAGCTAATAAGAATAGTTTTTGCTATATAAATAATCGGTCTGTACACTCTAAATAAGAGAGTCAACCAATAAAACAAACTTATTTTGCATTTCTTATATCTTACCTTTCCTTCTTTATCTTTATTTATGAATTTTTTAGTGCAGCTCCAAAAAAAACCGTACATAATGCTTTGCTAGAGAAATTAAGAAACTCATAAGTGAGAGACATAGTTCATCCCTCATTGTTAATCAAAAGGGAATCACACTCGATGACATTAGTTGAACCTCAACTAAAAATTCTTGCTCAATCAATAAAAACATTAAATATAGCCAGCTTCACAAATTTAAATAAAAATATAAGTTGCAGTTTAAAACGGGTGTAAACATATAATAAGCTTAAAGGGTTGATAAATGTTTAGCATTCTGTTTTTGTCAAACAAAAAATTAGCATTCTGTGGAATAAATAAAATTGTTATGCCTTTTTTTTGTTAATTTGATTAGACTTAGTCTAATAACTTCTTTGTAACAATTAAACATTTATTCGGTTTAGAGTTTAAGGTTTAGGTAACGAGTCAAACTATACTATTTTAATGTTTTAACTAAAATTTATCCGGGTTTAGGTTCGGTTTTAAGTAAATAAAACCGAACCAACTTTTATTCAATAGTTGAACGCGTTTAAGCTGGATTTATATTATGTTCGTCTGAAAATTAATCTTCCAATATTATTTTTACAAATAAACCAGCTTGAACTTATGATACCATTAAGATCCATAGTGAAACCAAAATTTAAGGATAAATTTAAGAAAATTCATTCATTACAAACCTCCCAAAGCATCCAGTAAAATGAATGTCGAAATGGTTTATGGCTACAACTAACACACTAAAGTATTAATGGTTAGCAAATTCAGATCAATTTATTATTATATACTTGATCCATATAACTATACTCTTTTTGAAAGGAATAAATCTATTGCATTTCATTAAAGAGAATGCGTTCAATACAATTTGGTATGGTAACCAATATTTGGGAGCTAGCTGAAGATAAGGCCGCCTTAGCTAAACTATGGGCAACTTCATTTGCTTGCCTCCGTACAAACTCAACACAAGAGTTTCCATAAAATTGACTAAAGAGAGTTTTACAATTAGAAATGATATTTCCATACTCTGTAGCATCAGTATGACTGGAATTTGTGCTATCAACTACTCTTTTTGCATCCATCTCAAAGTCAACAGTTCCCAGTTGCAACAAATGAACCCAATCCATAGCAGATAAAAGACCTAAAGCTTCTCCAACATGTACTTCACACATAGGGCTGAAACAGTCCGTTCTAGCCAACACAAAGTGACCGTTCTCATCTCTAATGCACATCCCTATTCCAACCAGATTCGCCGTCTCGGAAAAGCTGCGTCAATGTTGCATTTAAGCCTCCCTGACCTTGGTTTTATCCACTTCACGTTGCTAGCTGGGTATTCTCGACTGACAGTACTTCCTTGAATGGACCTTGCTGCCTTCCAATCTTCTAATAGTGATTTGGCACGATAAAAAACAAAGCCTTGCGTATCAGTTACTTCTTTCCAAATCTTATTGTTTCTCTGCTTCCAAATGCTCCATATAATACAGCCAAAAAGAGAAGCATCTTCATGTTGCAGTACCTGAAGTGTTTTGAAGATAACTTCCTTAATATCCTGATATCCCTCTAGAATATGGTTGACAGAATAGTAAGCATTCCACATACTCCATATATTCATGCTGCCAGCACATTTGAATAGCAGATGCATGCTGCCCTCTTCCTCCAAATTACAAAGTGCACAAACAGTAGTGCAATTAACTCCCTTGTCTCTCAACCTTTTACGTGTCGGAAGGAAATTCCTACAAATGCGCCATATGAGATTTTTAACTCTCGGTGGCACCTTGAGTTTCCAAACCAAATCCCATGCGCCTTCTACTTTGAAGTGAGAGGTGTCTAATAATTCATTTAGACACAAGCGGTAAGCACTACGAACTGAGTATTCCTCGTTATTCTCCTTTTTCCAGATGAGTTGGTCTTCACGCACTGAAGAATATAAGGGTGTCGCAACAATATGCTCCACTATTTGCTCACTAAAAATCGAATGAAGAAAGGGGACATCCCAACTCTTCTGATTTGGTAATAAACAATCCGAGACTCGTAAGTTCGCCAAGGTAGTTGCAACATCATCAAGAGGGAAGATGGTGACATTGTCTTTCATCCAATAATTGTTCCAAACTGAAATGGACATACCATCACCAATTTTCCATCTACTACCTGCTCTGAGAATGAATTTTGACTTATAGATACTTCTCCAAACGAAACTTGGGTTGTGACCTAACTCGGCTTCAAGAAAATTACAACGCGGAAAATATCGAGCTTTATATATTCGAGCTATGAGTGTGTCTGGTTTTGTCAAAATTCTCCAGCCTTGTTTTCCCAACATTGCCATGTTGAAGGTGCGCAAACTTTTAAAGCTCATCCCTCTATCTTTCTTATGCATAGATAATTTATCCCAAGACATCAAGTGTATACCTTTTCTATGTGATCCTGAGTGACCCCACAAAAAAGAATTCATCATTTTCTCAATTTCATCACACAACGACGAAGAAAGAGTAAATAGGCTCATAAAATATGTTGGGATTGATTGAATGACTTAAAGACATTTAATATATGAGTCACACCTCTTAAAATGATCAAGACTTTTAAATGGTACTAACATCAAATCTCTATCCAAATTAAAATCTTAAAGACATTTAATATATGAGTCACACCTCTTAAATACTATTCATATAGTTTATTCGTAATCTGATTTTGATGTTGAAAAACAGGAATCAAATGCTGTCTAAAAAAAACGGAAAAGAACTTAGGAAAGGGTACTTTCATGATAAGCATATGTTAAATTGAAACATATTCTTAATGGTATAGTCAATAATATATGATTAAAAAGAGACGTGGTACGTACGTGTAGAAAATGACATGTACATTGTATGTCCTTTTATTCTTATAATAATTCAATATCTTGCATGCATTAGTGTGAGAGCCCCTCCCTTGCTTTGTGAACTCTATTACACGAGTCCCTTAATTTGGAGATGTTTCTTGTAGTATAATTAATTAACAGGATTTCAACACGTGGAGCATTTTCAACCACAAGATTTTGATAGTGATAGTCGGCAAGGAAACTGTTTTTAAGCGTGGAGGACAAAACTTTGAGCTTGAAAATGAAAGCCAAAGTTTGAAGATAGTGTTAAGCAGCCATCAGAAACGGTTATAGACAAATTATGAGCATCAATAGATACACAAATATTGGACAAGACAGTAACATTGATACTTACACATACATATGGATGGCAAATTGAAAAAAAAATTAATCTGATCATCAGATACTTAAGAGTGGGGTTGGGTTGGTTTGATTTTGGCCAAATTTGTGTTAAATTTCATTGGCCAACCCATTTGGGATTGGCCTAGTAGTTGGTTTGAGATTTTAGAATGTACTTCTCTCAAGGTCTCATGTTCGATTCCTCTGGTGCCAATCTTGATGGGCTAAGTCCATACCGAGCTTTGTTCTATCTTTAATGGGGCCTTCGCAAGTGGACGGTGAGATTGATGTCTTCGGATTAGTCGATTCTTGAATCGAATACTCAGTTTTCAATTTTTTTATTGCTTTGAGTTAGGTAAAAACCTGCACTTTTTGTGTCAAACCCGATTTTTTTATTAGAAAGTGATCGTACCTGATCAGAAGATGAATGTCGGTGCTCTTTAATGCCATGGTTGAAGGTGGTGGAATGCGTCAGTTTGTGCATTATATTGGATCACTCCTATAAGGTAGCTGAAAATCCATTAAAGATATAGGAAATAAAAAAAAAAGTAAATGTTAACTTGTGCCCTTAGAGTACATTTTAAAGAATTTAAAGTGGAAATTTTATCCGGGAAATTGTGCTAATTTATTCTTTAAGAGATTGAAATTTAATGTTTTGTAATAGATATTTACTATTTATGGAATCCTTAACATGTGCCTTAAGGGCACAATTAGCAGGTGCGGTTATGCACCCTGCATAAATCCCAGCCCATTATGGCAAAACCATTTTGCAGTGGAAATGGTTTCTGTGAGTTGGACTCCAAAACCATTTTGCTGTGAAAATGGTTTCTGTGAGTTGTACTCCAAAACCATAAGATGTGCTTAATGGTTTTCTTTGATCCAGCATGGTGCAATTGAAAACAGAACCGTCGGAAATCAGTACTCTATAAAGGTACGATGAGCTTTGCCGGTGAAATTGGAAACAGAACCGTCGGAAAACAGAATCGGAGGAGTTGGAAACAGAATCGGAGGAGTTGGAAAACAAAATCGGAGGAGTTGGAAACAGAATTGGAGGAGCTGGAAATAGAATCGTCGGAGGTGAAGAGATGAGAGGGGCGGTGAGGTTGAGATTTTCGGAGAAGAAACACAAATCGGAGGAGTTGCATGATCCGCCACGGACGGTGACTATGATGGCGAATCGAACAACGAAGATGAGATCCAACATGATGTTGTTGTCTGATTCTTTGGAGAAGAGATGTGCGATCAAATCTGATGGTTGTGAAGTGTTTATGCAGAGTACATAAGGAAATGGCTTATGCATAATAACTTTGCCCCAAATTAGCATAAGAAAATATGAATTTCAATTTACACTAACTAAAAGAAGAACTTGAATTATCGTTGAAAATTGGATAGAGAGAAAATCGTAGTATAATTAGGAATTTGATCATAAGTTAAATAGCTTTATCTATTATTAATTTGATAGACAGTTTGTACTTTTTATTGCCACGGTAGATGATTGTATTTTTCTATAGATAGATAATTTGTACTTGAGTTGTGGAAATTGCTTAAAAATAAATAGCCTTATCTATTGTAGCAGGATGCTGAGATTTTTACATGGATGGAAGAAAACAACAACCATACGTGTGTAATAATATTGTTTGATTTCTTGAGACAAATTCATGCATATCTAAAATAATTAACAAACAACTTACACATGCAGTAAGAAACTATCAAAATTAATTAACCAACATTTTTTTAGGGAATTAATTAACCAACACAGTGTAGTATAAGTGGTAGATATTTCCTCTAAAAAAAAGGTGATATATATATATATATATATATACTATTTGATATGGAGTATAAGCCCGTGTTTTCAGGTTAACTGCAGAAACACATGGGTGTCCAAGTCAAGTTCAATGTATAGTTGATTTTTGGGGTGAAAATTTGATGCTTTATCCTGTTTTTTATTTTATTTTTTGAAGGATATCAAGTTATTTTTGGGTCAAGTAGTCTAATAACTACAACTCATATTTTAAACATGGAGAATTGAGGTGTTCAGAGTTCGAACCCCGACTCCTGCATATAATATACAATATCGATATCAACTGAATTAAGTTTATGGGATTACATTTTAAAAGAGGTGCAACACAAAAACTTCTCATAAGACTAGTAAAAAAAATATTATCCATCTTTATTTACTATATTACTTTTTTAATATATATATATTTTTAGTGCAAGAAAATGTTTTCATATATTTCTAAAAAAAAGAGGTTTCATATACATGCATATAATAATTGTCCAAGTGTCTTGTTCAACAAATGTTACTCTATGAAGCACCATAGGCTGCACTTATGGTACGATTCTATAATAATTACTGATGGAGTACAACTTATAAATAGAATAGTACGGTTGATCTCCTTGAATGTTTCTATTTTTTTATGGAAGATTTCAACAAATATTTAGTTTATTTTCATATTCATTCATTGGGCTTGGCTTTGCGTGTTGGTATTCAAGTGTAAATGATATTCTCATATTGATTGTTAATGACTTTACTCTTATATATATATATATATATATATAGAGCTCTTTCTTATGTGAGAGTTAGTGGAGTAATTATAAACCCTTAGATTAAAATAGATGGTTAAGATCAAAATACCCCACCAAAATCCTCATATGACTCTCTTACGTACTCTACTCTTATGTTCATCTTTGTCAAGAAGAAACATGGTTTTGGATGACGGTGCGATGTTATCCTCTTCTGGTCTTGAAACATTGACTCGTTATTGTATTCGACATTCTCTTAGACTCCAAAGCTGCTACTTGTGTTCTCAATCGTCAAGATGACAAAAGACATTCCGATGATTGATTATGTAAAGGTGAATCTTGTAGGATTACAAAGTGTAGTTGGATGCAAGAACAAACAACCAGATGATTGATGTTTAAATTGACATCACTAGTGATTTAGAGTTAAGGTGGAAAATTGTTGTGTGTGACTCAAAATTGTTTTGGGAGCATTCTATTGAAAATGTGAGGCATTTTTACTCCTAAGCCGCTACTTATGTTCTCAAGAAAGCTGAAATGCGAGGTGATTTTCTTGTTTGACAAGTCTGACGGCTTGCAAGACTATTTCTTGAAGCGCATGACGAACAATGCAATTTATTCACCTGTTTGGTGTTCTTGCTCGACAAGTCTGATGGACATCAATGTAGTTTCTTGAAGTGCAAGGTAAGCAAAATGTTGCCTATATATATATATATATATATATATATATATATATATATATATATATATATATATATATATACACACACACACACACACACAAGACGTTGGTTTTCCTTTCTAGCATGATGCGGGAGTGAAGAAAATTATGATTTATCAAAATAGGCAATTCTTAAGTAGTCAAAGGATAATAATGAAGTGATTTTGTGGTAGAATCTTGGGTTGAAAAATATTTTAAATATTTAGGACAGTTAAACATTTTAAAGGGAATATACCAAGTAAAATATTGAAATTAGGGATTATTGATAAGGCTAACTGATGGGCGAATTGATAAGTGCACCAAATCATAATAAGTAATAAAGTAGTAAGTTATCGTCTCCATATGGATTGTCATTCAACGAAGCAGTTAACATAATTTATTTGTTTATGAAGCAAATTAAAGAGAAATAAGGTTTTGGTTTGCAAGTTTTGATTTATCTTGCACAATGCAAGATTAGGTTTGTTTGGTTCAGAAGATTAACGATGATTAGAGTTTCCTTGAATCCCTCTACATTCTTTGTTGAAATTAATTCAAGTTACTATTAGTTATGACCTAGCCTTGACAAAAGAAAGTTCTGATCATGACCCAATAATGTAACGGTTGGAATTTGTGTCTAGACAAGAGAAATACTTTTGACTTCCTGTAAAGATGGATCATAACCCTAACAATCATGCTCCTAACAATCATACTCATATTCAGTTAAAAGATTTAATTAGAAAATAAGCAATTTACTTATGTTTTTTTTCAGGTGGATGATAGTAAGTCATATACCTTAACCTAGAGATCAAATCGACCGCTAGTTGAAAAACATATACAAATTAAATTAGGCTGCATGAATCATAAAATAAATAGAAACTTTTATTAATTGAATCAACAAATAAGTAGATGTTTATCGTGGAACCCTAATCAATAGAGGTTTAGTTACACATGGTAACAAACATCATTACAAAAGAAAAGAATAATATACCCCAGAGAACAAGAGAAGGAGAAAGCACTGCCTTGAATTTTCGGATGTTTGACCTTGCTTTGTACCGCCAACTTTATGAATGATTTAAAATATGTGTGCAAAAGTTTCTATTTATAGGCATCATTACTTCTAGGTTAAGAGATGAAAACTAGCTTTTTACTCTGATTCAGCTTAAAAAAAAGGTTGAAAATGGATTTTTCCCGCTCAGAAGTGCATGTCCTAGGGCACATGAGACATTCCCCAGATTTGTCCAAAGCGGGTGGGAAAACATCCAGGATACGAATGCTATAGTTTTTCCTCCTTTTTCAAGCGTTCTTTCGTCTTGAAATGCCTTGGAATTTGGGATGAATTTCCCCAACTTGTATTGCCTTTAAAAAGCTTATAAGAATCATTGATTTTCATTCTTCATATCCCTTGATCCTTTATATGGTGTCTTGCTTTACCGATTTACATGATTTTTCAATAAAAAAGCTTAAAATACATATGGAGTTGCATGATTAGGAAATAAATTGAATTTCAAAGACTTGAATGAAAACAATACAAAATGTTCCTCAAACCATCGACATCTCCTCTAAATGACCTCTTATTTGTCTTCAATTGCAAAGAATATAACTAAAAACATAGCCTAAAACATCATATGATGCTCCATCATGACTAATATCTTATAACACTTGTTTCTCTTTATAAGAAATTAATTAATGGTTGGAGAGTTGATATCTTCCACATTTATCAATTTGGATTGAATTGGTTAAACAAATATCATGATTTTTGTATTTCTTCTTTTTTATCTTATTTTTATTGTCCCTGATTTATTTGACTTTTTGATTATTGATTGCTATTAATATTATTGTTAAACATGTTTTTGTTCTTTATAAATATATTAAATTTTTGTTTTAATCCCCCAAAATTTTGTTAGACTCTTAGTCTCTCAAAAGTTTTCCATCACTACTTTTGGTCCCTACATTATAGTCAACTCATGTCTAATATTCATACTTTTTAGTGAAATTTTCCATAATTATGTAGATTATTTTGAAAATCGTTCTAAAAAGATATGAGATTTTTTTTAACAAAACACAAATTAAATATAAATTTTTAAGCATGAAAAACATAATAATTCATAGTTAATTCATTTCTAGTTAAAAAATTCAAAAAATTGTGAGAGAGATTGTCATAATATTCTACCCATTTCTAGAAAATTTTGGTAAAAACTATGTATGTTATACATCATGAGTTGAGTAAAAAGTAAGGACCAAAAGTGGTGATGAAAAACTTTTGGGGGATTAAAAGTTTAATTTTTTTTAGGAAGATTTAAACAAAATGTCAGTATATTTATAGGGATCGAAAACATATATAACCCTTAATAAGATAGAAATTATGTATTGAAAATTATGCCAATTTATTTCTCAAAATTTTGAAAGTATTGTTTTTCCAATAAATACTTAATATTTGTGAAATCCTTAAAAAAAATGTTAGTATGGCCCTAATTTTATTCCATAAATGATAGTGTTGATGTGAGTTTAATAGAATTCACAACAAACATGCATGAACTATGGAAATTGAGATGTTAATACTAATCGGGCGGCTATGATGCAGGTCCCACTAGCACCGCCAGTATCTTAGCGTGAAATACATAGCCAGGTAGTACTTTTAACCAAAACAAAATTGTCTCTATTCTCTATACCTTAGTTTCACTTTCCTTCATATTAGAATGAAAGTGATGGGTCATTGAAAGGTGCTGCAAAAACTGCAGAAAACTCCTTGTATGATAAAATGGGCAGTATGTGAGATATTATTACACTCAAACTTTGGGTTGATTAAAAAGTGAGGTTGACAGAAGAAAGAGCCATGCATGGCAATACCACCAGAATCATGATTGGAACTCACTGTTTCCATGCAAATATAGCGTCATAATTCTTTATTTCATATATTACTTCAATTATATCTTTTGAGTACTTGTTGGGCAGACACAATGATGGATTTCAGCGGTTTTCACTCTTTTCTTTTGGATAAAGAGGGAATGAACTTACCAAATGTGTCATAAAGAAAAAAAAAGCTTAAATCCAAAATGTGCATGGGATGAATATGTTTGGTGAGGAGGAAATGATAAAAAAATATATACGATAATAGCTATTAATAAGGTAGTTGAATATATTTGATTCAAAATTTGTATCATTTTTCGCATACTGCACTTTCAATTCTCAATACTTCTCTTTTTCCTCAAGTCACAACATATGCGCTAATTAGTTTGCGCTGAAAGGTGAGAAGAATGGGTGATATTCTGTTGATAGCGGTTATCGAATTTACTTAAGACGTTTGGATCATTGGAACTCGATATAGAACATCAAAGCTCCCTCGTAGGTCCAAAATCTTGTTTGGATGAATCTTTTCCTACACGAGCGCGCCTTGTTAGTAGAGGAGTTACTTGCCCCACTGAGTGTGTTATTTGTTGTTCTCTCCATTATGTTAGGCGAAGCAATGGGTATTTCTCAAGCGTTGCAGTGGGTCGCTGAGTTGGGTTTTGATGGTATCGATTTCTCGCTTGGTTCTAAAATAACAGTAGATTCTTTCAACGGTGGAAGCAAACACAATACTTAGTTTGGCAGTACAATTCAGCATTGTAGGCAAGTTTTTAGCAATTCTTTTCACAACTCCACGGTTGAGTTTAGTCGGCAACAAACAAATGAGATTGATCATCAAATATCAGCCTCATTAAACGCTATTTGATGATCAATGACTTTTTAGCAATTTTTTTTTTATGATCGATGACTTATTATATGAATTTCTTAAAAAAAAAAATAGATAATTTACATTTGAATCCTTTTTATTTATATTAAATTTGCTACGGATGAGTATGTGGACAGATTGACTTGTTAATTAATGGTGGGTTGGAACTTTAAATTTGCCTACAATATTTGAAGGTTAAATCGATTTATTTATTTTTTGAGTATGTTTGATGTGTTTATTGATACTATTATAGATGAGAATGCATGTTTTGTGCAACGAAGAAGCTAGCAATGCTCTAAGATGGTCCCAAATGACAAATACAGCAGACCAAGATCGGTTTCCCCTCATATATAGACAAACTTGCCATCACAATTCACAAATAACTACCCAAATCACTTTGAACCCCACATCTATTATATTGATTGTGAACTCTCTAGCGAACTGTCAATTCATACTTATTTTTTCTACAAAATATTGGTAAATAGCTTTTCATACTTATGCATCATTTTATTTTATTATACGAGGAAAGTAATTGTTTTCCCAAAAGCTAGCTTAAAGGATGAGAAGACTCAAACATATTTATACATTTAATAACAGTCCGAGAACATGAGCGATGCGAGATTAACAACAAACCACACACAACTTCAAAACTAACTTTAACATCCACCTTCACGTCTGGCGTGGGCCTGAGTCCAATTATCATATCACAATCTTTAACCCGGCTCTGATACTAAGTTAAATACTTAACAGTCCGGAAACCTGAGTGATGTGGGACTAACAACAAACCACAAACAACTTATACCAACTTCAACAATAATAAAGAGTGTATTTAAAGCTATGGTTTATGCTTCAGAGACTCCATGGGTTATTTTCTGCTTGGCTTGTCTAATTATGAGTTTCTTAGAGTCACTCCATCTGAGGCGGAAGCTACTGGACTTCTTGAAGCAGTTAAACTGGCTATTGCTCGAGGCATGCAACCTGTTATCTTCGAATCTGATTGCAAAATTGTGGTGGATGCTGTGAACTCTAGTGTCAACCCTCACAATGAACTTGGTGACATTATTTTTTATTGTAAACAACTTTTGTCTTTGCACGCCAACTTTTCTGTGCGTTTTGTTAGGAGGCAAGCAAATAAGGTAACTCATAACATAGCTAAAGCTTCCTTATCCCACCCTAGCCCCATATTTTCTCTGATGTACCGTCTAGTTTGACCACTTTATTATTGAATGATATGAATTAATTTTGATGTTGCTAAAAAAAAAGAGTGTATTTAAAGCATTGATTAAGGAAACAGAATAAAAAAAAAAATATTAGGTAAGGAAATGGTGAAAAGTGATTAATTTAACTTTGTAAAGTTTAAAATTGTAATTTTCAATGTAAAGCTATTTATTGACTTCTTTAACAAATGTCATAAGGACATTTTTCAGCATGACCCTATTATATATGTTCATTTAAATTTTTCAGATATTTTTTTAAAATAATTGTTATTTTAGAAATAATATGAGTCCTTATTCATGCCTACAATTATAAGCTCAATCATGACCACCATTTAAAGAAGAAAAAAAACAAGGTATCTAGCACATGATTGGACAAACTGATCTATTGATGTTTGATTATTTAGAAATATGGAATCCTAAGCCAAACAAAAATTCATTTAATAACTGTAATTTAGGTTCAAATTAAAAGACGTGAAAATATCTAATATGGAATTAATAAACGACTACTTTAGTCTCTCAAATCAATATGTAGCAAAATAAAGAAGTTTGCTATAATGGTAGATCTCTTAAATTTTAATTGTTTTAGTATATTTGCCTAAAAACAATTGTTATGGCATAATAGCTAGGGTATATATATTTGGAGGGGAGTGAGGGCACCCTTAGCAGAAGCACAGTAATAATGTGGACCTTGAAATGCAGAGGTGAAAGAGACATCCACCATTCATGTGATTCAAGGGTCATTTTAATTTGATGACTTTGTTATCAAGGTGTGGATCCACCAAAGAACTGTTATCAGGGTAAAACAATGTCCTATCATAAATAATTCAAAACAACTTTAAATATATAAAAATAAATAAAAAAATTGGACACACATAAACAAATAAAAACAAGTATTTAACAAAAAAAAAATGTAAAAACAGAAAATAATGATATGACAAAATTATTTCTTTTTTATTTTATTCGTTTGTGTTTGTTTAAATAAATTTTATTTGAAATTGTACACTTGTAAGAATTGTTCATAAGTTATAACCACGGCCGTCCCTGAAAATTCGGAGGCTCGGCTCTGGGAATGAAAAGAGGCCAGTGATAAAATCAAAACGTATTTTTTTTAAAAGAGCAATGTTCTATTTATATTTTTTAAAAGATAAATACAAGTGCCGTATATATGCGGTACACCCAGAGGTGAAAATGACTACCGTATACATGAGGAACCCCCACCTAACACCAAAATCAAGAGAAACTAATTCTAATAATCCTAAAAGGCTAAAACAAGAGGACAGAAAATGAAACCTGCACAAAACCACCAAAAGCCATGCGCGCACAAAGCTGGCAGCACAACAACCAAGCGGTCACAACAACAACAAAAAATCCACAAAGCTGGCAGTACAGAAGCCAAGCAGTCACAGCAACAACAAAAAAATCGTAGCCCTGTTTAAATTAAAAATGAAGTCCGTAAACATAATAAATAAATAATATAAAACGAGTTTAGGCGAATACCTTCAAAACGAGTCTTCATTCACACCAAAACGAGACTTCCTACGCGCATTTACTGAAGCAAATTCATCAACCAACTCTTCGTATTGTATATTTCGCAACATATGATTCTCAATTGCTATCATTGCTAAGCCATTAAGTCTTTCTTGTAGCATGATAGACCGCATGTAAGACTTCAACAACTTCAACTTTGAAAAACTTCTTTCTACGGAGGCATCTGTCACGGGAATAGTCAATAAAATTCTATATGCAACAATTGTATTAGAAAAATAACTTATGCCTTTCAAAAATCTTAAATCTGAATAGGTCCCATTTTTTCTTCAGGCATGATATCTTTTAGTGACCTTAACTCCACATATAGCTCTCTCCCATCAATATCAGATTCCTCATTATGTTTCAATGCTTGTTCAAATTTACCACAACAAGACTCCAAAGTCGCATTATCCAATGATTTTAACTTGTCAGAAGTAAACAAAAAACCAGAAACAACTTCATATTGTTGGAGTTGTTCAAATATCTTAGTAAGAGATACAATAGCTTGATCAACAAGGCAAAGAAAGTAATTAACTCTAAAAGATTCTTCTTCAGATTGCTCAACTGACGGGGTATTCAAATCCTCATCAAACTGCCTTTTTCTTCGAATTATGCGCCTATTCAATTCAATGGAAACTTCTGTAGCATCATCCAAGGTCTTCTTAAAACCATTTTTTCTATATTCCTTAAAAAAAGAAATTAATTCTTTTATTTTTGACATAGCAACATCAATAAGCATATCATTTGACTGTAAGAGCTTGCTATCCAAATTAATTGCAGATAATATGTCAAACCATATAATTATAGATACTATAAACTCAAAATCACCAAGTTCATGTGTTGCTAAAGATTTAGCTTCACTTCTTTGATGTAGTACTAACATTTTCATATGCTCAGATGATATAGTTATTTGTATAAGATACAAATTGTATCCTTGACTTAGCTCCAATGATTCTATCTACCATTATTGACAAAAATAAAATAACACGATATATATATATATATATATATATATATATATATATATATATATATATATATATATATATATAATTAGCAAAATATAGTAGTGTCCTCGTTTGAACAAAGATATGGTACTTCAGGACAAATTCAAATTCATCATTTTCTTGAGACATGACATGATCTTTGTTCATGTCAAATGACATCGCAATGATTCTAATACATAATAAACTAGATTTATCCATATCAAACTATTTGAATACATTTTCTATAAAAAATTCTTAATGCATAAAATATCATTAAATAATAAATATGCAAATTCAAACTAACTTTGTGCATCCAACGTACTTCATTTCAAACCTTTTTATAACCATCAGACTATAAAAACTCTTTAAGAGTTCTTATGATATATATACTATTATTATAAAGTCGATTATAACAAATTCATTTTCAAATCTTTAAACTAGACTAAAGATGACATCTATTCTACTCGCTAACACTAATAGTAGTAGTATTCTTCTTTTGTAATACTTTGGTAGGAGAAGGATAATGCAGACCATTCATCATTTATTTCACTTTAGCATAATAAAGAAATAACTATTATTGTGAATATATTCTATCAAAACCTTTGGGAATATAAGGCACTGGATCACAAACTTCCACAAGTAGTATAAAGTGGTAAGCAACACACCTCAATACCTCTATATCCCTTAAATTAAAGATAAATGGCATATCCCGGAAATCTAGTGAAAAATTGACCCTTTTTTTAATGAGATCATAACTCATTATGTGAAGGGGAATCCCCCCTGGGTAATGGGCCATACATTCCCTCTGCTTAATACCAATGGATGGAATTTGGGAACCTTATCCTTTGATTTAAATCTAGGCAGGCAGAGATATATTAACCTTTCTGTTATTTCAACTTGACTAATTCTTGTACACCACTTGACTTATCATCATTGTAGTGACATGATTTCATCTTTGACACAACTAGTAACGTCCTGATAAAATTCTATAGGGTTTTGTTTGTGAGTTTGGAGGAAAATGAAGGAAAGGAGTTTGGAAAAAAAGGAAGGAACAATAGATCACAATGAGAGAGGGAGGCTATTAGGAGTAATTTTTCTTCATAATATAAATTCGTCCTTATTTGAGAAACTCAAAAATTATATTGGAGAAGAGTTTTGAAAGGTTTTAGAGGGTTTACATGAATTCTTCAAAAAAAAAAAATTGGTCAAGTAGTTTAGTGGCTACAATTCACCTTATAAGATGAATAAGTGGGGTGTCTGGGGTTCGAACCCCGACACCTGCATATAACAATGCATTGTTCATGTCAACTGAGTTATGCTCACGAAGACGAATTCTTCAAATTTAATCGATGTAATTATAATATTCTTAAAATTAAAAATATATTAATCATAAGCATTAATTTATTATTCTCTAAAAAATTACTCTTTCAAAAAAATTAAAAGATTTTACCATATTTTTTTTATATATTTTCAACCCTCTAAAAGTTTCCATTCCTCCACTCTCCAAACTTGGAAATGCATCCTAAAAATTTGAGTCCGATAGAAAATCAAGGGCTTATAAAAGCCTTAAACAAGCAAGTACATCAAGATTGTATTAGTCATCAATAATCATACACTGTGCCAGCATTCCTTCCCTGACATCCCTTGAACAATATCAGAAAGTTTAGTACATCTCCCAGCAGTTGTTATATATGTATTTTGTTGCTCAAGGTTGTATAAGGAATAATCCTAAAACAGTGTATCAGTATATAAATTGTTGATTGTTGCTGCTACACCGTTATTTTCATATTTAAACCAATTCAAATTAAAATTATAAATCGATCTAAAACAATAAAAAATAATAGAAAATCAAATATTGTTAGTTGTGTTTAATGTGCTTTTGTGAAAACGGATCAAATCAAATTGAATTTTGAATTCTTTTTTCAAAATCAAACCGAATTGTATACATTTATTTAATACCTAATTTTTTAATAGTATGATATATTGATTTAAATCTATCATTTTTTATTTTATTTTATTTCAATAATATTTAGTAGTATAATTTAATAGTTTTTTATATTTACTATTTCATATGTTTCAAACATGATCTATTATTTTTGCTAAAAAAAAAAAAAACATGATCTATTATTTGTCATTCTGTAATGATATTTTTTTTTAGTATATTATATATCATAAATATGTTACTTTACATTGTCTTTATAAATTATAGTATTAATGTAACTTTTTTTGGTAGATAAATTATGATGTACCGTCTATATGCGGTACCATTTGTATATTCTTTCGTCCATACCTTGCGTCTTGTGGAGATGGCGTTTAATAATATTTGCTGATTCAAAAAAAATGTAACTTTTTCTGGTAGATAAATAAAATGACTAGTCATTTGGAAACTAACACATGTAAATAGAGGAGATGAGGTTTGAACCCTCGTCACAACTTTCAATCTAAAAAATTTTAATATAATTTTTCTACAATTGTAATTTAGATATCCAAAAAATTATTTTAGATTAAACTGTATTAAATCGGATCAGTTTAAATTATATTTTTTTAAAATGAGTCATCCAACCCTAACCAAACCATAAATAATTTATCTCTGCATTGAATGACCTTTTACCTGAAATGTTATCTCTGTTCAATGCATGACTTTGTTTTTTTTCTTTAAAAATATCTCATAGACTACAACAGTATCCTCCGTGTTTACCGCCCAACTTTCATGTATTCCATCAAACATTGGATTTTGATTGGTCAGCATGACCCTTTCATGAAGATTCATTTTGCTGTAAATAGCACTCTCTTTCTTTAAACGGTAATTTAGGGTAAAACTCAAGCTAAATGTCATATCCATATGAAACTTTTTGAAAATAAATCAAACCTGAAACTCTCAAAATATTATTTTGTCATGGAATATTAGTTGGTTAACCTACATAATTCACATTGTATATCATCATCAAATATTTCCTTTGTCTCAGAATAAGTGTCATATTAATATATAAAAATATTGACCATACATTTTGATCATGTGTCCATATTTTTAATTGTCTTTATGGGGTTGTTTTTACTAGAGAAATGTGAATTGACCAAGTCCATTGAATATTGTGTAAACTTCATCTTACATGCAATGGTCAAATATCAGCTCTTGTATAAAAAGCTTTGTACAATAGAGATGAAGTCTTAACTTTCCTAACTGAAAATGGATGCAAATAAGACTGAATCATCTCAACCTAACAAAACAAAGTAATGTTGCTATATATATACTAGTAGTTTTGCCAAAATCAGGGAATCCCACATCTAAGAAATTGAAGCCCAGACTTAGTCTGAGATTGATAAAAAAAAAGGTCTAAGACTGCGTTGCAGCCCCAACAATAAGGTTTTTCAGTGTCTATGCAAGGAGTTGGATCCTCTCTAGTGTTTTGCAAAAGTATCAAAGAGTTTCATTATGATAGGGATAAACATAAAAAGTAGAAATAATGCTAGCAGTGTCCATTCCCTCTCTCTAGTGTTTTGTTCATCTTGTCTAATCTCATTTGATTCAATATTAAACTTCACCTTTCGGTCTTTCGTTTGGTATTTGAGATCTGATGAAATAACAATATCAAACTTCACTTTCGGTCATTCATTTGATATTTAATTTGTTATAAAATTAAACAACGATGAGAGTAGATTAGAAAACGAATTTTAATAAAATAAAGTCTAAACTTGAGTTGAATAGGATTCAATCATTAGATTATTCCAATAATCTCAAGACTGGATAAATCTACTCACTTATTAAAAGTAAAGAGGCATGATAATAAAAGGCATAAAAATAAATGACTGGAACTGTAAAGTGCAGAATTATAAAGAACAGAAAAGTAAACAACAAGAAAATGTAAAGTGCTAGTATAGGAGGCCTATTTATAGCCTAAGACCTCAGGCAATGCATTGAATTTGATTTACAAGTCTTAAACTAGGAATTGCAAGAGTTTTGTAGTAGTCATTTCTGACTTCACAGAGTGCACGGTCGTGCACTTTCCAGACCTTCCAGATTCCAAGTTACTAACGCATGATCTCTTGTGATTTGTACGGACTGTGCATACTTCTCTTCCATTTTTCAATCCTTTACTCGCCAAAACACACGATAGTGCTTATTGGGGCGCACGGTCGTGCTCTTTTTCAACATTTGAAAATTCTTCCTTTTCTTGTTTATTTGGTCCTCAAAATAAAAACTAATGTTTTGAAGTAAAATAGCTCCAAAGTAAGACCAAAGATCCAAAAATATTATTAAATTGAAATGGCTTAAAACACCCTAAATTATGACTTATCATAAATAAACTATGTGAGTCTCGCCACTTTATGAAGATCTATTTTCAATATGTGGTGCCACATGGATTTCATTGATAACAGAGTGTTAGAAAAAGAGTGTTCATATCACTCTTCACCCAATAAGAGAATAAATGTTAAAAAGAAATGTTATGAACATTCTCTTTCTAACATGTTGACTGACATTCACTCTCTTATTTGATGAAATCTACGTCAGTCTCACCTTTTTACGTCGTATCCATTTCTAAAGTGTGATATTCACATGAGTTTCATCTAATAAGAAAGTGAGTTTTAGAGAGTGTTACAAATAGAGTGTCAATAACACTCTTCATGTGTTAAAATGAATGTTGCTAGCATCACTAAAAAAATAAGTATTTCATCCCACCACCAGGTTCCACCATCAATAGAAAATAAAATTGAATAATGATATTTGTACAACTATTTAGTGATAACTTTTGTGACAATCTTTTTTTTCTCGCTTCTTATTAATCAAAAAGAATAAAGAGATAAAATTGAAACGAGTAAAAACATAATGTCAGTATGAAAGAGATATATGTCGAAAAGTATCATAAAATAATCGTACAAATATAATTTATGAATAAAACTTTATTTAAAACATGTGTCTAATGAATCGAGGGATCTTAATCATCTCAACCGCAAGGTAAGAAATTTATTTTATCAAATGAAGAGAAATCCTAACCAGCTGCGAAGCCCGCAAAAAATTTATGCAGGGGCCAACTATGAAGATTTTTTATTTTTAAAACAAACATTAATTTAAGGATAAAATATATTTTTAATCCCATAAATTATAATTTTCTAGGTTTAGTCCTTAAAAAAATTATCCAATTTTTGTCTCAGTCTTTTAAAATTTTACAAAAAAAAAAAAAAAAAACTGTGGTTTTAGTCTTGAATTTGATCTTTAACAAAAAATTAAGGACTAAAATTAACAAATCTTAGGAACTTAACATAAAAATCACCATTTAAAAACGTTGGGCAAAATGCGTTTCGAGAACTCAATTTCATCACTAATTGTCTGTTTAAAATAGATTAATAATATCTTTTCAAATGTAAATAAATAGGTTATTTGCAAGAAACTCATTGTCCATTTAATTTATCTATGACTATTGTCTTGATAATTTTTATTGTTGAAAAAGATTTCTCTATTGTTGTTATTAAGACCGAAAGTATCAAACCAATACAAATAAATATATCAATCTTATAGTAATTTTTTTACTTTATTATTTATGCTAATTTTTGCAACTAAATTTATTTGGGGTAGCCGGATACAAGTACATACCGACCACTTTAAGAATAATATTTTTTTTTTGGGTAGCCAAGGCTACCCCTCCCATAAGATGGGCTACGCCTCTGATCCTAACCCTAACCCAACTATAATTGAGGCCACATAATTACAATTTGACTTAATGTAAGGAATATGATTTCCCAAATGGTTGTATTAATCATACCTCCATCGAGTCTAGTGGTGCATTTGTTTACTGCTCCTTCAACATGTTAAGTGGCACATGAATATGACCTTACACCTTTCTGGTTCTGTCTGTATCTTGTAAATGCAATTGCAATTGCTAGTACCTACAGTACACCTTATAACAAACTCAATTAATTGGTCTCTAAACTTTATAAACATCAATTTCAATAGCTCGGAATCCATATGCAATTTGAACATAAAAGCATCCCTTCAAATAAGCTTCCATGCTCCCCACTAACTTCATTTGCATTCCAATGTCATTTTTTAAGGTCTCAAAGATTATGACTTCGAATATAAAGCAAAAATTGGGGTTAAAAAATAGCCTTGGAAAATTTTCCATCAAAATGTAGTGCATATATATTATATGTCATGATATATTAATCAGCATTGAGGTGCTGCAGGTTCTAGCTAGTGTTCCATGGTTCTGTCCTTATATGTGTAAGGTACTCTACTCAATCATAAACAAAAGGGTTAATTAAGTAAATTGTCTCTATAAATATTAGAAATTATTTTTATGTAATGAAAAAAATAATTGCACTTTCCAAATTATCTTTTATTTTTTTATTAATTCTTATTAGGAATTGCTTCATTGAAGTTACTTTGAAACTAATTGTATTAAATAAGGTGAGATCGGTTAGATTTTCTTGGTTTGGATTTTGGATATAAAGCTGTTTCTTTTTTCTTCATTTAGATTGGAACTGTTTGATGGAAAAAAATGTTCCATTAGTTTAGAACAAAATTGTTGATTGGATTTGCGGTTAATGCCTTTTTCAATTGGTTTGGCTTAGATATGAGATTAAGAAGATTTGACTTGGTATGGTTTGTATGAGTGATTTTTATTGTTGAGGATGAAGATTGATTTTGGTTTAATTTTAATTTTAATTTCAATTTTCTAATTTCTTTTAATTTTTAATTTGAATTAATTTCCATGTGTGCGCACAGTTTGAAAATATTTTAAATAAAAAAATATCCACATAATCAGGTCAAAATTAAGGAGGATCACAGTTTTGCAACGGGGTGAAAGTTTGAGGTTAAAAGTGTGATTTTCAAACTACAGTGACCATGCTGGCTAGTTTTGGAAACTTGAAGGGGAGCAAAAGTACATTTTAACCAAAGAGGATTGTAAATGGAAATGATCCTAACTCTATTTTTTTTTAAGAAGGATCCTAACTCTATTTATTTAGCAATCAACAATGCACACTTTTCCATTCCAAAAAAAAATAAAATCGCACACTATCTTCTCTTATTTCAATCAATGTTTTATTTTAGTAGTTTAGTGATTATAAATTTGTCTCTTTTAAGGTTGAATAAGTGAGGGTGTTCATAATTTAAACGTCGATCCTTCATATATTATGCAATGTCCTTATCAGTTGAGTTAAACTCGATGAACTATTTTAACCGATTCCTTAGATAAAATAAATAAATTAAAAGGATCTCGTATATCTTAAGTGTTTTTGTTGCAGCCATTTCCTAATTTATATACGTGCTTATATTTTTTTTTTATACATAACATATCCCATATTTTTTATTTAATTTACACACGTGTCTGTATTTTTGATCATATATTATAACGAGGTCTTATTTTTATTTTTTTTGGTAGAAATTGAATTAATTACCGATACATAAGAGGATTACAAGAAGTCTTGCAATCAACAAAAAGCAAAGAGATCTCTGTGAGCTTAGCTCAGCTGGTAGAGATATCGTATAGGGATCGGGAGTTCGAATCCCGATCATCCCACTTCTTCAGAATTAAATTGTGTAAGTTATAACCACTAAACTACTTGACAAAAAAAAAACAAAGTGTATAGTAAAGAACTACTAGTAGAATATTATAAAGTAAGTAAAGTATACGAAACCCTATGGCCTAAAGAAGTAATAAAATGAGCACACTTATTAGCGTCTTGATTGATAAGTTGAACTATTGGCTCTTGAATGGCACATGTGTTGTTCGGACACAAGTTAAGGAGCCAAAAAAATTGAAAGACAAATTTTGTATTGAAAAAATAAATTTTAATGTTTTAAGATATTGAATGGACAATTTTAAAAAAAATACTTCTATATTTAGGCTGTGTGTGGTAAAAAAAAAATAGTGGATAGCTTATAAGCTATTTTATAGTGGATGAGTTTATAGAAAATAATTTATAAGTTAGAATTTGTAATGTTTAGTAAAATTAGCGGTTGAAGTTGTTTATAAATTTAAAATGACATAAAATAGTGTATTTAATTAATATTTATATTTCCAATTAAGATTAAGTTATAAGTTTCTTGAATTAGCTTATCACAAACTACTATAAACTCATACAAATAAGCTATAAACTCGTGTAAAAATAACATTTATCAGAGATGTCGTTTTTAATCACACGAGCTTATAAGCTATGTCATAACCTTGAATTTATGTCTTACCAAACAAAGCCTTAGTGATTGTTTGGGACTGTATTAGTAGGCTTGTAGACTTACATTTTTTCAAAGCAAGAAATACTATCTTCTTATTTTCACATTAAAAGTTTTTTGGACGTGCGCCCACGGCGAAAGGAATTGGAAACAAACACGTTAGTAGTTTATTAACGTGTACTCTTAAGATATAAGTTAGTATAATGCCTTCGAGGTGGTATAGTAAGTGTTTATATCATATGATTACTTATAAGTGTCTAGTTAAATTGTTTATCTTTATTAACAATAATTAGAGAAATGCTAGGCTCACACCCACTAACACTCTCTTTTAACACACCCAATAAAAATTAACTATGTATCCCATTTTTTTAATTCAATTTACCTGTAACCTGCTCATCCTATTTCTAAAGGTTTGATTTTTTTTTGAGAGAGAAAGAGAAAAAAGAAAAAGAAGAGAGAGAAGAGTGTTGAGAAACAACATGCATCTGAATCAAGTCTTCAATAGGATGAAATTTCAATGGAATTTCCTTGCTTATGAAACAAAGCTTGAATTTGTTCACTCTCTTCTCCCATTCTCCAAAACTGCACTAATCTCTCTGCCTTCTTCTCAGAATTTACGACACTTCTACTCCCACTGTCAAACATCTATTTTCTTTCCCAGGACAACAAATTGGAATTTCTCAATTTGAAAAACCCCAAATCTTCCATGTGAATGTCTATCTTCAAATTAAATATCCTTGGTGAGAAAATTAGCCCAGACTTATAATCTTCCCCCAATTTACGATGCACATACCGATTATGGTTTCACCAACTATCTTCTTTTTCTTTTTTCTCTTTTTCTCCAAAAAGAAAAAAGAAAAATCAAACCTTTAGAAACAGGATGAGCAGGTTACAAGTAAATTGAATTAAAAAAAAAAATGGGACACATGGCTAATTATTATTGGGTGTGTTAAAAGAGAGTGTAAGTGGGTGTGACTCTAGCATTTCTCTAATAATTGAAAGAGTTTTACTTTTCCCACCTTACGTCTTTCCTCACGCGCCCTATTTTTTTCCTTCCAATTTTACCCCTGGTTCGGATTTCGTTTTCCGGATTGTATTGTTAGAATTTTGCAGATGTTTCCGTATTTGAAAATCTGGAATAATGTTTTACCAGAACTTTTGCAATTTTAAGCTTTACAATTCGTAAAATAAAATGCGAATAAGATAAAAAAAAACATAAATAAAAAGACACAAATATAAAAACAACTCATTTTTTTAATATATGAACAATACATTAAAATAATTTTCAAGCTTTTTAAGCTTATTACATAAGATCCTAAATCTATTTCTAATCTCCTAAGAGCCTAATTCTAATCTCCTAAGATCCTAACCACTGCTATGTGATAGGACATAGCAGTAGGTTCCCTATAGGAGGAAAACCGGAGGAGGAGGGAAGAGGAGAGCGGGAAGAAGAAAACAATGCCCCTCAGGGAGGTGGGGGTGCTCAAACTTACGCCCAAACAGGTCAAGCTAAGAACCACACTGACCCACATGACCCTCAGATGAACTGCACTTCGTTGCAACGCGGTTCCATCATCATTAACCGTTCATACAAACCCTGAAAGTTTTCAACGAGGCCCTTATCTATGAAAGACCTACGATGGAAAACCATGGTTGTAGAAGGAAGAAGAGGATGAGAGTGTGGGAGAGGATGGTGGGGTTTAGAAGGCTATTTATAGGGAGGGGTGAGTCAAAAACGGTTGGGAGGCCATAAATGCAGTCAAAAAACATGGTAAAATGCATTTTTTGACCTGACCACCGACAAAAACGTGTGATGCAGACCACCAGCCATGACTAATGCATTCCGGAATATAAAATCCGGAATGCAAATCAATTTTCCGAAATATATTTTCCGAATTAATGCGATAATGGTGAACGAGGGAAAAGTTGGCACTTCCTGTAGGGTTAAGGACAATCCGGAATGGAAAATCCGAAAAGCTTCAGCATTGGATTCTTTTGAAAGAGAGCCATTAATGTGTGTTTGGACGGTTACAACCACTAACAGCTTTTCATTCTTCACTTCACCTCTTTTCTTCCATTTTCTTCAAATGTTTTTAGTTTTTTAGGGGTGTCGGTGGTGTCATGGTCATTGTTGACCGTTCATATGAACCCTTCAATAGCATTGCAGCCTGTGTGGGGTTCATATAACGGTCAACAGAGACTCTTGACATCAAAGAAAGACACAAAAAACCACATAACATCTGGTCCGGATTTAATTTTCCGGAAATCACTAACAATCTGGTCTGTATTATATAATCCGAACCAGGGGTATTTTTGGAAATTTTGCAGGGCGCGCGAGAAACCACCAGGATGGAAAGGTAATAGTCTAATTAAAATGTTTATTCCAATACACCAAATTGCACTTGCATGGAAAATATACAAGAAACCAGCATCCCTTTTTCTTTTTTTAAGGAGGAAACCAACAGCAGTTCATGGCTGGAATAGGTTCTATTGATGGAATTTTTTCCAGTTTGGATCGTGACTATTGATGACTTGTTCCACAACAAATCGAAAGGAAAATTTTATTTTATACCCTAATATTTGTACCTCACCCATACAAATTATTGATAATTCCAAACTTGTTATTTTTTGTCATTTAACTTTTTTATTCCTTAATTTTTTTTCACCCTCAATTTCAACATTTCTTAGTTCAACATAAGTTCATCCCTATATGATATTCCAATATTTCTATGAAATTTTCGAAAAACTTACATCTTTAGGTCGAGTTAAAATTTCGAAAAACTATCCAAAACGTTTTTAGGATGTCTCTTTTTTTTTTCTTTCAAAAAAGTCATATTTATTTTTCCGAAGTTGAATCCGGAAATGATTTGACAATCTTTTCCGATGCAATAATAATGAGATGCTTTGAGTTTACCAGTTTATACCTAAATGCTTCACATCCAACCTTGCCATAAGGCAACACATTACTCCAACAATACTACAAGTATTCTTTGACAGTCCTTTATTATTTTTTTTATTTTTTTTGTCAAGTAGGCTAGTTAGGGGTGTTCGCATCCAATCCAATCCAATGCAAACCGCAGCAACCGAACCGAAAAACCGAAAACCGAAAAAAAACCGCAATTTTAAATGGATTGGATTGGTTTTCGGTTCACATGGTATAAACCGATCCAATCCAATCCAAACCGAACTTATACTTGTATATATGAATTTCTTGTAAATGTAATCCTTAACTACTATTATTCTGTAACGTTTCTATTCTCTATGACTTTCTCTTTGTATTGACTTTTTTCAAATTTTTAACAAATATTATTAATTGTATTAATTCTCTTCCTTGATTAAGGAGTATACATTCAATGATCACTTCTACCAAAACAAAAATCACTCAAACGACAATCAGCCATTTATGCTATATATTTGCCTAGGCATGCTCTTGTTTCTGTATACTCATTCACCTTTGGCCTTTCATTTGCTGAAGCACTTCATCCCCTCCCTCTCCCAGCCACAGTTTCGTTCCCTTTTAGTACTTGGAAAAGCAAGGTGAACATCAACTCTTTTGCATTTCTTTCTCTTAAAATTCTTCTATTATTTGTATTCAAATAAATGGGTTTATATCTTTTGTGACTTACTCTTAGTGTTTCTTAATTTCTTATTCCTTTTTGTGATTTACTATTTGATTTTTATGCAGAGATATTGTATTTGCATTTGGTTCTTTTAAGTGTTCTCATAGCATTTCTACTAAAAATGGCTGAGGTAAGTTTAAAAGTTATTTTGAAGGAATTTAATTTGATATCATCGTTGGATAGAATTCTAACTTGCTTGTTTTATCTATACAGGAGCAAAACACCCAAAATGTGGAGAGAGTAATTGAAAATGCTGAATTGCCTTCACCTGAACCCAATGAGCAACAAACTACTTCAAAAAAGACAAAGGTTCCCAAAAAAGACAAGAAGAGGAAGAGTGGTGAACCAACTGCTGAAGAAGAAGAAGGAGAAGAAACAGAAGAAGATGGAGGTAAGAGAAAACCCACTAAACCTAGATCTTGGACTTGGGATCATTTCACTAAATATAATTGTCCTAAGTCAAGAAAACGTAGGGCTAGATGTAAATGGTGTGAGGCAACTTATGCATGTGATACACATAGGAATGGTACATCTAATTTAAAGAATCATTTGTTGACTCAATGCAAAAAGTTTCCAAGAGAAACTACTAATGATGCACAAACAATTCTTAGCCTCTTGCAACTAAAAAAGGAAGATGGGAAAGGGGTTGGTAATACATTGGTTGGTGTTTCATTTGATGTTGAAGCATGTAGAGAAGCTCTTTCTAGGATGATTATTATAGATGAGTTGAAGTAGATAAAATAGTCACAAGGAAGGGGGGGTTTGAATTGTGACCCTTTAAAAATTAACCTGAAACTTAAAAGTGATTCTCAAGTAGTTTACTTGGAATAGTTAAGTTAATATTCTGACTTCAGAACGTTCTGAAGTTCATACACATAAACAGTTTAATAAAGTAAATGTGTAAGTGTGTGTTGTGTATACTGTAATTAAAGAGTATAGGGAAGAGAGAAAGAACACACAGAAATTTATAGTGGTTCACCCAATGTGGGTTAGTCCACTCCTCACAATCTTGTGAGAGTTTCCACTATGATGCTTGAGATAACCTCTCAAATCCTGCACCTTACAATCTTGTTCACCTGAACAATTACAATCCTGTATTCTCTAAGCCTCAGCAGGCTTGCACCTTCTTGCTAAGTTAACCACTTAGACTTTTACAACCTTTGCTCAACCTAACACTTTAGGACCTCTAAAAGCTAGATGAGACTTTGTTACAATTTGTATGGAAGTTGGGTGTTTGTAAAACAAACAGTGGAAGAAGAAGAAGAGGTTATCCTACAGATAACAAGAGTATTGATTTGCACTAAGTTGATGAAAGACTTAGAGATTGATCAATTTCAGTTTGCAAAAGCTTCAAACAATCAAGTTGTTTTCTTGTATGCTTTGCAATTTGTTGTGGAGTTTGAATGTTTGAGAATCAAACAGAGGAGGAGGAAGAAAGTTATCTTTGCACGAGATAACTAAGAGTATTGATTTGCACTAAGGAAACAAAAGCCTTAGAGATTGATCAATTTCAATTTGCAAGAGCTTCAAACAATCTTTGTTGTTTTCTTGTATGCTTTGCAATGGTGCAAGTTTTGCTAAGGCCAAGCCCTCTATTTATAGAGTCTTTGGGCTCATATAGCCGTTGTAGGGTGTCCAATGGTGTTATGCCATGTGTCCTAGGTCCCACAAGCTTCAACTTGAAATTCTGGGCAAACATTCTGATCTCTGATGAACATCAGAATGTTGTTGTGTTCATGATGATCTTCATCTGGGTTCATCATGTTCTTCATCTGGGTTCATCATGTATGAATGAACACATGAAGTTCTGGGCTATGCATATGCTTTCCATATGAATTTCTGGACAATAACCAATGTATGGACTTTTCTTCATACATCAGAATGTTCCTTTCCCAGATTTTGTCTTGGAACCGGTGCAGGAGGATTTAGTGGGATTCTGTATCTTCATGCCCATGCTTTGAGAGATTGTATTGTCCTTGTTCAGTACCAACTCTCAGACGTGTCTATCTCTTGTTGAAGATGACAGATTTGCTTTTCACCTACTGTACTGTTCATAAAGTAGGCATGTGCTGAGCTGAACATTCTGACCATCAGAATGTTTGATATTCATGATGTTCTTCATCTGGGTTCATCAAGGATGAATGTCTGATGGGTTTCTGGGTCCATCCAATACGTGACATGAGATTTGTTCAAGTTTTATCCTTCAAAAGTTACTTCTCCATATGCATCAAAAGTTGCTTGAAAAAGTAGGATAAAGTTGAATCAAATCTGTCTTGGATTTGGTGCAGGAAAGAGAGGATAGTGGATCTGCAATCTTCAGGCCCATGCTTCAAGGAGATTTGCTTGATTCATCTCAGAGTACACGTTATCTCTGATGCAAGATCTCCTTTTGCTAGCTTTTCCATCTTTCCACCAACTACACTGTTCATGGCTGGAAGCATGTGCAGAAGTGAACATTCTGATCTCAGAATGTTTCATTTGTTCTTACTTTAGGTTGATTTATAAGACTTAACTTTTAATGTAATCAAACCTAATAGTAAGATACAACTGAAGTGCAGTGAATGCATCATCTAGGACAATATTCTCTTTGGAATATTCCTAGTACTTTAATGTTCATAGTCTTGGATGAACATTAAAGATCCTTTTGACATAGATCCTTGTCCATGCCTTTATTTGTTGATAGATCCATGCAGATGTACTTTTCTGGACCTTTTATTCATGTCAAGTGTACTTGCATGCTCTTCATGTTCTTGATAAATCTGAGTTGCTTCTGAACAACCTTCTGAACTGGGTTGCTTCTGAACAGGGTTCTGAACAACCTTCTGAACTGGGTTGCTTCTGAACAGAGTTGCTTCTGAACTCTCATCAGAACGTTCTGATCAACTTTCTGATCAACATTCTGAACTAACTTTTTGAACTTCAGAATTAGTTCATGGATTCAATGTCCTTTGATTTTATGCATCTTGGTATGATTCAGACCTTGTTCCTGTCTTAGTGAAAACACTCAAGAGCACAAGTTAAATACCAAGGAATTAATCAAAGTCCATTTAATCCTTAATCATTAAAGTTTATTATCTTTAAAATTAATTAGGGATTTTGCCTCAACATGAGTTGCCTTTCAAGTTTGTTGAGGGAGAGGGATTTCGGTATTTCATGAGTGTTGTGCAACCTAGATTTACAATTCCAGGAAGGATCACTGTGGCTAGGGATTGTTGGAATCTTTATGTGAATGAAAAGAATAAGCTAAAAAGTTTACTCAGTCATCCAAATCAGAGTGTTTGCTTAACTACTGATTGCTGGAGTTCTGTTCAAAATTTGAATTATTTGTGTCTTACTGCACATTTCATCGATAATGATTGGAAATTGAACAAAAGGATACTAAACTTTTGTTTGATCAAAAATCATAAAGGTGAAACTATTGGGAGAAAAATTGAGAAGTGTCTTTTGGGTTGGGGAATCTCTAAAGTTTTCAGTCTTACAGTTGATAATGCAAGTGCCAATGATGTTGCGGTTTCATACTTGAAAGGTAGAATGGAGGACTGGAATGCTCATCCGATGAAAGGTGAATATTTACATGTTCGTTGTTGTGCTCATATTTTAAATCTTGTAGTTAATGATGGATTGAATTCAAAGGATCTGCATGCTTCAATCAATAAGATTAGAAATGCTGTTAGATTTGTGCGTGCTTCCCCTGGTCGCTTGGAAAGGTTCAAGAATGTCATAAAGGAGTGTAGGATACAAGATAATAGCACAGTGCAATTAGATGTGTCTACAAGATGGAATTCTACTTATCTTATGCTTGTAAGTGCTTTGAAGTTTCAAAAGGCATTTAAAAGGTTAGGAGAGCGAGATACTGAGTTTGCATTGATGTCAGGTGGTATTCCAAAAACTGAGGATTGGGATAATGCACGAGTGTTTGTGGAGTTTCTGAAAATATTTTATGATGTGACTTTGAAGGTGTCTGGTTCTTTGTTTGTGACTTCTTCTCAATACTTTCATGAATATTGCTTGATATCTAATACTTTAAAAAAATGGTCAAATAGTTCAGATCCTTTGCTTGAGACCATGGCTGAAAAAATGAAAGCTAAGCATGATAAGTATTGGGGGAACATTAAAAATACGAACATGATGATTTTTATTGCTGTGGTTCTTGATCCTCGATACAAGCTTCGATTTGTTGCTTGGAGTCTTGAAAAGCTTTATGATAAGGAAGATTCTGATTTATTAAGTGGAAAAGTGAAGGAGACTTTTGAAAAAATGTTTATTGCCTATAGAAGTTTTAATGGAAATGGTGAATCTCAACCTACCAATATTGAGATTGAGACTTCTGAAACTGAAGTAGCTAATGAATCCTCATTTGCTTCTGAGTTTGATAAGGATGTGAGTATGAATGAGATTATGACCAAAAATGAGGTGGAAGAGTATCTCTTGGAGCCTTTGGAGAAGAGAACTGGAACTTTTGATATCTTCAATTGATGGAAGGTGAATTCTAGTAAATATCCTATACTTGGACTGATTGCCAAAGATGTACTAGCTATGCCAGTGTCCACAGTTGCTTCAGAATCTGCATTTAGCACCGGGGGTAGAATTCTTAATAATTATAGGAGTTCTCTTACTCCAAAAACAGTTGAGGCTTTAATTTGTGCACAAGATTGGTTTCGATCCTCTCCATTAGCAACTGACATTGAAGAACTTGTGGCAGAATTTGAAAAGATTGAGCTAGGTACTTTAATTTATTAGTGTAATTATTTATGTTAAGTCTGATTTTATCCCTTATTTACAATTTTCTTTTTGACTATTTAGAACTATTGCCAACTACACAACGCACTGAAGACGACTCTGGTGCTGAGTCAGATTGATTTGGCATAACTTGTTGCTGCTGTTTTGGTAAGTTATATATTGTTTTCTTATATTATTGAGCTATATTCATTTTAATATGTTTAAGTGTTTAACTAGAGTTGGTTTGGCTTCTTGTTAAATATGCCATGCTGCTTATATCCTACAGTTTTTCTATGTTTTATGTATTAAAGCATAGAGTGATAAGACAAATAATATACAAAATGAGTACAAATTTAATAATCTTTATACTTGTTTCATGTCGAAAATCTGTTCTTCTCATGAAACTTAATTGAATACATGGCTCATAATTAGCTCATGTTTAACACCAGAATTCTTTATACGCTAATGCCATTTTGTATTTTAATTTTCTGTATGCAGGGGTTGTTGGTCTCTCATTTTAAGTGCCTTTCATTGGGATCAAACAATCAGCTTTGGAAAAATAATTTAGCAAGATGGAGCTTAGTTTTGCACTCAATTGTAGGGTGCATTTTATTAAGACTATTATTTTCGGATTTCATTTCTTGAGAGAGTGGAACTTTTTGGTTAATTGTTATTGATCTTAATTTTGTGTTTCGTATGGTTTTGTAAGACATATAAATATTTGGATAATTTTTCTTGAATGGTTACTACTTTGTTTGCTTATAAGGCTACTATATTATTTACTTTACGATGATTTTATTTTTCATTTATTCATCTTTTTCTTAACCTTATTTTTTTTATGAAATGTCATAATCAGAAAGCTTGTTTTCTTAAATAAAAATTAAAAATTTTATAAAACAATAAAAACCGAAAACCAATCCAATCCAAACCGAAAAAAATTGGATTGGATTTGATTTTAAAACCAAATCAATTGGATGAACAAATAACAAAACCGAAGACATTGGATCGGATAGTTTTTCCTTCCAAAACCGAACCAATCCAATCCGCGAACACCCCTAAGGCTAGTGACTTGAGCTCACACAATTTAATTGTGGAGATGTGGAATGTCCGGTGTTCGAACCTCAGCTCCGACATATAAAATGCAATATCCCTACCGACTCCATGAAGAAACATACTCCTAGAGCCTAGAATACACTAATGAATTCTAACTGAAATTCGCTCCAAAATGATGTCGGCATCACCAGAATCACAATCAATCAAAAGCCACTCAAAATTAGAGCTTAACGCATAATCATCTTATATTAAACTTCAAAGCTCCCTCTTACATAGAATACCAAAATCCTTTATTGGTGAGATATAATAACAATAACGGTGATACTAAATTAGAGCTTGAATTTTCAAGGAAAGAACTTAAAGCAAAGCAAAAAAAAAAAAAAAGATCTGCAATTTCCAAAAACGAGATTTGTAGAGGAAAACATATCTTGATGATTACATGATCAAACCACAGAAAAACGCAAATCCAATTCAATAAACAAGATATGTATTCACTAAATCGCAAAAGTTTTAAACGCAAATTGAAAGACATTGATGATGATGCTTGCAAACCGGAAGATGTGATGCTGCTGCAACCTGAAGTACGTTGTAGATGTCTCTAAACCGGAATACGTTGATGTCTTGCGAAAGGTTTACTCAAACCGGAAACGTTTTGAGACAAGTGAAAGAAAAAAATAATTGTTTTAACTTTTATATATGCGGGTAAAATATAGTGGTGAAAGTACGAAAGGGGGAGGGAGGGTGGGGGGGGGGGGGGGGTATAAAGTAAAATCTTCAATCGAAAGCTGAATGATGGGCCAAATAACATTGTGGCCCAAAAGGCAAGTATAGTCCAATAGATGAAGTTGTGCTATTTTTCGATATTTTTGAATTTGTCATATTGCACATAGGGTTGTGCTATTTATTTTTTATTTTTTAAAAAATTCGGTATTCGGCTCAAAGATCCACTCATTTGAGTAGTCCAATTTCATCTTTCACTTGTGAAAATCAATTTAAAACAAAAATAAAGCTTTGTATAGTCTTATCCACCGAAATTATAGAGTTGTGTTGTTAAAGCACATAGAAGAATGCAAGGGTAGGGACATAGATGGTCGATGATATCCAGTCCACAGGAGGAAGAAGCATGAAAGAAATAGAGATATTTAAATAAAAATTGATAGCCAATTAAGTGGTAAATGCTACTAAGAGATCTAAATAAGACATATCTTTGTTCTGGTTAAAATAGATCCCAGCTACATCATTCGATGACAAGAATTGGTGGAAACTTTGTAATTCGAGATTTCAAGTGAACACTTAGTTAAATATTTTCTCAAAAGCTTGGAAAGAATCACTTTGTAATGATAGAGGTGTTGTATTGGCGTAAATAGCTTCGCCCGTAGGATGGATGATTTAATAATGGCTTAAATGTTCAATCGGTCCCTTAACTTGATTTCAAGTATCGGTTTGGTCCCATAAGTAATAAAAGGTTCGTTTAGGTCCCATAACTTTATTAAAGTATCGGTCTGATCCTTTTTTGTTAATTTAATTCAAAAAAACGTTAAGTTTAGAGACCAAATTAATACTAATTAAATAAGTTAAGGGACCAAACTATACTAATTAAATAAGTTAAAGGATCAAAATTTAACGTTTTTTTTGAATTAAATTAACATAAAAGACCAAACGATACTTTAAATGAAGTTAAGGGACCTAAACGGACCTTTTATTACTTATGGGACCAAACCGATACTTGAAATCAAGTTAAGGGACCAGTTGAACATTTAAGCCTTTAATAATCTATTTAGGTTAGTTTGGTGGTGTTGGATTGAGACCTTGTGCTCATCTCAAGTTCGATTTTCTCCGATACTAATATGACATGTACATCTTTTTGATGTTGGAAGGTATTTGATGTGTAAAAAACAAATTTAAACAAAAAAATTATATAATTTTTCCTTCTTTTTTACAATAATTATATTTTTATTTTAATTAGTATTAGTTTAATTGACCCACGTGGCACTTTATGATTGGTTAGACTGACCCACTAACCCACTAACCCAATGGGTCAGTTTGAGTGGGTTGGGTTCACATCACACAGTTAAAAACCACTGTTTTCACGTTATTTGACTCTCTCTCAGCCCCAAAGCACTTGGTTCCACCTGCGGCATTTGCCAAAGTCTCCAACAAACTCGCGCAGCCACCAACGCTCCTTTTCATTTCCTAGGTTAATAACAAAACCTAACTTCTCATTTCTATTATCTTTGTTCTTCATTTTCCTCATTTTTCTTCCATCAAGGTTTTTGTTTTTGTTTTTGTTTTTCCATTGATGTTTTTTTAGCTTAATTTTCATACTGTTGAATTGAATTGGCTTGATCTGTAAGCTGAATCTCTCACTCTTGTTTTTTATGAAATGGGTTTATGAAAAGTTTTTTTTTTTTTTTTGTCACTCTTTTGATGGATCTTTCATAAATTCAATAACTTTATGTTTTTGATGTTTTTTATTTTGCAATATGAAAAAATGGTGATTCATTAGTAGCAGATTAGATCTTTTTGGGTATGATGGTCCTCCATAATTGATATGTGAGATCTGATCACAATCTGCAAATAATCATGTTTCAATTTTTTGTTTACTTTTGAAATTGTATTATACTGTTAATAGCTGATAGAATTTGATTTATTATTTGTGATCTGTGATTATACTGTTGATTAGTTCAATATGTGTAGAATTATGAATTATGGATAATGAATGGTGGCTCCTCATTGGATTTGATATTTCTTTTTAGGGTTAATAGTGTTTTACCCCCTGTAATTTAGGTCATATCCGGCGGTTTTACCCCTGTAAAATATATTTTTTGGATTTCGTCCTTGTAATTTGAAGATTTTTGGTTTTGTACCTTCATGAATTTTGACTGGCAGGGGGTAAACCGAAATTTGCTTAAATCAACATGGGGGTTAAACCTAAATTTTCTCAAATTACAAGGGGTAAACCTAAATTTGCTCAAATTACAGGGGGTAAACCTAAATTTGCTCAAATTACAGGGGGTAAACCTAAATTTGCTCAAATTACAGGGGGTAAAATTTTCCATGAAGGTCCAAAACCAAAAAATCTTCAAATTACAAGGATGAAATTCAGAAAAACTATTTTACAGGGGGAAAAACCAGAAATGACTTATATTACAGGGGATTAAAAGACTATTAACCCTTCATTTTATGTATTTTTGGACTGCATTACAGATCGGTTGTCATAGTGTCATGTTTGTTCAAGGGAAATGATTTGTCCATGTTTTCTTGAGTATTTTTTAAGCATGGATTCTGTCTGAATTAAGAGTGTTTGTGATTTAATTAATATGTGAAACAAAAGCTTTTTACATTTAAATGACTTGATTTTTGACGAGTGAAGACTCAATTTGGTCATGACAATTTTGTAGGGGCTAAATTTTGTTTTCGACAAAATATAATATCAAACTAGTCTTTGTTATAATGAATCCGGTACTAAGTTGTCCTCGGGATAAGAACGCCATGGACTATTTTGGGTATTATATTTTGCAAGGGACTAAATTGGACTGCTAGCAAATTGTGAGGGGCCAAATTGGGTCTTTACCCATTTTTTGATTAATCATTTAGGGTTTTGGACATGATGTGTTTCATTTGATCTTGAAAAAAATGAAATTTGTTATTATAAATTTCATTTGAGTTAGAACATGTGAACGATGGTATGATTTGAGTTTCATGTTTTGTAGTTTATGTGTTTTCGTCTTGTTAAGCCATACACATGATTCTGACATTGTTAGGTTTTTGTTTGTAGTTTATGTGTTTTCGTCTTGTTAAGCCATAACCATGACTCTGACATTGTTAGGTTTTTGTTTGTAGTTTATGTTTTTTCGTCTTGTTAAGCCATAAACATGACTCTGACATTGTTAGGTTTTTGTTTGTATTTTATGTGTTTTCGTCTTGTTAAGCCATAAACATGACTCTGACATGTTTGTAGTTTATATGTTTTCGTCTTGTTAAGCCATAACCATGACTCTGACATTGTTAGGTTTTTGTTTGTAGTTTTATGTGTTTTCGTCTTGTTAAGCTATAAACATGACTCTGACATTGTTCGGTTTTTGTTTGTAGTTTATGAACTAAATAACTGGATACATTAGATTGCTTGTTCAGATATTTGCATTGTTTTTCTGTTTGTTCTGTTAGGATCACATTCCTTAATTTCTGAATGTTATTTGACATTATGTAACTTGCATTGTTCAGGAAAGTCACCATGGTTGATCAGGTTCAGCGCCCTAACCTCGTTCAGAATGTTGCACGCCAGACCGGTCTTTCTATGTACCAAAAGAGGTCATTTGGGAGTTACTCCAACCCTGCATTTCAGTATCCAATGATGCCAGCATGTAATGCTGCAACAACAGCTTCCCCTATCTTTGTTGCAGCTCCTGCTGAGAAAGGAAACTTTCTTGTTGACTTTCTCATGGGTGGAGTTTCAGCTGCTGTTTCAAAAACCGCCGCTGCTCCCATTGAACGAATTAAGCTTTTGATCCAAAACCAGGATGAGATGATTAAAGCTGGTAGACTTTCTGAGCCCTATAAGGGAATCGGTGACTGTTTTAAGCGAACAACAGCTGAGGAAGGTGTTGTTGCCCTATGGAGAGGTAACACCGCAAATGTCATCCGTTATTTCCCTACTCAGGTTAGTTGAGTTCTATTGTTTCTCCCTTTTGATTTTTAGTGCTTTCAAATAGAAGCTATAGCTTAGCAGATCAGAATTTGAATAAGTCGCTATTGTTCCGCAATACTCTATTTAGTATGAAGTGTTGTCAAATAGTGGCGGCACTGTGGCATAGCGGAATTTGAGCAGACAGCTGATTGACAACAATAGATTTTTATCATGTTTCTTCACAACTCTTTTTTGGTTTGTTGTATGCGATGCTAACTTTGTGATTCAATTTCTTTTAGGCTTTGAACTTTGCATTCAAGGACTACTTCAAGAGGCTTTTCAATTTCAAGAAGGACAAGGATGGTTACTGGAAATGGTTTGCTGGAAACTTGGCCTCAGGAGGTGCTGCTGGTGCTTCATCCCTTTTCTTCGTCTACTCCCTTGACTATGCTCGTACCCGTCTAGCAAATGACGCAAAGGCTGCAAAGAAAGGTGCTGGAGGAAGACAATTCAATGGTCTTATTGATGTCTACAAGAAGACACTGGCAACTGATGGTATTGCTGGCCTTTACCGTGGTTTCAATATCTCTTGTGTCGGAATCATTGTGTATCGTGGTCTCTACTTTGGAATGTATGATTCCCTAAAGCCAGTTCTCCTTACTGGATCTCTGCAGGTTCGCATGCTTTATCTCCTGCATCATTTTATTCGACCAAATTCTTTAGGTCTACTAACTTAAGTTTGTTGATATGTGCCTTATCTCCTGTGTCATTTTATTCTACCAAATTCTTTAGTTCGACTAACCTAACATTGTTGATATGTTTTCTAGTTCATATCAATATTGGTGTTATTGAAGGTCTGATTTGATTGACTTTTTTAAGCATATCTACCGACATAAGCTCTTATGAGACTATTTGGAGATCTTGTAAAAACAACTGACAGCATGTCTACAAGCTGTTTTTAACTTATTTCAATTCCATAAGCTCTCAATGATAGCTTGTGAAAACAAGTTATAATTTATATGAAAACAATTTGACTTTATTTAATTTTCTGTTATAGAAATAGCTTATTCATATGTACTTTTATGATGAGTGTTTATGTTATAAGCGCTTACTTCTGCTGTTTATCCAGACATGGCCATAAACTAAAATAAAGCAAGAAAAGTTGCTTCTGATTTTTTCTTTCGAGTCTTTGAGTTCAATCATTTGCTGATAGCTATTTTTGTTTTCTATTGTCTCTTGATCATTGCAGGATAGTTTCTTTGCTAGCTTTGGTCTTGGATGGCTCATCACCAATGGTGCAGGTCTAGCATCTTACCCAATTGACACAGTTAGGAGAAGAATGATGATGACATCTGGAGAAGCTGTCAAGTACAAGAGCTCCTTCGATGCATTCCAACAAATCCTCAAGAATGAGGGCGCTAAGTCCTTGTTTAAGGGAGCTGGTGCTAACATCCTCCGTGCCGTCGCTGGTGCTGGTGTGCTCGCTGGTTACGACAAGTTACAGGTCATAATGCTCGGCAAGAAGTACGGATCCGGTGGTGCTTAATTCTTTTTTTCGGCCTCTGATTCATATTTTTGTTCTGGATGTTGATGAAAATAAATTTAGTTTTGAGAATTGACCAAGTATTGCGGAAAATTTTGTTCAATAATTAGTACTAAGTGATCCTATACCCTTTTCTTTGGATCGGAATATTTGATATTTCTAGGTTGATTTATTTGAATGACAAGAAAATATGTCATATTGAATTCCATTTTGTTTGATTTGAGTTTCTGTGAGATACTCTATTTTTTATTCTATTTTACTGTTTCAGGTATTAAAATGCATATGCACATTTTGGTTTCCATGTGCTGGAATAAATCTCTGGCTACTTAGTTGATCATTTGTTGTTTGAGTAAATTGCTTCTTCTACACATTTACTTTTCTCTTTTTTTGACATAACCAAATATCACCATTCTTCCTTTTGCCACCCTCTCATTTTCCTGGAATAATTTTGTAGGCTAAATTCTTGCATGCTCTTTTTTTATGTTTTCTTTTGAGAGAATGTTCTTTATTATGTTATTTATCTCTATTAATAGATATATTTTTACTTTGCCCTGTTCTCAAAGTTTTTCTCCTAAGATGAGGCTAGGGGTATGCCATGTAAATTGTGAAAGTATGATTTTTTTAAGGAAGAAAGTCAACCATTGAAAATATTTTTAAGGAAGAAAGTCAACCATTGACAAAAAGAGTGACTATTTGGAGACGAAGGGTACGGTGTGCGAGTGAAGGAAGTCGCGTACCGTGCATGAGTTGATTTTTACCTTAGATTCATCTAACTCATAAGAAGTTATCCTACACCCTTCACTCACTATAATAACCAAAAGCTTAACATCACTGGGAAAAAATCATACCAGAATTGGTCCAACCTATGTAACTCCATTATTTTACAGATCTTGAGAAGGGTTCAGGTTACGGTGGAAAAAGTCACAACAATATTTACAATTCACACACCATATCTCCATCATCACCATGAAAATAGAAAAGCTTAGCATCACATAATACAAACTAATGTAACTCCAGCATTTACGAATCATGAGAAATAGAGAAACTTGGAAATGAATAGTTTTGAACCAAATCATAAAAGAAAAACTAAAAAAATAATTTATTTATTTTTTGAATTTTCTTTGTACACCAGAATCAAAGATCGATTTGTAGTTTTTCAAAATAAAAATTCATAGAATTTTGTTTAAAGGATAAATATTAACATCACTCCAAGTCCACTCTAACTCCCAGATGTTGGTGTATAGCATACAATTAGCATCTAAGGCTTTTTCTTCGAGTTTAGATACCGATAAGCTAGCTTTGCTTGCTTTGTAGGAAAAGCTTACAAATGGCGTGCCCGATTCTCTACCATCATGGAATGAGTCTCTACATTTCTGTGAATGGCAGGGGGTTACATGTGGTGGTCGTCACATGCGAGTCTCTGCCTTGCATTTGAAGAATCAAACATGGGGTGCTACTTTTGGACCATCCTTGGGAAATTTAACCTTTCTTAGAATCCTAAAACTTAAGAACATCGACTTGCAGATGAAATTCCAAAAGAAGTTGGTCGTTTGAAGTGATTGCAAATTCTTGACTTAAAAAAGAACAATATTCAAGGAGAGATTCCGATAGAGCTCGCTAATTGCACTAATATCAAGATAATTGATATGTGGAGCAATCAACTCACTGGAAGAGTTCCCATGTGGTTTGAGTCAATGATGCAGCTTACTATGTTGCTTCTTGATGGCAATAATCTAGTTGATACTATCCCACCTTCCTTGGGGAATATTTCGTCTCTCCAACACATAACATTTGCATATAATCACTTTTGGAAGGAAGCATACCTTATTCTTTGGGTAGGTTGTCAAGCTTGAAGCTATTGAATCCAGGTTCAAATAATTTGTCAGGTGAAATTCCTCATTCTCTTTACAACCTATGAAATATTCAAATTTTAGATCTTGGGGGGAACAAGTTATTCGGTAGTCTTCCATCAAATACGGATCTTGATTTTCCAAATCTTGAATAATTCTTGGTCGGAGAGAACCAAATAACGGGAACTTTTCCGTCTTCAATCTCCAACCTCACTGAATTGCAAATATTTGAAATATCATGGAATGCTTTTAATGGTCCAATATCTCTTACTTTAGGCCGATTAAATAAACTTGAGAGGATTCATATTTCCCGTAATAATTTTGGAAATGGATAAGCTCACGATTTGGATTTTCTTTCCTCGCTAAACAATTGTACTTAATTGTCAATGCTTGTTTTTTATCAAAATAGATTTGCTGGTGAGTTGTCGCATCTTATAGGAAACTTTTCTGTTCATCTCAGTATGCTTGATATGGGGCATAATCAAATATATGGAGTGATACCAAAAGAATAGGTCAACTAATCGGTTTAACTTCCTTAAAGATTGGAAACAATTTCCTTGAGGGAACAATTCCAGATTCAATTGGAATGCTTAAGAATCTAGTAAAATTGGTCTTGCAAGAAAACAAATTATCTGGTAACATTCCTACTATTATTGGCAATCTTACTATCTTGTATGAACTCTATCTGTCTAGCAAGAAATTGGAAGGAAGCAACCAACGGATTTTCTTCATCCAATCTGATAGGTACAATAAGCTTTGGTTCTGTTTACAAAGGATCTATTTCCTATTTTGAAAGACCTATTGTTGTAAAAGTGTTGAATCTTGAAACACGTTGAGCAGCGAAGAGTTTTACGGCTGAATGCAAAGCTTTAGGAAAGATGAAGCACCGAAATCGTGTTAAGATTCTTCCTTAATGTTCAAGTATTGATAATAAGGGTGACGATTTCAAGGCTATTGTTTTTGAGTTCATGTCTAATGGTAGTCTAGAAAAGATGTTGCACAATAACGAAGGAACTGAAAATCATTATCTCAGCTTTTCTCAAAGGGTGGACATAGCTTATGCATTGGATTATCTTCACAATGATGTAGAGCAAGCCTTAGGTCATTGTGATGTTAAGCCGAGCAACGTTCTTATATTGGAGATGCTCACCGGAAAGAGACCAACGGATATCATGTTTTCCGACGGTCTAAATCTACACAATTACTGTAAGATGAAAATTCCAGAAGGAATCCTTGCGATAGTGGATCAACGTTTGCTTATGCCATTTACGGAAGATCAAACATGGATCATTCGACTTCTTTAATCTTTAATTCAAACCAGTAAATTACTTACTTCTCAATAACTCTTATATTTTTTTGTTACCTTTCTTAATGGTGTGGATTATCCACGATTTGGTCAATAGCTAATCTTTGCAGAAAAGAAACTATTATGGGGTTTTTTCACCACCACTCACACCAACTATTATGAGGAAGAGAAGGAAAGTTACTTGGGTTAGGCTGAAATACATATGTTATAAAAAAATTATAAAGAAGATATCTACAACTTGACAACAATGTTTCCAATTCATTTTCATAGTCACAACCATTAAGAATACCATTCACCACATGTTGGCAATTACTTTCAAAGATGACACAATCAAAAAGAGCAATGATATTTGTACATCAATTTAATCACAACTTTAATGACAACCTTGCTTTTCTTTATTCTTATTGGTAAAAAAACAACGGAAATAGAAAAAGGAAGAGAGAGGTTAAAAACATCATAAAAATTAAGATGGAAAAATAGATGAATTTGATGGATAAAAACTATTCATTAACAATCAACTAAAAATCCTTTTAAAAATCTAGTACATCCGTTAAGCACAATATTCATCTAATCTCTTCAAAAACATTCATATAATCTAGTCATTATTAAATTTGTAGTGGATGATATCCATCCGGTCCATCTATTAGGTTTTGTTTAGATTGATGCAACAAATCGGAGCGGAGGAGAATGAAAAATAATGGAATGCAGTGGAATAGAATAGAAATTTCATTTCATTTCATTATTCAAGTATTTTACGAAAGAATAGGCCAAAGTGTATTATTTAGTTATTGATATTTTTTAAACCAATTATTTTTTACAAATTAAAATTATTTTTGTCTCGGCACATGACTCTTTAATAAGTCCAACTCATTTTTTTCAAATACTTTCCAAATTATCTTTATAGTAATTAAATTACATAGGATAAATGTTACAAGGAAAGGGCATGGTCTGTTTGAATATTTTATCAAACACAATTATCCTTTGTCAGGCTTTTAAGATTGTGTTATTGAGGATTTCTATTTGCATTTTTGGTTTTATGATGAGCTATATAACATGATAATTTTTTAAAAGCAAAACTATTGTGCAAAGCAATTGAGCCATATAACATGAACGTTTGTAATGTTGTAGAAGACAAGGGTCTGTTTTTATATTCTCCACCTCACCAAGGCATTGACGGATATTGGAGTGATAAATCATGAGTAAAGTAATTGTATATAAATGGAATGAAAAGAATAATAGACTAAATACTGGCCGTGCAAATTGGGAAAAAAGATGGAGTTGTTGTGCTGAATATGAAGAGAATGCCCCTCCTTGCAGAAAGGGATGACATGTTTGTTACGAGGTTTAAATAGGTCTTTCGTCCCTGCAAATACAGTACATTTGAATTTTTGTCTCTGAAGTTATTGATCCTTCCATTTTGCCATTGCAAATATTAATCATTTGAAAAATGGTTATAATTACATCTGATTAGTAAATTCAAGGACGAAAATTCAAATGACCTGTATTTGCAGTGATGAAAGACCAATTTAAGTCAACCACCTCGGCCAATCATCACTTGTGTCATGAGCACCACGTCACTAATGACAGCCCACCTCAGCAAAAAAACCTAATTAGGACCAAAAGTAAAATGATTAAAATTCAAACGACTTACATTTGCAGGGACGAAAAACATATTTAAGCCTTGTTATGATGATGATTTCACCATGTATTAACTTAAGTTTTTTTTTTAATTTTCCTTCTGAGTAATACAATTTTTCTTTCATTAAATAGTTTTATATCTATATGTTTTGCTCAGAGATGTGGGCAATTGTTCATGAGTTCAAGGTGAGAGGTAAGAGTTTGACTCAGTAACAGTTGAACAGGAATAACTCAGCTAGGTTGGCACCTAACTGATTCTTTCATCCTCTACTCCCTACTCTATATATATTATTTAAAAAGAGAAAAATATATACAAGAGGAGGGACTAGGCCAAAACCCTCAAAAAGAGAAAAAGAATAAAAAAAAGGCAAACAAACAGCTTAAGGAAACCGATAGTTAGGTAAGCTATTTCTATCTCTATAAAAATCTAACAACAGAAACAAAGAAAGACCCTCGAACCTAAAAACTCTGTTGAGGGCATGACCATGATTAGCTACTTTATCAACACAACAAATCCCTTCCCGGTAAATAGGGTTAATAGGTTTTTATCCCCTTGTAATATAAGTCATTTTCGGTTTTTCTGTAATATAGGTGAATCCAGCTTCGACCCCAACCAATGCCACAAATTGACCGCAAAATCACAAGACAAAAACAGGTGGGAAGAAGTTTCATCAATAGCATGACACAACACACAAATAGAAACCAGTGTACACCCACAAATCTTCAAATTATCATTGGAGGAAAGCTTACGATGCATTAAACGCCATAAAATAATAGAGTGAGAAGGAGGGATACAAGACCTCTGGATAGTAGAAGCCCACTGCAATGGACGAAGAGGGCGATGCAAGTGATGAAAGGCTTGCTTAGTTGACAGACCCCCGTCCGGAGAGTGAATCTAAATACGGCTATCAATAAGAGGAGATACCGGAAGCGTGATGTTCGGAATGCTCGCTGTGTAATTATCAATGTCTATTTTATTAAAGATGAGCAATAATGCAATTGCAATACAAATTTGCGAAAATGATTTTTTTGGTAACTTGTGATGAGTGCTACTTCATAAATAATGACATTTTCATTGATTCATTTTTTGTTCTTTTCTCCTCACAATAAATTTCCATTCATTCTACATTTCTATCTTGATGGGAGATTAGAAGCTTTCAAGCTTTAAACTGGTTCTTTTTTTTTTTTTTTTTAACAACCTGGTTGACATTTTTAATGATTTTTTCCCAAGTAGTCTGGACTTCATTTCTTCAACCTCACTAAAATCCACATATCACCATATGATCGAATCAACCTGTTGGTCTATACCAAAAGGTTGATATTGAAAGAATAAGATAAATTTCATATAAAGATTCGTTGGATGACTTGTAACATCATTAGATATTGTGACACATAACCTACACACAGTTGTACTATTTACCAGTTGTGTCCATATTTGAATTTGAGCGTTTGAGGTAAGTTTCCATCAAATGATTAATCATCTGTTCTTCATGGAATACTTTTCTAGAGGATTAGATTTTGAATCTTTATTGAAAGTACTATAACGATATAATTCTTGATCACTAAAGGATAGTATACAGTCTAATGAGATGAAGGAACATGTTTCTCATAATCAATAAGAATAGTTAAAGTGTTACTTGCATTCTCACAGTCTCTGAGTCATATTGATCTATGGGAACACCCATCACGTGCTCATATCGTCAGGTCATACATAAATATACGTCTTTAGTAAAAGGCGAAAGAATAGTTCGCTATGTGATTATCACACGGTTCCATTACATAAATATATGTCTATTGCACCACATGATATTATGTGGTCCAACCTTAAATTTTTGTGCTAATTCACATATGGTAAGGATTTTATGATAATTTATGTATCACATTTAAGTCAATTGACACCGCATATTGAACATAATTCACAAACAAAACAAAGATAATTTAGTATTACATCCGTCCTTAATTATAAGACACTTTTGTTAAAATTACGAGAATTAAGAAAGCAGATATTTATATTAAAGTTGTTTGTAATCACTATTGTTTTTACAATTTTATCCTTAAGAGAAAGAGTGATTTATGTTTTCCATATGCTATTTATTGTTGATGGAAGAAAAAGATGTATAATAAATAGGGGCATGTATGTAAAGAATTAATGTAGTTGGAAATAACAAAGAGGTCTTATAAAAAGGGACAAATTTTTTCTCTCAAAAGGGTCTTATAATTAAGGACGGAGGTAGTATCAATTTATAGAAAATAGTCTATCTAATATAAATCGCACAACACCCTAATCATCAAAGACAATTAAGATAACTAAAGAATAAAAACATGTATATGAGAAAGGGTTGACAATACTTTCAATTAATGCATAAAAGATATTATCATATCATTGGTGTCTAAATCCTACACAAAATTTTCTTTGTTGTGTTACTAGTGCAGACTATCCACTAGATATCAATGACTAATCGTAACCAGGGCTCAGGACCGTTCCTATGAAACTGTAGGTTCGACTCTCATAATAGCTTCCTAATAAAAAAACGCACAATTTTTAAAAAAAAAATTAATCTTCTATTTATGTTGAAAATAACACTCGTATAATGATACTAAAATCAAAATTAGCAATTATTTTTATTAAGGACGTGTTTTTTAACTTAGAAATAGAAACATATGGAACATGGGTTTTTACTTAAAAATTAAAACATGAAACATATTTATTTTTCTTTTTTTTTGAGTGGGGGTGAAGATATTGAACAATAATTTTTTTCTTTAGGCCCATCACTTTGAGAGGCTAGGTTCGGTTGAGCTCCTTGCACTCCCCGTAGAACGGCCCTAATCGCAACCATAAAATCTTATCTGACACCTTTATTAGGGTCTCCCATTCCACACATACCAACATAAACTAATGTTGGTTTTCCACTCTCTAGTATGAAAGGTTGATAAGCAAGAATAAATTATAATTACAATTAATGTTTTCATCGAAGGTCTATTCTATGAGCTAAAGAGATAAACATTATGCATCAATGTAATTTAGAGTCATTTATTAATTATTCTAATTTTAATCAAACATATTTTTAAACACCATAATTATTCAAAATTATTTGATTGAGGCAAACATTGTATTTTTTTTACTATATAAGGTGATAAAATAAGCTTATATTTGTTACATGCAAAGGAGAAAAAATGACTGAAATTCGTAAATTTTTTTATATGCTGATCCATGTTTTTTTCCTGTTTATTGTTAGAAAGTATGGTTCAGGTAAGCTCATACTCGTTTTTTTGTTGTTATCTTACACAATTTTTCACCTCTTTTTAGTAATATCTCTCTTTTTTTTTTTGGTCAATAGTAATATCTCTTTATTATTATTTTACATTACCACAGAGTGTATATCTGACACTGATTGCAATGTACTATATCCAATGTATATTAATAGAAGATTACGGTGTATTCAGGGTATTTGTCATACAACCACAGCCCGCAGAAGGTAAAATATATTTCTCTATTATGCCTAAAACTTTAACTTTTTGTCTCATTGTTATAATTATCTTACACTAATTTCATGTAATATTTAGATCCTTGCAATTACTTTGATAGCCTTAGTAACATATTAAAAAAATATATATTTTAATGGCAAATATATATAGGGGTATGAAAAGGGTTTCTTACGTGAGAGTGAAATATATATTGCAAGGATCTATGTCGAACTATGTTAGTTGTTTAATTTTTTGACAAAAATAAACGATATTCATTCATTTAAATTGATAGAGTATATCGATACAATACAAATTTAAATTTGTTAAAAACAAAAAAGATGAATATGTGAACAAACTCACAACATCCATGTTAATAGCATAAAACGGCAGTACCTATGCCTACAAACATGACTATATTCATATCTCCGGATCTGCAACGTTGACGATGCCAAAGTCATTGTAATTGATCAGATCTGCACTTGCTCAAAGCTAATCTTTCAACTTGAATCAAATAAACACCACACTAAGACACGGGAAATCAAAAATACACCGCACAAAGACGGGAAATCAAAACAAATTGTCGAAATCACAAAAACAAACGAAAAAAAATAGAAAATATGTGAAATCACTTATTTAATTAGGATAGAATGAAAAACAATTGGGATGAATGATTTTTAGATCAAAATTGACTCTAAATCACCCCTCTGAAAAGAAAAGAAGTAGAAAAAAAAGGGTGACGACTAGGGTTTGAGAATTAGAGAAGAGAGAGGAAGAATGGGGGAGAGAGAGATATAATGTATATTGCAAAGTAGAACTATGTGGAACTATATTGCAAAGTAATTGTTGTAAGGCAAAGAAACCCGTTTCTCAATCTCAATTTCACACTTCTGGAACTATTTTAAATCTTTGCCAATTTTCCCTGAAAACATGCGGAGATTGAGAAAACATAGAACAGATTGAAAACATAGAACAGATTAAAGTTCAAGATTATTGGATTAATTAAAATGATTAAAAAGCTCTTGGAGATTGAGAAAATACGTTTACATTCAAAGGGGCCAACAATTGCAATCAAAGATTAACTAAATAAAAGAAGGAAAAAATAAAATAAGATGAAACGATAAACAAATGAAGAGGTACAAAGAAATATGACAAAGAAGGTAAGTGGGTACAACCACTTACAAGAGTTATCATTCTTCAATTCTTACCAAAGAGGTAGAAGTTACATTGACATGTCACGTGACAAAGAAATATGTCACCTTCTTTAAGACAACACTTGTCACTTTAATCTATATTTCTCACGTTTGAGTATCTATGCAATGAGAATAGAATTAATAGAAAGAGGATATTGTTTTAATATAAAGAAGGTATTGTTTGAATAAAATCAGGTTTTGAATGATTTATTGCCAAAGGCAAATATTAAGTTGTTACCCTTCTTTTGAAAAATCATTAAAGATGTAGTCTCATCCATGTTGTTTATTTCTTTTCAGATAAGACTGAAGAGTCGTTCAATGAGTATATGAAATGCTCATTAATCGTTCAATGAGATATTCAAAGTCGGATCACATTTTAATGTTAGAACTATGATCGGTATGATTATGTTGTATTTTTTAAAGTATTACAAATTCTAAGTTTAATTTCAAGTTCAAAGTTAAGTATGAGCTTTTCTTCAAAAGTATTACAAATAGTTCAAAGTTTAATTTCAAGATTTATGTATGCCTAAGTAACATGTTTAATAAATTTTCCTAAGTTCAAATTTTGTTGAAAACAATTGTAAAATGATCATTAGTGTTGTTTAAATTAATAAAAATATTCTCATCTCCAATTACGTGTCCCATAAAAAAAAAATTAATACTTATGCCTATTTTTTCTTTTTCTTTTTTTACTTGGAAAAGTAAGGAATACTTTGGGCACCATGTTTATGGTGGATATCTCAAATATTATATTCACTCACAATCACAATTTTCAAGAATCTGTGTTGAATTTGGTTTGTCTCAAAAACTTACCCCATTAATTTTGTTTAGGAAAAAGTTCTTACCTTTTGAGTATAAGGATCTACTCTTAGTGTGTTTTTCTTGAGAGAAATAAGTCCATAAGTTTGATGCATGTGTGGATGCCAAAACCTTAATCATACAAGAGCAACATGGTGTTGAAGGCATGAAGGAACATCAAGTGGCGACAAAGGTTTGAGACCTTACCAACAAGTGGAAATTAGGGGAGTATGGAAAAACTAAATATGGTTCTTGGATGTTGGTGAACAAAAAAAATACGTCCTGACATAGAGAAGAGCAAGGAAACTCATTCGTTAAATAATAGATAGAAAAAATTATTGCCAACAAAAGGAGGGATAAAAGCTATTATGTTCATTCAAGGGTTAATAGTGTTTTACCCCCTGTAATATAGGTCATTTTCGGTTTTCCACCCTGTAAAAAATTTTGTTTGGTTTTCGTCCTTGTAATTTAAAGATTTTTGGTTTTGGACCTTCATGAATTTTGACAGTAAAAAATCGACGATATGTCAGGGGGCTAAACCAAAATTCACTCAAATTAACAGGGGGGTAAACCAAAATTTGCTCAAATTTTTTGGGCATAAACTGAAATTTTCTCAAATTACAAGGGGCGAAATTTTCCATGAAGGTCTAAAACCAAAAAATCTTCAAATTACAAGGACGAAAATTAAACAAAAAATTTTACAGGGTGAAAAACCGAAAATGACATATATTACAGGGGGGTAAAGCACTATTAACCCTTCATTCAATGCAACACAAAGACAAAATCGATGCTTTATGATGGTCAGATTAGGCAAGTGTACCAAATAATAAATAGATAAGTAGAGTATCACATTCACATGGATTGTCATCTCGTCCAAACAATGTTAAGCCCTGTCACAACCTAAGTATCAAAACTTAATAGCAAACAAAAAATAAACTAAAATAAAATGATATTAAATTAAATAATTATCCAACAAAAGTAAATAGAGGTTCTTCTTAAAACCCTATGTTGATGAATGTTTTAAGAATAAATTACACTCCCCTCCCCTCTAAGATGCTTGTATTACACTCCACTCTTATGTTAAAATATACAATCCCCTCCCCTCTTACTCAAAACATATTAGAAAACTTTTCACCCCCCTCCTCTAAGAGAAACTTGAACTACATTCCCCTCTCCTCTTATAATAAAATCTACACTTTACTCCCTCAATATTTTGTTATTTCTAATAATTTAGCAAAAATAATAATAATCTAACACACTTCGAAAAAAATTGTATTATGGGTCTATTTTAATATAATAAAAAATTTGAATACATATTTTTAAACCTTATTATAAAATGAAACAACCCAAAATAAAATTAAAATATGTAAAAAATGACTAAAGACATTAAATTAGGGTTATTTAAAAGTTAATTTTATTCTCTAAATTATAAAATCAATAGAAAAATATTAAAATTTAATTATCATTGATATTTAAATTATAAAGAAATGGTTTTTTTTTTAAATGTTGGTTCAAAATTAAAATATATCATAAAAATATTTATTTATGTTAAATAGATTAAAGTGTAGAGCATTTTTTAATTATTAAAGGAGGGGGTTGTAATTCAAGCATCTTATAAGGGAGGAGTGCATATTTTAATATAAGAGGGGACGAGAGTGTAATTCAAACATCTTTTAACAAATGAGAGTGTAATTTACTCATGTTTTAATGATAACAAACCTTATAGAATAAACACCAAATTTTATGAGTTGGCAAATTAAAGAATGGGGGCAAGGCCTTGAAGTCTAGTAAATTGTCAACCAAATGTTCCTTTGGAGCTTCAATTTGCCTTGTAGAGTTTCTTTTGAGCCGTACCATATCCAGTTGACGGAGAACCTTTCTGACTAGTACTTACTACTTCTCTATTAGCTTTTACAGATTCAAATCCTAAAGCTTTGAGTTGTTCTAGGCATAGTCACATAATTCGCAGTTCGCTATCTTACGCAGTACGGGTTCGTGTTTGCGATACGCGACATAAGAAGAATTCGGTACATATGGAATATAGAGCTTTGGTTCGCGTCAGTTCGTAGTACTTATATTACCAAATTAATTAATAAATTTTTAAGAAAAACATTTTTTCTACTACAATACAAAATTAATTTCTACTAGTAATCACAAATGTTTATTAATAGTGAGTAATAACCTTATTTGATTAATTTAACACTCATTATAACATAAATGATTTCCCATATGTTTTGTTTTCTAAAACAATTGTAACTTACATGTAAGTTTATAATTTTTTTGAAAGGAGGTAAGATTATAATTATACCCAAAAATCCTTTCCAAGATTTGGGTAAGACGGTTCATGTAGCATCTCAAAGAAGGGAATCCACCCTCGATGATCGAAAAGTTCCTTCTTACGATATCCATTTACTTCCAAGGAGTTGAAGTCTACCATTTGCTCTATAATCTACTTTAAATCTTATTCTCTCAAGCTCATAATACCATAGCAGCTTGTTGCGAAGATGATGAAGTAGAAGCCATTTTAGGAGATTAAATCAAAAAATTATTAGTTTATAACTTGCCTTATGTTTGGATTTAAGAAAGTAGAACACAACTCTGTGAATCAGTGAAAGTTTATTTTAATAATCCCGCAATTCAACCATTTTTAATAAAAATTTGCAAAGAAATTTATAATATTATAAGAATATCTCCAAAAAAAATAGAATTTTTATTTTTGACGATTAAAAATTCATATTTAATTCATGTTTTGTTGAAAAATACAAATGCTACACATGAATTGACTTAAAAATATGGATAAAAAGTGGTGATTGAAAATTTTATAAAGACTAAAAGTCGAAGGAAAATTTAATAGAAACTAAAATAAAAAATTGGTATATTTATAACGATAAAAAAACATATTTTACCAATAAAAAACAAATCCCTCAATTTGGCAAATGCTAGTCCCACCCATACAATATTCAACGAACTTTTATATTGTTCCTATTGTGGAATTGCTCCTACGATAATAAAATTTAATTAACTTTTCTTAATTAAATATTTAAATTATATTATTTAAAAGATAAAAAAGTTAGCCCAAAATCATGTATTCTCTTTGTATATAGTATAGATGTCATTGAAATTGTCCTCGTGAGTTTAGCTCAGTTGGTAGGGACAATGCATAACATATGCAAGTTCCGAGGTTCGAACCTCGGCCACCACCAAAATAACAATGTCATGGAAACTATGAATGATATTTTTTTATGAAATTTTAATTTTGATTAAAAGTAAAAATATAAATGTTTTTTGCTTTCAAGTTATAATAAATCAAACTAACCATGATTATCTATTTAAGTGACATCAACAATATAACAAAAAATATAATCTAATATTTTTTTAATAACACCAAAAACAAACTTTGTGATAGAAAAAGATGTTTAAAGGGTATAATTGGGGTAATAATATGGTAAGTATATATATACTCATCTATTTTATTACACTTTTTAAAGGATAAAAGAAAAAAAAACTGAATATATATATATATATATATATATACACACACACACACACACACTCATATTGTGTTGTGTTTGTTACACTTTTATTTTAAGATTTGAATTTACTCTTATATACTTGTTATATATGTTATTTGTACTGAAAGTTTAGAATAATTTTGGAAAGAGAAAAAAATTAGGTCAAGAGAGACAAAATATGTTTTTTTTTTTTATATATATAAAAATAGACGATATTCATTCATTTAAATTGATAGAGTACATCGATACAATACATATCCAAAGTCGCTAAAAACAAAAAGGATGAATTTGCGAACAAACTCACAACATCCATGTTAATAGCATAAAACAACAAAGTATATATGCTTAAAAATACGACTATATTCAAGTCTCAGGAATACTCATTTCTCCGGATCTGCAACATTGAAGATGCCAAAGTCGTTGATCGGATCTGCACTTGCTCAAAGTTAATCTTTCAATCTGAATCTAATAAACACCGCACTAAGACGGAAAATAAAAAACACACTGCACAAAGACGGGAAATCAAAACAAATAGAGGAGACGACAAAATCACCAAAATAAACGAAAGAAAACTGAAAATATGTGGAAATTAGGATAGAAAGAAAAACAACTCGGAGGGATGATTTTAGGTCAAAATTGATCCTAAATCACCCCTCTTCGTTAGACAAGAAGAAGAAAGGGCCGACGACTAAAGTTTGAGAAGGAGAGACAAATTTTTTGTTCTTTATATATAGTATATATAGTATAGATGTAAAACTATATACTAATTTAAAAATAAATATTATTAGTTTTGCTTCCGTTTTTTCCTTTATATTTTTTATAATAAATTATAATGTTTTTTTTATATAAATCAAATTGAGTATTTAGTGACCAAGATTTATGCTCTAACTTTTGAACACTTATCTTTTGTGATGTCACTTTCTAGTTCAATTGACAAGAATCCAACATTATCATCTTTCTCTCATAAGAACTTTTGTTGGTGCCCCCTTCCCAATTTCTAATACAAGAAGAATTATAATGGATTTTGAAGTTAAATTATCCCCAACCCTTATTTTCTTCAAGCCATATTCATCCCATGCTCATGGAAATTTAGAGGTCAAGTGCTGCACACAGTCACAAAGCAAAGAAACTACATCTAGTGTTCAAATAAAGAAACAGTGTTTGAGATGCAATACTCTTTATTCAGATCAACAGAATTCTCCAGTTTCTTGCTCTTTCCACGGTCATACAAATGGTATGCTTGTGTATGCATATTTCCCTCTTTCTATAGCCATACACTATATATAGGATAAGAGTTTACTATGCAATCAAATACTCCTAAAAGAGGAGTAAAGTAGTTTAGACATTTTCAAATTGTTTTGTAAAACGATCACAACTCATTTAAACGCTGATTTAGAGTTGTCCTCCTGAGCTTAACTCAGTTGGTATGGACAATGCATAATCATATGCAAGGTCTGGAGTTGAACCCCGACCACCACAAAAAAAAAAACGCTGATTTAGAGAATGATTTAGCGATCATTTGAAAAATTAATAGCTTAAGACACTAGAGTATTTTGTCACTAAAATAGTGGCTAGATAGAAATTTTTAGTAGGAGAAATACTTGGCCAATTAATTTTTTTCCTTTCTTAAAATACTTTGCCAATTATCTTTGTAATCTGACATAGTTAAATATTTGTGTAAGAAACATATTAAGAGTGAATAGTAATTAAATTAGATAGGATAAATGTTACAAGGAAGGGGCATGGTCTGTTTGAATATTTTATCAAACACAATTATTTGAATATTTTATCAAACACAATTATCCTTTGTCATGCTTTTAAGACTGTGTTATTGAGGATTTCTAATTGCATTTTTGGTTTTATGATGAGCTATATAACATGATAATTTTTTAAAAGCAAAACTATTGTTCAAAGCAATTGAGCCATATAACATGAACGTTTGTAATGTTGTAGGAGACAAGGGTCTGTTTTCATATTATCCACCTCACCAAGGAATTGATGGATATTGGAAATGGAATGAAAAGAATAATAGACCAAGCATTGGTCGTGTAAATTGGGAAAAAATATGGAGTTGTTGGGCTGAATAGTAAGGGGATGACATGTTTGTTAGGATGATGGTTAGACAAAGATAGTGACCATTTTGAATTATTAACAAAGTCAGTAACCAATTTAAAAATAAGTTGTGTTAATCGGTGCTCTTGGGGCACAAATTAAGGTATCTAAAAAAGAAAAAATTAATAGGGTCTCCCATTCCACTCACTAATCACCAGTTTACACTATCTCTCTCTAGTTTTTTTGTTGTGTTAGTAGTGCAGACTATCTACTAGATACCAATAACTAATCACAACATAAATTTTATCGGCCACCTTTATTAGGGTCTTCCATTCCACTCATACCAACATAAACTAATGTTGGTTTTCCACTCTCTAGTATGAAAGGATAGGAAAAAATAAAATAAAAATGAAAGGTTGATAAACAAGAATAAATTCTAATTACAACTAATGTTTTCATGGAAGGTCTATACTATGAGCTAAAGAGATAAACATTATGCATCAATGTACTTTAGAGTCATTTATTAATTATTCGAATTTTAGTTAAACATATTTTTAAACACCGTAGTTATTCAAAATTATTTAATTGAGGCAAACATTGTATTTTTTTTTTACTATATAAAGTGTGAAAAGAAGTTTATATTTGTTAGGTGAAAAAAATGACTGGAATTCATAAGTTTTTTCATATGGTGATTCATTTTGTATTCCTATTTCTTGTTGTGTATGGTTCGGGTAAGCTCATTCTCTTTTTTTTTTGGTTATATTATACAATTATTTTTCACCTCTTTTTAGTAATATTTCTTTATTCTTATTTTAAGGTATCGCAGAGAAAGAGTGTATTACTGACGATGATTGCAATCGAAAATATCCGATGCATGCTAATAGAGGACTGCAGTGTCTTAATGGTGAATGTAAGAGCTCGAGAATAATTAAGTCAAGGTAAAGTATATTTCTCTATTATGCGTAAAACTTTAACTTTTTGTCACATTGTAATGGTGATTGCAATCTCACCCTATGTTGTTTATTTCTTTTCAGATAAGACTAGGATTATATGAGAGACTCATTATCTGTTCAAGGAGTTAATTAGATTCGGGTCACATTTTGATGTTAGAACTATGATTTATATGATTATGTTATACTACCTCCAGTTCTATTTATAAGAGAAATTTAGGTCAATAAAAGTGAATGTATTTGAACTGAATTTTTAACTAGATACATCAACTTTTGTTGACCCAAAATTCTCTTATAAATATGACTGGATGGAGTATCTTTTAAATTTTCCATTGTGTAGTAAATAATTTCCAAGTTCAAAGTTAAGTATAAGATTTTCTCCAAAAGTATTACAAAGAGTTCCAAGTTTAATTTCAAGATTTATTTCTGTTTAAGCAAAATGTTTTTGTAAATATATATATGGGAATGCTAATACACACCCACTTTGATTTTAGAAGGTGTGCATTAGCATCCTACATCCATTTGGTTTGGACAAAAACACCCCTTCTCTCTTTTCTAAAGGTCATTAAACACTTGTCCTTTAAAGTAATTTTTATGCCCGGCCCACACCCTTATTCTCTCTTTTCCAAAAAACAAAAAACTGATCCACCAAAAACAAAAACAAAAAATCTTTCATGGAGGCCGCTTGTATGTTGCAACCAGGAAGATGAAGAAATAATCCATGGAATCCACCTAAAATAGATCTGCATAATCTCCGATAGCAACTTAGTCGGCCATTGGTGTAGTCATAAAAAACCGTCATCACACCCAAACAAGCGTTGGAACGGCATCGTCGAATGGGAACCCTCCACACCGACATTAAGATAGGTTGCAACATAGGTGCCGGAATTTCCGTTGACAACGCGGTACGACGAGTATGGAGATTTCGGACTTGTTGCGTCACCGGAGAGTGGAGTTTTTTCTGTTGAGAGGAAAACAAAGGTATGGGCCAGGCATGAAAATTACTTTAAAGGACAAGTGTTTAATGACTTTTAGAAAAGAGAAAAGGGGTCATTTTTGTCCAAACCAAATGGGTGTAGAATGCTAATGCACACCTTCTAAAATCAAAGTGGGTGTGATTAGCATTCCCCGTATATATATATATATATATATATATATATATATATATATATATATATATATAGACACACTAAAACTCAGTATCCGATCTAAGGACCAATTAATCCGATGGAACCAATCTCACCGTCCACTTGTGGGGGCTCCGTTCTAAGCTAGAGCAAAGCTCGGTATGAACTTGCTCAACAAAATTGGCACCAGAGAGAATCGAACATGAGATATTGAAAAGATTACAGTCCAAGATCCCAACCTAACTACTAGACCAACCCCAAATGAGTTGCACCGCATAATATTATGTGGTCCAACTTTGAATGTTGGTGCTTTCACATAATTCACAAGGTAAGGATTTTACAATAATTTACGTATCACGCTTAAGTCACACCCCACATTGAACATAAGTCGCAAATATAGAATTTATGTAGGTCACATCAACTTCATAGTATAGACAGGGCCGACCTTAAGATTTTTGGTGTCCTGGACGAAACAATAAATTATGTTCTTTTAATTATTCTAATATTTTTTGTCTTGCATTTTTTGTTGCAAAATATTCATTTATAACCAAAGTTATTTAAAAATATATTTTCAATAGAATTAATCAAAGCGAATTAAAAAGAAATATATTTATATAATACTAACTATTAAGTAAAAATAATAATTTTGGTGCCCCTAAAAAAATGGTGTCCTGCACTGCACTGCCGTCCCTCGCGCCCGCCCTCAGGGCCACTCCTGAGCATTGATATTAATTAAGTAACCATATATCACATAATTTGCAGAAAATATTATAATATAAAGCACACAACATGCTAATCATCAAATTCAACTAAGATAATTGATGAATAAAACACATGCATATAATGAAGAATTGACAATACTTTCAGCTAGTACATAAAGATATTACTATCTCATTGGTGTATTAATCTTACACCTAATTTTGTCACTAATCTAGATTATATCCACCAATATCAATGACTAATCTCAACCAAGTTAGACACAAGATTTCCTTATACTAAGGTCAACTCACAATAGCATATCATATACATTAATAACATTTATCTGTCAATTATATCCTAGCATAGTCGGTATTAATGTACATATGTTGTGTTATTATGTACAAATCATCACAAAAGAAATACAAATACAAATTATTTTATCTTGGCATCAGAGCATCATTACTAAAAGGTTAATGATCCAAATAAAATTATGGCATCCGCTGCAAGTGCAAGTAACAAAAATGATCTTCCATCAACTATTCCTGTCAAGCTAGATAGAGATAATTATCTCTTATGGAAATCCTTAGTATTGTCAATAGCTTCAATAATCTAAACCTCAACGCCTCAGTAAATATAGCCAACAAAACTTACTACAAGGGAATTTGGATAAGCAGCAAATTTGGCTCAAATGGAAACTAGAGAGGCTCCAACTCAAGGGGTTGGAGGGAGACAGAGGTAGAAGTAAGTCCTCTAAACTAACATGACAAGTATGCTCAAAGACTAGTCATACAACAATGCAATTTTTCAATAGGTTTGACAAAACCTACTCAGAGCCAAACCACTAGGCAAATGATGATAAACTAGCAGCACAAAATGTCTTTCTAACATCACAAGGAATTGATCAAGATTATGACTGGTACTTTGACAGTGGTACATGCAACATGTGACACACCAAACTGACAAATTTCAAGATCTATAAAAACATTATGGTAAGAATTCTCTTATGGTTAGAATTGTTGGAGCAAAATGTGTTTAACAATGCTTCTTTTAAATTTTGATGATAACGAGGTATTAAAAGTTCAATTGCATATGTTAATATTTGTTCAAGTATTAAAAGTTAAAACTTACCGGAAAGCATGAACTAACCCTAATTCTAGGATCTAACCTAAAACAGAAAAATAAACTAACCTAATTATTCACAAAATAAATTCTATTGATTAACTTTTCGAAATATCAACAATCCCGGACAACAGCGTCAAAAACTTGATGGAGGAAATGTGTAAATATTGGCTACTGCATCAAATAATAACAAGTAATAAAGTAGTAAGTTTATCGTTTCCACAGTGTTTGTCGTTCGACTCGGTAATTAGAGGAATTTATTTAAAACGAAAATAAAAGAAAAGAATTGAAAGTGGTTGCAAGGTTTCAATTGTCCTACCCAATGCGAGATTAGGTTATTGTGATTCAGAAGTGTAACGACGTTTAGAGAATCCTTGAATCCTTCGTCTTTGTTGGAAATTAAATCGAGTAATTGTTAGTTTATAACTTGCCATATGTTTGGGTTTAAGAAAGTAGGACATAACCCCATGACAAATCAGTGGAAGTTTGTTTTAATATCCCCGTAATTAGGCATGGCAATAGGTCGGCCAAGCCGGGTTTTTCTTTAATAGGCCAAGCCTAGTTGAAAAAACAAAAGCCGCCTGAGCATGGCATATTAGCCTGTCAAAGGCTTTATTTCAAACTTGACCTGGCCTTTTTAAAAGTTCGATCTGCCCTATTAGCATGTCTAAAAACCTAATTTGCACTAAAAAAAATTAAATTGATCATTTGACCTATTTATAAAATGGCTAATGAGCATATATTTATTAAAAGACTAATAGGCCAATAATATTTTGTAAAGCATATACATGCATTTTCCCCACTTTATAAGCATATATTGCATGTATATCGAATAAAATTTTGTTAAGCTTGTACATCCATTTTGTATAGGCTAATAAGTATGTGTCCACATTGGAATTGAAAAATTTGAATGAACCAAAAATTTATTAATATAATATAGTGTATATATAATTGCACATATATGGGCCGACCTGGTATGCCTAGTATACTATTATTTATAAGTCTTAACTTGACCTAATTAAATTAATGAGATTTTGTTAAAGTTTGAGCCTAACCTATATAATAAACGAGCTGGGCCGAGCCAATCTCTAAGTAGGTTGGGTCATAGGCCATTGACGGGCAGCCTGGCCTATTCCCACTCTACCCGCAATTCAACCATTTACAATTATGGGATTCTCGTAAGATGAGTTATAGCCTTAAATTCATACTTATATTCAATTATTTTAGAAACTAAGCAATTCACTATTGTCTTGTTCCAAATGAATTCGAGTTGTCAATTTTATTGGCTCCATCTAAGATACCCGATATAAAAACAAACATATACGAATTAAATTAGAGTTTATATTATAGACATAATAAAAACTTTGTTAACTGAATCCAACATATAAGAAGGGTTTCATTGTGGAACCCTAATGAAAGAGATTTAGTTACTCATGACAACAAACATCATTACAAAACAATGGAAAAACATACCCTACAAAGAATAAGAGGGTGGTGGAGATCCTCCGCCTTGAAGCTCTTGATGGTTGACCCTTGCCTTGTACCTCTAGCTTTATGAATGAATAAAATAATAGAGTGGAAAACAAGCAAACAACAATTAATGGTTGTGCCCGTATCCGGGGCCCATGGCTTGGTGTGGAGGGGTGTATGAGGCAGCCCCTCATGTGCGAATTATGTAGTTTTCGATCTTTTTTCCAGCGTTCTTCCGTCTTGCAATACCTTGGAACTTCAAATGAATTTTTTTTTTTCACTTTGTATTGTCTTCAAATATCTTCTAAGAACCATTGAACTTCAATCATCATATCCTCGATCCTTCACTTGATGTCTTGTTTTGTCGATTTACATGATTTCTCACTAAAAAGACTCAAACCAACTATGATTTAGGATAAAACTGAATTACAAAGACTCGAATAAAAACAATAGAAAAGGTTCCTCAGACTATTAACAACTCCTCTAATTGACTTCTAATTTACCTTAAAATAAAAAATAAAAAAAATAAACTAAAATTATAGCTAAAAACTTCATATGTTATTCTATCATTATGTTATTCCATCGTGTATGTTGTGTTCTTGACAGAAATATAAATACAGATTATTTTATCTATAACCATACAAATCTTATTTGTCATATTTAAAAGGGTTCCCCCTCCACTCATAATAGCATAAAGTAATGTTGGTTTCCGCTATGAAAGCTAGGTGAGAAATTGAAGAAAAGGAATAAAAGGTTGGTAAATAAGAATAATCTCTAATTACAAGCTATTTTAATGTAAGGTCTATTATACGAGCTAAAGGGATAAACATTGTGCATAAATGTACTTTAGAGTCATTTAATGACTATTCTAATTTTAATCCCATCATTTATTTAAACAACATAATTATTAAAAGTTATTTGATTGAGGTAAACATATCATTTTTTTTACCATATAAAGTGACAAAACAATTTATCTTTCTTACGTGCAAAGGTGAAAAAAATGACTGGAATTCAAAAGTTTTTTTATATGGTTGATCCTTTTAGTTTTCCTATTTTTTCTTGTAGTTGACGGTTCAGGTAAGCTCATTTTCAAAAGAAAAAAAACTTTATATTCCATACAATTTTTTACCCTTTTTAATAATATTTCTTTATTTTTATTTTACATTACAACAAAGTGTGTTACTGTTGTTTTTGAAATTAGTACTGCCAAAGAATTACCAGGTTGAATCACGACCAGGTCGCTCTCTTTAAGACGTTTCGCGGCACTACCCAAGTTCCCAAGTTGTGCAAGGTAGACTAACAACCACGCCGTCTCCAGGATAAAACAGTTCAGATCACTGTTACGATTATATACTGCACAGTATACAATCGCTCATAGCCGCTCTATTCGAAACCGAAAGGGACAGAAAGGAGTAGAAGCAGAAGAATGACTCGTTAACACAAGTCGAAGGGAGAAGAGAGGAATCGCACAGGAATCATCGACTGTGGAATTCGGAGTAAAGAATGAGGAATCTGCTTAATCCTTAAGCAAACGCGTTTTAATTTATCATTTTCAAGTGACAAAAAATATATTATTTTCCACCCAAGCCCGGCCCGGTTCGGTCGGACGGCGGCGTCGTCGTGCGTGTGATATATATGTTTTTGTAAGCGTTCACCCGTTCACAAAAGTGGGTACCCCAAGGGCACACCCTTGGATGTCACTCTACCCGTATATAAACACTTTCTAGTTGGTGTGGCTCACCAATGTGGGACATTTTTAAATCACACGCTCACACTAATTCTTATATTGTGTTTTTTTTTTCTTATCCAATTTTCTCACTAGATTTAACTAGTGTTCCAACAGTTACTGAATTCGATTGTTAAAAAAAATATCCAATGCACGCTGATAGAAAAATGGAGTGTATTCAACATAAATGTTATAGAATTTTTTTTTTTTTTTTGAAAATACATCAATGTTATAGACAGGCCCGACCTTAAGGGTGTGCAAGGTGCTCAATCAGACCGGGCCTTCAAATGCAACGGGCCTCTAACGAAAAATTAAATCTAATACCCACCCCCCATTTAACTAAAAAATATATGTTATATCATTTTCTTTCTTTAGTACACGTTTGAGTTTTTTTCTAGACTCTAGTTTTCTTTTTTGTACATAAATCAGATCCTATCAAACCACCCCTAATTTGTATAATCAATTAATCAGTCAATTTGGAAAGCTATTTCATTGAAAGAATCACAACAATCATTTTTTTCTTCGCATAAACCATTCGTTTTACCCTTTTCCACAACAGAGGAGTGACAAGTCCAAACGACGCCGTTAGATAAATTTCACCTTTTTCACTTAATTTTTTTTAATTCCTTTCATGTTTAGAAGTTCTTCTGATTCTGATTTTTTTTTTTAATGAAATTTAGCTACACAAAAAAAAAAATTACATTTTATTTTACTAGGGGCCTATTTTAAAAAGAGAGTCGAGCCTCCTATTTCACAGGGACGGCCCTGATTATAGACTTCGTTCATAGGTAAGTTAAATTTCTCTATCTTATTTAAAACATAAATATATTTTTTTCTCATCGTAATGTTGATACTTTTATAATTTCTTTTACACTTTCATATATTTTTCAATCCTTGGCACTTACTTTGATAGCTTTAGTAGAAGTTATATATATATATATATATATATATATATATATATATATATATATATATATATATATATATATATATATATATATGTGGGTTATATCTAGTAAGAAAAGTGTTTCTAGTATTACATAAATACACCATTGATACCCTTAGATGAAAACTTGTTGTTAAAATTTAAGAAGTTGAGATCTCTCCATTTCCTCCATTTGAAAAGATAAAGATACAATAAATTTAGAAAAGAGTACACAATAATTAATGATGGTAGAACTTATTTATTGAAAGCATTCGTAAGTAACATGTGACTCCAATCACCAATAATGACATCGAAATCTGAGACACTAGTTTTCTTCACAAACCTAAGTATGTATTAAATAACTCCATGTTAAAGAAGTGCATGAATTACATATCTTATATTTTTTTATCAAGTTTGATCCTTCTCCTTTTGATCAAGCTTAATCATTCTTTTAATTCTAATAATTTTCTCCAAGATATATCAAGAAAAACTAAATAAACATTGATGTTGAAAAACATAATGTTTATGAGTTACATGCGTTCGTGCAGTAGAAAGAGCAGACAGACGGGCACGGGAGTGCCCGTCTGGATGATAATAATAATAATAATAAAACAAAATAGGAATGGATGTCACAGACTCAATTATGAATTATGAATAAGAATGGAGAGAATAGCGGTAATGTTGAATCGAAAAAAGAAAGAAAAAAAAAGTATATGTGTTAGTTCAAGGACCTGAAATAGAAACAATAGTATAGGTGTTAGTTTAAGGACCTGAAACTCGTAAGTGTTTGTAATGGATGCCATAAACAATAGTTCAAGGACCTGAAAGAAAAAAAAACCAGTAAACTCACTCGTAGGTGTTAGTTCCATCTTATATTATATATATAAAAATAAAAATCTAAGCATAAGTAGAAGAAACAATAATATAGGTGTTTGTCAAACTCTAAGAAAGAAAAAACTTAGATCAAAAGAAGGTTTGAGTTTTAGTTTCTGCTCAAAATATGTGATTATGGTGTTTAACAAAATCTCATTTATTTATAGTTAAAAAAAAAAAAACGAAGCCTTTTTTTCCTCAATGGAAATACTAATTGAATAATATGGTGTTAAAAGATTAAATAGTAACTAATTGAAACTTCTTTTCCTAAAAAGAAGAAAAAGAAAGGAAGATTTAATGGATAGTATTGAAAGTATTATATATAGTATGGTGAGTTATTTTGGTACATAAAATATTAGAAATTAAATATAAAATTAAATAAAATATTTAGTGGATAACATCAAAAGTTTATATATTTATGGCAAATAAAATATAGAAAAAATAATAAAAATATTGAGAATAAAAGTGAAAGTGACACATGGCTTAAAAAACCTTACTTTATATATATACTATTGATTTGAATAGACACTCTTCCAAGAAAACCTATGGAAGTAGTGGACACTATGACTAGGAGAATGATTAATTTTATGTGCCTATAAAATACTAAGTGGTGGGTAAAAGGGCGAAATAATTAGATAGTTCAAGATTTAAGCTTTGGTACGTGGGTAAAGTTAGAGCGAGAAATGGGATAGACATTATTATGGATAAGGAGTGGAAGAAAGATATTTGTGGATTTTAAAAGGATAGGAGATCAAATTATATCCCTAAAATTTGTAATGGAACAAGACACTTTCAATGTTATTAGCGCACACGCATCTTAGGTAGGGTTAGAAGAACACCTTAAAGTAAAGTTTTGGGAGGAGTTAAAAAGCTTAGGATGGGATTCAAATGGACATGTAAGGAGTGTTTAAAGAGGTTTTGAGGGCTCACATAGGGGGTATGGTTTGGAGAGATAAATGCGGAGGAGAAATTCATACTAGATTTTTCATTGGCTTTTAACCTTACTATAGCTAATACATTTTTTTAGAAAAAGAGAGGAGCATCTTATCACTTACAAGAGAGGGGTGACATGTTCCCATACAGATTTCTTCCTTATTAGAAAATCGGATAAGAAGATTTGTTTGGACTATAAAGTCATACCTGGAGAAAGTCTAACTACCCAACCTAGAGTATTGGTTATTGATGTAAGGGTCATGAGTAGTGCAAAGAGAAGGAGACACAATGGGGCTCTGTGAATCAAGTAGTGGCATTTAAAGGTGAAAACAAAGGATTTTCCAACACAAGATCTTAGAGGGAGGTTGTAGGCAACCACAAGGAAGTGAAAATGATATATGGGACAAGATGGAACATGAAATTTAAAAAGTAACAAAAGAGACGTTTGAAGAATCAAGAGGTTTTGGACATATGGTTAAAGAATCTTGGTGGTGGAATCGCATTATCAAGAGTAAAGTCAGAATCAAAATGGAATTTTTAAGGATTGCTCTAGGTATAAAAATATTGAAACATGGGATAAATATAATATAGCTAAGAAAGAGACCAAGAAGGTGGTGAGCAAAGCAAGAGCTGAAGTTTTTGATGAATTATACCAATCTTTAGGTACCAAGGAGAGATACAAATCTATTTATAAGATTGGTAAGGGATGAGAAAGGAAGACAAGAGACGTGGATCAAGTGAAGTGTATTAAAAATGAAGAGGGTAAAGTTTAGGTTAAGAAAGAGATATCAATGATAGATGAAAGAAATATTTTCACACCTTATTTAATGAATGATATGAGATCTTATCAGACTCTAACATGCTAGACATCATAGAGGAGGATCGAAACTATAACTACTATCGTAGGATTCAAGCGCACGAGGTAAAAGAAGCATTGAAAAGCATGAATAATGGCATGACAGTTGGGCTAGACAATATACCTATTGGAGTGTGAAAAAGTTTGGGGATAGAGGAATTATGTGGCTCACTAAACTTTTTAACAAGATTATAAGGACAAAGAAGATGTCAGATGAGTGGAAAAGAAACACTTTAATTCTGATTTATAAGAACAAGAAGGATGTACAAAACTGTGTAAATTATAAGTGAATTAAACTAATGAGTCATACCATAAAGTTAAGGGAAATGATGATTGAGCGAAAACTAAGAAAAGAGACTACCAGCGATTTTCCCATAACAATAGGATTGCACCAAGGGTCAACCATAATCCATTACCCTTAAACTTCAGTTTTGGATATGTTTACGGAACATATCCAAGAGTTTGCACCAAGATGTATGCTTTTTGGTGATGATGTAGTCTTGCTTGGAGAGTCGATGGAGGAATTGAATGGGAGGTTAAACACTTGGAGACAACCCTAAGAAGGGAGAGGCTTCCGCCTGAGTACAAGCAAGATAGAGTTTATGGAATGCAACTTCAGTAAAAGGAGAAGTATTTCCATGATGGAGGTGAAAGTGAGAGATCATATCAAATCCCAAGTTACATGATACAAAAATATTGGGTCGTTAGTATAAAATGATGAAGAAATAGAAGCATATGAAAATCACCATATTCAAGGTGGATGGTTGAAATGGAGAAGAGCCTGATGTGTTTTATGCTATAAGAAAGTACTATTTAACTTGAAGGAAAAATCTAACAGACAGCAGTCAGACTGATAGTATTGTATAGTACAGAGTGTTTGGCAGTTTAAAACCAACATGAAAATCAAGTAAGCGTAGCATAGATGAAGATGTTGCGCTAGATGATTGGTAAGAATAGACGGGATATGATTAGAGAGAGAGAGAGAGAGAGAGAGAGAGAGAGAGAGAGAGAGAGAGAGAGAGAGAGAGAGAGAGAGAGAGAGAGAGAGAGAGAGAGAGAGAGAGAGAGAGAGTTGAGGTAGCGCCTATAATAGAAAATATGGTAGAAAATATGATTAGGTGGTTTGAACATGTTGAGAGAAGACCGATAGATGTTGTAGTACGAAGAGTAGATTATATGGAGGACAATGAAGAGGTAGATGAAGACTTAGAAAAACTATAAGAGAAACTATTAGAAAAGATTTAAAGATTAATGAGTTGAATCAAAATATGATTTTAAATAGAACAATATGGCGCAATTTGATCTATGTAGCCAACCCTACATTATGAGATAAGACTTGATTGTTGTTGTTATCGGAAAAATGATTTTAATTGTTTCAATTGGATAAATTCAATAAGAAAAGTATTATGCGCATAAATTTATAGACTAATTAGTTTTAAAGTATAAACTATTGAAGCAGTTTTTTTTCTTAAATGTTTCTACTTCCCTGTATCCCACAATGTAAACACTCCCTCCAACCTTATTAATTAGAGGGGAAAAAAAACTTCCACACTTTTTTTTTGACAAAAAAAATAAAAAACTTCCACACTTACTGAGAAAGTTAAAAAAAAAATGGAAATTTTGTATTTTATATAAATTAAGAAAAGAAAATACATTTAATCTCTTCTTTGCAATTTTTGGATAAATATGCATTTATGTATGTTTCTAGAACTTGCTATTCGATATGTTTCTTTCTCTGTCCCTATATCATCTGCCACCTCTATTATTATCTTTCCTTTTTTTTAATGCCATTTATATCACACAAAAACCTTCTTTCTCTTTCCTCAACTTTCTAGTCCTCTCTCATTTCATTGACTCTTCTCTTACAATCCATCCACAAAGTTCATCCAAAAAAACTCAAAACCAATCCCCCTTTTATCATAAAGAATTCAATTTATGATAAAGAATTGAATTTTGTTTCTACACATCAAATATAAGAAAAAAATGCTGCAATTATTCTTCACAGTGGCTTTCTCTGTTGTTCCTTTAACACTTTATATTCCACCAATAAGAAGCTTGAACCTATTTGTAGAAACCATGGAATCTGTTATGAGGGAATCAACAACATATAGCAACAGAATTTATCCTCGTTTAAGGATAGCTTGGTCTAGGATGTTGAATTGTTTGCTATGCAACAATACAAGGTAGATTTCAATTTTTCAATATATATTTTATTTGAACCACATCTTAATGTAAATTAAATACGTTACCTTATTGCTATTATTTTTCATTTATTAGAGTAGTGAATTCCATTATGTATGTATATGATGTTAATGATGAGGTTGTTTTGTTGCGGATTATTAAGTTTAATTGTTGTAATTTTCTGAAATTGTTGATCTTTTGAGATGATTCGATTCAGTTATTATTTGTCTTCAATTAATAGTCCTATGTAACAATGAATGGAATAAATAAATTTTATGTGGTTCATCATATTGTTGTTTTATTTTTAGTTTTGTTCTTATCTTTGTGTATGATTTGATAATTTGATTTGATCCTAAGTTGAATACAAGATTTGGACAAAATATAATAAAATAGAGGAATATCACATGTTCGGTTCTTTGGTGGTTTGTGTGAATTGTGCTCTAAGTTACAATATATTTTTTGTACAAAAAATATATAAGATAAGTTTTTTTTTTTTAGTGAATATAGGATAATTATTTGATACTAAAAAATACCCAGAAAGAATTAGTTGGACTTGGGTTGTTTGCATAGTTACTAAATATGTGTTTTTATTCAAAATACCAAGAAAAATCTAGGTACTTAAAATTAATTCAAAACTATATTTATTGAAAAAAAAATTAATTGTAATCAAAAGGAATGACGTTGTAGAATTTTTTTAAAGATGAAATGATTTGATTATTGTCTACCAAAGTTTTAGAATATTAGAGTATTTAAAATAAAGTATGTTGTTTTTATCAAAAATAATAAAATGTAAAATATGTTTGGTGGTTTATTTTTCTGATTTTTGAATTTTCAAAAGGTCATTTAAAGTCAAAACAAAGTTTTTGACGAAATAATCTCTCAAAATTGACAAAAAAATAAATTGAATATGATATATCGAGATAAACACACTTAAACTATTGAATCAATTCAGTTACATTTTTTTCTTTTGAATTTGTAGTGATAAGAAATCTGATTTTTTTTTTCTACTAAAGAAATCTGATTTCTTTTTCAAGTAAGATCTTGTTTTGAATTTTGAATAATTTAATTGATTGGCGTGACTTTTTCTTTTCTTTTCTTTTCTTTTTCACAGAGGGATTTGATCTGATCTGACTTTGGGTTTGTTATCTATTTCGGACATAGGGGCCATAGGGGCCATATAAAAATTATAATCTTCTCTCTCTATGAAAATATTATACTTTAGGATCCCCGTGAGTTTAACTCAGTTGGTAGGGATATCGCATTTTATATGCAGAGCTGAGATTCAAATCTTGACACTCGACTTCTCCACAATTAAATTGTATAAGCTCTGGCTACTAGGTTATTTGACTAAAAAAATTTATACTTTGAGGGTATAAATGTATAAAATGTAAATGCGTGTTTTTCACCATTAATTTTTTTGGATAAGAACAAGCTTAATGTATTTCATTTATAAGAATGTTTTCAATACATGATGGAATGTTGTAATGAATACGAAAACTAGCTTCCAATAGAGCCGCCTTAGCTAAGCTATGAGTAGTCTCATTTGCTTGTCTTCTAATGAACTTTACATCAGAGTTCATAAGATCAGTACAAAGCATGTGTGCACAGTTATTTGTTGTTTCGCAAATTCTGAGACACCTTCAAAAGATCTGACCTCAAAATCCATGTTCCACACATGAAGATTCCTAACCCATCCCAAAGCCTTCAATAAGGCTAGAGCTTCCCCTCTGTCAACATCCGTGATAGGAGAGAACCATTCAGTCCGGGCCAGCACAAAACCTCCTTCTTCATCCTTGATACAAATTCCAATACCTACCCTGTCAAGAGGTTCGGAGAAGGATGCGTCAACATTGCTTTTGTACCTTCCTGGAGATGGTTTAGTCCATTTTTCAACCTGTCTTGTAACTTGTGTTCTGGACATTCGTTGTTTAACCTCTTGAGCATTAGTCCAGCTCGCGAGCAGTGCTTTAGCTTTGTTTCAGATAGCTTGACACGCTTCCGACTTTTGTCATTTTCACCGTTAAATTTGTAAGCCGCATCATATTTGATTTGATCTAATGATTAATAGTGTGATTTATTAATCTAATAGTAAAAATTAACTTGTATTTGATACAACACATCTCTCACTTGTGTAACATTAAATTGACTTGTATAACTTGCGTCATTTGAATAAGAGAAATGATATTTGTACACCTATTTTTTGACAACTTTTGAAACAACTCTATCTCTCATACTCACATGTGTTTTTATTCTTCTTTCTCTATCCTTTGTTTTTTTTCAATAAAAAGAGGAGAAAATTAATTGTCACAAGAACCGTACAAAATTTATTGTACAAATATCACTCCTCTTTGAATAAAGGTTTAGATTTAATTGTACTAAACAGTTCTGAAGCTGTAGCATATCTTTATTTGGAGTTGTCAAAATTGTCCATTTTAGCTATTGAAGATTGTCTCACTATGGGTTGAATACAAAGACGTGACTAGCAAAGTTTGGTCGACATATCTAATTTCTTAGAATTATATATGATAAATACACTTATCTGTAACAATATAATAATAATAATAATAATGATAAATAAATAAACTTATAGAAAAAAGTTCAATTGACTAACCGACACAATCCTATGGTTGTTGGATTAATGTGCATCATAAATTGGGTTTGGCCGACTTAACTTGGTTACAACCCGTCTCCTTCAGTGATATATGAAACTGATAGTGATAACAGGTGTATCATGTATGAGTGTGTGTTTACTTTTCTAACCTTGACTAACGTAGACTCACGAGATGGAAGCTCATATAAATCTTTATGCAAAGCTAGTATATGCCTTGGAAATATCGACTAAGGTTTGTGACATGTGTCTGAATATATATCACAGCATGGAAATTAGTATGGGCAATTTGGACAAGAAACGCATGGAAAGAAGAAAGAAAGAAGAATGTGAGTTCTTATCGACAGGTCAGAAGACCAATTATATGTAACATGTGGCATAACTTGCACCGTTTTAAGGTTCTAAGGTTCTGTGTTTGAGGGAATAGGTCAGTTTAAGGTATGATTCAGTTTTCACAACACTTTCTCACATTTATTCCTAGTTCCATTACCGACATAAGCGTTGGCACACCCCTTTTGTTCCATCATGAAGACTCAACGCCGCCGTACTGGAAACTTTCACTGTCACACCGGAGCATTATCCGTCACATTGCCACCCATCCATCATCATCGAGCAGACCATTTGGCACTAGAAGGAGGGGATCGTTCGCTAACCGCAACGGTCTAACGATCATCCACCATAACTGTTTACTGTTACGTGCTCTTCCGTCGTAACAGTTTTCAGTTACACGTTCCTCCACCGCAACGGTTGACAGTTACCGCTCATTTCCCCGAAGTAATGGCCGGAACTCGCAGGAGAGCCGCCACAAGCCACTCCTCCAACGCGCAGGAATCACATCATTTGATTCAAATCCTCCAAGATTGAACAGTTTCGATTCTCGAACCAGTGAATCCAGAAGGAAACGATGCAATCCACAACGCTACGATTGACGCTCGTACTACCGCGGCGTTGAACACGACGGTTCTCCCTCCACCTCCTCCGCTCCTCAGCGAGCGGAGGATGTTCCTCCACCTCCACCGTCTCCTCCAATTCCTCCACCACAGGAGAGGAACGAAATCTTGACAAACCTGATGAACCTGCTCCAACAGCAAAGTAATAGACTCGAACACGTGGAAAAGAATTAGGGAAGAATTCCAACGGAAGTCGCTACGCAAATCGAAGAGGCTCGGCGAAACAAACGCCACACAACATCGGTGGCGGTAGATGACACCGCCTCCATTCGTTTCCTCACCGTTCTCGTCACAATCAACCTTCGAACCGCCACATAGGGAAGGATTCTCGCCCGCACCAAAACCGTCAAAAGAAGGAGGATTACACTCCAGAGTGCCATCATAGAAGTCGTCATAAAGGACCTTTCACCAGGAAGGTAGAGGAATATCCTATCCCTCGCATTTTCGCAAAGTCGCCAAAACTAGAGACCTATGATTGCACCAAAGACCCGGACGAACATGTAGAACACCTAGATATCGTCCTCGATTAAGATCAGGCGCGGTGAATTACAAACTGTTCGTTTTGACACTAAAAGGGGCCACCATGACTTAGTTCAATGGGTTGGAAGACGATTCTATCAATTCCTGGAGAGAATTGTCCAGTGAATTTACTTCTCACTTGACTACAAGGCGGAAGCAACCAAAAACCATGGCAGCGCTGAATGCCGCGAAGACAACAATAAGACAAAGAATTAGAGCGTCCGCTTTACAAATTACACTCCCTTGAACTCATACAGAGAAACTATCCTCCGAGAATGCCTCAACACAAAATTCAAGGAGGCAGGCATCGAGGCTCCCCCAGCCACTGAGAGAATCCCCGTAAACAAACCGTACGAAAAACTGTCGCTACCATCGAAGTTGTGGTCACGATACAGAAGAATGCCACCAACTTCGAGATATGATTGAAGAGTTGATAAAGAAAGGAAACTTAGACCGCTTTGCGAAAAAGAGACACCATAAGGTCCCCCGCAAAAATCACCAAAGAAGAAAAGCTCCTCAGAAAAAGAAGAGTATCAACAAGATGCCTTCTAGAAGTTGGGCCTAAAGAGAGAAGATTTAGAAACCTACGACGGCACTGACCTTCGTGGCTTCAACGAAACAAGCATACACCCGCATGAGTACATCAAACTAGGCGTGACTTTTGGAGAAGGAGCAGATGAATGAACAATCGAAGCATCCTTCCTAGTGGTACCGGTCGTATCGATCTACAACTGCATACTAGGGTGCCCAACCCTAGCAGCGCTCGACGCGGTCATGTCGACGGACCATTTAAAGATGAAATATCATAACAAGAGTGGGGAGATAGTCACCATCCATGCAGATTTGAACGATGCAAAAAGATGTCACAAGGCGTGGGGGAAACTACCCGCGCTTCAATATGCGTTGATTCTCAAAGGAACAGTCGAACCCACCAGTATCCCTCGGCTCCCGATGCTGAATTGCAACAACACCAATCTTGACGCCCGCCAAGGGGAGAAACATTTAAAAAATGAAAAAGGACAAGAAATGGAATTCCCCTTGGAAGCAAAGCTACCCTTCGAACGGCCCACGACTGACGGAGAGTTCAAATTCGTCCAGCTAGATGATAACCCAGCAATGAAAGTAAAGATTGGAGTGAACCTGCCTTCGCAAGTCGAAGAGGATCTCATCGAATGTCTCCGAGCCAACGCAGACCTCTTTGCTTGTTCCCTAGGGGAAATGTTTAGGATAGACCCCAGCTTCGCATGCCACAAGCTGAACGTGAACCCAGACGCAAAATTCGTGAGCTAGAAGAGACGCCACCAATCCCCGAAAAAAGCACAAACCGCCAGAGAGATAGTCGATGGCCTACTCCAAGCCAAGTTCATTTTTGAGATCAACTATACCTAATGGCTCTCCAATGTGGTCCTCGTAAAGAAAGCAAGTGGGAAGTGACTGTTGGAACAAAATGTGTTTCACAATGAACCTTATTAAGTTTTGATGATAACAAGGTATTAAAAATTGTCAATTGGTTATTACTAATAATTGTTCAAGTGTACAGGACCAAAGGCTACTCAAGTTATTTCAATAGGTCTTGGAAGAACAATGGAAAGAAAAAGAAATTCTGAGCATCTGAAGAAAACTGCTCCTGAAGCTAAACTGCTCCTGAAGCTAAACTGCTCCTGAAGAGATGACGTCATCAGAAGCAGAAAGTCATCAGAAGCAATATTTTCATCAGAAGCAAAAGTTTTCATCAGAAGCAATATTTTCACCAGAAGCTACATTTGATCCTTTAATCAAACTGAAGATTCAAAGTTGCTGATTCTCAATTCAGTCTTATCAAAGAAGGACGAAGAACTGAAAGGGAGGTATCAACGGATATATGGATAACACTGAGCACTTGTCTCTCATTAATAGAGTTGACAAAGTACAAGTGTACAACCACTACCTCCACCACTCTGTTTTCTGTCTACGCTACAAGACAAAACAACAGCCATGCCTGCAGAATTTGTACAACTCAAGATGGGAATGAATTTGAAGTTTATTCTTCAAAGGACTACACCCAAATCAGGCAAAGGATCACTGGTGGATAATCAAAGGATTTCAAACGACTCTTTAGACGTGCTGATTATCTCAACGTCTCTTTCACGCCTCTATATAAAGGAGTGAAGACTTGAAGATAAAATAGAGATATACATAAGTTCAAAAGCGCCAAAACTCTGTCAATTTGATTCTACAAAGCACACTGAATTTCTGCACTGATTTGATACATCTTAGAAATTCAAAGTCTAGAGTCTTTTCTGTATTGTATTGTGAACACCACTGATTGTATATCAAGTGTTCAATTCAAACTCAATTCTCTGTATTTTTGTTTGATTAGAAGTCTCTCGCCTGCGTGCTTGAGCATTAGAAGTCTCTTGCTTAGTGCTTGAGCATTGGAAGACTCTTGCTTGTGTGCTTGAGCATAGTTTTGTGAAGTCTCATACTTAGAAAGTATTGAGCAGTTGTAATCTTTGTGATTATAGTGAAATCTCCTTGGAAGTGCAAGGGGGACTGGACTACTTCCGTGTTGTGGAAGGAACCAGGATAACTGCTTGTGTCTTTGTCTTTCTTTTCTCTGCTCTGTTCTTTTCCGCTGCAATCTGACTCTGATCATTTCATCAGAAGCAATCAAACTGCTTCTGAAGTTTTATCAGAAGAAGTATTTTTTAAGAGAAAAAGAAAACACAATTCAACCCCCCCCCCTTCTTGTGTTTTTCACCTTCAATTGGTATCAGAGCTTGCTCTGTTATCACAGCACTTAACCGTGTTACAGTTCAAGATCTTTTAGAAAAACATGTCTGGAGATGAGGAATCAGTTACTCCAAAATACACAAGTGTCAAGCATGACTATGATACTGCTGACAAGAAAACAGACTCTGGAAAAGCTCCAAAGTTTAATGGAGATCCAGAAGAGTTTTCATGGTGGAAAACTAATATGTACAGCTTTATCATGGGATTGGATGAAGAGCTATGGGATATACTGGAAGATGGAGTTGATGACCTGGATTTAGATGAAGAAGGAGCTGCTATAGATAGAAAAATACATACTCCTGCTCAGAAGAAGCTTTACAAGAAGCACCACAAAATCAGAGGGATTATTGTGGCTTCTATACCTCGCACCGAATACATGAAAATGAGTGACAAATCTACTGCGAAGGCTATGTTTGCTTCTCTATGTGCAAACTTTGAAGGCAGCAAGAAAGTAAAAGAGGCTAAAGCTTTGATGCTAGTTCATCAGTATGAACTTTTCAGAATGAAGGATGATGAGAGTATAGAAGAAATGTACTCAAGATTTCAAACTTTAGTTTCTGGATTGCAAATACTGAAGAAAAGCTATGTTTCTTCTGATCATGTTAGTAAGATTTTGAGAAGCCTACCTTCAAGATGGAGACCCAAAGTAACTGCTATTGAGGAAGCTAAGGATCTAAATACTTTAAGTGTTGAAGATCTTGTTAGCTCACTCAAAGTGCATGAAATGAGTCTAAATGAGCATGAAACCTCTAAGAAGAGTAAATCCATTGCTTTACCATCTAAAGGAAAGACCTCAAAATCTTCCAAAGCCTACAAAGCCAGTGAATCTGAAGAAGAATCACCTGATGGAGATTCTGATGAAGATCAATCTGTAAAGATGGCTATGCTGTCCAACAAGCTTGAGTATCTGGCAAGGAAGCAGAAGAAATTTTTGAGCAAGAAAGGTAGCTACAAGAACTTCAAGAAAGAAGATCAGAAGGGATGCTTCAATTGTAAGAAGCCTGGTCATTTCATTGCTGATTGCCCTGATCTTCAGAAGGAGAAGTTTAAAGGCAAATCCAAGAAATCAAGCTTCAACTCCAGTAAATTCAGAAAGCAAATCAAAAAGAGTTTGATGGCAACCTGGGAAGATTTGGATAGTGAATCTGGTTCTGATAAAGAAGAAGCTGATGATGATGCTAAGGCAGCCGTTGGGTTGGTAGCAACAGTATCATCAGAAGCAGTATCAGAAGCTGAATCAGATTCAGAAGATGAAAATGAGGTATATTCCAAAATCCCTAGACAAGAACTTGTTGATTCTCTAAAAGAACTTTTATCACTGTTTGAACACAGAACCAATGAGTTGACAGATTTAAAAGAAAAATATGTTGATTTGATGAAACAACAAAAGTCAACTCTATTGGAACTGAAAGCTTCTGAAGAAGAACTCAAAGGGTTTAACCTCATATCAGCAACATATGAAGATAGACTCAAGAGTCTTTGTCAGAAGCTACAAGAAAAATGTGATAAAGGTTCAGGCAATAAACATGAGATTGCCTTGGATGATTTTATTATGGCTGGAATAGACAGAAGCAAAGTTGCTTCTATGATCTACAGCACATACAAGAACAAAGGCAAAGGGATTGGATATTCTGAGGAGAAATCCAAAGAATACAGTCTCAAGAGCTACTGTGATTGTATCAAGGATGGATTGAAATCCACCTTTGTGCCTGAAGGTACAAATGCTAAAACTGCTGTTCAGTCAAAACCTGAAGCTTCAGGTTCACAGGCTAAGATCACATCAAAGCCAGAGAATCTTAAGATCAAGGTAATGACAAAATCTGATCCTAAGAGTCAAAAGATTAAAATTCTGAAAAGATCAGAACCTGTTCATCAGAATCTGATTAAACCAGAATCTAAAATTCCAAAACAAAAGGATCAGAAGAACAAAGCAGCTACTGCTTCTGAGAAAACAATACCAAAAGGTGTCAAACCTAAAGTATTGAATGATCAGAAGCCACTCAGCATTCACCCTAAGGTACAAGGGAGGAAAAGTAAAACCTCCAAAGCTAACCCAAAAGGACCCATGAAGATATGGGTACCTAAATCTGAATTGGCCAAAAATGCAGGTATGCTTAAGGGCAAGAGAGAAACAAAGGTCATGGTACCTAGACAGCGGATGTTCAAGGCACATGACTGGAGAGAAAGCTTTGTTCCTTACCCTTACAATGAAAGATGGAGGAGAAGTGAAGTTTGGTGGCAACCAAACTGGAAAGATCATTGGTACAGGTATTATTGGTAATTCCTCCATCTCAATTAATAATGTGTGGCTAGTAGATGGTCTGAAGCATAACCTATTGAGCATTAGTCAATTTTGTGACAATGGGTATGATGTAACGTTCAGTAAGACCAACTGCACACTAGTCAACAAGGATGACAAATCCATTACATTCAAGGGAAAGAGAGTTGAGAATGTCTATAAAATAAATTTCTCTGATCTGGCTGATCAGAAGGTAGTTTGCCTTCTGTCAATGAATGATAAAAAATGGGTATGGCATAAAAGGTTGGGACATGCTAATTGGAGATTAATTTCTAAAATTAGCAAGTTACAACTGGTCAAAGGATTGCCTAACATTGATTATCATTCAGATGCACTTTGTGGTGCATGTCAGAAAGGGAAAATTGTGAAAAGTTCGTTCAAATCTAAAGACATTGTATCAACCTCCAGACCCTTAGAATTACTCCATATTGATCTTTTTGGTCCAGTTAACACTGCATCCTTATATGGAAGTAAATATGGATTAGTCATTGTTGATGATTACAGCAGATGGACTTGGGTAAAATTCATTAAAAGTAAAGACTATGCATGTGAAGTGTTTAGCAGCTTCTGCACTCAAATACAATCTGAAAAAGAATTGAAAATTTTGAAAGTCAGAAGTGATCATGGTGGAGAATTTGAAAATGAGCCATTTGAACTTTTTTGTGAAAAACATGGGATTCTCCATGAGTTTTCTTCTCCTAGAACTCCACAACAAAATGGGGTTGTAGAGAGAAAGAACAGAACCTTACAAGAAATGGCCAGAACCATGATCCATGAAAACAACTTAGCTAAACATTTTTGGGCAGAAGCAGTCAATACTTCATGTTATATTCAAAATAGGATCTATATCAGACCTATGTTGGAGAAAACAGCATATGAACTCTTTAAAGGAAGAAGACCCAATATCTCTTACTTTCATCAGTTTGGATGTACCTGTTACATCTTAAACACTAAAGACTATCTGAAGAAATTTGATGCCAAGGCTCAAAGAGGAATCTTTTTAGGTTACTCTGAAAGGTCAAAGGCATACAGAGTGTATAATTCAGAAACACAATGTGTTGAAGAATCTATGCATGTAAAATTTGATGATAGAGAGCCTGGAAGTAAAACTTCAGAGCAAAGTGAAAGTAATGCAGGTACAACTGATTCTGAAGATGCATCAGAATCTGATCAACCTTCTGATTCTGAAAAGTATACAGAAGTTGAATCTAGTCCAGAAGCTGAAATCACTCCAGAAGCTGAGTCTAATTCAGAAGCAGAACCTAGCTCAAAAGTACAGAATGAAATTGCTTCTGAGGACTTTCAAGATAACACTCAGCAGGTTATTCAACCTAAATTCAAGCACAAATCTTCACATCCTGAGGAGTTAATCATTGGAAGCAAAGATAGTCCTAGAAGAACAAGATCACATTTTAGACAAGAAGAGTCTTTAATAGGACTGCTTTCAATAATTGAGCCCAAAACTGTTGAAGAAGCTCTCTCAGATGATGGATGGATATTAGCTATGCAAGAAGAGCTAAATCAATTCCAAAGGAATGATGTGTGGGATCTGGTACCCAAACCTTCTCAGAAGAACATTATTGGAACAAAATGGGTATTCAGAAACAAGCTGAATGAACAAGGAGAAGTAACCAGAAACAAAGCCAGACTTGTTGCTCAAGGCTACAGTCAACAAGAAGGCATTGATTACACTGAAACATTTGCTCCAGTTGCAAGATTGGAAGCAATCAGGTTACTTCTATCCTACGCAATTAATCATGGCATAATATTATATCAAATGGATGTCAAAAGTGCCTTTCTTAATGGTGTCATTGAAGAAGAAGTGTATGTTAAACAACCTCCTGGGTTTGAGGATCTTAAGCATCCTGACCATGTTTATAAACTTAAGAAATCACTATATGGCTTGAAACAAGCTCCCAGAGCTTGGTATGATAGACTAAGTAATTTCTTAATTAAAAATGATTTTGAAAGAGGACAAGTTGACACAACACTCTTCAGAAGGACTCTTAAGAAAGATATTTTGATTGTGCAAATATATGTTGATGATATAATATTTGGTTCTACTAATGCATCTCTTTGCAAAGAATTTTCTAAGTTAATGCAGGATGAATTTGAAATGAGTATGATGGGAGAATTGAAATTCTTTCTGGGAATTCAAATCAACCAAAGTAAAGAAGGAGTATATGTTCATCAAACAAAATATACAAAGGAGCTTCTGAAGAAGTTCAAGCTAGAAGATTGTAAAGTGATGAACACTCCAATGCATCCAACCTGCACCTTAAGCAAAGAAGATACTGGAACAGTAGTAGACCAGAAGCTATACAGAGGTATGATTGGTTCTCTGTTATACCTCACTGCATCTAGACCTGATATTTTATTCAGTGTATGCTTGTGTGCAAGATTTCAATCAGATCCTAGAGAATCTCATTTAACTGCAGTTAAGAGAATCTTCAGGTATCTGAAAGGAACAACTAATCTTGGACTCCTGTATAGGAAATCCCTAGATTATAAGTTGATTGGATTCTGTGATGCTGATTATGCTGGTGATAGGATTGAAAGAAAATCAACCAGTGGAAATTGTCAATTCCTGGGAGAGAATCTGATATCCTGGGCAAGCAAAAGACAAGCAACTATTGCTATGTCTACAGCAGAAGCAGAGTACATTTCAGCTGCAAGTTGTTGCACACAACTACTTTGGATGAAACATCAGTTGGAAGACTATCAGATCAATGCTAACAGTATTCCCATTTATTGTGATAATACTGCTGCTATTTGTTTGTCAAAGAATCCAATTCTACATTCAAGAGCCAAGCATATTGAAATCAAACACCATTTTATCAGAGACTATGTTCAAAAAGGAATTTTAGATATACAATTCATTGATACTGAACATCAATGGGCTGACATATTTACAAAACCTTTGTCTGTTGAAAGATTTGATTTTATTAAGAAAAATTTGAACATGCATTTTGTGTCTGATTGAAAAATTGCTTGCCTCTGAATAAGAAGTTTGGTTCTGAAGTTTATTCAGAAGCATTTTGGTTCATCAGAAGCTCTTAACTGAGGTTCTGAGGAAAATGTGCTTCTGAAGATGACGTCAGCACTAAAACTTCAGAAGTGTTATTCTTTGCTTCTGAATAGCTTGGCTAGTGGGAACGTTGGCAGTTACTTTATGTAACAGCTGTCCCATTACCCAAAAGGTAGTTTTCTGAAGAGTCTCTGACGTGGTCTATTTGTATTGGAGTATAACAAAAAGGGCAATGATGTTTTTATTCGCTTTTTAACGTACTTACACGCGCCCCCAATTTGTCATTAATGCTGTGTTTGTTTGTCCCCTCTGAATTACAAACGTTTTAATAAAAACACTAAGTCATTTCACACACTTCTCACTTCACAACAAACACTTTCTATTTTCTTCTCAACCCTCTGCGAACGTAAGCGCATTCTCTCATCCTCTCAAAACACTTTAGAACCCTAAAACCACTTCATATCAATGGCATCTTCAAGTTCTGCCGGTGGTTCTTCATCAAATATGGATATAGATACTCCTGCTTATGAAATCAAAGGAAGAACTATGTCGATTGAGGAATGGGATCTAATCATTCAAGCGGAAAATCCAGTGGATTTCACTTCTCTAACTCATCATGGATGCGACTTGGTAAGATTCTACAAAAAGCAGAAGCTGATGAGTTACTTCAGTCTTCTCAACGGTCCTACTTATGAAGTGCTTGTCAGACAATTCTGGGTAAGAGCTTCAGTGTTTGACAAAGTTGCTGCTAAACAGGAAGAAGCTCAGATGATTCTGGTTGATCCTACTTTGGAGGGAAAAACCAGAGAAGAAATGGGTCTACTCGCCTTCACTGGGACTGAGATTAGATCAAACGTCATGGGGATTCCTGTAACAATCAATGAGCATGTGATTGCTCAAGCCATGAGAAGGGATGCTTCTGGGACATACGATGGAGAAGAAATTCCTAACCCCAGAACCAGCCCATGGAAGGAGATAGTAAACAACACTATCTATGGATCAAAGGATGCTAAGCCTTACAGCACCTTAAGCATGGAAAAGAAAATGCTGCTGAAGATCCAAAATGAAAACATTTTTCCCAAAGGTGGAGGAAATGATCAACCTTCACTTGGTCACAAAGTCTTTCTGCATCACACCATCTCTCAGGAAACAACAATGAACGTTCCCAAGTATATGTTTAAATACATGATCAAGGAACTCAAGAAGAGCCAGATGGAGAACAGGAAGTTTGTTCCCTATGGAAGGCTGCTCTCCATCATCTTTCAAGAAGGAGGACTCCTAAGTGCCCTGAAAGATGTGGGTATTTATGATAATCAGAAGCTGGGAGCAGTCACAGGGAAAATAATCAATGGGGCAACCTTAGTCAAGATGAGGCTGATTTCAACATGCAGCAAACTAGATACAGATATGCATGAATCTGATGTCATATCTGATCTAGTCACTCATCACATCCCTATCTGCAAGAAAGATCCCCTGGATGTGCAGAGGGCCTACATCTTGGACTACTACAAGAGCTACAACAAGAAAATCAGCCTGAAAGATATTCCAGAAGAAATGTATGGTGGTGATCTGCCTGTGGCCAAAGGCAGAAAATCTAAAAAGAAGCAGATCACCAAGGAAGAATACCTTGCTGAAGATGCTACTGAGGTGGGTGCTCAGAAGCATAAGAAAGCTAAGAAGGAAAAATCTGCTATGTCCACCATTCTTGAGGAAGTGGAGGATTTGGATGATGTCCCTCTTATCAGAAAAAGGACAAGGAGTACTCAAGAAACAGCAGAACAGCCTGCTTCTGAACAAACTGGTTCTGAACAAGCTGCTTCTGATCAAGCTGCTTCTGAAAAGCCTCCAAGTCCCAAAAATAAAAGAGAAGCTGCTCTTCAGACCATCAAAAGGAAAAGGTCTAATTTAACAAGAAATCTGAAGACAGCTGAAGGAAGAAGGGCACAAATGTTGGAAGAACTGGAAGAGAACTGGGATGAAGACTCAAGCCCTAAGAAAGCAAAAAGGACTGCAACTTCTGAGCCCATAGTCATGCCCAGCTTCGAAATGACTGAAGAAATGAAGCAGTATACTAGGGAGGTTGCTGCATCCAAGATAGCAGAGAAGAAAAGGATGAAGATTTTGTATGAAGAAGAAAGGGATGAACGTCTCAAGGCTGCAGGGTATGTGCCTACTCCTGACATTGCTGCTTTAGCATCGGAGTTAGAAACTGTTAAGTATGGAGCAACTCTGCTTTCTCAAGCCTTGAAGAATAAGCAAGCTTCAGGAGCAACTTCATCAGAACCAGCTTCAGATGCTCCAGAAGCAGTTCATCCAGAAGCTCAGTCTTCAGGTAATCCATCTAATGCTCCAACTAATACTCAGATTCCATCTCTACCCTCTTCACCCTCTTCATCATCAACAGAATCAGATGACCAACCCCTTAGCCAACATATAGACAAGCTTCTTAAAACCAAACCTACCAAACTAACAGATTTAGGAACACTTGACTGGGAGCAAACTCAAATAGAATTTTCTAAGAATAGAATTAAACTTTGTGAGAAATTCAATTTGCCTCCTACTCATCCACTCTTTCCAGATAATCCTGAACCTGTTAGTGTACAACAACCTCAACCCAACCCAGAACCTACAACAAACTCACCACATAACTCAACCACACAAAAAGCCTCTGAAGTAGTTTCAGATGCAACTACTTCAGAAACCCCCCAACACCAAGAATCCTCAACCCTTCACAACTTAGAAAAACATCTAGGTGGTGAAATGCAACCAACACCCACTAAGGCCTCTAAGACAGTTCCTGAAAAGACTGTTTTGGAAACCCAAACAGAAACCCAAACCATCCCTGAGCAAACTGTTCAGGAGCAAACTGCCTCTGAACAAGTTGCTTCTGACCAAACAGCTCCTGACCATCAAACAATACCCTCTGACCATCAAACAACAGAACAACAACAACCAGACTCACCCACTATAATAGACTTAACCTCTGACCAACCAACCACATCAAATACAACTCAAACTGAACCTTCACCCATCCCTGACCATATCCTAGAGTCTGAGTATATAGAGGAACAGCTGATCAGACTTAGTGATGAGATTCAGGCACTGATTCTTCGCAGAACAGTTCCTGCACCTCCTATTCACTATTATGATCAGTGGATAGATCTTCAGAAGAGCTTTGATGAGTTGCTGGATCAACTCAGAACCAAATGTGTGTCATCTCACTCTGCAATGCTGAAGAAGCTTTTGGATGATATGCATGAAGCAGCTAAGGACAAAGAGCTGAATTATGTACCTCTTCTGGACATCACTCCTTTCTATCCTGAAGAAGAGTATATCACAAGAGCTGCAAGAATTCATGCTGGGCATGTAAGAAGAATGAGGGAAAAGGATGAGCTACTTAAGAAGAAAGATGAACAGATCAAGTATCTCTTAGAACAGCTGTATAAGCAAGCCCAACCTTAGTTGCACACCCAACTCTAGCTTGTTTTTACTTTTGTTCTGTGTAGTCTTATCTTTGTACCTTAACCTTCATTTATAAATATTATCATTGTTTCTGAAATATTATGTTCTATTTTTTTTAACTCTAATGATATTTATTGATTTTAATGTCATATGCTCTGATACTTCTTGCTCTGATACTTATTATGTTTTTATTTGGTTATATGCTCTGCTACTCTGTCTTTTGTTCTTATTCTTTTTTGTTGATGACAAAAGGGGGAGTAAATGTATAGTATTTTTAAGGCACTGAGCCCTGCTATAACCACTTCTGATTTGATTTTATAAGTATTTTATTGAAATTTAATTAATAAGAATAGAACTTAGGGGGAGCTTACAAACCTCTGTCCCAGTAGTCAACTTATTAATTAGATCAACAACAATTGAACATTTTAAATACTATTGTTTGTCATCATCAAAAAGGGGGAGATTGTTGGAACAAAATGTGTTTCACAATGAACCTTATTAAGTTTTGATGATAACAAGGTATTAAAAATTGTCAATTGGTTATTACTAATAATTGTTCAAGTGTACAGGACCAAAGGCTACTCAAGTTATTTCAATAGGTCTTGGAAGAACAATGGAAAGAAAAAGAAATTCTGAGCATCTGAAGAAAACTGCTCCTGAAGCTAAACTGCTCCTGAAGCTAAACTGCTCCTGAAGAGATGACGTCATCAGAAGCAGAAAGTCATCAGAAGCAATATTTTCATCATAAGCAAAAGTTTTCATCAGAAGCAATATTTTCACCAGAAGCTACATTTGATCCTTTAATCAAACTGAAGATTCAAAGTTGCTGATTCTCAATTCAGTCTTATCAAAGAAGGACGAAGAACTGAAAGGGAGGTATCAACGGATATATGGATAACACTGAGCACTTGTCTCTCATTAATAGAGTTGACAAAGTACAAGTGTACAACCACTACCTCCACTACTCTGTTTTCTGTCTACGCTACAAGACAAAACAACAGCCATGCCTGCAGAATTTGTACAACTCAAGATGGGAATGAATTTGAAGTTTATTCTTCAAAGGACTACACCCAAATCAGGCAAAGGATCACTGGTGGATAATCAAAGGATTTCAAACGACTCTTTAGACGTGCTGATTATCTCAACGTCTCTTTCACGCCTCTATATAAAGGAGTGAAGACTTGAAGATAAAATAGAGATATACATAAGTTCAAAAGCGCCAAAACTCTGTCAATTTGATTCTACAAAGCACACTGAATTTCTGCACTGATTTGATACATCTTAGAAATTCAAAGTCTAGAGTCTTTTCTGTATTGTATTGTGAACACCACTGATTGTATATCAAGTGTTCAATTCAAACTCAATTCTCTGTATTTTTGTTTGATTAGAAGTCTCTCGCCTGCGTGCTTGAGCATTAGAAGTCTCTTGCTTAGTGCTTGAGCATTGGAAGACTCTTGCTTGTGTGCTTGAGCATAGTTTTGTGAAGTCTCATACTTAGAAAGTATTGAGCAGTTGTAATCTTTGTGATTATAGTGAAATCTCCTTGGAAGTGCAAGGGGGACTGGACTACTTCCGTGTTGTGGAAGGAACCAGGATAACTGCTTGTGTCTTTGTCTTTCTTTTCTCTGCTCTGTTCTTTTCCGCTGCAATCTGACTCTGATCATTTCATCAGAAGCAATCAAACTGCTTCTGAAGTTTTATCAGAAGAAGTATTTTTTAAGAGAAAAAGAAAACACAATTCAACCCCCCCCCCCTTCTTGTGTTTTTCACCTTCAGTGACGAATGTGTGTTGACTACACGGACCTAAACAAAGCCTGCCCGAATGACGCCTACCCGCTTTCTAACATTGACAAGCTAGTGGACAATTCATTCCGATACAAGTTGTTATCCTTCATGGATGCCTACTCCGGTTACAACCAGATCCCCATGGACAAAGACGACAAGAAACACACGGCGTTCATGACGGTAGTCGCCAACTACATGTATAATGTCATGTGGTTCAAACAGCGGAATGCAGGTGCCACCTACCAATGGATGATGAACAAAGTCTTCCAGAAGGAAATATGGGACATGTGATGGTCGAATTAGGCAAGTGTACCAAATCGTTTACCAATTAATAAAGTAGAGTATCGTATCCACAAGGATTTTCGTTTCGTCCAAACAACCTGCGTTACTTATTTTAAGTTGACGATATAAAATACAAGAGATAAGGGTTAGAGATTGCAATTTTTATCTCTTTGCAACAGAGCAAGTTACCTGTTTGGTTGCAGAAAAGTAAGCAGTGATTATGACTCTTTGAATCCCCCTATTTATTTTGTTGGATATTAAATAACATTCACGTCGCGTTTAGTTGTAGATCATACAAGTGATGAAATCGTTGAGATATTCTAACCTAGTCGGGAATAGAAGAACGAAGAGAATATGGTGTAAAAAAATCTAGTGCTAAAAATGCATGATAAAACTATGTTCTTCATTTAATCAAATAGTTAAATAAAATCAATTGATCCATGGTAAAAAAGTTTTACACTTTCTCATGATAAATGCCACATATTTATAGACACCTATATAACATGATTATCGAGATACATCGTTGATCATATATATATGAGACACGTTCTTGCCCTAATAGCCGTAAACTATCTTAATTCACTCTAAAATATTGGATTCGTTTTGCTTACTATATTTATAGATACTTAGATAACACTTAATTTACTATAATAAGTTGTGTATACATGTGTCTACCTGCTTTGGTTTTACATTAACACTTAGTCCACATGTTTGGTTGTATATTTTTTAACGTGATTTTGACTCTAAACCCACGTTAGACTTGAAACGGGTATTAGCTTATGTGTTTAAAACGATATAAATCAGTTTTGAATTTTATTGATGTGAACTCATTTTATTATATGTATATTCCATTTGTTTTTTTTTTGGCTGAGGTTTGAACCCCAAACCTTACATATTATTATTATGCAATGTCCATACCAATTGAGCTAAGCTCCCGAGGACATTCCATTTGTTTATTTGGTATATTATATTCCATTTTCTTTTCCTTTTAATAGCTCTTTCTATTTTTCCCCTAAAAAAACTATTTTTATTTAAACTAGTTAAAGACTCATGTGAATGTACATGTCGATAAAATTGTGGTAATTATATAAAATAATTACATTGATATTATTGTAGAATGTTTAAAGATATTAAATAAAAATTATCAGCATTAATATAATTTTTTTATTAAATATTTTTTCTTTTATATACAAAAATCTGTTAAATATTTTCACTACGCTCGTTCTGAATTTTATTTGTTTATATCTACGTAAGCAAATTTTTAGATATTATATGAAAAAGTTTATATTATAAAATTTTAAAAATTCATGATTATTTACAAAATATCAACATTAATGTGGCATTTCTATTAAATATTTTGTTATTTAATATGCAAAACACTGTTAAATATTTGTCTCGCTCCCGTTGAGGATTTTATGTGTTTATATATACTAAAGTAAATTTTTATAGGGTTAATTAAGTGTTTGGTACCTATAAATATCCGCAGTTTTGTTTTTAGTTCCTATAAAAATACACTTTTTAGTCCCTACAAAATTTTCCGTTAGTGTTTTTAGTCCCTGTTAAATTAAAATTTGTTTAATTATGCTTAAAATTTTAAATTTTTTAATGATTTTTTACATACTTGTTTAAAACATTATAAAAGGTTCCGCCACAATAAATTAGCTCAAAATTTTATTTTTAGGTCCAAATTTTCGTTAGTTTTATCTTGAATTTTTGGCGTTTTAAAAATTATATTTAATTCATTACATGTTAAAATATTCTAATTTTTTATAAAAGAGATTATTATAATGTTCTTAACATGTCTGTTAAAAATCACTTAAAAATATAAAAGTTTAAGTATAATTAAACAAATTTCAATTTAACAGGGACCAACACATACTTTTAGTTCTTGTAAAATTAAAATTTGCTTAATTTTGCTTAAACTTTTTAATTTGTAACATATTTTTCACATACTTACTTAGAATATTATACAAAGTTCCTCCGCAAAAAAGTAACGTTTAAGCATAATTAAACAAATTTTAATTTAATAGGGACTAAAACCACTAACAGAAAATTTTGTAGGGAGTAAAAAATGTGATTTATTTTTATAGGAACTAAAAACAAAACTGCAGATATTTATAAGGACAAAAAACTTGATTAACCCATTTTTATATATCGATATGAGAAAGCCGATATGATAAAAATTTAAAAACTCGTAATTATTTTTAAATTTCAACATTAATGTATGAGAATGAATTGTTTTTCCATATTTATGTTATAATAACTTCTTCTTTTTTTTGAAAGAAAGATGCTTATAGCATTTCATTAATAATAATAGTTTCAATACAATGTGGGATAGCATAATAAATAATGGGACTAGCTAAGGATGTGACTTCTCTAACCAGAGCATGAGCCGCCGCATTCGCTTGTCACCTAATGAACTCGACCCGGGAGTTCGTAAAAAAGGTGCAAAAAATGTTTCGGCACGCATCAATTATATGGCCAAACTCTGTAACATCGACCATGCGAGAATGGAAAGCATCTCGTGTTATTTTTGAATCAAGCTCAAAGTCTATATTATCAAATTGCATGTCTTGTATCCATTGAAGAGCATGATACAAACCCAACGCTTCACCGACTGCTACGGGAAAGACTTGATCAAATTGCATCACTTTAGCTAGCACAAAGGTTCCGGAATCATCCCGAATACACACGCCGATACCTGTCCTCTTAAAGTGTTCCGAAAAAGCCGCATCTACATTGCATTTGTATCTCCCATTGCTCGGTGGCGTCCACGTCGGCTGAACAGAACCTGCTGGTCTGTTATGGTTTTGTCTGTAAGTCTGCAGTGATGCAGCAGGTTGCTGCAGCTGCGCATCTGCTTGATGTGTTGTGGCTGTACGCGGAAGATTGGCCTATTGCCAATCTTCAATCATGTTCTGAGCCCTGTCAACAACCTGCGCACTATTTTCATCAACATTATCCCAAATTTTTAGGTTCCAATGCTTCCATAAACTCCAAAAAATTAGCAGCAACTCGTTGTTTAATATTCATGAGCAGATTCTGTAACAAATAGAAAATGGAGTTAACAGTTGAATCGGATTGCACGACAACATGTTGAATCTCATACCAAATTTCGGCTGAATTCCAAACTTGAATCGCAAAAGGGCATTCAAACAGTAAATGATCTAAGTCCTCATGATCAGCACTGCAACTCTCACAATTTGTTGGACACGAGACCCCTTTATCTTGCAAGCGAACTCTAGTCGGCTGAATCGGATTGCACGACAACATGTTGAATCTCATACCAAATTCCGGCTGAATTCCAAACTTGAATTGCAAAAGGGCATTCAAACAGTAAATGATCTCAGTCCTCATGATCAGCACTGCAACTCTCACAATTTGTTGGACACGAGACCCATTTATCTTGCAAGCGAACTCTAGTCGGTAATCATCCCCGACACATACGCCATAACAGATTTTTAACCTTCGGCAGAACCTTTAAACGCCAAATGTTCTGCCAACTACCTGGACGACGAAGGTGAGAAACATCCATCAGCTCTTCTACACATAACTGATATGCACTCCGTACCGTATAACATTCGTTTCCTTCCGCTTTCCAAAATGAGACGGTCATGAATAACTTGATCATACAGTGGCGTATGCAAAATCGCTTCAACTATGTCATTACTAAAAATCTGATGAACCATCCATCAGCTCTTCTACACATAACTTATATGCACTCTGTACCGTATAACATTCGTTTCCTTCCGCTTTCCAAAATGAGATGGTCATGAATAACTTGATCATACAGTGGCGTATGCAAAATCGCTTCAGCTATGTCATTACTAAAAATCTGTTGAACCAGAGGCACATTCCAACTCTTACCATGCTCCGATAATAAGCTTTGAACATTGAAATCACAAACATAAAGACCTCCAGCTATGTTATCATCAATAAACTCACCATTATCCAGCCATGGTGCATCAATAATAGGGATATTTACACCAGAATCGATGCTCCATCTTGCTCCACCACACACAATAAAGAGGGAACGTAAAATGTTCCGTCAAACATAACTCGGATTGTGACCAATGTTGGCATTGAGAAAGGATTTAGTCGGAAAGTATCGGGCTTTAAAAATACGAGAAACGAGGGATTGAGGCTCCGATAGAAATTTTCACGCTTGCTTACCTAACATCGCAAGATTGAAAGCCGAGAGATCCTTGAAACTCATTCTGGATAATGCGATGGATCTATTAGGAACAAAAGTCGACTGGTTGTCAGAGATGCACTTGTGAAGAATTATTTTGAGTATGTTAGCAAGTACTTTGGAAATGAGTTTGTATATCACATTGCAAAGGGCAATGGGGTGCCAATCCTTCATAGAAGCCTGTGAATTAACTTTTGAAATTAAAGCAATATTTGTCATATTCAAATTTGGTGGATTAAATGTCTAACCGAAGATATTTATGGCAATTTGGTGGACATCAGTTTTTTTTTGTTTTTGTCAGCTAGCTTAGTGGCTAGAATTCACCTTATAAGGTGAATAAGTGAGGTGTCTGAGGTTCGAACCCCGACCCCTGCATATAATAATGCATTGGAGCTATGCTCACAGGACGGACATCAGTTTTAATTAATTAATTAATAATAATAGGTACATAATGGATATTTTTTTGGTTATAATTATTGTTCTTTTTCTTACAAAAATTATTGTTCATTTAATATGTTGTAATAACACCCAAGGAAAAAGATTAAATTATTCTTCATTACTCACAATGATCATCCTTCCTGTGACAGCTCTTTCATCATCTAGTCCACAAGAAGGCGGTGATTCAGGGCTACCTGAAGGCATATTTTTGAGTGGGTTTAGGCATTAGGGTTTTATTCCTCTTTTTTAGTTTAGTTGAATTGATCAGATAGTCGATCTTCTGGCTATCGTTTTGATTAATTTTGAATTAAGTTTTTTACGTTAATACTATATGTTAACGCTTTGGTTATTACTTTTTAGATAATATTATATGTAATATTGAGTGTTCTTCTTTGTCATATTATCTTTAGAAAAGGTGGACAGAAGTTCAAGGAGCTCGAAAAACATGTGCATCTACGGTTTAGATTATATAATCTAAAACATGTTAGCATCCTAATGTCCAAATTATTTAAAAACATATGAATTGAGGGGTTTGACATGTTTCAGAATATATAATCTAAACCACTCAAATATATTATTTCTATGTGGTCAACAATGCACCAAACTTTGACAGCACTTGTTTGCTTGTTATCTGTCTACATATTTTTTGAACCCTTGGTACACCAGATGAGAAAATATTGCCAGGATTATCCTAAAGAAAATTTTGTTAAACAAGTAGTAAGCTTGTCTTTTCTATTATCATTTTTATTGCCAGGATTATCCTAAAGAAAATATTGTGACAAGTAGTATTATTTTTTAGCATTATTCTATTAACTTGATAATGATGATTTTATTTTGGAAAAATGGTTTTGGAGTAAGTTTTTATTTTATTCAATTTGGTTTGCGTGTACTGAAAGTATGAAGTACCACTCACTGAGAGCTTAAGGACTGAATTTAATTAAATCTAACAAAATCTGGATTTTTCTTGATTAGTTATATTTTGAACCGTTTGCGTAGTTAATTTTTGAACCTGTTATATGTTCATCTTGAACTATAAGTTGTTTGGTCTCAATGCAAAAAATGCGTGATTTAGCTATTGCGTGAAAGCTGATTATAAAATTGCAAATTTTTCTATTACAATTATAACTCTAATTAGTTCTGAATGTTTGTGTCATGATTACTAAATTGAATGGATCCTAGTACGAAAAACACTTATTGCTGCTATGAATGAGTGAATTAATGAGTATTGTCTACTACAACTCCACAAGTAGTATTAGTATACCCTTGTTTGTTATTGAAAGTGACTTTACTAATTTAACGCTTTTGTTGATGTAGAGTGCTTGATATAGTCCTCTTGGTTGTACTTTTTTCTAGGGGCAAAGGAGTTATGGAAAATTTGCTGGTAGTTAATCTTGGTATATCATTGTAGAATTTCTTTTAAATTATTAAGTTGTGCCAAAATTATGTAATAACATCGATTCTTGGATTCATTTGAAGTCCTTGGACTAGGTGTAAATCAATTGTTGTGTTAAGTGTGAAGTATTGACTGTGTTTAGATTTTGTGGATGATTTTATTTGCAAGTTGCTATGAAATTAAAGTTTTATGATAATATTTTATATTAAATGATCGTGTATAAGTTTTTGTTTCATCACAATAATGTTCAATATGGGAGAGAAAAAGAAAATCATTTTTTTTTTAAAATAACTAGATTTTAAATCGGGTGACCAGATATAAAATGGAAGATTTTAAATCGGGTTACCTGATGTATAAAAAAGAATTTAAATCGGGTCAAAGGACAGACTTAAAAATGAAACACTTATTAAATCGGCCACCTATAAATCGGATACAGAACCGATTTAAAAAGTCTTTTTCACCTGATTTAAAAAGTGTTTTCTGCACTAGTGAATAGTTTACGTTATTCACAATGCACAAAACCTTTTATAAATTGGTGTGTGTTGGTACATTTGTACGCCACAATACAAAACCACAAATACTTATGCAATAGAAATAAACAGTAATCTGGTTGTAGTGTACTCCAACAGGGGAAAGTCAAACTGTTTAAGGTCCTTTTTATCGTGCAATGTCTAGATTAGAGGATCGACTGGGCCAAATTAACATTTGTCTCAACCATGGAGACACACGTCGATCGACTTAGATGGACACGTCGGGTTCATTTACATGAAACTCAAAAACAGCGACAACGTGAGAACCATGTTCTTTATATTTAGACAGTATATTTCAAGGGGATCGATTGAATTAGATGCTTCCTTGGTTGGATTTGTTCATACTATTCGGTAAATTTTGATTCAACTAGGACACACGTATAAATCAGAGCATGCATGGATAGAAATCATGAAGAATTTAGTATGATTGACCCATTATGTTTTCCGTTTCAATAATGAACAAATATGAATCAAAAATGATTTTGTACATTTACATTAACATTGAAGTTTATTACACAATTATTAAACACCTAATATTAAACCTATGGTGCAAGAAGAAGAAGGGGGGATGAGGTCGGGCTACGGTTTGTTTCCTTTCTTGAAACACCTTCCATTTCGTCATCACTTATTTTATTAAGTTGTTTTACGTTGTTGAATTATGATTACTTAACTTTTTCTTGTGTTATGCACCATGCAAAACCCTTAAAACCTCAAGCTTAAATACAATTTGGGACGCTTCATATTATATAATCCGAACTGTTTCTGACGATTTTTGAATTTTATAATCCGAAAATCCGATATAACAGGGCGTGTTTCTTGGTCTTTTTCGGATTATAAAATTCAAACACTCCATATACACCACTCTTGTGTCAAGAATTCAGGGAAAACTAGTTCGGATTAAATAATTTGAATTGTATGAGCACAAAGACGAAGTTTATTTGTAACAGAGATGGTCAACTTAAGAACCATACTAACTATCATAACTTCATCCTTGTGTTTTAGGTCAGTGTTAGATGTTTCCGCCGTATCTTCTTAACATTATACTTCAATATTATTATGTAAATTTAGACAATACAAAATTTCGAATTCTATAATCAAAATGTAACAAGAAGGAAAAAGTAATGGTCATAATTTTTGTCTTGTTCTTCTGATCTAGTACTAGTACTGCAAAATCTGGATTTCTCGAGAGATGTTGGCCGTATCTTTGGAAGATAAGAAGCATTTTTCTTGGAGCATGTGAATTGCGGCTCCAGAACACAGATTTTGTTTTAACAAGCGACAAATTGACCCACAGATTGGCCTTAACACGATATGCAACCATTGGTAAACACAAACTGAATGTACATGAGCACTAGCTATTATATTCTAAATAATAAATAAAGCCAAATAAAGTGCTTAGTACAATATATAAAGGACAACCCTTATGTATTTTTGTCTTTGTATTGTCAAAAGAAAAAGCAGTCTTTATCCAATAGGATAACATCGTATAATAAAATTAAGAGAGTGCCAGAAGAAAAAACGACTCTAGTCTAAACAAAGCAAACTTTATCTTTATAGGATACTATCATAGAAGTTCTAGTCTAGCATGAAGAAAAAAAAAAAAGTGGGCTAAGCTTATCCCCTCTCATCCCATCTTCTTCCAACAAAAAGCGTTCACACTCGTACAAACTGACCAAAACACTTCCTGCATGAGTTAACTCACACAGATGTTAAACCCAACGTGACTTATGTCACGTTCGCTACTCACATGAGTTAACTCATGCAGGTTATAACCCCAGTGTAAGTTAACTCATGTAGATTATATTTCAGCTTAACGCGGGGGTATTTTGGTTAGTTTGTATGGGAGTGAACGTTTTTTAATGGTAGAAGAGCAATTTTCCCGATACAATACACTACCTAGGGCACTTTTCTAAGCAATATGGAACTAAATCCATCTCCTCACACCCAAACAATGAAGATGTCAGAGACTACAATAAAAACATCTTAAACGCACAATTAGTCAACTAGAAGCAAAGATGAAAGTTTTAACACTCCCTTACAACTAGCCGAATGGGTCTCAATTGTGTGGATGATGTATGAAGCCTTGCAGCAAATTTTGAATATAATACGATATCATCTTAAAGTTTGAGTTATATATGACCAAGCTCTACAAAAACCGATTTAAGGTTTATAAGGAGAAGACTACTCAAACTTTATAAGCATTAGTTAGCTCGTATCTCTAAGTAAAGTGAGACGAAGCCCACCCCGTCATATCGACATAATGAAGACTGAAATGAAGCCTACCTAAATGCCACAACTTTCAACATTTAGGAGTGTTCGCGGGGCATTCGGATTGGTTATGAGACAAAAAATAGTAAACTGACATTACAGGTAAATGACATTTAAAGAGCAGGTTGTCACTGTTACCGGGAGGCTAATAAAATGTGTTGATGTTTTGGCTAATACGGGGTTTTGTGAATGTGAATTGTTCATTATCGATGTGTTTTGTCCTCTCAAGTTAGACATTTGTTGTTAGCTGATGTTGGAGTATCAACTAGTATCAACAAAAGTTTTTTTTGATGTATAGTATCAACAAAAGTTAGTTGTAGATACACATGCTTATTAAATATGATTTTCAATTTCTCAAGATTCAAAACAACAAACTTATACTTTGGTTGATTAAAAATCAATTTTGATGTATTTTTCTCAAAGATGAACAAAGAAGGCATCCAACATGGGAGAATAGTAGGTACGTATCAAGATCTACAAGCAGCATCACGGTTCATGGAGTTGAGAAATGCCTAAGCAGCATCATGGTCCAGTTGATAACAAACACTAAAATCACCCCTGTTACATACATATTTCATTTTTCAATTCATCATATGCATGCTCATAAGATTTTTCATTCCAAAATCCCAACACCATATCTATCATCTTTCTAAACCAAAGGTAGTAGACACATCTAAGAGAATATCACACATTAACCATTCTTAGGTTGCTGGCTAGTTTCTATCAAACAAAACATGTATCATGTGAGAAGTGTCGCAGTCTTTCATACTACACCTACCTACGTGTAAGAAATTAAAACTAAATAAGGGGGGAGGGAGGGAGAGAGAGATTGATAGGGAGCAAAAATTAAAAGAGCAAGAGAGCTCCTTTTCACCATGCCGATGCTACTGCGTTGATTCCTCGCCAAAAACCTCAGTGTTGCAAACAGGACATTTCTGAAAAGAATGAGGTAAATGTGATAAGGAATAGGGGACTGGAAAGGTTAAAAGTGTATAGAAAACATGATTCAGTGCGGATTTCGGAGTAACGGGTTTAGCTACCTTGTTAATGCTAAGCCATTTGGTAATGCATTCACCATGATAAACATGACTGCATGGCAATTTCATTTGCTGGTCACCTCTTCTGTATGTCATCTGGCAAACTACACACCTGTTTTCAATACAATATGATCATGAGTAAAAGGAACACAATTTGTTCACTACATGAATCTTTCATCTATTTATTAACAATTTAAAATGTACTCGAGTTTTAGAAAATGAAAACTAAATGTTTTTAGAAACTAAACAAGTCCTAATCTTCATAATTTAGGCTCAATCGAAACTTTGTATACCTAACGAAAGCAAAAGAAACAAATATACCATTCTATTTTCAAGGGCATTTGAGAAGAAGAACTGTGGAAACAAAGTTAAGAAATGAAAACGGTGATATCCAAATGAGTTTTCTGCTCTATTCAGTGGTTATTGAATTTGAGGATAACGAAAATATGATAAATTACAATTACATATGGATGAATCTATAGTTTATAAATATAACAAGCATGAAGTATGTATTAAGTTTCCCTTCACATATCCTCTAATTTTCATTATAATAACTTTGATCAGATTACAGATTAAGTTTTCATTACAAAGTATTTCACAAAAAGTTTCATTACAGAATTTTAGCCTTCATTCACTTCATATTTATTATCTACTCGAGAAAAAGGTTGAGAACCAAGATATTACCTTTTCCCAGAATTTTTTCTTTTGAATAAGCTACCAAATTTGTACTTCGAGGTTGGAAGCGTATCAATAAGTTCTTGGGGAAGACCTCGGCTTTGAGTTCCAACTGCCTCCCCTAGGTCCAGTAGTTCCTGTGACTTATAAAACATATCAGTGGCTATTGTTCTTCTGATTTCTAATTTTTATCTTCTGAAGGGTGAAAAATATCAAAACACAAATCAGAACAAAATACAAAAAAATTTCACTTCAATAGTAAATTAGCAACTTTCTCAAAGAAGCACTTTGGTGTAAAGCAAACATTCCAAATATTGAAGGAAATGCACTTTGTTATGCTTAATAACTATTCAAAATCTAATTCGATGTCATATGATGAACACTATTTCTAATTGATATTGGGATGCTTTTGAAACTATTGGATATAAAACTATTCATGCACAAAGGTGTGGCTTAGTGGTATGAGTTGAGACGTTCAAGGAGTACTAAAAAGGATCAATCACTGCTGCTAACAAATTCTTCCTCCTCGTAAAAAACTGACTACTAACATTTGCTAATCCAAAAAAAATAATGAGCCTTAGCATAACAACTTAAACCTTTGGGAATGTTGGCTTTTGAACATGTACCAGGGCTCATATGACCAAGCTTTTAGGTGCTTAATCCTTAAAACTCCTACTCTTCTAAATCAAAGTTGAATTTAGCACATGTTAAGTGAGAATGTGCACTATCCAACTTAAAGTCCAAATGACTTTTTGAGGAGACTTGACATATACAATCATTCATGAGTTTTCACCAAACAGCATAAGCTTTTAGAAAAGTTGGATCTTGACATATCATATTGAACATTTATACGATACTTTAAAAATGCATAAACATGAAAACAATCTGTAATTCCTAAACATAAATTTGAATCTGGCAACATGTTAACTTGCCTACTTACCATCTCAATAGTTAATATGTTAAATTAATTAATCTTATATGCTATTAGCATCTATCACACACGGACATGCTACTAACACGTAGACACCGATAGTAAGTTGAGAAAATAGAAGTTAATGAATGTAACTACATGTGACGGTGTCGTGTCCGGTGTCGGTGCTACATAAGTCAGCATGAATTAATTGCATCTGATGTTTAGTAAATCCTAACTATTTTAACATTCTATGATTTAAAATGAGTAAAACAAACTTTAAAACTAAAACTACGCATGCATGTGACACTTTAACACACCTCATAAGTCATATTGTCAGGATCAATGTTGTCTTGCCATATGACCTGCAGCAATGCAACACAGAGCAGGGATTAGAAAATTAAGAGGATATACTGTCTCTGATCACCAACAATTTGAAAATATCATAGAAAAGTTAAGGATTAACTTGTTGAAGTTAGCAATTAAACGCAGTGTTATCCTAAGTCCAATACTACTTTTAAGTCTTCATTTCAAATAAGATAATTCCTAGTATAAAAGAGCTTGTGAAAAAACAGTAATTTGGTGTAGTATATGAAATGAAATCAAAGTGTTAAAATAAATCTTTGTGACATGTTTTGACATAATATAATGAGAACTTTAAAATAAAAAGTGGAGAAAACAGTTCTGATTGAGAGAGATATCTCTACTGTTCTGTTTGATATTCAGCCAGCAATAAATACATAACACAATAAGTTTGTCATTACTACAAGTACTGTTTAATTAATCCTTAGCGTCGTCTACTCGTTTTAATTTCTGAAACTGAGACTAGGGGACTATTTGCCAAGTACTGCTCAACTACTCATTTTAATCAACATTTACACATAAAGGTTATTGTATCCAAAAAAAATGTAGGGTGGGTGACTAGATTAGCATTTCTGATGAAAATATGACATTTTCAGCCAACTATCTTTGAAACAATGTCCCCCCTAATTTCAAGCATAGGGGACCCAGTGTTTCTACCAGGAAAAAGATTGAACATTAAACCAAAAATGATTTAGTTAAGATCTAAAATTTAGGCCCTGTTAATAACAAGGATTCCTACCTCAACCTGGCTACTACTCGACTCTTGATGATTGGGACTACCTGCAGAAGACATTAAAAATAATTATTATACTACATTTTTATTTTCATAGCTTAGCTAACTAAATAAATCATTAACATCTAAAACAGTGGCCTATAATTCAACTCAAGGGAGATAAACATAAAAAGCATCAATTAAAAGGTTAGTATGATTAGGACTGTCTGAAAAAGAAACCTAAAAGATAAAGATGCTATCATATCATTTTTCTTGTTTTCCCAAACAGTTTAAACAGCAATAAAAGCAACACATTGATAACAATCATAAAGAGTTACGTCGAACGAGACAAGACCCACACTATGTCCACATACACTAATTTGCTACTAGCATCCCTGATTTGGATATACAGCTTAAGTGTTTATCATCTAAGTGCTTATGTATAAGCTATTTCTATAGCAAAAGATGGAATGAAGTGAAATTGTTTTCATATAAGTTATAAATTGTTTTTATAAGCTATTCTGGAGAGCTTAAGGAAATAAGTAGAAAACAGCTTATAGTCATTGTTATAATTTGTGTCCATAAGCTCTTCCAAACAACCTCACAAGTGCTTATGTGAGTAGATAAACTTAGACAAGACAATCAAAACAGGTCCTAAAGTAATTAATATTGTCTATTACAGTACAAAGTCAAAAACTATATCGTAGAAACCAAGGATGTGATCACAGACTTATGCTTACAGTAAAGTAAAATAAAAATTCTACTAACATTCTTCAGGGATAGTCTGCATGTTAACTCCGTCTCTTCTTGGCGGAGAATCCGATGTAGCCGGTTCCTCAGAGATTACTTCAGACGGGTATTCCCATTCAACCCTATTGTTCTCCATTCTTGGCAAATTATCATTTAACTCGTACGAATTATAATAAGATGTACTTCCAGGGCCAGACATTCCAAACTTATAAGGACTCATGTTCATTGACCAGTAGACACTTTCCTAGACAGAACATATAATTACATAGTCATGATCATGTTTGATAATAAAAACAGTATCATATTATACAAAGCACGTGCAAATAGAAGACTATAGTTAAAAAATCAAACATAAGAGAAAACTATAGTTGATTTTGGCATGACATTACCCGTCCACTGTTGTAATTCAACTCAAAGAAAGGTAATTGTCACTTCATCATTGTCACGTTATTTTTGTACTTGATTTTCCTATTCGGATTAAAAAACTTTTGAACGAAAATATAGACCTTACAAGCACTAGCTCCCCCCTGTCAAACATTATGAGCTCGTTTTTTGGGTGAACCGTAATTGAGTCGTTGAGCACCAAAACTCTATCCCACTCTGGAAATTAAACCGTGGTTCACCATGTTCAGAGACTATCCCCTTGCGCTAGACTCAACCACCATTAGTAACCCTCGTACTCTAGTTCTATTACAAAACTGTTGGGAAGCAGTAGCAACAACAGATACTAAAATTAAGTGGTGCAAATTTCTGCTTTTATTCCCATATTCTAAGATATTATTCAACCTTTTTGGGTGACCATGTTGTGAGTGTGCAGTATACACCGGTTATGTCAATGACTACTCTCCACCGAGAAACTTGGTTGACCAACTTTAGTAAGGTATCCCCTCCCAACCACGTTATTATTTCATCCACAAGGCTCGAACCCGAGACCTTGCTTAAGGATCCGAGCACAGTTCCACTCAAACCAACGTAATGTTGGTAAAAAAATAAAAATCTACAACGTAACATTGGTAAAAAAAAATAAAAAATATTTACGATTAAAACTAAAAATTTCCTACATTATTTACAACTTAAAATTTTGTTCCTGATTGAGTAACACAATGGTATGGGTTAGGACATCGAAGAAATTGTATGTAAGAGGTTCAGGGTTAGATCCCTGCTACTAACATTCCCCCCCTCCTCCTACTATTTGCCTACAAAATAATACTCCCTCCGGTCTCATATATCAGCAATAGTTTTTCTGGTTCGTTATTGAATAACTTTTTTTTGTGGTGGCCGGGGTTTGAACCCTAGACCTTGCATAGCTAAGCTCACGAGGACTCGTTATTGAACAACTGATGTATGAGGTCTATATTATAAACCACCAAACACATTAATTATTCAACAAATCTGAAAAATGAATCTTCACTTATATATGAGACCAGAGGGTCATAAATTCCCACAACAACACACATTGCAAGTACAAATTCATGCATACCATGAATTAATTAAACCATGTAACCACAACTACCAACATCAAACAATATGAAAATTGAAACACAAATAAAAATAAAAATAAAAAATTACAAGAAAAAAGAAAAACCTGATCAGGCATTGAACCAGGAAAGGCATAATTGACAGGCACATGATTAATCCCTTGAAAGAAATCCACAAAGTTTTCATTCACAGCATAAGGAAAACCACCACCATCCATGTAATGCACCCCCATTTGTCTTCCATCATTCATCTTTGCAATTTCTCAAACAAAAATCACTACCCTTTAAAAATAATAACTGCACAAAAATTTATAATAAAAAAAAAAAACCACATTTAAATAACAAATTCATAGTAAAATGTAAAATAACATGAACAAAAAAACCTTAAAAAAAAACAAAAACAAAAAAAGCACAAAACATGTAATGTGTAAGACCCAACAAATGTGTAAGTTGGTTAAATGTTTGTGAAAAACAAAAAAGGTTGTAAATTTGAAAAACCTTTGATGTTGGTTGGTCTGTTGAAGAGAGATTTTCTAGGGAAACAGAGAGAAAAGAAAGGAAAGTTGAAGAGGTGGTGATTTACATTTACCTTTTGATGTTGTTGTTGAAACAGAAATGGTTGGTTTGTGTTGTGAGGAGTAGCAGAAGAAACCAACAACACCACACCACAGATTTAGTCTCTTTTACTTTTTCTTTGCACTGTGCTCAACATTCACACACTTTAAAAACACAACAAACATTAAAGTTTCATATTAATTTATTCTTTTTTATTAGGCTTTTTTATATTATCTTCTTTTTATTTGTAATAAATGCTCATATATAAGTCACATGTTTTTTTTTTTTTTTTTTTTTTTTAAAAAAAGTCTCGTGGTTAAAATTCACATTTTTTAAAGTGAATAAGTGGGGTGTCCGGAGTTTGAATCCCGACCTCTGTATATGATAATGCATGACCCTACCCAAGTTATAAAAGTATCAAAATTGTGATTCGAAATTATGACCGAGGTTCGAACCACAACCCTTTCACCGATATGTGTGAGTGCCAATGGTTATATATTTGTCATTTCGCCTATTTATCTAAAAAAATACTAATATAAATTGATTTTTTTTTTTGTCCTTCACTTCCAATTCTGCAAGGAAAATTTTGTAATTTGGAGTTCATATTGTGAAAAACCTAAGTCACATATAGGATAGATAAGACTTTTGAGATGATTTTATAAAGAGGAGACAATCATCACCTTACAAGCCGATTTTGTAAGGATGAGTTAAGCCTCAATTTTAACAGTCGAAAATAATATAAGAAAAAAATAAAAATTATAAAGATCAATGTAATTATGTGATGTTTATAAATGTAATATTCGTTTCTACCAAAAAAAATGTAATATTCGTTGAGAATGTGTAAAATTTATAATTATATAACTTTTTATGCAAAAGTTATCATTTTTTGTTGTTTAAATATTGTCTTAAGAACATTTGTTAACATTTTCCAAAGTTTAACTGCAGACCGAGTCCTCTATTTTCACCATTTTTTAAAATTAATTTCCCTATTTTAAAACTTAATAGGCTTGTTCCTCTATCTGTAAAAAAAAATAAAGGCTTGTTCGTCTATCAAGTGGTGATTCTAAAACATGGCGATATGACATGTTTTTTGTGATATTATCTTACAATTTCATCGATGTTGACCTTTTTTTGTTATCAGATCATAATATCATTTCATTTCAAACATATATTAATTTTTCAATTCAAAATGTGATACAAGGGTCAAATCTGTCAAATTTTAAAATAGGGGTCAAATCTGCAAAATTAGTGAACATAAAGGACCGAAATTACAATTAAATCTTTATATTAAATATGAAATATGAGTATAAAATTAAAAGAAGTTGTAAATGCTTCTTAAATGAGTGATCTTTTCTTATATTTGAGGGCGAAACTTCCAAAAAAAAGTCTATTTTTTTAAAGCTACCAAAAAAAAACCTTGTGTATGAGGTCACACGTATTATAAGTCTCAATTTATCCCCTAAAAAATTCTCAATTTACATTATTAAATACATTTATTATTTTTTCTAAATACATCGAACACATTTATATAAGAAAATGTATATATTAAATCAATGAAGTATTTGAAATTGGTTATTGCTATGGGTATTTTAATATGTATTTTATCAACAAGTTTAATGGTTTAAAGTACAAGTAAATAGTTCAATTATATATAATGGTTTAGAACATCTTTTAATTAATTTGAAAAAAAAAAAATTAGAGTAAGATTAAATTAAATTGTCGATGTACCCTTTCTTTCTGACAGGAAATTGTCTATTACTCTTAATAACCGTTAACTTTAATTTATTCTTTTGATTATATTTAAAGTACGTTGCAACTATAAAGTTCAGTTGTCTTACAGTCTGTATGAATTGCAACATCATTGACATTATTAACCATAAAAATAAATGCATCCCCTCATATAGAGGTGAGTCTAATTCTCTCAGCTTAAAATAGTTGCTTTAAGTTTCCTTCAATCACCATAAGAAATAAATGCATCAACATTAGAAAGGAAAAGGGAAAGCATTACACTAGAAACTAGAAAGAACAAATATACTGAGACATTAAGATAGAATAGTGGTAGTAATAAATATGTGAAGATATACATTACATTTATGAGAGGGAAATCAATCTCTGCTGCATGTGACACCACTACAATAATATGGTACCGTACAGCTGTATGTTTCAGCTTTCAAAGGCTTTATATTCAACTACAATACCGATTGTAGACCTAAAATCTGCAAACAGGAATTATGTCCACCAACAAACATAAACTATAATAAAAGGTGAATCATAAATAGGGGTAACTATGTAATGTTATGTGACTTTTTAGGGTGGTGGTGGTGACATTGAAAGTGGAAACCAATGTGTTGATATAGGAGAAAAATAGTGTTTTTCGTTATTTTAGTTTTCCTATTCATGATGGTTTGAATGAATTTTACAATGCATGAGATTGGTAATCCAAAATAAGATGATAGTGTTCAAGCATGCATGGTATTGCAGCAATGGTACACGACACAAAGTGGTGGACATGTTGACCATGGCAGTAGTAATCACTCATTTGTGTATCAATACACAAAATTTAAGTTGTGCCCCCACACGAGGGTCGGCCTAAGAGTAAGGTCACCAAAGTCTCTGATTTAGATCTACCAACAGAAATTATTTTTCATTAGATTTTACAAACAATAATTCTAACAAAAAAAAAAGGCTCATATATTGAATTTTACTTTAAGCATCACTTACTTTTAATAAAATTTGGGTTGGCTCTGCCCCATACACAGATGATATTTATGACTTTAAAATAAAAAGACGGACGAGCCAAACATAAAATTGTATATCTGGACATCTTCTTTCTTCTAACTTCATGTTCTTCTTGCGAGCATTGTGGCATTGTCGTTAGTTAAAAGTTACAAAATTATCGTTTATATGGTAAAAATGTGAGGAAAAGTTAAAATTTTATTATCATATAAATATAACACATAGTCTCTTTATACAAAAGGTATCACTTCGGTTTAGCTCTATTTACCGTAGATTTCTTGTGGTTGTTTGTACGATGAGAATTCACAATCCAAGCATATTCAAACAAGACATGTATGATAGGTGTTCATGCAATTATACATATTATCAACAACTTATAATATGCACATAATTATGTAATGACTATCATCACTAATATAATGCAACTTATCATCAACTAACTCCGACACATGGATCCGAGTAGAGAAGTCACGTCCTACCTCATGAATGAAAGAGCCTTGTAAGGGTAGCTTTGTTTTCAACGGGAGTGTCACAACGGTTTCCGCCTCTATGTAAGACCCTCCTAGCTACCAAGGACCCCTCAAGATCTCCCCGATCGTCTTCTTTGATTCTATCATGATATTCATCATGGTGACCAAGAACTTTAATAATACAAAGAAATACATGTTTACCAATTCAATGTCTTCGATGAAACTACTAATTTGTGTATTTGAAAAATAATTATTGAATAATCGATTATGTCACTCTTCATGGTTCCTCTGTATTTCTTCTTTAACATCTAGGTCAGTTAGAACTTACGACTTCTTCTTGTGTTTGACTTTCAAATAAAATCATCATTCATATATTCGATGAACATTTATGCAATATGGGAAGGATTGAAAGGATCCATTTGAGAAGAAATTTGATATTGAGAAGGGGAAAAGTTGGGAAGGATCGTTAAGTTATTGTGCATGTTAAAATTATTTATAGGGCTATGAATAACAAATACTTTGAATAAAGTCTAGTTTAAATAACATTGAGTTTGCATAACGGCTGGTTTGAATAACAACTAGTTTGAATAACGACTAAAAATATAATAATTATGAAAATCTAAAAATTTTCCAACGTACATAATCACATTGATTAAGTACATATTTTCCTCTAATCATATTGCACAACATTTCATGAGCTTTTATTTCATTTTGATCTCTTCAATAAAATAACATTTCATGAGCTTTAGTTGTCTTGAATTCATAATTGATGTATCCTTCTTGAGTATTTTAAAATCATTCATGTTCTCCCTTTATATGTCACTCTTGGCCTTCCTCATCTCTACATTGACACATTTTCTCTCTATCTCGGCTTTTTCACCCTCAATACGTGCATAATCACGTGCAAAAATCTGGATGTCATCTTCTGAAGCATTTAATTTGACCTTAAGGGTAGACATTTCCGCAAACTTTTCTTTCTCCTTCCTTCTGACTGTCTTTTGGCCAATTGGACGACGTAACAAAGTACGTGATGGTAGATTGTATTCACAACTCATTGCTATCGATGGGTTAGAAGGGGATGAATATGCTCCATAAGCTAAAATTTTGTTTTGATTTACCCTCCTAAACTTTCGTTTTTTTTCAACGAAGTTATGAACAGAGAGGTTCATTTTCCAACATCAACCTTGTAGTGCCTTAAGTTTCCTTTCGTGATAATTCTTGTCACGATGGTTTTTTATAAGCTTAATCAATCCTCTTCGAAAAATTATCTCCTTTTTTATCAAGCCCGACAATTGGATCCATTGGAATAGCGAGCCAGGATTGAATGAGAACTCCACCCTTCTTTAGTTGCAATCTTGTTTTTGGGGTATTTACAACCTATGTGGGTCCAATTTCCTCACCAAGGTTAATAGTTTTCAAGCCACCTTGAATGCAAAATTGTGGTGTTTCAGACTCTTGACCATTTGATTGCACATCAATATTACCCATTTAACTAAAATAAAATAGGTACTAAAAAAAAATGTTTATAGTAATTCATATAGGGACTTAGTTAACGAGATGACTTTTTAGTAAAAGGGTTTTTAATTAAGAAGGGAGGAATTCATAAAAAGAGACACGATGAAAGGGAAAATGCAGAATGAAGAGGAAGAAAATAAAAATGAAGTAGTTCAATACTTTTCTTTTCCTTCAAAAAAAAAAAAGTTGAATACTTTCAAAAAGGGGCATTAGATCACTACAAATTGGAGTTTTCAATGTTAATAAATTGGTATTTTCAATTTCATAAAGAAAAGAAAAATTCGAAAAGATTAAAAAGATAGGAAGAAATAAAATATTGTGTTTTTCGAAAATGAAGCGTTCCCTAAAAATAAAACAAATGAAGCATTCAAAGTAATGAAAAAAAAAATTACAAATACGTCGCCTGAGAGATTCGAACTCTCGCGGGGAAACCCCATGTACTTAGCAGGCACACGCCTTAACCACTCGGCCAAAGCGACTATGTTGTTTGAGTGTCCAAATATATATTATATATACTATAAATATATGCCTTAATATGTAAATATTTGTACTTGTGATTTTAATTTTTCCACCGAGATTACTGGACAGACAAAACCTATTGTTATATTTTTTAATTCCAACTATTTATTTATTTGATCAATCTTTTTAGGATATTTTGGTAACAAAAAAATAATAATCTTTTACGGCGTTTTTTTTTTTTTTGTGGCGAAGCGTTATTGAAAAAATGATAACGGAAAAAAGTATCAGTGGTACAACTTTCACATATTAGCTGAACCGATCTGCTTTGTGCTGAAGCCCAATTAATGTATTTAGCCCAAGCTGCTTCAGTATATAAAGGAAACTTCAAGACCTAATTGATCATTCAAGTCGTTATACTAAAAAATTTAAATTTTAGAGTTTTGAGTCTACATGTGCTCTATTCTTGTATCGTTTGTGATGCAAGTTTAGAACCTTTATTGTGATACTTTCTTGTATCATATGTGATACTTGTTTAGAACTGTATGTGAGTTTGATACTTTTGTGTACTACACCGAAGTTGTGAAACAAGGTGTTAGTTGTTTGTTTGAAGATAATTTCACTGTTGAGTTTGTGTTTAGGTCTGATAGGTCACATGGGCTATGACCGACCATTAGGAGAGTGAGATGGGATCTCAGATCTAGGAGTTCCTAGGTTGAAGTCTATACGGGTAGGTCCCAGGTCTTTAGAGTAAACGAGGAGTTTGCTGAGAGCTTAGAATAAAGACTACACTAGTGGATTTCTTTCCTAGTTTGGTAGCCCCCAGAGTAGGTGTAACACCCTATTTAATTATTTGATTATTTTATTAAGTTTAGAGTATATTTATATGATTTATGTGATTTAAATGATTATGTGGTGTGTTGTTATTTTACTAAGTGGTGTTATTTTATTATTTAATAGAATAAGATTTGAAAATAAAATAATATTGAGATGAGAGGCTGTTTTGAGAATTTAGAGAGTTTAGTGGAATAAGAGGAAATAAGATAAAGAGGGCTGAGGGAATAAATAGGAGAAAATAAGTCAGAATAGTTTTCACGTAAAACAAGTTTTGGAGAAAAGGGAGAAAACAAGAGAGGAGAAGAACCAAAGAGGAAAGGTTGCCGATTGTTAATCATAAGGTAAGGGTGGGACTAACCTTCAATAATTCTGAGTATGTGATTCTGAAAATTGAATTTAACATGGTTGTAGGTTGAAGTTTTAGAATTTGAGAATTAGGGTTCAAAGTGATGAATTGATGATTAGATGATGGAAAACTGTTAATTTGATGTAGAAACTGAGTACAGACCTTAGATAATTCATATAACAATTATTAGAATCAGTTTTAAGGTTAGAACCATGGAATTAGATGAGTTTTGAGAAAATCTGCGATTCTGCCCGAGTTGACATTCATCGCTCGCCCTGGCGTGTAATGATCCTCGCCTCGCGAGGGATGAACATCATCACTCGCATCGCGAGCAAATCCTTTCGCCTCGCGAGTGACCCTTTGTCGCTCGCCACTACGAGTAACCCCTCGCCATAGCGAGTTGACCAGAGAGGAAAACATGATTTTGTGAATTAACCTTTTGGGTCGAGTTATAGATGGTTTTGAGTGCCTTAACATGTATAAGAATGATTAGGCAAGTTTTTGGATCAGAATTGGACGTAGGGAAGTTTAAAATGGGATTTTTGGGTGAAAAATGTCAAGTTCCCGAGAGCACCCTGTTTCTTGCTCGCCAAGGCGAGTAACGTATTCGCCAAGGCGAGTAGCCTTTTTCCTGAACTCGCCATAGCGAGTAGAATGGCTCGCCTCGCGAGCTGCACAGTGACAGACAACCTTGTTTAGGGTTCTTGCAATCTGTGTCGCACGAAGAGTTATGAGTTGGTCCTTGGGGTAGAAACGAAGTGGTTTATAATATTAATGTTGTTCAGAGTGTAACAGCCCGATTTTTAGCTAGATTTATTTTAATTACTTTTATTATGTGTTTGTGTGTTATTAATTGTCATTGGGTGCATTTACATGGATTACCGTATTAGGAGGGTATTTTGGTCATTTGGCGGGTAAGGGTAAAATGATAATTTTGGTGAGAATTATTTTAATATTTAGTGAGAACCCTTATTTTACTAAGTTACTAGTGTAGTGATTAATTTTTACCGTTTAGTGACCGTTGGTTATATTTTACTGTTGTTAGTAATTACCGTTGAGTGTATAGAAACTTTTTAGAATTGTGTTAGAATGGGTTAAGCCCATTAGGGTCTAAGATTGAGCCCATTAAGGGAGATAACATTAGGGTTGTTATAGAAAATATCATTCATTCACTTCACAAAATATTTTCCTAGAGAGAGAGAGGTAGAGAGAGAAAGAGGTGAAGAGAAGAACAAGGGTTTTGAAGAGAATAGCTTGAGGAATCAATTGGGGTAAGATTAGGAGCTGAATTGAAGCAAGAGTTTGGGTTAATCTTCTTCTAAGGTAAGGGGGTTAGTTATTATCATAATCATGTACAATTTTTGCATTTTCTCATGTTGTATGAAAATGGGTTGATAAACAATTGTTGCTAAATTCGTGCTCTTGCTGTGATGCTATTTTCTTGTGCATGAATTGATGATTATGGTATGTTTGTGGGTGAAATTACATGTTTCAAAGTATGTATAAATGTTAAGTTATGAAATTATGCTTAATTGATGAAATTTGATATGTTTTGATTGAAATGAGATGTGATTCATATTCCATTGATGTGGTTATTGTTAACTGATGCTATTGTGAGTGAATCATGATTTGGGTATACATAATTATGGATTGATGATGAGAACTAAATTGTTGTTGGTGGTTTTGTGAAATTGGTGAAGTTGAGTTAAGTGTTCATGTGAAGGACCAAAATGAACTTTTGATATATATATGGTTGTTGATTGAAATTTTGTTATTGTTGGATGAATTGAACCTATGAGAATTTCTGTTTTAATGTTGTGGTTATGTTAGTTGAGTCGTTTGGGAGAAAACGGGTTTTTCGTGTGAAATGTCGATGTTTAAGCGTTTTCGCCAATAAGTGATTATGTGAGGTTTTGGAAAATGAATTTTGGGATGGTTGAAACATGAAATTTTTGTAGATTATGTTAGAGTCAAGTCTCAGGAGCGTGTAGGCGAAAACGGCATCAAAATCCGATTAACGGTTTGAATTTTACGCGCGAAATGGTGAAAAACGCACTTTTTGAAGAACTGATTTCTGGACCTGATGCTGGCAAAACGTGTCACGATTTGGCAAGCGTGTCACGATTTTGTTGGCCGAAAATTCAGTGTTTCTGGACGTAAAATCGTGACACGATTTCTGCGAACCAGATCCTGCATATTTCACTATTTTCATCCCTTTCCGCTTTGAATTGGATTTTGATGTAAACATGAAAATTTAAGATAATTTTGTTAGCTTTCTAATGGCGTTGGTTTGAGGTCCAAATGATTTTTAGAACTTGAGTTATGATCAAATTACTACACATGGGTCATGTGAATTTTTGTGAAAACTTATCATAACTTTTTCTTTAAGCCGTGAAACTTTTCCAAACTTGATATTGGGTTTAATGAAGTACTTAGAGTGAATAATTGAGTATGCATTTATGTATTTGAGAATGTGAATGTGTTGATGGTTTAAGAAATATTTTGGGCGGAGTTGAATCGGTGAAAACGGGTTTTGAGCTAAATGTCGTTTTGTCTTAGTTTTTCTCATACGAACTTAAGCTATCCTTTGAACTAATTTCTAATAGTTTGTAAGTGGCTTAAGTCCTTGACTACATGATTGATTAAGATTGAATTGTAGGATTTCAAACTTAAACAAGTTACCTAACTTTGAAAATTATCAATGTTGGTCGTTTGCCGCATGATTTGGATTTTTGTTGGAAATGTTTCTTGAGCAAATTGTCTTGTGAGTTATTGTGATTATTCTTGTATGACTAAGTGAAGTTGTATGAATGAGTGATTATATTTTGGATATGATGCTTATCATGAGATATGTATGCTATCTTACTTGGAATGTGAGAAATGCTTGAATTGGTGAACTATATGTGATAGTTGATGTTGAATGACATTGTTGATTATTGATAGTCATGTTTATGTATGATGAATTGTGGATGTTGAATATGATATTTATCATGAGATGTTGTTTTCCCTCTTACTTGGAATATGAGAATGCTTGAACTGGTGAACTATATGTGATAGTTGATGTTGAATAACATTGTTGATTATTGATGATCATGTGATGTGATGATGATGAATGCTATGATTTAATTGTGTATGGGCATGTTTTCTTGATAATGCAATGTTGTGGAGATAATCAATATAATTGGGTGTTGTCCTATATATTGAGGTTGAAATTGTGGATTGTTGTCGCATTATCGAGTCCTTATACATGTCCATGCATCATAGTCGTGTTGAGATACGATGTTTTATTTGTTATAGGGCTTTGGCCTGGCAGAGATCTTTTGAGATCTAGTTTTGGACTTCGGTCTAGCAGAGATCTTTTGAGATATGGATACGATGTTTTATTCGTTATAGGGCTTCGGCCTGGCAGAGATCTTTTGAGATCTGGATTTGGGTGACGACCTTTTGAAGATTTGGTACCACATGCATTTATGTGTCAATAAGTGCATATCATGACATGAGTCTTGTTTGATAAATGTGATTGGTGATTGTTCGTGAAATGTGATTAATGACTATTCATGAATATTTGTGATTGGTGATTGTGAATGAATATTTGTGAATTGATATTTGTTCCTGATACATGTGATTGGTGATTGTTCGTGAAATATGATTAATGATTGTTCATGGCTTATGAGTGGTGATTGTTCATGATGTATATGATTGGTGATTGTGTATGAATAACTGTGAATTGATATTTGTTCATGACACATGTGATTGATGATTATTGATGTGAGATATTGGGGTTTGATGTAAGTATTGATGTGGGAATATTATTATTGATCAAGTGTATGATGTTTAAATTGAAATATTCATGTTAACTGTTATTTGGATTATGATAATGTAATACTTACCCCCAGTGGATCTGTTATGGACCGCTTGCCTATCTGTATGGATGGGTAGACGTTGTGCAGGTTTAGATGCTTGGTGAGTATTGTGCTTGGTGGATATCGAGAGCTTTCTCCGATATCGGTGTTTAGATGTTTAGTCGGCTCTGCTCTAGGCTTCGTTGTGTCGGTCTAGATTAGTTTATTTTGGATTTGTCATGTTACCCGTTTGTTGGGATTTTTGAGATGCATCTATGTTGAATATTTAGTCATAACATGTATATTTGAATTTACTCTGGTTTATATTCCGCTGCGACTGTTGAGGTTTATATACATGTTTATTGGTTTTTGAATTTTGAATATGGCATAGCCTCTATTTCTTGAATAAATGTATTATTCGCATGTTTAATTGCTTTAATAGAAATAGGAGCGTTACACAGAGTGTCTGAAAATAAGATGATTAATGTTGTTAGTAATGTGATATAGTTATATATGCATTATGCGGAATATGTATGATGTTGAAGTTGTTATTGTTTATTCATTGACGTTGTTATGTTATGAGTTGTTTATGTGCTGCCTCTGTTGTTATTGAATATTAATTAAGTTGCAAATGGTGGTCTAAGTTACAAAGTTTTAAGATGTTGTTCCAAAGCATTGGAGTCATATAAGTTGTTGATGTTATCCAAGTTGTAAGTTGTTGAGTCCATGCATACTCATTGAGTTGAGGGCTTGATGCCCTGTGAGCCTTTGCTCCTTACGTTGAAGCCTTGATGCCCTGTGAGATTTTTGCTCTTATGTTGAGGGCTTGATGCCCTGTGAGTGCATTTATGCTATTTATGTTGAGGGCTTGATGCTCTGGTTGGTACCACATGCATGATTAAGAAGATGTAGTTGCATTGTCGAGTTGAAGTCGTAGATGTTGCATAGTCGTTGTTGATAAGTTGTCATCTATCTATAAGTTGTTAATGAAGTATTATACGAAGAATTATTATTATTAATTGATGATGTTTATGTTGTTAAATGCATTTGATGAATTATATGCTTACTATTATTGAATGTGAAATCTCACCACTTCTGCTTGGAAATTGTTGTCTTTGCATGGGTAACTTGAAGGTGATCAAGGATAGTTGCAGTCGTGAGTGGATCTTCTCTCACGTGTGTCTTAGGTGCTCTGATACGTAACGGGATGAGAATTTTGTTGTTGCTTTCTATTCCTTACATATTATTTTATGAAGTTTTATAAACATGTTGTTGGAATAATTTTATGAGATTTTACATTGAGGCCTTTGTGCCAAGGTTGTTTAAATGTTGAATAAATTCCGCTGCGATGTAATAAATGATATGTTGTTGAATTTGAAGGATAAATAATTATTTTATTCTGTTTATGATTTTATGAAAATGAGACTATTCATATTTTTTTCTATTCATATTTTTTTCTTTCTTTCTAAAGAAGCCAAAATGAGGCTATATTAACCAAACAACAAAAGCTTTTTAAAGCACAAGATGTGCAGTAAAACTAAGCAAAAGTATAAATAATTACAACAAAATTGAGAAATCCAAAAAAATCGAAATAAACAGGAAAGCAACTCATCTTAAGCATGAAATTAAAGTGGATTAAGTCATCAAAGATGGTAGTCGATATCGAACATAACATATTTCGATTTCATCTACCAAAAGGAATGAAGCTTATTCAATAAACGTTGGTGATTTAGCTCCTTTTGATGAAAAAGCTAAATGTTTATTACTTTTCAAACGATCCAAATAGTAGAGAGGCATAAAAGATACAAAGCTGATTTAAATTTCATAGAGACTCTTCGAAAATGGCCGAATTGCAAAAAATGATCTACCAAGCACATTGACTGAACTGTGTCAATCCCTAACCATTGAGAGTAAATTCAATTAGAGTTGCTGATAGATTGCTCAAAGAATACATGATAATTTTTGCCCACAAAAAGTAACTCAAGCAACTAAAAAAATCACATTAGAGACCAAACTACATACTATAAAATAAGCGATGCGTACATACAAGATTAATTAAACACTCAAAATTAAGAGCTTAAAGACACATGTTAACATTTGTCATTGGTATTTTATTTTCTTTAACAATTAAACATGCTTGCCAGCTCTTACATAATGTCCTGATTTTATGTGGCGTGATCACTATATTTTCAACAAGACTAATGAGCCTGTTAAATATGCGTGACCTATTTCCTGCTTCATAAACATAAAGTAATATACAATTTTGTTTGTTTTAATTTGATTAGCAGTTTCTATTATGTAGCCATCAAGGGTATACGGAACTGAACTGAGGGAGGTATTTCCTCATTGTCACGTTCTTAAACCTTATGTGAATGTGAACCCATCTTTCAACGTTTATGCATCTCATTTGATGCTACTTTCCCCTAATATGTGCACTTTTATTTGTTATAACTAAGGGAGGTTTTAACTATAAGAAAAGACAAAGATACAATGCTATTCGTATCTCTGGATTCTCTGCAGCATATCCGAGCAATTCTTATAAGCAAAGTATTCATGGGAAAATGGAAAAGGATAAATTTAAAATATTTTAAAATAACTATTTCGAAAGGTTTTCAAATAATTGCAATCTAGTTTGATAATCAACCGAACCAACTCTAATAAAGTTTTCAATTTGACTAGACAATTAACTCATTGAACTTGATTCATGAATTGAATGAACTGAATTTTAGCTAAAAATCAAGTCTGTTAATCAAATAAGTTGAACTTGAACTATATATAATTCGACATGTTTGATTCATAAGTTAGCTCAATTATATGTATAAGTGTGCGCACATACATGTATGTGGAATTAGTTGTATTAGTTCTAGTGTTTATTTTTATTGTTTTTAGTTATTTGTAGCTTGCTATGTGTTTATTTTTCCATTTTTTTTTTTTGCATATTTATGCATGTATAAACTTTGTATTTGTGTTTGTCCTTTAAACAATATATGTTTGTGATTGCTTTTATTTTAATTCAATCTTTGTCTTTTGAAAATAAAAATTAAAGTAAAAAACTAATATTAATTTCACTATTTTAATTTTTTTAAAGGAAAGTTAATTATTTTAATTAAAATGCATAAAATATACATAAATATTAATTATTTTAATTATTTTTTTAACAATGCATAAAATATAATTATTAAAGTTGTAGAAAAATTATTTCGATAAACTTTACATAAATAAATTGTAAACAATAATAAATATGTGAATTATAAAATTAAAAGTGATACAAAGTTCACAACAATAATACATAAAAACTACATTTTCAATTGAAAAAACATAATTATATGAAATACATAATAATATTTAATGCTTACGATATTTTTTATCAATAATTTCAATGCTTGAGATTTTTTTTGAGGTTGCTTCTATAGTTGATGCACACTAAATTTTAGTTCACCTAATGCCATGGAATATTCACTCCAATGCAAGTTTTATATATAGTTTCCATCATTTATAAGAAATTTAGGTATAATACATCATACACTAAAGTTGCTCTTACGCAATTGTAAAGACTCATTTATTTGAAGATCTAAACCAAATTTAAGGAACATCTCTTTCAAATGGCGAATTTTCATACATATTGTATTCGCTTAAGATAAAAATCGTGATCATATATTTAAGATTAAGAGACTATAATTGTTTTTTGGAATGTGAGACTATAATGCATCACCCACTCGTACCTCATCAAACTTTTTCCTTTGGTTATATATATATATATATATATATATAGTCATGCTAATATGTGATCATGTTGAGGATTCTACATATAACAAATATTTTTTGAGATAAACTAATTTTTATCTTTTTGAAAAACAGATTAACATAATTTCCAATATATAATTTTTATCTGTGGATCGGATCATTAACATGTGTCCTTAGGACACATGTTAACATTTCTAATATATATTAACATTAATTATTATTTTATTTATAATTAAAAAAATAAATGTTTGTACCCAAGAAAATGAAAAAAGAGTGATAGTTTCACTAAATATTAAAAATATGAGGATCAAAATTATATTTGGCCAAAATAAGGCGACCAAAAAAACAATTGAACAAAGAAAAAACAAAGTAACACAATTTATTAATTTCATTAATACTTGTTGTTTGAGAGGATTTTCATTGGTAGTTGTAATAATACCTTATACTAGAATTTATTTGATTGTCCTCTTTTGTACCAAAAAAAAAAAAAAGAATTTATTTCATTGAGCAGCAAATTAGATTTGCCTGTTGGGTAACTGCAATGTTTCCTATAAATAGATTACTTGGCGTGTGACCTTTCAAAGCCAAAAGATAACACATCAAGTTCCTTAGTCTATTGGGAAACTTTGATTTTGATTTTGATTTTGAAAGCAAAATTGATCAATATCCCAAAATCACAATTGACATTGTTGATCAAGATTGATCTTATTACATCCCTCTCTTGCACCATCAAGTCTTTAAGAATCATTCTCCTTTGTGGATCTACTATGAATGAGAATGGTAATGCTAATGAACCCAACAAGAAGTGGAAATTTCCTTTCTTAGTTTTCTTCAATGATGCAAGGTATAATTATTAGATACATAAAATAATTTTAGCCTTTATTCTTGTAGTAGAAGCATATTATATACTAGACCATCCAGCCGTGCTCGCACAGGTCCTATCGACTAACCTAGCTAATGCTAAAAAATATTTTACATGAAGCTCCTAAATGAAGTGAAACCATATATATATATATATATATATATATATATATATATATATATATATATATATATATAATGAAGTTTTATGAGCTAGTACTAATAGTTGAATCTTGTATATTGTGATGATAAAATGTAGACTTATTTTCAAGTTGGATGCACTTTCAAAGGAGATATTAGGGATTGCAATACCCTCTGCATTAGCTGTTGCTGCTGATCCTATTGCTTCTCTTATTGACACTGCATTCATAGGCCATTTGGGTATTTATTCTCTTTTTTCTCACATTAACTTCATAGCTGTATGGAATCTCATATATGATTGTTAAATGAGAACTAAACATTGTTAACTAACTTTTAAGTTAAACCAAGCGCTGTGACTAATTTGCTAACACTCTTTGGTAAAAAAAATTATAAACTAGTTACAAGCTTTGTAAAAAAAATTATAAACTAGTTACGAGCTGAAAAATTCATTTATATAGTTTATAATTAATAACTAATAAGTAATTTTATTTTGGGCATCAAAGTAAGTTTTTTGTTAGTTTTTATCGCACAAAATCTGAAAATACATCTAGGTAAAAGGTGCAAAGTTACAATAAAAAGCAATTTAGACAACAATATCAAACCGTAGTAAAACCAATAAAACTAGGGTTATGCTAAAAAACTTAGAGCATCCACAATGGAGACCTCCATTTTTGAGTTCTTAAATGGGTCTCACATGTACACATCATTCATTTATAATTTTTTAATAGTAGTATCTAATAAGTAGTCAATCCCTCCAACCCAACATCTCATACAAAATTCTTAAATAGGATCCAGAAATCAACTATCAATAACTTTATACCATTACATATCAATTTTTTAATATTAAAAATGTGTGGGACCCACTTAAGACCACCAGAAAATTTCTCCACAATAGGTGTACCTATTAGATATCGAATTTTAAATAGTAAAGACCCTACCATCGTGGATGGTGGTAACGGTAATTATGCCTTGCTAACAATAATTTTTATTTTAATTTTTAAAAAATGTACAAATTTTCAATATAAAATTTCTATTCTTTAGCATTTCCAATAAAACTATGACTAAAACTTTAAGCAACGATTTTTCAGGTGTAAAGTACGCTGTCTTGCATATTCCAATATATAACTCTACCTTTTTTTTTCTTCCTATTCACATGATTCATCCAAGTGTCTAAAATGTGAGAACATATCACGTTTATTCTTCTCTGTTTCAACTTTCAAGAGAATCACCGACCACCAAGTTTTACGGCACCACAAAATTTGTTGGGTGTAACTAATAATGCCACAAAATCAGAATATTGTTTCGTAGAGATAATAAAAACATGTGTGTTCATTTTGGTTACTAAAAAATGTTTTTATCACAAAAATAAATAACACGTCAACTATATTGAACTCAAATACTTAATAGTCTCTTTTTATCATTTGATATATATACCTCAAATATGCATATATGTTTTGACAAATATGAGGCACATATATACATACTATTTGGGGTCAAAGTCTTAAAAATCGTACTCGAGATCTCATGAGTGAGACCTTCGGGCTTTGAGTCATGATTTAATTGGTTAATTAAAACACGACTGAAACATGTAATTAATAAATAAACAAATACGTATTAAAAAAAATCAGGAAAAAATCAACAGATTGAAGCAAACCGCAGTTCAACCCGATTCTATTAGATTATGACATACTTGGAAAGAACTTTGATTGAATCAACCGACATATTGGCGGGTTCTCGATTCAACATGTTGAATTGGTCTATCCGGATTTAAAAAGAATGCAATTACGTCCTAATAAAGGATACTCCTACACATTTGCTAGCGGCGCAAAGAGAAACAATGGCGAATATCTAACTTTGTTACATTTTCCAATGTGTTTAGGTCCCGTGGAACTTGCTGCTGCTGGAGTTTCCATTGCTTTGTTCAACCAAGCTTCAAAGATCACCATATTTCCTCTTGTTAGTATTACAACTTCCTTTGTAGCTGAGGAAGATACTATCAAAAGGATGAATATCAAAGCAGCTGAAAATGATAAGAGTAAATTAACTGAAGTAACACCTGAGAGTGATGTGGTTCAAGACATAGAGAAAGGGACACCCAAAGAGAGTAATAAGGCTCAAAAAGAATCTGTGGTAGGACACAATGAAACAAATGGTACACTTGGGAACAATGATAAGACTAATGGAGTTGGTATACTTTCTCTCTCCCCTGTCTCTTTCCATCTATATATATTATTGATTTCTATAAATATTTCAATTTTTCGTTTTAGTCACATTCTAAATTTTTTCTTCAACTTTTGATCCTCTAAAATTTTACATCACCAATTTTTTTCCGCAATCATGTTTAGTACATCTTAAAATTCTCCTTTGCAAAATTTTAATTTTGTTTTTGTCACTAGTTTTTGTTGATTATTTTACTATTATTCTAGCAGTGATGAATAATGAACAAGAACCCCATTTACTATCCTCAGATTCTAGGAGCAGTAAGATTAAGGAGATAGTTGTGAAGAAGAAGAAGAGACACATTGCTTCTGCATCAACAGCACTACTCTTTGGCTCAATTCTTGGTCTCCTACAAGCTTCAGTCCTTATATTTGGAGCTAAACCTCTATTATATGTGATGGGTGTAAAACATGTAAGATTATTTATGTTAGATATCATGCATCTCCATATAATTTATAGTAAATTATACGTACGATGCATGTTTTTTTAAGCTATACACAATGCATGTTGAGCAAGGTGATTTTGGGAAAGCTACAAAATGTAGTTTTTACAAAATCACGATTGGTCGTGATGATTCTGACAATTCACTGTGATATCAAATATGTACGTAAAATTTGTTACTTTAATTATAGTGGATCATTTTCTACTTTATATATATATATATAGGGCTCTCCAATGCTAAAACCAGCAGTGAAGTATTTGACATATAGATCATTTGGTGCTCCTGCGGTTCTTCTCTCATTGGCAATGCAAGGAATATTTCGAGGATTTAAGGACACAACAACTCCTTTATATGTCATTGGTATGATTTTACTCTCTTTAATTCCATTGCAAAAAATAAAGTACACAAATAACTTTAATTAGTAGGAGAAAATTAAACTAGTTATGTGTGTGGATTTCTCCTTTATTTGTACTTTATAAAGTACATAAATAATTTGGGAGATAAAGTATGCAAGCATAAACATATATATGACTGATTGAAAAATAATTGACTCATTTTTTTTTATTTGATTTTATATAGTTGCGGGATATTCATTGAATGTGTTATTGGAGCCATTACTTATTTTTAAATTGAAAATGGGCATAAAAGGAGCAGCAATTGCACATGTTATCTCTCAGTAAGTCCTAAATTTGTTGGTAAATCTTAACAAGAACTATTAACCATGACATATATTCTTATATACAAGTGTATCTTACAGAATTTTGATCCTTATAGGTACATGATGGCATTTACCCTCTTCTTCATATTAATGAAAAAAGTGTATCTCCTACCTCCAAGAATAAAGGATCTTCAGATTTTCAGGTTTCTTAGAAATGGTAAAGTTCTTGCTTTTACATAAATAAAATGCTTAGGCAGAAAATTCTTTACTATTTATCCGAGTGGTAAGAAATTTGAATACCTTAAGTTATTGGTTTAAGGGTTTGATCTTTAACTTTTGCAGACGAAGAAATTATTGCAATTAAAATGGTACAACACAAGTTTTACCTTGTCTATCCGACAAGTTCAAAAAATATTAGTCGCCATAGTAGACATGCAAACTTGACTTCCGAGAGGCCAAAATTTAAATTATAACATCGAAAAAAGAAATTAAAATATCAATTTTTTTATTAACAATAATGAGTGAAATTTTGTGAATGATCATCTTGACAATAAAATTTGAATAATTATGTTGGATTAATATTTTTTTCATAAATCGGTCGATTACAGGAGGTCTGTTGATGACAAAGGTAATAGCAGTAACATTCTGTGTGACTTTAGCAGCAAGTTTGGCTGCAAGGTTAGGTTCAATTCCCATGGCTGCCTTTCAACCTTGCCTACAAGTTTGGTTAGCATCCTCCCTTTTTGCTGATGGTTTGGCTATAGCTGTACAGGTACTGATTTTTTTGAAAATACATTTTATATTTTAATTTCATGTGAAAATTCATACTTGTTCTTTATGATTCGGGTGCAATGTCTTCGTTATTGCATATGAGAGATTTGAAATTGTCTGTGTTGCATTTATCTTATGGTTTGTCGATTTACAGGCAATCCTAGCTGGTTCTTTCGCGGAGAAAGACTGTAACAAGACAACAGCAGCTGCGACGAGGACTCTACAATTCGGTTTTATTTTAGGGGCGGGACTCTCTCTTATTGTTGGATTTGGTTTATACTTTGGAGCCGGAATCTTTTCCAAAAACCTTCAAGTTATACACTTTATCCGAATAGGTGCCCCGGTACGGTTTATGGATTAGAGTATCTCTTATACTCCTTTATTTTTGCAGAAGACAACATTTTATTTGTCACTATATATTATATCTAATTTCATCAAATTACTTACCAGATTGTAGCTGCTACTCAACCAATCAATACATTAGCCTTTGTCTTTGATGGTGTAAACTATGGAGCTTCTGATTTTGCATATGCTTCATATTCCTTGGTAATTATGTTTTCATGCCCCTGTTTTATTTTTTTTATATAATATAAGTGTCATATTTAATCAATCAAATTAATTGATATAGGAAGTAATTTTTGTTTGGTAAATTTATCCAGGTTACAGTGTCATTGGTAAGTGTTGGTGTAGAATTTCTTCTTTACAGGAGCAACCAATTCATTGGGATATGGATTGCACTATCCATCTATATGACTCTTCGCATGTTGGCCGGTGTATGGAGGTAACTTTTCCTTGTCCGAAGTAATCAAATGTTCGATTTTCATACTCGTTTAATTTTCATATATTTTCAGTCTTATTTATGTAGTGTCAGTTTAGTGGTAAAAATTTAACATCGTAAATTCATGGGACGGAGTTTAAATTCCTTCGGAAACATATACATAAAAAAATCAATTCAAGCATAACCAATTTTTTTTCATTTTCAAATGTTTTTGCACATGCAGGATGGGAACAGGTACAGGACCTTGGAGCTATCTCAGAGGATAATTGCACTAATATATCTTACATTACCCTACCTTAAGGGAAATTTTACTGTGCATTGAGCAGTAAATATACCTTATATAAACACCCCTTACATATTTAGGATCCATATAGATTTTGTTTACATTATGAATGTGACAATCTAAGAAAGTAGATTTGGGGGTGTAGGTTGTATTTTGCTTATGTCTTTATCCTGATGTAATTGGACCAAAGTATTTCTACTACTACCTTTTTATATATTCTGATTTTTCTTTGATGCCTAAAAGAACTAGTCTACTTTTTTTTGGATAAGCAAAGAAATACATTTAATGGAATATAATGAGTATTCTAATCTTATATGTGAAACCTAAAATTGATCCCTTTATCAATGAAAAGAAAAAGAAGAAGAAATTTATCCACTATATATTTTTAAGGAAGATTAACAGAGGAACATTATGATCAATTGAATTTTTACTGCTCCATACAATGTCTCACCGATCTCAAAACATTCAATTTAGTAAACATTCAAGCCACATATGTATTGGATGGGTTCACTCCAACCCATCAATTATTAGAAAAAAAGAAAAAGAAATAAAAGGAGTAAAAAGGGGGTGTGTTTAGTGTTTTGTTAATGGGTTTGAACTTTTAATGTGTTGGATCATGTATCCATTGTTCAACGAAAATTGCTCTTTAAGCTGCCAAAATTGCTTCCACGCACCACAAAATGATCCCTCTGTCTCCAGTGACAGTTAACTGTCATTCCTGGAAAATGTAACATAACATGTAAGTTTTTGCATAGTCTTTGTCTGAAATCATTGAAGAATGATTGCTAGAAAGTTTCTACACTCATTTGATGTCAAGAAATATGTAATGCATCTTTTAACCTGTTTAAATTGTTCAAATTTTGTCATACTTTCGCTATTGTCTGACATGAACTCGTAACGACAGTTAACTAGAATTTGTGTCAGCAGGAGTTTACTACCGTTGTTTCTCCAACGACACTTATCTGTCGTTGGAGCCCATATTTTTTTTTATTTTGCAATTTTTGTACCATTTAATGCTTCAATTAATTATTAATAATATTTTTTCAATGTTATGTTGTTTATTAATAGTTGTGGTTAAAAATGCGAGATTGACAATTATGTCGAGTAAAAACAAAGTAATGCCAATTCTTCCGTCGAGTTGAAGTAGTCTAAGGTTGAAGTTTCGGTTGATGTGAAACCCTTCGCTTGTTGATTATGATGTGTCCAAACTTGATGATAATGAAGTAGACATCTACGTCTTTCTTTTCCACTAAAGATAGACGGAAAATTATAGATGACATGATTAATTGGGTTCGTTGACAAGCAATAAAGACAGAATTTACTATTGTTATAGAAAAATCTAATTTAAATAAACCAATCTTAGAGTTGTCTTGTGAAATCCAGAAGTCTTAGCTCAACTGGCAAAATGCCGAAATTGTTAGGTCAGATGTCATGATCGGGGTTTGAACTCCGGTACCTCCACTTATGTGTGTGAGTTTATAATGACTTTGTCATTTTGTCTATCTTAAAAAAAATAAAAAAAAAGAGTTGTCTTGTGAAAGGAGGAGTGATGAATACAAAGCACAAGAAAAAAGTGAAGCATGAAGCCACCGACTCAAGGAAAGAATAGGTTCAGTTAGAAAAGGGTCCGAAAAAGCTTAGTTAGCTATTAAACATTGTGAAAATACCTCTATGGGTTGAAGGAGTTTTCTGGGACCTGAAATGAGAGTTGTGAGTTGAAGGATGCATTTGTATATTTGTATATTTTGTAGAACAAATTTTTTGGCTAAATTAACAAGAAAATAGGGCACAAGGCAAACATGAAGGTTTCATTAATATTAAAAAAAATGGAGATTTTAGCACCGGGTCACGTCGTGAAGCTAATTCGTGAGACAGTTCATGGTAAACTCTTTTGCTGCATATGTTTTTAGAAGTTGCATAATTTTCAACATTCAGAGTAACTCTAAACATAACTTCTAATTTTTTCTCGAATTTTATACTTCTGGACTTATCCCTTGAAAATTGTTGCTCCAAATTTAAATATGATTTTTTTTTTTTTTTTTTATACTATTCTACCAATATTTTGATACTAAAATTTAAATATGATTGAAGAGGTCACATGGTAATTATGATTTTCATTTTTATTTTGACACATTGTAAATTGATGGTCGTGTATGAAAAAAAATCAATTGTCGTGTATTTTTTTCACTAGTTTTGGCGTACAAGGATTTTTCTTAATGAACTAAAGATTAATTTTTTTTTTAACTTATTACTATTTTTAACCATCGAAACTCCACTCATCTCATTTAATAAACTAAAGATTAAAATCATCGATCAATGATTCTTATTTCAGTTGGAATTAAGAGCTGACCACGCTTCGATCTCCACCGTTGATAAGCCAATATTATTATGAGAATCAGAAACATTGCATGTAACGTATCATTGCATCTTTGTGCATGGAACGTAACATTGCATCTTGAGGAATATTCAATCTAATATGCAGCATCTTTTGTATATTCCGAGAATCATAAAGCAAATCACACACTGCATGCGTCTTGAATATTAAAATAAAGACTTCCCTAAATCGATTTTACTAGCTAAAAAAAAAAAAAGCTTGGAAAAATTTGTATTTTCTCCTAACTAAAGAAGAATATGTGAACTACGACAATTTTGAATTTGTCTTGATACAAACGTAATAAAAAAAATATGAGCATATATACTATTAATTTTTTTTAGATGACGTGCATGTTACTAAATTATGAAGGAAAATGATAATGAGTGTCCTTTGAACATTGATTAAAGTATTAAAATAAGTAACTTTGTAACAAAAAGTTGTGTAGTTATTGTTAAGACAAAAGTAAAAACATGCATTTCCAAGACAAAATTTACTAACCAATGCCCTTAGAGCACTGGTTAGCAAAACCCAATTATTAATTATGTACTTTTTTCATCAAATAATCAGGCTAGAAATTCAAGAATAAAGTGTACATCAATCGGTAGCTACGAGGGACATGCATTATGTGTATGAGTTGTAGTTCGAACCCCCACACCTACAGTCTGTTTGGTTGAAGAGAAATAAGGAAGAGAGAAAGAGAGAAGAGAGAAAGAGGGAAGAGAAACCAAATTTCTCTTGTTTGGAATGAAGAGAAATAGGAAAGAGATATTAAAAAGTAGTGGGACACACCACCTTTTTATGTCTCCTCGCAATAGGGAAGAAAGTGGGGAGAGAAGGCTTTTAATCTTGTTATTCCTTTTTACCCTTGTATTGAAATATTAGATCTAATTATTTACCCTTGTTCTTATTTAATCTTGTTGTTCCTTCTATAATCTCTCGGCACTGTATGTGAAGGATTTCTAAATTACTGGATACCCAAGTGATTTATGAGTGATTCCTATAAGTAGATAGACCAACATTGGAAATGGATTTATGAGTTGATTTCGTTAACTTTTTTTTTTTTACCACAACTAAATTATTTAAACCCTGTCAAAAAACTAAAAATATAATCTAATCAAATTAAAAAATATAAATAATAGTTTGTAGTTTAATAAATAAATTAACATACATAAATAAATTAGTGTATGTTGATTGAAGGATTTTTAATTTAGTGTTATAAAAAAATAATTTTTAATTTGGGACATTTTAGTACTTTCAAAAGTAATCAACACTTATTTCTTCTTTATTTCTTCTATATTTCTCTTCTAACAAACAATCCATCAAATCTACTCTATTTTTTACTTATTTCTCTCTTCTCTTACTCTCTCTCACCTATTTCTCTCTTCACAACTTCTCTTCACAACCAAACAAAGTGTTAGGGTTTGTTTGGAACCACCGATAGTCAAAGGAAAGAAGCACATGATGAAAGAAAGTTTATTGGTCTTTGTGCTTCCATAGTTTGGTTCCATTGAAAGAAAGATTTATGCGGGTCCCATGCCAGAAAATGTTTCTCTTCAAATTGGTGAGGAAATTGCTTGGATTGGTACTGTTGGTTAAAAAGTCATAAAAACCACTCAATTAATACAATAAAATAATGCTAGTATAGGATTAAAATAATGCATCTAACATCATTTATCAAAATATACTAATTACAAAATATGAAAAGAACATATAAGTAAAAATATCAAAAACCAAAAATAAAATATTTTATATTAAAACATAATTTTATTTAAATGTATACCGTAAATTTAATATTTATTATGTATGTGTATGTGTATATATCAATGTAGGGTTATTTATGTCATTTAATAAAAATAGATCTATCTTTCCTTCAACTTTCTTTCCACTTTCTTTGATACCAAACAACTAAATAATCATCTCACTTTCCATTCACTTTCTACCCACTTTCATTCCTTCAACAATCTTTCCTCTTACTATCTTTCCTTTCACTTTCTTTGATCATCCAAACATACCCTTAAAGTGTATGAGTTCTAGCCACTAAACTATTTAATAAAAAAAATAATTCACGAATAAGTGAGATTCTCAAACACCGGCCTATGTATATTACAAATCTACAATGCATTGTCTACTATATAAAAGATTTTTTTTTGTTACAAAAGACACAAAGGGTAAATATATGCGGAATGGAGAGAAATTGTGTTTTTGTTTGTTATTAACTTTCATAATTATATAATATATTTAGTTTGTTTAGATACAACTATATAAAATAATTTTTTGTTACAAAATCATCTCAAGTTTTTAACAATTATTTTCTCTCTCCTTGAAATATTCTTTTTTAAGAATAAAAATAGAATATATTATTATTAACGGGCGATGGTTTCTCTTTAGCACAAGATGTACTAAAGAAGCCACCCCAAAGAACAAACAGTCATAATATAATTACAATAAACGGGTCCGACCACCATCTAATCGTGCCATAAACAAACTTGGCATTGTTCGTTTTCAGCCACCAAAAGGAATTATGCTTGACCTTTTCCATAAGAACTATGATATTAGTTTGGATATTCTCTCTCCTTGAAATATGCTTATTTGTTTCAAAAGACACAAATTGATAAAATATGTCGAAGTGTCAAATGATTATGAATTATGATGAGACAAAATTGTGTTTTTGTTGATCATTAACTTTTATATTAGAGAATGAAAAATTATGTTTTTGTTGATCATTAACTTTCATAATTGGAAAATTGATAATTTAGAGATTTTTTTTTTGAAAAAAAATAAGAATCTATTTTGTGTTTTTAATAGAATCACTTTTTTTAAAAAATAATTTAGTTTTTTTAGATACAACTATATGAAAGAAGTTTTTTGTTATAAAATCATCTCAATATTTTGATAGTTATTTTCTCTCTCTTTGAAATAGGATTTTTTGTTACAAAAGACAAAATATTTAAAATAAGTTGAGGTTTAAAATTATTATAATTATGACAAAATTTTGTTTTTGCTGGTCATAACTTTAATGATTATAGAAGAATTTTGGGGTTTAAAGTTCTATATATCAAAATCTTTAGTATTTTAATTAATCTTTTTAAAGACTAGAACCAAAATTTCGTACGATTAGTATTTTAATTAAATTTTCTTGAATTTAATTTAACTAATTCAAGTAGTCCTCCCTGAGTTGCAGTGATTCTAGATATAGCTGATTTGAGAAATCAATCCTTTAGTAAAATTAACAAGTTCGATTCGGTGGAGGCTTAGATAACACTTTCTAAACATGTACGGTCCCAACTCGTTAACAGCTCTTATGTATATGGTCCACTAGAACAGTTCATGCAGAATGCAGCATACTGTTGGGAATTAATTTTAATAAAATAACTAATCACATTAACATATAACCTATGTGCATCACACAGATTATAACACCCTTTAATACACTTGAAAAATAGGCTCCATGTTGAAAAAAGGCTCCATATTAAGTGGCAGGATCTACATCATCACCCGGTCATTATTATAAATGACAAACAATTTTTATGTTTATTGAATAAATGATGTATTTAGTGCATAACACTGATCAGATACATCAATTATTCAATAAATCTAAAAATTAGATTTTTTTTTTGCTTATAATAGTGAAATGATGGTGTATATAATTTCACCGAATAAGAAAGCGGATCTTAGAAAAAGATTGTTAAAGCAAGAGTTCCTTACACTACTCTTATAATTATACGTTTAAAACAAATGAACATGTATATATATGATCCGGAAATTTATGACATGATAATTTATCAAAGATATTAGGAATATCTCGATCAATGGCTAGTAGTAGTTTCTCCACAATAAAGTTGAAACACAAAGAGGAAGATGCGAATAACGAGCACATGCACAATTGACTTGTGTTCTTCCTCAATCAAGATTCTTTATACCTTAGACACTCTTCAGACGAGAAATATGTAGTATGTGTTACGTTTGATATATTGGGACTCTTTATGTCTTAGTTTCTCTAATAGGTTGTGTTACATTCCAAAATACAACATAATTAATCTCACTGGTTTGTTATTGTTAATCAGTTTAAAGATATGTTAGATTATTTATTGAACTTGTACAAGACGACGTGATGAAGGATAAATGTATACGTTTGAATATGTTAGATGTTTAGTGGACAGTAGACTTGTAGAGACCGATTTGATGTGGTGGTCGCAAAGTAGGTGGACTGACCAAAGTAGGTGCTCCCACCGTTGATGGAGGTGCTCCGAGGATGTGGTGGTCGCAACCCCGTTGAGGAGAAGGGGTGTTGTACCTACATGTGCTCTGGCGTCCAAGTCAGCATATGAGCAAGAATGGGATGAAGCGTAGAGAAATACAAACCTTATGAGTTTGTCAAAAGCCCGTTTATATAGGGTCGATGAGACCGTTATGTAGTAATGGTGGAAAACCATTATGAATGTCCTCCACGATAACCATTATGAGTCGTTAGGTCATTTTTTGGCTTTATTGAGGCGGAGAGGATCCGAGGTGTGAAGAAGATTCTACTCACTTGAGCCTATGTAAAATTGACCCTAATTTATGACGGACTAAGCTTTTGGCTGGCCCACAACATATGGGTATTGTTAAAAAATTAATTATGGTTATTTTGACATTTTAAAGTAATTCTTATAAATAATTCGAAAGAAATAAACATTTCAAACAAAATACTTAATATAAGACACAGCGGCGAAGCTAGAGAAAATTCTACGCGGGGGCCATAAACAAAAAAAAATTATTTTTAAAACCAGCATATGAAATTTATGGATAAAATACATTTTTTGTCCCATAAATTATAATTTTATAGGTTTAATCCTTACAAAAATTTTATTCAATTTTTGTCTCATCTTTTTATAATTTTACAAAAAAAAAATGTGTTTTTAGTCTTGCATTAATCTCTATAACAATAAATTAAGGACTAAAATTAAACAAAATGTTAGGAACTTAACTTTAAAATTGCGAGTGTTGTAGATACTAAAAATAAATTTAATCTGAAACTTAATTGATTCATAAAAAAAAAAAATCACAATAATTCTGGACAAAACATGTTTTAAGAAGTCAATTTTATCCATAATTGATTGTTTAATAAAAGATTACTAATGTCTTTTCAATGTAAACAATAGGTTATTTGTAAGAACTTATTATCTATTTAATTTGTTTCTCACTATTGTTGTTGAAATTTTTTCTGACTAAAACTAACAAACCAATACAAATAAATCTATCAATGATGTAGTACTTTTTCACTTTCTTATTTATGTTAATTTTCGGCAACCAAACTTGCTTGGGGTAGCTCAATATTTATTATTTGAGGTAGCTAAATATAAATATATACCAACCAATTCATAAATATTTTTTCTTTTGGGGTAGCAAGGGCTACCCCATCATCATGAAGGGAACCGCCCCTGATAAGACAAAAAGAAGTAATTCTAAATTATTTTTTGTAATATTCATCATGTGTAAAATATAATGAGTGACCTTCCTCTTCTTTTTGCGATCAATGAAGTGGCCTCCCTTTTAGTAAGACAAAATTTATTCAAAAAAAAAAAAATTATATTAAGACAAAATAATTGCTTGTATAATGCACCTTGGTTTTGATTGACTGGTTGTTGGTGTAAAAATATAAATGTTTTTTGTCAAAAAAAAATACAAATGTTTGACAAAGCGGAGAACACGTTCATGGACTATATCGAATGAAGCATGCATGCATGCACACTTTAATTAGTTAGGCGTCAAGCACGCATAAACATCAATGTTTTGTTTTTTTGTCAAAAAAAGAAGCAATGTAAAAAAAAAAAGTTAATTTGGACACATAAGAAGAAAAAAGTTTATATGTATGATTAAATAAATAAGTTAATTTGAATCAAATAATTATTTAAAATTATTTTGATTTCTTCAAAAAAAAATTATTTAAAATTTTATCCATCAATTTATTAATTAAAATATAAAGCATCTATTAAAATTACTAACAAAAAGTTTAGTTAAGCTGTGAGTGCTCACCGAGGTCACGACATACCCCAAGCTCAAAGAGCATTACATAGCCACTTATAGATCACTCGACAAAGATGTCCTTATATCGACAACAGTAATTGAACTTAAATCCTCATATCCTTATAGATCTTGCGAGTGACTCAATTTCTTACCAACTGAGTCAACCTTCATTGAGAATTCCATATTAAATTTGATAAACATATGCCGAGTTTAATATAATTCCATATTATGTGTGGGTTGGGCTTTTGAGCCCATTAACAATTTTTTTTCAACAAAAAACATTTTCTTTCACGTTTTTTATTTTTTTATTAATGAATAATGAATATAAACTCTTTCTTGAAAAGATTAAGAAAAAGAAGAGACCAATATTGATGAATGATAAATATTAAAAAACACAAGACCAGGTTTTACGATTGTTACATATATATTAAAAAAAAATACAAGATCAAGATTTGAGACTGATAAATTTAAAAACAAATACTAAACTATGATTTGGGAGAGATAAATATTAAATAACAGAAGATCAAGATTTATGACTGATATATACACACACATATATAAATATATATAGACTATGATTTATGACTGACAAATATAAATGACCCATTTGATTGGCCACTATCTATACGATATATAAGTAAAGAAGATCCTTTGAGAGAGTAGTACTAAGATGGGTGACCTCATGGGAAATCCTTGTGTTGCATCTTCCACCCTTTTTTGAGCTTCGGCCCTCTCTTGTACCAAAAAAAAAAAAAAAGATCCTTTGAAAGAAGATGGTGATGATGGAATAGCGGGTGAGATGGTCGAAGAAGTGTCAAAACTTATTATACAAGTGGAAAAAAATTTCCTACTAAAATGTTTCTTCTGTTTAGAGTATCACATTGTTTCTACAATAATATTAAACCATCTTTACCTAAAATGCATCGGAGAGGCTGTCATTAATTAAATAAAACTATCGTGCACGACACAAGTTGTCATTAATAAAATACACAAGAGAAGTTGACATTGATCAAATTAATCCATACTTGACAAGTTTTCAATAATAAAGTTTCAAAATTAACTCAAATGCATGAGATAAGCAGTCACTGATTAAACTAACTACACATGACAAGTTGTCATTTATAAAAAAAATTGTTCTTGCTAAAAAATTTATATTATTTAAAGGAAAATGCTAACCGGTGCCCCCGGGGCACTGGTTAAGGATACGAAAAAGGAAATTATATAGTAGTTAATGCATTGAAATTATGTAATTAATTTATAATAAAGTCAAAAAAAATTCCTTTTATGGTAATAATTCTCTTTTATGGTATGCTTAACCAGTGCCCTAGGAGCACCGGTTAGCAGGACCCTTATTTAAAATATCATCTCACTTCAATTCTACAATGACATTCAAACCTCATAAACTAAAATGCACAGGATAAGTGCGCAATTGACTAAAATTTCATAAATAACTAAATGCATGGGAGAAGTGGGCCTTGACTAAAATTTTAGAATTAACTCAAATACACGAATAAGTTGCCACTAACTAATCTACCTTACCTTGGATATATGGGACAAGTTGTTATTTATGAAAAAATATTTGTTCTCGTTAAAACGTTTCTACTGGTTGACATTTCAAAAATAACTAAAATTCATGGGAGAAGTTGACATTGATTACATAGAGCTATCATGTGGGAGATAAGTTGTCATTAATAAAATACACAAGAGAAGTTGACATTGATAAATAAAACTATCATGCATTTGACAAATTTTCACTAATAAAGTTTTAGAATTAACTCAAATGCATTGTATAAATTGTCATTAATTAAACTAACTTTAATACACGCGATAAACTGATTTTTATAAAATATAGTTCCTGCTAAAACGTTTTTACTATTTAGAATATCACCTCACTTTATTTCTACAATAATATTGAACGATCATCAACTAAAATACACATGATACGTTGCCATTGATAAACTTTTTAAAATAACTATTATATATACACGAAACAAAATGCTATTATTATTTTTAAAGTCACATATAAACAAAATGTCTAACTATAATAAATCATCCTCAATAACTATACTAATATTTGTGACTGATAAATATAGAAGAATCGATGAATAAGATTTATGATTGGTAAGTTTAATCATGTGACTAAAATTTGTGCTTGATAAAAATAAAAGAATGTGAGATCAAAAAATTTCACCGGTAAAGTTAACAAAATTTGAGACCAATTTTTTTATCAGATATAATAAAAACATGAAAATAGAGTCACGTATGAATAAAATTTGTAACAGAAACAAATCATCCACACCAACGGATATCCGTGCTGAGGGATTAGTCAAGTGTTCCATAGTATAATACTAATTGTGTTGAACTAAAATGAATTTTGTATAATGTCTCTCAAGTTTTGATGATAAAATGGAATAAAAGAATAATTAGATATGCTAATGTGTATATTGCAGGACTATAGAATTAAATTATGACATAAGTCAAGTTCCGGTCATGAAATATGAAGACTCTGAAAGCATAAAGTAGCACATGAAGCAAAGGAGTAGCTTATATGACTATGAACAAGATATGAAGAAAGGTCAACCAGAAAGTCAATATTCTGATCAGAATAAGAATTTCGTTTAGAAGCATATGAAGAAATGAAGACTCTGAAGGATGGAGCCTCTGAAAAGTGATGTCAGAAGCTGAAGACTTTGAAACAATTTGTCGTCTTCAGAAGAAATGTCACTGATAGACAAAATTGGCAGCGGATAAATACATAACACAAAGATAAAAGGATATAGAGAGAGAAAGGAGACATAAAACAATTGTATACTGGTTCCTCCCACAACACAGGAGTAGTCCAGTCCGCTTGCACTTTCAAGGGATTTCACTATAATCACACATAATTACATATTGCTCTAGGACTCTTACAAGAGACTTCCTTGCTCAAGCATAACTTCTCAAGACTTCCTTGCTCTAGGACACTACTTGAAGACTTCCTTTCTCTAGGACAAATCTAGGAGACTTCCCCTTGCTCAATCACAACTGATTGAGACTTCCTAAGTGCACAAGGTTTCACCAAGAGACTTGTATGTTCAAGCACGCAGGTGAGATACGTTCTAAATGTTTACAAAGGTAAACAAATCAATTTGTTCTTACACCAGATTTAACAATGGTAGTGTAAACTAAACACATGAACATACTCTTTAGCATTTCTAAGATATAAACTTGAATACAAAAATCCTAAGTGTTTTGTGCTATTTGATTTGACAGAGTAATGACACAGTAAAAATAGTAGAGTCTTGTTAATCTTCTTCAGGTCTTCAGCTCCTTATATAGGCAGTCATTTGAGAGAATCTGGAGAAGAGTGTCAGAGTAAATAGAGTCGTTGAGAAGCTTCAATCAAGAATGTTGGCCCTTTGCCTGATATGGATAATTTCGTTGAATAATCGTTTGAATTTCCTTTGTTGAAAGTAGAATTATCTGTTGCATTCCTTTTGTTCTTGAGGTTCTTTGTCTGTTTGCACACGTGGACAGAAGAAGACAAAAAACTACTCTATCAGATACTATGATAGGGAGAATTCACAGAAGAAGACAAATCCTACGTGGATTCTGGGACCCTCAGGATTTTCTCAAATCTGAGGGTCATCCAATTATGGCCATCAGCTTATGAGTCTGATGACCTTCACAGAATCGGTTGAGGTAACTCTCTAGCTTCTTTGAGGCATCCTTCTTCTAAGGACGTTGACTTCTAATTGACCTTTCTTCAGATCTTCCACCATAGTCTTCTAGACTTCTCTATGTCCTTATGATGCTCTTCATTCGTTCATTCTTCAATGATAAATTCATTCTTTGATTCTGCACACTTGAACATATGTTAGTATACCAATTGTTATTCAATACTTTGTTATCATCAAAATCCTAGAGGAATTGTATGAACCATTCTTGTTCCAACAACACGAAGCTTCTCACAACAACTATTGCAGGACCAACATAAATTGAGTACTACGTTGTCCAAAGAAGGGAGTAACTAACCGACCGGAATTCAAACATTTACTTCTTAGTATGTATAAATAATTCGAAACAAATAAACATTTAAAACAAAATACTTAATATAAGACCAAAAAAAAAAGTAATTCTAAATTATTTTGTGTAATATTCATCATGTGCAAAATATAATGAGTGGCCTTCCCCTTCTTTTTGCAATCAAAGAAGAAGTGGCCTCCCTTTTAGTAAGACAAAAATTCTTCAAAAAAGTATATTAAGATAAAATAATTTCTTGTATATTTATTTATATATGTTATTCGATCGCAATGACTCCTATAAATACACCACTTGCTTTGTCATATTTCAAGGCAATCTGGTAGCACATTATTGCTATATATATATCTCTCTCTTACGCTTGATTTTCAAATTGCTTGGTGAGAGATTTTCAATAGTAGATTTTTTTTAAGGAATTCAATAGTGCAGAGTTGAAAATGTCTCTCTTCGTTTTCTTTAAAGATGCAAGGTACGTACGTATACGTACATAGTCATCAATACCCTTGTTATTTTTTTTCTTTCTAATGCTAATATAAACCTATAAATATAGGTCATTTTTCAAAAAAAATAAAATTAATAGATATAAATATGTGGAGGATCCGGAGTGCGAACTCTAACTCATGCATAATGAAATATACATGTCGGCTCTGAGTTATGTTTCTCGTGACAATATGTGTTTTTAATTGTTATTATTGAGCAACCCGAATATTATTACAAATGATTTTTCTTTTTTTACAAAACACTAATAAAATTTGTTGTAGCATGTCAGTTCATATTAGAGTCCCTTATATAGGAGCATTATTGTGCCAATTAAAGTAATCCCTTAAAAGAGTATAGTCTCTTGATATATTTTCACTATTCAATTTTCCTCCTTTCCCTTTACATCCAACCAAACAATGAGTTCATTAATATTTTAGGTTTACTATATATTTATCCCATGTTTTGTGCATGTTTCATAAGCAGAATTTTTATTTTATTCAAAAGCAAACTCATGTAATTTTAATAGGAAAACATTACATGTTATGGTCCTAGAGCTAATGATATATTATCTAACTCCCATTCCGCCACTCTTTGAATTTTAATAAAATTTATGTGAATTTCACTAAATTGTGAATGTAGACTTGTCTTCAAGCTAGATGCACTATCTCGGGAGATATTAGGGATTGCATTACCCTCAGCATTAGCTGTTGCTGCTGATCCTCTTGCTTCTCTTATTGATACTGCTTTCATAGGCCACTTGGGTATTTTTATCTCTTCATTCTCTATTTAATTTCATTGCTTTTCCCCATCCCTTACAAATGGTTAATTTAGTTTTAAGTACTTAACTAATCCTTCAACTTGCAAATTGCATACTATAGGTGTTCGGATCCTCTACGGTCCATTTTATGATGCAACTAACTATGGACGATAAATTAAGAGAGAGGAAATCATCATTCTTAATTTGCAATCTAAGTTGGTTGCACCATAAAGTTTTTTTTTTAGAGGTTGCACCATAAAGTTAAAAGTTATGGTTTGAATGAAGTTTTTTTTTTTTTGTCAAGTAGTCTAGTGGCTAGAGCTCACACAATTAAATTGTGGAGAAGTGGAGTGTCCGGGGTTCGAACCACGACTCCTGCATATAATATGCAATATCTCTACCAACTGAGCTAAAAATTAGATAATATATGTAATTAGATAATTTCACAAAAACAAAAAGTTCATTTTTTTGTTTGAATGAAGTTTATAGTGAAAGTATTTTGCTATTTTAATAACTTATGTAAATTATTTTGTTCTCGACAAGGACGACTATATTTGGAAATTTAAATTTTGGTGTAGAAATAGTAGAATAAAGATGAAAAAATTTAGACGGTAAATAAAATAAAATAAATATATTTAAAATTTTATCGCTGAGTATTTTAGATGTCAATTTTGACGACTAAATTTTTTTTCTTTCATTATTACAATTTTTTTGAGTATAGTCTTGCAGTATATTTTTAGTTTCTTTTATGTTTATTTTTTCTCGGTCCTTATTCATGAGATTTGTTGTTCGTCTCTTGTATTTCTGTCTCTTCTTTTTCTTTCCCTTTTAATAAAATTTTGCTTATAGAAAGGGAAGAAACAAAAAACTAACTTTGTTATTTGTTCATGTGGTTAGGACCGGTGGAACTTGCTGCAGCAGGAGTTTCCATTGCTTTGTTCAACCAAGCTTCAAGGATTACCATATTTCCTCTTGTTAGTATTACAACTTCCTTTGTAGCTGAGGAAGATACTATTGAAAGAATGAATATCAAAGCATCCAAAAATATTGATGATGCTAAGTTAAGTGGAATCGAAACCCCTAAGAATCAGTTACTTCAAGACATAGAAAATGGAAAGATACACAAAGAGAATATTGATGTTGAAAAATATGCTGCCAACAATGACACAAATGTTGAAGATGGTACGTGCTTTCTCTTTATAATCTCTTCGCATCCAAATTTTCTTTCGAAGGAAAAATATACACAGACCTTTTTGATCGTTGGATCAAGATTGAAAGAATGAATTTTTAACTTCAAATATTTGAATGTAGAATTCAAATACCAAACAATCATTCGATTTAGATCCACCAGTTCGAGATGTTTAATGTTGCAAGTGTGTGCTTTAACCATCTGTACCAAATCCAAATTCTTCAATTTTTTGTTATTGTTTTTTTTGTCAAGTAGTGTAGTGGCTAGAGCTCACACATTTTAAACGTAGAAAAGTGGGGTGTCCGGGGTTTGAACCCCTGCCTCTGCATATAATATGCAATATCCGAACCCATCTGGGGTTGACTTGGGATTTGGAGTCTGCTCCTCTCAAGGTTTCAGGTTCGATTTCCTTCGGTGCCAATTTTGGTGGGCAAGTTCATACAAAGCTTTGCTCTGGCTTAGAACGGGGCCCCCCGCAAGTGGGCAGTGGAATTGGTCCCCTCGGATTAGTCAGTCCTTGGATCAGATACCAAATTTTCAAAAAAGAAAGATGCAATATCTCTACCAACTGAGCTAAACTTACAAGGATATTCAAATTCTTCTTTCTTACCACGCCTTAAAATTAATTCATGTTTTAAACAAAATAAATGAACTTTTTGTGATAACTTATAAAAGAATAAAAGTACAAGGGGTATGTTTGAGTATTTATATACTTTTAAACCCAATAACATGTTAACTATTCACTTAATTAATTATGATATGTATGTACTTTTTAGATTCCAAAACAAATGCATGCAAGCATGATTCCTCAATTACAAATGGAAACAAGAGTAAAGACAAAGATGGAAAAAAGAAGAGACACATTGCTTCAGCATCAACAGCACTCCTTTTCGGCACAATGCTTGGCCTAATTCAAACTACAATACTTATATTTGGAGCTAAACTTCTATTAGCTGCCATGGGTATAAAACATGTGAGTTAATATCTTCATTATCTAAATTTTAATACATTTAAATAAAAAATTGATTTCTCCTTTCTAATATTTGTAATTATTTATTATCTCATTTTATTTATTTTTTACCCTACAATAAATATTTACAGGTATAGATGATTAAATAATTATTAATGTTGCATTAAACTTGGAAACAATAAGTAAATTAAAATAATCTACAAATGTGACAAATAATAAAGAAGCAAGGAAATAGAAAAGTGTTAGCAATCCACTGTGACACTCTCTTTTCAACATTTTTTTTATTTTTTATTTGATGAAATTCTTGTAGATCATTAATGCTAAAAATATAATATGGTGTGTGTATATTTCTTCTACTTTGATTTTGAATAGGATTCTCCTATGCTAAAACCAGCAGTGAAATACTTAAGATTGAGAGCATTTGGTTCTCCTGCCGTTCTTCTCTCATTGGCAATGCAAGGAATCTTTAGAGGGTTCAAAGATGTAACAACTCCTTTATATGTCATACGTGAGTTCAAATATATGTTTTTTAAATGTTTTTACAATTTTAATTGAATGTCTTCATAAATAGTATGCTTGTGAATTGATAAATATGAGCAATTATATGTTCCATATTTCTATATATATATATATATCTTGTTTCATTTTCATATTCAAATATTTTGGCTGACTTTGTTCCTTTGATCATTGGGTTTTATGCAGTTTCGGGATACGCATTGAATGTCATATTGGATCCAATACTCATCTTTTATTTGAAATTGGGACTCAATGGTGCAGCCATTTCACATGTTTTCTCCCAGTAAGTTCTTATATATCACTTTAATAAATGGAACATGCATTTACTGATTTACACTTCTAACAATATCTCCTTACAGATACTTGATGGCATTCACCCTCTTAGTTTTATTAATGAGAAAAGTGTATATCCTACCTCCAAGCCTTAAGGATTTGCAGATATTCCGGTTTCTTAAAAATGGTAACATGTTTAAACTTTAAACTGAACATATATATAGTAAAGTGGCATAGTGATTATATGTAAGTTGTTGCGACTTGCGCGTATTATTTTTCACACCGATTTTCCATATACAACATCGGTAAATGATTATAGGAAATTTAACTTGCATTACTTATGTTGGATTTTGTTGTTTGTAATTCCATGGTTGTTGACTACAGGTGGTTTATTGTTGGCAAGAGTAGTAGCAGTGACATTCTGTATGACCTTTGCAGCATCATTGGCAGCAAGGTTAGGTTCTGTTCCTATGGCTGCATTTCAACCTTGCTTACAAATCTGGTTGACATCATCACTTCTTGCTGATGGTTTGGCTGTTGCTGTTCAGGTATGTTAATACTTCATTCTTTTCCCTAATTTTTTGGAATGATTAATTTTATGGACAAAGCATAGGTGTAACTACCCATGATTTCTTCAAATTCATCTATAATTTTGTCAAAGTTTGTTATAATAGACAAACTTGTAATTAAGATAAACGAAGAACAACACAAATAACACAAGAAAAAATGCACCTAAATTTTGTCAGTAATTTAACACAAACCTAATGGATGTGGCTAAGTTGACAATACACGCTAAACTTGTGTGGGTGGAAGGACAAAGGTTCGATCCTTGATCCCGACAACAAGAAAAACACTTAGAAGTCGGGTCCGAGATTAGTCTCATAAACAGGGTCGTCCCTATAAAACTGGAGGCTTGACTCTCATAGTAAAAATAGGCTCCTAGTAAAAAAAAACGCACAATTTTTTGAAAAGATTAATCTTCTATTTAAATTGAAAATAACACTCGTATAATGATTATTAGCCATCGAAATTAAAATTAGCAATTATTTTTACTAAAGACGTGCGGCACCGTAGCTCACCTTGCACATGCCAAGGGCTGGGCCTGCTCATAAACTTCCAGAATGATCAAAACCTTGAGATACATACTAGCGTGTCCGGTTTCTGTAATTGCAATTCAATTTATTTATTTTCTCAAATTATTATCAGTGTAGGTGTACTGGTGTCATGTTATGCTTCTGTGTCATCATAGATTAAAAATAGAAATTGAAATCATTTTCTCAATGATTAATCTAACATAAACATTGTGCATTTATATATACAAAAAATCAAATAAATAAGACTAATTATGGTTTCTTTCAACAACAAAAAAGACTAGTTATGGTTTGCATTGTTCACAGGCAATACTAGCATGTTCCTTTACTGAAAAGGACTATAAAAAGACTACAGCTGCAGCAACAAGAGCACTCCAAATGAGTTTTGTATTAGGAATGGGACTCTCTATACTTGTTGGAATTGGATTTTACTTTGGAGCTGGAATTTTCTCAAAAGATGTTCATGTTGTTCATCTAATCAAAATTGGCATCCCGGTATATATACACAATATCCTTCAAAAAAATATTAGAAATTAAATTATTGTCTTTTTTCTATGATTGTTATTTTGATTTAATTCCATTTAATCAACCAGTTTGTTGCTGCAACACAACCAATCAATTCATTAGCCTTTGTATTTGATGGTGTGAATTATGGATCTTCTGATTTTGCATATTCTGCTTACTCCTTAGTAAGTGATCATGTTTCTTAATTGATACAATATTTTTGTTATTTTCAAATTTATGTTACTGAGTATTTTTTTTGCTACACTCTTTATTTAGGTCATGGTGTCGGTTGTAAGCATTGTTACAGAATTCTTTCTCTATAGGAGCAAACAATTCATCGGTATATGGATTGCACTAACCATCTATATGATTCTTCGCATGTTTGCTGGTATATGGAGGTAAAATCTTTCTCTATAGTTCGAATCGTTCCTACTTAACTAATGAACGATCTCGAGTGAATCTAATCATGAAAATGTATTATTTTAAATATCAAGTAAAACTTTTTTTATATCACATGACTTAATAGTTTAATCCATCTCTAGGGTTTTATTTTGTTAATTTGTATTATAAAGTTAGATTACATGTATTACAAATGTAAATGCAGGATGGGAACAGCAACTGGACCTTGGAGATATCTCAGAACCAGCTCATTGCCATAGAATATATCTTTTACTCTTTGGGAGTACTTGTTGTGTTCTGCATCAATTTTCAGCATCTAAGATCCATATGGAGCTGTGAATTCCATCTTTATCATATCACATTTCCACAATATATATATATATATATATATATATATATATATATATATATATATATATATATATATATATATATATATTTTCAATGTACTTCTCTTTAATAATAATCTTATGTTTTAGGCCTTTATGCGTACTTTCATTATAATTTTGTAATATTATGTTTTAGACAGTTCCAATTACACTGTTATGGTCTGCATCCTACTCTGAGTTTTGGAAGATGTTACTTTCTATTACATTATGAGTGTGTAGACTTTGATGTACTTATATGTATCAAAATAATTTATAAATTGATGCTTGTTTCTATCAAGTAAAATCACACACATTTCAAGTTAAGGAAATTTCTATTTATTCAAGGAACTCATACTATAACCAAAATTTGAAAGATTAGTGATTGTTTAGTTATGTGTTTCCTATAGCACTCACGCGTCCCAATGACATTTTTGCCGTGATCTCCAAAAGCGTCAAATTCCAGCCTCAACGTCAACATGAAAACCCACAATGGTTTTGAGAAACACAACGCAGTACCTAACAGGTTATTAGTCTTTCAACAAACTTTATATTATCAGTACAAATAGACCAGTAAATATGATCAGAAGTTATTTGAGGAGGGGATGCTTTGAACATGATACACTAAAATCTGGGAACAAAGAAAATTCGTCTTATGATTTTTCTGTAATAAAGATTGGAAATCATTATGGAATTTGTATCGTGCCTTTGGTTTTGAGCTGTTAAAAAAATTGTCTTATGATTTGTCTTATAATAAACATAGTTGTCATACTCGTTTATTTGAAGTGACAACACAACATGTATAAAATAATTGTATTCGATAGAGCATTAATAAACTCAAAAAGTAGTTAAAATTATTGTATTGAAAATTAAAATGGGTTGACACATTTTTTGGTAGATAGACGAAATGAGAAAATCATTATAAACACACATACACACATGTGGAGGTGTTGAAGTTTAAACCCAGACCAAGTGGAGTGTCATGAAGAGCAGCTTGTACTTCACTGTCCCTGGAGAGAGGACACCCCTTCGTCTTTCAAGTGAAAGGACTTTCACGGCGGTCCTGGCGATGATGTTCCAGGGAATAATCCTCCTTCCTTCGGTGGTTTCGGTGTGGGAGAGAGTATTTCCTCCGTGGTGGCTTGAAGGCTTACTGCAACGAGTACAGTGAGGGGATTCACTTATGTTTTATTTGTTGGAATTGTAAGGAGGCTTTCTATCGCCTTTGCTACGGTTTTCCGGAACGGAAGCGGCGTCATCTACTGCTTCCGGTGTTCCGTGGCGTTTGTTTTGCTGAGCAACCTCGATCTGCGAAGCAATATCCGTCGGAATCTTTTCTTGATTTCTTTTCACACGTTAGATTCTGTTATTCTGCTGTTGGAGCAAGTTCACCAAATTCATCAGGATTTCGTTCGTCTCTGGTGGCGGAGGGAGTGGAACGTCCTCCATGCGCGGAGGAGATGGAGGAAGAGGCACATCCTTCGTTTGCGAAGGAGGTAGAGGAAGGATCGTTGTGTCCATTGTTGGGGGAGGACAAGCGTCGATCGTTGCATTAAGGACAACGTCGTTTCTGTTTACTCCCTGATTCACCTGTTTAAGAATGGGAATTGTTCCATCTTGGAGGATTTGAATCGCAAGACGTGATTCTTGCGCAGTGGAGGAGCGACTCGTTGTGGCACTTCTACGAGTTTCGGCCATTACTTTGGTGGATGGAGCAGTAACTATCAATCGTTGCGGTGGAGGAACGTGTAACTGAAAACAGTTATGGTGGAGGAGCTCGTAACAGAAAACGGTTACGATGGATGATCGTTAGACCGTGGCGGTTAGCGAACGATCCCCTCCTTCTAGCACCAAATGATTTTTCCGGTGAGGATGGATGAGAGGCAACAATGGCGAAATGTGATGCGATACGGTGGTGAAGAGTCTTCGCAATGGGACGAAAGGTGCCTGCTGGCACGTTAACACTACATCGCTCAAGTCAGTAATGAAACTGAGAAAGAGTGTGTAGAAAGTGTTGTGTAAAGTGAATCCTACCTTGAGGGTGAAGCTAAGTCACTCTTATATAGGCACGCATGAGAATAACCGTCTTCGGATTTTGCGGCGTGTGATTAGTGAACGGTTAGAGGAAATGTGAATGGTGATCGTCGCGCGGAGGCGTGCTTGAATGTAATACGGTGCACTGATATTGGCGTGTTACTTCCGGCGTCGACCCTTAAGGCGGTGTAACAAACACAATATGAATATATGTCTAATTTTTTTTCTTTTATGCTTTGAAAAGTGTAAGAAACTAGATCGAGTATGTATAAGATTTTGTGCTGACTTTTTCATTATCCCAATTATACTCCAAAACAACTTTTTCAATAATAATGATTGTTGTTTGTGTCATTAAAAAGATAAGAATTTAGATTTTTTTTTTTTGTTATATTATTGGTGTTATTGAAATAGATAAACATGATTAGTTTGTTTTGATTTAATTTGAATGTAACAATCATTTATATTTATACTTTTAATCAAAATCAAAATTACATTAAAAAAACACCGTTCATAATTTTCAAAATTTAACCCAATAAAAAGAAGAAATAATTTAAATCAAACTAAGAAATTAGTTACTAAAACATTTAAAAAGGTGAACTAATAATTCTACCAAACTTTGGATAATGCATGCTTTACTAATTAAACAAAAGATAAAAAATACAGGTAATTTATCACAGAAAAATGATTTTATCTCATTCTCATGAATTAAACACAAATTTTGAAGTCATGCATTTCAACCACAAACAACACTGTCAACTACATGCACGAACAACCAATATAAATTTCAAAGAATGCATATCTTCCTCACTCTTTGTGTATTACATATGGATCTTTGAGTCATGCATGTCTTATGAGAATGAAAATTATATATGTTAGAATTACAAATTTATTGTAAAATTTAGTTAAATCATGATATTAATAATTTATCTATAGTATATATAAAGAAAATAAGCTTAAAATGCATAGGTTTGGGATGGATTTTTCATTATTATTTTAAATATTATCCCGAACAATATTATTTAAATCATGATATTATTATTTTAAATTTTAATTAAAAAATTAAATCACAATAAAATAGGAAATATCCCAAACAATATTATCAATATTATATCTGAAGGGGTAGAGATTTTGGGCTAAATAATATATAATTTCAATTATACCCTTAAACAAATTTTCCTTTCTTAATGTTATATTTTTGTTTTTGACAGACTATCTTAATGATATATTGTTGATGGTATTTATAAAGATAAGGATTTATAATATATTTGTTAAATTACTGTTGTTGTTGGAAAAGATAAACATGATTTTTTTGGTTTGTTACAATTTAAAAGTCACAAATATAATAAGGATTTATATTATACTAGCATGGACACCCGTGCCAAGCACGGGCTAAAATTTCGTCATCTCTAAGGGAGAGAATATTGTAAAGTATTAAATATATGTTAAATCTCAATATTGGATAAAATATTGGAGGTTGAAGAGTAAATAAGTGAAAATAAACTCATATACTTTAAATTTTGGATGAAGATGTAACATCATTATCACTTGTGTGATTGCTCTTTCTGCAATGTGTCGATTCACACAAGCGTTGGCTTCCACATAAGTCCCAATGGTGATATCATATCTGCTTCAACATTTTTGGGGAGCGGAAGTGGTCCGTGGTGGTGGATAGTAGATACAAAGAGTCTCATGCTTAATATAGATATGTTAATGTGTCAAGTGTGAGTTAAAATAACACATTGAATGCAATAGTAGATGTTGAGAAACATTTAAGTGAAATGACTCATGTATCTAATGTCTTAAGATTTTGGGTGAAGTTGTGAATCAAATAAGAGTAGATAACACTTGAGGGAAAGACGTTAATGTGTCATGTGTCATTTAAACTTATAAGAGTAGATATTGAGTAACATATAAGTGATAAGTCATTTAAACTTATAAGAGTAGATATTTAGTAACATATAAGTGAGATGATTAATATATCCAATGTCTTAAGGTTTTGAATTTAGAAGTTGTGTGAATTTCACGTGTGGGTTTTTTCTTGGTCAGATGCGATGATCAAACCTATTGTAAACACTCTGAACAACATGATTAATAGTTTTGTTAAGTTTTAAAATTGTTTTGTTATATTTTGAAATTCGTTTACTTAATTTTTTTTTATATTAAATATACATTTTTTTAATGTCGTTTACTTTCATGCAAATGTTTTTATTCAACCTCTATTATGTAAAATACCTTCACTTTTGCTTTTTGGTGGGATCTAACAATGAAAAAATGTATGTTTTTGCTGAGTTGACAAAGCGACACTTTAAAATCATGTGTCATTTTTTATTGAGTTTATTTATTTTTTGGGTAGAATGAATACTCCTTCAACTAAACCATAAAATAACCAATAACTCGCTCTATTTTCAATGTTTCCACGGACAAAACAATCACTACTTTTTTCCTATCATTTCTCTCATTTTCAAATTACTTTTTCATGTTCTTTCATTTTCTAATTTCATTTCTCTCTTTTCGTGAAAGTTAGAATCATAAACTCTTCTCCATAAAATCACCATCAATCACCTATTTACCTTATTTGATTATGTCACCAAATCACAGACGCAAAAAGTCTCACACATAAAAAAGATATGTTAATGTGTCAATTGTTATTTAAAATTCCATATTAGATACAATTGTATATGTCGAGACACATGTAAATGTAAGAGTATGTGTTGATCAATGTAAGAGTAGATGTTTAATTTTTATATTAAATTTAAATTTTTGGCTGTTGTTCGTTTTCCTGTAATTTTTTTAATCAATCCCTATTATTTTAAATTTTTTCATGTTGTGTCTTTGGTTAGATTTAACCATAGAAAAGTTCTAATGTGTTATCTTGAATTAACAAAATACGTGTTATTAAAATTTCTTAAATGTTATTGTGTTTTTTTAATTAAGTCTAATTTTTGGAAAATTAATTGCTCAAAAATCTCCGAATCATTCGACTCAGTTTATTCTTTATAACTTCATGGAAAAAGAACAATTTTTTTTACCGGTATCATTTATCACAATCTCAATTTTATTTTTCATCTTATTTTTTTTTCTAATTTTCTTTCTCTCTTCTAATGAAATAAAGGAACCGGCATCTCCCTCCATTAAATCACCACCAACCAACCTTTTTGATCTTGTTGTGCATCTATTTCAGAATATTTGACTATATCATATAATTACGGACACAGAGAGTCTCACACTTTATGTAATAGTAGATGTTGAATAACATATACGTGAGATGACTCATATATGTATGCCTAGATATTTTAAATAAAGATGTAATATTAATCTCACTTGTGTGGTTTGTCATATAGTCTAATATGTTGATACAATCCAATGTAAGTTCCATGAGATGTATCAATATTTTTATGATTTGTTTTGTTGGTTTTTGTGTGTTATTTGTTTAACTTCTTTTCATCTTAAATTCTATATTTTTTATGTCATTCACATTCATGCAATTTTGTTTTGGCAAGACAGTATTTTTTTGGTCAACCTCTATTATTTCAAAGTTCTTCCCCATTATTAGAGTATGGGAAAATGAGAAAAGTAGTTATGAGGTGCCAACCTAATTAAGACGTCATAACTTTCTCTTAAAGTTTTTGCATTCTATTCCTTTATTAAAAAAATAAAGAAATTCTTCACCTTTGATCCTTTGTAAGATCTCACAAAAGAAAAACGTAGATGTGTTATACTAATTAACAAAATACATATTTACTATACATTTAAAATTGATATTGGTTTTTTTTTATTAGTATATTATTTTTGTAGTATAGTTAGCTATAATCTCAAACTCCTTCGACAAACCCATAAAATTAAGAACTTATTATTTTCCCTTATTTAGTTCTCTATGTTCAAATTCCTTTTTCATCTTCTTTCTTTTTCTAATTTACTTTCTCTCTTCTCATAAAAGAAGTAAAAAAAACAGAAAAATTCCTCTTTAAAACCGTCATCAACCCACCTTTTATACCATGATGTGCCTTATTAGGTATCTCACCAAGTCACAAATACAAAGAGTCTCATAGTTAAAAGAGAGATGTTAATGTATCAAGTGTGAGTTAACCTATTGGATGCAAGAGTAGTTGTTAAACAACATATTAGTGAGATGACCCGTATACCTAATGTCTTAAGGTTTTGGGTCAAAATGTGGTGTCAATCTCATTTGTGGGGATTCTCTTAGCCGAATATGATGATTCAACTCATTGTATACTCCCGCAGAACTATGAACATTAAGATGAATTGCTTTCTTAGCTTTTTAATGTCATTTGCCTAAAAAAAATTATATTAAATAGAAAAATTATTTAAATTTTTACTTTATTTTAAATCCCTTCGTTTTTGGTCTTTGGTTGGGAACAAACCATGGAAAAACGTCAATGTCTTATGATGAGTTGATAAGATGCATACTTATATTATTTTAAGGGTTAATGATGTTTTACCCCCCATGTAATATAGGTCATTTTTTTTTCCCCCATGTAAAATAATTTTTTTTATTTACCCCCCTGTAATTTTTTTTTTTTTTTGGAATACCCCCTCTAATAGGTCATAAAAAAATGACTTTATTTTTTTTTTGCAGAATTTTTTTTTTTTTTATGACCTATTAGGGGGTATTCCAAAAAATATATATTTTACAGGGGGTAAATCAAAAAAAATATTTTACAGGGGGAAAACCAAAAATGACCTATATTCCAGGAGAGTAAAGCACCATTAACCCTTATTTTAAATTCCTTCACTTTTGATCTTTGGTAAATGAGTTACATATACGTACCCAACAAAAGAAAATGTACAAATTTTGATCTTCAATAGATGTAATATGTGGGAGTGCAAATAATATAAATAATGGTCGATGTTTCAAATTTAAAAAGCAAGAAAAAATCTGCATCCTTATTTACTTTGAAATACATTGAAATTGTTTGATTGTCAACGATATTGCTATAAATACAATAATTATCCGTTAATTGGTATTATATATCTCTAAAAAATGTTTGATTAGAAATATGATATTGTAAAATTTGCACTAACATAGTAAATGCTGACAAAAAAACAGGATTAAAATAAAATAGAAGGGAACAGATGGAGTAGTAAAGTTAGGTTAATAAAGACGCGGTGGAAAAGACGTAATCAAAGGAATTCAGTAAATTTAAATGATGATGGTCTTATTAAAAAAACCACATGACTTAATAAAATTCACATAAGCAATTGCATGATTTATAGATCGTAAAATATAAAAAGTGATGAAATATGCTAAACTTAATGGTTAATTAATTGTTAAATAGTTAGTAATGCATTTATTAGGAAAACTATTGCAATTATTAGCATTTAAAAATAAGAAGAAAATTTGGCTAATTTTCACATTGAACGTTAATTTTTTTTTGGCTATTTTTCACCATAAATCAATCAAAATAAATGACAAATTTAAATATGTATAATGCATGTAATTCAATGTGTTGAAACTTATTGGAAAAAAAATGCTAACATTTTCGGTTACCTAATCAAATTCAAATTCCGTTTGTTTTTTTTTCTATTATAAACTCTATCATATATTGGGTGTACATAAGAAATAAGAAATAACATTAAATTGTGTGTACATAAGAAATAACATTAAATGATCCTTTCACTAATAGGTTGCCACATGTACTTTAAAAAAAAAATAGCGCAAATGTATATAATAAAGATTTGTTAAATTACTGTTGTTATTGAAAAAGATAAACATGATTTTTTGGGTTTGTTACGATTTAAAAGTCACAAATATAATATATAATAGGGGTATTTAACAAAGGTGACAACTAGGGTACACCCATGGAAGAATGGTGGGTAATTTACCCCAATCAATACACATTAGCCACAGAAGCACATTTTTAAATGGTATCCATGAACTATCTTGACCCCACCAACAAATTGTTCATTTTCATTGGTTGGTAGGTAAATTACCCACCATTCTTCAAAGGTAATCTTGAAAAAACCACGGATATAAGAATTTCCGCAGCATGAACAACATTAGCAGACCCACCAGAAACAGCACAGTTGAATACTTTAGCAAAACCTCCCATCATGCTCTTCCAATAAAACCATAATGTTGGGGCCAAGTTCATGTAGCTTGACTCATCTTATGTCGAAGAGCAATTAATTGCGGTTGTTTATAATAGCAGCAGTAACTAATATTACGTCAAGGTCATCTGCTAAAATATTGAACTCTTTAATCTTGCTTACTGATCCATCAAGTTCATCCTCAATGACATGTCAAGGTAAGATGAATGTATACAATTCTTTGTTGTTCCAAAATCATTCAAATTCAAGTAAACTCTTGTATACTATTTTGCCATGCAAGTTAAAAATTCCTAAAAGCAAAGATATGGATGATGAAGTGTGATTTTGGAAATTCAATTTTCCAGCATGCTGTAAATTGGCCAAGAAATCTAACATTGGAATGTAAATAAAGAAACCTTATATTATTCAAGAATTTGATTGAAGAATCTACGTATAAACTTTTGCAATATTCAAGATTTGTCACTCTTATTCGATTATTTTTCTCTTTCTTATTGACAGATATTCTTGATTTTTCAGAAAAATTATCAAGAATGATAGTTACGTAATTTGCATCTTCATCATTTACCAAATAAATAACACTGTTTCAAAATGAAATTGGACAGGGGACCTTATTAAAATTTCAGTGAGTTTCCAAGATTAGTGACTTTAGTGACATGGATGATTTCACATGCCTGGGTAATCCTCATAAACTTACTTCTTTCAGATTTATAACAATTCAGCAATAATGAGTAGCAAAATCGCATAATATTGGCCAACTGAAATATGAAAGATGAACCGACTGTTGTCGCTACCATTCAGATAGAATTTTCAAGGGGAGGGATACAATCAACTGCTTTTGTATTCTTACATTCGAATGAATGCGGAACATTTGACAACAAATTGTTGCATATACACACTATTGATGTTCATTGAAACTTGATACTTTAACAAACAAAGAATATCATAATTAACTAGACTAGAATATTATCAGGAGAAAGGAAAAACACATCCGTAGCCCAAAAATTCGAAATTTTGTGACATTGCAAAATCGAAAGATAGGAGCTCCTTCCAATTTTCCACTTGATATCTTTCTTCAGTGATATAATTAAGTCAAATCTGCACAACAAAAAGTCGAACTAAATAGGCCTGTAGCTTTTTCACATCATTCTCAAAGCTGTTGAGATCATGTTGGATTTACTTATTTTATACCGACATAAACAGAGATTGATGCATAAAAAATATTACAAATGTTTCTTTCTTGTTTACTTGATAAAAATGAATAAAGTATGAGCAATTGTCAAACCAATTTGAATATAAATAACTTCATAACCCTCTTGGTATAAAATCCTAAACCTAATAATAATGTTTGTGAATCTCTATGTTGAAAACATTAAGATTAGATTACAAAAACAATTAGTTAATCATTTCCTTCAAAAGAAAGAAGGTTTTCCTAATGAATAAGTATTTAGAAACTATAAACCGGTCATATTGATTTAGAAACTAAAACTACTCATAGGATCGGAGAAGAAATTTTGTCTCTCATTAAACCATGAAGAACATTTTATACGTGTACAAACTATGAATTTTTTTTTTTTGTCAGATAGTCTAATGATTAGAATTTACCTTGTAAGGTGAATAAGTGGGGTGTCCGTGGTTCGAACACTGACCCCTGCATATAATAATGCATTGTCCTACCAACTGAACTATGCTCACAGGACAAACTATAAAATATATTAAAAATACCATTTTTATTTTCAAATGTAAAAAATACTATATTTTTATCTCTCTTTGATGGAGTTTTATAACGTGTCATGTGCTTAAAGTTTTGCAAATCAAATGTATTTCAAGCAAATATTAAATGCTATACAACAGAACATTGATACAAACAAAATTATTCAACAACATGAAAATAAATTCATATTAAATTGGAAATTATGTAATTAGTACTCTATTAAACAACTTTTATGTATTGACGTGTAAAAAAAAATTACACGTGCAACCAACTAATCAAATTATATCAAGTAGATATTTATAAGGATATTTTAGAAAATAACCTACAAAAAGTGGCACAATGAAGTTATTGTGCATGTTTCAAAAATATACAAATTAATTAATTAGATGGTATAATTGATAAAAAGAAGGAATTTAACTAGTATACTCTATCGATTTAAAATTATTTTACATATGAATCAAATTATATGTTATGTTCACGTAAATTAATGAACATGAAAACACATAGTTGTCATACTCATTAATTTGATGTGACGACACAACACGTATAAAATAAGTGTATATCGATAGAGCACTAATAAACTATAAAAAGTAGTTAAAATTATTGTATTGAAAATTAAATTGGGTAGACAAAATTTTTGGTAGATAGACAAAATGCTAAAATCATTAATTTATAAACTCAAATACACACAAGTGGATGTGCTGAAGTTCGCACCCAGATCAAGTGGAGCGTCATGAAGAGCAGCTCGTACTTCACTGTCCTTAGAGAGACAGGACACCCCTTTGTCTTTCAAGTGAAAGGATTTTCACGCCGGTCCTGGCGGCGACGTTCCCGGCAATAGTCATCCTTCCTTCAGTGGTTTCGGTGTGGGATAGAGTATTTCCCTCTGTGGTGGCCTAAAGGCTTACCGCGACGAGTACGTTCAGGGGAGTAACTCATGTTTCCTTTGTCGTAATCGTCAGGATGCTTTCTACCGCCTTTGCGACGGTCTGCCAGAACTGAAGCGGTGTCATCTACTGCTACCGGTGTTCCATGGTGTTTGTTTCGCTAAGCAACCTAGATCTGTATAGCGATTTCCGTCGGAAACTTTTCTTGATTTATTTCCAAGTGTTCGAGTCTGTTATTTTGCTGTTGGAGCAAGTTCACTAGATTCGTCAGGATTTCGTTCGTCTCTGGCGGAAGAGGGAGTGGAATGTCCTCTGCATGCGGCAGAGATGGAGGAAGAGGAACATCCTCCGTTCGCGGAGGATGTGGAGGAAGGAGCTTTGTATCCATTGTTGGGGGAAGGACAAGCGCCGATCGCTACGTTGAGGACATCGTCGTTTACGTTTCCTCCTTGATTCATGGGTTCAAGAAGTGGAATTGTTAGATCTTGGATGATTTGAATCACAAGACATGATTCTTGTGCAGTGGAGGAGCGACTTGTGGTGGCTCTTCTACGAGTTTCGACCATTACTTTGGTGGATAGAGCAGTAACTATCAACCGTTGCAGTGTAGGAACGTGTAACTGAAAACAGTTACGACAGAGGAGCTCATAACAAAAAAACAGTTACGGTGGAGGATCATTATATCGTGGCGGTTAGCGAACGATCCCCACCTTCTAGCCCAAAATGATTTGTCCAATGAGGATGGATGAGAGGCAGCGATGGCGAAATGTGCTCCGGTACGTGTTTACCTTGGTTTTGGGGTAAACAAACGTTGGTTTCCAAAATGATGTACTTGCGAGATCAACCAGTAAATCTCAAGGCATATTGTGCTTATGTTTTCCAGAATGTATGAATGTTCTTGATGTAAAATATGAATGTAACCGTCAGAATCAAACACGTGTCGAATCTGTTGAAGTAAATTGCAAGGAATTTAAAAGGATAAACTAAAATTGTATAAATGAATGTAAATTAATACACATGTTCATACATTTGCAACTTGTTTACTCGTTTCTCCTTAAGCGCGGATAGTTTAAGTGTGTAAGTTTTGTGTGTAATTGAATTGTGACCCGTTTTTCCTATGAAAAAACTCTTATTTATACTAAATAATTGCCTATACAGAAATTTTCAAACATAATCGCTAATAGCTACTGTAGACATCTTTTGAATTTCAAATGACATCTCTTCGACAATAACTGTTATTTGACTTGTTAACCGGCACCAACTTCTCTTCGATATCTTGCCTTCTTGTTGAAGCTTCACCATCGAACGACAAAATCTCTCTAAGTTCATAAACTCGATCCAACTTGTGAGTCGAACTCATTTAATTCTCTTCAAACCCTAAGTCAAACTTAATTTATTGTATTTATTGTAGCCTGTCGAAAGTACAGGCTAACCGTATGGTGGTGAAGAGTCTTCGCGGTGTGACGAAAGGTGTCTGCAGGCACGTTAAGACTCCAATGTTCAAGTGAGTAATGAAACTGAGAAAGAGTGTGTAGAAAGTGTTGTGTAAAGTGAATAATGTCTTGAAGGTGAAGCTAAGTCACCCTTAAATAAGCGCGCGTGAGAATAACCGTCTTCGAGTTTTGCGGTCTGTGATTAAGGAACGGTAAGAGAACACGTGTATGGTGATCGTCGCGCGGAGGTGTGTTTGAATGTAATACGGTGCACTAATATTAACGTGTTCCTTCAAGTTCCGAGCCTTAAGGCGGTGGACATTAGTCCACGTGTCAGTATGAGATTGGTCGTCTAAATGGTCCAGAACAGTATATAATGTCATAAATGATGTTGCCCAAATTGGCTAGGATGAATGTAGTGAGAATATACAGGTAAAAAATATAAAAGGTTACAAAAACCAATTTGGAATAGCATTAAAAGTCAAATACATGAAAAAAATTGGTTTATTTCAAGGTGTCATGTGTCGATCATTTCTTGTGAGATTTGCATTTCCATAAATACATTTGAGGAAAACTGTCGAATCTATACTATATGTAAAGAAAATAGCCTCTTTTGCGTTAACTTTTCTCTTTCTCAAATTACCGTAAACTTTAAATACAAATTACACATATAACACATAGATAAGAGTATATTCAAATATTATAAATAAATGTGTAACAAACTCAATCTTTATTGTCCATGATATATCAATTTTTTTTCCTTATCTCCTATTTTGTAAAAAAGATAATTTATGGGAGTGAATTCAAAATTAAAAAAAAAATGTAACAAACACAATATGAATATATGTCTAATTTTTTTTCTTTTATGCTTTTAAATGTGTAGAAAACTAGATCGAGTATGCATAAGATTTTGGGCTGAATTTTTCATTATCTAAATTATACTCTAAAACAATTTTTTCTATAATAATGATTGTTATTGGTGTCATTAAAAAGATAAGAATTTAGATTATATTTTTTTTGTTATATTGTTGGTGTCATTGAAATAGATAAACAAGATTAGTTTGCTTTGTTATAATTTGAAAGTAACAATCATTTATATTTATACTTTTAATCAAAATCAAAATTTTATTGAAAAACACCCTTCATAATTTTCAAAATTTTATGCAATAAAATTAGTAAATAATTTAAATTATGCTAAGAAATTAGTTACTAAAACATTTAAAAACGTGAACTAATAAATCTACCAAACTTTTGATAATGCATGCTTTATTAATTAAACAAAAGATAAAAAGCACAAGTAATTTATCATTGTCTTAAAATAAAATAAAAATCAATTTTGCATATTAGATAAATCACACATAATTGATTTGTCAACTACATACACGAACCACCAATATATATTTCAAAGAATGCATATCTTCTTCACTCTTTGTGTATTAAATATGGATCTTTGAATCATGCATGTCATATTTTTTTTTTTTGGTGCAAAGTCATGCATGTCATATGAGAATGAACATTATATATGTTAGAATTACAAATTTATTGTAAAATTTATTTAAATAAGCTTAAAATACATAAGTCTGGGTTGGATTTTTCATTACCTATTTAACCCTTCATTTAAATTATTTTATTTACTATTTTATCCTTTAATAATATTATTTTAAATTTTAATTAAAAAATTAAATCTCATTAAAATAGGAAATATCACACTACAACAGTGGTATTAAGAAAGATAAAGATTTATATTATATTTGTTAAATTATTATTGTTAATGAAAAAGATAAACATCATTTTTTGGGTTTGTTACAATTTAAACGTCACCACAAGAATTTGAACCGAGTACCATATGTCTACCCTTCACAACTTTCACCACTAGGCGACTTTCATTTTGTTGAAATTTTTTGGGTATACAGTACTAAAACATTTTTTTAAAGCCACAAAAGTCTCCTTTTCTAATAGCAGTATCTTTTCATTATTGGTTCCTTTTATTTATGGCCATTCTTTTTCATCATCATCATTATTATAGTTGTTATTATTATTATTATTATTGTTTTCTTTCGGTTGCCACATAAAAGCTCATTTTCATTTTTCTTCTTCTTTCGGTTACCACATAGCAGTTCATATTCCTTTTTATTTTTATAGATTTAATAGTCATTGCGGTTATGGTCAGTTTTTTGGCCTACGCTTATTACGTATTACGATATTAAAGTTGCATCTTTAAATTTTTTGATAATTTAACTAAATTCTAATGATAAGTCAATGACGTTTAGATGAGATAGCTTGAATCTCTTCTACCTTACCCAAAGTTTCAAATCCAACATTAAGCATTGTGTTAAAACTAATAACTACCATACTTGATTTTACGAGAGAATGTCTTATTCTTATTTTATTGAGAACAAGAGTTTGACTTTATATAACCTTACACATGATTCAAAAATGAAAATCATAAAAGTAGATGCAACCACATTACAAGAAGAGAAAAACTAAATCATGAATCATAGAAATGAATTAAACATAACCACAAAATAATTTAAGATTCCCTCCCTTAAACTATATGGGAGCGTTTGTTTCATGGTTACCAAAATTATTCTCAAGATTAACCTTTTCCCAGTAATAAAAGGTGTGAACTTTATTCCAAGGAATGTTCAAAAAATATGTTTGGTTGAAAATTTAAGTTCCTGAGAATTATTTTTAAAAAAAATATATAATTATCAAAATACCCTTATATCATATTTGGTAAAAAAAATATATAATTATCAAAATACCCTTATATCATATTTGGTAATAGAGATGTGTCTTCATTTTTCTCTATTATTTCAAATTATTACTGTTCTTATCAGTGAACAATCAAATTATTTGATAGTTTTATTTCATACATCAATTCATCTATGATTGATGCAATCAAAATATAATATGACTTGTAATAATAGAAAAAACAATGTGACCTTTATTGTTCCAATAAAAGTGTACCGCCTAAACATCCAAATATTAAAAGTCGTATGATCTGTCCCATGGCAAAATTAGTGCAGAGAAGGAGAAGAAAAAATTCTGAGTGGCACATAAATTGGTGTATAAACGTGGATATGTAACCAAAAAACGTGGGTATATTGCGGCGGTTATTTAGGAGGGTAGAAATGGTCTTTCAAAACAGAGAGGATGTTAACCGCCGGGAATAAATAAAACCCACCTTTTTGTTGGGAATAAAAACAATGCAGTATAATGTAAAAGAAAATTATCGGAATAATTCATTCCCTGAATTATTGTTTTATGCATCTCTACCAAATATGGGAATAAATGATTCCCATCTTAGATTCCTGGGAATTCAATTTGTAACCATGAAACAAACGCTGTAGAATGTATTTAATTTATTTATATGTCAAATCTTAAAGGTAGCAACGGTATCCCATAAATTTATATTTGTGTTATTCTTGTTCCTATTTGTTTTTTCCTTGTCAAAATAAAACAGCAAATCACAAGAAAATATGCGATTTATCGCATAAATTAACCCAATAATATAGCAAAAACGTGTATTTTTTTAGAGAACAGATTTTCCTTATTTTTCTAACGAGTACAGGTTTTTCAAAAACCCAATGGAAAGAATCTATAATTTCTAAAACTCAAAAACCCAATTTATACATATGAAATAATGGTAACCATGGTAACACAAGTTACGTAGAATGGTAAAAAAAAAAAAAAAAATAGAACGTAACACATTTGCATGCAACGTAAGACTAAAAAATAACACGAAGGAAAGAAATTTTAAAGAATGCTAGATAACGCAAACTAATACTAAAAATGACAAAGAAGTTATCTACCATTCTTTCTTGGTCAGAGCTTCTTTCTTAAGTTATAGTCTTGGTCGCAACTGCCTGTACAAATTATGTTAATGTGTCCTTGAAAAAGATGGATGAAGCAACGAACTTCTTCTGGGTTGTATCATGCTTTCAATTCATGATTTGACGGTGTTAAAACCATCCTTTTGGAAACAACAACAACCAAAGAAAAAAGTATCTATTGGAGATGACATTCTTCTTCTTCTTCTTCTTCTTCTTCTTCTTCTTCTTCTTCTTCTTCTTCTTCTTTTTAACTTTGTTTGATTTAGAAATTATAAACTGGTCATATATTGATTTAGAAACTATAAATTACTCAAAGAACTAGACGAAACAAATATCAGGAACAGACAAGAATTTTTATCTCTCACTAAACCAACATTTTATTCAGGTAGAAACTATCAAATATATTAAAATACCATTTTTATTTTCCAAACAAAAAAAAAAGTATCTTTTTATGTCTCTCCAGTAAAGTTCTTTAATATATTATGTTATTTCTTGCTATGTACTTAGAGGTTTGCAAATCAAATGCATTTCGACTAACAAATATTATAATGCTATACAGCAGAAACATTGATATAAAATATTATTAAACAAAATAAAGTTAAATCACAAACACAAAAAATCAAAGGAATTAAAACCGATAAACAATAGAAACATAATCATCATGCATCAATAAAATTAAGACTGAAAAAAAAAAGATCAAAGCATGAGAGTGATGAAACATAAGAACTAGAGAGTAGTGCTTTATATGAAGTCATTTGAGTCAGTGACCGATTTTGTTAGACAAGGTATACGTGCATGTGTGTCAATGATTCGAATGAGTTAGGGCACAAATTGTCATACACATGCGCTCGTTGAAAAGACTCAGGCCGGTATCACGGATCATGTCCTCTAGCTGAATAGCTTAATTCAAAATGTATCTAGTTTCATCACCAAATAAATCAAATAAGTACGTACACCAGGAGATGTAAACGGAAGGAGAAAGAGACTGAACTATAGATCTTCTGATTTTGCATATTCTGCTTACTCCTTAGTAATTGATCACGTTTCTTAATTGATACAATATTTTTGTTATTTTCAAATTTATGTTATCTGCATCTAAATTTACTGAGCAATTTTTCACTACTCTCTTTTATTTAGGTCACGTTTCTTTTATTTTTTTCATATTTTCTTTTCATACTATTCATTCTCATGATACTCATCATTATTACATCCTTAAAAAAATTTATAATTTTGAGTATACTTCTAATTTTAATATTACTTATAATTTCTAATTAAATTGATTATACGTGCATTTGAAAATTTATTTATTTTTATTAATAGATTATACTTTGGACATGGTTCCACTAAGTGCAATTCATTACTCCGATAGGAGCAAACAATTCATTGGATATGGATTGCACTAACCATCTATACGATATATGGAGGTAAATTTATTCAACCATTTAGTTTCAATAGTTCTTTCATTTCAGGAATCTATATCTATCTATACAACAACAGATGCAACCACTTATATTCATATAATATTATGAATTTTTCTGCTAAATTTTATTCAAAAATATAAATTATACATATGAGTTTACTTTAAAGGAATGATCAGAAGTGAAGATGAAAAAAAAATTAAGAACTAAAAGTTGAAGAAATTTTTTAAATGGACTAAAACAAAATGTTGACATATTTATAGGGAACAAAAACATATTTAACCCTGTTCTGAACCGATCAAAGACCTTGGCTTGACTACTTAGGTCCAATTAAAAACCAAGCCCAAATGCTGCATTTGGCAATTTGCTCGCAACACACCCCTTCTTCGCGAGGGGGGGGGGGGGTGCTCGGAGCAACTGAGACATGTTCAAACGAACAATAACATCTATTTTCCCACGTTCCCGTGAATATTTAAGCGGCGGTTACACGTGTGTGCCATTACAACGACCATGCATTCACCCACCTCTATAAATAGGAGTCTTCTCGCAGCCTCCAAGGTAGAATCTCTTTCATTCTCAAACCCCCCATTCTAAACCTCTACTGACTTGAGCGTCGGAGTGTCTGCAAGTACACGCCCCTTCATTCGGTCCAACGCTCACCATAATTCTTTCACCATCGTGAACCACCGCATTAAACAAAACACCGACAACCACCTTCTTATCATGTACGATTAAACCCTATATTCATTTCCATCTCAAATGTCAAGTAACCATTTCTAGAAGCTACACATACAATTAATCACATTATACTAATTCACTAATATTTGCCAGCTATCATCTTCTCTCATACCTTTTTTATTTTATTTTACATAATAATAACTCTGCTTCTAATTATGGCAGAAGCAAAACTCTAAAGGAGGTTGAAAGGTCACTGGAAACAAATGGAATTTCCAAAAAAAAAAAAAAACATGCTATTTTTTTAGATTATTCTTACATGAAAGGGCACATTGATTTTATATATGGCTAATGAGTATCCTAAAATTACTGATGCTCATTACTATATGATTATTTACTTAGTTTTATGTATTTATCGGGAAGTTAGACAGATAACTTCTTATAAGATAAAATGATAGTTGTATTTATTTGTTTTTTTTTTTACAAAAGTTGTATTTATTTGTGAAACTTGGCCTATTTAAATTTGGGTCAAATACCTCTTTTAATCTTTTTAGTTTGACAGAATTTTCAAGTTAGTCATTTAAGTTTTAAAAGTTTCAAATAGATTCTTTTAGTTGATAAACTATTTCACCATTTCCCCTGCTGGCAGTCTCCATTTAACTGATGCTAATGCGACAGTTAAGTTGCTGACTTGAATCAAAATGATGCGTTTCAAAGGCTCTAGGTGGTCAAAATGTTGCGCTTAATGGTCACAAATGATCAATTATAGGGCTAGAAATGCAGCGTTTTGTGACCATAAAACACCCCAGATAGACAACAAAAACCGCCTTTCTAGCCTTATAAATGATCATTTTTGACCATTAAACGCAACATTTTGACACCCTGGAGGCTTTAAAACAGTGTTTTGATCCTAGTTAGCAACTTAACAGTCACATCAGCATCAGTTAAACGAAGAGTGGCGGTAAAGGTAACAGTGAAATGGTTTATCAAATAAAATGACATATTTGAAACTTTTGAAACTTAAAGGACTAACTTGGGAATTATGTCAAACTAAAATGACCAAAAATGGTATTTGGCCTTTAATTTGATTAAAATTTAAGTTGCATACACATAGAATACTGTATTAGATTTACAAAAAAAAAAAAATTATATTGGATGTTAAGAAACTTATAAACTTGGCTTCTTTTTTTTTTAGGTAAACTTGACCTATTTAATTTTTTTTTTGAAGGATTGACCTATTTAAATTTGATTACCATTAAACTAACCTATGTATGTACTTGACTATGTGTTTCTTTGTATAAATTAATATACACTATGAGATTCACAAATATAATGTATTTTACGCATTGTAGAAGAGTAATATATAAGCTTATGACATAAAACTCTCGTGAATAGAACCAATAGGTTTCACAATTGAAAAAACAAACTATTGAATCTCTTGGCTATCTCAAACTTGAGAAGGATTGCTTGCACCAAATACATGACAAATAAAATAGGAGAATGCTAACAACACATATTTTAACATACATTTTTCAATACATTTTTTTTGATTGATTAAAATTCACATCGAACCAAAACTTATATGGGACCCATATAATTTGGTGGAATCGTGTGAATTTTAATCAATCAAAGAGAATGTGTTTAAAAGTTTGTGTTAAAATGTGTGCTACTTGCATTCCTCAATAAAATAACCAATTTCAACACTTAACTTAAGTTCATCCTGTAACTAACAACTTATATTATTCTCACACTTTTCTATGGCAACTGGCAGTTTATATTATTCTCACACTTTTTATGTATTTTATTCATGTGTAGTATATTTTATCATTTCTTCTATAAATTTTTATTTGGGTATGTTATTTTGTTCATCTCAATCTTCTTTATTTTTTGTTTGGGTATTTCATATTTTTTCTACTAGGAATAAAGAGTGAAAGATACTTATTTATTTTTAAGTATGTTTTGATTTTATTTTAGGATGCGTTGTGGCATATAAGGAAAAAGCAAATGATGTTGAACATTTTCCTTTATCAAGCAACAAACAGAAAAACTTAAATTTATCAAGTTTTGTTTTATTTGTTCTTCTTAGATGTTTACCTCCTTATATATTAACATTATTGCAATTATTTAGAATGTGAAATAAACATTTATCAACTTTGAGTCAATTATCGTAAGGTTTATATTATCCTTTTGGACTCTATCAAGACTTTTTCTCTCTTTATTATTATTATTATTTATAATAATATTTATTTTATTATTGTTGTTATTTTTACTATACTATTGGATGTCCATGCATATACATGGTAGTTAACACTCAGTATTTGGTAAAAATTATATTTACGTCGTTCTTACATTCCTATGAATATCCTGCTAGACGAGAATTAGTGGATATTAAGGTAGTTACAAATATTTATAAATATAAAAGTGTAAAATGATTTGTTTATGCAAAAAAAAAAAAATCATTATAAAATAATTAAAATTATGTAAAATTTATTACTTATGTGGAGAAGTGAAGTGTCCGGGGTTCGAACCCCGGCTCCTACATATAATATGCAATATCTCTACCAACTGAGCTACGTTCACTGGGATTTATTACTTAAATTTTAGTATTATAAATTGTGGCACTAATGATCATTTTACAACTGTTCCATTTGAGATTTGAACATTGTCTCTAAAAATTACAAAGTAAGTTGACACCTCTTGTACTTATTCCTTCTATTTTGGTTAGACAAATATTATACCACTCATCTTCACTTTGACAAAAAATTCCTAATTAAACAAAAATCATTAATTAAAAAATCCATTTATACGACGATTAAAGATTTTCATTTAAGTAATACAACATTATTATAATTTTACTAATTTAATAACGGGTACTAATTTCTATAAGTTCGGGTATTTAACAAATGTTAATTATATTCTATGTGTGTTAATAATTTTAGTAAATCCAATTAATTTCATTAGCACGTGCATCTATTATTTTACGGGTACTTAAAATCTGATTTATTACTTGACCAAAAAAAAATATGATTTATTATATTCTGTTTATGGGTATCAATTAAGATATTTGTTCTGTAATGGTCTATAATAAATTTTATTCATGGATATCAAAATTTTGATCATCCTTAATTATATGTCTAATCTGAAAAGCAAGAAGGAAGAGATAGCACCAAGGTAGTAAAATAAAAGATACAAATAAGAGACACAAACACCAATCCTAAACGATTAAAGAAGAGATAGCAATAAGGTAGTAAAAAAGCAACAACCATCTAGCAACCTTAAGCGCCCACTTGATTTGCTGACTAACCAACTTTAAAGTTTTAGCAAACCTATGAGCAGTTTTCCAAGTAAATGTTCATAAGTAACGGACGGAACAACCACCTAAATTATTGTTGTTATTATTGTTAAAATAGTCACAACAATATTCTAGATATACATAACAGAATTATATACATTTCTCACTTTCACTTTAATTCTTATGACACATCATATACTTTGTTAGTACAAAACATTTATTGTATTTAATCTTGAATTAGTGACATTTGTAACATCAAAGTATAAATTAAAAATCTAACCTAAAAATCACAATTTCCTTAGAATACATCTATCATTTCTTACACATGGTTTTTTTCCTTTTTTCGAAGACCCCATTCTCTTCCTCCAAACTCATGAGGAAAACCTTAAGAAAAAATTCACATTTCATAGATTTGTCCAGCAGTGTTGTCTTAATTATAAGTGCCAGAAACTTCCTTTAGTTATTTCATCATGCTTCCACTAGGACATGATGTCTTAAGATACGTATGTTTCAACCATAAATTTTGTAAAGTCGACACTGCACCACCGAACAAATGAAAGAATAGAAATGTTTTTCCTATTCCTTTCCTTTAAAGCCACCCTTGTTCCCAAGAGGTTATATATTGATTTTTCTATATATAAAAAGTGAATTTTTTATATATAAAAAATGAAATTTTATACTAATTTGAAGGAGAAAACTCATGCATATCATTAACAACGGTGTCCATACAAAAAAGATGATTAAAATATCGGATCCATCAAAAAATAAGAAACTAGAACAACAACCAATAAAGGGTATCCTCTTAACAAAATTAAAAGATATACAAGTCATTTTATTGGATCAAAACTATGATAAAAAGTTAATGTAATCCTCATAAAATGCATGAAATTAAAAGGAATCAACATTAGAATTAACATCATACAACTATGGAAACCGTGTCTCAAAAAGTGCCTTAGCTATACAAATTACAATGGTCGTAATTCATTAACTCGTACTTAATATTATTTCTTATGATCTTCTCTTTTTGATTTGATCATACACTGCTTCACAAGTTGTTTCAAACCCTTTTTTGGCCTCTTTCCCATTTTCTTTTCCTCTTCTTCTTTCTTCCTCTCTGCCATCCAATCTTCCTCTAGCTATAAACAAATTTTTCAAACAAAACATTAGACACTATAACATTTTATCATACATACACCACAATATCTTAGGGTAAAAAATAACACACGTGAACGTTACCTTCAGCATTCGATCCTCCACTTGTTTGAGCCTTTCTATCAATGTTCCTTTGACTTCAGTCTCCATTATCACGGTCTCGATCGGACGGCAGTGCTTCTCCAAGCTCTTTGGGGAGAAATCAACGGATGAAATACGTCCATCACTTCCACTTGTTGGAGTGGATGCACATGAACTCTTTGGTGATCGGTTGTATCCTCTAATTTCCTCTAACTGCCTCAACTGAATTAAAAAAAAAAAAAAAGAAAAAAAAATGAAGCATTGTTAGGTTCAAATACTATAAGAAAAAACCTAGGCTTAAAAGGGATACTCACCATGTTATCCAATCGGTCAATCCTAGAGAGAATTGGTACCTCAGTAGCAACCATTTTTTCTATCACTTTCCCAGAAAAACAATTAACTCAAACCCAATACTTTAGGAGTAGTCTTGCAATTCAAGCTATGGCTTCAGATTGGACTTCGATTGTAGCTATGGCTTTTATAAATGAAAAATGAAGGTTGGATAAAAATATAAATAAATGACATCTGCCACGTGTCAAAATACTACTGTGGAATGCTACTACCATCTTTCACCACGTGTAATGATGACGTGTGATGGCTTGAAATGGTAAGGGTGAGATAACTCAATGTCTTTATTTAGTGGACACGTGATGGTGGCGGATATCATGCATGCAATTACTTGATACCACGTGTAACTCACTTCATGTGATTCTGCCAACATGTTTCTGGAAAATTTAAGATTATCATAACTAGGACTAGGATTTTTTATTGTCAATCAGAGTAGAGCTATGCATCTTAATTTGTTTGTTTTGTCTTTCATAGTTGCAATTTGCAAAGACAAATTAAGTAATTAGCTCAAATATTCACGCACAACATTCATAACTAGGAATGAGAAAGTGAGGGGCTTTTTCAATATGCACAATAGAAATTCTAATATGAACACAAGCATAATGAATAATCTTCGGACATTCATATTAAAGCCATTTTTTTAATAATAAAAATGAAATTGATAATATAATGATTTAATTTTTTGGAGAAATGCATTTTTATGTGTGTGATCAAATATTGTTCATTCATATTTGTGATTATGGAAAAATGTCTCTATCTACAAACTCGTGATGTGCCTTGGGCGGGGTGGCTCCAATGGTGGACCGGATGAACGGCACCTCAACATTTTAATAGAAACATCACAATTATTACTTTTATCAATAGTTAATATTATAATATATTTTTTATTCGTTTTGATAAGACAAATACAAAAAAAAAAAAATTATTTCTTTTTTGACAAAAAGAAAATAAATGAGTATTTAAATAGTTAAAAAGATGTACCTTTATTGTTTCGCCTAATACATCAAATATTTTAGTATCGACCCTAACTTTGGGAGTAGCAAGAGACAATGGAATCAAGGAAACATCGAAAAACATAATAGCTTAAAATGGTTTAAGCATGGAATAAAATGGAACCAAATTAAACAATTACAGTAAACAGTGCCCTAATAAAAAAAAATCTTTGAACACAGATCAATTAAAGAAATGAGAGTTACTTCCTCCGTTTCTTTTATTTATATGAGTATATAATTGAATAAAATTAACCTTTACAATGACATGTTATAGTTAAAAAACTATATAGATATGATTTCAATAATGAAAAATTATTTAATGGATTAAAAAACGGTAATCTTGATAGAATGCACTTATAATTTTTTCATTTTATACACTAAATTTTGATTTAAAATGTTTTGTTTATATATATATAGATTTAAAACAACAATTTTCAAAAAAATTTGGAACTAAAAAAATAATGAGCATTTTGTTTGATAGAATTAAAATTGGAACTGGTTGATTAAAAAAAAGTTGAAGGTTTATTGACACTAAGAAAATAAATAGAATTCTATAGACATTTTGATGGTACAACCTTAAATGGATTTTATTTGATAATTTTTGTATGTTTTTCTTTTGTCATATAAGAAAAGGTGCATGCTTGTAAATTTTATTTTATTTTTAAAAATATATTTGTTGTTTGTGAAAGACATGCAAAGGAATTTAAAGGCAATTATATTTTACCTTATTTTTGGTTGAAAAACAATTGCTCTATAACAAAAAAAGATGAAATGGAATTTAAAAATAAAAAATAGTCTGACCAAAAAAGTAAAGAAAATCCCAAATTTCAAGGAAATCCTCAGCGAATATTGCCTAAAAAATTAGAGGGAGGCATATACTAACTAAAATATTATAATTTTATGTACTAATTTTATGTGCTATAAATCTAGATTTAGAAAGACTATTTGTAATTATTAGATCAGTGTTTAATTGATGTTGTGGCTTAATCAGTGTTTAAAGGCAAAATATGGTCCCATTTACACTAATTATAGTCCCAAGTAATGTAGAGATTGTGCTCAAATTAGATTTCATGTTTTTAAAATTTAACATTTTTATTTTAACAAAAAAGTTGTTTTATATTTAACACCAAACATGTAAGATTGTCTTAAAAAATTTATAAGCTTTATCAACATAGCTTGTGAGATTAATAAGTGTTAAAAATGTAAAATATAAGCTTATAACCCACCTTAAAATCGGCTAAAACCTTTAATATAACAAAGTTTGAGATTAAATTGGATGCAACAGATAGAATGCTAAGATAGTTTATGTGAGACAATTGATCACTTCTTTATTTTCTTCCTCTACATAGTGTAAATAAATGTATAGACCAAAACAAAGTAGTAATTGAACGACATAGAAAAAAAACATTTGTGGAAATTATTTGAAGCCTATAATCACTGAATGACACATGAAGTACGATTGCCAAATATGCTATTAACCGAAAAAAAACATATATACCTTCCATAGTGAATTATAATAATCACTTTTATTCTTATATTTTGTTGGTTAAGTTTATATCCCCTCATATTTATATTAATTATAAGAATCATTTACTTTTAATAGGTGAAAATTAGAGGAGTTTGAATAGAAGATTTAAAGTATTCCAAAACTCTTATTTAGAAGAACTATTTACTTAATTTAACTCTCACCCTTAAAGGGTGAGAGTGGGAGAGTTTGAATAGAAGAGTGAAGAGTCAAAGTACTCCAAAATGGAAATGAGAGAATGACAAAAAAAAAAAACTTTGAAACTGCATAGGATATAAAAAAGAGCGAGAGAAATTTAAAATGTCACATTTTATTGTATAAGTAATAACCAAGAAATAAAACTTCTAATACATGACTCTTAAAATTATTTAAATGCTAATTGAAGTTACAAAAGTGAATGACAATACTAATTGAGAGTTTCAAAGATTAAGTGGGATTTGTTATGTTATAAGAGGAGTTATAATAGAAGGGTCTAGTGTACAAAAAATAAAAATAAAAAAGAATATAAGGGTCACAAAATACTCCATAGTAGTAAGACTCAATTGTTTGGAGTGGAAATAAATTTAAATCAAAGCTTTTTGTAATGAATAGCATAAACTCACATTTTTTAAACCATTATATCTATATTGAAATCTTATGATAAATGATAAATTTAAGTAGGTGGCTGTTTATGCTTTTTTTGGTTTTTTGTCTAATTATGTTTTTTCTTTTCTTTTTCTGAGGGTTTTGGTTTATTTCCCCTCTTGTATTTTTTCCTTTTTTTTAATAAAATTTGAGTTTGGCGGTGTGGGGTGGGAGTTTATCAGGGTGTCAACTTAGTTGGGATGTCGTTGCTTTTTCTTGATGCATGTCCTTTCTCCTGCTTTACCTAAACAAAAAAACTAAAATATGGTTTTGATCCCTGCAAATATGTCTCGTTTTGGTTTTATTCCCTGTAAAAAAAAAATGTTGTTTTTGGTCTCTGCAAAATATTTTGTTTTTGAAAATAGTCCCTGGAAATTTTGAAAATAGTCCCTCCAGAGACTATTTTCAAAAGTAAAATATTTTGCAGGGATCTTTTTAAAATCAAAAGATTTTGCAGGGACTATTTTTCTAATAAATGAGTTCAGTCTACATGTGCCACATGTGCAAATCATCACAAAAGTGGGGTCATGGACCAAAACCAAAACGAGACATATTTGCAGGGACCAAAAACAAAAAAAAATTACAGGGGCTAAAACCAAAACGAGGCATATTTGCAGGGACCAAATCCATATTTTAGCAACGAAAAAAAATGATAAATGAAATGCTTTAGAAACTTTATACTCCCTCCGTCCCAAATTGTACGACGTTTTGGACATTTCACACATATTAATAAATGTAATTAATATTGTGTGGAAAAAAGAAATGATGAGTTGTTTTACAAAATTGTCCTTAATAAATGATATGGGAAAAATAAATGAAAGAATTGAAAGAAGAAAGAGTAAAAAATAGTTAATGATATAGGAAAAGTAACATTAATGTTTCATTGATATTGTAAAGTGACATACAATTTGAGACAAATATTTTTTCTAAAGTGACATACAATTTGGAACGGATGGAGTATGGAGTAGTAAAAAAATATCATCCAACCCTAAAATATCGGCCACATAGGCTAATTCATCAAGGATTTTTGAAAGTTACATACAATTTGGGACAAATATTTTTTCTAAAGTGACATACAATTTGGGACGGATGGAGTATGGAGTAGTAAAAAAATATCCAACCCTAAAATATCGGTCACATAGGCTAATTCATCAAGGATTTTAAAAAAAAAAGACTAAGGTAAGGAAATGACTCAATAAGAAAGAATGATATATATCCAATTTCTTGTTAAGGATTCTTAATTGTTCAAGGATAGACCTGAGTAGATAAAATAAAAATGCTTTTGCGCTTGAATTCATGTGACATTTTCAAAGTTAAATTTGCTTTGAAGCATACCAGTGGCAAACGATTCCCACTAAGCTTAACTTGTCAAATGTGTCCCTATGCATGCAATACTTTTACCTGTTGAATCTGATGAAACAGAATACACATTAAGATCACAAAAGCTCGATAAAATTCTTCTTCTACAATAGATACAATGGTACAATCCTCTAAAATTGAAATTTCCATAGCCTACATGAATTACAAAGATTGTATATAAGGCATCTAAATATAATTAATTTGTAGAATCTTTTTTTATTAGTGTTCAATTGATAGATGAGAAGAATTTCAAAGGGTTGTACTATATTAAAGGGGGTTTGATTGTTTCACCTTTTGATTGCACCTAGTGCATTTTAATCATCAAATAATGATACATATTTAATAAATGGAGTTATGAAAGTTAGTGGGTCAATAATGTTTAATTAGAGATGAGAACTCTCTCTAAAGCATTTGTGTACATTGAACATTGTGTGAAATTAAGAGATTTGAGAGATGATAGAAAACTTTTTTAGAGTGCCACCTCATCATAAATCTTGCATAAGAACAACTCAATCCATCAATATTTTTTAGAGTGTACATTTTTTTATTGCACAGGTTTTCTTAAATGCGCTTAATATATTTTTTTTAGAACAAGTTAAAATAGAATATATTATTGAACGTCTGAAGATTTCAGCACAAGGAGTGTCAAAAACCCAGCTTAAAGAGTATCAAATACAATAAAAAAAAATACGGGGAACAAAACAGGAAAAACAAAAAAAAAAGAGTTACCCTGTTACATAATAATTCCCAAGTAAGGTAAAGGATTTAACCACCAAGAATGGTAGGAGAAAACAAAATTAGGACGATTTGCTTTCAGCCACAGTAAGATTGAAGCTTAACTTTATTTAACAATTAAGTAATCGAAGCTTCTATTTGGTGAAAAACCCGAGCATTCCTTTCAAGCCAAATCATCCACACACAAGATAACCATATAAGATGAAAAGCGGAGCGGTTGTTTTTTGAAAAGCCTCCTAAGGTGCCAAATTGATATAAATGGTCTGGCACATGTTGTTTCTTGTCAACTTTTGCATCCATAGGAGGCTTTGATTTTACTCTAAAATCCGTGATGCACGTAGCCCTTACATTCTTCCCAATATGAAAAATAAAATAAAAATAAAGCATAGTGTATGTTTCAGGAAAAGTTGTGCCAACGACATTCATCAAAGCACCATCCCTATTAGTGACAATCACCTTAGGCATGTTGTCTTTTGAGGACAAAAGCCCTTTAACCATCGTAAGTGCCCCAAGTAAAGTTATCCTCTAGTTCAAAGTGAAGAAAGGCGAAACCAACAGAATACATCATTTTTGTAGAGGTGCAACCAATTATCTCAAACAACGGCATTCGATAGATGTTGGTTTTGTAAGTGGAGTCCATGACCAAAACGGTCGGAAAAGTGTTGAGCAATTTAATTGACTCCGGATGAGTAAAAAATATGTCTTCAAAAGTGGTTTCCTCACTATTGCATCTTGTGTAATAGACGTATTGATGCTCCACAAACTTCGAGATCAAATATTGCAACTCCGTCATGTCACATCTTTGCCCCTTGCGCCTTCTTGTTCGCACATTGCACACTTGCTTGATAGTTGTCACACTTTATTTATTATTTTGCTTCAAATTGGTGAGAATATTCCGAGGCACCGCCAAACTCTTTGTTATGTCGATAACTTTTTTCTTCTCCTCCGCACTAAGTCTACCGGCAAGAAGGTGTCCTGATAACTTTTCCTCCAAGTCATGGTTGTGCATTCCACAAAGCATTGCGATCCACTAATCATTTATATCCTTATCAAATAAACCTTTCAACCTAAACGGACAATTACATTTCCTTAGTCTATGCCTTCAATCCACTAACTTTTATGTGTGAATGAACTAAAATCAAAGTGAGAATAGAAAAATTCCAAAAGTAAGCCTAAAAAAAGGAGTATTGTTGTTGACACATTTGATTTGGCTGAGAAACACGAGTAAATTACTCAAATGCCCCTCGGTAGTTAACTGCCAAAATTTTAAAGAACCGACTGCAATTAACTGCCGAGGAAAACTTCGGCAGTTAACTGCCGAGGAATTTCAAACCTGAAATTAAATAAGGAAATACAAATAAATTTTCCTTAATTAAATTTAATTCTTTAATCATTTTAAGGAATTAAACATAATTATTTTTATGATTTCATTCATATGATTTTGTTGCCATAAATAAAGAAATATGATAGATGAATAATATCTGCAATCAGTGGTTAATAGATCTAAAATGATGATTCAATAAAAAAAATGCAACAACAAAAACGTTACAAACGATATAATAATTATATTTGTAATTATTAGTAATTAATTTCATTGATGTCTGTCATTATTCATAGGTTTGACTAACCTATTATTACTTTATAATAATATTTCAGATATTATTACTTTAATTAACATGAAAAACGCAACAACAAAAAATAAAAATGTTTGCCATCGGTAATTAATGGACCTAAAATAGTGATTCAATAAAAAAAAATGCAACAACAAAAAACATTATAAATGATAGAATAATTATATTTGTAATTAATTTCATTGATGTCTATCATTATGTTGACTAACCTATTATTGCTTTATAATATTTTAGATATTATTCATCTCTCTTTCAAATAACTATATTTGTAATTTGTAATTATTCTATTAATAAAACCTCTTTTCTATTACGAGTAAGAAACGTGATCGAATATGTAATTCTAGGATCTCATATTTTTTCATTTATGGCAACAAAATTATATCAATGAAATCAACAACGTTACAAAAAGAATTCATGTAGTAAAGAATTAAATTTAATTAAGGGAAAATTTAGGTGTATTTCCTTATTTAATTTCAGGTTTGAAATTCTTCGACAGTTAACTGCCGAAGTTTTCCTCGGCAGTTAACTGCAGCCGGTTCTTTAAAATTTCGACAGTTAACTGCCGAATGGTATTTGAGTAAATTAACCGTGTTTCTCAGCCAAACACTACAAGAAAAACTGCATTTTGCGACTTTTAAAATCGCTAATTGCGACTGTTAGAAGGGTCGCAAATGTACATTTGCGACTGTTCCCCAACAGTCGCGGATGTTGGGGTCGCAACTGTCTTTTGCGACCCTTCATAGAACAGTCGCTCCAACCGTCGCAAAGGATGTTGCAACAGTTCCTAACCGTTGCAATTTTAAATCTGCAACCCCTCTAAACGGTAGTTGAAGGCATCACGTTCCGTGTATATATTGTAGTAAGACCACCCCCAATGGGGTTATTGAAAGCCATTTTCAACCTATCGAGCCATTGGAGAAGGCTTATTGAAGATGATGTGGATGAAAGAGATGATGAACCAATTCAACATGTTGAAAATCTTATCCGGAAGGCCACACGTCGCGATCCGGTTGGCCACATTGAGCGCGTGTGATGCACGCACCGACAGGGCGCGTTTGTTGCAGGTGGACGCGGAGAGAGAAGGTTGTTTGGATAAAGCTGTGACACGTGGTCTTTCATGATTGGCTGGTTGGATTTTTATCTTCTTAATAATTTGGATTAAATTATTTCATTGCAAATAATTTTTTATTTTTTTTACCAAAATTCGTGATATTTTTTTCTCTACAAATAGAGACTTGGATCATTTGATTTGGACACAGAAAAAAAAAAAACCAAAATTTTCACTCTCTTAATTTTATTATTAGCATTTCTTTTGAAGTTCTAGTTTTTGTTTAGTGAAATGGATCCCAATAATAATCAATTCAACACCTAAAATTCTTCTGATTACTCATTTAGCTACCAAAATCCCAACAATTATCAACACCCAAATCAATTTCCCAACCAACATCTTCAAAACCCAAATCAATTTCCCAACCAACATATTACATATTACATAATATGCTCAACGTTGGACCAATTTTGAGCAACTTGGGGGAAGTGGATCTAGTACACCGCAACCATACTCGACCGAGGTGTTACCATCTTTTGCAAATAGGGCTGGAAATGATTCGAGTCGAGTCGAACCTGTCTGAGCTCGACTCGATAAAAATTGGTTCGGCTCAAAACTTGACTCGAGTTTGAAACGATTTTTTTTTTAACTCGTATTCGGCTCGTTACTATGAAGGTAGAAAGGCAGTAGCACTTACTACTGTAGCTCATACCATGTTTCACTTTATGCTCATTATCATCCACCTCTCTTATATACATTCTTACTCTCTAATATTTTCAAAACACCCGATGTGGGACTATTTATGTACAAATGTTTGTTTAAAAACCTTCAAAAGATATTAACTTTTTTCCTCTATCATAACAATTATCGTTGATTATTAATCAAATTAGTAATAATTCCTATGAAAAAAGTACATAATTATTAGAAGAAGCTTGTAATAAATTACATATAATATAACAATAACGCAGGGGTATATTTGATATTCAGTTGGGCGCGAATGTTTTGTGTCGAGGGAAAAGCATATTCATGGAATTAACAAGGTAAATTTCATGTGTGAATGAAGAAAAATCAAAGTGAGAATAGCAAAATTCCAAAAGTAAGCCTAAAAAAAGAAGAACGAGACTAGACGGTAGTTGAAGGGATCGCGTTCCGTGTATATACTGTAGTAACACTAACACACACAAACAAACCTGTGGTTTCTCTTTCTTCTGCACTGCCTTATCCATGCGTTGACTTCAATTCCTGTGCACTCGCTCAAATCGAATCAATGGCTTTTTCTTCATCTTCTTCACCTTTACAATTAAATCCTGAATGGATATATGACGTGTTCATCAATTTTAGATCAAAAGACACTGGCAAAAGTTTCGTTTCTCATCTCTATGCTGTCCTTAAAAAAGCCAGAATCAAACACATCGACATCGATCAGCTTCACGATGGAGTCTTGCTAGAGTCAGAACTATTTGAAGCAATAAAAATGTCCCGTATGTCTATCCTTGTTTTCTCCAAAAACTACACTGAATCTAGTTGGTGCCTCGACGAGCTGCAAAGAGTCATGGAGTGTCGCAGAACTCATGGGCAGATGGTTGTCCCTCTATTTTATGATGTTACTCCATCGGATGTGCGCTACCAGAAGGGTCATTTTGGAAAAAAACTTAGAGCTGCTGCAAAAAGAATCTCAGGAAAGGGAATGAGGGAACATGTGGTATCTGGTTGGAGGGTTGCACTCTCAGAAGCTGCTAACATCTCAGGTTGGGATGCCTCCAATTTCAGGTAACATTAGAATATTTTTGACCTTGTAGTCTTCACTAATATTTTTTATCCTCACTCTGTTTTCCCATCCAAGGAATGAAGCTGAACTACTGCGGAAAATTATTGAAGACGTCTTGAGAAAGCTAAAGGGCAGCCGCAGATTATTGTCTATTCCGGAATTTCCAGTTGGATTGGATACCCATGTGCAAGAAGCGATCCAGATTATTGAAAATCAATCAAACAATGTTTGCTCTATGGGGATCTGGGGTATGGGTGGATCGGGGAAAACAACCACAGCCAAAGCCATCTACAATCAAATTTATCACACATTTTTGTATCACCATTTCATTGCGAATATTAGACAAGTTTGTGAAAGAGGTGATGAAGGGATTATTCATTTACAAGAACAGCTTCTTGCAAATGTCTTGGGATTTAATGAGAAGATATATAACACTGCATCCGGGATAACCACAATTGAGGACAGACTTAGTGGGATAAAGGCACTTATTGTACTCGATGACGTAAGCACACTTGAGCAAGCAGAAGCCCTATGTGGAAACAGTAAATGGTTCGGTTCAGGAAGCGTATTGATCGTTACATCTAGGGATACACGCATACTTAGGTTACTTGAAGTTAAGTATAGGCTTACAATGAAGGAAATGGTCGAAGGTAAGTCTCTTGAGCTTTTTTGTTGGCATGCTTTTAGACAACCTAGTCCAATAGAAGACTTCAGTGAACTCTCAAGGAGCGTAGTTGCTTATTGTGGAGGATTACCACTGGCTCTTGAAATCATTGGGTCTATGTTACATTACAGGACAAAACAAGAATGGAGAAGTGTACTGTCAAAATTTGAGAAAATTCCCCATTATCTAATGCAGCAGATACTGAAAATAAGTTATGATGGTTTAATGGATGATATGGTAAAGGCTGTATTTCTTGACATATGTTGTTTCTTTATTGGTGAGGACAAAGCCTATGTTACAGAGATACTAAATGGCTGTGGACTTTGTGCTGATATTGGAATAGCTGTCCTCATAGAGCGGAGCCTCTTAAAAGTTGAGGACAATAACACCCTTGGAATGCATAAGTTAATAAGAGACATGGGAAGAGAAATTGTTCGTGAAAGTTCAGCAAAAGAGCCAGGGGAGCGTAGTCGATTGTGGTTTCATGACGATATACACGATGTTTTGACAGAAAATACTGTAAGAACTATAACCACCCTCCATCTTCTTATCAAAATCATAAGACTTTTTATTTGTTTCAGAACTGTTTTCTCTTGTCATGTTCCTTACAAGTGTGCTTAGGCTGCAATACAGTAGCTTTACACATCACTTTGTTTCCAGTAAAAGAAAAAGGTTTCCCATTAATTTTATATTTTCCTCGCATGCAGGGAAGGAAAAATGTAGAGGGGTTGGTTTTGAAGTCGCAAAGAACTGGCAGAGTTTGCTTCAGTACTGAATCTTTCAAGAGGATGAAGGACCTTAGACTTCTGAAACTTGATCGTGTTGACCTCACTGGAGATTATGGTTACCTTTCTAAAGAACTGAGGTGGGTCCATTGGAAAGGATTTACCTTCAACTATATACCTGATGACTTTCATCAAGGAAATCTAGTTGTTTTTGAATTAACACACAGCAATATTAAACACGTATGGAACGAAACCAAGGTATAAAATTAACATTTTCTTTTGAAACTAAAAGTTCAACACAATTATAGTTGTTGCCACCATTTCATTTTCCATTTTACTCTAATTTTTATTTTAAACATTTATCTTCTTGCAGGTGCTGGTGAATCTAAAAATTCTCAATCTCAGTCATTCAATTTACTTGGAAAGCTCCCCAGACTTTTCAAAATTACCCAATCTTGAAAAGCTCATCATGAACGATTGTCCATGTTTGTCTGAGATACACCCTTCCATTGGAGATCTCAATAATATTCATCTGATAAATTTGAAGAACTGTATAAGTCTTAGCAAGTTTCCAAAGAATATCTTTAAGTTGAAATCATTGAAGACTCTCATCCTTTTAGGTTGTACGAAGATTGGCTCGTTGGAAAAAGACATAGTGCAGATGGAATCCTTGACAGAACTGATTACAAATAATACACTTGTAAAAGAAGTGGTTTTTTCAAAACATAGAAGTGTTTCGGTACATTGCCAATCAGAGATTCATCTGAAAGAAGTATTAAGAAGATTTCTTGAAGGTCTATACGGTGCAGGTCTCACTAAAATTGGAACATCGCATGCATCACAAATTTCGGATCTTTCCTTGAGATCACTTTTGATTGGAATAGGAAAGAGCATATCACAGGTTCCTTTTCTATCCTTTTGCCTTTTCTAACCTTTATCTATTATAATATAATATGTTAAATCCTGAAGAAAAGAATAAACTGAAACAATGATGGCGATCACAAGATGAATATGAATCAATTCCAAAATTTGTCTTTAGTATAACAACCAGAAGAAATAGAACTGCTGTGCTCTCCGAAAATATTCTTGAACTACGATAGAAATTATAAAATACTTGCAGTTGAGATACTAATGCCCAAATCAGCTTTAGGATGCAATAGATGGATGACGAGTGAGCTGGGATGACTAAGGAAAACATGCCAAATGTCTGAAGATGCGCTTACAGCAATTGAAGTATATGGCTGTGTAGTCCTCAGTCGGAAATAAATGGCAGAATACAAAGAATGCTTTGCATCTATAATAAAGCATGCCCCCTATTTCGAGTCTTAGATGATAAAACCCATGTAGAAATTGAATGATGCAATTATTATTGATCGATCCTATGCATAGAGATGGTCAAACTTTTTTCTATGTGGGAATCATAAAGAGGAAATGAAAGGCGAGTGGACCAACATGAGAAAACGGGCATTAACCCTGTTGAAGTTATGGGTTTTAAATAAAAGGAGAAAGGCTGAGGCTAGTGCATTTGTGACGAAGTGTTGCGCTAGCGTGAGTCATAACCAACAAAAGTCACCATCAAAATGACCATCAACAGGAAAATAAGTCACCGTTAATATGATTCATTTGTGGGAAAAGGGTCACCACCAGGTATCGTCGGTGGGAATGTAAGTCACTGATATAGTGATACAATTCAATAGTGAGAAAAGAATTGCACAACAAGCACATAAGAATAGGAAGCAATGTGATTGTAACAACAGTAAGTCGTGTCTCAGAGTCAAACCACAACCAAACAAGAATATATCCTAGCAGACGAGAAAGAGGTGACGCCAACGCAGAAAGAATTGTCTGGAAACATTGCTTCATATGACGCCACACTAGGCTGAAGTGGCAGCTGGATTTGAAAATTGTTGTGGCTGAGATTAATGCGTGACAGCGCCTTAGCTATGCACTTTGTTTGATATTCTGGAACAAGGCAGATTGGCTCACCATGATTCACATTGTGGTGGTTTCATTGGATAACATTATCATAAAGTGCTTTGGTATGATGAAAGACAGTGGCAGGCAGCCATGATGGTTGCCGGATATGACAGTGACAGTGGTTGTCAAAGGTGACTGCGGCTCAGAAGCCAGAAAAGCTCAAAACACGTCAGAAAAAAGGATGACACAGCGACAGAAGGAGAAAACCGATTGAATCAAAGAAGAAAAAGATGGTTTGGTAAAATAAATCTTGAATATAACTATTACTACGTTCTCAAAGATTTGTGAACTCGGTAGAGGAATAGTGATGAGAAATGTCACGGAGGATCAAAACAGACTAGATACCCTATTGAACTTATGCGTATTAGATAAAAGGAGGAGAAAAATAACAAGAACTTTGAAAGTTAATGATACTAACTTGACTTGATACATAAGACTAAGCACTAACTCCTTTTTTAGAGATTCAAGACTCCTAATTCTGAATAAATAAAGAAATCTGAAAGAAATCATGATAATAACTAATAAATATGAAACTAATCCTACGAGATAATCTAAGATATTCTAAGATTACAAACTGATCCTTGAACATGAACTAAGACGCTCTAATATAATATATTCTAAGATATTTAATATACTCTAAACATAATATCAAGATATTATGGAATATTATTTTATATTCTAACATAATCATCACAAGTTGAAAGCCGTGTATTTTTTTAATGGGAAAGAGGGTATCCCCCGAGACCGTATCAGCTCTTTCAACTAGCTTCCTAGTTTATATTTTTCTTTATGCAGTACACAGTTATTTTCTTGAACATATTAACCTTTTGGAATTTGGATTGACATTCAGAAAAAGTCCATTTGAATAGTAGAGTAACATTATTAATTAAGTTAGCATATGCTCATGATACAGGGATTAACAACCAATGATTCTGGAGATTTTTCCCTTCCGGGGGACAATTACCCTTCTTGGTTAGCCTATACAGGTGAAGGATCTTCAGTAAATTTTCAAGTACCTGAGGATAGTGATTGCTGCTTGAAGGGAATAACTTTATGTGTTGTTTATTCATCAACACCTGAAAACATGGTAGCCGAATGTCTTAACGGTGTCTTAATCACTAATTACACAAAATGCACAATCCAAGCATACAAGAGAGACACATTATCCTCTTTTAACGATGAAGATTGGCAAGGTGTAGTGTCAAATTTAGGTGTTGGTGACAAGGTGGAGATAATTGTAGTTTTTGGGGACGGGTTGATTGTTAAGAAGACAACTGTCTATCTTATATATGACCAGTCAATTACTATAGAAGTTGATACTGATGAGAAAGATGCTTTGAAGAATGATGTTGATGCCAAGTCCAAAGGTGGTCCCTCAAGGTGTGATAATCAAAGAGATGTGGATGAAGCATGTAAAAGACACAAAGAAATTCTAAATCAATCAGAGGATGCAGATTATAAAGAGGCTTTGGTGAATGGTGTTGATGTCAACAAAAGGTTAAAAATTTGTTTTTCATTTTATAGTAGTATTTTAAAATTGATTGTTTGAATGAAAATATTTCATTTTCAATGATTAAATCCATCTTATTTGACCTTTATCTTTTGGCATTTTCATTGTTAAAATTTTATTTCATTAAGACCCTTTTTTTTTTTTTTGTAAATATGAAAAATTGTGTAAAAACTAAAACTCAAATATATATTATAGGTATAAGTCATTAATCCTTGTTATATATATATATATATATCAATTATGGAAATAAGTCTTTCCCATGTTTAATGAAGTTTAGCACTTCCCCACATTATACACCACCTCACTTTGTCTTCTCTGCTCTTTTTGAAGGATGGCTGAGCAAATTCCATATGCTGTTGCTGAAAGCCTCTTTAACAGGTGAGTAAATTTTCTACTTTTAATAAATATCATACCTGTCATATATAAGATACAAATATTTTTTCAATTTTTTTAAATACAAGAGAATTGTTAAAATGAAAACAATTAATTAGTGCACTTAATATTTTGTTTCAATAGGTTGACTTCGGCAGCCTTTCGTGAACTTGGACAAGTTTTTGGTGTTATGGATGAGTTGGAAAGACTTAAGAACTCTGTTGAATGCGTAAGAGTTGTGCTCCTTGACGCCCAGGATAAACAGGAACAAAATTTTGTTGTACAGAATTGGATAAGAAGGCTCACAGATGTGCTTCATCTTGCAGATGACTTGCTAGATGAATTTATTATTGAAGGTATGAGATACAAAGTGGATGCAGGTGATAATAACCGAGTGACATGGATTCATTCATCTTCTTCAAGCAATTATTTTCTACACCAAAAAATGGCTCCTGAAATTGAAAAAGTACAAAAAAAGTTTGATGTTGTGCTAGAACAAATGTCTAAGTTGAATTTAAGCTCAAAAGTTCCAGTGGTTAAGCAAACTGACAGTTTAAGGAACAAATCTATCTCTTTTTTGTTAGAATCAAACATCATGGGAAGAGAAGATGATAAAAAGGAGATTATAAATCTCTTGACACAACCACATGGAAATATCTCGTCAATTGTTATTGTAGGTATTGGAGGTATTGGCAAGACAACTCTTGCTCGATTCGTATATAATGATGTGGAAGTGCAAAAGCATTTTGAAAAGAAAATGTGGGTATGTGTATCTAGTAACTTTGATGTCAAGACCATTGTGAAGAAAATGTTGGAGTCATTAATCGATCGCAAAATTGATGATAAGTTATCATTTGAATACATACAACAGAAACTTCATGAAAATTTAACTGGTGAAAGGTACTTGTTAGTCTTGGATGACATTTGCAATGCTAGTCATGAAAAATGGACTCAATTGAGAACTTATTTGATGTGTGGTGCTGAAGATAGTAAGGTTTTAATGACAAGGCGTAGTGCAGTTGTATCAGAGAGACTTGAAGCAAGCGAGCTCTATGTTTTGAGTGGTTTGACTCTAGATGTATCTTGGAGTATGTTAAAGAAAATTATATTTGGGAAAGAACTCAGTGTAGTGAATCTACAACTTGAATCAATTGGTATAAAAATAGCAGAAAAGTGCATGGGAGTTCCACTAGCAATTAGAACTTTGGGAGGCTTACTGCAAAGGAAAAGTGAAGAAAGGGAATGGATCGATGTCTTACAAGGTGACTTTTGGGAATTATGCGAAGACAAAGAAAGCATCTCGTCAATCCTGAAATTTAGTTACCAAAGTTTGTCGCTTCAATTGAGACAATGTTTTGCTTATTGCTCTTTATATCCCAAGGATTGGGAAATTGAGAAGGATGCGTTGATTCAACTTTGGATGGCACAGGGTTATCTTGAATGCACAGATGAAAAACAACTCATGGAAGATGCCGGTAACGAATTTGTGAAGATTTTGTTGATAAAGTCATTTTTCCAAGATGCAAAAGTGGGTGGAGATGGAGATATAGTTAGTTTCAAAATGCATAATTTAATGCATGATCTTGCAATGAAAGTAGCTGGCAATGATTGTTGTTACTTGGATAGTGAGGCAGAAAGATGTGTACAAAAACCCATGCATGTATCGTTGAAACCCAGTGCAGTTCATTTGCTGGACTCATTAGATGCAAGCAGGTTGCAAACTTTGATTTTTCTGTCTTCCAATGAGGAGGAGGAATTGAATGGGGTTGAATTGTCAGTTATTTTAAATTTTGAACACTTGCGTGTCTTGAAGCTGTCATACTGTTGTTTAACCAAGTTGTCTGGTTCAATTGGAAAATTGAAACATTTAAGGTATCTTAACTTATCGCACTGCAGACGACTGGGAAGTCTTCACAAATCCATTAGCAGCCTTGTTTTCTTACAAACACTAATATTGGCACCTAATGAAAAGGTGGAGTTTTCGACATTGGTTGTATCAAAATTAATCAATTTGAGAAACCTTCACATCTCTGATTGGGAAGCCTCCAGAGATGAGACACCATCTGAATTTGTAAACTTGAGCGTTTGGCAATATGAAGGGATGGTTTTTTCAAACTGGCTCTCACCACTCACAAATATTGTTAAAATATCTTTCTTTTTGTGCGGAAGTCTGCAGTATCTCCCACCGTTGGAGCGTCTCCCATTCCTTAAGTCACTTCATATAAGTTTCCTTGAAGAACTGGAGTACATATATTATGAACAAGATTTTACTTCAGCGTTCTTTCCATCTTTGGAGAGCCTCTCCTTGCAGTTTTGTTACAAGTTGAAGGGATGGTGGAGGATTGGAGATGATTTCAACAACTGTTCACAAAATCTCTCATTGCCTCCCTTTCCTCGCCTTTGTCAATTATCAATCATAGGATGTCTGATGTTGACTTTCATGCCCACCTTTCCAAATCTTGAGAACGGGTTGGAATTGTACAATAGTAGGGCGGAAACATTGATAGCAACACTGAACACAGCAGCAGTAGAAAGAATGAATGACTTCCCTCCTCTTTCCATGCTCAAATCCTTGCACATTGATGGAGTTAGACTGGATGTGAAAAGTATCCCAAATGTTTGGATGAAAAATCTTACTTCTCTCCAGCTTCTTCAAATTAATTGGTTTTCACGCCAAGCATTTCAGCAAATCGAAACCTGGTTTAAAGATGATCTAAAGTACCTTCCATCTCTACAAACAATTGCCTTTCATAATTGTGAAGACCTAGAGGCATTGCCGGATTGGATATGCAACCTCTCATCGCTTCAGCATCTTAGGGTGTATGACTGCATAAATTTGGCATCACTGCCTGAAGGAATGCTCAATCTAACCAACTTACAGACCCTAGAAATCATCGGATGTCCCATCTTAGTTGAAGAGTGCCAGACACAGACAGGTGAAACTTGGGATAAAACTGCTCATGTACCAAAGATAATCTTATCATCTCTTCATTAAAAAGGTACCCACATTCCTTCTAGTTTATACATCTTAAAAAAATAACTCATACTTGCATTTCTTCTCTTCACTTATTCAGGCTTTCTCATTTGCATTTTTAAGTTGAAAGGTGAACTTTTAAATTGCTGTTTTAGCAGTTTATGTTTTTGAAGAAGCCAAATTAGTAGTTTATGTTAACCATGAAAATGGAAAAATAATGAAAAATCATAAATTCTTATTTGACCAATGAAAATGGGAAGAATCAATAATTTATCTTCTGTATCACTGTAGCATTTTCGATTGCAACTATCTACTTTTGAAATATTGAGATACTGAAGATTTTCTGAAATTTCCGGATTTCCATAATGTTATGCATCACTAACACTTATTTAGAGGTACTTTGAGTTTAGTCTTTATCTTCACTTGTTTTTTGGTAAAACTTTAAAACTGAAATCTAAACTTTAACCGGTAGGTATAAATAATTATATAGATTTAAATAGGCAAAAAGTAAATCAATAATCATCAAACTGGTCTCCCAAGGTTAATTTAGATCATGGGTTGCTTTAGATTAATTTTGAAATGATTAGGAGATGGATGAGTGGTACATATACATTGTATTGTTTTTGGCTTCTTTCTTCCCTTACTATTTCTCATTTCTATGATATGATATTTGCATGCAGTTTTTTATTACGCAATTTTCTTCTTATCCACTTCAGTATTTGAATTTTATGTACTATACTACTGATTTGACTTGTTATCTTGAATCTTGATGATTTCGATTATTTGTTAGCATAGGGAGGACCGAGGAAACACTTTTTCGTCTTTTATCAGAACAAAGCAGTACATCAGAGCTTTCCACATGATTCTTTGTGTAAGCTTTCTATTGCCCTACAACTTCCAGAATATGACTTTTTGATTCCTTTTTATTTTCCTGAAAGATAGTATCGTAAATTGTTATGCAACAGAAAATGCAACGAGATTTTCAAAGAAAACTTAAAGCTCCCAACTAAGTAACAAAAATTAGGGTCATCTTAACCGGTCTCCCCGAGACACTGGTTAAGAAAACCAAAAAAAGAAAGAAAAGTTTTAAATAAAAAAAGACTCTTTATTGACTTTTAAGACATTGACAACACAATTTCCAATGTGATGCATACTATATTTGGTTCTTAACTAGTGCCCGGGGGCGGGACACTAGTTAACATTTTCCCCAAAAATTAAAACAATCGACGGAGACCAATAGGGATGTCAACGTGGTGGGAGCTGAGAGTACTCCCCTACTCCTTGTCTCACTCCTCCCAACTTGCCCTAACCTTGTCCTCAATCTCGACCATGGAGAGTTTTTCTCAGGGCTGGCCTAAGGGTAAGGCGACCCAAGCCCTCGCTTTAGGCCTCTGAATTTTGGACTTAGAATAAAGGCCTAACAATAGACAAATTTGTGTGTGTGTAAAGGTCACACAACAAATGAATTATACAACTTATCATGAAACAAAGATGGTAGACGCGAGGCTTTATGATACTTACAACATGAGTTCAACACTTCCCTATACATCTTTACAATGCGCACTATTTTTCCCACTAGTGCTTCACTTACAACACTTCCACTTTTATAATGCAATATTTACTTTTCTTTTTTAACTGTAATGTTTTTTTAACACCTATGAGTTTATATTAATTTCTCTCATTAAAAAAGCCTCTTATTATACTCCGCTTTAGGCCACAAAATGTGTTAGGCCAACACTGGTTTTTCTCCCCATCTTTATTCTCTGCGGAACTCCATTGTTGCCTGCATAAAAAGAAACAAAAAAGCAACATAGTTTACACAAATAATTACTATATCATTTTAAAAATTAATTACGGACAAAATTACACAATTCGTCCCTTAACTTAATTTTAGCTAACATTTTCGTCATTTATCTTATTTTTCCCGATTTAATCTTTATGTTATAATTAGGTAACATTTTCTTCCTTTATCGTTTTCTTATCTTAATTTAGTCATTTATGTTATAAAATGTCAACATTGTTATCCTTTTTATCAATACAAAAACAATAAATTCAGAAAAGAAAAAACTTATAAAAAAATTCATCAAACTCGTAAACAAACCCAAATCTTCATCATACTAACATAGAAACCCAATTTTCATTAAAAAAATTCCATAAAAAAGGATAACAATGTTGACATTTTATAACATAAAAGATTAAATCGAGAAAAGAATAAGATAAAGGACAGAAGTGTTATCTAATTATAATATAAATGATGAAATCGAAAAGAAAAAAAAAAGTAAGATAAATGACGAAAGTGATCAAATTATTTAATTTTGCCTTAATTATTTAATAACCTTAAATGCAAGTCTCTAAAGTTCCTCAAAAAAAAAAAATTCTGATACTATCTTAGAGTTTGGGTTGGACGAAGTTCAACCCTATAAACCTACACTAACTTATTTAAGTAAAGCCTCCCATTAGTTAATATATTTTCAAATCATATCTCATCGCGTGGAGCCTCCAAAGCCACTAACGAAATTCAAACCCAAAACTTATAAATCCTAAATCTGAATTTTTAGGCTGGTTTTTGTCTCTGCAAATATGTCTCGTTTTAATTTTAGTTCCTGTAATTTTTTTTTTTGTTTTTGGTCCCTGCAAATATGTCTGTTTTGGTTTTGGTCCCTGCAAATATGTATGTTTTGGTTTTGGTCCATAGCCCCACTTTTCTGATGATTTACACACGTGATACATGATGACTAAACTCATTTATTAGAAAAATAGTCCCTGCAAAATCTTTTAATTTTTAAAAAGGTTCCTGCAAAATATTTTACTTTTGAAAATAGTCAAAGACTATGTTCAAAAACAAAATATTTTGCAGGGACCAAAAACAACAAAAAAAATTTACAGGGACTAAAACCAAAATGAGACATATTTGCAGGGATCCAAACCATATTTTAACCGTATTTTTACTATTGACCATAGTTGAAATATTGTGGCTGAACATTCTATATTTGCATAGAGTAACAATGACAATTTTCCATAAGTTAGTGGATTTTTTTTTCCTCACAAAACAATAAACAAGTAGTATACAAAGAAAAACAAATAAAAATAAAACACGCCAAAAAAAAAAAAATCTTTCACTTTAAAAACAAAAACACACCAAAGATCACAATTTTTTTTTGGTAGACCAAAGATCACAATTTAATCAAACTAAACAATATCTATACTTTCAATTCGTAAATTTGGCTAGTAAATAGCTAGCCTAGACAATTTTGAAGAATAAAATGTAGTCATTTATTTATGGTCAAATGCATCTAAAGGTCCTTAACTTTTTCGTTGTTCTCAAAGTCGTTTTAAGTTTCAAAAATCTCAAACAAGTCCTTTTAGTTTTTGAATCGTTTCAAACAAGTCCTTTTAAAGGATGATGGTGATGATTTAGATGATAGCAACAAAGAGCATCGTCCACCATTTGTCATACCTAAAAAGATGACTAATTTTATGTGGATGTTAGGAGCCAGATTTGATACCAAAATGAGTTCAAAGAAGCAATTACCAACTATGCTATATACAATAGGATTTGTTTGAAACGATTCAAAAACTAAAATGACTTGTTTGAGACTTTTGAAACTTAAAGGACGACTTTGGGAAAAATGAAAAACTTAAAAGACCTTTAGATGCATTTGACCTTTATTTATATACATTGAGGTTTAGGACTAATGGAACCGGAAGTCGGAAGTCGAACCTGCAACAACTAATTTTTATATGACCAGTGTTGAGGCAAGATGATGACATCTATACTATATCCTTATTTATTAATTTTGTTAGGTTTGCATCAACTTAACCTAGTTTTTTCCTGCTCATTTGCTTTATTAGGTTTGCAATTATTTAACTTAACAAATTCAATTTAAAAAAATGTATGGCACCAATTTCATTCCTATACTCTTGCCTTTTTTTTATACACTTGTTTGATGTTGCACATTTGTTCTAGAAACTATGAGCATATCAATGATCACGTTTGATGTCTTCTATTTTAAACATTTTTTTTAACCAATTTCATGCCTTTATTTCATTCCTATCATGTTGCCTTTTTTTTTTTTGACAATATTTTCTACACTTATTTAATACGTTTACAAACAGAATATACTAATTTCCATGCAAACTCGGCTACACTAATTTCCATGTAAATTTGGTTATATATATCAAGCCCTAAACGTGTTTCTCTCAAAAAAATTCTCTTTATATATAGTATAGATGTTGCTAAGTTTTTGTGATCATTATGTTTGGGGTGATGTTTCAGGTTTACCTTAGATATTGGAATGTTCAGAAGTATGTACGGACTACTCGTCAACCATTCAATGTAGAGCTTCTTTCTTACTTATCACAGTCAATGTCATAGTTTATGACTTGTTCAAAAAAATGTCATAGTTTATCATTTGTTTTCTGTTGTACCATCTAATTGGTTTTAAGTAATCATCGTATCATATGCTTGTAAATATTAAATAATTTATCAAAGTTCAAATTTTATCATATTTTCCTTGGTCTCTAGCACCGGACATCTCTTCCAGATGTTACACTTGGTCGGGTTAGTTTCTTTTTGATTTTATCACATGATTTGTGGAACTAACGAAACTGCTCCCGCAATTTTAACTAAATTCAGTTATGAAATCTCTATATAAATAGTGGATTTCACTCAGTTCAAAAAAAATCAAAAAGTGATATTGAGTTCAACGCAAAAAACTAAATTTAAGTATGAATTGTTTTATGATTAATCAAAATTCAATACAATAAACAATTTACAAAACTATAACTATCTCATGCCAAACCTATTGATAAACAAAAACACACTACTTGGAAGATTATCGAAATGAATTATTGACAAGATGAATTGTGATTGAATTGAGTGTTTGTAGATCTCAATCAAGAAGCAATTGAGATTAGGTTTGTAAAAAGTAATCAATCATTATCGTATATTAACTAAAACATTCAATAATTTCATGTATTAAGAAAAAGAGCTGAAAGTAAAAGGATAAGGGAAAGAAGAATGCTGAGATTTAGAGTTCTTAGAAAAAATGTTTAGTTTGAAGAAAGTTGTAGAAAAAGAGAGGTTTGAGACTCAAGAGTATGTTTGCAAATTGATTCTATGAATGACAAAAAGAGTGGGAGGAGGTACATATAGGTGAGAGGAGTTTGCCTCAAAATAACACAGGAAAAACCAACTTGAATTGAATCAACTTAAGTGTGAATTGAATCAAACAATGTAAAATGAAAACCTGGTTGCTATGAATTTTGAAACGAATTTTAAGAACTTTGAATTGAATCAAAGCAATTTAAGATGAAGAATGAATCGACTCTAAATTTCATAGACAATGATATGTATCGAATCATGATTTCTAGATGAAGATTGATGTGATTCAAAGAACATTGATACGATTCAATTGCAATGAAACAAATCCCAAAGGCATAAAATGATTTGATTCAAAGCCTAAAGGTCAACATTTAAATCGAATCAAAACTCTTGAACAAATCTTAATAGAAAAGCAATAAATTGATTCAAAGGTTGTATAACAACTATTTCGATTGAATCAAAGTTTTACATAACAAGGCATCTTGAGAAAACTTGAATAGGAAGAAACACTTGAGCTTAAAAGTTCTATTGTATATGATTTTTAGGACAGAGATTAAATAGGGTGCTTTAACATAACTAAGCCCTTTTTTATGAGCTAATTAGAATAACACAGCAATAAAAGACATCATCAAACCCTAAACAAGGAATAACTACAAAGAGCGTTCTTAAGATCATAGTCCCTTTTGTAGTATAACGTTCCTTCGAAATAAAAAATGGTCTTAAGAGCATAGTCCCTTCGATAATCTATTATCCCTTCGATAATCTAACGTCCCTTCAAAATTAAGAAATTTTTTAAAAGTATAGCCTTTTCATTATTTTCTTCCCTTGGAGAAGTTAAAGGTTAAAATGATGGTAGCAACATATTTAAGTGGTCGCAGTACCATGCTAGAGTGATCATAATGCCACATTTAAGAGGTTTTCATATTAAATTTGAGTGGTTACCACGACAGTGAAATGCGTTGTTTTACCCTAGATGCGTGAGATCTTAATGTGATATCTTGAATTGATCATGGTACTTACCCTACATTTAAGAGGTTTTCATATTAAATTTAAGAGGTTTTCATATTAAATGGTGAGATCTTAATGTGATATCTTGAATTGATCATGGTACTTACCAGGACTTTTCCCTTCATTCAGGATCTTCCTTCTCTTTTTTCATTTGAATGGAATATTTGTTAATGTGTGTTTCAAGTATTGTGGCATGCTTCATCTCTTTCTCTCCTGGGATAGTTCGGCCAGGCTGTCTCTTCTTTTGTGGACGCTTCTGGCGACCGATGATTTTGCCTCCTTGGAACACCTTATATCCCATTCTCTGTCCTCCAACTCTGAAAGTTAATTCTCCTGTTTTAACATTCATTAAGGCTCTAGCTGTTGTCAAAAATGGTCTCGCAAGAAGTAGTGAGCATTTATGATCTTCTTTCATATCGAGGACTACAACATCTGCCGAAAATATTACTTGGTTTTTTTCTACCAACACGTCTTCCTATATACCCTCTGGAATTCTAATTGCACCGTCAGCGAAGGTCAGTGTTATATTTGATGGTTTCATTTTCACTTTTGATCCTAGATCACATAAAACAAATTTAACGGTTGTTTTCCCAATGGAACACGGTTGTCCTTTCTTTTCTTAGGCATAGCGTTTCTAATAATGGAACTACAAGTTTGAGTGAGAATTAGAGGATTTGAGTTTTTTTTTTTTAATTTTAAATATATATATTCTAGCCTAAAATAAAACAGAAAAATAATTTTGGTATTTTTAAAAAAGAAATAAGAGATATAAAAACAAAACTAATCCTAGAAACAAGAAATATAAAAACAATCCTTCAAAAAAGAAATATAAAAACAAAGCTAATTTAAAAAGATATACTACCTAAAATAGGGAAATTCTATGGTGAAGTCATTCAATTGACTTTTTCAGTGAAGTTACTCTACATCCAATAATAATGCGTCACATGGCATTTGTGCTGATTGTTGCATGGTATGTATTGTGTACCTGCTCAATATGTTCCATCGTAGACTAGCTTTTTTGAACCATCAGATTAAACACCTCACTAATGTTATTGTGTTGTTTTTCGCACTATATTTATTCCCTTTCTCTTTTTGACTTTTTCTTTCTTCTATTTCAAAAAATATTTAAATAAATATTTCATTATTAAAAATAAGATAAAATTATATTAGAGGTCCTTTATCTTATTTATTTGTAACACTTTGGTCATTTATATTTTTTTTTTCCCATTTAAGTCATTTATCTCTCATAAAAGCACATATAAATCTTTTTTCTCATTTTTTTTCTAAAAAATACATAATTTTATTTTTTTAAAAATAAAAAAAAATCAAAAAATAAGATGAACATGTTCATCATCTTCATCTTCTTCTTTTAAATCTTCATCTTCTTCACTCGGATCTTCATCGTTTCCTTGAATAAAAAAAAATTCTACACAAATATATGTCCAAAAATCAAAACTCAACTTCTAAATAATTAAATTAGGAATAACTTCCTTTCAAAAAAAAAAATTAGGAACAATAAATTGATAGTTGAGGTTCTGCAAACTACTTTCAATTTATACAAAGTTTCAATTGTCTCTTTATTCTTTGCATTTACGTTGCCATTGATATTGCTCATTCACGATGCCATTGCTCATTCACGTTTCTAATTTAAATTATTTTTTCTATTTAATTTACGCTAGCTATTGCATCGTTTAGAACCTTGAGAACTTTGATTTTATGATTATTTAATTCAAATTATTGTTAGTCTCCATTGTTGTGTCAATTGAATTCCAAATTTCCAATCCCTATTAATTTTTATTGTTGCTACGTGCGTACCCCATTGAATTGGTTTCTGCACTTAATGTTTCAATTCCCTTATTTTCTTATTACTGCACTTACGTATCCCATTGAATTTGATTTCCTGCTGTCGTGCCACTTTTTTCGTTATGTTGATTATTTAACTGGACCGTATCAATTCATTTGCAAATTTTTTTATTTAAGGAAGATGATGAAGATCCAAATGAAAAAGATGAAGATTTAAAAGAAGAAGATAAAGATGATGAACATGTTCATTTTATTTCTAGGAAAATCTCATTCTTTTCGAAAAAAAATCCACAGAATTGTTTACTTTAAAAGTATAATATCTTTTTATTAGTAAATGAAATTAATACAAATAAAAGTATGAGACAAAGTAAGCGCCTCGATTAAGCATGCCGGGTTCAATGGATATGGATTCATGTTATATTAAATACTTTTGCATTAACTGATTCTTTATGGCATATTAAACACTTTTAATGCTAGTTATGAGTATGTTTTCAATGCACACCGTTACTCCGAATAACATTTTTCATATTCAACGATTCGAATAATTATATTTGATACCGTTGAGTCCGTTTTATTCGTCCGAATAATGTCATTCCATGATTCACTTTATAAAACAATAGACAATTAATTTAAATTTAAGCAATTGTACGATCAAATTCTTAAGAATATATATATATATATATATATTAATTGATCCCATTAGTGCTTGATTAAATTAACTAGTTAATATCTTAAAGCAACCTATCATAAAATTAATGATTTTTTTTGACAAATCATAAGATGATGATTGATTTTTTATGTTGGTTGTGAAAATAAGCCAAACGAATCAGTTCTGAAGACTTTGAAACAGTCAGGGTACTACAATTAAACTAATGTGATTAATTGTAATTTTTTTTAAATTAAGTAATTTAATATATTTTTAATTTTTGGGTTTTTTTTTCTTCTTTCTTTCTCATGAAGATGATGAATAAGTTGATGAAAATGATGAATGTATGATGAAGATGTTGTTAAAAATCTGGAAGAGAGAAAATATGTAAATAAAGAAAGAGAAATAAATATGAGAGAGATGAATAAGTGATAGGGTGGAGAGAGAATTGAAATTAGACAAAAAATTATGTGTAGATGGTGTACCATAATACGATAGAGACCAAACAAATCTAACCATTAAGATCATCAAGTAAATCTGTCTATGGTGGAACATATGGAGCAAGTGATCCATATTATAATTTGTCCTTACTTCTGACGTGTCATCACTTAAAATCTGATTGGTTCATTCAAACGACTTTACCGAAAAAGTCATTTTACTGACTTCTTCGTAGAAGCTCCCCCTAAAATAACGAATGAAATAAAACAAACTGCCTAATACTTAAGAAATCGCTAATCCTAAAAAAGAAAGACTAAAAACTGAAAATTAAAAACAATAAAAAGAAAAACTTGCCTATTTCTAATCCTAATTATTTACGAAAATAAGTTCCACCCCTTGTCGAAATATCAACAATCATCGATAATGGCGCTAAAAATTTGATGGACGAAATTGACAAGTGCATCAAATCGTAACAAGTAATAAAATAGTAACCTAGTTCCACCTAAATTGGTATCATAGTGGCAAGATCTTGCAAGTTCCACCTACCATTCTCCCACGCATCCTTCAAACACATAACTGAATCACTGATGTTAACAAATGGGACCAATTGGCAAAGGGGACTGAGTTATGTCCAGTCAATATTCCAAATCGATGAGTTTTCGGAGCCTACACGAAAACTATACCCTGCAGCAAAATTTGTAATGGCATGTTGAATATCACGCCAAGTAATTGATGGTTTGTTATGTTTCTTATTCATCCATAAAGATGTGCTGCCCATGTATTTATGGGAAAGAACTTTCACCGATAATTTATCTATATTATGAAGCATGTTCCACACTAACTCTAGATGGAGTAAAATGATCAGTTTTGACACCATTCCAAAGAACACTCAAATTGCTAGATCGAACACAACTCATGTTGAGAGATATAGTTGTTGAAGGGAAACCAAAACCATGGAGAGTGAGTTCCAAGAAGTCCCAATTATGTCTATCATATGCCTTTTCATGATCAATTTTCGACACAATACAACCCTTTTTTGCATGAGAATGATGTATGAAATGAACAACCTCCTGGGCCAGGATGGCATTATCAGTAATACCTCGACCGGGGATGAAGCTACTTTGAAGAGGGCTTATCATGTCAACAAGAAGCGGTCGCAAGCGACTAACCAAAAATTTTGTGATTAACTTAAAAATGACATTACAAAAACTGATGGGTCTAAAATTCTTTAACCTTTGGGGATTGCTCTTCTTAGGTATTAGAAAAATTAATGTCTTTGCAATTGAAGCATTAATAGAACCCATATTGAAAGTTGTATGCACGAGACGCCGTATGTCATCACCAATTCTTTCCCAAAAATGTTTAAAAAATATGGGTTGGAAGCCATCAGGGCCAGGAGCTTTATATGACTTCATACTAAACACGGTGCTCCCCACCTCATCCTTAAGGATCAGTGTTGTAAGAGAATCTCTGCATTGTTCACTTAAACGAGGCATATCATTAATTAATAAAGTATTTGGAGTAGTGGAGTGGTCTACCTCAAATAACTATTTAAAGTAATTTATGGCCTCTGCTTGGAGGATAACATCATCAGTACTCCATTGACCATTTTCAAGAAAGAGACCTTGGATCTTATTTTGTTTTCTCCTTACTAGTGTCTGAGTGTGGAAAAACCTCGTGTCACGGTCTCCCAATTTCACCCAACTCTCCCTCGACTTTTGATACCAAAGGATATCTTCATGTCTCAAAACATCATTATATTCTTTTTGGAGTGATGCTTCAGTCATAGTGAGGTGGGTTGAATCGACCGTTTCTAAATTGTGTTGTACCTGCATTAATTTCTCTGCAAGAGTACTCTTCCTTTTATTAATGTCACCAAACACCTCTTTGTTGAATGTAGTCGCATCTAACCGAACATGCTCAAGACTCGCGGGTACAATATGTTCACCTTTATCCCAAGCTTTATAGACTACCTCTGGAAAATCTTTATGGGTTAGCCATGCAGCTTGAAAGCAAAAAGGTCGCACGCGTTTAGCTGTAACAAATTCGACACCCTTAAGAGGATAGGGCGATGGTCGGAATAATTATGTGTCAAATTCTCTACATAAGCTTCTGGAAAAGTAGTACGCCACACACAATCACCAAGGGCCCTATCCAACCTTCAGAATCCCTCATTCCTTATGAGTCCAAGTATAAGCACTATCCGTAGCTCCAAGGTCAATAAGATTACATTGCTCCACCATATTCGAGAATTTCTCAGCTTGTCTAGCTGTAAAGATGCCCCCCTTTATCTAAGAGGGATGGAGCACTTCATTGAAATCTCCTGTTATAACCCAAGGACTCAAAATATCTTCGCGAATAGAAATAAGATAACTCTATATATTGTAGTGTGATCACAACAACATCCTCTCACAATGGGGAGAGAAAAACCAAAACTCTCACAAGAAGGAGATAAAAACCAAAGCTCTCACAACAGGAGAGAAAAACCAAAACTCTCACAATGATGAGAGAAAAACCGTGTTTAATAAAAGCAAAGTATTATCCTTACACTAACATCACCAGGAGAGAGAAATGCTTTTCATAGAAAGAGAAAAAATCGAACACTAATGCTAGGTTTATAGTGATATCAATTGAGGACGGAACAACAAGAAACACACGAGATTGAATTACCAAATAGAAAAGACACCGAGAACAATTTCAATCATGTTGCAACAAAAGAAAAATTGCTCACGGTTTCATATAATCATGGCAGAAATGGCAATTGGTGATAAAATAAACAAGCATAAAAAGAAAAAGGCAATCAATGGACAAAGGAATTCAATCGATTGGAATTTGGTCTATGGATTTATTATTGGAATCAATAGAAACAAGGGTTCATAGTAGATAAAACTTATTATATTATCTCAATTAGCAGATATGCTACTAGAAAACTACTACTACGTACTTAACAAAAACACATTAGAAAGATGCCGTTGTCAGTTTTTGTTATCATTATTAGTTTCATTTGTTATAACTATAGAGAAACAAACATTTTGTTTTTTTAATTTTAATAAAAATCAAAATTTCATAAAAAAAACACCATTCATAATTTTCAAACGTTTGTGCAATAAAAAGAACGGAAAGACGAGCACGTGAGATGATATATATAATAAATTTTATATAATTTTAATTTGGACAAAACTTAAATACAATATACTTGTTCTTATAGTCTCCCAGAGGTGATACTCCACGAGGTCCTTATTATAAGAAACAAAAGAAAAAAACATCAAAATCTATATTATCATTAATTATTGAAACTTTTTGAACAGTAAATACACTGTCTAATATTAAAAATAGAAGTAGTAAATGAGGGATAGAAGGAGTAAAATTTTATAATTCAAACTAAAATAAAATTGTAAAACTGGAGCGCGCAAGAGGCCAAAAGAGTGGGAAAAAAATAATATTGACAAGTGGACCAAACCAAACAATCCACATTAGTTATCCATATTCAGCATTCATACTCTGTTTTTCTTCTTACTTTCTAAGAGTTGACTTCAAATCCTGTCATCGATCGAACACGGTACGTCAATGGCTTCTTCTTCATCATCCTCCACTTCTCAATGGGTTTACGACGTGTTCCTCAGCTTCAGGGGGGAAGATACTCGTCGTAATTTTGTTGCTCATCTCAATGCAGCACTCTCTAATGCTGAAATCAACACTTACATCGATGATCGGATTCAAAAAGGGACAGATCTGGAACCCGAACTATTCCGAGCCATTGAAGACTCTCGTATTTCCATCGTCGTCTTCTCCGAAAACTACGTCCATTCTAGTTGGTGTCTTAAAGAGCTTGAACAAATCATGAAATGCCGCGTAAATTGTGGCCAGATTGTTGAGCCCGTTTTTTACCACGTTGAACCATCGGTTTTGCGTCATCAAGCAGGTGATTTTGGAAAAGCTCTGGAAGAAACTGCTAAAAGAAGTTCCTCAGAAGGGGAAAAGATGAATACTGTGTTGTCCACCTGGCAGATTGCACTAACTGAAGTTGCAAATATATCTGGTTGGGATACAAAAAATTTCAAGTTAGTTTACTGTTTCCTTTTTCTTTTATTACCATGCATACTTTTCAGCTTATAATAATAATTAATGCTGTGTGTCTTTTTTCTTTTATTAAAGGGATGACGTTGAACTAATTTCTCAAATTGTTAAAGACATTAAGAGAAAGCTAAAGAACAGATTATTGAATATTACCAAATTTCCAGTTGGATTAGATACCCATGTGCAACAAATTATTGCATTTATTAAAAATCAATCAAGCAAAGTTTGCTTGATAGGGATCTGGGGGATGGGTGGATCAGGTAAAACAACAACAGCCACAGCCTTCTACAACCAATTTCATGGGAAATTCGTGGTTCACAGATTCATTGAAAATATTAGAGAAGTTTGTGAAAAGGAAGGTAGAGGGAATATTCATTTAAAACAACAACTTCTTTTGGATAACATGAAAACAATTGAGAAGAGATTTATGAGGGAAAAGGCACTCGTTGTACTCGATGATGTGAGCGCATTAGAGCAAGTAAATGCCCTATGTGGAAAACATAAATGTTTTGGTACCGGGAGTGTATTGATTGTTACATCCAGGGATGTACGCATACTTAAGTTACTTGAAGTTGACCATGTCTATAGCATGACGGAAATGGACGAATATGAGTCCCTCGAGCTTTTCAATTTACATGCTTTTAGAAAGTCAAGTGCAAAAGAAGACTTCAATCAACTGTCAAGAAGCATAATTGATTATTGTGGAGGATTACCACTAGCTCTTGAAGAAATTGGATCTTACTTATTTGATAGGACAAAACAACAGTGGAAAAGTACACTATCAAACTTGAGGAGAATTCCTAATGATAAAGTGCAAAAAAAACTGAAAATAAGCTATGATGGTTTAGATTGTGATTCCGAAAGGGGTATATTTCTTGACATTTGTTGTTTCTTTATCGGAAAGAAGAGAGCCTATGTTTCAGAGATTCTAGATGGTTGTGGACTTAATGCTGATATGGGAATAACTATCCTCATAGAGCGGAGCCTTCTAAAAGTCGAAAAGAATGATAAACTTGGAATGCATGGTTTACTACGAGACATGGGAAGAGAGATTGTTTGTAAAAGATCAGAAGAGGAGCTTGGGAAGCGTAGTCGATTGTGGTCTGATGAGGATGTACATGATGTTTTGAATCAAAATTGTGTAAGAACTTTCTCTACTTCAAATTTGAATGAAACTTCTGATCTTCCTCCATCACCTTTTCAAGATTCTTTGTTTATTTGTAATTATATCACTCTTATTAATATATTGGCTGTAAATTGTTGGACACATGATCTGAGTGTGTTTGCATTGTCATGTTCATTTGTTCATTACAAGTACGTTTGAGATGCTCCTTTGCAGCATTTTGTATCATTTTCTAACAAGCAAACATAAAAGGGGTTTCCCCTTCTAATCTCGATCTTTTCTTTACATGTAGGGAACAAAATTTGTGGAAGGATTGGTTTTGAAGTCCCAAAGCACCGAAAATGTTAGCTTCAATGCTGATTCTTTCAAGAAGATGAACAATTTGAGACTTTTGCAACTTGATCATGTTGATCTTACTGGAGACTTTTATCAGGAAAATCTAGCTGTTTTTGAGTTAAAACACAGCAATATTAAACTGGTCTGGAATGAAACTAAGGTGTGATGTAAATATTTTCTTTAGAAACTAAAATTTGATGACTATAATAATTGTTGCAACCATTAATTTCATTTTTATTTTAAACATTTATCTTTTTGCAGTTGATGAATAAGCTGAAAATTCTCAATCTCAGTCATTCCAAGCACTTGACAAGCACCCCAGACTTTTCAAAATTACCAAATCTAGAAAAGCTCATTATGAAGAACTGTCCAAACTTGTCCAAGTTACACCACTCGATTGGGGATCTCAAGAATATTCTACTGCTCAATCTGAAGGACTGTACAAGTCTTGCCAGTCTCCCAGAGGTGATATATCAGTTGAAATCATTGAAAACTCTAATCTTTTCTGGTTGTTCAAAGATTGACAAGTTGGAAGAAGACATAGTCCAGATGGAATCCTTGACAACACTGATCGCAAAAGATACAGGTGTAAAAGAGATGCCATACTCAATACTAGGATTGAAAGGCATCGCATATATATCCCTATGTGGATGTGAAGGATTGTCATTTGAAGTTCTTCCTTCTGTCATTTGGTCTTGCGTGCCACCAACCATGAATTCTTCACCTCGTATTTCCCCATTTGATAACCAATACGATGTAGATTTTACTGAATCGGAAACATCACAAATCTCAAACCTTCCTTTGAGACCGCTTTTGATTGGAATAGGAAGTTGCCACATTGTCATTGATATTCTTAGCAGGAGCATATCACAGGTTCTTTCTCTATCCTCTTGGATTTTCTACCCTTTATATTATAGTATGCTAAAGCTCAATTGCATAACATATACAATCAATGTCTTACTTCTCTTTAGTTTTACTTTGTCAATATTTTAGATTATGAAACAATTTTTCTTGAAGTATCCTAATAGATGGCTACTATAACACAAGAACTAGATTTCTAGATTTCTAGATTATTCTTTACAACTAGTGAAAATTGAAACTGTCTCTCACTTTTAGTAGGAACCCAGAACCTTGCATTGTATGTTATTCTCTATTTTCATTTCCTAAAACAAGTCTTCATTTTAACTTGCTAATAAGATGTTAGACTCTTAAAAGTGAACTGTTATGATGGAGAGAAGATGAGATAACTGCTAGGAATGATGTAGTTTGTGAAATAGTGAAAACAAGTATTTTGCATTTTCATTGTTTCCAAAAAAGGCACACAGTTGTTCACTTCAAGAGTATATATCATCTCTTTATTAGCAAGTAAAACTAACACAAATTTTAGAAAATGTTTTACTAAGTAAATGTGGTCTAAGAGTTTTAAAACACAGAAGTCATGAAGTATAGGAGAAATCTAAGTATATTGAGGTTTAATAGAATAGAATATGCAAGCTTACGAGAAAACAATAGCTCAAAAGGGAAATAAACTTTTCAATCAATATATGATTTATGAGCATTGCCATGTATCTATTTATCTATAGATACATTACAGATGTATGGGCTGTTTTGTTTGGACTAGCTTCCTAGTTTGAGTAGCATAATTACATAATTAACATATACTTATCATACAGGGATTAACAAGCAATGATTCAGGCCATTTTTCTCTTCCGGTCGGTGACAATTATCCTTCTTGGTTAGCCTATAGATGTGATGGACCTTCAACACAATTTCACGTTCCTGAGAATATTGATTGTCACTTGAAGGGAATAATCTTATGTGTTGTTTATTCATCAGCACCTGAAAACATGGGAGCCGAATGTCTTATTAGTGTCTTGATTGTTAATTACACAAAATTCACCATCCAGATATACAAGCGAGGTACATTGAGGTCCTTTAATGATGAAGATTGGAAGAATGTAACATCAAATCTTGGACCAGGTGACAAAGTGGAGATTTTTGTACTTTTTGGGTGTGGATTGATTGTTAAGGAGACAGCTGTCTATCTACTTTATGGTCAGTCAATTACTACGGAATTCGAACAATCTATTTTCATGGAAGTTGAGCCATCAACTAACATGGAAATGGAGCCATCAGCGGAATTGAACGTGCAGCCGTCACCTAAAGTGAGCATGCAACCATCACCTAACGTGAAAGTGGAGGCATTAATTACTATGGAAATTGAACAATCAATTACTGTGGAAGTTGAGTCATTGACTAACATGGAAATGAAGACATCGGAGGAAGTGAACTTGCAACAGTCACCTAAAGTGGACGCGGAAGCATCAATTACTATGGAAATTGAACAGTCAATTACTATGGAAGTTGAGTCCTCAACTATCGTGGAAATGGTGCCGTTAGCCGAAGTAAACGTGCGTCCGCCACCTGAAGTGGACATGCAACCTTCACCAAAGCCGAATAATAGTAGCTTTACAAGACTTGCAAAAAGAATAGGTGCATGCTTATGCTTCAACCACCAGAGTTAAAGGTTTGAACAATTTTGATTGGGTATGCCTTTGTCTTACAATGGGATTCCCTTGTTTCATGTTTCTCAATATTTTTTCGGAGGGAGGAGGGATATCCCTTTCTTTTATAAGCATAAAAAGGGGAATTCGTGTGCTTGCTATTTGTTTCGATTAATGAGATTATAAAGCCATAATGAAATATTTACTTGAGCACGATAATTTTAGGTCCTTTCATTTCTTTTACATGTCATTGGTGGTATTCATTTTTCTTAAATCCAACTAATTTACTCTATCAAATCATAGACAAGACATGCTAAGTATTAGAAATCTTCATTATTATGCTGTATTTTAATTTTATTTCTAGTAAAAAACATTACAAAATAAATTGATATTATCCCTACAGTACTAACTCGTCGGTATTAAGCAAAGCTCGACATTTATAGAACGAAACGACGTCACAGATAGAGACAAAACTCACAAACATTTAACTTTCAACCCTTTACTCACAGTTGAATTATAATGAAAGATATTAAAGGTTAAGAAGAGGAAAACCAAGTTTGATATTGACAAAGAAATGAAGGTTAAGAAGAGGAAAAAGATGAAGAAGAAAATAGTGGAGAACCAAGTGCATATGATTTCTTTGGATGACATCCTTGAAAAGGAGCAACTGTAATAACACTATTACAAAGATGTTGTGGTTGTTCAAATATTGACAAATTAGAAAATATAGTACAAATGGAATCCTTGATCACTCTAATTTGGGAAAATATTGTTAATATGTCAAGTGTGAGTTCTACATTGAATGAAAAAGTAGATGTTGAGTAGTGACATATAATTGAGAATATCTATATATCTAATGTCTTAATGTTTTGAGTGAAGATGGTGTGCTCAAACTTACTTTTTTTTGAAGGAAAGATGCTTATAGCATTTCATTTATAATAATAGATTCAATACATTGTGGGATTACATAATAAATATCGGGACTAGCTAAGGAAGTGGCTTCTCTTGCTAAAGCATGAGCCGCCGCATTCGCTTGTCGCCTAATAAACTCAACCCTAGAGTTTGTGAAAGAGGAGAAAAATTGCACCCAACACTCATCAATAATATTGCCAAACTCTATAACATCTGTCTTACGGGAGTGGAAAGCATCCCTCGTAATCTTAGAATCTAGCTCAAAATCCACATTGTCGAAATGCATGTCTTGCATCCATTGAATGGCATGGTAAAGACCTAGTGCTTCGCCAACAGCTACCGGATAAACTTGATCATATTGCAGCACTTTAGTTAAAACAAACGTTCCATGATCATCCCTGAGACACACTCCAATACGTCCGTTGGAAAGTTTCCGAGAAAGCCGCGTCGATGTTGCATTTGAATCTCCCGCTGCTAGGTGGCACCCATTGCTGCACATCAGGACCAGATTGGGCATTTTGGGACTGCACACCAGTCTGTAGCGTGATGGCAGCCTGCTGCTGCTGTGCAGACTGCTGCATATGCCCAGCTTGGCTAGGCCGATTTGCATCCTTCCAGTCATCAATCAGCTGCCTTGCTCTATCCACAACTTGCGCACTACTCTCGATAGCATTCTCCCAAATTTTGAGGTTCCGATGCTTCCATAAACTCCAACAAATGGCTGCAATTCGCTGCTGAATATCCTTGGGCAGATTCTGCAGAATATGGAAAATGGAATTTGCAGCCGTATCCGTATAAATAGGCCTGTTGAACATCATTCCAAACACCAGCAGCATTCCAAACCTGGATAGAAAAAGGGCACTCAAAAAGCAAGTGATTTAAATCCTCATAATCAGAATCGCAACTTGCACAATTTGTCGGACATGAAACTCCTTTATCTTGCAAACGAACTCTAGTTGGAAGGCATCCCCTACACATTCGCCATAACAGATTTTTGACTTTCGGAGGAACCTTTAAACGCCAAATATCATTCCAATTACCTGGGCGATGGTGATGAGAAACATCCACTAATTCTTCCACACATAAGTGATAAGCACTCCTTACCGAATAACAACCATTCCTTTCCGCTTTCCAAATGAAACGATCATGCTGGACCTGCTCATACAGTGGTGTTTGCAGAATGGTATCGGCTATGTCAGAACTAAAAACCTGTCGAACAAGAGGCACATTCCATCGCTTACCCTGCTCAGATATTAAACTTTGCACTTTGAAATCACGGACATAAAAGCCTCCCGCAATACTGCCATCTATAATCCCACCATTCAACAACCATGGTGCATCAAGAATATGGATTGATGCACCCGAACCGATACTCCATCTTGCACCGCTGCGAACAATGAAACGAGCGTGTAAGATACTCCGCCACACATAGCTCGGGTTATGGCCTATTTTGGCATTGAGAAAGGATGTAGATGGAAAGTATTTAGCCTTAAAAATACGCGTGACAAGAGAATGAGGCTCCGAAAGGAATTTCCACCCTTGTTTTCCCAACATCGCAAGATTAAAGGCCGTAAGTTCTTTAAAACCCATTCCACCACGAGACTTATGCATGGAAAACTTTTCCCAACTCAACCAGTTAATACCTCTATGTGTAGTTCGACCATGCCCCCACCAAAACAAATTCATCATCCTTTCGATGGTGGTGATAAGCGTAGTGGGAAGCTGAAAAAGACTCATAACATAAGACGGAATAGCTTGTAAAAAGGAATTTATTCTTGCTGCTCCAAGAATTTATTCTTTGCCACACACGGTCCTTGATATAAGCAAAAGTGGCCGTCCTATCCCGTCCAATCATGGAAGGCATACCTAAATACTTACCCGTCCCTAGAATGGCTTGAACTCCCAAAATGTTGGTAATATTATTTTTCAGAGTATCGGGTACATTCCTACTATAAAAAATTTCAGACTTCGGTAAGATAATAGCTTGACCGGACGCCGCCTCATAAGTGTTAAGAATGTCTTTCATAACATGCACCTGACTTTCCTCCGCCTTGAAAAAAAGGAAACAATCGTCAGCAAAAAGAAGGTGTGATACAGGTGGAGCTCCACGACAAATACTAGTACCCGAGATAGCATTACGCTCTTCAGCATCCCTAATTAGAGAAGAGAGACCCTCTGCACAAATAATAAAGAGGTACGGGGAAAGAGGATCCCCCTATCGAAGACCTCGCCCTGGAATAACTGGTCCAACATGTTCCCCATTAACCAGAACGCTATAATCAACAGAGGAAATAATGTCGATTAGAAATTCAACCGACTTAAAAATTTAAAAAATTTCTTGATCAATATAAGATAGAGTGCTAGAGAGTGTTTAAAAATAAGTGTTATTAGCATTCCTCTTTGTTGAACAGTAAAAAATTGCGAATTCCGACATACTTGAGGGACATTTATTTTGTTTTTTTATATTGGCCCATTTATATTAAACATTTATCCATTTCAACTTTTAAGTGATAAATAATCTTCTCCCCTCCTACAAAAAAGTAAATTTTCTCAAAAAAAAGAAGTGATAAATAACTTTCCTCCAACAAAAGTGATAAATAATTTTAAATATATGTAAACTAACTGTAAACACAAGTTAAATAAATAAAATTATATTAAAATTTCTCTATTCTAGAAAATATTGGCCGATCCAACTTGTCCATAGCATGTGTAAAGCCAGGTTGCCCAACAATATGTTAAATGAATGAAATTGTTTATATAAGCTTGCATAAATGGAATTGTATCACAAACAACTTCTAAAATAAAAATGAAATTATTTTGTCAAAAAAGAAGGAAAGTAAAAAAAAAACACACACACACTCACATTTTCAACAACTATTGAGGTAAAATATTTTCAGTTTCAAAAGTCATTTCAAAATTTCTTAAATTTATGAACCAAAATGTCTAACAAACCATTTAAGGAACTAAATTACACAAATAAATAAATTATCTAGGGCATGTTTGGAATAGTTTATTTGAGCTTATATTTGGGAAAATTTACGAAAACAATTTATGACGGTATTCATAAGCTTTTTCAAGTTTTTTTTTTTTTTAAGAAAGCTTTTTTTAAAGTTATTTTCACAAGTTTTCCAATATAGTTTATAAAGACAACATATAACATGTACAAAAACTATTTAATGTTATTTTATCTTTTGCAAACAAAATAGCTTATGCATAAACACTTATTATGATAGGTGCTTGTGCTATTAGCTCCAATTAAGCTGTCTATCCAAACAGGTCCATATTCCGCTGCAGTGTACGTAATATAAGATCATCCCCAATGGTTTTTACTATTCAACACTACTTTTTCAATTTCCAACACTCCACATCATTTTCTCTCTCTTATTGCTTGTGCTATTAGCTCCAATTAAGCTGTCTATCCAAACAGGTCCATATTCCGCTGCAGTGTACGTAATATAAGATCATCCCCAATGGTTTTTACTATTCAACACTACTTTTTCAATTTCCAACACTCCACATCATTTTCTCTCTCTTATTCAACACTAATTCAACATTTACCCTCTCCAATGGTTTTTCATTCAACATTCTACCCCACCACTTTTTATTTCCTATTCTTATTTAATTTTTGTTTTTATAATTACATAAAATTATCGATTATAATTAAATTAAAATAATACAATTAACTATTTATTTTTTAGTATTTTTGGAAAATAAAAAATTATAAAATAATTTATTTTTATTTTCTTAATTTAAAATGCAAGTACAACAAACTAAGCACGCGGCACACAAATAACTTAAAATGCAATACAACAAACTAAGCATAAAACACACAAGTAATTTATTTAGTAGGATACAAATCATCTTCAATCACGATACATTTCAAACTTTGTCCATATGTGTTTCACTAGATCTGCTTGCAATTCGTGATGAACATCTGGATCACGCAACTCGGATCTAGCACGCACATGATTTGCAAAAGCTAGTAACACCTCGGTCGAGTATGATTGCGATGTACTTGATCCACTTCCCCCAGGTTGCTCAAAATCGGTCCAACGTTGAGCATATGTATCTCGTTCATCCTCAACAATCATATTATGTAATATGATGCATGACCTCATGATGATACCCAAATCGGCTATGTCCCACAAGTGAGCTGGTTCACGGATGATTTTAAATCGAGTTTGAAGCACTCCAAAAGCACATTCGATGTCTTTCCGACACCCCTCTTGATGTTTTGCAAATAACTTATCAGGTTCACTTTGAGGAAGTCTGATTGATTTGACGAAAGTTGGATACGAAGGGTAGATACCATCAACTAGATAGTATGTCATATTATAGGGACGTTGATTCACAAAGTAATTCACCCTCGGAGCCTTTCCCTGTTCCACATCATCAAACACTGGTGACCGGTCTAGAACGTTTATATCGTTCAACGTTCCCGGACATCCAAAAAATGCATGCTAGATCCATAGATCATGAGATGCAACTGCTTCCAGAATAACTGTGGTGGTTCCCTTATCCCCCTTGGTAAATTGACCTTCCCATGCTTTAGGACAATTTTTCCACTCCCAGTGCATGCAGTCAATACTGCCGATCATCCCTGGGAACCCCCGCATTTCACTAACATGTAGTATTCTTTGCAGGTCATCTTGGGTTGGTGCTCGCAAATACACTTCCTCATAGAGTCGTATGATTCCTTTGCAGAATCTAAGTATGCATTCCAATGATGTACTACTTCCTATTTTGATGTATGCATCGACCGCATCTGCTGCCACACCATATGCTAACATTCGCATTGTTGTGGTACATTTTGCTAACGGTGATATACCTTCTTTATTGGCTGCATCAATTCGTTGGGTGAAGTAGTTATCACTACATGAAAGGTCTCCAACGATTCGAAGGAAAACATGTTTTTGCATCCGGTACCGACGACGAAACATTGCATCATCGTATGTAGGCTCATTGGCAAAGTAGTCGTCAATTAGTCTTTGGTTTGCCGCTGCATGATCTCTATTGAAATATTTTCTAGTACGAGATGCACTACCTTCCTTTAGTTTTTCCTACAGAGTCCTCGTGAGATCTCTTAGATCCACTACTTCCTGACCCAACATTTCCTCCCATCTGACTACCATAACGTGGTTGATCACAGAGAGCGTGCCATTTTTCATTTAAAGTAAATTGAATATTCTTCCCACATGCAAATAATTCCTGCACTTTTGTCAAAACATCATCTTCCGACCAACCGCTTCCTTGCATTCGCTTAGCGCTTTCATAAGCACCAATCCATTTATTTATTATTTTGCTCATATAATTAAAACGGTTTCGGCATGCAACTAGATCGCGGGGAGAATCGAATGAGCAATACTCATTACAATACTCAGCAATTTTACCCAAATATGTTTCTCCTCTCTGGTTTCTCCCGACAACACTGCTTGTTCCATATTTAATCCATGCACTAATTAGAACCAAATTATGTTGAGTGTTCCATGCTGGTTCCTTACTTCTCTTGCTCTTAGGAGTTGAATCTTCTGGAGTGACTTCATTAGCAACTGCCATGCCACCAGGAGTTATTTGTGTTGAAAATTCAGGATATTGAGTTGCACCAACACTAGGAAAATTTTCATTCTCCATTGGCATATAACCATTAAATTGGGGTGTTTGAGATGCATATCTCATCATAGATCCATAATATGGATGAAAGTTTGGAACAGAGGATGACTGGTTGAAATTTGGTGGAAACCTAAAATTAGGTACGTTTTGATGTATGTTTTGAGGACGTTGGTTGAAAAATTGATTTGGATTTGGATAATTGTTGGGATTTTCATAGTTATATGGATAATTAGAAAAATTTTGGGTGTTGAAATGGTTATTATTGGGATCCATTTCACAAAAAATAAGATTAAAACTTCACTTAGTTTGCTAATAGAAAGATAATAATAAGATGAAGATAGTGAAAAACTTGGTTTTTTTTTCTGTGTCCAAATCAAATGATCCAAGTCTCTATTTATAGAGAAAAAAAAATCATGAATTTTGGTTTTTTTTTTTTAAATTAATTTACAACGAAATAATTGAGGTCAAATTATTAAAATGATAAGAATTCGGACAACCAATTAAAACGCGCCACATGTCCTTATCTATCCAAAAACCGTTTCTCTCTCCGACCCTCTGACCGTTCACGCGCCTTGTCAGCGCGTGTGATGCACGCGCCCGTTTTGGGCCAATTTGCTTGCGCCGCGTGGCATCCGTGGCAGGATTAATTGGTGTTGAATGTATTCATCTTCTCTCTCTCCTATTCCCCCATTCAACACACATTAAACAAACCATTGGAGACAAAGAAGGAGTTGAATGGCCCGTTAAACATACCATTGGAGATGGTAACAAGTTTACAACTTCATTAATTTGAGTTCTCATGTATATACTATAAACTGCAACTGCACATGACTTGAAAGACACATGCAAATAAAAAACCTACCATAATTATATAATTACAATCCCTAACTTACATAGTTTATTGCTTATAAACAGAAGTTGATACTAATTAATTAGATGATTGGTACATTTAAATACATAAATCTAGTTAAATTCCATGACCTGAGAAACATGCAGGTAGAAATAGCCATAATAACAAAGTTCCAATACAAAAACTTTTCTTTTCTTTCTTATGATAAAAGTTTCGACAATTTTGGTCCCGGAGCTCACTAGAGTTGGGAAAAGCTTCAAGGCTCAATGAACACTAACAAATTTACATATTACTTGCTAACGAAGTTCTTATATCAACGGCGGAATTTAAACTTAAGTCCGTATACGATTTGAGTTGAATCCTTACTAACTAAATCGTTAACATGTCCTAACTTTTTTTTCAAAGGGTGGGTGGCTCTTCCCTATCATATTTTTTAGTGAATCTTATTATGCAAAACATACAATTACCTAAACTAATTTCTCTACTCTCATCTTATCCATGGTTAGAGTAACATCCACGAGGTTAGAGTAATATACACGTTTTAAGAAAATCGTCAACTATATTAATTGTAAAATAAAATAATTTTGAGTAATATACTTGTTCCATCTCTAATCTTTAGTCTTTTTATGTTTTGACATATAAATTAAGAAACAATCAATTTATACAAACATAAACTAATTTATTCTTAAGGAACTATCCTAAAAATAAAAAATCAAACACAAAAATCCACGATCAAACCCAAGAAATTGCAAAATCAAACACAAAACAATGATAGATATTTAGGCTCTCTAGACATTTTATCGAGCATTCAATTTTTAGATTGGTATTTTTCTCACTCTATGAGTTTCTTGCACGATCTATTTGGATTTTAAAATTCAAAATATTTCAACGTGTTTTGGTGGTTTATATGGGGTGTTTATGAAGTTTGGATTCTATAATCCGAACTACATAGAACGCGCGAGAAACTCATATAATGGGGAAAGAAGCAGCTCAACTCCTAACGAATTGATTTATAGCAAACCAATTTTCCACTCGACCGTGCATATAACGAATTCAAAAGCCAAAGAGGACGAAAAAGGAATTATCTTGTCTTAAATAATGAGGAGGAATAAGAATTGGGTCTATTTGCAATTAGGGTTCATGTTCCTCAATTTGATTTCATTCCTTTTTATGTTTCAATTTTTTTTAATAATTAATCAATAAGTTTTCACTATGTATATAAATTAATTATTATTATAAATGACATAGAAAATGAAAAAAGCAACACATATATATATGGAACGTTATTAAGTGACAAAACACCAAAAATGAAATATAAGACAAAACCAAATTAGTGGCTTCAGAAATAATGGGACTAAAATTTGAGTTAAATTAAAATAAAGAAACCAAAAATACATTTAAGCTTGTATATAATACATAAATAATAAAAGCTTATATAGAAAGAAAAAAAAAATAGAAAACGAAAGTAACACTAGCTTGAGCCCAGCTTTCCGTAAACATTAGGGGCAGTTAAAATAATAACAAGCTTACACAAATTAAAATAACAATTAACAATAATCTAAGGTCCTATCTTTAAAAAAAAAATAATCGAAGGCCCTATATCATTTAAGACATTGAAAGCTTAGCTTCGTAGTGCAGAAACATGATGAAATAGAGGAGAAAGAAAGATGGCTATGAGATAAGAACTAAGGAAGAAAAATTATTGTAGAAACAAAGGAGGAAGAAAGAGGGAACCTTAACCAATAGATAATTTCTCCTCTTTTTCCATTTTGTTCCTATTTATACTAAAAAACTAAATACTATGATCCTTGTTGGACAAACAAGATGCCAAAATTGAAAAGTTGATGGGGCCAAAGATCAAAATTGTAGTAAAATAATATAAGGTAGTTGGTATCTGCATCATTATGAAGCATGGTGGAAAAAGTAAAAAGTAAATGATAAATAAGAATTGGGATGATACTCAAAATATCAAAATAGTTGTTAGGGCACATGCTTATTGTTTTTCTTTTGATTGTCATTTGGTGAAAGAGGGAACATAGACATACAACCTTGCATTGGAAAAAGTGTTACGATAGATTGGTTAATTCATTACGTAAACTTGAGATGTTCTTGAAGTGTGGGTGTCTAAAATTTCTTACCGTTCTGAATTGGTGCACATATTGTAGACTAGATACTTGTGCATTGAATATCCATATGTTAATAGAATGTCTATGTTTAGTTCATTTTATGTAGAGAAAGACTAAGGACTGTATATATATTTTTTTCGATAGTTAAAATTTTATTGATAAAGGTTCAAACTTAGCATCAAAGCAAGCAAAACTCTACCCGCCTTTTTGTGAAGGGTTGTAGAGAGCTCACAGAATCATGTGCTTGTAAGTTGGACAAAATATCATACAAATATTTTGATACACCAAAATTGTCACAGTCCTAAAGGCTACACTTAGCCAACAAGATAAATAACAATTAAGCCAAAGACACCGAAGGCACCAAGATGTTTGGTCTGATAAATTACAGATAGCAAAACTCAAGTGACTACCCTATGGCACACATGGTACAACCTGTTAGAAATGAGAAGTAATTAATCACCAAGCCAAAGCCACACCTTATAATTAAGAGTTTAAGGATGATTATATTTGGCCTCATCAAAAAAAGGGTATTTATTCTACTAAAAACGGATACAATTGGCTAATCTCTCATCACAATCTTGATACTCAAGTTACTGATTCATGGAGCTGGATTTGGAGATTAAAAGTACTTGAAAAATTCAAATTCTTGATTTGGTTGGCATGTCACAACACTGTCCCCACTTTATCATTGCTCCATCACCAGAACATGGTAAATTCAGCAATTTACTCTAGATGCGGTGTCCATGAAGAAACTTTATTTCACTGTTTAAGGGAGTGTATTTTTTCTGCTGCAATTTTGGAACAAAATCGGTTTCTCCTACCATCCTTTCTTCTTCTCCATTTCGATGTCAGATTGGTTGAGGGAAGGATCCAGCTGCACGCGTTCAACGGTTTTTCTTGCTGGTTTATGGTGGATTTGGCGGCACCGTAACAACATGTGTCTCGGCAATAGAATTCTAGCTCAGCAATAACATCTTCAATTTGGCAGATTCCATCACTAATGCTTTCCGTAAAGCTGAAGTCACTGCCCCTTCACCTAGGCTGATCTGCTGGAACAATAACAACTGTCAGTGTACTATTTTGAATGTTGATGGCAGTTGTCTCGATGTTCCCATTCGCACAGGTTTTGGAGGTGTCTTTCGTGACAACACAGGAACATACATAGCAGGTTATTCGAGCTACATCAGTCATTCTCAGGAATTTGCAGAGCTCACAGCTCTTTATCAATGGTTAAGGTTGGCGATCAACTTAAATTGTGAGGAATTGACGTGCTATTCAGACTCCCTTCTTGCAGTCAACCTCATCAAAGATGATTTAAATCATTTTCATGTTTATGTTGTTCTCATACAAAGCATCATGGTTTCTCGTAATTTCAACCTTCATCAATCACTCATAGAGGGAAATCAGTGTGCGAACTTTATGGCTAAATTGGAGCATCGAATGATGTTGAATTGACTCTCCACTCTTCTCCGAGAGGACCTGCTGCCTCTGCTTAGGACGAATGAATTAGGAGTCATCTTTATGAGACGCTAGCCTCTTTTCTTTTGTCTGTTTTTTTTTTTTTCATGTTCTATTTTTAGCCTTGTAGCCAAAAAAATAAATATCCATAGTGATAATTGGCCGATCCAAATAGTCCATAGCATGTATAACGCCAGGTTGCATAACAATCTGTTAACTGAATGAAGTTTTTTTTTTGAAAGAAACTGAATGAAGCTTATATAAACTTGAATAAATTGAGTTGCATCACAAGTTATATATAAAATTGAAAAAAACATTTTCTATAACTTTCAATTACAAAATTTCTTTAAATTTATGAACCAAATTGTCTAACAAACCAGGTAAGGAACTAATTAATTTACTCAACACCTAATAAGTACAAAAATAAATTATCTAGGACATGTTTGGATTGGATTATTTTAGCTTATCTAGTCACATAAGTTATTATCTAGTGACATAAGTTTTGTGAGACTGTTTGAGAAAATTTATAAAAAATGAAATAAAAATTATGACAATATTCATATGCTTTTTTCAAGTTATTATCATAAGTTTTTCAATTAGTTTACAAAAACAACTTATATACAAAAACTATTTAAAGTTAGTTTATCTTTTGCTATTGAAATAGCTTATGCAAGCGCTTATAATGATAAGTGTTTGTGCTATAAGTTCCAGTTAAGTTGTTTATCCTAACGGGACCCTAATAAACAAGTTTACAACTAAAACAACTTCAATTGTCAATAAAAAAAACTAAAACAACTTCACTAATTTTAGTTCTCATGTATCTACAATAAACTGCACATGACTTGAAAGACACATGCAAATATAAAACCTACCACAATTATATAATTACAATCCCAAACACCAAAGCCTATGCTTTTTTATTTCGGTCTAGCAGTTAATTCCACACTCCTCAGCTTTAGGACCAGTGACTCTTGTAGTAAACGGATCAACTCGAACCCATAATAGAGAGAAAATGGATGCAAGAAGAATCGACCAGACCACAACAATGGTTGGCGTTCGATTCTGGCGTCCCATAAGACCTTTAAGGAAAGGGTAGAGATGAACGATAACCCAAAATGCAAAGAAAAGTTTACCAAAGAGTGGACCCCATGATTGGTAACCACTATTGATAGCATAAGATATACCAGCAACAACTCCTACCAAGTTTATTATAAGAAGCGTTGTTGGAGGAATGAGAAGTGTTGTCCATTTAATCATGTAAAGTTCTGCGGAGTCTCCGTCTTCATCTGATGCTTTGGAGGTGACGGTGAAGTTTGTGTCGATTCCAGCAAGTACTTTTAGTAGACCTTGGAACACGGCGAAAAGATGTGCTGACACACCACCGATAACCCAAAACTGTTCGTTTCTCCACCACTCATCAATTCCAACACCACTCCATCTCATCTCTAGGATTCCAGTTGCGAAGATGGAAAGAAAGAGAGAGATAAACCATATACTAGCTAAGTTGCTAATCTGCAAGCAAAATAAAATTAGGTTAGATTGTTAAGTTCTGTTTTACATAAGATAAGAAGACGGATTTAGATTCTTGTCTCGCATTCGCACAGTTGTTGAGCCCGACCATTGGAATAAGATCAGACCGCTCATATTTCGGAATGTATTTTAGTCAAGATGCAAGTAGTCCAATCATCATCCAAAGGTCAGGAACTCTAGATTTTGTGACTGCGTCTTTTCTTTGAGCTCAGCAGTCAAGGCAAGTCTACTAAGCACTGACACAAACACGAACATCTGACTGCCACTAACACATAGGCACCCGTAATAATTTAGAAGTGATTGGATGTAACCACATGTGTCAGTGTCATGTCGGTGCTACATAGATCTGAGTCCATAAAACGACAGTTTCAGTTCACAAAGTCATGTTGGTTATGAAAATATTTTCTTGGAGTCCATAAAATATTTTCTTCAAAATTTCTCAATTACTTCATCCAAACACACTCTAAGGATATCCTACTTAATGCATTTCAATTTTAGGATAAATTCAACAAAAAAATTATTTACTAACTATAGTAACATTAACTATATCTGATTGTTTGTCCTTAATCACTTGTTTAGTTGCTGGATTTTGCGTATGAAGAAAGAAAAAACAAACCTGAGGGATGATGAACTTGTTTGTGAGAAGACAGACAGCTGGCAAGGTACAATACATGAGAAGGGGAATGGCAGTGACTGGATAGATCGTGGTGTTAATGTATGCAAACCTTTCAAGCCACTTTAGTCTTCCACCATAACCATACCAGATGGGACAATGTCGGCTAAAAAGAATTTCAACAGAACCTAAAGCCCATCGAAGCACTTGGTTTAGACGATCAGAAAGATTGATGGGTGCAGAACCTTTAAATGCTGGCCGCTTAGGCATGCAGTATATAGACCGCCAACCACGGGCGTGCATCTTGAATCCAGTAAGAATATCTTCTGTGACGGAACCGTAAATCCATCCTATCTGTAGAACAGAAAACAAATAGTGATTTACCATTTCAAAACATTGCTAGTTTATAGTTTAATTTTTTTTTTTTTTTTTTGGTAGAGGTTTATAGTTTAATTTATTGGATCAGTAATCACTAAATGAACTAGAAAACAAATAGTGATTTACCATTTGAAAACATTGCTAGTTTATAGTTTAATTTATTGGATCAGTAATCACTAAATGAACTATATGTTAGAAATAATCTGCTCAGTTGATAGTATTAGAATGTGGCTGAGAACAAAAGCAAACATCAAATATTATCTATGAATCAATGTCAAAGACATGAACACTGAACAAGACATGACCCTCCTTTGGTTTTTTTTATTCATTCGTGCAGACACCGATAAAAATTTAAGAAAGTGGAAGTGATTGAATGTAATCGCATTGTCGATCCCCAGACACACTTTCGATCTGAAGTGTCGTGCTACATAAAATATTATTTAACATAATGATAAGATAACAACGCACCTCTGTTCCCCATTCTGATTTATCCTCATAACCACAGCTGATAACATGAATAGCCTCCTTCAGAAGAGTTTCTGGAGTAGCACTCTGAGGAACACCACCATTCTCCATCAGCGTAGAGTCAACAAAAACAGTTGATTGGCCAAATCTTTTCTCATGGTCCTCTCGTGACATACGTTGTGCTCTCTCATCATCAAATCCAGAACCTGAAAAAATATCCATATCAATTGCTAAAATAAAATACCTAAATCATATTTTAGGAAAACTGTACATGTATGATTAGGTTAACATGATTTTAACATGAGATACAACACTCCAAAGAAGCAAGAAAGCAAGCTACATTTCTTTTCAGCAACTGGAAATGACAACGATAAATATGGCAAAAATAGTTTGAACTATGGAACTATTATGCAACGGATGCAGGCCTACCTTCTACTCCTTCTTCAATATCCTCCAGACTGAAGATCGGCACAGTTGGATCGACGTGCTTGTTATAATTTTTCTTGTCTGATCCTTTCTTACTAGATTTTGAACTCTTCTTTCTACTTCCACCACAGAGTGATGACAGAAACCCAGGCTTTTTATGTTTCAGTTTAAGAGGAGGTTCTTCGCCGTATAAAGCCGTCCTATTGAAGACACATCCAGTACCGACATAAACAGGACCTTGAATGCCATCCAAACCTCTCAGATTTATCTGTTCAAGAAGTGTAAAGTTTGATGAAAACAAGTTCTCAGAAAAGGAAAAAAAAAGGTTAAGAAAACATCAAAAATAGAAAACAGTCACAGAAATCATACAACATGGTTAAGATGCTTACGTCAAAGAAAACAGTATTACGATTGGCATATCGATCGTTCCTATCAATACCATCAAACCTCTGTGGAAACTGGACATAGCAAACATGTTTACCGAGGTTAGGATCCATCATAAAGCACATAGCCTCCCTCAAGGCCTTGCTGTTGTTTATGTAGTGATCACAATCAAGATTCAATAAGAAAGGTCCATTAGTAAGGACAGCAGATACTCGAACCTGCACAAATTAGATTAACCACAACCAGTGAGATAACTATGTCCAGATACCGAATTCCATGTTGTCTATTGAATGGAAATGATACTCACAAGTGCATTCATGGCACCAGCTTTCTTGTGATGTTGGAAACCTGGACGCTTTTCACGAGAAACATAGACTAAACGTGGAAGTTCGTTGCCATCAGTGTCAAGTCCTCCACTTTGGCCTAAGAAAACCTGCAGGAGATATCGAATGTAACATTAGTAAATGACATGTTTGCACTTCTGTTTACTCATATGCAATCCGGTACAAATTAGAAATTTACACAATTGGTTCGAAAGGTCAAGGGTAAATGTAGAAATAATTTGCGCCACTCATCAAAAAAATTCAACCAACCTGGATCATTCCCGGATGGTCTCTGACATTATTTCCAGGCCACGGTGTACCATCTTGCATTACCCACCCTTCTTCCGGAACTTTTGTTGCCTTCGCAACAAGTCCATTAATACGAATTTTAAATTCTTCGTATTCTCTCTGTGAAAAGTAAAAGGGAAGTAAAATAGATACACTTATAAAATCCAATACTTGTGCAAGTAGCATAGACGAATGTCGAGCCAGCAGAATAATATATTTGTATGTCAACCTCTTACCTTCATTGCTCTACGATCCTTGACAAATGATGTCTGAACCTTATCCTTCAAGTAATCAATCTTCTGTGCAAAGTACCACTCGGGTGCGCGGGGTTCAATATTATACTTCTTGGTGAATGGAACCCATTTTCTTGCAAACTCTGATGTTTCAGCAAGAGCTTCAAATGTCAACATAGCGGCGCCGTCATCAGAAACATAGCAGGAAACCTTATCCACTGGATAGTCAACTGAAAGAATAGAAAGTACAGTATTGGCAGTCACGAGTGGAGGCTCCTTTAACGGGTCAACGGTACTGACAAAAATGTCGACAGCCGCTAGTTGAGATGGTTCTCCTTCCCGATCATATCTGTACATGACACAGATTGTGTATCAAAAAAATATCAGAATGAATGAGAAAGAATACAAATTGTGATGATGTTTAAAAGGCTGTACCTCAGTGCAAGTCTGTCGAGATATGTTTCGCGGTTGACAGGAAGCCACTTAGGGAATTGATCCAATATCCAGGATATGGCAAACCAAATCTCGCATATAACTGATACCAACCATAATGCATATGCATTGCGGACCGGATTTGTTAATCGATAATGCAAGAAAATGCAAAGGACAACCAGTCGCAGAACAATGACCAATCGATAAGGATTTATCCTAGATGATGGAATAGAAACCTTCCTGGAAAGAGGCTGCCGAGCTTCATCATTCCTGCATAACAAAGAAAACTGAGCTCACGCATGAAATTTTAATTGAAAGATTTTGGTTAAAGAACAACGAAAAACTAAAGTTTCTACAAGACTACATCTGGTCACTATTATAAGCAAAAAAACCATTTTTTAGGTTCAATAAATAACTGATGTATTTGGTCAATATTGACCAGATACATCAATTCTTCATTGAACCTAAGTGACTTTTTGCTTATAATAGTGATGGGACGGTGTATAACAGTGTCGATTACCAAACCTTCCTGGAATGAGTCATGAATATGATATAATATTACAACAGATTACTAACAACAGAAGAATAATCAATAGTCTCAGTCACACATGCCGTTGAAATAGGCACTTGATGCCAATAGACCAATGGGTCAGGAAGAGGCTGCCAATAGTGATAGACCATCATGGTTTCTAGCGATTAAATGCTACCTCTGTCCCTAAATCTAAGCACTCTTTGGGAAAAAATTGTCCCTAAATACAAGTCCTACTTCAAATTACTAGATAGTAGATACTAATAACTTGGGAGACAAGAAGTTAGAGTTGAACACATCATCTGTATATAAATGAGCCTCTATATATGAAATGGACACATTGAATACATTATCTACTTTTCTTGATATATGTGAAAATTGGAAAAGGGGCATATAATAAATAACAGAGATAGTAAAGGAAATACTCACAACAATGAATCATCAGCAAGGACATCAGATCTGCCATCAATATCTCCAGCCCCTCTTTCAGAAGCAGCTTGGCCTGTGCTCATCGGAGCAGCATTCTTTTCTGGCTTCATCTTCCAGCCGTCAACTCTTTCTCTCCATGCTACATTGCCCAATTTTGCGTCGACAATCCTTGTATTTGCTGCACAAGAATATAACCAAACATCTCAAATCACAATCATACAGCTAAAGAAAGAAAAACAGCTATCATAAGAAATGAAAATGAGCATAGTAAGAAGGGGTAGAAAGATACGAGATTGATTAACATCAGACGAATATGGAAGACTATGGACACGCTTCCCCCCACCAGCTACGGGTGATGACATTGAGAGCCTCTCAGGGGAGCCTGCAGAAAATTCTCCAGACACCTGAAATTGAAAACATGCCAAATTTCATTCAGAGGCCCGTAGTTGAAGGAGAAAGACTGTCATTTAGGAAACTAATTGAATGACCTCTTGTCCACTTGTCAGTCTAGGAATGTGATTGTGAGAAACTTCCTTATCGTAATTTAGGGTGCCAAGCTCTCCTGATCGCCCGAGTGTTAACTGCCACCCCAACATGCGCTCTGAAATCTTCTGCTTTTGTTTTTGGTTTAGGTTTTCCAAATCATAATTGAATTCAAGAGCAACATCATCACCGCCTACCTCCTCTTCACTATCTCCAATAACTGCAGGACTACCTGTAACAATAAGTGAACTAATTACCAACGGAAATATCACACGAGTATATAAATGACATCTTCTGCAAATCATCTAGTAATTAGTAATCCTTTCCAAAAAAAAATCTAGTAATTAGTAACAATAGCACTGCTGTGATCTACTCCTAACCAACAACTCTCCTTCACATGTTCATTTGTTGAGTCAAATAAAGCGTATACGCTATCTTTGTCTGGTCTCTAGAAATGGTCTATAGAGATAGAATATCCTTTTCGGTGGTTCATTGAGTAAATAGCCTTAAAGCTAAAAGGATATATTCTCTCATCTGGTTTCCTGGAAATTGGTCAATTAGATTACAAGCAAAGGTCATATTTTTCAAATGTATTTACAATGTTCCTTTGTTTTTGTAAAATATGAACTCATACAGAAGATAACTACGATTACAAAGAATTGGATAATAAGGAATCCTCCTTCTCATAACTACTTCATTCTTCAACATGTTTATAAGGGAAAGCCCCTTTAAAAGACATTGTACTGCACACCAACTAAAAGCTTAACACCTGATTAATATCTAACCATACTCTGCCATAGTCTTTTGCAGCTTCCCCATATGAAGAATGGTGAGAGCTAACACAAGAATATATGACAGATAATACGTTTCGGATTTAATTCAGATACACTGCCGCTGTAAAGATTTTTACACCATCAATCAATCATAACTATTAAATCGTTAAAAACGTTTTAATTACAACTACTTCTAAAATCACAAATACCATTGTATGTGATTTGCTGACTGCGTAAAACTTTTTACACTGACAAACTAAGGTGTATATCAAAATTAAACTAAAACATTTAAGGTTTCGTTTACCTTTATGCTTCTTGTATCGGGTTTTACACTGAAGGCAAGATTGCTTCCCATCTTTCCTTTCATACTCATAGCAAAGCCGACAAACAGGAAAAGCACAAGCATCACATGCAATGAATGGTTCACCATCAACCGTCTTCCCAATATTTTCCCCACAAATCTTGCATACTTGATCACCCAATGTTGTCATTGGCTTTCCCTAAGTAATTAGAAATGACATTAAAAAAACTTCGCAAAGAGATCAAATAGTACAATTCAAATCATTCATCAATAACTACACCTTAATAGCATAGCAACATCAAACATTTGCAAGAAATCAAAATCATCAAATAAAATAAAAAGATTCTTGCTTTACTAATAATTACTCACCCCAGCTTCCCCTTCTGGCTCCATCATGGTGATGAACTCTACTTAAACTTTTGATACACTCCCACTTCAGAAACAGCTCCCTATTCTCTGTATAATTTGAAGCCATATCAATCCAATATAAGAAGAAGAAAAAAACACTTTCATCATCAAAGACAATAAAAATAATCTAAAAAAAAAAAAGTTTCTTAATATCATCGCATTATAATTAATTTAGAAACAATAGTCATTGATAAGGTCTTAACATTGATAATATAAGTGTATGTTTGGTACACTGTATTTAGAATGCAGCTTTGTAGAATGCTCACCGTCATTCTGACATATCCACCGCGATTTCAAACATACAAAAAAAAAGAGTCATTTCTCATTTTTCTTCACGGTGACCGAAACACGATGGTTCACAGAACATATCTACAGTGATACCAACCATGCATTTAAAAATAGACCCATTTTTTCGTTCTTTTTTCACAGCAACCAAAAAAAATTGCACGTGCAAACACAACTTTACCTTAAAAAAAACAACCTTTTTCAGAAGTTTTCCTTGAAAGTTGAAAACAAACAGATTACTCAAAATCTAAAAAAAAAAAAAAAAAAAAACCCAGATGGGTTTTTGAGTTGTTGAGTAATGAAACCAAATAAACACAATAAAAATCTAAACTTTACACCTCCCAGAAGGAAATAGATAAAGAAAGTGACTCACCCGAGGAACAACACAGTAATGATGATGATGATGTTTATGTGTGAGTGTGTGAATGAATAATGAGAGAGAGAGAGAAGAAGAAGCTTTGTGAAGAAGGAAGAGACAAATGTCACTCATCCGGAGTTCACAACTGACAGGTTTCAGGTACACATAGAGAGACACACTTGTGTTGAAACGGCTTTGTTGTGTTGTGAATGTGTAACGCACACACATCACACATAAAACTTTTTTATTTATTTATCCCCAACATTTATTCTCCAAAATCTTACATTAATTATTAAAAAATAAAACTATATATATTTCTGACTTTTCTGACAAAAAATAAATAAATAAATAATGCTTATTTCATATATTTCTTATATTTTGTTCGATTTGGTTCATCAGTTTGAAAATACAATTAAAAATTATTTTTCACATATATTCAGATATTACATGAAACTTTATATTTTATATTTTGTTTTTTATGTTCTTAGTTTTTCAAACAACTTCGTAGAACTAAAAGCACGTTGAATCGAATGGATATCTCTACAAAGGGATATTTTGTAGGTTCTATTAACACGTCATTTTGAAGCACTCGCTCATTTTTTAACTTTAATCGTGAACTCTAAAGAACTAATAATATTAGATGAGATGAATAATTGAATAAACGGTATTGTGAAAAGAAGACCAAAGTGATGAAAATGTGAGTTAAAACTATGAGAGACAAATTGTGTGTAAAAATAAGAGCAAAGAGACAAATTTGTGAGAAAAGATTGAGTGTAGTTTATTACTCGATCAATCATTTATTTTTAGTTATTTATGTAAGTGTAAAAAAAAAAAAAAAAAGTAGCACTGTCATCTTAATTTTACTTTTTGGCTTTCATAACGGTTTCCAACCTACCAAAGATGGGTGACTAATCCGACTTATGTGTAGAGGCATGCGCATTGGTCAAACGTTGTTTTCCTGAAAATCGAACCTGATATTCTCTGGGTGCGTTCTTGGAGGAACTTCTTGCCCTTTGAAAGGAACTAATATTTAAACAATTAATAAAGATAGAAATTTCAAAATTTGAAGTTAAGATAACGTCCGTAGTAAAGTCAAGTGCTGCAGTGCCAAAGAGGTGTTGTACACTTGTGTTGTACTTTGGAATACTTGTGTTGTTGTGTTCGATTAAACCAGTAAAACATACCCTCCCAGGTTGCTTTTCGTTACTTCTTCTGTCTTATACTTCCTCCGATCCTATTTATAAGAAACAATTTTATTTTTATTCATTAAATAATTGATGTATTCGGTCTATTTTTAGACTAAATACATCAATTATTTAATGAATCTAAAAAGTCAATTTTTTTCTTATAAATAGGACTGGAGGGAGTACTATGTAACTTGTATGATGTATTTTGGAATCCCCTAAAAAAAATACTCACTTTGTCTAATTTTAGTAGTCGTTTTAAAATTGTACGCAATTTTTAAAGAAATGATTAGTTGATTTTAATGGTAAAATTAATATTATTTATTAAAATACCTTTTATAGTGGAGTGGAATTCATCAAATTAAGATATATATAGTAAAAATAATGATAAATGTTGCATTGATATTCTAAAGTGACAGTTCTTTTGAGATATGAAAAAAATAATATTAAAATGACAATCAAAACGAGACAATGGAGTGACTATTTTAAAATATGCATAGGTAAGTAATCAACTTTCTAAATATAAAAATACTCCCTCCTTTTTTAAATACTCCCTTCGGTCCTTATTATAAGAAACAATTAACTTTTTTGGTTCATTGTATAAGTGATGTATATAGTCTATATTTACAATAAGATACATTAATTATTCTATGAACCTAAAAAGTCAACTTTTTCTTATAATAAGGACCGGAGGGAGTATAAACAAATTTGACTTTTTTGATTCATTCAATTAATGATGTATGTGGTCCATAATATGAACCACATATATCATTAATTGAATGAATTTAAGAAGTCAAATTTATTTATATTTAAAAACGGAGGAAGCAGTTATTTTCAATACAAAATTTACTTATGTGGTTTCATTAACTATGGTCCAAAACCATTAGTCAGTATTACTCATTTAATATAAGAATAATTCTTAGTTATCTTAGGAGTTAGGATGACTCGTTTAATATAGCAAGAATTCTTACTACGACTCATTCAAAATTTGATTTTATTATTAAACAAATTAATAGAAAAATGGGACATTATAAATTGGATGATTGGAACCGTTGATGGGATAAGAATTTAGTCGAGGTTGGACTAAATGTCATCAATTGTGATTTCAATCGATTTGGCCACCAACCACCATGTCCATATTCATACTCCCTCCGTTTCAAAATATAAGTAAAATTTATTTTTTAGATTCATTCATTCAAAGATGTATGTGGTTCATATTCTGAACCACATACATCATTAAATAAATAAACCTAAAAAGTGAATTTTACTTATATTTTGAAATGGATGGAGTATTTCTTCTATCATATTTTCCTCGGAAAACATTGCACCAGAGAGATTGCTCCCCGCTTCTTAATTTCCATTCTATCTTTAATAAACAAACTTCATTCATTTCCTCGAGTCTTATCTCATAACAATTCTGAGCCCTCTCAGCTAGGCTTTTTACCACCGTACAATTTATCTCATAACAATTTTGAGCCCTCCCAACTAGGCTTTTTACCACTGTACAATTATTATTAAAAAAAATATATACCAACCTACCACTCTTTCAAGATTATGTACACTACTACCATTTTTTTTTTATGACTTGACAAGCCTTCTACTAAATGTATGACGACTTAAACTACGATGCATGATCTCTTTAGATCTCCTACCGTATGAGACTTTCCAAACACGGGAAATACAACTTTTGGTCTCTTAAAAAAATGTCGTATCTTGAAAATGAAAAGATAAATAGTTCTACTTAGTATCCATCTTGTTTGATTCAAGGAAGAAGGGTTTGTAACACTTCAATGTTTAGTAGGAATCCTTAGGTTGATAATCTAACTCCAAGTTTATATGTTAGTCTACTATCTCAAATATATGCCACCTTACCCTAAGCCACGTTACAACCCTGAAAGACCTCAAAGTGTGTATATAGTATGATCTTGATTGTCTGTTTAGAATTGTTTCAAATTTACAATAAGGTACATTCATGTGACGATTGGATTGGGCAAATGTTGTGACCAACCCTACTAGCTTTAGGAGATACATACACGTATCCTTTAGGAGATAGATACATGTATCATAGAAAAGAGTGTGGTTGAGAGTATGAGCTATCTTCTCTAAGCATGTCCCGTTTGGATGGAAATTGGTAAGTAAGTAAGTATGTAAATAGGTCAAGATGACGATCTGAGCAAACTCTTGAGAAAGGTATGTTTTTCTGAAGAAAAAATGCAAAGAATAAAATTTATTTTCTTTCGTTACCTGAGGACAGGCAACAATTTAAGTTTGGCATTGTGATGACAAGTAATCTTACGTTATTCTTTGCATGTTTTTCAGTCATTTTCAGTATGCTTTTCATCCATAATAGTGGAGTATTAGAGCAATTGCTTATGATTTCGGGACATTTGTAATGTTTTCTATATTTTAGTCATATAATTATACTTTTCCCAAAACATAACAATTCTAAGGTGTTTTGATGTAATTCACAAATAAATCATGCAACTCGATAAAGCAAGACATCTGAAGACTTGCGAAGACGTTGGGAAGAGCATGATTGAAGATTCAAGAGGCCTCATAAGACTTTACAAATGGATGAATTTTGTTTTCAAGTCCTAACACATTTTATATGGAAGCAAAAACCCACTGGGGCGCACGTGGACCATGCGCCCAAGCATGCCCATGCACCCCAAGTCTGGAAAGATTAATACTTGAGCTTCTCAAGTGTGGCAAATGTGAGTAAAAACTGCTTTTTGCTACTTTGAAGTGGAAAAAGCCCAATTATTAAGCCGAACTCATATTGGGTAATTTTCACACTCATTGTGTCTCCTAGCATAACCTTAGGAGGAAGGTGGCTCAGAGGAAAGTCATATGCTTGAGAAACAGTTTGTTCAAAGGTTTTACTTGAAGAAGACCTTGACAAACCATGACAAACATGCTTGAGAACCAATTTATGTAAAGGTTCGACGCCGACGATCCTAGAAAGGTACAAGGATAAATCATGACACCATACGAGACTTCGAAGCCACCGAGAAACGTAAGATAACGCTACCAAAGACCAAGTTAGCGAAAGGCACCTAAGGAACTTCAGTGAAGAAAGAACCATATCGGTGAGAAAACGGAAAAACCCAATGAGAAAGCTCAGTAGATGATGAATCAAATTAAATGAGTTGCGAAAAGCTCCTAGAATCGAGAAAAATGCCTGAAACCACAACGCCGGAGAGCCATCGATATAATGATTTTGTTACCGAAAATATACGATTATAGAGAAAGAAGATATCATTTTTGCTAAAAAAATCTCAGATTTCGTAGATACTCTAAATATACCATACCATCTTGTGTTGATATAAATAAGTGAACAATTGAATATTTTAACTTCAACTTCTACATATATTACAATACATTATCTCTATTGACAAGAAGAAATCAACTCCTTATAACACCACTAGTTTAAGTAGTGATTTTTTTTTTTTAAGCACGCTAAAATAAAATAGTTGAAAAATTGAAAATAAGACAAGGGTATTTTCGTTAATCCCTTACTTGTATGTATAACCAGCAGAAAAATCTAATTTTTTTGGTAGAATCGAAGAGAGGAATGAAAAAATGAACACCATTTAATCGTGTTCTTTCCCAATCAATTCACAAACCCTAGTTCCCAAAATCTGATCGTAGCTCCTTCTTCTTCTTCTTCTTCATTCAGCATGACATCGTTGGGATCTCTGAAATCAACGATATTCGACAGAGAAGAGAGAAAACAGTGCGTTCCGTTCCTTTTCATTCACCCCTTCTTCATTCTTCGTTAAAACCTAACTTTTTTCTCATTCTAATTCTTATTGCAGGCAGTATCAAGCACATATTCTTGGCCTCAATGCATATGATCGCCACAAAAAGTTTATCAATGATTACGGTGAATATCATTTACCTCTTTCTTTTCAAATGCAAAATGTGCTTTAGATTGTTTTTGAACCGATTTCATTGGTTACTGTAATCTCAGAAAGAAAGAAAAAAATGCTTAATTGTTTCAGACATGTTTCAAATGATGTCATTCTAACTGTTTTTTCGGATGCCATTTTTTATTTTTTATTTTTTCATTGTTTGGGAATGGACAATAAGGATTAATCAAATTTTGAGCTATTGATTTGGTTAGTCTTAATGTCCTAAAGTAAATGGATGATGAACAGTCTTCTCCATTAAGGAAAAGGAAGGAGGCTACAGTCATCCGGAAATTCAAACAACCCCTTGCTATTAAACATGCATGTGATTTTTTTTATTTTTTTATTTATTTTTTATTTTTTTTATCTAGTTCCACCAATTCAAGAACAAAAAGATTGGTTAATAATAGATACAATTTGGTAATGGGTTTGTGATGGGATGCTTAAATTACTTTCCTTGGGCTTGGTATTTTGTTTTTCATTTTTTGTGATCTGTCAGAAGTCTGATGGAGAGATAATATACTGAGATTTGATTCAAATGGCCTTCAGGATTTGGTTGTCCACATTGAAAAAGGACTTTTATTGTTCATGCCGTTGTCATTCATGTCTTGTTTTGACCGAAGTTTTTATCATATTGTAGTTGATTGCAATAATGCTCAGTTAAAAATGCTTCAAGTTCCTTTTACCATCTTGGTACTGTTAGAAAATATCTCAGAATCAGATTTCCATGATATTTCAGCTTACTGTGAATTTCGTTTAGCTGTACTATTATATTCAACCGATCAATTCTTCTAAGATTAATTTATCGTGCCTACAGTTACTTTCTATGGGAAAGAAGAAAAACCTTCAACCTTAAAGTTGCCCATTAAAACAGATAAAGACACGCTAAGAGAGGGATATAGGTAAGCTTGTTATCTCGCCGTATTGTAGGATAACCCTGGTGCCAATTTCATGCACTATATTCCTTAATTTTGTCTTATTTTTCCTCTTTTGTAACACAAAACTTATCATATGTAAGATAAGCATGTCATAATTTTCTTTTATATTTTAATTATCATCCTCACTTTCCATTTTCATTATTGATACCATTAGCCATCTCTTGTAGCCTGTTGGGTTTTCCTTTGGTATATAGTACAATTTCATGCATTCTGCAAACTTTGTATGAGACGTTTGACCTTGCTATAAGAGAAAAATCGGGATCTTTTGAGTATTTTATTTGGCACACTTGTGAATATAGCTTTGCGTAGAAATAGAAAAACACGCTTATGTGTGTGTGTGTGTGTAAGAAAGAAAGAAAGAAAAAAAAAACCAGAACCCCATGGCATGACTATTGAAATCACGAATATGAGTAAATTGTCCACCCTACTCAGGATCCCTTTGGAGCTTCCATATGAATATCTTTTATTATTGGAAAAATACTTTGCCTTTCTTCCTTGCCATCTTTTCTATCAACTTGTCTGTTTCTGTGTCAGAATTTTAATGTTGTTTATCCAAACGTTTTGCAAGATTTATACGTTCAGAGGAAGATGATATGGATCCATCATGGGAGCAAAGGCTGGTGAAGCGTTATTATGCTAAGCTTTTTAAGGAGTATCCTTTGCACAATTCATTTTTTTACTAAAAATATTTATATCGAGGAGTATTGATTTCTTTATTCCTTTGTTAGTGTTACCAGTATTTTTAGTTCCTAGAAATTGGGCAAACGTTGATTTTGGTGTTATAAACAATTTATTCATTTAATCCATGTTTTTAACAAAAATAGTGTTTATAGCCTATTATTAGGAGATTTAAAACACAACTTTTGTATTTTTTTCAGGACTGAAGACACTATCTGGTTAAAGGCACAAACTAAAAATTTATAATTTTTTATAGTGATCAGAATCAACATTTGCCTAATTTTGATCATTGGGACCAAAAATATCACCCTGTTTTTATACTTATGTGATATTGGCATTGGGTTTTTATTATAGATTTGGTTTAATTAGTTGGAGGAGTCCACATGTAAGAGCTAATGCATTGCAACGCAAATTTAGAAAGCTCTGTTTACTAGATTTTGCTTTCCATTCACTGAATTTGTTCGTACATAAAATATTTTATCTAAAATGGCTTATATGAAAGGTCAGAAAGGATATATAAAGTTGTCATTGAAATTGCTTTTGATACACAAATATAGGGGATGTATTCTAATTATACTCTATCAAAATTTAGTATTACTTATTTTCTGGTTGCCTTAAATCCTTTTAAGATACTGTCTTGCTGACATGTCGCAGTACAAGAGTGGTAAGGTAGTCACTCGTTGCATTTAGAATTTTTTTTTTTGGTCGTTAGCTAAATATTGCACCTTTAAGTAATTTTGAACCTTGTGATTTTTCAATTTCCCCATACCTTTTTTTTTTTTTTTTGTAGTCTGAGATCTCATTTTATGCAGATTATATCTTTCACGGTTTTATGCTGATAAATTGCTTAATTTTGTAGATTGGTCTCAGATGGAGAACAGAGAAGGAAGTCATGTCTGGCAAGGGTATTGGTTATTCTTTCACTGACTAGTTTTGCTTAATTATGACTCGCTTGCCTCCATTCCATGTTTAACTAGAACTATTTCATAAAACAAATGCTTTTTAGATTTGTTCTCTCTGTAGTCTAAATTAAACTGTTACGCAAAGAAGTTCATCCATTAAACTCATAGTTAACATCTGTTTTAGTAAAATTTATGTTGAGTTGACCTATTTTTCATATGCAAATAGAATTTAACGGAAAGAACTTCTTAATATCATCCATCCACATGAATCCCATGGTTTACATCTATTTCCTTGTCATTTCCTATGAGGGTCACCCAAGATACTTAAGTGTTGAACTTGTACAAATTATTCCAATTCCAATTTTTAATTTTCTTCATAAACATTGTCTACAGACAATTTAAAACTTAACTCTGGAGGGACATATAGACTTTTGCTGTAGATCATGCTTGCACAAGCTAGAATCCTATATTTTTCATTGACCTGTCCTATTCTAACTGCATAGTTGCAGAGGTAGTGCGAGCTGTCTTTAATTTGTTATATGATTTAGAATCCTATTCAATTGTAAAGTTAACGTATCACATAATTTTGCAGGCCAATTTTTATGCGGTAACAAGCATTGCAATGAGAAAGATGGATTAGCAAGCTATGAGGTAAGGTATTCTTTTCATTACCATTAATTTATCTATTTGACTAGTCTGGTGGAGAGGGAGATGGATTGAAGATAACCCAATCAAAAGGGAAGGTGAAGAATGTAGCAAACATTAGGAAAAACCACTAGGAAGAACCCTTATTATTTCTGAAGATCAGGCTTTAGATATAATGTAAACTACAGTGGTTAATCCATGAAGCTGTCCCTATTTAGTGGGTAAGGGCATCATTGTTGTTTTCCCTGTTTTTTGAATGCATTATGTTATTTATTAGGAAACATATGTTTACGTCTCTGTCTATAGTTCCAGTTTGTCATGTAAATTCATAATTAGATAAAAATGATCTTTGCTACAATATTTATTGATTTAGTTTGTGATATAGTTCATGCACGATATTCAGCATATATGCTTCTCTTTTTTCTCTCTCTCAAACACTACTCTTGATTGATCATTCTATGACTAACTTCAGCTCTACTTGAGGGCCAAGGATTCATAATTTGTATATATGTCGTTACATGTTTCCACTTTATTTGCTTCACGTTACAGGTGAACTTTTGTTACTTTGAAGCTGGAGAGAACAAACAAGCTCTAGTTAAATTGGTAGCATGTGAGAGGTGAGTTAGTATGAAACATTACCGGTTTTGTTGCCCATGTCATTGTTTTCTTATGAATCCATATCCTCTAGTAAAGTGACTAATATCAATTATCAATCATTTGATGATGAAATTAAGCATTGGTATCATAAATGTGTATAACAAATTATGGGTTATTCAAATATCAATCCTTCTCTTCTATACTGAATTTCTTTGTTTACATTCTACAATTTTCCTGCTGGATACTGGTTCCCCGTCATATTTGTCAAATGCTTGGTCCTCTTTTGGTTATTGTATATAACACGACTTGTTTATATGAAATTGGAACACATTTAAGGTCATGACTTGGGAAACATCAGTATCTGCTGGACTTTGGAAATGTATTATTCTTAAAACATTTCTGCTGTAAGATTCCATAAAAAAATGAATCTCTCGTTGGCTTCTTAAATTACCTTCAATCAAAATTAAAAATATGATAATGCAAGTCCATGGGATCGGATCTAGAAATAGTGTAAGATTTCCTGTATTAGTTGAATTAAATTGGTTTTGAAACTCGCTGACGTAGGTACCTCAAGAATATTACAAGTTGTTTTGTTATCTTATCATTATTTATTGAAAAACAAACCATTTCCATATACTGTTGTTGTAATTTGACACCATTAATTTGTTTCTATAACAATACCTGAAGAAGTAATTTTACCTGGGCAGTTGACATATCACTCCCAAACTTGAGGCTGATTCTTTTGAAAGTGATTCTTTCAGTAATAATTGTCTTCGATTTGATTTATAATAAACTGCCAATATGCTTATTTAGGAGAATCCTTTTTAAAAAGTTGAGGTTATTCATCTCTTTGATTGAGAGTGTCTCCTTTCAAGTCATTATCGAGGGTTTTACATGTTTTCAGTTTTTCAATAATTTAAGGTTGTCTGGTAGTAAATCAAATTTCTGTTCTATTTATTTATTGGTTATTTTTCAATAGATGTGCAGGGAAACTTAACTACAAGAGGCAGAAAGAGAAGGAGCAATTAGAAAAAAGACAACAAAAGCATGATAGAAGAAAGAGGTGAGAATCGAGAACATTGCTGCCCCCAACCCCTTCTTTCACTTATTGAATGAAAATACATAAATTGAATCCTTTCAATTGTAGGAGCCGTTCAAAGAGTGATGATGATGATCTAGATGAGAGCCAAGAAAGTGAAGAGAGAAGACGAAAAGGTTCGGAGTTGTCACATTTTTATGGCTATTTTACATCAGGATATGAAAAACTCTATTTTTGGTTCATCATTTCTTTTTGTTGCAGGAAACTCATTGTTTTGCAATTGATTTTTTTTTTTCCTTCATGAAAATATATATGCAAAGCATTAATAATAACACATCAATTTTTGCGCTTGATGAAGTAATTAATCCATTCAACGCAGTGTATGCCGTTTCTTTTAGCAAGAAGTAGGAAGGCCTAGATTTAGAATGACCAGTGCTTGTTTTCTTCGTGAAATTATTTGTTGTTGTGATTGACTTTGGCATATGAGGTTGTTGTCTCTTCTAGTTTTGCAACTATATTGGTTTTATTGGCTTTATCTTTTGTTGCTGTATTTGCATCTTTTGTAATGCTTTGCCAAACTTCCATGGTTATTTTTGTTGTCACTTACAATATTGTCTAATGGGAAGCGAGTTTGGTTAGAAAAGTAAAATCTTTCCTATTATGACGTGAAACGGTGTCTACCAATACAGGAAAGCACATTTTGCCTGCTCGGCTTGCTTTTTAATAGTTAACTTAAATGTTTGGAAATCCTTTTTCTACTCTGAAAATTTTGTTCTGACATTTGCTGCTATGAGCTTAAACTTTATTTAACATGTATTTTCAGGAAAGAGGGCGTTGGTGTCATCCAGTGATCATAAAATTGACGAGGATGATGATAACATAGACGAGTTTCTCGAGGGGATGTTTCCCTGATTTTTTACTCTGATTCATTGCTATATCTGAAAAGTATATCTTGAGACCAAAGCTGGGAAAGATGGAAAAAGGTTAGACAGTGCTGGGAGCAAGTGGGTACTGCAGGTGGATGCCTATAATATAGGAATATGGTGAGACCATTGATGCTTGAGACAAAACTCTGTTTAGCCTATGGAGTCCTTCGAAATTGTGCACACTATAATTGCTTAACATATGCTGGATGCTTAGGAGCTTGTATTCTGTACAGTTTACTATATATTATATTTATATCTCCTTGTAATCGCAGTTATAAATATGCGAAGTAGAAGGATCTGTTCCATGTTCTGGGCTTTGTTTTAAAATTATCCATTTATTGAGCTTTAATAAAATATGGTGAAAAATGACCATTCATCAAATGTTTGATGCCGGGGTTTGTTGTTTCTTGTACCCTCTTTGAGGGTATTTTTTTGTAGTTTCAACTTTTGAAATGATTTACATACACGTAGTTTGGACATTCCCAAGTTGTGTTCAAAGTCACTTTGTCACAAAATTGCAAGTTAAAATCAATTCAAAATCATGATTGCAATGACTGGCGATTGCAGTTGATTAGAAGAGAAGTCTACCACGTACTGTTTTAACTTTTAATTCCTTTCCTTCATTCTATGCTTGTTTGTTGGCTTGTCGCTGAACTACATGACCATACTACTAGTACTGTACTATTAATAACTTTTTTGAATGCCAAGATAACTCTTAAGAAATGTGCCATCGTTCCACCAAATTCTTATTTTGATCATTCTTTTGGTGCCATTTGTAATAATACATCAGTGACTTTGAAGGGTACGGGTTATCATAGTAATGAATGATGCATCCCCTTGGTGGCCACATTGACAATAGCCACGTATAAACTTTCTTTGCTACTCCATTCGGTCACTATTATAAGCAAAAATTTACTTTTTAAATTCATTCAATAAATGATGTATTTAGTCTACATATAAACTACATACATCATTTATTGAATGAACCTAAAAAGGTCAATATTTATTTATAATAGTGACCGTAGGGAGTATTACGGGTGATTTTTCAGCAACTTGTTAGATTTGTGGCGTCAAGACAAAACCTTTAAATAGATTAAATTTATATTGCCACATCATCTTGAATCCTATAGTCTAATTAATAATAAGGTCCATATCAATATCCATATGATGCTTTAGTTTCCAATTCAACCAATATGAACAAAAGTGTGACCAGTATCACAAGAAGTCATGGCTTGAGACAAGAAATTGAAGAATAAGTTTGACCTTATTTTTTGATTAAAAAAACTCTAACTTAACATGTTAATAAGGTCAGATTAGGTTTACAAAGATCTTTATTAAGTGTAGTAGTTAACATTTCTAGCTAAAGACTCAGCTTTTAGAATACATCAGACATGTTAAACGAAAGTCTTATTAAACTCAACTTACTTCCACATCTTGCCATAGCCTCTAGTGTAGTCTCCCACCCGTCAAACTCAATATTGCATTATAACATTAGAGCAATTTTTCAACATACACTCTTTTAGACATATTTCTAATTATGACGCCATTTTGAGCAATCTATTGTTACACGAAGTTCAACATGCATCATTTATATGTAAGAATTTAATGAAATGATGTCTTAATAGATAACTCCAAATGCAATGTAAAACTTATACTTTTTTAGAAAATTAATCACAAGTGACAACCATCCTTTTGGCACCATTAAAAAAAATCCTTTTGGCAGCTAAACCCCACTTCTAATAACAAAATTCTTAGTTTACTTTTTCACTATAACATAACTTTCTTAATATTTAGATTAGATTAGATTAGAAGCATGACACAACACAAGTGACATTAACTTAGTGCTAATAGATTAAACATAGTTGTCGTTTCTTATTTAACTCAATTTTTAAAACAAAAAGATGGTTAAACGAAATAAGCAAGTATATTAATTAATGATAACGGCGTAAAACTTACATCTAAGACAACACATTAAAAATAAAAAATGAATTTTAAAATATCATTATTTATTTATTGTTATCCATGTGATGCATTCGTCATATTCCATATATATTTTATGTTGTACTAGGAAACACAAGGATAAGGATTGACAAACTTGTTAAACAATGTTTCTGTTGAGGTCACATTCTAAAGTAAAGTAAAGTAAAGAAAATGAGATAAGAGGGACCATTTTTGTCAACACATCATTGTTCTTACATTACACTCAATTAAATTAGGTAATTAAGGTTACATATTTTATTTTGGTTTTCTCCGACAAGGACAAAGACCTTTGCGTGAAGTAGAAAATAATAAAATATATTTCTTGCATTTTCATTTTCTCAAAACAAAACAAAACCAACCAACTAAGATTATTCATACAAGCAAGTGTGGATGAAAAACAAATAATACGAGAGAAGAAAATATTGCAAACAAAATACATACATAATGTAAAACCAAGAGAAATTAGAACATGAGGTTAATCAAAGATCATGAGGTTTTTTTTTTTTTGACAATCAAAGATCATGAGGTTGAATTCAGCTATAATAATATAACAATATTGAATCTTTTAACGAGAATTTTATCATCTATTATGATCATATATACTAAGCTAAAAGAATTAGTCTTTGTTGTAGCACACAAAAACACTCTATTTGAAGAAAAAAAATACATAATATAAGACTATAAGACTGATTGTACCTAATTTAATTGACAATATTATGTATTTTTTTTAAAGCTGATTGTTCTATTAGAAATTAGAAATTTAATTAAAGTTTATATTGTTAGGTCTAGCACCTTTAAGATGCAGTTGTTTGTGCATTTCAATAAAAAAATGTTATTTGGACAACAATTTAGTTCTTCAACAGCGTATTTATATACTGTATAGATACAATTTCATTTTTATATATATATATTTTTTATCTTTTCTTGAATCAAATCAACAATTATAAATAATATTTTTTTATATAGTTGTCAAATAAATTGTAAATTTTGATTGTTCAAATATTATTTCTCTTAGCTAAAACCAACCTTTTGAAAAATGATTTAAAATGCTCATTCATATATCACTTAAATTAATACTCATTTCCTAATTTTTATAAAAAAATTAAAAATCTAAGTTTTTATTAAATAAAATAATATAATTTGTTTTTTGATTCCTTGTTATTCTTATATTCTCTTCAATTCAAATTCAATGTAATGATGCTTCATTGTCTCTGCTAATAATAACATAGAAAGAGAGAGAGAGAGAGAGAGAGAAATAGTCTGACCTCAATGCAACTCAGCTTCTGAAAACCAAACCTTCCAATAGTAAGTTCTTCTAAAGTTTCTAACTTTATGCTTTTAAATCACCAAATCTATAGTTTTGATTCAAATTTGACCACAATTTTGTAAATGGTGTTTCTCTGTTTGCATGTTTTTGTTTTCCTTTATGAAAAAATGAGAATTTTCTGTTAAGTATGTATATTTGGTTTGCATCAAAGTGATAGAAAAATAAAATTTGAGTTTTGAGTTTTCATTCAAGTAAATGAAAAAGGGCTGTGTAGTAATCACTTTGTTTTCATACTTTGGTATTCAATTTCTAAGCTTAAGAACACAGAGCTTGATCAAGCTCAAGCTATGAAGCACGGACACTTCTTATATTAGCCGACAAGTGTCCGACACCGACACATATAATTACACTCAATTATGTGATTTTCTCAAATTATTAGCAGTGTCGGCGTGTCCGTGTCGTGTCTGTATTCGTGCTTCACAGAGCTCAAGTGTTTTTGAGCTTATCTGAGTAAGGGTAAATGTTCAAACAATTATTTATTTTTATTTATTTTTAATATAATTTGATTATGTTTCTTGTGATTTGGAATTTGTTGTATCTTTGTTTGGTTCAAAGGAAAAAGCTGTGAAAGGATGCCAGGGAAACCAGAAACTGATGATTGGAGAATAGAGCATAGTGAGCAGGTTCAGTTGCCATCTTCCATTTACTCTCATCATCAGCCTTGGTGGCTTGAAAATGGCTCCAAACCATCTTCAGCTGATCAGCTAAATGGTTCAATCATGAATGATGTCACACATTCAGAGCCTTTGGTTTCTCCTTCACTTTCTTTAACTGATAACTCAGGTGTCTGTATTTTTATGCCTCTTCAAACTTTTTCTTGTTTATAAATCATAATGTATTTTTGTTATTACTTCCTTTTGCACACACATCTTTTTTAATTCTAACTATTTGCATCAGCCAGCATGCTTGTGTAAGCTGTAGTAATTTATCTGTTTTGATCTATGAAGCACGGACACCGAACACCGACACAAATAATAATTTGAGAAAATGATATAATTTAGAGTAATCATAGGTGTCGTGTCTGTGTCGGTGTCGGACACTGACGCGTGTCCGGTGTCGGACACGCCTAATCCTAGGAGTATCAGTACTTCATAGGTTTTGATAGATTACGTTGACATAATTTTAGGCCATTTGCATTTTGGTATCTAGATTTGTCATTTGTCAAACCAATTGGACTTTTTCATCTTAATGAACATATAACATTAAGCATTTTACCCCCTTATTTACTATGATTGTTTATAATCAATGGAAGCTTATAGATGACACAAGTAACTTTTCGAAGGAAATTTCCCTCTAAATGATATTCTAGTTGTGTTCAAAGTGAGAGAATTGTGTCTTCAATGATGAATTTTGAATGATAGATTGAGAATTCACAATCACAAACTTAATGTGTCTCTTTACATGTATTGTCATTGTATATGCATTTAATATTCATGAAAAAAATGTCTTATTGGTCTCAGGCGGGGACGTTGCCAAGGAGCACCGAAACATCAAACACACCCTGTCCTCAACCACAGCTAGCATGGACAAACACCTTTATCCAAATTCGCAGAGGGAACTTGTTGGTCATTCGATTGTAAGACCTTTAACATTACATTTTTCCAAGATATGTACACATCATGGTGAACTTTTGTCATATCTGGTTACAGGTTTTAACATCTCCTTATTCAAACGCACAATTCGGTCAAATCTTGAATGCGTATGGACAACAAGCTATGGTATGCTATTAAAATATTGCTATGTCGATGTGATTGAAAATCAAACTTACTTGATTTAGTCTCTTTTTTAATCTATAGACCGGAACTTACCTTCTTTTCATTCATTGGAAAGATAATTTGTTTACTTCTTGTGTTTGGTGTCTAGGATAGATATTGTGTGCATCTATATCTGCGCATGATAGGCTTATTCACAACATAAAATACAATCAGCTTATTCATCTATTCCTTGCAAGGATATGGCATATTAATATTTATAATTATTACAAATACTCTCAGCAAATATGTTTGTTTGAAAAAAAACTTACAAATATGTTGTAATGATAAAATAGTTCATAAAGTGAATATGTGTGTAATCTATGAAGCCCAGATGCTTCAGAAATAGAAGATTATCGGTGTCCGGCACATATTCAATACTGATGCACATCTGATACTATCCGTTACATACCGAAAAAATATCCGATAAAAAATTACATTACTTTTAAAGATACTTTCATCGATATTTCTCAGATAATTTTTTTGTACTTCTTACTAACTAAAGAAACAATTGTCATCTAGATATGAATCATGATACATGTTTGATATGTCTTACTAACTAAAAACAAACAATTGTATGTTTTTTCTGACCGATTCATAGTATAAGAATATGTGCTGATATAGGTAGGTAGAAATTATGTAGCTATGCGTACTTGTTATGATTACAGTTTTAAAAAAATTGTAATCATCATATATTGACTACTGATAGTATTTGTTTATTAGTAACTTGAGCAATAAATAATGTGAATGTCTCTGTACAATCATTATGTATCTGTACTCTACTATGCACCTGGGTTTCTTAGTGTGTAATATGAATTCTTATTTTGGTAATAAAAAAATATTATGTATTGATTGATTGCATGTTCTTAATTGTGTGTAGATTAATGTTCATAGTAATATTTGTAGTTAGTTTTTTCGGACTATAATTTATATATATTTATGTATATTTTTTTGTTTTATGAACTAAACTATTGAGAATATACAACTAGTCACTCATTCAGTTTGAAGTAATTTGACCATGTTTGTACTTAGTTGTAACAATAAGCTTGAATGTATCTTTAGCTGTAAGCTTTGTCTCTCTTGTTTCCCTCATTACCTTGTTTCCCTCTCTGTGGACTTTCACATCTAAATTTAAATTATACCTCTCTTCCTTTTTTTGTCCAAGACGTTTTTTTATTTTTATGGGCCTATCAGTCTTTTAATGTTCTTAATAGTTAATACTGCTCTGTTGCTAATTTACTCGAGTCCTAACAGCTATTGGCATTATGCTAGATGAATCCTCAGCTATACCAAATGCATCATGCTAGAATGCTTTTGCCACTTAAAATGGAAGAGGAGCCTGTGTATGTCAATGCAAAGCAGTATCATGGTATTTTGAGACGAAGACAGTCGCGCGCTAAGGCTGAACTTGAAAAGAAAGTTATTAAAGTTAGAAAGGTATGACTGATATCTACAGCATCATCACTGATATGATGAAAAAATGGCTGTAAAGTTAAAATTCATTGTGTTTAATACTTGACTATCATATTTGTGCATCTGTTGGTATCCAAAACCTACTTCTCTAAAAGATTAAGCAGTTTGGAAAAGGCACCTCAGTCCTCAAGAGTTTATATTAAGAAATATGTAAAATATATCCCTTAGGAATGGTTTCTATATTTTATCGTTATTTGTTTTCTTATTTAATGAAGATTAGGACTCTAGTACTAGTATAAATATGTATTACTGCTTTTCCATTTGTGTAGAATTGATCATAATCACAGCTGTATCATTCATTTATAACAGCCATATCTTCATGAATCCCGTCACCAACATGCTTTGAGAAGGGCAAGGGGAAATGGCGGCCGTTTTCTCAATACAAAAAAGCCCGAACACAACGATTCTAATGCCGCTCTAGAAAAAGGCAACAATACTGGCACAACATCGGGTACCAACAATGAGAATCAAGGCTCATCTAATGTGTCGCAGCACATGCACAAAATGCAGGGTTTCAACATCGGTTACCATGATGGAAATGGCTTTACAGCACTATGTCATTCACAGGCAAATGGAAAACAGGAGGGTGACTTCTTTGGTAAAAAGAGGGAATCAAATGGTGCTATTAAATGACCCTCATACCGCACGAGGTAGATATTATAAACTTGATACTAGAAAATAGTAATTATTCTCGTCTGCTCCATTTTCTAACAACTAAATACTACTTAAAAGGGAAATAATATGAGATGGGGGAGTACATGACAGTAAGGTTTAGTTGAATATATTTCAATTCTTACACGTCTCACATGTATTGCAGGTGAAGATGAAGGGCTTTGCCTCATCCAACTCATGATGCTGTAATTCGAAGGCAACTCATTCTTGGCTAAATTAGATAGACTACAGTGGTGAAACCAGTGGCATGGTACACGTCATGCCTCGTTCAGTCTCCCCTTACTTGTGTTTCTCTTTACATTCCATTTGCAAAATGAGTGAGACAAATAAAAGAAAAATCACTTTGGTTTGTGAACTTTACAACAAGAATCACTTGTGTGTCATATACTCATATATACTCCTCAAAATCTTAAACCTTTGTTTTATCCTATTTATCCTTCCACACATTATCTTTGAATGGAAAGTTAGACTTTTGTTCCATAAATTGTTGACTTATTGTTATTCATGGCGTGTGCATCATCCCTGATGTAAGATTTTTACATGTCATAAAACTATTTACAAGTGAGTATAATAGGATCGTTTCCGCAGGGAGTTGCGTATATCTTAAGCAATTCAACATCATTTATCATATTAAGTGTTTGGGTATAAAAGTTTGTTTGTGTAAAACTATTTTAACTATTTGACATAAAAGTAAATCGAGTAGAGATAGGGCTATTTCGCTTGGGGTCAGAGACACTCAACCAAGCGTAACAACTGCAACCTCTCGATCAAATAACGGATTCTAGCTTTTTAAGTGATATTATCACAATCACTCAACAATACCATTCATGTTCAAATGATAGCGTTATTTCTAAGGGATTGTTTAAATGTCGATTTTCCAAACTATTTAAATGATCACAAAATCGATTGGATCATTTAATCGATGATTTCCCAATCTATTAATTGATCTAAAAGCATTAAGTTCTAGATTAAAAGTGATTATCAAAGATTAACATCTATGTATAGAATGAAAACTTAGATAGATTGTTATTCTACTCCTAGATTCAAAAGTATTTGTCAATATCATTTCAAATCTCAATAAAGCTTTAAATACAAGAATAATAACAATATTGAGTATACATTTGGAGAGCAAAAAGACATAGTTTTTTTGGAAAGTATACTTTCAAAATCACATCAAGATGCAATCAACTAAGTAAAGAAAAACAATATTATCTAATAGAGCAACCACTAACTAATATTACCATTCTTGATAAAAGTCACAAATAAGAGAATATGATAGAGAAAAGTAAAATGTAAATTATATATGAATAATGAGAATAAATTTACATCAAGAGTACACAAGACTTGTATTTGAGAAACTGTTTTAACTAACTAACTAACTAGTATAACTTTGGTAAAAAGAAAAGCTAATCAGTATAACTAACTGTTAGATCTAACAACTTGCTCCCCCTTACGATGTTATCTACTCGAGCAATCATTTCTCAAATAATAGAATAATGAGACCTTTATTCTATAATCAAATATTCAAAAAATATCCTACAAATATGTGTAAACAGATCGACGCAGCGTTGTACGGTGAAGTACGGTGAAGCTGTCAACATAGTTATAGTTTGGCTTGTTCTTGCAGTTGGTCCTGTGAAGAGAGTCATGAAGAAACAATTAACAGAATGCACTTGATTTATGTAGTATCAAATGAATGAATGTTCAAATATATCTAACTTTCTGATTTCTACACTATCTGATATAGGACAGAATAAACTATACTCATGAACTCATCTTTTCTAAAGAGAAAGACAAGAGTTAAGATAAAATGAAAGCAAATTACTTCTTTTTTAGCTATATATTTTCATATAATGTGCTTATTGTACTACATTTTGCATTTTCAAGATATGGTTTTCGAAAATTTCAAATCAGTCAAGTGACCAACTCTAATAAACTTGCATTCCATTGTTCATATTTTAGTGATGAAATGGGAAAGTACAAAAATAAATGTTCTATGCTGTTCCGCCCAAATCAATGCAAAAGAAAAGGGAGAGGATTGGATGGAATGGAATGCATTCTATCACGTCCCGATCTTTTCTGTTCTATTTGAAATGAATCAAATAATATAACCTTTTTATGATCCATTACATCTCTTTCAGCCAATCTAAACATAGTCTAAATAGAGAGGAAGAAATGCAAGGTGAAATAACACAAACCTCTGTCATAAAGAAGGAATGGAAACCATATGGAACTCTTTGAGGCAATTCTACAACTGCAACAGGATCTGCTGACATTGTTTTTGCATCTATGACATGTACGAACGATTTCCTGTGGTATTGTTGTTTAAACTCACTCTATTAGGGGAAAAAATCTAAAAAGAAACTAAAATTAAATCATTTCATAGTAAATATAGAGAATTTGGTACCTAGTATTCTCATCATGTACAAAAAAGATCAAGTATCCATCATCTTCATCGGAATCAGTTCCAGGGACGCGTGGGACATAAATAGGATCAGAGCAAAATGTTCCTTGTCCCAAGTCATAGATACCATGAACATTTCCTCCAATTTCAAGCTTTGTTTTGCCGAAATCAGGTTTGGCACTCAAATCAAATTTTACAATCCCAGTTGGAATGCTGTCTAATATGGTTCCATAAACATACTTCTGTTTCCTGATGAAATGATTATAGTAAAATACATGTTATGGACTTTTGGTAGACATGCATAAACATGTTATTATTCTGACTGTCTTAAAACATAATTAGAAAAGCGCATATCAGTGTTGTCGATCACAGATTGCGCAAAATAGGGTTAGTTTAATTTTCATTATGCAACAAAAATGCCATAGCACCTCTATTGCCACTATTTGATAACATTTTGTACTAAATAGTATATCACAAAAATAGCAACTTGCTCAAATTCCTCTACGCTATTCAACAATATTGAAATACGCACATAAGAAAAAAGAATATGACAATTAATATAGCAAATATCAAACTCACATCAGTATTATGCCTACCCTAATTTTCAACATGGAAAGTATAATCGTAATCTTACCTTCCGGTATATCTTTCATTCACCCTCGGAAAATCTACAGAAAATGCTGATAGTTTCTTTTGAGAAGCTTTACCGGTTTTCATGTTAAACCTCATTTCATACCTGGAAAGATTTCATTCAAATTATTCAATATGTGTAGACATAGAATAACATCTATCAAAATTTTGCTACATAAATTACAAATAAGAACAAGTCTTTTTACAATTGAGTTGAGAAACTTTCAAGTTTATCCTTGACATCCTCGCTGACCATATCCAAATCTAGATTATTCAGTCGGCACGTGATCAAAACAACTTGATCCTCCTCCTCCCAAGCATTAGCTAGTGAAAAAAAGTCATAGAAAAGGTTACAATTAACAAGTCAATCAGAATTAATGAATTTAAAGTACAAATAATACACTGCTCCTATTCTGTCTTGCATCAATCATCATATTATATAAGAGGAACTAAAAGCAAATAAACACACCATTATGGAATATGAAGCAATTTGGCAATTCAAACCATCTTATGAGCTTATCATCTTTAGCATATCGAGGTAGGACACCAAAACGAGCTTTCTTGGTTGAATCAAAAGAGAATATGAGTTTATTATTCTTCACCATTTCCTGAAAAATGGAATTCAATTCAAGATTCATTTGATTTCCATCAAGTGATATAATTAACAAATTAGTCTTTAGTCAGATTACATCAACAGAAAAACTTGACATACCTTTGGCCTAAAGTACACAGGAAGATCCATAAAAATTGCGTAATTTTCGGTTATGGCAAAGTCATGCACCATGATGGGATCTGATATTGTTATTGGAACAGGATCATACATATAACCATCTTTTGAAATTACTCTGTATGTGATATATGGTGGTGTTTGTGAATATCCAAATGTAAACATCTCCCCTGCACAAAAGATATTTATTTGCTCGAATGAGAACAAGTATGATGCACATACACCCCTAATAGTTTAAGAAAATGAAATTAATTGAATATGTGCCAATCTCAAAAATCAGACATGACATCAATCTGAGGTGCCGGAGCTACATATGAATTTTCCATTACATCAGTCAAGTTAATCACTTATGCGAAGATGATGGATTTACCAGTAAAAGGATCAACTTTTGGATGAGCGGTGAAATAATGGTCAAGTCTCTTTTCATAATCTAACATACCAAGTGTATGCAAATCACCATCTTCAAAAACTTTAATAGCATCTGCAAACTTCAAAACAACACTACTTGAGTTCTATAGCACATGTAGTAAATACACACTGCAAAATTTAGAATACATACTGAGTTCTATGTAATCCACGGCATTTCAGATATAATAGAAACGAAAAGTACTAACATGGTTTGTCTCGTTCTGAGAGCGCTAGAAGCTTCCCATTGTGATATACAAGACCTGTATTTGCTGAAATGGGACATACATTAAGAAACATTATGAAACACTATTTGATTGTACTGAAAAAAGTGCAGAATGTAAAAAAAAGTTCTAGGATTTTGAATTTGACAAAAAATTACCTAGTTGAACAAGTTACCTGTTCCAGTTCCATAAGAAACATCAAGTATTTTCAACTTTTCTCTCAACGTTTGTATGGTAACCATTAAAAGTCCAAGTAGACCCTTGACATCTCCAATCTGAAAAGGACATACAAGAAGTAATATCTTTAGTATATTCATCACTAAGCTTCTATATTTTTCACTTTCTTTTCATACCTTCATAAATTTACAGCCTCCAAAGTATTCTTCTTGTTTAAGGCGAGAAGTTCTCACAAAATGGGAAACATATGTAGCTTTTCCATCTTTGATACGCAAACCATGAATCATTCTGCAATTCATTGATACCAAAATTGTAAGGTATTCTGCATTAAATTTTTATACCGTGCTTAATCAAGCATCAAATATTGCTAACTTATTGATATGAAAAATCCATTAATAACAAACTTGAAAGGAAGAGAATCACGCACCCATCTCCATCAAACCTGCAAAAAATAGAAATGGAAAGCTTGATATGAGTCCAGATAAACTTAAATACCAAACCTTCCTAAAAGTAACTATATGTAAATGAAAATCAACTTACACCTAGATCTGTGCAAGTTCTCATGCTATGCTGTTGAATTTAAATCATATAACTATACAAGGAAAAAAAGACAAGACAAAGTTTACCAATGATATCCAGCAACGGGAGAAAACTTCGGATTAGGTCCCACCCTAACAAACTCTCCATTCAAGCAATCCTGCAATAGACTTCAAATGGTTAGTGATGAGTGACAGGACCTGATATTGTTCTAAATGTCAGATTGCATTACAGGTAAACATTAATCTGATTCACAAGAATAAAGATATACAATAAACACAAACAATGATTCCACGATATATATTTGAACATCTAAAAATCGTGATTAATGAGTTGCGACACTTTATATACTCATTAACCACATATTTGAACTATATCAACCATTTAATTTGTTGTCAAAGAAACACATCTCCAACAACATTAACAAAACAACCAATTATGTCACTAACCGGAAGGTGTCCCTTAACAGGAAGATCCTTAATAGGAGGTGTCTCATCTTGAACAGGTGCAAAATTACCAGCAAGCCAATGATGACAAAGTGAAGAATCATAAAAGAATTTCACAACAAGCTTTTCCAACAAGTCAACAGCTTTTGAACTGAAACATTTTCTTGGTTTTGGTTCCACTTTCACAATCCCTCGTCTAAGTGAAAATGATTTGATCTTTACACAAATGGGTTTGTGAGAATGGATAGTAGTAGTGCTAAACTTGAAGACTTGGCTACCACGGTAACTTCTCAAGGTGTTTAACATGTTACTACTTATGTTACTGCATGTTAAAATAAACTTACTTTATTTACAGTTCAGTCCATTAAACTCTAAAAAATATGGAAAATGGGCATTGGAAATTGTGTGTATTTATTTCTTAAAAAGTTAGAAATTAATTTTTCATAATAAATATTTGCTATTAATAGAATTCTTAACATGTGCCTTAAGGGCACCAAGTTAGTATGACCCAAAAAATATTTAATAAACTAAATTTTTTAATTGATTTACACTCTTGGTGTACACATGCATTCGATCGCAACTTATCATATTCATATAGATATTAGTAGAGATATTTTACGTAATAATAAAGTAAATGACATAATTGTAAGATATGACGGAATGTATGTGTAAAAGTTTTTTTTATCAACAGCGAGTACGAATTAAATTCCAAGCAAAATTACCTCATGAGCCTGTTATCTTAATTTTCAATTTTATATTTGGCATTGTTTACCTACAAATTCATGTAAAAACATAATAGGATTAAGTTGAAATAAGATAAAATAGAGGAGCTAGTAACTTGAAATGAAAAATTTAGATATGTGGAGGAAGGTTTGCCAACCTAGATGTAAAGGGGGCCTCGGTGTTAGAGATATTAGATTGGTTAATGTTAGCCTCTTAGCTAAGTGGTGGTGGCGGCTCCTACAAGATCAATCGTCTTTGTGGAAAGAGGTGCTTGAAGATATTTATGGACCTAGGGTGAGTTCTAGGACCATGATGGTGGGGAGAATTGGCCGGCTTATGCTTCAAGATGGTGGAAAGATTTGATGAGTTTGGAGGAGGTGGGTAGGGTTAGGTGGTTTCCAAGGGAGTTGATTAGGAAGGTGGGTGATGGTAGGAGCTCGTTTTTTTGGAAGGACGCTTGGGACTCTAGTGTGCCTTTAAGGGAGTCTTTTCCGCGCGCCTTTTTTCCCTATCGCTTGCTCAAGATGGGATGCGGGGATTTGTGGGATATGAATGCGGAGGGGGTGAGATGGAGGTTGTATTGGCGTAGACTAGAGTTGTTTGAGTGGGAAAAGGAGAGGCTCCTTGAGCTTTTGGGACGGTTGGAAGGGGTGGTCCTAAGGTACTGGGCGGATATTTGGGTGTGGAAACCGGATAAAGAGGGAGTTTTTTCTGTTAATTCTTGCTATTTTCTACTTCAAAATTTGAGGCTTTTAGAAGATCGGTTGAGCTATGAGGAGGAAGTTATTTTCCGTGAGTTATGGAAGAGTAAGGCGCCGGCAAAGGTATTGGCTTTTTCGTGGACTTTATTTCTAGATAGGATCCCGACTATGGTGAACCTTGGGAAGAGAAGGCTACTGAGGGTGGAAGATTCTAAGAGGTGTGTGTTTTGTGGGTGTCAAGACGAAACGGTGGTGCACCTATTCCTTCATTGCGATGTCATTTCTAAAGTTTAGAGGGAGGTGATGAGGTGGTTGAATTTTAATCTTATTTCTCCTCCAAATCTATTAATTCATGCGATTTGTTGGTCTAGAGAAGTAAGAGCTAAGAAGCTTAGACAAGGGGCGTGGTTGATTAGGCATGCGGTGGTTTGGTTGTCTCGTAATAGTTGTATTTTTAATAATAAGATTATTGAGGTGGAGGAAATGGTGGATCAAATCAAAGTGTTGTCGTGACAATGGAGTTTGGCTAGATTGAACATTGCGACGTGTTTATTCTATGAGTGGTGTTGGAATCCTCATTTTTGCCTTGGTGGGTGATTCGCGGCTGTGGTTTTGGTCCGGACAGAACTGTATAGGTTCTGCTGTATTTTCTAGTTTTTTGGTTTTGCTGGGTGCTGATAGCAGCAGTTCCTGCGGCAGTTTTGGTCCGGACAGAAGTGTTAGTTTTTTCGTTCCCTGTTTGTTTGTTCAGGTGCAGGGCCTGGCTTTGGTTCCTTTTTGCCCGGTGTTCTCTTCCTGAGAATGCTTTGTTGTTGGCCTAATAAATTTATCAGCTGTTTAAAAAAAAAATAATGAAAATAATTTTACCTATAATACAATATTGGAAGAAACAAAACAGTGGAAAAATCTAATTAATCTTGGAATACTATATGAAAATATTAATATTGATAAAGTACATTGCATGGTTTGCATCATTTTATGAAGATGCAAATGTTTGCTTGTCCTTGGCATTCAAATGTTCGGTCTCATTTATAGAGATATATAAGCAATTTGATGATTTGATTTGAAGTCAGTGTCATTTAATGCCTAGCTGGCCTATCTTCAACACTTGGCAACTCGACATAATAATTTTGGAACTATTTGGCAGCTTAAAACCTAATTCCTTACAAAAAAAAATTTATCTTTTTTATTTTTATTTTTTTTATTTTTATAAATAAGTCAGTTATTAGGGAACCGAAGATATATAATATATCAAAGGATGTTTATTGGTTTGAGTATCTTGTTTAACCTGTTGAACCAAACTAATTCAATATGAGTAATGTTAACAACACTTTTTTTTGAACATTTACTCACTTTCTTATTGGTTTACATTGATTTCATCCAATAAAAGAGTGGGTGTTAGAGAGAGTGTTGAGAAGTGGATGTTACTAGCATTCCTCAACTCAATATATATTTCATTTGAATCCGTTCAATTTAAGATTTGACCCGAATCAACTTGCATTAGAGATATAGATTAGTGGCATATTAGTCCTAGTAGAGAGTAGTATAAATAACTTGTAACCACCCCATTAGAGGGTTACTTTCACTCATTTGTAGTATTCCATTTCTATCAATACAAAGTGTTCGTTAGTTTTCTCTCCTTCTTTCCATGGATGTCATGTTTCATAACATGGTATCAGAGCGCTATGGAGATAGCGATTTTGATCCAGTTTCTAATGAAGAAGATGATTATGATGGTGATGACGAAGAAGATCTTGAAGCTCCCGCATCAGCAACCTCGCATTCTTCAGCTTCGCAAGTTTTAGTTATTTTCAATAGTTCTGGTAATTCAGTTTCTACTCCTCCTCCTTCACCATGGATCGCACCAGTCATTGAAGGATTCACCATCAAGGTCGGTGACATCCCTAGTTTTCTGGATGATTCGTGTTGCATCGATCACGAATCCGCGTTTGATGCTTCAGATAAAAACCAGAAGATGCAAGATCGTGATTCAAAGTTAATTGTTTCTGCCAAATCCAAAAATTCGACAAATCGCGACTCTGAGTTCACAGTTTCTGAACCCGCGATCAGGAATTTGAAGCATCTCATCATCGATACCTTTATCATATGCTTTACACTTGTTTACGGTGTTTTCTGCTTTGCCGGAAAATAGGAACCAATTGCTTCTGCCGTCAACAACAAGATTCAAATTTTTCAGTTACATGACAAATTTATTGTCGATTTCGATCCAGAAGGAAATCTTTGTGGTTCGTTGCCCTCTTCTCTGTCAATTTCAATTTTATTCTTGCCCTTTGTTGCTTGCAAAGCCTCTACACGGATTCGATTGTGGTGGTTTCCCTGGGATAGAGGAAAGAAAAGCTTCTTTTCGATCGATTTAACACAAGCATTTGTTCAACAAGCTCCTTTTTGGTTCAGAATTTCGATGCCTAAGGTTTATGTTAGAATGATGATCGAGTTTTGGATGCAATCACTTGTGTAGAAAGTTGTTTGCAGAATCATGTTACAAAAGCTTTACAACATCACGTTTTCGTTTCCCTTGCAGAAGCGCGTTTTGACGCGATTTTTTGTTCCGTCTTCGTTTGTGTTTTGTTCTGTTCAGAATCGTGTTTGGATTTTCTTCACAGAAGTGTGTTTCAGAATTTTGTTTTCAATAAGTTGATTTTGGAAAAAGCGTGTTTCAATTAAGTTGTTTCAGAAAAGCTCGTTTTGCAAAAGTGCTTCTAGAGAGGCTGTTTGAAGAAGTTCGGGATCGAGAAGGAGAAGAAGCGTGTTGTGGTCTCAGTTTCAGATTCTCAGGCTTCTTCTCACTGCTTGGGCTTGGGCCTCCTGAAGATCGGGGTTCTGTTACCGCATTGTTTCTTACTTGGTTTACCCTTTTTTCTTATTGTTTAACATGTTCAAATCTAAATTGGTTTGGTTTGGGTAACATGTTCATGAATTCAAATTTGAGTATATGTGAACCCGATCCGTTCAGAAAGAATGTGACTTTAGACTATTATATGTTGATTTGAAAGTGTTTCAAATTAATTCAAATGTAAAAATTTGAAATTGTAAAAGTTATTCTAAATATTGAAATTTTCATAAGAAAAAATATTGGATAGATTTAGTGGAAGCACACTTCGAATAGTGTATTGTGATAGATTTGAACGTATAAGAGATGGATTGAGAAGCCATACAAATAATCTCATGAATCCTGTTGTAAATTCGATGAAAAATCACACCAATAAGAAACTTGATGTGTGGAGCAAGTGATAATCAAGCAACCAAAACAAAGTGTATGGAAGTTATAAACACAAGCCAAAAGTAGAAAACAGTGAGAGAAAGAAAGGGAGAACACAAAGAATTTGTTTACCCAGTTCTGTCCAAATTGACCTAGTCTGGGGGAGAGAGCAGCCCTCTGTTTCACTATAATGATGAGTAACTTTACAAAAGAGATATAATGGGCTGCAAGAATAAGTCTCCCGCTTAATTCTACCCAAAGCCCCAATCTCTTCCCGTAACCAAGAAACTCAATCCTAATAGTGTTTCCCAAGGTGAATCAACCCTCAAACCCTAGTGTTTGTTGTCAAGAGACAAACTCTATACAAACCCTAGTTTTGTTGTTGCCTTTCTAAACCCTTGTTTCATCCCCCTCTATCTCAAGGTTTACTCTGATACAAAGTCTATATTTATAGTAAAAGTATCCCTCATAAATTGGAACAAAATCTCAGCCCAAAAATATGTTTATGTATATTTTCTGCTGGCAAATTCGGGTCCCGAATTCCTCCATTCAGCCACCGATTTTTTCCGAACCAACAGACAAAAAACATCACTCAAATTCAGGCCCCGATTTTGACAGATTCAACAAACTTTAATTTCTCCAATTTTTAGTCATTTTCACAACAAATCCAATGATCCAAGTCAAATCAACTCGCTCATCACTGGATTGGATAGGGTTGGGGTTTAATGGAGAAAATATTAGTTATTTTGACCCAACCTAAATTTTATTAAAATTGATCGAACCCGACTTGTGAACATCTATAAATAAATCACAGTGATAGATCTTTTTTTATAGGACATGTTAAGAATTCCACAAATAACAAGTATTTATTGATTTTTTTTTAATCTTTAAAAAAATAGATTGACACAATTTTCAATATATAAATTATATTTTCCATATAACTAAAGTGTATTTTTTTTGTTGATGTAATAGTAAAAGCCTATTTTAACTAATGTTATAATCTTGTCAAAAATAAAACTAATGTTATAATGAAGATATATATGACAGAAAGGAATACGTTACAGGGTTACAGCAAACACATGCTCCCTCTAATCTCAAAAATGAAAAAAAAAAAAACTAAACTCACATTGATTAAATGTTAATTAACCTTAAATTAGTTGAAAGTTACTATTATTCTAGATCTTAAACATGATATTTTTTTTATGGAGAACATGAGATTTTGTTACTTGTATTTAAGACCTAAATAGTAGTGGTATATTAATTTATGGTGATTTTGAATACACAATTGACCACCTGAAGGCTATCTAGAATATAATTTAGTTTTAAAAATATTTGATTCCTTCTAGAATATTTCCACTCAAAATATCAAGTAAGATTAGCTACTGTAAGAAGTTTGAAAAAATGAGCCTTTATATTTTTGGGAAAAGACAAAATGATTGTGAATTATCTTAATAAGTTGGCAACTTCAATTACATCAAAATAAAGAAAACTTTAAAATAGGGGAAATGAATTGAAAAGAAATTAAAATGACAAGATGAACATAAAGTGAGAAAAATCCATAGAATTTAAGACAAGAACATGAATAATTGAATTAAAATAGTTGGGAATGAATTTGGATTCTCTCCTCTTTTCTTTAATTATCATTATCAATTGTGCATTGATTTGTTGGTCCGTTTATGGTTAGAATGATTAGACTTTAGAGCAACCTTTTTTTTTTTTTTTTGAAGGAGACTTTAGAGCAACCTATAGACAAAAGAAAGAAAATTGCAATTTTGGTTTTCCTATTTGATAAAATCTTGATTTTTTAGTCTCTATTTTTGATTGCACAATTACGGTCTCTCATTATAAAAATTTGTCCAACTCATGATTTTTACCTTTTAATTTCATGAAGCAACGATATATGATTTAACATGAAAACAAATGGCTTAATCGCTAAGAGTCTTAAAAAACAGAGCGATAAATTAAGTTTTGATCAAGTATATGACGTCAAAAGAAGTTCAGTGTAATGATATAAGGGGTTAACATTGAACAATTTATTGTTTGTGTCATCAAATTGAAAGGTTAAAATTGTAGATTGAGCAAAATTTTGAAATTTAGGATCAAAATTGCATTTGATTAAATATGAGGAATAATATTTGTACAATTATTTTTTAGGCAATATTTTTTTCCCTCTTCATTTGAGACAAAAACGATAGAGAGAGTAATTTTCTATAACATCTTTGTATCATTCAATTTATAGTAGGTGGATTAGAGAGCTGCTCTCTATATGTAGGTTAAATTTGTCAAATGGAATAAATAAACTAGTACGTCTACCCGTGCGGTCAAAAATAGTAAAAAACGTAAGTTGAATCAGTCACAAATGGTAAATGTGGTAATTGTTTGTTTTTGCTAAAATATAGTTTATGTAATATGGTAAATTTGGTGAATACATGTAATATAAGTTTGGTAATATCTGGTTTACTTCGCCACGGAATTGATAACACAACTCTTTGTTATAGAACCGTAACGGAATATAATAACTTAAAACGACAGTTAATAATACTGTAAATGTGGCTACGACAATATAGCATAACAACTTGGATTAAAAATTTAATTCTATAGACTTGAAATATATGTATAAAAGAATTAGGCAAAAAATTGCATTGATATCAAAGCAAGGAGAATTAGCGGTCAAGAATATTCTCATCAGTTAACTCAATAACAGTTTTCCAATGAATTTACCAAGACTGAAGCATATAATATTGCAGCTATAGTTCCATCAAAATAAAATTTCAAAACATCAAATAAGTTCATATGTATATATTAAAACAACTTAACGCGATCCATCCAATTTAAGGGGAATGTGTCTTACATGATAGGGGTATTGATGGACCAAGCAGCACCATTCTATGTTATCAGAATCGTTCACGGTGGTCTATTGATTCGTTAGGAGCTGCGGTGAGATGGCGGCTCAACCGCTTCCTGGTTTTGAACCCAAGTACCTCTTTTTTGTTGCTCAGCCCCACCATTCAACTTCATTTGGTTCCACTTTATGCTGTTAATAACAATTTTATAAGAAATTCAGAATAAATATATAAAATTTCATCTATAAGTTAGAAAACAATGTGAATTAGTCATATAAAAGAATGATTTTGAATAGAGGAGGGATATATTGTCGCTGGTGCGCCGGAGACATTGGATTAATGTTGCTTAACTACATCATCTTGTCACCGGAAAATACATAATCAAACGTGGAGAAGAAATTTAACGCATAGATGGAAGTCTCAATCTAAATCTCAGATGTCAAAAACTGATCAATCTACAATTTTAAAGATACACTGTGCATGAAGTAAAAAGAAAGAAACACAGGAATTCAAGTCACAAAATAAAGTTGTGTTTGAGCAGTGTGTATAATAATGGCCTGATTACACATAATTAGAAAAGAGTAATTCAATCGTACAGTGATAGTTTTGTAAGCAATTCAGTCTAACCACTTAAAACGCATCTTTAAAGGAAAAATCATAGGAATTCAGATCCAATTTGAGCTGGGAACACATCCAGTAATATCATAGTGATAGAGTTTTAAGATTTTGACAGACATACATAAAGCGACAGAATTATTCAGGAATCTTAAAATTCCAAAGTTTTATTGATGTGTACATTCAAAGCTAAGCTAAACTACCTTGGATAAAAAGAAGTTATAATGGGAAAGCTACCCCAAGGAACTACATGTGGCGGAAACATGGCCTAAATGAGACTGGCATAAGATTGTATTAGTGAAATGAGGTTTTTCTTATAGAAAGTGAAATGAATTCACATACACTCTTATGATTTTTCCTTTAAAATGCGTTTTAAGTGGTTAGAATAATAATGCATCCTTTATTTTGCAACATCAAAGAGGCGTCCATGAAGAATTTACAGATAATTAGACATTATACAATTACAGATCAGCCAATGACATGTTGGTATTAAGCATAAGTACAGTATTAATTTATACAGTTCTCAATTTGGTGATGCATTTTCAAGAGCATCAATTGCTTTACTCAATCAAATTACATATATAGAACTCAATCAAATCTTAAGATAAAATCCTACAACAGCAAATCATTCTCTATTTTAAAATAAAGCAAATTAAATGGCAATAAACCTTACAACAATTTCTTAAAATAAATCAACCAAATAGAGAACTGTCCAAAAATCAAGAGCATGTTGGCATTAAGCTCATATCCAATTCATTGTATACACATGAATCATTACCATTAACAAAATAATACACATCTATATAAAACTCTCACCTACATTTCAGATATCAAAGTCTACATGATATGGACACAGCTTCACCATTTTTTTTACATAGACAATTTGTAGTCATCTTCAATATTCGTTGGCATCTCGCAAGAAGCAGTTATCCAGTCATAAATGTGATCAACAAACATAAAAACATAAAGATTAAACAATTTCAAAATCCCAAATCAAAGTAACTATTCAGTAACCTTGTTAGAGAAAGTAATGAAATAGAAATTTTGGACTTGTTTGGTTGAAAGGGAGGCCACAACAGGGGAAACCCAAATATATCAAACATTAGTGTTTCAAAATTTCTCTGAGTACCCTCTTACAGTAAAATCCTAGAAAACCAAATTGCACAATCATATTCAAAAACAATAAGGAGAAAACCAAGGTTTCAATTGCTGGAAATAAAAATTGATATGTGAATAGGATAAAATAGCATTAAATTCAATGGCGCAACACAACACAACACAACAGGAAGAACAAAACAAAAAACCCTAAAAAATTAGAAATGGTTAAAGGAAGAACAAAACAAACCTATCACTGGGATACCGTCGAAGAGGTGTTTGATTTTTCAACGGAGAGGACATGGTGGGAATGGTGTGGTTGATTTCTGATTTGCAACAGGGGTGTTTCTGATTATGATTCATCCAATCACGTGACCCTCCACATCCACATCTTCGTAAACAAAAAGTACCTTAAGCCCAAAATTCTCCTTAGCAAGCATTCTCACGGTGGTCGCAGTTTCTCGCAGCTTCTCGCCGCTTCACCGAATCATCTTCCTCATGCAAATCCTTCACATGCCGCTTCAGTTCCTCCGATGCTTCTTCCTTCTTCTCCGCCTCCGCCATGTTCAGAAGATCGGAAAGCTTCTCCAATTTCACATTCGGTTTCGAGATTTGATTCGGTTTCACATTCGCATTTGGGTACCAGAGAGAGTAGATGGGAAGGAAACGTGGATTGGGAAATTGAGAAGGGGAAAAAAATGACAATTGAGAATGATTAAGATTTTTTTTTTTTTTTTGAAGAAGAAGAAAGAAGGATGAATGATGGAAAGGGTTTCAAGGAAAGGAGTATTTTACGATCTGTGTTACAATGCTTTCTTTTTCCAGTGTTAGAAGATAGTGGAATGCATCATTGGAAATAGCTCATAATGGAAATGTGGGATTTGAATTTCAAATTTTTGGAGCCAATTTTTTAGGTTTAGGGTTATGGAATTAGGGTTTGTATGTTTCCTAGGATTAGATATAAAGGATATTGATTCAGTTATGCATGTGGTGTTGCTTAGATTTAAGTCTCTTTGTTGTTATTGTTGTTGTTGTTGTTTGAGACTACTTTACTCTTTTATTAAAATTTTCTTTGCTCCAAACATCTAAGTTTCGTTGGTCTGATTTTATTGTTCAAATTCACAACAACTATTTATTTTAATATAATATTATATATAAATTATTGTTGTATTATCAATATGTAAATTATATCCCAAATAATATATACTCACACATGTACATACATTTCTTAGAGAGAGAAAAAAAAACATATACATGCAAACAACCAAATCTCTTCGAGTAGAAGGTCTAATAGTTTAGAGACGAGAATTTCACATGTTATACATGATCTCTCTCTCTCTCTCTCTCTCTCTCTCTCTCTCTCTCTCTCTCTCTCTCTCTCTCTCTCGTGAATCGTTACCAAAACCCTAGTTTCTTCTCCTTCATTTATCAAAGAGGGGTGATTTAAGGTCAACTTTTGAGCCAAAATCACCTATGTAACTCGTTTTTTTATTTCCCTTTTATTGAAATAAGTGATTTTCACATCTATTTCGTTTTTTCGTTCGTGATTCTGTCGCCTTAGTGCGACGTTGTTTTGTTCTTTATCTTTCTGCGGCGTTGTTTGTCTTTCTTGTTTTATGCAGGTATTTCTTCAGTTCAGATTGTCAGATCAGCTTCGATACAGTGCATATTCAATCCATGACTTTGGTGTCGTCAATATTGCAAATCTAAATACATGAATATTCTGAAGACTTGAATATAATCATATACGTAGACTTTTAGTATCAAGAGTTCTTATTCGAAGACTACAATAAAAAAGAAGGTTTACTATCATCTATTATTTATTATTTTGGCCCCGTATAATATGTTTTTGGATTTGTCCCTAAGTCCAAGATAATGACATTTGTCCTAAATTAAAATAACTAATCTTATCATTAAGTAAGGTCCGCCGTAAGAATTAAGCTGCTTCATAATTTTCTTTTAAATAAATGTAAAAGTAATATAACCCTTAATCTTAGGCTTTGTTTGAAAGTTTGGATGGGAAAGGAGGGGAGGGCTTTAGAGGGTTGGAAATATATAGATAAATGAATAAAAAATTCACATTTTTTGAAAGAACAGTTTTTTAGAAAATGATAAATTAATACTTATGATTAATATACTTTTAATTTTAAGAATATTATAACAACATAGATTAAATTTGAAAAATTCATATAAACCCTTCATAACCCCCCAAAACCCTCCCCCAATACAATTTTTGAGTTCCCCAAATAAGGGGGATTTTTTATTATGAGTAAAAAATTAACCTTCAAAGTCCTTTCCTCCGAATGTCTTCTATTTCTTCCACTTGCTCCTTCATTTTTTCCAAAATCCTCCCCTCCAAACTCCCAAACAACGCATTAATCTTTAAACGGTGACTTTAAAAATAAGTTTAAAAATTTACAGGCATAGCACATAAAAGTTTAGTTGTAAGAGATAAAAAAAAGGATATAGGAAAATGCACAGTTCATCTTGTTCCGTTCACTTTGCAAATCACAAATTGGAAACTCTACTCCATCGTATAATTGTAGAATATGTACGCAGATTATGGTAGTGCAGGTGCAATGAGGTTGTCAACAAGTTCTTGAAGTTGATCCTGTCAAGAGAGCCAGAAGAAGAAGAAAATTAACACCATGCATTTAAATGTAAATTTAATTTATATTTACTGTGTGTGTAAATATGTTTTACACTAACATTCGGATCATTGAAAATATTTGACTTTTATTGTAACTTCTTTTAAAGTCGCATATTGATTGGTTGTGATTTATTGAGAGTATAATAACTTTTTATGGTAGTGTGTACAACCTCCAATCTCATATATACGTAAAGATTTTTTTTTTCATATTTACCGAATAATTAATGTATTGACTTTATAATATAGATCAAATACAATAGTTATTCAATGAATCAGAAGAAGAAAAAAAACATAGTGAAGAAAAGTGTTTGTTTACAGCTTTCTAAACTCAAAGATAACACACCAAGACTAAAATATACATGGAACATTTAGGTTTTGTTTGAAAGTTAAGAGGGATTGGAAGAAACAGAAGCGAACGAAATGGAGAGGAAGGTAGCATACCTAACTCCCAAACTTGCATGGAGGTTGATTTTTCTACCTAGGATTAAAAAACCTCCCTAATTTGATGGAACTCAATAAATTGGAAGAAGACTTGGTTTTGGTTTTGGAGGGCTTCAAAAAATTGTTTAAATTCTTTCGGTTTTTTAGGTAAAAGACTAATGTAATATTAGGGCAAGGATTCTCTAAAGTGAATAAAGTGTAAAGTCAGAAAATCAAGGGTTGTTATTTTAAACAACTCAGATTTGTTGTTATCATGTACCAACAATATGTACTTTTAATTTATTAATTAACGGTTGATATTGCTCAATTTACACTTTAAAGTGAGTTGCTCACTTTAAAGGAGTTGAATCAATGATAAAATGAAAGGGAAAAAAAATTGTTTCGGTCTATTTTATAGAATAGGCAAAAAATTTTTCTCTTCATGGCAATAATACATGCACAAGGCAACCCGTAGCTTGTCTTTTGCACACAACCACAATCTTCTTTAGCAAAGCCGAATGTCATGGAGCGTGTTAATTCGTCATTGATAAAATCCAATGCGGCTTTAGATACATAACCCTCCAACTCAGAGAATAAAAAGTGTCTTTTGTATTTGTGTTCCATGACAATTATGTTCCTCCCAAAACTTCCTTGTATTGCACCTAACTGGATAGCCAACATTTTGTCTATTTCGTCCCAACATGATGCTAAATCTCCCACACTACTCCTCAAATATTTTTTCAACTTTCCATGAGCCGATTCAACAATGTTGATGTTTCTACACCCTAGATGCAAAACTTTATTCCACCATGCCCTCACAAATTTCTTCTTAACGACATTCAAAATTGTAGTTTTAACATATGCAAGGAACTTTGGAAATGGTTCACATACATCTTTGAATTTCAATAATGCACTTGCATATGAATCCTCCGTAGGAGATTCGACCACATCTTTCCAAACCCTCATGATTTTTTTCAACAACATAACAATGCTTCTCCTCCTTCGTTTCCTTCACTTCTTTCTCAACAACTTTTGCATCCTTAGGCTTCACTTTGACTCTACAATCCGTGATGCACTTAACTTTTACATTCTTCTCAATATGAAAATAATAAAGTATAACTCTTGTTTCAGGGAGAACTTTGACAACAACATTCTTCAAAGGGTTGTGCCTATCGGTGACAACCACCTTAGGCATGTTTAGTTTTGAGGTCAAAAGACCAACCAACATTTCAAGTGCCCAAGTAAAGTTGTCCTCTGGTCAAAGGAAAGAAAGTCAAAACCAACTGAATATGTCATTTTGGTAGAGGTGACACCAATAATCTCAAATAGCGGCATTCGGTAGAAATCGGTGTTGTAAGTGGAGTCCATGACCAAAACGGTCGAAAAAGTGTTAAACATATCAACCGACTCCGGATGAGCAAAAAATATATCTTTAAGAGTGGTTTCATCACTATTTGATCTTGTGAAATAGACATATTAATGCTCCTCCAACATTGAAATCAAGTATTGCATCTCTGTCTTGTCACCTCTTATCCCCTTGCGCCATCTAGTTCGCGTATTGTACACTTGTTTGATGGTCGTCAAACCTTCTTTGTTTTCTCCTTCAAATCATTGAGAATATTCCTAGGCACTGCCAAGCTCTTTGTCATGTCGATAATTCTTTTCTTCTCCTCCTCTTTTATTCTACCCGCAAGAAGGTGGCCGACTAACTTTGACGCCAACTCATGGTTGTGAATTCCACAAAGCATTGCAATCCATCAATCATTTGTATCCTTTTTAAAGAAACCACACAACCTAAACAAACATTCACATTTCCTTGAGCCCGTGCCTTGAAGGTTTGGTTTCTTCCTCATCTTTGGTGGTTTGTATTCACCATTCCTTTCACATTGCATCGTCAAAGTTGACCTTTTTAAACTAGATTTATCTATAGATATAGTAAATCCAGCATTTGCCGCTTGTCGAAGAACCTAACCAAGTAAATCATCTCGCTCTCGCCATATTTCATTTGTTAAAAAAAATGAGGCGGTGTCTACTTCAATACCGCGAACTTTGGCAACACCGGTAGGTACCGGTTTAGGTTTTTCTTCAATGTGAGCTTGAAAGGGAATTTTGACTTTCAACTTCACATTTACGGTTGGTTTGACATCACCCGAAGCTTCGCCCGAAACTTCAGAAACCAACAAAATCAAATGAGTTTAGATGATACATTACCTAATATTTGATGCTTGATGAGTGTAGAAACTTACTTCCCCACGATTTGCAATGATTTGAAATGAAGAATTTGACCCAAAAATTTGCACTTTTTGAGTTTTTGGAGGTGGAGAGGGAAAGAAAATGGTGCTTAGAGTTTGGACTGATGGGTTTTGTACCAAAATAGTACAAACCCGTAGCGTGAGTTAAGTCACGCTGGGTCTATAACTTGCGTGAGTTAACCCACGCAACATGACTTAACTCACGTTAAAAGTACCAAGTATGACTTAACTTACACGGGGATATTTCGTCCGTTCAGTTGAGAGTGAGTGTTATTTAATGAGAGAAGAGCAATTTTCGAAGAATGGTGGCTAAACCTAATAGAAGGCCAAATGCCGCATAATAAGAGATCCTCAAAATTTCACGAAGATACAATCAACTAAGTAAAGAAAAACAATATTATCTAATAGAGCAACCACTAACGTAATATTACCATTCTTGATAAAAGTCACTAATAAGAGAATATGATAGATTCTTCAAAAAAAAAAGAGAATATGATAGAGAAAAGTAAAATGCAAATTATATATGAATAATGAGAGAATAAATTTACATCAAAAGTACACAAGACTTGTATAGCCAATGAGAATAACGACTAACTAATGTAACTAACTAACTAGTATAACTTTGGGTAAAAAAATAATAATCAATATAACTAACTTTTACATCTAACAACTTGCTCCCCTATAAGATGTTATCTACTTTATTCTATTATCAAATATTCAAAAAATATCCTACAAAGATGTGTTAACAGATCGACGCAGCGTTGTACGGTGAAGCTGTCAACAAATTATAGTTTGGCTTGTTCTTGCAGTTGGTCCTGTGAAGAGAATCATGAAGAAACAATTAACAGAATGCACTTGAACAAAATGAGCATAGAAAATAGAGAGGAAGAAATGCAATTAGAAATAAGAAATATGAAGTAACACAAACCTCTGTAAGAAAGAAGGCATGGAAACCATATGGAACTCTTTGAGGCAATTCTACAACTGCAACAGGATCTGCTGACATTGTTTTTGCATCTATGACATGGACGAACGATTTCCTGTGGTATTGTTGTTTAAACTCACTCTATTAGGGTGAAAAATCTTAAAAATCTAAAACTAAACCATGTCATAGTCATAAATATAGAGAATTTGGTACCTAATATTCTCATCATGTACAAAAAAGATCAAGTATCCATCATCTTCTTCAGAATCGGTTCCAGGGACGCGTGGGACATAAATAGGATCAGAGCAAAAAGTTCCTCGTCCCAAGTCATAGATACCATGAACATTTCCTCCAACTTCAAGCTTTGTTTTGCCGAAATCAGGTTTGGCACTCAAATCAAATTTAACAATCCCAGTTGTAATGCTGTCTAATATGGTTCCATATACATACTTCTGTTTCCTGATGAAATGTATATAGTAAAATATATGTTATGGACTTCTGGTAGTCATGCATAAACATGTTACTTTTCTGACTCCATCTCAAAACACGATTAGGAAAGCGTGTATGGTAGCATGTAATGCTCTTTTACAAATACGTCAATGTTATCAATCGCAGATTGCACAAAATAGCAGTTGGTTTAAATCTCGCTATGCAACAAAGGTGCTATAGCACCTCTATTGCCACTGTTTGACAACATTTTGTACTAAATAGCATATCACAAAAATAGCAACTTGCGTATCGTGAACAATGTGTATACCAGCTATTCAACAACATAGAAATAATCACATAAGAAAAAAGAATATGACAATTAAAATAGCAAATATAAAACTGACATCAGTATTACGCCTACCCTAATTTTCGACATGGAAAGTATAATAGTAATCTTACCTTCCAGTGTATCTTTCATTCACCCTAGGAAAATCTATAGAAAATGCTGAGAGTTTCTTTTGAGAAGCTTTACCGGTTTTCATGTTAAACCTCATTTCATACCTGGAAAGATTTCGTTCAAATTATTCAATATGTGTAGACATAGAATGACATCCAGTAAAATTTGCTTCATAAATTACAAATAAGAACAAGTCTTTTTACAATTCATTTGAGAAACTTTCAAGCTTATCCTTGACATCCTCGCTGACCATGTCCAAATCTAGATTCTTCAGTCGGCACGTGATCATAACAACTTCATCCTCCTCCTCCCAAGCATTAGCTAGTGAAAGGAAGACATATAAAAGGTTACAGTGAACAGGTCAATCAGAATTAATGAATTTAAAGCACAAAATATACACTGCTCCTATTCTATCTTGCATCAATCATCATATTATATTAAGAGGAACTAAAAGCAAATAAACACACCATTATGGAATATGAAGCAATTTGGCAATTCAAACCATCTTATAAGCTTATCATCTTTAGCATATCGAGGTAGGACACCAAAACGAGCTTTCTTGGTCGAATCAAAAGAGAATATGAGTTTATTATTCTTCACCATTTCCTGAAAAATGGAATTCAAATCAACAATTCATGATTCATTTGATTTCCATCAAGTGATATAACTAACAAATTAATCTTTAGTCAGATTACATTAACAGAAAAACTTGTCATACCTTTGGTCTAAAGTACACGGGAAGATCCATAAAAATTGCGTAATTTTCAGTTATGGCAAAGTCATGTACCATGATGGGATCTGAAATCGTTATTGGAACAGGATCATACATATAACCATCTTTTGAAATGACTCTGTATGTGATATATGGCGGTGTTTGTGCATATCCAAATGTAAACATCTCCCCTGCACAAAAGATATTTATTTGCTCGAATGAGAACAAGTATGAAGCACATACACCCCTAATAGTTTAAGAAAATGAAAGTAATTGAATATAACATGTGTCAATGTCAAAAATCAGACATGACATCAATCTGAAGTGTCGGAGCTACATATGACTATTCGATCACATCATTCAAGTTAATCACTTATGCGAAGATGATAGATTTACCGGTATAGGGATCAAGTTTTGGATGAGAAGTGAAATAATGGTCCAATCTTTTGTCATAATCTAGTATACCAAGTGTATGCAAATCACCATCTTCAAAAACTTTAATAGCATCTGCAAAATTCAAAATAACAACACTTGAGTTGTATAGCAGAAGTGGTAAATACACAGGTCACATGAATCTTTTTAACCACTTTGTTCTATTTAGTCGACGACATTTCAAATATAATCAACAAGTTTATATCTTTCATCAAAGTATAATAGAAAGGAAAAGTACTAACAAGGTTTGTCTCGTTCTGATAGCGCTAGAAGCTTCCCATTGTGATATACAAGACCTGTATTAGCTGAAATGGGACATACATTATGAAACAGTATTTGATTGTACTGAAAAAAGTGCAGAATGTAAAACGGATTTTGAATTTGACAAAAAATTACTTAGTTGCACGAGTTACCTGTTCCAGTTCCATAAGAAACATCAAGTATTTTCAATTTCTCTCTCAAAGTTTGTATGGTAACCATTAAAAGTCCAAGTAGACCCTTGACATCTCCAATCTGAAAAGGACATACAAGAAGTATTATATCATTAGTATACTCTTCACTAGGCTTCTATATTTTTCACTTTCTTTTCATACCTTCATAAATTTACAGCCTCCAAAGTATTCTTCTTGTTTAAGGCGAGAAGTTCTCACGAAATGGGAAACATATGTTGCTTTTCCATCTTTGATGCGCAAACCATGAATCATTCTGCAATTCATTGATACCAAAATTGTAAGGTATTCCGCATTAAATTTTTATACCGTGCTTAATCAAGCATCAAATATTGCTGACTTATTGATATGAAAAATCCATTAATAACAAACTTGAAAGAAATATATATATTTGATTAAAGGAAGAGAATCGCGCACCCATCTCCATCAAACCTGCAAAAAATAGAAATGGAAAGCTTGATTTGAGTCCAGATAAACTTAAATACCAAACCTTCCTAAAAGTAACTATATGTAAATGAAAATCAACTTACACCTAGATCTGTGCAAATTCTCATGCTATACTGTTGAATTGAAACCATATAACTATACAAGGAAAAAGAAGACAAGAAAAAGTTTACCAATGATATCCAGCAACGGGAGAAAACTTCGGATTAGGTCCCACCCTAACAAACTCTCCATTCAAGCAATCCTGCAATAGACTTCAAATGGTTAGTGATGAGTGACAGGACCTGATATTGTTCTAAATGTCAGATTGCATTACAGGTAAACATTAATCTGATTCACAAGAATAAAGATATACAATAAACACAAACAATGATTCCACGATATATATTTGAACATCTAAAAATCGTGATTAATGAGTTGCGACACTTTATATATTCATTAACCATCTATGATCTATTATCAAAACAACCACTTATGTCACTAACCGGAAGGTGTCCTTTAACAGGAAGATCCTTTGTAGGAGGTGTCTCATCTTTGACAGGAGCAAAATTACCAGCAATCCAGTGATGAGAAAGTGAAGAATCATAAAAGAACTTCACAACAAGATTCTCCAACAAATCAACAGCTTTTGAAGTGAAACATTTTCTTGGTTTTGGTTCCACTTTCACAATCCCTCCTCCGATTGAACATGATTTGATCTTTACACAAGTGGGCTTGTGAGAATGGATAGTAGTAGTGCTGATGTTGAACACTTGGGTACCACGGTAACTTCTCAAGGAGTTTAACCTGCTACTACTTATGTTACTGCATGTTAAAATAAACTTACTTTATTTACATTTCAGTCCATTAAACTCAAAAATATTTCATAAACCAAAAAATTTAATTGATTTACACTCTTGGTGTACACATGCATTCGATCACAACTTATCATATAGATATCATTAGAGATATTTTATGTAATAATAAAGTAAAGTGACATAATATTAAGATATGACCGAATGTATGTGTAAAAGTTTTTTTTTTTTACTAACGGCGAATACGAATTAAATTCCAAGCAATACCTCATGAGTCTGTTATTTTATGTAATTTCCAATTTTATATTTGGCCTTGTTTACCTACAAATTCATGTAAAAAAAATAATAGGATTAAATTGAAATATGATAAAATAGAGGAGCTAGTAACTTGAAATTAAAAATTTAGATATAGTAAAAGACAAATAAAAATAATTTTACCTATAATACAATATTCGAAGAAACAAAAACAGTGGAAAAGATCTAATTAATCTTGGAATACAATAATACTATATGAAAATATTGATATTTGTAAAGTTCATTGCATTGTTTGCATCACTTTATGAAGATGCAAATGTTCGCTTGTCCTTAGCCTTCAAATGTTGGTTCTCATTTATATAGATCTTGGTTGATAGAGATAAGCAATTTGATATTTGATGATTTGATTTGAAGTCAAATACTTATTTTGGTGATTGAAGTCAGTGTCGTTTAATGCCTAGCTGGTCTATCTTCAACACTGGCAACTCAGACATTAATTTTGGATCTATTTGTCAGCTTAAAACCTTTTTTTACAAACAAGGAGAATTCTAACTAATGCCTATTGGTTAAACATTCAAAACAATTAAGTTTTTATGAAAAAATTATGCAATCATTACTTAATTAAAAATAACATCTTATATTTCTAAGACAAAAATTTTATTTATAGATTCCTTAATCATTGCCCTGAGGAAACTGGTTAACAAGACCCATAAATCAATTGTTAAGGATGACAGAAGTAATATATATATATATATATATATATATATATATATATATATATATATCAACGGATGTTTATTGGTTTGGGTATCTATTTAATCCGTTGACCAAACTAACTCAACCTATATTTGAATCCGTTCAACTTAAGATCTAACTCAAATCAACTTGTTCAAATCTAAATTTGTTTGGTTTGGATAACAGGTTTATGATTCTGAATTTGAGTACATGTGAATTCGATCCCGTTCAAAAGAAATGTGACTTTAAGACTATTATATGTAGATTTGAAAGTGTTTCAAATTAATTCAAATGTAAAAAATTTAAATTGTAGAAGTTATTCTAAATATTGGAATTTTCATACGAAAAAATATTGGATAGATTTAGTGGAAGCACGCTTCCAATGGTGTATTGTGATAGATTTTGAACGAATAAGAGATGGATCGAGAAACCATACAAATAATCTCATGATTCCAATGATCCAAGTCAAATCAACTCGCTCATCACCGGATTGGATTGGGTTGGGGTTTAATGGAAAAAATATGAGTTTTTCGACTCAACTTAAACTTGGTCAAAATTGATTAAACCTGGCTTGTGAACATCTATAAATAGATCACAATGATAGATCTTTTTTTATAGGACATGTTAAGGAATCCACAAATAACAAGTATATTTATTGAAAAAATTAATTTTTAATCTTTTAGAAGGTGTTAAGCAATCGGAAAAGGGAGGAAATATTGGGTCTGAGGATGCTGGGAAGAAGCAAATTGATGTGGGACCCAAAACTGGGATGGTGGGGGACGTATCTGTTGAGGTGAGGGATGGCAAGGGGATTGGCGGGCAAGATAATGGTAATGGGAAGATGGTGCGGGAGGGTGGTAGGACGGGGGTGGATTGGGAGTGTGTTCTTCACAAGAAGCAACCTGTCGCAACGAAGTTGACAAGAATGTACAGGTCTAATAGTGACGACTTACAGTGGGCGCGGAAGGGAGTGCTAGCCAATGTGGTGAATGGCGAGGCGATCACGGTGGTTCAGAATCGAGTGGAGGATGCCGGTTTTGCGGATTTGGATGTTTTTCCTTTGGGAGCGGATAGAGTTTTTTTACGGAGTAAATCAGATAAGGATATAATGTCTATGTTGGGGTAAGCTGAGGAGTTTTTTAATCATTGTTTTACAAATGTTATCCGTTGGGAAAAAGAAGTGGTCCCCTTTCGAAGGGGTGTGTGGCTGAGACTGTATGGTATTCCTCTACACGCGTGGAATGAGAAATTTTTTAAATTATGTGTCATGGATTGTGGGTCCTTTCTCCGCACGGATGACGTGTCTTTGGATAGGGGAAGATTCGATTATGCTCGAGTTCTAATATCAACGTCATCTTTAGAAATTGTGTCACGCGTGGAACGACTGTCGATTGATGGACAATTGGTGGACATAAAAATTATTGAGGAGTGGGGTTTCAACATTGGAGAAGATGCATGCCTTTTTCAAGATGGAGAAGATCAACGGTCACTATTGGATAATGAGGATGTTCAGGGTGACATGGAAGTTGGTAAAAATATGGATACCTTAATTGACAAAATCGTTAAGGAGCTTGTGGAGGAAAATATGGGCTCAGAGTTAAAAGGAGGGGACGATGTCAGAGAGGAGGTTGTCAAGGATACATTGCATCCTGAGGTGGTAGCTGAAGGTGTAGATTTGGTGACACCACAAGGTTCTTCATCACCGACGGTGTTACGATTTGAGCATGGGAATGAGTCAGAGATTCACGATGGTGGAGTACGGGTACAGGGCGACAGAGGTACTAAAGTGGTGGATAAAGGTGACACGGGGTGCTTTGAGGAGGGTGAGCAACGAACGAATTCCGTGTTACATAACAAAGGAGACGGGAGAGTTTCGCCATTATCAGACCCTCTTAATGCAGGTAAGCTGACTATGTCGGGACCATGGAGTACGGAATGGTTGAAGGATCACCATGGGGGTGCTGGTATTATTTTTTCCGCTAAAAGAAAATTTGTAAAGATGGGGAAACGCAAAGTGAAAAATGTTCCTGAAGGAGCTGATGGGTCAAAACGTAGGAAGATTGGAGGTGAATTGCGCCATCCGGTTTATACTTTAAAAAAGGTGGCGCGTTTATCTAGTAAAGATAGAAGGGCAGTGTTAAATACTTTGAGGAAAAGATCTCGCAAGAGGAGGGACACCAATAACTCTGAACATGCTAATGAAGAGGTTCCTTCTGATTCTTCTGACACTATATCTTCCTCAGCTTCAGTGAATAAGGATTGGAATAATTGGGTGGTTTTACATGGGAAGGAGAAGGAGGCGGCAGAGGATGTATGGGGGATAGGTAAAGCTATAGGCTTGCAGTTTGAAGGGGTCACTCATAATATGTTTAATATGCTTTCTAGAGCAGGGAACGAGAAGAGGGAGTTACCTTCTTGCGTTGCTGGAGAGAGAGGAAGTTCGGAGGCCGAAGAGAGTTAGGTTTGAGTGGTAGAGGGCAGCGGGGTGAGAGTGTGTGCGATGAGGGTTGTGTCGTGGAATGTGCGGGGATTAGGTGGGTTGGAGAAGAGAAAGGAGGTCAAGGAGCTGGTAAAGGAAAAGGCGCCTTTCGTGTTGTGTATTCAAGAAACAAAGTTGCAATTAATAGATGATTTTGTATGTACGTCGATATGGGGACCCATGTGTCATGATTATTCTTTTAGTCCGTCGGTGGGGGCGTCAGGAGGTCTGGTTACGATTTGGGATACTGCAGAGGTCGAGGTGTGGACGTCTTGTCGAGGGGACAACTTTTTGTTGATTCATGGCAGGTTTATTAAGTCTAATGAAGAGTTTTACCTATTCAATGTGTATGCCCCGTGTGATAGATTTGCTAAACAGGCTTTGTGGACCTCGCTGTCTTCGAGGTTGCTTTCTTTGGGCAGTCTTAATGTGTGTTTGTGTGGTGACTTTAACTCAGTCCGAAGCGCGGATGAAAGGCGCTCGGTTAGGGGTACTCAGACGCTAGACGATTTTTCTCATTTCAATGAGTTTATAGATGAATGTGTGTTGATTGATTTACCTTTATGTGGCCGAAAGTTTACCTGGTTTAAGGGGGATGGTCGATCTATGAGTAGGTTGGACAGGTTTTTGTTATCCGAAGCGTGGTGCTTGTTGTGGCCAAATTGTATTCAGGTTGGTCACTTAAGGGGTCTTTCAGATCATTGTCCTATTGTGTTGTCGGTAGATGAGGAAAACTGGGGGCCGAGACGTTGCGATTATTGAAATGTTGGCAAGATATGCCTGGTTACCAGAATTTCGTTCGTGAAAATTGGAGTACTCTTCAGGTGGACGGGTGGGGTGGTTATGTTCTTAAAGAAAATTTGAAATTAATCAAAATAGCTCTTAAGGATTGGCATGCTTCCAATACTCAGAATTTGCCGGCAAAGGTGGCTTCATTAAAGAACAGACAAGCGGCTCTTGACAGTAAAGGGGAGGAAGTGGATTTGTCGGAGGATGAGCTCGGTGAATTACATGGCATTTCAACGGATATCCACTCTTTGTCTCGTATTAATACTAGCATCTGCTGGCAATAGTCGCGGTTAAACTGGTTACGTGTTGGTGACACAAATTCCAAAAATTTTCATTCTGTTTTGGCTAATAGGAGACGTCGCAATTCTTTGTCTACAATCATGGTTAATGGGATGGTGGTTGAGGGTGTTTAGCCTATTCGGCAAGCTGTGTGTTCGCACTTCAAAAATCATTTTATCTCTCAAAGAGTGGTGCGACCCACTGTGGGCAATCTTCAGTTCAAAAAACTCGCTAGAGCGGATATAAGTAATTTGATTAAACCTTTTTCTGTGGAAGAGATTAAGGCAACGGTGTGGGACTGTGACAGTTTTAAGAGTCCGGGGCCAGATGGTATCAATTTTGGATTTATCAAGGATTTTTGGACTGAGATGAAGGATGATATTGTGAGTTTTATAACTGAATTCCATAGGAATGGGAGGTTGTCGAAAGGTATTAATTCTACGTTCATTGCTCTTATTCCTAAAGTTGAGAGTCCACAATCCTTGAATGAGTTCCGACCTATATCGTTGGTGGGGGGGAGTCTTTATAAAATATTGGCAAAAATTCTGGCAAATAGGCTGAGACAGGTCATTGGGAGCGTGGTGTCGGATGCTCAATATGCGTTTGTAAAAGACATGCAAATTCTTGATGGTATTCTGATCGCTAATGAGGTGGTTGATGAGGCTCGTAAATCCAAGAAGGATATGTTGTTGTTTAAAGTGGATTTTGAAAAGGCGTATGACTCTGTTGATTGGGGGTACTTGGAGGAGGTGATGGTTTCTATGTCGTTTCCAACGCTTTGGATAAAGTGGATTAAGGAATGTGTTTGTACTGCCACAGCTTCAGTTTTAGTGAATGGCAGTCCTACGGATGAGTTCCCTCTTGAGCGGGGTTTACGGCAGGGTGATCCTCTTTCTCCCTTCTTGTTCTTGTTAGCAGCTGAAGGTCTGAATGTGCTGATGAAAGCCTTGGTTACTGCAGATGTTTTCACGGGGTACAGTGTGGGGGGTGCTAATCCGGTAGTGGTGTCCCATTTACAATTTGTGGATGATACGCTCTTGATAGGGAAGAAAAGCTGGGCAAATGTTCGCGCTTTGAGGGCTGGTTTGGTTTTGTTTGAGGCTATGTCGGGTTTGAAGGTAAATTTCCACAAAAGCTCTCTGGTGGGGGTGAATATTAATGCCTCTTGGTTGTCTGAAGCAGCTTCGGTGTTGGGTTGCAAAGTGGGAAAAATTCCGTTCCTCTATTTGGGCCTTCCGATTGGGGGTGATCCGCGCCGGTTATTATTTTGGGAGCCTGTTGTTAATCGTATTAAAACTCGATTGTCTGGTTGGCATAGTCGGTTCCTTTCTTTTGGTGGTCGTCTAATTCTTCTCAAATTCGTCCTGACTGCACTTCCTGTCTATGCACTTTCCTTTTTCAAAGCTCCGTCAGGTATAATCTCTTCCATTGAATCTTTGTTAAATAAATTTTTTTAGGGGGGTTGTGAGGAAAAAAGAAAAATATCGTGGGTTGGTTGGCATTCTTTGTGTTTGAGGAGGGAGTATGGGGGGTTGGGTGTTCGGAGATTGAGCGAGTTTAACATTGCTTTGCTAGGGAAATGGTGTTGGCGGTTGTTAGTTGATAGAGAGGGGTTATGGCGTAGGGTGTTGGTGGCTAGGTATGGTGTGGCGGATGGTGGTTTGGAGGATGGGGGCCAGAGTTGTTCTTCGTGGTGGAGGGAGATAGTCAAGATTAGAGATGGGATAGGCGAGGGTGGAGAGGGTTGGTTTGTGGATTGTGTTAGGAGGAGGGTGGGGGATGAAGCTGATACTGATTTTTGGCGAGATTGTTGGTGTGGTAGTGTTCCGTTGTGTGAGCGCTTTAGGCGTCTTTATGACTTAGCTATCGATAAATCAATCACGGTGAGGAACATGTTCTTGTTCGGGGTGGAGGATGGTGGGGGAGCGTGGCAGTGGCGTCGCCGGTTATGGGTGTGGGAGGAGGACTTGGTAGAGGAGTGTAGGGCTTTATTACTAACAGTCTCTTTGCAGGAATCCGTTACTGATAGATGGGTGTGGTTATTGGACCCGATTGGTGGCTATTCTGTTCGTGGGGTATATGACTTATTGACATCGCATGAACAACCTCAGATTCATCAAAGTATGGAGTTAGTCTGGCACAAATAGGTACCTCTCAAAGTTACAGTCTTTGCTTGGCGGTTGTTGAGGGATCGTTTACCTACTAAAGCCAATTTGGCAAATCGTGGCATTTTACCGTTGGAGGCTAGGCTTTGTGTCACGGGATGTGGGCATGTTGAAGATGTGTCTCATCTGTTTTTGTCTTGTCCTTTCTTTGGTGCTTTGTGGCCTATGGTGCGGGATTGGCTTGGTGTAGTAGGGGTAGATTCTCATGCTCCCTTGGATCATTTTATGCAATTTATTCAATATGCTGGAGTCTTGAAATCGCGTCGGTCTCTCTTTCACTTGATTTGGCTTCAGTGTGTTTGGGTTATTTGGAATGAACGGAATGATAGGTTGTTTCGTGGCCGTAATAGTTCTCTATCACAGTTGTTAGATAAAGTAAAATCAAATACCCTGTGGTGGCTGAAAGCTCGTAATGTGGTCTTTACATTTGGTACTCATAATTGGTGGTCGAGTCCGCTTGTATGTATGGGTATCGATTGACCTTGTTGTAATCTTACTTGGTTGTTGTTGTTTTTTGTGATTGTTTTGGCACGCCTTGTGCTATAACAATTACGATGTTATTGGTAATATAATTCATTTTAGTTTTTTCAAAAAAAAAAAATCTTTTAAAAAATGGGTCAAGTTAACTTATATCCTAAGAACACATGTTAAACAACCCAAAAATAAAAATATCTCTTAATATTTGTGCAAACAAATTAAATTCAAATCACGAATTCCAAAAAAAAAAAAATTACATTAAACTCATTAAATTATGCTTAAGGGAGTACTCCAAGTTAACAACATTTCTCAAATGTTAGTAAGAGATGCACTAATAATGGTTATGGTCGGCTGGTGTTTTAGTTAAAGACAAATCAAATGGAAGTATCCAAGTTTAATTTTAGACTCTAGCTGGAATAACAATCGATCAAACTTTGTTTCATAGAACTATATGAACCAAAGAGTTAGTTTTTTTTTTCTTTTTAAGAGAAAATAATTTATATCATTTCATTAAAAATTAATTCAGTAATACAAATTGGAATTTTATCAAAAGTACGAAAGTTAGAACTAGATGTGGCTGCTTTAGCTAAACCAAAGAATTAGTTATAAATCAGATAAAAATAAGACATGCATTAGTAAAGTGTATTTTGACAAATATTATTATAATGAAGATATATAACAGAAAGGAATTTGTTACAGGAAAAGTTTTCTAAAAAAAATAAAAAAATGTTACAGCTAAAGCTACTCCCTCTAATCTAAAAAATGAGCAAAAATAACTAAACTCACATTGATTAATGTTAACTAACCCTAAATTAACTGAAAATTACTATTATTCTAGATCATTAAATATGATTTTTTTTCCAATGGAGAAATTTTGTTGCTTATATTTAAGATCTAAATAAATAGTAGTAGTATGTTGTTTCCGTTTCACAATATTTGCGCTTTTGGTGAATAATTTTGTTTCAAATTACTTGTCACTTTCAAGTTTCAATGCAATATTAATTATTGATTTGTTAATAATAATCTTACTAATTTATTGTAGAGAGAGAACTAATATAATGAAATAATAAATGATTAAGGGTATTATAGAAAAAAACGCACACAATTTCATCAAAAATAACAAAATTTATTTGATTTTTTTGTATTTATAAATTCCTCAAAAGTGAGAAGTATTGTAATGAGTCAAGGAGTTAAAAGGAGCAATATAGAAAATGTGAATGTGGACTCTTATAAATAAGAGAAGGCCATCATCTTTTCTATCTGAACTCTCTTCTCTCAAATTCTTCCTTCTTTATTGTAATCATTCAAATTTATACATTAGCGATGAAACTTATTTTACTTCAACAAATCAGTTTAAGAATTCTACTTCATTTTAAGGTCCCTTACATATAAATTCCTTAAAAATGATAAGTACTGTGAAAGTATCAATTTACAGTGATTTTGAATACACAATTGATCACATGAAGGCTATGTAAAATATAATTTAACTTTAAAAAAATATTTGATTCCTTCTAGAATATTTCAACTCAAAAAAATGAGGCGGTATGAAGACAATTTTATATTAATTTTTGGGAAAAGACAATCTGTATTATTACTGACAGAAGTTGGACATTGTTGACGATGATTTTTTTTATCAAAATAAAAATTAATGAAAATCAAAATGATTGTGAATTCTCTTAATAAATTGGCAACTTCAATTACAACTCTGAAAGAAATAGTAAGATTTCATATGATTTGAAAGACTGCGTGACTGATAGAAGAAAATGAATTCATAAATTTAAAGAAAAACATCTATATAGAACATGAAAATTAAAAGAAAGCTTTGAAATGGCTGAAAATAAAGAAAACTTTAAAAATAGCGGAAATAAATTGAAAAGAAATTAAAATGACAAGATGAACATAAAAATCCTTGGATTTCAAGACAAGAACGTAAATAATTGAATTAAAATAGTTGAAAATGGATTTGAATTCTCTCCACTTTTCTTTAACTATCATTATCAACTGTCGACTCATTGGTCTGTTTATGATTAGGATGTTTAAAGTGTACTACCTCCGGTCCTTTTTATTAGAAATAAAAGTGAGAATTTTTTTGGTCCTTTTTATAAGAAGATTGATCAAGTTTCAAATATGTTTGAAGCTAAATTTCATTTGTGCCCTTATTGATTATGAGAGAGAATATTAAAGTAAGTAAGTTGATGGAATAAAGAGTAATTAATTTAAGGGTATTCATAGAATTATTTTAAATGTAGAAGTGTATTAAATGAAGATGACTATTTTCAATGTAATTTCTTGGTGTTGATGTTTTATGTTTTTTGTTTCTTGTATAAAAGACCGGAGGGAGTATAATTTTGATCTTTCATTTTAAAAATTTGATCAACTCATGATTTTTACCTTTCAATTTGATGATGTGTTAATTTATGTTTTAACATGAAAACGAAGGGTTTAATCGCTAAGAGTCTTCAAAAATAGAGTGATAAATTAAGTTCGGTCAGGCATTCAAAGCCAAAAGAGGTTCGATAAGGGGGTTGGTAATGAACAATTTATGCTTGTGATATTGCTTAGACTTAGGTTTCTTTGTTGTTGCTACTGCTTAAAACTACTTTATTTTTTTTAGGCTAAACTACAATTTTGATCTCCTAAGTTTGCCAATGTTGTAATTTTGACCCCCTAATAAAAAAAATGAATATTTTGCCCCCTATGTTTTAGCCCCTTTGCAAGAGTGACATTTTGGTCAATTTTAACCAAGTCAACGCCTAAGTGGCATGCCACCTGTGTAATTACTAAATTAAAAAAATAAAAAATCCACATAATCATTTTCTAAATTAAATAAATTAAAAAAGAAATTGAAAATTAAAAAAAATAGAAAAGATAAAAAATAAAAAAAAATAAAAAACCAATAGTTCATCCTCAACTCTTCAACACTCACAAAATTGATCCAAATCAAGATAAATCATCAACACTAAATTTTTTGAAACTATGCTATAACAACTACTGCTACTGTTACAAAGAAGAGAGAAGATGAAGCAACAGTGGCTATGGCGGAAAGTCAAACAAGAAAGGCTCAGCAGAATACATCTACGACGATTTCAAGGCTCATCAAAAAAAATTTGGAAGGAATGTTTCATCTCCCTTCTTTCACTATTTCGTGGATCTCTCAAAATTCATTCTCCATTTCAAAGATTCCCTCTTTCACATGGAACCGATTCAATCCAACGAATTTCACAATGGCCGACAAACCCTTATCCCAAAGCAACAAGAAGATTCAGTAATGGAAGATTCAAACGATTCTTTGTTCGATTCCACACATTTAAATTTACACAGGTCCATTTTTTTCTTAGCGTTTACATATCTTCTTCATCTATATCGTGTTCTTCAGCAAAACCATGGATAAAGGGTTTGTGAATCTAAGGGTTTGAATCTAGAGATTTTCTGGGTTTTTTCTTAATCTTCATGATTTGAAAGTTGTGAATCGATAGAGAAGATGATAAGAAGCTGAAACGAAAAACTGGAATTTACAAGAATTTGAAGCTTTGATGAAAGTGATAAAAGTGGAACGAATCTGAGGATTTTTTTTTTTTTTTTTTGGTTACGAGGGTTTGGTTTTTCAATGTAGATGAACCACATTTTTTTTCCTTTTCTATTTTTTTTTATTTTTCAATTTCTTTTTTAATTATTTAATTTAGAAAATGATTATGTAGATTTTTAATTCAGTATTTACACATGTGGCATGCCACATAAGCGTTGACTGGATCAAAATTGACCAAAATGTCACTTTTGCAAAGGGGCTAAAACATAGGGGCAAAATATTCATTTTTTTTATTAGGGATCAAAATCGCAACATTGACAAACTTAAGGGGTCAAAACTGTAGTTTAGCCTTTTTTTATTACTATTTCTTTGCTCCACATATTTAATTTCTATAAGGATTCTTACTCGAAGATTACGATAAAAAAAAGTTTTTACTATCATCTATTATTTATTATTTTGGCCCTGTATAATATATTTTTGGATTTGTCCCTAAGTCCAAGATATTGACATTTATCCTAAATTATTAAATAACTAGTCATATCCATTAAGTTTTAAGTAAGGTCCACCGTAAGAATTAAGCTGCTTCATAATGTGAGTATGAGAGAGAAAGTTGTCACAAAGTTGTCAAAAAATGATTGTACAAATATCATTTCTCAAAATATAACCCTTTAATCTTAATCTTTAAACTGTGACTTTAAAAATAAGTTTAAAAATTTACAGACATAACACATAAAAGTTTGAGAAAAGATATTTGTACAACGATTTTGTAACAACTTTTGAATAACTTTTTCTCTCATACTTACATGATGTTCTTATCATCTCTCTTCCTTTTTCTCTCTCCATTGTTTTTGATCAATAAGAAGAGAGAAAAACAAAATTGTCACTAAAGTTGTCATGTAATAGATGTATAAAGGCTTATTCAATCACCCGGTCCCTTAACTTAATTGATTGTCTCAATTTGGTCCCCTAACTATAATTTGTACCAATTTGGCCCCCTATGTTTTGCTTCGTTACTAGTTTTAGTCTTTTCTGGTAGTTTCTCTCAAAAAAACGTTAACTTATGTACCAATTTGATCTCTTATGTTTTGCTCCGTTCCTAGTTTTAGTCCTTTTTGTTCACGTTTTTTGTGAGAAACTAACAAAAAGGACTAAAACCAGTAACGAAGCAAAACATAGAGGACCAAATTGGTACAAATTATAGTTAGGGGACTAAATTGAGACAATCAATTAAGTTAAGGGACCGGGTGATTGAATAAGCCATGTATAAATATCATTGCTCTAAGGGTGTGTTTGGTTTGGAGGAGAAGTTATGAAGAGAGAAATAAGCGAGAGTGTGGGAAGAGAGAAAAAAAGTGAGAAATAGAGTGGATTTGATGGATTATTTGGTAGAAGAGAAAGATTTGAGAAATAGAAGAGAAAGAAATGCATTTATTTTTGAAAGGACAAAAATACCCTTTAACCCAATAAACAAATACATAATTTAATGTTGTTTTGAAACACATTTTCTATCAATATTAATTTAATTAAACAATTAATTTTAATAATTAATATATGTTATTTGTTCTTATTAATTTAAATATTTCGTCAAATAGTAATTGATAAGATTGTGCCATACATAAAAAGACAAAAACTAATTGTGTCCAAAAATAAAACAGTATCCATTTCACAAATTAAAAAACCTATTTCATTGAAATACTTATTCTCTCATGTACACACACTTACACAGCCATGCACAAACGATTCCCAGGCTTCTGTGTATTTTTTTTTTTTGTCTTTTATGATGCTGTGAAAGGGTAGAATTGTAAACTTATTAAAAAATGGAACTCTGGCCAGTTTCTTCGCTGATGTGCGAAGACTGAAAAACATGTGGGCCCTATATGTTTAATCTCTCTCTTCCCTATTTCTCACCGCAACCAAATTAGAGAAATGCTTATTCTCTCTTCTATCTCTCTGTCTTCAACTTCTCTCTCCTTTTTCTCTTCTTCCAAACACAGTGTAAAAGTTTAGTTGAAAGAGATAAAGAAGATATAAGAACATGCAGAGTTCATTTTGTTCCGTTCACTTTGCAAATAAACAAATTGGAAACTCTACTTCATCATATAATATCCAAACAAATATTCTAGGATTTGTAGAAAGGTGTATACATAGATTAAAATAGTTGGAAACTCAACAACTTAGGAACAAGCACATAAGAAAAAGAGAAATGATATTTGTATAACCAATTTTTGACAACTTAGAAAGGTGTATCCCAAGAAAGGAGAAGACCTAAGAAAAAGGTGTCAAAGACCACCATAGTACAGAGAAACTAACAACTGTTACAAAACTATACTCTCTATGACAATTTGAACAAAAGTGTTGATCTACGCAGTTATATTGTTGCCTTCAAACATGTTTTATATAGTATAAATATTTCTACACAAATTCCACGTCTTAACTATCAATATAAAATGTGTCTAGAGATATTATTTCTTCTACATATGTGTCTATTAATTTAAAATGCTCAAAATATCAATTTATTTTATCTATGTGTATTGGTTAGGCTATCCATTTTGTGTCAACGGTTGATTTTATTTCCAGATATCATGCATATAAATTTTTTGGCATCCCTAATTACCAATAATATTACATTATTTTTTCCCTTCATAAGTCTATCATTATTCTTTTGATCTTTTTATTTATTTATATACTTTGTGTTCTTTTTTTTTTTTTAAGGATACTTTGTGTTCTTTTTTAACAACTAATTGCAAAAATTTATCATTCAAAAAATCCTTTATTTTAAGAACAAAGCTTAGGTATATTTTCTTTACATGTTTTTCGTATGGTTCTTCACATGATTAAAATTCATTTTTTGTGGTTATAACAAACTTTAAAAAAATTGTGGATATGAGAAATTATAGGTAGTTGTGAGTATTTCATGTGAAGTACCATACGAAAATTGTATCTTTATTTTAATTCTAGCAAAAAACTTAGGTTCATTTCCTTAGGTGTTTTTCATATGGTCCTAAATAAACTACTCATGGAAAATGTAATTTTTGCTAACAATCATATGAAAAACGCATAAACAAATTCACATGAATTTTATCCTTATTTCAAACTATTTATTTGTTTCTTGGTCTTCACCTTCATTAAATTATATTTCATTTAGCATAGATTTTGTCAAATTTAATAGATAATTCATTCATTTTTTAAATATTAAATTAATAGAGAAAGTTTTAGATGGTTATTTGATTAAATTATTTATTTTAATCAATTTTATATATTTATAAGGAAGTGATTTTGTTTGCCTACATGTGCTCATTATTTTCATTCTAAACACGCATTTTTGATAATTTTTCAACTTAGATAACTAGGATTTATTTATTTTATACTTTAATAGGTTTTGTGAAAGAAAAAAAAAACTTGAAAAAAACTAATCCGAGTGGTCCACCACCGTCCTTTTGCAGGACCCGTTTAAATCCATATTTTAGGTACATATTAATAGTTTACTTAAATTATGGGTTATATTCTTTCAAAAAAAAATTATGAGTTATATCATCACAAAAAACAAAAAAAAAATTACGTGTGTTATATAATATGAGTAATATTTTTTCTTTTATTACTTTTGAATTATATGGATTTTCAATAAATATTATACATTCCTTCAAAAAAAATATTATACATATAAAACAAACAATAATGTTATTGATAATTTTTTTCAATTTAGATAACTACAGTTCATTTATTATTTGTCAAAAAAAACTAGAATTTATTTATGTTATATTTTAGACGGGTATTAAAATTTTATTCAATAAAATATGGATTATAATATGAGTAATCTTTTTTCTTTTATTTTTGAAGGAAATCTTTTTTCTTTTATAACTTCCGAATTATACGGACATTTTATAATAAATATTATACATAAAATACAAACATTAATATTATGTATATAACCCAAAAAACGCCGAAAATATACACTAATATTCATATACAACAAAGATGCTCCCTTCATCCCTTATTATAAGCATTCTTTGAGGAAGAAAATAATTGTCCTAATTTTTTTTTTTAAACAATCAAACCAACTCAGAACAACAACATAGTTATTATATAAAAGTCAAGACAGAAGTATAAAAAGCAGAGTTAAATCTGCTAACCATCGACGAAAGTACAATGAATTAAAAACAGTGTCAAAGTGTTAGCACAAAATTATTTAAAACTCAAACTCAACCTAGTTGTCTACAGAGTCAAACAAGCTTGTCCGCAGCGATCAACATATTAGCCCAAAAGTCACGACGATCCTGAATGACAAGGCGACGAGTGATATGATTGGATGAATATGAATAAATTCCTGTTGAAATGTAGGGTAGCTCTTAAAGGCATCTTGAAACAACTCATATTTTGATCCCAAAACGAGACAGAATTTCCTTACTCCTGGTTTCAGCATTATTATCGGACTTCTGTCCAGACTCAGTTTTCTGTCCAATGTCGACAATGCTTGCAGATTCCGGCTCAACAATCTTCTTCCCAGGCTCTATTTTCGACTCAGTCTCAGCAATCTTCTTCCTAGGCGGCTCAAGTACAGACTCAGTCTCAGCAATCATATTCTCAGGCTCTATTTCCGATTCAGCAGGGATTGGAGCTAAAGTAGTCTTCCCATGCATAATTAAAAATATAAACAAAATTATATTTTTAAATTAGGGTTTGTTCAATCAAACCCTACAAATTGAAAGAACAAACCCTAAAAATTCTATTTTTAAATTAGGATTTGTTCAATCACGAGCTTATAAACTATTTTTCAGACGCTATTCCAAGTAGCGTTTAAGCTTATAGCTTATAACACTATAATATTAGTGCTACTTCAAATATATATATATATATACTCCCTCCGTCCCATATAAAGTGACACGGTTGATCTCGTCACACATACCAATGCACAATTTTGATCTTAAATAACTTTACTAATCTATTAGAAAAAATTATAATAATTTGATATTTTGAAAATATTCATCGTGACGGATGCAACGACATCTTATATGATATTATTTATCTTTGTATATTAGTAGAAAAATACGGTCAAAGTATGTTAAATCAATAGCGCACATTTTCAAATAGGTTATCTATTGTAGGACGGAGGGAGTACAATATATTCTTTGACGGAAAAATATATATATTATCAGTGTTATTTTTTTTTATTCTCTGGCCTTTCGTTGTAATTTGTTTATACAATATACATTCAAAAAAAAAAAATGACGGAACAATATATTTTCAATGTAATGTTATTTCTTGATTGTTCTTTAGAAAATATAATATCAGTTGTGTTACATTTTAATGAAATTATACCTTTTATTATTTTGAACTAAATGAAATTATTTTACGTCCATTTATCATGCATATAATAACTTATATAGTTTTTTTTTTAAGAAGATATTTTACGTCCATTTTATTGTTGTTAATAATAAATATTTCACGGGAAAAATGCAGAATGTTCAAGACCTTGTGAAGAAGACTAGTAGGATGCTAGCTGGAAGAGGTGGTGGCAAGGAGAAAGATGTCCACTCTCGTCTGGTCGTACATCTAATCGACGAGGACCATGCCGAGGCGATAGTCGGTGAATCTGCCAATAGGAAAACGGTGGAGCCAGCCGAAAAGGGGAAGGGTGTGTCGTCAAAGGCGTTCCTCTCCAATCTGAAGATGGTGACTTACTTCAGTTGCCTAATGTGTGGTCCGACCCTGATCGGTATGGTCCTCATTTGACCCTTTGCCTGAGTGACCCAGAGTTGAAGGTTACTCAGGACCTAGGGACCGCCGGTCGGAGCAGAGCAATGACCGAAGGGATCATTGATGCGATGAAAGCTTTGGAAATAGCGGTGGTCGTAAATAATACCTCGATCGAGGGTGAGGTCAAGGCGGATGTGTTGGGGAAGGAGAGGGACACATTGGCCGCTAAAATGACCAAGTTGGAGGAGGGGTTCGCTACCTCGAAGACTGTTGTAGAAGGAAAAGACTGTTGCATCATTTTGTTAGAGAAGCAGGTGGCAGATGCTCAATCTGCTTTAGAGCAGGTGGTCAAGGCCCAAAATAAGCTTTATGGGGAGAAGAAAGCCCTCGAGGAAGCTCTGCGCAAGGCCACCCTCCTCGGTGTAGATGAGCTTGAGGTACCTCCAGTCAAGATAGTTTTGGTTTGGTTGACAAAATTGGAGAGCTTGATAACATTTTATGAGCGCAGGTATGCATGGCTTTGATAATACAATCACGCAATTGAAGTTGGTGAACACTGGCGTCGAGCTGTGTGTCGAGGGGATTAACTATCTTAAGTTCGTGGAGAATGGAGTGCTTATAACCCCCTCTTGCGGAGGAAGAAGAACGTGGGCATGTTGAGAACGCACAGGCTGAGATGGCCTTGTAATTCTTATTCTTTTCAAACAATGTTCCCTTTTGCTGTGACCGGCCTTCGTACCAATGAGAATGTGCGCCCTTCGCGGTTAGCACCCCAAAATCGTTTCTTTATTATGCTTTGTATGAAAATGTATGTTTTATTTTCTATGTATGATGTGCGACCCAAGTGCTCGTTGTGTGAGACTTTTATATCGAAATCTGTTTTAATTTCAAGTCGTTAGAGCGCGATCGATATCCTTGTATGTTTTTAAGAATAACCGACCTATATGCTCGTAATTTAGCTTCTGATTTAGATGTATGCTTGCAGGGTTAATTTGTAAATAATCCAAGCATTAAAAAGTAGATTTGGTTGCCGGATTCAGTAGGCCGGAGATGAGGTCCTGCCCCCCGATAGTCATTGCTTGGTGAAATAAAGTGACAACTGGGGATTTATCGATGGCTGAGATCGCCAAATGGATCAATTCTTTAAACAGTGACTTTAAAAATATCCAAGACTACAATAAAAAAAGGTTTTACTCTCATCTATTATTTATTATTTTGGGCTCCCGTATATTATATTTTTGGATTTGTCCCTAAGTCCAAGATAATGACATTTGTCCTAAATTAAAATAACTAATCTTATCCATTAAGTTAGATTCACCGTAAGAATGAAGCTGCTTCATAATTCTCTTTCAAATAAATGTAAAAATAATATAACCCTTTAATCTTAATCTTTAAACAGTGACTTTAAAATTAAGTTTAAAAATTTACAAGCATAACACATAAAAGTTTAGTTGTAAGAGATAAAGAAGATATAGGAACATGCACAGTTCATTTTGTTCCGTTCACTTTTGCAAATACTAACAAACTGGAAACTCTACTCCATATCGTGCAATGAGGTTATCCACAAGTTTACAATTTAGCTTGTTCTTGAAGTTGATCCTGTCAAGAGAGCCAGGAAAAAAAACAATTAACACCATGCATTTAAATGTAAATTTAATTTATATTTACTATCGGTGTAAATATGTTTTACACTAATTGTCATATCATTGAAAATATTTGACTTTTATTGTAACAACTTTTAAGTCATGTATATATTGGTTGTGATTTAGTGAGAGTATAATAACTTTCTATCGGTAATGCAAACGACCTCCGTCTCGTATATACATAAAAAAAAAAAATCTTCATTATGCCGAAAGTGCAAGGCCAAACACCGTGACTCGGGTTCGAACCTAGGACCTCACAGTTGTGTGTGAGTTTATTTTCAGTGGTTTACCACTTCATCTAAGACAAAAAAAAAATTAATAATGTATCGATTTTAAATTATAGATCAGATACATGATACATCAGTTATTCAATGAATTAGAAAAAAAATACAAAATAAAAAGAAAAAATACCTAATGAAGAAAAATATTTTTTACGGCTTTCCAAAGTCAAAAATAACAAACCAAGACTAAAATATACATGGAACATTTATGTTTTGTTTGAAAGTTAAGAGGGATGGGAAGAAACATAATTGAACGAAATGGAGGGGAAGGAAGTATAACTAACTCCCAAACTTGCATGGAGGTTGATTTTTCCACCTAGGATTAAAATTTAAAACCTCCATAATTTGATGGAACTCAAAAAATAAATTGGAAGAAGACTTGGTTTTGAAGGGCTTCAAAAAATTCTTCAGATTCTTTCATTTTTTGAGGTAAAAGACTAAGGTGATATTAGGGCAAGGATTCTCTAACCTCTGTCACAAAGAAAGCATGGAAACCATATGGAACTCTTTGAGGCAATTCTACAACTGCAACTGGATCTGCTGACATTGTTTTGGCATCTATGACGTGCACAGACGATTTCCTGTGGTAGTATATATATTTTAAACTCACTCAATAATGAAAAAAATCTCAACAAACTAAAACTAAGCCATGTCATAGCCATAAATATAGAGAATTTGGTACCTAGTATTCTCATCATGTACAAAAAAGATCAAGTATCCATCATCTTCATCGGAATCAGTTCCAGGGACGCGTGGGACATAAATAGCATCAGAACAAAACGTTCCTGGTCCCAAGTCATAGAGACCATGAATATTTCCTCCAACTTCAAGCTTTGTTTTTCCAAAATTAGGTTCGGCATTCAAATCAAATTTTATAATCCCAGTTGCATTGCTGCCTAATATGGTCCCATATACATACTTCTGTTTCCTGATGAAATGAATATAGTAAAATACATGTTATGGACTTTTGGCAGACATGCATAAACATGTTACTTTTCTGACTCCGTCTCAAAACACGATTATGAAAGCGCGTATGGTAGCATATAACGCTCTTTTACAAATAAGTCAGTGTTATCAATCGCAGATTGCACAAAATAGCAGTTGGTTTAAATCTCGCTATGCAACAAAAGTGCTATAGCACCTCTACTGCTACTATTTGACAACATTTTGTACTAAAGAGTATATTGTGAAAGAATGGTACGTATACGAGCTATTCAACAACATAGAAATAAGCACATAATTAAGAGAAAAAAAATGTGACTATTAAAATAACAAATATCAAATTGAAAGATCAAGTAGACTAACTTACAAGTTCAGTATTATGCCTACCATAATTTAAACATGGAAAGAATAAGAATAATCTTACCTGCCGGTGTATCTTTCGTTCACCCTAGGAAAATCTACAGAATATGTTGATAGTTTCTTTTGAGCAGCTTTACCGGTTTTCATGTTAAATCTCATTTCATACCTGGAAATAGTTCAATAACCGATAAATAATATAAAATAACATCAAGTAAACTTTGCATCATAAATTTCAAATAAGAACAAGTATTTTACAGCTCATTTGAGAAATTTTTAAGTTTATCCTTGATATCCTCAGCGACCATGTCCAAATCTAGATTCTTCAGGCGGCACGTGATCAAAACAACTTCATCCTCCTCCTCCCAAGCATTAGCTAGTGAAAAGAAGACATACAAAAGGTTACGTTGTAGAATCTCAATCATCATATATTATATTAAGATACAAAAGCAAACAAACACACCATTATGGAATATGAAGCAGTTTGGTAATTCAAACCATCTTATGTGTTTATCATCCTTAGCATACCGAGGTAGGACGCCAAAACGAGCTTTCTTGGTTGAATCAAAAGAGAATACTAGTCTCTTATTCTTCACCATTTCCTGAAAAATGAAATTCAAATAAACAATTGCGGGAAAAACTAATAAAGTAATCTTTAGTCAGATTACATGAATAGGAAAAACGGCAATACCTTTGGCCTAAAGTACACAGGAAGATCCATAAAAATTGCATAATTTTCGGTTATGGCAAAGTCGTGCACCATAATGGGATTTGATATTGTAATTGGAACAGGATCATGCATATAACCATCTTTTGAAATTACTCTGTATGTGATATATGGTGGTGTTTGTGAATATCCAAATGTGAACATGTCCCCTGCACAAAAGATATTTACATCTTGGAATGAGCATGAGTACGAAGCTCTGACACTGACACACGTCGTGCACAAGATATGCAATCAATTTGAAGTGTCGGTGCTTCATAAGACTATTTCACTAAACCGATCAACTTAATCACTTATTTGAAGATGATGGATTTACCAGTAAAAGGATCAACTTTTGGATGAGCAGTGAAATAATGGTCTAGTCTTTTGTCATAATCTAGCATACCAAGTGTATGCAAATCACCATCTTCAAAAACTTTAATAGCATCTGCAAATTTCAAAATAACACTACTTGAGTTCAAAAGCACATGTGGTAAATACACATTGAAAAATTTAGAATGCACAGCTCACTAGTTGGACTAAGGTTGCTTTCTTCATAAGATATGAAGAAAAAAAAAACCTTTCTGCTTAAGATCATAATTAATTTCTTAAGGACATTAAAGTAAAAAAGAAAGGAAAAATACTCACAAGGTTTGTCTCGTTCCGAGAGTGCTAGAAGCATCGCATTATGATATACAAGACCTGTATTGGCTGGTAGGAATTAGAGTATGAGCACAAGTTAATATTATCAGTTCTGACAAAATTATGAAACACTATTTGAATTGTACTGAAAAAATTGCAGAATGAAAAAAAAAAATCCTAGGATTTTGAATTTGACAAAAAGTTACATTTGCATAATTTACCTGTTCCAGTTCCATAAGACACATCAAGTATTTTCAATTTTTCTCTCAATATTTGTATGGTTACCATTAAAACTCCAAGTAGACCCTTGATATCTCCAACCTGGAAATGACATACAAGAATTATAAAACCAAGATCTATATATCAATGGTATATTCCTCAATCCTCACTAGGCTTTTATATTTTTCACTTCATTGTCATACCTTCATAAATTTAGACCCTCCAAAGTATTCTTCTTGTTTAAGGCGAGAAGTTCTCACAAAACGGGAAACATATGTAGCTTTTCCATCTTTGATGCGCAAACCATGAATCATTCTGCAATTCATTGATACTAAAATTATAACCTTCTGTTAAAACTATAACAGTAATGAAGAAGAAAGAACAAAGCAACAGGAGATACAAAAGGAAAGGAAAAAGAGAAGGGGGAAACTGTAAAAATCAAATATTTTTTCATTAACAACAAACTTGAAAGCAATATATGTATTTTCATAAAGGAAGAGAATCGCGCACGCACCCATCTCCATCAAACCTGCAAAAATAGAAATGAAAGTCAATGTACTGATAAGCAAATGCAAGTTCTCGTGATATACTGTTGAAATTGAAACCAGACAAGATAAAAAAAAATAAAAAAAAAAGACAAGAAAAAGTTCACCAATGATATCCAGCGACAGGAGAAAACTTCGGATTAGGTCCCACCCTGACAAACTCTCCATTCAAGCAATCCTACAATAGACTTCAAATGGTTAGTGATGAGTGATAGGACCTGATATTGTTCTAATAGTTAGTGTATTGCAGGAAAATGTTATGTTAGAAAAGCAATACTCAACATTACCCCTGCGCACTTATCGGTAACTATGAGCCCGCCGTACTCTACATGTGAGTAAGTACCAACAGAAAGTAAAAAGCCAACAGATCACTCAACGCGGTTTTCAACGTCATTAACCACATATAAAAATGTGTTACAACTCATTTTCACTTACCGGAAGGTAGCCTTTAACAGGAAGGTCCTTAGTAGGAGGTGTCTCATCCTTAACAGGTGCAAAATTACCGGCAAGCCAATGATGAGGAAGTGATGAATCATAAAACAACTTCACCACAAGCTTCTCCAACAAATCAACAGCTTTTGAACTGAAACATTTTCTTGGTTTTGGTTCCACTTTCACAATCCCTCGTCTAAGTGAAAATGATTTGATCTTTACACAAATGGGTTTGTGAGAATGGATAGTAGCAGTGCTAAACTTGAAGACTTGGCTACCACGGTAACTTCTCAAGGTGTTTAACCTGCTACTACTTATGTTACTACTGCATGGTAAAACAATTTTTTTTTTTTTAATGATTAGAACAAAATATAATGTGTTCATTATAAAAAAATAAAAAAAAATTGAAGGAGTATTCATTATTAAAAATAGTAAACAAATTACCTCATTAGTTTCCAATCAATTATTGTTGGCTTTACTGGGATGTTTTCTATTTTCTGGGCCAAATTTTTGAGTTCTTATTCGTGGTACAGCAGCAACTGTTTGCTGCTTGGCCTTAACATTGAAATATACTATGTGATAAGACAAGCAATTGATGATTTGATTTGAAGTCAGAAATTTACTTTGCCGCCAATTGAAGTCGGTGTCATTTAATGCTTCAACAGTGGCAACTAGACATACTACAATTTTTTAGGCATTTAGACAAACATTTTTTTTTAGTATTGCAAAAAATAATAGACCACTAATAAGTGAGTTTATAGCTGATGAACTAATTATGGATGACTTATAAATTAATTTATAGCTAATAAACTAGGTGATTGAATAATTTATAAATATGAAATGACATAAAAAAATATACATATTTAATTAATATTTAATTTTTTCAATAAAAATTATATGGATAAAATTGAGATAAAAAGTGATAAATTTTGAGTTATAAGTTACTTGAATTAACTTATCAAAAACAACTATAAACTCATGAAAATAAGTTATAAGCTCATTTAATAATGACAGTTAACAAACATGTCTTTTTTTTGTTAAGTAGCCTAGTCGATAGAATTCACTTAAGTGGGGTGTCCGGAGTTTGTACCCCGACCCCTGCATATAACAACTTATGTCCCTATGAACTGAGCTATGTTTATGGGAACACAAACATGTCTTTTTAATTATACCAGTTTACAAACTATAAATTATTAATTGTAACAAAAAAATACTATAAATTATTAACTCAAATTTCGTCTTACCAAAGAGATCTTATGAGTAAAAAAAAAATTACTAAACGTTACGAGTACATGTTGATATTTGCCTTTTAATGTTTGCAACTAATTTTAACTTAAATCTCTTGTCAAAAAAAAAAAAAAACTTAAATCTACAACTAATAATATCACAATTAATGTTTTGACAATAAATAATAATATCACAATGATAGATATGGTTTCTTTAGATCTGGGTTTGTTTACCCACTATGTACATGTCAATTTGAGTCCACCTTTGTATATGGTCATTGTCATTGACAATTATGTTTAAAGTTATAATTTTGTATTCCTCGTGCTTATGAATGTTCAAAGAAACATATCTGAAGACTAAAGTGATATGATCTTATATAACAAAGATATAATAAGCAAAAACAAAATCAATCTTATTATATAAATAAGTATAATATAATCCTTTAATCTTAATCTTTAGACAGTATTTTGAAGGCATGATAAATAAAATATTATCAAAGACAAAAGAAGATATAGGAAGAATAAACATATTCATTCTGTTTTGTTCGAATTTGCAAATAATATAAAATAGAAACTCTACTGCATTGTAGAATATCCACACAAATGCTATACGATTTGTAGAAAGATGTGTACACAGATTGAGGTAGTGCAGTGCAATGAGGTTATCCACATGTTTACAGTTTAGCTTGTTCTTGCAGTTGCTCCTGTGAAGAGAGTCACAAAAAACACCTGGTTACTACAAATATGTTCTTGCAGTTTAAGAGCATGCATTTAAATGTAGAATTTTTCTAGTCACATCCAAAAAACCTGGTTACCGACTAAAATACCCTTATGTTAAATAAATCATCCATCGTATTATTCAAGTAAGTCATGTAAATTGAGTTTACATGCACTACGGTAGACCTAGTTTACATACACTATCCTGTAAAACGAAGAAAAAAATATGTGTCTACGAGTTTACGTAAGTCATGCAAATTGAGTTTACAGTAGTGTACGTAAACTGAGTTTACATTATACCTTTAAAACAGAAGAAAAAACGTGAATCGAAGAGAATGGAAGAACAGTTTCCAAGTACAAAATGACAAAAACATTGAAAAAAAACATTAAAAGAATGCTCAAATATGACTGAATGAACCATACTCAGTTACTATTTTTCTAAAGAGAAAGGCATCAATGATTCAAATACTGATCTATCTATATTCCTTTAATCCGTCTATAATTGAGAGTTAAGATAAAATGAAAACATATTTCTTTGATGAAATGCATTTCATCATGTACTGTTATGTTCCATCTTATTTTGACCAATTCAAATAATAGAACGATTCATTCCATCCGTTTTCATCAGTCTAAATAAACATTCCTGGTATGTGAAGGAAATAGAGAGGAGAAATGTAAGGTAGGTATAAGCAATATGAAGTAACACAAACCTCTGTGACAAAGAAAGCATGGAAACCATATGGAACTCTTTGAGGCAATTCTACAACTGCAACAGGATCTGCTGACATTGTTTTTGCATCTAAGACGTGCACGAATGATTTCCTGCAACATTCATAATACTCAGCCATGCCATAATGATTAACATAGAGAATTGACCGTGATTTACATGGGTCATAATACTCATAAACAGTGATTTTGAATATTAAAACTTGTACATATAAAAATAAGAGATTACGGGATATGCATTGTCAATGTATAGTTATTTTACATTGAAATCCAATCACAACTCTTCAATTTGCCACATCATATTTTACAGTTTTAAAATAGAAGCGGTTAATTATTTGTTGTCTTGGCGAGTTTTGATTGGTTGTCAATGTAAAATAATTTTATTTACACTGACAGTGCATATCCTTTAATTTTATACAAGTCGTTGTGTGTACAGAGGAAGGTGATACCCGGTATTCTCGTCATGTACAAAAAAGATCAAGTATCCATCATCTTCTTCAGAATCGGTGCCAGGGACACGCGGAACATAAACAGCCTCAGAGCCAAACCTTCCTGGTCCCAAGTCATAGTGACCCACGACATTTCCTCCAACTTCAAGCTTCGTTTTTCCAGAATCCGGTTTGGCGTGCAAATCAAATTTAACAATCCCAGTAACTTTAGCAATGCTGTCTAATTCAGTCCCATATACATATCGTTGTTTCCTGATGAAATGAAAATAATAAAAATAAGCTATGATAGATAGACATGCATAGACTTAATTATGGTTCTGAGTGATTCCATCTTAAAATACAATTAGACAGGAAAGTACATATGGTACACTGTAATACTCATTTTCACATAAGCACGTTAGAAAAATAAGGTGACAATGAAAATAACAGCTTGAACTATCGAATTGATAGATGATTATTTTGCATACTCAAGTGTTGTATCATTATTTATTTTCCAACATCATATATAAAAGAGTGAAAGGACATAGCATATCAGGAAATATTTACTATTTGCATGAACTATGTTTCTTTCGTGTATTGATATATGATTGTCATATAATATTATTTAGCTTATGCTTCGGGTCTACTTGATCTCGTCCTACTTAGAGTCAGACTCGGTTTAATCAGACAATACCATTCGGTCTTTTCGGGTTCTGCTCTAAAGATTTTGGTGTGGTCAACATTTACACTCAAGTGTGGGACAAGTTTGAGCCATCCTACTTTAGAACATGCTCAACCCTAATTTTCAAGTTTAGTATTTGTCCTACCCTAATTTTCAACATGAGGAGAAAAATATTACCTGCCAGTGTAGCTTTCATTCACCCTAGGGAAATCTACAGCAGATGCTGATAGCTTCTTTTGAGAAGCTTCACCGGTTTTCATGTTAAATCTCATTTCATACCTGGAAAGAATTCAATACTGTAAATATAGAATAACGTCCAGTGAAATTTGCTCCAAAAATTGCATATAAGAACGAGTCACTTTACAGCTCATTTGCAAAATTATCAAGTTTTTCCTTGACAGCTCCGCCGACCATGTCCAAATTTGGATTCTCCAGGCGGCATGTGATCAAAACAATTTCGTCCTCCTCCTCCCAAGCATTGGCTAAGGTAAAAAAAGATCATATAAAAGATGAAAATGAGCAGGTCCATGAGAGTTAAAGAATTTAGAGCACAAATTGAAGCTTGGTTTGCATGTAACTGAAAGGTATGTTCAACTTTGACATTATTATGTATTAAAATCAAATGAACAAGGAAATGTACTAGCCTCTCTACTCAAAAAAATTCTTTGGACTCTTCAATTTCACGGATCATTGAATTTTACATATCATTATTAGAATATCAATCAACATATTATATTAAGGAGAAGAAAAAGTAAACAAACATACCATTGTGGAATATGAAGCAGTTTGGTAGTTCGAACCATCTAATATGTTTTTCATCCTTAGCATAGCGGGGTAGAACACCGAAACGAGCTTTCTTGGTCGAATCAAAAGAGAATATCAGTGTCTTATTCTTCACCATTTCCTGAAGAGTTTCAAAAACAAACAAGATTCATTTAATTTCCATCAAGTGATACGACTAACAAAAATAAACAAGATCAGTTTCAGAGTTTCAAAATCAAGCTTGGTATAGTTGAACGATATAATTAACAAGCTAATCTTTAGTTAGATCATATGAACAGAAACGCCAACAATACCTTTGGCCTAAAGTACAGAGGAAGATCCATAAATATTGAATAGTTCTCTGTGATGGCAAAGTCATGCATCATGATTGGCTCTGATATTGTTATGGGAACAGGATCATGCATAAAACCGTCCTTTGAAATTACTCTGTATGTGATATATGGGGGTGTATGTGAATATCCAAATGTAAACATCTCTCCTGCAAATAGAAAAATTATTTGTTGGATTGGAATTACAATTTCATTACATCACTCAACTTAATCATTAATTTAAAGATGGCTTCACCAGTAAATGGATCAACTTTTGGATGAGCGGTGAAGTTATGGCCCAATCTCTTGTCATAATCTAGCATGCCAAGTGTCTGCAAATCACCGTCTTCAAATACTTTAATAGCATCTGCAAAATTTAAAATGAGACCACTTCAGTATCATAGAAGAAGAGGTAAATAGAAGAATTATTGCTAGTCGAATATTGTGATTCAATTATCAATTAACAGTGTTTTAAAAACCTGATCGGAGATCAAACCAGTGAGACCTGGTGATGGTTCAATTGATTAAAGTTGGTTCAAACACGGTTGAATCGTGTGTCAAATAAATAAAAAGAATTAAAAATAAAGTAAAACTGAAAACTGGTTGAACCAACCGTGATTCAACTCCGACTCAAACTAGTTCAAGAATCAAACTGCAATGTAACCGATATCAGACCAACCAGCGAACTGACCGGTTTTCGGTTTGACCAGTTGAACAGCCTGATTCGTTCTGGTTTTCAAAACATTGCAATTAAGTCACTAATTGAAGTATTGAACTGAAGTTGATTTCTCCATGAGATGGGAAAAAAATGCTGCTTAAGATCATATAATGGCTGAAGGATGCACCTGAACTTGATGAATCTTTTTGACCCTTATGTTCTATTCAGTTGATGGCATTTCAGATATAATCAATAAGTTTATATCTTTCATATAAGTTAAAAGAAAGGAAAAGTACTCACAAGGTTTGTCTCCTTCTGAGAGTGCTAGAAGCTTCTGATGGTGATATACAAGAGCTGTGTTAGCTGGTAGGCGTGAGAGTATGAGCACAAGTTAGTTTCATATCTTCAAGTCATATACAAGAGCTTATTGTTCCTAGTTAAAAGCTGAGACTTCGCCAAAACAGGTATCATTAACCATTAAGGAATTGTATCATCATGTAACAAATACTCCATTCATCTTAGAGAAGAAAATGAAGGGCTAATTTAAAAATTGAGAGAGGAATAAAAATCATGTTTGTCTTATAGGACGCAAATTGCAAAGATTGAATGAAAGCCAATAATTAATAGAACACAAATGTAATCTTCAAATTGCACATGATATACAACACATTATGAAATATACTTCAGTTGTACTGAGAAAGTTGCTAAATATAAAAGAAAATCCTAGGAGCTTGAATTTGACAAAAAACTACATAGCAAAAGTTACCTGTTCCATGTCCATAAGAAACGTCCACTACTTTCAATTTAGCTCGCAACATTTGCATGTTAACCATTAACAGTCCAAATAGACCTTTCATATCTCCAATCTGAAAATGGCATACAAGAAGACGCATTTATCTTCCAAGTATAAAACAAACATTTCTATTCACTAATATATTCTTCACTAAGCTTCTTTACTTTTACTTTCTTTATATACCTTCATAAATTTAGAGCCTCCAAAGTATTCTTCTTGTTTAAGACGAGAAGTTTTCACGAAGCGGGAAACATATGTAGCTTTTCCATCTTTGATACGCAAACCATGAATCATTCTGCAATTAATTGACGCATACATCAATATTCACAGACTAGATACCAAAATTATGAATTTTTAGTTTTTGAAAACCAATATCACGCACCCATCTCCATCAAACCTGCAAAAACATAGAGGGAAAGCACCGTATGAGCATAAAAATTCACTTTATGAAACCTTTCCATAAAAAAACTAAATACAAAAAAAGAAAAATCAATATACGGATAACATCGGTGCAAGGTCTCATAATATATTGTTCAAAGCATACAAAAAAATGAGGCAGGCTTTACCAGTGATATCCAGCCACCGGAGCAAACTTCGAATTTGGTCCCACCCTAACAAACTCTCCATTCAAGCAATCCTGCAATACACGTGAAATGGTAAGTGGTGAGCAGCAAGACCTGATATTGCTGAAAAGGTGCCCAAATTTAGTGCATGCAACTCCTCAAATAGAATTACTCAGTTGTTTGAGTTCACAAAAGAAACTATAATAATCGAAGAACTTGCTGAAAGATAAGCATGGACTATTTTTACAATATCTGTATATGAGGAAAGTCTACTGGCTGTAAGTTTTCTTATAATCACAATTCACAAGACCTTTTCATGAAATCTACAGACACTGACTGAAGGGGAAAATGTGTATTGTTTTTATAGCTGGCTATATTTCTAGTTTTCGCCTTTCAATTTTCAATCTGAATGACCTTTTCGATGCTTGTGATTAAGACTTGCTTAAACCTTATATTCATAGCCTTGCACAAATTACTTGAAAATTTCCAAACTTATAAAATCTTTTACATATTTGAAGTAAATTTCCAATATTTCAGCTTCTTCAATTTTTTAGACTCAATTCAATCCCTCCCAATTTCCGCGTGGTCCAATTCAGTAAAAAAAAAAAAACACAAATTAGTCCCTGACATTTTTATACTCAAAAAAATTAATCCCTAACTCACTATCATCCAAGGGCCAAATTTAAGTTTACTTTTTAATTAAAAACTGAGTTTAACAAAATCAATTATTACTACCGCATAACCAAACACACACTTAATTACTTACTGCACCAAAATTATCATTTTTTTTATCTGATCATCCACTTCAAACTCATAACAAAAAAAAAGACAAGAACACCCTAACAATCATACTCAACAGAAAACAACCAATTACTATCACTAACCGGAAGGTGTCCTTTAATAGGAAGATCCTTAATAGGAGGTGTTTCATCCTTAACAGGTGCAAAATTACCAGCAAGCCAATGATGAGGAAGCGAAGAATCATAAAACAACTTCACAATAATCTTCTCCAATAAATCAACAGCTTTTGAAGTGAAACCATTACTGGGTTTTGGTTCCACTTTCACAATTCCTCCTCCTATTTTCTCAGACTCCATTTTTTTCAGTTTGTGTTAGAAATTGTTGAGATTTACGTAAATAAATGGAGGATTTGTTTGTGGAAATGTTGTGTTTTGTATGGTTTAACTTCCATAGTGGCATAGCTGGCCTAGCAACTGCCACGTAAGTATCAAGATTCTAACCTGTGCATTGAAATGTCCTCCTCTTTGTGCTTTCTTGTCATTCTCTGTGGCAACCACAATTAATAATTGAAATTGTTTTTTTTTTTTTTTCGAACGGGTGTATTAGTTGAAGGGTAATGATTAATTTCTCGAGTCTGATAAAATTAAAATGGATGTTAAATCTCTTCTAAAAAAAATTAACATTGATACATTTTCAGAAGACAATTTCTTCTTCAACTTTATGAGTTTCTTCTTCATACTATGTATGTTGTTCAGATTATAAAATTCAAAATGCATAAAAATCCTATAAAAATCTTTTAAAATAAGTTAAATATTTTAAATTTTAGAATCTGAATAGGGCACGAAAAACCCATGAGATAGAAAAAAGTAATGGCCTTTTCAAAATGATTTCGAACTATGATCTCTAGTTAATCGATAAGAAATCACTAACTATTTCCTATCTAAATGTTCTTGAGTTGCTCGACTATTTGTATTGCATTGTATTACTTTTAGTTAGTTTAATGACGAAAATCACACGCCTTTTTTACATCAAAGTCGCATAAATTTAAGGTTGAAAATGAAAAAATTAGAAGCCATTGTCATGTCTAGGCATATCAAATATTTCCGCAATCTTTTAGGCTTTGTTTGGATGATCAAAGAAAGGAAGAGGAAAGAAAGTAAAAGGAAAGATTGTGATAGGAAGAAATGAGAGTAGAAAGTGAGATGATTGTATTAGTTGTTTGGTATAAGAGAAAGAGAAAGGAATGAAAGATAATAAATTAAAGATAACAAAATGTTTGAGTTAGTAAGTTACATAACTACCCATATATTAAATTGATATGTTTTTACTTATATTAATATTTATAGGGTTTTGTTAACCGGTGCCCCGGGGCACTGGTTAAGGAATCCAAAAGAAAAAAATTGTCTTGAAAATATAAACTGTTATTTTTGACCAACTAATTATTACGAATTTTTTTTTTTTGACCCTTTTGTCCAAAAATAATTCAGGTCTGACCCCCTTTGAAAAAAAAAATCCAAAATGACACACTTTTGGTTTTTTTTTTTTTTGTCCTTTTGTGCGTTCCCGCCATTTGAAACGGCGGAACTGGCCGCCGGTCTGACACGTGTCACATCGTGACTGGGCAATTTTTTTTTTTTAATTTATTTGTGAAAAAATTTCAATTTTGCTCCCAGGGGGAGTCGAACCAGGCGCATATGGGACATTGTCATTCTATGTTGCCACTAAGCCAATGTACATTTGATGTTAATTTTCGCATCTAATAATATATATACCCTTTTTAAAACCAGTTTCACACACCACAAACCATCCAGTTTTTCATTTTTGTTTTTTTTTATTGGATAATTTAGGATCTCCGACGAATATATATATAATTTATCGGTGAAAAATTATCCGAAAAAATAATTTTTTTCACCGATAAATTATATATATATATATATATATATATTATTATTGTAACACCCCGTTACCCAAAAGCAATTAAATAACATTTATACATCAGAGTAATCCACAACGGGCATGCTACACGTCATTTCAAAATTTCTTAAATAGAAAATAAAACTATTTAATCAAGCAACTTATTATTTATGAAAACATAGCAGCGGAATAGTTTTCAAATCCATAACCTCATAACATCCAACAACAGTCTATGGCATTAAAGGCCTTAGCATAATTCAACAACATTGTTCAAAAGACAATAAAGGCTCCACATCACAATGAATATATATAAATGCATATTCAACATCAACATCATCCATCAGATAATAACTGAAATCAACAACCAAGACTCATGCAAATGACATGACCACTGCTAAGACACCATCGTAGACTTCTTAATGAAATGCAATATGCATGTGGTACCAACAGGACCGAAGCCCTCACCGCTTTTGAATGGTTAAAGCATTCATCAGGACCGAAGCCCTCACCGCTGTTGAGCAACTAGTACTCCAGGACCGAAGCCCTCACCGCTGTTTTATGCATATGCAATGGACCTACTTGTGTATATCTACATACAACTGATCATGCAATGCAACTCCATGCGACTCCACTATAATAATATGTATGATTCAATAAATAACATACATTCAACCATCATCAATAATCATCAATCCAGCAATTCAATCGACCAAAATAATGCATAATTATATATAACCATGCTCAAATACAACAACATTAACCTCCACTATTCAAGCTAGCAAAATAACACTCAGGAACTGTGCAGTTCGCCTCGCGAGCACATCTGCTCGCCATGGCGAGTTCACAAAAACACTAGCTCGCCGCGGCGAGTTCAAGGCGGACTCGAGGCGAGTGAAAATCAGGTGCTCTCGGGAAAAATGTCATTTTCTCACTCAAAACTCATTTCTAAGTTCCCTATTCATCTTTTTAACCTAAAAATTCCACCATTCATCATTAAAATCATCTAGGTACCTTAAACCATCCCCAAAACATCTTATAACAACTTTTCAAAAATCAAGTTTTAATCTGGGCTACTCGCCATGGCGAGTTGGACTGCTCGCGAGGCGAGCTATGAAGTTGCTCACTCGCCATGGCGAGCACAGCTACTCGCGAGGCGAGCGATGAACTTCTGTACGGGCAGAAAACTGGTTTTACCCAAAAATCCCATTTTTCTTCCAATCACTCCCCAAATCAGTTTACAGATACATAATTAAGTGTTCTATGCAACCAGAAACCAATGCTAACATAAAAAACATGCTTACAACTTCAAAATCCTCATTCTATCATAAAACCCCAAATTCCCAATTCCTCACCAAAACCTGTTAAATACAAAATCAGAATTTAATAACTACATTCTTGAAGTAAACCTCACCCTTACCTTAGAAATTGCAGAAAATGTACAGCAGAAATGATTCTTGGCTCTAACTTGCTCTTCTCTCCCTCTTCTCCCAAAGGTTGGTTTTTCACGTAAAACTGCTTCTGATACTATTTCTCAACTTCCCTCTTACTTAACTCCCTAATATTTCCATTAATTCCCCATTAATTTTAATAATTATTAAATAACTCCCCAAACTCCAAAATAATTATTATTTCATACTTATTCTAATTATTATTAAATAAACCATATAATAAATAATACATCACATAACTCACCCAAAATCACATATATATATACATCTACTCCGCATAAATCACCAAACATCATATATAAATATATATATATACTCCACATAATTCAAATTAATTAAATATAACAACTAGGGCGTTACAATTATTATCCGACGAAATATATATTTTTCACCAATAAATTATCCGACGAAATGATATATATATTATTTCAAGATATATATATATATATATATATATATATATATATATATATATATATATTCAAAATAAAATCTAGAATTTGTTCATATTGGAGTAATTTTTCAAAGTAAAATCTAGAATCCAATTAAAATTATAAAATCTCCTATATTTTTTTTTTGTCAAATAGCCTAGTGGCTAGAGAAATTCACCTTAAAATGAATAAGTGAGGTGTCCGTGCCCGGGGTTCGAACCCCGGCCCCTGCACATATTGTGCATTATCCCTTACCAAATGAGCTAAGCTCATGGGGACCCTATATTTTTTTTTTTATAAGACTTATATTAAAAAAACAAAAATGAATTTAAAAAATGGTATATATATTATTGGATGCAAAAATTTACATCAAATGTACATTGGCTTAGTGGTAACACAGAATGGCAATGACCCATATGCACCTGGTTCGATTCCCCAAGGGAGCAAAATTGAAATTTTTTCACAAATAAATTAATATGTATTTATAATGTACAATGTTGCCCAAAAAAGCAAAAAATGAAAAGAAAAAAAAAAATCGGTCCCGCCATTAATGGCAAGAATGACAAAAAAAAAAATTTAAAAAAAAGTTGCCCAGTCACGATGTGACACGTGTCAGACCGGCGGCCAGTCCCGCCCTTTGACATGGGAGCAAAATTGAAATTTTTTCACAAATAAATTAATATGTATTTATAATGTACAATGTTGCCCAAAAAAGCAAAAAATGAAAGAAAAAAAAAATTCGGTCCCGCCATTAATGGCAAGAATGACAAAAAAAAGTTGCCCAGTCACGATGTGACACGTGTCAGACCGGCGGCCAGTCCCGCCCTTTCAAAGGGCGGGAACGCACAAAAGGACAAAAAAAAAAACCAAAAGTGGGTCATTTTGGAATTTTTTTTTCAAAGGGGGTCAGACCTGAAATTTTTTTGGAGAAAAGGGTCAGAAAAAAAAATTCAATTATTACACCATCTTTTAATAAAATCTTACTTCTTTTGACTGTTTAACCAATGTCCGAGGACGCCGGTTAACCTCCTCCATGTTTATAATATCCCTAAGAAAAAAATATTCATAATATAATATAAAAAGTAGAACATGATGTCAAAAGAAAAATACAAAAACTAGAACATAGAAATGGAAATGGTAATCGATGACAACCTGACACAAAAAGAAAAACGCTACTTACGTTAAAGGAAAAAGAAAAAGTGTTGGAAACAATTTGAATGCGAGGGTATTTGTGACTTTTCAACATAAGAATGAGCTTTCTACTCTCTTTCTGCACAAATCAGCGCGGAAACAATTTTGTGTGTGGGCCCATCAATATGCTTCTTTTCCATGTTTTTTTATGTTGCTTCAAACAATGGAAACCTTTCCTTTCCGGTGTCTTTCTCTCATCCCACAATCTTTCCAACCTCTATGTGGAAACAAACACACCCTTAGCGTATAAGTTAGTATAACTTACCAAACTTATTTTGTATTATTTATTACTAACATTTAGAAGAAGAAAAAAATATATTGGTCATTTCACTCTCAAAATATGCATATGTGTATGTTATATATGTGAACAGTGACATGACTTAAACGGATATGAAGTGGATTAGATTTGAAGAATCACGAAATATGACAAAACACTGGAAGAAAATTCTAGGGTGTAGAAATTTGTGGTAAGTTAATGTGTTTTAAGTTTCTAAAGTCAAATGTTTTTTGACTGTATGTTCCTTGATGTAATTTGTGTGAATATGTAGTGCCCTAACATTGAATGTGAATCTGAAGTGCCCTAACATTTAAATTGTTTTGTAAACGGAAAAGTTATTTTGATACGGTTCTCATTCGGTTTAACAATAATTCTCTCTCTAATCAAATTAACTATTGCTTTTGGTGTAGTTTTATATGATGTCATTATACCATGTTAAATTAATGATGTTTAAATATCATTACTCTTTTGTAAGTTAGAGATCGTGGTGTATGAGCAAGGTTTTGTATAAGTTGAAGTTTACGTAAAGTGATATTATTATTTTTAATATCACTTTAAATTTTAATGAAGAATGACATTTTTGGATAATGTGTATTTTTTTATACAAAAAGAGAAAAGAAAAAACATAAGAAAAAAATTAATAGAAGCAGCAAACAAAAAAGTTTAAAGTAGGATAATGTCTAACAAAAGATACGTCTGGTACATTAGCAAGTAGTATGAAAGATACACCGTATCTAACGTGATTAAACTCTCAAAGTTTTTAGCACCTAATTTACCCAAACAATCAACAACGAAGTTGCATTTCCAATGAAAATGAAACACATTAAGGATCCAATCTTGACTCAAGAGCTTCTTAATCCAACTAATCCAGTTACCAAATCTATGAAACACATTAAGGGAACACCCAAACTTTGCAAGAAAAATAATTGGTGAAAGTCGCAAAATACTTGAAACCACTCATGGATGAGTCTTTGGTAGGCCCTACACATCATAATAACATAGTTTAAGATTCCTTTTTTTTAGTGATTTTCGGTTTTGAACCGAACACGAAACTATTTTTCCTAACCATGGAATATATCTAACATCATTCATCGCTCACATACCACCATTGTTTATAGTAGTTTAATTTCCCTCATTTTGGTGATAGAACATGATTTTTCATCCCTTTTTTTTTTTTGAACAATCAAAAATGAAATTATATTAACAACAAGAGCCTTATTAGCACAAGGCGTGCCTCAAAGACTCATCAAGAAACACCGAAATGTAGAAGTCAGTACAACAACAAAACCAACTCAGCCAATACCCAAACATTGTAAAGGGCTTGACCACCAACTATTAGTACCAAACATATGATTTAGGGATGATTTTTCATCCCTAAATTAAATAAATTGAAAACTTCTTGACCTAACTGTAGTGAACCACTATCGGTGCGACATCATGTGGTAAGAACAACAAAAGTGAAGAATCCATGCATTTGTTCACTTGCTAGACAAAGCATAAGTTTTTATCTTTCATTACTAGAATCGTCGGTTTGAACCACATTTGCATAATTGGATGAGCTCAATTTTGTTTGGACAATCCATCTTTCAATGGTCGAACAGTTTGAAACCAAAGCACTAAATTGTTCTCACATTCTTTGATTTAGACCTCTTTTTTCCATATTCAGCTTTAACCGAATTTTACCCACGATCTTAAATCGCCTTCACATACATACCATTGCCTTGAGTTCCTTACGTAATAACATCAAGTCTAATAATGTTTTCTCCTTGCGTAATAACAGTCACCAAGTGGTCTAAAACTCTTTTATAATAACTAAGTTGCCTACTAAACTGACTCAAAAACATACTAAAAATAACGAAGACGACCTGTTATCACAACCTCAAACTGTTAGTTTCCTCAAGTAACACAATAGCTAAAATTAAAATTTACAGAGAACATGCCTTTGTAGATAAGGTGCTTAGATCGTCGTTCATTCCATTTTTAGACTTTGACTAACTTACCACTTCCATGTAAGCGAGACAAACTTATAAAAGATAGTTTATACTTTCAAACACACTCTTTTTCAACGTATCATTCTAAAACCAGTAAGGTTGGTCATGACTATCTGTCCACTTAAGTCGGCATTTTAATGCACCTGGCTATAAGCTTGAAGAAATTCTAAACAGTCATTCAAAATCAACATTATATACACACTCTAGAGGTTTTTTAGGGTTATAATGTGGTATATGTTAAAAGCGACAAATATTTATTCTATTTTCTTTCTTTCTATCAGACTATTTAAAGGTGAACAAACAAGTGTAGAAATTCAAGGGTTAAACACCGACCTCAACATATATAAACAATATTCCCACCAACTGAATTTTGCTCACGGAGACGCAAACTATTATTTTGCTTCTTCTATTAATTAGTGGTGTAATAGTCATTTTAGTCTCTCAATGCTGACATTAACTTTTTTTATATTGGTACCGTTACAACAGTAAATACTTTTTTTTTTTTGAAGGACAACAGTAAGTATTTGTAGAGGCTAATATGACAATAAACAATTATATTGATGGACTAACATGATAATATTAACGCCAAATCATTTTAACACAAGAGACCGTTTTGAGTAATCAATGACAATTTTAAAATTTTGATACATTAAAGAATTACAATAGTTATTTGTTCTACATTCAAGAACTAAAACCACCGTCATCTCGTTAATTAATTTAAAAAAAAAAATCAAAATTCAAAACACTAATATGGACCGTTTTTGGCCAACTTTCACGTTCACTTCCAGTTGACCAGTTCATTTCATTTCTGCACAAGCTCACCCAAACGTAGTCGTTTTGAAATTGGCGAAAATTTCCCGCCTTTCACGATTTTTGAATTTAATAAACTCACCAAAACTTCAAACTCTCCATTATCACTCTCTCTCTCTCTCTCTCTGCAACACAACGGTCACCGTCAAAACGCTACCGTTTAGGGTTTCCATCTCCAAAACCCTAACACACGATGTACATCAAGGAAATCTGCCTCGAAGGATTCAAATCCTACGCAACACGCACCGTCGTTCCTGGATTCGACCGATTCTTCAACGCAATCACCGGTTTAAATGGTTCCGGTAAATCGAATATTCTCGATTCGATTTGCTTCGTTCTTGGAATCACCAATTTGACACAGGTTCGTTGTTCCAATCTTCAAGAGCTTGTGTATAAACAAGGTCAAGCGGGAATTACCAAAGCTACTGTTTCAATTGTGTTTGATAATTCTGAAAGGGGTCGCAGTCCGCTTGGTTATGAAGCTCATTCTGAAATTACCGTCACTAGACAGGTAATCTTTGAATTTATAGTTTAATTCTGGTTCTTATGGTTAAAGTTTGAATTTTTATGTTGTTTTGATGATTTTTTATTTTTTGAAAGAGTGTTGTATTGATGAAATTGAATTGCGGGTTTTTAGTTTAGTAGCTGTTTGAATTGCTTATATGTTACTTTTTGGTCAATTTGTTACAGATTATAAAAAAAAGGTGATTTTTTTTTTTTGGTTACAAAGCTAACGGGAAAACAAAGAACAAAAACAAACAGTAAAAAAAGGTGATTTTGATTTTCTATAATTTAGTAAGAGATTAATTTTTATTATAGATTTAGTGATTTTCTGTCACCCCGTAGGAAGCACTGGCAAAAACTCGATCACCAAAAATGACATTGGTAATAGTTTAAGAAAATAAATGTGATCAAATGTAATTACATGTGTTGGTGTAAGATGTAGGACATGCCTTTGATCTGAAGTTTCGGTGCTAGGTCACTGCCGAGTGTCCCTTTCAAGTGAGATTAAGGGTTGGTTTGTTCCAAATTATTATATAAAAATATTTTTGATGCTCAATAAATTAGAGATTAATTTTTAGAGATTTTTACGAAAAGCAGAAATTGTTGTGTTTGTTGCGATTGGATATGAAGGCCATTCCGAGATTGCGGTTACTAGACGGGTTTTCGTTTTATTTTTTATTTTTTATTTATCTTTGAATTTATAGTTCAGTTAGGTTTGTTATTGTTTTGAAATTTCAAGTTTTATGTTATTTTGATTTTGATGAAATGGAATTGTGGGTTTTGAGTTTAGTAGCTGTTTGGATTGATTTTAGGTCACTTTCTATGAAGCACTGTCAAGTACACGTCACCGGATACGACAACGGTAATAGTTTAAGAAAATTAAAGCTATTAAATGTAACTACATGCGTAAGTGACTCAATGTCGTCTTGTGGTATCTGACAGACTGACACTAATATAAATTGAACATGTGTCAGACACGTGACACACCTTTGATTGTCAGGGCTACATAGGTCATTGCTCGAGTGTCATTTTTGAAGTGAAATTAAGGACTGTTTGTTACAAATTATAAAAAAAAATGATTTTTATGCTCTATAATTTAGAGATTTTTTTAAAAAAAAAGCATAAGCTGTTGTGTTTGTTTACCAAAACAAAAATCATATATATATATATATATGTGTGTGTGTGTGTGTGTGTGTGTTTTTTTTTGAAATCAATCATTAAAGAGAATGATTTTTAAGAGAAGCTACTTAAAACAGCTTCTCTTTGAAGCAGTTTTGAGATTATTTTAGATTCTCATTGTTTTAAGAATCTGGGACAAACGGGATCTAAGTTATGTTTGCAATTTTTTGTTCTAATTTTACCTACAAACATATATTTAGATTGCTTCATTGAACGGTTACATAGATAGTTTAAAATAAAATAATAAAATTATAAGCGTTGAGTTTTAGGTTTAGCTTATGCTTGGATTGGTTTACTGGTTCATTTTCTATGTTATGTGATGTAATGTGATGGGCTGCAATGCAGATTGTGGTTGGAGGTAGGAACAAGTATTTGATAAATGGGAAACTTGCGCAGCCTAGTCAAGTTCAAAACCTTTTCCATTCGGTACAACTAAATGTGAACAATCCACATTTCCTCATAATGCAAGGGAGGATTACCAAGGTTTTAAATATGAAACCCCCAGAGATATTGTCTATGCTTGAGGAAGCTGCGGGGACAAGAATGTACGAGACAAAGAAAGAGGCTGCTCTAAAAACTCTCGAGAAGAAGCAGAGTAAGGTTGATGAGATCAACAAGCTTCTTGATCAGGAGATACTTCCAGCTTTGGAGAAGTTAAGGAAAGAAAGGACGCAGTACATGCAATGGGCTAATTGTAACGCTGAGTTAGATAGGCTGAGAAGATTCTGTATTGCTTTTGAGTATGTTCAAGCAGAGACTATTAAAGACAATGCTATTTCTGAGGTGGAACAAGTAAAAGCCAAGATAACTGAGATTGACGACATGGCTAAGACAACTATGGTGGATGTTAAAGAAATGGAGACTAAAATAGCTCAGTTAACTGCTGAGAAGGAAGCAAGCATGGGCGGAGAAATGAAATCTCTGTCGGACAAGGTAGATGAACTTTCCCAGAATCTTGTGAAGGAAACGTCTGTACTAAATAATAAAGAAGACACTCTGAGGAGCGAAGAAGTCAACAAAGGAAAAGTATGTTAGCGATGTTATGCATTCAATCTTGTTCAATTTCAAGAATATTGCTGTTTTTTTTTTTTTAAAAAACGTTTGTGCTAATTATGTTTAAAACTTTTCCATTTTTGTGAACCTGATATTTGGACTTCAAACCTTGATATTTTGAAGATTGTTAAAAACATTGAAGAATTGAAGCAATCTGTAGAAAAGAAGGCCTCTGCCATTAGAAAGGCTGAAGAAGGAGCAGCTGATTTAAAAAGTAGAGTTGAGGAGCTCTCAAAGAGCCTGGAGGAGCATGAAATAGAATATCAGGTAAAAGAAGCATGTGCTGGTTTAATTATATTAGGATCTATGTTGTCTATTTGTGTGTCTCTGTTATATTGGTGTGTTTATTTATTCAATTGCTCAACACTATTGATAGGGTGTTTTAGTTGGCAAGAGCAGTGGCAACGAGGAGAAATGCTTAGAGGATCAACTAGGTGATGCAAAGATAGCAGTTGGGAGTGCTGAAACAGAATTGAAACAGCTGAAAACCAAAATTAGCCATTGCGAGAAGGAACTGAAAGAGAAAAAGAATCAATTAAAGTCAAAACAGGATGAAGCTACTTCTGTGGAAAATGAGCTCAAAGCTAGAAGGAAGGATGTTGAAAATATCAAAACAGGATTGGAATCTCTTCCTTACAAAGAGGATGAAATGGAAGCTTTGCAAAAGGTTTGATTGCTTTTTCTTATGTTAGTTTCTTTTGAATCTAAAGAGGTTCACAAGTCTCATTTAAGTACTGGAAATTTTTCCTTAAAATGATTTCCAGGAGCGCGAATCTGAGAGGGATTGTGTGCAAAAGTTGAAGGATGAAATACGCAATCTTTCAGCATACTTGTCCAATGTTGAATTTTCATACATTGATCCTGTCAAGAACTTTGATAGGTCAAAGGTGAAGGGTGTTGTAGCAAAACTCATCAAAGTGAAAGATAGGTCCACCGTGACTGCCCTAGAGGTTGACAACGTGACAACTTATCCGAATTAATAAATGAAAATTCTGACGTTATTGACTTGAATTTGACCATTTTCAGGTTTCTGACGTTAATGACTTGAATTTGACCAATTTCAGGTTACAGCTGGTGGAAAGTTGTACAATGTTGTAGTTGACACAGAAAGTACTGGAAAACAGCTACTACAGAATGGCAAACTTAGAAAAAGAGTTACAATTATACCTCTGAACAAAATACAATCCTATACTGTTCCCTCAAGAGTTCAACAAGCTGCCGTTAGATTGGTAGGTGATTGCAATTTTATATCTGAATTTTTTAATTTTATTTTACCATGTCTTGATTATTAATTAGCTTTACTGAGGACCTTGGCTAATTTCATTGCAGGTGGGCAAGGAGAATGCCGAAATTGCACTTTCTTTGGTTGGTTATCAAGAGGAATTGAAGGTTTGCTTCTTTGAATTTCAATTATTTATTTTATAATAACATTTACTGCACACATTTTTAAAGTTTTAAATTATTTATTTATTTTCCATGCTTACATGGCATTTCCCATGTCGTTTAATTTTTTTTAATAATCTTTTCCATGGAAAATTTGATTAATTTTAATGTTTGTAGTTTTATTTAATTTAATTTAAATTAATTTTAAACTTGCTTTTAGCTAACTAAGTATCCTATTTGATCTAGAATGCAATGGAATACGTCTTTGGCTCAACCTTTGTTTGCAAAACTGTCGATGCTGCAAAGGAGGTAACAAGCTACACCTGATTTTCCTGCTGAGTTATGTATCCTTAATTTTACATTGAGGCATAAACCCTTCACTAATGTTATCTACATGTTGCACTTTAGATGCATTTCTTCACATTATGTAATTATAATTTAATAGCTTGATGGTCCAACAATAACTGAATAAATTAATTACAAGATAAGGCGGCCTACAATAGACCTATAATGAGTTCAATTCATCCCTAGATCTTGCCATGGTAGGAGTTTTATAGCACTTGGTTGCCCTCTTTATAATTGGTTACTTTTATGTAGAAATATGGGGTGACTGTTGGATGAAAGAGTTGAATAAAGTATAGTTAGTTAGGAATAAGGGGTGGTTATGGTTAGTTAGTTGAAGAGGTCCAAATGAATAAGTGAATATAAATGTGTAGAATGGCATTCAGATTTGCTTGTTTGGAAAAATAGAGTAGTGACTTAGTTATAGAAGGGGAAACCCTTGGAGGAGAGGTCTCTGTATTCTGATTTACTCATTCATTAAGCTTTTTCTTTCTTTTCTTTTTTTCAGTTTCCACTTTTGCTTTCTGGGTTTGTGCTTTCTGGGTTTGTCGTAACAGTTACTTTATGCATATCTTGTTTAATGTTTTCATCATGTCATGTCTTGTATTTTCTTACTGTATATTTTTTATATATACAGTTTCCACTTTTGCTTTCTAGGTTCGTAACAATGACTTTATGCATATCTCGTTTAATGTTTTCATCATGTCATGTCCGGATATTCTTAATGTATATATACCCAATGCAAAATATATCATGTCCGGATATTCTTAATGTATATCTACCTAATGCAAAATATAATAAAATTGTCACTTAAATGCTTTATTTAAATAGGTGATTGCAAATTGTTTCCACTGTGACACTTCATGTTTTTTGTTGTCTATTTTTGCATATCATCAATTCTCACCCACCTATATAGATGCTTAATTTGAATTGCATTTTGTTGGATGTCTGATAGGTGGCATTTAGTCGGGAGGTTCACACCACAAGCGTCACTCTTGAAGGAGATATATTTCAGCCAAGTGGTCTTCTGACTGGGGGAAGCCGGAAGTATGATTCTACCTTCTTTTCATCGTTACAATTATTACTGCAATATGCATGTATCTCTTATTCTCCGACTAATAGACTGACTGAGATCCCAAATTATTTTGACAACTTATATTTTACTTTACAGGTTTTGTTCTTTACTAAGTGATGCAATCACTTAGTTATTGAATGTTTGTATCAGATAACCGTTTGTTACGGATTAAAATAAAAGTTGACATAAAATAATTTAGAGTTTATATTTTAGAGATTTTATGAAAAGTCAAAATCTATTTTGCGTTTGTTTACCATAATAAAAATCACGTTTTTTAAACAAATAATTTAGTTTGTTTGGATACAACTATATAAAAGGGATTTTTTGTTACAAAATTAGTTCAATCTTTTAAAACATATTTTTTCTCCTCTAAAAAAAAATCTATTTTTTGAGAAGCTGTTTTTAGATTTTTTTTAGATTATGATTTTTTTAAAAAGCTGTAACAAATGGATACAAAACTCTTAAAAGTGATTATTTTTATAAAAAAAGTGATCTTTTCCTTAAACAAGCTATAACAAACGGGCTCAATGTTATGTTGTATATGCTTTTCGGTATGTTTTGATGGGTTGGTTATAACAGGGGAAGCGGTGATCTATTGAGGCAACTTCATGCTGTGGCTGAAGCAGAGTCAAAACTTTCAGTGCATCAAAGTAGGTTATCAGAGATTGAGGCAAAGGTAGCCCCTGAACACCTGTTTTTTTACTTCCATAATGACATGTAGACTTACATTTAGAAAAGCCTGTAAGATATGGAATTGACATTGTTAAACAAGATGCAGATTGATTTTTGTAACAGCTTTTGTTCTAATTGTTCTCTTTCTTTTAAATTGCATATTATCTTTGTTACTGCCATTGTTTGGTTTGGTTTGCAAAACTGATTTTAAATCATGTGTGGTTCATTAACTGCCCCATGCACATGCCTAGTCAGATTTGCTATTTTTACTTGTAGAGCCTAGTCAATTTCTATGTCAATTTCTTGTGTCTAAAGCACAGGGTTTCAAACTTTTAGCATAATCTCAATCTTATATGTCTGTTTTGTCTTCCTATCTTGACTTGCAGATCACACAGCTTCTTCCTCTTCAGAAAAATTTTAAAGACCTCAAAACACAATTAGAACTCAAGTCATACGATCTTTCATTGTTTCAGAGCAGAGCTGAGGAAAACGAGCATCATAAGGTATTTAAATTCTTTCTCCTTGAGTTTGTGTAGTTGCAGTTTTGTTTTTCTCCATGTTTTTGTGATTTACCTCTCTTTGCTTTCTCCCATTTACCCCATCTTTTTTCTCTTTGTAGCTTGGTGAATTAGTTAAGAAGATTGAGCAAGAACTTGAAGAAGCAAAATCTGCAGTCAAAGAAAAGCAACTTTTATATGAGAACTGTGTCAAGACTGTTTTATCACTTGAGAAAACAATCAAAGAACATGACAATAATCGAGAAAGTAGACTAAAAGGTTTGGAGAAAAAGATAAAGTCGATTAAATCCCAAATGCAGTCATCTTCAAAAGACCTAAAGGTACACTTGAATATTATAATTTATTTGTTATCATTTTGACATATCATGATTCATTCAAACTTATTTATAACAATTGAATAATTTCCGATTCTAACGTTAGGATGTTCAGTGGTTTGGGTAATCCCAACCCAACCCGCGGCCTGATATAAATCGTGGTGTTTGATTTGAGAATTTTATGTGAAAGGGTCCAATCCAGTAATGGATTTTGAATCTCAAACATGTGATCCCGATCTAAACCGTTTAATTTTCTTATTCTCATATCATTACATCTAAGTTTAGTAAAGAACATTATATTTGAGAATTATTCTGTTTATTTAATCATTTAAATTTTTATTACGTTTTTGGCTATATAAAATGTTGCAATGTTAATAAAGAAATAACAATTTGTATAATGTGTCAAACTTGTGGTTTAACTTGTAAACATGCTTGAGTTTTTGTGCAAACCAACATATTAAAGATTGCTGATCTAGATCGTGGAATCAACTATCAAGTAATAACTTCCTTAAAAATAAAAGTGATAACTATTAAGCAAAAAAATTCACGCTGTCCTGAACTTAAGACAAAAATAGTGGGAGATATGGTTTGCAATTTTTTGTTGAAGAAAAAATTATTGGGATGGAATTTCACGATTTAAATGCTTGTAATTAAATAGCAATATAAAGGAAATTAAATAATAATCTAAAGGAAACAAGGTAAAAAGATAAGTAAATAGTCACTGCTTAAGATACTTAATTGGTTGTTCGCTGGTTTAGGGACATGATAATGAAAAGGAGAGGCTTGTAATGGAAATGGAAGCTGTTATCCAGGAGCAAGCTTCCTTGGAGAATCAATTAGCATCAATGAGTACACAGATTAGTAATCTTGCCTCAGAAGTAGAAGAACAAAAATCTACAGTAAGTCAGATAACTATTTTGATTTTGTCTCTTTCTCTAAAGCAAGAATTGCGTCCTCAAATCTCCAAGGTGTAGGTTGCTGCTGTGAGGAATAATCTTGATGAAGTTCGGTCAGAGCTGAATGCAGTTCGTCAGAAAATGAAGCAGTGTGATAAGGAAATCAGTGGCATTGTTAAAGAGCAAACAAAGCTTGAACATAAACTTAGTGAGAGTAATCTTGAAAGGAAGAGGATGGAAAACGAGGTAATAATTTCCATACCCTTAGAACTTGTTGAATAAGAGAGAAAAGAGAAACATGTGCTGAAACCATGTGTCTGAATAGCACTACGGAAGGTCTATTATATAGGAGATTATTGACTTAATTATAACAGGAAATTTCTACATAATATTCTAGAATATATTTACAACGTAAATATAATTATTTACTATTTATTTAAATCTCAACAGAACTTGTGTGCTAAAGAACATTATCCTCATTCCATTTTGTTCCAGGTAAAACGAATGGAAATGGAACAGAAAGACTGTTCTGTGAGGGTGGATAAATTGATAGAGAAGCATGCATGGATTGCTTCTGAAAAACAGTTGTTTGGTAAAAATGGGACTGACTATGATTTCTCTTCCCGTGATCCTCGTAAAGCAAGGGAAGAACTCGAGAAACTTCAGGCTGAACAATCGGGGTGTGTTGCTTTAGAGATAGATTTCTTTATTGGTGCCATTTTGTGTGCAACTATAAATAGATGTCTTCCTTATTTACTATGCTCACTCCTTTCTGTTTTGCTTTGCGCAATCAAGGCTTGAGAAAAGGGTGAATAAGAAAGTAATGGCAATGTTTGAGAAGGCAGAGGACGAGTACAATGACTTGATGTCAAAGAAAAATATAATTGAGGTGAATTTCAATCTATTTCAACATTTTCTATCTTTCTTGCTAAAAGGCTTAATCTATTCTTCTTTTGCCTAGAATGACAAGTCTAAGATCAAGAAGGTGATTGAAGAGTTAGATGAGAAAAAGAAAGAGACGCTAAATGTTACCTGGACCAAAGTGAACACGTAAGTTTATTTTTTCCATGTATTTTGGTCTCTTAATATATATGCTGAGCTGTTAAAACCATTAATAAGCGTTCACCTAAAAGTTTAATCATTTTTGGTAGTTGAATTGGTTCTTAGTATAGTATGAGAGCCTTTGTGAAAAATTGGTCAAGTGGTCGAATCTTGAAACCAACCCACCCTTTTAAGTAAAAAATTGAATTTCAGCATGTTGAACTTTGTGAAATGTCCACACTTTCAGCCTTAAGGGTTCTTGCATTAAAGGACTTGTTTTTTTAGATATAAAACTACATTTAGCAGCCGCCATCTGACAGTTTAAGCTTTTGGAGAGTTGGTTCTTAACAATGTAATTCATTGATTTTTCTATTTTTGATTTATGATATTGTATTGTTCCTTTAGTGACTTTGGATCCATATTTTCTACACTATTACCGGGCACAATGGCCAAGTTAGAGGACTTGTTTTTTTAGATATAAAACTACATTTAGCAGCCGCCATCTAACAGTTTAAGCTTTTGGAGAGTTGGTTCTTAACAATGTAATTCATTGATTTTTCTATTTTTGATTTATGATATTGTATTGTTTCTTTAGTGACTTTGGATCCATATTTTCTACACTATTACCGGGCACAATGGCCAAGTTAGAACCTCCAGAAGGATTCAGTTTTCTAGATGGTCTTGAGGTTAAAGTTGCATTTGGAAGTGTATGGAAACAGTCCTTGTCTGAACTGAGTGGAGGTCAGCGATCATTGCTTGCACTTTCTCTGATTCTGGCACTGCTTCTTTTCAAACCTGCTCCACTTTACATCTTGGACGAGGTAAGTTTTACATGATTTTCATTGTAATTTTTTCAGAGAATCTTAGTTATATTGGAAAATGGTATTTTGATTAAATTGTCCTTTTTGTTAAGAATTATATATTGCAGAAAATTTGACTGGCATTGTATTCATTTTTTTTTTAATATCCAGTCTCTTTAATCATAAGTTCGGTAAAACTATTTATTACCTTACGTACAATGAGCAAAGATATACAAAATTGATTGAAAATTTATCCAAGCAACTTTTGATAGGCTGGAGTGGTTGGAAGTTATACAAAAAGTTTTAGAGATGAAGAATAATACTCCCTCTGGTTCCATATATAATTAAAAGTTTGGCATTTTTGGGGTACTGATTATAAGAAAAAGTCACAAATTTTAAGATGAATTAATTGTTAAAATTACTTTGATATCCTTCCATGTATACTGGAAAAGCATCTATTCCCATGTGTAAGTGGATGTAAAAACATTAAATTTCATTATTATATTTGGAATGAACTTATAAAATCTGTTTACTTTGTGAAAACATTTTCTAAATTGTGTTAACCTTGCTAAAAAGGAGATAATAGACTATTGAAGTGAACTATTGCGTGCATTTTTTTGAAGGCTTTGTCTAACATGCACAAGTAAATTGCTCTTGCACCATGCACAAGTAAATTGCTCTTGCACCATGCACAAGTCTCTTTTCTACCAATGGTGGAAACAACCTTGTACATGGTGCAAGACTTATCATCCTTGTGCACCTTAAACCTGGCCTTCCTTGAAACAATGAAAATGCCAATAAATGATTTCGTTATTTTCTGAAATGAATCATCTCTAGCTAGCAATTCTCATTCTCTCCATCAGAATGGTTCACTTCTAGAGTCTCACATCTTCTGTTATCAAGTTAAAATAAACATATTTTAGAAAATAAAAATAGGAAATGTTTTCGCAAAGTAAACGAGCCCCTCTTGATGATTTTTCTTCTTATATATGGGACTAGAAGTAGTATTACTATTGGGTTGTGTATGAACACTGATTGGTTCAATAACCTAGGAGTGGTGGAAATGACAAAATTTGTTTAAGAAACATGATCTTTTGGCTTGTTGACAACAATTATGGAAATTTTTAAATTTGTCTCAAAATTTTGAAACGTGTGATCTTCTGGCCTGTTTACCTGTGTGAATGCTTGTGTATAATTTGTTTTTCGCAACCAAACTTAATAAGGGCCTTTAGCATTCTTGCAGTTTTGCAAAATGTCCTCATATGCTTCGACTCTTTGAATGAGATCAGTCCTCAACCATGGCTTAGTTACATTTAGTGCTCTTCATCCCCTCAAAGATGTGTTTTTTAGGGATCAAACTTGGTTCTTCTCCATTCATGACTTTATTCATTTGCTGCTAACTGAGTCATATCTATTGGATTTTGGAATAAAATTATTACAATGCATTAACTGTTATTATTACATAATTTACATGTTTATACTTTTGAAGCAATGATTATTGGTTCAGCCAAATGTTAACTGCTATCATCTGTTGCAGGTCGATGCAGCTCTTGATTTGAGCCACACACAAAACATAGGGAAGATGATAAAAAATCACTTTCCACACTCCCAGGTAGAGGGTCATTTTTGTTACTTGATATGGCTTACTTTATTTCATGCAATCTTGATTTTTCAATTCCAAAAATAAAAACCATCAAACTTTAATTGTAGAATATCAACAAGATACAAATATTTCATGTGTAAATTCAAGTTATGTCTTTCTTTAGGGTGTGCAACTGTTTTTGAATCAATTTTCTTACTGTTCAAATTTCGTGTAAGTCCACCCACTGACAGTTCTACACCCAATAAGATGAATAATCTAATTTCTTTTGGTTCTTTTCAATTGCAGTTTATTGTGGTGTCACTAAAGGAAGGCATGTTCAATAATGCAAATGTTCTTTTCCGTACAAAATTTGTAGATGGTGTTTCAACTGTTCAGCGAACTGTAGCTAAGCAAAACAAGTGATATATTTTGAACATCCTTGTTCTTGTTTCTGTATATGTTTGAAGTCTTAGAAATGTGTTCATCTTCTGGGAAAACAGATATGAAGATAGAATCTGCAATTGAATGCTTATGTATTTTGAAACATCCTTGTCATGGTATTTTGCTTACTTATAGTAGCATGAACATTGTCTAATATTAATAATTAGGTCCAAATTTCTGCCAACTCGAGAAGATAGCCTAATTTGTAAGTTATTTTGTAATTTTCTATTTTTAGTGTGGTATATATTTGTAACGGAACAAATGCATGTTGCTACCCTAATTTTTAGGTTCGTTTGGACGACCATTCACCCTGATTTTCAAAATTGATAATTTTGCTCTATAATTTAAAATTTGTTATTTTGTACCCAAAAAAATTTGTTATTGCAACTTTCATTTTTAATATATTTCCCTGTTAAAGACAGGCATAGGTTTTTAGTAATAAATTATCCAAATTGAATAGTTTTTCAAACTCTTTCATCCGAATGACAAACCAAGGCTTGATATTTTTTATAATTTGGTAAATGAAAATGAGATTGATTTGGTAAGTATTGTAACGATTATAAGCTGTTTGTATCAATTAAGGAATGTCTGAACTGAAACATCAGACTGGATGTCATTATTATTATAAACAAATTGAGAGTAATTCAAATGTGCAATTGCAAGGTTGATATTTAAAGGTGGAGTCATTATTGTCCCTTATTAAGTTTGTACTCTTTCGTGATTTTTTTTTGTTTTGTACAAATGTTTTTCGTGATTTCTTTTGTATGTAATAACTAAATTGTTTAATGGAATAAAGTTTGTTTGAAGATTGAAAAGATTTATAATATTTGAAAAGCGTCTTCATTCTCTTCCTCGCTTTCTCAATTGCAGCGGTAATTGTAAAAGTTCAGGTGAAAGAGCTCACTCCATTTGCTGTAGCTTCTTTAGTCTATTGATTGAGTAACTTGTATGTTTTTTTTATTGAGAGGATTTGGTAACTTGTATGTTCGCACGGGTTTGTAACTAGTATGTTAAAAAAAACTAACCACTCAAATTCTTCGTCATGTAGTTTAACTGCGAGAATCTCATACATTAATTGTGGATTTTAATATGCACTTCAACATATCAAATGTCCAGTTCTTTTTTTTTTTATTTAATTAACCCTCCAATTTTCATGAAGGAAGTCTTGATAATTCGAAGCTCGTCTTTTAGATAGTATAGTCTGATTAAGAATTGTTCCACCTAAAAATTGAATTTAAGTTTTTCGAACGATTCGTCCTTTGATCGAGTTTATTAACCACTTGAGCTGGTTTGGTTATTTCTCTTCTGTTATTGTTAAACCGTGAATGTACTTAGCAAATTTAATGTTCATAGATTTTTCGGAAATACCATTTTTTATATTAATCTCTATCTCAAATTATACTAGTATGTCACTATGTAGGATATATATTTAGGGACACAACATTTTTCAAATGGGACATATATTAGGAGCAAAAGGGCATTGTTTTATTACAATTAGAAAAGAGAAATGATATTTGTACAACCATTTTTGTACAACTTTCTCTCTCATGCTTACATTATCTTCTTATTCTCTCTTCTTTTTTCTCTCTATTGGTTTTAACCAATGAGAAGAGAGGACAACAAGATTGTCACAAAAATTGTACCAAAAGAGTTGTTCAAATATCATTACTCATTAGAAAAATGGTGTACATGTAAATTAACTAGCAAAAATCAGTTATCGATAATTAAACTGTCTTTGAAGTATTTTCTTCACTTTAGGGTGGTTGAGAGTAAATCTAGAGTGTCTAAAGAGCAATTTTCCAGTCCCTGTACAAAAATTCTGTCAGCATTTTTAGTCCCTGAATATGATAAAGGAAAAAGTTAAAAAGACTAAAAAATGTAATTTTTTTTAAGGATTAAAACTGAAATTTTGGATATTTATAGGGATCATTTATCAAATTAACCCATTTAATTATTGTGCGTGGTTACTTTGAAACTTTTTCGCACAAAATTTCATTCCATTCATGTCAGTCAAATATAATTGAATGTACTATCGGGGTTGGTCTAGCAGAATAGGCTAGACTCTTGAAACGTAGGGAATCAATATTCAAATTCTCACTAAGAGAGATGTTCATAATTAATATTTGATACTACCTTTAATTCATTTGATGTTAACATATTACATGTTTTGTGAAAGAATATTTTATAAGATTTTAATCATGTCTACAAAAAGTCATTCAAAAATTTAAAATTTTAATGATAATTATATAAATTTAAGCTTAATAGAGACTAAAACTTCATGCTGAAAAATTTTATATGGACTAAAACTTGCAACTTTTTTCGGGTGCAACGTTTTTTATGCGTTCTAAAAGCAAAATTTGATATATTTGTAGGGGAAAAAACTTATTCAACCTATAAAGAAATTAATTGAACGCTTTGATAATAATAATTAATATCCTCTTAAAAAAATTAATATGAAAGATAAAGTAAGCTAAAATCATTTTGGAATCACAATCAAACTATAATAATACTGGGAATGGGTGTCTAACAATGAAAAATAACAACACAACATCATCTATGTATGGAAGAAATAGCAGACAATTCTCATTTACACCTCCCCGGAAATTGGTATGGTATTTGGAGGTTTAAGGTGCCTCCGAAAGTGAAGAATCTGATTTGGATAGTGTGTCGGGGGTGCTTACCAACGCGAGCAAGATTGCTGGATAGAGAGGTAAATTGCTCACAAGTACAAGTTGAGCAGTTTGTAACGATTTTGTGGAGCTTATGGAAAAGCCGCAACATACTCGTATGGCAAAATGGTACCGAAACATGTCAATCTATTCTTGAGCGCGGGAGGCAGCTGTTGATTGTTTGGAAAATAGTGAACAGTAGCATGCAACAGAGTGGGGTTGTTGGGAATGGAGTTGGTACACATATACCTGAACATATGTTAGCTGTCAGAGAGGGTACCATGCAGCCAGTACAGCCCCCAGCGAAAAAAACCAGCGTTAGGAAGGCTGAAGTCTAATGTAGATGCGTAGTTTTCGGATGCATTAATTGTGTTGGTTATGGCATGTGTATTCGGGATGATACCTGGAACTTTGTTATGGCTAAAATGATGTGGTCGAATCCGGTGTGCTCGTCGGATATTGGCTATTCATTGGGTGCGCGATCTACAACTTACAAATGTGGACTTTGAATTAGATGCAAAGAAGGTTGTAGATTATTATAATAGAGGAAGCAATGACATCTCCGAGTTTGGAGCAATTATCAATGAGTGTAGGAGGAAACAGAGAGCTTTTGAGGAAAAAGAGAGACCATACAACAATCACCTAAAGTCCTTATCTTGATGGGCTTGGTCTGGCCTTGTATAGAAAAGCACATGAGTTTAGCCTAATGGCCAAATATATGAAGGTTAAACTTTGCAAAGTAGTGTTGTTTATAACCTTGTAGAGCAACCTAGAAATCAAGGAGAAAATAATTTATTGATGCTAAGAGCTACTAACATGTTCTGTTGTTTATGAGAAAAGAGAATAACAGAACCTTAATACATTTCCAGGCATGCTGAAAAACAAGGACTTGGTTGAGTGTTGAGATATTTTCCTCATTAGGATCAATGGTTTACACATTTTGTGCAACATAATAGAGAAACATGAAGAAAAAGGAGAATGGCAAAATCTTCAAAAGGCTACAGAATGGAAGATACAAACAATTCAACTACTTTGAAAGTTAATTTACACACCAATGTTTATGATTATGAGTAAAAAAATCCAATAGAACTTCAGAAACTCTAAATAACCCAAAAATATATAGAAGATATATGATTCCATCACCTATATCACCCCCCCTACAATTGCCATCCACTACTTCCTCCTCTCTGTAACACCATTTCACAATATTAAATGGTGTTTTAGCAAAGACTTTCCATGCATCTATACATTCCATGTTATAACCATTAGCCTCTTTGTTTTCCATTTCTTCCACTGTGTTTTCCCATAAAACATTGCCAACAGAAACAACTCATGCAACAACTTGGTCTTGAACATTTAGGGTAGCAACAAGGCAATGAACATTTTGGACAACAACAACCAGGCATTGAGCATTTTGTTAACGTTAATTGTTAGGGAAATCAAAATAACAAATCGCTCCTAATTTTTCTCCTTAATTTTACTAAACAAATTATATTAACCCTAGATTTAATTTATGCAAAATGTCAGCTCATTTATAAACGTTAACCCGTGACGCAATATTAACCCTAGATTTACCCTAATTTTTTCGTGTGACTTTACTAAATTAACCCTAGATTTAATTTCTGCAAAATGTCATCTCTTATCTCTTATTTTTAAATGTTAACCCGTGACGCAATATTAACCGTAGATTTAACCTAATTTTTTGTGTGACTTTACTATATTAACCCTAGATTTAATTTATGCAAAATGTCATCTCTTATTTCTAAATGTTAACCCGTGATGCAATATTAACCCTAGATTTAACCTATTTTTTCGGGTGACTTTACTATATTAATCCTAGATTTAATTTATGCAAAATGTCATCTCTAATTTTAACCTAATTTTTCCCTCCACACTTTTGCATTTAATGTTTATCTAAAGTAAAATAAAAGTATGTACCTAATTATATGTTGTTTTTTTGGAAAGGAATAACCGTTAACCCGTCTCGCTATACTTAATTTAATCTCTTACTTATAAATGTTAACCCGTCTTGCCATACTTAACCTATTTTATTTCTTAAAGTTAACCCGAACGCAAAATTTTGCCCTAGATTTAACCTTATTTCTTTGCTTAATTTTACTGTATTAACCCTATTTAATTAACCCTGTTTAATTTAATCAAAATGTTAACGTTAATTGTTAGGGAAATCAAAATAAACAAATCGCTCCTAATTTTTCTCTTTAATTTTATTAAACATATTATATTAACCCTAGATTTAATTTATGCAAAATGGCATATCTTATTTCTAAATGTTAACATGTGACGCAATATTAACCTTAGATTTAACCTAATTTTTTCGTGTGACTTTACTATATTAACCCTTGATTTAATTTATGCAAAATGTCATCTCTTATTTCTAAATTTTAACCTCTGACGCAATATTAACCCTAGATTTAACCTATTTTTCGCGTGACTTTACCATATTAACCCTAGATTTAATTTATTCAAAAAGTCATCTCTAATTTTAACCTAATTTTTCCATCCACACTTTTGCATTTAATGTTTATCTAAAGTAAAATAAAAGTATGTTCCCAATTATATGCTGTTTTTTTGGAAAGGAATAACCGATAACCCGCCTCCCTATGCTTAACTTAATCTCTTATTTATAAATGTTAACCCGTCTTGCTATACTTAGCCTATTTTATTTCTTAAAGTTAACCCGAACGCAAAATTTTGCCCTAGATTTAACCTAACTTCTTTGCTTAATCTTACTGTATTAACCATATTTAATTAACACTGTTTAATTTAATCAAAATGTTAACGTTAATTGTTAGGGAAATCAAAATAAACAAATCGCTCCTAATTTTTCTCTTTAATTTTACTAAACAAATTATATTAACCCTAGATTTAATTTATGCAAAATGACATCTCTTATTTCTAAATGTTAACCTATGACGCAATATTAACCCTAGATTTAACCTAATTTTTTCGTGTGACTTTACTATACTAACCCTAGATTGAATTTAAGCAAAATGTCATCTCTTATTTCTAAATGTTAACCCGTGACGCAATATTAACCCTAGATTTAACCTATTTTTTCGCGTGACTTTACTATAGTAACTCTAGATTTAATTTATGCAAAATGTCAGCTCTAATTTTAACCTAATTTTTTCCTCCACACTTTTACATTTAATATTTATCTAAGGTAAAATAATAACCTTAGATAATCACTGCATAAAAAAAATTCTTCGAAAGAATGTAGAAGCAACTGAATTTGGAAGAAAAAATTAAAAAATAGTTAAAAATATAAAAATTGAAAAATAATTAAAAGTTAATTAGAAAATAATTAAAAAAATTGGTTAGGGGCAAAAATGGAAATTCATAGGCCATGGTTCAAAAAAAAAAAAAACTTAACCAATAAGTAGATTACCAAATTGCCCCTTATAGGGGCAAAATGGTAAATTCATGGGACATTAACTTTCCTATATAGTATAGTAGATTTTATTTTTAAGTGTTACTCTTCTATTGATTTATTAAATATTGGTTGAATATTGTTTGGACGGATCCTGGAATATTCATCTTGTGATCTATGAATTCTGGACATCGCATGATGAGTGCGTATGAATAGTGTAGCCTATAGTTGAATGAATTCACGATGGATGAACCATTCAACTCTTTATGAAAGGGTATGGTTTGATACCTTATGACTATTCAAAAAAGAATTTGTAGAATCATTGCAATCCTGATGAAAGGGTAGGTCCTCTCTCCACTTTCTCAATAAATATATGTCTTGGGACATATAAACTATGACTTGATTACTTAACTAGAGTAACTTTATGACATATCCCTAATGAGAGGTTTGATATGTAATTGTATGTCTACCCATTGAAGTGTGAGAAGAGAAAGATCCTATCCTATAATCATTTAAGAGAGACATTCAATAGCACCAAATCAACATTAAAAAGATGTCTACAAGAAATAAGTGTTCTTGCTCCTTCTCATCTATATGTACGGTGTCCTTAATCATCCAACTAGATTGGGCTAATTGATCATGACATGATACATTATGATATATAAATTTCCGCTATTGTCATGAATCATGATATGCAATTTATTCTAATATGTTACATTAGTGTATTTCAATTTATTATCATATATTTTTTAACAGATTCTTTTCTCACGCGTCTTATAAATTTTTTATATTAAACACTTTCATAAATCCTTCATATTTTTGGATGTTATAATCCAAAATAAGGGGTGTTGAAAGAAAGGAGGTGAGAAAAGCAATTACCTTATTTAGTTGGATGGATAGTTTTTGTATTGAAAATAGCCCATGAATGAATTAAGCCCAGAATGAAATACCAAACCCAATTCATATTCACATTCACTACAAAACCCTAGTTCTCTCTAGTGCCTCCTTCCTTCCTTGTTACATCTCTCAGAAAGAAAGAAAACTGCGCATTGTTCAACCAGGTATGCTGCTACTCTTCGTTAACATTCTTTGTCGATTCTGTATTAGCTCCATGTTTTTCATTTATGTTTGTGAAACCTTTTTTGTTTTTGTTTACTCAAAAAATTTCGATCTCTTCTGTTAAATTTAAGGACCCCAATAAGTTTTTTTTGTTGAATTTAAATTTTTATGCCTTTGTTCAATGTTCTTAGGGTGTTTCATGTTTAGATCTCCACTATTTTTTATTTTTTTTATATAGTTGGTTGGTTAGGATTTTTATGTATGTTTTTTTATATGTTAAGGTAAGGTAAGATGGCCGTTCCTCTGCTAACTAAGAAGATTATCAAGAAGCGTGTGAAGAGGTTCATCAGGCCTCAAAGTGACAGGAAAATATGTGTCAAGGTATGTGTTTCTTTCAATTTTATATTTGCAATGCAAACTATGTTTTATCCAGTGATTTATTGTGTGTTTGAAAGTTGTTAAAGAGACCTCAATGGTATGCATGTGATTTCTTGTATGTTTTGTGGTTTCTCATATAGATTCCTAAATACACTATAACTAGATTGAATGTTATAATATATGTCTTTCAGGGTTTGTAGAAATGCTTTTCATTTCTTAGGTTTTGTTTGATTGCTGTTTTTGGAGGGGATGGCTTATTTTACATATGTTCATTTAGTTCAAATTTTTTAGAATTGGAAGGGAGTGGAGAATATAGTCAAAAATTTTGTCAGTTTTTTTTTTTTTGGGAGGGGAGTGGATCGATGCTGAGATATGAGATAATTCTAATTCTGAAACAAGGGTTATGTGAATAATCACCATTAAAATGCATTGGGTTCTACAACTTATAAAAGTAATTAGTCGGGTCCAATGCATTTTAATGGTGAGAACATTCACCTAAACCTCTCAAGTTTCTTCACATTGTTTTGTTGCTTATTGTTTAGTTTCACATCAGTTCAAATTTTTTCCACTATTTTGATTCGTTAATTTCGTTTTGGTGCATACTTTATTGTGTTATATAATAAAGACAATGTTGTAAGGATAATAAGGTAAATTGGTTTTAAAATTCCTCCCCTCTTCTGTTGAACCAAACAGGCTCTCATACTCACATAGCTTATTTTTCATAACAATTTAATATCAGATTTCAAGCTAAGCTCTTAAATTTATTGTGTCATTTCCCTGTTTTATCCTTGCACCATTTTTCCTATTGCATTTTGTAATACAAAAACCTCTTCTCTGATGTTCCTATTGCTACCTGTTACCTATTATTTTTACTCTCATTCTATTTGCTCTTCTGAATGCACAGTTTGTATATGTTTTGCAAATTGTATCCATAGGTTTATAATATTTTAACATCGTTACTGTTATGATATGCAGCAAAGCTGGCGTAGGCCAAAGGGTATTGATTCTCGTGTTAGGAGAAAGTTTAAGGGAGTTACTTTGATGCCAAACATTGGATATGGGTCAGACAAGAAGACCCGCCACCATCTGCCAAATGGATTCAAGAAGTTTGTTGTGCACAATGTCCAGGATTTGGAACTTTTGATGATGCACAACAGGTAACTGGTTTTAGATTTGCATTTTGATTCTTAATTTCTCATTGACCCTTAGTAGCCACATTTCTGACTTTGTTTATTTACATGAAATAACTTCAGGACATACTGTGCTGAGATCGCACACAATGTTTCAACCAGGAAACGAAAGGATATCGTTGAACGTGCAGCTCAATTGGATGTTGTTGTCACCAACAAGCTCGCTAGGTTGCGCAGTCAAGAAGACGAGTGATTGTTTTTGCAATGTCAAATTATTTTTGCTTTTGTTGTTTATGGGATGAACATGGCACAAAATCGTTCTTTAGAATTGTTGTCTAATGGATTACTGTGTTTGAATCCTGGAGATTTTTGTGTTGACTACTTTAGTAATACTTTGTTAAGAGTATTTTGGCACATTGGTATTGATAGTCATCTAATCTTATGCTCTCTTATTAGATTCTTGCTCTGATGTTTGATTGTTTTTTTGTGCTGCTTGTTTTTCATTTGTGATTGTGGTATAATGCTATCTATTAAAAAATAGTCATTGATATGAATGGTTTCTTTGGTAGAGCCCAGCCTTTACCTATCAAAGTTGTTAATACTTTACTGTAGTTTAAGAAGTCAATTATTGAATCTACCTTTGAAGGATAAACATGTTTTTTACTTGAGATTACATACACTTTTCTATAAAGGTCTCTCAGAATGATTTGCAGTGGTAATATGTTCAAATGGTTCTTTGAGATGTCACCATTTATTCTAAGTCAGTATGGTTGGAGTTGTGTTATTTTTACACATTAAGGAGTCTGGCAGAGAATTGAAATTGTGTTCTCCAACATACTTGGATATAACATTTTTGCAATGAATGTTTTCATGGAAATTTTATGTGTGCGCTACATAGTGTACAAGAAATGGTGTGCACATATGGATCTAATGTAAACAATGTTCACAAATGATTTAAATTCTATGGTGCATATGTTAAGCTGGCTGGGTAGATGTTAGATTGTATAGCATCTTTTGTGTGCAAACCTGGCGTGTTAACACATTCTTACAATATTCATCAAACTAGTCTTGGAAATGTAGGGAGTCCTCGCTCGTACTACCTCCGTTCCTTTTTAGACATATTACACAAACTAAAACATTCAATTCCTTTTTAGACATTATACAAACTAGGTGGGGTTTAGCATGAGAAAGGGGAATTGTTTCCCACCATGGGAAAGTCAATTTGAACCATTAGATCTACAATCTTATCATACACTCTCAACACTATATTTTTGTCACTATCTTCCACTACCATCTCTCTCCTTCATCCCCACCAACCCACCACCAGCAACACCATGAGAACTATAGTTTTTACCAATCAGATTCAAAATTTTAACAATCAATATTCCATGAACTTACTTTTTGCAATTCAAAGTAATCAATCCTTGCAGGACACTATATAGGAACATATTGTTTGATTTGAGGAAAATATATTCTCAACCTCTGGCTGACGGAACAGTTGGGTCTTGAATAATAGAAGGAAGATATAAAAATTTACACAAGTTAGCATACAAATTCACACACTATTGTGACTAATTTCTTTTGGAAGAAAAAAATATGTATTCGTGCAGTCAGGTTAGGTTAGTTGCCTCAGCACTCAACACAAATACAAATGCAGAGGTTAGATTTGTGGTCTAATAATGGAAGGGAAGCTTAGATTGCTCCAAATCTGATATCCACTTCATATATAATAATAAACAATCAAAACCATGAGCAATGTTTTAGATTTGGATTAATACATTGCATCAAAGAAAATAAAATAAGGATGAAGGAGAGACAAGGGAAATTAAATAAATTAACAATAAAGAGTTGGGACGGTGGTTTTGATGAGTTGCTGGTTATGGGTTTGTGGAGGATGAATGAAAGAGATGGTAGTGGAAGATAGTGACAAAAATATAGTGTTGAGAGTGTATGACAAGATTGTAGATCTAATGGTTAAAAGTGACTTTCCTATGGTGGAAAACAACTTTCCTTTCCCATGCTAAATGCCACCTACAAACTAAGACATTCTATAAATATTACTACTATTGATAGAACAATACATACTTTTACTATGATTACCTTGTTTATTTAATCACCAACTTTATATATTTCTCTCTCCATAATAAATAAGTAGGGATAATATTGGTAAAATAATATTTAATGTTGTATTGAACTTCGAAAGTAACAGTTAAATATGAACAAAATTATTCACCAAAAGAAACACTTAAAAAGGAACGGAGGGAGTACAAATCATCGTTGTGTTAGGGTGTTAAATAAGAAGAATCTAGTATTTTTTGTACCAACAATAAATTGTATATTGTATTTGAATCTTTAGGGTGTTAAATGCACTTATTCTTATTTATTGTGTTAAATAAGAAGAATCTAGTAATTTTTGTACCAACAATAAACTAGTTTCAATTTAGAAGAATCTAAATTATAGTTCTCGATCATGGAAGAGGAAGAAATATCCAATAAAAATATTTCAATTGAAACTTTTTTTTGTTTTGTTTTTGCTAATAACATTATTGTACTTTTATTTTCAAAACTTTGATAATAGAAAAAATTGTCTCTCAAAAATACATAAATCTGATAGTGTCCTTTTTTTTTTTACCGAGTAACCTAGCGGCTGGAGTTCACACGTTTTAAATGTGGAGAAATGGAGTATCCGGTTCGAACCCTGCCCTACTTTCTTTCTAATTAAAAAAGAAAAAAGGAAAAAAAAAAAAAAACTGAAGCGAAAGAAATTCGCAATTCACATTTCCATTTTAATATATTAATATAATATAATTTGATTTAATAAATTTTCCCCCGATTTCTGCACCGATCATCACCGGTTGGTAATTTCTGAATACAGCTTCAACTTCTCTCTCATTTCGAACCTTAACCAAGTTCACCGGAGATTCAGGTCCAACCACCACTCTCCGATGAACGCTTCTTAATCCTACACCATGGCGGAGCACAGTACTGCCACCGTCAACCACCAACAAAACAACAACAACAACATCAACGACGACGACGACAAGAAGAAAGATAAGACTTCAGATCCAGACTTATTCTGCTGTCTTCTTCAACCTCTCACCTCCGACGCTGATCCTGAGTACACCGGCATTCGTCGCCTCCTTCTTCACCAAAAAGCCGAAGCTGGAATTCTCCGCCGTAAGGTATACTCCGCATCTGACATTTGCAGTTATCACTACGTTTAGGATTTTCGTCGTTTCAATCATAAAATTCAGATCGTTTTTTGAATATGCATTTTTTCTTAGATTAGATCAATTTTACTGTGCAATTTCATTTTCAGTTTTGGATCATAAGCTTGTTCATTTGACTTTTTAGCCAAGTAATCTTCAATTCTTCATAACTATGTTGAATTTTTTTAACTTTCTACGGTGTCTTTTTCAGATCAATCAATCATATTAAACCATATTATTCTCTTATGTAATTAGTGAGATTAATTTTCATGCTCTGTTAGTGTAAAAAGGTTTACACTGTCAGCACATCACAATCCATCAATCGTATATCTGACTTTAGCAGTGGTTATAATCTTTGTAGCACATGTCACTCTCCGACGCTGAACACATGTCATTGTTCGATATCCGTGGCAAATGTATTTGATTCAGTAGTTTATAATGAAGGCTTAATTGCACTTTTCCCCCTATCTTTTACCAATTGTGCGATTTTGCACCCCATATTTTTAAACGAGCGATTTTGCACCCCATCTTTTTCCCCTTTCTGATTTGAAGGCTCCATATGTTTTAGTGATGAAATTGAGGATTTGATTTGTTGGAGAATAAACCCATGGAACTGGAGATGAAACTGTGTTGTGATGTAATAAATCGATGTAATAATTATGGATTTATTAATATCTGATAACAAATTATGTGTAACAAGATTTCAAGAATATCATACACATCATACAGTTAAAATTCAAAAGGGCAAAAAGATTTTCTGGAATGTTTAAAATAGACATCCAATCAAGCATCTAAGAAGAGAGATGGACCAAAGAAGCTTACTGCTTCAAAGAAGAAATGGAAACTTGAAGATGAACTCTTGCTTGACAAACTTGAACAAGATGAAGAAATAATTCCTAATTCCTGCACTTCAAAAGCTAATGAAACACCATTGTTGTTAGCCTCACGTGACTATCTTTCCAAAAAAATCCATTTTTTGTTTTTAAAAAATATCATTTACACACATGGCAAAATTTTTGATGAAGACACATCATCACTAAAACACATGGGGGCCTTCAAACCAGAAAGGGGGAAAAGGATGAGGTGCAAAATCACTCGTTTAAAAACATGGGGTGCAAATTCGCACAATTGACAAAAAATAGGGGGGAAAAGTGCAATTAAGCCTATAATGAATTGTGTTAGTTCGGCATCTGTGTTTGCGGCAAAATTTTATCAATGTCGACATGCCAGTGTCCGATGTCAGTTTGGTATCTGTGGCCGTGCTTCATAGGTTATGATTGAGTGACATGGTAAAAACTCTTTACACAAATAAATCCTGAATTAATTATGTTGAGTGGTGGAAATCTTTTATAAAAAATAATTATAGTAATCGTGTCACCTTATGTTTCGTGTAATGTGTTGTTGCCTTTTTGCTTATGGTGTGAGGTTTTGAGCTTTTTGACATTGTGATGACTGTGTTGAAGGATTGGAGATGCAATGGGAAAACTTACGTGGCATACCGGAATTATATAAACAGGCCGAGGAACTGGGAGAGTTTAGGACGAGCCCCAAGTCTTCGAAGTACTCCGGGAAACAGGTTGCTGATTTTTTTTTACTTGAAGTAATGTCCAAATATATGTTAAAGTTTGCATCAATTGATTTCATAATGGTCACACAAAACGCTTATAAAAAATGCATAGAGTAAAGATTTAAAAGCATGTATGGTTGGACTTTGTTCTTTGAAATGATTTGGGATGTGTTGTTAGACTTTAATCAAAAAATTTCATCTGCATGAAAAAAAAAAATTTACACAATGATTATTATTTAAGTTTGAATGCAAATTTCTTTTACTGTTTTGCCTGGACATCTGGAAGTTCTGTTGAGCAGATGTTTTAGGTTAATGGCTGTGGATAAAATGTTCTTGTAATCAAAATGACTCAAGTTTCTACATACTTTATTACCTCAATCACTATAATTTCATCTTTAAATCTGAATTTCATGTACTTATTTGTGGTTTAGTTCTTCAATTTCAGCAACTCTTTGTAACTATAACCACATTTTATGTTGATGCAGCTTTCTTATTTATGATGCTAGTTTAAATTTATGTTTCCATACAATTCTGACATCAGGATAATTTACTGGTTGATGCATCAGTGGCCGCTGGTTTCCATCTCCAAGTCCACTCTCCCGTTGGTCTGAGGTGGACAGCTGGAGTTCTGGGAGGGTAAGTAATTCCTTGTAGATTTTGTTCTAATATATTTCCAATTCTTTTTGCAGTGTTTGGAACATAACAATGCATTATTCTTAAATGAGTAGTAATTGCGGTAGATAGATTTTTCATCAAACATATTGACAAATTCTATAATCTATTATTGGGATTTATACCTTTAAAATCAAGCACAATGGTTGCTATCATAGTGTAACAAAAAAACTGATAGGGAGAGCAAGCAGTTAGTGCTTTGGTTGCTTTTGAGCACGCTGGCATCGAAGTACTGCAGGTAGTGCTTTGGCAGGCACTCAGATCCAGTCATTTAGGATGCATATTTAGTTATTTTTTTCTTTTTGGAACGAAGGGTTTTTAGAAAAGTGCTAAACAATGAATCAGGTATAACCGTATAAGTCAGGATAAGAAGTTGGTTCGTCCAAAAGAATAAATCAAAATCTAGGAATTTGATAAAGAGACTAGAGGGTATACACAGTTAGTGCAAACTAGTTTTATACTGACGTCCAATGAGAATCCAATATTCTGCAGCTACTTTTCAAATGCAATTACTAAGTGAATGTATGTGCCAATATGGCGAGTTTTCATTTGATGGCAGTGGCAAACAAAGTTACACCGACAATGCATCTCCATTAAACTCTTTGATAAATGTGCAATTTGTTTTTATATTAAAAAATAAAAAAATCTGGAGAGATGCTTCTGTGTTCTTCTCTAGTAATTGACTGTCAACTAAACCTTTATTTTCTATGTAGAATTGGATATAACTAAGTTTCCTTGAGTCATAGCTTCTCTTTCTGAAACTGCAATTGCAAAAGTCCAAGTTTCATTCAGATTAATACACCCTAACATACTTGGTGTGTTTTACTGCTAAGGAATTTTGGTTATGCCATTATAGTTTGGAGTTTTGTATATGCTGTGCATGTTTGTGTGAGAATACTATTTTTTGGTTCAGTTGGTATTAATTAGTTCAGTTATAGATATAGTTCAATTTCTTGATAATTCCTTATGTCAAAATTGTGTTTATTTTCATCATAGGATGTCCAAGTTGCAAATTCAGTATCTAATCATAGAGCAAGTTTTGGCTCTGGGTCAAATGCAAGTGATTCTGATCGTCCACGAATTCGTGGTGTTGAGCCTGCCTATTCCTTCGTAGGAATGCATTGCATCTTCGACCAGTGCAAAGCCTCTGGTAGTATCTAGAGTCCAAACTAGATTTGTCATCTTGGTAACATATCTCTGGTATGTTTGCTTTTCTTAGTGAAACTAATTTTGAAGAGCTTGATGTGTAGTTACGGTGATAAAGTTTGGGCACATGAGTTCTGACCTACTTGCTTATGGGGCATCAGATGGAACCTTGACTGTGTGCAGTGTTTCAGAGAAACCTTCAGTCATCAAACAATTAAACGGCCATTCGAAAGACATTACAGGTAGGATTTGTTGGTCTTTATTTAATCTTGCACAACATACATGTCCATGAGTGCTCAAAGTCAATATCATCTAATATACTAATCTTTAAGGGGGAATTTACATCAATAAATTTTGGGTGCATATCCAATTTCCATTTTTTAATAAGACACCATATCAGACTTGATCTGCACTATATTGGTTGTCTGGACTGATCCTTTCCCTCTTTTCCCCCGATCCGGGGATTTCAATACTGTTTACAATATGAAAGTGAAACTGAGTTTCATGTCAAATATGACTATAGAAACCTAGAGATTTGACAAACAAATATAAATCTGTTATGAATTATGATTCTTCAAACAATCCATTTGTACATAGCTTTTAACCCATATTTTACTATATTTTTATGGAAAATGCTAACAATTGCCAAGACAAAGTAATTTGACAATTAGGGCACTTGTTAGCCTGACTCTATTTTTGTAAGCTTAATTTTACTTTTACTCTTCTACACTTTATGCGTCATTTTGTTTTGTCCATAATTTTTTGTGCAAATTCAGACCCTCAACTTTTTCAATTGTTAAAATAAAGTTCTTACCTTTCATTTATTTAAAACTCTAAATTATCATAATCTGTTCTAAATTTTTATAAAGTGAATTAATCAAATTATTTCATACCTTTTCCTATTCAAAACTCACCAATGAAAATATAAAATTTCACTAAAAAATAAATAACTAAAATATGAATCACCTCCCTTCAAACCCTAACTTTATCTTTCAAAATCCTTTTAAAGTTTATCAAGATTTTACTAAATTTTTAAGTTCTAAACTTTAAATTTATTCTTTTAAATCTCAAGTCCATCATAAACCCCCATTTTTTCATAAAAATCGGAATTTAAAGGGTTTATCTAAATAGATTGAAGTAGCAGGTCCATGTTTACTTAATTTTACAGCGGAGGGACTTGATTCACTTGAAAAAGATTGAAGGACTAAAATCAGAGTACAAACTATACGAACCAAGCATATAATTAAGTCATTTTTATATCCAGTAGGATGTCGGCGCCAAATTTTAGTAACAAATCTGATGTCAGTGTTGAACTTTCTTTTATCTACTCTGTTTCATGAACACTTCCTTTTTTGATGATTTATTTTCAGATTTCGATTTTACATCAAACAATCAGTACATTGCTTCTGCTTCGTTGGATAAAACTGTAAGAGTATGGGAGATAGAAAAAGGAAATTGCATGCGGGTGATATATGGAGTTTCTTCACAGTTGTGTATCCGTTTCCACCCTGTGAGTACAAAATATAGCGCTTGTGTGTGTGTAAATAGAATGCTAACTTCTTGACTCTATTTGGAGGATAGTATTTTCATCATTGGTTGTTGGAAAATTTCTTAGATTTGATTCTTTTTATTCATATATTCTGGTAATGTTATCATTATTGTTATTAGAACAATAGCAACATACTCTGAATTGTGTTTCGGTTGATCAGATTCTCACTGTCATCAGGCTATCTTCTCAAATTCAAAAAGTCATCATTCTCTAACTAGAGTGGTGACAAAGTTGAGTTTCCTAAATTTTTTAGGGAGTTTTTGAATCTCTCGTACATTTTCTGAAATGAATGAACTTGTTTTCAAAAGGAGAAAATGATATGGCAAGCCCAACACATATCAATGTGGTCCATGTTAAAAAGAATTTGAGACATTGATATATGTTTAGTTTATTTAGGATTGCTTGTAATTGAGGCTTTAACAAGTGATGGGCTGGGAATAGTTTGTAGAGCGTGTCCTTCTCTTCTCCGTCACATCTGGTGAAACTTGACTGTTTTTCGCTAAATGAGGTCAAGAGCATGAGAGTGGGAAACTTGCCATTGATCAAACCATGGGAAAGCGAGAAAAGATTGCTGAATATGTCTTCTCCATCATACTTGGTGAAAATAAATAATCCTCAGTTACTTGTTTGATTTTTCCATAATGCATGCAATATTCTTATGTAGATTTTGGTACTTTATATAGGTAAATAGATTTTTTTTTGCATTCACCTTTGGTTGCTACTAAATAATGTATTTTTCTGTATTTGGTGCAGGTAAATAACAACTTCCTTTCTGTTGGCAATGCAAACAAAGAAATCAATGTAAGTATGTTGCCTATTTCTATTTCTTCATTGACAAGTAACATATTTGATGGTTCCCTTGCTGAACTTGTTTGTTGGAGTTAATTTTGGGCATTCTCATTTTTAATCAGTAAGAGTTGACATATCACATATTGTTAACGTGACATCCGTAAAGACTGAAATGTCATCGAAGCGGCGTTGTGTTCTTTCTTTATTTCTGAAGTATATAAAACACTTTATGGCTTGCAACTAGGTGGCACCACCTTGCAACTAAGGTCATGTTTCAAAGTTTAGAGAGAATCAGATGAAATTGAAAGGGGAATAAAATGGAAAAGAAATGGATGGAATGGAAAATATCACCTCCCATATCGGGATGATTAATTAGGGAAGAAATGGGAAGGTAATGTGGGTAATAAGTGTTGCATTTGTAAAATATCATTATTACCCTTTTAAACTTTTTTTGTTTTGTTAAAACCTTTTATACATATTTAACACAATTTGTGGGTGTAAAATAATGAATAACTAGTTTTTCAAATAAAAGTAACCCTTTCTGTCCAGAAAATCTGCCTCGTCCAGGCACATTCTTAGCTGAACTCATGCCGCTCATACTTCCATATATGTTATGCAAAAATTTCGCTACCTTTAACTATTAGTGTCTTAGTGTCTGTGCTACTTACTCCCTCTATTTTCTCCCCTATACAATCCCATGTTTTCCTGTCTTAACATCTCTTGTCGTTATAGCAATCTTATTTGAATTTATTTTTCTAATTTTTTCACAATGTACCAGGTGTTCAATTTTAGCACTGGGAGGACAATTAACAAGTCGGTATTTGACGCCGAAGTTACCTCTATGGACCACGACCATACGGGCCATCTCATATTTTGTGGAGATGCGCAGGTGTGCTGCTCTATACAGCATACATACACATGTATATCCTAATCATTAGATTTATCTCATTTTCTTTACTAACTGGATATCATACACAGGGATGTATATACTCTGTAAATATGAACTCCCACACAGGTATATTATCCCGCTCACATCGTCATCGAAGTAGCAGCAAACACAGATCTCCAGTCACAACAATGCAGTATAGGAGTTTCTCTCTGCTAGCTCGAGGACCTGTGTTGCTGACCTGTACTCAGGATGGAAATCTATCTTTTTTCAGGTTCAAAAACAATTAGCCATGACTCCCATATGCATTCTGTTATCCTAATTGAACCTTTTTATTTTTCTTTGGAGCACTAAAGTTGGCATATTACAGTGTGGCTTTGGAGATAAAAGGTTATTTAACTCTTCGTTGCTCGCTCAAGTTAACTCCTCGGATACACAAAATTCAAGCTTCTTTCTGCCCCCTTCTTTCTCTTGAAAAAGGAGAATTCATTGGTATGTTGATATCCTGATACCATCGTTGCTCATCTTGTTTATTTTTTCCATCCATCTCTTGAAGCACTTGTAAATTCTATCTAATAATGATTTTATAAATTAGATTAAATCTCTGGCTCTGTCAAACCAGAAAATAATCTCTTGGTGTGCGTCGCATGCAGTTATATCTCGAGAATTGTATAATCTTATGTCCATAATTTTATTTGTTTATCAATGTAAAACGATTTACTGCAAAAAAAATCTGACATTTCTTTGACTACATGGACATCACTGCTGCTGTATTTCTAACTTTCCTCTGTTATTTGCAGTTGCTGGAAGTGAGGACTCAAACGTCTATTTTTATGATTTAACAAAGCCAAAGCATACATGTGTGAACAAGCTACAGGTTGGTTTTACATCCATTGAAGATACTGATGTAAAAATGATGCACAAATTGACAAGATATTTTGTGATGCAGGGTCATCGGTTTCCTGTGATGGGGATTGCTTGGAACCATGGAGAAAACTTTTTGGCTTCATCTGATTTTTACGGCATAGTAATTGTTTGGAAGAGAGAAAGAACAAATCAGAACATGAATACATAGCAATAGAAGTTTAAAAGCATATAGTTTTGAGTTGAGGGCTTGTGAAGATAGCTTCCTTAACATTTCTTCTTTCTCTTTCGCGTTCACCGTTGTCCTTTTGTATCTTTTGTGCTATTATTTTTCTATTTTTGCGACAAAGTTCATTTTGTACCTTGTATGTATGTTGAGGAAGAAAGTTTATTCTTAGTGAGCCATGATTAGCGATTTTGTAAACAAATTCTGAGAGGTATGTTTTGTTTTGACATTGCTCACATTGTAATTTTACACCATCAAAGAATAAGGTTATGTATCTGAATCAACACTTTATTGGTTGAATGTACAAAGTACTCCTGCAAATCCCTTGTAGTCTGGTTGGTCAATGTTAGTCATATACTCATTTATCAGGATTTCTGATTGTTTCTCCAAAGCAGCACATGATTTTTTTTTCCTTCCTGGGTTGAGGCTCCGCTTTTCGGAATTTGAGGTTAGCAGCATGCAACAGCAAGGGGTTGGTTCTCCTCCGTTGCATCCCAATACGCTGAGATTGAGAATCTCATGTTTTCTTTATTGTACCAATATCTACCATTTAAACATTGTAATTGAATTCCTTTTAAATATCCCTCCACTCTTTTATTTTTAAGCGTCTACATATCTAATCTCATCTCATGCCCGTAATGTCAGAAAGTTGCTCTACAAGCCCCTTCAATTGTTCACACGCCTCTCAAATACCTAAAAATAGCCTCCTGTTTCTTAACTTATAGTCGGAAATTTTACCCCTTACCCAAACAACTATACCTTCACCCCGACATTTTACTTGAATTGTCTATTTTACCCTTCTTTCTAAAGTTAAAAACACCAATTTTATCTGAAATTTCTTCAAAAGTTACTGTTCATCTTGTCCCAACTGCAAAGCTACCGGGAATACATTCTATGTTTTTCGGAAAGCATCAAATTCAAGATAATCTCCACATTTTCACAATAGTGAGTATTCTGATTGACCTGGTTCGGTTTTTCTTTGCAGTTTTGATTTGTATATGTTTCTGCAATTTTGACATGTAACAACGTTCAAATAATGTTTCCTGAATCCGGATTTATGTTTCGGAAAACGTATTTTTAGATTTCCGGTTTCTCTGTATTATTTTGTTTTCCGGTAATTGTAGCTGAGTACATTTGTTTTTCCTTCATGCCTAAAATCGATTAAAGGAGCTAAAGAAGACATCAACCCATAGACGAAGACTATTGCTTTCGTTAAAACGTAAATCATTTTTCAGTTAAGTTATTTCCTAAAATCAATTTTAAGGAGTCAACAATAGGGTTCATGGTAATGAAGATTTAAAACAATGATTTAACAACTTTAAGGAATCATTTTTCGTTGTCGGAAAACAAAAATTTCATTCTGAAAATGATCAAGAAAGGTTTTGAGAACAATAAATTTCTTCACCGCTATGTGGGGTGAATTCACCCATATTCCGAAAAGAAAAGAAAAAAGTGTGTAAAAATGACAAAAAGGATAATATTAAAATTTTTAATAATTTGTAGGGATGAAAGTATAGATGTAGGGGCATATGGTAAAATTTCCCTTATAGCCGTTGTGGTTCAGGAGTTACCAGATTGAGAGTTATGAGTTATGACCAGCCCCACCCTAAAACAGAACACATAACAATGCTCGGTTGGTAGCATTAAGCATTCCACAAAATGAGAATACGTGTGTCTCATATTGACGCATAAATCATTGATTAAAATCACAATTAACTAAAATTGAAATTTCAATATGAATCAAACGAACACCGTAACAGAGAAACAAACAATGCAACCCAAGATGAACGCAACGCCGCACTAGAACGACGAAATCATGAAGAAGAAAAAATAAAAAATAGATCAATGTCAAAATCAATTATTTAGATTAAAAGTGAAAAAACCACCCAAAGAAGATGGAAGAGAGAACTAGTGAAAAAAATGGAAGAGAGAACTGGTGGGAAAAAAAACTAGGACCGGCTTATTTAAAAGGGAGAACATGGTTATGTTTTTTTGGAAGAACATGATTCTTATTAATATTTTTTTTATATAGAATAATATTTCATAAAACATAAAATTCGATAAACGGTGTTTCATTTCATAAAAATTATCTTGAGTTTATTAATTTAGTAATCAATTGTATATCAAGATCATTGAATTTGGCAGTATATCTAGAAACGCAAAATATTTAATTGAACACAAGATTTGAACACACATATATAATTGAAAAACTATAGATAAAGAAAATAATTAAATAATACTTCTTTTTAAATAATTAAATGAAATATACTTTTGTGTGTGGGTGCATAAGTAATGTGTCTAAATACATGTGTTCAAGCAAGTTTTTCTCTCTGAAAAGAGAATCGATACACTTGCATGCTACCCACCCCGATACACACAAAATCCCTTTGATCACAAATTTATAAATCCTTGATCGATCACTACCGTCCATCATAATCTTAGTATGTTTTGTGGATTTCTTGTATGCTGCAAGTGTAAAGTTTTGTGCCCATTTTACCTGTTTCTGTTTTTTATGTGGATTCCATTTTATTGTTTTTGTGCATTTTTTTAAGCATTGACACAGACACCACACACAACACTAACATGCCAAGTCGGTGATAGTTTACATAAATGAATTAATTTGATATAACCTCGTCAGTCTTAGAGTGAGCTAAGAAGTGAATTGAACAGGAAATGATGGCTTTAGGTGTATTAACAGTAAGATTTATATCATGTCAATTCTAATTCATTTCATTTTCTCCAGTTATCAAGTGAGGAAGGATGCAAACAACTTAAGTTATCAAGTAATGGCTTGCTTAATTCATCACAAGTTAAGGTTGTAGTAGATTACAAAAATCTGTATGCAATCACAGATGTTTACCATGGAGTATGAAGTTGTTGGTAGTGGATCCATTATGCGACCGGGTTCGAATTAGTATGAAGTTGTATATGGTTCGTTCTTGCTCGTGTGCATCACTCTTGTTTTTGTCATTTGGTTTTGGGTTCGTATGCGCGCGGGCCTGCTAAATTGTGCTGGTGGTGTATGTTTATGCGCTTGTTGTTTTTCTACCCTTTTCGGATGGATTGTAACATTGGTGGGTATGGTTCGGTTAACCATCAAAACCGAACCAAATTGCCGAAATGGTTTGAAAAACCGAACCAAACCATTTAAAGTCTGGAAGTAACTAAACTGAACCAAAGTTATGGTTCGGTTAACCATTTGCTTACATATTAACCAAACTAAAACAAATATTTTTTATCCAATGAATAAACCACTTTTATTAAAAAAAATATATATATAACAAACTAAAATTAAAAGGTATAATAGTTTATTTCTTCAAAACAACTTATCTTATGCAAAACAACTTAGACCATGAACAATGGTAAAAAAATTTCAATACCCTTCAACACCTACTTTTTCAATTCCCAACACTCCACATCATTTTCTTTCTCATAATTCAACACCCATTCAATTTTTACCTCTCCAATGGTTTTTTCATTCAACACCCTACCCCACTACCTTTTATTTCTTATTCTTATTTAATTTTATATTTTTGTTTTTATAATTACCTAAAATTATCGATTATAATTAAATTAAAATAATACAATTAACTATTTATTTTTTAGTTTTTTTTGGAAAAACAAAATTTTGATTTGGATTTTGAGGATGTTGGTTGAAAAATTGATTTGGGTTTTGAAGATGTTGGTTGGGAAATTGATTTGGTTGTTGATAATTGTTGGGATTTTGGTAGCTAAATGGGTAATCAGAAGAATTTTTGGTGTTGAATTGATTATTATTGGGATCCATTTCACTAAACAAAGACTAAAACTTCAAAAGAAATGCTAATAATAAGATTAAGAGAGTGAAAATTTTGGTTTTTTTTCTGTGTCCAAATGAAATGATCCAAGTCTCTATTTGGTAAAAAAATAAAAATAAAAATTATTTGTTATGAAATAATTGAGTCCAAATTATTAAGAAGATAAAAATCCAAGTAGCCAATCGTAACGCGCCACGTGTCACTGCCTTTATCCATTTGAACTTTCTCTATCTGCGTTCTGCTTTGCCCACGTGCCCTGTCGGCGCGTACGCGCCTGTTTCAACAACTCACGACGCGCCACATGTCTCTGCGGGCCAGGCTTTCAACATATTGAATCTCTTCATCACCTCTTTCCTCCAACTCAGATTTTTTCCATTTTCAACACCCCCCACTCCAATCATTCAACATATTGAAAGTGATTTTCAATAAGCCATTGGGGATGGTCTTATTACGGTCTCTTTTTAATAAAAACAACTTATTTTATGCAAAACAACTTATTTTAAAAAACAGCTTATTCAAAAAAGCATATTTTATGAAAAACAACTTATTACGATCTCTTTTTAAAAATAGCTTATTCAAAACAACTTATGTTATACAAAACAACTTATTTTAAAAAACAGTTATTCAAAACAACTTATTTTAAAAGCAGTTTATTCAAAACAACTTATTTTAAAAAATAGTTTGTCCACCCCTAACCCTTTGGGTTGTTTTTATTGCTTGTTTGTTTTTTGTTGTTAGAGTCAAATTTATGTCTTCTCAAACTTTTGTAACCTTTTTATTTATGTCTTCATTCCCTCCTTTCTTTACATAAAAAATATGTAAACCTAAAACAAGATGACAAGCCACACAAAACCAAACCTCTTTTTTAAGAAAAACCTGTTCTAAATGAAAATTGAGCCTAAGTTGCAATAGCTAGTAAGTTGGTAGTAAGTCAATGAAGTTGGTAGTAAGTCAATGATAAGTGTATTCAACCGTTGCAAATGCACAATAAAATACTGACTAACGCTTGTTAGATGTTTTCATTTTGCTTTTTTTTATTGATGAAGTGTTGTATTTGAACTTTGTTACTCTTCCTTAACACAACTTGTGTTGAGAGGAGCATCTTTTATCGTTTAATATAAGTTCAATTTTGGCTTGTTAAAAAAACATACTAACTATCAAATCCAATTATTGTTAATTTGTGTCTTCAATGGCACATGTTAAGAAACTTATTATAGAAATATACGTACAAAAGTCGTGTAGTCAATTTCTTAAAAAGTTAAATTATCATGTTTTTTAATATAAAGTTGCTCATTTTACGTTCCTTAACATGTGCTTTTAGGACACAAGTTAACATGACCCTAAATATTTTAAGACATGCTATTTTATTGCAGCTAGAGCAAGACCTGCTTTAAAATTTGTTTAATTTACATGAGTTTTGTTGTAATTATGTATGTAAACTAGTCTTTAATGATAAACGATTTTATGAAATGTTACAGTAATGTTGAAATTTTAAAACTCATTTTTTACCAATTTTTTAGAAAACGAGCAAGATATAGCCGCTGTTTAATTTTTCAACAAACCTCGAATGCCATCAAAATTTAAAAAATATGTATTTACGTATGTGCGCGCGCGCACACACAGGTTTGTGATTGTAACTAGTTAGTTAGAATACATTGACACCAAGTGTAATTCAAATGACTCACACTAAATTTCAATCCTTAATCTTAATTGATCTTTCGGTTCAAATTATATCAACAATAAAATAAACAAAAACACATCCCATTCGATCTCATTCGAGAGTTTGGTACTTTATGCTTTGTTTGGAAGTTTGAAGTAGAGGGGAATTGAGGGCTTTGAGGGTTTGAAAATATAGAGGAAATAGTAAAATCTTATACATATTTTTGAAAGTGTAAATTTTAGAGAATGATAAGTTAATGCTTATGATTAATATATTTTTTTCTTTTAAAAATATTATAACTAAATATATTAAATTTGAAGAATTCATATAAACCTTCCAATATAATTTTTTTAATTCACCCAAACGAGGAGGGTTTTGTATTAGGAAGAAAAATGAAACTCCAAAGTCTTCCCCTCTCAATGTCATCTATATTTCTTGCACTTGCTCCATCCTTTTTTTCAAACTCCTCCCCTCTCTTCCCTCCAAACTCACAAACAAACTTTAAGGGGTGTTGGCCTAAATCTCACATAAAAACTAGTGGTGTAGAATCTTCAATACAAAATTGAGGTTTGCTTGATTATCGATGTTTTATATTATCAGGCAATTAGTGGTTCCAGTTATGAGATTGTAAGGCTTTTCGTTGATACAAGAAATTTTCGAACGGGATCTCGGATCAACTGCAACGTGTTTTATTAGTTTCTTTTATTGATATAATTTTAAATCGTAACATCGATTAAAATTAAGGGTTGAGATTTGGTATAAGTCTTTTGACTTACATGCTATCAATGCATTTTAATCTTATATATAAATTAATGATCATTTGTTCTCATTATATCTTTTAAAGTTATGGAGTGAAATTTTTGTTGGAAAAATGTTTTGAATATAAAAACCAGTATATTTAATGAGAAATTTGGTGACCAGGTTTGATTTTTTGTCCCTTAAAAAAATTTGATTTTTTGTGGCCTAAATATATGCCCACAAGTATTTTTCGCTGTGTGATTTGAACTTGATTGTGTGTGATAACGTGAATAAGTGTTGTGCCATGTTCAATTTCTCTGCTTTGTTGAATTTATTTTCAGTTGAGAAAATATTTCAGTTTCATTTATTTAAAAGTGTATGCGAGTGGAAAGAATTTTAACTTGTTACGTTGGATTGGTGTGTTTCAAAATCAGCTTAGATTTACAAATGAGTACGCTTTTTGTACAAATAGGTAATGTTTCCATGCTGATAATTAATTGATTTATATAATTCAAACACATATTTTACTTCGTCGAATTATATACAAAATGTTTCAATATTATGACCACCATTATGGTTAAAACCTGGTCTAATAGGGGGTTCAACATGTTTCAGATTATATAATTTGAAAAGTTTAGTTTGCTTTTCGGATTATATAACCCGAAAGGTTTTGAAACAGGAATTACATACAATAATTTAATGGCAAAACACATGGATTTTTGAGTTTTTAGATGATTTGGATTATATAATGTGAAATAGTATAAAATGCTTCAAATTATATAATCCAAACGAGGGTAAAATGAAAAATTTGGAATGCGAGCAAGAGATGAGTAGGGTTGAAAAGAAATTATCTAATTTTAGAGCCCATATTGAACTAGGATTTTTAAGCCCAGCCTGATAACACGAACCAGTTAGGACCTGCCCGAAACAGGTTTGGTAATCCGTTTTGACAGCTCTTGTAAAATTGCTATAGAAAAAATAAGTTTTATTTATGTTTTGGTCATCAAGCTGAAATCAGAACCAAGAAAGTAGTAGGCTTTTCTTATAACTTTCTGAAGAAAGGCAACCTTAACCAACCATACATACACAAACATTTTTCTGAACAGTTGAAGCAATAGCAATGTTAGAGCAGAGGATTTCTGCAACACAAACAAGTTCAGAAAATTAAAACAGTTCACTCTACATGTCTCCATCCCAATCCCTAAACAGTTCACTGTATGTTGTGTTGTGACTAAAGACAGACAACTAATTCAGTTCGCAACTCTCTACATTGGTCTTAATCTAAATAAAAAGCTATAACAGTTCAATGTAAGTTGTGACTGCCACACTCTGATTGACTGTCATTAGTGTTCCTTCGGAAGACTTATGAATAAGTCAGCTAAGAGCATAGTCTTTTCCGGAACTCCTAGACAAAGAAAAAGTAATCAATCCTGTTGAGTAACATTCCGGTAAGGTAAACTTCACCGCTCGGACCATTAGTAGACAACTACCAGAACAGGATATATGAGAACCTAGAACTAAAAACTGCAAGGACTAAACTTTGTCACATCTACCTTTAAATATTCCATCTCTATTTGATATTGAATTTAGCTTGTTTGAATGCCCACATGTTACCTGACAAATACAAATAAAACAAGAATTAGGAAAATATAAATGTCATATTTTCGTATGATATGCAAAAAGGTAAGTAAAAGTGGTCTAACCTTTTATACAGAGCTTTTACGTCTTCCCCTAACAACGGGCTCTCTAGAAATAGATCACCACATTCTTTCACATCAAGTGTTTCAACTTCAAATGCACGGTCACCACAATATTCATTCCATTCAAACCACATTTTTGAGATTAACTCCTTCTTGAAACAAGTATGGTGATCTTCCTCTTCTGGAGAATCAGCAGCTATCAAACGATACACAAAGACTTTCTTTTTCTGTCCTGGCCGAAAAGCACGACCAATAGCTTGACGAGTAACAGATGGGTTGAGATGAACATCCAAGATGATGACACGGGATGCCCCAACCAATGAAATCCCTTCACCACATGCTTTGATTGAGCCAAAAAATATTTTTGCCTCGGGTGAATTGTTAAACTTCTCCATTGAAAACTCTCTTTGTTCAGCGGAAGATTCTCCTGAAATCACGAAGATTTCTTTTCCGAGACTCCAACCCTTCCACTTCATGGCTAACCTTTCCAAATATTTCAAAGGCAATAGATATTGACTGAACACCAGAAGTTTTTCCCCGGCTGATTCACATAGGTTCAGCATATTGCGAAAGAACTTTGATTTGACTCCATCTCTCATATCAAGGTCTGCTATAAAATCATCCATGATATGATCAGATATGGAATTTTCATCACATTTCTCTGCAATTGGCTTCAACTTTGGGTGCAGATACACTGCACTGCCTACAGAAGAAAATTTGAACTTTCTAATATACATCTTCTTTGCTTTCTCAACTTCAATCTTCTGCCTGGGCGTAAGTTTGAGCACCACAGTGAAATCTACCAGGCCAGGAAGCTCGTCAAGAAAATCGCCTTTGTAGTAGTGAAGAACTTTACTGGTCATCTCACGCAAATCATGAATTACAGCAACTTTCCTTTTAAAATCTGGGTCCTTCTGTAATGTATTCTCAACCAAATCGTCAAAGCGTTTCACGCTAGGTATATGGACCCTAGCCTGAATGCGTCGGACGATAGGCTTAGATGTTTCCATCTTTAGAAACTTCGGCCTCACAAGATTGAGAACATTGAAAACCTCCCTAACATGATTTTGATAAAGAGTTCCAGACAATACAACTTTCCTAGGAGTTTGTACTTTGGCAAGAGACTGTACCATATCTGTATTCTCATTTCTTGGAGTGTGTCCCTCATCTAAAATGAGAATCGAGGGAACTTTAAGCAATATCTCTTGGCATGATATTGATGCATTGTTATTACTATTATCACACACAATGGAGGAGAACTGTTTGTATCCTAAGAAAAGAATACTTTTGTTATTCATCCATTGTTTTAACACCTCCAGTTGCTGAGATCTGCTGTCAGCCTTCACAGTGTATAGATCATAGAGCGGTATATCTTCCACTTGCCACGTTTGAAACTCTTTCTTCCAAGTCGACAATATTCCCTTGGGAAGCACCACTAGAGGTCGAGCATTGGGATACTTTCCTAGAAAACTTTGCATGAAACTGATAATCATGAAAGTCTTTCCCGATCCTGGAGCATGAGCCAGGATGCATCCCCCGGGATGGTCTCCCACCAAGTTTCTGACGAGAAAGTTGAATCCTTCAACTTGGTGCGGTTTCATTTGATTTGCATGCCGGGGATGGGCTGATATGTCAGTTACCAAGAAATCTTCTTCAGCAATCTTCACTCCAAACGCATCAACTTTTCCTTTGTCTTTCGACGAATCAGACATATAAGTCCTGGTGCTCCTTTTAACCTTCAACAAAATTGATACGGTAATAAATAACAACAATAAATCAGTTGTACACATTTGCTAGCCCCAACTACAAGTATCACAAATATTAGTCCAGAACATATATAACGAGAATTATGAAGAAACTGCTTTTCAAAGCAATTGAACCCATGCCATAATATGTCCTAATGTGCTATAATATTATTTTGGTTGGGTAAGAGGTTCCTGAATGTTTAACAAAATTGAATCAAATCAGATAAAACCACCACTTTTCCCACAGCAGAGGAGATTATTTAACACAACAAGTATCTAAATTCTAACTGTTTCACTCTTCATATTATTATGCCTTGTTGAAATATTCAACCTATGCATCTAATTTTAAGACACATACTTTAAAACTCAACTCATGCATTTGCGATGTTCTTAGAAGATTTATGACCAAAAAAACATTCATGCATAGACAAACTATGCATCTAACTTTAAGACACATGCTTTAAAACTCAACTCATGCATTTGCGATGTTCTTAGAAGATTTATGACCAAAAAAGCATCCGTGCATAGCCAAGTGTCTAACCTTGTATTGAAACTCAAATATGGTTTCAATTCCTCTATCAATAACCCCACAAACACGACAAACATATCCAAGATCGTCTTTTAGAACAAAAGAATGATCGCAGTCAGCATCTTCTTCCTCTTCTTCTTCTTCTTCGGGCGGAGGATCTGCAGAAACATCCTAGTAGGAGTGCAATTAAACTAAATTAATCCCAAAAGAACTCTAAAAGATACTATGATGAGTAAAATTCAAAGTTTAATATAAATGATCAATAAGATAGAGAACAATGATAAAAAAGCAAAGAACAGCAAATGCAAATTCACATATCTCAGGTTTTAGTGATAGAAACAACACTCCAAATGCTCTTAGAGTTAAATTACCAAGATATGTATACAAGTTAATTTCTTGAGCAGAGAACAAAAGCTTACTAACAATGTAAAATTTGACAGAAGCTTTACAATTAACATGCATATAACAAGCATAACAGGGAGAAAGAAAGGCTGAATGAAAGAGCAAAATAATCAAACATCATAATACAGAAGATTGCAAGACATAAAATCACATGCAACATGCATTATATTAACTACAATATGATCACCAGCATATATATACCTACATATACCCTATACTAATACAGCTTATAGAAATACAGACCATTTTCAGTGAACACTAACAAAATTAAGTAGTCCGCTTTATAAATCAAAAGATATTCACGTTAATTAGTAACAACCCCATCGAAAGATGGAATCAGTGTCACAATTCTTTATATATCAATTCATACCCCCACAAAATAGTCCATTTTTCCATTTCCCCCCTATCTTCACAAGGAAGATGAGTTTTCTCAGAATCCTTAAAAGATAACTATTAACGAAGTACTGCAGATGACATATTATGAAACAATGACCCAAACGAGTAGGGGGAAAATCTACTTGACAAAGATAGTATAATTGAAAAGTCAAATCAAAAAATGTAACCGCACTTTAGAAGTTTCTATTGCCATTGACATCTCCCTCCAAATATCTTCTAGCCCGTCATCTTCAGCATCAACCGCATTATCTTCTTCCTCTTGTACACCAAGATAAACACCTTTATCTTTCCTTGGGTTATCTTTAGGAGGCAGTTTTTTTTCAATTTTTTTATCCGCACTTTCTCCATAGTATGCATTAAGAGGCAGACTTGTTTCAAATTTTAGATCTGAACTTTCTCCATTGTAAGCATTGGGAGGATGATATCCCTGTAAAGAATTGTTGCACAGAGAATAGGAAAGGATGTTAGTGAAACAACAATAATAATATTCCTTTTCCCATTCTGGGGTCGGGTAGATACAAGAACAATAACAAAGCCTTATCCCACTACGTGGGGTCTGCTAGATAGAATGAAAAATAAAAAAATACCTTAATGCTCTGTGTCAATGAAACAAATTGCATTGTAAAAGAAAGACATGAATCTTCTCAAGAAAAGCAGCTATGAATTTTAATCCTAATACACAAAATCTTACAAAGGAATCTACTTTTATGAGCATCTAACGATCCCTATGGAAAAAGTTCATCAATATGTTCTGAAAATTAAATGGAAACCTTGTATATTGTTCGTCTTTCAACAACTATGGCATGTTCCATAGCATCTGATAGAACCCCGAAATTTGAAAGTAACACTGTATTTATTTAACTGGATAATACTGAGCTCAAAGCTCTTAAAAAGATGAAAAACAGAAAATTGAAAGGATTAACCAGAGTTCAGAGAACTCCTACCAGAGCTAAGCTCCTAGACCAGAGAGAACTTCTCTCCTAAACAACTCTTAGCAACTTTCTGAATGCCTTACCTCTAGACTCCCCCCTCTTTTATAACTGAAAATCTCTTCTTAATGACTAACCCTCTAGGCTTCCTTCTCTTTAGTAACTGCACTTCTGCCTAAATTCCAATAATTATTATAACTGTTTGTATTTCCACAGCTTCTACAGGCTTCTAGAAGCTGTGCTTGTGTGGATTGGGCCCAACAATTGGGCCAACACATGTACAGGAACTCAGGGTTCTATCAGCATCATAGGAGTAAAGAAAAAAAAGGAAAGTGGAAATAACATTGCATTTAAATAAATATAAATCCAAACATCTATTATTTTATTTTTCATTTTCAACTTTATAATTTACATAATACAAAGCAACAAGGTACCAGAAATTGTATATTGTAATGGAAGATTCAAGTTTAGCAAAACAGCAGATGATTTTGGAACTGGGACACTTAGACAAAAGGTGCAAGGTTTAGGTTAAGAAAAAAAACAATCAAGAAAAAGATAAAAATTCAAGACGGGTCAATTGTGAATTTAAAAAAATCTTGTGCCACACATGATAAAATGAAATACGTTAGTTCAGTCAAATGACCCCAGAAGGGATATACAACCCAAATAAAGGCATATTTTTAAGGATTACAAAAGCAGGGCAAGGCACATTCCAAAAAATTATATATTCCAAAAATAAAAGCAGGGCAAAGCTTACAATCATTTTTAATGCAGGAGACTGCCGTTTTGGCAAAACAACTTCATGGTACGCATGAAAAGACTTCTGATCCCTATCATCCTCCTCGTCTGAATCAATTATAACAACAGGGCATTGTGCTGCAGGAACATCCTTTTCTCTTTTTGGTGCCGCAACATCCCTTTGAATTTGTCCCTCATCCAAATCTATGACATTTTGATCTGAGTGGTGGCTTTTTTCATCCTGAACTGTCACCACTTTCAAGAATCGATCAATAAGGGTAGGATATTTAGCAAAGTAGGGGCCTAATACTTGCATTTTTCGGGTTATAAGGGCATCAATATCCTTTGTCACACTACCATATTCTCCACCCTCTAAACTATTTAAAACTTCTGTGATTGCATACGGATTACTGTAATCAACAACCTTAGCTTGTACTGAACATGGCAAACCATCACTTGATAACTTAAGTTTTTTGCATCCTTCCTCAGATGAAATTCCTGGAGAAAATGAAATGGATTAGAATTGACATGATACAAATGCCCATTAAGGCCATTTTGCTTCAGATAAACTAAAAAACTAAACAATTAGAAATCCATTAATAGGTGACATAAACTATACTTATAAACTAAAGGCAACTCTTTCAAGTGTTATATTTTTTTTTTTGTTTTTGAGCAACTTTCAAGTGTTATATATTGAATGGGAATATTGTGCAACTCCACATGTTCCAACATGTGCATCTGTGCATTCATCCTAAGGAACCTAATTACAAGTACAGACGAGAAAATATTCTAAAGGCTTATATAATTCAATTGGACTTACACTTAAACATGATGCTACCAAAGACAATACCGGTTTTCAACTCCATTCAGCAGATCGTCAATCCAAATAAATGTTTCAATAAATAAATAAAAAAAAAGGGGTTTGAATTTTTGTGTTTTTAGCAGGAAGGTCAGGATATCAGAACAATTAGGTCCCCACAGAATCAAATCAAAGTGGTATAAACCCAAAGCCATCATTTCATAACACAGGATTCTCAGCCCCTCCCCCTCCAATTCAAGAACTGGAGGAATTTCAATGTCATTTTTTTTTCCTTTAATTCTAAATTTTTTAAATTAGTGAATACATATTTGTTTATAATAAAAAAATTATCCTGTCATTCAGTTCCCGCTTTCCCTCTAAAACCCTCCGTCTAAACAAGTGGATTGCTTCGTGCATGTTCTTTCACTTCTCAGCCAAGAAAGTGAAAACCCCTCGGTTCACCTGAAACGGACTTGAGTCATTTTGTCATTGGAGGCACATTACCACTACCTCCAACCAGCGAAACGTCGTGCATGTATAAAGGAGTGGACTGAAAGGTCAGGCAGTAACAAAAAGGGTTCCCAACACATCTCCAAAAAAATGGGTTACGAATACAATTAACACGTAACTACATATAGCCAATTTTTCTGACCAAAACATAGACCGTATAACATGATGATAATAATATAAAAGGCCTGTTTGGATTGGCTTACTTGAGTTTATCTATTGGCATAAGTTTTGAGGTTGTTTGGGAGAACTTTTGAAAACAAATTATGACATTTTCATAAGCTTTTTCCAGTTTATATTCATAATTTTTCTGAGATAACTTATGAAAACAGCTTATAGCATACTCCCACCAGTCCCAATTATAAGCAATAAAAATGTAGATTAATTGAATAACTAATGTATCGGTTAATCAATGACCTAAAAAGTGAAATATTACTTATAATTGAGACCGGAGGGAGTAAACAAAAACAATGTAACTTCATTTTATCATTTGCTAAAAAAATAAAAAAAAAAAAAAAGTTGTGTAAGCATATACATAAGCGCTTATCAAGCGCTTGTGCTATAAACTGCAAATAAGGTGTTGATAAAAACAGGGTCAAACATAATCATTTCAAGAAAGAAAAAAATGAAATACAACAACAACAATGCCTTAATTTGAGAAATTCAGACTTGAAAATTCAGAAATTTGAACAGGGGAAGAAGGAATCTGAATCTTATCTTTTTTACACAAATCAATTACTTACTTCTCTTCCTGCTTGCGATTTGCGATTCTGGTGTTGCCGTTTCTTGCTTCATTCTCTTTCTTCAGGTTTGCGATTTTGTTGTGTTTTTTCTTTTTTTGAGTGAATAACATACAGCTTCACTCTTCATTCAATAATAATAAATTAATAATAATAATTAATAATTACTTTTAGATAGTTTATTCATATATTCATTTATTAAACTCAAACAAAACAAAAAAGTGTGCATTCATCTCTTATTTATTAAGTATTCAGGGAGTTTAGCTCAGTTGGCAGATATAATGCATAATATATGTAAGGTTTGGGGTTCGAATCCCGAACACCGCTAATTTTAAATTGACACTCTTAATTTGAGTATTTAGGTAACAAATACTAGATGAAATTTTAGAGAAAAAATTGGGACTTTGATGTTAGAATTTTGAACTTCACAAGAAAAGGGGTTTGAATTGTGACCATTTTAAAAATTATTCCTCAAACTTAAATAAGTTTATATACTCAAGAAAGTTCTTGGTAAAAGTTAAACAAATAAAAAAATTTGTTAATTAATAAATAAATAAAAAGACCAGAGAATTCTGGATTGTATATTTAAAATAAAGTAAATAAAAGGACCAGAGAATTCTGGAATATATGACTGAAATAAATAAAAGGTGTTTTTTTTTTTGAAACGGCAAAATATTATTAGCCAACAAGCCCGTGCAAGAAGCAATAATAAGCTCGGGTGGAAAAAAAAATACAAACAAAGGAAAATCGGTTGCCACATAAACACCGGCTCAAACAAAAACCCCTTAAAACTGAGAATGTCTCCACTTCCCCCAATTTCCAACTCCAATTATCCACCATATTTGTCCACACAAACCCCTCCAAATTGGCCATCAAATTAGTAAGGAGAGTTTCCTACCACACGAATAAACGTCGTCTTCACCTAAAGTCCCAACTCCCTCCATTTACATGACCCACCAGCATCTCCTTAACCCTTGCCTCTTGTTGGATAGAAATAGTGAAAAGTCTATTATATTTGACCATAAAAGAAGTACCTCCCCTTCACGCCTCCCTTCAAAAACTAGTGGTCACCCCATTCCCCACTTTCCTCTCAATCTCAACATTGAACCACTCTTCCTCCCCCCTTTATCTAAATACACCAAATCATTGCACCACTTGGAAGCACTATTTGGACAAACCTCCTAACCACCTTCCAACTTTGCACAAACCCTCCTTCCATACCTTTCCTCTAACACATCCTTACAAAGCATATTCTCCCCCACCAACAACCTCCACCTCCACTTGGCTAACAAACTAACATTCATCAAACACACATCCTTCACCCCTAGTCCCCCATGTTCCTTCGGTTGACACACCAAACTCCATTTAACCCAACTAATTTTCCTCCCTCCCTCAACACCTCCCCAAAGAAGCTCCCTTTGGATTCTAACAATCTTCTTCCACACTTTAACCAGCATTTTGAAGAACAAAAGATGAAAAATAGGAATTGCATTCAAAATGGAATTTAATAGGAAAATTCTCCCTCCAAGACTAATATACTTATTTCCCCAAGAATTCAACCTCCTAGTTAAATGTTCCAAAAGAGAATCCCAAGTTGAAACTCTCCCCGGATTAGCTCCCACCGACAACCCCAAATATCGGAACGGAAGACTACCTTGACTACAATTCAAAAAGTTGCACGCCATCTCATAAATGTCGGATCCACATTAATACCCACCAAGCAACTTTTATGAAAATTAACCTTCAAACCCGAAGCCATTTCGAAACCTCTCAACAAAGCCTTTAAGGTCCAAAGATTCTCCATCGTTGCCTTTCCTATACAAATCGTGTCATCCACATATTGAAGATGAGTGTACTCCTTCCCTTCATCCTTCATCTTGAATCCTTGGAACAAATTTAAGCGAGTAACATTCCTCATCAAACCACTAAAACCTTCAGCAACCAAAAGAAAGAGAAAGGGAGCTAAAGGATCACCTTGTTTAAGGCCTCTATAAATGTTAATTTCTTCCGTAGGACTTCCATTCACAAGAATCGACATGCTCCCCCCACACACACAAGCCTTCATCCAAGCTATCCATTTTGGACACAATCCCACTCTCTTCATCATATACACCAAGAACCCCCAATCCACTGAGTCGTAAGCTTTTTCGAAATCAACTTTAAGAATCAAACACTCCTTCTTAAATTTCTTAGCAAAATACACAATCTCATTTATGACCACCACTCCATCCACCAAATTCCTACCTTTTAGAAAAGCCGATTGATTTGAGGAAAGTAATAAAGGAACCAGAAAAAATATTCATATTGAAAGACATTGAATATGAATTATGAAAAATATTCACGTGAGAGAGATTGAATTCTTTTGTATTGTAAGCTCTTGCCAATTGCATTGATATGTTGCTATATTTATATATGGCTGGAGTTTTTGAAGCTCACTTGAAATATACATAAACAAACAGCTGTTGTTTGTACGTTCCAAAACAACCCATGTGCATTTGCTTTGTTGCTTGATGCGCAAGGTTGCAAAAAATGTATTATTCCAAGTGAAGAATGTTCTGAAGATATATGTTTGATTTGGTGATAAAGTGATAAAGCGAATACTTGTTATATCTTGTGTTGATAATGTGATAATTAATATGTTTGTTGATTGAATAATAATGAATATAATGATGATAATTTAGGAAATGAATATGTATATTCATATGTGATGTTTTAAATTCCTAAATGTTATGCTTAAGTTCATATATTTTTTATGTTGAATGCATATCTTACCCTCCAATGGTTGTTTGGTCACCTACATCACTTGTCGTGTAGACGTGCAAGTTGAAGATGCTTGATCGACGTGAATTCCCGAGGACGGTGTGATGATTATCCTCATTCCTTGCTTATGCTTTTGGAGTCTTAGTTGTCGTGCTCTGATTAGGTGTTGTGGATTTATTTATTTTGTCTTTGGATTTATGTTTTTGAGAAACCCATGAGTTCTCATAGGTGATGTATTTGAGATGTTAAAACGATCAATTTATATTGTTTTATGATTATGAAGATTTATGACTATTTTGGATTAATGATGAAGTAACATCTTGAACATTTGTGATTATCTGTTGAATTATTATTTAACATTTTATTAGGGTTCGAGGGTGTTGCAAATGACTATAAAATAGATCTCGAAAAAACTTATGACACGAGTAGTTGTGATTTCATCAAAGAAACTTTCAACAACATTGAAATTTCTCAAAGGCTTGTTGACATTGTTTGGTGTTGTATTTTAATATAAAAACTTAAATTTCTCTAGAAAGGTGAAGCTTTTTAGGAGTTCACCTAGGAAGAGGCATTTGACAAGGTGATATTTTATCCCCATATCTCTTTGTTCTTTTTATTAGAATGTTTTTCTATTTAAGAAATGATATTTTACAGCCATTTTATGTCAACTATCTCTTTCATACTCATACCGTGTTCTACTTTTTTCTTCTCTCTATTATTTTTGACCAATAAGAAGAGAGAAAAAGAATGTTATCACAAAATGGTTATACAAGTATCATTACTCTTAATTGATTTCAATATTCTGTTTACTAAAAACTAGGAGTGTTCAAAACCAAACCAACTCAATAGAAAATTGCATAATGAAACAACCCAAACCAAAACCGTAAATGTCGACTTAATCGAAACACACGTTTGGTTCGGATGAGTTCGGACCATTTTCGACTCAACCACATAGTTCGATTTGTGGTTTTGATTTTAACAACTGAACCAAACCAAATTGAACCGCAACATAAGAGACTCAATCCCAATCCAACACAATATTCATCATGATATGATTTTTTTTTATTCCGTTTAATGCGACATGCTAATGGTAAAATAAGCGGTTTATACTTGATATGTACTCTTATTTTGATGCAATGCAAATGTTAATGTTAACCAAAGCATGACCTGTTTCTTATGCATAATTTATTTATTATCTTATGTTTTTTTTCTATCAATTTATTGAATGACAAAATTCATTAAATATTAAATGTGGAAAAAATTAGCGATATTTTATAATACATAAAAACTAAGAGTTTAATGGTAGTGGGTTGACAGTCCAAAACAATTTTGTACACACGATCAATCAAAACATTTTAAATTGCCACGTCAATTAAATTATTGTTTTGTTTTTAACTGACGTGGCAATTCAAAATATTTTGATTGATCGTATGAGCAAAATTATTTTGGACTGTCAACCCACCATAATTAAACTCAAAAACTAAATGTATCAATGTAAAAATATTAAATCTTGCAGCAAATCACTACAATTCTCACATAGAAAATTGTATGTAACTTGTCATATTCCCTTATTGGAACATGAAACTTAAACATTAATAGTACTTTCATTTGCGTACTTTTTTTTGCATAAAACCGAATCAATACAAAACACATTGGTTTGGATGGTTCATATAATAATTAGTCTCAAAATCGAACCAAATTGCACTTCGATGTGCTTAAAAAGTGAACCAAACTTGAAAGAAAGAAGTAGCTGAGTATTTTTGTTTTTGGCGCTCACTCCTAACAACCCTTTAGATCCTCCCACCCTCACATCAACGGTTCGATTCTCTGAAAAACCATTTTTTATTTATTTAATTTCATTTTTGAACAATAAATAAATAAACAAAAACGCAATTTTTTCTCTCAATTTGTTCCCTCTTTCTCTCTCATAAATTTTTCAACGATTCTTTTTCTCCTTCAACTTCTTCTCACTCAACCCTCAATTTCAATGGCTTCTTCCATTATCAAAGTAATTTTTACTCTTTTTTCTTCTTCTTCTTCTTCTTCTTATTCACTTTCGTCGTTTTGCATGTTTCTAATGTCGTTTTGGGTTTTTTTCAGGATGCAAAAGTTCTCATGGTTGGTGCTGGTGGAATTGGTTGCGAGCTTCTCAAAACTCTCGCTCTCTCTGGCTTCTCTGAAATACACATCGTTAGTTACTTCCTTCTTGTTTTTTTAGGGTTTTTATTTTCATTTTTTTTTTTGAAATTTTGAATTTCGGTTCTTTTAGGGTTTTCTGTACTTCGGGTTTTCAGATTTTTAGTAAAGTTTTGAACTTTATGGGTTTTGTCAAATGGGTATTTCGATAATTTTGCGTTTCCGTTTTGGTTTTTGAATTTCTTAGTTTTTTTTCGTGAGTGAATTGTTAAGTGTGTGAGTGTTGGTTGTGAACTTAGAAAGTTATTGAATTGGAGTGATTAAATTTGTTATTTACTTTGTATTTTAATTAAAAAATTGTTGTACTGGTTATATAGTATTTTGATTAATTTCCCCTTTGATCAGATTTGTGGTTAGTTAGTTCTGATCTGATACTCTATTGTTTGTTTTAATTCGGGAGAGTTTTTTGGTATTGGATTTTAAGGTGTTTTGTTTTAGTAAGGTTTGAGCAATTTTTTTCACAATAATTGTGTGTTTAGGTTAAAATGTTTGGGTGTTTACAGTGTGTTGACTTCACTTGCTTTTTTTGGTAATTGGTGTTGGCAATGATGAAAATAGGGTATTTATTACACGTTTGGTTGTGGATTCTTGAGTTTTTGTTACTCAAGTTGTAAGATAAGTCTCATTTTAATTAAGGGTAGTTTGTAGTGTGGACAGTGTTTTTATAACTGTAAAAGAACATATTAGCCCTGTTATTATTGGGGGTTAGTACCAATGTTTTAATAACTGAACCGGACATCGAACCAAGACCTTTGGTTCATGGTTCAACAACTTTAACTCGCTCGAACTGGGACAAAACCACGGTTGAACTGTTCAAATAACCAAACCGTAGACGTTGCTGGTTCGCGGTTCGACCGTTTGAATTGTCCGGGTTGGTTTTTAAATCATTGGTTAATACTCTACACCCTCTGGTCACTATTATAAGCAAAAATCAACATTTTAAATTCATTCAATAAATGATGTATGTGGTCTATATTATAGACCATGTACATCATTTACTCAATGAATCTAAAAAATGCATTTTGACCCGAGGGTGAAGGTGATAAGGTTGTGGGGGAGATGCAGATCTGGTGAATGCTGGTGGAAGTTGTGTCCAGAATAAATTAAAAAACTGCCTTTTTTATATTATTATATTTTAAGATTTTCTTTTGAACTATCTATGTGGTTTTAAGCCATGTATGCGCTTTATTACATTAATATGCTTCTTTTATTCCCAATGTGCAGATTGACATGGACACTATAGAAGTCAGTAACCTGAACAGACAGTTTTTGTTTCGACAATCCCATGTTGGGCAGTCCAAGGCTAAAGTAAGTTAATATGTCATCGACATTCTAGTTACTTGTATAGGTTTCAGATTCACAACCATCTGATTAAGTCTTCAACCAGGTTGCTAGGGATGCTGTTTTAAAATTTAGGCCCAAGATAAACATTACATCATATCATGCAAATGTCAAAGATCCTGATTTCAATGTGGACTTCTTTAAGCAATTTAATGTTGTTCTTAATGGGCTGGACAACCTAGATGCACGGCGACATGTGAATCGTTTGTGCTTGGCAGCTGATGTTCCTTTAGTTGAAAGTGGAACTACTGGGTTCCTTGGTCAGGTAATTTAATTGTAGTTATTGGCTTCTTGGTGTGTTATTATTTCATTTCATTTAGAAGTTTCATTGTAGCAGTATCACGTAGATTCTGAATCGTGTTTTTTCCTGCTTGGTGGTTATTTTTATTTGCTTTAGCGTATCTTTGTTCATTTAATCATTGTTTATCTGATTGTCATTATAAACCTAAAATTTGTTATCAATGTGATTAATCACTGATTTATGTCTGATGTCTAGATAATCAATCTTACGAGTGGGAATCCAAAATATGTTTCTTTTTTGACATACTTGAATCTTCAAAATTTATTTATCACCTCAATTCTTAATTTTTATTCACTATATTGCAGTATAGTTAACATAGCTAAATTAAACTTAATAAAATTATAATTGTTACTGTGTTACTGAGTTTACTGTGTTATTGTGTTACTGTGTGTGTAGTTATTGTTTTCTTGGTAAGATATATCTATTTCCATATAGGGGTTGTGTTTAGCAGTATTAAGTAAATTTTGAATGGTAATTTAATCATTGATTATCTGATTGTCATTATAAACCTATTTGTTAAAATCTGTTATCAATGTAAGTAGTCACTGATTTATGTTTTATGACTAGATAGCCAATATTCTGATTGGGAAAACAAAATATGTTTCCTTTGACATACTTCATGTCTTCAATTTTTTTTTTATCACCTGAGCTCTTAAACTCTATTCACTGCTTATCCTCTAAAATTTCAGGGGACACCTCTTCTTCATACTGTTTCTATGATGAGTTTTCTGAAAGTTATTTGACTTAAATCCATAGTAATTATATTATATGCTATTGACTTATTCATGTTTTCATTTGAGATCTCTTATTTGTATTTTTACCTCCTAGTTTTGTGGCCCCGGCGGTCTACTCACCTTGGCAAGCATGTCTGTGAAACTTATTTGTTACTATCTTTTAAAATATATTATTGATCCCACATGCTTTTTTGGTTACAACATGATTTTAATTGCAATATATGTTTGCATGCTTAATTGTTATGAGATACTGATTGCAGCTTTTTCAATGTTAGTGATAATAATTTTTATTGGAAACAGGTTACAGTTCATGTCAAAGGAAGAACAGAGTGCTATGAGTGTCAGCCTAAACCAGCTCCAAAGACATATCCAGTCTGTACTATCACAAGTACCCCATCAAAGGTATGTGTTGGTTTTCCTTTATGCACCGAATGACTTTTTCATCATAGAACATATGAGGCAATAGGACCGTAGTTCATACATAGAAATTTTAGGCATTGCATTGCCATTTGGATTTTCCTTGAATGTAATCTTTATAATGCCTTGTTATATCTTTGTGAATCATGAATACCGGTAGTCAGTTACAGTCTAACCTATTACCGAAGGCACTCATTAGTTATATCTTAGACAAGTAGATAAGTTTGTTACACAAACAATTGTATTTTGCTTTTCAAATTGAACATCAACTAGACTTATGAATTATGCATTCAATTTATACTTCAGAGTAGGGAGTTCTAAGCTTTTGCCTTATCTTTGTTGTCGCAGTTTGTTCACTGTATTGTGTGGGCAAAAGAACTACTATTTTCTAAGTTATTTGGCGACAAAAATCAAGACAATGATTTAAATGTTCGCTCAAGCGATGCTGCCAGCTCATCAAAAAACATAGAGGATATATTTGAACATAGCAAAGATGAAGACATCGGTCAATATGGAAAGAAAATATTTGATCACGTATTTGGGTATAATATTGAATTAGCTTTGTCCAATGAAGAGACATGGAAAAATCGAAATAGACCTAAACCTATATACAGCAAGGATGTCCTGTCTGATGAATTGGATAAACAGAATGGAGATCTGGACAATGATAATGCTTGTGGCGATGGATTTTCAGTTTCTGCCATGTCATCTTTGGGCATGAAGAACCCGCAAGATATCTGGAGTCTTAAAGAAAATTCTAGAGTATTTCTCGAAGCATTGAGACTATTTTTCACAAAAAGAGAAAAGGTTGGTCTGATTTCACACTGATGTGAGAGCATATAAAATAATCATATATCTCCATCTGGAAACTTAACTGGAACCTTTTATTTCTTTTGATGTATCTTTTGAGCAGGATATTGGCAATCTGAGCTTTGATAAAGATGACCAGTTGGCTGTAGAATTTGTTACTGCAGCTGCAAACATACGTGCTGCTTCATTTGGCATACCTTTACATAGTCTTTTTGAAGCTAAAGGAATTGCTGGTAACATTGTGCATGCTGTGGCGACAACAAATGCTGTTATTGCTGGTTTGATTGTCATTGAAGCAATCAAGGTGCTGAAAAATGACATTAAAAGTTATAGGTATATGTGATTCCGCTTCCTCTAACTTATCTGTTTTGCATTGGATGTAGTGATACAAAAGCGACTGTGTTACTGTATGTTTGGGGTTGTAGAAAGCATTGTTAAGTGTCAAACAATATACCTTGAGGAAAAAACTACCTTCTAGATACTAACAAACTTTTTTGGTGGTGGGAACAATTTCTGTAATATCATCATATTGCTAGTGTTACATGTAAGAATTTACTTTCGGTTTGTTTGCATTTTGTTTTGAATGATCAAAATATTATCGTTATTGTTCACTCTATTGCAGTATAGTTAACATAGCTAAATAAAATTATAATTGAAGTTGTTTACTTAAGGGTTATTTGGATTTATTTTATAGGCAAGTTAAGTAGCTGGAAGAGTCTAAAAAAAAAAATGATATAAGCTGTCTTCAGCTTACATTCATGATTCATAAGATTCTCCAGATGGTTTATTATCATAAGCTTGTTATTTTCAGTTTATGCAGAAGTTTGTCCTCATTCTCTTTTTGATTTTAGAAACAACTTATACTTGATCTTATGTTATCAAATAGTTGATGATGTTTCTGCTGCACGGGTTGTAGAATTGTTAGGAATACAGTATTCTGTATTTGGTTCAAGCCTTGAAATAATATTTCTGTCTGTTATTGATTCTAACAAATGGAACATGCCCATGTTTTGCTCGCTGTTTATTCCTACAAGTAGGAGGGATATATCATGTTTTTCCATGGGTGTGGAAGTTGCTTTGAAATTCCCACGGCTGTAACTTCCATACTCTTTTCTTATTCTGTTGATTTCTGTTAAACTCAATGATTGATAAAGCTCCTTAAAACTATAAAATGCTAACCAAACATTTTTTTTTTTGAATTTTCCCAGGAATAAATTCTGTTCTAAGTATTCGTGAATATATATATATTTTTTTCTTTGATTGTTGTCAAGTTTTTCACGTTGTTTACCTGTGATGATTTCCTCTCTGACGAGTTCTTAGCTTACAAGTTTATTAACTTTACTCTTAATGCTTTTATTCTAATCTTATTTGGACATGTCGCAGAATGACATATTGTCTGGAACATCCAGCAAGAAACACTCTGCTTATGCCAGTGGAGCCATTTGAGCCTAACAAATCATGTTATGTTTGTTCTGAGGTATGCCAAATCTTCCTTTCTCACCTAGTACTTTAAAGTCAATGTAATTAATATGCTCATACTCACCATGTTCAAATATGTGGGAAACAGAGTCCTGTATTGCTTGAAATAAACACAAACCGTTCAAAGTTGAAGGATGTTGTCGAAAAGATCATCAAGGCTAAGCTTGGGATGAGCCTTCCACTTGTTATGAACGCTTCAAACCTCCTCTATGAAGCTGGTGATATTGAGGATGACATGGTCGCAATTTATAATGCCAACCTTGAAAAGGTATGTTTCTTGTCTTTTGATTTGATAATGAGATTACATTTTATTTAACCATTTTAACTATTCTGTTCAGGTCCTAGCTGAGCTTCCTTCTCCTGTAACTGGTGGTACAATGCTTACAGTAGAGGATTTTCAACAGGAATTGAAGTGCAACATTAACATAAAGCACAGGTTTGTAGTGTTTCTTCTCTCCCATTTCCCTCTTGCATCTTAAATTATGGTTGTTTTTCAATTCATTCTTAATCCTAATGTTTATTTTTTCCCATTGTTCTGAATTGTTTTCTTTTCTTGGTGACTTTAAATTCAGAGAGGAATTTGATGAAGAGAAAGAACCTGATGGTATGGTACTCTCAGGATGGACTCAACCAGTCGCAGCAGCTGAAAATGAAGACAAATCTGTTAGTAACGGTGCGAACACCTCAGACGCACCAATAACCGAAGTAGAAAAATCTGAAAATGATGATGATGTTGGTATAATTTCTCCGGTGAAGAAAAGAAAGCTTCCTGATGATTCTGATAAGTCGAACACTGCTGATGACGAAAGGCATCACAAGAAATTGCAAGTAATCGATGATGAAGACGATCTTGTCATGCTCGATGGGAATTTAGATGGGTTTAAAAAGAGAAGAGTGTCATAGTTTTGTGCACGAACTATTAATCCGGTTGAGATCTTGCATTCTAATTTTGTATTTGGTAGAGGTTTGGCGATTCTTTGGCCATAACCGGGTTAGGTATGCTGCTACTAGTTTTCTGATTTGGATAGATACAACCTTTTTTGTTCTTCCTTGTGCTTTTCTCTGTAGCAGCAAATGTGTATTATTCTTGCCGACTCCTGACAGAGAGGATCACTAATCTTTCTAATTAACTTCACAACACCTGATATAACAGAAGTTTTGCAAATTGGAATCTTATTCAATTATTGTCTAAGACGATTTAACAGATATTTTGCAAAATGAAATTTTATTCAGTCATTGTCATATATTTTTAGCAATTTTTCCTTTCATCTGGTCATTCTCATGAATTCAAAAGGACAACTTTTTATTACCAATCTTTCATGATTTCAGGATTTGTTAGATGAATAGGTGGAGGATTTAGGGTCTGTTTGGTAAAGCCATCAAACGAGCTTATAGCTTATAAGCTCGTTTGATCAAAAAAGCTCTGTTTGGTACTGTCTTTTCACCACGAGCTTATAGCTTATTTCACGAGCTTATAAGCTATTTTTCAGACGCTATTCGAAGTAGCGTTTGAGCTTATAGCTTATCATATTTTCTTCCATTTTTACCCTTATCATTTTAATTAAAACCCACTTTTACCCTTTATATATTAACACACATTTATTACGTTTTCTATGTTTTCCCTCTATATTTTTTTGTTCCTACGTTTCCAGTTCCTATATACTTCCAATTTAATTAGTACAACTCAACTACTCGAGTACTCTTCAAATAAAAAAAAACTACTCGAGCATATTTTTCATATATTCATCTACTCGAGCTTACCACTTTTAAGCATAATTCATCATGTATTACGTTGAGATGTATGTTTTCAATGCTTTGTTACGATTTTTTTTTTCTTGTAACAATTTTTGTTTTAAAATAAAATTTTATACTTTATATTTTTGAAGGAAATTTTTATACTTGAATTTTTTTTGAAGTATAAAAATGGAAATGGAATAAATTTAAAACAAAACTATAACAAAAAATTAATATTTTTTTGAAAGAGAAAATAATAATTTAATAATATATAAAATATATATTAAGAACATAATTTAATAATTTTATTAGAAATAAAAATGTTCTTTTATGTCATTTTACATTTATTAGCCAGTTTTACCAAACACTTTAATTAACTTATCAGCTATCAGTCATAAGCTATCAGCTAACTTATAAGCTATCCGCTATTTTTACCAAACAGAGCCTTAATACAAATGTCAAATGGATGATGATGTTTGGCATGACAGATTTGCGTGCGTAAAACTTTTGCAGCAATTGATTCATACTGTTCTATTTTTTGTTTTTGTTTGAGGCATCTGTCTTTTATTAGAAGCACATTTAAGAAAAAGAGAAATGATATTTGTACATCCATTTCCTAACAACTTTTGTGACAACTTTCTCTCTCATACTCATATTATATTTTATTTTCTCTCTATTGCTTTGATTTTTGTGCCAACACATGCTTTTCTTTATAAAAATATGGTTGTCAACCAAACTGATGTTCAAATAACATTGCTCTAAGAAAAAAGAAAGCAAAACTGTTATTTTTTACTTGAGAAATGATATTTGAACATCCATTTCATACAACTTTTGTGACAACTTTCTCTCTCGTACTCACATTAGTTTGAACTTTATCTCTATATTGCTATGGTTTCCGTGCCAATACTACTTTTTTCTTTGTAATGGTTGTCAAATAAGTTGTTACCAAATTGGTTGTTCAAATAACACTCCTCTTTTTACTTTATAAATTTTTGATTTTATTTCAACGTTCTTCAGGCTGATATTGGTCCCCAGTCCCAAGCTATATACTAGTTTAATGTTATGAACATTTGATTTCTGCACCCACCAATTCTGCTTTTATTAAGACTGGGTAATGGCAACCCCATCCTTATCTACACTTCCTTTCATTGACTGTTTGGATCTGTGGCTGAAGCAAAATTTCCTGCATCTAGGTGAAGCTAAGAATTCTAGCTTCTTCAATCCTCATTTTTGGAGCATAAATATATTGTAAACCAAGTACAGGGTTCAATCTCATAACCAATGCTTTTTCAGGAGGAAATATATATATATATATATATATATATATATATATATATATATATATATATATATATTTGTGTAAATATATTTCTTTTTGGAAAGCAAAAATAATCACAACTGTTCTCTATGATTTTTATCAGTCATTTTGTTGGGTGTGGGCCATACTGTTGAGTTGTGTTGTGCATGTTGAGTTTATGTTGGGTGGGTGTGTGCCACATTGTTGATCAAAATGTCAAACATAAAGTATATCATATATCATGTATGCTACTCACTTTTTTTGTTTCCACAATAACATAGTACATGCATGTGTCCCCACAGCTCATAATGTACATGATACATCCCTCCCTGCTCCTAGTGAATTTCTCACATTGGTATCATGATTTGAATCTAACACTTTTATGAAGTATGAGGTAAATACTTTCCAACCAGACTAATATAGTAATTAGATAGAAGAAAGTCATTTCTTATGACAGATTATGTGTTTTGACCTCATAAATAGTTTACTTATGGCACTAGATGCAAATGTAGCAAAGTAAATGCATGAAAATAATATATAGTACTAGATGCAATTAAAGAGAAACTATGGACTTTGTGCATTTAGTTTTCAAATTAAGCTCTGGATACTAATGCACTTCTATGAGAAGTTTGAAAAAATTATTAGACAATTCAACAGTCTTGCATGTCATAAACATATGAAAGATTGAAAATGTTAATTTAGATTTTAACTATCCAGTAAGGTTTTAAATGACATACACAATCTCGACTTTATCGCAATTTTTAATATTGCGGAGAACTGTAGTCAAGGTGATACGACCTCACTCGCAATCGTGTGCAGAGTTATACTAAATAATCTTGATATTGGAGACATATGTTTTTTATTTTTATTTTTTTAAAATCATTGATTACAATCTTGATCTATTCATCCTATGTTAATTTTTTTTTTGCAGGTAGCACATCATCTATATCATATGACCAAATAAGAAAAAGAAGCTATTTTCTTGTCAAATTGCATGGAAATTGAAATCTAAGTTTTCCTAAACTTGCTTCTCAAAATCAGTCCCTAAAATTTACAAAACAAAATATATTACATATCAAATTATATAAGACCATATGATTAATGGTACTGAATGCACATATAATTACACACACCAGTACTTTAACCAGTATTACAAATTCTACCATCAAACATAATACTTCACAACAGAAAACATCACACAGTATCATCACACACCATTATACATCAAATTTTTTTCTCCACATTCATACAAAATTATAATATAACACTTCCTTCACATGATCAACTTTACAGAATTCCATGTGATGGATTTCACCTTCCATTAAGATTACTAAACTGTGCAAACATTGCAGTTCCAGAATGGCCATCAATAGCTTGAACTTCAGCAGGACTATTATTTACTTCTTGTTGAGGAGGTGTGGGGGGACAATCAGTAACAGAGGGGGGTGTAGTAGGAGGAGCAGGTGAAGTAGGAACAACAACAGCAGCAGATTTAGCCTCATTCTCATCCTCAACTTTTCCTTGTGTAAAAGCTTCTTGAAGCTGCAATGCATATTCCAAATTCCAAAGAACATCTCCCATTGAAGGCCTATCAACACCATGATCAGCCAAACATTTCTCAGCAGCCTCGGCAAATTTCTTCATAGATTCGGGATTAATCGAACCGACAAGAAGAGGGTCAATGATTTTATCAAGCAAACCCTTTCTCTTCCATTGCATAGCCCAATCAGCTAAGTTAACTTGTTCTCTAGGTAACTGAGGGTTAATAGCTGGCCTGGCGCACAATGCCTCGAGCAGGACTACTCCGAACGAGTAAACATCAGACTTTTCGGTCAATTGTTGTCTCCTGAAGTACTCAGGGTCAAGATAACCAAAACTACCTTTCACGGCGGTACTAACGTGACCTTGTCCCATAGGCGCGTCTTTTGAAAGTCCAAAATCGGATACCTTAGCCGTGAAATTCTCATCAAGCAAGATGTTTGTTGTCTTAACGTCGCGATGAATGATTCCTTGTGCCGTACCAGTGTGAAGGTAATGAAGACCTCTTGCCGATCCAATGCAAATGTCCAACCTTTGTTTCCAAGAAAGTGCTGGCATGTTCTTTCCATAAAGATGATCTCTAAGATGTCCATTAGGCATGTACTCATAAACAAGAATCATTTCTTCATTTTCATCACAATATCCAATCATTGAAACCAAATGTCTATGTCTAAGCTTAGACAACATTTGGATTTCAGTCTGGAATTCATTGATACCTTGTTCTGATTGTGGATTTCCTCTCTTGACAGCAACTTGAACCCCTTCATCAATCACACCTAAATAAACATTACCAAAACCACCAACACCAATAATGTTTTTGGAGTCAAAATTCTTTGTTGCTTCTTGTATTTCTGAAAAGGAGAAAATCCTTCCTAATCCCATTGATGATGAGAAAATGTTGCTTTTCCCTATTGAATTCTTGCTACTCATGAAACTTGTGTCGCCGGCGTGTAAAGGAAGCAACCATGAAGAGAAACTATTCCTCTTTTGCCAATCTTGAGGCCTCTTATGCCACTTGATCACCATAGCACCAAGACCAACAAATGCTCCAAACATCATAGCAAAACCGACCGCTGCAACCGTTCCACGGTTCGAACCACCAACTCTCCTTCCATCAACACCAAACTCACCATCCAAACTATTCACTGTGTTGCTTATCTTCAAAACCTCAATACCATTCATAATTGCATTAGCATTTCCACCATTAGCATCTGCAGGACCAATTTGAACACTCAATCCTTGAGTCATCAATGTTGCATTCACAACAAAATCTTTATAATATGGTGTTGCCAATGCACCATTTATAGCTGATAAATCCAAATTAGCAATTGCAGTTTTTCCATTGACATAAACATTGAAGTAAAGTTGATTAAGTCCTTTGCTCACAATGTCACAAAAATGCAACCTAACAAGGTAACTAAAAGAAGTGTCAACATCAAATTTCCATGACACATTGAAATTTGGTAGACTCACATCAGCATTACCCATCTCAGTGGCAGAAGAATAAACAGTTTGTGGTGCAATCAAAGGCGAAATATCCGGATTGTCTTGAGGAAACTTAACAACATTAGTAGCAACAGTAACACTCTTTCCAAGATTCTTATTTGTAAGATAAGGTTCATCAGATTCCCAAATTCTTCCAAGTGTATCATTTGCTGATGTAATTAGAGGTCCTCCATTGTTCAACCTAAAAACAGGCTGGAAAGCATAGGCTGTTAATCCGTTAACCGGGGCGACTGGGAAAAGTCCCGAGCCGGTGTCAACGATTAGGCTATCTGGCGCCGTAACAACCTCGATTGCATTGATAAACGCAGCCGAATTCTTCAAAGGAATGAAGGACAACATCAACTGTGGTTCTGTTGCATTGATGAGATATTCTTTGAGGATTGCTTTGTCAGTGTTATTCACATTGAAGCTATGAAGAAGAACAAAAGTATTTGTGTTGACAGAAAACGTGGCCTTTTGAAGATCGAAAACGCTGTTTTTGATAGGATAGAAATGAAGGCGAATCCAATGAAAACCAGGCTGAACCAAATGGAATGAATACTTAGCTTCTTGAATGAAAATTCTAGCAGTTGAATATATAGGTGAAGGAACATCAGCATCAGTTGCTGAAACTTTGTAATCATCCTTAGCTTGTAAAAATGAATTTGCTTGTGGATCTGATTTGAATTGTCTACCATCAGGTAAAGTAACTACATTTTCAGAACCACAATCAATAAGAAAACTATCTTTTGGAACGAAACTTGGAGACGAAGAAGGAAGAGCTAATGAAGGTGAAGAAAAAGATAAGAGAAGAATGACCAGGAGGATAGCCATCAAAGGTGATATTGATGACAAGGTTGATAGAAAATTATTATTATGATTTTGTTGTAATGAATATTTTATTTTTGATGTGTTTTTTTCTATCTTCCCCATACCTCCTGGGGGGGATTGAGGGTGAGGTTATGAAAATTTAGAAATGTTATAAGTTGATAGAAAGCATGGAAAAGGGTGTTATTAGATTTCTAATAACAACTTTCAATTTGTTTGGAGGAAAATAGGAAAGGATGACAACAATGACAGAATGTTTGGATTCCAAATATTTAGCCTAAGAATTTGGAATGTTCATTTTTTGTGGTTTGTCAATTCTCGTACATTAACATGTTTCTTGTCTTTTTTTGATTAATGCCTTTTTTTAGTACAAAACAAATGGTTGCTTTGAACAAGTCAAACTCCCTTTTCCTTTTTATTTTAACCACCTTCAATTTAGATTTGGATTCCCTACTTACGCATTCACGCATTCGAGATATTTGGAGACGTTCGATCAAGATTATAAGATCTAAGAATACATATTTAATTTTTTTTATCATATAATATAAAAGACGGTGCTTGAATCTGAACTGTTCAATCTTAATCGGACTGTCACTTATATCTCGACTACGTGAATGTAGGAAACTTCCACCTCCAATTCCCTTTAGACAGGTATTTTGAGCTCTCTCTACCATGATGTAGTGCCATTCCATAAAACAACATCAACAAGAAACTGAATTTTAGTTACATTTATTGCAATAATGTCATGTCTTTCCATACTCATTAATTTTTTTTGTGTCATGTCATGCTGTCAGGAAATCTTAACCACAGGATGGATGAGATGATTCACAGTCTGACTTGATTAAATAGATTTTAAATTATAAACTTAAATAATCGAAGAACTAGTTTATACAATTGCATGCAGAGATACCTGATTTACACTGAAAGTTGACATTATTTTTAATTGTATATATACATTAATCAGGGCACTTAGTCCCTTACTAATGTGACTGCACGTAGAGAGAACATGTCAAGCATGAAGAGACATGAACCTGAAATCATATGATTCTTGGAAGCTCAAGCAGTGTTGTTACTCTGACAAGGAAAATATATAATTTCAAATAAAATTAATAATATATATAGCAAAGTCAATTTTTACGGGGCTTAATAATCTATTTTGGGTTGTTTAAAATTATAAAAAAAGATTTTATGTTTCTCTCTCTTCTAAAAAAATATAATTTTATTTATAAGATAATCAAAATAGTTTTTTTATTATCTTAAACAAATGGGTCCAACTTCTAGTTTAAAAACGACACACTGGTGTCCCATCTAAAAAATACAATTTTTTTTGACCTTCAATTATTTTGTTACATGATCATAGAAAATTACACTCAATTTAAAAAATGATACACCCATGTTCCATCTAAAAAACACTCAACTTTTTTACCCAAAAAAAAAAAACACTCAATAACAATTATTTTGTTAAATAACCCAAAATAATTATTTCACTCACACAAATTAACGTGAAATAATAAATGAATGAAAGGAAGTCATAATTGTTATGTTACGAATAATATTAACGGATGTTAATTAGTCATTGGTCTCTATTCTTTAAATACATAGTTTTATTAGTTACAAGTTAGGATCAAACTTTTTATTCAAAAAAAAAGTTAGGATCAAACTTTATTCAAAAAAAAAAAAAAGGATCAAACCGCTCTCTTTCCCTTCCCTCTTGCGAGCCATCGTCAAAACTATAGTTTCACTAAAGAGGGGTGATTTATGGTCAAATTTTTACCCAAAATTACCCATCTAATTCGTTTTTCTATTCCCCTTTTTGTTGGACTAAGTGATTTTCACATCTATTTCGTTTTTTCTTTCTTGATTTCGTCATTTTAGTGCGACATTGTTTTGTTCGTCGTCTTTGTATGAGTATGACGTTGTTTGTCTTTCTTGTTTCGTTCAGGTATTTGACCGGTTCAGATTATCAGATCAACTTCGATTCAGTGCAAATTCAATCAACGACTTTGACATCGTCAACGTTGCAGATCCGGAGATATGAGTATTCTGGAGACTTGAATATAATCATATGTGCAGGCTTTTGTACCTTGCCGTTAATTATGCTATTAACATAGATGCTGTGAGTTTGTTCGCAGATTCATTTCTTTTGTTTTTAGTGAATTTGCATTGTATCGATGTACTCTATCAATTTGAACGAATGAATATCATTTATTTTTAGTAAAATAAATACATAGTTTTATTGTACTTTTGTATCGATGATTATGAACTATACCGTTAAAATTTCATGTATCATGGATATTGTGTAAATTATATGACGTATTAAATTTTTCGTTTGAAGGAATATATGAAGCATTCATATATCCTTTATAGAAGCTCCCGTCAAAATGATCCACCAACTATAATATATGGTTTTTCATTTGTATGCCCGACAAACATGGCATTTAACCCTTGTACTGATATTTCCCTCAAAAAAAAAAAAAACCCTTGTACTGATATTTATTTTTTGGTGGATAGGAAACCCTTGTATACCGATTAGTAGTAAAAAAGAGTGGAATACTGTATTTTTAAGATTGAATTTCATATTTGAATGAACATCTCCTAATCGTAAGAAAGTAGGTTTTATAATTACTGGATTAGCAAACGAAAAATTTGGATAAGATTCAATAGGATGGATCTCCCCCTTTGAAAATCGGACTGAGGGTTTCCTCTCATCCGACTGAAGTATTTGCACACAATAAAGATAAAGAAAGGGGTTTCGGTTTTCAAATTTTTGAAAACCTCTAATCATTAGAGACCAAACAACATTTCATTGATACATTAACATTTCATTGATACATTCTTCTTTGTTTCTGAATTTTTTATGCAATTCGAAATTACGACATAAATAAATAGAAATGATGGGGTTGGCACTTGACACATAAGATTCTACTACCGTTAAAATTCCATCGGTTAGAATTAGAGTCTTGTATACATATTATGGATATTGTGTAAATCATATGAAGCATTCATGTATACTTTATATTCAGACTCAAAGAAAATCCATTCAAAGCCAAAGATATATATTGGCAAATGGCATAGGCTTAATGAAGATTCATAAAAGATTTTAAGATCTGAACCATCAAGTTAAAAAAAAAGTTCAAACAAAAAAGCTAGAAAGTTGCACATTCTTTTTATTAAATCTAAGAAACTTTATTAATTGTAGACTATTGGCACAATGCCAAATATTATTCAATTGAAAGCAGTACTCAAATGTTTCTTGACAACATTTTCATTCAAGATTTGCAACACAATGTTCTGTGTAAGACCTAAATATCTTGCTGTCTTATACTGACTAATAGATGTTCCTAATCCCAAGTAATGATCAAGAATCTTTTGGAATGTTCCTTTCCCAACAACTCGGAGTTCTAAGGCCCCAATAGTGTTGGCCTTGCGCGAAAAACTGTAGGATGGATCAGTGAAAGACTTATCCAAACAATTGCAACATTTACTCAACAATTCTTCACTTGCTTCACCACTAATTTCCCAGAATATTACATAGTTTCCAGGCTCATTAGATAAATCAACATGGCTTGTGAATTCAATAACTTCCAATTCCTCTTCTGCTAATAATTTAGCAGTAAATTTTTCTCTGTGGTCTTGTCGATGTTAACGCTCAGCAAAACACTACTCCTACGAATAAACTTGAGTTTCAGTGTTGAGTTACTGAATCCCATAATATTTACCACATCTCCTAGCCTATACCGGTATAACCCTGAAATTATATAACCGAGTAAGTTAATACGATAAAAGTTAACTTTTTTATCGTAAACATTTCCCGAAACACATTAACATAAAGGTGTCAAAAAACCAAAAGCAAACTAAATAAACTTGGTAATAGTTTAGTATTTACCTGCTGAATTGGTCAGAACAATTTCATATTCTTCACCAACCTTCACCTCAGTGAGTCCCACTGGATGAGGATCAACACAAAGCTCAGTACCCTCATTCTTAACCTGTGTGAGAGGAATGAACTCAAAGTATCCATTTTGAGGAAACAAAACATAGGTTGCCAATTCAAGGGGAAGTTTAGGGTTAATATTTGCAGCTATGAACCCTTCAGAAGCTCCATAGATAGAAGTCACTAAAGGTAACTCTCCTGCATAGTGCCTCAACTTTCCTAAATATGGCTCCATCGACCCCGTCATGATTCCATAAATGTACTTCGCATTAGGAAACAACTCTGGTAACAAACCATACCAATTATTCAACCCTAGACATTTTTTGTGGATTATGTCAGCTAATTCTGGATTTGGTTTGAGCAATTTAGACATAGATTCGAATCGATGGATCTGTGACTCTACTACTAAGAACTCCTTCCCTTATATCACTACAAATCGATGGATCATGAAGGTCCAAAATCAAAGAATCTTCAAATTACAGGGTTAGAATCTAAACAATTTTTTTTAAGGGGTAAACCGGAAATCACTAATATTACAGGGGTAAACATATATTAACCTTTTTTTAATAAATGAAATGAACCTGTTTTAGATATGCAAAAAAGGCCTGATGTATCTGCACTGTTGTTTCAAACACTTCATCATTCCATGGTATATATTTAGGCTTCCTTTGGGTAGTGCCAGAACTGCAAGAGCATGGTTCTCAGATTTAGAAACTTTCTACGTTGCAATTGTATACAAAACAAATATAGCGTATAATATACGAAAGATTAACGTTACGAAGCAACAAAAATCAAATGTATGTAACATATGAAATTGTAAAAAGAAAACAACAGTACACCTTAAAGACATAGCTGTGATGGGCTTTGTAGTTAGAATAGGAGAAGCATCACCATCAATAATTCTATTGATATAAGGTTCCGAATCTTTGTGTGTAACAAGTGGAACACATGCCTTGAAACTTTCGGGATCAGTTTTTCCATTAAGACCTAAATTCTGTAAATATTGCGCTGATGCATTGTCTTCCAAAATTCGTTTCAATGTATTCATTTGAACCTTTTCTGCATCTGTGCTCAATGCCTCAAATTCTTGTATAAATTTGTCCATTTTCTATAATATTTTCACACAACCCTTCAACAACAACACAAACAAAGTGACTAGAGTGGTTTTAGTAATATCAATGAAAGAATGAAGATGGTAAAGTATGAATGCTGATGTTGAGGTTTGTGAAAACGGGAGAACTAATAGGTCTCAATAGCCGGAAAACCTCTCATTATTTTTAGAAATTTCATTATAAACTGTTACAATGCAAGCACACACGCATATGTTAACGATGCATTGCGGGATTCTCATGCTGCAGCATTGTATCTTCTATTTATCTTCTATTTTTTAGTCCATAGCAGTTAATTTATCTTCTATTTTTTAGTCTCATGATCTTATCATATTTGAAATTGCCATCTAATTCCCTCCAGATTTACTAGTACAATAATGTGATATAAAACACTTAACTTGTTCCATATATGAAATTATTACCATTTTAACCATGTTCATTGCTAATTTTTCGAAGTAAATGAAAGAGTTATTTCCATTAATGAACCATGAGTTTACAACATATACTTATAGACACACGCTTCTACATCATAAGCTACTATGCATTAGCAAGTATCTAAAACTGAGGGAACACTCTATAAGGTTAGCTTACACATCAAGTAACCTCTATTAACTAACTAATTTTGTTCATTTATCTCATGGTGCAATAGGAATCAAGACAAATTAGTTTTGCATATCAGACCCCAATATTATTGTATCAAACCAACTACACAATAGTGCTTTCACATGAACAGGCTCAAAACATATATATCTCATACTAGTTGCAACATCAGGACTCATAGATTTTATAAGACCAATAAACAACCATACAACATACTTTACACTTCATGTTTATGAAGAGATACACTCGCACACCTTGCTAGCATTCATATAGAGATGATGCAAACATCAATGGCCTTCTTGATCTTATATCACCATATTTAATACAAAAAAAGAAAAACAGATTCCAAGGACTTGTCTCATTGTTTTCCACCAAAGCTATAGCATTATTTGAATCCAATTCCATAATAATATTTCCTTCTTAAATACATTATCTGCTGGAATACAGTTCTATACGAAATCGTGAGTTTTAAAATATCGCATACCACTTGCAACCTAGAACTTTAAATATTTGGGTGCCACCATTGCTATCACAACTCATGCCAAGTTTCTAAATAAAACCAAGATGGTAATTTGTGCTTTGATCTTAATTTTCACTTATGTACATTGTAATATTGTTGACTTTCTCATTGTTAAAAATCATCCACTCACTAGAAGAAGCATATTACAACTTTTCATTCTTATGATCATTACTTTCGCTGCATCATTCTTTATGATAGTTTGATGGCATCAATTAGTTTTATGGCATGACTAATTGCTTGAATTTTTTTTTTTATCGAAAACCAATTCTCAAACAGTTTACTAAGATTAGGAAATGGAGGAAACCTTCTAATACTCGATGTTAAGGTTGTATTGATAAGTGTCATATAGGCTTAACACCGTGTATAAAAGGATTTCATGCCACTTTCCTAAAGCAATAGACGGTTTAGAATTGGTTTTCAGAGATAAATAAAATCAAAACAAAAACCCATCCCATAAAGTTAACAATAACGTAGTTCGCAAAAATTATCAAGATCAAAGATAATGATGCAGCGCTGATTATGATACAATTTGTGATGTGGTTCTCTTGGTGGGTGGATAATTTTCAACAAGGTAAAAGTCACCACCATAAAGTAAAATAAGTGAAAAATCAAAATCAAAGCACAAATTGCCAAGTGGATTTCATTTAGGATTTTTTAAAAGACAACACCCAAAAATGTGAAGGTGCATGTATGTATGAGATTCTTTAAAAAACTCACGATTAAACCTGGTGATTCTCAAAACCATATATATTAAATGATTTTAGATTTGTATAAAATTTTGCATACATGATCTATATGATATAAACTTATAATTTAAAGGTCAAATATGAAAAAACATGAATCGAGTAAAACCATCTGAAAAATATGAATCGAGTGTGTAATTTGATTTTTACTCATTTTTAATTTTTTACTATTTTGATAAAATTGATTATTTTATAAAAGATTACATAAGTTTTAATTGGAAGTAGAGTTTGCTTCCCTCTATCTTTTTACATCTTTTTCCTTCAAAAAAAGAAAATCTTGTTGCATAATTCTTTATTGATTAAACTTTTGCATCAGACCTTACTTGTCAAAATATTATGATAACTAAATTCTCAAAACCAATTTAATGGTTCGAATTTTTCATCAACTTAGACACTCCACTGAAATCAGAAAAACATCATGTTACAAAAAAAATGAAGACATCAAAACTAACGCTCTGCTAGCCAATACTCTCTTGAGCTTGAAACAAACTTGTTTAAAGTTCAACTTTCTAATTTGAAGAAGTTCTATTAAAAATCAAGAAAACAAGTGATGTATAATTAAATTTATAAACAATAGATATAACCAAGATCTCATTTAAGACCTAAAAGTAAAACAACACATAGGAGAAATGAAAGAGAGCTACGAGAGAAGAACCAATGAAGAAGAAAGAAGGAAGCCCTTTGCTCTTGATTTATTGCTCATATATTTATACTAAATAGCTAGGTTAAGATCCTTACTCGAGGACCTATTGAGAAGCAAAAATTGAATGGCTTGTGAGGGGAGAAGACCAAAACTGCAGGGTTGTTGGCGCCTGCATGCAACATGTGATTTGTTTGAAGTACAAGAATGGAATAAAGGAAAAAGCAAATGTAAAAGGAGAATTCAAATGATACTCAAGATATCAAAATAGTTGTTGGGGCACATGCTTGCTGTTTTTCTTACTGTGTATATGAGCTTAAGTTTGATCTAGTATAATTTTTGGGCCTGTGTAGTAATTTTATTTCCGAAGTGTTTGAGAAATATTTTAGAGTTCATCTATATTAGCAAACAAAATAAAAATATAATCTATGAATCCTGAGTTGTGCTTGTCTTGATCTAAATATGACATTTCAAGCTAAAAGGTTTGTTTTAGTAAAACAAAAAGGGTCTTGTTAATATGTTTGTTAATATATCTTATGTTTGTTAATAAAAATAACATGAAAGGCTAACACTTTATGATGCCCTGTTAAGTTTGCAGCTCAAAGTATTACGCAATTAGTTTTAGTTTGGAGCTTTGCTTTATTTCAATCTTATAAACATAACTAGGATATATTTCAATCTACAAACGTGGATGCTAAATTTGAGGCTAAATGTGTATGAAAAGTTTATCTAAATGCAGACGCTACTTTAGCATTTACAAACATTGAGGGAGCTTCGACTAGTGTGAGGACGTAAGATGGGGCTACTGACGATTTTCTCATAACTATATGATTGCACCAAGGATAACCCTAAGCACTTACCCTTTTAATTAATTTTGAATGTACTTACGAAACATATCCAAGATTTAGAACCAAGATGTATGTTTTTGCAGATGAAGTAGTCCTGCTTTGAGAGTCGAGGGAGAAATTGAATGGAAAGTTAGAGACTTGGAGACAAGCCTTAGAAGTGTATGACTTCCGCATGAGTAGAAGCAAGACAGAGTATATGGAATGTAACTTCAGCAAAAGACCTAGTAGAACTCATCCTCCTTTGCACATTAAGGCCTTGTTCTTTTATCTAGCCTGAAGCGGGCGATTCGATTACTCGAGATAATCGAAGTGAATACCGGACAACTTCCTTTAAATCGGCTGTTTTGAAGAAAAATAGGTTGCTGTAAAAGCAAGTAAGAGTGAGTGCACTACTAGGAGTGAGGCTTTGTTTAGGCTTTCACAAAAGATAAGAAAGCCAAACCCAGTCAACAAGACGAAAGGAAAAAAACACATCGAAAGGATAAGTAAGTGGACTCTCGGGGCTGGTACGTCTCAATGGTTGTTTTGGTAAGCAATTCTCTTCCCTCTGTTAAAGCTACTCGACATTCCGGAGTGAGCTTATTTCTACTTCGGTAATCGGTCTCGGAAACCAACCACTAACAGGAGGATGAGTTCTACCTTGAAGGTGAAAGAAGAAGATCATATCATACCCCAAGATACACGGTTTAAATATCTTGGGTCCATAGTAAAAATGACAAAGAAATAAAAGCAGATGTAAATCATCGTATTTAAGTTGGATGGTTGAAATGAAGAAGAGCCTCAAGTGTTTTATGTGATAAGAAAATATTGTTTAAGTTAAAAGGAAAATTCTATTGGACAACCGTAAGACCAACAATGTTGTATGGTACGGTACAGATTGTCGGGTGGTTAATAACTGTTGCGAATTCGTTAAAAATCACACCAATAAAATACTAGATGTGTGGAGAAAATTAATCGAGCAACCAAAACAACATGGTGACAGCTATAAACACAAGCAAAAGATAGAACAACAAAGGAGAAAGAGAGAGATTGAGAACACACGAAAATTTGTTTACCCAGTTCGGTCTACTGACCTACTCTGGGGAGAGCAACTCTCTGTTCCACTATAATGAGGGGTAACTTTATAAGAGATTCCAAAGGGTTACAAGAATCAGTTTCAAACCTAATTCTACCCAAAGTCCCGAATCTCTTCCTGTGACCAAGAGACTCAATCCTAATAGTGTTTTTTCAAGGTGAATCAATGGTGATTTAATCCCAACTATAATGTTTATTTCCAAAAAAAACTCTACAAACTCTAGTTTTGTTGTTGGCTTCTAAACCTTGTTTTTCTACTCTATCTCATATTTGAATTGATACAAGACATCCCTAAAAAATTTATCCCCGAGGCACAAGACAATGACACTCTTAGCCTTGTCCACCATCTCGGTCTTCTCCGCTTGTGACATGGTGACTGGTAACACACCTTCACCCTTCAACGTTTGTGCAAACTTTTGTTGTATCAAAACTGCTTCCATGCATCTTGACATTCCATAACCCAAAATTGTTACTTCCAGTGAACTTCTCAATATCCCACTTTGAACTCGTGGTACCTGATTATCAATTTGATCATTGGCCCACGGTGGGCGCCAATTGTTGTGAATTTGTTAAAAATCACACCAATCTAGTACTTGATGTTTGGAGCAAATTAATCAAGTAACCAAAACAACGTGGGTGACAGTTATAAACACAAGCAAAAGATAGAACAATCAAAGAAGAAAAAGAGAGAGAGCACACAAAAATTTGTTTACTCAATTCGGTCCAATACTGACTTACTCTGTGGGGAGAGAGAAGCTCTCCGTTCCATTATAATGATGAATACAAAAGATTCCAAAGGGTTACAAGAATCAGTTTCAAAACTAATTATACCCAAAGTCCCGAATCTCTTCCCGTGATTAAGAGTCTCAATCCTAATAGTGTTTCTCCAAGGTGAATCAATGGTGATTCAATCCCAATCCTAATGTTTGTTTCCAAGAGAAAACTCTACAAATTCTAGTTTTGTTGTTGACTTCTAAACCCTTGTTTTTCTACTCTCTCTCATATTTCAACTGATACAAGATCTGTTTTACAGAGAAATATAGCTCGTAAATTTGAAACTAATATCACGCTGAGGATACCTTCTTTTTTTCCTCCTTCAACGCAAAATATATTTGCATCAAATCTTCTTTCATGCGGTACAAAAATTTATTAACTATCCATAAATATATTTTCAACAACAATCTTCTAGAACCACAAAATATATTTAAAACAAATCTTTATATTTTTAGCAACAATCTTCTTCATCCATAAAATTTTGAGTCAATTTCAACAAGAACCAACACGAGAATCAGGTAAGCATAGCGGAGATGAGGATGTTACACTGGATGAGTGGTAATACTAGACGAGATATAATTAGGAATGACATCATTAAAGAGGGATTTGGGGTAGCACCTATAGTACAAAATATGGTAGAAAATAGACTTAATAGTTTCAACATGCTGAGAGAAAGCCTATAATTGTTGTAATAAGATAAGTAGATTGGATGGAGGAGAGCTAGATCAAAAGAGGTAGAGCAAGACCTAGAAAAACTATACTAGAAATTATTATGAAAGATTTAGTGGTTAATGAAAGTAAGGTTTATGAAAATATGGTTTGATCCAAACATAGTTTATGAAATTTTTTAGAGAGACTAAAACGAAAGTTGATATATTTATAGAGACTAAAAACATATTTAACCGAAAAACTAATACCCTTGTGGATGTAATTCTTGTGACTGGTGAGTAAGTCCAGAAGAATCTATATACTACCACAATCATAAACCAAAATAAATTGTATTATACCACAATCATAAATCGAAATATGAATGACTGCTTTTAAATAGATTGTATTATACCACGATCATAAATAAAAAACATGGGGCACAAAAATTCATCAGAGCTAGAATATGATAAGAATTGTCCAACACAAAAATCTCTAGAACTCAAACACAGTAATCCATCGGACAACAATTTTGAGCAGGAATTTATGGCCACAATGACCAGTTCTACAAATATAAACATTTTGTAGGGATTTTAGATACCAACATACTGGGGCAGCAAATATCATATGTATTTGAGTTTAATTCGTAATTATGCATATGAAAGTTCCATATTTAAGAGAAACAACTTCAAAATATGTAAGCAAATTTTGTGAAGGAATTAAACTATGTACTAGCATATACAATTTCGCATAGACGATAATGACGAAAAACAATTGCTACTATTGGACTTGTCTGAAAATTGCTCTTCTCCCATCAAAAATTGCTCACTTCCAACCAAACTTTCCAAAATACTCCCACGTAACTTAAGTCACGCAGGTGTTAAACCCAACGTGACTTAAGTCATGCTGGAATACAACCTACGTGATTTAAGTCACGTTCGGCACGTTCCAAACACCTACCTACGTGACTTAATTATATTAAAGTTATTGTTCATGTTGGACAAACCAGCCTTGAAGCATTATCCTTATTTTCAAAATGTGGGTGTGAAGATCCTACCTAAACTCTACTTTCTCATATCTTTCTTGCCAAGTATAAAGCCGTGTAATATTGATAATCTAAAAAATGATCTATAATATTTCAATAAACAATCTTGACAGGTGCAATACAAATTAATTAAAATTTGTATTAAAATTGATCACACTCGTCACTTTCTATAATTATCACATGAGAAATAATAAAGTAACAAGTTTTTAATAAAAAAGAATTAAAATATATATCACCTTTATTCCTCTGAGTCAACATATGCTCTTTTTTGGTCACTCAATAATAACAAGTAGAAAGGATATCTTTGTAAGTACTTTTTATTTGTTTTATCATGTCATGTCATATCATGATTGATTGATTGATTCATGGGAGCGTATTGTATAAGTTAGTTAATAATATTATTAGAAGAAACATATAAACGTGCACGGAACTCTAAAGTCACAACAAGCAAGCAATATCAGTGTAAGAAGTGTAAAAGTTGAAACTTTGAGGACTTGGTGATTCAACAAACAGTCAGCAAGCAACAAATGGTGTATTAAATAATGCAGATAATACAATCTGCTACCAAAATCACAAATCATTCTCACCAATAAATCATTGATCAGATACAAGGTTTTTCTGAAAATGTTATGCAACTAACTTAACCAAACTAATTGGTGTTGCCCAACACCAGATACAACCTAATTGGCATGTATGCTGAATTACATTAGTAGAACAATGGATAACAGAACATCATTTGGATACATGAATTATATCCATGCAATAAACAAATTGATCTGTACAAAACATATAAAGAACCTTGGTCTCTAAACACTATCTCTGTCTTCGTATATTTATCTTATCCTTCTGTATGTTTTACACTTTTCTTCTTTACAGAGTAACTTCAGTCTCTAATCCTTTTGAAATCACGCATTGGTGTACGCAGATGCTCAAAAATGAAAACTTTATGAATGACATCTTGCCCTTTCATCAGTCCTTATATCTGAGGTTGCTGAGATGAACAACAACGGAATCTGTTTTAAAAGGGAAAATAAACAATAACTAAGTCCAAAATAACAGCTGAGGATTTCTGGCAGTATAAGCTTATTTACATCAAACATTTGAACTTTGAAGCCGATAACAGGCTGCACCAATAACAAAAGCCAAAGAAATGTGGATGTGAAACAACCAATGATTTTGAACAAATTCACTGAGTGACTAGACAATTAAGCCGTCATATCCAACACTGTTCTTAAATCCAATGACCTTGCAGTGGCTGCACCGCACCATAGAGGATTGCCTTTTCCTCACATTGGACAAATTGATAGGGTATAGTCTTGAGTTTTTAGCTATAACTAGGAACCAAACAATTCAGCAAGGGGTCAGCAAGTTCGCCAATTATTTCCTAGTATTATCACATGAATTTTTGGAGGTCCCAACCAGAGCACTAGCTCACAGTTTTCATGGTGGTCTGACTTGGGTTAGGATTGGACATAACCACCAATTAGAAACAGAGAAAGAGTAAGAAATTCTGATTTTTAACCAAACATAATGTACAAAATATTATTCCAAACAAAAGTATGGAATATGACAACTTTAAGGATGCTATTGATAAACTTTACGAAAGCAACACAATAAATATAATGCAACTTACCAACAACCAAGAAGCAGTTTATTCCTTGCTAGACTTCGCCCAAAAAAAGCCCTTCTTTCGGGTTGGGTGATTATCTAACATGCTTTTGGAACCCTTTGAGCCAAATGAGAAATGTCTACTCAGAAAAGGTTTCCCAGAAGAGCTTCTTTTGCTAGAACTAGAGTCCATTCTAGGACCTTTATTTTGACGCCTTTTATCTTTAAACTGATCAAATACAACAGAATCATCATCATCATCGTCAATCTCATTATCCAAAATTTGGTTCCTTGATTTCTTATTTCTAGCTTTTGAATCCATTTCAGCTTTCATAGCTTTTTCAAACAATTTACGAGTTTGTTTCTCACCAAAAGTGCAAACTGGGCAAGCTGGATCATACTTGTTGATTTCAGGTGTTATACTCTCTAAACATTCGGCATGATAGACGTGTCCACAAATAAGAACAGAAACTACAGACAGGTCATTGTTTGCAATAATCTTTTGAGTGCTCCAAGAAGACTTTTCAGTTAAATGATTTGAGCAAACACCACATGTTTGCAAATCAACTGGAGAAGTTGAAAACCGGCTACTGAATCTAGCCAACCTATCACAATTAAAACCAAATGACTCGCTATCAACTGACCATCTTTCCATGTGAGGATTGCCCATCAGCTCAGTAAAGCCAGGCCTAGAACAATAATCTGAAGATCCCCCGCCAGAGTGCATACCATATTCATTGCTCCGTGAAGGAAACACCGGCCTTTCTTCAGATGCATAAAAGCTGCTAGGTGACTTAAATCCCATGATCCGGCTATCAGAAACTTGCCGTGATAACTGGAATCCTCTAGAATGGGAGGGCCACTTTGATGGTGTTGAGCTGGATGGAGGTAGGCGGCTTTGGGATGGCAGAGGAGATATTGACAACGAAGTAGAAGACAATGTAGGTGAAGTTTTTGTAGGAAATGGACAAGATATTGATGCTGCCGCTGATTCTTCCAATTCATTCACCTATATAGAGATTAATAAGCAGGAAATGTGCCCCAGAAATCAGATATGAACTACTTGCAAAAACTTAAAACACCACCAAATTCCTTTTCAGTTATAATATTACCTGTTCCATTCTCCCATCTATGGAAACATTCCTTGAAATAGATTGATCTGACATAAACATGAACACCATCAGATCTATAAACAAACCAGTTGAGTGAATCATAATTTACTAATGGATCAGTTAAATTTAAAACAAGGATGGTCTACTCTTTTTTTCTAGAGAAGTGCTAGCGACACTAACTCTAACACTCATTCCTCATTCTCTTATTTGGTGAAACTTATGTAGGATCCACAATTTGAAAATAGGTCCTACATAAAGTGGTGAGACCCACATGAGTTTCACCCAATAAGAGAGTGGGTGTTAGAGCAAGTGTTGAAGAAGAGAGTGTTGCTAGCACTCCTCTTTTTTTCTAATAGCAGCATTGCTGTCTCGTATTGGTGCAGGGGTTGCCAAGACAATAATTAATACAAACGAAGCCACATCAGGATACACAGTAATTACTTGGCCCTCAGATAAATATACACATTGACCTGAAAGTGTTTATTTTTTTTTTTTTTTGACTTTTTTAAAGGACTTAACATACACAATTTTCTCAAGTATGGACCTTCATCCAAGATTGTGTGTTTATGAGGGGAACTTCTATAATCATTTACCAAGTTTATTGCTCAAGACCAAAAGGAAATGTTGGGTGGACAGTCCTCTAGAAGAATTGCATAATAAGCTTGTTTTTCCCTATTGAGTGGGCATGGGGGATTTACAGAATAATTTCCATTCATATTTATTTGAGAGAATGTGATTTTTCAGGAAAATCCATGATGATAAGTGATAACTTTTCGTGCAAATGGGATTGTTAATTAGTCGTTCATTTTTTAAGACCATTTACCATCTAGCGATGTATATGCTTAAAAGATTTCCAATTCTGTTATATATTTTGTTAATCAAGTACTGGGCTACGAATTATGATGAACTAGAGAGAGAAACATAATAACTTATACAATGGTGCATATTCCACCCCAACCCAATGAAATAATAAAATCAGATTATCAAAGGCCAATCAAAATGGTTCAATAATCTATTCAAACACAGTTAAGCCTTTTGACAAACAAGCTTCCACAAAATGTTCTGTGTTTTGAATTTTATACTCAGGGTAACAAGCACTAGGGGGCTAAGGACCACTCATTATTTTTAATACTACAAGGGTTATGACTTATGAGCCTTGCTGCTGATTTAACAATGGGACACAATACCAATTTAGCTATTAATATTCATTGTGTTTCAATAGGCACAGACTAGACCGTGAAAGAAAAGAATGCCATAAAACACATTAAACTTGGAAATTTTCTAATATAAGAAGTTGTACCAAGCACTATATTATCTCCTCTTTGATATAAACCACAAGATTGAAGGAAAAACATTTTTATTTGCTGAGCTTTCAGAAAAAATAGCCCAGACAGATTTGATGTTTAACTTTAACAAAGATAACTTCGGAGACATGTTTATGTACCGATGGTCAATTGTTTCCTAAATAAAAGGAGCCAACTTGATGTTCCATTCATCTACGTTTTTTTATGTTGTATTGTGTATAGTAGCTGTAGTACAACAAAAACATTTATTTGCACTATGGAATTCATAGCAGTTCATTTCTCTTTTATTTTACAGTCCCATGATCTATCATATTTGAAATTTCCAGCTAAGTCGCTCAAGATTTACTGGTACAATAACATGACATAAAACGCCCAACTTGTTCCTTATATGGAATTACTATCATTCTAACCATATTTATTGCAATTTTTCTTGATGGCTGATTGTTTTATGAAAAAGAAAACAAACGATAGAACACATCACCATGTTTATATATTTAATATATCACAATGACTACTGCCATAGCTTCAATGTAGCAGTGTGATTATTATTTCATTCTACTCGATAAGTTACTGACTCATCTCATGAGACATGTGAAATAATAACTAGGAAAAGGAGAAAAAAAATTACTGCGAAAAACAAGTAGGTGTGTCATGGATAGTTAAAATGAGAGAGTTGATTCAATGAAAATTACCAGAAAATGATTTTGTATGTTGAGCAGTTCCTTCAGAGATTGGGGACTTTTGCCATCTATTCCTTTGATAACTCTGCAACGGGCTTCCATCCTCGGATACATGTGATTCATTTTTATTCTCCAATCTGTCATTGCTGCTAACACCGTCAGAAAACCAATTTATAGAAGTATCTTCTCCAGCTACACGGCTTCTATGATCCCATCGCAAGCTCCATGTTGGGGAACACCGAGCATTCCTATGCCAGACTTCACTGGTTGGTCCACTTTGAATAGTTTTATCTCTGGCTGAAACACAACACGCAGCGCCCATTCTGAAATTGAAAATAGTATTTAGCTTCTAACACAACCGCCAAAAACACCCATTCACCAGTGAGCACCACTCTCTTCCTGAAACAGATGAAAAAGTCATATCATCAATTGCAATAATCTATCTATAATGTGACAGCCAAAACATAATTAAAAACAAAAGTAAAGACCTAATTTGATTCCTCACAATTTTATCACGGTCCAATTTAATCCTTGACAAAATAAAACTCAAATTAGTCTCAGACATTTTAATACGAAACACAAATTAGTCACTGATTCATTATAACTGATTTGTTCACGATATAAAAAATGTCAGGGACTCCTTTGGTAGTACTTTTTGACGATGACTAAATTGGGACGTGAGAAAATTGAGTAGGACCAAATTGGGTCTTCACTCTAAAAACAATTACAATAATTTTTCAACCAGAAAAGTGAACACAATAGTAATAAAAGAGTATGGAATAAAGTGTAAGGCAAATAAATTTAAGAAATAACAATAACTACTTAGGGGCCTGTTTGGATTAGCTTATTTTATTCACTAGCATATGTACTTGTGAGACTGTATAGGAGAAGTTATGAAGACAACTTATGAAATGTTCAACATAAGTTGTTTCCAGCTTATTTAAACAAGCTCTTCAAGATAGCTTAATAAAACAGCTTATAGCTTATTATAAATTACTTATGATATAAGCTGCAAATTAATATGTTTCTTACCAACTCAAATCACCAGAAAAATGAACTATCAAAGAAAATCGAATAAAATTGGCTCCAAATAAAAAAGCTAAAAATTAAATTGGCAATATTTATTAAAATGAAATTGTGAATATGATCCAATCTCAAAAATCTGATGAAACATCGAATAGTTGGATACACACACACACACACACACACTCAAAAAGTCATGCGAAAAAACCGGGATTGTCAGTAAAAATCATCGAATTTGAATAACACAAATAATAACGCATCATTTAAAATTAAAATAAAAATGAAAATGAAAAAATCAAATAAATAATACAGTTACGAATAAGAACTAGAGAGAGAGAGAGAGTGAATAGCGTACCTTAGACGAAAACAAGGGGAGAGAGAGAGAGGGGGGGGGGGGGTTCTTTACTTCAGTTGTTGTAAAGGAATTTCTAGAGAGAGAGAGAGAGAAGAGGGAAAGAAGAGAAAGATAAAAGAGAAAATGGAGCGGCGCCGTCTATTTTGACGCAGTTACTTTCTCTCATGTGATGTCATAGTCACGGCGTTTAAATGTATTCGTGGTTTTCTGGGAATTTTATGTCATAGAATAGAATGCCACATCTTACTATCTTAGTTATTTATGAACTCCCTCCAATTTTTTTTTTTAATTTTTTTTTGAAGGATCTCACTCCAATCTTTATTTATAAAAAAAAAAAAATTCAAAAAATTAATCATAATTATATGAAAATATCACACTTTTACAACTATTTTAAGCTGCCGTTATTAAGCTTTTGTTGACTAATGTCTCTAACACCGGTTAGCGGTACTTTTTTTTGGGTACCATTTTACAACTTTATATAAATGTGTATTTGTAGAAATATTTAAAAAGTTACGATAGTTAATGATTAGATTGATTTTAATGTAAAAAATAATCGAGATTACCCTAGTAAAATGTAGGTTTAATTGAAAATTGGATTAATCGTTGAAATAATTCTTATAATATATGTGAAGTCTAAAAATAGTTTTTTATAAATAAAAATGTATTATACTGTTATAATATGAGATTCTTCTTAGTTTGGATCTCCAATAGCTTAGTCACGCACGGGGGGCTAATCATGCAGGAAATCTTGCACCATGGTTACTGCAACGTGGATTTTTATATAATAGAAAGCCGCCTCCCTCGGGAAAAAAACTAGCCGCCTCTTTATCCCTCAAATCTTCAAGATGTAGATCCTTATGACGGTGGTGCGATGAGGCACGGCCTCCGCATCACTCACCTCCGACAACCGTTGCACTGGTGGCATTGCGAGGTTGTAGCAACAGTTCACAGTTCTGACTCTGAGCTATTCCCCCGGCATTTGGGTTTCATGGAGGTGTGGGTTTTCAGTTCATGGTGGTTTTCGTGGTTGTTGGTGTTGATTTCGCAGTGGTGGCTTGTGGTGGAAGTTTATAGATCCGAACTTGGATCCAGATCTAGATCCATATTTGTGGTGGATGTTGAGAAAGATAGGTGGTGGTTGTGTTCTTTGTGTGGTGGTATCTGTTTGGTGATGAGTATGCGTGTAGGCCATTTATTTGGTGAAGGAGGGGTTTTGTTAGGTGATGTTGGAGTGAAGGTGCTTTTATGGGTAGAAGTTGTAGTTTTCCAACTATTGTTTGGCTTTTCTTTTCAACAGCTTCGTGGGATACATGATTGTATTGTGATGTTGATTTGGTGGACCGGTGGTGAGAAGAAACAGGTTTTAGGTTGTGTGTATGGTGGCGGTTTTGTGGTGTGTGGTGGCGGTGATGCAGTAGGAAGACAGAGCATTAGAATCGTTTCTTACGGTTGTTTTTGGTGATGTTTAAACGGTTGCAAAATGGGTGGTGGCCAATGGGAGGGTTAGCGAGGTTATTGGTGTTTGCGTGATACGATGGAGTTAGCTGGGGTTTTTGGAGTGTGGTTTTTGCGTGGTGGTATGGATGAGGTAGGCTTGAATAATCTAGTTTCGGATTTTGTGGCAGCTTGTGAGAATGTTTGAGGGATTTGGTACAACTTTTGTTTATGTTGTTGTGCGGTGGTTTGCCTTCGATCTTGGTGTTTCCTTTTACTGTTTTTGAATATAGTCCTTTGTTAGGTGATGTTTCATGTGGGTTTTGAGATTTTGTCTTAGATGCACGTGTTTATGGGTTTACAATTGGTCATTGGGGGCTCCCCATCTATCATTTGTATGTTGTTATTTTACAAATCCTGACCTAGCACCTCTTGTGCTGATTAGGACTCATTGCGATTTTAATAAATTTGATTTTAACTTCTTAAAACAAAAACATGGATTTTTATATAAAAAAATAATTGTTATTTTTTCCTTAAAAATAATTTTTGCGAACATTAATTGAGAAACTAAATGAATCATTTTACCCTGTAGACATAAAGTTCAGGAAAATAGCCTAAATGTCCATTTTATATTTTATTTTATTTTGGCAGGCTTATTTAGGACGTTAAAATAAGGTCTCCCACATAAAATTAGAATTTTTCAACAAGAAACGGATAAACTATGGATTTTTAAAGAGCCATAAACTTAAAATTCAAAACAACATAAAACTCGACTTGGAAATTAAATTTTGAGTGTTTTTTATTGTTGCAAAGATTATAGAAGTTTTATAACATTTTAAAGATATAATGATTTGTTTTGATTTTTCAACCAAAACGTGTAAAATCACAATTTTTTTCGAGTAAGCATATAGTCACGAGTTAAATTTCATCCCCAATTTTGCATGCAAGTTTAGAATATCATAAAAATTCATAACTTTTTTGTTTAGCCACCACAAAATTTTGGAGTGTTTAAACGAGAAACGAATTAATTATGAATTTTCGTTCCATATAATTAAGAATTTCTTAAAATTCATAATTAATTATCTCCTTTTTTGAAAATCCCATAATTTCGTGATGGGGTTTCTTATGATGTTTTAAACATGACCGGAAAAATCATACCCAACTCCAAAAGAGCCATAGAAAACAAAAAGAGTTCACCACCCAGGCTCACAACAACACAAAATCCAAAAAGACATGCCCACATAACACCTAAAAAAATCCGCCACCACTTTCACCAATCAATTAGCCTACTCGACCTTCTTTAAGATTCCATTGCAACATCTTTGTGGCGCTCTTTAGAGCAGCCACTTAACCCCCAATTCGTCGAGAATCCATAGACAACAAACCCCGACAGATTCAGCGGCAAAGAAACTATAAGAAACCCAAATCTTGAATCTAGAAAACGATAAGATTTAAGATCTTTAAAACAAAATCACAACAGATCAAAAAATGGGCCAGATGAGAAAGATAGACCCTCATAAGCGAACAACAAGCACATTCCCAAATCCACATAAGTGGAGCTAAGATTATAGAAGATACGAACTTGCTCAAACTTGCGACTACCTACGAAGGCAAAGATGACACGAGTAGAAGCAAATCAACATGAATAAAATACAATCATTCAATACTCGACTCAAATGAGACTAAATTTGTCGAAGAAGGGGTACCAATTGTGAGAAGATCTCGTTGAACCGAGGCAATGCCGTTCGTTGAGAGAGCTACCCTGATTGGGGTTTAGGAGTGGTGGCACACCACTTTCACGGAGACGTGTGCACGACCATCAACTTAAATGGTGGTATCTCACATACATGTGGATAGTCAAAATTGTAGTTAATTATGAACTCCTTTTACGTTGAAATATGCGATCTCATCCCTTGAGAGGTAAAAAAACTAGTGTAAATTATACTCCCTTGATCCTTTTATAATAACTTGAATGATGTTGTAGTTGTTTTAAACAAGGGTTATAATCATGTGTTATGGCTTAAATCAATTCCGCTTAAAGTAAACATTTTTGTCTGGCATTTTTTTCTGAATCGAATTTCAACAAAGGATAACTTGTTTAGGCGACATATTTTGGTTAATACTGATATTCATTGTTTGCTAATTATGGTAATTCGGAAGATAGAGATCATCTATTTATTTTTTAACCGTGACTTGTTTGGTCGGCCATGTCCTCTGATTTATGGTTGGCTAGGTATATCAACGACTCTTCATTTCAGTTCGGTGGACTAGGGGGGGTTTCCAAAAATTCTCACATGGCTTTTAGTACTATTTGGATCTGTGTGCTTTTCATCATATGGAAGGAGCAAAATGGAAGAATTTTTCATCACAAGGAAGATCTTCTTCATTCTTTATCCGAAAGGTGAAACTCCAAACTTTTTGGTGGTTAAAATTGTATTATGTCTTGTACGATTTTAACTACTTAATTTGGAGGTTGAATCTTTTATCGTGCTTAAAGGTTGTTTCTTAATTTATGTCCTCGGACTATAACCGGTAGTACCTTTGATTGTATTGTGAATTTCTTGGATTATTAAGTTTCTCTGATACACCTTATACTAAAAAGACTTATTTTGGTTTATTAATATATTTTCTTAGCCTTTAAAAAAAAACATATCCAATTAGACATTTTTTATCGTAACAAAAGTAATTTTGATTTTTATATGAATTTAAACTCTTATCTAATCGCCATCATGAAATAAAGGAATATGTTAGCAAAAATAAAATAATGGGTTAATTTTTTTTGAAAAAGCCAAAAAAAAAAAAAAAAGGGTTAATAAGTAAATAGTTCCTATAAATATCTAAAATTTTAGTTTATACAGGAATAATCAGACTTATTAATTTCTATACCATTTTTTTTTTGGACATTTTTAAGGATAAAAAATGTTGATAAAAATTTTTAAGACTAAAAATGCAAATGGAAATTTTTTAAATAAACTAAAAATGATGACGGAAAATGTTACAAAAATCAAAAGTACGATTTTTTTTTTTAGAAACTAAAAAATGAAGTTTAGATCTTTTTTTTTTTTCAAGAAAATTTAGAATATTTATTAATTCCATTTATTTAATTAAACCAAAAATAGAATACATGAATATTGTGAAGCCGACATAAAAGAGACTTTTTAATCATAATCGACTGTTTCTTTGTCAAGTTTTGTCGTGTAATATGGATAAGAAATAAGAAATAGAGAAACAGAAGTTAGAAAATGATTGGTAGGAATTAGACAACACAACACTAACAAGTGAGACGTTTGAATTGTTTACGCAAATTGAAAAGAGAAAGAAAAGAAAAACCTACGTGTAAACAAACACAAATCACTGGGTTGATGATGCTGTCTTTGTAAGTGGTTCAATTTCTCCACCTATCGTTTCTATGTCAAACTTCACATACAATACCGACATGAGGGAGTATGTTTATTTTATTTTATGTTGTTTTGTATATTTCATTATTAAATTAAATTTTATAACTAATGTTATTAGATATAGAGAAAATAGGTTATCGAGATGATAACTTAATTGATAGAGATATTGCAACAGACGGAGGGCGGAGTTCCTATTTAGTATTTCCTGTTTACTAGCTCAAGATGAAATTATATGCCTAATTAGAATTAAAAATTGGATAGTTATTTTTTAAAATCGCGTATAATATATACTTACATGATAAGATGATGAATGTTCATTAGATAACAGTTAATTCACCTCCATTATAATTTGCTTAAGGTTATAAGTTTGATTTCTCCCCATGATAATTTTTTTTAAGGAAAATGTTAAAGAGTATTCTTAGGACATTGGATAGGGGAACAAAAAATAAAAATATTGTGTTGAAAAGTGGGCCAATGTAAAACTACTTGTTATTCTTTGATAATTTTTTAAAAAATAGTTTTATTCTTTGATCGGCAAAATACTAAAAAATAAAGCAAATAATATGCGCATGCTTCTTCTTTAGGTTTCAAACCCATAAGGCCATAACCTTAACTTAAGTTTAAGTGCAACCCGTTTTAAAAAGAATGATTTGAATTGTTGTGTTTCTTCGCTAAGCGACATGACTTTCTATATAAATAGAGGCGCTTCGGAATATATGAATTTTGCAACAATTCTAAGCAATTTTTCTCCCATTTGCATCATTCTAAATCATCTTATTTCTCTAATGCGTGAGTGAAGTATATGAAGTAAACTTTTGTAAAATATTATCAAAAGATAGGTTTATCGTATTTATGCAAATCAAATCAAGGTATTCAAAGCATCCTGAAAGTTCGCAGCATTTTCTCAAGAAGTTCTAACGGTATTTTCAAATAGAATGAAGATGAAGAAAGTGTAGGTCTCACACCATTTTTTTTTCCTTCAAATCTCAATCGTAATTATAACTAAAGAGCTCCTTGATTATGAAGTTTAAGATAGACCAATATTATCATTAGTTGACATCAATTAGGGCCTACGATATATATTCTTTCGTACAAGACAAGAATTTTGCCCTAAAACGTCGGTCAAAACACAAACAATGCAAAAATGCAAAGTTCCACACTAAAAATTTGGGTATTTAAAAAATAAAAATTAGGTTAATTATTTTTTTTGGTGGCTGGGATTTGAACATCGAACTTATACAAAGTCTCTTCTAACTGAGTTAAACTCACAAATACATGTTAACTATTTGAAATAACCACATAATATACACAAATTTTAAAAATAGGCCCTTTAAAATTTAAAATATTATTTTTTTATCTTTGTAACCAAAATTTAAACTAAATATTTGCCATCCAAAATTTTAACTAAATATTTAAATATTATTGCGATAAAATTTAAAAATATATTTTAATGTTTTAATGATAATAAAACATTTAAATTATGATTTATTTTATTTACATTATCAGTTTAAATTACTTATAAATTGACGGTGACTCATAATTATCAATTTTGTCTAGACTCTAGATTATTCTAAAAAAAATACTTCGATTACTTTACTATGTCTATGACTCTAAAAGTTCAAAAGTTATATAAATTTGAGTGAATGGTATTTGTAATTAGTTTAAAAGAATATCAACAATATGTGTTATTGATTCAAAAAAACAAAACAATATGTGTTATTAATATCATGAGCCTAAGTCAGTTGGTATGGACAATGCATAATATATACAATGTTCGGGATTCAAAGTTCAAACCCCGTCTACCGCCAAAAAAGTATGTTATATATTAACTCCAAATACCATTAAATTAACTCCAAATACCATTAATGTGGTTACTTCACGACGCTTCTTACCCTAGAATTGGAGAAAATCACACATGAATAGAAACCCTAGAATTTGAGGAAAATTCTAATTAAAAAAAACATAAGATGATTGATTGAGTTGAGAGAAGAACTCACTAGTATAAGAGACGATTGATTGAGAGTGTCGTTGGGAAAGAGACTATGGAGAAGAGATAGACGAGTTGGAGAGAAGATCGAGATACGATTTATTTTTTTTAATTAATTGCAAATGCATATATAAAATTAATTGGAAAAAGAATAAGAAAAAATAGAGGGTAGAGTGTTTGGGTTGAGTGAAGTGAAGAGTGTTTGAGTTCAGTCGAGTGTTTGATGAGTTACTAATTCAATACATCTAATTAAGTGAATCCGCGGTTCGGTTTGGTTGGGTGGCAAAATAAGAACCTGAAACCGAACCACGTGGCTGGGTGAAAAATTGGTCCGAAGACGTCCAAACCAAATTTAGGTTTTTAGTTTGGGTTGGTTCAATTTGTGTTTTTCTATTGAGTTGGTTCGGTTTTGAACACATCTACTACAAACACCCAACTAAATGTATACTTTATATTTGAAAAACCGTGTATCTTAATACAACCGTATGATATATTAAGAGGAAGATTATTGATTTTGCTCAAGAACTTATAATTCCAAAGAATATTGATCAGGTTGATAGGATGTTTAAGGAGGAGGTTGTTAAACTGCAGAGTGGGGAGTATGAGAAGATGTTTTGTAATAAGAATGATGCTATATCATTGCTGTTTGATTCCTTAAAAATTTCATCTTGCATGTTTTCATCATTGCTAGTGATTGATTTTTGTTACATTTAAACTATATTGTCAAGTCGTGATATGTCATATGTTATGCATTTCTTTCAGAACTATGTGGGCTGATTTTGGTGGGGAAACAAGGTATGTCTCTCTGCTTTCTCTCATTTGGTGCTTTATAAAACCAAATGTTTTACCCATTGAATATTAAAGACATCCTTGAAAATATTGCAAGAATTGCAGGCCATAGAGAACAGTTCACGCCTCGACAGAGGAATTCTCAATATTTCCCTAGCAAACTACTCTTCACAAAGTTTTGATGGAGACCACTTTGCCTCTTCATTTGAATTCATTAACATCACACAATGATCAGGAAAACAACGTCGATAAACAAGGTCTGAAATTTCCAAGTTCTGTAACAAGGAAGTTACAAGTCATCGCTGAGAGATTAAATGCTACTAACAGGCTAGTGTCAAACTATGCAAGTTGAAGTTTGAGGTACCAATGCGGGCCGAAGTATGAAGACTTTGGCTTTAAGCTACCTTGAAAATTCAACAGGCGATTTTGAAGTAGCACATGGAATGGAAAATTGCGTAGACCAATGAGGAAAGCATACAGAGTTGGTTGTTCAAAAACTTTTTGAGGTTGAATAGAAGCTATTTACTATTGTATTTGAGAAATTGGTTCAAAGTCATGGATGAGTCGTTTTGCAAACATTGATATTGAATAGAAAAGACTATTTATCAAATTTGGAAGAGTTCTTACTAAGGAAAAAAAAACGACCCTTTTAATTTGGATGATTGGTCAAAAGCCTACGAAGATATCAATTTGTCCTATTTTTTATGATGAATAATCATTGTCATTTCTACAACTCTCTTGAGTGTTTTATGTATCTTGAGATGTGCACTTCTAATGTTAATGTACATTGTACAATAATTTATTAACTCCCTCATATGTGCGAAAAACATACATCTTCGTGCTAGCTCTTGATGTGTTTGGTAAGTACATCCTATGAAAAAGACTTCAATATAATTGTCAGGTTTCCATTCCTAGACCACAGAATTTTAGCCAACCTCACCGTCTCAGCCACTGATTGTGAAATTGTAATACACCAAAGTTGTATTTCCATCTTCAATCCTCTTCAGCCCTTCAAATGTCTTGTAACAGCAATAGAAAATAGATATCAACAATATTAAAACAATGAAAGAAATCATCCGAATATAGTGGTCAATGAATTAGTTCAATTCGGACAATGATGTCCGCGATTTCAAATGTCCATTTTACGAGTCATAGTATAAGAAATCATCCGAGTATGTATGACACTATAAGAAATTATCCGAGTATGTATGACACAAGAATGGTAATCGATGAAAGTAATTAAAGGCAAAGCAATGAAAGACAATACAGGTTAAAACTTGCATTACACAATAACTTAAGCAATTATCATGCGAAGAGTGATGAGCATCTTACTTGCATCATTAATTTCTCAATAAGTTAAATCTCAACAACAACAGAAAAATAAATAAAAGCAATCCCAATTTCTCAATAAATGAATTCACAACAACAAGTTAAGCCATGATCACGCACAGAGTGATCAGCAATAAGCGGAAAAGGTAATTTCTCTGAGAAGTAAAGCTAAAAAAAAAAAAACTTACATTTGCATAGTTTGAATCCACTTCACCTCACAATTAGACATCCGTGGCGCGAGAAGAGTTTCCTATTTCTGTCGCTCAAAGGAAAGTTGGGTGGAACATGGATCTTTCTCAATGATGGCCTTGAAACTACCATGGAGGCAACAACTTTAGCTTGCACATTAGGACAGCCATTCAAACTTATCTCTCTGAGTTGCGTGCAGTTGTTTACCACGTGCATGACTCCCTTGTCTGTGATATAATCACATCTTAGCAGTACCAGTTGCCAAAGGGCAGGGCACCTATTTGAGATTATATAGAGTGCTTCATCATCCACTTCTGTATTTGTCAAGTTCAACACCTCAAGGTCGGGAAGATCGAAGTTCGTTCCAAGTGACTTAAGACTTAAACAGGTTAAGTTTAAATGTCTAATCTTACGACAACTCTCTAAAAGCGGACGAATACCTTCTTCGGTTATGTTAAAGGAACGACTGAGATGAAGCTGCTGCAGATTGGGGAAAAGGGCAGCAAACATGATGATATTTTGATCTTGTAAACAAGTGCTAGCCAGAAAGAGAGACTTGAATTGAGGGTTTACAAGACGATCCATCAGAGAATTAGGTATGGTGGTTCCCTGGATATTTGTGCGATTCATATTGATCTCGGTAAGTGAAGGACAGTTGGTAATGAGAGCAAAGAAAGTGGAAACTGTGAGCAAGCGACAATTACCAAGGTTGATAGAGAGCAGATCACCAAGAAACAAAGACAACTCAGCAGCACAATGATCATTCAAAAAATCAGCATATTGAAGATCCAAATGTTGGATACGTTTCGACTTAGATAACAAAAATGAGATTCCAGAATAAGTATATCCGGGGCAATAGCTGAGTACAAGCCTCCTCAAAGGAAGACTTTCCATTGCAATGGAGGAGAGGAATTGATCTGAGATATGAAATCCCGTCAAAAGAAGAGAAGTCAATCCCTTCAAACTCAACAAGGAGTCGATGAAATGTGAGGTAAGATATTCCAAACCAGTAGTAACAGTACCTGTAATGGATAAAGAAGTCAATGTTGGTCTCTGGCGGAGAGCAAGATCAACGCCTGCGACGGTTAATTGTTCACATCTAAGCAAGATGACATCTTGGAGAAACTTGCAGTTCTTGAACAAGTGAGAAAGCAAAGTGCCGTTGAGGTAGCCATGATAAGAGAGATTAACCTTGCGGAGTTTGATGAGTGCTAATGAAAGAGCCTCTAGTCCAGTGGAGAAGGTAGCATGTGTGTGATTAATGATTTTAGAGGGGTAAGCGAGGTCGAGTTCTTCTAGCAAAGGAAAACAATCAGCAATGAGATGGAGATCAGTGCTATTAAGAGAATTAAGGTTGGAACAAATAAGTGAGGTCAAAGTTGTAATGTTCTGAGAGAAAGCTCGCAAACCATTAGCAGGAAGGATGGGTTGGTTGGAAAGATTGAGCGATGTGAGTTTGAACATTGGGAAGCTAGAGATTTGAGTAAGAAGTGCATCGAGGTCACCATAATAGTACGAGAGGTCGAGGGAGGTGAGTTTGGTGAACCTTTGTAATAGGCCAGGGAGGACAGGTAGGGTTGGATACAAGATAGTTAGACAGAATTTGTGACGGTTGGTGACGGAGAGGAAGTGTTTTGAGGCGACAGATAGAGACTTCAAATAGCGGTGGTCATCATCGTCGTTATTTTTCAGCAATCTGAACACACGTTCCCATATATCATCTGGTAAATCTAAATCTGAAGAAGAAGAATTCAATTTGAAAGAGTTTGTTCTCTGCCTTTTCATTGGTGGTGGTGCCATCGACGACGGTCTGGGTGGATGAGAAGTAGATTGATTTCAGGGAGCGATTAGGTTAAGTAGTTCATTTTTTTCTCTTTGACTTGTGGAACAAGAAAAAGATAGACTCGGTTTTTAATTTTTGAAAGAAATACATGATTTTTATTTTTTGAGTGAAAGAAATACACGAATGTTTTTTTTTTTTTTACAAACAATTAGGTTTAGTTAAAAAGTAGGATAATTTTTTTTCTCAAATATATCTCATTTAACTAAGTCACGTTATTCTTAAAAAAAATAAAATAAAATTACGTTATAACTTTGACCTTTTTTTAAGGAAACTTTGACTTATAAATGTGTATGTTAATGTTTATTTTTTTAGGGCGTTTGATTTGCTAAAAAATGAAGGATAGGACATAACAATTTTAGTTGTCCAGTATTTGATTTGTAAAACTGTTTGAGGTACAGGACAAACTGGAGGCAAGGGACAAGACAAAAACTCATATTTTTGTCCATCACCAAACCACAACACAACTTTTTGTCCCACGTACAAGTTGTCTAAAATACCAAAATAACATTTTGTCCATAAAAAATTGTATAAAACAAAAAATTACTCAATGTCATAAAAAATTTGTCCTATGTTGTTCTGTCTTGTGTTGTACTGTTCTGTCCAGTACTTGCTGTTTTGCAAACCAAACACACCCTTAGAATATATGCGAGTATAGTTTTAAAAATCGGACTAGTGATCGATTCGGTAAAGGTATAAAGCCATTGGACCACTAGTCAAATGGCATGATTGAACCGAATCGTTCGGTTATTTGATCTGATCAATATAAAAAAATTGTGTTGAATTAGACTAAACTGAATGCCTTTGAACTCGAATATATATATATATATATATATATATATATATATATATATATATATATATATATATATATATATATATATTACACACACTTAATATAAGCACATTTTTATACATAAGCATCTTGATAGTTCTCCCTTGAATTTAGCTGCATATATTTTTTTTATGAGATATAATACATGTTCAAATAAATATTAAAAAAATATTTCACTTCCGATGTACAAGTACAACCCACAAAAAAAGAAACAAAGTGTGTTAAAAAATAGTTGTAATCAAGTAATATTATAAAATTATTTTGTATCGTATAGCCATTTTTTACCGATTGATTCTTTTGAAGCCTGTCTTTTCCAGTCTATTTTCTTTCCTTCTTCAAAGCTCTCACAAGTATCATTTCCTCTATCGAATCTTTATTTAACTTTTTTTTTATTTCCGGGGGGGGGGATTTCTTGGATAAGTTGGAACACTATTTTTCTAATAAGGAGAAAGGGGGTTTGGAGGTTAGGCGGTTGAAGGAATTTAATATGGTCCTGTTGGGAAAATGGTGTTGGTGGTTGAAGGAAGAGCGTGGTAGTTTTTTATCAGCCAAAGTAGGAGGTGATGACCGCAGGTTGCGTTTTGATGGAGAGTGTAATTTAACAAAATATTAGTAATTGTTCGATTTAGGTAAGTGTATCATATCATTTACCAAGTAATAAAATGATAAGTAGAGTATCATATTCACATGAATTGTTGTTCCAACTAGGCAATTTGCATTACTTATTTGGAAACTACAAACAATAAAATAAAAGATAAAGGAGGTTTTGCAATTTAGTTTGTTTGTAGCAGAACAAGAGTTTATGAGTTAACCTGTTTTGATTGTAGAATGTTAGCGGCGGTTATGATTCTTCAAATCTCCTCTCATTTGTTTGAATTAATTAATTAATTAATGATCAAGCATTATTCGGATATTGATTTTACGTCTTCTATATAAGTGATAATTTCGTGGGGTTTTATTTCCTACCAGCTGTTGGATTGCACCTATTAATAACACATATTTGTACGTGTGAGGCCTTACTCTCAGATGTTAATGAATTCATGGACCTTATGTGCTTTCTGGTTAGTTTTCTCCTACAGTCCATGTATTTTTGAGGTCCTGCATTTGTGTACCTTAGCTTTTGCTATTATTTCTCAGCAGCCTTGTCTTGTTTTTTGGTGGTAGCAGGTTTTTACTTAGTTGTTTTGATTAGTTTTGATGTCTTTTCATTGTTGAATGTATTCTTGGTGGTCTCTTGTTGCTTTGTAATTTAAAGTAGTTCCTAACTATTTCCCAATTCCGAGTTCGCCTTGTGTCCATGATTGCAAATTTGTATGGTACATTGAATTGAAGATAGCCATTATATTTCTATTAACTTGTGATTTAATTTGAATGCTTTATTTTCTAACAAATACTTTGTAGGGTACATTTGAATGTCTTATGTGGTATAGTAAATGCTTCCATCCATTTGGTTACATAATTAACCACAACCAAAATATGAAAGTCAATTCCTCGAGAGTCAAACACTTCTTTAAGAATGTTTTGGAAAGTCAATTCATTCTTCTTGGATATGTTACCTAATCTTTAAGAATTATCACAAATGTTGGACATGATTGCAAATAAAATTCTAATGCAAATACTATATATAAAGAAATTCCTTTCCTGTGGTAGCATAATTAATTTATGATTCATTTAAAACCTTTCTTGCAAAGTGAGTGACTTGAAATTTTTTATTCTTTCTTTGACTTAATACAATACCAACATCATAAACACTAGCATCACATATTAGTTCAAAATTGTATTTCCAATCATAAGAAGTTATTATTGGTGCAATTAAAAGAAGACCTGAGAAACCATCCATGGGCCGCTGACATGTTTGGTTTGATTCAACATTTAGAACATTATCTCAGAAAATTTGAACCAATCCGGTGAAGAATAAACTAGTTTAATCTGGCTCTATTAGATTAACATTTTTAAATATAAAAACTTACATTGTTGATGGTTTGCCTCTGTGTGGTAGAAGGTTCACTTGGTTTCGTGGTGATGGGTTTTCTCTGACCCGATTCGATAGATTTTTTATGTCAAAAGACTTGTGTTTGCAGTGGCAGAATTGTCTTCAGGTAGCCTTGCTTCGATGGTTCCGATCACTATTTGATTTTGTAAACTGTTTCGTATGCTGAAAATTGTTTCATATGCTGAAAAGTTGGTCAGCTTTTCAAGGGTATAAATAATATGTGTCTGAACAATAGCGATTTGATGTTGTTTCTGGTTGGGGTGCTTATTTCCTAAGGAAAAGCTTAAGTTTATTAAAGGAATATTGAAAATTTGGCGCCAAAATCATGCTAGTAACATTAAAAGATGGATTAAAGGGGAGTGATAGCTTTGATCAAGACGAGGCATTGTTACATACCGAACTCGTGATTTACGATGTTAAATTGAAGGGATTACATTATTATCTAGTAACAATAAGATTAGAAAAATTGTTGCTATCCATTAATAATAGAAAAGTAGTTTAAAGTCGTTTGTTTTGCTTAAAATTTTCTTGCAAGTTTGGAGTTGGTGCATCACTTTTCTAATGAAAAAATTAAGAACAGTGTGAAATTATGATAGTTACAAAAGTTCTCTCATCTCTTGAACTTTCATCAAATTTGAAAAATAATTTTGGAAAGCACAAGCAATTAAACTCTCAAACATAACATCTATAATCTCATTAATTATTTCCTTTCATGCAATACCCAAATATATAGTATTATCTCTATAATATATCAAACAAAAAATAGAGCTATAGTATAAGTACTAGTGATATTAAAACTTAAAACACGCATACACGTACATCTTCTATAATAACTCAAAATTATTATAGACTTCAAAACATGACTAAGCATTTATATTTATACATGTCTATATAATATATATGGAAGCATATATTACACTAAGATAATTAAACAGTGGGTTAATTATTTATTTATAGTAATTATATTATCCATACCAACTTCCAACTATATCAAGATTCATTTTTTGAACGTGTTCATTCAATTTGGTATGAGCTTGAAAGGAGGCTTAGAAAAAGTTGGCGATGGATCATATCGTCCATAATCTTTTGTATTAGCCCTAAGAAGCCTCTCATGGATGCTTCTTACTTCTTCCTCATTCATTGCCATCTTTGTTGTTACCTATATCAAAATAATAAAGCAATCATGAATACATAAATAAGTGCTTGAAAATAAACGTAAAAAATTGGAAACCATGCTCTTTAGCCTTTGTTTACAAGTTGAGTTTTAGATGGGAAAATTTACTTTCTTTTTTTAAATTAAGGAGATTATAAAATATTTTTAAAAATAGAAAGAAAGTACTGTAATAACTTAAATGTGGTAATTAAGTTCATGCATTTTGCACCCTTGATTGTTAGGTACAAGGCTCAAAACATGACACAGAGAGAGACGTAAAGATCTAACATATAATTGATGTTGTTCAAGAAACCAAATTTTAAGAATTCTTTTTTTGAAATAATAAATAAATAAAAAGCAAATTAATACATGCAAATGAAGTGAATTTCCTACCTCATGAACTGCATTCACATCTTCATTTGAAATTCTGATGAAATTTGATGCTCGACCTGCATATGTATTAAGCACACACTAGGTAACTTTTTCTTTCATCTAACATTTTCATAGCTTATATACTTTATCTCTAATACACATAATTGAACAACATGAAAAATTTAATTTCAAAGATTAAAAGTTATCAAGTTGATCACATGCTTCCCACTTCAGAAGATCATGGAATCAAATCTAAATTAATATTATTACCATATATAATTACACTCTTAAACAAAGCTAAACAATATCAATAACTTTTATTAGTGTTATAATAAACTTAATTTAATATATATGAAACACTATAAGAACATATATCTGACACAATAAGATAAAAGGCTGCAAAAAAACCTTAAAAAAAAAAAACTAACCTGCAAAAGAAGTTGTCAAAAGTGAACCAGAAATGAGGAGGAAGAGAAGTGTGAATTTCTTGAGAAACATGAAATCCATGTTGAGTAGTGCTAGTTGGTATTTTTCTACATGTACTTTCACAAAACTAATGTTTCCTATGTATATTGCAATGAGAAATAAATTCCCCAAGTAGGAAGATTTGTTGACAACAAAACTGAAGTTGACAGTTTTCTTAATTTTGTAATAATAAGAAAGCATAATATTATTCAAATGGAAAAAAGGTATATGTAGACCACTTTGCTTTTGTTGGGGCACTAAAGTCTAATAAGTTAGTGGAATGTAACATAAATTAATTAGGATAATATTTGAAATTAAAGGTTAGTGGAAATTATTGTTTGCACCCTAATAAGCTTTACAAATAATTAACTAATCAAAGTTATGTAGTGTACCAAACTTTTATTTGTGACAACAATTTTTCTGTTTGCTTATCTAAAAAAACAATTTTTTTTCTTCTGTTTTTGGACTAAATAGCTTTAAAAGCAACTTGCATGAAGCTATTAATTTTACATATCTCCCATCCTTTTGATAAAACCCTAGTAGAAAAATTCAACAATTAAGACACAATGTTTAGACCTACATGCTTTCTTAAAACGTTTACTGTCCATTTTAATCTTTTTTAATTATAATCAAATCTTAATTTGTTAGTATTTATTTTTTTGTGAATAACAAATGTTCGTTTGTTAATCGTTATATTAGTATTTTTCTTCCTTGTCACAATTTAAATCATGAATCTTTAATCTCTTAATTCAATTAAAATCTTTGTTAGTGGTTAAAGTTTGATTCTTAAGCGGATCCCTCTAATATGGGTCGTAAAAACTGTCTTGTAGATGAGCCCTTGTTAACTTTAATTGAAGTAGTGGGTTTTGTTAAAGAATAAAAAGGAAAAACATGTTATAATTTACATGCAATATAGTAGCTAGGTTAGAAAATATATGGAGTAGTGGATTGACATGAAGCAGGCACGGAGCTTGAAATTTAACATCAGGGATACAAAGGTCCAACGAGTATAATTTGATTAAAAAATAATTGTTTAAATACAAAATATGTATAACAAATTTAACACGATCCCCTGAAGAGAAAAAAACAAAACAAATTAAACACTATATAAACTAATATCTTTCTTGTTTGTAAAAGAAATTTATAATTGCAGTATGTATAAGAGTTATAGTCTGCAAGTATAGGTAACATACAGGTGATAACTAATTACTACTGGAAGACACTTGTTCAAAAAACTAACAAAAATGAGAGAGAGGGCGAGACATAAATTATATTTCTGATCACCTACTTTGTTTTTTTTTGTCAGATAGCTTAGTGGCTAGAATTTACCTTATAAGGTGAATAAGTGGGGTGTCCGGGGTTCGAACCCCGACCATAACATATAATAATGCACTGTCTTACCAACTGAGCTATGCTCACGGGACAACTTGAGTTTATGTTTTAAATTATCTCTTATTTTACAAAGTTATATCGTTGTGGCTCTTCTCAAAATGTGTTGTGGAGAGGATTATATATTGGTATAATTTACGAATAATGGGACAATTGAAAACAAAAGAACAAGACAATCGTATTAGCCTAGTGGTTAGAATTCACATTTTTTAAGATGAATAAGTGGGATGTCCGAGGTTCGAACTCCGGCCCCTGCATATAACAATGCATGTCCCTGCCAACTGAACTATGCTCACAGGGACGCCGACATTTTATTTTTAACATGCGTAAATGAGTAAAACATTTAAGAAATGAAATATAAAAGTAATAATCTTGTTTTCTAAAATTGGTGGGTTAATCCATTCACTTGTCTTCAATGTATTGATATATAGACTTGTTGTAATAGGTTTTGAGTATCCTTGTACTCTCTTTAACTAAAATTTTGGTTATAAAAAGAAAAAACTTTATAAGAAAAAAAGAACAGCGAAAACAAACTATAAACAAGAAACAAATTTTAAAAACAAATTTTAAAACAAGAAACAAGTATTTTTTTATTTTTTTTGTAGAAACAAGTAATTTAAAAACAAGTCAAAAATGATAATCAAACAAAATGTTCTTTTTCTTTAGGGGAAATAAAATGTTCTTTTGAAAGTAAGTTGAGGAAGAGGAAAAAATATAAATTTTTATCAAAAGGAAGAGCAATTTTTTTTTTACTAAAATATTACATTTTTTATTTGAAAAAGTGGAAGGGGGTGAGAAAATGATATTGGTGTGATTATTTCAATTAGTTTTTAATTTATTTTTTTATAATAGAAACTGATTAGTTCAATTAGTTGCAAGTAGCAGATGATTGACATGATATTAATCATAATCTTTATCATAATGTATTTGGCATTATGAATTTGATCTCATCCATAAGGCTAAGTTTACTAGCTGAAATGGAAAGTAAGAAAGCATGCTCAGGAATTAAAGGAAGATAGGTCTAAAGGTTATGTTACACAAAGTGATATTAGGTTGGCATTAAAATAATACTTATGCTTTGTAAGTGCTTCCAATTATCCCTAACGACAAAGAGGATGCACCAATTAACAATGAAAGGACATTTGTGGAGAATAAAGATGAGCACTTAAGATTTTAAATATTCTTATCTTTTTTACTTCTTTTAGTTTTAGAATGTTTGTGAGTTCCCTTAAGTCAAGCATTATCTTTAATTTGAAGATTCCTCCATCTCTCTTGAAGAATAGGATTGGTCAACTTGCAAGGACTAATTGGTAGAACACACATCATCTTTTCAAATTTTGGACAAGAACTGTGATGGAGCCTCTAAGATTGTATTTCACTAATTGCACACCTAGTAATTAATAATTGACTAAGTGTGTGTTTGATCGATTAAAAGGTAAGTGCTTGATAAAATAACACAGCATAAACTTTTAAAGTATTGAATAATGGTTTGTCTTGTACGATGTTTGAAGGACAAAAAATTATTTTGGTATTTTAGCAACTTATTTAAGACAAAAAGTTGCGTTGTGATTTAGTAAAAGACAAAAAAATTATTCTTTGTCGAGTCTCTTGCCCTAAAATTTATTCAATCCTATAAATATTTTACAATCAAACACAGTACATTTGGAGTTGTGCTATGTCCAGGAATTGTGCAAATTATAGTGACGTGCAAGAAAATCAAGACTCTCAACCAAACATATGATTAGAGTTAGATACTCATTACTCTTGTCCCCGTGAGCATAGTTCAGTTGGCAGGGACAATGCATTGTTATATGCAGGGGCCGGGGTTCGAAGTCCGGACACCCCACTTATTCACATTATAAGGTGAATTTTAGCCACTAAACTACCTGAAAAAAAAAAAAAAAAGATACTCACTACTCGAGTATACAAAATTTTATTTCTACCTTCCTTTTAGTATTTTCTAGCATCATATAATCGCATCCTCACTACTTGGTATCATAAGATGGAATATGATTAAATACATTGTAATATATTTTAACAGACATTCTATACTGATTAAACCCTCCATTATCTTATTGTATGAATAAATTTCTCCCTCCATTATTCTTTTCAAGATGAGTAAATACTTTCATTCAAATTTTATAGTTATTATTGTGGGAAACTACTTTTGGGCATATACTTTGATATTACACGATCCATTTCCTTTTTTTTTTTTTTGAAGGAAAGAAAATAACACGATCCATTTCCTTAAATTTTGGTAAAACATTTTAAATAGATCAAATTAATTTTATAACAACTAAAGTTATAAGTAAAAATATTTACTATTTTTTTTTTATACAAAATAATATTATCTAAAATTTAACAAAAATGATAACAGTAAAAGACAAACTAAATAGCCTATAATACATAATTTTCATATATTAAACATTAGAGTGTATTTGGACGAGTTAATTAGAAAATTTTGATGAATTTAGAATTCTAGGCAATATAAAAGATTCATTAAATTGCCTTCATTTCTAAATCTTATTGTTTGGATAGATTAATAAAAAAATTAGTTGTCATCATTTTAGGACCAAATTTGAAAATTGACTTTAGGGGTCAATTTGTAAATTTCAAAAAAATTAAGCGGTCAATTTATAAATTTTGAGGGGTAAATTTGTAATTTCCAAAAAATAGGGGTCAATTTATAATTTTTGAAAATCTATCATTGATCACCATGTTAATTTTTTTCTTAAAAGTTTTTATATTGATGTTAACAACTTATCTGTGTTTGGAGAATATGATAATTTAGAAATGAATACAGCAGAATTAACTTTATTTAGATGATAAAACTGAATTACATTAAATTATTAAAATGGAACAAAAAATTGTACTATTCTAATTGAATTCTAGATGGTTAAAAAGTGTCTTTTTGTCTAAAAAAAATTGATTAGCATGCTTCCACTAAACCAAATGTGTGTAAATTGACATAATCATGTAACAGCCAATATAGCCATTCAATAGTATAACCTGACCTAATTTCCAATTTAACTGGTTGAATTAACCAAACAAATAGTATAATATAAAATTATTATCTTGAAGATTAAAATGAAACATAGCCTCGAAGCATTATCCAGCTGATAGGGACAATATATTCAAATATGTATGAGTCGTGGTTCGAGCCCCAAATTCTTACGTATTCACCTTAAAGGTGAACTCAAGCCACTAGGCTACTTGACCCAAAAAAATTGAAATATAGCCTTACACACAACAAAAGCAATAAATCAATAATGAAAATCTGCCAATCCACAAAGAATGTCCATCCATCTACATATCCTCTGGACAATGAAATAGGAATTTAGGATGGACACTTGATTTGTAATAACACAAGTCATTAATTGCAGAAAGAATGGACTATGGTGTCCAATTCACAAGTCAAAGTGAAAGTATATATCATGCCAATTAAAAGTAACAGCTTTTTTTTTTTTCTTCAGTTTTTTTCTTTACAATAGAAGAAATAAGGTTCAAATTTCATTCAGAGCCAAGAGGCCACAAGAACATGATTAACTCAATAAACAGACATACTGAGCAAGCTGAACAAGATGACTATGATGCGGAACCAGCTTCCACCTGCTTCTCATTTTCTTGGCGTAGACTGTTTTCTCTCCTAAAAGCATCCTTAGCACCCTAAGAAGAAAAGTGAAGCATTCTTAGATAGATATCAACAAAATGCAACAGGTCTAAATTTTTGCTTCATGTTAAAGTGCAACCACATGATACAAAAGGATGCACGGCGCAATTAACTACTGAGTTCAACAAAACACTTACTTGAAAGATCGTTCCTAACTGTTTCAATGCTTTGGCCCGAGACACCAGAACATCTTTGGACACACTTGGATCTTTAAGAACCTGAGAAAAATAACAAGAGTATTTTCTTAAAACATTTGAATTCTGACTAATTAATATTCTAATATTTAAATTATGCTTCGGTTCACCGTTAGCTTCCTGAGAGAAAAGAAAGGAGCATTGATCCAAGTTGTTTGTAGAATAAATACTTGAATTATGGCATGAACCATGAATTCAAGGTTTAAAAAAATGGAGAAATCCATGTTTTTGAATCAAGGCAAAATGAAATTTTTCAAGTAGGCTATACGAGGAAGGTAGAAGGAATATATCATTTATATGATATCAGTCAAGAATCTAATATTTAAGCTATGGATAGAAAATACTGCAACTTACTGCTTGACAAACACGTGACAAAGTTGATTCAATATCAATGACATTAATCTTCCATAAGGAATTAATCATGGCATCCTTCTTATCTTCAAGAGCTTTCATTATGTTTTCTTCTTTATTTTCTCCTTGATTTAGCTTCTTGAGCTCTTCTTGTATTTGAATTAGAGACACAGCTCCTACAGAAGCAGTTAAGTTCTATTAGAACCTACCAAACCAACTCTGGGAAAACATTTCAACTTGATTAATTACTATAGTCTGCTACGTACCTGAAGCTGCCGTCACTTGTGACTTTATACGGTGTCCTTTGTCTCGAACCCACTCTGCCAAGAAGGGGACGTTCATAAACCGAATATCCTTTCCAAGCTCTTTTGCTGCTTTTCGTGTGTAGATATAACCGATTGTATGTAGCATGGCCTCTCCAAAAGCTGAAAATAATGTAAGATGTTAACAAAATTCAAGGCGTAGAAAAGGACCACGAGTGAACAAACAATTTTCCTAAGGTTGTTTTAAGAGAGTAATATAACTGTTGAGAGGAAGAGAATTACATATCTACTGGTTACATACACTAGTCTGCTTGGGAGGGGGGATTTGGGAGGGTTTTGGAGGGCTAGGTCTATATTTTAATATATATTTGAGATTTTGAACATTTGAAAGAATGCATGATATATGATCATATACCAATGAGGATGCTAATTCTTACGAAACAATAACCAACGAAAGCGAGAATCTCTTCAAACAGTAAATAAGGGAACCGCTAAGCGCTAACCATATATGAAGGGTTGTAACCAAAGAGCATAAACAATTAATAAGAAGACACATATTATTCTTCGCTTTCGTCTTCCATTTTCTTCGTAAAGTTTAGCATTTTCCTATAACAATTCAATCATACTTCATTCATTTTTAGAAACATTTTATAGCTTATTTAGAAATAGAAAAGGAAAATAAAGCTCTCTCCTTTCCCTCCAAAATTCACCTCCCAACCTGAGCCTAAATGTAATAACTACAAGAATCTCAAAATATTGTAATTACTGTGATTAGAATATATTATCTTCCTAATAACATTATTTACATATTTCAAACATTCGCCCTCAAACTAGAGCATAAACGTAATACATATTGGGCTTTCCACTTTATTAGAGGTCCTCGGTTCCAATTTCTAAATATGATTGGAATTAGGGACTATCGTGATATGAATTGGGAATAAGATGCAACACCACATACAAATGCCATTTGCACAAAATCTTCAAATTAGAACTGTTTGAACAATTGTCTTGGCCAAATAAGTACACAAGTGATTGAGGCCATATCATGAGACTATGTTTTGGCACTCTATTGTGACCGCTAACTCCTTGTTACTATTTTCAAGATATTGATTACTAATGAAAACAGAACACCCAAAAACAGACCTTCTATATAATTGGTCTGCACCGATGAGATTAGATCAAAATTTAATAATAATTTCAAAGTTAATACATTGACATGTATGGTTATGTTGTCCACGAGTTATGGTTTTGTGGTTGAGTTCAGTAATCCAAGAGTACATAACAATCACTCAACATTGGGTTTCATGATCCATTATTGGCACAAATGAGGTAGAACAACTACTACAATCTCTTCCCAACACAATAAGAATCGTAATAATCCAACTACTGATAGACAGAACAGGACTTTAACAGACTAAACTTTATCACATTAAAAGTTGTACATTTTCCTTCAGTAGGACTCAAAATATGTCATTCAAATAACATATTAAAGCATTCTGCTAGAATTTAAAGTAGGGAAATGTTAACTAGTGCCCCCGGGGCACTAGTTAAGGACCTTAAATAGTAATTTTTTATAAAAGTTTGTGTGATCAGTGCATTGGAAATTGAAAACTTTTAAATTTTGAAAGAATCATTACTTTATTTAGCATGCTTAAAGAGTGCCCCGGAGGCACTAGTTAACAAGAACCTTTAAAGTATACATGATTAAGTTTGAGTTCTGCTTTCTTTGAAAATTTCCATTTATTATCAGCACATAGAAAATAAATGTTGCATCATAACAAAGTTCAGGTAAACAAAACTTGCATCAACATCAATAAACAAATGATGTATTTCAGCCCTTGTGTATTGAAACCTCCAATAGCGCCCAAAAAGGTCTTACTTAATGGCCAATTAAAACACACGGGTTGGGAATTCAGCAGACAATAAATTGATATTCTTGATAATGAAAATTTCAGTTGTTGAATCTTCAAAATTTCAGTTCTTGATAATGTTGTCCATAATTCAATAATACAATAATAGAATTGCATAATAAACGGAAGTGATTTACCAGCTTTTGAAAGATTACGTGCTTCAGAATTTGCCCATGTTGTAAATTCTTCTTCTCGACCATCAACAAATGGTTGCAGACGGTCTATCAAAACCGATTTCAGCTTCTCTTCTCTTTCCTTCTGCCATACCTACAGATAAAACAGTAGGAAACAGCTTTAGATACCAAAGTAGGAAACATTAAAGTGGACCACGAAAAACAGCATTACAGCATTAGGTTAAAAAAGAATACTTTCATCTTTTCTTGAATTTTCTGCATACGAACTTGAGGCTCCAGGGAATCTTCCTCAACTTCTATAGATGCTAAAGAAGCAAGTGCAAGTTTTCCAATATATTCTTCGAAAAATTCACTTCCAAAAAGCATTCCAAATACAGTTGTAGGGTCCATCATGGCATCTCTGAAAAGAAAAAGAAAAAAAAAGGTGTATTTAACCGGTGTTCACAATTAATAAACCTACTTAGACATTCTCATACATGCTGTTAGACAGTTATACCAGAAAGTAATAAATAGTTTCTTTATTGCAAGCATATAATTATGGAAAATACAATTGGTAACACCAGAGGAATTTGAATCTTGACTCTACCACTTCCTTTCAAAAAAAACAAAAGGCAGACCAGTGAACTTAAGCTACCGCATCTGCAGGGTCCAGGAAGTGGTCCCACCAATTTAGTGTATTGTACGCAGTCTCACCCTGTTTTTTACACAAGAGACTGTTTCCAAGACTTGAACCCATGACCTTTCAATCACGTGACAACAACATTACCGTTGCGCCAAGGCTCCCCCTTTTCTACTTCATTTCAAAATGTCCATTAAAATGAACCCCTCTAACTCCTACTGCTATGATGCAAATAGTAACCAAAAACTGACAATTTACCAACTAAAGCATGTGCATTTTACACAAGGTGAAAACAAGTGAAAGCTGTTGGTAGGGTCTGCCATGTGACCAACAACTCTGCTTCACCCTTGTCATTATCACATAAATCTAGTATATCTTGTGGCTAGGTCTGTAGTTCCAAATTTTTGGATAAGTCATCTGGTAGGGACTGGGGTTGTGATGCACCAAAACAGCCTTCTCCAGAGGCAGACATGAAAAACTGGATGCACTCTACTGTGGGTTAGCAGAAGTAATCTATATAGGACTGACCCTCAATGCACTCTACAGAGTAAAATCTTCTAAGGGCCATAAAACCCTGGCGCCAACTTCTCATTCTTCTGACCTCGGTCTATATAGCAACGTTTTTAAGGAAATCTAATCATGTACCTGGATTTCCACCTCTCTTCCCTTCTTGCGAGCCTACGTCTTCACGCGCTCTCAGCCCTTCACAAATTCTACTTTAATTAACACAGCATGTTGTCCTTTTTGCTAATTAATTCCTAAACTTCAGAAGTAAAACTACTCCCTTTAAACCATAAATTGCCTGAAAAAGAGGTCATTTTGGTTGAGCTGTTTATAGTTGGTATTGAACCAAAATTGAGTGCAACTCGTCTAGAGAGGCCACTTTATAGGATGGTCCCCAAAAGACATTCGAGAGATGTCTCAACCTATTCACCGTCTCTATTTGATACCTCTACTTGGTATCTGGTTGAGAATGGTAAGTTGTACTAAATTTTAGTTGGCTCCCGTTTGCGAGCTTTGACAATAATTGACTAAGGAAAATTTGGTCTCTATCAATATCAGTACCCATCTCCTTCAGAAGGTCAAGGACATAATTCCTTTGGGAGATAAAGCTAGCTTGTTTGGAGTAAACAACCTCTATCCCAAGGAAATATTTCAGCTTTCCCAAGTTCTTTATCTTCAACTAGGATGCTTACTTTTCTCTTAGACCCTGCTTTTCAATTTCTTTGTTCCCTACAATGATTATATCATCTACATATACTAGTGTGAGCTTTACATTTTGAGAATGTGTTATAAAGAGAGTATGTGCGCATTCTTAACATTGAACTAGTATAACTCTCAGCCAAAATGTTGTTGCTAAAGAGAGCATAATACTAATTGTACTGAGCAATCATACTCTGCTGCTAATTGAGAGCCATATTGACATTGATTTTCTATATGACCAAAGTATTCATTATAAGGGGTTTTGGCAATCCCACTCGTCGAGCTAGTGAGACCATATTAACATAATAAAATAAATATGCTAACTAACACAATTATCATCAAATTCATAAACAAAATCTATCCTGCACCATGTCCTCTTGCATGTCATATTTTTTTCCGATGCAATACAAAATGGGGTAATTCATTCTCTCGACATATAAATTGAAATTTAGTAAGATTACTTGGTATGATTAGTATTTGGCCTCTACTGAAAGTTTGATAGCTCATAGCTCTACATAATGGAAAGTATTCACAAGTCTGGCATAGCAAGGTCAAATTATAGTTTTTCCTATCGCAAACAGCTGAACAACTTTCTCTGTATGTTGTTAGCAGCCAACACTCGGGTGGGATTTAGTCCCACATCGGATAGATAGGTTTCTTGAGAAGAGTTTATAAAGAGGAGGCACTCCTCACCGAACAAGCCGGTTTTGTAAGGATGAGTTAGGTCTCGTTATATATGTATATATGATTTTAAGGTGAATTGCTTTTTTAAAATTTCTCCGCAAAATCATGATTACAACAAAAGCTGAGCTAGCTCAAATGCACACTATTATCTTCATGAAGTTTCCCCAAAATTTGGTTAGTTATACTTCCTAACTTCCAACAACAAAAAACAAATATTTTTATGAGGTTGGAAACCACTTGTGTTGAAACAAACACTATGTTAGGAACTTTCTTGTACTGGACCATGTGGTGAGTGTAACCACCTGCTGTAAAAGGGAGTGAAAGTCTGACAGACCGAGAGAAAGAAGGAAGAGAAAAACGATACATTAGGATTGAATGTTGTTTTAGGCAACAAAGAAGCAGGCCCTTCCAAAGTACCCTGCATTTTACACGCCAACAGAGAAGCAGGCCATTTTCTGGACTCACATCACGCTGATATCAGGTCTGAGAATTTATATTGGGCCTAAGTCAACCTTACAAAACTAGCTTGTAAGGCGAGGACGACTCATGCTTTAAAAGTGCTACATAGGCCAAATCTCTAGACAATGCGAACTAAACCCACCCCTAACACCCAACACAATCAGGAAAGGAACATACAGAGAGTGTATTCGTGAATATTGCATATTTTTGGTTCCAGCTTTGATCTGTCTAATAATTAAATTGAATATAATAAAGATAAAAGAGAAAAACGATGAAAGACATTAAACAGCTAGATAAGGTTCACCATTTTATGGAGCTTCATTGCTTGCAATCTATTATTAGTTAATTACTTTTCAGTCATGTAAGGTTCTATAAACTTACTGTGACACGCCTGCCTTTCCATTTTTGTCATATGCTTCACGCTTCTCAGGATCGCTTAAAACCTGGTAGGCCTCACCAAGCAGCTGGTATAGATACCAAACTTAGAAAAGTATATTGAAAAAAAAATAATCAAACCGAATACATAGAGACCCCAAAGGTATAGATAGATATCCCTACATTTAACACTGTTTCTGAACATATAAACATAAGAAAGATGTAAATAATTATGTTAATAAAATCTAGTAATATTGGCTAGTATTATGAACTCAAAACATGGACTCTTGGTACATACCTGAAAATTTTCTGCAGCCTTGGGATCCCCAGGATTTTTATCAGGGTGAACAATTCTTGCCTGTAAAATGGAAGAAGGTTAGAACTTAGAAGGGAGGAAATAAGACAAAACAAAAAAATAATGTTAAGACACTAGCAAAAATGTACTCTTCTAAATTAAAGAGAGCCAGACCTCTTGCAGATCTATTACAGGTATTCTTTTAAAATTTATATCAAATATTTAGAAAAAGAAAAATAAGAAGTGTAATCTTCTAAATACTGGGTGAATAGAAGTCAGTCGATTTCGCCCTTGAAACTAACGAAATTCTACAGTGATCACTAGGAAACTAAAAATTCTTGATCACATTAGTTCATCCAAGATAAGTTCAGAGACTAAATTTCCCATTGCAAAATAAAAACTAGTGTAAATGAAGATTTTCAATTTTAGGAATCATTTCAGAATGTTGTTATTTTCAAGGGCCAAATTGTATGACACATACAATTTTAACGACTGAATTGGCCATTCATCTATTCACATCCAATCTAAAAGTAAGTAGAAGAAAACTCTCATTTCCTTAACCTAAACTTACAATTCACCCAAACCCCAGCTCACCAGCAAAAAATAATCACATATTCACATGATTAAAGGGAGAAACTAATGAAAACAGACAGATTAACTCAGTAGACTAGATCAATAATTATGGCCAGCCCTGCATTGCGTCACCAGTTAAGCATTGTCTGGAGGTGAGCAAACTTTCAGTTACAGGCATGACTAGATCATTAGGCAACTTCAAGAGTCCATTTTTTAAGGGCTTATTGAATTCAAAACTTGATAAATAATTCAAATAGGGGCAGCATAGTATCTTAAAAGAACCAAAGCAGCTGAGTTATATGATATGAATTGTGTAGTAATAGCAATATCAGAATGAGTACAAATTTAGATAACAAATTGAAGCCATATTTTACAAAAGTACCCTGATTGCTTATAAAATATAAACATACTATATAATCAAATAGAAATGTTATTGATGAGTGTTAGGAACACTCACTCAAACATTCACTCTCTTATTCGGTGAAATTAATGTAGGTCCCAAACTTTGGAAACGGATCCCACATAAACTGGCGAGACCCACACGAATTTCATCCATATGAAAAAGTGGATGTTAAACAGTGTCCCTAGAATTCATGTGGTGGGGACCCACATAAACTTCACCCAATAAAAAAGTGGATGTCAAAGTGAGTGTTGAAAAGATAGCTTTTCTAACAATTCATTAACCAAGTATACCCATTTAAAAGGTTATCCAAATCTAACACTATAACTTATCAGATAACCAAATATTCACATCTTCAAATCTCAATTTATGACAAAATTAAAGGGTAATCAATCATTAATTATTAATTACCTTAACATAATAAGCCTTTTTGATATCTGCAGCAGAAGCATCAACACTAACACCTAATGTATCATAGTAAGCAGTTTCCTTCACCATTTTTTGTGATATCAAATCACAATTCCAACCTCTAAAATTATGCAAAAAATTAAAAAAAAAAGTAATTAGGAGCATGATATATATGAAAGAAAGTGAAAAAGATGATGAAGGAGTATACTAACCAAGATTTTCGAAGCAACCCAGAAAGTAAAAATGAAAAAAATTTCCAACTTGAAGAAATTGAGAGGAAGATTGATTCGAAATGAACCAGATTTCTTGTGGATCCGTATGACAAAAACGCTGTCTGAACTTAAGGATGAGACACGTGCTAAAATGCTCTTTGTCTGACATTTATTTATTTTTCTTATATTTATGATTGGAAGGAGTATATTATTGTATTTTTTTCCTTGAAGACTTACTCCTAAGATTCTTTTTTTGAGGTAATAGATAATTATTTCATTGAAATTAACAAAAAAAAATTTTTTTAACAATAAAAAATGAAACTTATATTAACAGGTCAATGGCTCTCCCTAGTACAAGGTGTACTAAGGGGACCCAAAAAATGACAGATATACAAAGTCAATCAAGAATTAGCCAAGATCCAAACAATCCAAGGGTCTTGACCACCACAAATCAGAACCAAAAACAAAAACGGCATGGCTAGCTTTTAACCACCACAGAGAATGCCACTTGACCTTATCCAACAACTGATCAATGGAACTACCTACATTATTAAACAGCCTTTGATTACGGTCATTCCATATAATCCACGCACAAAGCAACCAGACAAGCTGCATAAAAGAGCGTCTTGCTCGCAAACCACCTGTTGAATGAGTAAACTGAAGAAAATGGTCGGAAACAATAAAGGGATCAGGTCCAGAAACACCAAGCCACGCCCGAACAAGAGACCACAATGAACCATAAAAATCACAAGAAATGAATAAATGCTGAGAAGTCTCCACAGCTCCGCACCCTAACAAACAACCAGCAGCGGTATCTGAAAGGATTCCACGATGAACCAAATACCTTTCTGAAATTGCCAACGTTAATCAATTTATCCTCTGATCAAATTCTTATGTTAGTCAATGTGATGTTTTGCAAATACTCGCTGAAGTTTTATACTTATGTGCAAAATGTATCTGAACTTGATTTTTTTTTTCTTTCTTATCTTTAAAAGTGAATGCACTATTCCCCGAACTCCATATATTTTTATTAAGGCTTTTGTTAAGGTTTATTTTTGAAGTTTTAGCTGCCTTTGATGTTTTTCCCCTACCTTATTGCAGTTTCAAGAGGTCTTCAGTAGCACTGATGGTCGTATAAAGCTTGTTCATTCCATGGAAGGAATTATGAAGGGAAGCAAACAGGTAATGCTATTTTTGCATGCGTAAATATTTGGAAGAGTTAACTGCAGCTCTTGAGGTGTTGTGTTAATTTAAGTTTAAACTTGTAAAAATATTGAAAGATCGAGATTGTGCGTCTGTACCATTCACACATGTGATTTTTCACTTTCTCTTCCTCTTGCTTCTCTTTTATTAACAATAAGACATTAAGCTATTTCCCTTGCATTTAAGTATATTGACCAAGTCCATCATACAGAGTGATAAGGAGTTAGAATTTGGTGTCAATTATAAGATTCAAGAAAATGGGTGAAACAGAGAAATGCTTTTAAGTGTAACATGTGATTGAAACTTAAATAAAAATATATGGAGTATATCCTCAAAAACTTAGCTAATATTCTCCACAATTAAGTGATAATGTAATCATTTTTAAGGATAAAAAAAAATGGTTTAATTGCACGTTTGGACCCCTATCTTTCCAAAACTTGCGGTTTTGGACCCCTAACTAATTTAAATACAAAACATAGGGGGTTGTTTTGTATTTAAATTAGTTAGGGGTCCATAACCGCAACTTTTGGAAAGATAGGGGTCCAAAAATGCAATTAAGCCAAAAAAAATATATAAATTTTCAAGTTCAGGGAGTATTTGTGAAACGTCATGTTGACTAACAGAAGAATTTGACAGAAGGGGTAAATTGATTAACATTGTGCAATTTCAGAAGGATGTGAAATTTTGTTAATTTCAGGAGGTAATTGACGAAACTTACAATTTTGGGTGTAATTGCCTATTTACTCAGTCTTTTTTAATTGTCATTTTAGAATAAAATTTTATTATTAAAAAAGTGGACTTTTGAAGTTTTTCCTCTTATGTTATCGCGATTTTCGGGTGTCAAGTCATTAATTTGGCTTGAACCTTTCAATCTTTGATATTCTCTATTTTTTCTTGGGAAGGGCAAAATTGAGAAAAAAACCCTTAGATTCTAAGTTCGGGGGTCGTTTTCACTACGGGAAGGTGTTAGGCACCCGGAGCGATTATGGTATTCCATAAGAACCGTTCTCCTAAGTCTATTTCTACGCTTTATTTTTATTGCCTACTTATTGAAAAGAAGAGATTTTATTTGAGTGAAGAATGAGGGGAGAAGATGATTGAGGTTTTATTTTTATTTGGCTTGGAGGAGTTTTAACTCATTGCCTACGTACCCTTTTAAGGGATCAAAACCAAACGTAGTTCGTTCTCGAAAATTGTTTTTGTTTTTGTTGGTTGGTTTTAAGTTTGAAAAAAAAAAAAGGATTTTGAAGAATAGAAAGAGGCCTTAAAGGCATGAGAGAGAAAAAAGGTGAATTGTTGGTTCAATTTTAAAGGAAAATGTCTAAGTAAACATTAGGATTCATTGAAATTTTATTTAAGAAAATCAATGGAGTTTTGACTCCAAGGTTTGTTTGGAAAAATTTGAGTGATGGAATTATTTCATTACTTTTTTGAAATTGGCATTTGTCTAAAAATCGCGTTTCCTAAGCATACATCTAAACGGTAATCATGCAACGTGTGTGCGTGTCGGTGCTTGTGTCAGTGTACATCACTTATAGTGTCCATAGTCCTTTACATTGTCCTAGTTACATTCTACGGTCTTTGTAAGAAATTTACAAGAGATAAAATCTACCTAAATATTACAATTCCAAATAAAAGTAAAAATGCAAGAAAAACCTAAACTATGTAAAAAAATGGAAATGGAATGCTAAATGAGATGTATGAAACATGGAGATAAACTTGTTAGTGAAATAAAGCATAAAGAGTAACAAGAGACAAAAGCATATAAAATGACATAAAGATGGTAATAAAATGATAATAAACCCTAAAATTTTGGTATGAAACCTAAAGCATTTGTAGCCTCTAATTCTCATGCCATAGCAAGTTTTGAAATGGTTTTCTTTATCTCAAGCTATAACATAGGATTATTAGCAACATGCAAGCCTAGTTTCATGCCAATCTTTTGGAATAGAATTATCATTTTATTATTCTCTAGAATATGCATACATTGCTTACAAAATCAAGGCTTCATGAATCAATCCAAAACAGCAAGATCAACACATGATTATAGGCATAAACATCTCATATCAACACATCAAAAGGCTTTTATCACATATCCACAAATCAAGGTCAAAGATACGACGAAAAATTCATAAGAAATAATCCAAAAAGAATTAAAATGCTATGAATCAATCATACAAGATTTTATCAACCTCAATATGCAAAAATGTCATAAAAACATCAAGAAAACATCAAAAAGCAAGCATGAATTTTCTAGAAATTTTATCAAGATTTTTGATCAAACACTGGTTCAAATAGCAAGAAAAATGGTGTGAATAGCACAAAAAAAAGTAAGAACGCAGAAAGAAAACAAAGAACAAAGCCCAAGCCCAAAGCCAAAGGATCCGGATTCACAAGGAGCGTTGGATTGATCCAGGGAGGGAAACCCTAGATCCAACGCTCAGGATTAAAGGGATTGGACCGGTCTTGAACCGGTCCGGTTCAGTTGCCTATAAAAACAAACTAGCGCCGGTTTTTTTCTTTTTTACAAATCCTTTCTCTCTCTTCTCTCGTCTGCTCTCTCTCTCCCTCTCACCGATTTCTGCAAGAACGGCCGGAGAGGATGAAGATCGGCCGGAACCTTCAAAGGTTCGCCGGAATCTTCGTCTTCTCCGGCGAGAAGTGCAGTTTCCGACCACCTCTAAAATTTCCAGAAACTCAAAATTCTTATGTCTTCCCACTCGTCTCTTCATTCTAAACACGAATCTGATAATAGAAATTGCATGCAGGCTTCGAATCAACACAGATCTGAGTCTTGTGTTCACGGTTTTGAAAATTTTAGGTTTTTAATTTTTTTTGAAAGAAACCTCTAAGAAAACTCACAGATCTACGTTGATTTGTTCTCATTGATACTTTGAGATGGAAAACGAGAAGGTTTACGCGTTACCTGAGTTGTTGTTCGGAGATTTCAACGGAGATCTTCGGAAAACTTCGCCTTGTTGCTTCAGCGCTCTGAAACCGAAAATAAATCGGTGTTTTCCACTGGTTTGCTTTCTTTATCTTCTTCACCGGTTTGAATCTCTAATTCTTTCCCTCTTCTTCTTCGCTTTGATCTCTGTGATCGGTGTTTGAGTCCGCCGTCAACAATGGCGGATTCACGCCTTGAATTGCAGAGGTAAGGGTTCAATGATGATGATTATGTGCGAATCTCTGAGAACCGTGATGAGTTTTGCTGAGTTTCGTGTTGATTTTTGATGATTTTGGTGGAATCCGAAACGATTAGGGTTTGTGATTGTTCTTCGTGTTCTTGTGAATTTTTCTGTTTTTGATCTTAACAGAAAGGAGAGAGAAAGTTTGATTGTGTTTGTTGAGTTGGCGTGTAATCAATGGATCTGTGCAGAAAAAGTCTATTTATAGACTGCCATGTGTTCATTAGAACCAATAGAAACGTGACACCTGTTAAAAGGACTGAATTGCTCGGCCTTGGCAAATTTGGCTTCTGGACCTTTCTGCAAAAACAAAGAACTTAAGGACTAAACTGCAATTAACCAAAAAGGACTGAAATGAAAAAAATAAAAAAAATAAAAAAAGTTCTGGACTGAAAAGCAATTTTGGACTTCTTTGAGGACCAAAATGCAAAAAAATAAAAAAATAAAATTGGAATAAAATTGGTAACCTGACAAAACGTAAAGTGAAACCTAAAATAAAATCAACAAAAGGACTAAAACGAACCAAATACTGACATGAGGTATTTCAAAATACCTCCCTGTCGAAATTTTGACAGGAAAAGACCAAAATGCCCCTAGGGACTAAACTGACTCAAACTGACTCAGATGCAATTTTTGAAATGATTTTTTAAACAAAGACTCAACAATAATTCGTACAGACAAGTTGAAAAGACTCAGAGGCAAACACAGGGACAAAGATGGGTTCCACTTGCAGGAAATGACCAAAATACCCTTTTGTATGATTTTTTGAAATAAAATGCAAGAAAAGTAACGCGACATTCCAGAGAGTTCTTAAATGACTTGTAATGTCAGAAAAGACAGAGGCAGTAAAAATACGTTTAAAAAGAGAGTAAAGATTCAGAGTAAAATAACAAAGAATTGACAAATATCAGTGAAAAGAAATTTAAACGAGTATTTTTAGGTCCAAAATCAGGGTATAACATCTTATTATATCCTCGTTATAGGAGGTGCATTTGATTAGGATTTTAAAAGAAATTTTTTGTTTAAAAAAGTTTTGTAAATTTTAATAACTTTTAAGATTTTTAAAGACTATCAATATTTATAATTTGGATTTCAAAAAATTTATATTAGATTTTAAAGGTTGAAATAACTTTATTGATTTATAAGATTTCAAAAGATTTTATAAATTTTAATAAATCATTGAAGAAAAATGATTATAACACACTCTTATTAAAATATTCTTGATAAACATCATTTAATTTGGTTTTTAATGAGAGAGAAGAGAGATAGTAAAATCTTAAAATAAATAACAATCCAAAGAAATATCATGTTTTTAATAAGAGAGAAGAGAGATTGCTGGAAAATCAAGTGTGAGTGATTATGTCCTACATCGACTAGGAATAGAGGAAACATTGGATATATAAGAGAGCAGACTCATATACTTGATGCCTTAAAATTTTGGATAAGAATGCAGTGTCCAAGTCTCTTCATGATCCTAGATGTTTAATCCATTGTCACTCCCGGGCTCCCCTAACTCCCCAACAGGGACAATTTACACCATCTCTACCTTCCTATAACATATGGCAATTTTGTTAGAGTCACTCATGGCTGAATCATTTTCAGCACTTCCATCTTCAAAATTCTCGTTCATCTTCATCTTCACTAAACCATCACCAACAAGAAGCAGTAGGTATAGGTATGAATGTTTTTCTTCTTTACATTCTTCAGTCTACCAAATTCTCATATACCTCTTGTTCATAAGGAAAGTTGATCACTCAACCATCACCAACAAAAAATGGAAATAAATCTCCTAAAAAATTGGAAATGGTATTTGTGGGCCAATAAACCCATTATGTGGACCATTTAGATATTTAATGGTTTTAATTGATGCATCAACTAGATGGCCACATGTTTGTTTATTGTCAACTCACAACCATGCGTTTGCGACGTTGCTAGCTCATCTCATTAGAATATGAGCTCACTTTCCTGATTATCCTGTGAACAAAATATGTCTTTGTAATGCTTCTGAGTTTTCATCTCGAGCTTACAATGAGTATTGCATTTCCATTAGAATTAACATCGAACATCATGTAACACATGTTCATACACAAAATGGACTTGTAAAATCCTTTATTAAACACATAGATTTATTGCAAGACCACTTCTAATAGAGTAGTGATATTTTAACAACCATTTGAGACAACTTTTGGTGACAACTTATTTTCTCTCTCTTTTCATTGGTTAAAAACATTGGAGAAAGAAAAAAGAAGAGAGATAATAAGAGGATAATGTGAGTAAAAGAGAGAAAATTGTCAAAAAATTATCACAAATTGATTATACAAATATCATTTCTCCTTCTAATAAGATGCAACCTCCCAATTTCCAGTTGGGACATGCAATTATGCTTGCTGCAACATTGATTCTCATGAGGCCAACTAGTTGTCACAAGGTTTCCTCTTTCAAATTGGTTTTTGGTGAAAAACCTAATATTTCTTATCTAACAGTTTTCGGATGTGGGGTTGGTTATGTGAGCAAAGTAGTCCTAAAGGTGTTCTAGTTTTTTGTTAACTATTCCATTACGAAATACAACTTTCTTGGTACACCATATTCATACATTTACAATTCGGTTTTTTCTAAATTACCTTTGAAAATTCATGGGCAATTTACGCAAACCAATCAAAATTTTCCATGTGTACTCCATTAGAATAATAATATTTATTATTTTATTTTGCAAAAATTTAGCATGTATTTTATTATTTGCATATTCACCCCATCTTAAATTAATGATTTTTACAATTTAAACCATCACAATAATTAAATTTCTCCTCTAATCCAATCACTCTCCTTCTTTTTTTTTTTTATCAAATTTGGAATTTAATGCCAAAGATCATGCATTCATTCAAATTTAGTTGAACGACTTGGCAAAAATCATTAAAAATTAAAATTATCACTCGTGGGAATTGAACTTGAATGCACCCACTTATTTGAAATGTTTTTCCAAACCACTTGACCAATACATTTTTTATGAATTAAATTCGAATGCAAAAATATGTTATTAGTGAGCAATTTTTTTTTTTTTGCAGTGACTTATAATTTAGCTTTAGTAAAAATAATAATAATCATTTTATATGTGTATATTTATGAAATAGTAAATCTTTCTTAAAAAATAATAATAAATTCATTCAATTGATTTTTTATATTGTAAATATCTTTCTTTTATATAAATTCATACTTTTATATAGATTCGATGAACTACAACAATGTTTCATTTGTGATCAACCAGATGATTTATTTTAGATAATATCTTTCATTTGGATCAGATAAATTGTTTAAAGGTATTAATTTTTTTTTTGCAATGTCTTATAAGTTATAACTTAGCTTTAGTAAAAAAAAAAGCTTATTTAATTCTTTGGTTTTATTTTGGTCTCACAATTAATAAAACTCACGTTTTAGTCCTTCAATTTTCCCACAGTTTGCAAATAAATTAACTTTAACCTCAAATATCTATGGTGAACCCAGTGGTCCACTATAGATCCTATTATTTTTTTTAATATAAACCGTTTGATCTTTTTTAATAAAGAAGGATTGTTAGATCATGCATGTCCACTGTATCTTACTGTGAACCAACAACATCTAGCATTATATCCCATACTTCATCTTCTTCCTTTCCCTCATTCATCACCTTCATAAAAAAAAATCCAGAGAAAATTCAGATAACCACCATCAAAACCTCTTTTTCAAAACCACCATCAACACTGTTGTCTATATATCCATCATCTCAATCCCTCTCTCTCTCAATCGAACCCACGCACCCCAAATTCGAATTCGACAATAAAAAATTGAAGCTGGGATTGATTTTTTATTGAGAAGTCAAAAATGAAAGAGAAGGAGGAGAATGCAATGAAGATGATAGAAGGGGAAATTGTATCCGATGGAGAAGAGAGAGCATGAGAGGTAAGGAATAGTTTAGGAAAAAAGGGTTTAAGGGGATAGAGAGTAGATCGGGATTGAGAGAGATAGATTGGGAAAAAAATCAATTTTTTTTAAGCATTGTCATTGAGAACTATTGTGATTACATCTATGATTCTGGAATTCTTCTGCTTAACAGTCCTTCTTGGTTCAGCAAAAACGATGCAAATCTATAGGAAGATGAATTGAGTTAAAAATTGGAATAATAAGGAATGAATGAATATGAATCAGAAGAAGCAAAGAGATATTCTTGACGTGGGAGAAAAGATTAATGAGAATTAGAATCTTGTCCAAATATTATGTAACAACATAAGAATCTTAAAAAAATTCCTTTAAATTTATCTATTTATTTTTTAAAATGTTGGATCTTCTTGTTGTTGATTGATGATTATGGATTTTGTTTTAATGATATAATTGGGATAATAAAAAAGCAAATATTAAATATACTCATATAGTTTGTTACACTTTTTAAATGATAAAGGAAAAAAACCAGACACGCATATCATGTTTGTTACATTTGTTTTAATATTTAAATTTATTCTTATTTATTTGATACATGTGTTGTTTGTATTAAAAATTAAGGGTATTTTTGGAAAGAAAAATCCTGCCCAAAAGTGCTGAAAGAGATAGTTTTCTTTATATATAGTATAAATACTATATATAACTAACGAAAAAACGGGCACGTGACATGTGTAAATTATGAACAGTATTTTATATGAAATTTTGATTTTGATTAAAATTATAAGTACAAATATTTGTGAAATTAAAATTGTAACAAACCTAAAAAAATCATGTTTATCTTTTACCACAACAACACAGTAGTTTAACAAATATAATATGAATTCTTATCTTTTTTTAATACCACCAAGAATGTAACATTAATATAGGAAAATTTGTTTAAGGGTATAATTGAAATTATAAAAAATTCAGCCCAAAGTCTCTATTCCCTTCATATATAGTATATATAGTATTTTGTCAAAAAAAAAAAAAAAGTATATATAATATTGTTCCTGTTGTAGTGGTATATTTCCTATTTTAATGAGATTTCATTTTTCTAATTCAAATTTAATATAATATTATTAAAGGATAAAATAGTAAATAAAATAGGCTTAATTGCACTTTTGGACCCCTATCTTTCCAAAAGTTGCGGTTATGGACCCCTAACTAATTTAAATACAAAACAGCCCCCTATGTTTTGATTTTTTGCCAATTTTGGACCCCAATCCATTGTTGACTCGGTCAACGCTGACGTGGCACCCTAAGTGAGGTGCCACTTGTCAATTTTATTTTATTTTTGCCTTGGGGGTCCAAAACTGCTAAAGAATCAAAACATAGGGGACTGTTTTATATTTAAATTAGTTAGGGGTCCATAACCACAACTTTTGGAAAGATAGGGGTTCAAAAGTGCAATTAAGCAAATAAAATATTTTAAATGAACAGTAAAATCAATAGTATATACATATAAAGTAATGTTTTTATGCCACATGTTGCCTTTGTAATGCCCTGAATTCTGGTAGAACCGTGCACTTGCGGTTTTATCCCATCAGTCATCGAATCTATATAAAAGTATGAATTTATATAAAAGAATGATATTTAAAATATAAAAAAATCAATTGAATGAATTCATTTTTTTTTAAGAAATATTTACTATTTCATAAATATACACATATAAAATGTTTTTTTTTTTTTTTTATACTAAAGCTAGGTTATAACTTATAAGACACTGCAAAAAAAATAAAAAAATTAATACCTTTGAACAATTTATCTGATCAAAATGAAAGATAGTACCTAAAATAAATCATAATTCGTTTGATCACAAATGAAACAATGTTGTAGTTCATCGAATCTATATAAAAGTATAAATTTATATAAAAGAATGATATTTAAAATATAAAAAATCAATTGAATGAATTCATTTTTTTTAAGAAAGATTTACTATTTCATAAATATACACATATAAAATGATTTTTTTTACTAAAGCTAGGTTATAACTTATAAGACCTTGCAAAAAAAATAATTATTACCTTTAAACAATTTATCTGATCCAAATGAAAGATAGTACCTAAAATAAATCATAATTCGGTGGATCACAAATGAAACATTGTTATAGGTCATCGAATCTATATAAAAGTATGAATTTATAAAAAAGAATGATATTTAAAATATAAAAAATCAATTGAATGAATTCATTTTTCTTAAGAAAAATTTACTACTTCATAATTATACACACATAAAATGATTTTTTTTCACTAAAGCTAGGTTATAAAGGCACTGCAAATAATGTAACCAAAAAAAAGGCACTGCAAATAAAAATAAAATAATTTGCTCACTAATAACATAATTTTGAATTCCAAATTATTTCATAAAAAATGTATTGATCAAGTGGTTCCAGAGTACATTTTAAATAGGTGGGAGCACCCAGGTTCGATTCCCAGGGGTGATAATTTTAATTTTTAATGATTTTTGCCAAGGTAAAAAAGAGGTTTGAAGAGTGATTGGATTAGAGATGAAATTTAATTATTGTGATGGTTTAAATTGTAAAAAATCATCAATTTAAGATGGGGTGAATATGCAAATAATAAAATACTTGCTAAATTTTTGCAAAATAAAATAATAAATGTTATTATTCTAATGGAGTACACATAAAAACTTTTGATTGGTTTGGGTAAATTGCCCATGAGTTTTCAAAGGCAATATATGACGGTATTGATACTCCTAAATGTGTTCTATTTGATTGTAGCTCACAATTGATAAAGAATAAACTAAATCTTAGTTTTTGGTTACCTTGTGATGGACTTGGTTACACATCCATAAATATTTGAGAGATGAAAAATGAACTTCTAGTATCGTATACTTTTTTTTTTTTTTTGAAGAAACTTCTAGTATCGTATATGACAAACGAAAAATCACCCCAACAAGACTTAAATTAATTAATGTTCAAAGTTTTTGAATGATTTTTGAAAGTAGGGCCCACTTGTAGAATCCCACCTAACCATGAGTAGGACAAGCTGGATCACTTGTTAATCACTTCATTACAATATGTTATGTTAAGAACGTGATAAAACAGTGTCTCTCACCTTTGACTAAAACAATCTTGTCTTCATGGTTAAAGTTGCAGTCATCGGCGCCGGAGTTTCCGGTATGGTTGCTGCCAAGGAGCTACAGCAAGAAGGCCACAACGTCATCGTTTTCGAGAAGAACAACCGTGTCGGAGGAACCTGGATATACACCTCTAAATCAGACTCCGATCCTCTTAGCATTGATCCAACCCGAGAAACAGTTCACAGCAGCGTGTACCTCTCACTACGCACCAATCTTCCAAGACATATCATGGGGTTCTTAGATTACCCTTTGTCCAAGCGAGAATCTGGTGATCCGAGAACGTTTCCGGGTCATGAAGAAGTGCTTCGTTTTTTGGAGGAATTTGCAGATGAGTTTGGGATTCATGAGTTGACCCGGTTTGAAACGGAGGTGGTGAAAGTTGAGAGGAAAGGAGGGAAGGATTGGGTTGTTGAGTCGAGGGGAGGTGACTCAGTGAGTCGGGAAGTGTTTGAAGCTGTTGTTGTATGTTCCGGTCATTATGTAGAACCGAGACTTGCTGTTGTTCCTGGTATTGAAAACTTTGGTGGCTTTCAAATGCATTCTCATAATTATAGAGTTCCTCATTCTTTCAAAGACCAGGTACATCAAATTTTCCAAATTTAACAAAATTAGTATATATAGCTTTTAAGGTGTTTTTATGCTTAAGTATGCTGTTAAAATAAAAATTAGGTGAATTTAGAGGTGTCAGGATTACTCTATAAGAGTCGGTCCGCCAAACCCAAAACCAGATATAGAGTTTAGTCCTTTAAATACTTGGAAATAGATCCTTTTCTACCTTTATTATTCGGCCATCCCTCATGTGCTTTATTTGATGGTTGAGAGTTGCTACTAGGTTAAGTCAGGACTCACATATGATGGTAGAATAGACGGCAGCAGAGAAAACACACTAAAGAATCCATGTCTTAAATACTTCGATTAATATTAATAAAAGCAGTTCACAAAAGATAAGACTTTCCTTTTTTTAGTATTTTGAATTTAAGGTGTAATTGGATCGACTTATTTGAATTTTTGAAAACTTATGTGATAATTAATATAACACAAGGCTTATTTTTATCGTCTCTAGCGTTGGGTTTGAAAACAACATATAACTTACATGTAGTGGCGCGGAATTAGAAAAAAAATGTTCTGATGGACGATCAAAATAAACTATAATATAAAAATATAAAATTTATACTGTAATAAGCACTAAATACAAAGTTGATCATTAAAAAATTAAATAATTTAAATAATTCTCGAACGACTTGAAAGTTCGACTGTAACACGTATGTATATGTATATGTATGTGCGTATATATATATATATATATATATATATATATATATATATATATATATGTAGAGAGAGATGGTTTTGAATTTCCAAAGTCTATCTAAAAAAGAATTTTCATCTACTGAATTTGTTATTATGTTGAGTCACGACCAGGTCGATTAGGTCACTCTATTATGATGTTCAGTGGCACTATCGAAAATTGTGCAATGCAAGCTATCAATCATGTCGCCTCCATAAAACAAATACAACTGCAACTATGCAACTATCGTTCTAGAATTACAGCTTCAATATGCTACTAAGACCGCTTATATTTTAATAATAAAATCAATCAATTATAGTAGTATGACAACTCGACTATGATATTGTGACCACTCAAATATGATGTCACCACCATTCTAACATTTAACATCTCCAAATATCAATATGGTATTTCAACCGCTCAAATATGGTGCTACCACCATTCTAATATTTAACTTCTCTAAGAATCGAAGACAAATATATTATTAAGATCATTCTTAATTTTCAAAGGGATGTTATACCTCAGAAAGGACTATGATCTTAAAAATACTCTTTATTTCGAAGAGACATAAATGATGAAAGGGGTTATGCTCTTAAGAAGATTCTTAATTTCGAAGGGACATTATATCTTGAAAGGACCTATGGTCTTAAAAACACTCTTAAATCCGAATGGGCAAAAAATGAGATAAAGAGAAGAAAGACTCGTTAGCGCAAGCCAAAAAGGAAGAAAAGAAGAAAAAAAATTGAAGTTTCAAAAGTCTTTTTCGGTGTGTGGAATGAATTTTGTGAGCTCTCTATTTATAGAAAAAATTCACGATTAATATGTGAGAAACTTTGGGAACGAGTAATTCAATATTCAAATAATACTTTGGGAACAAATAATTCACTTGTTAGATCTAGTACAAAAATATCTCAAATTGAGTATCAAAATATAGTACAAAAATATTTTATATTGAGTACCAAAGTATATTTCAGATCAAGTACCAAAATATATTAGATTGCATATCAAAATATTTCAGATTGCGTTCCAAAATATTTTAACAAAACTTGATGACTAAGAAAACTTCATAATAATGATTAAATTAATTATTTAATTTCACATTTCCAAATAATAAAATATATAAATATATATTTTTCGCTAGTGCTTAGCTTCGTTCATATAATTATGTACCACCTTCTATGGTATACCCCCACTATATAAACACTAATAGTATGTGATCCATTCAATGTGAGACTTCCACTTTTTTCAATTTATACCACACTAGTTAGTTCCATCCAATGTGGAACATTGTGTTTAGTCTTTTAACTTCTAATTTCCACACATGTTCCAACACAAAGTAATTTAGGCTTAAATGCAATTTTACCCCCCCTATTTTGATTGAATCGGGATTTTGCCCCTCTTATTTTAAAACTCGGAATTTTACCCTCTCTAATTTTTTCATGTATTCTTAAAATGTCATGGGTCATGACCTTCCAAGCCCTAACATGTTAGTGGTCTGAATTTATTTTAGAAATAACATCTACGAAAAACACGAAATTAAGTTGTTAATCCAAACATGACCTTGATTTTTGTTTACCAGTAAAATTTGCGTAACCTTTTATCAACTGACCTACATTTACATTTACGAGATAAATAAAACCTTGATTTAATTGACTAAAGTGGTTTATGGGATCTTCAATCTTTGGATAACTAATTGACAATTTCTACTTAACAGGTTGTGATTTTGATTGGGTTAGGAACTAGTTCATTTGACATCTCAAGAGATATTGCAAGACTAGCGAAGGAAGTTCATGTTGCAACAAGACCAAAACCAGATTTGAAGGGTAGGAAGTTAGAAAATGTTCGCAATATATGTTTCCATACTTTGGTATGTAAAATTTGTTATGGTTGTAGCTTCTTACTTGTATATTCTTATTATAGTATTACTGTTATTGATAATTTTCATTCCATTTATTTTTTTAGATTAAATGTGTCTATGAAGATGGCTTGGTTGCCTTTGAAGATGGATTCTCTATCTATGCAGATGCCATAATTCATTGTACAGGGTAACTACAATTTCTAACATTTTGTCACCTACCTTTAAAAAAAAAAACATTTTGTCACCTTAATTTCACATATTTTTCTTTCCTCTTCTAAATTCCTAATATGACAGGTACAAATACCACATTCCTTTCCTAGAAACAAATGGAACAGTAACCATTGAAGATAATCGTGTTGGGCCACTATACAAACACGTTTTTCCTCCTTCACTGGCACCATGCCTCTCTTTCATTGGTTTGACCTTTAAGGTATAATTTGAATTCATATTTATAATTTTTTTTATGTAAAACTTATCATATAGAATATTTTAATTTAGTTTATTGAAACTAATAATAAATTGTCGTGGCCAGGAAATTACTTTCAGTGTGATTGAGTTACAAGCCAAGTGGATTGCTAGGGTTTTATCTGGTAAGGTTCTTTTACCTGATGAAGAAGAGATGATGGCTTCTATTAAAGATTTCTATCAATCCATGGAGGAAAATGGGCTATCCAAGCGTCAAACTCATTCGCTTCGTCCATTACAAGTGTGTACGCTTATTTTTCTCGTCACTTTACGTTTCATTTCATAATTTTGCTATTGATATCATTTAACTTATTAGTGAGGAAAGTCTCTCTGATACACGTTAAATGATATCAATAGATGTCTCAATTATAGTCTTATATAAATATAAATTTTGAAGTATTTATTTACAAAATTACTTTGTTAGGGTGACTACAAACATTGGCTAGTGGAACAGATTGGGCTGCCTCCATTGGAAGATTGGAGGGACAATATGTTGATGGAGTGTTTGAAGAATTCAATTGAAATGAACGAAATGTTTAGAGATGAATGGGATGATAATTATTGGGATGCTATCATACAGAGTGGATCAGCTTCTTAACAAGCAAAAACATTGAATGTTCCATTTTTTTTTTTTGAGGGAACATTGAATGTTCCATGTTGATTGTTAAATTGGTGTGTCTCAAGATCATGTATTGAACAAATTAAACATTTATTATTTTATTTAAATAACAATATATGATCAACTAGTGTGAAAAATAACAATGATGGAATAACTTGTTTTCTCTACCAGGAACCTCCGAGATCAAAAAAAAAAAAAAAAAAACCTCTTGATCGCGAAGATGAACCCCGTGTTCCTTCCGCGACAAAGTTAATGGTTCTAAACCCCCGCCTCCTATGCGCAAAACTATAGATTTGATTGTTCAAAAATTTGTTCTAGTCGAACATGTTAACAACAATAGGCTTCTACCAAATGTCCTTGTGAATGATGGTATCTTCGATGATTATAAAACGATCACATGAACATTTCTTTAACAAAGTTGGACGAAAGTTAAAAAAAAAAGAAAAAAAGTAAACTTGGTTAATAAGTTAAGATGCCACACACGAGTAATTTTGGCCAAACACTTTAAACATTATTAATCATGACATGATGAAAAAAACTAAATCAAGAACAAATCACAAGTAATATAAAATTCAATCATCATAAGACATAGTGCTTGATACTCCCTAATTATAAACTGCGATACTGTAAATTTCCTAGAAAACCTTAATCAGTGAACCTGCATAATTCTGTTCCTAGAGATTTAATAATTAATTAATATTGCTAGTAAAAAATAAACTAAAAGATTTTTGGATGGTTATTCATGATGAAAAGTGGCAAGTCATACCCTACCAAATTCACCACAAAAACACCATCAAAACAAAAGAAATAATAACAACAATCCTAACATTGTTGGCTGTGAAGTTCACATGTCCCCCAGATATATCCATCTCCTCAGGCAGTGGAGATTTCTCGTTCCCAGACTCGATCGGACTTGTTGGAGATTTCTCGTTCCCAGATTCGATCGGACTTGTTGGAGATTTCTCGTTCCCGGACTGGATCGAACTTGTGGGACAAAAAGTGATAGTATAATCAGCAGAATCACAAGTAAAAGTGCTTGTTTCATCATCATAAGCGTAGCTATAAGCGCGAGGACAAGCACTCTTGAAAAACTGTGAGTATGAACTTGGCTTGCATGTATTTGGAGAAGCGTAAGCGCCACTACAACAATATTGTGGATCCCCAAACGCTTCACACGCGCTTTTACACGCTACACCTCCGCCATTACTCATCACTTTCAACTCGGTTGGACATGCCGCGTTCAAATCCACCATGCAACCTGTTGTCATGCAGTTTCCGCCTCCGGTTGCTCCTTGTGGTTCGATCATCATTGGGAGGTTGTAACCGTCCACGAGACTAACGTCGAAGAAATCAAGTCCGTTTGCACCGTTAAGTGTAAACTCGGCTAATGTAGCTGGCGGTTGAGCGTTTCCTCCATTACATTCTATGGACGAGGAAGCACAGTCACCGGTAACACATGAGAATTTTCCGGTGGAATCTTGAGAGCAGAGGGTACGTCCCCATAGACGGCCTGACCACTTGGGGGGTACGGCTAGGGCATTGGATTCGCCGGGTTGGAGAGCAAAACCGGTTGTAGAGAATGGTGTTGTTCCTGCGCCGGATAAAATTCCAGGCCAAACAGTGTAGTTGCACTTGTTAACAATTGTGAATGTTGTTGCATATGAAACAGTTAGGTATTGGAATAGAATTAGGGTAACCAAAGTGATGGTTGATTGAGTTGAAGCAGCCATGGTTGGAAAATTGGTAACAAAGATTTTACTGAGAATACCAACTTGATATAAAAGACTATGTAATATGAGAATACCAATCCTTTATTTATAGATATAAAACTCAATCATAAATCAAAACCAAATCATAAGTAAATAAAAAACAAATCGTATTCTATAAAAAAAATAACTAATCGCAATAAAAAAATAGTAATATAAAATATAATTTTAAGAAATAATTAAAGATCCTCTCAAATTATAAATTGATCCTAGAGATTAATAGTGCATAGAAGGATCTACTTCCCTGATAATATTTTTTTTTGAAGGATACACGATCACTAGTTATTGGGCTTATTTTTATTTTATTTTAGAACCATTTGGTATTAGTTACTATTTTTTTAATTTAAAGAATTCATTTTTTGAACCAAAACCTAAACAATATTTTTTTATCAAATAGTTTATTAGTTATAAAATTTATCTCTCAACGTGAATAAATAAAAATTTCAAAGTTCAAACCTCAAACTTTACATATTACAATGTCTTTGTCGTTTGAGTTATGCTTGTGGATATAAAACCTAATTAAACAATTCTAAAACAAATAATTTTTAAATATATAAGCAAGATGACAATCCGCAAAGACTACGGTGGCTTGAATATCCGCGACCTCGAAGGTTTCAACTTTTCCATATTCGGAAAGCAAGGATTGAAGCTTCTTCTAAACTCTTCCTCTGTTTTTACCAAAGTTCTCAAAGCTAAATACTTTCCTAGAATTGGATTTTTGGATGCCAAACTATGTCATAGTCCAAGCTATACATGGAGGAGTATATGGAGCACCATTCCACTTTTAACACTTGGATATAGGTGGAGAATTGGAGACGAAAAAAGTATCAATGTATAGAACTTGTAACAATATGAAGCCTTCTACACCACCACCGTATCACCTCTCTCATTTGACGGTCTCACAACTCTTTGATCACAAACAAAATACTTGGGATCTTACCTTGTTGAACTCAATTATGAATACACAAGATGTATCAGATATTTGTACTCCCTCTCTACTCTAGAGCTTTGTCTGATTCAATTGTTTGGACATCTACGCCAAGTGGTTGCTATACTGTCAAATCAGCTTATAAATTATGCATATCTCTCATGGATTTTGAATCCCTCCCTCAAGTTGATAGCAGTTGAAAGATGTCTGATCGCTTTAGTTACCACAAAAATTGAAGCACTTTTGTTGGCGCTAACTTAGACTATGTCTTCCAACAAGATCCAACCTTCATTGTCAAGGTGTCTTTTGCCCGACGATATGTGTACTATGTGATGATGCGGTAGAAGATGAGATGCACCAACTAATTTAAAGGGTTTTGCCAGAAAACATCTTTTATGAAGGTGTTTTTTAGCAAGTTATCCTATTGACATTTGTTAAAAAACACCAATTAATTTTTATGAAGGTGTCTTTTAACAAAGTTATAACTAAAAAGTGGATATCACACCTTGAGTGTGACTTACTAAAAGACACATCTAAATGGTGTCTTCTAGCAAAACTCTATTTTAAATGAAATGCTATGAGTTTACTTTGCCAAATAAAACCATATTAAACTTTATTTTTATTATGAGATTAAATTAAATTTAATAACTAAAAAATAAAATACACATTTTATTTGACAAAAATATCATATTAATTAATTAATTATAATAAAACAATCACTTTAGCAAACAACTTGATAAGTGCATAATCAACGTCAATTACCTATCTAATTTATGCATGACACTAAAGTAACTTATATTACAAAAAAATCTAACGAAAACCCCCCCAATTAGTGTAAAGAGCACTCCCTCCGATAAAGTTCATTTTTTAAATTCATTCAATAGATAATGTATGTAGTCTATATATGGATCACACATACATTATTTATTGAATAAACGTAAAAAATCAATTTTTAATTATAATAATGACCAGAGGTAGTATGCAGCCAAGTCCACGTTAGTTCCTCTTTACTTTTACCTTATCTCTGACATGTTTTGTAGAGAAAATGAGCAAAGGAATGAAGGCCCTATGCAAAAAGCTTAAAAAATTTAGGTAAATGCTAACTTGTGATCTTAAGAACACATATTAAGGAAGTTGTTATAAAAATAAACGTATTAAAAATTGTGCATTCAACTTTTTAAAAATTAAACCAATGTAAAATTGTTTTTTGTAGCTTCCTTAACATGACATGTGTCGTTAGGGTGTAAGTTAAACCAAAAGATTTATATCACGGCGAGTTTCAATTCAGAAGCTCGTGTTCTGAAATAGGAGAATATCGGCCTACAAAGAAAACAACTCGCTTCGTGATTGATTGCGTTTTATCTCCCACATGTGGCTGAGCTGGCAAAAATCTATTGGCGAAGTAACATTTGTTCGCCTATAAAGAACCATGTACTCGTCCGACAAGCATACTTTTCCAAAATCTATAAATAGATGCTTGCATCATCATTGATTCATCCATTCAATACGCAAATTTAGATAGAGGGGGAGAGAGATGGAGAGCCTATGAGAGAAAAAGAGTGCATAAACAAGGTGGGAATGTAGAAGGCTTGTAGATTTAGTTTGATGATACATCATCTTCTCCTACCAATAAAAGGAAGACTTATTAACCAATTTCTCTATTGTATCGGTCTTCCATCATCTGAAGTTTACTTTCTAAAACAACAAATAAAAACAACTTCTGCATTTCAAGAGATTCAAACCAATCTTTATTTATGTGAACAAAGGTTGAAATTATTGAGAAAACCCAATGTAACAATCAGCATATAAAATTCAATATCTTTGCCTTTTAAGAAGCTGATCCATTCTCAATGATGGTATCCCAATAGTTATCATCCCATTCATCTCTATACATTTCATTCATTTCGATCACCTTCTTAAAACACTCCATCAACATATTGTCCCTCCAATCTTCTAACGGAGGCAACCCAATCTGTGCTGCTAGCCATTGTTTGTAGTCAGCCTGACAGAGTAATTTTATAAGTAAATAGTTAAACTCGGAAGAATTTATAATCGGATACAGGTTATAGAGTGAATAGACAAATTGATCGTTAAAATTATAAGCACCGGTCAAAACAATCTCTAGATTTTACAAATTGGTAGATACATATTTGAAATAGTAAAGTTTCCTTTAAAACATTCTCTAGTAACTTTTATTATTAGAAACTCCGATGTTCAGATGAGATAAGTCTCCATTGTTTAGAAAAATGCTTAAATAGAACCTTTAACAATTGAATGATGCTTATTTGAAAAGTTCGTTTTGCAAATTCAAAATCAAACATAATATCAAAGCCTATCTTAAATCTGTTAATTGAGCAAAATTATCAAATGAAATGTAAAGTGAGGAGAAAAAACAAATGTACACACCTGAAACGGACGTATCGAATGTGTGTAACGCTTGGGCAATGCATTTTCCTCCATGACACGATACATGTCTTTAACAGATTCCATCATTTCTTCTTCAGTAGGTAAAAGAATCTTACCAGATAAAACTCTTGCAACCCACTTGGCTTGTAACTCAATTACAACAAAAATAGTTTCCTGGCCACGGCAAGTCTTAATCAGTTATTCAATAAATTATATAAACTTAAAATGATTTTTTCATTAAAAAATTGTATTAACTCTAAATGTTAAACCAATGAAAGAAAGCCCCGGAGCCAGTGAAGGAGGAAAAACATGTTTGTATAGTGGCCCAACGCGATTATCTTCAATCGTTACTATTCCATTAGTTTCTAAGAAAGGAATGTGGTATTTGTACCTGTTACATTATTAGTTTATATGCCTTAAAATGATTAATCTCATAGATATAATAATATCAATTAAGAATTTATCAGATAAAAGAAAAATATGTTGAAGGTGAGAAAATGTCAGAAATTCCTAGTACCCTGTACAGTGAATTATGGCATCTGCATAAGTAGAGAATCCATCTTCAAAGGCAACCAAGCCATCTTCATATACACATTTAATCTAAAAAATTAAACAGAACGAGAATTATCAGCAGTACTATACTGTTAACAAAGCAATATCTATCATATAAAGTAAGGAAATATTTATTACGAGATAGAGTGAATTTTTAACATACCAGAGTATGGAAACATATATTGCGAACATTTTCCAACTTCATACCCTTCAATAGTGGATTCGGTTTTGTTGCAACATGAACTTCCTTTGCTACTCCTGCAATATCTTTTGAGATGTCAAATGAACTAGGTCCTAGTCCTATTAAAATCACAACCTGTAGGTAGTAATTACCAGTTAATTTTCCGAACAAAATAGGCACTAAACAAGTTTTTATCTAATCTAGAAGTTTAACTCGTTGTCACATTGATCCCTGACTCAAACAAATACACAATTTAATCTTCAACTTTTTCCTCCATTAGACACTTTAGTCCAAAACGACGTGTACTAATTATATGGACATAAAGACTTCTGATGTATTCTCAGGGGGCAATTTGATAGAAAACCAAAAATAATGAACTTTCTTTCTCCATTCACATATTCCCTTCAAAATTCAGAAACTTTATATGGATTATGTATCTAGGTTTTCACCATTCTTGTTTAAATTCAATAGAGGGTTGCTTAAGTTTGTAGCTAAACCTGAGTTTCCACCTTCACAGAAATATTCACAGGTATTAAGCAATAACAATCATGGATGCAACTGGAACATCGAGATCAAGTGACACATTGGCTGGTTCTGATACAATTGAAATAACAGGAAAAATCATGGTTGTAGCTGTAATATTCCGGTTCATGGTTGTTGTAATTGTTCTAAATTCTAATGTTTCATCTATATGCTAAGTGGTTCTGGTGGTAATTGGAAGAATTCCTTAACCACGAAACCGTTGTCGCCGGCAGCAATTTGTTTTTGCTCCTGACCAAGTTCCGATTACTTATTGCACTTGCCGAAATGGACTTGAAGCTTCAGTTCTCAAGTCTTTGCCAGTTTTGGTTTTCCAAATTGAAGGTTTTAAAGATGGTTTGGAATGTGCAGTTGTCTTTGTGATATTGTTCAAAGGGAAAACAAGACTTTTACCAAAATGTAATCACGGGTTTCGATCTCATTCGACTTCTCCTCTTTGCAGGAATCTAGTTGCCTCAAAATCCAATAGTAGCTCAAATGCGGAAGAAAATATCTTACTGTCAGGTAATAGAATAGTGTGTCATCAGAAGCTAAAAATTTAGGTCCTATGAATACCAAACATGGGTTATCAGCACCAACCCATCTTCTTTAGCTAGTGATAATGTGAAAAATAGGAGATTTTATGGAAATGGAATGTTGGTGATTGATATACCAAGTGAGTTTAGTTCCTCCTCTTTGCCACCTTATGACTTCTGGTTTTAAGCAAAATTGGTCCATGAGAACACACATCATCATTTTTCACTTGTTTCGTTAACGTCAGAGACTAAAATGATTAACACAAGGAATAATCCTGGATTAAATTGTGTTTTCGTGTGAGTCAAGACTAGTGTGTGTGACAACGAGTTACAGTGATTTTGTAAAAACAACACTTTGTTCTTAATTGTCCAATTTTTATATTACTTAAATGCCAAAATCTAAATCTAAATATTTTCACCTACTTGCATTAATATCCATTGAAATAGTTCATCTTAATTATTTTCAATTATTTCAAAGTTTTCAAATTTGGAAAATGTGATGTACCTGGTCTTTGAAAGAATGAGGAACTCTGTAATTATGAGAATGCATTTGAAACCCAGGAAAGTTTTCAATACCAGGAACAACAGCAAGTCTCGGTTCTACAAAATGACCGGAACAGACAACAACCGCTTCAAATACTTCTTGACTCACTGAGTCACCACCCCTTGACTCAACTATCCACTCGTTTTCTTTCCTCTCAACTTTCACCACCTCCGTTTCAAATCGGGTCAACTCATGAATCCCAAATTCACCTGCAAATTCCTCCAAAAAACGAAGCACTTCTTCATGACCCGGAAACGTTCTTGGATCACCGGATTCTCTCTTGGACAAAGGGTAATCTAAGAACCCCATGATTTGTCTTGGAAGATTGGTGCGCAGAGAGTGGTATACGCTGCTGTGAACTGTTTCTCTGGCCGGGTCCATGCTTAGAGGATCGGAGTCTGTTTTTGGGGTGTATATCCAGGTTCCTCCCACACGGTTGTTCTTCTCGAAAACAACGACGTTGTGGCCTTCTTGCTGTAGCTCCTTGGCGGCGACGAGGCCGGAGACTCCGGCACCGATGACTGCAACTTTAACCATCGTGATTAGTTGACAAGCAAAGCGTTGACTGTTTTGGTCAAAGTTCAGGAACACAGTGTTTTTCTTTTGAGGTAAAAAGGAGGAACGGTGTTATCGCGTTCTTAACATACATGCATGGATTAAAAGAAAATATATTGTTTTTTTAGGGGAAAAAACATATGGAGAAAATTTCATTTAGAATGCATACTTTGCATCATAATATTTTTATAATTGCAATTTGATTTTACAGGTTAAATAACTTTTCGTTCTTATAAATATATCAAAATTTGATTTTAGTCCCTAAAAATAAAATGAAATGTTTTCAACCCCACAAAATGGATATAATTTTGACATGTTCTTGAATTTTTTTGAACTTATTATGAACATACAAATGTTGAAAATATAATCGGGCATAAAATGGATACATCTTGAATAAGAGTCATAATCTTGACGTTCATATATAAATAAGTTGTCCATCAAGGACCAAAAGAAAACAATTTTTTTTTTATGAGGATAAAAACATTCATTTTTATTTTTAGGGATAAAAATCAAAATTCGTTGTATTATTTAGAATGAAAAACTTATTTAACCTTTATTTTATTTCAAAAATTATATAATATAATATGATAATGTAAGAAATAATGGTTATTCAGCACTTTTCAAACACATTAATATTTTCATAATTTAAAAAAGTAGTAGAGAATATTGTGATCTATATTATATTTTTTTAGTATATTTATGTTGAATATTACCCCTACAATTTAAAATTCCTGGCCACTGATCTTAATCGTCCAATCTAATCAGATGGTCACATGGCCACACTCTCTTCGTTTTTCCCCCCTTTCTCCTGTTTGAATTATTGTGAACAGCTGAGCACAATGGGCTAGTCTTTGTTTATTTACCTGGATTTATGGATCCCACGGCTCTTTTTTTTCTTTTTAAATATCCAACAGTCTTTGTTTATATTAATTATTACATGTTTGCACATGTTTAATATAAAAAGAATAGTTGAAATCATAAAACAAGGAAGTTAAACAAATGTTTAATATAATTAATATAAAAGCAAACAAACAATTCATCTGGGTTGATTCGATGGTATTGCACTCAGACATTAAATATGTATGTGTTCATCTCAAACATATGTGTTTTTTTTTTAAATGACAAATTTATTCTCGACGAGTAAATGCAAAGCGCATAAAAACTCGTCTAAAGAATGAAAAATTACAATCGGCGCCATATATATACGGAACACCGCAAACACAAACTCCCTAAAACTCCCAAAATAAAAATAATGAGGCCGGAGCATACATAAGGTAATGAACCAAACAAATGTGGTTAAATCAAATGTGGTAAAATTTCTAGCAGGTCCATATCTCTAGATGTTGTCTGCATGAAACTACATTCATCCTTGCCGTGTAAGTAAAAAAGATGGGCTCTTGTAAAGTGCTATAAGCATGAAAATTTAACTTGACAGTCTAACATAGATCTACTAATGGAAACGAAATTTGAAAGACCAAATATGTTACAGAAAATGTCTTTCTTAATACAATTTGACATGACATCACACCAAATAAACCCATCAATTTGAAATCCAACGTTAGCTAACTTATCAGCACAAAGATTACCTTCACTATAGATGTGAGAAATTAAATCTAAAACTAAAATCTCGGACAAGCTTCAAACAATTCGCCATTTGTTTTAAAGGTGCCAAGGGACCATAGAAGAGAGTTGCTAAAATCCTCTAGAGTGTCGCTTTCAATCCAAATATTTGTCCAACCCCTACCATATGAGCAATCTCAATAGCATGTTTTGCAGAAATTAACTCCGCATGCAAGGTTGTAGAAACCCCTATATTTTCCAAGAAAAGACCAGCAAAAATATCCTTACATCATTACACTAACCAATGGGAAATAGTTTTTATGCACTCTAATTTAATGAAATTAAGAAACATGGATCACAATGCTAGACATTTTAATCACATATCTATTTCATTAGAATCTTGATGTTTTACTTAGGATAGATAGCACACCAAGTTTGGATAAAAGTAAGAACCAATGCTAGCATTGCAGCTAAAAAGGCAATCATAGCCCATGGTGTATTGAAATGAGTATTGTAAGCTTGAGCCAACCATGTCTTCCATTTGTTTGTGTAATGTTTTTCAATTTGAATCTTGATGAGAAGATATTTCCTGCTATAAGCCACTGCATTTGTGTAGGAATTGTTGCAATACATTTTTGTTGGCAAATCGTCACCCAAATCATTGAAGAGCTTTGCCAATTCTTCGTCACTTCCAAGCAAGTTTTGAAATACACCAGCTAATCTAAGCTCCTTCACATCCTCGGCGTTGTCAACCAATGAATCCATGAAGGTAAAGAATGAGCAACATTCATAGTTGTAGCGAACATCCGGACACATCTCATATGCTATTAAGTTTCGAAAAAAATAAGGCGTGACATCATTGAACAAAAAAATAGGAAGTCGTAGTTCTCCACTCAACCACTTAGACTTGAAGGAAACGTTACTCCATGTCCATGCATCTGTCTTATTTGGTTTCACTCGAATTCCTACCATTTTTAGATCCCTTATGCTTTTATAAGTATTCCATTAACAACTAAGAACTTCTTCATCATCATCATCTTCTTGGTTTAAGGTTGTATTTTCCCCTGTTTGATTGGGTTCATTTCCTTCTGAATGTGTTTCCATCTGACCTTGTTCTTCAATGTCGATTCCCAAATCGGACGTCAAGTACATCAAGCGCGAAGAATCTAGTATATGAAATGGTTTAGGATTTTTCAATGGAATCAATGTCATTCCATAACGTTTACATGCACCCATACCCTGATAATTGCTAACTAAAAAATTCAAATCAATGCCTCTTGCATTGCATATAATCTCAAGCATTTGGTATGGAAGTTGGTTCTCCAACAACTTAACATCTCTCCATATGTACATCAATTGATCAAACTTAAGATTTAGCCCTTCAGGATATTGGTCATCGACATTTTCCATAAAATGCAGCAAGGAACATCCATCCACGAACAATATCCAAGCAAGATCGTTGTCATTGAATCCTTCAATTGCATCTTCCGTGAACATGTTCTTCAATTCTACAATATTATCTTCAATCTTGTTAAGCAAAAGTTTGCAGGCTTGGTGGCCATCTTGATTGATTTGTTTGCCATATTCCTCAACAAATGTAGATGTCCACAGAAGCTTGTAATGCTCTCCTTCTTTAAGACATTCACTATTGTGATGGATGGGACCAAATGAGATAATACTTATAAAATCTTTCATTTTGTCTCAAAAACTTTGGAACCCTTTGGATCTTAGGAATTGAAATTTGACTATTTTGCTCAAACTTTAGTTGTACCTCTTTTAGTTGGGAAAGCCTTTTATCCGTAAGTGTATGAGTCATGATCCAATGGTTAAGTAGTTTGTGTGGTAACTACGATTTCATATCTCTTGAAATCTTTCTACAACACAAAATTTATGTTGATTAACAACAGCTAAAATAAAACAATTATATATATATATATATATATATATATATATATATATATATATATATATATATATATATATATATATATATATTAACATTATAGAGAAAGCAAAATAAAACATATTTGGGTCTTGCTATCTTGTGCCCTAAAGGCACAAGTTAAAGATAAAAAAAATTAGAAGTTTTCTATAAAAAACAACAAAATGTTGACTTTAAAAAGTTAAATGCACAACCTTTGAGACAATTATTTCTATTTTAATTTTTTTAACATGTGCCTCAAGGACGCATGCCTTGGGGGTACATGTTAACATTTGCCTAATTAAAAAATGATGATTTTAAATATATCTAAATAGTCATGCTAATCGGTACCCAAACACTAGTTAAACAACTAAAAATGAAAAGAAACGACAAAGTAAACACCAAAAGCAACACTTTTTCAAATTTCAAAAAGTAAAATATATAATTTTTTAAAAAAATTCTTTTTATAATTCCTTAGCTAGTACCTGGAAGCACTAGTTAACATTTCTCATTATAAAAAATTTCTTGCGCATATATATAGATGCAAGTAGGGTTGGGTTAAGTTAATGAGATAAATATCTAAACACAAACCATTAATACTCGATTTGATCACATGTGTATATTGACATACTTATAGATAATTGTCGTAAAATTAAATATTTATTCTTATTTTTTTAATTTTTTTTTTAATATTAAATGACTTAACGATGAGTTAGCGTATTTTTTTATAAAAAAAACTAAACTTTGTTATCTTAGAAAAAATTGTATAATCTATTTTCACTATATTTTGGTGTAAAAAAATAATAAATTATAATATCAAATAATTTCTTTTCATCTTACCTCATTCATAATAAATTTCATCATAAAATACTTGCAACAAATTAAAGTTGCATGACATAAAATTGCATTAGCATCAAAACCGCCAAAAAGTGCAACATCAGACTTTGTAACTCTAGCAAATTTTGATTTTCAATATAGATAATGTCTGTTGTCAATTTTAAAAATTAGACTTGATTTATGACCAAAATCTTTTTATTTTATTTTAAAAAGATGTTTATAGCATTTCATTAATAATAATATCAGTAATACCATGAGGGATATGAAATAGTGGGACTAGCTGATAACACGACTTCTTCAGCTAAAGCATGTACCGTATTTGATATGACCAAAATCTTTTGTATTCTCCTTCTTCACAATGAAAATATAAATAAAGATGTTGGCATTATTGGGTTTGGGGTCTGGGTTTACCCGAAATTGATTTTTTTTATTTTTTTTCATTTTTCAAACCATATTCACCCGATTACAATCCAGCCCACATTTTTGGATAGGTTTGGCTGAGTTTTTCGGGTTGACCCAACTCATGTACACCCCTAATGATTTGTGTCTAAATCTTAGAACAAGTTTAGAATTATGAGTTACGTCAAAAATATAGCTAACTTGACAAAAGATTGTAGAGACATTTGATATCAGGGGTGGAACCACCACCCGGCGAGTCCGGGCACTTGCACGGGCTCAATCAGTATTTTCTTTATATTTGGCCCAACCTAATAGCCCATTAAGCCACTTAAAATAAAATAAAAATTGGGCAAACTCAATATTTTCACACGCGCACGCATAATAATTCCTGGCTCTATAATTTTTGCCTAGACTTTATAAAATTTCTGACTCCGCCACTGTTATTGGGTGCAAATTTAAATCCGCATTTCCCAACTTCACAACATTTATCATGTGTAAGATTTATCGACTTTTAAAAATAAAATAAATAAAATCATAAATTACCTGGTCCGATAACTATCGAGCACTTTACTCCCAACATGTTTTGTTTTTGACATGAAAGATATTTCACTATGCAACCATATCGGTTGCAACGTAAGAAACAATATAATGAGGACAATCCTCAATCCAAATTGTGTCTACGGAAGAAAAAACAAGCTTAGTTAGATGGTGAATAGCAACATTAGAAGTTCGTTTCACATGTTCAACTAAACATTTAGAAAATAAAGATTTAATTTTACGACAATTATCTATAAGTATGTCAATATAAGAATATTTTATAGATCTCTCACACACACATATACACATATATAATGAGATATGTTGACATCAGGTGTAAGTGTTCAGACTTACATCAGATTTCAACCATTATAATAATTCGATCTAACAACTTATATTATGCCAATAATAAATAAAAAGGAAGCACATTAAAATGCTAGCAGGATATTATCACTATATGAGATACTACTTGATTCGTTATTTTTTGGATTTTCTATTAGGCATACAATGAATTCTCTAATGTAAATTAATTTTCTTTAATAGGCAAGAGTCAGAATCGAATTTCTGACCACTTATTTAAGCGATCCAAATTATTTGAAACTATCGATGGTTGATTTTATATATGTTTCTATATATATTCAGTCAAAAAAAGTTTATATAAAGAACAATATTATACTCGATAGATTTAGAGAGATAGATAATAGTCAAGAGAATTTCCAAATATGTAATAATTTTTATATTTTGGCACCATTAATCATTAGTTTCATGCTTTACTATTTAACAATATCAATTTTTCATAATTACTTATATTATTAATTTTTTAAAAGGTATTTATATTATTAGTTAAAAATATCCAATCAATTTTAGCCATATCCAATCATATTATAAACGTACATTTATATATTAAAATCTATCATCAATGAATGTGATAAATATATAGAAAAATATAAATAACTTTTTTCTAATTTACTCCAACAATTATGAGAGTTATATATGTATAAGTTGTTTTTACATTTAGAGTATATTTCAACTTGTTATTAAAAAAAAGAGTGTATTACTTCAACTTTGAAAATGAAATTTCTAGCCTTTTCTTTCCATGACTTTAGCTCTTTAATAAATAAATAAGTTTAAATTAAAATTTCTTAAAAGAGTATAGTGATTTTAAAACTTGAAGAGATTACTGACGATGCACTGCTGAACTTCTAAAGCACAACCTTAATATATTAAAAAAAAAAAAAGAAAGATGAAGCACGTAATTAGGGTGATTAGCACTTCTTAATTTACTTAACTATGATTATGCTTCGTGTGAAACAAAAGATAAAAAATACTGCTCCGTTAAGTGAACATTTAAATCGTACCACCTTCACGTGGTATTTCAAATTCCTTCATTTTCGGGCTCATTTCTTCGATGCAGTAAGTGGTCGATGGTCAATGATAAATGAATACTCCCTCTGTTTTTTAATATAAGCAAATTTTGATTTTTAGGTTCATTCAATCAATGATGTATGTGCTCTATAATATGAACCACATACATCATCGATTGAATGAATCTAAAAGTCAAAATTTGTTTATATTAAAAAACGGAGGGAGTATTTAAGAATGAATGAAAAGTGGAAGCACGTGTGTTTCCTCGTTTTCTCTTATTTTTGTCCAACATGCATCGATGAAGTCATTGTTGAGTAAATAGTCAATTTCCCTCCTGAAATTGTAAGTTTCATCAATTACCCTCCTGAAATTAACAAAATTTCAATTACCCCCTGAAATTTCACAACGATAGTCAATTTACCCCCTCCGTCAAATTTTTCTGTTTGTGAACATGACGTTTTGCAAATACCCCATGAAGTTTTGCACTTATGTACAAAATGCCCCCCAAACTTAAAAATTTATATTATTTTTTCTTAAAAACAAACAATTAATAGTTAAATATTAAAGCTAACTATTAATTTTGGAGTTTGGAAAAACTACATACATATATACATCAAAATAGGAAAAAATGTGTATTTTTAAAGTGACAATAATGGTTATTTCTAATAGACAAATTATTATTTTTAGAGGTTTATATACAAATTAATAATCAAATTTAAATTTATATTTTCTCCTTCACCATCTTAGTCTTTTAACTCCTCCAACTCCTTCAACAATTTGCTCAAACCATTTAAACTACACAACCCCCAATATTAATCCACAAATCATCCCATTATTGTCACTTTAAAAAATACATATTTTTCCCCATTTTAGAGTCTATTTTGATGTATATATGCATGTAGTTTTCCCAAATTCTAAAATTAATAGTTAGTTTTAATATTTAACTATTAATTGTTTGTTTTTAAGAAAAAAATAATATAAATTTTTAAGTTTGGGGGCATTTTGCACATAAGTGCAAAACTTCAGGGGGGTATTTGCAAAACGTCATGTTCACTAACAGAAATATTTGACGGAGGGAGTAAATTGACTAACGTTGTAAAATTTCAGGGGGGTAATTGAAGTTTTGTTAATTTCAGGGGGGTAATTGATGAAACTTACAATTTCAGGGGGGTAATTGATGAAACTTACAATTTCAGGGGGGAAATTGACTATTTACTAAGTCATTGTTTTAATCGTGGATAGGCTTAAACACACTTTTTACCTCCTAAGTTTGCAAAAGTTGCAATTTTGGCTCCTATTAAAAAAATGGCAAAAATCCCCCCTCATGTTTAGCCCCTTTTGCAAAACACCAATTTTGACTTGATCAAACCTATGTGTCATGCCACTTAACTTAAAAAATTGCCAACTGTGTATTTTTTTAATTAAACAAAATGGAAAAGGCCACATGTGTATTTACAGAATTAAAAAAAATGAAAAATAAAAGAATTAATTGAAGAGATTATGCGACATTCATCTTCTTCACCTAATTCCTTCATCTTTTTCATCCATTTCTTTTTAAAAAAATGCAGAATATTACATCACAACACCACCTCAACCTTCATCTCCGATATTGTTCACCACCACCACCGCTATTCTCCTATCACCACCACAAGATCGTCTCTAATCTATGTTTACAACACCACCACCACCATATCAACATTCTCATATTCAAATTTTGTTTCCTAAAAAACGTGATGTTGATGTTAGTGGTTTTCATCTTGTTGATGGGAACTTGAATTCATTGTTGCAATAGATGAGATTGGGAAGGAAAATATATGACAAAAAAAGAAGGAAAAGTTGCTTATGGTTTCTTGCTGTTGAAGAAGGAAAAAGGGCAAATGTTATAGAATTTCCTAATTATTGAAAAAGAAAGGCTTAATTACTCTTTTGGTCCCTTAACTTATTTTTTGGTTTCGTTTTGGTCCCTTAACTATTAAAAGTTTCGTTTCGGTCCCATAACTTATTTTTGGGTTTTCTTTTGGTCCCTTAACTATTAAAAGTTTCGTTTTGGTCCCTTAACTTATTTTTTGATTTCGTTTTGGTCCCTTAACTTATTTTTTTGTTTCATTTTGGTCCCTTAACTCTAATACATTCATCCTAACATAAAGGACCAAAGTGGTTGACGGAGGATGAGTTAAGGGACCAAAACGAAACCAAAAAGTAAGTTAACGGACCAAAACGAAGCTTTTAATAGTTAAGGGACCAAAACGAAACTAAAAAATAAGTTAAAGGACCAAAAGAGTAATTAAGCCAAAAAGAAATGTTATGAAAATTTTGAGAATGATACCATGAACATATTTTTTGAATGAAGATGAATGATAATGTAGTTGCTCCTATTGCCGTGCTTGGTTCTCCCTCTTCCTTTTTTATATTTTTTTTATTTTTTATTTTTAATTTCATATATACATGCATGACATTTTTATTTTTCTTTAAATAACTAATTACACATGGGGCATACCATGTAGGCATGACCAAGTTAAAATTGACGTTTTACAAAAGGGGGTAGACATAGGGGGTCACTTTTACCTTTTTTTTTTAATAGGGGCCAAAATTGCAACTTTTGCAAACTTAGGGGGTAGAAAGTGTGTTTAAGCCTCGTGGATATTATAGACACTATTTATTCTCATACACCTTTGTATACCTCATTCATTAAGAAGAGAGAAGATCAGAGGAAAGAAAAAGTGGCTTGTGTAGGGGTCCACGTGACTACATGTAAGATTTTTGTGTGGATGTCAAGGAGTGTATTGTCACCTAAGGGTGTCAATGTATCATAACTCGATACCATACCACAAAGACCGTGTGTGAGCTTCAAATATTATAAAGAAAATGCTAACTTGTGTCCTTAAGGCACAAGTTAGTGAGTCTCTTGTCAAAAAAAAGTTATTGAGTCAAATGTAGAAATTTTTTGTTGAAATTCATGATTTAAATTTAATTTTTTAACTTTTTAATTAATTGAATGTACAAATCTTAAGGGAATAATTTTATTGGGTTGCTTAACATGTGCCCTAATGGCACAAGTTAACATGACTCATATTATAAATGCACGAATATTAGCTCATTGATCTAGTAATTTTTGATTTTGTGCAAAGAGATGATCTCGTTTATAAATATTAGTAGCGAAAAAACGGACATTCATGTGTTTGTTTTGTTGCTCTTTTTATTACGTTACGTGTGTAGATTATCATATTTGTTTTGCTGCTCCTTCACTCTCTGATCTCTACTAACTTGAGCGTCGGAACGCCTGCAGGTACACCACCACCACCCCCCCCCTGCGCCGTTCCAAGAAGCATTCTTGACGCTGTAACGCCCTAGTCGTTATTTTATTTATTTTGGAATTATTTAAATTCTTTTAAGTGATTTTAAATAATATTTCTGATTTATGTGATGTGTATTATTTTATTATATGATTTATTTTAATATAATTAGAATAATATGAGAAATAGAGTTATTTTGGAATGTGGGGAGTTAATTAGGATTTAATAAAAATTAAGGGAGTTTAATGAAATAAAGGGGGAGTTAAGTTTTGGGAGTTAAGAAAAAGAGAAGTCAGAAAACGTTTCACGTAAAAACAAGTTTTGGAGAGGAAAAGCAAGAACAAGAGAGAAGAGCCTAGGAACCGATTTTGTTGTGCAATCTTTCTGCAAATCTAAGGTAAGGGTGAGACTATCTCTCAATAATAATAGTATGTAAATTCTGAAAATTGTTTAACATGAATTGTTCTTGAGATAAAAATTGGGAAATTAGGGTTGATGCTGATTTTGAAAGGTATGGTGTAAGGCCATGTTTAATGTGTTGTAATTCGATGTTCAGAATGATTTCTTAATCTATAATGTTGTTGTGATCAGAATTTGAATGGAATTAGAATCGGTTGGATAAATTGGAGAAGTTTTGTATGATTGTTAGAATGATCTGAATTGTTGTTGTTGATGCCTGTTTTGTGTTCCTTTAGATGCCTAGTTGTGTATAGGACCTGTAAACATCTGCTGGAAAACGTTTTGGGTGATCAGGGGATTAAAATTGGGTTTTTGGAGTGAGAAGAGGTTTGAACCCGTAGGTTTTTGCACTGCCCAGATGAATGGTCGCTTAAGCGAACGACCCGTCGCTTAAGCGAGCATTCAAGCAAGCTGCCCAGAATACGATTTTGCCCGTTCGCTTAAGCGAACAGTGAGCGAGCTTGTAAGCGAAATTTTATTTTGATTCTGCCAAGAGTTCGCTCAAGCGAACCATAAGCGAACCCGTGAGTGAAAAACCATTTTGATTCTGCCATAAGTTCGCTCAAGCGAACCGTCAGCGAGCGGAACCCAGACTTTCTGTGAGCCGGTCGCTTAAGCGAGCTAGCCGTCGCTTAAGCGAAGATGACCTTAATCAGCCACTTTTGAACTTTGCCTCATGCACTAGGGGATCCTTTTGAGTATTTCTAAATGTTCCTTTCAACTTGTAAGACCATTATATGTACCCTGAATCCTACTAAACACATTGTTAATCGAGTTGGTATAGTTTAATGAATTTGTGGATTGAAGTGGGTATGAATGAAACCAAGTGAAAAGATGTTACGTTGAATGACTTGATGTATTAGTATGATTGACAATAATTATACATTTTTCTGATGTTGGATTGGTTGTGATGAAGTTGTATGTCATATATATACATATGCATTAGTTGAGTTGTATGTAAATATACACAAGTGGGTTAGTTGCATAAGCATAAAAGTGGGAGAGCTTCGGCTCTGGAACGCCTTGTCGTTCAAAGCAGTGGAACACTAGTTGTTCAAAGCGGTGTTTAGCGGTGAGGACTTATGTCCTGATAAGAATGCTTTAACCATTCGATAGCGGTGAGGGCTCCGGCCCTGAATATGGTACCACATGCATAGTTGCATTTGTCGAGGAGTCTTAGAGGGTTGTCATGTCATTACATGAGTTGTTGTTGTTGGTTGAATTGTTATATCTGGATGATGTTGTTGATTATGAAATACTTATGCTTAATGAATAATCATTGATATTGTAGGGTGTTAGATTCAATTGATGTTATTATATATTATTATTATTGTTTGTGAATCTCACCCCTTCTGCTTGAAAATGTTGCCCTTCCTATGGGTAACTTGCAGGTGATCCTGAGTAGTAGGTGGTGGCTCAAAGTGTCTAGTGCTCTGATACGTGGGATGAGATTTTATTGCTTAACTTCTTTTCTATGTATCAAATTTTGAATATTGATGTTTGGATTTCCTTGTTGAGGCTTTTATGCCATGAATATTTATTGGAGATTACTTATATTGGATGTTGTTGTTAATTAAAGTTGAAAATATTCCGCTGCAAGTTAAATGATGATCTTTGAAGGATGTGTATTAAATATATTTTATATTCTATTTACAAAATTTTGAATTAGTAGTGTGACATGCCCGTTGGGTTAATACTCTGATCCATGTTTATTTATTAATTAATTGATTATTGGGAACGGGGTGTTACAGATGCATTCTACCAGCACTCAAACCATCGCATTTAAAGCACCGGCAGTCACCTTCTGATCAGGTACGATCAGCGGCGCCGTCTGTGACAAATACAAGCTCTCCAGTTTTTACCTTACTAAAAACCAAAACTTTCCAGAAATTTACCATGGCTACCAACAGTGCTAGCTCACAGATACGAAGTGAAGTTCATATCCCTCAACGCGATGGGATGACATCTTCACCTTCTCCTGTGGGTACACCTAGAGAGGAACCCGTACAAATAATTCCTCTTCAAGAAAGGCCTCTGCAAGGTCCTCCACGACCTACAGAGACTCCAAAAGATGTCACACCCACTAGTGCCCTCGTCAGTAATCTGCTCCGCACAGTCCAACGACAAACGTCGTTAATCGAGGAACAGAATCGACGCCTGATGGATCTAGAGCGAGCACGTCCGCTAGTCCGAACTAAACGGACTCCTTCCCCAACACCTAGCATAAGAGAAAGGAGCCCTCGCCACTTACGTTTCAGATTCCCTCGGCATTCAATAAGCGTCTCCAAGCCATACCAGGAAGTCGACCAGAAGGAGGTCACCCAGACGATCTCATCCAAGACGATCCCCTCCAAGGAGATCCCCACCAAGACGCAACAAATCAAATGAGATAGAATCATGGTGAAAGAAAAAAGATTACATATCAATAAAATAACAGAAGAATAAATCTACTAATAGAAACAGAATTTTGAAAGACTAAATATGTTACAAAAAATATACAATTTGGCATGACATCACACCAAGTAAACCCATCAATTTGAAACCCAACGTTCGCTAACTTATCAGCACAAATATTACCTTCAATATGTGAGAAATTAAATCTAAAACTAAAATCTCGGACAAGCTTCAAACAATTCGCCATTTGTTTTAAAGGTGCCAAGGGACCATAGAAGGGAGTTGCTAAAATCTTGAGAGAGTCGCTTTCAATCCAAATATTTATCCAACCCCTACCATGAGCAATCTCAATAGCATGTTTTGCAGCAATTAACTCAGCATGCAAGGTTGTAGAAACGCCTATATTTTCCAAGAAATGACCAGCAAAAGTACCCTTACATCATTGCACTACCCAACCTGAAGTAGTTTTTTTTGCCCTCTAATTGAATGAAATTAAGAAACTTGGATCTTGGTGCTAGACATTTTAATCACACATACTTATTTATTTCATTAAAATTTTTGATGTTCTACTTGGGATAGATAGCACACCAAGTTTGGATAAAAGTAAGAACCAATGCTAGCATTGCAGCTAAGAAGGCAATCATAGCCCACGGTGTATTGAAATGGGTATTGTAAGCTTGAGCCAACCATGTCTTCCATTTGTTTGTATAATGTTTTTCAATTTGAACCTTGATGAGAAGATATCTCCTGCTATAAGCCACCGCATCTGTGTAGGAATTGTTGCAATACATTTTTGTTGGCAAATCGTCACCCAAATCATTGAAGAGTTTTGCCAATTCTTCGTCACTTCCAAGCAAGTTTTGAAATACACCAGCTAATCTAAGCTCCTTCACATCCTCGGCGTTGTCAACCAATGAATCCATGAAGGTAAAGAACGAGCAACATTCGTAGTTGTAGCGAACATCTGGACACATCTCATATGCTATTAAGTTTCGAAAAAAATAAGGTGTGACATCATTGAACAAAAAAATAGGAAGTCTTAGTTCTCCACTCAACCACTTAGACTTGAAAGAAACGTTACTCCATGTCCATGCATCTGTCTTATTTGGTTTCACTCGAATTCCTATTATTTTTAGATCCCTTATGCTTTTATAAGTATTCCAATTACAACTAAGAACTTCTTCATCGTCATCATCTTCTTGGTTTAAGGTTGTATTTTCCCCGGTTTGATTGGGTTCATTTCCTTCTGATTGTGTTTCCATCTGACCTTGTTCTTCAACGTCGATTCCCAAATCGGACGTCAAGTACATCAAGCGCGAAGAATCTAGTATATGAAATGGTTTAGGATTTTTCAATGGAATCATTGTCATTCCATAACGTTTGCATGCACCCATACCCTGATAATTGTTAACTAAAAAGTTCAAATCAATGCCTCTTTCATTGCATATAATCTCAAGCATTTGGTATGGAAGTTGGTTCTCTAACAACGAAACATCTCTCCATATATACATCAATTGGTCAAACTTAAGATTTAGCCCTTCGGGATATTGGTCATCGACATTTCCCATGAAATGTAGCAAGGAACATCCATCCACGAACAATATCCAAGCAAGATCATTGTCATTGAATCCTTCAATTGCATCTTCAGTGAACATGTTCTTCAATTCTTCAATATTATCTTCAATCTTGTTAAGCAAAAGTTTGCATGCTTGGTTACCATCTTGATTGATTTCTTTGCCATATTCCTCAAGAAATGTAGAGGTCCATAGAAGTTTGTACTGCTCTCCTTCTTTAAGACATTTATTATTGTGATGGATCGGACCAAATGATATAATCTTTGGTGAGCAATACTTATAAAATCTTTCATTTTGTCGCAAAAACTTAGGAACCCTTTGAATCTTAGGAATTGAAATTTTACTATTTTGCTCAAACTTCAGTTGTGCCTCTTTTAGTTGGGAAATCCTTTTATCCATAAGCGTATGAGTCATGATCCAATGGTTAATTAAGTAGTATGTAAGTTACAACTTTATATCTCTCGAAATCTTCCTGTAACACAAAATTTATTTTGATTATTAGTGCTATAATAAAACAGTTTAATATATATAAAATACTACCTCCGTTCCTTTTTAATTGTCACTTTTTAACATTTTACACAAACCAAGACAATCAATAAATATTACTACTTTTGATACAATAATTTATACTTTTACTATAATAGCTTTAGTCATTTAATATTACATTTTATTTATTTCTCTCTCTGTAATAAATAACTAAGGGCAATATTGATAAAACAACTTTTAATGTTGCATTGACCTTTGAAAGTGACAGTTAAACAGAAACAAAATTTTTTTCAAAAAATGACACTTAAAAAGGAACGGAGAGAGTAAACATTAAGAAAAAACAAAATAAAAAATATTTAAAAGATATCGTAATAAAAAAGAGGATAGACGAAGATACTTTGTGTCTATCTTTCCAATAAGTAAGTAAAATTAAATGATGATTTCAAATATATCTAATCTAAGGGGTGTATTGTATTGGGATTTTATGGAATTTTAAAAGACTTTTTTAAAGTAAAAAAGTCTTGTGGTATTCAATCAAGATTTTTATAGAATATAAATAAATCTTGTGGTATTCAATCAAGACAATCAAGACTTTTTATTCAGTGCAACGAAATTCGGTGGTATTCAAATGAGACTTTGGCCGACTTATAAAATGTCTGTTGGTATTCAAAAGTATACAAATTTTAATGGATTCTTTTATAGAGTGGATTTTGTGAGACTTTTTAGCTAAAAATACACATAACATGCTTATTCAACAATCTCACAAATAGAGACTTTTAGAGACTCCCATAATTTTTGTTTTGTTCTTGTCTCATACCACACTCATACTTTTTCTTGGTATTATTCATAAGCCTTCAGCGCTACTATTCTACTGTTATTCTCTGTTCACCGTGCTTGTTCATAAGCCCTTTTCTTATACACGTTTACATTACAGTAAATATTACAGAGTTTTTCGTTATTTGTTTTTTAGTAGTTTGTTTTGTTGTTTGTATATCTTACGTTACTTTGCAACCTTTTGTTATTATTATTAGTAATATTAATTTATTTTTTTATTTTTGTTTTGAGTAACTTGTAAATATTATAATTATTATTAGTAAATTTCATATTTTAAGTTCGTAATTTTTTTCATTCAGTCTTGTCATTTTGAATTTTTCTTAAGAATCCATGTGATCCTCTCAAATATTAAAATTTCATAAAGTCTATTGTGTTTAAAATCTGTCTTATAAATCCATTAAAATTTGTCTTAAGATCTTTAAAATGACAAGAGTGAATGAAAAAAATTCAAAATCTCTCAAATCTTATAAATCCATTGAAATCTTAACAAATCTGTCTTATAAATCCATTGAAATCTTGTGTTCAAAATCCTGATTGTAAAAGGTCATTTTAGAAGTCTTTTAAAATCCCATAAAATCAATAGAATCACACAAAGTCTTTTAAAATCTGCAGGATTTTGTTTTTCAAAATAATCTCTTAAAATCCTAATCCAATACATAGAAATTTTCTTACACATAAATATAGGTGTATGTATGGTTGGATAACTTTTTTTTTTTTTTGGCGAGGTTTGAACCCCAAACTTTATATATATTATGCACTGTCTATATCAACTGAACTAAGGTTACAAAAACGTAACTTGAGTTTAATAAGTGAGATAAATATCTACAAACCGTTAATTTCGAGTTGATCACATGTATATATGTATGTTTATGTACTCTGTCTATTAAAATTTAAATTGGTTTTTGGCTCTCTTTCATTAAAATGGTTTCCGTCTAAATCATTCAACAAGTTTAAAATTATGAGTTACGTCTAATATATGGCTCACATGATAAACACACAAAAGATAAAGATTGTAGATCACCTCAAAGAAAATAAAGATAAAGATTGCATAGACATTTGATATGTCAGAATTTAGATTTGAATCCGCATTTTCAAACTTCCCAATATTTATTGTGTGTGAGATTTACCTACTTTTCGAATAAAAAAAATCATATGAATTACCTTGTCTGATGCACTGCCGATTAATCTAACACTCTTGATTCTTTCTTCCTGAACTTCTAAAGCACAACCTTTATAAAAAAAAAAATATGAAGCACGTTAGTGTAATTACCACTTCGTAAATTTACTTAACAATAACTATATGTTCCGTTTGAAACAAAAATAAAAAATATTATGTTAGCTGAACTTCGAATTATTGGAGCCATATTCTTAGAAACCTATGAGGATTAGCAAAAAAAAAAAAAAAATATCATACACAGAAAAAATTGAAATTTTTATTTTGTTTACCAAAAGAATGTATATAGAGAAGAATAATAACTCACATACTGGACACCAGAAGATCAAATTAAAAATAAAAAGCTTGTATATATGGAGCAATTGTACGTTCTTAGGACCGTTATATCACTGTATTTATATTGGAAATCAAAGACAAGGTAGTACTTAGTTTAACAATAAATAACGGCAAATTGATCAGTAACGTGTTTAAAAATTAAATATAGAATTTGTCCAAAAAAAAATAAATATAGAATGATTTTGGTGCAAATTGATCAGTAGTGTATTTTTTTTTTTTTTTTTTTAAGGATAATCAGTAGTGTATTTGATTACTTTTTTCTAAGCATTAATTTAGGCACTTGTTAGAGACTTGGAGTATCCATTTCTGAAGTCTCTACAAGTCTTTATAATTTAGGAGTATTTATTAATCCCATCATCGTGTTATGTTTTAATTTAATTATTAATTATTTATAAGTAAACTCTTATCCAGCCAATTGTTTAGGAATTGTTGAGATGTTATTTTATTTTATTTTTTAAGGAAGGAATTGTTGAGATGTTCTGACACCTCTATAATAATTGCAAATAATAATTATTATTATTCTTATATGTGAAAAGTAAACTCTTGTCCATCATGTCAACTAATTTTGTTTAGGTACTACTGAGGTGTTTTGACAGCTACTCCTAATATAAATATCTATCCGATTTTACATATAAAAAAATACTTTGATATATATTTAACTTATTATAAATTAAATCTAATGAATCTGAAAAATCTATAATTATACAAAGGAGGGAGGGAGGGAGAGAGAGAGGGAGAGAGAGAGAGAGGTAACCTTAGGTCTTCTTCGTGGAAGGTCAGCAGCACACATTAGGAAACTCAGGAGATCGTGATACTGTAGTGCAGAATCAGCAGGTTACTCGTGTTCAGAATCAGGTTTTGGAACCTAATGTAGAATTTTACGACAGGGAATTTCCAATGTTGCAACGGGATGAGAATTAGAATCCTGGTCATCTTGACGACGGGGACAAGACATGTTCGACTTTGAAACGGTTTGTTTCCTTTTATTTCACCAAAGTTCCGGAATTCATCTTGTATTCATATTTGAGACAAGTTTTTGAGGTGTGTGGGATTTTGGAGGATTTGTTTGTTGCAAATAGTTATAATGCACAAGGAAACGTTTATGGTTTTGTGCGATGTAGTAATGTAAAAAATGTGGATAAACTGACCAATGCTTTGAACAATGTCTCGTTTGGTATTTATCAGTGTTTGCAAACATGGCTCAGTTTGATCGTTTTGTGAAGAATTCGGAGGGAGAAGGGAAGGTAGTGGCGGGGTTGGGTGTCGAGGGAGAAAAAATTGTGAGGGGTGGGATCGTTAAAGAAGCTGGGGGAGCTAAAAAAGAGGGGAGGGTGATTGTGGAGAATGGGAAAGGTCTGGAGGGTGTCTAGCCGTGATGGGGGAAATTGTGATAGGCAATGTGGTGTGTTCCGGGGGTACTGATGGGGGTGAGGGGTAACGTGGAGGAGGGGAAGGATGAGGGAGAGGGACGAAGTTGGGAAAGGTGAGGGAGAAGGGGGTTGTTCCTATATGGCTCGTAGTCGGAGTGTGGGTGGTACACGCAATGCGTCTTCACATAACGTATTGAACTTGCAAGGTGATCGAGTTTCGGAGTGTGTTAAACATCATCCTATTAAATATCATACTGCTGAAAAAGATGTTAATTGGGCGAGTGAAGGTGTGGTGGCGACGGTCCATATTAGCGAATCAATTTCGTTGTTACAGCATTACATTCTTAATGTTGGGTTTGACAATCTTGACAATCCACTAACATACAAACTCGAAATAAACAACCATAGCGACAATAAGAAATCTATAACATTGAAAAAGGTATATTTTCTTGGTGTTAACCCTTGGTATTTAAGGAAAAAAGGTCCTAGTAATCTGGAATTTTGTCGGAAGGTAAATGCTTCTATCAGAAAAATATTCCATCATAAAATCAAACTCGTTTTATTGAACAATTTGTATAACAAAACTCATTAATTAAATTGTTTGGTTAAAAACGTAAAATTAGTGAGCAATCAAATTCGATGTTTTACCTTAATAAGTTCTCCTCATCCTCAATGCAATAAATTAGCAAGCAATCAAATTCGACCTCTTACCTTGTTTAGCTTGAGTACATATTTATCCACGCAACTTATTTTTTTTAGTATTAGCTTACTTACGTAATTTAACGTTGGGGAATCTCATGAGGAGTGGAAATAAATCTACTAGACCAAAACCTTAGGAGAATGAGATTGACGAGAATAAAATTGGAGAGATGAAAAATGAGAGTAAAGTGGAGAGAATAAAATAATGAGAAAAAGAGTGGAGAGATAAGATAATGAGATTGAAGATAATAAAGATGGAGAGTTTAGAGAATGAGAAGAAAAGTTACGCCTCATATATAGCTTAGATCATAAAAAATATATTAGGTGATTGATCAATAACCTATTCAAATCGTTCAACCTCGTAACTCCTTATCATTAATTTTTGTGATTAAAAAATAATTGGGTTGTTAGTCTCAATTTATATATATTTTTTTAAACCGTGAACAATCAACAAAAAATTAATTAAATTGTTTGTTGAGACCTATGATATTATTGTTTGTGTTCAAATTAGCGCAACTCCATTTTACAACATTTAGTTTGTGCGTGAGATTGTTTTTTTTTTTTTTTTTTTAATTGAAACCACTCAAACTAGTGCACAAATTATACATAGTATAAAATTCGGATCAGCTCCACAGTGATAAAAACTGTGATCCAACACTACATAAATAAATCCCTAAAAAAAAACTACATAAATATTATTAAAAAAAACAGCATAAAAATCAAAATTATGGATCAACATAAAAAATACAACCCCTAAAAATTATATTATTTTCGGTAATCCACTGAGATCAACGACGGCTAGCCGTAACAAGAGATAAAACCTTCTATTATCACAAATATTTGTATTCTAAAGTTAAAGATGAAAGAAGTTAATGATGCATTGATATTGTAAATTGATATATACAATAAAACATATTTTTTTTTTTCATTGTAACATATAATAAAAGGGACCAAACCCACAAACTCAATAAAGCTACCTCAACCCACCAGTTTCACTCGTCTAACCGCCTAACCTTCAACCGTAGCATGAACGGGCGTGAATGGACTTACATTGTGCAACTGTGGTTTCAATCGGTTTGGCTTTTTTGGTCTTCACCAACCGTTTGTCCACCCCTATCGATGGGCTTCCCTTGGCGAGATCGGGCTCGCCTTTAATTCGAGGTCAGAGCCCCTAAAGATAGAGTTGTCAACAATGGGCCGATCCATTAGCCCACATTTTGGGTCGGGTGGGTCTAAAAAAGTTAGCCCAAAATGCACTCGGGTTTTTTGGCCCTAGCCCATTTGATCCATATAAAAACTGGGCCGGGACCAGGGGCTAGCCCATTGGTCTTTGGGCCGGCCTATAATCAATATTTCCATTTGATTTTTTTAAAAAAAAACACTATATTTTTTGAAAAAATTATCAACTAATTTAAAATGTATTGATAAAAAAATATTTAAATAAGTAAACTTAATAAAAATGAATGAATTTAGCTCAAGCTTTTAAAATTCTAAAGTTTATATATTATTAATTTGATTCAATTGAAGGAATAATCTAGAGTTGAATTAATATTTAATGTTAATGTAAAAATTATTTACACTTCTACGTCCATCCAATCATATTTTAGCAAAAAAATAATTATGAGCAACTAATATAAATAAAAAAAATTCAAAAAAGAGTGAATAAATTTAAAAAAAGAAACAAAAAATGTTGCATTTGTATTTGTATTCTAAAATGACAATAATAATTGTTTTCTAATACTCAAAACGATTTCATATGTAAGCAACAATTCTTTTTTTAGATTAATTGAATATTTAATGTATCTGATTTATAATATAGATCACATGCATCAATTATTCAATAAATCTGAAGGAAAAAAAATCATTGCTTATTTACGAAACTGGAAGGAGTATATAATAATTAATATTTTATTTTTTTTATTTGTAGATGTAATAACAAAAGTCATCGAAACTTAATCACCCGTATCAGGTTCTAGATTAAAAACCTGGGTCTAACCACTTAATTTTTTAAAAAATTATTAATTATAAAATATTTTATTGCTTTCATTTTTAGACGAGATACAATTTGTGTCTTGGATTTAGATGTTAAAAAGTTTTAAATTGGCTAATGGCTAAGATATGGTCTACCAATATGTTTATAAGTATGCAAATTCCTACATCACAATATCTAATAATTATTTTTTAAATTTTTTTATTTGTAGACGTAGTGACAAATGTCATCGAAACTTAAACACACGTGTAAGGTTCTAGATTAAAATCCTGTGTCAAAAAATATATTATTAGATGAGATAAACCAATACTCAATAATGAATATTTAAGAACAAGGGTTTGTTTGGTAATACACGTGTTTGGGTTTATAACTTATGTCTTATAAATTAGTCTATCAGTTATCCCCTATAAATTCAATAAATTAATTTATCGGCTATCAATTATAAATTAGTCTATCAATTATCCCCTATAAATTCATAAGTTTATGAATTATTTAGTATTTTTACCAAACAAATTGATATAATTATAAACTACTTCAACATACTAATAATTTTACTAAACACTAAAAAATCAATAAGTTAGTTGATCTACTTTCAGGTATAAACTAGTTTACCATCTATGAGTTTATATATTTATAAATTTTTAATGTAGTATGTACTAGTATAAATGAAAATATGGGCTATCAACTAGCACCACCGGTTCATATTATCAGTTCATTTGACCCATCACCGTACACGTGTCTCTAAAACTATTAGTAGTATACTAGTGTACTACAAATATCAACTTGAGAAACAGGTTTCAATTTTTATTCATATGTGGGTTTGTTCTAAGTTCTAACTAAGTCATAGCCATGGCGCACGAGAGAAGGTAAAACATTTCCTCAACTTAAATAGATTTCATTCTCTTTTCCTTCTTTCCTTTGATTTTTTCTTTATTTTTGTTTAGAATAAGTTCATTTCGAAGCAGAGAAAATCATGTAAATTTTCAAATTCCTTATCATTTTAACTAAATCACTTCAAATCTTTTCTGATCTCTTTGAAAACTTCAACTCATGTAGTGAAGCTCAAGAAAAGACTGTTGCTCAAACTCATGAGGTAACTATATAGTTAGCACTCACTTTCCTTCAACATTTGTTTTCTTTTTTAGTCCTGCCATGACTTTGTTTGTTTTGTTTCATTAATATTAAAAGTTGTTAATAATTGTTTGTATATAGAGTTTGGAAAATTGCTTGCGTATGACAATTGCTTGTATATAGAGTTTGGAAAATTCCTTGTATAAGTTGTTAACCATTTTATCGAGTTTGGAAAATTCCCTGTATATGACAATTGCATATTGATCATAATTGCTTACTATGCATTGTGATTCAGCCATGAGCATAAATTTTTGCTGATGAGAAACCACCAAATTTAACCAATATATTTGTGTTGAATAGTTATGTAATCTTCTCAAATATTAGTATACTGCAGTGAATTATAAATAATCAAATGATTTGCTTGTTGTATCTTGTTTATGTTGATAGTTAGGAAAATGTTAATACTTTCAATTGCATTTTCAAAATTTACTACATGCTCATTGCTTGTGAATTTAGTTGATGAATTTACCTATTCATTTATTTTTTCAAGTTTAACTCTGTTCTGATGTTTGACTTTGCAATTTCTTTTGATTCGAGGGAAATGTATTTTTTTTTTACTATTTCTTGTAGTTGTTAAATAGTTTTTGGTGCTGTTATAATTATTTACATCGATGTGTTTGTTAACAAGTGAAGGGCTTATCCACTCTTCATTTAATTTCAAGCATTTTTTTTATCAAACTGCTAAAATTCTAGCGATGATGTGTTCTTTATTTTCTCATGTAGTTTAAAGATAATTTTCTGGATTGATTTTTTCTTATAAGTTTATGAAAAGGGGATGTCATGAAAATATTGTGGAGTTCAAAATGGGGGGACGTAAAAGTCAAATTTTATGAGTGTTTGTGTTGTAGTTGTGTGTTCTGTTCTTATTTAAGGTACTAACTATTTTAAGCATTGCATTTTGTTACAATAAACATTTGCATTTAATTTGAATCTAAGTAGAATTTTAGTCAACCTTTGAATTTTTGCTCTATGATTTAGATTGTATGTATCAAATTTATTAGTAGAAGTTAAAACTGAATAGTTTTCAATTACTTGGACTCCTTAAGATATGATTAGGAGAATGGGTTGTGTGTTTTATTGGTTTCTCTTTGTTAGGTGTTAATCTAGTTGATGCATTACTTTTGGTAGCATTTACTTCATTTTAATTTTTTTCAATGAAGATCTATTTTAGTTATATGGTTAAATGTTGGTTAAGCACCATTTTTATGTTGCTTTGTTTCTTTTTGTTGACAGATGTCGTCAGTTAAAGATGTCAATTCTACCACTCATGTTAATGCTCCATCGACGGCTCCTTCTTCTTGTTTGCCACCGTCTGAGTGTAGACATCAGTTGCATGAGGTAACTACGTAGCTAGCACTCACGTTCCATCAACATTTGTCTTATATTTTTCTATCGTTGCTTTCTGTAGTTGACCTTAATCATTTTGGTAATTTTTAATATGTTTAAATTTTGATTCACTCCTCTCAAATTAAAAGTACTGAAACTAAAGTATTAATGAAAACAATCTCTTTGCATTTTCATTCTTTCCAAAAATGCATGCAATTTTTCATTTCAAGAGTTTTGAATTTCATTGTTATTAAACAAGATTAGTTAATAGAAAATGTTTAGATAGAATAAGTCAATTTGATGCATCTCATTTGCAAAAGTTGTTGTAAAATGTTGATATAGACTCACACTGACTGATTATAGTTTAGAATGGCTAATTGTTGAAAGGGGAAAAATTAAATGCAATCTTTAATCATATATCAGATGGATTCTTAGGGTCTGGTTCATGTATTTAGTAGTGTTTTTATTGTAACTTATTCTTATCAAACATTACAATTAGTAAAAGTGAACTAAGTGTAGTATTAATTAATTGGATTTCTTGATACTATAATTAATTTCATTTGGGTCAAATACTTATCAAGAATTTGTTGATGAATAAAACTTTGAGACACTTGATGTTGGCGAAGATGAAATTCTCCACGAATTTGATGTTTATTCTCATTCTTCTCTCGATGTTGATGAAATGAAGGTATGATTTGTGCATTTTATTCTTGATTTAGTTGGATGGTTTTTATTTCACTATAATAATACATATTTCATTTTTGTTCACTGCTATTTTTAGTTAAAACTCTTACAATATCATTTAAAAAGTCCATCAAAATCGTACGATATTGAAAAAGGTTTGTGTGTTTTTTGTTTTGTTTTGTTTTTTTGTTCTTTTAAATGACATTTTGTTTATGAAAAAAATTGTAATAATGTTGAGAGTGTGATATACTGTTTTTATTAATGTGTTGCGCATGTTATGTTGAAACCTATGGTTAGGCTGGGCTGGACCTTCGGAATTCAGCAATTGAGTTTGATGTGAAATCATCGTTTTATATAACAGATGTCTTTTCACTAACCTATATCAAATTTTATGAGTGTTTGGGTTGTAATTGTTTGTTCTGTTTTTCTTTAAGGTACTAACTATTTTAAGCATTGTATTTTGTTACCATAAACATTTGTATTTGATTTGAATCTAAGTAGAATTCTTTTTTCAGGAAATTTGGATTTTTGCTCTATGATTTAGACTATACGTATCAAACTTATTCGTAAAAGCTAAAATTGATAGTTTTCAACTACATGGACTCCTTAAGATATGATTAGGAGACTGAGTTGTGTGTTCTATTGGTTTCTCTTTGTTAGATTTTAATCTAGTTGCTGCTATACTTTTGCATGCATTTAATAGTGTTTTTGCTTTAACCTTATCAAACATTACAATTAGTGAAAGTAAAGTAAATGTAGTATTAATTAATTGCATTTCTTGATACTATAATTAATTACATTTGTGTCAAATACTTAACATGAATCTGTTTACAAAAAAAATGTTGAGACACTTGATGTTTGAGAAGATGAAATTCTTCACGAATTTGATGTTTTTTCTCATTCTTCTCTCAATGCTGATGAAACGAAGGTTTGATTTATGGAGTTTATTCTTGATTTAGTTGGATGGTTTTTATTTAACTATATTAATACATATTTCATTGTTGTTCATTGTTATTTTTAGTTAAAAATCGTACAATATCCTTTCAAAAGTCGATAAAAATCGTATGATATTGGAAATGTTTGTGTGTTTTTTGTTTTGTTTTGTTTTTCTGTTCTTTTAAATGACATTTTGTTTATGAAAAAAAAATGTAATAATGTTAAGAGTATGATATATTGTTTTTATTAATGCGTTGTGCAGGTTATGGTGAAACCTATAGTTAGGCCGGACCCTCCGATTCCAGCAATTGAGTTTGATGTCAAATCATTGGTTTACATGACAAAGGTCTTTTCACTATGTTATATCAAAAATTATATTAAATCAATGAATTATATGTTAGAAAATTCTTTTTATACACCCATAACCCATTTAACAATAGAGAGTATGATGTAAGCCGTTGAATATGATTCAAGATTATGTTTGATGACTTTGTTCATACTTATCGCTTAACCAATTATTTTATCTTGTCTAAATAATTTATTTTAGTCATTCATTTATCCCCTAAATACACTAAAGTCATCAAAGTTACTAAATAGTAAAGTCATTTGATCTTGTGTTTGAGAATTATGGGTGTACAAATATAAGAGTCGTTAAACTTTATACTATAAATTGGATATGCATTTAGATTTATGTATTCTTTTTAGACAACTTTATTAACATCAATAAATCAAGCTCCTGCAATGGATGTTGTTGTGGGAGTCTTTACTAGACATGAGGTATTAACATGACCTATACTTTTGACCATTTGAGAAATCTGTATTCCCCATTAATTAACTAAATAAGTTTAATTATAAGTATAATTTTTTTTTAAAAGGATATATTGATGTGATACTTTTATATATATATATAGTTTGTATCAAAATGGGTTATGTGCTAGCACCACCGGTTCATATTATCAGTTCATTTGAGCAAACATCGTACACGTGTCTCTAACACTATTAGTAGTATACTAGTGTAGTACAAATATAAACTTAGGAAACAAGTTGCAATTTTTATTCATTAGTACAAATATAACCAAACCATTGCCATGTCTGACGAAATAAAAAACAAGAAGGTAAAACATTTCCTCAACTTAAATAGTTTTCATTCTCTTTTCCTTCTTTCCATGGATATTTCCTTTATTTTTCTTTAGAATAACTTCATTCCAGGCTTGTTGGCAAAGGTTGAAGGAAAAAAAAATTATGTAAATCTTCAAATCCCTTTTTCATTTTAACTAAATCACCTCAAATCTTTTCTGATTTTGTTGAAAACTTCAATTAACGCAGTGAAGCTCAAGGAAAACAGTTATCACACTCATTGAGATAATTATTTAGCTAGCACTCACGTTCCTTCAACATTTGCTTTCTTTTTTGCTACAGCCACGACTTTGTTTGTTTTATTTCATTAATATTACAAGTTCTTAATAATTGTTTGTATATAAAGTTTGAAATTTTTTTTGTTTAACTTGTTAACCGTTGTTATAAACTTTGAAAAATTGCTTGTATATATATATTACAATTGCTTATTGTTCATAATTGCTTACTATGTATTGTGAATCAGCTATGAACATTAATTTTTGCTGATGAGAAACCACCAGATTTAACCAATATGTTTTGTTGAATAGTGTTTTGTTGAATAATTATGTAATCTTCTGAAATATTAGTATACTGTAGTGAATTATAAATAATTATAGTGAATTATAAATAATTAAATGAATTGCTTGTTGTATCTTGTTAGTGTTAATAGTTAGGAAAATGTTAATACTTTCAATTGCAATTTCAAAATTTACTACATGCTCATTGCTTGTGAATTTAGTTGATGAATTCAGCTATTCATTTATTTCTTTCAAGTTTAACTCTGATATGATGTTGGACTTTGCAATTTATTTTGATTTGAGGGAAATATATTTGGTTTACTATTTCTTGTGGTTGTTAAATAGTTTCTGGTGTTGTTATAAATCTTTACATCAAGGCGTTTGTTAACAAGTGAACCGCTAATTCACTCTTTATTTAATTTTAAGCATTTTTTTTATTAAACTACTAAGATTCTAGTGATGATGTGTTCTTTATTTTCTCATGTAGTTTAAAGATAATTTCATAGATTGATTATTTTTTCTTCATAAGTTTATGAAAAAGGGATCTTATGAAAATATTGTGTAGTTGAAAATGGAGGGATAATCATGGTTCGTAAAAGTCAAATTTTATGAGTGTTTGGATTGTAACTGTTTGTTCTGTTGTTCTTTAATGTACTAACTATTTTAAGCATTGTATTTTGTTACCATAAACATTTGTATTTGATTTGAATCTAAGTAGAATTCTTTTTTCAGACAATTTAGATTTTTGCTCTATGATTTAGACTGTACGTATCAAAGTTATTAGTAAAAGCTAAAATTGATAGTTTTCAATTACATGGACTCCTTAAGATATGATTGGGTGACTGAATTGTGTGTTCTGTTGGTTTCTCTTTGTTAGGTTTTAATCAAGTTGATGCGCTACTTTTGCATGCATTTAGTAGTGTTTTTGTTGTAACTTATTCTTATCAAACATTACAATTAGTGAAAGTAAAGTAAGTGTAGTATTAATTAATTGTATTTCTTGATACTATAATTAATTACATTTGTGTCAAATACTTAACATGAATCTGTTTACAAAAAAAATGTTGAGACACTTATGTTTGAGAAGATGAAATTCTCCACGAATTTGATGTTTATTCTCATTCTTCTCTCAATGCTGATGAAACGAATGTTTGATTTGTGGAGTTTATTCTTAATTTAGTTGGATGGTTTTTATTTCACTATACTAATACATATTTCATTGTTGTTCATTGTTATTTTTAGTTAAAAATCATACAATATCCTTTCAAAAATCGATCTAAATCATATGATATTGGAAATGTTTGTGTTTTTTTTGTTTTGTTTTGTTTTTTTTATTCTTTTAAATGACATTTTGTTTATGAAAAAAAAATTGTAATAATGTTAAGATTATGATATACTGTTTTTATTAATGCGTTGTGCAGGTTATGGTGAAACCTACAGTTAGGCCGGATCCTCGAATTCCAGCAATTGAGTTTGATGTCAAATCATTGTTTTACATAACAAAGGTCTTTTCACTATCTTATATCAAAAATTATATTAAATCAATAAATTATATTTTGGAAAATTCTTTTTATACACCCATAACTCATTTAACAAAAGAGAGCATGATGTAAGTCGTTGAATATGATTCAAGATTGTGTTTGATGACTTTGTTCATACTTATCGCTTAACCAATTATTTTATCTTGTCTAAGTAATTTATTTTAATCATTCATTTATCCCCTAAATACACTAAAGTCATCAAAGTTACTAAATAGTAAAGTCATCTGATCTTGTGTTTGTGAATTATGGGTGTACAAATATAAGAGTCGTTAAACTTTACACCATAAATTGGATATGCATTTAGCTTTATGTATTCTTTTTGAACAACTTTATTAACATCAATGAAGCAAGCTCCTGTAATGGATGTTGTTGCGGTTTATTCATTTAAACATTTGTGATTGCATGTCCTTGCAATTGGTACTCTCATGATCTCATAAATTTTTATCACGTACACATGGTGATATATTTATGAACTGTCTATATGTTATAATTGTATTTTGGTACAATACCATTTAAATACCTAGAGATGTAAAGATTTTCTTGTGAAAAATTGATAAATTTTCTTTCATACGATGTTTGTTTCGGTTTTGAAACATTAGTTGAGATCTTCGATGTCCTTAATTAATGAAACTGTTATCTTGAGATATGCTTCTTTGATTTCACTTGTGGAAATGGAAAATTTTTGTTAGAAGCATGAGTCCCTTATATGGGATTGGTTGTGTTTTCTTGTGAAGACACAATACATACAATAGTGCATAATGATCACAAACTATACAATAGTTCACTTATATTTGATAATCATTGCAACTAAAGTTGTTGGTTATGTGGTTTGGGGTGATGATGGTTGGATTTAGGAAATTGTACCAAATCTTTTACCAAGTAAGAAAGTGATAAGTAGACTATCGTATCCACATGGATTGTCGTTTCAACCAAACAATGTGCGTTACTTATTTAGGAATAATAAAATAAATAAGAGATAAGGGTTTAGAGTTTTGTAAAGTTAATATGTTTGCAACAGTGCAAAGTTTCCCTGTTTTGATTGCAGAATGTTAATGGCAATTAGAATTCTTCGAATCACCTCTATTTAATTGTTGGAATTCGCGTTATTCATTCTATTTATCGTTATCTAAGTGATGAGTTCGTGAGATTTTACTACCTATCAGTTGTTGAGTTACACATGTTGATCACACGGGTAGGTACGTATGAGCCTTACTTTCTCAAAGGTTATTAAAACATAAACTTAAATTAGAGTTCCTAAATTCCCACTAGTGTTGTCCTAGTCTTCTAAAAGGTTCTCTCATATACGGATCTTCGAAGCACATAACACACTCTCCCTCGATAGTTCGATAAATGGGAAACCCTACTAGCGTCTACCTTACCAAGGCTCAAAGAGAATGAAGTTATTGGGCTGATTTAAGTAGGTTTGCACCAATATTATGTATGTTACATCCCTAACTACTTTTATCTCAGGGTTCTGTTCTATGGCTCGTTTCCCTAGTTACTAATTAGTTACTTCCTGATTAAGACAAATATAAATATCAGTATTAGGTACGTCACCTCCCTAAGTGCCTAGGTATCAGGGTTATACTTCAAAGGAGACAAATCTTACACCCGACAATAAAATAAAATAGAAAAAGAAAATAATTGAAATAAAACTTTCAATTAAATAAATTATCCAACAACCAGAATATAGGTTAATCTTAGAACCCTAGCGTAAAAAGATTTAGTTGCACATGGTACGCGAGAAATAACACATACCCTAGAAATACTTGGAGTGAGGAGTGAAACTCCTCCCTTAAAGCTCCTAGTGATTGCCTTCCTCTTGAACCGCTTCGTTCTAAATGAGAAATTATGAACGAGAGACGTGATATTTATAGGGAGAGTTTCCACATAAAGTTGGGCTAAAATACTGGGCTTTTGCCTCAAAAAGTAACAAAATTTAGTCTTGGCCCGCAAGACACATGCGCCAAGCGCGCAGGACCATGCGCTAGGCGCATGTGAGTGGTGTTACAGGCTCCAGACGTCTAGAACCATGCATCAGGCGCGTGAGCATGGGCCTAGGCGCACGGAATTGCGTGCCACATGCATATGAGTGCTGTCTAGGTGCTGAAACTGTTGTTCCTTTGTCTTTTTCGATGTTTGCTTCTATATAAGATGTCTTGGAATTTGGTAACGAAATTCCTCCCTTTGTAATATTTTCTAAGGCCTCTTGAATCTTCATTCTTTAATCTTGCCCAAGTCTTCACAAATCTTCAGATGTCTTGCATTGTCGATTTGCATGATTTCTTCATGAATTACATCAAAACACCATAAAATTGCTATGTTTTAGGAAGAATAGAATAACATACTCAAATATAGAAAATATTACAAATGTCCCAAAATCATAAGCAATTGATCTAATACTCCTCTTTTCTGGATGTAAAACCTACTAAAATGACTAAAAAACATGTTAAGAAGAACGTAAGATGACTTGTCATTAGGTGACATAAACTTTTAATAACTTCTCCTTTAGCTCTAGTCGATGATTCTTGTTGGTCGATAGTGATCATCTTTATTTGTTGTTACAGTTAAGATATGAAAGTGGCCACTAGTTCTCAACCAATGAGTTTTAAGTTTATTTTGTATTTTATTTTTAAATTTTATTATCAAAAGCTTAATTATTTTATATTTTTTTAATGTTTTATTTTATAAATCAATATTGTCGAAGTGGGAGAATGTTCGAAATTTTATTTTTAAATGTTGGTCTTCTAATGATTTATTAAACATTAGTTGAATAATATCTTGATGGGTCTGGATTATTCATCTTGTGATAATATAGGACATCACATGTTGAGTGTGCTTGAATCATGTAACTTATAATTAAATGAATCTATGATGGGTTAAACCATTCAACTTTTCATGAAAGGGTATGGTTTGATACCTTATGACTATTCAACTCTTCATTTAAAATTTCCCTTGAATAACTTTAAAAGGTAAATATCTTTACAACTTGAATAAATAAAACCTTGGTATATACATTTGACATGGTCCGACTTTGCCTAAAGACATTGAAGGACTAGTGAGTAATCTTCATACTCCTTAGGCTTCAAATGTACATTGTTACCTGAAAACATCTTTAACTGTTTTTACTTATTCCATGTTATTGAGTTTTATACTCATTATATTTGGAGATTAAGAAGGGATAACATTATTTTAGCTAACTCATGGACCTGCTCTTAGATCAACTAGCATGCAATATCCACGACTCTTATGTAGTGAAAGAAAACGTATCAGAAGATCATAGGATATTCATGCCAGTTTTTATCTATTCACCTATATCCATCTTCCATCTTGTAAGCATCACGTGTCACTCCTTGATTGACTTATTAACATATCAGCTGTTATTTTCAAACTAGTTACAAACCCGTGCTTCGCTGAGGTTCAATAACGTATTCGATAATTATTTTTTTTGAAAGAAGAGATGTTAAAACGACGGAACATTGTGATTCATCATAAAATATGTATGGGCTGATTAAGAGAGCATATAACCAGTTTATGAGATTAGGAATTGACATAATATTTAGGATGAAAACAATTGGAACCAATAAAGGAATCAATGATGTGTGAATTTACATATTATCCAAAATTATAAAAAAGAGTTTTGTTGTAATATCCATATTTACATCAAATGAAATCAAGCAAAGAAGTAACATCAGTGAGTAAAGATAATCTAGTCTAGGATTAAAGTTAAGGTGATATGTTGAAAGTGCGGATCATGAACACCAAATCTTTATTTGGAAACGACTTGAACGTACATATTTTTAGGTGGCTTCTCTAGATAAAAAATTAACTTATCACCTACCTCTAACACATGTTCTCGGCAAAATTTGAACCATTGGCCGCCTAAGTATTTTTTGTAACTTGCTCTCTTTGCCGTTATCAAGCGACACTTATACCTTTTTTGAGCTTGTTTGTCGATGAGTGTGATTGTTTTCCGTGTTCCTTTTAGAAATGTCATTGATATCTCATTTGAGAAATGCTAGGTACAAAACAAATTTCAGTGTTAATTAGAAGTTATATATATGTACATTTCTAAAACATTTACCAAAGCATTGTAAAGATTTATTGTAGGAAAATAACATGTTTTATTTTTCTCAAGAGATTAGGAAAACAACATTACAATTAACATGATACTAATTGGAATCAATGAAGGAACCAACAATGTACATATTAACGTTACATAATAGTTAGGTTTATAAAAGAGATTGCAAGTTTCATAGACTAACCAAAAAGGAATTTTTGCTAATACTTACATCAGACAAAATGAAAAGAACAAATGACATCCCAAAGTCAAGATAGTTTACGACTACTGTCCAAAGCGATACATCAAAATAGTAGAAGTTAAAATAGTTCAACAACAAATATCTACTTTGGAACAACTCGAATTTGCAAGTTCTTCTGTGACTTTTCGAGATCAAAGATGAGCTTATCACCTTCTTCCATCACTCGTTATCTACAGAAATTGAACCACTGCCCACCCAAGTAATTTTCATAGCTTGCTCTATCGGTGGTAATGAGATGACAGTTATATTGTCTCTGTGTCTGGTCATCAATGAGAGTGATTGTTTTGCGCTTTCCTTTCAGAATTGTTCTTGACACCTCGTTTGAGAAATGCTAAATAGGAAAATAACTGCAATATTAGTCTAATGCATATTTACATGGATAAGATGTATGCGAATATAGTTACATATAATTTATAAAATAAAGGTAGCATAACTGATTTTAAGCTAAAGAAAATGTAACATGACTTCTAATTTATCATCCTATTATCTTCATATAAAGTTTAGATAAATGCATGCATGTGCATTATATGCACCCCGTTGACCAATTAACATTGTTGAAACAAATGGAAATTAAGCATCACTTCCGCATGTGCATATATAGCTAGCATCATTTGACATTGATGTCTTCGAACGTTTGGTGCAACTCTCATAATACAATCCAAACTGGTTATGATTGAATTTAGTTGTTTTCCAAATAGTGATGCAATATGTTTCCTAACACAAATTATGCACATGAAATAAAGAATAATGCCATTAAGTACTTACTTGATATTGTACTTGGCCTAACTTCTTAAAAATGTAGAGAAGTTGAAAAAAAAAAGGGTCAAACGGTATCTTAATCTCCCACAACGGCAGTGTCGAAGCAATTGAATTTGTGAGAAAAAAAATTAGAAAATAGTTAAATATAAAAAAATTGGAAAATAGTCAGAAGTTTTTAAAAATATGAAAATTGGAAAATAGTTAATAAAAATCGGTGAGGTAGCACTCAACCAAGTAATACTAAAAAAAATTATATGCATTAGCGTAACAAAAAACAGACAGACGAACATAAAATATTACTTTAAACGTTAATGTGTGTGTGTATATATTCGCGAGGTTGAAGAAAGGAAATAAAAATATTTGGTATCATTAATTGACAGCGTGAATAAAAATATTTGTGAGGTTGTGATGATTAAACAATATTGAAATTAAATATATAAGTGATAAAAATATAATAAAAATCTTTTGAAAAAAAGATAATAAAATTAAATGGAACTGTTCAAAAAAAAATAAAATAAAGTTAAATGAAAAGAAAATATATTGAAATATAATATTAAAAAATAAAAGAAAAGGTTCCCAGCGTGAGTTGAAAAGAGGTGTTTGTGAAATATATTGTCGAGAAGTAGTTTTTTAGCATTCAACAACTTTTGACCAAAGCTCATTCCATTCAATTCTATGCATTAAAAAATGTTCCCTTTCTAGTAAGTACTTAATTGATATTGTGTTTGACCTAACTTCTTTTTAAAAATGTAGTGAAGTAAAAAATAAAACCGGGTCAAACGATATCTTAATCTCCCACAATGGCAGTGTAGAAGCAACTGAATTTGGGAGAAAAAATTGGAAAATAGTTAAAAGTATTTAAAAATATAAAAATTGGAAAATAGTTAAAAAAAATCGGTGAGGTAACACTCAACCAAGCAACACTAAAAAAAATTATATGCATCAGCTTAAGAAAAACACAGACAGTCGGACATAAAATATTACTCTAAACGTTAATGTGTGTGTGTAAATATTTGCGAGGTTGAAGAAAGGAAATAATAATATTTGGTATCATTAAAAGACAGTGTGAATAAAAATATTTGTGAGGTTGTGATGATTAAACAATATTGAAATTAAAATAATTGATAGTGTGTTTGACCTAACTTCTCCTTAAAAATGTAGAGAAGTTGGAAAAAAGCCGGATCAAGCGATACCTTACACTCCCACAACGACAATTTAAAAGCAACTGAATTTGGGTAAAAAAATTGAAAAATAGTTAAAAAAATAAAAATTATAAAAGTTATTAAAAATATAAAAATTATAAAATAATTAAAAAAAATGGTGAAGGGCAAAATGGAAAATGCACCCTAAAATGATGAGGTGACATTAACCACACCCGATCAATAAGAAATTACTAAAATGCCCCTCTAAAGAGCAAAATGGTAAAATCCTAGAGACTTACTTTTATAATATAGTAAGTAGATCAGTAACATATCAATTATAGGGTGTATTTACCCCATTAATTGCATTGTTTCTCTATGTATAAATGGAGGGATCCACTAACTCTAATGTTACCAAGTTATCACTTCATTTGTTGACTTTCTATATTGCAGAGTAGTTTGTGATTTGACCTATTTCTTGCAAATTCACCTAATTCAAAGTTTTCCAAGAGACAGTTAACAGATGGGACAAAGAAGTTATATTCAAAAAGGTATTTGATTTACATGTTGATTTTTAATTGATTTCGATGGGTATGAATTATATTGTGATTTCAATATTGAATTTGAAGTTTGGTTAAGAATATGAAATTTCATTAATCATCACTAAAGGGTGGTATTTACAACCATACTTGCAAAAGTACAATAATCGATATTAGGGTTTAGTATTGTATTGGTCATTCCTTGAGAAGGTTTTCAAGGGTGATATTTATAGCCCTTTATATGTCTGATCTGTCGTGACTTAAGCCCAAGTAATGAGGGTACTTAAGTTTTTCTGCCAAGCTCTAGAGGCTTCTAGAAGCTGATTGAGGCGGCGCGCTAGGAATGGCGCGTCCTAGGCCTTAGAGCTCTTCTGATGGGCACTGAGGCCTCTATGAGGGTTCTAAGACCCTCTGGGAGGACCCCCAGATCCTTAGGAAAGTATTGACAGTTCAACAGATATAGCTATCGGCGTAAAAAAAAGAACCATTTTTTTTTCTTCTTTTTTACAATGTTATAGACGCGAAATATCTTTCAACATCGTTAATGATTAATTTCTTTTGTGAATTCTAATTGCTCAATCCAATTTTAGTGAGTTTCTTTCTCAACCACATTATGGATTTCAGAGAATACATCAATGATAAATTGGCAAACTGAGAACTTTATTAAGGTGAAAGCATTAACTAATACACAAGATAAGTTTCCTCCAAATAAAAAATTACACAAGATAAGTAGGATAATTTATGCAAACACAATTAAAATAGTACTAAGATATAGCTAGGTGTAGCTATTTATGTGAAAAGGCTTTTAGGAATGAAACTTATTTTCCAAGCATGATAATCTTAATGGATTGGCTTTACAATGGGAATTACCTTTGGGATAGGTTTGTAAATTGGAATAGGCTTGTAAATTGGAATTACCTTTGGAATAGGCTTGTAAATTGGAACAGGCTTGTAAATTGGAATTACCTTTGGAATAGGCTTGTAAATTGGAATTACCTTTGGAATAGGCTTGTAAATGGGAATTGGTTTGTGGATTGGCTTATAGATTGGAACGTATTTTGGTATAGGTTTGTAATATGGAATATCTTTGTGAATAGGTTTATAAAATGGAATTGGTTTCTTGAAAATTGGTTTTTGGTGAAAATATCCTTTGAGTTTGTGTTTAAGATGAAAAAGTCCTTTGAATTTTTCTTCTTCATTATGTCCTTCTAGGTTTGTCTTTGTTGCCTCTTCATTTGCAAGCTTCCCATCTGTGTTCACTTGGTTTCCTGCACAAGAAAAGCAAAATTACTCAAGTTATAAACTCTAGGTGCCTAGCTCAATGGCCAAGTGTGTGCTTGTTTTGTTTTTGTAACAATCTTGTTTGTGCGAAATATCTATAAACTTTTTTATGACTAATCTCTGTTAGGAAATTTGACTGATCATCGAGTTTTCTCTCTCAATCATATTCTTTCATTCACAATGCTCGACTTATTTAAGAGATCTGAGTTCAATTCTACTTGAACCAATATAATGCTGGTGTGCATATATTGGTTTGAATGAACACTTATTAATTATTTTCTTCTTTTATAAATAATTGAGTTTTAAATAAAAGGAGAATTACAATAAAAGAAATATCACCTTCAAATAAAATTTTATTCAAAATTTTCTGCTCAATACAAAAACAATATATTTTAACTTTTAATTAAACATGCTTTTAAACTTAAATTTTATTTTACTTTACTATCATCATCATCACACAAGGAAAAAATGAAGTTAAAAAAAAGACCATTTAAACATGACTTTGAGGAGTTGAAATGCTTCATAAAAAAATACTACTACCAAGTGACAACAATTCATGAACAATGCTATTTTCATTTTTCAAGTCATTTTTAACACCATAAATTTCTCTCTCTTTTTTACCAAATAAGGGAAATATAAATGTACTATACCAAGAGTAATCAAAAAATAACCCTATATCTATGAATATGTACTACTACTATATATATATATTTGTACATTTACATGTCAATATCAAAATGAAAGTTGTACTCACAAACCTGAAGGATCATTTCTTGCTACAACAGAAGTAGCATAACAAAAGGTGACAAGAAGCAACAAAGGAACCCAGAAGGCCAAAAGTGGCCTTTGCAAATTGGAAGCTTTTCTCATGATTGAGAAATTCAACAAGGCCACAAAAGAAAGAGTGATTTAGAAGTGAAAGGTGAAAAGAGAAATTGTTTGAAGACTTAGCTTGAGATATAAGTGTCACAAACTTGCATTATTTATACTATAAGCTAGTAAGGGTTTAATTAATAGTACATAGTGACTTACATCAGTATTACTTTTTGTGATTGAATATATTCCTAGATTATTGGTGGTTGGAAGAGGTTAATTGTGTTTAGCACCGTTTTTGTGGCTGATGGTTGTAACCATTATCTTTCCATTAATGGAGCCTCCAAAGTTAGGTGTTTCTTTTCTTTTTGAGTAGTAGGATATTGCTGAGAATTTCTTCCCACAAATTTAAGTCACTTTATAAAGCACAAATTAACAAACAGAATAATTAATTTGAACTTTCAAGAAAGAAAAAAAGAAGTTAATTTTACATTAGAAAGGAATTATTATAAATTTTTACAAAATTACCTTTTATTAATGATATATGAAAAAAATATTATGGGATTCTATGTCTTCCAACGAGGGTTCAACCTATAATTTATTTGGCAAGAATTCGGGAGTCAAGTGCCATGGAGAGGAAAATTACCGTCCTCAATGAAAAATTACATAAGAAAAAGATAGAGTAATGAATATTTTTGAAGCAAGATAGATTAATAATAGAAAAAACAAAATTAGCATTTCATTGATATTATAAAACAATATTATACATAAATTAAAAAAAAAAGGTTAGAACAACTTATACTAGAACCGTGGTATTGTTGTGTCAAACTAATTAGGTAGGAAAGGTTCAAATCTAGTTCGAAATGGATTCAAGAATTTTGATTAGTGGGAGCAATTTCATATACTACAAATATACTTATAAAATGCCTAAAAAGTATAGTACTTATAAAAATATATTTGTGTATAAGTGATAAATTATGATATGAATGTCATTAAACAAAAATTTAAAGATTACAAACATAATTTAAAAATTTGAAGACACCTCAACATTTACAAATTTTCTACATATTTTTCTATTTTCAATACTATCAAAATATCGTATCAAAATAATAATAATACCAAAATGCCTATTTTATCTATGTATATAACCAATCCTTCAAAAAAAATAAAATCTATATACATGACCAAATAATCATTCTACAATATATCTTCTTCCATATTTAGTAGGTGCAACATATAACTTTTGATATGGGAAAAATAATAATGTTCAACTTTAAAAGACTTATTACAACATAAGTATAGTGGGGGCAGCTGCCCCACCCAGTGGTACCAAACCAATTTGTCTCGTATGATATCAAGAACTCTAACCAAAAATAATTACGTATAGTAACAATATATCTTATCCTTGACAATGATATTACCTAAAGACAAAAGAGTGAAAGAGACACACACACCCTACAAAAAACTACAAGATTGCAAAAATTCCCAGTAGTCGTCTATATTCTATAAATATCTTTTCATTCGTTTTGTTTTTATTTTCTTCTATATTTTCGACAATACAAAATGAGAGTTGAAAAGTAAATATAAGTGGCTAACTCTTTAAGTGTTCCTCTCAAAAAAAAAAAAAAAAAACTCTTTTAAATGTTAAATGTGGGGAATCTGATACCAAAGAGAGATAGATGGGGAGAGTTTACATTGGAATTGGATTCCACGTAGTTACGGCGACACTGTGTGTAATATATGAACTTCAGTCGCCCGATCTTTAATCAATGATAAAGATTGTTTAGTATTTTATGTAGGTGTAATTAATATGAACTGATATATTTTAAATTAATGGCTGAGATCTGATCCTGGTCGAGCTTACATTGATATAATATAATAATTTAAACTAATAAGAAAATGAGTATTAGAGATAGAGATGGAAATAGGCTAGGCCGATCTAGACTTTGTAAAACCTAAGTTTGACATGTTTTTAACGCCTAAACCTGATTTGTGGCCTGTCATAGGCTTATTTTTACAGAGTCCGACCTTTGAAAGTCTGATATGACATGCTAGCCTATTTAAGAGCTTATTTCATATTAATGTATGGATATAAGTCATGTGATTTAATTTAAGTTTAAATAACATAACGAACTAATATATCAATTAGATTAAATTATCTTTTGATTGCAGTTATATAAATGCAATAAATAGTCTAAATATTTTCTTTGATTTTTTCAATGTTGGAATTCAGAACTTTTCACTTTTATGTAAATGAATTGCACTTAATTTGGTGGTAAATATAACTGACAATGTGATCATAAAAATGAATAAAAAGAGGAATGAAAATGAGTTAAAATGTAAATTCTGTGGTGACAAAATCTTATGTAGACGCCAATTATTATCCATTCAATTCACCTATATATAGTAGTAGGTTGGACTAACATATACAAAGCTATTTTCTGGTATCAATTATCAAATACTGCAGTGAAGTTATTTTTTGGCCGCAATACTTGAAGTAAGTAGGTACCTAAAAGTTGAACAGATTTAGGCTTGGCAAGTAGTACTGGCATGCAACAATAACAGTAGAGATTTATAGGGAACCATGTGCTACAGCTGCTACAATGAGAAATCCAGCCTGGAAGAAAGCTACACATGGATCCTACCATAACCAAGCAAGTACTTCTCGACCAAATTTTGAGTTTTTAAGAAATTCAAATAAGTAGTTAAAATAAATAAAAAAATGCCAAAATAGTTTTTATTTTAAAGAATTTAGGATAGAGAGAAGAGATAGGTGGAGGTATAAGGTAGAATTATCATGAACATAGAAAAAGGTGATGCCAAATATATATTTAAGAGAAGGAACATGCAATCTTGTTTTATCTTGTGTCAGTTGAATGGAACTCTTTTGAATAAGTCACCATGTGATTGAAGGTAAAATATTAGAATTCAAACTTTGTAGATTATGACACAAACACACGTGGGAGAGAGAAGGAGACAAAGATAGGCACAAAACTCCTATAGAGAGTAGAGACCGAGAGGGGAAGGAAAAAGAGGTAGCCTTTTTTGTTTCATCTTGTATGTACAATTGTTAAATATACAATTGTTAAGAGTTAACTCACGCTGGTTTCAGTGTGTTTTTTCCGGCGTGGCTGGCTAGTCATACAGTGTGTGTTAACTCAGGTTGTCATTTACACTAACATAAATTAATATGCGTAGGGGCATTTCAAACATTTATTTTGAGAATGAGTAAAACCGTTTGAGTAAAGAGCAGAATTCAATTATCATAGAATGAATAAAATAAATGTGGGTCTTGTCAAAACAAGCCCAATAACATCAATATTTAGTAATCTTGACTTCATACCCCCCAATTATACCTATATTCCACACCCAAATTACCCTTTGTTTTAATAAATTAAAACAATTTTTTCATCCAAAAATACATACCAAATGACCAAAGATCTCAAAATCAAAACTAGTTTTTGAAAATTCTTGAAACTTTTGAAAATCAAAACATTCGGTTTGACTATTCAAACCGAAAGGTTTGTTTTCGAAGGATTTGGTTGAATATTAATACCAAATAATTTGATTTCCAAAATTGAAAGTTTTATCTTTCAAAACATCCGGTATTATTTTTTAAATCGGACATTTTAAAAATAAAATTTTCATTATATGTTATGTTCAAACCAAGTATTTGATTTTTAAAAATTTTGATGTTTTTTTTTCTTTATCAATTTTGCAATTTTTCAAGTGATAAATATAAAAAGCTTAAGGTAATTATCAAGTGGACCACTTACCACTTGAACCAATTCTACTAACAACAAAACAATTGTCAAAACGAAGCAAATAGCGAAAGGGTATTACTTTTCCCACCCTGTGGAATTCTCGCACGCCCTATTTTTTTTCCTTCCAAAAATACCCCTAGTCCGGATTACATAATCCGAACTCCCTTCGAAAAATAAGTTTCGGAAAGATTCGTAGATTTTGGCACTTAAATCAGCCTGATGGATATTGATGCCAATGTGCAATGGATAGATCCGGATTATGTAATCCAAAATGTGTCAATCACCCCGTGAGAAATGTTGTTTCCGGATTACATAATCCGGAAAGTGTATAAACTTCCGGATTATGTAATCCGAAATGCATCAACACAGAGGCAGAAGCCATCTGTTTTGGCTGAGCCTCTGTTTTGGCGCATTTATCTTGCTTCTAAACGACATATCATGCCTTTGATCATATGCTCCAACGGAAAATCTAATTCATAACATAACAATTATCAACACAACATAATTTTCGAACATAACATTAATCAAATATAACCATAAAATTATCCAAATGTTACATCACTAAAAATTATTCAAATTATTCAAACATAACATAATTAAGAAGTACAATCATCCATAATATTCAAACATTAACATAAAATAAATTACAATCAACCCCTTATAACTACACATGTACCACCCCCACCACCCCTGCCGCCATCAGTAGCTCTCCGACGACGGCAAACCTTCCCATTATGCACCTCTTTCAATACCTCCTCCAAATGTTGCCATTCTTCAGACCCTCGCGGCACCGCACCACTGGACATCACAGCTCACACATGCTCTCTGATGCAGCTCAACCTTCCGCTCAGTTGTATGTACCCATGCTCTCCATCGTCCTGAGCAGCAACTACATCAATGACCTCACGCTCTGGTGGCCTCGACATCGATACCAGCATGTCAGGAAGAATCATGCATGGATGAGATTGGTGATAAAACCACTCGATGTATCCCTTTACTGCCTCCACACCATGAACTGCATAATGCCCCAACTGCTCATGTGTCAGCGTATGATCAAGAGCATGCTGAAAGCGGTTTGTGATCTCCACCAAATTAATCACATGAGGTGCACTCTCAGCGGGATGTCTCGGGATGGTCTGAACCCTCTCAAACTGTCGAAGCACACGCTCCGGCAGATATCTCACCATGCGGGAACTGTGTCTGAGCCATCAAGAGTAAAAGTTGACCCGCTTAAACGGACATGCCTGGCGATGATCTTTATACAGGTGCATCACAACGCCACTCAGATCCAGCCCATCCAGATGGTTTTTGTACTTGTCTAGTGTACCCAAACCAGATCGTGGCACAAAAAGCATCATGCGTAGATCCTGATTCTCCGATATCCTACCCATGCATCCTTGCTTCCCATACCTCGGAAGTGCTGATATACCCAAGCCTGCAACAATGACAACCACATATAAATATACAAACAATAAACACTTACATTTAAAAAAACAAAACATAATTTTTAATTTATACCTGCAACAAAGTCAGGTATCCTGACACCTGACCGCAGTTCCAATGTGTAGCATTGTTAAGCTCCCTATACAAGTGAGCTAGTGCCGCATCTCCCCATGAAAATGAAGCAACAACATCAAGGTCTCTAAAGTACCTCAGGTAGACAAATCCACATCAGTTTGGCCCTTGTTAGCGAAGAGTGTGATCCCCACCAAGTATAGCAAATATATGCGGACAGCCTGGTTCTGCAACCTCCACACCTCCTGAGTCACACTATGCTCATTCTCCAACGCCAACTACTGCAACAGAAGCTCCTTGAAAATCCTCCTCAAGTAGCTAAATCGGCAATGTGCACCTCTGGTACGAGTCACCTCAAGAAGAGCATCACCCGGATCAGACCCCAAGTGCGTCACCATCGAATCCACCGCGTCGTCCCATGTGATAGTCTCGTGGGAGAGAAGCATGCCATCAATGGGGAGATGCAGCAAACATGACACATCATCAAGTGTCACTGTCATCCCCCCTAATGAAAGGTGGAAACTCGAAGTCTCCTCGTGTCACCTCTCCACAAATGCACAAATCAGATTGTGGTCAATCAGGTTGTAGCTGGTATCATGAAGCCAAGAAAGACCGGTGCGCTGCATTCTGTCACGCCACCACCGTGCATCCATGATAGAGGTGGTCTGTTTATCTTGTATCGCGTCTATCTTCTTTCCGTTGTTGATGCATTTTAAATTTCCATACCACTGCAAATAATTGAAAACAATACCTAAACATCAGTTTGCATTCATGGCTTCACAAACAGGGCAGTTCAACAATTTAACAGTACATAAACATCATTTTCACAAATATCAACAACTATTTACAATCATGGCTCCACAAAACGGGTAATTTAACAATACATAAACATCATTTTCACAAAGATTAACAACATTTTAAAGGAAGTTTAACATTAATAAATACCTCTCCCTCAGACGCCTTCCTGAACAAGTGACATGGTACCTCCATAATATGGTAGTCTCGTGTGGGCCACTGGGATAGTCAACAAGAGGCTCAGGGTCTGGCACCATGGGACGCTTCCCCCTCCGCCTTTGCTGCGACTCGCCGTCTTCCATATCCTCCTCCATTGCCTCAAGCTCCTCCTCAAACTTCTCCTCCTCCATTTGATTTTAATGATGCACGTCCATCTCATCATTCTCTTGCTCATGCTCCAGCTGAGGCTCGACATCAGCACGGCGTCCCTTGACACCCAGATGCCTCGGAACAACACCATCCTCCTCCATTCGTTGGAGACGCTCTCTCCTACTGGAAGCATGCTCTGCCACCCTTACACGCTGAGTAGAGGAGAAACCTTCTATAACATGCACAAAACGAAATCAGCACAAGCACAATACAAAATAGAAGATCAAAAATCATTCTTGGTGTTTCTGGATTTTATTTTCCGGATTGCTTCAGTGCAGAAGAAAGGAAAAAAAACGGTGCAATTAACTTGCATGCGTAGAGAAATCGAACTAACCTTCCATTTGATGTTTATCAAGGGTTTAAATGCGGTCATTTTGAGCAAGAAAACACCAATTTTGGTTGGATTTTTGTAGCTCGATCAGAATTTGGGATAAGAGAGAGAGAGAGAGAGAGAGAGAGAGAGAGAGAGAGAGAGAATGCCATATGGTAAGAAAAGTAATGCTTATAGCAAAATTCTCCTATTTTATTTGATTGGACCAGAGTCTCAGTTAGAAATAGTGCATTTGGATTATAATCCCTTAAGTATTGAAACTGCACTTAGGTTGCTTAAGCCTCGACAGTCCGAATGTGTTCGCTATACCTTTTTTTTAAAGACGTTCGCTATAGTTTTATTTTTTTACGATAAAGTGAGTATACTTTTTACTTGAAGGGATAAAGTGAGTATACTTGTAAACACTCCTCCAAACTATTATATGGAATTATGGATCAACATTTTAGAAGAAATTATATATTAATATAATTGTTTAGATATATAAAAATAGATTTCTTTAACTTGAACCGTGCATACACGAGCCAACTATATATGTCATTCGTGTTGCATGGGTTAACATGAATGGGATGATACATGTTGTTGTTCAGAATGTTGCTTACAAGTATTACAATAAAATCACCTAAAAAAAGTATTATAGTAAATAAAATATATAGATTTTAGATAGTTAAAAAAATTGTGAGTTTGTAAGTTTCTTCACGGGTCAAGGTATCACATGAAAACTTGCAGAAAACTAAAATTCATAACTTGAAAGACCACAATTAATTATGGACATAGTCATACACTTGCCTTTTTCTTTTTTTATCAGGATATAAAGTTATCTTGTACCAAATAAGAAAAAAAATTAAATTCAAAAGTTCAAAACCCATAAAAAAATTAGCAGTAATCACAATAATGATTAGCGTAATCCGATATCACCTATGAGAACCATATAATCCCAAAATAAATAAATCAAATCATCGATCTATAACCATAAAATGCTAAAGCACATATCGAGTAAGTATCTGCATGCATATATAAAAGGAAAAGGAAAAGGACATAAAAAAATAAAGGGTTAAATATGTTTTTGGTCCCTATAAATATGTCAACTTTTCGTTTTAGTCCCTCTAAAATTTTCCTTCAACTTTTAGTCCCTATAAAGTTTTCAATATTCACTTTTAGTCCCTCTTTTAAAGTAAACTCATATGTAGAATTCATATTATTTAATAAAAATTTTCAGAAAAATTCAAAATATTATAAGAATCACTCCAAAAAAAAAATCAGAATTTTTTAACAAAAAATGAATTTAATATGAAATTTTATATTGTTTAGGGTTAAAAATTCATATTTAATTTGTGTTTTGTTAAAAAAATCTAATTTTTTTTAGGAATTGTTTTTAGAATATTTGACACATTTATGCACAATTTTATTAAAAAATACAAAAATTAAATTAAAAATAGGGACCAAAAGTAGTGATTGAAAATTTTATAGGGACTAAAAGTTGAAGCAAAATTTTAGAGGAACTAAAACGAAAAGTTGACATATTTATGGGGACCAAAAACATATTTAACCCAAAAATAAACGAGTGAGTAAATATATTATTGAAATATTTGGTTATGCAGTGACAAAAATTTATTGTAATTGAATTGATTATGTAAAATTGATTCTCCCCAACCGGTATCTATCCATTCCAATTTCCAACCATTGAAAATACTTTTCCAAGTCTCTGGACATGTTGCAAACAAATGGCTTACTTTAGTGACTCGTTGTCATTTGAAACAAAACACACAACTACACTCTAGTAAAAAAAAACTATCTAATTGAATAGTGACATTAATAACTTAAAATTTGAATTGAATTTTTTATCGACAATTATTAAGAATAAAAAATTAATTATTAATAAATAATTTGGATAAAGTTTTTGAAGTAAAAAACATCGCCATAAGGTATATGCGATTGAATATTATGTATGTGTGCGTTATTCCAAAAAATCTTAAAATATATTATTTAATGTATTAAAATTAAAATACATGAAACAATAGCTATTTTTGTCATAAATATAAGAGTAAATTACACTCTCTTCCCCTTAAAGATGCTTAAATTACACTCCTCTCATCTCTTAAGTTAAAATATACACTCCCCTCCCCTCTTATTCAAAATATATTAGAAAATATTTCATTTCCCTCCCTAAGAGAAGCTTGAATTACATTCCCCTCCCCTCTTATGTTAAAATCTACACTTTAATCCCTCAATAAATTTTTTATTTTTAATAATCTAGCAAAAAATTATAATCTAACACACTTTGGAAAAAAAAATAGTATTGCGGGCTATTTTAATATAATCAAAATTTGAATACATATTTTTCGCTATTTTTTATTCACAATTTCATTAACATATAGTTTTAAACCCTAATATAAAATATGAAACAACCCAAAATAAAATAAAAATATGTGAAAAATAACTAAATACAATAAAGTATGGTTATTTAAAAGTTAATTTTATACTCTAAAATATAAAATTAATAACAAAATATTTAAATTAATTATCATTGATATTTAAATTATAAAGAAATGAATTTATTTTTCTTAAATGGTGGTTCAAAATTATTATATATCATAAAAATATTTATTTAAGTTAAAATAGATTAAAGTGTAGTGCATATTTAATTATTAAGGGAGGCGGTTGTAATTCAAACATCTTACATGGGAGGAGAGTATAAATTTTTCTTTTCAAGGGAGGGGAGTGTAAATTTTAACATAAGAGGGGAGGGGAGTGTAATTCAAGCATCTTTGAAGGGAGAGGAGTGTAATTTACACTAAATATAATTGTAGTTCCTGAGATTCAATGATTGATTGGCTGCATTTTTGTAAAACTACAAGACACAAGCAAGATGTTCTAGTGTGCAAGATGTTGGACCAAATGTTGTGACATAAGGACCAATGCTCTTACTGTCAGTTTTGTGCGTTGTGAAGGTAGTTATAATCTGTGAAAGTTGACTTCTGTTTACGTTTGTGTGAAGCATCGTCTCAGCCATTCAAGCGTGCATATCATGTAGTGTATATCTTAGAGTTTATGTGAATTCAAATCAAGAGATATTGTGTGATTTGATTGAAGAATTTTGCTCTTTCCATTGCACAAAACACTCGCACCCTGCAGTATAGCCCAAATTACCCCTGCGCACGTTAAATCACACCACGTGACTTAACCTGCGCACGTTGTATCCTATGCGTGACTCAAGTAGCGCGGCATGAGTTAACTCACGCAGCGTTACTTAAGTCATATATCATCATAACAAAAACACATTTCCCTCATTTCTTAAACTTCCCAACTTCGAATTTTCCCCCATATCCGATTTTCATCATTCTTGCGCCATTCAAAGCCAATTTCTCCCACAATATCAAGTAAGTGATGATTACCCTACTTAATTCCATTTTATTTGTAGAAATTTTAATTTTTTTTTGAAGAAATATAACATTTTTAGGTTTTTATAAATTTTGCTTGCATGTTAGTTTTGATGATTGTTAGTGATGAGTTAACTTAGGAATTGTTGTTTAGATGTTGTTTAGAGTACAATGTGGTAGTTTAGGGTTTTGAAATTGTTAGATTACCTAGTTGTTTGAAAACTGCACACTATATGTTTGGTAAATGTCTCAATGGTTTTGTTTTTGTTTTTTTTGGATTGCTAGTGATGAAATTAGTTAGAATATGGTTTGTTATTGTTGATTATAGTATGTTTGAGAACAATGTGGTAGTTTACGGATTGAAATGACATTGTTGAAATTTTAGTGTTGTTGTTGAATTGTTGGAAATGACACAACGTATGTGTGAAAATGTGTCATTGAATTTGTGTTTTGTGAAATGTTGTGCAGATATGCCTCGGAGGAATACGTCTTTGAGACCGCCTGAGACGCCTCAGGATAGGAGTGACAGACTTAGGGCAGGGAGGCAAGCCCCTAATGGTAGTGAACGTAGGGAGATGCAAGCACTACGCCCTCCTCCTTTAACTGGTCGAGGGAGAGGTGGAGGCACGGGACTTGCTAGAGTTGATGCTGCAGGGGGGTCAACGTCACAGACGGTGAACCTGACACAGTATCAACAGGATTATCAGGTGTATGAGCAGGCGCAGGATCAGACGTATCATTTTCAGGAGCCTTAGCCTCACCAGTATCAGTTTGATGCGTATCAACAACATCAGTATGAGGATCATCATGAGCAGCCTGGTATTGAGCAGGAGCAGCCTCAGCAGCATGATGGTGGGGCTTGTTTTCAGGGGGTGCCGAGGGTGGTGTACGAGGCCAAACCGGACAACTATGCAGGGGGGGCTTTCTGAGCTCACGCTTTTACCTCACTGTGGTGGACATGTGGCATGCAGGATATGGGTCGATGCCGATGTAAGTATATTTTAATGTTTATTTCACTTCTTTTACTATTTATACAACTTATTCTAATTATTATTTTACTTATTTAATGTTAGAATTAAAATTTATGTTAGAATATATTTAATGTTTATTTTACTTATTATTTATTTAACGGTGTTGTTTGTTGTTTTTTGTTTTTGTATTTCAGTTTCGAAAAAAACATAGGGTGAAAGGTATCTCGCACGGGAAGAAGCTGAGCCTTAAAAACTTGACATTGCCTATGCTGGGGGAACAAAATGACTGGTTTGGTCATAAGTGAATATGTCCGGTCTTACTCCTCTCCTGACTAGTGGGTATGAGAACATATCTCACGGATTCGTTTGTGCGATGACAGAGAGATGGCATGAGGAGACAAGCAACTTCCATCTACCTGTTGGGGAGATGACCATCACACTAGATGATGTGACGTCTCCTACGCATCCCCATCACTGGGAGACTCCTTCCTGATAAAGAGTTAACCCACGAGGAGGGGCTAGAGATGATGCAGGCGGACCTACTATTTACAGAGGAGGATGCCGCTAAGGAGCTGACAAGACAGGGTACTCCTCACATTAGTTTTGGTGCACTAAAGAGGCGCTACGAGGAGTTCTTGAATAGGTGTAACCAGCTGCTTGTGCCTGACACACAAGAGGAGCTAGACGAGCGAGCTGAAGTGAGGCTGGCCTGCATTAAGGTGTTTATGTTGCTCTTGCTTGGCTGGACCATTTTTTCCAGGAAGAACATCAAAAACATTAATCTTATTTGATTGCTTGTGCTGCAAGATATGGACCATTTTTTCTAATCCTGGACACTACAAAGCTGCCATCGATTCGTTGGACCATTCTCATGTCACTTGGAGACCGTACGAGAGACGACGACACATAATGCCCTTTCAGGACATAAGCTAGTACTCCAGATGGATCATGGCCGACAGCGACATAATGGTCCGTCACTTGCCAGAGCGGTTTCTTAGGCAGTACAGGTATGTCCAGACTATTCCCTTGCCTCCTACAGACATTGAGCTTCTTGCGGCAGATGATGTGGCTCAGACCTTCACGGAATTTGCTCTACATGTCCTTAGCCATCAGCTGAGGGGTCATCCGGTTATGGATAACCAGTCGTGGGCTCATACTAAGGGGTACATGAGATGGTTCATTAGAGTATCACATCCTACTGTGAACCCCCTGCGGCCACAGTGGGCAACAGTGGGCCATACATCCTCCCAACACATACCAGATCATCGGCAACATCAGAGCCAGAGTGGAAAGTGCAATGGGGCATCCTGATGTGTTTGGTAATCCAAAGGTTTTTCGCATAATGCAAGGCATTCAATCCGAGTGGAGCATGATGGAGCAGATGCCGGCTCCGCGGAGGAGAAGTAGGAGTCCATTGGATGTACCAATATGACTTGTGTAGCTTTTTTTTTTATGACATTTTGTTGGATTTCGTTGTAAACCTATTACACTTGAGCTTTTTGGCGTTGTTTTTCATGACATTATTCGTTATTTTATTACGTTGTTTTATTATGTTAGTTTTCGTTGATTAAATGAATGATGAAAAATGCATGCTTCAATGAATGTATGAAAGAAGGATTGAAAAATTAGGGAAAATAGAGGTTTCTGCCAGTTCTGGCTTGCTGCAGAGACTAAGTGTGAGTTAACTCACACATGTGTTAATGGCTACGCCAGTTAACTCGCACAGTGTTTTACACATGCGTTACTTAAGTAGCGCATCGTTAGTTAACTAATGCATAAATTTACACTTGCGTTAGTTAACTATCACATAGGTATTTTGGGCAAGGTTGGAGGGCGCGAGCGAAAAGTGCAGGGGGAAGAGCAAAATTCTCAAATGAATCAAAATGTTATTTTATTTTCTTTAGTTTATTTATCTTTATTGTTTTTATTGCTATTTCCTTTTATTTCCAGCAAAGTAGTTTTAACTCTAACACATGGTGCATTCATCCTTGATATCAAACCCTCCCATGGATGATTTCCCTTGCACCCATCGATATTACCCGAACCTCACTACCACAACTCCATTCCCCAACCCACACACATCATATTCATCTTATCCCAATCCATATTCCTGTCCAATTCCATCTACTAACCCATACGCCACTTCTTCAAACCCATATGGATATGGAAACTCATACTACTACAATCAACTTCAATAGCAACCACCACCACCACCACCATACCCAAACCCACCACCACCAAACCCAAACCTGCCTGACTCGACTTCTTATTACCCTTATGGATACACAAACACCATTTCACCTATTTCATCACCAAATCCATACCCCAACATTAAATTCCAACAACAACCTCCACAACCAAACCAATACTCTAACCCATACACGTACACATACACAAACCACAACAACTGCAACACCTAACCTCAATACTCTTATTCATAACCTATTGAAACAATTCCAAATCCAGAGAATATACAGGAAACTCAAGCCTCTCTTGCTCTCAAAGCATCCTTACAAAAGCTCTCTGATTCATTTAAAACATTGAGAGAGAATTTTCAAAAGAGACTTGTTCATGAATATCGAGAAGAACCACCAGAAGGAGTGTTCATTCCTTTTCCAGAAAACAAAACCATGTCCAGTGAAAGGAGTTCCTAAACCCAACTCAAAATCCACCATATTAGGGGTCTGTTAACGAACAAAATGACTTCGCTCAACTTCCGACACCGTCTCCATTGTATCTGCCACCACAACCATCACCAAAGCCACAAAACAAAATAATTTTTCAACCTCCAGCGCCACCTCCGCCGGCAAAACTCCGGATTTTCTGTCACCAAACGGTTATCATCTCTGCACCAAAGTGACCAAATCTTCTACTCCACCCTCGGTACCACTGCTACTACCTCCACGAGAACCTCCAGATGTGAGCTTCAACGCTACGCGGGATTTAGGGTACACCATGTTTTCTTTCCCTTAAGAACTATCAGATCTAAAATCACCGCAGAATACAGTTGTGGCCCCTCTTCCGACGTAGCAGCCACCACCTAAACCACCAGATCTACAAACGCCATCGGAAATATTCTTATCTTCACATCCGGTACCACCGTTAATCAATCCATTTTTTCGGCCGCCGGCGAAACCACCAAATTTTGTCAAAACTCAGTCTCAACCTACAACGCTGCTTTTCACATGCTCACCGCCATTGTCACCGCCGCCTCCAGAACCATCGGATTCCAATCGCCATTGTCGTCGCTGGGATATTATCGTACATATTCCAGACAGTTTGAATTCTTTTCCCTAAAGAGTCTGTTTGATTTTCTTTCTCTAGGTACCCATGTAATCCAATATCCACCATTGGATGCGCATCTAGTAATTTTGGCACAATCCCAACCGTCCATCAAAAGTAGAATCTGTATAAACTTTGACTAGCCAACCGGAAATCACCATGTGTCATCCCCTCTCTTTTGTTTGTTCTCAAAGGCGTTACATAGTACACAGAGGCAACTTGCAATTTTTTAAACGCATCCACCAACTTGCACTAGTTATCCACCACATTTTTTCAATACGGGCCTATCATTCCCCCCCACTTGTCCATGGATTTATGCTTGGTGCCAAATTACTTTCCATGTGCTACCTTTTTACACCAACAATCAGCAATATTTTATTTCTTTCCAAGTGCCAAATGCATTAGTTTCAAATTGGGGTCAGCTTACTCTCATAAGTCTCTCCCGCCTTCATGGAATGAAATTCTAGTTTGGACTTGAGAAGAATGGACCGAATATTTGTCATGGACAATTCTTTTATGGAAAACAACTCAGGCATGTCCCATGTATTTGGACCTCGTCCAACTCATAAACCTCCGGACTTGTTTCTGAACCTTGACGACAAAGCTCAAGTGAACCCGTCCACAATGTTAGAGAGTGCAACTAGACTCAAATAAATAATTTAGATATTTAGTTTAGGGTTAATAGGCTTTTACCCCCTGCCATTTGGGGGTCTTTTGGTTTACCCCCTATGGAAAAAAAAAACTTGGAGATTCCCCCCTATAAAATAAAGATTCTTTGGTTTACCCCCCCACATCCAACAGTCAGCATCTGACTGGATAAATTTGATGATTTGACATGCTGACTGTGTAACGATGGATGACATGGCATTGACACGTCATATTTTTATATTTTTTATTTTTTAAAAAATGTTAAAAAAAAATTAAAATACCAAAAATACCCTGAATGATTTTAAATTTTTTTATTTACAATTAAAAAAAAAACTTCAAAAAAAAAATAAAATAAACCCTTCTTCTTCTCTCTTCTCTCCACCGTATCCTTCTTTTCCTCCTTCCTTTTCTTCTTCTTGTTCTTCTTCTTCTTCAACAACTTCCCTTCACCTTCATCTTCTCATCAATTTCCATCATCTCTCATCATCAACACAACACAGCACAGCAGCAACAACACCAACAACAACCCACAACAATAACAACAAGAACACAACAACACAGCTAGGATTTCACAGATCCAGTGAAGATTTCAAACTCAAAAAACTCATTATTTCTTTTCCCCTTCATCACCAAATTCGATTTTGAGAAAGGGAAAATTCGAGTTCTCTCCCTCATATTCGTTTTCTTGTTTCTAAATCCAGCAGCAATCCAACAACAATTACAAAACCAAGAAACATAGCAACCTTTGTCATTGATTTTCTTGTTTCTAAATCCAGCAACAATATATATTTTTTCAAACCCATAATTCTTTCAAACCCTCCAACAGCAACAACAATTTTCAGCAGTTTCTCTCTTACCCTTCATCACCAATGAACAAATCACAACCGCCGCAGCACCACCGTCACAATCACAACCGCCGTCGTTACAGAACCATCACATGAAATTGAAACCTAATCCCTCCCTTAAACCACCGCAAAACAAATGAAAAAGGGCCAGGTCTGAGTTTGGGTTTGAAGGTGATATCAGTGAAAACATAAGCAAACTTGAGAGTTTTGTAGATAAGATAATGGTGGAAGAATTCATGATGAGAAGGGAAAGCGATGGACAAGAGGAAGGAAGGATCCCATGAAGAAGATGAAGTTTATGCTCTTTTATTTTTTTAACGCAAAAAAAAAAAAAAAAAGTTTATGCTCTTTTTATTCCTTTTAATAAAAGAATTCCACATGTAATAAAAAAAAATTGGAAAGGAATAAAAAAAATCCAACTCAGCGTGCCAAATCATCCAAAATACACAGTCAGATGTGTTTGGGGTCCAAAATCAAAGAATCTTCTAATGGCAAGGGGGAATCTCCAAGTTTTTTTTTGTTAGGGGGGTAAACCAAAAGACGCTCATATGGCAGGGGGGTAAAAGCCTATTAACCCTTTAGTTTAAAAGTATAATTATATTAGTTTGTCTTTCAATTGAGTTGTTTTTAGTTGGGCCTTTAAATTAGGTTTTTAGTCTTTAGGCTCATTAGGGTTACTATCCTTTCTATATATAGTGTCTTTGACACACTATCCAAATCAAATGAATCAAAATGTTATTTTATTTTCTTTAGTTTATTTATATTTCTTTGTTCTTTAATTTTCAGTAAAGTTATTCCAGCTTCTTAACAAAGAACAAGGTGTGTTTGTGAGTTTTGTGAGCTTTTGCCTTATTGTAAATTACCACTATACTTTGCCAATTCATATAAGACATAGAGTAGGTATTTTTGCACTGGAGTGTTGTACTTATTTCGTTATTGTTATTGAGAGTGTAAAGTCTCTAGGCAGTGATTGAGAGGAAGGGAGAAGGTTTCTCATATTCAGGGGAGGGACTGAATAGATTTCCATTAGTAGGATTAGGTAGCAAGCGGCCATGAACAGGGTTAGTACATCTAAGGCCTATTGTATCTTATCTATTATAGTGGATTCCTTTCTCGGGTTTTAAACCCTCCAGACGTAGATGCTATTGCACTTAACTGGGTTACCATATTGTGTGTTATGTCTTATTCTTTATTTGAGTTTAAACTGTCATTGTTGATTGATTGAAAATGTTGGACAAGATGTCTTAACTTCTTGTAGAACATTTTTCAGCATAAGTATCCAAAATTTCAATAATAAAATTAAAAACTAAAAAACCGTGTTGTCAAAATACTCAACTACCTACATTAGACATTAACATTCATAAACTTAAAACTTAACTTGAGTTTTGCATTAGTGACAAATATTATAAATCAAAATAAATCAGTTCTCTCCACCCTTTGCGGTTGACGAGTCGTGTGCCGTCTTTGTAACGCCCTCTTTGAATTATTTGATTTATTTGATTGTTTTAATAGGTTTAGAATATATTTATATGATTATGTGATTTATTAAGTGGCTTATTTTATTATTTAATAGAATAGGATTTGAAAATAAAATAAGATTAAGTTGTGGGGGTTGTTTTGTGAATTTAGAGAGTTTTGTGGGATTAAAGGAAATAAGATAAAATAGGTGGGAAGTGATAAATAGGAGAAACTAGGTTTAGAATTTTTTTCACGTAAAACCAGTTTTGGAGAAAAGGGAGAACAAGAGGAGAGAAGAACCAAGAGAGAGCTGCTGATCGATTTTCTTAAGGTAAGGGTGAGACTAGCATTCAATCTTATTAAGTCTGTAATTCTGATGATTAATTTAACAAGTGTAGGATTAATTTAGCGAAGTTGGAGAATTAGGTTAAAGTGAGGAATTGATGATTAATTGATGAAAAGTTGTTAGATTGATGTAGAAACTGTTTACAGACCTTAGATAATCCATAGGACGATTACAAGAATCATTTTTAAGGTTTAAACCATGTGATTAGGTGAATTTTCGTGAAAACTGCAATTTTGCCTGAGCCAACATTCATCGCTCGCCTTCCGAGTGATGATCCTCGCCATAGCGAGGGATGATCTTCATCGCTCGCCTCGCGAGCACATTTCCCTCGCCTCGCGAGCTCTACCTTGTGGCTCACCATAGCGAGTAGTTCACTCGCCATAGCGAGTGTGACCAGTGAGTCAACCATGATTTTGTAATTTGATCCTTAAGTCGAACTCTAGATGATTTTTGAGTGCCTGGATATGTATATTAATGATTAGGCAAGTTTTAGATTGAGATTGAACATGAGGAAGTTAAAAATGGGATTTTTGGGTGAAAAATGTCAAGTTCCCGAGAGCACCCATTTCTTGTTCGCCAAGGCGAGCATCTTACTCGCCAAGGCGAATAGCCACTTTTCTAAACTCATCATAGCGAGTAATGTTCCTCGCCTCGCGAGCTGCCCAGTTTCAAAATACCTTGTTTAGGGTTTTGCGATCTTTGTCGCACGAGATGTTACGAGTTGATCCTTGGGGTAGGAATGGAGGTTGAATATGATATAAATGATGATCTATGAAGTTGTATAATATGATTTTAATGTTGATATTAATGTGATATAATTGTATACGCATTACATGAATTATATATGATGTTTAAGTTGATGTTGATTATCATTTGATGTTGTTATATCTTAAGTTGTTAATGTTGTCTAAGTTGTTGAAGTCGTAGTTGAAGCTGTTGTTGGTGACTGTTTATGTTCAGGTGTTTTGTGAGAGGTGGTGTACTCTTACGTTGTTGTTTTATAAGAGGTGGTGTGCTCTGATGTTGTTGTTTTATAAGAGGTGGTGTACTCTGATGTCGTTGTTTTATAAGAGGTGGTGTACTCTCACGTAGTTGTATTAACAGGTTTACGTTGTCGTTGTCGAATCGTTGAAGTTGTTGTTGATGACAAACCATGGAATGTTGATGATTATGCTGTTGTTTATATTATTATAAGACGATGAATATGTTGTTGTTTATGCTATTATAAGATGATGATTATGTTGTTGTTTATGTTATTATGAGATGATGAATATGTTGTTGTTTATGCTATTATGAGATGATGATTATATTGTGTTGTATACGATTATTATTATTATTAAATGATGATTATATTGTGTTGTTTATGTTATTGTGAGATGATGCTTATGTTGTGTGTTAAAAGATGATATTTATGATGTGATGATCTATGTTGGTTATGATTTGGTTATTAAGTGCTATATGATGATGTTTATAAAGTGATGAATATGAAGTTAATGATGATTAGGAGTTGGTTGAGTTATTAAGAAGTATTACATGAAGAATTATTATTACTAATAGATGAAGTTTAAGTTGTTAAATGCATTTGATGAATTATATGCTTAATATTATTGTTTGTAAAATCTCACCCCTTCAGCTTGGAAATGTTGCTCTTCGTATGAGTAACTTGCAGGTGATCGAGTTTAAGTTGTTGTTAGATTGCTGTCGTGAGTGGATTATCTCTCACGTGTGTCTTTAGGTGCTCTGATACGTAACGGGATGGGAACTTTGTTGCATGCTTTTCTATTTCTTACGTATTGATTATGAATTTACATGATTAAGTTGTTAATTGAATTTTTATGAGATGTTTTGATGAGGCCTTCATGCCAAGACTATTTTAGATGTTTGAATAAATTCCGCTGCGAAGTATTAGATATTATGTTATTGAATTTTGAAGGATAATTAGTTAATTATTCCGTTTATGATTTTAAGAAAAGAAGTGTGACATTCCGTTTATGTGAATTACTCTGATTAATTAAATGAAATTTTTATGTTGGGAAAACTGAGTGTTACAGTCTTCGCCGCTCCTCACCATTGACGAGTTGTTGCTACCGCACCTCTCTCCTCAGCATCCCACATCACTTCTGTGTCGCGTCGTCACGAGCTTCATGACTTCACCACTCCTGCCGACGTTTAAGTACAAAAATATCATCTTCATGATTTCTTTGGATGTGATTTTTGGGTCTTTCTCAATCTCCGAATCAACCCACCCGCCAAAACCCTATCCCGCCAAACCGACTTCTTCGTTGGACGGTGGCGAATCAAAGTGCAGCGAATTTGGGTTGTTCTTTCTCAATCTCCGAATCAACCCTAGTCCGCCTACGTTTGGAATTCACGGTCTAAGCCTGAGCTCGTGGCCTATCATATGCCAAATTTTTAGGCTCGGCCCGGCCAACTAGGAGGCTTGGCTTGGCCTACGAGTCAATTAAAAAGCCTACTTATCTAAAAAATACATTTTAAAGATGTCAATAGGCCCGTGAGCTAATAAGCCTTTGGGATAATAGGTCACGAGCAGCTGATAGGCTAGCATACTAATTGCCTTTACACTTATTATTAAATTTCCATTTTCAATTTATATCAACAAACCTAAACAAGAGGTTGTCACACTCAATCTATAATCTATATAATATAAATTTAGGACATATTTCATGTCCCTATATAGAAATGTTTTTCTCTTCTTATGGTATTGACATGTGGCACAATAACATAATGAAAGTTTTTTACAAATACTCTCACCACATTCATCCTCACAAAATACTCTCACCACATTCATCCTCACAAATTTGTATTTAGTGTTTATATATAAAAGGAAGTTTTACAATTTCAATTTCTAAATTTGAGATTAAATTTTAGAAATCAATTATTTCGAATTTCGAATCCAAAAAATACAAATTTTAATCAAATAATTTAATTTTTTTAATAAACAAATAATTTAAATTAAAATATTTGAATGCAGAGATTAAAATAAAATAAGTAATGGAATAATTATTTAAAAGTCAAAGAGAATAAATAATTGATATATGTCAAATAATAAAAGTATGATTTGATAAGGGTGTAACTTTTTAAAATAATTTTATTTAGATTTGGTAATAACCATTAATTTTTTATATTATAATTTGAATTAATATGTTCTTTTTTAAGGTAATATACTTTTGTTTCTATTTTCAAATGTATATTGTATAGTAATAATACTGTATAATAGTGTTTATTCAAAACAAAAACAAAAATAATGTTATACATTTCTTAATTTTTATTTTCGTAATAATAATAATCATGATGTTGGACAAATTTTTTTTTTTTTTACAAATGATGTGAAACAATTGATTTGATTGTAATTATGTCAAAGATATTTTATTCAAAGTGGCATTAAAACAATTAAACACAATATGATTCGATTTTCCTTAATAATAAGGAAAAACCTTCCCCTCAAAGAAAAAATAATTTGGATCCATTTAGTTTTATGTAACCGAAAAAAAAAGGGCAGAAAAAATAACAATCATGCAAATAAATATCATAGATGATTTATAATGGTTGATTGCTTAAATTATGGTCAAATAATATCATGACTGATTGGAAAAAATATTATTTACTTATGATGTGTGACTTTTTTATTTGACCGGAAAAAAAATTTGGAACCAAAATTGACATTTAGATGGTAACTGAAATTTTTTAAAAAAAATATAGTACCGAAATACATATTTTATACATATTTGGCTTATTTACATCATTAAATTATTCTAATGGACAATAAGGTTGTTTGACTCCAATTTTTTGTTTACCTCTTTTTTTTTATATTATTTTCTCCGCGATTATATTAGATCATTTATTTTTGTATCTATAAAAATGATACCGATTGAATTCGTTTTCGATATCTCCCATTCACATCATGAAATTTGGAGTATCAATTGTCGAATCAAAGGTTGATTTATTTACATATTTTTTCGTGTGTAAATACATATTTAAAAAAAATGTGTTTAAATACATTTTATATAAAAAGAATTATACATTTGGTTTTTGAACACATTTACAATTTTTTTTACACATTTAAATAAAAAAAATTAAATAGAAATGTACATTATGAGTATTTGTTTCCCCTAAAAAAAAATCATGAGTACTTTTTTTTTTCTTCTAATTTTAATCATACTAATTGTTGATAATTAATGTTCCAATTTATTTTCAATTACTACATCCATAAATTAAGGGAAATTTTTTGTGATTGCTTCGTACATATTGGTTATAAATATTGTATTTGAGGCTCACACTTTTCACATCATTTTGAGTTATAACTCATAATTTTCACATCATTGTTATAAGTTGTGCTTTTTCGTTTTAAATTTACACTCAATTTTGAGCTTGATGCTGAAATTTTGATAATTTTCTCGAGATCATTCTTTTAATTTATTCATTTTTACTTCTTATTCTCATTTTTTTTCTTAGATCTAATTCTTAAGACCGGTTCTATTTCTAATATTTTCTTTGTCAATTCATCTTGATCTTTATTCACCTTTTATTTAGTTGTTGTAGAAGTACATCTCAAACGACGAATATGATGAAAGAATCAGCAGATGGTGTGAACTTTGAAGAAATTGGATTATGCACTTTGATTAGAATGAATGTATTTTATGAGTTTTTTAAGCAATGATTATTCTTTTGTACAATTATTCATCTAATTAGCTTTAGAGTTACAATTTGTGTTGTAAATGATATTTTACATTCCAAATAGTAGTATTTCTATAGATTATTGAATATGTTGTACTTTCAATTTGATGTGCATCTATGACAAAATATTGTAAAAACTGTCATATATTTATTATGATTTTTTTTAATATTCTAATATTGATAAAATCTTATTGAATATTATAGAAATTTGTTATTTGCTTCTTTGTAATTTGTTATTCAATGAAATTAATGAGCACCAAAATACAATTATAGATCTTCTTAAGAGACAATGAACATTGTGGTTCAAATCCTTCGCCCTATGACTTTGTGTGGGATATGAACATAGACCAATTTTCTTAATCTTTAGAAATGGTTTTAATGAATCAAAAGATTGTCTTGCAATTTTGATTTTTAATTTTTGAATTTTTTAGTAACGTTATTGGTGATGTGACATTAAAATTGAAAATTGTTCCATCTATAATCAAAATTATCAAGATTAGTTTTTTTTTCTTCATATCACTTTGTCCGATCCATTTGTAATAATATTCATTGATAGGAGTAAAATACTAGCATTAAAATAAAACAATCTAAAATACTTTCATTCGACAAAAAAAAAGTTATTGAACCGTATCTTTTTTTTCTCTAAAAAAGAAGTTATTGAACCGTTTATGTTGAATTAAAATGTGCTATCTATTTATGTCGAACCGTTTTATTCACAATGATATTGATAGTTCATTTCGAATATATGGTACACGTTAAATGCTCATTTTTCTCTCATGGTAGTGCTATCCATTTAGCAATAAAAATATAGCCATTTAACTTTGCATGTTAAGTTAAAGCACAATTCCTTCAAAAATAAAGCACAATTATTGCATTATTGTTAACCACAACTTTTAAAGGTAATAATTTTCTAAGGAAAGGATTAATGAGTAAATATTCACCATTCAATAGACATTATCAATGACCATTTATCAAAAAAAAAAAAAAAAACAGACATTATCATTGACCAAAACTTTTAATGCGCTTGAAGTGATACATATACTTTCAGACACTGTTAATATTTTAATTTTAATATATAAAATACAAGATGGTATTTTTTTAAAACGAACTTTTAGATGATTATGACCAACAACAAAAAGACATAGACCTCTATTGTCTATATTATATATGAAAACAAAGTTCTTCAAAGCCTACTCTTGACACACGACACCATGGACCAAACCAAGCATTCTCATGTATTTGACATTTGTACGGTTATTTTTTTATGATACTTTTTGTATTTGGTCATGATGTATGCATTAAAATAATTTTACTATTTTAAGGTTTTTTATTTGCTTATTATGTATGCATTAATTGGACCAAACACAAAAATTTAATTTTTTTTATAGATATAATTGTTTTAATCTTATTTTTTATAAATAATTTTTTTTTATAAGGCCAAGAGAAAGGTTGGGCATCCGGGAGAGTCTGAAGCATCCCAACTAGGTTGGCACCCAACAGACACCCCCATCCTCTACCGCCTTTCCAATACGTATATTTTATTAAAAGAAGGGAAAAAAATTACAATGAGGGGGGACTAAGCCAACACTCTCTAAAGAAAAATAAATATTTACAGAAAACTAGAAACATAAGTAGCTAAAAAGATCTATAGTTCGGCATCTCATTTCTGTCCCTAGAAAAATCCGCCCCTAAAGAGGGAGGCAACAGAGTGAACCACAAAGTGTCTTGCATATCATGCCCCAAGGCTGCTAGGCCATCTTCACACCAATTCCCTTCCCGAAAGATATGAGAACAAACCGCACTAGAGGAGTCCCCCTGATATTCCAATAAATAATATTCATTTAAACGGTGGGCGGGGACCTTGAGAGCGGGTTTTGTATGCAACCTTTTGCACATTCTTTTTTTTTTTCTATGACTTTGAAATTACCGCAGTAAATAGTACCTCATTATTAACAGCAGCCTTCGCTAACCAATCTTGCATAAAATTTAAATCCTTCTATAGAACCGGATGTATTGGAGCACCCTCCGGAGCCACAATGTTATTGACATCTAAGGCTTTCTCACGGACGTGAGATAAAATATGTTCATGGTTTTCTTCTACATCATATCTAACAATTTCATCGGATACATTCTCAAGTTCCGTGAATGTATTATTAATAATAACAGGAGTATGAGAAGTATCAATTACCATCGATGTCGGAATTGATGATGATATATCCTCTGAATGATTAATGGAAACATCCCCCTGGACGGGAGATGTTGTTGCACCGAGCCTTGCTGCTCCCTCTGCGGCCTCAAGTGTAATCTGGAGTGGAGTATCTGTATTCATAGATTCTTGCTGCATTTTTCTATTTCCATTTCCAATGTTACAGTTTCTGTTTCCTTCTCCAGTTTCTATTCATGGATTTTTTATAAATAAATTGAAATAACATTCATCTACTTTAATATTTTTTATCTGTTGAACAAGTATAAATGAAAATACTTTGATTTTTTAAAAAAATTTAAATCATTTTAAATCTACTGCATGGTTAAAATAATTTTGTTAAGATTTTAAATATTATAATTATATTCCTAAAGAAAATACTATAATTATATAATTTTTATGTCATAAAAGAAACTTATGAAGGAAGACAAATATTTAAGAGAAGGAGAAGCAATTTAAATGATATTATTGTGATACAAACTTTTTAAACAAGTTATCAAATTGAAATTTTTTTCAATAAATATTAGTTTTAATGCGTACTCTCCTTAATGAGTAATGAAGTTTTCAAAATAAGTCATCTCATTATAATATATAACAAAAAATTTAATTTTAATGAGGACATTCTCTTTACCGTCAAAGATTAATAATTATAGTAATAAATAAAAAATTCAATTTTTTTATAACTATAATTAGACATTAATAGATTAAAATAATAAGTACTATTAAAATAAAAAGGGAAAACCAGTCCATTTCATTTTATCACAAGTTGATATAATTTATTGATTTGTCTTTAATGTCCAAGATCTATCTTTTTACCACTAGACCAAACATTTGCAAATGTATTACATTAATATAAATATATTATTTGTAGATTTTAACCACTAAGCATGGACGACCCTTAAATTAAAATATGCTCCGCTAGGGTTTGGCCGCAAGCTGGAATCGCACCACCTCTGTAGAGCCGTTCTCCACACCGTTTGTCTCAGCTGCGTCCCCTGCCTCTTCGTTCTGCTTGCCGGGTCATGTTTGACTGGCAGGCGGAGCTTGCTCCTCCCTCCACCCCTGCTGTGCTCCCTTCTAGAGACAATAACACAACTGCACCTGTTCTGACACATAATGTTTCATCTATTCAATATGCTGCACCTGTGCAGACTGCAAAACCCTCATTTGCTCAGGCTCTACGTGGTTCTCCGTCCACTACTGATCCTCTCCCGCTGCCCTCGATCCTTGGAGAAACGCTAGCCGTAGCTATTTCCACCACTGCTTACTTTCGAGGTGTCGATTATTGTAAAATTAATCTTCGTGGTCGTCTGGTTTTGAGCAAAGGTGACAAGCCGTATGCAACCAAAGATATCACCGCCAAACTCCAGAAGTTATGGAAAGTCAAAGGACCATGGCATATGCTGTCCCTGGGTCGAGGTTTTTATGAATTCTTTTTCGCATCGCAAGAAGACATGCGCACGGTTTGGGCTGCTGGCACCGTAAGCTTGAAACCGGGGCTGCTACGCCTTTTCGAATGGACCAAAGACTTTAATCTGCACACTCAAAGACAAACTCACACACAAGTCTGGATTCGGTTGTGGGAACTTCCACAAGAGTACTGGATGGAGAGGACTCTATATGAAATTGCGGGTGCGGTGGGGACGCCATTATTGATTGATAATGTCACAAGGAATCGTCTGTATGGACACTACGCACGGATACTTGTTGATCTTGACCTTTCAAAAAAAATCTTTTATGAGGTGTTGGTCGAACGAGAAGGTTTTTCTTTCCCCATTGCTATTGAATATGAGGGTCTTCCAGAATTTTGTACGCACTGCCATAGCATTGGGCATAATATTAATTTATGTCGTCGGTTACACCCCCGAAGGCCGGAAACACATGAGCAGCCAACGAACGTAAAGAAGAATACAGGTGATAACGGTAAGCAACCGGTTCATTCTCAACAGCCAAAGCCAACTTGGGAAAAGAAGGATAATCCGGAGGGCGTTGGTTCCTCAAAGGCGTTTGCAGCGGTCGACATTGAGCAGCGAGATGTCTCTATCCCGAAGAAGATATTGTTGGACAAGGATGTTACTGTCCCCGCACAACAGCAAATTACAAACACGGTTCCTGAGCTGGTAGTGTTGGACAATGAGGTCACGGCTTCCTCACAACAGCAGGCTACAAGTACAGAATTAGCAGTCCCGCACAATTTAGATGGCACAGATTTGGCAACTGCTACGATGGATACAACTATAGAGAAAGGCATAGCGCATGACACTTCACAAATGGCAATACCTCATAATTCTGTGACTGCAGAGTTTGCAGATATTTCAACATTTGCGACTGCATCCGATGCTCCTACCCACCGCACCGACCGGCTTCCTAGCACCTCACTTCACGTGTTGGAAGAGATATCCGATGATGAAAATACAGGCGCGGTTCCATGTGAACCTGAACAGCCCTCCATTGCTGACGTCCATCCCACTGACAACATGGCATCAACAGATGAAAATTTATCAACTCCACCCTAAACGGTTCAGCCATAAGTACACAGCAGCAGAAACGTACAGAATGATCTTGATTTATGGGCCAGAATACGTGAATATGACCAACGAATGGCTGATGAAGGCTTCACTCAAGTCCTTTCAAAATCGCAGAAACATAATCTTAAAAAGCAAGTTGTTAGCAAGCCTTATCAGACCCGAGCAAAGGGCGGTAATCCACCATCTTCCCAATGATTATTTTGTATTGGACTGTCCGAGGTATTGACAATGTCGATACCAAAATTGCTTTAAAGAATTTCTTTAATTGTCATAAGCCTTTATTAATCTTTGTGGCGGAACCGATGATTGCTTTTGAGAGTGTTCCTCCATGGTATTGGGATAGTATTGGGGTCTCCAAATATTGTGTAAATGGCCGAGAGATTTTGCAACCTAACCTTTGGGCTCTATGGGGCAGAGAGGTTAGTGCCATTGTGATGTTTATTTCGGATCAATGTATTGCCTTGGAAATTTCATGCCATCAATCTACTGTTTATGTTGCCGCCGTTTATGCAAGTACTTTCTATTTAAAGCGTAGACAACTTTGGGCTGAGCTGACAAATTTACAAGGATGCTTCCAAGGTCCTTGGTTGTTCATTGGTGATTTTAACGCGGTCCTGGGTGCTCATGAGAAGCGTAGACGTCGGCCCCCTCCTCCTCTATCGTGTATTGATTTTATGAATTGGTCGAATGCTAATCTTTTACATCACCTTCCTACTTTGGGTGCATTCTACACTTGGTCCAATGGTAGGTTGGGCTCGGATAACGTAGCTCTTCGTCTTGATAGAGCAATTTGTAATGAAGAGTGGGTTAATTTCTGGCGTAGCTCCTCTTGTTCAGCTTTGGTAAGACATCAGTCGGATCATCACCCTTTGCTTATGTCTATGGATTTTTGTACGTCACAACGTTCAGGGAAATTCAGCTTTGGTAAGACATCAGTCGGATCATCACCCTTTGCTTATGTCTATGGATTTTTGTACGTCACAACGTTCAGGGAATTTTAAATTTTTTAAAACTTGGACTGAACATGAAGATTGCCGGAGAATTGTTGCGGAAAATTGGTCTAAACATACTAGAGGGCATGGAATGACTCGGTTGCAAGCTAAGCTCAAACACATGAAACAAGTGTTTAGGCATTGGAATCGCACGGTTTTTGGGGATGTGGATAGGAAGGTCCGTATGGCAGTTGAGGAGGTTAACAGGATTCAACAAATTATAGATTCTGTTGGGTTCTCGGATCAGCTCTATGCTCAGGAGCTTGAGGCTCATCTTATTCTTACGAAGGCATTGCATTATCAAGATGAGCTTTGGAGAGAAAAATTAAGGGACCAACGATTTATTCATGGGGATAGAAATACTGCCTATTTTCACCGAATATCTAAAGTCCGAGCGACAAAAAATACCATATCTTTTCTACAAGATGGAGATGCAGTTATTACTGATCCTGCTCGCATCGAGGTACATGTCTTAAATTATTTTCAAGCCATCTTTAGTGTCGACAATAGCTGCATTCAGAATGACTTGGTTGTCGATACTATTCCTTCGTTGGTCTCGAACGTGGACAACAATTCTCTTCTTCGGCTTCCTCTGTGGGGGGAGGTTAAAAATGCGGTGTTCACTCTTAACGGAGACGGCGCTCCCGGACCTAATGGGTTTGGGGGTCATTTTTATCAGACTTATTGGGACATTGTTGGTGCAGATGTCATTCAATCGGTGCAGGATTTTTTTATTTCTGGTCAGCTGGCTCAAAATATTAATTCTAATCTGATTGTGTTGATTCCGAAGGTTCCTGGGGCGCGTGTTATGGGGGACTACCGCCCTATAGCACTTGCTAATTTCCAGTTCAAAATTATTTCTAAAATTCTTGCAGATAGGTTGGCTGACATTACTATGCGGATTATTTCTGTTGAACAACGTGGCTTCATCCGTGACCGTGATATTTCTAAATGTGTCATTCTTGCATCTGAAGCTATTAATTTACTTGAGAAGCGGCAATATGGTGGTAATGTAGCTCTAAAAGTTGATATTGCAAAGGCATTCGATACGTTAGATTGGAATTTTCTTCTTGCGGTGCTTCAGCGGTTTGGTTTTGATGAAAAATTTGTGCATTGGATTTTGGTGATTTTGCAATCCGCTCGTTTATCAGTCTTGGTTAATGGGAAAGCCGTTGGGTTCTTTACTTGTTCGCATGGTGTTCGCCAAGGAGACCCATTGTCACCGCTTCTTTTTTGTCTAGTTGAAGAGGTTCTTAGTCGGGCGCTTTCCATGGCTGCGACTGACGGACAACTCATTCCAATGTCCTATTGTCGTGGAGTATCTTTCCCCACTCATATTTTATACGCTGATGATGTTTTGATTTTTTGCACAGGTACTAAGCGTAATATCCGTAGACTTATTAAAATTTTTAGTCAGTATTCGGAGGTTTCTGGTCAACTCATTAATAATGCAAAGAGTCGATTCTTCACTAGTGCCATGACTGGTTCGCGTGTTCAAATGATTTCCTCCCTCTTAGGTTTTAATGTGGGATCGCTGCCATTTACTTATTTGGGGTGTCCAATTTTTCGAGGAAAGCCTAAGGTGTCGCATTTTCAAATAATTACTGTCAGGATCAAATCAAAGCTCTCCACTTGGAAAGGTACTAGTCTATCTATCATGGGTCGGGTGCAACTTGTTAAATCTATTATCCATGGAATGCTAGTCTACTCTTTTCATGTTTACTTGTGGCCGAGGAGGTTGCTCCGTTCTTTAGATACCTTGATTAAAAATTTCATTTAGAGCGGTGATGTTCTCACTTGAAAGGTTTGTACGGTCTCTTGGAAAATTCTTTGTCGTCCGTGGTCCGAAGGTGGTCTTGATATAAAGTCCACAAGGTTGATTAACAATGCTGCCATGCTGAAATTAGCTTGGAACCTTCTTTCTTCTAACTCTCAATGGGCGGTTTTACTCAAGAGAAGGTTTTTCTCTCAAGGGCAGCCTATCCGGTATTTTGTCAAGTCTTCGGTTTGGCATGGTGTTAAGAACCATATGAGCATTCTTCGTCAAAACAAATTATGGATAGTGGGAACGGGTGATAGAATTAATCTTTGGACAAACAATTGGCTTGGAGAACCGTTGGTAACCTTATTTAATATTGATCCTTTCTTTCATGCTAGCTTCACTGGTAAAGTCTCGGAAGTTATTGTTAATGGTAATTGGGATCTGCCTGCATCCCTATTGGTTCCTGAAGTTACGTCCAGGTTGGCTAGTATCACGCTGCCTCGTACAGAGCTCCCTGATTCTCTTGTTTGGACTCATTCTGCTGACGGCCAGCTCACATCAAAACATGCTGTTTCTTTTCTAAGGTCGGCTGCTCATTTGTTGCCTTGGGCAGACCGAATTTGGAACAATTATATCCCTCCATTTCATTCATTTTCTTTTTGGCGGCTGATGCATGGTAAGATGCCCACGGATGAAAACCTCCGGACTAAGGGTTGTGTTATAGTCTCTGTTTGTTGCTTTTGTTTTAATTCTATCGAGACGTCACATCATTTATTCCTTCATTGTTCTTTTGCGTCTGCGCTGTGGTCTTGGCTGGGGGGGAAGCTTCATCGTTCGATAGATTGCTCCTCTGTTGACTCTCTTCTTCATTGCATACCTATTCATTGCTCATCCCAAGTATCTGATATTTATTTGGCTGCAGTCCTCCATACGGTGCACGTAATTTGGTTAGCCAGGAATGCTTTTCGTTTTCAATCTCAGTTGCAATCGATTCAATCTGCAAAAGCCCGCATACATTCTTTGATTGCAATGTCCGGCAATGTTTCGACAGGTAAATGTTTACATTCTGACTCGGCTATTCTTGAGGAATTCTCGGTTTCACCTCGTCACCGTAAATACAAGGACATTATTTTGGTGTTATGGAAGAATCCTTCCCCTCCTTTGCTGAAAGTTAATACAGATGGTTCAGTCGTTGGTGGGTTAGCGGCTTGTGGGGGTCTTTTTAGGGACTCTTCAGGTTCATTCCTCGGTGCATTCTCTTGCAACATAGGCCTGGCCTCGGTTTTTCATGCGGAAACTCTTGCTTTTATCCTTGCTCTAGAGCATGCGGCACATCATGGATGGAGGAACCTTTGGCTGGAGAGTGACTCAACTAGTGCTTTGATGATATTTTCAAATTCTTCCTTAGTTCAGTGGTTGCTTCGGAACAGATGGCATAACGCTCAACGACTAGGGATTCAGGTTATCTCTTCTCATATTTTACACGAAGGTAACAGATGTGCGGACAATTTAGCGAATATGGGTCATGGGATTCAAGGTTCTATTTGGTTAGAAACGCTTCCAACTGAGCTGCATTTGGATTTCTATCGCGACAGAATTGGTTTACCTTCTTTTAGATTTCCTTAGTCTTTTATTTTCTATTTTATTTTATTTGTTACGTTTCTTTTTTGGAGGGTTTTGGCCTAGTCCCCCCTCTCCCTTTGTACAGACTTTTTCCCTTTTTTATTGAATTTAGAGTTTGATGGGCATAGGACGGAAGTTTCCCGGGGTGCCAACCTAGTTGGGATGTCGGCGTTGTTTCCTGATGTCTGTCTCTCTCCTCGCTTAGCAAAAAAAAAACCACTAAGCATGCTCTACTTTGGGATTAATATATAAAAACAGTGAATGGACATACCTATGACACGTTCCACGAAGCATGCTCTGCTTTGGGATTACTTGATGATGACAGAGAGTTTATAGATGGTATCACAGAAAATTGTGAGTTAGGTTTGGGCAATCAATTACGTTGGTTGTTTGTGCATCTCTTAACCACTAGCACAATGACGAGCCCTGATATAGTATGGGATGCGACATGGCAGTTACTGTCCGATGGTATCTTATTGAACGTAGGAAGTGTCTGAATATTCCGGGTAATGTTTATTGTACTTATTACGAAATCTATGCACCATTTTCGTTTTGTTTACAATCTAATTTTTGCATTTTTTTATTCTTTGGCTAAAAAGGCACAGTTTAGAAAAATGGTTAACATAGTCGTGCTCAAAGTATTGTATGTCTATCTCAATAAATATATTTATCTATTTAAGTAGTGATGATAAACAAATACAATATTCTTTCAAAAAAAAATAAAAAAATACACTATTAAATATTTTTGATTTTGTGAGAACATGTTTATACAACAATATATAGAATAGAAAGAAAGAATTTAAATACGAGTGGATGCACGTAAGAAAACAATAGCTTAAGTAAAACAAATATAAATTCAAGGCTACCTAACAAAGTAGACACACCAGAGAGCTTTTCACTATTTTTTTTTAGACGGCAAATATTATTCTTCATCGAGAGGGCGTAGGAAACGCCAAGCACTTGCGGAAATGAACAGAGGATGAATACAAGAACCAACAAAGGCAACATGCCTGCACCCAAAAAATCATGAGGCCGAGGTGTACACGAGGTTGCCTTAATCAAAGACCAAACCCAACAAAGTACCACGACAAACCGTGGTGTTGCCTACACAAGAGTACCCCTGTCTCACAACCTAATGCCCACAAAGATCCTATAAAAAATCACAGCTGCACTACAATAGGCCGAAATACCTGCAACTAAAAATAGAAAACCCAAGCGGACGCATCAGCAATTATGCACACACAAAAGCCTCCTAGCCAGCGGCTACATCACGTAATAGCAGCGCAAAACTGACACCAACACACCCACAGATAAAACAAACAGCATAAGGTTAATCCATAACCTACTGTCGACGCCACAAAAATGTCATATATAGCTTTCCACTATGTATATCTTGATTAATTTGTTCACATTATCTGTTCTTTAATTGATTAATTTTTCACGTTATCTAGATTAGTGAGCATTCATGACATCATTTTGTAGCAGTTCCTATATCTATTTATTTTCGCGTTAAATAAATAATGTCTTGGGAAATCCTTTAGAAATAAGCTTATTTTTTTAGTTTGAGTTAAGCTGAAAGAAACTTTTTTCGATTAAGAATTGAGTCGTAACTTTAATATCATTTTTTCCGTTGCATTGCATATATTCTCTTACTATCATTTTTAGTTTTTATGACAATAACAGAAGTGAAAATAGGCATATTTCAAGACATAATGATATGTTTTTTTTTAAGGCCATAACATGTTGTAATTGTCATCGATGATAATTAGAACAAATGATGTGTCATTATGCAACTTTAAAAGGAAAAGCTGCACTTAAAATGCATTAAGAGGTAACATAAAACTTCAAAGTAAAAACATGTCTACACTGAGATATGTTTTGTTAGTGTTGTATCCACTGCACTTCTCTTTGCGTACTCCTCTGTTGTTGTTTTTGAAGCAACACAAGTCAAATACTGCTTGGAATTCTGGGATGACGAGTTTAGCATCAGGGTGCAAATGACATGGACGCGGCAATTATTTTTATAAAAGTTTCTTAGACAAATAATTTATTTCAAATGGTTCTGAGATCAGTTATCGACCTTTTTTCTCAAAATGAAAAACTTATGCAAAGGAAGTGGAGAGAAACTACTCATGTTATTGTTGAAGATGTGAAGAAAAACAGTACTTCCCTAATAAAAAAATAGGGATAAGGGTGATACATTTGAAGACTATTACACATTAAGAAATTTAGCACATGCCAACCTTGATGACAAGGTTGTTTTCGAGCGGTTTGTTTTTTAGGATATAGTAAAGGCTGATTAGAGTAGTTTAAGTAGTTAAGAGGGACTTTTTTTTAGGACATAGTAAAGAACAAACTAAGAGTTACTAACTCTACGATACCATTAAGCATTTTCCACATTTTTTAGGCTGATATGTTTAAATATAAAGGATTCTCATATAAAGCTAATATTTTTTTCTTTCTCTTCAACGTGCACACATATGCATGCAAAGGTGTTGATATTAATTTCGTGACTTTACATTTAATATGCAGATCTGCGTATCGGTGACGATGACTTGAAGAACCTATGTTTGATTGAAATTGAAATGCTGCTTCAGGAAAACGGACGGTCGCTTAATGATTTCAAATCTATGCCCAGCCAAACGCAGTAGACATGCCAACTTTCACAAACAAGAGTGAGATTTCATGTTCTCAAATAGATTTATTTCTTATTAGGAATTATGACAGAAATATTTGTTTGAATTTAAAGTTTTACAAGGAGAGAGTTTGACTATCCAACATATAATATTAGTTATGGATGTAAGGGTTAAGATAAGAGCGGAGATGAGAGGCCATGATTGAGATACAAGGATCAAGTGGTGACATTTAAAGGATCAAAACCAAAGTGTTTTTCTACAAAAGATTTTGAAAGAAGGTTGTGTGAAGCTACATATAAGCGAAAATGATACGTGGAACAAGATGACATATGAGATTAGAAAAGTAGCAAAAGAGACACTAGAAGAATTAATAGGTTTTGGACCTAACTAGGAGTAAAGAATCTTGGTGGAACCAAAGAGTTCAAATTAAAGTGAGAATCAAAATAGTACTTCACTAATAAAAAATAGGGATAAGGGTGATACATTTGAAGACTATTACACATTAAGAAATTTAGCACATTCCAACCTTGTTGACAAGGTTGTTTTCGACGGGTGTGTTTTTTAGGATATAATAAAGGCTGATTAGTGCAGTTTAAGGAGTTAAGAGGTACTTTTTTTTAGGATATAGTAAAGGACAAACTAAGAGTTACTAACTCTACGACACCATTCAGCATTTTCCACATTTTTTACGCTGATATGTTTAAATATAAAGGACTCTCATATAAAGCTAATATTTTTTCTTTCTCTTCAACGTGCACACCTATGCATGCGAAGGTGTTAATATTAATTTCGTGACTTTACATTTAATATGCAGATCTACGTATCGGTGACGATGACTTAAAGAACCTGTGTTTGATTGAAATTGAAATGCTGCTTCAGGAAAACGGACGGTCGCGGCAGACATGCCAACTTTCACAAACAAGCTTATCGTTGATGAGCTAAATTACAACAAAGATGAACTGGAAAAGACACAAGTTGATATGTTACTGATGTTGACTGATGAACAAAGATGTGTGCATGACAAGATCATGGAGTCCGTTGGTTCTGACTCGAAAAACTTTTATATGGAAAACATTGTCGGTTGCTGTTAGATCAAAGGGTAAAACATTGTCCGTTGGCTTTTCTCTTATCAGGTGGAAGAACCGCACACTCGACGCTGACAGTCCCTATTGAGATTAATGAGGCATCATCGCTTACAATGGAAAAGGATAGTCCTAGGGAAGAACTGGTGCGTGCTGCAAAGTTAATAGTTTGGGATGAGGCTCCAATGATGCACCGATGGTGTTTTGAGGCAGTTGATCGATCAATGCGTGATATCATGTCCAAGAATGATCCCCTAAACGAGTTTAGACCTTTCCGTGGAATGACAAGAGTTTTATGTGGTGATTTCAGGCAGCTATTGCATGTTGTCCGAAAAGGAACGAGGCAGGATATTGTTGATGCCTCAATCAATTCATCAAAGATATGGGCTTTTGTAATGTGTTGAGGCTTACTGTTAATATGAGATTGGGTGCATCTTCGGTACCTGCAGAGCAGGAAGAAATTGCTAATTTTAGCAAGTGGATACTCTCAATTGGAGACAGCAACGAAGCTTCGGATGAGAATGGTGAAATGAAGGTAGAAGTTCCTGAAGATTTGCTCATATCGGACACAACAAATCCGTTGATGTCACTTATAGACTTTGTGTATCCCGATTTGAATGATAACCTTGGTGATCCGCTCAAGAAAGGGGAATACTCGCACCAACGCTTGATTTAGTTGAGCATGTTAACGAATATATGATGTCACTGATTCCAGGTGAAGAGAAAGAGTATTTAAGCTTTGATTCTGTTTGCCGATCGGGTGAAAATTATGATGTCCAAAGCGAGTGGTTCACAACAGAATTTCTTAATGGTATTAAGAGCTCTAGAATTCCAAATCACCGGTTGAAACTAAGGGTGGGATGTCCAGTTATGCTGATGAGAAACATCGATCAGGCTAATGGACTGTGTAATGGTACGAGGCTGACAGTTACACATCTAGGGAAGAGCACGATAGTTGCTACTGTAATTACAGGAAAAGGGGCAGGTACCAGTGTATTCATTCCCAGGATGAATCTTATTCCGAGTGATCCAGGACTACCCTTCAAATTCAGGTGCAGGAAATTTCCATTGACGCGTTGTTTTGCAATGACAATAAATAAAAGTGAGGGTCAATCTTTATCTCGAGTGGGGGTTTATCTTCCTAAGCCTGTGTTCACGCATGGACAACTTTATGTCGCTGTCTCTCGAGTAACTTCAAGAAAAGGTCTGAAGCTGCTCATCCTGGATGAAGATAATAATGTTTGTAAGGAGACCACAAATGTTGTGTATCGTGAAGTTTTTCAAAAAAGTATGATCATTGGTTATGTTTTAGAATTGTTGTTGCTATAATTTAGAAAACTAAAGTTGCCTATTGTTTGGAAGTCATTTTATTTTTAATTTCTTTGTAAGGCGTACTGGTCATTATAGACATGCAATTTCTATATAAGCAGATCCCCTGCCATTGACTATTAATTCATGCACTTTTCAGGTTTAAATATCCGCGAAACCTTTTTTTTTTTTACATCGTTGTTACCCTAAAATACAATATTTACATTAAACCATTTGTTTTGTAAAAATTAAAAACAAATAACAATCGACGTTTCTGTAGCCCAAACTATATTTATACACACCCGTAAAAAATTAAACGTTTGCATTTACCGACTACGTGTATGCATGTGGCACTGACTATTATATAAAAAAATACATACTTTTTAGTTTTTATGATTAATAAAATACATTTTGTCGGCAAATATTATTATACATTACGTCGGCGTATTTTTGCAAAAATATTACATATGCTAAGTTTAACAATGAGTGCATCTTATACAACAAATAATTAGTACAAGTATAATAATCCAAATACTTTTATCGTTATATGCAATGTTTAGATATTTCAAAATATATACAAAATTAAGATGATATTTTTTTCATATCGAATTTAAATTATAACCACAATTATAACTTTTAAGATAACATAATATAAAATCTATAGATATGATCAAAAAAGTTTTTTTATTTCCCGTGCTGCCACGGGTCACTATACTAGTTAAAATTAAACTTCAATATAGGTTTTTGTACGTGAGGGTCCCTTGCTCTTCTTTAAGTTTACACTTGTCTTTTTTTGGTTACAAGTTGACACTTGTCTTTGTATTATAATTGATTTAATAGTATATTAAAAAGAATCATTTTTATAGTTATTATAAAGACTTTTAATGATCAATTGAAAAATATGTTTTCTTTGAATTGATTTAATAGTATATTAGTATTAGATTTATGTATTAAAATTTTATATTAAGGTAATAGGTTGCCGGCCTATCAAGCCTAATAGATTTTTTTAAAAGCTTAAGTCTGACATTTTTAGCTAACAAACTTTTTAAAAAGCTCAAGTCTGATCTTTTTAGCAAACGAGCTAGACTTGGAAATGAGGGTGAAAAATTTATGAGTAAAAGATTATATAGTAAAAATGGTTAAATTGAAATTTTTTAAAACTTGTAGGGGTGAAGGTAATGTGTCGGGGTATAGGGTAAAATTTACGAAAGTGCCACGCGTCGAATTTCCATTGGCAAGTTTGGATTTCCTTTAAATATGAATTTTTAATGCGCCAAAAACTCAAGAAACCAAAACATCAAAATGTCGATCTAGAAATTGAATTTTGAACTGGCAGTAGTTAACTGCTGCCGGATTTGTCAAAAAAGTAATTTTCATGGATTGAAGGTGCAACACGTCGAATTTCCATTGGCAAGTTCGGATTCCTTTAAGATGCTTCCCAGATTTATTTCTAGACTTTTCACCCATACTCTATCCGGTCACATTTATAAACAAAATATAACTTTTTAGATACATTCAATAAATAATGTATCTAACCCATAAATATGATCGGATCAATTAATTATTCAATGTACTTAAAAAGTCTTTTTTTGTTTATAAATGTGGCCACAGGAAGTACGCTTTTTGGTCTAGTGATTTAGACAAATAAATCACGTTTTTTAAATGTCTAAGGGATATTAAATGTAAAGGGATTTTAAAGGATAATTTACTCAAATCTAACTGGTCCATAGATTCAGCGTTATATAGAGGCATCAGAATGTCGGCACGTACCCTCATAGTTCTACGCCTAAAAAGGTAAAATCTGATGTAGAAACACAAATAGTGCTGACATTGATCATAGCACGCAGCATTGATATATACAACTCATTGATCATCACATGCTGCCATTAGCAAGAGTATATTTTTCAGCTAGCGTTAGAACTTACTCCCTTCGTCTCTAAATAATAGTCGTTTAAGGTTGGTGCACGATTATAAAGAAAATGATTAATTGTTTGATTTTGATGGTAAAATTAGTATCATTTACTAAAACACCTTTATTAATTGTAGTTAGTGGAAGAATAGTTAAGTTGAATGAAGTTCAATAAATAAGAGTATTATAATAGAAAAAATATTAAATGTTGCATTGGTATTCTAAAATGAGGGAGGGAGTAGAAATGGGTATCTCCCATTCTAAACACAAATATCACACTTTTATTAATTTTAGATTTTGTAATTAACAATTTTAAAGATAAATTACAAGTACAAATAATTCAATTTTTTGGTAGTATAATACACATATATGTGCAGTGTGCCTCTTTTTCTTGATGCGTACGTTAACAACACCAATTTAGCGACCTACTTTACCATGACACAAGCAACTGAAACAAAAATTCAAAATTTTAATATCAAAAAAGCAATTTCTATGGGCTGTTTTATTACATTGTCTAGAAATGGATTGAGAAAATTGCTTTTTTGACATTAAAAGTTTCCTTAAAACACAAGTAAATGACCAATTTATCCCTAGTAGTAGTTAACTATTGCTGCACTTTAAGTGCAATTCTAGTTGTGATTTTACACGTTTCAATTGAAAAATCAAAATAAATTGAAACTTATTCAGAATTTTACGAAACTTTATGACACCTCTATAAAAATACATATAGAGGATGTGAAAAGTTTCGTATCATTACGAATAAGTCTCGATTTTTCTTATTTTTTCGACTGAAACGTGCAAAATTGCAATTGAAAAAACAAAATAAAATCGAGACTTATTCGTAATGTTACGAAACTTTGAAAATCCTCTATATATATTTTTATAGAGGTGTTTATAAAGTTTCGTTGCATTCCGACTAAGTCTCGATTTATTTTGATTTTTCGATCCAACCAAATCTCAATTTTTTTCAAGTGCGAGTCCAAAAAATTGTCCTAGTGGTTGAATTTCTTCACGATTTCTCGCACTCATGTTTAGAACAAAAAAAAATAACATCTCCCACAAAAAAATTGAATTTTTCGACAAGAGAAGGATTAAGTATGAATTTTTAAGCGCCTAAAACTTAAGACACCAAAACGTCAACCTAAAAATTGAATTTTGAGCTGTGTTTTGCAGACACCTCTATAAAAATACATATAGGGATCTGCAAATTTACGTAGTATTTTGACTAAGCCTAAATTTTATTTTGAATTTGTTTATTTTGAATTAAAATATACTGAGCATCAACACAGTTGATACAGTATCTGCAGGAAAAGAGAGAAATTCAGAGGAAGAGAGAAAGGATATGTTAAAGGAATGGAGAGATTATAACAAGATCAGTGTTCTTCATTATTTTAATGGTTACACATGCCATTTTTGTTATACAAAAAAAATCAGTCTTTTTTAATGTCTCCTCTTGTAGGAGACCTATTCAAGTCTTCTACCAGAAACGGCGCCTAAAGAGGGTCTGTAAAGTTTCGTAAAATTTCGAATAAGTTTCGATTCATTTTGATTTTTCTAACGAAACGCGTAAAATCACAACTGGAACTTCAATTAAGTGCAGCAAAGCCAACTGCAGTTAACTAGAGCCAGCGATCCAGCGATAGTTAACTGCTGTCGGATTTTCCAATGGTAGTTAACTTCCGCTGCGGTTAATTTGGTCATTTACTTGTGTTTTTAGAAAACTTTTAATGTCAAAAAAGCAATTTTCATGGATTGAAAGTGCCATGCTCGAATGTTCATTGGCAAGTTTGGATTTCCTTTAAGATGCTTCTCAGATTCATTTATAGGCTTTTCAACCATACTTCATCCGATCGCATTTATAAGCAAAAAACAACTTTTTAGATACATCCAATAACTAATGTATTTAACCGATAAATGTGACTGGATCCATTAATTATTCAATGCATCTAAAAAATCATTTTTTATTTATAAATATGACCGAATGAAGTACGTTTTTGGTCTAGTGATTTAGACAAATAAAAAACGTTTTTTAAATGTCGAGGGATGTTAAGTGTGAAGGGATTTTAAAGGATAATTTACTACCATCACAATGTCGGCACGTACACTCATATCATAGTTCTATGCCTAAAAAGGTAAAATCTGATGTAGAAACACAATAGTGCTGACATTGATCTTGGCAAGTAGCATTGATATAGACAACTCATTGATCATCACATTTTGCTAGTGCTAGTCAATAACAATAGTATATTTTTCAGCTACCGTTACAACTTAGAAGATAGGTATCTCTCATTCTAAACACAAATATCACACTTTTATTAATTTTAGATTTTGTAATTAAAGATTGGGTCTTGTTAACTAGAGTCTTCGGGCATTGGTTAAAGAAACAATAAATAGAATTTTTGTTTTAGAAATATAAACCGTAACTTTTTATAAGTAATAATTACATTACTTTTTAATAAAAACTTACTTTATTTAATACTTAACCAATGTCCTGAGAGCATTTGTTAACATTCTCCTTAACAATTTTAATGATAAATTACAAGTACCTACAATTCAATTTTTTGGTAGTATAATACACATGTGTGCGGTGTGCCTCTTTTTCTTGATGCGTACGTTAACGACGTCAATTTAGCGACCTACTTTGCGTCGACACAAGCAACTAAAACAAAAATCCAAAAAGCAATTTCTATAGGCTGTTTTATTACATTGTCTAGGAATGGATTGAAAAAATTGCTTTTTTGACATTAAAAGTTTCCTAAAAATACAAGCAAATGACCAAATTACCTCAGCAATAGTTAACTATTACTATCAAATTCGATAGCAACTAACTACCGTCAGCTCCTGCTGCAGTTAACTGTATATGGCTTTGCTGCACTTAAGAGCAATTCTAGTTTTGATTTTGAGCATTTCTATCGAAAAATCAAAATAAATCGAAACTTATTCGGAATTTTACGAAACTTTATAGCCACCTCTATAAAAATACGTATAGAGGATGTGCAAAGTTTCGTATCATGCCGAATAAGTCTCGATTTTTCTTATTTTTTCGACTGAAACGTGCAAAATTCCAATCGAAAAAATAAAAAAATCGAGACTTATTTGGAATGTTACGAAACTTTGCACATCCTCTATAACTATTTTTATAGAGGTGCTTATAAAGTTTCGTTGCATTCCGACTAAATCTCGATTTATTTTGATTTTTCAATCGAACCAAATCTCAATTTTTTTCAAGTGCGAGTCCAAAAAATTGTCCTAGTGGTTGAATTTTTTCACGATTTTTCGCACTCATGTCTAGAACAAAAATAATAACATCTCCCACAAAAAATTTGAATTTTTCGACAAGAGACGGATTAAGTATGAATTTTTAAGCGCCTAAAACTTAAGACACCAAAACGTCAACCTAAAAATTGAATTTTGAGCTGTGTTTTGCAGACACCTCTATAAAAATACATATAGGGATCTGCAAATTTACGTAGTATTTTGACTAAGCCTCAATTTTATTTTGATTTTTTTTTTATTTTGAATTAAAATACACTGAGCATCAACACAGTTGATACAGTATCTGCAGGAAAAGAGAGAAAGCCAGAGGAAGAGAGAAAGGATATGTTAAAGGAGTGGAGGGATTATAACAAGATCAGTGTTCTTCATCATTTTAATGGTTACACATGCCATTTTTGTTATACAAAAAAATCAGTCTTTTTTAATGTCTCCTACTGTAGGAGACCTATTCAAGTCTCCTACCAGAAATGGCGCCTAAAGAGAGTCTGTAAAGTTTCGTAAAATTTCGAATAAGTTTCGATTCATTTTGATTTTTCGATCGAAACGCGTAAAATCAAAACTGGAACTTCAATTAAGTGCAGCAAAGCCAACTGCAATTAACTGGAGCCAGCGATCCAGCGATAGTTAACTGCTGTCGGATTTGCCAATGGTAGTTAACTTCCGCTGCGGTTAATTTGGTCATTTACTTGTGTTTTTAGAAAACTTTTAATGTCAAAAAAGCAATTTTCATGGATTGAAAGTGCCATGCGTCGAATGTCCATCGGCAAGTTTGGATTTCCTTTAAGATGCTTCCCAAATTCATTTATAGGCTTTTCAACCATACTCCATGTATCCGGTCACATTTATAAGCAAAAAATAACTTTTTAGATACATCCAATAACTAATGTATTTAACCGATAAATGTGACTGAATCTATTAATTCTTCAATGTATCTAAAAAGTCATTTTTTGTTTATAAATATGACCGGATGAAGTACTTTTTTGGGTCTAGTGATTTAGACAAATAAAAAACGTTTTTTAAATGTCAAGGGATGTTAAGTGTGAAGGGATTTTAAAGGATAATTTACTCCCATCACAATGTCGGCACGTACACTCATATCATAGTTCTATGCCTAAAAAGGTAAATTCTGATGTAGAAACACAATAGTGCTGACATTGATCTTGGCAAGCAGCATTGATATATACAACTCATTGATCATCACATTTTGCTAGTGCTAGTCAATAACAATAGTATATTTTTCAGCTACCGTTAGAACTTAGAAGAGAGGTATCTCTCATTCTAAACACAAATATCACACTTTTATTAATTTTAGATTTTGTAATTAACGATTGGGACTTGTTAACCGATGTCCCCGGACATTCGTTAAAGAAACGATAAATATAATTTTTGTCTTAGAAATATAAACCGTCACTTTTTATAAGTAATAATTACATAACTTTTTAATAAAAATTTACTTGGAGCACTGATTAACATTCTCCTTAACAATTTTATTGTTAAATTACAAGTATCTAGAATTCAATTTTTTGGTAGTATAATACACATATGTAATGTGTGCGGTGTGCCTCTTTTTCTTGATGCGTACGTTAACAACGCTAATTTAACGACCTACTTTGCCTTGACACAAGCAACTAAAACAAAAATCCAAAATTTTAATATCCAAAAAGCAATTTCTATAGGCTGTTTTTTTACATTGTCTAGGAAGGGAAAGGATTGTCTCCAGTCAAATTTTCTCCTGTGAAGCAATCTGAACCATACATTTCTTTTTAATGAAAATCAATGGCTATTAATTAAGGCAATTAAAATCAACATAAATTTTGTCTATTTCATTTAATTTCTTTCCTTCTTCCCTCGAGAGACAAGCTACTGTAAAACACAAAACTGTTTCATCTTCTTCAATAATAACAACACTACCAAGTGAACACCATCTATATTGATGATGCCATCTTTTGTTTGCTATGTTAGATTGTGTATAATTCCAAGCAATTGTCATGACAGAATGAGAGATCACTGTTTGTATAACTCCAACCCTTTGTCATGACAAAATTAGTGGTTTTCAAGCAATTACCATGACATAATCCGAACCCAAGCAATTGTCACTATTTCGAAGCATGTAAATTTGAAATTCAGTTGATAATGAACCCAACCATTTTGCATCAAGTAAATTTGAAATTAGGTTAATCTAGAATAATAAGAAATGGAAATCAAGCTTAAACATCAGAAAATATACCCAGAGAATGAGAGAAGGAAATAAGAGGGAGAAATAATGAAGGATGAAGGAAGGACGTCACCGTTGGTGCACCGCGGAACAAACTTCAATGGCAGAAACGGTTTGTGAAGAAGGGGATAAGGGAGGAGTGTGTGAAAGGAAAGAGACAAAATCCATTATAATTAAGGCTCTGTTTGGATAAGTGAAAATCAACGGAACGGAACTAGTTTTCCATTCCATTGTTTGGAAAGTTAGCGGAACGGAACGAGTTATAACTTTTTTATTCCAATTTTACCCTTATATTAAAAAGAAGTTGAATTCTCTACTCAATCCAATCAATATGTTGTTATTTTAGCATCATTTGTGAGTAGCGGTAACACATGCAATTTCATTAAAAAAAAATCAATAGTCTTCACTGACGTGAATCCTTTGTATATAAAGCTACTCAAAAACAGTAACAACATGAGCAATATCACACTGATATCTGTTCCATGTCTGCTACAAGCTAATTGAAATCCACTACAAGCAAAATTTTATTGGTAAAGAAAATACTAACCACCCATAATAGAGGGTTCATAAATTAGAAGAAAAGCATCAAACATGAATAAGATGGAGAAAAAAAAAAAGAAACGTCACAATTAATTTGGAAAAAGAAGAAATATGGGTTCATAAATAACAAGAAATAACAATAGAAATCTTGGTTCAAATATTAGTTGAAGCATCAAATATGAAGATGAAGAAATATGAGTTAGCTTATTGGAGCAGGTTGGAACAAGAAGAAATGAAGGAAAAAAAAAGAGGTAATGGTGCACGCTAAAATTGGGAATGAAAAATAAGGATCAAGTTGTAATTTTATTATTAGAGTGTTCCATTCCATTGGATACCTCCCCATTTAGGGGGGAATGAAAAAATGACTAAATGAGTGGTATTGGATGGAATCGGTTCCATCACACTCTATTCCATTCCATTCATTTTTTACATAACCAAACAATGGGATGTGGATATATCCCACTCCATTCCATTCCATTCCATCACTCTCCATCAATCCAAACATAGCCTAAAAGAAATGGAGGGCTCAGATTGCTTCACAGGAGAAAACATGAGAAAATTGGACTGGAGACAATCCATTCCCGTCTAGGAATGGATTGAGAAAATTGCTTTTTTGACATTAAAAGTTTCCTAAAAATACAAGTAAATGACCAAATTACCTCAGCAGTAGTTAACTATTACTGGCAAATCCGACAACAACTAACTACTGTCAGCTCCTGCTGCAGTTAACTGTATATGGCTTTGCTGCACTTAAGTGCAATTCTAGTTCTGAATTTGTGCATTTCTATTGAAAAATCAAAATAAATCGAAACTTATTTGGATTTTACGAAACTTTATAGACACCGTAAAAATACATATACATGGTCTGTAAAGTTTCGTAAAATTTCGAATAAGTTTCGATTTATTTTGATTTTTCGATCGAATGCGTAAAATCACAATTGAAATTGCACTTAAGTGCAACAAAGCCCGCTGCAGTTAACTGCAGCTAGAGCCAGCGGTAGTTAACTGTTGTCGGATTTACTAGGGGTAGTTAACTACCGTTGGGGTTAATTTGGTCATTTATTTGTGTTTTTAGGAAACTTTTAATGTCAAAAAAGTAATTTTCATGGATTGAAAGTGTCACGCGTCGAATTTCCATTGGTAAGTTCGGATTTCCTTTAAGATGCTTACCAGATTCATTTCTAGACTTTTCAGCCATACTCTCTCCGGTCACATTTCTAAGCAAAAAATAACTTTTTAGGTACATCCAATAATTAATGTATCTAACCCATAAATGTGACCGTATACATTAATTATTCAATGTATCTAAAAAGTCATTTTTTACTTAGAAATATGACCGAAGGGAGTACGTTTTTTGGTCTAGTGATTTAGTAAGAAAAAAAAAAGTTTTTTAAATGTCAAGGGATATTAAATGTGAAGGGATTTACATGTCTTGTGTACGTGTATATATATGCATGAACAGTTGGGCACTATTGCATACACCAATATCCATCCATCCCTATATACAAAAGTGAATTAAAATCATCATGTCTTCAATCCCTCCAAGTTCAGGAGCCAGAGTGTGTGCAGCAAACTTTCCACTGCCGGTGAGGCAAGTAGACATAGCAGAAGCCCAACGTCTGGCGAGCAATCTTGACTGACCGCGTTAACAGACAGATCTTAGGGCATGAGGTTGTGGACAGAGTGGACGACTTTGAGTTTGATATCCGCCGTCCAATGTATCGATGGAGCAGGAAGCCTTACCAGGAGATCTTCACAAACGGGTTCCAAGCACCAGATCAAGGAAACGCTGACAACAACATTTACCATGATCTTGACGGCTTTGTCCATAGTGTTGGGGTGCCTGTTGACCCCAACAGAGCTGTACCTCGTGCCTTTATTAGCACCACTATTAATAATGCATGGCGTCCAAATCCTTCAACTGATGTCCTCCCGATAGGAAGTCAGATTCAATTGTATCGTTATGAGATCTTTGCTCCTGGTGGTATTTGGTCCGCTGTCACCCTTAAGGGTCGCTACCAGAACCCTAATCTAGCTGAAATCACCTTTGTTGCTGGCATCGCACCTCAATACATTTGCTCTGTTCAAATGTACACCGCCACACGTCCACGTGGAGACGGGTTAGTATTTAAAAATGAACGACAATGACTAATTTCACATATTTTTCATCAATGCAAGAGATTAAATGCTATGAGCTCTTTTTGGAAGGATAATATATATCCATATTAAATACTGATATTGCTTAGATTAAATGCTCAGCTGCCAATTTTGTTGTATGCAAGTTAATTAGATCTTCATAAGTGTGAAAATTTAAGTTGGATCTCCGAAAAAATTATATAAATTTTCAAAGATTTACTAGCTTGCATAAATTTTCATATCCATGTCTAATTGTTTACTTGAATTATATAATGTAGGTTTCCGACAATGACAAGAGAAATAAAATTGATAATGAACAGTCATTTCCTTCCACACATGGATCTTCATTTCACAATTTATACCCCTCTAACTTATTACAAGGATGACAATGGGATGCGACGGGAGCTGCCTAAAGAAACTTATACACCTCATGAAAGCAAGGTACATAAAAGAGAAGTGTCATCATCCCAGGATAATGAAGAAGTTGGGTTGCATAGCTATGGTGCGGTGGAAGCTACACCTATTTATATAAATGCTGCATTTCGTGCATCTGCCAACAATGAAGCCTATTTATTCATGAACGATGAATGTGTATTGATTAATTATGGTCGTGGAAGCACAAACGATCATATTGTAAATGGGCCATTATATATTTATGATGGATATCCATCACTTTCCCGTACACCATTCGGAGAACATGGAATAGATTGTGCCTTTGACACTGACAAAACCCAGGCTTACATTTTCTCTGCAAACCTTTGTGCCTTGATAGACTATGCTCCAAGAACCACAGATGACAAAATAGTCTCAGGTCCTATGACAATTACTGACATGTTTCCTTTCTTCAAGGACACAGTGTTCGAAAGAGGGTTAGATGCTGCATTCAGGGCACATAGTAGCAATGAAGCTTACTTGTTCAGAGGAGGACATTATGCTCTTATAAACTATTCATCCAAGAAACTCATTCACATTGAAACCATTAGACATGGGTTTCATAGTTTGATAGGTACTGTCTTTGAGAATGGAGTTGAAGCAGCTTTTGCTTCTCACGCGACCAAGGAAGCTTATCTCTTCAAAGGAGAGTACTATGCAAATATTTATTATGCTCCAGGCACAACTGATGACTACCTTATCGGTGGTAGAGTCAAGCCTATTCTTTCCAATTGGCCCTCGTTGAGCAGCATACTGCCACGCGACAATGGTAGGCTTGACCTTCGTTCTCATAAGGATCATACAGATGAAGACTATGGCCCCGTTGAACTTTAAAAGTACTAGCTGCAAGGAGCATTCATCAGTTTGCTATTTTTATGTTTCTGTTTTAGTTGCTTTTCTATTAAGTTGCCCATGTTTAGGGATTTGTTGCTTGCTAGTACGTGAGGCATTTTCTCTATTTTCTTGTTTGTCAGTTGTAGAGCTAAGTCTATAAACTTGGCCAAGTTTCTGTTTTGTTGAATAAAAGAATAAGAATGGGTGCTTCTGATCCACAGGCTACACATATAACTATATTTAAATCGCCTGAATAACAATGTCTTCAGATCTGCAACGTGGATGACGCCAAAGTCATTGATTGGATCTGCACTGGATCGAAGCTGATCTGACAATCTGAACCGATCAAATACCTGAGAGAAACAAGAAAAACAAACAATTTCGCAAAAAGACAACGAACAAACCAACGTCACACGAAGATGACGAAATCACAAAATAAAAAACAAAGAAGATGTGACAAACGAGAGGGATGATTTTGGGTCAAAAATTGACCTAAATCACCCATCTTTGGTGGATGAAAGAGAAGTAACTAGAGTTTAGGTGACGGCTCACAAGAGAGAAAGGGAAAAGAGAAAACTTAGCATACATTTGGTATTTGTTTTTGATATTGGAGGCAAATTTAATTTTTTCTCAAATTTCTACTATTCTAGCTCAAATCACTGTCTACATTTATAGGACATTACTCAATATTTTTATCAATATTGATATAATTTAAAATATTCCATTATCTTAAAGAAATTAAATTTCTTTTATCCTTTAACTTATTTCAATTATCTACCTAACTTCAAAAAAATCTTATTTTGATGAAAATATAACTAATGAGATCACACATTCATCTGAAAAATCTTTTCGTGTTGTGTAATCTTTATACATATTTGATCAATTAATTAATTAATTAATTCTACTGAGGTACGTTTTGAACATCTTTTACAATATTATTTTATTTGATTCAAAAAATTTAAAGCTTTAGATGAGGATGAATTGAAAAGTCATTGAAAAAGTTTTTACGCTTTAATAGATATTTTGATATTGATGGTCTTAATTTATTTTCAGAATTGAAAGTACTTTGAGAAGTGTTAATAGAAGAAATTAGCTAAGCGCACCGATAGAAGTATTGACTTATATTAAAACTCTAAATATTTTTTCCAAAATGTTTGTATTGCATATAGAATTTTATTTACAATCTTGGTAGTAACAAATGCTACTGTTAAAATAAGTTTCTCAAAATTAAAATTGCTTAAATAAATCATATTTAAGGTCAACGATTGTACAAGATTCTCTACCAAATCATGGAGACTAATACTAGTGGTTCTAATTTTCAAATCAAAGATGGAAAATCATTTCTTTCTGTTTTTCAAGTGGATGCATCTGACACCCAGATCATTGTCCCTGTCTCTGCTCATAATGTACAAGAAATTCCATCTTGTGATGTTATGATCTTGGTTCAAGTAGCACATCATCATGAAAGTGGTGGAATTTCTTCTCAACTTGATCACATGAATGATAATATTGGCAGACCAAAGAAGAATGATGAAAAAGGTATCGACGGTGTCTATTGCACCATATCATGTGATCATGATTACAGATTGAATGAAGAAATTGGAATCTATTGCACTAGGTGCAGCTTTGTGAATATAGAGATAAAAGATATAACACTACACTTTGTAAGTCAAATTCTTTACTATATTGGCTTATAAAAAAAAAGTTTTTGAAAATTCTTGAAAGTTTTGAAAATCCAAACATTCGGTTTGATTATTCATACATAAAGTTTTGTTTTCAAAAGGTCCGGTTGAATATTAATATCAGATATTTTGAATTCTAAAACCGAAAGTTTGATCTTTCAAAATATCCGGTATTAATATTTAAATCGGACATTTTATAAACAAAACTTACAAAATTGGATATTTTTAAAACTTTTGATATATATATATTTTTTTAACTTTAGTGCTCGCTCCGTCCAAGTTTAACTAACTCATTTGTAAAAAAATATTGTCCCAAGAATCTTGACTCATTTCACTTTTCAATACAACATTAATTTTTTTTTTTCAATTATAACTCTAATTAATATTACTTTCACAACTTTCAATTCAATATATTCAACTTTACATTTATGATAAAGAAGAATACACCAATACTTGAAAAAGGCACTCAAAACTAATTTTCTCTCTCTTTCCTTTATACACTTTTCTTAATCTCTGTGAAATGGAAAATTGGCTCAGTTAAACTTAAACTGGGACAGAGGGAGTATATGATAAGGCAACAAAAATTTAGCTCCAAATCATATCACACTAGAGTTCGATCGCATACTTCTTTAAAGAGGAGAGTTGTTGAAGCTCAAGCAAGGGTGACCTTTTTGCAATTAGTGATGAATGAGTTCAAGCAAGATATTCATCACAAATTGTAGGAGGCTGGAATGCACGAGGCAGAGTATCAATATGTGCCTCAACAAGCGAGAATGATCAGGATGATGTAGGAGAGTATCCATAGTATTTTTATTTTAGCTTAATTTTAATAATTTTCTGTTTTTGTTTTAGTTTGTTATTTTCGGCCCATTAGAGTTTTGTTATTTCCTTATTTAAGCTTAACAATTGTAGCCTGTTTGGTTCGAGAATTGGGAGAGGAGGGGGAGGGAGAGGGATTTTAAAATTATTTTACCGTTTTACCCTTAAACTTAATTAAATAAAAGAAACTACTTGATTTTACGATTTCAGAGATAGACGAATGACAAGCACACATCTAATTTGCTTATTTTAGCTCAAACTGACTCATATATTTTACACAACAAGACATGAATCGGTAAATTAACATTGAAATAAAAAAGGAACAACAAACAATAATAAGTTGAATTAAAATAAGATAATAATAATAAAGGAACAACAAACAATAATAGTTTTTGTTTCTACCTTCCCGACAAATAAACCAAGATCATGATCGACACCAATTATGTAAGTGTGACATTTTTTCCAATTTTCTCCGCTACATACTTCGCGTCCCCAACCGGTATCTATCCATTCCAACCATTGAAAATACTTTTCCGAATTTCCCAAGTCTCCGGACATGTTGCAAACAAATGGCTTACTGACTCAAGGTCATTGAAACAAAACACACATTCTACACTCTAGTAGAATTTTTCTCAAGCAATAATCTCCATCCGAATAAGCGCAACTTATAGATGGAACCGACGTTTTCCAAAGGCGTTTCACAGCTGCAACAAAATCATAATCGGTATCCACTTCTGTCACAAGCCTTGACAGCAGCACATAGCTGCAAATTACTGTGAAACTTGCCGCTCGATCGGTTGTCCAGATAAATGAGTCTGCAACATTATCTTGCAGCTGCACATGTGTTAACTTTAGAATGTCATCCCAAGCCACTTAAGATTTTTTTCACTGGCTTTCCCTCAAGGTCGGCATCTTGTCACAGGAAAAAACGAACCCCCCTTACCTAACACGCGGATCTTAATCTAGTGTAATCGTATATGTGAGTTGAGATTCATCAATCAGGCTCAATCCATTGGCTAAATGAAATATCACAACTCACATGACACTTTTTCATTTTCTTTGGAGCATTCTTTTAACAACTCAAATAATTCCATGATAATAACTTCAATATATTTTACATCATCAAATACCTTCTTATTTATACAACACTTTCTTTTAGTTTTCACAGTGAAAATATCAAGGAATAATTAATTAATATGCACACAAATCCAATTCAGAATAACACACACACATATAGTCTTAGTTTCAACTTGCAAATTTTATTCTTCTGACATATTGTACCAACATGTACAACATAATTTAAACCATCAAATTAAGATTACAAATAACCTCAGAACAGAAAGATAGGTTCTTGTTGTTGTGATGTATTAGTATCCCTTTGGTCCTTTCCCTAGCAAAGTCAGCAAGAATTCCATGTAGTCACCCGAGGTATCTCCAATGACATCTTCATCAAGACTACTTGATTTGTACATGTTAGCATACTCGAATCTCACTTTCAACAAGTCGATTTCAGCTCGAGTTACAATAGCTCTGTTGAGTGAATCTTCATCAGTTCCTAGCCCGACAATAGAATCCCTTATAACCTGTTGGGCATAGAAGTGGACCAAAATGAAATTGCAATCACTTTCTGAATGAGTAATCTTGATATAGCTTCAAAGAAATTAGAGTAAATGGATACTTTGATATTTTAATGATGAAATGTCATAATGTTGGTACTCCTATAAAAATATTCGTCAAAATAGTCCTATGAAACGACTGCATTGATGTCAAAATTTGATCTTAGAAACCACCTTAATGAAATTTTCATTAGAAGATCGAACGAAAGATACATTGTATATTTGAAAGAAAAAAGGAATTAGTGTATATATATATATATATATATATATATATATATCATCTCAAAAAGAAAAGGAAGGAAAAGATTGAATGAAACATTACTGTCATGTATAATCGACCATCTTTCAAAGGAAAAAGTTCATTGTAGATGTTTCTTTTAGATTTTGAGAGGTTTCAAACACAATTCGATTAGAAGCAAGACAAATTTGCTTTGATTAAAAGTTTCAGAAAACACATAATATGTGTCGGAGTATGCAATATCGTCTTTGCATGGAGAAGAATCTCAACTAAACAAGCTAAATTCTCAATGCGAGCTATCTGTAACCTAGACAACTAGCATGTGTAACATATCTAATCTTAGAAAATAATCATTAGTGTGTAATGGGTCGGAGCCGGCATCTGCTCCAACACGGAACCTAAACCTTCGTAAAATCATAAAATCAATAAAACTTCTATAACAATTCTAACAATTCATAACAACCTAGACCTAAACAATTCTAACATCAATTCTAACCTAAACCTAAACTATCATAAAATCAAAATCTAAACCTAACAATTCTACAACAATTCATCAAAACCTAAACCTAAACCTAAACTATCATAAAATCAATAAAACCTCTATAATTGAAATTTAACAAAAAAAAAAAAAAACTAACAATTTAATCACAAAACAGCAATACAATAGGATTCAAAACACTTACTTGATTTTTGCTTAGAATTGGCTTAAGCTTGGTGAAAATCGCACTTAGGAATATCAAAAACGCAACAATGGATTTTGGAAACTCATATATACTTGATTTTGCACTTAGAATTGGCTTGGAATGACTTAAGCTTGGTGAAAATCGCACCTATGAATAAAAAAAACGCAACAATAGAATTTTGAAAATTCATGTTCTGTTCTTACAACAAGAGACTTTTTGTCTTTTACATGTGTTTTTTTCAGTCTTGTCAAATGCGTGAACAATTTTCTAATTACATTATCTAAGAATGGATTCAAAGTGTCATGCGTCAAATTTTGATTGGCAAGTTCGGATTTCCTTTAGTTGCTTCCAAGATAAGATCAATCTTTCATTAGACAAATAAAAAACGTTTTTTAAATGTCAAGGGATATTTATTAAATGTGCGTCTTGTGTACGTGTATATATATGCATGAAGTATTGGGCACTATTGCATACACCATCCATCCATCCATATATACAAAAGTGAATTAAGATCATCATGTCTTCAATCCCTCCAAGTTCAGAAGCCAGAGTGTGTGCAGCAAACTTTCCACTGCCGGTGAGGCAAGAAGACATAGCAGAAGCCCAACGTCTGGCGAGCAATCTTGACCGCGTTAACCGACCGATCTTGGGGCATGAGGTTGCGGGCAGAGTGGACGACTTTGAATTTGATATCCGGCGTCCAGTGTATCGATGGACCACGAGGCCTTACCAGGAGATCTTAGCAAACGGGTTCCAAGCACCAGCTCAAGGAAACACTCCCAACAACACTTACTATAATCTTGACGACTTTGTCCATAATGCTGGGGCGCCTCTTGACCCCAACAGGCCTGTAGCTCATGTCTTTATTAGCACCACTGTTAATAATGCATGGCGCCCAAATCCTTCAACTGATGTCCTCCCGATAGGAAGTCAGATTCAATTGTATCGTTATGAGATCTTTGCTCCTGGTGGTATTTGGGTCGCTGTCTCCCTTATGGGTCGCTATCAGCACCCTAATCAAGCTGAAATTACCTTTGTTGCTGGCATCCAACCTCAATACATTCGCTCTGTTCAAATATACACCGCCACGCGTCGGGCACCCGGGTTAGTATTTAAAAATGAATGACAATGACTAATTTCACATATATATCTTTTTTTTTTTATAAGGGAGTGATATTTGGACAACCGAAATCAAACAACTTTAGTGACAACCTTTTTTTTTTTTTTTTCTCTTCTTGTTGGACAATAACAGTAGAGAAAAATGAAAGAGAGAATAAAAGTATAACGAGAGTATAACATGACTTTTCTTGAGTTTAACTATCAGCTAAAAGCTATCAACTATCCGCTAGCTTATAAGCTATCCGCTATTTTTAGCAAAGAGAGCTTTAAACAGGGCCATCTTAACAAATTCATAGGCCCGGTTTTAATTTTAGGGTTAAATATGTTTTTGGTTCCTATAAAATAGGGACCTTTCAAGTTTAGTCCTTACTTAATTTTAATGGTTCTTTTAGTCCCTAAAAATAAAAATCTGCACTCACTATTAGTCCCTCCTCAATTCAAATTTGTTGCATAGGAACTTTTAGTAATGTTCTTAACACGTCTGTAAAAAATTGTTCAAAAACTCAAGAGTTTAAACATAAATTAAACAAATTTGAATTGAGGAGGGACTAATAGTGAGTGCAGATTTTTATTTTTAGGGACTGAAAGAACCATTAAAATTAAGTAAGGACTAAACTTGAAAGACCCCTATTTTATAGGGACCAAAAACATATTTAACCCTTAATTTTATAAGGGATGCAAAAAAAAAAAAAAAAATCTGGGCCAAAAAAAATAAATAAGTTATTTTAAAAAAAATAAATTAGAAATCACACCTGGTGGGTCTTGAACACATGACCTCACACTCAACAAAAAGCGACAATGCCACTGAAGCAAGCTGCACAAATTGAAATAGTTTTCTTTTAATAGATATATAACCATTATTTTCGTGTCTTGCATATAAAAAAAATATTTTGGGTCCCAAAAAATTGGAGGTCCGGTGTCGTCACCCAGCCTCGACGGGCTATGGGCCGGCCCTGTCTTTAAACGCATAACATTCATGTTTCGGTCATCACTCATTTCCATGTCCATTTAGAGTGAGGTACGTTTAGTACTATGCCATGTCAGCGCCTCCTTTTTAAATTTGTAGTTTAGGACATAAATTCATATTGCATAATTTTTTTAAACAATAAAATTACATAAATCGTTAGATAAAAAATTTTCTCAATTAAATTATTAAATTGAAAGTCATCATTATTCTTTTGTTGTTCTTCTCATCTTCTTGTTCTTCATTTTCATTTTCATCTTCGTCCATGTTCATCCTTCTTCTTCATTCATCTGTTTTTCCCCACCACATTTCGATTCCTATCAACAAATAAATAAGCAAAACCCATAAACTAACATCCAAAAACTCATCCCAAACCACATAGAAGGTTGCAGAGGCTGTGGCAGCGGTGGCTTACATAATTTAATTTTTATTTTAAATTAGATTTTACTTTGGAAGATAAATAAAAAATTATAAAAAGTTTAAGGCCTACTATACAAATTTTAAAACTTCTCATGACATGACATTACTGACACTTTCTTATTGGCTAAAACTAAAGGGGCAACCTATCCCCCTAAATCACATGTGCCTTTAATTTCATAAATCGAATTTTGGTAATATGTTTGGCAGAGCCGTCTTAACAAATTCATAGGCTTGGTTTTAATTTTATAAGGGACGTAAAAAAAAAAAAAAATTCTACGCCCCAAAAAAATAAATAAGTTAATTTAAAAAAAGAATATTAGAAATCACACTTGGTAGGTCTTGAACATATGACCTCACACTCAACAAAAAGCAGCCTTGCCACTAAAGCAAGCTGCACATATTGAAATAATTTGCTTTTAATAGATATATAACAATTATTTTTGTGTCTTGCATATAAAAAAAATATTTTGGGCCCCAAAAAATTGGAGGCCTGGTGTCGTCGCCCAGCCTCGACGGGCTATGGGCCGGCCCTGATGCTTGGTAGTGGAGATAGTATATATATATATATATATATATCACCTAAAAATACTAAGGATCTGTTTGGTTCGAGATTTTTGGAAGGGAGGGGAGAATTTTAATTTGATGTGTTTAGTTCAATTTTAAGAATGGAAGGGGATGGCAGCAAATTTTATTGCACTGCCAAAATTATCCTTATAATAATTTAAAATCTCAATATTATCTTTATAACAACATTTATTATTATTAGGTTATATTATCTTGAAACAACAACAATTATTATTATTATTATTATTATTATTATTATTATTATTATTATGTTAGCTTGTTTAATATTGTAACGACTTTTATTATTATTATTATTAGGTTATATTATCCTTGTAACAACTTTTATTCCATATTATTAACAACCTTTCCTTGTAACAATTTTTATTGCTACTTGTAACAACCTTATTACTAATCCATTATTTCGTCTTCTACATCGTAGGCTTATCGATTACATCGTGATTGTTTCGTTACTTTGTTATCCTTATTTAATTAAGCCTAAGGATAAAACTGTAAAATAATTTTAAAATCTCACTCCTCCCCTTGCGGACCAAACACGTTTTTAATTAAAATATCTCCCATCCCCTCTGTTAAAATCCCTCCCCTCCCTTCCTAATTCTCGAACCAAACAGACCCTAAAATGTAAGTTAGCAGGTTACACCCATTTATATTTTACTAAATTACATTAGTTTTAAATAAAAGGGCAATTTTGTAAGGAAATAAACGTTCTCCTATTTTTGCGGCAGAGTTTCAGGGATTTTGGATTACTTTGTTCTAAGGACTCCTGATTACTTTTTCTTTGTTTCGTATACATTTGCATGCATAAACAAACCATGAGTGCATTGACTAGTAAAGAAAAACTCGAGTTTATTTTTTTTCTCTTTAAAAAAAAAAAACAATGGCATGCTTAAGGGACAAAACATGTAATATGGATAAACTTTCAAGAAAACAATATTTGGAATGATGAAAGTGAGTGTAAATTAGTGAAGTTTGCTAACTTGCATCTTAATAATACTTATAAAAATGAGTGTAAATAATCGAATAGGTGTAGGTTGCTAACTTGCACCTTAATAAATTTTAGGTGAGTGTAACTTGCTAACTTGCACTTTAGTGTTTTTAGGTGGATGTAAGTTGGCGGCCCCCATATATATATATATATATATATATATATATATATTAATTTCATATTTTCCTTTAAAGAGAATTTAATTTAATATTTGTAATTGTAACAACTAAAGAAACAAGTTCAAAAAAAAAAAAAAACTAACCTGAATTTTCTTATCTTGAATTATACAATGTAGGTTTCCGACAATGACAAGAGAAAGAAGATTGATAATGAACGGTCATTTCCGTCCACACATGGATCTTCAATTCACAATTCATACACCTATAACCTTTTACATTGATGACAATGGGATACGACGGGAGCTGCCTGAAGAAACTTATACACCTCATGAAAGAGATCAGGTACAGAAAAGAGATGTATCATCATCTCAGGATAATGAAGAAGTTGAGTTGCATAGCTATGGCGCGGTGGAAAATATACCTATTTATATAAATGCTGCATTTCGTGCATCTGCCAACAATGAAGCCTATTTATTCATGAACAATGAATATGTATTGATTAATTATGCTCGTGGAAGCACAAACGATTATATTATAAATGGGCCATTATATATTTGTGATGGATATCCATCACTTGCCCGTACACCATTCGGAGAACATGGAATAGATTGTGCCTTTGACACTGACAAAACCCAGGCTTACATTTTCTCTGCAAACCTTTGTGCCTTGATAGACTATGCTCCAGGAACCACAAATGACAAAATACTCTCAGGTCCTATGAAAATTACTGACATGTTTCCTTTCTTCAAGGACACAGTGTTCGAAAGAGGGTTAGACGCTGCATTCAGGGCACATAGTAGCAATGAAGCTTACTTGTTCAGAGGAGGACATTATGCTCTTATAAACTATTCATCCAAGAGACTCATTCACATTGAAACCATTAGACATGGGTTTCCTAGTTTGATAGGTACTGTCTTTGAGAATGGACTTGAAGCAGCTTTTGCTTCTCACGGGACCAAGGAAGCTTATCTCTTCAAAGGAGAGTACTATGCAAATATTTATTATGCTCCAGGCTCAACTGATGACTACCTTATCGGTGGTAGAGTCAAGCTTATTCTTTCCAATTGGCCTTCGTTGAAGAAGATACTGCCACGCAACAATGGTAGGCTTGATCTTCATACTCATAAGGATCATCCAGATGAAGACAATGGTAGCTATGACCACATTGAACTTTAAAAGTACTAGCTGCAAGAAGCATTCATCAGTTTGCTATTTTTATGTTTCTGTTTTAGTTGCTTTTCTAATAAGTTGCCCATGTTTAGGGATTTGTTGCTTGCTAGTACGTGAGGCATTTTCTCTATTTTCTTGTTTGTCAGTTGTAGAGCTAAGTCTATAAACTTGGCCAAGTTTCTGTTTTGTTGAATAAAATAATAAGTTGCCCTCAGTGTTCTTAAATCTGGTTTTGTCAAGTAACATACATCTGGTATTTGTTTTTTATATTGGAGGCAATTTTTTTCTCAAATTTCTACAATTCTAGCTCAAATCACTGTCTAGATTTATAGGACATTACTCATAGGAGGCAGGGCCGTGTAGCCCATTAGACCAAAAAAATTAGACAGTACATAAACATCAATTTCACAAATATCAACAACTATTTACAATCATGACTCCACAAAACGGGTAATTTAACAATACATAAACATCATTTTCACAAAGATTAACAACATTTTAAAGGAAGTTAACATTAATAAATACCTCTCCCTGAGACGCCTTCCTGACCAAGTGACATGGTACCTCCATAGCATGGTAGTGTCGTGTGGGCCACTGGGATAGTCATCAAGAGGCTCAGGGTCTGGCACCACGGGACGCTTCCCCCTCCGCCTTCGCTACGACTCGCCGTCTTCCATATCCTCCTCCGTTCCCTCAAGCTCCTCCTCAAGCTTCTCCTCCTCCATTTGATGTTGATGATGCATGTCCATCTCATCATTCTCTTTTCTCTTGCTCATGCTCCGGCTGAGGCTCGGCATCAGCACGACGTCCCCTGACACCTAGATGCCTCGGAACAACACCATCCTCCTCCATTCGTTGGAGACACTCTCTCCTAAGGGAAGCATGCCCTGCCACCCTTACACGCTGAGTAGAGGAGAAACCTTCTATAACATGCACAAAACGAAATCAACAGAAAATAGAAGATCAAAAATCATTCTTGGTGTTTATGGATTTTCTGGATTGCTTCAGTGCAGAAGAAAGAAAAAAAACGGTGCAATTAACTTGCATGCATAGAGAAATCGAACTAAGGGAGAGAGGGAGAGGGAGGGAGGGAGGGAGAGAGAGAGAGAGAGAGAGAGAGAGAGAGTAAAAAGTGAAGCTGTGAAATGGGAGGTGAACTTCATTTTATACGTCGACGCTGGACAAGATTTTGTATATTTCCAGATTACGTTTTTCGAAGAACTATTTTCTAAATTTTACAGGGCGCGTGAGAATGCCATAGGCTAAGAAAAGTAATGCTTATAGCGAAATTCTCCTATTTTATTTGATTGGACTAGAGTCTCAGTTAGAAACAGTGCATTTGGATTATAATCCCTTAAGTATTGAAAGTGCACTTAGGTTGCTTAAGCCTCGACAGTCCGAATGTGTTCGCTATACCTTTTTTTTAAAGACGTTCGCTATAGTTTTATTTTTTTACGATAAAGTGAGTATACTTTTTACTTGAAGGGATAAAGTGAGTATACTTGTAAGAAGAGTGATATTTGTACAACCACTTTTTGACAATTTTTGGAACAACCATCTCTCTCATACTCACATGTGTTTTAATTCTCTCTCTTCTTCTTTCTCTCTCTCTATTATATTTATCCAATAAGAAGAGAGGAAAAGTGGTTGTCACAAAAGTTGTTTAGGATTGGTTGTACAAATATCATTCCTCTACTTGTAAACACTCCTCCAAACTATTATATGGAATTATGGATCAACATTTAAGAAGAAATTATATATTAATATAATTGTTTAGATATATAAAAATAGATTTCTTTAACCTGAACCGTGCATACACGAGCCAACTATATATGTCATTCGTGTTGCATTGGTTAACATGAAGGGATGATACATGTTGTTGTTCAGAATGTTGCTTACAAGTATTACAATAAAATCACCTAAAAAAAGTATTATAGTAAATAAAATATATAGATTTTAGATAGTAAAAAAAATTGAGTTTGTAAGTTTCTTCACGGGTCAAGGTATCACATGAAAACTTGCAGAAAACTAAAATTCATAACTTGAAAGACCACAATTAATTATGGACATAGTAATACTAGTGGTTCTAATTTTCAAATCAAAAATGGAAAATTATTTCTTTCTGTTTTTCAAGTGGATGCATCTGACACCCAAATCATTGTCCCTGTCTCTGCTCATAATGTACAAGAAATTTCCATCTTGTCATGTTATGGGGACACGGTGGGTTATGATCTTGGTTCAAGTAGCATCCGTAAAGAAGGTCGTTTAGATGTTGTTTATGTTCAAACCGACAATCTTCATGGAAAGTCTACTAAAAGAAATGCACATCATCATGAAAGTGGTGGAATTTCTTCTCAACTTGATCACATGAATGATAATATTGGCAGACCAAAGAAGAATGATGAAAAAAGGTATCGACGGTGTCTCTTCAGAACATTATTATAATCTCAGAAGCCGTAAGAAGCACCAAATGAAGGTTTCCACCGATTTAGAGGATATAATTAATGGATCTGAAATCCAGTGAGGGGGTGAATTTCAAAAGTGGAGCTGAACAGAAGAGGCGTCGGTCATTTTTTTCAAGAAACAAAAATGACGATGAAGAAGAACAAGCTCGAAGGCGCAGAACCGTAGATGCAACAGCCTCTAAGATAATGGTAGATACTAGATTCTTACATGAAGGATATGGATAAATTACCAGCAGCATAAGAGGAACTTATTAATGAACAAAGGTGTGTCATTTACTTTCTTTTCTCTTTATTTTTATTTTTATACATGCTTATTTTGTTCAAATTTATTATCAACCAGAGTTCAAGTGTTGTCACTTTAGCTCCAACTGAGAAAAAGTCTACCATATCTCTACTACAATTTTAGTTTTTAATAGCGCAATTTTAATAGCGTTTCTATATAAATGCTATTTATAAAAAGGCAACACACATGCCTTTTATAGCATTTTTGGTTGGGCGCCCAGAAAAACTACTAAAAAATATGGATTAGATAGCGCTTTTAGGAAAATGATATTACTTAGCTTCGCAGAGACAGCGGTATGCATTGAACGCTATTATTGGAGAGGGTATAGTTAGCGTAAAAACGCTATGTTTGGGGTTTATCAAAATATATTAAAAAAAATACAGCAATGCTATATATCAAGAAAGATTTTATCAATAAAATTTTAAGAATGACATGGCAGAATAATCACCCTTAGATTTTATCAAGAAATAGTCTTGAAATTAATGTTAGCCAATAAAATCTCAGCCGAAAATCATAGGGTGGTGGGTGTTATGTATTTTTTTTTTATGAAAGATTAATAAATGAGACTGAAATCTAAAGGTGATTATTGTGCCATGTCATTCTTGAATATTTCTTATAAAATCATTCTTGATATCTAGCATTTTCAAAAAAATATATCAACCTCAAAAAAGGCAATTGTACATTCCCTTAAAAAAAAAAAAAAGGCAATCGTACATGTAGCGTTTTTCTGAAAGTGCTATTGAAATGCTACTATTTAATAACATTTAGAAAACGCTATTATAGGGATTCTGACCTATAATAGCGGAGGCTTTCTTAGCGCTTCACAAGCGCTATTAAACGCCCTAAATGAATGCTATTAAAGGGGTATTTTGTAGTAGTCTATCATGTGAGCATGATTACAGGTTGAATGAAGAAATTGGAATCTATTGCACCAGGTGCAGCTTTGTGAAGACAGAGATAAAAGATATAACACTACACTTTGTAAGTCAAATTCTTTACTATATTGGCTTATAAAATTATTTTTTTTGAAAATTCTTGAAAGTTTTGAAAATCCAAACATTCGGTTTGATTACCCAAACATAAAATTTTGTTTTCAAAAGGTCCGGTTGAATATTAATATCAGATATTTTGAATTCTAAAACTGAAAGTTTGATCTTTCAAAATATCCGATATTAATATTTAAATCGAACATTTTATAAACAAAACTTACAAAATTGGACATTTTTAAAACTTTTGATATATATATTTTTTTTGTTAACTTTAGTATATGATAAGGCAACAAAATTTTAGCTCCAAATCATATCACACTAGAGTTCGATCGCATACTTCTTTAAAGAGGAGAGTTGTTGAAGCTCGAGCAAGGGTGATCTTTTTGCAATTAGTGATGAATGAGTTCAAGCGAGAATGATCGGAGGCTGGAATGCACGAGGCAGAGTATCAATATGTGCCTCAACAAGCAAGAATGATCGGGATGATGTAGGAGAGTATCCATATTATTTTCTATAGTATTTTTATTTTAGCTTAATTTTAATAATTTTCTGTATTTGTTCCAGTTTGTTATTTTCGGTCCATTAGAGTTTTGTTATTTCCTTATTTAAGCTTAACAATTGTAGTCTAAGAGGCAACTTTTATTCATTCAATAATATTTTGGAGAGTTTTCTCAATTTCTGGTGGATTCCGGAACCTTATTTTCACAAATTTATCGCTTGCAAACTTGTCTCTTTTCGATCTAGATTTAACGCTTGCAAGCCTACGCTTCCGACTGCCTTATATGAGCATCCTATTTTTCGAGGAGTTGTGCCTCAACATGCATACGGATATTGCATATACTACCTGCATGCATATATTAAAAGAAAATGACATATAAAATGAAGGAGTGAGTAAATATATTATTTGGTTATACAGTAACAAAAATTTAATGTAAAATAAATTGATTATGTAAAATTGATTCAAACTAAGAGTGATTTGTATTTCGATACATTATTGAATTCAATTGTAAATTTATGTGTGAAAATCAATTAAAATAAAAAACTACCAATCTTAACTTAAGTAGAATAAACTCTTAAGGTAAAAAATTAATTCTACACAAAAACAACCAAATATAATCAATTATACACCTCCAAAATAAACTTTCACCCTTCTAAAATTGCAACCCAACGTATACATATGTTGCTATATTATTGTTTATAAGCAATAATGATTGAACACACGCTACTCATATAAGTATCACAACTCACATATTATATATATATATATATATATATATATATATATATATCATAGAAAACAATAAATAGCAATACTATGCTCCGCATGCACTAAGTCATATTGGTACCAATCTTTTTCTTTTACAAGAAAAAATTGTATTCTAACAAGTACAAAGATTGAAACAAATGGCTTACTGACTCAATGTCATTGAAACAAAACACAAAACTACACTCTAGTAGAAATCATCTCTTGCGATAATCTCCATCCGAATACGCACAACTTATAGATGGAACCGACGTTTTCCAAAGGCGTTTGACAGCTGCAACAAAATCACAATCGGTATCCACTTCTGTCACAAGCCTTGACAGCAGCCCATAGCTGCAATTTACTGTGAAACTAGCCACTTGATCTTCTGTCCAGATAAATGAGTTTGCAACATTATCTTGCAGCTGCACATATGTTAACATTTCCTCTAATTCAGAAACTTGTTCCTTTATTTGTAACATAAACTGATTTGTCAAAACGTAATCTATATAAATGAGGAAATTGTACTTAACTATAAATCTTTCCAAAAAAACATGATTTCTCCATTACCAAGTTTTCTATGAACTATACTAGCCAACAAATTTGTAGATAAATCATCAACAAAACTGATTGCGCGGAAGTCACGCCACCATAACGAATCCTACGTTTCAAGATTGACTATTAATTTTGAACTGAGTAAACTTTATCCCATCTAACCCTATTGATCTTGTGTTTTCTCCAAACCTTCGATGAATATGAGTCAATTCATAAATCACCTTCCGAGGTGCCTTGAAAAAAGAAAAATAGAATAATAGTTTAACTACGTAGCGCCAAATTGATTGAAACCACTCTTCCTCCAATGGACAAATTACGACCATTCCACCAAGAAAGTCTTTCTTCATAGGTTTTATCGCCGGGTTCCAAGTTCATGGATTAGCTCCAACTGAAATTCCCAAAAAGAGAAAAGGTACCAACCTAACTCAGGAAGGTTTGAATAGAGATGTGTCACTGTGCCACACTATGATTGGGGTCGAATCCCACAATGGTCTATCCCTCCTCAAATTCCATTCCAAGTAAGCATGACATTAGTATAATGACTAGTGTGTTCGACGGTAGCTCCGAACATTAGAATGTCATCCCAAGCCACTTAAGAATTTTTCCACCGGCTTACCCTCAAGGTCGGCATCTTGTCACACGGGAACAAATGAACCCGTCCTTACCCAACGCACGGATCTTAATCTAGTGTAATCACACATGTGAGTGGGGATTCATCAATCATGCTAAATCTATTGGCTAAATGAAGTATCACAACTCACATGACACTTTTTCATTCTATTTGGAGCATTCTTTTAACAACTCAAATAATTACATCAATGATAATAATTTGAATATATTTTACATCATCAAATACCTTCTTATTTATACAACAATTGCTTTTAGTTTTCACAGAAAAATATCAAGGAACAATTAATTGATATGCACACAAATCCAATTCAGAATAACACACACATATATAGTCTTAGTTTCAACTTGCAAATTTTATTCTTCTGAAATATTGTACCAACATGTACAACATAATTTAAACCATCAAATTAAGATTATAAATAACCTCAGAACAGAATGAAAGGTTCTTGTTGTTGTGATGTATTAGTATCCCTTTGGTCCTTTCCCTAGCAAAGTCAGCAAGAATTCCATGTAGTCACCCGAGGTATCTCCAATGACATCATCATCAAGACTTGATTTGTACATGTTAGCATACTCGAATCTCACTTTCAACAAGTCGATTTCAGCTCGAGTTACAATAGCTCTGTTTAGTGAATCTTCATCAGTTCCTAGCCCGACAATAGAATCCCTTATAACCTGTTTGTGCATAGAAGTGAACCGAAATGAGATTGCAATCATTTTCTGAATGAGTAATCTTGATATAGCTTCAAAGAAATTACAGTAAATGGATACTTTGATATTTTAAAGATGAAATGCAACCATGTTGGTACTCCTATAAAAATATTCGTCAAAATAGTCATATAAAACGACTGCGTTGATGTCAAAATTTGATCTTTGAAACCACCTTAATGAAATTTTTATTAGAAGCTCGAACGAAAGATACATTGTATATTTGAAAGAACAAAGGAATTACTACATGCATATCATCTCAAAAAGAAAAGGAAGGGAAAAAATTGAATGAAACATTACTGTTATGTATAATCGACCATCTTTCCATGGAAAAAGTTCATTGTAGATGTTTCTTTTAGATTTTGAGAGGCTTCAAACACAATTCGATTAGAAGCAAGACAAATTTGCTTTGATTAAAAGTGTGAGAAAACACATAATATGTGTCGGAGTATGCAATTATTGTCTTTGCATAGAGAAGAATCTCAACCAAACAAGCTAAATTCTCAATGCGAGCTATCAGTAACCTATACAATTAGTATGCGTAACATATCTAATCTTAAAAATCAATAGTGTGTACAATGTATCATTTACAATATTGATAAACTTGGCTTTTGAAAATTAGACTCGGAAATGGTTGATAAACAGATGAACAGAAAAAGAAAGACGGATTTTTTTCTTTTTAACTTATCTACAGTTCTGAAAAAGCAAGTTATACACACATCTTGAAAATTGATCAGTGTTTTCTAATAATGTATTAACTTATAAACCCGGGTTTCCAAAAAAAAAAAAAAAAACTTATGAACATGTCTTGAGTAGAAGAGAATTAACAAGTACCTTTGCAAAATGTTTCTCGGGGCATTCTATACACCATACTACTACATTTAAGAGTGATGTCAAATCACCTTTACCACAAGTTTTTATGTCCTGTAAAGAAAATCACCAAAATTCATAGTGAATGAATAAACAACATCTTGGAACATCATTATAGTAATCGAGGCTTTGCTTTTAAGTGCATTTGGCATGATTTAAATTACTAGTTGACATTAAAATTGAAATCGTTAAACAAAACCTCTTCAAATGTTTTGCCATAGAGTTGCTTGTAGGATGCAAAAGTTTCGCGGATCTGGAAAACATTCCTGGTGCTAAGTATCCAAACAAAGTGATCATCGTCTAATTTATTATTGTTGATTGCTTCATGTAGTTTTTCGGCTTCCGACTTTGCAACTTCCAAGTTTACTGTCACTTTATCATGCCTGAAGGAGCTTACTAAGCCCACTAAAATCTGCAGAACACCCACATGATATGTTTGAAGAACATTGAATTTGTGATGAAAATTAGGGCTCGTTTTCATTTCATGTTTGCCGATTTCATTTATTTCAACTAATAAACATGATAATATAGACTCAAATTCTACTAGACTACTACGCAATAGTTCGACATAGCAACACTGTAGCTGCTATTCGAACGTATTTTATACTAAACAGCGTGTCACAAAACAATAGAAAATTGTTCAGATTCCGCTATGCTATAGAGCTTTAGCCACAATCAAACAACATTTACTTGAACCTAGCTAGACAAACTTAGATAAGAGTTTCTTTTCTGTGTAACTAAGAAACTTCATGTCCTTACTTTTGTGAGTGGCTGAGAAACTGAGGCTATAATGTCCTCCTCAAGTGAGCAATCAAAGAGAGAGCAGTAAGCCTGCCTAACTGCCATCAAATGATTTGGACTCGACGCGCATGCTATTTCAACCAGAATCTGCAGCTGTTTGATCCCTTTCCTCTTAACCTTCAATGCATCTCTTGCAAATTTTGCATCCCTTTCTGGTGGATCACAAGTCCAGAGAACTATAGCATTCTGTTACATATCACAGTAGTCTATGTCATGATTACTGCATTGAAGATCACATCATTACTTCAGAAAAATATGGCGAGCTTCGAAAATCATATTGAAATTCGACAATAAAATTAACTTTTCCTTCGATAAAAGAAATCATTTACCAAAAGCTTATAGAATTGTTAGGACAAACATCATTATCTTGACTTATAGGCTATGAAGCACGGATACGGACACCGACACGGACACGTCGACAATACTAATAATTTGAGAAAATCACATAATTCAGTGTAATTATATATGTCGGTGTCAAACACGACACGTGTCCGTCACCAGGACACGCCTAATTCGAGGAGTGTCCGTGTTTCATAGCTTATAGGTGTAAAATTGAGGTTTATATTTGTAATGCTCAAATCAAATTAGCACAAAATTAAAATACAGATAGAGTAATAGGACACATGATTGACCAATTTCGTAACAAAAAAAAAAAACTAGAATTTCAAATTGGCACAAGCAGTCACTGAAAATGACATAATTTCAGTTGATTTCAATCATATATACTGATAAAATACAACATCGAAGAATTGTTTCTCGAAAATGAAAAGTCAATTGAAGCAAGAATGACATGATGACATACTCTAAAATCACCGGAGAGTTCGGATTGAAGACGGTCAAGAAGTGATTCATTGTAAAGTTTCTGATAAGTTTCTCTGATTTCCCTCCTCTGTTGAGCATTTCTATGTCCTAACACCAAGATTAACTCTTTTTCATTTGTTCCAATTCCTACATCAATTTTCCAATAACCATCATCAACACCAATAATCTCATTTCTAATACCAACAACCATTGATACAAAAATCAGCATAAATGAACCAATAGAATACAAAAAAGGTATAAAATGACAAAATCATAACAATACCTTCAATACAAATCTTTGTGATTCAATTTTACAAACATGCATATTACAAAGTAACGTTTCTGAAAAAACCCATTAATAAAAACCTACAAAAAGTTCAGTTTTTTGACATAATTCTCGCTACACAAATTCAGAAAATACTTAAAATCATTAAAAATCAGTTTTTTTTAAGCTTTCTTAGCATTAGAGAGAGAAAGAGAAAGAGAGAGAAACCTTGGAAAGCATTTCTTAGACGTTCAGTGTCTGTGTTAGGAGAAGGAACAATCTCTGGTAGTTTCAATGAAGCCATGAAAGATGAATTTTTTTTGAGTGACAACAAATCTTAAGTTTAGAGAAACTGTTCTTGCAACATGTTTTTCATGTTTTCAGCTGTTTTTATTGTTATTGTCTTTTTCCAACGACTTTGCTAAAAAACCATAATTTCATGCAGTAACATTTTACTCATTTTACTTTTTTGCCCCTTGTTTGTTTCTAATGAGGAAACTATCTTTTGATATTTACAATTATAGTCCTTTTTGTTTTATGTAATTTCAGTTTTGCACACTCGAATTCTTGAGTTGGAGAAACACACCATAATTTCTATATATTTATTTTGCACACCACAAATGAAGAAGTTTTGTTTTAAACGTCTATTTATTTGTTGGAAAATATAGGAAACACAATTGTAAAACAATAAAAATTGTGTTTCTTATATTACTCATCTTTTTTGTTGTTTTGTTGAGTATCAAAGTGATCAGAATTTCACCTTAAGATAAATAAATGAGAAATTTGATGTTGAACAGCGATCCCTGGATATAATATAATATTGTTATGAACTGAGCTAATAGGAATAATACTCTTCTTTTTGTTTGATTTTTAATAGAAACTTCTTTTATTGAAGAATATTTTAGGAATTAGAATATGAATAAAGTAATATATTATAGTTTTTTTTTGTCAAAATGTCTAGTAATTAGAAAATTCTTTATTTAAGGTGAATAAGTGGGGAATTGAGAGTTTGAACTTTATCCCTTGCATGTTGCAACGTCACTGGAACTATGCTTTATATGAACAATATATTATAGATTTTAGTCCCTCTAAAAAATTTCTTTGACTTTTAGTGCACCAAAAGTTTTCTGTCTTCACTTTTCATCCATCCTTTTAAGTAAACTCATATGTAAAATTCATATTTTTTAATAAATTTTGCAAAAAAGTTAATAATATTCGTATTTTTATCTTCATATTTAATTTATGTTTTGTTAAAAAAAAATCTAATTTTTTGGGAGAGATTTTAATAATATTCTACACATTTCAGCATAATTTCATTAAAAAAATACAAATTCTATACATGAGTTGATTTATAAACAGAAACCAAATATGATGATTGAAAATTTTAGAGACTAAAAATCGAAAGAAAATTTTAGAAGAACTAAAACGAAAAATTATTATATTTATAGGGGTAAAAAAACATATATAACCCTACATTTTACATATATTTGATGATTTTTTTCTTCTAAAAAATATATTTTTTCTTTTGTACTTAATTATATTCCAATTGAGAGGAGTACACAAAAAAAATCCAATTAAAAGGAGAGTATTGTATAAATAATTTGATGTTTATCTTAAGACGAATTGTCTTCGAGAACCCAACTTCAATAATTGTTGAAAACAATTTTTGACTAAATTTTACTCACCTTTTAATCAAATTTCGGATTGCTAACTATCATTTTCCTTAAAAACCAAAGGGTTAAATAAACAAATAGATAAAAAATAATTTAATGTCCACGACAAGGCTGTATCATTTTGGACACGCATTACTCTTAGGCCCTAAGTTAGGTATATACATTAACTATTTTTAATATGTGGGACTTGATTGGCTAACTCTTGTCTCAATCTTAGTTGAGCTGTAGTATCCTAACAACGTGCAAGAGGTATTTGTTCACAAAAAATAAATAAAAACGTGGGATATTAAACTATTTTCTTTTTTTTGTTACAAGGGATATAATTTTTTTTTAATTAAGTGTGATTAAGCCTCCACATATTGACTACTTATATTATATATACTCTCCATCACCCATATATATATATATATATATATATATATATATATATATATATATAAACACACAAAATTGTATTTTAAGGTAAAGTAATACAAACATCTGTAAATAAAAATCAAGGGGATTTTAAAAAATTATTGTTTATACTAATTTTGGATCTAAAATGGTTTGTTATGATCGACTAAAATGTAGTTAGGAGGTTCTCCAAATCTAGGGGTTCGAAAGGCGAGTGGTTAGGGTGTTTTGTCAAATTCTTGGAGAAGTGAATGCTTTTGATGCGGAGTTGTGTGGAGTTTTGGAAGGTCTCCGGTGTGCAAGAAGATTAAGGTTCACTGTAATAGAATTATATGTGGATTTTTTGATCGTGGTGAATATTATTATGAGGAGGCAGGAGAGTAATGCGAGTGGTAGGAGCCTTGTTCTGACAACTTCTTCAAAAGGAATGTGACGGGAAGATTAAACATTCATATCATGAAGAAAATATGCGCGCTGACGTGTCAACTAATATTGGGTTATCATGAAGAATGAGATGACGTTTTATGAGTCATGTTCGACTTAAATAAGTCATTTGTTAGTTGATGATTAAGCGGGGGTTACTTTTCAATCCTCCCTTTTGCTGGGCTTGGACCCTCCTTTTCATAAAAAAAAAAATGATTTTATTGTTTCATTTATATTTAACCAACGCTTTTATTTTTGAAATCTAGAAATCTATTTATGACCACTCAAACCCGTAGCACAAGAAGTACCTAGAAACAAGCCAAACAACCCTCCCATTTTTAAAGGAATAAGTCTATGATAATTCATAGTTCAGTCGAATTGTAAGCAAAATTTTACTATTGTTTGTTTCAGTCATAATTGGAAGTCAAACTTATTTGAACGATTCATCTTTAACTGAAACTCATTAATCACTTTAGCACTATGGATCACCAACCAGTAGGATGTTCACATTAACATCTTTTGACCACCGGCTAGGATGTTTTCATTGTTTTTAACGTCTTTCGTTAATGATGTGCTCTAGCGTTTCTACAAATACTCTTGCTTTCTATGTTGTAATTCATCTCTTCCGTTGGTTTACCATGTATCCTATGTATGTTTTCATGGTTTGAATGTTTATTTTAAAAAAATATCTTGTGAAAAATACTTCATTTAATTTAATATGAATCAGAAATTGATACATACACGATGTCACAAATTTGAAAAGAAAGATCATGCCAACAAATTTTATAGTTTCATTAATTATTAAAATAGTATGCATTGACATTATGAGTGTGAACCGATGGAGGTGCTAAACACATGAGACATGACTATGGATGGTCAAGAGAAAAATGAAAAATATGCTTAGAGGTATATTCATATTTATTTATGGATGGCATCTTCATTTTTTTTAGACAGAGGAAATGACAAAGCCATTATAAACTCACACACAAGTGGAGGTACCAGGTTCAAACCACGATCATGGTATCCGGCATAACAATTCTGTTATTTTGATGACGGCATCATCATCTTTATCATTATCTTTATCAAATGATTTTTATAAACAAAAAGATCTGAAGAAAAAAATAATCAAATCAGGTATCATATGACTATACTTCATACTTTTACCACTAAACCACTTCTGTTTTTGTTGAAATATTGTTGTTTCCAAAATTGATATAAAACACTAACGCATTTTTTTAAAGTCACAAACACACTAGAGGTTCCTTTTCTACATCTGTTTCTTCTTATTATTAGCTGTCACTTTATTGATGACAATTCTTTTTCATTTTTTTTTTTGAAAGAACAATTCTTTATCATTATTATTATTATTGTTATTATTATTATTATTATTATTATTATTATTATTATTATTATTATTATTATTATTATTATTATTATTTTCTTTTGGTTACCACATAAAAATTCTTTTTCATTTTTTTCCTTCTTTCGATTACCACATAACAATTCCTTTTCATTTTCATTTTTATAGATTTAAGCCCTTGCGGTTACGATCAGTTTTTTGTGTACGCTTACTTAATGTTACGATATTAAAGATGCATCTTTAAAATTGTTGACAATTTAACTGATTCGTATGATAATTTTATCATTAAAAGCTTCACTTTTTAGTGTAATTTTGTCGGCCTCTTTGTTTCTCCTATATTGTATTATTTGAAGTTATTTATTATGCCTTTTTATTTGCAAAAAGCACTACACTAGATTATAACATTACTTTGCTTTTTCACTTTGACTTTTGAAACATGTTTACTATTTTCAATTTGCTTATTTTAGTTGTTCTTTTAATATGAATGTAATCGAATATTGAGGTTGAGAAAGAAGGAATTCGGGAACACAACCTGATAATATTATTTGTATATGATTCGAGTGTCCGATTTAATTTGTATATGTCTGTTTCCAATGCTTTTTCAAACCATCAATGAAACTAATCTCTAGGTGAATTATAGGATTGACAACCCTACTTTCATCCAAACAAGACAGTAGTAAATTGTTTAGTTTCTTAATTAAATATTTGAATCGAATCTAAGTATGAATCTAGAGTTTTGTTTCATCTTAAGCAAACATCACAATTATAACTTAGTAAATTATGGCAAAATAAAATTAAAACTTCCATTCTTATATTCTACTTTCGTATATTAAAAGATAGGTCATAAACTAATAATTAACCGCATTAATTCCAAAAATGAAGGTAGGGGGAATAAAAGATAGCTTAATCTTTGTTACGTATCTGAATCAAACCAACCTAATCTCACGTTGGGCAGGGCAGCTGAAACTTTGCAACCATTTTATCTCTTTTCTTCTATTTACTTCTAATAAATTCTGCTAATTTCTAAGTTCAACGACAATCCATGTGGAGATGATAACTTACTATTGTATTACTTTTCTACGATTTGATGCATTTGCAAATAATCGTCCATCAAAACCCCTAGCCACAACATGACAATCACTTGGAGGGGATGAGAATAAGTCATGTTACAATATTTTCAACATATTTTTTAGTTATTTTATCAGTCATTTGAGTCAATAAAGAGGGGTTTGATAGATGATGTTCATGGTTTTAAGGGATATATTGTAATATTTTCAATTGAGTGATGTAAGTATGTTTCTAGACAATTTCATAGGTGTTGAGTCTTTTATTTAAAAATCATGTAATTCGGAAAAACAAGGCACCTCATGGTAGTTTTGGAAGACATGAAATGAAGGTTGGCAATGTTTAAGAAGGTTTTGAAAAAAATTACAAGTTGAGAAAATTTTGCCTCAAGTCCCAAGACCAATTTAGAGAAGGAAAATACTCGATGAAACAAAAAAGCAAAAACAACATTGAAGGTTGAGATCATGCGCCTCAGATGTGTGGGACATATAGCTTTTTTTCTCTTTGTCAGCTGCTACATGCCTAGCCCCATACACGTCGCACATGCTGTTCCAGGAAAATATAACATTTTATTGTATTTTTCTCTGTGGGTTTGGAAAAAGCCCAGATTTTCAACCCAAACCCAGCAGAAAATATGCATATAAATATAACTCATTCCACTCAAAAATATTCATTCAAAACTTAACGGTTCAAGAGGAAGGCAAGCGCTAGGAGCATCAAGAAGATTCTCTCTCCTCAACCTTTGTTCTTAGAGTATTATTTATTTCTTTTGAATTGTGTCTTTTGTTACCATGAGTAACAAAACACCTTTTGATTAGGGTTTAAGATGAACCTCTATTTATTTGTTAGGTTTTAATAATGAACGTCTTTTATTCAATGATGATTTGAGATCTATTTAATTTTTTATATGTATCAAACAATGTAATGCTTTCATACACTAGGGATTGTGACATACCTAGCCAATGTGATTGACCTTAAATTAGGTGAGGATTGGGATCCAACTTACATCAAAATCGTTATATATGAACTTTATTCTTCTATCTCTAATTAATTAGGGTTATTCTTATTTCTTTAATCAATTAGGGTTTGTTTGGGTATGTGGTGAAATTCTAATATTCGTACGTAAAGTGGTTTCTTTAGATGAAAATTTCAACTATCCTACGTTTAAATTACCTGTGAGAGTCTAATTCTTCGCTTTAATAACTATTAGAACGTGTATGAAACTGTAGAGAATTGACGATCATGTACCCTCGTATTGCAAGTATGACCTTTAAGGTGATTGATGAGCAACATGGCATCGGGAAGGATGCTAGATCCCACCGAACTAACCGTTTGAATAAGAACTATCAATTCATAACTGGTAATTGTATTTTCATTAATTCCTACAAAGAGGTAGAGGGGATTCAAAGAATCCTAATCCATGCTAAAACTTTGACTCATACCCGTTTTATTTTTTGCATCCCATCCAACTGATTTGCGCAATTAAATCAAACTTGCAAACTCCCTCCATTTTACTGATTTTAATAGGTTTAACTAACTGCATCGTCGAAACAAAAATCCATGTAGGAAAGATTTTACTTACCACTTTATTACTTGGAAACGATTTGGTGTACTTGCCAAATTAAGTCATTAGGGGGCGAACCTCCAATCACACCATGAGTCGTGTCCATGACTCCTAAATTTGAATCAAAAGTTAACTAATTGACAAAGGCGGAACATATTCCCTAAATAGATATGGATAAAACCACACCCCTGAGATGACCTAAATTCTTTACGCAACTCACTAAACAAAAACAAAACAACAGAAGGAGGTATATTTTTGGCCGAAGTACAATTGATCAAATCATGAAAGCACAAATAGTGCAGAACGTCCCCATGAATTGGAAAGCAACAAAGATAGGTATATGAATGGAGGTCATGAAGAGACAAGCACTTGGTGAAGGATTTCGAAAACTTTCAAGTTTGCGAATTTCCGCTTTATATTGCCATCATGGGAGATAAACAAATCAAGGGATTTAGATCATGGAAAGATAGAAAGGTGTGGCTCAATGCCTTAGATCGTGCCTAAAATATGTTACCATACTCGAGTGCACCCGAGCGCATTGCCATAGTCCACGAGTTTGTGGGACACGCCTCTGGAAATTCCCAAAAGAGGAGTCGCTTCAAATCTACACACATTAAATGTTGGACATTCCTCCACTCAACGTTCCTAAGCTCCCGACATGCCAATATAAGTGTGGCTCCACGCCACGCCCTAGGCACGATCACATTTTACACATCGAAGCAATTTTCTATTTTGCAGGTTTTTTCCACCGTCGTCAAACAGTCTCCGCCACTTCAGAGCTCTTAAACCGATGTACCAAATCGTCGCCAGAATAAAGTAGAGATTGCGTTATCATGGTTTTGTTTAAGGGCATATCACCTTTGTGTTAAATACAAAGTATTTAACCATCATTTATGAATTACTACATTATATTGTATTTTATATAAAAAGTGATCATGACTGTCCCTGTAAGCTTAACTCAGTTGGTAGGGACAAATGCATATTATATGCAGGGGTCGGGGTTCGAACTCTGACACTCCACATTAAAAATGTATGAGTTCCAGCCATTAGACTACCTGACAAAAAAAAAAAAGTGATCCTCGCTTCAAAAATAAAAAATAAAGGTGATCCTAACGTGCCAAAGACACTTAGTTTACATATTTGAAAATGAAAAGCATATGTTTCACATACGCATTGAATAAGTAACGCCCGCACCTGTCAATGTTCCTATCTCCTTATATTCATTTATAAAAGTTGTTCCCATCTACTTTATCCTAACCGAAATTATTGTCAATTGTCATGATAAATTATTATTGTCAAATTTTATACTTATGTTAGGTGATTGTTAAATTATTGTCATATTTTTACTAGCAAGAAAGGAACATGAATTAGTTTCCTTAATTTCATTTTTTTTGAAAAGGAATGCAGAATAATGATGAGGCTGGAACAACATCTTTTTATTGATTCAAAGCTGGAACAACCTTAATTTATAGATTTTATAACATTAGTGAATCTTTTTTAAGAAGAAACAGGGAAAAAAATATAAAGCAAAAAGATCACGAAAAGTAATAAGCTAAAGTTAGCTTGTTTGGCAGTTCCCTATTAAAAAACATTGCTTTATTTTTTGAGGGAATAACATACTTTTTTTATGCGGTCATATTAGAAATTGAAACAACCCTAGGCATCAGTTGTAAATACACAGAAATGAGGGGCATGGCTGCAACTGCAAAGACAATGCATAACTTATATGATAAAATAACTAATGAATTCTCTCTCTCTCTCTCTCTCTCTCTCTCTCTCTCTCTCTCTCTCTCTCTCTCTCATACATCATATTTAAGCAGCCTTTATTATTGAAGTATACATCTAGGTTATAATTTTCACCTTAAATATTTTGCTGTTACCTTAATAATATAACCATCACAATTAATTTGAGTTTTTTATTTTATATTTAACCGGTTCATACTTGATTGGTCAAAAGTCGTAAACTTCATTTGATCATTTTCATTATTACATTTAAAATGACAAAATTAGCCTTGTTGGGCCCTATAAAATGAAGAAACCTTTCACTGAATAGAACATATAACTGTCCCTTACTCATCATATTTAATTGCTACAATATTGTCTCAACTCTATCAAAAACTTTCCCAGAATATGGCATTCAATCAAGAGTTAGAAGCTATAACTCAAGCTTTCTCAGGTTCTCTATTTCTCAACTTGTACCATATTAAATTATTACTACATATTATTATTTTCAATATTGATTTTAGTATTCATGCCCAATTGATGGTATTTGATGAATTAATGATGTAATTTTCAGGACATGGGGTGGATGAGAAATCATTGATAGCAGTATTGGGAAAATGGGATCCTTTGGAGAGAGAAACTTATAGGAAGAAGACATCACATTTCTTCATTGAAGATCATGAACGCCAATTTCAAAGGTGGAATGATCATTGTGTTCGTCTTCTCAAACATGAGTTTGTGCGTTTTAAGGTAACATTTTTCAATTCAATTTGTTCTATTTTTGAAAATTGAGAGATTGATTTTCATGGACAGATGATGATGTTTTTTTTTTTTTAATAGAAATGTTGAAGGTTTTTTTTATTTGAAAATGGTAAATTTTATTTTGATTATATAGATGAAGGATGCAAGCTAAGAATATACTATGACTTTTACCAAACAAAAAGAATTCTTCAAAAAAAAAAAAAAACAAAACAAAAAGAATATATTATGAATTTTACAAAATAAAAAGGATATGTTTTTTGGTAGAAAAAAGGATATATGATATTTTAAATTTTTTTAAACAGTCATTTAATTAGATCTGAGATTTGTTGAAATTATTATAAAACTAATGAAATAAAGTAGTATTATGATAAAATCTGATTAAAAAGATTAAATGCATATGCAAAAGCAAATTTCACAAAAACTTTTTATAAGTTTTACACTATAATTGATTGTCGTATGACATATGTTTTTAACTATTATTCCCTAAAAAAATGTTTTTAGCTATTATTGTTACTTTTTTTTTTTTGAATAAAGCTATTATTGTTACTTGTTAACATAATTAATACATCTTTAAAAAAAAAACATAATTAATACTTGTGACTTCATGATCTTACTTAGAAGACAATTAGATAAAAATATAATTAGGGTTTAATAAGTAAGTGGTCCCCCTAAATATATCAACATTTGATTTTAGTCCTCCTAAAATATTTCTTAGGTTTTTAGTTCCCTAAAAATTTTCATCTATGAAATTAGTCCATATTTTTTAGTCAACTCATGCCTAACCTTCATATTTTTTATTGAAATTTACCAGAAATGGGTAGAATATTATGACAATCTCTCCAAAAAAAAAATAGAATTTTTTAACAAAACATGAATTAAATATGAATTTTTATGTTTTTGGTGTTAAGATTTTTTATGAATTTTTTAACACCAAAAACATAAAAATTCATATTTAATTCATGTTTTGTTAAAAAAATCTAATTTGTTTTTTGGAAAATATTGTCATAATTTTCTACACATTTCTGAACAATTTCAATAAAAAAATATGAAGGTTAGACATGAGTTGACTAAAAAGTAGGGTCTAATTTCATATATGAAAAATTTTGGAGGACCAAAAGCCTAAAAAATATGTTAGGGGGACTAAAATCAAATGTTGGTATATTTAAAGGATCATTTAGTTATTTAAACCTTATAATTAAAAAGAAAATTCAACTATAATAGAATAAACCAATCACAAGTTGGAAAAATATATTTTGTTGTGTGGTCCCTTGTGTGTTGACTTTTCTATGTAAAATATATCAGAATGCAGTGGTGCTTTGGAGCATGCACCCTTGGGAAAGAGATGCCCGTTTAGCAAAAGAGGCCCTAAAGAAAGGCTCAATTTCATATGGTGTACTGATTGAGATTGCATGCACAAGATCTTCAGAGGAACTATTGGGAGCTAGGAAGGCATACCATTCCCTCTTTGACCATTCCATTGAAGAAGATGTTGCATCTCACATCCATGGCAATGATAGAAAGGTATATACATCAAGTTGTCCTATATAGAGCTAATAAAGTTTTATGTTTTTCTTTTAATCTATCTAATCTCATGGTTTTAAATTATCGTCGTGGTCACGCTATAGTTTTTGATTTTGCGGCTTCAATTGCAGTTGTGTTGATATTAAAACCGCTTCATTTTTTTCTTTGAAATTTACAAAAGAAAATGAAATTTCATAAAAAAAAATTTAAAACTTGGCCAGCTCGAAGCAAACGGAACTGCCCGACCCACATTAATTTTTAGGCTAATCGGACTAGACTATAAATTGATTTTTGGTGTTTTCTGTCCCACCCCGCATTTCTCAAAACTCTTGATTTGTCCGGATTACATAATTCATATGTGTAAAAAGCACCATGCATTTTTTTTTTTTCATGTAACAATCTGGACAAATCAGTGTTTTGAGAAATGTTGGTGCCTAAAAGAAATTATCTTGATTTTTAGCTTGTTCTATTACAGCTCAATCCATGCTAAAATAGAGGCTGTCATATTAGGTTGGACTCATTTTGATAACCCTACCACTAAGTGTATATAGAAAATGTCCAAACTTAGACAATGATATGTAAATATTGAATTGGACAAAATAAATTATGAATGTTAGATTTCAAAGCTTTTTTAGGTGAATTAGTATTATTTATATGGATATGATCTCCCCCCTTATTTGTTATTTGAAATATATAAAACTAATAACACCTATTGCTTTTGCAAAACAGCTCTTGGTTGCACTTGTGAGTGCCTATAGATATGAAGGAACAAAGGTTAAAGATGACACTGCAAAATCAGAGGCTAAAACACTTTCCAATGCCATTAAGAATGCTCAAAACAAGCCAATTGTTGAGGATGATGAAGTAATAAGGATATTGGCAACAAGAAGCAAGCTACATCTTCAAGCAGTTTACAAGCACTATAAAGAGATTTCTGGGAAGAATCTTGAAGAGGTATTATAAATAAATAAACACTAATGCATATATACATCATAATGTCATAAGAAATTCTATAGTATAATCCTCATGTTATTACTTACTACCTTAAGTTTTAGATCTTATGTTGTACTAAACATTATAAAGTCCATTTGGATTGATTTATTTGAGTTTATCGACTTGCATAAACACTTATTAGGACTTAGGATCTTAATAAATTATGCATAAGCATTACATTATGATAAGCGCCTATGCTATAAACTACAAATGTTTAATTCAATAGTTAATCCAAACATATAACTTATAGGATTCTATTTCTGATTAATTTTTTTTTTTACCTTTTGCTAGGATCTTAATGACTTAAGGTTTAAAGAGACTGTGCAATGCCTTTGTACTCCACAAGTATATTTTAGCAAGGTAAGATAAAGTTACAAATTCAAAATTCAACCTCTTAAGTGGTTGCTTCTATTTTCCTTTCTTCTCTTTTTGTTGTATAATAACATAACTATATATATGTATATAATGCATGTTTTTATTTTTTGTACATAGGTTTTGGATGCAGCATTGAAAAATGATGTGAATAAGAATATCAAGAAATCACTTACTCGTGTGATTGTTACTAGAGCTGACATTGATATGAAGGAGATAAAGGCTGAGTATAATAACTTATATGGAGTTTCTTTACCTCAGAAAATTGAAGAGACTGCTAAAGGGAACTACAAGGATTTCTTGCTAACCTTGATTGCCAGAGGAGGCTAATTAATGAAATTAATAAAAGAACAAACCTTTGGTAATGTTTTGAAAGATGAAATTTGAGTTTAAACTTTACGTCTCATGTATTGTTTATCAATTGAAATTTGTATTGATTGATGTTACTGCTTTATGCTTCACCTTGTGTTGTTATTGTTGTCACAAAAGAGAAATTATAAAAGATGTAATCGAATAAAATGTTTTGTTGTTTCATTTATGAAATAAAGAGATATTTGTCGATCAAACAAAAAATTATCTTTTATGATTCTAAGGCACACATCTATTCAACAATAGTGTTGAATAGGATTGATACCGTCCCTTGAGACCAAACACAGTCTCCTTTGAAACTTCAAGCATATGTTTAGTTAAACTTTGGCACAACCTAAATTGCGATCGGATGCAATTTTTTTTATTTGACATACGCTAAAATGGTATCTTATGCATTTTTCGGGTACATTTGTAGCTTGTACTTTAAAGTGTGTTCGACAACTGATCCATCGCAAAACCAAACAACCTTATCGCTTCAAATGAAGTTTCATTGGATTTTACATCGAGCATTGTTTTTGACGTCCTTCATTCAAATAAGAAATAACAACAAAAAGAAAAGACAAGTAATTCCACATTTCTAAATTATTATAATAGTATTATTGTCATCACCATCAATTATTTATTATTTAAAACAAAACAGCAATTTTAAGACATGTTCTTATAACAAGCACTTTAGTGTCCTTTCCCCAAAAGAGTAAGGAGGAACTTCTTGTAGTCTCCAGAAATTTCCTTAGCCACTGTATCCTCAAGGTGAACACTATTTCTCTTGTAATACAGCTCTTTGATGTCCTTCAAGTCTTTCTCCGCCCTTGTGATCACCACACGGGTTAGTCCATCCTCATCGGTTCCAATCCTTTTCAGCGCACCACGCAAAACCTACATGATAAGGATTGAATTAATTCAATTAATCTATCAATACAATGTCACATAATGTGGCTACAATTTCATTTGCATAGTGTATAATTTAAAATCACTTATGCTATAATATGTTTAATCTAAAATGGAATGTCTTTTCCAAGAAAAAGAAAAATTAGTGTTAATGTTACCTTTTCATAGTACTTCTTGTGGTCATCAATGCAACGAATTGCAACATGCACAGCCTTAAGGAAGTCATCAGATGCTTCATTCAAAAGTTTCTGCAACGACAGAAATGAAGAAAAGTCACACTCGTTTGAAGGAAGACGAAAATCGTAATACTTGAGGGTGCAAAAGTACACTTAGACCTATTTATAATGAAATGAAATGCACATTCTGAAAATCTTTGCAACAGTGATAAAAACATGACAAATATTTTTTGTATTGTGAAATTCTTTGCAATAGAATTCTGATATATTCTGCAAATCCTAACTTTGAAAAAAAAAAAAAAACTTTTTCTCTTTGTTACCTTGCTTATAGAAAAGCCATGATCATCTCGGTAACGGTTGAAAGTTGCCTTAAGTTGAGTCTTGCTCCTTGTAATAAGGATCCTGATAACTTCTTCAATGTTTCCTTTCTTGTTTTTGACAGCCTCATGAAGAATATCAGCTTCATGTTTTGCCAAAATTGGATTGATTTCAACACCATCATATCTAAATGAGCTCACCAATCCAACCAAAAGCTGCCAAAAAGAAAAAACCACCAAATCTTCAAACCATCAAATAGTACACGCAGGAAATGACATATATTACAGGGGTGAAAAACACTATTATCCCTACTTTTATAGGTCACTGAATCATTTCAATCTGACTTGCCTGTCGATGATAGCCAGAGGTATGTGCAGCAACATCTTCTTCCAATGAATTCTTGTATCTGTTGTGGTAGGCATGTCTTACAGCCAAAAGCTCTTGAGGTTGAAGGACAGATGCAATTTCCACAATCACATGGTAGTCTTTGTTAATACTCTTAATGGCTACATTAGCCAACACAGCATAACGGTCTGCTGGGTCCAATATCCACCTATACATAGCTTTCTGATTTTTTTTCAAAGTCCCATTAGTATAAATACATCATATCTTATACATTAGTATTTTTTATATAATTAGTTTGTGTTCTTGTTAGTTAGCACAGTGGTTGAAATACCTCAAAGTTACCAGAGAGTTCAGATTCAAGGCGTTTGATGAGATCCTCTTGATAAATGTCCTGATAAGCTTGTCTAATTTGTTGCCTTTGAACAGCATTTCTCTGACCCATTATAGCTATGATAGCACTCTCATCAGTTCCCCACCCTACAAACACATTAAAATTATTCTCAATTATTTTCATTAATATTCAATGGTTTATAAGATGATTTTTATTACAGATTTTTAAGAAAATAGGAAGCTATTAGGGTTTGTTTTCCCTATCTTATAAATGGTATACAGCGGCAGTTAACTGCGGTTGGGCACATTTTACAGCAGTATAATCACTTTTCAAGTCGATTTCAGCCGACTTAAAAAGTGATTGAACCATCCATCGGTAGTTAACTACCGCTACCGCTCGGTAAGTGTTTTAGCAATTTCAAAAGTGGGAAAAGTAACTCTTAATTACCAATTTGAAACTCAAAGTATCACTATCAAATTAACGGTATTCAAGGGGAACTTTGAATAATCACTTAAGTTTGTAGAAACTTGGGAAGATATGAAAAAATTTGTATATTCATTCGGAATTAAACTCAAAAACATGATAAAACTAAAAAAGATAAAACATTTCTACAAACTTAAGTGATTATCGTTTTTATACTTAATTGATTATACTATTAAATTAAACGTTGAGAATTTATCATGGACTTGTAAGATGGAACTTTGAACAATTGAATCTGACCTTTGACTGCCTTCCAAAGTACATCTGCATCTTCCTTAGGAGAATGATTCATAGGAGCAATGAGAGTAGCCATGGTTATCACAGCTTGAAATGTTTATTATATGATCTGGTTATGTAAATTGAATGCTTTTCGATCAAAAGCGATACATATTTATAATAGGCTCTTACAATGTCCATGGTCTACCCAAGTGAAAAGGTAATTAAGAAGATTGTGTTTTTAGACCAATTTTTGTTAAAAAATCTTAAAATCATAAATGAAATCAATATATTCCTTTTATTGATGAAGACTCATAAGGAAGTGTTTAGGTAGATTTCACTTTTACTATATTTATATCCGATGTCCTAAAAATTACCATCTATGTTATGAAAAAAATACGGAGGGTTTAGAATTTGCAAAAGACGCTTATTTTCTGAATCTTATGGCAGAATCAGATGCTTCTAATGTAGTTTTAGCGTTGAATGTTCACTAACAATCTCTCAATTATGTTGGCTCAATTATTCAAGATTGTATTAGTTTTAATGGTAGTTTTCGTAGTTTAAATTTTTGCATGTCAGGCGTGAAGCCAACCAATCTGCTCATTATTTAGCAAAATATCCTCTTAAGAATTTAGATTGCATATGGATTGAAGAAACTCCATCTTGTATTTCTGCAGTTTTAACATTTAATTTATAGCCACACTTTTGTTAATGAAATTGTCATTAATGTAAAAAAAAAAAAAAAAAAATGCAGGGTATTTTTGTTATACAATGTAAACAGAAAATTAATTATCTGTGGTAGGTTTATATAACTTTTTTTTTTTTTTTTGGAAAGAGGTTATATACCTGTTTGAAAAATCACTTTGTTGAATAAATTGTTTAAATGTTTATGGGTTGTTTTTCTGTGTTTCAGTATGTCTTGAGCAGCTTGTAAGTACTGTTTAGTAACGAACAATACTTAACTTCGGCTCCGTCTACGGTGCATGATGTGAATAGGTCATGCACCCGTGAGAGATGTAATGCTAATTTTTTTTTGTTTTAAGCATTTAATGGTAGCAGTTGGATATATTATAAAGTAATGAACGGTTATGATTGAATTTAAGAATTACCTGTTAAAGTGGTATTGTTCGGTAATTCACCTTGTTACTAAGGTGATAATAATATGATAATACAAAAAAAAAATTATAAAGCACAGATTATGTATTATTAGGTGATATTAAGAAATAAACAAACAAATTGTTTCGTTCTTGATAAAAAATTGTTTCATCATACTAATATTTCATTTTATTCTACATTTATCCTTTTATCAACAAAATTATCTTTAATATATTAATTTAATTTTTATTATTTATTTCGTCTCTTTTTAATTGTCACTTTAAGAATTTTTTTGTCTCAAAATAATTGACACTTACGAATATCAACATCAAATGAAATAATTGTCACTTAAGAATATCAATGTATCATTTTATTTTATTTTGTATTTATATACCCTTATTTATTGAATTTTATCCAAACACAACTACGCTACTTACTTAGACTAAATTTCGTTCTACACGAATTTCATAAGAACTAAGATTCTTATTTATGAGAATCTTACTAAGACTAACTTAATAAGTGCGGCAATGGGGTTGAGCAGGGACGAGTTTTACCTTCACGATCTCCATGCCCTACTCTCATATACTTACCTTTTACCTTACTCATAGAAATAGTTGTTCATGGCTACACAACTCTTATATAAAAGGGGTAATAAATTGATTTTCTACATTTAGGATGGGTTTGGGTATGAATTTGGGGTGGATAAATATATCCTCGTTACCCATCTTATACCCGTGTTTTGAAATCGGGAAAAACCCAAACTCATACCCAAACCCAGTCATACCGGGGAAAACCCGTCAAATTGGGTTTGGTTCAGACGGATGCCCGCAGATATGGATTTTGTTGCCACGCCTATAACTTATGTTATATGATAATCTTCCAAAGAACTAAGATTCTTATCTATGATAATCTTACTAAGATTAACTTTGAAATTTTGGCACGTACGTAGTAGAGATGTTATACACGATGTCAAGACAAGTGTGATGTCAAGAAAGATGTCAAGACATCGTGATAACACAAATAACAATCAACAAATGAAAGTAAATGATGCATAAAGTAATATGGCACCAGTTGTTTGTTAACCCAGTTCAGTGCAACATCACTTACATCTTGGGGCTACCAAGCTGATGTAGTAAATCCGCAAGTGCACGGTTTACCGAAGTAGTAAAAAGAGTATCGTTTCGATAGTGAGTTATGAATTCAATTAACTTTAAATAATGATTAGATTGAGAGTTTGAGATTAAAAATTTTGGATTTTTAATTGAATGATAATAATAATAATAATAATAATAATAATAATAATAATAAGGCAAAATTACACAAATGGTCCTATAACTTATTTTTAGGTAACGTTTTCGTCCTCTATCTTTTTTTTTTCCCATTTTCATCCTTTATCTTTTTAAAATGTTTCACCGTTACCCTTCTGTTAACCATCTGTTAAAAAAAACTCTATTCTAATTACCTTTTTACCCTTTTATAATTACTCTCTTTTTCTTTGTTATTTTCAGAAACGCGTTCACACACAGAGAACATAAACGCGATTGAGAAGAAGGAAAATAGAAGATGAAAACCTAGAACACTAAGCTTGACGATGTGATTCGAAAAACCAGGAAAATGCTACTATTCGATTTGAAAAGTTCTGCGATTTGAAACGGCACAGAGTTCTGCGATTTGAAGTTGCAATCAAAAACCTAGAAACCCTAATTGATTTTGATTCTGCGATTTGAAGGTATGTATCTGCAATTTAATGAATTTATTTGTTTTTCCGAATCATTATGTGTTTCTAATGTTGCTTTGATTCATGAACATGCTAAAAACCCTCTCTATATTTCTTGTTCTTTGTAGCAAACCACTCTGTTATATTTCTTGTTCTGTTTCTATCTAAAGCATGCTGAAAAAAAATACATTTTGATTAGTTTACTATCTATGTCATGTTGTATGTTTTTATGTGTTTCTACTGTTGCTTTGGTTATTTATTTATGCATGTTGCATATGTGGTCCCTATTTTTTGGTAGTGATTTGTTGTGGTCCCTACCTATATGTTTAATAGTTTTCCATTGATTATGTTTTTGTCATTATTCAGATGTCTACAATATCCGTTGATATTCATCATGGTGGCTATTTTATCGACCAATCAAAGAATGTGTACGAAGGTGAAGTGTCAAATTGGATTTGTGACACTGACTATTGGTGTTTTTTTGATATTGAAGAATATGTTGGCAAATTGGGGTACAAGGATAACATTAGCATGTGGTATGAGGTTGGTGGTGTTAAAAAGTGCCTATCAGATGATACTGGAGCTAATGAAATGAGTGATTGGGCCAAGGGTAATGGAAAAGTGCATTTGTTTCTAGTACATTCAGTGTCACAGCCCAACTATATTATCTATAGTGAAGCCCAACCTGAAATGCATGATGGAGACTCTGATGATAGTGCCTTGGATGTGGGATTTGGAGACTCGGATGATGAGCTGCTCATTAATGATGGTTTTGGTGATGTACAAACAGAAGTTGATGTTCTTGGGGAAATAACACCAACTATTGAGGATAATGAGGAAAGAAGGAAAAGGTTAGGTGCTAAAAAGAGGAAGGGGGCAGAAAATGAAGGAAATTCAAGTAAAAAAAAGAAGGCCCCAACTGGTAAGAAAAGAGGGAGACCTAAGAAGACCATAGTTGAGAAAGATCTAAACGTGGAACTAAGTGTAGAGCCAAATATTTTAATTGATGATGATGATTTCAATTGGGGTACAACGAAAAGGCAAGAGCTTGTGATGCCACATAGAGGGTTGTCTGACGATGAGTATGTGTCTGAAGAGTTAGTTAGTGATGAATCGGGAGAGAATAGTGACGAGGAAAGTACTAAAAAGAAGTTTTCAGGTTTTGTCATGCCAAAAAATATGCTCGACTACAAGTGGGTCTTGGGTACACTTTTCTCAGACAGAGAGGAATTTAAGGCTGCAATTGCAACTTATGCTGTTCATAATGGGGTCGATGTGAAGATGATCAAGAATGATAAAATAAGAGTGAGGGTTGTATGCAAGGACCCGTGTCAGTGGATGGCTTATTGTGCTAAACTTCCCGATGAAGATACATGGCAATTGAGGAAATTGTATGACAAACATTCTTGTCCCAAGGATTATAAAGTCTCATTAATGAAATCAAGTTGGCTGGGGAAAAGATTAGAGTCAACAGTGAGGGAGACTCCTAATATTACACTGACATCTATTTCAAACAAAGCACATCAAAAGTGGAATGTTGGAGTGAGTAAGATGAAAGCTTATAGGGCTCGTAGGGTTGCAATTGATTTGGTTGATGGATCATTTAGAGAACAATATCTTAGATTGTATGATTACTCTCATGAACTAATGAGATCTAATCCACTAAGTACTGTCAAGGTGCAGATTCAACCTACAATGGTAGAAGATAGACGGGAGAACAATGAGGAAATTTATGTGGATAGACCCTTGCTGCCAAGTTTCCAACGCCTATACATGTGTCTTAATGGCTGTAAAGAGAGTTTCAAAGTGTGCAGGCCTATTATTGGCCTTGATGGTTGTTTTCTTAAAGGTTATTATGGAGGTCAAATACTTGCTGCTGTGGGTAGAGACCCAAATGACCAAATGCTCCCAATTGTTGTGGCTGTTGTTGAAAGTGAAACAAAAGATTCATGGGATTGGTTCCTTAAACTGCTAGTTGACGATTTGGGTGGTCCAGAAGCATGTAATTCGTACACATTCATATCTGATCAACAAAAGGTTAGTTTCAATATCATAATTATTTCTAATTGATTATAATATTCATAGTTGATTATGCATATAGACTATAATATGAATAACTTATTATACATATTGATTATTTGGTTTAAGGGACTTTTACCTGCCATGGAGGCGCTTCTTCCTGATGTTGAACAAAGGTTTTGTGTAAGACATTTGTATAATAATTTTAGAAAAAAGCATCCGGGTAAGAAACTCAAGGAGTTAATGTGGAAGGCAGCCAAGGCTACATATTTTCAAGCATGGGAGAGGGAGATGAAAGAAATAAGGAAGGTTAGTGAAGAAGCTTATAAATATTTGCTGAAGATTCCACAAAAGCATTGGTCGAAATCAAGATTTTCATTCAATTCAAAGTGTGATGTATTAGTCAACAATATGTCAGAAACCTTCAATAGTGTAATAATTGGACCCAGGGGAAAGCCAATTGTTACAATGTTTGAAGACATCAGAGGCTATTTTATGGAAAGGTGGGCAACAAACAGAACTAAGATACAAGCATATGATGGCTCTGTTTTGCCTAACATAAAGAAAAAACTGCAGAAAGAGTGTGAGTTATCAAAGAATTGGGGATGCAGGTATGCTTTTGTCATATTCTAACTTTGTAAATGAATATGTATCTAATATGGTTCAGTTTTTCTAAATGTATGTTTCTGCTAAGTGCTTTTGCTTTTTGGTTTGTCTAAATGCTAAGTGTTTTTCTACTATAATAATATCATGATTTCTTGCCTTCTGTTATGAGTTTTTCTAAATGTCGTAATATGGTTCAGTTTTAGACTTTTAACTAGTGTATATATATATATGCTTATGTTTGACAAGGTTTTCGGCTGAGAATATCTATGGGGTGTATGCCCTCAATCACACAGGAGAGTCCTTTACAGTAAGTCTGGAAAAGAAAGAATGTTCTTGCAGGAAATGGATGCTTACTGGAATACCTTGTTGTCACGCAGTAGCAAGCTGCATATTTGCCAAACAAGATCCGGAAAACTTGATTCCTGATTGTTACAGAGTAGAGAAATATGAGGCTTGTTACCGTCCTATCATTTATCCACCAAATGGAAAGAACCTGTGGGTTTCAACTCCATATTCAGATATATTACCACCCCCTTTAAGGAAACTTCCTGGAAGACCGAAAAGGAAAAGGAACAAAGATGGTGATGAGAAAGCGAGAGATTCTTCACTTGTTAGTAGAAAAGGAATGCCCGCTAGATGTTCTACATGCAAACAACCTGGTCATAACAAAACTTCTTGTAAAGGGCCCTCAATTCCAACTGTAACAAATCAGACTCAAAACGCACCTAATCAGAGCCAAACTGCACAACCTGCGCCTGGTGTTGGTCAGAATGCAACACAGACCCAAACTGTTGCTACATCTCAGAAAAAGCCTAGAGGAAGACCTCGAAAAGTCAATGTTGCTGCAAGTACTCAGCCTGTTACTAGTAGTATCTCTGCAACATCAAATATGGTAACAAATATATCTGGTGCAAATTCTCAACCTACTGCAAGCTCAAGATATTCAACAACAACTCACTTTGCTAGACAAAAGATGAAAATATGGAGGCCATGATATTTGATGACAGTTTGTTTAATGTATTTTTTGGGCAACTTTTGTGATGTCTTACTTTGGAACCTAATGTCTTTTTGTATGCAGCTCTTGTACTGCCTTTATGTTGGAATTTTATTACTTTCAAACCTTATGTCGTTTTGTAAGCAGCTTGTACTGCCTTTAAGTTAGAATTTGTGGCAGTATGTATTTATGCAGTTAATTAGTTATGACTGATTTTGTAACAATGACAAAAGTTGCATTATGTTATTATGGGAGAAGTTATTATAACAAAAGTTAATTACTATTGATACCAATTGATATTATTGCGTATGAACCTATTAATTGAAACTACATGACACCAATTATTTGACACAAATTGGTAGAGGAAATTATTATGGCAGCTGGGTTTTGTTTTTTGGTCTTGGTTTGGCCATTTGTAATTGCTTATGTTCTGTCCGTATCCGTCCATGGCTTGTTAGTGCTTCTCGCACGGGCTAGTGGCTAATAATATTTTGCCGATTAAAAAAAAAAAAACTCTTGCAAAATCAAATGAGATCAAGTCACCAATTTGTTGACACTAACTCATTCAGTCGGACTATATCAATACATAATTGTTGAGTACATTCATCGAGTACATTCAATACATAATTTCTTAACAATGAACAACCTTATTTGATCAACTTAAACATAAAAGTTACACCAAATAAAAGATGATAATCAAAATCTTCATCCAACTTTTTGTTGAGTTGTGGTCCATTTGCATCTTCAGGATAACATTCTTAAGTGTCCTTGATTCCAATTCCATTTGCATCCAGAATTAATGTTACTAGCCTACAATTTATGAAGAAAAAAAAAACCATTAAAATTAAGGCAAAATTAACTAGTGATAACAGATCTGAAAAGGATTAGCAAGAGAGAACAAGGTATGTATGTAATAATATGTATGAATACTCACCACAAAGTTCCTACAACCCCAAAATTTCCTTCCTCTATTAGGACCCATTTTCGTCACTGTTCTAATAACATGTAGCATCTTACAGAAACATTCTCGCGTGAACAGGTTGCGTCCCCCAGAAATGAAAGAACCGGAAAATGATTGTGTGTGTGAACCTTGTGTGCGTAAGGATGCCATGAATTTTGAGATTTGATTTTTTAGGGTTCTTGCAGGTTGAAGGGTGATTGAGAAGAAGCTTGTGTGAACATTAGAGAAGATGAACATAACGTTAATTTTTTTTTTTTAACAGACTAGTTAACAGATTCCACTTAAAGGATTGTTGTGCAACATTTTAAAAAGATAAAGGATGAAAATGAGAAAAAAAAAAAGATAAAGGACGAAAACGTTACCTAAAAATAAGTTATGGGACCATTTCTGTAATTTTGCCTAATAATAATAATAATAATAATAATAATAATAAAAGCGCATTGGGATTTATTGGTTCATCTGGTAACAAACCCTTCACAAACCAAATCCTAAACCTAGAACTTTATGTTGGACCTACTTTCTAAAGACAAGTTTCTCTTAAGCCTATCACATCTCCTTTCGGTTTTAGTGAGTGTGTTCCTCTAGCAACCACGCCTATTCTCATGGTTGATTGCTATTAGAATCCTTTAAGAACGAAACTTATTTATTGTCTCAAGGTTTGATAGACTATTCTCATGTTTTGTAGACCTTGTCTAATTTCACTTGTTCAATATCAAAACTTCTTCTTTCGATGCTTCGCTTTGATATTTGTGATGATGAATTAACAAGTATTAACCCTCTGTTGTCGCTTTATGAGTTTGATACTTCTTAATTCATTATAAAAACGGTGAAATTAGATTAGAAATTAGATTTACATAAAATTAGGGTTCGATGCTTGGTTTGATCAGGATTAGGTCATTAGACTCATCCAACAATCCAAAGACAAAGAAGTCTACTCACTAACGTTCATTGTAGACATAGAGAAGAAGAAGAAGAATAAGAAGAAGAAGAACATAAAATAAAATAAAGAAATAAAGATGAACTTTTATTCAAATAAACAATTGTCACTTATTATTTCAGAGAACAAAAGATGATTTGTTGTGACTGCTAGCTACTCTATTTATAGTTTACAATGACTTAAGACCTAAGAAATATATCACTAGAATGTTCCACAAGAAACCATGGGCTTTTAGGTCAGGAATAAACTAATAGGTAGCTTGTCCATGAAGCAGAAAGCAGCAAAAGGCATCCTGAGAGTTGGCACGACCGTGTGGCTGGTGGCACGGGCCGTGCCAAGCTTCTGACTTGGGGGAGTCATATTTTTGTATTGAATCTTTGTATTTTCAACCCGAATCAGCTCCAAATCCCTTTCTTTTGCTCCAAGACTCAATCTTTAGAATATTTGTTCCTGAAATTAAATAACTTGCAATTGAAGTAAAATAGTTCTAGAAAGAAAATAAAAACAAATAAAATTTAAATAAAATAGACTCGAATAATATATTTAAAACACTAATTATTGACTCATCACAAGCCAGGAAGGAAATTCACTATAGTAGTATCAATTCAAAGCATACATAGAAACCCTTAGTCTACTATCTTCTCACTTAATCACTACCGGTGTAATTTCTACCTACGACTCTCCTAGTGCTAGATATGAAATTCCCTACTCAATTCCTCTTACTCACAATCACAGTGATTCCCTACATAAAAACCCTTGGTCTACTATCATCTCACTTAAGAATATCAATGTATCAATTCCTCTTACTTCTTAATACCACCTAATAATACACAATATGTGCTTTATAAAAAGATTTTTTGTATTATCATATTACTATTGCAGTTACTTGAACAAAAAATATATTACCCCTAATTTAGTAACATTTTAAGTATAAGAATGCATGGCTATTTTCTATCAACCAGTAAATCAAATAATTGAGGTGAAATTTAATACGCTGAATTATTTTCTGGGATATTCCATCCAATTGCACAAGGGTTCTTCATAAATTTTTAATCATTTCCAGAAACACCGTTTATAATATTATTAGAAATTAAGGTACATATGTATATAAATAAACAAGGAGAATTACTCATCAATACCACTTTAACAGGTAACTCTTAAATTCAATCATAACCGTTCATTACTTTATAATATATCCAACAACTAGCATTAGATGTTTCAAACAAAAAAAAAACTAACATTACATCTCTCACGGATCCATGACCTATTCACATCATGCACCTTAGACGGAGCCCTTAACTTCAGTTGAAGAACAAATAATCTTAATCTTCACTTGGTGCTTGTGAGTATCCTAGGTATCTAAAGAGCAATTTTCAAAATATTTCCGTCAATAATTTAAGGGAATTACTTTTCCCACCCTATATGACCTTCTCCCGTGCCCCGTAAAATTTCAAAAAATGTCTTTGTCCATTCCGGATTTTAAAATCCGGATTCATGTTTACTATTTCGAATTTTATAATTCGGACAATTCTTATGTATAATTAGCCATCAGACTCTCTCACATTTCAGCAGTTTTGAATTTTGCTTTTAAAAACAACAATAAAATTAAGTAAAAAAAATGCTAAAAACCTGTCAAATAAAATCATAAAAATATAAAAATAGCACCAAAAAATTCTAAAAATCAAATAAAACTAATGCAAATTTTTTCGGATTTTTCTAAGAATAAAAAAGATTAAAAAAAATGAAAAATAGGTCTAAATGATGGAATTTTTTATTTTGAGGGGCGGAGTCCCGTAAGAAGTTATTTATAAGGGAGCCATGGTCCTTGAATTTTTTCTGATTTTCTGGGGAGGTTTCGGAGCAAACCGATCAAGTACCCCGAAAACGCAGTTTTTGACTAAGAACAGGTAACAATGACCAAAAACAGAAGGATGAGAGTTAGGAAAATTAATATTGTCCCTAAAATGACTATCCATGTTACAAACATGTTTAGAATTTGTGCTGATACATTTCAGATTATATAATCCGAACTGTTTTACCTTGAAAAAGGGTGTTTATTGGATTTCCGAATTACATGTTTTTTTTTTATGAATCAAGATAGCAAAAAAGACATCAAGAAGACCCTAGACATATCAACTATAGGTTGGTACCTAGTAGCTGCTCTCATCCTCTACTAGCTGCTCTGAAATTTTATTAAAAAAGAAAAAATTATACAAGATGGGGGACTAACTAGGCCAAAATTGTTGAAAATAACAACAAAAGTTGGAACTAAGGGAATCTAAAATTCAGTAGACCGTGTATGTCCTTGTAAAAATCCTGCCTAAAAAAAATAGGTAAAGAAACCCACGAGACAACAAATATAATAACGTGACCATGACTATATAGAAGCATCTAATATTCCAATAGAAGACCTTCATTGAGAAAGAGGAGTAATTGCACCTTTAGACCGGATTTTGTAGGACACTCGATATAGTTCTTTTTTCTGCTTTTTAGTTAGGTAAGGTGTAAGTTGTTCATTAGAAGTGGTAAAAGATGATGTCGTAACACATGATGTATTCAACAACTGAATTGGCTCTAAACAGTTATATGTTTATTTTGCGAGATTTTAAACAATTTTGCAGCGGTTTTAGTTTTCGGCAGATACAAATCTCCGCAAAGTGGTGTGTGACCCACCTAGAGAAATTAAGAATCATAGGTCCATTTTGAGAGATTTTAAACAATCTTTCATTGGTTTTCGTTTTAGGCGGTTCTTAAAGTGGCATATGTGATTTTTGTCATGTTTATAACTTGATTGTTTAGCGCAAGTTTCTAAACCTTTTAATACGTGGGGGTTTCAAATCTTCTTTATATTGTCCTAGCAACATAAAATCCCCCAACCTCCAATTAATAGCTATACTAAAAAAAAAATCAATTACATAATATATAGCAGTAGTAAAATATGCAATTCACTTTTTAAAAATAACCACCCAAACATTTTAGTGACACACCTCTACTTCAACTTCGTGCTAAATACTCTTATTACAACTTTAATTGTGTATATATATTATAGTTTATTTTAATGGTTCACCTAAACTTTTTTTCAAACTCCGCCATCAATCAAACTTGTTAAATTACTGGTTAATAACTTTCTTTTTGCCGGATAAATAGATAATTTATTATTAAAAAAAAGTATAGGGTGTAGTATCTGAGCATACGAACCTTTCTAAGGGTGAGTAGAGTCCTTCTACTTTGATGATTCAATAATTATGGGAAAAAAAAAAATTCATCTATAGAATTTTCGAATAAACAAAATATGCTTTTTTATTTAAGAAGCCAAAATAACTAATCAAAAATGGTTCAACTAACACAAAGTATGTCAAGAAAAATCATCAAAAACAAATACAAAGTTATTATCCTGGTGCCATATGCTTTCTTTGAAAGTGCCTTATATATGCTACAATAAATCTTTAATGAGTAGGCCTGTCATATACAAACACCAATTCTTGTACATAATAATTACCATTAAACTTGCATGATTCCAACATGTGGCCATCTGAAGGATTGTAAAATGACGTTTCTCTTGTTTGGTTAGTTTTGCATTGACACCTTCCTTGTTTGGCTTATTATTTTAGTAGTTTTTGGGTACAAGGTCATTGTCACATAGGACGATTAATTCGAGGATTTTTTTTCTTTGGTGAAAAATAAAAAATTCTTAGTTACCTTTATCAAAATCAAAATACATGATGCACACTTTGAACCTCTTGATTTGAGAATCATTGACACCAATCTTGATTGACCATCCAATCTTCTTTGACCATCCAATCTTGATTTAAATGAAATGAGTTTCAACCTTGCAAAACTTTAAATTTGATGTCGGTGAATTCGAGATTCTTCAACTACAAAGAATTTAATTCAGAATGTCTTAAGTTCGAATAAAATGAACTATATTCTAAAATTTAACAGAGCACGAAATCCTTAATCTTATCTAACAATTAACATGTCTACGACATTGTTTTATTTTTGAGCTTGTTCATCATGTATTATTGATAATGTTTGAAACTTCAAATAAAGTTTTCAAGTCAAAATGAACCATCAAACATACCATCAACTATATAACTTTTAAGTTCTCATAATGAAAGAAAAACTAAAACCACATTCAACAAGATAAACCAAAACATCACAACTTTAAGTCTTGATTAAACTATTAAGCACAAGCTCCATCAAGAGAAGGGAAAAACTCATTCCTCTTTCCCCAAGAGAGTGAGAAGAAACTTCTTGTAATCCCCTGAAGTTTCCTTGGCCACAACATGCTCAAGAAGAACACTGTTTCTTTTGTAGTAAACATCTGAGATGACTTTTAGGTCATGCTGAGCTCTGCTCACAATCACACGGGTCAGCGCATCCTCATCAGTTCCAACCTTCTTGATTGCATCTCGCACCACCTACGATTTGATCAGAAAATGTAAAGTTCAAATCATTGTAGTAACAATATTTTGTGGACATGGTAAAGCATTTTATAACGAGAGTGTATCAAAATTAAACTCTAGAAGAACATTTTATGAATGGTTCCGATTTGTTTTCAATGTACAACTTTTACCTAGACAATGTATCAAAATTAAATTCATCGCAGAAAAATGTGAGAGATCTACCTTTTCATAGTACTTAACATGATCATTGAAGCTACGGATGGTGGTATACAATGCCTTCTGAAATTCATCAGATCCTTCATCCAACAGCTTCTGTAAAGATTAAACGGACACAAATTTAAATAACGAATCATAATATCATAATTTTTTTAATATCGTAATCTTTTTATTATATACCTTAGTGATGGAAGTACCATGAGTCTCTCTGTAGCGGTTGAATGTCGCAATCAGCTGGGTTTTGCTCCTTGTAGTCAAGATCCTTATGGCTTCTTCATGGCTTCCTTTCTTCTCTTTCACTGACTCATGAAGAATTCCAGCTTCAGTTTGCGCCAATTTTGGATTGATCTCATCACCAACATACCTAAATGCAGTCACTAGCCCTACCAAAAGCTGCTCAAAAAATCAACCACAAAATCAAGAAACCATGATTTCAAGAAATATCACATTATGTTAAATTCCTAATTTTCATATATGTAATTGAAATCAATCTTTTGTCCGCGATCATGATCTAATATTGCATATTGTTAAGAGTTAATGGAAAAAGGACTTGCCTGGCGAAGATGGCCGGAAGTATGGGCAGCCAAATCTTCTTCCAAGGAGTGCTTGTAGCGTTTGACGTAAGCACGTCTCACATTCAAGAGCTCTTCGGGGGAGAGAACAGCAGAAATTTCCACAATGACATTGTAATTTTTGCCACTCTTGATAGCAACATTTGCCAAAACAGCATCACGCTCCGCAGGTTCAAGAATCCAACGGTACACAGCTTTCTGTTCCGAAATTCATCAATACACAAAATAAGTTTCAAAAACATGTCTAATAGAACATTGACAATATCATGTACCAAAGAAACAGACATAAACAATTTCATTTTTTTCAATGTTAATCATCATGGTAATAAATCAATATGATACCTCAAAGTCTCCTTTGATCTCAGATTCCAATCGTTTGATAAGATCCTCATTGTAAATGCCTTCATAAGCTTTTCTGATTTGCTGTATCTGATTAGAGTTTCTATGACCAAGTATTGTTATCACTGTCTTCTCATCAGTACCCCATCCTACAAAAATTAATCATCCATCAATTTTAATACAACATAATTTTATAAATTCATCAACAATTCTAACAAATTTTCAATCAAAAAACAATTTAACATATTGCAATGAAGTATTTGAGATTAGACTGAAATTAAAATGACAAATAAAATCTATATAAACAAGAAAAAAGGGGATGATAACACCTTCGAAAGCCTTTCTTAGAGCTTCAGCATCTTCATTGGGAGAATGGTTGCTAGGAGCAGAAAGGGTAGCCATAGTTCAATATGTATTGTTTATAGTGCTAAGTAAGAAAATGTGATGAAGAAATCTAAGTCTATGGCTCTTCTATTTATAATACTATGAAAACAAAAATGAATACATACATCATATGTATATGACCTTTTTCATAGACCAGATACATCATTTAATTAATTAATTCAAAATGTTTATTTTTGTTTATTAAAGTGACCAGAGGGTGTATTTGTCCTGTAAGTGACATCCGATAAAACCAAAACGGTATAAAGAAATAAATGTATCCTTGGAAAGTAAAATATTTTTTTGTCGGCGATGAGCTAATTTTTGGTCGGCGGTGAGTCATTGGGACCAGACTCAAATCATCATGTAGACCAAAAAGGTACGTTAATCCATAGGAGACATTCGATAAAATTAGAACCAAAGACTTAAACATATTTAGACGGTGAGACATTTTATAGTTGCTGATGAGCCATCAAGACGGGAACTCTATGAACTCAAATCATGTAGACAAAAAATGCATTTTGTCTCTAAACTCCTTTTAAACGGTGAAATGTTCTCCAATACGACGAGTCATCAGAATTGAAATCGGGACTCAACTCACGTAAACTTTTCTCATGATAGAATTGTGCAATTATTTTGAGAAAGTGATAAAGATTGAAAATTCTATATATGCTCTAAATTAACTTTTTTTTATCACTATGGTCCAATTCAATGCATTGGAAATCTCATTCAAGACTTATATTTGTACAATAATTTATCACATTGATTCTTTTTCCTTTTCATGTTGAGCAAACGGATTCAATTTCAAAGGCAATTTTGGCAGTACCTTAAGAGACCAATCTGTAAACAGCAAATAGTTAATTCATTGATATTAGTGATATCACTGCCACGTACTATCAAAGTGATCAAAGCACAAATCAATGTCACAGGGACGGTGAACCATATATAAATGGTATTCTTCCATTTATAATATGGTCAAATTATAATACCATATGGAGTATAATTGATTGCAACTTTTTCCTTCTTTGTAAATGGCATAAAATTGGTAAAATTGATAACTATAGAAATGTGGATTGGTAAAATTGGTGAGTTTAGTAGGAACGAGTGAAAATAAATAGATGATGTTTTGGTACCTAATTGTGGGTTAGGTACATTATAAATAAAATGAGTCATGACTACCCTTTTGAGTAAAAAAAAAAAAAGAAAGGACATTGATGATGTTTTGTCTTTTAATGTTCTGTGTTTTCATTTCTCCTTCATATAACAAAGTGAAAAAAAGATAGATCCAATATTTTTTTCACTATTTCCTTTTACAATTTTTTACAACAAATCTAACATTTTTAACGATTTTGAATATGCCCGTTTACATATTTTCTCAGTCATATTTTTTTATTGCATAAGTCTTTCGTCTCCTTATTAATAAAATTGTTTTCGACAATTAGACACGGCCTTAATTTTTGGTTTCACGCACACAAAATAGCAAGAACAACGACAACAACCAAATCTTATTTGACTAAATGAATCGGTTACATGGTTGAATGCCATAATACTCTATCATATACTTTCGTCCATACAAAACATGCTATAAAAAGTTGAGATACCTCACATAACACAAGTTGTGTACTTGTGTTCTTATTAGTAAGAAAAGGAAGAAAAATTTGTTACACTAACCAACCAAAGATAACTATCTCATCTTATGAATATGATGATGCAGCAAAGTATATTAATTAATTTTTCCAGAAAGAAACAAACATATTAGGTTAAAGTATCTACACTTTTGTGGTTTCAGTATGCAAAAATGATTATATATTAAAAAAAAAAATCTTTGATGCAGCATAGTATGCTGGTTTTAGTTTGGACTTTGATCTTTGGAGTACCTCAAACCACATGTTATTCATATAGAACGTCAGCGATTGTTCAACTACTCCTATTATCGATTTTTCTGGAAGCAGTGGTTTTTTTTAAAGGTTTTCCAAAACAGTGTTAAAATATAGATAAATAAAATAAAATATTTATCTATTTCGACAAGATATTTTTCATAGAAGATAAATACATCACCTCTTCAACTTCTTGATCTTATAAACAGAAAAAAGTTCTTATCCTTATTTTATTTTTTTGACAGACTTGATCTTGAGATTGATCAAAAGCCATTTTGTTTGATTTTTTATTTTTTTTTGTATTATAGATTTTGAAACTTTCTAGTACTCAATAATATTAAATATTCCCTAGTATCGCAATCAATAAAATGAATTCAATTTAATTACTTAATTGTTCAAAGTTAGACAATAATTGCTAAAAAAAATAGGTTTTTGTTTGTCTTCAACCCTCTAGTATGAGAAGGAGGTATTGAGATATTGTTGAGAATCGGCTGGAGTTTGTTAACCTACCCAATCACTTTGTCATTAAAAAAAAAAAAAGGCTTAATTGCAGTTTTGACCCCCTATGTTTTAAGAAGTTGCGATTTTGGCCCCCTAATTAAATAAACTACAAAACCGCCTGCTAAGTATTGACTTTTTCGCAGTTTTGGCCCCATGCCAATTTTGACCAAGTCAAAGCTGACGTGGACGCCACACGTATGTATTTATTTTCAAGTGGCGTCCATGTGTGTATTGACTTTGCCAAAATTGGTCTGGGGTGCCAAAACTGCAAAAAAGTCAATACTTAGGGGGTGATTTTGTAGTTTATTTAATTAGAGGGCTAAAATCTCAACTTCTTGAAATATAGGGGGCCAAAACTACAATTAAACCAAAAAAAAAATATACTCTATCACTTGGTTTGATAAACATAGAATAAAAAAATAAATAAATAAAGAAATTAAAACCAATTTATTTATTTTTTGGTTCCAACAAAATTTCTTACTAGAATTTAAACTTAATCACAATTTCATTATTCAACAATCATAAAATAAAAATAAAACGTAAGGAAATGCAAGTTATAGACACAATGAAACTATAGAAATTAAGAAGAATAGGAACATATAATAATAATTAATTGGTTAATACCTTCGAAGGACTTGTGGAGAAGCTCAGCATCTTGAACAGAAGCAGTTGAATCTTGAACAACAAGTGTAGCCATTGTTGATTCCCTCTTTCTTTTGTAAATAAGCCTTTCTTGTGATTATGAAAAGATAAAAAAAAAGAAGTGATGATGGATTGGATTAATACGTTAAAGAAAGGCTTTGGGAATTAAACGTTCATTCACGGCTATAATAATGTTTGGACTTCGGACGTTACGTACTTTTGATTTTGTATATGATTTATTTTTATTATTTATTAATTTTAATATTACTATTACTATTCTATACGTTATGGATAATTTGGTATCCTCTTTGGGTTTCAAATCATGGCAAAAACTCATGACCAGCTTCACATGTTATTTAGGGTTCATCACGTAAAAATAATGTGTGAAAAGCATGTGTCATCTTGTTATGTCATGATGAAGCTTTTTTTTTTTTGTCCATAACAATCGCGTGAGGAATCCATTTGAAATTCATTGAAAACTTGTGTCATTGTATAGGTGCTAACTCCAATAAATTAATTATCTACCACTTAGGTTTAATTTGGTAAACCTCAAAAGTTACTTATAACGGATAAGTTGATATGTCTAAAATAGTCATGTTTGGTAATTGTCTTTTAATAACGAGTTTATAGTTTATTTTACAAATTTATAATTTATTTTAAGTAGCGTTTGAGCTTATAGCTTATCATTTTTTATTCTATTTTTATCTTTATTATTTTATCTAAAATCCATTTTCACCCTTTATTCTTTATTATAATTAAAAATAATAAGAACGATAATTCAGTGAAGTATTTTTAAAGAATCGGTGTAACTGTTCATATTTTATTTTTTACGATAACTGTCCATAGTTTTTTTTTTCTTAGTTTTCTTTTTTAAAACAAGAGTTCATAGTTTTTTCTTATATTCCTTCATCATCGTTAATAAATTTCTTGTATATAATAATACAAATAGATGATAATACATTCTCACCACCAAAAAGAGAAAGATGATAATACATTCTGGTAGTAATGTGGTTTAGTTTGGTTTGTAGATCTTAAAGGTTCTTTTCTGACACACCTTATGATAGTAAGAACTCTTAGTTGGTGTTAATATAATCCATTTTCATATGTTAAAAAAAAAACATTCTCGTAACATCCATCGTGACATTTATTTTCTTTATAAAGTATATAGACTTAAATGAAATCTTATAAGGACGGTATATAGACTTAAATGAAAAAAAATTAGAACCATAACATTTTAGCGAATTAAAATTAGTTTAATAATATAAATTATATTAATAAATTTAAAACCCTAAATTCTAAATACTTGATATAAGTTTTATTATGAATTAAGAATGTACACTTATATCATTTTACATTTATTAGTTAATTGAACTGCTAATTTTACCAAACATTTTAATTAGTTTATATAAATCATCAATCATCAGCTAGTAGCTATCAATTATCCGCTATTTTTACTAAACAGAATCTTAATAGCGAAAGAGTTCGCAAATTTGTTTTGTTCACAAAGCCTATTCCTAAAAGGATTGCTTGATCTTTCTTAATTAGTTGATAATATCATTCGAATGGAAGAACTGTTATAGAAGCTTCTATCCAAAGCGGACAATTGTTGAATTATATTTAAATTCATTGACGTGTGTATTTGAAGGTCTTTATTTTCAAGTGAACTATGTTAATTTTGTTATTTTCGTCCGTACTCTATTTTATTTTGTTCTTTATCTCGTTAGTTTCTTCGTTTCTATTTGTTTTTTAGTTTGTCTCGTTATGATTGAATTTACGTAGAAAGTTTTATTTTTAGACCAAATCCATGATTAGTTGGTGCGACTAGAATGCTCAATCATCTTGGCCAATATTGGCTTTTAAGAGAGAAGCATGATACAGTATTATTGATTAAATTTGGTGTATATTTTGAAGAAAAAAAAATTGATAGGGAAATAGGAAATAAAACCCAATTGTACCAATATCATTCATGTTCATTTTTCATTCAACTGGTGATTTAAGTTATTATATGGTGTTCATGCCATTGATTAATTGTATCATTATGCTTGAGCTTGAAGCCATAAATAATAATTCTCTTAATATGTTGGATTGGTAATTTTTCTATCCAAAATATTATGTAATTTTCACCATTAAATTTTGTAATTCCACCATTCATTCAACTAGTAATTTATTAAAATAGAAGTACAAAATATCTCTCACACAGCCATGAGACTCATGAAAACATGATATAAATAGACAAATTAACCAAACCAAACCACAAGAAAGAAACCAACATATCCAAATCCCATTATTACAAATATATATGCCTTAACAAGATCAATTACTTCAATCTTGCTTCCCCAACAAGGTAAGGATGAACTTCTTGTAGTCTCCTGAAATTTCCTTTGCCACTGCATCCTCAAGGTGAACACTGTTTCTCTTATAATACAGCTCTTTGATGTCCTTCAGATCTTTCTCGGCTCTTGTCACGACCACACGAGTCAGTCCATCCTCATCGGTTCCAACCCTTTTCAACGCACCGCGTAGAATCTAAACATCATGGTAAAAAAAAAAATCAAGGATAATCATCGATTAAAATATGTTACAAGTTTATGTGTGAGACGGTGTGAAAATAGTCCTTGAACAAATTGAAAGTCAGAAACTAATTAACCTTTTCATAGTACTTCTTATGGTCATTGATGCATCGAATCGTAGTGTGCAATGCCTTGTGAAAATCATCAGATGCATTATCCAACAGTTTCTGTAATCAAGGACATGATAAGAATTTTTGTGAACATGGAAATAACGTGAAAACAAAAATAAATTGTAAAAAACTGAGCTACTTTTTTTCACCTTAGTTATGGAAATGCCATGGTCATCTCTGTAGCGGTTGAAAGTTGCCAAAAGCTGAGTCTTGCTCCTTGTAGTAAGGATTCTAATGGCTTCTTCATGATTTCCTTTTTTCTCTTTGATTGATTCATGAAGAATGTCAGCTTCAGTTTTTGCCAATTTCGGATTTATCTCAGCACCGCCATATCTAAACGAGGTCACCAATCCAACCAACAGCTGCCGAGAAAAACAAAACATATTCTTCATTTCACAGACTAACATGAAAATGCTAACTGTGACCTAATTCGATTATCTTAATCCTTAAGGACTACAAAGTCGAAGATTTAATGACTTGCCTGGCGAAGATGACCGGTGGTATGAGCAGCTAAATCTTCTTCTAAAGAATGCTTGTAACGGTTATGATAAGCACGTCTCATTGCCAACACTTCTTCAGGTGAAAGAACAGAAACAATTTCAATAATCACATGGTAACTTTTGCTTCCATCCTTGATGGCTACATTGGCCAAAACAGCATCGCGATCCGCAGGTTCCAGCATCCAACGGTACACAGCTCTCTATTCAAAATATCGAGTCATTAGCTTAGGACATAATAAGTTATATAAAGAAAAGGTATATGAAATTGTTGGTACAAAATCATGTTCTTGATTATTGTACCTCAAAGTCACCAGAGAGTTCAGATTCAAGGCGTTTGAGGATATCCTCTTGGTAAATTTCCTGATAAGATTTTCTGATTTGTTGTCTCTGATAAACATTTCTATGACCTAATATTGTGATAACACTCTTCTCATCAGTCCCCCATCCTACACAATTCAAAATCATGGATTATAACCAAGATTCACATACACGATTTGGACCGCAGCATCAATATTTTTTGTGTCATGGCCACAAATGTTACCATGTGTTCGTAGCAATATCAAAGAACGCAATGCAACCACAATTGTTCTTCGCAATATTTTTACGAGTAAATTAAAGAAAGCAAATTAAAGAAATTATACAACCTTTGAAAGCTCCATGAAGAGCTTCTGCATCAGCAACAGGAGAATGGTTGATGGGAGCAATAAGGGTAGCCATAATTGATTTATTTTCCTAACTATGATGCTTAAATAGTTGAAGTTTAACTTCCTAGCTCTTCAATATATAGAGTACAATTAATAATCTATACAGTAACTTTTTTAACAATGGTAAGTTTTTTTTTTTGAGAAACGTAAAAATCTTCTAAAATTAATAAAGTTTTAACTATCATGTCAAATTTGTACCTATGTAATATGTATTGCTCTACAGCTATGAACTATGGTTTCAGTTGTCCAAATTTGCTTAGAGAATACATTTTAATTTGAAAAGAAAAAAAAGGCAATACAAATATCTTCTATATATAGTCAGTGTCTATTTTGGAGTTTTGAACATTTATATCAATTTGTCAAAAATAAAACATTTACTATATGAGTAGGATATTGAAGAATCGGTGGCTATATTTTTTTTGTTCCCTTTTGTTGGTATTTGAAATGAGTGATGAGTTGGTTCTCCCTTGACAATATTGAATGAGTTATCAATGCTAAGACCTTACATAAGCTGTTTTAGTACAAAATATTTTATTTTTGCTAATACAAGTTATATTTTCTTCATTTGAATTGAACATCATATTTAAAATTCAACACATTAAGTGTTGTTTTAGACAATAAATAAATTAAAATAAAGAAAAATTATAAAAGTAACTAGTGTATCATATAAAAGCATCAAATTAAACAATAACCAAAATAATTAATTGAAGATGATTTTTGTATTACCTTTAAAGGCCTTTTGGAGAGCCTCAGCATCTTCCACAGGAGATGATTTTATTGTAACAAGAGTAGCCATAGAAAAAACTAATCACTTAACAAGATTTGTGTGATATATTGAAGATTGGTTCTATCACCAGCTTAATATATATGCCAATGGTTTTTCTTTGATGTTATCGCCTAACACACACATCATCACATTTGAACGTTACTTTCATGTGAAGATTAGTATATTATTAGTTATTTTAGGGAAAGGACAAATATTTTAATTACTCAATAGTTAGCATTCTTTGGCATTAAGAAATCACTTATAAATTTAGAAATTGCAAAGAAAATGTTGTAAAGAAACGGAAAAGAAAACTTGATTCTTTGGCTTTGCATGGAAAAGCACGGGAATATAGTGATGTATATTTTCGTCCCTTTATGGTTGCAAGGGTGGCAAATTTCAATGATTTCAATGGGATCCATGATCTGGGATTCTTTTCTTATACGTTGCTTTGCATTTGCTTCTATTATATTGTTTTGTTTTGTTTTGTTTTTAAGAGTCTAGCGGTGAAACTCGCATAGACTTACGGCCTAGCCGTAGGAAATTGTATATTTGAACTCATACCACAACATATCGAATGTCTTTATATTCTTTTACCAGTTGAGTAATATTTACCTGAGTTTAGTTTCTTTAATTTTATTTTTTACTTAACTGAATTTTCGATTCTTATTTCTTGTTGATTCACAATTTTAATCTTCTCGTTCTAAAATCTAAAAATATAATTTCACAATAGAAATTTGAGAATTTTGTTTCCAAACCTCCGATATTCTCGCAAGCCTTCTGAAATTCTCATTTTTGCTGAATTTTGGATTATATAATTTGAATACCCTAGAGTCCAACAAACCACAGAAAATGCTTTTGTACATTTGCATATTTAAAAAATTTCATAAACCAGAAGGTTTGACGAACATAAACATATATAATTATATCAAGAATATCATATTAAATAGAATATGTGTTTACTTCTCTAATGATATTCATTTAATTTAATTTGTCACGTGGTCTATGCAACAATTATCAATTTCAAGACTATCAACTTCATCCTTTACTCCGTCGTCAACTTTCTTATCATCAACAGCTTTCTATTCCTTCTCAAAGTTTTCAACAATCACCACATCATCATCTCAATTATCTCATGACCTGCCACACGACTTAGTTCATTACAACTAGCCATCCTACGAATATACCCAAGCTCCCAAGGCTCTGCACCATCTCAATGATGTTGTGCATATAGTTAAAATGTGAGAGGATTAGACACCCGTCCTTCAGATATACATGTAATATAATGACATTAAACATGAACTAAATTCAGAGAGAAAAGTTTACCATAAAAAATGACTGCCATTCGATCTATCTGTGATGGTGCACCACATAAATTAAAAAAAGTTTCTGATTGCCCTATTTCGATTGATAGCAGAACTACCATATGCTTATATTTATGTACAATGAGAAAGCTCATATCTAATATAATCATCCATTTATCCTCGATTGCAGGACCAATACAATCAGAAGTTATAGTGCATTTGACTTTGTTGAATCGATTATGGGTCCCAATCAATTGGAGATAATGATTATTGGTTAACTCTCGTAAAAGTTCAAGACGGATATTTTGATGACCATTTGAAATGTTGATTTGAAAATGCTCGCTTCGACTGCGAAAAATGTATATCTTGATCGCAAGCATCGACATGCTCCCAGAAAGAATATATGAACGCTTAGTTGATTGTATGAAATGATCCACCTTCTTAGGTGCATCTTTAGTATTTACCATTTTTAGAGGTGGACATTTGAGGTTGTTTTTGGTAAAACAAACGGTCAAAACTTCTCTTTGATATGCATCTTCATATTGTAAGATGCATCTTTGAATCAGGCCTATAGGGAAATAATCTGAATAATTATATAATCTGAAATGTATATTGTTTTTAGGTTGATCGAATTATATAATCTAAAACTATGGAGAACTAATTCGGATTATATAATCCGAACAAGGACAACATAAGAAATTTGGAAGACACACGAGAAGCTATTACGGTCGAAAAGGAAAATCTCTTGAAAATTTTAGAAATTAGTGATACCTCTGAAGCTTAGACTCGTTTTTGTTGTTGTGTCATGTAAAGAAATGTGCCAAAAAGTTACTCGATGATGTCACAATGCATGTCTTCGAAAATTTTGATTTCCTTAGGGTTTACGTTTTTTCATTTTAAATTTTATTTTTAAAAATAATACTTTAATAATTTTTTTCAAAAGTCAAAATGATATATATTAACATAAGCACAAGAACCGCCGAGAAAGAACGCTGAAAGTTTACAATAGTTACAAATCAAAACTTGTTAAAATAAACTAGAAAGAAATCAAATTACAAGAAAAGACCCACACATAACAAGGGGTTTAACCACCAAGTATGATAATCAAAAGTAAAATAAGGGTTGTTTGCTTTCATCCACAAAAAAGAAAGGAGGTTAATCTTGTCTAATAAATGATGTAATTGATCTTCCTTGTGATTAAAAATACGAATTTGTTTCTTTCCAAATCACCCAAACACAATAGAACCAAACCAACTGTAAAAAAATTTGATAGGTTATAGAAAACTCGCCTAATTGACCAAACTGCAAAAAGAGATCTGATACACAAGCTGAGTCCACAGAGTAAATACCGATCCATGTGCGAATAAGAGTCCACATATTTTTCAAATGATTGCCACAGATACCGATCATCCTTCCATGCAAACAACCTCCCCTTTTGCAAATTATTGTCAAACCATCTTCCCACACTCATTCCATGGCCTGAAACGGATCTTCCACACATCTTTCTACCATGCATAACCATCTTTCCCACCCTTCTACAACCGCCCCCTATCTGACCACAACGAGCTGCTAAAACCTTAACCCTTCACTGCCTACATTCATCTTCCAAAACCATTTACCTACCAATGCCAAATTGAACTCCCGCATCCTCCTAACCCCCAAGCCACATTTGTCTTTACCTAAACTGAAAAAGTCTCAATTTTCCCAATAAACTTTCTTAGATTTCTCCCTCACACCGCAACATCCCCCCCCCCCCCCCCCCCCCCACAAAAAAAAAAAATAAAGATTATATAGAAGATATCATTCTTGTGGGAGCCTTGAAGAATAAAAGGAAGCAGACAGATGAATAAGACATGACAAATTTCAAAAGTATCAAGCGGTCTCCTATTGACATATTCTTATTTTTCCATAACGACAAAATGTTTTTGATCGGTTGAGCCGACATAAAAAGTGATTGAACCAATCTTAAAAGTACAGCGTCAGTTAACTCATGCGGAAAAATGTCGAGCATAAGTTAACTCCCGTTGAGATTATGGAATGAAAATTTTTAAAAGGGAGATGAATAATTTTCATAAAATTCACTTAAGAATAAAGTCCTTTAGCCAAAAAGGCTTAGTGATCTTTCTCATAAGATTGGAAAGGGCCGAACTTGCTAACACCGAGTTGTCACAATTTAGAGAGGTGAGCAACATGTAAATATAATCTTTGACGGAAAATACTTACTTGAACATATACCTAACACATCAATTTTAGAAACACATACAATAATGAGAAAAAGTGGAAAAAGAAAAGAATTGAATAACATTTATTTTTTAAAGAATTAAGTAAAATACATTTTGATGTGTGTGTTTAAATAGTGTGTCCAAAAGCATGTACCCAAGCAAGACTACCTCAATCCTTGACTTGTGTATTATTTATTTGTCTTTAGAGTGATGCCATAGCAGAAGAAGAAAATAGTGCTCAATTTGTGTAGTTCATCAAATTCCTACTAGGCATATTCACAATTCGATCGTTGCTCATGATATGTGACTCTTGAGCGGTCTCTAGAGCGATGATGGCGACAATTTTGATCTTTTCCACAGTCATGGTTTCTCCATAGTTGTCTTCAAGTCCAAAAGGAATTTGAAAAAAAAACTAGAGCACACATAATTATAATGCACATTCTAAGGCTGAAACTCATAAGTCATAACATAACACTGTTTAATGTAGCTCTTCTCTTTTTTTTTTTCTCCCTTTTTTTATTGAAGTTAATTAATATATATCGTCACTGTAGATAATTTTTACATTCTCAATCAATCATAATTGTTTGATCATTAAAAATCTTTGACACTTTTATGATCACTACTAAAGTCACACATATGATCACTTCTAACCGATGAAGCTCGGATACAACAAAATAGAGACGTATCTGTATCAGATACGTATTAGATACCGATACTCCACATATACTTGCGGATATGTATCCACGAAATATTGGAAATAATTATTTTAATTTCAAATATATTTTATCGGATACTTATAAGATACTCGACATATATATACTTATAAGATACTTCACAGAGACGTATCTTGGAAAAAAATGAAGGGTAAAAAAGTGAGAATGTGTTTTGAAAATTCAATGGAGATGTATATGATTCAATTTAAGATATGTATCACTATAATTTTTTTCGATTAACCAATTAAAAATTATGTTTTTGGTGGATGAAAGTAACGTTTTTGGTGGATGAAAGTAACGAGAGAGATGAAATTCAATCAATCAACATTAAACAAACTTTGTTGAGTTCTTTTATTGATGCATTTGTTGATATCCTAACTTATGAATGAAAATAGAATATGATTTATACGAAAAATTTACATATTTTATTTTGATCACATGCATTATTTTTTGTAAATTGTGACTTTTATGATTAAATAGTATTGAAGGGTATTCGTAAAAAAAAAAAAAATATTGTAGAGTAATCAATGCTTATTTTTTCAAGTATTTTACACGCATATAAATTTTAGTATAAATATTTTGTTAACGTATCTTAGCAGCATTGTATTTTAAATTTTAAAAAATTTACATATCCGCGTACCCATATTGTATCGTACACGTACCCGTATTACGTATCCGGGTTTCAATTGTAACATGTTGATAATGTAAAAGTTATTACTCAGTCACTTCATAAAAATTTCAGGGGAGTAATAATCGTGTATATTTTGTTTTGTCAAGTAGTGCAGTAGTAAGAAATTTACCTATTAAAGTTAATAAATTGAGTGTCTGAAGTTGGAATATAATTCATGCATATATTATGCAATATACCTACTAACCGATCTAACCTCATGGAGATATTGTCTAAGTTTTTTAGAGTTACACTATTGAGTCTTGTTGCAGTACAGACAAATAAAATTTGTGTTTTCTTGCAATATGACATCTATTTTGCTCCTCAATTAGTAACGGTAAATTTAAGTTTATTACTTTGTACTTCAGTAATATCAATGACTTCATGGCCCAATGGATAAGGCGCTGGTCTACGGAACCAGAGATTCTGGGTTCGATCCCCAGTGAAGTCGCTTTTCATTTTTTATTTCAACTATTATTGTTTTTTTTTTTTGTGCGACGAAATAATTTTTCTTCTGCATGGCCCAAATTTCCTTGCAAAAAGAACTTACTTATGTTTTTCTTGCATTGAAGCATCTCAATAACACTCAGATTTTCATTTTAAAGTTTATGTGATTTGATTATAAAAGGGATAAAAAAAAATATTTCACACTTTATTCACTAGAAAAGATTATCCTAAAAGTTCAAATTTCTCTTCGTGTTTTTTTTCTTCACATATCCTATAGTGGTTGGAGCTCATACATTTTAAATGCGGAGAAGTGAGATGTCGGAGGTTCGAATCCCAACCTCTGCATATATTATGCAATGTCCTTATCAACTGATCTAAGCTCACGGGAATGGTCTTAGTGTTTATTGAATAATAATAAGAATAATACAAAATAGAGTAAATTACAACAGAGAGATCCTAGTATTTCACTCTCCTATTCTCTTATATTTAAATATACATTTTTTGTGTGCGTTAACTCTTCAATTTTTAAAGGCAGTAGTAAAATAATTAAATAAAAATTGTATTATTTGACAAGAATATACCAGTAATGGTTATAAAAAAATAACAGACTAATAGCTGAAGTATTAAATATATTAGTACCGCGCCACCAAAATAGCGCCAGCTACGTGCCCACTCCTAGGCCACACCAAAATTTGGAAACACAGCGCCGCGCTGTGTTTCTGCATTGACAACAAGTACGTCAACACAATATTGGATGTATGTGTAAAGAATTATATACAGACAATGTATACAAATTAAACGTTTAAAATCGAGTGGGCTTATATGATTTGAATTATGATTAGATACTGGTGTAAAATAAATTTACACGTACAGTTGTATACATGAAACTTCTTTATTTTACAAACATCCATATCAAGAATTAAAATCAATAATTGATCAAAAAAAGAATTAAAATCAACGTTTTTAATACGATGTAAACTTATGATTGGTTGACATTGTATTTTTTACGTTAAAAATTTATTAAAATCAAGCTGTAGTTAAAATTGGGATTTTATATAGTAAACTGATGTTTTTGCTAAAAAGTTATTGTGCACCGTATAACAAATATTTGCTTACTATTATACTTATTTAACATATTCTGTTTGTAAATGTATACTATTCCAAAGTTTCATCACTTACCATTTTGTTGTTGAGATCACATACCTTAGTCTTTACAAGGACAATATATATAATTATGAATGTAATGCTTATAATAACGAAATATTTATTGTCGGTTTCATACAATACCATTAAATTAAATGCAATTGCATGGAATGGAAATTACATAACCACTAACCAAACTTGGTTGAAAACCTGATATGAAATATAATTGCACTAAATCAAAACTAGCATTTTTACTAACCTCTCAATAAAATGGCACTAGACAACAACATAATCATTGTAACAAAATTTTACTAACCTCTCAATAGTAACAATGAATACATGTTCCTTGCTGATCCTCTTTTACTTCTCCCTTTGTTTCATTATTTCTCTTTCTCATGCTCTAAACAATGGTTTTAGTGTTGAACTCATCCACCGCGACTCCTCAAAATCACCACTATACCAACCTACACAAAACAAATACCAACATATTGTCAATGCCGCACGCCGTTCTATCAATCGTGCCAATCATTTCTACAAAACTGCCCTCACAAACACACCTCAATCAACTGTAATCCCCGATCATGGCGAGTATCTCATGACCTATTCAGTTGGTACCCCACCATTTAAGTTATATGGCATTGCTGATACAGGTAGTGACATTGTTTGGCTTCAATGCGAGCCTTGCAAAGAATGTTACAATCAAACAACTCCTAAGTTTAAACCATCAAAATCGTCAACTTACAAAAACATTCCATGTTCGTCTGACCTATGTAAATCTGGGCAACAAGGTGCCGTTTGTACCGATCAAAATTTTTGTGAATATAGTATTTCTTATGGTGATAATTCACAATCGAAAGGAAATCTTAGTGTTGATACTCTTACATTAGAGTCCTCCACTGGACATCCTATTTCATTTCCTAAAACTGTGATAGGATGTGGAACTGACAATACAGTGTCATTTGAAGGTGCAAGTTCTGGTATAGTTGGCCTTGGAGGTGGACCAGCATCTCTTATTACACAATTGGGATCATCAATTGATGCAAAATTCTCTTATTGTTTGTTGCCAAACCCGGTTGAGTCAAACACGACAAGCAAACTCAATTTTGGAGACACGGCTGTGGTTTCCGGGGATGGTGTTGTGTCAACCCCTATAGTGAAAAAGGATCCTATAGTTTTCTACTATTTGACATTGGAAGCATTTAGTGTTGGTAACAAAAGAATAGAATTTGAAGGGTCTTCAAATGGTGGTCATGAAGGTAACATCATAATTGATTCAGGTACAACGTTGACGGTTATTCCAACTGATGTTTATAATAATTTGGAATCAGCGGTGTTGGAATTGGTGAAACTGAAGCGTGTTAATGATCCAACCCGATTATTTAACCTTTGCTATAGCGTCACATCAGATGGATATGATTTTCCTATAATAACGACACATTTTAAAGGTGCGGATGTTAAGTTGCATCCTATTAGTACATTTGTTGATGTTGCAGATGGCATTGTTTGTCTTGCTTTTGCAACTACTTCTGCATTCATTCCTTCTGACGTCGTTTCCATCTTCGGAAACTTAGCTCAGCAGAATTTGTTGGTTGGTTATGATCTTCAACAAAAAATTGTGTCGTTTAAGCCTACTGATTGTAGCAAAGTGTAATGGGTGTTGTAGACTTTGTTTACTTTCCTCCTTAAAAGCAATTTTTGCTCCCTACATTTTAATTTATGAGATTTGGAACCCCCAAATTTTCAACTGTGTGATTTTAGCCTCTAACATTTACATCATTTATGAGTTCCTAGTCTCATTATTTATTTTTCTCCTATTTGAAACACGTTTGAGAAATTTTGATCACATGGAACTATTGTCATCTAGTGGTTGGAATGGATTTTAATAAATTAAATAACTAAAAACTAATAATATACAATTTTTTAAAAAATTAAAAATTAAAAAAAGTAAGAACTCAATTGTAAATTAAATATTGAACGTGTTACTCGAAAAAATTAAGATTGAACACACCACTTTTTAAAAGGGATGAATACTGCAAAATTCGCAATGGAGCTGCTACCCCATGTGCCCCTGTGTATACGACAACATTCCTTTATGTCTCATGCGCCTATGTGCCTCACTTTATGCGCCCTGTGAATGGGGGACGGCTAAGAGGTGCCTTTTGCTTGTTTTCCAAGCTGCTTTTCAATGGAAAATCCTGTTTTCTTTCTCTTAACCCCCTAAGTAATCATCTGCTATAAATAGAGAACCTTGCACACACTTTTATTGATTCAGAAAAGCATTAAGCAAGCTAACGCTACAAGGCAATGGTCAAGCATCAAGAGCTTCAAGGTAGAAGATCTCCATCCTCCTCTTATTCTCTCTCTAGGGTATGATTTTCTATTGTTTCAATGTGAAACTAAACCTCTTTGATTAGAGTTCCACTATGATCCTCTTCTTATTTGTTGGATTCAATTAATAAAGTTTTTCACTTAGTTTATGTTTCAATTGTCAGATTTAATTTCATAAATGTATGGTCTCTAATGCTTTTTCAACTGATAATCTGAATCTGTAATCTTTAAAATTGATCTATAGACGGATGATAGGATTGACAACCCTTGTTTTTGTCCAATCCTGACAATAGTAAAATTGCTTATTTTCTTAATTAAATTCTTTTCATGGAATCTAAGTATGAATCTAGGGTTTTTAACTCATCTTAAGGAAACCCTGCAATTGTAATTGATTTTTTTTTTTTGAATCAGCAAAAATTTTATAAAACCAAAAACTCATGCAAGACGCAAAGAGTTGGTATAAACAACAATACAAGGATACCGCCTATAGGCGTAACATCCAACCTCCAACACCAATCCGGCGAGGACACCAAAAAACCAAACAACAAAACAAACATGGCGTAAGCTATGACTCTGGAATCTAATTAGAAACACCAAAATTCAATCCCATTGCTATGCCTCATCCATTCCATGACTGCCCCAAGGGGACACACCGCACCAACAGCCTCTGGCCAGGAAAAAACAGCAGCTGAAAAGCTGCGCGCATGACAGCAAACAGCCCCAGCAGCAACTGTTCTGTGATGACAGCAGCGCTGGGGACCAAGCCTGAACACCTCTCAGCCGAAACAGCCAAACCCCAAATGGCAGCACCAGGTTTACCTCAAGAGACACTCTCGGGGACACCAAATCCACTCATAAATTTGATCTCTTGTAATTGATTGAATTGTGGGATATTAAAATTAACTTCCAGAGTTACATCTTGGAGTTTTAAACGCTATTTTCTTAAGTCAAATAGACATGACATAAACTAACGATTTACTGAGTTAATTCCAACAAAGACAAAGGGGGATAGAAGGATTCGCTAATCGTCGTTACACATTTGAATCAAACCGACCTAATCTCACGATTGTCATTTTTTTTCTCTTGTTAAGTTTATTGGTTGCTTGTTATTTCAAAAATGTATTTATGTGTTACTTAAACTTTTAGAGAATGATAAAATCGTAGCCTTTTATATTTTTTTATTGTACAAGATTACTTTTTGTCCACATTTTTAATTTGGTCTATGTTGCTGGGTAAAAATGAAATTGTAATGTTGGATGAAATATAAAAGATTGTTGAAAGCAATGTTGGAAATATGTTTTATTTTACTTTAACTTGATTTTAATGTTCGAAACAAAAAATTGTAGTATTGTCTCGAAAAAATCACACCAATCGAACCAACCAATTCAAACTGAATCACATGTTTTTTATCTCACGATTAAAATGACTTTTATGCTCAAAACGGAACCAAATCGTACCGCGAACATCTAGGCATGGCAATGGGGCGGGGTGGGGACGAGTTTTACATTCCCCGTCCCCATACCCAATTCTCATATACTTACCCGTTACCCTACACATACCTAACGGGGATGAGAAATTGAACCCCATACCCGTCCCCGATGGGTTCGGATATCTCCGTCCCCGCATTGAGTAATTTTTCTTAATAAAAAATAGAAGTTTTTCTGCAACCCAGAGAAATGTTGCAATGCATTATCCAACAATATGCTCATTTTGTTAGACCAATTGATTTAGTTACTCCTTTAAATATCAATGGTAGTTTAACACGACTGTTATCAAACAAAATAACATGGCATATTAACATAAATTAATTTTCTACATTCAGGACGGGTTTGGGTATGGGTTCAGGGTGAGTACCTATATATCCGTTACCCATCCCATACCCGTGTTTTGAAATCGAGAAAAACTCAAACCCAATCAAAACGGAGAAAACCCGTCAAATCAGGTTTGATTAGAACGAGTAACCACGAGTATGAGTTTTGTTGTCATGCCTACGAACATCCGTAGTTCTTAGTTAGTTGGAGCTTTAGGAACATTGGGAGTGAATAATGCAAAAAGCCCATTCCTTTTCATCTTCGATTGTAATATTCCTTTGTATAATACACCTGATTGTTGTTTTTATTCATATTTTGTTTGATTTGGCTATATTGGCGGAACTATTACATTCTCGTGTGTTAACATTTTTATCAAAGCGTCTCTCTTCTCTTTTATAAATCTTAGTAGCCACAATTTTTTTTTTCTTGTTGATCTATAGAAGACGGATAATTTAAGGTCAATTTTAATCCGAAATCACTCCTCCGAATTGTGTTTCTTTCTCTTTTAATTAAATAAGTAATTTTTCATATATTTTCAACTTTCTTTCATTGATTTCGTGCTTTTGTTGTTTAGGAACACTTTGTTTATTTTGATTTCTGTTTTAGTGCGGTCTTTATTTGATTCAGGTTGAAAAATTAGTTTTGATCAACTGTAAATTCAATCAATGAGTATTTTTTTTGGTGGCTTGAATATAGTCATAATTGTAGTCATATAGGTATATATGTGATGACAGTCGTCATTACGTTATTTTTTTGGTCTTTTTTATGTTATTTTAATGGCATTTAGAGAGTCAATTGCTTGTATACATGGTTAAATCATCTCAAGATTCATGAAAGAGAAGTTCTGCACAAATTGAAAATGAATGCAAGAATTTAGCTACTGGAGAAATCATGCCACGATGGACCTGAATCGTGGCACGTTTGAAGCGTGGAATTTAACTGAAGATGCTGGAAAAATGGTGGCACGATGGATGTGTAACGTGCCACGATGATTGAATAAATTTACTGCCACGTATGAATTAATTGGATGAGAACAAGTGTTTTGTTATAGGTGGTATGAATATAAAAATGATGAGATAGGCACTAATTAATGGGCCTATGTCATGTAACCTAAAAGGAGATGCATGCAATGTTTCTAGCAAACGAGTCCACATGAGGCACATATAAAAAGCGGAAACAGTGAAACAAATGGACATTCACGCTTTGGTCAGGTGCATTCACTTTTGGAGACGAAGGAATGGAAGGAAAGAAACACGCTGCCACATAGAGTTCAAGCTTGGCAGGATTCACGAAGCAGAGAAGAAATTATTCTCTCTAATTCTAATTCATGTACAAGCTTTTAAACTTTATGATTATGTTAATTATACGTAGCTAATTTTGTTTTGATCGAGCCATGATAAATCTATTGTAATATATGAATCAGTAGTTGATACTCTCTTTATTATTAATGTTATTCAGTCTTTATTCAGAATTACTTGTGTTCATTGCTTTTTATATAATTGCTTTGTATGACTATAAACCCTAACTTCTTGCAATTACATGAATTGATATTAGGAATTGAATGACTATTAACCCTAGCTTTTAATCCTGAAGTAGTAATCCTGTTTGATTCAACATAGGAACCTAGAGATAGGAAATTGAGGATCATGACACATGAATTAACGTACTTTTATGGCTTCCGCGGTTATTCAATCGGTTTAAGAGATTAAAAGGTTATAACTTAGGAAAGGGTTTTGAGTCAAGAGATTGATCAAAACTACTTAGTTAATTTGTCGTAAAGATATCCAGAAGTCCTAGCTCAACTGGCAAAATGTCGAAATTGTTAGGCCGGATGCCATGACCTGGGTTCGAACCCCGGTACCTCCACTTGTGTGTGTGAGTTTATAATGACTTTGCCATTTCGTCTATCTACCAATAAATAAATAAATAAATAAATAATTTGTCGTAAAGATTGAATAGTAATTAGGAATAAAGGGAGGTAAACTACTCATATAGAACAATAGGGGATTCATCGGCTTAATCATCCTTCTCAAATCATCTTTTAACAACTTTTGTTTACTTTTTATACACACAAACCTACTGCCTCAGGCACTTATAAAATTTACACATCCTAGATATTAACTTTATTGCTAAGTTGAGATTAACGCAGTCCTCGTGGATACGAACTTATTTTATTACTTCGATAGTTTTAGTACACTTGCTAAAATATTTATCAATATGCTCTACTATTTTAGGCACATGTACTATATCATTTTAAATGAATAAATATATCGTTTATTTTAATAAAAAAATAAAAATACAACGTCATCATCAGACGCATAGCGTCAATTTTTATTTTTTTTCTTTTAAACTTATTTCATTTCGTCAATGAAAATATTTTATGTTGAAAGGATTTAGTCTTATTTCATTTCAAATAACGATATTGACGAGTAATATAGAAATGTGAGTTATCTTCATTCAAGATGATTAATTTTGCTATCTTCCTGAGGCAATTACAAAGCAACTAAGATGTTGTAGATCCTCTCGACTCATATATGACACCTCCTCACCGACAAAATAAAACTAAAAGTAAAATGCTAAGACATTGAGGTGCATTTTATTTGCGAAACAATAAGTATTGGACACGACATAAATAGTACATGACAAGACATGTATGTATTAGAGAGTAGAGACATATATGTTGGATCATGCTTTAATAAGGGACATAAATGACTATCACAACCATATATATATATATATATATATATATATATATATATATATATATATATATAAAATTTAGCAATGTGAGATTCCGATACATCTCACTATCAACACTCATGCCTAGTGTGAGCCTTGGGTCAAAATCCTACGTCGTCATTCTTAACTAAACTCTGATCCATGCAACAACTAAAAAATCTTAATAATGTGAGATTCAAATACATTTTCAATAGATTTTACATTGTGTTTTATAAATTTCCTGAAATTCAATTGACTTGCATCACATGCTCGACAAATTTAAGTTGCAATCATTTTTGTGGTTAAAGGCAAAGATGATTAATTTTGCTTTTAATTATCATGATTGGTGGCGAAATCTCTTAGCTTGCATGGGATTCATTTTATAGTTCTTGTTGTTGTTGCGTTTTTCATGTTGTTACTAGTGGCTCATGTTTTAAATCTTTGTGAGCCACTGTATTAGCACACCTTGTGTGGGATGGGTCACATTTGGTGATTAATATAATTCATTTTGGTTTATAAAAAAAAAGAGAACTTTTTTGAAAATTGCTCTTCTCCCATCAAATAACACTCACTCCCAACTGAATGGACGAAATTATCCATGCGTGACTTAAGTCATGATCGATACTTTCAGCGTGAGTTAACTCACGCTGTCTGAATTAACTCACGCAGGTTGTAAACCCAGTGTGAGTTAAGTCACACTGGAGGTTGTACTGTTTTGGTACATAACCCATCAGTCCCAACTTCCAAACACCATTTTCTTTCCCTCCCTACCTCCAAAATCTCAAAAAGTGTGATTTTTTGGGTCAAAATCTTCATTTCAAATCATTGCAAATCGTTAGGAAGAAAGTTACTACGCTCATCAAGCATAAAAAATCAGGTAATATATCATCTTAACTCATTTCATTTTGCTAGTTTTTAAGCTTGGTTCATCAGTTTTGGAAGTAGAATGAACGTGAGTTAACTCACTCATGTGTATTGCTCTGTTTCAAATTTTGCACCATTTTTTTCTTTGTTAGCTTGTTACACAAGTTATTTATATTATTTTTTCCTTGTTATTTTGTTATTCAATAGACATAATGATGGTTGAAAATGTGGTTGATGATGAAGTTGAGCCGAAATAAGCCATAATTGAAGCTTCCGGCGATGTCAAACCAACCGTTAATGTAAAGTTGAAACTCAAAATTCCTTTTCAAACTCACATTGAAGAAAAACCTAAACCGATACCTATCGATGTTGTCATGTATAATATTGATATTACCCCTGGAAATATATATTTTGGGATGAATTATAAAAAATTCACTCCAAAATCTTTATCCCTTTCGGATATAATATTGATAATATTATTCCTATTTTAGTGGGATATTTCCTATGTTAATGAGATTTCATTTTTTAATTAAAATTTAAAATAATATTATTAAAAGATAAAATAAAGTAGTTTAAATGAATGTTAAAATGGGTAAAGAAAAAGTCAGTTCAAACTCATGTATTTTCTTTATATGTAGTATAAATACATTGTTAGTACCATTGAAAAAGATATGTAAAGTTTATTACAATATGAAAGTCTAAAATATTTAAGCCTATAATTTTAATGAAAATCAAGATTTCATAAAAAAAAATATTGTTCCTAATTTATACGTATTAACGTAATAAAAATAGTAGATACATAAACACGTAGTGTTCGTGTGAATGCTATTACTTATAATGTACATTGTACCATTAGAGTTTTTCTTAAAGTGAAAGTTTTCATTTTTAAAATTTATTTATGATTTTCAACTGTTTTTTTTTTAATAAGTTTTGGCTTTTTATAATTCTAATATGTTTTTTTCTTTTAATTATATGAACAATTTGCTTACAACTCCAACACTTGAGGGAATGTTCCGTTGGTACACACAAACGCAATTGAGTTTTTCAATAAAAACAACACGTATACGTATAGAATAACCAACATATATCTAGTATTTGTCAACAACAAAAAAGACCTATCTATATATATATATAGGATCCCTGAGGCACTGGTTAAAAATACTATAAAAGAGAATTATTATCATAAAATAAAACTGTTTTTGATTTTATTATATAATTTCCTTTTTTATATTCTTAATCAGTGTCCCTAGGGACACCGGTTACCATTTCTCATATATATATTAGTATTTTTTTTTATTGGAATACAACAAATCTAGTAGCATTTGAATTTTTAATAACACTATAATAAATTCTTGATAACTTCCATCATTATGTACATCCCATTAAATTTAGATAGTTTTAGATCAATAAACAATTCCTCTGTATGCGATAATGCGTCTATCTACTTAATTTTTTCATTTCCTTCGAATAGTCTATAAAAAGGCACCGAAAAACATAAACATTGTAACACAATTTTCATATCATTATTTCTCTATACATTATGGCAACAATGGGTAAACGTTCATTTCTTACCCTTCTATTCTTTTCCATCTGTTTCATTGTTTCTTTTTCTCATGCTCAAAAGAATGGTTTTAGTGTTGAACTCATCCACCGCGACTCTTTAAAATCACCACTCTATAAACCTACTCAAAATAAATACCAATATTTTGTCGATGCCGCACGTCGTTCCATCAACCGTGCCAATCATTTTTACAAATATTCCCTTGCAAATATACCTCAATCAACTGTAATCCCCGATATCGGCGAGTATCTAATGACCTATTCAGTTGGTACACCACCATTTAAGTTATATGGTATTGTTGATACCGGTAGTGATATTGTTTGGCTTCAATGTGAGCCTTGTCAAGAATGTTACAACCAAACCACTCCTATGTTTAATCCGTCGAAATCGTCAAGTTACAAAAACATTCCTTGCCCATCAAAGTTGTGTCAATCTATGGAAGATACCTCATGTAATGACAAAAATTATTGTGAATATTCTACTTATTATGGTGATAATTCACATTCAGGAGGAGATCTTAGTGTTGACACTCTTACATTGGAATCCACCAATGGACTTACAGTTTCATTTCCTAATATTGTGATAGGATGTGGAACTAACAATATTTTGTCCTATGAAGGCGCAAGCTCTGGTATCGTTGGCTTCGGAAGTGGACCCGCGTCTTTTATCACTCAATTGGGATCCTCAACTGGTGGTAAATTCTCCTATTGTTTAACACCATTGTTTTCTGTAACAAACATTCAATCAAACGCAACGAGCAAGCTCAATTTTGGAGATGCGGCTACGGTATCTGGAGACGGGGTTGTGACAACTCCTATATTGAAAAAAGACCCCGAAACCTTTTACTATTTGACATTGGAAGCATTTAGTGTTGGAAATAGAAGAGTAGAAATTGGAGGAGTTCCAAATGGTGATAATGAGGGTAACATCATAATTGATTCGGGTACAACATTAACAAGTTTAACAAAAGATGATTACTCTTTTTTGGAATCTGCTGTGGTAGATTTGGTGAAGTTAGAACGTGTTGACGATCCTACTCAAACATTAAACCTTTGCTATAGTGTCAAAGCTGAGGGATATGATTTTCCTATAATCACAATGCATTTTAAAGGTGCAGATGTCGATTTGCATCCTATTAGCACATTTGTTTCGGTTGCTGATGGTGTTTTTTGCTTGGCTTTTGAATCATCTCAAGATCACGCCATCTTTGGAAATTTGGCTCAGCAAAATTTGATGGTTGGTTATGATCTTCAGCAAAAAATTGTGTCCTTTAAACCTAGTGATTGTACCAAAGTGTGATCACTTTTATAGACTTTGTTTACTTTCTTACTTGCATTTAAAATAAAATAATCTGCATGTTATTTGATGTATTAATAAAATACATTTGAAGGTCAAATTATAGGCATCACGGAAAAGTTATTTATATTCTTTGAACGACAAATATTTAAAAAAATATATATAAATAAGGAAGCATATTATATCGTCAAAATTTAAAAGAATTAAAATTTTCTATAAGTAACATACCATTACTTCGATTATTATTATATTTTTGCTTACAAGATAAAACTAAAGAAAAACAAAAAAAAAAAAATTCATGATTATTGTCTCCGATGATAAGCAACACCCATTATATCCGTCATAACCAGCAATCGAAGATCTGCTGGAAGATCAAGAACAATCATGATTCTTAGTAAACCTTTTTACAACTTTGGCTAAATAATCAACACATATTTTATCCATCCTTGAAGTGTAATATAATTGGAAAGCCCATTCTTTAGCCATGTAATTTTTCTTATAGTATTATATTCGTAGTGATGAGTGAAAATGTAAATAGCATGCATGGAATCTATGTAGGCAAACAATGTCTTCCAAGAGAAATTTTTGTTAGGAACGAACCTAACATATTATTTTTACAAACAACAAATTAAAACATGACACATCATTGTTTTATTTTAAAATAATTTGGAAATAATTTAAGAAATGAAAAATAATTGTTCCTCCTCTCTCTCAACCATTATTTGCAGTTAGTATTCACCACCACCAATCATGGTTAAAAGAAGAAAAAAATGACGTGTCATGTTTTAATTTGTTGTTTGTAAGAATGATAGTTAGGTTCGTTCCTACACAAGAATTTCTCATAATAATAATAATAATAATAAGGTTTAAATATGTTTTTAGTTCCTATAATTAAATCAACTTTTTGTTTTAATCCCTTTAAAAAAATTCTTTAACTTTTAGTCCCCAAAAATTTTGCATCTTCACTTTTAGTCCCTCCTTTTAAATAAAATCAAATGTAGAATTCATATTTTTGATTAAAATTTTGCAAAAAAGTTTATAATATTAGAAGAATCTCTCCAAAAAAAAAAATAGAATTTATTTACAAAACATTAATTAAATATGATTTTTTATATTTTTGGTGGTTAAAAATTCATATTTTGTTAAAAAATTCTTTTTTTTTTTTTGGGAGAGATTTTTATAATATTCTACATATTTCTGCACAATTTTATTAAAAAAATAATAATACATGAGTTCAGTTAAAAATAGGGACAAAAAGTTGTGATTGAAAATTTTATATGGACTCAAAGTTGAAGGAAAAATTTAGAGGGGCTAAAATAAAAAAATGATATATTTATAGGGACCAAAAATATATTTAACTGAACCGTACAGTTTCGACTGAGTCGGTCGATGGACTTCGATACTCAACACCGTCCACCTTTCTTATGTCTATGTGGTTGAGTTGGCGGTTGATTTGATCCATATGATCTTTCAACCCGAAAATATTGACATCAGTGTGAATCCTGAACAGATGGGGTGGTTTTCCCCCGTTGTAGTAAACTGCAACTAGCTTGGTGTTCGAATCAATGACCAGAAATTTCCATGGTTTTTTTTTGTGTGTGTGGTTTACTGCTTATGAAACCCGACACACTTATTTATAGAGGTTTCTGGACGTCGTGAATCAGAGGAACTGTCAGTGCAATGTGGACCACACAAAGAATCTTGTCGTGGATTATTTTGGATTGTATAATCTGAAACATCCCTCACCATACACAAAGTATGAGGTTTCTCTCATTTTCACTCATTATTGAAGCATTTCGAATTACATAATCTAAAACGTTTGAAAAAGTTTCGAATTATATAATCCAAACAAAATCAAAGTTTTGGACGGCATAGGAAACTCATGGAACACGTTTTTCAATGAATTTTACCAGTTTTAATGACTAGTAAAACCCCCTTTGAACACGTTTTTGATCATTAATTAAGAGTAGTTACACTCTATGCAACAAAATCTTCACTAATTTTCCCTATAAATACCCTTCAAACCTTCACAATTAATTTCTTACAACATCATCTCACACTTTCTCCTCCTCCTTCCTTCTACAACAATGTGTTTCCATCATCGACCTTTTAGAAAAAGAGGTTACTTTGGAAATTCAAGGATTGTATGAACGATCAATGGGATGGTGCTGCGCAACAAAGAAGCACAGTTGGTCTGGGTTTCAGGTTGGTCTGTCTGGGTGCAAGGTTGACCATCAAGGTCTCTTTTGCCCTAGAGAGGAAAGAAACCTTACCCCAGCCCTTGCCCCCAACTATCTTTTTCTCCTTCTCCCTCCGGCTTCCCCCTCCATCTGCTTGCACTACAAGTTTAGCTTTATGTTTTTAATAGATTATAATTAGGTTTGAATATTTTATGTAATAAGCTTAAAAAGTTTTAAGTTTAGGCTTTGTTTTATTGTAAATGTATTGATATAAGAGGAGTGTTATGGACACTATTTTTCTAACACTCTCTCTAACACTCATTCTCTTATTGGATGAAAGTCATGCCTGTGGGTACCACACATTGGAAATGCATGCATGTGGGTTCCTAGCATTTCTCTTGATATAATAATACAATAAGATTTTGTTTGTATCATTTTGTTCTTTTAATTTTTTTTAGATCTGCATTTGTTTTATGTTTATGTCATCGAAATAATATGATTACAATCTCTTTAATATAAATAAACCACAATTTTTTTAAAATTCTGGGCAAAGCAAATTTCGGACTATATAATCCGAACATTCTTGACAATCTAGTTTGGATTATATAATCTGAACCAGAGGTATTTTTGGAGGAAACAAAATAGGGCGTGTGAGAAACATATACTGTGGGGAAAGTAATAGTCTAAAAAATTTAGTAAAATTGAATAAGGTCAATTGATATGACTAAATATTTTTTCTTTATTTTTTTTCATTTCATGTAAGGATGTGTCTAATAAAATTGATTTGTGATTGTGTCCATGAAAGATTTTCTCACCATGCTAAGGGAGACGTATTGATGAGACGCTTCATTATTGCTAAAAACATGGTCAGTGATCCTTAAAAAAAAAAAAAACATGGTCAATGATACAAAAGAAAAAATCTCATCCTTAGGTCTGCATTTCGAAGGCAAAAGAATTGAATACGATCTGGACTGATAGTAATAATGATGCAATGATTCCAAGGCCTTATTATCATTGCATATCTCTAAAATATTTGCAATCATTTATCTCATAAAAATCCAAAAATACTACTATTTATTGGCACACTGAGGAGAACAAAATAGTGTCGAGATTCACATTTTCTGTGGGATCGATATTTTTATTACGACAGTAAAATCGTGCACTTGCGGTCATAGAGTTTTTAGTATTGTTGTGGGGGACTTGTTGAAAATCGGGGTGATTTTTTTCCAAGTTAGTATAATTTTCTTATTATTTTGTTTTACTATCACCGTGATTAAAAATTTTCTCATAAAACCTAGTTTGATCAAATTTTTACGAAATGAATGTCTATTTTCCGGTTTAAAAAGAGAAAATCCAAAAATATGATACTTATTGGTAGAGTACCAAATGATGCCATTAAACTGAGAATTTTACATTTTTCATTTTGGGATAAAGTGTAAAAAGTCTTCCTTACTATGGCAGTCATTGATTTGAGAGCATTCTGAAGTGCGAAAATTGTGCAGGTGAAACATTCTGAAGTTTTAGAAATGCAGAAAGGATTGGAACAAAAAGTTCTATTTACTACAATAATTAGAAGCAAGAGATGCTGATTCAAATTCATTGTCAGATGCACAAGTAGATTCTGGAGAATCAAGCTAGTAGCAGTATGCAGCAAGGCTTGAGAAGAAAAGGGATTATCAAGCCCCGTGATTTTAGTTTTGTTCCAATTTAAGATGTTTGTAGAATCTGAATTAAGGGGGTGTGTTGAAGTATAATTCATATTCTAATGTTAGTTAGTATAGGATAAATCCAACTATGTTTGTTGGTTAGTTGGTTAGTAAGTAACTAACTAGTTAGTTAGTTTGTTAGAGGCTTGTAGTGCAAGTTATTCAACTTATCCTATAAGTACATGTTTGTATTCTGTAGATTACAGATTGTATAGCTCACATCTCATATCTCTCATATTCAATAATAGAAGAGTTTTATCATTTCTTTGTAGTTTCCTCTTTAAGTGTGAGTGTGTAGAGATCATTCTAATTTTTCTCTCAATTATGTATGTGCATGTTCTATCAATTTCAAGGATCAAGAGCCCAAAGGAAACATTTCCCCCTTTGAAGAATTGGAAGAAAAAGCGAAAGAACTGTCTTCTACCAAATATGGGACAAGGTATGACCTATTCCATTTTCATATAGAAATATTGTTATCATTTGTAAAAATAGAACTAGAATAAGGGAGTTAGGAAATCGTCACAATCTCGTTGAATGTAATAATGCTATGCTATATCTATAAAAGGGAGCGAAATAGAAGAAACCAAATGGTGAAGTAAAGAGCGGGGAAGATGGTTTTCCACCTATTATGATCCGATCTGACTGAGAGATTAGTCTATTCAATTACACGCAGGTTCACACCAAAAAAAATGTTACAACATCACCAAAAAATCAATATGACAATCTTGCTCTTCTATCCACCCAAAAAGAATTATCATTCCATCTTCATCATGACACCGTATTGCATAAAAAAATTGGATTCTCAACTTGTTTTTGCTTACAAAATTTAAAGACAGCTTGAGCATTTCCCACGTCAAAATGTTTTCTTCTAATTAAGATGTCTAAGATATTCCAGCAGTCCACACTAGAAAAAGCATTATCTCCACCATGAAACATTGTAGCAACTTTCCCTGCATGTATTCCTTTTCATCAAATTCTCAAAAAGGTTATTAGTTGCTATACTTATTTTTTTTACACCACAAATAGGTGAGGTTTAGCATGGGAAAGTTACTTTTTTCCCACCATGGGAAAGTTAGTTTTTGACCATTAGATCAAAGCAAGAACACATCCTTATCATACTCCCTCATCACTAGATTTTCTTCTTTTGTCTTCAACCTCACAACCATCAACCAATACGGTTATTATTCCCAAGGCTAAAATATGTTTTTGGTCCCTGCAAATATGGCGAGTTTGGATTTTGGTCCCTAGTAAAAAAAAAATTGAATTTCATCCCTGCAAATTTTTTTATTTTTTAAATAGTCCATGGATCCACTTTCTTGATGATTTGTCACATTTGTGAATATGTGGCATTAGCTGCAAACTTGTATATGTGCCATCCATGTGGTAATTATTTTATTTTAATACGGTGATGTTGTTTTGATGGTAAGTCAATCTTATAAGATCCATGTGCATATTATTGTTCCTTAGAGCATATTTTTTGGTCCTCGGCTTCTTGTTTTGATTGGTACCAAAAATACGGTGATGTTGTTGTATTTGATACTACATACAAGGTCAATTCTTATGAAATGCCATTTGGGATTTTTGTGGATATGAATAATTATGGAAAGACTATACTTTTTGGATGTGCACTCTTACGGAACGAAATGGTGTCTGCATTTCGTTGGCTAATGAAGGTAACTATTTCTCAAATATCTTTTTTATTAAAAAAAATATTTGATTATATGTTCCTTTCTGGTATGCATATGCTTTTATATCTTTGATGAAGAAGCCACCAACGACTATACTAACCAATCAAGATCCATGGATGAAAGAAGCAATCTCAAAAGAGTTTCCATCGAAAAAACATAGTTTCTGGATATGGCACATAACTTTCAAGTTTACTTCTTGGTTTAATGCTCTACTTCGAGACAAATATGCAAAATGGTGTTCTGAATTTTATGAGTTGTATAAGTTAGAGACATGTGAAGAATTTGAGCACCAATGGCCTTGTTGCTAAGTATAACTTGCAGTCAAATAAACATGTGAAAGGATTGTATGAAATCAGAAATTATTGGGCACTCGCATATCTTCGTGATCATTTCTTTGGTGGAATGACAACCACAAGAAGATCGGAGAGTATTAATGTTTTCATTAAAAGATTCATCAATTCTCACCCAAGTTTAACTGACTTTGCAAAGCAGGTATGTTGTATTGATCATTATATTAAAACTCGTTAGTTTGGAAGGTATGATGCATTAGTGTTTATTCCCAAAAATCCATATTAATTCATTTATATTAACTTTAGGTTGATGTAGCAATTGATGATATTAAACAAAAAGAAGACCACGATATAATGTTAGAGAAGTGCAAAGGATAAAATATGAAGTTGATGTCACCTTTACAAGAGCAAGCTCATAGTGATCTCACTCGTTTTTCTTTTCAAAAGTTTCAAGAGGAGTTTGTGAGGTCCTCACAATATTCAATTGATCATGAAAATGGTAATGTGTTTGTGGTGCGGTTTTATAAAGATGTTAATAGTAGGAAACATGTAGTGTTTTGGGATGGTAAGGTAGCTACATGTAGTTGCAAGCTCTTTGAATTTTGGGGGATATTATGTCGTCATATTCTTAGTATTTTTCTTCATAAAGATTGTCATGAAATCCCTTCTAACTACTTGCCTTCACGGTGGTTGCTTCAAGTATCATACGATGATAATGATGTGGAGTCTCAAGTTAATGTTGTTGGTGAGGAGCAATTACTAGATTGTAACAATGAACCTCAACCACAACATGTTGTTTATTGTCCTCCAAAATCCAAACCTAAAGGTCGTCCCAAACGACGACGACTTAAAGGGGGAAAAGAGCTATCACATAATATGAACACTTGTGGATTATGCAGAGGTTTATGACATAACATTGTCACATGCCCACTTAAGGAAAAGAAGGCAAACAAGAAAAATAAAATTTGTGACGATCCAAATTTAAATCCAATTCTCCTTCCAAAAGTTTAGGTACACATTTATTATTCATTTTATTTATTAAATTCTCTATATTTCTAATTTTTGTATAATTATGTTTATTTGTTACTAATTAAAATTAATTTATTTGGCTATATTGTATGTTCTTTTAATAGGAATATGCATACCACCTGGAGTGGAATTTCTACAAGTTTTGAAAAGGAGGTTGACTATACAAAGCATGGAATCCTATTTTGTTTTGAAGAGGATTTAATTACACATTTGAAAATTTAGTATTTGATATTTTAATTGGATATGTTTTATCTTTGAATATTTTAATTTGATATGTTTTATCTTTGGAATTGTTAATTTATTTTCAGTTTATTTGGATATGTTACTAATTATATGCATAGGCTTTCAAAAAATGATTAAAAAAAAATCACGTAAAACAAATTTCCTTGAGTAAAATTGCAGGAAAAATTTTTATTAAAAAATGAAGGCATGAATACAATGGGGGTGGGACATTCCTGAAATTGGAATCACAAGAAGCTCGCGCGCGTTGTTGCAGTCTAGGTCCTTAAAGGAAAAGAAATTTGCACTATTAAATATAACTATTTCTTATTTTAATTAGTTGATTTATTTCCTATTTTAATTGAGGTAAATCAAGTAAGATCTATTCATTTATTATCTATTTAATTTCCTATGTGATTCCAGCAACACAACATCACTAATAGTCTTATAAAAACGTTTTGAAGAACATACATAAACACACAAACTTAAAATTTTAATCACAAATTAGAACATAGATAATTTGCACAAAATAAAAGTGATACCAAATTTTCACAATTCAACATCTCCATCTATCTTTCTCTGATACCAACAATGAGTGCACATTCATTTCTTACACTTCTTTTCTTTACCATTTTTTGTTTCATTATTTCACTTTCTCATGCTCTAAACAATGGTTTCACTCTTGAACTCATCCATCGCGACTCTTCAAAATCACCATTCTACCAACCTACACAAAACAAATACGAACGCATTGCCAATGCGGTGCGTCGTTCCATCAACCGTGTCAACCATTTCTACAAATATTCTCTCACTAGTACACCTCAATCAACTGTAAACTCTGATAAAGGTGAGTATCTCATGAGTTATTCAATTGGTACTCCACCATTTAAGGTATTTGGCTTTGTTGATACAGGTAGTGACCTTGTTTGGCTTCAATGTGAGCCTTGTAAACAATGTTACCCCCAAATCACACCTATATTTGACCCTTCATTATCATCAAGTTACCAAAACATACCTTGCTTGTCTGACACATGTCATTCTATGAGAACTACCTCTTGTGATGTACGAGGTTTTTGTGAATATACATACTTCTAAGTATATGGATGGATCAATTTCACAAGGATATCTTAGTGTGGAGACTCTTACATTAGATTCCACCACCGGCTACTCAGTTTCATTTCCTAAAACAATGATAGGATGTGGATATAGAAATACAGGGACGTTTCATGGCCCAAGCTCTGGTATAGTTGGCCTTGGAAGTGGACCTATGTCTCTTCCATCTCAATTGGGTACATCAATTGGTGGAAAATTCTCTTATTGTTTAGGTCCATGGTTGCCTAACTCAACGAGCAAACTCAATTTCGGCGACGCCGCGATAGTATATGGTGATGGGGCTATGACAACTCCTATAGTGAAAAAGGATGCACAAAGTGGTTACTACTTGACATTAGAAGCATTTAGTGTGGGAAACAAATTAATAGAATTTGGAGGACCTACATATGGTGGTAATGAGGGTAACATTTTAATTGATTCTGGTACAACATTCACATTTTTGCCCTATGATGTTTATTATAGATTTGAATCAGCTGTAGCAGAATATATTAATCTGGAGCATGTTGAGGATCCAAATGGTACATTTAAACTTTGCTATAATGTTGCATATCATGGATTTGAAGCTCCTTTAATCACTGCACATTTTAAAGGTGCAGATATTAAATTGTATTATATTAGTACCTTTATTAAAGTTTCTGATGGGATTGCATGCTTGGCTTTTATCCCATCTCAAACAGCCATCTTTGGAAACGTGGCTCAACAGAATTTGTTGGTTGGTTATAATCTTGTTCAAAATACTGTTACATTTAAGCCTGTTGATTGTACCAAGCCATATTGAATGTAAACTCTTTACTTCATGAATTCATAATAAAACATGCATTATAATATTTCATTGGTTGGATGTTATATATTTTGTTCCAGTAACATTTATTCTTTTTATTTTTATTTAAACTTATTTTTTTATTTTTGCAAATATACCTTATTTTTGTTTAAACTTGCGATTTCCACAATGGTTGAATTATTAAAGACGGTTTAATTTTTTTAAAAAAAATGTTATGTGAACAATTTTTATTTTTACTTTGAAAGTTAAACAATTTTTAATTGTTTTCCTTATAATATGATTAGTATATATATTTAGATAAAACATATATATAGTGTCATACCCCAATTTTGGACCGTTTAAAATCTCTTGTCCGTATTTTAAAATGGTTCACGTTCCCTTTTTACTCGTTTTTTTTTACCATTTAAAATTCGGGTTTCTTGTCTTTAGTCATTCAAAAAGTTTTTATTTTTACATTTAAATCAACGTTCGCATTTCACAACAATTAAAACCGTCTCACTTTCATTTTATGACGCATTTTTGTTATATAGTCTTTTAGTCGTAACGATCACGTCAAAAAAAGAGAAGGCCTAATCGCATTTTAAAAGGCGTTTTTTTTATTAATCTTTTCAAACAAAATTTCGGCAGGGAGGATACTTTGAAGTACCTCATGTCGGATTCCGAAGGGACTTTTTATTTTTTTTCTTTCTTTTTTTTTTAAGCTAGTTTTGTTTTTTATTATTTATTTTCTTTATTTTTATAAAAGTCACTCACGTGACTTCTTTTCTTTCCTTCTCTTTTCTTTTCTTTTTATTTTTTTTTATTTTTATTTTATTTTATTCATTTTGTTTTTTTATTTATTTATTTATTTATCTGTCAAATCTTTTTCTCCAAGTCTCAGCTGCAGGGGTATTTTTGTCATTTGTTTGTACCAGAGAAACCCTAGTTTGTCACTATAAAGCCTGTCAATCATTGGGAAATGGGTCAGAGAAAAAATCACTGTACACACAGATCCAACCAGCACTCAATCACAATCAACAAACCCTAAAACCTTTTCTCTTTCATCTAATTTCAGATCAAATCACCCAAAATCCACAAAAAAAATCATGAACATGAAGAACAGATAAATTCCAGAAGCTCAAATTCGAAGCTGTTCATCACTAACAGCAACAAATCCAAACCTCACATAACCCCAAACAACAATCACGAAATCAGTTCCAAGCAAACCGAATCAAAACCAAACAGAACCGGAGCAAAAGAAAACCATTAGGCCGGAGCAAGCTTGCGCCGAATCGGACCAGAGGGAAAAAGAGATAAACCGAACCAGTTCAAAGAGAGAGAGCTACGGACCGGAGAGAGAGAATAGAGGTAGTTTTTTGCTCATTTTCTTTGAATGTTCTTTGTTAGATCTAGGCTTGTAGAAGCTTGTTTTCAAAAATCTAAGTTAGGATTCATACAAAACAAGAAAAAGGATTGTTAAAAACGTAAAAAAAATTTCAAACGGAGGAGTTTTGTAACTCCGGCGCGGCGGCGCCGCCTGTTGGCCGGCGGCCACCACGCCGGAAAATGCATGGCTCACCGGAGAAGAAGGCTGCAATTGCAGACCTTCTCTCACTAAAAATGTTTAGAGAGAGGGTTTTCTTGTAGTTATGTGTTTTTTTTTGTTACTGAAGCCTCTTTATACTACTTTTTTTTTGTTGAATCTGGTGCGCGAGTATCTTTAATCTTTCCATACACCTTCAGGTTTAGGCCATCAGATTTTAGATCTGAAGGCCAATGATAGTTCCTGTCTTGTTTCCTCTATACGCCTTTGTATTTGACTGCACTGTACACTTTTAGTGTCAAACGTCAGATCGTAGATCAGACGGTCCCTGTGTTACTGTTTTTTTTTTAGTGTTTATTTCCTTTGTTTTTAAACCGTTGGATCTTAGATCCTATGGCTGTGATGAATCCAGGGGTTTGAACTTGGACCATTGATTTAATCCAATGGTCCAGAATTAATCCTGCTGAGCCATTTGTTTATTATTTTTATTTGTTATTGTTTTTACTTTTTTTTAAATGCTGTTTTTTTTATTCTTTTTGACATTTTTGTGTCTAAAAAATTCCAAAAAATATTTTTTCACCATTTTAATTTCCTCTAATTTTAAAAATCCATCCTATTTGTTTCCTTTTATTTTTTGTTTATCTCTTATATGATGATCTTAATTTTTATTTGTCTTAATTCTTGCTTATTACTGCTTATGTCTCATTCACCATAATATTTCTTGTGATTACTAACCATTTAATTTTTGTCTTGAATCATAGCATGCACATTTAGTTTTTTCTATCATTTCATTTTGTCGTTGACTTAGTGTGTATAAATAGGGAATTGATGTAATTTTATTTCTTGCATTTTATTTTGGCATAAAGGCCTTAGGGTTGTATTTAGGAATTGATGTAATAATGTAGGTAACACAAGCACCGACACATGCACCGACACTACCACATTTTATTTACCGCTTTCCGTTAGTTTTTACGACGTTACGTTAGTTTTCACCGTTAGTTTAGAAAAATCATTTTTCACAAAAAAAATCAAATATGTCAAATTCAAAAAAATATTTTTTCTTAGCAACATTTTCCCTTTATTTTCTTAATCAAATTTTTAATCAATTTTAATTCAACTTCAATCATTTTCAAAATTTAAAATCAATCAACCTCACTCATTTCTTTTATCTCATGCCTTGAGGCCTCTTTCTCTTCTTAAAACCATTTTCAAAAAAAAATCTTAAAATCAACCTAACCCACCAAAGAAATTTTTGAGTGGAACTACGTCGGTTTTGATCCCTTTCCCAAAAAGGGTACGTAGGCAGAGGACTCGTCCTTCCAAATCAAATAAAAATAACCAAAAACATACTTCTTCTCCCTCCATTCTTTCACTTAGATTTTTAGGTAATAATTTTTCAAGTAAGCAAATGAATTTAGCACAAAATAATCTAGGTAAGCGGTTCCTTCGGAGTACCGAAGTCGTTTAGGGTGCTTAACACCTTCCCTATTCGAAACCAACCCCCGAATCCAAAGTCTCGATAAGGGTTTTTACTCATTTTTTCCCTTCCCAAGAACAAAAATCGAGAGTTCAAAGATTGACGATTCAAATCAATTAATGGTTTGATATCCGAAAATCGCGAGCACAGAAATGGCGACTTCACTGGGGACATAGATTCTACGCGGGTAAAACCCACCTTATTTTCTTTATTTTGTGCTTTATTTTGCTTACATGTTTACTTTATTACGTGAGTGGTGAGATAAGCTCTACACCCGAGCTTGAGGGAAACTTAAGATAGGACGGTGGTATAATCATAGTTCCATGCCAAGAGTACTCTTCGGTATTGGCACATGTGATAACCCCACTCAACGGAGGGATCTTGGAAGTATGTGTTGTCAACGTGAGTACTCATGTTTGGCATGCTATTTTCAAGTGACCTTTGAAGTTGAGGACCTTTAGTCACCTTTAACCCATCTTGGCCTTTTAGGAACGTAGTGCGGTGGCTAATCGAGAGTACTCTTGAATTAGTTGATACGCGATACTACACCCAAACGAGACTTTCCGACGAATATAATTGGAATGGGAGTACTCCCGTCACCCGATAAATATTCGGAAGTGGTTAAAGACTTTGGCAACTTGGTAGAACCCTTGTTACAAGTGCAATCTAAAAACCTTAATCCTTACCAAATGGCGTTATTACCCTTTGACTCCAACATATGAATTTAACCTCATCATGCATACATGCATCCATCCATAAATATTTTTTCCATTCATCACTTTTTTGAAGGACTTATAAAAGCTTTGTTGTAAACATTGTAGATATGAGGAACCTTAGGCAGTATAGTTTCAGGAAGCCAGATCTCTCGAGTTTGAGGAAGCTAGGGAAGAAAGTGGTTTGTATGGACGATTTCTACAAGCAACATGGAAATTTGATGGGTGTTGTTAAGACAGATATCGACGAAGGGCTTCTCAACGCTTTTGTTCAGTTCTATGACCCGGGCTACCATTGCTTTACTTTTCAAGATTACCAGATTCTCCCCACCTTGGAGGAGTACTCTTGTTGGATTAATCTACCAGTGTTGGACAAAGTACCTTTCAGTGGCCTCGAGGAAATCCCCAAGCACTCAACCATTGCCGCAGCTCTCCATCTTGAAACGGACGAAGTGAAAGCACATCTCATCACTAAGGGAAAACTTTTGGGTTTCTCCACCGATTTTCTTTACGAAAGGACCACATTCTTTGACAAAATGGGGGTTGCCTATGCCTTTAACTCCATCCTTGCCTTGCTTATTTATGGCCTCGTACTCTTCCCTAGCCTCGACAACTTTGTGGATATTAAAGCCATTCAAATTTTCTTGTCAAGGAACCCTGTCCCTACCTTATTAGGTGATACGTACCTCTCCATCCATAGGCGCACCCAGGCTGGTCGTGGAACTATCCTTTGTTGTGCACAATTGTTATATCGATGGATCACCTCACACTTACCCCGAACTCCTCGCTTCACCACCAATCCAGAAAACCTTCTTTGGTCAAAAAGACTCATGTCCCTGACTCCAACCGAGGTAGTGTGGTACGATCGGGTTTATGACAAAGGAACTATTATTGACAGTTGTGGGAAATTTGCCAATGTACCACTTCTTGGTATAGAAGGAGGAATTAGCTACAATCCTACACTTGCCAGACGTCAGTTCGGATATCCCATGGAGGGGAAGCCGCTCAGCATCTATCTAGAGAATGTGTATTACCTCAACGTAGATGACAGTAAAGGCATGAAAGAGCAGGTTGTGCGAGCTTGGCACACCATTCGTAGAAGAGACAAGAGCCAGTTAGGGAGGAAGACAGGAGCCGTTCATGAATCATATACTCAGTGGGTGATAGATAGAGCTGTTCAAATTGGGATGCCTTACAAGATATCAAGATTTGTATCTGCAATCACTCCAGCACCACCCCTACCTATGACCTTTGACACCGAGAAGGAATACCAAGAGCGTTTAGTTGAGGCGGAACGTGAAATACAAAAGTGGAAAGGGGAGTATCAGAAAAAGGATCAGGAATATGAGGCTGTGATGGCCCTACTAGAGCAAGAAGCCTATGATAGCCACAAGAAAGATGTGATAATCGCCCAGCTGAAAAAGAGTATCAGAGAGAAAGATGCCGCGCTTGATCAAATTCCCGGGCGGAAGAAGAAGCGTATGGATCTCTTTGATGGGCCACATTCTGATTTTGAGGAGTAGCTCGGTTCAGAGGCTTGAGAGTCTTTCAGTTGGTTTTGATGTTTTTTGTGTAGTTACGAAGTTTATCCCTTGGCTTTGTTGTTAGAAAGGGAATTATCTTGTTTTTCTTTGAAAGTTTATCCCTTGGCTTTGTTGTTAGAAAGGGAATTATCTTGTTTTTCTTTGAAAGTTTATCCCTTGGCTTTGTTGTTAGAAAGGGAATTATCTTGTAATCAACTTTGTTTTTTTATGATTTGTTTAGGTTGGTATGTTTACAAAACTGCTTTTATAGGTCCTTCAATAAAAAATAAAAAAAAATATATATAAAAATCGCATATTTTGGCATATAGCATATCATGCATCATATTGCATTCATAAAAAGTATCAAAATCCAAGTCTCATACTCTCCTCATTTCTGCCTCAGAGAAAAGCAAAGTGGCCCGGCGTATTCAGTACAAACCCGCTCGCATTCACAACACTCGAGCTCATATCAAGAAAAGGATGTTAGCGGCAGAACAGGAAAACGCTCAGCTCAGAGAGGAACTGGTTAACCTCAAGGGGGAGATGGAAAGAATGGCACTTATGATGGAAACTATGATGGCTGAGAGAGAGCAAGCAGCAATCTCCAATTCAACTCCTGTTGTGGTTGTCACAGCTGCACCTGAGGGTCCCCCGCAACCATCTCCGACTACTACTACAACTATCGGCCTCACCCAGCCTCTGATGACTGATTTTTCTTCTGGTAATATGGCAACTATGGGCAACTCAGGCTTCCGTCCTCTTGGCCCCCAGGGTCCCTTTGCTACTCCTCAGTATTCCATGCCTTCAGGCTACCCTTGGGGCATGCCGATTGCAACCAACGGGGGTTTTGGTCCAGGCGCTACTGAAACGCCTTTCGCACAGGGTCAACAGACTTCGGCACATTTCCAGATGAGTCAACCGATTCCTCAAGCTACCATGACTCAAGCAGGTCCTACTGTGCATGTTGGGCCACAACATGAAGAACAGATTTATCACTCCGACAGTATAATGGGGGATGATAAAGCAATCGATTGGGAAGAAAGGTTCGGTGCTCTAGAGAAGAAGATGAGTAATATGCGGGGAAAGGAAGCAGTCGTCCAAAGCATATATGACCTTTGCTTGGTACCAGATGTAAACATACCTCCAAAGTTCAAGATGCCTGTATTTGAGAAGTATCAAGGGGACACATGTCCACAAAATCATCTAACTATGTATATTAGCAAGATGATAGCTTACAAGAATAATGTTCCCTTACTCATTCACTGCTTCCAGGATAGTTTGACTGGTCCGGCACATACCTGGTTCATGGGATTGAAAGGAGTCACTACTTTTGAACAGTTGGCTGAGGCCTTCATGCAACAGTACAAATATAATACCTATCTGGCGCCAAGTCGCAAGGAGTTGCAGTCCTTAACCCAGAAAGATAAAGAATCGTTCAAAGAATACGCACAACGCTTCATTCAAAAAGCTGCTCAGATTCGTCCTCCCTTGGATGAGAGGGAACTTTCAGAATTGTTCTATGAAACCCTGAGCCCTTGTTATTCAGAAAAGATGATTGTCTGTGCATCACAGAAGTTCACTGACTTGGTGGAAACAGGAATGCGTATCGAGGAGTGGGCTCGTAAGGGAGCAGCTGTTTCGGGAAGTTCTTCAGGTGGTTCTTCAGGAGTTTCGCCCAGTGGTAATAAGAAATTTGGAAATGGTTACCCAAAGAGGAATGTTCAAGAGGTTGGCATGGTGGCTCATGGAGGACCTCAGCCCGTGTACTCTAATCATCCCTTTGTTGCCAACATCACCCCACAAATGACCGCACCCCAGAACCCAAACTATCAACCACCAAGACCTCAAGGGCCTTCATTATACTATTCCCCACTATATCAACAACCATATAACCCACAACAACTCTCTCAACCACCCTACTATCCTCAACAACCCTACTATCCTCAACAACCATACCAACAAAGGCCATATAACCCCCCACAACAACAACCCCGTCCTCAAGCTCCCTACAACCAGCAAAATCAAAAACAACAATTTGACCCCTTGCCAATGACCTATGGAGCATTGCTCCCTTCTTTACTTGCACAGAATCTGGTCCAAACAATACCACCTCCTCGCATTCCGGACCCTCTCCCACGCTGGTACCGTCCGGACCTTCATTGTATTTACCATCAAGGGGCACCAGGCCACGATGTGGAGCGTTGTTTTGCTCTTAAGAAAGAGGTTCAGAAACTGATAAATAGTAAAGAGTTAACCTTCACCGATCCTGATGCTGTAGCTCAGAACAATCCTCTGCCTACTCATGGGCCTGCTGTTAATATGATTCAAGACGATCGGGAAGAGGCTCGCATTCTCTCTGTAGGTGATATCAAGACTCCTCTGGTACCGATACATGTGAAACTGTGTAAAGCAACTCTCTTCAACCACAATCATGGAGCTTGTGACATATGTTTGATGGATCCTCGTGGATGTATACAAGTCCAGAATGATATGCAGGGTCTCCTAAATAGAAGGGAACTTGTGGTTACAAGGGAACCCGAGAGCAAGGACGTCTGTGTTGTCACTCCGGTATTCAGAGCCAGGAGGCCGCTGGTGATAAACCCTAACAGTACAAAGCCCGTTGGTACTCCCTTGGTAATCTGTGTGCCTAGGCCCACGCCTACTACTGCTCAGAAAGCTGTACCCTATAAGTATGAAGGCACGATTCTTGAGCCCGGAAGTGAGACAACTTCACCTGTTGCTGTGGATAATATCGCAGAGAATAGCCGGATTTTGAGGAGTGGCCGCATCTTTCCTACGGTGGGTCCGAAGAGTGTTAGTGTTCCGGTCGATGAGCCAGTAAAAGAGCGAAACGCCGGTAAAGGTAAAGCTGGGGAGCAGGCCAAAGAGTTTGACTTTGAGGATGCCGATGAAGTCTTGAAGCTGATCAAGAAGAGTGAATACAGGGTGGTGGACCAGCTGTTACAAACTCCTGCGAAGATTTCCATCATGGCCCTGTTATCAAGTTCTGGTGCTCATCGGGATGCCCTGAGGAAAGTATTAGACCAGGCATTTGTGGATTATGATGTAACTCTGGGTCAATTCGAAAGCATTGTGGGGAATGTGACCGCGTGTAACAGTCTGACTTTCAGTGATGAAGATCTCCCGGCGGAGGGGAATAAGCATAATCAAGCATTATTCATCTCTGTACTTTGCAGAACGGACTCGTTATCCAACGTCCTGATAGATACCGGCTCTGCACTTAATGTGATGCCCAAGTCAACTTTCGACCAATTGGCGTACTCCGAGGCTCCTTTGAGACTTAGCAAGGTGACGGTGAGGGCCTTCGATGGGACTAGGAGATCGGTGTATGGTGAGGTAGATTTGCCAATTTCGGTCGGCCCACATGAATTTCAGGTTACTTTCCAAGTCATGGAAATCCAGGCTTCTTTCAGCTGTTTGCTCGGCAGACCTTGGATTCATGACGCTGGGGCTGTGACATCTACTCTCCATCAGAAATTGAAGTTTGTAAGTCGTGGAAAGTTGATCACTGTGAGTGGCGAGTCGGCCTTTTTAATCAGCAATTTGTCTGCTTTCTCTGTTATCGGTGGTAGTGGTTCAGACGGGCCATCATTCCAAGGATTCTCTGCCGAAGAAAGTGTCGGTAAGATTGAGACTTGTATGGCTTCGTTGAAGGATGCCCGGAGAGTAATTCAGGAAGGCAAAACCGAAGGCTGGGGTCAGCTAGTGGAGTTGCCAGAAAACAAGCGTAAGGAGGGAATTGGTTTCCTTAACAGTAAGCCTGGGATGTTCGACCCTACCAGAGGTTCTTTCCACAGTGCTGGTTTCATTCATGATTCACCAGAGACCAATGCAATTTTAGATGATGCACCTAGAGGAGTGACACCGGTCTTTGTGACGCCTGGAGGAGCTTGCTGCAACTGGATTGCTGTTGACATTCCTTCTGTGACACCCCGCTCTAAGTAATGTGTTTGTCTTGTCTTTTGTTGTTTTTTTAAGAAAACTCCTTTCGTTCTGCCCAAGGCGAAAGTGAAATCATGTAGGGCTTTGTTTTGCTTCTAGTACTTTTATTACAAATAAAAATCGTCGTTTCTATCACGGCTTTTATTACTTTTTATTTTTTGTTGCTTTTTCTGGAAAAAATGGTAATACAAAAATCCAAAAAATCATTCTTTTTTTTCTTTTAAATTTCAAAACCAAAGGTCTGCATTTACTCATTAAAATCAATCATGAATCATGTGCAGACTGAACATAAGTGAATCCGTTGAACACAGTGACCCCATGCTTTCTCCCAACTTTGAGGTCCCAGTTTACGAGGCTGTGGCAGAGGAGGATGAGGAGATCCCGAATGAGATCAAATGGATGTTGGAACAAGAAAGGAAGACAATTCAACCTCATCAGGAGGAGATAGAAATCATCAATCTGGGTACTGAGGAAGACAAGAAAGAAATCAAGATTGGGGCATCGTTGGATGTATCTGTCAAGGAAAGAGTAATTGAGCTTATCAGAGAATATGTTGATATATTCGCATGGTCATACAAAGACATGCCGGGTCTAGACCCTGATGTCGTTGAACACAGACTACCTTTGAAGCCTGAGTGTCCTCCGGTAAAGCAGAAATTGAGAAGATCTCATCCTGATATGGCCCTCAAGATCAAAGAGGAAGTGCGAAAGCAGATTGATGCAGGTTTCCTAGTCACATCAGAGTATCCTCAATGGTTGGCCAACATAGTGCCTGTTCCAAAGAAAGATGGTAAAGTCAGAATGTGTGTTGATTATCGGGACTTGAACAAGGCTAGTCCGAAGGATAATTTTCCTTTGCCTCACATTGATGTATTGGTTGATAACACTGCTAAGTGCAAGGTTTTCTCCTTCATGGACGGTTTCTCCGGCTACAATCAGATCAGGATGGCTCCTGAGGATAGAGAAAAGACGTCTTTCATCACGCCCTGGGGTGCTTTCTGCTATGTGGTGATGCCATTTGGTTTGATAAATGCTGGTGCCACTTACCAAAGGGGTATGACCAAAATCTTTCATGATATGATTCACAAAGAAATTGAGGTCTACGTAGATGATATGATTGTTAAGTCTGGCACAGAAGAAGAACATGTTGAGTATTTGTTGAAGATGTTTCAGCGGTTGAGAAAGTACAAGCTCCGGTTGAATCCTAACAAATGTACTTTCGGTGTTAGATCTGGTAAACTCCTAGGCTTTATCGTCAGTCAAAAGGGTATTGAAGTTGATCCCGACAAGGTCAGAGCCATCAGAGAAATGCCTGTTCCAAAGACAGAGAAGCAAGTCAGAGGTTTTCTTGGTAGACTCAATTATATCTCCAGATTTATCTCTCACATGACCGCCACATGTGGACCAATTTTCAAGTTACTCCGCAAGGATCAAGGGGTGAAGTGGAATGATGATTGTCAGAAGGCTTTTGATCAAATCAAAGAATATCTGTTAGAACCTCCAATTCTTGTTCCTCCAGTTGACGGAAGACCTTTGATCATGTATTTAACAGTACTAGAAGATTCCATGGGCTGTGTTTTGGGTCAACAAGACGAAACCGGAAAGAAAGAGCACGCTATCTACTATTTGAGTAAGAAGTTCACTGATTGTGAGTCCCGATATTCTGTACTTGAGAAAACTTGTTGTGCTTTAACTTGGGCTGCCAAGCGTCTCCGTCATTATATGATTAATCATACAACTTGGTTGATATCCAAGATGGATCCTATCAAGTACATATTTGAGAAGCCAGCTTTAACTGGAAGGATTGCTCGCTGGCAGATGTTATTGTCCGAGTATGATATCGAGTATCGCACTCAGAAAGCAGTCAAAGGTAGCATCTTGGCAGAACATTTGGCTCATCAACCAATCGAAGACTATCAACCAATCAAATTCGACTTCCCAGATGAAGAGGTTATGTATCTAAAAGCAAAAGATTGTGACGAACCAGTGTTCGGTGAAGGTCCTGATCCTGAATCCGAATGGGGTTTGATATTTGATGGAGCTGTTAATGTCTATGGAAGTGGAATTGGTGCGGTGCTCATTACCCCTAAGGGTACTCACATCCCTTTTACTGCGAGGTTACGTTTTGATTGCACAAACAACATCGCAGAGTACGAAGCTTGCATCATGGGTATCGAGGAAGCCATCGATTTGAGGATCAAGAAAATTGTCATTTATGGAGATTCCGCTCTTGTGATTAACCAGATCAAAGGAGAATGGGAAACTCGTCATCCTGGTTTGATTCCCTACAGAGATTATGCGAGACGATTGCTGACTTTCTTCAACAAAGTAGAGTTACACCATGTGCCCCGTGATGAGAATCAAATGGCGGATGCTTTAGCTACTCTATCCTCAATGATCAATGTGAATGGTCACAATACTGTGCCAGTAATCAATGTCCAATTTCTCGACCGACCTGCTTATGTGTTTGTAGCTGAAGCAATTGATGATGACAAGCCATGGTATCATGATATCCAAGTTTTCCTTCAAACTCAAAAGTACCCACCTGGGGCATCCAACAAGGACAAGAAAACATTGAGAAAATTGTCAAGCCGTTTCTTCCTTAACGAAGACGTTTTGTATAAAAGGAACTTTGATAGGGTCCTACTTAGATGTGTGGATAAGCATGAAGCAGAAAAATTGATGTGCGAGATTCATGAAGGCTCTTTCGGAACTCACTCATGTGGGCACGCCATGGCGAAGAAGATATTGAGAGCTGGGTACTACTGGATAACAATGCACGCTGATTGCTACAATCATGCCAAGAGATGCCACAAATGTCAAATCTATGCTGACAAGATTCATATACCACCATCTATGCTCAATGTCATCTCTTCCCCGTGGCCCTTCTCTATGTGGGGCATTGACATGATTGGTCGGATTGAACCAAAGGCTTCCAATGGGCATCGCTTCATATTAGTGGCTATCGATTATTTCACCAAGTGGGTTGAAGCAGCATCTTACGCCAATGTGACCAAGCAGGTAGTGGTCAGATTTATCAAGAACAACCTCATCAGCCGCTACGGTGTTCCCAACAGAATCATCACAGACAATGGCACAAATCTGAATAACAACATGATGAAAGAGTTGTGCGATGACTTCAAGATTCAACATCACAATTCTTCTCCTTACAGACCACAGATGAATGGGGCAGTTGAAGCTGCAAACAAGAACATCAAGAAGATCATACAGAAGATGGTAGTTACTTATAAGGACTGGCATGAAATGTTACCCTACGCTTTGTATGGATACCGTACCTCAGTGCGAACCTCGACAGGGGCAACCCCTTTCTCTTTGGTATATGGTATGGAGGCTGTACTACCAGTAGAGGTTGAGATTCCTTCTTTAAGAGTCTTGATGGAAGCTGATTTGTCTGAAGCTGAATGGTGCCAGAGCAGGTACGACCAGTTGAATTTGATTGAGGAAAAACGTATGGCTGCTTTGTGTCATGGACAGTTATATCAGTCAAGGATGAAACAAGCATTCGATAAAGGAGTCCATCCCCGCGAATTCAAGGAAGGAGATCTTGTGCTCAAATGTATCAAATCCTTTCAACCAGATCCTAGGGGCAAATGGACGCCAAACTATGAAGGTCCCTATGTGGTGAAGAGAGCTTTCTCTGGTGGTGCTTTAATTCTTACAAATATGGATGGAGAGGAGTTACCTCGTCCTGTGAATTCTGATGCAGTCAAGAAATACTTTGTCTAAATATATAAAAGAACAGCTCGGTAGGTCGAAAACCTGAAAGGGCGGCTTAAACCAAAAATGAGCGTCTCGGTGGATCGAAAACCCGAAAGGGCGGTCCAGGCAAAAATTAGAGACAAAAAAAAAAAAAAAAAAAAAAAAAAAAAAGGGGAAATTATCCTGATAGATCGAAAACCCGCAAGGGCGATCTATGCAAAAATTAAGGATCGAGACAAGTAACTGCATCAGATGAAACATCACTCGCCCGAGACACTTTGACTGTCAGAAGTTCTCTAATGTTGAAGCATCCAAACTGTGGAATTCAAAGTGGTTAAGAAGTATAGCGGTTATTGTGTTCAATGTACCTATCCCATATAATTACCATATTCCAACTCTTTGTAATCTGTGGTGCCATGCCTTTAGCCGGTCACCATTTCTATTAAATCAATTTGAGCATGTGCCCCTTTGTTGGAATTCTTGTTTATTCTATGTGCAAAAAAATCTTTCTTTCGTTTTTAGTATTAGTATTTGAAGCAAAAATTTTGAAAAAAAAACTTTTCTAAAGATTTTATGTTTTCTTTCTAAAAACAAAAAAATGACAAACATATTATCTTTAAAAACATGTATCACATAAGTATGTGTCAACAGTTGGTCCGAAACAAGCAGGTTCAATAAAGAAGAAATAGTCATTGCAAAAAAAAAAAAAAAAAAAAAGAGAAAAGCGCGCCCTAGTGGATCGAAAACCCGAAAGGGCGGTCCAGGTAAAAATTAGGGGCATACAAAAAGAGAAAAAGAAAAATGTCTCCCCGGTGGATTGAAAATCCGAAAGGACGATCCAGGCAAAAGTTAGGGATTTCAAAAGATAATAACAAAAAGCAATGACTATTCAGACAAGACAGTACGGTGTTGCATTGATGAAATGGCGACTTATACCATAGTTTGTGAAGACTTACCTCAGCAGTATGTTTAAGGGCTGTACCCTAACAATGGTTGATTCATCCCCGTGACTTTATCCCCAATGAAGGCTTTGAGTGTTCGTACAGTGATGCCGGGCCATTCTCCTCGTAGACCTGCCCAGTCCTGTCTCAACAATCTTACCATTACACCATCATATGAGTCTCATACATATTCATTCATTCATGCATACATAGCACGCATGTAAACATCATCCATACATAGTTTCATTTTTTACCCAATATTTTGCTTCATTATCCTCAAAATGGGTCTAAACTCAGATATGTTATAAAACCAATCATGTTTCAAAGTGGCAGGTCTCGCCAGTAACCAGTCTATACAATTGCCCCATCGTCTTCAGACAATTTCATTGTTCCCCTCAGGTGTATCTTTGTCAGGTTGGTCCCCATTCATATCAAGCTTTACAATGTCTTTAATTTAGCCACTCGTCGGCCCATCATGTCTTTAATTTAGCCACTCGTCGGCCCGTCTTGTCTTTAATTTAGCCACTCGTCGGCCCATCATGTCTTTACTTTAGCCACTCGTCGGCCCGTCATGTCTTTAATTTAGCCACTCGTCGGCCCGTTTTGTCTTTAATTTAGCCACTCGTCGGCCCATCATGTCTTTACTTTAGCCACTCGTCGGCCCGTCATGTCTTTAATTTAGCCACTCGTCGGCCCGTCATGTCTTTAATTTAGCCACTCGTCGGCCAATCATGTCTTTACTTTCGCCACTCGTCGGCAATCATGTCTTTACTTTCGCCTTGAAACAATGTTATTAAACATCATCATTTATACTCCAGTCGTTTCAAGGTACCTCACAACAATCGTAAGCATTACCTATCATTTTTTTTTCCCCAGTGATACCTATCCATTTGTCTCCCAGTCAGTCTTTGCATCATCTTTACCTTCATGCTTATATCATATTTAGTCATATTATCACATTCATCAGCATCACATCTCTGGCGTTTCAAATGGTCCAAAATTGGCGTTTTTATATATTTAAGTCTCTCCGACCCTTTGGTTTAAAAAGTTCTCTTTTAAAACCTTTGTGACGAAGAAACTTAAATAGGGGCATCTGTCATACCCCAATTTTGGACCGTTTAAAATCTCTTGTCCGTATTTTAAAATGGTTCACGTTCCCTTTTTACTCGTTTTTTTTTACCATTTAAAATTCGGGTTTCTTGTCTTTAGTCATTCAAAAAGTTTTTATTTTTACATTTAAATCAACGTTCGCATTTCACAACAATTAAAACCGTCTCACTTTCATTTTATGACGCATTTTTGTTATATAGTCTTTTAGTCGTAACGATCACGTCAAAAAAAGAGAAGGCCTAATCGCATTTTAAAAGGCGTTTTTTTTATTAATCTTTTCAAACAAAATTTCGGCAGGGAGGATACTTTGAAGTACCTCATGTCGGATTCCGAAGGGACTTTTTATTTTTTTTCTTTCTTTTTTTTTTTAAGCTAGTTTTGTTTTTTATTATTTATTTTCTTTATTTTTATAAAAGTCACTCACGTGACTTCTTTTCTTTCCTTCTCTTCTCTTTTCTTTTTATTTTTTTTATTTTTATTTTATTTTATTCATTTTGTTTTTTTATTTATTTATTTATTTATCTGTCAAATCTTTTTCTCCAAGTCTCAGCTGCAGGGGTATTTTTGTCATTTGTTTGTACCAGAGAAACCCTAGTTTGTCACTATAAAGCCTGTCAATCATTGGGAAATGGGTCAGAGAAAAAATCACTGTACACACAGATCCAACCAGCACTCAATCACAATCAACAAACCCTAAAACCTTTTCTCTTTCATCTAATTTCAGATCAAATCACCCAAAATCCACAAAAAAAATCATGAACATGAAGAACAGATAAATTCCAGAAGCTCAAATTCGAAGCTGTTCATCACTAACAGCAACAAATCCAAACCTCACATAACCCCAAACAACAATCACGAAATCAGTTCCAAGCAAACCGAATCAAAACCAAACAGAACCGGAGCAAAAGAAAACCATTAGGCCGGAGCAAGCTTGCGCCGAATCGGACCAGAGGGAAAAAGAGATAAACCGAACCAGTTCAAAGAGAGAGAGCTACGGACCGGAGAGAGAGAATAGAGGTAGTTTTTTGCTCATTTTCTTTGAATGTTCTTTGTTAGATCTAGGCTTGTAGAAGCTTGTTTTCAAAAATCTAAGTTAGGATTCATACAAAACAAGAAAAAGGATTGTTAAAAACGTAAAAAAAATTTCAAACGGAGGAGTTTTGTAACTCCGGCGCGGCGGCGCCGCCTGTTGGCCGGCGGCCACCACGCCGGAAAATGCATGGCTCACCGGAGAAGAAGGCTGCAATTGCAGACCTTCTCTCACTAAAAATGTTTAGAGAGAGGGTTTTCTTGTAGTTATGTGTTTTTTTTTGTTACTGAAGCCTCTTTATACTACTTTTTTTTGTTGAATCTGGTGCGCGAGTATCTTTAATCTTTCCATACACCTTCAGGTTTAGGCCATCAGATTTTAGATCTGAAGGCCAATGATAGTTCCTGTCTTGTTTCCTCTATACGCCTTTGTATTTGACTGCACTGTACACTTTTAGTGTCAAACGTCAGATCGTAGATCAGACGGTCCCTGTGTTACTGTTTTTTTTTAGTGTTTATTTCCTTTGTTTTTAAACCGTTGGATCTTAGATCCTATGGCTGTGATGAATCCAGGGGTTTGAACTTGGACCATTGATTTAATCCAATGGTCCAGAATTAATCCTGCTGAGCCATTTGTTTATTATTTTTATTTGTTATTGTTTTTACTTTTTTTTAAATGCTGTTTTTTTTATTCTTTTTGACATTTTTGTGTCTAAAAAATTCCAAAAAATATTTTTTCACCATTTTAATTTCCTCTAATTTTAAAAATCCATCCTATTTGTTTCCTTTTATTTTTTGTTTATCTCTTATATGATGATCTTAATTTTTATTTGTCTTAATTCTTGCTTATTACTGCTTATGTCTCATTCACCATAATATTTCTTGTGATTACTAACCATTTAATTTTTGTCTTGAATCATAGCATGCACATTTAGTTTTTTCTATCATTTCATTTTGTCGTTGACTTAGTGTGTATAAATAGGGAATTGATGTAATTTTATTTCTTGCATTTTATTTTGGCATAAAGGCCTTAGGGTTGTATTTAGGAATTGATGTAATAATGTAGGTAACACAAGCACCGACACATGCACCGACACTACCACATTTTATTTACCGCTTTCCGTTAGTTTTTACGACGTTACGTTAGTTTTCACCGTTAGTTTAGAAAAATCATTTTTCACAAAAAAAATCAAATATGTCAAATTCAAAAAAATATTTTTTCTTAGCAACATTTTCCCTTTATTTTCTTAATCAAATTTTTAATCAATTTTAATTCAACTTCAATCATTTTCAAAATTTAAAATCAATCAACCTCACTCATTTCTTTTATCTCATGCCTTGAGGCCTCTTTCTCTTCTTAAAACCATTTTCAAAAAAAAATCTTAAAATCAACCTAACCCACCAAAGAAATTTTTGAGTGGAACTACGTCGGTTTTGATCCCTTTCCCAAAAAGGGTACGTAGGCAGAGGACTCGTCCTTCCAAATCAAATAAAAATAACCAAAAACATACTTCTTCTCCCTCCATTCTTTCACTTAGATTTTTAGGTAATAATTTTTCAAGTAAGCAAATGAATTTAGCACAAAATAATCTAGGTAAGCGGTTCCTTCGGAGTACCGAAGTCGTTTAGGGTGCTTAACACCTTCCCTATTCGAAACCAACCCCCGAATCCAAAGTCTCGATAAGGGTTTTTACTCATTTTTTCCCTTCCCAAGAACAAAAATCGAGAGTTCAAAGATTGACGATTCAAATCAATTAATGGTTTGATATCCGAAAATCGCGAGCACATATAGGAAACAGATAATACTATTTTTTTCTTTTCTTATAATACTATTGTTAAGACGAGACAGTTGTATTATATAAAGAAAGAGGCAATTAATACTTTTTTTAATGAAAATTTGTGTGTATAGATATATAATTAGGTGATACAAAAGGAAACATTTAATACTTATAAAAAAAAAATGAAAAGGAAACGGTTGCTACTTTTTTTACATAGGAAATAGTAATACTATTAAAGATGAGACAAACTTTTTCTTTACAAGAAGAAATTTATTGTATTTCATTTAAAATAATAGTAGAAATGTAAGCTGAAATCTTAATATGAATATGGAAACTAACATGACACGGAGTCACTCTGGCGAAATTATGACCGACTTTGTTGGTTTGTCTCCTAATAAACCTAACATCAGATATTACTAAATCAAAAGCTAACAGACGTCTACAATCATTGATCACTGCACTGTAATTAAAAGTGTCACTCTTACCACAATAGAGATTATCCACCACAATTTTAAAAAATGTCAAGCTCAAAATCCACAATACTAAACCGCATATCACGCACCCAATGAAGTGTTGATAATAAACCTAAAGCCTCCTCCGAGTCCACATATAGGAGTGGAGTCAACCATTCAGTTTTAACCAACACAAAACGACCCTCGTCATCTCGAATACACAAGCGAAGGCCAACCTGATTGAAAGAATGGGAAAAGGAAGCATCGACATTACATTTATACCTACTGGGACTTGGTTTATGCCATTGTAAATCTCCTTGAGAAGTGGGATGTCTGGTAGTATGATTTCAAATATGTTGGGGCATTCATCCATCTAGTAAGAAAAAACCCTACACGTTCACATATAGTTTGAGTTGATTCAATGATATTGTTCCAAACCTTGTTATTTCTATGCTTCTAGATACTCCATAGGGTCACACCAAGGACTTGTTTATTGTTGATCCAGATATTGTAAAATAGCAAACACATTTGTCGGGAAACTTGCAGCATGATTAAAGACAACCATCAAGAGACTCTGCAAAAACAAATGAGTACTATCTTCAGCATTCCCTTCACACAGTTCGCACATATAAGGACATTGAACACCTTTTGATTACAACCGAACTCTTGTTGGCAAACAATTACGACATTCTCTCCACAAGAAATTCTTAACCTTTGGTTGCAATTTAAGCTTACAAACATTCCATTTCTTGACACACAATGTTGTAAAGTTGGAAAATTATGATTCATAATGTTCTTGTATGCACTCCTAACTGTATAAGCACCATCCTTCTCTAATTTACAAGTAGACACGTCGTTAATCACTGAAGCCAACAATGGAGTATTAAAAATATTTCTGGCTCTATTATTATATATAAAAAATATAAAAAAAACATTAATTAGCTCCATGTACCATTGCTTCTAAGGTGTAGCCATTAAGTCTGCAACAATGACATGTGACCACTTCAAATGTTGAGGAGTGGTCGGCCAAATATGCTCAGTGTTCTGAAGCCAAGGATGGTCCCATACTGGTATTCGTTCTCCCGTATACTCCAACGCAAACTCCAAATACTACGTCAAACATAGTTAGGATTATTGTCTATACCAGTTCCAAAGTAATCAACTCGGGGAAAGTATTTAGCTTTGAGTAAACAGGTGATTAAAGACTCTAGATTAGAAATCAACTTTCAAGATTGCTTGCCAACCATAGCCATATTAAATGTCTTAAAACTCTTAAAACCCATTCCACCAAACATCTTAGGATTGGAAATTCTTTCCTAGGACAGCTACTGCAAGCCTCGAGAGTTAGCTGAATTATTAGGCCACCAAAAGGAGTTTAACATTCTCTCAATTTCATTAATGACTGATCTCGGAAGGAGAAAACGCTCATCACGTATGAAGGAATAGACTGCAATACTGATTTAATAAGAATTTCCCTTCCATCTTGTGAGAGACGCCTACTACTCCAAGAATTTATTTTACTTCATATGTGGTCCTTGATAAACTTAAAAGTTTCATGTTTACTTCTTCCAATCATAGATAGAAACCCAAAGTATTTATCAGTACCTAGAGCTTGACAAACACAAAAGTGATGGCAATGAGGTTCTTGAGATTATCTAGAGTATTACGACTACAAAATAATTCTGATTTTTTTTAAATTAATAGCTTACCCCAAAGCCTCTTTCACACATCTTCTTTGATGTTGACATGGGCTAAACAATGCAATTTCTCAACCACCTTTGCTTTTCAAATATGATCACCACCAAATTTTTGCATCTTGGTCTAATGATGCAACTTGTTCTTTCACCTTACATGGACTTATATTAATCTTGTTGTCCTTCCTCACCGATCCAATAACATCTTGATCATGCTTGCCATTAAGCAAACCCAATTTCTAAGCCTCATCAATCCAAATAAAAATATTTCAATTATAATCATTGCAATCCTTTCATAATGATATTTTAGAATTACCTAATTCTTGATTTCACACGTGCAGGAATAACTTCTTGGCTTATTGTGTCCATCGATTTGAATATTCAACTCTACCTTCCATCATTTTTTTTTTTAGGTGAGGAGGAAGAAGGTGAAGTAAGGTTATATGGTGGGGGAGAAGTATCTATTGTAAAATCCGATCCCATAAAAAATAAATAGTTTTTTCAAAAAAATGTGAAAATACCCCATATGACGTGTCACTACATTTAACGGAGGAAGAAATGGACGGAGGACTAAATGTGTAACGCTTCAAAGACAAAATACATCTTTTGATTCTTTAAGTTTAACAAAAATAGCATGTTAATCCTTTAGTTTTTTTTAAGTTTTAAATAGGTTCTTATTACTTCTTTTAAGTACTTATTTAAAACATAAGAACTTAAAAAACTTCAAATAGATGTATTAAATTAACAACATAAAAAAGGACATATTTAAAACTCAAATGTTTGAAACTTAGAAAAACTTATATTTAAAACTTAAAAACTTATTAATTCGGTATTTTTGTCAAACTTAGAGGATCAAAAGAAGTATTTTGCCCACTTTAAATTAGATTAATGTGATATTATTTTTGAGAGGACTAATGTGATATTTTATGCTGAATGTTTTTTTCTAAGACATGTTGTATGTTGTTTTTTAAATATCTTGATCGAAAAAATAACGAAATGGCCACGTGACAAAATATGGATCACTAGATTAATCAGACGGTTATGAATTCTCCAAAGGTAGGGTACAGTTGCCGCGCAAACGTGAAACTAAAAAACCCACCAAAACCCTTTCTTCATTTTCTCCCAAATGTTCTTCCATTCGCTCCAGGTATTTTTCTCTTTCTCTTCATCTTCATTATCGCTTTTACTTTTATCTGTTGTTTGGTTGATCAATAAGATGTTTTCGGAATATGGGATTTCACACCTTACTACTGAAAGCTTCGCATATTTGAGTGTATTTTTTTTTTGGTGAAGTTATTTTTGTTTGTTTTGTAGTTTTATATATGAAATGCAACACCTGACACGACACTGATATGTCGACACCAATAATATTTTGAGAATATGTGTCGTGTATGTGTCATGTCAGACGCCGAAAACGTATTTGATCAGAAGTGTCGGTGCTATAGAGATGATATTATTCATTTTGATGATTGTTGGATGCCTTTCATTTGACTTTCTCCTTTATCAGGACAATGTGTCTTTGTAGTTTGATTCTTGAGGTCTAGGTTTTCTTAGATCACAATTTGATTGCCCAAAATTGTTGTCGATAGCAGAAGGCCAAAAATACGCCATTTAAACATTCCATTGCGGACTATGGCACCACCGCCGTGGTTTACTCTTCACAAATTGCCTATGGTAGTTGTCAAAATCCGCCACACCATTTTGCTATAGTGGCGCCATTTTACGACATTGTTGGCCAGTTGGCCAGTAGTTGTAAAATTTTATATTTTGAATGAAAACATAGACTGCAATTCCTTTTCTTTTGATCAATTGGAGTTGGGCTCTTAAATCTATATTAAATAGGGTAAAACATTTCTAGTCAATGTTGCAGACGGCTCCGTAGAATTTGTACTTTGACAAATTTATTTGGTCTGTCCTGTTGCTCGTATGCACAATGGCAATGTAATATAGCTATGGTACATGATTAAACCTTATTGTCAAAGAGATTCTTAAAATGGTTAATGATGTGATGCAACTAAGTTGTATAATGGCAATATAACATAGTTGTATAGCTATGTTACTCAGAAAAAGTGTATTTGATTATGAAAATAAAAAATGTTGGTTACTTTACTTGAGTACCTCAGTCTCTTCAGCTTGTAAAAGAGTCATACTAATTAGGCTACTCCAAAACTCAATGGGCTCATGTGTCTGATACCAAGTACACGAGCACGACTACATGCAGCTGATGGTTGGTACATAGTAAACCAAAATTACTTTTTCCAAAATAAAATGTTGGTCTTATGGTCAATCTCTCCATATAATTCAATGGTGATATTCAGAGCAACAGTGATGATGATCCTCCTAAAAATGAAGAGTCGACAGATGTTGGTGAATTGGTGAATGATCCTGCACAGACCGCTTTGAGTCCCATTGAGACTGTTTTAAGCAGTGTTCGCAAGCTTTTGGAGTGTCCTGTATGCCTGAATCGCATGTACCCCCAATCCATCAGGTTGTTTATCAATTATTGATGATGATTTTATTGTTGTATTTTGGGTTCTTGAGAAGGCATTTTTCTGTACCATTGAAATAATGGACTTTTCTTCAAAAAGCATTTCCAATTTGATAACTTAATTGGGATGAAAAAAGTTCATAATTATGCTTGCAACACACTCTCTAATTGATTGAAATTTCAATGGATCCATCCCATTAAATTTTTTAGGAGCCTATATAAATTAGTGGGATCCATTTAAATTTCAATCAAATCAATTAGAGAGTGTGTGTGTGTGTTGAGAAAAGTGTGATGCTAGAACTCGTCAAAAGTTCAATTGACCATTAGATTGGAGAAAATGAAAAAATGAATTCTCATTTTCGTAGCAAGTTAAATTAAACAATTGTCGGTGAGGCATGTCATAAGCACAAACTTAGGGTCAGTTTATTCCATGTTTCCTGTTTTCCTTTTCACATCTAATATTTTCCGCACCATTTTCTTTTACAAGTTTGAAAACAGATATAGTATTGTCAGAAATCAAAAAATGTCAAAACATTGTTACGTTGTTTCTAAAAATGCATTATTCCTAGCTTGCCTTTCAGTATTTTCTCTCTAACACAGTTGTTCACTATACATTTTAAAAAGCGACAGCTGAAATTAAAAAGTAAACAAACCCTTGGTATCACGATTTTAATTTCATCATTCCTTATTTAGTATCCCATGTCTTGCCTAGCTTATCTAGGATGAGAATATTGGTGATTTCCTTTTGATTCAACTTGAATATCCTCTAAAAATAGAAGAAACTTTATTTGGAAATTTAGTTAACTTCTTTACCTTTGCTGTCATTGCAGTGTTCAAATTGTCACACTATATGTTCAGGTTGCAAACCTAAAGTACATAACAGGTGCCCTACTTGTTGTAGCCACAATCTGGGAAATATTAGATGTATAGCACTAGAGAAGGTGGCTGCATCTTTTGAACTCCCCTGTAAATACATAGGTTTTCGTGTTCAAGCTGAAGTTTCTGAAAATTGGCCAATGCAAGAGGGTGAAGCTCAGGATGCAGGGTTGTCTGGTCAAGCTCCAAGCTGGATGCAAGGACTTGAAGATAGGATTTTTCATAGGATTGTTCAGCGCAACGAGAACAAGGTGTACATCGAGATGGAAAAGGTGAACGATGAGATAGAAAAGATGAAGGATAGGATAAAAACGACATTCCATGCAAAGTTGAAGGATGGGATAACAAAGATGGTTCAGGAAATGGTGAAGGATGGGAGAGTAAAGATGGTCCAAGCAAAGGTGAAGGATTAGATGAAGGGTCAGCTGTTTGCCGAGTTATCTCTAGCACGACCACCACATCACTCTTAAACCTCTCACCATTCGAGCTGTTTGACCGTGCTGGTTTATTTTTTTATGATAACCTGATAAGTATCATAAGATTTGGAATTTCAAGAGCATTGCATACCAAAATTCAAATTTGTAATCAAGTATCATAAGATTTGGAATTGTGTGTATCTCATTTGCTTACTTTCCTCACTAAAGGTTCAATGATGAGATCAGCTTCCAATATTTTCTCATTTCTCCATCATCCAATTGACAATGTTCTAAACTTTCAAGAATGAAATCCAACTGTTCATTGTTCCTCATTTAATTTTCTTCTTTCTTTTTCTTATCGTCATCCTTTCTTTCATCATGAAAATTATAAAATTTATCAAATATAACATGGATACTTTTTTTCAACGGCTTGCATCTTAAGATTGTACATTCTACTACATTTTGATAACGTAGTGTATTACAATATGATAAGATGATATGTTTTGCTTTATATTTTCCAAAATTTATATGAAGTTTTGTTTAAGATTTTGGATACACACGCATATTTTTAGGGTGAAACGATTAATTTTTGTTTTTTTAATAAATAAAACGTATAAATAGTAAAGTATTTGAAAGTTAAACCAAACAAAATCATATGTTTTTTTTATTTTGTGGTTCGGATAACTTAGTTGGTGTTTGGTTTGGCATCTAACCACTTTTACTCGCTTTTGACAACTCTTCTACGGTGATAAAATAGAAGCTAGGAATACTTGCTTTAAGACAAACACACGTTTGTTGTCAATTTGCCGCGAAAACAAACAAGCTATTAATAACTTCAAAATCGAACAAAACCGTATTGCGAATAATCTTAACTATACTGCAATAACTTTTGTTTATAATTTTGTTTATATGTCCTTGTTCAAAAAAAAAAATTGTTTATATGTCGGTTATATATATATTTTTTTAATGAAATATATGTCGATTAATTAAATTGAGCTAATGTGATAAAAAAAAAAAAAAAAAATTGACAAGTGCTAATGTGATAATTTATACCTTATATGTTAAATAACTTTATACTTGCTTAATGACATGGCCATGTGGCAAAAAATGAAGCACTAGATTAATCTTACGGTCTTAAATTTTCGAAAGTTAGGACGCAGTTGGCGCGCAAACTTGGTTATATATATACCCTTCGTTTGTTGAAAACTTAAAAACCCACCAAAACCCCTTTTTCTTCATTTCCTCTCTAATGCTCTTCTCATCAATTTTATCGGTCCAGGTATTTTTCTCTTTCTTTTCATCTTCATTCTACTTTTATTTTTTCAATTTGAATTTTATAGTTGCTACAGTGGTGATTAAGGTTCGATTTTAATTCTATGAGTGTATTGTTTCAATTTTTTTTAATTTTTCTTTTCTCTTTTGATTTTGAAATGTGATGCATTTGTTGGTTCTGGTTAGGGTTTTGACTTTTGATTTCCTGCGTTGTTTCACTGCTTGTTCTGTTCTATGGACCACTGACACATACACATTGACATCAATAAAAATTTGAAAAAATGAATTAATTGAACATAATCACGTGATACCGGACATGCATTCCATTAGAAGCGACAACACTGTGATTTCCCGAGTGTGTTTTTGTCGATGGCAGAAGGCTTAGCCTATTTATGACCATTTTTTTGGCGAAGTTATTTTAGTTTGTTTTCTAGTGGTATGTATGAAGCACAAACATGACACAGACACTGGACACGTCACTGACACGTCAACACCAATAATAATTTGAGAAAATAACATAATTCAATGTAAGTTGCATGTATTGGTGTCATGTTGGTGCTTGTCGGACACTAGACATGACTTCGATTAGAAGTGTCGGTGCTATAGATATTCATTTTGATGATTGCTGGATGCCTTTCACTTGACTTACTTCTTTATTAAGACAATGTGTCTTTGTAGTTTGATTCTTGAGGTTTAGGTTTTCTTAGATCACACTTTGATTGCCGATAAGTGTTTTTGATGGCTGAAGGCCAAAAATCCGTCATATAAACATGCCATTGCAGCTTATGGGACCACCATGGTGGGCATCCCTTCACTAAATGCCTATGGTAGTTGCTAAAATCCTGCTCGCCATTCTTCCATAGTGGTGCCATAGCCAGCAGGCAAACTGTTTTTGATACTAACTGTGTTTGGCGGCACAATTTTCTTTTTTTGCATCCATTTCCGTATAATGTCTTTCGTCAATGTACAAGACCACAGATACAAAACCTGCCTTATTTTACCAGATGATGTTTCATTCTACAATATCAATCCTTAGGAAGAGGACAATTTACAAATCTAGTGTTTCTTTTTGGTCTTTTTATCCTTATCCTTTCTCTGCTTCCCTTGAGAACAAGTTTATTGAACCTATGCCTGCGAAGTTCCTTCCGCATTTGACCTGATCATGTTAATAAAATGTTTGTTTTTTGTCTTTAACTTGTATTCTTTTGGCCTCGTTTATTCGTTTTTAATCAGGACTGGTCTAAGCTAGTTTTGAAGCTCCTTGTCAAATTTACATTTTTATTGTTCTTGTAAACATAGATTACAATGCCGTTTAGTTAAGGAACGATACCAAATACTCCCTTCGTTTTTTAATATAAGTAAAATTGACTTTTTAAATTCATACATTTAATGATGTATAAAGGAATGAACCTAAAAAATCAATTTTGCCTTTATACTAAAAAAACGGAGGGAGTAAATAGTTAAGGGACCAAAAACGCATTTAAATCTAATTTATTCATAACTAAGTAACATACACCTTTAGTCAATATTATAAAAAAAAATTAATATTTTATATTTATTTAATAAATATTGTACTACCTCCGTTCATTTTTAATTGTCACATTTTGACATTTTACACAAACCAAGACAATCAACAATTGATACTACTTTTGATGTCATAAGCTATACTTTTACTATAATGACCTTATTCATTTAATATTTCATTTCATATATTTCTCTCTCCGCAATAAATAACAAGGATAATATTGGTAAAACAACATTTAATGTTGTATTGAACTTTGAAAGTGACAGTTAAATAGGAAGAAAAAAAAATCTCCAAAAGTGACACTTAAAAAGGAACGTAGAGAGTATTTGATTTATAATAAAAATCGTATATATCATCATTAATTACATAAATATAAAATATAGATTTTTATTTATAATAGCGTTTCCTAAAAAAAATAAAATAAAAATTGAAGAGCGTAGTTTAAATTAGAAAAATGATATTTGTACAACTATTTTGTGATAACTTTTGTACAACTTTCTCTCTCATACTCACATGATGTTCTTATTCTCTCTCTTCATTGTTTTTGACCAATAAAAAAAGAGAAAAATAAAATTGTCACTAAAATTATCATGAAATGGATGTACATATATCATTGCTCTTTAAATTAACTCGACTCGTCCACTCACTCGTTCTGGTCAAAGTCAATAAAATAGCTTTGAATTTCAAAAGAAATACACAAATGAATTAAGGAGCGTGGGGTGGGGTCCTACTATGTGTTTTAAGCCTTTTTTCCACTGTTTCTATTCCGCATTTTCCCTAGAAAACTCTCTCTCTCTCTCTCTCTCTGCATGTCTTTAATTTGAATATTTCTCGTTCAACTTCCAAACACGCACTCTTCATTTTCTTTGTTGAAAACTCAAAACCCACCAAAACCCTTTTCTCATCTTCTATCAAATGTTCTTCTGATCAATTTTATCGCTTCAGGTATTTTTTTTTTTCTCTTTCTCTTCTTCGTTATTCTCGTTTTTACGTTTCCGAGTTTCTTCTATTTTTCAATTTTTAGTTTCAATTTTTGTGTCATTCCCCGTTTTACTCATAGATCTGTTGTTTGTTTGATTTTGAAATCTTATGCATTTGTTGCTTGATGTTAGGGTTTTAATCACCATGCGTATTTGAATGGTTTGCACATTTTGTTCTGTTTAAGTTTAAGGTTTGTGTTTGGTTAATTTCTTTCTTCTTAGGTTCCTTTTTATTTGTTTGGTCGATCAATGGAGCGTTTTGGAAAGTTTGAAACACTGACACCGGACACGAAACCATATGTCGACACCAATAATACTAAGAAAAATGACATAATTCAATGTAATCGCATGTGTCGTGATGGTGTCGGACACCGGACATGCCTTCGATCAGAAGTGTCAGTGCTATAGAGATAATATAAATTTTGATGGTTGTTGGGTATCTTTCACTTGACTTTCTCCTTTATTAGGACAATGTGTCTTTGTAGTTTGATTCTCGAGGTTTAGGTTTGTTTTGATCACTCTTTGATTCCCCGAAACTGTTCTCGATGGTAGAAAATTGATAGTCTGCTATATAAACATGCCCTTGTGGGCCTATGTCGCCGCCATGGTAGGCATCCCTTCACAAATTGCTTATGTTTGTTGTTAAAATATCCACCACGCCATTTTGCCATAGCGACCCCATGGCTGCTGTTCAAGAGCATTGCTGATCAGTAGGAAAGCTGTTTTTGATACTGAGTGTGTTTTGTGCAATGAACCACAAACAGACCTTCAATTTGTCGTGTCCTGGTATCGGACACATGTCACTGTCCGACACCGACTCATATGTATATTGAATTATGTCATTTTCTCAAATGATTATCGGTACCCATGTCGTGTGTCTGTGCCAGTGTTTCATAGGTTTTCCAGAATTCGTGTTCTAATTGATCTGCACCATGGCCTTATTTTACCAAATGATGTTTTATATTATAATGTCAATGCTTAGGAAGGGAACAATTTATGATTCAAATGTCTCTCTATTGTCTTTTTATCCTTGTCTTTTTTTCTACCTTCTTTGAGAACCAATTCATTGACCCTATGCCTGCAAAGCCCCATATTTGACCTGGTCATGTTAATAAACTTTGATTATTTTCGTGTCTTTATTCTGTATTTTTTTGGGCTTGTTTATTTGTAACTAATCAGGACTGGTCAAAGCTAGTAGTTGTGAAGAACCATGTCAATTTTTTGTTTTTAAATATACACACATCGATTTCATCACCATTTCTTTTGATGAGTTGGGTTTGACTTTTGAGCTATACTATTTATATTAATGATCAATTCTACTAGTCATTGCTTTGGACGGCATCCAATGCTTTCCTAAAGTTTCACTTTGACAATTTTTTTGGTCACTGTTGTTGCTCTTATGCACAGGGGATAATGTAATATAGAAATGATACATGATTAAACCTTATTCTCAAGGATATTCTTAAAAGGGTTAATTTTGTAATAAAGTTGTTTGGTATAAGCTGTTGATTACTCTACTTGACTGCCTCAATATATTCAGCTTATATAGGAGTTATACCAGTTAGGCCCTAATAAAATGCCCATGAAGCAAGGGTACATACCTGTTCCAAGCAGACGACTACATGTAGCTGATAGTGATGCATACCAAAATTACTTTTAAAAACTAAAATGTAATTGGATACTCGACCTGAGTACTTTTTATATTCTGTTGAGGCAAAATCATTGTTGTTTAGTCAAAAAGAATTTTAAAGAAATATGTTTTTCGTTGCTTAAATGGTCTTTCTGATTAGTAAAAAAAAGGTCTTTCTGAAAAAAGTGATTTTTGATGGAGCAGAAAGTATCTTTTTGCCTTTTTGTAGTTTAAGTTGGGAAGCATATAAAATGACTCCCAAGAACAGAACTAAGATTTGGTAAGTAGTGGAACTTGTTTGGATGAAATTGACGTTGGCTTAGGTCTGCTGTAATGTTTAAAATGTTGATAGTAAATGATATTTCCTGATGGAAGTGTGTGAAAAATGGTTGGCTTATGGTAAACTCTCCATATAATTCAATGGTGATTACCTTTTGTAGGGTTTTATTTTCAATGGCAAATGTTTGTGCTTTTGGATGCTCAATGTGTCTTGTTTTTCTTTCATAAATTCAGTCAGTCAAAATTTACCCCTTATTAATCCATTCTAGAGTTTGTAAATTTGCTTTGAAACCAAATTTGATCATGTTATAGAAAATCAATGGACGACGATGAAATATTTCCCAGTGTTTGTCATTTAAGCTGGTCAGGGGATGTAATACCTGACTACTTATGCTATATTAACAGTATAACGAAAGTAAACAAGAATAACTCTATTGATTTTAATTCCAATGTCTTTTCTCCTCTCACAGGGCCGCTGGGGATTTCTCTTGCTAGCATGGCATTGAGTAATCCACTCTTTGATGATATACGAAGCAACATTGATGTTGATCCTCCTCAAAAGGAAGAGTCAACAGATGTTGGTATATTGGTGAATGATCCTGCACAAACTGCTCTTAAACCTACTGGGACTGTTTTAAGCAGTGTTCGTGAGCTTCTAGAGTGTCCTGTATGCCTGAATGCTATGTACCCTCCAATCCATCAGGTTATTTATGACTTACTCATGATGGTTTTATTGTTGATTTTTTGGGTTCTTGAGATAGCATGTTTTTATAGGAATTGGGCATGAAATGGTGTTACTGCATATTAGATTGGAGAAAAAGAAAAAATTAATTCTGATTTTTGTAGTAATTAAAAACTAAAACAATTTTTCGTTGAGGTATGTCATAAGAACAAACTTAGTAATGGGGTGTTATTTTCATCATTCAACATTTGTCATTCCATTTCTTGCCTAGCTGTGAGAATATCGGTGATTTCCTTTTGATTCAAATTGAATATCCTCTAAAAATAAAAGAGAATTTATTTGGAAAATTTAGTTAACTTCTTTACCGACGTTGCTATTGCAGTGTTCGAATGGTCACACTATATGCTCAGATTGCAAACCTAGAGTACATAACCGGTGCCCTACTTGTAGGCATGAGCTGGGAAATATTAGATGTCTAGCACTGGAGAAGGTGGCTGCATCTTTTGCACTCCCCTGTAAATTCAAAGATTTTGGGTGCATCGGTATATATCCATACTACAACAAGCCAGAACATGAATCTCAATGTTCATATAGACCCTATAACTGTCCATATGCTGGTTCAGAATGCTCTGTTGTGGGTGATATAAACTACTTGGTGACCCATCTGAAAGAAGATCACAAAGTGGACATGCACAATGGTAGCACTTTTAACCATCGTTATGTCAAATCAAATCCTCAAGATGTTGAAAATGCAACATGGATGTTAACGGTATTGTTTTTTTGAACTTTTTTCTCCTTTCCTTCTACTGACTAAGCAAATTTTCTAGGCTATAATGAGAGTGTTGAATTTAAGCAATGTGATTAACCATGCAACTTTCTTTACTTGGATAAACAAGAAAATTTCAATATTGCCTATTGTGGAACATCTGAGTAACTTCATGTTTTAAAAGAACTATATGTACAAGGGTCTTATATAGGCTTTTTATTTTTATTTCAACAAAATAATTGGCTTTTACGTGATTTTTGAATTACACACTGGTTTCCAGGTTTTCAGCTGTTTTGGTAAGTACTTTTGTCTACATTTTGAAACTTTTCAACTTGGAATGGCTCCTGTCTACATAGCCTTTTTGCGGTTCATGGGTGAAGATAGTGAAGCAAAAAATTATAGCTACAGTCTAGAGGTAGGCGGAAATGGGAGGAAGATGGTTTGGCAAGGAGTGCCAAGAAGCATCAGGGAAAGTCATAGCAAGATCCGCGACAGTTTTGATGGTCTTATTATTCAGAGGAATATGGCGCTTTTCTTTTCAGGTGGTGACCGGAAAGAGTTGAAGCTAAGGGTTACTGGTAGGATTTGGAAAGAACAATGACAAGAAGGAATTGATGTCCGTTCTTCGACTAGAAATTATATTTAGACTAATTGATGTCCGGAAAGACTAGGAATTAATGACCGGAAATTATATCTAGTCGTATTTTGTGATTTAGGAAGCAATCTCTCTTTGCTTATCCTTTCATTAAATGCATGAACATGAAGCTGTACTTCATATCATTATGACAGTTTTTGTTCTATGAATGTTAATGATTGAAAGTAATTGTGAAAATTTTGCAAGCACGTGATGACAAGCTACACTTAATAGCATGTGAAATTATGTCATGTTTGTCGATTTACAATATGTCTTGTGAACCTGTTTTGATATTTGAAGAATGAGTAATGATATCTGAACAATTATTTTGGTATAACTTTTGTGACAACTTTGTTGTTCTCTCTTCTCATTGGTAAAAAACAATGGAGCGAGAAAAAGAAAGAGAGAGAATAAGAAGATAATGCGAGTATGAGAGAGAAAGTTGTAAAAAAATAGTTGTACAAATATCATTTCTCTTGAAGGATTTGTGGTTTTTTAAAGTGGGAAGGTGTTTTTTAGTTGTTTTAATAACTAATAGATCATTGAAAAAATAACGGGTAAAATTATAATGCACTGGAAAAGTTGTAACACCATAATTATACGAATATCTATATATCAGCGTATAAGGCATAAGCATAGGAGTATAAGTATAAAAACCAAATATTCTATGATTCACCATATCTCATGTATAACTGTTAGGAATAATTGGGATCCTAATCTTTTTTTTTTTTTAAGAAAATTGGGATCCTAATCTTGTGTATATATTGATTGTTTTGTGAATAAACAACATAAGACAGTGTACATCTTGTCTGTGATATTTCTCACCAAACATGAGAAAGAAAGACGCTCAAATATGAGATTCTAAAGCCACTGGCCATGATGATGGGTGGAGATGATAGAATCTATTACTCTGTTTTTAAAATGAATGTCGGGTTTCTACACAAATATTAAAAAATACATTAATTAAACGAAAGAGATATGTTATTTTGCCAAATTATCCTAATCAACTATTGGTTTGTTTTTCGTTAAAGAAAAAATAATATTTTGGAAGTAGTGTATATAGTATTATTAACTAAAGGGTACAATTGAAAAAAAAATATTATTATTGCATTAGAAATTAAAAGTGACATTCATTTTAAAACAATTTTTTTTGCTAAAACGACACTCATTTTAAAACGGATGAAGTATTTTTTAAGTTTTATGGGCTTATGGCAATTGAGATTATTTATATTTAAAATATGGAGCTTCAAATGCAAATTTCAAAAAATTTGATTATGAAAAACAATTTTGATTACTCAATCTCATATGAAACTATCAAGTGAAAATAAAAAATAAAATCAATTGATGGGGTCAAGTGTAAGTTTTTTATTGTGATCACCTGTAGAGAAGTTTGATTAAAGTTGCTTATAGATTCTTAAATGTTATATAGAAATTTGACCCTCCAAAAAATAACTTAAGCAACTAAAAAAATCACATTGAAAAGGTTAAAACGCATTTTATTCTCATTTATAATTAAACATGATTGCCATCAATGGAATTCCTCTTCCTATTTGTTTATGCGAATTTCGGACCCAACTATTAAACATAACTTTTTCTTTACGTGTTTAATCAAATGGAGGAGGGAAGCTCACATAAAAATCTACCCCATTCGGTGTCAATGTTTCAATTTCGTTGTCATTGGCAACCGTCCATCGTATACACCCAATGAGAAACAATACAATTTAACGGCACTGCCATCCAACCAGTTCGTCTTTTTTGGTTTGTGGTTTCCGTAAAGTCATATTTATAAGACATAAATAATAAACAAGTGAATGATCAAATATAACTAAAGACAATCAACAGATGGATTTCCACTTAGTTTATTATTTGTAACATAAAATACTACTTTCTTTATTTAATAAGTGTACCAAAATACATCATCTAAACACTTTGTATCCTTTTGTGGACGGTACTCATTCAAACGTATGTCATAACAAATCCTAATTTCTTGGATTTGGGGTTTGGAATGCCATTGGAACTGTCTCCGATGCATCAAAACTGTGGTTGTGTTTCCAGTGCATGATCGTTTAGGTTAAGGGTTTTAGTCGAATTTGGAACAACGCCTGTTGAAAAGAGTATAAAAGATCATCAAGTTTATGATAATTTTCAATGGCCCATGAAAAATATTCTTCTTTTTAGGTAAAATGTTCATACATACGTACGACTCCCATGATCATTCCATTGAATTTTCCAAAAGTCTTCATCTACTCCCATTAGATTGGACCAAATGGAAACTCAACTGAGTCTGCATTGTAGATTTGGCATAAATGAAGTCTATTGTAAATCATAAGGATTAAAATTCATAAATAAATATTTCTTACTTCTAAAAATAATCAATAGAACCCTATCTCATCAAGACAAGATGAGCCACTTACTTCTTACCTTAGAAATTTTTTTTGTTTATTAACAGGAGTTAGTAATGATTTTCTAGACACGAAGCATCGTAATTTTTTATTGCATCAGAATTTGAGTTGTTTTAATGGCTTTCAAAACTATATTACTTATACTTACCTTTCTAATTCAAATGACAACCGTTGGTATTTACAATTTCGTATTCGTAGTTATGCAGTGGCCTCCATCCACCTGCACAGAAAATCCATCAAGATACACCTAAAATTCAAATACAATTGAAAGATTTAAATTTCATGGAATTTGGCCGAGGAGCTCTACTATCTCTAGTCCGCTGAGGTGCGTCGCTAAAGGATTGGCGGGTGCATCTTGATGGATTTTCTCTACATGTGGCTGGAGGCCACTGCATACAAATACGAAATTGTACATACTAGCACTTGTCATTTTAATTATAAAGGGATTATAAAGGTAATAAAAGAAACATAGCTTGGACAGTCATTAAAGCTACTCTAAAATTATGATGCAAGCTAATAAAAAATTACGATGCTTCGGTGTCCACAAAAGCATTACTAACTCCTATTTATAACCTAAAAAAATAAAATTCTTTGGTAAGAAGTAAGTGGCTCATGTGTTTTTCTCCTTCAAAGTAGTTAGATGAGTAGTTCACACACAAATATGGTGTGATACTTAGTCGCGTAGATAGGGGATTTAATTTTTGAGGAATGTTAACAACACTCTCTTTTCAACACTTTTTCTACCACTCATTTTTTTATTGGAAGAAATTAAAATATGTCCCACCACTTTGTGTAAGTTCAATTTTGAAAGTGTAGGCGCACAATAATTTAAACCAACAAGAGAGTGAGTATTAGAGAGAGTGTTGCTAACATTGCTCTCAATCTTTTTAACTTTTAGAATTATCAAAGTTCTTTAGTTATTTTTTCTTTTAATTTTATCATTTATTTAAACAACTAAATGTACAAATTTGTCATTTTTTCCCAATCAAATAACTAATTTATATATTTATCACATGTATAATAATTATTATTATTATTATTATTATTATTATATAATAGTAAAGATATAATTATTATAAAGGCTATTGGTTTGGTGATGGCAAATGGAAAATAAGCTAATGAGATGAGATTTAGAGCTAAAGCTTTGAGTGATAATGGAGAGAAAGCTATACTTGTTGGAGGGTCTTCTCATGCCAATTTGATACAAATAATTGAGGAGCTTAAGTCACTCAAATATCAAAAGCTCTATGGTAATTAATTAGGCCAATTTAAATATTCTTGCTTGCTTTTAAAAACAATATTATATACAAGTGAATAAAGTGCGACAACTGTACAATTAATAAGCTAACAGTTACACTTTTGACTTAATCACAACTATAACAGTTTGGAGTTTGGAAAATTTTAAGTAAAAGGTGGTTTATGGTATTTAATTTTTAAAAAATGATACATAAAATAAAATTAGGGTTTTTGTTAACGAGTGCCCTTAGGGCACTCTCTTTAAGATTTTTCAATTAAAAAATTATTCCATATAAAAGTTTAACACTTCAATTTCCGATGCATTAAATGCACAATTTTCCATAAAAATTTACTATTTAAAGTCCTTAAAGAATGCTCTAAGGGCACTCGTTAATATTTCTCATAAAACTATTACTTCCTCCGTTTCAAAATACATGTCCAATTTTTGCAATGTGCACTATTCACTTGACTTACTTTGACCATATTTTTTAACTAATGTATAAATACAAATATTAGCATGTAAGATGTTGTTTGATTTGTCTCGACAAATATTTTCAAAATATTAAATTTTTATAATTTTTTACTTTAGATAATTAAAGATATTAACGGTCAAAATTGTGCATTGACATATGTGAAGTGGTTGACTTGGACATGTATTTTGAAACGGAGGGAGTACCTTTTTTAGCTTATAAGTTTCTTTCGCACCATATTTTTTTTCCCAAAATACCCCCTTGTTCAGATTCTACAAGAGCAATTTTCAAATGTTAGAGTCAAACTTTGAGGTGTCAGTGTCATTGGCAGCTATAGGATTATGAGAACATTCACTCTCTAATTTTAAATATTTAAATGGATCTCACATGTACACAACATTAATTCGTAACTTTTGACTTTATGCATTTTCAAACATACACGAAGTCAGGTTTTCAATTGATTATTGGCTCTAACTTTATATTTTAGTTTAAAATTATAATGCTGATTGGTTATAATTCAAAACTGAAATGAAATTTAGCTTGCTTGTTTGGTTATGATTCAATCTCAATCCAAAATATTTCAGAGTTGTGATTGCAATTTGGTCACTAGGATTTGGTGTTCTATAACTTCACACATAATGCTTGGATGTGAAGCTTAAATTATTCCTCTCCAAACTTGCGTTCAATATGATATGGATGTGCAGGTCCATGTTACTGCAATTTTGCATTTAGTCATGAACACTTGTAACATATTTCAAGAACACACCCAAACTCTTCCATTTGGTTAGGGAATACAGGCCTTAATTGCACTTTTCCAAATATGCACTCCATCCTTGAAGACGGTATTCGCGAGCTACTGCAACCGGATTTGCAGATTTGATGATGCCACATCCGACTATGATAATGTCACTACCCCTATCATGGATAACCTGAAAAAGAAAAACATTTGGTGAATTGTCAAGAGATGGTCAACCCAACTTAGTGGGATAATTGGTTTTGTTGTGGTGAATTGTCAAGAGAAGTAGTACAAGAGTGTGCGAAGCTAATAAAAAGGAACATAAATAAGAGGAAATAAATGTTGCATTAAGGCATTTTCAATACTGAATATTAAAGGGGTGAGTGGAGAAATACATCTCTACCACAACCTAGTTACTGCATGCCACATAAATCAACTTCAAAGAAATAAGAATGCAACGAGTTTGTAAAGAAATGGTTTGAATTGCAAATATGCAAGTTAAGTAAAGACGGGAAGAAAAAAAAAATCCAAATCCTAGTAGGATAAGGGTTGGTTATTATTGTACCGAGATTACACCTGAGATGCTAGCTCAGTAGTAAGAGCTTAGCCATGTAACCTCAAGGTACATAGTGCAAATCTCATCTATTGTAAAATGGTTGCCACTTTAATTAATAAAAGGCTAAAATATGGTTTTAGTCCCTGCAAATATGTCTCGTTTTGGTTTTAGTCCCTGTGAAAAAAAAAATTGTTTTTGGTCCTGCAAAATTATTTGTTTTTTAAAATAGTCCCTGACCCCATTTTTGTGATGATTTGCATACGTGGCACCTGATGACTGAACCCATTTTGTAGTTTTTGGTCCTGCAAAATTTTTTGTTTTTTAAAATAGTCCCTGGAGGGACTATTTTCAAAAACAAAAAAATTTGCAGGGACCAAAAACAATTTTTTTTTTCACAGGGACTAAAACCAAAACGAGGCATATTTGCAGGGACTAAAACCATATTTTAGCCTTAATAAAAACCTCCCCATTCCCCAAAAATTGGCTTGCCAAGTGAATCAAAGCAGTAATACATTTTCAATAATTTCTTTTCTTTTCAACTGAAATGATAATATTTAGGTAATTGCCCCATAATATTATTTATTTTTGAATGACAAATGGTAGAAGTTAGTTATTAGATTAATATTTTACTCATTCGTCCAGGTTTAAACCCAGGACCTCCAACTCCTTATCCCCTAGCTCAGACCAGTTGAGCTACCCAACCCTCTGATAGCCCCAGAATATTCAAAACCTAATTGATGGAATTTTTGTTCATTTTCCTGCTCCATTATGTATTTAGGAGATACGATGTTAAAAGGTTGTAAGAGTCACAAACTATTTACCCTCTTTCTCCCTTTCTCTTTATGTTTTTAATGCCAAAAAACAAAATGAACCCATGAAAGACTGTGTGTGTTTGGTTTGCGGTAGCAAACATTGATTTTGAGTTAATTGATTCTTCGGTGGCGAAGTGAGTTGAGACTAAAATGTTCTATGTTTGACTACATTCATGTAAAAATAGGTTGAATAATAAATTTGAATGTACTAATCAAATCTAGAATCAAAAACTATAATTTCTAACTTCAAGCAAGTATCAATTTTGAGACGATATTAATTACACTCGATAGAAACCAAACATGTCAGATAAATTTTACACCTCTAGAATCAATTTTGGTTCCTCCTATAGTAGACCCAAATGTTAAAAGTAAAGTGCTTCATAGATGTCAGATATAAAGATTTTGGAGAGCTAATGAATATGTTATCTGTCTAAAAGTGTGCTCAATTGATAAAGCTACACTACTAATCCCCTTTAATTGATGGTTCTTTTATTATTTAGAAAATGAATGGTTCATGAAAAGGTGTGCTACTGCTTCATATAAAATCATTTATGATCCTTTTGGAGAGAGTTGGTAATTAGCAATGCGTATATCAAATAACATAAATTAAGATGGCAACGTGCATATACTTACAGAATATGGAGTATTATATTGCTGCCCCAAACCATCACCACCGATCGCCACTTGAACTCCAGGAGTTGCATGAATGAAACAAGGGTTTATCGGTGCCCCAGACCACGATGCTGGATTGACCGAGATGAAGCCAATAACAAAGTCAGAATGATCCTCAGCAATTTTCACTGCAGCAGCAGTGTAATCTCCCTTGGCAAGGTTACCGGCTGAACTCATTTCAGCAAGTAACAACAAACCCTTTCCGCGAGGCAAACCCTAAGCATTGTTCATCATTTGACATGTTAGACTAGAACTTATCATATAACTACAGTTAAGATAATGTTATGATCATAATTCTTCTATGGACCTTTAATTTCAGTCCATCCACAATTCCAGGACCAGAGATAATGTGAGCATTTACTATATCAGCCCACTCCAATATATGAAAGATCCCTCTGCAGACAACATAAACCAAAGATTTCATGCTGAATGCTGAAACAGATGAAAGGAAACTTATAAAGAATACAAAAATTTCCAGCAATGTATTACCCTTCATACTGCATGGCAGAGGTGTTACCGATGTCGGCAAACTTACGATCCTCAAATATTAAGAAGTTGTGTTTTTCTGCAATCTTCAACGTAAATATCATAAGTTAATAACAAAGTACTCCAGAAATGTATAAAATTCCTCAAAACTTGGCAAAATGTTGCTTATATAAACACATTACACTCTTTTAGTAGGTTATAATCATCACGAGCATTCTACTTTCAATAAATTATAGCAAAGGTACTTAAGTAGTTAAGTGTGCAGATGTCAACAATATCAGTGTGCAATACTCAGGCAAAAAAATAATTCTTGAAGCATTATACCGCGCGAAGCTTAGAGCCGAAATCTGGAGTAAAATCTGGAAAAATATCCACATGAGTTTTCAGCAAGCATATCTCACGCCCAACCTGAGAAACAAGAAAATACAAAATTAGTTAATCAAATTATTCATCATGACCAAACTTCAAACTTTGATGATATTTAAGAGAACATGACCCTCTCAATTTTCAACCCATGTTTCAAATTAAGAACACTCTGTAACATTTTCACTGTAAATAAGATATCAAACAATATGCCATAGCTGTAATAAAAATTTCTCACCTTTTCTGCAATTTCAAGCAATTCAGCAGCAGTTCCAACATCCGCAGCCAAACACAGATTACTTTCCTTCTCAGCCATTATCTCAAACAACCTTTTTCCCATTGGATTCTTGGACAACTTAGCCCTCTCCAAATATGACAATGCCTTCTTCAACTTGGTAGTATTTTCCAAAGCAGCAACCTTCTGATTTTCCTCTAAGAATCTCATAACAACCCTAACCATCTCCTCATCAAGCCTTCCTTTTTCTTTCAAAATTTTCACCATTTCAGTCAATTTAAGAATCGCATGCAACTTGATTCCATTACTCTCCAAATTCTCCCTTCCACCTTGTTCTCTATCAATCAAAACAACAGCATCACTGACCTTCAACCCTATGTTACGCAGCGGTGCAGCAGTTTCCAAAACCGATGTGCCACTAGTAACTAAATCCTCGATTATCAAGCAACTTTGGTCATGCTTAAAATCTCCTTCGATGGCTTTAGAAGTGCCATAGTCTTTGACTTCCTTGCGGCGCATAACCATAGGGATGTTGTGAGTGACAGATACACAAGTGGCAATAGGTAGAGCAGTATAAGGGACACCACAGACAAGGTCGAATTTAGTGTTGGAGACAGAGGAAATCATAGTTTGAGAAATTTGTCGGAGGACAGAAGGGTAAGATATAATAAGGCGGAGGTCTATATAAATTGGTGAGGAGATGCCGGATTTAAGCTTGAAGTTTCCAAATTTGACAGCTGAGATTTCATGGAGTTTAAGAACTAAAGACTCCATTGATGTGCCTTTCTCAGTGTGCTTAAAGGATTATCTAAAACCTTCAGAACAATCAGTGTCATTCAGTGAGTAAAATCATCAATAAAAATAACGCATACAATACAAGCAGTGTTGTGAAACAGAAAGCATAGTTGAATTTCAACAAACCGCTGTTGTTCTGCGATACGATACACGATTTAGCATAAAGTGTTTTCAAATAGTAGCTAACTAGCTATAGCACTTGCATACAAGTACATGTGCTTATACTTATTCACTAATTACAATTACTAGTACAGATTTAATCATAAAATTCCTCATTCCTCAGATCATAAAGGGATGACACAACCTTACTAAACGCTATGACTCTGCTTCCACTTCTCATGCACTTGTGCACATGGAATCTAAGCCACTTGATGTGATTATGCCTATAAACTAGGTTGTTAGAGAAGTTGTTCTTAGAATTTCGATTGGGCTCTTTATAAGTGAGGACTGCCTCCACTTATAAACAGGATGTCGGGTCATATCTCATCTCATCCAATGTGGGACTCTTAACACACAACTCTAACGCATAGGACTGGGCATTCGTAGCATGACCCGAGTGACCCGATAACTTTGACATGAAAGCAGTGACTCGATGAGCAAAGAGCCATTTTAGTCACTGAATGTATGAGATACTGTCACTAATACTATAGTCCTTAAATGTATCGAAATTGCAAACATGTCTCTTATGGCTCTTTTGTTAGTATTAGATGAACTAAATTGACCAACAAAAAATACCTTCAAGGACAAAATTGACAACCTAAAAACATATCTGAGGACCAAAATGACTAATAAAAGAGACACATGTGGATGTGTTTACATTTTTGGTACATTCAGGAACCAATGTGACAGCGAGTTACACTTTTAGGGACCAAAATGGTCGGTCACCCATAATATAAAGTTAAATTGATTTTGCATAAGCTATAACACGTTTTCATAAACTATCATGGAGAAGTTATGAAAATGAGTTTTTTTTTTTTTTTTTTTCGGTAAGTTCTCTCAAACAATCTCACAAGTGCTTATGATAGATTGCTAGTAGATAAACTCAAATAAGGCAATCCAAACATTATCTCCGTAACTAACTTTTAACTAATTGATTTAACAAATAGTTTGTTTGAAAATAGCTTATAAGCTTGTATGACTAAAAAAGACCTATTCAGTAATTGTTATTTTTTCACAAACTAATAACTTATTTTTATGAACTTATATCGGTTTTTGATAAGCTAATTGAAATAGTTTATAGCTTATAGTTTATCCCCTGCAATCTTATTTGAAAAAATAAAATATTAATTAAATATAAGACAGAAATGACTTAAACGTAATAATGGAGAAAAAGAGTAAAATGTATGCAGCAAGAGAGAGAGAGATGTTATAAAAAAAGAAATGTGAGTGAATGTAACGAACGATGAGAGTTTGAGTTTGCACCTTTGTACGATGGCGAGTGTTGTTATTGCCGCTGCTGCATATGTTTCAAGGAATCCATTATCTTCCACTTTAACGCAGTTTTCAGTTATACAATATTCTCTTAACCAATTTCAAAATCGTCAAATTAGAAGAAAACTATCTTACACTAAATATAAACTCTTTTTATAATGTTTAATATTATTATATTATCCAAAAAGAAAAAAAAAAGTAAGATACATAAAGTTTGTAAAAACCGACAAAATTAAATAAACTAATTATAATGTGAGTAATAGAATAGAAGAAAATTCAGAAGTCCTAGCTCAACTGGTAAAATGCCGAAATTGTTAGGCTGAATGTCATGACCGAGGTTCGAACCCCGGTACCTCCATTTGTGTGTGTGAGTTTATAATGGCTTTGCCATTTCGTCTATCTACCAAGAATAGAAGAAAAGTTATTGACAAAAAAATAAAAATAAAAGAAAAGTTTGTACCAAAAAACAACAGAATAAAATAAAAGTAAAAATTTAGATATCAAGTGACTTAATGTTCATGTGGTGTTATTGTAGCATTAAGAAATGGTGTTCAAAATTCATTTAGAACGTAATTGTAAAATGATTATGTTACTTTAATTAGTAACAATTTATCTTTTTTTAGTTTTTTTTTTTATAATTGTTAACATGTGTTTATTCTTTTAGAAATAATCCATAAATTGGGGAATAGATTTTATCACCAATGTAAAAATAAATAAACAAATATAAGTATTTAATTGAATAATTAAACAAAACTTGTAACTTGCTTTTGTAGAGCTACAAAAGGTCATGCCACTTCTACTTGTCACATTAGAAAGAAAATATGATCTTCCAAGTAAAAAAAAAGTAAATAGTCAATTTCCCTCCTGAAATTGTAAGTTTTATCAATTATCTTCTTGAAATTAACAAAACTTCAATTACCACCCTGAAATTTCACAACGTTAGTCAATTTACCCCCTCTGTCAAATTTTTCTGTTAGTGAACATGACGTTTTGCAAATACCCCCTGAAGTTTTGCACTTATGTGCAAAATGCCCCCCAAACTTAAAAATTTATATTATTTTTTTCTTAAAAACAAACAATTAATAGTTAAATATTAAAACTAACTATTAATTTTGGAATTTGGGAAAACTACATGCATATATACATCAAAATAGACTCCAAAATGGGGAAAAACATGTATTTTTTAAAGTGACAATAATGAGATGATTTGTGGATTAATATTGGGGGTTGTGTAGTTTAAATGGTTTGAGCAAATTGTTGAAGGAGTTGGAGGAGTTAAAAGGCTATGATGGTGAAGGAGAAAATATAAATTTAAATCTGATTATTAATTTGTTTATAAACCTCTAAAAATAATAATTTGTCTATTAGAAATAACCATTGTTGTCACTTTAAAAATACACATTTTTTCCTATTTTGATGTATATATGTATGTAACTTTTCCAAACTCCAAAATTAATAGTTAGCTTTAATATTTAACTATTAATTGTTTGTTTTTAAGAAAAAAATAATATAAATTTTTAAGTTTGGGGGGCATTTTGCACATAAGTGCAAAACTTCAGGGGGGGTATTTGCAAAACTTCATGTTCACTAACAGAAAAATTTGACGGAGGGGGTAAATTGACTAACGTTGTGAAATTTCAGGGGGGTAATTGAAGCTTCGTTAATTTCAGGGGGGTAATTGATGAAACAATGTGATCTATCTATAACCTAAAGAGAATTATCCCCGTGAGTTTAGGTAAGTTGGTAGGGATATTGCATATTATATGTAGGGGTTAGGATTCAAACCTCAGATATCCCCACTTCTCTACAATTAAATTGTGAGACCTATAGCCACTAGACTAATTGAAAAAAAAAATGTTTTGTGGACATCCAATTTGACATCCAATATCATATAAACATATCGTTTGGGTACAATTTAAATTTTTTAATCATTATTTTCTCTCATTTCAATTGAAAAACAAACTAAATCTTTAGTGTATTTTGCATAAAATCGGATAAATGTACACAAAAAAAAAAATGGATACAATGTCACATTTTTGTGTATTCAAATAACACAACTTTAAATAAATTGAATATGCATTCAAAATTTCTCACTACACACAAATAAAAGTAATTTTTTTTCCAAATATATTAACTAGGAAAAGATGGTGGGTAGTTCTATTTTTGGGTACATAGTTTGATATTGATTTGATTATGTGTTCTTCCTAAATAAGTACCATGTCATATACATTTATACAATTCTGAACCAGAACATTAGTATTTGTTTTCTGTTACACAACAAAACATAATTGTTGTTGGTGTTTCAGGATTCAAATGTTTTTCAATAATCAAAATTGTTAGAACAACAAATTATTACCTGTCTCTCCTTACCCTAAATCATGTGATTTGTTGCCACTCCTAAAATCACAACACATTTACCTAAAATTTCCCTTTCTTCAATACAATTTTCCTAAATTTTCACCTTGAATTCTTGTCAATAACTTTTTCAAGATTTTTCAATTTACTCACAACCTCATTAATTGGTCACAATATCTTTGATTTTGCATACACTTTTGGCTTGTTACAAGGAACAAGTTTCCATTGAGTCCTTTTGATGACAAAATATAAAAGGAGATAGGTATGTCCTAATTTATGTTAAGAATTTCTATTAAAAAAATAAAATGTTTCATTATTATTGCAACATTTTGTTTTATATGTGGTTTGTGCTACATGATTACAATTTTGATATGTGCAATGTCTTGTATCTAAATGCAGAAAAGCAACTCAAACATGGCTGGTTGTGAATTCTAGGATCATTTCTTTATTTTGGTTTCAAATATTGAAGGCTAGAAATGTCCTCAAAGCATGAAAGTCCTGATAAGAAAGATGTATCAGGTTAGAACATTTCATCATTTTTTTTCTTCTAATTACACCCCCCAGAATAATAGAATGATTAATCTTGTACAAAAATAAAAATAGATTTATTCATAATATAATCAAAAATTTAGTAGAGGACCAAAGTTGCTCAACTATGTAACTTAGTAATGTACAATGTTGTGTGTGGATTCTCTGCAGCGTTGCGACAAGCCTTTAGATCCGGAGAAAAAATGATCTCCAAATCTAATGGCTCTGCAGCATGCTGCACTAAAAACTTATATCTTAGTTTTGTCTCCATCTACAAGATTAAGTCTTGGTTAATTTATTATCCTCTTGAAAGGAAACTTCACCTTATAAGCCTTTTTATAAATTATTAGGTACACACAAAAGGCTATCAAATCTGATGCACCAAGCTGGAAACAGGTATTGTGCCGATTGCGGAACTCCAGAGCCAAAATGGGTGTAAGTGTTAGTCCGATTTTAGTTGGAATTCAAATTGTTAGGATTTTTCACTATTTTTGTTGAAATAACATTAGTTCATGTTTTTCGCACTTGCTCTTATTCATTTCATTGTTTATTGAACATCAGATCTTCAAGTCTTGGAGTATTTATTTGCATCAAGTGTTCCGGCATACATAGAAGTTTAGGAGTCCACATATCAAAGGTATTTTTCTGATCAAGCATTACATGTTTATCGAAATATGAGTTCATCACTCGACATTAATTGTTAGCGATTGTGAAAATGTTTATCAGACATCACATGAGATATTGGTCAAGTAAAATAATGCTTGCCATATACATGGAAAAAGAATGTCATAAGAATTCCATCTAAAAGTCGATATGCATACAGCACATTCTTAATATGTTTTTAGGGTCTGTTTGTATTTCTTATTTAAACCTTTTTACTGTCATAAGCATTTGTGACTTGTGAGACTGTCTGTGAGAGCTTTTGATCATAGCTGTTTTCAGCTTATTTTCATAAGTTCTCTACGATATCTTACGAAAACAGCTTATAGTTTATTTAAAATTTAAAATCGCTTGACTTTATTTTATCTTTTTTTTTATAAAAACAGTTTATACATAAGCACTTATATGATAAGCGTTTAAAGCACTAATGCTTAATTAAGTTGTTAATCCCCTTAATCAAAATCGCTACTTGAATACTGCTACATGATCACCACATCTTTTACTATTACAGATTGCATCATTGAAGCTAGATCAATGGTCAGATGAACAAGTTGATGCATTAGAGAAGTTGGGTGGAAATACATTCTTAAATAAAAAATATGAAGCTTGCTTACCAAGTAATATAAAAAAACCAAAACCACATACCTCGATCGAAGAGCGCTCCGAATATATCAGGTAACTAAAAGTAAACCGAATTTTCTTTTTATGTTTTGTGCGGAGGAATCGCACCATTGTTATTAAGAAATGTCCTAATGATTTTTCAGGAAAAAATATGAGGAACTACAGTTTATGATGGAGAGTGATGAGAATTCATTATGTCCATTTGTACCATCTCAAGGAAGAAGTGTATCATTAGGTCCGAGTAGTTCTTCATGTTACACTTATCATATTGACAACAAAAAATATGAAAAAGCGCTGACAAGACATCATATCGGACACGCATTCCGAAAGAGCTGGACAAGAAAAGATTCTGAGCACAAGTGTTCAAAGAAGAGTACCTCATTGGTAATGTTTCATTTAATAAATGACAAATTTTTTTTTGAATTAGGAAATTTTTTTAAGCTAGGCTAGCACAAGATGCACTATACCCGCCAACAACTCAACAAAAAACCTCCTATACATCCTTATTCAGAAACAGAACACGGAACAAAACACAGCAAGAAAACACCAATACACTGTCCAGCCTTATAACCAAACTTCCAAACTGATCTAACTGCCAAACCTGCTAACCGAACAACCACAAACAGCAGCAGCCAGGCACCTGCTATCTACACTACACCAGCAATCAGGAACCAACCAGAACCGCAACAGCAACCAAAACTCAGCCGCGCAAAACTCCAAGATACCATCTCGGATTCCACCGCCATTCATAATACAAACACGGCTGAGTTTTCAACCGAGATAAGCTCCACTTCCACGACAACATTTTAATTTCCTCCGCTACTACTTCCACCTCTATACCACCATTTTTGAAAATGATATTATTCCTAAAATTCCAAATGACCCAAATCGCGGTGTGCCATATGAATCTCATACCCCTTTTTAATTCTTTCCAATTCGACAGTTGCCCCTCCCAACACGTCCAATGCGAAAAGAGATTTGAAGGTGTAATCAAATTCACCTCTAGCCAATTCTCTAACTTTTTCCAAACCTTCCTAGTCTCCTTGCAATGAAGAAATAGATGATTTGTGGACTCCTCCTCCACATTACAAAAAACACAAATAGAGCTCGCATTTGTTGGCAATGTATTTCTCCGCACTAAATTCACTCTAGTGGGTACTCGATTAAGAAAACCCTTCCAAGAAAGAGCCACCGCCTTAGACGGAGCCGGACTCTTCCAAATTTGGCCGAAAACCCGATACTCCGCCTCTCCCCACTCATCCTCCACCAGCAATACCTCCGCCAACTTCTTGTAGGTTAAACTAACCGTGAAGCGGCCTCCGTCCTCCAACTTCCAACACCACTCGTCCTCCCCTTGAGTCCTATCAAAACCATGAAGATCACGTAACAAATTATTAAGAATCTCCTCCTCCCAAACAAACAACCTCCTCCTCCAATTAAAAATCAACTCGGTTTCGGTACCTCTATCCTCCCACATTTCCGCCACTTTTGCATCTTTTTGGTTAGAAATTGCAAAAAGTCTCGGATATTTTGAACAAAAAATCATTTCTCCCCTCCACTTAGTATTCCAAAAGGAAGTATTTAGCCCATTATGCACTCTCCTTATCACTTCCCCATTAAACCAACTAGCTCCCCCTCCTTGATCTATCGTCACTATGTCTTTCCACCATTTAGAAACATACCATGGCCAATTTACATTTTCCACGTTCATCAAGTCTCCAATCTTTTCACCATACTTTTCTTTCAACACCTCTTTCCAAAGAGCATCTTCCCCTTGTAAAATTCTCCATCTCCATTTAGCCAAAAGGCTTAAATTAACAAGCTTTATATCCCTTACTACCAAGACCCCCTTTATCTTTCGGTTGACAAACCTTACTCCATTTTACCCAACTAATTTTCCTACCTCCTCCAACTCCTCCCCATAGAAACTCCCTTTCAAATCGAACCAACCTCCTCCACACCTTCACCGGAATTCTCAAGAAAGAAAGATAAAATATAGGAATTGCATTCAACACCGAATTAAGAAGCACTATTCTTCCTCCAAAACTCAAGAATTTATTCCCCCACGATATTAGCAAAATTTTCATATAAACTAAAGTACTCCTTTTTGAATCAATTAATGCAACAAATATGCTATATAGTATTATGCATAACTTAATAGAAGATATTCTTTTATGAGTTTCATCCTCCTATCCATATATTCTCTCTGTCTAATTTAAGTGTCACACTAAGAGTATTTTTCCATCTCTGATTATTTGTCTCTTTAGAATACTATGACAGTTGAAAAATTTAACCACTATTATAATGTAAAACATACTTTATATTTCTTATTAATGAATATATATAAAAGGGAAAATGATAAACTTATTGAAATGTTGTCCTATTTTTTGTTCTGAATACTCAGTTTTGTTACTATTTACTGTTATAGGCAGGTATGGTTGAATTTGTTGGGTTGATTAAGGTTAATGTTAGGAAAGGCACTCACCTAGCTATTAGAGATGTAGTGACCAGTGACCCTTATGTCATCCTTTCTTTGGGACACCAAGTGAGTATTCTTATCTCCTAACTACTTGAAAAATATGAATGAAGTGGAGGAAATGAAAAAGGTATAGTGTAACACTTTTAATGTTTCTTCTTGCAGTCGGTAAAAACACGCGTTATAAGGAACAATTTGAATCCAGTTTGGAATGAAAGTCTAATGCTATCAATTCCAGAGAACATTCCTCCCCTTAAAGTGGTAAGTTCGATTGTTTTTCAGTTTCTGTTGATTTTTAAATCGTGTTAAGAGATCCAAAAGAGAAATCAAAACGGCACACTTTTTGCATAGTTTTAATTATGTGACCAAGTCTTTATATTTTTTATTTCTTTTAGCAAGTCTTTATATTTTTCTGTTTCTCCCTTCTTTTTTATTTTCAATGCTCCTTTCTTTTGGATTTGGATTCCCTTCATTCATGCAATCGGTGATCTGAAGTGTAAGATTAAGATCGGACAACTCACGTTCCGACTTTGGATTGTAGACCCGATCTTTATCCGATTCTTAAAAATTGGGTTGGGTCTAACTCAACCTTACAAAACATCACATCTGGAGCATGATCCGAGTGACCAAACATGTAGTTGATAGAGTTTGATACCATCTTAGAATTTGGGTAGGGTCTAATACGACCTTTACAAAACCGGCTCGTAAGGTAAGGGAAGTCTTCCACTTATAAACTCTTTTTCAGTTCAAAACTCATCCAATGTGAGATTTTAACACTTATGTCCAAATATCGGATTACAGTGTCAAACGTGTGATTCCTTGACTGCAGAGAACCTCAATTCCTTTCTTTCCTCTTTATTCCTTTATGTGTAGCTCGTATTATAGAAGGGGAAAAAATAGATAGATGTTTCTTCTTACTAATTTTGCTCTTGTACTTATGCCGATGCCGTTGTACTTTTGCTAGATGTCAATTTATCTCTTGTTGAAATTGTTTGATACATTTTAAATGGCGATCATGTTTGATTAGATTTATTGTGTTTTCTTACATATGCAGCTTGTATATGATAAGGATACATTTTCAACTGATGATTTTATGGGCGAAGCTGAAATAGACATTCAACCACTAGTTTTAGCTGCAATTGCATACGAGAAATCTACGGCCAACGAGTCCGTGCAGCTAGAGAAATTTGTAGAAAGCAGGGACAACACTCTTGTTAGAGATGGTGTCATATCTCTTGAGGATGGGAAGATCAAACAAGAAATCTCAGTGAGACTACAGAATGTTGAGAGAGGTGTTCTTGAGATTGAGCTTGAGTGTGTTCCTCTAATTCAATAGCTTGGATAGAAAGTTAAGGGCCAGGAAGACTTTTATTAACATTTAGTTTTGGAACATATGTATCAGAAATATTAATCTGTTTTTTAGATTTTTCTGTCTCTTCTCCTCTTGTATATTCTATGATGTGACTTAAGAGAATTGTTCCTCTATTAAAGGTTCTTTTCCTGGGCTCTGAGTTACCTTGGTTTCCCAATTATACTTTCAAACATTTTTTTATGAAATAATTGAACATAACAATTTGGCAAGTTGATATTAAAAGGCTTATAAATGTATGAAAATAAGTTAGTATAATTAAACTATGCCTCTTTGGGATGTAGAACAAGGAGATACTTTTATGTGGAACAAGGTATGGATCAGGTACAGGGCGATGAATTCACAATGATATACTGGTGTATATGCTACAGTTGAAATGAAAAAGTTTGCGTGAATAGTGAGAAGCCGATGCAGGTATCTATCTGACTAGCGCGAGAATATCAACATGAGTGGCTGGGTGTGTGCAAGAATGACATGACTGACAGTGCAGGTAAGCATCACGTCATACAAGATCTGCTGAGATGAGGTGGGTTAAGCCGAATGAGAGAGAGTTAAAGGGCAATATCGATGTGGTGTCTTTCAACAACAAGGAAAATTCGAAATAGGAATCTGTTTGAGAAATGATAGAGGATAATATGTTGGAGCTAAGAGGCTGAGATGTATGGTCTTTTGGAGGCTATTATTTGGTTGCAAGAGCTAGGTGTCCAACGGATTACTATCGAGATGGATTGCAAGTCAGCAGTCGATGGCATCAACGGAAATCTACAAGACACAATTAAAGAATGTACACTTAAAGCATATATAATATAAAATACAAGACAAAATAACATTAAAATGTTCACAAGTAATTTCGAAGTTATCATCCATGTAACAACTTATTCAAAATAACATTTCTACCTAAAGTTCCAATTCTGTTCAAGTGAAACTATCTTGGATATTTTAGAAACTCTAATATAACTCAATGCAGTTGAAACTTGAATCAAAGTTGGCATTCTATATAGTGGCTATAGAATAGTAAACAATCCGGATTTCTCAAATAATGCAATGTTTAGTAGAATCTTTATTCATTAACAACAGTTCAAATGTGAGCATTAAAGCAATAATGTGGATGTGCATTCATACATTTTTCTTATTCCGTGCATTATACAGGTAAAACATGCCAGTAACGATAGTACTTTCGTGTATATAAATACAAAAAAGATAAAGACAAAAACTGCTAACGTATTGGTAACATATTCATTAACTAATTTCCAAAATGTATAAGTATTCAGCCACTTGAGTGATTGTCTTGCTTATCATATACCAAAGTCGAATGAAGGAAACATACTAACATCATGGTTCAGTTCATGAGATTAAGGGTTTGTATCTAGCTATTGAATTGATAAATATATATTATGCTTTAAAATCGAAGTTGCTTGTGCCTCGAACTCATCAAGATCAATATCATTATAGAACTGATCATCATATAGAACAGCTATAGATCAATTTCACAGATTCTTTCTTCGATTCATACTTGGAAAATGTCCAGAAGGATGCAAATCCAATCTTCTTTTGCGGCTTCTTATATCTGTCTCTGATTGGAAAACTAGTTGAAGGAACTGATTCTGAGGTCATCTGGTCGATACATACTGATTCTGATGTTGGATTAGCTGAATGCCTGCTCTTTCCTGTCCGGAAACGACTCACTGTCTTGCCTGATGAATTACCACTTTCACCAATACTGGCTGCCATAGTGATAGAATACTTTGGCCCTCCACTAGTCGGTGTTTGACTGAGCAACAAACGCCTGCAACAGAGCTCATTCTAACTATGCAATGACAACTATACTCATCTTCAATTTCATAGGTTATGAATAACTATACTCCATGTGTAATTAATTTTTTTTCTACTTTAAAAAAGCTATTTGTAAATTAAATATTTAAGATATCCGTGCAGCACACGGACTTACATCTAAATAAAATAAATTCAAAAGTTCACCAAATTTTGCTACCAATACTCAATCAAACTCAAAGGTATCTAATAAGAATTTACCTAAAGATTTACAATGAAAAATGTTTATCTGAATAACTTCTTTGTAACCAAAAAATACACTTTTATGTCTAACTCGGATGAACGTGACGGCTCATCTTAACATTAACGTGATACCTTCCAAGTAAACTTTATTATGGACATCTCAAAGAAGAATTAGAGACTTTTTCTTTTTGAAGGAGAAAAATTAGAGACTTAAACTTAGGTGTTGGCATCTTAATAATTTACTTTTTTGAAGAAATGTCCAATAAAATATTCTTTCGTCTTTTGAATTCTAAGTTTTCTAACCTGCGATTACTCAATAACTTGACGGGATTAGAAAGAGAGCCTAATATTACAAGTCTTGCATTTTTATTTTTATTTTGTTTAAGGATTAAAGTCTTGTATTGTATGTCAAACAAAGTAATACGAAAGACTTTGGCTCAAAAAATACATGTGAAATATGGAGTGAGTGATAAAAAAAAAGGGATAAAATACGATCCAATCAAAATTATCAATTCTAGTTTGTCAAAAAATTGCAATTCTTCTTTCAAAAAAAAAACAATTCTTTTTGTCAAACCCAACCAACTCTGCTTGAAAAAATTAATTTAGTTCAAATTCATAATTTAAAATTACAATTTTTAAACTAACTTAAAAAAAACTTCTAGATTCAACATAGAAATCTTCAAATACTTCCATAGAAATAAGAAATTGACAATTTTCTTTGTAAATTCAATAAATTCATAAAGTCCTTATGTGAATCAAATCACTTCGATTTTGATTGGTTGAAGTTTAACCCAAAAAACCACATAACTAAACACTTCATTGTCAACACTGACACCCTTATCATTGTCCGCAAATAGTAAACTAAAGATATTTGATAATTTTATCAAATATTTAAGGTTTATTTTTAAGCAACTAATACTAATTTTTCATTGGAAAGTTTGTTTCTAATTAAATAATTTTTGCAGGCCGAAATTAAACTTAGTACAAAAGATGTGGTTTTTTTAGGGGAAAAAGGTGTCCCATGTGAGAGAACGCTAGAGGGCAATGTTCCTAGTTTCTTAGTAATTGCTGAAACCGAAAGCTATAGTACATAGATATTCAACGTGATGGCATTGGTCTTCTCTACCTCCCTACTGGCTTGAAACTTGAAAAAGAGCCTCGTACCATAGAAAGTTGAACACAATATTCCGTGAAACATAAAGTGCTCGTACTACTAATAATTTATTTAATGTGTAGTCCTTAGTTTTGAGCAATAATCGTCTCAACTATGTGACATTAATGAACCCACTTGGGTTGACCTAGTTGTATTGGTTTGAGATCTGGGAGTGTGCTCCTTGAGATCTCATGTTCGATTCTCTCTTGTGCCGTCTCATAACCCATAACGACATAAGCTAACAGAAGGAACACATCGTTTGAAGTCATTCAATTTCATAGACTATTGACGTCGCAAAACACCCGACTCAAAATTTCAAGGGACAAGTTGAAGATTTACTCGTAGTAATTTGAAATGAAAAAAGATTAACTAAAGAAAGTAGATTAAACATAGCAGTTACACGAACGAAAATACACAGATACTCGTTAACTTTTTTGAAGGAAGATACTTGTTAACTTATCATATGGTTATCCTCACTCCTTTTTCTTTGCCTTTTCAGCTTTAAATTCAACAATGTCTCATAAGCTATAGAGTGTTCATCTGTAGTTCCATCTGAAGCTAAAGATAAATAACATTCTAATCCAAATTTTGTAAAGAAAAGACAATCATTTTCTGAACATGAATTTATAGAAATGCCGCATCGGTCTCGGCTGATAGCAAATAACACCGGTCTTCCTATCAACATGACATGAACTGAATATGATGTTCATTTAGCATCACAAAATCACCGATAAATATCCCAACATCATGAAGGATACGTTATATTAGTGATGTTCTGCATATATTAGATAGATTTCCATACGTAGAACATGAGAGAATATAGGAACCAACATCTGTGAGCGAAAAATAACAACAAATGTTACATTGACACGGATATAAACACCAAATACGACAATAACATCAACATATAGACACAGATAATAATTAAGTAATTAAAGTGATTAAATGTAACTATAAATCAGATTCATACACTATACACACCTTAAGTAATTGAAGTTTAATGTTGCATAGATCATTGGTAATTATCAACAATCAGTTGTTTGTTATTCCTTACTATCATCCATCATATCATATGACTAGTAGAAGACACGCCGTCTCCACTAATTTTTTTTTTTTTTTTTTACGAAACGCCGTCTCCACTGATGAATTCAGTTATCACAGATATATGCACATATTGCATTGGAACATGCAGGATTGAAGGTGTTCTGATCTTCAAGCCCTATGTGCTATCAAAAATCAAATGCAAGAAGACATAAGATAAACCAACTATAGAAATAAAGCACTAAAACAACAAAGTAACAAACCACTCTCAATATAAATTTCAATGATCAATATTTGTAAATCCCTACAAGGGATCATATCATAATAACACTAAATATTTACATTCCCTTGATGAGAAACAGTCCTCAGCCCTCATCAGGAATGAACTACAACAGACATACACACTCAAACCCATTTATTCCTATAAGCACACTCTTGAACAACAAAAATCATGTTCAAGGAGCTGAAAACACCGTCAGCTTCAGCTCATCACACAAATCCTATATATCAAATAAATAAGTAAACACCAACCATATAAAATTCAAAGAGAGCTTTGAATCTTGATATAACCAAGGTTTTGAACTGCAGTCACATCACGATCCTTGCTTGATATTACAAATAATCATGGCAGCTGATGTGGTCTCAATTGCAGTCATGGTCACATTGCAGCTGCATTGCAATCCTTGCTCGATATTACAACAAACTGTGACATGTGACAGCTGACATGGTCTCAATTGCAGTCTCGGTCATGTCGGCTGTCTAGATCGCAGACCTTTATTTAAAACCCTTGATAACCTTAACCAAAGACTTATCATCATCAACACCGCCACTGCCAACAACAACAACGACACAAATTCATCAATCTTGATCAAATTATTTATCGACAACACCTAAAACCTTGCAAGCACGCATCAATAAACAAGCTGCAATTGCACAAAACACCAACTACTATACTAATACACACATACATCGAAACAAATCCTCAAGAAATACAACAATTCGGACACCGAATCAATCCATTTTCATTACAAACCAAACACCTCTTCAACAACCCTTCATCCTCATCAAAAATCTTCTTACTTCCACAACAATTCCCACACGGCAAAAACCTAACACCACCGCAGCTCTCACAAACATACCCACCTTTCGTCTTTGGAAACCCCTCCAAAAGCTTCCCCAAATCACCAACCTCACAAAGCTGCTTTATCACCTCAGCACCACCCACATGATTCCCTCGAATAAAAACCTGCGGCAACGTCACATTCTTCATACTCTTCTCACCCATCACACTCATCAATTCCTTCCTATAACAAATATCCATCGAGACATCTCGTTCATCAACCCAAACCCTAAACCCTCTTAATATCATCCTAACCGCGTAACAATCCTCATATGTTCTTCTAATTCCACGTAAACTCGTGAAATAGACCACAATTCGATCTTCTGTACCGAGTAATTTAATAACCGGTACAGAATCAATTGATTTCGAAGATTTTAGCGATGAACCCGATGTTGATTCTGTTGATTTGAGGGTTTTTGATTTGAAAAGTGATCCTTGTTCTTGAGATGGTTTTGGTGGTTCGAAGACACTACAGAGCTTTTTAACAACATTGCCGCGAAGCGAAACGGTGCGTTCGAGGTTTTGGGTTTTTTGTGGCGGTTTTTCGTCGTTGTTTGTGTAAACCGTCGTAAAAGAACGGTTGAGGAATGAAGACCTAGACGACGTCGTATTCTTGTTGTTTCTGATTTCTTCCATCGACTCTGTTGTTTATGAAACAATAATCAAAATTTGAATCGGTAATTAATAATTAATAATAATTAATAAATTATTATTAATTTGTATTTATTAATGTTACCTTGAGAAAGAGGGACGGTGGGTGATGATTATGTGGGGCGGCAGAGGATGATGGATGATAGTTGGGCGGTGGTTTCTATGATGGATACGATACGGTGTCGTTTTGAGGATAGATTTTTTGATTTGTTGTTAGTTGTTTTTTGCTTGTTTGTGGTTTTTGTTATCTGGATTTTGGTTATTGCAGAGAGAGAGAGAGAGAGAGGTTGTTGAGAATTGAAATTGAGGGAAATGAAATGCGTTTGGGGAGGAAAGTTAGAGAGAGAGAGAGAGAGAAAATGTTTGTTTTGTTGCTTTTCACGTGAGTGAGAGAGAGAGACGTAGCCATGAAGCCAAGTATTTGTACTTTATGCAAAAGAATATTTAAATCATTAATTAAATCAAAAATTAAAATAAAGTTATTTTATTTTGTATTTTAATTAATCCATTTGAATGTAATTAATATGCATTGAAGATATTCAATTATTTTAAGGATACATTTATGAATTGCTATGTTAATTAATAAATATGATAGTATTGTCGCATGAACTTAGCTCAGTTGACAAGGACAATGCATAATATATACAAGGTTTAGAGTTCAATCTCTAGACACCACCAAAAAAAATATGATGGTATTCTACCAAAAAAAAGTATTTGTCAAAAAAAATATATGATAATAAGTAAAGCCACGTTGAAAAATTGTTCAAATTAAGATTTGAACTCAAAATTGTTGGACCCATTCGTTTTTATTTGGAACCCATTAATCACATGAAAGGAATGCTTGACTAATTGTCACAAGTTATGTTCTCCAACGATAAATTTAAAAAAAAAATCCACAAATCTTAACTCAACTGACAAAAATGTTGAAATTGTTAGGTCGGATGCTATGACCGGGGTTCGAACACGGTACCTCCACTTATGTGTGAGTTTATAATGACTTTGTCATTCGTCTATCTACCAAAAAAAAAATGTAAGAGGTAAACCATTTATATGCATATTAACAAACTCCTGGGGTTGTTAATTTTTGTAAATTTGTGGAAAGATTATATGATAATACCTTTTTCGATCTTATTTATAAAAAACAATTGATTTTTAAACATTAAATAATTGATGTATTTGATATATATTATAGATCGGATACCTTAATGAATCTAAAATATCAATTATTTTTTTATAAATAAGACTGAAGGTAATAAACAGTAAACATAGAATATGGCATACAATGAGTGTTATGTCCAGCTGAAAGAGCTATATTTCGACAATATGGAGAGTCGGGGTTTTAATTCTGGTTGCAAAAAATGTTCACATTTAATATTTAACAATCCTTCAAATATGAGTAACACTGGTGAAATACCAGAAAATATGGCCATTCTATCCTGGAAGATATGTTTTTTTGGGTGATAGGCTTGAGGATGCACCCAACTTTTTGGGTGTCCCAGTCATGTTTGGATCGTGTGGTGGGATTGGGAGAGAGTGGGGTTAATCACTCGAATCTTCTACTTTGTTTTGCTTGACTTTTGATGATCACACACACCTAATGGGATTAGGATACCCCTTATTTTTTCGAAAAACCCAAAAGAGGTCCACTAGGTAGGCTTTTCCTTTGTCTTGGACAACAATAGGACTACAGGGCCATAGCCATATGATCTTGTTTTCTGGATGGTTCTCCCTTTAAGAAATTCTAAATACAATTTAGTAGAATGTTAACAGGTGTTCTAAGGCATTGGGTAACACAAATTGATTTTGACATATATGATTTTTCGAGTAGAATTATAGCTTTTGAATTGATTTTAAATAAATTGATTTTGTACACAAAAGACCATTATTGATATATATTCATTTGTATGTGACAGACCATTGCTTCCATTACCTTATTCATCGATGATGGGAAAGTCACAAAGATCGTGTGTTGAATCTTTGGCAGCCAAAACCAAGAGATTGTGGATCCAGCATTGGCAAGATTGTTCCATGTTTGATTTTTGTTTGTGGCAGCTAGAGGTTCAGAAGGATTATCTTCAATTTCATGTTTCAAAAGGATTTCTACTTACAAGTGAGTTGAATGTAAAATGTTTATGTTTGAATATATTTACATGAAAGTGAGATGAACAATAAATTTAAACGTAAAAATTACATAATCCATCACCGCAAAATCAAACATACACTAACGCTAGTATAAATAGCATCGGAAAAAGAAATGTAGTAAGATAGTAGTAGTAAGTTATTTTATCAATTAAGTATTATTTTTTGAATATGTAAATCTTTACTAATGGTTAGGAAAACCAGAACACAAGGTGTACCAAACTTGCCCAGCTAGAAGAAAAAACCTGATACAAAAGCACCAGAATCAGTAACCTGTATCAGTTACTACAATACACCATGAATTATTCTTCAAACTTCTCAATACAAAACATACACCAGACCGAAGTATCTTGATTGAAACTCATACAATCACATAAGACAATTCCTGCCATGATAAATAGTGATTTGGAGATAAGCTTCAATTAGCTAACTCCCCTGCAGAGACTGAAAGAAATACAACCACCTTTGCTACTTATCCTCCAAAACTGGTTTAGCAAGTCATTGACAAAGTTGAAAGCTTGCTTTGGATTCCTAACAATAGGAGAAGGGTGGTCAATGTACTTAACTGCCCCCTCAACTTGCTTGAACACCAAGAATGGCAGAGATGGAGGCTCTAATTTGAGCACAAACATTGCATAAAACAAGACCTCCGACTTTGAGAAATTAATAGATCGATCGATCACTTGCATGTTCAAAAGCAACTAGAACTCTCTACGCCGCTGCAGCTTCAAGAAAATTAGCACCAAGACAAATCAAAGAATCGTCCACGAAGAAAATATGAGATTATGATAGGCGCACCTCTACATCAGAGTTCACTTGACCCAATTGATTGGCAAAACCAAGCTTAAATATAACTGTTTCAAGATAATCACTACAGACCATTTGTTGTAGTGAACTATGTCAGTAGCAATGAAAGCATTATCCACAATTGATCTACCACTGACAAAAGATTATTGCTCCTCAAAAACACAATAGCCAATAATCATGCCAAGTTTTGCACAAAATCTTCCATGAAATACCCTTATGATTTCACAAAATCTTAGCCAATATCATGCCAAGTTTTGCACAATATCCTAACAAGAATCTATCCTAACGTTTTATTAAGATTAAATTGGAAAATGAAAGTGCCAGTGTCAGTGTGTGTCAATTGTCAATTGATTATGCATATTAGCAAAACCATTATCCTATTCTTTTTACTCTTCTGATTGTTTAACTATAATCTGTAACTTTCTAGTAATATACTTATAAATCAAATCTATAAAATCAAACAAAATATATAAAATAAAACAGTAAAAATAAATCAACACTAAAATTACCCAAACATTACTCTTTCATTGAATTCAAATTTCAAATTCAGCTAAAAACTGAATATACATCAATCTAATTCACCATTAAACATTACGAAATAAACTAACATTCAAAATACACATAATTCATAACCATAACCCTAAATCAACTTCTTCATCATCTTCTTCAACCTCCGAAACCATACAAAGTCCTTCCTTGTCTCTTCAACGCATAAACAACATCCATAGCAGTAACCGTCTTCCTCCTCGCATGTTCAGTATACGTAACAGCATCTCTTATCACATTCTCCAAGAAAATCTTCAACACACCGCGAGTTTCTTCATAAATCAACCCGCTGATTCTCTTCACACCTCCTCTTCTCGCTAATCGCCGAATCGCTGGCTTTGTGATTCCTTGGATGTTGTCACGAAGCACTTTGCGATGTCTCTTTGCACCTCCCTTTCCTAATCCCTTACCTCCCTTTCCACGACCTGACATTTTCAATCGAGACTTTTGAAAAACTTTGAATTTGGGATTTAGGGTTTTGAAATTGAGATTTGTGATGAAAATGGTGAATGTGATTGTGTTATTTATATGTGTGTATTGGAGATTGAGGAAGAATAGGTTTGAGAATTGGATTTGATTTGAGCCGTTGGATTTGGAGTAATCGATGGTTTAGATTGTGATCCGTGTGAAGCTAAGTGAGAGATTTTGGACCGTTGATAAATATGTATGAACGGTTGGATTTTGATTTGTAGTGGATTTGCGGATCGCACTTCCTTTGCTCAAACAGTCAAACTTTGAGTTCGGATACGTCTATTTTGGTCAAAAGTGTTTTTGCCAAAAGCTGGAGTTTTGGTTGATTTATGCTTTTTTTTTTTTTGGTTGCAAAGGAAAAGGAAAAAAACTAAGGCCTCACAAACCGAATACCATTAACATCAGCAATTAAAAGGGGGTTTAAATCTGTAGGGGGTTTCTACAAACTGTAAAGTCGACATTATTTTTAGCACCCGTCTTCGCAAACTACTCTGCACAAGAATTATCTTCGGAATAGATGTGAGATACATGCACCTGCCAATTACGTTGCAGTAGCTTACGGTAATGAGATTGGTTGATATATGCTTACCAATAAATAAAAAATTGGAAGTTTTATTTTTATAAGATATTTTTTTATTTTGTTTCAAAGATGCTTTTTTTTTTTTAAAGATGCTTAAATGAATTGTTTTTTGTAATTACTTTTATCATTCACGGTTATAATAACTAAATTTATTTATCAAAATGTCGGCAAAATAAAAATTAACTTTTTTAAATTAAATCTTTTAAATACACTTCAATTTACAAACGTACTATAAAACCCTTTAAAAAAAAGCTCCCTTATTAAAAAAAAAAAAAAAAAAATTTAGAAGAAAAAGGGTTGATGCATACGACAACATCAACTCAAATACATTAAGGGTTCATTTGGATTGGCTTCTTTCAGAGCTTATGTAAGGCACCTTATGCAAATAAAGAAGCATTAATGTGTTATTTATAAATTTGTTAAGGTAGTTTATGAAAAAACAACTTATGAATATACAATTTTTGTTAGTAAGATCTTATGAATTAACATAAAAACTTATTTTTTTGCATAAGTTCTTTTTTATAAGCTCAAAATAAGCTCAATCCAAACAGGCCTTAAAGATAAAAGAAACGGTACAAAAAAAAGTAGACTAAGACAAAACTTTATTAACAAAAGAAAATCTAAAGTAAATAAAAATTATCAAAACACCATAAAGAATATATTGAAAGAATGGTTTAACATATTCATTCCCTTCATCGGAAAGTTGTGTTGGGATAGAATTTCAATAATTATTTCTCGTATATTTTCTCTTAATTGATTGCATACTTTTTATGCTTTAGATATAACTCCACCATTTTCTCAGTGTACGTCTCCTGCTAAAGTTAACGACGAAAGATCCATAAAAACAACTGACTTTTGATGCATCGATGGAAAAATAGTCGATTGTTTCTATGACATAAGCTCGGAAAGTTATACATGAAATATATCACTTTTGAGCACTTATCAAGAGGAACCCTACCTTCTCTAATCCATTCGACACATGCAATTTCTTTTCCGTCGATACGTCCCGCAATTTGTACTTGAACTCCTTTTGTACATGTCTGTTCAGCTAATTCAATAGCTTTTTTGATTGCTTTCCTAAATGAAATTCTATTCTTTAATTGTCCAGCTATAAATTCTGCAAGAATATTAGGGTCGCTATAAGTATTTGGAATTCTTGTAATTGTAATGTTAATTTTCCGGGTCACACAATTAAGGTTTTTTTGCACATTAGTCTGTAATTCTTCGATTCTTCAAGGCTTACCTTCCATTAATAACGTTGGAAGTCCCATATAGATTATGACTTGAATCAGATTGATTCGTTTTTTAATCTTTATTCGTCCAATTCCCTCGACACCGGAGGTTTTTTGTATATAATTCTTGATACAATCTCGTATTATTTTATCTTCTTTTAGATTCTCGGAATAATTTTTTGGTTGTGCAAACCAAATAGAATCATGATTTGGAGTTGTACCAAGTCTGAAACCAAACGGATGTATTTTTTGTCCCATAATTCCTCACTACTCTATATAAAATAAATATATTATATATCTTTATGACTCATTGACTTAGTTCGTTGTAATATATATTGTACTCCCTCCGTTCCTTTTTAAGTGTCACTTTTGGAGAAAATTTTTGTTCCTATTTAACTGTCACTTTAAAAGTTCAATGCAACATTAAATGTTGTTTTACCAATATTATCCTTAGTTATTTATTGCGGAGAGAGAAATATATGAAATGAGATATTAAATGAATAAGGTCATTATAGTAAAAGTATAACTTATTGCATCAAAAGTAATATCAATTGTTGATTGTCTTGGTTTGTGTAAAATGTCAAAATGTGACAATTAAAAAAGAACGGAGTTAGTAACTAGCATTTTCTCCTGCAGAATAAAGCAATTCAAAAAAATAAAATAATAGAATAATATGCTCAACTCCATAGAGCATAATTTCTATTATCATAACCCTTTAAATTTAATAAATATTATGAATTACGATTCACGCTTTGTCTTGTGAATAGACACAAATATTTTTTGACCAGAGGCTTATACTTCTATGTATTGGTTCTTCTTTCTCCTAAGGTTATATTTTCACGAAAAAATGAAATGAGTTTATTAATTAATATTTATTTATTAATGACTATTAGTATACTAAATTTACCTTAAAATTAATGTTAACGACGCCATCTATTATCATTTTTCGCATACCCCTGGAAGTTTAGAGTAGGTGAAAATTCTCCCAACTTATGGCCTACCATACGATCTGTTATATAAATAGGTAAATGCTCTTTTCCATTATGGATAACAATGGTATGCCCAATCATTGTAGGTATAATGGTAGATGTTATGGACCAAGTTATATATTATTATTTCTTTTTCTCCTTTTGTGTTAAGCTCATTTATTTTTTTAATAAATGATTTGCTACAAAAGGATTTTTTTTCGTGAACGTGTCATAGTTAATTATTCCTCTTATAATTTCTAAAAAAAGTGAATTTTTTCTCTTATATTTTAAAAAATAAAATCATATAATCTCTAAAAAAAACAAAATCAAATCATATAATGTCATAGTAAATCACTCTTTTCTTTTGTAAAGACGAAGAAACAAATTCTATTTCCTCTACTCTACACTATTTACTACGGCGACGAAGAATCAAATTATCACTATATTTATTCTTTTTTCTACTTCTTCTTCCAAGTGCAGGATAATCCCAAGGAGTTGAGGGTTTTTTTTTTTTTTTTATCAATCGGGGCCCTCCCTTCACCACCACCATGTGGATGGTCTACAGGGTTCATAACTACTCCTCTTACCAGGACGCTTACCTAACCAACGAACCTATACATAACATATGCTTGGGGTCAGAGTTTTTCTTTATACCGTTATGTCTAAAGAAATCAATAGGGTGGTGTTTTTTTTTTCTTCATAAAGCCGTGTGGTCTATTTGATGCACGTTTATAGGAGCAAAATTAACTGATATCATTAATAAGAAATTGTTCAATGCAAGTAGGAGAAAACTCAAAAACATGGTGATTGGTAAAATTCACCTCGAAGTTGGAACGTATAGCTAACTGATCAATAATACAAGAAACAATAACATGGAATGTGGTCTATTTGATGCATGTTAATTTATGTGTTATGTATTTGCATTGGTTTGTGTAGAAGCATAATGTTGGTCTATTTTTTGTCAATCAAAATTTCACATGAAAGACACATTTTCAATAAATATAGGCTTGTAAAGAAAAGAGTACCTCTAATGTATATTCCATCTATTTTTTCAAATAAAAATTGTAATATTAAAATATGGTCCGAACCAGTCCAACGGGATGCATAGCCCACTACTATTGCCTCAATTTTGGTGGCTCATTTATGAAACGGACCGATCAACCCTAACTCATTTATTCGTGTTAGACAACTAGGTCGAGGCGCGCTCGGACCGGTCAGCCCATTTGAGCTCACATAAGAGTCGCAACCGAATCCTCCAAAAACAAAAAGAAAAACAAATAAAGCAAATTGAAATAAGACCAAAAAAAAAAAAGCAAATTGAAATGATCACACTTCCACTCTGAACCCTACTTCTCACGTAACCCTAGTATCTGCTAACAAGCTTATTACACCAACGCCAAGGCAAAAACCAATAAGGGTTTATGCTTCTTCGAAATCATTCAATTCAATGGGTTCTCGTCCACATAAACGTGCGAAACACGAAGACATACCAATCAGAACTCACTACAACCCACTTCCGATGACAGCCCGTGCACATTATGAAGATCTGATGGAGGAAGCAAGAACTTGTATTACTCACGGCAACTATAAGGACTTGATACATACCGTGCTTCCCAAACTCCGCAAACTTTGTGTACATTTTGTAGTATACAATCGATCCATTAATGAATTCCTAAATGATGCTGCTATTCCTGGAGATGAGTACCAAGGTTAGTTAGTATATTAATTCAAACTAAAAATGAGTTTTGCTGCATTAGACCGTAACTATATTCTAAATATTTATATTTTTTCAAGATGAAATTCTAAATATTTATATTATTTTCCCTCAAAGGAAATATTTATATTATTTCTCCTGTTCCCTGTAGACATGTGTATAAGGGGGATGGGAACAAGCCAGGCCGCAAGAGTTTATGGCCCGGCCTATTAAAGTCCAGCTTGGCCTAGCTCGTTTATTAAATAGGTTAGGTTTAAGTTTTTTAGGTTTAAGCTTTTTAAAAAGCTCATTAATATTACTAGGTCAGGCTAAGGCTTATATAAAAGCCTACGGCCTATTAGGGCGGCCCATATATGTGTAATTATATATACTACATTATATAATATATGTGTGTACCTCTACAAATTTTTATTTGATATACATGCAATATATATGCTAATAAAGTGGGGGAAAAATGGACGTACATGCTTTACAAAATTTTATTTATCTATTAGTCTTTTAAAAAATATATGTTTATTAGCCTTTTTATAAATAAGTCAAATTAGGCTTTTAGTCAGGCTAATAGGTACCTTTTAAAAAGGTCAGACCAGACTTAAAATAAAGCCTTTGACAGGCTAAGAGGTGAGGCTTAGACTTTAATTTTTTCAACTAGGCCTGACCTATTTAAGCAAAGCCCAGCTCGGTCCGGCCTATTCCCACCCCTACATGTGTAGTTTTTTATTCAGATATTGTTATTCCTATGAACTTTTGTAGATTTTAGTCGGATATTGTTATGTTGCAATTGTAAGTTAAAAGTCTCACATTGATTTTAAATCGGAGGTTGTACACTTTATAATTAAGTGAGATGACTAATAAACTCAATGTTTTGAATTGAGCAATTGCTCACATTTCTAAGATTTTTGGTGTCCAACTCATTTGTGTGGTTGTTTTTAGCTCAATGTTGATTATCACTCCCCTTGTGATCTTACAAATATTTTGCCTCTTTCAAAGAGCCTTGCATTGGTTTTTGTAGATGATATTAATTTGTGTATAAAATTTTTATCGTAGATGTTTCAACACACATCAATTTGCAATCAATCCTAACTAGGAGGTTACTGCAAGAAAAAGTCCAGTGTTCAATTTGTCTATCTACTCCTTCTCATGGAGTAATCACAGGATGTACTCATGTTTTTTGCCAGAAGTGCATCAGAAAATGGTTCACCAGAGGTAAAACGTCGCTTGATCTCGTCATGGACCCTACTGCCAAAGACCCTACAAACTGTCCTTATTGTAGAGAGTTACTCACATTAAATGACATGTTCTCTGAAACAAAACCAACTACTAAGCTGGAAATTCTGATGCAACTTCTGAGAGAAGACACCTCTAATTCGAAGTCGGTAATATTTACGCGTTATAATATTACTGTGGTCTTTTTTCTTTTGCATTTGCGACTTGCTGGTTTCAAAACTGTCCTATACTACCAATACAATGCCTTATAGTAAAAATCATATCAAGGAATTTGAAAACATTGATGGACCAGTAGTCTTGCTTGTAGACTTTGAAACTTCCCGCAGACATCGAGTTACCGTAAATGCTGCATGCAGAGTCTTCCTATTGGATGCATGTAGGAAATCTATCGAGGAAGAGTTAGTGGCTCGTGTAACACAACCACTGTGTGTTTTGAGATTGATATCGCAAAATACTATTGAAGATAAAATACTCTCGTTGAAGGAGACATTTGCTCAAACCGACACTTTTGATTTCAACGGCAAGGAGATCCTAAGATACATTTTGCAAGAAGATTCTATGTGATGATGTTTTATAGCCAACAGTTAATAACAGGTAGATGAATATTTATTTTGTTTGTGATTTATGCATTACTTGAGATATCTACTTTTAACATGAATGTAGTTAATTTATTTGAAAAATACAAGGAAATTAAAGAGAATGAAAGTAATCCGTGTTTGGCTGCAGATGTTGGAACTGCAGGCGAATTGCTTGAAATTCCTGACAAGGTTTTGGTATTTATACTAAATGGGGAATGACATTTTGTGTGATCACTTATTTATAGTGAAAATGTTACAAAGTGTTAACTTCTCTTTTCTTTCTGGTCTGTTTGCTGAAAACTCATGTGGATATTTTTCCAATTTTACTCCAGATTTTGGCTCTAAGCTTCGCGCGGTATAATACTAAATCAAGCTATTTTTTCCCAGATTATTGCAGAACAAGATTTTGCATCCTGACATCGTTAACATTTATTGAAAGTAGAATGCTGATCTCATGATTTTAATTTACTATAAGAATGTTATGTGGTTATACAAGCACCGTGTTACCAAGCTTTGAGGATCTTTTTCATTTTTGGAGTTGTTTATTATTAACATATATGATATATCTATCAATAATTAACTTACTTTTTGACATAGTCTTTCATATTATACTTTTAATCTTAAGCTGCCAATTACTAGCTCTACAAAATCTAAGTTGCCAATTACTAACAACTACTTTTAACTCAGTCTTTCAGATATTGAAAATAGTTTTTTTGGATTAAAATGTAATGGGTAAATAATACTATAGTTTGTGACTCTCGCAACCTGATAGTACAATACCTCCTAACTACAAAGTTGAGCAGGAAAATGAAGCAAAATTTCATCAATTAGAGTTGTCACTATATTGTATTGGCATCTTATATCATCAAATCTGATGAAAACTTCATCTAAAGTGGACTTAGATTGTGAATATTCTGAGGCTAGCTAATACCGAAATATTAGCATTACAGTTGGAGAGAAAAGAAATTATACAAAATGAATTATTGGTATCTTTGCACGGCAAAGCTAATTTGTTTCTCTAGCTAATTTCTATCAGCAATTCAAATTTCAAACCATTTATTTCTTCCAAGCTCATTGTATTCTTATTTCTTTGAAGTTGATTTAAGTGGCATGCCATGGCTCATTGTAATTCTGCACCCACCTCTTTAATGTTCAGTATCGAAAATGCCTTAATGCAGTATTTCTTTCCTCTTATTTCTGCTCCTTTGTTGTTTTGCACGTCGAAATTGCAAATCGACGTGAGAAATATCAACGCAGTGCAATACTAAACATGCATTTATAGGTGTACCCCTGCCAAAACCATCTTCCTACCATTTCGACCTACTTAAATTATAGCGCAAAATTATTATAAGATTGTAAATTGAACATGATAAAAATAATGTTATCCATATTGCAAAGGATGAATACTTCACCATCAAATTAATCTTCATAATTGAATAAAACTATATATGAATCTTTTTCACATTTAAACAGGAAGTGAAGGCTTTTGGATGAACCTTATTTGAGAGGACTACTTACATCTCATCATCCTAAAATATATATTCTCAGAGCATCATTATACATCACAATTAAGAAATAACTCAACATCATAATGTTAAAAAACTTGCAACTCTTACTAAGAAGGAAGGTGCCTTCTGAGTTGCTATTTTCCTACTAACTTGTCTTCACTTGATAATAGTAGTCACATTTTCTTATTGAGATTTTCGTTTGTTACAATTGGTGAATGTGGTTCTATTTAGTTTTCCTATTTGCAATCTTTTGAGGCATGAGTTAGACTGGTTGAAACAAAGAGATACCTTTTGAACATGTCTTTCAGATTATATGATTATAGTCAAATAAAGATCAGATATGATCCAGAATAAAAACCATAAAAGTACAGTTTTTTATAAAAATTCATATCCAGTAGCTAAACATGAAATTATAAAGACTTCCAAAATGTAGTTTTACAGCAATTTTAAAATTGGAATGGTGCTATAACTTAAGTAGAAATTATTATCAAGCAAAGCATCCAAAATCTCTGCAAGAATCAATGAAACAGGATAATGCAACAACATCATTTCATAAGTTTGTTTGTCATATATAATAAATTTCAGCAATTGTGTCTATCACACATAATGGATCTCAGTTTCAAATAAATTAACTAAACTCAACATAAAAGTAACTAACTCAAGAATGCATAAATCAGAAATAAAATGAAAGATTCATATTGTTATGCTATGTTTCACACGGTTGGAACCAGTCCGACTGGCCGGTCCGGTCCGAGTTTTAAAACTATGTCCAAAACTATGAAAGCGCTCAAATCATATGGAACCACAATCACCGTACCTGGTTATAATACATCATCACATAGAATCTTCTTGCAATAAATATCCTAGGATCTCCTTTTAATTAAAATTAAAAGTGCCAGTTTCAACAAATGTCTCCTCCAATGAGAATATTTTATCTTCAATTGTGTTTTGAGATATCAACCTCGAAACAGACACCGACTGTGTCACATGAGCCACCAACTCTTTCTCAATATATTTTCGACAAGCATCCAACAGGAAGACTCTGCATTCAGCATTCACGACAATTTTCTTTCAGCGCGCAGTCTCAAAGTCGACAAACAAGACTGTTGGTCCAACATTGCTTTCAAATTACTTGAGAATAACTTTATAGCAAATCATTGTTTTGGTGGTATAGATCACAAGACAATTGAAACAAGGAAGTCGCAAATACAAAATTAAATAGTATAGTGCATCATCGTAGCGTGAAAATACGACAGATTTTGACTTGGTAGAGGTGTCTTCGCTCAGAAGCTGCATCGAAATTTCCAACTTATTAGTTGGCCTTTCAGAGAACATGCCATCACTTGTAAGTAAACCTTTACAATTAGGACATGTGATAGATTTTTTTTTGCATGATCAAACCATTTTTTGATGCAATTCCAGCAGAAAACGTGAGTACATCTTGTGATTAGTGTAGAAGAAGGAGTAGATAGACAAATTGAACATTCAACTTGTTCTTCAACTACCCTCCTATTTAGGATCGTCCTCAAATTGAGGTTTGTCAAAACATCTATATACAAATACACAAATTATCATCCACAAAAACCAATGCACATCTCTTGAAAATAGGCAAATATCTGATTACAACACTGAAAAGTCTCTAGACAAGAGGCAGAATAATATTAATACTTGGAACAAGTTACAATCTAATGCAAATAAACTAGTCTCTGAAAAAGAGGCACACTAATATAGAGTAAATAACCGATTCTTCCCCTGAAATTGAAGGGGTCGGACATTTACGTCCTGAATTTTGTGAATAGGCATACATGACTTTGCTTTTGAATTATATCAAGCAACTTTGTTCGTCCACTAACTTTTATATAATTTACTGTCAAATTGGTCTCTGAATTATATCTCTGCTAACAAAATAAATCTAGACTAGTAAAACTGAATAGCTAACAGAAAATAACTAAATAAACGACGTATAATTAAATAATTATCCAAGAAATTAAATAGGAGTTCATCTTAGAACTTTAACCTATAACTACTTAGTTACACATGGTAACTAAAGACAAGATACAAAAAGATAAAAACATACCCTAGAAAAGATAGGAGAAGATAGAACTCCTCCTAGTCTCCTAGAATCGCCTTCCTCTTGAACTGCTCCAGTTCTGAACGAGAAATTATGAATGAGGAAGGCGGTATTTACAGGGAAAGTTTCCACCTAACTTAGGGTAAAAGTATGGGTTTTCCAGGGGCGAAAAAGTCACAAAAAGTGACTTTTTCGCAAGTCACAATGCGCCTGACACTTTTGGCATGCGCCTGGGCGCGCTACGCTTAGCCAGCCATGCGCTCCCAGGCGCTTTTCTGAAGCTCCCAGGCGCTTCAGTGTAAATTCAGTGCTGAAATGCCTGTCTTCTTCGCTCGTTTTTGTGTTTTCTTCAATGTAAGATGTCTTGGAACTTGAGAACATAATTCCTCCCTATGTAACGTCTTCTGAGGCCTATTGAATCTTCAATCTTTGTCTTGCCAAGGACCACATTAATCTTCGGATGTCTTGCTTTGCCAATTTGCATGATTTCTTCGTGAATTACATCAAGAACACCCTAAAATTTCTATGTTTCGGGAAAACTCTGATTACATACTCAAATATAGAAAACATCACAAATGTCCCAAAATCATAGGCAATTACTCTAATACTCCTTTGTTTTGCTAGTAAAACCTACTGAAAAAGGTTGAAAAACATGCTAAGAATAACGTAAGATGACCTGTCATCACCTGCACAGTTCAAATGGCTATTCACAATGGTCAGATTGAGCTTCTTGCTTTTGTGCGGGATAATATTACAATAGCCACACATGTTTCTAAGTTAACAGTCTCTCGCTTTCCTTTGCCAGATAGATTTGTTTGGTCGCATTCATCTGATCGTTTGTTGTCTGCCAAAGATGCTTTCCGCTTTTTGCATCCTCCTCCGCTTCCTCTTGATTGGGCAGCGACCATTTGGAAGTCATGCATTCGTCCTTCGCACTCCTTCATTTTTTGTCAGTTTATGCACAATAAATTGTCAACGGATGGGAATTTGCGGCGTCGAGGATCTCTCATTGTTTCAGTTTGCTCTCTTTCTAGGTCGCAGGCTGAAAGTTCTAATCACTTGTTTTTTGAGTGCCCCTGTGCGGCTCACCTTTGGGACTAGGTTGGTGCTAAGTTGCAGCGACCTATCAATGTTGTTTTTGCATCTTTTCTTCTTTCTTGTGCTATGTTGGTGACTCACCTTTTTTATGGTTAGGTATAGCCCCCCCCGTTTGACAGTTTTTCCTCTTTTGTAATAATATTATTTTATGGGGTCGACGACATAGGATGTAAATCGCGTGGGGGTGACAACCTATTTGGGTTGTCTACGCGTTTCCTTGATGTTTGTCTCCCTTGATTCAGCAAAAAAAAAGTATGTTATGGCTTGGTGCCTCATCCTATTTTACCTCCTCTTGCTCTATCTTAGGTCATGGGTTATGCATAAGCTCAGGCTCAGGCTTATACATATGCGTTGATTGTGGCAGATCAGTGGGTTTTCCTCTATTGGCTCTAGGCTTCATATGGTGCTCTTGTTTAACAAAGGCATCCATCGACACCCTGTTATCCCTAACACGATCGTTGCGTCAGTCCATATTTGAAGCAATGGAAAATATCATATATAAAATAGCAAATGTGGATCTCTTAACACATTTCGGATTTTAGAATCCGAAATATTGAATAACACATTCCAGATTCTAAAACCCGAACGATACCAGCCAAACAGAAAGGAAAAAATGCAATTTAAATGTCAAGAATTTGAGCAAATTTGCACCAACCTCTTGTGTAGTAGTTGGAAACATTAAAAATCCGATGAAAAGTTATAAAACGTTAAACACATCTACTAATATTAAAAAGAAAATCATTAAACGAATGATAGAAAAATATTTTAAATTGTGACATTTTTTTAATAAATAGAATCCAAATTTTTTGTTTGATTTTTTTTAGGGAAATACCATTTTCAACAAATGGTTTTCGTTGTTTTTGCTTTCGTGCTGAATATCACTACTCTTTTTTTTATTTATAATAAAAACTGGAGAGAATAGTTTCTTTAAAAAAAAAAAAAAAAAAGTCTAGACCTAGTAGTCACTTGCACAAGTCGCAACTGAAACCTAACAGAAAGAGAGAAAAAAGGAAAACAAAACAGAAGGCAAGTGAAATTACAACACTTCCACTCTGAACCCTAACCCTATTATCTGCTAATAAGCTTATACCTACGCCCAAGCAAAAACCAATAACGGTTTTTGTTTGAAATCATTCAATTCAATGGGTTCTTGTCCACATAAACGTGCGAAACAGGAAGACATATCGATCAGGACTCACTACCCACTTCCGATGACAGCCCGTGCACATTACGAAGATCTGATAGAGGAAGCAAGAACTTGATTTACTCATGACAACTATAAGGACTTGATACATATGGTGCTGCCCAAACTCCGCAAACTTTGTGTACATTTTGTAGTATACAATCGATCCATAGATGAATTTTCAAGCGATGCTTTTCCGAGAGAAATCGAGTACCAAGGTTAGTTAATATATTCAAACCAAAAATGAGTAATTTGCTGCATTAGACAGTAACTATATATATTCTAAATATTTATATTATTTCTCCTGTTTCCTAGAGACTTGTGTAGTTTTTCATTCAGATATTGTTATTCCTAGAGACTAGTTTTTTATTCAGATATTGTTATCTAACAAATGTAAGTTAGAAGTTGATTTTTGATTGGAGTTTGAGCACTTTATAAATGAGATGACAAATAAACTCAACGACAGTGCTAGCAAGTGTAAATGTGGATGAAAAAGCGTCCGCTTGAGGGGAGCATATTGAATGTAATTGACTCACACTTGAGGCATACATTGTTGTGCAGCAAGTTTGAGCTAGAAGTCTCGCATTGATTAGAAAAGTTGAGGTTGAACAATTTATCTTAGAAAAGTTGTGCTTGAACATTTTATAATTGATGACATATACACCCAATGCCTTAATGTTTTGAAGCTTGCTCTTTCACCCCCCCCACAATTGCTCGCGTAAAGATCCCCCAACTCATTTGTATGGTTGTTTAGTTCAATGTTGATGATACCCCAACTCCCCTTATGATCTTACAAAGCATTGGTTTTTGTAGATGATATTAATTTGTATATAATTTTTATCGTAGATGTTTCAACAAACATTAATTTGCAATCAATCCTAACTAGGAAGGTACTGCAAGAAAAAGTTCAGTGTTCAATTTGTCTATCTACTCCTTCTCATGCAGTAATCACAGGATGTACTCACGTTTTCTGCCAGAAGTGCATCAGAAAATGGTTCACCAGCGGAAAAAAGTCCAAAGACCCTACAACCTGTCCTTATTGTAGAGGTTTACTCGCATTAAATGACATGTTCTCTGAAACAAAACCAACCACTAAGTTGGAAATTCTGATGCAACTTCTGAGAGAAGACACCTCTACTAAGTCGAAGTCGGTCATATTTACACGTTATACTTGTATTGTGATCTTTTTTCTTTTGCATTTGCGACTTGCTGGTTTCAAAACTCTGTCCTGTACTACCAATACACTGCCTTACTGTGAAAATACTATCAAGGAATTTGAAAACATTGATGGACCAGTAGTCTTGCTTGTAGACTTTCAAAGTTCCCGCAGACATCGATTTACCATAAATGCTGCATGTAGAGTCTTCCTATTGGATGCATGTCGGAAATCTATCAAGGAAGAGTTAGTAGCTTGTGTAACACAACCACTGTGTGTTTTGAGATTGATATCTCAAAATACTATTGAAGATAAAATACTATCGTTGAAGGAGTCGTTTTCTCAAACCGAAACTTTTGATTTCTATGACAAGGAGATCCTGAGATACATATTGCAAGAAGATTCTACGTGATGATGTTTTATAACCAACAGAGAATAACAGGTAGATGAATATTTATTTTCTTTGTGATTTACGCATTATTTGACTAATTACCTTGAATACTTCTGATTGCACCGCACCTCCTAGCTAGAGTGGAGCAGGAAAATGATACAAAATTTCATCAATGAGAGTTGTTACTATATTGTCTTGGCAGCTTATACCAATTTGATTTAAACATCAATGAATGTTGACATAGACTATGAATATTTTGAGGCTAACACTTAAAATCTCAAATATTTTCATTACAGGTGAAAAGAAAAGAAATTATACAAAATGAATTATTGGTATGCTTCACACGGCAAAGCTAATACATTTGTATTGCTAATTCATATCTGCAATTCAAACCAATTTTTTCCAAACTCATTGTATTCTTATTTGTTTGAGGTTGATAATTGTGGTATGCCATAACTTGGTTATGGTAAGCATGTAATCTATTGTGCTGTTTTGCACACTCTTGTACTATTTCTCTTGACAATTCACCGAATGTTTTTATTTTTCTAGGTAATCCATGATAGGGGTAGTGACATTATTATCAGGGCAGTGAATGCGGCTGCGGCAGCTCGTGAATACCGTCTTCAAAGATGGAGTGCATATTTGGACAAGTGCAATATGGCTTGTATTCCCTAACCAAATATAATAGGTCAAGTTCATACTTGAGAGTTCATTTGTTTCATTTTTGTGTTGTGACTCTGAGAGATGTTTCATTTTTCAGTCTTTCATAAGTAGCATCCTAACATGGATATGCAGTACTGGAATTTTGTTTAATTTATATAATATTTCAAATTTTGTTAGAATTATTCATTCATCGCTTTCATTTTAATCTAATAGGTTATTGGTCCACGTGGGATCAACTACCATTTAGGAGTAATATCTACCGATGAGTTTGGGTCTGTTCTTGAAATATGTTACAATTATTCATGACTATATGCAAAAAAATGCAGCAACATACACCTGACAAAGCCATATCATATCGAACGCAAGTTTGGAGATGAATAATCTGAACTTCACATCCAAGCATTATGTGTGCAGCAATATAAAACACTAAATCATGGTAACCAAATGCTGACAACAACAAAATATTATGAATTGACAAACAAACAAGCAAAATTACATTTTCAATTTTGAATTATTACCATTATAATTTTAAAATATAAAGTTTGTGAATTCATAAAGTATGTTTGGAAATTCATAGTCATAGTGTCATTGTGAGATGGATTTGGATCAAAGCTTGGAGAATTATTGCGTTGCGTTAAAATTGCTAAGAGACTTAAGAATTTTCGATGGGATGCAAAACTAATACGCCTCAATTTAAGTATGGATCACGTTCTCGAGTATAGAGATAGAAGTTAGACTTAAAGGAAAATATTATTATTATTCTTTTTGAAATTTCAAACTGGCACACCAAATTTGGCACGGGGAGAATCTGAAACCTTGAAAGGAGCACATTCTAAGGTCGCAAGTCAGCACCATCAGACCAACCCAAGTGGATCTAAAAGAAAGGAAATTGATTATATTTTTCATTGATTTTAATCATGAAGCATTACAATGCTTATATAAGTTAGTGCGTACTCATAACAGATAACTATAAAAACTGCAGAATAGCAATGCTAAGTAGCTAACAATACAAATATGCCTAGAAGATCCTATCAATAAGATAAACTATAGCTAAGTCATCATTCTCTTACCCTCAAGATCCTGTCAAAAGGCTATGTAAAGAAGAGGCATTCCTAGCTGAAAAGCTTCTAAATGTAGACAAAAAAAAAAAAGACCAAATCAGCTAAAAAATTGAAAACTTGTGTAGAATCAGTAAGTCTGCTAAAATCCATATACTATGTTGTGAAATTAATTGCAATAAATAAGTTATTGCTTAAAAAAAAAATTAAAATATTATCTAGATGTTTCATTGTATATATCATCAATATTAAATTATCTTTGTTTTTTTTTGGTAGTGTTGCATTATCTTATTTAAGAGAGTAAAGATAGTTACATGGTTAATTACATTGCCTAATCTTGCAATGTTGGGGAAACAAGGTTGGAAGTTATGACTAACCCGAGTTATGTTTGATGTAGCATTTGGTCTTCCTAAACGTTGTTAGAGGAAGGCTACCAGTGGTAGATTGGGGATGGTAGGAGTCTGGTGAAATTCTTGGCTGCGGTGTGTTGAGGAGCCTTTTATAAAGACAGCTGAACCAAGTGAAGCTCAAGGTATTGCTGTGAGCCATATCATTGAGAACAATGATGGAGCGTGGAATGGACACTATCATTGCGGGTCCATTTTAATATAATCAAATTTTGAATAGATATTTTTCGTTATTTTTTATTCACAATTTCATTAACATATAGTTTTAAACCCTATTATAAAATATGAAACAACTCAAAATAAAATTAAAATATGTGGAAAATTACTAAAGCAATACTAAGAGATGTGTGGATAGCATTGTGTACCATTAAGATATCGATGTTGTATAAAATTGGCCAATTAGGTTCCAAAATAATACTTTTAGATAATTTGGAGCAAAGGAAAAATAAAAATTTGGAAAAATATTTATTAGAAAATAAAGTATCTCAGAGATTGAATTTTTCGAAGTTAATTTTTTACACCACATGACCTAAGGTCCTGAATACGCCACTGACCATATTTATGGTATAAATAGACTCCACCTAATATTCATATCACTCGTTCAAAACTTTAAAATTGACTCCACTTATCTCACAATATACTCCAAAACTATATTTTATATCATTATTTTACATTAAAAAGCTTTTGAAAAAAATTTAAAAGGATGAAGGCCCCCATTGCCAAGGTTGGAAACCTGGTAAATTAAAGCCACCACACTTTATGTTAAATATTTATGATTCTCTGACAATAAGGCAAAAGTTTGCAAAGATGCTCTAATGATCCTCTCCATTTATAAAAAAAATAAATACAGCATGTTATTTAGAAAAAGATACACATAAAAAAAAGATCGTGGATCTTTACCAAGCATAACTAGGCACATGCAAATACTTGGGGCTACCATCTATGATCAGAAGAAGCAAACAACATTTGGCTACATCAAGGATCAAATTTGGCAAAGAATAAATTCATGGAGTAATAAATTCTCATCGAAGGCGGGTCAAGAGGTAATGATAAAGTATGTTTTACAAGTCATATGTAATGAGTATTTTTCTTCTTTCGAAAACATTGATAGACGTTGTTTAAAAAAAATGATGAATGCATTCTGGTGGGGACATGTTGGAGCAACTAACAGGGGAATTCATTGGATGTCATGGGAGAAATTGTGAGTTCACAATTTCTTTAGTGGTACATGGTTCAAGGACCTCACCTTTTTCAATGTTGCGATGCTCAATAAACAAGTGTGGAAACTTCAGTCTAATGTGCATAGCCTAGCTTGGGTCACATATCTGTTAAGGATCATTATTTTCCAACTTTTGATTTCTTTGGGGCTAAAATAGGTACCAGACCGAGTTATGTTTCGCATAGCATACTTAGTGTAAAAGATGTGGTGTAAAGAGACGCAAGGTGCACTATTGGCACATGTAATAATATCCCTTTGATGGACCAACCTTGGTTAGCCTCCGGTGATAGTAATTAGGCCATACACACATGTAATGCACAATTTCTTTCTATTATGTGTTAGTGAACTAATAGATCAGATATCAAAATTGTGGAAAAAAACCTCTTGTTAATTATTTGTTTGATCTTCACACCGCCACTCAGATCTTAAATACACCTCTTTTCCCGCAAGTTACTAATGATAGTTTGGTATGACAATGTAAGAAAAACGATTGCTATTATGTTCGTAGTGCTTACAGAATCTGTTCATAAGTTATTCAAACATGAGAAGATCCGAATAATTCCATATGGAAACTCAAGGTACCGCCAAAAGTGAAAAACCTTGTGTGGAGAGTATGTCGTGATTGCTTTCCTACTCGTGTACGACTCAACAATAGAGATGTTGCATGTTCTTCAGAATGTGTTATGTGCATTGATACTGACGAGGATTATTTACATGCTATTTTTACTTGTTCTCAAGCGTCGCAAGTTTGGCAAGCTGCGAACCTAAGGAATATTGCAGATAATGTCGTAAATGAGTTTGATAATAAGACGTCAATTGTATTGTATTTACTAGATCAACTTCAACCGTCATAGTGTTCTTTATTTACATAAGTCTCTTATAGTATTTGGAAGCGGCGTAACTTGCCACCAAGACCGAGTACTATTAACAGGGTTCAATGTCAGAGTCCCACGTAGACAAGAATATAATGTTGATGGTTCCTTCTTTACATCCCATAGTAAGGTTGGTATCATTATGCGTATTCGAGATGTATACAGGGGTTATATGCTTTCTAAAACAACATTGTTTACACCGTGGACCAATTAAACGTTAGCTCCAAATTATTATGGTCTTGTAGTGACATCTTTTTTTGGTGGTGGTCAGAGTTCGAACCCCGAACCTTGCATATTTTATGCATTGTCTATACCAACTGAGTTAAACTCACGTGGACGTCTTGTAGTGACATCTAATGAGATGCAATGTTTTCTTAAAAAAAAAAAAAAAAAAAGAGATGAGATGAATTTTTCCATGTAAAAAAAAAATTGTTGAAAAAAAACTACAACGCACGCACAATCCATTTGTAGTTAAATTAAAACGGCGTCGTCTGCGGTTAGTTTTTTCTTTCTCTCTCATCATCACTCTTTCCTTCCCGCTCCAGATTCATCGTTCTACCTCAATCCCAACCACAATTTTGGGGTTTAGGGTTTTTCTCCCCACACTGCTCTTCAATCCCAAATCCTCATTCTTCCAACACCATAGTTAGTTACAATGATGTACAATGACCCTCATAACCCTCAACACCAACAACACCAACAGCACCAGCAGCAACAGCAACAACAACAACAACAGTATCAGCAACACCAGCAGCAGCAGCAGCCTCCGCATTTTCACCATCAGCAGCAGCAGCAGCAGTCAGGTCCCGGTCCGGATTTCCACCGTGGACCTCCGCCGCCGATGCCTCAACAACCTCCGCCTATGATGCGCCAACCTTCCGCTTCTTCGACGAATCTCGGATCGGAGTTTCTTCCTGGTGGTCCCCCTGGTCCCCCTGGTCCTCCTCCTCATTACGATGGTTTGATTTTTCTTCTTTTTGTTGTTTTTATCGAATGAAATTGAATTGAATTGAATTAGAACACATATGCTTGTTAGGGCTGTTTGGATTGACTTATTTGATTTTATCTACTGGCATAAGTTTTTGTGTGATTGTTTGGGTGAATTTATGAAAACAATTTATGACATTGTTCGTAAGCCGTTTTTAGCTTATTTTTATAACTTATGGAGATAGCTTATATGAAAACAATTTAATTTAATTTTATCTTTTGCTATAGAAATAGGTTATACATAAGCGCTTATCAATTATCATGATATCGTCCTGTGCTATAAGCTGTTTATACAAAAAGGGCCTATTTTGTATGATAGTTTGTTGTGATTGCTTATACAGTGCTTTGGTGTGTATATGTGTGTGTGATTTCTAATTATTTGTTTATTATTTTAAAAGAATTGTTTGATTGGTTAAGTAATGCACAAGTTTTCACATCCAAGAGTTGTATCTCTATCTTATTTTTATTTTGTTAGGATTGTAATTTCCTAGTTGATGAGTGGAGTGAAGTAGTGAATTTATTATGAACTTGATTTTTGGACAGAAAGTTTGCGATTAAATGGTTTGGTGGTAAGATGGGCGGAGTAGATGAAATGTGATGCGAGTTTAGTAGCATTTGAGTCAGCAATATTTTAGAGGTTAGGTGAGGTTTGCTTTGGGTAATTGTGTTGGTGTTCCCGCAAGTTGGAGATTTACGTATGATGGATTTAAGTTCTAAAATGATGGGGGTGATTAAAGGGGTATGTTATTATGCTTACGAATTATGATTCAATTTGGGTGATTGAACTAGAAAAATGCTTTAGGTGTAATTTGTGATAACGGGTTGATTATCAATAGAAAGGAAATTGTACTTGACAGGATGTATGTCTGGTGATGCTATATGGTGGGAGTGAAGGGAACTGTTTGTCAGTTGATTGGTGACAACTGACAAGAGCAAAATACAAGTATCACTGTGATGAGAATGCAATTGTTGAGGTGGATATTGTAGGGAAAGATAACATAAGGAACGGACGGGTATTAGGGAAAAAATCGGAGTAGCACATGCCAAGAAAAAATAGTATTAACAATGCCTTAGATGGTTTAGTCATGAGAAGATGACCACTAAGAGTGAGAGGTTTTAACTTTTAAAGCTCATTGGGATCTGCTGAATATGCAGTTTGTTGAATGTTTGCCATAATTTAGTGTACGTGTTTTGGTATGAGTCAATTCTTTGAAACCTTATTTTCTTTGGATGAAATAGTAATATGTTTTTGTATAACCCTTTGCATACATACGGTTATGAGGATTTTTTTCCGTAGGCATTGAGTTGACATGACAGGCTAATTTGTTGAACTTTTGCTTTTGAAACATATTTGTTTCCGCTCTTTGGGACGATAATCCATAATTTGATTTTGCTACTCTTTCCCCTTCAACAGTTATTATTTTATTTATTCAGAACGAAATTATCTTCTACCGCATATATGAGATAGGTCTTGATATGTTAGAAAAATGTCTATGCCCTCACATGTAGTTCAAGGCATTAATATTTATATATCTTCTCCATTGTCTATAAGCTTAGCTAAATTTGTTGAACTTTTATGATTTGGGATATTTTGACTATTGTAATTAAATAGTGAACGGTTTTACTTACAGTTCATAATGATAGCCATGGTGCAAAAAGAATGAGAAAGCTCACTCAAAGGAAGGCAGTTGATTATACGAGCACAGTTGTGCGCTATATGCAGGTAATGATTGCTGCTTTAATAATAGAATCACAGTTAAGTTGGAAATCTGTTTGGTTTGTTCATCTCTATCTGTGTGTAATCCACCTTGGAAATTCATGGGTAATTTGAAATCTTCCTTCAGATTCGTATGTCACAGCGTGATTCCAGAGATAGGACAGTACTTCAACCTACGCCGGCAGCAGCAATTGATGTGAGCGAGCTTCTCTTTTATGTTAATAAGTGTCACGAAACAACTATCAAAAACCTTAAGTTTCAATTGAGTTCACACGAACGATCTTTATATTATATATCTTTCTTAAACCCTCTCATGCAAATTGGGCTTGAGGGGTGGATAAAGCAATGACCCACCACCAACCTTTCACTGAATTGAACTTTTTAAAAGAATGGGTGTCGCAATGGTTGAACAGCAGACAGTTAGTCAATGAGCCTCATGTTAAGAACTAACTGTCCCAAGCGTTCATGCATTTTGATAACTGACACATGAATGAATTTATATTATATCTTTAAGATTAAATTTGAAAATGCTATTTACCTTAATTCCAGAAATGCAGCTTGGTAATTTTTTTGATAAACTATTGTTATAATAATCAACCTATTTCTCTATACTTTAACCTTATGCTATTTTTCATGCAGATGTTGCCAGCAGCTGGCTATTCAGACAATCCATCCACAAGCTTTGCTGCTAAATTTGTTCATACATCTCTAAATAAAAATCGTTGTGCTATTAATTGTGTTCTTGTAAGTTATATAATTTAAATCTTGTGAACATGTGGTTGACATATGTTTTGCTGATAATTTGTTAAAAGTCTTACTGATATACCAGTTGTATTTTTTGTTCTTGATTTAATCAAACACTTCTAAACAGATGCTATTCTACATTTGATTTGATCTCATTATGCTAGGGAAATAAATTTTTGTATTATGTGCATTATTTTAGCTGTAATTTAGCATGATGCTGATTGTTTAACATGTATAAAAAAATAGATATCCTGTTTACATGTTTCGTAACTTAAATTTATTTGAAACAACATGCACTCCATAAATGCATTTGTTATCGAAATTTTCTTGAAAACCAAATGTTTTAGTTATAATTCCATGCTGTGAAGAACTGGTGTGCATGCAAGTTTTTGGTGCCAAATGCATGCCTTTGTACATCATTATAAATAACTTGTCTTTGGAGATTTGTTCACGTGGCTGTTCCTCAGAAATTTGCTGAGGCAAACCGAGAGCACAATTACTTCCGTGTTCATGATTCTAGGATTGAATAACATACAGTTTTTCTTTGATTAATGTTAGTAAAACGTCAATTATGTGGTAAATGTGGGTCCTGTTCTATTCAAATTGTTAGCACTGACATTTGCCTTTCAGTTCAGTTCTTGGACTGTCTTGTATTCTTGTTGTATAAAAATCATTTACCTATAGAATTGGATGGTTTGGGGCTTTAGGCTATTATTACAAGTTGCAATGACAGAAACAGCTCCTATCTAACAAGGGGAACCTTTCTTATTGATAAGAAGTTAAAAGGAAATACCGAAAGTAAGAACAAATGCTACCAGCAAAGGTATTATCTTTGGCACAAGGCTGAAGCTATAAGCCAAAACTTAAATTGCAACACACATAACCTGTATCACAGATTGTTCTCACTCTTCTCTCTAACCAACCTTCCCAACCATTTTTATGTTTAAAAGTTAATCTCCCCTTATATTTAGGAATCCGTGATCATTAGGGCCTTTTTGGGCACCTTCTTATATCTAACCTGATCCAATAACCTATCATGCAACCTACCTGCTTTGTTAATCAAATTATTTGACATCTTTTTAAAGTATATTCTCAAACATATGGTTGTGTTGTTTTGTTGGATCTTGTTATTTGAAGATCTTTATACAAAATCCTATATGCTGTATTATGTTGAGTTGCAGGACCATGTGTTTCTATAATGTCTTCAAATTAGTTTAGGAAGATTGTAGTTATTTATTGTTAATTTATTCAATGTGCCACTGATTTGCATTTGACTGACTTTGTGATGCTATCCCACTATTTATATTTCAAAAAAGTGGACTCCTACAGGCCGGCGTCTTATTACTGGCTCACAGACCGGGGAATTTACTCTTTGGAATGGACAGTCTTTTAATTTCGAAATGATACTTCAGGTAGATAACTTTAATATATTATTATTGTCTCAATTTTACTACTGCAGTCATCAGTAGCTTAAGAATATAAGAGGTCAACGTTGGAATTCGAAATATGTGCAGGCTCATGATTCAGCAATCAGATCCATGATCTGGAGTCACAATGACAACTGGATGGTCTCTGGTGATGATGGGGGTGCAATAAAGTAAATATTTAATTTAATATGATTTGTGGTTTCTTTAAGGCGTCATATTGGATATATTTAAGTAGATTTTATGTTTGAAGGCACATATCTAATTAGAAGCATTTTTAATTGCGGGTCAATTTTCTAGGTATTGGCAGAACAACATGAACAATGTTAAAGCCAACAAATCTGCTCATAAAGAATCAGTCCGTGACTTAAGGTAGATTTTTTCTTTTAAAATATTATTTATAAAAATAAATTTTATTGCATCATGTGGAGGAAAGGTGCTGTAACTCTTTCATAAACAGTTTTTGTAGGACAGATTTGAAGTTCTGTTCGTGTTCTGATGATACCACAGTTAAAGTTTGGGATTTCGCACGCTGTCAAGAAGAGTGTTCATTAACCGGTAATGTGCTTTGAATGGACCAGATATGAGAATGGGTTTTCTGTCTCTAATCTGGATATACCAGATGGGAGGATGGATTTCCTGTTTCTTATCTGTTCAGGCTTATTATTATTACTTGTCTCTTGTAAATAGTTAGACTTTTGTTCAAAAGTTTTACTGCTTTCTATTTTCCATGATTATTCCTCTTGAATTCCATACTTTTTGCTTTTATTTTGAAGCCAATCAATTTGATATGACTATGCGAATTTGTTGTAAAATTAGTTCATTAATTTGCTTTTTTGAATTACTTAAATCTATATTTTATATATTGTGTTTATATTTTATTTTTCCCATTTTTTTTTTATGAACTAACCTAGAGTTATTGTTGTGGCATTTGAACTCAGCCAGGCCACGGTTGGGATGTGAAGAGTGTTGACTGGCATCCAACAAAATCTCTATTAGTATCAGGTGTTTTAAATATTTGTTTTGTGAAATTTCTTGTGGTTGTGAGATTCAATGACATGAAATAATACCCAATGAGATTTTCGTGATACAGGTGGGAAAGACAATCTTGTGAAACTTTGGGATGCTAAAAGCGGGAAAGAGCTCTCCTCCTTGTGAGTCTTAACTTAAGCGCTGATTTCTCTGTAGAGTTTGTCTGTGTTTACATATTCATATTCATATTCATATTCATATTCATATTCATATTCATATTCATATTCATATTCATATTCATATTCATATTCATATCTGTATCATGCAGTCATGGCCACAAAAACACCGTGCTTTGTGTGAAATGGAATCAAAATGGAAACTGGGTATTAACGGCTTCTAAAGATCAAATAATAAAGGTTGGTAACTATCTCATCATGGTACTAATTGATGGATCCTCAGTAGGCATTTACATCTGTCTTTTATATTTTGTATGGTTATCTAACCTTATAGGGATTTGAGTTGTGTTTTTGTTTTTTTGGGATGATTATCTGATTTTGTAGAGATTTGAGGTTGGATTTTACTACCTATGGGACTCACTGTGTCATTTTTTTTGTAGTTGTACTACTGTCTTTTGATTTTATTACTGCCTGTTTATTTCAGTTTTTTTGCCAATACCTCCTTCTCCCCCTTTGTTATTTGACTTAATCCTATTTGTTACTTTCCTTGGGATTTATTAAGCATTTCTCTTGCCCAGAGTTACTAATTGTCATATGTGCTATGGATTTGCAGCTGTATGACATAAGAGCAATGAAGGAGCTTGAATCATTCCGTGGACACCGGAAGGATGTTACTAGTAAGTGACATGTTTTTCCTTTGAATAGGAATATGACAGTTCCTCTTTTTTTTTTTTTTTGTTTTGTTTTGAAAACTTGGTATCCGGCCCAATAACCGTCTAATCCGAGCGGGTCCAATCCCACCGTCCACTTGCGGGGTACTATAAAGTATTTCCCTATTAATTATACTAGAATAAATTTCTCTTGTTCTCTTAGCTTTTAATGTATTGGTTGCTCGGCAGAGTGATGTGTATTGGCCACACTATTTTTAAGTAGGCAAACGGTGAAGTTTGTTATGGCAGTTTATGTGATATTCTCCGTGTCACGAGCACAAGGCCATATTCTTCATGCATGCAAAAAAAGTCTGAACGTAGATTATGATTGTATCACTAATTTAGCCTCAACAAATGTAGGGTGCTTTCAACTTAGTCCTTGAAATTAACAAAATTTTAAAACGATCCCCGAATTTGGAAATTCTCAATCATATTTAAGTTTCATTAATTTCAAATTGACCGATCCAATGGGACTAATAAGATTGAAGAATGACGATTTTTAGATTCATTGATCATTTTGAGGTTTCATTAATTTCAAATTCATTAATTTCCAATATGTTTTGTTGGGCTATTGGGTAGTGTAACATGCTAGTATTGTAGGGCAAATTGCCATTTTCTCTAATCCTTTTGCAAGTTTGAGTGGAATATGGATTTTATGACTTATTTCTTGACTCTGTTTTTAGCTTTGGCTTGGCATCCGTTCCATGAAGAGTACTTTGTCAGTGGGAGTTATGATGGTTCCATCTTCCATTGGCTTGTTGGGTAAATTCATTTCTTCACTTGCATTGCAGTCTTCCTTTTTCTCTTCGTAGTTCTTATTCTTACATTATGTTATGGAATGTTCTTCTCTTGTCATGCTTGTGTTTTATTTGGAGCTGTTTCATTTGAAAAAAACTTGTTTTTTCTTCTTTTTCGTTTCTGTCAATGATCATAAAATTGCCACCTTTTTTTTTTTGCGTTCGAAGAATTATATAAGAAATGATGAAAACAAAGAAAAATGCTTTCTTCTTCTTTCTATTTAGGTTTTTTTAATCCTATTTGAAAACAAGATTAAAATAAAGGTGATGTTTTTTTATTATTTCCTATTGAATATGAAACAAAAACAGATAATGTTTTCTCAAACCAAAGGAACCCTTCGGGAAAACAAGAAACACAATGAAAACGAAGTCACATTTTTGTAATTAAAACTAAAAGCACAATGTTTTTAGAAATCAAACGTGCCCTTTCTTTTCTTGCATGTTTCTTTCCTTTTGTACAACATTGACTTAAATTTTGGAGTTTAGTCAAACTCAACCTTAATTCTTAATCCAAAAATACGAGTGGGTGCAATATTTCAAACTTCAAAATTTATATTTATCCATATACAAATTATGACCAACATTCTGTGACTTTATTCCGATGAATTAAACAATGTTTCTTTCCACTTCTATAATCTCTTCTGAATTTGAGGTATTTGGTTGGGATGATATGAAAGTTTTCAGCTGTTTTTAATTTCCTAAAGATGATCTCTCTTTAAATTTAGCACCAGTGAGTTTTTGTTTTTCTTTTTTAGTGGAATGAGTTGAATTTTCTTAATACTTTCCAAAATATTTGGTTATTATTAATTTTTATTGTCCTTTTGCCTTTATGTATGATAAGAGAATGCTTCCCAAGGTAGTGTAGGTTTACAAGAATACAGCTCATCCCCTTAAATGATTTTTCCTCACATTTATTTTTCTTATTTGGTATCTGTTGCTTTTTGTGATGATTACATTTTTATGTATTTTGCAGGCAAGATACTCCTCAAATTGAAATTTCCAACGCTCATGATAATAATGTGTGGGATCTTGCATGGCATCCTATTGGATATCTTCTTTGCAGGTGAACAAAACTTTGCTGCTCAGTGCATAGTTTTATGCTTGCTTGTTTTCTCTCTCCGTCTCTTCTTAGTTTTGCTTGGTCAAGGGTTTAGGTTACTGTTTCACATATATGCCTTTCTGTTAATTGTATATTGTGTAGTTTATCTATCTTCATTTTTACTAATTGTTATCAACGAAATTGACGGCGAAATAAACTTAAATGAAAAGAAATGGAAGGAATGCTACTAAATCATTCTATTCAATTAGCTCATTCATTTGTTTTCATAATTCTGAGATTTCATGCAAATCAAAAACTGACAATCCACAATTATTTGAAATTTGATATACAATATTGTGAACATAATACCACATAATTCAATAGCGGGAATGATAAATTTCATTTCATACATGAAGTTATTTAGCGGTGTAAGTCTGCAAGTTTGATACTGGTATCGTTTGATCCTGTCTCAGACACACACACATATGAACATCATTTATGAAAGATAAAAGAGGACAAATTTGATGGCTCACAGAATGAAAGTTAGAAGTAAAATCCAACCTATCAAAAACACCTACGTAGGCCAAAAAATTAGAAATATCTAGAACTAGTTGCAAACCATTGCATTAAAACTATAAAATTTGAACACAATATATCATTTTACAATTTACAAGGTGTCCCTTCCCACACTAGAATGGTGAACCACTTGTGTCAGTGCTTTTTTTTATTTATTTTTTATTTTTTTATTTTTTATTTTATATGATTTGACACCCATATTTGGTGTCCGACACTTCAGTGTCGATACAGGGACACACCTAAAACCAGCTGTGTCCATGCTTCACAGTCAATTGTTCTCAGTTATGAAATGATGTGAGTTGTGATTTTGTTTTTTGAGCCTTGTGTTTAAGTTGTCAATTCCTAGTTCAAAATTATTACGTCGAGTGCTAACATATTTCGCATGGCACATTTCAATCTAATTTTCATTGTCTTTGAATCTTCCAATTTGATGATTTGCAATTGAAACTTAGCTTGGAAATTCATGATTTGAGAACCCTGGTAACCTAGTTAATTAGTCTGTAGCTATATGAAGAAAGTGATAACCAACTTCAAGTTATATGTCATGACATTAATATTTTCTCATGCAGTGGTAGCAGTGATCATACAACAAAGTTTTGGTCTAGAAACAGGCCGGGAGATAGTGCCCGTGATAGTAGATATAACAATGGCATTCAAGGTATGCTTTATTCCAATCAAGGAAAATGATGCAGTATGCTCCTCTTCAGTTTAAAATCAAAATCTTCTGCTGTCAATTCTTGTCATCTAATTACTGAATTTCATAGTTAGTAGGCTCAGGTTGCTTTCCTTGTTCTAAATTTCTGGAATAGTAGTCTTATATGGTCGAAAGAGAATGAGATAGATAGATAGATAGATAGATAGAGATTGAACTGAATCTTAAGTTACGTTTATCTAAATCTGAGAAGAATACAACACATTATATATAAGGTAAATCCTGGGTCAACAGAACCTATAGATCTGATACATTTAGTTACAATTTCTTAAAAGTTAAGATAACTACAAGCTGTACATTCACCTTACATTATGTAGCAGTTAAGCTAACTCCCAACAGTTCTTTCTGTTTACAGAAGGATGTAATATTACTCAAATGTATCTATGCTAATCCATATAAGTGCACTCTTTCAGTATTAAACTATTATTTTAACTGAGCTAGAGTTTGTAATATTCGAAGGTCCTTTATTGTAGGCTTGGATGGTAGTTCTTTAGTTAGAAAAATTGCCTATAACAAAAGCAAATAAATTATTTGACATTAGTTTGAATATGTTCATCTGTCAGGATATGCCGAGCAAAATCCTGTTGCTGGTCGTGTACCTGGCCATTTTGTAATGCCTGAAGGCCCAACAACTCCAGGACCATTTCCCCCTGGGCTGATGACTCGAAATGAGGGTACCATTCCAGGTGTTGGAGTTGCAATGCCCTTATCTATTCCTTCTTTTGATGGGTCTCAAGGGGAGCAGAAGCAGCCCCATCCTGGTTCAATAGGTGCTCCTCCTCTTCCCCCGGGTCCACATCCCTCTCTTCTTAACCCCAACCAACAACAACCATTCCAACAGAATCCACAGCAGATTCCACAACATCAGCAACAGCTACAACAACATATGGGCCCTTTGCCTATGCCTCCAAATATGCCACAGATACAACACTCTTCCCATTCCTCTATGCTCCCTCACCAACATTTGCCCCGCCCTCCCCCCCAAATGCCACATGGAATGCCAGGATCTTTACCAGTGCCTACATCTCATCCAATGCCAATTCCAGGACCTATGGTATGTGTTCAACGATCTTTTATTCTGATTTTTATATTTATTAACATAGTGAAATTATCTGGAGGCAGTTCCTACCTCAAGCGTTAGATTGTTTGAGTTGTGTATATGTGGGGGGCTGCTGGGGTCTAGATGATGGGTGTTTTGGTTGATATATTCTTGCAGGATTAGCATGATATAATGCCTATTTCGACAGTATATGATAGATGTAGAATATCCATGTGCTTGGCCACTGCTAAGAAAAAAAGATGCTTTACTTTCTCGTTATTTTAGCATCTCTTTATGTTATTCGGCCTCTCTTAGGCTCTTAGCCAGCTAAGTTGAGCTATTTATTTTCCCTTGTGGTTTTCTTTAAGATATAAGCGGAATGGTATTGGTTGCCTTGCACATTGAGCAGATGCATGCTCTTTAAACAATTGAAAAATGTCAGCCATCTCTTTCTGTAACTGCTGTCTCATGTTTTATATATGTGCTGCAAGCAATTCACACCATATTAGAGGGTCTCTGTATAATGCATGCCAATCAAATAATTCTATGGTCTACTTCAGAGAATAACTCTCCTATTTGGTAGCCCAATGCACATAGACAATCTACACATGTATTACATAGTTTCAATCAATTTCATGAGGACGTTTTTGTGTGTGCATTGCATATTTAAATAATTTAGTCAAGAGATAGGTTTCTTGATGCACACTCGGATTTCTTTTCTGCTTTTGCAGAAATTGTAGTTGCAGTTGATGTACTGGCAATTACATATATATATATTTTTTTGTATAAACCAAATCATAGCAGATATATAGATTTCAACAAATTTGAACCTCTTGCTGTGGTAGTGAAATATTTAATTTTACAAATAATTGTGTTGTAGGTTTTCTTTCCTTTTTTCTCTCCCTAATATGCATAGTTTCTTTTAAATTCACTATTATTTTTCACTATATATAAAGGATAATTAGGTGAAACAAAATCTGAACTCATTTTTAAAATTGAAGTTAAGAATGTCAAATTGAAGTCAAGAATGATATGTCATTCTTGACTTAAATAAATCAACCCAACATCGGCGACACATGTCAATAGGGAGAGTACAATTAGAAAGTAAACCACTCGAGTAAATGTGCTCCAACTTAACATGGTTGATACTTGATAGGGTATCTCTAATGTTGAAATGCACATTTAACAGAACAAATTAATTTTTTGTCCTTCAGGGGATGCAAGGTACAATGAATCAGATGGGCCCTCCAATGCCACAAGGTCATTATGGGGGCATGAATCAAATGCATTCAGGATCCTTGTCTTCAAGTGGAGGACCACCTATGGGAGGCTTCCCAAACAATATGCAAGGGCCACCAAATAACAATTATCCTCAAGGTGCTCCATTTAACAGACCACAAGGTGGACAAATGCCCATGATGCAAGGTTATAATCCTTACCAGGTAAGATAATATGCTGCTTCATAAACTGCATATTTTCACATGCTTGTAAGTTCAGTGTTTTTAAGTTGAAACATATTTTGGTTTTGATCTTCTTCTTTTATCATAAATTATACTTCTCCTTAAACTGTGTTATGGTATCAGAGTAGAAATATCATCTGTCTGTATTTAAACAACAGCTTTTCCCATCTCTACATCCACCCCCTTCCTATTTCCACTCTCTCTTTATATTTCACAAGAGATGTAGCTTGGCACAGCTGAGAAAAAGGCATAGGAGTACGCATTTATTTTTGGTTCCGCTTTTCATACATCTCATTCATGACTCGTAAATAATGAAAAAAGTTCCTTTCATTTCGTTTCTGTTGTTTCTAGAATAAATATTTGTATGTAAGAGACTAATCAAAAAGTGTCAAGAAATGGCTGTTAGACTTGACGGTCTTGAGCAACAATTTATTGCGTATAGAATCGCTGAAACTGGTGCTCAAGGTCGTCAAGCTCCAAAGAATAGTTTTAATATTGGGTGGAAACTTAGGGTGAACATGTCTGAAATACATTTTTGTAATCCGGACATGTTTTATCATTTGTCCTGTTGACTGATTGCGAGGTCTATGTTACTTCCATTTAGTTTCTTAAGCGTGCGTTTGATTTGCTAAAAAACAGGGAACTGGACTGAACAATTTTTTGTACTCTTATTTGATTTATAAATAGAAATTGATCATGAGACTGAACAAAACAGATAGCAAGGGACTGAACACAAACATGAATCCTTGTCCATCAGTAAACCATGAGACAACTTTTTGTGCAGAGTACAAATCATTAAAAGTACCAAAATACCATTTTTATTTTCCAACATAAAAAATATTACCTCTATTTCTCTCCAGTATAGTTCTTTTTTGTACCACTGTTTTGCGAATCAAACGCGCCGTATGTGTTATTGCATGATATGAAATAGGTCTATCTTATCTTACCATGCTATCCTAATTGGTTATGTGCTGCTGATTAAATGCATTAATAGATTACTTTCTGAGCTATGTTATCAGCTCTATTACATGATCATATTTCTAGTTTCATGATTAATTGATTTGTTCTTGGAAGTTTAAGGTCCAATTTTGAAAGGAACTAATTCTTAATTTTGCCTATACTGCAGTCTGGAAATCAACCTGGGATGCCTCCAAACTCACAACAAGGTGGACCACACTCTCAAATGCCTCAATGAATTAAGGAAATTGCTTTCTTTGTTTGTAGTTGCCATTTAAGCTCGTGTAGTTTCTGTTCTTATTTATACCTTTTTGAAGTTTTTAATCTGCTGCAGAAATTTTTGTTATGGGAAATTCTCTTGTGATTTTATTCCTTTGCCTTTAAGAGGTTTCATACTTTAGTTCTAGTTCAGATTCATAGCCGATTAAGACATACTTCCATTGCTTAAGCATAAGTTTAGTTGTTTGATTCTGTGTCTGCTTTTGTATAAAAATATAGGCAAAATTGCTTTAAAGGTCCTTTAACATTCTTTAGATATTCAGATTCAACCGTTATCTTTTATCTTTTGTTTTATTTTATTTTTTATTTTATATTTAAATTGGTTCTTTTAAGTTTTACTCCTTTAAAAAAAGGAATCCCTTGCGTTACTTTCTGTGTTGTTGATCTTTCTCTTATATGTACATTTCGCTAATAGTTGAGTCCACATCAATGAATAAAATCATAGGAGTAGTTATTTTATAGCAGATGATAATCAATTTCTATAGATTTTGATTGTTGGTGGTGAATTGTATTATCATTCGTGTTATAAATAATGAATTAATATATGGTGTTAAAATCATTTGTTTGTTTGAAAATCAAATCCCAAATGTATATATTTCTGTGTTGTTGCTAATTGATACATTTGGGATTTCAAATTTGATTTGATTCTTGAAAGGGAAGGCCAACATTGTTTCTACCTTGATGTGGCTATTATGTGATTCAAATCCTTGTTGTTTTGCCTAACTGTCGATAACGATTTGAAAGTTTATAAAATGATTTATGAAGGAGTGATAATCTAAGATAAGGTGCATGCCCTAAGATTGGAAACGAAATTGGTGGTCCAGGTGGTAATTTGTAATACACGGATTTTTTGAAAAGTGACCTAATGAAAATAGTTGAAATGAACCCCAATAGGAATAATATTACGTAGCCTTGGACTCAAGTTCAATTATGCTTTTGAACTTCATTTGTATAATTTTAAAATTTGTAGTTTTCTAGAGTTTAAGACCTAATACATTGTTGATAACAAACCTAAAGCCTCACCCACACTGACTCACCCACACTGACGGATCTACATAAAGGTTAGGGGGTTAAAGTGAACATCCTCAATTCATAATTTTACATTCAATTTATTGTGTTTATCTCACGTTGAAACACCCCACACGCACACGCGCGCGCACATACTTGCCCTTACTCTCACTTTTTTTCCTAGCTATGTAGTTAAAGCATGCTGAGGAGAGACAAAGCTTATGACTGACAATTGCAGTAGCTCGTGCAACAACAAGTATTATAATGTCTTGTAGCATATTATTAATTAATTAGTTTAGTGAATGGCTAGTATTGTAATATTAATTAGTCCAATGAGAGCTAGTATTATAATTAATTAATTAATTAATTAGTGTATCATTTTCCTAATTCCTTATATTAATTAATTCTTCAGTTTTACAATTCAAAATCAAATCAGAGGATGAATGGATGAAGACTAAATTGTGTAATCAAATTGAGGATAAATGGATGAACTGATTCTCTCGTAAGTTATATTAAGAGAGATGTGTTCGACACCATTGATAATTAATGGATTATTCAACGATATCATACATAAAATCGTGTAGAGGATAATTATAAAGTATGTATGTAATTTTCGGAGTACAATGTAAATTGAGTAAAATATAATTTTTTAATATATATATATTAATTATTGATTAAATTATTGAAATTATTGTTTGTCAAAAAATAATTATTGAAAAAACTAGTAGCATGGAAACTTCGCTTGGATAAAAGGTAAGTTAATGGTTCCTCACTTCACACCATAATTTCAAACTCCACACTTTTACAATATTTCAGCAAATAAATTCTCCTTTTTGTAAATACTCTCTTTTTGTAATTCTCCTTTTTGTAAAAACTCTTAACTGTTTATCGGTCTATCTATTCTAACATTTTTAATTTATCTTTCTTATACTATTAATGAAAAATAACTTCGTAAAGTACCAATTCATAATTTCACTTTTTTTAAATAAAATTAATTACATTTTTTATATGTGAAATGATCAAAACAACTTATAATTTAGGACAAAGAAAATAATTGCTTCCTTAGTAGAAAAAGAAAAATAAAAAGAAAATCTATAGTGCACAATTACTGAAATTTTAGAAACTACTATCAGGAAAGTAAATAATAGCAGAATTTAATGAAATTGACAATGTCCCAACAACCCACCATGAATTTTCTCAGCACCCATCATTCATTCATTACCACTCATGACTTTTCACACCATATCTTTTGACTGTATTGCTTGGAAGATTCAAAATATATTGGCTGACTCTCATCAAAGAAAATGACATTTACTAACCATGATGTATTTTTTTTTATTTTTTTTTATCAAAGCACTAAAATATAAAAGACAGGAGAGGCCTGAACCAATACAGCACAGTCACAAATGTATTGCAAGTCATCATTAACAAAATTGCTAATTAGTATTAACTGGCTCAATCAACATTAATTCACTTGCATAAGCTGAATTTCATATTTGCAATAGTTTTTTTCTTTATCATCAGGCTCCTCCCTTTTGTGCTATGGCTGTTGAATTTATTGGCAGTGCTCTTCTTTCAGCTTCCCTTCAGGTTGCATTTGACAGGTTGGCTTCTCCTGAAGTTGTGGACTACTTTCAAGGAAGAAAATTCAATGAGAAGCTTCTTAAGAAACTCAACATCATGTTTCTATCCATCAATGTTGTTATCGATGATGCGGAACAAAAGCAGATCAGAAATCAACAAGTGAAAGCATGGCTCGATGCTGTCAAAGATGTTGTGTTTGAAGCAGAAGATTTATTAGATGAAATTGACATTCAAGCCTTTCAATGCAAACTCGAAGGTGAATCTCAATCCAGTCCTAACAAGGTATGGAGTTTTTTGAATGTTTCTGCAAATTCATTTGACAAAGAAATTGAATCAAAGATGCAAGAAGTTCTTGAAAATTTAGAATATCTTGCTAGCAAAAAGGATATACTAGGTTTGAAAGAGGCTAGTAGTAGTACTAGTAGTGCTTTTGGTGTTGGATCATGTAGTCAAGTGTCGCGAAAATTGCCTTCCACATCTTTGCTCGGTGAAACCGTTTTATATGGTAGAGATGTTGACAAAGATATTATATTGAATTGGTTGATATCTCATACTGACAATGAAAAACAATTTTCTATAGTTTCTATTGTTGGTATGGGTGGGTTGGGTAAGACCTTGCTTGCTCAACACTTATATAATGACTCAAAGATGGTGGATGAATTTGATGTCAAAGCTTGGGTTTGTATTTCCGACGAATTCGATGTTTTCAAGGTAACAAGAGCGATTCTTGAGGATATCACCAGATCAACTGATGATAGTAGAGACTTAAATATGGTTCAAGAAAGGTTGAAGGAAAAATTGTCAGGGAGGAGATTTCTTCTTGTTTTGGATGATGTTTGGAATGAAAAATGTGACGAATGGGAATGTTTGCAGACTCCATTTAATTATGGAGCCCGTGGAAGCAAAATTATCGTCACTACGCGCAGTATGAGAGTTGCTTCTTCGACCATGCGGTCAACTAAAATACACCAGCTAGAGAGGTTAAAGGAAGAACATTGCTGGCTATTATTTTCTAAACATGCATTCCAAGATGAAAATCCTCAATTGAATCCTGAGTTGGGGGACATTGGTAAAAAGATAGTTGGAAAATGTACGGGATTACCTCTAGCCTTGAAAACAGTTGGAAGTCTCTTGTACACAAAATCATCTTTGGCGGAATGGAAAACTACACTGGAAAGCGAGATATGGGACTTACCTGAAGAGGTTAGCAATATTATCCCCGCTTTAAGACTGAGCTATCACCACCTTCCTTCTCATTTGAAGAGATGTTTTGGTTATTGCTCTTTATTTCCAAAAGATTATGTGTTTGATAAGAAGCATTTAATTTTATTATGGATGGCTGAAAATTTTCTACAATGTCCTCAACAAAGTAAGAGTATGGAAGAAATTGGCGAAGAGTACTTTGATGATCTGTTATTGAGATCTTTTTTTCAACAATCAAGTCAAGACAAAACATGTTTTGTCATGCATGATCTTCTCAATGATTTGGCAAAATATGTATGTGGTGCTTTTTGTTTCAGGTTGGAAGTTGAAGAAGCACAAAATTTATCGAAAGTTACTCGTCATTTTTCATTTTTAAGAAATAGATATGAATCTTCCAAGAGGTTTGAGGCCTTATGTAAAGCTGAAAGATTGCGTACATTTCTTCCATTTAGCAGGAATCGTAAAGTGCCATCTTTTCTCAATGAATTCTGGATGTCTGGCCCTTTGTTGCATGAGTTGCTTCCCAAGTTTAAGCTTTTACGCGCTTTATCTCTGTCTTGTTATGTGAATATGATCGAGGTTCCTGACACTATAGGAAATCTTAAACATCTCCGTTATCTCGACCTTTCTGATACAAACATAAAAAAGCTACCGGATTCAATATGTTTTCTCTTTAACTTGCAAACACTGAAGTTGAAGAATTGTCAATTTTTGAAGGAGTTGCCTTTAAAATTTCATAAACTCATTAATTTGCGTTATCTTGATTTTAGTGGAACTAAAGTGAGAAATATGCCAATGCATTTTGGAAAATTGAAGAATCTTCAAGTGTTGAATTCATTCTGTGTAGAAAAAGGTAGCGACTGTGAGTCCAATATTCAACAGTTAGGCGAACTAAATCTTCATGGAACACTATCAATTTCTGAGTTGCAGAATACTGTCAATCCCTTTGATGCATTGGCAACAAACTTGAAAAATAAAATACACATTGTGAAGCTAGAGTTAGAATGGAATGCAAACAATGAAAACTCGGTGCAAGAAAGGGAAGTGCTTGAGAAGCTACAACCTTCAGAACACTTGAAGGAACTATCAATTAGGAGCTATGGTGGAACAAGATTTCCATATTGGTTTGGAGATGATTCACTATCTAATTTGGTGTCCTTGAAGTTGAGTAACTGTGAAAAATGTCTCTTGTTGCCTCCTCTTGGAATTTTACCATCTCTCAAGAAACTAAGCATTATAGGGCTATCGAGTGTAGTGTTTATTGGCACCGAGTTTAATGGAAGTAGCTCTTCAACTGTTCCATTTCCATCCTTGGAAACTTTACAATTTGAGGATATGTATGAATGGGAAGAATGGGAATGCAAAACCATGACAAATGCTTTTCCACATCTTCAAAAGCTTTCTTTAAAAAATTGTCCAAATCTAAGAGAGTATTTACCAGAGAAACTTCTTGGTTTAATTATGCTAGAAGTTTCCCATTGTGAACAACTTGTGGCTTCTGTTCCTAGGACTCCATTCATTCATGAGTTACATCTGAATGATTGCGGAAAGCTTCAATTTGATTACCATCCAGCTACTTTGAAAATTCTCACGATTTCTGGATACTGCATGGAAGCATCACTGCTTGAGAGTATTGAGCCTATCATATCCAATATCTCTCTTGAAAGAATGAATATTAATTCTTGCCCGATGATGAACGTTCCAGTTCATTGTTGCTACAATTTCCTTGTAGGATTGTACATCTGGAGTAGTTGTGACTCTCTAATTACATTTCATCTTGATTTGTTCCCAAAATTAAAGGAGCTCCAGTTTAGAGACTGTAATAATCTTGAGATGGTTTCACAAGAGAAAACTCACAATCTCAAACTTTTTCAAATATCCAATTGTCCTAAATTCGTGTCATTTCCAAAAGGAGGACTCAATGCACCTGAGCTAGTAATGTGTCAATTTTATAAATCGGAGAACTTGAAATCATTGCCTGAATGCATGCACATTCTCCTTCCATCGATGTATCATCTAATAGTACAGGACTGTCTGCAACTAGAGTTGTTCTCTGATGGAGGTTTGCCTTCAAACTTAAAACAGTTGCATCTTCGCAATTGTTCCAAACTTTTGGCATCACTGAAATGCGCTTTGGCAACAACAACTTCTCTACTTTCTTTGTATATCGGAGAAGCGGATATGGAGTCTTTTCCTGATCAAGGGTTTTTTCCGCATTCTCTTACTTCCCTATCCATCACTTGGTGTCCAAATCTTAAGAGATTGAATTACTCGGGTCTCTCCCATCTCTCCTCTCTTACAAGATTGTATCTTTCCAGCAGCCCGTTACTCGAATGCTTACCAAAGGAGGGTCTGCCCAAATCCATTTCAACTCTACAAATCTGGGGCAACTGTCCATTGCTCAAACATCGTTTTCAAAAACCGAATGGAGAAGATTGGGAGAAGATTCGCCACATTCAATGCATAATAATTGACAACGAGATAATAACATGAACTGGAAAGCCATTCACTAGTTCTTCTATTCTCTACAATATGATCAGGTATCTATATATTTGTATCTATTGAAATATTGATTCATACCGTCATCCATTACTATGATAGAGTAACTCATGTTTATTTGATGTAATTCATCTGTCTCATTTGAAGTATCACATTTGAAATATTTGTCTGTCTCATAATCATATTGTTTTTCATTGTAGATTACCATCGAAGCATTACTTACTTTTTTCTATTAATATACCCTTATTACGGCATCTCAATTGTCAACTCACCTAACTAGTTTCAAAAGAGAAAAAAAATCAGCTAACTAGTTCACTAACTACTAATAAGCGTACTTTAGTAATAAAGCTCATTTTATTATAAAATTAGTACACTCAATGATTTTCTTTAGAAATGTGCATAACCTTAAATGACAATATGAGAGAAGAAATAATATTGCACTCTCTAGTTAGGAAGAGGATAGATCAGCTTACATCTAAGTTTAATTTCAAACAAATATGTTGCTTATATTTAATTTTCATGTTTGGTGTGCAGCCAAACACCTGGAAAATGGGAAGCACAAGTTCTAGTATCGGTTCCATCAAAACTAAAGTGCAATAGCTCTTGCATTTTGTTGGGTAAATTCATTTTCTTACTTGCAATCTGGCTTAAATCTGCTTAGTTCTTACTTACATTATTTTGTGAAATGTCTTTTTCCTATGACAATAATAATACTAATCTTAGTCTCAAAAAGTGTTGAGAAAACACAATATACTCGGTATTTCAAATTTCCAACCTAATTAGATTTATTCATGAAAAAATAGGGTTAGACTATGTGTGGCTATGTCAAAATATTTAACAATGTTGCTTTCTGCTATGTTAAAAGTCTCTTCTAAAATGTAACTAATGTTTAAAAGATTAGGATGTGTTTGAATTTAACAATGTTTTTTATTTCTCAAATATTGATTGTTTCTAGTTGGACGAAAAGCTTGCACCAACTAAAGTACGTCCTCGGATTGGAAATATCAAGATCGAAAGCTGGATGTAATGTATCCCAAAGGAAATATCAAGTACGTCCTGTTATCAGCAACTTGCAGATCCTCTAACCAAACATTTCGATCATGTTCCCTTATCCTAGTTTGTTAGAGTAAAGTAGTATAAATACCTTTTTTCTCTGTATTATACAACATGTAAATGTAATACAATATGATTTTGCATTAACAAGATGAGTCTCTATTCATTCTAAAGCCAAAACTGTTGTTTCAACAGTTAAAGACTTTTGTTCTGCATGTTATCCATCATGGTATTTAATGACTGGTATTATTAAGCTGCTTCATAGTGACATAAAAGTTGTGGCTAGGGTGTTTCTTGGGATATTATGATTTAAATATTAAAGTTGTCAAAGTGTCCCGTGAACCTGGCTCAGTTTGTAAGGGACAATGCGTGATATATGCAGGGCCAGGGTTCGAACCCCGGACATTCCACTTATTTACAAGGTGAATTTCTAGCCCACTAGGCTACTTGACCCAAAAACAAAGAAGTTGTCACAGTTTATTTTTCTTAATGACTAAAAGTTGTTTTTATAAAGAAGATTGATTGTTGGAATGTATAGTTATTTGAAATTCTGAAACTGAAATTTTTGATGTTCATGACAAGAATCTGAGATCATGCAAGGCTTTACCGGATACCTTATGTGGAAGTCAACATAAACTAGCTTTCCGCGATAACTTTCAATGATGTAGGTTGGATTTGTTTCAGTCTCTTTTAAGCTTTGCTTGGTCAATGTTCAAAAGCTACGGTTAACTCTACATATTTATCTATGTTAATAGTATACTCCGATGAACCTCATAAGATGTTTCAGTATCCATGTGTAGTTTCTGGTTTCAACGTTATGCAATTTCCATAAATGTTGATATGATATGATTGATAGACTTGCTTATTTAAAAGATGATGTTTCCTGCAATAATAGGCAATGTTTCCTGTTATTAGAGTTTGACAAATCATATTGTTTTGAAACTAGTTTATGCATTATTTTGCTGATAAAGAGTATGACTCCATCTTACATGAATAGGAACGACCTTACAAAATCTTCAAGGTCAACTACATGTTACAAGATTTCGGTATGAAAAGAGCAAAAGGGGTTATCGCGTCCCCGGGCTGGACAGAGTGCGTGTTGTGCTAAATTGGCATGACACCGTGTTGTCAATTTAGCGGACAAGAAATGAGCGATTATTTAACAACGGCGTTCTTTTTGCCTTTTCTTTTACTGATATTCTTTCTCCTTTTCCTTCTTCTTTTATCAGTTACCAAAATTCTTGCGGAGTAATAACAATAATAACTAGAATGGAAATACCTATAACAAAGCAATAATAATGTCGTGCGTGTGTAGATAGAGACAAGAGGAACCTGAAAATGAGAAAATGCAAACAAAGTTGTTCAAACATCTGAAAAAGAACCATGGAGAAGAATAAAAAGAATTCTCTCGAAAACGTGAATTAGTTAAAGAGTACTTTTTTTTAGTAAATATTATGCAGGGAAAATTAACTATCGGTTTTAATCGATGTTTTGGATTCATTAAGAATAAAAGTAAGAACATCTACACATTCTCACACACAATCTTGTCCTTGAGACAAAATCCAATGATAAATTTTTGATTCATAGACCTTAATCGATTCTTCAACACCTGTTTGGTAATTCTTCAAGACAGTGAGAGCGATTCACAAGAAGATTAAAACAGGTTCTAATAGTGGCGATTCATCGTTCAGAACAGGAGAACTTCAAGGATAAAAATAGTGTTAATATTAATAAACAATCATGGTTAAGGGTTTTCAAAATTCTGTGAAGTTTGAATACAGCTTATTAGATCTAAAAATCTTCCAATTCTTGATGTTAGACAAATTGATGGTCTTGATGTTTCCAACGCATAATTTGCACTTGTGTGTTCTTGGTGATGATTATAGATAATAATTGTGTGTAAGTGTGTAACTGTTCTTACTTTTGTTTTGAATGAATCTGAATCATTGATTAAATTTGACGGTTTATTTTATATGCTCCACCAATGATGGATTTAATTGAGCCCTCATAAAATCCACCGTTTTTTATACTTCTTTTAAGGGAGTGTTACTTAAAATTGCAACACTTCTTAATGTAGCATCACTATGGACAGGAGCAATGTTGGAGTCTTTTATTATTAAAATGCTTTTTCAGTCCCCCAATTTTTTGGAATAAAAAGTTTTGGTCCCCATTTTAAGAACTTTTTTTTTTTTTTTCTTCCTCCAACTTAACATCCTGAAAGAGATATCTACATTTCGTTTTCGATTGTGATCGGAAAAAACAAGCATTTCAATTGATTTGGGTTGCAAGAAGTCAATACCCAAATTTGATGCCAAACTTACCAAACTAGATGCCAAACTTGGAATGCAAATTAGATATCAAACTATAGTCACTAGATGCGAAACTAGAAGTGCAAGAAGTCAATACCCAAATTTGGTTTGCGTTTTTATGTTTCTCATAGTTAAACTATACGTACCGTTTTTATATTAAATTGTTTGATAACAAAATTTGTTTATAAAATACTCGAGTTTGATCTTTTAATTAAATTGTCTTTTATCAAACTTTACTTACTTTTGAACAAAAACTAAATTATCATAGCTTCTTTAAAAATTAGATGATCAAGACCCAAAACTGTTTATTCACAAAATTGATAAATTGTGCCTCTAAGAGGGGTGAATTTTAATGTCACTAATTTGGTGAATTTTATGGTCAATTGCTATTAAATAATAAAAATAAATAATGTATTATTAGAAACACTAGATTAATTTTGATATTTTGAAAATAGTCATGAGACTTAAATTTTTTATCATATAAACTTTCTCATATCATTACATACAAATTTGCTTCTGCAAATAAATTCCGCAACGGGCATCATGCATATATTTAATAAATTTACAATATTACCAATATAATTTTTTTTTTAATATAATTAACACATATTTTGTCCTCGTGAGTTTAGCTCAGTTGGTATGGACAATGTATAATATATACAAGGTCCAAGGTTCGAACCCCGACCATCAACAAAAAATTAACAGTTCATTTTTTTCCTACAAAAGAGGGCAAACCCCAATAATGCACATGTCATTTTCTAGTTAAAAATGAAGACTAAATTTTTTATATAAGCTGCCAACAAATTTGTCTTATTGTCATATATTAACCATTAATATTTACCTATAAAAAAAGATTTGTCATTTTCCATGATTCCATTCATTAAAGTCTGAAGTTTCCTGTTCACCAAAGAAAAAGTCTGAAGTTTAAAAAATCTGAAGTGTGAACAACCTAGTGACTACAAATTCATCTTTCAAGATGAATAATCGAGATGTGTGGGGTTTGAACTCTAAACCTTACATATATAAGACAATGTCCTTAACAACAAAGATAAGTTGACATGAATTTTTCGTTCATGGTTTTAATAATTATTATAGTTATAATTTGCAGTTCACATATAAAATAGTGTCATGTTTCACTATGTGACTATGAGGTGTGAAGACACCTCAATGATCCATATATATAGATATGGATACATGCTACAATTTTAACTATCTTATTCCTTAAAAAAAATAAAAATACACTCTCTCAAAAAGTTTATAGTTTTTCATGCAGATGAGAAAAATTCAATTCGAGGATAGGAAGTGGACATGAGCTTGCAAGGTGTGTGGTAAACGTTTTGTGCTGTTTTTTTTTTGAAGAACGTTTTGTGCTGTTTTATTAGCCTTCTATTTTCTTTAAATATATATGTTATATAAGATGATATTATCTTTGCTAATATTTTCCACAACCAATTATCTATAGTGGCATAGAATTGAACTAAATTACTTTGCATGCCATTTTTTCTTTTTTTTGATAGATGCCATTTTTTATTTTCTAAAAGTGTCATTGATTTAGCTGAAAATGTGTTTTATATGATCTAAATATTTTCCATTTCGGGGTTTTCTGAATTGGTTTGATTCTCTTAGAAGAGTGTAGAGACTTGAATTTTCTGAAAGAAGTAGTTAAGTTTTATTCAATACTAAAAAAAAGAAAAATTAGTGAGGGAAAACGCGAAATCCCTCTTTATTTCTGGCACTAAATTTTATGACGAGGAAATTTGCGAGGGATTTCATTTTTTCCATCACTAATTTCCCTCGCTAATTTTGCTTTTTCTGAATCCTACAAATTTATAGCTAGATTTTGTTAGAATCTACAACATGGTTTTTACTCAATGTTGAATTTCTATAAGATACCTTAAACATATCTACTCCATCTTATTGATCAATGATCTTTGTTGATGTCAATGATTCACAACTCACAATATTGCAGTCTCATAGTAGTAGATTGAATAAGATCATGTTGGAATCACGGTGAGTCTCACAAAATCACATTGACAATGTAATTTTATTGAAGCTCCTTGCAGCTTTTGCTAAAATCACGGTAGCACATCGTGATTCTAATAAAACAATAAACTCTCAAAAGGTTGAATTTTTGCCATGCTTTTTTCTAACCAATTCCTTTTTCTTGTTCAGGAATTTTCATTTCAACCAAAGTGATCCATGTAATTAATGACCTAAAGGCGGTGTTTTAGTTTTTTGATCTTTGAATCAAAATAATGGCACTAGCTCCTATTCCAAAAGTTGTTCTAGGTTCAATTGCCTTTGCAATTTTCTGGATATTAGCAGTTTTTCCAGCAGTTCCTTTTCTACCAATTGGTAGAACAGCAGGATCCCTATTAGGTGCGATGCTTATGGTAATATTCAGAGTTATAAGTCCGGACGAAGCTTACGCCGCAATCGATCTTCCGATTCTTGGTCTTCTATTCGGCACAATGGTTGTTAGTGTATATCTTGAAAGAGCAGACATGTTTAAATACATAGGAAAGTTACTTTCTTGGAAAAGTAAAGGGCCAAAGGATTTACTTTGTAGAATTTGTTTGATTTCAGCTTTATCAAGTGCATTTTTCACAAATGACACTTCTTGTGTTGTTTTGACCGAATTCGTATTGAAAATTGCAAAACAGCATAATTTACCACCTCAACCTTTTTTGCTTGCACTTGCTTCAAGTGCTAACATTGGTTCCTCAGCTACACCAATTGGTAACCCTCAAAATCTTGTTATAGCTGTTCAAAGCAAAATTTCATTTGGAGAGTTTTTGCTTGGTATTGTTCCAGCTATGCTTATAGGAGTTGTAGTTAATGCTTTGATTCTTATAGCTATGTATTGGAAATTGTTATCTGTTCATAAAGATATTGAGGACCCGACTGCTGAAGTTGCAGCTGAAGAAGAGGTTAATTCTCATAAATTTTCACCAGCTACAATGTCTCATTATTCATCGGCACTTAATTCTCAAGAGTTGAATGGATACCTAGTAGAACCTTGTAGTATTCAAAACTCTCCTCAAGTTCATAATCCACGTAACCGATTAATTTCGAGTGATGGTGAAATTGATAGGTTTCATGTTGGTAGCACAACTGATTCTGCTAGAAATTCAACTGCTTCAAAGGAAGGGACTAATAATGACTTGGCTTCTCAAACAAAGGAGGAAACTAGTCCGACAAAAACCGTTGTCGAAGTAGATAGAACAACAGAAGGACATGATTTGATCTCTTCGGAAGGAAAGGAGTATTTAAGCGCTGAGTGGAAGCGTAGATTGTGGAAATCTTGTGTTTATATGATCACATTAGGAATGTTGATTGCAATGCTTCTTGGTTTAAATTTGTCGTGGACTGCAATTTCGGCCGCTTTAGCTTTGATTGTTCTTGATTTCAAAGATGCTGGGCCTCCTTTAGAGAAGGTACTTCAAAACTATAAAACTTGGCTACTATTATTCTTGTGCTAGTTCAAAATTGAACAAATGTCTTGACTTTTTTTTCTTCTTGTTGATACAGGTTTCATATTCACTTTTGATATTCTTTTGTGGAATGTTTATCACAGTAAATGGATTCAACAAAACTGGAATTCCAAGTGCTTTATGGGAGATGATGGAGCCTTATTCACGAGTTGATCGTTCTAGTGGAATAGCGATACTTTCTCTCGTTATACTTGTCCTATCAAATTTGGCTTCAAATGTACCAACTGGTAAGTGAATGATTATTAGGTCGGGGGCCTTTGTCCTGTTGAAACCATTTATTAACTGTAGAGGATCCTTACTTATGATTTCCGTCCCAAAATATTTCATATATGTTTGGTGTCTAATGTTTCATTTTTTATTTCTTTTCTGTTCTGTTTGTCATATGGTGTTTGTAATTAAATGCATCAATTTGGTATGGTAGGAGCATGATTTGTAAAGTCTTTTTTCCCCATGCTGTTCACTGATAGTTTCAAGGATTCAAAAATGGATCCTATAAAGCTCTTGTGATTTATTTATGTGGGCCAATCATTTATATTCTATTTATGGGAGGAATCAACTTGTATGCAACATCTTCTCAGTAAAAAACTTGCTTGAAACGTGTTAGGAGAGAGAAAACAGATCTCAAATCTATTTACATCAGTATAGTGAAAAAATGACCTGGTCGGTCGATTCAGTCGAAATCGGCTAGTCTTGGTTCAACCAAGGTCGGGTAACACTCGTATAGAACCGAAGAACTGTAGTTGAACTGCGGTTGGTTCAGCCGGTTTGTAATATTTTGTTCAAAAAACTTCGTTTAATATTTATTTATCAAACCATGGTCTCACGGATTCAACTTCTGGTCCAGTTTTGATGACATTGGTTAATGTTGTGTAGTTCAGACAGATAAGTTAGGTTAATATTGAGTAGTTCAGACAGATAAGTTACTAGGTATGTTTTCCATATCAGATTAGGCCTTTAATTTGGGACAATAGGAATTTACCTTTGATGGGAGCATTTGTTATAATTTTCGTACTGTTTTTTCCAATAATAAACAACTTTCTGATTGATAGAAACTGTTCCTGTCATTAACTAGGCGACATCTTGTCAAAAAAGTTCACTGAGGCGACTTTAAAGTGCTGTTGATTGCAAATTTCGTAATAATCCAAGAAATACATGAACTTTCATGGTTGTTTGCAGAAATCATTAAAGCACTTGAATGTCTTCTTTAAAGATTTTCAATTCAAAGGGGTGCCAATATAATAGCTCCTGCCCTTTTTTATTTGCATCCTACAAAATTTACACCTTACAAAAAGGGGGTGGAAAATCATTTAGTAAAAGAATCAAGGAAAAACAAAAAAGTTCACACATATGTTTCTCCGTAGATCAGTGCAAGAGTAAAGGATCTTTACACCTTACAATATTTTGGCACTTGGTTCTCCTGGTCCCCTACCTAAAAAGACATGATAAAAATCAGAAATATTTTAGCTTGGAAAATTTTGTGAAACATAAACAAAGCAGCTATGCTCCTGGACATGCTTAGAATTTTGGTAACATGTAAAACATGAATAAAACAACCAATTGTTGGATTGCTAAATTTTCCTCAGCTCATTAGAAGTTTTATTTCTAATGCTAAAACTCAAGAATTATGTTTGATAGAAAATTACAATCATTGCTCCAAATATTTCCTCTTCCTATCTTTGAAAATTTTACAGTAAAATAATTTAGTTATATCCATCTTCGGAGGAGATATTTTGATCTTATGTATCATTGACCAATCTTGTGTTTACATTTTTCTAGTACTATTGCTTGGAGCAAGAGTTGCAGCCTCGGCTGCTGCAATTTCTCAAGAAGATCAGAAAAGGGCATGGCTCATATTGGCTTGGGTCAGCACTACAGCAGGGAACCTGTCACTATTGGGGTCAGCTGCAAACTTGATTGTTTGTGAACAAGCTCGCCGAGCTCCAAACCTATCATACACATTAACCTTCTGGAGTCATTTGAAATTTGGCCTCCCTTCAACTATTATAGTTACTGCTATTGGTTTGACACTCATAAGATGATGAAAAATTGTTGTTGAATTCCAAAAGGGTCCTGTAGTAGAAATTTACGTACAAGCAAAATCGATTTCTTGATATACAAGTTAAAGGGTATATGAGAAAATACATACATGTAAATGAGTACCGAGTTTTCTATAGTTTGAGCATTTGTGTCAAATAAGCAAGTGATTGTGATGATTCCAAGCTTTTAAATTGAAAAAAGATTAGCAACCAAGAATCAAACATCCACACACCATATACATGCTCTAGGCTTCAAATACCATTGAGCAACATTATACTCTATATTGTTTGATTTCAACCAATTCCAAGAGCTTGATAATTCGCATGAGAATTATATTATATCAAAAACTTTAGTGAAAGATGCTCCAATAATTTCTAAACTTGTGATCATTTTTTGGCATTAGGAATAAGGCAAAAATCTGCAAAATGCAATAAGAAAAAACTAGCTCATGAATACAAAGAAAATGTTACTACAACTGACATTTTCAAAATTCAACAATAATCTTGAAAATGCAAGTCGTAGCAACATTGTCTTTGTTTTGATGAACTAATCCTTCATGGTTGTATTTTGCAGATTTCTTCATTCTTCCTAATGCCAAAAAAGGATCACAAGTAGAAAATATTGGAACAATTGTCACTAAAATTTGGGATAAATTATAATTGTCATAGGAGTTATCAAAACTCCTTGCATCTCAATACAGTTTTAGGTCAAGATAGTTCGTAGAATACTGGTACACAATTTTAATCTTGGTTCTATACTTAAGACTCTCATTATTTAATTATTATATGCATGTGTAACAGCACCAAGAACTAAATAATCAAATGATTATGTATGAAACCAAGTTTATATTTCCCAGTGAAAGAAACATAACAAACTAACATTTTAACACAAAATAAAGTGGCTATAAAATATTCCTGCTTGACTCAAAATAGCAAGTCATTAACATAAAGTTTCACATGATCAAATTGAGGAGCATCAAACCAAAGTTTTATTATAAACTATAAAATTATAGTATGAAAAATAACTTAAAATAATCGTTTCATATTGTAGCATTGTCATTGTAAAAACAACCATTACCTGTAATCACTGAGTCATCATATAGATACATAAAGCATATCATTTTTATGCTAAAATCTCTTTAAAAAATAAAATAAAATTAATGATTAAATCTAGCATTGCAGAAATCTGAAAATTTTGAGTTAGATTCTCATGAAAAACATGTCCTACAATCAATTCTATTATGATTAAATCTGGTTTTAAAATTAGAGATTGTTGTACAAAGATTAACTACTTGGTAAATAGAGTGTCAATAGTATAATTAGTCATGGAATTATCTCATATTAAAAATAAAAAAAAAATTATACGCATCAAATAACTATTAATGAGAGCAAGTATAAAATAGAGATCAGATAAACTTATCGGTAAGTAAGATTATTGCATGCAAAATTGACCACCGATGTAACTCATCGAGCATCTCTAGCATCAAGTCATGAGACCTGCAAAATAATAAACAATTACACAATAACTGAGGTGTGACATAGTCACCGTGTTTAAAGATTTATCCATATCATAAGCACAAATATCCCTGGCTATAATAAGTCCATCCCTCGATACGAATCATATTTGGAGTTACAGAGCAACTTGAATTTGTAATGAACACAAGAAATATTATTATTCAAGAAACTCAGTGTAAGTGGAGGGGAGAAATAATTTTGTTGTACTCAGAAAAAATGAAAGGGAGAGAGTATGTATGTATATTATATATATGTTCATTGGTGTTTTTCTGTCTCTCATTTCTTTTTCCAAAATTGTGTGTTTAAATAACATGAATATAAGCATTGTATCTCACCTCCATGCATATTGAAGGTTTTGAAGGTTTTTCCAAATTCCCCTCCCTTCCCATCCAAACTCTCAAAGGAAGGTTAATATAAGATGAAAGGAGTATACTGTAAATTTCATTGGTTATTCACAGCTTTACCAATAGTCATCTACTGAACAGACCAAACAATCTAAACTTGCTTAAACAATTAATTATTGATAAATGAGTAAACAAAGTAAGAAAATGAAAGTTGAATGAGTTTCACGACAAATTTGTTGGAAGAAGTTTTTTGGCAGCATTTGTTGGGTTTATTTATTTGGTAGGTAGCCCACCTTCATTGAATTTTCTTAAACTATCCATTTAGTTAAATCAAAAGAATAGAGCACTGATTGATTATATACTAACAAATAGAATAAACTAACCCACTTGCAAATAATTTATTCATTTTAAATATCCTTTTTGAATTCATTTCTGCACTTTCACCATGTGAATCAACTTGGATAATATGATATTATAACTTTGTATATTTGGGAAGACCCAACACAAAATAGTTCATATCAGAAAATAGCTCACTAGTAATAGCTCACTTTACTGCATAGAGTCAGCTGCACTTTGCATTTGCAATCTTTCTTTTTGTGCCATTATGGCAGTTGAATTTGTTGGTGGTGCTCTTCTTTCCGCTTTCCTTCAAGTCACATTCGAAAAGCTTGCTTCTGCTGAAATCGGAGACTACTTTCGAAGAACAAAACTCAATCACAATCTTCTAAAGAAACTCAACATCACACTTCTCTCCATCGATGCTGTGGTCGATGATGCAGAACTGAAGCAGATCAGAAATCCAAACGTGAGAGCATGGCTTGATGCTGTCAAAGATGCTGTGTTAGATGCAGAGGATCTCTTGGAAGAAATTGACTTTGAGGTTTCCAAATCTAAGCTGGAAGCTGAATCTCAATCTACTACTAACAAGGTATGGAACTTCTTCAATGCTTCTTCCAGTTCGTTTGACAAAGAAATTGAAACAAAGATGCAAGAAGTACTTGATAACCTAGAATATCTTTCTAGCAAAAAGGATATACTAGATTTGAAAAAGTCTACCAGTAGTTTTGATGTTGGATCTGGTAGCCAAGTGTCACAAAAATTGCCATCAACATCTTTGCCTGTTGATTCTATTATCTATGGCAGAGATGTTGATAAGGAGGTTATCTATGATTGGCTAAAATCTGACCCTGACAATGCAAACCATCAACTTTCAATAGTCTCTATAGTTGGTATGGGCGGGATGGGTAAGACCACGCTAGCCCAACATCTATACAATGACCCAAAGATGAAGGAAACATTTGATGTCAAAGCTTGGGTCTGTGTGTCAGAAGAATTTGATGTTTTCAAGGTAACAAGATCAATTCTTGAGGGTATCACTGGATCAACTGATGATAGCAGAGACCTAAATATGGTTCAAGAAAGGTTGAAGGAAAAATTGACAGGGAAGATATTTCTTCTTGTTTTAGATGACCTTTGGAACGAAAAACGTGACAAATGGATGACTTTGCAAACTCCTTTTAATTATGCGGCACATGGAAGCAAAATTCTTGTCACTACCCGTAGTGAGAAAGTTGCCTCAATCATGCGATCAAATAAAATGCTTCAACTTGATCAATTAGAAGAAGAACACTGCTGGAAGTTGTTTGCTAAACACGCGTGCCAAGATGAAGATCCTCAACTTAATCATGAGTTTAAGGACATTGCTAAAAGGATAATTACAAAATGCCAAGGATTGCCTCTAGCTTTGAAAACAATTGGAAGCCTCTTGTACACAAAATCATCTTTGGTGGAATGGAAAATAATATTGTCAAGCAAGATATGGGATTTACCAGAGGAGGAGAACAACATCATCCCTGCTTTAATGTTGAGCTATCATCACCTTCCTTCTCATCTCAAGAGATGTTTTGCTTATTGTGCCTTATTCCCCAAAAATTATGTGTTTAAAAAGGAGCATTTAATTTTATTATGGATGGCTGAAAATTTTCTACAATGCTCTCGACAGAGTATGAGTATGGAAGAAGTTGGGGAACAGTACTTCAATGATCTATTTTCGAGGTCATTTTTTCAGCAATCAAGGCGGTATAAAATGCAATTTATAATGCATGACCTTCTCAATGATTTGGCAAAATGTGTAAGTGGGGATTTTTCCTTTACATTTGAAGCTGAGGAATCGAATAATTTGTTGAACACGACTCGCCATTTTTCATTTACAAAAAATCCGTGTAAAGGTTCCAAAATATTTGAGACCTTACACAATGCTTATAAATCGCGCACATTCCTACCATTAGATATGACATCCTATGGTATTCCATCTCAATACCGGATATCTAGCACAGTGATGCAAGAGTTGTTCTCAAAGTTTAAGTTCTTTCGTGTCTTGTCGTTCTCTAGTTGCTCCTTTGAGAAGGAGTTGCCTGATACCATAGGCAATCTTAAACATCTCCGTTATCTAGACCTTTCTGGTAATTATAGCATAAAAAAGCTACCTGATTCAGTGTGTTATCTTTACAACTTGCAAACACTGAAGTTGAGGCATTGTTGGGGTTTGGAAGAGTTGCCCTTGAATTTGCATAAACTCACTAATTTGCGTTATCTTGATTTTAGTGGAACTAAAGTGAGAAAAATGCCAACGGCTATGGGGAAACTAAAACATCTTCAAGTGTTGAGTTCGTTTTATGTGGACAAAGGTAGCGAGGCCAATATTCAACAGTTAGGAGAACTCAATCTTCATGAAACACTATCAATTTTAGCGTTGCAAAACATTGACAATCCCTCTGATGCATCTGCAGCAAATTTAATAAATAAAGTACATCTTGTGAAGCTAGAGTTAGAATGGAATGCAAATAGTGATAATTCAGAGAAAGAAAGGGTAGTGCTTGAGAAGCTACAACCTTCCAAACACTTGAAGGAGTTATCTATCCGGAGCTATGGTGGTACACAATTTCCAAGCTGGTTTGGAGATAATTCATTATCAAATGTGGTGTCCTTAAAGTTGAGCAGTTGTAAAAACTGTGTGTTGTTGCCCCCACTTGGAATTTTGCCATCTCTCAAAGAACTGGAGATCGAAGAGCTATCTGGGCTAGTGGTTATTGGTAGTGAGTTTTATGGGAATGGGAGTGGTTCTTCTTCTGTTATTATTCCATTTGCTTCTTTGCAAACCTTACAATTCAAGGATATGGGGGAATGGGAAGAATGGGATTGTAAAATAGTGTCGGGTGCTTTTCCATGTCTCCAAGCACTTTCTATAGACAATTGTCCAAATTTAAAAGAGTGTTTGCCTGTGAACCTTCCCAGTTTAACGAAACTTCGAATTTATTTTTGTGCACGGCTTACTTCTTCTGTGTCATGGGGCACATCCATTCAGGACTTACATATAACTAATTGTGGAAAGCTGCAATTTGATAAACAGCTAACTAGTTTGAAATTTCTCAGTATTGGTGGACGATGCATGGAGGGATCGTTGCTTGAATGGATTGGGTACACCTTACCACATACCTCTATCCTGTCAATGGAAATTGTTGATTGCCCATCTATGAACATTATCCTAGACTGTTGCTACAGTTTCCTTCAAACTTTGATCATCATCGGTAGTTGTGACTCTCTAAGGACCTTTCCACTGAGTTTCTTCAAAAAACTTGATTATATGGTATTCCGAGGGTGTAGGAATCTTGAACTGATTACACAGGACTATAAGCTTGATTATAGCCTTGTGTATATGTCAATTACAGAATGCCCAAATTTTGTATCTTTTCCCGAGGGAGGATTCTCTGCACCCAGTCTGAAGAATTTTGATATTTGTAGATTGCAGAATTTAAAATCATTGCCAGAATGTATGCACACTCTCTTTCCATCTCTTACAAGCCTAACTATTGACGATTGTCCACAATTGGAGGTGTTCTCTAATGGAGGTTTGCCACCAAGCCTAAAATCCATGGTACTCTACGGATGCTCCAATCTTCTTCTGTCCTCACTGAAATGGGCTTTGGGAATCAACACTTCTCTAAAACGTCTGCATATTGGAAATGTGGATGTGGAGTCTTTTCCCGATCAAGGGTTGCTTCCACGCTCTCTTACTTCTCTCAGGATTGATGATTGTGTAAATCTTAAAAAACTGGACCACAAAGGTCTCTGCCACCTCTCCTCTCTTGAAGATTTGATTCTTAGTGGTTGCCCCAGCCTTCAATGCTTACCAGTGGAGGGACTGCCTAAAACCATTTCAGCTCTACAAGTTACGGATTGTTTGTTGCTTAAACAGCGATGCATGAAACCTAATGGTGAAGATTGGGGGAAGATTTCTCACATTCAATGTGTGGATCTCAAAGATGATTTTTCCTTTGAACCGCATTTTTTGAAGTACCTTTAGGTACCTTTACGACTGCTTTTCTATTGTAAGCTGGCCATGTGGTTATATATAGGGTCACCCCCTCCTTTTGCAGATTAGGTTTTAATTGGTTTAAATTTGTATGAACTAGTTAAAGCTCTAGTGAAGTAGATTTGATTCCTTTGTGTATCTTTTCTTTGCTATCAATAAAATCGAGGGACAAATCATTTTCTTTCCTTTACCTTGTAACAAGGAACCTATCAAGGTACAATCTTGGACAAATACAATCTTGTTTATTGGAAATGTTTCACTTTAGTTTGCAAACAATAGTAGCACAAGTTGCACCTTAATTGCTAGTACATATTAAAGAAAGATGATTCAACCTACTTTGAAAATATCAGGTCAAGTTTCATACATGTTTTTGGTATATCTCATGAATTGTTGCACATTTAGATTTGTTGGTGATTTTCAAAATAATGGAATTACTTTAGAACCAAAAGTTGTAACTCTTAATGGGAACCATTCGTATACATTGGAACATTATTATTTATTATTAATAATGAACCATGACATTGATTCAAGTATATATGGTTATAACCTTTGGCAAAAGGGTGCTTAATGAATCATGGCATTGATTCAAGTTAAATAGGTGTTTTCTCTCATGTGAAGAGTCATATAATGCACTATAAATGCTTGACATTTGGGCATTAGTTGAAGAGACAAAAACCACACAACTACACACAATTTGGACAGAATTTTGTTACATTAACAACATAATTCTTCACCATTCTATTATTCTAAATCATCCATCAATTCTCTAATGCATGAGTGAATTGCTGGAACCATAAATCTGTAAAATACTGTTAGGAGATACGCTTGGTGTGGTTGTGCAATACACGTCAAGGAACTCATAGTATCCTGAAGGGGATTCGCCGGTCATTTCTATTGCATCCAATATACATTTATTGGTGGGGGCGAATCGAACCTAAAGGTTAGTGTGGCAACCCCATACGCTTTGAGTTTTACATGCATGATCATTAAACATTTCAGGTTTCAAGTGCAGCAGCTTCTTCCCAACAAACAAAATATATAACAATCTTTAGGTTCGATTTCTATGGCTGCTTCATTGAAAGAAATGACTTCTGACTTTGTTAAGTTGGAAAAGTTTGATGGGGGAAATTTCATCCGCTGGCAAAAGAAGATGAAGTTTCTTCTTACAACATTGAAAGTGGCATACGTTCTGAACATGGCAAGGCCTGAGGAGAAGGATGATGAAACCGTTGCTGAGACAAGAGACAGACAGAAATGGGACAACGATGATTACATCTGCTTAAGACACATCCTGAATGGTATGTCTGACTCTTTGTTCGATATCTACCAGAGCAGCCCTTCTGCAAAAGACTTATGGGACAAATTGGAAACCAGATACATGCGTGAAGATGCAACAAGTAAGAAATGGAATAGCATAAAGGAAGAATAGAACTTTGGTAGAAATGGTTAATGCCATGTTGTCCTATTCTGGATTATCTAAAGGATATTGGGGTGAAGCAATGCTAACAGCATGTTACATCCTCAATAGGGTTCCAAACAAAAGGAACAAAATAACCCCATATGAACTTTGGAAACAAAGAAAGCTTACTCTTAATTATTTGAAAGTTTGGGGTTGTAGAGCAATTGTGAAAGTGCCTGAACCAAAAAGAAAGAAATTGGGTGAAAGAGGAATTGAATGTGTATTTTTAGGCTATGCAGAAAATAGCAAAGCATACAGATTCTTGACTATTGAATCGAATGACTCATATTCTTTTAATACAGTAATTGAGTCAAGAGATGCAATTTTTCAAGAAGATAGATTTAACTCAATTTCTTATCCCAAGGATATTGTTCATTCTAATGTTCAAAATTTAGAAAACAATGAATCTGATATAGATACATTGGATGGTTCAGAACTTAGAAGAAGTAAGAGGATCCGGAAAGAGAAAGATTTTGGATCTGATTTCTTCATGTTTCTTGTAGAAGGAACAGGTAAATCCATAAATAGTTATGGACCAATTTGCTTTAACCTTGAGAGTGATCCGGTAACATATGAAGAGGCTATAAAATCTCAAGATTCAGCTTTTTGGAAAGAAGCTATTCAAGAAGAAATGGATTCAATTATGGGTAATAAAACTTGGAAAGTGGTAGATCTCCCACCTGGATCCAAACCGATAGGCTGTAAATGGATCTTTAAAAGGAAAATGAAAGTGGATGGTACCATTGATAAATTCAAGGCTAGACTAGTTGCTAAAGGGTTTACGCAAAAAGAAGGCATTGATTATTTTGATACATATGCACCTGTTGCAAGAATTGCATCAATCAGAATGCTAATTGCACTGACATCCATCCATAAGTTTGTAATCCATCAAATGGATGTTAAAACTGCTTTCCTAAATGGAGAGTTGGATGAAGAGGTATATATGAAACAACCGGAAGGGTTTGTGATCAAAGGTCAAGAAGATAAAGTGTGTAAATTAACTAAGTCTTTATATGGGTTGAAACAAGCACCCAAACAATGGCACCAAAAGTTTGACCAAGTTGTGTTAGCCAACGGATACATCATAAATGAATCTGACAAGTGTATTTACAGTAAATTCCAAAATGGAAAAGGTGTCATGATTTGCTTATATGTAGATGACATGTTGATCTTTGGTACAAGTATAAATGAGGTTGAAGAAACTAAAGCTTTCTTATCCAACAATTTTGATATGAAAGATTTAGGAGAAGCTGATGTGATTTTAGGAATTAAAATCATAAGAGATGGTAACCATATTGGTTTATCCCAATCTCATTACATAGAAAAGGTGCTTCAGAAATTCAATCATTTAGATTGTAAACCGATCTCTACCCCATTTGACCAAACTGTCAGTTTGCAACCAAACAAAGGTTGTCCTGTGGCACAACTTGAATATTCTAAAGTAATCGGATGCTTGATGTATGCTATGACTTGTACTAGACCTGACATAGCATATGCTGTTGGAAGGTTAAGTCGGTATACTAGCAATCCAAGTAAAGAACACTGGCACGCTGTGAAAAGAGTATTAAAATACTTAAAGGGAACAATGAATTATTGTTTAACATATAGTGGAGACCCTTCTGTTTTGGAAGGATACACAGATGCTAGTTGGGTAACGTATGTTGAAGATCATGCTTCCACAAGTGGATGGATCTTCAACCTTGGTGGAGGTGCAGTTTCTTGGGGGTCAAAGAAACAAACATGCATTGCCGACTCCACCATGGCTGCAGAATTTATTGCATTGGCTGCAGGGAGTAAAGAGGCAGACTGGCTAAGAAATTTATTGTATGACATACCAGTTTGGCAAAAGCCAATGGCGCCAGTATCCATACATTGTGATAGTCAATCCACACTATCAAAAGCTTATAGCCAAGTTTATAATGGGAAATCAAGGCATATTGGTTTAAGACATAGCTATGTAAGAGACTTGATTTCTAATGGAATAATTTCCATCATGTTCGTAAGAACAGAGAAGAATCTTGCAGATCCTTTGACGAAAGGTCTGACAAAGGATATGGTGTTGAAGACATCATTGGGGATGGGACTCAAGCCCATATCTAATTGATTACCAATAGTGGAAACTCAACCCACACTTGAGTAGCATCAAGTCTTGGGTTCAATGGTGAAAGTACACTATTAGAGTAATTGTAGTACTTGACAATAGATACATCCCAAAGGTAAAAGTACTTGGACCATAAGAAGAAAAAAGGTAGGATGAGGTTTTCCTCTTAATGGACATATAGCATATATTTGCTGGAATGCATACTTATGGGGCATTCCCGATATAGTCTACCTATGTGAGAATGAAGTTTGGCCGCTTCACGGAGTTCAAGGGCTTGACTCTTAAATTCTCATGAAAAGGGATATATGACACAAGGCCTTCTTAATGTGTCATCTTACAAGTCTCTTTATCAATGGTACCGAGATTCTATGTGTACGTTATGCACACTTGTTCTAATAGATAGTTGGTTCAAAGCTTGCCTACCATACTATTTGGGAATGAGCGAAAACTTAACTTACTAAGTAATTGTTCAAATCGCGAGATACCATTATCTGAAGGCATGGAATTTCCGGATTTATGTGATTTAGTATTTTGAAAATGGTGGGGGATTGTTGGTGATTTCCAAAATAATGGAATCACTTTAGAACCAAAAGTTGTAACTCTTCATGGGAACCATTCATATACATTGGAACATTATTATTTATTATTAATAATGAACCATGACATTGATTCAAGTATATATGGTTATAACCTTTGGCAAAAGGGTGCTTAATGAATCATGGCATTGATTCAAGTTAAATAGGTGTTTTCTCTCATGTGAAGAGTCATATAATGCACTATAAATGCTTGACATTTGGGCATTAGTTGAAGAGACAAAAACCACACAACTACACACAATTTGGACAGAATTTTGTTACATTAACAACATAATTCTTCACCATTCTATTATTCTAAATCATCCATCAATTCTCTAATGCATGAGTGAATTGCTGGAACCATAAATCTGTAAAATACTGTTAGGAGATACGCTTGGTGTGGTTGTGCAATACACGTCAAGGAACTCATAGTATCCTGAAGGGGATTCGCCGGTCATTCCTATTGCATCCAATATACATTTATTGGTGGGGGCGAATCGAACCTAAAGGTTAGTGTGGCAACCCCATACGCTTTGAGTTTTACATGCATGATCATTAAACATTTCAGGTTTCAAGTGCAGCAGCCTCTTCCCAACAAATAAAATATATAACAAGATTAGCAAAGTATTTAGTTGAATTTCACACACCAATTTTTGTTCTGTTATATATGTGAAACAATTCCTGTTATCATTATGCCTCTATTAAAGTTGGAATTTTGACAAGATACGTTGCTCATTTTTAAAGAATGAGGCACTAGAAAAATGGTGAAGCACTGATTGTGAACATAGAGGAGACAAATATATATAAGCACATTACTCTTGCTGAATTTCATTCACATTTGATTTTTCTTCTAAAATAAATTATCATGGAACTTTTGAAGGTGTGAGTCTGAGCTTTTTCTTGGGTACAATATTTCATAGTTGGATTGTAATCCTTTACAAGCAATTAATTGTGCCATTGGCCACTTGTTTCAATTACATTTTTCAATGATTTTTGGTGTTGGTTACTGCAGAGATAAATGTTATTTGATTCTTCTCACAGTGAACAAGTTTAACCTTGAATTGAACTTGTAAGTAACATGCTGTATATGTGGAATGCAGTTTCACATTTACACATTCTCACACACAATCTTGTCCTTGAGACAAAATCCAATAATAAATTTTTTATTCATAGACCTTAATTGATTCTTCAACACGTGTTTGGTGATTCTTCAAGACAGTGAGAGCGATTCACAAGAAGATTAATTAGAACATTTTCTAATAGTGGTGATTCATCGTTCAAAACAGGAGAAATTTAAGGATAACAATAGTATTAATATTAATAAATAATAATGGTGAAGGGTTTTGCTGTCATGCTGTGGAAAATAAAATTTATGTGTCCCATTTGTTTGAGATTCATAGTCACTACAAGAATACTTTGGAATTCCGACCAAAAATTTCCGAGGAAGCATGGTTTCTCGCAAAAATAAAGGTTTTTCGAGGAAGTAATTACTCGGAATGCATATGTCAGGACTCTTTAATGTCCCTCCTGCACAAACTGTTGAGCAAGCTTTTCGATGTTGAATTCCGAGGAAAACGTTCCTCGGAAAGCAGATATGACCGTTGGAAGGATTAACTATTACACGGCATTGTACAAATGTTGGTAGCTTGTATTAATTTTATTACCCACTTTCCTCAATAATACATTTTCATCTAGTTGATCAAACACTACAAACTACACCAAACTAAAATCTACTTAATATATTGACTCCATTTTCATCAAGAAGAAAAAATCATTGTCACTTAAATCTATTGAAATTTAGCATCAGATCATTGTTATTGGTAAGTTTTTCAAATGTATTTTTATTTTATAAATATTGTTGATTTAGTTTTTTTACAATGTTAATTTATCAATTTATTTATAATCTCACTATCAATAATTATTTATATACTTTTGATCATAGTTATTTATAATTTCACTATCAATTTCTTGTTGATGCTTAATTTTTATTTTTATTTTTATTTCTTCAAATGTAAGGTTAATTAGTAGTAAAAATGTTAATTTCTAAAAAGAATTTGTGTTGGTAAAAAAAAAATTAGTGAAAAATGTTAGTTATTTTTTTTTTTTTGAAGGAAGTAAAAATGTTAGTTATTAGTGATTAAAATGTTGTGAAAAAAAACTAGTTAGTAATAAAAACGTTATTAATTATAAAAATTGTTAGTTGGTAAATAGGTAGTAATAAAAATGCTAGTTAGTATTCTTTCAAAAAAAAATGCTAGTTAGTAAAAATCTTAGTTCGTAAGTTTTAGTATACATACATGTGATATATAATATGTATTGTTAATTATATATTTATTTATATATAACTTTATTGATTAAATATGCATGGATATTGGTATAAAAAAATATACTATACATAAATATTATATTTTGTATTAAGAAATGCATAAATAGTTTTTTTTTTTAAAGAATTTAACCAAATGTCAACAATGCAGAAGATGGATCCATATTATTACTACCGAAGTTGGATGTACGATAGAACATTTCCGGGGAGAACCAAACTTAAACCGCAATTTGAGGAAGGAATTCATGGATTTGTTGCTTTCGCCATGTCACAAACCATTTATGAGAGGGAGGGAGGGATAAGATGTCCGTGTCTTACTTGTATGTGTAGATTGATACAGAGTGGAGAAGATGTCATCAAACATTTAAAAAATGTTGGCTTTATGGATTCCTATTGGGTGTGGACTAATCATGGTGAACAAATGTCGCCTATTAATACTGGGTTCGATGTGAATACACATGCTTCATGTAGTGGAACACATACAGAGAATGTTGAACAGTTTGACATGATGGATGATATGATTAGTGACGCTCTTGGAGTGAACATGTCTTATGATGAGCCCGTTGAAGAGGAGCTACCTCCGAACAAGAAAGCACAAGATTTTTACAACCTGTTGGAAAAGATAATGAACTGTTGTTTGAAGGATCAAATGACTCTAAATTATCCATGTGCGCGAGACTTTTAGCGGCCAAGTTAAATTGGAATGTACCTGATAAGTGCTTGGAGCACTTCGTGAAAATGCTTTTGGATGCTACTCCCATCAAAGACAATCTTCCGAAAAGTTATTACGAGGCCAAGAGATTAGTGTCGAAATTGGGGTTAGAATCTAAAAGGATTGATTGTTGCAGTAATGGGTGCATGTTGTTCTACGACAATGAATTCGGTACTAATGATGGTGCACTAGAGGAGTGTAAATTTTTCAATGAACCGAGTTATGTTGTTCGCAATGATGATGTTCACCGTAATCACAAACGAATCCCGGTTAAGTCAATGTTTTACCTGCCAATAATACCAAGACTACAGAGGTTGTATGCATCAATGCAAACTGCTAGTCAAATGACCTGGCATTATTACAATAAGTCAAATCCACCCGTGATGTGGCATCCTTGTGACGGTGAGGCATGGAAGCATTTTGATCGTGTTCATCATGATTTTGCATTAGATCCACGAAATGCGAGATTGAGATTATGCTCTGATGGCTTTACACCATATATCCAAGCGTCGGCAACACCTTATTCTTGTTGGCCAATTATTGTTACCCCGTATAACCTCCCTCCTGAGATGTGTATGTCAAAACCTTACATGTTCTTGACTTGTCATATTCCGGGACCGTCGAGTCCACTTGATGGCATTGATGTGTATTTACAACCCTTAATTGATGATCTGAAAAGGTTGTGGATTGGTCAATTGACGTATGATATTGCAAAGAGGGAGAATTTCAATATGAGGGTGGCTTTGATGTGGACTATCAACGACTTTCCTGCGTATGGGATGTTGTCTGGTTGGGGGACTCATGGTAGACTTGCTTGCCCTCATTGTATGGAGAAAACAAAGGCGTTTACTTTGGACTATGGAGGAAAGGCTTCATGGTTTGACCATAGGATGTTTTTACCAGAAAGTCATGTATTTCGAAGGAAAAGAAATATGTTCAGGAAAGATAAAATAGAAAAAGATGGTCCGCCTCCTAAGATAACATCTCGTGAAGTGTTTCGTAGGGTCCGTGGGCTTTCGAGATTCCCAGATGTTGGCAAAAGAATCAGATACCATGAATATGGGGAAAAGCACAACTGGATCAAAAGAAGTATTTTCTGGGACCTTCCTTACTTGAAAGACAATTTACTAAGACATAATCTTGATGTTATGCACATTGAAAAGAATTTTTTTGACAATATACTTCACACAGTGATGAATGTCTCCGGTAAAACAAAAGATAATGAGAAGGCTAGACTGGATTTGTCGGTTTATTGTAAAAGACCAGAAATGGAACTACAACCTCTTCCAAATGGAAAATTTCGAAAACCCAAAGCTGTTTTTAGTCTAACCTCTAATGAAGCAAAATCTGTTTGTATGTGGTTAAAAGAGCTAAGGATGCCGGATGGTTATTCTTCTAATTTAGCAAGGTGTGCTGACGTCAACAAGGGAAAGTGTCGTGGGATGAAAAGTCATGATGGTCATGTTTTCTTGCAACGCTTACTTCCAATTGCATTTAGTTCATTGCCAAATAATGTTATAAAACCATTAACTGAAGTTAGCCAATTTTTTAAAGACCTTTGTGCTTCAACTCTAAGAATGGATGAACTTGTTAAAATGGACCAGAATATGCCAATCACTCTCTGTAAACTTGAGCAAGTTTTCCCACCAGGTTTCTTTGATTCTATGGAACATCTATCGGTGCATCTCGCTTACGAAGCCATGCTCGGAGGGCCTGTTCAATATAGGTGGATGTATCCTTTTGAAAGATTCATGGGTGATGCAAAGCGATGTGTGAAGAATAAGGCTAAGGTTGAGGGATCAATACGCACAGCTTACACGTTGAAGGAAGCAAATTATTTTCTCTCCCATTACTTCAAAAACGGGACATTGACTCCAACAAACACACGAAATGAAGTTGATGCTGCAAGTGGAAGTCACTCATTTGCTTTATCGGTCTTTTGTCTTCCCAGGCGTCATGTTGGGAACAAAGAATACTGGATGAAAGATGAAGAGTTGCGGTCAGCTGAAGTTCATGTGTTGATTAATTGCACTGAAGTTAAACCATACCTCGAGTACGTCCATCATGTATATGTTTATTTTAATCAAATATATTTTTTTAATATTACTGAAGTTAATGTTTGAATTTCACCACAGGGCATTTTTGAGTTGGGCAAACGTTAGTGAACAACAATCTTCTAGTTATATATATGCTAATTTTTCAGAATGGTTTAAACATCAAGTATCAATTATTGAACCGACTAGAGGAGCCAGTCATCTGAGAGGACTAGCTCGAGGGCCAGAGAGACTTGTCAAAGAATATCACACTTACTTTGTGAATGGATATAAATTTCATACTCATGCATGGACAGTGGGCAAAAAAACATATAACAGTGGTGTTTACGTAAAAGGAGTCAGAGAAGGAGGTGTAGATGACTTCTACGGCGTGATTAAAAACATATATGAATTGTCTTACCAATATGTAGAACATGAGAACAAAGTTAGATTGTAATCCTTTACAAGTAAATAATTGTGCAATTGGCCACTTGTTTCAAGTACATTTTTAAATGATTTGTGGAGTTGGTTACTGCAGAGATAATTGTTATTTGATTCTTCTCACAGTGAACAAGTTTAACCTTGAATGAACTTGTAAGTAACATGATGTATATATATTGAGATATGTGAAATGCAGTTTCTTGCATTCTAAAATTCTCTAAAACATAAAGGTATTGTGTTTCGAAAAAATAATCATGATTTTGTCAAAAGAAATAAATAAACAATTATCATGATACCACTTTAGTCCAAACATGAACAAGTACATTTGCTTAGTTAAAATCACAATTTACATTATAGCCAAACTCTTTATAAATTCACACTTTTGGTTATAGAAGATTAAGAGCAGTGGGAAAAAAAAAAGAGGAGTCATAATTAGAAATGAAAAATCTGTCCCAGAAAACCATATAAGAGAGACAATGGAAGTAACACAATATGTCAAAAATGAATAGTTAATAATCCACCAAAACTCAATTGAAACCTTTCTCAGCTATTTACATTTGGAACTTTTAATGCTTATTCCTTTTGCATGTTCTAGGACTAATTAAGTTAAATCAAATTTAATTTGAAACCAAAATTTAAATGCTAACTTTTGGCCTAGTTTTATCTGGTGATTGAGTTTCTTCCATACCCTTCCTTTTGATAGGTTGTTCATTCTCTTCCTTAACTTTTGATTTCAACAAATGTGGCTTCAGCTTGCTTACATCTGATAGTTGAACTGGTTTCAGGAAGAATTCTTCAGCCCCCTCTTCCAAACATCTGATACCATTACAAATAATTGGTTAGATCTAGTCATATTTAAAATATAGTCCATAATATGATCGACTTTTCATTTTCAAAATAATTAATTTGATATTAGATTTTATAATTTTTTCACGATATCTTCTTCTGCTCGCAACTGCATAGACAATTTTATATTATGGTATAAACTTTCCTCACCTGTTGATCCTAGATGGAACATTCTCCGAGGACATTATCACAACTGGTATGTCTTTGAATGATTTGGATTCCTGCAGATCAATGAACTTTTATTAGTTTAAACATCAAGTTAAAGAATATACAAGGGATAAAAAATAAAAAAAACGATTTATGATTTTTTTTTTTTAATGTTCTGTTTGAAAATTCGTATCACTTGTATTTAAGAAATAAGATCCTATTTTTCAAATTGTTTCCTAAATAGAAAAGCAAAATAATTTCACCAAACTTCTTGATGCATTCAAATTTCAAAAGTGAGCACAAAATTGTGGCAAAAATTAATGAGATTGAAAATAGAGTAATCAAATAAGAAGTGGCAAAAAGCAATTTGAAAAAGTCTTGGAAAACATCTCAAAAACCTACCTTAATTTTTCTCAACAGATCATAGCCAGTCATCCCTGGCATACAATAATCTGTTATGATCAGATTTACATCTACATCCTGCATGAATAATTGAATCAAAGATCAATACAAATTTATACAATAAAATGGTTTAATTCATAATATTTATCAATTGAATAAGAAAATGAACCTGATTAATTTCTGAAGCAACATGAGTGTCATAAGTCCTCATTTCATCTTCAACCAAACCAAGAAATTTCAAGGCCTTACTAGCAGAATCCACTGTAGTAACTGTGATTTCAATACAAAACAACAAAAATCATTAACATGCATCAAACTTAGTAACCAAAAAATCAAAATATTAGACTATACAAACAGCATTAAAATATAAATCTATATTAAAAGATAGAGAGAAAAAACTATAGACAAGAAAAGTACCATTAAAAGAAGAAGTTTTGAGGAGCCTCTCAATCAACATTCTATCAATAATACTATCATCAACAGCCAAAACATGGAACTGATTCTCAGCTGCCATGCCCATTACTTGAAAGATAATAATATTTTTCAAGCCAAAAAATGAGAAAAAAGGTGAATGAAAAAAGAGAATATAAAGCAAGAGGAATATAATTGTAATGAATCAAAATCAAAATGTGACATTTTAAATGAGAGACTATCATGGTCAAAAAAGATACATAATCCTTATAGGATATTTGACAGTTTGGAAAGCAGTATCCCACAGATTTCATCAAGAATCTTTAGGATCTTCAAAGTTGATTTTTGAATTCAAGAAGAAGCAAAGAAGGTGGCGTTGTTTTACCAATTTTTTAAATTAGACATTTTAATTATTATTTTAGTAATTTAATATATTTGACCCTTTTGATAATAGGTGAGCTATTATTATTTTAATTATTATAATATAAACGCCCTTTTTTATAATAGGTATATGATTCTCTTTCTTACCTCATTTGCCTTTTCATTAGGACTAAAGGGTATTTGTTTAAGAGACAAAAATCTCATTTCCATTCATGCATGTGCATGACTTGCTTAGTGCTTTGCACTTAGCCAATTTTTTTTTTTGGGTAGAAATTAGCCACACTTTTTAGTAGTACTAGGCAAATTTATGATTTTGTTGCATTTTATTTTCCTTTTTGTCATTTGACATAAAGAGACAATTTTGATATCAGATTTTGGATTTTTATTGTTAAGAAATCCCTAATTTGTTGCTAACATAAATTTTTAGTCTTCTGATCATAATCGGATGAAACAGAACGCGTTTGAGCTGCGTATTACATATTCAATTGTTTTTTTGTTAAAAAATGAGTTGTCAAATCTTTGATTAAATGACTTATGATACATCATTGGGTCAAACTTAGGATTTCACCATATCTGTATTTAATTTTTTTAAGGGAAAACCTTTACCTCATTTTTATTCTTTTTTCCTTTTTTAAATTGTCTTATTTTTAGTACATATGATTTCTTTTTCATTCTCTTTCTTTTCGTAATATTTTTTTACTTTCATATTGTTTTGTTACTGGGCGCAATGCAAATAATTTGAGCAAGAACTTTAATTGAAAATTTACGAATCTTAATTACAAGGTGCCAAATTCTAATTCTTTTGAATTTGAATTTTGCATAGTCCCTCCCAAGCGTGGCCAAGCTATTTAATATAATTTATCCGCATCATAATTAGCTTTGATCTTTCTCTCTGTCCCCATTTGATTGATATTGTTTTCAGGAGTCAATATTTAATCTAAAAAATAAATAATTGAAACATTATTAGCATTACTGCATGTGAGTTATATTAATTGACGATATTTTGTACACTGATTTTTTCGCTACAAATCATATGAAAGCACAACTGTCTTTGTGAACTTAGTTCAGTTGGTTGGACAATACATCAAATATGTAAAGTTTGAGGTTCAAATTCTGACCACTACCTAAAAAATATGAAAACACAGCAGGCAATGGGAGAAAACTCTACGAAAAGAAATGATTTTTCATGCTAACATTTTTTTTTTCCAGAAGTAAATTATCTTATTTCATTAATAATAATAGTTTAGATACATAATAACATCAAAACTTATTATTCTCTTTTGTGAGCCGTCAGCTGAAACGCTAATTTCTTCTCCTTCATCCACCAAAGAGGGGTGGTTTAGGGTCAATTTTTGACCCCAATTCACCCCTCCATATCGTTTTTCTTCTTCCATTTTATTTAAATAAGTGATTTTAACATCGAATTAGGTTTTCCTTTTGTGATTTAGTCGTCTTAGTGCGACGTTGTTTTGTTTGTCGTCTTTGTGCGACGTTGTTTGTCTTTTCCCTTTTGTTCAAGTGTTTGTTCGGTTCAGATTGTCAGATCAGCTTCGATACAGTGCAGATCTATATCCTCTTTTGACTTCATATATACCATTTTTTTTCTTCATATTTCCAAAGAAATTTTGTATCACTTTTATAATGTTTCAGAAAATGAAATAAAGAAGGGCTGCACTCTTTAGCACGTAAAGTGTCAGGATCAGATAGTAATTTTAGAGTGCATAAAGACCAAGACTCGTTAGGGCTAGTCCAAAACAACCTGATCATAACCCGTTTTGAAACTTCTACCGTTTTCCAACAAATAAACTAGGGTTCTACTCCTTTTGTATATATATCCCCCCAGTTCTCTCTTCACTTCACTTTTGCAGCTGCAACTCAACTCCATCAAATCCAATGGTATGTTTTTCTCTTCCTCCTTCATTCAATCTTCTTTTTTATTTTATTTTATTTTAACCGTTGTTACAATGAACTTAAATGAATTATTTACTTAATAATAATGGTGTTGGTGATGAAGGAAAAGTGCAATGAATTTTTAAAACTGTTGAATGATTTCATGACTATAAGAATTGGTACATGTGGCACAACAAAATTGGATGATTTGTATAAACAGTTTACAAATTTTAAATTGAGATTTAACTCCTTCACACTAAAGGAATCTCAATTCACTAATGGTGAGACACTGGACAAAAATTTGACATTGAAGAATACCAAGAAATCTGTGCCGGAATTGATAGACTAGAGTCGATGATTCAGCTTCGTCATTTTTCAACTTTATCAACGTCTTTCCGACTATTCAACAAATATTAAACATTGTGGTGCTGAGTTATGTAAATTGTTGGACAATCCCAAGGCTCTAAGAATTGATTGAAGCAAGACTGCAAAATACGTCTTTCGACTATTCTTTATATGCTTTATATATATCTTGTGGTCTTGCTTCGACACCTCTTGGATCAATTCTTAGAGCCTCTTGGGATTGTCCAACAATTTACATAACTCAGCACCCCAATCCTAATATTTGTTGAATAGTTGAAAAAAAGTTGATGAAGTTGAAACTTCAACTGACGAAGTTGAATCATCGAATCTAGTCTATCAATTCCGCGATAAATTTTTTGGTATTCTTCAATGTCAAATTTTTGTCCAATCTCATCATTAGTGAATTGAGATTCCTTTTAGTGTGAAGGAGTTAAATCTCAATTTAAAATCTGTAAACTGTTTATACAGATCTTCCAATTTTGTTGTGTTACCTCCTGTACCAATTCTTATAGCCTTGAAATCATACAACAGCTGTAAAGATTCATTGCAATTTTGCTTCATCACCAACACAATTATTATTAAGTAAACAATTCATTTATCTTCATTGTAACAACAGTTAAAATATATAAATAAATAAATAAAAAGAAGATTGAATGAAGGAGTTAGAGAGAAGCATACCATTGGATTTGATGATGTTGAGTTGCAGCGGCAGAAGTGAAGTGAAGAGAGAACTGGGCGGCTATATATAAAAGGATTGGAACCCTAGGTTTTTTTGTTAGAAAATAATAGAAGTTTCAAAACGGATCATCAGGCTGTTTCGGGCTGGTCCTAACAAGTTTTGGTCTTTATCGGATCAGGTCAAAAAGATCTATTTAAATATGGGCTCTAAAATTACTGCCTGATCTGGCATGAATTTTCGCTAATATTTGTGACCAGAGGGTATAAGTTATTGCATTGAAAACTGTGTAATATTTATATAAAAAAGGGTTAATAGGTCTTTAGCGCCCTGTAATATATGTCATTTCTGGTTTTCTCCCTGTAAAATTTTTATTTTGATTCAACCCCTATGAAATATTTTTGTTTTGATTAGGGGCCAAACAAAAACCAATTTTATTATTTTTTTCAAGAAATTTTCGTTTTTGTTTGGCCTATTAGGGGGGTAAATCAAAACAAAAATATTTTACAAGGGTTAAATCAAAATAAAATTTTTACAGGGAGGAAAACCGAAAATGACCTATATTACAGGGGGTAAAGACCTATTAACCCTGTAAAAAAACTTTATCCCCTTCTTTCTCAAATATTGATGAAAAAATATGTAATAATATAAAATTATTTCCTATATATAGGAAGACATACATAAAGAAAAAGGAAAGAAAAAGTTCAATTTCATGAAGAGATATAATACAATTACAATAATTCAAAACCAATACTCCAAACCATATTATTTCATGAATAGATGTAATACTAACATCCATCGTAGATCCATCAACTATATATTGTACAATTCAAGCAAAATCACAATGTGATATCTGATTCCTATTGATCATATAATAAACATTTTATTAGAACAAGTCAAAATACGATTCAACTAATGGTTTGTTTTATTGTTGTGCATGAGAGGAGTTTTACAAAGTTGGATCAAAATAATGGTTTAAAGCAATCACATAACTGAGATTTGATATCACATATTCATCCAAAATTTTAACAAGTCTCCTCACATATATGTTGTTCAACCTTTACTCTTTTATTTAATGTAAAACTTTAACTCACAATTGACATATAACAACATCTATAAGTCAAACAATAATATACTCATCTTAAACATAAGAGAGCCGTGTCTTCGTTCACCATTTAGCCACTTGTTTTTTCTTTCAAGAATTTTAATATTCAACATAAAATCTAATATAATAATATTTGTCAATAACACTACTAAAAAATCTGTGTTTTCGGACGGAATTTTGGGACGGAAGCTTATTTGTCTGAATTTTTCGGACGGATTTGGGACGGTTTTAAAGGAGCGAAATTTTCGTCCCAAATCCGTCCCAAATTTTTATAACATATTTAAACAAGGAATTTTCCCACGAATTTCGCACGAATTTCCTTAAAAAAACAAATCTGTCCCAAAACCGTGTGAAATTTTGAGATGGATTTCGGACGGAAGGTTTTAATTTTATTTTTAAGTGTGAAAATTCTATATCCCCTGTGTCCACATCAAAATTTCCCCCTGTGTGTTGCTTCCTCTCATAACTAGATTTATTCTTCCATAACCCTAAAATCAATTTCACAATCAATTTCTCAAACTCTTCAATCAATTCCTTCCAAAAACTTGTACCATTTCTCAAGCTCTTCAAGGTTAGCTTCTCCTCTCTTCAGATTTGAGGTTCTCAGTTTTTTCTTTTTTTAATTTCTCAAGCTTTTCAAGGTATTACCATTCACTCTCTATATTATAATATGTGTTCTTGTCAACAAATCAACCATGTTCCCATAAACTTGTGACTGATTCTTTGTTCAATTTCAGGGTTTATTTTTTTTTATTTCTTAGGGTTTTTAGTGTGCTTAACTACCTAGACCTGGATTCATGTTTGATGTTGAAATATATTGTGGGTTTTGTGCGTTTTTGCTGTTCCAATTGGGTGTATGTTGTGGTTTGTGTTTTATTGGCCTGTTCCAACAGGTACTCATTATGTGGTTTGCGTTTTTGTGGTTTGCATTTTCGCTGTTCTTGAGTTGTTGTTTATCAGGACTATATATCTTATTAGGATCTTTGGCTAGATTTACACCCTTATGTATTCAAAACCTGAGTACTAGAATGCTAATTTCTTGAATGGTGTTGAGATATTTTAACAAAATAACGTTGAACTATTGTAATTTATGTTGAACTTTGTTGTGTTTTGTGTTGCTCCTGTGTGATGATTTCAAACATTTGGTCTATTTTAGAGTTAAAAGACATTTAAGAATGTTTATTTGTTAATGTTTCTTGTTTTACTTTCTTTTTTAGTTACTGGTTCTACTCATGACATTAAATTAAATTGCAGGAAATAATTGTGCTTGAACAAAGATGAGTTCCCTTTCCGACTTTGTGTTTGGTGTATCAACTTCAGCTTACCAAGTTTGTTCTTCTCTCTTTTTGTTCAATTCCTAATGTTATGCTTTTGCATTTTCTTTTTATTCATGTATGATTATTCCCAAATGATATAACACATTGTAGTAGTATTTTGACATTCTATTGCTCATTAAGATCAAACCATATATATTTTTAGAGTTAGAGCATGTTCATTTCAGACAATTGAACCAAACATATAGATTTTTTTCTCTCCAAAAAGTAGTTGTGGGATTTTTTCATAAAAAAGTGTGTGGTCAATGAAAAAGAATGTTAAATAAGTAATCCTTATTCTAAACAAACATATACTACTTTATGCTTTATGCAAAGATGTTGCTATTTTTAATCTTAAACAATCATACCTTAAATCTTCATCATATTTATGACTAATGGGATTGGGTGGGGGGTGATTAAAAGTTTGAAGGTGCAGCAAATGAAGATGGTAGGAAACCAAGCATATGGGATACCTTTGCCCATGGTGGAAATGGTATTGTCCAAACTAACATATACTTTATTTACTATGCAGTACTTCATTCTTAAAATACAGGTTTTCTTTATTCTAATGTATATCTTCAGCAAATATGTACGAGGATGATGGAGATATTGCGTGCGATGGATATCACAAATACAAGGTCAGTGACTATAGAGTATACACACATATGTTATTAGCACATGCTTGAGCTGCAATGTTGTATAAGAAAAAATATAAGGTAAATTTATGTAGAAAATGCACCACTTCACTTACAATTCATTTTTTCTGTTTTCATTTTAAACCATAATCAAGAAGGGTAACATATAGTATGTTCAAGAAGCAATCTTTCTAAAGTACAGGTCATGCAACATGGCATTATTGGGCTTAATCTTCTTACTTTTGGTTTTGTTCCACTGACAAATACTAGTAAAGATATAGTTGCAACTCAAATGGCCCAAGACTTCATGATGGGGTGGTAAGTAATGATTTGATCATGTTATCTTTCTTTTCAATGTTTGTAGACATTGCTAACCTTTGAAATTATGGGATTGCATAGGACTAACCTTTGCATTATCTTTCTTTGCATATGGTTTTTATATCTCTAACAAGTGCCTACAAATAAGGTTCCTTTGAGCTTAAACTAAGACAACATTCACATCATTTTACTTTGTAACATATAAAATTATAGAAAACATGTTGCTTTGTCACAACTTTCAATTATACATTAATTGCTACGAGTATACGTTGTTTATATTGCAGGGTTCTAAATCCATTAACATTTGGTGATTATCCTTATATAATGAAAAAGAATGTTGGATCAAGGCTTCCTTCCTTCACAGCAAAGGAATCAAATCTGATCAAGAGCTCAATTGACTTCTTAGGAATAAACTTTTACAGCTTAATATATGTTAAGAACAATCCTACAAGCCTGGACATGGACGATAGAGCCTGAACAATCCTGCTAGTTCAGTTGAGTGTGTATCTGTTTGTCTTGTGTTCGAGTACGTCATCTTTTGAAGAAAGTATTACTCAAATTTATGTTAATTTACTTGAGTATTGACTAGTGAACAATTTAGTCATGTTATTTTGTGATATATTGTGCCATAACATTGAGCATATATATGAATCTAGTTTGTATAATTTTGTTTTAGACAATGAGTATTTGTTTACTCTTGAATTATTATTTATTTTTATTTGAATCTAGTATGTATTATTAAATATGAATTTTAGGATTTCAATTTATCTTAAACTCATTAAAATAAATTAATTTTGTTGCAATTCTGAAAAAAAAAAAAAAAAAAAAAAAAAACTTATAATCTCTCCTGTAAAGCGTGGTAAATATTTTAAGGTTCCTTAATTTCGTCCGAAAATCGTTGGAAAATTTGTCTGAATACTGCAGGAATAAACTTAATTCCGTCCGAAAACCGTAGGAAATTAAACTTTATTCCGTCCGAAATTCGTCCAAAACCTATTCCAATATCCAACAAAAGTAACGGTGCGAACTCCGTCTGAAATATTTTTGGGACGGAATTTGGGACGGAATTATGATTTGCGACGCGGCTTTTTCGGACAACGCCCAATCCGTTCGAAATCCGTCCGAAAACACATTTCCGTTCGAATTCCGTGGGAATCTTCCTTAAATTCCGTCCCAAAACCGTCCGAAATTTCGTCCGAAAATGACATTTACCTATTTATCACATTTACCAATAAAAAACACAATCCATTGTCGTTGTGAGTATATCTCAGTTGATATAAACATTGCGATATGTAGGGACCGAGGTTCCAATTCCATATTTCTCGTTTATTGAATTTCTAATCACCATGCTACTAGATGAAATAAAAATCACAATCAGTCCATTTTAGTGTTGTTTACATTGGCATGTGAAAAATTAATTTCTCTTGTTTTAACTTAGTCATATATCAGGTTTCAGAGTGATAGTTAGGGGTGGGCATGGTTCGGTTAATCTAAAAAACCGAATTGAACTGAACCGAAATTTTGAAATGGTTCGAGAAAACCGAACCGTTTCAGGTATGGAGCTAACTGAACTGAACCAAAGTTATGGTTCGGTTACTCGTTTTCTTACCTATGACCGAACCGAACCAAAACCAATATTTTGAACCGAAATGTATTTTTTTTATCCTTTTCTGAATTTAATTGATTTTTTTTATCCTTTTTTTATCCAAAATGCAAAATATTTTTTTATTTACTTTTTTTTAAGAATATAATTTTTTTTATTAATATTATTATTACACAAATACAGTAAAATAATAAGTTTAATGCAAAATATATTAAGAAATAAAAATTATAGTATGAAAATTATTATCGATTATTTTTTGAAAGATATGAAGTAATAATAATATAGATTAAATTAATGTAATATATAAGATTAAACACGGTAAAAAAATCTGTATTAATATTTACTTTCGCGGTTAGTTTGCTTCGGATTTGAAACAATTTACTACGATCTCTTTTTAAAAATAGCTTACTCAAAACCGCTTATTTTATGCAAAATAACTTATTTTAAAAAATAGCTTATTCAAAACAGCTTATTTTATGAAAATACCTTATTTAAAAAAAAAAAAAAAAACAGCTTATTCAAAACAACTTATTTGATAAACAACTTATTTTCTGAAAAACAACTTATTCAAAACAGCTTATTTTATGCAAAACACCTTATTTTAAAAAACAACTTATTTTATGAAAAACAACTTATTTTTGAAAACAGCTTATTCAAAACAGTTTCTTTTATGAAAAACAGCTTATTCAAAAAAACTTATTTTATTAAAAATAGCTTGTTACGATCTCTTTTTTAAAAATAACTTAATCAAAACAACTTATTTTATGCAAAACAACTTATTCAAAACAGCTTATGCCCACGGCAAAGGAACAAAATGTGGTCATTTTGCAAAGACAAGAGGTTCATCCTACCAAGTATATCCAACATGGTTTAGATTTGTGGGAACGAGTCCGTGCTTATGATGCAAGATCAGCAGCTGAAGCAATTGATGGTTTCATGCCTGTTCTTACACGAAGTCAGAAACAGAAGCTTAAGGTACAACACATCTTATCAAAGCAGCCATCCAAATCCCGTGCACGGGGTGACACTCAACCGTCTGCTCAATGAATTTTCCCTCGAACTCTTCTTCCAGATGAGGTGAAGATTGTTTTTTTTTTAGAGACAGATGTGGGTTACCTAATTATAGATTCCCTTAATTTATTTTTGGGTTGTTTTGTTGTATTTCTGTTTCTTTTTTTGTTTTTAGCGGTTTTTTCGGAGGGTTTTGGTATAGTCCCCCCCCTCCTTTTGTATATATCTTTTCCCCCTTTTTTAATAAATTTTTCGAGCTTGGCGGCATAGGATGGAGGTATCTCGGGGTACCAATCTAGTTGGATTGTCGATGATGCCTCCTGATGCCTGTCCTCTCTCGTTGCTTATAAAAAAAATAGCTTATTTCATGCAAAACAACTTATTTTAAAAAATAGATTATTTAAAATTGCTTATTTTATGCAAAACACCTTATTTTAAAAAACAACTTATTTTATGAAAACAACTTATTCAAAACAACTTATTTTATTTAAAACAACTTATTTTATTCAAAATATCTTTTGAATAAGTTGTTTTTTGAAAATAAGCTGTTTTTAAAATAAGGTGTTTTTCATAAAATAAGTTGTTTTTTTTAAAATAAGTTGTTTTTCAAATAAGCTATTTTGCATAAAATTAGCTATTTTTATAAAATAAGTTGTTTTCATAAAATAAGTTGTTTTTTAAAATAAGGTGTGTGCTCGTGATTTTCGGATATCAAACCATTAATTGATTTTGAATCGTCAATCTTTGAACTCTCAATTTTATTCGTGGGAGGGAAAAAATGAGTAAAAACCCTTAAGACTTTGGATTCGGGGGTTGGTTACGCGAAGGGAAGGTGTTAGCACCCTAAGCGTCTACGGTACTCCGTAGGAACCTTTTACTTAACTTATCTTGTGCTAAATTGCTTTGCTTATTTGAAGAGATGAAAATAAAATTGGATGATGAGTTAAAACGAAAAAGAAAATTGATTTTTAGTTGAAAAGAAAGAAGATAATTGTTTTTAATTGATAAGAAAAAAGAAATTTGTTTTTTAGTTGAAAGTTGAAAAGAAAAAAAAAGAAAATTGTTTTTTAATTGATTTGGAAGGACAAGGTCCTCTGCCTACGTACCCGTGAGGGATCAAAACCTCGTAGTTCGGGGTAGAAATTGACGTTTGATTGGTTGGTATTTTTTATTAGATTTTGAAAAAAGGTTTTGAAAATAAAAAGCCAAGTGGCAAATGAGAATTGATTTGTGTTTTTTAGATTGAAGAAAACTAACTTAAAGTTGAATTAGAATTGATTTGAAATTTGATTAAGAAAAATAAAATAAAAAGACGGTCACTTGATTTAAGATCAAGGTTTATTGTGAAAAGTTTTTTTTGTGAATTTTGGATATTTGAATGTTTTTGTTGTTTTTGCATAATAACTGAAAATTAAACTAATAGAGCAATAAAAAATAAAAGTGTGTGGGTGTGAAGAAAAGATTGTTAGTTTACGTTAGTTCAACAAGATGAATAGTATTTAATATATATAGGACCAGAACACTCTGGAGAACAAAAATATAATATTAACAATTAACTTAGGACCAAAGCACTCTGGATTAATTTAATTAACAAGGACCAGAGCACTCTGGATTAATTTAATTAACAAGGACCAGATTGTTCTGGAGAATATTTAAATTAAACAAAAATATAATATTAACAGTTAATATAGGACCAGAGCACTCTGGATTAATTTAATTAACAAGGACCAGATTGTTCTGGAGAATAATTAAATTAAACAAAAATAAAATATTAACAGTTAATTTAGGACCAGAGCACTCTGGATTGAGGTGTGTATTTTAGTGAAAAATAAATTAAAATATATATATATATATATATATATAGAGAGAGAGAGAGCAAGACGAAAGGAAAAAGTGAAAAGGAAAAGAAAAAGGAGGAAAGAAAAGAAAGGGGAGATGATATACCTTTGTGGGAGAGTAGAAGAAAGAAAGAAAAAAGAAAAGAAAAAAAGAGGGTTGTTTTGTTTGATTTGGTAATGAGGGTGTGTTGTTTTGTGTTTGTTTGTTGATGGTGATGAGAAAGAAAAGAAAGAAAGAAAGAAGAAAAAAACTTTGTTTGAAAGTAGTGAGCACCTTCACTTTGAGAGAGATTCAATTCTTTGTGTGTAAGCATCTCCTTTTGCCATTGAGGTATGCTTGTATTTATAGAGGTGAAAGACTTGGAGCTTCACAGACAAAAACAGCTGTGTTTTCCTTGTTAAAAACAGCCCATGTGCTTATGTTTTTGTTGCTTGGAGCACAAGAATGAGAAAAAAGTGAATTTTGTTCATGCAGAACGTTCTGGAACTTCCAATTTGCAAAGAGAAAAGGTGGACACGTGAATGCAAGCTGTAGAAGTTTGGAGGCCACTTGTTTTTACAGCTGTTTGGCACTTCTTTGAAAGCTACAAGTGCTGTCCTTTGTTGCTTTGAGAGCAAGAGTGTCCAAGTTGTAAAATTTGCCACATGGAGAATGTTCTTAAGAACATTCTTGTTGTTCCTTTCCTTTTTTAGACAACCACATGTGATGAAAAAACAGTTGTGATCTGGTGGCAACATGAGGGAACATGATGATGTCATTCTTATCCCTTTGAAGTTCAACCAGAATGTTCTCAAGAACGTTCTTTTAGTTCCATGCACTTTTGAAGCAAAACGTGTGGTGTTGTGCAGCTGTAATCTAGTGGTATATTTGATGGGACATAATGAGGTCACTTTATTTCACTCGTAGTACGACCAGAACGTTCTGGAGAACGTTCTGGTAGACTATTCTTGATGAATTTTCATTTTATGCCTTTTTTAATAAAAATAAAAACAAACAACATAATAAAATAATGATAATAATAATAACGAAAAGGACTAGAATAAAATGACTAAAAAGAGTGGTAAAAAAATGAACAAAAAATGAGGTATTTAAAATATGTCTCTGCCGAAATTTTTCCTAAAAAGGCAAACAATTCCGGGCCAAAAGACAAATGAAATGTGATCTTAGGTCAAAAATTGGGGTATGACAAGGTGTTTTGCATAAAATAAGTTGTTTTGAATAAGTTTTTTTTTAAAAAAAATAAGCTATTTTGCATAATATAAGTTGTTTTTTAAAAATAAGTTGTTTTCATAAAATAAGCTGTTTTAAAATAAGGTGTTTTGCATAAAATAAGCTTTTTAAAATAAGCTATTTTAAATAAGTTGTTTATTTGGAAAGATCCAACAAAGAGTTCAATTGGTTTCCTTAAAAAAAAAAAAAAATCAAGTTGTTTGATTCAAACAGTTCGGTTCGGTTCAAGATGGTTCAGTTATGGTTCAAGAACTGTTAATAAATTAACGGTTCGGTTCGTGAACCATTATAATGGTTCGATTATTTTTGGTTCGGTTCGGTTCATGGTTCTTTTTGTCCACCCTAGTGATAGTATTTGACATTATTCTTTCAAAATAGTGTTGAATTCAACATCGAGCATACTAGTTTATTGTTCAAATGACTAATTTCACACCATTTCATGTTTGTTGTAAATATATTTAATTATCACACAAATAGGTGTAGAAACATTTGTCAAGAGTATTTTGGGGATAAAATTTCAAAATTACGACCACATTAAACAAGTCCTCTTGATTTTGATGTTTTTTCTTTTTTTCTTTTTATGACACAAATAGGACCACAAAGAGTAGTATTAGACTATTAGTGCACTTTAATGATTGCTCGAGTTAATTTAAGAATTACCATCCATCAACATGTTATACCATAGCCTAAAGTGTGAATTTGACAATGTCACTAAAATTCTTCAAAAATTTACCATCCATCCACATGCTAACCATGGCCTAAAGTGTAAATTTGGCAATATAATAAAATTCTTCCAAAAATATTACCATCCATCAACATGATATACCATAGCCCAAAGTGTGAATTTGGCAATATCAATAAATTCTTCTAAAAATATTACAATCCATCCACATGCTATACCATAGCCTAAAGTATTTGTCCACAACTTAAATGAGAGAGAGTGAGGCAAAATAACATTATGCATATGATATGAGATAGTCTTGCACGTACGAAATTATACTTACTCTTTTTAAAACATAATATGCTTTGTTCAGAAAAATAAAACATAAAATGTTCCAAAGGAGTGGACACTAATTAACATACTCCAATTTTCAATTTTCTCTCATGCTCCCTATAAATACATTGTTCACTGAAACAAAATTTTAACACAGCACATAGTGGAAAACTAGCTACTACCTCTTCAACAATGAATACCATGACACTAATTTACATACTTTGTTTTTTCAATTTGTGTGTGGCATGTCCATCAAAGAAATGTGTCTACCCAGCAATATACAACTTTGGTGACTCCAATTCAGATACTGGAGCTGGATATGCAACAACGGCAGCTGTTGAGTATCCTAATGGTATAAGCTTCTTTGGAAGCATCTCAGGAAGATGTTGCGATGGTCGTCTAATTTTAGATTTTATCAGTAAGTTGAACATTATCACATCCATCTAAAACAAATTTTGGTTAAGTTTTATATTTTGCTAGCATCAATTATGACATGTCCATAAGTTGTTTTCAACTTATTTTCATAAGCACTTGTTAGACTATTTGAATGAATTTAAGAAAACACCTTATAATATTGTGTTGTTAAAATAGCTTATACATAAGCACTTACTTGAGAAACCGTTATTCTTTAAAGGCTTAAAAAAGTTCTTTATCCAATTGGACCAAATATCATTAACTGCTACCATGCTAGTTAATTCACATTTGATTGGACTATATGAAGTTGGTTATTGGTTATGTTATACAATTCTAGATATATTTGTAATTGTATGTCACTATATTTATTTACTTTCTCTGGATATATGCAACTAGAGAAGTGAAGCTTAGCGACCATATATATCTATGTTTATTAATACAATTTTTTTTGTATGCAGGTGAAGAATTGGAGCTACCATATCTAAGCTCATACTTGAATTCAGTTGGATCAAATTATAGGCATGGAGCTAACTTTGCAGTAGCATCCGCACCGATTCGTCCCATCTTTTCCGGTTTAACCAATCTCGGTCTTCAAGTATCTCAGTTTATTTTGTTCAAATCACACACCAAGATTCTCTTTGATCAACTCTCTGATAAAAGTAAATTTCTCATAAAATTTGCATTCTCATTTTGGTTTATTATTTGCAATTTTTGTGACATGAAAAAGAAGTGAATGGTGAAAAACTGAACCTATATATGTGATGTTATTTATAGGGACAGAACCACCTCTCAGAAGTGGCCTTCCAAGGATTGAAGATTTCTCAAAAGCCATTTACACCATTGATATTGGACAAAATGATATTAGCTATGGTCTGCAGAAGCCGAACTCTTCAGAGGAAGAAGTTAAAAGGTCAATTCCTGATATCTTGAGCCAATTCACCCAAGCAGTGCAGGTGATAATTAGCAACCAAAGAAATTAAGCCTCGTTGATGCATTATTATCAAGTTTGGCGATTGGTTTGATTCCAGTTATATTGTAGTATGATTGAACCAAGTGGAACCGGTATTGGTTTAATTGATTTTCATTATTTTTTTTCCTTTTTCAACACTTGCATGTCATCTGGTTCAATCATGGTTGAGTCGATAAAAACAATTGAACCAACGGAGATATAACCGGTTCAATATCCAATCCAATTATTATATAGCAACTTGGTTATAGAACTAATACTTGTCATTCCTATGGTTTAGAGATTATACAATCAAGGAGCAAGAGTGTTTTGGATTCACAATACAGGTCCTATTGGATGTATACCCTATTATTACTTCTTTTATCCACACAAGAACGAGAAGAGTAACTTGGATGCCAATGGCTGTGTTAAACCTCACAACGAGCTTGCTCAGGAATATAACAGGCAGCTAAAAGACCAAGTGTTTCAGCTAAGGAGAATGTTTCCATTAGCCAAATTTACATATGTTGATGTTTACACAGTCAAATATACACTTATCAGCAATGCAAGGAGCCAAGGTAATTATGTTCAATTAAGTTTTTGTTATCTTTAAATGATCAATTGCTTATTGAATGTGCACAATTAAGTTTTAACTTTTATGCTTGCATGATTTGTGGCAGGTTTTATGAATCCATTGGAATTTTGTTGTGGAAGTTACCAAGGTAACGAAATACATTATTGTGGGAAGAAGTCCATAAAAAATGGAACATTTTATGGCTTTGCATGTGATGACCCCTCTACATATATCAGTTGGGATGGTATACACTACTCCCAAGCAGCAAATGAATGGATTGTTAAACAAATTCTCTCTGGTTCCTTCTCTGATCCACCAGTTTCACTTGGGAATGCATGCTAATTTCTATTAGCAAGTCACTTAATTATTTAATATGAAAGGGATTACCATAAATAATGTATATCCGGCAATTATTAACATATTTTTCTGGTTGCCAATTTATTCCCTGCCTCATAATAATTGGGTCTCAATGGCTTTGTTATATAATTAGTAGAAAATCCTTCAATCTCACAAAAAGTACTTTGTCAGAATTTTATTTCAAAAAACAGGTAACCGTAACATGAGAAAATAATACAATACATAACTCATGAATATAAATCTATAATAATGTTAGCATTACTTACCCACAATATAATAAAAATATGGCTTGTAATCATGGAATTTCATGTTTTTGAAAATCACAACAAATACAAAGCCAAGGAGCTTCCAAACAAATAGCACGATTTTTACATATTTCAGCATAATATATACTGCAACTTTCATTGTAATAATCCTCAGTACCGTCGATAGTAATTGCCATAACAAGGAGAACTAATACAAGGGAAGCAATGGTAAATTTTTCCATACTATATATGATATATCACTCTAATTAAATTTTTTTTTTTTGTAAGGAACTATTAAAGTAGAAATAGAGTGATGGGAACTATTGTAACCAAAAAAGAGTGATGGGAACTATTATAAATTGTCCTTTTCGTTATTCATTTTCTTAAAACTAAGTGTGATTTAATAGCTTGTGATAACCGTAGGTTTTTTTGAAGAGCAAGTGAAAATCGTTGAATAATATGCATCGTTTCAATCAATAAGGAGTACAGATGTTACTAAAATAATCAATAAGGAGTACGGTTATATTTTTAATAGGATAATGTTTCATGTACACACTTTTTTCCATACACACATTGTACCACTCCATGTGAGAGTGTGTGAGAGACAATACATGTGAATTTTTTTTGTGTATGGGGGGACCACAAGGACACTTGTCAAAAATTGTGTGTGGGTGTATAAGTGGTACATGCCACCTAAGGTGGTCTATGTATCACTACTCTTTTAATATGTGTTGGTTGTTATAGGCGCAATAAAAGGAATTTCAATAGTTCTTTCATATTTATTTTTTTAACCGGTACTAAGTTTTCTAAAAAAAAATACATTTTTATGTGTAAAAAAAAGGAGATGTGGGGTGTCTGACGTTCAAACCTCAGCCCTGCATAAATTATGCAATGTCTCTACCAACTGAGTTAAGCTCACGGAGACACTATTGATATAAATTTTATTTGTTTGTTTAAAACAACTTAAAAGTTCTTTAAAATTTAACGTTTGCTTTTAATCGGTTACATATATTGTAACAAATATAACATTCGATGCTCTATTATTTATAACCTTCTTTTTTTATTTTAGACAGAATAACCTTCTTTTTCTATAGGTTGAAAATTAGGATAATTTTTTATCTTTTATTTTTTTGTACAAAAGAGGGCATAGTCCAAAGAGAAAATAAAAGAACGAAATTAAAGAGACGTTCTTAGACATGCAAGTCCCGAAAATATCATCAAACAAAGACTCTGAAGCTCATTAGGGAGAGTCTTCAGAATATGAAAATCTAGAAAATTCATTGAAATGTTGAAATTACCAAGTCAAACTGCGCTTATGTTGCATTCACGCCAAGTATGAATAATTTTGTCTGTCTAGCTCAAATTCAAAAGTTTTCGAATACGCAAAATCAGAGTAGGAGTTGTCCCACTAAAATTGCAATTTTCCCTCCACTATAAGTGGTGTTCTCCCTCCATGCCATGTCCAAACCAAGATACATGCCCCACATTTTGGCATGAAAAGCATCACACGTTCCAATCTTCTTGAAGTAGCCATTGATCTATCCACCATCAGAGTCGCAAAGAAGCTATCCACAAACCGCAAGAGTCTAGAGTCTTTGTTTGATGACAGGACATAAATAGGCAACGATGACAGGACAAACTTCAACAAAACCAGTCGACCACCCAAAGGCAAATATCTCAAACTCCACCCTGATAGTCTAGAGTTTATGCACTTACGCGCATCTCCACCAATAGGCAAACCAATGTACATAAACGGAATAGAGTCAACCTTACAGTTCAAAACCATAGATGCTTCAGCGAACCAAGAACCCGGAAAGTTCACCCCAACTAGAAGACTCTTCGAAAAATTTACCTTTAATTTAAACCAGACAAGTCTTGAAAAAGAATAAGAACGGCTCGCATTGCACGAATATTAGCCCACAATTTTTCACCCAAGATTAAAGTGTCGTCCACAGATTGCAGATGCGAAACCGACATCGGATCATTCCTTCCCACCTTGTAACCATTAAATAAATTGTTATCAGACAAAGATCTCATTAAAACATGAAAACCCTCTGCAGCCAGAAGAAACAGAAAAGGCGAAAGAGAATCACCCTGCCTCAATCCCCTTCCCAAAGAGAACTCATCGATTGGGGACATGTCTTATTTTGGGCCTCTTGCTTCAGTAAAATTTAATGTAATTATAAGAGAGAAAGTTGTCACAAAAATTATCATGAAATTATCGTATACATATCATTTTTCTATTTTTGAAGATAACACTTAACATGTCTACGGCTAAAAAAATTGAGACCGGGCAGAAATAGAAAACTTGCTTATATGCAGTACATTTTATTTCATATTTCTCTCCTACAAACGACCCGATTTGGTACATATTAAAGTAACCAATCGTAAGGAGTTTAGGCAATTGAACTTTATCCTACAAATAATATGTTCAAAATCATTAACATGTTTTCTCCCCTAATAAATATATCAATCTAGAGAAAAACAATAAATATGGACGAATAATTCTACTATGAAGCATGCTTACCGATCCGGGAAAACATTCAAACCGATATCTGCGATATTTTATTTTTAGTTGCACATCATATGCATATGGGTTAGTTGCATCCAAAGGCAGCTCATTGTTCATCTAAACAAATAAAAAAAAAAGGATTTGTATACATGTTGCGTAAAAAAAAAGAAGTCAAATAATGTTTTAAAAGACATCATAAGATGTAGTTACTTTCAACTAAAATAAAATTGGAATATAAGTATACATTTTGATGGGTTTAACTAAAAAAAAAATTGGTGTGACATCAATCAAAATAATTGCTAATTCAAAGAATGGTTGAACATTAAAAAGCAATGAGAAAAAAATGTTTTAATACTATGATGTCGAATACAAAATCACTAGAAGTATGCATTTGAAAACAAACATAAAAAACTAACCATTTGCATGTAGTTTCTTTGGGTTGTGACTTTTAAGTTGCTCGCTTGTATTTTTTATTTTTTTTTGGTACATAGAAGAAATTGTAAAGCCATCATAAACTCACACACACAAAGTGGAGGTGACGGTGTTCGAACCCCAATCAAGACGTCCGGCTTAACAATTTTGATATTTTTGCCAGTTAAGACTTATGGGACCATTTTTTTTTTTTTTTCTACTTGTCCTCTCTATATGTTTTTATGCATGAAGTCTGTATATGCTGTTTCAAAAAAAAAAACTATAATGCGGAATATAAACCATTTTTGCGTTAAGATACATTGTCCGTGCTTTCCGAGCTGCTCTTGTTTTGTTTGAGGTGTTGTCTGGGTTGAAAGTCAATTTTCACATTATTTCCTTGCTAGGGGTTAATATTTCTGATTCGTGGTTTATTGAAGCAGCGTCCGTGTTGGGGTATAAGGTTGGGAGGGTGCCCTTCTTGTATATGTGCCTTCCTATCGGTGGTGATCTGAGACGGTTGTTATTTGGGATCCTATTGTTAATCGCATTAAATCTAGATTGTCTGGTTGTCATAGTCGCTTCATTTCTTTCGGTGGACGTCTTACTCTCCTCAAGTCTGTCCTAACTACTCTGTCTGTCTATGCTCTTTCCTTCTTCAAGACTCCATCAGATATAATCTCTTCCATAAAATCTTTACTGAATAAATTTTTTTGGGGGTTGTGAGGGACATAGGAAAATTTCTTGGATATCATGTTCTTCTATTTGTTTGAGAAAGGAGTATGAAAGTTTGAGGGTGAGGAGGTTGAGGAAGTTTAATGTTGCCTTGTTGGATATCATGATCTTATGTTTGTTCGAGAATTTAATCAAAATGGAGTAAAAAAAATTTAAGAGATCAAATGGTCATATTTATAGATCAAAGTACTAAAATGGAGGATTTTATCTAGCGAAATGGACTACACCAACACAACATAACAAATATTTTTTTTGAAGTAGTCTAATGGTTATGAATTCTTTTTTAAAAATGTTGCACTTTTTTGTTATTTTTTATTCTGATGCTATTGCAATTTAATACCATGGAACTTTAGTTTGTTGCAAATAATTTATGATGAATTTTATTATTTTATATTATCATTTATTATTTTATGATACTAATAAAATAATCATTTATTATTTTATAATATTAATAAAATAGTCAAAATAGTTGCACAACATTTAAAAAAAATAGACTAATTTTTATGGAAAAAAAATAAAATATGAGGATTGATCATTTAATAATTTAATATTAGAAAAGCAGAAAAACAATTCGGGTAGATCAATCACTACCCAACCAAATCCAAATTGTAAATTAGTGGTTTTTCTCAAACCACCTCATAAGTGTAACATGTCCTTATTAACCTTTGCTAAATTGGAGTATCCCATATGGTTAGAGTTTTTGTTTTGGCCAAATCCAAATATAATCATCTCAAATTTTTTGAGACCATTTTGTTTTCATTCACTTCGAAAGACCAAAGGATAGAACACTTTCTGAATTTTTCTCTTATTTCTAGGACCGTGTAAATGTAATCAGAATATTGTTCTTCAAAATCTATAGAACTTTTGAAGAAGGAAAAACTGAAACAAAAGTTCTCTTTGATTTCTGTGTAGATTCAGAACGTGTTTGTTTTAGAAGAATGAAAGATGATAGTTCAGACTTTTGTTATTTCTATGAAACATTTTTTACGCAACTTGGAATGAAACTTCCTTTAACGAGATTCGAGTGTGAGGTACTGAACTGGTTGAATATTTCTCCGTCTCAACTTCATCCTAACAGTTGGGCTTTTGCTAGCGCGTTCGAATGCCTTCTTACCTATTATGGTTTGGAAGTGTCTGCTGCTTTGTTTTTCTGTTTTTTTCAGGTTAAGATTGGAAAACAAGTGGGTTGGGTTTCGATTAATGGTATTCCGGGTCGAAAATTGTTTGAGAGCTTTGATCAATCTTATAAAAACTTTAAAGCTAGGTTTTTTAAAATTTGGGCTGTTCCAGGTGAACCTTATTTTCTTTTGAATAAGGATGATGGTAAGCCATTGTTTCCTTTATATTGGTCTCATGATCCTCAACCCATCAAAGAGGTTGATGAAACTAGGCTTCCTCGGAACGAGTTTTGTATCGTTCAGTTTTTGAAGAAGTTACCTTCATTAAGCACTGTTAAAATATTGGCTGCTCAAAATGATCCCAATGCCATGGATGCTTACTTAAGTAAGTTAGTTTTTATGGTTAGTGTTTTCTTGTTTAAGAGTAGAACAATTTAGTTAATTAATATATGAATTAGTGAAAATTTATATCCTGAAACTAAGGAATCTCAGTTTTGAATGGACTGACATTCTTCAATTTCAAAGACCTAATTAGCTGATCCCTTACAATTTGGTGAATCAAAATGGTGATTCCATCTTTAATTGTAACTTCTATCTTGAATGTTTTAATTAATTGCATCATGTTACTCACAAGTACTAATTTGTTTTTTTAGCTAGCATGGCACCGAAAATGTCGAAGAAAAGGATGGAAGAGCTTTTAGAGCCAACAAAGAAAGAGGGCACAAGCCATGTGACTCTTAATGCTGTCCCTTCTGTGTTTAAGGATAATATAGCTGAGGCTGTTCCACTTGCAACTACATTTGTTGTCTCTACTTCTAAAGCTCCTACCAACACTTGCACTTCATGGGCGGAGCATCTTAGGGAGTTTGACAAAGGTGAGGACTCATTGTGGAATTTGTCCATCGATCGATCTAACATCATAGATGAGCATATAATGCGTCCAACTGACGAAGCAAAATTTGCTAGAGCTGGGGATATTGGTGTTTGCAAAGCACTAACTTCTCACAATCTGAGGTCTATTGCCATGGTTCATCATCTTGGGCATGCAATTATTCAAAAGGATGTTAGCATTGACACTTTAAAGAACAAAATTGCTAACTTAGAGAAAGAATTGGCTGAAAAAAACAAGTTAGCCACTGTTTATTCCAATTTGAAAAAAGAGAAGAAAGATTTGGCTGCCAACTGCCAAGTACAAGACTGAGTCTCTTCTTTGGACTCAACAAAAGAAAAAGTTGGAGGACTATCAACGAGGTTTTGCTGAACAGTATAGAGACGGGTTTGAAAATGCCATTTCTCAAATTCGTATTCTAGCTCCTTATGTTGATGTTTCTAAGGTTGATAAGTATAAAGTTGTTAGGGATGGGATGATTGTTGATGAAGAGGAAGAAGAGGAGACTTAGAAAAGAAGAAATCAGTGCTATGTTGGTAAATGTTTGTTTTGATGTGTTAGCCAATGTTCTTTTTTTGGATGTATCTATGGTCAATATTTTGCTACCTTTTTGGGACATCTTCTTTAGTTAATTTCTTGCTGAATGATTATGAATGCTAACTTTACCTTCTCAACAAGTATTTTGCTTTCTTCTTTTTTCTTGTTCAATATGATTCTTTCTTTTCCTATATGATACATAAGTGTCAAATGGGTTCATACATATGTAAATTATCTTACAATTGGACTCTTTAATTAAAGATTTTGCCAAAGAATGGAAAAGAATGCGACTTCCAAAAATCCTTGGTTCAACAAAGTTTAATATGTTTAAGAAACATTCAAAATTTATCGACATAAACATTTGATTTCATCGAAAAACAAAGCCAGAACCCAAATTAGTTCATCGCAATAAAATACTCATTTTAATCTCTTAATAAGCTAGGATATTTAATATCATCGAAAAAATTAGTAATTTTGGCTTATGTGAAACATTTTTATCCACTGTGGCATGGACCGTGCTACCTACATTTCGTCTGAAGGAAGTAAGGATCATTTTAGTCCCTAAGAATATTTTAAAGAGACATTAAATTTAGTAATTTTGGCTTTTGTAAAACATTTTCATCCAATGTGGCATACACCATGCTAACTACGTGCTATATGAAGGAAATGCTTGCTGAATGCTGATCCGTAAACAAAGAAAAGGAGAGTCGCGCATCACGAGGGAGAAGAGATGGAGGCTTAAACACATGCATAGGGGGAATTTAAGCATAGAAGATTCAAGTGAAAACTATTCGGTTGTAATTTCTTTTATCCATATTGCTTAATCCTTTTATCATGAGTTTCTAGGTTTTTCTTTGATTAGGTTTTTAGATGATTTTAATTGAAGTTGTTTGAACTATGTTATTGTATAAATTCTTTTCAATACGATTATAATCGTAGCTTTTCTCAAAATTGTTTTCTCATAATGCTTTTTATATAATGATCACATATAAACTAAATTCAACTATCAACATGCTACTAGCCCTAGTTATTGAATTGGATCTAATAAGTCTGATTAATCTAACGGGTTAGCTTAGGGATAGTTGATTGTTAGGTTGTGACATAAGAATTAACGTTCATAAAGCCTAATGATTACAGACTGATCTAAGAGATTAGGGTGTTGTAGCTTTAGAAGAGTGTTCTGAGTCAAGGGATTGATCAAAACTATTTTGTTAATTTCTAGTAAGACTAAAAAAATAATTGTAGAGTAGAGACTATGTGCAATTTACCAAACAGTGAGAATTAATTGATTCGAAAGACCTGATCATTTTAATCTCTTATTTTTTTCCAACACAATTTTTTTTATTTTATGTTGAACTCAAATATATGCTCTGCATACACCTCATTTGATAAATCCTTACTGTAATTAAATTGTTGAGTTGATATCGAAACAATCAATGTGGAGACAAACTTATAAAAATTATTACTTCGATACATTTTTAGTACACTTGTTAAAAGTCTATCAAGTTTTTAAAATCATCTATAGAGAGATCCCACGAGCAGTACCCTCACTTATTCAAAGTCATCACTCTTTATCAAGAGCAACGACTTGGAGGGCTACTGTTTTGGACTGGCCAAAGCATTTAGGCCCAATTACCTAGGCCAAATACAAACCAAACCCAAACTCTGCATTTGGCAACATTACTGTAACCCACCCCTCCCCGTGAGGGCGGGTGTTTGGAGCAAAGTAGACATGTTCAAACGAACAGTAATGGTCATTATCATGGCTCCTGCGAATCTTTCCTCGGGGGTTACACTTCCTATGAATTCGTAACCTCCTAGCACATGAGTGTCTTACAACAACCCTCCAAACACCCACCTCTATATAAAGGAGACTCTTCGCGGTCCCCAATGTTAGAATCTACTCTCTCTGAACCCCCCATTCTGATCTCATACTGACTTTAGCGTCGAAGTGTCTGCAGTTACATCCCCCCCCCCCCCCCCCACGTCGTACCAGTTATAAACTTACACATTCCACCAACATACAACCACCGTACAAAACAGCACTGGTGGTCACCTTCGAATCAGGTATGATAAAAAACAATATAAAAAGTTTCTCATATGATGTTCAATCATCAGAAGGCATGACGAGAAAATATTAAAGTGTGGATTATATCGAGTATGAACATCATAATTTGAAATACAATAGTCAATTAGTTAAATTTAAAGGTCTGACGAACGAATATTGAAGTGTGAAATATATCATAAATGTTTGAACAATATAATTTCAAATACAATTATTCATTTTTAGAAGTACCATATAAGTAGCTTTGAATTTAATTTATACTATTAAATGCATTCACAAATCCCCCTTTTGCAGACTGGAAATTTTGGACTATAACAGAGAAAACTGCGACAATCTTTACTAGAATCACATGAAGTAAGCTCTATGATGCCAAATAATAAAAAATAATTGTTAGTAATATGCAATGAAACATTGTGTATAAGATTAAGTAGAGAAATTTTTATTCAAAAAAAAAAAAAATTAAGTAGAGAAATTTGATTTATTTACTTTTTGTAAAAATAAACTCACTGCCGGTTGCCACATTGAACATGAAAAGATAAATAATCATTACATAAACAAACTTCATTATTTCACCCATTTTGTTGTTTACTTATTTGTATGTATAACTATAATTTTTCATGATCACTTTATAGTGTGAACAACCTCATTCTTCCAAATATAATTTTTATTAATTTGTAAGAAAAAGTTTACTAGTTATTATTAATTATTATAAATTTGTCAAAAAATAAATTATTAATTGTCTCTTGATGGTCGTTATAGCTCATTACTTTACAAGTTATTCATTATACTATTATAATTCATCTTTTAGCTTTTCATGATAGGTAAGATATACACCCCAATTACTGCCAATAATTATATGTTTGTGATAATTTTGAATATTGAGCATTATGTGAAGTATATGTATTTAATTGTGTTATCTTCTAATATTATTGTTAATAAAATTGATTGTTCATTAATCTAGACATCATTATTTTCAGTATTGAGCATTTTGAATATTGAGCATTTGATGGGATAAAACCGCAAGTGTACGGTTCTATCGAAGTAGTAAAATAAGAGTATCATTCTGACATGGAGTTATGAATTCAATTAACTTTTAATGATGATTAGATGAAAGAGTTTTAGATAAAAGTTTGGATTTTTAATTACAAAAAAATAAATAGGATAAAAGCCTTGGAATTATTGGTTCATCCTAACGACAAGTCCTTCACAAACCAAACTATTAAACTTATAACCTTATGTTAGACCTAACTTCTAAAGACAGTTTCTCTTTTGTTCCTCTAACAACCAAGCCTATTTCGCTGACTTGATTACTATTAGATTTTGGTTCCTCTAACAACCAAGCCTATTTCGCTGACTTGATCATTATTAGTTCCCTTGAAGATCGAAACTATATGTCTCAAAGATTGTAAAGACTATTTCGCTGCCTTTACAATTTTTATCTAAATTCACTTGTTCGAATATCAAAGCTCCACTTTCGTTTTATGAATTGATATTTGAGATGATGAATTAACAATTATCAAACCCTCCACTTTCGTTTCCACAGTTTGATAATGGTTAATTCATGTTAAATCAGTGAATTTAGATTTTAGATTAGAGATTAGGGTTACATAAGATTAAGGTTTAAAGCTTGGTTTGATTAGGATTATGTCATTAGACTTATCCAACAATCCCAAGACAAGAGAAGTCTACTCACTAACGTTCATTGTAGACAAAGAAGAGAAGAAGAACATAAAATAAAGGTTGAACTTTTATTCAAAGGAACAATTGTCACTTATTATTTCATAGAACAAAAGATGAATATCTGTGATGGCTAGCTACTCTATTTATAGTTTACATTCGACTTAGAATCTAAACAATTACATCACTAGAATGTTCCACAAGAAGACTAAAATAGAGTAGCTTAAAATCTAAGCAAAAGCAGCAAAAGGGTATAATGGGGCGCGCCACTTTTATATTATTGTACAAGATCTTCAAATTCTTTGCACAAGATATTTTGGTATGAGATCTTCATATTTTTGGCTTGAATCTTTGCACAATATTTTTTGCATAAGATCTTTATAATTTTGGCATGAATAAGCTCCAATTCTCCCTTCTTTTGCTCCAAGACTCAATCTTTAGAATATTTGTTCCTGAAATATAATAATACGCAATTGTAGTAAAAGAGTTCTAAAAAGTAAATAAACTTAAATAAAATAAACTTAAATCTATTTAAAACAAAACTAAATATTATATTAAAATAGGTAAGTTATTGACTCATCAAACTCCCACACTTGAATCTTTGCTTGTCCTCAAGCAAAAGACATAAACATGGTAGCATAAACAAGATAATTATATGACAATTAAAATTAAAACTCATGTCTCCTCCGAGGCTTTTATTTCAAGCGTACACTAATTACTAACTCAAGCATTCTTTGTAATCTTTATTCAACCCAACAATCAAGTCTCAAGTGAGTGTGTGTGTAGTCCAACCCTTTTCTTGCTCCTGTATAAGATAGATATTATGAGGAAACAGGTTCTAACCTTAAGACTAAACCAACCGAGAAAAGTTCTTTCTTCATTTCGTATGAGAGATGTGAGTATTTGTGGTCATTTTGACCTTATCCAATTTGCACACGTGCCATTTGCAAAAGTTTTGAGTTTAAACTGAGATCTATTGGTTTTAAGGAAACAACATCTTCACGTAGGAAGTCGGAGGGCCTACCCCCTTCCCGAATCTAGATTTAATGTTACCCTTTAGAACATCACCTTCACGTAGGAAGTCGGAGGGCCTACCTTCTTTCCCAATCTAGATTCAGAGATGCAACCGTTAGAATTTATTTGGCTTATATTGAAAACATAATCCATAATCTTAAAAAAAAAAAAAAAAAAAAATTGGTCAGGTAGCCTAGTGGCTAGAATTCCACTTATAAGGTGAATAAATGAGGTGTCTGAGGTTCGAACTCCGGCCCTTACATATAATAATGCACTGTCCCTGCCAATTGAGCTATGCTTACCAGGACTGACATTAACCTAATTTAGTAACATAAGAAGTTATTGTAAAATTAACTTCATTGAAAGAAATCACTATCATAATAGCATAACAAATATCGATATTGAAAAAACAATCCAAAATTCGATATGAAATTTTTACAAAAGAACATTCCAACCTTCTTTCTAGATTGGTTTGAGTATGAACAACATTTTAGAGATATTTCTAGAAATGAGATCCAAAAACGACGTCGTTTAACCTTGAGAACAAGAACATGAAAAAAAGGAAAATAGAAAATCCAAATTCTCTTGTTCTTTGTTGAATCAATCTTCAATCTCAAATCCCAATCCACACATTGCGTTAGGGTTTCAACTTTCTCACACTTCAATTTCTCTCTTCATCGATGCAACACAATTCCTTCACAATTTCACTCTAAAGCTGTTTTTCTCATCGGAATTCAACCTCAAGTACAATTTCATGTAATTTGATTCGTTTTTTTACTACATTTCAGCTTATTTTGATAATCACTTTTTTAATCAGTTCATGTGTTGTTGTTTTAGCTTAAACGATGTTGCAGTTTCAGCCACAAGGAACTTCTAAACAAACTTGTACTCTTCTTGCTGTTACCTCTGAAACACGTTCTGTTGAACAAAAGCAGTTACAGAATCAGCACAAGTATCCTATCCCTGAGTTGGTTTCTTCGGGGCGTCTCGAGGTATATAAACAAAAAATTTACATATGTTTAAAGTATTTATAGTATTGCAATGTAGGTTTTGATGTTTTTGTTATGTTATGTATTGCTAATTTTGGTTGAGGTTCAAAAATAGCGGATAACTGATAAGCTAGCTTATAGAGGATAACTGATAAGCTAGCCGATTGAAATTGAGAGAAAAAATGATAAGCTTTAAGCAATAAGCTATTTTTTTTTTTCTTTTTCTTTGAATGGAAAATTTGAAATATATATAAACACGAAGAAAGCGGGTACAAAGTCAAACACCAAACCTAGCCGCAAAGTCTGAAATGGAAAACGAACCAAGCAACAAAGGAAAGAAAATAGATAGTTGAAAAATACCAAAAATACAAGGCAGAAGCCCCACCCCTCTCCCCAAGCACGGACAAGACGAGTACCATCACAGGACCCTACTAGGTCCAGCACATGACAGGTTGCACTTCCCACGCATAGAAGGAGCAAGAGCTAGCATGACACTTCGCCATGAACCATTTCCAGGCTAGTAACTTCATCATATCCACCAAGGGCTCAACAGAGGCGCAGAGGCTCCTGCAAAGATTAAATCATTGGCCAGAGTTCCATATAGTCCACATAAAAGCATAACTAAGAGTAACCCTAACGTGACTTTCTTACCAGACCGCAACCCCTAAAAATTCTCAAACAGCCTAACCGGATTTCCAGATCGCTATGGCGAACAAACTCCCACCCCAACCACCTAGCTAACTTATACCAAACTGGAAGGATGCTGGTACAAGTAACAAGATGCTCCGCCGTCTCCACCGGATCCTCGCGTAACACACACCCATAATTATCTTGATCGAAGATTACCCTACACCTCGCTAGATTTTACCTAGTAGGCAACCGATCTAGGAGGAGCAGTCACGAGAAGACCATAACCTTGGACGACGCCCAAGATCAAGCAACTAGCTACTTGAGTTGGCTTATAAAAAAACGCTATAAGCTAGTAAAAATAAACTATTAGCTCGACAGAAAACGACTGTTACCAAATGGGTCTTTTTTAGTCATATGAGCTTATAAACTATAAGGTAACTTATTGTGCTTGCCAAACAGACCCTGTGTTTGATGTTGATACACTTTCAGTGTAAAATGTAAAATAGAAATTAGAGTCTATAAATCACAACAATTCATATGTGTGATTTTAGAAGTAGTTCTTCTTGAGGTCGAACATTTTTATTATGTGACGATTCACATATATTTTAAGTATTGCAATGTAGGATTAGAAGTTGAGAATAGGGCACATGCACTGTCGGTGTAATTATAGTGAGGTCTAATAAAAATTGAGTATTTGGTAGTTATTTCTGAAAAGCGGTTATAGGATAGGCTTAGTGAGGTCTAATAAAAATTGAGTATTTGGTAGTTATTTCTGAAAATCGAGTATTTTGTCTGATGTGCATCTCCATTAAACTTTTAGATGTTTTTTGTTATTTGTTGGTAATTTTGTTTGAATTTAACTTTAATAGTGTAAAATGTAAAATGTTTTATGCTGTTAACAAATCACTATCGGTTGAAGTCAAATTTTTAGTGATGTGATGATTATAATTGACTGACAATGTAAAATATCTACACAGACGGTGTATATGAATTAAATCCATTTTGTTTTTGTTTTTACTCAAACATTGAAATAACATGTGGTTTTTTTTAATGAAATGAAGGTTCAAACTCTTTGCAATCCGGAAAAGGAACAGTTTCGTAAAGTTCTTGAATCGTGTAAGCCAAATTTTGTTTACTTTCAAGGGGAGCAGTTACTGGATGAGGAAGTTGGTTCCCTGGTTTGGAAAGGTGTGGAATTATCCAACCCTGAAGAGATATCAGAGCTCTTCGATACCACATTACCGACGGCTGTATGTATTCTAAATTTTAACGCTTTTCTTTTATTCTTTATATGTAATATAGGGTAATTGATTAGACATATAGAGATGAGTGAAAAAATAGATTGGAGATTTTTTATATGTTTTACTTTCTATGTTGTTAATTTTTGGGTTATTTATTGGTTGGATGTACTTACTAATAATATTGATTGTGGGTGAAAGAAGGAAAATTGTATTAGCTGCAAACTGTGAAGAATGTTAGAGACCATGGTCTATGAATGTTAGATTTGTTTTGCTGCATATAATTTTGCAGTCATGTGAAATTGAATACTGAACCAGTTGATAGAAGAGTTGTTGGTTGACTGATTAATGAGATGAAAAATTTAGGAATAGTAGAGTACGTAGAATTTGTGACATATAAGACATTGCTCAAGAATTTTACTTTTAAGGCTTACCTGATTTGCATTTTGAAGTTTATATAATTTGTTTTAGATGTTAAAACAAGGCTTACCAGATTATCATCCCCCCCATCCCACCCAGTTCGCATTGTTGGTATGGTATTTTATTTGATGTAATTTTCAAAATTTCTTCAGGTATATTTAGAAATCCCAAATGGAGAAAGTTTTGCAGAGGCCCTTCATCTTAAGGTATTTTGGTCTAAGTTGCTTGAGAAAACTCGGATATCAAAATTCAACAGACTATCATTGTTGATTGTGATTGATGATGAAAGACGTGCTACTCTCACAAGAATACTTTTCATTGCGGTAGTTCTATAGGGAATATAGGCTGATTCAGGTTGTTTGACTCTGCAGGGAATCCCATATGTTGTATTTTGGAAAAATGCCTTTTCTCAATATGCTGCCTGCCATTTCCATCAAGCATTATTTTCAGTGGTGCAGAGGTATGCACGTGGTGCATTTATTATGAAATGGCTTTTTATATCCTAAACCTAACTGTTATACTGATGTAAGTCATACTGATGTCTGGTTATGAGAGGAATAACTCCTTGTAAAATATGTGGACCTGTATAGCTTACATGTCATGGTAGTCATTCTATGAATATATTTTGTTTTGAATTATGAATGGCCAGAGTTTTAAAATCCAGTATGACTTTTTCTTTTCTTTTCATGGAAAAAAACTGAAGAAACCAAAGTCGTACATTTTGTTAAGAATTTCAAAATATTACTTATTTAATGCTGTTTTAATATTATTGCAGTTCATCTACACACACATGGGATGCTTTCCACCTTGCACGTGCCTCTTTCCAACCTTACTGTGTTCAAAATAATCAAGTACTTCTACCTTCAATTTCAAGCTTGGACGAGGTCAGTGCATTCGAACAAGCGTATTAATCGGTTTTGATTGATTTGATTAATTAGATCCGTTAGTTTCTATATTTGATTTAGGTTATGTTTGGGTATACGATTGTAAGTTAGTTAAGCACTTACTGAAAAGTGCTTATCATATCAGTAATTTCTATAATGTAAGGGTAACAAGCTAATCAAATATTTAGAATATGATTACGGTGTTAAAGTCTGATACAGGATAGATTTGTCTTACTAATAAGGTTTTTACACTCAAGAAAAAATCATATATACATAAGGTTGAACACTCAAGAAACATATTATTTTACTACAAGGCAACTGAGTGTGAGTGAGCTCAGGAGCCTCGTCTGTCCGAATGAAATCATTATCATCGGATAACTACTCACAACTTTTATAACTACATATGTTATTTTTCAACACATGTCTTTATCCTTACGAATCACAAATAAATAACTAGATCAAACATATCAATAAAGTTTTGATCTCTATTACACAAGTAATTGCATAACAATCTGTCAATATTATCAATGATATATCTCTTTATTTTCTAAATCAAAGCTATGGTTATTTACTTGACAATTCTACTAGTTCAAAATATGAGTACTAATTCTGAGCAAGAGAGTGTAAAACTAACATAACCTTATGCCTACACTACCCAACTCATAAAGATACAATTTTAGACTAGGCCACAACTTACAAGGCTGGCAGTCCCTGTTTTGGACGTTTTATCGTCCGAAATAGCTGATGTACCTGTCAACAATTCACATAATTTCTCCAACAGTCCAATCTAATTATGTTACCACAATTTGAGTAGTCTCTAAAACAGTTCCAAAACAGTCCCAATTTACAATTCAAATTGAGATATTAACTAAACATTTCAGTTATAATCATTTTAGTACTTTTTATTAAGTTCAAAACAATTTTCTACACTCTAATTAAGTGTACTACAGTCCCAAATTCAATTTAACAAGGAATTTGGTTATCTCAAAATTACTCATAATCAACTATAAGTTTCACATACTCTGATTTCCACATTAAAGTCTCAAACTAGAATTCCTCTCAAATTTTAGTAGGAACTCCTAAAATTATGATTCATACAATTTCTTCGTATCTAGATAAATCTAGAATTCTAGCTTCTACCAAAAATTAAACCTAAATAAGAACTCACCTTGACTTCTTGAAGGTGATTCTTGATGGGTAAGTGAAGATGGTGAAGGAAAAGCAAACTTTAACACCAAATGAGTATCAACCCTTTTCTTCCTTTTTGTCTTCTTACTTGAAACCCTAACCCTTGATTCCTTTGATTGAAGCCTCTAAGAAGCTGAAGGAACCTATTGTTTTAAGAAACCTTTGCATGCACCCTTTCTTCCATGGATGGAGTGTGAAGAAATTTTGGTCATGGAGGGTGAGGGATGTACGCGTACGCACAGAAGAAAAGAAAAGGGGAAGAGAAAATGATTTTTTCCTTTCTACCATTATACCATTTACCAAAATACCCCCTTTTCATTTTATTTTCTCACAATCTCTTAGTTAAACTATACTTAGTTTAATCAGAACTTAAGGGTACTCAATTAATAATAATAATCATAATACTTGGGTTATTACAGTCAGTGATAGTTAAATATAAAATTGGGAGTTGTTTTGATCATAGTAGCCAATAGCGGCCGTGCGTAGCGTAGTGGTGACGAACTGCGATGCTAATCGTTGTAGCGGTGCGGAATGAGACAGCCGCTATTTGATTTTAGTTGAAAATTTTCAAATTTACACTATTTTTAAAACATTTTGCATGGTTTCCAAATTTCTAAATTGATTTTCGGGCATTTTGGGGATTTTTAAAACCAAATTGACTCTGTTGTATGGTTTTTCCATTCCTTTTTTTCTTCCTCTGTTATCTTTTGTTTTATGATTTTTTTTTTGTTCCTCTATCTTTTGTTTTTTGGTGTTTTGATTTATGAATGTCTCATGAGATTTAATTGTTATATTTAATTTAATTTTATATTATTATATATATATATATATATATATATATATATATATATATATATTTTAGAAATATTTGTTTATACTTGTTATCGCGATTTTCGGGTGTCAAGTCATTAATTAGGCTTAAACCTTTCAATCTTTGATATTCTCTATTTTTTCTTGGGAAGGGCAAAATTGAGAAAAAAAACCCTTAGATTCGAAGTTCGGGGGTCGTTTTCACTACGGGAAGGTGTTAGGCACCCTGAGCGATTATGGTACTCCATAAGAACCGTTCTCCTAAGTTTATTTCTACGCTTTATTTTTATTGCCTACTTATTGAAAGAAAATAAGTTTTATTTGAGTGAAGAATGGGGGAGAGAAGATGATTGAGATCTTATTTTTATTTGGCTTGGAGGAGTTTTGACTGATTGCCTACGTACCCTTTTAAGGGATCAAAACCAATCGTAGTTCGTTCTCAAAAATTGTTTTTGTTTTTGTTGGTTGATTTTAAGTTTGAAAAAGGAATTTTTGAAGAATAGAGATGAGAGGCCTCAAGGGCATGAGATTTGGAAAATGTGAGGTGGAATTAGTCATTTTGCAAAATGAAGTCTAAGTATGATTAAAATTCATTAAGATTTTTTTTAAGAAAGTAAAAGGAAAATGAGGAGTTTTGACTCCTATTTTTTTGGAAAAAGGGTTTTCAAGTGAGGTTATTCACATTTTTTGGGAAAATGATTTTTTGTCTAAGCATTATAAAACTTAAGCATGCATCTAAACATACATTCCCTAATCATGCATCTAGAATATCCATGTGGGGTGTGTGCATGTGTCGGTGCTTGTGTCGGTGTACATCACTTATAGTGTCCATAGTCCTTTACATTGAGTCCTAGATACATGCTATGGTCTTGCAAGAATGTAAACTAAACTAAACTAACTAAATTTATTACAAACCAATTGGCATAGAAATGAATACAAAAAGAAAACCTAAATTAGGAGCAATGAGGGTACAAAGATTAGGTGCTTATGGAATGAGTGAGATATGAAGCATAAGAGTTAGTAACACAAGTACAAAATGATAAAAAAATGCAAGCAATATAGAATTGAATAGCACAAGAGAAAGAAAATAATGCAATGAAACAAAGTAGTAAAAATACACCTAGAATTTAGGTATAACACTCATACATGCATATGACCTATAATTCCCTCATTATAGCCATTTTTGAAAGGTTTGAATTTAAGCTACAATGTGAGGATCATAAGAGTACACACAAGCCAAGCATTATATCATATTCCTAGAGATATTTTCACACATTATTTCACATGCAAAAATATCACAATATGTAAAAAATGCATCAAGAACATATATGGAATTTAATGAGCAAAAATTAAAAGAACAAAGTAAAGAAAATAAATGCAAAAATAAGCAAATAAATTCTAATACTTAGAAGAAAAATTAAAATGATAGGGAAACATTTTTAGAAATTTTTTAGAAGCATAAAACACCAAGAAAGTGTAAAAAAGGTATTTAAAAACACAATTAAAAAGCAATTAAAAAGAGGCTCAGCAGGATTTAATCTGGACCGTTGGATGAATCCAGAGGTCCAGATCTAACTCCCAAGATCACATCACAGCCACTGGATCAAAGATCCAAGGGTCCAAAAAAGAGCACAAAAGATGGTGTAAAATTGCAGGAAGCACAGTGACCGTTAGATCTTTGATCTAACGGTTCAAACAGAAGATATACCATATTCCACACAAAAAGTCACACACAGGATTCAAAATCAAACACACAGCAGCCATCAGATCTTGGAACAATCCAGATCTGACGGTTCACAGAGCGAGGGAACACAACAAGAGCACGCACGCGCGCGCGTGGGAACGGAGGGAGTATAAAAAGGAATTTCCCACAAAAAAACACACAAACCTCTTCTTCTTCTCTCTCTAAGTCACACTTAGAGAGAGAAGCTCTCCCTTCTCTCTAAAAATCCCGCCGGCGAAGGTGGGTGGTGGTGGTGATTCCGGCGCGGCGGCCGGCCGGTTTCCGGCGGCGGCGCCACCGCGCCGGAAAATTCAAACTTTTTTTTTTTTAAATTTTTACATCAAAAGTTCCGTCACCACCTCCTCTACACAAATCCGGCGTTAGTTTTAGCGAGAACGGAGCGATTCGGACTAGATCTACATTTTTTCTTTGAAAATTTTTCACACTTTTTTTATAAAAAAAAAAACTACGGATCTAGATATCCTTTTCTCTCTAGTGTCCGAATCCGGCCTCAAAATTTTCAAAATCCGAACGTACACGCCTAGATCTACAAATACACATCCGTAACAAACTTTTTCACACCTTTTTTACACTACATATGCGCGCGAAAACGGAGAAAAAGAGGAGAGAAATGCGTTACCTCTGTTCGTGAAACGGAGAAAAATCTTCGGAAAAACTTCGAATCCTCCTCTTCTCTTTCGCGCGCGCGCTATACCCTCCGTTGGTGTTGTTTTTGCTCGAAAATCCGGTACGTTTTGGTGTTTATGTGGTGATTCGCGGTGGTTTTGAGTGAATCCGGTTCGGATTTGTTGATTTTGTGGTGGTTGGAGCTGATTCTGAGCAGATCCGGTTTAGATCTGTTGATTTTGGTGATGAGGTGTTCTTGGTGTTCTTCCTCTTTTTCTGAGTTTTTTTTCTGTTTTGATTCTGTTATGGATGAGAGAGAGAAAAAGATTCTGTTTGAGAGTGATTGTGATTGATTCTGATTTTTCTGACTGATTGTGATGGATCTGACACATTTACTATTTATAGCCTGCCATGTGTATTGGAGACCCAATGGAAAATTGACACCTGGACTGTTTTGGACTTATGGACTAATCTGCAAAAAAGTTAATATGAGGACTAATCTGCAAAATAAGAAAAAGGACTAAAAATGCAATTTTAAAAAGTATTGGACTAAAATGCAAGTTAAAATAAAATTGGATAAAAATTGGTAATTTGAAAAAAACGTAAAGTGAAACAAAAAATAAAATCAACAAAAGGACTAAAACGAACCAATTACCGACATGAGGTATTTTAAAATACCTCCCTGTCGAAATTTTGACAGGAAAAGACCAAAATGCCCCTAGGGACTAAACTGACCCAAACTGACTCAAATGTAATTTTGAGATGATTTTAAAAAGAGATTTAACAATGATTTGCAAAACAAGTTGAAAAGACTCAGAGACAATTACAGGGACTAAAATGGGTTCCACTGCAGGAAATGACCAAAATACCCTTTTGTATGATTTTTGCAGATGCTTTGAAATAAAAATGCAAGACAGACACTTTGGATAGTTTTATGCGAGAAAATCAAAGATAAAATTATGATTGAAAATACTCCGAGATGGAGACAGTAAGATATGCAGATGAAAAGAGAGTAAATGTTCGGAGTAAAATAACAACGAATTAACAAATGTTAGTGGTAGAAAATAAATTTGAACAAGTATTTTTAGGTCCAAAATCAGGGTACAACAATACTTTATACCATTATTCATGTAATTTGTTAAAAAAATAATCAAATATCGGTGACCGCAATTTGTCATACTGCTGTACGCTAACCCGCTATCCCTCTTTTAAGGTCGGCCTCTAAGCACCGCTACCCGAGATTGACTACTATGTTGAATTTTGATTAAGACTTTTGATATTATGTTGGTGACTTGAAACCTTTAATAAGATTTGGGTGTTTTGTATGATTTTTTTGGTATGATTTATGAATGTTTCATGAGATTTGAATGTTATATTTAATTTTATAGTACATATATGTTTGTTTATAATTTATAGTATTATTTACGTAATTTGTCAAAATAAGTTATCAAAAAGCGGTCACAGCGCTATCCCGCTATAGTATTTTTGGGGTCGGCCGCTATCCGCAATTGACTATTATGGTTTTGATGAGTTATTATATATGTCGTAATTTTGTAGTATTGACACTTTTGATGGAAGTGTGCGTGAAACATGTAATTACATTCAATTAGTTAATTTTTAAATTTTTGCTAGTGTCTTGTTCGGTGTTTTTGACTGTACCTCAGTGCTTCAAATTCATAATTTATTTTCACAAGTTTCTTGAACACTTGCACTACTGCTTGTCTTAGGATAAACCATAGCTGCAAATAAGTTCTTCCTTGGCAGTATCTCATTGCAATCGTTGGATTTTTAATTTGAGTAGTTTCTACAATACAAATGTTATCATTGCTATTCTCAAATGAAATTGTATATGTTGTAAATTGTGTTTATTTATTGTTTGGATGTGTTTCGAAGTAATGTGTTGATTTTGCAGGGCAAGTTATTAAAGGATGGGGTGGGCGTATGAAAACCATGAAAAAAAGGTGAAAAGGCCCTTTTCACCATTCCACCCGAGTTAGCTTGTGATAAATCTGGTTATCCTCCTAATGCCATCCGAGTTAGCTTGTGCAGGGTTGACGAAAGTTACAATTTCAAAAGAGTAATTGATTATTCACTCATGAAAAATTAAATGTTTATCTTTAAGCCCTCCAATATCAATATATCTAAGGTCCCGTAAATACATATCCGGTAATTATCTACCGGCCGTTTTTTTTTTTTTTTAATGTACATCTAGTAGATAATTATTAGATATGTATTTAGGTGGTCTCTCCTTCAAAAAGAATGTATTTAGGGGGTTTTAAAGATATTGAGGCACTTAAAGAGAAACGACTTTAAAAACAAGTAGGTAAATAAGGGAAATTTTATCCTATATTCTTACATACGTACTTTCACCCAACAAATTCTCAAAAAGTCTAATTTTGCCCTCTTTGGATTTAACCTTTTCAATTCGGTACGAGTTCACCCTACATGGAAATTTATTCAATATGAGATCACCCTCCAACTTTAACAATTCCAATTTGTATTTTTTTGTTTGTTTGAAAACTAGTATCAAACGGTTCCAAATTCAATCAAATCTTCGGAACACTCCATGCATGTTTCCAGAAGCTATAACGGAAAGCTCTTTAAATCCTTTTCGATGGCATGTGAATATTGGAAAACTAAAGAGTAAATTACACTCCCCTCCCCCTCCCCTCAAAGATGCTTGAATTACACTCCCCTCCCCTCTTAAGTTAAAATATACACTCCCCTCACCTCTTATTCAAAACATATTAGAAAAAATTTCACTCCCCTCCCCTAAGAGAAGCTTGAATTACACCCCCCCTCCCCTCTTATGTTAAAATCTACACTTTACTCCCTCAATATTCTTTTTTATTATTTCTAATAATCTAGCAAAAAATAATAATTTAACACACTTAAAATAAAATAGTATTGCGGGTCTATTTTAATATAATAAAAAATTGAATACATATTTTTCGCTATTTTTTATTCAAAATTTCATTAACATGTAGTTTTAAACTCTATTATAAAATATGAAACAACCCAAAACAAAATTAAAATATGTGAAAAATTACTAAAATCATTAAAGCATGATTATTTTAAAGTTAATTTTATACTCTAATTTATAAAATCAATAGAAATATATTTAAATTTAATTATCAGTGACATTTAAACTATAAAGAAATGAATTAATCTTTCTTAAATGGTGATTCAAAATTAATATATATTATAAGAATATTTATTTATATTCAAATAGATTAAAGTGTAGTGCATATTTAATTATTAAAGGAGGGGTTTGTAATTCAAGCATCTTATAAGGGAGGGGAGTATAAATTTTAACATAAAAATAAATATTGAGGAAGTAAAGTGTATATTTTAACTTAAAAGGGGGAGGGGAGTGTAATTCAAGCATCTTTGAGGAGAGGGGAGGGGAGTGTAATTTACTAAAAAAAAAAATGCCCATTCCAAAAATAGGTAACTGGAATACAAAAAAAATTAACAAAATAAAAAGCTAAAAACAAAACAAGTTTAAAAAAAATATCATTATTGGAAAACTAAATATGCCAATTCCATGCAGTAGTGATAGTGTTTAGCGTTGCGGCAACCCTAACAATAAAAACCCATCACACTCACTTTCATCCATACTGCATCTACTCCGTCTGTCGGTGGAGATCCGCCTTCGGCTTCATGTAAGTTCTCGTCTTCTTCTATATTCAAGTTATTTTTGTTTCTTCAATCCTTAACAATCTTTTTATCTTTCATCTTTCAGTTCTCAACAACACTCTTTTCGTGTGTGGATTATAAGAAAGACTCCATGCCGGTAAGTTTGACTCCATGTTGTTGTTTGAATTGAATGAATATGGATATGAATATCAATATTGTTTTGTTTTGTGTGTTTATATTTGCAGTATTTAGTCTTAGATGATCGGGACCGTGTTATTACTGTTCATTCTGATTCGGTTCCTGGTAAGCTTTGGTTTGATTCAGGATTTCTTGTTGTTAAATTCATATTACTGTCATAATTTATAGTTTCCTTTTCAATTTCAAGTTTAGGGTCTGTGTGGATTAGGTTTATTGGATAAAAACGAGACTGTTTGGGATAATTTATAGAAACAGCTTATGACATTTTTCATAAGCTTGAGTAAGACAATTTCTTATACACAACAGATTATCATGATAGGTGCTTGCGCAATTAGCTGTAATTAAGCTTTTTATCCAAACAGGGTTTGCTTGTGTCTATGTTAGTCCTTATTTTGTAAAAAAGAATTAGGGTGCGTTTGTTTCAGCTTTAAAAAAAAAAAAATAGATCTAAAGGTTTTTTTTTTCAGACATTTTTAGAAAAAAATGTAAAGCTATTTCTGTTTGTTTACCAACATAAAATCATTTTCTAAGATTTGAAGCTCCTACATTTGAGTTCCTTGTGTTTAGTGAAAAAATAGATTTTGGAAAAGCTACTTCATTTCGAGGCTAAAAATGATTTTTTTTTTTTTAAACAAAATGGATTTTTTAAACATCTGAAACAAACACTACAAAAATAAAAATAAAAAAGTTATTTTTTAGTTGAAAAAATAGAACTTTTTTTTTTAAAAAAAGCCCAAACAAATTGGCTCTCCAAATAACTCATATGAAAACGAAAATAGGGACTGAAAGTGAATGCATTTCATACTATTTATTTCAATAATTATAATTTTTGTTTTTCAAATGATAATAATTATTTTTCATACAACTGATTAGCTTTTTTATTTGAGTGAATTCTAACATTTTGTCATGATTGTTGTGTCTGAAATTGCAGGAAAAGGGGCTTTGGTAGATTACATACTTGCTGCTATTGGAATTAATGTGAAACAGGTTCTTGAATATGTCCCAAATCGCCGTGCGGATAAAGTTGAACAAGGTATCTGGACCGTCATAATATTCCTAAGGACCTGAAAGACCTCCAAAAGGACTTTTAGACCCCTCAAGAAGGCCTTAGTACCTTTAAAAGAAGCCAAAAGGCCCAAGGCGCGCATTATCATATCGCCGCCATACTAAATCTCTAGAAACTTCTAGAAACCGCCCTAAATACACAAATACCCCTATTACTTGGAGACTAAGCAACCAAAATCCAAGCCCATATAAGGCTATAAATACCACCCTTGAGAACACTCTCAAGTATGTAATAAACAGTCAAAAACCCTAATATACGATTCAGAATCCTTATTGTACTTTTTCTGCAAGTACAGTTGGCGCCGTCTGTGGGAAAAGGTAAAACTAACCTAGACCACATCTCAAAACCCCATTTGGCTGAATCGTAATCGAACATCACGATTCGAAAACAGCCACTGTTTCACAGCAATATCCAATCATACTGAACACGGTAGGTGTGGAGGTCGTTGACTCATCGCCTTCTTTCGCCGCCATAGTTTTCACCACGCCTCCTTTCAACCATCATAAGATCGTTCCTGCACGGCTGTTTGGTCCGGTCGTTCAGAAAAAGCTCAAACAAAAGCTTCGATCGATACGTGTCTCAGGTTATATCTTTTTTATTATTTATGAGTCCATCGTATCGTTTCTTCAATTAACCCTTTATATGCATATGAGGAAGACTATAATTGAAGACTCTCAATAAACTACTGCTTATTATTTTTAAAATTAAAAGTGGCATATCGATAAAACTAGAAGCTGCTACTTTTGAAATTATAATAACATGTGACGGCTGAGATCACTCTTGAGGATACTAGTCGCCTGAGAATCAAGACAAAATTGTGGTTATTTTTCTTTTTACTAGATTTCCATGGAAGACTATACTTATAAGATTTTATAACTTCATAACTTTATCGTTTCGGCGGTTCAGTATACTTATTGCTAAATTTAGTAGATTGTCACTTTTCCCTTTTTATGACGTGGTATACCTCATACTGGAATTTTTGTTTTGTGAACCAAACTCGTATTTGGTTAATTTAAGGATTTGTTTATTTACTTCAATATTTGGCAATTTAAGATGCTTCAGTTGCCTTTGTTTATGCAATAGCTACCATAAAATATAGGGTAAAAGATCATACTGTTTGATGCTTTCATGAAAACTAATTTAAAGATTTGTCTATCCCTCCCATCACATGATTTTGGAGCACAGTTGTTATATGCGTCGAATGGATAATCCTTTATATTTTTATAAGGTCTGAGATATTCTTAGCATATGGTTATTGACTCTCAAGTTCATGTAGTATTGTGCTTAAAGATGTTTATTACTATATATAAGAAGTTGCTTCCTGTTACAACAAGTTTTGTTTTTTGTTTATTCAAATACTCAAGTCGTATAACTATCTGAGTGATTAACTCTTTTTTGCTTGATGTGGACGATTGACTACCACCAATACTGATCATATTGGTACCTTGTTTCATTTTCCCTTCTTCTTTTGAGGGACATATGGTGATCATCCCGGGGATTTCAAACGTGAGCAGTACCCATCTCTGGTGATACCTTTGGAATCAGAGAGATTGACGAAACAAGATCTGACAAAGACTTCAACAAAGCCTCTGTATTATTAGTACTAGTGCACACATATGCTTGTGTCGTGCTTGTTTGTCAAAATATCCCTGCAGGTTATAAAAAAGAGAGTCGCAAGCAATCAGACTCAAAGACCAGATAAGTTTTCGCTCATATTTTGTCGGTTTCAAAGGATGGCATCATTATCATGATTGTCGTTCATTGATATTTTGAAAGCTTCAAAATAAATGTGTTCACATTTTGGAGACATTAGCATATATATATATATATGATAAAAGTTCCTCTATCATTTAAATATTGCACCGGTTTAATCAAATATATGTATATTCATACACAATTAAGTGTTATGAAAATAGGCTCATGTATGCTATTCTTTTAAAATAAATAACATTCTTTTCTTAAAACGGTGCTGAAGAGATTTCAGAGAAACATGTTTGTTCAAAATGGATTCTTTCTGCATTTCTAGTACTGATTTTGAGTAATTTCCCATTATATGTGCTTTATTAGCTTGAGAAGGAACATTGGACTTAGATTTTCCATATATCCAGTTTTGGATTACCTTGTTTTTTGGACATCGTCACTTTAAAAAATTGATGAAAATCTACTTCTCTGTATGTTACTTTACAAGATATTTATTCAGGCTTTAACAAATGAATTTTTCTAAAGATTATGTTAACATGCAATGACTCTAATTTGGAATAGAATAAGCTCTGATATAATCCGGGCTGCTGATTGTGATAAATACAATTAGGAATATTTAATGATTACAAAAATGTTGAAATATATATGCTAGGTACTCACAAGGAAACTTTCAAATTTTTGTAACTATTCACTTCGGTAGTAGTCGAATCCGGCTAGAAGATATATTATGTTTTGTTTCAGGTCAACACAACTTATATATAAAGCAGCAGATCGAAGAACTTAACTATCAGGTTATATACAATCACACCACGAGGAATGAGCCCAGACAGATGCTCAAAACCACGAGGACTGAATAGCCAGAGCAGCATCGTTCAAAAGAAAGCTAACGACAAGGAACTACACAGGAGCATGACGAAATTAAATAAACACAATGATAAAGCAATAGAGATGGCATTCCTCCTCAATTTGGAAGTTCGGAGGTATTGTTATATTTCAGATAAATCAAGGTTGGGATACTAACAATCCCGCCAAGGGCTAGATGAATGAAAGGAGAGAACTCGCCAGTCAACACGCCATAATTAAACAAGCATGGAAGCAACAGTCCCGCCTTTGAAAACATACAGATGAAACGGGGAATTACATTTTAAAACAACTTTTTCGACCTTTGTTTTGCAGGTTTTTCATGAGGGACCCCAATTTCTTATATAACTGTACTTTTGTTTTTAAACGTTGCAGAAAAGAAGATTACCGTGAGTTCGACACCAATCTTGTTAAAGGCTCTGTACTTGTCGCCCGGTCAAAAGAAACCGTGAGTTCGACACCAACCTTGTTAAAGGCTCTGTACTTGTCGCCCGGTCAAAAGAAACCGTGAGTTCGACACCAACCTTGTTAAAGGCTCTGTACTTGGTGACCCGGTTGAAGAAATCCGAGAGATAGCCATCAATCTTATTAAGGGTTCTACAAATTTCAATATCAAATGATAGAAAAACCTTCAAGGGCACGTGTAACTCATCTTGGAAGATTAACTCGCGATACAAAAATAATAAAAGTCTCATGATTTGAACCGTCGGATGATGAGATGACATTAAGTAAAAACTTTATGCCCGCCCATGAAAACGAAATGATCTCTTCAGCTTAAAAAGCACCACGTCTTGTGCCAAGACTTGTGCTTGGGGGCTATGGACCGTCATAATATCCCTCAAAATTAGAAAGCCCTCCAAAAGGGTCTGTTGGGTTTAGGCGCCCTCTCCTAAAAAGACGTCGGCCTTACAGACCCTCAGAACTTGCCTAAATGATCTGTTCAGCTTAAAAAGCACCACGTCTTGTGCCAAGACTTGTGCTTGGGGGCTATGGACCGTCATAATATTCCTAAGGACCTGAAAGACCTCCAAGACCTCCAAAAGGACTTTTAGACCCCTCAAGAAGGCCTTAGTACCTTTAAAAGAAGCCAAAAGGCCCAAGGCGCGCATTATCATATCGCCGCCATACTAAATCTCTAGAAACTTCTAGAAACCGCCCTAAATACACAAATACCCCTATTACTTGGAGACTAAGCAACCAAAATCCAAGCCCATAGAAGGCTATAAATACCACCCTTGAGAACACTCTCAAGTATCTAATAAACAGTCAAAAACCCTAATATACGATTCTGAATCCTTATTGTACTTTTTCTGCAAGTACAGTTTATGGACTGTCATAATATCCCTCAAAAGTAGAAAGCCCTCCAAAAGGGGCTTAAACATCCCTTAAAAAGACCTGAAAAGGGTCTCCAAAGGGTCTGTTGGGTTTAGGCGCCCTCTCCTAAAAAGACGTCGGCCTTACAGACCCTCAGAACTTGCCTAAATGATCTGTTCAGCTTAAAAAGCACCACGTCTTGTGCCAAGACTTGTGCTTGGGGGCTATGGACCATCATAATATTCCTAAGGACCTGAAAGACCTCCAAAAGGACTTTTAGACCCCTCAAGAAGGCCTTAGTACCTTTAAAAGAAGCCAAAAGGCCCAAGGCGCGCATTATCATATCGCCGCCATACTAAATCTCTAGAAACTTCTAGAAACCGCCCTAAATACACAAATACCCCTATTACTTGGAGACTAAGCAACCAAAATCCAAGCCCATAGAAGGCTATAAATACCACCCTTGAGAACACTCTCAAGTATCTAATAAACAGTCAAAAACCCTAATATACGATTCAGAATCCTTATTGTACTTTTTCTGCAAGTACAGTTTATGGACCGTCATAATATCCCTCAAAAGTAGAAAGCCCTCCAAAAGGGGCTTAAACATCCCTTAAAAAGACCTGAAAAGGGTCTCCAAAGGGTCTGTTGGGTTTAGGCGCCCTCTCCTAAAAAGACGTCGGCCTTACAGACCCTCAGAACTTGCCTAAATGATATGTTCAGCTTAAAAAGCACCACGTCTTGTGGCAAGACTTGTGCTTGGGGGCTATGGACCGTCATAATATTCCTAAGGACCTGAAAGACCTCCAAGACCTCCAAAAGGACTTTTAGACCCCTCAAGAAGGCCTTAGTACCTTTAAAAGAAACCAAAAGGCCCAAGGCGCGCATTATCATATCGCCGCCATACTAAATCTCTAGAAACTTCTAGAAATCACCCTAAATACACAAATACCCCTATTACTTGGAGACTAAACAACCAAAATCCAAGCCCATAGAAGGCTATAAATACCACCCTTGAGAACACTCTCAAGTATCTAATAAACAGTCAAAAACCCTAATATACGATTCAGAATCCTTATTGTACTTTTTCTGCAAGTACAGTATCACTATTAAGTCCACTAGAAACTCTCTTTTGCAAATGATAATAATGTTGAATCATTTTTCATACAACTGGTTAGCTTTTTTATTTGAGTGAATTCTAACATTTTGTCATGTTATGATTGAGAACTATTTTCCGTGTGAAAAAATAACGATTCTTGTGTCTGAAATTTAAAGGAAAATTGACTTTGACAAGTTCCCTTCTTGCTGCACCTGGAACAAACATACAAGAGGTTGCTGGAGATGTCCAAATGATAGAGGTTTTAATAAACAATCTTACACCGAGTAAAAGGCCGCGAGCAGAAGGTATAGTTTTGAACTCCAAATCTATTTAGTTTAAGTTATTATCATTAAGTAAGAGTTGTGCAATGTTGTGATTAATTCACACCACGACAACATCAATCAACAGCTGAAATCGTGAAATCCTATACTCGACCTCGACTGCGACCATTATTTAACATTTGTCATGTTATGATTGAGAACTATTTTCCGTGTGAAAAATAACGATTCTTGTGTCTGAAATTTAAAGGAAAATTGACTTTGACAAGTTCCTTTCTTGCTGCACCTGGAACAAACATGCAAGAGGTTGCTGGAGATGTCCAAATGACAGAGGTTTTAAAAAACAATCTTACACCGAGTAAAAGGCCGCGAGCAGAAGGTATAGTTTTGAACTCCAAATCTATCTAGTTTAAGTTATTATTGAGAACTATTTTTCGTGTGAGAAATTAACGTCGTGTTTGAAATTCCAAATGATAGATAGCTGAGCTGATGAAGCTTAACATTATATCACTATTAAGTCCATTGGAAACTTTATCCGAGTGACGAGTCTTCACTATGAAATTCCAAATGACAGATACCTGAGCTGATTTTGGAAACCTCTTGGTCCATAGTACTCACCCTATAAAGAGCTGATGAAGATTAACTTTATAATTTTCTTAAACTATTACTGATGTGAAGTTATCGACTTGTTACTGTTGTTGTTCAACGACCAATTTTCTTGAACTAATACATTAGCCCTTTAGCTCCTTTGTATATGTAAAACTACTTCAGTTGTTGATATTTTGTTTGATTAATTGTTTAATTAACAATTAATGTATATAAATATGAGTTTTAACAACTCACCTTAAGACGCCTTCATAAAAATTAGTCATATAATAACTTGCTAAAAGACACCTTCATAAAAGGTGTCTTCTAGCAAAGCAAAACCCTATAAATATATATCCACGCTTGTTTACGTTGATTAATATTGTTATAATTTCTTGTTCAAGCTGATTCTAATTTCCTAAAAAAAAATGCTAGTTGCATTATTTGATTACCTGACAATTTTTCCTCACATGAGTTGCTGCCTATCACACCTCAAATTCAAATATGCAGAGATCACTGCAATGCTTGCAGCTTGCAAGTTAACATTTCATCATCACACATCTCTAATTTTATTAATTGTAAAAGTAAAAAAAAAAATGAATCATTGAAACAAATATAATCAGCATTTATTTCTCAGCTTTCTTCATCAAGCGACATAAAACAAAAGTCCTCTACAAAATTTCGGATGATAATCAGCATTTATTTTACGCAATTTATACAAATAAAATACTAAGACAAAACAAACTAATGCTTCAAAATCATAAACTAGTTTCTTAAACAGTCCCATTAACATTCAAAAATTGAAAAAGAGTGACTTGGTATGGTGTCATACAACAAAATAACATTTCAACAAAAACTCATACTCATTTAAATAAATAAATAATAACTCAAATAAACTCATTTAAAACCTTTATTGTAACAAAACAAACCTGGTATCTTCAAAGGTGGTATCATGATATTCATGAATCACCCGGCTGCTTTTAACACCAGGAACACGACCATTATAGTAAACAAGAGTTTTCTTAATCCCAATAATATTATTGCTACCCCTAACCTTAATCTTCCGGTCCTTTCCAGTAGCTTTCCAAAAACCATTTTTTGTTGTCCTTTTAAACCTTTTACTCTTTGCATACTTGTAATCAATAGGACACAAGAAAAACCATTCTGGGTCATCTGATTTTACCACGGAACAAGCTGAAAAAGATGAAGAACATTAAAAAGGTTGCATTTTGAGGTTGATCATAATATCATAGGCTAGTTTTGGCTTTAGCTGAACAAAAACAAAACATAGGAAGGAAACTGTCTACTACTACCTGTGTTGCTGGTCAGCTATTATCCCAGTTCCTATTTATAGTTTGATTCAACACTTTTCAAATATATATAATATATAATATATGTTTGTTCAATATTTACTTCTCATCTTTACTCAAAAAATATATTTACTTCTTATCTCTTATGAAAAATTACAATATTATTATTAACTAAGGATATATATATTTGAAGAAAAATAACAAATGTATTTATAGCTTATTTGTTTTTACGGTAAAATGGCAACGGACGTGTGTTTGTCTTAAAGCCGCTATTCCTAACTTCTATTTTATCAAGGTTGAAGAGTTCTCAAACACGAGTAAAAGTGGTTGGACGCCAAACCAAACACTGGCTTAGTAAATTGCAGTCATACTTTTTGGATCGGTGATACTTTTCTTTTAAAAAAATGGCTTATGATTAGGGCTAGAAGTATTATTTATTTATTTTGTGGATATTAAGGAAAAATATATAGTGTATTTAATATATTGATTTTTTTTAGGAGTTTAATATATTGATTTTATAAATGTATATTTAATTTTATCAAGTATCGATGTAAATACAAATTTGAAGATAATAAAATGAGAGTTTTGTACATAGTATTAATTCCATTATTCAAATACAATTGAAAAAAAAAAAGCAATTAATATACTATTTTTTTTAAGGAAGCAATTAATATACTATATTGAAAATTAGATTATGTATAAAAGAAATTCAAGTTAGTTGAATCCCACGGGCTCATTAGGACGGGGAAAATTGGATAAAACTTGAGCCAAATTTAGTCACTATATAGGATAGATAAGCTTAATTTTGACTCTTATTAATTTTCTTTTCTTTTTGACTCTTACTAATTATATTGTGTGAAACTTGGTCACAAAGAGAATGTACGATTTTACGAAGTATAGGCATATTTGGATAACTAGTATATGGATCCGTGCTAAGCACGGGCTAGAATTTCGTTATACTTAAGGTAAAGAATATTGTGATTTATCAAGTGTCGTTTAAAGCTCAACATTGGATAAAAGAGTAGAAGTGGAACCAAAATTAAGTGAAAAAGCTCATACCTAAGCTTTAAAATTTTGGAAGAGATGGTGTATCATTCTCACTTGTGTGGTTGTTCTTTCTTCAATATGTCGATCCACAACAGTATTGACTCCTCCAGAAGACCCAACAATTGTATCATATCTCGGTTCAACATTGTGGGAGAGCGGAAGTGGTTCTAGGTGGTGGAACACGCACACGGAGAGTTCAACACTTAGTGGAGTAATGTTAATGTGTCAAGTGAGTTAAAATTTTAAATTGGATATAAGAGGAGATGTTGAGCACTATGTAAGTGAGATGACCCATATACCTAATGTTTTAAGACTTTGAAAGTGAGATGATCCATATACCTAATGTTTTAAGGCTATATGAATAATGATGTGATGTCAAATTTTAGTTTTTGGATATCATTCAATTTTATTTTATTCAACCTCTATTATTTTGAATTCTTTCATTGTCGATCTTTAGTGGGACCAGACAATGAAAAAATATATACATGTGTTGCTGAGTTGACAAAATATATGTTTATTATCCTTATAAATAAATGTTTATTAAACATTTTAAATTGATTTAGCATTCTATAAATGAGTATAATATTTTGGTAGCATAATTACCCAATATTGTCCAACTCCTTCAACAAATTCATAAAATTAATAGCAACTCATTTTTCCATACACTCTTATAGGTAAAATACACATTCCTTAAATTCTTCCCTTATCATTGATATCATGTTCAAATTACTTTTTCATTTTCTTTATTTTTCTAATTTACTTTCTCTCTTTGCATGAACAAATGGAACAAAAATATCCTTATATTATTGAACCGTCACCAGCCCATAATTTTTATCACGTTCTTTCTTTGAACTTATTTGCCTATCTCATCATATCACAAACACAAAGAGTCTCACACTTAAGAGAAAGATGTTAATGCGTCATGAGTGGGTTAAATTTTCTTTGAACTTATTTGGCTATCTCATCATATCACAGACACAAAGAGTCTCACACTTAAGAGAAAGATGTTAATGTGCCTTGTGTGGGTTAAATTTATAATATGGACATTTGTGCCAAGCACTGGCTAGAAATTAGTTATAGAACATTATGATGTATCATGCGCTGATTAAAGTCAAACATTGTATACAATAATGAAGGTTGAGCAAAAAATAAATTGAAGAAAAAAATAACTCATAGCCTTAAAATTTTGGATGAAGATGGAGTATCATTCTCACTTTCTGTGTCAGTTCTTTCTCCAATGCGTCAATTCACACCATTGTTGTCTCCCTGGGAAGGTTCAACGATGATATCATATCTCGGTTCAACATTGTGGGGGAGCGGTTCTTGGTGGTGGATCACGTATACGGAGACTGTGACACTTAATGAAGAGATGTTAATTTATCAATTGAGAGTAAAACTTTCATATTGTGTGCAAAAGTAGATGTTGACCAACATATAGGTAATTAAGTTGACTCATATATCTAATGTGATGATGCAACTCATTGCAGGTTTCCACAAAAGATCCAATATTATGGTGATTTGGTTTGTTAGTTTTTTACTGACATTTTTTTACCTTAAATTTTAGCTTTTAGATGTCGTTTGCTTTCATGCAATTTTTTTATTCAACCTCTATTACTATAAATTCCTTCGCTTTTGGTGTTTGATGGTATTACAATGAAAAATGTGCAATACACTATATTATATATACTCTTACGAATAAAACATATACTCCTTAATTTTTTTCCTCATAGTTTCTCTCATGTTCAAATTCTTTTTCATCTTCTTTCCTTTTTTAATTTACTTTCTCTCTACGCGTAAAAGAAACAAACAAAAGTACCCCTATACGAACCCGCCACCAACCAACAATTTGTACGATGTTGTCTCTCTGACCTTATTTTGCTATCTCATAAGATCATATACACGGAGAATCCTACACTTGAGGGAGAGATGTTAATGTGTCATATGTGAGTTAACATATAAGTGAGAAGATATGACACGATGTTGTCTCTCTTTTTTCATTCAATTTTTTTTATCTGACCTATATATTTTAAATACTTTCATTTTTTTTTTGTCTTTGATGGGATTAGACAACGGAAGAATGCAGATATTTTATGTTCAGTTGATAAAATACATGTTTATTAAACATTTCAAAATAATGTGGATTTATTTTTGAGTCTTTTTTTTGGTGAAATGGTTACTCTTAAATCTCTAACTCCTTTAACTAACAAATAAAATTATCAGTAACTCACTCACTCTATTATCAATACTTTCATGGACAAAACACACACTACTTTTTTTCCTTATCATTTATCTATGTTCAAATTTCTTTTTCATATTCTTTCGTTTTCTAATTTTCTTTCTCTCTTTTTCATGAAATATGGAAACATAAATCTCCCACCATCAACGCACCTTTTTTAATGATGTTGTGCCTTCATCTGGCTTTATTTGGATATATCAACATATCTCAAATTAAGAGAGTCTCATACTTAATGAAGATATGTTAATGTACTAATTGCGACTTAAAGTTCCACATTAGAAGCAATAGTAAATGTTAAGAAATATTTACGTGAGATGATCAATATATCTAATGTGTTAAAGTTTTGGTGATGATGTGGTATCAATCTCACTTGTATGGTCTATCTTAACTTAATGTGGTGTTCCAACCCAACGTAGTCTTCATCAGAACTCCGAACACTATGATTAACTATTTTGTTAGTTTTTGGATGTCATTTATTTAATTTTTATATTAAATGTACGTTTTTAGATGTTGTGTGCTTTCATGCACTGTTGTTTTAATCAATCTCTATTATTTCAAGTCCTTCACTTTTGATCTTTGGTTGGATTTAACTATAGAAAAATGATCATTAGATTGTTGAGTTGACATAATTTATGTGTTTATTAAAAAGATTTAAATGGTGTGGCGTTTTTTAATTGGGTATAAATTTTTGGTAAATTAATTACCCAAAAATCGCAAACTTTTTCAACACACATATATAATTACCAAGAACTCACTCCATTTCTTATGACATCGTCGACAAACACGCAATTATCTTTTTACCTTTATTATTTATCTAAATCTCATAAAAATAATTCATCTTCTTTCTTTTTCAATTTACTTTCTCTCTTTTAATGAAAGAAAGAAACATGTATCTCCCTCTATTAAATTACCACCATCACGCGTTTTTTACTATGTTGTGCCTTCATTTGATCTTATTTGGCTATGTTACATAATTAAAGACGTGGAGACTCCCAACTTAAGGAGAGACGTTAATGTGTCAAATATGAGTTGAAAATTCTACAATGGATAGAAGAGAAAGTGTTGAATAACATATAAGTGAGATGAACTATATACATATGCCTAAAGATTTTGTATGCAAATATGTTATCAATCTCAATTTTGTGGTTTCTCTTAACTTAATGCGATGATAGAACCCAATGTAGGCTACACCTGAAGTTTCAACATTATGATAATTTATTTTGTTAGTTTTTGAGTGTCATTTCTTTAATATTTTTAATCTTAAATTTTAGTTGTTAATGTCATTCACTTTCATTCAATTTTTTTGTCAAGACAATATATATTTTTTATTCAACATCTATTATTTGAAATTAATTCACTTTTGGTCTTTGGTGAAATCCGAAATGGGAAAATTGTAGATGCATTATGCTAAGTTAATAAAATACATGTTAATTTGACATTTTAAATTGACGTGGAATATTTTAATGAGTTAATATTTTAGTAGCATAATTACTCAATTATGTCCATTTTCTTCAACAAACCCATACAATTACCAACAATTCACTATTTTCCCTTACCTTTTCTCTCATGTTCAAATTCATTTTTCATCTGATTTCCTTTTCTAATTTATTTTCTCTCTTCTCATTAAATAAATGAGTGAAACCACCCGTCTATGAAATGCCGCCACCCCACATTTTCTTTACCACGTTGTGCCTATGGCCTTATTTGCTTATTTCACCATATCATAGATACAAAGCGTCTTACGCTTAAGGAATATATGTTAATGTGTCATGTGTGAGTTAAACTTTACACGTTAGATGAAAGAATGGATATTGAGTATCAGGTAAGTAAGATGACCCATATACATAATGTCTTAAACTTGTTTACGAAGATGTGGTGTCAATCTCATATATGAGGTTTCTCTTAGCCAAGTACGATGATCCAACCCATTGTAGCTCCCTCAGAACTACAAACGCTGTGATGAAATATTTTGTTAGTTTTTGAATATCATTTGCTTATTTTTTATATTAAATATAATTTTTTTTTATGTTATTTCAAAATCCTTCTTTTTTTTGGTCTTTGGAAGAATCTAACAATGGAAAAACATGAGAATATTATGATTGATAAATGTGAAATGCTAAGTATCGCAAGAGGTAATTTCAAACCTTCATGATATGTTGATATGGCAACATAACCCCATGATTTTCGTAAAATCCGGTATTAAAGTAAAGAAAATTGTTTTGCTCCAGCACTCCTATTTTGTCCTATTTTAACCATTCATAATTAAAATTAATAATATTACTTTGTCACAAAACTCATATTTAACCACAATACACCTTCGTGAATGTTTCGGGAAGAAAAGATTTGCTACATATAGCAGCACTCTTGATAAATTCGAGAAATAATTTGATGAGTTACAAATACGTGAGAATACAAATAAATGAAATAATGGTTAAAGTTTCAATTTTTCTATTTTGCAATACATATTGTCATATGTATATATTTGCATTGAAACCATTTGATTGTCATTGTTATTTCTATAAATACAATAATGGATGGTTAGTTAATATTATATGTTTCTATAAAATAATTGATACTCCCTCCGTCCCTTAATAAGTGACACAGTTGACCCAATTACGCATACCAATGCGTAATTTTGAGTTTAAATATCTTGAATAATATATTGGAAAAAATTATGAAAATTTGATATTTTGAAAATACTCATCGGACGAATCTAACGACATCTTATATGATATTATTTATCTTTATATATTAGTAGAAAAATATAGTCAAAGTAAGTTAGGTCAAAATTGCACATTTTCAAACCTATCATTTATTGCGGGACGGAGGGAGTAATGATAATTGCTATAACTTTCTAATTCTGACCCTGGACTATTGAGATCGGCATGATCCAAAGATTATGTGTTTGCTTCCATTGTGTCAGAGTAATCAGTAATGGTCTTGAAATTATCTCAATTCCTTCATGATTGAATTCAGCGGATTAATTACTGCTTTCAAGGTCCAGTTTCAAGGTGGGTTACGGTTTGCGTCACGACATCGTGTTCTAAAAGATCTGTTTCAGATTGTTTGACTTGAAAGGGTCAATTATAACTTGCTGTTGTTTTGTTTTGCAGAGAGTTGATGGATCATCAATGAATGAGAGAATCGAGGACAACAAATGCACTCATTGCTCTATAGAGTTTATATTATTAACGAAACTATTAAAACTTACTACAAAACATGCATGCATACATTATTTTCTAAATAATAAAAGCATGAACTTTTCCCACTTAAAAAATCATGATTTTTTTTATTTCTATTACTAACATTTTTGCATTAAACTACCTTGTAATTGTTTTCCTCGTTCTCGTCAAATAAAATATGTGTGGCTAAAAGAAGGTAACGCTTCAGTGTTTCATAAATATTAGTAAATTATTTAGCATTTTAAGTAATATTGTCTGGTCGGACTACCCATAGTTCATAAAGGCTATTTCTAAAAGGTATTAGACTATATATATTGGGCCAGGATAAAAAGTGCTAAAAAAGTTGGATTTCAATTTTAAGGTCTCAACCCTACGTTTTATTCAGTTTGGTAGAACGACCCATATGGGCTGAATTATTTTGACGACTTTAATTGATTTGGATTAATGAATTCTTATTAGGTTTGATTTTTTTTTTTCATTCTATATATTTTTTATTTGAAATTAAGAGATTATGGAAATGGATCTGACCTATTTTCATGATGTAATAGATAACAATATTTTAATTTTTTTATAAATAAATACACAGTTTTCGATATAGTACTTAGATTTTTTTATTTCGTGATGTATGTTCTTTAGAAAAAGGTTTCTTAAATATTCTTTGATGATTTGGGCAAACCTGATTGAACTTTCTTCATTCCAATTGAGCAAATATTTAATAATTAACTTTTTTATGGAAGATTTATTATTTAGTTGCTTAATATAGATTTCCATAATTTGTGCATATTTGAGTAGCCTCTAGTCATTCAAGATATGGACCAGTCCAAAGGTGGACCTTAATCATTAGTATTTTTTAAATATTTTCAATTATTATTATTATCAATATAAAAAATAAATTAAAATTTTTGGTAAAGCTAACTTAGAGCATTTATTTAGAGATTTGGCAATTACAATAAAATATCAACACACATGAAAACTTACAAAACATGGTCCAGAAAACTTACAATATAATTACAAAAGTTATATTTAACTATATCTTGACATTGTTGTCAACTTACCAACTATGGTTTTGATTTAAAATTATAATAACAAACGATAATCTATGAGTCCCTAAAAAAATTAATGAGAATTGATTTTTTAATTGTCTTTTTATATATGTTAATAGTGACAATTAATGTTTTTATATGCTATCAATCACATTTATCGTGTTACCAAATGTATCAGAGTTTTCCCTAAAAACAAAAGTATCAAAGTTTAGTGTAATTTATGTTAATAATTTGGCCCCATAAATAGAATTTAGATACCTTTATTGGCAAAAAACAAAAGTTCATGTTTACAATTTTGAGCAAGAGATTTATAAATAAAATAAATATTATATAGTTTAATTATTAATTCTTGTGAATCTTGCAAATATAAAAAGTTTATTTGCACATTAATATTAACCTACAAAATAAAATGATCATAAGAATATTTCATAACAAAATAAATCGTATTTTTCTATCTAGGTTAATGAATACATTTTTTTAGGGAAGGTTAACGAATACATGAATGACACAATAAAATCTATAAAATAACCATAATTCATAGATAAATCCATAAAAAAAATATCATTTTCCAATAATGATGTATATAAAAAACAATAACACAAAAAATAAATTTCTTAAGGGAGGGAGAGAGGGAGAGAGAGAGAGATGATGAAAATGATGACAAACATATTGACTATATATAGGAAAAAAAAACAAAGTAAATGTTATAACGATGACATGTTATCTCAATTTTGATTGGTCGGTAATTTCAATCATGAATCATGATTGGCTGATAATTTAAATCATGAACCATGCTCAATTTTTATTGGCTGATAATACAAAATTTATTCATGATAAGCTATTAAAATGTTATAATTTCCATTTTTGTTTTTAATAAATTAATTGAAATAAATCAAATTTGTGTGAGTGATGCAAATGACATAAATAACATGTGAGTAAATATGTGATGATTTGAATATTTGATCAAGCAATTAATGAGAGGAAGCAAGAAGGAGTGACAAGTGTACTTTTCATAAAAAATAGCACAAATATATATAATAAAGATAAAGATACTTAATGAAGTGGATTTGCTCATTCTAAAGCATATTAATATTTACACCCTCCGGTCACTAATATAAGCAAAAATCCACTTTTTAGATACATTCAATTAATGATGTATGTGGTCTTTATTATATATCACATACATCATTAATTGAATGTATCTAAAAAGTGGATTTTTGTTTATATTAGTGACCGGAGGATGTACCGCGTAAGAAAAGAGTTATATGACAAGAATCTTCCACACCATCACCTCCCATTTTCCACGAAATTCATGCAGTAATAAACTGTTGTACCAAGTTGTTACGAGTATCTTATTATGAGTCTCTATCATCATATTATGACTTATGATTAATAACTGCATACTGTTAAGTGTAACAACAATGTTATGATGACACCCTATTCCCATTATACATCTCATGTAAAATGATATTTAAGTAATTTCACCCTACGTGAAAGAGACTGTTAGAAAAGGTGTGTGTCATCTATGGTGGTCAACCTATCATCACTTTGTGTGTAATGGATAGCTTAAAATATTTCATCTATAAAGCATTTGTCTTTTATATTTTTATGGGAGAAGAAATCAAATTATAGAGTTCAAAAGTTCTAACTCAAGTGACAAATGTTGAAATTGATAGATTGGATGTTGTGTAGAGATGACAATGGGTATCTTTAAAAATGAAACTTGAAAATATTTTTTTTTAGTCTTAAAATTGTCTTTTAACGAAATGGGTTCTTCGTTAGGGTTTTTCCTCTATCAACCAATTTGGCGTCTAAACCTCCTGAGATCACCAAAACAGTTGGGCAATTGAGCTGTATTTACAGGACAACAAATCACAATAATCTATCAAGATTTTGGCAAATCCATCGTAATACCAAACATACATTTAAGAAAAAATAGCAAATGCTAACGTGGGTTAGGTGGTTACTAGATGAAGTGTATGTTTGGTTACACATTTGAAGGAGTTAAAATTGATTCTAGATGTTATACATCTAAAAGTAATTTTGACCCAAACTATCCAAATAACATGAATTGATAAGAATCACTTTAAGGATAATGTATCCAAACATAAATCAATTATGTTCAAATCACTTTTAACTAAAATCAAAATCAATTATATCAAAATCAATTCCGACCACCGTAGAACCAAACATACACTAAATTGATGACTTTAACATGTTTGATTCGTGGAGTGTATAATTGATTTTACGTTGAAAGTTGATTCTATTTGAAGTTAGAAATTGTAGTATCAAATTTTATAATTAAATTTTACACTTTAATTTATTGTTCAACTCACTTTTACATAAAAGTATCGAAACATGTATCAGTTTACTTCAAACTCAATTTTTGCCATATTAAATTCACTCAAAATCTATATTTCTCATGCATAGTAACACCAAACATAGTCAATACTTTGATTTTGTGGTTAATTAGATTTTAAGTAAAATTCGCATAGTGGAACCAAACACAAACCAAAATGATTGTAATTAATTTGGATTAGTTTAGATGATCGGTTAAGTTTAAATTAACAATTTAATTTAATAGAATCCATTTAGGTTGGTCTGGTGTTGACTTAGTCTTTGAAATGCGTTCTTCCTTAATGTCTCATGTTCAATTCTTCTCGATGTCAATTCAGTGAAGTAGTTTAGCTTCTTTAATAAAATTACAACTAGTTTAGTTTTAAAGTATTTTCATTACAATTAGTTTAGTTTTAAAGTATTTTCTATTCTATCCTAAAATACTTAAAGAGATGGTAGCAAAGATATCATAGAGTTGGATGTACTACATAAATGGATGAAATCGGATAATCACCCAATAAGGCAGGCAAATCAATATTGCACATTTTTCAAATATTCAAGTTTCCAAAATATTCTATTATACAATGTTGATAACAACCACCATGTACACTGAGAACAAAACCAAGAAAAAAATTAACCATGTACTCACAACAGATAATGATGTCACAGGAAATCAAATTCATGTGCAAAATTAGAGTAAATAAAGTGGTGATCACATTTGTCTTTACAGAAAACTAATGTGGTGAGATGGAAGGACAAATTCCTTCTCAGTCTGCAGATTGCATCACATTAAGCATGTAATTATCTTGGTATTTGGTATGTTAAAAAAATAAAACTGAGGACTAAGAAAATTCTTATTAATTAAGGTGGTTCTAATGACCATTTTACAGTTGTCTCAAAAGGAATTTGAACCATGTCTAGTTAAAAAAAATCAAACTCTTATCACTAAGCTAATACTTCTTTACCTAATATCAGTGGCAAGGGGGAGCCACCGCCACCCCATTAATTTTTTTTAATTTTTTTTATAGGCTGGAAATTACTATATTGTCCTTGAGTTACAATGAAAGTTACAATTACCACTTTCATTTTTCCCTTTCTGAACCGCGATTCCTTCTTCTTCTCTCTAGAGAGCAGCAACACCTCATCCTCCTCCATCCTTCACCGTGCGATCGTGATGCCTCCTCCTCCTCCATCCATCACCGCTACCACACCCTCCCTCTCTATAGTTTTTAGTTCTGACATCATCCGTCTCCATCTCTCCTCACAAACCTTAACTGAATAACTGTAAGCTATTGATTCTGATTCAATTTAGTTTTGTTTGATACTGATTTTCTTTTCTTTTCTTTTATTTGTTAATGAATTTGGTTTTTAATTTGCTTTCACCTTCAATTTTTATTAAACTTTGTGTGAAATTGAAACTGAAGGGAAAAAAAAAGGGAAGGGAAATTGAAAATAAAGTTAGTGTCAAATTGAAACTGTGATGCTAAGATTTTTTATACTATTAGTGTTAATTTGTTTTTATCATTGGTTTTTGTTAGTGAGAAATTGAAAATGTGATGCTCATAATTTGTGTACCGTTAGTGTTAAATTTGTTTCAATTCAATTTTCTAAACATATTACCAAATATACAAATGAATTGCAGTAGATTGATTCAAACTTCAAAGGGATTATAAATTTGTTTCTATCACTTTTCTACTGATATTTTGAGTAATCCTAACTACATTAACTGAAATCCAAGTCTTTACTCACTTCCTGAGCTTGAATTAGTTTGATTATATATTTTAGTTTATTTTGATGGCGGCCAGCCAGCCACCCCAAATTTTTTTGTCTGGCTCCGCCACTGCCTAATATGATGAAACTAAATTCGCTTCAAATGAACATTTGATCAACAAAGGCTTCTTCATTCTTAGTTCAGCTGCTTGGTTTTCTTACTTCAACATTGGACATTGCATTGCTTGAAACCTTCTTCTATGTTTGAAATCGTCTTGAATCGGCTCTTTTTGAAATGAAGGTGGCTGGTCTTGGATGATACTGGTTTTTGTTTCTTCTTAGAGTGGAAGGTGCACTGGAAATTTCATAACAATTGATCATCTTTTGAGGTTTATCTGCAGTTGAGTCACAAGAGGATGCCTCCAATCCCCCGAAATCATCTCGAAATGATGCATAGTATTCGCCTGAACTAGGATGTTCAAGAAAAGCCGTTGAAGTATCCAGAACATTGCCATACTGTAAAATTTTATTCTCACACGACCGTGTCACTCATACACACGGTCGTGTGCATCCTGATGCCATCAATATTCTCAGGAACCAGTGTGTTTACACACGACCGTGTAAAAAATACACACGGTCGTGCGTGGCTCCAGGCCAGATTTGTAGTTAAGTTCCGCTCCAGGCCAGATTTGTAGTTAAGTTCCACTGAATTGGCACACGACCGTGTCACTCATACACACGATCGTGTGTATCCTGATGCCAACAAACTTACCAGGAACCAGTGAGTTTTTACACGACCGTGTCAACAATACACACGGTCGTGCGGGGGTCCAGGCAATAATTAAAGTTAAGTTCCACTGAGTTGGCACACGACCGTGTGAAAAAAGCACACCGTCGTGCGAAAGTTAAAGACATAATAAATGTGTCTTAACCCACCCATTCACCCATTACCAACTCACTCTCAACTTCTCTCAACATCTCTCAACCTCCCAAGCTTCTCTATCTCTCCAAATCTTCATCAAAACCACCCAAATCTTTAAAACAAAAACAACCAAATCAATCCATTACAAGAATTTCACATTATTGAACCCCCTTCTTTTCTCTTCTCTCATATTCAACTTCTCTAAAAAAAACACCTTTCCTCCCATACTTCCTGGTGGGGTTTGGTATGCACAAATGGGTTTGGTATGCACAAATGCAAGATTTGTGCACCATGCACTCTCTCACCCTAGAAGTCGTCGATGAATTAAGACAAACATATATTAAAAAGTACTCATTCATCATCATCATGTCATTACTCTCAATACAGGAATATTCATCATCATTCATCAAGATAAAACATTTCAATACAGAATCCCCACCCACCCTAAACTTTCTCACTTCCCCTTGACAAATGCAGTTTCAAGGGTTTCAATATATCATTAACTTCGTCGGCTGTCATCAAAGCACACACTGCAGTCCCTTTGCTTCTTTCCTGGCCCTTAAGATTGCTTGCATCTCACTCTGCTTTGACAGTGGATTTTTTATTTCGAATATATCAACACTATAATCAGGTCTAACCTTAAGGAATACCACACTGTAAAAATCACCACTTTTTGAGGCCAAGTCAATTTCGTTAGGAGTCATTTTGAACCAGAATTTTTCGGGAATATCAGTGATTTTTACCTCCTCAAAGTAATGAAGTATGTCTTTTTCTTTGAAAAGGGCTAAATCATATGGTCCATGGGACTCGGACACTTCATTAAGCCAACGGATATCATGACCCTTTACTTTGTCATTGTATTTATTAGATAAGTAGTCTCTGGCCAACCTTTCACCAATATTGCCAAAAAAATTCGCCTCCTCGTCTGATTTTTGATACCTCTTCACATATGACTACAATGACAAGAAAGCAACAGGAGAGATTAGGTCAAAAATAAAAAAATAGTAATCAACAACAAAAAAACATTCACCTTACCTTGCCGACATTCGTCCAGGCATCCAAATTAAAATCAAAATGCTGGTGTTTTTCATAGAAGTTATTTTCATACAATTCAGCGACATTCCTTGCTGCTTGGTTGTAAATCTCATACCGCATTTGTGTCAAAAGGAAAGCGTCATAAGTATGCTCGCATTCACTAAGAATGGTTTCAATATGCTCATCAAAGTCAGAGACAAGCTGTTTGTGTGAATTCAGACTCTTATTTATAGCTTCAGAAACTCTCTGACTGATCAACTCAGAAAGATTATTGAAAGTATTTTCTTGCTCCTCTTTCATTACAGTCTCTTGCTCCTTTTTCACTACAATCTCCGGCACATCTTCCACTACAGTCTCCTGCTCATCTTCCACTACAGTTTCCTGCTCATCTTTCACTGCAGTCTCCTCCCCTTTTTCTGGCTGCACCCTTGTTTGGGACTGCATCCCTTTACTCTTGCCACAGCCTTTAGACTTGTTCTTTTTTGTAGGCTTATTGTCCATGTAACCATCTAACAATAGGACGCACAAGCTACATAATACAAAAAATCAATAAAAACTCCATATTAAGTAAATCGTATATATTTTTCACAAAAAAATAAAATAGAGTAAAAGCAAAATATATTTACCTGAAGAAATGTGTTGTGACAAATACTTGTAACATGACAAATCCAATTTTCTCCTGAAACTCTAACTCAAGATCTAGGCTACGAGAATCGACCTTTCTAGCCGCACCAGAGTCATCATATCTCAAATCAGCAGATTGAACAAATATAGCCGCAACGTCATCTTTCATCTGAAACTTCCCATCCTCATGTGTAACAACACATTCAGATTTCCTTTTCTTTGTGCAGGGTATAAATATACCCCGAGTGTTTCATATCTAAGATTACAAAAGATATTCAGTCACCATCTGATCTATAAAAGGTGTTCACCAACTTAGCATTAAGTTCCTTTTCTGCTACTAAAAAGTTTTTGAGTAATGATTGTGAAGCTATGTAAATTTTATCCTTCAGAAGAGTACATAAACTGCACAAAAAATCATAAAAACATGAGTGCAATGTCTGGCTTCCATAAGTGTAGAACCTGAACCAACAGAAGACAACAGAAGCCAGACATTGCACTCATGTTTTTATGATTTTTTGTGCAGTTTATGTACTCTTCTGAAGGATAAAATTTACATAGCTTCACAATCATTACTCAAAAACTTTTCAGTAGCAGAAGAGGAAATTAATGTTAAGTTGGTGAACACCTTTTATAGAACAGATGGTGACTGGATATCTTCTATAATCTTAGATATGATACAAACGGGGTATAAATTAACCTACACAAAGAAAAGGAAATCTGAATGTGTTGTTACACATGAGGATGGGAAGTTTCAGATGAAAGATGACGTTGCGGCTATATTTGTTCAATCTGCTGATTTGAGGTATGATGACTCTGGTGCGGCTAGAAAGGTCGATTCTCGTAGCCTAGATCTTGAGTTAGAGTTTCAGGAGAAAATTGGATTTGTCATGTTACAAGTATTTGTCACAGCACATTTCTTCAGGTAAATATATTTTGCTTTTACTCTATTTTATTTTTTTGTGAAAAATACATACGATTTACTTAATATGGAGTTTTTATTGATTTTTTGTATTATGTAGCTTGTGCATCTATTGTTAGATGATTACATGGACAATAAGCCTACAAAAAAGAACAAGTCTAAAGGTTGTGGCAAGAGTCAAAACATGACTAGCATCGCCATTGTAGTGCATGCCTTTTTCTGCACCGATTCAAATAAAATACTATTAGTAATTTATTTTTTTATATTCAAAATAAAATAACTATAATTTAAAAACCTACCTTCAAGATTTAGGTGACTATAGCGTGGGTGAACTGTAGTACTAGACATCAAAATCGAATCGAAGTTGCCGTTTTGACTCTCTTCCGTAGTATGTACAGTAAAACCAATATCCCCAGAAAGAATGTCCTGAAAACACTGAGGAATTTGAAAATTATTAATTGAGAAATGCAACATTTAACCCTGTTAACCAATGGTACATTTTTCTATTGTTTGAATCAGTATAATACATGCTAACCAATGCTAATTACCATAATTTGAATCTTTAACCAGATCCCATTTTAATCAGTATAATACATGCTAACCAATGCTAATTTAAATCTTTAACCAGAGCCCTAAAAGCACAGGTAGGCATTTGCCTTTACATTGTTCCAAGAGAAGCAACTTTCCGGATTAACAAGACCTTGCTAAGCAAGTGGCAAGGAAACACCAATTTTACTGATTTCAAGAAATTCAATTACAGCTTGACGACAATACAGATAACAATAACAATTTATTAACATATACAGGAAAAAATGGTGAAAAAATGAGAAGAAATACATCAAAGTTGGAAATAGCAAGGAGAAATAATATATAAATAGAAGGCAGTTCCATGGTTTGTTCTGAATCTTAGTCAGTTTCTTCTTAATCTTCCTAATTGTCGAGTTCCTTCCAATAAAAGAATTATACTAACCAATAGTGAAATATATCAATGCACAATTGCATAATATCATTAAGTTATTTATTTACCTTTATGAACGATACTAACTCAACCTCATAATACAAGGTTGAATTAGGAGGGACCACTGCCAATTCCTGCTGAGACTCAGATGAACCAAAAGCATACTCGGGTGCAATAGTCAACAATGCTACCTCACCCTTCTTCATGGTCATTACAGCTTTATCGAGCCCATCAATCACTTGCTCTGCTCAATACAACAAACATTCACTTCTGTCAGTTGGGACAAAAACAATTTTATGGGAGAGAGCAGAACATTGCGACAATTCAATAATTACCTTCATCTGTTGTGAATTCATCGCCATGGCCCTTCTTCAAAAATACAGTGTCATCTTGCAACTTACCAATAAGTTTCACTTCAAAGATGCAAAATGAGGATAATAGTATCAGAAATCCATGCACTAAATCCATTAAAATGCAATGAAAAGAAAAGAGCTTCATAAGCATTAATGACAATTTACATTTTACAGCAGCTCCATCTTTTGGACACTTGTATCCTTCGCCTTCCTTGAGAATCTTTTTGATAACCTTCTTGTCATCGGTTACTTCAAAAACAGTCTTCCAAGAAACCAACTCAAGGTTAATCTTCAATGTTGCATTAGGTGGAACTGCAATTTCATCACCATGAGCTGGTTTGCCCTTCACACCAAATCCATCTATTACACAATAGAAAAAAAAAAAAAAAAGAGTTAATATATCACCGGTGAAAACCTTCATAGAGAAAAGTGTTATATAAACATTTCCAAAAATGCTGTGTAGAGAACTTACACTGTGGCTTCACAGTCAATGCTACATTCTCTCCCTTCTTCATAGTCTTAACAGCCTTTGACAATGCAAGACAAAAAAAACCTGTCTCATGGTGAACATCATGTTATATATAAGAAAATTTGAAAACGAGACAGAAATCATGATAAAATTTGTTCACACTGACCCTCCTTCACTGTGAACTCCACTCCATCAGATTTTGCTACTAGTGTTCCATCATCAAGATGCGCTTCATACTTAACTGCAACAAACAAGTGCATTTTATAGTTAATACAAAATCAAATAATAGAGTCATTCAATGAAAAATGAAAGATACTCGTAATATGTTTACCTAACACTTCATCAAGATCCTTGGGGTTTTCCCATTTCTCCCCCTCATCGAGTATCTCCTTAAACAATCCTCCATCCATACATATATCACATATATCTTTTGAACTGGTCGAAGACAGTAGCTCAACATCGTATTGTAGAGTGGCATTAGGAGGAATATTTGGAGGAAGACCAGATTTACCATAAGCTAACTCAGGTGGAATAGTGAAAAGGGCCTTTTCACCTTTTCTCATTGTTCTCATACCCTCACCCCAACCTTTAATAACTTGCCCTGCAAAATCAAGACATTACTTAGAAACACATCCAAACAATGAATAAAACAGAATTTTCAACATATACAATTTCATTTGAGAATAGCAATGATAACATCTGTATGGTAGAAACTACTCAAATTAAAAATAACAATTGCAATCAGATACTGCCAAGGAAGAACTTATTTACAGCTAGCTTTGGTTTATCCTAAGACAAGCAGTAGTGCAAGTGTTCGAGAAACTTGTGAAAATAAATTATGAATTGTTTATCCTAAGACAAGCAGTAGTGCAAGTGTTCAAGAAACTTGTGAAAATAAATTATGAATTGTTTATCCTAAGACAAGCAGTAGTGCAAGTGTTCAAGAAACTTGTGAAAATAAATTATGAATTTGAAGCACCGAGGTACAGTCAAAAACACCGAACACGACAATAGCAAAAATTTAAAAATTAACTAATTGAATGTAATTACATGTTTCACACACGCTTCCATCAAAAGGGTCAATACAACAAAACTTATGACATATATAATAACTCATCAAAACCATAGTAGTCAATTGCAGATAGCAGCCGACCCCAAAAATGCTACAGCGGGATAGCGCTGTGACTGTTATTTGATAACTTTTTTTGACAAATTACGTAAATAATACTATAATTATAAACAAACATATATCTATTATAAAATTAAATATAACATTCAAATCTCATGAAACATTCATAAATCATACCAACAAAATATTCATAACACTACCAAAAAAATCATACAAAACACCCACCAACATAATATCAAAAGTCTTAATCAAAATTCAACATACAATCGTATATCCAAACATAACCTAAATCAATCAAATATAGAAACTAACAGATCTAATTAATCAAATCAATCAAAACCGATTAATACGCCTTGTTCAGATACCTCGTCCAAGCGTGAAACTGAAGGTACTTGTTCCTCTGTCGCTGCTAGAGTCAAACTTCTTACCATCAAGCAACAACGTTCCAGTAAAATGAACTACACATAAAAAATTATAAAAATAAATAAAAATTAGAAAAAGGCAATTCAATTCAATTAAATCAACGAACAACGAACATAGATACCGTGAACTTCGTCGTCAAGGTTGGGGATTGGATTATCGCCGTCTTCGTCCATGAGAGAATGCATGCGGAGATGAGTGATCGAGAGAATTGAGTGAGTGCGTAGTTTCCAGCTTCTAGATACTTCTCCCCCTCTATTTCACAAGTATTTATTACTATTTCTGTTTTTTCTTTTTGACAAAAACAAAAGATTTTGCATAAATAAAAATCAAATATTCCACGTAACCAAAATAAATATTCCACATATTATAATAATCAGTTTTTAAGGGATAAAAAATAAAATAAAAAATATTTGTAAAGACCAAAACTAAATACAAAAATCACATAGACTAAAACAAAAAATTGATACATTTGAGGGCAAGTAACATAAATTTAAAAGGATTTTTCTATGATGTCCAAATTTGCACATGTTAAGAAGTTTAAAATATCTTGTAAAAAAATTTAAAATATAAATTTTGTATTGGAACTTACACATTTAATATTAAGTATAAAACTTTTGAATAAATAATTGATGTTTTCCTAGAAAAAGTTACTATCACTTGTTTTAACTGAGGTATAATTGGCAACTGAATTTAAGGATATATGAACTTGTTAATTGTATCTGTCTTATCCTATTCCTATAGATAGATTTTAGTGTGTCCAAAAGACTCCATAATTTCCAGTGACTTAATCTATAAAACTTGAAAATTGCTCTTCTCCTAACCAAAATTGCTCGCGTCCACCCAAACTTCCCAAAATGCCCCATGTGATTTAAGTCACGTAAGTGTTATACCCAACGTGGCATAAGTCACGTGGTTCTTCTTCTTCAACACCTTTACTTCTTCAAATTTCTCCTTAAGAACACGTTTCATTCCCATTTTCATAGTTGTGGTTGAGCTAGGACAGCTTTCGCATACGCCTTGTAGCTTAAGAGAAACGACGCCGTTTTCGACAGATACGACATCGACGTTTCCTCCGTCAGAGATGAGGTAAGGACGAACATCTTCGAGAACGAGATCGACGTTTGGAGCTGTGAGGTCGAATTTCTTGGCGGAGTATAATCCCATAGAAGACTGGTTCTGGTTAGCGGTAAAGGACAAGTGGATTATTGTGGTTGAAGTTCTTGAATTTTGCTTTGGATTTTTTAAATTGAAAAGTGCAAAATTGAAATTGTGTTGTTTTTGTTGGATACTCAAATTCAGTTCCGCTGGTATTGAACAAATTGGAGTTAGAGTCGCCATTGACAGAGCTTACAGAGTTATGGTGCGTAAGAAGAAAGAAAGGCGTTGAAGAAGAAGAACCGCGTGACTTAAGTCACGCTGGATATAACACATGCGTGACTTAAGTCACGTGGGGGCATTTTGGAAAGTTTTGGTGGACGCGATCAATTTTTGTTGGGAGAGGAGCAATTTTCATGAAACTTTCATAGGTCTATTCTATGTTATGCAGCACATTGGATTAAAGGCGTGTGTACACAACATGTTCTAACACCGATACGACATTGACATATGCGAACATGGTTAACTTTAATCACTTTCATTCTTTTAAATTATTATTGACACCTAGTGCAGTCATTTGCAGATCGCATAACATAGAGGTATGTTCAGGTTTCGTTATACAGAACAGTGTTATAGTGCCATTATAGCCGAATTTCACAATATTTTGTATTAAATAGCGTATGGCGGAACAACAACAATGATTTTCTCAATTACGTTGTAGCGTTGTAGCCCCTATTTAAGAGAGTTCATACCTACATGTCAGTGTCAGTGTTGTGTTCGATGTTGGTTGTAACAGACGTTTTTCGCTAGATTTATTTTAATTATTTATTATATGTGTTTATTATGCTTGCATGTGATTAATTGTCTGTGTGTATTTTAATTGGGATTGGTGGATTTTTGGCATAGAAGGGTATTTTTGTCATTTTTAGACTCAGGTGTATTTTGGTCATTGTGTGAGCAAGGATAAGTTATTTATTTTATTAGAAGATTATTTTTTGTATTATAGTTATTTTACTAAGTTATCGGTGAATTGGGGTAATTATTTAGAAACAGTAGTTATTCGGTGTTTTAGCGGATTAAGTGAGTAGTAACTTTTTACATTTAGTTAATGAGAGATTTGAGTCCATTAAGTTTATTGTGACAGCCCATTAAGGAGGAGTATATAAACACAACACTTGTGAGAAAATTAGGTCTTTACACTCATTCACTCATTTCACAAAAATATTTTGAGAGAGAGGTAGAGAGAGAAAGTGGATCAAGAGGAAAGAAGAGGAAGCTAGAGAGAGAGCATGGGGTTTGGAAAGCTATGAGCAAAAGTGAAGCTTAAGCTACAGGAATCAAGAGCTAGAGGTAAGGGGAATGGTTCCTTTTCACTAATTAAGTCATAATCTCTAATTTTCAATTATGGGTTTAAGCACCTTTATGTTAATTGTAATTTTTTATGATGAATTTCGTGCTCATAGTTCATGTGAATTTATGGGTATGTGATGTAGTATTTTGCAATGATCAAAAGTAAGTATTGTATGTATCGTCTCCTCAGGGACTAGTGCGATATCACGGACCGTTCGACACCAAATATCATTTTAAGTTAAAGGTTGATTGGTTGTTTGTTTATAACTATGGAAACTAAAAATACAAAGATAAAAGTTGAGAGTAATAAGGCGTAAAAAGCGTTGAAATTAGAGTTCCTTGAATAAGCGTCAAACATAACCTAGTGTTTTACCGATATTATCACGTATCGCTCGACAAAATCATTCGTGTCCAAATGATCTTGTGAGATCAATTGTGTTGTTTAATCGTTGATTTCCCAAACCATTCGTTTGATCGACGATTTCTCAATCTATCAAACAATCTGAAAGCCTTAAGATCTGATACTTTGTGTGATTATCAAAACCTTAATCCTATGTCAAGAATCATTGTTTTGATAGATGAATATTCTACACCTAGATTCAAAAGTACTTTTCAATAACAATTAAATCAAAGATAAGAAATGAATTGCAAGAATAACTTCAATATCATTTAAATTGCTAGAATCATATATTTCAAGATCAAAGGATTACATTCTAAGCTTAAACAAGTACCTCTAATCTCAACTAAGGAGATTTAGTTCATCATTGTCATGTGAACATTACAAAAGTGGAAGCAAAGTTGAGAATCTATGCCAAGAACTTGATTTCTCAAAGAATCTTGATGAATTAACACTCAAACACTCATGCTCTATGAAAACAGTAAAATTTCGCCCTATTCTCTCTCTAAAAATGTCATAAGATCCTGTCTGAAATGAAGGAAATGAGCTTTTATACTTGCTACACAATTTGTACATCTCGCCAGGCAGGCCATCTGTCGCTATGGCGACATCACCTTTCTTCGCCAGTGGGTTTCTGCTGTAACGCCCTCTCTAATTATTTGATTATTTTAATGAGTTTAGAATATACTTATAAGATTTGTGTGATTTATATGATTTATTTTGATAAGTGATATTTTGATATGTTATATGTTGGTATTTATTAGTATAATATATATACTATTTGATTTAGAAATATATATATATATATATATATATATATATATTATTTGATTTAGAAATATAAATGTTATTTGTTGTAGAAATATATATGATTTGTTATAGAAATATATATGATTTGTTGTAGAAATATATGTCATTTGTTATAGAAATATATATGATTTGTTGTAGAAATATATGTCATTTGCTATAGAAGTATAAATGATTTGTTATGGAAATATATATATATATATAGGGTGGGGATATTTTGACTCCAAGAGTAAGTGTAATATCTTACTCCAAATCTTGACCTTTAATTCCAATTTTGGTTAATGACTTAGATTAATTGATATGGTAGGCTTTAATTCCATTTTCTATTCTAATCAACACTTATCACCACAAAATAACAAAACAACAAATGACATTTAATTAAGGGTTAAATATGTATTTGGTCCCTATAAATATACCAACTTTTCATTTTAGTCCCTCTAAAAATTTTCTTCAACTTTTAGCCCCTAAAAAATTTTCCATCTTCACTTTTGGTCCATCTTTTAAAGTAAACTCATATGTAGAATTCATATTTTTGAATCAAATTTTTCAGAAAAATTCATAGTATTATAATAATATCTCCAAAAAAAATTTAGAATTTTTTAACAAAACATGAATTTAATATGAATTTTTATATTATTTATGGTTAAAAATTCATATATAATTTATGTTTACTTAAAAAATTGCAATTTTTTTTTGGAAATGTTTTTAGAATATTATACACATTTATGTACAATTTCATTAAAAAATACTAAAATTTACTTTAAATTAGGGACCAAAAGTAGTGATTCAAAATTTTATAGGGACTAAAAGTTGAAGGAAAATTTTAGAGGGACTAAAACAAAAAGTTGATATATTTATAGGGATCAAAAACATATTTAACCCTTTAATTAATTGATTGATTTTTTTTTTGTTTCATGCTAAAAGAATTTTTATTTTGGATTTTATGCTCTTGTTATGTTATGTTATGTTGGATTCACATGTTTTTTTATGTTATGTTGAATTCTTGAGCTCTTTCTCAAATAACATCATCTATGTATGTCTATGACAACAAACTAATTACGACGGAGATGATTATTTTAATTTATCGTATAAATAAATACACAAATTTATTTATTTTTTATGCAATTATTGTAAATAAATTAGATATAAGAAAAGACTATGGTTACTTCCTCTATCGTCTTTTTTTTTTCATGACAGATTAGTACAAAAATGTGCGTTTATAAAAAGTATAAGAAAATATGAGGATTATAATGAAGAAATTAAACAAAATATGTCGTATAAAAAATAGTAACAAAAGAAGAATAAATATGCAATTCTTTGAATTTTACAATTGTTTTCTTTTAAAAAAAATATATGCAATTATTTTAGCGTAAAAAAAGTAAAGGGAGAAGAAAAAAAATCAATGGGAGAAGAAAAATTTTCTTTTTGCATAAAAAAATATATGCAAATTTTTTCTTATGCAATTTTTTAGAATGAATAGAATGAGTGATTCTTGAAATTTTTCTTTTAAGGAAAGGATTTTAAGTTAACCCTAAAAAATTCTTTTAGCGTGAAACAAAAAAAACAATGGAAGAAGAAAAAAAAAAATCAATTAAAAAACATTTATTGTGTTTTTTTTTGTTGACAAAAGACATTTATTGTTTTGTTATTTTGTGGTGATAAATGTTAACTACAATAGAAAATGGAATTAAAGCCTACCATATCAATTAATCTAAGCCATTAATCAAAATTGAAATTAAAGGTCAAGATTTGGAGTAAGATATTACACTTACTCTTGGAGTCAAAATATCCTTACCTATATATATATATTGGGATAGAATATTAAGATTGGGATTTAAGAGAAAAATAAGTAGGTTAAGATTTTTATAAAAAGGAGAGACAACCTAGTTTTAGAAAAAACAATTGCACGTACGATTGTTTTTGGAAAAATGAGGAAAAAGCCAAGAGAAGAGGGAGAAGACCTAGAGGCTGCGATTTTCATTCTTTAAGGTAAGGGTGGGACTAACATTCAATCTTCTTAAGCCTATGATTCTGAATTTGTGATTTAACATGTTGTTGTTCTTAGGTTGGATAATTGGGATTAGGTTTTGATTATTGATTTTTTAATTGAAAAGTGTAGAAACCATCGAAATTGTGTTAAGAATTGAAGTTCAGGCTGTAGAATAAACATAGGTTGAGTTTCCTATCAAATTTGGATTTGGGTTGATGAAATTGGGGCTTTTGGAGTGAAAACTGGTCTGTTCCCGTAGATTTGTCTGTCGCAACTCGCCACAGCGAGTACACTTACTCGCCTCGCGAGCTGCACTTTGACAGCATTCCCTGTTTCGCGTTCTTGCATCTTTTTTCACACGCTTCTGTTTTGAATTGGCCTTTGGTGTAAAAATGAAAGTTGTAGATAATTTTGTTAGCTTTCCAATGGCTTTGGTATGGTGTGAAAATGATTTTTGGTTTAGGAGTTATGATGAAAATACTCCAAGGAGGTCTTAGTGAAAATTTATGAATTTCAGCACAACTTTGTCCGAATTTGAAATGAAAACTGGTATTGATTGGTACAGAATTGGTCTTAGGTGTAAACACGAAAGCTGTAGGTATGAATGTTAGCTTTCTAATGTCGTTGGTTTGACTTCAAAATGATTTGTAGAACTTGAGTTATGGTCAAATTACTGCACGTAGGTCACAGTGAAATCTTATGAAAATTCAGCATAATCATTTCTAAGTTAATCCAAAACTTATGGGATAATACCAACCCTCAAAACTAGAAGTTCTATGAGTTCAATTAAGGTGTTTAAGAGTATAATAATATGATTTAGTGTTGGGGTAGGAATGTGGGTTGAATATAATATTACTGATGATCTGTGAAGCTATTATAATATGATTTAGTGTTGATAGTAATGTAATATATTTGTATATGCATTATGTGAATTATATATGATGTTTAAGTTGCTGTTGATTATCAATTGATATTGTTATATCTTGAGATGTTTACGTGTCGCCTATGTTGCTGTTGTTGGTTATGTGAAATATTTATATGCGAAGATGTATGATGTTTAAGTTGTTGTTGCTTCACATTAATATTGTTATGTTGTGAATTGTTTGTGCTGTTTCTGTTGCTGTTATGAACTGCTAAGTTGTTTGTAATGTGATTTAATGATTAAATGCATTACTCGAAATATTATTGAATGATCAAGTTGTTGTTGAAATGAATTGTTATTAAGCTTTATGCGATTTGATTATGCTGCAATTGTTATTTAACTAAGTTGCATGAGTATGAATAAGTTGATGATGAACTCGAAATTATTGGATGAATAAGTGATAAGTTGATTAAGGTGTCTTGTTGATAGAGTCCATGCATTAGCATTCATTGAGCTTTGTCCTCACCATGATTAGGAGCTTTGTCCTCCACACGATTAGGAGCTTTGTCCTCCGCACGATTAAAGTATATTAATACTTATGATGACGATTGGTACCACATGCATATAAGTGTCTAAATTGCATTGTCGCATTTGTCGAGTCAAAGTCGTTGTTGATGAATTATCATCCATGAATTGTTAAGTTGTTGATGAATTATCATCTGAGTTGTCGAGTTGTTTTCTACCCATGTGTTGTTAAAGAAGTACATATGAAGATTATACGATGTTTATGATGTGAATTATATGATGTTGACTAAGATGTTGCTATGTTGTTTAAGATATTGATTATGATATTGTTATGTTGTTATGTTGTTTAAGATATTGATTATGATATTGTTATGTTGTTATGATGTTGTATATGATACTGATTATAATGTTATGATGTTGATTATATGATGTTATTATGATGTTATATGTTGTGATGTATATAATTGTTATTATTAAGTAATGAATATGTTGTAATATATATGATTAATTATTATTAAGTGAATATTATGTTATGTTGTTGTTATATTATTATATTATGACGAGATGATGTATATGTTGTTGTTATATTATTATAGATGATTAATATGTGTTGTTCATATCATTATAAGATGATAATTTATGTTGTGTCGTATATGATTATTATTATAGTGAGATGTTGATTACATTGTGTTGTTTTAAAGTTATTAGTGATGATGATTACATGATGATATCTATGAGTTGTTAAGTGTACTTGATGATGTTTATGTTAAGTTGATAAGTTGTCTTTTATTCATGAATTGATAATGAGATGTTTGATGAATAAGTATTATTACGAATTAATGATGTTGTTATGTTGTATAGGAATTAGAATTAATGATGTTATGTAGTATACGAATTATGATTAAGATGTTGTTATGTTGTATATGAACTATAATGTGATGATCTATGTTGGTTATGATTTGGTTATTATGTGTTATATGATGATGTTTATAATGTGATAAATATGAAGTAAATGATAATTAGAAGTTGGTTGAGTTATTAAGAATTATTACATGAAGGATTATTATTATTAATAGAGGAAGTTATTTGTGTTGTTAAATATAATTATTGAATTATATGCTTGATATTATTGTTTTGTGAAATCTCACCCCTTCTGCTTGAAAATGTTGCTCTTCGTATGAGTAACTTGCAGGTGATCGAGTTTAAGTTGCTGTTAGATTGCTGTTGTGAGTGGATTAGCTCTCATATGTGTCTTTAGGTGCTCTGATACGTAACGGGATGAGAATTTTATTGTTGTCTTTCTATTCCTTACGTATTGTTTAAGAAGATTTATGACTATGTTTTTAGATTGGATTGGATTATATGAGAAAATTATGAAGAGGCCTTCGTGCCAAAGACTATTTTAGATGTTTAAATAAATTCCGCTGCGAAGTATTAAAGATTTAGTTATTGAATTTTAAAGGATAAATAGTTATTTATTCAGTTTATGATTTTAAGAAAATAATGTGACATTCCGTTATGAATACTTTGATTATTTTTATGAAATTTTTATATTAGAAAAACGGGATGTTACATCTGCCACGTCATCATCCACTTGCCTTAACCGCCTTACCTCGCCAGGCAGAACAATGGTCGCTATGGCGAATTGGTGTTTATGTGCATTGGTAGAACTTGACGAATGTTGTGAATACTTGAAAAAGTGAATTGTATGCATTCCTTGATTATGCTTGTATACTTGATGATTTATGATGATGAGGAGTTTTATTAATCATTTGAATTTAATTATGTCGTTTTACTTTGACTTGATTATACTTTAATTGTTGAATGTTATCTAACACCTAGTGGTCGTTTGGTTGAAAGCCTACCTATTTGTATGGATGGGTAGACGACGTGCAAGATTAGTTCTTTTGCTTTGCTTGTGAGTATGCTGGAGGCTAGCTTTGGAGCTACCTCGTTTCTTTGCTTTGGAGTCTTAGTGCCGGGCTCTGATTATGATGTATGTCTGTTGTTTTTTATGTTTTTATCACATTATGAGATTTATCACTCAATTTGTTGAGATTTGGAGATTTATTTTGGTGATGTATTATGAGATATGTGACATGGCTACTTTAGATATTTTTATTATATGTTGATGAGATACTATGATATTATTCTGCTGCGATATTTTGAAGAAAAAAAATTAATTATGCATGTTTTGGACTTATTGAAGAAGTCACATATAAATCCTTTGTATAATTGTATTATTTACGTGTTTTATCGCTTTAAGGGTTTAAGATGTTACATGGAATATCAATATGTCATATGTATTATTGATTTTTAGGAAGACATTTGTATATAATAGAGGTATATACTAGCTCAACTGACAAATTCTGAAATTGCACGGTCGGACGTCGTAAACTGGATTTGAACCCGGGACCTCACAATTGTGAGTGAGTTTAATTCAAGTGGTTTACCACTTCATCTAAGACAAAAAAAAAAAAAAAAAAAGGACAAAAAGACAAAATATGGCATGATTTGACTTGATGAATATTTTTAAAATATAAAATTTTCATGATTTTTTTCTAATAGACTATTAAAGATATTTAGGATCAAAATTATGCATTGTCATCCGCGACTGAGTCAACTGTGTCACATAATATAGGACGAATACTCAATTCAATATATTCTTTGCATTTAAGATAACGAGAAATAAACCAATACTCAACAAGACAATCAAATCATTTTTCTCTCTCTTTCACTTATATATTTTTTCTCTTTCACTATACAGCATGTATTTGCCTCTAACATTTCTACCAACATGAAAATAACAAAGTATTGTAGTAGTTTCTCGGAGAACAGTTTCTACATCATTCATAAAAGTCATATCCATGTCAGTTACAACCACCTTTAGCATAACTTTCTTTGAGTTGAGAAGTTAAAGCAACATCTGTAAAATCCAAGTAAAGTTGTCCCCTTTCTCAACCGTCAGAAATGCAAAAGCAATCGAATATGTCATATCAGTTGAGGTGACCCCAACTATCTCAAACAATGACATCCTATACGTGTTGGTTTTATAGGTGAAGTCGATGAACAAAACTATCGAAAAATTATTAAACAACTTAACAGATTCAGGATGAGCCCAAAATATATCATGAATAGTATACTTTCACATTGTGTTATGGTGAAATAAACATATATGTACTCCTCCAACTTTGAGACTATATATTGCATCTTCGTCTTGTCATCTCTGCTTGACCTTTTGATTTTTTGACGTTCATTGTATACTTGTTTTATATTTGTGAGACACTCTTGTTTTTTTTCCTTCAAATTCATCAAAATATTTTTTGGTGGCACCAAACTCTTGGTCAAGTCATATGTACAATCTTCTTGTCATCATCCCTTAATCTTCCTGCAAGAATGTGCCATTCTAAACTTGGCACCAATTCATGGTTGTGAACTCCATTAAGAATAGCCAACTTCCAATCCTTTGTTTCCCTACTAACATATCCATGCAACTTGAACACACACCCACATTTTCTTGAGTTCGTTGACTCATGCTTCAATCTTTTCTTGGGTGATTTATGAGCGCCACTCCTTTCACACAACAACTCCAATATTGGATTCCTTATATCGGATCATCAAATAACAACTGTAAATCCGGCCCTATTTGCTTGTCGATGTATCAAATTAAGTATTCAAATCTATCTTTCCATGTATATTCGATTGAAAACAAATGAGTCGTGTCAAATTCATTGACACCAAGTTGGGACACACTGGAATTAACATGTGAAACTTCAACATGAAGGAAGCTTCATCAATATTTGATTTGACATCAACCGAAACTTCAACCGTAGGAGGTTTTAACTCTCCAGAATAACCGACAAAACTAGATTTTGTCTCAACCGGATCATCATCATCATCCGCATTCTCAACCATAACTATAAATAAACAACATAACATTGCAAAAATATTTGATTAATATTTAACTCAAAAGAAAAAAAAATAGGCAGCAGGTGTTGGAAATATTGGTCCACAACGACAGTTAACTGTCGTTCTACCAACGATAATTAATTGTCGTTTACCAATGGTAGTTTACTATAGTTCTGCCAATAGTAGTTTACTACCATTGCGAGTTCATGTTAGAAGCTACAAAATATGGCAGAAAAATCTACAAATTTAGATGCCTTAAAAGATACACTACATGTTTCTTGACGTCAAATGTGTGTAGAAATCATCTAGCAATCCTTTTTTATTGATTTGAGACAAAGATTGTGGGAAAAAGTTTTACACTTGGGTTTTAATAGATGAGGCAAAAAAAGGTGATGAATGAATAGTGAGGTATGAATAAGTTTGGTAAATTTTAAGCGTGAACGATAGTTAACTGCCGTCGAGAAGCGACAACGATAGTTAGCGGTAATTAAGATCAAATGCGTAAATTTCACTTGGTTTATAACAATTTTTTGAAGTGGGTACAACAATTTTTCGAACTTTAAACCCTTCTAGATGGGTACAATCATCCCATTTTTTCCCTTATATTAATAAATTGCCTACTTGCTTGCTTCAACAACCTCACTAGTCAAGTAGGGACCATGTGACTATTGGAGAAAAAATCATTGAAGGGTCCACACGCTTTCACAAGAGTCTCTCTCTACTTCATTTTTTATGAACTAATGAACCAGAAAGAAATAACACATACATACATCATAATACATAATTATGGCTTTTTCTTCCTCTCATGGCGCATCTCAGAAAAAATATGATGTTTTCATCAGCTTTCGAGGCGAAGATACTCGAACTTGTTTCACAAGCCATCTTCACGCTGCTCTTTGCCGAACCCATTTACATACCTACATAGACTACAAGATCGAGAAAGGAGATGATGTTTGGTCAGAACTTGTTAAAGCAATCAAACAATCCACTCTTTTTCTTGTTGTGTTCTCGGAGAACTACGCGTCTTCAACATGGTGTTTGAACGAACTGGTTGAAATAATGGAGTGTAGTAACAAAAATGAAGATGACAACGTTGTTGTTGTTCCTGTGTTCTACCATGTTGACCCTTCACACGTGCGGAAGCAGACTGGGAGTTACGGCACTGCGTTGGAAAAACATATGGAGCAAGACAACAATGGTGATAAGATGATGCAAAATTGGAAGAATGCTCTTTTTCAAGCTGCTAATTTGTCTGGTTTTCATTCTGCAACATACAGGTTTTTAGTCTTTTTTTTTTACATGAGGTTTTTAGTCTTTGCATACATTAAAAATAAATTTTATCAGCCCACACATTAAATTAATACCAATGTTTTACAAATAATGATGGACAATTTTATATTTGATTTTCAATTCTAAGGAGGTCACTTGAATGCATGAATAGAAATGAGTAAAATAAGTTCACGTAAGCTTAACTGAGTTGGTATGAACATTACATTACGAATGTATGGATTGGGGTTTGAAATCCAAATTTTTCACTTATTCATTTTAAGATGTGAATTTCTAGACACTAAATTACTTGATTCAAAATAAATATTTTTCCCTACCTAATTTTCCTCTCTATTAGAAAAGTCGGAGAGGGGTTATCATCGATTATCACAAGTAGGGGTGCTCAACATCGAATAAACATAATAGAAAAATTGTAAACTGAACCAAATCAAACTGAAACCGCAAAAAATCACATTTGGATTGGATGTATTTGGACCATTTTTTGACTCAACCTCGCAATTTGGTTCAGCTTGCGGTTTTTACTTTACTAACCGAATCACCAGATCAAACGCAAACCAATACACATAAAAGCTCAATATGAACTTTTATAGAATGACATGTTTTTTCTTTGTTTTTTATTTCAAAAATGTATATGTGTGCTTTAATTTGATGCTACTTGCATTTGTTGATATGTTTATGCTAGATATCTAAAATCATAGATAGAAACTCAATGATAACTTTTATAAAATGATAAAATCTTGGTCTTTTCTATTTCTTATCGGAGAGAGATATTTTTTGGTTTACATTTTTAATTCGATCTATGTTGATGAGAACATTGTTGATTGAAATTGACTTTGAGGATCAAGCCCAATTTGATACATGTCTATTTTGAACATACATACAAACGAAAGTGATTCATCTGAATGTTTGAGTATCTTGTTAGTTTTGCCTAATATTTTAATTTTAAGATTCATATGAAGTTTTGGTTCTTACCTTTGGTTGGCATTCACATGATATATGTACTAATTATTATATAATTGTTTGCATATGTCAGGACTGAATCTGACTTAATTGAAGACATTACCAGAGTTGTATTAGGAAAATTAAATCAGCAATGCACAAATGATCTTACATGTAATTTTATACTTGATGAAAACTATTGGAGCATTCAATCATTAATAAAATTTGATTCAGCACAAGTTCAAATCATTGGAATTTGGGGTATGGGAGGCACAGGTAAGACAACCCTTGCTTCTATTCTGTTTCAAAGGTTCTCTTTCAAATATGAAGGCAGCTGCTTGTTTGAAAAGGTGACAGAAGTATCGAAAAGGCATGGAATCAATTACGCGTGCAACAAACTTCTTTCCAAGTTACTAAGGGAAGATCTTGATATTGACAGTCCCAAACTAATACCATCTATGATCAGAAGAAGACTCAAAAGCATGAAATCTTTCATTGTACTAGATGATGTACATAATTCAGAACTTCTTCAAAACTTGATTGGAGTGGGACATGGTTGGCTAGGATCTGGTAGCACAGTCATCGTGACTACGAGGGATAAGCATGTGCTGATAAGTGGAGGAATCGACAAAATTTATGAAGTTAAGAAGATGAACTCCCGCAATTCCGTTAAGCTTTTTAGCATGAATGCTTTTGACAAAGTCTCGCCTAAGGATGGATATGTGGAGCTCTCAAAAAGAGCAGTTGATTATGCCAACGGAAACCCGTTAGCTTTGAAAGTATTGGGATCTTTACTTCGTTGTAAAAGTGAAATTGAATGGGACTGTGCATTAGCTAAACTGAAAAAAATTCCAAACAACGAAATTGATTCTATATTCAGATTGAGTTATGATGAATTGGATGATAAAGAGAAAGATATATTTTTGGACATTGCATGCTTTTTCAAAGGACATGAAAGAAATAGCATAACAAAAATATTAAATGAGTGTGGTTTCTTTGCTGATATTGGGATAAGTCATCTTTTAGACAAGGCTCTTGTGAGGGTTGACTCTAAAAATTGCATACAAATGCACGACTTGATACAAGAAATGGGAAAACAAATTGTTCGTGAAGAATCACATAAGAATCCCGGACAACGCAGTAGATTATGTGATCCTAAGGAAGTTTACGATGTATTGAAAAATAATAGAGTAAGAGAATGAAACCCTCACTTCCCTTCCTACACATATGTTTTTTATATAGAAAATGCAACTTTTAACTACAAATATACTAACATTGAGATTTTTTTCTAGGGATCTAAGAATGTTGAAGCCATATTTTTTGATGCTACTCAATGCACACATGTAAATTTAAGACCAGACACATTTGAAAAGATGAAAAATCTAAGATTGCTTGCTTTTCAAGACCAAAAGGGAGTTAAATCTGTAAGTCTTCCGCACGGTCTTGGTTTATTGCCAGAAAATCTGAGATATTTTCTATGGGATGGCTATCCATTGAAAACTCTGCCTCCAACCTTTTGTCTTGAAATGCTTGTGGAGCTTTCCTTGACTGGAAGCCTTGTGGAAAAACTTTGGAATGGAGTCCTGGTAAGCCTGATCCATGTATATATTTTAATGTTTTTATTTTATTTTTATAACAGTTTCATTGAAATGCATTTAGACTTTTAATTTAAGAAAATGTACTAATTTTCTGATGAATTGTATTTTGTTACAGAATGTGCCCAATTTAGAGAAAATTGACCTGAGTGGTTCCACAAAACTGATAGAGTGTCCAAATGTGTCTGGTTCTCCGAATCTAAAATATGTACTACTTGATGAATGTGAAAGCATGCCTGAAGTTGATTCATCAATTTTCCATCTCCAAAAGCTTGAAGTTTTAAACGTGTCTGGGTGTACGTCGCTTAAGAGCATTTCCAGTAACACTTGTTCACCAGCCCTCCGTCAATTGAGTGCGATTAATTGCTTCAATCTCAAAGATCTCTCAGTCCCATTTGATTACCTTGATGGTTTAGGTTTGAGTTTAACAGGATGGGATGGGAATGAACTTCCATCATCATTATTGCATGCAAAAAATCTTGGAAACTTTTTCTTTCCAATCAGTGATTGTCTTGTGAATCTTACTGAAAACTTTGTAGATCGTATTTGTCTTGTGAAACAACGGAATTGTCAACAAGACCCTTTCATCACCTTGGATAAAATGTTTACTAGTCCTGGCTTCCAGAGTGTAAAAAACTTGGTCTTTGTTGATATTCCTATGTTGTCTGAAATCCCAGACAGCATCTCCTTACTGTCGTCATTAGAGAGTTTAATACTATTTGATATGGCCATTAAAAGCTTACCTGAAACCGTTAAGTATCTTCCCCAACTCAAATTCGTTGATATTCATGATTGTAAATTGCTTCAATCTATTCCGGCACTTTCACAGTTCATTCAAATTTTGGTTGTCTGGAATTGTGAATCTCTTGAGGAAGTGTTGAGTTCAACGCGTGAACCATATGATGAACCTAACGTTTGTTTTATCTCGCTCCTTAACTGCAAAAACATGGATTCACATTCATACCAAACAGTTTTGAAAGATGCTATGGATGGGATTGAACTTGTAAATATGCGGATAATTATTAAGTTTTTCCATGTGGATAATGAAGATGTCAAAAGACACCTATTATCTGACCGGGCTTCTTAAGTTTTATCCATGTGGATAATGAGGATCTCAAAAGGCACCCATTATCTGACAGGACTTATTACCATATTTGATCATTGCATTGAGATTACCGTTTGCAGTTAATTCTTAGCAGTCAAAAGATTATGTTTTAATGGTGCTTTGGTATCTTGTTTTTGGGTCTTTTAATTTACAACTTGTGATGATAAATATGTGGTAATTCTTAAATTTTTCATGTGGGTAATGAGGATATCATAAGGCACCCATTATCTGACAAGATATATTAAGTTTTTCAATGTGGGTAATGAGGATGTCAAAAGTCATCCATTATCTGACAGGACTTATTACCAATATTTGATCATTGCACTGAGAGTACCGCTTGCAATTAATTCTTAGCAGTCAAAAGACTGTGTTTTAATGGTGCGCTTGGTATCTTGTTTATGTCTTTTAATTTACAAATAAAGATAAATTGTGCATGTCTTATAATTAATTAATTTTGACATGTCTGCTAAAGTTGTGTGAATGTAAACTCATTCTAGTATTTAAGAGTTTACATCCACACATGTGATTGTAAACATATGACAATTATAAGAAGTTAATCTTTGTCAAAGTAAATTGTCATTGTTTGATCAATGCTGTAAAATACCGCTAGCAATTCATATTATTGTTTAAAGATTTGATATTGATAGCGCACTAGGTATTTTGGTGAGTACATTTGGCTACTCTTGTTCTCTTTAAGCTAATATAGTTTGGGTATCTGCTAAGATGACAAATTTTTTTTTGTCATATTTCCTTTGCTTAAACTAAGGTGCTTTTGAAGCAATACAGAGAAAGACAAGCTCTCATTGGAGAGTTAGTATTCTATTAAGATTATTAGGCAAAGAAAATATTATGAGCACATTATGTAAATATTTAATCTTGTTCGCACACTATAATTTCGACTATCAGGTTACTTGTTCGAAAATTCAACATTTAATATTCTATTTGCACAATTAAGTTTATAACTATTATAGTTAGAAATGATCTTTTGAAGGATCAATTCATAAAGTGTGCAAATACAGAAAAGCTGAAGCAAGAGAAAATAAAATAGTGCTCATTCATAAAATACCTCAAAAGATAAGGGCAAATAACGAAAGGTAGTCTTTGTAACGCCCTCTTTGAATTATTTGATTTATTTAATTATTTAATTGAGTCTAAAATTTATTAAGAAGAGTTTAAAATATATTTATTTGATTATGTGATTTATTAAGTGGCTTATGTTGTTATTTAATAGAATAAGATTTGAAAATAGAAATAAGATTGAGTTGAGAGTTTGTTATGAGATTTTAGAGAGATTTGGGGGAGAAAGAGAAATAAGATGAAAAAGAAAAAGGGTTATAAATAGGAGAAACCTTGTTTAGAAAAAACATAACGTACGATCAATTTTGGAGAAAAGGGAGAAAAAGCCAAGAGAAGAGCAAGAGACCTAGGATTGCTGCGATTTTGAGTTATAAGGTAAGGGTGAGACTAACATTCAATAATCTTAAGTCATTGATTCTGAAAATTGGATTTAACATGTTGTAGGTTTTCGTTTTTGAGAATTTGAGAATTAGGGTTAAAAGTGGTTAATTGATGATTTTCTAAAATAATATTTTTGGTCAAGTTTTATATGGTTTTGAGTCTCTTTTGATCTATATACATGTTTTTAGACAAATTTTGGAATCAAATTTGGGCATTGGGAAGTCAAAATTTGGATTTTTGGGTGAAAAATTAGTTTTTCCCGAGAGCTGCACAGTGACAGCATCTTCTGTTTCATGTTCTTGCGTCTTTTTCACACGTTTCCATTTTGAACTGGGTTTTGGTGTAAAAATGAAAGTTGTAGATAATTTTGTTAGCTTTCCAATGGCTTTGGTTTGGAGTAAAAATTATATTTGGTTTAGGAGTTATGATGAAAATACTCCAAGGAGGTCTTAGTGAATTTTTATGAATTTCAGCACAACTTTGTCCGAATTTGAAATGAAAACTGGTATTTATTGGTACAGAATTGGTCTTAGGTGTAAACACGAAAGTTGTAGGTATGAATGTTAGCTCTCTAATGCCGTTGGTTTGACTTCAAAATGATTTATAGAACTTGAGTTATAGTCAAATTACTGCACGTAGGTAACAGTGAATAATTGAATATGATTGATGAATTAGTATATGTATGTATATGTTGTGAATATGATATTGTCCATGATTGATGAAGTGTTATATGTATATTTGATGTTTTAAGATGTTGATTACCATTTGATGTTGTTATATTGTGATATAATTATATATGCATTACTTAAATTATATGTGAATAATTGAGACGTTGTTGACTTGCATTTGATATTATTATGTCATGATGTTTTTATATACTGTTGTGTTGCTGTTGTTATTTAACTAAGCTGCATGAGTCGGTCTAAGTTGATTAAGATGTTGATAACGATGTTCCAAATTATTGGACTATTTAAAAGGTTGTTGAATTAAGATGTTTAAGAGGTCGAGTCCATGCATTAGCATTCAGCGATTGGGGCTTGATGCTCCGGAAGTATAATAATACTCAAATAGCGATTGGGGCTTAATGCTCCGGAAGTATAATAATACTCAAATAGCGATAGGGGCTTGATGCTCTAGATTATAATAATACTCAAATAGCGATTGGAGCTTGATGCTCCGGAAGTATAATAATAAACAAATAGCGATAGGGGTTTGATGCTCTGGAGTATATTAATACTCAAATAGCGATGGGGGCTTGATGCTCTGTATTGGTACCACATGCATATAAGAGGTCTAAGTTGCATAGTCGAGTTGGAGTCGCATTTGTCGAGTCAAAAGTGTTATGTTGTCAAGTTGTTTAAGCTGTGATTCTTTATTTAAACTATTAATGATGTGATATATGATATATTATTATCTATGATGAATATTATGATGTTTTCATGTTGTTAAATATAATTATTGAATTATATGTTTAATATTATTGTTTTGTGAAATCTCACCCCTTCTAAATGTTGCCCACAATGGGTAACTTGCAGGTAACCAAGAATAGTTGATGTCGTGTGAGGTTTCCCTCTCGTGTGTCTTATGTGCTCTGATACGTAACGGGATGAGATTTTGTTGTGGCTATTTTCTATTCCTTTACGTATTGCTTATGTTTTTACATGACTATGATTTAATTTGGATTTTTAAGAGATGTTTTAACGAGGCCTTCGTGCCAAAGACTATTTTAGATGTTGAATAAATTCCACTGCGAAGTATTAAATATTATGTTATTGATTTATGAAGGATAAATAGTTATTTATTCCATTTACGATTTTTGAAAAGAAGTGTGACATTCCGTTTATGTTGAGAACTCTGATTATTTAAATGAAATTTTTACGTTGGGAAAACGGGGTGTTACAGTCTTGACTGACTTTTATCTAATGATATTGAAAGATATATCAATTTAGAATGGACAAAGTCGCTGTAACCTTATTGAAAGAACTATTAACTCATAGGAAAGCTGCCGCCGCTGTAACCTTGTGAATATGGAGCGATTCTCGTTTTTCTGAAACCTGCTTCAGTAAAACATCGATTTCTCAGTCGTTAACCGTCGGATCGGGCTGATTTTTGGACATCAGGTTCGCAACACCTGGGTCTACGTTTTCACCGTTCGGATCGTCGAAACAAGGTCTGAGTCAAGAGAAAACTGTCTCGCACTGAAGCAGTATATTTGGGGTTCCGGCAATCAACACCCAGTGCAATTGAGTTTCGGCGTTTGGGCTTTTCACGGCATAGGATTTTCACGACACAGTGCAGGTATTCTTGTTTTCCATATTTGCATTGTGTTTCCTCTGCTGTGTTTCGGTTTCTCTCTGCTGTGTTACTGGTATTCTCAATTTCACGATTGTACAGCTATCGCCATACCGCTACTTGTTCCTCGTAGTTCACTGACACTGATTCTTCAATTTGAGATCGCGCAGCCGCGCTAATGCTCTGTTGCGTTACAAAGGCTGACCCACGCGTGTCCCATAATTAGAATTGGTTTTGGTGCATTGCAGCTTGGCCATTGATGGCATACACGTGCTCCTGGCCGTGTGTGTCCGACACCGTAACTGTACCTACAGTCACTACAATTATGCAACAACCATCTTCTTCAGCAAATGTGCAGCAGAATATGACATTTGCAGCAGCCCTAGCGGGACAGAAAGTTGTTGACGACAGTCCGTTCCCTACTCCATGTATCAAGGGTGATGCTTTGAGCATTAAAATATGTCAGGAAGAGTATCATAGGGGACTAGAGGATTGCAAGAATGTGTTGAGGGCACGTTTGACCCTTAACAAAGGAGACAAACCATATTTTGCACGTGATCTAAGCAACAAAATTGGCAAGGTATGGAAAACATCGGCAGGATGGAAAATGGTGCCTCTAGGCAAAGGCTATTATGACTTTCACTTTGACTCGGCAGATGACCTTAGAAAAATATGGGCAGCAGGCACGGTGAACCTCAAGCCAGGTTTGTTAAGGTTTTCACAATGGACCAAAGACTTCAAATATCTTGCTCAGAAACAGACTCATGTTTCACTTTGGATTCGATTGGTGGAGTTACCGCAGGAATATTGGCGGGAGAGAATTTTGAAGGAAATAGCAAGCGCGGTAGGTACACCGATTGACATTGATGGACCGACGCGAAATCGTACCTTTGGACATTATGCAAGAATTTTAGTGGACATTGATCTTTCAAAAAGAACTTTTGATGAAATTCTTGTTGAGAGAGATGACTTTGCTTTCAAAGTTGAGGTCCAATATGAACGGAGACCGTTGTTTTGTCATCACTGCTTCGCTATTGGGCACGATGTCTCTACTTGTCGTTGGTTACATCCGCAAGCACCTAAGGACAAGATTGATCGAGGGAAACAGATTGTTGTAGCCGAGGTAGCACCCCCTAAGCCTACTCGGCAGAACAACAACAACAAGGATGTGGGTGCTTCAACGTCGGCCTTTGGTAGCACTTGGACACGGGTTCCGGTTCCGGTTGCTTCGACTGTTACTACCACTCAGAGGGTTCCGGTCTCTGATATTTCTACACCTACACCTACATCATTGGCACCAGCTTCACTAGCCATTCCGGCTTCATTTCCTGCCCCTACTTTAACCTTTAATTCACAGATGGGGCCGGTTGTTACTTCTACAGTGGCTAGTTCTCAGATGGACATGTCTTTGTCGTCCAATTCTTTCAGCTTTCCATTACACAATGTGTTTGATAAAATTTCTCCTGGAGAGTTGCCACATACTATGTCAGTGTTAGAAGTTGTTTCCTATGTTGCGCATGTTGATGTGCATTCTGAGACAGTAGAGAAGTTACATATGACATCTAGGGAGGTGTTGGAGAACCCCACGATGGATGATGTCTCTGGTTTGCTTTCAGATGAGGTGGATCACAATCGTTCGAGCCCGAGGGAGCTGGAAGAGAGTCCCAAAGGTTCTCACGAGAGTGAGCACAATCTTTCGAGCCTGAGGGAGCTGGAGGAGAGTCCCAAAGTTCCCATTGAGAGTGCACCACATTCATCACATGTTGTTGAGCATCAAGAGGTGCATGAAGGGTCTATAGAATCGGTGCAGGTTCAGACGGATACTGTTGTTGAGCACGATGACGTGTATGCTGGATCACATGCCTTGAAATCACATGTGGTTGTCGAACCACCCAGTGTTGTTAGTGGAAGTATGCCCACGGAAAAGGAACAAGATGTGGTTATTTTGCAAAAGCAAGAGGTTCATCCTAGCAAGAATATCCAGCATGGTTTAGATTTGTGGGCAAGAGTCCGAGAATATGATGAAAGATCAGCAGCTGAAGACTTCATGCATGTTCTAACAAGAAAACAGAAACAAAAACTCAAGGTACAACAAGTCTTAGCAAAGCAGCCTAATAAATCCCGTACCCGGGGTGACAATCATTCGAGTGATCAATGAATTTCCTGTATTGGAATGTTAGAGATTTTGCTTTCGTTGGCATAATGCTTGGCTACTTGGAATTCAGGTAATTTCCTCTCATATTTTTCGTGAAGGAAACAGTTGCGCAGATAAGTTGGCATATTTGGGTCATGACATAGCTGGTGTCGTTTGGTTAGACACTCTTCCTACGAGTGCGAGTCTTGAATTCTTTAGGGATAGATGTGGACTTCCGAATTATAGATGCTCTTGATTTGTTTTTGGAGGTCTATTGTTTCTGTTATTTTCTCTGTTTTCTTTTTGCTGTTTTATTTTGAGGGTTTTGGCCTAGTCCCCCCTCTTTTTGTAATTATTTTTCCCCCTTTTTTAATAAATTATTTCGAGTGTGGCAGCAGAGGATGGAGGTGTCTCGAGGTGCCAACCTAGTTGGGATGTCGATGATGCCGCTTGATGTTTGTCCACTCTCCTTGCTTATAAAAAAAAAAATGGACAAAGTCGAAAAGACAATTTAGATTGTCGTTACTAGCTTATTTTTGTATTTAAAAGACAATTTGGTGAATCATTATTTGAATGAATTTTTGTTTTAATTTCTCTTTGAATAAATGAAGATGTTTTGAGTTTTATTTACAAATGATGATTCAATGTGTCTTTTAAATTCAATTATTAGAGTCAATTCAGTTATGACTTGTGACATTCTATATTGTTTAAGGTTTTGAATACTATAAGTTTTTCATCCCACAAATTAAGAAATTTTTTGAGACATAAATTGTTAAGCTTTCTTGAGGATATTGAGTTTGGAGGAGAGATATGGTAATAGAACAAAATTGAATGAGGAAGAATTTAGTTCTAAACTAATTCATATAGTTACTATTATAGTATTTTTGGATCCTCATGAGGACATTATTGTTCTTCCTCTCAATCAAGTTAAATTAATTCATATAGTTCAAACTCAACACCCTCAAGAACTAGGGCTTCTAGTGTCATAAAGAATTGACTTGAAAGAGAAATTATATTTAGTGTAATTGAAAGACTCTATTAGGACAGTCATAACACTAGTTTACTTGTTATAGTTTTGAAGCTACATAAGATGGATGTCAATGCATTGTTTCTCAATGGTGACATTAATGATTCAATATGGTGCAACTTAAGAAAACTCTTGTGTCAATAGATACAAAGTAGATGTTTTGCAAAATCATGAAATCCACTTATGAGTTAAGAAATTTGTCTCTTTATTGTTACTACATATTCTCATAAAGTAATTATCTCATTTGATTTTGAGAAATTTAGCAAATTATGTGGGAGAAAGTTTATATTCATAGTTTAATATGTCAATTTTATTTTATTTAGTCAACCATGATATATGTTTGTTATGTGAAACCAAGGAAATCTCTAACGAAAGTTAGTGATGAAAGATCTTGGGGACACCTCTTTTGTATTATGCATTTAATACTTAGAGATTCTTCTCAAGGTATTATTCAGACATCACAAAAGAGTTATATCAATAAAGTTCAAAATAAAATGACACAATTTTTGGATGACCTCAATCATCGAGTGAGACTTTCTAGTCTCAAATATTGTCCATTAGAAAATTAATGAATTCAGATATTTAAGTATTTTCCTACACTTTTCCTATGGGATTTTTATGTATGATTTTATTATACGCATTTGGAAATAGCGTATTAATAAGATTGTTTGGCAGATATTTGAGTAATTCAAAGTTTGAATTGTTGAAAAAGCAACCATAAGGATTATTAAAGAGAACAAGAGAGCTTATGCTCACATCAGAGATCTGACAATTTGGAGATCATTTGTGTGTCACTCTGTCTTTTGGATGTAAGTAGATAATACACATTCTAACTCATGAAATGGCTGTAAGTATTTATGTCACTTGGTTGCATATTGTTAAAGGTACTGAAAGACCACTCAAGTTATATAGTGACATAATTCAGTCTTATAGTTATTCAACAACCTTTATAAAGTTTATTGCCTTATAGATTATTGTTGTTGAATGATAGAACATGTAGAGACAAACTTTATGATAGCTATACCACTAATCGAAGACATGACACCTAAGGTCTTTCATATGGTTGTTGTCATTAAGGATTTCGGGGATTAGTGGGAGTCTCTTTTATTTAATGTTCTATACTTTTGTTTTGATATCGATACAGACTATATGTTATGATTTTCTGCAGAAATAAAGTTTATGAGGTTATTTTTGTTATAACCATTTCTGTATCATTTTGTGCAAATATTGAATTTGCAAACTTCATTTTGATCTCACTAAAGTTTTCAGTTGGATCAGTTGGAAATAGACATGATTTAGATATCACATTGCATGTAATTTCCATGTCACTCATCCATATCGATCTATGTCATCAAGTGCATTGATATGGTGCCGTCGGGGTTCCGTCACGTTATATGTAACGCCCTAATCGTTGTGTTATTTATTTTTTATTTATGTGGAGTCTAATATATGATTTTTGGTGATTTATGTGGTGTGTTTATTTTATAATATAGTTTATTTTAATAATAATTAGAATAAGTGAGAAATAATAATTATTTTGGAGTTTGGGGAGTTACTTAATATTTAATAGAATTAAAGGGAGTTAAATGAAATGAAGGGAGTTAAGTAAGTAGGAAGTTAGGAAAATAGAAGTTAGAAAACATTGTACGTGAAAACCAACTTTTGGGAGAAATGGGAGAGAAGAGCAAGTTAGGCCAAGAACTGATTTTTGCTGTGCATTTTCAGCAATTTCTAAGGTAAGGGTGAGATTTACTTCAGTAGTATAGATGCTAATTCTGATTTTGAAGTTTGACAGGTTTTATGTTGGAATTGGGAATTTATGTTCTTGGTGAATTATTGGGTTTTGAGTGTGAGGATTGTTGTCCTGAGGTTAGAAATAGGTTCTGAATGCATATAGCAAGTTAATTCACATCTGTAAACTAATTTGGGGAGTGATTTGAAGAAAAATGGGATTTTGGGGAAAAACCTGTTTTCTGCCCGTACAGAAGTTCATCGCTCGCCTCGCGAATGGCCTTTCTCGCCATGGCAAGTGAGCAACTTCATAGCTCGCCTCGCGAGCAGACCAACTCGCTGTGGCGAGTAACCCAGATCAAAACTGGATTTTTTAAATTGTTGTTATAAGATGTTTAGGGGATAGTTTAATGTACCTAAATGATTTTAATGATGACTTGAGCAAGTTTTAGGTTAAAAAGATGAATAGGGAGCTTAGAATTGAAGTTTGAGTGAGAAAAATATCAAAACTTCCGAGAGCACCTACTTTTCACTCGCCTCGAGTTCGCCTTGAACTCGCCATGGCGAGTAACCTGTTTTGTGAACTCGCCATAGCGAGCAGATGTGCTCGCGAGGCGAGCTACCCAGTTTTTTAGTGCTGAATTACGTACATGAATGGTAGTGCTTGGTGTTGTTGTTTGAGCATAGTTATATTTAATTATGCATTATTCTAGATTGCTAGATTAATGGTTGTTGATGGCTGAGAAGTATGATTTATTTATTGAACCATACATGTTGTATAATTTGGAGTCATATGGAGAATGTATGCATGGTCTAGTTGTATGTAGATATACACGAGTGGGTCCATTGCATATGCATAAACAGCGGAGAGGACTCATGTCCTGGAGCACTAGTTGTTCACAGCGGTGAGGGCTTCGGTCCTGATGAATGCTTTAATCATTCAAAAGCGGTGAGGGCTTCGGTCCTGTTTGGTACCACATGCATAATTGCATATTGAGGAGTCGTAGTGGTGTCGTCATGTCATGCATGAGTCTTTATTGTTGGCTGTGGTTGTTATATTGATGATGATGATGATGTTGTTTGATGAGTATACATTTATACATATATTATGATGGATTGATTTGATGGTGATACAGTTGTTGCTTGTAAATTATGTAATTACAGTTGCAAGATGATTTGATGTTTTAGGGTGTTAGATTCAATTGAAGATTTTAATATCTATATTTTATTGTTGTGAATCTCACCCCTTCTGCTTGAAAATGTTGCTCTTCCTATGGGTAACTTGCAGGTGATCCTGAGTAGTCGGTGGTGGCTCAAGTGTCGTGTCTAAGGCTCTGATACGTGGGATGGGAAATATTCTTGTTATTGTTTTCTTTCCTATGTATCTTATTTTAGAACTTGATGTTGTGGCCCTATGATGGATGAATTATGTTGTTAAGGCTTTATGCCAAGATATTGTTTTGGAGAATTTAACCGTTGTTGTTGTTGCTATTTAAAATGCAAATATTCCGTTGCATAATTTTTGAAGTTATGAAAGATGTTGAATTAAATAGTTTCATTTTCTATTTAAAAAATTTTAAAATGTAGTGTAGCATGCCCGTTTGGTGAATTACTCTGATGAATATTTTATATTTAATTACTTTTGGGTAACGGGGTGTTACATTATAAGTCAGTGACGACAGCCGCGGTGGTCCCATTATTAATGTATGAGGTGGACCAGATTGTAAAGTTGAAATCTAAAGATAAATAGCATTCAGTTGCGCGCCTAAAGAATTTTGATATAATTATTAAGATATGTAGCCCAAGTGGGAGATTGTTGGAATATTTTATTATTTATTATATACCAATATCATTATGTGGGAAAATATCGTAATAATAATTATATTAGTTATTTATCAATTGTGAGTCTTAGTTGATTAGTGATCAAATTAAGTAATAAGGCTATTAGATTTCTAATTGGATAATTAATTGAATATTTAATTAGTTGATATGGGCTCAATGAGTGGATGTTCGGATGTCCCATTAACGAAATAATGGGAAAAAAAGAGGCTATGGTCCCCAATACACCGTACACGGCAAACTCTCTCTTCTCCCCATCTGAAGAGAACTTGAGGCATAAACGTACCGGTTGAGGAAGAACCAAATCAGCCGCCGCTAAAACTATTGTGTGTTTCAGATCATCTTCTCTCTTTGGTTATCGTCGTTGATTAGAGGGCTGCTATGAAAGCTTTATCCAGGTATTCCTAATACCCTAATTCTTAATATCCTTGATAAATCAAACATGTCGTAGATCCGATCATAATCATGTTCAATGTTTTGTTTGCTTCCGCTATTGATTCATAGTTAAACATGTTTTATGAAATCTGTTTTTATTAAGACCTAAATTTCCAACACTCATGCATATTGGATTTGGTGGAGAGCACATGATCACTTTGTTTTGTTTAAGAGAAGAAAAAAGCAACAGCTGAAGAGGTGAGAAAAAAAAAGTGGAATGAATGAATTTTTTTTAACTTTTAACTCAGTGGAAACTGGTTTTCAAACTAGTAAGTGGTTTGTGAGTTTTCTTGTACTTCTAGCATCATCAATCTCAAATTAATTCTTGTATTGAGAATTTTAGGTAGTTCCACAAGTGTTAGAGATAGATCATTATTAGATTATGATATAGGGATTAACGTTCGGAGGATTCGAATGTCTTAACCATACTTCTCTCTAATATTTATTATTTGAATTAGGAGTGCAAATTATCATAGGAGAAATTCGGAGGATTCGAATGTCTTAACCATACTTCTCTCTAATATTCTTAAAACCAACTTTTATTGTTTTTAATTTGTTTATGTTAAAAACCAACTCAACTGCCTAGGGCAACCATTGAATTTAACATATCCTTTTTGATAAAGAAATTGCTAAGTTGTAGTTAACAACGGTCCTCGTGGAACGAATTATTTACTACTTCGATAGCTTTGGTTCACTTGCCAAAAATCTATCAAGTTTAGTTTTCCTTGTGTCTAAACTACTCAAGGAATTTTAGGTAGTTCCACAAGTGCACACCTTAACCTCTTCAGCCATTCGAAGATCCTTGCAATCCAACTACGCTAGGAATTTCATGTAGTTCTACAAACCTCTTCAATACAGGACATCTCTCGCTTCCTTGAAGATCTACTTGTGCCCAATCACCCTTTTGTTGTTTTAACACCGCTTCCACCTTTACCTTCCATAACCCAAAATCGTTATCTCCGGTAAACTTCTCAATATCCCACTTCGAACCCATGGTACTTGATTATCCTTTGACCCTTGCCCCACGGTGGGCGCCAATTGTTGTGAATTCGATGAGAAAACACACCAATAACAAACTTGATGTATGGAGCAAGTGATAATCAGGAAACCAAAACAAAGTGTATGGAACAATTATAAACACAAGTCAAAAGTAGAAAACAGCGAGAGAGAAAAGAAGAGAGAACACAAAAGAATTTGTTGACCCAGTTCGGTCCAAATTGACCTAGTCTGGGGGAGAGAGCAGCCATCTGTTTCACTATAATGATGAGTAACCTTACAAAAGACATATTAATGGGTTACAAGAATAAGTCTCCCGCCTAATTCTACCCAAAGTCCCAATCTCTTCCCGTAACCAAGAGACTCAATCTTAATAGTGTTTCCCAAGGTGAATCAACCCTCAAACCCCAATGTTTGCTCCCAAGAGACAAACTCTATACAAACCCTAGTTTTTTTGTTGCCTTTCTAAACCCTTGTTTCAGCCCCCTCTATCTCAAGGTTTACACTGATACAATGTCTATATTTATAGTAAAAGTATCACTCATAAATTGGAACAAAATCTCAGCCCAAAAATATGTTTCTGTTATATTTTCTGCTGGAAAATTCGGGCCCCGAATTCCTCCATTCGGCCACAGATTTTTGCCGAACCAACAAACAAAAAACAGCACTCAAATTCGGGCCCCAGACAAATCCATTCGGGCTCCGATTTTGACAGATTCAGCAAACTTCAATTTCTCCAAATATCTCTTTTGTAAGGTTACTCATCATTATAGTAAAACGGATGGCTGCTCTCTCTATCTCAAGGTTTACCCTGATACAATGTCTATATTTATAGCAAAAGTAACTCCCATAAAATTGTAGCAAATCTGGCCCAAAAAATATGTTTATGAAAAAAAAACTGCACGCAAAATCGGGCCCCAAATTTACCAAATCGGGCGCCGATTTTTCACGAATCAGAAGCCTCCATAGACAGTCAAAATCGGGCGCCGATTTTGGGTCTTCAATCAATCCAATTTTGAGTCACTTCTACAGCAAGGTTGTATACTATATGAATGATGAATTGGAGGTGTCTGAAGAGTACAACGACGATATTGGTGATGTTTATTATATTGGTGGAGAAACTTGAGAAGTTTAAAATAATTATGGCGATGATATTGGTGATGTTTAATATTATATGGTGATGTATGTAACACCCCGTTGACCCAAATTCTCAAATCAGGAACAACTACATGTTAAATCCAATTTAAGAATTATATAATCTGAAATTAATGAAAGGTAATCACACCCTTACCTTAAATTGATGAATCAAACTCTACCAAAAATCTGATTCTCTTCACTTGGCTCTTCTCCTAACTTTCTCTTGGTTTTTTTCCCAAAAACTGTTTGTACGTGAAACTGTTTCTCAATTTTTCCTAACTCCTAAACTTAACTCCCTTTTATTTTTTTAACTCCCACTTAATTCACTTAATTCTCATTTATTCTATTAAATAATAAAAATAATCATTTAATAAAATATACCACACCATAAAAATCAACATAAATCATTTAAAATTATATAAAAGACTTTAAATCAACCAAAAATAATTAAATAACAATTAGGACGTTACAATGTAAACGATGATTTTTAATTATGGTGATGTTCTTGTTTATGTCGTGATGTTGTGCATAATAGTCTTGCATTAATAGATGATGATACGTTGATGAATACTTATTTGACGAGTCAGTCTCATGCAAGCATACTAGAATTGAGTCTAGAGAAAACGGTGATGAATTGGTGTTGAAAAGTCCAGTAATATATGTCTGGCAATTTGGTGTTGAAAAGTCCAGTAACATATCTCTGGCAATTTGGTGTTGAAAAGTTTAGTAACATATTGATGACAGTCTCTCATTCCACATTTTTAGAGTCTTTTTATGATATTTTTTAGTTCACAAGCAAGCTTAAGCAACAAGAAAAGCAAGAAAAATATAAGATTTTGAAGAAAGCAAAATCGTATCACGATTGTTGAAAACGTGTCACGATTTGGAACACAGGATGAGGTTCACTCAACATTGGCTAAAACGTGACACGATAGCTATTGTGGCAAGAATGTCACAATATGGAAGGTGTGAAAAGAAGAAACAACTGGGCTTTATTTATCATGGGTCAATGTAATAAAAAAAAGAGGAAATATGTGGCTTGATCAAAAAGAAACGTAACATGTTGATTGGAATTGAGAAACTAGGTTACAATAAGGTTATAAAAACACGTTTTTGGTACAGGAATACGTTTTTGGTGCTAACGGTTTTGGAGAGCAAAAACAACACGCAGCACGAGAGAGAGGAAGGCACATGAAATAACATCAACAGTAGCTATTGAAAAGAAATTGCGGAGTAAAACTGGCAACGACGGAATTCTATCGGTTTATTTTCTTTACTATGTTTTTTTATGTATTTAACCATGTTTAGCTAATTTACTTGGATTAGGTCTGAGATGATTCTGTGTAACCCTAATTGAAACATGTTGCTGTGAAACTCTATTTATTGTGAATGACAATCTAGTTTTTATTCAATTCAATTGTTCTTAATGCTTTTTATATCCTGATCAAATATAAAGATGATTTAGTGAGAACGAATGACTACTGACCATAGCTTTCAACTTAGACCTAATTGAATTGTTCTAATAAACATGGTTAGTCTATGAATGGATAATCCTTTATTAGTGATACTAGGTTAACGTTCTTAAAACCTTCAAAGATTATCAGACCACCTAAGGAATTAGGGGCTGTAGTTTGAGAAGAGGGTCCTAACTCAAGGGATTGATTAGGACTATTTTGTTAACTATCGTGGAACTAAAAAATCATTCAGTAAGAATAGGTGCAGTATATCAATTAGGGGAACATAGATGATTCGAAAGACCTGATCTCATCTCTCTCTCTTTATCTTTTCCAAAACTATCTTATTTCCTGTTATTTAATTTTATGCAATCAAATCAAAATCTACAAACAAAATAATTTATACATCCTAAATATTTACTTTATTACTAAATTGAGATTAACACAGTCCTCGTGGATACGAACTTATTTTATTACTTCGATGCATTTTTAGTACATTTGCTAAAATATCTATCACATATCTCTGGCAACTTAGTGATGATAGGTGCGGTACCACATTCATATAGGTCTTAGGGTGAGTCCATATGCATTTAAATGATACATGTGCTTGGTGTTCAAGTGAGATGATGGAATGTATGATTTGTTGAGAAGAAAATAATAAATGCTAATGATCGTATAACGATAGAATATTGATATTGTTGTTTTTAATGAGTCTGCGTATTTTTCCTAATAATATGTTACTGTGGGATTTCTCACCCATTTTTTGTTGTTGTGTCTACATGGTGATTGTACTCGTGGGATACAAACACTCAGGTTGAGGAAGATTGAGTACGGGATGATTCTTGCGGTGGAGATAGTAGGGAACTTTGTTCCCTTTCTTTGATTATTTAGATTTTTAAGCATGCCGTCGCTATGAGTTCTGATTCTTCTAACACCAAGGTTGGGGTTGGGGTTGATGTTGAATTTAATTGTCTTTGAGTTGAATCTTGAAACGATTCTTTTTTCCTTTTATGATGTTGAATAACTTGAATAATTTTATTAATACAGTTCAGTGAATTGTTTTACGTTGTTATGAACATTTTTATTTGAAAAGAAATACTTATGCTATTATATGATTATGGCCCCGTTTGGATTGGTTTATTTTGAGCTTATGTGGGCTTATCTACTCCCATAAGCCTTTTTAAAGGTGTTTGGGTAAATAAATAAAAATAGCTTATCATAGTTTCATAAGCTGCTTATGCCATATTTTAATAAGCCTAAATTTTCAGCTTACCCTCCGGCTTAACAAGGAGCTTATGAATTTATGTAACCTCCTTCGATTCTCTCTGGATCCACTTTTTCAAAACATATATTTTAATTTTATTTTTTTTTGTTTTTAGAAAAAAAAACATATATACTTATCTTACTAAAGTAACACACGTAACTAAGATTTTTTTTAAGGAAGATTTTTATTATTTTTTTGTTACGTAACAAAATGAAACTGAATAAAAAAATAAACTTAACTTATCTTTTTTTGGTAACAAACTGTACATTAATATCTATGTATATGGTAAGTTTACAATCATAATTTCTCAAGTTTATATTTATATTATTATACTTTTTTTTTAAAAGAAAGCTTATCATATATTATTATACTTGTGTATGATGATGTTTAGACTATTTATTTACACTTTGAATGTTAATTTTGTCTTATATGAATATTGATATTTTTTTAAGGACGAATATTGATTATATTATATATATATATATATATATATAATTATAATTAATATATTATAATATTGTTTTTTACATCTTGATTGATTTTATCAAAAAAAATATTGACAATTGTGGTTCGATTCTTTGATATCTTGTTAAATTAAAAATATTTAAAATTTCGATAATTGCTTATGTAATGTCACATCCAAACACTTCAATTTATGTAAGTACTTTTTAGTGTACATATCCAAACATAAATAGTTTATCAAGTATACGAGCTTATAATGTAAGCTCTAATGTTATAAGCCTTAATGCTATAAGCATCTATATAAGCTGTTTATCCAAACGGGGCCTAAATATAAATTTTTGTAACATCCTTTCTATTAAATACAGTTTTATTATTTAATAATTATCGTCGGGGATTAGGGTGTTACATCGCCTACATCTGGGGCATCCAAGCCAGGAAGGAAATCCACTATAATAGTATTAGTTCGAAGTCCTATGTGAGTAACCTCCGGTTCACTGCCTTCTCACATGATCACTACCCATGATATTTCTATCTAAGACACTCGTAGATATGAGACCCCATCTCACTTCCTGTCAATCACACAACCCGTGATTTCAATGATTAAAATCAAAAGGAGACACACTCCAATAAAGAAAATCTACTCTTGCTTAAAAACTTTAGAGAGGTTCACAATTGCGGCTTCAATAGTCTTCTTTAAGTTTGAATCTTTCTTTATATAGTCAGAGAATGTTGGGCTTGATGATCAAACAGGCTAAACAATACAACTGATACAATAGTGTCTTCAGATATAATCTTCTAGAAGCATATATAACATTTCGTAAAATGTTTAGGACATTAAATACAAATAACACGGTAAAGCACAAACCGACAAAAGCAGCTTCTAGAACCATACGCCTCTTGGAGTACAGGCTACGTGAATTATATCTTCAATCAAATCTTCGGTGATCTTACGCATAAACAAAATCTTTCAAGATTGAGAAACAAAATACTTCACCTTAAGCTAAGATGTCGTACTAACATGTTTAGGACATCTGGTCCAACATCTTGCTATAACATCTTGTTTTAACAAAATGTGGTCAACATAATATAAAAACCTAACAATTACTTAGGGGTTAAGAGTAGGAAAAGAAAAAAAAAAGGGTTTTTCAACTAAGCCAACTTGAAAAACAAGTAACTAGCACCTCCTGTCTGCAACACAAGATCAACGAGCATTAAGTGAGGCGTAGGGGTGCATGAGTTAGAAAATAATGCTTTCTCGTGCGCAGGGGCAGGTGGCCTGGGTGCAAGGGAGCATTAGACATCCCCCTGTGTGCAAATTTTGCATCTTTTGTCCCTTTTTTGAGAGTTCTTCCGTCTTGCAATATCTTAGAACTATAAATGAATTTTCTTCACATTGAATTGTGTTCAAAAACCTTCTAAGAACCATTGATCTTCAATCTTCTTATCATATATCCTTCCCTTGTTGTCTTGTTTTGCCGATTTACATGATTTCTCACTAAAAAAACCTAAAACACCTATGGAGTTGCATGATTTAGGATAAAACTGAATTACAACGACTCGAATGAAAACCATATAAAAAGTTCCTCAAACCATTGACTACTTCTCTAAATTACTTCTAATTTTCCTTCAAATTCCAAGAAAACAACTAAAAACTTAATCTAAAATATCATATGATGTTCCATCATAAAAATGCATGACGAGCAAATATTGAAGTGTGGATTATATCGTAAGATTATGAACATTATAATTTGAAATACAATAGTCAATCAATTAAATTTAAAGGTCTGACGAAAAAATATTAAAGTGTGAAATATATCATAAAAGTTTAAACAATATAATTTCAAATACAATTATTCACTTTTAAAAGTACCATATAAGTAGCTTTGAATTTAATTTATACTATTAGATGCATTCACAAATCATCCTTACGCAGATTGGAAATTTAGGCCAATTACAATGATAACCACGACAATCTCGATTAGAATCACATAATGCATCCGCTATAATGCCAAATAATTAAAAAAAAAATGTTAATAATATGCAATGAAACATTGTGTATAAGATTAAGTAGGGAAATTTTTATTTTTTTTAAAAACAAACTTACTTTCGGTTGCCACAGTGAACATGAAAATAAAAATAAACATAGCATAAACAAACTTGATAATTTCACTCATATTGTTGTTTACTTATTTGATTGTAGAAATATAAACTTGCATGATCACTTTATAGCATGAACAACCTCATTCTTCCAAATATAATTATTATTAATTTGTCAAAAAAAATGTTTACTAATTATTATTAATTATTATAAATTTGTCCAAAAAAAAATTATTAATTGTCTCTTGATGGTCGTTATAGCTCATTATTTTACAAGTTATTCATTGTACTATTTTGATTCATCTTTTACCCTTTCATGATAGGTAAGATATACACCTCAGTTATATATGTTGTGATAATTTTGAATATTGAATATTATGTGAAGTATATGTATTTAATTGTGTGATCTTGTGAAATTATTGTTAATAAAATTGATTGTTCGTTAGTCTAGACCTAAGAAAGTAGGGTCGTTAGTAGAAACCTCGGGGTTATAGTTGTGAGAGCCACGAAGATTCGAAAGCTTTTTTGGTGATAAAACTTAATTTTTGTGCTTTCACACATGCAGAAACTGAAGTTACACACGAGACCATAATTCCAACTTGTAAAACATATAAAAGGTCTTTGTGCATGAAGTGTGGCAAGAGCATCCAATTAAGACACTATTTTTTTAGTTCTTAAATGGGTCACACGTGTACACATCACTTCTTTATAATTTTTTAATTGCAATACCTAATAAACACTCAATCACTCCAACTCAGATCTCACACAAAGTTCTTAAATGGGACTCACTACTCAATTATCAATAATTTTATATCATTTAATTTTAATTTTTTAATATTAAAAGAGTGTGGATCCCACTTAAAAGTGGGGGTCTTAAATAAGACCCTGAAAAAGATTCCCCCCAATTGAAAACATCTATAAATAAATCACAGCGATAGATTTTTTTTATAGGATTAAGAATCCCACAAATAACAAGTATTTATTGATTTTTTTTTTAATCTTTCAAAAAATAAATTGACACAATTTTAAATATATAAAGTATATTTTCCATATACTAACATGCGTCTTTAGGGTTAGCATTTCACTTAAAATTTCAATAAGAGATGCATTAATAATGGTTGGCTGGTATGGTTATTTTGTTTTAGTTAAAGACAAATTAAATGGGAAGTATCCGATTTTAGACTCTAGCTAGAATAATCATTGATCAAGTCATCATCAAACTTTGTTTAAAAGAACAATATGAGCTACTAGGGTCGAACCGAAGAGTTAAAAATCAGATAAAAATAAGACATGCATTAGTAAAGTGTATTTTTTTTTGTTGATATAATAGTAAAATAAAAGCGTATTTTAACTAATGTTATAAGTCATGTTATAATCTTGTCAAAAATAAAACTAATGTTATAATGAAGATATATGACAGAAAGGAATACGTTACAGGGTTACAGCAAACAGATGCTCCCTCTAATCTCAAAAATGAAAAAAAAAAAAAAAACTAAACTCACATTGATTAAAATGTTAATTAACCTTTATGAAAACAATTTTATATTTTTGGGAAAAGACAAAATGATTGTGAATTCTCTTAATAAGTTGGCAACTTCAATTACATCAAAATAAAGAAAACTTTAAAATAGGGGAAATGAATTGAAAAGAAATTAAAATGACAAGATGAACATAAAGTGAGAAAACTCCATAGAATTTAAGACAAGAACATGAATGATTTGAATTAAAATAGTTGGGAATAAATTTGGATTCTCTCCTCTTTTCTTTAATTATCATTATCAATTGTGCATTGATTTGTTGGTCCGTTTATGGTTAGAATGATTAGACTTTAGAGCAACCTTTTTTTTTTGTTGAAGGAGACTTTAGAGCAACCTATAGACAAAAGAAAGAAGATTGCAATTTTGGTTTTCCTATTGGTGTCAAAAGAAAGTCGGTGCAATGATATAAGGGGGTTAACATTGAACAATTTATTGTTTGTGTCATCAAATTGAAAGGTTAAAATTGTAGATTGAACTAAATTTTGAAATTTAGGATCAAAATTGCATTTGATCAAATACGAGGAATAATAACTGTACAATTATTTTTTAGATAGTATTTTTTTTCCTCTTCTTTCGAGACAAAAACGATAGAGAGAGTAAATTTTTGTAACATCTTTGTATCACTCAATTTATAGTAGTGGATTAAAGAACTGATCTCTTCTCTATATGTGCAGGATGAATTTGTCAAACGGAGTAAATAAATATTGATGTATTGCTTCTCTCTTCTTTATTATATTTGTTGATTCCGTTATGCATGTGGTGTTGCTTAGATTTAAGTCTCTTTGTTGTTATTGTTGTTTGAGACTACTTTGCTCTTTTATTAGAATTTTCTTTGCTCCACACATCTAAGTTTCGTTGGTCTGATTTTATTGTTCAAATTCACAACAACTATTTATTTTAATATAATATCATAGATAAATTATTGTTGTATTATCAATATGTAAATTATATCCCAAATAATATATACCCACACACATGTACATACATTTCTTCGAGAAAAAAAACATATACATGCAAACAGCCAAATCTCTTCTGAGTAGAAGGTCTAATAGTTTATACATGATCTCTCTCTCTCACTCCCTCTCTCTCATATATATATATATTAGTATCAGGGGTATTTTCAATAGACATATTTTCCTAAAAATCATTTTTGCGTCATGATTAAGTGCATAGCCCAACCCAAGATCTTATACAAACTAAAGGTGAGAAAAATATAAAAGGGGGTTGAATTGAATTTTTCAAACTTTTTCTAACTGTTTTCATATCCGATAAGAGTCGGAAGCTTGAAAAGGAGTTCTGCTCTGAGTCTGAAGCAGAGTGTCAAAGCAGTGGATAAAATCACCGTCTCACACACAATTTCCTATGTGTACTTGTGTTTGACCATCACCAACTCACAAGTCACCATTTATACAAGCCGCAAGCACGGTTGTTGTTGCCTTAGATGCTACTTTGTCTCCGCCATTCTTCTCGTCCTCGTCCTTTTAGCCCCGAACTACTACCATAAGAACGTCGTCGGAGCTAGAATGGGTTCCTGCCACAACTTGACAACCACATATACATAATTACCATTTATGCTCATCCCTAACAATGTTTGTGGCATGCGACTTGTTGTAACACATTTACCTTTACCGGCATCGGTGGAGAGAGCAACGGGAAGGCACCGGCAAGGGAAGTTACAGTTTCAACACCATTGACGAGCTGTAATGTTAGATTACACCTCCGGTGCCATTGTCATGAAAATTGTTCTTGTTTCAAAGAAGCAACAACATGTTTAAAATTGGTCATTTTGAATAAAAATAAGAGTAGCCAACTAATTCGTGGGATTTGCACGACACAAGCATTTTCCATAATATATATTTCCTCCAAATTTCAAACAAAAATTTCCAAAGTAATAATCATGTTCTTAAAAACATGGAATATGAAACAAAGATGCAACTAGATTAATGATTATTGTTATTATACAACAAATCTAGAAGTACATACACATTTGAAAATCATAGTAGCATTATCTATGGCAAAGGTTTTTTTCTTGCCTTGTTTTCCTACACTCCAGAACGATATTTATTGTAGCCAGAACCCTCTTGGTTACTTCTTTCATCCCCATCTACCTTTTTATACTCAAAACGCTTTGCAATCCATATATAAACACCCAAATTAATAGCACTTAACACAGCCATAACCCAATAATAATCATCAAGGTGTGCCCTATTGATGTTATCTCCCAACCATTTCTCACCAGCTTTTGAACTAATTGCCTCAATAACTTCAATTATAATGTTACTAACAAAGCTTCCAACTCCTACTATACTTATATACGCCGCCGCTCCCAAACTTCTCAATCCGTCCGGCATTTGATCGTAAAAAATTTCTTGTAATCCAACGATAGTAAACGCATCAGAGATGCCGGTGATCATAAATTGAGGAAGTAACCACCAAATATGCATCGGTAGTATTGCACTTTGATCGTCTATTAGACCGTGCTTTTTAGCAACATTAATCCTTTTCGTTTCAACAAGAGCCGAAACAACCATTGTGAGTATAGATAAAAATAAACCAAATCCGATTCTTTGCAACACGGTTATCCCATTTGGGTGACCGGTGAATTTTCTAGCAAGTGGCACGAAGACTCGGTCGTATATTGGAACAACGAAAAGGATCGTGACTCCAACGAGGCCTTGAAGTGACGCCGGAGGGAATTGAAATTTTGATCCTAAGGTATGGATTAATGTGCCACCTTGTTTAAGGAAATATGTGTGTAGTTGAGCTTGAACAACAGTGAACATTATACAACTTAGCCATATAGGGATTAGGCGAACGACTAGCTTCACTTCTTCAACTTGAGTCACTGAACATAATCTCCATGGATTTCTTGTTTTGTTTAAGGAATCAACTTCATCAATTATTGCTGCTTTGTCCAAACATCTGTTGCAAATTATTCATATATATTTAATTTTGTCCCAAGAATATTCTTTTTAATTAGTATGGTTGTAGAAATTAAAAAGTGTCAAATATCAAACAACAAACACAAAGGAAACAAAAAATCTAAACCCACAATAAGTTGTTGGTATCAACTCGCACCAAAACCCAACCTACATGTCCATAACAAATTAATCTATTATTTTTCAATGCATGATAACAAGTTGACCTTAAATTCTCCAATACAATTATATATATTAAAGTTTGTCACTTGTCACTCATCCAACAACATGGCTTGGATGTTGGATCCTCTAACATTTATCATCAAACAAATTTTATAAGTGTTAGCAATGTTATCTCTATTCTCCAACAGTCTCTCCAACACTCATTCTATAATCAAATTAAATGTATGTGACGTTGGTTCTGCCACATAAAAATTTGATGAATCAGTGACAACTTTGTTACCCATCAATTAAAGGTGGGTAACACAACTCATGTCAATCACAATTATTTATTTATTTTCTATTATTTTTTATGTTACATAAATAAATAGTTTTGATTGGGCTAACTAAGCATGAGTAGTGTTACCCACCTTTTATTGATGGGTAAATAAGAATTTTGATGAATCTTATTAAATAAGTAACAAGAATGGGAAATTTTAGTAGAACCCACATAAATTTTACTCAACCATATAACTTGTCTTTCACTCGTAATAATCCTCAACACTTTTCTTTTCTAAACCAATAAACTATAATAAATTCAACTAAAAATAAACTTAACTTTTCCCTAGCAAAATTAACCCACTCATCCATCATCTAGTGTAAAAAGAGAAAGTAGTTTAAGTAAAAAAATGTAATTAAGAAAAAAATTGTAATTTGCATCAAAGGATAACTTAAAGTTAGAAAGAGTGGTACCCACCTATACTGATTTGTATGGAGCAAAGTATGATATTTAGGTCGAACATGAACATGATGAGGCTCATCTTTCTCCTCTTCACTATGGCAAAAATTGTTACTATGAAGGAGAGTGTCTTGCACGCGCCACTTGCGAGCCGCGGCGACAGAAACTTGGGCCAGTCTTGTAAATGGACTCCCTGTAGGGCCTTCCTTTCTGTACCTTTTGATTCCCAATAGGAAGAGTGCCAATGCCAATGCCAACACTCCTGCCAATACTCCCAACCCCACACCCCACCCAACATTGTCCTGTAATTTTTGTCACATATAGTCATTGTTAATACTAGCATCCATTATAATTAGAATCATACATGTGTAATGTTTTAATTATATCATAAAGTTATACAAGTTTTTTATAACAAAAATGTTAAATATTTATATGTAACCTTTTGTATTATGGTATTTAAATAAAAATCAACATCCACTTCTCTTACCTTTTGTGAACTAATTCCATTTATTCACATAATTTTCCAATTAGATGGTGTGCAAATTGAAAAGACAGTTCTGTGAAGAATATGTTCCCATTTTGGTGAAACTGGTTTCTCTAGAAAAGAAATACGTGTGATCTCTAAAATCTCATTGTAAGATATCATATCATTCACTATATAGCACTATAATATAATATTCTATTTGTTTTTGCGTGACACAACAATTTTTTATATAATGCTTTTCGATTCTTAGAAGTCCTACCAACCTGGCAAACCAGTCTTTTATAAATAAAAATCAATATTTGATTCTACATTTGAATTATTTTTTAACCAATCGTTTTGTTAATTACTTTCTTAAAGAATGAATCTTAGTTATACAAGTTAACGTGGATAGTGACTGATAAAGAAGTGTTGAAAAGCTTGTGTACAACTTGACCAAAGGTACAAAGTAAAAGAAAAAATAGTTGAGATATGTTACACGTAAATGTTGTAGATACGTATAAAAAAGTGAAACACAAACAAACAAAACTAAAATTAAGCAAAATTGATTCTCGTTACTTGAAATGTTAATTATCTAACTATGCATTACAACATTTTGATTCTCGAATAATTCTTTTCAAAAGAAAACATTGTAAAAGTTAGTGTATATGGTAGGGTTTGGATTCCTCTCTATTATTTTAACAAGTTCCCTTGTCTTGTTTTTTCTCCAAAATATCTCTCATTTCTTACAAAAAAATAATATCAACTCAAAATTTGATATAAATTTACTATTTAAAAATATAAATGTTTAATCATAAAAATTCAATTAGTTTACCTGAAGATATATTGGTATAAACACAGCAGCAGTTGAACCAGCCACAATGCCCAAGTACCACCAATTGAAAAATGAACTCTTAGCATCCTTCTCTTCGGGCGTGTCGTCGTCGAACTGATCGGCGGCGAAAGTTTGAACACAAGGCTTATGACCTCCTTCACCAATGGAAAGCACATAAAGTGCAAAGAAGAAAAGTGTCTTGTGTCTAAGTGCCGACACTGAAAGTGTCAAGAAAATCATGCCCTATGTGACGTGAGAAACGTTAGATTCTTATCCATCAACCATACATAAGCTAAAGCAAAATTTTGTATTGAATGAATAATTAAATTGCAAGTGCATGCATGGGCTTAGTTTGATAATGAGGACAAATAATATACAGGAAATGTGCAAATCTTTAAATGGAATATTGGATTGGAATCATGTGAAATGTCTCAATTGTTATGTGAGTGTGAAAAGTACTCACAAGAAAGCAAAAAATTATTCACATAAAGTTGTAGAAAGAAAATATGATATTATGATGAGTCACTATTTTAGTATATTTAGTAAACTAATATATTAATTAAGTTGGGGAAAAATTCTATGGTTTAATTAGGGTTTTTAAGCTTTTTTTTTTTTACTTGTCATTTTCAAAATTCTATTCAACATTGATTATTCTTTTGCCAAATATATTCTTAATTGAAGGGGTTAGATAGCTCAACTAACTTGAACTAAGAGACAAAAAAAGAGGTTTAAAGTTCAGGTTCAAGTCTTGTCAAGAAAGAAAATATTAACATAACAATTAACATGATGCATTTTCCTTCAAAAAAAAATTAACATGATGCATTTGATTTATATTATTGAGAGATAAATAAAGTGAATGAAACAATAAATTGCTAAGCATGTTGTAAAAAAAAAAAAAAAAAAAAAACGAAAAAAACTCTAGATTTGAAATTAAGATGAGTGCATAGTTGACCAAAATAAATAAATGTGTACATAGTTTCAATATAAATTTAATGTGACACTTATTATAAAGTTGGCTCCAAGGCATTAAAGGGACATCATAGTTCGGACCCAATTTTTTTAAAGTGAGCAACTCACGTTAGAGTGTGAATTACTCCATCCGTCCTAAATTGTATGACGTTTTGGGCATTTCATACATATTAAGAAATATAATTAATATTGTGTGGGAAAGAGATATTATGAGTTGTTTTACAAAATTATCCTCAATAAATGATATGGGAAAGATAAATGAAGGAATTGAAGGAAGAGGGAGTAATAAATAGTTAAGGATATAATAGGAAAAGTAACATTAATTTTTCACTGGTATTGTAAAGCGACATATAATTTGGGACAAATATTTTTTCTAAAGTGACATACAATTTGGGACGGAGGGAGTAGACAATATCAATTGTCAACGAATACTTTTGAGAAACTCTTTAAGGAACTTAAATGATATGTTTTTATGAAAATTCGTGTATTTATTGTATTAAAATTGTAATAGTATTTTTTGAATAAAGATAATAATAATAATGAACATTAAGAGTGTTGTTTAAGAAAACAAACATTATCCTCGTAAAAAAAAAGGTTTAATACATGCTTTGGTCCTTTAATTTATTTTTGAATTTCAATTTGGTCCCCTAACTTTAAACTGTCTCAATTTGGTCCCCTAAGTATACCTCTGTTTATCCAACTGGTCATTTCTGTTAGTTTTTGTCAAAAAACGTTAACTTTATCCATGTTGGCTACATGGACAAAGTTATCGTTTTTTGAAAAATTCTAAAAGAAATGATCACTTGGGTAAACGGAGGTATACTTAGGGGACCAAATTGAGACAGTTTAAAGTTAGGGGACCAAATTAAAATTCAAAAATAAATTAAAGGATCAAAGCATGTATTAAACTCAAAAAATATTTATTGAAAAATTATTTCATGTATGAGCAACAGTCATCTAAACCTTGAGAGACAAATGAATAAATAGAATGATGTGATATATTAGTGACGTAGTATAGAGGAAAGAAAATAAAGTGTTGAATAAATGTATAAAAATTGATGTGCAACCATATTATTGTTATGAGGAGTGATATTTGTACAACTATGTGTGACAATTTTGATAACAACTATCAGCTGTTCTCTTGTTATTGGTCTAAAACAATAGAGAGAGAAAAGAAATGAGAGAATAAGAATATAATTGGAGTATAAAAGAGAAAGTTGTCAAAAAAAAATTGTTATAAAATGGTCGTAAAAATGTCATTTCTCAATTGTTATATAGGATTTAGATTTGGATTTACGGTTCCTACTTCCCACATGTAGGACCCAATTCATAATGATAAAACTCCGCAAAAGACAAAAAGTGTTGCATCACAAAGAGGTAAGAGCACATTAAGATTCCAGCTGCTAGAATCAAGAACCATGAACTAAAGCTATATAAATTGAAATTTAATATTGGAGTGAGTGTACTAAGTAAAGTCAACATCCTATAAAATTAAACGATACAAACAAGATTAGCATGAGCATAAGTTAAGGATAACACACAAAATAAATTTATTAAAAACTAGGTTCAGTTAGTTGGTAGAGAAATGCATTGATATATGCAAGTGGCATTAATATATGCAAGTATCGGAGTTTGAATCTCAGACACAAATATTGTATTATATGATGGTTGCGTCTAAAAATTTCGTACTATAAGATATGATGCATAATAATTATTGAAAATGATGTACTACTACTATTGAGTGAAGTAGAAAAAAATATTTACCACAAGATAAATGAGTGAAGACAAGAGTATGGTGTTGAATCGACCAAGATAAGAATCAGCTATGAAGCCACCAAGCAAAGGGAATAGTGAGGAGACACCAACCCATGTGTTCACGTTTTTCACTGCTGTGGTTGTTGGTTCATTCAGAAATTTTGTGAGGTAGTTTATGAGATTTGATGCCAAACCTTGGTATGCAAATCTCTCAGCAAATTCCACAACTATATAATATTAAAAAAAGGACCAGTCAATTATAAAAAATGGGTGTTGGAGATTTGGAAGAAAGAATAATAATTGAGGGGGTTGAATTGAAATTTGAACTATATGATGAAGCATGATCAATTATATAATGAAAAGGGTTGAATTGAAGTTGAACTTACATATGATGAAGATGGCAGCATTCCAACCACCCTTTTTGGTTGTGGAGTGATGGATGAGGGAGTTACTTTTGCTCTTGCTTGGGCTATCTGCCATAATTTGGTGATTAATTTTGTTTAGGATGATGAGTTGGAATATGAAATATTTTTAGTGGTGATAATGTTGGGGGAAATCATGTTTTTGGAGTGGATGTTTGGGTCTTATATAGGGAAAATTATGGGAGTACTATGTTTGGATTTTGGGGTGTGGGTGAGAAAAGGAGCACTACTAGAAATTGGGGTAGGGAATTTAGAGATGGTGTGATTTGGTTCCTTCTCTTTCTATCTCATCGATATGGTCATTGGACTTTATGAACATGATAAGTATGCACAATTGAAAGGAAAGGAAAAACAATAAAATGTATTTTAAGAAAATAAAATAAAAATATTTCATAAAAGGAAAATATCTCTTATATGAAAATATCATAATTATTTATGATTTTATTATAAATAATCATACCATGAAACGATTTTTGTCTTTGACAATTGATCCAAGGTGTTTATAGCTCCATTTCGCTAGATTGTCAAATGGTTTGATCTAGTTCAAGAGGCTTAACTATATAAATCGGTCCAGCTGACCCGATCTATTTATAATTGGACTACTTATTAATGAGTTTGATCCGATTTATGTGGATCACGGGTCGGTCCAGACATTATATATATATATATATATATATATATATATATATTTTTTTTTTTTTTTTTTTTATTTTTTTTACTTTTTTTTTTAATGTCACTTTGATATATTAGTTGTTCACAATTATCTAATTGTTTAGATAAGATTTAATGAACATAAAAGTGTAAATAATTTTTACATTAAATATTACTTAAACTTTAGATGTATTCATTCAATTTAGTCAAATTAATACTTTATAAATTTAAGATTTTAAAAAGTTTAGGTAAATTTATCCATTTTTATTAAGTTTGCATATTTAAAAAACAATATCTTTTAATTAATAATTTTTAAAATAGTATTTTTTTAAAAATAAAACAAATGAAAAGTGGTGTAGCCTGAAGCCCGATGGGCTAGCCTGACCCAGTCTATTTATTATATGGGTCAAATGGGTTAGGACCAACAAAACACAGTTGTATTTGAGCTAGTACTTTTAGGTTCGACCCGATCAAAAATATGGGTTAATGGATCAGTGCATCATCCCGAAACATTTTTTACAGCTCTACATTTCCATGATGATTTCCAATTTGAAAGTACTCTAAAGAAGTAAAGATACTTCAAATTGGAAACTTTTTTATTTCAAACTAGTGAAAAGACGGCCGCTCACGTGCCTGTTTTTCCACTCTTTTTAATTGCGCTAACGTTTGCATATTATGAACGGTGTTATTTTATAAAATTTTAATTTTGATTAGAAGTAAAAATATAAATGTTTTTTTGCTTTCAATTATAACAAATCAAATTAACCATGATTATCAATTTAAATGAAACCAAAAATATAACAAAAAATATATAATCTAAATTCTTATTTTTTTAATAACACTAACTGTTAAGGCAAAATCCCTAATTTATTTTAAAGATAACAAACATTGATGATTAAGGAATTAATGGACTTTGATTAATTTGTTGGTATTTAACTTGTGCTCTTGAGTGATTAACTAAGACAAGAACAAGTGTAAAATCATACCAAGATACAAAGAATCAAAGAACATAAAGACTTAAGAACTCAGTCAGAGTTCAGAAAGTTAAAAAAAGTTCAGAAGGTTGGACAGAGTTCAGAAGGTTGTTCATGATGAACATCAAGAACCAAGCCCAGAAATTCATGAACTAAAATGAAGAACATACAAGGTTCACGTGACTTAAATGAAAGCCCAGAAAAGTACATGACTAAGATCAATCAAAGAATAAAAGCATTTATTTGATTAAAGTCAAAAAGGGCATCTTCAATGTTCATTTAAGACTATGAACAATTGAAGAACAAAACATTAGGAATATTCCATCAAGAATATCATCCTAGATGTTTTTCATGCTGCACTTCATAAATGTTTCACTATTAGGATTTGATTACATCAATTACAAGTCTTACAAATCATCCTAAGTGAAACAAAAGAAACATTCTGAAGTCCCATGAGTTCAGAAAGTTCAACCTTGCTCCATGCTTTTTTTGATATGAACAGTACAGCAGTTGGAAAGCAAAAAGCAAAGTCAAAAGCAAGATCAGATCTGATTCAACAAGATCTCGACACATAAGGGAGTTGGTACTGTACAAAGCAAACCAAATCCCCTAAAGCATGGTAGTGAAGTGACAGCTCCACTTTATGATATCCTGCACGCGCTCCAAGACAGATTTCAAAGAAGATCTGTTCTATCAACATTCTGAAGTCGTACAAAGCAAATCTTCAAAGTACAACCCAGAAATTCATGAGACATTCATCTGCAAAAGCCCAGATGCATATCTGACCGTTCATCCACATGAACCCAGATGAAGATCATGAAGAACACAACAACATTCTGAAGTATTCAACAACATTCTGAAGTATTCTCAAGAACACAACAACATTCTGAAGTATTTCAGTTTGCCCAGAATTTCAAGTTAAAGTTGGTGGGTCCCAGGACACGTGGCATAAGACCAGTGGTCACTCTCCAAAGGCTCAAGAACTCTATAAATAGAGATCAAGACCTCAGCATAACACACACCTTTGCAAAGCATACAAGAAAACAACATAAGAGTGTTTGAAGCTTCAGCAAAAATATTGATCATCACAAAGATTCCAAGAAGTCTTCAAAAGTGTAAATCAATATCTCTCTTATCTTTTCAAAGATAAATCTCAACCTCCATTCTTCTCTTGTCTAATCTATATCATTCAAACCTCCATACAAATTGTAAAGAAAAGTCTCATCTAGCTTTAGGGGTACTAAAGTGTTAGTTTGAGCATAAAGGTGTAAAGTCTAAGTGGGTAACTTAGCAAGAAAGGTGTAAGCCTGCTGAGGCTAAGAGAATACAGTTGTTGTAATTGTTCAGGTGAACAAGGTTGTAAGGTGCAGGATTTGAGAAGCTATCTCAAGCATCATAGTGGAAAATCTCACAAGATTGTGAGGAGTGGACTAACCCACATTGGGTGAACCACTATAAATTTCTGTGTGTTCCTCTTTTCTTCTCTTTACTATTTACTTACAGTAAACACAACACACACAAACACATTTAATTATTTAAATTGTTTTTATACTAACACTTCAGAACGTTCTGAAGTCTGTCTGTCAACTTAACCATTCCAAGTTATCAACTTGAGAATAACTTTTAAGTGGCAGGTTTAATTTTTAAAAGGTCACAATTCAAACCCCCCTTCCTTGTGACTATTTTATATACTTCACTAACAACAATCTTTATTATAGAAAAAGTTGTTGTTTAAGGTTATAATTGAGATAATAAAAAAGTAAGTATAGATACACTCATCTAGATTATTACACTTTTAAAATGATAAAGGAAGAAATTGGACAATTGTGTTTGTTACACTTTTATTTTAATATTTAAAGGAAGAAAAGGATATAGTGCCAGAGCTTTATAGTTTCATACCTCACGGTAACTTATGTTTATACGTCTATTCTTAGTTTAAGTGTACTTCATTAACCCTATTATAGTCGTCTCTCTATTGTTCTTAAGGTTAAATATGTTCTTGGTCTTTGTAAATATAGCAACTTTTCATTTTAGTCCCTTTAACATTTTCCTTCGACATTTAATCCCTATAAAATTTTCAATCGCTACTTTCGGTCCTTATTTTTAATTTAATATTTGTATTTTTTAATGAAATTATGCAGAAATGTCTAAAATATTCTTAAAAAAAATTAGAATTTTTTAACAAAACACAAATTAAATATGAATTTTTAACCTTAAAAAATATATTAATTCATATTAAATTCATGTTTTGTTAAAAAAAATTAATTTTTTGGAAGAGATTCTTATAATATTATGAATTTTTCTGCAAAAATTTTATTCAAAAATATGAATTTTACATGAGTTTACTTAAAAGGAGAGACAAAAAGTGAAATGGAAAATTTTATAGGAACTTAAAGTAGAAGAAATTTTTTAAAATAACTAAAACGAAAGTTAACACATTTATAAGAATCAAAAACATATTTAATCATTTTGTTCTTATATGCCTCTTCGTTCATGATATCGATTTAAACACATGACACATGAAAATCAAAAATGTTATACAAAGTTATACAAATGAAGAATCAAAAGATCTAGTGATCTACATATACAACCAGATATTAAAAACTAATAGATCTACACATTCAGGTGAAGAAAATAATCAAAGAGAAACATATCAAGTAAACTTCATTAAATAGGATATGATCAGGGGTTTTGCTTATATTTGAGATCACAAAAGATGATTCTTTTGTTACTTATATTCAAGTTGGGAGGAAAACAAATTGTGAAGTATATGATATTAATATAATTTTTTTTATTCTTTCTCTTTTTCACTAAAATAAGATTCGCTCGTTCAAATATTAAAATTAAAATAATACAATCATAAGGATCATTACTAGGGTCATACCTCGTAATATTTTGAGATCAGTACTAAATTAGTGAAACATATAAAAATTTAGATGTTAATATAGCGTTGAAAAACCAAAATTTGGGTCTAACAACCAAACTAATTTCTTCCACAAAAAGTCAAAGGTCGATAATAATTTAGATCCACCGTCTTTAATCTCATCTAAATACTAGGAAAAAATTATTTACAAATATTCGTTCAAATCAACTATAGATGGTCTTTGAGATGATCATTCGAACCATATTTTGACAAGTCGTTTGTGAGGTTGAGAGGATATTGAATTTATTGATATTCGTCATAAATTCCTTACTCAAAAGTCAAAACACAGTATCGATAAAATGAATCATTCTTAAGCATTTTAGAAAATATATGACGTACAAACTAAAAAATCAAAAAACTAGAAATCAATAACAAAGCACAAGAAGGAAAGCATAACAAAGAAACCACAAAATCATAAACAAAGATAATAATCTCAATTCTGATAATGATGGAATGGGCAAAATACAATATTGCCATAATGCCATAATGGGCCCTTTTCATTTCTTAATTCATGTGTACACAACCTTAAAACTACTTCTAATACGTGACTGATGGAATGGTTAATTGGGTAAAATAAGGACATGATTAATGAGTGCCAATAACTTTGGTAAAAAAGGTACCAATAACTATGAAGGTAATTATAAAAACATAATACAAATTTCTGCTTATTTTAGGATTTAATTCATATGCAAATACAATGTAAAGATATAAACATGATCGGTTGTAATATTATATAGGGATAGATCTTATGAACATTGTGTTGCATAATAGATAGTCGAGCCTTTTAGGTATGTGGCCATGAATTTGATCTATGATCAATGTGTATGGAAGAACAATTTTTTTTTTGAGAAAGTGTATGGAAGAACAATTGTTGAGTACAATTAAGCACTTAAATATATCTTAATAATCAATATCTATAACGATTAATCTCTGACTTTCTGTAACCAAAAAAAAATCTTAATATATATGAAATTAGTCAAAAGGACTTATAATAAGAGACCGGGGATTCTATATTAATAATCTTTATTTTATTTTTTTTAATAATCTTTATTTCAAATGTACAATAGTACGTTTTAGATTTACAATTGAGTTGTGGTTCAACAATTAAAAACAAACAAATTGAATGTATAAAAAAATGGGTTAAGCAAGTTTTTTATTCCCTATAATATCTTAAATTTTGTTTAAAAAAAATGGGTTATGTAAGTTTTTTATCCTTATAATATCTCAAATTTCGTATTTAGTCTCTTTATAAATTTTCTACGAGCTTTTGGTCCCTATTATAACATCAAATCATGTGTATCTTTCAAAATTTTAAATTAATTTTATATTCATGTTTAATACATTATAGACATCTAACTTGCAAAAAAAATTAATTGTTTTAACAAAAAATAAATTAAATGTGAATTTTTAAATTTTAAGCACTTACAAATTAATATTTTGTTAAAAAATCTAAAAAAATTGTGGGAGATAATTTTATAATATTCTAAATAATTGAGTACTATCAGATTCATTGTCGGATTCAAACATGACTGATTTGGTTTCATTATTTATTTGCATATGACGATGAACCTGGTTGAACCCAATTATTTGTATTGTCTCGTCCCTATTGAACTCGTATCACATTGAGCTCAATCATGTTCATCGTCAGATTCAGATATAAATAATTGGTGGAAAATGTTAACTTATACCCTTAAGGCATAAATTAATGAATCAAAAGTATAAATATTTTGTAGTAATTAATGCATTTGAATTTATTTATTTTTTATTAATTGAATACACAAAATTTAAGAAAATATTTTTATTTTAAGTTGTTTAACATGTGTTTTTATAACACAAGTTATCATGACCCATAATTGATTTGGTCTAAGTTAGGATCGGGTTTGGGTCTAACCCATCTCATGTCCACTTGTTCAAGCCTGCACCCCAAATTATAATATTTCAATTTATATGACATAATTTCAACTTTTTATCATGGAGGTAACCAAAAAACTTTTTATCATGGAGTATCTAAGATGTGCTTATAATATTGTTCGTTATTAAAGATTTAGTTGACTTTGAAAGTTAGGAACTAACTCCATTATTAAAGAGGTATTGAAAAACGTGAAAATTAAATGTCATTTAAGTTGGAAAAAATATCTTTAAATGAAATCACACGTCATTATTTTTTAGTGTGGTGTTAACAAGTATGGTTTGACGCGTAATAAGAAAGTAAATTGAGACCTCCAAACAAGAAAATAGAGAGCATTGTGTGAAGAATCTTGTTATTTCTCAATGAATTGTTACAATGATGATGATCAATATTTTTATAGACAAAATCTATGGACTAGGAAAACTATTGTGATCTTCCATACAATATTTGTAACTATCATCGATGGTTGTCGAAGATGATATGGCAAGTTAGTTGGAGCTAGGTGAGATAGCTTATTCCTCAAGCAAAATCAAATTTTGGCCTTAAATGTGAGATGGTTAAAAGAAGATGATGTCAAAACATATTAATTACATGGTTTTTTTTTTCTTCTCAACAACAATTTTCAATAAAGAGATACAGAGACTGGGGAACATTAAACATGACCCAGGTAAAATCTAAAAAGGGATACATCATAAAAAAATCATACCACGTGGACCAACCCTAATCTATCCTAATAAAAATTCATTTATCACAGGTGCAACTCAGCAAACCCGCATAGGGGCTCGAAACCATATAAAAAAAAGTATGAAAAGTGAATATTGCAAAGGAACAATTAAGGTTTAAAGATGACGAATGGATTGACCGCCAACACGGTAACAAAATCCAAGTGCCCAACGGCTCCCTGAACACCAGCAAGCAAAGCATCCCTTTCGAGCATTAACGCGTAAGAACTCAGATCGAGGGATGAGTCTAATACGATAGAAACCAGATCATTTCGGATTTATAGAACCAGACCCTTCCGGGTTATTGTAATCGAACCAAACCCTTTCGGGTTTTTGAACCACAACAAAGCCAAAACCTAAGCTCCCCCGACATGGGCGGAGCTACTATGAAACATGGTGTGGCTGTTGCCACACCAGATATACACTAAGTATATATATAATATAAGTCATCAATGTATCAAAGTTTCTTTGTTAGTTTAGCGATATACGTTTGATGGTTAGCTTGCAGATCCTGTGTTCAACTCTCAGCAAGTTGTAGTTTTTGATTATTTTTTTTAAAATATTAATATTAAAAATGGTGTTGTAAGGAATCGAACCTGTAACACCATGGTAAAATGCTCTCACCCAAACCACTTTGCTATAGTTTTTAAGTTGTTAATGCTTTACTTTGTTAATATATATAGTTACTTTGCAAATTTTGCCACACCAATATCAACTGTCTGGATCCGTCCCTGTCCCCCAATCTCTGCACAAGAGAACACAAACACAGAACAAAAAGCCATAAATCTCACAAAACAACCCGCCAACAGAGAATCCAGCAAACCTACAAAATGAAAAAACAAAACGCAAAGGCCAGGCAACAGAAAAGCAACGATCCGAGGACCCCAGCGACGGAACTTGCACCAAACCTCTCGGCATACTCGAACAGAGTCCAAACTGAACCAGCTTGAACCACCAAACTAGCAGTAACGAACCTCAACAAGCAAAGATCTGGAATCAAAACAAACAGATCTGAAAACCCCAGATCAGAGTTTCAATTCCAGATTAACCAAACACGTCCAACCTCCTCGTTCCTACCAAACGGCAGCGACAACGCGACGAAGGAGAATTAAACAAAGAGAGTGACGGTCGTTGGAAGGAGAAGAGCATAGACAACCGACGAACAGAACCCACCGGAACTCATCAGCGCGGCGGCCGCCGTGAGTTTCACAAACGAAAACTAGCGTTGTATGATAGGAATAAAAGTTTGAAGCCATGTGGATATAATTTTGCCTTTATTAAGTCATTCTGAGGCTTTGTTAGGGAGGAAGTTGAAGTTATGTTAATTCGTTTAATGTTAAATTTGAGGCTCCCAAAAAGTTTTTCCTCCTACTTATCATCTTGATCACCATAGCGGACTCAACACTTAAGTTAGGGAACATCGAGTTTATCTCTATACTAGGGTGTTTTTTTTAAATTGCTTGCAAAGATGTTGGTTGGTTGGTAGGTTAATATCAAAAGCACTTTAGATTTCATATCAAGAAGATCTTAATTGTATATCATAAGCACTTTAGAATGACTAGTTCAAGGAAGTCCAGGATCAATGTTCAAAATGATTCTCATCTCAAGAGTAAAGATCAAAGTTTTTGAAGATCGGATTGAAATCAAGTGTATTTCAGATTGCAGATCAAGTATATCATAAGTGCGAGACAAGAAGTACAAAAGATTGAAATTGTGAAGATCAGAAGCAATATAAGAAGAACTTCAAAATGAGATATTCAGATAGCACCGGAAAAAAATGACAAAAACATGGCCAAAGGTGCACAAGAAGACCACAAACTGAGAAGCAATACATATGGAATAACAACTAATTTCTAAAGTAACTTGATCATTGATGCAAAACACTAAAAGACGATAATAACAACTAGCTTCTTGCTTGCTCACTTAAACAAAGCTCTATAAATATAAACATAATTCAAATGTGAAAGACAACTTTCTTATACAATCTCTCATCAAAACACTTCTCTTAAAGAATTGTCATATGTAAATAAATTATAAGCAGAAAGTTCAAATTTCTTGAAAAAGATCAATCACCTTCAAACTTGAGATTCATTCTCAAACATTATATAGCAATCACAAGTATACTCAAACCTACATTATATCTTTGGCAGATCCTTTTAAGTGCATTTTAAAAAATCAGATTCATCAAGTGTGATCATATTGAACATAGAAAGAGATAGAAAGGTCAATGTGAGATCAAATTGATCATAATCATATCAAGACCACAAAACTACTATTGTATTTAGTTGGTTGGCATTGTAATCATCTTCATATTGTTAAAGATGACTTGTGAAATTGTCTAACGTCTAAAGATGTTGTCCAAAACTTGTATGGTCCGATAGAATATAAGAAAAGAAGAGAAATTGTGCAAATCAATCAAGAATATATATCTCTGTATCATTATTTTTTAGCCTAAGAATATGATGAATGAACCAAAATTGTACAATTTTTAATGGGGGGTCGATTTATCGAACACAACTAATAATAGTGAGACGAAAACAACAATTAAGACTTTTCACTTTGTTGTTGCCTTTCTTATTTTATTTTTATATTTGGGGCTACCTTTGTTTTGTGGATTATTTTTCTAGTTTCCAAGTGATCGAGTAACATCTAATACCTAAGGAGATACTTCTATTTTATTTTTTATTTCACGCTATTAAATTCTATTTTGCATTGAATATCGGTGTAAAACATGTTTACAACGATTTTATGAGTACAATTTAGTTGATGGTTACAAACATGGGTGGTTTTACTACCCGACGAGTTTGGGCAGATGCTCAGGCTCAACTCATATGTTCTCTCTATCATTATAAGAAATGTTTAAATATGATAATCGTCTTTGTAATTTGGTCAAGTTTTAATTTTCGTCCCTGTAAAAAAAAACTTTGAAATATATCTCTAAAAAAAAATTTGTTTGAAAAAAGTCCATGTCCCCACTATTTGACATGGTTTTGGCCACTTGGCAGTTGCTGATTGTGCAACTTTTACCACGTGGTGTGCCACATAATATTAATTTTTTTAAAAAAAGTTAAAATTCTGAAAATTGTTTTTAAAATTAAAAATTAATTTAAAAAAATTAAAAAATCTGAAAAAAAAAATTAAAAAATTAAAATAATTTTCTGATTTATTTTTTTGTATAATTTTCAAAATAAAATTAATTTTTATGCAAAATAATATATATTCAGAAATTTATGAAAAAAAATTAAAATTTTCGTAAAAGAACAAGAAATTAGAATTTTTTTAAAATTATAATTTATTTTCAAAAAATTTAAATTTATAACTTTTAAAAATATAATTGTCATTATTTTCGAAAAAAATTAATATATAATTTTCAAATTAAAAAAAATCTATTTTTTGAAAATTTAATTTTAATAGTTTTTATGTCAAAAAATTAAGTTTTTTTTCGGAAATATTTTATGATTTTTAAATTTTTTAAATTAAAAAAATAATTTTCAGATTTTTATTTTAAATTTTAATTACGTGGACTGCCACGTGACAAAAGTTGCACAGTCAGCAACTGCCACGTGGTAAATAACATGCCAAGTCAAAATTGAAGTGGGGCCAAGGACCTTTTTCAAACAAATTTTTTTTTACAAGGATGTATTTCAAAGTTTTTTTTTTACGGGGATGAAAATCAAAATTGGCCCAAATTACAGGGACGATTATCATATTTAAGCCTGCAAGAAATTTGACTTGTAGTGACAGCTGGAATCTGTTATTATAGGGTTTATTGTCGTAGTTAAATCTTTATGTCATTTTTAAATGATTGTCACCGCATGTTTTCCACCTTTACCTACAGACAAAACCATTGGTAATTCTAAGGATACCATTTTAAAGTCGTTAAAGACCTACCTACGGTTGCCGCTGTCACTAAAATTTATCATTGTTTTATTTATTTATTTATTTTATATTTTCTATTCATAAAATTACCACTAAAATTAGTTTAATCAATGTCATTGGAATTTGAAATTTATTACTATAATCAATTTTTAGAATAAATTGTTGAAGTGACTTAACTAGAATAATTTTTCATAACTATGATATATTGTACCATTCATCCAAACCAATACTCAACACTCACATACATACTCAATACTCGTTTAATTTATGGCAACAAAATTTGAATCACTATTCATAATAACTTATTAGACAAAATAACATACTATAAAGTTACAACTTGCAATCACTTCTACAATCACCTCATACCTAAAAGAACTTACAATCACTTCTACAACATAACATAATAAATTAGATTTTAACTTCTAATTTGTGGAATTTCAACAATATTGGGTACACCAAAGCTATTACCAACATCAACAAAAGTTGGAAGTCCACCAGTAGTCAAGTCCTGTCAATAAGCTAGTAAAATAATCTTATAAGTCTGCGAGAAAGAATTGTTACCACAAGATCAACGATTTGTGGTTCAATGACTTGATGATATGTTACACCAAGAGAGAGATATTCAAGTCACTTGATGATGTTGATATTATTCTAACATTCACTGCAAAGAGGTCTCGGAAAGGACATTCACCTCCTAATTTTATTTAGCACACTATTGATCGGTTACATTTCATCTCTCTTATGTCAAACTTTTATTGACAAAACGACGAACATCTTTTATTTTAATTTATGACTATTTATATATTATATCATACATGAATTTATGGATAAAATTTTGCCTAAACTCTATAAAAATTTCAGGCTCCACCACGTTGGAATTCAAAATTTATCACATTTTCAGGTTTAAAGGGTATGAATCTATCAGTTGACTATCCGAAAAAAAAAAAACATATTTACAACAAAAATGTAAATTCTTCGTATCCTTATAATATATTGTGTCATTTTCATGATAAAGGGTCTTCAAGTGATGATGAAACATGTTTACTTTATGGAAATATAGCAACCATAGTCAATGCATAAAAAGTTTTCTCCCATTTGCTACCGTGAAAGTCATAGTGCTTTATTCTTCGATCATTTTTTATATGTTTTTTTATTACTTTTTCCTGCTGATACATGCATGTAACTCTTTCTCCATCTTCCACAGGTTATGCCGACTATACAATATCCAATTATCCATCTATCACACCACACACAATAAACACTATAATAATAATTTACTGCCAAATTTCCTCGTATACTCAATGAAGCACCACAGAGGGAGACAGAGATAGATGACTATATTGATGTACCTCATATTGCAACATGTTATCTAAAGGTTTTGCCGACTATTACATTTTACATATAAATGATACGCCCAAAAACATGGTGATACCTCCTAACACTCGAAATAGTGTTTTAAAAATCGAACCGAATTAAACAATTCAACTAGTCGAATTGGGAAAATGGCGGTTCACATTGGTTTGATCTCGGTTATTTTGTCATCTGATTTAACCGAATTGAATCGGATTAAATTGTCGAACAATATTTTAACTGCAATTGGTTCAACCATATTTATTTATACGTCATCCAATTCAAATGGACCAGGTTTAACCGTTGTGATGTTTTCGTGTTGTTTCATGTTGTAACATATTATGACTATTGATTTGAGATCGGACGGTTCAAATTTCAAATTCAAGTTCGCACCATAATACAATCTCGGATGCTCATTTCGTTCGAACGGCTGACACCTGTAATTGTATCACGCAATTACAGCAGGGAATCAAATTGCAATTCGAATGTAGTTGAATCGATTAAATTACCGATTGTACTATGAATTTAAGATTATTACTTATTCAATCTTTGATCCGATTTTTAGAACGTACATAAAATTCTTTTGTAAATTTTACTAAGACTAATTAGCAGGGACAATCCAAAATCCAATATATTAAGAGACATTAGAAGTAATAAATTAGGTAGAGTTCAAGATTTGTACCCATGAACGAGCAAGAGTATTTTAGGCCTTTTCAATTACCAATTAAGCTATATAAATATCTATAATTCATTTTCCATACTTTATATTTATAACTAAATTAAATTTTTTTGCGGCCTTTTTTCATCTAAAATTTTGAGGCTCTTGTCTGAACTGCTTGACCTTTGGATCGACCCTACTAATTAGCACTCTCTAGAAGCAACTACACACACTTCTTCTTGCTCAACTTGACAACCCCACTTACACAACACTACCAATGAAAGACCATAGGGAAATTAAGTGGTAGTAAGTAACCACCTGAAGCAAAATCTGAATATGGTCCATTTTTCACATAATGGTGGTGTCTCCAAGTTCAAATTTTCAACAGTTTTTGTGATATACATTTTTGACTAAATGTGATGTACATTTGTGATATAGAGCTTTTTGATATACATACATATGAATAAATGTGATAATGAAATTTAAAACAAGCTTTGGTCTTTGACAAAAATGGAATCTTCTGATGAGTGAAAATCATGGCAACAAGAAATTGAAAACTTTCTAGACCTTTAATTTTGTTGTGCCTATAAGAGAAAATAATGTGTCTAAAATTCATTGACTCAAAGGGTAGGAAATTATTAGACTTTGGTAGGGACATTGTGCCCTTTGTAGCCTTTTTTCAATATCAGAAATTTGATTTGCTAAGATTGAAATCTATGGCTTTTAAGGGAAGCTAGGGGGGCCAAAAACACAAATTTGCAGTGTTGCCTAATAGCATTGGTGTTTTTTTAACTGATTACACTTTCTGAAAGATTAAGAATAAGTGTTCCCTTATGCCTTATCTTTTGGTTAGAGAGGCAATAATAAACAATAGTAATGTCATGATTTGATATACTACTATTCATGTGACTATTGTATGTTTTAGAAGGATGAAGGATCTGCACCACTTTGTTCACGATCTTTAGATGTGATGTAACTTATTTAATATGTTTATCATAAGAAGAAAAAAACCACCATATAGTCAATAAAGTTTTTTTTCTTACTCCAAGTCAATAAAGTTATTAATGGTGGTAACTTTTGAATATGTTTACAAGTATATCCGTATAAGAAATTGTGACTTGTGAGACACTTAAACGAGACTAAAAAATCTATTAAATGTGATTTGTGGATTTCACCCAATTTATCTACTCTAATATATACAATTAATAAAGGTGTTTTAGGTACAGTTTGGCTAGGTTTTTTTTCGGTCTAAAAGTTACTTTAAAACAAAGTTAAAATAAAGCTATTTAAGGAAAAAAAAACTAAAGTTATTTGGTTTCTTTATTTTTTTTAGTTCTAAAGTTATTTTTATGTTAAAAGTTGTTTAACAAAATATTGTACAAAACTTTAATTTTTTTTTGTGGTGTCCGAGGTTCGAACCCGCGACCTTGCATATATTTATACATTGTCTATATCAACTGAGCTAAGCTAGAGAATAGTTTGTATTTTTTTTCCAATTATAATCTATAACAAATTTTGTTATAAGAATATCATATTTTTGGTGTCATTTAAAAAGATAATAATTTATATTATATGATATTATATTTGTTACATTGTTGGTGTCATTGAAAAAGATATGTTTAGTTCTTTTAATAAGAAAAAGATATGCATAGTTTGTTACAATATAAATGTGTAAAATATATAGAGTAAATAGTCAATTTTCCCCCTGAAATTGTAAGTTTCATCAATTACCCTCCTGAAATTAACAAAACTTCAATTACCCCCCCCCCCGAAGTTTCACAACGTTAGTCAATTTACCCCCTCCGTCAAATTTTCTGTTAGTGAACATGACATTTTGCAAATACCCCCCTGAAGTTTTGCACTTATGTGCAAAATGCCCCCCAAACTTAAAAATTTATATTATTTTTTTTCTTAAAAACAAACAATTAATAGTTAAATATTAAAGCTAACTATTAATTTTGGAGTTTGGAAAAACTACATACATATATACATCAAAATAGGGAAAAAAATGTATTTTTAAAGTGACAATAATGGTTATTTCTAATAGACAAATTATTATTTTTAGAGGTTTATAAACAAATTAATAATCAGATTTAAATTTATATTTTCTCCTTCACCATCTTAGTCTTTTAACTCCTCCAACTCCTTCAACAATTTGCTCAAACCATTTAAACTACACAACCCCCAATATTAATCCACAAATCATCCTATTATTGTCACTTTAAAAAATACATATTTTTCCCCATTTTGGAGCCTATTTTGATGTATATATGCATGTAGTTTTCCCAAATTCCAAAATTAATAGTTTGTTTTAATATTTAACTATTAATTGTTTGTTTTTAAGAAAAAAATAATATAAATTTTTAAGTTTGGGGGGCATTTTGCACATAAGTGCAAAACTTCAGGGGGTATTTGCAAAACGTCATGTTCACTAACAAAAAAATTTGACGGAGGGGGTAAATTGACTAACGTTGTGAAATTTCAGGGGGTAATTGAAGTTTTGTTAAATTCAGGGGGGTAATTGATGAAACTTACAATTTCAGGGGGAAAATTGACTATTTACTCATATATATAAGTATAATTTTTTTAGGCATCTATACCAATACTTTTAATTAAAATCAAAATTTTATAAAAATAATAATTGTACGCATCACGCAACACTGAAAAAATTATACATATTAGCGTAACAAAAAAAACAGACATACAGACATAAAATATTACTCTAAACGTTAATGTGTGTGTGTGTATTTGTGAGGTTGAAGAAAGGGAATAAAAATATTTGGTGTCATTCAATGACAGCATGAATAAAAATATTTGTGAGATTGTGATAATTAAACGATATTAAAATTAAATATATAAGTGATAAAAAATAATAAAATTCCTTCAAAAATAGATAATAAAATTAAATTGATCCTCCTTTAAAAAAAATATATGGACCGGTTCAAAAAAAATTAAATGGAAGAAAAAAACAAATTGAAATATAATATTAAAAATAAAAAATAAGGTTGTTTGCGTGAGTTGAAGAGAAGTGCTTGTGAAATAAATTACAGAGAAGTAGTGTCTTGAAGTAGCATTCAACAACTTTTGGTTAAAGCTCATTCCATTCAATTTTATGCATTCTAAAAAAAGTATTTTTTTTCAAAGGTACTTTATTGATATTATGTTTGACCTAACTTCTCCTTAAAAATGTAGAAAAGCTGGAAAAAAACCGGATCAAACGGTACCTTAGTAATGATATTGATTTTATTATTGAAATCAATACAAAAAATCATTTTTTTTTTTAAAACCACATACAACTTTAAAATGACGATTAAAATAAGACTGATGAGATGGTTAAAATAAGACAGATGAAATAAGCGGTAACTACCACTCTATAAGTATCCACATGAGTATTGTTCGGTTGATTTGGGTAATGCATAATATATGCAAGGTTCATGGTTCGAACCCCAACCAACATCAAAAAAAAAAAAAAAGGAAAATGATTTACATTTATTTATAGATGATTGGTTTAGTGGCCCACTCGTACACATATAGAGTAAAACGGTAATTTGATTTAATCCACCATCCATTGAATGTATCAACCAAACAAAAAAACTTTTAGTTGATTGGATTCAATCTACTCATTTAAAAATATTAATGGATCTAATACATCCATCTTATTAGGAGATTCAAGGATGAGCTCAAATGCTAATACACTTTGTTTTTGATCGAGCAGTTTAGTGATTAGAATTTACATTTTAGCTGAATAAGTGGGGTGTTCGATATTTAAATTTCGGTCTTTGCATATAACAATGTATTATCTATGTCAACTAAGCTATGTTTACGGAGCTAAGTAATAATACCCATATATTTGATAAAATATGAATATTTCATTTATAAAATTAATATAATAACAAAATTAAATGGATCAACACCATATTTACAAATTTCTACGAAAAATGTTCTTTTCCCTTTCATTTTTGCTCATATTCTCACTTAGAACTTTCAAAATTAACCCCAATGCAAGTTAACTCACGCTCTGGATGACGAGCCTGAGTTAACTTGTGCTGTCTACAACTAGCGGAAAAAAAAAACCACCGGACTTAAGTCCCTCTGCCTAACCTTACATTTTCAATTCTCTTCTTTTTAGTTCTGCTAAGAGATTTCTGTGTGTAACTGATGTCCTATACACACTGTAGGCTTGTAGTGAACTGAGCCAGACATGGATGAAGTCAGGTGAGCATTCTTGTTTTAAAAGTGATTAAACTCCTTGATTTTTGTGTTTTAGTAAAGATAAAATGCTTAAAATTGGCTCTTAACCATCTTTATTGATGTGCACCACGGCATGTTTCAGCCGTACCGCACTCCTTCTTTTCCTATTTCTATGGGTTTCTTTAAAATAAAAAATAGAAAAATGCAAAATGTATACATCCCATTGAAAACTTCTGGTCAATTGCACCCAAAAAACGCCTCCAATAACATAATCGGCTCACCTTGCCATAACAGCATGTCAACATTTAACAACTTATCTATGTCGATACCGATAATGCATATGAATGCTCTAACGGTAAGCAGCACCAAGTGAAGCTAGAAGAGAGTTTGTTTCATCTTTCTTGTCGAGAAATCGATTGGTCTCGATGTTACATGTTGAAACGATGGAAGGCCACGGTTACTTCCATCGGTGTCGAAGGCAATATCAGTAGCTGGGAGTAGGGGGTACATGCACCCGACAGAATTGGTGACTGTCAGTGTGTTGCGAGTAAGGGAGGAAGAGTTTAGTGGAACATGCAATAGGGATGTTTTAATTCAAAGATCCATTTTAGATCAAATAGAGTTTTATAGGGTGGACGCGCACTCATGGGATTTGCACGAAAGTTTCTGTCGTGCACATTAGCATTACTGACGAAAAAATTAAATATTTGTATCGTTCACATTATCTCTGTTACTTGAAAAAGGAAATAACATGATTATTTTGTGGGAAGGATGTCTTAGGCATTGATGCCAAAAAGCATGAAAAATGGCTTGAACAGAGTTACAAGATACTTTCATTTTTGATTGAGGTAGTAAAGTCCCCCCCGACTCAATTCTTGTCTCAATCATCTTCACGAATCATTAATCTTGTATGACACAAAATTGTCGGAGAAAGACTGTAAATGTAATATAGAATGAATTCAATGCTATGAAAAGTCAAAGTGGAACACATAACACTGTCAAGAATAAAACTTTGAGAAAAAAAATCTTGCCAAATATGTATATCTTGTGTTGATGAGTTGTTTGGTAACTCCTCGTTATGTGATTCAACATGTTTTAAAAAGTCAGAAAATTGTGGCTATAAACAATGTGGTTATTCAGTATCAAATATCTTTTGAGTAAAAGAGGTTACTTGAGAATTCATCATATTTTGAAGTAGGAACTCACTGACTTGTTATCTTGTACACAAGCATTAATTTCATATTTAAACAAGTGTCTTGTTAAAGAGTAATTATTCCATAAAAATGTCAAAGTTTTTAATTTTCAATGCACTTTATTACACAAATTTTCACAAAATTACATTTAAAGTCTTTAACTAGTGCATCGGGAACAATAATCATATGAGATAAACGTTCCTACAACTCAAGCCAACATGCTACAGGCTTCTTTGGAACTAATAAGGCTTATAGTAAATACATTTTTTACCCTTACGTGATTTAACCTACGCTAGATGTGTGTACATGAGATTTAAGTCTAGATGTAGATTCCAGTAACCATGTCTCCAAGACTGCAAGGAAAATTTATCCAAGATTGTTATCTTTAGGCCTCCTGGATAAAACTAAAATTGAAAGAACTTAGCAAATGGGTAAGAATTTAAGGAGAGATGAGTTCGAAGTATGTGACATATTGGTGAAATTAAGGTCCTCAAATTTGTTATCTAGGAGGGCTAAAACTGAAAGGGAGTGATATAATCCCTTCAGGTCAATAAGATGTGATCAAAGTGAAGAACTCTGAATTATAACACCTATAGACGAAGAAGGCTTTGATAGGATGGAATTCAAAACAAAGATATTCCATCTCTAATGTCCCACCATAAAACCTTAAAAGACAAATGTCAAGTTTAAGATCATAAACGAACGCTTCGTGGGAGGCAAATCACACTTTTATTTTTCTAATAAAATATTTGTTTGCGCTATGGATCACCAGCCATGTTGTTTTCATTGTTTTTAATCTCAAATTAAAAGGACAAAATTACATGAACCATTTGATCAATTAAAAGGACAAAATTATTGTTTCTTTCTTTTTCAAGGGCTATTTATAGACTTCATGTATATTACATGAACCATTTGAACAATTGACCCTAAACTTTATCAAAACACAGGGCAAAAGGTTCGTAAAGATTAATAAAATTAGAATGAGGTAATGTTACTTTTTTTTGATAAGGTGACACACAAGCCAATAAAACTAGAAAAAGACTCGTTATGTTCATCTTCGAGCAAATAAAAAAAAATCCATATTCAACCAACATCCTAAAAATCATATATAAGTTTCACATTTATAACCATAAAATAAAACCCATAAATTTTTCTCTCAGCCCTTATTATTGTTGTTGCTTTGATAAAAAGCGAAGCCAACAAGGAAACGGTCGGAGATCTAGAAACCCAAAAATTGTTACCCGTGTAGGTTTGTAAATCTTTAAATCTTCGAGGAAGCGTGAGAGTGGTTACAGTTGAAACTTGAGATTCTAGTGGGTAGATTTGTAAATCTACAAGTTTGTAACCCTAATTTCTTATTTCTTCTTCAATCGAATATAAAAACAAATCTACATCTTCAACAACACCAAAAATCCTCAAAACCAAATCCCTAAAATCTAGATTTGGGTTTCATATTCAAACCCGCAAAATTTGAAACCTGTATAGCATCCTCTCATCTTTCATATTGTTGTTGCTTTGATAAAAAAAAAATATATGAAGTCAAAGAGAAAAGATTAAAGATCTAGAAACTCATACGTTATCGGTGCAATCTTGTATATCTTAAAATTCTTAGTGGGAGTGTGTGAGTGGGTTGAATTGAAACTTGAGATTCTAGTGGGTAGATATGTAAATCTGAGAGTTTGTATCCCTAGTTTCTTACTTTCTCCTCTGTCGTTTTTACTTTCTTCAACTACTATCGATGTTAGGTTTCTTAAACCAATTTTAATTACTTTCAGCAGGTTATGTAGCAAGAGAGAATATCCGATCAAATGAGTAGCATGAAAATGGATGAAGACTGGTGAGAAGACTTCCAAACAAAATCATTGTACGAAATTTTTTTAATTTGGTAAGTTTGAATTTTCGATTTTCTTTATTTTTTATTTTTGGATTTTTCTTTTAGAGAAGATGATATGGGTACATAATTAGATTAAAGATTAAATCTGAAGTTTTATTTTGGTATTTGATTTTTTATTTGATGAAGATGTTTAAGAACATGCATCATATTGTGGAGATGATGAAAACCAAGAACCGTAACATTTTTTTATATAAAAATTGCTAAAAGAAATTATAATTTACTTTTTGGACAATGTCAACACAACAACAACGAAAATATTTTTCGCTGAGTTTGATAGATAATGATTTATTTTGCATACACCGACAATGTAAATCTTTATGAGTTTAATTAGTATGATTTATCGGTGTATGATTATTTTACACATAAATTCAATATTGTGCTGACACATCAATCATTAATTAGCGTCACAACACATTATTGAATGTTTGTGTAAAAAAATTGCACACTAACAAAGTATACTAATTAATCCCAATTAAACCACTTTTATAAATTAGTTCATAAAATATCTCAAGTAAAATATATGTGGTATTATTTACATGTGTATTTTTTTTACACCGTCAATGCATTCCAATTAAACACAAATGGAAATGATATAAATGAAAAAAATTAAACAATAAATTTATTACAAACATTTAACTCGACAATATGCATTTGACCTATTACTTATTACCTACAAACGATATCATCACACATCAACAACAAAATCCTTTCTTTCATTTTGTTTTGTTCCTTATCCCAACTCTCTCTTAATTAAAAAAAATAAAATAATCAAGAGAGTGAGTGAGTAAGATTAAGAGAGTTAGCGAGTTAAGAGAAGGAAGAAAAGAAAAAAAATATTGGAGTTGATCCAATTTACAAAACACAAACCCCTGCTAATTTTGTCACACTGTTCGATCAATGTTGATCTCAATCGTTCGTTTATGCTATCATATATGGGCAAAGGTTTTTGTACGATTGAGATTAGCATTGATCTCAATCACCCGTTTGTGCTACCATATATGGTCAAATGTGTTTGAACGATTGAGATAAGTTTTGATCACAATCACTTGTCTGTTTTATCATATACGATCAAAAGTGTTTGAACAGTCGAAACCCGAGTTGAATCATCCTACCAATAGATAGGATCTAGATCCAAATTGTTAAAGAATCCTAGTATTTTGATATGAATAACACTTGCCACATATTTCTAACAAATTTAACTAAAGTTGTTAACAACACTTATTATAACACGTTCTCTCTTATTGAGTGAAATACATGGGTGGATACCACTTCGCAAATGAGTCTCACGAAATAAAAATAGAAATCAAGAAAGCATTTTTTGCCTCTTAATATCTGAAGGATTTTTCTATGATGTGCAAATTTGCACATAATAAGAAGTTGAAAATAAAAATTTTGTATTGAAACTTATGCAAATTTACATATGTTAAGAAGTTTATGAACTTTTGAATAATTAATGATTGTTTTCCAAGAAAAGGTTATCACTATTAATTATTTTAATATATGCAATGTTTCACATGTTAGACAAACTCATATTTAAAAAACAGTAAAAACTAACTCCCATTGAACCCCGGTCAAGTTTCCTCACCACACCAGTACAAACTCTGGTACGACATTTCATCCCAACTAAACAAAAACAAACACCGAAATCCCAATTTTACCCCCTAGTCACCACCAACTAAACACCAAACCAAAAAGTCAACAAGGACAAAATCGTCATCAACCACCAAAACCCCTCTCCCAAAAACCCAGTACCTCTTAAACAACAACAACAAATAATTTTACATTTTATTTTAATTTTTCCTTTTTTCCGAAATCACAAATTTCATTTCATGCAATTGTATTGTAACAAATTCTTCACACTCTCTCTCCCACTTCACACTTCACTCTTCCACTCTCTCTCAGCTTTTTTTCAAACGCGCTTTTCTCAACAACGATCAAACCCTAGCTTACTCGGTAAATCGATTTCTTTGCTTAATTTCTACTACATTTTCGCTTCATGCAAACTCGCTACTCTCTGTCGTTTTGCATAATCGATTTTGCGTTTTGACATTTCATTTCCGTTGTTTGTTTTTCACTGTCTAGGGTTTTTCAGTTATCCAACTTAAACGAACTTCTTCGTGTTTTCTTCAGCTAGGTGATCGAAACCTACGGTTAGTTACTTCGATTTTCTCGCTTAATCGTTCTGCATTTTCGATTTCATGCAAAGACGCTTTGTTCAATGTTGTGTTTTGTTACATATTTTTCGTTTTTTTGTTCTGATTTTCTGTTTCTTGTGGTTTTAGGGTTTTGTTTTCAGCTAGCTGAGACGCGTTGAATTTTTCAGAAATTAATCTCTGAGGTAAGAAACAGGTTTAAATGTTGTATTACTATTTTTATTTTTTGATTTTGTGTTTTTTTTTTGCTAAGTGTGTGTTTTTTTTTGGCTAAATTTTTGTTTGACTTGTTCTATTTTCGTTGAAAATCAACATTTTATGGAAAAATTTCAAGTTCATGCACATTATTTTAGTATTTTTTTAAATTTTCTTGAAAACTTTACCTATTTCTAGCTTTTGTCTATTTTTTGTTTATTTATTTATGTATTTATTTATTTATTTTATTTTGTGAATTCTTAGTGTATGTTTGGATGAGTTGTGAGTTTGGCGAAATCTTAGTGGCATTGTGATTTTCTTAAAGCTACAAAGTGTATGTTTGGTATCTCGGCGGACCCACCATCATTTTGCAGAAGCTACAAAATGTAGCTTTTGGAAAATCACAATTGGTCATGGTGATACCAAAACGTAGGCTTTGCCAAAATTGCGGCGTGTCACTGTGTTTCTGCCAAACTCACTGTAAATCCAAACATGCACTTGGTATGTTTGGTATCAAGATGTTCGGCATCTGCACTGTGATACGAAACATGCATGCACTATCCCGTTGTATTGGGGGTGAGGGTGAGTGGTGTTTTTTTTTCTTTTTCATTTTGGTGAAAATGATTCAATGTAGTTGGGGTTTTACCTTTTTCCAGCCATTTAAGGAGTTGGGTTAAATGAAGATAAACATGCATGATTTTTTGGGTTAGGGTGTGAGTCCGACTTTGTGTTTTCTAAGAAATGGATTAATGAATTTATCTATGCAAAACCAATTAAGGGACAGTTTTGTTATTCGGAGATAATCTCGTATCTGTAATGGTTTTCAATGATTAACATTTCCTAGTTGATGATTATAAATGTGCTTTTACGTTGTCTGGTTTGAACACACAGTTTCTGTTTGGCATAGTTTCGATATTATTCAAGTGCTTTGATAGTTATGGGTTGATGTATGACTTCTGAACTGGTTGTTTCACCCATGTGTTCTTGGGATTATGGCTATTTGTCAAGGTGCTTGATCCGAACAGATTTGTATTAGTTGAGCAATATGCGATATCTGGTCATCCTTTCAGACATTTGTAGTTGTCAATTATTATGGATATTTTGGTTAGATGTATTTGTTTGTGCTGTCTTTGGAGATTATTTATTTTTACTTGCTTAATTATGTGAAAGTATTCTATAAGAGAAACTATTAGGAAAGATTTGGAGATTAATGAGTTAGACCAAAATATGGTTTATGATGGAACATTATGGTGTAATTTGATCCATGTAGCCGACCCCCACTTTGTGGGATAAGCCTTGGTTGTTGTTGAATTCTGTGAAAGTATTTTTGAATAAAAGTTAGATTAACCAACCTTTCCAGTAATTTTCTGTTCCAATGATTTTTTAATTTTCTTTTCTGCCTTAATTCTGTTGAAATTATTAAGGTTTACAAATATTGACTCATGATTATGAGTTATCTGTTGGCAGGTCTACAGATTTACCAAGGTATTCATCATGGAAGATAATGCCACTACATCCCTTTTGGATGGGAAGGTTGTTGGGATCCGCTTCAGTATGGCTACACGCCATGAAATTGTAAGCATTATGTATTTCTTTACTTTTTTCATGTTAAATTGTCTGTCTATCACTATTTGTAAATTGTAACTAGACTTTGTTATGATGTTGTGCTTGCTTTATATTTTCCTTTTTTTAGAGTACTGCATCAATTAGTGATTCCCAAATTAGCCATGCGAGTCAACTGGCTAATCCTTTCCTTGGGCTTCCACTTGAGTTTGGACGGTGTGAATCTTGTGGCACTTCCGAAGCAGGAAAATGCGAAGGTCTTTTATTTGATCATTTCCTTTATTGTCATTCTGATGGAAAAATGTTATATTTCAAAAGAATTGGGCTGAATAATTATTACTTTTCAGGCCACTTTGGATATATTGAACTTCCAGTTCCTATTTATCATCCTAGCCATGTTACTGAGTTGAAGAAAATACTGAGCCTGGTCTGCTTAAGCTGCTTGCGATTGAAGAAAACCAAGGTATCACTGAAAAGGAATGTGGACACAGTTCTTTAGCTTTTCAATAACTTGTGAATGATTTTTAGTGGCAGACTTTTATTTTCACTTTGACCTATTTGTTTATTTTATCTAAATTAAAAGACTCAACAAAGCTATTTGCCGTTGTTATATTGTCCTTTTTTTAATGTTGTCTCTTTTGTCATAATTTTGAACCACACAAATATCTTTTGTGCTTCACACCAGAAAAAACCTTTTGGGTATGAGTGGGAGTATTGGGATGAACTCATTTTTTGTTTGTTTGAAGTTTTACATAATTTCATGCGAATCCCATTCTGCAAACCACAACTAAGTGGTCTCATTTTTTTAACTGTCAAACTCATTCTTATACTCCAGTCATTGTGGAAATAAAAAATTGTTATTATTATCCAAAAAATTGTTATAAATGAGTGTACATGTGGGACTGTTCCTTTGTTGTCAAGAGAGGCTGTTAGTGCTGCTACCTTGACAGCTTGTAGCAGCCAGTGGCTGCCCCCACACGCAGTGTGGCGTCTCAGAATAGAGGAGCGGTCTCATTCAGGGAATAATTTCACACTGCGTTGTGCGGTTTTCATGGCGCTATTGAGTGCGATGGGTTTGCAACGATGAAAACCCTAAAACACCTTAAAATTTGAGCTTTTACATGGACTTTTTCAGGTTTATGCTATGCGTATGAAAAACTTATTCTTCTGTCTTTTGCGAACCCATCTCCTTCCCTGTTTTGTGAACCTATCTCCTTCGTTTTTCTGTGTTTTGCAATATAAAGCTGTGACTTTATCAATTCAGATCCACTAGGAAAGGTCACATTTAAATTTATAACAATTTTTTTTTCATATTACATGGACCAAACAGGGTAAACAAGGTTTGGTTTGTTGTCCTAAATTGTATAGTAATTCCTGCTTTCATGGACTTCATTAGATTTTGATACAAGAAGGATACAACCTTCTTAATCCATTGTGTTTGATCTTACTGGCTGTAAGAGAAGGCATTTTCTCTGTAATAGGTGCACTAATTTTTATTCACTGCACTACTCTATTTGCCGTTGTTAGTTTGTGCCAACTGGTATTGCGGTTACTGCCAGCTATTTTACAGCTGTCAGATAACTTTCTCTTGAGCAGTTGAGACAGCCTTAGTTTGTTGAACTAGACTTTGCATTGATAAATAGATTGCTGTGGCAGAGGTAGATTCAGTTTTATCATTTTCAGAATATTCAGTTTTCTCTCAAACTCTTTCTCTGATACTGGCTCACAATCTTTCAGGTACCTTCTTCAAGCAGTGGCTTGGCACAGAGATTATTATCTCCTTGCTGTGAGGTTAGTATGAACCAATCATATGATTTGCTTTTATTTGATTAAGTTTTAATTTTAAAATGATTATATTTTAAAATTATGTCATGTGTTGAGTCTGAAGGATATTTAGAGGGTCATACTAAGTGCCCCAAGGGCACTAGTTAAGAAATCAATAAGTAGAAATTTTGCATTGGAAATAACAATTTTTAAACTTGAAAAAGGTTGAATTCACCATTTTCCAACACTATTTCTATCCGTTTCCTTAACAAGTGCCCCTAGGGTATACTTTAGGATTTACCATATTTAGGTAGCATCTGAGAAATGTGAAATAATAATAATAATGTTGGCACTTGCAAATTTGTCATGTATATAGTTGATCAGGGAACCATTTGATCACAATTGCAACCACTACTAGAATCATCAGCTTTTCCGATAAGGGCAATGATTTATAATACTGTCTAGAAACACCAGTGGTGTCATCATAAATGTTGAAGAAATGCTGAGAAGTATGAACTATGTTTAACAATATTTGAGCAGGTCTAAACATGTATTTTGGCCAACAATCACCAGAACTGTTGGTAACATATTTAAAATTGCCAAGATAGGAGCCTGCATACATATTGGTGGTATTTACAGTTTTGTGATATCACGTTTGGGTGTTTAACCCATCACAATCATATTTAGGATCTTGATTTTGACTTCCCAGCCAATTTTTTTTTGGCACAAGATTGGCCATTTGCATCCCAGTGATGATTTGTTTCCTTTACTCTAGTTTATTAAGGTACCATGTATTGAAAATTTAAACAAATTTTGAGGTGCTTTGTTTTTTTCATTGGCTTGTTTGCTTAATTGTGGTTTATTTTCTTTTTTGCTTTCTATTTTTGGTGCCGAATTTAATATTCTATTTGTTCTTACCCATTTCTTGGCTAAATCTGTGTTTTCTATTATCATACCTTGTTATAGAACGGAACTTGGTATTTTCATATTAGTGTCCAAGGTTCATGATAGTTATATTTTCCTTTTAGGATGTTAATGCTGCACAAGTTTCTATTCGGGAGGTCAAAACAGCTGATGGGGCTTGTTACTTGGCACTAAAGGTGTCAAAGTCAAAGATGCATGACGGATTTTGGACCTTTCTAGAAAAATATGGCTATCGCTATGGGGGAGATCATACTCGAGCTTTGCTTCCTTGTGAGGTGTGGTTTCTACCGGTTTTCATTGTTATTTTGTTGCTTGATATATGCATAATATTGCTAAAGTTACTTTATGTTTGCAATTCCCTTTTTTTCTGGCTTTTATATGATTAATTTATTATTTTTGTATTTTTTTCTTTATTGCTTAATTACTGTTTATGTTCTTTATAATTGAAGCAATCCATATATAGGTATCTTTCATTGTTTTATGATAGTGGCATTTTTTTGTTTATCATCTACTTGGGAGTTGGATATTTTTTTCTCTTTGGAATTTCAAGGATATCTTTAGCAGACCCCAGTAATTGATCATCCTCTTTATTCGGAAATGTTTTAGTTAGCGTGGGAGATTTGGTAAGATATAAATAATAATAGGAGGAAAGTAGCAGTGGTATTTGAATGATTGGGAGGTACAACCTATCCTGGAGCTTTGGGAGTCTTGTATCTATATTCTAATGTTCTTCAGCTGTCCTTTTGATTCTGAGACCATATTCGTTCAGTTTCCGGGAGAAGAGTGATAGGTGCCACAAATCGGAAGGGTGAACTTGAAATGTACTGATAATGAATTATGTCTGTCAGAGATATAAGCCACTGTTACAGTATTACAATCTCAGAAAATTAAGCCAGAAATTTAAATGAAGAAATGTAAGGAATTTTGTGTGAATTCTCTGAATCTCAAGGATGAATTCCTCCGGATTTACAGCTGTTACTCTAATAATTACTCTAATAATATCTAATAAAGTTAATATCTGTTATATCTGCTTTTTATTTTTTCGAGTCAAGTTTCTGTCCATGTCCTATAGATGATTTGTATTTTCTTATATTTCCCGGGAAGAGGAATGATATTAAAAAACTCTCAAACTAATATTTTTTTTATTGTTTCATTCCCTAATAGTCAACCCATTCTTTTTAGAAGGATCAATTTATGAGGCATTCAAATGGACTTTTTTTTAAATTAATCAATTATAGAATGTTAGAGCCTTTGCCAGCATCCTCTTCCCATGAATGTCAAAATGCTCCTTTCGGTTCACTCTGCTTTATAGGGGCATATAATTATTTCTTGACCTTATATTCTGAGCCTATGACACTGTTGGAATTCATATTTGCTTTTTCTGTATGATTGATATTTCTACTCAGTGAATCTGTTGACTGTAACATGGGGTTACAGTTGATACTTTCAGATTATTTATTATATGCTTATGTTTTTACGTTCCGGTTGAAACCTGTCATTAGATTTTGATTTATAGTTTATATGTCAAATGTCTACCAGGCAATGGAAATTATCAAGAGACTTCCTCAAGAAACAAAGAAGAAACTTGCTGGAAAGGGATATTTTCCTCAAGATGGATATATTTTAAAATACCTTCCTGTACCACCAAATTGCCTGTCTGTGCCAGTAGTTTCAGATGGTGTCAGTATCATGTCTTCGGTGAGGATATGATAATGTTATTTTTTGCTTGATTATGAAATTATTCTGTTGTCGTTCAGAAAGTTTATGTATCTCTGAAATTGCAGGATCCGGCCTTGACAATTCTCAGAAAATTGCTTAGGAAGGTTGAAGTCATCAGAAGTTCAAGATCTGGTGAACCAAACTTTGAGTCTCATCAAGTGGAAGCCAACGACTTGCAATCCGTGGTCGATCAGTATCTTCAAATCAGGGGAACTTCTAAGGCCGCACGTGATATTGAAACACACTACGGGGTTAACAAAGAGCTGAATGATTCCTCAACAAAAGCGTGGTTGGAAAAAATGAGGACGTTGTTTATCAGAAAGGGTTCCGGGTTTTCTTCCCGGAATGTGATCACTGGAGATGGGTATAAGAAAATAAATGAAGTTGGAATTCCGCTTGAGGTTGCCCAAAGGATCACATTTGAGGAAAGAGTCAGCATTCATAACATCCACTATTTACAGAAGTTGGTGGATGAAAACTTGTGCTTGACATACAAGGAAGGTATGTCAACCTACTCACTGAGGGAGGGCTCAAAGGGGCACACTTATCTTAAACCTGGTCAGATAGTGCACCGGAGGATTATGGACGGGGATACTGTTTTCATAAACAGACCGCCAACCACCCACAAGCACTCCTTGCAAGCACTTGTGGTATACATCCATGATGACCACACTGTCAAAATTAATCCACTAATATGTGGACCACTAGGGGCGGATTTTGATGGTGACTGTGTCCATTTGTTTTATCCCCAGTCACTCGCTGCTAAAGCCGAGGTTTTGGAGCTTTTCTCTGTAGAGAAACAACTTCTCAGCTCTCATAGTGGTAATCTTAACCTTCAGTTATCCGCAGATTCATTATTGTCACTCAAGATGCTCGTCAAGAGTTGTTTTTTGGATAGAGTAGCAGCAAATCAAATGGCAATGTTTCTTTTACTGCCTTTGCCAATGCCTGCTTTACTCAAGGCCACTACCGGTGATTCTTATTGGACATCTATACAGATTTTGCAGTGTGCTTTGCCTTTCTCGTTTGATTGTACTGGAGGACGATACTTGATCAGGCAGAGGGAAATCTTAGAATTTGATTTTACCAGAGATATTTTACCTTCAATTATAAATGAAATAGCTGCCTCAATTTTTTTTAGTAAGGGTCCTCAGGAGGCACTCAATTTCTTTGATGTGATACAACCCTTTCTGATGGAAAATATATTTGCCCATGGATTTAGTGTGGGATTACAAGACTTTTCAATATCCAGGGCAGTGAAAAGGGTTATAAATAGGAGCATTGGGAAAGTTTCACCTTTGTTGCGTCAGCTGAGGGGAATGTACAAAGAACTGGTGGCTCAACAATTGGAGAAAGTCATTCAAGATATTGAACTTCCGGTTATAAATTTTGCTTTGAAGTCAACCAAACTTGGAGATTTGATTGACTCAAAGAGTAAGTCGGCTGTTGACAAGGTAATTCAACAAATTGGCTTTTTAGGCCAACAACTCTTTGAGAGAGGAAAGTTTTATTCCAAGGGATTGGTTGAGGATGTAGCTTCTCATTTTCAATTGAAGTGTTTCTATGACAAGGATGATTATCCCTCTGCTGAGTTTGGTTTGCTCAAAGGATGCTTCTTTCATGGTTTAGATCCATATGAAGAGTTGGTGCATTCCATTGCAACGAGAGAAATAATTGACCGCTCTTCTAGAGGATTATCTGAACCAGGCACACTATTCAAGAACTTGATGGCCATTCTCCGTGATGTTGTTATTTGCTATGATGGAACTGTGAGGAATGTATGTAGTAATTCCATCATCCAGTTTGAATATGGCATACAATCTGGAGATGCAGCCCAGCACTTATTCCCTGCTGGTGAGCCTGTAGGTGTCTTAGCTGCAACTTCCATGTCAAACCCTGCTTATAAAGCAGTCCTTGATGCTAGTCCAAGCAGCAATTCTTCCTGGGGGTTTATGAAGGTAATAATTTCTTAGTGAATAGTGGACATCTGTTTCTCGTATTTCAGTAATGATTTTTTTTTGAGTTATTTATTTACACATTTTATCTTCAGGAAATACTCCTTTGCAAGGTGAACTTCAGGAATGAACCAAATGACCGTCGTGTAATTTTATATTTAAATGATTGTGATTGTGGGAGGAATTATTGTCGTGAAAATGCTGCATATTTGGTTCAAAATCAATTGAGAAAAGTAAGCCTCAAGGATGCCGCACTAGATTTCATTGTTGAGTAAGTTTTCTGTCTTGTTTTTTTTTTTTTGTTGTTGCTATGTTTAGCATATATTTTTTAATTGATAGAAATTACGTGTTGCGAGTAAGTGCTCTGTTACCAGTGTTAGAACCAGTAACACTAGTGCAGTAATATTTTGTAGTGATTGATCATGTTTTATTGAGTTAACAGAAAAGTTACAAATGATCACTGGTTGTTCAAGAGCCTTCCCTATCCCTAATAACTGCCATACTGAAACAAATAGTCGGATACCCAAACATCCATTTCCCTTCTCAGTTTAATTAGACACACAGATGGGCAGTTACAACAAAAGACAAACTGGCATAAACAGTTACAGACATAAACAATCACAAATCTAGGCAGTTATAGACCAATGAGATTGGACCAGCATTGATGTTTTTTTATAACTTTATGCCTCATGAGTTTGCTTAATTAGAGGCTTGTTGCTAACATGGATCAACCATGGTTAATTGGTTACTTTGTAGCTTAAAGCCTGATTTGTCTATATCAATTTTGTCAATTCACCTTATGCTCTGTTAACATTCGATTTTGGGGTTGAGGTCTGGGCTTCATCTAATACCTTCTCCAAGTTTTGTTTGATTACATTTGTGTCGACAGGCTAGAAAGAACGTTTATGATGAACCATTTTCTGGGCCAAGGACTAGCTTTAAAAGGCTAAGCTTTTAAATGGATGGGGGTCCATGAATGGTTTTGTCTTTGTAATATGTTCCTTTGAGCAAAGTGCTATTTAGGTTTGAAGCATGTGTGACATATCCTCTTAGTTTATGCTGATATGATCCCTTATATGTTGTTTTCTGATATACTTGCCATGTACTCTGTATTTCGTTTGGGGTAAAACATTTAATCTTTGTTAATTGAAGTAGTTATATTTTATTTTTTTGTTATTTTCAAAGTTGTATTTATATTCAATTTTATTTATTTACTTGCTATGTACTCCGTATTTCGTTGGGGGTAAAACATTTAATCTGTGTTAATTGAAGTAGTTGTTATATTTTTTTTGTTGTTGTTTTGAAAGTTGTATTTATATCAATTTTATTTATTTGGGACATGTGTCTCATCTGCAGATACCAGCAGCAGCGAAGACGCAGAGATGGTACTGAAGATGCAGGCCTTGTTTGTCACATTCGTCTTAAAGAGGTTATCAATTTTTTTAATACATGTTTAGGATTTGATGCAGGCATGTTCCTATATCATGCAGCTAGCACGATTTTAAAATTTTATAATCCGTCTCTCTAGAATATTTTAAATCCTCTTGCATGTTTTGTTTTGTTTTCATTATCAGATATGCTGTGGGTTTGGAAAGCGCTTTACTATTCCTAATTTTTTTTTGTCTTCTTTTGTTTTTAGGAGTGTTATAATGTTAGGTCTGGCCACATTTGATATCGTACTGGTTTAATGTTAGGTCTAAACCTACTCTAACCTCTGTTTTGCTGGATTTTGAGATAACTTGCCTGTTTGGGTTTATTAACCGTGTTTTTTTTTGTTTTTGTTTTTCTTTTCATTTTTTCTTTATAATTGTTAGCATTGAGTTATTAATATTTTGAAGATCTGAAATTGATAAGGAGATCGATGGATATAAAAAGGGATCTTTATAGTGAATGTCGGGTAATAAAATGTTAACAAGTTTATTATATTTGAGATATGAGAATGTTGTGGAAGATGATTGGAAATACAAAACAAAGATAAGATTAAGAACAATTCGTGTAAGATAGTTCTGTAATGTTAGAAGTCGAACAACACAGGCTCCGTGACCTAAACTGGTCAATTAGAAACTAGCTTTATATTGAAAGGACTTGTTGTTGACCTCAGTAAACCTTGGGGGTGAAAACCACTGGTAAAGATATTACTCTGTTGGATTTGCTGAAAGTATAATTTTTATAGAGCCTAATAGTGACTTTGACGGTTTTATAGGAAAACTGTCGAGTTGTACTTGTATGTTTTGTGCTAGATTGGTTGTAAATTCTATGACAATAAGTTGTTCAGGCGGGCCACATATGCTGTTACTGGTATGAACTGAGTTTAATAACATTGGTTGATAGTGAAGGTTCAAAACTATATGTTAGTGATACTGAGAAGTAAATACAACAAAAAATTATAAGAAGGTTTGATTGTATTAAATTAAAATAGACTAAATTATAATACATTGAATTTTTTATTCTTTCATTTGAGACGAGTGTATTTTTATCCTAATTTAAATGTCATTATTGTGTTAAAATGCTTTTGGTTATTGATTTATCATTTTGAGCAGGTGAAGTTAGAGGAATTGAAGATCAATATGACTGAAGTTTACCAAAAATGCCAAGAGAAACTTAATTCCTTTAGTCGGAAGAAGAAACTTTCCCCATTTTTTAAGAGAACTGAATTAATTTTCAGGTTAAATTTTAGTTCTGCCATATACATTTTTGATATACTGCTATAAAGTCTTAATTTTCTTGCTTACTTGAAGTAATTAATTGCTCTGGATTTGATTCTTAATTGTAGTCATAGGAGCTCATTGATGTTCCTTTTAGTATCAAAAAACCAATCAGGCATAAATTGTAGTCTGGGGAGATTTTTAATGTGACAAGATGTTCTTTGTTACTTGTTTGGCTTTCAATTTTGTTCTCCTTTTTGTCGAACATCTTTTTCTTATGGTTAACTTTATTATTTTCTACAAAAATAAGTTGTAGAATATTGTAAAACAAATATTGATATGGATTGTCTTTTGTAGAATTTATATATGGTGTTCTAGTCTTGCATTTTTCAGAGGGTTTTTCATTCCATAATAGAAATAGAAGCTGTTACAAAAAAATGAATGCAAGTTTGACTAATAGAAATAGAAGCTTTGTTACAAATAAATGAATGCAAGTTCATGATAAGTTGATTATTGAAGTGCTCAACCTTATTGTTTCTTGTCCAGTCCTTGATTATCATGTTGTACCTTCTCCATTCCTTGTAAAAACTATGGTTTCTCTCTCTCTCTCTCTCTGTGTGTGTGTGTGTGAGAGAGAGAGAGAGGCAATGCACAATAGAATCTTCTCTGGGTTTCTAATATCCATTCCTTGCTTTCTTTCCTACGTGTGAGCTTCTTGTTCCAATGAACAAAGCAACATGGTTTTTTCCCCCACTTTTGGGGTTGGTTAAAAGCACCAAAAAACACATATTATATTGCCTCCCAAAAACAAGAGGAAAACAAAGAAAGATAAAAGCTGATGTATGCAGAGTGCTTTTCTTTAAACATTGATCACATGTTTTTCTTCTGACAATTGCAAGTTACGTTAGTCTTTATTTATTTTTGTCTCTGTTAGCATGCAGTTTGTTTGCAGTTTAAAACTTACCGTCTTGTCTATTTTTCCTTCTTTGCAGTGAGTTTTGCTCTGCTCCTTGTGTAACATTCCTTTGGCCGGATGGTGTTGATTTAGACCAAACGACTAAAGTCCTGGCTGACATGATCTGCCCAGTTCTGTTAGAAACAATCATACAAGGTATTTTCCTTTAAACTCATTTTTCAATGAACTATTTATCTGGTATTGTTAAATCGATACATGGGGTTTAGATAGGGAAGGATAAAAAGGACATTTTAGGTAATGCTGGATTTAATTAATATTTTCTTGTTATATCTGGTAGAAACCGTTAATGGAAAGGAAAAAAATGGAAAAAACTGCACTTGTATGAAGCATGGACACCTCTAGCACTAGGTGTGTCGTGGTGTCCGACACTCCTTTGACACTCATGCGACACATGTTGGATAACTGAGACAAGTGTCCTAACCAAAATTGTTTTTCCATTTGCTTCGACACTCCTTGAACCGGTGTCTGACAGCTATATAACACTCATACGAGATGTGTTTTTAATCTTGCTCAATTTGTCAAACTAACTTTTTGAAACTCACCCTTGTTGTCTCCCCTATTGGAGTAGGTTGTGATGCTCCACTTTATCAATGCAATCCAATATTTGATTCACAATAATCTCTGTACTGTTCAAACGTTACTCTATTAATGCTTGTTGCACGATATCTCCACCTTGCATTGAGTTCTTGCACACTCTACGTTTCTGTTTTTTGTCACAGCATGAAGCTGGTTCTCATATTGAAACCATCTCTGTTATAAGTTTTATTTATCAAATAGTATTTGAACAAGAGATCAAAAGACATAGCAAGAAAATGCAGGGAAGTGAAAAGTAAATGCCTTATAATCTGTATTGCAATATCCCTCGTGTTAGGGTAACCCGAGGTACTAGCGATTGAGGGTAACTCAAGAGTTTCTTAAGCTCTCCTGAGTCTCAATAACAAAATGACTCCCTTCCCATTCCTTTTATTTATATGCATCCTGACCCACGACTCTAACATTTCTTAACTAACTAACTACTTGGATAACAAATTAGTGAGGTGGTATTTTCTTTGCCATGTCTATTTCATATTCTTTTTAAGATGTAAATTGGTTCCAACTTTCTTTGTAGTCCATATTTGTTGCAATTACATTTGTTGTTGGTTTGAGCATTTATTGCACTTGTAATCATACATACATATACATATTTCTTACATATATTTTTGTCATAAACAGGAGACCCTCGTATCAGTTCCGCAAGTATAATTTGGGTTAATCCTGGCACGAACACATGGGTTCGTAACCCGTCCAAATCTTCTAATGGTGAATTAGCACTGGACGTCATTCTTGAGAAAGAAGCTGTTAAACAAAGTGGCGATGCTTGGAGGATTGTACTCGATTCCTGCCTTCCTGTTCTTCATTTGATTGATACTAGACGTTCTATCCCTTATGCTATTAAGCAAATTCAGGAATTACTGGGCATTGCATGCACTTTTGATCAAGCGATTCAGGTAAACTTCTTAATAATATATTTTACATAATGTTAAAAGTATGAGCTGTCTGCTTTTTTTTTCTTGTGAACACGTACCTTTAGTAAACATAAAGGTGCTTTGCTTTCACTTTCAAATCTTCATTGAAAATCAGTTACATGTGATTTCATGTCTTTTCTTTATTATCGAAGCTGCTTATTTTTTCATTGATCACTATGTGAAAGTGCATTTTCCCTCCCTTTACTGTGTGAGTAGGAATCAGGCTTTTGGTGACATATAGTTGTTGGCATGTGTTGTCATTTTATAATTTAAAAAGCTTAGGCAATCCTCATCTTATAAGCTGATTTTCTGGAGTTTAATTTGGCCCATATCCTAAAAACTGAGTTTTCTGATTTTTGGATGCAAAAAAGTTGACAAACTAGGAAGCCAAGATTTATGGCAATATGCAGTGTTTGCATTCCTCTGGTTTGTGCATTTGGAGAATCATGCTTAGATCTTTATGTAGGTTTGTTATCCATTTATGCTGAGAGACTGGAATTTTAGAAAGACTCGTTGCATGCATAGTTCTTTTCTTCGCCGTTCTTTTGGTTGTATGCTGCCTTTTGTCTGTTTTGGTGCTTTCCTCTTGTCTCTTGTGATATTTTTCGACCAAAAAAACTATGGCTATGATTTTGTCAGCTATTGAGCTTAGGTTTATGAAAGAGCCTTGATCTTAGTCTACTAGTTAGTTGTAGCCTCAACATTAGGGGTTTATGTTATCTAATTTATCCTTTTGTGCTGTGTGCAGCGTCTTGCAGCATCAGTTAGAATGGTGGCAAAAGGCGTTCTCAGAGAGCATCTCATTCTCTTAGCAAGTAGTATGACTTGTGGTGGAAATTTGGTTGGTTTTAATACAGGTGGTTATAAAACACTGGCTCGTCAATTAGACATTCAAGTACCATTCACCGATGCAACACTCTTTGTAAGTGCTTTGGTAATTTCTAAATTACAAGATGTATTTTGTTATTATTTTTCTTACTTTGTGAATGTGATCATGCAGACTCCTCGAAAATGCTTTGAAAGAGCTGCTGAGAAACACCACTCAGACTCTTTGTCAAGCATTGTTGCCTCTTGTTCCTGGGGTAAGCACGTGGCGGTTGGTACAGGATCAAAATTTGATATTGTATGGGATCCGAAAGAGGTATTTGATTAAACTCAGATTTAATGGTGGACTTCAATATGTCTATAGTTGGAGTTCTGTGAACATTGTTTTAAATTTCAATGTTGGATTTTTCCTTTGCAGATAAAAACAAATGAAATTGAAGGGATGAATGTTTACAAATTTCTCAATATGGTCAAAGGCCTTGCCAACGGGGAAGAAGAAACCAATGCTTGTTTGGGTGAGGACATCGATGATCTGTTTGACGATGAAAATGGGGACTTTGACATGTCCCCACAGCATGCCTCTGGATTTGATGCTGTCTTTGATGAGACTTTTGAACTTCCGAATGGCTCAACATCAAATGGTTGGGATTCAAATAAAGACCAGATTGATCAGCCCAATACAAACTCAAATGATTGGTCTGGTTGGGGACCAAATAAATCTGACTTACAAGTTGATGTTATCCAAGAAGACTCTTCTAAGTCTAGTGCTTGGGGGGCTGCAACAAATCAAAAGAGTGACCAGTCTGCTTCTGCTTGGGGTAAAGCTGTGGTGCAAGAAGACTCTTCAAAGTCCGGTGCTTGGGGGACTGCCACAAATCAAAATAGTCAGCAGCCTTCTTGGGGGGCTGCAACAAATCAAAAGAGTGACCAGTCTGCTTCTGCTTGGGGTAAAGCTGTGGTGCAAGAAGACTCTTCAAAGTCCGGTGCTTGGGGGACTGCCACAAATCAAAATAGTGAGCAGCCTTCTTGGGGGGCTGCAACAAATCAAAAAAGTGACCAGTCTGCTTCTGCTTGGGGTAAAGCTGTGGTGCAAGAAGACTTTTCAAAGTCTGGTGCTTGGGGGACTGCCACTAATCAAAATAGTGAGCAGCCTTCTTGGGGGGCTGCAACAAATCAAAAGAGTGACCAGTCTGCTTCTGCTTGGGGTAAAGCTGTGGTGCAAGAAGACTCTTCAAAGTCTGGTGCTTGGGGGACTGCCACTAATCAAAATAGTGAGCAGCCTTCTTGGGGGCTGCAACAAATCAAAAGAGTGACCAGTCTGCTTCTGCTTGGGGTAAAGCTGTGGTGCAAGAAGACTCTTCAAAGTCCGGTGCTTGGGGGACTGCCACTAATCAAAATAGTGAGCAGCCTTCTTGGGGGGCTGCAACAAATCAAAAGAGTGACCAGTCTGCTTCTGCTTGGGGTAAAGCTGTGGTGCAAGAAGACTCTTCAAAGTCCGGTGCTTGGGGTAATGCGAAATCTGTGGTACAAGAAGACTCTTCAAAGTCTGGTGCTCCGGCCAACACAAATCATAGTAGTGATCAGTCCTGTTGGGGACAAATAACTGGTGGAGAGGAAAGAGCCCAAGGAGAATCTGGTGGCACTAAAAAATGGAAAGCTGATGTTAGCCAAGAAGACTCGACAAACTCAGGTGGTTGGAAAGCTTGGGGAAGCAGTAAACCTGAAGTACATGAGGGTGAGTCTACAAAAGTACAAGATTCTTGGAACTCTCAGAAATGGAAAGCTGGAGAGGATGTTACCCAAAAAGACTCTCAGAAGTCTAGTGCTTGGGGTGCAACAAAACTGAAGTCAAATGATATCCAAGAAGACTCGACAAACTCAGGTGGTTGGAAAGCTTGGGGAAGCAGTAAACCTGAAGTACATGAGGGTGAGTCTACAAAAGTACAAGATTCTTGGAACTCTCAGAAATGGAAAGCTGCAGAGGATGTTAGCCAAAAAGACTCGCAGAAGTCTAGTGCTTGGGGTGCAACAAAACCGAAGTCAAATGATAATAGGTCCTCGTGGGGACAGAAAAAAGATGAAATACATGTTATGCCAGAAGATTCTTCTAGATCTAATGCCTGGGAACAGAAGCCGGAAAATGTAAAGGACAGTTGGGTTGCCAAAGTGCCGGTTGCCAATAGCTCTTGGGGTAAGGCTAAATCACCAGAAAACCGACCTTGGGATTCGAAGAACGAGCCAAACAACTCTTTTGGAAAACCCAATTCACAAGAAAACGAGCCTTGGGATTCCAAGAATGAGTCGGATAGCTCCTGGGGGAAACCAAAATCACAAGAAAGCCAACCTTGGGATTCCAAGAACGAGTCAAATAGCTCTTGGGGAAAACCCAAATCGCAAGAAAACCATCCTTGGGATTCTAAGAATGAGTCAAATCAAACTGCAGGTTCTCGTGGATGGGACTCTCAAGTTGCCTCTGCTAACTCTGAAAGCGACAAAAGTTTTCAATGGGGAAAACAAGGACGAGATTCATTTAAGAAAAATCGATTCGAAGGTTCGCAAAGTGGGGGTCCAAATGCTGGGGACTGGAAAAACAGGAGTCGCCCTGTCAGACCACCTGGACAGAGGTTTGAATTATACACTCCTGAAGAGCAAGATATCATGAAGGATATTGAACCTATTGTCCAGTCAATCAGAAGAATCATGCAACTACAAGGGTAAGTTTCCCAAGGCAGTTGTCAGTCGTGCAAACTCTCATGCTTAATTATTGCTTTATGTGGATATTATAAATCGTGATCTCTTTATGCCTTTTCCTACTGTAAAAAATGTCGCCCCTATTCTCTGGTTATGCTTGGCCTTTTGGTGTCATATCTGTTTTACTTGCTCATTGCAAAGTGGGGGAATGCTACCAGCACACTTCCAACACACTCTTTTAACAATTACATTGTTCCTACCAATGCATATGGGTGCCATATATATTTGGTGGGACCCATATTATAAAAAAGTGTTGAAAAATTGTGTTAGATAGTGTATTATTAGCATTATTCTTGCAAAGTGTATAACTTGCAACTTCTTAAGGTGTCATTCCTTTCTTTCAAGGATCCTTTTTGCCTCTTTTATCAACTATTTTGCTCCCTGCCACCGTGAGTCTTCTGCATGTTACTCCTCTTCTGAATATGATACCATTAGCTATGATAGCTGTCATTCCCTAATATGGTATTTCCTGTGCAGAAGGTTGCATTATGGGTTATATTGTCAATTATTGTTTTTAATTTTTTCTTCACATATGTTGTCTTTGCAACTTGCATTCTTTACCTATCGCCCACAAACTGCTCCATTTTTACCTTATTGTTCTGATGATAAATTCCCGTGTGAAGGTACAATGATGGGGATCCGCTAGCTAACGAAGACCAAAAGTATGTGCTCGAGAATGTTTTCGAGCATCATCCGGATAAAGAAACAAAAATGGGTGTTGGAGTTGATCATGTCATGGTATTCTCTAATTCTATATCCTTGCCTTTTAGCTTCCATGAACATCTGTAATATACTTCATCATAGGTGCCTGTGATAAATTAGTTTCTTTTCAAAACTTCGAGACTGAATGATGGTTTATTTTGGTTTCTTCCTTTTGATACAAAACCTGTATATGTTTCAGTTTACGCTATATATCTTGTCTTCATTTGTGTATAATGTGTTATGTTGAGACTTTCACGAGTCGATCTCTATTTTTCTTTTTCTTTTTTAATGTTGGGAGGACTTGTGGTGACAGGTCAGCAAACACAGCAATTTTCAAGACAGCAGATGCTTGTATGTGGTTTTAAAAGATGGTAAAAAGGAAGACTTTTCGTACCGCAAGTGCCTGGAAAACTTGGTGAGGAAGAAATATCCGGAGACTGCTGAATCATTCTGCGGCAAATATTTCAGGAAACCGCAACCCCGTGTAAAGAGGGACCAGACTCCAAATCCAGCAGGGGAGCAGACTGCAGCTCCAAATCCAGCAGGGGAGCAGACTGCAGCTCCAAACCCAGCAGGGGAGCAGACTGCAACTCAAAATCCACCAGGGGAGCAGACTTCAACTCCAAATCCAGCAGAGGAGCAGACCCCTACACCAGCCGGGGATCAGACATCAACTCCAGTGCCGATGGAAACCAATTAGTTGAAGCTGAGAACTGTGTCCTTAATTTTGTACAGAAATGGCACAGTTTAGGCAAAGGTTTCAACTCCAGTGCCTAGTTGAAGTTGAGAACTGTGTCCTATTTTGTTTGTTGTCTCAGTCAGCATCATAGTTACTTGTTTTAGCCTGTGATTGATGATGTTAAAAAAAATGGAAATGTTTATATTTTTGAACACTTGAATGATGATAGCATGTGATGTGTCTGCCAAACTACCTTGCTCATCATTTGATCTAACCCCTCAATCTCATTCGGCTTCTAGACAATGACCAAACCACTGTACCAGAATGGAAACCTTCTGATTTGTTTCATGAATTAACTCGTCTGTTATGCTGTGTATATGTTATCATCCAGCATTCTATTTTATCTGTATGGTGGTAGATTATTTGGTTATATTTTTCTCCTTTGTCTCATCTGTGCAATACAAAGGAGTATAGAGAGCCATTTAATCGCATGTTTGTAACAATATAGTATGTGGTACGCTTAGGCATGTGCAATTTTTTCTTGAATTAATTTTTTGCAGCATTGTTTTTTTTTATTGGCAAGTTTGCAAGTAGTATATTTTTCTTTTCTTTTCTTGTCTTTTTGTTTTTTTTTTTTGAGAGTTTCTTTTCTTGTCATAAACTAGTAGTTTTTGCAGTTACAAAAATATTCCATTCGAGTGATTTGCCAAACTCTGCTTACCACTTCAATTCAGAAGTAATTCGGGATAAAGTTACTTGAAAAGGAATATTTTTTCCGTAAACTGTTTCAATTCAGTATATTATGTAATTGAAGACGGAAACAAATATATGAATATACGCTTCACTTGCTAACGTATATTTCTCAATTGATTGACATAAAGATCAACTCAATAAATGTCGAGCATACTACTGATTGCCAGTTTCCACACATAACCACATGTGTAAAATAATTTCTAATTTTTGTTATTTGCCCACATTCACAATAGGCCACATATTGTAGTACTCCTGTTGTTCTTTCATTGGTTTTGGTTTTAGAGGAAGGGGTAACACTACCTGAAATTTAACTATGAGGTCATGAGTTCAAACCTAGTCAAAGGTGTTTAGCCTAACAAAATTGTCGTTAGCAATTGAATTAGACTTTATGGACAATTCTTTTCTTCTACATTATTGTGATTGACCACACATTAGTGTTAAAACTCGTTTAAAATTTCATTATAATAGTATAAACATTAATATTAAAACTCGTTTAAAATTTCAAATGATACACAATAGTTGGCTGATAAACAAGGACCAAAGATCGTGATAATTTTTTGGGAGACGACTTGAAGCAAAATTTTAGAGGAAGAAATTAAAAGTTGGAATTTTTATAAAGATAAAAAACATTTAACAGTTATTAAAAAAAGAAAAAAAATAACACAAACATTGGGGAATAGACCAAAACCCAAAAGAATACAAAGTACAAAACGATTGCCTAATTAAAAACTTTACATGAAAACCAGATGAAAAAAAAGAAAGAAAGTGCGGTGATAAACAAGCAACAAATAAAAAAAAAACCTATATTGGTAATTTCAATTTATTGCTAATGATAACTATCCAATTGAAGGACAAAAATCTTATTAATACAATGATTATATTCTCCGTAGATATGAGAGATATTGAAGAACATATTCTTAATCAAATCCATACTATCAAACCAATGATTTCCTAAACTCCAAGACACCATATAATGTGACTGATAATCGGTGGCCGATTTTCAAGGCTCGGTAGCCGATTTTGCACTCTAGTTTTTTGTTTGTTGGTTCGGCGGCAAAAATCAGGGACCGATTTATGGAGTTCGGTGGCCGATTTTGACAGCAAGAAATAAAATAGAAACGTATTTTCGGGTCTAGATTTATTCCAGTTTTATTGAGGATTCTTTTACTATAAATATAGGCTTTGTATCAGAGCAAACCTTGAGATAGAGGGGGTTGAAACAAGGGTTTAGAAAGGCAACAACAAAACTAGGGTTTGTATAAAGTTTGTCTCTTGGCAACAAACACTAGGGTTTGAGGGTTGATTCACCTTGGGAAACGCTATTAGGATTGAGTCTCTTGGTTACGGGAAGAGATTGAGACTTTGGGTAGAATTAGGCGGGAGACTTATTCTTGTAATCCATTGATATAGTGAAACGGATGGCTACTCTTTACCCCAGACTAGGTCAATTTGGATCGAACTGCGGTCAACAAATTCTTTTGTGTTCTTTCTTCTTTTCTCTCTCGCTTTTTTTTTTTTTGGCTTGTGTTTATGATTGTTTCATACACTTTGTTTTGGTTGTCTGATTATCACTTGCTCCACACATCAAGTTTGTTATTGGTGTGATTTTTCATCGAATTCACAACAACCTCTTTAATAATTTGTTTATTGCCAGGTTGAACTCTATCGAGCAAGTGTTTTGAGAATTTGAAATCCCCTCATAGAAGAAGAAGCGTTAGATTTTGTTAGATTGTAGCAAGAGATACATTAGTTGTGATTCTATTGAAAATATCAATTTTAAGACTCATACTCGCAATCAACTCCTCTTCTAAAAGTTACTTTTGCTTCTAATCCATTCCATGGAGAAGCTATGTGTAACAAAGGATAGCTTTGGCCTTTGGCTACCCAGTTTATTAATTTTTCATTTGAATAGGTTAGTATGTTTTATGATTAGCTACCCTAATAATACATATTAGGGTAACTATAAATGAGTTTATTTGTCAAAAACTAATAGAAAATATAAAAGTTAAAAGATATCCATTTATTTGATAAATGTATCTCGTCTTATTTTGATACTTCCGATTGCTTAAATAACCACAAACAAAATTTTATTCACATGAAAAATTGCCAAAACAACACTCGAAACATGTTTCATTTTATTTCAATATATTTAACCCCGTCACAAAAAAAAAATGGCTAGCTTTGCAACTGAATCTATTTATTTATTCTTTGTAGAGAGGATGATTGTGTGATTGGATGGATAAATCTATATTCATGTGCGAAGGAAATATACTTTTTGTTGGGACAAAAATACCTTTAAATAAATTTGTCTCTTTGAAGAAAAGATAAACTTTTTGTTGGTCTCTATAGAAAAAATTGAGTCAGAAACAAATCAATGTTAGGTGCCAATGAAAATAAACAATTAATTAAAGGAAAACCAAAATGATAATTATTTTAACTAATATATACCGTCAGTGTATAATTATTTTACACATTTATTCGATGATATGTTTTTACACTAAATAATAAATATGACAAACAACTTATGTGTTTTCATATTTATTATTTGACGTAAAAAAATATCATTTGATGTATGTGTAAAATAATTTTTTTAAGAAACAATATTATAATAATTAAACACAATAAAATAATACTTCTAGAAAAAAGAAAGACAAATAACTTGAATGATCTATTTATTTATTTTTACAGAAAATAAATACTTATCTGAAGTTGCAAACATGTCGTTAGATTTTAGATGAGATTGTCCTGTTAAAGACAATGCATAATATATGTAAAAATCGTGGGTTCAAACCTCAGACACTGCAACAAAAACGATTTTAGATGAGATTGTAATTTTCAACCCATTTATTTATTTTAAAGAGTAAACAAACCGAAAGACTTAAAAATAATCATATTAAAATTGATGTCCACCCAACAAAGAAAAATGGGATAATAGTAATTTTTGTCTTGAATGTGTAAGAAATAGTTATAATAATAATTTAATGTATTAAAATTCTAAAATAGTATTTGATTATGCAAATTTTTAGTCAAAATAGTTTTTGATGCAAAAATAATTTCTCAATACTTACGATATCTTTTTTGTTTGTCAAGTAGTTCGATGGCTTAGAACTCACATATATTAAATATGGAGAAGTGGGTGTCTGGAGTTCGAAACATGATCCAATATGCAATATTCCTATAACTGAGTTAAACTCATTAGCCTGCACGTAATTTCGATACGTTAAAGAATTGTTCTCACTACTCGTTACATGTTGATAATCAAAATGACTGATAAAAACTCCAATTAACATTAACAAAAAAGAAAATCACATAAATCGAAAAATTACATTTTCCCAAACACAATTCATGGGATGTTCAAAGTCATCACCCATCATCATCACTTAGTGGAAAGAAAAACCATAATCACCACCATCACTACAAACCACTAAACGACAACAAATGTTCCACTTCCATTGGCTTTGATCACCAACATGCAATACAACCTTTGACTAATCCTTAAATCAATCAAAAACCAACCGTTTTCTTAATCTTTTTAATATTCCTCATTTGTTCTAAACACTTCAGTTTTGGAGATTATGGCTTCTTCACCTTCTTCTTCTTTGGTTGGTCCACTTCTTCTTGCTCCAAACAATGGTTATAAGGTTTGGGAAGACCCATCCTTCATCAAATGGAGAAAAAGAGACCCACATGTTCATTTGCATTGCCATGAATCTGTTGAAGGTTACTTAACCTCTTTCCTTCTTTTTGGAATCTGAAAGATTGTTTTTTTATGATGTTTTGGGTTTGATTTTATAAAGGGTAGGCATTGGTTGCATAAAAAATTCATTTTATTTTCAAAACGGTGTGTCTAATTTGCTAGAAAATTGTCATATGTTTTTTGCTTATAAAATTCTATTATTAGAGTTATGTTTTTCATATAGTTTTGAATGTATGCTATATTTCTAAGAATTGTGGAGTGACGTATAAGTGTAAGCTACAAAGCAGTGACACAGACAAGACACAGACACGAACACATTGACACTTGACACCGATAATAATTTGGAAAAATGACAAAATTGAAAGTAATCACATGCGTTGTTGTTTTGTCGGACACCGGACGTGTCTTTGATGAGAAGTGTCACTACAGAGTGTGTGAGTGTAACGTGTTTGTAGAAAATGAACCAATTATTCACTGCTGCATAGGAATTAAGGCTAAACTATTGGCTGTGGTTTTGGAGATAAATGATCACTTAGTGAAATTTGTATAATTTCTGTGAGTTTTTATTATTTTTTTGAAATAAGCATGGCTTAAAGTTGTGTTTTTTTTTTTTGTTATATGTTCCACAATTTGTGTTTATTTTCTAAATAAGTAATGTGAATTTTTTTTATATGTGTAGGATCTCTTAAATATTGGTATCAACGAAGCAAAGTGGATTATCTGGTTTCTCAATCTGCTGTTTGGAAAGATGATGCTGTTAATGGAGCTCTTGAGAGTGCTGCTTTTTGGGTCAAAGACTTGCCTTTTGTTAAATCTTTGTCAGGGTATTGGAAATTTTTCTTGGCTTCTAATCCCTGCAATGTCCCTGCTAAATTTCATGATAGTGAGTTTCAGGATTCAGAATGGAGTACTTTACCTGGTAAGTGCATGTGTCTTGTCTAAAAATTTCATGCAGCGTATATTTGGTACTCTTTTGCAAATAGAGGCGCTATAGCGTAGCGGAATTAGAACAAATCGCCGTTGTTCCACAATACTCAGTGTTGTGGAATAGCAGTGCTATAACATTGTAGCGTAGCAGAATTCAAAGAAACCACTATTTATTGCGATCTGTGTTTGACAACAGGGGCAGCAGTATGTTAGGCCAGCAAGAAACCACCCAATTATAATGTTTGCTTTAATTTCCTTAGAAAGTCTTCTTTAGTTTGCTTTTGTATAGAATGTTGTGGTGTACTTTGTATTTGAATTGATTTGAATAATATTTTCCTCACAAGTGTTGAAATTGTCATCCATGTCTAATTACTTTCTTCGAAATTGGACAGTTCCTTCGAATTGGCAGCTGCATGGATTTGACCGTCCTATATATACAAATGTAACATATCCATTTCCCCTTGATCCTCCTTTCGTTCCTACTGAAAATCCAACTGGCTGCTACAGAATGGACTTCCATCTTCCTAAAGAGTGGGAAGGTATGATTCGGTTCTTATAACATTGTTGAGTTATTTCTCCTTTTGTTTACCAATATATATACTATGTAGGAGTTTGGTGTTTTTCTTTTGGTATTTTTATCTAGCTCTTTAGTTCTGTGTCTCTACAGTATTTTGTACTTTAATACAGTTCTGATGTATTATACAATCAGTTTGGTGGACTGCTTGTTTTTTCCTAATGTAATCATTTTCATTGACACTATTGAGAAAACACGGGTTGTTATGAGTGATGATAGTCTTGATTTTGCAAGTATTCCAAGACTTGTTTCTGCAATCTTTTCCGTTCATTTTTTGTATCTTATTTTTGCAAAAATGTCGTCTATTTGTTTTACTCTTTGATGGCTTGCACTCCTGTCAGTTGCTTGTCAAATAACATTGGTTTGATTGTGTAGGTAGAAGAATTTTGTTACATTTTGAAGCAGTTGATTCAGCCTTTTGTGCATGGATAAACGGCCATCCGATAGGATACAGGTATAACTCTTTGTCTCTCTTTTTTATGCGTAATGCGCATTCACAAACCCAATGATGCATTTTCTGGTTAATATCTTGCTTGTGTATTTTCAGCTCGATTAATTGAATATGAGTATGACATAAAGAAAATATATTATAAAAATGCTAACAACAATGCTAGAAAAGAAAAAAGAATATTGTACAAATGATGATAAGTTGGTAACTATGGTCTTCATCGATAAAGAGATACATCTAATAGCTGTCTAAGCATTTCCATTTTGTCACTTCTAATGCAAGTATAGAATTCAACAAAACAATAAGACATTTGGATAGGCTCTGTTTGAATAAACAATTTAATTAAGTTCTTATAGCATTAGTGCTTATCATATAAGTGCTTATGTATAAACTATTTCTATAACAAAAGATAAAATAAAGTCAAATTGTTTTTTTTACATCTTAAGTTGTTTTCACAAGCTATCATGAAGAGCTTATGGACATGTGATAAGCCGTTTCCATAAGCTCTCATAAAGTCTCTCGATTACTTATGCTAATTGATAAGCTCAAATAAGTTGATCCAAACAGACTCTAGGTACTAATACTAAAAGGGCTTATATGTGTTTATTTTAGTGGGTGTGTAAAGTGTCTTGTTACATAATTTCTTTGTAAAACGAATATAATATGAATGAAGCTTCTCAATCAATCAACTATTGGTTTTATAACCAAAGAATTCATATTTTGCAAGGACAGTCAAGACAGCAGGCTACCTGCAGAGTTTGAAGTCACTGATTTTTGTCATCCATGTGGTTCAGACCTGAAGAATGTTCTGGCAGTTCAAGTGTTCAGATGGAGTGACGGGTGTTACCTTGAGGATCAAGACCATTGGCGCATGTCTGGCATCCACCGTGATGTTCTTCTTCTAGCAAAGCCAGAGGTTTGTTTTCTCCAATTTTCTACTCATCATTGTAAGTTAAATGCATATTCTCAAAGGATTATAAAAAATGTTAATGTTTAGATCTAAAAATTAAAAGGTCTTGCTGACATTTTTTCAGTATGATGGTGAGATTATATAATGTTATATTAGAACAAATTAATAGTAAAGATTGGATACTGAACGCTCCTCGTTTAAGATTTAACGCCCTAGAAGATTCAAGTTGAGAATAATTTACGTCTATCTTATTTAATTCTTGTTTTGACTTTTTTTTTTGGTTGATGTTAACATATTTCAAAATATTTGGCATGTAGGTATTTATCACCGACTATTTCTTCAAATCTAACCTCGCTGAAGATTTTTCTTCCGCGGAGATGCTGGTAAGCCAAAAACATTATGAAAATACTTTTGTTATGTTTCAAGTCACAACTGTTAATTATATTACTATGTATCTGTAACTGGTTTTGTTTGTGAAAATACTTGCCCAATTCCAATTATATTAAGGCTCTTCCACTTTTGTTGGTTTTGTAAAAGTTGGATGCAATTACCCAAACATATAAACAAATTGAACTTTGTTATTTTATTTCGAATAGAATTTATCTCTGTCGCCTTCATTCTACTAAAATTGATCCATTGTCATTTAAATTATGAAATGCAGATGATATTTATATCTGTATGTAGTTGTTTGGGAAATCTGATATTATCAAACTCATCACATTATACAGGTTGAAGTAAAAATAGATAGATTACAAGATACATCAATTGATAATGTTCTTACAAACTACACCATAGAAGCTACACTCTATGATTCTGGAAGCTGGGAATCCTCTGATGGGAATCCGGATCTCCTTTCATCTAATGTAGCCGACATAACATTCCAACCAACAACCACACCTTTAGGGTTTTATGGCTATACGCTCGTGGGAAAACTGCAATCACCAAAGCTTTGGTCAGCAGAACAGGTGAGAAATTTGATCAGTTTTGTGTATTGATAGAGTTTATACATTGATTGATGAACCAATGACTTAAAACAGTGAAAAATTATTTAGATTAAGTTTCTATTGACAAATTCTGTTAACTTTGTTATTGAGATATTGCGTCTGATGTTTACACCACATTCTGATGCAATTTTGTACGTAATTCCTTACATTTTTTAGTGATTAAATGTTTATCTGATATGTTTGAATATTCTTAAAGCTTCATATGACCGTTTTTGCGGAACAGTCTTGTGCTCTCTTTTACCTATTTGGTTTCTATTTGACCTTTTTTTTTTGTTTAAATTTCTCACAGCCATACCTCTATACATTAGTTGTCGTCCTCAAAGATAAATCTGGCCGTGTGCTAGACTGTGAATCAAGTCAAGTAGGATTTAAAAATGTATCCAAAGCCCACAAACAACTGCTTGTTAATGGACATCCCGTTGTAATAAGAGGTGTGAACAGGCATGAACATCATCCAGAAGTGGGAAAGGCAAACATAGAATCCTGCATGGTCAAGGTACTTCTTGTCTTTTCTTTTTTTATCTAATCAAGGGAGATCAAGGAAAATATAGGTTGAATCAGTTAGAGATATTTAGATCTAAATGGTCTACATCACTGGACTCGATTAATGACATGATGTTAAGGTGTTGTTATGCCCATGTTCCCAAACCTGCCTTGTGGAAAAGGCTTTGATTGTTGTTTGTTATTAGCAAGCATATTTAACATGTGCTTATTATGTAAATGATAACAGTTAAGAATTAGCAACACCGTTACACAAATTAAGGATTTGATTTAATCCTATGTAATTTTTACTTGATTCCTTCTGTGATTATAAATACAAATCATGTGTGCTCATATCAAAGTAATAATTCTGACAATGGTTAAAGCTTACTAGACCCAATAGTGTTGCGCGTGAGAGGGTGTATTGAAGAGCTTATCAAGTACACTCCTTACCTTACAAACTGGCTTTGTAAGGATAAGTTTGGACAAGAATAAAATCTTAATAACAGTTGAATCATTTCTTGATAAGTTTGTCAGTTCATATTTTTATGGTGGACAACATGCTTGATGTCCTCACTTGTCAGACATTAATGATTGATGATGTGCATACAGGACTTGGTTTTAATGAAGCAAAACAATATCAATGCCGTGAGGAACAGCCATTATCCTCAACATCCACGTTGGTATGAGCTATGTGATTTGTTTGGCATGTACATGATAGATGAAGCCAATATTGAAACACATGGTTTTGATTATTCTAAACATCTCAAACATCCTACTCTGGAACCAATGTGGGCAACTGCAATGTTGGATCGTGTGATTGGCATGGTTGAGAGGGATAAAAATCACACATGCATTATTTCCTGGTCTCTAGGGAATGAATCTGGATTCGGAACAAATCATTTTGCTATGGCTGGTAGGTACCTCCATTTAAGTTGTTTTTTAAAAATAAAATATTGCTTATGAATCTTAATTATTATTCTCTTTCCTATGTCTAATGCATCAGGTTGGATTCGAGGAAGAGATTCTTCTCGGGTTATACATTATGAAGGAGGTGGATCAAGAACCCCATGCACTGATATTGTTTGCCCTATGTATATGCGTGTTTGGGACATGTTGAAAATTGCCAATGATCCTACCGAAACACGTCCTCTGATACTGTGCGAGTATGATTTTGAATTTCACACCAACAATATAATGACTTGAAATCTACTCTTCCGTAGTTTTTTCAATGATAGATAATTATAGCTTTTTTATTTATCAACTCAAATGACAGGTATTCACATGCAATGGGAAACAGCAATGGAAACTTGCATATATATTGGGAAGCAATTGACAACACATTTGGACTCCAAGGAGGCTTTATATGGGATTGGGTTGATCAGGTGAGTGGTCATTGAATACTATAACCAACTAATGAATGATCAACATTGCTTGAAAAATGAATTAATTCATTTTGATTGCATATAGGCTCTTCGGAAGGTTCAAGCAGATGGTACAAAGCAATGGGCATATGGAGGTGAATTTGGAGATATTCCAAATGATTTGAATTTTTGTTTGAACGGTCTTGTATGGCCTGATCGAACTGCTCATCCTGTTTTACATGGTAAGTTAACAGATTGTAATTTTGTGGCAGACACTGTCACATACCAGTTCAGTGCATCTTTCATCGGTTACATCGTTTGTCATGACTTTGCTTTTTTATTTTTTTTTCAGAAGTGAAGTTCTTATACCAACCAATCAAGGTGAATTTAAGTGACGGCAAATTAGAGGTAACTCATAGTTCATTGAAATTTTGGGCTTCCTAAGTCAAATAAGTAGTTGATAATTGATTTTGTTTTGTATTATGCAGATAAAAAACACCCATTTTTTTCAAACCACTGAAGGGTTGGAGTTCAGCTGGTATATTTCAGCAGATGGATACAAACTGGGATCTGATAAGTTGAGTCTTCCTCCAATAAAGCCGCAGAGCAATTATGTCTTTGATTGGAAATCGGGTCCATGGTATTCTCTATGGGATTCATCATCATCGGAGGAAATATTTTTGACAATTACGGCTAAGCTTTTGAACTCTACGCGCTGGGTTGAAGCTGGTCATGTTGTTACTACTGCTCAAGTTCAACTGCCAGCTAAGAGAGACATTGTTCCTCATGTAAGGGCCAGTATACTGTCCATGGTCCCTTTTTTATTTTCACTTCAACTGATCATAAGAAAATATAGATCAAATATTTTTCTCACCATTTTGTTTTGCATCTTTTGAAAACAGATCTAACATTTATAGAAATTTTTACTAGCTTGACTTCCATCTTCTCTGTCACAAATGTTTCCTACATGAATCTTTCATATCCTTGTTAGCAATTTAAAATTTAAAATGAACACATTTTTTAAAATGAAAACTGAAGATGCATTTAGAAAGTAAACAGGCCCTACTTTTTTATTTTTCATTTATTTTAGAACCGAAGCCTACCTCTTCGTAGGATTTAGTTTGAATAATGAGGTTTAGTAATGTTGATATGTATGCATATGATGCTAATTTAAAACTTTCTATTTCATGAATGATTCCAGGCTATCAATATTGGTAGTGGCAATCTAGTCGTTGAAACACTTGGAGATACAATCAAAGTCAGCCAGCAAGATGTTTGGGACATAACATTCAACACTAAAACAGGTTTAATTGAAAGCTGGAAGGTAAAAGGAGTACATGTTATGAATAAGGGCATACACCCGTGTTTCTGGCGAGCTTCCATTGACAATGATAAAGGAGGAGGAGCTGATAGTTATTTGTCCAGGTGGAAAGCTGCTGGAATTGATAGTGTCCACTTTATTGCTGAGAGCTGTTCTGTGCAGAGTACGACAGGAAATGCGGTTAAACTGTTGGTGGTTTTCCATGGTGTTACCAAGGGCGAGGAGGGTTCTCTTCCAAACCAGGACAAATCAAAGGTTTTATTTACAACAGAAATGACATACACAATTTATGCTTCTGGGGATGTCATTTTGGAATGCAATGTGAAACCAAATGCTGATCTTCCTCCTTTGCCTCGCGTGGGAATTGAGATGAACTTGGAAAAATCATTAGATCAAGTAAGTTGGTACGGAAGAGGGCCGTTTGAGTGTTATCCAGATAGAAAGGCTGCTGCGCAGGTTGCGGTCTATGAGAAGAGTGTAGATGAGTTGCATGTTCCTTATATTGTTCCCGGGGAATCTGGTGGTAGGGCAGATGTTAGATGGGCAACATTCTTGAACAAAAATGGTTTTGGAATATATACTTCAAAATATGGTAGTTCTCCACCCATGCAAATGAGTGCAAGCTACTATAGCACTTCAGAACTTGACCGGGCCGGACACGATTATGAGCTGGTTAAAGGAGATAACATTGAGGTATGTATAATATAATTTGCATCGCTATTTTAATTTTTTTGTTTAGGAAAAATATTACTAGTATATTAGTATTTTTTTTTTCCTTCACCAGGGTGTATAATATTTTTTTAGTTTTTAGTTTTTAGTCTTTGCAAATATAATACCTCTGCTTCGTGGTCCTTGTAAAATTTGATAATGTAGTATGATGTTACCATCTTTGATCTCTATGGTGTGTCATTTTCTCATTGTTTGATGATATTACAGGTTCATCTAGACCACAAGCACATGGGTTTGGGTGGAGACGATAGTTGGTCTCCATGTGTTCACGACCAATATTTGGTTCCTCCGGTGCCGTATTCCTTCTCTGTCAGGTTGTCTCCGGTAACTCCGGCTACTTCTGGTCATGACATCTACAGATCACAGCTTCAAAACTCTTGATTTCTTGAATCACATGACAATGATTCTAGAAGAAGACCAAAGACTAGCATATTCATGAAGGATTGTCAATAAAATTCAAAGCTGTTGATATATAGAAGAAACATTCTCATGCAGTCTTTGTGGGTTGTACCTTGCTTTAGTGTAGAGGACAATGGTCTTGGTATACATTTTTGTTCAATATTTCACATCTTGGTTAATAAATTTGATATAACTGTTATGAATAATTTATTGTTCTTATTTAAAGATTGATATTTAATGATAAGAATAATAATAAAAGAAGCTATAGTATTTAAGGGAATGGACTTGTTTGTGCAAGTTTGTTTAGGATTCATCTGCATTTGCTTGCATGAGTGTTACACGTAAAACAATGAATCTGTGTTTTGCTTGTATAATAACACTAATCCAGCAGTTCATGTATTTTATCAAGCCACACAAAACTGAGCAAAAATAATTAAGGGCATGTGAGATTTAAATTATCAACTTTACAAATAACATTAATAGTCAAAAACATATTAGTACTTTCAACATGATGCTATCAGTAAAAGATAAAAGGTATGTATGTAACAAAAAAAAATGCAGTATGCAAATGTATTTGCTTTTATGTGGTGATTAAATGCACAACTAATGTACCAAAAGGAGTTGGGGTTTCTTCAACATAGCGAACCAATGTTTGAATCCCAACCGCCTAAAGATATATGCACATTTAGTGTCTGGCACATTTCTATAAGATCACCTCAAGTAGAATGAACATATGAAGAAAAACAAAGGCTAAAATATAGTTTTAGTCCCTGAAAATATGCCTCGTTTTGGTTTTAGTCTCTGTAAAAAAAAATTTGTTTTTGGTCCTTGCAAATTTTTTTGTTTTTGAAAATAGTCCCTGACCCCATTTTTGTGATGATTTGCATATGTGGCACATGATGACTGAACCCATTTTGTAGTTTCTGGTCCCTGCAAAATATTTTGTTTTTTAAAAAGGTCCCTGCAAAATTTTTTGTTTTTGAAAATAGTCCCCAGGGACTATTTTCAAAAACAAAAAATTTTGTACGGACCAAAAACAATTTTTTTTTACAGGGACTAAAACCAAAACGAGACATATTTGCAGGGACCAAAACCATATTTTAGCCAAAAACAAATGCAAAATGTTACTACTATGAAACCAAAAAAATAAAAGTTAAGGGATCATAAAGTCACTCATAAATATAAAATGATATAAAAAAGACAACTTTTGATATATACTGTTATTATAAACCCTAATGAAACCAAAACGCCTAGGCACAATTGGTACACAAAACAATCCTATACAAGCCAATATGGCTCAGAAACAAAGTGAAACAAAGAAACAACAAGCTAGAAAATAGTGTTTAAGCAAGTTAGAGGACTCCGCCGCCATTCTTGATAGTCAAAATCAAAATTAGTGTATTTCGATTTCAACCACCAAAAAAATTGAAGCTTTGCCCTTTCACCTAGCGTTAGCAAGTTATCCTCCTTTCCTTTGAAAATTCTGTTATTCCGTTCTTTCCAAATTGTCCAAGATACCGAAAGCCAAATAATTTGCATGGACTCAATCGATTTCTTAGAGAAGCCGCGCAGACCACTAAAATGATGAAAATGTTCAAAAAAGTGACAATGGAAAGTTGTTGAGTAACCAAGCCAAGCCGCAATAATATGCCACACCCCGCCGAAAAAACCGCACGTAAGAAGTAAAATGGTCTATGTCTTCATTAAAACCGCAATTAGCGATGCACCCCTGTTCAGATGCAAGCAAAACCTTTCGTTGAAAAAGTTTGTCTCTAGCAGGAATCCGGTTGAGGAACAAGCGCCAAGCAAAAATTACTACCTTAAGAGGCACCGCTTTCAGCCATAAAAACCTGTAATTATCATTATACTGATGATGCTCATCAACCTCCATGTCTGTTAAATAATAATAAGCAGAACTAACAGTGTAACAATTAGAATCATGTAATGTCCAAATCCAACAATCTGCACGGACACCCTGAAAAGAGAAATTAGATAGACGACTAATACACTCCCCCAACAACTCCTCCTCCCACGCGAAAAGTCTCCTACGCCACTTCCACGCTTCCCCATTAACCCCCACCCTCTCGCAAACAACTCGGCCACCGTGTCTAATTTGTTCTCCACTAACTCATACAGACGCGAAAAAATAGTACACAATGGTTTCCCCTCCAGCCAAGGGTCGACCCAAAACAAAGTGGACAAACCATTCCCTACACGACGAGTAATATTGTCCAACATCCAACCTGAATCAATCTGACCCACACCATCCCTAACATCTAAAATAGTCTGCCACCACACTGATCCACCACCTCTACGAGAGCAGCAAAGCCGCCCTCCCTCCTCTCCGTAGCGGGCACAAAGGACAGGATACCAAAGGGTGCCACGCTCCTGTAAAATCCGCCACCACCACTTACCCAAAAGAGATAAATTAAACTCCCTCAATCTCCTCACCCCCAATCCGCCTTCCTCCTTACGCGAACAAACAGTCTCCCATTTAATCCAAGTAATTTTCCTAATATCCTCACATCCCCCCCAAAAAAATGCATTAAATAAAGATTCAAGGGTAGAAATTGTACCTGAGGGGGCTTTGAAGAAGGAAAGAAAATAGACCGGAATGGAGGACAAGATATACTTAAGCAATATCAAACGACCACCCATAGACAGATTACGACTTTTCCAATCGGACAACCTTCTTTTAATACGATCGACCAGAGGGTACCAAAAAGCCAATTTTCTCGGATCACCACCAATAGGAAGGCCCAAATAAAGAAACTGGAGTATACCATGTTTACAATGAAGCACTGAGGCCGCCTCATGCAACCAAGAGCCAGCAACGTTAACCCATATAACATGCTTTTATGGAAGTTTACTTTTAGACAAGAAACTAATTCAAACAACATCAAAACTGATTTTAAAGTGTGAATGTTGCCCCAACTCTTATCACACACCAAAAGGGTGTCATCCACAAACTGTAAATGAGAGATGCTCATAGCACCATGCGCCCCTACCATGAAAGGAGTGAACAAACCCTGCTCCACAACGGAATTCATCATCACATGTAACCCTTCGGCGGCAATAAGAAAGAGGAACGGAGACAAAGGGTCGCCCTGACGAAGACCCCTTTCTAAATTGAACTCCTCGGTAGGACTACCATTCACCAAAACAGAAACAGATGGTGTCGAAATACATTCCCACATCCACTTGCACCACAATCTAGGGAAGTTCATTCGTCGTAACACGGTATGTAAATAATTCCAATCCACCGAGTTGAAAGCTTTTTCAAAGTCTACCTTAAATAATAAGAGTTCCTTCTTACGTTTGCGAGCATCGTCCACCAACACATTAGCTATCAAAAGGCCATCAAGAATTTGGCGGTCGGGCACAAAAGCTATCTGCGATGAAGAGATAACGCTACTAATAACATTTCGAAGCCTGTTAGCAAGAACCTTCGACAAAATCTTGTATAAACAATTCACCAAAGAAATGGGTAGAAAATTCGACAGACATTGAGGGCTCTCCACCTTCGGAATCAAGGCTATGAAAGTACTATTAATACCTTTCGACAGTTTACCATGCATGTGAAAGTCATTAAAGAAACGGATCAAATTACCCTTGAGCAGCCCCCAAAAATCCTTAATAAAGCCAAGAGAAATGCCATCAGGGCCCGAACTTTTATAGCTATCGCAACTCCAAACTGCGTGCTTGATCTCATCTTCTGAAAATAACCCCGTCAAAGACCCACCATCCTCGACAAACAAGGTATTAAAAACCATATCCTCCACACTTGGACGCGAAACATTAATCGACTTAAAATGATGTCGAAAATGATTAAAAACAGCACCACAGACATTTGCAACCCCTTCAACTCGGGCACCGTTGACATCTATAAATAAAAGGGCATTCGACCTCCGCCTTGCAGTCATAATACCATGAAAGAATTTAGAATTTGCATCCCCTTCACGGAGCCAGTTAAGCCTTGATTTTTGCCATTGAATGCTTGCATGATATTTTGATAAAGAAAGAACTTCAGACGACAAAAAGTGAACCTCCTCCATTTCATCATGTGCTAAATCTTGCTCCTCCGCTTTAACGTCCAAAACAGATAGGCGCTCTTTTACAGAAAGAATTTTTGTATGAAGATTTTGAGTATGAGTCTGGTGCCACAATTTCAAGCTTCCTTTAATTAATTTTAATTTTTTCTTGAGAACAAAGCCGCCCCACCCATAGACTTGGAAAGATTGCCATTGCTCCGTAACAAAATCCTTATAACCAGGTAATTCAGACCAACATTTCAACATGTGATTCGGTCTTTGTCCCCAGTTAGCTTCATCTACAGACAATAAGATAGGACAATGATCAGAAACAGAGCGAGGGAGAGCCACCTGAAAGCAATTAGGCCACGATACCAGGCTTCTGATAAATGATAAAAGAAAACGATTCAGACGGCTCATAGATAAGCCATCCCCCCTATACCACGTGAAATTTCTCCCGCAAAGAGGCAAATCAACCAACTCTGTACTGTCGATGAAATTATTCAAAGCTGAAAAGTCTTCAGAATTACCGCCAATAACTCTACTCTTCCTTTCGACCTCCGAACGGATGGCATTAAAATCAGCAGCCACACACCAGGCACTCCCAATATCATTAACAATCAAAGCCGCTATTATCTCCCAAAGGTGCGCGCGGCCCCTATAATCACAAGGCGCATACACGTTGGCAATAGCAAAAGCAACACCACTCTTAATGAAACGCCCTTTAATGATCAAAACATTTTCAAGGCTCATAGATACCTAAACATCAACCTCATTAGAATTCCAAAGAGTAAGGATACCCCCTGCTGCCCCTATAGAAAGACGATAAGAAAAACCGTAGGGCTCAGATCCCCACAGCGAGCGGCACACAAAATCGCCAATCACCTATAACTTGGTCTCCTGAATACAAAAAAACAAAAGGATTCTTCTCCCTCACCAACCTCTGAACCTCCCTCCGCTTCTCCCATCCTCCTAAGCCCCTCACATTAAAAGATAAAATCTTCATTTAAAAACCCTTGTTATTATAATAACTTTTCACTTTTTGAGAAAACATAATTCACTTTGATTAATGTAGTTTATGTATGTTAAATTCTTTATCATCTTAAAATTATAATTTTAAGAAATAAAAGGGGATATTATTATAAATCACATGATAATTGTGTTATGTTAAGGATTACGATTTTTTTTTTGTTTTATTTGGTGAAGAGTGAAGACATACAAGTGTATTTTATTAAATGATAAAAAGAAATGATATATAAGCTCAATTGCTGCTGTAAATAGCATTAGAAAAATATTATTAGCTCATAGAAAATAACATAAACTAACAAGATAAATTCATCTAACACAAATTTATAAACTAATTTAACTTTTTCGTTCACACTCTTCAATATACGTAAAGGATACACATAACTCAAAATTGAAGAGAATATTTTCCAAGTACACAACATACTCAAGAATGAAATAGATGTTTTGGAAAAACATTAATTGATGCACAAATGGAAAAAACAAACTCAACATTGTCTTTTGTAATATCAAGCTTTCAAAACTGCTACATCAAGTGCAGCAAAGCCTTCTCAAGTCACATAAGAGCCATACACCACTGTTAAGAAATTGTCTGCATAAATAAAGTCGCAGCACATTGCTAATAAGAATTCCCTAACATGTAAGAAAATAGGATAATCTATTATTCTAAGAATTATGAAAAATTACAATCATCCCTATAAAGACAACATTCGAGAGGGATCGAAAACCATCCATGAACACACGTACTAGGCAGTAGATATCCTCACAGTTTCACATGTCCTAAATGTTTCTATTCGCTCAAAACCCCCCACTGCCAGTAAATTTCAATAATGGATAATTTACATTACACATTCATTGACATAATTTGACGAGCAAGACCAGGATCTTGTTGTAACAGTTCTCTCAAATTGTTTTCCACCTCTGCAATCTGCTTCTCCAAGTATTCTTTTGAGCTCTGTCCAAAGCCATATTATTTAACTATTCAGAAACTCATTTACTATTCAGAAATTTAACTAAAAAGTTAAACTGCTATTTTTGTCTCATTTTTTAAATTATAACTTTCTTCCTTACAACTTTAGAAATTTAAAAACAATGTAGTCATAAAATGATGAAAGAATAGAAGTTTCAATAAAAGTGAAGGAATGACATTTACTTGTAATGCGGTAATTGAAGTTTCACTATCCTTGAACTTGTTCTCCTGTTCGTTCATTAACGTTGCCTTCTTCTCCAATACAAACCTGGCCACAATTTAAGAGTGTATCAGAGTATGTCACTTATATTTTCTAAACAGCCCACAAATGAAGCTTTTGTTCTCTATTTCGTAGCATGTTTAAATAGGCGGCAACCACAACTTACGTTTTTCCTGCAAAAACAAAAATAAACTGATTAATCATATTTCTGAAGAAAAATAGGGCATCCACTAAATACCTATGCAATACAATTCTAAAGACTTGTAGTATTAATCCTAAGATATCTTTTACATACCAATGGATTTGTAGACATTAGTATCGTCAGGAACCTGCTTCAGCTCCTCCATTGTCAAAAAAGCACGCTTCTTGTCTGTTTCTTTGGAACGTATCTGGGTTTGCACCTGCATGCAAGGGGATAGTATAAATTTCAAGAGTCTCAAGCAACGCCTAATAAGCATATAACTTTCAGATGAAAAATACAAATATCTAGGTTTCCTTTATTGGTTTCTATATAACTCTTCTAAATAAATAAAACTACGAATTCTCTTTCAGAAATCAGAACTAAGATATATGTATTCACTGTCACGTTTGTGCAATGCATCCACATCCTAGCACACACAAGTAGTAATACTTAAAAGTTAAACACAACAGGTTTGAAATTCTAGAGTCAGTGATATGAGAGTATTGAGTCACTCTTCTACAACACAACATTTTTTAACTCTAAATTCTTTGAAACCAGAAGAGCACAATTCTAGTATAAGCACAGTACATATAGGCACAATCAACTAAAATATCAAGATAATATTAAAGTCTCTTATTTTACCATTATTTTAATGCATCCTGACCTATTAATTGAAGGCTAAAATATGGTTTTAGTCCCTGCAAATATGCCTCGTTTTGGTTTTAGTTCCTGTAAAAAAAAAAATTGTTTTTGGTCCCTGCAAAATTTTTTGTTTTTGAAAATAGTCCGTCCAGGGACTATTTTCAAAAACAAAATATTTTGCAGGGACCAAAAACTACAAAATTGGTTCAGTTATAATGTGCCACGTATGCAAATCATCACAAAAGTGGGGTCAGGGACTATTTTCAAAAATTCTGCAAGGACCAAAAACAATTTTTTTTATAGGGACTAAAACCAAAACGAGGCATATTTGCAGGGACTAAAACCATATTTTAGCATTAATTGAATGTGTCTACACTGTCATAATTTATGATAGGAAAATGCTTATTGTAACGAGATATGTTGGACCACTACTCTCCCATGAACTCGTAGCATCCCAACCAACTATTCACTTCTGCCCTTCTTTCATTCTTTGGGGATATCGATTACAGGTCGTAAGGGGCGGGATATCTGGTTCAGCAGCAGACCCTAATTACCCTTCTGGTGACCAAGAAGCAGTAGCGGGTAGTGGATTCTGCAGATTTATAGTCAGCGTCCCAACATAAAGATCTCGAAAGCGAGCAGTACCCTTTGGTGTTCTCTACCATGAGTCAAGGGCTAGGAATCCACTGAATAGCTATGTATTGTCAGCAAGAATGATCAAATATCCTACTTTTATACATCTTTCTTTTTTTGTATAAATCTTTCACAACAAATAGCATTGCTCTTTATGAAAAATACTTGAGGCATGACAGGATAACTAGAACCGACCCAAACTCGGCCTTGATAAAAAACTTGAATTGACTAGAAATTCCTTTAGTATCTTTTATTCTTTGATGAAAGTACTTTAACCTTTACTTTTTAGTGTCCAATGCTATCTAGAACCAACACTTCAGATTGAAGGTTTGTATAGTGTCCAGCACGTGATGGTGCCTGGCATCGACACATGTAGTTACATTCAATCACTCATTTTCTCAAATTATTACTGGTGTCAAACGTTGTACTTCGTAATCAATACCAATACATTACACAACATACACATCACTTCTTAAATCTTGCTTACATTGTGACAAAATAGTTCACTTATTCATCTAAATTCAATTAAACATGTAACTAAACAGTAATCACCAACTTAGTCTAATTACTACCACTACCCTCACAAAAACAAAAGGTACCCAAAATAATCCCCAAAACAAAGTTCACTTGTTCATCAAAATTCAAATAAAAAATCAATAATAACCTTCAAAAATAAAAATAACAACAGTAACTGAAAATTAAGAATATTTTTACCGAACCTGCTTTAATTTCCTTGTAGTTTCTATCATACGACCTTGAATTTCAACGAAAGCCTACATTTTTATGCATCAAACAAGAAAGAAAAAAAAATTAGAGCAATAAAAAGGAGATTTCGTAAATCAAAACTTGAAATTGAAATTGTAGAAGAAAAAGGGGATTGAGTTGTTACGGTTTTGATCGATTCGTCTGCCATATCAATCAATTGAACGGAGAATTCTTCGATCAGAAAAGGAATTTCAGATTTGAAAACCCTAATGCGACTGAGAGAATTAAGAAGAACGAGAACAAAAATACTTCACGTATAAACGCACCGTTTTGCAATCTACTTAGCAATTTTTATTTCCTATTTTTATTATTCTTTTTTATTTTATTTTTATAAAGTGATCTTCTTATCCTTTGTTTGTTTGTCAAGTAACCTAATAATTATAAGGCTAAAATATGGTTTTAGTTCCTGCAAATATGCGTCGTTTTGGTTTTAGTCCCTATAAAAAAAATTGTTTTTGGTCCTTGCAAAATTTTTTGTTTTTGAAAATCGTCCCTGACCTCATTTTTGTGATGATTTGCATATGTGGCACATGATGACTGAACCCATTTTGTAATTTTTGATCCTTGCAAAATATTTTGTTTTTTAAAAAGGTCCCTGCAAAATTTTTTGTTTTTGAAAATAGTTCCTAAAATTTTGCAAGGACCAAAAACAAATTTTTTTTTACATGGACTAAAACCATATTTTCGCCTAATTAAAATTGAAGAATAAACTAGACTTTTGACCTGTGCGACGCACGGGTCCTGTCGACCGTAATGAAGACCAGTACGATACATGGATGAATTATTTTTAAAATGCATTTTATTTTCGGAACAAAAGTTTTATTGTTTTGAATTTATATTTAAAATGAATAAAATTTTAGCTATGAATTCAATTAAAAAACAATCACACACTTAAATATTTTGTAATTTATTTTTTTCTCATAAAGTTATAACGCCCTTGTTTTATCCTCGGAGCAAAAGTTCAACCAAGAACAACAACATCATCATGAACTTCAATACATATGCGTCTATGTAAAGAACCTAAAAAGAATTTACCTTAATATACACCTTCAAGGCATTTGGGTCTTTTCAAAACTTAGCTTCCATTTTAGTTCCAATGAATTCCAAAAGAGTTTTTATTCAACTTAAAAAGAGAAAGTATATACTAAAATAATTTTAAATGACCAATTATAACTTATATGGAATAATCACATAGACGATTGCTTTTCTCTATCGAATAATCACATTCCATATGTGGAATTGATCATAAATTTGAAACGGTATCACTGCAATGACAACTGATATAAAACTATGAAATTTTATCATATTATTTTCATTTGTAAGCATTTTTTGCTTTGTCTTTTGATAGACTGTTGGTGCACTATGTTGAGACTCTTTTATACCATTATTAAGCTATAGTAGATATTTATTTTGCTTGAAAGTCCTATGAATTTTTCTCTTGCTTTGATTATTTTTCCACATTAAAATTCATATCATATTTATTTAATGAACTAGATTTTGGTCTTATCAATTATCATGTGACCTCATTTTCCTTATCTATTCTGACAATATTTATGGTTTCTTTCTTTCTTTTTTGTGAATAATTTACGATTACCATTTATTACTCAATCCATATTCATGGTTTGAATATTCTATGTGCAATTTTATTTTTTTTGGGCAAATTTGGTGAAACCATAGAATATTATGGAGTGTAATATATGGTACGGATTATTATAGGTTTTTTTCGAAGGGATGATGAATCAAAAGATGATGCTATCCTATAATTTCATAAGCTTCTACAAAGAGCTCTTTTGACAATTGCAAACATGAAAAATATCCAAATATGATTTTAGATCTGAAAAAATAAAAAAATTAACTCAGTTTTAAATATTTGGGGATTTCTATGGTACACCCGTAAATTACGGTCTACCGGTACTCTCACTTACAATTTTTATAAATTAACTATCATTTTTTATGAAGAAAATAGGTGTTTGTTGACATATATATTTTAGAAAATATTATTTTATATGAAAAAAACATCATTTCATTTTTTATAAAAATAATACTAATTTTTTTACATTTATTGTAAAAAATACTCAAAATTCTCTATTATGAGTAATAAGAATTCAGAAAAATCAAATTTTATTGCGTTGACGTTTTTGGTAAATAAGATTTAGTTATTATAATTACAGGTGATAGAAAATAATTTTTTCCTACAAAAAATAACTCATTTAACTATTAATTTAAGGATTTGGTGTACCAATACACTCAAATTGTTGGGTGTACCATAGAACTTGCCTAAACATTTACCTTTTCTCTTAATTTTTTGCAAAAAGAAAAATCAAAGCACTACCACACTCTAGTACCATGATGAACAATATATATATATATATATGTGTGTGTGTGTGTTTGCCGCTGTTCATATTTTTTATTTTATTTTTAAAGGAAACAAACCCTTATAAGTTGAGTTTTTTTTTTCAACTGACATATTGATTTATGGTTGTGTTAATGTGTTTGTTCCCATCACTAACCAACTACATATATGTCTAATATACTACATAAAATAAGAAATAATTATGGAAATACACTTTTAGACACCATATTTACCGTTGAATGTATTTATAAGGTGAAGAATACTGTTTTTGACCATTTGTTTTAAAAAGTAAATAAAAAAATCTATAGAAGTATTTTTGGAACATAAACATAAGTTTGTGTCATCAACCAATTATGTATGATTTTTTTAATACATTTCGACTTATATATAAAAAAAAAAACATATATCTCATTAGTTACTTTGAGTATGTCATTAACCACTAAAATGAGAGTCATTAACTAATTATTCTAAATAAATATAAAATAATAGAATTACAAGAATTTATGAAATGTAATAGTTTTGTTATAAGACATGACACTTTTACAATAATAACCTTGTTTACTATTGGTGGCTTTCTTATAATATGACTCATAAATAAAAAAATTATTGGCTTTATTAACTAACATTGTTTTATGTTTTACTTATTAAAGCGGACAGTTTTAATTGTGTGCTAAATTATTCTCGATAACTTCTAAGAGCGAATGAATGTAATTATACAATTATTCGTTTTTAGAAATACCAAACAAGCAATTTTGAACTTAACCGCTAACATAGACACATTTACAAAGTATCCCTAGGCATCTTGGATATTCAGGAGGGTCACAACGATATCTGCGACAATCTTGATCAGAATCACATATAGTAACCGCTATGATGATAAATAAAAAATAAATAAAAAATTGTTAGTAACATGCGATGAAACGTTGAGTATCAAATTAAGAGTTTTTTTTTTTTTTTTTTGCAATAATAAACTTACCGTTGGTTACGATGGTGAGCATGTAAAGATAAATAATCATAGCAAAAACAACCTTGATAATATCACCCATATTATTTATTTGTTTGTATGTCAAAATATAAATATTCATGATCACTTTATAGTGTGAAAAACTTCAATCTTCCAATTATAATTATTATTAATTATCTCTTGATGGTCGTAATAGCTCATTATTTTATTAGTTATTCATTATTACTATTTTTATTCATCTTTTACCCTTTCATGATAGACAAGACACGCACCCTGATTATTGTAAGCAATTATACGTGTTGTGATAATTTTGAATATGGAGTATTATGTGAAGTATATGTATTTAATTGTGTGCTCTTGTGAAATTATTGTCAACGTACATTCAAACTCATGAAGGTTAGAGAGCAAAAAAAATGTGGGTTCGAATTATAGTTACAATTTAAAAGTTTTGTCTTTTAAATTAAGTTATGAAAGATCTTGTGTGAAAATATTTCTTAACAGATTTTTTTAAAATATTTATCGAATCATTTAACTATGTTGAAAACTTAGTGTTAGAGTTAAGTCAGAAAGAACATTGTGCATCTAAATAAAATAGATCAAAAGGGAAATAAAATTGCACAATATGTTTATACTAGTTCACAATCCACCTGACTACTACCTCTAGTACCCTCTAAAGAGAGAGTTTGTCTCGATACTTTTCAAGGATTTAACTAGTGCAAATCAGGGATACAAGATCTTTTTTTTTTTTAAGATTTCAGACCTATTTTTATGTAAAAACGATCTTAAATCTCCAAAATACAGGTCTTGTATCCCTGATTTGCACTAGTACTCCATTATAATAACCCAACTACAATTACCAGAGTATGTCCTGCTTGACTTCTATACACTGGATTTTCTACAAGGTATCTAATTCTTATGTTTTTTGCATTAAACAACTTGGCTTCAACTACTTCGTTGAGTTTTTTGTTTTTTTGTTGTAAAGTTGTCAACTTAATCTGAATCGACCCTACCTTCTTAAAGATATTGCCTCAACTGATTAATTAAAGTGTTAAGTGTTTAACGCTTCTCTTATCGACTTTTTAAACTAAGATGGTTTATCACTTTTGGGTCGGTTATATCAAGATTGAGTTTGTATCTTAGTGATACAAAATCAAAAAGACATTAGTTTACTCTCATTTGAGAGGAAATTATAATGGTTCATTTATCAAAGTAAGTTGTGATAAAGACAACTTGAATGATGTACAATATGATCTAAATGCTCTTTAAAAAAGGATATTACAATTGTCTTCAAGATCTATGATCAAAGCTTTTTCATATTGATTTATTATGAACAATCTTTTGCAATCTCATTTTGAAGATGACAATTACCTTAGTAATCTTTACAATCTATTTTTTCTTGAATTTGTTTGTCCTCCAAATATTTTTCACCACTTCTTTTGATCTCTGCTTTTAATTCAACTCGTGTGTATTGTTCAAATTTTTGTTTATTATTCCTCAAGTTTTTTAATATTTCCAAGTCTTAGGGCTAAGCCGCCGTGCTTCCACCGTATCCCTTGTTTTGTTCGGCGATTTGGACTCCAAGATCAATTTGTCTTATCATTCAACCTACTCATTATTCATGTGGCGTTGCTTCATATGTTAATATGGGTTAGATCTCTCCATCGATTGTTTTCCCCTTCACATATAGTATTCTTTGTGCATCTTCTCCATCTTGCCATAGTAATTCCAATTGAATTAGGAATTTAGTACTTTTATATCAAAACGTAGGATACATCCTTTGAATTCAAGAATTTGATCTTTTTGGTAGAACGTGTATTTTTATGATTGCCTTCTCTCCTAGGGTTAGTAGCATCGCCGTTGTTCATCCCTCGTGAGTGTGTTGTTGTGGTTCGGTAGGTCATGCCTTACCTGAACATTTGCTCTGCTTTATGCCATTCCTGTGATAATGTTCCTTATATGAGTCCTTCATCATCAATTTGTTTCTTCTATAAGGCCTGCCAAAGAATATGAGTCTAGTGGCGTGGAATTGTCGGGGTGTAGGTAGCCCGAGTGCAATTCCCGACCTTAAGTACCTAGTTCGGCATTTCAATCTGAACCTTTTATTTTTAAGTGAGACTCTAGCTCACCGAAATAAAATTGATGAACTTCGTTTTCTGCTTGGTTACGATTGTTGTTTTCCTGTAGACCGCACCGGTAGAGGCGGGGGTCTTGCATTATTTTGGCGTAATTCTTTACATTGTCAACTTGTTGATTTTTCGAGTAATCATATTACTGTTGAGATAAATGATATTGTTCTTGGTACTTGGAGACTTACCGGCTATTATGGCTATCCTAATGGAGGTCGTAGAACTGCCGCTTGGAATTTTCTTCGACAACTTTCTCATCAATTTACAGGTCCTTGGTGTATCTTTGGCGATTTTAATGATATCCTTGATGCAAGTGAGAAAAGGGGGCGCACCACTAGACCTCCGTGGCTTATAAACGGGTTTCGTCAAGCTGTTATTGATTCAGGTTTGTCCGATGTTCCAATTGAAGGTTATCCATTTACTTGGTTCAAAAGTCTAGGCACTCCGCGTGCCGTGGAAGAAAGATTAGATCGTGCGCTTGCTAACAATTTGTGGTTTAATATCTTTCTGAATGCTACTGTTGAAACTTTGGTAGCACCTGCTTCTGATCATTATCCCATATATGTAAATGTTGCTCCTACTCCTCGGCCTCATGTCTCTAAACGTCATTTTCGTTACGAAAATGCATGTCATCTTGAACCGGGTTTTAAGGATCTTGTTACTAACTCTTGGCAGGAATATTCTACCCATACTATTATTCCGAAGCTTTCCTCTTGCGCGGAAGACATGTCTGTTTGGAAAAAATCACATTGTCATAAGTTAAAAACTGATATTGAAGATTGTCGTAAACAATTGCAGGAAACTCGGTTAGGATCTGTTGGCGAGGACCAAGTTCGCATGTTCGAGCTAAGGAAAAGAATGCAACGGCTGCTGTCCCAAGATGATGCTTATTGGCGTCAACGCGCAAAAACCCATTGGTATAAGGATGGCGACCGTAATACCAAGTTTTTTCACGCTTCGGCTACGGCTCGAAAGAAGGTAAATCGTATAACTTCTCTTGATGATGATGCGGGTAATAAAATTACTAATGAGCAGGATATGCAAGAAGTGGCAAGACAATATTTTGTAAATATTTTTCAACAACATAATAGTGATTCTTCTTCCGTTATTGATGTTATTAATCCGTCTGTTTCTGATAATGACAATGAAATGCTCACGACCCCTTTCTCTAAGGCAGAGTTTAAGGATGCTATTTTCTCTATGCATCCAGATAAGTGTTCAGGCCCAGATGGCTTCAATCCGGGTTTTTACCAGCACTTTTGGAATTTATGTAGTGATGATATTTTTAAAGAATGCTGTGGTTGGTTAGATACGGGACAATTTCCCCCTGATTTGAATATTACTAACATTGCCCTTATCCCAAAAGGTTCTAAGCAGGTTAGCATGAAGGACTAGCGCCCTATAGCACTTTGTAATGTGTTGTACAAAATCATTTCGAAAGTGTTAGCAAATCGGTTGAAGAAAGTGCTGCCTAAATGCATTTCCGACAATCAATCCGCCTTCGTCCCAGAACGCTCGATTTTAGATAATGCTATGGTAGCAATTGAGGTTTTACATTTTATGAAAGCCAAGACGCGAGGGGAAGACAGGTATGTTTCTCTAAAACTTGATATTAGCAAAGCCTATGATCGTATGGACTGGAATTATTTGAGGGCTGTTTTGAATAAGATGGGTTTTCATAACCGTTGGATTCATTGGATGTGTATGTGATTCGAATCAGTGGATTATTCTGTGCTTGTAAATGGTACATAGGTCGATCCTATTATTCCAGGGCGGGGTCTTCGTCAAGGGGATCCTTTCTCTCCGTACTTGTTTATTATTTGTGCAGAAGGTTTATCTTCGCTTATCAGAGATGCCGAGACAAGAGGTGTCCTCACTGGTACAAAGGTTTGTCGTCAAGCACCGTCAGTTTTTCATCTTTTATTCGCTGATGATTGTTTTCTCTTTTTCAAAGCTAACGAGGATCAAACACATGTTATGAAGCATATTCTATCCACTTATGAATTAGCTTCTGGTCAAGCGATTAGTTTACCAAAGTCTGAAATATATTGCAGTCGTAATGTTCCTGATGACCTCAAAGCTAACATTACAGATATTCTAGGCGTCCAACTTGTGTTGGGCACAGGTAAATATTTGGGCTTACCTTCTATGATAGGTCGAGATCGAAATGCTACTTTTGCTTACATCAAGGATCGTGTTTGGCAGAAAATCAATTCCTGGAGTGGTAAGTGTCTCTCTAAAGCAGGTCGAGAGGTCATGATAAAATCTGTTTTGCAGGCTATTCCTTCTTATGTGATGAGTATCTTTCAGCTTCCCACTACCTTACTAGACTCCATTGAAAAGATGATGAACTCCTTCTGGTGGGGCAACGGTAAAACAACACAAAGAGGGATTCATTGGATGAATTGGGAGAAGCTTTCAGCACCAAAGATTCACGGAGGTATGGGTTTCAAGGACCTATCTGCTTTTAATTTGGCTATGTTAGGTAAACAGGGATGGAAATTTATTACAGAACCAGATTCTCTGGTGTCTCGAATTTTTAAAGCTCATTACTTCCCCTCTGGCTCCTATCTCACGGCCACTGTTGGGCACAACCCCAGCTATGTTTGGCGCAGCATCCTGCGTGCTAGATTTATTGTGCGTGGGGGCGCTAGATGGAGTGTAGGCTCAGGCGCGACTATTCCTATTCTTAATGAACCATGGCTGCCAAATGGGGAGTTTATTAGTAGTGATATTCCAGGTGCTCACTTTGTTCATAATTTTACTGTTAACAGCTTGATGAATTTATATGATAAAACCTGGAATGAACAGGTGGTTAGACAAGTTTTTAGTGATGATATAGCCCACAAAATACTACATACGCCATTGATTTCTCAGGTTGACGAGGATAGAATTATATGGAAAGCGGAAAGGCACGGACGTTACTCTGTTCGTAGTGCTTACAAGTTATGTGTATCAGAACTGATTGATTTATCTTATAACTGGCGACCAGGGTATTGGTTTGGTATTTGGAATCTAAAAGTCCCACCGAAAGTCAAGAATTTAATTTGGCGAATGTGTCGGGGTTGTTTACCGACTCGTGTCCGTTTGTTGGATAAAGGTGTTAATTGCCCAACTAATTGCGCTAGTTGTGCCTCCAATCATGAAGATCTTATGCATGTTTTCTTTGCTTGTCCTTTTGCTATACAGGTTTGGAATAGAACAGGTCTTTGGGGTTCGGTGCAACACGCCCTTTCTACCACTGCCTCAGCTTCAGAAGCTATATTTTCTCTGTTAGAGACTTTGTCGGTTGAATTAAAACAACGTATGTCATCTGTATTATGGAGTATATGGAAGCACCGTAATCTCAGAGTGTGGGATGATGTAACAGAAACAAGTGCCGCGGTTGTCGAGCGTGCTAGAAACATGCTTGCAGACTGGCAACTGGCTAATGCTCCGGATGTTCTTGTATCTAGATCGAATCATCAACCAACAACGACCTCCACCTCTCAACAACACCGAATCACGTGGCAGCCTCCTGTGGCCGGAAGATACAAATGTAACATCGATGCGGCCTTCTCTTCTCACATCAACCGTACAGGTATTGGTATTTGTGTTCGCGATGCAGAAGGTACGTTTGTTCTGGCTAAGACTATGACATACCCTTGTACTGTTCCGGTGGAAGTGGGTGAAGCTTTAGGGTTGCACTCTGCTTTGCAATGGTTGAGTGATATGCAGTTTGACAATGTGGATTTCGAAACAGACTCTAAGTTGACAGCTGAAGCCTTCCTTTCTACTAGAAACGACTTGTTCGAATTTGGATGCATTATTTCCTCCTGTCGTTCTTTGTTCAGTACTTTCTTTTCTAACTCTAGGGTGGAGTTTGTTAGGCGACAAGCCAACGTGGTTGCTCATGCTCTTGCAAGGGAGGCCACGTCTTTAGCTAGTCCCGCCGTTTATTTTAATATACCCAATTGTATTGAAACTCTTATTATAAATGAAATGCTATAAGCATGTTTTCCTTCAAAAAAAAAAAAAAAGAATTCTCTCTTGCAAAATTTTATAAATTGTTAACAAGATGAATTAAATATATTTATGTTTTCGACACTTAAAATTTTATATTCAACTAATATTTTATTAAAAAATTATAATTTGTTTCTGATAGATTCTTATAATATTCTAAATATTTCTGGAAGAAAAAAAACTCATTCAAAAATACGAAGATAGACATGACCTGACTTAAAAAAATCGGTGATGGAAAGTACTTGGAGGACCAAAATTCAAAGAATTTTTTTAGAGGAAATAAAAGAGAATTTCGAAAAATTTATAGGGATCAAAAACTTATTTAAGCTTAATTTTATATTTCAAACTATGCTGGTTTCTGACCTCTAATTCATTCTCACCCATTTACCCTTCTCCATTTTAGTGTTTCCTTTTTCACTTTGGCTCTTTCTCTGGTTCTCAATTTTTTTTAGTTCTTGATTTTATTTTTATTTTTTTTAAATTTTGGAATGAAAAAAAATGGAAAATAGCAACTTTACCTTTTTCTCCTTGGTAAGATAAACAACACAGAGCTTCACGTTTGTAGAACTACTAAGGTAAGATAGGGTATGCTGATGTACTGATGAGATTCTTAGATTAAGGAGAGCATTTAGATGATACTTTATGAATTCTTCTTCTAATTTTTTTTTCAATTACCTTTGAGAGAGTAAGACCACACACTACTATAGGGTCGTCATACTACGATTGACGACCCTATGACCATATATCATCTTAACCCACATGTGAACCCGGTGCAACTCAACAGCTGGAGGGGCGTAATCACCCTACGAACTCATCACCTAAATGGGTACCATTTAATCAATCCCTGAATAACTGGATGTCACTTTAATCCAACATATAAATATAGGGATTGAAAGAATTCTAACCGCCGCTAACATTATGCAATCAAAATTAGGTTAATACTTCACTACCGCATTGGCCAATCAGACTTAACTTGCAAAAACTCCCCACATTTACCGTTTTATTTATTTTTTTGTTTTTTGTTTTATATAAGTAATGCTAGTTGTCTAGTTGGAACGACAATCCCTGCATAGTCAACACTCACTTATCACTTTATTACTTGGTAATGAAATATTACATTGTGCGAAGTTTTCTATCACTTACCAATCAATTTTAAGAAAATACAATGATCATTGGTTATGTAACATAAGAAATCAATCTCAATAAAGTTATTGATTATGAAATCAACTAAATATATTTAGTTGCCAACATAAATACTCACTTGTTGATATTAGACATGGCAACAAAATCCGTGCCCATGGGTGCCCGCCCAAACCAACCCTAATTTGACGGGTTTTTTCCGATTTGACTGAGTTTGGGTTTTCCTCAATTATAAAATATGGGTATGGGACGGGTAAAGGTGATATATGTATCCACCCCGAACCCACCCAAACCTACCCGAATGTAGAAAAGTCATATTTTTGTTTTTGTTGATGATATAAGAACTTTCAATGATGGTTAAAGGGAGAAAGTCTTGGTTGGGCACAAACCTAACACCTCAATTTTGGGCACACACACAAAAGCAAGAAAAAGTTAATAGAAAATAAAATTATAATATATCAATTGATTTGACTAAATACTTTTTATTTAATTTTGTTAGTTTTATGTGAGTATGTGCCCAACATTGAGGTGTTGAGTATATGCCCAAACAAGACTTTCTCGGTTAAAGGAGCAACCAAATTATTCGACAAGGAAATGTTAAAATGAGCGTAAATTGTTGGATAATACATTACAACATTACCATTGAAACTTAAAAAAAAACACATTTTTTACGAAAAAAAATACTATTTTTTTAATTATTAAAAAAGTAAAAAAATACTTTTTTAGTTAAAAAAATAAAAAAATATTTTTTTTATTTTTTAATTAAAAAAATAGTTTTAGTTAAAAAATAAAAAATAATTTTTTTTAAATTTTTTAATTAAAAAAATATAAAAAATTACACATGTGGCGCCACGTCAACATTGACTTGGTCAAAATTGGCCTAAGGGGCCAAAAGTGCAAAGGGGGCAAAACATAAGGGACCAAAATCGAATTATTTTAGTTAGGAGGCTAAAATCGCAACAACTGTAATTATAGGGGGCCAAAACTGATATTAAGCCTAAAGTTAAATAGGTTTTTGGTCTTTATAAATATTATATCAAATTATGTCGTTGGTCATCATAAAAATGTTGCATATTTACGTTTCTATAAAACATTTAAGCATTAAGTTTTAGAATATGTTAAACTTAAATTTATTTAATTATCTTTTAACTTTAAATTTTTCAATGAATTTTTCCATGCATGATAGAACCTTATTAAAAATTCTTTTCCAAAAATTTAATATGAATTGAATTAAATATAAATTTTTTAATTTAAAAATTTCAAGATAAAAATAACGAATATCGGAATTTAGAAATAACATTTTTAGCTCATATTTCACAAAAAGAATTTTCCATAATGTTTTAAACATTTATGAAAAAATCATTCAAAAATTTAAAGATAATTAAACAAATTTAAATTTAGTAAAGATTAAAACTTAATGCTTAAATTTTTTGTAGGATCCAACATTCTACATTTTTTATGAGGATTGAAATTATTTTTTATATACTTGTAAGGATCCATAACTTATTTAATCAATTACACTAAATATAATTTTTTTGAAGAAACTAAACCAACTAATTCAATTAAATTGACATTAGAGATAATTGAATAAAAAATCTTGAGTAAGAATACCTTAAAATATTAATTAATATTAATAATATTTTCTCCTCTAAATATGAATATATTTTCTTTGTTAAATTTGAGCTTTGAGTGGTTTGAGATACGCCTGATCCAGTTGTGTGAAGTGTGTGAAACATGAAAGTAGGGGCCATTGGCCAACTTTCATTCATCTTCAGCCGTAGTTTTGTCATAGGGTTATAGGTCTTAGGGGCTAAAGGCTATCCCTATTCATTTCCAATAAGGCAAATCTAAGAGGCTATAATAGGGTTAGGTTAGGTTAGAATGTCATCATTACCTACGTATAGAGTCTAGTAAACTCTACGGTATAGGATCTAATCTAGATTAGAGTATGGTCCCCCATTTGCTCTACTTCAGTATGCAGAAATTATTTGATGATGTGCTTGCCAAACTCGATAAAAGAACTACCCAATCTTTGATTTTTTAGATATCTTAGATGTGTTTTTTAAATGTAAAAAATAATAATTTTAATTCAACACACTTCTATTTGAATGTATCAAGTGTAATTTTGTTTGCAATTTACTTTTAATCGAAATCAATATTATATAATTAATTTTTTTAAATTTAATTATTGACAAAACATAATTAAAATGAGTTGCAGATAAAAGTGAGTTGTATAAGATACTATAAATGATACTTCCTCCATCGATATATATACATACGCTATTTAGAATACAAATGTGTATAATTTAAGATGTTATTCAATTTATTTTGATGAATATTTTTTTAAACATCAATTTTTTTTTTTTTATAATTTTTACTAATAGATAATTAAATATCTCAAACATCAAAATTGTTTATTTACATATGTAAAACAATAGTTAACTAAATCCACGCTTTCGCGCAATCAAGAATGTTAGTGGTTGGTAGATCGAAACTGTATGATTTAAATTTGAAGTTCAAAATTATAGTGTTTTAAAAAAAAATATTTAAAGCATTTGATCTTAATTTAACGATCGTGGATGTTTTTAACTACATATACAAAGAGCAAATTATATGGACAATAAAAAATTGACAACCTTTTCGACACCATATCTTTTCATAAAGAAATTCTAGGTTGGTATGCATTCCAAAACAATTAGAAAATATTAAAAAGTATAACTTATACTCTTAACCGTATTGAAATATGGTAGTCGACAATCTTTGATGTTCATTTATCATTCCTCGTATTCGAAATAGGTTGTGGGTTAATAATTTGTCATTTGTATACACAATACTAATGCACTACTTTTCCGTATGTACACATTTGTATATTTAATAGTCAGGATCGTTCCTACGAATTTGGAGATTCGGTTCTGCAAGTGAAAATAGGCCCGTAATAAAATAAAAATGTATTTTTTTTTTTTAAAGAACAATGTTCAATTTAAATTTTTTAAAAGACAAATATAAGGTGTCGTATATACGGTACACCCAAATGTGAAAAATCACTACCGTATACATGAGTAACCTCAAACCACCATCTCAAAAAAACACCCACGTAACACTAAAAGCAAGATAACCCAATTTAAATAGGCCTATTTTTTTTAGACCCATACTTTGAAGAGATCAAACTCCATTGAACTCCTTACACACCCCAAGATCCGACCGTGATAATAGCCCGTATGTATACATTTGTATACTAAATTGCAGTAGCTTATACATTTGTATACATTTTCCTTATTCAGTTTCAGACTAAAACAAACATACGACGATGGTGAATCTTCTTCCACAGTTCAAAGACAAAACCAAAACGTGCAAGAAACTGTCAAACATTAATTCCACTATCAGACTCCACTTATTTTGTTAAGAAGTAGTATTTATAAGTAGAATAACTTTTTGAGAAAATTTCAGGGATTTTAAATACATTAATAAAATTAAATAAGGTTTTTTTTTTTCTTTCTAAAACTGTTTTTCTTGACAAAAGTTACTCCGCATTAGAATAATCATGGATCCTCTCCGATCATTGAAGGGTCTGTAGAACGTTAGCCACTTAATTGATTGTATTAAATCGAGTCAAAATCATAAGAAATAGTTGAATGATAGAGATTTACATTGCTTCCACTAAAAATCCACAAGAGAGAATCCCAATCCGTGTTAGATTATCCTCCTTGATGAATTCAGCATAACATTATTTAAAACAACCTATTCAATATTTACTCCAAAACACATGTTGAGACCTAAGATATTTTTTTTTACAAGTCCATAATAGTTTTATACTAAGATTATTATTATTATTTTTTTAAAACAAATGCTGACATGTGTTATAAAGATACACATTAAAGAACCACGTATCATCACCTTGTTATCAAATTCTTAAAAATATGATCATTCCCTTTTTCAATTTAAAATTTCTACTTTTGAATTCTTATCACGTGTGTTAATTTTTTTTTTTTTTTTAAATCAAATATACAAAATCATTAATTAAATTCACCTTTTTCATTGAAGGAAGTGACCAAAATACCCATATTTTAAAACAATCGGTAGTATTGATAAGAGGTATATTTGGAAAAAAATAATAAATGTATCTAAAAATTTGTAGATGATCTTATATTTAAGGACAAACATTTTTTTATAAATAGTTTTTTAATTAGGAACGAATGAAGTATACAACTGTTTCAAAATTACTTTTCATATTTGAAAACAAAATAATAGCATTAGAAATGAACGTATTTAAAAAAAAAATGCATTTAAAAATTTGTATATTCAAAAACAAACAATTTTTTTATAAATAACCTTATAATTAAAAAACAGATAAAGTATATTATGCCTGGTATATTATTCCTTAACATAATAGTTTACTATCTCCGTTCCTTTTTTAATTGTCACTTTTTGAAATTTTACACAAACCAAGACAATTAATAAATGTTACTATTTTTGATACAATTGTTTTTACTTTTACTATAATGACCTTATTAATTTAATATTTCATTTTATATGCTTCTCTCTCCGCAATAAATATCTAAGGGTAATATTAGTAAAACAACATTTAATATTACATTGAAGTATTGAACTTTGAAAATGACAGTTAAATAAGAACAAAATTTTTCTCTAAAAGTGACAATTAAAAAGGAGAAAGTATAAAGTAATTAACTGTGTCACTTAATATTACATGAAAGAGTAATATTCATACAAATATTTGTGTCTACAATTACCACAACTTTAATTTTTTTAGGGAAAATAACACAACTTTATTAAAATCACAAAAGCAAATCCCAATAATAAATATTCCCTCCGTCCCTTACTATTTGATTCATTTGAAATTTTTTTAATTTTGACCTAACTAATTTTGACCGTATTTTTCAACTAATATACAAAGATAAATAACATCATATAAGATGTCGTTAGATTCGTCTCGATGAGTATTTTCAAAATATCAAATTTTTATAATTTTTTCTAATATATTATTCAAGATATTTAAGCTCAAAGTTATGCATTGACATGCATAATAAGATCAATTGTGTCAAGTATTAAAGGACGGAAAGGGACGGAGGGAGTAGCTCTTCTTTGAAAAACCAAAGAAAGAATATGTAAGTGGAGATTGAGTGTCAGAATTCAAACCTGTAGCAGTCAGTGGTGCCTTCCTTCCTGTTCCAAAATCTCCCTATTCTCAATGCTACTCCCCTAAACAAAACAATCCATAACCAAATCAAAATCACATTTTTCATCATATAAAAATTCTTAATCTCATCCTCTCTTTTCATTACATTCTCCCAATAAATAACTAAAACCAAAACCAAAATCTCAAACCTTGTTGCAAAAATGAACATGTTAGGCCTAAGAGACTTAGTTCTCATAGCTCAAACTCCTTCATCACTTCACAACCAACAAAACCAAACCATTTCATCAGATCACAATCCAAATCTTCCCTTACCTTCATCATCAGCCTTAAGTGTTGGTCTTGGAATTTTCCCACTCCTTACCACAACTCACCCTCATCATCAAAACCCTAACAATAACAATAACAATGATAATATTCATCAAGACTCAAATTTTTGGAACCTCAAGATGTGTCAACCACAACAAGTAATGATGATGAATTCATCAAGAAAAAGAGTTGAAGAAGAAGATGATGATGTAAGAAACAAAAACTTGATGATGGGGTGTGAGGAAAATGGTGAGTTTAGGGTTTGTCAAGATTGTGGAAATAGAGCTAAGAAAGATTGTAGCTATAAAAGATGTAGGACTTGTTGTAAAGGTCGTGGATTTGATTGTAGTACTCACGTGAAGAGCACGTGGATACCGGCTTCGATGCGGCGTGACCGGAGTATGGTGGTGGCTGAAGGTGGTGACAGTGATGGTGGTGCTTCTTCTGGTACTAAGAGGCAGAAAATTTTGATGACTTCATCACAGAATAATGTTGCCGCTAACTCTCATAGTTCTAGTTCTAATGCTGCCACTAGAACAAGAAGTTTAAGCTTAGATATAACTAGCTCTTGTCACCAAGGTACTTTCACTTTTTGTTCCATGATTAAATAAACATATTAATTGAATGCTATGAATCACAGACAATTCTTGGATTAGGTGTGTTCCGGTGTCGGACATGCGTCGGTGTCTGACACCGACACCAAATCTATGATTACGCTGAATTATGTAATTTTCTCAAATTATTATTTTTGTTGGCGTGTCGGTCTCCATATCGTGTTCGGTGTCCGTGTCTGATTCCATGCTTCATAAATTGAATGTTTACAATTTTTTTTTTTTTTTTTTATGGTTGAGACTAAATTTATTGATATTCTTTAACTTAATGGACTAATTTGTTATTTCAAAAATTTAAGGGATTAAATTTATGATTTTTACAGTACAATTTAAGAACTAAAATACCTATTTACCCACTTTTTTAATGACTTATTGTTACTTTATAAACTAGACTGTAGTATTTAAATGCAAATTGTCTATACCCAAAGTTTGGTTAATAGAAAAATGCCCCAGTGGCACGATAGTCAGAGAGGTAGACACAATTGGTTGAACTCTGATTAAACATCGTGTGTTCTCATGTTTGTTTCTGAATTGCAGATCCTGGTTTCAAGCAGACTTTGCCGCGCTATGTTCGCGCGCCTGCTGTTTTCAAGTGCCATAGAGTTTCTGCTATTGGCAATGGTGAAGATGAACTTGCTTACTTGGCCACTGTGAATATTAGTGGCCATGTATTTAAAGGGTTTCTCTATGATCAAGGAGTTGATGACAAAAATGAAACAATGCCTTGTGTTTCAGAATTGCAACTTGGAAGTAATGGAAGTGGAAAGAGTAATAGAGAATGTTCTTCTTCTGCTATTGAGGTTCCAACTAGTGCTTACCCTGCTTCTGCTTGTTGAGATTGTTTTATGGTAACATTCTGATGTATTGTCATAATGATAAGTTGGTTTTAGAAAATAAAATTGTATTTTTATAGAATTTTTTGTGTTGATTATTGGCTCTACTTGGATTTTGCTTATTTGGTTTGGAGACTGCTACCTTTGTATTAGAAATTAAGTTTCAGAACCAAATTGATACCTTTGTATTAGAATATTTTAAAAATGTACCTGACTCGTTCCAATTTTACTCATGTTAGCCCTTCAAAGAATATTTGTTCTAAAGACAATTAATAAAGTTTTTTTTCTTCTTCTGATGACAGGTAGTTCTTTCTCTGGCTATGCATGGAAATCCGATAGTACTTGTGTTATTATGTAAATTCTCTACTATAATAAATTGAAGTTCAATTTCTTCAATGTTGCATCAGATTAAGAACTTTTTTTTGAAAGATGCATCAGATTAAGAACTTAGATATCGATGTTACGGGATTTTATATTTAATGTTAAATTGTGAAGTTTGATTTCGTCTCATTATATATTTTTTGGCTTTAGACGGAATTGGATTCAAACATAATGAATACTTATATAAATTAGTTATCAAATGTTTGGAAACATTTTTTAAACATTCTAAAATAAGTCAAATATTTCGATTTCAACGTGAATACACACATTTTTTGTAAATATCCCATAAATTATTGTTAGCAAAACAAGCTTGAGTTTGTACTTGCACAATTACTTGCAAAGATTTGTAATTTTAGATGTGAGAATGAACATATAATTTTCGACAAGCAATCTAAGGCATTAGTTCATGAAGATTTTAAAGTCGAGATTGAAGAAATCTTTTGAATGCAAAAAACTAACGACATCCTATGCCCAAATTTAATGCACCTCTATGTGTGAAAATTAGCATTTCTTTTTCCCATTCTACACAATTCTAAAAATCCGTTAGTTTTTATGTTTTCTTTTGGAACGGGAAGTGTTCTTCTCGAAAGTTAAAGACGTCTCACATATTATCCTTACATGAGAAATGTTAACGAGTGCCCCTGATGCACTCTTTAAGCAACTTTAATAGTAAATTTTATAAAAATATGCACAATACCGTTCATCCAACTTCATCTTACTTCACCTCTAATTGTTTGACGACCTCTTATATTGGACAAAAGATACAAAGCTTCAAAACTCTTTTCAGAACTTGAAGCCTCCAAATAATGTTCAATGTATCATCATGTCAACTTAACAACGTAAATGCACTTGCAGCTGTAAATGTATCAACTCTATAACTAGGCCACAAATTCAAATCATCTCCCAACTCATGATGAGGTGGCATAATATAGAGTGAATATTCTTTTTGATATCCCTTGGTAAACAATCCAAAAACTGCCAATCTCAATCACCGGTAATATATATTAACTACTACTGTCAAATGCACCAGATTCGCAGGAATTTCTTCGACAAAATTTTCAATTTTTAACAAATCAAATGCATCCTTAGAGAAATTCAACCCGACTTTGACTAACGTCTTTCAAAGATCGGAACCCTGAGCTATTTTAAAATATATTTTTGGGTTACCTAGGTATCAAGTTTCCATCGTTGTTTAATACTCTGTCTGTCTCAAATTATATAACGTTGGACATTTCATGCCTATTAAGAAATATAATTAATTTTATATGGAAAAGAGATAAAATGAGTTATTTTACAAAATTGTCTTTAAAAAATGGTATGAGAAATATAAATTTATGAAATGAAAGAAGATATAGTAATTGAAGGGTATAATAAAAGAAGTAAGATTAATGTTTCTTTGGTATTGTAAAACGATCTAGAATTTTAGATGAATTTTTTTCCCAAAATAACTTATAATTTGAAACGGAGGGAGTAATGATTAATTTTCGTCAGAAAATCTCACACATAAGATAGATTCTTCACCCCGAACTCAATTTTCTTGATTTACAAAAGAGATCGAACCTTAAACACTTTGCTTGAGATGCTCTCAAGACTTTTACCACTCTGACATATTAATTTATTATTGATAAAAATCACAAGAAAATAGGACATTACATCTAAAACTCAAAATCTTAAGACCAAAAAGTTAAAATAATGAAAACATGATTGACATTTTCAAAATTCTGAAAAATGTTGTATCTATTTTTGTAAAAGAAAATTATAAGGGACATATTGGTTCTAAACCTTTCTTAAAACAAATGTAGAGATCATACTTTCAAGATCTTATCTCAAAATCATGGGTGTGTCCCTACTATCTCATTTAAAATTCATTAATGGCTCATGGTCCTTTTATCGACCACCTCTCAAATTATTAGTTTCAATTATTAGTGGGATAACAAGTCTAGAAAATCATTGGTGGTCTATCTTTGGTGATTTTTGTTCCTACAATGCAAGGTTCATGCTTAAGCATAGCGAAACATGTTGTGCTTGATGAATACGCCTAGCGACGGTTTCAGAAATTTCAATGGATAAGAGCGGAATCTTCAAATCTTGCATATATTATGTATTGTTCTTACCAATTAAGATAAACTCACAAAGATAGAGCAGAATCATTTCCTAAAAATAAATATTTACATAGAAAATTTATTCTCTTTTTCTAAGAGGTATATAACAAATTTATCAACAGATAAGTGATAAAACAATTATATAATTATAACTAAACAAAAAATTGGAGACTACAAAAACTTACTATTTTATACAAATATAAAATAGTTTTGAGGTCAAATATATCAGTAATTGTGCTCTCAAATGAGGTGTTAGTTAGCCAACAATTTTGTTTTGAGGTCAAATGGTGGAAACAAAATTTTCAATAGAAGTTTGTCAAACATGATTTTAGATCAAATTGACTAAAACTGTTTGAAGTAAGTTATTTATGATTTAATATTTTACTTAAAGCAAGTTTAGCTAAAACTTTAGTATAATTTTTTCCCCCTATTTTAACACAATTTTTTACCACTTCATGTCAAACCTTGACTTAAAAGATTAAGTTTTTGATTCAAAGTGAGAAATTGAGACTATCTTTACGGTGAATTCAAACATGCATTTAAAATCTTATACCATGAGAATGTGGTAAGGACGAGTAATACTTTTTGAAAATAATAAAAAAATACCAATAATCTCAACCTCATGTACAAAAATGTATAATTTCCAATGTTTTTTTTTTTTTACCCTTTTGATGATTTCATGTACAATTGGAAAAGGCTTTAGTAACTCTCAAAATCTACACTACAACATACATTAGCTGTGACTAAAATTAAATGAAAAACTGACAAACTATAGGGAGGGAAAATGAACAAACTTCAGAAATGTGTAACATATCAATCACAAAATACCCTCCAACTAATGTGCATTGGTCAGATTTCAAAAACTAAAGCCCTCAAGAAGTGTCTTCAACAAAAACTCTGTAGATGAAATCGCGAAACCGTTTCGAGTATAGTCTTGGATCAACGGCAGAGATTGTAGTTGCATCGTATTGAAATGCTTTGTAAGCATGCTCAAGCTTTTTACTAATATCATAGTCTTGTAATATATCTATTATACCAAAAAAGATTATGATTTCGTATATCTCGCCTGTTGGTTCTCCAACCAACTGTGGTGTGTCGCAACTTTTTCGTGTAGTCATTTCAGCTCGCGCTGGCATGTTTATACCTAATTGAATCCACCTGAAATATTGAAACAAAATGCAAATACTTTCAGAAAATGCAACCATTTAGTTACAACTTAGCTATCAAAACTATATAGTTATTGAAAATTTTGCTATTATGTGTGTGAAAGACTATACCGGCTAGGATCTACTACGATACGGTCCACATCGACTCCAGAAAGACGAGGAGCCCCATCGTCGAAGTTACCTGCAATATATGTAATGGATTCAGAAAATATTCAAGTAAAAAATAAAAACCTAAGAAAACCCATCTAAGATAAGACATAACCTGTTGGAGTTTGAGCGCCAGAACTGCGAGAAGGTGTACCAGCTTCACTACATGATGATACTCCTCGAAAATGAAGACCAACCAACATACTGTAATCCATAATTCTTTCTTGTTCAAGAAATTCACAGTCCTTATCCACTTGCCTGTATGAAAAAATGTTACAAAATGTAACCATGTTTTATTCACATAGCACAAGCAAAAATTTAAATTGTGCTCAATTTAACAAAAACTAGCATAGTTCAATATCCTACTTGGTACATGAAAATGGATTTGATGCAGTTGAAAATTCCTGCAGTCATTGCATCTCGACCGTTGGATATAGATCAGACAGTTCATATTACGAGTTTGTAAATGAACTATCTGATCTTCATCCAATGACTAAGATAGTGACTGCACACAATTTGGATTTCTGTACACATGTTGAGTGAGACAAGAAGTGATTAATAAGTACCTGCAGAATTCTTGAAACCAAGACTTTCGCAACCGAAATATATAATTTAGGTCGAGGTCTTTAAGTGTTGTTGTAGGCTCTATTTCTTCCTCAGATTTATCCGTTGTACGACCAAACGTTGAACCTTTCAAGTCAAAGCGCCTATGAATTGCGTATTGTGAACAAAATAGATTTCCCATGATGACAAACCGAACCTGAAATTTATCGAGTGTAGTCAATTATTATTATAAGTGCTTCTGTCAAAGTAGAAGTTTATACAAAAACACAACATTACCTTCTTCTGTGAAGCTCCTGGTAGTTTAACACAATGTAGGCCAAAGAACTTGGTGACTAGAGTGTTCTCGAATGCACGAACGTGTTTGTAGTAACCAGGAAGCATTCTCAAGAAAACCTGCAATCATTTTAAACAGTTCCAACTGAAATATAATTCAGTAGTACATAAATAAAATGATATCTATAATGAAGCTACAGCTGAAAACTATCATGTCAAAGAAGCCTTGTAAACTTGAAAAATAGTTGAAACTAATTCAAAAACATATAATGTGACAAGTATACAATACATGCCTAAAATATATAGTGTTGTTCTTTAGTAATGTATAGTATTATTCCATCAAGTTTCAAAAACTCGGAACAAGAGGAGCATTACAAAACCTTAAGGCTTAATGGCTTATCTTATATCTGGCCAACTAAGAGGGAACTACTCACTTTTACTTCTGATTTCTTCATGGTCTTTATCATGTATCGGTCATCGTTCGTCAAATAAAAAAAGCTTCCACTTTTTCCAGGGGAGGAGAGCTCTCGAAGGGCGTCATTCCCACATAATGATATCATGTAATCAGCTGGATCTACTTTGAACAATTTTCTTAGAGCCCTACAAATAGAAACCAAATGAACCATTAGGATTGGTGAATTCGGAGAAGCAGATAAGTTCTATTGTCAGAATCGTTGTATATAAAGAGATGATCTTATTAATGTTATCGCAACCATATTCTAGAGAAAACAGAAAAACCATTCCTAAAAGCAGTGTTGTCAATTGCAGATCATAGAACAAACTTTGCGGTCTATATTCTCTATTTGATAACATTTTTTACTAAATAGTGCATCACGGAACAAAAGTGTTTTGTTCCAATTCTGCTACACTGTAGCACTATAGCCGCTATTTAGCAACACTGCCTAAAAGCATATATTATCAACCTCTTTGTGACTTAAAAGAGAGGTTACAACTTCATAAGAGTATACTCAACAAGTGCAGGTTCTGATACAAAACACAACACACCTAATTGACAATAACAATTTTGCATCGAAAGATTACCTGAACACTACTGGACAGTAGTCTTTCCATCTAAACTCGCAAGACGGGTGAGGTGGTGTGTGCTTGGATCCTTCTGGTGGAAATTTAGTCCATACTTTTTCTTTTGGATCAAATGCAGAAGACTTCAAATCAAGAGATGTACTTGGAGCAGGTCTTCCAACAGCATGTCTGTGCTATGGCACAACAAATTAATAAAGGTGCAATTAAAATTAGAATCAAGGAAAGGAAAATTATTTTTTCTTGAGTGCCTTATTCATCATTGCACCAATAGCATGGTAAAATAAGCCAAGTCAAAATCATTTTTCGGCACCGCAAAACCAAGCAAGCTATCAATATATCACTTAGAATGATAGGGAAAAACAAAAAAAGAAAGCTAAATCTATGTTCGAACCTCCGAGAATCTCGTTTGAGTAAGCCAGACGTAATTTGACCATGAATTGTCATGTCTGGCTTTGAACTTCAAAATTGTCTCAAAATCAATTCTACTTAAAAGCTAATATTTCTATTAGAATAGAATCAATTCTCAAACATATTAACTGACATGTAGATTGTAGACACACAAGAAATTCTGATCCAAACATGAAGCGATAAAAATCACTTTTTCATGAATGCATCCAAACATAAACGACTTTACGTTCGACCAATTTTATAAAATTAATTCAGTCAAAATCAATTTTCGGCACCGCAAAACCAAACACACAGTTAAGCTAGAAAGCTTCCTAAACATGAAAAAATGAGAATTAATCACATCAAAAGTAAAAACTATGATAAGTACCTGATACCTAGCTGCAAATTAAGCATGAGGTCATAATTCTTATGCCCTTTGGAAATAGTCTCTCCTTGTCTCTTAGGAGCTTTTAATCTCAAATTTGGCACTCTTGGAACAGAATGATCAATCATAGGACTCCTTGATCCATCATAACTGCTATAAGAACCATCTTCAGAACTATAATTACTAACCCTTTCATCCCCTGACATCCACCTAGCCCTACCATTAACATCGGTACTTTTCTTCGACAATAACTGTTTATCTTCCTCTAAACCAAACATGTTCAAATTCTTTTGTGAAGGAAAAATTGAAACTTTCTCAAGATCACAAACATAAGAATCAATCAAATCAACAGAAAAAAGGTCCATAGGATCCCAATCCACACGAGCATCATCATCGGAATCACCAGAAGAAGGATAATAAGTACCACTTTGTTCCTTTGAATCTTTACTCCAAATACCAACATAAAAACTACCATCACTCCACCTAAATGTACCATTCCCTTTAGGAAAACCTTCTTCCCAACAACCATCATATCTATTCCCATTTTGCCACATCAAAGTACCATTTCCATCAAACAAACCATTCCTCCATTGACCAATATAATGATTCCCATTCTTCCATTGATACCTCCCATGTCCATTTTGCAACCCTTTTTTCCATTCTCCATCATAAAAATCACCATTACAATAACTTTGTGTCCCTTTACCATTTTTCATATCCATAACCCAAAAACCTTTATAAGTATCACCATTAGAACCTATATAAGTCCCTTTACCATCCATAAAACAATTCTTGAAATCACCTTCATAGGTAGCACCGCTAGGCCAACTAAACCTACCTTTACCTGTGATATTACCCTTTAACCATTCACCTACATACATACAACCATCTGTCCATAGATATTTACCTTGACCATTAGGAAAATTATTCAACCATTGACCTGTATAAAAATCACCATTGTTGAGAATCTTCTCAACCTGGTAAACATCATTATCATCATCAACATGGGAAACAGACATTGGTGTTGTGAATATTCTGTTTACCCTTTTCTTTGGTCCAGCTGATTTTCTAACTGCTGCTTCCCAAACCTTAACAATGCTGTTAAACTCTTTGTTCATTGATTCTTTTCTCTATAATCTTTCAACTTTCCACATACCATTCACCCTTTTTGTTCCATTAATGCATCATTTTCATCAAGGGTTAAAAAGTTGCAGAAAAAAACATTTTCTGCAGGAAAAAAACAAGGTGAAAAACAAGATGAAAAAAACCAAACCCAAAAGCCAAGTTTGAAACTTTTCCTCAGATTTTGGTTCCTTAATTGGTTTTGAAAAATGGGTTGTGTTTAGATTTTGATGATACAAACTTGTTGTGTTGTGCTGTTAGATTGACAAGGAAACAGAAAAGGTTGGTTGGAACCAGTAACTGGCTTTTGTTGTTTTTTCTTTTTTCTTTTAATTTTTCTCTGTCTTTTTTAAAAAAAAAAAAAAATTAATTTTCTCTTTATTTTTATTCTTTGTGCTTTTTGTTTGTTTTCTTTGTTTAGTTAGTTTAGACCAAAGAGATTCAACTCATCATTCTATTGATTCCGAATTTGGCTCCTAAAAGTAATAGGAAACATGACTTTGGTAGATTGAAATTGTGGTGAAGAGGTTGTCAATGCCATTTTTAGCAAATTATTACATGTATATTCTAATTTTAGTTTTATCTTTCGAAAAAATAAATAATTTTGATCATTATATATAAGAAAAATAAATAATTTTGATCCTATCAAATGTTTTTTTTTATTTTTTATCATTACCTTAATCTTGAGATTATTTATGAAAAAATGATTTTCTTCGTATATTAAATATTATCTCCCTATATCTAAGCACCCATTTGATTTTATTTTTGTTCCCCTTTTCAAATTACTAGATGCATTTATTATTTTTTTCCTAAACATACCCTTAATTAATACTACTAACTTATCTTGAAATTTGAATAGTCAAAATTTAATACACATGCAAACAAATACTCCCTTCATCCCTCAATAGATGATCTAGTTGATTTTAACACACGTATCAATGCATATGTTTTATCTTTGATATCTTCAATTCTCTACTAAAAAAATTTATAAAAATTTAATATTTTAAAAATATTCATCAAGACGAATCCAACAACATCTTACATGATATTTTTTATCTTTGTAATTAGTAGAAAAGTATGGTCAAAGTATATCAAGTCAATAATGTATATTGTCAACTAGGTCATCTATTAAGGGACGGAGGGAGTAACAATTTGGTAATATTAACACACAAAACATACACATTAATTACACTAACAATTTTTCTTAAGAAATGTGAAAAATGTAAAGGAAACTTACATATAAGGACGGAGGGAGTAACTCATAAACCCACGTAAGATGATCTAGTAAGGTAGGATTGAGAGAGATCTTTAAAGTGTTCTCTTGAAATTTTATGTTTAAATCAATCTAATATCATTTTTTTAGATTGATTCATACGGAGTTTTATTCCGACTTTAAATTAATTCTTTATTAATAGAAGGTGAAATTGATCTACAAATTGTTGGGTTTAGATTAAATACCGAATTTTAAAAAATAAATGACTCTCTATCTTTTTGTCTCAAGCTACTAACAAAATCATTTTATATTACTAGATAGTATCAACGGGCTATGACATTTTCATAGAGGCAAAACACGAGCATCCATAATGGTAATTCCTTAATAAGGACTTCTTAATAGACCACATGTGACACATCATTTATTTATAATTTTTTAATAAAAGTAGTTATTAAGAACTCAATGACTTCAATGACAATACACTAATAAGGACTCCACTGAAAAGTACTTAAATATGTTCCACTATCTTTACATCATTAAACAAAAATAATTTACATATTACTCCTTTTTACAAGTGGGACCAAGTAGTGCATATTTTATTATTCTTTTATGCAAGTGGGACAAAGTAGTACATATTTTATTATTTTTTTAAACGTGAAACCCGATAGTTACTCAGGAGAGAGAAAGTCCTTATATAGTTGCTCGTTCCTTAACATAAACTCATTTTTTCTTCATCCAATAAAGAGTTCTTAACGGAGAGTGGTCCTTATTAAGTAATGATCCTATTGAAGATGCTCTTATTAAAAGGTGTTTCTATATGTGTCATGCAAGTCATAACTCATAACCCAATGACACAATATTTCTGCGACCTAAAATTTTCTAAGATTGAATGAAATTTGTCGAGGAAACTGTCCAATCTATGATGAATCAGAAAGTTACTGTCAAAAAAATTAAGGTTAGCTAGATTAGAAGAATGAGTACTAGTGATTTTGGTTCTTCAATTTGTAAGAACCAGTTATAATAATCTTTTAATATATCAAAATTTTAAAATGATATTTAATTGTACACTATGTTATTTAAAATGTTCTCTTACGTTAAAATGTTTTATTAGTATTGTTATATTAGTCCCTCAATATGCTTATTCATTATCGTATTAGACTTTATAAATACTTACTTATTGATCCTTATATGAAAAGAGTTAACATCAGTATTGAAGGATTATTTTGACGCCAGAGACTATTATGACTAACGAAGTGAACAATCAAGAACTATTTTGAAATTTCGACACATTAAGGGACTATTATGACTACTTGTTACACATTCAGAGATCAAAATGTCTATCACCTCATTATAGAACAATTACATATTTTTTTTATTTATGTTTTTATTTTAGGAATTTGAACTCCATCATTTTAACTCATTAATCCTCGAGTCCCCTGTGAAACCTCTATGATGAATTAGAAAGTTATTGTCAAAAAATAAGGTTGGCTAGGTTAATAGAATAATTAGATGTATTTTTGATTTATATTGTTTTTTAGAAATTTGAATTCGGTCTTTTTAACTCATTAACTTTCGAGTCTTGTGAGACCTAAACAAGCAACTAACTTTTTTTAAGAGTTTTAACGCTACTATTCTTAAAGATTGAATTTGAATTCATGACCTTTGTTAACGTAAAAGATACATGTGTCATCTCATCTAAGCGCTATTGAATAACTTATTAACCTTTAATATTTAGTTCAAATCAGTTGAGCCGTCAAACTCCCATAAAATTCAAAATATGTGCGCAATTTTTTTATGCCTATAAAATTATTTTAATCCCTATTAAATTTTAATTGATATTTGAGTGTATCTATGATAAATTGAATGTTAGCTAACATGAACCTAATGTTAAAATGGAGTATATATGATGAAACGTCGTCATATATTCTATTGATTCCTTACTGTGACTCGTTTATGAGAATTTTTTCCTTCAATATGAGATTTTTTTTCAAAACTTTACATTTATTAATGATTTTTACAAAAATACCCCTTCTCTCTCTTTTTTTTGGTACAAAAGAGAGATACCCCTTCTCTTTTTATCATTGAAAAATGTCTAATAACTCTAGATAACAATTAAATGTTTTCATGTACATTAATACTAACTTTTTTCTGCATGTAGTTAATGGAGGTAGCTCAAATGCATGATTTTGATTTTGATTTTTTTTTTTAAATTGATCAAGTGCATGATTGCATGTAGAGAGGAGGGGCCGGATTAAATATTATACGGGAATTTGTTTGAGCTTGTCGAATAATTATTGTTCTTTTTTATCATAGAAAAAAAAATAAGTTTATAAAAAAATTGGGCACCTCTCAAAAAACAAAATGTAATTGGAGCAAGCAATCATTAATTGATACACCATTGTGTTATTTTTGCAAACTTTTGATTAATAAAAAGGTTCCAATAACATTTTTGTTAAGCAGAGAGACATGTGAGCCACTATGTTGCTGGTATACTGCCTGTGTCAAAAAGAAAATGCACTGGTATAATAGTGCCAAGCACATCATCATAAGAGTACCAAATTATTATTCATTGAAAAAAAAAAAAGTATCAAATTATTGAATTTGGGTGTTTTGGGGGCGGTCGTGTACATAATGATTCAAAATAGAGGTAAATATATACTTTTTTTTAGGGCAGGGGTAAATATATTTTAAGAATAACTCGTTTTGTTGATACCATATTTTAAGTAAGGAGTTTAGTTTACGACGGTTATCACCAAAATCAAATTCTTTGAGTTTGACAAATGACTTGTAAACATGTTATTAAATTAATCATGTTGAAGATCACCTATAATCGATACGAGTGGACATTGGGAAATATTTCATTTCAAACGATGAATGAGTTTGAAGGCTCTAGAAGTTGAATTTTGCATTATTCTTGACCATTGATCATATATGAAAGAAATTTATTTGGTAATTATGACCAAGGTTTTCGTTTGTTAATTTTCAAATGGCTTTTGAAATGTTTCTGTGTATCATTAGGGTGTTTCTCACATGTTTAATTACTAGTATTAATCTCAAAAATATATGAATGGAGAATGTCCTAAGACATGATCATTTTCATTGTACTATATTTATTTTATTATTATTTGATTCTTTCATATCCATTGATCATAAAGAGTAAAGACTCAATCATCGGCTAGGTGTGGGACACTATATTTGTTGGTAAATTCACTGTTATAGTATAACTTATGTTTACATGCATATTACAAATTTAAGCAAGAATTCCATATCCTAATATGTGCATGCACCTTGTCTTTTTCATAATCAAGTCTTGAACATGTTCCAATAAGGCAAATTAAATCCCACAATGAACTTTGATATGCAAGTTAGCCAGCTCAACTTTGAGTTTCATGACGAGGTCAAACCCATTATATTCGTGGCCCCACAAAAGCTTCACTTTGCTGCAACAAAGGTGACTTGTCACTTGCTTTCATCCAGGTCATATTGATTACTACGTTATGAAAAAGTGAGCAAGATACATATATATCATGGAGCAACTCTATGATGCATAAGTGAGGTAAATTTTACATCATGCATAAGTTAATTTTTATAAGAGTAGTGCTATTCATAGCAAAGCATTGCTTCGTAAAATCCAACGAAGGTCGCATGTTAAATTTTCAAAGGAAGATGAGGTTTAATGTTCCACTATTCTAGGAAAACATGGAGAGTGTGGGTGGTGGTTAAAGTTTGACCAACTAATAGAAACAATTTGCTAGGCATTCGCGAGGATTTCTCTCACGAGAATAAGCATTTCCGTTTCTCTCACCATTAGATTAAATGAGATACGATTATTCAAAAAAAATTAAATGAGATATGATGTGACTTATTAATCTAATTATGCATTAGCAATGCCTTTATGGATGAATGTAGTTCTTATAGGATGGAAACCCCTGCCATTTGGTTGGGTTAAATTGAAACATATGGCTCGTATAAGGAGGGTGAGATAGATGGCTGTCAGGGCTAGTCTAAGGGTAAGGCGACCCAAGCCCTCGCATATATATATATATATATATATATAAACGAATAAAGACCACACAACAAATGAATTATACAACTTGGTCATGAAGCAAATATGGGTTCAACACTTCCCCATACAACTTTACAATGCGCAAATTTTTTCGTTGCACTTACAACACTTCTTCCACTTATATAATGCAATAATTTATTTTTCTTTTTAATTGTAATGTTTTTTTTATAAACCTATGAATTTATATTACATTAATCTATATCTTGTGAGACGAAAATTCTGAATACGAGTATGAATACGAGATACAAATTTTCGATGTAACACTATTTACCTTTCTTCTTTCTTCATGGCCGGCATTTCAAGTTTATATATTTCTCGACACAAATTTCCATTTTGTCTCGGAAACACAGTGATGATCGTGAGAGGATGGTCGTGTGGTAACTTACTACGTGTCAACATGGAAATCATAAACTTATAAATCAATGCAATATTAAATTGAATGACCCCATTATTAAAAATGTACTCTATCAATGTCCCCTTCTGTTTTGTTAGGTCTCTCTAAACAAATGTTGCCCCAAAGATAGTGTGGTTTATGTAATTTGGAGAGACACAAAGTACATAATGTCAACGAAAATGCAGGCAACTTGTTGTTGAATGGGATCGCAAAGAGCCCACCAATGCTCTAAATTTATGTTGCTCTTTTATTTTGATTTCAACAATGTTAGGGTCTTGTCTCCCATTCAGGTATCTTATGTCAGTCACAAAAGCTTTGTTTCATAGGAAATGGTCCCCCCACTTAAGTTCTTGTCATTATCTACCATGGTGGCAATAGCCAATTTATTAGTAGCAACATAATTTGGATAAGTAGTGTTAGCGGGGAGAACATGCTAGGTCGTCTGAGAGAAGCCTACGATTTAACATATCTAAAATTTAACTTAGTTTAACTCGTTTAATAGGAATGATAGGTTCAAACTTTTTGTAAAGCCTATTCAATTAAATAAGCTAAACTCAGACTTATAAAGCCCATTAAGTCTATCAGGTCGGTTTATTAAACCTTTTAAATATAATTTCTATTCTATTATTAATATTGTTGAATATTTTTTATAAACTCACGCCTTCATATGCTTTGGTTATATACTAGCAGATATATTGGTGTGATTAGACCTTCATAAAATTTTGTTATTTAGTAGCAGACTTATTCATATGTTTTAGGCCTTCATAAGATTTGGTCTATTTAATAGTTGGCTTATAGGAGTGGTTAAGCTTTTGTATAAAATAGGCTTTTAATTAAATAGGCTTTCAGACTTCATCGAACCTTTAAAAATGCTAGGCCAAGCCTTAAAAATGAAGGTAATAGGTCAGGCTCAAGCCTATGCTTTTTGAAGTATGTCAGACTTAAGTCTTACAAAGCCCGACCCGACTGATAGTCGGATTAGGCAAGTGTGCCAAATCGTTTACCAAGTAATAAAGTGATACGTAGAGTATCGTATCCACATAGATTGTCGTTTCGTCCAAACAACTCACGTTACTTATTTTAAACTGACGATATAAAATAAAATAGTTAAGGGTTAGAGATTGCAATTTTTAGCTGTTTGCAACAAAGCAAGTTACCTGGTTTGGTTGCAGAAAAGTAAGCAGCGGTTTGAATCCTCCCTATTTATTTTGTTGGATTTAAATAAATTCATGTCGCGTTTAGTTATCTTAAATAGACTATACAAGTGATGAGGCTATTGGGACATTTTAACCTAGTCGGTTGTCAAGCTGCACCTGCTGGTCGCACGGTGAACCTTACGTGAGGGGTCTATACTATCTCGGTTGATCTAGGTCTATCCCTCTGATGGATAACTGCACCTGCTGATCGCACATTGATCCTTAAGTGCGGGGTCTTGCTAATTCAAAGGCAATGAAGACCAATGTTCCCGAAGGTCTTCCCATCTATAAATCTTAGGACACTCATAGCACATTATCCTTCTCCCCTTGGTAATTTTACAAATGGGCAGCCCTATCAGCGTCTATCTTATCAAGAGGTCGAGGATAATGGTCTCACTAGGTTCACTCCCTTGGTGCTTGTTTCCCTAATTAATAACTATTTACATCCTAAGTTCAGCAGATTTTACTCAATATTAATAATGTCATCACCATTGGATATAGATTCATCTTCATATCATCTCTCTTGTAAAGCTATCATGGGTATGAGTGGATAATTTCTTTTTTTATATTGGGATTAAGTGAAGTTAACCCTTTATATGAATGATTGTATATAATTTTATTTTTATTATATCGATGTTTTATGCTCGTGCTTAATCCTTTTTCGACCTGAAGTTTTGTGAAATTGATCTATTGATTTATTAAGTGCTTAAAAAAGACTTTTAAATAATGGATTTAGAATAAATACATCTATGGATGTTTGTTTTTAGAAATATGGCTAGGTTTACCATCATCGTGAATTCGAAAAATAGATTTTTGCTATTATAATGATCAAAAGGTGTACTAAACATAACGGAAAAAAACTTTAATATTTGAATGATATACATGAATTGATTTAAAAATAAAGATCAAAAGTTGTGATGTAAAACTTTTATGGAAGGGATTAAAAATCGAAGAAAATTTTAAAAAGAATAAAACAAAAAGTTAAAATATATATAAAGAAAAAAACATATTTAATCTAGTTAAAAAACATATAAACAAATAAAAAAATTCTAAACAATGGACAATTGAAAAGGAACCAAGTTGGTTAGCAACATTAAGTTCATGGATGAGTTCCAAAGTTTTATTCCACAAAACGCATTTTAGCGTACTCCATAAGGGTGTTTTTAGTTTACACCACTAAATAAATTGCCTCAACTTACACCACTATAATAATCCTTCGTAGCAGTTTTTATCATGAGATCCGATCCGTTAAAATAAATTTAAAATAAGGTTAATATGTCTTTACCCCATGTAATTTGGGCGAGTTCCGATTTACCCTCGTAAAAAAAAATTTAGATTCCAACCCTGTAATTTGAAGATTCTTTCGTTTTAGACCCTGAGGCCATCTGAATGTGCAAACACGATGAAGTGGCATGTTGAGTCAGCATTTTTGGATGATGTGGCGCGCTAACTGTATAATTAATTTTGTTTTTAATTTTTTTATTTTCATTTATATTAATTTATAAAAAAATGAAAATTAATTTGAAAATAGAAAAAAATTAAGATTATTTTTTTTTCAAAATTGAAAAAATAAGTTTTTAAAAAAAAAATTAAAAAATTCGAAAAATCAGAAACAAATTCAGATTTTAAAAATTAAAATAAAATCAATTTTTTTCAAATTATATAATTTTCAAAATTTTAATCTGAATTATAAAAAAATTATATTCAGATTTTAAAAAATAAAAAAAATCCAGAATTTTTATTTTTTGTAGAATTTTTTTAAAAAAACTTTTTTATTTCGAAAAAAATCTGAACTTTTTTTTAATTTCAATTTTTTTTCTTTCTAAATTTAAAAAAAAATAAATTAAATTCCAGCATTTTGTCCAGTCATATGGCTTCAGGGTCTAAAACGAAAGAATATTAAATTATAGAGTTGGAATGTAAACTTTTATTTTTACAGAGGTGTAAACCGAAACTCGCCCAAATTACAGACGGTAAAGATATATTAACCCTTTAAAATATATCAATGACTTATATTAAAGTGGTGTAAGTTGAAGTAGTGTATTTTGTGGTCCAAATTAAACTTTACCACTACATAAAGCTTTAAACCACAACATGAAGAACCACACGTAGTTTCATTTTTTTTTGGCAAACCAAGCAGATGTTAGTTTCATAATCTGTCCAAAAATCTAATGTAGTAAGAAAATGCTGTGGAGCAACCACATAATCTTTTTTTTGACACAGAACAAAGGACATTCATTCATTCAAATTGATAGAGTACATCGATGCAATACAGATTCATTAAAAACAAAAATGATGAATCTGTGAGCAAACTCACAACATCCATGTTAATAGCATAAAACGGCAAAGTACACAAGCCTATAAATATGACTATATTAAAATCTCCGGAATAGTCATGCCTCCGGATCTGCAACGTTGATGCCGCCAAAGTCATTGGTTGGATCTAACTGAAGCTGATCTGACAATCAGAATCAAACAAACACCTGAACAAGGGAAAAGACAAACAACGTTGCACAAAGACGACAAACAAAACATGGTTGCACTAAGACGATGAATTCACAAAAGGAAAACCTAATTCGATGTGAAAATCACTTATTTAAATAGAAGAGAAGGAGAAAAACGATTTAGAAGGGTGATTTGGAGTCAAAAATTGACCCTAAACCACCCCTCTTTGATCGATAATGGAGAAGAAAAGTCAGAAAAAATTAGGGTTTCAGCCGACGGCTCACAAAAGAGAGGGCATATTTAATATTTGATTTTCATATCTTATAGAAAAAAATGTACTTAGTAATTTGAATGAACAGCAACCACAGAATCTAAGTATGACGTGTTTTATGTAATCATAAACTAGTAACAAGCATAAATGGAATTGAGTGATTTGCACGTAAGATGACAAGCATTTAGGCCAAAAAAAGTTCTAATGTATTATTGTGTGTTGGACTTTTGAGAAGCAGTACCTCGAATAGTGGTAGCTAGTACTAATGTTACGCTTAACATTTTGCTTAAAGGTTAAAATTTCTTGATGATTTTCATTTTAAATAATTTTTTTGTTTAAGAATGTCTCAAAAGTATTGATTAACAAATCTATAAAAATAATTTTTTTTTATTGGAAATATAAGTTATAATTTTTGTAAATGTAACAAGTACATAATTTTTTTTATACACATTTTATTTCTTTTAGTTTTTTAAACAATGTCCTGAAACATATTATTTTATTTTACTTATTTTAAATCTTAGTGACCAAATAAAATGAGGATGAGAAATGATATTTGTACAACTATTTTATGATAACTTTTGTACAACTTTCTCTTTCATACTAAGATGATGTTCTTATCTTCTCTATTCATTTTTCTCTCTCCATTGTTTTAGATCAATAAGAAGAGAGAAAAATAAGGTTGTCATTAATGTTGTCATGAGATAGATGTACAAATATTATTGCTCAATGAGGATATAGACATATTCTACCCAATTCAAAATAATATTTAGTATGTAAAAAAAGAACATAATATTGAAAAATTAAATAAATAAAAAATGAAATGAAAATAAAAACTGAACACTCACGAGGATCAACTTCACCAGCACGATAATATTAATATCTGACAAAAAGAGAATGAAAAACAGATGATAAATTTAATGAAAATGCAGAGACAAAGACAGGAAATTTTTAATAATTTTTGGGGATAATAAGGAATGAAAGCTAAGTGTCAAGACAAAGTTTGTTTGATTTGCTGAAAAAGTTTCCAACAAATATGGAAACCTGTCTCACTTCTTTCCTCCAGTAATTTACCCTTCTGTTTAAATTTTGAGTATTAATCATTTTGATCGTTGAATATGTAATAAATAGTTACAACAATATATTAATACATTAAAATTTTAAAATAGTGTCTCATTATGTAATTCATTAATCAAAATAGTCTTTGATGTTAAAATAGTTCTCTTTTTTATATAAGACTCATATGATAGTAAATAAGTATTTGTAAAAGCTAATATAACGATAAGTAAGTATATTGGAAGTCTAATATAGCAATATTAATGACATATTTTAACGTAAAAGACTATTTTGGTTAATATAACGTATAATTAAGGATTATTTTAAAATTTTGATATATTAAGAGACTATTGTGACTACTCATTACACATTCGGTTATCAAAATATCTATTGCCCTTGAATTTTAGACACTTTTGCCTAAGTTTTTAATGGCATTGAAGAATGAAGCAGAACAATATTTTGGGGGGTGGAAATAAGAAACACCTTGTGATGGGAAAAAGTTACCATATCTCATCTCAACTACCCTTAATCACCGCCGTTGACAGCCGTATATGGCAGAGGTATAGGGTGGCTAGGTGCAGTGTCTGGCAAGGTAGGCACAGACAGTATCCTAAATAATGTCACATGAATTAAATCAATCAATTCTTTGAAAGAAAAGAGAGGGAATGAATGAATGAAAGAAGAGTTGAGTGGAATCTATCTAAGGTACGGTTGAATAAGGACAATGTAATGTATGATAATTGAGGGATGAAATTAATGGAGTGAAAGGTAATTTTGGTTAGAAATTTAAGGTGTGGGGGTAAATCCACTTGGCATTTGTGTGTAATTTGGTGCTTGTCTTTATTGATAGGTGTGATGGCTATTTATTGTTTTTGGATTTTGGCTTTTGGCCATATCCAATTTTTAACTTGAGACTAGGTAGATTATAAAACTATAGAGTGTGGCGATATTTTTCTTAAAAAGATTCCAAGTTTAGATATTGAGAAATTTGCTAATGGTGGAAGGTAAGAATTTGTAGTACAGTCCGTAAAATGTAACAGTGTATCCATTTCAATTGATTAGAGTTCAGACCAAAGACCTCACAATGTGTGTGAGTTGCAATGATGTTTATTAATAATTTTAGGTATTTCATATATTTAAGTTAGGGTTAACTATATTTTTATTCCAAACTAAATTACACGATTTCAAGTTTAGTTTTACAAAATAATTTATTAATTTTTAGTCTATATTTGCATTTTATATGGACTATTTAAGGACTAAAATTATATATATATATATATATATTTTTTTTTTTTTGTATATTAAGCTTAATAGTATATATATTAACTAATCGTAACTTCCCTCAAAAAAAAAAAAAAAAAAATTAATCGTAACTATCAAATAGTGTATAATTGTTTTAAAAGACTTGCCAACTTGTGTCTTTAAGGATCTTGTTAAGTGTTTATTTTTTGTTTTTAAAAAATAGTTTTAAATATTGAGCCTATTATCATGATCAAATATTGTAACTCTTATTAGGCCTTTTGCTAATAGCAAGGCCTGAGCCCATTATCATTATCAAAGAGAAATGCCATACGAAGCATAGAATATAAACTGAACTGTATAAGCAAGCACCACAATATGAGTGATTTAAGATGTAATTTCATGGAAAGAAAACGTGTCAGGAGATAGGTGCAATACTATGACCGTGTCATGGCTCAACAATTGAGTTGAACCAGAAATTTATCAAAGCATCTTATGGATGAATACTTCTTCTGAATCTGGAAAGTACTCAAAGACAAATTTTATCAAGGTGAGGTGATATCTTTAGAATTTCTGATTTACAAGATGTGATATGGGAGAGAGATCATAGTATGAACCAAAATTCAAGCACATTACCTTCTCATAGTATGAACCATCTTACCACAAATTCATTAGATACATGTATCATTTGTATCATTTGTTATTCCAGAATTTTTTTCACTGCATGAAGAGAGTAAAATGTAAGTTTTTTTTCCCACTGTACCACTATAAAAATAATAGGCTTAAATGCGATTTTGATCCCCCTATTTACATATTTTTAAACTTTTAGTCCTCCTATTTTTAATAAAACTGGTTTTTTGGTCCATCTATTAAAAAAGTCAATGCACTTTTTTGGTCCCCCACCAATTTAAGTGATGTGGCGTTGAGTTGGCATAGTTAATTGATCAAAATAATTTCCATGTCATCAACGCTATCTTATCTAAATCTCAGTCAATGAATCAAATTCAGATTACGGGTTGCGCTTACATTAAAATTATCTTATCTAAATTTCACTCAGCCAATCAGATTCAGATTACAGATTACGCTGACGTAAGCGCTTACGTCAACATCATTTTATCCAAATTTTAGTCAGCCAATTAGAGCACACTTATATACTATGCTGACGTCAGCGTTATCTTATTCAAATCCAATATAATTAGATATCATCCTCCCCAATTCACTACCGAACAAAACTCATCACCCATCCTCTACACTCAAAACTATCTTAAGAAATTCCACCCATAGTCATGTATCCAGTAGAGTTTTTTGTCCAAGTATATTACAAAAGACATGTTGAAAGTACATACACAGAAGGTGTTGTATTTTCATGCAATAACTTATTGTTGTTTGAAGTGAAGAAAACATCAAATTGGATGGATTTATTCAATGTATCTAGACAAAGATTCAACCAGAAAACTCCATAAAGGTGACCGATCTTGTTTATCGATACTGTACAACTCTTGTGCAAGGACTTGTTTGGTATGGGTCCTTAAATCTTGTAGGAGATGACGACGTTCGGATGATGTTTGAAATGTTTATGACACGTAAACTTCTTGATATTTCAACAAAGTAGATAAACCAGACCAATGTGAATAATTTGCTGAAATCATCTAAATATGGAATTTAATTTCAACAACTTTGTAGAGAAACTTTATATTATTGCACTCTTGACTCTTAACATAATCACTTTATCTTGAAACCAAAAAAGATAGTATATATCAAGCACATGATTTAGGCTTGACCAATGTGAATAATTTGGTCTCATTAATCATCATTCACATTATTATTCAAAATGTATGTGAGGAAATAATACATTTTCAAGGCTCACATATCTAAATCCAAAATCATATACTGATAATTTAAGACTCAGTTTTTGCCTTGAAGCCTTAGAGTAAATGCCTGCAAAGATAAAAGAACTTGTTTCAACTTATTCTTAGCCTCTTCATCAATCAAATCGCCATCAGTATTGAACTTTGCAGGTGGCTCAAATGCTCTTATAAAGAACTCAGGTTTATTGATGAAATGAAGATCGATATAAATTCCAACTTGGCGTAGATGATAGTGTGATCTTCCACCGCCAAAGTCTCCTCCAGTGCTTATGATTGCAGCTGCTTTGCCAGCCCAAACATTTGGTGGTCTAGATGCCCAATCAATTGCATTCTTCAATGGAGCTAAACACAAAACAAAGGTGAAGATGGAAATAAGCTTTATATGTTTCATGATTCATTCACAGTCTTACAAAATTGATAGGTAGAAATGGCACACTAAGTCTGTGTTTTCTTCTGTTAGAATAGCAATCCTGGTTCAGAAGAATAAATTATACAAAAAATGCAAAAAATTAACGTAATGTTTGATAAGGAAGTTCGATCATTTGTGACTATATCTCCGAATTTAGAAGGGCTGCATTTCCTTTATATCAGTTTAAGTTTACAGTGTATAACTTGTATTTAAATACTACAGTTTATATTATGATATTATCCGTGAGCCATCTGCAACCGTTTTTGCAATGGGATTGTCAACCGTTAAGTTCCTTCACTTTGACAATCTGCAGCCTTGAAATGATCAGGGTGTCCTTGGGACGCGAGAAAAATATTCCTAAATCATTAGTAAACAAGCGCTAAAGCTATCGGGTAGGGCACCATTGAAATGTTGACACTATCAACAGAGATTCAACCGAAAAAATTACAATTATGGCCTAGACCAAACTAGAGTCATCCAATTGCAATCAAATATCCCATTGGTGCCGAGGGATGTTTCAACGCGGGGAGGGTTTCCTACCAAGAGGAATTTAGTGGATTTGAACCTTCACACGCGAGGTTAAAGTCGTAAGTTCTAATCAAATCACCATTTGTATGAGCTGCAATTTGTCCTAATGCTAAAAATGTCAATGATATTAGAGATAAAGTAAGCAATTCTTGTTATCTTCTTTATTTTCATATGAATAAAAAATTGTGTCTCATTATCTTGCAATTTTTTATTCAAATAGTGGATTCGGCTCATATATAGACATACAATTCAGGACAAGGGGCGATACGGTTCAAGGGTATTGTACTATTGTTGTAATCTGAACCGGAGTATTATATATATTGCAGAGGTAGGCACCATTGGCCGAACTACGTGAACAAAAATTGTGTCTCATAATCTTGCAATTTTCGGTTTCTTTATTCTTCTATTACTTGTAGCTGTTATATAAAAAAAAAAAACAATCTAAATCAAGATAGAAGCACAAGAAAATGTACCTGTGACAGAGTAGTTATACTCAGGAGAAGCAAAAAGAACACTATCAGCTTGAAGAATCTTGTGGCGAAAAGCTTCAACAAGAGGTGGATAAGTTCCTTCATTCTCAAGATCAGTGTTATACATAGGTAGAGTTGAAATATCAATGAACTCAATCTCAATGCCTTCAGTTGCTCCTTTACTCAACTCAATTGCTGCAATCATCATCAACCATGCAAATTCAAAACTACAACAATTTGTAAATATAAAAGAAGAAACACTTGAACAAAACAAAAAAAGACGAAGATCGAACCAGCACGGATAAGGCCTGAATGGTATGAAACTTTTCTGATGGAACCAGAAAGAGCTGCCACTTTGATCACTGCTGTTGCCATGACTTAGGAGATTATGTTCTTTTCTTTTCTTGTCTGTTCTTTATAGAAGATTATGTTGTGACTTTTGTGACTCAAACAAAGTCAGAAACGTAATTTGTTGCATTTTGACTAATATATGGTTCATTATTAATACATGTGTTTTGGGACACCAAAAAAATCTACATTACTTCATAATATATGTGGTTCTTAGTTTATAAAGCAATATTCTCACTTTTCAATCAAACCATGTGCCTTAAAGGAACAACATATATTCCAATTTATTTCTAAGAATGTTCAAACAAAGAATTGAAAGTGAGAACTATCACCTAAGGTGTGTTTTGATCGTATTACCGTATTACTCAATGCTTAAAATTTCAAGCAAATAAATATATCTGGTGATGAATGACTAAATTTTATGAGTTCTATTTAATTGAAGTCATATTTCTGACCAAGGAAAAATGAATTTTATATATTGAATAAATAAATAAATATTATTAAATATTTTAAAAAATAAATAATATTATTAATGTTTAGCCATACCCTCATTTGAAGGTCAATTGCTCTTCTCCCAACTAATTCTACTCATTTCCAACTGAACTACCAAAAATAATCCCAACCTGAGTTATGGTGGCTCGGTCCATTTTGTCCTTTACATGATGCAGATTCATAAAAATACTTTTCCTACCTTTTTCAGATAGAACATGCAAAGAAACTCTATATATATATATATATAAAGAAAATACACGAATTTAAGCTGACATTTTCCTTTTCCAATTGAATCTTTCATTTATAGTATTTTATTTACTATTTTATCATTTTTATAATATTATCTAATTATTAATTAAAAAAATCTTTAAATACCAAAAGTGAAGATTGGAAATTTTATAGGGACTAAAAGTTGAAGGAAAATTTTAGAGGAACTAAAACGAAAATTTAACATATTTATTGGGACTAAAAACATATTTAACCCTATTATCTATAGCAATATATAAGCAAAATGAGAGATTTTGGGCTATATTTTTTATTATTTCAATTATACCTTTAAACATTTTTTTTACTAATAACGATGTATTGTTGGTGTCATTTAAAAGGTTAAGAGCTTACGTCACAAACATCTATACATATAATTTTAATCAAAATCTAACTATTTTTTATTAAAATTTAAATTTTATAAAAAATAATAATAATAATTTACATGTGTTAGCGCAATAAAAGGAATGGGCAAACCGTACTTGTCTAACTCTAGTACTTAATAATTAAAATATTAGTAGAATAATTATTAGATTGTGTTCGCTTCTATATCCTTGTAATTGCTTTTAATTTGTTGTATTTTGACTAATATAAGAATTATAATTAAATTTACACCAAAATTTGGAGAATTATAATTAAATATATGTTTTTCTAGGCAACAAAGCTAGTATGTGGATTATATAGATGATGCAATGATGAATTTACACTACACTTCAATACTATATTGATATCAGCAGAGAAAATGGAGAGTGACAATTGTCGTTACTATGGAAAAATGAATTTTATTTATTGAATAAACAAACAAATATTAATAATGTTTTTATTTATTTGAAGGTGGAGAGTATGCATATTACAAAGGGAAAGTTATCTAGCAAAGTATATTTGGGCCTAGGTAAAGATACTCTCGAAATGTCATGGACAGTCCAGTTACAATTACAGCTAGCAAAATTAATCTGAAAATTGCTATTTAGACGTTCTAGGTTTGCTACCACGCATCTTAAATTGACGTTTTTACTTCAAAAGCAGTTAATTACCATTCACGTCAACGGTAGTTAAGTGACGTTCTCTCAAGTCAACAACAATTAATTGCCGTTGTGTTCATGTTATATTCTAGAACAGAAACAACAACTCCCACATTTGATTAAAACACAAAAACACCAACCAACTCCCTCAAAACTCTCACAAACCAACGTCCACCCAATTTCTTCAAAGGCAATCGACTCATCAATCATATAACAAGTAAGTGTTCATAATCTCATAGCATTCACATGAACCGTCGACTCAACTACATAGACAAAAGGTGGGTAGACAGTGTCGAGTATCATTGTCCATCAACCAACTCAAATGAAAGCGTCTGATTCACCCAGATGAAGCATAATAATGAAGACGACGTAAGAACCATGCAAGTTCTCAATATTTGGTCAGTACAGTTCTAAAGGGCTAGTCGAATGGGACGCTTCATTGGTCTCGAAGATATTCCGGAAAGTTTAGTTCAGCCTAGAACCTGTGAAAAGCTATTATCTTTTATTAGCATTTTCATTAAATTAAATTTTTTCACTTGGAATCAGGGACAAATGCATGTTGCTTTATGTGTGGGCTTGTGCCTACACAAAATTTTTAGAAACTTTTTTTTAGTAGTATAATGTACCCATAATTGACATTTTAATTACATGGTCCACACTTAACACAAATCATTTCTCTCTTGGCCCACACCTATAATCATATATCTCAAATCCTTTCTTGATAGTATGAATATTATCAAAAATCAGATGCGAAATCGAGTGGGAGATGACCGGTTAAATGATTGTTTAGTTATTTATATAGAAAAAAATATTTTTAATAATATCAAAATCGCAAATAAAAAATCCCCGGCCTCCAAAGAATAATTATTACTATTGCAAATTTTTATATATATCATTATTCAAAAATCCCGAATCTGTCACCACGGTTTGAAATCAATTTTAAAAGCATTGGAATCAATTTTAAAAGTATAACCATCTTTCTGCAATCCGAACATCACTTTAAAAGAGGCAAAGCCACGTTTGTTGTACACGTGACTGAGTTCAAAAGCAGCTCCAAGCATAACCATCTTCCTTGGTACGATCATTCAAAGACATTCTGGAAAGTTTGATTCAGCCCAGAAACTATGAAATTATATTTTATTTACCGCACCTTTTTTATGTTTTGGACACGACTACACTTATGTGGAACAATGCGATGCAAGTACATGCTCTAGAAGTCAATCAAGAGCATCTCAAAGGCATATTCTTCTCGAGTGTCCTAATATTGTGTAGGTTTGGCATGATATGAATCTACGGGAAAAAAATTGATAGAATTCTTCGTCAAAATTATAATATGGACGTGGTGGTCTTTACCCTTCTACACCAGCTTAGTCTGAGCAAAAGTGAACAACTCTTTGCCATAGTTTTATGGAGTTTATGGAAGGGAAATAACTGGAAACTTTGGCAGCAAAAGAACAAAACAAATACGCAGGTGGGTGAACGAGCAACACACCTTCTTGAGGATTGGAGATCGGCTCAAATTATTTTCGGTGGTCGCGGAACGTCCGTCATCAGGAACCAACCAGATCTAAACAGTCAGGTAACAGTTGGGTGGGAAAAGCCAGCACTCAGGCATTACAAATGCAATATCGATGCCTCATTTTCTTCATATATGAACAAGATAGGACTTTGTTCTTGCAAAATATCCTGCTTCTCTCATCTTTGTGATGTTGACATAGGAGAAGCAGTAGGGTTGGGAATAGGCCAGACCGACCTACAGGGGCCTACGGTCTGGCCTAGCCTGTTTATGAAAAATGTTAGGTTTAGGCTTTTAAAAAAAGCCTATTTAAGTAAATCGGTCAGGCTTAGGCTGTCAAAAAAGCGTACGAGGCCTGATAGGCCGACCTATTTATGCATATTATTAAAACTTATTTTTTAATTATATTAAAATATAATTTATATTAAACAAAAAAATCAAGAAAAAAACTCAACTAATTGACATTTTCATTAGGCTTTAAAGCCTTATAGTGAAATATGCTTTTAAGGCCTTATAGTGATAGACATGCCATATATTGAAATAGGCTTTTAGGCAAATTTGGTGTATTTTTGGAAGTAGATAAAATTGACTATGTAATCACTTTAATTTGAAGTAGACCTGTAACTAGGTTTTTAGGCTAAACTAGACCAAAAAAATAGGCTACAAAAGGCCATAGGTCAAACTCAGGTTTGCAAAAAATTCAGTTGGTCAGGCTCAGACCTATCAAAGTATGGTCTGGCCTGGCCTATTTCCATCCATGAAGCAGATGATTTGCATACGGCTTTGGAGTGGACATCATACCTTCAATTTGATAATGTATATTTTTCTCTAGACTCTTAGAAGATTGTGGATGCTTTTAGAACATATGTAGAAGATAATAGTAAATTTAGATGTATTATAGATGTTTGTAGACAAGTGTTTCAAAGTAATTTTAAAAACTCTCGTATTGAGTTTAATATGAGGCAAACTAATGTGGTCGTTCACAAGTTTGCATTCCTTTCTTATTTAAAATGCATTGAATTACTTTTCTTGAATATAAAAAAAGATATTTGTTAGCATTTTCATTAAATTAGATTTTATTAACTTGGAATCAGTTTTGAACAGGATAACTGCTTCATCTTTATGCAATCCGAACATCACTTTAAAAGAGGCAATGCCATGTTAGTTGCACACGTGAGTGAGTTTAAAAGCAGATCAAAACTTGCAATTAGTTCAATGTAGCAGTCGGGGTCGGGGACAATAACAGTACCTTGACCAATACTCGAAGAAGATGGAAGCAAATATTTTCTGACACAATATGTGATATAATATACGTATAACACCAAATTTGTTGAGCAGGTGCATTTTGTAGCATTCACAATATATATTACTTCATCCATTTTAAAATGAGTATCATTTTAGCCAATTGCATACAGATTAAATAATGGAATAAAGTAGTCAAATGTCATAACAATTTTACTAAAATAACCTTACTTTATAAGAACAAGACAAACTTAAAGTTGCATTGAAAATTGTGAGAGAGAAAAGTTGAAGTATTTATTAAGGATAAAGTTGGAAGAAAAAAATTAAAGTTGTATTAGAAATGTAAAGTGACATTCATTTTGAAACAATTTTTTTTTTGCTAAAGCGACACTCATTTTAAAACGGAAGGAGTATAATGTTCGCGTCAAAAAATATATACAAGAGTGAAAAATAAGATATAATTTAAAGGACTGAAAAATAACTAGAGTGAATCATAAATTAAACACGGAAATTATACAAAATCAATTTATTTTCAATGAAATTTAAATTTTATTTTTTATTTTTTTTATCATATTAATCATTTTGAAATTGATTTTAAAAATTATAATGGAGAAGCTAATCTAATAGAAAATTGTCAATTTCAATGACTACATTTCATTGATTTATAAGTAAGATGCTCCCAAAAATATGACAGTCACAAATTAAAAAATAAAGGAGTACGAAATAGTTAGAAAGAAAATCAGGACATAAATACTTAAAAAAAAAAAAAAAAACACTAAAAAATGTGATGCATAGAAAAGTGAAAGGAAACATTTTATTTTTCAGGAAAGAGAGAAAGGAAACATAGAACTGATAATAATAAAAAACAAAAAAAATATACTTATGTACCACCAATAATAATAAAAAACCTCAACCTTCGAAAAAATAAAATAAATAATAAACCTCATAAATCTCAGTGCATGTTCATATAATATTTCTGGTCCACAATGGTGGTACGTAACCAGCCACTTGCAAATGGACAAATATCTTATAGCCACCAAAATAACACCATAAACATTTTTACTAATAGATTTCAGAAATTGAGTCCAAAAAAATAGTAGATTTTAAATTGTCTTTGTGCACTATAAAGCCACACACTCATCCCTCACATTCCTCAACCTCAAACATCATCATAACAAAACAAAAAAAATACCAAAAAACATTTTCAATAGCAATGGAAGGTTCAGTACAAATTAATGTACCTGAATCTCATTCCAATATTGAGCAAGAAAAGAAACCAATTTTGTCATGGGATGTAATTATAGAAAAAAGTTTATCAAATTTTGGGTGGATGGATTTCTTACAAGCTGTTCTTGTTGCAGTTGCAATGTTCTTTGATGCACAACAATCATTCATAAGCATTTACACTGATAATTACCCAAAATGGCACTGCACAAATTCAATATGCACTTCATCCTCTGATATATGCAAACTCCCAAGATCTTCTTGGTCTTGGGACACACATCCTTCAAACACAATCATTTCTCATTGGAATCTTGAATGTGCTAGCACATTCATCACTGGTTTACCACAATCTTCTTTCTTTATAGGTTGTCTTCTTGGTTCTTTTTTTCTTGCAGCATTAGCTGATTCATCTATTGGCAGAAAAAACATGCTAATCTTTTCTTGTGTCTCAATGTCAATAACTTCCATGCTCATAATCTTTTCAACCAATGTTTGGATTTACTCTGCCTTGAAATTCTTGATTGGTTTCTGGCGTTCGTCTATCGGTACATGTGTTCTTGTTTTGCTTACCGAGAAAGTTAGTGCTGAATGGCGATTTAGAGTTGGAATTGTTGAGTATTTTACTTTCACAATGGGGTACATGTCTTTACCTGGTTTTGCTTATATTAACCGAAACTCTTCTTGGAAAAGTCTTTACATTTGGTCGTCAGTTCCTGCTATATGTTATTCTGTCATTGCTTATCTCTTTGTTACCGAGTCGCCTAGGTGGCTTGTTATGCAAGGTCGAGAGAAAGAAATTTTGAAAATGCTCAAAAGGGTTTCTTCTGAAGAAAGTGCCGATGATGATAGCGTTAACTTAGCTTCGAATTTACCAATACTTCCCCCAAAAGAAAAAGTTTCATTTTTTCAACTTTACTCATCAATAGGAGAATTATTTCATAAAAGATGGGCTGTTATAAGAATGATAGCTGTTATGATTCTTGGAATTGGACTTGGAATGGTTTATTTCGGTATGCCACTAGCTGTTGGAAATTTAGGATTCAACATTTATTTGGCAGTGGTTTTTAGTGCTTCAATGGAATTACCTTCTTGTGTAGCAACATATTTCTTGGAAAACCTTAGAAGAAAACCTTCAATTCTTGTGTTTTCTATCTTAGGTGGAATTTGTTGTGTGACGTGTGCTGTTTTGGAGAATAGAGTACCAGCTGCTAAAGTGGTTTTAGCAATGGTTGCGTTTTTCGGAGCTTGTACGGCTTATAATGTGTTTCTCATATACATTATAGAGTTGTTTCCGACATGTGTGAGGAACACAACAACGTCGTTGGTGAGACAAGCTATTGTGTTCGGTTGCATATTTTGTCCCTTTTTGATATCCGCGGGGAGGAAAAACAATATTTACTCATATGGTGTGTTTGGAGTTGTTATAATGTTGTCCAATTTTACATTGTTCTTTTTGCCAGAGACTATAGGGATTGTTCTTTGTGATACAATGGATCAACAAGAGAAGAAAGAAATAGCTTTGTGTGATGCCATGAACCAACAAGTGAGAACAGAAAATGTTTCTGTGTAAGAGGGCAATTCAGTTTCATCCAAACCAATTGGTCAAAATTTGTAGGTTTTTTAACTTTTTTTTCTTCTAAATTTAGGAGTGCTCAATTAATGTACTTTTTCTTGTTAATAATAATGATAAATTCTACTAGTACATGTTCATTCCATATTTCCATTTATAACCATATTTTATTATGAACATGAGTTTTTATGCTTTCTTTGTTGGAGTATCTGCTTGCTAAGAAATTTGAAAATGTGTGGTAGTACACAATTATTTCAATTCACAACCAAATAAACAAATTATATTGGTATGGTTCACTTTCTAGAAAGTTTTTTTTTTTTTTTTTTTTTTTTTTTTTTTTTACAAAACCAATGATATTCATTCATTCAAATTGATAGAGTATATCACATCAGATAGAACATCAGATAGAAACATCGCTAAAAACGTAATGGATGAATCTGCAAACAAACTCACACCATCCAAGTTAATAGCAAACAACGGCAAAATGCCTACAAGACTACAAATAATATGATAAAATTTAAGTCACCGAAATTCCCATGCTTCCGGATCTGCAACGTTGACGCCCAAATAATTGATTTAACTTGTAATTGATTGATGTCGATCTTTCAATAGGAACTAAATGAACACCGCGACAAGACGTGAAATCAAACGCCACACAAGACGACTAACAAAACAACGCCGCAATTAGACGACGAAATCACAAAAATACAAAAGGAAAATTTTGATATATGTGAAAACCACTTATTTAGATTGAAAGAAAAGAGAAAAAAAGATGTAGAGAGGGTGATTTTAGGTCAAAAAATGACCTAAAACCACTCATCCTTAACGAATGAAGGAGAAATTTTTTTTAGAGAGAAGTTGGAGTTTCTCGAACTTAAAAAATTAGGGCAAGCTAAATTGCCACTTTATAGAAAAACGCCAACCATAGTTATATCGTAATGGTCACTAATTTGGAGTTTCCTTGGGTAAGAAACAAGTATATTTGAAATCAGCAATTTTTGTTGGTTCAGCTTGAAACTAGTTGTGTAGTGGCGCTTAGTGATAATTGGAGATGTGAAAGTTATAGTGAATACCATGTTTGTCTTTAACTAAGATAGGTCAATTCATGTGATTATGATGCATGTAAATGTATATGGAAGGTGTAGGAATTAGGAAAGTGGTCCATGCTAATTAAAATAAAGTTGATGTTGAAAATATTTTTAGCATGACATGTGAATTACAGTTGCGTTCCGTCTCCTTCTTATGTATCTGATAGGATAGGATATTCACATTCAAGCTCCATTCAAAAGTAGGTGTGTCTCTTACAAATTTGTTTTCGGATACATAAACTTTTGTTTGCCAAATTTCTTTTATAGCTTTTGTTTTCGACACTTTTGACTTCCTAAAATTAAGGGTTATTGATCTTCTATATAAAGTTCAAAAAGTCATGCACGACAATGTCATAACTCCTTAATTAGTGAATGTTGTGTCAACGAAGATTGATTTTACAATTCAAAAAAATTTAACGGAGCATTTTATACCCTCTTACCTTTTATTCATGTGTAATTAATTCTTAATATATAATATGTGACTTTTATATTTAGGATTGAAGGTAGTAACATATAAGGGAGATATAATGTCTTAAACTTTTGGACTAAGACGTAGTTTTCGACACATTACAAACTTGACAATAAAATTAGATTTAGATCGAATGATAGGTCTACAATCCCCAACTAGGTAAGGGAATAATTAAAAAACAAAAATTAATGGAAGCGAACCATAATAAAATATCCTTGATGGATGTCTAAAACACAATTCAATCCCAATTTTATTTTGAGGTTAATTAAATGACACATGTCAATGTCTGACATTGACACAACACCTGCACATATAATTACTAATTTTCTCAAATTTATTACCCATCTCTGCGTTGGTGCAAAAGGTTATACTATCGAATCTCCTTATGATATTTTTGAATCCGTGACATGACTTGCACATTCACACCAAACTATCGATCAATGGTACTTTACATACTAAAGTTATGTCAATTTCTCTGATTCATTAGAGAAAAGAAAGAATGATTTAGTATTATTTTTGGTAGAGTTTTGACACAGAAGAATATGATTTTCTATCTCTCTTTTCCGAAAATGTTTTTTTTTGCCTACAAAATGTCTCTATTTATAAATAAATTTATGTTCTTTTGGTGAAGAGAACCTACTCTACTCTTTGAAAGAGTTTCTTTATTAATAGACTCAATAATTATATTGTTTCAATAGCCAAACATTACATCCGTTCACTAAAAGGTTTAACAACTTTCGAATTGTCCTTAAAAAAACTTGAATTGTCAAAGAAAAAAAATACTCCAACGTAGTGCCTTTGTCATAAATTATTGCACTCTTACATTTTTTTTTTTGGTACAGTTGCACTCTTACAATTTATTACTCTATTTTTTTTTTAATTATACGTAATAAAAAAATATATTTGAATATTGATATGATCTGTATATATGTGACGTAACCTAATACGTTTCTGAGAACGGATGCAAAATAGGAATCTGCTAACACGAGGGAGTTAAATTAATTATGATTACATTATTCCCAGTTTGTTCCAACAAAATCACACTTAAATCTTGACTTGTCTAGTACAACTGTATTTTATTCAAAAAGGTTTTATTCGGTGTCAAATTTATATGCAGAAACTAGTAGTGTGTAAACAATTTGTCAAACAGTTTCAGCTATTTGGAGAACATTTTTCGTCCTTTTCTATAGCGACTCATGTGCAACTATAACTATCTAATATTGTAGTTCTTATACATGCATGCTTGTGCAAGTTATATTTACGAGGAATTGATCACAATCCTAAATGCAAATTATTTGGGCACAGTATTCAATCAAATTGAAAATATAAAATAGAAAAGATTTCTTTTTCATATAAAAAAGAGGGGATATCAAAGTGCTATCACCACCAAAGGGCATCAAACAGCAAGAGAGAACAAAGAGGGAGAGACCAGGCCAGAACCTTCTCAAAAAGAGACAAAGCTTGGAGTGCCAAGTTTATCTCTAATATACAAAATCAATAAAAAACGAAAAGGTAAAGACAATCATATAGTAAAATCCTGCACATTAAGACCCACGTTTGCTAATTTGTCAGCACATTGATTTCTCCAAAGATATTGGAGATCACCAAATTTTAAAAGTGAGAAAAACACAAGAAGTGAAAGTTGAATTGTGTTGGTTTTTTCAAAAACTTCAGTGTTTATCAAAAACCGTTCAGACCCTAATGAGAAACAGAGTTCTATCAGGTTCTAAAACGAGTATGCATCGAAAATAACTTAAACACGGAAAGGAGAGGAAAAGAGACGAAACAAGCAAATTATATTGGTTCCTCTCACAAATTGAGAGTAGTCAAGCCCTCTTACACTTTCAAGAGATTTTTACTATAATCACACAAGATTACAATTCGCTCAACACATAAGAAATGATTCTTTTTTTAGGTTCATTGAGTAGTTAATCTATCTGGTCTACATTGTAAAGCAGATACATTAATTATTTAATGAACCTAAAAAGAGAATATTTTCTTGTATTTGAGATTGGAGGGAGTAAGAGTTTTGATAAGAGTAAAGATACATAGACACCCTTAGGTGGCAATACACCATTTGACACCCACACAAAAATCTGACACGTAGTCACGTGGACCCCGCACAAGCACACTTTCTCTTTTCTCTCCTCTTCTCTCTTCCTAATGCATGGGGTGTACAAGGATGTATGGGAATAAAGGGTGTCTATGTATCATTACTCTTTTGATAATGAGTGTCATCAAATCACTCTTTAAGAATTGGGTCTTGTTAACAAGTGTCATTTTCAAAATAGAAATAATTGCTAACTTTTATGTGTAAAAAGTTGCTTTTTGATATTATTTCAACGTGTTGAATACACAAATTCCAAGATAAAGTTTCTACTTTGAATTTCTTAACAAGTGCCTTGGGGCACTTGTTAAGATTTTCCTTAAGAATTATACATATATATATATATATATATATATATATATATATATATATATATATTAACAAAGTCAAATATTTCAATCAATACATTGAATATACAAATTTTCATAAAACTTACCACCTCCGTTCCTATATATAAGACCATTTTGTTAAAATCACGGGAATTAAGAAAGTGCATATTTGTATTAAAGTTGTTTTTAATCACTATTGTGTTTACAATTTTATCCTTAAAAGAGATAGTTTATTTATGGTTTCCATATGCTATTTATTGCTGATTGAAGACCAATATGTATAATAAATAGAGGCATGTATGTACATAAATAATTAATATAGTTGAAAATAGCAAAGAGATCTTATAAAAAAGGACAAAAAAATTCTGAAAGGGTTCTATAATTAAGAAGAGCAATGATATTTTAACAACTATTTGCTAACAACTTCAATGACAACCTCATTTTTCTCTCTTCTCATTGGTAAAAAACAATGGAGAGAGAAAAAGGAAGAGAGAGTAAGAATATAATGTGAGTATGAGAGAGAAAGTTGTCTAAAAATTATTAAAAAATGGTTGTACAAATATCATTTCTCAATTAAGAATGGAGGTAGTATCATTTAATATCTTTAAAGAATGCCTTTAAAATACTTGTTAGCATTTTCATAAAATGAAATAAAAATCCTGCGGATTGCCAATGTCTTAGTACTTGTGATTTGAGAGTGATTCCATCTTATTTGGTGGTCAATTTGTTGAATTCAAGGCATTTAGACTACATCATACTATTAATATGGCGTCTTAGACATTCAATATACTTGAAACTCTGGCGCTATAACACTTTCAAACCAAATTTACAGGTATTAAGAATAAGGGTGTTCGCGGTGTGGTTTGATTCGGTTTTGAGCATAAAAGTCATCCAAACCGTGAGATAAAAAAATATGCGGTTTGGTTTGATTCGGTTGATTTTTAAAAAGTCATCCAAACCAAACCAAACCAAACCAATGCGGTTTGGATTGGTTCGGTTTGTGCGGTTTATCGCGAGATAAAAAATATTACATTAACTCTAATATTGCCAACTTGTTACAAAATAAACATAGGACATTTTATTTTGTTGTTTATATGATAAAATATTATGTAAAACTTATATTAAAATAGGTAAAATTAAGAAGAAACATAAGAATGAAACAAATTATTGGGAAGTAAAGGAAACAAATTCATCACTGAAAATTAATTGAAAGAGATGGAAAGGAAATAGAATCGAACCTGATGGTACAACAATGGAAAATTCGAATCAAAAGAGATTATTCTTGAGCTATGTAATTGGGCTAGTACATGTTTAAGTAATATTCATTATTCTTACGGTTTGGTTTGGTTCGGATGCTGAGATGCAAACCGCAAACCGAACCGAACCGCGCGGTTCAGTGCAAAAGTCATCCGAATTCATCCGAACCAAGTGCGATTTTTTGCGGTTTCGGTTTGGATTGGTTTGGTTTACAGTTTTTCTATTGGGTTGGTTCGGTTTTAAACACCTCTAATTAAGAACAACAACTCTCTTAATAGGTTCCACCATTTTGGAAATATGATCCACCATTTTGGAACGAAACATACATAAAATTGGTAGAACTTACATATATTTAATCCAGTAGATTACACTAAGGTCCTCTAAGTTTGAGGTTTGTAATATATTGGTTCTTTATGTTATTTTGGTCACACATAAGTTCTTTACCTTCGAGGTTTTAAGTAATTTTGGTCACACATAAGTTCTTTACATTTGAGGTTTGTAACATATTGATCTTTGAAGTTTTGGTTACACATAAGTCCTTTAAGTTTGTAAACGTTTTCAATTTATTCCTTCTGTTAACCAAACATTGCAAAAATGATGATGTGACATACGGAATAAATAAAAAATGTTTACAAACTTAAATGACTTATGTGTGACCAAAAAATAATTTAAAGAACTAATCCATTACAAACCTCAAACTTAAAAGACTTATGTATGACCAAAATAACTTAAAGGACTAATTTGATACTGTTATACCCTGATTTTGGACCTAAAAATACTCATTCAAATTTCTTTTCTAACACTGATACTTGTCAGTTCGCTGTTATTTTACTCTGAATCTTTACTCTCTTTTTAAAACATATTTTACTGCCTCTGTCTGTCTTTTCTTGCATTACAAGTCATTTGAAAATTCTCTGAATCATTGCATTACTTTTCTTGCATTTTATTTCAAAAAATCATACAAAAGGGTATTTTGGTCATTTCCTGCAGTGGAACCCATTTTAGTCCTTGTGTTTGCCTCTGAGTCTTTTCAATTTGTCTGTACAAATCACTGTTGAGTCTTTGTTTAAAAAATCATTTCAAAAATTGCATCTGAGTCAGTCTGAGTCAGTTTAGTCCCTAGGGGCATTTTGGTCTTTTCCTGTCAAAATTTCGGCAGGGAGGTATTTTAAAATACCTCATGTCAGTATTTGGTTCGTTTTAGTCCTTTTGTTGATTTTATTTTTTTGTTTCACTTTACGTTTTGTCCAATTTACCAATTTTAGTTCAATTTTATTTTTTATTGCATTTTAGTCCCTGAGATAGTTTCTAAAATTGCATTTTAGTCCAAAACATTTAAAAATTTCATTTCAGTCCATTTTTTATTATTGCAGTTTAGTCCTTCAATTTTTCTTTTTTGCAGATAGGTCCTTAAAGTCAAAAGTCCAAGGCAGAGCCAAGCAAAGTCCAAAAACAGGTGTCCCTTTCTCATTGGGTCTCAAGTACACATGTCAGCTATAAATACAACACAGTGTCAGATTTTCAGAAGATCCATTAATCACACGCCACATCACAAATAAAAGAAAGATTTCTCTCTCCTTTCTGTTAGGATCAAAACTCAGAAATCACCAAGAACACTCAAACCCTAGATTTTTCCAGAATCACAATTCAACACAAAATTCAGTGAATCTTTCGCAATTCTCAGAGATTCATCACTGAATCTTCATCATCGAATCGGTTTCCTTCGCAATTCAAGGCGCGAATTCGCCATTGGCAAACTCCAGCACCGATCACGAAGGAATCAGTGAGAGGAAGAGGAAAAGAAGCAAGGTTTAAACCGGCGAAGAAGATGAAGAAGCAGAACCAGTGAAATCACCGGTTTATTTCCGGTCCAGCAACCAAATCAACAACACAGAAAACGAAGAATCAAGCGTTTCCGAAGAAATTCAACAAAATCTCCATCAAAACTCAGGTAAACACTTAAACTTCTTTTTTCTTCCTCAAAAGCGACAACGAAGCCAAGACAGTGTAGATCTTTGAAAAAAAACGTTCTGGTTCAAAAAGATTGAAAACCTAAAAACGTCATCAAAACCGAAATAAACTCCAAGATCTACGTCGTTCAAAGCCTCGTTTCCTTTATTTTCTTTCAAAAAAACATCAACCAGAAACGAATAAACGTAGATCTGCGAAGATTTAGAGGTTTCTCTTTCAAAAAGTGTGAAACCCTAACTTTTAAAACCGGAGCAAAAACCTCAGATCTACGTCGATTCAGTTGTTATTTGCGAAAATCAGCGGTGAAATCACGTTTAGATTGAAGAGAGGTTTTGATTGATGTAAAAAATTTTGAATTCTGGAAATTAGGTCACCGGAAAGTGCATAATCTCGCCGGAGAAGATGAAGTTTCCGGCGGACCTTCAAGGTCTCCGTCGTTGCTTCATCCTCACCGGCGGTGAGTTCTAGAGAGAGGCGAGAGGTCTGAGAGAAGAGAGAAGTTTAGAGAGAGAAAGAGCAGGGAGCAAATGAATAAACCGGTCTTGAGACATATATATAGGCCACTGAACCGGTCTGGCTCAAGACCGGTTTATCTTGTTTGATCTTGAGCGTTGGATTAATCCAACGCTCCCTGTGTCATCAGGCTGCTGAGTGTTGGGCTTTGGGTTTGGGCCTAGGGTTCTTTGCGTTTTTGCTTTTTTTATGCTATCTGCACCTTGTTTCTTGCTACTTGAACCTCTGTTTGCTCATTTTTTTCTCTAAAAAATTTCCTAAAAAATTGTTATATGTTTCTTAATACATTTTAACACTTTTGTGATATTTTCCAGCGGTTTGAAAAATGATAAAAATGTGTGTGTTATTTCTTCTTGATTAATTTTGTGTTTGATCTAAGTTTGTGTATTTTTGTGGTATATTTTCTCATAAAATGTTGGTATGTGATGTGGATGATTGGTGTGTAATTTCATGGTGAATATGTTGCTGATCACATGTATGTTTTGCTGATTGTGGATATGGATTTTCATTTCTTTCTTGTTTTGTAAGTAATGTGTGTTTTGATCAAGAAATAAAGTGCAAAATATCTTTGAAAATGTGTCATGATTCTTGGCTTGAATGTGTCCTATTTGTTCCCACATTATAGCTCAAAATTAAACCCCTTTAACATTGCTATAATGAGGGGATTATAGGTCATGTGCATGTCTAAGTGTCATAACCAATTTTAGGTATATTTTGCCATTTTATTTCATTTCATTACTTTTTTTTCTCTCTTGCTATTCTATTCAATTTTGTTTACCTTTCTACTATTTTTATGCCTTATGATACTAACCATTTCATCTCACATTTCATTCATCCCATAGTTTTAGCATCATTTTTTTATTTTTATTCATTTCTATATCAATTGGGTTTGTAATAATTTTAGATAGATTGGTTCTTTTTTAATTCCTTGCAAGACCATAGCATGTATTTAGGACTCAATGTAAAGGACTATGGACACTATAAGTGATGTACACCGACACGAGCACCGACACATGCACACACCCCACATGGATGTTCTAGATGCATGATTAGGGAATGTATGTTTAGATGTATGCTTAGGTTTTACAACGCTTAGACAAAAAAATCATTTTTTCAAAAAATGTGAATAACCTCACTTGAAAACCTTTTTTTAAAAAAAATAGGAGTCAAAACTCCTCATTTTCCTTTTGTTTTCTTAAGAAAAATCCCAATGAATTTTAATCATACTTAGACTTTATTTTGCAAAATAACTACTTCCACCTCACATTTTCCAAATCTCATGCCCTTGAGGCCTCTCATCTCCATTCTTCAAAATTCCTTTTTCAAACTTAAAATCAACCAACAAAAACAAAAAACAATTTTCGAGAACGAACTACGTTTGGTTTTGATCCCTTAAAAGGGTACGTAGGCAATGAGTTAAAACTCCTCCAAGCCAAGTAAAATAAAACCTCAAATACTTTCTCCCCCCATTCTTCACTCAAATAAAACTTCCTTTTAATAAGTAGGCAATAAAAATAAAGCGTAGAAATAAACTTAGGAGAACGGTTCTTATGGAATACCATAATCGTTCCGGGTGCCTAACACCTTCCCGTAGCGAAAACGACCCCCGAACTTAGAATCTAAGGGTTTTTTCTCAATTTTGCCCTTCCCAAGAAAAAATAGAGAATATCAAAGATTGAAAGGTTCAAGCCTAATTTATGACTTGACACCCGAAAATCGCGATAACAGAAATGGCGACTTCACTGGGGAAATTTTTAGCGGGTCACGCCTAGTTTTCCTTAGTTTATATTTACGCTTTGTTTTATTGCTTACATATGTGAATACTTGTTTATTTTCATTTGACGTGTGGGGTGAGAATATCAAAAGTCCTATACCCGGGCTGAGTGAACTTATGAATAGGTAGAGATATAATCGACAATTCGATCCGAGGGTTGCCTCGTGTATTGGATTATGCGATCAATCTCACATAGCTGAGGCATTTTGGAAGTAATATTGTCGGCGTGTGTTGTCATGCTTAGGCACTTTGCTTTCAATTGTTCGACGATGCTATGGACCGTAGTTACCAAACACATCCCTGTCCTTTTTTAGGACGTAGTGCGGTGGCTAAACCGAGTGTTGTCTCGAGTTTTAGTCGTCACGCGATACTACACTCAAACTAGACCTTCTTGCGAATAAACATGGAACGGACGTTGTCCCGTGCTACCATGATATACGTAAGAGAGGTTGTAGTTTGGGAACTTGATTAGAACCTTGGTTACTATTATCCTAAGCCTTAGTTTACCGGGCACCGTGTCCGCCTGTGGCTCCTCGATTTTAATCTCAACCCTCCATGTTTTCTCTGTAATTGAAAAAAAACAATCATGCATACATGCATTCATGCATAAATTTTTTCTCATGCATTCATCGAAGGATTGGACAAATTAAAAAGCTTTGTAAACATTACAGGTATGAAGAAGACTAAATCCTACAAGTTCAAGGAGGTTGACTTGGTTAGTTTGAGAGAGTTGGCACTCAAGGTGAAGAATCAAACAGGTTTCCGACTCCGGTATGGTGGTTTGCTTACTATTCTCCGGACTAATGTCGAAGAGAAGCTCGTGCACACTCTAGTGCAATTCTATGACCCGAGTTTCCGCTGCTTCACTTTCCCGGATTTCCAGTTAGTCCCTACTCTTGAGGCTTATTCCCACTTATTGGGTTCACCTATAGCCGAGAAGACGCCTTTCACCGGTCCCGGGACTTCTCTTACTCCTCTGGTTATTGCTAAGGATCTCTATCTCAAGACTTCCGATGTCTCCAAGCATCTTACTACTAAGTCTCACATCCGAGGGTTCACTTCAAAGTATCTACTTGAGCAAGCTAATCTCGAAACTACTTGTCAGGACGCACTCGAGGCTATTCTTGCATTGCTTATCTATGGGCTCATTCTCTTCCCAAATCTCGACAACTTTGTGGACATGAATGCTATTGAGATCTTCCATTCTAGGAATCCGGTTCCTACCTTGCTAGCTGACATGTACCATGCTATCCATGACCGGACTCTCAAAGGTCGTGGGTATATCCTTTGCTGCGTGCCTCTCCTATATAGGTGGTTTATTTCTCACCTTCCGAGCTCCTTCCATGACAACTCGGAGGATTGGTCCTACTCACAGCGGATGATGGCTCTCTCTCCTAACGAGGTGGTCTGGATCACTCCCGCCGCTCAGGTTAAGGAGATTATTACTGGTTGTGGAGACTTTCTCAATGTACCTCTTCTTGGTACCCGTGGGGGAATCAACTACAATCCGGAGCTTGCTGTGAGACAGTTTGGGTTCCCTATGAAGACAAAGCCCATCAATCTTGCTACATCTCCGGAGTTCTTCTATTATTCGAACGCCCCCACCGGACAAAGGGAGGCTTTCACAAGGGCTTGGTCTAAGGTCCGTAGGAAGAGTGTGAAGCATCTGGGTGTGAGATCTGGTATTGCTCATGAGGCCTATACTCAGTGGGTAATAAACCGAGCCGAAGAGATTGGTATGCCATACCCTGCTATGAGACATGTGGCTGCATCTGCTCCATCTATACCTTTACCTCTACCTCCCACTACTCAGGAGATGTATCAGGAGCATCTGGCCATGGAAAGTCGTGAGAAACAAATGTGGAAGGCCCGATACAATGAGGCTGAGAATCTAATCATGACTTTGGATGGTAAGGATGAGCAGAAGACTCATGAGAACCTGATGTTGAAGAAGGAATTGGTTAAGGTCCGAAGGGAACTTGAAGAAAAGGATGAGCTACTTATGCGGGATTCCAAGAGAGCTAGAGGACGACGCAACTTCTATGCTAGATATTGCGGTTCGGATTCGGAGTCTGAGTCTGAGGATCATCCCACCACTTCCTATGCTTGAGAGTTTTATTTGTTTATATTTCAAAAGTCTTCCCTTGGCTTAGTATTTCAAAGGGATTCATCTTGTAAACGCTTCGTTTTGCTTTGTTTGTTTAGTTATTGTTTACAAAACTCCTAATTTGTTTAAAAATCCTTCGATGTCCAAAAACAACTTTTGCATTTGCATTTGTACATATCATGCATCATGTGCATCATTCATCAAGTCACAAAGGGTTTCCAAGTGCTCACTGCCTCCTGGTTCTTCTGCCACAGAGATTGAAAGGTGGCTCGTGCTCGGAAAGTTTACGAATCAGACAGAATACACCGGACAAGACTCTACAGAAAGAAGAATTCGGCAGCCATGGAAGAAGAGAATGCTCAGCTCCGTACCGAGTTAGCCACTCTAAGGGAAGAATTGGCTAAGGCTAATGATGTCATGACCGCTCTGCTAGCCGCTCAAGAACAATCAGCCACAGCTATCCCTATAGCCACAGCTATACCGGTGACTACAAGCGCGCTCCCAACTGCATCTACAGACGCTCGCTTCGCTATGCCAGCTGGGTTTCCGTATGGGCTTCCACCGTTCTTCACTCCCAGTACTGCAGCGGGCACTTCGGGCACTGCTAACAATGTTCTGATCCCTACAACAAATGCTGTCTCCATCAATGCTACTTTGCCACAAACAACGGCAACTGTCACCGAGCCTCTTGTGCATGCCTTACCTCAAGGTGTTAACATCAACACACCATACGGAAGCATCCCCGTAACCAAAACCATGGAAGAGATGATGGAGGAACTTGCTAAAGAACTCCGTCATGAGATCAAAGCCAATCGAGGGAATGCGGACTCTTTCAAAACTCAAGATCTCTGCTTGGTGTCAAAGGTGGATGTCCCTAAGAAGTTCAAAATCCCGGATTTCGACCGATATAACGGGCTGACTTGTCCCCAGAACCACATCATCAAGTACGTCCGAAAGATGGGTAATTACAAAGACAATGATTCCCTTATGATCCACTGCTTTCAAGATAGTTTGATGGAAGATGCTGCAGAGTGGTATACTAGTTTGAGCAAAAATGACATTCATACCTTTGATGAATTAGCCGCTGCTTTCAAGAGCCACTATGGGTTTAACACCCGATTGAAGCCGAACAGGGAATTCCTCAGATCTCTCTCCCAGAAGAAAGAGGAAAGCTTCCGTGAATACGCACAGAGATGGAGGGGGGCAGCTGCCCGTATTACTCCCGCTCTTGATGAAGAAGAAATGACCCAGACATTCTTAAAGACCTTGAAAAAGGATTATGTTGAGAGAATGATCATTGCTGCCCCGAATAACTTTTCGGAGATGGTCACCATGGGAACTCGTCTGGAAGAAGCCGTCAGGGATGGAATCATTGTGTTCGAGAAAGCTGAATCCTCTGTGAATGCATCAAAGAGGTATGGTAATGGACACCACAAGAAGAAAGAAACGGAAGTAGGGATGGTGTCAGCTGGAGCCGGTCAATCCATGGCTACTGTCGCTCCTATCAATGCAGCCCAAATGCCTCCGTCATACCCATATGTGCCGTATTCTCAGCATCCCTTCTTTCCGCCATTTTATCATCAGTACCCTCTGCCACCGGGTCAACCTCAAGTACCTGTTAATGCAATCGCTCAACAGATGAAACAACAGTTGCCAGTTCAACAACAACAAAATCAGCAAGCTAGACCTACTTTCCCTCCGATACCAATGTTATATGCTGAGTTGCTTCCAACTTTACTCCATAGAGGGCATTGTACAACCAGACAGGGCAAGCCCTCGCCTGATCCGTTGCCTCCAAGGTTCAGGTCCGATCTCAAATGTGATTTTCATCAAGGCGCCCTGGGTCATGATGTCGAGGGGTGCTATGCTTTGAAGTATATCGTGAAGAAGCTCATTGATCAAGGAAAGCTGACTTTTGAGAATAATGTCCCGCACGTCCTCGACAATCCTCTTCCAAATCATGCCGCTGTAAATGTGATCGAAGTATGTGAGGAAGCTCCTAGACTTGATGTCCGTAACGTCGCAACTCCTCTGGTGCCTCTACACATCAAGCTGTGCAAAGCTTCTCTGTTCAGTCATGATCATGCCAAGTGCCTAGGATGCCTTCGTAATCCTTTGGGTTGCTATACTGTTCAAGACGACATCCAAAGCTTGATGAATGATAATTTTTTGACTGTTAGTGATGTCTGCGTGATTGTGCCAGTTTTTAACGATCCGCCTGTCAAGAGTATGCCTTTGAAGGAGAATGCTGAGCCACTGGTGATAAGGTTACCCGGACCGGTGCCGTATACTTCAGATAGGGCTATCCCGTACAAATATAATGCTACCATAATTGAAAACGGAGTAGAAGTGCCTCTGGTATCCTTGGCTGTGATGAACAATACCGCCGAAGGAACTTCAGCAGCCCTAAGAAGCGGAAGAGTCCGTCCACCGTTGTTTCAAAAGAAGGCCGCTACGCCTACCGTGCCACCCATTGACAAGCCAACCCCGACTGATGTTTCTCCCGTTAACAGAGACGCGAGCCAACCAGGCTGGTCTATAGAGGATTCTAATCTGGATGAGATTTTGAGGTTGATCAAAAGAAGTGATTATAAGATTGTAGATCAGCTGCTGCAAACTCCGTCGAAGATATCCATTTTGTCTCTACTCCTGAGTTCCGCTGCTCACAGAGATACCCTTTTGAAAGTATTGGAGCAGGCTTATGTGGATCATGAAGTCACTGTGGATCACTTTGGTAGCATAGTGGGGAACATTACCGCCTGCAGCAATCTGTGGTTCAGTGAAGATGAATTGCCCGAAGCAGGAAAGCATCATAATCTGGCCTTGCATATCTCCGTAAATTGCAATTCCGACATGATCTCAAATGTGTTAGTAGACACTGGCTCATCTTTGAACGTGATGCCCAAGTCAACGCTGGATCAGCTGAGCTACCGGGGAACTCCTTTGAGGAGGAGCACTTTTTTGGTCAAAGCCTTTGATGGAACCCGCAAGAGCGTTCTCGGGGAGATAGACTTGCCAATAACTATTGGCCCCGAAACCTTTCTAATCACCTTTCAGGTCATGGATATTAATGCCTCTTACAGCTGTCTCTTGGGGAGACCATGGATACATGACGCGGGAGCGGTGACCTCTACCTTGCATCAGAAGTTGAAATTTGCCAAAAGCGGAAAGCTTGTTACAATTCATGGAGAGGAAGCATACCTGGTTAGCCAGCTATCATCTTTCTCTTGCATAGAAGCAGGGTCTGCAGAGGGGACCGCTTTTCAAGGATTAACTGTCGAAGGTACGGAGCCCAAGAGGGAGGGAACTGCAATGGCTTCTTTGAAGGATGCACAGAGAGCCGTCCAAGAGGGTCAAGCTGCCGGCTGGGGCAGGTTAATACAGCTTCGTGAGAACAAGTATAAGGAAGGTCTTAGCTTCTCCCCAACTTCAGGAGTTTCCACCGGGGCATTCTATAGTGCTGGGTTTCTCAACGCAATCGCAGAAGAAGCAACTGGATTTGGCCCGAGGCCTGTATTTGTTACACCAGGAGGCATTGCGAGAGATTGGGATGCCATTGACATTCCCTCAATCATGCATGTTTCTGAGTAATATACCTTGTTGCTTAAGTATCTTGCTTTTTCAAAATAACAATCATCTCGCTCTGCCCAAAGCGAGAGTGATATTTTCTGTAAGGGCATGTTTGTTTCGGCATTGCCGTTGATTAATAAAAAATTGTCGTTTCTTTCACGACTGCTTTTTTTTAGTGCCTTTTTTCCTTGGAAATAATGGTAATGCCAGAAAAAACCAAAACATCTGTATTTTTCTTATTAATTTCAAAAATCTGCATAAAAACCCTCTTTCTAAAATCATCCAACCATTTTACGCAGATTGAACTATAATAAACCCGTTGGGCACAGTAACCCTGCATTCCCTCCGAATTTTGAATTCCCAGTGTATGAAGCCGAAGATGAGGGAGGTGATGACATACCGTATGAGATCACTCGGTTACTTGAGCAAGAAAAGAAAGCCATTCAGCCTCACCAGGAAGAGATTGAGCTTATCAACATAGGTACCGAGGAGAACAAGCGTGAAATCAAGATCGGTGCTGCTCTAGAGGAAGGGGTTAAAAAGAAGATCATCCAGCTCCTCCGGGAATATCCGGATATTTTTGCATGGTCGTATGAAGATATGCCAGGTCTAGATCCTATGATTGTGGAGCATCGGATCCCCACCAAGCCTGAATGTCCTCCCGTCAGGTAGAAATTGAGAAGGACTCATCCAGATATGGCTCTCAAGATTAAGAGCGAGGTTCAAAAACAGATTGATGCGGGTTTCCTCATGACAGTTGAGTACCCTGAATGGGTTGCCAATATTGTACCTGTGCCAAAGAAGGATGGTAAAGTCCGGATGTGTGTTGATTTCAGAGACCTGAACAAAGCCAGTCCAAAAGACAACTTTCCATTACCTCATATTGATGTGCTTGTTGATAATACTGCTCAGTCTAAGGTGTTCTCCTTCATGGATGGTTTCTCCGGTTACAATCAGATCAAAATGTCTCCTGAGGATAGAGAAAAGACGTCTTTTATCACTCCATGGGGTACTTTCTGCTACAAAGTGATGCCGTTCGGCCTAATAAATGCTGGTGCTACCTACCAAAGAGGAATGACTACTCTGTTTCATGACATGATTCACAAAGAAGTCGAAGTATATGTGGATGATATGATTGTGAAGTCAACAGATGAGGAGCAACATGTTGAATATTTGACAAAGATGTTTGAAAGGTTGAGAAAATACAAGCTTCGATTGAATCCCAACAAATGTACATTCGGCGTCAGATCCGGGAAGTTATTAGGCTTCATTGTCAGCCAAAAGGGCATTGAAGTCGATCCTGATAAAGTCCGGGCCATCCGAGAAATGCCAGCTCCACAGACCGAGAAGCAAGTCAGAGGTTTCCTCGGACGTTTGAATTACATCTCCCGATTCATATCTCACATGACCGCAACCTGCGGGCCGATCTTCAAGCTACTCAGAAAGAATCAACCTATTGTATGGAATGATGAATGTCAAGAAGCTTTTGATAGCATCAAGAATTACCTGCTGGAACCACCTATCCTTGTCCCACCCGTGGAAGGAAGGCCTTTGATTATGTATTTGGCAGTATTTGATGAATCCATGGGATGCGTACTTGGTCAACAAGATGAGACTGGAAAGAAAGAACATGCTATCTACTATCTAAGCAAGAAATTCACCGATTGTGAAACTCGGTATACAATGCTTGAGAAGACTTGTTGTGCTTTGGCCTGGGCCGCTAAACGCCTGCGTCATTATTTGGTGAATCATACAACTTGGTTGATATCCAGAATGGATCCGATAAAGTATATCTTTGAGAAAGCTGCTGTTACTGGGAAGATTGCACGCTGGCAGATGCTTTTGTCTGAATACGATATTGTGTTCAAAACTCAAAAGGCAATCAAAGGTAGCATTCTTGCCGATCATCTTGCTTACCAACCTCTTGATGATTATCAACCAATTGAGTTCGATTTCCCCAATGAAGAGATCATGTATTTGAAATCCAAAGACTGCGAAGAACCGTTGATTGATGAAGGTCCAGATCCCAATAGCAAGTGGGGTTTAGTCTTTGATGGTGCTGTCAATGCTTATGGTAAAGGAATTGGGGCAGTCATTGTATCCCCACAGGGGCATCACATTCCTTTTACCGCCCGGATTCTGTTCGAATGTACAAACAATATGGCTGAGTATGAAGCATGTATCTTTGGGATCGAGGAAGCAATTGACATGAGAATCAAACACCTCGACATCTATGGAGATTCCGCGCTCGTCATCAATCAGATAAAGGATGAATGGGAGACCCACCATGCTAAGTTGATTCCTTATCGGGATTATGCGAGACGTTTGCTGACATATTTTACAAAGGTTGAGCTGCACCATATTCCTCGTGATGAGAACCAAATGGCTGATGCTCTTGCTACTCTATCCTCCATGTTTCGAGTAAACCATTGGAATGATGTGCCAATAATCAAAGTGCAACGCCTTGAAAGACCTTCACATGTGTTTGCTATTGGGGATGTGATCGATCAGGCTGGTGAAAGTGTGGTTGGCTATAAACCTTGGTACTACGACATCAAACAGTTCTTGCTGAGCCGTGAGTATCCGCCAGGTGCCTCCAACCAAGACAAGAAGACCCTGAGAAGATTGGCCAGTAGATTCATGTTAGATGGAGATATTCTGTACAAGAGAAACTATGACATGGTATTGTTAAGATGTGTTGATGAACATGAAGCGGAGCAGTTAATGCATGATGTACATGACAGTACCTTCGGGACCCATGCTACAGGACATACTATGTCAAGGAAGCTGTTACGAGCAGGTTACTACTGGATGACCATGGAGCATGATTGCTACCAGCACGCCAGAAAGTGCCACAAATGTCAAATCTATGCTGATAAGATTCATGTGCCTCCGCACGCTCTCAATGTTATTTCATCCCCATGGCCGTTCTCAATGTGGGGCATCGACATGATTGGAAGAATTGAACCGAAGGCTTCAAATGGTCATCGTTTCATCTTGGTGGCAATTGACTACTTCACCAAGTGGGTTGAAGCAGCATCTTATACCAATGTGACCAAGCAAGTGGTAGCTAAGTTCATCAAGAACAACATCATCTGTCGATATGGTGTTCCCAGCAAGATTATTACCGACAATGGTACCAACCTGAATAACAATGTGGTGCAAGCTCTTTGTGAAGAATTCAAAATTGAGCATCATAACTCTTCTCCTTATAGACCTCAGATGAATGGTGCAGTTGAGGCCGCCAACAAGAATATCAAGAGAATTGTCCAGAAGATGGTAACCACTTACAAGGACTGGCATGAGATGTTACCCTATGCTCTGCATGGCTACCGTACTACTGTGCGCAGTTCAACCGGGGCAACCCCTTTCTCTCTTGTATATGGTATGGAAGTGTAACACCCCGTTACCCAAAAGCAATAAAATAGCATATAAACATCAGAGTGTTTCACCAAACGGGCATGCTACATTGCAAATTCAAAATTCTTAAATAGAAAATAAAACTATTTAATTCAACATCAGTCATAACTTCAAAATAATGCAGCGGAAAGTTTTGCATTTCAATAACAACCACAACGACGTAAATCTCCAACAATATCCTGGCATTAGCCTAAACAACAAAAGTCAACCAACAAAGGGCCACATCATCAAGTTCCAAAATTTGATACATAGGAGGAAAGCAACAATAAAATAATATAAATATTCCCATCCCACGTATCAGAGCCCTAGACACGACAATGAGCCACCACCAACTACTCAGGATCACCTGCAAGTTACCCATAGGAAGGGCAACGTTTTCAAGCAGAAGGGTGAGATTCACAACAATAACTATAGATATTAAAATCATCAATTGAATCTAACACCCTAAACAACAACACATTGTCTTGTAAACATATATATGTATAAGTCACAAGCAACCACAACATCAACAATACACCAGATAAAACTGAAACACAACCGAGACTCATGCAATGACATGACCACTGCTAAGACACCATCTTAGACTTCTTAATGAAATGCATTATGCATGTGGTACCAATCAGGACCGAAGCCCTCACCGCTTTTGAATGGTTAAAGCATTCATCAGGACCGAAGCCCTCACCGCTGTTGAGCAACTAGTACTCCAGGACCGAAGCCCTCACCGCTGTTTTATGCATATGCAATGGACCTACTTGTGTATATCTACATACAACTGACCATGCAATGCAACTCCATGTGACTCCGGAATAAAACGACATGTATGGTTTAGCAAATGCAACATACATCAGAACATCACCAACAATTTGTATAATTTATTTAAGTGTAAATATACATAAATCATCACTCAACATTTAATCATATTCTTGATAAATCATATAGTCATATATAACCATTAGCACAATCAAAAGAATCAACCAAACAATGCGTACCACTGAGTATACAAAACTCAAAATTATGGTTCAGTTCTGGGTATTTTCGCCAGGCGGACTACTAACCTCGCCAGGCGAAATTCACTAAAAAGGCTACTCGCCATGGCGATCCAAAGGCGAGCGTAAGGCGAAAAGCTCCTGGGCACTTTCGCCAGGGCGAACAAAAGGCGGTGAAATGGCGAACTAAGGCAGTGTTCTCGGGAAACTTTCTGGACGCTTTCGCTAGGGCGAACCAATGGCGAGGGAATGGCGAAATTTCGCCAGGCGAAAATGACTTTGCCAGGGCGAATCGTGACAGTTCCAGAATCGTGAATTTTGTAGTTTTTCATCAAAAATCCCATTTTTTCCCAATCTAAACCCCAAAACAGGCTACAGTAATGTTATGCAATCCTAAAATCGCCCAGAACACAACTAAGTCCAAAAACAACATGATTCCTATACACTTCTAATTTTAGGAATCAAAATCAAAAACCCATTTTTTCCATTCTCACCAAAACCTGATAAATTCAAAATCAGAGATTAATGTCTATACTACTGAAGCAAACCTCACCCTTACCTTAGTTCAGAATGAAAAATGCACAGCAAAAGGGGTTCCTCTGGTTCCTCTCTCTTGCTCCTGGTTTTCTATTCCTTGGCTTGGTTTCACGTAAAACTGTTTTTCTCACGTACAATAATTCTAACTTTTATTTTCTTAACTTCCCACTTAAGAGTAACTCCCTCCTAATTACACTTAACTCCCCCAAATTCCTAATAACTCCAATTAATTCCCCAAACACCAAAATAATTAATATTTCATACTTATTCTAATTATTATTAAATAAATCATATAATAAAATATTACACCACATAAATCACCCAAAAAAATCACATATACACAATTATATGCATATATATACTCCGCATAAATCACCAAACATCATATATAATAATATATATATATACTCCACATAATAAAATAATTAAATAAATAACTAGGGCGTTACAACTCTCCCCAAATTACAGAATTTCGTCCTCGAAATCTTACCTCAAGCAAACAACTCCGGATACGACTCCCGCATCTTACTCTCCAGCTCCCAAGTCAAACTTTCACCAGTCGCTCCACCCCAAACGACTCTCACAAGAGGTATCTCTTTACCTCTCAAGGACTTCACCTTTCTGTCATCAATCCTCAATGGCATAGTCTCAACTGTTAGGTTGTCCCTAACCTGCACATCATCATCCCTCGGAATCACATGAGAAGGATCCGCAACATACTTCCGAAGCTGAGAAACATGAAACAAATCGTGCAAGTTCGAAAGATGTGGTGGCAAACCAACTCTATATGCCACTGTACCAACTCTCTCTGAAATCTGATATGGACCAATGAACTTAGGAGTCAACTTCCTCGACTTCAAAGCACGTCCAACACCCGTCAAAGGAGTGACCCTCAGAAAAACATGATCACCCTCCTGAAACTCCAGATCCTTTCTTCGCTTGTCATGGTAACTTTTCTGTCGACTCTGCGAAGCTTTCATCTTTTCCCTTATCAACCTGACTTTCTCAGTAGTCTCGTGAACCAAATCCGGTCCCAACACAATACTTTCACCCGACTCAAACCAGCATAAAGGAGTCCTACACCTCCGACCATACAAGGCTTCGAACGGTGCCATACCAATACTCGAGTGATAGCTGTTGTTATAAGTAAACTCAATCAAAGGCAAGTGACTATCCCAAGCTCCACCTTGCTCAAGCACACACACTCTCAACAAATCTTCCAATGATTGAATTGTCCTTTCCGACTGACCATCTGTTTGAGGATGATAAGCCGAACTCAACCTCAACTTCGAACCCAAAGCGTCCTGTAAACTCTTCCAGAACCTAGAAGTGAACCTCGGATCTCTATCCGACACAATGCTAGACGGAACACCATGAAGCTTCACCACACTGTGAATGTAAATCTCTGCTAACTGTGCTACCGGATAACTGATATTAATAGGAATGAAATGTGCCGACTTCGTCAACCGATCGACAACTACCCAAATAGCGTCATGCCCTCTCGGAGTGTTCGGTAAACTCGTCACAAAATCCATAGAGATACTGTCCCACTTCCACTCCGGTACATCTAACGGTGTCAACAACCCTGCAGGCTTCTGATGCTCAACCTTGGACTTCTGACAAATTAAACAGGCATAAACAAACTGAGCAACATCCCTTTTCAAACCGGACCACCAAAACAGTTTCTTCAAATCATGATACATTTTTGTAGCCCCTGGGTGAATACTCAACCTACTTTTGTGACTCTCCTCAAGAATCAACTTCTTCAACTCTTCATTGTCAGGAATACAAACTCTACCTCTGAACCTCAGCACACCCTGATCATCAACTTTAAAATCACTATCCTCAGTGTCGTTACCAGAAGTCATCAAATCAACAAACTTCAAATCTTCTTTCTGAGCTTCTCGGATACTGTTCAAGAAATCACTATCAATTTTCAACATTCCCAACTGTATACTCTGGGGTGACAATTCACAGACAAGACTCATGTCTCTGAACTGTTCTAACAATTCAAACTCCTTCACCATCAAAGCAGACATGTGCAAAGTTTTCCTACTCAAAGCATCAGCAACCACATTGGCCTTACCAGGATGGTAATTCAAGCCAAAATCAAAATCCTTCAGTAACTCTAACCACCTCCTCTGCCTCATGTTCAGTTCTTTCTGTTCAAATAAATACTTCAAACTTTTATGATCACTGAACACCTCAAATCTGGAATCGTACAAATAATGCCTCCAAATTTTCAAAACAAAAACCACCGCAGCTAACTCCAGGTCATGTGTAGGATAATTCTTCTCATGAACACGCAACTGCCTAGAAGCATACGCTACCACCTTACCATCTTGCATCAGGACACCACCTAAGCCCAGCTTAGATGCATCACAATACACAATAAACGGTTCTTCCGGCTTAGGCAAAATCAAAACAGGAGCAGTTGTCAATCTTCGCTTCAACTCATTGAAACTACTCTCACACTGAGCATCCCACACAAAAGACTTACCCTTACAGGTCAACTGTGTCAACGGAAGAGCCAACTTCGAAAACCCTTCTATGAACCTGCGGTAATAACCAGCCAAACCCAGAAAACTTCTGATCTCAGTTACCGACTTCGGAGTTTCCCATTGTGATACCGCATCAACCTTTGAGGGATCCACTGCAATACCACTACCAGAAATAATGTGACCCAGAAAGCTCACTTCACTTAACCAGAACTCACATTTCGACAACTTTGCATACAATCTCTTTTCCTTCAACACTTGCAACACTATTCTCAGATGCTCTGCATGCTCCTCCTCATTCTTGGAATAAATTAAGATATCATCAATAAACACCACAACAAACTTATCCAGAAAAGCATGGAAAATTCGGTTCATGTACTCCATAAAAACACCAGGCGCATTAGTAACACCGAAAGGCATCACTTTGTACTCGTAATGACCATAACGTGTCCTAAAGGCCGTCTTCTGCATATCCTCATCCTTCACCTTTATCTGATGGTAACCAGACCTCAAATCAATCTTACTAAATATCTTAGCACCAACCAACTGATCCATCAAGTCGTCAATTCTAGGAAGCGGATATCTGTTCTTGATCGTAACTTTGTTCAACTGACGGTAATCTATACACAGTCTCATACTACCATCCTTCTTCTTTACCAACAACACCGGTGCTCCCCAAGGTGAAACACTGGGTCTTACAAACTTCTTATCTAACAGGTCCTCCAACTGTTTCTTCAACTCAGCTAACTCAGAAGCTGACATACGGTACGGTGCCATCGACACCGGCTTAGTTCCTGGAACAAGATCAATTGAAAATTCAACCTCCCTCTCTAGTGGCACATCAGGAATCTCATCAGGGAATACTTCTGGAAATTCATTCACTACAGGTAAACCATCAATCACAGCTTGATTTTCTAACGACAATTGTGCCATTAGAGAATACATCAGGATACCATCACGTTCAAACTGCTTCATCTGTTTCGTAGACAGAAGCTCAACCTCACCTTCTTCTTCAGCAGAAGAGAAATGTACCGTCTTACTAAAGCAGTTGATATGAACCCGATTATACTCTAACCAATTCATACCAAAAATCACATCCATACCCGTCAACGGCAGACAAACTAAATCAATCACAAAATCTCTACCAAACATAGATATAGGACACCGCAGACAAACAAGAGAAGTGGTTACTGAACCCTTAGCTGGAGTTTCAACAACCATTTCCCCTTTCATATCAGATATATCCAAACCCAACTTATAAGCACATTCAATAGCAATAAAACAATGAGTAGCACCAGTATCAATAATAGCAATTAAAGGAGTACTATTAAAGAAACAAGTACCTCTGATAAGTCGGTCCTCATTAGGAGTCTGCGTACCAGTCAAAGCAAACACCTTTCCCCCAATTCTAGTCTTCTTCGGCTCAGGACACTGTGAACTAATATGACCTTCTCCATTGCAATTGTAACAGACAATGTCCCCACGCTTGCATTCAGCTAAACTGTGACCCTTCTGACCACACCTGAAGCACTTCCTATCATCTCTACCACAAACATTGCTCTTGTGGCCTTTCTCACCACACTTATAACAAACAATCTCAGTAGGAGCATCTCTCCTCTTGGGTCTCCTATCATCATTCATCCTCTGCTTTCCTTTGTCAGCAGGAGCACTATAAGGCTTAGGACGATTCTGCTGTCCCTTACCCCTCCTCTCACTCATTATCTTGTAATGAGCTTTGGTGTCTTCTTCATAAATTCTACATCTGTTTACCAACTCAGAGAAGACTCTGATCTGCTGATACCCAATAGCTCTTTTGATGTCAGCTCTCAACCCATTCTCAAATTTGATACACTTGGAGAACTCAGCTGTCTCCACACTATAGTGAGGGTAGAACTTAGCAAGTTCCACAAACCTAGCAGCATACTCCGTAACGGACATATCACCCTGTTTCAGCTCCAGAAACTCAATTTCTTTCTTACCTCTGACATCCTCCGGAAAGTACCTACTCAGAAACTCCTTCCTGAACATAGCCCAAGTCACCACAGTATCACCCTGTTCCAGCACAGGCAACAAACTCACCCACCAGTCGTCAGCCTCTTCCGCTAACATGTGCGTCCCAAACCGCACCTTCTGTGTCTCAGAACACTGCATGACCCTGAAAATCCTTTCAACTTCCTTCAGCCATTTCTGAGCACCATCAGGATCATACCTACCCTTGAAAGTTGGTGGATGATTCCTCAGGAAAGTCTCTAGTATCCTGGTTCCATCACCACCAGTCTCAACCTTAGGTTGCTGTTGAACAGCTTGAGCTACAGCCTCAAGCGCAGCAACAAGAGCAGCATCACTACTTCCAGTCATCTCGAGATTCTACACGACAAACAACAACTCAGAACAACAACAAAAAGCAACATTAAAGTTGACACTCTATCCTAGGTGGCTCAACACGACTCTACTACTTGGCCGGACGGACCAACCTGCTCTGATACCAAATTGTAACACCCCGTTACCCAAAAGCAATAAAATAACATATAAACATCAGAGTATTTCACCAAACGGGCATGCTACATTGCAAATTCAAAATTCTTAAATAGAAAATAAAACTATTTAATTCAACATCAGTCATAACTTCAAAATAATGCAGCGGAAAGTTTTGCATTTCAATAACAACCACAACGACGTAAATCTCCAACAATATCCTGGCATTAGCCTAAACAACAAAAGTCAACCAACAAAGGGCCACATCATCAAGTTCCAAAATTTGATACATAGGAGGAAAGCAACAATAAAATAATATAAATATTCCCATCCCACGTATCAGAGCCCTAGACACGACAATGAGCCACCACCAACTACTCAGGATCACCTGCAAGTTACCCATAGGAAGGGCAACGTTTTCAAGCAGAAGGGTGAGATTCACAACAATAACTATAGATATTAAAATCATCAATTGAATCTAACACCCTAAACAACAACACATTGTCTTGTAAACATATATATGTATAAGTCACAAGCAACCACAACATCAACAATACACCAGATAAAACTGAAACACAACCGAGACTCATGCAATGACATGACCACTGCTAAGACACCATCTTAGACTTCTTAATGAAATGCATTATGCATGTGGTACCAATCAGGACCGAAGCCCTCACCGCTTTTGAATGGTTAAAGCATTCATCAGGACCGAAGCCCTCACCGCTGTTGAGCAACTAGTACTCCAGGACCGAAGCCCTCACCGCTGTTTTATGCATATGCAATGGACCTACTTGTGTATATCTACATACAACTGACCATGCAATGCAACTCCATGTGACTCCGGAATAAAACGACATGTATGGTTTAGCAAATGCAACATACATCAGAACATCACCAACAATTTGTATAATTTATTTAAGTGTAAATATACATAAATCATCACTCAACATTTAATCATATTCTTGATAAATCATATAGTCATATATAACCATTAGCACAATCAAAAGAATCAACCAAACAATGCGTACCACTGAGTATACAAAACTCAAAATTATGGTTCAGTTCTGGGTATTTTCGCCAGGCGGACTACTAACCTCGCCAGGCGAAATTCACTAAAAAGGCTACTCGCCATGGCGATCCAAAGGCGAGCGTAAGGCGAAAAGCTCCTGGGCACTTTCGCCAGGGCGAACAAAAGGCGGTGAAATGGCGAACTAAGGCAGTGTTCTCGGGAAACTTTCTGGACGCTTTCGCTAGGGCGAACCAATGGCGAGGGAATGGCGAAATTTCGCCAGGCGAAAATGACTTTGCCAGGGCGAATCGTGACAGTTCCAGAATCGTGAATTTTGTAGTTTTTCATCAAAAATCCCATTTTTTCCCAATCTAAACCCCAAAACAGGCTACAGTAATGTTATGCAATCCTAAAATCGCCCAGAACACAACTAAGTCCAAAAACAACATGATTCCTATACACTTCTAATTTTAGGAATCAAAATCAAAAACCCATTTTTTCCATTCTCACCAAAACCTGATAAATTCAAAATCAGAGATTAATGTCTATACTACTGAAGCAAACCTCACCCTTACCTTAGTTCAGAATGAAAAATGCACAGCAAAAGGGGTTCCTCTGGTTCCTCTCTCTTGCTCCTGGTTTTCTCTTCCTTGGCTTGGTTTCACGTAAAACTGTTTTTCTCACGTACAATAATTCTAACTTCTATTTTCTTAACTTCCCACTTAAGAGTAACTCCCTCCTAATTACACTTAACTCCCCCAAATTCCTAATAACTCCAATTAATTCCCCAAACACCAAAATAATTAATATTTCATACTTATTCTAATTATTATTAAATAAATCATATAATAAAATATTACACCACATAAATCACCCAAAAAAATCACATATACACAATTATATGCATATATATACTCCGCATAAATCACCAAACATCATATATAATAATATATATATACTCCACATAATAAAATAATTAAATAAATAACTAGGGCGTTACAGGAAGCAGTTCTCCCTTTGGTAGTGGAGATCCCATCTCTCCGTGTGATCATGGAAGCGAAGTTATCCGAGGCTGAATGGTGCCAAAGCCGGTATGATCAGTTGAATTTGATTGAAGAAAAACGTATGGATGCCATGGCTCGTGGACAGTCATATGAAGCAAGAATGAAGACCGCTTTTGACAAGAAAGTCCATCCTCGAGAATTCAAGGTAGGAGAACTTGTATTGAAAAGGAGGATAAGCCAGCAACCCGACCCAAGGGGCAAGTGGACGCCTAACTATGAAGGTCCTTATGTTGTTAAGAAGGCCTTCTCCGGTGGTGCTTTAATCCTTGCACACATGGATGGTGTAGAACTCCCAAATCCAGTGAATGCCGATATAGTCAAGAAATACTTTGCCTAGAAATATGAAAAGAACAGCGTGGTAGGTCGAAAACCCGAAAGGGCGGCCTAGGCAAAAATGCGCTTCCCGGTGGATCGAAAACCCGAAAGGGCGGTCCAGGCAAAATAAGGGACACAAAAAGATATATGAAAAAGCTCGCTGAGATTGTACACAACTCAGGCAAGAATGAGCGTCTCGATGTACCGAAAACCCGGAAGGGCGGTTCATGCAAAAATGAGATTGAAACAAAAGGCAAGTAACTATATCTGGCCAACCACCGTCTCCCTTGGGGCATCTGCAGCTGTTAACGACTATCTTCATCAAAAGCTCCTATGATGGCGAATTCAAAGTTTTTGGGAATGTAATGATTGTTGTGTTCAATGTACCACCAACCAATAAAATTACCATTTTCCAAGCTTTGTGAATCCGTGGAGTCACGCCTTCGGCTGACCACCACTCTTATACATCAATTTGAGCCTGTGCTTTTGTTTGAAACTCTGCTTTCTTTTTACTTTCAAAGTTATGTTCAAAAAAAAACATTTTCCTTCTATTTTTAATAATGACAAATGCTCGAAACAAGCATCTTGAAAATTGAAAAAGTTTTTTGAAAGACAAACCTGAGCAACAGGGTACATTCAAACGAACATGCATGAGCGAGTGTGTGTTGGTGTCTATTTCAATACATGTTACAAGCAGGTTCTCCTCCAGGATATTCTGTGGTCAATGGCAAGAATGAAAAAACAGAATGAAAATGCATGAAAATGAATAGGCTCGCTAAGTTGAAAACCCGGAAGGGCAGTTTAGGCAAAAAGGAGCACCCCGCTGGATTGACAACCCGAAAGGGCAGTTCAGGCAAAAATGGGGCATTAAAAAAGAATTTATTTCCCCGGTGGATCGAAAACCCGAAAGGGCGATTCAGGCAAAAATGGGATGCAAAAATGAATGAATGAAAATTGAAAAAATAACATGCAAAAAGCATTGACCACAGATGCGACATCCACGGTACATCCGACATTATTCCCAGTAGAGTCTTCCGAGATTCTATCCCCAGCGAGTTGCATAGCTACCTGCCCTCAGCCATGGTTCCGATACGTCTCCCAACGACGTCATCTCCAAAGAGGATTTCCAAGAATGTGTAGTATAGCACGAGCCACTGTGTGCCCAATACTCCAATGTCTTGTCTGTCTCTGCGAAACTGTGTCTACAAATCGCCAACAATCATGCATTACAAGCATTCATACATGCATAATCATGCATATTACGTGCCCATGCATTTAATGAAATTGTTATATCATTCATGCATGTTGCATTTCCAATGTCAACATCAGTCTCAACTCAATACTCATGTCGGGTTCTCTGTCAAAACCTTGTGAGCCAATAATATCGGTCAATTTCTACCTTTCAAATCAAATCGACGTCAAGTCAATTTCAACCTATATTTTGTCAAAAAAACTAATCCCCTGTGAATTTGTTTCTGTTCGGTCAAGTGGCTAGTTCAAGTCCAAGAACAGCTTGTACCTATCAATTTGCTTATGTTATCGGTCGAGTGCCCAGCTCAATCCAAGAGCAGCTTGTACCTGTCAATATGTTTCTGTTTGGTCAAGTTACCAGTTCGCATCCAAGAACGACTTGTACCCGTTTACTTTTCAATGTTATCGGTCGAGTTACCAGTTCGAATCCAAGAACAGCTCGTACCTGTCTATGTGTCTATGATTTTGGTCAAGTGGCTAGTTCAAGTCCAAGAACAGCTTGTACCCGTCTATCTGTTTCTGTTCGCTCAAGTGGCTAGCTCAATCCAAGAGCAGCTTGCGCCTGTCTATTTGTCTTTGTCTCCGGTGGAGTAACCAATTCGCATCCAAGAACAAGCTCGCACCTGTCTATCTGCCTTTGCTTTCAGTCGAGTGGCCAATTCCGATCAAGAACAACTCGTACCTGTCTACCTTTTCCATGTCCCCGGTCGAGTGACCAGTTCGAATCCAAGAACAACTCGCACCTGTTTGTCTGCTTTTATCCCCGGTCAAGTGCCCAGCTCAATCCAAGAGCAGCTTGTACCCGTCAATTTGTTCCTAGTCCCCTACCTATTCTGTTATCTGTTATCTTGCCAATGTCTACCAATCCCGCAATGAATACGACATCTTTTGTTAATTCCAGCTTTCGTTTGTCTCGCACTCATAATCCAAATGTTACATGGCATTCATGATATTTGAAAATGTACAAGCGTATTTTTACGTCCAAACACAGTGCAAATGTTAATATTTAAGTATCTTCGTCCCGTCAAGCCAAAGACTCCGTCTCTTGACCCTCCAGACAAAGAAACTTAAATAGGGGCAGCTGTTATACCCTGATTTTGGACCTAAAAATACTCATTCAAATTTCTTTTCTAACACTGATACTTGTCAGTTCGCTGTTATTTTACTCTGAATCTTTACTCTCTTTTTAAAACATATTTTACTGCCTCTGTCTGTCTTTTCTTGCATTACAAGTCATTTGAAAATTCTCTGAATCATTGCATTACTTTTCTTGCATTTTATTTCAAAAAATCATACAAAAGGGTATTTTGGTCATTTCCTGCAGTGGAACCCATTTTAGTCCTTGTGTTTGCCTCTGAGTCTTTTCAATTTGTCTGTACAAATCACTGTTGAGTCTTTGTTTAAAAAATCATTTCAAAAATTGCATCTGAGTCAGTCTGAGTCAGTTTAGTCCCTAGGGGCATTTTGGTCTTTTCCTGTCAAAATTTCGGCAGGGAGGTATTTTAAAATACCTCATGTCAGTATTTGGTTCGTTTTAGTCCTTTTGTTGATTTTATTTTTTTGTTTCACTTTACGTTTTGTCCAATTTACCAATTTTAGTTCAATTTTATTTTTTATTGCATTTTAGTCCCTGAGATAGTTTCTAAAATTGCATTTTAGTCCAAAACATTTAAAAATTTCATTTCAGTCCATTTTTTATTATTGCAGTTTAGTCCTTCAATTTTTCTTTTTTGCAGATAGGTCCTTAAAGTCAAAAGTCCAAGGCAGAGCCAAGCAAAGTCCAAAAACAGGTGTCCCTTTCTCATTGGGTCTCAAGTACACATGTCAGCTATAAATACAACACAGTGTCAGATTTTCAGAAGATCCATTAATCACACGCCACATCACAAACAAAAGAAAGATTTCTCTCTCCTTTCTGTTAGGATCAAAACTCAGAAATCACCAAGAACACTCAAATCCTAGATTTTTCCAGAATCACAATTCAACACAAAATTCAGTGAATCTTTCGCAGTTCTCAGAGATTCATCACTGAATCTTCATCATCGAATCGGTTTCCTTCGCAATTCAAGGCGCGAATTCGCCATTGGCAAACTCCAGCACCGATCACGAAGGAATCAGTGAGAGGAAGAGGAAAAGAAGCAAGGTTTAAACCGGCGAAGAAGATGAAGAAGCAGAACCAGTGAAATCACCGGTTTATTTCCGGTCCAGCAACCAAATCAACAACACAGAAAACGAAGAATCAAGCGTTTCCGAAGAAATTCAACAAAATCTCCATCAAAACTCAGGTAAACACTTAAACTTCTTTTTTCTTCCTCAAAAGCGACAACGAAGCCAAGACAGTGTAGATCTTTGAAAAAAAACGTTCTGGTTCAAAAAGATTGAAAACCTAAAAACGTCATCAAAACCGAAATAAACTCCAAGATCTACGTCGTTCAAAGCCTCGTTTCCTTTATTTTCTTTCAAAAAAACATCAACCAGAAACGAATAAACGTAGATCTGCGAAGATTTAGAGGTTTCTCTTTCAAAAAGTGTGAAACCCTAACTTTTAAAACCGGAGCAAAAACCTCAGATCTACGTCGATTCAGTTGTTATTTGCGAAAATCAGCGGTGAAATCACGTTTAGATTGAAGAGAGGTTTTGATTGATGTAAAAAAATTTGAATTCTGGAAATTAGGTCACCGGAAAGTGCATAATCTCGCCGGAGAAGATGAAGTTTCCGGCGGACCTTCAAGGTCTCCGCCGTTGCTTCATCCTCACCGGCGGTGAGTTCTAGAGAGAGGCGAGAGGTCTGAGAGAAGAGAGAAGTTTAGAGAGAGAAAGAGCAGGGAGCAAATGAATAAACCGGTCTTGAGACATATATATAGGCCACTGAACCGGTCTGGCTCAAGACCGGTTTATCTTGTTTGATCTTGAGCGTTGGATTAATCCAACGCTCCCTGTGTCATCAGGCTGCTGAGTGTTGGGCTTTGGGTTTGGGCCTAGGGTTCTTTGCGTTTTTGCTTTTTTTATGCTATCTGCACCTTGTTTCTTGCTACTTGAACCTCTGTTTGCTCATTTTTTTCTCTAAAAAATTTCCTAAAAAATTGTTATATGTTTCTTAATACATTTTAACACTTTTGTGATATTTTCCAGCGGTTTGAAAAATGATAAAAATGTGTGTGTTATTTCTTCTTGATTAATTTTGTGTTTGATCTAAGTTTGTGTATTTTTGTGGTATATTTTCTCATAAAATGTTGGTATGTGATGTGGATGATTGGTGTGTAATTTCATGGTGAATATGTTGCTGATCACATGTATGTTTTGCTGATTGTGGATATGGATTTTCATTTCTTTCTTGTTTTGTAAGTAATGTGTGTTTTGATCAAGAAATAAAGTGCAAAATATCTTTGAAAATGTGTCATGATTCTTGGCTTGAATGTGTCCTATTTGTTCCCACATTATAGCTCAAAATTAAACCCCTTTAACATTGCTATAATGAGGGGATTATAGGTCATGTGCATGTCTAAGTGTCATAACCAATTTTAGGTATATTTTGCCATTTTATTTCATTTCATTACTTTTTTTTCTCTCTTGCTATTCTATTCAATTTTGTTTACCTTTCTACTATTTTTATGCCTTATGATACTAACCATTTCATCTCACATTTCATTCATCCCATAGTTTTAGCATCATTTTTTTATTTTTATTCATTTCTATATCAATTGGGTTTGTAATAATTTTAGATAGATTGGTTCTTTTTTAATTCCTTGCAAGACCATAGCATGTATTTAGGACTCAATGTAAAGGACTATGGACACTATAAGTGATGTACACCGACACGAGCACCGACACATGCACACACCCCACATGGATGTTCTAGATGCATGATTAGGGAATGTATGTTTAGATGTATGCTTAGGTTTTACAACGCTTAGACAAAAAAATCATTTTTTCAAAAAATGTGAATAACCTCACTTGAAAACCTTTTTTTTAAAAAAATAGGAGTCAAAACTCCTCATTTTCCTTTTGTTTTCTTAAGAAAAATCCCAATGAATTTTAATCATACTTAGACTTTATTTTGCAAAATAACTACTTCCACCTCACATTTTCCAAATCTCATGCCCTTGAGGCCTCTCATCTCCATTCTTCAAAATTCCTTTTTCAAACATAAAATCAACCAACAAAAACAAAAAACAATTTTCGAGAACGAACTACGTTTGGTTTTGATCCCTTAAAAGGGTACGTAGGCAATGAGTTAAAACTCCTCCAAGCCAAGTAAAATAAAACCTCAAATACTTTCTCCCCCCATTCTTCACTCAAATAAAACTTCCTTTTAATAAGTAGGCAATAAAAATAAAGCGTAGAAATAAACTTAGGAGAACGGTTCTTATGGAATACCATAATCGTTCCGGGTGCCTAACACCTTCCCGTAGCGAAAACGACCCCCGAACTTAGAATCTAAGGGTTTTTTCTCAATTTTGCCCTTCCCAAGAAAAAATAGAGAATATCAAAGATTGAAAGGTTCAAGCCTAATTTATGACTGTCACCCGAAAATCGCGATAACAGATACAAACCTTAAACTTTTAATTTTTTTAAAGATGTGTTATTTTAAATATTCACCCCTAAAATAGTTTATCTCACAAGAGAAAACAATAATTTACATTTTCCAATGCTATTTAACAAAATATAACTATTAAAAACCGGTTTCTCTCCCTTCCTCTCTCTCCATATATCCTCTAGAGATTTTGTGTAAAGTGAAGCCTCCCACTTTACATTTTGTCAACTTTCAAGATAAAACTTTAATTTCTTTTATACATCAGATGTTAAAAGAGAGCTCACAACAATCAACATCCCTAAAAAAAAGAACTCAACAATAATAACTACTCCATCCGTTCCATATTATAAGAAGAAGAAAAAAAATTACACTTATTAAGAAAACTGAAACATACTAATTTGCAACATAGTGTCTTGTGTTATCTTTTTTTTTATTAAAGCCAAAACATAAGTTTTATAACAAATAAAAATAAAAAGGTACAAAGACTAGAGGGACATAGGACCTGACCCAGGAAAACCCAAAAGGGAATACAACATGACAAAACAGCCTTAATAGATCTACTCTAATCTATCTTAACAAAAGTTCTCTGATCAACGCAACCCAAGAAACCCGCGTACGAGCGCGAAACCAGATTACAAAAAAAAATGAAAAGGGAACATCTTCATAGAACAACTAAAGTGTAGTTATGACGAATGGATCGACCGCCAACACGGCAACAACATCCAAGTGCCAACAGCAAGTATAAATGCCCTTTCGAGCAAGCAACGCGTAAAAAATCAGATCGAGGGATGAGTCTAATACGTCAGTAACCAGACCTTTTTCGGGCTATTGTGACCGACCCTTTCGGGTTTTTGTAACCGACCCTCTCGGGTTTACGAACCGACACCGCAACATGTAAGCTGCTAAACCACTTCACCGCAAAAAAGGTCAACAGTTTGAATCCACCCAATCCCTTCTTAAACGAAACAACAAAAAACAACCGTCGGAGACCACAAAAACAAAAGCCCGCCAGAGGCATACAAACGGCAACCGACGAAACGAAACACAACCGGCGAGAAGCAACACAACCACTGAGAAGAATCTGCTACCAAACCCCGACAACAACAAGTTGCAAACAGCCAAGACCATTGCCCGAACCACCTTATTCACCCACCAAGAGCCTTGCGACGGTCGGAAAAAAAGAGCCCTCTGAAGGACGCTTAATCACGCTGGAAAGAGGGGGGACATCAACCGAAATGAAACCTGCAAAAGAAAGTCAAAAATCTGGAAAACAGACCACAGTCGGCGACAAAAGCGACGAAGCCATCTCCCAGCGCCGCCTCCTCAAAATTGAACAACCAATCAAAAGGCCGATCTACAAGAGTTGGCGGAAAAACCACCAAAATTCGAAACCGACGGAAAGAAGCTTATTTGAAAAGAAGAAGCGACGACAAGGAAGAAGGGGGCACCGGTGTGGAGAAAGATCTCATCACACCACCCACCAAGGAGGCTACATGTTGGAGAAAGGGTTTTGATTTGAGGAGAAGAAGGTTAAAGTTGGTTGGGGTTTGTTTGTCTAGAGATAAGGGGGAGAACGAATTTTAAGAGAGAGAGAATATAGAGTAATGAGTTTTATAGAAAGATGTAAAAATAATTTTCATTGGTTATTGAGAAAATGAAAGAGAGAGCAAATTGAATGCACTTTGCATTTAATTTTTCTTTGGATTTTTTTTTTTGAAACAACATAATTAAATATGATAAAAGTTGATCTTTTTTTATTATAATTTAGGATAAAGAAAATGATTTTTTTTTTCTTCTTATAATTTAGGACAGTGAGAGTACTTAAGGTCAAAAGTATGTCTGGGGTCATAAAAGGAGGAGATGTCTGGGGTCATAAAAAGAGGAGAAAGCAAATGTTGTATTTAAATTTTGAAATGTGACAAATGTTGTATTTGAATTTTGAAATGTGGCACATGCAAGAGCAAGAGGTATACATATATTTGGTTTTGATGTTGACTAGACTAGTGAATTAAGCAGGTTCATGAACTTTTTTTTCCAAGACAATTGAATATTGTCAAAGGGATAGGATGTGATGGGCTTATAATTTTTTGGACATGAATCCACTTCTTCCCTATTCTTCTCTCTTCTAGTTCTATATCTCTCTTAAACTATTTTCTGTCATTTATCTTATTTATTTTTAAGAGTTGAGTCCATTTTTTTTCATTCAAATCATTTATCTTATTTATTTGTAACATTTAAATCTTTCATTTTTTTTATATATCCCGTTCAAATCTTTTATATGTTAAAATGGATACAAATTAGCCATATCTTCATTATTTTTAATTAAAAAAAGTGTTGAGGTGGCTTGCCATGAATTATTATTAGTAATAGTTTTTAAGTTTAATTGCATTTTTGGACCCCTATCTTTCTAGGCTTGTATGATGAAGATTTGCGTTTGCCTATGAGCTTGATGATTTTTTTTGGAGTTTTTGATTATTTTTTTCATAAAAAAGGATAACTATGTTGTTATTTTATAACATAGAGGACTAAATCGTGACAAAAAAAAAAGATAAAGGACGAAAGTGTTACCTAAAATAAAGTTAAGGGACTAATTGTGTAATTTTGCCTAAAAAAAATGCTATCTTAAACCACCTTATTATAGCATATATAGATTAAAGCGCTATTTAATTCCTATTTTAGATAGCTCTTTGTAGTAAAAATGCTATATAAAACCATCATTTGATAGTGCTTTTTATTAGATAATATTATCGTTATGTTTTATTAAGGATAGTTTAGTCTTTTTTAAATGTCTAGTATTTATACTCTGTTTGATCCTTACTCTACATATTTTTTTGCTCATATGAATGAAAACCTAGTGGTCTCTTGTTATTCACTATGAAACTCTATTGTTAACACTTTTGACATACTTGCTCCGTCCTTATATCAAAACATCTTTTTGACTTAAAATTTATCTTTAAATATAAACTCCTTTTTAAATTACTAGATGCATTTATTAATATTTTTTTCTTAACATATCCCTAATTAATACTACTAACTTGTCTTGAAATATGAAAAATCAAATTTAATACACATACAAACAAAGTACAATTTGGTAATATTAACAAACAAAATAGACACATTAATTACACTAACAACTTCTCTTAAGAAATGTGAAAAATGTAAAGGATGCTTACATACAGGAACGAGGAAGTATTTTAAAGCGTCGTTTTGACCTTTAAGAGAGTGAGATTACTTAGTGCTAAACGTTGTCTAAGCCTCACTTTTTGGCATAGTGATTATTAGCAATTAGCAAAATATCATTTGTAAATCGATTGTAAGTTTGCCATTTATTTGTTGTCATACTTGGCTTTACCCCGTTTGTAATGAACCAACGGAGTAGTTTCAAATGAAAATGGTTGACAAATCTTCCTAACTTGTGAAAATAGGTGTGGATGTACGTTGGCTTGCAAGCTTTGGGAATTGATTCGATGGTAGGAAATTCAATTTGGAATAAGTGAAATCAATGGTTTAAGTTTATCTTCTTCATATTTTGCATGTTCATTGATTCAGAGAAACGAAGGGAGTTTATGATGTCTTGTGAAGTATATATGTACCGGAAATGTGGTGGGTTTTGTCGGAAGCATAATACCTATAGTTAGATATAAAAAAAACACAAACATACACCAAACATGATATTGACACTATTTCTTCAAACAATTGGTAATTCAAAAAGAAAAAAAAAGAAAAATGCTAACGAGTGAGACACTGGTTAAGAAAACTAAATATAGTATGAATATCTTAGAACTTGTGCAGTTAAAGTTTTAAAAGTGTAAAAGATGATGTTTTAAATGCAAATATTTTTTATTTTTTTTTCTTAATTAGTGTCCGAAGGACACTATTTAAGGATTTTAATTACTTTATTCGGTTACATTTATAAGCAAAAATTAATATTTTAGGTTCATTGAATAATTAATGTATCTGATCTATATATAGACCCGATATATTATTTGTTCAATGAATCTAAAAAGTTGTATTTTGCTTATAAATGTGACTTGAATGAGTAGTAAATTTTTATAAAAATTTGAGATTCAATGTATTGAAAATTGTAGTATTTAACTTTTTAAATAATAGTTTCTTAATTTGAAATGCTTTAAAGTGTTCCGAAAGCATTTATTAAGAAACCTTTTACATGGAGCATAAAGCATTTGGTCCAGTCCATTTATTTTCACACTTCCCTTTTATATGATTTATAACATAGCAAAGTAGTAAATTTATTATCATCTTTTCTTATCTTTTCTTATCTTTACAAATAAGAAGAGTCCCTAAGAAGTGTGAAAGGGTTGTTTTCTTTTATATGAGCACCCAATTCCTTTCCATGGTTACCTTTTTCAACTCTATAATTGTACTCACCATCTTGTAGAAAGTGCACTCTTCCAATTTTTAATTTATTAATTTGTTGGTGAACTCAAATCATTGTGCACTACCGCAATTTTTCAAATTTCTTAGCAAACAGTTATCATCACCAACAAAGATAACATAAAAAACCAAATTCATCATTAAATTTGGTTATAAAAGGAACACAGAATTTACTATTAGAATTTAGCATTATTAACAAGAAAAAGGTACATTAGTTGAGTACTACTAAAAACCTAAAAATTAAAATATGAATTGCCTCTTACACAGAAACATTTCTTGATTTTTCATCTTGATTCATGGCATCAGACATAGCTATTTCTTTCTTCTCTTGTTGATCCATTGTATCACAAAGAACAATTCCCATAGTCTCCGGCAAAAAGAACAATGTAAAATTGGACAACATTATAACAACTCCAAACACACCATATGAGTAAATATTGTTTTTCCTCCCCGCCGATATCAAAAAGGGACAAAATATGCAACCGAACACAATAGCTTGTCTCACCAACGACGTTGTTGTGTTCCTCACACATGTCGGAAACAACTCTATAATGTATATGAGAAACACATTATAAGCCGTACAAGCACCGAAAAACGCAACCATTGCTAAAACCACTTTAGCAGCTGGTACTCTATTCTCCAAAACAGCACACATCACACAACAAATTCCACCTAAGATAGAAAACACAAGAATTGAAGGTTTTCTTCTAAGGTTTTCCAAGAAATATGTTGCTACACAGGAAGGTAATTCCATTGAAGCACTAAAAACCACAGCCAAGTAAATGTTGAATCCTAAATTTCCAACAGCTAGTGGCATACCAAAATAAACCATTCCAAGTCCAATTCCAAGAATCATAACAGCTATCATTCTTATAACAGCCCATCTTTTATGAAATAATTCTCCTATTGATGAGTAAAGTTGAAAAAATGAAACTTTTTCTTTTGGGGGAAGTTTTGGTAAATTCGAAGCTAAGTTAACGCTATCATCATCGGCACTTTCTTCAGAAGAAACCCTTTTGAGCATTTTCAAAATTTCTTTCTCTCGACCTTGCATAACAAGCCACCTAGGCGACTCGGTAACAAAGAGATAAGCAATGACAGAGTAACATATAGCAGGAACTGACGACCAAATGTAAAGACTTTTCCAAGAAGAGTTTCGGTTAATATAAGCAAAACCAGGTAAAGACATGTACCCCATTGTGAAAGTAAAATACTCAACAATTCCAACTCTAAATCGCCATTCAGCACTAACTTTCTCAGTTAGCAAAACAAGAACACATGTACCAATAGACGAACGCCAGAAACCAATCAAGAATTTCATAGCGGAGTAAATCCAAACATTGGTTGAAAAGATTATGAGCATGGAAGTTATTGACATTGAGACACAAGAAAAGATTAGCATGTTTTTTCTACCAATAGATGAATCAGCTAATGCTGCAAGAAAAAAAGAACCAAGAAGACAACCTATAAAGAAAGAAGATTGTGGTAAACCAGTGATGAATGTGCTAGCACATTCAAGATTCCAATGAGAAATGATTGTGTTTGAAGGATGTGTGTCCCAAGACCAAGAAGATCTTGGGAGTTTGCATATATCAGAGGATGAAGTGCATATTGAATTTGTGCAGTGCCATTTTGGGTAATTATCAGTGTAAATGCTTATGAATGATTGTTGTGCATCAAAGAACATTGCAACTGCAACAAGAACAGCTTGTAAGAAATCCATCCACCCAAAATTTGATAAACTTTTTTCTATAATTACATCCCATGACAAAATTGGTTTCTTTTCTTGCTCAATATTGGAATGAGATTCAGGTACATTAATTTGTACTGAACCTTCCATTGCTATTGCTAATGTGTTTCTCAGTGTGTGTGTTTTTGTTAGGATTTGATGTTTGAGGTTGAAGATATTGTGAGGGATGAGTGTGTGGTTTTATAGTGCACAAGGACAATTTGAATTCAACTTTGTTTTTTGACTCAACTTGTGAAATCTATTGTAATAATGATAATGGTGCTACGGTGGCTGTTTGATATGTACCGTTTGCAAGTGGTTACTTACCACTGGTCACTGGTGGACCAGGAATATTATAGGAACATGCACTAAGATTTACGAGGCTTTTTATTTATTTTTCTATTGCTACCTAAGAGCATGGATGGAGACTCTCATTGAGAGGTTTTAAATGGGTCTTACATTGACACATCACTTTTTAATAATAGTATCTAATAGGTACTCAACTAGTCCAACAGAATTCCTCTATCAAAAGGTTTAATTGGGTCCCACCAATATTATTTATTTAATATACTATCTATTTAAATACACTTTTTAATCATTGTTTTAATAAAAAGGTGATGTGAGCTCATTTAAGAATGATGTCTTAATTTAGACATTGCATATTTTAAGACCCTCAATTTTTTTTCCACAATGGATGTACCTATTAGGTATCAGGTCTTAAATGTTTAAGACTCTCCCATGGTTTATGCTCTAAGTTGGTTTGTTTTTTTTTAATAATTTATTAATATCTAATTGTACTCCATCAATCTTTTTTTAATAATTTTTTTTAACAAAGATCACATATACTAAAGTTTTGTTTGCGAGTTTGGAGGGGAGGGGGAGAGAAGGTTTTGCGGGATGAAAAATAAGAGGAAAAAGGAGAAATATTTTATTTTTTTAAAATAGTAGTTTTTTAGAGAATAATAAGTTAATACATATAATTACTATATTTTTAATTTTAAAAATAATATAATAACATAGATTAAAATTGAAGAATTCTTATAAACCCTCAAAAACCCTACTCCAATACAGTTTTTTAACTCCCCCAAATGAGGAGGGTTTATTATTATGAAGAAAAGTAAACCCTCAAAGCCCTCCCATTCTATTTTCCTCTATTTCTTCCGGTTGCTCATTCCTTTTTTCCCAAGCCTTCCCCTCCTTTCCCCTGCAAACTCGCAAACAAAGCCTAAGAAAAAATATCTTACCATCATATTAAAACAAGTTTGTGAAAAATAATAATAAATGGTATATTAATATTATAAAATTTACAAATAATTTGAGAAAAAAAAAATTAGAAAAAAGAAGTTTGATTATGATAATGCTTTCATTCGGAGACTTAAATAAAAGTCTCAGACCTCTTTTCATATGAAAGATCTTGGTATCAGGTCCATTGGGTCAGGCTGGAGTGTAAGGAGTGTTTTTTTTAGGGGACGTGAGGGGTGTGTTAGCAGCCAACACTAAGTGGATTTAGTCCCACATTTGATAAATATGATACTTGAGAAGAGTTTATAAAGAGGAGCCACTTCTCACCGTACAAACTGATTTTGTAAGGATGAGTTAAACTTTCGAATCTGACACCCTATTTCTTTATGTTTAGAATATGTGAACTTTTTTTTTTTGTTAAGTAGGCTAGTGGCTAGAGCTCACACAGTTACATTGTTGAGAAATGGAGTGTCGGGGTTCGAACCCCGACCCTCCATATAATATGCAATATCCCTAACAACTGAGTTAAACTCATGGATAGAACATGTGAACTCTAACTACACACTACATGACAAATAAAAAGAGACCGATTATAAGGTGGAAGGAGTAATATCTTACCATCATAGTCGGAAAATGGATCGTCAACTTTGGCTGATATCAATTTGTCGAATATATGAGTCGCCCGATTTTTAATGTCAGTTCTATGTTTCCCTTTCTTTATGTTGCTGTCCCTTTGATATTTTATATTAGCCTTAAGAGTTTTTTTCTAACTCTTTTTTACACTATTGTCATGTACTCCACTTTGTTAGAGGTCAATTTTTTGTTTGGGGAGCATATTTTTTACAAAATTAAAGTAATCTTTGAAATTGACAATTGTCTGTTACAATAGTTTTAGGTTTAGTATGTATTCTTTTTTCTATAAAATTAGAATCTTCTAATTTTAATGTTCACTTAATTTTAATACCTTCTTAGTTTTTAGATAAAAAATTGCAAATAATTTTAGACTTTATCAAAACTAAATTTTTTTAATTATCATTGAACTTTTAAGGGCTAAATATGTTTTTGTTCTTCACAAAATAAAACCCTTTTAACTTTAATTCTTATAAAATTTAATAGTTTCTTTAGTTGATAAAATGTTTTTGCATCACTCTTTGTCGATATATTAAAACCAATTTTGTTTAATTATACTTGAAAATCGAATGATAATAACATAACGCAGCAGTCCCAGTGAGCTTAACTCAGTTGGTAGGGACAAATGCATAATATATGCAGGGGCTGGGGTTCGAACCACGAACACCCCACTTCTCCACATTAAATATGTGTGAGCTCCAGCCACTAGATTACCTGACCAAAAAAAAAAAAACATAACGCACCAAACTATTTGCAAATAATGTGACAAAATAAAAGTTGTTTGGAATATTAATTTCTTCAAGTTTGTAACGTTGACAATCTAGTAATTGATCGAAGTTGATTTGTCAATATGAATCTAATAAACATCAAACCAAGATGAAAAATCAAACAACGTCATAAAATGTCTATAATTGTCTAAATTGTTATGTCAAACTCCGTGTCCCGGAAGTCGAAACACTAATAATCCACTTATTTGTGAAAATTTCCAATGATTATTGTCATTTTATCTATTAAAAAATATTTCTTTTCTTTTAGCCGTGCCTTAAAAAAATATTCTTTGTGTCCGTGAGCTTAATATATGTAAGGTCCGGTGTTCGAACCCGAGTAAAAAAAAAATACTACTCCCTCCGTCCCTTAATACATGACATAGTTGACTCTATTACGCATTCCAATGCATAATTTTGAGCTTAAATATCTTTAATAATATGTTAGAAAAAAATCATGAAAATTTGATATTTTGAAAATACTCATCTAACGATATCTTATATGATACTAACTCTGTCCCTAATTATAGGACCCTTTTACTAAAATCACAGAAATTAAGAAAGTGAATATTTGTATTAAAATTATTTGTAATCACAATTGTTTTTACAATTTTATCCTTAAGAGAGAAAATTTGTTTATGTTTTTCATATGTTATTTATTGGTAATTGAAGAAAAGATATATAATAAACAGGGGCATGTATATAAAGAAATAATTAATGTAGTTGGAAATAGCAAAAGAGTCTTATAAAAAGGGACAAAAAAAATTCTCAAAAGGGTCTTATAATTAGGAACGGAGGTAGTATTATTTATCTATGTATATTAGTAAAAAAATATGATCAAAGTAAGCTAGATCAAAATTATAAATTTTCAAATAGATCATCTATTATGGGACGGAGGGAGTATTTTTTAAAGAGGGGTTCCTTGTTATTAGGCGTTATGCATGATAAAGGTCAATTGGTCAATAGAATTTCTGTCTCCATAAAACAAGAAATACTGCTATATCTGGCATGTGGATTATTAAATTTGGTCATAATTGGCTACGCCTTTGATTTTGACTAGAGTGAATTAAGCAAGCTAGGTGGTTCACGAACATTTGTCTTTAGTTGCCACACAATTAATGAATTCAAAGATTCAGAAGAAGAAAAAAAACAGTACACCAAATAGGATGGGTTGTGCCTGGTTGGCTGAGATATATTCCTCTGAATAGTTTGAGCTTTGGCTGCTGGGTCATTTTACCATCATATACTCCCTCCGTTCCAAATTGTATGATGTTTTGGTCATTTCACACGTATTAAGAAATGTAATTAATATTGTGTGGGGAAGAGAAATTATGATTTGTTTTACAAAATTATCCTTAATAAATTGTATGGAAAAGATAAATGAAATAATTGAAAGAAAAGAGAGTAATTAATAGTTAAGGATATAATAGGAAAAGTAACATTAATATTTCATTGGTATTGTAAAACGACATATAATTTAAGACAATTTTTTTTTTCGCAACGTACAATTTGGAACGGAGGGAGTATATACTCCAATATTCATGGATTCGTTTCAAAGATTAATTACCCAAAACAGTAACTATTTATTTATTGCATTTTGGGTTTTGGACCCTCCTTATCATACAAATTAAATATGAAATGAAGGCGAATTTTTTTTTTTTGGTTACAAAAATGAAAGAGAATGCTATTGAGTTTCCAAAATAAATATAATAATTTGTCAAAAAAAAAATTGTAGACAAAAATAATAGCATACTCCCAACATCAAGTTAATAGCATACAACTACAAAATTCCTACAAAATAATATGATTCCATCAAAGTCTTAGGTTTAATTTTTTCCAAAACCAATTTTGATAGGATAGTTTAATTTAACTTCTTAAAAAAATTATAAAATCAAAATTATCATAATACTCGTATTTCCAGATCTACAATTTTGATACCTAAATCATTGATTAAATATGTCAATGATTGAATACACATGGAGAATTCTAATTCTAATTTTCTGCATATAAATTTGACGTTGAACAAAGCCTTTCGGAATAATATAATACAACATAGCATGTTTATTTATCAAACAACATTAATTGCTTTCAAGGAAATTACATACTGATATAAGATTATTTTTTTTGTGAGAGAAACTCTGTCTTCTCTCTAAGTTTTCTTCCTCTTTCACTCATCGAGGATGGGTGATTTGTCAAAAATTGACCTAGAATCACCCCTCTGCATCTTTTTTTCTCTTTTCTTTCAATCTAAATAAGTGATTTTCACATACATCAAGTTTTTCTTTCGTGTTTTTTCTTGATTTCGTCGTCTTAGCGCGACGTTGTGTTGTTCGTCGTCTTGTGCGGCGTTGTTCGTTTGGTTCGTATTGAAATATCAGCTTCAGACAATCACAAATTCAATCATTGATTTGGACGTCAACGTTGCAGATCCAGAAGCATGGGTATCCTGGTGATTTAGATTTCATCATATTATTTGTAGGCGTTTTGCCGTTGTATGCTATTAACTTGGGTGCTGTGAGTTTGTTCGCAGATTCACCCTATACGTTTTTAGCGATATTGATCATGTTATTATCTCTGATGTATTCTATCAATTTGAATGAATGAATATCCTTTCTCTTTATAAAAAAAATAAATAATATAATACAGAGTTTTATTAGACAAGTCAAGATTTTGGTGTGGTTCGCAGATTCTATTTCGTATCCGTTTCAATACACTTCTCAAACGTATGACCTGACGTCGCATGTACAAACCAGATCTATGTTTGTTCTATTTTAATAGTATGGAGTAACTTTCGTAAATCTTTGATAGTGTAATTAATTTTGTACCATGTTATAGATAGAAACTAGGGATACACGGGTTTGATTAAAATTTTTAATGTAAATGAAAAAAAGATTGTACATTTTTTATTTATAAAATAAGTTTTTTTTTTAAAAGATTATATATTTTTTTGAGTTATGTTTTATGAAGCAAAATTACATTTGCACAATACTAAATGTAAATTTGTTGCAATTTGAATTAGAGATAATTTGTTAAAGTTATTTTTTATCGTTATTTCAATGAAAAGTGATTTGGAGGAGCCCATCAAAACAGACACTAAACATATTTAAAGTTGATTAATGTGTCGAGCCGATACAAACTAAAACAACGAATGTGTAGTTGAAAAAAAAAACGAACGAAACCGTTTCAAAAAAAAAAAAGAATGAATGAAACCATATAAAAGATTATTTTTTAACACAGTTAAAGTTCTTCGTTTCCAAAAAATCAGATGTTTATTGGCATAAAAAATCAAAGGCGTGTAGGCCTATATTCTTAAGTTTAATAGTTGGATTTTTTTTGTTAGTTTTATTTTTGGAATAAGAAATTTTTTTTGTTAGTTATTTTTGGAATAAGAATATTTTTCGTTAGTTGAGTGAAGAAAAATTAAAAAGCTACGAAAAGGGATTTTTTGATATTAAAAAAATACGAAGGTTCCTTATAAAAAAACTGAGATTTTATTTAATTTAAAAGTTTTTTTTTTTAAAGTTAAAAAGGTACTAATAGCATATATTCTATCATTATTAAAAAAAAGCATATATTCAATCAATATTTAAAAGCGATTAAAAAAAGCATAACATTGGCTGCTCATTTGGAACCATTTATGTGATTAGTTGATGTGTAGATAGAAACTTACAGTTGTAACCATTAATAAGTTTTTTCACCATTGAAATAATTCAAATGGTTATTGTTGTGTTGGAAGGATTTTATTTTATTAAGGTGCCGAAGTTTAGATTCTGTTATAAAAAGTCCGATTGCTTGGGATTCACAGTTATTATTGTAAAAAATTAATGGTACAAATCGAAGTGTGTTAGTTAACAATGAATAACGTAGTTGCTGAAGTTATTGTGAATGATAGATAGATTTGAAAACAGTGCATCAAATATATTTACATTGAGGAAGACCACTAAATATCTTATGGTACACTACATTTTTCGTGTATTATACATAATTCTCATCATGCTCAACAATTAGAATTTTCAGTCCCTCTGGGGAAGCGACTCTTGAAAAGGCAACATATAGCTGTCCATGATTAAGTACAGGTCTTGGCAAATATAATCCCACATAATTTAATGACTGGGCTTGACTTTTGTTTATTGTCATTGCATAGCACACATTAATTGGAAACTGCCTCCTGCGCAACAGAAAAGGCCATTTAGAGTCGTTAGAAGTAAGAACAATTTTGGGGATTAGCACCTTTGAACCAACGTTAGATCCTGTAATTATTTTAGCCTATATTACTCGCTCTCCTAGATGCGTAATAATAAGTCTTGTTCCATTACACATTCCTAATGCTGGATTGATATTCCTCAATAACATAATAGGCATTCCTTCTTTAAGCTCCAAACAATGTCTTGGAAATCCATTAATATTTAAGGAGTTTAGAAATTCCATAGGATACATGAGCTCTTGATCTCATATGTTGTCAGTTGTCTTGTCAATCTCGTTTGAGCTTCTGTATTGTTTTGTTTCTCCATCAGTAAACTGAACAATATAATTATTGATTTCATCAACTGTTTCATTTAGAGGATTGAGTATTGCTCTTTCCCTGAAATATTCTTCATCCCACAGATGGCTCTTTAATTCTGGGTAAGTGTTATCCACAATTTGTTTGAGTGGATAACCCATTGGAGGGATAAGATATTGATCTGATATTGTCGTCCACGATGCAACATCTTCACCATGTCGGCTTTGTGCTTCAATGTTTTCATCACCAAGCTGAAGTAGCCATTTATTGAATTCATGTATCACATCATGTTCTTCGCCTGTAGAGGTAGTATTTCTGACCCTCATGCTTTTGGACAACGAAAATATTGTACAGTAGTCCCACAAAGACTTGTTGATGCATGATTGAATTATATCATGTATCTGACCTTTTGGTATTACAGGAAGTATTTGCCTAAAATCTCCTCCAAGAAGAACTGTCTTTCCTCCAAATGGTTGCTCTGCCCTATCCGAAAATTTGAACCCAATTATGTCTTTAAGTGTCCTATCAAGAGCTTCAAAAGCATATCTTTGAGTCATTGGTGCTTCATCCCAGATTATCAGATCTGTTTGAACCATTAGATCAGCTAGATGAGTATTTTGGTTTATTGATCATGTGCTGTCTTCATAGATCTCAAGAGGAATTTTAAATCTACTATGAGCGGTCCTTCCTCCAGGAAGCAAGAGGGATGCAATACCTGTCAGTAATAAAATTAAAAAAAAAAAATTGAAAATACATTTATGCATGCAAGCATATGTGTTTGTGTGTGCGTGCGTGTGTGTGTGTATATATATATATTTGAATAAAGATTGTATGTTTTTTTATATTTTTGTAGAAGAAAAGCATATAATTTTAGATAGATTATAGCATATAATAGTTGCTAATTTGGTACATATAGTAATTTGTACAATAAATATTGGAATGAAGCGCAGAAATAAGGGTGTATGGACTGACATATTTATAAGTACAAATAGACAACATGTAAATTTATATAAGGGTTTGAAAAAGTGATGGGCTTTACCTGAAGATGCAACAACAAGTACTATCTTTTTTTCTGACCTGAGTTTTGCAATAATTGTTCTTTATAGAAAAGTCTTGTCAATCCTTCCATGACCAATATTAGTGTTGACAGCATTTATAATGTTATTATATATATCAATCTGTTGTTCGTTCAACAATGGATGACATCTTTCGTGTTCTTTTTTCAGGTCATCAACATTATAACTAAGCTCTTCTACAATAAGTCGGTTTTCCATGGCTTCAAAGGATTCACTATTTGGCAACGACATTTCATCAAAATCAGAAAGGTAACTTCCAGCACAAACCAAAATCTTGTCAATTTCAATCAAGCAGTATGATTGAATCTGTTCATCATTAAGCTCCAATCTGGAGTGTTGAAACAATATTCTTTATTTGTAGACAATATCGTCAGACAACGTTTTTCAATTAGTTTCCAATAGTTTCCCTATATCTGCCACTTCTCCATAAAGCAAAATGGTAACTGATAGATTTTTAGCAAGTGTACTAAAATTATCGAAGTAATAAAATTAAGTTCGTATTCACGAGGACTGTGTTAATCTCAATTTAGCAATAATGTTAATGTGTAGGATGTGTAAATTTCTTTTAGTGCCCGAGGCAGTAGGTTGGTGTGCATAAAAAGTAAATAACATAAAATAAGATAGTTTTGGAAAAGACAAGGAGAGAGATGAGATTAGGTATTTCGAATCATCGATGTTCCCCTAATTGGTATACTGCACCTATTCGTATTAATGATTTTCTAGTTCCACGATCGTTAACAAAATAGCCCTAATCAAAACAACTGTTTCTTCAAAATCTTGTATTTTTCATGCTTTCCTTGTTGTGTAAGCTTGCTTGTGAACTCAAAACATCATGAAAATGACACTAAAAATAATGAATGACTAACTATCATCAGTAACAAATAACTCTCTTAATTGAGTGCTTGTGGCACGCTGTGATGCTTCATTCAATGCATCATTCCACTCTCTGTTATCATTCAATAGCCCAAGAGCATTACATGTTTATTTGAATGTCTGATAAGTCACCCCTCCCACTGTCTTTATTTCTTCATAGCTTGTTGGACCATGAACAATATTCAGTTAAATTCTGAGGCAATATCTCTCCCCGCTAGTTGGATGTGCATAATAAATTCTTTCAATTGTTCTTCCAGCTTTCCTTTTTTTCCACTTTTTTTTCTCTCGTCCCAAACAATTTTTTTGGGAAACTCAAAATACGTTAATGTACGTGCTTCCGAGCTCATTGAATTCATTAGCATCCATTCTGTAAACATAGTATGTTCAACTCCTTCCTTTGAAATGACGTCTGACAATTTCTCTGAATCTCTTAGAGTGATTGAGTGTTCTTCTGCCAAATGAAAGCTCAATCTCATAACAGCTGGATTTCTGTAGTGTATGTCAAAATTGAATATCCTCCAACATGCTTCACATGTCGATACATACCTACAATGAATAATGCATAAAAGATGAAATGGTTATAAATTCATTGTGATCATTATTATAGTATTCCCTATAACTACATTGACGTACCTACAATCCAAGAATGTTTTGACCTCATCAACCATTATTATCTGAGTTGCATTTGTGCTTCTGTTGCCCAAAACATTATCTTCTATTACCATTGTTGCTCTATTTGGGCCCTTGTGAAGATATTTAAATAGGTACTTTATGCTTCTTGACTTGTTGCACCATTCAACATTTAGATGTGCTTGAAATGCCAGCAACATTTTGATTCACCAAAATCTCCAACAATGAGACCAACAATTTCCGTTGCGGTGGGTGCTGTATATTGTCTTGAATCATTTGATCTTGTGCCAATCAACCTTATGCGAACCTCTTTGTTTTCCGGTACAGATAATCTATCCCTTGCCATTCTAAATAATTTGGCTACAGAATTATTCATGTCGAGCATATCCTTTAGGCGCCGAACAATATCTGCAGCAAGGTCTCGTGCAATCTTCCCACCATTCAGCGAACTCAATCGATTTTGGATCTCATTCTCCGTATCATGGACATAAAGCTGGGAGAATTTAGGTTGTTTTCATTGGCCAGGTATGAGTCCACCAATTCTATGATAGTTTTGACCACTAATTTTGTACACATATAGGCCTGGACGTAAGTTCATTGTGTTGTCTATTTTAGCACCCATGGCTGTGAATGCAAAAATAGAATTATATGCCCGTATTTTTTCTCTAAATTTAACGGAGTGTCTGCCACCTTTGTAAGCTAAAAGTTCCTTCAAGTAGTCTGGTGGTTGCTCTAAAAACTCTAGGGAGACATCCCCTTTCAGGCAACAAAGAGAGAATGTTGGTTTCCTTGGTCGATATGGTTTATCAGCTCTCTCATTAGACCACATTGTGCTTCCACATTTTTCGCATTCAAAATTTGGATGGCCGAGATCCATATAAGTTTGGACATGCTCTGCAAATGAGATTTTAAAGTGAAAGAATATTGGTTTTTGCAATGCTAAATTGTTTAAAGAAATAAGCCATTCTAACCATTTGTTGGATTCATCCTTCTGCTGTGTGTTCTAGATGCGATTGACCCAGTTTGTTGGTTGTTGTTTCCTGTTGAGAGTATATATATTGAATATTATCAGTTCACGTTAGTCAGTTTTTAGAGTCTTAAGCATCGGGAGTCAGAAAAGGTCATAAATGTAGCTATGATGGTTTCATTGTGCATTTAAATATTGTAATTAAATATTATAAGCTACTATTAAATTGTTCATGCAAAGAGATAACACTACCCACTTGTGTGTTGGATTCGACGTGTACTGTGAATACTTTTGGTATTTCTCCTTTTATGCGTTGTTATGGATTTTGATGTCTCACCTAGTTGGCCAGTGTTTCCTGTCGAAGAGTAAGCAGATGTAACAGAAGCAGTAAATGTTAGATTTTTACGACACCTTGAATGTACCGAGAATTGAAAAATGTTAGAACAATTAAAAACTATGTATTTTTATTTATTTTTCTTCACCTATGGATGCTGCCTGTAACACCCCGTTCTTCCAAGATAAAAATTTCATAAAGATAATCAGAGTAATTCACATATAAACAGAATGTTACACTTCTAAAAGATCGTACATGGAATAATTAACTAATTTTCCTTCAAAGTTCAATCAACATAAATATTCAAAACTTCGCAACGGAATTTATTTCAACTTCTAAAAATCGTAGTCTTTGGCACGAAGGTCTCATCATAAATATCTCATAGAAACCCAGTCTAAAAACATAGCTTACATATATACATGGTTAAATGCATTAGACAATGATACATCTTACATTAATTTTCTCCTCTTCTTCTGTAAATCTGGTATTTCAATGCTAAGAGATCCACTTGAGGAAGAACACGCAGTGGCAATGTTGTCTTCTTTCTCAATCTGAAATTTGTTAAATTACATCAAAAATTTTGTATATAATGATTTTCAGCAATGAAGAATAAATGAATGGAAACATGATATAACTAAACACCTTAACAATTGGCTTCAAAATCTTATGTGCTGTGAAACTTTGTATTCCACGACGTTCAAAGTAAGAGCTCAGCTTAACTTGAAAAATATGCTTTGAACCAATGATATGCTGGAGCTGTTTAGGCAGATTAGAGTCACGTCCAGTCTGCTATCCAAACAAAAAGGAATGGAATGTCAGTTGAGAAAACAATCAACTTTTATTCTATGTTTTCAATAAAATTAAAAATAAAAACACATATAAACACCATATTAGATTTAGGATAGAATGTAACACACATTTTCTAAATCCGGGGTGAGGTCATCTAGCTTCAGCTGTGCCAATTGTTCAGCAACTTCGGCAAACAATACAAATATTGTTGATTTCGTAGAGTCGTTGAATGGAAGCTCCAAACGGTACCTATAGAGATTCATTGTAATTATTTCAAGCAAAATGTATATTTTTAAGGCCATGTGATCAGGAAAAAATAATTACATCAAATGACCTCACCTAATCTTTAGATAGTCGACCTTTTTAGTACAATACTCACAATTGAAGTCTGTCTCAGTGGAACTCACAGTTTTCCTACAATGAGGGCATGAAATATAATACAATCCATTTTTTAGCAGGATGTCATCAACTGTTGCAACACAATTGTAGACAACATCACCCTGCAAGTAAAGTTGAAAGTATGAGTGTAAGACACACTGTGATAATGAAATAAAAAATAGGTCTAGAGAATAATTAACCAAGTTTTGACATGATAAACTCCCGAAACTACCATGGATAAAAGCTCAGATATGGTCTTCACGTCAACAGTAGTTAAAGACAAAGTTTCAGTTGTTTTCACAACACTGGTTTTTCCCCTACAACGATGCAACAACACACAATTAGAAAATAGGCAACATAATATAAACATAAGTATTTAAACATGAGTTAAATGACGCACTTGGGCGACAAAATTAGATCAGCAACTTCAGGGGGTGTCTATGTTGATATAAATTTTTGTGGAGCTTGAAGATGAAACATAAAGCTCACCTACAAAAATATATCACATATGGAGTGGTTGAGGAGAGGGTAAGTTGAATATTAAATGCCATGGTATGATCAGTTACCTTGGTATTGTTTTACCAAAGTGGAGGTAAAAATTGCCACATTTGGCTTAGGAGCAGTGTAACGCCCTAGTCGTTATTTTATTTATTTTTGATTTATTTAGAGTCTTTTATATGATTTTAAATAATATTTGTGGTTTATGTGGTGTGTTATATTTTATTATATGGTTTATTTTAATAATAATTAGAATAAGTGGGAAATAATTATTATTTTGGAGGTTGGGGAGTTAATTAGCAATTAATAGAATTAAGGGGAGTTTAATGAAATAAATGGGAGTTATATTTTGGGGAGTTAGGAAAAGAGAAGTCAGAAAGCAGTGTACGTGAAAAACATAGCTTTTGGGAGAAAAGGGAGAAGAGCCAAGCAGAGTCAAGGGAATCCTATTGTTGTGCATTTGTTCATCGAAATTAAGGTAAGGGTGAAGTTTACTTTCAATAATGTAGAATGAAATTCTGATTCTTGGTTTAACATTGTTCTGTATGAAAATTGGGAAATTGGGTTTATGTTGGATTATTTGGTTTTTGAGTGAATTGAGTGTAGAGATTGCTTTTTTGATGTTAGAAATAGGTTCTGAGTGCATACAGCAAGTTATTTCGTATCTGTAAACTGATTTGGGGAGTGAAATTAAGAAAATTAGGATTTTGGGGAAAAACCTGCATTCTGTCCGTGCTGAGATTCATCGCTCGCCCCGGCGAGTAGCTTGTCTCGCCTCGCGAGTGAGCAACTTCATGGCTCGCCTCGCGAGCAGAACCACTCGCCATAGCGAGCATGTGCCTGTGAGATCGTGATTTTTGAATTGTTGTTATAAGCCGTATTTTGGTTAGTTTTGAGTGCCTAAATGATTTTAGAGAGGACTGAGACAATTTTTAGATTAAAAAGATGAATAGGGAGCTTAAAAATGAAGATTTAGTGAGAAAAATGTCAAAACTCCCGAGAGCACCCTTTTTCTCATTCGCCTTGAGTTCGCCACGGCGAGCAACCTTTTTCCTGAGCTCGCCATAGCGAGCAGATGCACTCGCGAGGCGAGTTGCCCAGTATCTGAACTGCTTGTTATTAAAATTGAATGATGTTGAATGATCTTGATGTCTGAGCATAATTATTATTAATTGTGTAATTTTATGGGATTGTTGGATTGGTTATGATGATTTGCTGTTGACTGTGGTGTATGCTTTTATTTAATAGTTGTAAGTTATATATATATATATATATATATATATATATATATATATATGCATTGATAAGTTTTATGTAGATATACAAAAGTGGAGTCCATTGCATAGACATAAAAGCGGGAGGGCTCATGCCCTGGAACGCCTTGTCGTTCAAAGCGGGAGGACTCATGTCCTGGAACACCTTGTTGTTCAAAGTGGTGAGGGCTTATGCCCTGATGAATGCTTTAACCATTCAATATCTGGTGAGGGCTTCTGCCCTGTAGATTGGTACCACATGCATTGTGTATTGTTGCATTGTCGAGGAGTCTTAGCGGTGTTGTTGAGTAGTTGCATGAGTCATTGTTGTTGGTTGTAAATACCATTGTTGTTGATGTGTTGATTTATGAAATATATATATATATATATTGAATGACTATTATGATGTTAGGGTGTTAGATTCAGTTGATGAATTTTATATCTATTATTATTGTTGTGAATCTCACCCCTTCTGCTTGAAAATGTTGCCCTTCCTATGGGTAACATGCAGGTGATCCTGAGTAGTAGGTGGTGGCTCAATGTCTAGGGCTCTGATACGTACGGGATGAGATTTACTTGTTTATTTTCATTCCTATGTATCAATTTTTGGAACATGCTGATGTAGCCCTTATTGTTGTTTGAATTACTTTGATGAGGCTTTCATGCCAGAATTTTATGGAGAATTAAACAGTTGATGTTAATTGTTGTTTTTATGAAATTATTCCGCTGCAAGGTTTTGGTGAAACTATTAAAGTTTGTTGTTTATTAAATAGTTTTATATTCTATTTAAGAAAATTTTGAAAAGTAGTGTGACATGCCCGTTTGGGATATACTCTGATGTATTATTTAATATTTAATTGCTTTGGGATAACGGGGTGTTACAAGCAGCATGCATTTGATCTTTCAGCTTTTGATTAAACATTGGAGAATAGTCATCTCATAGTGTTACCTTCAAGACATTCCCATTGCCAAAAGTCACGAAGGATTAAAAAGTTTGTGAATTGATTTTTGTGGTAAATGTGTTATAATACTACTAAATGATAATTAAATCACGGGGAACAAATTATGTTGCACCTGCCATCCCCCAAATGAAGTGACAACATGTCGACTTTCCCATTGACAGTTGTTTTCTCCTCAATTGGATCCACATCAATTATAAATCCAATTACATCTGTCGAGAAACAAAAGTGTTACATTCTTTACACAATGTAATAGATGCGTATGACATATAATTTAATATTTTGATAAACCAACCTGCTAACACCTCTTTCCCGCAACGTTTGGGCAGATCATTGAAATTAACAAATTTAAAGATATAGCGAGGGATTGTGTTGTCATCCGAGCCCTCCTCAATCACAACTGCGCCACCATAGAAACTAAGCATGGAGGGATTGTTTTCAACCACATCATATTTCTCCTTGGTTTTTGAGACCTCAAAGCACGAAATTACATATATCTTGCCTTCTTGCAAGACTTTCTTCAATGAAGGTGAGAACCTCCTTGGTATTGTAGCATGAATGCAATTTGCGAAGGAACAACAATGTAGCAATTTCATCGACAAACACCTTCTCATCAATTAGCACCATATTTGTACTAATTATTTCCTTTTTTTTTTGTTATATTCAGCGTGTCCCACATGTGTGCTACCCTAACTTTGATCCTGGTATCAGGGGCAGCATTAGAGAGTTCGTTGAGAAAGGTATGCACACCATTGTTGTTGACTTCTCCGACACTGTAAAAGTAAAGAACATGAAAAAAGATTAGATTAAAGCTTTTATTTAACATGGTAAAGGAAAAGTGTAGGAAAGTGGTTTACTTGGTTCCAATGACATCAATGGCAGACATGGTAGGGAAGCAAAGAGAGTATGTGGGAATCAATGAAATTACACAGATAGATGCGACAGAATGAGTGGAAAAGGAATGACACCAGTGCTGGTTATATAGGTGTCTGGGAAATACTGTCATTGAAATGGTTTAAACTGTAACATATTTTTAGGCTTTATGTGAAGGAATGCGAAGAGGCATTGAAATTGTAACCCTGCATGTTTGTTATTTGTTTATTTATTTAATTAAATTTATATTGCATTCTTGGTGATATAAATAAAAAAATTGTGAACCTTGATTATTGTTACCATTACTTTTGTGTGGCATGGTATATTAAAACCGTAACCTATAAGAATGTAGAATTGGAAAAATTTATGTAGTGGCCATTTTTTTTGTTGTATTAACCCGTCCCCCATGATGACTAAATAAGGAGTTACAATATGAAATAAAGGTGCATAATTTTGGTAAAAAGGAGTTACCCATATAACTGTCAGTCGCTTATAATAAAGGTAATAAGTAAGATGTGTAACTGACCATTACTACACCATAATCATTCAAGTTTTGGTAATCATTAATAAAAAAATTAGCAAATGATTTTTGGTAAATGGGAGTTACACATAGATTGCCACAATAAATTCATTGTATATGAATATCTCGATGAAAATTTCAGGGGTGACCAACTTCATTTGTCAAAATTTTTTAAAAATATAGACCAATTTCTGACTAAAATTTAGGGGACTCATATTATTGCGAAAATAAACTAATAAGGAAATTAAGTATTCAATATACACCTCAATACATATTCTGGCCTTAATATTTTGTGCATGTGTAACCGACAATGTTAGGAGACATAATAATAAATAATGAATTATTAACAATGAAAAAGCAAGGAGAATGCATTCATATAAGAAATAAGAATTATAAGAAAGGGGGCATTGGTGAGGTGACACATAAGTAAAGTGTAGCTTAGAATGAGAGAGAACATATATAAAGAGATAGTTAGAAAGGGGGGAATTGGTAAGGTGACATATAGGCAAAATGTAGCTTAGAATACATGTATATAGAGATTTTCCATCAGCTCTGAACAATGACTAATTTTTATCTGGTATTGTTAAGAATGAATTAGTTCCTCTGGTGAGAGATATTTTACCTTTTTAATTAAGTGTTTATGGTTCAGTTTATGACTCTAACGTATGAAGAAAATTTAGTTGGAAAGGGAGATCTCTCCTCGTGTGTATCACAAATTTTCAGACAAAGATTCGTTAACAATGGGTTATATTGGTGAATTGGATTTTCATAACCATGCGTTTGGGTTAACCGAGGGTTATATTGGTGAAGTGGATTCATGATCAATGGATGCTCAATAGCATAACTTACTGCTAGCTGAGATGTTGTCAAACCCATCAGGATTGCCATATATGCATCAGGTCATGGCATGTATGTTTTCAGATTAGCCGATGAAGATGGAAAACCATGCTCTAGATACGAAGTTGTATGATTTAGAATGATTAACTTGAATTTCATAGTGGTCTTAGCAAACATATATCCAAGATAAAGTCATAAAATAAGGAACTAAATTTATCATGATATTTCATCTGTTACTAAATCTATGTCGCAATTTACCACTTTAATGTACAATTTTGATATTTTGAAAATATTAATTGAGACAAATCGAAAAGCATCTTTTTTTTTTTTGTGGTGGTCGGGGTTTGAACCCCGCACCTTGCTTATATTATGCATTGTCCAAACCAACTAGCTAAGCTCACGAGGACAAATCGAAAAGCATCTAATTTAATAATAAACCAAAATGATCAAAGTAAATTATGTGAATAGTACACATTGTCAAACTATATCAGTATATTTATGAATCAAAACCTAATGATTAATAGTTATGCAACTAAACTGAAGTGACCTTTAATGAGTAAATAAGCAATTACCTCCATAAAATTGTAAGTTTCGTTAATTATTTCTATAAATTAACAAAACTTCAATTATCCCCTGAAATTGCACAATCCAAAAGGGGTAAATTGATTAATGTTGTACAATTTCAGGGGGTAATTGAAGTTTTGTTAATTTCAAAGAAGTAAATAACGAAACTTACAATTTCAAGAGAGTAATTGCCTATTTACTCGACCTTTAATCTAGCCTTTGTTTGTGGATCATATAGAAGCCCTTTAGAATGTATTGGCAGGTAACTTATGTAATGAAATTGTTTTGGTGGAAAGAATATTACTTGTACTTTAATTATATAGATGGATCTAATATCACTTGTGCTAATATCTTACTCCATCTAATTGAATAAGAGAAATCTGTAATTTGTTGTTAAAAAATATATATAAAATGGTGAATAATATTTCTTATTCTTCCCTTTTCTCTTAAAAGGCGTGAACGTTTGTTATCATCCTTGACGTTTTTATTTTAATAAATAAATAAATAAATAGGAATATTGATGACCATTTTAGTTGGTTAACTATAGTGCATGTTTGCCCCTTGGAATATACTCCTTTTTGCTTTCATTTGGCTTTTGATATCATGTGTGCAAATATTAATGCAAAATGTTCATTATGCTTTATTACGTGTGCAACACTATCCATGTATCTATATATTATATAAAAATTTATACGATGTATTTGGCAATTTGATATGTACCTAGACTTTTGATCATTGAATCTCTTTATATCCCAAATAAAAGTAAAAAGACCTCATATATTTTTTTTCCAAATTATAAGAAAGAAACGTAAACTTTTATCTTATTTAATTATGTTTAATTTAATTATGTTTAATGTTATTTAAAAAATTGTTTCTAAAAATAAATTTTACTTATTCTCATAAAATTAAATGTAAATTATATTTAATTCATTCTCCCTCTTATTTTCACTATAATCAGCAACCAATGAAATTATTTTTACACATTTTACATAAAAAATATTCGAAGAACAAGTATTATTAGAGCATTGTAGAACAACTTAGATGAATAACATTTGTATAGAAAACAATGTAATTATTACTTTAAAACTACTTTGACTTATATTTTTAAAATAAAATTTTCAATTTGTGTATTTCTTAAACAATATCTTTATGACATTTGTTGATATTATATCCTTTAAATGATTATATTTTGATTTTCGTAACTAAGTGTGAATTACATTATCCAATTGTTATTATAAGCAAAAGTTTGTTTTTTAAGTTTATTTAATAAATGATGTATGTGGTTTATTATATATACCATATATATTATTTATTGAATGAATTTAAAAGTAGTGTTTTGTTTATAATAATGATCGATAGAGTTTAGGATCTCAAGCTTTGGATTTTACAAGTGGGGTCGATAGAGCCGTCCAAAAGGAGCCAACTTTAATCATAGCAGACAAAATCTTTGGTTTTTGCAGAAAACGGATTGCATGCAGTTGTGAATATAATGTGACTTAACAGTCACAACAAAAATAGTTTAGGAATTAGTTTTGTACGTCCATTTTTCCATCCGTGACAAAAAAATTTGTCAAAAAAAAAAAATCCGTGAAAAATTGTCGTTTTTTAATTGTTTGCAAGACTAATGTAGCTTAAAAAAGGAAAAATAAATGTTGTAGTGATTATACCAATTACATGTAAAAAAACATTAAAAAAATCCTATTATTGAAGAATTTCGTAGTTCAATTAATTTGAGTTAAAGAATTAAAAAAGTTGAAGAGTTAAAAGTTGATGTTCTAAATTCTAACAAACACAAGACACTAGTACTGTGATATTTGGTAGAAAAAAAAAAGGGTAGTGTTATATCTCGTGATAGATTTTACCATGACCGGGATTGTGAAACACCTTTTAGCCACTTAAATTCTCTCATGACCCAAAAAATGTGATTTTTTTTTTGACAAAAATAAACGATATTTATTCATTCAAATTAATAGAGTACATCGATACAATACAAATTTAAATTCGCTAAAAACAAAAAGGATGAATCTATGAACAAACTCACAACATCCATGTTAATAGCATAAAACGGCAAAGTACCTATGCCTACAAATATGACTAATATGACTATATTCAAGTCTCCGGAATACTTATGTCTCTGGATCTGCAACGTTGACGACGTCAAAGTCATTGTCATTGATCGGATCTGCACTTGCTCAAAGCTAATCTTTCAACCTGAATCAAATAAACACCGCACTAAGACGAGAGATAAAAAATAAACCACACAAAGACGGGAAATCAAAACAAACAGAGTCGTTCAAAGACGACGAAATCACAAAAACAAACGAAAGAAAACAGAAAATATGTGAAATCAGTTATTCAATTAGGATAGAAGAAAAAACAACTCGGATGGATGATTTTTGGGTCAAAATTGACCCTAAATCACCTCTCTAACAAGAAAAAGAAGAAGAAAGGGGTGACGGCTACTATTATTAAACTGAATGATTTATAAAAAAAACTGTCTTGATTTATTTTCTCTTTTATTTATCTATTTATTTATTTTAGTACAATTTATTTATTAATTTTATATATAACGATGATCAGAGCATTTTATTTCTCTCCAACCAAATGTAAAAACAGCTGCAGACCCCTTGTTTTCATGCGTGATGACACTTCACTAGTGTTTTGCAAGGATACTATCATTTTTAGAAAAATCAAAGGAATTATCTTATCTTATAATGAAAAAAAAAAAGTAGAGGAGTAAGGGGCAATTAGGTAATATATGCTATTACAATCTTACATATGAGGGAGAAAACATCTCTCTAATCCACTACAATAATAATGATACAAAGAGGTTACACGAAATTAGCGTATAAGCCCACAAAGAACGTATCCTAATTTTTACCTATTTTTCAAGTCACTCAAACGCACGATGAATCCTATGAGAAAACAATAAAGAAAGCTTTTAGATTATTTCTCTAATAAGATCTCATTAGCCAATGTGTTTATGAAGTGTTTTCCAACCCAAAAACCTCTCACCAAAGAAAACAATAAAGAAAGCTTTTAGATTATTTCTCTAATGAGATCTCATTAACCTTAAAGTTACCTCTTTTAGTTTTCCAAGATTCTCTCGAAGCTCTTTTTCTCTCTTGCCAAAAGAATTGAAGAATCAAATCTTATATAACATTCAGACCTAGGCAAAATCGCATCACGATTTGCCTAAATCACGCCACAATTTGAAACTCGTACACAGTACAGTACCGAACCTGATCCAAAAATACGAGCTTGATGAAATCCATTCCATCACATATTCATGACACCATCTCCTCTTATATTATGTAATGATTTTTTTTCAAATATAAAATATTAGAAGTTTACGATTGTATACCATTTTTAGTAGAAATACTTTACTTGTTTTCTTATTCTTATGTATGATTCATAATTACTCTTTTATTTTGCAGCTATCACCTTTGTTTGAAAACTCACATATCTTCTCGTAGAGTTTATACATAGAAAGAGTTTTACAACATAATAGATAGCTAGCTGCACCTTTACTCAACTGTTAAGAGGTTACCAAGAAAACAAGAAACTGAGAATAAATAACAAGTCTGATGTCGCAGTTACATAATGGAGCTAACTTAACCATAGGTAAACTATGAGGCACTCACAATCCAATCATAGGTCTCTAGTTCATAAGGTTACATTCGTAAAAAATATGAAGTATACTACAAAGTATAAACATGAAAAAACAACATAAAAATAAGAGAATTTTTAAGCTCCATGTTATATCTAAAAATAAGATGCTATAAACACTTGACACTCAATTTTTTAAAAATTTGGTCAAAGTATAGTAGTTAAGTTTAAAATAAACAAAAATAAATAAATAACATGTCAGTGTTTTGCCTTGTATTAGAATTCACCTCCTTAGTTGCATTATCCTATATTCCTCCATTGGATTTTCTTTCAAAGCAACTTTCTCAACTACAATCTATTTAACGAAGTGCAAACGAATGTCAATGTATTTCGTCCTTTCATGATACATTTAATGATTTGTCAAATTGCTGACACTTGACTATCACAATGTATCTTCGCACATGTTTGAGAAATTCCTAACTCACCAATAATCCCTTTCAACAATATGGCTTCCTTCACCCCTTCAACAAGGGCAATGTACTCCGCTTGAATTATAGATAGAGCCACCACAGATTGTTGATTTATCTTCCATCTAATAGTCGTGCCATAAAGAGTCAACACAACCTAGTAAAGATTTCCTTGTGTCCACATTGCCCGCGTAGTCTTTATCTACATACCCTTCCAAATCGTCTTCCTCTTGAGCTGCTTTTGTGTACTTCAAACCGTTCTTCAAAGATCCGCTCAAGTATATCAAAATTCATTTCAAAGCTTGCCAAGGAACAATATATGGATTTTCCATAAACTGAGTCACCATTCTAACCGCACAAGCTAAGTCCATACATGATGCTTCCAACCCAACTTGTACAGGGAATATCCTCCATTATCATTTTCTCATGCTCGGATTGAGTACATTGTTTAATGGACAACTTTGTGTGATAACCTAAGGAGTGCCAACCTTTAGAGTTTGACATTCTAAAATACTCCACCACCTTCTTCAAGTAACTAGTTTTAGACAAGAATAATTCACTTTTATCACGGTTCCTTATAACATCAATTCCAAAAACCCTTTTTATCAGACCAAGATCCTTTATCTCAAATTCACCATTTAATTTTTCTTTGACCATTTAATTTCACTTTAGTCTAGTCAACATCAAAGCCAAATTCATATATACTCCAGTTGCAAATGCAAAATACAGCATTTGCTTGCTCTTGCACCTTTTATATGACCCAAAAATACTATTTGGACAAGTAGTGCAAGGAATAGAGAATAATTTCTGTCCAATAAAAAGATGCACGTGAGCAATTACTATTACTATCTTTTTTTTCATAAGCTGAGCACTATTATTACGGATATATTTTTTGATGTAATTCTTGTTCTTGCCTCCTTTGCCTCTCTTTTTATAATGGAGCATGAATCTTCTAGTGAAAAAGAGAAAGGGTCCCAACAGGATGGAGAAGTGTCTGGTTATAGTCAAATTGATCATCTTGTTTCAGAAATAGGTAAATTTATTCTGTGTGAATTATTTGATCCCTAGAATAGTTAAAGTAAATTTGTCTTGATGAATAGAGTGAACAAGTATATTCTTCAAGATATTGTACATGGAAAAACGTACATTTCATGCTCTAATATTATCAATCTTATCAGCACAAGAATTGAAAATAAATCTCTGAATTTTCATGCTCTAATGAGAAACACTAAAGCATCTATAGATTTTGGCAGTGATCATAAATCTCCTCCAAACGTATTTGAGAGGCAGCATTTGTGTTTTCTGATTTCCAGTTACAACTTCTCTACATATTCAATCCTTTTCATCTAATAGTATCCATGCCCTGTAAACTGAAACTTCAAGACAAAATGGAATACAATCATACACCTTTAATAATTTTCAAGGAAAATGGAATACAGTCATAAAGTTTAATATATTTTGACAAAAATACATAACATAAAAAATAAACTAACATCTGTTGGATGGCATTTCAGTTGAGAGATGGTATGCTGGTAAGTATACTTCCGGTCAATTGATACAAAAACAAGTTCAAGGAGCCTAATAGTCCAGAAAGCTCTGTCAATGTCTGCAGCAGTATTCTTACCAACACAAGATTATTCCTAGAAATATCAATGAATTTGCATAAAATCAAAAACTCAATTCATTTACTAAAAAAAATTAGAGTTTCTTAAAAGTGGCCTAGACTAGAAATATGGAGTAGTATCTTGTTAACATTTAGAGAAAGATTTAAATTCAGTTCAAAGACAGAACAGAATGTTGATATTTTGATCTTACCAACCTTTAATTTTTTGATGCTTGAAGCTGTTGACAGCTAGTTTCTGTATTGAAGAATTAAATAACATTTATGGTTGTCGAAACAGCTCCCTGAATCATTAAAAATTGTACTTCAAATAAGTTTCCAAGGGCACAATTAATTCCTTGTAAAGGATTATAAATTTATAATCTAACTGTGAAATATCTTACCCAAGAAAAAGCTCTGACTTATAACACCATGAAGCAATTGGTGTAGTTGAAGAAAGCTCTGTCTTCTCTATGTCCCCCTTCGTCACAGAGCATGAACACTAAATAAAAGCAACGGATCTTTTTAGAATTCCAACTTCAAGAGAGACATAATGATAAAAGGAATTCTTGCATGTAATACAGAAAGACCAAGTTTGTGTGAAAAAATAAGATACAAACTCAAGTAAATACTTATGCTAATATAAATCTGCAACAACTCATGAGATGTACCATAAACTAGCATGTGTTAAACTTGATCTGATGTTTACGAAGTACTAGCAATTAAGGTGTAAACTTGTGCTACTCTTATTTGCTAGCTAGAGTTAAACATTTTCAATAAACAAGATTTTAGTATAGGGATGAATGTTTAGAGAATTAATTTAAATTGAAAATAGCAAAGATGTTAAATTTGAATTTCAAAGATACATATGTTTGTTGCCTAGAGCTGGTACCTGCTTAAAATCTGTACAATATGAGAATCAGCGCATGCATCATCTAGAAGTTGTAGTTCAGTTTATTATGACATCATTGATCACCAAACATTGAATGTGAGAAATCTTCCCCCACTCTTCACCTTTAGGTTTCATGTATCGTTCTTTGACAACAGAAGGACCACAAATTGCTAGCCTTGAAATGGATTTAGGCAGGCCCTCCACCGGTAAGCATTGAAGGTTGGGGCAATTAGAGAGACACAAAGATTCAAGAGAGGAGAGGTTGCAGAAACCCTCGTAATCCAATTTTTTAAGATTCATTTCAAGATTACTACACTCTCTGATATACAGACGTGTAAGGCTACAATGATGCTCCTGTGAAATCATTTCAAGATTACTACACTTAGTCAAACTGAGGCACTCGAGTTTTGGGAAGAAGTCCAGATGAAAGGTCCAAATATTCAAGAAAGTTGTAGGAACAGCCTAGAGGAATGTTCATAGTTGGGGAACGCATAATCATTAGTGTTTCAAGAGAGATGTGCCCAACCCATTCAAGGAACGATTCTTTCATACACCATTCATCAATTCTGAGAATTCTGAGAGTAGATAGTTGATAACCGATATGCAGCCTTCCACAATTACTTAGATGTAATCGACGAATGGATGGAGCAAATGGAACAGAAGCCACAAGTTGGCTGCAGTTAGTAATTTTTAGTTTCAACAAACAAGGAAGTTGCTCAGGTAAACACTCTTCTAGATATGGACAATCATTTATGAAAAGCTTTTGGAGACACGGAAAAGCACCTGTCACAATTTTACAATCCCATTCTTCCCATCCCTCCATATTCTCAAATTTTAAGATTTCCAAGGATGTAAATGGAGGACTAACTGAAGAAGAGATGCTCCTATTGTCATAAAATTCACTACCAATCGCCACTATCCCAGATAGCCCTGTGATCCACAATTTCTTGAGAGATGGCAAAATCCCAAGTGGAGGCAACAACACACAATTTTCACAATCTCTCAATTTTAAAGACACCAAATTTGACAATTAATTATCTCAAAACCATTCTGGAAATCGTGTACCTCCATAGCCCCGTATTGACAACTTCTTCAATTGTTTGGAAGGTTGCAACTTCTCCAGCACTTCCCTTTCTTTCTCCGAATTGTCACTGCATGCATTCCATTCTAACTCTAGCTTCACAAGATGTACTTTATTTTTCAAAGTTGCTGCCAATGCATCAGAGGGATTTACAATCTTTTGCAGCTCTAAAATTAATAGTGTTCCATGAAGATTGAATTCTCCTATAACTGATGAATATTGGCCTCGCTACCTTTGTCCACATAAAATGAACTCAGCACTTGAAGATTCTTTAGTTTTCCCACATCCATTGGTCTTCTTCTCACTTTCGTTTTGCTAAAGTTGAGGTAACGGACATTAGTGAGTTTATATAAATTTAATGGCAACTCTTCCAAACACTTACAATTCATCAGCTTGAGTATTTGCAAGTTATAGAGAGAACAGACTGAATCCAGTAGCTTCTTTATGTTGGTACCAGAGACGTCTAGAAAACGGAGATGCTTGAGATTGCCTATGGTGTCAAGCAACTCATTCTCAGTGGAAAAACCAGACATTGACAAGACACGAAAGAACTTAAACTTTGAGAACAATTCCTGCATCAATATGCTAGACATCAAAAGTTTACTGTCACCTTCGTTGGATCTCATACATAGTGGAAGAAATGTGCGTAATCTATTTGCATTATATAAGGTCTCAAAAAATTTGAAACTATTGCCTGAATTTCCTAAAAATGACACATGGCGAGTCATTTTCAATCTGTTATGAGATTCCTCATCTTTGAGTGTTGAGCAAAAATCACCGCACACATATTTAGCCAAATCATTGAGAAGGTCATGCATGATAAAATCCATCTCATATTCCCTTGATTCCTGAAAAAATGACCTTGAAAATAGATCATTGAAGTATTGTTCACCAACTTCTTCTACACTCATACTTTTTAAAGGGCATTGCAGAAAATTTTCACCCATCCATAATAAAATTAAATACAGGCGTCAATGGATTTTTTGGTGTCTATCAAATAATTTCCTTGTTTAAAGAGCTCTTATTATATGAGAAGAGTAAAAAAACAATGACTGTTTCTTTTCCCACCCTACCTCTTCTCATACGCCCTCTTTTTTTCTCTTCAAAAAATACCCGTGTTCGGATTATATAATCCGAACTCCTTTTTTGGGATTTTAGGATTATATAATCCAAAAACTACCTAAACACAAAAATCATAATAAAATTGATACAAAGGTCTATGTTGACCATCGTACTATCCTGACATAAACTGCAAAGTAAGGAATTTTTGGGAATGAAGCTATGTTAAATCTCTTGATTCATTTATAAGTAGTGGTCATTATTATATACAAAAGTTCTTCCTCCACTGCCACTAACCTCAACCACCTAACTCACTTTCCTGTTTTATTAGTTTTACTTGTTATTCAACCTGTTTTCAGATATCTAATTTATTATCTTCGGTGGAATAGTATATAATATCACAGACTAGACTGTAGTTTCTCCTCCCAAATAGTATTTGTTTTTGACACTATGCAGCAGTTGCAAATTGCAATGATAATATGATTCAATAATATAGAATTAAAACATGAATCATGAAGCATGCAACCAGCAACCATTCAAAACATGAAGCACACGACAGACAATCTTTGACCCTTCAAAAAAAAAAAAACAACAATCTTTGAAAAAAAAGTGTGAAGCATACAACAAAAATTTGAGATGATATCAACAAACTAACCTTGGTTGTTGGTTCTGCCAGTTAGTGTCCTGCCCACACCCTTTACATTCATCTCATTCAGCAATTGTTCTGCCCTCTCCACGTCCTAAGTTTCAAAAAAGTATTCGAATAAAAAATAACTCGACAGGTCAACCCACTCGCAGCCCATTTTATGGATTATACAGGGGTTGCTTGAGACAAATTGAAAATCTCAATCTGCCTCAGCAAAAAGGGTGGATTAAATGGGTCAACCTAATGGCATCAACCCATTTCACCACTCCTATATGAATGAAAGGATTATGTATAAAATAGTATATATCAATATATGTAGTTAGTATGAATGCCTAGTTGAATTTTTTTTGGTGTGTGTGTGTATAACAAAATTCAGATTAATCTTTGCAGGTGGGGAGCCCGAACACACTTATTGTCTGAGCAGAGCTATGTATACATCTCCCGGGGCTTGGCCCCGGCCACTTTTTTAATAAACTTTCTGCGTTTTGTTGGCCCCGGGGCAACACACTTACTGTGTTTTGTTGGTTTAACACTTTGAAATAGTTACTATAGTTGCGTTATATCTGACCCATCCCACCTATCAATCTTCCCTCCCCCTTGATAATGGCCTCTTATAACAATGAAACCAGAAATTTCACATGGATATTCAAACAACCTATGAGGTTGATCAGAGTATGCTATTAGCAAAGATAAATATGTGGACCAGCGAAGCTTAGAAGAGACAGAAAAAAACTCAACCTGTATCATTGGTATTGCACACAGCTGGTTTATGTTGACTTCCACAGAAGGTATCCCATATAACCTTGCAAGACACCACACATTTTCATCACAAGCGTTTGAAATTTCTACTTGATTCTCATGATCACAAGCATTTGAAATTAAATTGAAGAGTTTCAGACCTTTAAATACATTAAAATAATAATCAATCCAAATAAGCAAAACCTACCTGATAAAAATAAAATATCCAAGTTCTTTCCTCAAAAAAATAAAATATCCAAGTTCTAGTCAAATTATTTAAAATAAGCATGGACGAAGCATTAGCTATAAAATTACATGTAAATAATTTTTGAAAATGAAGTTCTCAATGTCCAATGAGAGAACTAAGAAATAACTCTTCTATCTATATTTTATAACAGAAAATAGTGGGAAGTGTTTTTGTTTGGATATACCTATCTAAACATTATGTTCCCACATAAACAGATCATCAATTTTTTGGGAAACAAAACGCAACTATATATTCCATCACATCCCAACTGCCAAGCATTAGTTCCATTTTAGAAGAGATTTCTAACAAAGCAGAAAGCAACTTTCTTTAATTTTTTGACAGAACCACAGATAGTCTATGTCTATCCCTACTTTTACATGAATAAATATAATGAGTTTGGAAAGTTGTAAACCCGGATAGTCTTCCAATCTTCCCCATTTGGTTTTCCAAAAAATGGTGTTTAAGCAATGGACAGTTGCCACAAATAATGCATAACAGGTTTCGAAATAATATGATTTATGATAGTTAACATACAAGGTTTGTAAAGTGTCCCTGCATGACAAGTGAAAACATGAAGGAATACCCTCTGGTAACCAGAAGAAATAAACGGCCTACAATTACAGGAAAAAGCTACTTTTGAATTAGCAAGATTATCATCATATCACATCAGCATTTGTTGTATTTTATACATTGTATTTCTTGACATCAGACCCCTTTCCACGACATGATCCCAGAACATCTGTGACACTTTGTTTTGACTAGCATCAAGAGCACTAAAGCATCTATAGATTTTGACAGTGATCATCAACCTTCTCCTAGCCATCTCTTCTAACATATCTGAGGCAGCATTTGTGTTCCCTGATTTCCAGTAAGAAAAAGCAAGACTAGTGTAGATAACACTATCACCTGAAATACCCTTCCCTTCCATATGATATAATAACTTTTCAGCACATTCAATCCTCTCTATCTTGCATAACCTTCTTATCAATGCCCTGTAGAGTGAAATATTAAGACAAAAACCTTTACTCAAAAACTCATCTGGCAGTGCTAGAACTGCATCAGTATTGTCTTTCTTGCAATAGCTATCTACAATCCACGAATAAGTGCGATAATTTGGAGAAAATCCGGCATCGAGCATTCCAAACAATAGTTCCTTGGCACTTTCGAGCTCGCTTGTTTTGCAGAATCCATGAATCAGTGCTTTATATGTAAAGGAGTTGGGCGTTAGTCCAGCTTCTAACATCTTAGTTTTAAATTTCAAAGCAGAGTTCAAATCTCCTATCTTGCAATAAGCATTAATCAGTGTGTTACATGTGACACTGTCAGCTTGGACTTTTCTTTCACTCATTTCGTGCAAGAGTTTGTTGGCATCCCTTATTCTGCCATCTGAACACAGCTTACGCAAAATCGAATTGTAAGTAACAACACCAGGGTACAATCCCTTAGCCACCATCATTTCACGCAACCTCAAAGCTTCCTCAAACTCATTCGCTTTACAATATCCATCAATCAATGTAGTATATGTGACATGATTCGGAATGGCATCTTTGATTTCGCCAAACATCCTCATAGCTTCCCTCATTTTCCCTTCTTTGCAAAATCCATAAATAAGAGAATTGTAACTAACAATATCAAGATTTATTCCCTCTCTTTCCATTTTATCCTGGACCGATAAAGCCTCATAATGCAGACCCTTTTTGCAATACAAAGCTATCAAAGTATTGTACGTAAAAATATCAGGAACCACACCCTTCACTTCCATCTCATTCAATATAAACTCTGCTCTCTCCACATCTCTCGATTTCGAACAAGCATGAATTAAACAATTATAAACATAAATATTCGGAACAACCCCATCTTGAACCATTCTCTTATAAACCTTCCATACCATACTAGTAATCCCATCTTTCAACAAAGAGTTCATAAGCACAGTACAAGCATGCAAATGAGGCTTCAAATTACACAAACTCATCTGCTCAAAAACCTGAACCGCATCATGGGTCATCTTCGATTTCGCATAATGTATCACAATCCAGCTCAAAACATGTGAATTAACTTCCGGGTCATCATGAATCCGCACCAAAGAAGTCAAAACCGAAGGCGATGAAAGAATTTCCCTTTGCGCCATTTTATCAAGCACCTGTTGTGCAGTTTTGAAATGGCGGTGTTTGGTGAGCATGTGAATCATTGACCATGAAGAATGTAAGGAATGAGTGTAGTGTGGAATGGATTGAGCCCATTTGAAGAAATGGAAGATGAAAAAGGGTTCGTAACGGTGTTGCTTGAGATGCAAGATAACTTGGTGAATGGTAGTGGAAGTGAGTGTAGAAGCTGTTTTGGGTTTTAAGAGATTGTTCCAATCACCCTTTACGATAATTGCACATACACTTTCAATTAAGTGCTTATTGGAAGTTTCAATCATAAGCATGCTTTTCATTGAGATTTGATAGCTTTCTGCATGTGGATGATGGTGTCGTTTTCTGTAATTGGGGTCGTTTGCGTATAAAAGAGATTATTCTGAAATGGATGGTTTGAGTCTTAATTTCATCGCTCACAATTTATCTCGAGACCAATTTAGTTTTTGATAGAAAAATAAAATAATACATAAATTAGTTCATGATAAAAAATATAATATATATTCAAATTTGTCTTTCGTAATTTTCATAGGAAAAGGAAAATCATTTTGTTAATGTGATTCATATTTAACTGTTTGTTACTCGTGTACTAATTAGTTAGTTAAACTGATAATGCGTAAGAATTTATGGTAACATATGTAATTGACATGTCATCGTTTTTTTTTTTTTTTTTAAATAGTTTAGCGTTTAGAAATCCACTATTAAGTTAAATAAGTGTGGAATATGGGATTTGAATCTCAATCCATACATATATAATGTAAGACCAGGATATATGTCGGACACACGTCGACAACGAATTAGTTAAATATGAATCATAAATAGACTAATTTGTCTTTAATATAAAAATGACAATGACTACTTTGATTTTATTGTGTTTGAGGATGAATTTGGCTGCAAACAAATTGTCAAGCACTGGTTAAGTTTTTATTCCATTTTCATTTCCAAAAGTTTGTGTTTGTTTTATTTGTTAAGAAAAAAAAATTAATTTTTAAGGGATTTGTACAAAAAGAGTTAATGGTGTTCTCTTCTGGTGTGGGGGAAGAGTTGAGACCCTCAAAGTAATGGGAGAAGTTCACATGGGACGATGTGGATCCCACGACGATGTTGACCTGATAATGAAATAGTTTATTCATGTTTTGAATTATTATTTACAAAATTATCTCTAAAGTTATTGTTAATAGGATTGAACATTTTTGAACGATATCATTTCCCGGTACCAGTAGAGTTTTATATCGGATCGTAGCATCCATCATAATATCATCGTGGCTCAAGAAATGGTACATTCCATGTCTAAAATGAAAGGTGAGAAAATGTTTATGTCTATCAAGATCAATATGGAGAAAGCATATCAACTTAACTCAAAATCCAAAGAAAATTACCTAGAGGATTGTAAGTTCCCAGCAAAGCTTATTTTGATGATTCATCATTGTATTTCATTCACCGCCTATAAAATATTGTGGAATGGTGAGAAATCATAAATTTCTATTTCTTTTAGAGGTATAAGACAAGGAGATCTAATCTCTCATTTATTTGTCATTTGTATGGAAAGGCTTTCGCATATTATGTTGACCAGGTTGAGACGGAGCACTTGTGTGCTGCTAGGTACGGTGCCAAAATATCTCACCTTATTTTTGTTGATGAGATAGAGAAAATTCAATGTGGGTTTCTTTGGGGAGATATTGAGCATAAGCGCAGAAAGCTCGCCTGGTGAATTGGGATGCTTGTTGCCAACCAAGGACAAAGAGGCGTGGGTTTTAAGAGACCGTGTCGGATGAATAAGAATTTCCTTATGAAGATGTAGTGGAAACTTATCAAAAATCGAGGTGATCTATGGTGCAAAGTGCTTCTTGGTAAGTATGATAGACATATTGATCTATTGTTCTCTAATAACAGTGTTTTTCTCATCAGCATTCCAAAGTTACATCAACACCACACTTTCTATGTGTGATGTCTTCAATAAAGATGGGGAATTAGAATCTGAGCTTCTTATGTAACAATTTAACGGTAAATGTTGTAACTTGAGTGCTTTCCTTACCATCCTCATCTAATGTGGACGAGGCTGACACTTTGGGCTAGGAAGGTACTAACACTCACCAGTTTTCCATTCAAAGGGCTTATGTACAAACTGGTAACATTCAATCTACAATGGAAGACTCTTTGGAGTGGAAAGGACCCCCATCACTTATAAAACTTTTATCTGGTTGGTTGTTCATAAGTGTTTGCTCACAAATTCTTGCAGAAGGAAGTAGGGAATGAGAATTTCTTATGTTTGTACTAATTGTGGGTGATATGTTGAGACAACCCTCCATGTATTTTGAGATTATGTTGTTGCTACCCAGGTTTGGCTTTGCCTTATTCCATCTAGTCTTATGACTATTTTCTTTTCTTTTGTTTGCAGAGATTAGATTTTCAATAACATCAAAGGAGACAAATCAAAGGTTACAATAAGAAATTTGGATCTTGTGACGTCCTTTAAGCTGAAATGTGGACATGTAACTTAGATTGGATACGGCTTAGAAGAAGAGCATTTTTTATCTCGTCGTAGAAAGTGATTCTAATATTCTACTTTAATAAGGCACGTTCAAAATCTTTTGGCTTTGAGTTTGGGTATCAAATTTTATTATACTTGAAAAGGGAAAGAAATCGATTTGCTGATTGACTAATTAAGTTTAATCTTTCTTTAGACTTTTTAAATTGTAGAAGTGTATATACTCCTTTCGATGAGCTTTATAGACTACTTTAGACTTTCGCTCTCTTTTCTATTTTAAAATAAAATACAGATTCCAATCTTTAGAGAATAAAAATCAAAGCAAAATATTTTACAAAGAAAAAAAAGTAAAATCTTATTTTGCATGAATTGAAACAACATCTGTGCTTAGAAAAGTAATATTATTGTCAAGTTAACAACAACAACAACAAATTGGCTCAAGTGGTAAGGGACTTGAGTCCCTTAAATATGTGGTCATGAGTCCGATTTTTCTAACTCATACGTATAAAAAAAATCTGATTGGAAGGAGAGAACTCGCCTTTTATACCCCACACATTATCTGATAGAGATTAATCATGGTTAATCGGCGGTGAAAAATTCATACCATATCATGATAACCCAAAAATATATCTAATTCAACAATAAATTGATACATGGTGTAAGATATTTGAATCACTTAAACAAGTTGCCGGAGATTTATATTTATCTCTCTTGTATGGAGAAATTTCACTTGAAAAGAGAAAATTCATTAAAAAATTAATAAAGTTCACTTTATAAGTTAAATCAACTATTACCAATATCTTTTATAATATAACTTTATTTCAATAAGGCGCACAATCTCATATATAAGTAAAAATGATTGAACTTAACAAAAACGTTCTTAAAACCCTTGAAAAAAAATCTTAAAAACAGATAGAGAAAAATTTGAATGAAATTATAGAAAATATTTTACAATATTAGTTAATATCAATCGACAAGAAAATATTTGTTTATATTAATTTTTTTGTCACATGGTTTGGTGATTAGGTTCATACACTTTAAATGGTGAGAAGTAAAAAATCACTACAAAATAATATCATTGATAACCACCAACTTATATACACTTATAGGACAAAATTTTCATAAGACTATAAAATTATTTATTCAATTTATCATAGTAATTAGGAACTTGAAAAAATCATTAGAACTTAATTTATATATACCGTAAATATACATATAACTTAATTCAATCAATCAAATGAATGATTAAAATTAAAAGCTTAATCATCTTAAAATTATGATTGTTTGACAATATAAAATTTCTTTAAAAATCTCATAAATTTTTTGAGGTTATAATGAAAATTTTAGTTTTGAAAAAAAAAAAAAACTTTTTAGTCAAAATGGTTATTATAATCTTTTTAGTCGAAACTACGAGATAATAATAAAAAAAATTCCTCAAATAAATAATTCTATATAAGCTGTCAAAAAATGTACTCATTTAATCTCAAAATAATAAATATACATAAATTATAAAATATAATTAATATTGGATAGAGACTAAAAATTATGAGTTGCTTTATGAAAATACTTTTCCTTACTGAGATAACTAAATTAAAATAAATGAAAAAAATATACAGTAATAAATAGTAAATGATATAATAAAAAATAAATAATTCCTCTATAAAAATAATAAAAAATAAACATTTAGACATAAAATGATTTATAATTTTGTCTCATGAATTTAATTCAGTTGGTGAGATCAGTGCATAATATTAGAGCTGTCAAAACGGGCGATCCGGCCCTAGCGGGCTTCGGGTTTCAGCGGGCCGGGCCAAAAAGCCCGGCTGACAAAACGGGCTTGAAATATACTACCCGAGCCCGGCCCTACACGGGCCGCGGGCTAAACGGGCCGGCCCATATTAAAAATTATATATTTTTTTATTTTAAAAAAGTACTATAAAACACTGCTATAATTTTTTTATAAATAATATTTTTAATATGTTATGGTTATAGATATTTATATATTCGATCTTTAAAACTATAAATAACGAAATGAATAAATATAATTTTATATTACATTTATATTTGTGTTAATTCATTGAATTTTCACTTTTGTTTTTTACTTTGATAATCAACTAAGTAAATAATTATTTGAAAAATATATATAATTTATAGAATTTTTTTTTGTTATGCGAGCTAACGGGCTACCCGCGGCCCATTCGGGCTAGCCCTAACGGGTACCGGGCTTTTAAAGGCCGGGCTAAAAAATCCTATTAAAATTCAGGCTCAATATTTTAGGCCCAAACCCTATATTTATTCGGGCTAAACAGACCAGCCCGTTTTGACAGCTCTACATAATATATGCAAGGTTCTGGTTCAAACCCCAACTTAAAAAATAAATGATTTATAATTTTGGAACAAACATATTTTGTCAAAGTGACGTGTCATTTCCTCTAAAAACAAAAAAGTGACATGTAATTTGGGATCTTGTGAGAAATAAATATGGAAAATAAAAGTTTTGTGTTGACCAAATATTAAAAAAAGAAGTAAAATAATAATTTGTTTGAATTAGACAGATCTAATCTACTCCTATTAGCGAAAAATAATTTAAAGATTTCGCCGCCGTGTTCCCTCCGTCGTCCTCATCGGAGAATCTCTCTCTCTGAAACAAAGGTTCTTTCTCTCTCTCTCTCTAGCTGTTGCATTTGACTTTGCATCCTTATTCCTATTAAGACTTCTCTTTTATCTTTTCCTTCGTTTTCACAATACACTCTTCACATTACTGCTTCTCACGTTCCTTCCATTTTCCATTGACCCATTTTCATTCTTCCTTACCGTAATTTCATCCATTTCCTTTCAATTTTCCATTTTCTGTTATAATTTGTATGTATAAAAATGTAGAGTGTTTTCTACTCTTGATTTTTGAAGTGTTTTTTAAGTTTTGAATTTTTATAATGACGTGTTTTTCTTCATTTTCACGATTTCATTCTTTTTTATATATGTTTTAGCGATAAGATTCTATTCTTAATGTTTGGTTTTTGTTTTTCTCTATCTACTTCACTAGTATGTCTGTTATTATGTTTCATTTTTTATTTTACAAATTAAACATTTATTTTGATTGTTTATGTTTGATGATAAGAATGATTTAAAACTTTATAGGTATTTAGTTTGATTATGAAATAGTTGATTGTTGATTAGGATCACATAATGCAGAATAATTGTTAAACCTCATAATGTTATTGCATCTTGGCAAGATTTAATTGATAAATTTATTTCAATTTTGTCTGGCTAATTAATGGTCTTGCCCCCGTGATTTTAAACAATGGTCACAGTAATAGTTGCAGTTGTGTCGTGATCCTTCATATTTCAAAGAATTGCGGTCAAATGTGGCTGATGTGGCTTAATTACGGTCACATTGCGGTTTTGAAACTGTCAAGAAGAGCGGTGGATTATAGTAAGGAGGGTAGATCAGACGGAGGGTAGTTAAATCACTAGAGATAGAAGTCTAGAAAAACTATTAAGAGAAACTATCAGGAACGATTTGGAGATTAACGAGTTGGATGAAAATGTGGTTTTTGATAAACGTTATGGCGTCGTTTGATTCATATAGTGTACTTAGTGGGATAAGGCTTGATTATTGTTGATGTATTGTGGTTTTGAAACATAAGAATCCGTTATATTGCGGCCCAGATTGCAGTTGCGGACTTTTATTTAAAACCATATTCTTGCCATTTAAATTTTGATTGTACCAGTGCACTCTGAAATGTTCTTTAACTTCTTTTAGTTTGATTTTTGGATGCACTAAAGGGTTTTATTTATTCTGCTGATGTGAGAAATTTGTTTATTTACAGATCTGAGAGTTTGTTTGTTCTATCAAGAACTGAGGAAGGTTCAAGCACATGATATTTTGATATCTTTCTGTCTGATAGGAAGACCATGGCACGAGCTTCACCGTTACTGATGATATGTTTGGTTCTTGGTTCTTCCTTTGCTACTTATAATTTGGTGACAATGATAATCCACTATGGATCGGCAGATAGTTTAGCTACCGAGGATGGTGGATTGTTTTTTGACCCTATCGTTGAGATGCCTGAACATGTGAAGAACACAAAAACATCTAAAGCACCGTTTCATATTGCGTTGACTGCAACTGATGCCATCTACAACAAATGGCAATGCCGTATCATGTACTACTGGTATAAGAAGCAAAGGAGTCTACCTGGATCAGAGATGGGAGGATTCACTAGAATTTTACATTCTGGAAAGGCTGACAACTTGATGGATGAAATTCCTACTGTTGTTGTTGATCCACTTCCGGAAGGTCTAGACCGGGTGAGGCCGCTAACCATGACTTTCAGTTATACATTTATACATGTTTTGAATATATCTACTGACGTAAGCACTTGTAAAATTGTTTAGTAGAGTTTATCAAAATAGCTTATGACATGTACATAAACTGTTAGAAGCTGTTCTTCATATCCATGATAAGTGGTAATGCTATAAGCACTTAGCTGTTTGTCCAAACAAGGTCCTAGTCTAGCATACTTCCATGCCAGTTAAGGTCCATTTTAACATTTGAAAATAAAAGGAATGCGGTTTTCGACTAGCATACCTTGGTGAAAGAAGTAAAATCCGACAAAATAATTTGGTATCGCTGAAAAATTCAAGGGATGATATCAGATTGAGGAATGGGGTAATCATTGAATACAACAATTATATGCTTTCAGTTGTGTGCTTGAATTTTAAAGGTAGTAAAGATATGTAAATTTATGCGTCTTTTCCTTTTGTTTGCCGAAGGTAGAAATAGTATATGCTCGGTATTGCAGAATTTAGTGTTAAGGTTTGCAGGAAAAAATATTTTGTGCATCAGTTTGGAGTTCCAATCATTTATAAAATGTATTGGTTTAGGAAGTTACTGTGATAAGGCTTCAAGTCCACAAAGACACATTATCCGGAAAGTCTATTGTAGGAAACATAAGACTTAGTTTTAATGATTTCCATGTTAAGACTCTCCTATTATTGATAGATTGATTTATTCTTGTTTTCCATCAGTAAATACAATTTAAATATTTTTTGACACATTGCTTAATCTTTGCAGGGATACGTCGTTCTGAATAGACCATGGGCCTTTGTTCAGTGGCTGGAAAAGGCTAACATAGAAGAAGAGTTAGATCTCTTATCCTAAGTGATCTATGTTTTAGTTGACAATAATATAAATTGACTTAGTTTCTTTGCTTTTGATGCAGATATATTTTAATGGCAGAACCTGATCACGTATTTGTACGCCCTCTTCCCAATCTGGCATTTGGAGAAAATCCAGCTGCTTTTCCATTTTTCTACATTAAGCCTAAAGAAAATGAAAAAATCGTAAGGAAGTATTATCCTGAGGAGAATGGACCGGTTACAAATGTTGATCCGATTGGCAATTCTCCTGTAATTATCAGAAAGGTGGAATCTCTTTCAGAAACTTCTATTTAATTGCATTGGATTAATACCTGTTCTTCATGGTTGAATAAACATCCCCTGTCCTTAACATTGTTCAGGTTTACTAATTTTATCAGTTATTGGTGCACTTGTTATCTATGTTGCATCATCACTTCAAATTAAAGGCGTGTCCGGAGTCTGACACGTGTCAGCCGACATGACACCGACACTTGTGATTTCATTCAATTACTTCCATTTTCTCAAATTATTACAGTTTCGACGTGTCTGTGTCGTGTATGGTGTCTGGTATCCATTTATGTGTCATGTCCGGTGTCTCTGGTTCATAGTTCGTTGTGTTGAAAGATCTCAATGCCTACATTCAATATAGACTTATATTTCACTGTGCTAGCTTGAATTTTTGAATATGCTGGTTCATTAAGACCGGGCGAGTGAATACTTTTAGCTCACACGGTGAGGGGTGCATATTTTTCTTTCTTTCAGGATTTGATTGCCAAAATTGCTCCCACATGGATGAATATTTCTATGAAGATGAAAGAGGACCCGGAGACCGATAAAGCTTTTGGATGGGTGCTGGAAATGTATGTCTTACCTATTAACCGACATATGTTGCAGATTCTTTTTGTTCTTGAAATGGTATTGATAGTTTGATGCTGACATTGTGTTATGTATTCTGGAACCAAGGTATGGTTATGCTGTTGCATCTGCCCTGCATGGCGTGAGACATATTCTGCGAAAAGATTTCATGCTACAGGTTCGATATTAACATCCTATAGATATAGCTCTTGATGTTTGTTTAGTTATAATGTTATCAGCTCAAATGGTTACCAACTATTACGCATACCCAACTCTTATTTTGCTTCTTGTATGTGACTTTTCAGCCCCCATGGGATACCGAAACTTTCAATAAGTACATTATTCATTATACTTACGGGTGTGACTACAATCTAAAGGTACATTATTTCTCCCAATCCTTGAATGGAAAAATTATGGTATTTGAATACTAGCAACAACAACAAGAATCAAACCTTTTCCCTTCTGAAAACTTCTTGATTTTGTTACTATGCCATGGAACTTTGCTTTAGCTGGTGTGAACTTTTGAAATACACCACTAGCTACTTGTCATGTCATAGATTATATGTTTTTTTTTCTTTCTGGTACTTGTCTTAATATTGTTTCATAATACTCAGGGTGAATTGACTTACGGTAAAATTGGTGAGTGGAGATTTGACAAAAGATCACATCTGCGAGGACCACCACCAAGAAACTTGCCATTACCCCCTCCAGGTGTTCCTGAAAGTGTGGTATGTCTACAGCTTAATAGTTTATTTACGAAATTCATCTTATTAGGATAATATTTAGCAAGAAATGCTTTCCATTATACACACGGCTTAATTTAAAAAAAAATCTCAATAAAGTCATGTTGTTTTCATTTCCCTTACATGGAAGGTGAGAAGAAATGCATCTTTTCCCATGTATTATCTATTGTGAAACACTAAAGAAATCAGCTTCTAGTGCTGCCTGACATTAGGATACTATAATTAAAAATGTGATTTGTTACCATGTATGTGCTTGATAAATGTTACCAAGCCATCTTTTGATTCGCTTGTAGGTAGAACATCTCAAATCTTTTTATAGTGTTAAATAGAGAAATATTCTTGTGCATCATGGTGCGACTTACTCCCCTAGATGTTGTAGGTTGTTTCCTAACAGCTACTGTCAGACTAGAAAGAGGTGATTGACGAAACAGTCTAATAGCAAATGATACCTCTCTTATCGAGTGGAATTCCTTGGGTTAAACATTCATCTATTGTTATGTTAGTGACCATTGTCAAGTATGATATCCCTCGTGGGCTCTCCTTCAGCCTCTAAAGATAATTTTAGATCATATGCTTTCAGTGTAACATTTCCTTTCTAGTTCATCTTGTTGACGTTATGAGATTTTGGATAGAAGGATGAGTGAAATAATAACAAACATAATTATATAGCATCTAGATGGGAATATCTACATTCAGCCTCCCCGGTGCTTATCTAACAGTTGCTTTTCTAGTTCATTGGTCTTACTTCTATAATATAAAGTATATATTTTTTATCCAGTAGCAAAACCATTGCATTATCTAACCTGTTATTTGTTTCCTATAATGTTTTCAGGCGACTCTTGTAAAGATGGTGAATGAGGCTTCTGCTAACATCCCCAACTGGGATACATTGTAAATATATTTTTTTTCTTTCTATTCATCATGATATTTGAAGTACATGTTTTTCCAGTTACAGAAAAAGTGTAGACATCGAGGCAATAATTTATATTTTTCTCGTGTGTTTAGTCATAGAATCATAGATCAATTTGCACCAAATACCTCACTATACACCTTTTAATACAACTATTTAAATGAAGGATTATATCTTGTTTTCGGGGTGATATTCTTGAATGACATTTTGGCGTAGCACAATGCCGATAGTATCGTCAAAGGGGGCAAATTTTTGTACCCCTGTTTTCGCGCTATTACACTTTGGTTTATATTTTCATTTTCTGTTTTGTCCTTGCTCGGATTAGAGTATACATCTGAACAGGGTTCATCTAAAAGTATACATGTGGAGTCGATGTTTGGATTTACATTTTCTGGATTGAAGTAATACTGAAAAATGAGTCTGTGGTTGATGGTGCTGGTTGTTATTTGGAGATCTTTTGATCCATTATTATGTCGTGATGTGTCTGTACAAATTGTAAAACATACCATGATACCTTATGTTAAGATGTCCAGAAACATGTCATGAATCCATTTCAAGTTTCAACCATTGTCCTCAAAAAACCACATAACATACAAGTAAACATTATAAGTTAATGTTAATTTACAAAATCAGACCAATCTATATTAGAGATTCCCTCAGGCATGTTTCCAGCAAACCCAAAAAAAAAAGTCACATTGAGGTGTATCAACTTTATCATTTTAAATTATGTTTTTGAGTTAATAACAACTTCATCAGATGATCAACACTCTAGTTAGCTGTTAGCTTCATTGTAAGTATGAATAACACTACATTCTTCATCATCTTCAACATGTTTTTGAGAGAATAAAGAGCATTGTCCTTTTTTAGTCACCAGCAAGTAAAAAATATTTTTCCCTCCCACTCGTTGTGATACATGAAATTGATCTAAAACATATAAGAATCATAATGTTTCTTAATTATTATAAAAAATAATGTTATGTTTCTAAGTATATGTTACGCTAAAACAATTTTTTTTTTTTAATAATTACATGAAAGTAAGGTTTTTTTTTAGTAAATAATAACAGATGTCATAGTATTATCGTTTTCACAAAATATTATCAATTAAAATATATTGAATATTTAACAGAATATAATATTGAATCTTATTCAAGAAAGCCATTAAACACTATACAAGAGTTGTTCTCCAGGAGAAATATAATATTGTAATTATAATGAAATACACCAAATCGCTTACATAGTGTTGAGAATAGTGGTATCAATAAATTGGATTTTTTTTTTCTTTTCATTTGTGGATTGCACTGAGTGTTGCATCAGAAGGTATTAGTATAAGTGTGGGAGAAAGATATCAATGAGGGCGTGAATATGTTATGTGTCTTAAAAGATATATCATGCATCCTGGACTGTGTATGTAATTGCTTTAGCTTTCATGGGAGGTCAAACATATGATCATCTGTGTCATATCATGGGAGGTCAAACATATGATCATCTGTGTCATATCATGGGAGGAGATGTCTTCCAGATAACGTTTGTGTACCTATTTATTGGTTTTTATGTTCCTTTCTTATGTATAAATTGATTTTCCTAGGATTAGGTAATCACATGTGTTTTATGTCTTGCAACATAAATTCCATGATTGATCTATTATCTTATGTTCTTCTTCAGGATAACATTATTAGAGACGTTCTCACATGCTTTTTACCTGGTTACTATGTTCCAAAGTGATTCAGATTCTAGTCTAAGTGCATCTATTTGTCAATGCATCCAAACATCTCATTTTAGGACTAGTAAGAACACAATATCATGGTTAAAAATTAATCTATATCATAAATTTATCACATTTCCTTGCACTATACGATGCACATTCATGATCATACGATATATATATATATATATATATATATATATATATATATATTCATTGTTCTTAATACTTATGTATTATCTTTAATGTTTTTTGACTAATAACCCCTCATTGTCAGTCAATGATTCAAATTGGGTAAGGAATGTGTTCATGTTATTTTATATAGTCTTCAACAATTTTATGGTAGGTAAAACTATTGGACCAATATTCCTATTTTCGAAATTATTTTAGAGAGAAAGCAAATAGTCTATCAGATCATAAATAATTTGATAAATCTTGGTTCCTTTTGCTTCAAGATATTTTAATTTAATTCTTCATATAAATGTTTTGTGAAAGGTTGAAATGTGACATCCTAAGCCTTTCATTGAAAATTATTTTTTAGACTTAATTTAATTTAAATCAGCTGCAAAAATCATTCATAAATAATTTATTTTATTAAGTATCTAAAATTTGGGTTTAGGGTGTTACATTAATGGTATCAAAGACTAATTTATCAAATCAAACATTTATAAATTCATAAAAGTTTGATGTCTATACTACTTGTGGCGGTGCATCAGCCAAATAGAAGTGCATATCTCCCATAACTGCAGGGAGAAATTCATTTTTATATATTGATTCTACAGTCACGGTTTCACCATCATCAATCTTCATTGAACCTAATTTTGGATAACATACAGACATTCCAACAAGGTAACCTTCCTCATTCCCTGCTTCTTTTCCCGTTCCATATGTTGGTGTCGATGTACACAAAATCCTTCCATCCTAATTAATTAATGGAAAACAAAAAAAATTAATAAAGCACTATCACGGGATTAATTTGACTATATATGAAATTAAGAAAATTTATTACCGTTTAAGAAATAAAATGAGAAAACATAACCAAATTTAGTCAAATGAATAATATTAAACTTTACCTGTCCGTATAATGTTGCATTAATAACACCTGTATGCGCATGACCAGTGGCGTAGATAAGATAACCACCTTTCTTCATAGGGATGCTTGCTTTTTGAACGTGGAAGAGGTTTGTACTATTATTTTCTGTAATAGTAAACTCTGCCTGTAATAAATTTAGAAATCTTCGTGGATCACTTGTTTCTAACGTGCAAATAATTAAAAAAAACTATTATCATTAGGTTTAAGAAATTATCTTGTTTTGTTTTTACAAGAAAATGATAGTTTTTTGTATTCTATGATAGTAAATAGAGTTTCAATAAGCCTCCTACTAAGGTTTTCAAACCCAATTGCCTAAGCCACATATTGGTCATGACATAATTTAATTAACCACAAAAAATAAAAAATAATAATTTAAATTATTTACTTACCCGACAATCGTGGATTGTTTCAGAACCATTTGTTGTCACCCGATCAGTGACGTCAAGTACATAAAATCTAACTGCAGATTGGTGTTGGTCCCAGTTAACCCAGGTTATGTTGTATCTTATGGCAAGATTTCTCCTTGGTGCTTGAAATCCCTTTCTCATTTTGCACTGAAATTTATCTTGGCAACAAAGGACTCCTGCTTTATATTCAGGAGTCACTTTTCCATGGAATCCAACTGTCACATCATAAAAATTTTCAGGGAGATTAAACTGGTCACACCTACATTGAGTACAAATTTTCTTATTTTCAACGCCTCGTGTATCAATGACCAGCACACCCAACAACCATTGCTCTTCCCACCCTTCTGTAATATCTGCAGGGTTACCTATTTCAACCGCAAATGGATAAGGAAGTTTTGTACTTGTTCCTCGCGTTTCACTTCCAGAACTCCATTGATGTGGAAGAATACCGTTGTTGCACGTTCCATCATTTCTTTTGTAAATGAGATCCCCAGAAGGTTTGGTATGATCATTTGGATCTTGTGACATTGACATATTCTTCTTTATAATATATTTTAAAATAAACCAATGATGAATGTAAGTTTCATGCAATGGTACAAAGTTTCCATGTTCATCAACTAGATCAACATCAAAGCTCTTGATTCCAACATGACCCTTTGGAAATTCAATATTATACATTTGTTTATCTGCGACTTCTCTAGGCCCCACTTCAAACTCTTTTGACAAATATGTTGTTGATTGGATAACATTTGGAGATCGTGGTTGTGAATAAGTTGTGCTTGATAGCATCACAAATATTGATAATGGGAAAATAAACGATTTAGAGATTAATCTCATGTTTACCTGCACACAAATGATTATTGTTAGATCATTAGTTATGGTTAATGCTTCTTTTGATATTATTTTGTGTAAATAAATAAATGAAAATACCGTAGGGAAGATTTTTTCCTTCTTGATTTCCTTGGAATTGAAGTTAAAAACTTGTAGAATTCAATTTTGTGAAGATGTGGAGATCTTGCATGTTACGTACTTTTATAGTTGAAATCTAAAGGATTGGCATAACTTTGACATGTAACTATTGCATGTTTTATACTTTTTTTAACAATCCCAACACATATGTTGACTCCCGTTTTTAGGTGTCTGAGGTGTTTTTATATACCGTTAAGTAGTTTAACTACAAAAAATCGTTAAGAATTTATTAGGAAATCTAAAAATGCAAGTCATTTAGAAATTTCCTTTTATCTAGCTATTTTTTTGAAATAAATTTTTTATTTTGAATATATCTCAACAAAATATTTTACTTAACAATATTATTTACAAATATTAATTAGTTAGAGATATTGGTTGTTATATTTTTCATCTAAAAAAAAAAATTCATACCAAGTAATTTTTTTTTTTACAAAAGTGAAATAATCTCTCAAAAGGGACAAAAAAAAATAGAATGTTGAAAACATAAGCCAATCCTCTTTCTTAAAGGATAAAATTGTAAAAACAATAATAATTACAAACATATTTAATACAAATATCCACTATCTTAATTCCCGTTATTTTTTCAAAAGGGCCTTATAATTAGGACGGATGTAGCATATTTATGTGGGTATTTACACTCTCATAGGTAATTGAAAAGAAGAATAGTTCAAATTCCTAAATTGTCATCTATCGGAACCACTTTTAAATATGAATCTTAGAATTTCACCACATACCCTAATTATCTCTAATTGACTAAAGAAATAATAATAAAGATCATATGTAACAGTTTTGATTTAAAAAAGAACCCATTCTTCACTTATCTAAGATCAGACACATTGTCTAGGTAAGTGATGGTCGGATAGTAGGGTATCCTATCCATAGGGATTGACTTTTCGTCCAAACAACTTGTGTTACTTATTTTTTAGTTGAAGATATAATAAAATATAAGGGTTAGAGAGTTGCAATTTTTATGTGTTTGGATTAGAGCATGTTTACCTTTTTTTGGTTGCAGAAAAGTAAGCAGCAGTTAGGATTCTCGATATTTATATTTTTGGATGTTAAATAACAGTCATAGGTAGACTATACAAGTGATGAGTCCGTTGGGACGTTACTAAACTAATAGGTTTGAAACTGCACTTGCTGATCACACGGTGATCCTTACGTGTGGGGTCTATAAATCTCGGTTAATTAGGTCTATCCCTCAAATGTTGGGCTGCACCTGGTAGTCACACAATGATCCTTACGTGTGAGGTCGTTCAATCTCAAAGGTAATTGAAAACATAGACTTTATGTTCATTTCCCAAGGCAATGAAGGTCAAGGTTCCTTAAGTCCATCCATATATGCATCTTAGAACATTCATAGCACACTCTCGTCACACTTAGTAGTTCTACAAACGGGCAGTGATGACAGTTGTCATGTCATATTTTTAGAGTATTTTTAATTAAGTTTTTTGGTCTAATTATATTAGTTTAGTATTTAATTTAGAGTCGTTTTGAATAAATTGTCATTTTTGTTTATTGAGTTAAATAGTGAGTAATTATCTACTGTTACTTAAAAAATAAGACAAAATCATGGTTTTATGCTAAGTGAAAAGTTGTTGTCTTTTAAATAATGGGCATGTAACCAAAAAAAATAATGGGCCAAGGAGATAACGTGGAGATGCTGACCCAAAAAGAGAAGAAATTTCAATCACATATAAAAGGAAGATTTTCACGTTTTATCAAAGGGGGTATCACACAGTAATCTAAAAGGGATTTTTTGAACAGAAGGAGCACGAGACAGAGAGAAGCGCTACGGTATGCCAAACAACAATGATGATAAGAAAGAAAATTCAGGAACAACATCGCCAACAACGAAACTCTTGGGTTTATTTTCTTTTCTTATGTTGTTTGTTTCTACGAACATGAGTAGCTAATTTCTTTTGATTGAGCCATATGAATCTATTGTAATCTGTGAACCATGTAATTTGTTTGAACTCCCTTTGATATCATTGGAAACCTAGTCATTATTCATAATTATTTATATTTAATGCTTTTCATGTAATTATGTATGACTACTAGCCCTATCTTCTTAGTTATATGAATCAGTCATGCTTTTTAATTGACTACTAGCCCTATCTATTAAATTTGAACTAATAATTCTGTTTGGCTTTACATATGAAGCTACATATAGGAAGTTGCGAGTTATGACTTTATGATTAACGAACCAAACATTCCGTCATAAAGCTGGGTTAACTTTGAGAGCAAAGAGCTGCAAATTATACACAATGCATAATAGAGGGTTTGAAGGCTTGATCATCTGTTTTAATCTAATTTTTAAACCAATTTATTTACATTATTATAAGTTTATTGCAACCAAACCAACTGCCTAGGGCAACCCCCATTTTAACACTTTTGTCGAGTAGAAATTGAAACACTCCCAGTGGATACTGCGATGCATTTTTAGTACACTTGCTAAAAATCTATCAAGCAGCCCTATCAACGTCTACTTTACCAATAGTTTAAGAGAATGGTTCTATTAGGCTACGACTTATTTCCTTCAAGCAGATACTTGTTTCCTTAATTATTAACTAGTTACCTCTTAGGTTCAGCAGATCCTCAAATTCAGACATTGTTGTTCCTACGTTCGAGATTCTACTTTGATAATTAAGATCAATCTCCTTATTTAAATTAGCAATAACAGAGAGGTTGCGTTGCATTTCTTTCATAAAAGTGAGGAAAGAGTTTTCTAAAGAGAAATGAATAGTGTCCAGAAGCTTGTATGAACTGGTTGGGATGCTCTGTTTATACCCCCAGGCGTAAGGATTGGGTTCATAGCACTCCATTGGGTATGTATTGTTGTAATGATTGAACTGGTTTGCTGCAAAAATTTTCATGAATAGTTTCCAGAAACAATCATAAAAAAAAATAAATACCGAAGTAGCACTATTCTAAAAGTGACTGTAAATAATAAAAATTATTATGATTACTATACATCCTATTTTTTTATAGAATAAAATAAATTGCAGAAATTTAAGTGACAGAAAAATTAGAATAGAAATAAGTAATTTGAATCGCTTAGTCCAAAAATATCATCAATCCCCGTCAAAATAGCGAACATAAAATAACTAAAACATTAAATTAAATAATTATCCAACAAAATAAATACAAGTTTGATGTGCGAATTAGGCAAGTTTACCAAATCATTTACCAAGTAATAATATGATAAGTAAAATATTGTATCCGCAGATATTGTCGTTTCGTTCAACACTATCGGTGTAAATTTTTTTTATTCATACATTCATTCAATAATGTGCTATCAAATGATTTAATGATTTTAAACACATAATATTGATGTGTCAAACAATCATTTGATGCATTTATAAAGTATTCTTACATTGATAATGTAAACAAGTTAAATCAAATTGATATATAAAAAATAGTTTAAACTTACAAGAAATTGAGAAAGATCTCGATAAAATTAAGAAAAATAAAACAACCATACATGGATGGGAGAGTAACTCTTTTCATGCTCATGTCTAAACGCTATACATTGCTTGTATCAATGGTATTTGGGAGGTAATAAGCAGAGGCAATATGATGCTCAGTAGAAGGAAGACAACGGTTTATAGAATATTTACACTATCACCCACTTTTCAGCAAACTTTGTTCAAATGTGTTTATCGACCCTTTAACATTGAGGTGATAGGTCCAAAAATGCGTATATGATTAGTTACACACATTTTCTTCTTGTTTTATATTTTAAGCTTAATTTTACAAATAAATATTTCATCAACAATATTATAAATCAATTAATTAATCAATTCTATTTCAAGTCAAAAAACTTATAGGAACTTAAAGGACGAATTTGTAAAAAAAAAAACCTTAAAGAACTAACTTGTTAGAATGATATGAAATAAAGACACGGGTGAAATTTGGCCTTCAAAAAATTTCAAAATGGAAAATTTTATATGGCCACAAAATTCCTTATTCATTAGGCTCCTTCCACTTAAACAAGAGGTGATCATACTTTTCAGCATTTAATTTGCGGACATGACATTTTCTAATTTGAAAAGCAAAACAAAATCAATAGCATAATCTGAATTCATAAAATGAAATAAGCTGACCCATAAACTATTTAAAAGTTTTTTTTTTCTAAGATGCCAAATTAGTCACCAAAAGTGACAACATTAAAAGAAGCACATCACAAGTCAACAACATCATACCAACCCAAGTGGGTTGGAAACTATTTAAAAGATAATATGAGACATGATCAATATTAATAAATATCAAAATCTAGAATGCCATCATTAGAATTTGATAATTTCAAACTAAACATAAACATAAAATCTAGATTAAAATTTTGCGAAATCTTTTTGAACTTCTGACTTAACTTCCCGTAGTGGGTTGGAAACTATTTAAAAGATAATGTGAGACATGATCAATATCAATAAATATCAAAATCTAGAATGCCATCATTAGAATTTGATAATTTCAAACTAAACATTAAACATAAAATCTAGATTAAAATTTTGCGAAATCTTTTTGAACTTCCGACTTAACTTCCCATAGTGAGCAGACTTTCAGCTTCAGCCAAAGGATTAGTAAACGGATTTTTGGTTTCAGCAGGCGGACTAGTGAGCAAGTTTTTGGCTTCAGCAGAAGGATTAGCGACCAGATTTTTCGCTTCAGCAGAAGGATTAGTCAACAGTTTTTTGGCTTCAGCAGCTTTTTGAGCCTATGCACGAATCGAGTTTAGCTTTGCAGTCACCATACTAATGTACTCAGCCTGTAAACATATTAAGTAGATAAGTAACTATTGTGTCTTAAAAGTCGTGTTTAGAGATTTTATATAAAGCAGAAGCTAGTATAATTATGAATAACACTTTGTATTGACAAAGGTAGTTATAGCGTCAATTTTGTTTTAAAAACTACTGAAAGTAGCTTCTCAATAGAATCAGAAATCTAATTCTTTTCAAAAGCTTAAACAAAACACACTTTGAAATTTTTAGAAAGTGATTTTTTTGTAAGATAAAAGTTGATTCTTTGAATATATGCTTTCACAATCAAGCAAAGTCCATGAACTGAAAAATCTACAAGAACGTTAAATTTTTTGCAATAAGAAAGTCACAACATTGCACACACAAGCATAAAAGTAATACCTCAGTTTTGGAAGAAACATTCAGCTTCTCCTCAAATGTCTGTACTAATTGAACAAGCTTAGGGAAACTTGATTTGTCATTAAGATGGCCATGCTTGATAAACTCTTCCAAGCTGCATCAAATATATTACATTTACACAGATGGTAGATCATGTCAGAATATTGAAGAGCTTCAGAAAATGTTATAAAAGGAAGTCAAATATTAGAAGTTAAACGCCCATAGTTCTAAAGTCTAAATAACATATCAAGTCAATTAACAAAATGCTCAACAATGGCATTCTTATATTCTTTGCAATAAAAGGAGGATGTCAATTTATTATCATAAGATAAAGTTAACTTCCAAAAGGAGTTAAGAGAAAACAGACTTGAAAAGAACAATTCAATGACAACGATATTAATGGAGTATTGCAAGTGCTCAAGTAGAAAACAAGAAGATTTTAACATTTGAACTTATGCTTAACACAATCTGTTACACAACTGGATATTATAAACACATGATACATAGGTTTCTGATAAATTAAAAGAGAATGTGCAATTCAAATCATATTTTTGTGTAGTCATGTTTCTTACATTTTCTTCACAACCCTTTTCCGGTTCTCTTTGATTTTCCATCTCTCGGTTGGAATGTTGGCTTCTTGCTTATCACGTTGCATTTTGTTTGAGAAGTACTCAAAATTGACCTGAAAAAGTCCATAAAATATTGTCATAAAATTATAAAAAAGAAAAAGAAAAAAGGAGAGCATGTTATACTATGAAAGAGAAATAACAACATTGATAATTGCTCAAGTAAAACAAGGGACTCATGGCATTCATCAAACATAACAATCACATAATATATTATGTAATGCATAATATCAAATCAATGTGACACCTAGGTGATTGTATAAGTAATGCATAATATCAAAGGAGACTTTCATGTGATTGTATTAGTATCTATTGTTATGGATTAGGTATTTTTAATTGAGACGAGATGATTAGATTTTACAACATTACATGCACCACCCAATTCGGAAAGCAAAACAAGATCAGCAGTTCAACACAATCCGAATTCAAAAAACAAAAAATGAAATAAAACGACTGATAATTATATACTTGATCAGAATCAATAAATATCGAATTATTGAATGTCTGCACTACACTTAGATCAATTAACAACTCGAAACATAAAATCTAACGTAAATTAAATTTATGAGTACCATTTTTATCGATCCGTCCTTTTGACCTTCGGACTTGAATCCCATCATGTTCGCTTTTTTAATCAAAGAAATCACACTCGTTGACAAAATATAAAAATTGAACGATTTCACCAATAAACCACCAAAGAAAGGACATAGTAGGTGACGCCAAGAAATTAAAATCATGATGAAGGAAGAGCATCAGGTCACAATGAACCTGCAACAAGTTGTTCCAGAAAAAAATTAAAATAAGAACACGGAAGTAATAAAATGGTTTGGCAGAAATGACAATGAATAGATGCAATCAGATCCAATTCACATACCTGTGTGTAGTTAAACCAAGAGAAGTTCTGTCTACATTTGGTTGAAATGATTGACAGCAGATAATAATGTGAAGAGCGGCCAGTGGAAAGAACAAGTGGGTAGCAGCGGCTAGGGTTCCTATCCAAACCCTAACTATCTAATATATATATAGCATTGAGCAACTTTTTTCTTTGGACCAAAACACCTCCTTTTCTTTTAAAAAGATGGGTAATTATGTAATTTAGAATTTAATATTTTTTATTAAATAATGTCTGTATTCATGTATGAGTCCTTTTTTCCTTAAAAAAAAAATGTATGAGTTCTTCTTCTTCTTTTTTTTTCCCATAAATGTTTGTGTTCTTTTTTGCCTTCGAAAGATGTGCAACTCTCATTTAAGGCCTAAATATATTACAAAATAAACATTTGTTTATAGCACAAGTAGTTTTGCAAAGGGACGAAGAATAGCATTAAAATCAAGACAAGCCAAAGAGTTCAACCACCACCAAGAATGAAGTTTGATGCGGTTGAGTTACCAATCCAATGTTAAATCTTTGATTCAAAAAAATATCCTTGCATTGCGCTCATTACAAACAATCTAATTAGTATCCAACCAAACAACTTGAACTCGTACACGATTATTTTTATTGAAACCATTTGAAACTCCAAATTGAACCCTGTGTTCCAAAACATCTGCTAGATTAATAGTTGAAATACCTAACCAATGAAGAACGAAATCTCAATTACCGCCAAAAGATTCACTCCCTACAAACAAATGTATAATTGATTCTTCTTTCCTGTAACCTCTAGTGTAGGTCATTCAAACATGAATCACCATTCTATGACAAGATAAATTGTCTCTTCCAAATCCCCACATAGTAGATTGATTTATGTTTTTCAGCAATAAGGTTTCAAGTTTTATTCTATACGTATACTAGTAGTTTGCTATGCGTAATTCTATTTTATGCTTTACGTACGTAGTTGTATGATTTGTCTTCTCGCCAGGGAGGAAGCTCGAAGGGGGACTTGCAATAGCCACGGTCCCCCAAACTTTTGAAAGGAAAAAACCATAGTAGTATGATATTATATTTTTCGATCTTAATATTATTTTTTTGATATTTTTTTTTTATTTTTTTTCTGCAACCCATTTGGGGTTGGCTTGGGATCTTGGAGTTTGCTCCTCCAGAGGTCTCAGGTTCGATTCCCTCTGGTGCCAATTTCGGTGGGCTAAGTCTATACAGAGCTTGCTCTGGCTTTGAACGGAGCGTCCACAAGTGGGCGGTGGGATTGGTCCCCTTGGATTAGTCGATTCTTGGATCGGATACCAAGTTTTCAAAAAAAAAATATTAATAATATTTTTTTGCAAGATTTTCGATCTTAATATTTATCTTGTGGACTTTTATACAATATTGTATAATGATATTGTTTTCATTCAATATGTTTGTCATTATACAAAAATCTTTAACACCGATAAAGAGAAGAGTTTTTTCTCTAAATTATAGAGGAATCTTAATATTTAACTAGAATTCCAATTTATGATACTTCATTGCAATTTCCCTTTGAAATATAGAATTATTGTTTGTAAATTTGTTTTCACACTCTCAGCCACTACCAAAGATTTCAAATATTTTCTTTGTTTCATATTTTCTTTCATGCTATTCGTTGTTTTATATTTTCTTTCAATGTTATTCAAATATCAATTTAGTCTCGTCATTTTCTGACAAGCCTTAAGATATTCAACTTTCTTATATCTTTAAATTTTCTTATAATTTTGGATATCTATTAATTTTGAATATACCTTAAAATATATAAGAAAATGAAGTTAGTGTTGAGTGAAGTTTTTACGTTTCTAAACCATCTCTTTTGTTAACAACACAAATATTGAAACAGAAAGTCTCCTCCTAACTATGTGAGCAAGATTTATGCAGAAGGAAATTGGTTGTTCATAGGAAAAAATAATAAATCTTGAAAGCTAACAAGAGTTGAGAAACCACCATAAATGATCAAATATTCCAATTAGATGCGTGTTCAAAAAGAAAGCTATATTAATGCTTATGCAATAACAATATCACATATATCTTGACCATAAAATTACAGTAACATTAATGTAGCATGTATCTTGAAGCTCAATACATTTTGAAAACTCAAATCAAGTGTTGAAAATGATAAGACATTTAAGGCTTAAATAAGGCCTAACACATGGTGAAAAAGAAAAAGACAAAGCCATGAAATTTGAAAAAGAAAAACACATAAATGTGAAATGGCGCTGCGAAGCACAGATACTCCTTGGATTAGGCATGTCCCGTCCGACATCGACACGACACCAACAAATATAATTACACTGAATTATATAATTTTCTTAAATTGTTAGCGGTGTCGACGTGCTGTGTCTGGTGTCCATGTTCGTATCCGTGCTTTATAGGCGTTGATACATGATTGAAAGTACTTCATTGACATTTTCCTAAGAACAATTTCCATTTAAGATTGATCAAAATTTTCCTTGCAAATTGAAGCGAGTTTGTTGGGTTTGTTGTTGATGGATGGTGTGTCAAAAGCCTTGAAATTCGATTTTGATCCAATTGGTGTTAAGTTCCCATTTGGTAGTAACAACGGTACTTTGGATTTCGGATGGTTTCAAGTATACATACTTTTTTATACATACAAAATTAATCGAATAAATCACATTTGGTGAAATGAAAAGAATATAATTGATGATGAAAGACCAAACAAAGAAAACAATAGTAGATGATGAAGAAATAAAGGCCATCTTCAACCAAGACTGCATGGTGTTCTCTAAAAGTGGGGATTTAGCCAATATCAGAAAGAAAAAAAACAGTAAGAAATGAAATTAAATGGAATGAAATCTAACATTAAAGAATGGAAGATGCATACATGCACCCATGGTTAAACAAAACTATTCATGGCAGAAGTGGCGGCTAGGGTTTTAAGGCAAATAAGGGGGTGTGCGGGGTTCGAACCTCAACCCTTACTTATTACAATGCATTGTCCTTATTACAAGTCGAGCTACACTCATTTAGGCTAAATTCATTACACTTATGCATTGTGAAAAACTATTATACTTGTGCAAATTAGACAAATTATGTTTTCCGCTTTGCTATTCTATTTAACCGTATATATAATTTATTGCACTTTGTTTATTTGTTAACAGTTTTTCCCCTCCCTCATGCTTATTGTTTTAAAATTTTGTAGATAATGTTTTATCCTCTATGCATTCATATCATCTTTTGTCATTTATTTTCAAATATAATTTTGAACGTTTTATTTAGAATCTGTTGGTTACTAAAGAACCAAGTTTGGTTCCATTACTTGTTGTAGATGTTTGGGAACAAGTCTACTACTACTTAAAGGTTAATATGGTATTTTATTTTTTATTTTTTACCATTTTGATGGTTAATAAAATTATTCACACGGTAGGCTTAACCAAAATTTAAGCATATAATGGTGTGAGATATCATTTGTTCGCACACGGTAGGCTTAGCTAAAACTACTGAAATGGTCATCAAAACATAAGTGAGAAACTATGGTGGCCAAGAAATGGAATTATTTTGAATCCTTGATTAGTGAATAACATTGAAGTTTAATAATTCCATTAGTACACAGAATTGCAGATATATGAATCATAACATATATAGACGAAGCAGATAATAGTGTGAGAGTGAACAGCAACGGCAAGGGAAAATGGTTCCTTGAAAACCCTAATTATCTATTATATATAAGAGTCATTCTTGCACGGACTAGAGTGTCCAAATGGGTTAACTATATTTATTATGGATTCGAGTTTTGTTGGGCTGGGTCAAAAAGCCTTATTTAAATATGGAACATTATATCATGTACCCCAGCACGGTACCCCAGCACTGATACTTTCATCCCTACAAACCATTAAAAAAAAAATAAAAAAATCCAATTTTACCCCTTTTATCATTGTACTTCATCCCCATAAAGTATTTTCTATATCGAACTTATTTCATCAGACAATCAAATTTGTAAACTATAAAATAGAGAATAGGTATTATGGAAGAAAAAACATAATGGAATTCTACAACTTTGAATTTCCACCCTGAGTTTGTTCCCAAATCACTTTCCGGCTCTAAAACTTTGTTGATACAAATTCAAAGCTTTGTTAATTACTTAATTAATTATAAACTCTTTTCCCCTATTAGTGAAAAGGTGAAAGGTGATAATAATTTATTGAATCCAAACACAAATTGTATTGAAATAAGAGGAATGCATGGACACCTTCTTTTCAACACTCATTTTCTTATTGGGTGAAACCATTATATGACCCACCATTTTGAATGGAAACCATTTTTAAAGTGTGAGACCCATCATTATTTAAGCCAATAAGAAATGAGTTTTGTAGAGTGTTAAGAAGAAACTGTTACTAGCCTACTCTTGAAATAAAAACAAAATGAGAAAAAGAGTGTTGCTGCGGAAAGAGAAATTATTGATCAATTTCATTTTTGGATATTTAATTTGTTAACGCTATGGTAGTAAAAACATGCATGTGTAGAAAGTTGATGGATTAATAAGTGAAATTATAAGTGTCTAGACGCATCTTAGTCATAATTAAACATTTTTGGTCCATGGTTCCCCCTCTAGGACTGTTTATTTACAACGTTTTCTACAAAATAGAGTATCATGGACAATATCAATATGTCCAAACCCCACTACAATTTTACCTCCCGCGATCCTTCAAGTTATTTTATTATCAATTGGTTAAGTTTCTTTTGGTTATAAATTTGTCTTTAAGTTGTAGAATATTTACACTATCACCCACTTTTCAACAAACTTTGTTCGAATGTGTGTATGGACCCTTTAACATTGTGGTGATAGGCCCAAAAATACTTATGACATCAAACATGATTAGTTACATGCATTTTCTTCTTGTTTTTGAATTCAAGCTTAATTTTACAAATAAATATTTCATCAGCAATATTATAAATCAATTAATTAGTCAATTCTATTTCAAATCAAAAAACTCAAAAGAACTTAAAGGACAAATTTGTAACAAAAAAACTTAAAAAACTAGCTTGTTAGAATCATATAAAATAAAGACACCGGTGGAATTTGGCCTTCAAAAAATTTCAAAATGGGAAATACTTTTTAGCATTTAATTTGTGGACATGATATTTTCTAGCAAATTAGAACAAAATCAATAGCATAATCTGAATTCATAAAATGAACCATAAACTGTTTAAAAGTGTCTTTTTTTTCTAAGATGCCAAATTAGCCACCGAAATTGACAACATTAAAAGAAGCACGTCACACGTCAACAACATCAGACCAACCCAAGTGGGTCGAAAACTATTTAAAAGATAATTTAAGACATGATCAATATCAATACATATCAAAATGTCATCATTAAAATTTGATAATTTCAAACTAAACATAAAATCTAGATTAAAATTTTGAGAAATCCTTTTGAACTTCTGACTTTACTTCCCATATTTCAAAATCTAGAATTTCATTCCTAGAATTCGATATTATCACAATAAACATAAACATAAAATCTAATATACATTTTTGAGCAATCATTTTGAACTATTTAGCGACCCTTAAATCTTTGTGTAGGATCAGTGAGGAACTTAAACACTTTCTCAGCTGATAGAGGAACCTAAACACTTTCTCAATAGAGATCCTGATGCCTCCAATGCTATCTTGAATTATCTTTGGAAATCCCAAGTTACTTGAAATGGTTAAACATTCACAGAACATCTTAACCATTCAATGAGAAAGCATCAACACACTCTTCATTACACACTTTGTTTCTGTTTTTCTATCTTTAATGTGCTTCACTGCTCCATCTAAAGTTTCGCGAAAAAGACCATACGAGAAGCCATTGTTGTGTAACGCTTGTGGATTGCATTTCAAGTCTAAAGAACCCTTGAAAACTATATCCCGAAGATAGCCCAGCAAAATCTGTTAGTGGTTGCAGAATCTACCTGCCAAAGAAATTAAAATCAAAGCATCTTAGTACTCCAAAAATAAAATAAAAAATCAATGCGACACCTAGGTGATTGTATAAGTAATGCATAATATCAAGAGACTTTAATGTGATTGTATTAGTATCTATTGTTATGGATTAGGTATTTTTAATTGAGACGAGATGATTAGATTTTACAACATTTAATTAGCAGCAATGACATGCACCACCCAATTCGAAAAGAAAAACAAGATCAAGATCAGCAGTTCAACACAATCCGAATTAAAAAAATGAAATAAAGCGACTAATAACCATGTAAACGATAACTATATACTTGATCAGAATCAATAAATATCGAAATATTGAATGTTTGCACTACAATTAGATAAATTAACAATTCGAAACATAAAATCTAACGTAAATCAAATTTATGAGTACCATTTTGATCGATCTGTCCTATTGACCTTCAGACTTGAATCCCATCCAGTTTGCTTTTTTAATCAAAGAAATCACACTCGTTGACGATGAAATCATGATCAAGGACGAGCATCAGGTCACAATGAACCTGCAACAAGTTGTTCCAGAAAAAAATTAAAATAAGAACACGGAAGTAATAAAATGGTTTGGCAGAAATGACAATGAATAGATGCAATCAGATCCAATTCACATACCTGTGTGTAGTTAAACCAAGAGAACGTTCTGTCTACATTTGGTTGAAATGATTGACAGCAGATAATAATGTGAAGAGCGGCCAGTGGATGGACAAAGTGGGTAGCAGCGGCTAGGGTTCCTATCCAAACCCTAACTATCTAATATATATATAGCATTGAGCAACTTTTTTCTTTGACCAGAAACACCTCCTTTTCTTTTAAAAAGATGGGTAATTATGTAACTTAAAATTTAATATTTTTTATTAAATAATTTCTGTATTATGTAGGAGTCCTTTTTTCCTTCAAAAAAAAATGTATGAGTTTTTTTTTTTTCTCAAAATAAATGTTTGTGTTCTTTTTTGCCTTCGAAAGATGTGCAACTCTCATTTTAGGCCTAAATATATTACAAAATAAACATCTGTTTATAGCACAACTAGTTTCGCAAAGGGACGAAGAATAGCATTAAAATCAAGACAAGTCAAAGGGTTCAACCGCCACCAAGAATGAAGTTTGATGCGGTTGAGTAACCAATCCAATGTTAAATCTTTGATTAAAAAAAAGATCCTTGCACTGCGCTCCTTCCACACAATCTAATTAGTATCCAACCAAACAACTTGAACTCGTACACAATTATCTTTATTGAAACCATTTGAAACTCCAAATATATGAAATATCTTGTATAGATCATGCATTAGAAAATTGATTTTTTCTTCAACAAATTATACTTTCAACTCGGTCCCCCCTAAGCTAAATTTCTGGCACTGTCCCTGCTTCTCACTAAATTATGGTGACCCATACATCTACTAGAGTGTGCATAAGCTAGGTAATAATCAATATTATATTATATAAGTAAATGAAGTTAGTGTTGAGTGAAGTTTTTACGTTTCTACACCATCTCTTTTGTTAACAACACAAATATTGAAACAGAAAGTCTCCTCCATATATACTATGTGAGCAAGATTTATGGAGAAGGAAATTGGTTGTTCATAGGAAAAAATAATAAATCTTGAAAGCTAACAAGAGTTGAGAAACCACCATAAATGATCAAATATTCCAATTAGATGCGTGTTCAAAAAGAAAGCTATATTAATGCTTATGCAATAACATTAATATCACATATATCTTGACCATAAAATTACAGTAACATTAATGTAGCATGTATCTTGAAGTTCAATACATTTTGAAAACTCAAATCAAGTGTTGAAAATGATAATAAGCCATTTAAGGCTTAAATAAGGCCTAACACATGGTGAAAAAGAAAAAGACAAAGCCATGAAATGTGAAAAAGAAAAACACATAAATGTGAAATGGCGCTGCAAAGCACAGATACTCCTTGGATTAGGCATGTCCCGGTGTCGGACATGTGTCGTGCACCCATGCAAGATGCATACATGCACCCATGGTTAAACAAAACTATTCATGGCAGAAGTGGCAGCTAGGGTTTTAAGGAAAATAAGGGGGTGTGCGGGGTTCGAACCTCAACCCTTGCTTATTACAATGCATTGTCCTTATTACAAGTCGAGCTACACTCATTTAGGCTAAATTCATTACACTTATGCACCGTGAAAAACTAATATACTTGTGCAAATTAGACAAATTATGTTTTCCGCTTTGCTATTCTATTTAACCGTATACATAATTTATTGCACTTTGTTTATTTGTTAACAGTTTTTCCCCTCCCTCATGCTTATTGTTTTAAACTTTTGTAGATAATGTTTTATCCTCTATGCATTCATATCATCTTTGGTTATCAAATCAAGTGTTTTATCAAATATTGCAGAAATACCGTGTTGAATGAAAGACTACCAACACATTGGCTATAGAAGCAACTTCATCAGAATCAAACTGCAAGTATTTGGGGCCGTTTTTTTACAACATTTTGTACTAAATAGAGTACCATCAGTCAATATCAATATGTGCAAACCCCCTCTACCACCATAGCCACTATTTAACAACGCTTGACATAAAAAAAATTCAAAATAGGAAATTTATTTGCTCGGCCACACTAATCCTTATGCATCAGGTACTTTCTGTTGAAACAAGGTGTGATCATACTTTCCGGCATTTAAGTAGCATATATGACATTTACTAGCCAATTCGAAAAGCAAAACAAAATCAACAGCATAATCGGAATTCATAAAATAAAATAAACTGAATCAGAAACTATGTTGAAGATGTTATTAGAATTCGATAATTTCACACTAAAGGTAAACATAGAATCTAAATTAAATTTTTGAGCAATCCTTTTGAACTTTTGAATTAACATCTCATATATCAAAAATAAAATTTCCTGAATTCCATGATTTCCCACTACACATAAACATAAAATCTAAATTAAATTTTTTGAGCAATCTTTTTGAACTTCTGACTTAACATTTGTGACGTACAATGAATGATTCCCTAAATGATTTGAGCTTTTCAAAAGACTGTTAAACTAGCTAGTGAACCTTAAATCTTTGAGTAGGATTAGTGAGGAACTTAAACACTTTCTCAGCTGATAGAGGAATCCAAAGGGTGGCAGCACCAGCAACAACTATGCAAGTTGGCTTGACTTCAGTACTCTTTTTCTAAATAGAGACCCTGATGCCTCCAACGCTATCTTGAATTAAATTTGGAAATTCCAAGCTACTTGACATGGTTAAACATTTACAGAACATTGTGACCATTATATGAGGAAGCTTCAACACACTCTTCATCACACTCTTTGTTTCTGGTTTTCTAGCATTTCTAGAGTTTGTTGTAGATCCATTATGTGCTTCACAACTTCATCTAAAGTAAGAAGCCTTGTTGTGTAGCGCTTGTAGATTGCATTTCAAGGCTAAAGGAACCCTTGAAAACTATCTCCCGAAGATAGCCCAGCAAAATCTGTCAATGGTTGCAGAAGATCTACTGGCCAAAGAAATAAAAATCAAAGCATCTTAGTAATCCAAAAAAATAAAAATCAATGTGACACCAAGGTGATTTCATCAATAAGGCATAATATCAAGAGACTTTACTGTGATTGTATCGGTATCTAGTGTTATGCATTAGGTATTTTCAATTCAAATTATATGAATTCTTCAAATTTAATCTATGTTATATTATTTTTAAAATTAAAAAATATAGCAATCATATGTATTAATTTATCATTCTCTAAAAAACTCTTTCTAAACCATGTGCATCCCTCATTAATCTAGTTTTTCTCTTTTCAATTCCCCATATCGTAGACACATTTATGTTTTCTGAACTAAGGTTTCGAGTTTTCTTGATATGGATAAACATATAGTGTCTCTTTCTGCTTGTGATTTTCGTAAGTGTTCAAAATTGTGAAAATAGTAAAATTAAAATGGTAAGACCGAGTGTCAACTCGAGTACCGTGTTATACTGATGAATAATATTTATATTTTAAATGAAGAAAAAGTTACTAGATTTGTTGGATATTAATTATGAAAATCAAGCAAATTAAGATTCATTTGAACTTTATAATAATAAATGTCATATATGAGATTCACTAGATGACTGTCATAAGTTTTCAACTTTACTATGACTATTGAATCCCTTTATCTAATTACTACCGATTTCTGTAAAATAATTTTTCCCCAATTCCTTAGAGAATTCAATATTAAATTAAGCATGAAAGTACAAGAATTCTCAATTGGTTTCAATGGTTCGCATCTATACATATATTGCAAAGGCAATAATTGCTTATTTCAAAGTGTTCATTAACTCAACTTCAATTATAGTCACTGTGTTACGTCAAATAAGACAACAATAAATGTTGTTGTTAAAACATTAGTTAGGACAGGGACATTAAATATTGTTGCAAAACTTTTTGCAATAGCACTTATACCAAGGAGATGCAACGGCATTTTTTTCGCAATAACATTTTTTTCACAGCAACTCTATGTTTTTCGTATCGATATATGTCGCTGCGAAAAACCATTTTTCTTGTAGTGATAATGACATAATAAAAAACATTGAATTCAAGGACAATTTTTGAAAAATAAATCCAAAACCAACACAGAGTTGAAAGAAATAAACTAAACAACTGACTTAAGTGACATCAAGTCAAACATGTTGGTTCCATTTAGGAATATGTTGATATATTTGAATTGGCCTTAAACCAGGTAAACTTGATCTATGAACACTCTCTTAGTGCATTTTTTTTTTATGGTATTGGGTACCATATTCAGATGCATGTGCGTTTGTTTAATCCTACCTTAATTGCTCATGTTGTAAACCTAGCTAAGTTATATTAAAGCCTCGTTTCTTGTAACCAAAAAAAAAAAGCCTCGTTTCTCTCCACCTCCAAATTTTCATTTGATTTCCCTTCACAAAAATAAAATGCAACTCTCCCTAAACCTATCATCAATTCAATCTCTAACTATTCCTTTCTCAACACCCCAAACTCCACTGCTGATTTAAGTGAAAATTGCAGCAAACCACATTCGGCCAGTAACATTATTGACGTCAGTATTACTGAGGAATTTGTTTTGTCACCAATGCGCCAGTAATACGACATACTAAGGGATTTGATTTTGTGCATTAATGAGGGTTTATTTCCTCCTGTAAAAAGCTACCAAATCGAGTATATCAACCAAAGCTACCAAATCATCACATAGCTCAAATTACATCAAAGTAAAATAGATAACAGCTACTCTAACAAGTTACGTTCCAAAGTAACCGCATTAAACCAACATTACTTCCAAGTAATCCAAACTTGAAATTAAAGCATCATTTGAAACAATGCAAAACAGTGTCGAAAGACCTTACAAAATCAGTCAACTTATAAGTCAAATAACATGAAAAATAAAGCTTCGTTCAAGTCAACAAAATCAAACTTGAGCTGATTGCAACTTATCTATCTGCTCTAAGAAAATAATTTTGCTAATATACATTGCAGAATTTTGCACTTATGTTTCCAATAACTGCAATCATCAATTAGTGGAAAGATTAGGCTTACAAGAATTTTGCAGTCATCAACAAAGCAAGTTATCTGGTTGAAAAAGATCAGGCTTAAATTGTGAGTACAACAATTCGAAACCAATAAGATTAGTATTATAACATATTACCAATTGTTTGTTAATACTAAAAATCAAGTACACGGAAAGACCAGCTGAAATGATCTTATTTTTCTAATTATCCAATTTTCTAATGTACCAATTTCTGATGATCGGAAAACAAAAAATCAAATACAGTTCTTGTACGGGTTAATTAAACAACTCACTTTTATTTTTTAAGAATACTAGCTACCATTTATCTAATAAATCATGTTTCTGTTTTTTGTGCAAATATAAAGACTATAACATCAACATCAACAACAAAAACAACCCTTTTGTTGATGATTTCATTGACCCTCTTTGCAAGTTGAACCTAAGAGAAACCTGAATTCATCAAATCCATGCCAGTTCTAAATCCCAACGCATAAACAGAAGATTCAAAAATGTTTCTGCAACACGGTTGAGAAAACTTCAAGCTCCTTTGACACCTGGTGGACAGACCCCATTACAGCTTCAGTTCTTCTGTTGTTTGAAGAAACTTTCCCATAAAAAGTTTTCTTTCGAAATGGTATTGATGCTGAAAAGTGGCTCATAAGCACTTGTAGTCATGATTCACTTGCTCATAACAACAATACTTTAAAATTTGTTTCTTCAGAATCCTCAAACATTTGAACTAGACAATGCGATAATAGCTTTAAGCAGAATATGCAAGATTTTTCAAACAAATCAAGATTTTTGTGAAACAAAACCAATTGCTACTGCAGGCTGCTTTATGACTATTTGAGTAAACATAGGTTTCTAGTTCTATAGCTTTATATAGTGGCAGTATCATTTCAATGAAGAATAATGCTTCAACACATATTGCAATGAAGTCCCTATAAAAATCAAACCAGACTTTGCAAAATGGCAGCAACTTGTAAGATTTAAGATTAGAACTACCATTTGAACAATCTACACATATCATTAAAAGTGCTGAAAAGATTGTACATGTATAATTTAATATTTTCCAAATATAAAGGATCTCCAAGTAGCAAAGGATTCTAGAATGAAATCAAGACCTTGTCTGGCAGCAAGGAAGTATTACATTTATTCAACGTATTGCCTCTTTTGGGAAAAAACTGAGAAAGGTTGGGTTCGGTTTACAATATAGATTCACAGAATAAGATGAACTTGCACTTGCACTTTTTCTGCTAATTACTAAGTTGATATAAAACTTTAAAATATTTAATGGGTTCCATTCAAATGTATGTGAAGTATGTTACCTGTTCAGCGCGACAAGATGAAGATAGGGAGGGGGAGCAGAGGCTGGCAAAGCAGCGGATGAAGATGAATCGTTGGATGCATGGAACAGCTTAAATTTTCTTGGCTTGTAAATGTGTGATTTACCTAACTGCAGGGAATCCACATTCGAGCTGATGCGGTTTCATCGTCATCCATAGGTGATTGATTAGTTGTGCATATTGAGCTGTGTCACCCTATGTAGCAAAATTGTGTGATTCCTCTTTAGAGGAATCTTTTCATTAGGAGGCATCTATAAAAAAATCATGCTAATAACAAATTAGTTCATATCGCTACAGGTTAAATTAACTAAAATAAAATGTAACCAATTAAGATGTATTTTAGCTTAATTTTCTTTTTATCATACATGCAAATTTATGACTTAGCAGATAAGAAAATAGAGACAACCCAGGATCCTCTATCATGGCCCTAATACTTGACCCCACAATAGTTAAAACAAGCAGACCAAATATCAACTGGATAGGTTTTTTTTTTTTTTTTTTTTCATTAAAGATGAACAATTAGAGGAAACAGGTAGCCTTTATATTTCAGAATAAAAAAAAACCCTTAACGGACCATTAATGTCAGCGTGATATAACATGGCATTAGAAATGGTTAATTTTCAATTTCAGTTGAAATGTCATTCACAAGTTTTGTGAGTCATTATCATAGATACTTTTTTTGGTTACGATTAGATTACTGGTTTGTTGTATTTTAGATTTCTATCCCTAAAATAATGGACTTACATTACATATGCAGATTCAGTATGGACACCCACAAAAATTAGATTCTTTTTCCGATCGGTACGAAAATAGAACTCAATCAATGATGGATCTACACTTTTTTCCTTTTTCTGTTAATTATAAACGAAGTTTTAGTGCCATTAATTTCAAATATAAAATTATGAAATACAACAATAAAAACTTATAATATCATTCTATTCCAATGCAAACAAGGCGTAATTGATCAGTCAGTGTGAAGGGATGCATTGAAGCAATATCGTAAATGAAATCCCTAAAACCTGAACTTTTGCCCACATACATAAAGAGGCTTCGGTATCTTATTTCATACAACAATTTGACTATCATTAAAGTAATATCGTAAATGAAATCCCTAAAACCTGAACTTTTACCCACATACATATAGAGCTAACATGTTACAGACAACAAAATGTTCAATGACATAATGTAAAGTTTAACGACTTTAATGTCAGTCAGTTCAAAATTGCAGGAACATGGAATTTTCTTTTCTTCATCTTCATGGCTAAAGTGGTAATCACAAGTAATTTCTTCACCAGCTAATAGAGGAATCCAAAGGGTGGCAGCACCAGCAACACCCATACCAGTTTGGCGTAAAGGACCATATGAGTAGCCATTGTTGTGTGTGGATTGCAATTCTAGCCTAAAGACAGTTGAGGATTTTGAACATGGACGTCTCTTATAGATAAATATGGTCTTGAAGGAAATGATTGACTTGATGCAGTGTATAATGCTCGCAAACAATGGGGCCCCTGCTTACTTTCGTGACACATTCTTTGCTGCTTTAACTTCAAAACATGGAGCAAACTGCCAAAAAATATAAAAATGAAAGCATCTTAATAATCCAAAAATAAAAAATAAAAAATAAAAAAAATGAAGAGACTTTAATGTGTATGGTGTCTAGTGTTATCGATTAGGTATTTTTAATTGAAACTAGTTGAACAGATTTTTCAACATGTAACTAGCAGACAAAGCCAATTTGAAAAGCAAAACAAGATCAACATCATAATCTATACATGATCAATATCAATAAATATATCATGAATCAGTAACCATCTAAAAGATAATTCAATACATAATCAAAATCAATATCGATAAATATCAAAGTCTTAAATGTCATTATTAGAATTCAATGAATGAGCCCTAAACGTAAAATCTAAAGTGAATTTCTGAGTACCAATTTTGTGGATCCATATTTTTGAACTTCTTACCTCAGATCCCATCCTGTCCGAATTTCTCGCTATTTAATCAAAGAAACTACACTCGATATTAAAATCATAGATGATGATGATGGCAAGAAATTAAAATCACCAAGGACTATCATCAGGTCACAATGAAGCTGCAACAAGATAAAAAATTAAATTAGAACACTGAAGTAATAAGATGATTTTCCAGAAATTAAAATGAACAGATGCAAAAAAAGTGTATTCAGATCCAATGCAAACCTGTGTGAGTTGATGTATAGTGAAGAGCAGCCAGTGGAAAGAACAAGTGGGTAGCAGCGGCTAGGGTTCTGCAAACCCTATCTATCTAATATATATATATTATTTGCAACTTTTCACTTTGGACCATAAACCCCCACCTTTTCTTTTAAAGTGATGGGCAATTATGTAATTTAAAATATAATATTAGTGATGGGTAATTTTGTAATTTAAAATTCCATATTTTTAATTAATGTTGTATTCATGTCTGTCTCTCGTTTTTTTTTTTGTTTTTGCACTTGCTAATTCTTGATATTTCTTCATCTAATCTGTATGTAATCTATGTTAAACCCTCGTTAATCTAGTTTTTATCTTCCAATTCCTCATATTATAGGCACATTATGTTTTCTGAAATAAGGTTTTGTGTTTTCTTGATATGATAAAGATATAGTTTATCTTCCTAATAGCAATTTTCGCAAGTGTTCGAAATCATGAAAGTAGTAAAATTAAAATGGTAAAACCGAGTGTGAACTCGAGGATTGCGTTATACTATCGAATAATAATTATATTTTAATTGATCAAAGAGTTATTGGATTTGTTATATAGCAATTATGAAAAGCAAATTAAGGTTGGTTTGAACTTTATAATAATAAATGGTCAGAGATGAGATTCAATAGATGACTGTCTTAAGTTATCAACTTTACTATGACTATCTCTAAAAAAAAAAAAAAAAAAAAAAACTGTACTATGATTATCTCTAAATAAAAAAAAAACTGTACTATGACTATTGAATCCATTTACCTAATTAATATCGAATTCTCTAAAATATTCTTGCTCTAATTCCTTAGTGACGTAGTCATTAATTCTAAATTATGTCAAGGGTTTGCATCTATTCCTATACTAAAAATGCAATACTTGTTTATCTCAAAGTGTTAATAAACTCAATTAACATTTTACAATATGAACTCAAATAAGTTTAAACAAGCCCGGGCGTTAAAATCTTTAAGAATGGAGATAAGAAAAATAATTTCAATATTTTTCATCAATAATCATAGATCAAATCACATAATAAAAAATTTCATCTAGTTCTACTCATTTCCAACAACGGAGGATTTAGTTACTCGCGATAAATATACAAGAGATAGAGATTAATATTTTTTTATTAAAGAATTTGTTGTATTCATTTATGTGTTCTTTTTTGAGTTTTGTAATTATTGTTTTTCTTCTTTTTATGTCACTTCAAATGATGTGCAACTCTCATTATGAGGCCAAAAATTATTCCAAAAGTAAGGCCACATGGACAAAAAAATAGTATTAAAATCAAGACGAGTGAAAAAATATTACAAAACCGCCATCAAGAATGAAGACTGATGTGGTCCAGTAACCGATCCAATCTTAACTCTTTGTTTCAAAAAAATCCTTGCATTGCGCTCCTTCCAAACAATCTATATAGTATCCGACCATACAGCTTGAAGTCCTACATGATTATCTTTCTTGAAACCATTTGAACCTCTAAATTGAACGGCTTGTTCCAAAAAAACAACTGGATGTTAGTTGAAATACCCAAGCAATTAAAAACGAAATGTCAAATACCACCAAAAGACTCACACCCTACAAACAAATGTATAATTGATTTTTATTTCCCGTAACCTCTAGTGTATGTCATTCAAATATGAATCACCATCCCACGACAAGATAAATTCTCTTCCAAATCCCCATATAGTAGACCCATCTATGTTTTTCTGCAATAAGGTTTTGAGTTTGACGCTCACTTTTATTTTCTACGTACACCAATAGTTTGCTAGGTGTTATTATATTTTTCAGTCTCTATATTTATTTTTTGTGGACTTTTCACTCAATATGTTTGTCCTTGAACAAAAGTCTTTAACACCAAAAAAATATTTATAGAAGAATCTTAATATTTTACTAGAAATCCAATTTATGCAATTCTCCTTAGAAATATCGAATCATTGCCTGTAACTTTGTTTTCACACTCTCAACCATTACCAAAGATTCATCGGTTGCGATTGCATCCTCCTACGTTTGCATTTTCGTTGTTTTATATTTTCTTTCAATGCTATTCAAATATCATTTTAGTCTCGTCATTTTTTTAAAAACCTTAAGATATTCAACTTTCTTATATCTTTTAACTTTCTTATAATTTTGGATATCTATTAATGTTAAATATACCTTATAATTTCTTAAATATTTGTATATATCATGCATTTGAAAATTTATTTTTTCTTCACTACTTTCAACTTTGGCTTTGTTTGGTAAGGCCAGGAAGCTAGCTTATAGCTTATAAGCTCGTTTGATGAAAAAAGCCCAGTTTGGTAACAGTCTTTTCATAACGAGGGTATAACTTATTTTGCGAGCTTATAGCTTAGTTTTTAGACGTTATTTCAAATAGCGTTTGAACTTATAGCTTATTATCTTTTGTTCTATTTTTTATTATTTTAATTAAAATTCATATTTATCCTTTATAATTTGTTATACTTTAATACTAAAAGAAAACTATTGCAAAACGTATTTTTTATATCTCAAGTATGCATATGCTTCTCTTTGGCACTCGTTGAATATATTGCAGTGCAACGATACCATTTCATTTCATGTAATGACACATACAATTATTTATATTTCCTAACTTATGAAAAAAAGTTCATTTTTTATGGGTATATACGTTAGTTTTGTTTTTTTGTTGTTGTTATTCTTTTAACACTTTTTTTAATCTTATCAGTGATTATTTTTTACTTTGTTTATAGAAAGAAATTTTATACTTTAATCATTAATAAAGTATAAAAATTGAATGAAATAAACTTAAAACAATTTTCCAGCAAAAAATATATTGGTTATATTAATAAATTTAAATAACTAAACATCTTAAATATTAATAAATTATGAATAAAAAAAGTCATTTTTTGTAAATTTACAATTATCAATTAGTTGAACCGCCAATTTTATCAAACACTTTAATTATCTTATCCACTATCAGTCAACAGTCATCAGCTACATGCTATAAACCATCAGTCATAAGCTATCAACTATAAACTATAAGTTATAATCTATCAGATAACTTATCAGTTATCCCCTATTTTTACCATACAGTGCCTTTGTCCCCCCTAAAGCTAAATTCCTGGCTTCATCCGTGCTTCTCACTAAAGTATGAAGACCCCCACATCTACTAGAGTGTGCATAAGCTAAGTAATAATCAATATTATATTATATCAGAAAATGAAGTTAATGTTGAGTGAAGTTTTTACCTTTTGGAACCATCTATTTTGTTAACAACACAAATATTGAAACAAAAGTCTCCTCCAAACTACGTTGGCAAGATTTATACAGAAGGAAATTGGTTGTTCATAATTTTCAGCATTTAGGTAGCAGATATGACGTTTACTAGCCAATTCGAAAAGCAAAAAATATCAACAGCATAATCTGAATTAATAAAAATGAAAGAAACTGAATCAGAAGCTATGTTGAAGATATATATAACTAGAATTCGATAATTTCACACTATACATAAACATAAAATCTAAATTAAATTTTGAACTTCTTACTTAACATCCCTTCACATGGACTCTCTTCTTCTCCCTTAGGTGGACTTTCTTCTCCCTCAGAGAATTAAATTCAACTCACTCATCCGTTGACGCTAATTCGTTTTATCTTAGCACATGCATATTCCACGTAGCATGACCTTTGAAGTTATCATCTGAAAGCTATTACTCAAACATTTGTGACCTGCAATGAATGCTTCCCTAAAGAATTTGATCTTTTCAAAAGACTGTTAAACTAGCCAGTGAAACTTAAATTTTTGTGTAGGATCAGTGAGGAACTTAAGCCTTTCTTAGCTTAAAGAGGAATCCAAAGGGTGGAAGCACCAGCAACAACCATTCCAGTTTGGCGTAAAGGACGATATGAGAAGCCATTGTTGCGTAACGCTTGTGGATTGCATTTCAAGGCTAAAGGAACCCTTGAAAAATATCTCCCAAAAATAGCTCAGCAAAATCTGTCAATGGTTGAAGAAACTACCTGCCACAAAAAATCAATGTGACACCTAGGTGATTGTATCATTAAGGCATAATATCAAAAGACTTTAATGTGATAGTATCAGTATCTATCAATTAGGTATTTTCAATTGAAACTAGTTGAACAAATTTTCAACAATTAATTAGCAGACATAGCCAATTCGAAAAGCAAAACAAGATGAACATCATAATCTATACATGATACTTCTATACATGATCAATATCAATATCGATAAAGATATTATAAATAAATCATTAACTATATAAAAGATAATTCTATACATGATCAAAATCAATATCGATAAATATCAAAGTCTCGAATGTCATTACTAGAATTAAATGAATTAGCCCTAAACATAAAATCTAAAGTGGATTTATGAGTAAAAATTTTGTGGAACTATCCTTTTGAACTTCTTACCTAAGATCCTAGCCTGTCCGAATTTCTCAATTTTTAATTAAAGAAATCACACTCGATATTGAATCCTAGTAAATTTATTGGGCAATTATGCCTGGCGTCTTAGCAATTTTACTCGTAGCTTTAATTTACTTTTACTTTGTCTTTTTTTGTTTTTTTACAGAATTGCTTCTTTCTCGAAATCGCCTTTTCCGCTGAGATTTATGGTCTTGCAAGGTTTGTTCAAGATGGCGAGATGGTGAATAAGCCTTTTGAGGCGGTCTTTTATTGTCCTTTGGTAGGCGAATTCTTTGAAGGCTTTATCATAGGAATAGGGCGACGTTTCTTCTTGCATGTACTTCGGCGGGCTTGTTTATGAATCCTGAGGGCGAGTTAGACTCTTTTTAAGATCATTTAGGATGGCAAGTGATGCCATTTCTGCTTTATGAGAATACGTGTTTGTTTCGTCCTTCAGTTTGTAATTTAGGTGGTTTAGTGCTCCTAGGAGATTTGTTTTTGCTAGCGGCGCCTGAGGCGTTTCCTATTCTTTGGCCTTGTATGCATTCTTTTAAAAGTGTTTGATGTATGTGGCTTAGCGTCAATGATGTTAGAGCCTTATTTAACGGATAGCTTTTTCATTGGAGACTTCTGAAGAGAGGTTTGTTGCGAAGTTTGTGTGTAGAACCCTTTGTGGCATATGTGTATGTTCAGAGCCTCATAGGGTCGACATAAATATTTGTTCAAAGCCTCTTAGGGTTGAAAACGCGTTTAGAGCCTCATAGGGTTAACGTTAATATATGTTCAGAGCCTCTTTAAGGATGACAACACGTTCAAAGCCTCATAGGGTTGACACCACGTTCAGAGCCTCGTGGGGTTAACGTTAAGATTTGTTCAGAGCCTCTTTAGGGTTGACAACGTATTTAGAGCCTCATAGGGTTGACGTCATGTTTAGAGCATCGTGGGGTTGACGTAATGGTGACGTTCAGATCCCTCTTTCAGGGATGACGTAATGTCGACGTTCAGAACCCTCCTTCAGGGTTGACAGAATGGCGACATTCAGAGCCCCCTTTCAGGGTTGTCGTAATGTCGATGTTCAGAGCCCTCTTTCAGGGTTGATGTAATGTCGACGTTCAGAGCCCTCCTTCAAGGTTGACAGAATGGCGACGTTTAGCAAGTATTTTTCCTCATTTCGGCTGGGATATCAAGTAAACAAGACGACAAAACTTTTCAGAAGGCAGGGTGCCTCGTTAAAAAACCTGCAAAATAAAACAAATTTCAAAGTTCGAGAAAGCTTCGTATAATGCCGCGTTTCACCTTTATGCTCTTTAATGGAGGGACTATTCCTTCCATATGCATTCTTTGTTGCTTGCTATCTTATTTTCTATGTCCTTATTTCCTTCTAGATCTTTCGCCCAATCAATTCTTCTACACGGATTCATTTTGTCTTTATTCTAATCAGTCATTATAAGTCCATTATTTATGTTTTTACTAAGCAGTAAGTTCAGTTTGCAAAGTAAATGGCACATAAAAAGGGTTCCATGAAAGAGAGGTCGGTCATTTGGACCACTTAAATACCAAGGCTATCCTCGACAAAATCCCTCCTATGCGACTTTTTATCGATACTACTCTTCACTTGCACCTTGGGGTACCTAGAGTAGTTAAATAATTTCTCTAATGATTGAATGTGTTTTACACTTCAGTTAAACAGACATAATTACAACTGTGCTACTCCTCTTTCTTTTTTCGTTTGAAACTAACTCTTCCGCTTAGTTATGTTGTTTTCTACTTTTCTTCCTTCGACTATTAATATCGAACTAACTCGCCCCATCAGCTATCTAATGGTGTTTTCCTAAGGTAATCTATGTCCTTAAGGTAATCTCCTATTTTTTCATTAGGGCAAAACAAAATGATGGGAAAGCCAAACAAAGTCATCAAACATAACTCTTTAGAACTCATCTTCGTCTCATCTTTCTCGATCTTCGTCTTGCTGCAATACAATATTGTCTAAAGTAGAATGTTACACAATTATTTCAAATAATCAACAACAACAATAGTAATAAATAATTCAGCAAGATTTATAGAGAGGCGGAGTAGTGTGCATCTTTTAACTGTTCTCTTTTAATTCATCTTATGCTTCAATTGCGATAATAATATTCAACAAAAAACTAGTGTCTCTACTAAGTAATGTAAAAACGGAATGATAGAAAGTTTCAGAAAAGATACCAACCATGTTGTACTGCACATAGTTTTGATGTCCAGTAAGCTAAACATGGTCGTGCAATGTAATAACCAGATTCCATTTATAAATGTATCCTTGGAACTATTTCCTAATGCAAATTGCCAACCAATATATATTTATTGTGCATTCACAATCCCACCGTCATCTCCAAAGCACTTTTGTACCTGCTGACATGATAAATCCTGCAAAGCATAACATACATGCTATTGTCGACCAATTCAAAATTAAAAACAAAGCCTTAATTTTAATTATCCGCGGAAACTGTACTACTATCCAACTAAAATATAAGATAATTAAAGAAATAACATGATTTGATATAACTAAATAATTTGAATTGTGGCGATTATCAAATTCTGAATGATTAAAAGTAGAATTTGTGGATGGACTCGTTTCGCTACTATCATGTTCATCATCAGAAAGCATATCATGAAAAAAATATACAGACGTGATTAAATAATCAAGGAACGCAAAACCTGATTGGAAAATTCGATCTGATTTCATCGGTGGCTTTGACGAAACTATTGTCACTGAATCTTTCATTCATCGGCTGCTTCGACGAAACCAGAGCAGTTTGTTGGCGATCGCTTCCTAGAAACACCGAAAGCGAAGCTGGGTTGGTATTTCACCGGCCGTCTTATTTAGATTTTATGAGTGTGGCCTAGGTTAGCTTTGCCGAGGTTCCTACAGGCGGCGCCAACTGTACAATAATCGATATTAGGGTTTAGTATCGTATTGGTCATGCCATGAGAAGGCTTTCAAGGGGTGGTATTTATAGTGGTATGATCTATGGTGACTTAAGCCTCAAGTAATGAGGGTACTTAAGTCTTTCTGCCGAGCTCTAGAGGCTTATGGGGAGGGCACACCCTGGGCCTTAAGGCCCTTTTTAAGGGCGCTGAGGCCTCTAGGAGGGTTCTAAGACCCTTTGGGATGACTCTTAGGTCCTTAGGAAGTGGTGACAGTCCAAGTACAAGGCGAGACTAGGGGCGAAGGGGTATGCACAACAATATGGAGTTGACGACATTGAAGTATTTGCTCCAATGGCAAGACCAGATACCATTAGATTAATACTTGCTCTGGCTGCTCAACACAGTTGGGATGTTTTTCAGTTGGATGTGAAGAGTGCATTTCTTCATGGTGAACTTAATGAATATGTATTTGTGAAGAAAAAATTTAAGGGTTCAAACTGAGTCAAAAGGGCACAACTACAAGCTTTACGGAGGGATTTTGAGATTCTTCATATGAAAGAAGGAGGAACAGTTAATACTTATTTCTCCCGCACTCTAACCATTGATCTCAAAATCTTCACAGTGATGATTGTTTGACTCATAATTTCACCACGAGCTTTCATTTTGTTAACAATGGTTAGAGTGTGGGAGAAATAAGCATTAACTGTGTCTCCTTCTTTCATATGAAGAATCTCAAAATCCCTCTATAAAGCTTGTAGTTGTGCCCTTTTGACTCGGTTTGAACCCTGCAATTTTTGCTTCATTGAATCCCATATATTTTTGGACGTGTCCTGGTTGAGGATTGTTTGAAGCACATCACGAGAAATTGCTTGAAAAAGATAATTTTTGGCTTTCAAATCCATCAACATTTGTTCTTTAATCAATTTTGCGCCGTGCCTCAGTTTTCTCTACTCATGCTTCCACAACCAAAATCTCATTTTAGATGAGATCCCAATATTCTTTCGAACGAAGAAAATTTTCCACCAACATTGCCCAATAATCATAACGACCATCAAACTTGGGAATAATATAATGTACGAAATTACGACTATCATTTTCCGCCATTCTTCTAAACTTCTTTTACTTGAAAGAAAATTTCAATTTCTTTCTTGATACACACTTATTTCTCTCACCCCAGATGTTTTCCTCACGCTCAGTCACTGTGGATCAAGCCCCAATAATGGAGCTTTGATACCAATTGTTAATACTAATAACTACCATATTGATTTTATGAGAGAATGTCTTATTTTATTAAGAACAAGAGTTTGGCTTTATATATAGCCTTACACATGATTCAAAAATGGAAAGTGTGAAAATAGATGCAACCACATTGCAAGCCTTATAATGTGTAGACTATGTCCCAAAAGAAAAACTAAGTCATACTTCCTAATAATAGAAATAAATTAAACATAACCACACAATAATTTAACAATTTAGACCAATATCTTTTTATTTAATATCTTGTTTATTCCTATAAAAGAAAATAATGTTTAGACTAATATATTTATATCTTGGAAGAAAATAATGTTTTGACTAATATATTTATATCCTGGAAGAAAATAATGTTTAGACTAATTTATATAGAGGGGGATATTTTGACTCCAAGAGTAAGTGTAATAACTTATTCCAAATTTTGACCTTTAATTTTAATATTGATTAATGACTTAGATTAATTGATATGTTAGACTTTAATTTCATTTTCTACTGTAGTCGACACTTAACACCACAAAATAACAAAACAATATATGTATTTTAATTGATTGATTTTTTTTGTTTTCACGCAAAAAAAAATCTTCAAAAATATATGCAATTTTTATTCCAAGTAAAGGATATTTCTATTCCTTCAAAAAAACAAACAAAGATTCACTCATTCTATATATACTTAAAGTAATTCAATATTTTAAAATTTTAATACCACGATGGTAAAATAAGCATCAAAGTTTTTTATTTGACTAGATTTGTTTGAAATAAATATTTTTAAAACAATAAATATCTTTAACACAATCACTTTTTTTTTTTTTAAATAATAAATATTAAAAATAAAGAAAATAAATATTTTATCTAAAGTTTCCCTTAAGATCAATAGCCTGACCAAAATTTAGCAAACTAAGTTTTTTTTATCTATTTTTTTCTATGATTTCCCACAATGAATTTCCATAACTTGTTTTTCTTATGATGATTAGGGTTACTAGCTGCCTAATGCTCTTTCTTAGAGTAGTACGCATCATTAGGGACATACCTACGGTTCTTTTTAGGACTACTCTTCTTCTTATTGGTTTTATTGTCAGAGAAGTCAAAAACAGGGTTACTATTAATAGTCCTAACTGAGAACGGGCCTTACAATGAGGTAAGTCCTATTATCAAAAGAATGTAAGGGATCATTCTTAGTTACTTGTATGCATAATTAATAGGATTAATAGAATGTTGAGGAACTGAGTGTTCAGTTTGAGAGATTGTTAGCTCGCTTTCCTTGAATACATTTATTTACTTCAGCATATATGCCATAAGCATTGCTTCCTTCATTAATTTGTATCGGGCTTTTTCGTACTCCACTAAGGGATCGTTTTCATCCCTCATGGTATAAGGTATATCGCTGCTCATAAATATATATAAAAGAAAATAAGTAATTTAAATTGCTCAGTCGAAAATATCAACAATCCACGAAGAGCGCCAAAAACTTGATGGTATGGATTATGGCAAGTGTATCAATCGTTAACCAAGTGATAAAGTGATAAAAGTTAAGGGTTAAAAGACTTGCAAGTTTACCTGTTTTGGTTACAGAAAAGTAAGTAGCGGTGGTTAAGATTCTTCAAATCCCCTCTGTGTGTGTGTATATATATATATATATATATATATATATATATTGTTGGATAATAAGTAACACTAATGTTACGTTTATTTATCTTAGGTAGACTATATAAGTGATGAGGTCGTTGGGACGTTACTAACCTACTTTTGTTTTCACGCTAAAAAAAATTCCTTCAAAAATATATGTAATTTTTATTCCAAGGAAAGGATATTCCTTCATAAAAAATAAAGATTCAATCATTCAATATACTTAAAGTAATTCAAGATTTTAAAATTTTAATACTACGATGATAAAATAAGCATCAAAGTTTTTTATTTGACCACATTTGTTTTTCTTCTTCCTTTACTTTTTATTTACGCTAAAAAAATTGTATATATTTTTGAAGAAAAAAACCAATTGTAAAATTCTGTTCTTCATTATAAATTCTATTTATTTGACCACATTCTATATGTTTTTCTCCCTATACTATTTTTTAAAAGACATATTCTATTTGGTTTCTTCATTATAATTCCGTTCTTTTCGTATATTTTTTGTAAACATGCATTCTTGTAATAATCTTACAATTCATTTATACTAGTATGTACCCGTGCAAAGTACGGGAAATTAACATACTTATAAATTTTAATAATTTTTTTTTTTTTTTGAAGGAAACATGCTTATAGCATTTCATTGATTATAAGAGTTTCAATACAATTAGGTATATCAAAATAAACAATGTGACTGGCTAGTAACGTGGCTTCTCTTGCAAGAGCATGAGATACCTTGTTGGCTTGTCGCCTAACAAACTCCACCCTAGAGTTAGAAACTAAATAAGTAAACAAATAATGACAAGAAGAAATAATGCAACCAAATTCGGACGTGTCGTTCCTGTCAGAGAGAAAAGCATCAGACGTCAGCTTAGAATCCGTTTCAAAATCCACGCTATCAAACTACAAGTCACTCAACCACTGTAATGCCGAGTGCAAACAAAGTGTTTCTCCTACGTCAACTGAAACACGACAAGGGATCACGTAACTGTCTTGACCAGAACAGAAGTACCATCTGAATCATGAACACAAATGCCAATACGTGTTTGGTTGAGGGAAGAGGTTGCATTTGTATCTCCCCGACAAAGGGTATTGCCATGTACTTGCATCATGTGGTACCGAAGTGGAGGCCTCACCATCAAGAGTCGGAGACGGCTGAATTTGACTGGTTGATGCAAGAACTGTGGGGGTGTTAGCCAACTGCCAATCTACGACCATGTTCCTAGCTCGTTCCTCCACTGTAGCACTAGTTTTTATTACATCATCCAAAACCTTAAGATTACGATGTTTCCAGATACTCCAAATCACAGTTATCAATCGTTGTGCAAGATCAACAGATAAATTTTCAAGCAACGAAAAAATAGCATCCGTAGTTGAAGAAGTATTTGAAAGAGCATGCTGAATAGAACCTCATAGGCCGGTTCTATTCCAAACCTGGATGGAAAACGAACAAGAAAAAAATACATGAGAAAAATCTTCATAATCTAATACACAACTAGCACAGTTAGTCGGACAAACAACACCTTTGTCTAACAGACGTATCCGAGTCGGTAAGCAGCCTCTACATATGCACCACAGTAAATTCTTAACCTTCGGTGGAACTTTGAGATTTCAAATTCCAGCCCAACACCTCGGGCGCCAAAGATGAGAGGAATCGACAAGCTCAGATACACATAACATGTAAGCACTGCGGACAGAGTAACGGCCATGCCTTTCCGCTTTCCAAATAATTCTATCCGCATTTACCTGAGAAATAAGAGGCGTGTGTAGGATCTTATCGACTATATCAGCACTAAACACCTGTCTAACCACCTGTTCATTCCAACTTTTATCATACAAACTCATCAGACTATTGATGGTAAAAGTTTGAATAAAGTGAGCACCTGGAATATCACTTGGAATACACTCCCCGTTAGGTAACCATGGTTCATTGAGAATAGAAATGGACGCACCTAGCCCTATACTCCAACTTGCACCTCCCCGCAACTTAGCACGCATGATGCTATGCCAAACGTAGCTAGGATTATGACCGATTTGAGTAGTGAGATAGGAACCAGAAGGAAAATAGCTTGCTTTGAAAATACGAGCTACCAAAGAATCTGGTTCAGTAATAAACTTCAAACCCTGTTTACCTAACATAGCTAAATTAAAAGCAGTAAGGTCTTTGAAACTCTTAGGTAGAGTTTGTTAGAAGGCAAGCAAATGAGGTCGCTCATGCTTTAGTATTAGCCACATCTTTAGCTAGTGTAAAAAATATTGATTGACTGTCCTGCTTGTATTAACAATATTCCTATGAATGAAATGCTATAAGTTAGTTTGAGTAAAAAAATGACAGTGTAGTTAGTGTCAACTTTGCTGAAGAAAAAAGTTATTTCAGTGGAAGCACAACTTAGGGAAATGACTGGGACAGACACACACCGTATTGTGCATATATATGACACATTTATTCATCAAAGTTCTGATCACGGTCAACCGAGATAACGGCATAGAAGGAATAAATTTATTAATTCTAAGTACATATATGTAGCAGACCCAATGAGAATAATGATGGTGGGTGATAGTAGAAGAAGCACGAACTCTCCTCAGATTAGGTGTGTCTCGGTGTTGGACACGCGTTGGTGTCTGACACCGACACCTGTGATCATTGAATTATATTTTCTTAAATTATTACATGTGTCGGTTTATCGGTTTCACCGTGTTGTGTCCGGTGTCCGTCTGTGTATATGGAAGGACACAATGCAGCGATCATGATGGAAGAAAACTCCTAGTGAAAGGAAGCTATGTATACACAGTTTCCTTAGTAGAATACCAGAAGGATCACTTGGTATTTTATATAAGTTATCTTTTGCAACACATACTCCATCTCGTATAATTCAACTCTCATTGAGAATATCAAGTTAAAGAAAAATAGTTATATGGTGTGGTGGAATGATTCCTAATTAATTGAACTTTTTTATATTAACTTCGCTAGGATCTTAAAGCTTAGGATTATTCAAATTCAATCAAGTTCTTGTTTTGATCCGAAATGATGGTGACGCTTGTCGAATCCTTCATTCATGGTTCTAATGGAATCAGGTCCAATATCCAATCCCATCCATCAGGGATACTTGATGCTGGCACAATTTCAGCAGAAAAGATCAGAAGTTTAAGTATTTAAATATAAACATTCTAAACACTACTATGAGTATATGATCGTAAAGCTAGGCCACTAATCAGTGACATATTGGAAAAAGATAGACTAGTAGCTTAATTCAATCATATAAAGAACAATGTTTACCTCTATTACATATGATTTGAAATATTTAATAATGGCTCATTATTTGTATCTTTGTATTGGTTATATCGTGTCTTGTGTGTTTAGTGAATTAATATATCTTATAAATAAAATTTATCATTGTCAAGGTTCATTTATACATCTAATAAGAGTTTGTGATTGGTGGTTACTAAGTATATTGAAGAATCTGAAAAGGACACGAAGAACACCAGCTATCGTTCGCAATTCTCCATGCCTGCCTCCTCCTCTGCTGTGCCTGCTTCTGCCGCTTTGCCAGCCTTTGCTCCTCCTCGCTATCTTCATCTTGTCGCGCTGAACATGTAACATTCCTCGCATACATTAGAATGGAACCCCTTAAATATTTTAAAGCTTTATATCAACTTAGTAATTGGCAGAAAAAGTGCAAGTGCAAGTTCATCTTACTCTGTGAATTTATATTGTAAACCGAACCCAACCTTTCTCAGTTTTCCCAAAAGAGGCAATACATTGAATAAATGTAATACTTCCTTGCTGCCAGACAAGGTCTTGATTTCATACTAGAATCCTTTGCTACTTGGAGATCCTTTATATTTGGAAAAATATTAAATTATATATGTACAATCTTTTCAGCACCTTTAATGATATGTGTTGGTTGTTCAAATGGTAGACTGTCACATAAAATGAACTTTAATTGGATTGCTTCTATTCCCTGCATGCATTTTTTTACAAGTTGCTGCCATCTTGCAAAGTCTGGTTGGAACTTTATAGGGACTTCATTGCAATATGTATTGGAGCATTATTCTTCATTGGAATGATACTGCCACTATATAAAGCTATGTTTACTCAAATAGTCATAAAGCAGCCTGCAGTAGCAATTGGTTTTGTTTCACAAAAATTTTGACAACACTTTTTCCCTTATGACCCTTGATTTGTTTCAAAAATCATGCACATTCTGCTTAAAGCTATTATCGCATTGTCTACTTCTAATGTTTGAGAATTCTGAAGAAACAAATTTTAAAGTGTTGTTGTTATGAGCAGGTGAATCATGACTACAAGTGCTTGTGAGCCATTTTTCAGTATCAATACCATTTTGAAAGAAAACTTTTTATGGGAAACTTTCTTCAAACAACAGAAGAACTGAAGCTGTAAAGGGGTCTGTCTACCAGGTGTCAAAGGAGCTTCAAATTTTCTCAACCGTGTTCCAGAAACATTGTTGAATGTTCTGTTTACTGCGTTGAGATTTAGAGCTGGCATGGATTTGACAAATTCAGGTTTCTCTTGGGTTCAACTTGCAAAGAGGGTCTATTAAATCATCAACAAAAGGGTTGTTTTTGTTGTTGATGTTGATGTTATAGTCTTTGTATTTGCACAAAAAACAGCAACATGATGTATTAGTCTTGTTTGAGGCGTATTTAGTCTTGTTTGAGGCGTGTCTGCTGGTTACTCGTTGAAAGTTTTTGGTCTTTTTTCCTTCGGGTTTTCAGTTTTACTGCATATATAGGGCAGGCGTTTCTTGGTTGTATCTGTTTTGCTCGTCCTTTCAAGATCGTGAATGATTAGTATTATTAGCCGATTAAAAAAAAAAAAACAATCCTTACCTTTAGTCTGCTTCATCTATGTGTTATGATTAATTTATCTGCAATTCTGTGTGCTGATGAAGTTATTAACATTCAATGTTATTCATTAATCAAGGATTCAAGATTATTTATATTGACATATCCATAATGATATCAACAGATCGGTAAATTACCTGTTGGTGCAAGAAAAACGCTTATAGCTGTAGCTAAGAGATGAGGCAAGATGTCATTATTAACGAGGAAGAGTGAAGCCGAAGAAGAGTGAGCTAAATTGAAATGTTTTGGCTGCCCAACATTTCTTGGCGTCTCATAAGTCATAATTAACACACTGATTAAATAAACAGCTTTGATAAAATTTATCCGTAATAGAACCAAACTTTATTTTTGAGTTGAAGTAATGGAACCAAACTTCTCCACAAAATAAAAAGTAAATATTACTCTAACAAGAACAGAGGAAGGAATAAAAGAATTACCATGTTTTTCCAACAATTTTGACGGATGAGATCAGTGCCAAATTTGATAAAGCATTTGGCGACATCGATTCAACAGTGGAGAGAAGTAATAAAGAACAAACAATAAAAAAACTAAGGACATATTAGAGATTGTCTGAGGCATGATTCCAAATTACAAAATGAAAAAGAAAAAAAAAAAAATAGTATCAAACAATTAATCGTTATCCTTACATAAGAATTTGAAGAATCTCTAGTCACATGGAAGAAAGGAATGTGATTACCATAGCCAAGTTGTGTTTCATCATCATCAGAATCCTCAACATTTTCAAATGTATTAAGTCCCAACGATTTCGAAATTTGAGCACTCACTGCGGCCAAAACACACAAATCACAATATAAGTCAAATTATAGGTGAAAGTTCATAAAAACATTATATCAAATAGATGGGGGAGGCAAAAGTAAGTGGAAAATTAACTCAAATGGGACAAAAGCAAAAGTAAAAGAACCATGGAGAATGTGATGGAATTACCTGTATCTTCAAAAACTCTTCTTTAATCTGGGCAATAGAAAAAATGGTGATTTAAATATGAGAAGAATAGAATAAATGAGTAAAAGGTCAATGGGTATATAAAATCAAACTCAATATCAAATTTTTACTAAACTATCAAAAGATCATGTTTATCCCCTCAAAAACCCTAAAAACAGAATCAAAAAATGAAATTCGAGCCATCCAGTGTAGCGTGCGACCATGAAAATAAATTGAATCAATTAAAGGAAAGAGTATAGGATAGGAATTGAGATACCTGAGATCGATAGAAGAAGCAGATGAGAGCAGTGGGGGCGAGAGAGAGGAAAACGTGCATAGCAAAGAGAGAGAGAGAGAGAGAGAGAGAGAGAGGAACATGGTAATAGCTTGATGGAAGGATCAAGTAATCGAGAGATCGAGAGAGAGAGAGAGAGAGAGAGTTTGATTTGGTTAAGGGAAAAGAGGAAGAAGATGGGTTCTGTTAGGAGAGATGATACCAATTAATTATGATGTGCACCATCTAGAGGGAGTGTGTTAGGGTTAATTAAATAAGGGTAATACAATCAAAGCAAGCACTGCTTAAAATTAGGGTAAGAATTAGCATTCGGATTAACTTTATAAAATAAGAGATAAAAGATTATTTTTCTTATCTCCATGCTTATTGATTTTAACGTTTGGACTTGTTTAAAATGAGTTATAGTTCATATTATAAAATTGAAGTTGAGTTAATGAACACTTTGAAATAAGAAAATATTGCCTTTGCAGTATAGATATAGATGCAAACCATTGAAACCAATTGAGAATTCTTGTACTTTCATGCTTAATTTAATCTTGAATTCTCTAAGGAATCAGGGGTTAATTAACAATTGGAATTAACAATTATGTCACTAAGGAATTAGGGAAAAATCATTTTAGAGAAATCGATAGTAATTAGATATAGGGATTCAATAATCATGGTAAAGTTGATAACTTATGACAGTCATCTAGCGAATCTCATCTCTAACCATTAATTATTATAAAGTTCAAACGAATCTTAATTTGCTTAATTTTCATAATTGATATCCAACAAATCTAGTAATTTTTTCTTCAATTAAATATATAAATATTATTCAAGAGTATAACGCGGTCCTCGAGTTGACACTCAGTCTTATCATTTTAATTTTACTATTTTCACGATTTCGAACACTTACGAAAATGACAAGCAGGAAGAGACATTGTATCTTTATCCATATCAAGAAACCTCGAAACCTTATTTCAGAAAACATAAATGTGTCTAGGATATGGGGAATTGAAAAGAGAAAAACTAGATTAACGAGTGTTACACATGGTTTAGAGAGAGACTAGATGAAGATATACCAGAATTACAAAGCGCAAAAAAGAACACCGGGATACCACCGAGAGGCAGACATGAATACAACAAAATATCTAATTAAAAATATTGAATTTTCACTTACAAATTTACCCATCACAAATATTATATTTTGAATTTCATAATTTCCCATCACTTTAAAAGAAAAACTCGAGGTTTTTGGTCCAAAATGAAAAGTTGCAAAATGCTATATATATTAGATAGATAGGGCTTGGAAAGGAACCCTAGCTGCAGCTACCCAGTTTGTTATTTCCACTGGCCGCTCTTCAGTATACATCAACTCACAATATTTCCTGTTGTTATCCCTAACTCAACTTATTACTGTTTTGGTTTAACTACACACAGGTTTGCATTGGATCTGATTCCACTTTTTGTCATCTCTTCATTTTAATTTTTGCAAAATCAACTTATTATTTCCGTGTTCTAATTTTAATTTCTTATTATATGTACCAGCTTGTTGCTGCTTAATTGTGACCTGATGATAGTCCTTCTTCGTGATTTTAATTTCTTGTTATCATGTACGATGTCCTTTCGTTGGTGGTTCATTGGTGCATCATTCAATTTTTTTCTATTTCAACATCAAGTGTGATAAGGTCAAAAATTGAATGATAGTCCTTCAATTTTTTTGATTTCTATTTCTTCGTTTTTAATCAAAGAAATCACACTCGATATTGAAATAGACAAAAATTGTATGATGTCAACAATGAACCACCAAAGAAATGACATCGTAGATTATGACAAGAAATTAAAATCACGAAGAAGGACTACGATCACGTCACAATTAAGCAGCAACACGTTTTTACATATAAGAAATTAAAATTAGAGAAATAATAAGTTGATTTTGCAGAAATGAAAATGAATAGATGACAAAATGTGGAATCAGATCCAATGCAAACATGTGTCTAGTTAAAACAAATCAGTAATAAGTTGAGTTAGGGAAGAAAATGAGTAATCAGATCGATAGTGAAAAAAATGATTCGTAAAGTCGAAACTAAGATGAATGTATAAACCAATGCTTCCATAGATTAGATCGTGGTTTACAATTATAGCTTTCATACCTGTTTTGGGGGATTGTCATATCCTGGACGAGATTTATATAGTTCCCAATATAAAATTCAAATCACAACAAAAAAGGTGAATCGAAAAGGAACAAACCAATTTCTATCAGCCTGTTTTTTTTTGTAGTTAGATCTCCATGTTTTTGGAATGCTCCAAATTCTACTTGAGCATCCAAATCTGGATCAATACCAGCAAAAACATCTCTGAACAGAATAACGACAGGTAATATTGTGAGTTGATGTATATTGATGAGCGGTCAGTGGAAAGAACAACTTGGGTAGCTGCGGCTAGGGTTCCTTTCCAAGCCCTATCTATCTAGTATATATAGCATTTTGTAAACTTTTCATTTTGGACCAAAAACCCCCAGTTTTTCTTTTAAAGTGATGGGCAATTATGTAATTTAAAATATAATATTTGTGATGGGTAAATTTGTAAATAAAATTTAATATTTATAATTAGATATTTTGTTGTATTCATGTCTTCCTCTCGGTGGTCTCCCGGTGTTTTTGTTTGCGCTTTGTAATTCTGGTATATCTTCATCTAGTCTCTCTCTAAACCATGTGCAACCCTAGTTAATCTAGCTTTTCTCTTTTTAATTCCCCATATCCTAGACAAATTTATGTTTTGTGAAATAAGGTTTCAAGTTTTCTTGATATGGATAAAGATATAGTGTTTCTTCCTGCTTGTGATTTTCGTAAGTGTTCGAAATCGTCAAAATGTAAAATTAAAATGGTAAAACTGAGTATCAACTCAACTGTGGGCTTTCGCACCGGTTTTCGACCCACCAACTGTGGGCGACTAATCTGGCTTGTGCGTAGAGGCATGCGCACTGGCCAAGTGTTGTTTCCCCTGGGAATCGAACCCGGTATTCCCCGGATACGTCCTTGGAATGAGCTCCTTGCCACTGGAGCCCAAGCAACTTGGTTAATATTTATATTTTAATTGAATAAAAAGTTACTAGATTTATTGGATATCAATTATGAAAATTAAGGAAATTAAGATTTGTTTGAACGTTAGAATAATAAATGGTTAGAGATGAGATTCACTAGATAACTGTCATAAGTTATCAACTTTACCATGACTATTGAATCCCTTTATTTAATTACTACCGATTTCTCTAAAATAAATTTCCCCAATTCCTTAGTGACATAATCGTTAATTCCAATTGTTATTAACCCCTGATTCCTTAGAGAATTCAAGATTAAATTAAGCATGAAAGTACAACTCACACGGTTTCAAAGGTTTGCATCTATACCTATACTGCAAAGGCAATAATTGCTTATTTCAAAGTGTTCATTAACTCAACTTCTCTTCAGCACCACTCACACGGCCACACGTGTGCAATATTATGCCATCTCAAGGCCACACACTCAAGGGAGCACGTCAACTCGCATGCGCCATGCCACACTGGACTATGCTTCCTTGCCGAGATCACGCTACACGTGTCCACTCCCTCTCTTAATCATACACAGCATAACCCGGAGACTGTTATGCCAAGAGTGCGCCTACATAAGGGTGAACTTTCTTCACCCTTAAGGTACACAAAACTTTTCACAACTGTCCAAAGAATTTTCTCTCAATTCCATTATTGACTTGATCGTCGGAGTGCTAACGTGCCTGCAGGCACCTTTTGTTCCACCGCAGAAGACGCTTCACCGCTGTACCGGAGTCGTTATCGATCATCAGAGCATTCTCTACAACCCTTGTGACTCAGCCGTTCTCACCGGGCAGATCATTTGGCGCTAGAAGGAGGGGATCGTTCGCTAAACCGCCTCAGTCCAACGATCCTCCAATGTAACCTTTTTTCGTTACACGCATCTCTGCCGTAACAGTTTTCGGATTACACATTCCTCCACCGCAATGGTCAACAATTACTGTTCCTGCTTTCAAAGCAATGGCCGGAACTCGCAGAAGAACCGAAGCGAGTCGCTCCGCCACCTTTCCAGCACCACGTTCGACCATCCAAATTCTTCAGAGACGAACGGTTCCGATACTTGAACCGGTGAATACTGAAGGAAGCAATGCTATCCTAGACACCACAACCGGTGTTTGTGCTGCAACCGCCTTGAATGCAACGGCGCTGCCTCCACCTCTCACACAACCTGAGAACTCTCCTCTTCAGTCATCTCAAGCTCCACCGCCTCCGGATACGAACAAAGTCCTCACGAACCTAGTAAACCCAGTCCGCCAACAGAATGATAGACTCGAACGTCTCGAGAAGAATCGGGAGAAGATTTCACTGTTTTGTTAACTTGTATACCTTTGACGAAGATTTCACTGTTTTGTTGTTTGATTTGGAGCCTTTAGAACCAAAGTAGCAATAAATTGAGGAACAACATTTTGGATAGAGTTATCAAGCAATTGATCAAACAAAGGTTTGATTAGATGATTGGAATCTTGCACGCTGCAGCAGAACTTCTTCTGTTCCCCTGCAGCACGGCCTGCATTTGCTGTCACAGATGGGATAGTTTCTTGCAGCCGATGCAGTCCCAAATGATGCTTCTGCCATGTTTTCTAATGCAGTGACAAATTTGAAGTTGAAAAAACCTAGTGCAAGTGCAATATCGGTGCCTCTTTATCGATCAATTCGAATAGGATTTTGATTGGGATTTGTATCTGGGATCATCATGGTCAATTCATGCTTCCTAAAACCGAATGTTTTACTGCAATTTGTGATGTGGATATTGGCGAAGCTCTCGGTCTTTTAACGGCTCTACAACGGGTTCATGAATTACATTTATGTCTGAGTTTGGTCAAATCGGTCGACAATATAAACTCCTTCATAGTTCTCTTTATAGAAACTCTTAGGTAGAGTTTGTTAGAAGGAAAGCAAATGAGGTCGCACATGCTAGAAGTAGCCACATCTTTAGGTAGTGTCAAAAAAAAAAAAAATTTGAACAATAGCTAGTGTCAAAAATATTGATTGACAGTCCTGCTTGTATTAACAATATTCTTATGAATGAAATGCTATAAGTTAGTTTGAGTAAAAAAAAATGATAGTGTGGTTAGTGTCAACTTTGCTGAAGAAAAAAGTTAGTATTATTGCGTAAAAAAAAAAACTTTCAGTGGATGCACAACTTAGGGAAATGACTGGGACAGACACACACCGTATTGTGCATATATATGACACATTTATTCATCAAAGTTCTGATCACGGTCAACTGAGATAACGGCATAGAAGGAATAAATTTATTAATTCTAAGTACATATATGTAGCAGACCCAATGAGAATAGTGATGGTGGGTGATAGCAGATGAAGCAAGAACTCTCCTCAGATTCGGTGTGTCTCGGTGTTGGACACACGCCGGTGTCTGACACCGACACCTATGATCATTGAATTATATTATTTTCTTAAATTATTACATGTGTCGGTTTATCGGTTTCCCCGTGTCGTGTCCAGTGTCCGTCTGTGTATATGAAGAAGGAGACAATGCAGCGATCATGATGGAAGAAAACTCCTAGTGAAAGGAAACTATGTATAGACATTTTCCTTTGTAGAGAACCAGAAGGATCACTTGGTATTTTATATAAGTTATCTTTTGCAACACATACTTTATATTTGGATAAATATTAAATTATATATGTACAATATTTTCAGCACCTTTAATGATGTGTTGGTTGTTCAAATGGTAGACTGTCACATAAAATGAACTTTAATTGGATTGCTTATATTCCCTGCATGCATTTTTTTACAAGTTGCAGCCATCTTGCAAAGTCTGGTTTGAACTTTATAGGGACTTCATTGCAATATGTGTTGGAGCATTATTCTTCATTGGAATGATACTGCCACTATATAAAGCTATAGAACTAGAAACCTATGTTTACTCAAATAGTCATAAAGCAGCCTGCAGTAGCAATTGGTTTTGTTTCACAAAAATTTTGACAACACTTTTTCCCTTATGACCCTTAATTTGTTTGAAAAATCTTGCACATTCTGCTTAAAGCTATTATCGCATTGTCTAATTCTAATGTTTGAGAATTCTGAAGAAACAAATTTTAAAGTGTTGTTGTTATGAGCAGGTGAATCATGACTACAGGTGCTTATGAGCCATTTTTCAGCATCAATACCATTTCGAAAGAAAACTTTTTATGGGAAAGTTTCTTCAAACATTAGAAGAACTGAAGTTGTAAAGGGGTCTGTCTACAAGGTGTCAAAGGAGCTTCAAGTTTTCTCAACCGTGTTGCAGAAACATTGTTAAATCTTCTGTTTTCTGCGTTGGGATTTAGAACTGGCATGGATTTGACAAATTCAGGTTTCTCTTGGGCTCAACTTGCAAAGAGGGTCAATGAAATCATCAACAAAAGGGTTGTTTTTGTTGTTGATGTTGATGTTATAGTCTTTGTATTTGCACAAAAAACAGCAACATGATGTATTAGATAAAATGCTAGTATTCTTCTTAAAAAATAAAAGTGAGTTGTTTAATCAACCCGTACAAGAACTGTATTAGATTTTTTGTTTTCCGATCATCAGAAATTAGTACATTAGAAAATTGGATAATTTGAAATATAAGATAATTTCTTCTGTTCTTTCCGTGTACTTGATTTTTAGTATTAACTAACAATTGGTAATATGTCATAATACTAATCTTAGCGGTTTCCAATTGTTGTACTCACAATTTAAGCCTAATCTTTCCACTAATTGATGATTGCAACTAGTGGAAACATAAGTGCAAAATTCTGCAATGTATATTAGCGAAATTATTCTTAGAGCAGATAGATAGATATATTCGGTATATGTTGCAATCAGCTCAAGTTTGATTTTGTTGACTTAAACAAAGCTTTATTTTTCATGTTATTTGACTTATAAGTTGATTGATTTTATAAGGTCTTTCGACACTGTTTTGCATTGTTTCAAATGATGCTTTAATTTCATGTTTGGATTACTTGAAAGTACTAGGTTTAATGTGGTTGCTTTGGAACTTAACTTGTTACAGTAGTTGTTATCTCTTTTACTTTGATGTAATCTGAGCTATGTGATGATTTGGTAGCTTTGGTTGATATACTCGATTTTTTTGTTTGCCTCATCTGATGCATGCTATATCAGGTTTTCTTTCCCTCCTCAACCCCCTTTTTATCGATTATTTACTTTCTATTCTATTTTCATTTGCTCAATCATCATAAGAGTTATGCAAGTCAAGTTGTCATCAATACTTAGATACATTTTTACCATTAGTCTAAGAGAGGATTTTTAAAAATTGTGTAAAAAGTGTGGAGAAGATCTTTGAGGAGATTAAAGTCGTGTCTTGGAGGTGGAAACTTAGTGGTTTGAAGTCATTCCCCTGCCTTTATTACAAATGGTTTAATTGGCATAGATGTAAGAAGTTTAGTGCCGTGTCTGCTGGCTTTCTGGTGTTTTTCCTGTGCTGCCTGGGAATTCTCTCATTCAGAAAGTTCCTTTTTGTTTCGGCTTTCAGTTCTGTCTGTGTATGTATTTTGGTTTTTGTAGGTGGTGAGTATTGTTTGGTTTTGTTTTCGGCGTGCAGGCGCATTTAGTCTTGTTTGAGGCGTGTCGGCTGGTTACTGGTAACTGGAATTTTAAATCGTTCATGCTTGCTGATCTCTGCTCAAGAAATTGTAAAACTTACATTTGTTTCTCCTGTAATAGGATACAAGCAAGAAATCTCCAATGGAGCTATCAATGAAGTGCCAACTATTAAGGTCGAAGGCAGGATAGTTGCTTGTGAAGGAGATACATTACTAATTTTGAAAATTTCTATTCTCTCTTCTTCCTTGCATAAGTGAGAAAGAGATAAAGACCTAACAGGTGAAGTTTTGTTGATTATGTAGGAGGATTTAATTAAGTTGGATATTGTTGTCTGTGATCATAATGTGTTTTAGGAAATTGCTGCTGAACATCATAATGTGTTTTTGGTTACGATGTTCTCTGACCAAATCATATGATGTAATAAATGTACTTGTCTGTTACGATTTGCTAAATAAGAATATGACAAAATTGTTCATGTTACCATCTCATACAGATGGGGTCTTACATTGTTGTGTCTGTACTATGCAGAGCCGGCAATTTGTATGAAGCTGGAGGTATAACATATTACCAATTGTTAGTTAATACTAAAAATTAAGTACACGGAAAGACCAGAAGAAATGATCTTATATTTCTAATTATCCAATTTTCTAATGTACTAATTTCTGATGATCGGAAAACAAAAAATCCAATACAGTTCTTGTACGGGTTAATTAAACAACTCACTTTTATTTTTTAAGAAGAATACTAGCATTTTATCTAATACATCATGTTGCTGTTTTTTGTGCAAATACAAAGACTATAACATCAACAACAAAAACAACCCTTTTGTTGATGATTTCATTGACCCTCTTTGCAAGTTGAACCCAAGAGAAACCTGAATTTGTCAAATCCATGCCAGTTCTAAATCCCAACGCAGAAAACAGAAGATTTAACAATGTTTCTGCAACACGGTTGAGAAAACTTGAAGCTCCTTTGACACCTGGTAGACAGACCCCTTTACAGCTTCAGTTCTTCTGTTGTTTGAAAAAACTTTCCCATAAAAAGTTTTCTTTCGAAATGGTATTGATGCTGAAAAATGGCTCATAAGCACTTGTAGTCATGATTCACCTGCTCATAACAACAACACTTTAAAATTTGTTTCTTCAGAATCCTCAAACATTAGAACACTAGATAATGCGATAATAGCTTTAAGCAGAATGTGCAAGATTTTTCAAACAAATTAAGGGTCATAAGGGAAAAAGTGTTGTCAAAAGTTTTGTGAAACAAAACCAATTGCTACTGCAGGCTGCTTTATGACTATTTGAGTAAACATAGGTTTCTAGTTCTATAGCTTTATATAGTGGCAGTATCATTCCAATGAAGAATAATGCTCCAACACATATTGCAATGAAGTCCCTATAAAGTTCAAACCAGACTTTGCAAGATGGCAGCAACTTGTAAAAAAATGCATGCAGGGAATATAAGCAATCCAATTAAAGTTCATTTTATGTGACAGTCTACCATTTGAACAACCAACACATATCATTAAAGGTTCTGAAAAGATTGTACATGCTAGGACTTTTACCCGTGCTAACGCCCGGGACATTAAAAATGAAGAAGCTAAAAAAGTTCCGATATTATTCATTACATAAAAAATAACATAAATAAACATAAAAAGTATTTAGAGGCATACAAAATATTGGGTCACACATTTTCGAATATTTCCTTATAAACTACATTTGAAGTGGTGCTGATACAATCCCCATTGTCATCTGTTAATAATATTTTCAGACCATCTCTTGATGTAACACGTGATATTGCAACATATAGTTGCCCATGTGAGAAGACCATCCCTTGATGTTTCTTCATCTGTTAATAATATCATCTGTTAATAATATCTTCAGACCATCCCTTGATGTTTCTTCATTGTTGGACTCATCGTCATCTTCTTCATTGCAAGTCTATTTGATAACAATTGCTTCAAATTTATGAAGTTTTGGATCAATCAACGGGACATAAGGTTGGAGTTTGGAACCAAAATCCTCAATCAACAGACCAGGCAAGCAGGAATTTCCCTACAACAAAATTGCACATTTTTAAACCATAATATTTAGATCAAGACACAATAATGAAAAGAATGAGTGTTTAAAAAAGAACTTACGTTGGTAGGATTAAATTCAACCGAGTATGTTCTGAATCTAAGTTTGAGTGAGTTGACAAAGATGTCTCTCTCGGAAGTGGAAGTGGCTTGAATGGGTGCTAATCACAATTTACATGGCTTAGCATGCATTGATCTTCATAGACTATATACATCAGAGACCTGATATTCAATCACAATTTACATGGGTGAATGCAAAATGGTTATTGGTTACTGCCATTCTTTCATAGCATGCAAAACAAAGAGAGACATTTTTGAGTTAGATTGATCTCATCAAATACATAATATATATTGGACCGTCATAATATTCCTAAGGACCTAAAAGACCTCCAAAAGGGCTTCTTAGACCCTCAGAAAGGACTCAGCGCCCTTGGAGAAAGCCCAAAGGCCCAAGGCGCATGTTTCTCAAATAGCCGCCTTACTAAACCTCTAGAACCTTCTAGAAACCGCCCAAAATACCTAAATATCCCTATTACTTGGAGACTAAGCAACCAAAACCCAAGCCCATAGAAGGCTATAAATACCACCCTTCAGAACACTCTCAGGTATCCAATATTCAGTATAAACCCTAAGAGACGATTCTTAACCTAGAATCCTTATTGTACTTTTTCTGCAAGTACAGTTGGCGCCGTCTGTGGGAAGAGGTAAAACTAACCTCGACCACGTTTCTGAATCAGAATCTGTGATTTGGAAACCCTCGACCACGCCTCCTTTCAACTTTCATGTTTACCATCATGACACCAACCCTGCTTCATGGCCTTCCTGCTCCGTCGACGCCGCCGAGATAGATAGGAAAGCCAGCCCTTGTCGTAAGTCGCCTAAATATCAATAATACCGTGTCAGGTTGTTACTTTCTAACTTTGTTACTCTCCGTTCATCCTTTTGTTGCAATTCTTAAATTAACGTAAGATTATTATGATTGGCTCCTGACCTATATTATTTGAGTCACGTCGGAATTTAGTTTTCTGCTATTACTATACTTTATGTCCGTCGTTTGTGCGACATGTATATAATTTGGCTAGCTTCGATATACGTGTTTTCGGTTTTATCATATGTTCGATTTTTGATTTATCTGATTGGAATTCAGTTTTGGTAGACTAAAGCAAGCCGACATAATATTGTCTTCTTTGATGCGATTCGGTTTGATATATATGAAGATTTGTGTCTTTAGTTATTTAATTCTTGTTAAAATCCATAACAGTAAGAACCGTGCTATTACTTGTTTCTAACTTCTATTTCCCAACATATGGATACTGCCGTATTCATATTAGACTTTCTTATCCCTCTATTGGAGTAAAATTCTTAATTGACAAACATAGTGTTCTCTGGCATTTATTTGACTTTATTATGTGCAAATATCGCTATCATATAAATATAAGATAAAAGATGTATATATACAGATGCTTTCGTAAATTATTCATCGCATGCTTGGGTTTTTAACTGCACATGTGTCATTAAGTTTTAACTTACACTACTAGTTTTTAACTCACTCAACTAAAGCGAGATTATTGTTTACGTGATACGTAATGCCCAATATTTAATCTACTACTAGTTTTCATATCTGCATTGGTTTTTCGGTGGATATATATATGCACTGTGCTGCAATTGGCTTATAGTTTTTTTGGCAATAGTCTAGTATGATAATTGATATTTTGGAGACAATAGGTTGGACATTCATCCCTGATTTCATTAATACTACAGCAAGGTTGTTGTACTTCCTAAGTAATTTTCAGGGCCTCAAGATTCAACAAACAAACTCAATTTCTCACCTACATCAACCCGGTTATAAGTGAAATTTCCAGGCGGTACGATAACACAACATGGCGATTTCTACAAAATCAGCTCCCTTGAAGCCATCTCGTATCAGGTACTATTGTTCCATTAATTTTGTTGAGCACTACTTTTTGACAAGGTACTTCCTCTCTTTTTTCTATCTTCATCGGTGATTTGGGCCAAGATAGCACTTATTCAATTAGTTTCAAATTTTCAATTACTAATTTTGGAGGCACGGTTCTACTTCTGCTATATATATGATAAAGAAATACTTCTGCTAAAAGGAGTGTAAAAGCTAAAGGAAGAGACTTTTAGTTGAAGTATATTGTATATTGGATAGTTAGTTTCTATTGAATATGATTGCATATGATTAAGGACTCGTTTATTTATGATATTGATTACTTTGGAAGTTTGAAAGAATTGTTATATTTCAGATAAATCAAGGTTGGGATACTAACAAGCCCGCCAAGGGCTAGATGAATAAAAGGAGAGAACTCGCCAATCAACACGTCATAATTAAACGAGCATGGAAGCAATAGTCCCGCCATAGAAAACATAAAGATGAAACGCGGAGTTATATCCTAAAAATAACTTTTTCGACTTTTGAGATTTGTTTTGCAGGTTTTTAATGAGAAGATTATCGAGAGACCGCCCAAACTGGGTCAACCTTTTTAAGGCTCTGACTCGGCGGCCCGATAAAGGAGAAGTATCGACAGACCGCCCAAACTGGGTCAACCTTTTTAAGGCTCTGACTCGGCGGCCCAAAATTGAAAAATCGACAGTCCGCCCAACATTGAGTCAACCTTTTTAAGGCTCTGACTCGGCGGCCCGATAAATTGAAAAATCGACAGTCCGCCCAATAATGGGTCAACCTTTCTAAGGCTCTGACTCGGCGGCCCGATAAATTGAAAAATCGACAGTCCGCCCAACAATGGGTCAACCTTTCTAAGGCTCTGACTCGGCGGCCCGATAAATTGAAAAATCGACAGTCCGCCCAACAATGGGTCAACCTTCCTAAGGCTCTGACTCGGCGGCCCGATAAATTGAAAAATCGACAGTCCGCCCAACAATGGGTCAACCTTTTTACGGCTCTGACTCGGCGGCCCGATGAAGGAGAAGTAAGAAGAAGATTCACAAGTAATCAAAGAATTCTATTCTCGTGTGCAAAAATCATTCACGTAAAGTATAAATGGTGAAGGCCATCTTTGCAATTTGAACATCTGGTTATAAGCGAAAGTTCTTATTATGAACAAAGTTGATTATGAAATTTAAACTTCATCAACTGTGTTAAGTTAAGGCCGCCCTAAGAGGACGCCCTAATTCGGTTGACATTTTAACTCATCATCCCAGTCAAAATCGTAGTCTTAAAAGACAAACAACGATATGAAGAAATTTACAAAATCATCAAAAATACTCACCATCTCGCTCGAAACATGAGAACGCCAATGAGATCACTTTAGAACTGAAGCACCACGCCTTGTACCAAGACTTGTGCTTGGGGGCTGTGGACCGTCATAATATTCCGAAGAGCTTAGAGACCCTCGGAAGGATCTTAAACGCCTTCTTAAGGACCTAAAAAGGTCCTTCAAAAAGTCTGTGGGTTCCAGACGCGTTCTCAAAAGACGTCGCCTTTCTGGACCCAAAAAAAAAAAAAAAAAAGTTTGCCTAAATCTATTCTCCAGCTCTAAAGCACCACGCCTTGTACCAAGACTTGTGCTTGGGGGCTGTGGACCGTCATAATATTCCTAAGGACCTAAAAGACCTCCAAGGGCTTCTTAGACCCTCAGAAAGGACTCAGCGCCCTTGGAGAAAGCCCAAAGGCCCAAGGCGCATGTTTCTCAAATAGCCGCCTTACTAAACCTCTAGAACCTTCTAGAAACCGCCCAAAATACCTAAATATCCCTATTACTTGGAGACTAAGCAACCAAAACCCAAGCCCATAGAAGGCTATAAATACCACCCTTCAGAACACTCTCAAGTATCCAATATTCAGTATAAACCCTAAGAGACGATTCTTAACCCTAGAATCCTTATTGTACTTTTTCTGCAAGTACATATATGAAACCAGAATTTTTAAACCGTACAAACCTCTTAAAGCGCTAATCGACAGAGCCTTGTTGACACCAAAATTATCAATTTGCTGAAACGCAGTTGCTGGTTGTGAAAGGAAATTCACAAATTCAACCGATATATACGATGGTATGAATATAATCTGATGCAAATGAATTTCGATGTTAATAAGAAGGATATTTATAGGAGGTTCTCATCTAATGATATGAATCGAATAGGTTGGTGGTTTATGTTAAAGTTGGTGGTTAACAACCTATTTGAGAGTGTCATACAAAGTCAGGAACTAATTTGGTGGTTTATGTTAAAGTTGGTGGTTTACCATAAATAAACTCCACACATCTTTGCAAATTTAGTGAGAGAAAAAAAAAACTGAGAGAAATTAGACAGTGAATTCAATAATATAATATCTCAACCAAATCCTTACATTTGAAACTTCATATTTGAAACAATCTCTTAGATAGAAAGATGTGTGCAGGCATAAGACAGTAATCAATAACCACATGAAAGCATTATTCAGAGCACGTAATAAATCAAATATAGGTTCTAAAAGTGGCTTAATATAAATAATATAAAAGGAGAGTTCCAAATAATTGTTTGATACTAATTTTCGTTCAAATCGCTAGTGGTTGGCAATACAGTTACAAAAGCAAAGTAGCACTAAGCACCATCAATCTCAAAATCATCTTAGAGGTGGAGAGTGATTGGACTCAGAACACAATTCAATTCATAGAAAGGGAAAAGCTATTACCTTGAGAGAAACTTTGCAAAATTAGCAAATCTGAACAGCGACGGCTTCTTTCTCTTTATATGGAGTGGCAGGTTTTAGGTGGAAAAATTGTGTTGTTCTTTTTGTTTGCCTGGCTGATACGATGCTGCAGACGACAACGGCGAAGGTGATGTCGGAATCGAGAGCATTGGTGAAGGGTGACGATAGGAGAGAGCTGCGGCGACGGAGAGAGCGGCAACGGCAGAGGATTTTGTTTGAATGTCTGAGAGTGAGGTGGAAGATGAACAACTCAAAGGGGAAAGAGATTTTTTTGAGTAAAAGCAATCTGAATTTCAACACATAAAGAAGGAATAATGGGAGAGGAGAGAAGAGAACTTAAAAATGAAGGAGAAAGAGGTGGACATGATAAGTGTGGAGTCAATTTGGGAATTGGATGATAATTAATGAGTCAAAACTTGGATAAGTGCATAGGAAATATACATTAAATTTGAAAGTTTGACTCAGATTAGATCAAAGGATGAGATGCATGCTTAGCCAAATGATGAGATCCAACGGCCTCCCTTGTTTTGGAGCCAAAACCATTTAGGTTTAGGGTTTTCAAAGTCATTAGCAATGTTAACAAAGATTAGATATAAGTATGATATAATTTAATATTTTTCCAAATATAAAGGATCTCCAAGTAGCAAAGGATTCTAGTATGAAATCAAGACCTTGTCTGGCAGCAAGGAAGTATTACATTTATTCAATGTATTGCCTCTTTTGGGAAAACTGAGAAAGGTTGGGTTCGGTTTACAATATAGATTCGCAGAGTAAGATGAACTTGCACTTGCACTTTTTCTGCCAATTACTAAGTTGATATAAAGCTTTAAAATATTTAAGGGGTTCCATTCAAATGTATGCGAGGTATGTTACCTGTTCAGCGCGACAAGATGAAGATAGCGAGGAGGAGCAGAGGCTGGCAAAGCGGCAGAGGCAGGTGCAACAGAGGAGGAGGCAGGCATGGAGAATTGCGAACGATAGCTGGTGTTCATCGTGCCCTTTTCAGATTCTTCAACCTACTTAGTAAACGCCAATCACAAACTCTTATTAGATGTATAAATCAACCTTGACAAAGATAAATTTTATTTATAAGATATATTAATTCACTAAACACACAAGACACGATATAACCAATACAAAGATACAAATAATGAGCCATTATTAAATATTTCAAATCATATGTAAGAGAGGTACACATTGTTCTTTATATGATCAAATTAAGCTACTATTCTGTCTTTTTCCAATATGTCACTGATTAATGGCCTAGCTTTATGATCATATACTCATTGTAGTGTTTAGAATGTTTATATTTATATACTTAAACTTCTGATCTTTTGTGCTTAAATTGTGCCAGCATCAAATATCCCTGATGGATGGGATTGGATATTGGACCTGATTCCATTAGAACCACGAATGAAGGATTCGACAAGTGTCGCACCATCATTTGGGATCAAATCAAGAACTTGATTGAATTTGAATAATCCTAAGCTTTAAGTTTCTAGCGAAGTTAATATAAAAAAGTTAAATTAATTAGGAAACATTCCACCACACCATATAACCATTTTTCTTTAACTTGATATTCTCAATGAGAGTTAGAATTATACGAGATGGAGTATGTGTTGCAAAAGATAACTTATATAAAATACCAAGTGATCCTTCTGGTACTCTACTAAGGAAAATGTGTATACATAGTTTCCTTTCACTATGAGTTTTCTTCCATCATGATCGCTGCAGTGTCTCCCTCTTTATACACAAACACAGACGTTGGACACGACACGGGGACACCGACACACTGACACAGATAATAATTTAAGAAAATAATATAACTCAGTGATCATAAGTGTCGTGTCGGTGTCTGACACCGAGACACCTAATCCAAGAAGTTTTTGTATTCATGTACTATCACCATCACTATTCTCATTAGGTCTCCTACATATATGTACTGATAATTCATAAATTTATTCCTTCTATGTCGTTATCTCGGTTGACCGTGATCAGAACTTTGATGAATAAATGTGTCATATATATGCACAATACGGTCTGTGTCTGTCCATTTCCCTAAGCTATGCTTCCACTAAAAGATTTTTTTTTTTTTTTTTTAAACAATAATACTAACTTCTTTTCTTCAGGAAAGTTGACTCAAACTTATAGCATTTCATTCATAAGAATATTGTTAACACAAGCAGGACTGGACTGTCAATCAATATTTTTTAAACTAGCTAAAGATGTGGCTACTCTTACTAAAGCATGCGCAACCTCATTTGTTTGCCTTCTAACAAACTCTATAAAGAGAACTATGAAGGTGTTTATATTAACGAATGATTTGATCAAACTCAGACATAAATGTAATTCACGAACCCGTTCCAGAGCCGATAAAAGACCGAGAGCTTTGCCAATATCCACATCACAAATTGGAGTAAAACTTTTGGTTTTAGGAAGCATGAATTGACCTTGATCATCCCGGATACAAATCCCAATAATAATCTTATTCAAATTGATTGAAAAAGAGGCAACCGGTTTTTTCAACTTCAATTTTGTCCCTGCATCAGAAAACATGGCAGTAGCATCAGCTGGGACTGCATCGGCTGCAAGAAACTATCCCATCTGTGACAGCAAATGCAGACCGTGCTGCAGAGTGACAGCAGCAGCTCTGCTGCAGCGTGCAAGGTCCCAATCATCGAATCAAACCTTTGCTTGATCAATTGCTTGATAACTCTATCCAAAATCAAACAACAAAACAGTCCAATTTTCATCAAAGGTATCACACATAACACAGTTTTCCGAGCATGTCGAAAAAAAGATTTGCCACAGCGCTACTATTGCTAATTAAAACAAACTAAAGGAGTATGCAATCTGAACAATGTGACAAAAGGAGTATGCAATCTTCATCAAAGGTATCAAACATAACACATTTACATGGACTGTTTATTGCAAGATCACGCAACCGAGATCTGGTAGGCAAACATTTACGACATATCTGCCAAATCAGATTTTTGACTTTAGCTGGTGCCCATAACTTTCAAATGAGATTCCATCGACCATGAACTATATGATGAGTTGGATCAATTAATTCATCAATACAGTGTCGGTGAGCACGTCTAATTGTATGTTCTCCAGTCACCAAATACTCATCATATCCGTGACAACTGAAAACAGCAATTCCTTTATTTTTATTTTTTTAATACCATCGGTGTATGTTGTATATATTTACATAGGTTTTTAGTTTTACAGAATGGAAATGCAAGTTGTTGGTTGTTTAGTTACATCAGTGTATGATGTAATTCCTTTTAATCTGATGGAGAGTTCTGATAAAATCTTAGCGCTCATAGAATAACTAAAACTGTCTCCTATTTATCCATTGAACATGTCAATTTTGGTTTTCAATATAAAACTTCAAATCATGCAATTACATCATTGAGTTTGTACTATCTAAAAACAAGTTGTACACTTTAAATCTTAAACTTGACTAATAGTACAATATCGAGCTACATTGGCTGAAATCTGTAATCGCATGTATATCGTGTGTTCTGTGTTTTCTTTTCTTTCGTGTCTTTTTATCGTTGAACCAGATTTATGTTCTAACACTAATTAAATTCTCTACTAGTTAAGATTAAGCAAAAAAGGTCATAAAACCATTGTAGAATACTTAAGAATTAAGAAACAACGGGAAAGAAACGGACGGAGAGTGAGAGAGATTACGATAAGGATTTCCAATAAGGATCTTGATGGTTTCTTTTAACAAATATTTTATGCCTTCTCACTCAACATAATATTTCTTATTTTTAATGAATTGTTTGATTTTCAAAGAGTGTACAAGATGTTTGGAGTAAGAGATTACTTAGAAAAACGTAATCTAGTACCGATTGTCGTTCGATGGAATCTTTGAGTACTTGGTTTACATTTTGGATCTTGTCAGTATTTGCATGATAACTCTAAAATTCCATAACAATGATTCAGTTAATAAATAATGATGAAAGCACAAAATAAGATGTACTGAAGTTCAAACTGATATACTCAAAAACTCCCATAATAAGCTGTCTCAACACAAAATAGAGAACATATGCATAATATAATTAAAATAGAAACCAACACAATCAAAATGTGTCATAGAAAGATTTATCTTACACTAAAGAGAACTTAAGCCTTAACTTGATAATAAAATGATAAATCATAGCAGCTATGCTCTTAAATCTTGAGAGCGAAAACGTTAAGCTTAGGCAACAAATACCTAATTCTTTATTCCTCTCTGATTGGAATAATATTTTTCTTGTAAATTACTGTTTGAGAAGAACATAATCTTTCAGTTTTAACACCAATGTTCTCAATTACTCAAGTAGTTAAATCAAGACAAGCAAGTTCACCATCATATTTTCTCAAAACTATATCAACCTTCTTCCCTGCTCCAATAGGATGGTCGATGCCGGACATAGGTCCAACATCGAAAAGCTTAGTCCATGATTCATTGACACCGGGTTCTCCCAAAACTGATATTGATATGCGGAAAGAAGAAGTGTTCTTTTCATAAGTTATGATCATAGCAACAAAACCATTTAACGTTGTCAAGTGTTTATCAAACCATTTTAAACCGTGCGAATCAAAGGGAAAGAGAGTGGTAACAGGAACCTCATTGGCCAGGTCAAAAGACACCACAAATGTTTCAATTGGTTGACGATATATTTTTCCCCACCAATGGCAAACCCCATTTAAGTACACCATAGAACCTTCCGAAGTCAAATAACGTTGTCGCATATCAACGTAAAGTTTCTTCCAATGGTTACTTCGTAGACTATATATGTCCCAATGGGTGGCGGGTGGTGCCACTTGATCCCAATCATCTTCAATATAAACAACATGCTGAAGGACCTTATAATCATCTCTAACACGATCATAACCAAATCCATGAATAGTAAAATAAGATTCATGTTTATACATCGGAGCCTTCTTTTCGGGAATAATTTTTAATTCCTCGGTAGCGGGATTCCACAACACAGTAGTTGACGTATCGTGAGCATCATAGATGCAAAGAGTACCATTAATACTTGAACCTAAAATACACGGATAACAGCCACGTTTTTGGTCAAAAGGATGTGGCCACTTCATTTGAACTTTGTTCTCAAATCTCTCACCAGAAAGAAAATACAACTTCCATTCATAGTTTAGAAGGAGACTTGCTTCGTCATACAATGAATGATATTTGAAAACAATATTTTTGTAAAACATGTTCATAAAATAAGGGTTTTCAAATAAAAGAGTCCAAGACTTGCCTAAACAAGTAAACCGATTCAAAGATTTTAAAGGTAGTTTTGAAAAAATAGAAAAGACGATATCTTCAGGAACATGGTTACTAACCTTTTGGTTTGTTGGAGCCATAGGTTTCTCAATATGAGGCAGATTACTTTGGAAAAATCAGATGCAAGATTGATGCGGTAAAAGAGTCTTATTTATTAATTTTGTTAGATAATTTTTTTCCAGTTCATTTGCTTTATTAGATTATTTAACCTAACAAATTTCATCTAAGCATTGCACCAATTTCATTCCTATCCTCTTTTTTTTTTTTTTTTAAGGAAATATTTTCATTTGATGCTGCATATTTGTTCTAGAAACCATGAGCATATCTTTATCCTTATTTATTAATTTTGTTAGGTCTAGAGTAATTTAACCTAATTTTCTACACTTATTTAATATGTTTACAAACAGAATATCCTAATTTCCATGTAAATTTTGTTATATATAAAGCTTTAAACGTGTTTCTCTCAACAACAAAAAAAACCCTAACCCGTGTAAACAATCCGCACACAACACAAAAATCATATATTTTGATATTTAGAGTTTTGCAAATCGAAAGACGTGACCTTACAACTTATTTTTTCCACCGTTACCAATTATGTATTGCATTTTATTATTCGTATGTCAATCCCTTTACAATAAACTCGAGCAGAGCACGGGTCAAAAATCTAGTTGCGTTTTAATATACTTATTTCCTAGAAAAATGTTAACCTAATCTTTTCTACTTGTCAAAAAAAAACCTAATCTTTTCTATAAGCAACAAAAATATTCTGAATTCTGTCAATAGACAATTTTACTGAATTGAAATAATATTCACAAAATCAAGGAAATATTAACAATTTTATTTATTTAATTTTTTTTTAAACGAACAATTTTTTTTATTTTTAACCAGCGTCTAATGTGTATATGTGTATAAATTATGAACAATATTTTTTGTGAAATTTTGAATAAAATTATTTTAATTTTCATTCAAATCACAGGAATAGATGATAAATAGTTTTCCTTCAAAAAAAAAAAGATAATAAATATTTTACACTTTCATATTATAATAAAGTATATTTCTCACTTGATAAAACAATGCATTATTATATGCAGGGTCGGGGTTCGAACCCCGGACATCCCACTTATTCACCTTATAAGGTGAATTCTAGTCACTAGACTACCTGACAAAAAAAAATTATACTTATCTTTTTCGATCATATCAACAATATCACAAATACAATATCTTTCAAAAAAAAGATAACAAATATAATGTATTTTTATCTTTTTGAATGACATCAACAAAATGACATTTAAATATTCAAATTTATTTAAGGGTATAATTGAAAAGAGAAAAAAACTAATCCAAAACATCATTTTTTTTTTCCGGTCAGGTAGCCTAGTGGCTATAATTCACCTTATAAGATGAATAAGTGGGGTGTCCGAAGTTCGAACCCCGGCCCCTACATAACTGAGCCATGATCACGGGACACATCATATTTTTTTATTTACAGTGGAGATACAATATTTGTTTTTGAGAGAATATTTATATTATTTTTTGACAAAAAGATCGATAAGTTCATCGGTTCCTTAGATATCAAAATGAAAAACCGAGAACCGAACCAAACATGGTCGGTATAGATTGGTTCAGTTCGTTTTTTATCCAAACCAGACAATGTCAGATACATTTTTCGGTTTGTTTTGGTTTGGACTTTTGGCTTCGTCGGTTTTGTCTGAACCACTTACATCCGTAATTGCATCAGAATTTAATGGACGATAGGTATTCAAATGCAATTTTGAATGCGTAATTTACATTTTCCGAATCTAGAGTTCGAGCTGGTTTTTGCTTGAGAGATGATGACGTTGGACATTTTGTTAAACCAATGGGGAATATTGTGAATACCAATTCTTAAAAAAAATGAAGGTTAATAAAAGCGAGACGATATTATGAAAATTCTGTAGGCTAGTATACCATTATATTAAATTTTTAAGTTGTCTTGTTGCGACTTAAAATGTTTTTGTTTTAATTTCAAACTATTTGTCTTTTTTTTTTTTTTTGGTACAATCTGTTTGTCTTTTATGTAACATTTATACTAAATTTGTCTATAATATTTAGCATAAGTGTTAAACGCAATATTGAATGCATTAAAATTACGTTACAAACTTCGTCTAGATGAAAAACAACAAATACAAGTCTTATGCAGTATTATAAAAACATATTAGTCGGTGAACATGAGGTGCATAACCATGTATGTGCATTACAAGTACTGGCTTCAAGTACGAATACACAATACATGTCTAAATACATAACATATCCACCAGTACATATTAATAATATATAAAACGTCCACAACATGATTCAAATAGCTTTCGTCTGCTTGCCCTTTCTGACAAGTCACCTGTATATCTGAAAAATAATAAAAGAATTGGGATGAGACATAATTATTGGTTTAGTAATTCAGTTTAGTTAGTTTTAGTTCTATATAATTTGATTAGTAGTTTGTTTAGAAACTTGCACTTGAAGTAACTAACTCAAGTTACTTGCATGTGAAGTGATAAGTTTGTTAGGAATTTGTTTCAGGTTTTGTTACATCACTTGATGTATATATACGTCATTACTCTTGTAATAAGAATTCCAATTCATTCAATAAATTTTACAAGTCTTTTACTCATCTCTCTTTCTCTTAAAACCATAGAAACCCTAGAATCTCAATTCCATCTTCTTCAATTGAACACAGTTTTAAGTGTTGGTTTCATTCAATTTTCATACATTGTTTCATCAAATTGGTATAGCAGAGCCTGGTTCGTTCATGGGAGCGTCTATCTACACTATTGGTTTGAGTTGAGTTGATATCTGAAGATGGAAGGAACAATGTGAATCATTGGGAAAAGTGGTGGCTAGCGAAGGGATTGTAATTTGAAACCATATCTTATTTAATATGAAAGTGGCGAGTTGGGGTTAACCTATCTTCTTCCAACTTGTGGACCTTTAGACTCGCACACATTTTCTGACATTACAATGGAGCTTTAACCAATGGGGTAAGGTATAGCTTGTGACATTTATGTGAGTAAAATTGTAATATGAGGATTTACTAGGCTATAACCAAAATAAAATTCCTTTTCTTTTTATGCTTAAATAAATTTTCTAAAAGTTTGCTATTAAATAACTAAAGTGTGCCTGTTTAAATACGAGTAGAACATAATCAAATCTACTTGTTTAGCTGTTTGAATAGGTAGAACATAATTTATGCGACAAGTTAATTTCTCATAGCAGCAAGATAGAAAAACTATGTAATTACCTCGTAACTCCTCAATCTTCTCAAGTACAAAGACAGCAAATTGAACGATGTTACGCCTTAAAGCATGCCTTAAAACCTCAAAAACAGAATGATCAGACGGTTTAAGTTTTCGTGTCTAATACCTCAACAAATTGCATCAACAAGTCATTAGATAATGTTGCTATCATTTTGACAAAGCAAGTTGTAGAGGTCACCGGATTAATCAAGGAAATTACGGTCGGGGAAGAGATAAAAATAATCTTCAAGTACATCATCATTGTATCTTGAATGAAGCTGCCAAGAGGTGGAGATTTAGCAGAAATTATAAGTAGACGAACAAATAAAATTAACTTAATATAATGTGAAACGAGAGAAGAAGAGGAAAGTGGAATCAGATCCAATGAATAAGTGATATTTGAAGTAATGTGGAAGAAACAAACAAAGTGAATCTTTGGAAACGGGTTAGTGCAAGGCCTATTATCTATCTTGGTTTTGAAGTGGTAGCTGATGAGAGTAAGATGCAGCCGAAGAGAGGATTCATGTAACACGTTATCATCAAGCCCTCTAATTTTTTTTTCTTTTTTTAAGATGATATTATCACAGATGGTAGACATTTTTAACCTATCCAACTAAACTAGCAAAGAATTTTAAAAACATTATCGGCTAAACACTCTCTATAACATTCATTTTTTATTGGAGGAAATATGTCTCATCACTTTATCTGAATTTCATTTCAAAAATGTAGACCTACATTGATTTTAAATTAACCAAAGAGTGAGTGTTTAAAAGAGAATATTGCTAGCACTACTCCTTCCACTAACATGTTGAGATTTGTGTGCATGTCGATTTAGGTACCATCACAGAAAATTCCTTTTGGACCGAACACGAGCAAAGAGTCAACTAGAGGTGATAAGTCTTTTTTCTTTTTTTCTTTTTTTACTAAGAGGTGGCAAGTCTTGTATGTTTGGAGAACTTTCTGATCCGGTTGGACCTAAGAAGATGGTGGGTCTAGGCATGGCAATGCCCTACTCCCATGTACTTTACCGTTACCCTATCCATACTCAGCAGGGATGAGAAATCGAATCTCATCCCCGTCCCTGACGGGTTCGGGTATCCCTATCTCATCCCCAACCCCACAGTGGATAATTTTTTAAATAAAATTTAAAGTATTTTTTTGCCCCGAGTGCAATGTTGTAATGCATTATACAGTAAAGAGATGATGGTGATCGATAGCTATAATGATGAAGAAGAAAAAGGTTGAGAGTGTGAGATATGGAAGAAGAAAAGAGAGAACTATTGATTTTCCACATTCAGGACGAGTTTGGGTATGGGTTCGGGGTGGATACATATATCCCTGTTTCTCGTCCCATACCTGTGTTTTGAAATCGGGGAAAACCCAAATCCATACCCAAACCCAATCAAAGTGGGGAAAACCCGCCAAATTGGGTTAGGTTTTGGTAGGCACCCGCGGGTATGGGTTTTGTTGTCATGTCTAGGTGGGTCGGATGAGATCCATTGTGTGGAGGGATCAAGCTTTGATGTATCCACCGCGAGTTTGATTTTGTTGGGTCGTCCGTTGATAGCCCTTCCCCACCAGAGTGAGTAACGGGTCGGCTGAGATCCGTTGTATGGAGGGATCAAGCTTTGATGTATCCGCCGCGAGTTAAGGTTTTTTGGGTAATCTGTTGATAGTCCTTCTCCGCCATATGGGGTGGTGTGCCTGCATACACTCTGAAGCCCAAGTCAGAGGGGGGATGCAGTTATAAGCTTTGATCTTATATTTCTAATTATCCAATTTTCTAATGTACCAATTTCTGATGATCGGAAAACAAAAAGTCACAGTTCTTGTATAGTTAATTAAACAACTCACTTTTACTTTTTAGAAGAAAACTAGCATTTAACTAATACATCATGTTGCTTTTTTTTTTTCAAATACAAAGACTATAACATCAACAACAAAAACAACCCTTTTGTTGATGATTTCATTGACCCTCTTTGCAAGTTGAACCTAAAAGAAACCTGAGTTTGTCAAAATCAAGCCAGTTCTAAATCCCAACGCAGAAAATAGAAGATTCAACAATGTTTCTGCAACACAACTGAGAAAACTAGAAGCTCCTTCGACAAATGGTAGACAGACTCCTTACTAGAAGCTCCTTCGACACCTGGTAGACAGACCCCTTTACAGCTTCAGTTCTTCTGTTGTTTTAAGAAACTTTCCCATAAAGAGTTTTCTTTCGAAATGGGATTGATGCTAAAAAATAGCTCATAAGCACTTCTTGTCATGACTCACCTGCTCATCACAACAACACTTTGAAATTTGTCTCTGCAGAATCCTCAAAACATTGGAACCAGACAATGAGATAACAGCTTTAAGCAGAATATGGAAGATTTTTCAGAGAAATCTACTAGACCATTAGAGAGATACCTCAAGAACCAGACAATGGGATTGGTTTATTCAGAATCCTCAAACATTGGAATAAAACAAATGTTGTAATAGCAAAATATGGAAGATTTTTCAGAGAAATCAAGGGTCGTCAAGGAAAAAGTGCTGTCAAAAGTTGTGTAAAACAAAACCAGCTGCTACTGCATGCTGCTTTCTGATTATTTGAGGTGCGACTGAGTTAGAGAAAAGAGAGTGAGTAAACATAGGTTTCTAGTTCTACGGCTTTATATAGTGGCAGTATATCATTCCAATGAAGAATTATGCTCCAACACATTGCAATGAAGTTCCTATAATTTCCAAACAAAAATTTGCTAGACTTGCCAAACCATCTAAAAAAATCCCTCATAGAGTAGGAACAAACAGTACTATAACCTAGAAAGGTTATGTAATATGTTAATTAAAGATGTAGGAAACACTAAAGCATAAGATATGCCAAGCAAGAAAATTCCAAAATACAAAAGCAAAATTTGACCCACCACACCCATACAAGAAAATTTATTTCAATGATAGAAACAAGGAGATAGCAGCAACTTGTAAGAATTAAGATTAGAACTTGTTCAACAATCAAAAAATTTAATCCACATTCCAAATTAGAAGTTAGAACAGTAGCAAGGATTTTGGTCCATGTGTAAAAAAATGCATGCAGGGAATATAAGCAATCCAATTAATGTTTCATTTTTATGTGACAGTCCATCATTTGGACAACCAAGACAAATCATTAAAGGTGCTGAAAAGAATGTACACATAGAATTTACTACTAATATTTTTCCAAGCATAAAGGATCTCCAAGTATGAAGGAATTCTTGTATGAAATCAAGACCTTGTCCAGCAGCAAGGAAATATTACAGTTTTTACATTTCTTCAATGCATTGCCTCTTCTGGGAAAACTGAGAAAGTTTGGGTTTTGTTTACAATATAGATTCACGGAGTAAGATGAACATGCACTCTTTCTGCTAATGACTAAGTTGATATAAAGTAATACTTCGACACCATATTTTAAACTCAACAAAGGGGTTCCATTCAAATGTATACGAGGTATGTTACCTGTTCAGCGCGATGAGATAAAGATACAGAGGAGGAGCGGAAGCCGGCAAAGCAGCAGAAGCAGGCACAGCAGAAGTGGAGGCAGGCGCGGAGAATTGCGAACGATAACTGGTGTTCTTCATGCCCTTTTCAGATTCTTCGACCGACTTAGTAACCACCAATCACAAACTCTTCTTATTAGGATATGTAAATGAACCTCGACAATGATAAATTTAAGATACACAAGACACGATATAACCAATACAAAGAGACAAATAACAAGCCATTGTTAGATATTTAAAATCATACTCCCTCCGTCCCATAATAACTGAGTCATTTGCAAAAAAATATTGTCCCAGAAAAATTGACCCATTTCACTTTTCAATACAATATTAATTACTTTTTTCCAATTATAACACTAATTAATACTACTTTCACCACTCCCAATTCAATATATTCTACTTTGCATTTATGATAAAAAAGAATGCACCAATAGTTGATAAGGACACTCAAAACCATTTTTCTCTCTCTTTCACTTATACACTTTTTCTTAATAAGTGTGAAATGAGTCAAGGGCTCAGTTAAAATGGGACGGAGGGAGTATGTAATAGAGGTAAACATTTTTCTTTATACCATCTAATTAAGGTCCTCATCCTCACAACCTTATATACACAATGATCCTTCAGCAACCTTGCCTAGGACACCCGTAGAACTTTTATTCTTCTTAATCTTCCTTAAACTACTTCATTTCCTAAATGAAACATGTCACAAAACCAAAAGTTTGCTACAGCTTGCTGCCAAAGTAGATCCATTGATATAATTAATTATCGTCCAACAAGATTGTTACAACTATTTTGAATTTCTACAATCACATACTAGATTGTGAATTTAATCAAAAGACATGAATAAAACCCTTTGCCAATAGGATTTGAGGACCCTAAATTGTTCCAATTTCAAACGTGGGAGGGATATATGTACTAAATGTCAAGCTATGGCCAATGTGGCTCAAAAACAGTTAGATAAAAAAATATTTGAACACAAGGAGATTAAAACAGGAAAAGGATAAAATATGGTGCGATGCAAGGTCTAGCCTTTTTCAAAGTATCAATGGTCGTTCTTAACTAGAAAAGCAGAAAAAATGGTGCAGTGCTTACAGTTACAGCCTCGACGTTACAAATTAATCGGACAAAATTGAATTATATGAATATTAAATCTATGATCAGGTATCAAAGTATCAAACCTTGTGGGAGAGATTACACAAGCTCCAGTCTTACCAGAACCAGTTTGGGAAACTAATCACTACACATATAGATCAAGCCGACTAAAGGTAAGGATGTATCTTATAGTATCTATAAGAACTTGACTTGAAATGGAACAGTTGCAGTAACTCTTATGATCATGAGAAAATGAAAATTGTGCATTTCAACCAAAGCTACCATATCATCGTCACATAGCTCCGAACACATCAAAAGTAAAATAGATAACAGCTAACAAGTATAGTTGCAAAGTAACCACATTAAACCAAGCATACTTTCAAGCAACCTAAATTGAAATTAAAGCATCATCTGAAACTCTGTAAAACTTTTCAAAAGACCTTATAGAAGCGGTCATTTTATTACTCAAAGAACATGATCAAACCTTTGTTTAAGTCATCAAATTGAGATGATTACAACATGAACCAAATCTATCTATCTGCTCTAAGAAAAGTATTATGCTAATTAAAATCGTGGAGTTTTACTCTTATGCTTAAGCTTTAGGGTTTGAGGTCTGAACATCAGATAGACCAGTCAAAACATCCTTAACAAACTTAATCAAAGAACAGAGACCCCCTAAGAAATTATGATCAATAGCACCTTTAGCATCAACCACATGAGCAAAATCAACAAGCTTAACAACAGCACTTGCACTCTTCTTCTCATCCTCCTTTTCATCTTTCTCATAAACCACAAGAACAGAACATGAATAAAAATGAAAAATAGTTTGAACTTCAAACCATTTCTTAAGCTCCAATAATTCCTCCAAAATAGGAACAAACACCCTAGACCCAAAAACACAATCAGGTTCATCAACATTACCGTCTGAAGAAACAAATTTCCTCAAAACCAACATCACATCATCAACAGATAGATCCATAAGAAACTTTTTATGAGGCTGCCATAATTGATTAGTGGGACCCACTGACCTCAAACCGGAGATTCTAAACCCTAATTTGATACTAGAAGATTCTCGATCTTTCTGGAGGCATTTCCGGATGTAATCTTCAGAGGACTGTGGGTGCCATGTTCGTGAACCGATCTTGATGTCGACGACGGCAGGGTTGGTGTAATTGCTGACAATGTCTTCTAAGACGAGGTGGGGGTGTAGACCAGATCCGTCGGAGGCATCGACGGTTTGAGTGCCGTGAAAAGAAGGGAAGAATTTGAGAATGTTGGTGGGAATGCGTGGATCGGAATAGAGGGATGTGTAGAAAGCAAGTTCATTGGAACCTCGTTCATCGTCTTGAAGAGGTTTGTAGAACTTTCCAGAATCGTCTATTAGAGGACCTAGGATTCCGTTTTTTGCTTGGTGACCTGCAACTTGGTGCTCTGGGATTTTCAGCTTCACCATTTTGTTACTGAAGCTGTATCCATTGAACACAAATAACAACAAAAATTGTCAAAAATATCCTTACCACTATCATCAAGTTCTTAGTCTGCAGCATGCATGCATACGTAGAAATGAAAATCAATGAATAAACGATCACCCAAGTCCATAAACAATAACACTTTTTTCCAATTTAGTCCCTAAATTGTATAAATCCATCCAATAAGTAGTCCTTAAAGTGTAGAAGAATTTGTCAATTAGTCCCTGGCAACCTATAAAGCACCGACAAAGGCACAAACATTGGACCCGATACGGACACTGACACTCTGACACAGATAATAATTTGAGAAATGACATAATTCAGTGTAACTATAGGTGTCGGTATCATGTCTGTGTCGGAAACGGACGTGTGTCTGACACTGAGACACACATAATCAGGGGAGTGTCCGTGCTTTAAAGCTAACAACTTAAAAAAGAGACTAAATTGACAGATTTTATATAGCATTACCTATCATATTTAATACTAAATTGAATAAAGGGTGATAGTTTAGAAACTAAATTGATGGTTTAGTCAAAAACCAATAGTATCTTCGATATAATCGAAAGAATAAAAGGCTATCTAAGAAGCATATGCTTACATTTCAGTTTCATGCATAGTGTGACGCTCAAAACTTTAAAACATGACTCAATGAAATTCAAATCGGCAATGCACAAACCAGATACACATAACAACAAAATCCCCATCGGCAATGCACAGATTACTTACAATGTTCAGATTTCCCAATTTTGAAGAAATCCAAAAAAAATCCCAAAATAAAAAAAATAAGAGAGTTATTGATTTGTGTTTTTGAATTACCTTGATGTTCGGTGATTAGCAGATTGAGGCGAATCAGGAGGGGTTGGTTCATGGGTGGAGGAGGGTTGAAGACGAGACAGAAACAACGATGATGTGATTATGATCACAATATCACATGATTCTGTTGCAGGCAGGGGTTTTTGAAGTCCGCATGGTGTGTGTGTGTATCATATGATTCTGTTTCAAAAGGGGATTTTTGACAAACCACAAAATAATTATCCTCGTTCTCTTTGTCTCCGCGAGCTTAGTTCAGGTGAGAACAAATGCATAATATATGCAGCGTCTGAGGTTCGAACCTCTGAACATCCCACTTCTCCCTGTTAAATATGTGTGAGCTCCAACCACACTAAGCTACATCAAAAAAAAAATTATGTTTTAAAAAATTCTTTTTTCCAAAGAAAAATTAAATACAAAGTGCATTCAATTTGCTCTCTTTTTCATTTTCTCAATGAAAATTGTTTTTACATCTTCTTATAAAATTTATTTCAAAGATAACAAACTATGTTCCAAACTAGTACTTTATTTTAATATTCTTAATAATGTGATTTTTTTTTTTTTTATAATATGAGACGGTGGAGTATATTAGTTCAGATCAAATTTAGTTAGTCTGACCGTAAAGAATACTTACATTTTCCTTAAAGTTATATATTTTGTCAACTATACCCTTGAGTTAATTACTAATCCATTTTGTATAAATAAAGTGGTTACTTTTTATTATGTGTCACAAGGGATTTTGATGAGGCTGTCTAAAGTGATTTACTAATGAATTGAAATGCTTATTTATAGATAAATTTAATAATATACATAGATTAGGGTCGACGTAATAATCTTCAAAAACACGTGAGATTTAAAGTAAATTTTGATATATAAGGTCTATTTTATCTGCACAGCGAGGTCTTTTTGCTTATAAAATTTAATGAAAAATAATTTTTTATTGATAGGTCTAAAGTGAGGGCTTTAGTTGCCTTATCCTTGAGTCGGACTGTACAGACTCCCTAAAAAATATACGTTATTCTCAAAGTAAAATCAGTAGTAAACATATATTTTTTCAGAGATTTATTGATAGGAACAATATTAACAAACAAACTCATCTTTGCTAAGTGGAAAAAGTTAAATAAACAACATGTATTTTTACTACAAAATGTACGAAAAATTAGCCAGCCAAAAAATAAACACCTAAGCTTTAGCCAGTGTCAATGGAGAGTATGCCATCTGTGTGCTTCATATCTTTATAGCCTCAAGTTAAAAGTTAAAAGATGAAGCTTTATTGCTGTGAGGATAAATCATGAAATCATCTGTGTGCTTTCCCTCTGTGATAAGAATCAGAAATCAAATCATGAAAGCAAATTTGAGCTGCCTCAAGTTTAAAGAACACAAGAAACACATGTGTGATCCATATTCATACTGGTATAGCAAGAATAATGAGTGACTATCAAGTTGATTATATAAAAACTAAGTCTGTGACTTCAAAAGGATGTAGCATTTGATTTTATTTTTTTTAATTAATTTCTTCTTCAAGGATGAATTAAATAAAGGATGGGCTGCTAATGGGGGAAACCACACATATCAAACAAGAAGAGGCATGGTTATAAAAATTGTCCTAAAACCAATCATATAGCTGAAATCAAAATCCATTCATTACAATTTTAAGTATTCATTCATGTAAGATTCACTAATAGAGCAGTTAGTGCATGTTAAGGGTGAAGGGAAGATAAAATGTGTTCATTGTAACAAAGAGAAGATAAAAACTAGCTAAGGTGATATGCATTTTCGGAAATAATGAAAATAGGTCTTTTAACGGTCTCTTTTTTGTTTAATGACAAGTAACATCAACACAACCAAGCCCGTCTAGCTCAGTTGGTAGAGCGCAAGGCTCTTAACCTTGTGGTCGTGGGTTCGAGCCCCACGGTGGGCGATTGTTTGTTTTTTTGGGCTTAAGCCCCATGTAATCACAAAGATAACCAACTAAAACTAACACAAATTTAAGAAATATAAATAAAAAATAATTTTACTACTTGTAAAACTAACATTGCTCTGAATTACATCAAAAACATCTAAAAAAACTGTTTGGTTGGTTTACAAAATGTCTTCCTTAGTAATCACCGGCTCCGTAACATTGTTTTTCTTTTGGAAAAAATCCATAAAATAATTCTTAGCAACCATACTCACACTTGAATTCTCAGTTACCTTATTACCATGATCATCTTCAAGAGAGGTAATTCGGTTTACTTTCTTTGGCATGAAAAAATTTATTATTTGGATCATCATCTTTGTAGTAGTGTGTCTTTGCACTTTGATGCCAGTATGAATCATCTTGCACAAGCAATTGAGTCATTCACTTTCACAAGGACATGTTAGTATATTGATTGCCATATATGGACCCATTTTCAACATTTGGAAAAATACTACTAGCTCAAGCTTTTTTTGAAGGATACTAGCTCAAGTTAGAGGATAAAATGACATTTATCTTTTTCTTTAAAAAAAAAAAGGGATGCATCATCTTTTTTTGTAAGTGCAAAATTTTTACTTCCTCCATTTCACAATAAGTATCAATTTAATAAAGAAAGTCATTATTTAATTATAATTTTTTTTTATTGTACCTCTAAATCTCTAATCAGTAATTTTATTATTTTTCCTTATGCGCATGTAAAAATCTTTAAGAAATAGTCATCTTGAAATAGAACTATTAAACCTCTAGCAATAACTATTCTAGTAACAAACAACCAAAAATCTACATCAATACCATGAAGTAACTATGAAATAAAACAAAATAGGGAAATATAAAAACTGAATCACTTCAGCCAAGCACCGAAAACCTGCAAAATCAGAAGCATCAAACTGTAAACTGAAACAGCAGTAGTAAATGACAATAAGGAAAATGGATGATCTCAATTTTTTTTCAATTTCAATCTTTAAATGATTTTTCTCCTTTCTTTTAAAATTTTAATGTTATCCTCCATTTATATTTCAATGGTGTAGATTTTCACATTTTTTTCCATGGTTTTAAAAAAAATAAATAAATACATTTGAAAGGATCTTAATCCGACAATGACACATAGCTTTTTGCATCACATTATCATTTTATTTTATTTATCTTGCATTTTTTTAATCGTTCAATTATTTCATGTTGATGATTGTTATGTACTAATTCAAACTTACTCTGAAAAATATATTTTTTTTTTAGCTAAAGTGGTATTTTCTTCAAAGATATTGTTATTGCTTTTTGTCCAATCAAAATGTACATTCAATTCAACGAGTCGAAACTACATTTTGAACAAAACGTTCGGATTATTAAGTGACCATCAAATACTTTTTTGTTAATTAGGGATTGTTTTGGGAAAGAGTTGAAATGAGTTTTGTTATTTGAATTTGCTTGAGACTTTTAATAGGGAGAGACGACACATCTCCATCAAACATTATAAAACATTAGATAGATATGTGGATCAATCTCTTATATTCAACTTTGAATTCATTAATATATGAGATTTAACTAATCACATTTGAATTCAATAATCTCTCTCAAATGTGACTCTCCAACATAATATACTTGTACTACCGTTTACACAAAAAGAACACCGACTCTCGCTAATCAAGACTCTAATAACATTTGTTGTGGAGTTTGAGAGAATACCAGAAGGCGACAACAAACCAATGATTCAAGACTATAAGAGAGATGCAACATCTCCACCTAAAATCTTAAATATTATATCTATGAATTACATCTCTTATTATTTACATTGAGTTTATTCATCATTGATGTAAAACTTAATTATCCACACTTAAACCTCAATATATATATCTTACTTTTTATTTTTATAACTTAAAATCATTTAAAAAATATACATAAAAAATAAAATACACCCTAACATAAAAATTTCGAAATAAAATACCATTTCTTTTTGTATACAAGCACTTATATATAACTCAGATTATCTGAATGAGATTAACAAGGATGCACATGTTATGTCACCTGCTAGCTAGTAAAATCATTCTTAAATCACATGTAGACTTGCCCACGTAAATTCTTATCGTACGGAAAATTATGTCTAAGCCTAATATAATGAATAAACTCTCATTTTAATCTTTAAGTCTAGAGATACTTTTGAAATTTGAATAAATTCAGAAACTATAAAGAATTTATGATATCGTCTCAATCATTTAGTGATGAAAATGATTGTTTACTCCTAATATAATAGAGACCAATGGTCTCAGCTAGTTGTTCAATTCTTGCAGAGCTGAGCTTGACTACACTACAAAACCTTCATAAAGAGGCTTGAATGTGACATGATATATATGAAAACAACCAAGAGTACAATTTTTAGCTGTTTTCACTTCAGTTTCTATGAAATATTCAGATCAAGATCTCAGTTCTCATATTAAAATTATTATATAGTTTACAAAACAAACACATAAAATTAAGAAACAGATCTGTCAATGCTTCAAGATTGTCTACTAGTTTGGTGTATTTGTATTCTCTTAATATTATTATTTCATTATTATATTGACAATAGTCGGTTTTGGAACAATTTTAGATTGAAGACAAATGATTAAGTCCTTTTTTTAAGGGTCCTACCCTTCAAATAATGGTGCTCTTTTTTGGTAAAGCTATGATATAATCAAGAATCTTGCACACTTTCTTAAATTAATCTTGCTCTCCAGCATAATAATTTTGGCACTAGGATTTGAGATTTGATTTTCATTTTGCCACTTAGTGCATGTCCCTAGGCATCACTTTTAATATCTTTTGTTATTATTCAAATAAATAAGTATACTATGACTTGTGATCTTACTTATATGGTGAATAGAGCATATTTTCACACCTTCCAGAGCATGTATAGGTCAGAATTTGATTCAGGAAAACCTAGACCCATATGAAATGAATTTGACTCTGTGATATTAATCAGTGTATACTGTATACCATGACCATATGTTGATGGTCTGACGGATTCAGAGGTCTATAGTATACTATAAATATTTTGACTAAAATAAAAAGAACACCGTTATATCGTTATATCAGACACAGTATGAAATAAGCTGATTTTTTTTTTGGCTAATATATTTACCCCATGTAATATTAATGATTTTTGGTTTACCTTCTTGTAAAAAAATTTGTTTAAATTCCAATCTTGTAATTTGAAGATTTTTTATTTTGAACCTTTATGAATTTTGACAGTACAAAATCAATGATATGGCAAGGGGTAACCTGAAATATCGATGATATGGCAGGGGGCAAACTGAAATTTTCTCAAATTACAAAGGACAAAAGTACCTTAAATTTTATAATTGATGCCATGAAGGTCTAAAATAAATAAATAAATAAATTACAGGGTAAACTTTTTTACAGGGTAAACATATATTAACTTTTTTTTATGCAAGAATGGAGAAAAGAAAACCAAAACTTCATTATTTATACAATGTTGAATGTCCGAATGTGTGTCAAAAAATATGTTCTATGCAATAAACATCCCTAACAAAAATAACATCCGACGTCTAGTAGCTGGTTCGGTTCGAAGTTTTCTCCAAGATAGCTGAAGTATGAGGGTGAGTACTATCAAATAAAGCCCAATGATTAGAGGCATCAAGGTGCATCACCCTCAATTTATTCTCAAATTTTAAATATGTAGGATGGTGTGGTTGCTCTGTTGAGCCATGTCATGGAATCGAGAACTCCAAATATATCATTTTTAATTTGGTAAGAAGAACTACCCATGCTAGATGAATCGGAAGTTGGGTTACGGTGTCCAATTGCACGCTAACCTAAACACCTGGTGTTCGTCAAATAAGACAGTATAGGACGGTGGTCATGGAAGTCGAAATCCGCTAAAGAGTATATAACAGCTTACCTTCTAAATCAACTAGTTCAAAAAATGGATGGCGTTAAAGCAACCTATAACCGGCTCCATTGAACATTTCAAAAAATTGGTAGTAGCTTCGTTTTTTTCTTCTTTCTTTTAATGGAAATGGGTACTTAACTCCCTTGTATGATTTCATTCAGCTTTTTTTTTTTGAACAAGTGATTTCATTCAGCTTTAAATTTAAGATACCAAGGGTCTAGATTCGAAATTGAGTTTCTAGCTCGTCATTCTTGAGTAATATTTACTTGTGTAATTTTTAAAAGTCATAATGAATTAATCTAGCAAGTATATTCTCTGATTATCTGAGGGCACGTGAGAGGTAAATAATGCATGCAATTCCACCCAAGAGAAGGTAGATCCAAGAAACTAATAAGGAAGGTACATAGCAATTCAGCTGAAATCACGGTTCTTGTTATTTTCAAGCTAGCTAAGTTTGGTTTGTCCATACTCTAGTTGTCTATATTGCAAAATATTTACCTAAAGACCATACCGAATGTTAATGATACAAATACAAAATAGAGAAAGAGAGAATAGGAACAATAATGTAAGTTAGGGTTTTATAAAATATTAATATCTTGATGTTAAAAACGGTTACAAGATAATACTATGTACTTCCTCCGTCCCTAATTATAAGATCCTTTTGAGAATTTTTTTTGTCCCTTTTTATAAGACCCCTTTGTTATTTTCAACTACATTAATTATTTCTTTACATACATACCCTTATTTATTATACATCTTTTTCTTCAATCAACAATAAATAACATGTTGAAAACATAAACTAACATTCTTTCTTAAACGATAAAATTGTAAAAACAATAGTGATTACAAACAACTTTAATACAAATATTCACTATCTTAATTCCCGTAATTTTGACAAAAGGGTCTTATATATAGGGACGGATGGAGTAATAAAATTTAATAAACTCCAACTTACTAATATAGAGGCTCGATTGATTAAGCCTAATACTTTATTATCTAACAGTAATTATCAGAATATAACATATCAATTTATGACCTTTATTTCCAAGATTAGATCATCATCTTAGCTAAATCGAGAGATCAGCATCATCACTAATAAAAGTTACAACATCAGGAGAAACAAATGAAGTAGAAAAAAAATTACTATTAATAGAAAAAAAAATTGATACATTATGGAACTTCCACCATCCCAAATTTGTGTATTGTTTACTCATGCACTTCATCATAACCTTCCACTAAGGCATAATAGCACCTTTTTTTTGGGGTACATAAAGCATAATAACACTTTAACCCATAACATATTAGTAACATATATATCAATTATCTATTTTTATGAATGTATCACTTTTTGCCCCCTCGAAAATGCAAATTCTTACTAAATTATTTAGCATTAATTTGGTTGATTACAAACACATACATCATTTGGTCACTATTATAAGTAAAATTTTGTATTTTAGATTCATTCATTTGATGATATATATGTTATTTATTATAGACCACATACATTATTTAATAAATGAATCTAAAATACAAAATTTTACTTATAATAGTGACCGGATGGTACAGATATCCAATGTGAGCCCTCATATCATTGAGTATGTGGCATGCATTCAACTATTCATGCTTTGGCCTTATAAAGTAGCCAACACCTTAACTTTTCTTTTATCTTTCTTGCAAACTCAAGCAATATATAATCATTTTTTACCCGAAAATAGATGTATGGAACAATATTATATAATTGTACCTTCCAATAAAAGATAACTTTTTGACACAAAAAATGAGTGTACAAATTTATACACATCACCTTTACACTTCATTAATTTACGATAAACTTACGTATGCGATACCATACGTTTGACACTTTTTTTCATAATCATTTTTTGTTTTTCTTTTTCAAATTTTCATTCTTTATGTTACATTTTATTTGGACCGTTAACCTATAAGTTTTTTTTTTTAAGGACGTTAACCTATAAGTTATATCACTCGTTGTCTGTCATTTATATTTTACGATTATATGTATCACATATTTAGCTCCACAACAATATTCAATGTTTTTTTTATCAAGTGTTCACACAAAAGATAAACGACGACTCGTTATTACGAGTTCATGAATTTGAACCTTGTTGTTTATTGAAGATATTTTTGTGTAAAAATTAAGTTCAAGAATTCTTGGATTTAAAATTTAGATTTAAAGAAGCTAAATAATTAAATTGAGGAAATTTCTTATTCATTAGATTGAATATACTGATTTGATCTACTTTTTAAACATTGATTTGAAGTAGAATTTCCCCACAAAAAGTAGGCCTACAAGACCAAATGGAATACAGTAGGTTATCATGTTCCCACTTCAATTTGTCACCCCACTACATTCGTACCTCTTGAGTGCCCCATACCCTGATAATACACCTTACAACCATATCCCAAAGTAAATAAATTAATAAAAATCTTTCAACCTCAAAAATAAATAAAAGGGTCACGTTAACCCAGATCATCGATTAAGGAAGCTAAAAAAATGAAGTTTTAAATTGAAAATGTTATTTTTTAAATTTTTTTTCTTAAGAAGTTAAATTAGCTCATCCAAATTGACACCAAAGAGAATTGAATCTGAGACTTTGAGAAGGAGCACACTTGCATGTCCCAACCATATCAGTAAGCCAACTCAAGTGGATTTACTTTTTAAACTTTTTAAGAGTTAACCGAACAACATTTGATGTAATTACTATTATATTTAATTCCTTAAGCAGTGCACACTCGTTAACATTTCTCTAAATAAAACTCGCATAAGGTAGTAACTTTTTTTACTTATATATAGTACTACTCACTCCCTATCACAAGCCACCACTATCTCAACCATGAAAATCCCAATTTTTCTAACACCTTTCCTTCTCTGCCTCTTCATCTCCCTAGTCCAAGCACAAACCCCAAAATGTGACATCCAAGATGATGGCTCAACACTCAAAGTGTTCCATATCTTCAGCCAATGTTCTCCATTCAAACCATCAAAACCAATGTCATGGGAAGAAAGTGTCCTAAACCTACAAGCTAAAGACCAAGCTAGAATGCAATACTTCTCCAGCTTAGTTGCTAGGAAATCAGTTGTACCAATTGCATCAGCAAGACAAATAATTCAAAGTCCAACATACATTGTTAAGGCTAAGTTTGGTACTCCACCTCAAACTTTGCTTTTGGCTTTGGATACTAGTAGTGATGCTGCTTGGATTCCTTGTTCCGGTTGTGTTGGTTGTTCAACATCAAAACCTTTTGCTCCTATTAAGTCCACAAGTTTTAGGAATGTTAGCTGTGGTTCTCCTCATTGCAAACAGGTTAGTAATCCTCGTAAACACAACATTCATGAACCTAGAAATGTTTGGATTTCATTGTTTTGATTATATAATATGATATTGATTGTGACTAGATATATGTGTGTCTATATATAATATGTGTGTCTCATTATTTAGAAGAGTATATTTAATTTGTCCTTCTAATAAAGTGTATATATACTAATATATTTAGTGATTTCTTTTAACTTAATTTGATCTGAAGTGTATAATGTTGACAATCTTAAAACTTATTGGAATTTAAGAGTGAAATTATTAACTTAAGCATATGCTATTGGTAAAATTAGTTTAAGACTATTAGTTTTTTTCTCTGGTTTCAATATTATTTGTTTCTTTTTACTCAAAAAAAATGAATTATTTGTTTCTTTATCTCATGACACAAAACTACATAATACTATATCTCACCACCAAAATGAGTCACCAAAGACATAATACTGTATCTCCAAGAGCTCTTGAACAATGAAATCCTTAATAATGTGTATATCAAATCAACATACATTTGATAAATGAACCAAATTTGGTTGTTGTGTAATGTGTTGACGATTGATGAATCAAAATCAAAACAATATACATTTGATAAAATACATACTCTTGATAAAATATAAATAAAAAGATAGTTTTTTTTTTTTTTTAAGGAAAATAAAAAGATAGTTGAATGTGACACATACGTCAATTTTTCAACTCTAGTAGTTTTTGCTTACATTTCATTCAATAGTAGTTTAAGTTAAAATTATTGTTAGAAAATTTAAACCTAATTGGCTAATTTTGGTGAAGACTATGGTAAGTTCACATTGAGTTAAAACCAACCATAGAATCATATTGTTCATACGTTATTCAATATCTAATTTTTTTATTTAATGTGTTACTTCTAACTCAACAAATCAAACTATGCATGCACTATGATAATAAGTTATCCGACATTTTTTAAAATAGTTGATTCTCTCACATATATAATTTATCTGACACTTTTAAAAACAGCACATTCTTACATCTATCTATAGCATAAAAACAAATTAACCGACACTTTTAAAAACCATGAAAACAAATTAACCGACACTTTTAAAAATAGCTGATTCTTATATCTATAGGATGAAAACAAATTTACCGACACTTTTTTGCAAAAAAAATAAAAAAATAACTTTTTTTAATAAGCAAAAAGAATAACCAACATTCTTCATTTATAATAAAATAAACATTTACAAATTTTTCACTGTAGTATTATAGTATATTCGAATCATAAAACCTTATTCTATGGTCACTGTACTTACCTTTCCTTAAGGCAAAAAAGATCACGAGATTTCCCAAAAAAACCAAAAGCTATTTATTACTTTTCTATTTTTCCACAAAAAGTACAAAACATAAACGGTGCTTAAGATCTCAAACATGTGATATTTTTCAGGTACCCAACCCCACTTGCGGTGGAAGCGCGTGTGCATTCAACTTCACTTATGGTAGTTCTTCCATTGCAGCTAGTGTGGTCCAAGACACACTTACCCTAGCAACTGACCCAATTCCAGGGTACACTTTTGGCTGTGTTAACAAAACAACAGGAAGTTCAGCACCACAACAAGGGCTATTGGGCTTGGGCCGAGGCCCATTGTCGCTCTTGTCCCAAAGCCAAAATCTCTACAAGTCCACATTCTCTTACTGTTTGCCTAGCTTTAAGTCGATTAACTTTAGTGGGTCGTTGAGACTTGGGCCAGTGTATCAGCCTAAGAGGATCAAGTATACCCCACTTCTCAGAAACCCTAGAAGATCGTCACTCTATTATGTTAACTTGGTTGCTATTAAAGTTGGTCGAAAAATCGTCGATATCCCTCCTGCAGCGCTAGCCTTCAACCCGACTACCGGTGCCGGGACCATTTTTGATTCAGGTAATAATGTCTTCATTTACATTTAACATCTTCTACTTCTTAACAAAATGCATTTTAGTATAGTTTTACAATCATAATTCATAAGTATACATTTATCATTGTCATTTTTAACTTTGGACATGTATTCTTTTCTCAAACAAAAATACTTTGGACATGTGTTTTAGATGATAATACAATACATGTGTGTTTAAATTACTATTATGCTTTGAATTTTTCCTAGGTTTTATGTTGTGTATTTCCTATATATATATATACCTTCAAAACATGGGGCGCAATCTTGAGTAAGTAGTCATATTATGTTCACATTCTCAAGAAAACAAAGGAAAGTGGGTTTCATGTTTGAATGTGTGATGACAAAATTAAGGTCAAGTCCCCTCAAAAAAAAAAAAAAAATTAAGGCCAAGTTGAGACAAATTTGTCAAAATCCTACACGTGACTAGGCCATATGTATGACTTTGTATTATGTACTCATGCTCCACATGTCTTGTACAAAAAGCACCAACCACCATTTTGAAATCGAGATTACGTACAAGTACAATTATATTTTTATTTTTTTGAGGGAAGTACAATTATAATTATAATCACCGCACATCCATTTTTTCATTAAAGAAATACGAGAATGATGATCTTGAAAATAAATTATCAAGATTGAAGCAAACAACAATAAAACTAAGATATCATTCTAACTATGTTACCAAGGATAATAATAATAATAATAGATTTAATGGTTTATACAATGAAGACTCTCATCATACCTATACATAAACATATATACTTTGTAATCTTTTCAAATAATACGTACATAATTTGTATTTCATGTTAACGTAAAATTAGTTTACAATAATCTTACTAAAGATATGGTTTACACTAATTTATATTTAACGGTCCATATTTTATTTTCTCATGTCAATTTCACTAAACATTTTCTAAATCTGATTTTCTTGTTGAATACTACCAGGTACCGTATTTACTCGACTAGCTGAACCGGTATACACCGCCGTAAGAAACGAGTTTCGCCGACGAGTTGGCCCAAAACTACCTGTGACAACCCTAGGAGGGTTCGACACATGCTACAATGTCCCAATAGTTGTACCAACTATAACATTCTTGTTCTCAGGCATGAATGTAACACTACCACCAGACAACATCGTCATACACAGCACCGCCGGTAGCACAACATGTTTGGCCATGGCAGGAGCACCCGATAACGTGAACTCGGTGTTGAACGTGATAGCCAACATGCAACAACAAAACCACCGTGTGCTATTTGATGTACCCAACTCAAGAATTGGTATTGCTCGTGAGCTTTGCACCTAATAAGTGGTTCTTGGTTAAGATCAATTTTCTTAGGTACAATAATAATCTTGTCGAATTGGGATTATGAGTTAATTATTTGGGTAGTTGGTATTTTATTTTTATTCATGTCATTTGGGTTTTGGTATTGCTAAGAGTTTATTGCTAACTATGTAGTAAGATATTGAACTACCATATGTAAGGAATTGGTAAATGTAAGTTTCGAAGTTTGAAGTATTTATATTGTATCTTTGTAATGGTATTTGCCACGGGCATATATAGCACTTAATTAAGTTGTTTTATTGAATATGATTATTGAATTTACGGGTCTTTACAAAGTTTACATATGATGTTGAAATTTTAATTTGCAATGTGGAATAGAAAAACTCTATTGGAGCGAATACTGAATAGAGTAGTATAGGGAAAATTTTCGCAGTTGCTTCTTTTGGTCCAATTTCGCTGCTATATATGTTATCCAATTTTTGCAGCTTTTCTCGTTGTTGCAACCATTGATTCATCGAATTCAAGCAATTGATCTTTTATCAGAGAAGAGAAGTAATGTGCGTGTCTGCTAGGGTTTTTCTCAACGTGGCCTCGTCGCCACCAATTTTTTTCGAGGAAGTTCCTTACCTCAGCCACCACACTGCCAAGAAAACCACCAACATGGCCACAACGATCATCTGCACATGCCCTTGCTAATTTTGATGATATCGCTTTTTAATTTAACTAACAAAACCTTCCGTCAAAGGGGATTCAGTTTATCTTAAAATTACCCGGGAAGTTCATGATCATGATGTAACATCTTTAAAAAAAAAAAACTTACACGTTCGATTGGTTATGATCAAGGTGTAATATATTAAAATGAAATGATTGTGGTCATCATGGTTTAATTTTGAATAGATACACAAAATTGTGTTACCTTTCGAAAATTTGAAACATATTTGATTTCTGGTGGATTCTAGGGTGAACCATCAAACAAATAGTTCATCGGTGAACCATTTAATTTTTACCATCAGATAAGATTAACGGTATAGATCAACCATAATTAAAAAAGAGAATATTTACAATTGCCCACATACAATCTTGTCATACCTCACCTTCTTAATTCACTCTGGTGCCTTTTTCTATTAACGTGAACCATTGGTTTAAACTCATGTTTTATTTTGAAAGAATTAAAACTCATGTTCTATGTTTTTACTAATTTGGTTTGAATTTTCTTCAAATGCTTATATAAATAACCAGAATGGGTGTTAATCAAGAAAAGCTGAAATCCCATTGATTTAAATGTTCTTCCTGTTTTCATCTTATTCAAATATTAAGAAAATTAATCAATCATCAAAACTTAATTCAAAGGACAGGCGCTTCAAACACAGGAGTTTGAAATTGGGTATTATATTTGCCTTAAAAGAGGGAGAAGGAGCAGTTAGTTATGATTGAAATTAACAAAAGAGGGGAAATTAATGATTGAAAATTTTTCTGCTTTAAAAAAAAAAAAAAACACCAGTTAATTATGGTAGTGGTGGTGGTGTTGGTGACGGTACGAGCAGTCACCATGGGATGAGGATGCATGTTGTAGTTGTGATGAGACTCAAAAACAAGGGAGAAGTAGAGGACAAGATTGTGTGTGGTCAATTGTCAATATTCTCTTTTTAAATTTTAATGGATCTAAACCATTGATATCATCTGATGGTAAATATTAAATGAACCACCGGTGAACCACTTGTTTGATGGTTCACCCTAGAATCCACCTTGATTTTTTGGTTCAAATATTTATCTTGTATATAATGTATTACTGACAGATATTTATCTCATATATTTTTTTTTTGTATTTATCAAATACTAGTGTTTGTTTTGTACTTCTTTGTTATATTTATCAGTTACGAATATATCCTGTATTTTTTTAGATGAGTGTTATTTGAACAACTATTTGGTGGACAACTTATGAGACAATCATAATTTACAAAGAAAAAGTAGGTATTGACAAGAAAATCAAAGCAATAGGGAGATAAAGTAAAAAAATAATGTAAATATGAGAAAGAAAGTTATCACAAAAGTTGTCAAAAAATGAATGTTCAAATATCATTTCTCACTTTTTTAGATCCATGTTTCCGTTGTTTTGTTTTTTGAACTTTAAAAATTCATAATTAATCTGTCATTTGTTGGAAAATTCTGATTTTATGTAAAAAGTCATATTTTAAAATCATAAACAACTATGAACCTTCTGATGTTATTCATCAAGAAAGTTCAAGTTACTGCAGTACAGTCATTGGTAAATGATACAAACCATTTCGCACCAAAGATATTAGAAACAGGGGCATGGCTTCAAACATCATAATCATAATGAATAAAATCAAACGGTTCATCACTTCTAGTAAGGTTTGAAGGAAAAATAGTTTGATGGTGCTTAGATTTCTGCGCAATTATCCTATGTAATATAAGAAACACTGGGAGTATATTTAAAAGGTTAGAAATGAGTACAATGTGTACAATTTTTCAAAGGGAGAAGCACCAAACGACAACAATGTGTACAATTTTTCAAATAAAAAATGAACGTAAAACATAAAAAAATTAACCTTAAAAAATTGTCTTCGATATGAATTTTAGCAATTCCAACCGTGAAAGAGAAATGATATTTGTAGAATCAATTTATGACAATTTTTTGATAACTTTCTCTTTCATATTTATATTATGCTCTCATTCTCTCTATTCCTTTTTCTCTCTATTATTTTTTACCAATGAAAAAAAAAAAATTATCACAAAAGTTATTTCAAATAGTTTTTCAAATATCACTATAGACTTAATGTGAAAATAAGTTTTTTTATCGAATCAAATACTAGCAATGCAAATTAATTACAAAAGTTACTATTTATCATAAAATTTTAATGACGCGTATCCTTTTAATTTTTATAAGAAATTGTAAAAATTAGACAACAAAATCACTTACTCCTTTCATTTCACAATAATATTTGCATCACTCATAATTCAATATGTTTTAATGAAAATAATTTTTTTAGTTATACATTTTTCTTAATTGATATGAAAGAATCAAATTAACTATCATTAAAAAACAAATGGTGTAATATTTCTTAAAAGATAAACAAAATACATCAGTACGACTAAAATCCATGTCAAAGTCATCACCAAACACAATCCGTGTAAAAGAAAAGAAATCCGTATGAAAAGAATCTTCTTACTAGTTCTTACTTCTTATCCAAATTTTGTCTGCAAAAAACAACTATAACATGTATGAAACCACCATGACTATTGGTCATAACATCAACAATAATAAAGTCTTATTATTAAGACGTGTTGCCCTTTCCAAGTTGCAATTGCAATCTTTCTAAAACCCACTCATACAATCTTCTTAAACAAAAAAACTCTTACACGTTTTTTCCTCTCTCTCCTTCCAACCCAAAATATGGACGCTAACCGCCGCGTCGTGCGGACGCTAGTATCAAAACTAAGCTCCGTTTCAGAAAAAACCCGAATCGAATCACTCATCGAGCTTCGTCAATTATCAAAACAAGATCCATCAACCCGACCCATAATAGCCGAATCAGGCGCAATCCCTTACCTCGCTGAAACCCTCTATTCTTCTTTACACCCTTCTCAAGAAAACGCTACAGCAACACTTTTAAACCTTTCCATAACGGAAAAAGAACCTATCATGTCCACGCGCGGTGTTCTCGACGCGCTTGCGCATGTGATTTCTCATCATTCATCTACCTCCGCCGCCGCTGCTGTTCAATCCGCCGCCGCTACGATTCACAGCCTTCTTTCCTCGGTGGATGATTATCGTACTGTTGTTGGATCTAAACGTGAGATTGTTTATGCGCTTGTTGATATTCTTCGTTGCCACCGTTCCTCACCGCCAAGAACGGTGAAGGATTCATTGAAAGCGCTTTTTGCAATCGCACTTCATCCATTGAATCGTGCTACGATGGTTCAATTTGGTGTTGTTCCCGCGTTGTTTTCGTTGATCGTTAATGATGGTAGAGTAGGGATTGTTGAAGATGCTTCCGCAGTTATTGCGCAGGTTATTACAATTTTTGATAGTACTCATATCTATAGAAATGTATATAGAAAGAAGAAGTTGAATTTAATTAAGTGCTCGTTTGAATTGTCTTATATTTTAGCTTATTAGCTTATGAAAAATAGTTTATGTAAATAAATAAATAAATGTTAATTTATAAGTTTTCACTAACTAAAATTGTATTTCATGAGCTGTTTTTTCATAAACTAGCTTGACAAGCTTATGAATTGTACTTAAAAGCTTATTTAGTTGCATAAACTGTTTTGTGTAGATTCAAAAATAATTCAATCCAAACAGGCCCTACGCCTTAAGTAATACAATGAGATAGTCGGTTAGAACAACTAACTCTAACTGATGTGTAACTAACTTTTATATCTTTGATTCAGGTCGCCGGTTGCGAGGAAAGTGTTGAGGCGTTTAAGAAGGTTTCTGGTGTGGGAGTGCTGGCGGATTTACTTGATCTTGCTACCGGTTCGAGTATGAGGACGAGGGAAAATGCGGTGTCGGCATTGCTTAATCTTGTGAGATGTGGTGGAGATGTGGTGGCTGGAGATGTAAGAGACGCGGTGGCGTTTGGTGCGATGGATGGAATTGCTGATGTTAAAGATAAAGGAAGTGTTAAGGGGCAGAGTAAGGCGATGGAGTTGATGAGAGTGATGGTTGGTGATGTTCGTAGTCACGGTGATGTTCGTAGTCAAGGTGATGTTCGTAATCATGGTAATGTTGGTTTGAATAGTGATTCGTCGTTTGGTTCTTATATGAATGAAGATAGTGGTACGTCATTTTGAATGATGGTTTGTCGTTTTGGTCTCTTGGTGAAATGAGTTTTAGGTTGGCGGATCATGTACAAAAATAGATTAGAATTCTGTTGTTGTTGCTGTTACTATTAATGACATGTTGTTATGATTCTATTGATTTTTATGTTATGATATGAGAAATATCATGATATGTTGTACATTCTAACAAAGAAAACGCTCATTAATTGAAAAGGTTATTCTTCTTCTGGTGTGTAGAGTGCTTTTGATTTGAAGTTGGGTTTATAATCTGTGAAAGATTCAAGCTATAAAACGAAGAAAGTAGTGAATAGTTATGAATTATTTCTGTTTATGAGATCATTGCTAGCAACTTTTAAATGAAATGATGGATATTCAGTGAACATATATGTTGATTACAGAACATAAGGGCTCCAAAGCCTCACTTGTGTCTTCAATATGATTGGTTACCAATCTACCATGTAAAAGTTTCCAACCAAAACAATAGATTCTCACACTAAACTTCATCTTCTACAAATCCTTCCTTATGCATGAGATGAAAGCCACTCAAACTCATGCACTTGCCACAGAAAAAACACCCAAACCATTTTCAGGCTAAATTCTAATATCAGCTTCAAGATCCTCAGAGAGATGGTAAAACTGCAGATCCTTTAAGAAAAACTTATTGCTTAAGGTCCAAAAAAGATACGTTTTCCACAAGCTGCGTAACACATGCATAACTGATTAAATGGAGAGAGAAAAAGGAAGAGATAGAATAAAAGTATAATGTGAGTATGAGAGAGAAAGTTGTCACAAAATGATTGTACAAATATCATTTATCTTTATAAATACACATTGGAGGCGTGTTACTATACAAAACAAAATTAAAAATAAATAAGGTTAGGACAATAGTAAAAGTCCACAACAACCCATATAATTACATTTTCTTAAAACATTTTTTAAGGTTGATGTGAAGAACAACCAATTGATTGGTCTAAGTGTAAGCACTTACACCCCCTTAAACAAGTGGTTGAGGGTTTGGGCTCTGACTCTTGTCGGTGGAAAAAATTCGATTGAGAAGAGAGAATTTATATTGTTCATTCGACAGAGATTAATCAAACGCTAAACAACAGTAAAATTTCGTACTACTAAAAAAACTTCCTTGAGGAGCAGGATTGTGTTAGAATTTCTTAATGAGAAATGCTATTTGGCAAGACATTAAGCATTTGTTGTTCTCTATGGTTACACAATAACATAAGAACCTTTATCCTTTTGATTGCCCTTTACAAGAAGGGCTATATTGATAATTCGTTAAGTAGCAATTAATTAAGAGACTTGTTCAAAAAAAGCAATTAATTAAGACAAAAAAAAAAAAAACAGTACCGAAAGAAAAAAAACGACATACACCGAAATAAATTGAGCTTAAATATGCTTTTAATCCTTGCAAATATAATAAGTTTGGATTTTCGTCCCTGGTAAAAAAAAAATTTGAAATTCATCCCTGCAAAATTTTTTGTTTTTTAAAATAATCCTTAGATCCACTTTTGTGCTAATTTGTCCAATTTTTGCCTATGTGGCAAATGTTGACCGTGCAAATTTGACCACGTGGCTTCCATGTGTCAATTTTGTCATTTAATATATTTAAAAAACATTTTAAAAATCAAGTAATTTATTTTTTAAATTAAAAAAAATCAATTAAGGAGAGAGAGCATGATTACCCCATCCGAGACCTTCATATTTTTCCCTTTCTTCTTCAAAATTTCATTTTATTCCCTTTCTTCAATTCATCTTTGTAACATAACAATAACAACAAACTCTCTTCACCCAAAATAAACACCCAAATTCTCATAACCTAACCCTCACGAAAATTCCCAATTTCTCAAAACCTAAACCCTGATTGAATCAAAATCAAATTGAATTGGATATAGATCAAGCAAGGAAAAGCAACGAAGATGAAGATGAGAAAACTTGATAGGGGTTTACTTATTCATCTTCTTTATATGTATGTCAACAAAAACATACCCTCTTTTTCCAACTTTTCAATGTTTTTGTTAAGAGACAAGGTTCATGTTTCTGATCTGCGTGTTTAAAGGCTGTTGTTATTGTTGTTAATGGTGTTGAGGTCAAACCTTAGTTTTCTTAATTTTTCTATTGTTCTGTTCCTTTAGCTGATTGTGTTGTTGTTGGGTTTACCGTTATGACGTTTGATGATGTTAAGTGTTGTTTGATTTTCTTGGGAGAAGGGTAGCATCTGAGAATAGTGAGGATGTTTTTTGATGAATTTGATTTGGGATCTTAGTAATAGTGAGGGTATGAATAATGGGTTGATTTGAGAATGGAATCATGTTGTTATGTGATTGTTATGGATGCTGATCTTATGGAAGAGGAAGAAAAAGCTGAGATGTAGAAGATCAAGAAGAGGAAACTAATATTCTGTTAAAAAAAAGAGGAAATTAATATAAAAAAAAAGAAAACAAATAAAAACATTTATAGATTTATTGATTTATTTTATATTTATTTAATTTCATTTAAAATCCACATGTACAAAATGATACAGTCAGCAAGTGACACCTAAGCAAAAACCTGCCAAATAAGCAAGAAAGTGGGTCTAGGGACTACTTTAAAAAATAAAAAAATTTGCAGGGATAAATTTCAATTTTTTTTTTACTGGGGACCAAAACCCAAACTCATTATATTTACAGAGATTAAAGGCATATTTTAGCCAATAAATTGATTATTGAATTTGAATGAAAACCTTCATTTCTTTAGATTGGATATATGCGATATTTTTCTCATACAGATTAGCATTTTCTTTCTTAACTAAGGGTTTCAGGTCAGGATTTGTTATTTTTAAGAAAAATATGTGATTGAGGGTATAGCTTTCATTAAAACTAGTATAGTGACCCGTGCCAGCACGGGGAAATAAAAAACTATTTTGATCAAATGTATAGATTTTATATTATGTTATCTTAAAGTTATAAGTATGGTTATAATTTAAATTTGATATGGAAAAAAATATCATCTTAATTTTGTTAATTTTGTATATATTTTGAAATATCTAAACATTGCACATAACGATTAAAGTATTTGGATTTATATTTAACTAAATTATTTGTAGTATAAGATGTACTTATTGTTAAACTTAGCATATGTAATATTTTTGCAAAAATACTCCGACGTACTGTATATTATTATTTGTTGACATAATGTATTTTACTAATCATAAAAACTAAAAAAAATGTATTTTTTAATATAATAGTCAGTGTCAGATGTATACACCTAGTCTGTGAATGCAAACGTTAAATTTTTTACGGGTGTGTATAAATATAGTTTGGACTACAGAAATGTCGATTGTTATTTGTTTTTATTTTTTACAAAATCAATGGTCTAATGTAAATATTATATTTTAGGGTAACAACGATGTAAAAAAAAAAAAAAAAAGTTTCGCGTATTGTTATACCTGAAAAATGCATCAATTAAAAGTCAATGGCAGGAGGACATGCTTATATAGAAATTGCATGTCTTGTAATGACCAATACGTCTTATAAAGAAATATATAAAAAAAAAAAAAAAAGACTTCCAAACAATACGCAACTTTGGTTTTCTAAATTACAGCAACAACAATTCTAAAACATAACCAATGATCATACTTTTTGAAAAACTTCACGATAAACAACATTCGTGGTCTCCTTGCAAACATTATTATCTCCATTCAAGATGAGCAGCTTCAAACCTTTTCTAGAAGTAACTCGAGAGACAGCGACATAAAGTTGTTCATACGTGAACACGGGCTTAGGAAGATAAATCCCACTCGAGATAAAGATTGACCCTGAATTTTATTTATTGTCATTGCAAAACAAAGCGTCAATGGAAATTGCATGCGCCTGCATAATAAGATTCATCCTGGGAATGAATACCCTGGTACCAGCTCTTTTTCTCGTAATTACAGTTGCAACTATCGTGCTCTTCCCTAGATGTGTAACTGTCAGCCTCGTACCATTACACAGACCATTGACCTCATCAATGTTTCTCATCAGCCTAACTAGACATCCCACCCTTAGTTTCAACCTGTGATTTGGAATGCCAGAGCTCTTAATACCATTAAGAAATTCCGTACCAAGCACGGGCTAGAATTTTGTCATACTTGATGAAGAAAGTTGGTATTGTTAAAGTTCAACATTGAATAAAAGAGTGTAAGTTGAACGACTTATAAGTAAAATAATAACTCATATACTTAAGGCTTAAAATTTTGGATGAAGATGATATCATTCTAACTTATGTGGTTACTCTTTTTAAAATGTGTGGATCCACACCAGTGTTGCTCCCTTAGAAGGCCCAACAGTGGCAAGATATCCCAGTTCAACATTTTGGGGGAAACAGAGTGGTTCTTGGTGGTCGATCATGGGCACAGAGAGTTTGACACTATCCACACCAGTGTTGGCTCCCTTAGAAGGCCCAACAGTGGCATGATATCCTAGTTCAACATTTTAGGGGGAACAGAGTGATGTTAATGTGTCAAGTGTGAGTTAAAGTTTCAAATTTTATGTAAGAGTATATGTTCAGCAACATATAAGGACATGAAAATGTGGTATCAATCTCGCTTGTGTTGTTTCTATTAGCCTAATGTGATTATACAATCCAATGTAGTTTGTAGGTGTCATTTGTTTAATGTTTTTAAACGTCATTCGCTTTCATGTAAAAACAATTATCCAACATCTATTATTTCAAATTCTTTCCTTCTTGGTCTTTGATGGGATCTGACAATGGAAAAATATAGATGTGTTTTGGTGAGTTGATAAAATACATGCTTATTAGACATTTTAAATTGATGTGACATTTTTTTTAATGAATCTAATAGTTTGGTGACATAATTACCAAGTAATCTCCAACACCTTCAACAAATCTATAAAATTACCCTCAATTCACTATTTTCCCTATACTCTCACAGATAAAACAAACTCCTTACTTTCTTCTCCTTATAATTTCTCTCATGTTTAAATTCATGTTTCTTTTATTTGTTTTTCTAATTTTCTTTCTCTCTTATCTAAAAGAAAGGAACAAAAACATTCATCGATGAAACCGCTACCAACCCACATTTTTTACCATGATGTTTCTCTCCCTTTATCCGACTATCTCACAAAATTACAAACACATGGAGTCTAATATTTAAGAGAGAGATGTTAATGTTTCATGTGTGAGTTAAACTTCTACATTTGATGCAAGAGTGTGTGTGTGTGTGTATGTGTGTGTACACACACACACATACACACACTAAGCAACATATATGTGACATAACCAATATACCCAACGTCTTAAGATTTCAGGTGAAAATGTGGTGTCAATCTTACTTGTGAGGTTTCTCTTAATTAAATTTGACAATCAAATTCATTACAGACTACCTCAGAAATTCAAGCACTATGATGAACTATTTTTTTTAGTTTTGATATCTCATTTGCGTAATTTTGTTATATTAAATATAAGTTTTTGTATGTCATTCACTTTCATGCAATTTCTTTGTCTAACCTGAAATATATCAAATTTCTTTATTTTGATCTTTGGTGGGATCTCACTAAAAAAATTATAGATGTATTATGCTGAGTTGACAAATCACACGCTCATTAAAAATTTTGAGTGAAGATTTGATGTTAATTTCACATGTGTGATTGCTCTTGGTATAATATGGTGATCTAATCCAATGTAGGCTCCCTATTGTTCTAACATTATGATAAACTACTTTGTTAGTGTTTGAATGTCCTTTATTTAAAAAAAATTATCTTAAAAATTAGTGTGTGTATGTCATTGTTTTCATGCTATTTTTTATTCAACTTCTATTATTTCAAATTCCTTCGCATTTGGTTTTTGGTGTGATCTGACAATGGAAAAATTTGTATGTCTTACATTGATTTTACAAAATATATGCTTATTAGATATTTTAAAACAATGTGATTTTTTTTTTAAAATGACGTGACATTTTTTTAATCAAGCCTAATTTTTTGGTAAGATAATTATCCAAAAATCCTCAACTCTTTCAACAAACTCAAAATTATCGACAACTTAGTTTATTTAATATACTCTCACGAATAAAACACACTACATATATTTCTCCTTTATTGTTTCTTTCATCTTTGAAGTCCTTTTACATATGTAACAAAAAAAAAAAAAAAATCCTTTTTCATATTCATTTTTTTTCTTTATAACTTCTTTTATCTATTATTATGAAAGAAATGAACATAAATCTCCCTCTATGATCTTTGGTTAAATTTGACAATGAAAAATTGGATATTATGCTTAGTTAACGAAATACATGTTTATTAGAATTTTTAAAATAACGTAACTTCTTTTTTATTTTAAATTTTTGGCAAAACATTTATCCAAAAAACTGCAACTCCTTCAACAAACGTGTAAATTACCATCAACTAACTTTATTTTCTATAATCTCACTATCAAAAAGCATAAACCCCTTTATTCCTTATCATTTCTCTCATTTCAAATTCTTTTTATCTTCGCATGAAAGGAACACAAAAATATGTGATTGAGGGTATAGCTTTCATTAAAATGACCCATCAAATTGTCGACAAAGATTAGTTAATTAATAAAGTTATTATAACTGCATATAATTCAATTTAGTGTTTTCCAAAAAAAAGAAAAACTAAGTGGCTAAGAAAAATTAAGATAAGCCGACTTTATGTGCGGTTCTAATAACTTTTTCTCTTATATTCGCATTACTTTATCTTTTTCTCTATTGTTTTAGTTTTCATATTAATATATACATTTCTTTATAAATTTATAATTGTTTCAAAAATTATCACACAAATGGTTGTTGAAATAAAATACTTTAAAAAGGTTATTCATGTCACATGTGGTTGGGTGTTTCATTTTTTGACTAAAGCTTATAATTTTACTATTTTAATTTTTCTTTTCCTAAGTTTAACAAGTTTAGATAAGCAATCTTTGAATACACTGAATTGGCCTGTCTTCAGAGTTGTTGCATAAGATAAGATACTATGATGAACAAACACTAAGTTGAAAATAATGTCATATAACTTCTACCTTATAACGTAACATTCAGAAAAATGAATATAATGTGATAATGATTCTGAGTTACTTTTTCCAAGTATATCTGGAATCAGGATTAGGTACACAAGGGGGTGGCCATTTATATAATTTTGCAATCGAAGTAAATATTAAATTTCGATGAAATCAATATATACTTACAGCAGGAAAAGTAGGCAAGAAGCTGGAATAGCTCAGTTGGTTAGAGCGTGTGGCTGTTAACCACAAGGTCGGAGGTTCAACCCCTCCTTCTAGCGATTTTCTTTTCTTCTTTTTTTTTTTTTATTTATTTATTTTTTAAGTTCCTCATGAATGAAGGCTATTCAATCACTTTTTTTTTTTTTTTTTTTTTTTTTTTTTTTTGTGATGCTTGGATTATTTTATACGTTAAATTCATAATAATCTTCCTCTTTACGTTAAATTTTCTTTTTGGGAAAAAAAAAATATTGAGCAGAAACAAACATAATGGTGTGTATTGGAAAAAAACAATTACATTCAACAAAAAAATTAAGGAACAATGCAATAGCATAAATATATTGGTAAGCATGATTTCAATCTTTTTACTTTCGTCCCTTAAAAAAAAAAGATATCTTTTTACTTTCGTTTTCATTCAATAAATCAATCTATACTAAATTTCGAAGCCATTGTATTCTCTAAAAGTGTTGCATGTTGGAAACACGGCATTTTTCAACACAAGGACTCGCACTAAGGTACCGTTTGACCCGGTTTTTTTTCAGTTTTTCTACGTTTTTAAGGAGAAGTTAGGCCAAACACAATATCAATAAAGTACCTTCGAAAAAAAGTAATTTCTTTAGAATGCATAAATTGAATGTAACGAGCTTTAACCAAAAGTTGTTGAATGCTACTTCAAAAAACTATTTCTCCCCAATTTATTTCACAAGCACCTCTCTTCAACTCCCACCGGCAACCTTTTGTTTTATTTTTTCAATATGCTTTTTTCTTCCTTTTTTTTTTAAACCGGTCCATTTAATTTTTTAATGAGGTTCTATTTAAGTTTATTATCTATTTTTTTAAGGAATTTTATTATCTTTTTATCACTTATATATTAATTTCAATATTTTTTATCATCACAACCTCGCAAATATTTGTATTCACGCTGTCGATGAATGACACCGAATATTTTTATTCCCTTTCTTCAACCACAGAAATACACACACATTAGCGTTTAGAGTAATATTTTATGTTCCTCTTTCTGTTTTTTTGTTTTGTTATGCTAATGCGTATAATTTTTGTTAGTGTTGTGTAATGCGTATAACTATTTTTATAAAATTTTGATTTTAATTAAAAGTACAAGTGTAGTTGCCTAAAAAAATTATACTTATATATAATTTACACATTTGTATTGTAACAAATTATGTATATCTTTTTCTTATTAAAAAAACTAAACATATCTTTTTCAATGACACCAGCAATGTAACAAATATAATATTATATACTATAAATTCTTATCTTTTTGATCAACACTAAAAATATGGTATTTTTATAACAAAATTTGTTATAGAGTAAATATAGTATTGGTAAAAACATATCTTTTATATTTTAAACATTTTTTCCCTTCAAAAAATATTTTAGACATTTTTTTATTTATTATGTTAATTCATAATGAATTCAAAGTTTTTTTATTTATAGACAATGCATAAATATATGCAAGGTCCTGGGTTCGAACCCCAGACACCACCAAAAAATAATAAATTTAAAGTTTTGTACAATATTTTGCCAAACAGCTTTTAACTCAAAAATAACTTTAGAACTAAAAAAAAATAAAGAAACCAAATAGCTTTAGCCTTTTTCTTAAAGAGCTTTATTTTAACTTTATTTTAAAGTAGCTTTTAGACCGAAAAAAAGCCTGGCCAAACGGTACCTAAGTGGTGAATTTTTTTTTTTTTTTTTTTTTTTTTTACCAAAGGTGATGAATGTTGGAAATGCGGTATTCTCTAAAACAAAGACTCACACGCGTTGAAAGACGTTGAATGTTGGAAACATGATATTCTCCAACAAAATGCTACCTAAAATTAAGTTAGAGACGAATTGTATAATTTTGTCTTAAAAAAAACATACCGAATCAATACAAGAGTAATACTTTGTCAAAAAGGATACTACACGCCCTCTTAGATTATTGTGTTAAACCTGAAATTAAACTTGACCATATCCTTAGAACTTGACCATATATATATATATATATATATATATTAACGTAAAAGTGGATGAGAATATAATTCAGGTATTTCTAGAGATGAAATGTGTAAATTTTTTGACATGTATCGGAAAAGATTATATACTTTTAACATAAGAATGAAATGATATATAATTTAAACATCTCAAATGTAACTACCATCCCTATACATTATTGTCATTAAATCTTCATCTAAATTTTCATTTTTCTTTCTTTTACTGCATAAAATTAAAGGCTCAATGCATCTACTCAACACCCTTCATAAGCAACTCTAGTTGAGTTGAGGGGGCAACTCTCTTCCTAACCAACATTTCAACTGTAGGACACTTTCTCTTTCTCCCTCCCCTGTTCATTGACCTGAACTGTTCATCAGTTTCTTCAAAATCCCCCTGCACAAACCAATTTTGATGAGTATATCTTGCATATATGTAGATAATATAACATATTCTTTACATGGCATAAAACTTACGAGGGTAAGAATATGCGAGACAGATTTTTAGAGAATGAAAATTCAAATAGATTTGCAGCTCTTCTTAATGATGCTGGCAACGCACCTGAAGGAAACAATGAACCAGCTGACCACACTAGCCCTAGGAACATTGTGGACGTGAGCCCTGCACCCGTGCCTGAGATTAATGATGATAGCAGAACTGAAATAGTGAGAAATCTGGAAATCACCCAACTGGAGCATGATGTGGAGTATGATAATGATGATGGGAGTTCTCAAAATTCAGATTTTGTTGATGCCACTCAAATTCATGCATATGTGCACACATCATGAGGATTGTCATAGGATGATACAAGAAGATTGGAATACCAATATCGTTGGATGTCATATGTTCATTCTTAGTCAGAAGCTCAAAATTTTGAAACAAAAGTTGAAAGTCTGGAATAAAACTGTCTTTGGCAATGTGCATAACATGGTTAGAGTTGCTGAACAAAATCTTGCTCAACTGCAATCTGATATGGATACCAATGGTATCACTAACTCTCTTTTGGAACAACACAAAGATGCTCAATTTCAACTTGAAAATGCTTTGCTAATATAAGAAGATTATTGGAGAGAGAAATCTAAAGTTGCTTGGTATTCAAATGGAGACAGAAATACCAAATATTACCATAGACTAACCAAAATAAAAAAATACCTCCAAACTCATAACTACCCTCATGAATGGTGATGATATGGTTTATGACCCGGATCAAATATCAAGTCTCATTACAGATGATGGATGACTTTATTCCTTCTCTCATTACAGATGATGTGAACAATCTCTTGACCAGGCTTCCTACTCCAACTGAGATTCATCATGATATGCTAGCAATGAACAAGGATGGCGCATCTGGTCCAGATGGTTATGGTGCAAGTTTTTCCCAAACTTACTGGGAGATTGTGAAGAATGATGTCATCATTGCAGTTTTAGATTTATTTACCAGAGATTGGATTCTTTCCAACTTCAATGCAACATGATGTTACTAATGTTGACCAATTGCTCTAGCCAACTTCAAATTCAAGATTATTTCCAAAATTCTAGCAGACAGATTGGCACCTTTTATGAATTTGATTATTTCTCCTGAGCAAAGAGGCTTCATTAAAGGTAAGAACATTAAAGATGGCATCTACATCACTTCAAAAGCAATCAATCACCTTCATCAGAAAGCTTATGCAGGAAATTTAGTTTTCAAGGTAGACATCTCAAAAGCTTTTAATACATTGGAGTGGAAATTGCTTCTTAGTGTATTAAGTTTGGTTTTAATGATACTTTATGTTCTTGGATTCATACAATCTTAAAATTTGCTACTCTTTCAATCTATGTCAATGGCAACCAGAATGATTATTTTCATTGTAAGAGAAAAGTCAGGCAGGGTGACCCCCTGTCTCCTCTTCTCTTTTGTATTGTTGAGGATGTGCTCATCATGAGTATTTCCAATCTAGTGAATCAATGAATTGTGGAACGCATTAAAGGTTCAAGATAAACACACGTTCCATCTCACTCTTTATATGCTGACGACATCAGGATATTTTTTGCAAAGGTAAAATCTCCTCCATTCATGCTCTTATGTAGCTTTTCAACTCTTATGCTCAGGCATCTGGACAAACTATAAATCCCTTAAAATCAATGGTGTTCCATGGATCAATCTCTGCTTCTAGAATTAATCATATTGTTGATCTGATTGGCTTCAACAAGGGTTCTATTCCTTTTCTTTATCTAGGGGTTCCTATTTTTAAAGGGAACCCTAAGAGGTGCCACCTTCAACCAATTGCAGACAAAATAAAATCCAAACTAGCATATTGGAAAGCTTCACTGTTAAGTATTGCTGGTAGAGTTACTCTGGTTAAAAGTGTTATTCAAGGTATGCTAGTCGATTCTATTTCCATATATTCCTGGCCCAAAAAGCTGTTGAATGACATTGAAACTTGGACAAGAAATTTCATTTGGAGTGGTGATGTTTTAAAAAGAAAATTAGTGACTGTTTCATGGAAAAAATCTTGCAAGCCTCTCTCTGAAGGTGGATTAGGCATTAGATCTGTCTCTACTCTTAATGAATCAACAAATCTAAAACTTTGTTGGGACTTATTGAATTCCAAGGAAGACTGGACATTTCTTCTCAAGAGCAAGGTTATTAGAGGCAGAAGAGTGATTTCTCATCACATTTTCTCATCTATCTGGAGCAGTATTAAAAATGAGTTCTCAACCATTCAATCTAATTGTGGTTGGCAGCTTGGTAATGGTAATGACATCAACTTTTGGCTTGATAATTGGTGTGGTGTCTCCATAGCTTCTCAGTTAAATATCCCTCCTCGTCTTCATGAAAATTTAACAATCAAAGTTAAAGATTTGATTTTCAATAGTCAGTGGAATTTTCCCTTCTCAATGCTCGTCTGCTTCCCTCAAGTCAATTTTATTGCAGAACAAGTAACAATTCCTTTTGAAACCACTGAAGACAAAATAATTTGGCAACCTAGCAACAATGGAGATTTATCTTTCACACAAGCTTATGAGTTCAAATATGGGATTGGTCAGAACATCAAGTGGGCGAAAGATTTGTGGTGCCCTGATATTCCTCCAACCAAATCTCAGTTGGTTTGGAGGATCTTGCATAACAAAGTTCCAACAGATAAAAATCTTTTGTCCAGAGGTTTTCAGCTTCCATCATGGTGCTTTTCTTGTAATATTCTGTGTGAATCTACCTTCCACTTGTTTTTTGAGTGCTCTTTTGCTATGCATTTGTGGAACTGACTTCTCTCTATTATAAACATAAAAATGCAGTTCACCAACTGTTTTGATTTTTTGAAAATTTTGGATAGAAATTGGTCTCTTCAGTGCAGGACTGTTTTAAAAGCATGCATGTTTAATATAATTTATACTATATGGATTAGAAGAAATCATGTGAGATTCAAAAATCAGTATTTTTCACTGGAAGCCTGCACTCAACATGATTATTGCTCAAATTGGCCTAGCATGTAACATCACCACAAAAGTCTACAGAGGGGATATGCAGGAATTCAGGATTCTTAAAGCTTTTAAAGTAAACATTAAACCCCCCAAGGCCCCCATCATCAAAGAAGTGATTTGGACACCTCCTTTGACAAGTTGGATTAAAGCAAATACGGATGGAGCAGCTACAAAGAACCCTAATAGAGCAGCTGCAGGAGGAATCTTCAGAAACTCTGATAGTTTATGTGTTGGATGCTTTACTCAGTATCTGGGGGAGCAAAATGCACTATATGCTGAATTAGTAGTTGTTATGACGGCTATTAAGATTGCTCACATCAATGGTTTCTCAAATTTTTGGTTGCAAACAGACTCTCAATTGGTCATTTTAGCTTTCAAATCTTTTTCTGTTGTTCCTTGAATTTTAAGAAATAGGTGGCTCAATTGTCTGGTTAGGATTAGACAGATGAGTTTTGTGGTGTCTCATATCTATAGAGAGGGCAATGCTTGTGCTGACAATCTTGCTAATGTTGGTCTTGCATTAATCTCTTCTAACTTGTTTTGGTCTAATGGCTTACCTGACTCCATTAGAGGAGAGTACAATAAGAACAGGTTGGGTATGCCCAACTTTAAATTTACTATCTTTCGAAAAGGTTTTGGTATAGTCCCCCTTTTCTTCTTAGTATTTTTTTTTTTTGGTTCATCTAGTGCATAGTTGCTTTTAAAAATACAATAAAAATGATAATAAAATTGACATGTAAGTACAAGACAAAAAAAAAAAAAAAAACATTTGGTACACGTGACCTTGAGTAAAAAAAATGAAATTTTGGGAAAAGAAAAGAAAAACAAAAAAAAATGAAAGGAGGATATCAACAGTAACACCTGTTGATGAGTGAAGTGGGAGAAATAACGAAAAAAATATATAATGGAAGTAAAAAGGGTCTCAAGAAATCTCATGTGTTTGTATGAGATTGTTAGTTTTAAAAATTTTAACTAAAAAGTCTTACAAATTCCCTTCTACCAAGTAATCCATTGAAGTCTATATTTTTTTTAATACCAAGAGACAATTTTTCTGTTGTAAAACACGAGATTTTGTTGGACTCTTTAAAAAATAATTAAAATCCTAATTGAATGTCACCATAAATATTTCTAATCTTTTAAAATCTTGATTGAATACTTCAAGATTTTTCTATAACAAAAAAGTCTTTTAAAATCCTTCCAAATCGCTAGACCAAAAAAAATAAAAAATCCCAATCCAATACACCCTCCTAAAATATCTGAGTTTTTTTTGATAAATTTATTTTTTTTGACTTAAATGCTCTTTTGGTCCCTTAACTTTTTAATTGGTATCGTTTTGGTCTCTTAACTAAAAAAAAGATTGTTTGATGATTTTAAGTTTTTTTTAGTCTCGTTTTGGTCCCTTCTGTTAGGTTTCCGTCAGTTTTATTAAAAAACGTTAAGTGTGGACACGTGTCACATTTTCATTGGCTCTGAAATTTTTTTTTTTACAAAAAAAATATTAATTTTTTTTAATATATATATTTTATTTTTTTGTAAAAAATTCTCAGAACCAATGACAAGGTGACACATGTCACTTTGTCATTGGCTTTGAGATTTTTTTTAAAAAAAAATAATAATTAAAAATATATATATTTTAAAAAAATAATAAATTTTTTGTTGTAAAAAAAAAAACTCAGAGCCAATAACAAGGTGACACGTGTCTAGGAGTTAACTTTTTTTTAAAACCCTAACGAAAACCTAACAGAAGGGACCAAAACGAGACTAAAAAAAAAACTTAAAATCCTCAAACAATCTTTTTTTTAGTTAAAAGACTAAAGCGATACCAATTAAATAGTTAAGGGACCAAAAGAGCATTTAAGCCTATTTTTTTTGTAGGGAATTTGGTAGAATTTTAAATATCCGAGGTTAATTAATAGGTTTATTTAAGTGTAAGCCGTAAACAAAAAGGGTAATTTGTACCGGAAAAAAATGTGTAAATTTGTTCTACGGTATGTAATAGGAGTTATCTAATTCTTCATCTTGGAGTTTAATTTATACAATACAATACTTTAGCTTTGTTTGGATCGAACTTATTTTGGATTTATGAAAAAGATCACTTATGCAAATAAATAAGTTTTTATCTTAATTCATAAGTTCTTATTAACGAAAATTATACCTACATAAGTTGTTTTTTCATAAATTACATTAACAATCTTATAAATAATATATAAAAGATCTTTATTTGCATAAGCTTTAAAATAAGCTAATCCAGATAGACCCTTTGTATACAAATTACACGTACATTCAATAATACGTTGTGATATGAATTAATGAGTTATGATAAATTATGTGTTAATACAATGTCACATGAATTAATGAGTTGATTGAAAATTGATATTTGTGTCTGAATTAATAACTATTTTTTTAGGGGATAAAAAGAATCCATTATTTTTTGAGATAACAAGAATTCATTATATTTTTTAAAATGTTTAAATGACAAAAATAGAATCCACAAATCCTAGCTCAACTGATAAAATGTCGAAATTGTTAGGCCGTATGTTATGATCGGGGTTCAAATTCTAATACCTTCACTTGTGTGTGAGTTTATAATGACTTTGTCATTTCGTCTATCTACAAAAAAAAATGGACAAAACCAGAGAACCTTCTTTAAAATAGAGAACCTTCTTTAAAATTAAAATAAAAAAAAAAACAGTGCAATTATATCACCTCCACCAAAGAAAGTCGTGAAAAAGACCACCACAAAATGCAAACACCGTTTTCTACACATGATGGAATTTCCTTTTGCTTTAGCCTTTATTGACCAATAAAGCAAAGACTGGACTTTTGAGGAAGAAGGAAATAGATATGTAAATCATAAAAAGCATAAATATGTTGCTAAGTAGAAATTTCAGAGAGCTTTTTTGAGATAACAAGAATCCATTATATTTTTTAAAATGTTTAAATGACCCAGAATCTACAAGTCCTAGCTCAACTGATAAAATGTCGAAATTATTAGGCCAGATATCATGATCGGAGTTCGAACCCTGATACCTCCACTTGTGTGTGTGAGTTTATAATGGATTTGCCATATCTACAAAAAAAAAAATGGACAAAAACAGAGAACCTTCTTTCAAAAAAAAAAAAAACAGTGCAACTTATTATATCACCTCCACCAAATAATGTGGTGAAAAAGACCACCACAAAATGCAAACACCATTTTTTACATATGATGGAATTTCCTTTTGCTTTAGCCTTTATCGACTTTTGAGGAAGAAGGAAATAGATATGTATCATAAAAAACATAAATATGTTGCTCAGTAGAAATTTCACAGAGCTTTTTTGATAAAATAATTTGGCCGAAAGATTGACTCCAAGTCAATCAAAACAAATTAAATTTTTATGAACGCCCGTGCCATTCTTTTTATAAAGGAGTGAAGAAAATTGAAACCATGTCAATCAAATACATTATCTTTTGTTGTATCTTGCACACATTTCTGCAGAATCAGAGCTTCAAACATGAACACCATAGATAACCCCATAGATAACTCTGACCGATTGAAAGCTGCAGCTCTAACAGGTGATATAGATCTCCTCTACACAGTAATTCAAGATGATCCATCCATTTTGGAGCATATAGATTTAATAACTTTTGTTGAAACTCCTTTACATACTGCTGCATCTATGGGTCATCTCCGGTTTGCCACTGAAGTTATGAATTTAAAACCTTCATTTGCTTGGAAGCTAGATCTGCAAGGATTCAGCCCCATCCATCTCGCTTTGCAAAACAACCAAAAACCTATGGTGTATCGCTTTGTGGACATCAATAAAGACCTTGTTAGAGTTAAAGGAAGAGAAGGCTTAACTCCTCTTCATTTCGCAAGTCAAAATGGTGAGGTTGATCTTTTAGTTTGCTTTCTCTTATTGTGTCCGGAATCCATTGAATACTTGACTGTAAGGCAGGAGACTGCACTGCATATTGCTGTTAAGAATGAACAGTTTGAGGCACTTCAAGTACTTGTTGGCTGGCTCAAAGAAAATTGTAAGAGAGGTGCTGAAAACCTAGAAAATAATATATTAAACCAAAGGGATGAGGACGGCAACACCATTTTGCATATTTCAGCCCTAAGTAGTGAGCTGCAGGTAATTTTATGCAATAACTAAAATCACATGTCTCTTTTATATGTTTCTAGTTTTTGCCTCTATTAAATGCTAAGAACACTCTCTCTAACACAGGATCTCCTATTGGTTGAACTCCATGCGAGTCTCACCAGTTTTTAAAGTCTAAGACCCACATGAATTATTCCCAGAAGAGAGTATGTTAGAGAAAGTGTTAGAAAGAGGGTGTCCATAACACTCCTCATATTATAAAGTGTGAGAGAAACTATAGATTACACGTGTATGTTTTTAATTGGTGCCACATTATGATGGGTAGTTTACCGATTATTTTGTTACAACAACCTAGAAAAAAACCTTTTTTTTTGTTGTAAATGATTGTGATATTTCTTATTATTTTGGTTGATTTTTATGCCATTTTTTTAAAAGGAAGATGAGGGAAGACAACTTATAAAGTAGATAGGTTGTTTAGATCTAGTACATTTCTTGTGAAGATTTTAGTTGCTTACATGAATGATTTCTAACAAATGTACTGTTCATTAATTACTTGGTAGCACAGGCACTTCAATTGTTGGTAAGTACTGGTATAAATTTGAAGGAAAAGAATTTGGAGAACAAAACAGCATTAGACATAACAAGCACCCCAGAGATGAAGAGTATATTATTAAGTGTTGGAGCAAAACATAGCATAGAAGTCGCTGATGCTCCCACACGTGCACATAGGTTGAGGTTAATGGCCACAACCAAAACTATGAGTAATAAATTGGTATCTGAGATAACTCGCACTAGAAGTGACATGACAGAAGAGCAACGCAACATTTGGTTGATAGTCGCCACTCTTATTGCAACTGCCATGTACCAATCAGTTTTGAGTCCCCCTGGTGGAGTTTATCAGATTAGTGCTGGTGACAATAATTTGAACATCACTTCCTCCAATTCTACTATTTCCACCCCAAAAAATGTTGGAAGATCTGTCTTGTCAGGATATCTTTTCTCCCAATTTTCAATTTGCAATCTGTTTTCCTTTCTCTCATCAGCTATAACAATAATTATTATGGCCTCAAGTAGTACGCAATCCGGTATATTTGTGTACACTCTGATGAGTTCGTTTTTGCCTTGTTACCTGATTTGTATGCTTCAGATATCCCCTACAGATGTCAACACCGTTATTTTTGGAACCCCTTTGCTTTTATTTTTATTTGGTTTGTCGGTTTGTATGATGCGAAGTTTGTGGGTCAGAGGTAGATGGTGAAATCACTAATTAGAACCACAACTCAAACCAGTTCTGCGGACCGAATTCAAAGACAACAATATATCCACATCAATTTGCAAAATTTTCATTTCCATTGTTATTGTTATCATTTGTTTTTGTTCAATTTTAGGAAATTGTGACTGAGTGTATTAAATATGTTAATCATATCTTGTATTTTATTAAAATTATATGTATTAAATGTGGTTTTGAAGAAGGTTGATTATTTCAAGATGAGATGTGATGGTCTTTTTGCAAAAAGTGATGCTAGTCTTTGTACTTTCAGACTCTGATCGGTAAAAATAACCATTAACTGATAATATATATGTCTACATTTTTATGGCTCATTACTTAAAAAGGACATCCAGCACATGATATCACACCTGACATAAAAGAGGACGTCCAACAAAAATGTGATAAACTGACACTATAGGCTCAATACTTAAAACACAAGAAATGCCACTAGGATCAACTATAATGTTCCTAGAAAAGAGATTCTGATGAATCGGAATCCTATCATGAAGTAGCTGGCAAGAGAAAACATTCACCTTGAGAGGAGACCAAGACTCCCACGCCCTTACAAAAAGTTGAGCATACACATTGGAGAAGATCAGACTCTCTAAAACATGGAGCAGCCCTCCCAAAATCACAAGTACCCACTAAAAAAGATTCATCCTTCGCTTAGAGCATCCACAATGGAGACCCTCAACTTTGAGGTCTTAAATGGGTCTCACATGGACACATCACTTTTTAATAATTTTTTAATAATAATACTTAATAGGTACTCAACCACTCCAATAGAGATCCTCTAACAAAAGGTCTAATAGGGTCCCACAAATATTATTTAATAGCCATGAAAAATATTATTTTAATAAAAAGTGATGTGGGCCCATTTAAGAATGGGGGTCTTAAGTTAGACATTGGATCTTTTAAGACCTCCAAAAAAAAATTTCCGCAATGGAGGTACCTATTAGATACCAGATCTTAAATGATGAAGACCTCGCCATTGTGGATGCTCTTAAGATCTCAAACCCAATCAGATCCCTCTCTCATGGACATATTAATCACTTTGAATTCTTTCTGAATAGAAACTTGAAACAGACTGGGGAAATGAATTCTCAAATGGATAGGTCCTAACCAAGGATATTTCCAAAAATTTGTAGATCGACCATACCTAACCTTCCTAAGGATACTATCAGAGAACCGATCAGTAGACTCAGTCTCACTTGTTCTCAATAAAGAGGTCTCCTCCCCCCACGATGATCCCACGAAAACCCTTTCAAATATCTTGCTCCAATAATATCTTTTCGCAAAGCCTACTCTCGTGTGATCAACCTCCAATTAAACTTGACCATATCCTTAGAATTTGATTATATCTCAATTGTGACATATTACATCAGTTTGAATATATATATATATATATATATTAACATAAAAGTGGATGAGAATGTAATTCAAGTATCTTTTAAAGATGAAAAGGGTAATTTTCTTTACATGTATTGGAAAAGATTATATATTTTTAACATAAGAATAAAATGATATATAATTTAAACATCTCTAATGTAAATACCGCTATACATTATTGTCATTAAATCTTCCTCTTAATTTTCATTTTTCTTTCTTTTACTGCATAAAATTAAAAAGCTCAATGCATCTACTCAACACCCTTCATAAGCAACTCTAGTTGAGTTGGGGGAGCAACTCTCTTTCCTAACCAACATTTCAACTGTAGGACACTTTCTCTTTCTCCCTCCCCTGTTCCTTGACCTGAATTGTTCATCAGTTTCTTTGAAATCCCCCTGCACAAACCAATTTTGATGAGTATATCTTGCATGTATGTAGATAATATAACATATTCTTTACAAGGCATAAAAACTTACCAAGGTAAAAACATGCGAACCGGATTTTTCATGGTTATCTCTCACATATTTATAAGCAAATCTCATGCCACAATCTGGAAAGCCACAAATAAAGGGTTTATCTTGCAAATGGACAGCTTTTACATGCTTACACAGATTGGATTTCTGTTGAGTCATAACCACAAGAGAGGTAAATTAAAAGCAAGAACAATTTATGTACATATGTTCAAATTGAAATATTGTTAAAACAATGCTGCTATATAGCGGATACAACAGTACTATAGCGTGGCGAAATTTGATCAGATCGCTGTTGTTCTACAATATACTACTTAGTACAAAGTACTGTCAAATAGCATCTATAGTAGAACAATAGCACTGTTAGAGTAGCTGAATTTGAACAAACTGATATTTTCCGCAATCCACGATTGACAACAGTGAGTTTAATAATTCCAAGTCTTCAAGAATGTGCATCAATCACAATCAGTTATAAGGCTAGGGATTTCTTACACTTGAGAAGGTGCTGCTACAATCCTTATAATCACAATGAAACACCTCTGATGAACTACCAGTTTCATGCTTACGGAGGTGTCTTTTAATGTTCTTACGCAGTTGCTTTTTCCCACAAGTCTCACAGTTCACATACTTGTGGCAGGATTTAGTGTGAGCTCTAAGGCACTGAAGATTAGTAAAACTCGTCATGCACCCAGGGTATAAGCACACTGCCTCTATTGATTCCAGCTTAACTGCAGAAAACATACATTCTTCAAAACTTTGCTTAACATGTTTTCATAACTTTAAATAAAGGATCAAATTATGTACGACACATGAAAAACTTGCTCGTAAATATTAAACATTGAAATGAAGTTTACCATGAGAATCTTTGTGCTTTTCTAGTTTTGATGCAAATTTGAAAGCCTTCCCACAGCCAATTTCCGAGCACACGTGCTGCTTCTGAATTTTAACATCAATTGAGGTAGAAGAATCCTTGTTATGAAACTCCTTGACATGTCTTGTCATGTTTCCCTTCAAAGAAAAGTCGCGGCTGCAATTCTCAATTGGACATTTAAATTTTTCCCCGTCATGTTGTAGAAGATGGCGATTCAAATGGTCCTTTCTTCTGTAACTTGCCTGACAATCATCAATAGTACAAATATACGGCCTCTGGAAGAAGTAAAAAAAGTTAAAAGCTACAAAACCATAAACTAATAAGAAATAACTTAATAAGCATTAATGTGCCCCCAACAAGAATAAAATCCATGAGTGAACAAAACTGCCAACCTCGTTTTGAACGGAGCGTGACTGAGGCACCCTTGATGGAGCTTCTCAAGAGGTTTCCCTACCTGATACTGATCCATCAAGCCAAACCATGCTGCCTCACACATTTTGGAGTCTGAGATCCAATGCTTCACGCTACAACTTCCATTATATTATGATTTTAGTATCATAGAATATACTTTCCTGCAAAAACATGTATCTTCAGTTGATGCAAAAACTAATATCGTCAGGTGTTACAGGGGTAGTAATTCATTGAGCCGGCTAATACAGTCCACAGTATACAAAAAGACAGGTAATCAGATATTAACAAAATCTACAGATACATAAAGCATGAACTGATTATAATCTCCCAACAAATTTTTATCTATACAGATATGAAGCACGGATACGGATACAGATACGGACACTGGACATGACACAGACACTGCTAATAATTTGAGAAAATCACATAATTTAGTGTAATTATATGTGTGTCGTGTCCGACACCAGGACACGCCTAAGTGTCCGCACTTCATATACAGACAAATTCCAAGGAACATAATCCATTGAAATGAATTTCAAGAAACACAATTTCAGCAGCCTTATATAGTGGTCTTCCAAAGAAAAATGAGATAAATTGGTTATTGGGACATTAGAATGTTGTCATCATATTATATTGTCAGGAAATACCTCAAGTGAATGACTTTGCATGTGCTGCAATAGGTAGGCAGGTTTTTTTAAACTCGCATCACATTCCATACAAGTATTTAATTTTGTATCATGTGCTTCTTGATCTCTTCCAAGTCCTGCTTTTTCCATTTCTACCTAAGTGGCATCATTGGTCAACAACATAACCATTAGAATTATATTCGCTCTCGTCAAATAGAGATCACAGCGAAATTTCAATAAACCGTTATTGTTCCATGAACGCACTTTAGTACAAAGTGTTGTCAAATAGCGGCTGTGGCGGTGCTTTAGCACGGTAGCATAGCAAAATTTGAAGAAACTGCTATTAACCGCGATCCGCGATGACAACACTGATTATACTGAATTTACAAAATAGAGGGAAAGGTCAAAAAGATAGAAAATGCCTTGTGCGTTTATCATTACGCTTAAACCTAAGAGCTCTCAAACTCCCACATTAAGTTGTGATGATTAATAAATAGACATATCACCTCTAAAGACCAACAAAAGAGTGCTGATGGGCAAAATTATTCAAATTTGCAGCTATATTATAGCTAGATTAAAGATGCTTGCAAGTGATTTTTTCCCCATGAATTTGAAGTTTGACTTTCTAAAGGGTGTTAGGAATATTTGAAACTTCACAATTGAAAAAAAAAAAAAAAAAGCATTTGAAATGAAAAAATTCACAAATCATGTCAAAGGTGGTAGGATATCCAAATCATGAGGTATCACGCTATCATTCAAAAATTAACTAAACTTTGAAATGAATCAATATAAAATTTAGTTCCTAAAAATGACAACTTCTGTAGATTAGTCCTTGAAAAATGTCAGTGTATACAAATGTCATTGCATGTCTCAACTAGTTCAAAAAGGTGTGTATTATGAACTGGCCTCAGTTTGTGCAGTATCAAAATGTGGTAATATGATGCAATACCGGTGATAATTTAAGAAAATGAATTAATTAAATGTAATAACATGTGTTAGTGTCGTGTCAGATAGTACCAAACACGCGTGATGGTGCTACGGAGATATCAACTCATTTTTAAACACACATCGCCTACATGACCAAATAATGTGAAAAATAAGGTATTTTGATTTTGATTATTTGCATTCAAGCAATCAGCAATTTGTATTTTATTTTGGACTTGATTTACCAAAGTCGAAAATCAATAACTCAATTAGAAAATCGAACAGAAAATCTGTCAATTCATAGGAAGTGTTTAGAAATAAAATGAAGGAAAAGAAATATACTTGATGATGAGAATTGATGTGAGAGGTAATTAAGGTCTTCTTGGACCTGCAGATCCCACAGTATTGACAATAATAGCGTCTAATGTCTCTGAAAATAGGTCTTTCGTTACTTTCAAATGAATCATCCATCTCTGTATTTGGCATTTCGTGATTGCTTCTGCGGTTTGCTTCGAATTTCTCAGACGGCATGTTACACTGCACCGTTAACAAACTCAACTCAAATCCATTTTTTTTTTTCCTTTTTAAACATGGTCTTGTTAACGAGTACTTAAAGACACTTTTTATATCCTACGATCAAAAATGGGACGTTACATTAACGTTAGAAAATAATGTTAAAGTATTAGTTCTTGATCGTAGGACATAAAAACAAATAAAACATTTGTACCAAAAAAATAAATAAATAAAAACATAAGTATGTAAAATATGCATCATATATATATATATATATATATATATATATATATATATATATATATATATGGGGACATATCACATGAAAATGGTATTTATATACGAGAATAGTGAGAATAAATTATAGCCATTAGATTAAAACTAAGGGATGGGATTAAAACACAATTAAGTGAGTGGCAATCATGTGAAAACTCTCACTCCTTTCACGCTTCTTCTGCATTCCGTCTCTTTCAAATCTTCCTTACCCTTCACCATCTCTTCAACTCTTTTATTTTCCATTTTCCTGATTCAATTTACATCAACATCTTAGCCCTTCTTCAACATAATCATCGATCCAACTCAATGATTAATCATCCGATTTCGAAAATACTCAATTTCAGGGGGTTTCCAATTTAATTTCAGATACATATTCATGCTAAATATCAATTTCAGCAATTTCTTTTTTATGGGTTTCAGGAACAAAATTGGTTATCAAATTGGGGAAAATTAGGGGTGTCAACAGCTTCTTTTCTTTCTCCTTCTAAAGATTTGAGTTTATCAAATTTGTTCAATTTGATTGTTTTGATGCTAAAAACCAGATACATAGATAGAAGAAGTATATGTGCAGTTAAAAAATCTTGAAAAATCCATTTTCCATCTGCGATTAATTTTCCATCATTGATCGGTTCTATGTCATTATTTTTGGTTAATTTACATATTATATTCAAAATTTTCAAAAACACAAAGAAAACCCCATTTCATGTAATCGACTTTAACCAAGACAGTGAAAGAAAATTCAATTCGACATAGAGAGAGAGAGAAGGGGTATAGAAGGAGCTGGAATCTGGAAGGAAGAAACAACAGAGAGAGTAGAGGGATTTGGAACTGGGAAGGAAGAAAAGATATGAAAGGACACGTGACCTTTTTAATTTGGTTTTCTAATCTAAGCCATGCATTTCAATCTAATGGTTGGTATTCATTCCTATCTTTCTCATATAAGATGTACATTCTCACTTGATATGCCCATATATATATATATATATATATATATATATATATATATATATATATATATATATATATATATATATATATATATATATATTCCACATATCATTAATTATCATGCCCGTAGGCTTACATATTTGAGTTTATGGATAGTTAGATATTTTACAACACCGGCAAGTTATAGTACGTCCTATTTAAGTCAAACTAATTAAACATAACCATCTGTAATACTCCATGTCACCTGGAAATCACTACCACAAAAGAAGAGATCACATGAGCATAAAGTTATTTAGTTAACTAAATACTTGAATAGCTCCGCACTAAAATTCAATATTTACATATTGGATGAAATACTACTAATGACCATTAGGAAGATCCCATTAGTGACCAACACCATTTCTAAAGGCATAACTATTTCCAGAGTGACATGGTGTATAGTAGAAGAAACAACTAGTACTTCGATTCCTATGGTTGTCCTAACGATTCCTGTGATATTAGTGTTTGGGACGCCATATCCAGTTCCCAAACCGCATCACCTAGTTCCTCCAGACATTCGATCCTTCAGCTCCCTGAGTGACTCAATGACTCCCCCGACATTATCTGCAAATTATAAGGGTGAATTACTCAAACACAAGTTTAACTAAATACTAATAGTATTACATGGTGATACATAATATTTCATGGCGTTTCTTCATTAAAAATCAGATAAAAATATTCATGTTAATCTCATAAAACCAGAATAAGATTAAAGTTGTTGATGATGAAGAAGATGGTTAAACAATTGATTTCATGGGTAGGCCTTTTTGTTTCACGAGGAGATTAGAGGAAGAAACACAAAGGAATTGAATTTATTGTTTCTGAAAATTTTGTTTGTATGGCGGTGTGACATGTGATATAAGCACTTGTAGTCATTTGATTAACAAGTATTCAACGGCAGTTGACTACCGCTGAGGCCAGCGGCAGTTAGCTATCGGCGGTTGTCCCAACGGTAGTTTGTAACGCTCTAGTTGTTATATTTAATTGTTTTTATTAATGTGGAGTATATGCATATATATATATATGAGATTTTGGATGATTTATGCGGTGTATTATTTTATTATTATTATTATATGGTTTATTTAATAATAATTAGAATAAGTATGAAATAATAATTATTTTGGAGTTTGGGGAGTTATTTAATAATTATTAAAATTTATGGGGAGCTAATGGAAATATTAGGGAGTTAAGTAATGGGAAGTTAGGAAAAGAAAGAATCAGAAGCAGTTTTACGTGAAACCAAGCCAAGGGAGAGAAAACCAGGAACAAGAGAGAAGAACCAAGGGAATCCATTTTTGCTGTGCATTTTCGTTCTGAACTAAGGTAAGGGTGAGGTTTACTTCAATAGTGTAGATTTCAAAGTCTGAATTTGAGTTTAACAGGTTTTTGGAGTGAAATTGAGAAATTGGGTTTTAATTGAATTTATGGTTTTTGGGGTAGATATTGCTCTTTTGATGTTAGAATTGGTTTCTGGTTGCATAGAACACTTAATTATGTATCTGTAAACTGATTTGGGGAGTGATTGGAAGAAAAATGGGATTTTTGGGTAAAACCAGTTTTCTGCCCGTACAGAAGTTCATCGCTCACCTCGCGAGTAGCTGTGCTCGCCATGGCGAGTGAGCAACTTCATAGCTCGCCTCGCGAGCAGTCCAACTCGCCATGGCGAGTAGCCCAGATTAAAACTCGATTTTTGAAAAGTTGTTATAAGATGTTTTGGGGATGGTTTAAGGTACCTAGATGATATTAATGACGAATGGTGGAAGTTTTAGGTTAAAAAGATGAATAGGGAACTTAGAAATGGGATTGGAGTGAGAAAATGGCATTTTTCCCCAGAGCACCTGATTTTCACTCGCCTCGAGTTCGCCTTGAACTCGCCATGGCGAGCTAGTGTTTTTGTGAACTCGCCATGGCGAGCAGATGTGCTCGCGAGGCGAGTTGCACAGCTCCTGAGTGTTGACTTGCTTGCATGATTAGTAGTGGTTTGATGTTGATGTGTTGAGCATAGTTTCATGTAATTATGCATTATGTTGGTTGTTTGAATTGCTGGATTGATGAATATTGATGATGATTTAAATGTATGTTAATTATTGAATCATACATGTTGTTTTAAGTGGAGTCACATGGAGTTGCATTGCATGGTCAGTTGTATGTAGATATACACAAGTAGGTCCATTGCATATGCATAAAATAGCGGTGAGGGCTTCGGTCCTGGAGTACTAGTTGCTCAACAGCGGTGAGGGCTTCGGTCCTGATGAATGCTTTAACCATTCAAAAGCGGTGAGGGCGTCGGTCCTGTTTGGTACCCCATGCATATTGCATTTCATTAAGAAGTCTAAGATGGTGTCTTAGCAGTGGTCATGTCATTTGCATGAGTCTTGGTTGTTGATTTCAGTAATTATCTGATGGATGATGTTGGTGTTGAATATGCATTTATATATATATTCATTGTGATCATGGTGTATTGTTGATGTTGTTGTTGCTTGTGACTTATACATATATATATGTTTACAAGATAATGTGTTGTTGATTAGGGTGTTAGATTCAATTGATGATTTTAATATCTATATTTATTGTTGTGAATCTCACCCCTTCTGCTTGAAAATGTTGCCCTTCCTATGGGTAACTTGCAGGTGATCCTGAGTAGTAGGTGGTGGCTCAAAGTCGTGTCTAGGGCTCTGATATGTGGGATGGGATTTATCATTTTTATTTTTGTTGCTTTTCCTTTCCATGTATCAAATTTTGGAACTTGTGGTGTGGAGCCTTTTGTTGTCCTTGAACTATGATGTTGAATTATGTTAAGGCCTTTAATGGCATAGACTATTGTTGGATGTTCATGAGGTTTGGATTTTGAAAACTATTCCGTTGCTATGTTTTCATATATAATAAGTTGATTTGATTAAATAGTTTTATTTTCTATTTAAGAATTTTGAAATGACGTGTAGCATGCCCGTTGTGGAATTAATCTGATGAATATTTGCTATTTAATTGCTTTTGGGTAACGGGGTGTTACATAGTTAACTACCACTGGAGGCTTTTTTGTAAATTACTTGTGTCAATAGGAAGTATTTTATGTCAAAAAAAACAATTTTCGAGTTATTTTCCACTACATGATCGTTGAAAATGGTCTTGAATGCTATATGCATGTCTTAAGTCATGGCTTGGTTAACAAGTCAGTCAAGTCTTGATCATTTGAAAGATTCTAGCCCATTTTGCACTAATACTTCATACACCTCTCATTTTCCTATTTTATTCAATAATATGTAGTAAAATGCACCTTTATTAAATAAAATACTAATAAAAAATACTAAGAAATATGGTGTTATCACTTATATCCATACTATCGTTAGAGTGTTTTCAAGTACACCCCTCCTCCGAGGAGCGAGTGTTCAACGCCCACCATCTTTATCCCTTCAACAATCACTTGGGTCAAAAATCTTAGATCTGGAAGGATCAACGACATTGTTTGTGGGGAATGTACTTTGCATTTCACCATCTTTTCATTCTAAGACCACAAGGCTAACCTAAGACGTGGATAAATAACGGGTAATGGTGATGCCAACAACCCTCAACTTCACCAAGTTGGTGAAAGTACGACCTTATCATCTTCACCTGAAGTGATTTCAAACCAACCACATAATCAAAACTTGGTGATTCCATGTTCAAATCAATAAATTTCTCTTCAGAACCTAAAGATACAAACGATTTTAACTTTTAACGATGCTTGTAGATGAACCTTTTGGTCACCATCCAACCCCAATCTAAAGTCACTGCAGCGCAAGGTGAGCATTAAGGTCACGTTGAAAATGACCACCATGGACTCTCGTTGGTCATGGCTGAGAATCAATACCTTCATCAACACGTTATCTTATGTATAAAGGAAATAATATTTTACATCCCATGACAGTTCGATTTGCCAGATCCACACGAACGTCAATCATTTGTGTCTTTAAGGCCTAGTTGGAAGGCACAATGGAAACAAACCCACTCCACCACCAAGAGACAGAAGATCCCCCATTAGAACTCAAGGAAGGTATGCCCATCGGTGGAAGCGGAAATAGAAGTCCCCTTACTCCTCGAAAAAAGAAACGATGAAAGGGTCGTTAGTGCAATTCTCCCCCTAGTACCTTCGTCATCGTTCCACTCCATCAAATAGATCTCGGTGCGATGATTTATACTCTCTTATTGTATCTTGAATATATACTTTTATAACAAATGCTAGCATGTTCGAAACTCAACAAAAATATTTGTCACAAAAGTCATTCATTTAACTTTCTAAAAGTTATTTTTTTTAAGCAAAATTTCAACATTTAAATTTTGGTCTACATTATATAAAAAAATTGAAGTTATTAAATAAATTAGCATCAATTATTCAATAAATTTAAAAAAAATACATTTTTCTTGTAATAACAAGAGAGTGAACAAGTAAAAATACTTTTTTCTTGTAATAACAAGAGTGAGTAAGCAAATCCTTAGCCCTTAGAACACATGTTGGTGTCTATCTTTGTTAGTTCATTTTAGATCAAGATGTGTTATTAGATCGACTATTTGTGTGATAACTTTCGTGTGACAATATTTCAGACAACCAAACAACCATAAATTTATGAAAAAAATAAATATTATCACGAAAATCAAAACAATAAAATAAGAAATTAAAATTATTTTTTGTGGTTAAAATGCAGAAATATAAGAAATAAAAATGATAAATTTAGAAAATTATCACAAAAATTATTATAAAATACTCATCCGTCTCTATATGTAAACTCCTTTTGTTTTGTTTTTTTTTTTTCCTTCCAATTTTTTAAGAAAAGTTGTCCGTGTAATTAATGTGTTTATTTTATATGTTAATATTACCAAATTATCCTTTGTTTGTGTGTGTATTAAATGTGACTATTCATATTTCAAGACAAGTTAGTGAAGTAGCATTCAATAGCGGTATGTTTAGGAAAAAAGTAATATATACATCTAGTAATTTAGAAAGGGATTTACATTTAGAGATAAAGATAAAATCAAATGTGTGCTTAAATATACGAACGGATGGATAACCACGGACCAGCCTCGAGTGTACATCAGCCTTGTACACTTCTGACTTCTTCCATCGATTTCACAACTCATCCTTTCACACCAACCACATCACCACCTCTTACACAACCCAATCACAACCCTCCATTCCCATTCAACAAAAACCACCTCACCACATGTCACAACCTAATCCCCCACTCCATCCTAATCCCCCACTCCATCCTAATCCCCTACACCATCACCCATAGAAAAACTCACCCACCCTATATATACAAAAAAAAGCCTCACATGTTGACCACAATCCACGTGACTTTGACCCATTGATCCGTTCTAACCGCTTCTCCTTTTCTTTCTCTCCTTTTCCCATTTCTTTCGATATCTCTCTCTCATTTTTTTTCATTTCTCTTTTTCCTCTTATGCAAACCCTAAAAACCAAAATGTCTTCGTTGTTGAGATCGTAATTGCGTGCGTGCGAGAAACTCTTTCTTGATTCGCGCGCCTAATTGTAATTTCGATTTCAATGGCGAAGGAAATTGGTACATTGTTTGTGATTGAGAATTTTTTTTGAATTCGGATTTGTAAAAAAAAGGGTTTTTGTTTAAATTGTTTCTATTATGTCTGATTTGGTTGCTCGTACGGGTCGGCATCAGCAACGCTATGAAGATGGTTATCGTCTTGTTGCTGGGTAATGTCTTTTTCCCCTTTTTTTCTATTTTTTATTTATTTATTTTCAATTTTATTATTTTTGTTTTAGGGGAAAATGTCATTTTCTTACGGAAAGTTTGTTTTTTGTTTGGTGTTTGAGAAATTACAATTTGGTTTTGTTGATGGAGATGTTTTGGTTTTTTATTTGTGTTATTTTGTTTTGGGTTGAGGAAAATGGTTTTTTTGATGTTGATGTATGTCTCTGTTATGGTTTTTTTTTAAGGGGCACATATGAAAGTCAATGTATCAGGTGATGAGGTGGTTTTTATCGTTTAATTTGATAATATTGAATGGTTGAAATTAAATTTAAGGAAAATTAAATTTTGATTATTTGATTATATGCTATGAAGCATGAACACAGTCAAATCGACCAATAATAATGTGAGAAAATGACATAATTCAATGTAATGACTTGTGTATCTTTGATTAGAAGTGTCTGTGCGTGCTATCCAGATTATATGTAATGATTATACATACATGTATATGTATGTATGAAATATTTGATGATACTTTGTGTTGTACATGTATAATATGTATGTATATTTCTATGGTCAACTTGTTAGGTGCACTTTTACAAGATAGGATTAGGATTACTTGGTCTAGATTTGTTTGTAACCTGTAGCTGAATAGACTAATTATGATTATTTATGAAGCACTAAGTTATTTATAAAGAAGCATTATTAAAGAAAAAACTAGAGAAGTGAGAACTCGTCCATATCTGATGATTGATGGATTGGATGGCATTTTTTTTCTTTTCTTCTTTTGAATCTATAAATCAATTTAGAGTGTATCTGTTGTGATAGGAGATGCTAAATTAATATAACAATGGATGAGTCTGGATTGGTGTTTGACTATCTGTGCTCCATATGTATACGAAGAAACTTTGCTGATTATGTTATCTTGACTTTTGACATAAATACTACTATTTTTTAGTTTTCTAGGAACGCACTACTCTGGTGCCTTAGAGTTGTATTTTATGGACATAACTTAGCTTATGCATTATGACAACGCTTGGAAAGTACAGTTGAGTGTGGTGATCATGAACCACTATAAATCTATGTAACTAGATGTTACTGATGCATGTAGTTTTGGAAATATCAATGGCATAAGATTCGTATCTTTATTTTTTACCTAGCATGTAATATGTTCATTCTTAACGGTGCTTCCAAATCATTTTCTTGTCTTAACAATGCTTTATGTTTGCTTCTTGTCTGCTCTTGCACATTATAATCCTGATTAAGCCAATTGTTTAGTATTTGTCTTGAAAAATTTGTATGTAGATACTAAATAATAAATGACTTGAAAATGTATATTTTTTTATTAATTATGAAATTAATTTAATTGATTTGTGAAATCACTCTAACTAGAAATGGGATTAGCCTTTTTCATTAATCAGCTTTTATTATGATAAAAAATATTTTTAGAAAGGAATTGCTTGATGTTTGTATTTTTCTTATATACGTGTTTTGGATATGATACCCTTCAAGTTCTGTTTTGAAGATGTCAATTGGGTTGCAGGTGTGTTCCCTTTAGGTATAAAAGCTGTGACGATGAGTCTAGTTCCGAGAAGATTGTTGAAGTGCTTATGATTAATTCACCTAGTGGACCAGGTCTTCTGTTTCCAAAGGTATAATGTTTGAAATAACTCTTGTTAAACCTGTTTGGGTATTGTTGTGGTTGATACTAGTTTAGGCTATACTTTGATTACTATACAACAACAACAACAACCAAGCCTTATCCCACTAAGTGGGGTCGGCTACATGGATCAAATGACGCCATAGTGTTCTATCAAAAATATTTGGATCCAACTCATTGACTTCTAAATCTTTTCTAATGGTTTCTCGAATGGTTTTCTTAGGTCTTCCTCTACTTTGATTACTATGATATTTTAAAATTTGCAAAGCCAACACAGTTTGTTCTTTTCAGTCATTATATTGGGAAATTCAGAAATTTTCATTGACTATTCTTCTACCTCTTATACTAATTATAATGGCGTGACATAGCCGTAGCTATCATTACAACACAACTGCTTTGTAATATTGGATGGGAATTGGTTTTACTATCCCTTTGGACTCATTTCCTACGGGATGAATCACTCCAAAGAAATAAGTGAAATTTTCTTATGGTCCTGATACTTTTAATTAGAAAGAGAATATCATGTGCATTAGGATGCGTTTGTACTGTAATTCTTTTCTTGGAATTGACTGTTGTGGGCGATAAAGGATTATGGAAATCTACCGTAGAAGATGAAGTAAAAATAAAATAAATTTTGTTTCCATAAAGATGACTTAGGATTAGAGATTTAAATCTCTGATGATAAAGATGACATACATACTCTGAAGAAGGGTTATTAATGTAGTATGTAGCGGATAAAATACTTTCATGCTAGTTGGTTGATAGATAGTCACAAACTGAACATAGGACTCTTAAAAACTAGTTAGGTAAATGTTAGATAGTAGAGAATACAACAACAACAACCATCACCAAGCCTTATCCCACTAAGTGGGGTTGGCTACATGGATCAAACTACGTCATAATAGTAGATATTAGAGAATAATAAATAAAATTACAACTATAATAATATATACATACATGAGTTACTTATATCAATCCTCTAAAGTTTGAGCCTTGATATGGTCGAACCTAATTCAAGCTTGAGCTTGTTTGTTTAGGTAATAAAATAGCTTGGTCAAGTATTCAATGTTTTGAGCTCCAATAATTTAGGAACTGCTCATCTCATATACCCAGTGTATAAAGTGTGGGGGCTTTATTAGCTATGTCTTGTAACTTAATCTGTTTTTTTTTTTTTTTTAAACAGTTACTTAATCTGGTTGAGATAATGTTTGCGTTGTTTTTTTAATGGACCTTAAGTGGTGTTGTCATTTTCTGATTATTGCGTTGTTTTTCCATTGAAGGGAGGTTGGGAGAATGATGAAACTGTTGAGGAGGCGGCTGTAAGAGAAGCTATAGAAGAAGCGGGAGTTCGAGGAGACCTAATGGTGAGAAATATGAATTTATTAACTTTAGAGCTTCTGCAATGTGGTTTTTCAGCTTCATTAATATCATGATGGGTTCAAGAGTCTGAATATTTTGATGATCTCATAATGGGAACCTACGTTCTGTGGTGCATTTGAGAAAGTCATATCATCTTCTCATAGTATTCTTTGTTGTTGTAAGTTGGTATTTGCAATGAAGTTTTCTTAACTTTGCATGGGTGTGAAAGCACAAGAAAGCAAATTAACATTTAAAATATGATGAATTTGACCCTATAATAGGGTGGAATATTGTCACTTTTAAATTTATTTTTTTCCAGCATTTATTTCAGATGTGAGAAAAAGTCAGTGATTCTACTTTCTACATGATTTTGGTATCATCTATTTTTCTTCGCATGCTCTTGATTCTTTCACTCTTTTACTGTTGTAACTTGAAAGTTGAAAATGTGCTCTGATTAAGTTATTAGTTATTTTAATTGTAAACAAGGCTGATTAACATTTCTACATTTTCACATCGATCTTGTTATTTTGATGGATCCTTTCTAACTGATGGCTGAAACCTGTTTGGTGTCAGGAATGTCTTGGATACTATGAGTTTAGGAGTAAGACCCATCAAGATGAGTTCAGTCCAGAAGGGTTGTGTAAAGCTGCAATGTTTGCTTTGTTTGTTAAGGAGGAACTTGACTTGTGGCCTGAGCAAAATACCAGAAATAGGAGTTGGCTGGATGTATCGGAGGCACTCGATAGCCTCCGACATGAGTGGATGAGGGATGCTCTGGAACGCTTCTGCAAATGGCACGAGGAAAAGTTTGTGGATGGAACAGATGGAACAGAATGATTTATCTGATGTTAGACTGATTTGCTGACAATTTTTTCTGAACAAGATTTGCTGACAATTTATTTGTAGGGGGATTGATATTTGATTAAAATACAATTCTTGAGGTAGTTACTCTAGGAAATATAACTGATCAGAATTGCTCAGTTATTGTTTCAAGTCTGCGGAATGATGTCTGTCTGGTCTTTCGATTCAGAGTAACTCATGACATTCAATATCAGCTCTGATGTTCATTTTGTTATTTTAACTTGTATATGTGCATGCGTCCACACCTATCTATAATTGATATACTGGATATTAATGTTGAATATCAACGACTCATACAATGATAGCCGACCCCACTTTAGTGGGATAAGGCTTGGTTGTTGTTGTATGAATGACTCATACGAAACCTAAAGTTATCAAGGTATGTTTCTCCATTGAGACTTAACTTCACCATGTTAAGAAAATTTACAGCCAATTGAACTTCACAGGTAATTAATTTCCTGATGAATCTGCTGTTTACCAACAGTATTAGATTCTTCTGTCAAAAAGGCGCATAGGAACATATTTCATGCTGATTCGCCATCTCATTGTGAAAAAACTGCTTTCGGAAATATCAAATACTACAATGACAATTAGCAAAATAAAACGCTAGCTAATGTTACAAATTGAATGATATTTAAGGTTCCTTCAAACCAAAGCAATGAATGCAAGTCTTCCATGGAGGATGGTGGTAGTTTGAAGCCTATCAATCATGTAGAAATGGAACTCCAATATAAACGTGGAACCAATGAGAAAGACTTTTTCATGGAAGAAAAAACTTACAATAAATGGGAGAAAGACTTTCAAATACAGGGAAAAAGAAAGAGAGATACAAGGTCTCCTGCCGAATTCCACAAGAAGGAAAAAGCTTTTTATAATGTCCCATGACCCCTATTTTATGCATCCCCATACGCAAATAATTAAAACATTATTGAGTCCTCGTGAGTTTAAATCAGTTGGTAAGGACAATGCATATTTAAGCATGTGTTTGGCCTGAGGGCAAATTGAACACAACTGTGTAACGCCCTAGTTGTTATATTTAATTATTTTGAGTAATGTGGAGTATATATATATATATATTTATATATGATGTTTGGTGATTTATATGGAGTATATATATATATATATATATATATATATTTATAGATATGTGTGATTTTTGGGTGATTTATGTGGTGTATTACTTTATTATATGGTTTATTTAATAATAATTAGAATAAGTATGAAATATTAATTATTTTGGAGTTTGGGGAGTTATTGAACATTTATTAAAGTTGATGGGGAGCTAATGGAAATAATAGGGAGTTAAGTAAGAGGGAAGTTAGGAAAATAGATGTCAGAAGCAGTTTTTACGTGAAATCAACTTTTGGGAGAAGAGGGAGAGAAGAGCAAGTAGAACTCAAGAAATCATTGTTTGCTGTGCATTTTTCTGCAATTTCTAAGGTAAGGGTGAGGTTTACTTCAATAGTGTAGATTTTAAATTCTGATTTTGAGTTTAACAGGTTTTGGAGTGAAATTGAGGAATTGGGTATAAATTGAATTAATGGTTTTTGGGGTAGATATTGTTGTTCTGATGTTAGAATTGGGTTCTGGTTGCATAGAAACATTCATTTTTCATCTGTAAACTAATTTGGGGAGTGATTGGAAGAAAAATGGAATTTTTGGGAAAAACCAGTTTTCTGCCCGTACAGAAGTTCATCGCTGGCCTCGCGAGTAGCCTTGCTCGCCATGGCGAGTGAGCAACTTCATAGCTCGCCTCGCGAGCAGACCAACTCGCCATGGCGAGTAGCCCAGATTAAAACTTGATTTTTGAAAAGTTGTTATAAGATATTTTGGGGATGGTTTAAGGTACCTAGATGATATTAATGAAGACTGGAACAAGTTTTAGGTTAAAAAGATGATTAGGGAGCTTAGTATAGAAGTTTGAGTGAGAAAATGTCATTTTTCCCGAGAGCACCTAATTTTCACTCGCCTCGAGTTCGCCTTGAACTCGCCATGGCGAGTAAGTGTTTTTGTGAACTCGCCATAGCGAGCAGATGTGCTCGCGAGGCGAGCTGTGCAGTTTTGAGTGCTGTTTTGCTTGCATTAATTGTAGTGATTGAGTGTTGTTGTTTATGCATAGTTATATTAATTGTGCATATTTCTGGATGGTTGAATCTCTATGGGTTGTTGTTTGTTGTTGAAGACTGAAATGTATGTTTTAGCTATTAATCATACATGTTGTTTAAGTGGAGTCACATGGAGTTTGCATTGCATGGTCAGTTGTATGTAGATATACACAAGTAGGTCGATTGCATATGCATAAAAACAGCGGAGAGGACTCAAGTCCTGGAGCACTAGTTGCTCAACAGCGGTGAAGGCTTCGGTCCTGATGAATGCTTTAACCATTCAAAAGCGGTGAGGGCTTCGGTCCTGTTTGGTACCACATGCATACTTGCATATTTGAGAAGTCTAAGGTGTTGTCTTAGCAGTGTTGTCATGTCATTTGCATGAGTCTTAGTTGTTGATTGTAATTGTTATATTGATGATGGTGATGTTGTTGGTAAATATGTACATTGTATACATACTTGATGAGTGGATTCTGATGATGTTGTTGTTGCTTGTGAATTAATTATGTATATTTGCAAGATGATGTATTTGATGTTATAGGGTGTTAGATTCCATTGAAGATTTAATATCTATATTTATTGTTGTGAATCTCACCCCTTCTGCTTGAAAATGTTGCCATTCCTATGGGTAACTTGCAGGTGATCCCGAGTAGTTGGTGGTGGCTCAATGTCGTGTCTAGGGCTCTGATACGTGGGATGAGAATTATTATTTATATCATTGTTGTTTTTCCTTTCCATGTATCAAATTTTGGAACTTGTTGGTTGACTTATTGATGATTAGGCTTAATCCAAGATGTTGTTGGAGACTTAAACCGTTGTTGTTTATTAAATGCAAACTTTCCGCTGCATGATTTTTGAAGTTATGAACGATGTTGAGTTAAATAGTTTTATTTTCTATTTAAGGAATTTTGAATTTGCGATGTAGCATGCCCGTTTGGTGCTTAACTCTGATGTATAATTGTTATTTAATTACTTTTGGGTAACGGGGTGTTACAAACTGCACGTTTAGTTAAAAGCTTGAATATCTAACTTTAGTAAATCACGATAAAAAATACTTTGGATGCGAGAAACAAGGTTTAAACGTGGAACCAAACAGACATAAATAATGTTGATGACGAGTATATTTGATTTGATAAAAATTGAAGATTAGACAAACCAAAAATATTTGTTGTGTTTGATTTTTAAAAATGAATAAAAGGCAACAGAATAATAATAATAATAAATTGCCTGCAAACAGTCTCCCTACATCCCCAAAGCCAGTTTTGAAACTTGTTGAAAAACATGAGTATTCAGAGCACGTTGAGGTACTAGTTCCAAATGATCAGACACAAGAGCAGGTTCTTAATGTTGATATTGAGCCTAAGACCCAATTGGCACATGGTACAAAGGTGGATATAGCAATCCTGCTCTACAGAAGGTGGTGGAATTGCTTCATACAATATAATGGGGTAGAAGTGCCTTTTACACCATATTTGATGAAGAAATAAAAGCAACAACTCAAAAGAGCTTACCAAACATGATTTAAAGGTGAACCATCCCTTATTCTCAAATGAAGGTTCTCTTCTGGAATTAGAGACACATGTTGTGCGAAGAAGCATGCAAACCACAGTCACTCTGATCAGGGGTTAGTATAGTTGGACTCTTCACCATAGTTTCTTAGGGAGGATTTCTTTAGGGACCGCTTTAACTTGCCTTTTTTTTTTTTTTTCTTTCTGTTTCCACTTGTCCTCTTATTTATCTTCGTTTTTATTATAACTTTATGAGAGTTTTGGAGGTTCCAATCCATTTGGGATGTCTATGATGCCCTAGATGCCTATCATTTCTCTTAATTCATTGGGAAAAAAATAATGAATGAGGGACAACTAAACCATTTTTTGTATATCACGAGAGTAGCTGACAATGTTTTATCCCGTGTGTTCACTTAAACGTAAAATACTATATTTCTCTATCATTCTTTCAGCTCTCAAAACTCTGCATCATTCTGTAAGTTTTGCAGCTGACAGCTGCCGAAATTTCATCTCTCTTAGGTATTTCTTTCACTTAAGAATAAGTATAGTATTTTTTTTTTTTTTATGTTGTTAACGAGTGCTTCCATAATACTTTTTAAGCATTCAAAAATAAATAAATAATTTTTAAAAAGTCAAATATTTCAATTTCTAATGACTAACAACACATTTCATCCGGCAAAAAAACATACGATTGTGTTCTTTTTGAATCACCGCAATGCCTAACCCAACCAAACAATATGAAATCTTTCACACAGCACAATATAACTCATGTAGTAAATGCCACATACTCCCTCCGTCCCATTTTAACTGAGCCCTTGACTCATTTTACACTTATTAAGAAAAAGTGTATAAGTGAAAGAGAGAGAGAAATATGGGTTTGAGTGCTCTTATCAACTATTAGTGCATTCTTCTTTATCATAAATGCAAAGTAGAATATATTGAATTGAGAATGGTGAAAGTAGTATTAATTAGTGTTATAATTGGAAAAAAAGTAATTAATATTGTATTGAAAAGTAAAATGGATCAATTTTTCTGGAACAATATTTTTTTGCAAATGGCTCGGTTATTACGGAACGGAGGGAGTAACTATTAAGCATGAAACAATGCATTGCTTGATAATGCATAGCTAATGTCAACTAACCCGAAATAGAAATCCATATACTACCAAGAAACACCAATCAAATAATAAATCTTGAGAAACTTATACTTAAATTTATCGTTCAACTTACGTTTATTTGAATATACCAAACATAAAATATTTCAAATTCAACTCACTTTATTAAAATAAATTCATTCAAAGTCAATATTTATTATCGCAAAATCACAAGGATTTGCTACCTTACAGTTAAACGCTCAGCTGTTCAGAGTTTAGATGCCTTTTTTAGAAAACTGTTCAGAGTTTAGAAGTAGCGAGCTTGATGAGATCCCTCCGAAGAATTTTACCAGACGGATTTTTAGGTATGGAAGGTATGAATGCAACTTTTCGAATTCTTTTGTACGGAGCCACATGTACAATTCAAACATAAAAATAAAATAAAATTAGTAATATAATTTAGAAATTAAACAAGTTAAACTCATAATCCAGATCCAAATGTGATTAAAATTATATTATATTTTTTGAATTTTATCAAGAATATAATTGAATTTGTAAAACATAATAATTATACTGAATTGTTTTGACAAATTAGTTATTCTGAATATTAAACAGAATCATTTGAATATAACTATTAGTTTGAATAATTACATTATCTCTATTGAAAACTAAAACCAAGCATGCATCTAATAAGAAAAGACTAGCACTGTTGAGAAGTATTCCAAACAAACCTGGCCTGCAACAAATTCCATAACTTGGCTTTCTGATATGTTACTTCCATCCTTCCTTACCACATATGCCATTGGATACTGCCCAGCCTCCTTATCTGGATAGCTATACATAAAAACAACACATTCAAAAGACGTGAATCAAGATGGTATAAACCCAAAATACTAGGGATAAAATAAATAATTCATGTATAATCTGTGTGGTAAATGAATTGCTTACCCTGTAAAGTTTATTTGCTTAAAATGTGTCAACTAATTAGTGTTAAGAGTATATAACTTTATAAGGAGTTCAAATTCCATGAAAAATAATTATAAAATACCAACAATGCTACTTTAATAAATAATAATTTTATTTTTACTCAATATTTTTATACAAAAAATAAATACTTACGGTATGACAGCAGCATCTAAAATTGCAGGATGAGTTAGCAACAAAGCCTCTAGTTCAGCTGGAGGGACCTGTAACATTAAAAAAAAAATCAAGAAAAATTCCATGAGATTAACAATATTTTTATATTCTTAATTGAATAAGCAATAAGTAGCTACCAATAGACCTGCAATCACAGACCGTTGATAAATTTGTAAGTAATTACTAAAAGAGATTTCTTCGGTAGTATTTGGCATTGTGTTCATAGCTGGTTGGGAATCTCAACGGTTCAGCCCTCATGATATTGGAGAGCATGGTTTGTGATTCGGCAGTTTCCATGAGTTCAGGAAGGATATATAGTTTTGTCCTAAAGTGATCTGGCTGGTAGGTATTTGGTGTATTTGTAAGGAGCGTAATGCTCGTATCTTCAGCAACAATGAATTATCGTTAGACCAATTACTAGATCGCACTAAGTTTCATTTCTGATGGTGGTTGTCGCAATTTCCTAACTTTTATTACGACTTCAATCCATGGTGGTTTAATCCTCTAGTTTATATGAGTTATACTCCCTTGTAATGTTTTGCTTTTGTTTTTTGGTATAATATATACTCTCTTCATTTTCTTTTAGGCACACCTTGTGCTTCAAAGGGAGTTTTTTAATCTATTTAATATTTTTGGTGTCTTAAAAAAGAATTGCTAAACATGTTCATAGAAAAACTATAAAGATAGAATCAAGAGAATGAGAATCCGGTTATAACCTGATACCCTTTGTATTTAATTAGCTCTTTCAACCTATCAACCACAAATAAGAATCCATCACTATCAATATAGCAAAGATCCCCAGTTCTTAACCAACCCTCTGCAGTAAGGGTTGATTTTGTTGCCTCCTCGTTATTTAAATAACCTGCCATCACCAAGTCTTTGATTGTTAATTAAAAATAACAACTATGATTAGCATAGATAGAACAAACAATTAATAGTTATATAGTGTGTGGCTAGCATTTATCTTAAAAAACTAAATGATTATACTCAAATAGTTAATGAGCTCTCTACCTAATGATATAAGCTCGATTAAACACTCGAGAATCAGAGTTCAATTCTTGGATCAAATAATTTTTTATGAGACTTTATTTAGCTTAGCTCTAGACCGAACTTCAAATTATTAAGGTCCTATTTTCATATAGGAACTCTAGTGTTACCACACAAGAAAATATTTCTCTTCAAAATTCATTTAAATTCATAAAGTTATCTCAAAGACTTTGTCTCTAATATGCACAATTAAATTAGTCTTCCATCATGCACAAGTTTGTTTTCTACCTTTAATTCAATAAATCACATTATATCATATTTGATCCAATGATAAGACTTATTGATTCGATGGTGAAAAGAAAAAAAACTTGCGCATGATGTAAAACTTGTCTCACTTTTTACCAGAAATTTGACCCAATTCACATCCTATAAAATTTTATGATATAAATGGATTGAAATCCAAATTACAAAATATTGATTATGAAAGTTTTTGAAAGCACCTTTGAAATCCATTAGACTTTTTTATTATTGTCCGTCAAAATTCAAATCCAATAAACTCCTAAATCATTGAGAAAAAATGAAACAAACAAAAAAGACAAACCTTGCATGGTGGTAGGACCCCTGAGCCAAAGCTCAACGGTCTGGTTAACTGGAAGCAGTTTAGCAGTTTCAGTGTCAACAATGATAGCCTCAATGGAGGAAGACAAAAGCCCCGCCGTGCCGTACTTACGACTCTCTTCCAAAGAATCAGTAGAAGCCCCAGCTCCAAAGGATTCTGTCAGACCATAACCCTGAAGGATGGCAACATTAGGGTACTTATCAACAAACCCTTCAGTAACCTCTTTGCTAAGAGGAGCCCCACCGCATAGCACCGTATGAAGGGAACTCAAGTCGTATTTTCTCTTAATCGCATCAGCATTGTTGAGCATAGCGACGAATATGGGTGGCACAAGCGGTAGGAACGTGACTTTGAACTTTTCAATGGATGAAAGCATGTCATGCATTTCGAACTTGGAGAGAACAACGATTGTTGAACCTAAAGAGAGAAGCCCAGCGAACATTGCTAGACCGTATATGTGAAACATGGGAATTGTGCATATGAATGTATTTCCCCGCTCATATTCTTCGTGGTTAAACCTAGCACATACAATTTGAACCATTGCTATGAGGTTTCTATGTGAAGATACTACTCCTTTGCTTGGTCCTGTTGTTCCAGATGAGTAGAGTAGAGTAGCTGTGTCGTCTTGGTTGACTTGCTCTCTCTTTGGTCTTCTGGCCGGTCCAGAACTTTTAGTCCACGTGTCATCATAGGATTGACCTTCTTTCTTCATCATTTCCTCCAGTGTGTTTGATGATGTCGAGTTCCCATCGGCTTCCATAAGAATAATTGGAAGAGTTGGCGATGCTGCATTGATTTTGGAAACGAGGGGCGAGGTTGTAAAGGCGAGGACAGGTTTGGAATCCGCGATCTGCTTCGCGATTTCATGTACTGTGTTGAGGGGATTGGTGGTGGTGATGATGGCGCCGAGGGACATGACACTGAGACACACCACAGGGAAGTAAATGGAGTTAGGAGAAAGGAGGAGGATAACATCACCCTTTTTGATTCCCATGTTGGAGAGAGAGGAGGAGACAGCATCGACGGCTCTCCAAAGTTGTTGGTAGGTAAAGTGGTGGCCGGTGGAGGCGTCGATGAAAGCAGTGTGGCCGTGATGGGCGCGGGAGGAGATAAAGGTGGTGGCATCTAAGGACTGATTTGGAGGAAGTAGGAGGGGTTTCCTCTTGCTGTAGAAGATTGAATTGGAGCTACAAAACCCACTTGTTGGATTGATTCTGCTATTCCTATTCCCATCATGCTCCATCTCAGTATCTCTTTCTCTCTTTTCTTCCCCTAATGTATTCTCTTGTCTCTTGTTACTAGTATCAAATTGCTAGTGCTAACTGTATTATTTGTACCATCTAATGTTATTGTGATTCATGTGATGACCTCAATAATAATAAGAAGAATAATAATAATTTACTTTTAATTATTTCCATTATAAAAAATTAATTTAAAGTTAAAATAGTTATTCATTAAATTCAAAGTTTGACTTGAATACATTTTTTTCATCCAAATCAAAACCATGGAGTATTATTTTATAATAATTAAAACCATATATCAATCCAAAAAAAATTGAAAAGTCACAAAAAGTCAAATTTGAATTTAATATTGATAAAAATGGTTAAATATGATTTGACTTTGAATTAAGTTTTTGAAACTGAAACAAAATGACATAATAATCAATGACATAATAACTCTAGTCATCTAACTTTTTTAATCTAATGAACAATAATCAATGACATAATAACTCTAGGTGGACTCTCCTCACACTTACACTCAGACTCAATTCTAGATTTTTCTTTTCAATTGCTATTGTCAGATCTCTTTATCTACTCCTCGTCGAAATCAACAGCTTTGTTCCATAGAAATTTTAAAACCTTGTGGGAATTCTAATTCATACTTTTCATTCTTCTTTATACCAATCTGTAGTAACAATTATTGATTTGAAACATTTGTGTCAAAAGGGGGAAAGCTAATCATATCAATTAAAAGAGGAAGCTAATAGTAGAATTCCAAGGTAAACGACAAGGATAGAGGAATTTTGGAAAAGCTTTTAAATTATGCAATTGAAGATAATTCCTTCAACACTACAAGTTAAAATCAATTCTCAATTTTATGTTTAGCATGAAATTTCCTTTGCAAATTAAGATCCGGATATGAAAAGAAAAGAGAGAAGTAATTTTGATGGGAACGAAAGCAACAATTTTCAACAGTATTGTGACCGAGAATGAAATCGAAAACATGAGAGCAATTGTCATTAAAATTTGTCTCCAATAACCATAAGAATGAGTGCCTTCAAGAAGAAGATGAGAGGGCAGTATGTTTTTCTTTGAAGAGTCCCCACGTGAACAAATTCGTGAATAAATGTGAGCCATTAAGATTAAAACAAAGAACGGCTAGGATTTAGTGTCAACAAATCCGTTGACACCTAGTGTCAACAGGTGTCAACGGATCCTAACTATATATATATATATATATATATATATATATATATATATATATATATATATATATATATAGGGATATGATCAAATGACACTGGTGTCAAAATTAGTTTGACACCAAATCTAATCTATTCATTATATTTAATCCAAAGATTTAACGTTATCCCTTGTATAATTCTCTTATACCAATTTCTCCCTTTATCATCTAATTTAAAAAAATCTTTATTATAAATGCATTATCAATCATTTCTTTTTTTCCTCATTATTACTACTTATTATTCTTACTTAGTGTTAATAAAAAAATCATGGTTATGGTTGGTTGGATCAGTCTTCACCACGGATAATTATATAAATTGCATTAAAACAATTACACATTCAATCAAAACACCAAAATGATTCTTTTTCTTTCACCATTGTTGCTATCTAACCTCTCAAAAATTGCAGCTAATTAGATTATTTTATCACTGATCATATTGTCTAAGCTTAATTACCTCAAAAACAATAAGCTTCAATGTCTTCTGAAAAAAAATTAAAACGACTTTTTTTTTTGAAGAAAAAAAGTAAAGTGATAAAAAAGGGTAACGATGGTTGCTACGAACGGTAAAAAAGACAAAATGCACGAGTGTATGTAGTCCGTTGATTTTCACAACTGCACAGCCATGATTTCCACGAATAATGGACTAATTAGTTTTTTATTTTTTAAAAACTGCACATGTTATGTTCTTACTTTTCTTTTGTCAATCTCTTCGTTCAATATGACAATGCTCAATGAAAAAAAAAAAGTAATAATAAAAAAATGATTGATAATAAATTTATGACAATAAATATTTTCCTTTTTTTCTTAATTAGATGTTAAAGGAAGAAATTGGTGTAGGAGAATTATTTTGTGGATAGTTTTAAACCTTTGAATTAAATGTGATGAATGGATGATATATATATATATATATATATATATATATATATATATATATATATATATATATATTTGTGTGTGTGTGTTGTTAACTACTAAAAAATATGAATATCTAAGTTAGCAAGTGTATACTTTTTTATTTAGACAAAAATATCATTGATCTTTATTAGTTAAAACTAATTGTTTTTGAAAGTATTAGTTAAAACTAATATGTTGCGGGTTAATTAAGTAATTTTCATTGAAAAATATTTGTTAACTTGCATCAATTTACTAACTTAAAAACATTTTTGTTAAGAACATATTGTTGTCACAATAACAAACATTAAACAACAAAATAAAACTTCAGATTTATTATATCCATCCAACTTAAACTTCAGATTAAGCAACTATTTAGGGTTTGTTTTCGATTTTTTTGAAAAAAATCACTTTTTTATTTTTCTAGTGTTTATTTTAGATTTTAAAAAAAAATCATTTTTAGCCTCAAAATGAAAGCTATTTTAAGTAGCTTTTTCAAAATCTATTTTTTTTCTAAAGATAAGGAACTCAAGTGTAAGAACTTCAAATCTTAAAAAAAAATGATTTTTGTGATAGTAAACAAACATAAATAGTTTTATATTTTTTTAAAAATCTCTAGATTCTTCCAACTTAAAATCAATTTTTTTTAAAGCTGAAACAAACGCACCCTTAATCTCTACTTTCAAGGTGATTGAATCAATTAGCTTTTGAAATTTTGTTTTAGAATCTATCCAATCGCAATACAAATAGCAATTAACCAAATTCATCATGAATATATATCAAAAATTGATTTGGTGAAATTAAAAGAGTAAAGGAGAGAAGAACACAAAATTATAGAGGTTCCCTCTTTTCGTTTTTGCTAGGAGTACATCCTCTTTTCATAAAAGAAAGCATCTCTTCTATGGACTTCCACTATGATGAAAATGTTTACAAGTGTATGATTACAAAGATTTCATCGATTCCTCCTAATCATTTATGTCAAGCAATCACACTAGATTCAATCTTCAAGCTCTCTTGAAATCGGGTAGCCAAAAGGTCTTCGAATCTCAAGCATGCATGCAATCCTTTGATTTTCTTCTCCTAAAAATCATCTTTGATATGCCTCCACTTTGATCCTTTGTACCATGAATTTTTTAGAAACAACACTCGTAATTACCCTTGGAGGGGAAAAGTACTTCCTTTTGCTTTAGATCCTTGATGCACCACCAAGATCCTTGAAAGAAACCAAACTTACAAGTAACCTACAACACCTTAACAATCTAGATATCAAATTCTACAAGAGTTCTTAGAAAAAGTATTTAATCTGAAGAAAATTGTAGAAAAAGAGAGGTTGGATACTTTATAGTCTTTTTGCAAATGGATTCTATGAGTGAGAAAATAAGTGAGTAAAGTATATATAGGTGAGTCGAAGGAGCGAGTTTGCGTCAAAGTAACACTAAAAATACAAGCTTGAATTGAATCATGTGAAGCGTGAATCGATTCAATTAGTGTAAACGTGGAAATTTGAGTGCTATGAAGATTGACAAGAAGGTGAATAATATTGAATCGATTCAAGATAATTTCAGGTTAAGAATGAATCAATCCAAAAATTCATAGGCATGTTTTTGAATCGAACCATGGTTTCCAAATGAAGATTAATCTGATTCAAAGAACATTGATACAATTCAAAAGATGTAAGTCAAAGACCCAAGACACTGAATGAATCGAACCAAAATCTTATTGAATCGATTCAAAACCCGTAAACTAAACACTTGAGGCAGGCAATGAGTCCATAAGTTCCAAGTTAATAGTTTGAATCGAATCAAGTGTTTTAAAACTTCAAAACTTGATAAAACTTGAATAGCAAAAAACACATAAACTTAATAATGGCTAATGTAGATTATTTTAATGCAGAGATTAGCTAGGGTGCTTTAACATAACTTAGCCATTTTCTATTAATCAACTAGAAAAAAACATCAACTAACATCATCAAGACCAAAACAGGAAAGCAACTAGACAACTACATTATCCTCCTTTTTGATGATGTCAACCAAGTATATTGATGTCTTTAGCTCCCCCTGAAACTTAGCCACATTTGAAACACAAAAGCAAGAATATAGAAGAAAAACACCATGAAACAATATCCTTTTATCTCCCCTTTGAAAACATCAAAAAGTGAGGCAGACTTATAAAAGGAAGGAAAACAGAGCAATCAGAACACACAAGTAATAAATGGAAGAAATTTTTTGGAACACACAAGTAGACAATCGCAATTGAATATAAGTAAGCATGAAATATAAGCACAATGTATAAAAAAAAGCATGCGTAAAGACTAATATAAATAGGCATGTTATATGCACATTCAAGAGTACCAAGCAATATCAATGGGTTGCTAGGCCAATATAGATTTCCAAGAAATTTTTACGAACCGAGAAATAATAAATAGCATGACGGATTTGCTTATTTAAAGCAAGTGGTATCCATGATACCTAGTTCGCTACGGATTTTAAGAAAAGAGTCGGATGGAAGTGGTTTGCTAAAAATATTTGCAAGTTGACATTTGGTGTCAATATACTCAAAAATTACATCATTCTTTTCTACGTGAACCCTAAAAAAATGATGCCTTATTTCAATATATGTTTAGTGAGTGAGTGTAGAATTAGATTTTTTGTAAGTTATCAAACTTGATTGGAACACAACCTAGTTTTAAATTAAAGTCAAGTAGTTGATGTTTGATCCATAAAATCTGAGAACAACAACTACCGGCTACCACATACTCAGTCTCCGTGGTAGAAAGAGCAACGCTATGTTGTTTTTTAGAATGCTACGAGACAAAACTGTTTTCAAACAAGTGACGTGTACCACTAGTAATTTTCCTAACTGTATTATTTGTACCATTTAATGCTATTGTGATTTATGTGATGATAACCCTAAAAAAAACAAGCATAATAATAATAATAATAATAATAATAATAATTTACTTTTAATTATTTCCATTATAAATAAGTAAACAATGAGGAGGACATGATCACGTAGCCGCATCTATCTTTGTTCTCATCTGTCTCCGTTTTGTTATGGAAGCTCTCTCCGATATAATCATCCTCTCTTGGAATATTAGAGGGGCTCAAAATAACAACTCCAGAAGACATCTGAAAGAATTGATGAGAAAACATAACACATATGTTATGGCAATCTATGAAACACATGTACAGTTCAGCAGACTCTCCTCTTTTTGGACTAATAATGGTTATACACCAATTCACATCATTGAAGCTAATGGCCACTCCGGAGGTATTTGGCTCCTCAAACAAGCTACTGTGAACATTACTACTACTGTCTTTGATTCTAATCCTCACTCTGTTTCCTTCTCTATCAGCCGTGGCAGTGCCATCACCAACTGCACTTGTATCTACGCTAGCCCCAACCCTAGCCTTCGCCCAACCCTCTGGTCTCATCTTGTAAATATCAACCATATCATTGATGGCCCATGGATGCTAATAGGTGATTTCAACGAAACACTCCTTCCAAGTGACCAAAGAGGTGGTGTCTATCACCACAACAGAGCTGCCTCTTTCTCAAACTTCATGACTGCTTGCAACCTGCTTGATCTAACAACCACTGGTGGACGTTTTACTTGGCATAAAAACAACAATGGTATTCGCATTCTCTCTAAAAAGCTAGATAGAGGGCTTGCCAACATTGACTGGCGCATAGCTTTTCCGGAGGCCTTTGTGGAAGTTTTGTGTAGGCTCCACTCTGACCATAATCCTCTTCTTCTCCGTTTCGGAGGGCTCCCTTTATCCAGAGGGCCTCGCCCTTTTCGATTTGAAGCAGCTTGGATCGACCATAAGGATTATGAGGAGCTGGTAAAAAATTCATGGCGCCACTCCCACCATAACATCTCTACGGCTTTGAATAAATTCAAAGAGAATTCTACCACTTTCAATTTTGAAATCTTTGGAAACATCTTTCAAAGAAAGAAACATATTGAGAAGCGGCTAAAAGGCATCCAAAATTATCTTGAAAGGGTGGACTCTCGTCGGCATTCCATACTCGAAAAAGAGCTCCAACAAGAGTATAACCACATCCTTCACCAAGAAGAAATGCTTTGGTATCAAAAATCACGAGAAAAGTGGATCAAATTTGGTGATAAAAACAATGCCTTCTTCCACGCTCAGACCATCATTAGAAGAAAGAAAAATCGGGTCCATAGGCTGCAACTCCCTTGTGGTACATGGTCATATGATAGTGACACTCTCCAAGAAGAAGCACAAAATTATTTCAAAGCTTTCTTCAGTGGTATCGAACCTAACCATGACAGAAATTTCAATGAAGGCATCCACCCTACCATAGATGACGATGGGAAGCTCTCTTTACTCTCTCCAATCACCAAAAAAGAGGTCTTTACTGCTCTTAATTCTATGAAGCCCTACAAAGCCCCTGGCCCCGATGGCTTTCACTACATCTTTTTTAAACAATCCTGGCATATAGTTGGAGATGATATCTACCAAATGGTCCACACAGCTTTCCAAAACGGTTATTTTGACCCAGAGATTTCAAACACTCTCATCGCACTCATACCAAAAATTGACCCCCCCCCCCCCCCCCCCCCCACTACATATAAAGACTTCAGACCCATTAGCCTTTGTAATATTATTTACAAAATCATCACTAAGGTGCTGGTTCACCGGCTAAGGCCCATTCTTACTAATATTATTGGCCCCTACCAAAGCAGTTTTCTGCCTGGGAGGGGCACTTCTGATAACTCCATTGTTTTGCAGGAAATAATTCATTTCATGAGGAGATCCAAAAAGAAGAAGGGGTTTGTAGCTTTCAAAATTGACCTGGAAAAAGCTTTTGACAAAGTAAACTGGGAATTCCTGCGTTCTTGTCTTCATGATTTTGGGTTCCCCGACATAACAATAAGGCTCATCATGCACTGTGTTTCTTCATCCAACTACTCCATCTTATGGAATGGAAACAAACTCCCTTACTTCAAACCCACACGTGGCCTTCGCCAAGGAGATCCGTTGTCCCCATACCTCTTCATTCTTTGTATGGAAAAGCTCTCTATTGCTATAAATTCAGCGGTCAATCAAGGAAGTTGGGAACCGGTTCAAATCACAAATACGGGGCCCCAGATATCTCACCTACTATTTGCAGATGACGTTCTTATCTTCACTAAGGCGAATACTTCCCAATTTCACTTCATCCAAAACCTCTTTGAAAGATTCAGTCGTGCATCTAGTTTGAAAATTAATATTTCCAAATCAAGAGCCTTTTACTCCTCTGGTGTTCCTCAAGGTAAAATCAACAACCTCACCTCTATCCTAGGAATGCACAGCACAACATCCCTAGGAAAATATTTGGGGTTTCCTATGCTCCATGGCTGACCAAAACGAAGCGACTTCAACTTCATCATTGACAAAATGCAAACTCGCTTGGCAGCCTGGAAGAATAGGCTTTTGAACAGAATAGGTAGAGTAACTCTTGCTACTTCTGTTTTATCTTCTATCCCTACTTACTACATGCAGATCAACTGGCTCCCTCAATCAATTTGTGATAGCATTGACCAGACAACTAGGAATTTTATTTGGAAAGGCGCAAATAACACAGGAATCCACTTGGTAAATTGGAAAACAATAACAAGTGAGAAGCAAAATGGTGGGTTAGGTATCCGAACAGCAAGAGAGGCTAACACAAGCTTGCTTGGGAAACTTGTTTGGGATCTGGTTCAAGCTACCAACAAACTCTGGGTTCACACTCTCTCTAACAAATATGTTTCTGGTCCGAATACCCTTCATGCAACCATCAACAGCAGCAGCTCCCCCACTTGGTCCTCCATTATCAAAGCCAAAAATGTCCTTCAAAGTGGGTACTGTTGGCGTCCTGGTTCAGGTTCGTCTTCTTTTTGGTTTGACACTTGGAGTTCACATGGTTTTATTGGCTCTCATGTTTCTATCATTGACATTCATGATATTCATCTCACCGTTCACGAAGTTTTCTCCTATAATGGACAACACACGCATGCCCTTTGCACAAATCTCCCACAAGCTATAGCAGATTCTATTAATAACACTCACATGAAGTTTAATGATAGAGTTTAAGACTCCTTCATTTGGAAGCATAACATCAATGGCAACTATACCGCCAAAAGTGGATATGCATGGCTCATTGAAAACTCAAACTCCAGCCTCAACCCAACTGCTATGTTCTCTTGGCACTGGATATGGAAGTTAAAGATACCTGAAAAATTCAAATTGTTCATTTGGCTCGCTTGTCACAATGCGATTCCTACCTATGTGTTACTTCACCACTGCCACATTGCTCCCTCTGCAACATGCTTGAGATGCGGGGAACAAGAGGAGACTCTCCTGCATTGTTTACGAGACTGCAATTTCTCTAAAATCATATGGACCAAGCTCGGGTTCACGGCCCATGACTCCTTTCTTGAAGAATCCGCGCGCACCTGGCTCAAAAAGCACACAACAGGTCCGTTTTCCACCATCTTCCTAGAAGGTCTCTGGTGGTCGTGGCGTCATCGTAACCAGATGTGCATCAGCCATGAAACCTGGTTCGTTACCACCATCCTCGGTCGCATTTATAATACAGCTGCATCTATTGAAAATTCTTGCCATGCTGCTCATGTTACTACTCTAGGCCGCCAGGTTTGCTGGAATAGCAATAATTACAATTGCCTTGTGCTCAATGTCGACGGGAGCTGTTTGGGATCTCCTACTAGAGCTGGTTATGGCGGAATTATATGGAACTCTGCTGGTTTTTTTATTACAGGTTTTGCGGGTTATCTTTCAACAACCTCTGACATATTGTTTGCTAAGCTATTTGCTATGCATCGTGGCCTCTTGTTGGCTGTGGAGATAGGCATTGAGGAATTGGTTTGTTACTCCGACTCTATGCTTACCGTTAAACTAGTTACGAAACAGGTTTCCGAATACCACACCTATGCTGTTTTAATCCAAGACATCAAAGACATCATATCAACAAGAAACTTCACCATTCACCATTGTCTAAGAGAAGGGAACCAATGTGCAGATTTCTTTGCAAAGACAGGAGCTAGTTCTAATGAAGAGTTTATTTCCTATGCTTCTCCACCAGAAGACCTCATTCCTTTAATCAGGAACGACGCCATGGGAACTTATTTCCCTAGGGCTTAGTTTTTTTCTTATTTTTTTCTTATTACTTCCATTTTTGTTTCTTTTGTATTTCTTAGCTTTGTAACAAAAAAAAAAAAAAATCAATGTTTGACTTGGATACATTTTTTTTTATCCAAATCAAAACCATATTATTTTATAATAATAAAAACCATATACTCCCTCCGTCCCACAAATTGTACGTTTCTTTGGGAAAAAACTTGTCCCAAATTATATGTCGCTTTACAATATCAATGAAACATTAATGTTATATTTATCCTATTATATCCTTAATTATTTATTATTACTTCATCTTATTTCAATTCTTTAATTTATCTTTCTCATACCATTTATTAAGGACAATTTTATAAAACAACTCATAATATTTCTTTTCCATACAAAATTAATTATATTTCTTAATACGTGTGACATGCCCAAAACGTCATATAATTTAGGACGAGGGAGTATCAATCAACAAAAAATTGGAAAAACACAAAAAGTCAAATTTTAATTTAATATTGATAAAAATGGATAAATAAGATTTGACTTTGAATTACTTTTTGGAAACCGAAACAAAATGAATTCAATCGCATATATATAAATAAGATCAAACATTCCATTTTTATTTCCCCAAATTTATTTGTTCCTCTTTTTTATTTCCCCAAATTTCTACAATCATACTCAAACTTCTTTTCTAAACTTTTTTATAAAATGAATGGTTGAACTCATATACATGTGGTTGTTTGAATCATCATCGATCACCATCAATGATATTTCTTTGTCTTTATCTCATATGCTCATATTTTTTTAATAATTAACTAAATTGTATTAAAAAAAATCAACAAGCTCGACAAATGATTCTTGTTGAATTGTTCATGCTATTCATAGGTCTAATTTTTTTGTAGAGGACTCGTTGTGTGTCATGTTTAACTGAATTATGATTTATCATGATTTTATAAAAATTATAAAGTTTGAGTTTGTGCTTATGGCCAAAAGAAAAAAATTAGGGGAAAATAAAAAGGGTTTGAATCTACCAAAAAACAAGAAGGTATTGTTTGATTATGAATTAATGATGATAGATATGTTTCTTAATTAGGTGATAGAGAGTATTTGATGTATGTTAATTAATTTGGTGATAGCTTTAAGCCTTTAGATTAAATAAAATGAATGGATAAGATTTGGTGTCAAACTTATTTTGACATCATAATGTCATTTGATCCTATCCCATAAGATTTAGTGTCAAACTTGTAAGTCGTTCCCAAGATAACCTATGCATACCCCTTCTACTACCATTTCCATGACACCACCAAAAGGCATTGAGCATTTTCTCTATCTCCTTGGTTAAACAATACTAGCTTCAGTTATAGTAAATGACAAGCATAATGGAAAGAATAAAGAGAAAATGCATGGATCATAATACGAGTATTGAACCATAAAGAGGTGAAAAACATCACTCTTAAGAACAACATATGCAAAAATTTCAAAAATTGTTATGAGATTCAAAGTAAGACTATCATATAATTCATAATAAGACAATTTTAAACTTTATTTATTTTGACAATTTTAAACTTTATTTATATTCCTAATTTAATTGAATACTACAATATTTTTTTAATATCATAATTAAATACCACAAGACTTATTTAAGTTAAGTAAAAATCTTAATTAAATACAACTTTTTCATAAAAAAATAAAAAAAAAATCCTTTTTTTGAAAGATCATAAAAAAGTTTTTAAAAATCCTTTGAAAATTTTAATTGAACACACCTTCTTAGAGTGTGTTTGTTTCAAGTTATATTCATAGTTTTATGTGAATAAAATGATAGAAATATACATGCATATGTTTGTTTCAAGTTTACTAAATTTTATTCACGGGTATAAAATGTTCATGAGAATAGAAAAAAAATTCAATGAAAAAGGTGGGAATAAAGTTCACATGAAGATGATAATAAATTAATGTGTAATATTATAATCTATTTTTAAGGTTTATAATGTTAACCAAACATTTTTTTTAAATACCTTCAAATAAAATTCACATCTTTGTATTTTAAAGAAGAGCATGCAAACAAACAAACCATTAGAAGGGCCTGCAAAATATTTCCCTAACCATCTCTCTTCCACCATCGTTATAGTTCCCATCCTTCCCTTTATTTCTTTCTCAATATTTTTCCCTCCCCCCTCTTCTTCCCCCAGACTTGTTTCACAACTAGTACAGTGACCCGTGGCAGCACGGGGAAATAAAAAACTTTTTTGATCATATGTATAGATTTTATATTATGTTATCTTAAAATTATAATTGTGTTATAATTTAAATTCGATGTGAAAAAAATATAATCTTAATTTTGTATATATTTTGAAATATCTAAACATTGCATATAACGATAAAAGTATTTGGATTGTTATACTTGTAATTATTTGTAGTATAAGATGTACTCCTTGTCAAACTTAGCATATGTAATATTTTTGCAAAAATACGCCGAGGTACTGTATATTATTATTTGTTGACATAATGTATTTTATTAATCATAAAAACGAAAAAAATTATATTTTTTTATATAATAGTCAGGTTCAGATGTTTACAGCCAGTTTGTGAATGCAAACGTTAAATTTTTTACGGGTGTGTATAAATATAGTTTAGGCTACGGAAACGTCGATTGTTATTTATTTTTATTTTTTACAAAAACCAACGGTCTAATGTAAATATTGTATTTTAGGTAACAACAATGTAAAAAAAAAGTTCAGAGTATTGTTATACCTGAAAAGTGCATCAATTAAAAGTCAATGGCAGGAGGATCTGTTTAATATTCAATTGCATGTCGTGTAATGACCAATACGCCTTACAAAGAAATTAAAAAAAAAAAACACTTCCAAACAATACGTAACTTTAGTTTTCTTAATTATAGTGTAACACCCCGTTACCCAAAAGCAATAAAATAGCATATAAACATCAGAGTAATCCCACAAACGGGCATGCTACACGTCATTTCAAAATTCTTAAATAGAAAATAAAACTATTTAATCAAATCAATTCATATATATGAAAACATAGCAGCGGAATAGTTTTCAAAATCCATAATCTCCTGAACATCCAACAATAGTCTAAGGCATTAAAGGCCTTAACATAATTCAACATCATAGTTCAAAGACAACAAAAGGCTCCACACCATAAGTTCCAAAATTTGATACATGGAAAGGAAAAGCAACAATAACAAAAATGATAATTCCCATCCCACGTATCAGAGCCCTAGACACGACTCTTGAGCCACCACCGACTACTCAGGATCACCTGCAAGATCACGATGAATATATATGAATAAATGTATATTCAACATCAACATCAACATCAGATAAAACCGAACAACAACCAAGACTCATGCAAATGACATGACCACTGCTAAGACACCATCTTAGACTTCTTAATGAAATGCATTATGCATGTGGTACCAATCAGGACCGAAGCCCTCACCGCTTTTGAATGGTTAAAGCATTCATCTGGACCGAAGCCCTCACCGCTGTTGAGCAACTAGTACTCCAGGACCGAAGCCCTCACCACTGTTTTATGCATATGCAATGGACCTACTTGTGTATATCTACATACAACTGACCATGCAATGCAACTCCATGTGACTCCAATTTATACAACATGTATGGTTTAATAAATAATCATACATCATAGTCATCAGCAATAACAACAACCAGCAATTCATCAATCCATAATAATGCACAATTAAATGTAACTATGCTCAAATCCAACAACCTCAAACCACTACTAATCATACAAGCAAGTTAGCACTCAGGAATTGTGCAACTCGCCTCGCGAGCACATCTGCTCGCCATGGCGAGTTCACAAAAACACTAGCTCGCCATGGCGAGTTCAAGGCGAACTCAAGGCGAGTGAAAAACAGGTACTCTCGGGAAAAGTGACATTTTCTCACTCAAACTCCAATTCTAAGCTCCCTATTCATCTTTTTAACCTAAAACTTTCACCATTCATCATTAATATCCTCTAGGTACCTTAAACCATCCCCAAAACATCTTATAACAACTTTTCAAAAATCAAGTTTTGTCTGGGCTTACTCGCCATGGCGAGTTGGACTACTCGCGAGGCGAGCTATGAAGTTGCTCACTCGCCATGGCGAGCACAGCTGCTCGCGAGGCGAGCGATGAACTTCTGTACGGGCAGAAATCTGGTTTTTCCCCAAAATCCCATTTTTCTTCCAATCACTCCCCAAATCAGTTTACAGATGCAAATTAACTTTCTGTATACACTTAAAACCTATTTCTAACATCAAATTCATGTTTACAACTCCAAAAACTACAATTTCAACATAAAAACCAAAATTCCCAATTTTTACCAAAACCTGTTAAACTCAAAATCAGACTTTAAATTCTACACTATTGAAGGAAATCCCACCCTTACCTTAGTTCAGAATGAAAAATGCACAGCAAAAAGGGTTCCTCTGGTTCTTCTCTCTTGCTCCTGGTTCTCTCTTCCTTGGCTTGGTTTCACGTAAAACTGTTTCTGACTCCCACTTTCTATTTTCTTAACTTCCCACTTAAGAGTAACTCCCTCCTAATTACACTTAACTCCCCCAAATTCCTAATAACTCCAATTAATTCCCCAAACACCAAAATAATTAATATTTCCTACTTATTCTAATTATTATTAAATAAACCATATAATAAAATAATACACCACATAAATCACCTAAAAATCACCTATACACAAATATATGCATATATATACTCCGCATAAATCACCAAACATCATATATAATAATATATATATACTCCACATAATAAAATAATTAAATAAATAACTAGGGCGTTACATATAGCAACAACAATTCTAAAATATAACCAATGAACATACTTTTTGAAAAACTTCACGATACACAACATTTGTGGTCTCCTTGCAAACATTATTATCTTCATTCAAAATGAGCAGCTTCAAACCTTTTATAGAAGTAACTCGAGAGACAGCGACATAGAGTTGTCCATATATGCGTGAATACGGGCTTAGGAAGATCAACTCCTACTCAAGATAAAGATTGACCCTGACTTTTATTTATTGTCATTGCAAACAAAAGTGTCAATGGAAATCACCTGTGCTTGAATTTGAATGGTAGTCCTTGATCGCTCGGAATACGATTCATCTTGGGAATGAATACTCTGGTACCTGTCCTTTTTCCTGTAATTACGGTAGCAGCTATCGTGCTCTTCCCTAGATGTGTAACTGTCAGCCTCGCACCATTACACAGTCCATTGGCATGATCGATGTTTCTCATCAGCATAACTGGACATCCCACCCTTTTTTAATGTGTCAGAAAATAATTGAAAATTAATTTAGGGTTAATACCTCTTTTCATCTCTGTAATATTAGCGAATTTTGGTTTTAGTCCCAATAAAAAAAAAAGATTTAGATTTTGTCCCTGTAATTTCAGATTTTTCCACTTTTGGTCCCTTATTCCACCACGTCAGCAGAATCTGCATATATGACACGTAAAATGAGAGACCAAAAGTGGAGGAATTTGAAATTACAGGGACCAAAAGTGGGAGGAATCTGAAATTACAGGGACGTAATTTATGCAGATTCTGTTGACGTGATGAAAAGAGGGACACAAACTGGAAGAATATGAAATTACAGGGACAAAATCTAATTTTTTTTTACAGGGACTAAAAACGAAATTTACTAATATTACAGGAACGAAAAGAGGTATTTACCCATTAATTTATACAAAGTTAGTGAATATTTAAGTTATTTAATATATAAATCAGTATAAATTTAAAGTAACTTAGTATAAATTATAAAGTTTTTTCTGACAAAAATTATGACTTGTAATATTGTGTAGTTTTTTGTAAAAAAGTATTATATAGTTGTATTAAGATATTTTCTTTTACAAATATAACGTATATATATATATATGTATTTTACAACTATATTTTATTTTAAATAAGTATCTTTATCCTAACTAATAAATTGTTTATGGGATAGAGAGTTCAATTGGTTTGAGTTAAGGAATAAGGAGTTGGAGGTATTGGGGTCAAAATTCAAACGAATGAGTAAATATTAATGTAAAAATTAATTACTAACACTTGTCATTAAAAAAAAGGACAATTGTTTCATTCCCTCCAACATAATAATATTTGCACCAAGAATATAATACATTGACATTTTTTTTAAAAATAACTTATATTTACTATTGACAAATTCACCTTTTGAAAATGGTTTTTGATATGATCTATGGTAGCCCATGTTCCTATTATGATTGACTTGTGGAATTTAGGCATGGCAATAAAACTTGTACACGTGGATACCCGACTAAGCTCATTTTGATTTGATGGATTTTCCCCTTTGTCTGGGTTTGGAATTTCTCAATTTCAAAATACGGGTATGGGGTGGGTAGTAGAGATATAGATACACACTTCGAACTCGTACCGAATGTAGAAATATATTGATATGTAGCATGGAAGTCCCTAAATATTATCCCGACTTTTGAGATATTTTTGAACATTTAATCACTGTAATCATTACCCTAGTTTGAAATTGACTAATTACTTTAGAGAGAGGTTACGTTTGATGCAAATATGGTGTTGGGTATTTTCCTGCCTCAACTGGAGTAGATTAATAAAAAATGGTGGATATTAATTTCTTGTAGTAGGTTCGAGTTTGGGGAAAATTCTAGGTTTCGGGCGGGTTCGGGTTTGAGGATGAAATTTCTCGTTACTCATCTGTTTCAACACTTCTTTTACCTCATGTTCTTGAATTCGATGATAGTAGTTATAGTTTCTTTCCTCCTCTCTAATGTCTATCATGTCCGAGTATGGTAATATATATCTCATAACCTTCATTAAATAAGTTTTGAAAATACTACTTTCATTTACCCTATTCTTTTTTAATACACTTCACTTTATCCGTATATATTTCCTTTCTTTCTTGTCCCTTAGCAATAATATATATAAAATTTTCGTATAACCCTCAAAAGCTTGTGTTCGTTTTATGTTCAATGTCTTCTTCGCCTCGTTCTTAGCTCTCTTATAATTTTCCTAAAAACTTGTACTTTTACACCTATACCACACTTCCCTTTTGATTCTCACTTTAATTTGCACACTTTGGTTCCACCAAGATTCTAAACTCTTAGCTAGGTCCAAAATCTATTAATTCTCTTAGTGCCATCTTGTTCCACGTAGCATTTTCACTTCTAAGTAGCTTCGCACAACCTTCCTTTAAAATCTTTTGTAGAAAAACACTATGTTTTTCATCCTTTAAATGCCCCCACTTGATCATTGTATACCAACTGTGGCATCTCCTCATCGCTCTTCTCTTAATACTTACATCCATAACCAATATTATATGTTAGATAGTCAAACTCTCTCCAGGTAAAACTTTAAGTTCAAACAAATATTTCTGTTAGAAGTCCTACTAAAAATAAATCTATCCGAGAACATGGCATCTCACTCTTGTATGTAATAAGATTCCTTCTACTTTTCCAAAATTGATTCCACAAGTTAATCCCTCGTATGTTTGAATAATTTGTTTTAGAGAAAGTCAACTGATAATTCAAAAGTTAGTGATAGAAGGCAATATCCTATACCTTGTGTATGAAAGACTTCATCAAAAGTAAACTATATACATCGGTTGGATGAGACCTCTAACTGGTTGAGTTAAACTTAATTGTGATGGTGTTTGAAAGGGATCTAGTACTCTTGCAGGGTGTGGAGGGCTTCTTCGCGACTATAGTGGCAGATTGATCAAAGGCTACTTCAAAAAGATTGAAACATGTGATGTTTTTCATGGTGAAATATGGGGCATGCACACCGCTCATCTTATATTCGAGAGTGACTTAAAGTTTATGGTCGACAGGACTAGTTAGAATTGAAAATTTAGTGGGATGATTCCTATTTTAGTTAGGTGTATCCGAAGCTTTTGAGTTTTGAGTTAGACAGTCAAAATTAGTCATACTTGACGTGAAAGCAACAAAAGTGCAAATTGACTCCCCCAAATGAGCTTCAAAGTCTTTTGTTTGATGACATTTTCGTGTCTTACATGCTAGAAACGTATGTTTAATTTGTTAGTTTTCTTTTTTCTTTCAACTTTGCTATCTTTTGTGGCGAAAAAAATTGAGAGAAAGCCGGCCTTTTGCATCAAAATAAAATCTTGTTATCGTCTCTTCGTCGAATGGAGTTAGGATCCTCTTCCTCTCCATTTATAACATTTTCCATTTCTTATATTTGAAGAGATAAAAACACATAAATTTAAATAAAATAAAAAATAATAATTAATAATCATGGGGCCCACTCAGGACCCATAATCTTTTTTTTGTGTGTCTATTTTCAAAAGTATGGTGTGTGCAACATCATCAAATGGAGTGCACCTAAAATCGATCCTCAAGAGCTCAATTGGAACAATCTAATGTGCCATATGAACTGTTTGGTCCATACCAAATATTACCATATCCATATTAATCTCTGACAAAATCATAACAAAAATTAAAGTAATTTAGTATAAATTATAAAGTTTTTTCTGACAAAAATTATGACTTGTAATATTGTGTAGTTTTTTGTAAAAAAGTATTATATAGTTGTATTAAGATATTTTCTTTTACAAATATAACGTATATATATATATGTATTTTACAACTATATTTTATTTTAAATAAGTATCTTTATCCTAACTAATAAATTGTTTATGGGATAGAGAGTTCAATTGGTTTGAGTTAAGGAATAAGGAGTTGGAGGTATTGGGGTCAAAATTCAAACGAATGAGTAAATATTAATGTAAAAACTAATTACTAACACTTGTCATTAAAAAAAAAGGACAATTGTTTCATTCCCTCCAACATAATAATATTTGCACCAAGAATATATTACATTGACATTTTTTTTAAAAATAACTTATATTTACTATTGACAAATTCACCTTTTGAAAATGGTTTTTGATATGATCTATGGTAGCCCATGTTCCTATTATGATTGACTTGTGGAATTTAGGCATGGCAATAAAACTTGTACACGTGGATACCCGACTAAGCTCATTTTAATTTGACGGGTTTTCCCCTTTGTTTGGGTTTGGAATTTCTCAATTTCAAAATACGGGTATGGGGTGGGTAGTAGAGATATAGATACACACTTCGAACTCGTACCGAATGTAGAAATATATTGATATGTGGCATGGAAGTCCCTAAATATTATCCCGACTTTTGAGATATTTTTGAACATTTAATCACTGTAATCATTACCCTAGTTTGAAATTGACTAATTACTTTAGAGAGAGGTTACGTTTGATGCAAATATGGTGTTGGGTATTTTCCTGCCTCAACTGGAGTAGATTAATAAAAAATGGTGGATATTAATTTCTTGTAGTAGGTTCGAGTTTGGGGAAAATTCTAGGTTTCGGGCGGGTTCGGGTTTGAGGATGAAATTTCTCGTTACTCATCTGTTTCAACACTTCTTTTACCTCATGTTCTTGAATTCGATGATAGTAGTTATAGTTTCTTTCCTCCTCTCTAATGTCTATCATGTCCGAGTATGGTAATATATATCTCATAACCTTCATTAAATAAGTTTTGAAAATACTACTTTCATTTACCCTATTCTTTTTTAATACACTTCACTTTATCCGTATATATTTCCTTTCTTTCTTGTCCCTTAGCAATAATATATATAAAATTTTCGTATAACCCTCAAAAGCTTGTGTTCGTTTTGTGTTCAATGTCTTCTTCGCCTCGTTCTTAGCTCTCTTATAATTTTCCTAAAAACTTGTACTTTTACACCTATACCACACTCCCCTTTTGATTCTCACTTTAATTTGCACACTTTGGTTCCACCAAGATTCTAAACTCTTAGCTAGGTCCAAAACCTATTAATTCTCTTAGTGCCATCTTGTTCCACGTAGCATTTTCACTTCTAAGTAGCTTCACACAACCTTCCTTTAAAATCTTTTGTAGAAAAACACTATGTTTTTCATCCTTTAAATGCCCCCACTTGATCATTGTATACCAACTGTGGCATCTCCTCATCGCTCTTCTCTTAATACTTACATCCATAACCAATATTATATGTTAGATAGTCAAACTCTCTCCAGGTAAAACTTTAAGTTCAAACAAATATTTTTGTTAGAAGTCCTACTAAAAATAAATCTATCCGAGAACATGGCATCTCACTCTTGTATGTAATAAGATTCCTTCTACTTTTCCTAAAGTAATATTAATAGACAAAAAGAAAATATAGGATGGATTTACCCTATGTATTTATCTCCCGAAGGCTGTACCATCATTCACGCCTTCAAAACTTATCAAACACTCCTTGCATGCCTATTTAGATCCCCTCCTATAATTTTTGTTCTCCTTCTGATATATCTTGAATCAAGCCTTTCAAATCCTTCCAAAATTTTACTTTAGAATATTATTCTAACCCTACCTAAAATGCGTAAACACTAATAACATTAATGATGTCTTATTCAACTACAAACTTGTGGCCTACATAGAGCTGTCAAAACGGGAGTCCTGGCCTGATCGGGCAACAAACTTTGTAGGGCCGAGCTAAAAAGCCTGGTTTAAATATGGGCTAGAATAATTGAGCCCGACCCTATATGGGCTCCCGGGCTAACGGGCCAGCCCGGCCCGCACGTATCTAGTTTTTATTTTTATTTTTTCATTCTTTAAGGACATTAGGCCGAATTCTGCCATCAGGCCAAATGGAGGTGCTTGAGATGCCAGATTGCTCCAATTCTTTCGCCTTTCACCTACCCACTTAGTTTCTTGTTGGCACATAAAATTAATCTTCCTCTTAGTCACAACGTCAACAATTTCCACATATTTGCAAGTAAGGGTGCCTTTATTTCATGTTCTAAAACAGGTCCTACTCTCATGAACTAACTTCTTTACCCACACTCGTTCACAAAGATTTGGAGACCCTTGCTTATTTTTTACTGCATCCAAGCGGGGATGTATCCACGCTTCTAGGCACTGACCAAGTGTTAACACTATTATATACTCGGTCCATATCGTAGAGATTCAAAGTGTTTCAATTAAATTCAAGTGTTCGAATTTTAAACAGTAGAACTAATTCTAAGTCTTAAAAAATTTATAATATAGAATGCCATTTAATTATGTATATTTTGAAGTTTTTTTAAAAAAAAAAAGTTATGTGTAATTATTTGTTGATCTAACACACTAAAAACCGACTCATCCCGTCAACACTTGTAGGTGTGGATCCAAAAACATGTTTAACAACACCAAGGTCCATATATATATATATATATATATATAAAATTCTTTTTTTAGGGAAGTTTCAAATATATATGAACTTATATGGTTTGACAAATTTTTTAAACTTGCCATTCTACACTTATTTTACATGCATTTAGAATGGTGAAAGGAAAAAAGAAACCAAAATAAAGTGAAAGTCAAAAGTGATATATATAGCGAAAAATTAAAATCCATAGAAATTAAAATCCATAGCAAAAAGGTGAAAAAAGAAAAGAGGAAATATGACGAACAATAGTGAAAGAAAACAATAGAAGCTTTGCAAACATTTTAATTCAAATATTTCAATATTAAAGGCTAATAAAAAAATTCATTTAGTTTTGCAAACTTTAAATGCTCGACATTATTGCATATCCATTTGTTTCCTAGTAGAAAAAAAGTCGAATTCATGTGTAATTATTATAATTTTCAATTTATTTCCTCAAAAGAAAATTTAATTTTTAATTTTTATTAATTTTTTAACTTAATGTGGATCAGTGAAAATTTGGTACCTGGATTAGTAGGTTAATGTTAAGCTACACATGATTAAAAGTTTAATATTTTTGTTTTGTAAAAAGTCTCAACTATTTATAGTTTAGATTAAATTTGGATTTTTATAATCGTAAGACATGAATATGTTTATTTTATATGTTTATGACTCAACTTTGTAGTGTCATGTGTAACTTTTCTTATGTATAGAGGGACTAATATTTTCAAATGTCAAGAGAATAACACAATTTTATTAAATTGATTTTTTTTTTTGGTACAATTACTAAATCGTTTTGATATATCTTAAAAGTGTCAAGGGATTAACATATTTTAAAATGATTATTATTTAAGGAGTTAATTAAAATAAATGACTGAGTTAATGTAACAATTGTCAATGGATTAAATTATTTATTTAATAAAAATTATTGCACAAATTAAAAATCCAATTATCGTTCCTTTTTTTTTTTGATAAAATACATTGTTTAATTCTGATTTAATGCGCACCATGATTATAGAAATCAATTAATTTTTTTAATGGATTCCTTAGTAAAAAATCCATAATATCAAATAAGTTAAAATTTTTATTAGCATGAAGTCCATACTTTGATTGGTTCTTTTGAATACCAAGAGCATGTTTTATTTGATCAATTTTTCTTTATGGATGGTTTGATGATATGTTGTTTAAAGGCTACCGTGAATTTATTTATTTTAAATAACATTGATTGGAGTTTGTCAAGGTTTCTACAATTTGTTTATGATTAATGTAATTAACATATGTGTTTTATTTTTGAAAAAAGAAAAGAAGATTATTTTTATGCTGGTTTAAAGGTGATTGATTTTAGAAAATGATACATATTTGAATTCATACATATCAAGTACATTTTTTTTTTTTTTTTGAAAGGATGCAAAGAGCATCTAATCATTTCATTAAAGAGAAAAGAAGTACAAAAGAGAAAAGGGGGACTAAACCAAAACCTTTTCAAAAGGTGACATACCTAAAGTTGGGCATACCCAACCTATTCCTATTGTACTCCCTCCTAACAAAGTCAGGAATGCTATCAAACCAAAACAACTCTGAAGAAGATAAAGACAAACCAAAATTCGCCAGTCTGTCCGCACAGATATTTCCTTCCCTGTAAACATGCGAAGCACAGAATCTCATCCTATGGGTAGACTGAATACAATTTTCCCACCTATTTTTTAAACTCCAAGGAACAACAGATTTGGATTTGAAAGCAAGAATCACTAATTGAGAATCTGACTCTAACCAAACATTGGAGAATCCCATCAAGGCAGCAATTTCAATAGCATTGATTGCTGCAATTAGTTCCGCATAAAGAGCATTAGCATCACCAAGAAATTGAGAGAATCCACCTAAACAAACACCCTCAGAGTTCCTAAAAATTCCACCCGCTGCTGCTCTTGAAGGATTCTTGATAGATGCACCGTCTGTGTTCACCTTCACCCAAGAATGCATAGGAGGAGCCCAAATGATTTCTTTGATCAAGGAAGCCCTAGGAGGCTTGATGTTAACTTTGCAAGCTTTCAAGATGGTGAATTCTAACATATTAGCAGCAGCAGTTTTAGTGGTAAGGTTCCCTGATAAAGAGACTTTGGAAATGATCAAGTTTATGGCTGTTCTCCAATCAACCGTCTTACCTTGAAATCGAATGTTGTTCCTCCTAAGCCATATGATGTTTAAAATATTGATGATGCAAGCTTGAACTACTACTTTGCATTGAGGAGTCCAGCTATTTGCTAAGATAGCCCAAATATCCATCGGAGAATTGAAGATCAACGACATATTGAGAAGAGATGCTAGCCAAGACCACATTTTGGAAGCAAAAGTGCATTCAAAAAATAAATGAAAAGTGGTTTCCTCATAAGCCTGACAGGATGAACACATTGAGGGGAGGTTACAACCTCTAAGAGCAAGGTTATCATCGGTAGGGAGCTTGTTGTGCATGAGTCTCCAAGTCATCAAAGATTTTGAAGGTGGGATATCCGGGCTCCATAAATCCTTGGCCCAAGAAATATTTTGGCCAGCACCATACTTGAATAGAAAAGCTTCCTTAAGAGAAAGATCACCCGTTGAACTAGTTTTCCAGACAAGTTTATCATTTTTCGGGTGCCTGGGAAGAGTAATTTGCATGACAAGTTGACTCAAAATGGGGTAAGAATCCAGGATCGATTGAGGGATGTGCCAGAGAGAATTATGAATGTATTCGGAGACCCTAGTTGTTAGAGTGCTATGAACAATATCTGGAAAATTAAGCAAAGAAGCAATAGATTTGTCCATCCAGGTATCAAGCTAAAAATTAATATTCTCTCTGTTACCTATGATCCAGCTGCAATTGTCATTGATGTTGTTGATTTCTGATTTAACACTGCTCCAAATAGAAGAGAAAATATGGTGAGAGATTACTTTCCTTCCCCTAAACACCTTGCTTCGAAGGAGAATTGCCCAATCTTCACTAGAATTTTTAAGATCCCAGCACATCTTCAAATTAGTTGCTTCGTTCAGAGTATACAAAGACCTCAACCCCAAGCCACCTTCTGAAAAAGGTTTACACACCTTCTTCCAAGAAACAGTAACCAGCTTCCTTTTAGAAATGTCACCGCTCCAGATAAAATTTCTGATCCAAGCCTCTACTTCTTTTAACAAGGAATTGGGCCAAGAGTACAAAGAGATTGTGTGCATCATCATACTTTGAATCACAGCTTTCACAAGAGTGACTCTCCCTGCAATAGATAGAAGAGAAGCTTTCCAAGCCCCAAGCTTAGACTTAATCTTATCCGCAATAGGCTGCAAATGAGATTTTTTTGGTTTCCCTTTAAAAATTGGAACTCCAAGGTAAGAAAAAGGAAAAGAACCTTTATTAAAACCTATAAGATTAGTTATTTTCTCTAGCCTGGCATTAGAGATAGAACCATAATAAACAGTAGACTTGGAGGGATTGATAACTTGGCCTGAAGCCAGAGCATAAGAATTGAACAAGTCCATGAGAGCATTAATTGAAGATAACTTTCCTTTGCAAAATATCATTATGTCGTCTGCATAAAGAGAGTGAGAGGGGACCTTGACACTTCTAGTACCTTTGATGAGCTCAAGCTTGCCTTGATCCACAAGTTTAGAAATGTTCCTGCTTAAGACATCCTCAGCAATGCAAAAAAGAAGAGGAGAGAGAGGGTCACCTTGACGAACCCCTCTCTTGCAATTAAAATAACCATTCAGTCTACCATTAACATTAATAGATAAAGTGGCTGAGTTAAGAATTGTATTAATCCAAGAGCAAAATTTATCATTAAAACCAAAACTGCTTAAGACTTTGAGAAGGAACTTCCATTCTAAAGTGTCAAAAGCTTTAGAAATATCTACTTTGAAAGCTAGATTTCCAGCAAAAGACTTGTTGTGAAGTTGATTGATGGCTTCTGAAGCAACGCAAACACAATCTCTGATGTTTCTTCCTTGAATAAAACCTCTTTGCTGAGTAGATATGATATTCTTCATGATGGGTGCCAACCTGTCTGCTAGGATTTTGGAAATAATCTTGAATTTGAAATTAGCAAGAGCTATTGGCCTGTATTGGGTAACTGACAATGCATCATGGACTTTAGGAATAAGAACAATGGTGTTAGAATTGAAATTAGGAAGCAACCAATCTTTAGTAAAAAATTCTAATACAGCATTGATCACATCCTGCTTAACAATATCCCAATAAGTTTGATAAAAATTTGCACCAAACCCATCCGGACCAGGGGCACTATCTTTTTTCAAGGAGCAGACAGCCTGAAAGATTTCTTGAGGACTGGGAAGCATAGTAAGCAAATGATTCAGGTCATCAGATATTAGATTAGGAACAACTCCATCAATTAAATCATCAACCTGCAAATCCTGCACAGAAAAGTTAGTTGAAAAAATATTTTGAAAGTGATTTGTAATATGCGATGAGATTTGATCCGGCTCAGTAATCACGTTCTCCCCATCCACAATGGAACTGATAAGTTTAGAGGTGTGTTTGATTTTGGCTAGACGGTGGAAATATTTGGTGTTCCTATCCCCTTGAGAGTGCCACGAAGTGTTGGATTTTTCTCTCCAAAATGCTTCTTCCTTCTCCAAAGCATTCTCTAAAGATATTTGAGCATTTTTTTGTTGATCAAGAAGAGCATCAGAAGCACCATTGATGTCAATTTCGGCTTGAATGGATATTAACTTTTGCTCAGCTTCTTTAACAAGAATGTTAACGTTGCCAAACACAGTCTTGTTCCAAATCTTAAGTTTTTGTTTCAGGGACTTCAACTTTTGATTAAGAATAAACATAGGACACCCTACTACATTAGTATTCCAGCTTTGTTGAATCAGATTCCTACAATCTTCATGAAGGCTCCACATATTGAGAAATTTAAATTGAGAAACAAATGGTGTTGGCACAGTTTCAAACTCCATCAACAAAGGAAAATGATATGACTTCAGTCTAGTTAAGGTAGAAACATTTAATGAAGAACACATATCTAACCAAGCTTGATTACATATTGCCCTATCTAACCTTCTTTCTGTAAACCTTCGACCTCCCCTACCATTGGACCAGGTAAACTGCACTCCTCTAGTAGGAAGATGAAAAAAGCAATTAGTATCGGACCAAGCAAAAAAATCATTCATAGGGGCCCTTGCAGGACGAGTGGCACCCCTATGCTCATGGGATCCTAAGATGGTGTTGAAATCCCCGATGAAGCACCAGGGAAGATTATATTGTGTTTGGTTATTTTCAAGGGTTTGCCATAAAAGCCTCCTATGTATGTAATTGTTAGAAGCATATATAGCGGATATACAGTAGGTTAAGTTGTTTTCTTGGATTGAAAAGGATATTTGTTGGTCAGTGGTGGATAAAATGACAGGGTTTAAGTGATTTAGGCATAAACACCAAAGATTGGAGTCTAAGTGATTCCTATTGTTTAGGGCAAAAAGTTTGAAGTGCAGTCTGTTAAACCAGTGTCTTGGGAAATGTTCAAATAAGAGCCATGGTTCGGAAATAAAGATAAAATGAGGTTTATGTTGTAAAATTAAATTTTGGAGAGCTAACCTTGACGGGGAGTTAGCTAAACCCCTGATATTCCAATATATGCATTTCATTTGAAAGGCTTAGTTGGAACCTTAGAACGAGTAAGGTACGAAGCACTTGCCTTTGAGTTGTTGGCTTTCTGACCATTCTTCTTATTTGTTTTTCTAGTGACTAATGTGAAACCTGATGCAGCAATGTTGCTTTGAGTTTCATTTTGAATTTGCGCTTCTATGTCTGCCTCATTTGTAAGCTTAGCCAGCAAATCTGCTTCTTGTTGCTTAATCAATTCATCATCTACATCATTGAGGTTGGCCCATGATTGATTCAGAAAATGCATATTGTTTCGTACCCTTGCAGATGAGTCTTGCTCCTGACTTGAATCATGCTCATCTGCTGCATCATTGTTCAGCTGTGTGGCGTTTACGAATTCAGATTCTTGAGTGCTTGCTTCACTTTCTTGACCATCAGCAGGGAACTCTTCATTACGGTTCAGAGCAGCAACAGGGGAGTTAACATTCCTTGCATCTATTTCATGTTGTTGAGTCTTTTGTGTTCCTTCTTTCATCCCTTCGTCCTTATCAGCATCCTGCTGAGTTATTTGCTTACTAGAATTCTCTATGTCTAGGTCAATAACAGGTGTATCTTTCGCAGTCCAAACAACATTCTGTTTCACCAAAGGCGCCTTACCTTTGTCCTGAATTTTCTCAGCTGGCTCGCCTTTATTATTTTCCTGGTGTGAACCATCGTTATTTCTATTACCGGCTTTCCTGCAAACATTTACATGATGTCCTACAGCCCTGCAATAAGCACAGAATTCAGGCACATTTTCATATTCCAACTCCACAAAGAATGCATATCCCTTACGTTCAACAAGAACCTCGTATCTCAGCTCTTTACTCAAATCAATATCGATCAAAACTCTCGCAAAATGACCAAACGTTCTTTCAATTGCCGGTTTGCTTGTTACAGCGTCGACACAAATGGGAGTGCCCACACTACTAGCAATTGCAAAGATGATTCTTTTCCTCCAGTACTCCTGTGCTAATCCATGAATCTTAAGCCAAACTTGTGCAGAAGTATTTGTTTGTAGGTTAGGACTAAAGTCTTTACTCCATGGAAATAGTTTCAATAACCCAGGATTTAACATCCATGACCCAACTGATCGCACTCTTCTTGCATCTTCAACAGATGAGAAGACAAACTCATAGTACCCTTTTCCAATAGAGGTGACACCCCAAGGAGCTAGATTTTTCCAAACAGGTTTCAACTTTTCTTTTAGAGCAACAACAGTTAAAGGAGCTGTACCTTTCGGCCAAATGATTCGAGCATGCAAGTTGTTCTTGCAGGCCTCCATACCCAAATCATACTCATCATCAGGAATTGAAATTGAGAATTTGTCACCCTTGATTGTGGGTTTTGGGAGCTGGCTTGATGGTGTATCACATATGTTGGTTAGGGCTTGTGCAAAAGACATCTGAGCTTTGGGTAGATTTTGAATGGGTGGTTTTTTTGGGGCGATTGGAACATCATCAGAATCATTGAGACATTTCCAGTCGATCGGTAGCGGTTTGAAGGAGGTTGGTGGTGGTTTAGGCATAGCGGTGGTTGAAAGAGGGGAAACCATTGAGGAAGAAGATGAACAGTGATTAAAACGCCAAAGAAAAATTCATCGCTTATTCTTCAACATGGAGGATCAAGCATGACTATCTATCAAGTACATTAATACATATACAACTCTACAAATGCAAAAATTCAATAAAACATCCAACTTTGTGTAAAAAAAAATGCAACTTTTTTAGAGGAACTCTACAAATCTTTGGAGTATCCAACTTCAATTCTTGTAGTCTCGTGCTTTTATATTTGAATGAAACTGTTTAACTGAAAACTAAAACAAATCATTAAAATTTAATCAAAATCAAAGAATAATTGGTCAAAGAACAAACCACATATTACCCGTTGTTAAAGAAGAAGAAAAAATAACAATAAAAGAGACAAAGAGAATATGAAAATACATAGAGAGAAATAAATATAGGCCACCAACAATAATCCTCAAATAAATAAAAATAAACAATGATTACCAAAAAAGATTAAAAATTTCTAATTCCGTATTTATAATTAAAAAAAAAAGTATATCCAACTGAAAATAATTATTTATTATACATTAAAAAAAATCTACAATCTATTCACAATAAAAAAAAAAAAAAAAAACTTCCATAAGTGAGGTATATGATTCGAAAAATAATACTTTAAATTTCTTTCGAATTGGAGACCTCAAGAACAAAATCAAAACTTTAAGGGGGGTGTATTGGATTAGGATTTTAAAAGACTATTTTAATAAAAAAAGTCTTTAAGATTTTAAAAGACTGTGTGAGATTGTATTGATTCTGTGAGATTTTAAAAGACTTTTTATGTAAAAGACTTTATACACTCAAGATTTTAAAGGATTTATCACACAGACTTTTAAGGATTTCATGTGATTTTAAAATTTCAAAAGATTCAATAAATTTTAGGGGAAAAAGAGCAAACTTACAAGCGTGAATGATAAAAATAATGAACAAATAAATTCTAGCGTTTGAATAAAGAAAAATAAAACCAATAAAAAATTCTTTTACTATTGATTTTCAAATTTTAAGAATTTTATGGAATTTATAAGATTTTAAGGGACTAAAAAACACTCTAACACATTATTCTCAATACACATTTTTTATTTGTTAAAAATGTTATTCCCATAAAATTCAATTGTACATATTTAAAATTATTCCAGCACTTACAAATCTTTCAAAAAAAAATATTGTGTCAGCCATTACAAATCGGTCGAGTTACACGAGTTTACTGAGTGTTAACTCAGTCAAACTCGTTAAACCTTCCAATTTTACCAGAAACCGATTTTACCTCAGAGTTAACACGATTTTTATACCTAAAAATGTCAACTCGATAATCTCGGAGATTTAACACTCGATTTGCGGAACATTGATTACGACATACTCTCTATCATAATATTCTCAATACAATTTTTTATTTTTTTTATGAGATAGAGAGAGGGAGGGAGGGGGGATGAGAGAGAGAGAGAGAATGGAGAGATAGAGAAACGAAGAGAGAATAGGGAGGGAGAGAGAGAGAGAGAGAGAGAGAGAGAGAGAGAGAGAGATGAGAAGAAAAAGATAGTAACTTTTAAAATAAAAACAATCTCAAGAAATCTCATCTTTTCATGAAAGACTTTTTCTTGTTAAAATTACACTACAAAATCCCACAAAATCCATCAAAATCCAATTTATTAAACAATCCTTCAAAATTTGAATGATTTTGAATACCACAAGACTTTTTTTAAATGATGAAAAGTCTTGATTGAATACCTCAAGACTTTTTTAAAATGACAAAGAGTCTTGATTGAATACCACAAGACTTTTTTTAAATTGCAAAAAGTCTTGATTGAATACCACAAGACTTTTTCATAATTAAAAAGTCTTTTAAAATCCCATAGAATCCTAATCCAATACATCCCCCTAAGTGTCATTTGATTGTATAGACCAATGGAAAACAAACAATATAAAAATTTAGGCTTAAGTGCAGTTTCGCCCCCCCTATTTTGACTAAATCGGAATTTTACCCCCCCTATTTTAAAACTCGAAATTTTACCCCACAATTTAATGATTTTCGGAATTTTACCCCCCCCCCACCACATTTGAGTGCATTTTGGCTGATGTGGCAGTGGTGATGTGGCTTTTAAAATATTATCTTATTATCCACCTAATTAATTATTTAAATTAAATAATTTTTAATTACAAAAAATAAATAACATTTTAAAAAAATCGAAAAAAACTTTAAAAAATGCAGAAAAAAATTCTAAAAAATACTAGAAAATAAAGATAAAATGTAGGAATACCTTAAAATGCAGAAAAAATTCTAAAAAATAAAGATAAAATGTAGGAAATAAACCAGAATAAACGAAAAAAAAATAAAAATACATGGAAAAATAGTATAAACGAAAAAAAAAATCCCATTAAAAATACATGAAAAAAACATAATGCCCCTGTAAATATTTGGATGTGGATTTCACTGTTGGTAAATCTCTAGGTAATAGATGTGGATTTTTCGGCTCATCATTAGCCTTGTTTCTATTCTTTTTGGGGCGACCTATAGTTCTTCTCTCAGCTGGTGGGTTGATTGGCTCTGTTGTTGATATAGGCCATAGTTGGGGACCATTTGTTGGCAAAATGATGTGAGAATAAGTAGCCATGAAAGTACTCTTCCTGAAACCAAATGTGATCATCAATTAATAAATATAAGAAGTAAAATATTAATGATACGAATCCAAACTAAATTTATTACCTATAATACCAGGAAACAAAATCTTCAGGTTCTTTTTTGTGATACTCCATGCATGCAATAGCATGGCAACATGGGATGCCTGTTAAACCCCATTTCCTACAGTCACATGATTTTTGGCCTAAATTCACAATATATGTGTCAGTTCCATTTGTCACACTAAAAATGGCATAATCATCATCAAAATGCCAAGTTGGTTCCCATCCATCAACTACCCTCTTTACTTTTTCAAGTTGTAGTTGGATTATAGGACATATATTCCCTCTATATCTTTGCATGAGATCCTTCTGGGCTCCAATTCTTTTTGTGAGGTAGTGCTTAATTCCTTCTAGAAGAGTGATGATGTGTTTATCTCTATACTCCAATATTGCCCGGTTAAATGCCTCACACATGTTGTTAACTTGTAAGTCTGATTGTGTATCCATCTTGAAATGAGATCTAGTCCACATTGCAGGTGCCCAATTCTTATTCATGTATTCCCAAGCTTTGTCGTTAATCAATTTCATTCGATTCATTGCTCTCTCCCATGCTGGAACAGTTGTAGCCCTTGCTGCCATCCAAAACACTTCCTTTAAATCCAATCCAGGATATCTTTTCTTAAAATTAGCATAAAGGTGCTTCACACATAGCCTATGCTCTACATGACTACCAAGGTTTTGAATTGCCGGAACCAAACCCTAAGATAATTACCAATGGTAAACAAATATTACAAAAAAATAGAGAACATTATGCATATTAAAATATTAACAATGCATATTAAAATTAGCATAAAGGTGCTTCACACATATTAACAATGCATATTAAAATATTAAAATAGAGAACCCATGCATATTAAAATATACCTTTTGCTCATCTGAAATGAATGCATATTGCTTGTGTTGTATAGTTTGTAGATCTTCAAGTAATAGATTCAGAAACCACTCCCATGAATCTTTTGTTTCTGCTTCTACAACGGCATAAGCAATGGGAAACATTTGGCTGTTTGCATCTTTACCAACAGCTGCCATCAATTGTCCTCCATGTTCTCCTTTCAAAAAGCAAGCATCTAACCCAATGAGAGGCCTACATGTGTGTGCAAAGGCTGCCTTACATGCCTCTAGACATACATAAATTCTCTGGAAAATAGGACCCACATCAGCCATATCACACTTAATAATAACAGTACTGTTGGGATTGGACCTTCTCAACTCCTCCGCATAGCTCCTTAGATATAAGAATTGGTCACGACCGGCTCCTTGAATGATTTCTAGTGTCCTTAACTTGGCTCTATATACTTGATCATGTGACAACTTCACACTCCATTTCTCAGCAGCCAACCTCTTCAACGCTTTCACTTTCATTTCAGGAGAATGTCGGAGTGTACTCAAAAAAAATTTAGCAAGCAAATTTGGCTTGGCTTGTCTGTTTCTCTTTCTAGGTATCCAACGACATGTATGATCATCATTGAAGCTTACAACCTGCCAAAAATCATTTGCACTCCTCTTACTAATCCTCAAATGAAAAGGGCAATCAGGCATACACTTTACAACCAAGTATTCTTTTTCATTTTTCTTGAGGCGCAGATTTTTCCTAGTCTCCAATGCATACTCTTCAATTGCATCCTTTGCTTGCTTTTTATTGTTGAACTTCAAACCCTTTTCAAGCTTAACATGGGCATTCTCATCACCCATCTTAAAAATTGGATAGTTTTTACCAAGCTCTTCATCTTCACTCTCTGGTGGAGTATGTAAATCATCAGAATCTTCATAGTGCTCATCTTGAAAATCAACTGCAGTTGTAGGAGTATCCAATGATTTGGCATCTACATTATTAGTAACCAAGCAAAATGTTTCAGGTGGAAAAATAACACTCAAATCAACACACTCATCCACTCCACTATCATCAAAGTAACTATCATCGCCGTCTTCCTCTTCACTTGCAATATAATCATCATCTTCTTCATCCATGTCTTCCTTGTCCAACTCGTCATCATTTTGTCTACCTTCACAAGCCCTAAAAGACAATAAATATTCCCATAGTCGTCATTTTGGACCAAAACACGCAATAAAAAACAAGGATTGCAATAAAAAACAAGGACCACAACAAGCAATAAAAAACTCCCCATAATTGAACAAAACACATAATTTAATTCCACCACTTTAAAAAAAACGATTTTTTGTGCCACTGTGTCAAACCCAATACAATTTCTCATTTTATGTTGTCAGTAGTGTCGTAAATGGAATTGAAGTGGTATCTTTGTTTTGTTTTATTTTCAAAACCCAATAGAGACTCCTAAAGAATAGCAACTAAAGAATCCCATCAATTTACAACAACATAACAGCAACTACAACAACATAGCAGTAATAAAAACACTACAACAGCAGAATAACAACATAAACATGAACCCAGATGCTGAATACTTCCATATGGTCAACAGAACAGCAACAAATATGAGAAAGACATACCTCAATTTCATCATTGAACTTGAACCAAGAACCATTACTTCGTGATTCACCATTTTCAGTTTTAAACGGCGGCGACGGAAAGAGTGAGGACGACGAAGATTGAGAACAGAGACAACGCTGACAAAGTGGAACGGTGATGACGAAGCGGGAGCGGCGATGGTTAGGAACGGCGAAGGTTAGGGCATCGCTTGAAGAGAAGGAGAAAGGGAACGACGTTTCATTAGATTTTGGATTTTTTTGGTACTGAGATGAATTTTTTTTTTGTAGCGTAGGTTTTTGATTGTTATAAGGAAAATGATTATTATTATTATTATTATTATTATTTTAAGTTACATTTTTTTATTTATTAACTTTTTTCTTTTTTTTAATTCAGAATATTTAATATAAATAATCTAAATAGGTGGATATTTTTTTAGTATTATTTAAGCCACATCAGCACAGCCACATCAGTCAACTTCTAAAAAATATTAAATTGGAGGGGTAAAATTCAGATTTTTAAAATAGGGGGGCCAAAATTCCGAAAAACATTAAATTGAGGAGGTAAAATTCCGAGTTTTAAAATAGGGGGGGTAAAATTCCGATTCAGTCGAAATAGGGGGGGCAAAACTGCACTTAAGCCAAAAATTTAAACACAAATAAAAATGAAATCAACAATTATAACATATCGAAATAAAAACTGAAAAACAATCTTATCATCATTCATAACCATTTTAATAAGTAGGGAGTTTATATTTATTCCATTTGGATTATAAAGAGAGGTAACGAAGAACACATATAGAAAAAGTGTCAAAAAAAAAAGACAAATGAAGTTGTGTTGTGAAGAATTTGCTACCCCAATGATTTAATTTATATTATATTTTACAGGATAATTTCGTAAAATAACAACATTTAATTTAGCCAATCATATTTAAAGTCATATCTTAGCCATTAAGCAATATATATTTATTTTTTATTTTTAATGTTAAGGAAATTATAAATGTGAGATATGAAAGCACTGTAACATGATTCCGTTTTAACTTTCAATTTGGTCAAAACAAAATCAATTGAAAATTAATAGAAATGATACATTTAACTTTCAATTTGGAAACTTAATTATTAAAAAAATAGTATCATGATTCCGTTTTTTCTCTTTCTTTCCATATTTGTTTTGCAATCATTAAAATTAAAAATATTATAATAGCTCGCATTATTATTGTGAATATTAAAATGAAACAATTTTACATTTCATTAAATTCTTTCAATATCAATACTTTTAATCAAATCATATTTTTATTATTTGACATATATCAATTATTTGATCTCTTTGATATTAAAATATTTAAATTTTATTATTTGTTTTATTATAATATCTGAAATTAAATATTTAAATTTAAATTAATTGATTTAAATCCGTATTATTTGAATTCAAAATGTTTGATTTTTAATTTGATATGAAATATTTGAATTAGAATTGAATTTGAATTTGAAAAACTTCCTTTTATTCATAAGCATTAAATACAAATTTGTGATGTTGAATGTGGTGAGAGTATTTGTGAGGATGAATGTGGTGAGAGTATTTGTAAAAAGTAAAAACTTATGAAAATGAATAGGTTGAGAGTGCCACATGTCATATGAATAGGTTGAGAAAAAAATTTCCATATAAAGCTATGAAATAGGTCCTAAATTTATATTATATAGATTTGAGTTTGAAAAACTTCCTTTTATTCATAAGCATTAAATACAAATTTATGATGTTGAATGTGGTGAGAGTATTTGTGAGGATGAATGTGGTGAGAGTATTTGTAAAAAGTAAAAACTTATGAAAATGAATAAGTTGAGAGTGCCACATGTCATATGAATAGGTTGAGAAAAACATTTCCATATAAAGCTATGAAATAGGTCCTAAATTTATATTATATAGATTTGAATTTGAAAAACTTCCTTTTATTCATAAACATTAAATACAAATTTATGATGTTGAATGTGGTGAGAGTATTTGTGAGGATGAATGTGGTGAGAGTATTTGTAAAAAGTAAAAACTTATGAAAATGAATAGGTTGAGAGTGCCACATGTCATATGAATAGGTTGAGAAAAATATTTCCATATAAAGCTATGAAATAGGTCCTAAATTTATATTATATAGATTTGAATTTGAAAAACTTCCTTTTATTCATAAGCATTAAATACAAATTTATGATGTTGAATGTGGTGAGAGTATTTGTGAGGATGAATGTGGTGAGAGTATTTGTAAAAAGTAAAAACTTATGAAAATGAATAGGTTGAGAGTGCCACATGTCATATGAATAGGTTGAGAAAAACATTTCCATATAAAGCTATGAAATAGGTCCTAAATTTATATTATATAGATTTGAATTTGAAAAACTTCCCTTTATTCATAAGCATTAAATACAAATTTATGATGTTGAATGTGGTGAGAGTATTTATGAGGATGAATGTGGTGAGAGTATTTGTAAAAAGTAAAAACTTATGAAAATGAATAGGTTGAGAGTGCCACATGTCATATGAATAGGTTGAGAAAAACATTTCCATATAAAGCTATGAAATAGGTCCTAAATTTATATTATATAGATTTGAATTTGAAAAACTTCCTTTTATTCATAAGCATTAAATACAAATTTATGATGTTGAATGTGGTGAGAGTATTTGTGAGGATGAATGTGGTGAGAGTATTTGTAAAAAGTAAAAACTTATGAAAATGAATAGGTTGAGAGTGCCACATGTCATATGAATAGGTTGAGAAAAAATTTTCCATATAAAGCTATGAAATAGGTCCTAAATTTATATTATATAGATTTGAGTTTGAAAAACTTCCTTTTATTCATAAGCATTAAATACAAATTTATGATGTTGAATGTGGTGAGAGTATTTGTGAGGATGAATGTGGTGAGAGTATTTGTAAAAAGTAAAAACTTATGAAAATGAATAGGTCGAGAGTGCCACATGTCATATGAATAGGTTGAGAAAAACATTTCCATATAAAGCTATGAAATAGGTCCTAAATTTATATTATATAGATTTGAATTTGAAAAACTTCCTTTTATTCATAAACATTAAATACAAATTTATGATGTTGAATGTGGTGAGAGTATTTGTGAGGATGAATGTGGTGAGAGTATTTGTAAAAAGTAAAAACTTATGAAAATGAATAGGTTGAGAGTGCCACATGTCATATGAATAGGTTGAGAAAAACATTTCCATATAAAGCTATGAAATAGGTCCTAAATTTATATTATATAGATTTGAATTTGAAAAACTTCCTTTTATTCATAAGCATTAAATACAAATTTATGATGTTGAATGTGGTGAGAGTATTTGTGAGGATGAATGTGGTGAGAGTATTTGTAAAAAGTAAAAACTTATGAAAATGAATAGGTTGAGAGTGCCACATGTCATATGAATAGGTTGAGAAAAACATTTCCATATAAAGCTATGAAATAGGTCCTAAATTTATATTATATAGATTTGAATTTGAAAAACTTCCTTTTATTCATAAGCATTAAATACAAATTTATGATGTTGAATGTGGTGAGAGTATTTGTGAGGATGAATGTGGTGAGAGTATTTGTAAAAAGTAAAAACTTATGAAAATGAATAGGTTAAGAGTGCCACATGTCATATGAATAGGTTGAGAAAAAATTTTCCATATAAAGCTATGAAATAGGTCCTAAATTTATATTATATAGATTTGAGTTTGAAAAACTTCCTTTTATTCATAAGCATTAAATACAAATTTATGATGTTGAATGTGGTGAGAGTATTTGTGAGGATGAATGTGGTGAGAGTATTTGTAAAAAGTAAAAACTTATGAAAATGAATAGGTCGAGAGTGCCACATGTCATATGAATAGGTTGAGAAAAAAATTTCCATATAAAGCTATGAAATAGGTCCTAAATTTATATTATATAGATTTGAGTTTGAAAAACTTCCTTTTATTCATAAGCATTAAATACAAATTTATGATGTTGAATGTGGTGAGAGTATTTGTGAGGATGAATGTGGTGAGAGTATTTGTAAAAAGTAAAAACTTATGAAAATGAATATGTTGAGAGTGCCACATGTCATATGAATAGGTTGAGAAAAACATTTCCATATAAAGCTATGAAATAGGTCCTAAATTTATATTATATAGATTTGAATTTGAAAAACTTCCTTTTATTCATAAGCATTAAATACAAATTTATGATGTTGAATGTGGTGAGAGTATTTGTGAGGATGAATGTGGTGAGAGTATTTGTAAAAAGTAAAAACTTATGAAAATGAATAGGTTGAGAGTGCCACATGTCATATGAATAGGTTGAGAAAAACATTTCCATATAAAGCTATGAAATAGGTCCTAAATTTATATTATATAGATTTGAATTTGAAAAACTTCCCTTTATTCATAAGCATTAAATACAAATTTATGATGTTGAATGTGGTGAGAGTATTTGTGAGGATGAATGTGGTGAGAGTATTTGTAAAAAGTAAAAACTTATGAAAATGAATAAGTTGAGAGTGCCACATGTCATATGAATAGGTTGAGAAAAACATTTCCATATAAAGCTATGAAATAGGTCCTAAATTTATATTATATAGATTTGAATTTGAAAAACTTCCTTTTATTCATAAGCATTAAATACAAATTTATGATGTTGAATGTGGTGAGAGTATTTGTGAGGATGAATGTGGTGAGAGTATTTGTAAAAAGTAAAAACTTATGAAAATGAATAAGTTGAGAGTGCCACATGTCATATGAATAGGTTGAGAAAAACATTTCCATATAAAGCTATGAAATAGGTCCTAAATTTATATTATATAGATTTGAATTTGAAAAACTTCCTTTTATTCATAAGCATTAAATACAAATTTATGATGTTGAATGTGGTGAGAGTATTTGTGAGGATGAATGTGGTGAGAGTATTTGTAAAAAGTAAAAACTTATGAAAATGAATAGGTTGAGAGTGCCACATGTCATATGAATGGGTTGAGAAAAACATTTCCATATAAAGCTATGAAATAGGTCCTAAATTTATATTATATAGATTTGAATTTGAAAAACTTCCCTTTATTCATATGCATTAAATACAAATTTATGATGTTGAATGTGGTGAGAGTATTTGTGAGGATGAATGTGGTGAGAGTATTTGTAAAAAGTAAAAACTTATGAAAATGAATAGGTTGAGAGTGCCACATGTCATATGAATAGGTTGAGAAAAACATTTCCATATAAAGCTATGAAATAGGTCCTAAATTTATATTATATAGATTTGAATTTGAAAAACTTCCCTTTATTCATAAGCATTAAATACAAATTTATGATGTTGAATGTGGTGAGAGTATTTGTGAGGATGAATGTGGTGAGAGTATTTGTAAAAAGTAAAAACTTATGAAAATGAATAGGTTGAGAGTGCCACATGTCATATGAATAGGTTGAGAAAAACATTTCCATATAAAGCTATGAAATAGGTCCTAAATTTATATTATATAGATTTGAATTTGAAAAACTTCCTTTTATTCATAAGCATTAAATACAAATTTATGATGTTGAATGTGGTGAGAGTATTTGTGAGGATGAATGTGGTGAGAGTATTTGTAAAATGTAAAAACTTATGAAAATGAATAGGTTGAGAGTGCCACATGTCATATGAATAGGTTGAGAAAAACATTTCCATATAAAGCTATGAAATAGGTCCTAAATTTATATTATATAGATTTGAATTTGAAAAACTTCCTTTTATTCATAAGCATTAAATACAAATTTATGATGTTGAATGTGGTGAAAGTATTTGTGAGGATGAATGTGGTGAGAGTATTTGTAAAAAGTAAAAACTTATGAAAATGAATAGGTTGAGAGTGCCACATGTCATGAATAGGTTGAGAAAAACATTTTCATATAAAGCTATGAAATAGGTCCTAAATTTATATTATATAGATAAGGGTAATAATCAATGACTCTAATTCATTTATTATCACTTTTTTTTCATGTTTTGTATGTCTCTTCTATTTAATGAAATTTTGTATGTCTTTTCTATATTTTTTTTGGGTTTTTAAACAATTTTAATCGGTACCTTATTTGTAATATGACGCTGCGTCATTAAGTGTGGTACCGGATAGCACATTTGGTGTTGGAGGCTCCGTAAAATTACATTGAATTCATATTAGGAAGTTGTAGTTTAAAAAGGTAATTACCGAAAGATATATAATTACTAAATTTAACAAATTAATATGTTAGAAATTACTTGTATACCACACTTGTAGTGTCATCAATATTTCTTCTACTTGGCCCTGCTCTATTGTTATGAGTTCCTTGAGAATATGCTCGCTTCATATGAGTTCCTAGAGAATATGAATCAAAATGCTGCTCTGTAAGTTCTAATATAGACAGTAAAGTGGTTAATTGATTAAAAATAGTTAATATTGTAAATTCATATAAGTAAATGTAATTTGAAATAAATATGAAATAAATTAAGAAATAATAATTTTAACTCACTAAGCCTCATCATGTGTTCCTTGAACATGTGACAATACAAAATAGAAATTTGTCAAATCCTAAAATGGCATCATGTGCTCTCAGTCTATGACACTCGTTATTTCCACTTGTTTATCTTTATCCTTCGTCTGACTGTAATTTGATCGTCTTTCAGACAATTCCTGCTATCTATGTTCTTCAAAAAAAAAAAAACTTGTTGTCTCTGCTTGATGCTCATATTTTGCCTTAGTTTTCTTGCATTTCGAGTCCAACTTTCCCTTTGGTGGTCCTTTGATTGTTGACCATGATTATTTTCCATTTTGTTACGTTGTTTGTCCATCTGTCTAATTGAAACAAGCATTTAAAAAGTTACTACAAAACCATAATGAACAATCTTAGGATGAAAATATATGAACAAAGCGTCGATATAAATATTTTTTAACTTCCATGAGAAGGCTTTTAACTGCAAATCTTTTAAAATTGGAGCAATTGAAACATTTTTTTCACGCTAAATGCTTATCTTGATTTCTAAAAAGTTTATAATCAAAATGCTTCAGAAAGTGCTTCTGGCTAAAAAGTTATTTTCAATCACAAAGTATTGATTGATTAATTAATCTCATACATTTAATTAGAGCATTGATTGATTAATTACAGTAAGCATGCCAATGAACAATGTATTTGATAAAAAAAGAAATTGGCAAAGATGTGTGGACTATTCAATGCAAAAGAAAAAGATATTTCCACTGGTCACTTCATCACAAACTTGATGATATTTTAATATCTTCAAACAGATACATATGATTAATTACGTCAATGAACAAAAAAAAAGGATCAAAATAGAAGGATGGAAACTATATATTGTTGTAAAAAAATTTAGTTTAAATAAAAACAATTATACAACTAATAATATTCATTTACTTTCTCTGTAATCAACAATTGTTTATACTCACTATGCTCTTCCATATACTTCAATCGTGTTCTTCAACATATATGTAAAATAATGCATGCAAAGTTTATTGGATGTATAAAATTATCCAAAGCAATTATAATTTAGTGAGTAAGTGGAATTTGTGTATTGGAGGAGACAAACTTATTTCTTCCGTTGTCAACAGTTTTATTGTTTTTGAAAATAACCGGCCAAGTGAGTTGTAATTGTGTGAGGGGCCGAGGGTATTTTGGTATTAATAGTTCTAGAACCATGCGTAGCTATAATTAATCTAATGACTCTTTCATGCGGGTGGGGGATTTAAGTGAATCCTTAATCTAATTTTCCCTTAAAAAAAGTTAAAGGTAAACTTAAAAAAATAAACACACAGTTACTCTTCATTGTCTGCCACCTGTGATCTCTCTCTCCTTCTTATCTAACACACACACGCGTCCGCTTCCCTAAAAATGAAAAAAGAGTAAATAGGCAAAAAACCCCCTGAAATTGTAACTTTCGTCAAAAACCCCCCTGATTTTTAAGAAACTTCAAAAACCCCCCTGAAATTATCAAACGTTAGTCAATTACCCCCCTTCCGTTTGTTTTGGCTGTTAAGTGACTATTTTTTAATTTCTTTTTGCTTTCTTCATCTTCTTCCTTCCACTTTTTTCATCATCTTCATCAACATTCATAAAAAAAATCCAGAAAAAATTTAAGAAACAACAACATCATCATCAACATCACACACTTTCTAATGATTATCTCTCTCTCTCTCTTGTTTGTTACCTTCTTCAATTAATCAACAACAACCCTTTGGAATTCATCAACAACAGAAAGAATAACAGAAAATATCATGAACTTGTTGGAAAAAGAACAAGGGTTATGATGAATAGCATGAACACCAACATCAACATCAACGTTTCTTCTCATTCTCATGATGTTATTGTTCCATCATCACTCATGTCTCCTCTTCAGAATCAATCACTTTTTAACCCTCATTCAAATGGATTTCCTTTTTGGAGCAGCGATGAGATTATCAACAACAATGATCATCATCAATTGTCTCTTGATCTTTCTGCTACGACCCTTTTGGATAACAACAATGAGCAACAAACAAGAGAAGCTAGTAATGAGATGATGATGATGTTGTTAATGGTTGTTGTTTCTTAATTTTTTTCTGGATTTTTTTATAAATATTCATGAAGATGATGAAAAAAGTGCAAGGAAGAAGATGAAGAAAGCAAAAAAAAAAAAAAAAGTCATTTAACAGCCAAAACAAACGGAGGGGGGTAATTGACTAACGTTTGTCAATTTCAGGGGGTTTTTTGAAGTTTCCTAAAAATCAGGGGGGTTTTTGACGAAAGCTACAATTTCAGGGGGGTTTTTGCCTATTTACTCAATGAAAAAAACACACACACGTCCACCCTACATTGTTTGCAACTTGCAAGCAACTTCTCCCTATTTATTTTGGGAAAATAAAATTTAATGAAAAAATTATCATAAAATTAAAAATAAATAAATAATTAACCACTAGACAGCATCTTGTCAAAAAAAAACTATGACAGCATCGGGAGGAGGATGTTATAAATAGGACCACAATCCCACATCATTTCTCTCAGCATCTAAGTGCGGTCGATTTAGATCATCGGCTGAATTCCCTTTTTGACTGGATCAATAGTTAGTTCTTCTTTGACAAGATCATCGACTGAATACATGTGGTTAGTTCATTTATCTTTCTTTTTTTTCTTACTTATTGTTTGTTTGATCTATAATCCAGTATGCTCTGTGTCACAATTTTCTGATTTTATGTTTCTGATTTGATCGTTGTATATATATATATTTCTAAGTTGCTTATAGATTTTAATCCATGATGATGATTGTATCTGGCTTTGACCAAGTCTTTTGACGATTGAGTTTGGTTAATAAATGTTCCTCTCAAGAATTCAATCTGGATTCTTCTAAACAATTTGTTTTTAAGTGGAATTTAGTGTAGTAATGATAAAATTTTTGATTGGAGATTGTGTTTTTCATTACATAACAAGTAAAAAATTGTTGTTTTCAAGACGTAATTACTTGATTTCATTTTTCATTTTCAAATTATTACTTAATCTTTGTTTCACCTAACTCATTATTTGTTGTTCACTTCTGCAATTCGGTTTAAAAAGCTCTACCACTAAGTCGTTTGAATGATTGTGTCTATTATTTGCAAATATTATATATACTAATGTGTAAATGCAAGAAACTTTGGATTGATCTTAATGTAATAAATTAAACTACACATTGGATATTATTCCCCAAAAATAACTACATATTAGGTACCCTTGTGCAAAATTGTAACTAATGGAAGTAATAAATGAATCTCGTATAAGTCTTATCACCTGTTTTTCTGTAACAATAACAATTGTTGCTCCAATACTATTTGTACACAATTCATTTTTCAATCTATTGTCATCGATAACCTTTTGATCTAGGATGATTAGAATGTTTGCTTCTGTTGAATAGTGACTGGTCAGAAGTTGTATACCTTTGTTGGTGGCCTAAAGAACTATTTATATGGCCGATGATATGACTGCTGATGTAGCCATTGAGGGGCTGTTACGGATATGTAACTATCAGCCGTTGCTTTGTGTTAATGGTCAGAAGCCTTACGGATCTGAAGGATCCTAAGCCTTTAGACCATTGGAGAAGTTGGTCCAGTAGAATGTGGCTGAAGGTGTAACTATTGATGTATTTGGGCCTATGCTCGGTCCGGAGCACTTTGGGATTTGTATTGACCGATTTTAGAGTCTTGGACCGGTTCAGAACACCTTTCACCATGATTAAGGTAGTGTCAGTGTCACATGTTAAGTTAATATTTCAAGCACCACTCCAATGCATAGCACTAACTCTCCATCTTCTTAATTTGATGAAGAACAATAACAAAACCACAACCAAGGCCTGTAAGTTACACCATTCCTCCTCGGTAGTTGCAGAATCCAGGTTCTGCATAAATCACACCAAAATTAATGCATTATTTATTCCATGTACATCATCATCACACATTAAGTTAGCCTCACCCTCTTCAACTATAAAATTAGCAACACGATCGCTGAATACATATGGTTTTGATGTTTTTTACTTTCTCTCATTCTCATCATACACAAACACAGGGTTTTTTTTTTTTTTTTTTTAAAAACCAAAATAATTTTATTAGATAAACTAAACATACCACCAAAGGAGTACTTGGGAGTTGTTGTTTGTTTTTGTTGATGTTGTTTTGTTTGTTCCATGTGTACAAAACACTACTCAATGGTTCTGTGTCTGTTCGTGAGCTTGCATTAATTTATTTCCACGGTAACATTTTGCTAAATGATACTAATCAGGAGCGTGATTCATTTTTTCTGTCCTTCTCTTATTTGATCCATCGCTACAAATTAACATGAATATAACATGAAAATTGATTATTTTCTCCTCTGGTTTCCTCTTTTTTCTCTGTTATTTTTGTTTTTTTCTTCATTATTGTTTGTGTGATCTATGATCTAGTATGCTCTGCGTGAAATTGTTTCATCATTTTAATGTTTCTAGTTCTTGTTGTATTGATTTCTAAATTGTTTTTGGGATATGAGGATGATTTGTTCTGGCTTATAGGCTTGAATCCATGATGATTTTCTCTGCTTTGATTCTTCCTTTTGATGATTGAGCTTGGGATATGTCATTTTAGATTGATTTTCTATACTATGACGGCGTAAACCTTTTTTGTACATGTGTCCAATTAAATCAAGCAAAGTTGATAATTGCAGAGATGTTGTGGGAACTAACTTAAAATAGTGACATCATGAAGTGATTTGATTGGATACATGTGTAAAAAAGTTTTAGTGTATACAAATCAAATCCCATTTTAATAGAGATTGATTTCTATACTCTGATTGTGTACAGTTAAATTTATTTATACTATAATTACAAAAAAATGAAAGACATTGATACCTTTCTAATTTTTGCAAGAAAAAATAGAGTTAACATATACCAAGTTACGCGGTATGCCATTTTGTGGCATGAGACGAGACATCATGGTATGAGATGCTAATAGTCTCCAGAAAGGGCCTGGCTGAAGAGCTCCCCAACTTAGGCTTGAAAAGGATGTTTTGGTGGTGTCAAGCGTCAACTATAGTCGATCATAGTTTGGTCCATTTCTGTCTCAAAACATATTGTCACAGTTTTCACTGCTCCTGACACTCAAATTCCAATTTATGCAAACTCCAAGTGGCTTGCTTGGGCCAAAAGCCTTCAGATATTCTACCTTTATCAGCTTCAGAGGTTCAGACACTCGATGTGGTTTTAGTGGCTTCCTCAATAAATATCTGATTGATCGTGGATTCCGCACCTTCTTCGATGATGGGGAGCTTGAAAGAGGGACCCAAATAACGGTAGAAATTCCTAAGGCAATTGAAGAGTCCAGGATTTTCATCCCAGTTTTATCAGAAAATTATGCATCTTCTTCATTTTGCTTAGACGAACTTGTGAAGATCCTTGAAGAGTTTAAAAAAGGAAATGGTCGATGGGTTTTTCCAGTTTTCTATTACATTAATATCTCTGATGTGAAGAATCAAACTGGCAGTTATGGACAAGCATTGGCTGTTCACAAGAACCGTGTCATGCCTGAGAGGTTTGAGAAATGGATCAACGCCTTGGCTTCAGTCGCTGACTTTCGCGGCTGCCATATGGAAAGGTAGCTAACCAATCTTTTCCCCCTTAATGTTTATTTTGTTTTTTTATTTCCATTTGTATGAATAACTTTTTTTTTTTTTAAATGATAAATGTTAGTTGTTATATTTTGTTAGTGACTACTGACTGGGAAGATGAGCTCACAATCTTTTTATCACTCCTTTGTCTGAATAATATTAATACGATGTCCCTATTTAATTAGAAAAGAAATCCTAGTGGACCTGGTATTGCTTAAATAACTAATAGAAATATTGATTGATTTGTGAATGAGTTACCACTTTCTTAGTAGTTAGTTACAACTCCCTTAAGAGTTTGTTAGTAGGTATCTCTACTAGCTCTATATATAGATTATCTCATGTACGCATTTACCATCTATTATCAATCAATATGAATTCGAAGAAATTTTTCTCAATATTAAATTCTCAAGTTTACTTTTTCTATGAGGTAAATCCTAACTGTTTTGGATCCTGTGATTTGTAACAATAATTGTATTGTATGCTAAACAATTTGAGGAAACCATGTTATATATTTCATAACCATAATTGATATGATGCATTTCTTTGATTGGGGGGCAGGGCAAGGGGTATATATGAATTCCGGTACATATATGAGATTATTCAAGAGGTCTCTAAACATGTTGCTTGCTCAATTGGCCTAGATCATCGAGTAGAGAAAGTTATGCGTTATTTGAATTCTAGTCCCAGATCAGACGATGATGGAGTTTGTTTGGTAGGGATATGTGGAGTTCCTGGAATAGGGAAAACGACACTAGCTCGTGGAGTTTATCACTTCGGTGGTGGAACTGAATTTGACTCTTGTTGCTTTTTTGATAATGTGGGAGAGTATGTAAAGAAACATGGATTAGTACATCTCCAACAGATGCTTCTCTCTGCAATAGTTGGACACAACAACAGTACTATGTTTGAAAATGTGGATGAAAGGGTGTGGAAAATAAAACATATGCTCAACCAAAAGAAGGTTTTCTTGGTTCTTGAAGACGTTCATGATTCTGAGGTCTTGAAAGCCATTGTTAAACTGAGTACTTTCTTTGGTTCTGGTAGCAAAGTCATCATTACTGCAAGGGAGAAATGTTTTCTAGAATTTCATGGCATTAAAAGAATATATGAGGTAGAAAGAATGAATAAGACAGAGGCTTTTCAATTGCTTAATTTGAAAGCTTTTGATTCTATGAACATTAGTCCCTGTCATGTGACCATTTTAGAGGGTCTTGAAACTTATGCTTCTGGGCATCCATTCATATTGGAAATGATAGGTTCCTACTTGAGTGGGAAAAGTATGGAAGAATGTGAATCTGCATTGCACCAGTATAAAGAAATTTCAAACAGAGACATCAAGAAGATTCTACAAGTAAGCTTTGACGCTTTGGAGAAATCTCAGCAGAATATGTTAATTCACATTGCACTTCACCTCAGAGAACAAGAATTGGAAATGGTTGAAAACTTGCTTCATCGTAAATATGGAGTGTGCCCGAAATATGATATTAGAGTTTTGCTTAATAAATCTCTCATAAAGATTAATGAGAATGGTCACGTGATAGTACATGTCTTGACACAAGACATGGTTAGAGATGATATTCCAGTAGAAGATCTTGGCTAAATTAGTATGATACGGTTGTTTGAGGTAAGAATGATATGTATTTATATTTTTAGCCCCAATATTTCTCTGTCCACAATGAAGAAATCGTTGTTTAATAATGTAACTTTGTTACCAATGGAGCAGGAGCACGACAAGCGGCAAATCCAACCTGCCTTCAGTGATGGAAGCATGATCTAGGATTCAATGGAATTGGAGTATCAATCATCGGAGCAATGATGTCTTCCTCCTCTTATCCTGATGGTTCATGGTGTTTCTTAGGATCCACCCCCTTCTTTGATGCATTGATCTCATAATTTGAGTTGCGTCTAACTTAATTTTACAAAACCAGCTAGTAAGGTAAGAGGTATCGCTCTTTATAAACTCTTTTTCGGTCTTACTTCTATTCAATGTAAAACTTGGGTTTTTCCAATACACCCCTCAAACCTAACACTATTGAGCTTGGTGCGTAGATAATTTGATGGGTGACTTGAATGGATAAACTCTGATACCATAATAGAATTTGAGTTAGGCTGAACTGAAATTCTAAGATGGTATCCGAGACTATTCAACATCAATTGAGTCACCTTCTATCGGGCGACTCGAGTCACACTCCAGATGTCTGGTGCTGAGTTTTAGGGTGTGTGTGTTAAGAGTTTTATATTGGATGAGATATGACTTGAAAATGAGGCTACAAGTGGAAGACATCTCTAACTTTACAAGTTGGTTTTGTAGAGTTGTGTTAGGTCCAACCAAAATTCTAACTTATCACGAATATTCACTAGTTAATTTATGTGGAAACTTTGATGTGATTGTCCATTTTACTCTTTTGAATCAATTAGTTACATTAGCCCTTGATTTTGTTGCCTGCTTCGTTGTATGATTTGTTGGGCTATGAACCATACTCACGGTTACAGGAGCATGACACAAAGCAAGTGTGAACATGTGTGTGTGATCCTTTCAAATTGAGAATCTCCTGGTTAACTATAAGCTTATGAAGGGACAAAATTCAATCAGCTTTGTTTATTTTTCTTCTCATCTTACAGACAGAAATTGTGCATGAAAAGGTCTCATGCAGTTACCAGAGTCTAAATTTCCTGATCTGGTGTGTGAAGGGGATTATGAGAGGGAATGCATTTGAGAGATAACGGAAGAAATTTAGTGATAAAAGAAAATATTTAACTGAATGAGAAAATATACGGCAATTATAATTTTATATCGACACAGGCAATTAGAAAGTTAATTACACTCTTTTCGATTTCTTTTATCAAGTAATCTAGTGACTAAAAGTTCATCCTTAAAGGTGAATAAATGGAGAATTTAGAGTTTGAACGCTGATCATTACATATACGGTCAAACTATTATTGTAATCAAATTATATTTAATTTAGAAACAAAAATCAAATTTTTATTCATATTAATGGTGGAAAAAAAAAATGGAACATTCATTCATTCATGGATATAAATAAGGCATGCACATTCTTACGTGGATATGTCCAATGAAATCTCAATAGATAAGAGCTTACCATCAAACTCCATTTCTTGGATTGACATGTGCTTATGTTGACGTCACATGCAATTTTTCAACGGATTCATCATGAAATTTATTCCATATGCTTAATGAGTTCACACTTGCATAACCTAATAATAATACTAAGCTTCATTTGCCAAAAAAAAATAATTGAAAAATACTAAACTTCATGGTAAAGTCCAATAAGTGGTGTGGTGTACACATTCAAGAAATCCTGTTTTCATAAAAAAAGTGAATATTTTAATTTGATCTCTCATTGTTCATTTAGACAAAACAAATAAAAATATCAAATTAGTCTCTTCACATTTTCGTATTAAGGGCAAATTATTTCATTCATTTGTTACAATGAATCACATATTAATTTATCTTATGCATAACAATGTCGACCGAGACTAGTTTGAGTATTAATTTGTAAGAGACTAAATTGAACCATAACAAAATTGTGAAGGATTATATATATTTACTCTAAAATAATATACTATATAAGTAAGCAACAAACTTATTCTAATCTAAAGTATATACATCATAACAGCTAAACATTAGATTACCGCACAAATGCATCCTTTGTGATGATCCTGGAGACCCTTTGTATCTCTAAATCTTTCTTACCTCTAGAATGAATTACTTCAAGTCCAGACACTCCTCCTAATTCATACTAGGGAGTCTCTTCATCCCCATAAGCTTTTTCAGTTCATCAAACATCGCCACCTTCAATGGTTTGGTGAAAATGTTTACAAGTTGCATCTCTGTATTTGCAATACTCCAAATCCAGCTTCATCTTATTTACTTGATCTCTCAGAAAATGGAATTTTCTCTCGATATGCTATCTTTTGCCATGGCTTATAGGACGATCAGCCAAATCAATTGCTAACTTGTTATCAACAAGCAACTTGATTCTATCAACTTCAAATGCATTCAGTTCTTCCAATAACATTTCAATCCATAGTGCCTGACATGCTGCATAAGAAGTTGCAACATATTTAGCTTCAGAAGATGATAAAGCTACTATGCCCTGCTTCTTAGAACTCCAAGAGATTGGAGCAGCACCAATCATGAAGAGGTAGCATGTAGTACTCTTTTTATCGTCTTGATCTCCTTCTCAGTAAGAATCTGAATATCCATAGATTGTTGCCTTCTTATCAGTGTTCCTTTGATTAGGAATTAGCACTCCATAATCAATTATGTCTCTATTGTATCTCAAAATTCTCTTAAAAGCTATCAGATGGAAAATTTTAGGCTATTCCATGAACATACTAACTAATCCCACGCCGTGAGCTATATATGGCCTTTTGTTGCACATATATCTGAGTGGGCCTATAATTTGTCTGTATATAGTAGCATTCATAGGTTCATCATTTGTGTCTTCACTCAATTTAGCACCTGCTGTTGGAAATTTAGGTCTTAATATAAACAAATTTCATAATACATGTTCAACAATTATGAATCAATAGCGGAAGCAAACAAAACATTGAACATGATTATGATCGGATCTACGACATGTTTGATTTATCAAGATATTAAGAATTAGGGTATTAGGAATACCTGGATAATTGTGTCTTTTATTGCCAAAAAAATTAAACTAGACATTGGATATTATTCCCCAAAAATAACTACACATTAGGTACCCTTGTGCAAAATTGTAAGTAATGGAAGTAATAAATGAATCTCGTATAAGTCTTATCACCTGTTTTTCTGTAACAATTGTTGCTCCAATAATATTTGTACATTCATTTTTCAATCTATTGCCATCGATAACCTTTTGATCTAGGATGATTAGAATGTTTGCTTCTGTTGAATAGCGACTGGTCAGAAGTTGTATACCTTTTGTTGGTGGCCTAAAGAACTATTTATATGGCCGATGATATGACTGCTGATGTAGCCATTGAGGGGCTGCTACGAATATGTAACTATCAGCCGTTGCTTTGTGTTGATGGTCAGAAGCCTTACGGATCTGAAGGATCCTAAGAGTGTGTTTGGATGGGGGAATGTTTTGAGGGAATTAAACTATTTGAGGTGAGTTCAAACAATAAAATTCACCTTGAAGTAGTTGAATTCCCTCAAAACATTACTTTCCCTCAAAATATTCCCCCATCCAAACACACTCTAAGCCTTTAGACCATTGGAGAAGTTGGTCCAGTAGAATGTGGCTGAAGGTGTAACTATTGATGTATTTGGGCCTATGCTCGGTCCGGAGCACTTTGGGATTTGTATTGACCGATTTTAGAGTCTTGGACCGGTTCAGAACACCTTTCACCATGATTAAGGTAGTGTCAGTGTCACATGTTAAGTTAATATTTCAAGCACCACTCCAATGCATAGCACTAACTCTCCATCTTCTTAATTTGATGAAGAACAATAACAAAACCACAACCAAGGCCTGTAAGTTACACCATTCCTCCTCGGTAGTTGCAGAATCCAGGTTCTGCATAAATCACACCAAAATTAATGCATTATTTATTCCATGTACATCATCATCACACATTAAGTTAGCCTCACCCTCTTCAACTATAAAATTAGCAACACGATCGCTGAATACATATATATGGTTTTGATGTTTTTTACTTTCTCTCATTCTCATCATACACAAACACAGGTTTTTTTTTTTTTAAAAAAAAAAACCAAAATAATTTTATTAGATAAACTAAACATACCACCAAAGGAGTACTTGGGAGTTGTTGTTTGTTTTTGTTGATGTTGTTTTGTTTGTTCCATGTGTACAAAACACTACTCAATGGTTCTGTGTCTGTTCGTGAGCTTGCATTAATTTATTTCCACGGTAACATTTTGCTAAATGATACTAATCAGGAGTGTGATTCATTTTTTCTGTCCTTCTCTTATTTGATCCATCGCTACAAATTAACATGAATATAACATGAAAATTGATTATTTTCTCCTCTGGTTTCCTCTCTTTTCTCTGTTATTTTTGTTTTTTTCTTCATTATTGTTTGTGTGATCTATGATCTAGTATGCTCTGCGTGAAATTGTTTCATCATCTTAATGTTTCTAGTTCTTGTTGTATTGATTTCTAAATTGTTTTTAGGATATGAGGATGATTTGTTCTGGCTTATAGGCTTGAATCCATGATGATTTTCTCTGCTTTGACTCTTCCTTTTGATGATTGAGCTTGGGATATGTCATTTTAGATTGATTTTCTATACTATGACGGCGTAAACCTTTTTTGTACAAGCGTCCAATTAAATCAAGCAAAGTTGATAATTGCAGAGATGTTGTGGGAACTAACTTAAAATAGTGACATCATGAAGTGATTTGATTGGATACATGTGTAAAAAAGTTTTACAGTGTATACAAATCAAATCCCATTTTAATAGAGATTGATTTCTATACTCTGATTGTGTACATTTAAATTTATTTATACTATAATTACAAAAAAATGAAAGACATTGATACCTTTCTAATTTTTGCTAGAAAAAATAGAGTTAACATATACCAAGTTACGCGGTATGCCATTTTGTGGCATGAGACGAGACATCATGGTATGAGATGCTAATAGTCTCCAGAAAGGGCCTGGCTGAAGAGCTCCCCAACTTAGGCTTGAAAAGGATGTTTTGGTGGTGTCAAGCGTCAACTATAGTCGATCATAGTTTGGTCCATTTCTGTCTCAAAACATATTGTCACAGTTTGCACTGCTCCTGACACTCAAATTCCAATTTATGCAAACTCCAAGTGGCTTGCTTGGGCCAAAAGCCTTCAGATATTCTACCTTTATCAGCTTCAGAGGTTCAGACACTCGATGTGATTTTAGTGGCTTCCTCAATAAATATCTGATTGATCGTGGATTCCGCACCTTCTTCGATGACGGGGAGCTTGAAAGAGGGACCCAAATAACGGTAGAAATTCCTAAGGCAATTGAAGAGTCCAGGATTTTCATCCCAGTTTTATCAGAAAATTATGCATCTTCTTCATTTTGCTTAGACGAACTTGTGAAGATCCTTGAAGAGTTTAAAAAAGGGAATGGTCGATGGGTTTTTCCAGTTTTCTATTACGTTAATATCTCTGATGTGAAGAATCAAACTGGCAGTTATGGACAAGCATTGGCTGTTCACAAGAACCGCGTCATGCCTGAGAGGTTTGAGAAATGGATCAACGCCTTGGCTTCAGTCGCTGACTTTCGCGGCTGCCATATGGAAAGGTAGCTAACCAATCTTTTCCCCTTAATGTTTATTTTGTTTTTTTTATTTCCATTTGTATGAATAATTTTATTTTATTTTTAAATGATAAATGTTAGTTGTTATATTTTGTTAGTGACTGACTACTGACTGGGAAGATGAGCTCACAATCTTTTTATCACTCCTTTGTCTGAATAATATTAATACGATGTCCTTATTTAATTAGAAAAGAAATCCTAGTGGACCGGGTATTGCTTAAATAACTAATAGAAATATTGATTGATTGGTGAACGAGTTACCACTTTCTTAGTAGTTAGTTCCAACTCCCTTAAGAGTTTGTTAGTAGGTATCTCTACTAGCTCTATATATAAATTATCTCATGTACTCATTTACCATCTGTTATCAATCAATATGAATTCGAAGAAATTTTTCTCAATATTAAACTCTCAAGTTTACTTTTTTATGAGGTAAATCTTAACTGTTTCGGATCCTGTGATTTGTAACAATAATTGTATGCTAAACAAATTGAGGAAACCTTGTTATATATAACCATAATTGATATGATGCATTTCTTTGATTGGGGGGCAGGGCAAGGGGTATATATGAAATCCGGTACATATATGAGATTATTCAAGAGGTCTCTAAACATGTTGCTTGCTCAATTGGCCTAGATCATCGAGTAGAGAAAGTTATGCGTTATTTGAATTCTAGTGTCAGATCAGACAATAATGGAGTTTGTGTGGTAGGGATATGTGGACTTCCTGGAATGGGGAAAACAACACTTGCTCGTGGAGTTTATCACTTCGGTGGTGGAACTGAATTTGACTCTTGTCGCTTTTTTGATAATGTGGGAGAGTATGTAAAGAAACATGGATTAGTACATCTCCAACAGATGCTTCTCTCTGCAATAGTTGGACACAGCAACAGTACTATGTTTGAAAATGTGGATGAAAGGATGTCAAAAATAAAACATATGCTCAACCAAAAGAGGGTCTTCTTGGTTCTTGAAGACGTTCATGATTCTGAGGTCTTGAAAGCCATTGTTAAACTGACTACTTTCTTTGGTTCTGGTAGCAAAGTCATCATTACAGCAATGGAGAAATGCTTTCTAGAACTTCATGGCATTAAAAGAATATATGAGGTAGAAAGAATGAATAAGGTAGAGGCTTTTCAATTGCTTAATTTGAAAGCTTTTGATTCTATGAGCATTAGTCCTTGTTATATGACCGTTTTAGAGGGTCTTGAAACTTATGCCTCTGGGTATCCGTTCGTTTTGGAAGTGATAGGTTCCTACTTGAGTGGGAAAAGTATGGAAGAATGTGAATCTGCATTGCACCAGTATAAAGAAATTTCAAACAGAGACATCAAGAAGATACTACAAGTAAGCTTTGACGCTTTGGAGAAATCTCAGCAGAATATGTTAATTCACATTGCACTTCACCTCAGAGAACAAGAATTGGAAATGGTTGAAAACTTGCTTCATCGTAAATATGGAGTGTGCCCGAAAGATGATATTAGAGTGTTGCTTAATAAATCTCTGATAAAGATTAATGAGAATGGTCAGGTGATATTACATGGCTTAACACAAGACATGGTTAGAGATGATATTCCAGTAGAAGATCTTGGCTAAATTAGTAGGATACGGTTGTTTGAGGTAAGAATGATCTGTATTTATATTTTTAGCCCTAATATTTCTCTATCCACAATGAAGAAATTGTTGTTTAATAATGTAACTTTGTTTCCAATGGAGCAGGAGCACGACAAGCGGCAAATCCAACCTGCCTTCAGTGATGGAAGCATGATCTAGGATTCAATGGAATTGGAATATCAATCATCAGAGCATTGATGTCTTCCTCCTCTTCTCCTGATGGTTCATGGTGTTTCTTAGGATCTACCCCCCTTCTTTGATGCATTGATCTTGTAATTTGGGTTGCCTCTAACTTAATTTTACAAAACCAGCTTGTAAGGTAAGAGGTATCGCTCTTTATAAACTCTTTTTCGGTCTTCCTTCTATTCAATGTAAAACTTGGGTTTTTCCAATACACCCCTCACACCTAACACTATTGAGCTTGGTGCGTAGATAATTTGATGAGTGACTTGAATGGATAAACTCTGATACCATGATAGAATTTGAGTTAGGCTGAACTGAAATTCTAAGATGGTATCCGAGACTATTCAACATCAATTGAGTCACCTTCTATCGGGTTACTCGAGTCACACTCCAGATGTCTGGTGCTGAGTTTTAGGGGTTGTGTTGAGAGTTTTATATTGGATGAGATATGACTTGAAAATGAGGCTACAAGTGGGAGACATCTCTAACTTTACAAGTTGGTTTTGTAGAGTTGTTTTAGGTCCAACGAAAATTATAACTTATCACGAATACTCACTAGTTAATTTGTGTGGAAACTTTGATGTGATTGTCCATTTTACTCTTTTGAATCAATTGGTTACATTAGCCCTTGATTTTGTTGCCTGCTTCGTTGTGTGATCCTTTCAAATTGAGAATCTCCTGGTTAACTATAAGCTTATGAAGGTAATGAATGTACCTTGTGACAATCCAATCAACTTTGTTCATTTTTCTTCTCATCTTACAGACAGAAATTGTGCATGAAAAGGTCTCATGCAGTTACCAGAGTCTAAATTTCCTGATCTGGTGTGTGAAGGGGATTATGAGAGGGAATGCATTTGAGAGATAACGGAAGAAATTTAGAGATAAAAGAAAAATATTTAACTGAATGAGAAAATATATGGCGATTATATTATTTTTTTAGACGCAGGCAATTAGAAAGTTAATATACACTCTTTTCGATTTTTTTAATCAAGTAATTTAGTGACTAAAAATTCATCCTTAAAGGTGAATAAATGGAGATTTAGAGTTTGAACGCTGATAATTACATTTAACAATGTCACTACCAAGTGAGTTACGTTCGCTGAGACACCCTCTATTATTTTATCCAGATAAAATGGTACACGTATTTTACTCTTAACTTTTTTGCTTATTTAAACAACAAAGAAGTAAGATTAATAATAAAATGCCAAAAAAATAAATAAGTAATAAAATAATTGTCTACAGTATTTTTCTTCTTTTTTTACGTTTTCTATAGTCATTAACACTGCTAAATAAATAGTCGAATGTTTTAAAAAAATCATGAGTAACTAAATAATTTTATTATATACTATGAATATAAAGATACGATATATCCTTTCCAAAAACATAAAATAATGATATGATTTCCTCAACAAAAAAAAACATAAAATAAAGATATGATATATTATAAGTGATAAAACCATTTTTTTTTCTTCAAGAAACTAAAATGATATTAAATTACTGAAAGAGTTTAGACTTCCCGGCACAAGTTGCGTGAGGAAAAGAAGGTTAAGTCAACAAGTTATAAAGTCTAAAAATGGACCAAAAAGAGAAAGAAAAAAAAATAGAAATTAAGTTATAGTAATTTTGGATTAAACCAACAAGAATGGTTATAAAAAGAGAAAGTAGCTTAATTCACTTTCAATCACCAAATCATCTAAAACTTAATTTTGTCTAAGAGTGATAAAACTATTATTATTGTAATCAAATTAATATTCATATTTTATAATTTTATTTTTTTCGAATAATTTTTTCCCCCATTGATTTGTCATTGGAACATTCATTCACGGATAAAAATAAGGCATACAGATTCTTACGTGGATATGCCCAATGAAACTCCATTTTTAGGATTGACATGTGCTCATGTTGACGTCACATGCAATTTTTCAACGGATTCCTTATGCTTAATGAGTTCACACTTGCATAACCTAATATACTAATACTAATACTAACACTAAGCAAGTGTAACCACAATTTCTTGGATTGACATGTGTTCATGTTGACGTCACATGCTATTTTTTCAGTCTGGAGTTTTACCACTTAATTTGTTGGGATAATGGTAAAACTCAAGTGAATTATGAAAAAATAAACTGAAAGAGATAGAAGAGATAAATATGAGATTAAAGAGAAAAGTGATTATTGAAAGTGAAAAATTATATTCAACTTGAGTCATTGACATGAGTAATACAAGCAGTACGCTTGGTCTCAATACAATGCACCTCTTATATACACAAATTAAAACTTCTGACTAACTATGGTTGTTTGTCCACCAAATTAAATCTATAGTGAGTTAATCTCTAACTAACTAATTCGTCCTTATCCAACTAACTTCTAGCCTGTAACAAACTTTTAACAAACTTGTTTTAATCTAAAGTATGTACATCATAACAACTATACATTAGATTATCGCACAAATGCATCCTTTGTGATTATCCTCTATATTTGACCCTGTAGACCCTTTGTACCTCTATATTCGCACAAATTACTTCATGTCCAGACACTCCTCCTAATTCATGCTAGTGAGTCTCTTCATCACCATAAGCTTTTTCAGTTCATCAAACATTGCCTTCTTCAATGGTTTGGTGAAAATGTTTGCAAGTTGCACCTCTGTATTGCAATACTCCAAATCCAACTTCATCTTATTTACTTGATCTCTAAGAAAATGAAATTTTCTCTCAATATGCTTACTTATGCCATGGCTTATAGGATGATCAGCCAAATCAATTGTTGACTTGTTATCAACAAGCAACTTGATTCTATCAACTTCAAATGCATTCAGTTCTTCCGATAACATTTCAATCCATAGTGCCTGCCTGACATGCCGCATAAGAAGTTGCAACATATTCAGCTTCATAAGATGATAAAGCTACTATGCCCTGCTTCTTAGAACTCCAAGAGATTGGAGAGCAACACCAATCATGAAGAGGTAGCATGTAGTACTCTTCTTATCATCTTGTTCTCCTTCCCAGTCAGAATCTGAATATTCATAGACTGTTGCCTTCTTATCAGTGCCCCTTTGATTAGGAATTAGCACTCCATAATCAATTATGTCTCTATTGCATCTCAAAATTCTCTTAATAGCTATCAGATGGCAAATTTTAGGCTATTTCATGAACCTACTAACTAATCCCACACCGTGAGCTATATATGGCCTTTTGTTGCACATATATCTGCGTGGGCCTGTAATTTGTCTGTATAGAGTAGCATTCACAGGCTCATGATTTGTGTCTTCACTCAATTTAGCACCTGCTTCCATAGGAGTATTTGCAGAGTTGCAATTGCTCATTCAAAATTTCTTTAGAATATCTTCAGCATATTTCTTCTCATTCGGGAAAACTCCAGCTAGTGTATTCACAAACTTCATTCCTAAAAAATATGACAAGTTTCCTAAGTCGGACATCTCAAATTCAAACATTAAACTAGTATTGGATTTTGTCAACTCGTCAGCATTTGATCCTGTAATGAGAGAATCGTATACATACATACGTAAAATGGCCTGATTCTGCATATTTGAGTCTTTATATCCTTCATGTTCATTTTAAGAGTTAACTTAAAATCAGGTTTCTGCAGAATCGTGGCATGATGGTTGGGCAACGTGACACGATTGGAGGTTTCAAGTTTGAGGCAAAGCACTGGAAAAATCGTGGCACGATGGGGTCGCATCGTGGCACGGTGGTGCGCTGGCAGCGAAAAACATAAACGTATTTTGAGTGCAGATTTGTTCCAAATTTTAAGCGATACTTTTACTATAAATATAGACCTTGTATCAGAGCAAACTTTGAGATAGAGGGGGCTGAAACAAGGGTTTAGAAAGGCAACAACAAAACTAGGGTTTGTATAGAGTTTGTCTCTTTGGAACAAACACTAGGGTTTGAGGGTTGATTCACCTTGGGAAACACTATTAGGATTGAGTCTCTTGGTTACGGGAAGAGGCTGGGACTTTGGGTAGAATTAGGCGGGAGACTTATTCTTGTAACCCATTGATTTCTCTTTTGTAACGTTACTCATCATATAGTGGAACGGAGGGCTGCTCTCTCCCCCTCTCTCCCCCAGACTAGGTCAATTTGGACCGAACTGGGTCAACAAATTCTTTTGTGTTCTCTCTTCTTTTCTCTCTCGTTGTTTTCTACTTTTGGCTTGTGTTTATAATTGTTTCATACACTTTGTTTTGGTTGCTTGATTATCCGTTGCTCCACACATCAAGTTTGTTATTGGTGTGATTTTTTCATCGAATGCGCAACATTCATATCTGCACTTAGTGAATCATGAGCTTGTGAGAAAACTGTCAATTCTATTATTCCAGACTCTGGGGGGATTGCTTTAAACCATACAAAAATCCTTTCATTGCCTTTGATATTAAAACCAGGTGGTTGTTTGAAATATATTTCTTCTTCTAGTGGTCCATTCAAAAAAGCGTACTTTACATGAAGTTGATGCATCTTCCAGCCTCTATATGCTGCTATTGCAACTTCTGATACACACTAGATTACTGCATCAATGCATCCTCTGTGATGATTCTCTATAGTTCATCCTCTAGACCTCCAGACCTCTAGACTCTCTGTACCTCTAGATTCTTTGTACCTCTAGAATGAATTTCTTCAAGTCCAAACAAGTCTGACAAGCATCTTAAGATCTATGAACTCAAAAATAGAAGTTTTATATTGAAAAACACAATTTTAAACTTCTATAAAATTGAATATATATTGTAATTTATAATATTATATTTTTATATTTATTATCTTAACCAAATGTCTTTTTTCAATAATCTTAACCAAATATCTTAAAAACACTCATTAGCATATTTGAACTATAAGAACTTATTTTCCAATTGTTATCATAAGTATATTTGACATAATATATCGCTCTTATTTCATTTTTTATTGAAGTTTTATTCATATTATTCACAAAAATTACGGAATTTAGGTATGCTTGAGAAAAAAACAACAAACTTTAGTCCTTGTCAAAAATGAACTAGGACACTTGGTCCTTGAACCATAATTCATCACCAGACTGTCTGTTGTGTGATTATCTAACATTTTAAAGTGATTATGTGCCATTTATGGCCTAGAGAATAGATGACTGGATAGCATTTTAACCAAAATTGAATCCACAAATTAATCCCTCGTATCTTTGAATATTTTTTTTAGAGAAAGTCAACGCTGATAATTCAAAAGTTTACTAAAGAGATAGAAGACAATATCCTATACCTTGTGTATGAAAGACTTCATCAAAAGTAAACTATATAATATATCAGTTGGATAAGACCTTTAACTGGTTGGGTTAAACTTAATTGTGATGGTGTTTGAAAGGGATTTAGTACTCTTGCAGGGTGTGGAGGGCTTCTTCGCGGCTATAGTAGAAGATTGATCAAAGGCTACTTCAAAAAGATTGAAACATGTGATGTTTTTCATGGTGAAATATGGGGCATGTACACCGCTCATCTTATATTGGAGAGTGACTTAAAGTTTATGGTCGACAGGACTACTTAAAATTGAAAATTTAGTGGGATGATTCCTATTTTAGTTAGGTGTATCTCAAAGCTTTGGAGTTTGAGTTAGACGGTCAAAATTATTCATACTTGACGTGAAATTAACAAAAGTGCAAATTGACTCCCCCTAATAAGATTCAAAGTCTTTTGTTTGATGACATTTTTGAATCTTGAATGTCTAGAAACGTTAGTTTAATTTGTTAGTTTTCTTTCTCTTTCGACTTTGCCATCTTTTGTGGCGAAAAAAATTGAGAGAAAACCGGCCTTTTGCACCAAAATAAAATCTTGTTATCGTCTCTTTTATTACTTTCATAGTTTATAGGCCGATTCCAATTGCAAGTAGTTGTAGAAGCACAAGGAAATGAAGAAAAAAAACGTGTCCCTCCGTCCCAAGTTATATGACGCTTTGGACATTTCACACATATTAAGAAATGTAATAAATATTGTATGGGAAAGAGATATTATGAGTTGTTTTACAAAATTATCCTTAATAAATGATATGAGAAAGATAAATGAAGGAATTGAAAGAAGAGAGAGTAATAAATAGCTAAGGATATAATAGGAAAAGTAACATTGATATTTCATTGGTATTGTAAAACGACATATAATTTGGGACAAATTTTTTTTCACATACAATTTGGGACGGATGAAGTATAAAGTATGAGTATTATCCCATAGTTTAACAATAACGGTGTTGAAAAAACCAAAACTATGGTGTGTGTAACATCATCAAATGGAGTTAGGATCATCTTCCTCTTCATTTATAACATTTTTCATTTCTTACACAAATTTTAAAAAATATATAAAATAATTAATAATCATGGGACCCATTCAGTGATAGGACCCATAATCTATTTTCTGTATCTATTTTCAATGCAACATCATCAAATGAAGTGCAACTAAAATCGATCCTCAAAGCTCAATTGGAACAATCTCATGTGCCATATGAACTGTTTGGTCCATACCAAATATTACAATATATCCATATTAATCTCTGACAATCATAACATCTCAATTTGGTATTTCTAGATCGCCCTTGAACAATTCTGATTAAAAAAGAAACTTATACAATAAAAACACATGTCCCAAACATCATTGTTATGCTTTCAATTTTGTGACAAGGTGAACGGTGGGACGCGGTGTGGTGCGGCGGTCGGAAAAGAAGTTGTGACAGAAGTGAAAGAAGTTGTTACAGAAAATAGGTGAATGGATTTGGTACAAACAGGTGTAGTGTGAGCTTGCCGAAACGTCACTTATCTACTGTGCATGACATGGCATGCTCGCGCAAAGGAATGTCATGCTCGCGCACACTAGCCTTTGCATTTGTTTCATTGCCAGGAGCACATGGTTCTGTTTATATGAAAATGACTCGAACTAGAAAAATAAAGGAAGAATAATTACATGAGTTATAAAAAACAGAGGAGGAATTACATGTCAGAAATGACAATCTAGCTGACATCATTGATTTAGATTTAGGTTAAAATGTCAAAGTTACTCAATTTTTCCTAAGAAAAGTCACATGAACTTACCAATTCATTCAAAAGAAAAGGAGAAATATACACCAAGAAATTTACTACCATAAATATTTAATAATTCAAATTATGAAGTTCAAAGACTAGGGCCAAACTATATATTATAAATAACCTTTTCATACATTTTCTTGTCATTAGTAAAAAGGAAACAGAGTTGGAGGCATTATGGAAAGAAGTTACACCTCTTCTGCAAAAGGCTTATTGATTTACAAATTCAAAGCAGTGCATGCATTATTTACATCCATGAAGAACTATAAAGCCTCTTCATATACATATTCTCGGTGGATTTGAATTTGCTGTTGTAGAAATACACATCAGTTATAACACAGTTAATAGATCTTGGTTGTTGATTCAAAATCGGACGGTTAAGAACAGTAACTGCATTCTATTTACATCATGTTCTTATCAACCCAAACGTTCAATTGCACTTCACTCTCTCCTTTGCAATCAATCAACACTTGTAAAATTAACGTGGTCACCACTTTTGCTTCTATTTGTCCCTTTGACGAAGATCAAGTGGGCTATTAACTATTCCTTTGTTGTACTTGCAGAAGTTGCTATTTCCACACTTGGGTCTTACAGTGCGCCCTTTCTTCCTGTGGCCAAATCTCAAGGCATACAACAAAGAAGCCATGGTTGGTCTTCAAATCTGAAACGCACATCTCACCTTTTTAATTACCAGTATTCAAAACAACTAAACGAAAAATCTCAAGCTTAATGAAAATAGCGGGATCCATGGAAGAGTTGCAACCATTAAGGATCTATTGCAATTACAGACAGCCTTCCCTACCATACATTTGCAAGAAGCTAATTCCACAACTTCAGCCATTGCACCATTGTCTCCCTTTAAGTATAAAACAATGCAGATTGCAGACAGACAAACAGAGAACTGAAAGAGAGAGAGAGAGAGAGAGAAGGCACAAGCAAATTACCAAAGACATCAGTAATGCTACTCATATCAAATTCGAATCCAAATTCACATTACCATATAATGATAGAAGTGGTGGCGGTGAAAGACACTATCATCCCTGTTTTAAATATGGTTGCAATATATAAAATGAAGTCGTTTATTTTTGCAGCCGATCCAATAGTCTCTGAGAATCTACTGTGTTCCCCAGTAAATGCTTTTCTTTCAGCAGTTGCAAGGATTGGTGAATTGAATTCTGTCCATGCTGCATTTTTGTTTGATCACATGGAGTCCAATCCACGCAGCAAACAGTCCACTTGAGCTCCATTTAAAATCAATATCAATAGAAATCACCGCATGATTCCATTCATTTTCTGAAAGTACTTCATCCATATTATCTTCAAATTTTATGTGTCTTTCACCAACAATAAATATATGATCAGTTAACACTGGGAACTCAAAATCAAACCATTTTTCAGCTGGCAACATTGTTTTCATTATATTGCCATTGATGATCACAATGGGTCTGAACCCGGTAGGGATTTTATGCATGAGTCCAACAAAACAGAGAGATAGTGCAGGGAACTTGCCACGAAACCAGAAAGAAATCGAATGTCCTTTGCTACGGTGCTCAAACCAATCCGGCATTTGTGTTCCGGGCAAACAAAAGCTCTTATTTCCAGCCTCGTGCAACTCCTGTTTGTAATAATACAGAAGTTCAGCACCACATGAGTCAGTGTAAATATCAAAAATCAAATCTAACAAGTAAAAATAGGACGAACCTGAATCAGTAACATTCTTCTGCACGAGATAGTCAAGGATCTGCAGTTTCTTGCGGACAAAAGTTCTATGCTGGGTGGAATCCCTCTAATTTCTTGAAGACTTTCACAGTCATCCAAAACAAGCTCTCTCAAAGGACAACAGACTTTGGTGGACACAAGAAGATTCGTGAGGTCTAAATCGTTCAAGGATGTGCATCGTATTGCAGAGAATATTTCTAAATTTGGTGGAATTCCTCTGATTTCTCGAAGTTGCCTGCAGTAATCTAGTATAAGTATCGTCAAAAAGCGGCATTCTTTGATGCATGTTGGAAGAACTGTGAAAGTGTTTGCTGAAAGGTTCAATTCTACCACATTTGAAAACCAAGAAAGACCTATTCGAATGAAGTCGTCCGATATATTGCAAGAAAAGAACTCAATATACTTCACGTTTGAAGACACTGTTGAACCAACTTTTTCTGGACCTTTGTCTTGCTTATATGATTTCAACCCTTCACATTGCCAAATACTCAACTCCTCAAGTTCTGACAATAGAATAATGCTACTTGGTAACAGAAGATTTCCACATCCGTGCAGTTCTAAACTTTTAAGTCGGGGAAGATTTCCGATTGAATATGGAAATTCCCTTATGGCAGTGTACTCCAAAGAAAGACTTGTAATATTTTTCATATTTCCTAATATCTCAGGAAAACTCACAAGACTTGAACAATGTGAAAGATTGAGGTGTTGGAGAGAGGTCAAATGGATGGGTGGCAAATTCCGAAGCTTTGCGCAACTCCCAAGATTCAGAATTTCAAGTTTATCCAAGAATCCAACAGAGTCGTGAATTTCAACTAAATTCTCACAAGAATCAAGAGACAGCCTTTCTAAGTTTGGGGCACCAGATACATCAGGTATATGTGTTATAATTTTACATTCATCAAAATTCAAAAGTGTCATATTTACGAACTTCTGGCAGGAAAAAAAGAAAAAGAATAATCAGGTGAGTGATGTTAAAATTAATCCGTTAATATAAAAGACCGTGAGAATGAACATGTGCGGTAACTTGCCTTTGACTTGGACAGCTCCAGTGACATAAAGGAACTGTGCGGTAACTTCAGAACAGCTAATTTCTTGGGGTAAAAATAAGAAGGCAAAGACTGTGAAGGATATCCCCACCACTCCAGCACTCTTAAACTATTTGGAAGATTCTTCGGACCTTCAGCAAAACACAGACTTCTAATAATAAGTGTCTGGAGGCCTGTCATCTTCTGGAAGGCTTTTCCGTCCCACCGTACCATTTTTTCATATCTGGGGAAATCCAGAACGATGGTTTGAATTTCACTTGTTCCCTTTCAAGTAACACAGAGAGCATATGAGTTAACCGCAATAAGTGCATGTTTACATTGTTATTTAAAGAGCTAAAGAAATCAAAGACTGAATGAAACTTCCAACGAAGTATTTGATGTAATAATAACATATATAATAATGGTCAGAAGAAGTAAATGCTACTAAAGATGAAAAAACAAACAAGCAATCCATTATCCATAGGAGAAGAGTCTTACCGTGTTTTTTTCTAAAACTTCGACGATATCCGTAGTAAGCCATAGCCTGCTGCGTTTGCCGGGGTGGTCGGGTGATTCCTGCCTCACGATTTCTCTGGCCATGTCCCGTATCAAGTCATGCATTTTCACATGATTGTGCTCGTCAATCTTGATGAGAGATGTTTCCAGCAAGAATCTGAAACGGTGGGGTTTGAAGCAGTAACCGTGGTGAGCACTGAGTAGGTATTCAACCTCTGAGAGTTCGTATCCTTTGAAGAAACATGCGATGTCGAGAAAAAGTTGCCTGAGATCTCCATCCAAAGCATTGTAGGTTTGCTTAAGTATGGTTTGGATATCTTTAGAAGGAATCTTTTCATAGGAGTCTAATGCAGATTCCCATTCTTTTACTCCTTTCCCATGCAGGTATGAGCCTATAACCTCCAAAGCCAAAGGAAGGCCAGATGCGCAAGTTGTTACGCGGTTTAACAGGTCGATATAATCTGGATAAATTTTGTTGGTCTTGAAAGCATTCCAAGAAAGCAACTCGAGGGACTCATCCTTGGTCAACTCCTCTACCTTGTATGTCGTATGAACCCCGTGAGTTGTTAGGAAGTGTTTGTCCCGGGTAGTAATGATGATGGTGGTTCCATAACCAAAAGTGTCGAGGCCTCTTCCAAGAGTAGCTTGCAACTGATCTGAGCTGTTAACGTCATCAAGAACCAAAAGGACCTTCTTGCGGTGGAGCATATTCTTTAATAGCAGAAGTCCTTCACTGATGCTTGCTAATTGGAAGTCTTTCTTCTTCTTCTTCTGTCCAGCTAAGGTGGCGAGAAGAGTTTGTTGAAGATGTACTAAGCCGTGGTTTGCTGAATTTTCTCTGACATCTTCGAGGAAACAAAAGGCATCAAATTGGGGGGAAATGAAATTGAATACAGCTCGAGCAAGGGTTGTTTTCCCTATTCCACCCATACCGTAGATACCGAGCAGTTTGAGTCCATGGGATCCAACGGTGGCAGTAGCAGCATGAGTATTATGATTGAGAAGCCAGTTTAGTTCTAACACTCGATAATTGAGACCAATTGGGTGATCCACAACACGTAAATAAGGGGTGGAATCAATTTTGGTGGAGACCAAGTCTACAATCTTGTCAATTAATTCATATTCATATCCATCCCTGATAAATAAGATAGAGAAGTCTAGCTCAAAACAAAATAAAATACAGCAACAAAATCTCATCCAACTACTAAATAGGGATCAAATGGAAAATACACAAACACTCACCCATGTTTAAAATGGAAACCGGACAAATTAGCTGCTTGTTTGAGAGCGTTCTTCCATTTGTTCAATTTCTCTGAATTGAAGTTGTTGTTCTTCTGGTGCGAGTCAAGTGCCTGTCCATAAATCCCACTCTGATGTCGCACGTGAGAAGGATCTACGTTGTAAAATACTGGGAAAACAGATCGACGGAAGTTTTTCTTATTGGAAAAGGAGTCAATAATGTACGCAAGTTCATCCAGACACCATGTGGAGGAAGCATAGTTCTCAGAAAAAACAACAATCCCAATCCTGGACTCTTCAATTGCATCTACAAGTGTCTTCGTTGTTCCTCTTCCCGCGTCAGCGTGGTGGTCAATGAAGGTGTGGAATCCCTTTTCAGATAGAGTCTTGTACAGAAATCCAGTAAACCCTAGCCGAGTATCCTCCCCTCTAAAGCTGATGAACACATCGTAGACATAGGAATACGAACCTGAACCGGCCATCTAGAAAATTTAATTAATTTTGATCTTTTCTGTGTGTGTTTAGTCTCTTTTTCTTTCTTGAGGATTTTCTCTCCTTATACTTTGTCCTTTTGTGCATTTCCCATTGAGTCAAGCTTTTTATAAGGGGTTTTTCTATCATGTGCAAATTTGCACATGATAAGAAATTTAAAGTAGTAACTTTGACTTAAAACTTGTGTATTTATATTAAATATGTAAATTTTTAATAATTAATTGTTGGTTTTCAATAAAAAGTTACTACTTTTAGTTTCTTTAACATGTGCAATATTGCACATGTTAGACAAACCCTTTTATAAGAGATATCCAACACCTTCTTAAAGTATTACATCGGATCCTCAGCATCCAAAGTTTCCTACAGTTGTGTCACTGCTTCACAATCCTAGCCATTTGATTGATCCAACGGACTGAAAAGTCAAACAAACAAACATAAACTTGTGCCAATTTTTTTTTTCCATCTTCTTTCTTTCTTTCCATTTTGTCAAACTCGTTTTTTTTCTACTTCACTCCCTATATAATAAATAAGAATGTTTTAATAAATGATATTAATGTTATGGCTTAATTGCTATTTTAGTCCCTTAACTAATTTTTTGGTATCGCTTTGGTCCCATTACTAAAAAAAGTCTGTTTTGGTATTTTAACTTTTGTTCCGTTTCTTGTTTTGGTTCTTTCCGTTAATTTTATTCAAAAAAACGTTAAGGTTTATTTTCTTCATCTTCTCCATCTCAATCCTTCATCTCCTTCAACTATTTCTGGAAAAATAAGAAGAACAACAATAATAACATCAACAAAATTAAGCAGCAACAACAATTTTGGCATCATCATCATCATGAAGTAACCCATAAATCCTCTCATACAACAACAACAAAATCAAATGGTAGCAACATCAAACAGCAGCAATTTCAGCATCATCATCTTCCTCTCTTCCAAAGTTTTTGCAACAACAACAAACAGTTTTTGCAACAACGTCAAACAACAGCAATTTCAGACCCATTTCACAATAATCCCAATTTTTCAAACTTTCTTTCATATTATTCAAAACCAAGAACAAAATGAATAAATGGTAGCTAAAAAACACAAATCTCATACCCATTCATCAATTCCTCCAAAAAATTTTCTTCGACAATTTCAAAGGAGAGACAGTTCAGATCCATAACTATGGGTGTGATTTTGTCGTTGTTGTTGTTCTTTTAGCTGATTTGATTCAACATATCCAGAATTGGGACCTCCAATTTTTTTTCTTCGACAATTTCAAAGGAGAGACAGTTCATATCCATAACTATGGGTGTGATTTTGTCGCCGTTGTTGTTCTTTTAGCTAATTTGATTCAGTAGATCCATAATTGGGAAGAGTGAGGTGAACATGTTGAAGTATTGTCCCATATGAACAAACATCTTAAACAAAAATTCAGATACAATAAAAATTTCCCCAAGAAGAAAATTGTTTATGTTGTTTTCTGGGATTATGTTTGAAAAGAAGATGATTGTAATTTTGTGTTTGGCAGAGAGTGAAATAGAGGAATGGGTATCAGATTGGAGAAAGAAAAAAAAGATGAAATGAAAGGGGAAGAGAGGGTTTGAATTTGAATTAACCCTTTCACAACAATTAAAAGAATTTGAGAGTAAAATAAATTAGGGTTTGAATAACATTCATGTGAATCAATTCTGGGTTTTTCTCATGAGTTTTTTATGAAGGTAGCTTGAAGATGATGAAGAAGGGGGAATGAAGATGATGTAAACCCTAACGTTTTTTTAATAACCCTAACCTTCATGAAAATCTCTAGAAACATTTTCCTTCTTCATCATCGAACCTTTCACAGAAGCAACACAACAAACAATAATCCAAATCACTACAAGCAACACGCCAATCATCAAATTAAAACTCATATAGCAAGAATTGATACAATAATCAAGAGTTTCTTGCTTTCACCATCGCCATCTCGGGTTTATTGTATTTGATTTTTCAATTAGATTTTAGTCTCTAAAAAATGTCATCTTCTCACCATGGTTTCATGCTTATGTGTTGACTTTTTTTTTTTTCTTTTTGAAAAAATGTGTTGACTGTTAGAGGTTAGAGTTTAAAGTTGGAGAACATGTTTCAGTCGTTCCTACAAGTGAGGATATTTTCAGGCAAAAATCTTATGATCAAAGACATCGGTCTTTAGAGTTTAGAGTTGGAGAACATGTTTTCTTATGTGTTTCTCCGATGAAGGGTATTCTAAGATTTGGCAATCAAGGAAGGATAAGTCCTCTATTCATAAAAGCTTTTGAGATTTTAGAGAAAATAGGTCAAGTGTCTTGTCGATTAGCACACCCACCTAATCTCTCAGGTGTCTACCGTGTTTTTCATGTACAAATGCTTCAGAAGTATGTCTATGATACTAAATTCGACATCAAAGAGTGCACCTAGATGAAAATCTTAGCTATACTGAACAACGACCACTCATAGATGTGTGAAACGATTACGCGCTAAGGATGTTGTGTTGGTGGAAGTGGCTTGACAAGGATCAAATAGTGAAGAGATGACTTAGGAGGCATAATCGATTATGGTTGAAAACTATCCTCACTTGTTTAAAGCTCAGGGTTAGTACTCTTATAGTAATTCGAGGATGGATTATTCTTTTTAAAGGGGAATAATGAAATGAATGGTATTTTAAATAAAATAAAATAAAATATCTTTTAATCAAAGAGATTGAACATGAAAGTTTAGAACTAAAATACTCTATAAATATTTGTTGAGATACTCTCTATTAAAACATTACAATCAATAAAAAATACAATAAGAAACTGAATCTAATAAAGTAAGTTCTACACTAAAATAGTTTTTTCTAGTAATCAATATCAAGGAATTTACTTTCATGTCCTCTAACTACATTAAACAAGTTTGTCACAAAACAAACACATTTATAAATAAAAAAATTAACAATTATAATAAAATATAGAATTAAATATGAGTATTACTTTTTCCACCATAAGGTATTCTACCGCATCCTATTTTTTCCCAAAAATACCCTTAGCCTAATCCGGATTATATAATCCGAACTGCTTCAGTACACAGAACTAGAGCAGAATTGCCTGTTATTGTGGCTTTTATCATTGTTTTTTCAATAAATCATTATATATGGATGTATAAAAGACAATTAACTTAAATATTATATCAAAAAATGTGTGTTCTAGCAACCCATATATATATATATATATATATATATGTGTGTGTGTGTGTGTGTGTGTGTGTGTGTGTGGGATTTGCTAGAACACACCCACTAATTTTTATGTGGGAGTGTTTTAGCAAGTTATAACTAAAAAGTTAATAAACACACCTTAAGGTGTATGTTGCTATAACACACCTTCTAAAAAAACAAGTGGATGTGTTCTAGCAAAAAATTAGTTAAGGGACTAAAATAGCAATTAAGCCTAATGTTACCATTAAAATCAACACAACTAATCACTTCTTTAAAAATTGTGCACAACCCAGCAACGATTATTGAAATGAGATGAAGAAAGTATTTTTATAACCTTACACTACTGGCTTATGTCACCACCTTACACAAATTTTATATAATTCATTCATACAAAACTAGTATTCAGATGACACCGTTTGAAGTCTTGTATGGACGCCGCCAATTGGTTGCTTTGAAGTTAAAGGGTATAAATTTGTGGTTCCTCGTTTGATTCAAGAGGTAGTTCAAAAGGTTAAAGTAGTAAAATATCGTTTGGTCACTACTCAAAGCAGACAAAAATCCCATGTTGATCAAAGACATCGACCTTTAGAGGATGGTATGAAGCCATGATCTTTACTACAAGTTAAAGCAAATACACGAGCTTGTCTTCCACTCGTGTGACCTTGGATGCTTGAGAGTCCTGACAAGTTAAAGCAAATACACGAGCATCCTTACGAACTACTATGACTATACCAACCTCCAGCTTCAAACAAGTGAGGATATTTTTCACGCATAATTGATTCTAACTCCTACGTCATCTCCTCGCCACCCACTCCTTGCCAAGCCACCTTCACTAAATCCAAATCCTTGGACCATATTCATTACACGCGTCTATCTACTATAACATCATCATATCTATGCATCGGTCATTCCTACAAGTGAGGATATTTCCACGCGTCTATCTAATATAAAATAATAAAAGATCGGTCACTGCTTAATTAACTTATTTTTGGTCCCTAATACATCAATTGGTCCCTTAACTTATTTTTGGATTTTAATTTGGTCCCCTAACTATAAAGTGTCTCAATTTAGTCCCATAAATCTTATGTCGTTTATTATTGGGTAAATACCTCTTTTCGTCCCTGTAATATTAGCGAATTCCGGTTTTAGTTCCTGTAAAAAAAAGATTTAGATTTTGTCCCTGTAATTTCATATTCTTCCACTTTTGGTCCCTCCTTTCATCACATCAGCAGAATCTGCATAAATTACGTCCCTGTAATTTCAGATTTCTCCTAGTTTTGCTCCCCGTAATCTCAAATTCCTCTACTTTTGGTCCCTCATTTTACGAGTCATGTATGCAGATTCTGCTGACGTGGTGGAATAAGGGACCAAAAGTGGAAGAATATGAAATTACAGGGACAAAATCTAAATCTTTTTTTTTACAGGGACTAAAACCGGAATTCGCTAATATTACAGGGACTAAAAGAGGTATTAACCCTTTATTATTTTGGTCCTCTCTCTTAGTATTTTACATAATTTGTTAACTCATTTCCACGTGTCATTTAAGATTAGTGATTGATGAGTCAATAATTATATGTTTTAGTTTAATATTTAGTTTCGTTTTAATTAGATTTAAGTTTATTTTATTTTAATATTATTTCCTTTTTGAGCTATTTTACTTCAATTGCATATTATTATATTTCAGGAATGAATATTTGATGGATTGAGTCTTGGAGCAAAAGAAAGGGGTTTTGGAGGTGATTCGGTGCAAAAATACAAAGATTCGGAGACAAAAATATATCTCCCTCAAGTCAGAAGCTTGGCACGGCCCGTGCTAAGGTTGGCACGGCCGTGCCACCTCCCAGACAGCCTTTTGCTGCTTTTGCTTAGATTCTAAGCTACTCTATTTGGTTTTACCACAAAGCCCTTTGCTTGTGGAACATTCTAGTGATGTAATTGCTTAGATTTTAAGTCGAATGTAACCTATAAATAGAGTAGCTAGCCATCACAAATATTCATCTTTTCTTTGGAATTCAATAAGTGACAATTGTCTTTTGAATAAAAGTTCTTTTATTTTCCTTTACTTTCTTGTTATTTACTTTTATGCTTTCTCTCTTCTTCCCCATGTCTATGATGAACATGAGTGAGTAGACTTCTTATGTCTTGGGATTGTTGGATAAGTCTAATGACATAATCCTAATCAAGTCAAGCCTTAAACCTTAATATTATGTAACCCTAGTTTCTCTTCTAAATTCACCGTTTTAACATGGATTAAATATTATCAAACTGTGGAAACGAAAGTGGAAGGTTTGACAATCGTTAATCCATTATTCCAAATGTTAATTCATAAAACGAAAGTGGGGCTTTAATATTCGATCAAGTGAATTTAGACAAGGATTGCGAAACATGAAAATAGTCTAGTGAACCTTGAGACACATAGAGTTTAGAACTTCAAGGATTCTAATAGTAATCAACCATGAAAATAGGTGTGCTTGCTAGAGGAACACACTCATTGAGACCGATAGGAGATGTGATAGGCTTAAGAGAAACTCGTCTTTAGAAACTAGGTCTAAAATAAGGTTTTAGGTTTAATGGCTTGGCTTGTGAATGATTTGTCGCCTATGACGGACCAACGATCCCAAGGCTCTCTTTTTATTATTATTTTCTCTTTCAACCATTTGAAAACAACAATCTTGCAACTTAATTCTCTTCTAATCACCAACTAAAGTTAATTGAATTAAACAACTCCCTGTCGGAACGATACTCTTTTCATTACTACTTCGGTAAGATCGTGCACTTGCGGTTTTATCCCATCAGTGATTAACGGTTGGATTTAAAAAGCGCACATGGGATGTCGTGCACTCAAAATATATGATAACTTCTATTGTCATCTTCTTCCCTCTTCATCTTCATATAACCTTCATAAAAAAAATCCTATGTTTTTCCTTTCAAAAATTCATCATTTCACAGAAGCAACACAACAAACAATAATCCAAATCACTACAAGCAACACACCAATGATCAAATTAAAACTCATATAGCAAAAATTAATACAATAATCAAGAGTTTCTTGCTTTCACCATCGCCATCTCGGGTTTATTATATTTGATTTTTCAATTAGATTTTAGTCTCTAAAAAATGTCATCTTCTCACCATGGTTTCATGCTTATGTGTTGACCAATTTTTTCTTTTTGAAAAAATGTGCTGACTGTTAGAGGTTAGAGTTTAAAGTTGGAGAAGATGACACCATTTAGGGCGAAAATATGGTTTGGAGCAGCAATCTGGCCATCAAGGGGGGTTAACATCATCATTTTTGTCTAAATGTAAAGGTAATGTGTATATAAACCTTCCCCCATTCGAATTTTAAGCGATTTCCTTTTAATCACATCATATGATCCGTACTGGAACATTCCGGAAAATTAAATCCGGACTGCATTCATGCATTTTGGATTTAGTAATGATGTTCATTTTCTGACTCTACTTTGAACTGTTTTCAATCATGATTGTTCCGATTGATGCTCTAGATGATTCAATGATGTTTTTTGGGCACATCCAAATTCTATCAAGTTGTTTAACATGTTCTCCACGGTGCTTGTGTTGGATTCCACCTATAAGACAAACAGGTATCGTCTTCCATTGCTTGATTTTGTGGGTAACACCTCTACTGGATAAATGAATGATCAAGCCGGATATGTGTTTTGTAACACCCCGTTTTCCCAACATATATATTTCGCATAAATAATCAGAGTTTTTCAACATAAACGGAATGTCACATTCTTTTCTTAAAATCATAAACTGAATAAATAACTATTTATCATTTAAAAATTCAAATACAAGATCTTTAATACTTCGCAGCGGAATTTATTTCAATAACTAAAACAGTCTTTGGCACGAAGGCCTCTTCATAAATGTCTCATAAAAATCCAATCTAAAAACATAGCCATAAATCTTCAAAAACAATACGTAAGGAATAGAAAAGCAATAACAAAGTTCCCATCCCGTTACGTATCAGAGCACCTAATACACACGAGAAGGAAAGCTCACACGACATCAACTATTCTTGGTTACCTGTTAGTTACCCATGGTGGGCAAACAGAAGGGGTGAGATTTCACAAATAATAATATTAAACATATAATTCATCAATTACATTTAACAACATAAGCATCATCAATCATATTTAACAACTCATAGACAACATCATGTAATCATCATAATATTCATCATAGATAATAATATATCATAATTCACTTCTTTAATAGTTCATATAAAGAATCACAGCTTTAAACAATTTCATGATTTAACAACTTAACAACTCGACAACTTGATAACTTGACAACTTGACAACTTAACCTCTTGACTATGCAACTTAATCTTCTAATCATGCATGTGGTACCAATCTTTGAGCGTAAATAGGCTCCAGGGCATCAAGCCCTCAACTTTATTTGAGCGTAAAAAGGCTCCAAGGGCATCAAGCCCTCAACTTAATTGAGCAAAGGCTCCAGGGCATCAAGCCCCCAACAATGAAATGCTAATGCATGGACTCGACCTCTTAACATCTTAAATCGACAACCTCTTATATAATCCAATAATTTGGAACTTCATCATCTTAATCAATTTAGACCACTCATGCAGCAAAGTTAAATAACAACAACAACACAACAGTATACAAAAACAGCATGACATAATAATATCAAATGCAAGTCAACAACGTCTCAATTATTCACATATAATTCAAGTAATGCATATACAATTATATCACAATATAACAACATTAAATAATAATCAACATCTTAAAACATCATATATATACATATAACACTTCATCAATCATGGATAATATCGTATTTACAACATATACATTCATATACTAATTAATCAATCATATTCAATTATTCACTGTGACCTACGTGCAGTAATTTGACTATAACTCAAGTTCTATAAATCCTTTTGAAGTCAAACCAACGGCATTAGAAAGCTAACATTCATACCTACAACTTTCGTGTTTACACCTAAGACCAATTCTATACCAATCAATACCAGTTTTCATTTCAAATTCGGACAAAGTTGTGCTGAAATTCATAAAAATTCACTGTGACCTACGTGCAATAATTTGACCATAACTCATAAACCAAAAATAATTTTCAAGTCAAACCGACGCCACTGTAAAGCTAACACAATTATCTACAACTTTCATGTTTACACCAAAGGCTAATTCAAAACAGAAACGTATAAAAAAGACGCAAGAACATGAAACAGGACATGCTGTCAGAGAGCAACTCGGGAAAAAACACACTTTTCACCCCAAAATCCCAATTTTAACTTCCCTATGCCCAAATTTGATCCCAAAGTTTGTCTAAACATTTATATACATCAAAAAAGACTCAAAACCATATAAAACTTGACCCAAAACATTATTTTAGAAAATCATCAAATAATCACTTTTAACCCTAATTCCCAAATTCTCAAAAACTAAAACCTACAACATGTTAAATCCAATTTTCAGAATCAATGACTTAAGATTATTGAATGTTAGTCCCACCCTTACCTTATAGATGAAAATCGCAGCACTCCTAGGTCTTCTCCCTCCTCTCGGCTTTTTCTCCCTTTTCTCCAAAATTGATCGTACGCTATGTTTTTTTCTAAACTAGGTTTCTCCTATTTATAACCCTTTTTCTATTTTATCTTATTTCTCTTTCTCCCCCAAAACTCTCTAAAATCTCATAACAAACTCTCAACTCAATCTTATTTCTATTTTCAAATCTTAATCTATTAAATAACAACATAAGACACTTAATAAATCACATAATCAAATAAATATATTTTAAACTCTTCTTAATAAATTTTAGACTCAATTAAATAATTAAATAAATCTAATAATTCAAAGAGGGCGTTACATGTTTCCTCATCGCACAGAAATTCAACCAAACGGTTGTTGTGTTGTCCATTGGGAAAGGGCGATCGGAAACCTATTTCCCTCTATGTGGTCCGCCGCCGCCGCCATGTATCGATCGGTTGATGTATCAGGCATATGTTAATGACAACCATTTTATGGCATTGGATTTGAAGGATGATTGTCCGATTTCTCTCACTTCCACTCTATGGAGACGATACCACCGAGAGGATGCAGACAGTTGGCCTGATAGATATGCCAGACGGATGGCATATTATAATGAGCTAAGTCGGGCGGCGGGTCAAAAAGTGATAGGAGATGACGAATAATTGTACATTATTGAAAATCTTGATCCCGATGAGAGGGTTGGTCCCGGTCCTTGTGTGAAGGTTGAAGTGGCTGATAGTCCCATTGATCTTTCGGCGCCATAGATTATATATATATATATATATATATATATATATATATATATATATATATATATATATATATATCATTAGTTTAGTTGAAATGTATATCATCAGGTGAAATGTGTAATGATATAAATTTAAATTTTTTTGGTATAATGGTATATGAGTTAGGATCCGTTGACACTAGGTGTCAACGGATTCGTTGACATCAAATCCTAACCTTCCATTTCAGTTTAATCAATGGCTCATAATTACTCACAAGAAACATATTGTGATCTCCAACTCTTCTAGTGCGTGTAATCTCGCTCCATTATTGTGTTTTTCTTTTCAACGAATCTTGGACTTTATAATATTTAATGCTGAAAATTGGATGCATTATGTATTACCAAAGGTGAACGGAGGCAATCAAGAGGATATCTTTCTTTATTTATTTCAATCACAGACATATCATTTATCATGACAATGGAGGTTTAATATATATTTATTTATTTTATTTCTAACGGGATGCTGAGAATAATTGTTTGGAAAAATTCATATCAATGATAGTTATTTTATAGTAGAAATTAACCTGAGATCACTTGACAAAAAATAAAAAATTGATAAAATCAACATTTAGTATAAATAATCAAATCGACCCATATTAAGAGTTAGAGATCACTGTATGCTTTTAGTGAGTAATTATAAACCATTGATTAAAATGAAATGAAAGGTTAAGATTTGGTGTCAACGGATCCTATCTCATATATATATATATATATATATATATATATATAAGGGGTTTGCTAGAACACCCACTAGTTTTTATGTGGGAGTGTTTTAGCAAAGCTACACCTTAAGGTGTATTTAACCACTTTTTAGTTATTCACTTGCAAAAATATTCATTCTAAAAAATAAGTGGGTGTATTCTAGCAAATGCTTATAGGATTTGCTAGAACACACCTACTTGTTTTTTTAGAAGGTGTGTTATAGCAACATACACCTTAAGGTGTATTTATTAACTTTTTAGTTATAACTTGCTAAAACACTCCCACATAAAAATTACTTGGTGTGTTCTAGCAAATCCCACACACACACACACACATTTTTTGATATAATATTTAAGTTAATTGTCTTTTATACATCCATATATAATGATTTATTGAAAAACAATGATAAAAGCCACAATAACAGGCAATACTGCTCTAGTTCTGTGTACTGAAGTAGTTCAGATTATATAATCCGGATTAGGCCGAGGGTATTTTTGGGAAAAAATAGAGTGCGGTAGAATACCTTATGGTGGGAAAAATAATACTCATATTTAATTCTATATTTTATTATAATTGTTAATTTTTTTTTATTTATAAATATGTTTGTTTTGTGACAAACTTGTTTAATGTAGTTAGAGGACATGAAAGTAAATTCCTTGATATTGATTACTAGAAAAAACTATTTTAGTGTAGAACTTACTTTATTAGATTCAGTTTCTTATTGTATTTTTTTATTGATTGTAATGTTTTAATAGAGAGTATCTCAACAAATATTTATAGAGTATTTTAGTTCTAAACTTTCATGTTCAATCTCTTTGATTAAAAGATATTTTATTTTATTTTATTTAAAATACCATTCATTTCATTATTCCCCTTTAAAAAGAATAATCCATCCTCGAATTACTATAAGAGTACTAACCCTGAGCTTTAAACAAGTGAGGATAGTTTTCAACCATAATCGATTATGCCTCCTAAGTCATCTCTTCACTATTTGATCCTTGTCAAGCCACTTCCACCAACACAACATCCTTAGCGCGTAATCGTTTCACACATCTATGAGTGGTCGTTGTTCAGTATAGCTAAGATTTTCATCTAGGTGCACTCTTTGATGTCGAATTTAGTATCATAGACATACTTCTGAAGCATTTGTACATGAAAAACACGGTAGACACCTGAGAGATTAGGTGGGTGTGCTAATCGACAAGACACTTGACCTATTTTCTCTAAAATCTCAAAAGCTTTTATGAATAGAGGACTTATCCTTCCTTGATTGCCAAATCTTAGAATACCCTTCATCGGAGAAACACATAAGAAAACATGTTCTCCAACTCTAAACTCTAAAGACCGATGTCTTTGATCATAAGATTTTTGCCTGAAAATATCCTCACTTGTAGGAACGACTGAAACATGTTCTCCAACTTTAAACTCTAACCTCTAACAGTCAACACATTTTTTCAAAAAGAAAAAAAAAAAAGTCAACACATAAGCATGAAACCATGGTGAGAAGATGACATTTTTTAGAGACTAAAATCTAATTGAAAAATCAAATACAATAAACCCGAGATGGCGATGGTGAAAGCAAGAAACTCTTGATTATTGTATCAATTCTTGCTATATGAGTTTTAATTTGATGATTGGCGTGTTGCTTGTAGTGATTTGGATTATTGTTTGTTGTGTTGCTTCTGTGAAAGGTTCGATGATGAAGAAGGAAAATGTTTCTAGAGATTTTCATGAAGGTTAGGGTTATTAAAAAAACGTTAGGGTTTACATCATCTTCATTCCCCCTTCTTCATCATCTTCAAGCTACCTTCATAAAAAACTCATGAGAAAAACCCAGAATTGATTCACATGAATGTTATTCAAACCCTAATTTATTTTACTCTCAAATTCTTTTAATTGTTGTGAAAGGGTTAATTCAAATTCAAACCCTCTCTTCCCCTTTCATTTCATCTTTTTTTTCTTTCTCCAATCTGATACCCATTCCTCTATTTCACTCTCTGCCAAACACAAAATTACAATCATCTTCTTTTCAAACATAATCCCAGAAAACAACATAAACAATTTTCTTCTTGGGGAAATTTTTATTGTATCTGAATTTTTGTTTAAGATGTTTGTTCATATGGGACAATACTTCAACATGTTCACCTCACTCTTCCCAATTATGGATCTACTGAATCAAATTAGCTAAAAGAACAACAACGGCGACAAAATCACACCCATAGTTATGGATATGAACTGTCTCTCCTTTGAAATTGTCGAAGAAAAAAAATTGGAGGTCCCAATTCTGGATATGTTGAATCAAATCAGCTAAAAGAACAACAACAACGACAAAATCACACCCATAGTTATGGATCTGAACTGTCTCTCCTTTGAAATTGTCGAAGAAAATTTTTTGGAGGAATTGATGAATGGGTATGAGATTTGTGTTTTTTAGCTACCATTTATTCATTTTGTTCTTGGTTTTGAATAATATGAAAGAAAGTTTGAAAAATTGGGATTATTGTGAAATGGGTCTGAAATTGCTGTTGTTTGACGTTGTTGCAAAAACTGTTTGTTGTTGTTGCAAAAACTTTGGAAGAGAGGAAGATGATGATGCTGAAATTGCTGCTGTTTGATGTTGCTACCATTTGATTTTGTTGTTGTTGTATGAGAGGATTTATGGGTTACTTCATGATGATGATGATGCCAAAATTGTTGTTGCTGCTTAATTTTGTTGATGTTATTATTGTTGTTCTTCTTATTTTTCCAGAAATAGTTGAAGGAGATGAAGGATTGAGATGGAGAAGATGAAGAAAATAAACCTTAACGTTTTTTTGAATAAAATTAACGGAAAGAACCAAAACAAGAAACGGAACAAAAGTTAAAATACCAAAACAGACTTTTTTTAGTAATGGGACCAAAGCGATACCAAAAAATTAGTTAAGGGACTAAAATAGCAATTAAGCCATAACATTAATATCATTTATTAAAACATTCTTATTTATTATATAGGGAGTGAAGTAGAAAAAAAACGAGTTTGACAAAATGGAAAGAAAGAAAGAAGATGGAAAAAAAAAATTGGCACAAGTTTATGTTTGTTTGTTTGACTTTTCAGTCCGTTGGATCAATCAAATGGCTAGGATTGTGAAGCAGTGACACAACTGTAGGAAACTTTGGATGCTGAGGATCCGATGTAATACTTTAAGAAGGTGTTGGATATCTCTTATAAAAGGGTTTGTCTAACATGTGCAATATTGCACATGTTAAAGAAACTAAAAGTAGTAACTTTTTATTGAAAACCAACAATTAATTATTAAAAATTTACATATTTAATATAAATACACAAGTTTTAAGTCAAAGTTACTACTTTAAATTTCTTATCATGTGCAAATTTGCACATGATAGAAAAACCCCTTATAAAAAGCTTGACTCAATGGGAAATGCACAAAAGGACAAAGTATAAGGAGAGAAAATCCTCAAGAAAGAAAAAGAGACTAAACACACACAGAAAAGATCAAAATTAATTAAATTTTCTAGATGGCCGGTTCAGGTTCGTATTCCTATGTCTACGATGTGTTCATCAGCTTTAGAGGGGAGGATACTCGGCTAGGGTTTACTGGATTTCTGTACAAGACTCTATCTGAAAAGGGATTCCACACCTTCATTGACCACCACGCTGACGCGGGAAGAGGAACAACGAAGACACTTGTAGATGCAATTGAAGAGTCCAGGATTGGGATTGTTGTTTTTTCTGAGAACTATGCTTCCTCCACATGGTGTCTGGATGAACTTGCGTACATTATTGACTCCTTTTCCAATAAGAAAAACTTCCGTCGATCTGTTTTCCCAGTATTTTACAACGTAGATCCTTCTCACGTGCGACATCAGAGTGGGATTTATGGACAGGCACTTGACTCGCACCAGAAGAACAACAACTTCAATTCAGAGAAATTGAACAAATGGAAGAACGCTCTCAAACAAGCAGCTAATTTGTCCGGTTTCCATTTTAAACATGGGTGAGTGTTTGTGTATTTTCCATTTGATCCCTATTTAGTAGTTGGATGAGATTTTGTTGCTGTATTTTATTTTGTTTTGAGCTAGACTTCTCTATCTTATTTATCAGGGATGGATATGAATATGAATTAATTGACAAGATTGTAGACTTGGTCTCCACCAAAATTGATTCCACCCCTTATTTACGTGTTGTGGATCACCCAATTGGTCTCAATTATCGAGTGTTAGAACTAAACTGGCTTCTCAATCATAATACTCATGCTGCTACTGCCACCGTTGGATCCCATGGACTCAAACTGCTCGGTATCTACGGTATGGGTGGAATAGGGAAAACAACCCTTGCTCGAGCTGTATTCAATTTCATTTCCCCCCAATTTGATGCCTTTTGTTTCCTCGAAGATGTCAGAGAAAATTCAGCAAACCACGGCTTAGTACATCTTCAACAAACTCTTCTCGCCACCTTAGCTGGACAGAAGAAGAAGAAGAAAGACTTCCAATTAGCAAGCATCAGTGAAGGACTTCTGCTATTAAAGAATATGCTCCACCGCAAGAAGGTCCTTTTGGTTCTTGATGACGTTAACAGCTCAGATCAGTTGCAAGCTACTCTTGGAAGAGGCCTCGACACTTTTGGTTATGGAACCACCATCATCATTACTACCCGGGACAAACACTTCCTAACAACTCACGGGGTTCATACGACATACAAGGTAGAGGAGTTGACCAAGGATGAGTCCCTCGAGTTGCTTTCTTGGAATGCTTTCAAGACCAACAAAATTTATCCAGATTATATCGACCTGTTAAACCGCGTAACAACTTGCGCATCTGGCCTTCCTTTGGCTTTGGAGGTTATAGGCTCATACCTGCATGGGAAAGGAGTAAAAGAATGGGAATCTGCATTAGACTCCTATGAAAAGATTCCTTCTAAAGATATCCAAACCATACTTAAGCAAACCTACAATGCTTTGGATGGAGATCTCAGGCAACTTTTTCTCGACATCGCATGTTTCTTCAAAGGATACGAACTCTCAGAGGTTGAATACCTACTCAGTGCTCACCACGGTTACTGCTTCAAACCCCACCGTTTCAGATTCTTGCTGGAAACATCTCTCATCAAGATTGACGAGCACAATCATGTGAAAATGCATGACTTGATACGGGACATGGCCAGAGAAATCGTGAGGCAGGAATCACCCGACCACCCCGGCAAACGCAGCAGGCTATGGCTTACTACGGATATCGTCGAAGTTTTAGAAAAAAACACGGTAAGACTCTTCTCCTATGGATAATGGATTGCTTGTTTGTTTTTTCATCTTTAGTAGCATTTACTTCTTCTGACCATTATTATATATGTTATTATTACATCAAATACTTCGTTGGAAGTTTCATTCAGTCTTTGATTTCTTTAGCTCTTTAAATAACAATGTAAACATGCACTTATTGCGGTTAACTCATATGCTCTCTGTGTTACTTGAAAGGGAACAAGTGAAATTCAAACCATCGTTCTGGATTTCCCCAGATATGAAAAAATGGTACGGTGGGACGGAAAAGCCTTCCAGAAGATGACAGGCCTCCAGACACTTATTATTAGAAGTCTGTGTTTTGCTGAAGGTCCGAAGAATCTTCCAAATAGTTTAAGAGTGCTGGAGTGGTGGGGATATCCTTCACAGTCTTTGCCTTCTTATTTTTACCCCAAGAAATTAGCTGTTCTGAAGTTACCGCACAGTTCCTTTATGTCACTGGAGCTGTCCAAGTCAAAGGCAAGTTACCGCACATGTTCATTCTCACGGTCTTTTATATTAACGGATTAATTTTAACATCACTCACCTGATTATTCTTTTTCTTTTTTTCCTGCCAGAAGTTCGTAAATATGACACTTTTGAATTTTGATGAATGTAAAATTATAACACATATACCTGATGTATCTGGTGCCCCAAACTTAGAAAGGCTGTCTCTTGATTCTTGTGAGAATTTAGTTGAAATTCACGACTCTGTTGGATTCTTGGATAAACTTGAAATTCTGAATCTTGGGAGTTGCGCAAAGCTTCGGAATTTGCCACCCATCCATTTGACCTCTCTCCAACACCTCAATCTTTCACATTGTTCAAGTCTTGTGAGTTTTCCTGAGATATTAGGAAATATGAAAAATATTACAAGTCTTTCTTTGGAGTACACTGCCATAAGGGAATTTCCATATTCAATCGGAAATCTTCCCCGACTTAAAAGTTTAGAACTGCACGGATGTGGAAATCTTCTGTTACCAAGTAGCATTATTCTATTGTCAGAACTTGAGGAGTTGAGTATTTGGCAATGTGAAGGGTTGAAATCATATAAGCAAGACAAAGGTCCAGAAAAAGTTGGTTCAACAGTGTCTTCAAACGTGAAGTATATTGAGTTCTTTTCTTGCAATATATCGGACGACTTCATTCGAATAGGTCTTTCTTGGTTTTCAAATGTGGTAGAATTGAACCTTTCAGCAAACACTTTCACAGTTCTTCCAACATGCATCAAAGAATGCCGCTTTTTGACGATACTTATACTAGATTACTGCAGGCAACTTCGAGAAATCAGAGGAATTCCACCAAATTTAGAAATATTCTCTGCAATACGATGCACATCCTTGAACGATTTAGACCTCACGAATCTTCTTGTGTCCACCAAAGTCTGTTGTCCTTTGAGAGAGCTTGTTTTGGATGACTGTGAAAGTCTTCAAGAAATTAGAGGGATTCCACCCAGCATAGAACTTTTGTCCGCAAGAAACTGCAGATCCTTGACTATCTCGTGCAGAAGAATGTTACTGATTCAGGTTCGTCCTATTTTTACTTGTTAGATTTGATTTTTGATATTTACACTGACTCATGTGGTGCTGAACTTCTGTATTATTACAAACAGGAGTTGCACGAGGCTGGAAATAAGAGCTTTTGTTTGCCCGGAACACAAATGCCGGATTGGTTTGAGCACCGTAGCAAAGGACATTCGATTTCTTTCTGGTTTCGTGGCAAGTTCCCTGCACTATCTCTCTGTTTTGTTGGACTCATGCATAAAATCCCTACCGGGTTCAGACCCATTGTGATCATCAATGGCAATATAATGAAAACAATGTTGCCAGCTGAAAAATGGTTTGATTTTGAGTTCCCAGTGTTAACTGATCATATATTTATTGTTGGTGAAAGACACATAAAATTTGAAGATAATATGGATGAAGTACTTTCAGAAAATGAATGGAATCATGCGGTGATTTCTATTGATATTGATTTTAAATGGAGCTCAAGTGGACTGTTTGCTGCGTGGATTGGACTCCATGTGATCAAACAAAAATGCAGCATGGACAGAATTCAATTCACCAATCCTTGCAACTGCTGAAAGAAAAGCATTTACTGGGGAACACAGTAGATTCTCAGAGACTATTGGATCGGCTGCAAAAATAAACGACTTCATTTTATATATTGCAACCATATTTAAAACAGGGATGATAGTGGCTTTCACCTCTAGCACTTCTAGCATTATATGGTAATGTGAATTTGGATTCGAATTTGATATGAGTAGCATTACTGATGTCTTTGGTAATTTGCTTGTGCCTTTTTTTTTTTTTTCCTTCTCAGTTCTCTATCTATCTGTCTGCAATGGCTGAAGTTGTGGAATTAGCTTTTTGCAAATGTATGGTAGGGAAGGCAGTCTGTAATTGCAATAGATCCTTAATGGTTGCAACTCTTTTGCGGATTCCTCTATTTTCATTAAGCTTGAGATTTTCGTTTAGTTGTTTTGAATACTGGTAATTAAAAAGATGAGATGTTTGTTTCAGATTTGAAGACCAAACCATGGCTTCTTTGTTGCATGCCTTGAGATTTGGCCACAGGAAGAAAGGTCACACTGTAAGACCCAGGTGTGGAAATAGCAACTTCTGCAAGTACAACAAAGGAATAGCTAATAGCAACTTGATCTTCGTCAAAGGGACCAATAGAAGCAAAAGCGGGAACCACATTAATTTTACAAGTGTTGATTGATAGCAAAGGCGAGAGTGAACTGCAATTGAACGTTTGGGTTGATAAGTCTAAGAATTTCATGTAGAGAGAAAAGTGAAAAATATGAAGAAAAGCGATTATGATTCAAATTATGAATTCGGTTACAGCTTAGTGTTTATATAGAAGCTAGAAATGACACCTCATCATAACTAATTTCTAACAAACGAAATGCAACTGAAATGAAACTCAAATGTAAATAATGACAAATGAAAAACTAGTAGCTTGCGCCTTAAGCTATCTCAAGCTTTAGTTGCAACTTTCAATTTATATTCGGTTTTGTTTCTATCTTCTAATACCCCTCGCAAGCTGGAGGTTGGTAGATGTCTACCATACATAGCTTGGTGATGCACTCATGGATCTATATTGGTCCTGCAGCTCTAGTAAAGACATCTGCTGATTGGTTCCTAGACGAAACAAGTAATAACCTTATCACACCGGAAAAACTTACGTACAATTCCTTACGTGCTTTTCGTATGGTTCTTAACTAAATTCACCATGATTTTCTTAAATTCATAATTTCAAAGTTTGTTATATACAAAAAAGATGTATTTTTAGTTAAAAAAACCGTACGAAAAGTACCTAGAGAATTGTACTTAAGTTTTGTCCTATCACACCAGCTTGAAGTTCTTCTCGCACCAAGTGACAATCTATATCAAGATGCTTTCTGAGTTCATGCTTTCTCGCACCAAGTGTCCTATCACAATATAAAACAGGTAAGCGTGAGGGAACACGGTTACCTTAAACATAATACTGATGAGTTCATCTTGGTTTTTTTTTTTTTGGGTTAATTATGTTTAAGGTCCTTATAAACAAGCGTGTTTTCAATATTAATCCCTACTTAAATTTTAATAAATTTTTGGTTCCCAACGTTTTTGCCGTTAGCGAAATTGGTCCTCGTTATGACTTTCTTGCTGACTAAGCAAACAGAATTGCCAACTAGACGAACACATGAGCTGCCACATAAACACATAAAATGATGTGGCATGCCATGTGGTAAGATGATATTTATTTCATTTTAATTATTAATTATAATAAATTAAAATAAAATCTTTTAAAAAAACAAACTAAAACAAGTAAATTACAATAAAACCCTCCCGCTCTATCTCTTTTCAATCCACAAATTTCAATCTAAGCAATACTCAACTTAAAAAAGATGCTGCATGAAAAAGGGGAAAACATGGCAATAATCTCATGGTTTTGTATCAACGGGTTGACAGTGGCAGATTGGCGCGACGGGATTGTGTGGCATCAAGACAGTCATCACCTTTTCTTCCTTCGATGACACCTCAAACACAAAACACAACCTCTCCCCAGTTACCTAAGTAATACTCTTCGTCCCTCACTTCATCAATTCTTCATCACACTCTCTTCACCACCTTGTTCTCGCCGGCGACACTCTTCTATACGATTGGAATGTTTTTCAGGTTTCTGGGTTGCATTTGAAGTGCTATTTGATTGTTGTTGTGCTATGAATGAAAAGAAAAGAGGTTGTTGTTGTTGTTGTTGGGTTTTCTAGAAGCAAATGTTTTCATGGATTTGGGTTGACGAAAGAAACAAGAGATGCAAAGTTGGGGATATGAAAAGAGAGCAATTGAAACATAGCCCTTGATGCCATGTGAGTCGATTGTTATTTAAGGGTTTAACAAAACCAACTGAAGCAACAACAACAAGGATGGGAGAACAATTTATTGGTTCTGATTTATGGGTTTAAATGTTAAATTCAGATCTGATTTTGAGTTTGAATTGAAGATGGAGATGAAATTGATGATTTTTTTTACTACATGATTTTGAGTTTTTTCTTGAATTGGTAAGATGGTGAGAGAAACAAACCCAAAAGTTTGTTGAATTGGAGATGGTGAGAGATAGATGGATCTAGTAATTTCTAAGGTTTTTGTTTTCTTTGAAGATGAACATGATCGAATGGAAAAGATAACTCATGTATTTTTATTGTTTTAATTTGATTTTGTTAATGATTGAAATGAATAAATATAAAAATTAAAATTTAATTATTATTTTTGCCACGCTGGCATGCCACATCAATTAATGAGTCCACGTGGCATCCCTTGTGGTGTCTATGTGGCTTCTTCCGTTTGTTCAGTCAGCATGAATTTGACAGCATGGATCAATTTTGCTAACGGCAAAAACATTGGGGACCAAAAATCATACTTATTTCTAATATGAATAACATTGTTAACAATTTGTGCCAACCCTAATTCTTATGGTTTTGGCTCCAACTGTTATAGCCGTTAGATTCATCTGTGTTGGCCCCACATATTCTTTGCCACAATTTACAATTCACAAGACAATGATACCGCTCCTAATATCTCTGCCGTCCTGACTGTAATCAAGGCAGAAATAAAACGGCTGTTACTGTAATTCACACGCCCTCAACTATTGGATTTTCAAAACGTTATTGAATGTATTCCAGTTTCCCATGGTTTGGTTTTCTCAAATGAAAAGGTTTATGTCCTCTCCCTTTTCTATCATCTTCTTCCTCTCATTTACCCCAAAATGTCACCACTGTCTTTCTCCTCTTATCACTCCCCTTCACCAGTGCTCTCCGTTACGGCGACACCCTTGTCGTCGTCGACTCTACCAGCACCTTCTGCGCCGGAAGCTTCATTGGTTCTCACCTCTGTAGAAAAACTCATGTCTGAAACCTCTTATCGTTTTCAATGTTTACAACTACATTATTCTATTGAGACTTACCTTTCATGTTCTTTTTGGGTTTCAAATGTTGTTTTAGAATTAGGCTTTAAAATTGTCTCCACTCCTTTTACATTCTTCAATGAATTCTTTTATTTTCTTTGTGATTTAGGCATTGAAGTAATATACAGATTGCAACAGAAACTGTCATAGAGTGATTGTCTGTTACAAGGATGTTCTTCTTTTGCTCCATTTTTAGCAGCATTAGAGGAAAAGAAACTGGCAGAGGAGGATACATAACATAGTAGTAAATTGCTTTCGCCATTAATTTCTCTAACACATGTAGCATGTAGCTGTATTGAAATTTGACAACTTTGAAACAGATCTTTCAACATATTTCAAGTTACATGTGATTATATTTCACACAAAATAGTATAGTTTAACAACTCGGAGATAGTCCTTAGAAAGCAGGAGAAATTTATTGTTATTAGACACTTTAATGGCAAAATAAAATAGTTCCTCTCAATAATTAATTTTAATCCCACAGTTGAGATGCTTTTCTTAATTTTTTTCTCTTTATCAACAAATTAAAGAATTGGAAGCTACTCATCAAGTTAGTTTTGTATTTTCCTCTCCTTATTCTTTCAATCTTTGTGTGGAATAGATTATGAAATTCAATTACTTACTCTTGCAGGATTCAATTGCAAGAACTACAGAGTGAAGCAAAACGGCCATTGTAAAGAATACTTCCCATATGCCATCAATTACTAAATGACGCGGTCTATACAAAGAAAAGGACAAATCACATACTTAAACACAAATTCTGGAGGTAAAGTAAAAATGAAGATTTTTGTGGGTAGTTATTATTGACTTTTTTATTATTCAGATTTTTGCGTTTGTGACATTGCTCGCTGAGGTGCCAGTTAGAAAGTAGCTAAGAGCACATGTACATACCAATGAAAATGCATTTTTCTGTCTCAATTTGACTTTAGGTTAAGTTTGATAGATTTCATGGGAATTGGCTATGTGAGCTTGATGACAGCAAGAGGGAATTTGATACAAACATTAACTTTTGTAATTACTAAAACATTAACCAACTATATTTTTAGATGATTGACATTCCCTTAAAAATAGTAGGCTTCATATTGTTCCGTATGGCATAAGTTGTTTGATTGTTGAAACTGTGGAACTGTTTTGGTTGGTTGTATGTTGAAGGCTAGAATTTCTTCTTTATTGATTGTAAGGGATGTTGATGGTCATTTAGTTAGTTGTACAACATAAGTGGAAAGGAATTTCGAGAACCTTGGATATTTGAGTTCTGTTGTAAAACTTAATGGAATAGAGGTTGAACTAACTCAAGCATTGAGCCAAATGAATTGTCCTTTGATAATATCTGAATATGATTTTTATTTTTTTTTGAACAAGCCAAGATAATATCTGTATATGTTGGTTAGCTTCAGACACAAAATGACCACTAAAGACTTTATATAATCTCTTCATGTGAATTTTCAATAGACTATGAAGTATATGTTTCTTTTTAAACATGTGAATTTGAGTAGTTAGGCAAGTTGTCAATCTACTAATAATTGTGTTGCTTAACAAATAGCCGCCTCTGCAATGTACTCAAGAAATATTGGAGGTGATTTGCCTTCTAGGGCTGGTGCAAAATTTAGGTCCATAAATTCTGCTTAATAAAGATTCTTAAAAAAAGATCTTATAAAGCACTTTGTTTCTTGCTTTATGTACAGGTATATTGGTTCAATGATAACGGTGGAAGCCTATATGGAATACAGAGTATTACGAATTGATTATAGTAGAGTTGGAGTCTAATGGGTAAAATTACTCATTATATGCTTATCTTTTTCCTGTAGTAACATGTTTGGTGAAGTCACCGGTAACGCCTCAGCCGTAGGTTACATCCTCGGATTATCTCACGACTACGTGAGATTGATACCGAGGTGTGCAAAATTTTATGTAAAGTTTCTAAATCTTTTCTCTTTAAACTTTATGTCAACTATTTCTAAATCTTTGCTCTTTAAACTTTCTGTTTTTCTACTACTTTGTTAGTTTTTTCATCTATTTCTTGCTTCATTTCCTCTATTTCATTCTTCTTATTGAGTATCAACCTATTTTTGTTAAATTATGCATTAGCCTTAGTTAGCATAACTCCAAAATATATGCTTATAGAATATTTGTTTCTTTATTTTCATATTCAGATGTTTGTGCTTAACTATTCAGAGCTGGTTCAAGGTAATTTTCGACATAGTTTAGAGCTGGTTTTCAGCATATGGACTAATGTAATGCAGCCGCGGTGTTTTGGTACTGCACCTGCTACGTAGCGGAGTTTTTTCCTCCCTACGTTCTGATTTGTCTCTGTGTTCCAGCTGCAACATATCGGTTTTATTTTCTTCTCTTTTCCTCTGTCTTCAAGTGTTTTGGCTAAAAAAAAAAGTAATGTCTTTATGTAGTCTCAAAACTATATGTAATCCTTACAAAAATCTGTTATGAACCTTAGTGGATTAGTTGTTGTGAGCAGCATTTCAAGGAAGCAAATTTAAGACATGGTACATGATCATTGAAGAACTGCTTGGGGCTGTCAATTGCATGCTAAATTTATAAGTATAAGTTTGGAACTATTTATTGATTGTAATTTTATTTGTGTAAGTCAACTGATAAAGGTTAATTAATAATCACTCACTTTCGTCTACAATATTTTTTTGAAAAGTCTTCAGTTTTTTTCTCTGTTAGAAAGATTATATGTTGTTGTCAATTTCATAGATTTATATAAGATTATATTCTATGGATTTTGAACAACTCAGTTGGACCAAGCATGGCTCATTCCATATCAATTTAAGACTACATGTATCTTTGATTTTTCTATACTTAATTAAATAAATGTGCCCCTGTTGGTAGTTATTTTAAATTGAATAGAAGAAAATTTTGTAGAAATGTGAAATTGAACAACAAAGAGACAATTTGTTAATCTATCAATTACGGTCTTTGTAAAATCGTGGATCTCATATTCTGCAGTATGCTACAAATGTATGTTGATTGCATCTGTATCAGTTTGTTTTGAGTTGTAAGTAAAAATTATCTGATGTTATTGTTGACATAAGTAAATATTGGGGTTTTGAGTCTATTTTGGCCATTTTGATCAATTTAATTTTAAGGTATCAACTACCGTTTGAATGTTCTTTGCTTGGTTGTCGTGATTTTTTCAAGGAGCATTACTTTGTGTGGCCGATTTAGATTGCTTTCATTTGAGTGCATACTATATATGTCTCGTGCTTTCATTTTAGACATATCATTACCATTATATGTATGTAATATATCTGAAATGAAATGTACTTACTATTCAATTGGGTGAAAGGTTTATACAATATTCTTTATGTTTTGAATTGCAACGAAAAATACAGATTGAGATACGCTCATTTTGAGAAAAACAGACAGGAAAAAAGTTATTTAATAAAACAGATTAATATAAAGACAAGAGTTTTTTACACAGTCTTCATAACATATCACAACCACTAATTGTAATCTATTTTCAAGTGATATTGTGAACTATATATGACCCGTGCGATAGCACGGGTGGAAGATCTAGTTTATTAAAATTTTAGTAAGGACTAATGTTGGAAACGCGCCTATTTGTAAGGACCTTAAACATAATTAACCCTTTTTCTTTTGGGTTACAATCTTGGTTTTTTTCTTGGTCTTCTTATTCTACACTTGTTGCTGTTTTAATTTTGGATGCAATTTTTTTTTTGGTTTTAATTTATTTTTCTGGTTTGAAGTTCATTGATGAATGTTTGAAAATGAGAGTTGAAGATTAGTAAGGTAGAAGATGAAGAAAGAATTAGTTGTTGTTGATGCACCGTAAGTTACAATAGACACGCATAATTCAATGGTCATCTTTTTAGAAAACATATCAAACGGTTTAAATTAAAAAATTTAATAAGAACTATGGTGGATCACTTTTAATGTTGGTCCACCATAGACATTTGTGGTTAAACTTAAGAACGAGAGATTTATTTGATAGACGGAGACAAATATGAGGGACCAAAACATGAATTTTATTAGTTATGGTACCAAAATGAAAATTTGAAATTAATCAAAAGACCAAATAACCTATTAAACCTTCTTTTTTCACCGTTACCAATTACATATTGTATTTTTTTATTCGTATGTCAGTCTCTTAACAATAAACCCATACAATGCATGGGTCAACAATCTAGCATGGAATAAATTTCAAAATGAATCCGTTGAAAAATTGCATGTGACGTCAACATGAGCACATGTCAATCCAAGAAACGGAGTTTGATGGTATGCTCTTATCTATTTGGATGTTATTGGGCATATCCACGTAAGAATGTGCATGCCTTATTTTTATAAGGTTTAATATGTCTTTATTTTATCTGTGTAATATAGATTATTTTCAGTTTTCTCACATGTAAAATTAGTTTTTGATTTACTCTTATAATAGATCAGACAAAAACCAATTTTATTTTATTTTTTAAAAAGTTTCGTTTTTGTTTGACCTATTAGAGGTAAAACAAAAAAAATATTTTACAAGGAGTAAATCAATTTTTTTTACAGAGTGTAAAATCAGAAATGACCTATATTACAGGATAAAGACCTAACACTTTTTATGATGAATGATGTTCCAACCACAAATCAATGGGACAAAAATTATTCGAAAAAAAATAAAATTATAAAATATGAATACTAATTTGATTTTTTTTAAATTAAATATAGTTTGATTCCAATAATAGTTTTATTAGTATACTACGGACTACGCTACTTTCTCTTTTCTCTATTGATAACCATTTTTGATGGCTTAATCCAAAATTACAGTTACTTAATTTCTATCTTTCTTTCTCTTTTTGGCCCATTTTTTAACTTAATAATTTGTTGACTTAACCTTCTTTTTCTCACGTAACTTATGCTAGAAAGTCTAGACTCTTTAATAATTTAATATCATTTTAGTTTCTTAAAAAAAAAAAAAAGTTTTATCACTTACACATAGTTTATATCATATCTTTTTTTTTTTTAAAGAATATATCGTATCTTTATATGAACTACATAGTATATAATAAAATTATTTAGTTACTCATGATTTTTAGAAAACATTCGAAACTATTTATTTAGCAGTGTTAATGACTATAGACAATTACTTTATTACTCATTTATTTTTTTGGCATTTTATTATTAATCTTACTTCTTTGTTTTTTCAAATAAGCAAAAAAGTTAGAGTAAAGTACATCTACCGTTTTATTTGTATAAAAATAACATAGAGCGTCTCAGTGAACATAACTTAATTGATAGTGACATTGTTACATGTAATTATTAGCGTTTAAACTCTAAAACTCTATTTAGTCATCTTTAAAGATGAATTTTTAGTTACATGATAAAAAAATCGAAAAGAGCATGTTTGAAATAATTTTTGTTTTCAGTTTTTGAAATATACAAGTCCTCTTTTCACAATAGTTATCATTTTACATATTTTAGTTTTAATCCCCAAAACTAAAAAATTCAAAACAGTTTCCAAAACTATAATTTTAAAAAAAAAATTAGTAAAAAAATTTTTAATTTTCAAATTTTTAAAAACTAAAAAAGAGTTTTTGAAAAGTGTTTCGAACAGGCTCTAAATAAACAAAGCTGATTGGATTTTGTCCCTTCATAAGCTTATAGTTAACCAGGAGATTCTCAATTTGAAAGGATCACACACACATGTGCACACTTTGTGTCATGCTCCTGTAACCGTGAGTATGGTTCATAGCCCAACAAATCATACAACGAAGCAGGCAACAAAATCAAGGGCCAATGTAACTAATTGATTCAAAAGAGTAAAATGGACAATCACATCAAAGTTTCCACATAAATTAACTAGTGAATATTCGTGATAAATTAGAATTTTGGTTGGACCTAACACAACACTACAAAATCAACTTGTAAAGTTAGAGATGTCTTCCACCTGTAGCCTCATTTTCAAGTCATATCTCATCCAATATAAAACTCTTAACGCACACCCTAAAACTCAGCACCAGACATCTGGAGTGTGACTCGAGTCGCCCGATAGAAGGTGACTCAATTAATGTTGAATAGTCTCGGATACCATCTTAGAATTTCAGTTCAGCCTAACTCAAATTCTATTATGGTATCACAGTCTATCCATTCAAGTCACCCATCAAACTATTTACAAACCAAGCTCAATAGTGTTAGGTGTGAGGGGTGTATTGGAAAAATCCAAGTTTTACATTGAAAAGAAATAAGACCTAAAAAGAGTTTATAAAAAGCAATACCTCTTACCTTACAAGCTGGTTTTGTAAAATTAAGTTAGACGCAACCCAAATTATAGGATCAATGTATCAAAGAAGGGGGTGGATCCTAAGAAACACTATGAACCATCAGGAGAAGAGGAGGAAGACACCAATGCTCTGATGATTGATATTCCAATTCCATTGAATCCTAAATCATGCTTCCATCACTGAAGGCTGGTTGGATTTGCCGCTTGTCATGCTCCTGTTACATTGGAAACAAAGTTACATCATTAAACAAAGATTTTTTCATTGTGGACAAAGACATATCAGGGCTAAAAATATATAAATCCAGATCATTCTTACCTCAAACAACTGTATCCTACTAATTTAGCCAAGATCTTCTACTGGAATATCATCTCTAACCATGTCTTGTGTTAAGCCATGTAATACCACCTGACCATTCTCATTAATCTTTATGAGAGATTTATTAAGCAACACTCTAATATCATCTTTCGGGCACACACCATATTTACAATGAAGCAGGTCTTCAACCACCGCCAATTCCTGATCTTTGAGGTGAAGTGCAATGTGAATCAACATATTCTGCTGAAAGTTATCCAAAGCATCAAAGCTTACTTGTAGTATCATTTTGATGTCTTCGTTTGGAATTTGTTTATACTGGTGCAATGCAGATTCACATTCTTCTATACTTTTCCCACTCAAGTAGGAACCTATCATTTCCAATATGAATGGATGCCCAGAAGCATAAGTTTCAAGACCCTCTAAAATGGTCACATGACAGGGACTAATGTTCATAGAATCAAAAGCTTTCAAATTAAGCAATTGAAAAGCCTCTGCCTTATTCATTCTTTCTACCTCATATATTCTTTTAATGCCATGAAATTCTAGAAAACATTTCTCCCTTGCAGTAATGATGACTTTGCTACCAGAACCAAAGAAAGTAGTCAGTTTAACAATGACTTTCAAGACTTCTGAATCATGAATGTTTTCGAGAATCAAGAAAACCTTTTTTTGGTTGAGCATGTGTTTTATTGTTGATGAGATCCCTTTATCCAAACTTTTAAACCTAGTACTGTTGTGGTGTCCAACTATTTCAGATAGAAGCATCTGTTGGAGACGTACTAATCCATGTTTCTTTAAATACTCTTCCACATTATCAAAAAAGTAACGACAATCAAATTCAATGGCACCATGGAAGAGATAAATTCCACGAGCTAGTGTGGTTTTCCCTATTCCAGGAACTCCACATATCCCTACCACGTAGACTCTATTATCGTCAGATCCGGAAGTCAAACAACGCATAACTTTCTCTACTCGATGATCTAGGCCGATTGAGCAAGCAACATGTTTAGAGACCTCTTGAATAATCTCATATATGTACTGGAATTCATATATACCCTTTGCCCTGCCCCCAATTAAAGAAAAGGCATAATATCAATGTCTTGTCCTATGAAATTTATAACAAGGTTTCCTCAGAGTATTTTTGCATCCGGTTATTGTTACAAATCAGAAGATGAAATAAGTATACGAGATATTCTCTACGAAGCCCATAAATTTTAAAATTGATGATGTACTTGCATTTGCATCTGTTACGTATCTTGCATCGATACTTGTCGATACGCTCAAATATGTACCGGGAGAGATTGTAGTGATTAAATTTTAATTTTTAAAAAAACAAATGTACGATACATTTCAAGACACACCCAAAATGCAAGAAAGATACATCTGTGGGAACTGATACGCACGGGATACATGAATTTTCTATTATTTTCTTTTCTATTTTTTCTTTAAAAGGAAAAAGAGGAAACATGACTTTTCTAATTTTTTTATTCTTTAAAAAATTAAGAAAAATGAGAAAAAAAGAACCTTATAACATACAATTAGGTAATGATGTTCCATTGGGATGATATTCTCTTTTTGAGATAGTAATTGATTAATTGTCACTTTTTTATTATTAATATTATTTATATTTTGTTTAGGAGAATATTAGTTACATTTATATATTGGTATTTGGATATTTAATTATAAAAGTTATTTTTATTAAATTATCCCGACCATATCGTATATTAAATTTTGAAATTTACTGTATCAATTTCACTGTTGTATCGTATCAATTATATAGGCTTTATAGAGGTTTTATATCATAAAAAAAATATTAAGAGAAGACGAAAATTGATCTTTTAACTTCAAAAGTTACTCTTTAACATCCAAAAATTACCTAAATATCCCTAGCATGCGACAAAGCACAAGCTGCCACTTGGATTGAAAGTTGTGATTTTTAGATGTTAAAAGAGTAATTTTTGATGTGAGATGAGCAACATTCAGATAAATTGGTTAGTTACCTTTCCATATGGCAGCCGCGAAAGTCAGCAATTGAAGTTAAGGCGCTGATCCATTTTTCAAATCTCTCATGCTCGACACCGTTCTTAAGAACCGTCAATGCTTGTCCATAACTGCCTGTTTGATTTTTCACATCAGAGATACTAACGTAATAAAAAACAGGAAAAACCCATCGACCATTCCCCTTTTGAAATTCTGCAAGAATCTTCACAAGTTCGTCTAAGCAAAAGGAAGAAGATGCATAATTTTCCGATAAAATGGGGATGAAAATCCTTGAATCTTCGATTCCCTTATGAATTCGTACTGTTATTTGGGTCCCTATTTCAATTTCACCATCGTCGAAGAAAGTGCGGAATCCTCGATCAGTTAGATATTTGTTGAGGAAGCCGCTAAATCCGCGACGCGTGTCTAAACCTCTGAAGCTGATGAAGGCTGAGTATCTAAAGGCTTTGGGCCCACAGTGGGTTTGCATAAATTGGAATTGGAGTGCCGGGAGCAGAGTAAATTGTGACGGTATGTTTGGAGAGAGAAATGGACCATCATAACAGAAGAAGTTGGATCTGCTCTGATGTGCGATATGTGGCAAACATTATTTTAAAGATTGAGATTATATGGTGACAAAGTTAGATCTGCTGCAATAGCCGTGAATAAAAGTTGTCTTTCATGGTTCAAATAAAAATTGTGAATCAATTATCAATTTGTAGTGACAATCAACGGAAAGGAAACACAGCCTGAAGCCTAGATCTGCCGTCAAGGCTTCGTGTGAATGCGCCAAGAGCGGGTGACGATAGCGTCAGAGAGAAGCAGGATTTATTTCATTTTTTATTTTTATGCAAAGAAGTAGCAAGGTTTAACGTTTAATGCTTATATTAGGAAGGATACGGATCCATCTCTCCAACGGCTAATCCAACGGTTGAGAAACTATCCAAAAAATAAATTAATTAATAAAGCACTCTAGAAGAGAGAGAAAAAAACGTGGGATTGTTCATAATCCTACTTCCCCTAAAACAATCCTAACTTTAACCAAGTTGTTTGGGCTCCACTGGCAAGAAGCTCCTTCTAAGGACGTACCCGGGGAATACCGGGTTCGATTCTCAGGGGAACAATGATTGGTCAGTGCGCATGCCTCTACGCATGAGTCAGATAAGTCGTCCACCTTTGGTGGGTCGGAAATCGGTGCGAAAGCCAAAAATAAAATAAAATCCTAACTTAACTTCTTTTCCAGCCAATTAAACAAGTCACACTAATTCGACATGCATCTATTCCAACTAGTTTGCAAATTATGTGACTCGTGGCTAAAGCGACAATCGTTTTTCACTTTACTTTTGTTGCTAAATGTAAACTCATTTTCGAATTACTATATATATTTATTATTTTTTCGAAACATACCCTAATTAATACCACTAACTTGTCTTGAAATATAAAAAGTCAAATTTAATACACATACAAACAAAAGACAATATGGTAATATTAACGCACAAAGCAGACACATTAATTACACCGACAACTTTTCTTAAAAAATGTGAAAAAAAAATACAAAGAGAGCTTACATACGGGGACGGAGAGAGTATCATAATAAGAAAATGGTTTAATTGCATTTTTTTCTCTCTCCCTATTTTAACGAGCAGCACTTCGGTGTCTTTGACTTTGACGTCTTTAGGTGCTTTTCTTCCTATATCTCTCTAAATCATTCATTCTCTCAGCTAAGTACTCCCTACGTCCCTCGATAGATGACCTAGTTGATTCCGACACACGCACCAATGCATATGTTTTATCTTTGATATCTTTAATTCTTTTTCAAAAAAATTATGAAAATTTAATAATTTAAAAATATTCATCAAGACGAATCCAACAATATCTTAAATAATATTATTTATCTTTGTGAATTAGTAGAAAAATATGGTCAAAGTATGTAAAGTTAATAATGTATATTTTAAGGAACGGAGGGAGTAATTTATTTTAATCATTCACCCAACATTCTCTCTCATCTAAACTGAACTAAAAGCACCAAAGTCAAAGACACCGGAGTGTCATCCCTATTTTAACAAAGGAAATTGTTAACTAGTCGCCCGGGACACTGGTTAAGGAAACCAAATATAGTATAAGTGTCTTAGAACTTGTGTAGTTAAAGGTTTTTTTTTTTGAAAGTTGTGTAGTCAAAGTTTTAAAAATGCAAATAATGATGTTTTCAATGCCATTATTATTATTTTTTTCCTTAGACCCTTTAACAAACCGTAATTTTGATCCTGCAATTTTATTCTTTCAATTATAAAGATTGTGACCGTAATTTTGATCCTGCAATTTTATTCTTTCAATTATAAAAGGTTAAAATATGATTTTGATCCCTGCAAATATGCCTCATTTTGGTTTTAGTCCCTATAATTTTTTTTTGTTGTTTTTGATCCCTGCAAATATGTCTCGTTTTGATTTTGGTCCCTAGCCCCACTTTTGTGATGATTTGCACATGTGACACATGATGAGTGAACCCATTTATTAGAAAAATAGTCCCTGCAAAATCTTTTGATTTGTAAAAACGTCCCTGCAAAATATTTTACTTCTAAAAATAGTCCCTGGAGGGACTATTTTCAAAAACAAAATATTTTGCAGGGACCAAAAACAACACAAAAATTTTACGGGGACTAAAACCAAAACGAGACATATTTGCAGGATTAAAATCATATTTTAACCATTATAAAAATTGTGACATTTGTTACCTTCCATCAATTTGACTCTCGATTGAAACCAAAAAAAAAAATTGACTCGCGATTTTAATGACAGCAATTAATTTGGGTAATTAACGGTACTTTTTTTTTTTTGACTGAAAGATAATTATCTCATTTCATTAATAAGGATATCTTGAATACAATCAGGTAATACAGTGAAATAGTGGATACTAGCATAAAATGTAGCCGCCCTAGCAAGTCTATGAGCAACCTCATTTGCTTGTCTCCTAATAAACTCTACCCTTGAGTTTGTGAAAAAAGATGAGAAAGTAGTCCTACATTCTCTGATGATAGCTCCTAAATCAGATACATCATTTCTAGTGCTGTGAAAACTATCTACTACCCTCTTAGAGTCAAGCTCGAAAGTAATATTATTTAAATTCTGCTCTTTTGCCCATCTGATAGCATATAAAAGACCAATAGCTTCTCCCTCAGGTACATCTAAGAGTGGCGTTGACCAACTGGTTCTGGCTTTCACCAGCCTCCCGCTATCATCCCTGATGCATATTCCTATGCCAACCCGGTTACTTTCTTTGAAGAAAGCAGCATCTACATTACATTTGAAATGACCTTCATCTGGCTTTCTCCAAACTGTGTCGTCAATACGCTGTTGCTGTACATCCGCTTGATTACGGCTATCTTGCGCGTTTTGCCAACCCGTTAGAAGATTAAGGCCTCTGTCACGAACTGCTGCAGTAGTCATGACTTCATTCCTCCAGATACAATCATTTCTCTGTTTCCAAATAGACCACATAACGCAAGCCCAAATGACTCGTTGACTCGAATCTAGCTCCTGCAGGATTTCAAACATGGTGACCCCGAAGCTGAGATTTAATTGAGCCTTTTGCTGAACTTTGCTCCACAACCCTAATTGCTGCCAACACTGCCTGCTCTTTGTGCAATAAAAAAAATAAATGCATACTATCTTCATCCTCATTCTCGCATAAAGCACAAGTTTTTGTGCAATTTACCCCTCTGTCTTGAAGTCGGACTCTTGTTGGAAGAGCATTTCTGCACGATCTCCATAGAAAAGTTTTCACCTTAGGAGGTACCTTAAGATTCCAAAGGAGTACCCAATTTCCATCACAACGGTGAGTACTCAAATCCACATGTTGACTGAGACTGATACGATATCCACTTTTAACAGAATAGATACCATTTGTCTCTGACTTCCACACTCTTCTATCGTGCTGATTAGGTTCAAAGATTGGAGTATTAAGGATGCGATTAGTATCTTCGTTGCTAACAAGGTTCCTCAATAAACCAACATTCCAAAACCGAGTTTGAGATATGAAAAGATCTGCAACAGTAAGCTCTTTGAATTCTTCTGGCAGACTTTCTGGCTTCTGTAGAACACCACCATCCACTAGCCACCGCTGGTCCCATACACAAATATCAGTTCCTGAACCAATGCTCCACTTGTATCCTTCGCTAACAACTCTTTTGGCCCCCCAAATGCTGCGCCAAACGTAGCTTGGATTGTGACCAATCTTTGAGTCCAAGAAATCACATTTGTTAAAGTATTTTGCTTTGAACAATCTGGTGACAATGTTGTGTGGTTCCGTCATGAATTTCCAAGCATACCCTCATTAAAAGCGCGAAGATTTTTAAAACCAAGACCCCCTTCCTTTTTCTGAATGCTGAGCCTTTCCCATGACATCCAGTTGATTCCTTTGGTGTTCCTTTTGTTGTGACCCCACCAGAATGAATTAAGCATTTTTTCTATATCAACAATAATGGATTTAGGGATAGCAAAGATACTTATGATGTAAGAAGGTATCGACTGCAAGACCGATTTGATTAGAGTTTCTCGTCCAGCTTGTGACAAGCATTTGCTGCTCCAAGAGTTAATCTTCTTCCACACTCTTTCCTTCACAAATTTGAAAGTCGACGTACGACTTCTGCCGACCATAGAAGGGACACCAAGGTATTTACCTGTTCCCATAACCTGTTGAACTCCTAAGATTTGAGAGATAGAAGCTTTGACTGCATCATCTACATTCCTGCTATAAAAAACTTCGGACTTCTGAAAATTTATAGACTGACCAGAAGCACTTTCATACATTTCTAATATATTTTTCATACCCTGAGCTTGACCACTTTTAGCTTTAAAGAAAAGAAAACAGTCATCCGCGAACAGAAGATGGGATATGATCGGTGCATTCTTACAAATCTTTGCTCCACTTATGGTACTGCTTCCTTCCGCTTGACGAATAAGTGATGAAAGCCCTTCAGCACAAATGATGAACAGGTACGGTGATAACGGATCTCCTTGCCTGAGGCCACGACCTGGAATAATTGGACCAATTTTCTCACCATTTAATATAACAGAGTAGTCAACCGACTCTACGCACATCATAATCCACTCTGACCATTTCGAACAGAAACCCATCTTCCCCATTATGCTCCTCAGATACTCCCAATCGATTCTACCATAAGCCTTGCTGATGTCTAATTTCAAAGCCACATCCCCTTCCTTATCTTTAGTCTTGCATTGCATATAGTGAACTATCTCAATAGCAGCTAAAGTATTATCCAAAATCGACCTTCCGGACACAAAAGCAGACTGATTCTCAGATATACATTTCGAGAGCACTACCTTTAACCTGTTAGCAAGAACCTTTGCCACTATCTTGTAAAGCACATTACACAAAGCAATCGGTCTCCAATCTTTCATCGATGACTGGGTATCTCCTTTTGGAATAAGAGTGATGTTGGTAGAGTTTAAACACGGAGGAAAAGAACCATTATCTAGCCAAAAACATGCAGCCTCAAAAATATCTGTACCACAACTACTCCAAAAACTTTTAAAGAAACCTGGATTGTAGCCATCTGGTCCTGGACACTTATCATTTCCCATAGAGAAAGCAGCCTCTCTAAACTCATCAACTGAAAACGGTCGAGTGAGAAGATCATTATCTTGGGTTGAAATAGACTGAGGAACTGCATTAATAACTCTGACCCGATCTCCATCCCGGCGTTGAAACAACTCAAGAAAATAATCCTTAGCTATACCTTTCATACCGTCTATAGAGGTGCACTTAACACCATTTGCATCCTCGAGATGGGTAATTTTATTAACTGTTCGCCGAGAGGTTGCTGAAGCGTGGAAAAATTTGGTATTAAGATCTCCTTCTCGGTACCAGTGTGTCTTCGCCCGTTGTTTCCAGAAGACATCATCTTTAACAAGCAAAGTGTCGAGTCTTCGTCTCAGAGCATTAAAATAATTGATGTTTGAGGAGCACACCTGAGTTCGAACTCTTTCAAGTTTCTTCCTGCACTTTTCAATTTCTTTCCTTATTGGTTGACAGTTATCCTTGCTCCACTGTTGAAGGTCGATAGTGCAATTCTCCAACTTATGCATGATCGGCGTATGTCCATACCCCTCCCATTTCTGAATCACATAAGGACCAAATTCAGGTTCAATTAACCAAGCATTTTCAAAACGGAACTGCATGTTTCGATTGGTACTAGATGCTTTAGGCATGGTTTCTAGCAGAAGCGGGTAGTGGTCCGAAGCTGTAGTAGTAAGACATTCTAACCTGCCTGTTGGGAAGAAATCAAACCACTTATCAGTAGCGAGAGCTCTATCCAATTTTTCCTCCACTGCCCTTACTGTGCCCAAACTTTTGAACCACGTGAACTCATAGCCTTCCATATGGATATCAATCAAACCTGCATCAGAAACAGCTTCACGAAAACCATTAATTAACCAAGTAGGTCTATCTGTTCTTCCTTTCTTTTCTGAAACATGGAGGATGTCGTTAAAATCTCCTATAACACACCACGGCAGCAATGATAAACTAGCTAAATTTCTTAGGAAATTCCAAGACGCTCGGCGCCTACCTCCCTCCGGAAAGCCGTAGAAACCAGTTAATCTCCACATTCCTTTCTGATTATCTTTAACTTCTAGGTCTACATGGTTTTGTGAGTAATTTGTGATGTTACAACTAATGGAGTTCCTCCAAAGAATAGCTATACCCCCTCCTCTACCTTCTCGATCAACACAAAAGCAATAATCAAGATTCAAGATATATCTTAACTCCTCAATTTTATTAGAAAGACAGAGAGTCTCAAACAGTATTATTACATCCGGCTTGTACGTCCGGTTCAGGTATTTGAGATTCGGAATTGTACTCGGGCTACCTACACCCCGACAATTCCATGAGATGCAACTCATTTTTTCTGGCAGGCCTGACTATCAGGACCCGCCATTACATTAGCATCAAAAAGAGGATTAACATGAACAGTGTTTGATGCGCCACTATTATGGGTAGATTCTGTTGCATTCTCCATTTGATTCTCGTTGTTATGCTTCGCTTCCTCCAAAAATTCAGTTCTTGATCTCTTTTTAGGACCCTCCTTTAGTTCTGGTAGGACACACGAGCACTCGCCATGAAAGAGTCTGGTTGTATTGGATTGCGTGCCAGAGTGAGAGACTTTTGTTGACTTGCTTTGTTAGCTGCCGTTTTATCTTTCCTCAAACCTTTGGTACGGCCTGCATTGCTAGTTTTTTCATTCACTAAAGGACCAGCTGCAGACATAAACTCTATAGGCATTAAAATAGGAGACATAGCTAAAGATTGAGTAGTAATTGCCTTGTTTATCAAAAGTTGGCCATGTGGGCCCAACCCACCAACTCCTAGATTGTTATTTCTCACTTGAAAAGTTGATGGCTCTACAAAAGTCATACCACCACGTGCTTGAGAATTTGAGACTGGCCCCACCATGCTGTCAGAATCTTCATTCAAGTTTTTCTCAAAATAAGCTTGTAAGTTTGAGTGTTGTGGACTCACATTTTTGTAGCTTCCCCCTATTCTTTCCTTTCTTAATAATTGCATAGATTTTTCTCCATGCTCACATAACATGCGGTCCCCCTCAGTCATACCTTCAGCTAGGAATTTATTTATTTGGTCAGACTTAGTTAGTTCTGGTACAAAGGGACCTTTACTAGTTTCACATCCCTCCATATTAATATCTTTGCCATTTAAATCCTTTGGGTCCACAACAGTCCACCATTGCACCATTCCCTCACCATTTGACCTTTGACACTCAGAGTATTTATAAATAATTAAACTCCTAGACAAGAGTTCAATTTCAACTTTAATTCTGCCATAAAACCGATGATTTGAAATACTTGAATTATTACCTGCATTAAATTGGCTTGTCTGACCCTCATTAATGCTTGTCCCTTCCACCGGTCGACCACCGGAATTGGAGCTCCGACCGTCTATTATCCACTTGCTTGATGCTGAACCACCCCCAAAGGAATTGTTCTCGGCCCGCAAGTGAGGTCCCCATCTTTTATGACCAGCAACAAAATTTGTTTCAAATTTCTTCTGACAAAAATTATCGGTATGCCCAATGGATCCGCAAATGAAGCAGAATTTTCCCAGCTTCTCGTAATTAAACAGCAGTCTGATATTTCCACCAGCACTTCTTTCAATGACTAGATCTTGTTGAAGGGGTTCCTCCAACGCAATCTCCACCCGTAACCTCATGTATTTCCGCCATGGTCCATAGTTGTTATCCTCGTCATATTTAACTAGTTTGCCAATATGACTTCCGGCTAGCTCCCCAATAGTTTTGTCCATAAAACCGAAAGGCAGTTGATGGACCTGTACCCAAATTTCAGTAGAGTTCATGGGTAACGTCAATGGATCTTCTCCCATGGCTACCTTCTTCACAATGATCATACGGTTATCTAATAACCACGGGCTTCCTTCCAGCACAACGTTAAGATCTGCCTTAGAGAACATTTGTACCATGAATTTGTTATCATCCATTGGCAACAGCTTCATCTTCATCACCGGACACCACATGTTACCCAGTCTGCCTTCGATGGTGGATAAGTGGACAGGTTTGTTCACCACTACTCTTCCAATAAGGCAGAGGTCGAGCAGTTCAATGGAAGACAAAGCAGGTTGATTCACACCTCCGTCTCCGTTCAAGTTCAAATTTTCCATGGTTGTGATAAGAAGCAGAACAGAAAGGACGTAGTTTAGGTGGTATATGCAGTTAATAATCATGAAATGCATAGCTTCCCTATTGTAATGTCCTTTATATATATTGATTGAACTTAGTGAGGATTTGATATGTAACCACTTTTTGATTCTATCCTTAAACACGTAGATCTCACAAAGAAACATGATGCCAAAAATTTCCAAAGAAAACTAGGATACCATTGATAATTCATTACCACACATGACAGACTTCAGACGTTGACAAAAGGAAATCTGAGAGAAAAAATCTTTGAAGATACTCACAATAAAAACAATCAGGTTTGGACAAAAGAATCAGATACGCTAAAACAGAATAGGAAACAAATCGAAAACAACAATCAGAACCATCAAGGACTCGGGACAGACTCAACAAACAAATCACAAAACATCAGTGATTGGTTTTAAAATCACAAAATTCAAAACAAAAACTCGATCCGATTGAGGACAAACGATCGAAAACACAAGCTCCCACAAAAGGCCAGAAAAGAGGATAGGGACCTTAGGAGAGAAAAAAAAACCCTGTGGATTCATAATTACGGTTTTTGTTAATTGGTAAAACCGGAAATGAAAATTTATTTGTTGGTTCAATTAAAAATTCATCAAAACGGCATTTTTCATGATGTATTTCATGATTAGACAGCTTTATTAGTGTTACTTTTCCCTCTGTCTCACGGTATCAATATCAGTGTTTTAAGGTTTGTACACGATTATCAAGAAAATGAATCATTGTGTTGATTTTAATGGTAAAATTAATTGCATTTGCTAAAACACCTTTATTAATTGTAGTTAGTGGAGTAGTTAGGCTGAATGAAATTCAATAAAGAATGGTATAATAGTGGAAAAAAAAATAATAAATATTGCATTAATATTGTAAAGTGACAATTATTTTAAAAAAAAATAAAATACTAAAGAGACAATAATTATGAGACGGATTGAGTAATTATATTTCGTCTCAAAAGAAAAAGTTGTACATTAAAGAACAATGTAAATCATGTGAGTGTGAAGTTTCATTTTGTTTTTGCCATATTTACTATCAAATCCAAAACCATATTCTCATTAGAATAAAGATATGTTTGATTGGCTTGTTATTCCAACCACCTCAAGTTGATTTATCACACCAAATGTATATTTTTAGGAGAAGGTTAACCATTGCCTTTAAAGTATTAAATAAGGGGATAAAAATAGAAATATAGTATTAAAAAATAGTGAAAAGAGATAAATTTAACATTTTAAAAGTTAAAATGTTGTTAAAACTAATGCAAACATGCTACTTTTGGTTTCCTTAACGGCAATGATATGGTTAGCAAGATCCATATTTTTATAGAAAATGTTAAACGAGTGTCATAGAACACTCTTTAAAGACTTTAAATAATAAATTTTTATGAAAAAGTGTCCATTTGATGCATCGTAAATTGAAGTGTTAAACTTTTTCAAAGAATAATTTTTTAATAGGGAAACCTTAAAAAGTGTCCTTAGGACACTCGTCAGCAAGACCCTCTTTTTATTTCAACATTGATATTCAATCAATTATAAACATTTGAAATGATTGTTGTTTTTATACAAAATTCTCCTTAAAAATTCCTTCTTTTTCTTTTGGTTGTTGGTGTCGACGTTGATTTAAATCCAAATATAATCAATGATTTGATTCCGAATAATCGATAAACCTGAAGTTTGAAGAGAAATTTGAAGTCGCAGGTTCAATTTCAATTATCATACACTCATACTTCTAACACCTAAAAAAACACTCATACTTCTTTTGAATGCACTCCAGACTCCAGAGAGTAGGGGTGGACAACGGTCGGATTTGGACGGTTTCGGGCTGAAAATCGTCCATCCGAAGCAAACCACGGTTGAAAAAACATAGCCCACTTCTGTCCATTGGTGTCTGCGGTTATTTAGGGTGACGGTTTGAACGGTTGTCGGATTTTGTGGGTGGGTTCAAACGGTTCTTAATCAATAAAAAAACCTATAACATGAAAGGGTAGAAAATCCAGAAACTAAGAAACATAATCAAGAGTAGCAACACAAAAAAACCAAGAAATATGACAACAACACTCTTCAAATTCATTTGCTTCTTTTGTGTATGTTCCCATTTATTAAAAGATGCATATATGATGTAGAGGAGACCAGATCTGAGGCATAAAAGAATATAAATTATGCAGAGGAGATAAATCTAAATAGATCTTGCTTGGTTGAAAACATTTGTTGTTGTATTAGATCACTAATGAAGATGAGAGGTTGAGATAGACAAGATGAAGAAGATGAAAAGTAGCATCGATTGAGAGAGAGACATTAGATTGTTTGAGTTTTCAGAGAGATAAAAAATTGAGTGAGAATACATGAAAGTTCAAGCAGTAGACTTCAGCTTTTTGAAACTAGGAAAGAGAAACGTGATTAGATTTTAGAGGCTAAAATTAATTTAATTAGTATTAAAATACACATAAAGAAAGTGATCACGTGGGTTTGTCTCAAGAAGAAAGAGAAAAGGCTGATTGACCATGGAAAAAGCAGTTTAATATTACTAGTATCTCTCGGTCGGATTCGAGTACCGTTGGATTGAAAATCCAAGTCCGTAACCGTCCGCTATCATCCGTTGTAAACTGACAGAAACAGCCCGACGACCCGTTCATCCGAAAATGACCCGTCCGAATCACTGTTTTATCTACCGGTTCATGCGGATTCGGGTGGGTATCGGTTTTTTGTCCAGCCCTACCAGAGAGGATTTGATGTGCTTTGATTTAGAAAAAATAACATAAATAATGATTGCGAATGACTATAACTGTATTTGATTTGTTCTTGTAATAAAAAAAACTATTTTATTTGTTGGACTCTTTGTTTCCTATTTGGGTTTGCGTGCTAAACTTTGCGAACATTCCTTTTTAGGCCCCCCCCCTATATCTTCTTAGGCCCCCTGAAATTACTAAATTAGCCTTTCTTATATGTACGGTATATAAATACCGAACTAAATTAGCCTTTGTTACACAGCAATGCATATGGCACATTATATATACTTGCATATACCATACCTTCTATAATAACCAGTATCAGATTTAGTACCCTTTCCTCAATTATATCTTCCTAACTATGGCCCAACCTCTGTTATTCACAGTGAAGAGGTGTGCCCCTGAATATGTAAGACCATCAAAACCTGCACCTCATGAAATAAAATTACTTTCAGACATAGATGACCAAGAAGGGTTACGTTTTCAAATTCCAGCGATCCAATTTTATAAATATGATCCAAATATGGCAGGGAAAGACCCTGTTGATATTATTAGAAAAGCATTAGCAAAAACACTTGTGTTTTATTATCCATTTGCAGGTAGATTAAGGGAAGGTCCTGGTAGGAAGCTTATGGTAGATTGTAATGATGAAGGTATTTTGTTTATTGAAGCTGATGCTGATGTTAGTTTGAAAGAATTTGGTGATGCTCTTCAACCTCCTTTTCCTTGTTTGGATGAGCTTCTTTTATTGTAGGCAAACTGGGTTGATAACAATTTGGATTGACAGGAGTAAGTTGAAAGTGCATTTAAATAGAACATGCCAACAAGCTTTTCTTAACCGTCACAAAATAATGGAAAGAGGTGTTTGATAAATTACAAAGTGGGTCTGAATTAAAACAGTGTACTTAAGTCAACCTAAATGTGCTTCCGGTTGATACATTCCGGACGTACAAAATCTTGAAAATTAAAATAAACTACCGGATGTATTATTAAGGGCATTTTTGTATCTTTAGGGGGCCTAAAGAGATATTGAGGGGGCCTAAAAAGCAATCCTCAAACTTTGCGGGATATGTTTGGCCTGGATTTTTACTATTTTTAACATTTTGTATTTGCACTTATTGAAATTGTCCTTTTGCTTTTAAATATCCTCTTATTTTTTCATGTAATTTTTTTTTTCTATCAGACATGATTGTTTTAGTGTTTCTATCCATCTATAAATTTTACAACTGTGTTTTATTAATTTATTTTGTAGATACAATTTTATTGACTTATTTTATCTCAATACATTACATACATTCCCAAACTACCAGTAACTCAACTAGATTCTTCTAAAAATCCTAAACTAAATCCTAAAATAAAATAACAAAAGACTCTTTAAAACACTAAAATACATATTATGACGAGGAGTTATAAAAAATCCTCAAGGACTAGTAACATTTCAGTCCAGTTTCCTCTTGTGTGTGTGATTATTCTCGTACCTATCACAAACCTAACCAAATACGTGATTAATGGTGAAGATAGGAGTGGAAGAAATAAATTTATATCAATATATCTTACTTCAGTAGCATCTTTCAAATACTACCTTCATGTTATCTCCTACTCCAGCAAGCCTGCAAGTAATATAAATATTCAGAGCTTTCGGTAGAGAAATAATTATAAATGGAGAGAAATTTAATACATCATGTAATTTATCACTGAGTATGTTGTGGAAAGTGGAAGAAAAAAAAAAGATGTGCAGGCTTTATAAAATTTTATTGGCCTATTAGCCTTTTAATACATCATGACAAGCTCAGCCTAACTGGTTCAATATAATCAAACCTGTAAAAAAATTCCCAATGACAAATGTTTGATTGTATAGTTCCTCTTGGTTTAAAAGGGAAACAAAGTATATTGTTACAAGTAACAATGGTAGACTAACTAAGAAGGAAACAATTCTAGAATGGTAGACTAGATGAGCTCAATAGAACATAAAGCACAGTAACAAATCAAAATAAGAACAGAAAAATGCATGAGATCCAAAGAAAACACTTGAAAGGTAGATTCAGAAGCTGAGCATTAGAACCTAAAAGATTTTATAGATATGAAGCATCAAATTTTCAATTTCAGTATTTCAAACACTTGCCCCTGAACTTGATTGTCACGGTCTAATTAAAGAGAAAACTTTACTCATTTTCCTGTGTCCCTTGACAAATTGCATTTAATTAGTACCTGAGAGAAAGCAATAGAAATTAATAATTTGGAAATTCCAATTTTAGAGGAATACAGAACCTGAAATAAATTCATGATAGTAATGTTAGACCTTATGGACTATCAAAAAGACTACCAAATTTTTATCTTTGTTGTTTAAACTAGTACAGTTGACAAGTGGGCTTACAATTATAACAATAATAGCTGAATCCTTTTGTCACAGTACCAAAAGCCAACTAATTTAATCACAAGAAGGCTTCTAGCAACTTACATGATATTGACAGGAAAACTCGGGATGTTCAATAATTTATGAAGTATGAAGGAAACAGATTTGTTATCATGAATTTGAAATCATAAAATGGAAGACATATTTTCCAAATAATGAATCAAACCATATCATGATTCATGAAACAAAATATTTGAGAACAGTATTCAAAATAGCATAGGTGAAATAGATTTTAACATTACAAAACATTAAAAACATCTACTGCATATAAGCATTTTTAAGTCAACGAAAAAAACAAACAAATTATATAGCAAACAAACTGAAATATAAACTTCATATAAAGTATAAACCAAGATAAATAGAGAACATAAAATAAACAAAATAATTTACTACCAAGTGACCAACAGGAACAGCAGAATATTAACTTTAACCAGCACAACAATGGGAAAAAATGAACACCTGAATCTGGTTAACTAGTGACAGAATTTTGCCGTTGTTTCTCCCAGTTGTGTTAGATTACACCTGATATCACCAAAAAAATAAAGTTTACAACTAAACAAGCAACAGCATCAAAAATCACTGTCATTTTTTATTCACAGAAAAGATAAACAACCAATCATATCAAAGCTTGTAAGTATCAAAACCACTATGATAATTGTAGCAGAGTTTCATAAACATTGCTAGGGCTATGGGCCCCCTGATTTACTTTTCAAAAATTCAATATCAGATGCCATTGTAATGTATGTTTACCTCAGAAATATGAAGAATGGATCTTTGAGAAGAGGAGGAAGAACACGGTTGATATTCCACCTCCATCGGATCCCTCATCATGCTTCCATCATTAGAGGAGGGTAGGATTTCTTGCTTGTGGTATTCCTATATCATTGTTTGTAAGTTAAATGAATAAACAAGGTTACTAGATTGTCAAAGCCACAAAGGAGATATATCAAATTGAAAGATGAAAAATGAAGCCATCCATATCAATCTTACCACAGTTTCTTCCAAAGTATCCTTAGACGACCTACTGCGTTTGCAGGGATATTCCATGTTTTCTTCTAGAATGTCCTTCTGCAACCTACTATGTTTGCAGGGATATTCGATGGGGGAATTTTCTCTAACCATGTCAAGTGTCAAACCATGTAATTTCACTTGACCGAGCTCATTACTCTTTATAAAAGCTTTATCAAATAAGACTCTGATATCTTGTTTTGGGCAGGCGCCATACATTTTATAAAGTGTGTCTTCAACCAATGACAATTCCTGTTCTTTGGGCTGATTTGCAATGTTAATCAACATCCTCTGGCAATGTTTCCCCAAGGCATCAAAGTTAACTTGAAGTATCTTTTGGATTTCGTGATTTGGAATCATTTCGTATTGGTCTAGTACAAATTCACACTCTTCTACATCTTTTCCACCCAAGTTGGAACCTATAACCTCCAAAAGGAATGGATGGCCAGAAGCATAAGTTTCTGCTCGTTCTAAAATGCTCAAATAATTGGATTTAAAATTCATAGATTTGAAAGCCTTCAAACTAAGCAACTGAAAAGCCTCTTTCTTATCCAACTTTTCTACCTCGTATATTATTTCAATCCCATGATGTTCTAGCAGATGTTTTTCCTGAGTAGTAATGATGACCTTGCTACCAGAACCAAAGAAAGTAGTAAGTTCAACAATGGCTCGCAAGACCTCCGAATCATGAACATCTTCAATAATCAAGAAAACCTTCATTTGGTAGAGAATGTGTTTTATTGTTGATGGGATCCCTATATCCAAACTTTCAAACATAGTACCAGCGTGGTGTCCAACTATTTCAGAGAGAAGCATCTGTTGGAGATGAACTAATCCATGTTTCATTAAATGCTCTCCCACATTATCAAAAAAGAAACAACAATCAAAGTCAATGCCGCCACAAAAGTGATAAACTCCACGAGCTAGTGTTGTTTTCCCAAATCCAGGATTTCCACATATCCCAACCATGCAGACTCCATCATCATTGGATCTGTAATTCAAACAACGCATAACTTTCTCTACTCGATGATCAAGGCCAATTGAGCAAGCCAGGTGTTTAGAGACCTCTTGAAGAATCTCCTCAATGTACTGGTGTTCATATATACCCCTGGCTCTGCCCAAATCAAAAGAAGTATATGTGAGGACACACTAAATGTGTCACATTAATATCCAACACTTTAAACAAACAAGTGTTTCTTTCCTATTTAAACTAAGCTTAATTTGGCAATATACTAACTATACATTAGAAAATGAAAAACAAAAAACAAAAATGTAAGAAGTTTCATGGTGATGAAGTGTAAGAAGTTTAATTTAACACAAATTTGACATCAATTTGGATTGTAACTAACAGTTAATACTTACTACAATTCAAATATGTAGTTATTGAATATACATACAATTAGCACCTCATTAACCATCCAAGGAGAAAAATTATTCACTAAATTGGCTAAATTGTTTTTGATTAAGATGAGGTACTTACGGATCGAGATGCCAGCCCCGAAAATCAGCAACTTGACGAAGAACCGTGTTCCGTTTTTCCACCTCAAAATCAGATACGAGAAGATTGTTATAAAAAGAAGACAAGGCTTCTCCAAAACTACCACTCTGATGACGAACATCGGAGGGATTGACATGATAGTAAACCGGCAAAATCCGTTGTTGTCGACCGTTCCCCTTTGCAAACAAATCCATGATGTTGACAAGTTCATCTAACCGAGACGCGTAATCACGAGAAATGATGAAAATGAAAATCCTGCAGTGTTGAATTGAATCCCGATGATTAATAGCTGTGTAAAAGCCACGATTATTGAGAGAATGAGAGAGGAAGCCGGTGAAACTGAAGCGTGTGTCATCACCGCAGCTGATGAAAACGCCATATGTTGAGGGTTTTGGACCACGCAAGTTACTGAAGGTGTTCATAACAACGATTGATGGTTAACTGGAGAAGGCTGGATCGGGCGGGAGAGTGAGTGACAGATGACAGAGAGAAACAAACACCTGCTTTTTTTTTTTTTTTTTTTGAAAGAAGAAACACCTGCTATTGATTAATATCAACAACGCTATAAAATGCAAATGTACGTGAAATGAAATGAATACAAGACAGTCGAAATTTAGATTAACAATCGTATCATTTTGATTTATTTCATTTCAGAAATAAAATATTTGTCTCATTTTGATCTGGACAAAAATCCGAACCTTAAATTTAAACCATTAGATCCTGATCAAACAATTACCGACGACCGGCTACATGAATGCCTTAAAATATTAAATGCACGGAAACATGATCCAAACAGCCAACAACGACACCACCAGATTAGGAGTGTCTCGTCTCTGTCTCTATGTAAGGTTTTTTTAATATTATAAAACCATCCAAGGGTGAAGAATAGATGAAAAACAAATCCAAGGGTTGGTGAAGAATGGACACATGTTCATACGAAACTTACAAACTTTTCTGGAATCCGCCAAAACGCCACTAAAATATTTCACCTCATTATTATTTCGGTCATGCTTTTGTTAGCATTTCGCTTGTTTTTTTTTTTTTTTTGGTACAGCATTTCGCTTGTTATTTACACTCCATAACCATTTTTAGTTTTTGAAACGAACTATGGCAACCAAATTGAAAATTTACCTCAAAGAAAAATGTTAACAACTTTCATTTTAACACACTTTCTATAAAAATCATTATCATATTTGGTGGAATGAAAATGTTTTGGCATGTCCTAAAACTACAAGATAATAATATAAAAATAGAATTAAAAAATGAGAAATGATATGTACAACTTTTATAACAATTTTTTTTTCCATACTTATATTATGTTTTTTTTTCTCTTTTTATTGTTTTGGTTTCCGTGTTAATATCTATTTTTATTTTTTTTATAAATTTATAATTGACTCAAAAGTTGTCCCACAAATGGTTGTTCAAATAACACACCTCTTCAAAATTTTAAGCTTCAAGATTTGTGGCTTAAAATCATTAAGACTTTTGATTTAAAAAGTTTTGGTCTTGAAATCGTCTTTTATTTAGGTTTTGAACTTTTTTTTAATCTTGAGCTCAAGAGTTCTTGGTTTTGATTTGATCAAAACCTTAGACTCTGAGTTCTTAGATTCTGACTTGTTCAGTTTTCAGAAAAGAGTGGGAGTACAGAAACCTTCTTTATGCATTCCAAATAAGGAGGTTTCTTTGTTTTCATAAGAGTATGAGTCTTTTTGACAGATTCTGCTGTGAACCCAATTTCTTCTACCTTGTGCATACTCACTTGACAAATCATGTGAGCTATTTTGCTTCTGTCAACCACCACCCATGATAGACTCTTCAAGAGCATTATCACATTTTGTCAAGGGTCTGTCAACTTCTTGATGTTTGAAAATTGATCTTTCTCCAAAATTTTATTTCTCATCATGAGAATTTCATTTTGGATCGACAAACTCTTGTTTTGGTGTTTCAAGAACTTAGATTCTTCTGTCAACAAATCAAACTGTTCAAACAGCGTCTTACAAGATTATGAGTTTGTTCAAACAACGTCTTACAAGATTATGAGTTTGTTCAGGAGATACCTCATCATTATCATCAAATTTTAAACTAGATTATGCATCAGAAGTTGTTATGGCCATCATACCCAGATTTGTTTCTTCTTCATCAAAGTCTGATTCTTTATCCATCTTATCCCATGTTGCCATGAAACTTTTCCTTAACTTGCTTCCGTAGCTCTCCTTCATGGAGCTTTCTTTCTTTGACTTTCCCTTATGTAACTCTGAACAATCGGCCATAAAGTGACCAAATTTCTTGCAGTTGAAGCAACCTCCTTGTTGATCTTCTTTCTTGTTTATGAAACTTGATCCGCTAGACTCATTGCGTCTACCTAGAAACCTTCTTTTCTTGTATTGGAACCTCTTGGTTAAGTAAGACATCTCCTCAATATTTGAGTCATCGTCATATTCTCCAGCATATAATGCAGATTCAACATGGACGAAAGCTCCATTAATGTTTGGTTTGACTTCAACCTTAGGCAGTGTGACCTCTCTGGAATTATTGGCAAAAATAGATTTGTCTCAACCGGATCATCATCTGTGTTTTCAACCATAACTATAAATAAACAACACATAACTATAAATAATCAACTTACTATTGCAATAACATCAAATTCAAAATTAATTCAACCTCAAAAAAATATATAGGCAGAGAGTCACATTTTTTAAGGATCGCAACGGCAGTTACCTGCTGCTATCCCAACTGTAGTATACTGCCGCTGCCACTTGCCATCGGTAGTTAATTACTGCTACATTGCATGTCAATAAATACGAAAAACTGACAGTATAATCAAAAATGTAAATTAATTAAAACGTGCATTACATATTTTTTGACATTAAATGTGTGTTGAAACCTTCTAAGATTGCTGCTTCAAGGATTGTGGAAAAAAAAATTGATTTGACGGTTTTGATGGAAGAGGGAAAAAAGATGATGATTGAATAGTAAATTAATTAAAACGTGCATTATCTGATGCATCTAACTTGCTAAAATGATGATGTAGCATGCTGATTTGGATCTTACTGTGTATAATTGTTGATGTGGCATGCTTACTTGGCTATCAATTCTCAATTTGAGTAAATAGTCAATTACCCCCCTGAAATTGTAACTTTCGTCAAAAACCCCCCTGAATTTTGTAAAATGTCAAAAACCCCCCTGAAATTGTCAAGCGTCTGTCAATTACCCCCTCCGTTAATTTCCTCCATCCAACATGCTGATGTGGCCGTTAACTGCCACGTGGCGCTGACACATGGTCAAAAAAGTCATGCCACGTCATAGGGGGGTAATTGACTATATTTATTTTTTTATTTTAAAAATCTGATTTTTTTTTTTATTTTAAAAATCTGATTTTTTTTTTCTTTTCATAATTAACATTTGTGCCACCCATTGAACATGCAAATACCCCCCTGAAATTAAACATTTATGTGCAAATACCACCCTCAAATTTAAAATTTATGTAGCAAATATCCCCTCAAATTTATAACTTATATGCAAACATCCTCTCCAAATGTAAAACTTATATGCAAATTACACCTTGAATCATAAAACTTTAATGGTTAAGTAAAACTTATTCTTAATCTATAATTTATTATATCTCTAATAACAATAAAGAAGAAAAAAAATCACATCTTTAAAATAAAACAAAGGGGGAGAGGTTATTGGTGCATCCTTGTTAATTTTTTTTCTTCTGTAGGATCTGCAATTATTTGCTCTCAAAACACAACATTTTGATGCATATGCATCTCTGTTTCCATGTTATTTTAAAGATGTGATTTTTTTTCTTTTTTATTGTTATTAGAGATATAGTAAATTATAGATTAAGAATAAGTTTTACTTAACCATTAAAGTTTTATGATTCAAGGTGTAATTTGCATATAAGTTTTACATTTGGAGAGGATGTTGACATATAAGTTATAAATTTGAGGGGATATTTGCTACATAAATTTTAAATTTGAGGGTGATATTTGCACATAAATGTTTAATTTCAGGGGGGTATTTGCATGTTCAATGGGTGGCACAAATGTTAATTATGAAAAGAAAAAAAAAATCAGATTTTTAAAATAAAAAAAAAAAAAATCAGATTTTTAAAATAAAAAAATAAATATAGTCAATTACCCCTCTATGACGTGGCATGACTTTTTTGACCATGTGTCAGCGCCACGTGGCAGTTAACGGCCACATCAGCATGTTGGATGGAGGAAATTAACGGAGGGGGTAATTGACAGACGCTTGACAATTTCAGAGGGAGTTTTTGACATTTTGCAAAATTCAGGGGGATTTTTGAAGAAAGTTACAATTTCAGGGGGGTAATTGACTATTTACTCTTCTCAATTTTGTAAACCACCTCAAACGACATCGTTTAATAATTTTGAGAAGGAAAAAGTGAAACAATCAAATTGGGTCACCGTTCAGCACACGCAGTGCTCCTCTCCGCGGTCAGCATCCGCCAGTACTCTCTCTTCGCCGTCAGCATCCGCCGGCAGCCTTCGTCATAACTCTAAAGGTTTTAACCACCGGTATGATTCTAAATATATTTTCCTGCAATGATAGAGATTGAATTCCAGAGTGACCCTTTTATTTTTTATCAATTTCTCTTAGCTATTAACAGTTTTCACTTATTAGTTCTTTATTTGATTTTCAAATATAATGGTAGGTTTATATGGTTTGTATAACCTTGCAGTTTGATTTTTCTGTAGTTTAAAGGAAAAATAGTTTTGGGTTTTGAACTGGTTATTACTGATATCCTTATTTGATCATTGATTTGTAACCATTATTGAATGAAACATGTTTATGGGTGGGTGTCAAGTCGGTGGTAAGAGTTTGATTTTGTAACGATCCTAGTTCAAATTCCACTCGGGACAACATTTGTGAAATGGTTATTAGTTTTACAGTTATCAATAATAGTTTCAGTAGTCTCTTATAAGAATGTTTCTGAGAAGAAAACTGAAATTCGATTTTAATTCACCAAGTTATGATAATGGAAAGAAGTGTCTTTTAGCTGAAAAGCTAAAATCCGCGTCTCTTTCAATCCTAATGGTGTTTGAGGATCCCACCCTCTTGTTGACTTATGGTCTGATTTGCAATTCGGTCATTCTTTAATTTTGTAATGGGTTAACAACATGTGTTTGTGATTGTGGCGTGCTATGTCATTATTTATTTTCAATTACTACGAAGATTAGTCTATCTTTCTCTCTGTCATGGACCTAGTAAAATTTTCTCATATTACTTTTAGTTGATTTAGGGTATTAAGTTTACCGGTCTCTATCTAGTTCAAGGTATAACTGTTGCGGTCACATATAGGATTTGGTGATTTTGTTGTTATGTATATGCATTACAGATTGCGGTCATTGTGGTGTGAATTAGTCACAAGCACTTATCTTAAATAATGTATAATAACTTATATAACTTAAATTAGAGATAGGTTTGAAGTTTTAAACTAGAGAAAGAGCCTCAAGAAGATAACATCATGTAATTTATGTTCAAATATGTACTAAAAATGTGATTTTCATCCATCTCAATTGAAAAAGAAAAGAAAAAACATAATTATGTGTCTATTGTCATGACCCCGTTTGGTTGCGGCTGTAACGGTGTTTCGTTGCGGCCGTAATGGCGTCTCGTCGTGATTTTTTTCACTCTAAAAAAGGGGAAAATGGTAACCGCAGCTACCTATATCTTTCTGTCGCGGCCTTTTTCTCAGTAACGGACCGTTTTTTAAAACCTTGGTCTAGTTCACAACTTGCTTACATTTCGTAATGTTTAACTTCTTTTTACTATTCATGTAGAAGTTGTATAGAATCCAATTGCTGCATAGAAGATAATGCTGCAGGGGAGACAAGAGAGTTTTATATGAACCTCCTAATTACTGTTGTTGTCTTTCAACTCATGTATGCTTTCTCATAACATTCAGATATGACATTTTCTTGGCTTGCTAGTTGCTACTGGTGAAGAAACACGTAACTTTTGATACGGATAACAACATTCAAGATTCCTTACCTGGAGAGAGGCAAAAGGAAACAGTGGTATTGAGAAACATGGTGCCATTGAGGTCTATTATTAAAGAAGCATGCGAGAAATCATTAATTGTTGCAAAGTTCTTTTGCGTTTTACACGTTACCAACAAATATTTGATCGATCCTGTTCAGGCAAGCATGATTCTGCCTTCAACTTATTGCAAATTATTTTTTCATGATTAAAATTACTAATCAGTTCTAATTCTGCAGACTATTGGTCCTAGCATGCTTCCTACAATCGATGTTACACCAAGTCTCTATCTTGCTGAAAGGATCTCACCTCGATTTGGTAAAGCTGCTCAGGGAGATATTGTAATCCTCCGCTCACCTCGTAACCCTAGAATGTGCATTACAAAGCGCTTGGTTGGATTAGAGGGCGATACCATTACATATGTTGCTGATCCCAATAAGGATGATAAGCAGGAGACAGTTGTGGTATGGTTGATTTGTTTTGCTTGTAGTTTGAAAATACTCGTTTAAATAACTGGTTTCAGAACTGACACTTTTGGCTTCAATATTTAAAGAATAGACTTAATATTTTACTGTTTATAAAATTTAACATTTAACCGTCTTTTTATTTGCTGAATGGATTATAGACATTGTGTTTTCTAAGTGAGTGCCCTCCTTCTTTAAGGTTCCAAAGGGTCATGTTTGGATAGAGGGTGATAACAAATATAAAAGCAACGATTCTAGAAATTTTGGTCCAGTTCCTTATGGCCTTATCGAGAGTAGGTTATTCTGGAAGGTAAGATTTTGTATACACTGAAGCCACACTTATCTAAAAGCCCCCACTTCTTTTTCTTCTGTCAGTTCTCCCTAATCTTTTGATGTTTTATCTGAAGGTATCTCCACTTAAAGATTTTGGGTCGTTCTGGAATAAATGATTTGAAGCTTTCAATCATGTGAGTTACAAATTACAACCTTGAGCAACATAACTATTTGTTTCATTTTGAAAGGGAAAAACAATGCCTTTATTAGTTATACAAATATATTGACTTTTGATTTAGTGGTAAGACCGCTTTTGATAAAAACAACTTCTGACTTGGGTTTTAGCTTATGAGCCAGAGTGCAAGTATTCCATTCTATTTTGGCAAAATTTTGGGGGTGTAAAAATAGACAAGAGATTATGTTTTATAACTGATTATAAGGATTTTTTTTTTTTTTAATCTTTTTCTGCAGAAAGACCTACCATAAACTTGACACTGAAGCAGAGATCATTTGCAATGCATTGGTTTTCCTTTATCGTGGTGTAGGACGGGCTTTTTGATTTCTTGTAATGCATTATTTTGGTAGATTAAGGGTCTGTTTGTTTGCCATGTATTATGAACAAAGTAATTTTGGTATTCAATATGAAATGCAGAAACTTTCAGCTGCATTGTGACCTCCAATTCACAATGCCTGAATAACGAAATTGAGGATAGAGACATGCAATGGTGGTGTGAGCTGTAAATAACGGTTCAACAGTGGACCACATGCCCTTATTGACTATTTTACTGTCACAATGTAAAGGATATTTTTGTTTCTTCCCATTTTCCTACATCGAAGTCTTTGTAACACCTACGCGACACGGGCACACATGATAGCATTCGAATTATTACCTTCATATCTTATAGTTGACCCATTGAAGTTTTGTCTGGTGTCTTAACATAGTTGGTGTGTGTTAGTGTTGGTGCCATACACCAACACGATATTGGCACACGCAATAATGTTCAATCATCGATATTTTTTTTCTTCTTCAAATTATTACCTTCACAGACTTTTAGTTAATCCAAAGATTCTCAACTTCAAAGGAACACACACATATTTAATGTTTATATTTAAAGTGGTACTAGTTTAGGGGATATCGGGTAGGTCTGTTTCTTTAGCCAAAGGAGATCCAAGCACAAATCTCTCTAAAAGACCATATTTGGGTGATAAAGGAGAAAGAATAAGCAAATAGTACTTAACGTAGCCGCATAAAAACATAAACTTCTAACGACATATCTTCAAACTTTGAACTGGGACGAAGTAAGACAAAAATATATTTATAAAGAATGAAGATTGAAAACTCTCTGAAGGAGAATGTAACACGTGTGAAGAGATAAAAGAAAATAACGCAAAACAATAGTGATTAATTTGTAGAAAATAATCGTAGTGGTTAGGGTTTGATAGAATGTTGAAGACGTTGAAAAATTTATGGTCAATCTATTTAGATTTGAGTTGAATTAATAAAGTGTAAGGTAATCGTTGAGTTGAATTACTCATAACAAAAGTTTTAAAATTGACTCAAATGAGTGTTTTTGTAAAAAGACACATTTTGAGCTAATAAGTTGTTCCCTATAAGCTCATCCACATAAACTAGACTATAAGTTATCAATTATTTTATACCAAACATAGCCTAAAAGTCAAAAATCACAAGTTTTAGATTTCAATTGGACCTCGTGTTGAAAGGTTAGATAAAAGAAATAGAATTAATATAACAATTGGACCTCAACTGATAAGGAATAAGAAGTTATAAATTCTGACATTTACGATAAAAGAATTAATATAACAACTGATTGCTAACATTTACGATTAAAAAGTTATAATAAAATTGAGCCACATGGTGCGGCATCAGTGCATTTGAAATAGAATTTGCCTCAAAAAAGCAAAAAGAGCTATTAAGTCGTAAAATGACTTTTTTTTTTTTTTTTTAAGGAATAATAATTCGCACAGTGCTTTCTCAAGACAACCGCCGTCAGGAACTGCCATCCACCTTCCCCATCCCTTCGAAACACTGGTATGTATGTATGTGTTATAAATGTAATAGGGATTTAAATATTACTTTAATTGGTTACAATATAACAAGTGAATTATGATTCTAAATATGTTTACCCAATTTCATTCTCAGAAAATGTAATACCATATTAGTCCCCACATTTTCAAATTGGGAACTTACAATAAAGACAAGTTTGAGAACTTTCTTTCACACCCTTTGGACCATCAATGGCGGGTATTTATATTCTGTCTTTAGTGTTACAGATATTAATAATAGTTTTTGGCCAAATACTACGGTTAGTCTTCTGGTTGACAGAATTTTCAAGTTAGTCTTTAAATTTCAAAAGATTCAAATAAATCCTCTTAATTTGACAGAATTCATAAGTTAGTCCTTTAAATTTTAAAAGTTTCAAATAGTTTCACCGTTACCCCTCCGTTAATAATTAAGTGATGCTGATGCAGCTGTTAAGTTGTTGACTTGGATCAAAACGTTGGATTTTAAAAGCTTCAGGGTGTCAAAACGTTACGTTTAATGGTCACAAATGATCATTCTAGCACTATGAATGATCATTTGTGACCATTAAACGTAGAGTTTCGACACCCTGAAGCTTTTAAAAGGCATCGTTTTGATCCAAGTCAACAACTTAACGACTACATCAGCATCAATTAAACGGAGACTGACAGCAGGGTAACGATTAAATAGTTTATCAACTAAAAGGACCTATTTGAAACTTAAAGGACTAATTTGAGAATTATGTCAAAACTAAAAGAACCTAATTGAAACTTTCGAAACTTAAAAGACTAACTTAGGAATTCTGTCAAACTTAAAGGACCAAAAAGTGGTATTTGGCCATAGTTTTTTATGCTTTGCATGCCAGTAGTCTTTTATAGAAACGTTTATGAAGGAAAACATAAAATCAAGCTTTAGTTCGCTATGTTATGAGATTGGCAAGAAGTGTCTTTTTGCTGAAAATTCGACGCCTCTTTCAATCATAATGGTGCTTGAGGATTTCACCCTCTTGCAGCCTATCATCTACTGTGATTAACATGTTCTTGTATAAAATGTTGTCTTTCAACTCATGTATGCTTTCTCATAACATTCAGATATAACATGTTATTGGTGATCAAAACACTTATCTTTTGATACGGATAACAACATTCAAGATTCTTACCTGGAGAGAGGAAAAAGGCAATAGCGGAATTGAGAAACATGGTACCATTTAGCTCTATTATTAAAGAAGTATGGAAGGATGTATTCTTTGTTGTAAAAGCCTACTGTGTTTTACATGTTACTGAGAACTATCTGATCACTCTTGTTAAGGTAAGCATGATTCCTCCTTCAACTTATTGCAATTTTTTTTTTCATCGTTAATTACTAGTCAGTTCCAATTCTGCAGACTGAGGGTGCTAGCATGCTACCTACAATTGATTCGACACCAAGCATGTTTCTTGCTGAAAGAATCTCACCTCGATTTGGTAAAGTTGCTCACGGAGATATTGTACGTTTACGCTCTCCTCAAAACCCTAGAGAAAGCTACGGAAAGCGCGTGATTGGATTAGAGGGTGATAGCATTACATATATTGCTGATCGTGGAAACGGCTATAAGCATGAAACAGTTGTGGTATGGTCAATTTCTGGTTAAAAAAAAAAAAAAATCCCATTTTTAGTGGATTTTTATGATTTTGATTATGGGTTTTGCTTTGCTACTAGTTTGAAGTGACTTCTTCTGTTTTGGCTTCACCATTTTAAGAAGAGCTTCATATTTTTTTTTGCTTTTAAAGTTTAACATTTAATTGTCTTTTTATTTACTCAATGAAGTATAGTGATTTTGTTTTCTAAGTGCCTTCCTTCTTTCTATAGGTTCCAAAGGGTCACGTTTGGGTAGAGGGTGATAACAAATTTAGTAGCTACGACTCTAGAAGTTTCGGTCCAGTTCCTTATGGCCTTATTGAGAGTAAGATATTCTGGAGGGTAAGTTTGCGTATGCACTGAAGCCACACATATATACAAGCCTCCACTTCTTTTTTCCCTTTGTTTTCTTCTGTTTCTTCTCCCTAATCTTTTGATGTTTTATGTGAAGGTATGGCCGCGTAAAGATTTTGGATCGTTCTGGAATAAATGATTTGAAGCCTTCAATAATGTAAGTTACAAAATTACATTTTAAAGGGAAAACAGTGCCTTTGTGGACCCTGTTCGACCATTTTCTTTGCGATTTGGAGCTCGCCCACTAAAACTAGGCATTTTAATCGCCTTATATTCAAACCGTTACATTTTTCTGTTACTTGTATAAACAGTTTACCTTTTACTAATTCAGTATTCATTTGTTGCTCTAAAAAATTGAACAGTAGACATGATAGTGGATGATCCCTAGTATTTATTGTTTGTTTTTAAATAGGAAGACAAAACATATTTAAATGCTTAAGGAAAACTATGATAAGAGGTCCATTATGTAGACTTTTGATTTAGTGGTAACAGGTAAGATTGCTTTTTGACAAAACTTGTGACTTGGGTTTAAGCTTCGGAGTGACAGTGCAATTTTTCCATTCCATTCGATTTTTTGCAAGATTTTCAGGCCTCTCTTTATCAGGGCTTTAGTGGTCTGACCGTGAAAAAAATCGATTTTTGCAAGATTTCCAGGCCTCTCTTTTCAAAGAACTTTCATACCAACAACTCAATCTATTATAGAATTCAACGATCAGGTAGCACTTTCTGTTGTTTGAGTTCACCGGGCATTTGTCTATGGCTGGTTGATCCTGCATATATGTACAGTTGTTCAGTTGGTTTTGCTGGAAGAACAACTTCAGCCCTTTTAGAGAATGGTCTTGGACTAAGCATACTGATTTTTGCATTGGTCACTTGATGGTTGAATACTTTCGCTCTTTAATTTTTCTTACAAGGTAATTATTTGCTTGGTTTTAAAAATGCAAAATCTACACAGCTTGCTAGCATAGTGAAAAACTAGAAAGCATGCACGTCTCAATGCAATGATAGAGTTTTCTAGCATAGTTGATGATATTGCTAAGACAACCCTAATACGTGACCGCTATCATATTGGCTCGATAGAGGAATTACGTCTGCTATGTGGATTATCCTCATTTAGTAAGTTAGCATACCAAGAGAAACATTTTTCTTTGTAATTTCATATCTTCTGATCGTGTTGTGAGTTTTCATTGTGTATGTGAACACATTTCAATTGTATCTTTTGTCTTACTTTTGTTGAGGCATTTCTTGTGAGTCTAACATGGTTAATTTTGAAGAATGAATGTGTGAATAAATTAATGATGTTTACGGTACTTGTAATTGTGATTATTGTTAAAGAAATTATTTATGGGCGTAATTCTTGTGAAATGTGAACCTATAATTCTTGTGATGTGTGAACATACTCTCAACTAAAACCATTATAAGGAGTAAAATAGCAAACATACTCCCCTTGTTATTAAAACCCATCCTTAATTCAACATATATATGTATCTGCTTCTACAAACAATGGCATTTGCATTTGTAAAAACATCTCAACCGAATTCATCTCGACGACCTCACATCCAAGTAGTTTTATACTTTACGATATCTTTTTGTTAATGACAGAAAGGGGAGAAGAATATGATCAATTTTTGTATCTAGGTTAAAATAATCTTAGGATTTAGAACATTCTTATCTTATTGTATGACAAACAACATAACTGTTTATGGGTGGGTGTCAGGTTGGTCGTAAAAGTTTGATTTTGTAACAATAGAAGTTCAAATTCCACTGGGGACAACATTTGTAAAATGGTTATTAGTTTTACCATTACCAATAATAGTTTCAGTAGTCTCTTATAAGAATGTTTCTGAGAAGAAAACTGAAATTTGATTTTAATTCACTAAGTTATGAGAATGGAAAAAAAGTGTCTTTAGCTGAAAATCTGACGCCTCTTTCAATCTTTTTCTGCAGAAAGACCTACCACAAACTTGACACTGAAGCAGAGATAATTTGCAATGCATTGATTTTCCTTTATCGTTGTGTAGGACAGGTATTAGTTTGATAGATTAAAGGGTCTGTTTGTCATGTATTATGAACAAAGTAATTTTGGTATTCAATATTAAATGCAAATTTGAGGATAGATACATGCAATGGTGGTGTGAGCTGTAAATAACGGTTCAACAGTGGACCACATGCCCTTATTGACTATTTTACTGTCACAATGTAAAGGATTTTCTTTTTCTTCCCATTTTTCTTGACATAGCGATTTAGTAAGCCATGTGGTAACCACATTGAAGTCTTAGTAACACCCGCGCGACACCGCGCACGTGATAGCATTCGAATTATTACCTTCATAGCTTATAGTTAACCCATTGAAGTTGTGTTTGATGTCTAACAGTGTTGGTGTATGTGTTAACGTCGGTGCCATACACCGACACGATATTGGCACACGCGATAACATTCAATTATCGAATTTTTTCCCTTCAAATTATAACCTTCACAAACTTTTACTTAACCCAAAGATTCTCAACTACAAAGGAACACATATATTTATTGTTTATAGTCAAAATCAGTTAATACACAAATGTAGGAACATTGCATAGTAGAAAAGTAAATATTTCAGCAAAATATTTAAAGTGGTACTAGTTTGGGGGATATTGGGTAGGTCTATTTCTTTAGCCAAAGGAGATCCAAGCACAAGTCTCCCTAAAAGTCCATATTCGGGTGATAAAGGAGAAAGAATAAGCAAATAGTACTTAACGCAGTTGCATAAAAACATAAATTTCTAAGGTTCTATGGAATATCTTGATGAACGATGATGAAGCTTCAAGATTTGAACTGAGACGAAATAAAGAACGAAGATTGAAAAATCTCTGAAGGAGCATGAAACACGTGTGAAGACGTAGAAGAAAAGAACACATAACATTAATGATTCAATTGTAGAAAATGATCATAGTGGTTAGGGTTTGATAGAAGGTTGAAGATATTGAAAATTTGGTGGTCAATCAATTATGAATTAACATATATTTGGATTTGAGTTAGGTTAATAAGTGTAAGGTAATTGTTGAGTTGAGTTAATCATGATAAAAGATTTAAAATTGACTCAAAATAGGCGTTTTTGTAAAAAAGACACATTGATTTGTTTGACACTACTGCTGCTTTTCTAAGCTTATCGTTTATAGCTTATATCTTTCAAAAAAAACTTATAAGCTCAGTATGATAAAAAAAAAAAAATGATTTGTAACATTTTTTTTCTTTCTCACGAGCTTACTCAATTGGCTTTTAGCTTATTATTTTCTCTCAATTTTACGCTTATCATCTTATTCGAAAAAAATTAAATATTAATAAATCATTTATATTTTTTATGTGATTCCATATTTATAAGTTAATTTTAACCGTTATATTTACAAAACACTACCAATTCAACCAACTAATTTATACGTTATAAACTAGTTTATAAGTTGTAAGCTATAAGCTCATCCACGTAAACTAGCCCATAAATTTATTCAATATTTTCACGAAACATACTCTAACGCAAAAAAAAAAAAAAAAAAAAACACAAGTCACAAATTTCAATTGAGCTTCATAGAGGGATGTAGGGTAGCTCAATTTATCTGAGTTAAAGAATAAAGAAACATAAGTTCTAAATACAAATTCGGACAAAAAAATTAATCTAACAACCGATTGTTAAAGTATATTGAATTAAATTTGATAAAAAAAAATTAAATTAAATAAAGACCAGTTTGAGAACTTTTTTCCACATATTGGACCGCAAGAAAATTGTTAATCAAATCGGGGTTAGAACACTATATATGCTGTTTCTTTCCTCAAAAAAAAAAAAAAAAAAAAACACTGCTGTTTCTCATACTGCACACCCTTTGGACCATTGATCATCAATGGTGGGTATTAATAGTTTGTCTTCAGTGTTACCTTTTTTTTTTTGTCAAGTAGCCTAGTGGTTAGAGCTCACACAATTATATTGTGGAGAAGTGGAGTGTCCGAGGTTCGAACCCCGGCTCCTGCATATAATATGCAATTTCCCTACCAACTGAGCTAAGCTCACGGGGATCGTGTTATCGTTATTAATACTAGTGTAAAGTCTATTAAAACTAGTCAAAGGACGAATATTCGTTTCTAGATTTTGATTAAAAGTATAGATAGAAATGTTTGTTATTTTCAAATTATAACAAACTAAATTAATCATGTTATATATTTGAATGACATCGACAATATAACAAAAAAGTATAATAAAAATTGTTATCTTTTTAATGACACCAACACCAATTAATTTTATAGAAATAATTGTTCAAGGGTATAATTGAGATAATGAAAAGTCAACCTAAAATCACCAATTTTCTTTATATATAATATAAATAAACATATTATATAGTATAAACATAATTAATCTAATTTGTTACACATTTTTTAAGGATAAAGAAAAGTTTGCCTCATTTGTTGCCATGAAATGATAGAACCGACTTCCAATGAATGAAACCAAACACTACCTCTATCCCCTAAGGAAAAAGGAAAGAGATGCAGCCTTACGGCCTATTGGTTTGCCTTCAAAGTTCCACTGAGTTTTAGAAAAGTTGAAATATGAAAATTCGGATCCTCAGTGGGTGATCCGAAAAATTGATTATGCTGCGCTAAGTAAATAAGTGCAGGATTTATTTCAAAATTATTACCTTCAACCGTTAGGTACACAATAAAATCGTATGGCTCATCTGAAGATGTGATTGCATATATACTCTTTGAGAGCATGTTCCTCAGCCATATCATTATTATTATGTATTTTTCATCTTCTTTTATGTAATAATCTATCGATCTCGGGAACGAATTCACCAAAACTTTTGTTTCTTCGCATAAAAGAATAAGAACCCAAGAAGTTAACCGTAAAAAACAAAGAAATGAAAAGAAGAAAGAAAAATAAAAACATTTTTTTTTTAGTCTAACCGTTAAAAAAATAATAATCAAATTACAATAACTCCCCAGCAACGACACCAAAAACTTGATGGGATAAAACCGCAAATGCACGATTACCGGTGTAGTAATAAAAGAGTATCGTTCCGACAAGGAGTTATGAGTTCAATTAACTTTTAATAATGATTAGATGAAAGTTTCAAAAGTTAAAAGTTGGATTTTTAATAAAAGAAAATAAAAATAAAAATAAAAGATAAAAGTCTTGGGATTATTGGTTCATCCTAACCACAAATCCTTCACAAACTAAACTATTAAACCTAGAACCTTATGTTAAACCTAACTTCTAAAGACAAGTTTCTCTTATGTTCCTCTAGCAATCAAGTATATTTCGCTGACTTGATTACTATTAGAATCCTTGAAGTTCGAAACTTATATGTCTCAAGGATTGCAAATACTATTTCGTTGCTTTTGCAATCCTTGTCTAAATTCACTTGTTCGAATATCAAAACTCCACTTTCGTTTTATGAATTGATATTTGAGATGATGGATTAACAATTATTAAACCCTCCACTTTCGTTTCCACAATTTGATAATGGTTAATTCATGTTAAAACGGTGAATTTAGATTAGAAATTATGGTTACATAAGATTAGGGTTAAAGCTTGGTTTGATTAGGATTATGTCATTAGACTTATCCAACAATCCCAAGACAAGAGAAGTCCACTCACCAACGTTCATTGTAGACATAGAAGAGAAGAAGAAGAAGAAGAACATAAAATAAAGGTTGAACTTTTTATTCAAAGAAACAATTGTCACTTATTATTTTCAAGAAGAAAAGATGAATATTTGTGATGGCTAGCTACTCTATTTATAGTCTTATTGTCGACTTAAAACCTAACCAACTATTCACTATAATGTTCTACAAAAAACCACAGGCTTTTCGGTCAAAACAGGCAGCTGGATCATGAAGCAAAAGAGACTCTGGGACTGGTGGCACTGACCGTGCCAAGCTTCTGACTTGGGGAAAACATATTTTTGTCTTCAATCTTTCGTATTTTCAACCCGAATCAGCTCCTAATCCTCTTTCTTTTGCTCCAAGACTCAATCCATCAAATATTTATTCCTGAAATATAATAATATGCAATTAAAGTAAAATAGCTCTAAAAGGAAATAATATTTAAATAAAATAAACTTAAATCTAAATAAAACGAAACTAAATATTATACTAAAACGACTAATTATTGACTCATCAGTAAATACACTAGTTAAGTATAAATACATGTATCTAGTTTGTTACACTTTTTAAATGATAAAAAAAAAACATTTGCGTTTGCTATACTTTTAATTTAATATTTAAATGTATTCTTATTTATTTGTTACATTTTTTATTTGTATTGAAAATTGAAGGTATATTTGGAAAGAGAAAAAGCCAACTGAGGGTTGTTTTTTATATATAGTATAGAATAGAATAGAATAGAATGGTTTCTTATGCTTTGCATTCCGATAGTCTTTTATAGAGAGGAAAACGTACCTTTTTTTTTTTTTTTTGTTGAGGAAAACGTACCTGGAGAGAGAGGTATTTTTATAACGGTATTGAGAAACATGGTACCATTTAGGTCTATTATTACATGTTACCAAGAAGTATCTGATCGCTCCTGTTATAGTAAGCTTGATTCCTCCTTCAACTTATCACAAATACTTTTTTCATGATTAATTACTAGTCAGTTCCAATTCTGCAGGCTGTGGGTGGTAGCATGCTACCTACAATGGATTCGTCACGAAGCTTCTATCTTTTTGAAACAATCTCACCTCGATTTGGTAAAATTGCTCGCGGTGATATTGTATGTTTACGCTCTCCTACAAACCCTAGAGAGAGCTACGTAAAGCGCGTGATTGGATTAGAGGGTGATAGCATTACATATGTTGCTGATCGTGGAAACGGTTATAAGCATGAAGCAGTTCTGGTATGGTCAATTTCTTGTTAAATAATTGAGTAAATTACACTCCCCTCCCCTCAAAGATGTTTGAATTACACTCTCCTCCCCTCTTATGTTAAAATATACATTTCCGTCCCTTGAAAAGTAAAATTTATACTCCCCTCCCCTATAACATGTTTGAATTACATCTCCCTTCCTTAATAATTAAATATGGACTACACTTTAATCTATTTTAACATAAATAAATATTTTTATAATATATTTTAATTTTGAAATACCATTTAAAAAATATAAATTCGTTTATTTATAATCTAAATGTCAACGAAAATTAATTTAAATCTTTTGTTATTAATTTTATAATTTAGAGTATAAAATTCACTTTTAAATAACCATACTTAATCAAATTTAGTAATTATATAAATATTTTAATTTTATTTTGGGTTGTTCATATTTTATAAAAGGCTTTAAAACTATATGTTAATGAAATTGTGAATAAAAAATAGAGAAAGATAAGTATTCAAAATTTGATTATATTAAAATGAACCCGCAATGCTATTTTTCTTTGAAGTGTGTTAGATTATTTTTTTGCTAGATTTTTAGAAATAAAAAAAAACTATTGAAGGACTAAAGCGTAGATTTTAACTTACGAGGGGAGGGGAATGTAATTCAAGCTTCTCTCAAGGGAGGGGAATGAAATATTTTCTAATATTTTTTTAATAAGAGGGGAGGGAAGTGTATATTTTAACATAAGAGGGGAGGGGAGTGTAATTCAAGCATCTTTGAGGGGAGAGGAGTGTAATTTACTCTAAATAATTATGGGTTTTGCTTTGCTACTGGTTTTTTTCTTCCATTTTGGCTTCATCATTTTAAGAAGGCTTAATAACAGTTTTAACCCTTTAACTTTTCTAAAGTTGTGATTTTGATCCCCCAAAAAAAAAACTATAAAATTGTCCCCTAAATTTTGCATCTGTGGCAGTTTTGGCCCCCAAGGCCGATTTTGACTCGGTCTATGCTGACGTGGCATCCTAAGTGATTGCCACGTGTTATTTTTTTTTTATACCAAAAATTGGCATTGGGCCAAAACTGCGACAGTTGCAAAACTTAGGAGGCGGTTTTGTGGTTTTTTTCTTAGGGGGCCAAAATTGCAACTTCGTGAAAGTTAGGGGGCGAACACTGAAGTTGATAAAATAGTCACAAGGAAGGGGGGGTTTGAATTGTGACCCTTTAAAAATTAAACCTGTAACTTAAAATTGATTCTCAAGTTGAAACTTGGAATGAATAAGTCAACAGCAGACTTCAGAATGTTCTGATGTCTGAGTGCAAAAACAGTTTAATAAGATAAATGTGTTTGTCTGTGTTGTGTATGCAATAAGTAAAGAGTATAGGGAAGAGAGAATAAACACACAGAGAATTTATAGTGGTTCCCCCAATGTGGGTTAGTCCACTCCTCACAATCTTGTGAGAGTTTCCACTATGATGCTTGAGATAACCTCTCAAATTCTGCACCTTACAATCTTTGTTCACCTGAACAATTACAATTATGTATTCTCTAAGCCTCAGCAGGCTTGCACCTTGTTGCTAAGTTAACCACTTAAACTTTTACAACCTTTGCTCAAACTAACACTTTAGTACCCCTAAAGCTAGATGAGACTTTGTTATAATTTGTTATGGAGGTTGAATGTTTGTGAATCAAACAAAGGAGAAGGAAGAAGTTATCATTCAGATAACAAAGAGTATTGATTTGCACTAAGTAAACGAAAGCCTTAGAGATTGATCAATTTCAGTTTTGCAAAAGCTTCAAACAATCTTTGTTGTTTTCTTGTATGCTTTGCAATGGTGCAAGTAATGCTGAGCCTTTGATCTCTATTTATAGAGTCTTTGGGCTCATATAGCCGTTGTAAGGTGACCAATGGTGTTATGCCACGTGTCATGGGCCCCACAAGCTTTTACTTGAAAATCTGAGTGAACATTCTGAACATCAGAATGTTGTTGAGTTCCCAGGATGAACATCAGAATGTTGCTGTGTTCTTTATTAGAATGTTTGATATTCATGATGTTCTTCATCTGGGTTTATCAAGGATGAATGTCAGATGAGTTTCTGGGTCCATTCCATACGTGACATGAGATATGTTCAAGTTTTATCCTTCAAAAGTTACTTCTCCATATGCATCAAAAGTTGCTTGAAAAAGTAGGATAAAGTTGAAACAAATCTGTCTTGGATTTGGTGCAGGAGAGAGAGGATAGTGGATCTGCAATCTTCAGGCCCATGCTTCAAGGAGATTTGCTGGATTCATCTCAGAGTACACGTTATCTCTGATGCAAGATCTCCTTTGCTAGCTTTTCCATCTTTCCACCAACTACACTGTTCATGGCTGGAAGCATGTGCAGAAGTGAACATTCTGATCTCAGAATGTTCCATTTGTTCTTACTTTAGGTTGATTTATAAGACTTAACTTTTAATGTAATCAAACCTAATAGTAAGATACAACTGAAGTGCAGTGAATGCATCATCTAGGACAATATTCTCTTTGGAATATTCCTAGTACTTTAATGTTCATAGTCTTGGATGAACATTAAAGATCCTTTTGACATAGATCCTTGTCCATGCCTTTATTTGTTGATAGATCCATGCAGATGTACTTTTCTGGACCTTTTATTCATGTCAAGTGTACTTGCATGCTCTTCATGTTCTTGATAAATCTGGGTTGCTTCTGAACAACCTTCTGAACTAGGTTGCTTCTGAACAACCTTCTGAACTGGGTTGCTTCTGAACGACCTTCTGAACTCTCATCAGAACGTTCTGATCAACTTTCTGATCAACATTCTGAACTAACTTTCTGAACTTCAGAGTTAGTTCATGGATTCAATGTCCTTTGATTTTATGCATCTTGGTATGATTCAAACCTTGTTTCTGTCTTAGTGAAAACACTCAAGAGCACAAGTTAAATACCAAGGAATTAATCAAAGTCCATTTAATCCTTAATCATTAAAGTTTATTATCTTTAAAATTAATTAGGGATTTTGCCTCAACAATCTCCCCCTTTTTGAAGATGATAAACTTATGATTTAGGATTATGGATTTTGATTATAAATGAAGAATTTTAGAGCTTGAAAATTTTATTTTAATGCTCCCCCTCATTTTTATAATCCCTTATGAGTTTTTAGAAGTTTTAAAAAGCTCCCCCTCATTTTTATAATCCATAGCATAAATGAGAATATGCAAATTTGAACCAACATCAATATTCATTCATTAATATCATTCATGAAATACAATTTGTATGATGCACATGGTTCAAAAACAAAAAAGCATATAAACTAAGTTTGATCAAGCAAAAATGAAGTTTTATAAGGGAGTAGGACCAGAAATGATTCATGGAGAAGAATCCCCAGAATCTGAGGATGGTTCAGATTCAAAAACGGTTGGATCATCAAAGACAGGTTTGTCCACTGCTAAACCAGGAGCCTGAACATCCCTTGTCCAGTTAGCAAGTGCACACACAATTTTGTGAGTTTTAGTGGCAACTCTGAGAGCCCTTGCAGCCATTTTCTCAACCTTAGAAGGCTTGGCAGGTGCAGCATCACCAGAATCATCAGCTTTTCCTTTGTTTGCTGTGACAAAAGTGTTTAAAGAATCAAACAAGGAAGACATATTTGGGAGATTCTGAGTTGTTTTGGTTTGAGGTGGAGGTGGTGTGAATGAAGGAATGGTACTTGGTGTTGGTAGGGAAGACACCAGATACTTGCTTATTCCAGCAGTAGACCCCATTGTTGATGTTGACAAGTTCACAAACTGAGCTTGTTCCATGTTCTGAGCAGATGGAACATTCTGATCTCTCTAAACATTCTGACCAGTTTGAGCAAGAAGCTGAACTTCCTCAGAAGGCAAAGATCCTGAACCCAAAGGATTTGGATCTGCTGACAGCTGCTCAACAGGTGCAGTAGGAACATTCTGAGCTACATCCTCCAGAACATTCTGATCAATGTTGTCTTGAACATTCTGATCATCTTGCTGAATGTTTTCTCCCTGAGCATCTTGAAAAAGCTCTTCATAGAGATCATTTGTAGTGTCTTCAATGTTGAGATCAAAGTCATGATAAGCTTCAACATTTTCTTGTTCCAACACAGCTTCTTCTTCAACATCCATTGGTTGATTTTTGCTTCCAAAAGAGTCAGATACTAGAATTTCTGCAACTTCCCTAGTATCATCATCAACATTTTGAGCTTGAGGCTCAGTATTTTCTTCAATTATAATATCTTGAGAGGGTGCTTCAACACCTTGATTCAAAGAGTCTTCAACATTCTGATGGTCAGCATCAGATTCTCCAACTTTCTCAGCAGCTTCCTTACCCATCATAGCTTCAAACTGTTCTTGGCTTGCTTCAATCAGCTCTCTTGCATGTTCAGCAACATGAGCAAAGACTTCAAGAGCTGGGGTAGCCTTTCCTTTCTCAACCTTCTGAGAACTTGAACCAATTTCCTTCTTGGCAGGCTTGTCAGCTTTCTGCTTCTTCCTTACTTCCTGAACTTTCTGATCAGCAAGTCTCTTAACTGATCCAGTCTTTTGAGGAATAGGCATGTTTGAAGTTGTGATGTGAAGTTGACTAATGGTTTTGGCTGTGAATCTCATAAAGGTATCCTGACCTTTTTCTTTGTCCAGAGAAATTCCAGCAGCTTCAAATATGGGTGTTAAGTGCATCCCATATGACAACCCAACAACTTTCTGTTTGATGGAGTAGCATTGATCCATCATGTGTTAGAGCATGACAAAACACAGATTCAGCTTTGTTTTGGTTATGAGGTGATAAATGATGCAGAGATCAGTATCAGTGATAACCTCAAAGCTTCCACATCTAGGAAGGAGAGTATGCCTGATCATGTTGTGGAGAATCTTGGGTGTGTCTTCAAGATTTGTGGAATTGATATCATGGTTTGGTTTGATATACTCTTCAAAGAGTTGTTCACGTGTTACTCCTACACTAGAGAACCAAGAATTGTATAGTTCATTACCTTCATTTGGGATTTTCATAATATCTGAAAGAAGGTTTTGAGAAACTTGGATTCTCACTCCTTTGACTGTGGACTCCAGGAACTTTTCTTCATTGTGTTCCTTTACAGTCATGTTGGCATAGAATTCCTTTACCAAGTCTGGAAATGTCTGACATTGAGTGGACACAAAACTTGACCAGCCTTGAGGATTTGTGATTTTCTTCAGATTCCATCCTTTTGTCTTAAGACTTTCAAAGTCAAAATACTTAGCTCTGCTGATGGGTCTGTTGGACATCTTTTCAGCATTTTGAGCCTTCAGAGTAGAGGCAAGAATGGCAATGTCTTTGCCTTTTCCTCGTTTCCTAGGAATGATTTCCTCTTCCTCTGTTTCTGCTTCTTGTTCTTCTTCAGAGGAGGTTTTCTCTTCAGGCAAAGGTTGTGCTTCCTTTGCAATCTGCTTCCTTCTTTGATAAACTATCCTTGCAGCTTTAGCCATCTGAAGGAGAGTTTCTTCACTCTTCTCAGAGCTTGCTTCTTCTGCAACTCCTTTACCTTTTCCTGAGACTTTTTCCTCACTTTTCTCAGATTTCTCTTCATCAGAGACTCCATTCTTCTCTTCATTATCAGATACTAAATCAACATGGGTAGTGGTTGGCTTAGACGATGATCCCTTTCTCATCCTTTGGGATCTTCTGATTGGCTTTTTAGAAGTTTTTGGTTTGGATGATTTTGAAGTATCATGCACAGGGATGATGACATCTTGCAAAATGGTGTGAAGAGGGGTCTCGTTTAGAGGAGAATGATCAGAGGATTGATCATTAGCAGCGTTTGGTGGTGATTGGGAACGAACACGAGAAGAAGTTTTGGTTCGAGCCATGTTCGTGAAAAATAGAGTATGAGAGAAGTGGTTTAGGTTTGGTTTTGATTTAGAGAAAAAGGTGGTTTGGGAAAGATGAAGTGTGATAAAAAAATCTGAACAAATGATAGACTTTTTTTTATAGAGCCAAGCGTGCAGTTGGAGGAGTGAAGAAAAGGTGTTGGCAGTTTTATTGGGAAAGATGAAAAACTGAAAAGTTGTGGGAGAGAGAAAGAACTAGCCGTTTGACAAGATGGAAGGAGAGTGGTTGAAATGATTTTTAAGCTTTGCCTAATGGATATAGCTTAAACATAACAAACCTTAATCAAACATTTAATGCTTGAGATTTTGAAGGGATTTCTGGATAATCAACACACTAAATCCTACGTGTGTGATTTTCTGACCCAGAATCCAAAAGTTAAACATTCTGATCTTTTAAGAACAGACTTAACCAGATGAATGTTTGAACATTCTGATCTTATGAATGGACTGATCAGATAGTTTTTTTTTCAAAAGATTTTGACTTCAAGAACATTCTGAAGTACAATCTGAAGAGCATTCTGATGAACATTTTGATGGAATGAACATTCTGATTGATGTGAATAAATCTGATTTGAATCAGACAACATCAGGGGGTTTAGTCTAAGGCCCTTAGTGATCAGTGATCAATCTTTATTGGGATTTTTTATGATTTGCAATTTTTCTTTAAGAAAATTAAATCTATCCTCAACAAGGGGTTTTGTGAAAATATCTGCTAGTTGATTTTCAGTATCAACAAAACTTAATGCAATATTCTTTTTCTGAACATGGTCTCTAATGAAATGATGTTTTATTTCAATATGCTTAGACCTAGAATGCTGAATAGGATTCTTAGAAAGATTAATTGCACTTGTATTATCACAATAAATAGGAACACTTGTGTACCTTAGAGAGTAGTCTTCCAGCTGATTTCTTACCCACAAGATTTGAGAGCAACAACTAGCTGCAGATACATACTCAGTTTCAGTTGTGGAGAGTGCAATGGTGTTTTGCTTTCTGCAAGACCATCCAATCAAAGCTTGTCCCAAGAATTGACAGGAGCCACTTGTACTCTTCCTCTCAACTTTGTCTCCAGCATAATCAGCATCACAATAGGCTACAAGATCAAAACTAGAACCTTTCCTATACCAAAGGCCAAGATCAGTAGTACCTACTAGATATCTAAAGATTCTTTTCACTACAGTTAAGAGAGATTCTTTTGCACATGTTTGAAATCTAGCACATAAACCTACTGCAAACACTATATCAGGTCTGCTAGCAGTCAAATATAATAATGAACCTATCATGCCTCTATATTCTTTTTCAGAAATAGATTTTCCACTCTCATCCTTATCTAAATTTGAAGATGGATGCATAGGGGTGCCCATGATTTTTGCCTCATTCATTTTATATTTCTTAAGAATGTCTTTGACATACTTTTCTTGACTTATGAAAATTCCATTTGGATGTTGTTTGATTTGTAAACCAAGGAAAAAACCAAGTTCACCCATCATGCTCATCTCAAATTCACTTTGCATAAGGTTGGAAAATTCTTCACACATTTTTATTTTAGTAGCACCAAAAATGATGTCATCCACATATACTTGAACAATAAGTAGGTCAGAGTTATGTGTTTTTCTAAAAAGTGTGGTATCAATTTTTCCTCTTGAAAATCCATTTTCAATTAAAAATGTGCTAAGCCTGTCATACCAAGCTCTAGGAGCTTGTTTAAGACCATAAAGAGCTTTTGTTAATTTAAAAACATGATTTGGTTTTTCTTCATTTATGAACCCAGGTGGTTGGCTTACATAAACTTCTTCATTTAGAAAACCATTTAAAAATGCACTTTTCACATCCATTTGAAAAAGTTTAATGCTTTTATGTGCAGCATATGCAAGAAGAATTCTGATGGCTTCTAACCTTGCAACTGGTGCAAAGGTCTCATCATAGTCAATACCTTCTTGTTGGTTGTAGCCTTGAGCAACTAACCTTGCTTTGTTTCTGACAACCTTACCTCCTTCATCAAGCTTGTTTCTAAACACCCATCTTGTTCCAATGATGCTTTTGTCTTGATTATTTGGAACTAAGTTCCAAACTTTGTTTCTTTCAAACTGAGAAAGTTCCTCCTTCATGGCCTCAATCCAAGAGTCATCAAGAATGGCTTCATTGATTGACTTGGGTTCCATTTGAGAAATCATTGCCATGTTGTTATCTTGAAAGGACAATCTGGTTCTTATACCATCAGTTGTGCTTCCAATGATTTGATCAGCAGGATGATCTCCTACCATTCTCCAACTTCTAGGTGGACTTTGAAGAGATTGATCCTGAACATTTTGATCATCTTCTTTCTCTACTGAACTTTCAGTATTTTGAGTGGAAACATTCTGAATTGTTGATACCTCAGTGTCTTCACTTTCTTTAGTTTTAGAATGTTCATCATATTCATCAAATATGATATGCATACTAATTTCAACTGTCTGGGTTTTTAGATTGTACACTCTATAACCTTTAGAAGTTGTAGAGTATCCTAAAAAGATAGCTTTATCTGATTTAGGATCAAACTTACCCAATTTTTCTTTATTGCTCAATATATAACAATAGCATCCAAATATGTGAAAATAAGATATGCTAGGTTTAATGTTTTTCCAGAGTTCATATGGGGTTTTGTTAAGAACCTTTCTTATAGAAACTCTATTCAAAATGTAACAAGATGTGTTAATGGCTTCTGCCCAAAAGTAATCTTCAACATTTGATTCATTTAACATTGTTCTTGCCATTTCTTGCAAGGTTCTATTTTTTCTTTCAACAACTCCATTTTGTTGTGGAGTTCTTGCACAAGAAAAATTATGTTCAATACCATTTTCATCAAAGAATGTTTTGAAGGATGCATTTTCAAATTTTCCTCCATGATCACTCCTTACTGTAATGATATTAGAACCTTGTTCATTTTGAACTCTTTTGCAAAAGTTTTGAAATGCTTCAAAAGATTCATCTTTATGTTTTAAAAAGAGAACCCATGTAAATCTGGAAAAGTCATCAACAATAACAAAACCATATCTTTTGCCATTTAGACTTGCAGTTTGAACTGGACCAAAGAGATCAATATGAAGGAGTTCTAAAGGTTTCTGAGTTGAAATAAACTCAATAGTTTTAAAACTAATTTTTACTTGTTTACCTTTAACACATGCTTCACAGATCTTGTCCTTTTCAAAGCTAATCTTAGGCAAACCTCTAACTAGATTAAGTTGAGAAAGTTTAGCAATGGTTTTCATGCTTATATGACCAGCCCTTTTATGCCAGATCCATTTGTCTTTTTCAATAGACATAAAGCAGGATTCAGCAGGCATATCATTCAGTTCTAAAACATATAAGTTCTTTCTTCTTGAACCAGAGAAAAAGAGTTTGTTAGAGGAGGTTTGTCTTACTTCACATATGTTAGGTTTAAAGACAACTTCAAATCCACTATCACACAATTGACTTATGCTAAGTAGATTATGTTTTAAACCTTCTACATACTGAACATTTTCTATTTTAGCAGAGTTAAGATTACCTATAGTACCTTTACCTCTGATTTTACCTTTGTCATTATTTCCAAAGGTCACTAGTCCTCCATCCTTCTTTTCAAAGGTTAGAAAACAATTCCTGTCACCTGTCATGTGCCTAGAACAACCACTATCCAGGTACCATGGTTTTGTTCTTGCACCCTGAGGTATGACCTACATTTGACAAGATAAAAAATTTAGGTACCCATGTAATGTTGGGTCCTTGAGGGTTAGTTCTTCTAAGAGATCTTTTCTAAAAGCAACATTCTGTCTTTTATGATCAGATTTGTCACAGTAGAAACATATCTTCTTAGCCTTCTCAGCCTTTTGTGAACTTTCTGATCCATTGAGATGAGAACGTTCTGAACTAAGAGAAACATTCTTTTGTTTGATAAATTTTTTCTTAACATGGCATACTGATTCATCATGTCCATACTTATCACAAAAATAAGATTTAATTCTCATTTTAGTCTTAGGTACAAAATTCTCAATGATTTTGCTTGGATCTTTAAAGCCTAAGCCAGATTTCTTGGCACTTTCATTTTGAGATCCTAAGATGTTTTGAAAAGTTTCTGTAGATTTTATAAAACCTGTAAGATCCTTTTTCAATGTTTCAACTTCCTTTTTCAAAAGTGTGTTTTCCTTTTGTATGTCAGAAGGTATAGAAACAATGTTTTTTTGTTTTCTGTTTAGTTCTCTTTGTTTTTCTGACATTTCAAAATGAGAATCTTGCAGAATTTTTATGGTCTTTCTAGATTCATCATATTTGTTTTGAAGTATTTCTTTTTCTTCTTTTAACTCAGAGAGTTCCTTAATTAAAGAGTGACATCTATTAGTTAAGAAGTTTGAATCATATAAGAGACTATCTATTTTATTTTCAAGATCTTTATATAAAGAATCAGTTTTATAGATAATTACCTCTTCCTCATCATCTGACTGAGCCATCAGTCCCATGTCTGTATCTCCATCTTCTTGAAGATCTGATTCTTCCATGTCATCCCAAGTGTCGCGTCATTTTTTGGAGATCAAGGCTATTTGATTAGCTTTTGACTCACTTTATTATTTCACGACTGAACACATTTTTTTTAAGGGGAAAAAGTTCAAAACACCCTATATTAAGAGATTTAGGGTTCGGGGGTTGGTTATATTTAGGGAAGGTATTAGCACCCTAAATATTCGTAGTACTCTACGAGAACCTCTTGATTTTATTTAATTAATGTGCTATAGACTTGCTTATTATTTTTGAAAAGAATGAATTAAAGTGGAAAAATAAAAGACCTAATTATCTACATTTTATTGATTTGGAAGGACATGGTCCTCTGCCTACGTACCCGTGAGGGATCAAAACCTCGTAGTTCGGGGTAGAAAATGACGTTTGATTGGTTTGGTGTTTTTTATTTGTTTTGAAAAAAGGTTTTAAAATGAAAAGCCAAGTGGCAAATAAGAATTTGTTTGTATTTTTTATATTAAAAGAAAATGACTCAAAATATGATTAAATTGGTTAAAGTTTGATTAAGAAAATAAAATAAAAGACGGCCACTTGATTTAGGACCAAGGTTTGTTTATGAAAATATTTTTGTGATTTTTGATTATTTGCATGTTTTTGTTGTTTTTTGGAATATTAGCTAAATTAAAATGTAAAATAACGGAAAGTAAAACGTTTGTAACCTAAGCTAGACGCATAAAATAAAGCATACACCCACACACACACCCATGCACCTAAACTATTACAAATAAAAACTATTTACATTCTAAGGTCTGCAAGAAAGTAAATGACGGAAATAAAGTAATTTACATTTCAAACCTAATTTACATTCTAAAATGAATAAGTAAACATGTACAAGAAAATATAAAATAATAATAAAATGCTAAAAGATAAAATTAAAATGTATGCAAAACTTGAAAGAAATAATAAAAAAAAGGGTTCAAACACAAGGTGGGGTGCAGCAGTGTTCAGGGGCGTTAAATAGCAAGTAAAAAATGAATTGGGCTCAAAGAAACAGGATACGGCCGGTTCGGTTCAACACTGGGTCGGGTCCAGGAGAACCGAACCGGTTAGGGAGGTATATATGGGTTGTAAACCCATTTTCACTCATTTCCCAAACACGTTTCTCTTTCTTTCCTTTTCTCTCTTCTTATGTTCTTCAATCTCATGAATTTTCCGGCGGTGGTGGCCGGCCAAGAGTGGCGGCGCCGCCGCCGGAAAATTAAAAGTTTGTCCTTTTTAAAAAAAATATATATTTTTCTACTCCTACTCTCCTCTCTGGTTCCGTTTTTAACCTTACAACATTCAAAAACCCGACGTATGAACTTAGATCTAAGAGAGAAGATTCAAACTACCTTTGTTGGAACGATGCTGTTTTGGATCGGAACTTGTTGGTTTGATTCGATCTGGATCCGTCGGCTATACCTTTGGTTCGGATTCGGTGCGGTTGAGTCAGATTCGGCGTTGTTGTATTGAAGGGTTAGGTTTCGCGTTCTTGTGAAACGGCTTGTATGGAGGGGTTTGGAAAATTGTGGATCGTGAATCGTGATGTTGTGAGGGTCGTAGGGAATTTTGAGGGTTTCTTTGTATTGAGACTTTTTCTTGTGCATGTTTGGATTGAGGTTTGCGGCTAGGGTTTGATACTGGTTCCTCTCCCCTTTCTGTGTTTTGCAGATTTTGTTTTATAGTGTTAGGTTTGGAGATAATAAGGAAATAACTTGCAGAGGTTGCTACCGTGTTAGTGGATTTGGAAACAAAAGTAAGACCCTATGATTTTGCCTGAAAATGAGGCGTATGGAAAAAAAGGAAATTTGGACCCTTGCTGGAAATTTTCGGACTTATTGACATTATTGGACAGAACAAAAAATATATAAAAATAGTAATCAACCTTAAAATTAAAATTAATAAAAGATGGAAATTAGATGATGAAAATAAGAGAAAACATGGCCCGACTCGGAGCCAAAAATGAGGTATTTTAAAATACCTCCCTGCCGAATTTTTACTGAAAAATCAGAGATCGATCAGAGTCAAGTGACATGTGTCAGTGGGGCCTTAGGTCAAAAATTGGGGTATGACACCAAGTGATCATTGCCTTCTTCTTGAATGGAGGTTTTCTTTGAACCTTCTTGATGTCAGGACATTCACTTTTGTAGTGTCCAGTTTTGTTGCACCCAAAGCAAGTGACTTGACTTTTGTCAGCTTCAGTTTTGGTGCTCATGTTGGTATTTGGAAACTTCTTTCTGATCCGATTTATTCTCAACATCATTCTTTGAATTCTTTTAGAGATTAGTGCAAGTTCATCTTCAGCTTCTTCTTCATGAACTTCTTCTAACTCTTGTGGTTCTTGCACATCATCATCAGCTACTGATGAGCTTTGCTGAGATGCTTTCAAGGCAAGTGTTTTCACCTTCTTCACTGGTTTGTCTCCTTGAAGTACAACTTCATGAGCTCTCAGTGAACCAATGAGATCTTCCAGGTTCATAGATTTTAAATCTTCTGCCTGAGTAATTGCAGTGACCATAGGTCTCCACATACTTGGAAGACATCTCAATATTTTTCTAATTCTATCATGAGTAGAATATACCTTTTCAAGAGATCTCATTTCATTTACTATTGTAGTAAATCTAGCATACATCTCATCAATAGTTTCATTTTCACTCATTTCAAAGACTTCAAATTTTCTGACTCCAATGTCAATTCTGGTTTCTTTGACATGAGATGTACCCTCATGATGTATTTTTAAGGTATCCCATACCTCTTTATCATTCTTACATTCATCAACTCTTTCACTTTCTTCCATGGTTAGTGCACATGATAGAAAGAGTCTAGCTTTAGAATTTAACAATACCTGAGCTTTTTCATCTGTTGACCATGCACTTTTTTCTTTGACAGCTCCTTCTTTGGTTGTTGGAACAAAGTCTCCATATGTGATGATTGTCCACATGTCATTGTCTTGAGATCTAAGAAAGAGTTCCATCTTTCCTTTCCAGAAGTAGTAGTTTGATCCATCAAAAAGTGGTGGTCTGTTTGATGATCCTCCTTCAGCTATGTACTTGACTTTAGACATACTTCCTGAATCTTTTCTCTAACACTTGTTTAAGTGTTCAAACCCTTAGAGCCTGGCTCTGATACCAATTGAAGTTGATAAAATAGTCACAAGGAAGGGGGGGTTTGAATTGTGACCCTTTAAAAATTAAACCTGTAACTTAAAATTGATTCTCAAGTTGAAACTTGGAATGGTTAAGTCAACAGCAGACTTCAGAATGTTCTGATGTTTGAGTGCAAAAACAGTTTAATAAGATAAATGTGTTTGTGTGTGTTGTGTATGCAATAAGTAAAGAGTATAGGGAAGAGAGAATAAACACACAGAGAATTTATAGTGGTTCCCCCAATGTGGGTTAGTCCACTCCTCACAATCTTGTGAGAGTTTCCACTATGATGCTTGAGATAACCTCTCAAATCCTACACCTTACAATCTTTGTTCACCTGAACAATTACAATACTGTATTCTCTAAGCCTCAGCAGGCTTGCACCTTGTTGCTAAGTTAACCACTTAGACTTTTACAACCTTTGCTCAAACTAACACTTTAGTACCCCTAAAGCTAGATGAGACTTTGTTATAATTTGTTATGGAGGTTGAATGTTTGTGAATCAAACAAAGGAGAAGGAAGAAGTTATCATTCAGATAACAAAGAGTATTGATTTGCGCTAAGTAAACGAAAGCCTTAGAGATTGATCAATTTCAGTTTTGCAAAAGCTTCAAACAATCTTTGTTGTTTTCTTGTATGCTTTGCAATGGTGCAAGTAATGTTGAGCCTTTGATCTCTATTTATAGAGTCTTTGGGCTCATATAGCCGTTGTAAGGTGACCAATGGTGTTATGCCACGTGTCCTGGGCCCCACAAGCTTTTACTTGAAAATCTGGGTGAACATTCTGAACATCAGAATGTTGTTGAGTTCCCAGGATGAACATCAGAATGTTGCTGTGTTCTTTATTAGAATGTTTGATATTCATGATGTTCTTCATCTGGGTTTATCAAGGATGAATGTCAGATGAGTTTCTGGGTCCATTCCATACGTGACATGAGATATGTTCAAGTTTTATCCTTCAAAAGTTACTTCTCCATATGCATCAAAAGTTGCTTGAAAAAGTAGGATAAAGTTGAAACAAATCTGTCTTGGATTTGGTGCAGGAGAGAGAGGATAGTGGATCTGCAATCTTCAGGCCCATGCTTCAAGGAGATTTGCTGGATTCATCTCAGAGTACACGTTATCTCTGATGCAAGATCTCCTTTGCTAGCTTTTCCATCTTTCCACCAACTACACTGTTCATGGCTGGAAGCATGTGCAGAAGTGAACATTCTGATCTCAGAATGTTCCATTTGTTCTTACTTTAGGTTGATTTATAAGACTTAACTTTTAATGTAATCAAACCTAATAGTAAGATACAACTGAAGTGCAGTGAATGCATCATCTAGGACAATATTCTCTTTGGAATATTCCTAGTACTTTAATGTTCATAGTCTTGGATGAACATTAAAGATCCTTTTGACATAGATCCTTGTCCATGCCTTTATTTGTTGATAGATCCATGCAGATGTACTTTTCTGGACCTTTTATTCATGTCAAGTGTACTTGCATGCTCTTCATGTTCTTGATAAATCTGGGTTGCTTCTGAACAACCTTCTGAACTAGGTTGCTTCTGAACAACCTTCTGAACTGGGTTGCTTCTGAACCGGGTTGCTTCTGAACGACCTTCTGAACTCTCATCAGAACGTTCTGATCAACTTTCTGATCAACATTCTGAACTAACTTTCTGAACTTCAGAGTTAGTTCATGGATTCAATGTCCTTTGATTTTATGCATCTTGGTATGATTCAAACCTTGTTCCTGTCTTAGTGAAAACACTCAAGAGCACAAGTTAAATACCAAGGAATTAATCAAAGTCCATTTAATCCTTAATCATTAAAGTTTATTATCTTTAAAATTAATTAGGGATTTTGCCTCAACAAACACTGCTATTAAGCCTTTTAAGAATGAGTTTAATATTATCCTTCGATGTTGTAACAAAATGGTCCTTTAAGTTATATTGGTCATAGATAAGTTTTAAGTTTGTAAACATTTTTAGTTTAGTCATTTGCCACATCATAGTCTTGGTTAAGAGAATGACTAAATTGAAAACGTTTACAAATTTAAAAGATTTATGTGTGGCCAAAATAATTTGAGTCTGGTACAAACCTCAAACTTAGATACTTATGTGTGACCAAAGTAAACAAAATGACTAAATTGAAAACGTTTACAAACTTAAAGGATTTATATGTAGCCAATATAACTTAGAGACCAATTTATTACAAAACTCAAACTTAAAGACTTATATGTGAAATCAATCTATTACGAACCTCAAACTTAAAATAATTTATCCTATTTTTATTTATTTATAAAGTTTAACATTTGACTGTCTTTTTATTTACTGAATGAAGTATAGAGATTTTGTTTTCTAAGTGCCTTCCTTCTTTCTATAGGTTCCAAAGGGTCATGTTTGGGTAGAGGGTGATAACAAACTTAATAGCTACGACTCTAGAAGTTTCGGTCCAATTCCTTATGGCCTTCTTAAGAGTAAGATATTCTGGATGGTAAGTTTGTGTATGCACCGAAGCCACACATATATACAAGCCTCTACTTCTTTTTTCCCTTTGTTTTCTTCTCCCTAATCTTTTGATGTTTTATCTGAAGGTATGGCCGTGTAAAGATTTTGGATCGTTAAGGAATAAATGATTTGAAGCTTTCGATCGTATTACAAATTACATTTTAAAGGGAAAACAATGCCTAGTGAACCTCGTTTGACCATTTTCTTTGTGATTTGGAACTCACCTACTAAAACATAGGCATTTCAATCGCCTTATATTTAAATCGTTACATTCTTCTGTTACTTGTATAAACAGTTTACCTTTTACTAATTCAGTATTCATTTGTTGCTCTTAAAATATTGAATAGTAGACATGATAGTGGATGATCCCTAATATGTATCTAGATATCATTTCTCTATTTATTGTTTGTTTTGAAACAGTCAGACACAGCATATTATTGATGCTTAAGGAAAACTATGATGTGAGGTCCTTCATGTTAAAGATAAAGATCTTAATTGTTACGGTAGACTTTTGATTTAGTAGCAACCTGTAAGATTTATTTTTTTGATAAAACTTGTGGATGATCCTCTAAGTAAGAGCTATTGCTCAGGACATTAATTTCTTCCAAGTATTTCAGCAAAATATTTACAGTGATACTAGTTTGGGTTTATGAATTAACATCTATTTGAATTTGAGTTAGGTTAATGAGTGTAAGGTAGTTGTTGAGTTGAGTTAATCATAATAAAAGTTTTAAAATCGATTCAAAATGAGTGATTTTGTAAAAAGACACATAGGCTATGTTTGACGTTTATGGTTTAGGGTTTAGAATTTATAAGTTCTTATGACAAAAAAATTACTCGTTTTGTAACATTTTTTTTACGGGCTTATTCAATTAGCTTTTACTTATCATTTTTTCTCTCAATTTTACCTATATCATCTTACTTGAAAATAGTAAATATTAACCAATCATATTTTTTTTATGTGATTTCATATTTATAAGCTAGTTCAACAACTAATTTTACGACACATTACTCATTCAACCAATCAGCATATATGTTATAAACTATTCTCTCCGTTTCTTTTTAAGTGTCGTTTTAGTGCGGATTTAACGTTCCTATTTAACTGTCATTTTGGTATTTTAAGGTGATGATTTGTCAAATATATCATTTGTCAATTACTCTTATCTTTTTCAATAAAACTAATTAATGTTATATATTTAAAAAACTTAAGTTTGTTTTTTTTAGACAAAGTTTATTTGTTTTTTTAAACAAAGTTTGTTTCTTAATATTTAAACAAAATTTTGTTACCTATAATAATAGTTAGTAATTGTTAAAAATTTCAAGTGCAAAGTGAAAGAACAGATCTGAGAGAAAAATAAATAAAAGACTCCATGAATTATCAAAAGGAAGAAAGAGTGGAAGACTCATTGGAAATTGACTTAAATTAATTGAAGAGATGTGTACAATATTTAGAAAATTGACAATTGTTTGTTATGAGAGAAAGTGTGCAAAAAAAAGGAATTTTTTGGAGAAAAAGATAGGAACTAACAAATGTTTGTTACGAGAGAAATATAACATATTAAATTTATTGAAAAGAGAAAGCGTGTGCAAGAAAATAAGAATATATTGGTGGATTAAAATGAGGGCATAATAGAAAGAAAATGTGCAAAAATACACTTCGCTCTTTTGATGTTAATATTTTCAAACAATACTAAAAAAGAAACTAAGGAAGTAGTTTAAAATAATTTTTTTTTTAAAATAATTTTTTTTTTTGTAAAAAAAAAAAAATCTCAGAGCCAATGACAAGGTGACACGTGTCCACACTTAACGTTTTTTTTATTAAAACTAACGGAAACCTAACAGAAGGGACCAAAACGAGACTAAAAAAAAATCTTAAAATCCTCAAACAATATTTTTTTAGTTAAGGGACCAAAGCGATACCAATTAAATAGTTAAAGGACCAAAAGAGCATTTAAGCCAAAAAAGAAACTAAGGAAGTAGTTTATAGCTCAATTGTTTAATCGAACAACTCATTGCTAACTGCTAACGTCTACCATTAAAAACAAAAAATTGAGCCACATGGTGCCGCATTGATATTTTTTTGTGGTGTCCGGCGTTTAAACACTAAATATTACATATATTATGCATTGTCCTTACCAACTAATTGTGCTCACGGGGATCCGCATTTATACATTTGAAATCGGGTGCGGCACGTGGAATTTACCTAAAATACCAGAAAATAGAAAACATCCGAAAAAATATATATTCGCACATTGCTCTCTCGTATATTGGTTGTCTTTCTCTGTCCCGGACTTTGTTTTACTTTCATATTTCTTACTTTTAGTTGATTTCAAGTATTAAATAGCAACTAAAAAGCCATGCCAGTTCATAATGTTTAATTTCATTCTTGAATAAAATGATTGGTTTATATAAAGAACCGCCAAATTATTACTGCTGAATTCTTTCAACCCATGCAAGCTTTCTCATAACATTAATCGTGGCTTTCTAGTTACTATTGGTGAACGAAACACTAATCTTTCGATACGGATAACAACATCGAGGATTCTTACCTGGAGGAGAGAGGAGTATTGAGAAACATGGTGCCATTTAGGTCTATTATTAAAGAAGTATGGAAAAATGCATTCTTTGCTGTAAAGTTCTTCTGCGTTATACATGTTGCCAGGAACTATCTGATCACAAATGTTATGGTAAGCATGAATACGCTTTCAACTTATCACAGATTTTTTTTTCATGATTAAATTTACTAATCAGTTCAAATTCTGCAGACTTTTGGTCCTAGCATGCTTCCTACAAATCGATTCGACACCAAGCATCTTTCTTGCTGAAAGGATCTCACCTCGATTTGGCAAAGTTGCTCGCGGAGATATTTTACATTTACGCTCTCCTCAAAACCCTAAAAAGGAAATCGGAAAGCGCTTGGTTGGATTAGAGGGTGATACCATTACATATGTTTCTGATTCCGAAAACGGTGATAAGCATGAGACAGTTGTGGTAATGGTCAATTGATTATTAAAAAAAATCTCATTTTTAGTGGATTTTTGTGATTTTGATTATGGGTTTTGCTTTGCTACTAATTTGAATGGATTATAGAGATTTTATTTTCTAAGGGCCCTCCTTTTCTCTATAGGTTCCAAAGGGTCATGTTTTGGTAGAGGGTGATAACAAATAAAATAGCAACGATTCTAGAAATTTCGGTCCTGTTCCTTATGGCCTTATCGAGGGTAGGATATTCTGGAATGTAAGTTTGTGTATGCACCGAATCCACTCATATATACAAGCTTCCACTTCTTTTCTTCTGTCAGTTGTCCACCTTTTCCAACCTTCTTTCTCCATTTAAAGAAGTTTTTCAACCTTCTTTCTCCACCTTTTCCAGATTTACGAAGTTAGCAAACCTTCATTTCTGCTTTCAACTGATCTTGACTGCTCTCCTCTTGATTTTTTTTCCCTTCATTAACATATGAAAGCAATGAAATATGTACAAATCACTCTTCTCATGATAGATTCCATGATAACCAAATATATACAAAAATTGGGGAAAAGGCATATGTTTTCTACAAAGTTAACGCAACAAGTTTTTATAAAAATGTATTACGTACAAAGATGGTAAATTTAGCACTTAACAATTAACTTTTTCTTGTTTACCAGAGATATTTTTTTATTACCAATATTTAGTTGGTCTATTCATCTTGAATCTTTTCATACTCGGCTAATGGAAGTTCACAGTTTTTTTGTCTTTTCTACCCAAGTTTGAACCTAATCTCCAAAATAACGAAAGATTAGACCACATGTTGTTCCTCGCTTTATGATGCTCACATAACTGCGTTTATAAATTTAGATTTAAGAATTTCAGACACGGTGATTCATATGCCTCAAGATTATTTACTCTATCTTCCTTATATATTCTTTTAATTTCAATATCATGTTTTCAATCTTTCGCTGTAACGATGACTTAACTACCATAATCTAACTAGTTAGTTGGTTCATTAACAACTTTCAACGATTCTAGATTATTAACGTCTTATGATGTAAAAACGAACTTGTTTGGTCCGAGGACTTGTTTGACATTTATAAGCTCGGAACCAAAATTGTCATCACCAACTATATTAGAACCAAGACTTCCTAATAGTTTTAGACGAACATTTATAAGAACTTGTTTCAGTCCATAACAGTTTTAGACGACCATTTTAATTCTAAGCTTATAAATGTGTTAAATAAGTGATCGATCGAAACAAGTTATTTTTTACGTTCAAAGATGTTGATGATCCTGAACCTTTGAAATCCGTTATTGAACTATCTAATTTGTTTGTTCAAGGGAGCAAAGTCATTTGTTACAACTAATAATCATCATTGTCTTTTGAAAGGTATAATATTAAAGGAATATACAAGGTAGATATAATCAATAATCTTGAGGCCGGCCTATAAATTAATATGTTCGAATTTCTTAAATTTAAACTTATCAACATTAGTTATGTAAGAATCATAAAATGAAAAGAAACTTATGATCAAAACTTCCATTCATTTTAGATACAATTGGTTCAAACTTGGTTCAGAATCACTCTTATTTAATATAGTAAATTATTTTGACACAAACTTTAATAGAAACACTACCAAATATAGTTTTCTCTACTCCCAAATATTGAATTTCTAGCTTTGTTCCATTTTTTCATTTGAGTTGTTTTGTCAAATTTGGTATGATTCATACAAGAGAAGAAACTGTTTAATGATGGAGGATTTTCTCTTATGAGTCGGATAAATCTTTAAGTACAATGACGCTTCATGTTATATATTGGTTTATTAATTAGTAGGTTTCATATGAATCGTTGGTGGAAGATGTTGATAGAATTGTGTCATTTGGTCTCTCTGTTTATTCTCATTAACTTCAATTGATATTTGATACTTATATTCATGGGAAATACTAGATTTAGCGAGAAGGCCTTTCACGATTTGCATTTTGTAATTAGCTATTCCGCCAACGCCAAAGAGTCAAACAGTTTGTAATTAAAGCATTTTGTTATTATCTTGAGATAATTCTATGTCAACAAGAACAGAGAATTTAAATCCACATGAATAATGAGAATGAGAACACTCTTACCGTGATCATGATAAATACAACAACATTGGGATCTTTGTGGTTGTGTAGCAATGCCTTCTCCTTCAAAGCGACACCCTTCTCCTCTCGCAAGAAATAGAATGAAAACATAAAAATGTTGTTAATGGGTTTCTACATTTTTTGTTAAATTTGATCTTTCTCTTTTATTTTCGGTTCTGTCTTTCTAATCTCTATGTTTTTTGTTCCTCCTTTTGCTCTACTTGTTGATCATATTTATACTCAAAATTAGGTTAAGTTATGAGGAAAATGCCAAAAATGTGTAGTGAGGAGCAATAAAAAGAATCATATTTTCTTTACTGTTGCTTGTGCCAATTTGCTTGTGACAGAATTGAAGTTGGTGGTTGCAGAAAATGGAGTGTAGTGTGAGCTCAAAATGGTGAAATTGAAAAGAGAGTGTAAAGATTGAGAGGAAGATAACAGTCTCACTTAGACTTGTATCAAAATTCTAACAAAAGAATGAATTTTTCGTAAAAGGGTTACTTATATAACAAGTAATCTAACTAACTGACTACTACCTTGTTTGACAAGTAAAGCAATAAACTTAACTACCATAACAAACTAAGCTAACTTCACTTACTTGCTTAAGAAGTCACACAACTAATTAACAAAAACAGTTAGCTTGTTAAGCAATTAATCACACTTTAAACATGAATTACATCTCATCATTACCAAGTATCATTGTTGTGTTTCCAGGACTTAAGGACTTAAGAATTTCACAATATGAAGGGCTGCAGTCACCTAAAGAAGATAAAAAGTGGGAACTGCTAGCACAAAGGTTTTGTCATGCTCATACGTGAAACATTGATTTCTTGTCTTGCAATATATGAGATGAATTCATTGAAATGGCTCTCATTTGGTTTACCAACGTGAAAGAGTTCGACCTTTCGATGAATAATTTCACAATTCTTCCTGCTTGCATCCAAGAATGTCGCTTTCTGACGAAACTCCATTTGGACTATGCATGCATCTTCAAGAAATGGGAGAGATTCCACCCAATTTAGAAACATTTTTTGCAATATGGTGCACATCCTTGAAGGATTTGAAACTCGATGTGGAATTTGAATATCAGGGGTTACATGTCACACACTAAAATATATATTTTTGAAGAAACTTATGTACTAAAAGATCAAATTATGATATTAGGAAGAAAAAAAATTATAAGAATAAATTTTGACAATGTCACACACTATAAAAACAATATAGTAGTATTATTTTTTAAGGAACAAATATATTAGTATTTAATACACTAAAAATATATTATTTAAGAAAAAAAAATACACTAGCAGTTTATCTCTCCTTATGTATTTATGTTTTATGAATATTAGTCACTTCGTATTCGTCTGTATGTTTTTTTATGAATTTTTTATTAGTTATATGTGTAGAAGTTTATGACTTTTGTCCCCCGTGAGCTTAACTCAGTTGGTAAGGACGATGTATAATATATGCAGGGTACGGGTTTCGAACCTCATACACCACAAAAAAAGAAGTTTGTGACTTTTAAATAGCAACAAACTATATGTATCTTTTACCGATAATATAACAAATCTAATAAAAAAAAATCATATTTTTTCAATAACACCGACAATATAACATTATTAAAAGAAATTTTTTTAAGAGTATAATTGAAATAATGTAAAATTCATCCCAAAGAAATCATGTTTTCCATTTATATATTGTTATAGATTATTAGAAATCAAACGTAAAATTATTCGACAAATGAATGATTAAATGATTGTTTGATTACTTATATTGAAAGTAATATTTTTATTAAAACAATTACAATATATATTTAGACTTTAAAAACAAAAATATTATATGTGTGCGCGCTTGCATGCGTACGTGCGTATTTGCGTGTGTGTTCTACATGCTATCTACACTACTCAAAGTTTCTGGATCCGTCGCTGATCCCATCTATTGGTTTGTTTAAAATTTAGAGTCTAAATAAGGTGTTGATCTTTGACAAAAAAATGGAGCTGGTCTTGCTGATGGTTTTTTCTTCAGAAGGATTATTGCTTGGAGTGCTCGGGCCATTTTTATATATTAATTATGGGCGTGTATGCAAAGAAATGAGTTTGATATTATGGTTGTATTCTTTTTGATCTATTCTTTACACACTTTATACTCAACGTATATTATTTTTTAATAAACACTTTACAAATTACACTCATTTCTTTTTCCACTTATATAACTTATTAATGGTGAAGGGTAGTGAATGGGGAAAATTGAAGAAGAGGGGGATTGATTTGTTGCAGAGGGTATACTTTTTTACATTTGATAGAAATTTATGATCGAATGATATAAAATGGTCTTGCATAATGCACCACCTAAGTGACTTGTGCACATTAAAATTGGACCGCAAGCTTGATTGATGCGAAGTAACAAATCCTACCCAAAACTATTGATTGTCAGCTTTGGTTGAAGTGTTCTATATTTATATGTATATCCCTGCTAAAATCTCTACACACCATTATAAGAACAGAACAGAACATTCACAAATTTGGACCAACAAGGGGAATAGCATAAACAAAAGATGTTTGATCAGATATTACATAGCAGCATTGCACTAATGAGATTTATCTTTTTTATCTTCAAATATTGCTATAATAACACATAGTCTATAAATATAATGACTAGTTAAATGATTCTCTACTCAGTCTAGCTTAGACCAGATAAAATCCCAGGCCCCAGCAGATTAATTGAGAACAAGCAGTGAAGCCTCAGCAAAATCTAGAATAACACTACATCTCAACCTTGACTAATTTCCTTCTCCTTTGCCTTGCATACATCTTCCGCAGTCTTAATAAATTTCTTTGTCAAATCATCAACCTGAAGGCAGAAAAAAAAAAATCAGAAATCAAATCTGTGGAGCTACGGAATCTCAACGCCATATTTGCTGCATTAAGCATATATAACTTACTTCTTTCTCCAATCTTTTTAAGTCATCCTTGGGAAGAATGGAGTTCAATTTCTTAATGGCATCCATTGCCTGTAGAATCAACATCTTTAATCACTACATGCAGAAAATTAAGCTAAACCATGAAGAAGAAGAAATACTGCCAAGAGGACTATCTTGTTATTGAGTTAGAGGAAGACCTAGAAAAACTATAAGAGAGACTATTGGGAAATATTTAGAAAGTAATGAGTTAGACCAAAATAAGGTTTATGATAGGACATTATGGCGTAATTTGATCCATGTAGCTTACCCCACTTAGTGGGGAAAAACTTGGTTGTTGTTGTTGTTTTGAAATGTATTATCTGCTCTAATAAAATAATCAGTGTACATACTTCAGGATAAACAGGTTGGGGTTAAAGGATGAAATGAACAGACTGAAAATTAAGCACCTAGAGCATATTTAAAAACTCATTAAAATGCTGAAAACTTTAAGCATTTAAAACATTTTAAGTCAATGGCTAACCAAAAAAGCAACAACTGATGAAGAAAGAAAATCACTTGAAATGTCTGAAGAGATTCAGAGCAAGGGAGGACTCTCAAATCTTTCAGCAACTACCCTTTCCTTAATCCCTTACTTATACTACTAGAAGCCAGATCTACCAGAAACAAAAAAAGTCAAGAAATAGAAAAGGCACACCACACCTTTTGTCGAGCTCTTCTAATGCTTTGCCGAGTATCCTCACAAGATTTAGTCACCAACTTATTCATAGCCTGAAATAAATGTCAAAGAAAAGGATATAGAGGAATGTCAAAGAAAGGGATAAAGAGTGATTAACATATACAAATACAAATGAAGTGTGATTAACATACCTGCATATGCTCTTTGGTCAATCTGATCATTTAAGGTTCAAAAGTAAATTAGTCAATTCACTCCAACAGGCATGAGTAATTGAATGTAATAAATAGAATAAAAGCTTACGGTGGGATGACAGCAATCAATCTTTCACCATCTGTTCTAGGATTTAATCCCAGTGGAGATGAAACAATGGCGTTCTCTAATTGTTTAAGTGTCTGCGAGAGTTTGTCACACCATATGCAAAAATTAGTCATATAACATTCAAAAGTAATGCTTGTTTACTTAGAACTTTACAAATAGCAAGCATGCTCAAAAATGTAAGATAAAGCACCTCTGGATCATAAGGATTAACAGATAAGGTTTTTGGATCGAGGACTGAAACAAGAGCAATCCGACTCAAAGGCATCTTGACACCACCAGTTTCTACAATAATGTGATCAAGCATTCCTGTAGAGACAAGCTCATTGTTAATGTGTTGAGTATTAAGCATTCACAGACACATACGGTTTAAAATACACGCCAATATACCTGCAGATGCTCTTCCTGTTCGTAGTTTGCTTAGTTCAACAGATAATGCAGTCATCGCAGCCTCCATCTGTGAGGAAGCACTTGCCTTAATATTAGGGCCAACGTTTGGTGGAACTTCAGCTGTACTAACACCCCCTTCATCCTCTAAAATTGTACAAAACAACGACCATTACAAAACCAGCATTACAAAATGAGTCAATTAAATTATGTTTGGATAATAAGCTTAATTTGCAGCTTACAGTATAAGAGCTTATGAATAAGCTATTTATAGAACATAACATAAAATAAAGTCAAACTGTTTTTGTCCAATCTTTAAGCTATTTTCATAAGTTATCCTGGATATCTTATGAAAACAAGCCAGCTTATGAACATGTCATAACCTGTTTATGTAAGTTCTGCCAAACAGTGTCACACATGTTTATGACAGTAGATAAGCTATTATAAGCCATTCCAAACAGGCCCTACATTGGATTTGGATTCCAAACCACATGACACAATTATTGATCTTGGTTGTACAATCTCAATTCAATGATGAAGATCATTTAAAGACGGGTTGGAATCGAACAATTTTAATCTAAGACTGATATCAATTAAGCCCTGTTTGGATAAACAACCAACTTGAACGAACGTTTATGTATATAGCACAAGCACTTATCATTATAGACGCTTATGTGTAACCTATTTCTATAGCAAAATACAAAATAAAGTTCATTTTTTTCCATATAAGAGATAAACTGTTTTCATTAGCTATCTTGGAGAATTTATGAAAACAAGCTGTAAACATCTTATAAACATGTCATAAGTCGTTTTTCACAAGTTCTATCAAATAATCTCACAAAAATTAGATAAGCTCAAATAAACCGATCCAAACAGACCCATAATGCATGTAACTATGTGTTTGTCTATATGCAGGGAATCAAAGATTAACTTACTTGACTTTCGGCCTTTGGCAAAGGCTCTACGACTTTCAACGATAAAATTAGGCATCGGCGGAGAAATGACAGCTCTAGTGGTATCATCAGTCATACAAAATTTAACAGGGGAATTTTCACAAACATGTAGAGCACAAGTTGGGAGGCGAAACAAATTTCTGCATCCAAATGCTCGTCGAACAATGTAACCAGCCATCATACACTTATTTGATTCTAATCTTGCTCTGTTCATCAATAATAACAAGAAAAATTAATAATAAACAAGCATTGTGGAAAAAAAAAACTATGTATTGTAAATCGCGTCGCTTTAACGCGGAATGGAAGGAAAATTGTAAAATTGACATAGAAAAAGGAGAATTTGGAGTAGCTCACTGGTTGAGGCGGCTGAGGAGAAACTCCGGCAGCGTTTTCCGGCGAGGTTTTGATTTTCACGGCGAGTTGAGTTTCAGTGCTGTGATTCGAACTTGTTGTTTGTGATACAAAGGTAAAATGGTAATTAATGGTGGGTCTGTTTAAAACTTGGGCTTGTGATTAGAAGTTAGAATTCCATCTTAATCTATGACGACAGATTAATGACGGACAGATTAATGTTTACGTTGGAATAAACCGTCGATTTAATCGGTAAACCATAAACTACTAAAATCAACTAAAAAGTTTCTAAACTATATTATTATTGGTCAATTTGGTTTATACCGAGGGACTAGATTGATAGATGGAAAGTTTAAGGATATTTTAGCTAATTTTAATACTCCCTCCGTCCCTCTATATAACCCCTTTTACTTTTTTCACATTTTTTCATAAAAGTTATTAATGTAATTAATATGTCTATTTTGTGTGTTAATATTACCAAATTATCCTTTGTTTGTATAAGTGTTTTTTTTGACAAAAACAAAATGATATTCATTCATTCAAATCGAGAGATTACATCATTCAACACCGCTAAAAACGTAAAGGATGAATCTGCGAACAAACTCACAGGATCCAAGTTAATAGCATATAACAACATAATGCCTACAAAAATATATGATAAAATTAAAGTGACCGGAATATCCATTGCCTCCAAATCTGCAACGTTGACGCCCAAATCATTGATTGAACAATCGATCTTTTAATACGAATCAAATGAACATCGCACGAAGACGGGAAATCAAACAACGCCGCACAAGACGACAAACAACAAATCACCACATTTTGATGATGAAATTACAAAGAAAAAGAACCTAGATCTATGTGAAAATCACTTATTTAGATTGAAATAAAGAGAAAAAGATGAAGATGGGTGATTTCAGGTCAAGAATTGATCCAAAATCATCCCTCAATGAAGAAATTGTAAGAGAAAACCTAGAGAGAGAAAACTAGGGTCGGCTTATTAGAGAGGGAGAGATCGACAACAAATTTATGTGTGTTAAATTTGATTTTTCATATTTCAAGATAAGTTAGCAGTATTAATTAAGGGTATGTTTAAGAAAAAAAAATGTGTCTAGTAATTTGAAAAGGATTTTATATTTAGGGACAATTTTTTTGTCAAACGGATGATTATATATAGGGACGGAGACGGAGGGAGTAGTTTATGGACCAAATTGATTATAAGGTGATAGTTTAGAGACTAAATTGAATGTTTATTATTTCTGATATGAATACTAACTAGTTCTCCTATGAAAATCTCATGGGATTAATTTTGATATTATTTTTTGTTTGATTGTAAGACAATTGTGCGGATTAAATTGAGTTTTTATTATTCTTATCATGTACACGACAAAATAAAAATAAAGGGAATGAAAGTGTTGTACAAAAAAAAAGGGAATGAAAGTGTATAATTTAACATAAAGGAGTTTGGTGTTATTCGGATACACCTTAAAAATCTTAAAATGTTATTTTATATACAACACACATATTCCTCAATTCAACGATGTGTATTTTATAAAAGACAAAATTGTGAAGGGCGTAAACCTAAGCGAACAATACCTAGGAACGTCGTGCGATGTACTTGAGCCTGGAATAGAATAATAGATTAGTGAATCAAAATTGCAATGAAGTAAAAGATATATAAATACTTATCTCGCTTGTTTTTTGCGTAATTAGGCCGGTTGGCATATAAGAAAACAATGGACATCAATTATTTTTGCAAAATCAGGTTTGAATTATAAATGTCTGTGATTGCTCTACATGCCCTTCGGTTTGCCCAAAAGCCCCTAAGATTTATTGGAATGTAACTCCTTATATAAACCCTAATGAGGGATACTACATGATCGACATTTTTTGCATTTGAGCGTAACTTATGATGGTCAACTTATTTCAAAGGTAGAGCAATCAACAGAACATAGAGAAAAATCTTAAAAAAGTTTCCGAAAAAAATCTTTAAAAAGTTTCCTTATTAGATTACCATATTGCCTGATTTGAGTACCGCTCTCTCCAATTGAGTTTAGCCCTTGTTTTGTACACAATACAAGGGTTCTCTAAATGTTAAAAGTGATGCTATTTTAGGCTTTGTTTGTAAGTTGAAAGACTCAAGGAAATTAGAGTATTTATAAATAAATAAAAATGAGAAATATTTTAAAATATTTTGAAGATTTTTTATTTTTCTTTTGGATAATGATGAATGAATATTTGTGATTGATATACTTCTAATCTTGAGAATGTTATAAAAATATAGATTGAATTTGAAAAACTTATCACCCGTTCTAAAATTCTCCAAAACTCTAATCCAATACAATTTTTGGTTTCCTAAATTATGGAAAATTAAAAAAAAAATATTAAACTCACAAAGTCCTCCCCTCCTAAACTTTGTTTGGAAGATCGGAGGGGAAGGGATGAAAGATTTTGTAAGGAGACAATTAGAGAAATCTATATCATTTTATATTATGGGTTTGTAGATATTGATAAATGTATATTTTTTTATAAATATACTTTCAATTGTAAAATTGGTACTTAAATCAAGAGAGTCTTCTATGTAATGAAAAACAATTTAGGTGTCATTATTAGATCGATTCTTCTTATGTACGCAAAGGTAGAATTAAATCCATATATTTGGTTACAAAGGAAGGAGAGAAAGAGAGAGTTTGCAATAAAATTGAAAAGAAGAGAAGTGATTGTTGGATCATGAGAGAAACCTAATAATTGAGCAACCACACAATTGAACTGAACATAATATTTTATAGAAAATCTTTAGCATTTTAGTATATAAGTCTCACATATATATTATTCAACGTCAACTTTTTTATCTAATGTAAAATTTCTTGTGTAAAAAAAAATCTAATGTGAAATGTCTGACTCACTTGACATTTAAGAGTGGAGATGTAAAAGCATAATTTTTTTTTAGAGATTCCGTTCTAATCCTTACATGTATGTATTTGTTTTTCATGAGAAAATTGTTGGTAGTATTTAATTATTTTCTTAATTTTATTGGTTATTTATTTTTCTTCAATCTTCTATCAATTTTTTAGGAAAAAAAAGCAGTTTTTTAATTACCCTAAACAAGTTAGAGATTGGAGCTATTGATATAATTCACCGACTACTTTCATGATCACTTATTAGTTTCTATGAATGTAGATAAAGGTATATTTGAAGATATTTTTCAAAAGCCAAACAACCTAGCTTAGACAATGTCAAAAAAAAAAAAAAAAAACATGTTCTGGCAAAAATTTCACAAGAGAAATTAATAGTTGATCTACTCAATTACTCCACTTTAAATTCCAACCTAAGGATATGATCTACACCGGTTGGAAGAAGCTTCTGATGGGTGGAAAAAACGCAACAACTATAGTTCCTTTAAGGGAGAGGGAGAGGGAGAGCTCGCATAAATATTGAGTGTGTATCTTATATTGAATATGGCTTGAAAAGAGCATATTTCTCATTTCATTGTAGAAAATGACTCTTTAGACATGGTTACAAGTAACTGCAAGTTTAATGAGGTGATTTCCACTTTAGTTTGATGCATATGGATTCGAGATTTTGACTTTGAATTGATATGTTCATTTTCTTCATACTTCAAGAGTATTGAAGAAACTTATGCGGTGATTGATTAGTTAATTTTAACCTATCTTTTTAACTAGCACAAACAAATTGGTAAAAAACAAATTAACACAAATGAAGAAACTCCTTCAAGAAAACTTCATAGACTGATCTTTTATAATATCTCTAAGTCTTGCATGCTAAAATTGTTCTTTTAATTTTGTAGTTTTTTCTCTGGACTTGCGCTTTTTTCGTCTCTAATTATGTGCTCCATATGACGATTTTTTTTTTTTTATCCCTGAATATAATTCATTATGTAATTTACTAGCATAGTTTTAAAACTCGGCTCGGTCATCGACTCGGCGGGAGTACTGGATCAATGGGTCAATGATCGAACCACTGAGTCATTGGTCGAACCGCATGACTAAATCGGAACCACTCGAATGACTCGGTTAGATAACTCGATCCTTAGATTAAATTTATATTGTTATTTAACCGGATTAACTCGGATTGAATCGGTGACTCGGTCACTTTAGAAACTAAAATAATCTAAGAGACGCGGATTCAACACTTATTATATGATCAAACACAAATTAATTCTTATATATATATATATATATATATATATATATATATATATATATATATATGTTATGAAACATTTACTTATACAATATATTATGAAGATAAAATAAAAAAATAAAAAGAGAATACATGTTTCTATTTTTTTTATAAGAAAGACAAAATACAAGTTATGCAAAAAAATTGACAAAATTCAAATTATGCAAAAAAAATTATAAAATACAAGTTAAAATGTGAATTGAAATGAAGTAGTTTTAGCGTAACGAAAAAAAAAAATGGTGTAGTTTTAGTTTATGATATTTTGAAATAATATACAATCAAAATGAATCAACAATTCATCACAACAAACAGCAGTGTTGCAGTGGATTATTAGTACCTTTGAGAAGTTTGTGACTGTTTGGTCGCCTCTTCGATCCACAGCAAGGCTAGTTTTCAATTTTTTGGTAAATAATATAATCATTAATTAAAAAACAAATTTGTAACTCGGTTGGCTCATTAAACCGCCGGTTCACCGGTTTTAACCGAGTTTGTCCGGTTCATGCCGGTTCGCACCGGTTTGATTGCATGACCGATCCAACATGCCAACCTCTCCGGTTACCTCTCCGGTTCACGGTCGGACCGGTTCGACCGGCCGGTCCGATCCGGTTTTCAAAACTATGTTTACTAGTGTGTTAATTTTTTGTTCAATAAACACTCCTTGTTAATACTATTGATTTATGTATATTGAAATGTGAAGTATAAGTCAGTTGACAGGGACAATGCATTAATATATACAGGAGTTAGAATTTGAACTCCGGACACCTTCACTTTTCATCTTCAAAAATAAATTCTAACTACTAAACTACTTGATTAAAAAGAAAAGTAAATTTTTAGATTAAGATATACAAAAATGAACATGTTAACTTCACTAACTATTTTTCATGTATATATGTAAAAGAGTCAAACGCACTTATGATAAGAAAAACGGAGGGACTAGTAGTTTTTTTTTCTTGATGAAAAGTTCTTTTAATTTCTTATACCCAAATCAAGTTGATTGTTACATTGAATGGACACCAAAACTAGAAATCCAAGGCAAAATTAAAAATAAGTTCCTCAAAAATATATGTGGGTCCATAAGATGGATATGTCATTCAACATTTAACGTGAGTCTTCACCTAATTTTAATTATTTTATTTATTTTAACGATCACTGTCCCCTTCCCTTGTCAAACAACTGGTCATTATTTTCGATCCTTTTCTTTTTTAAATCAGATGACATTCTAAGTCATTCCTTTGACTGTGTTTTATAAAGAAAATAAAAGTCATTCCTTTGACTAACACTATCTCTTTTTTTGGTAGAATTGAACGATGCATATAAAAAAGCTCTGATTAGAGCTCTAGAGTCTAGAAACTTTGATTAGTTTTGTTGGTTGTGCACTTATATAGAAATTTTGAATATTTATTATTTAGGCTGTGTTTAGTAACACAAAAAATCTAGCTTATAGTTTGTTGGATTAGCTTATAAGCTCGTTAGATGAAAATGTGGCGTGTTTGGTAACAAGTTTTTTTCATGAGCTTATAGCGTTTTTTGAAAAGCTATTTCAAGTAGCTTTTTAGCTTATAGCTGGTAGTTTTTTATATTTTCTTCCAACTTTAACTCTATTAATTTAAATTAATTATTTTTTTAATTAAACAACTACCCATGTTCATCTTTATAACCGCCCCATTTTTCCCTTAAAAAAAATGTCACGTTGTATTTTTTTTAAGGAGCACTTTATATATATATATATATATATATGTATGTATTTTTTTAAGGAAATGCTTTATATTTTGCTATAACTAACCTGCCGTACATCACACAAAAAATAACTAGCCGATTTTTTTTTAAAGGAAAAAATAACTAATCTTTTGTACGTTGTAAAATTTTATATATTCTAACTCACATTTTGTTTCCACCTTTTTCGTATTTTTGGGATTCATAAAGCAGAGATCAAAATTGTCGGTGATTTTTTTTTAGGATTAAAGGTCGAAGAACTTTTTTATGGAGACTAAAACCAAAAGTTTGAATATTTATAGGGACCAAAAACATATTTAACTATAATTAAAAATAAATACATTACAAAAAAATGTGTGTCTATATGTATATTAAAAAAAAACATGTCATTTTATACTTATCAGCCACTTCAACAGCTAATTTTACCAAACACATTATTTTTAATAAGCAAGCTTTTCAACTATAAGCTATCAGCTATCAGTCATCAGCTATCAGCTAACTTTTCAGCTATCAGCTAGCTTATAGCTTATTTTTACCAAACAGAGCCTTAATACTTTTTCTTTTAAATATGTTCTTCATGTACTATTGTATGTATTTGTAATTTTATAGTATAATCTAAATTTTTAATTAAAAAAATCAGTTAAATCTTGTTGTAATAACAACAATTCGACTGCAATAAAAATAATATCAGATAATATAAAAGGACTTTTTATTTGACAAAATTATTTTCTTCTGGTATATATGACAAAAAAGTTATAACTATATGCAAATAAAATAGATATGACATTATCCCTAATAGAAAAGTGAAAAGACAGACCTCCCTCTTCAACAAACGGTCCTTAATTTTTTCTATTTAAGTTCTCTCTTCCATTTTCTTTATTGAGAGATAATTTTTGATCAATTTTTATCCGTAATCATCCCTCTTTATCCTTTTCTCTTTATTTCAACCTAAATAAGTAATTTTCATATAGATTTAAATTTTTTTCTTCTTCGTACTTTGGTCGTCTGAGTGCAGCGTTTTGTTGTTCGGTGTTTTGTGTGGCGTTGCTTGATTTTTTTGTCCAGTTGCGGTGTTCATTTGATTCTGATCGAAAGATCAATAAATCAATCAATGATTTGAGCATCAACATTGCATATTGGGAGGCATGTGTATTCCGATCACCTTAATTTTATCATATTATTTGTAGGTATTTTGCCGTTGTATGCTATTATTAACTCAAATGATGTGAGTTTGTTCGCAGATTCATCATCTACAATGTTGAATGATGCAATATATCAATTTGAATGGATACCGTTTTTTTTTATCAACAAAAAAAGTGAATAGGCGGACACATTGGCTTTCCACTAATATTTTATAGGGTTAATTAAGTTTTTAGTTCTTATAAATATCCGCAGGTTTGTTTTTACTCCCTGTAAAATTAAATCACACTTTTTAGTCCCTATAAAATTTTCTGTTATAGCTTTTAGTCCCTGCTGTTAAATGACCTCTAACGGCGCTGACGTGGCACTGACATATTATTATTTAATTATTATTTTTAAGAACTTCAGAATTTCTATTTAATGTTTTTTCCAAAAAATTAATTGAACATTTTGAAATTACTAAAATACCCTTATTGTTTAATTAAAAGTCATGGTTATTTCTCTCTTCTCTTCACGTGCGAGACCCTCTTCTTCCATTCCAGATTTCAACTTCTCCCCCACCTTCTTTTTTCCATCAAAATGCATATTCATTATTAAACATTCAAATTAAAATAAAAGATTTGGGAATTAAAATAGGGAACTTCTATGGCACACTCACAATTTTGAGTGTACCGGTACTCTTGTTTTACAAAATATATAAATTAAAGATCACTTTAATGAAATAAAAAGGTATTTGTCAATATTTATATTTTAGAAAACATCATTTCATAAGAAAAACCATCATTTCATTGTTTATAAGGATCATATTACAAAATTTACATTTTGTCATAAAAAATAATCAATATTCATTGTTATGAGTAATAAAAATTCTTAAAAATTAAATTTTATTTCGTCGAAGCTTTTGGTATATAAAATTTAATTATCTTAGTTGTCAATGATAGAAAATATTATTAATTTTACGACTTGGTGTACCGATACACCCAAATTTATTGGATGTACCATAGAATTTGCCATTAAAATAACATAAGAATAAGATAACATAACATAAAAATAAAACGTAAAACAAAAACTCAAAAAATCCAGATTTGGAGATTTTGCTCGCAAAACAGAAGGAAAAACGCGAAATCTGAAAGCGATGCTGTGAAATCGAACGAAAGCGCAATCAAAATCTGAAAGAGAAACCGAAACGGCGATGGTGTGAAATCGAAGACGAACGAATACAAAGCAGATTAATTATTTTTGTGGTGTGATTTTGTTTACTAATGGAACCAAGAGTAATCCATTCTAGAGAAGAAGAAGAAAATAATAAATGGAATTTGGGGGTTGTTTTGATGGAAAAAAGGTGGGGGGAAGTTGAAATCTGGAATGGATCAAGAAGGTCTGTGAGAAGAGAGAAATAAGGGTATTTTAGTAATTTCATAATGTCCAATTATTTTTTGGGAAAAAAACATTAAATGGGAATTCTGAAATTTTTAAAAAATAATAATTAAATAATGACGTGTCAGTGCCACGTAAGCGCCGTTAGGGGTCATTTAACAGCAGTTAGCAGGAACTAAAAATTATAACAGAAAATTTTATAGGGACTAAAAAGTATGATTTAATTTTATAGGGACTAAAAACAAAACTACAGATATTTATAGGGACCAAAAACTTAATTAACCCTATTTTATAATCATGTTCTAGGGTATGTAACACATTTACTTTTTTTTTTTTTTTTTAAGCAAATGGGAAACAAATGGATCATCATTTGCATACCCTAGATAGATCAAAACAAAAAGGTTACAAAAATTTGAGGGACATAAACCTGACCAGGTGAAAATAAAAACAGAAAACCAACTTAAAGGTCATTACACATCAGTCCATAAAGGTTAAAAAAACACAACAAGAGAACATGGACGCATAACCACCACAATTCAATAAACTCTCGTATGAGCTCAAAATCAAATTGCAAAAAAGACTGGTGCACGAATGAACACGAGCAATAACAACCCAAGACAGATCCGTACAAACTCGAACCTTTCAAGAATGAGTGTGAATTTGACCGCCTACACGATAACGGATCTACGAGCCAATGACTCACTATGACACATTATAAAAAGTTAACACACCCATTTTTAGCTTATCAATCTGAATCGTCCTTCGTAAGGAATTGTCAATGCACATAAGCAACACTGAACAAGCAACCCTAGCGATCTATGAAGAGAACCGTATGAAGAATAAATTTGATTTGAAACATGAACCCATGAAAGTAATGTAATAATTAATGTACATTGCATAATATATGTAGGAATTGAAGTTCGAACTTCAAACACCTCAATTATTTATTTTAAAGTCGAATTTCTGACCATTACATTATTTGACAAAAAATAAAAGTAATGTAATTAAGAAACTGTTTATTTTTTTGTTAGCCAAAATTAATATTCAATTGTTTCAATTGAATATTTAGTTGGAAACAGCTTCAGTTGAATATTTAGTTGGAACCAATCAAACAAATCATGTCTTATTTCAAAATTGACATGTTCTCGCTAGATTAATTAAATTACAAATAAAGCCATATTATTTTTCTTAATCAATCTTACAGCATCTAAATAAAATAGACTATTGTTTGCAATGTGACAATGTCTGTACATATTTCCTTAGATTTGAACCCGTAATTTTACAGTTATTTCCATAAGTTTTATGTACTTCGTCCGACTTCGTGCAGAATTTTTTTTAGTTTTATAATTGAATAACTTGTATATCAGATCGACGAAATCCAACATATATTTTAACAAAAACAAAACGATATTAATTTATTTAAATTGATAGAACACTTCATAATCAACATTGTTAAAAACGTAAATGGTGAATCTGCGAAAAAACTCAATGCACTCAAGTTAATAGCATACAACTGCAAAATGCCTACAAACAATATGATAAAATCTAAATCAACAAATATTCATGCTTCCGGATCTGCAACATGGACGTCCAAATCATTGATTGAATCTCTGATTGATTGAAGTTGGTCTTTCAATATGAACCAAACGAACACCGCAACAAGACATGAAATCAAACAGTGCCGCACAAAAGGACGGACAACGCAACGCCGCACCCAGACGACGAAATCACAAACAAAAAAAACACAAAGATGCAGATGGGTGATTCTAGGTCAAAAATGACCTAAAACCACCCCTCCTCGAAGAATGAAAGAGGATTAGCGAAATCCAACATGTATATCTAATTTATAATATACACTAAATACATCAATTATTTAATAAATTTGAAGAAATAGTATTTACTAATGTATTAGACCAAAGTGAAATATGTTTAACTATTACGTATTCCTCTATTTTAAAATAAATATCGCATCACATTTTTACAATATCTATCATTCACGAATCACATAACTTATTTCGACTAATATTTTAACTATATATGTATATATGGATTTTGCTAGAAACCATTTATGAAGGTGTCTTTTAGCAACTCACACCTTAAGGTGTGATTTTCACTTTTTTGTTATAACTTTGTTAAAAGATACCTTCATAAAAATTAGTTGGTATCTTTTAGCAAATGCTCATAGAATAACTTGCTAAAAAACACATTCATATAAGATATCTTATAGCAAAATCCTATATATATTCACACACAAACGTACCATGTTGTCACATGACACACATACTATGAGATGAAAGAGTAATATCAACATTGCTTGCATCATCACCAACAAAAGAATATCACATAGGTTCTTGTGAGCACCCAAGTTCATGCATGATCATGGAAGGATCTTCTTTCTTTCAGTCATACAAGGCTGCGCACGTGCCAACGAAGACAAACAAATCATTATTATAAGCGGTGTCACAAATTATTATGCTTATGTACGTATTATGGTTACGGGTCACATACTCAATTCATCATCTTCTATAGTTTAATTAATCTCTCCTAGTATCTTCCATATTTTTCCTTAGTCAATTACCTCTTTTTTTAACCTTCCCTTTTTTTCAAACCATTGTCACTTTCCAATAAGCACACATATTTGACCAAGACCACCTATTCCCCCTTAACTTATATATAAAGGCTTGCAACTTGATCATTTATATCTTATCCACTATTGCACCCAAAAAAATACACACATAAATACCTTAGGGTCATGATCATGAAGAACAAAAGGATGAGCAAAAAGGACAAAAAGGATATCAAAGTTACATATATTTCAAGTCCAGTGAAAGTGAAGACTAATGCTTCAAATTTCAGAGCCCTAGTGCAAGAACTAACTGGCCAAGACTCCAATGTTGCTGAAACTACTACTATGCCCTTGCAAGAAAAATACTGTGATGATGAAAGAGTGAATAAGGGTGCTTATTCAACTCATCAACAATGGAGGGTTGATCATGTTCCTCATCAAAATACCTTTTTGAAACCTGATTATAGTGAGTTTCTTTCAAGACAATCCTTTGTGGAGCCGTTAAGTGAACACGTTCAATGCGATTTGTTGAGCTTTGATATGTCCTAGGATTTTATTATTCTTGGTGTTTTTTTAGGGGGGTGGTGGTGATGGTGTTAGTATTATTATTATTATTAGTATTATGATTATTATTGTTGTTATTATTATTATTATTAAATGATATATATTTGCTTTTTAGCAGTTCTGACCTAATTCACCATTTTCAATTTGTTTTAAAATTTATTTAAATTTTAGTTATTTGATCTTAGCTAGTCAATAATATAAAAAACTGTTGGTTCCATGAATAAATTTGAGTTCTTTGGAATCATCGTGATCAATAAGATTATATACTGAATAGCATTAATTTATTTCTGTAGATTATTTTGGAAGGACCGTAGATTTTTTTTTTTTAAATATTTTATAGTCTGAAAATGATATTGTCTATTTAATGGAGAAGAATCCAATCTGTAGATATCCGGATTGTGGTGAGTAAACGGATGATGAAATGGTTGCTGTAAAATATAGGAAGAGAAATGACGGATAATAAATGAATATAACCATATGTCCAAATGGATAACTACGATGTGTTAATTAAAAGTGACGAAACACAGGGATCAATAGTACTTTTGCTTCGCAAGTTTTCAATCCAAGGAAGAAATGACAAGTGCCCATATAAAAATAATGTTTTATTAAAAAATTGTATTCAATTTTTTTTTCTAAAAATAAATAATATTCATTCGTTTAAATTGATACAATACAATTTCGTAGAATACAAAAAAGATGAAACTGTAAATAAACTCACAACATCCGTGTTAATAGCATAAAACGACAAAGTACAAAAGCCTACGATGGTAGATGCACCTCCTGAAAGAGGCTTGTTCGATGCAGTGTGGCATAAGCAAGTTCCGTTAAAGATATCATTGTTCGCTTGGAGACTTCTTCGCAATAGACTACCAACCAAAGACAATCTTATACGGCGACGAGTCCTTCATCATGATGACAACATGTGTGTTGGATGTTGCGCCTCATTGGAGACCGTGGGCCACCTTCTCTTCGGCTGTGACACCTTTGGCAACGTGTGGTTCTTGATCTTCCAATGGCTCGGCATCTCCTTCGTCGCTCCAGACGTGGTTCGTGATCTTCTTCAGTTCGGGCACCTAGCAAGGTTACCGCGATTTACACACTCTTTCCTGAAGATAATTTGACTAGCATGTGTCTGGGTTATTTGAAAGAAAAGGAACAATCGGGTTTTAATCATAAGGCTTTGGATTCACTTCACGTAGCAGAAAAGGTTAAACTGCTATCTTTCTTGTGGTTAAAGACTAATATATGCTCACTTTCACCTTCAGTTATCATGACCGGTGGTGGCAACTTTTTATCATGTATGGGTGTTAGAGTGTAATCTTCTTATTATTTTGTTTTTATTTCGCGGTGATCTTTGTTGTGGCACTGGTAACTTAACCTTGTAAAATATTTTGGGTGGTTTTCTTTTGCACGCCTTGTGCGAGATGAATCACTTGTGTTGATCTAATATATTCCATTTTGACTTGTTAAAAAAAATAAAATACACATATGACTATATTCAAATCATCAGAATACTATGTCTCCGGGTTTTCAACGTTGACGATGCCAAAGTCATTAATTGAATTTGCACTGGATCAAAGTTGATCTGACAATCTGAATCAAATAATATTCCTGAACGAAACAAAAAAGACAAACAACGCACGCCGCACAAAACGACAAACAAAATAATGTCGCACTAAGACGACGAAATCTTGAAAGAAAAATGAAATAAATGTGAAAATTACTTATTTTAACAAAAGGGAAAGAAAAAACGAGTTTGAAGGAGTGATTTTGGATCAAATTAACCCTAAATCACTCCTCTTTGATAGATGAAGGATATAAACTAGGGTTTTAGTGACGATTCACGAGAGAAAAGGGAGGAAAGAAATTTAAAAGTCATTTCTTTGCGGGGCCTTAAAAAATAATACAAGAAAATATCGACAACGACATGTCTACGTTTCTAATAGAAATTTCCATTTTGGTACAAGGGTAGAGATTTTTTTTTCTTTCTAAAATTTAAGTTATATTGTTTGCAATTTAAATATTTCAATTGGATTATATTTACTTTTTGTCAAAAAAAATTGAATTGTATTTATTTAAAAAAATATATTTAGATAGAGTAATTAAAAAGTGACATTCTTAAATTTTGTTGGTTTATTTTTATAAGTTTAAAAAAATATTGAGAAAAATGTATAGAATGATGAATACCTAAAAAAAATTGAAATGTGGCTCTGAATTAGAATACTAAAAGTTTTGGGTCAAATTTTAAACAGAAAAGAAGTTGATGACGAAACTGAATTGTTTTGTAACAATATGGACATAGGAAACAAGCTGTAAAATTTTAAAGTTTGTAGAGACCAATTTGTAAAAATTAAAAGTTCGTAAAGACCATTTTGTAAAAAAAATTAAAACAGATAGGGGTAATTTGTAAAATTTGAAAAATAAGTAGGAACTAGTGTATGGAATTTGAGACATATAAGCATCAATTTGAATAATTTGAATTTTTTTTTTATAGGGGATCAATTTGAGATCGACTCTTTCGTAAGAGGAAGAAATGTTAAATTCTCAATGGTTGTTCTATCTAATATTGAGTTTCTGGTTTTCTATTTCAAAGTTAAATGTGAAAATAAAATCTGTTCAAGTAAAATAGAGCTACATTTGCTTTCCATTTGATTTGAATACAATTTTCCCTTAAAATTAAGATCATAAAAATAAGGCTTAATTGCATTTTTGGTTCCTTAACTATTTAGGTAGTATTGTTTTGGTCATTTAATTAAAATTCGATTTATTTTGGTCCCTTAACTTCTCCCTGTTACATATTTTGGTTATTTCCGTTAGTTTTAATTCAAAAACGTTAGATTTTCTTCATCCTCTTCTTCTCTTTTTCATCTTCATATCATCTCCATCAACTTTCAACAACAAGAATCCCAAAAAAAATCCAGAAGAAAATGAAGAAAACCTAACGTTTTCGAATTAAAAGTAACAGAAATGACCAAAATGTGTAACAGAGAGAAGTTAAGGGACCAAAATAAATCAAATTTTAATTAAGGGACCAAAGCGATACTACTTAAATAGTTAAGGGACCAAAAATGCAATTCAGTCTAAAATTAATTTTTTTTCTTACAAAAAAAAAACTTTTTATTGGATGATTTTGTTTTAAGCTCACACTTTATATTTTTGTCAGGCCCGTTCTTGGGCAAGAGCAAAAAGCTATATGGAGTCGGGCCTGAAATTTACGGAGGCCTCAAATATTTATAGGGACAAGGGTATAAGTCTTGGGGTGTAAAATACAAAAAAAAAAAAAATAACACTTTTACCTACGGACAAAATCAGTCAATAATTGTCATTTTCCCGTAAATAAAAGTTTGGAAGACAACAATTTTGCCATCAATTATTCATTTTCCACATGTAAGTGTCTAATTGTCTATAGGTAAAAGTAATGTTTGAAGATATGCTCATATATTCAACTGCAGCTTAATTATTTATCATTGTAAATGGTGTTGGATTTTTTTTTAATTCTTTTTAAACAAAAATTGTAAAAATTACAACTGGACCTCTAAATTATCGGGAACGGCCTTGATTTCTGTCATCTCTCTTTCATCTTCCTCCCTTTCAAGAACGACACCTCACATTTCTACGTCACTCTGGTTGTCCCTGTTTCATTGAGAGGTAGGGGTGGGAATAGGCCAGGCCAGGCCAGGCTTTGATAGGCCTGAGCCTGGCCTACGAAATAAATCACAAGCCTGAGCCTGGCCTATGGCCTATCATAGGCCGTTTTTCTAGGCCTGGCCTGACCTATTTAAAAGCCTAGACTGGCCTGAAAGCCTACTTACATGCCTACTTCACATTAAGGTCATCAAATAGTTCATTTGACCTACTAAATAGGTTAAACATGTCTTAAAGCCTACTTAAAAGCCTATTTCACTACAAGTAAATTTCAACTAGATTAAAGCCTACATAAAAGCCTATAACAACAAAGCCTATTAAGGGACTAATAGATAGAGAAAAAGATGTTTATATTTTTAATATATGCAATTATTTTAATATAAAAAATTATTTTTTAATAAATAAGTATTAATAGGCCGGCCTATTAGGCTTAACAGTCTTTTTTTGAAGCCTAAGCTTGACCTATTTAACTAAACAGGCTTTCTAAAAAGCCTAAGCCTAGGCCTATCTACTAAACAGTCCAGGCCAGGCCAGGCCAAAACAGGCCAGGCCGTAGGCCCCTGTAGGCCGGCCTGACCTATTCCCAACCCTATTGTGAGGCATTGTCGTTCCAATGCAACATGTGTAAACTTTAGCTTTCGTACTTCCTCTTTATGCGTGCAACTCTGAGAATATTTTCTCATTTCCTTGATCAACTATAAACTCCTCATATTTCAATTATACCTTCACCTATCGTCCTCTGTAGATATTAATGTCTCAAAAATAACGACATATCAACTCTAGTCTCTAACCTTCGATGTCTCTTTCAATTAGAAAAAGAGAGGCGTTGCGTTCCAATATTGTATGTGATTGTAAACCTAACTTGATGTCTTAGAACTAGCATATACATATGCCTTTACACATGTCCCTTACAAGGGAAGTATATGTTTAGCACTCCCAAATCAAAAGACCAATCTCTGATTTACACCAATATAGTGAAACATGACTATTTATAATCAACCAAACCAAATATTTACATTAGTTCTATAACCAATTGCACTTAATTCCAACAAATAGATAAACTAACTACAACATAATGCATAACTTGTAACATATATCGTATAATGTTTGAGATGATACATCAATCGATTTGATCTATAAATCTCCGACGTTCCCATCTCGTATTTGCCCCCCTTATCTATCTATCTATCTATCTATCTCTCTCTCTATATATATATATATATATATATATATATATATATATATATATTTATTTATTTATTTATTTTTCCTATTGGGTGGATGAATACAAATGAGGTCACAAGCTTCTATTTATAGGTCAAATACTTGGTCCTTCGTCAAACGAATAACCATTTATGCCCCAATGGGGTTTTGTCATGTCAGCAGAATGGGGATTCAGGTTGTCGTTGGTCGTGAGCTGAGCCACATATATTCTTTGTCGGAGAACTTCTAGCTCATCCAAGTGGGATTTTAGACCGCTATATTGCGCAATGTGAACCATCAAATTTATTGGCCAAATTTCTAGACATAAGAACTTTTATACTAATAAAATGATGTTATTTGAACAACTATAAAAATTGACAACCGTTTCCACAAAAATAATCGAGAGCCGTATTCAACACCGTATAAAAATAAATCATTTATAGTTGTTGATGAGAGAGAGATAATGAAAAAACTAGACAATACAATTATCATATTGTTACAAAAATATATATGCATTATCCCTCATCAAGTGAGAGCTAAGCACACGAAGACAAATAAGACAAATAAGGCTTGTACCCATTATAAGTTTTTATTTTATTTTTTATGAATTTACCTTGTACCAATTGTTTTTAAGGCTCTACCTAAATAAATATCAACAGTTCATATGCAAGTGCACAATAGCATCTGTGATTTATCACAGAGGATTATCATCTCTCGTGCACTGAAAATAAGCTAGCTAGCTGTAAAAGAAATTGATAGATATCGTGTGTTGTTGTTACTGTGTCGTCAGTGTATCTTCTCATCACTGATTCTCTGACACATTACAGCTGCAAACAATCTTTTTCAAAATAAAAAAAACTACAAAAACCACAAACACAAGTATTATATTCTTGCACTTTTCTCAACTATTTCCTTTTAATGTTATTTATTTATTTTAATTTTCTGCTAAATATTTTCTAAATACTATTCTATTCATTTTTACTTTTTCAAAATTTAACAAAGTGTGACAATGAAATCATTAATATAAAAATACTAATATGGAGTTTGTTAAAGCACTAAAACTTTACTATAAAAGTTGTAATTAAATAAATCCACATGCGGTCCATGTCAAAGCACTAAAAACATTACTATAAAATAAAAATGTAAATCTTGACCAAAAATAAAATGTAAATAATACTTTTCTATTTTATATTAAATGTCAATTTTGTGATATTTCTTGATTTTACATTATTTTCTTGTCAAAAAAATATCCATTACTTTTTTCCTACTACTTTTCTATTATTATTCTTATTTATTAAAACTGTTGTAAAAAATCCGTGTAATATCGTTAGTATAGTATGATTAAAACTTAAAAGTAATGACATGTTTTAACTTAAATGATTAATAAACTCCACCAAAGGATAAACGATCTGAAAGAACCTGAATTCAATTTCGAGAAAAAACAATGACTTTATGGTTGAGAAAATGATTAAAAGTTGGTTCAAAAGAATATGAGTTTGATTTTGAGGTGAAACAATTACTTACGGCTGAGAACATGATTAAAAGTTAATATAAATAATCATTTTTACAAGACAAGTGTAATATAGGATACTCATTTGACAAGGTGTCAGTTATTAAAAGTTTTTGTTATTTTTATTTGTAATTTTTTTAGGACTCTTTTTGTCATTTATTAACTATTAGTATTTTGTAAAAAATACTCTTAGGTTTTTTTTCATAAATAAAAAATACTCTCGACTATTTATTGTAAAAAAATATATAAAACAAAATGATAAATAAATTATAAAAATATGTAATAAATTTGACCAAAAATAACAATATTTTTAATATGTGTGAACATATGAAAACAACCAACTAATCAACTTAAGATTAGGGATGACGAAAAACTTCATACGTTACCGACTTTTTTAACACGAGAATTAAAAACGAAGAAAATTAACAACTAATTAAAGTAAGAATCATTGCCAATAAACAACTTCAAAGCGTTGCCATATTAAGAGAATCATCATCCACCACAATATCTGAAAAATCAATATCATGAACAAATTGAATTGTTAACTAAAATCTAACATCTTAACTTAATCTTTGACGGCTGCAGTTTCATTCAAACGGGAATCAAATCGGTTGCGATAACGAAGCAATACAAGGAGCAATATCCTCGATTGACAAAATCAATTGAAGCTAAAACAAACTTAGCTGGAGAACAAGCAACACCGTTCAATAGACAACGTCAAAACATTACCATATTAAGAGAATCACCATCCACCACGATACCGTGAAAACCCTATCATGAGCCGATTGAATTGCTAACCGAAATCTAAGATCTTCGACAATACCTTACTAGTTAATTTGAGATGATAAAGGAGAGAAACTAATTATAGAGGCGCACAATTTTGTCAGAGGAATTTCCTCGATGTAAACAAAATCAACTAAAACTTAAACAAACTCACCTAGCTAGAGAGTGAGCAACAACGACACTAGTTTTGCCGCAAAAAATTAAATACGAAGAAAATAACAACTAATCAAAGTAAGAATGATCATCAATAAACGACTTTAAAACGTTACTACGTTAAGAAAATCATCCTTGATATCTTCTCAATGAGTAATGGCCGTGAAAAAAGAAAAAACTAAAAAACACAGTTGTCGTTGACACGACTTTTCTCCGTGATTCTGCTAAACGCAACACCATACCAAACATATTATGAATTGTTAACCGAAATCCAAGAACTTCAACAACGTCTAAAATCAATATCTTCTCAATGAGTAATGACTGTGGAAAAAGAAAAACTGAAAAATAAAGTTGTCGTTGACACGGGTTTCCTCCGTGATTCCGCCGCTAAACGCAACACCATACCAAATATATTATGAATTGCTAACCGAAATCCAAGAACTTCAAGATGTCTACTTAATCAACATGAGATGAAATAGAAGTAAAAATCATTTTTAATGAAAAATGGTGAAGAAATAAAAAATAAAAGTAATAAAAAAATCATTAGTCATCGGAAAGGGGAGGATTTCAACACAAGAAGACATCTAGAGATTGGAATCATCCATACAATACAAGTCTCTCTCATTTCTCTCTTTCTCTCTCCTCTGTCTATCTTTTTCCTCATTCCTTTACTTAATTCATAAATTCATTAATACATTAACATCATCACTCATCGTCATCAAATTTTCAAGGTGGGTTTGGTTCATTTTTTATCTACAATTATTTACTACAATAATATTTTATTATTTTATGTTGCATGATGAGTAAATGAAAACCATCATGTTCATGGTGAATTTTAGTTCAACTTAGTATAACAGGTTGAATTTTTGATCTTGTTGATGATGTTGGATTTGGTGTTTTTTTTTGTTGTCTTTTGAATTTTTTATTTATTTTTGCATCTGGGTCTAACTGAGTTGGTGTCAAATTGGTCTTTTTCATGTCAAAGTGTGTTACTTTGACTTTTGAGCACTAATTTGGTAGAGTGTGTTCTTGTTTTGCGTGTGTTTGGTTTGTGGGTACACATGGTTTTGCCAAAGTTTGTGCCTTTATGATAGATAGATATTTGTATTACATACAACTAAAGGGTTGTGATTTGTTTTTCTGTCTCTGTGTTCTTGTGATTGGAATTCAGTTCTTTGTTTTACCAGGTTGAAATTTATGTTTTGGTTATGATTTGTTTATTACTATGTTTTGGTTATTTGTTTTTCTATTTTGTGTTTTCTGTAATTGGAATTCACTTCATGGTTTTTAAGGTTGATTGAAATTTATGTTTTGGTTATGATTTGTTTTGTACTATGTTTTGGTTTGTGGAGATTTATGAGGTTGTTGGTTTGGTTGTTCTAGTTCAACTGAAGCTGAAATTTTGCTGTTGAATTTGTTGTTTTTTTTGTTAGGGTTTTTAGAGTTTTATATTTTGTTGAGAAGCAGGGGAATATGATGATGTGATGGTGGGAGTGTTGCATGGGAAGTAGAATCAGAGTTGGTGTTGAAGATGAGAAGGGAGCAGAAAGAGGGATGCCGAGCTTCAATTCCGACGATGCATGGTATATTTTTTCCTAGTTTAGAAGTTCAATACGTAGATTGTGTGTTTTTTTGCTCAATTTTTGTTGTAAATATTAGTCCTTTGATGATACATTTGGAATGAAGATATGCGATATTTTGATTTTCATTGTTACTTTGGTTTCTGTTGTTTTGAATGAAGAATGGATAGTGAAAGATTACGAACTTTTGTTGTAGTTTGCATGAATAAAACTATATAAACTAGTGGCACTGAAATGTGGATTTCGGACACTTACATATGTAGCACAGTTGCCCTAAATTTTGATGCCCTAAATTTAGATTTAGGGCTTGTTTGGATTGACTTATTTGAACTTATTTACTGGCATAAGCACTTGTGAGACTGTTTGAGAGAGCTTGTGACGTGTCTGTAAGCTGTTTTCAGCTAATTTTGCATAAATCTCTAGGATAGCTTCTGAAAACGACTTATATGAAAACAACTTAACTTTCTTATGTCTTTTGGTAAAATAACTTACACACAAGCACTTGCATGATAAGCATTTATGCTAAAACAGCTTCATTAAGCCGTCTATGCAAAACCACTCCGCCTTATATGGGCCAACTGGACTATGACAATTATTGTTTCATCTACAATTTTATTTTAAGTGCTTTACATTTTGATAAACTAAAGTACTGTTTACTATGTTATGAGTCACTGTGAATATCTTCCTTGGGTGGTTAGAGTGAGGCTTTACACTTCAATTTCCCATTCTAGGTTAAACCTTATCATGTCGAGATTGTATATGTAGCTTTGAGAAAGTTTGTCATTGTATTGTTACTGCTAGGAATTAGATTTGTTGATCGAAATTTGGCATGGTTCATGGTGTATCATGTTCACTGGGTACTTAGACTTATTTTTGTTGGGGATTGCAAATAATGACTTTGTTCTTTTCTTTATTTAAATTTCAAAATTGATATGACATCATTAAAGATTTTAGAAAATATTTTCACAAGCTTTGACGATGTTTTTACAAAGTATGTTGAGTCCTAAGGATCTGCAAGCTCACTTTTATTTCCCTTCCAATATGAGTAGAACTTCTCCAGAGTTACTCCTTTGAATGAAAACTTTTTATTTGTTTTAGCTAGTACATAGGACATGCACTCTGACAAGATGATTACAAAGTATACAGTACTGCTTTTTTTATGCAATTTTTCTTGAGATGGAATGTATGATTTGTAGTATCCTAATTCTGACAAAATATGGATTTCAGCTATACAGATGGGAACACAATTGATAATTTTCATGTTTCTGACTTTGGAGCATTTGGTCAACCATATCGCTTAGAGGATGCTGTTGCTCTGAGTGGAAGTAAGTCTTCTTGTAATCCGACATGGCAAAGTTTACATGTAACAAAGCAAATACAGTCAGTATGTTGTATTATCTCGTGTCCTGCTGCACCAAGAATCTCATAAAAACTTTTTTTTTCCTTTTTTTACTTGTCTAAACGATGTTTAGTTATAATTTTTTAAATAAACTGGAACTATACAATGGTTTTTGTTTGCAATCTGTTACTGCACAACTACTTGTTGATATGTTCAAGTGTTGTCAATTGCAGATCGCAGAAAATAGTGGGTTGTTCAAATTTTGCTATGCAACAGTGCTAAAGTGCTACTATAGTTTCCATTTGACAACACTTTGTACTTAATAGCGTATCATGTAACAATAAAGATTTGTTCAAATTTCACTAAGCTAAAGTACTATAGCGCTGAATGCTGATATGCCGCTATTCAATTACACTGGAATGCACACTTGCACCTAGATATCATTTTCTATCCTTTTATCAATTCTTGTTGAGAAACATGTACTTTTTTCCATCATTTCCTTTGCTAATGAATTTTTCTGATTATAGATTCAAACTCGGTTTTTAACTCACTTAAAGTAAGTGGCCAAACAATTTCTCCTGCCCCTGTTCACACCAGTTCTCTTGATAAGGTGAGTTTTTCTTGTTCTTCTGTTCTAACGAATTTCCTGCTTCGCTATAAACGTTGAAGTTTTAGCATTATGGAGCGTCTAATTGCGAATTTTTTTTCCTTTCTCTTTAGTTGCCAACATCACGTGATAAAAGCCCATTGACGAACCAAACAGAGCCACATAGGTTGCAATTAACAAAGCTTCAATCATCAAATCCAGGTAGCGGTGCCATATTAAGTGTTCATACAGAAAACCAGGAAGAGTTTGCCATGGCCGATGCCAGTCCTCGGACTGATATTTCGACGGATGGTGACACCGATGACAAGAATCAGCGGGTGAAGTTTCTTCAACCTTTATGCCTTTTCTCCCTTCTTGTTCGAATGATAACATTTCTAATCCCTATCCTGCATTTTCACATCTGGAAACCAGTTCAAGTTGAACTTGTCAATAAGGATCTAACTATATGATTTTTAAATTTAAATGATTTTCAAATATGATACAAGAGTAGAAGTTTTTCTGGGATTTGCTTGATCATGTTTGAAACGACTTATTTGAGTTTATCTACTGGCCTAAGTATTTATGAGACAGTTTGGGAGAGGAGCTTATGATAACAACTTATGACATGTGTAAAACTGTTTTCAGCTTATTTCCAAAAGCTCTGCAACATAGCTTATGAAAACAGTTTGACTCTATTTTGTCTTTTATTATAGAAATAGCTTATGCGTAAGCACTTATACTATAAGCTGTTACGTAAGTTGTTTATAAACAGGTCCGTAGCTTATACATAAGTACTTATATGATAAGCGCTTATGATTCAAGCAATTAATTGAACTGTTTATCCAAATAGAGCCTTAATAAGATGAGTAGCATTGCTTGCAGATATAGTTGAATAACATTTTATGCATGCTACATTTGCAGTTTGATAGAAATCAATCCCTTGCTGTTGCGGGTTCCGACTCCAGTGACAGATCAAAGGATAAATCAGATCAGAAGGTTAGTAATATTAACAAATTTATTGCATAGATAATATCTAAAATTCCAATTATATATGATGACATTTTTTTTCTTAAACATTATTGTAGACTCTCCGCAGGCTCGCTCAGAATCGTGAGGCGGCAAGGAAAAGCCGGTTGAGAAAGAAAGTAGGGATTATCTTTGCTTAATTTTTTTTCTTTATTATTTTTTCTTGTATGTTTGTATATATTTTTTTTCCATATAAATATTATTATGTCATAATAATTTGAAGACAGAATCTGATTAGAAAAAGATTTGTACAAAAAACTAGTCGGGTTTTCCTCCTTATAACTTTGTAATTGACTTTGTTTAATAGAAAGTTACACTTTTCGTTCTTCCTTCTGTTAAATTGGCAAGCCAGTAATTTTAATGTGAGGGAGGATGCTTAGGTTGTCACTTAGTGTCTCCCTGCAAAAGAGTTGAAAATTGATTAATTACTTTCTTTTATCGTGTTTGTCTCTTGAAGAATCATGTGAATTGTAATGTTAAATGCATGTTTGAATTCATTTTTGAGAGACAAAAGTGATTCTTTATACATAAACTTAATTTGACATGTTTGAATGTTCTAGAGTATAATTGCTTTTGCCTCCGGAATGAGTTCTGACTTGAAGCTGAGATTTGTAGCTTTTTCCTCCAAACATATTTTTTATCTTCAAATTTATTTTTCAACTCACTATTATTTGAATATATCCAATCATAGATCACTTTACATTCAACTTACTTTTAACCTAAATCAATTCATTTAAATCAATTTTCGCCATCATTGAATCAAACACACATGTATATTTCTTTGGCTCCTATGATAGTTGTAAAACATTATTGTTTTTTCATTCCTCAATTGACCATTAAATTGCAAGACCTGACACAGTATATTCATTTTCATAGGCCTATGTCCAACAATTGGAAAGTAGTCGTTTGAAGCTGACCCAACTAGAGCAAGAGCTTCAGCGAGCCAGGCAACAGGTTAGATTCAGTTAATCCTTGCAATTAGATTGCACCAATTGCCTGCTCTGTCTTTCTCTCTATCCTTTTGATTTTTGTATGACACTTTTCCTTAGTAGTCATACTCTATTTTAAACCAGAATTTCTTGTTTCTTCATGTAGGGAGTCTTCATATCAAGCTCGGGTGAACAAACACATTCACTGAGTGGAAATGGTATGTTGTTTCTAAACTATTTTACTTATTCTTTGGTTTGAACATAGAAATATGTCTAATAGTCTATCTGGTTGTAGAGAGAAGTAGGTGTGTGAGAGTATAAGAAGAGAGAAAAAGATGAGAAGTGTAGTAGATTTGAGGTATTGTTTGGTATAGGAGTAAGAGAGAAGAAATAGTGACAAAAGAAAACTTCAAATGGTTTTCGTCAAAAATAAAATTGTAGTTTAGTTCAGAAATATTAAAAAAACTGAAACTTGATTAAAATGTCTTCAATGCTTAATGAAGAAATTAAATTGTCTGCAATGCAAATAAACCACCATTTATGAAAGGGTACAACAGGAAAATGATTAATATATGGTGCATTTCTCTGCACTTTATTTGCAGCTGAGAAGATAGGAAAATGTTGTGAACCCACCATTAGCGTAAAACACCATAGGATAATTTGTTTCTGTTTTGTTGTTGTAACAAGTTATATCATTATATCAGCTATGAGTTATCCATAACAATCGTTGAATTGTATTTCAGGAGCAATGCAATTCGATGCAGAATATGCAAGGTGGCTGGAAGAGCAGAATCGACAAATTAATGAGCTGAGAGCAGCTGTAAATTCTCATGCAAGTGATACCGAACTTCGCATGATTGTTGATGGTATAGTGGCACATTACGATGAGATTTTTAGGCTGAAAGGCGTTGCAGCTAAGGCTGATGTTTTCCATTTATTGTCTGGCATGTGGAAAACACCTGCTGAAAGGTGTTTCTTATGGCTTGGTGGTTTTCGGTCGTCTGAACTTCTCAAGGTGAGCTTATGCTGACTCTTTTCTATATGGATCACATTTTTATGCTGATACTCGGCTAATTTTCCTGTTCCTTGAAATAAATTGAACCCCAAATCTTTGACTTATTTTGAATATGTATCATCAATACATTACTTTAAGAACAAGAACTTTCTTTGGTGTGGCCTGGTGGGAGTTTAGTGTACAAAAAAGAGAATAATAAAGGTTATTTTTTAAAAGCCCTAAGCCTGCTGTCGAACCTTTTCACCTGTTAGTTCTTAATTTCATACACTTTATTCATATGTTTGTTTTTCTTGAACTTGTTAAACACATGTCTCATAATTATGACAACCAAGTTTTAATTTTTTGAAGGCTAGAGTCATTTTAGAGTTTCTTTTCTCTACCTCTTGACATAGTGTGACAAATTTGGTTACAGCTTCTGGTAAATCAACTGGAACCTCTCACTGAGCAGCAGTTGATGGGTATTACCAACTTGCAACAATCCTCCCAACAAGCAGAAGATGCATTGTCTCAGGGTATGGAAGCATTACAACAGTCCCTTGCAGAGACGTTGTCCACTGGTGCACCTTCCTCGTCTGGTTCCTCAGGGAATGTGGCAAATTACATGGGTCAAATGGCTATGGCCATGGGTAAACTTGGAACACTCGAGGGCTTCATTCGACAGGTAAATTTTTCTTTCTCAAACTTGTGTTCAATTAATTTGGTACATATGCATGGTTTCTGGTGAATAATTGAAGAGTCTTTTAATTCAGCCTTAGTTTTCTCACATTATTTATTTACTCTTGATCTATGTAGCACCGACACTTTAGGTTATGAACTTATGTCTGAGTGTACGACACTGTTAGAATAACTTGTGTTTTCACTGTCATAAAAAAAACTTGTGTTTTCACTATTTCATGTCATATTATTTACCCTATTATAAAATATCTTACTATGGACTCAATTTCTGTGTTTTTGTTACAAGGCTGACAATCTGCGCCAGCAGACACTACAACAAATGCACCGGATATTGACAACACGACAATCGGCTCGTGCACTCCTTGCCATCCATGATTACTTTTCGCGGCTGCGCGCTCTCAGCTCTCTCTGGTTGGCTCGTCCAAGAGATTAATGATTGTAGTGAATAGTCTGTCAAATTAATTAATTATCTCATATCAACCACCATCAATACTTTGGTCATGATAAGTTTTGCTCTTAGCAAGTGTTCTTGGTGTTGTACTTGTAGTCTTTGTAAGGCTGATACTAGTGTTTCCTAGAGTTCACATAGTCTAGGAATGGGATTGGAAACAACAAGCATTTATGTTATCTTTGTTACTAATAATATTGTCCATTGTAATTGTCATGGAATGGCTTTGATTGTTCGAACAAAGGTAGTTTGGGTTATACTTAGCGGAAAAACTTTCCCGCCTCTCAATATAAGTTCAAACTTTTACATTCGAAAGAAACATCAATTTTGTGCTTTTTGTGACCTTATAGAGAAGGTGTCTTTCGGAGGTGAGTTGCGAAAAGCTTTTCCAGGAATATCGATTCGTAGAAATGTTTCACAAGCAAAAGAATATACATACAGAATTCATAGAACCAAGGCCACTAAACTTGGTTCACTTTTATGAAATTAATTTACTAGTATCTTAAAATAAACGTTGGGCGATTTAGTCTCTTCTCAAAGCATTTTCTGTAGAAATATTGACTTAAATAGTATGTTCTTGCATATATATGAAGACAAACATAAAACTTTCAAAACTGTGTTGTTTTAGATTCAACAAGGACTATTTTGATTGATTTTCTTTAATTTATTAGAATAAATTGCTATTTCATGAATTTAAAAGACTGAGTTGCTAAACTTGACATTTTCAAAGATTAAAATGTTGATTTACTCAACAAAAAAAAAAAAAAAACCAATTGTGTCTCTTTCAACAACAGAAGCAGAGTTTGTAGCAGAGGTTGTGTCTCAGAATTCAGTTTAGATGTGCCCTATCATTTAGGTATTATAAGACTTGTAAATACTTCCCAGCCAATTAAACAAGATCAAGTACAAAGCATGTCAAAAAATAATAAGATCATAGATAATCCAGTTCCAATATTTGAGTAATGAAGCATGCAAACCACACATGAGTACATGATTCTAAGTCTCACTACTAAAAAAGAAAACATTTAGCTAGGCTTCAAATGAAACAATCAACCAAACTCCATTAAAACATTTTAATCTTTGGAAGGATCACGAACCAATTTTAAGTTTTAACTAGAATATGAAACAATAATAGTCCTCGTAACCAGATCAATTCGATGTTTCACTTCAACTGTCCCTGTCAGAATCATATCAGGAAGGAAGACTAGTAATCTTGTAATGGAAGTCCAAAATCTTTAATTTGTTCCCGGCATCTTCTCCACATACTTACATGCTCTCAGGTCAAGAGTTTCTAGAAGAGGACACCCATCAAGAATGGCAAGAACATCATCATTTGTAAGCTCATCTAGAGACATTTTAAGATAATGTAATCCAGGCATTATTTTCGCAATACCAAATGCCGCATCATTCATTTCAATATTGTCTAGAGGGTGCCTGCAATATTTCAGTGATTTCAAAAGAGGACAACATTGACCAACAATTTCAAGCGAATCATTAGATAATTGCTTGTTTTGTGAAATCTCAAGTTCCTCTAGTAGTGGAAGTTTCCTTAAAGTTTCACTAAATCCTTCATGTGAGAGTCCTCTGACACATCGAAAGTTGCATGCGTCGTAGATGACCAGCACTGTATAATTTGAATCAAAAATATCAATTAATTTTTGCAATATATATTATCTTCAAAATTGTAACACTTGAAAGCAAGAAAAAAGATTATGAAATTATTTACCTATCAGCTATGTATGCAAGAAGATCATCAGTTCCAATGTAGTCGATAGCAATGTCTTCCAGCTGACCACAACTTCGCGCAACTGCATTGCGACAAATCTTAGTCAAATTGTCCCCATAATTGTAGGGTGAACAAGGCGAATAACGAAAGTTGGTAATGTGAACGGTGTGCCACATGTGAGGATCCTTGAAAATATTCCACCAAAGAGGGCACACTTGACATGCACTAGCCAATATTTCAATGGCACCAAGCCTTTGGAGAATGTTTGCAGTCACATCTCTTGGAAGTTCAAGCCAATTTGGCTGAACAGAAGACACCGCCATAGTGCAAGCTCAGCGAGATTGTATTTTTATACCAATGCTGTAACCTTTTACAAAGTGAAAAATCCAAACGTTTTGAGAGTGAAAAGTTAATAGTACTAGTTTCTAATTAGCATTGGAAAATGATTTTTTTTGAAAGACATTGGAAAATGATGATAATTATTATCATGCGTACACATACCTAAGCATTTTGAAAAGTGCAACACCCGTGCCAAGAATATAAAGTTGCTCTGTTTCCAATAAATTTTAGGTTGGTTGATAAACTACTACATCATCTCGTTAATATTATAAGCAAAAATCAGTATTTTACATCATTTATTAAATGAATAGGTGTATATTGTAGTTTTGAAATTTGAGTAAACCTAAAATTAAAAAATGTAATTTGCAGGTAAATTCGTGAATAATGTTGAACAAATTATTGCATGACTATATGTGCGATTTTAAAAGTTAGCATGACCATTTCTTTATAAGTATATTGAAAAATTTCTTATAAATTTATAAGAGTTTTTTCACAGCGTACATACCTTTTTTCAATTAAAAATATCGCACAAATAAGGCAAGGGTGGGATATCAAACCATCATACACATGAGAAAGTCTACTTTTGCATTTTATACAGGAGTATTATCTTTTAGTCATTCAATGTTCTTCAAGAGTAGAAGACACTACTTTTCTTTGGAAGGAGGATGAGTGCTGCTATACTTCGTGGTGAGAGGCTTAACATGGCATATTCTGTAGCCGTGAGAGGTGGCTACAAGGTAGGTTTTGACAAGACACATGATTGACGGTATGGAAGAGCTCTCATAATTTCAGCAGGGTCTAGACAAGTGGAAACATAACGATGAGAGACTCTAAGGGGCTTTGCCGTTGTGGGTGGCGGGCGGTTGAGGAAAGTGAAAGTTGTTTGTATTAGAGTATGAATAATCAACTATAGTTAGTTGATAGGTAAACTAGAGTTAGTAACTTGGTTAGAAGTTAGTTAGAATTAGTTATACAACTAAACTCTATATCTTAATCTTAATCTTATCTTAATAATATACAAATGGGAAGAAACAAATGGCAAAAAAATTTGTACCAATCCAATGTGTCAAATCCTCAAGCCCCTTCATGTCACATCACCATTAAAAACTAATTTTATTTTTGCCATTTTAAGCATTCACACAATACAAACAATAAAATATCATCATCACATATTTTCCCTCTTCAATTCAAATTTCAAATTTTAAAATTTTTCAAATCATTCTTTCTTTCCCTCCTACTTTTTCTCTTATGCCAACAAACATCATTTCTCTCTCTTTCATTCCAAACTTATTTCTTTTTCTTCCTCACTTTCTCTCTCTTCCTCTGCCTCACAACTCTCTCACGTAAACCTCACTCTCCCTCCATGAAACTATTTTTTTCTCTACCTTCTTTCTTCATTTCCGATCAACTTCGGCCGCCTCACACAGAAATAAAACCACCATAATCTTCCTCTCTTCATCCTCTTCAAAACCCACTAATTAATTTATAGATCTATCAAGTTCACTCATGAGGTGATTTCTAAAATTGTTGTTTTCCGACCACCGTGGACTGCCTATGGAGAAATTAAACAGAATATCTCCTTCACCATGAATGCTACAGTAAAACACACAAAAATTTATCTTCATTGGAGAAACTTCACCGGTGACCACAGCACCGGAATTCGCTTCCGCCGCGCCGGAGTTACAATCAGAAGCTTCTTTTATTTTCATTCAGATCTCTTCAAAGGTTATTTGTTAATTTTTTTTTTCTCTTTTTGGATACATTTTGTATTTCTCATTCAACCACTTGCAATAACGATAAATGATTTTCTGTTTTGATTTTTTTGTGCAGCAATAGGTGGAGAAAAAATAGAGGAATTGGAACAACTGCAACATGCTGTGATCCATATCTTTGTTTTCCTTGGTTAGTGGTTTTCTGACCAGTTTATAGTTTTAACAAAAAACTTCTTTTTATATTTCCTTTAGATTAAGGTTTTGTTAAATGTGTAGTTTTATAATTTTTAGATTAGTCCTTCAATTAAACTATTGTAATTGTGCAGCAAAAAATCCAAGTCATATCGACTGAAACAATTGAATGATATTTGCATGTAGTGTTAAGTTGACACTAAGTTTTATGAATATGTCATGCTATCTAATTTCCAAATAGTTAACGAATCTAAATGGGGTTTTGAAATGCTTGACATTTTTTCCCATGGCAATTTCTTTACTAATTCACTTAACAAGTTAACATATAGATTTATATTGAAGGCCTTTGTAAATCGTAAAAGTCTTTTGACTCCTTTTGGCACTGATTGGAAATATAATTGTTAGTGTTATAACTTATAGGTTCTTTATCTATTGAACCAGGGCCTGTTTTGATTGATTTCATGATGCCCTTGCTTTTTGGCTGTTGCGGTTCTATGAACTAACGTAACATCCTAAACTTTAGTTCTCAAATTATTGTACCCAAACATGGATATTATAGTATCATCTTTAATTAACTGTCTTGCTTATGCTTTATGATCAATGAAATACTTTAGGATGATACATTTAAGTAATTAAATACTTTTAGTAGATTATCGTTATTTTTAAACTTATAATCAGTTTGATGAGAGAGAACGATATGTTAGGATCAATGGAAGGTTACAGAGATGGAACAATATGTAAGGGTGGAATTGAGTTCCCTATGATACAAAACTGGAACAGTTATGATGGGGTACCTGGATAAGAACCTGTTTTTAATTCTTTCCTGCATTTGATGGTTAAGATTAAATAGGTATGCATTTTAACAATATTAGATTTACCCTGGGTTTGACTTTTGATTTTAATTTTTTTTTTAAATAGGCTTACCTCTTCTTAATGTTAGTGTGGAAGATATCACAACCAATTACACGTTTGAGAATTTCTCCTTCAAGGTATCTAATTAATTCTACCCTTCCTATCTTCAGCCATCTGTTAGACTATGTTTTCTCAGCTAGGTTGCATTTGCTTTTATCACCTTCCTATTTAATTTCAATCTCCCTATTGTAGTTCCTTTAAAGAATATTCATTTTTGTTTGTTAGAAAATTCACTATTGAATTTGCAGAGCCATTTCATAGTGCTGAATTAAGATTTTTACATAAATGATCATAAATCAATGATTGTTGGAAAATTGATACTAAAGAGGCAGAGTCATTTTTTTTTACCAAATGACTGCAATAAACCAAGTTACGTCTCTGTTTTGAATGACAAGAACACATTAAAATTGATATTGTCTGTGTTAAATGCAATGTTCATTCAAGTTTTATGAGAATTCCTTTTCCCTTTTGGAATGGCGATGAAGAATTTAATGATAAAATTATTGTAGATTAAACAGTTTTCACTTGCTCTCATTTGAAGACTAATAAAACAATCTCCCTACTTACTGTATCATTGACTTATAAATTTGCTGGTATAGGCAATATTGGAGCAATGGGGGACTAGCATGTGACTAATTTTACATGGATAGGAAGGTGTTGCTATAAGCTTCTGCAGCAAGTATAAGAGTGAATACAACTGTCTATCATGTTCTTCAATAGTGTGTTACATACAAAAACAATAGACAATTTTTTTAAAAAAGTATATAGATTGATTGAAAGGCAAAAAATATTAGACAATTGTGTATTAAGTTCTTTATCAAATTTGTAACTCAAATTGATTAAATTGATATAAATGATGTATGATTTACGGGAAGCATAACAGATGCTTACTTATTTGTGAAGTAGATGTTTAAGCTATTATTGACAATGACTTTTTACCAAGTTTCCTTTTGAATTGTGTTTTTTTCTTTTTATATATTTCTTTTAGTGTTTTGTTTATTAAGTTTGAATTAAATTAGTTCAAAATTCAATTAAATTACATGACAAACTTCACCCACAATTCAAACTCAAAATTCAAACATTCACACTTTCAATCTCTCACTCTTTATTTCTTATTCTTCTCTCTCTGTGTATGGCATAAATCATATTGAATATTCTCTAAGCATATATTTCAATGCTAACCTCAAACAAATCAATATTTCCTATACATGGGGGCTATAAGTATTTGATGGTAGTTTGAAATTTTATATTTCTCTAAATATGGGAGGCTATAATAAGTATTTGATTTAAGTCCTAAATTTCATATTCTTCAAACATGGGGGCTATAGGTATTTTAGTTATGTGAGGCTATAATAAGTATTTGATTTAAGTCCTAAATTTCATATTCTTCAAATATTGTTGTGATTAACAATTGTATTAGTGTTAAAATCACAAACTCCACTCAATTAAATTATAAGACAAACTCCACTCACAATTCAAATATCCATACTTTCATCCTATTCTCACTTTCACTCTCAAACATTATAATATTGCACATGGACAGTTCTATGTTGGTGTTTGGAGGGTAACCACCAAGAAAGGGTTTGACAATGTTGATTTTGGATGAAGATGACAATCCATGCACCTCAACTATCAATGTTGTTTATCCGGATGTGTTTGATAATTTGTAGAAAATAGCTTATTAGGTATGAATATGTATATATTTGAGCTTTATGGTCAATTTGAATTATCCAATATACATTAATCACACGCAAAAACCTTTGTTTAATTTTGTAGATAACTTTGGAGTTATCAAGCGATGATGCATCTATCTTAAAGATGAATTTATTTATTTTTTTGGATTAATTGCTCTTCCAAGTGTTGACTACTTTTTTGTGACTTATAACCTATGTAGTCATTAATCATTATTGGTCAAGGTTATGTAATGACTTTTAATTAAATTGAACTATATGTCAAATGATGACATCTTTATTTTGATGATGACAACATAATCTGATTTTTCTAACAAGTGCATTATAAGTTTTTATTTTGATGGTACGTTCAAAGTAATAATTTGGTTAAGCCGCAAAAAATATTTTTTCGCCCGTGCGTTGCACGGGTGGAAATACTAGTATAGGAACACTCATGTATCATTTCATCATCTTTTATCAATCTATTCATTCTATAATGAGTTTCTACGAGTATCTTCTACATGAGTACTCATATGCTTGCTTTCTTGCTGATCACTATGATCTTTATCCTTAGGATTCCATGATTACTAACAGTTTGTAATACAAAGAGGATCCTACCTTGCTAAAATCGAAGGTCACATCGGTCATCTATCTGAACTAAGACAAAACTTTACATGGAAATGCAAATGAAAGATCTAAAACAAAATAGTACCTGCATACCGAAAAGACTTTATGCCTTCATTCAAAATGCGAAATTCTTTTTCTACAGTATGCAAATGACCGTAAGAATAAGCAAAACATCACTTTCTCAAATTAAGCCAGGAATAATAAAGTAACAGTTTGATCTGAAACCAACAATATTAACTTCATCCTGTATTGACATACATAACAATTAGGATAATTCTTTATTTGAGGAAACAGAGAACACAGCTCATGGTCAAACTTCAAGAGTAATTGGTGTCGTAGAAATTCTTCAGAAAATTAGAGATGCCCTGCTCTTTCGCGGCCAACTCTTGCTGCTCTAGTCCACGACGGCCGACTACGTACTGCCCGACGATATGGTGCCTCTGCTTTGAATGGTTCACAACATTCTTCAGCTCTTCTAACCCCTTGAAAAGCAGCATATCAATGACCTGAATGTCCACAAATATTAGTGACAGCGATAAAACCTTTCGTGGCCAAAAATTTCTTCCTTTACAGAAGAAAATCGAAGTAATCAAATCGATTACACTTTATCTATATTTGAATAAATACTACATGTGCAAGTAGAATGTATGGATTCTATCTCAAGAAAATACCATCAGGTCTGAAATGAATAAAGGAGGAATCAGACAATTATTCAAACAAGCCCGTGGGAAACAACACCAGACATTAACTTACAAAAAAACAGGGTTCATTACAAAAATACAATAACTTCAAATGGTACAAAGCAAACATAGCATGAAAGAAGAAAACAAAGTGAAATGATGATTTTCCAACACTCGAAAGCATTGCGATGCACAATGACAAGGGTTTTGCACACACCTAACATGGTTGAAACAACTTATCCACAAGTTTCCAAATGTCAATCACGAACACCCAATGTTTGGCCCAGACAATGCACAAAACTTAGACCCGTTTTCAAATTAAAGATTAGCAAACAAAGGTTATCTTTCCTATCTTCTCATCATGAAATGACCAAATTTTTAAATCATAATCTCGACAGTTTGACAATAAGACATCACATTGAAATTTTGCATCCTATCATACCATACTATATATAACTTCTATCCCCTTGAAAATTATGTCACTAAATTCCCCAAAGACTAAGAAACCCAACATACCAAACTGTGAATTTTGATACGCTTAAGGCCTATTAAATTTGAAAAAAAATCATTTTTTTGCCAACAATAATTATAAATGTGTCATGTTAGTTTCATTTTATATCCTGCTTTTGAAGATTTTTACAAGAACTAGTGAAGATAAGTTTATAATATTTTCACCATTTTTTGTATAAATATTTGAGAACAGTGAATGAAGTAAAAGTAATGGGATATTTTTACAACTATTAGTGAAAAAACAACTTTAATTCAAATTAAATATAACCTTAATATCCATTAGATAATTGTTTTCATTTTTTCGACCAAAAAAAACAAAACTGTATGCATTTCTCAGTGTTTAATACATCACTATGCCTATTGAGAATAATCATTGCCAGTAAACAAAAACTTAGAGCTTTGTAAATACTAGCTAACATTAAAGAAGTATACTAGTACAACAGTCAAAAAGCAAATTCAATGAGTGAATATTAGAATCTTTCTCTTGTACTATTGGAAGTTATCCTAGTCCCTCTTGTATCAGATATTTTTCATGCAACTGTCTTTGCAAGTGTAACTACCTATATAGTGACAGCTATAGTTAGAATATATCTAGGCTGTCCCCATAGCTCTATATAAAGGTTAACAGAGTTCTTGGAACAAGAATTCATTTTTCAGATTATCAATAATATGAGAAAGAGTTTTCTCTCAATTTGCTATGATCCTATTATGGTATCAAAGAACCATGATTAAGATTTCTCGGGTACTATTCTTCTTCTCCTTCCCTCCCCTCCTCTACCAATTCACCGCCTTACTTCTGCAACTCATTGATCCTCGACTGGAGAAATTTGTTCATCCTCCTTACGTTGAAGTTCCACCACTGCAAATTCCTTCGACAATGGAAAATTTCATAGGGATCTGTGGATTCTGAAGGAAGTGATGGCGACAAAGATTGCAAATAACAGGTTCAACTTGTTGGTGCCACAGAAGATAGTTTTGACTTTTGAGCATCCAACTTTTCAGGGATCTTCTGTGAGACTGTTATGCTCGGAGAAGAAGGAGCTTGTGGTGGCAGAACGTTCTACTGTGGAGGAGGAACAACATTCTCCGGTTGAGGATCCATGAGTTGGATAAGTAAGGCCGTGAAGCGGTGGAGGAGGGAGGAAGAAAGATCATATCCAAGGCATTGTAACGTTAATTCCATACGATAGTAGAATCAGATCAGATTCAGAAAAATTTGTTCTCATATTATTGATATTCTGAAACATGGATAGTTGTTGTTACAACTTACAAGGGCTCTATGAACATATATATATATAGAGCTATGGGATAGTATACAGCCGACAACAATTATGGTTACAGTTGTCACTATGTAAGGTACTAAGAAAGACAGGTACAGGGAAAAAACATAGCACAAGAGAGACTAGGTCCCTGTTTGGATTGGCTTATTTTAGAGCTTATGTAAAACAACTTATGTATATAAATAAGCTTTTGTGTATTATTTATAAGCTTGTTAAGTTAGTTTATGAAAAAACGACTTATGAAGATGCAATTTTTGTTAGCAAGAACTTATAAATTAACATAAAACCTTATTTATTTGCAAAAGCTATTTTCCATAAGCTCCATCCAAACAAGGCCTAGGATAACATTCATTAGTCCAAGAGAAAGACTCTAATAAGCCTAATACCTTGCCTCCAAGTGGATTTCACATTACGTTGAAAAATTTACAGCAAATTTGGTTTTAGAAAGAACGAAAAAAAAAATAAAAAAATCAGCCAAATCATGTATATTTGAAATGACGTTTGGCAAACACTGATCCAAAGATACACTAAATAACTTACACAAGAATTCTAAATCAGCTAGGTAGGTTTTACACACCAGAAGCAGAGAAATAGATTCAAGGTAATCCATTTGACAATAAGCAACTACAACCTAACATCTTTTAAAATCCATTGTAAAAAAAAGCTTTTAAATCCCTATTGATTTTAAACAAGCAAGTTAGTTTCCAACTTCCATATCCACTTCAAGTGTAAAATTGAGATATCCAACTATTACGCACCATCCGCAAGCCTAATCCCGTATAATCTATACAAAACACTCATTCAATTTCAAATGTGAATCTAAAGAAACATAAATTTGGTGAAAATAAACATTATATTACACTGAATCAAGTCATTTTCTCAAAATTTTATTGGTGTCAATGTGTCAGTGTCGTGTGTTTTTCTCCTGCCTAAGAGAATATCAATCTTTATCTACACCTATATACAAAAGGAATGCAAAAAAATCTATGTAGCATTTTCTATTACAAATTTGTCTTTTACTACAAATAAATTTACCAATTTACCTCAAACCACATCCAAAAGTAACTAATCACCAATAAACCAAAATCGGTCAACATAATACACAATTAAGCGCAATAGAGCCAACAAAGTGATATTCCCTAGGGTTTCAATATATTCCAATTAATATTAAATCAAAACATGTACATTCATATAACCATTTTCTGAATCAATCTAACAACTCCAGCTTGAAACACTACCTTCATGAAATTAAAAAAAAGAAAAGAAATTGGAATAGTATTATAGTATGAATGGTGAAGAAGGAAGGAAAGGTACCTTGGGATTGGTGATATGGTCATTTTTGCGGATCTCAGCGGCGATGGTAGAACGAAGCTGAGAAACGGTAGCGACGTCGTAAAGATTGTAAACCTCCATGACGGTAGGTAAAGATCTACAAGCGCTTCTGAAGAATTCGAAAACTCGTTGACGCGCTTCAGAGAGATTCACTGAGTTTGGTGGTACTTTCGCGTTTCGAATCGCTTGCGCCATTTCCGATTCAACTCAACGAGCTTTGAAATGATGATTCTGTTGTTGGAGGTGAGGTGAGAAAGAGAGAACTAGAAAGTGTAATTGTGGAGGACACGGGACATACGAACGATGTCGTATTGAGTGTGCATTTTACCTTGTTGCTACATCTATTTCTCTTGCTGTAATAATGTTAATTGTTAATTTTACTTATCTTAAATGCAATTTTGATCACATTATATTTTATTTTTTTGCCGTACCAAAAATGTATTTATCTTGGTGTAATAATGTTAATTGGTTTATTATTATTATTTTTTTTACCTTTTTTCTATTTGATCACATAGTTTTCATTATGGTTGAACATATTAATCACGACTTATATGTTATAACCATCTTATTATAATAATAAAATAGATAAATATGTATTAATCTTCTATATTTTTAAATTGATAATGTCAACGTGTTCATGTCATGTCAGATGTATGTGTCAATCTTTCTGTTTTATATAATCTTTTATGGTCTATAAATAAATAAATAGTTAATTAACGTGAGTATTTTGTGTTTTGGTTTTGGAATTATAGGACAAGATGATGATGATGGAGCTTCATAAGATTCCTATAAATTCACATAATGGTACCTGCAATTAAATCAGCACATGCTTTAGGGTGTGATTTGAGTTATTGTGAGCGATGCCAATGTGTTTTACATTGAAACTATTTTGAAGCATTTGGGAATAAGTGAATATCTTCTCAGAGATTAACACTAATCTTGGTTATGTTAATGAAGAAGGTAGACTAAGAATGTCACCATACCACTTCAACAAGGCTTCACATGGTTGCACTCTTTACCCTCCAAACATGTGCTATACCTTTTTTAATGATTTTTTGTCTTTTATTTTAGGCCATTAGATTTTATGAAAATATAAAATAAAGAATAATGTTAAAACTTTGTCAAAAAAAATGTTGATGTGGGACCACCATAGTTTAAATTTAAATCAATAAAAAAATAATCTTAGCTCCTAATTTTGTTTTCTAAATACAACTCATATAGTAGTTGCAGAGACATTTGATATGTTAAGGCGCAAGTTTGAACTTGCAATTTCTCACTTCTCAATATTTAGTGTGTGAGTTTCGTCACTAGATTCTTTCGAACCATATAAGAAGTAAATCTTTATTTGTCTTTATTTTAAAATTCATGATAAACTAAATTTTTAATCATTATTCAGGGTTTAATCATAGATAGAATTCAAAATTCAATTTTTGAAGTGGATAACAAGAGATTTATCTACCATGGTGATGGTATTGGAGACTATTGCCCTAGTTTGAGACTTAGAGAAAGAGACTTTGTTATGTCAAGGAAGAACTTTCCAGTATGGGACTTGATATGAAAAGACCCTTTACTTAGACCAGCCATAATTCATCTGATTGAGTCAAATCATGTTATCTTTGCAAAAAACCTTTATATTTATATTATGATGATACATATTTATAGATTTTATATAAAATCAAACCAATACTAAGTTTTCCTTAATTACATTTTCGTATTCGTAGCTGTTAGCACAGTAAATCTGGTTCAAAAGAATAAAAAATCACACAATGTTTGATAACGAAGTTCAGTTCAATTGTGCATACATTTGAGACTATAAAGCGGCTGCACCTCACTTTCTGTTATATCAAGCTTAGGGTTTATTTATGGTGTACAATTTGTACTCAAATACTATGTCTAGATTACAACGTCACCGTCATTAAAGTCATTATTCTCGCTTTCCTCGATTGGCTTGTCCACTTATGAGTAACTATGAGGCATACTCAACAATAATATGGTTCATGACAATTTGCCTATTGTTATAACCTAAAAACTGAAAAGTCTACTAACAAAAGATGAGGTTGTGGACAATTATTTATGCAAGAAATTACTACCGATTTAATTTGCAGGTTTAATAGATTTATTGGGTACAGATTAGAGAGAGCAAATAAATTGAAATATGTACATATATAAAAATTTATGTCCGTAAAACCTAACTCAACTCACAATGCTGAGGTTGTTGAGCTGAATCTCTTCACCGGGTTCAAACCCGGGAATTGTGTGAGTTTCAGCGATCTTTGTCACTTCGTCTATAGAACAAAAATAAAATAAAATTCAAGGAATCATATATTTTTCCTTTATTATTCTAGGCTCATAACTACTGTCCTGCCAACCATTTTCCTTCAATTTATTTATAAGCATTATTTTGCATTAAACCATTATTCATTGATGCTTCCTGCTAATATTTGGGAAGGAACTCTTCCTGCAGCTGGACCAATATTCAGCTACCAGCTTAGAGAATGAAGAGTTGGTATCCATTAGCTTTGAAGGTTCATCATATTCCACCAGTTTCCCTTTAATAACCGGCCGAAAATTATGAGGGAATGGATATTACTAGGAAATAAAAGCAAAGAATAATAAGGAATTAACATACCATAAGATAGGACCATGACCATGTCACTGTCTATTACAGTTGGAACTCTGTGAGCAACAGTTATAACTGTGCATTCTTCAAACTCTTGTCTGATTATTCTTTGTAGAATGGCATCTGTGGCTGAATCAATGGATGCAGTAGCTTCGTCCAAAACAAGAATTTTGTTCCTCTTAAGTAGAACTCTTCCGAGGCAAAACAATTGGCGTTGTCCCAAGCTCCAATTTCCACCTTCATCACTCACTGCAAAACTTATCAGAATTAGACTTTCATACCTTATTTATTGGTTGTAAAATAATATAGTGAACAATAGAAAGGAGAAGGCGTAGCTTCAATGTGAAAGAAACCGGTACCAAACATAGAAAATACTGACCAGAAGAGTCCAAGAGACTTGGTAGCTTGCAGATTGTTTCCTTAAGCTGACATTTCTCTACAGCCTAAACATACAAATCAAATATAATCAAACCGGTTTGTATTAAATGGCTCATATAAAATTCAGCTACATTCAGTAAATACATATTTTTCTACCAGTTGTGAAGTTAGTTCATTTACATTCCATATTTCATCATCTGAGTACAGGCCTAGAGGGTCCAGGTTTGTTCTAATGCTGCCCTTGAAAAGAGTTGGTTCTTGAGGGATTATGCTTAGCCTCATTCTCAAATCCTTCAACCCCATTGAGCAAATGTTTATCCCATCAATAAGAATATCACCGCTTGAAGGCTCAACTAAGCGAAACAAAGCGCTAATCAGTGTACTTTTTCCACTTCCCGTCCTTCCAACAACTCCGACCCTACTTCCTCCTTTAAATGTACAAGTGATTCCCTTAAGGACTAATGGAGCATTAGGACGGTATCTAATCTGAAATCGAAGTACAAAAACAGAAATTATAGGAAAATTTTATGTCCAGTTGTCACAAATAAAATAGGCGACAACATCGAAAATAGAGGTGGAAAATAAGACAAGGATGGAACATTACCTCTAAGCCTTGAAGATCAATCTTGCCCTTGGAAGGCCATGAAGATGGAGGTCGGTTATGATCCACAACGGCAGGAGGCTCAGCTGGTATGTTAATGAATTGTTTGATTCTTTCAACAGAGATAATATGGTTTGATAAATTTGAAAACCATCTAGTCCAAAATATTTGGGCTCCTGTCAAGGTAAAAGCATAAGAAAGAGACAGTCCAACAAGGCCTGCAACACAGAACAGGAGAGTTGCCAAGAGTTATTGGTTTAAACATAATCATATCATGGTAATTGACATATTATATCGTAGGTGTAGATTTGTTTTTATCCATTCAAATCTACCATTTTTATCTTTGAGTCCCTGTAATTTTATCATTTTTATTTTACTTTTGGTCCTTGTTGTTTTACTTTATCCCCATAAATATTTGTTTATGCTGGAATTTGTCTCGTTAATATGCATAACATTTGATTTAGTCCCTCCAATATGAACTGCGTAAGGATTAAAATGAATTTTGCACACTTATTACACGATCTAATTTTAATTTGAACAAAAAGTAGGGACTAAAACAAAATAACAAGGACCAAAAACAAAAAGTGGTATATTGATAAGGACTAAAAACAAAAATAGAAATTACAGCGTTTAACAGCAGAAAAATTGTATATTTGCATGGACCAAAAATATATTTAAACCTATATTATATTACCTGGCGATACATATCCCCGAGGAAGTAGAATAATCAGCAAAGCTGCAGTGATGACAGTCAAGTTTTGAAGTGCTTCAACCCTTACAACTACCCATTCCATTGCCACATTAGAATGAAAGAACAATGAAGCATCTGTGTCCACAAGTTTTAAGTAGTTTTTGAAAAATCTGTCTACCATGCCAAATGCTCTTACAGTAACTACTCCAAGCGATGTCTCAGCTGCAAAATTCATGACAGGAGCTTTGGTGGTTCCGTTGATCCGTATTAGTTCCCTTGAAGAAGCTTGATAATATTGCTTTCAGGAAGAAAAAAAAACAAATAAAGATAATATAAGAACTTAAAGCTCAATGATTCAACGATGGAAAGAAAATGAGATTATGAAATCAAAAAAATTGTAAAGTGGATAACAAACCTGAATATATATTGATGCAACCATTGCAGGAACAGCAACAATAAGAACTTGCCATGTGACTGAAACCATTATACAAATTATCACCAAAATTTCAATTACTACAGATGCTACAAAGGTGATGGAAAAAGGTATATCAAAGTCCAAAATACTCAAATCTGATGACGCCTGCACAAGAGCGAAGAAAATATTGGCCAAAAGGAAAATACATAGATTAACGAAAATATTGGGAATGAAAAATAATCTTACTCTAGTTAAAATTCTTCCCACAGGAGTTGAATCAAAGAAAAGCATTGGAGCATTGAAGATAGCTGTAGTGAAGCTTGAGAAGAAAGCAGCGGAAGCTTTTAATCCAAGAAGTGCAGTCAAGTAAGTCCTTATATGTACAAACACGACGCTAACAAAAGAAATTAATGAGTAAACTCCAATCAAGTTGGCATTAGTTACTTTTGGAATTTCAATGGCTATAGCAAGCCAAAAGGTTGATGCAAATTGAAAAGTATAAAAAGCAGATTGTGCTAACATGATGAAACACATCATGGATGTCCCTTTGGAATAGTTAACATAATCCCAGAATGGCTTCCATCCAACATTACCAGTCACTTTTTCTTCCTCTTGTGTAAGCTGTGCACCAATTGGACCCTTGATGCTAGAAATCTCTCCTTCACTTTGATTTTTAGTGAGATATAAACCATGCAAGTCTTGAGGATTAGACAAAACCTCATTTTCAGAACCTCCATTATTTTCACTATCTTGATTCAACTCATTAATTGTGTCTTTATGAGCACTCACAAGTAGTTCAAAGGCTGTTCCAGATTTTAGGAGATTCTCATAACTACCTGATTGAATAACTTTTCCATCGTCCATTACCTAGAATTTGAGTTCATGATATTAGTATGTTCAGAAGGAATATAATAGACATCCAAATGAAATACTTTACCAAGATAGTATCGACTTCTGAGAGAAACTCCACTTGATGAGTAACGAGAATGACTGTCTTGTCTCTTAAAGCAGTCATGACACAGTCCTGTAATGTTGTAGATGCAGTTAGTTTGATACACCGAAACGAGGACAATATTAGTAATATTTACTTACATTGAATAGTATTGCAGCTGTATGAGCATCAACTGCACTGAAAGGATCATCAAGAAGATAGATATCAGCATCATTGTAGACTGCTCTAGCAAGCTGAATCCTTTGCTTTTGTCCTCCACTCATGTTAATCCCTCTCTCACCTATTTCTGTAAGATCACCATGGCTAAAATCATTGATATCCTTATCTAAAGCACAAGCTTTAATTGCTTTCTCATATCTTGTTTTGTCCATTGCCTTGCCAAAGAGTATATTATCTTGAACTGTTCCACTTTGTATCCAAGAAGTTTGGGAAACATAGGCTAGTGTGCCACCTACATTAACCTGTTTTCCATTATAGCAAAATATTATGGGATTAAAAGTTTCATATACTAAAGCCCTGTTTGGATAAACAGTTTAATTAAGCGATTATTGATAGCATCAACATTTATCATACAAGTTCTTATGTATAAGCTACTTCTATAACAAAAGATAAAATAGAGTCAAACTCTTTTCATAAGCTATCCTAAAGAGATTATAGAAATAAGCTGAAAACAGCTTATGGACATGTCATAAGTTATTTTCATAAGCTCTCCTAAACAGTCTCACAAATGTTTATGCAGTTATGCTATCAAATAAGCCCAAATTAGTCAATTCAAACATACTTTAATACTATGTTTACTCATATGAACTTTGCATGATAAAGATCTAAATTTGTACTATTAGTTACTTACAGTTCCTTGAATCTTGGAAATCTCTCCGAGTATTGCATACAAAAGAGATGATTTTCCGGATCCCACTGCTCCGCAAACTGCAATTTTGTGTCTCCATTTGATATCTAAATTCACATTTGTTAAAGTTGGAGATACAGATTCATGATCCCAAATGAAGTTACCATCTTGAATGTCGACAGCATTAACCAAACATGGCTTTAAGTTTCTTTTACTATCATCATTGTTTAGTTCTTCAGCAAGCAAAAAGCTTTTAAGACGATCAAACGAAACCTTAACTTGAATCATAGTGGATAGAGCCTCAGGGAACATTATAATAGGCTCTCCCATGTTCCCCAATGTTGCAAGAACTGTGAAAATGGTTTCAGCATTCAATGGTGCACTCTTGGTAACAGCACATCCAAGGAAAACAACAGCAGATATAACTGTAGGAGACATCCAAAAAAGAAATGAACTATAAGATTTCAGGATTTGTGTCTTAGACAACCATATGAACTCTTTATTGCGTAGCGACTCCACTAAGTTCTTGAATTTTTCTTCCCATGATTGTAACTTGATGATCTTCATACTATTTAGAATCTCTGAAGTTGATCGAAGACGTTCATCCTGTGCAATCATAAACTGTGACCGACAATTTTGTAGGACCCTTCCTAATGGTACGTTGAGAAGTCCACATATAAGAAGAGGGACTAAACCAGGAAGAGCACCAATACCAACAACAAAAAAAAGGACACCAATAGAAAGAACAAGTTGCAATACAGAAGTCCATGCCATATGAAACCACCATGGAAATTCTCCCATTCTATAAGCATCAACTGCAATGTAATTCACAATTTCTCCGGCCGAGTGCCTCATCCTTGCCGAGCTTGAAAGCTTTAGCTGCTTTTGATAAACTGCTACCATTAGAGCTGATCTCATTTTCATACCTGACCTCTTTTGAGTTAAAAAACCAATGTCTTTGAGACAGAGACTCAAAGACTTTAGTGACAACCAAAAAACCAACTATGGAAAGACCTTGTTTGAGATCTTCCTCAGTTCTATTTGAGTAGTTAACAAAAGCATAGAGTATCAGAGGTGAAACTACAACAGCTATAGTTCTGATTAATGCATAAAATGCTATTAATATGTTTTCTTTTAGGTAAGATCTAACTATAGACCAAAGAACCAAACTCTTCGTATCGTTCTTAGTCCTTTCTCTTACAAGGGATTCCCATGCTTGCGCAAATTTTTGATAGGCCATGTCTGCTTCATCTTCAGAAACAAGAGAAGGAATGTCTTCAAGAGCTAAAGCCTTTGTGTAACCTAAACTGAGTAGAGAGTTAACCCAAGAGAAAATCAACTTGCTGAGAAAAGTAGCATGACTTAGTTCTGTTTGTTTTGTTTCAACTTTCTGAGCTAGCAGTGGCTCAGAAGTTTCACCTGAATATATATAACTCGTTAAAGAGAAATATTTAATCAATGTTCCAAGGTTGAATAATGTTAGATAAACATACCCGGGTTAAAGAAAACAGATAAAGAAATGCACACAAGAAAACAACAATTAATCATGGATTCGACCAATTTTGCCTCGGTCCTTAGATATAAGATCATCTTGAGTTTTTTACTTGGTCCCTTTTTATAAACCCCCTTTTAAATTTTCAAATGTTTTTGTTATAAATCATTAATTATTTCTCTCTCAAGAAGTATAAACTGGTATTGATTTTTATGATTTACTCAATAGAGTCCTAGATTCAGGGGCCAAGGTAGTATTGTCCAGATTCCAAAGTACTCATGTATTTAAATACTACGGTCCATATTACAAAGTACAAATTGTACAATACTACTTAGTTTTTCTATTACTGCGCTGCTCTAGTGTCTAGCCACCTATCAGCAAATAAACCAAGCCAAATATTAACAGTATAAAAAGAAACGAGATGAAGACATGAACAAGAAATCTTTATTACTATCTTCTTGGAAGAAGATATATGAAATTCCTTAGAACTCATAATAGTTATGACATGCATAAATCAAATGAGTACATATTACATAGCTTGGAGGAAGATATATAGTGTTTGCTTGCATAACTCACACGGTACTGAAAAATGAAAAAGAATCAAAGTTACCTATTGTGTTGTTAAAGTAAGTCATTTTTGGAGCTTGAATTTGAATGGTTTGTGCTTCTCACCTCAGCAGTGAGTGTTAACAAGATCAGGTGTGAACATGGAAAGATCTAAAGCCTATTGGGAGCAGTTGGATTGAGTTCATATTTTAAATTTAATTTCATATCATCAAAGAAGTTTATATCCTCTAAGCCTGCAAATTAATGCATGCGTTTTAGATATACCAGTTGATTTTAGTAGTGTCTGATATGGACCATCCGATTTAGAATCAATGCCTGCAAATTAAAACAGTGTTCAACTGCTTGCTTTTGCTATAGCCGCCAATTTAGATCCTTTTCTTTGCCATTTCTTCAAAGCTGCACCCTGCAGTAGCACACCTATTGCCTACCACTTCAAAATTTATCATGTAAGACTATTACTTTTACCAACCGAACACCCCTATAATTCGGATTATACATTCCAAGTACATTTCTTATATGATCGAATTAAACCACGGGGCATAGTGGAGGAGACATTCAACTCCTCTAAAGCAAACAACTCTTTTTAAAGTTTAAAGTAAATAGTATCAACCCTTAATTAACAAATTAAAGATAAATATTATAGGTACATCAAAACAACCATTGATTTTCTCAATTTACATTTTACTCGCCCAAAAGAATCCTTACCCAGAGGATACATGACGCAGGCGAGATGAGAGAAAATGAGAGAAAGTGAGTATAAAAGGTTGTGGTGAAACAGTGAGACATTTGTTTGTAGAAGTGTAAATAATATATTTTAATCTTTTATTTTATTTTTTTCTTTAATGTTTAATCCAAAAAATCAATTTAAAAAACAGGGGAAACAAAATTAATTCAAGGCCATGATGTTCACCGTTTGCTTTGGCAAACATCCTCCCCTTTGGTTGGTATTTCCATAATTTTTTACACATGGGGCATTAAAAAAAATCACAAAGCTTGTTCAAAAAAAACAACATCACGAATTCCTCTCTACCCTAGAATTCAGACAGCAAGAGAAAAAACATCAAACATTGCCACCAATAAAATGTCCAGCCTTGTAACTCCATACTTCTCCAGAATCACACTGAATTGAAGCATCTCCACTTATTCTACATATGCCGCCGGAATACAAATTTTATCATCACAAATGAATGGTTTTGGACAAAAAAGATGCATTCTACAATTCCCAAACACGATTATTCAATTAGCAGTGCTATTCAACTAATCCGCGACAAAATTATCAGTATTACAAGATATAGCTTCACTAACCAGAAAGAAATATCCTTGTATAGAAAGCCCACATATCTATGGGATTCAATCAATTTAGAGAACTATAGTTTGTTAGTGAAGTTACTCTGAAATTTACATTTCACCACATTCAGCAATGACACAAGCTAATTTTGGCCGGTTATTGGGTCCAGTTGCAACATTCTCAATCTTCCTCACTACCAAAAGACCATCTCCAAGCACTCTCTGCATAAAGCAAAGTCATATAAATACACAACACATCAACAGTTTAGGGGAAGAAAGATGCTATTAACATTCCAAATAAGGCCACATATTTAAGGATGTATTTTGAAAGGCAAGCGGAATTCCTTTTTAACAATTAATCAGCAATGAGCAGGAATTGTTAAAAATGAGCACGGCTCAAGCTAGTCCTCCACTCTAGAAGAAAGTTACTCTCTCTATCTCACAACGTGCTTATTTCGCACAGATTAGGGAAAGACTAAAAAAGTAAAGAAGTTTTACCAAATTAACCTTATTGAGTATTAGTGTATTCATCATTATCATAAATGCAAAGTAGAATATATTGACTCGAAAATGATGCACACGGTATTAAGGCTTAATTGCAATTTTGATCCCCTATTTTTACCATTTTCGGATTTGGCCCCCCTATTTTAAATCCGACAGTTTTCCACCCTCCATATTTTTGAACTAAAAAATTGGAGATGTGATATGTTTTAAATGATCAGATGACATGAAAAGACCAACATCGATGAAATTGTAAGAAAATTTACTTAATAACTTCATTTAAAACATGGCATATCACCATATTAAACCAAGCATGTGATGGAATCATGGAAGGACCAAAACTGTCGAATTTTAAAATAGGGGGAGGGGTACCAATTCTGCAAAATGGTGAAAGTAGGAGGACCAGAACTGCAATTGAGCCTAGTATTAATTAAATGATACAGTTGAAAAAAAGTAATCAATATTATACTGAAATTGAAAGTGATACTCAATTTGGGAGAATTCTTTTTTGCAAATGTGTCACTATGTGTGACATGAGTTTAAGGTACAAGTCTAAGTGTACAGGTCTGGTGCATCTTAGACGCTAATTGACCAAATATTATAATTAAAAAAACATGCAATTTAAGATATCGAAGCATACCCCGAAAACAACATGCTTGTTGTCAAGCCAGTCACATTTTGCACAAGTTATAAAGAACTGCAAGTAAAGAAAGAAGATTATCAGTAGAAATATAGCTTTACCAGAAAACATAACAAGAAAGGAATGACCATTTAAAAGTTACCTGACAACCATTGGTATTTGGTCCACTATTTGCCTGCAGATTAGACAATATGGACTTCAGATTTCTTTATATTGGATTAAGAAAAAAGCATATTTTAGCCATTCGAGTTGAATAAATTGATAGCAGAATTGGTTTTTAGCAAGACATAGATAATATGATTTCAAAATTCAGAAATTCATAGCCATTGTGCAATTTTAACAGCAATTATTAATTGTATCCTTATGTGACCTAGAATCGAAATACTATTACAATACATCAAAAGTCTCAATATTTTCGTATAACCTAAAATGGGATTATATTAAAACAGGAAATTCATACCATTGATAGAAGACCAGGTCCAGTGTGTTTGGCAGTAAAATTTTCATCATCAAACTTTAGTCCATAGATGGAAGCACATCCACTACCATCACCCTGCCAAGGAAGAACAAATTCATTAGTTTCATATAAAACCAGGATTTAATTATATTGTTAGGGTTTTGCTAACAAGGGCACTTGTTAAGGATTCAAAAATAGAAATAACTTAGAAGTTTTATAAAGAAAAAGTTACTTTTTAAACTTTCAATGTGTTGAATGCATCATTTCCAAGATAAAACTTCCTCTTTAAAATTCTTAACAAGTGCCATATTGTTATCACTGACAACTTTATAAAAGCAGTGTAGATTCAATACATCCACATGAACGGTTATAAATATTGCAGTTTACAATGCATAAACAATTGAATTTAATACTTTAGCATCAAGTCCTGCCCCAAACTATAACATTAACTTCTTGTGATATTATTTCCACTATGATAACAACAAAACTTGCGTAAATATAATAATTTAGAGTGAAATTGAAAGGCTCACAAGACATAAAACATATTATGACAAAATTGAGCACTAATGCCCACTGCCAACCTAATAATCCAAATAGAAAGTGGTTTATCTAAAGAATTGATTACAGTGATCAGATGAGAGAAAACTTAGATACATGACCACCGACCACAATAGAGATGAATATCAAACAAGCCAAGCAACAAAAATGGTTGGGAAACATATGTGATGTAGGAGAAACAACATCTCAAAGCCATACTGTTAGAGGGAAGAGCATCTGGTTTCAATTGGAGTTGTGTCTCAAAGCAGTCAAAGTATGTCCATCCACATAAGAATTAGATAAACTGAACCGTGTTAACACTTAATATAGAGGAGGCAAGAGCCCACTTATAAAACCCAAACTGTTACGAAGGAATGGCCATTAGTTTAAAAGTTACAACTGAACTACTGTGTCTAAACCCAAACTACAACACTCACAATTAAGTCATCTCTAGGAGATAAAATGAAGGAATCAAAGATATAACCAACATTTAAAAAAATAATGGCAATAGAAATCAACTGCAGCAACATTGAGAAGGTATCAGATGATGAAAAACGGGGCTAGCCAATCGTGTTAAAAGAATTAAAATTGAGTTGGCAATCAAAGGCTAGCGTTAACAAGGAAAAGGTTAAAGTGTAAAAGAAGTATAAAAAACAAGTTAGATATTTTAGGTTATATGAAAAGTATACCTACATTGAATCCGATAGCTCCTTTCTTATTGGAGTTTTATACTAATATTTAGAGATTCTAATCAAATCAAAAAACTTGTCGGTCTCTCAAATTTCACTAAGGTTATGCAAAAACAATTTAATGTTATTTCATCTTTTACAATAAAAATAGCTTATGCAAGCTTATACATAAGTGCTTATCATGATAAGCGATTGTGCTATAAGCTGCAAATAAGTTGTTTATCCAAACAAGCCCTTAGTAAAGACAATTGGCTTATGAAGCTATTAACCCATTAAATTATAGAGAATTACGGAATCAAATAGTTTGGTGCAAGCGAAACCTCAGCCAAAGGTACTTCCAATATTGAACTTCTATTGTGTTGCTTAAATTACTCAGCTATTTTAATTAAATTATACCATTTCTACCAATCTGATTGACCAAATAACATAAGGATCTTGCAAATTTAATATTTGTCAACTAGCCTTTGAAGAAACAACGTTTTAGACTAAACTCCTAAACTGAGATAGAACAACAAACTTGCCTTACCCATGTTTCATAAAATCACTATATCGTGATCAATTAGCATCTTTTTCTGAAGACTTTTCAGTTGGAAAAATTATTACGGTATATTTCTAATGAAAATTGACTCTGTCCTCTAATATTGATAACTTTGCCATTACTATGATTGATACTCTGCCGTTTAAATTTTTATATGAAGCTGCTACTAGCTATAATTCTTAAAATATGTACACGTAAACAAAGCATTGGGTCTACCACCACTACTAGCATGCCTTCTAATTGATTAATCTACCTTACCATTAGGACAAACATAAATAAAATATTAGAACAAAAGGAATAATATGATTGGACATATAAGAGAGATAAAATAAGGTTTCCCAAAAATATTAGGCAAGAAAAGAAGCATTGACTTCATAACTAAGATATATAAGCCATGTATATAGGCCATATGAGCAATAAGCTTATTTTATAAATAGTGAATATAAATTGTAAACGCAAGACACCCCTGTACTGATATATAAAAACAGACGAGTTAGAGATAACATTGACCAGAAAAGTACCTTTACATAATCACCAGCCTGAATCATAAAATCCTTAATCACTCTATGAAATTGACAACCCTTGTAACCAATAGGAAGACCTGCTTTCCTGCCAATAAAATCATATCATAAAACCTAACATTCCATAGTCAAATATTCTGACAGACATTTTGCAAATTAGCGTTAAATAGGTAAACAAATCACAGCCCCCCCCCCCCCCCCCCCCCCCCAAACGACCAACCTTATCACTTTTGTGGGTATCAAAATTAAAAGCACAGTGATAGATCCAAACTTATCATAAATCCAAATGAAAAGGAAAACAAAAAAAAGAAGAAAAACTACAATGGATTGTTACACTACCTGTACTCCCCCGTGCAGAACTGCCTGCAAAATAACATAAGTGAGCTCGTTAATAAGGGCAATAATTTCTCAAATAAAGCGAATCACAAAGTGTAATAAATAACACTCAGCAAGGAACATCAAAGTCCAAACTGCAGTTTAAGGAGGTGTGAAAAGAAATTGCCTACTAGAGGTTTCCAAATCATCTATACCATTCAACAAGCACACAGCTTACAAATCATGCAGTGCATTTAAAACACGTTTTCGATGGTCATTGACATGTAGCTGAATGAAAGACAAGCTAAAATTCACAATATCTAATCATAACTGTTGAAGTATGGTTCAGGGGTAATCTTGTAAATATATATATATATTGCTTGTAACACTGAAACCCTAATTCTTCTCACAGTAATAGAAACATAACTATAGCTGCTCTATAATCGCAGAGGTAGGCACAATTGGCCGAACTGTGTTAACAAATATCCTATGTTCATTGTCTTCCTCTTTCGTTCTCTTGTTTAATCTTTTGTTACTAGTTGTTGTTCTAACAATAACCAATGCAACCGCTATATTAATAATCATAATAATTTAAATTCAAAGTTTTATAAATTAATTGCAGAAATTGAAGTGGTAGAGAAAGTGACCTGAAATTTTCAGCTGTTTTGGGAGCAATATCAGCGAAGAGTTCCATTTTGATTCTACCAGCAGGGATGTTACCGATGGTAACATCGAAGAAGACGATTGGATTTTTAGGGTTTGGTGGACGCACGTGCCACTCCACACCTGAACCTGCCATTGCGAACTCACGAGTTCTCACACTTCACACGCAACGCAACGCAACGCAAAACACAGCACAGTGTAATGCTTCTGAGTTATGCAGACTTTACTAGAACGAGTTTGAACTTTTGAAATGATTTATTTGGGCAAGGGAAATAAAAAAATAAAGGAATATTCTACATTAAAAAAAAATCATATTATAAACAAACAAAAAAATCTCAAATTCTTCTCACTGTTGTAAACAAAAATTAATCATTTCAAATGCGATTAAAAACATGATTTAATCTTGACCAAAAAAAAAAATTGATTTAATTTATACATATCAACAATAGACAATGTAAAACTTTTATCCACGTGCATCCAATCAAATCACATTACGTAGATGATTATATATGCAGAAGTCAGGTTTCAAACATTCCTCACTTATTTACTATGCGTTTGATCCGCTAAACAATAAGTAACATCAAAAGAGAACAACACAACACAGAACATCACAAGGCAAACTTTTATGATATTAAATCATTTTTGATCTTATACGATTTTTTGTGGGCAAAAAGTTATTTTGATATTTTAGACACTTGTACGTGGGACAAAAAGTTGTGTTGTGGTTTAGTGTTTGATCTCTTACCTTTAGTTTCTCTTGTATTTGAATTCATGTCATGTCCTTCATTTTTAACATGGTGACTTTTGAAATACTTTAAAATGAATTTGTAAAGGAATATTACAGATTAAACAATTTAGTTATGGGTTTACCTACGTTTGACTTTGATACATTGAAAGAAAAAAAATTACTATTTTGAATGACATTAAAAATATTATTATTTTGACTCATCAATTCCCGTCACATAGATATTTGTGGAGATATTTTATGAATCTATCCTCTTCGCAACCGACAACCATGGCGGCACCCTCAAACAGTGTCGCCAAATGTGACTATAGGTTTATCAACCCCACATCCCATTCTCAGCATTACTCTTTTGCAGCTTTGTGATCTCTGGGCTGAGTTCATTTCAGCTGCAGAGTATTTCATTTTTGGTTGTGTTCATGTTAAGGGGTTGTGTGGAAACAGACTTAGTATCTAATTTTATTTTTGTAGATAGTTTATGGGTTCACCCTCTTCTGCTTAACTAATTTCAAGAGGAAGAAAAAGATTGCTTCCAATTAGAGGGCATGTGACAAAATATAGAGCATTTGATAAATCCAATGGTGCCTATTTCTCTGACAACAGTGACTGCCTGAAATGTCGACCGCAGTGAATCTATATCCATAGATTTCACAGAAAATAGTGTTATTAGAAATAACTGATCTATGCAGAAAAGAATTGGAGCTTCATTAATTGAATTCTTACAGTATTCACATGGAGTAAATTTTACAAATGGAGATCAACAACAATGCAGTTAGACAAAAAACCAGTTCTAGAACCTAATTATACACCAAATGACCTATTTTCAAATACAAAAAGAAAAGGAAGAAAAATACAGCAATGAATATTCACAGAAAACTAGTCACAGTGAAAATTTTGGTGCTTTGCTTTGGATGTCAAGATTTCCTTATGCAGAAGACTTTGGTATCTTGAATTGTTTCTTTAGAAATTGAGAGGCTTCGGAGTCACTCCTATGGCATAATATTCTTAATAGAGTTTTAGAATCAGCTCCTAGTTTGCCTTTTCCACCTTGCATTTCTAGGCCACTAGCAGATTTCAAGTCTTCAATCAACTCTCTAGTCTGCAAAATAATGCAGATTACTATATAAGTATATATTTTCTGAGGAATGATTGTTACAAGAAAATATTTTCTACCAGTAATAAATAACATACATTAGAGAGTGAGGAACTTGTTTACTTTGTAAATTTAGGGTCCATTTGCTGCAGATTAATAGAAAAGGGATTTCGATATTCAATAATTTAGAGATTATTTTTTGGATTTAAAAAAACAATTTATTATGTGTTTGTTTACCATAATAAAAACCATTTTGTCCAAAAAAAATGTATTTAAAAAAAATCATCTCGAAAATGATTTTTAAAAAAAGTTACTCAAGAGCTTTTTAATATAAGTAGTTTTTTTATTTCTTTACTTATTCTCATTTTTCAGAAGCTGTAATAAACGGATGAAAAAGTTCTAAAATGATTATTTAAAAACAGCTATTACAAATGGCCACTTAATATGGAGTCATAGATAAAGCAATTAAATGCCAAGTCAGTCAAATGCCTTTTAGTATGGCACTAGACTCCTCTAAAGTAAGAAATACTTCAGAGAAAAAGGTGTTGTTATATAGATTGATTGGAAAAACAACATTTGAGATTTTAACAATTTCATAGTTTGTTAAAATACATGTGCATGCATGGAATCACAATATCAACCATTCATTTTCAACTCAGGCTATAACTCTTCCATTTTCCCTTTGAAGTAAATTCCTCGATTCGGAAGAGTAATATCCTTCAGCAACTCATCAATAATCTGATTATCGGAATTTTTGTTCAGGTTGTAAATGGAGAAGTCGATAAACTAACCTCATAGCCATGCAACTTGATCACAACCCGAACACGTGCAACCTGATTTTCAACAACTCCCCGAGGAAGTCCATCACCTCCAGATATAAAGAATTCCTACAGGATGCATCAACACAATTATGTATAAAAATGGGGCTACTTCAACAAATAAGTACTAAAATCACACCAAAACTTCTACCAGAGCACAGAAATCTTCAAAACATGGAAACTATTTTCATTGTGAGATTTAACAAGGGCTTCGATTTGTGCGATATGTACGGAGACTAAGGTCAGGAAGTGACTTTGATCCTTTATTTATTTTTTATTTAGTTATTTATTTATTTTCTTAATTTTAAGAATAAGGATGCTAGTGCTACAGATGACATCCAAAAGAAATGCAAACACCCAAGTGGAATTTCCATCTTACCCTCTGTGGAGGCACCATGCCTCAGATGTAAATAAATAATGTTTTAAGGGTTAAAACATTTATTCTCACTGTGTATTTTTCTCAATTCATTGTAGTATTGGTCCAGGCAGCTCTCTGTAAAGGGCTATTATTAAGAATTCTTTCTGTCGCCAGTAAAAGCGAAATTTTGATTGGAAATCATATGTAAAAAGTAATGATGGTTGTGTATTTTGGTCTTAATAAAGCTTTCAATTTTTTATTTGTTTAATATTTTGCAAAAGAAATCCCTTCTTCATTGGTATGTCAAGTTTCACCTTTCAACCAAATACTCAGGCTCACTATTATTAAAAGGGTTTTTCTATCATGTGCAAATTTGCACATGCTAAGAAGTTTAAAATAGTAATTTTGTATTGGAACTTGTGCATTTTAAATTAAATATTTAACTTTTTAATAAATGATTGGAGTATGATACCTTTAGGGCTTCCAGATCTTCTTCTAACAATTTTGCATCACCGGGAAAGAACACTCTTGAAGGACCACCGTCTAAGATAACACGGAGCAAGCCATCCTGCAAGTGAGAAAATGTTAAAATCACAGTACAGGTAATGAACTTATCGAAAGCTAGATTAAAGTAATAACCAATGAGGCTTGAAGAAGACTGGTCACTATCCGATCCCTGAGAGGCTCCACAACAATATCGCAAAGTTGGCTAAGTTCCTACAGTGAATCAAAAGTGGAAAGCACATGATCAATGGGTTGGCTAAGCACACCAATATTAAGTGTCAGACTTTAAAGTGAAAAAAAGTATAAAGAATAAACTCCATTACATTCTTCTTTGGCTTAAACTTTATTGTCGTAGGAAAAACAATTGAACAATCAGTCACACTTATTTGCATCATCATTAAACTGTTGTAAATTTAAACTAAAATACCTTCAATTATTCTTTTAATTTTCTCATGAGATGTGTTCCTTATTAATGTTAATACCAATAAGAAGTATTAATACCCTATTATAACAACACAGTATTAATAAGAAGATTTAATTTACGAATTCTGTTTCCCTTACAACCTTCAATTTTATCCTTGTTATTATAATATTATTTTCCATCCGTTGCATTGGTTTTAGGGAGTTATGTTAGGCAATATATTCTCTACATATGCATAACAATTAACAAACAAAATATATCTGAGAATATAATTTTTTCTGTCTACACAGTGGTCAACAATAATTCTGAAATTTGATTTTTTTTTATATTTTTTTTTTATGAAATATGTAATTTCACTTTTAGCAATATAAGTTTTTTCACAGTATATATCTGCAAATTAAGAGCAGTCTAACAAGTACATTGAAAACATAATGACATCTTTGTAATGAGAAAAAAATTACCATATCAAGTGGTTCTATAAGTACATCGACCCTAGAGCCTGAAACGCTGGGTTTATATAAGTTGTCGATAAAAGGCACTCTAAGATCGCAGAATATGATTTTAGTTCCTGCAAATTGAAAATTAACCCAAACACAGTAATTAGATAAGTTTGATTTGCAACAAAGCAGATGAGGTTGCAAATTCTCACCGGTGTATTCACAAATGCGCTCCATAGCAGCATTTATAACCGTTCTACTTCCATCAAAGGTATCCTTTTTGGACTTATCATCTATTGATTTTCCTACAGACAAAATGTGTAAAAAATTAAACAGCTTTTAGTATTCTGATAAACTTATTTATTTTTTTGAGAAAGCACAATATAATCGAACTGTTCACATGGCACATGATAACGATAGTAACAATAGTAGATATCAAAATCAGTAGTAGTAATAAACGTGTTATGCATAATTGTGATGAGTTGAAGATTAGGATATTCAATGTTACATTGATAAACAGAACAAAAGTACAGATATTACAGACATTAGAAGCGTGTATAGAACCTAACGATGAATGCCCCTCATTGTTCATACAGAGTGACATGGTTATTTAATTCTACTCAATCTACAAGACACTTCTCCACTCTTACTCGAATGATAACAACATTTTCACATACTCTCTTATAATAAAATATAAATGTCAGGAGAAAAGAGAAAAAAGTTTGTGTGAGGGAACGATAAAAAATCCTCTTAAACAAAAGAAACAGCCGAAAAACAAAATAATTCAGTTATCCAACGAGGCTTAGAAGTCTAACGAAGCTGTCACATTAACAGTAATGTAAGTTCCCAACAATCAATTAAGAGAAAATAATCATAGAGAATGCATGGACATGATCCTATTACCATAATAATGTAACTACATAGAGACAACCTCACATAAATAAATAAAATTATGCAACCATTCATTGTTAAATGTTTGTGCAATTGCTTAAAACATATCTAAAACATATATAACCACACAAAAAAAAGATATAACAATTCATCACTTACTTATGAGTTTTTCCTGCGACCTTTTATGTGTCCATCGCTCCCAAATGCTATCTTCCAATTTATTCAAATGACTGATCGCATACTGCAGATGGCAAAAAAAATCATTAATTTAATGATACAGCATAATGAAAGAATATTTAGCATGTTGTGTATTGAAATAGAATATTATTCAGAAAAAGGCTAGGAGAATTCAATGTAACTGCAGATTTTTCTATTGAAACATGTCAAATATTTTAATAAAATATTGATGAAGGATAACGGCAAGTAAAAAGAATAAAAAATAATAACAGCGTTTAACTGGGATTCCAATCAAAATATAAAAATGATAGCAAACAGAGGCTCGTTAAAAAGGAAGATTTAAATGAGAGACGTCATCATAACAACACAAATAAAAGTGAAAATAATCCAGGTGCAATTCAAGTCAGCCTGAACTCACATATAAAGTATTTAACTGGACACAAAGTGTTGGAGTTGTTAGGACGCTAATTTCACGGGGCCTTGTCTCCTCACGCTCAAGCACACGAGTGTCAAATAGTTCCTTCTTTACAAAAGCTTTTATTAGTCCAGCTTCCTTACTGTACCGCGTGAGAACAGGCACAGGTGGAATTAAATCCTCCTTGCTTGCTGTGTAATCAAAAGGGAACCTTAGTATTCATATGAATGTAGGATCTGAATAATATGCATAACTCTTACCAGAGGACGACAAATTGATATAGTTAGAGGGTATTTGAAAATTGAAATCTTAAAATACTTAATCATCCAATAACTGTTCTTATATTTAGAACGTATTTGAAATCTTAAAACGACAGCATTAATAACTAGACTAGAAACTATTTAGAGTAAAAATAGGTATGTTTGCAAACCAAAATGTGTAGTATCTACTCACCCAAGTCATGAACAACAAGATTTCCGTACACTTGAAGAGCATTGTCAATGCCACGGAACATACTATTCAATTCTGTAAATCTCATTGGAACTTTAAGACCGAAAAATTGATCAACAGTCTGCACATGATAAAAATAGCCAATGAATTGAATGTCAATTATACAGCAGGACAAAATAGAATGAAATAAACTTCTCATCTACCTGAGTTGTTGATATTATAAGAGGAAATACTCACATTTAGTTGAACATAAAGAAACAATGATGAAAAATAGTAAATTCAGTATTACCACCTCTAGAAAGTTTTTTTTTTTTTTTTTTTTTTTTTGTGTTAAGATCTAGAGGATCATAGTTTTTTCTTATTATGCAGGATGCCAAAAGAATAATACGCAGAAATGCCGAATAAATGACCCAGATACAGGGAACTGGGAATGCTAGTTTTTTATACAACCTTGTGATAAATCACAGAAATACTATCACATTCTTACCTCCTCTACAATTCTGTAAACTTCTACAATAGAACCAGCATGCCGCTGTTGAAGAGATATTGGGTCCCAATGCTGTGAAAGTATATCAATTAATTATTAAATTATATATGTGCAGTTAAGAAGCTTTAATCGAAGCAGGACAGAAGACGAATATATCTATCTTAACAAAATAACAAACATAAACAAAAGCTTAAAAATGGCATACACCTCTGCTCGGCCAGGTATTGCTTGGGATAGGCCATTTTACCAAAGAAGAAAATGTGTCGTTGTGGGTAAATGTTAAGTTTTATCCCATTCCTTTGTTTCTCGTTTCATTTCCCATTCCTTTAGAGGAAAAGGTGAAGAATTATAACCACTGATTGAAAAATCAGTGCCAGCGGTTGAGATTGTGACCATGTATGCACATGTATAACAAACTATGAAGTTATAAATCTCAATTGTTGATTTTTCAATCAATGGCTATAACTCCTCACTTTTCCATAAAAGCGAGTTCCCCACTTAGAGAACTTGAATTTTGTATTCACATTGGTATCTTATCCTGTTATCTACGCAATGTAGCTTGCAAATTAACAGTCAAATAGATTGATATTACTCTCTGGTAGAAGTATGGGCATGGCCTCATGGGAAGCCCAAGACTTGATAGAGGGAATTGGTTACACTTGCCGAGTAGGCTAGGCAGCATAAACAGTAGGAAGGAGGAGTGGAGTAGGAAATTAGTTGCTATTTGGTTGGTTAGGAAGAGGAGCTTAGCTCTGGGGATTACAGGTGTTCATCTTTTGTAATAGAATGTTTGTGTCAAATCTTACACCTATTTATTCTGTAGATAAAGATAATTTAATTTAAATCTAAAAATGTAACGGTTTTATTATGTCCTCGTATTTCATTTGTATTTCCTTTTTCCACCATAACATTAGCCTCTACTATAATTGTTTTTAACTCCATATATATTATAGTAGAGAAACAATTCAAAATGCCTGACATTTGACAGTAAAGCACTGCTGATATAAGGTTTACCTCCTGTTGAGTAACTCGCTCCACCCAACCTAAAATTCTTCCAAGCTGTGAATTGACCCAGCGTAACACCAAGGTTCCAGATTTTGTCTCAATCTATAGCAATAAAAAATGCAGGACAAGACCAAAAGCTTAGAATGAATAATGATAGGAGAATAAATGAAAAAAATACTATACTAATAAACCTAAGAGTAGATAAATGTATATCCTTTTGAAACATATCTGCAATCAACCTACATGACAATAGAATGACAACTAATCACTAGATGATCTACATTATGCCCACCAACTCTCATCCAGAAGATAGTGCTTCATCAATGAATCATGAACCTAAGAAAGCCTATAATTTCTGATGAAATTTTTTTCTAACGGGTTACGAGTATAAGGATCAAGTATACGGCACGTGCGAACATTAAACAAGGTTCTTTTGCACAATTGATAGCAAGATATTTTGTATCAAATATAAAAGTAGGAAATCACTTTATATATCTTCCATAACTTCACTCATGTTGATACAAAACTATTGTTGTTATGCATTGATACATATAAAAGACAGAAGATTCAATTTTTCGAGTTAGAGCTAAGTTCTCCCTCTCAGCACCAATGAAGACAATTGTGTGTCCTCTAAAAGAAATAAAACCTCCTACCTGGTAGAGATTCAATTTCCTCAACAAGATCTCGGCATTTTCTTCATGGCATACAGATGTAATAAGTGCCATTATAAACTGCTCTAGACTCTCAGCTGCTGGGAATACTGATATCACATCCTCACTTAAATGTTCAGCACTATCCAGAAACGGTCTCTGAAAATACAACCAAAAGATTTTTCTGTCATTCTAAAGAAAACTTCTGTGATCAGAAAAATGTAAACAAATCATATGTACACTCACCAGTTTGACACCATAAAGTTTGTGAACTAATGATGCAGATACCACAGTTGCTTGAGGATGTCTCTGTTGTAAAACAGGCATGAAAGTTGTTGAATCTTTTTTTAGGAGCTTCTTGAGTTCTTCTGCAAGCAATGCCAAGTGATGCTCGTGTGACATATCTACTCTTTCAACAACTTGATTTGTCTGCAGAAAGTAATGAGAATCATTAGATATGGGCATAGAAACAGAACAAAAACAAGATCTTCCTCTCTATACCATAGTTTAAATTTTTTGAAAACGAAGGTAAAAGAGAAATTTAAGAAAAAAAAAGTAAATATTCTCATTCACATATGAATCACATGGCAGGACAGAGATTTATAAAACAATTTTAAGCCTTTTTTTTGCTTCCAAATTATCAATGGTTTTCTGATATATATACACTTACAACTAAAGTTCCATCAAAGTGTGAATAGAGTTTATAATGTTTGAAAAAATTCACCAAAAATTCAAACACGTATAATCAATATCAACGAATGGAAATTATGAGTTGTGTGTCATTTATCAGTCAAGTGGAAGATAATACCTGAATAGTGAGTAAGGATTTCAATGCAGACATGCGAGAACTATAGATATTCATACATCTTCATTACAAAAATTACATTATCAGAAATAAACAGCAATGCCCAGAATACTCTCACCCTTGTAAATGCATGCTTAATTGACGATGTTATATACACCTCTATCTGATCACGATCACTAATTGGCAAGGACTGCGTGGACTGCAGTAAAAACGGTAAAAGGATCTTTCAATAAATAAAAAATATGACTCCATGCTGTAATATTTTTAACAAATCTATCCAAATGCAAAAGATGCCAGCAAACAGAAGTACACACAGTGTCCGGTTCTTCCAGTAGAAGCCTCCTGGTAATCATCGCAACTGCTACAATCTTTTCCATAATTGCTGAACCCTATAAGGCATAACAGGAGGTTTTCAAAACAAAATTAAAGGTGCAACTCAACATATTAGAATTAATTTGTATAAAATCAACACAGTTTTGAAGAGAAAAGAAGAGGGAAAATGATTCCAACAGCATTTGTTTAAAAGATACACAAAACAAAACTGATTGGAACTGAAGTTCATTTTGTTTATCTCAAAGATCATAGGCACTCAAACAGAGGAGAATCCTCTGGAGACAAGAACAGAACCATCCTACAGATTATGTTAAGTTGGCGCTTTTACAAATGCAAGCATAAATTTCAACTTCACTGATATAGTACTAGTTATGGTTTGTGAGCTTCTCAAGTTCCATTAAAATTCAAATTACGAAAACATGTTCCAAAAATTAAGTACAAATGACTGGATGAGGAGTCCTTCTATAATAGCCACTGCTTATAAAGATGAATAATACAAAACATTCCTCCCTCCGTTCATTTTTAGTTATTGTCTTGAGGTTATGTACACATACCAAGAAAACCAATAACCTTTTTTTTATTTTTGATTGAATTATTTATCTTTTCCCTATAATAACCTTAGCTATTTATTATCATATTCCACCTATTTCTCTATCTGCAATAAATAATTACGGGTATTCTTGCCAAAATAATAGTTAATGTTGCATTGAACTTTGTACACGACATATTAATAGGAACCAGATTTTCTATAAAATTGACAATTAAAATGGAACGAAGGAAGTACTGCACAATCTCTACAACAATCAGAAAAATAGCATACCTCACTAAAATGCAGATGGTAATCTCCAAGCTGCTTGTCAGCCCATCTCTGAATTGGTGTTAAGAAAGCCTGTAAGAAAGACATATCTCGTTCACCTTCAACCTTGGAACGCAAGCTTTTTAAGTGCAACCTCTCCTGCTGGCCTCGTTGTTCCATCAAGGGTATTTTATTTAATTGCTCTAATGCATGCAGCAAAATCCTATGCTCCCTTGTGATAACATACTGTAAACCCCAAAATCAAATAATTAAAAAATAAATAATGATTATAAAAAGAAAGTTGAGTCACCTAATTCAATAAATACTATCTAATCAAATACAGAATTTGGTTCCCTCTAATGTGAAATTTCATTTTGGAGTGTAAAGTAAGACATCCAACCCTGATGAGAAAATAAATTATTGCTATTTTAAGACATTCATGATTAGTTTTATTTTCAACAGTGGTTGAAATGTCTTAGTGAAATGCTTACATTGGAGGAATGTTTGCTAATTAATCTTATAATCAGAAAAATGAAGATCTTTTCTTCTTGAATAAATCATGTCCTTTTAGAAGCAAACATTCAAGGAAATTAGGTAATGCTAAATTTAAGAATTTACTGAAAGTCCAAAATGCTTGTTCTTCTTTACACATTTTGGAGTTCAAATTTTTTCATCTATATTTTTCAAATCTGCATTGCACCATCCATAGGGCAATTACCATCTTTGAGAACAAGAACTTATATTCAATGTCCTAAAAAAGTGATAATCTATGAGGTTAGATTAGGGACTAAAGCAATACAGGTTCAACAGATTAGGTTTGAATGGGAAAATGGAAAAGAAAATGAAGATTTAGGTGAAGCGAAACATCAGGATATAAATTGCTTGACCTAAAGTGAATGAAGCGTATGAGAGAAACACACAGAAAAACATGGCCTCGCAGTGGTAATAGACAGTCAGTCCTGGATGAGACAACTATAATAGCATCTTTCAGTTTAACTTTAATTAAAAATAAGTTGAGGCAATCGACAAAAATATAGTATAACAGTTCAACTAAAAATTGAAAATGGTTTTTAAGGATAAAATTAGAGAATGTGATGGATATACCTGACGAAATAAAACCCATGCATAGCAGGTGTGATGGATTGTCTCTGTGATTCCTAAAACTCGCCACGTAGACTTCAAAAGTTCAAGAATTTCTTCTACTTCCTGAAAATAACGTGAACCACAGAAGACACAGTTCAGAGATACAATACTCGGGTGTGTTTGATTTGCACAAAAGGAACAGACTTGACAGTACAAAACCAGATGTTCCAGTTTGATTATAAAACTCGTCATAGTACTGGACAAAACAAGGGAAAGAAGACAGAACAAAGACTCAATTTTGCCCCTTAATAGAATAAAAATTCAAAAGACAAATATACCTATTTTTATTTTCTACACAATAAGTACTCTATGTAATGAACCCATTATTCGTTTATTATAACACATTTTGTACACACACACACATAAATATATATGTGTATTATATAATAGTTCATATTTCAAAAGATATTTAGGTAAATTTCATATAATTTCTTTTTTTTTTTGTTGTCTATTGTGAACCAAACAATGTACAGGACAGAGAGTTGTGTTGTGACTCAAGCATTTGTCCTGTGTTGTTCTTGTCCTGTACCTCAATGTGTATCAAACGCACCTTCATTTCTATTTTATTGCTAGTTTGTCAAATCAGAGGTTCGTTACAATTGTTTTCTAGCTGCACATTGTAACTAAATCATCATCTACAATAGTCTCTGTTTCGTTTCAATTTATACTAAAATATAGCTTTACAGTAGCAATTCATGGATTTGATGGCTCAAACAGTCATAATATAATAATGGTTTTGGGAAGATAAAGACACCAACCTCTGTCAGCTTTCCCTCGTCTAGCATGTCAAATACACTCAATAGTAATTTTTCATAAAGTCTAACATTAAATTGGTAACCATCTGCCCAATGGCATATTTCACCAGTTAAGTCACCCCGAGCTGGTCTCTCCGCGAGTGGAATGGCAATCTCCCTTAGAGACCTCAAGCATTCTGTCCTTTGAAGTTCACCAGATGAAGATGGGAGAAACTGAATAAACAAATAAACAGAGTAGAATGAGACAAACAGAGAGAATAATAACAATATGTTATAGGGTTAAATATAATTATGTGAGCCAGCCAATCAGACATGATAGAACAGTAAGCCAACTCTTATGACCTAATGCTAACAGAATGAATAGTAGTATAATATAGGGTTAAATATATTTCTAGTCCTTCTACCCATTTTTTAGTCCCTACAAATTCCAAAACCATGTGATTTTAGTCCCTAAAGATGGACTAAAAGCATGCAGTTTTGTAATTTGTAGGAATTGAAAAGTGTGATATAGGTACAAAAAACAAAATTCGAGATGATTATAGGGATTAAAAACATGTTCACTATAGAGATTTAAAACATATATCAGACATCCAAAATGAGAATATCACACCTCAGATTCCTCAATCTTTGCCAAAAGAATCCTCATTTCGTTTGTCTTGCGTCCAGATTCACCAAATCCAACCACAGGGTGATTAACCAGGCCCTCCTCCAAAACTTTTAGCTTCATTGACAAATATTTCCAAATGTCAACGAAGAGAAAGAAAATATAAGATAGCAGCATCCTCATCTTGCCATCAACAGAATTGCAAGCTAATAGAGTAATATGGAGACAAGAAAGTCTAGAACAGATTTTACTACCTGCCTCTTTTGCCATCGTATAAAAGCCTTCTTATCAGAAAATTCTGTACGTGCAACGCAGCAAAGCAACTCCAAAGGAACCAAAAGAGTATCCATCCTTTTCCCTGCCTTTCCCACAAGAGCATTTAGCAACCCTTGTTTTGTTCTAATATCCATTGCCTCAGATATCTGCATCCATACATATGAATACAGAAAACATAAGCAAACACAATTAGAGATTACATTGGTCATCACAGTTTACAAATGTTTGATGTCTCATTCCAGTTAAACTATAGTAAGATAACCAAAATATTTCATCAGTAGGGTTACAATTTTAACCATAGTTTTAGAAGACAAATCAGTACACCAAATAAGGTCATATTTATGAATCTAGAATAAGGAAATTAAACGGAATCGAATTGTATTCAACTGATCATAGATTCTCTTAAAATTTGAGTTGGACCTAACTCAACTCAACAAAACCAACTTGTATGTGAGGGATGCATCCCACTTATTAACAAATTTGAAAGACTCTTAGGCCCACACCCACGCCCAGGACTAGGCATCAAGAGCGTGACCCGAGCGCGGGTGGCCGAGTTGATCTAGGATAGGCTATGATACCATCTTAAAATTTGTGTTTGACCTAACTTAAACCTACGGATCCCAATTGTAATTACCTTCCAATTACAAACACTTTTTCAGCTCATACCTCATCCAATGTGGAACTCTCAACAAATTTGAAACCTATCAATTTTGAACCACGATTAGCTCAAGTAGTACCTAAATCCCGGAGAGTTCACTTAATCTCCACTTCAGCATACCGAGTCTTAGACCCCCGCCTACCCCGAGAGGAAAAAAGCCCTTTTGATGAAGGGTGCTTCACAGAAATAAACTATAATTGAACTCAACTGTACTCAGTTTTTAGGAGCAAGGGCCACGTATTAGCTCAAACATTGGGCCTATACACTATAACACTAAATAGATACTTAATTTTCTACAAAGGTGATAGACATCGTAGCCATCATAGAAAAAAGGGTCTTTGCTTATTAGAAGAGACCACCAAGCTACTTTGCAAAAAATAAAATATAAATGGAGGGAAAATCGGCTAAACTATCAAAGTATACCTCCAACTGAACACGCATGCTTTCCAACAAGCCAACTAATCCAGGAGCATTTTGAGACTGTGATACAATACTTCCAGTTTTGCTACGCCCAAGCTTCCTAATCAAGCTGCTGGATTTTCTATCTTTCTTTTTTTCTTTTGATGGGACAATCAAACCCCTGTTAAAAAAGAGAGAATTTACTATAGAACAGAGAATTTACTATCAAACCATTCACAATAAAAAAGAGAGATTCCCTCACAACAGCATACCCTGTGGCTCCAGCACAAGCCAAGAGGATCTCATATGCAGTTTCACGGAGATCATCATCTGTGATACCTAGAAGCAGTAACACGGCGTATTAGGAAAGTTCATGATGGCTTAAGTTTCAACCTTTCAACAAAATTTTAATGCATAAATCATCCAAAACTTATATATTTAGCATTTCAATGAAAGAAAAAATAAACATTAAAATAAACTGTGAAAATACACAAAGAATGAGGATAAGAAACCCTATTAGATCTATGACAACAATTAAAACTTAAGCTTTTTCCACTTTTGTGAAGTCAGCTAAATGGATAAAACAACTTATTATGTCCTATCATGAACTGAACTCTATATGATCAATGACGGTTATGATTGAAAACGGTTATGATGCAAGTCTAACTGCATGTGGCATAAAGTTATATTTATAATCATTGGGATTTCAGTTGAGAATCTAAGTGAGAATCCTAACTATAAATGCAACAAAACCTGCTACAAGATCATTTAATTATCATAACAGAATAGAAAATTTCATCATGCTTCTATCTAAGCTTTTCTTTCACTCTCTTAATTTCTCAGTTTTTCAGTGGTTATTGACTCCAATGAGTGGGAATGTAAAGAACATATCTAACAATAAGTTTTCTAGAACAATCACCTGTGGAAAATGGAGGCAATTTTACAGCAAGATCGGAAGCATCATTTAATGTCCTTTTAGCCCTGAGACCTTCAACCATGGAAGTATCGTCGTCATCTTCAAAGTCTTCAATGTCATCCACAGTTAGCTCTCTTTCTTGTGCTGAGTCTAAAGACTCCGATCTTGATATATTAGAAGCAACCGGAGACGTAGGATAAGCAGGAGGTGGAGTGGAAACAGCAATAGGAGGCACTGCAGAAATAGGAACAGGCGGGGGTGCCCTTTTGGGAGGTGAACCTGAAGACTCGGGATCAGTGACCAGATAAAATTCACCAACTGAACCTGTGTCACTCTGTTAAAGCCAGAAGTATTTAACATTCAAAAACAATTCTCACAAATAATTGAACAAAGTCATTGAAATGGAAAGAGAAACTTATAATTAGCATCTACACAGCACTGGCAATTCGGATTGAAGGAGTGATAGGGTGTCCGAAGCCGACACAACACCAACTCATGTGGTTACATTTAAATATTTTATTATCTTAAACTATTACCGGTGTCTATGTGTCAATGTTATGCCCATCATCCGTGTATGTATCAGTGCTTCATCAATTAAGATGCTTCATATTTATTAGCATGTATTATGATGGAAGACCAATTATTACATGTTTAGAAAAGACAATGCAGCAATTACTACTAAACATTGTAAAAACTAAAAGTTATGTTTGAAAACAATTGTCATCAGAAAGTGCACAAGCCAAATCGCACATCGTTTATAATGCTTAATAGCCCTAAATATCAAAAATATTAATTAAAAATAAAAAGGTGTATGGTAAAACCATGTGTTTCAACTAAACCATGAAACTCTATTATATAGGCTCTGAAATTAATCATTATACAATCAGCAACATTCATTATACAATGGAATATACTATTCCTATATTCAGAATATCCTACTTAATTAAATATCAACAATAACAAACGTACCATTTGGGGCAACCCAGTATGATCATGATAATCTCTAATAGCTTCTGAAAGCTCAAGCATTTCACCTGTATTATAGAATAATACATAATCAAGGCAACGAAAGCAAAAGAAAAAGGATGAAAAACAACACAAAGAACCAAATTAAACTCACTCTTTTTAGCACAATTAAGAACATAATCAATACTGACTTGATCTAGATCCACATCATCTAGTGTAACAGCGCCAGGTGGCATTACAACTTTCTTGATTAAACTCCCCGAAAGAATAAAATCGAGAAGTACTCGTCTATCCCTTCTATATCTTTGAAGAAGATCTATAGCATTTTCTCTGCAATTCATTAAATACCACAAACAAAATGTTACATTACATGATAACATCACTCGTCGAAATTTCGGTACGATTAACCTAACAACTACTGAAGGAACAAAGAGATACTTAGTACTTACTCTTCCATGGTTAGTAAAGTATAGCTTCAAGATTACAAAATTACAACCAACTTCAGCAACTATGCTAATTCTGCAACATCAAAAATTTCATACATTATACAATCAAAACTCTGAAGTGAAAATATATTATGAACATGCATTCCTAGTTGCATAAGAAAAACAGAATCAGTTCAGATCAGAAAATGCAAGCACTTTATAAAAAATCAAGTGAAAACCCAAAAATTTATCAACGAAAAAAACCCACTTCAGAAAATTCAAGCTTTTCATCAAAAATCAAATGAAAGACCAATAATATATCAATAAAAACAAGAACCCAGTTCAGAAAATGCAAGCATTTCATCAAAAAGTTATCAAAAAACCAAGAACCCAGTTCAGAAAATTCAAGCATTTGATCAAAAATCAAGTAAAAAACAAGAATTTGATCAAAAAAACAAGAACCCAAGTTTAATTTTTAATTGGGGTGGTGAAAAAATGATAAAAAAAAAAAACAATTTTTTTTTATTTTGAAGTAGTTACCTTTTGTTTCTAACAGAAAGAAAAAAAGAAACTTTTTAGGTAAATGGATCTTGAAAATGCAGAGAATGGAAGAAAGAGATAAAAGGGTATGCGAATTCGAAGCAAAAATTGAACCTTTTTTTGTTTTTCTTCAGTTGAGTTGAGTTGAGCTGTGAAGACTTTGTGAGTGTGAAATGAAAGCAATGCTGAAATCAAATCTCACCAATTTTTTTGGATCCAATCCAAAGTTTTTTATTTTTTATTTTTTTGACAATTATTTTTTTGTTATTATTACATGTCAATGCTATTATACTTTTATTAATACTCCTTCCATATCAAATTACATATTTTTGGCCATTTTATACTAATTATTTCAATGACACCAATAATATAAAAAATATATATTATCTAAATTCTAATTATTTTGAATAACACCAACAATAATATTTATTTAAAAAAAAAGTTGTTTAAGAGTATAATTAGGATAACAAAAAAGTTAAGTATTTTTTTTGTGATGGTCGGGGCTCGAATCCCGACCCTGCATATTTTATGCACTGTTCATACCAACTGAGCTAAGCTCACGAGGACACAAAAAGTAAGTATAAATATACTCATTTAGTTTGTTACACATTTTAAATGATAAAATAATAAAAATTGGACAAATATATATATTCATATCGTGTTTGTTATATTTTTTTAATATTTAAATTTATTCTTATTCATTTGTTACATTGTTATTTGTATTAAAAATTAAGGATATTTTTTGGTAGAGAAAAAGTCAGCCCAAAAGAGCTGAAAGAAGTAGTTTTCTTTATATATAGTTATAGATAAAAGAAATTTAAGTAATTTTACAAAATTATCCCTCATTAATGATATATGAAAGATAAATTGAAAGAAACGAGAGTAATAAATGGTTGATGGTATAGTCAGAAAAATAATATTTAATGCTTCATTGTATCATAAAGAGATTTATAATTTTGGACAAATTTTTTCTTCAAAAGGACTTATAAAAACATCAAAATCAATGTAATCATTAATTATCGCAACTTTCTAAACATTTTTACACATATAATCTGTGCAATGGTTAATATTTGTAGCATATGATTGCTTAGGACTTAAAAGAAAAAAGAAAAAAAAAACCGAGCCTTTTCCATCGTTTTGCCCATAACTGTGTGCAGGAGGGCATACATGGGCTCGGGAGCAAGGCGGACCTGAACAAGGCATGGTGTGGCAAGTGCCACACTAGTTCATGTCCAATTATTATTATTTTAATCAGCTTATTGTATATTTTTACTCATATATTAATACAAACATCTAATTTTTTATGTTTGTACATGCATCTACATTTTTACTCATACATTAATACGGGGATATTTTTTTTTTTGTAATTTATAAATGTGTCTATATTTTTACTCATATAAGAGAACCTAATTTTTTTAATTTATAATTGTGTTTATATTTTAACTTATATATTAATACGGGGAGCTTTTTTTTAATTTATACACATGTCTATATTTTTATTCATATATTTTTCATAATTTCTATGCAATTGCGACTTGCTTTCAAAAAGGAGCGCAACTCTTGTGTACAAAATCTTGTGTTTTTTATAGTTCTTCCGTCTGGAAACTTCTAGAAGCTTGAAATTAATTTTCATCACTTTGTATTATCTTCAAAAACCTAAAAATCATTGATTTTCAATCTTCATGTCCTTGATCTTTCATGTGATGTCTTGATTTGTCAATTTACATGACTTCTCCCACTACAAAACACCTATATATGGAGTTGCATGATTTAGGATAAAAGTGAATTACAATGACTCGAGTGAAAAACAATACAATATGTTCCTCAAACCATTGACAACTCCTCTAACTCTCATCTTATTTGTCTTAAAATGCAAAGAAAAGTGCTAAAAACATAGTTAAAAATATCATATGATGCGCTATCATCATTGTTCCTTTCAGATATCTGAAGATTTTCTTAACAACAGTTAAGTGAGATTCTCAAGGATATGATTGAAATCTTGCAGACAAACAGACACTGAATAGAATATTAAGCCTAAAAGTTGTTAGATAAAGTAAAGAACCTATGATACCTTTATACAACTTATAGTCTACTTTACTTAGATTGCATGTTGGATGCATTGGTATAGACATCACTTTACAATCCTCCAATTTAAACTTCTTCAGAAGCTCCTTTGTATATTTGGATTGATGAATGAAGACTTCATCATTGCATTGATTGAATTAAATTCCAAGGAAGAATTTCAGTTCTCCCATTATGCTCATCTCAAACTCCGCCTGCTTTATTTCAGAAAATTCCTTGCAAAGGGTAGTATTAGTAGAACCAAAAATGATATCATCAACATAAATAAGTTTGAACACTTAAGATGTCTTTCTTCATAGTCTTTCTGAAAAAAGTAGTGTCAACCTGACCTCTTTTAAAATCATTTTCTAAAAGAAAGTTACTCGGTCTATCATACCAAGCTCTAGGAGCTTGTTTCAGATCATAAAGTGATTTCTTAAGTTTGAAAATATACTCTGGGTGTTTTAAATATTCAAACCCAAGTTGTTAATTGACATACACCTCTTCAGATATGACAACATTAAAAAATGCACTTTTAACATTCATTTAATATAAGATGATACCATGATTGACAACATATGATAAAAGTTATTTGATGCTTCTAAGCAATAAGTGCAAATGTTTCAGTATAATCAATACTTTCTTGTTGACTGTAGCCTTGAGCTCAAAGTCTAGCTTTGCTTCTTACCATTTCACCTTGCTTATTGAGCTTGATTCTGAAAACCCATTTTGATACAATAATGTTCTTTTAAGGAGGCTTAGCAACTAAGTCTCGTATATCATTTCTTTGGAACTGCTTCAGCTCCTCTTGCATAGCCACAATCCATCCATAGAAGTAGGCTTAATCAGAGAAATTAGTCCTAGCATTGAATCATTTTTTAAGGTTAATCTTGTCTTTAGAGAACTATCTTTATTTCTGATGATTAGCTCTTCTTTTTCCAGTGATTAGCTCTTTCTGGATGTGAATACTTCATAATCTTCTGCATTTGTCTGAGATTTATAGGGATTTTAAGAGGACTTTTCAAAATTATTAATTCTCTTGGTGAAATAAATCCCTATGAAAACGGATCTTGATTAAACTATTAATCCAGAATCAAAACAAAGGATTCATGTGTTTACCTCAAAGAGAGAGTGATCACAAGTACTGCTCGATGACAACACCTATACTTAGTTCACACGAACAACTTCTTTTACTTATGGTGCTAGCTGCTTACGAATGAAGGTTAGAGAGAAGGGGGCGGTTTTTAGGGTTTTTAAAAAATAGGGCTTATGAAAAAGTGAATTAGGTTTAGAGTGACTCCTGCTTCTACACAAGGGTTCTATTTATAGAACCCCTTTTACGCTCACAAAGTCAAGATCTATTAGACTTGTACAAGGCCAATAACTCATTTGTTTGATCTTCTAACTAATTAGTTTCACTTACTAAACACACCTCCAATAATAAGTTTTACTTATTTATCTCGTTTAACTGCCCATTTGTGTGTGATCTTGTAGGTTCTTGTAACATTGACAATAATATTAAATCTCGTTTAATATTATAAACAGTGAGCGGTATCTAGATACACGTCACTGCTACCTAAATGACGAGAATGTCAAGTGATATGACAAACCTTTTTGTGATAACGATATTGTATATAATTACTCTTTTGTCCTCATGTCTACATAGAACACAATGCATAGTATGTCACCCTTGTCCAGTTCAATATTGGTACCCTTAGAGATTTCTCCTGTTATGTTGGAGGGGCAAATCACTACAAGAAAAACTGCATTTTGCGACTTTTAAAATAGCTGATTGTGACTGTTAGAAGGGTCGCAAATGTACAATTGTGACTGTTCCCCAACAGTCGCGGATGTTGGGGTCGCAAGTGTCATTTGCGACCCTTCATAGAACAGCCGCACCAACTGCCGCAAAAGGCACTGCGACAGTTTTCAACAGTCGCAAATGAGGAGATTCACATGGATTTCAAGGGACTTGCAACGGTTGCTAACTGTCGCAAATGTCTAATTTAAAATTTAAAATTTAATATGCTGCGACTGTTTGAACAGTCGCAAATGTATAATTTTTTTTTATTTTTTTTTTAAAACGTCACAATAAATTCTCTAGAATTTGAAGACAATCTCAAAATATATTACTAAAGACTTAAAATGCAAAATATACATAATTCAAGAGTAAGAAGTTTGATCCATACATCAACTTAACTAAAACAAAAGATATATAGTGTCAAGTTTAAACATTCAAAAAACGAAACACTAGTGACTGAACATTCAAAACAGTTGTAGCAAAATTAGAAGTTCCCTAATGATGTTGCTTCAATGATCCTCAAGGCGGTGGCTAGACTCAGATGAATGTCTACCATCTCTTGTTTCTAAATTTGTTGGCTGAAAAGAAGAAGAAGAAAAAAAATAAGACAATGATTAGTAAATTGAAATGCAAAATATTGAAACTGAAAAGAAAAAAAAACACTAGAGATATCAAATATATCGATAAATGGCACAATATTCGAGTACTTGTATTGCTAAAAAAAACACCAAAGTTGTCAAGATACAAGTAAAAACACAACATTCAGTAATGACAAAAATGAGCAGTCATAGCAGTTATACAAAGACAAGTCTAAGGACTCTTACAGATATCAACTTCTAATTTTTTTTTAAAAGAGAAGATGTTTTTGCAATAGTTTGGTAAAGTACCTCTTTGTCTCTAGAATTTTGCACTTGCATTTGCATTAAAAAAGCAACTTGCGCGTTCAAGAAATCAACTTGTGAAGCCTTCTCCTTAAGAGAATCAATCTCAGCTAGCATTTTCAACATTTTCTCATTAGCCTTGATGGAAGATGAGGTTGAGGCTAATCTAGTAGAGCGACTAGAGATTCGAGATGGTGTTATCCCAAGCCCCATAGAACGGACATATCCATCATGTTCCTTTCCAAACACTTTGAAAAATGCTTCATTCTCACATTGAGTGTTTTGCATTTCAACATGCAATAGTTCTTGCATATACAACAGTTCATGAAACAACTATATAAAACAGAACATCAACAAACTTTGACAGTGATAATGTGAAGCATTTCATAAATTAAACGAAACATAAGCTTTCAATGTTATGACCTCTTTAGGCAATAATACAGTGATAATGTCAAACATTTCATTTTAGGCGAGCTATGAGGTATTATGACCTCTTTTTCAATTGTGAAGAAAAGAAATTGTCACTTACAACATTTTGCCTTACATATTCATTGACAAATTTTCCCTTGCCATCTTTATGCGAAACAACATACATATCTCCCCTGCTATATTCTCGACCATATCTCAATTCCTACAAGTAAGCACATATAATAATTACTTGTTCATTTCCAAACAATCTTATAATATACGTCCAAATGAGATCACTAATTGCAGAGTATTGCATACACAAAAAAAGCAACATATCAAAGATAAACTCATCTTTGAGTGAACCATACCAACTCATCTTTTCTGATCGCAAGCGAGTCAGTTCCTAGGGTATGAGGACTTTTTTGCTTTTTTTGATTTCTTGCATTTTTTTGTGCAATTGCCTGCATTGATTGAAACAATAATTTTTATACACGCATTAGTTAAAAGCTTAAAAAAAAAGTCAAATGAAACAATAATTTACCACTTGTTCAGCCTTCCTCCTAAAATTGACAAAAACAGCCCAATGATCTGGGTGAATAAAACTTGGATGATTTTTGAGATTCTCCTCTAATGTGAGTTCCCATTTGTAATGTTTATTAAACAATTGAGACTTTCTATCCTTCCATTTCTTTCCAAGGCTAGAGATAACATATTTTTTATGGTCTCCATCATCATAAAAAACAAACTTTGACTTACAACATAAACGTAAAAAAGCAAATTGTTAGTTAACACAAAAAACAAGAAAAATCATATATATTCAAATGTATATCAATTATACCTTTACTTTGCTATCATAAAACTCAGTTTTCTTTTTCTTTAAAATTGCAGCATCCCATCTTTCAACCATTATCGGGAAATCTTTAAATTGCCTTGCCAATTGGCCCAAATAATTTGCTAACAATTTAGCAGATTGCCCCCCTGACTGAGGAACATCATTCCATCGAGTCATTATCCTGGTTCCATTTGGAGATTCTTCAAGCACATCTGCCACTGTTAAACGTCTCCTTGAAATATGACTCGCCGCATCTAACACATAAGAAAGTGAAACATAGCATAAGTTAACCATTTAAAACAATCAATAATAGCACCTACAGGAGAAAAAACACAGCACCACAAATAGGAACACTAGATTACATACTTATAACATCAACCTCCCAGTATCTTGGTTTCTTTTTATCAGTAATGTTCAGCTCTTGATCTACATCATCATGTAGATCATCATCTGGATCATCATCTACATCATCATCTACATCATCATCTCTAGAGCCAGGGTACGACATATCATGTGTAGGTGTCACATGTGTAGGTGAAGGTGTCACATGTGTAGGCGATGAAGGTGTCTCATGTGTGGGTGGTGGATCTGTAACATGATCATGCGGTGAAGGTGTCACCATTTTCCACTTCGTCTTTAAAGGAAAAATTAATAAATTCCACTATCCCTTGCTCGTATGCAGCCGACGTTTGTGGCTTCATAATCCACGACTTATCCATTGCTTTAACATGAACATAAACATGTCAAAATAACACAAATATTCATGAAAAGTGATTCACACAACCAACTAAAAAAGTACAGTGTACTTAGAAGTAGTGTGATTACAGTATGTAGTTTGGAAAATCACAGCTAGGTGTCATTATATTTTAGAACAAGTTTATACAACCATCACAAAAAACACCAAACAGAAGAAAATCGATAAGACATAATCTATATCCCCATTTTGCAACACAATGAATATTCCAGTAATAACATATCGAAAAAATGTGCAAACTTAACAGTCGAAGATAAAAAAACAGGAGGGAAAAAAGACTTACATAAACAGCAGCAGACTTAAAAAACCAATAGCGTGCAGAACATAGAGAGACACAAAAGGAAGTAGGCACAAACAGAGCAGACGGCAAAGCAACACAATATGCACGTAACAGATCAGACCTGTTGTGAATCTGTTGTAAGCATTTTGTTAGTAGAGTTAATATGTTGATAAATAACACCAATAAAATATAAAATAGCAAACATATAACTCATAATCAACAGCCTCAAATAAATCAACCACGTTAAAGATGTTTGCAATGTCATTAGAAAGTCTAACATACAATTACCAACGACTTTGAATATGGTGACATTAACACCTCAAATAAAGTAAACAATAACATTAGATAGCAGCCACACACACACACTCACTTGCGAACCTAACCTAGTGCCATCTGAATGTGACATGCCTCCTAACCTAGTGCTCACGAATAAATTAAGTTGTTATTCAAAGTAGTTCTTGACTTTATTTTTTACTAGAACAATAACTCTCTGAGTTGCTAAACATTAAAAGACTAATAGAATTCAAAGATAATTGAGCATAAAGTATAAACATATCATACACTAAGTTAAAGTGTAAAGTTAATATCATTCAAAGACTAATATCATACACTAAGTTAGTGTTTTTCATGTCCATAACAGAACCAATAAAACTTAGATTTGACCCTAACTAATATGCCATCATAGCAGCAAAGTTTGAGATCCCAAACCCTTAGTTACAAATTTAGAATACACGAAACATAGCAGCAAAGTATAAACATATCATACACTAAGTTAAAGTATAAAGTTAAACATAGCATAAAAGTAGTTAAGGATACTAGAACCAAACTTATCCTTAGAGCTTCATAATCTGGTATATTTAAAAGAAAAAACAAAAGAGTATGTCTGCGAAAATCTTAGTATTCACTCCAAGATAATGTACATTTTAAGTTGTTTTCGAAGGAAAATCGTCCACATGACCGTCAAACATGTATATTGATGGAAGCATTATTTGATCTTGATTAATGAAACTAAATTGAAGAAACATAGTACCAAAACTAAATCCACAAAAAAAAAAAAAATCATTAACAAAGTCAAAGTATCAAAACAACATCAAGATCTCACATTAACAAACACACTAACATTTCAATTTTAAAACCTAACAGTAACAAACGCACTAACTGTCGCAAAGGTATGTTCTGTGACTGTTTAGAGATAAGGGTCGCAGAGCGGGTGTCGCAAAATGTTTTTTTTTGTAGTGAATTACATCTAGGTCAGTCATGTCCCTCAACATGATTCATTGATTACCCATCAACTGACTTTATAGTCATCTTGTTAACTTTTGTACGAAAACAAAGTACTCGACTCTTACATCTAGGGTACATAGTGATTTCAGGTCGAAGGACGGAATACACCACTTATCACTATGAGAATAACTTATGACATTTACATAACTTTCTATGTAGTATTCTCATGGCGGGTCATTCTAATATAATATTACTCCTAATATCTACATCTATGTGAAGACTTGATAACACTTTTTCCATGATCCGTGAGATATGATCATTAGTCTACCCACATAATAGTCCCTATTCTTAATGTTATCCCACTTCACAATAAATTTTGATTATAGATACTTTAAGAATAATGTCCTATAGTTTAATTGGGTCTCAGGATTAATTAAGCCACAATCTCTAAAGCGGTAATAACAAAACATTTTGGTTTTATCGTAACAGCGCAATGATACCATTATCCATGTGCTTTTAGCAAATGACGCTAATTAGTTAGCGAAAGCTAATGGGTTAATGGGCTTACAATGTTCGTGTGGACAAGTAGAGACACTGCTACATTGCTTTGTTGTGATCGAAATCCTTTTCAGCACTTCAAGAGGTAACAGTTTCATCATTGATCATGTCAAATTCGTAATGATCCTAGGAAAGGAAATCATTTTTTTTTTAATTTCCGCTGCCTTTAATTATCATGATTTCCCTTCAGTTTGTGCCACATCATTTTTGGCTCACTAGATGTGAAGGAAGACTTAGAAAATCTATAAAATAAAAAACTATTAAAAATACCTAGATACTAATGAGCTAGATCAAAATATAATTTATGAGAAAATATTATGGCGTAATTTGATTCTTGTAACTAACTCACTTACTCGATAAGGTTTGGTTAAGGATTAGTTGTTGTTGTTGTATTTCTTCTTCATTTATTACACTTAAAATTATATATTTTTTAGACAAAACTGTGTATTTTAAATAACTTAGAAACACATTAAAATTCTTTAAAAAGTACGATATTACATGATGATGTGTATATATGATAGCATTACTTAGAACCTTAATATTTCAGTGAAAAATAATAAAAATCACAATTAATAACGACAATTTTAATAGAATTCAGTCAATAAATCACAATTATCATTTTATTTGAAAGAAAGTCACAGAAAAAAAATGTACTACTAAACATTATACACTATAGCCATATCTCTCAAGGCAACTTAAACTGCCTCATAATTGAATAGTAGTCTTTTCTGAATGAGGAAACATACACTCTCATAATGCAGTTGTTGTACATATACATGAGATGTACTTTGATCTTCACTACGAAACAAAAAGTATTTGTTCAGTTATGTCTTCAAGTCATCCAAAGTGTCCGTCGGAGTTAAGAAAACCTTAATCATCTTCTTGAAAGAGGAATATGTCACATAACCTTCAATTTGTGCATTTTGAGACATATTGAACTTGACATAAGTTAAAAAAAAAATAGTAGAATAAAACAAAAGTACATTAATTTATAATAAATACAGAAATCATATATATATATAGTTACATCTTGCCTCTTGGCCACAAAAAATGGTCGTTACATTATATATCCCAAAAAATACGTCGGTGCATATCGACAAAAAAAGGATGAACACCGACAAAAAGTGTCATATTTTATCTAATGCAAATAAATCATCTTCATGTTTCGCGAGAACTTCGAATTTTTCATCTACTTTAATCGGAGTGTCACACAAAATTGGATTGTGTTGGTTTGAATCTTTTTTGGATGATAACGATCTCTCTCCTCTTTCAATATTCATGAGTGTTCGGAAACGATCATGTTGATCCAAAAATTCATCTTTCCATGATGCCGCCTCTTCGCTCTTGTGATTATTCCACTCCGTAGATGACTGAGGTATTGGGCAATCATCTTTCAACAAAAGAAGAACAAAATGATTTGGGATTAAACCAAGACAAATGATGTGACTTTTCGGGTTAATTGAAGGCCTACCTCTAATTGGGAAAAAAGTCTCTGAAATTCCAATTTCAAGGCTAGTTATCTCTTCCACCGGCCTATTATAATAAGTTGCAACATTGTGACCCACATCCGGCAATGTCAACCATTTATCTGGAGGTGCAAAACCACTATAATTTTTGGGAGGATAAAATCCTTTCAAGATGTAGTTATAACGGCCCTCGTCCGCATGTATTCATTCCTATGCTCTTTCACCTCTTGAATAAGTGCTCTCTGCACCATAACATGACTTTCTTCTATCAAACCCAAGGACTCAGCTATAGCCCTAAACCCACAATTCCCATCGCCTTTAACATCCACAATTTTCTCAATTAATGGTCTCATGAATTTTGGCATGTAATACATAGGACTCCATGGATCATAAATTGTTGGAACCAAGATAGGCTTTGGAATCGAAGTTGGTGTTGGAGCCCGATTTGGCGTTGGAATCGACGAACATGGATAAATGCCAAGGTGAGCACCTTTTCTTTTAGGTTATGAAGATTTTTTTTGGTGGTGATGATTGACTATTTGAAAATTGAGAATCAATAGTCTCCCACGAAGATGGGATCCGACGCGTCGATGCCACTTTTGGTTTGAAAGAAATAAAATCAATTTCCTCAATAAATCACAATTAACATTTTATTTGAAAGAAAGTCACAGGAAAAAAATGTACTACTAAACATTATGCACTATAGCGATGTCTCTCAAGGCAACATAAACTGCCTCATAATTGAATAGTAGTCTTTTCTGAATGAGGAAACATACACTCATAATTTTGTTCTGCCTAAAATCACACTAGCTAACAAATTACATATGAATGATTGACTGAGATATAAAAAAATAAAAAATCTAATAATCATTCATAATTAGTAGCAGTTTCGGGATATTTGAACATAATCCCCAAAAGCATCGTGTTAAAAGCGAGGGGATTAAGTTCATTAACGCAAGCTCTTCAATCGGATATTTTGTGCCAAATGGAGTAACTGCGATCCAATTTACACCCCTTTCCTGATAGGTTGTTTCAAGCTCCTCGACTGTCTTGACTTGAGTTTCAGGTCGATGCTTGGTACCAAGAATCACACACGGGTTAAGAACTCTGTCACATCTTCCTTGGCTTCAATTGTTTCGAAGGATCTCTTTTAGGATTGTTTCATAGCAGGTGTCAGATATCTTCTCGGACACAATGAATTGGACTCGCGGGGATGTTCCTTGCAACACAAACTTGTTCCACAAAAGTCAGAATGAAAACTCAGATTCTACTGTCAAGGTTTTGTACTCTTGATTAGCTATTATGTCCTACAAGAAATTTCATCAGCATCGTTACCAATATAAATAAATTTTTAAAGAAACTCATAAAATATTATTATAAATGCCACTAACCTATATCCTTACTCGCTGATAGAGTGATAGTAGCACTGAATACTGATATGAACTTATTTTTCTGTGCTGTAGATAATTCTTAAAGACTAAAAAAAAAAGACAGAACAATTTATTAACAATAAAAATAAAATGCATTTTAAGAAGAAGAAGATGAAGATGATGATGATAAAAGAAGAACAAGAAAAGAGAATTTGATGATAAACATAATAGAAAACTCTAAATTTCATATGTAATATGCATTTTAAGAAGATGAGCATATGTAAATGTATTTTAAGAAGAAGAAGAAGAAGAAGAAGATGATGATGATAAAACAAGAACAAGAAAAGAGAATTTGATGATAAACATAATAGAAAACTCTAAATTTCATATGTAATATGCATTTTAAGAAGATAATCAGAAGTTATGATGATGATTAGTGTCTTCTATTTTTATACATATGCGGAAAAAAATACAACAATAGATGATGAAAAATGAGATACCAATGTAGAATTAAGTTTGATATTGTTCCTCGTCTAAATTCAAAGTGGTAACCGGTGAAATTTACCATTTTTTTTAACTAATGGAACATTACAAAATTATTTATTTGACAAATAACATATACATCTATAGCAATATATAAATCTATAACAATATATGGAGGGAATACATGATTTTTTGGGTTCGATTTTTAATTATTCCAGCTATACTCTTACACAAATTTGTTTTTTAAAAATGTTATTTTATTGGTATTATTGAAAAAGATAAGAATTTTTATTATATTTGTTTCTTAAGTAAATTATATTTATTATATTATTGGTAAAAGATAAATATATTTTGTTATTATTTAAAAGTCACAAACATATATCTATAATTTTAATCAAAATCAAAATCTATATCTATAACAATATATAAAGGGAATACAATATATAAAAGGAATACATTATTTTTTTTGCCCTGCATTTTTCATTATTTTAGTTATACCCTCAAACAAATTTACTTTTAAGAATGTTATATTGTTCTTTTAAAAAAAAAAAATGTTATATTGTTACTGTTATTAAAAAAAAAAGAGCTTTTATCTATATCTATAACAATATACAAAGGCAATACATGATTTTGCATTGCCGGATTTTTCATTGTTCCAGTTATACTCTTAAACAAATTTATTTTTAAGAATGTTATATTGTTGGTGTTTTCGAAAAAGATAAGTGTTTTTATTATATTTTTTTATTATTGGTTAAAGATAAACATAGTTTTGTTACTATTTATAAGTCACAAACATCTATATATATAATTTTAATCAAAATCAAAATTTTATAAAAAAAAACATTGTTTATAATTTACATGCGTTTGCGCAGTAAAAAAAGCAGATAAACGGGCATGGAGTGTCCGTCTGAACGCTAGTAATACATAAATGTAGTATGAGTTTGATGGAGGGTGAGGTAGCTCAATTGAGTTGAGCTAAAGATCAATGATTTAGAAGTCTTGAGTTCAAACATGATCGAAAGGGTAAATATTAATCTAATAACCAACTACTAACATTTGACATTCAAAAAAAAAAAAAAAAAGGATTAAAATTTACAATCACTTGTTTTTCTAACATAGATAATGATCATTCACATGACATACATGTCTCCAATAGTCACGCATGTAGTTGATTATGTTTTTGATTGATTAAAATATGACTCCAAAAGTCATATTTCATACATGATAATGATAATATAATCTATTACGTATGATTCATCTAATATGAAAAAATTATTTTACTTTTAGTTTAAACTTAATGCCATACTATTTGTAAATTAAAAATAAAATCCTCCATATTAGATATTAGATTAAGTTTTTTTATCAAGGAGTTTAGTTGTTAAAAATTCACTTTTCTAAGGTGAATTAGTGGGGGTTTCTGGGGTTCGAACCCCGACTTCTGCGTATATAATGTAAGTCTCTATCAATTGTGTTAAGCTCACAAAGATATAAGATTATGTTAAAAGCTAATTTTGCATTCTACTTGAATGTAAATTTAATTTGTTAAAATCATGTTTCATAAGTAGTATGCAATTAATTAGCCCTTACCATTTGGTCTTGTATTGCAATGGATGTGATAATTGATTATGTTGGAATAAAATGTGTTTAGCAATAATAACCCTTAAGAGTTTTGATGATAACAAAGTATTAAAAATTGTCAATTGGATATGTTAATATTTGTTCAAGTGTACAGGACTATAGACAAAAATTTGACATCTTAAAAAGTCTTGAAAGAACAAGTAAAGAGCAAATACATCAACAAAAATGGAAGCTTAAAGCGTCTGAAGAAAACTGCTCCTGAAGTTAAAAGTGCTCCTGAAGACAAAGTGCTCCTAAAGTGATGACGTCATCAGAAGCAAGTTCATCAGAAGCTGTGAATCACCAGAAGCTGCAATTCATCAGGAGATGCAACTTAAAGCTTCAAAAGCCGTTTAAAGGATTCAAACTCGTCTGAAGATTGCTGAAGATTGGAAAAGTATAACAACGGCTAATTTGGAAGGCATTGGATGCTTATTCTTCAAAGAGCGTTGACATAGTACGTTTGTACGAATTGTACAACCACTATCTCCACTACTCTGTTTTTGTCTCTGCTACAAGACAAGAAAAACAGCTCTGCCTGCAACAATGTTTCTTCTCAATGGGAATACATTTGAAATTGATCCTTCATAGGACAATAACCATATCAGGCAAAGAATCATTGGTGATTGATCAAAAGCTTCAACGACTCTATTTTGAATGTGCTGGCAATTTAACGTCTCTTTCACACCTTTATATAAAGGAGTGAAGACTCAGAGTTTCATAAGAACAATACCAATCATTAGCTTAGCCAAAACTCTGCTGAAATTGTTCTCCACTTCAAAGTTCACTTAGAATTTCTTATCAAAGCTCATATCTTAGAAATTCTAGAGTCTTTAGAGTCTGTATCTGATTTGTATTGTGAACACCACTGATTGTATATCAAGTGTTCAACTTCAAACAATTTTCTTTGTAATTCTGTTTGAATTCAGAAGTCTCTTGCATTTGTGCTTGATCAATAGAAGTCTCTTGCAGTTGTGCTTGAGCAATAGAAGTCTCTTGATTGTGTTCAGGAGCATAGGAAGTCTCTTGCAGTTGTGCTTGAGCATTTGAAGTCTCTTACTAAGTTTAGTAGTGAGCATTTGTAATCAGATATTATATAGTGAACTCTCCTTGGAAGTGCAAGGGGGACAGGACTGACTTTCGGTTTGTGGAAGGAATCTGTATAAATTGCTTGTGTCTTTCTTCTCTCTCTCTGTTTTATCCGCTGCAATTAGTCTGAACATCTCTTCAGAAGTAGAACTCTATATGCTTCAATGACTCTATTTTGAATGTGCTGGCAATTCAACGTCTCTTTCACACCTCTATATAAAGGAGTGAAGACTCAGAGTTTCATAAGAACAATACCAAGCATTAGCTTAGCCAAAACTCTGCTGAAATTGTTCTCCACTTCAAAGTTCACTTAAAATTTCTTATCAAAGCTCATATCTTAGAAATTCTAGAGTCTTTAGAGTCTGTATCTGATTTGTATTGTGAACACCACTGATTGTATATCAAGTGTTCAACTTCAAACAATTTTCTTTGTAATTTTGTTTGAATTCATAAGTCTCTTGCATTTGTGCTTGAGCAATAGAAGTCTCTTGCAGTTGTGTTTGAGCAATAGAAGTCTCTTGATTGTGTTCAGGAGCATAGGAAGTCTCTTGCAGTTGTGCTTGAGCATTTGAAGTCTCTTACTAAGTTTAGTAGTGAGCATTTGTAATCAGATATTACATAGTGAACTCTCCTTGGAAGTGCAGGGGGGACATAACTGACTTCCGGTTTGTGAAAGGAACCTGTATAAATTGCTGGTGTCTTTCTTCTCTCTCTCTCTCTGTTTTATCCGCTGCAATTAGTCTGAACATCTCTTCAGAAGTAGAACTCTATATGCTTCTGACCTGTATTTTCAGTTAGGAGAAAAAGAAGAAAAAGCCAACACAATTCAACCCCCCGATCTTGTGTTTTTCTCACCTTCAAATTACACTTGTCTAGATAAGACTCCACCCGTGAAATTCAATGATAAGTCGTTTCAAACAACACCTTCTGATTAACCTAAATGAATTGAAGCAACAAAAGTTTGAATCAACAAATAGAAGCATAATTAACATAAGGAAAGAAATGATGCATTAAGCCATTTTCAATACAAAATGTTGATGGAGTAGTAACACCGCGACCATATTATGACATTATTACACAAGTTAATAAGTACTATGAAATACGGTAAATATAATGTAACTATACCCTGGATTTATTAATTGTGCATTAACAGTAATGTACACAAGTAAGTTTAATACCGGTGTTCAATTCATTTTACAGCTGTGTTGTGTCATTTTATATATATATCTAAAGACTATAATATTTTAGGAAAATGCTAACAAGTGTCTTTGGTGCATTTTTTTTTTTTGACAAAAATCTTTGGGGTATTTGTTAAGAAATCTAAAGAAGAATTTTTATTCTAAGATTGATGCATTCAACGCATAGAAAGTTTTAAAAGTATTTTTTTTTACTGTAATTTTTTTTTTACATAAATCTTATAAATTATTTCTATTTTTGAATCTTTAACAAATGCTCTTAGATTAGCAAGACCCAATATTTTAAATGCACAAACAAAACACTTAAGAGTGTGTTTGGATGGGGGAATGTTTTGAGGTAATGTAATGTTTTGAGGCAATTCAATGAATCAATATGGCTAGATAGTTACCAAGCTAGAGGGGGGTGAATAGCTTTTTGAAAACTTTTTCCGAAGTTTTAGTGAAAACCGATTTTAACAAAATTGACTATTGGAGTTGTGCTCGAACAATCACAAACAATGAATCAAAAATACAAATATATGTGGAATAAGATTTAATCTTAGAATTGAGAGATTCACGATACAAATCTTAGTATACAATCCAACTTTAATCAACCTTGAACAATATACAAAACTTATAATAATTTCAAACCAAACCTAAGTGAACAAAAATACTATGCTATCAAATCAAAAACACAATACAAGTGTAATTGAAGAATTGAATAGATTTTGCAATCAATTTATCTAAGCAAATTATATGAAACCTAATTCAATGAATTAGATTAATTTTCAATGAAAAACAACTTATATCAACACTAGTAATTATTCTATAAATTATTCAATTAATCACATGAAATAGTAAAAAATAAAGAGGATAGGGAAGAGAGATAACACTGATTTTTATAGTAGTTCGCTCTTTCTCGTCCTCGCTAAAACTACGTCTACTCTTCTTGATAAAGTACTCCTTCACCAAGGTCATCCACTAAGTAACAAATGTTGATTATAATATGTTTACAAGAGTTCCTTGAAATTAAACCTAATTCTTCAACCCCTATGCAAACACTCCCCCAAACTCCAAGTAACCCTTGAATTTGGTGCTCCTTGAATCTTTGATTACTCGTGCACCCCTTCGAACTCTTCACTTAAGTCTTCGATGCTACGTCCGGTAAACAAACCCCCTTCGACTTCAAGAACAGTTAGAAAGACCCCCAAGTCCTTTGGAGGTGGAATGAGATTATTCACTTCCTTTGAAGCCTTGATTAAGCCCAATCAATCTTCTTGAGAGAACCAACTTACAATCCCTACTAGCACCCTAGCAAATCAACGTGACTCAATGTACAAAGTGATTCTAAGAAAAAGTGTTTAATCTTGAAGAATGTATGAACAAAGAGTTTTTGAGACCTAGAGAGAATAGTTGCAAATGATTAAATTTTTTGGGTGTTATGAGGAAGTGTGTATATATATAAAAGGATGGCAAGTGCAAAATTTCGGCCAAAATCAACAGAGTGAATCTATTAACATACTGTGTGAATCGATTCAGACATCTAAACGATGAACAATGAAGATTGATATGCACCAGACACAAATTGAATCGATTCAAATTTCTCAAGATGAAGATTGATACGATTAAAACCGTTATGAATCGATTCAATCAAAATCAGAGAGTTTATGAATCGATTCACTAACATTTGAATCGATTCAGGCAAGGAAGAAGTGAAAAATTGACGTTGTCAACATTTGAATCGATTCACATGTGAATCCATTCAAGAAAACTGTGAATCGATTCATTGTGAATCTATTCAGGAAAACTGTCAATAGATTCACTGCGATACTATTCAAGAAACCTGTGAATAGATTCACTACGATACTATTAAGGAAAATTTGACTCGGTTCAAAAGGAGTGACACAAGGAAAATGGACAAAAGGAATGCTTGATATGAATAAATGAATCATGAATCGAATCAAGCAATTCACGAAAGGATTTTCCATATATGACAACACATAAGACATCAAGGAATCACATGACACAATGAGACATGGTTTGCTAGGTGCTTTATGTAACACCCCGATTTTTAATATTATTGTATTAATATACTTATTAGATAATATTAGTGTTGATTGTTTGACATTATTATTTTTATTTGAATTAAATCTGTTTTAACATGTTTGGGTGATGTTGTTTAGTTAATTGGGATAGACACATTGGATTAATAAGAGTAGCATGTATAAACTAGAGTTTTAATTAATGGTAGTAGTTTAATTAAAAAAACAAAAAGAGTTAGAGAAAATAATATTTAGAAAGAAAATAGAGTTTTTTTTAGAGAAAATAAGAAAGGACAAAACTTAGGTAAAGTACCATACATGTTGTTGGTGCTGTTCTCCAATAAAAACTTGACACATCTATTATTTTTTCCACATCAGCCTTTAAGAAATTAATACTGTTACTTTTCCTGTCTATATCTTCTTCAATCTGTTACCGAGAAGCACAAACACGAAACCCGCAACTGCTACTACCCATATTTTTCCATTAACATATTATTTTGAATGACAAGAAAAGTTTAACATAAATACACATGTAAGGAGTAAAAAAATAAATTGAAAGTCAAATTGAATTTAAGGAATCTCCCAAAACTAAAATCAAATCTTTTTTTAGCCTTAAATTAATAGGTTTAATTAAACAGGGGTAATATAGTAAAAGTAAATATATAATTTAGGTTAATATTAAGGCAACAGTTATCGTTCAGGTTAACTTTAATAAATCAGAGATAAGAGATACAGTAAAAGTAAGCATAAAATTTAGGTTAAAATTAAGGCAACAGTTAGAGTCCGGGTTAATTTTAATAAATAAGAGACTAGACCATTGACCCGTGCTAACGCACGTGTCATTTAAAAAAGATAATATTCACTGAAAAAATAAGACACTAGTTCGCGTGAATCTAAAAATTGTCGTGAATCAAAGCATAATGTCAATATCAAAGACTTTGTTATTGTTCCGTAATTCTAGTACGTAGTTCCTGTTACTTTAAAATAACATATAATTTTGAAAGGGAAATTGAAGTTCGTTGACATGCAAATAGTTTCAATAAGTAAGAAAATGAACAGTACACAAAAAAGTCCTACACATTACGGAAAACTTCTCTGTAGACCATATTTGATGCAACATCGATATCATCGCCGTCGTCGTCATTAATCAATATTTTAAAACCACCTCTCGAAGTAACCCGTGATATTGTCACGTACGACTGTCCATGTGAAAAAACAGGAGACGGTAGATAAACACCAACATGTTTCAACGACTGACCCTGACTCTTGTTAATAATCATTGCAAATGAGACGACAGATAACGGAAATTGCCTTCATGTCAAGCAAAACCTCATAATTTGCTAACCCGTGCTACCACACGGGTCAATGATGAGCACAATATATTAGTAATTTAGGAGTTCAACATCACATAAAAACCGTAAATTAAAATAACAGGAAATATATAGCTATATTATGTAGGTAAGGTATGATTTACAATTAATGTTTTGCAATGATCATGCTTATAGTTAATGGTAAGTTAAACATATTTTGAAGACATAATCATATGCTTAGATAGATCCTTATTCAGCCAATAGAATATCACATGAAGCATTGGGCCAATCCTTATTAAAACAATGATATGAATCATGGTTTACAACTTAATTTGTAGTTTGCATAGCTCAGGGGATATCAAAGACACAGTCACATCAGTTTAATCAACCACCACCGTATAAATTATCACCACGAGGGCCTTCTTGCAACAACCACCACCGCATAAACCTCCTTCTAGAATATAACAAACAAAAAAAGAGATGATAATAAATTAGATAGCAATGCAATTCAAACAGTCATCGGATTACAAATAACCAAAAATCAAACTAAACAAATGCTCCTACTCTTATTCCAACCCCGAATTTGAAAATTCCTGAACTGCAAAATCAACAAACCAAACCCCACACCAATCATATAACAATTACTTTGATTTTGTAAGAAGCCTAAAAAGCTATTGCAAGCTATTTTGTACAATAGAGGAATTGAATGGAAAGAAAGATGTGTGGTTAACCTTAGTCACAAAAAAGAGGAGGAGCAGCTAAAAATCCATTTGATTTTTCTTCTCAATGTTAACACAATAACAATGCTTCTATATAAACACAAAAATTAAATTAGAATGAAACAATTAAATCACTGTGGAGCCCTGTTTGTTACATACTTAATGAATTAATTAATTAAATCAATTCCATTGTAAGATAAGCTAATAATTTTCGCATGGAGAGAGAAAACGCACTTGCAATTTTGAAGTGAGATGAAGAAGTCATGACCAAGTGTAACAACGAAGCCTATCTGCAACTTTCTGGATAGAACCAACCCTTCCAGCTTCTTGGTGATAAATCCAACGACATAGTGGGAACCATCAGAGAAAGTGAGGCAATTTTATAAAAAAAAAAAAAAAAAACTTCTATACAAACACAAAAAAAGGGAAGAAAAAAATAATAATTAGAATGAAACAATTACATAATGAAAGTTAAATAAACAAACATACCTGCATATCCCCAAATCCACATTTCCATCAACAAAATCTGCAATTTGTAAAATAAAGCTACAGATCAAAACATGGTGGAGAAAGAAAAGACATTGAAAATCATTGCATATATCATCATCTTACACAAATGATATTAGCAGATTCAGAAATTCTATGGGAGTTTAGACCAGTCAACCTCCAAGGATGCGAGTAACAAAATCTATTAGCAGAAGCAGCAGGAAATAATGATTTGTTTTGTTAAAAAAAAATAGGAGTGATTTGTTTTGTTCAAAAGAATAGGAGGGATTTGTTTCGTTCAAAAGAATTGAGAATTTCTGCAATAAAATAGGAACAATTTGTTAATAGGAGTGATTTGTTTTTCTTTTTTTTTAAGTTTATCTGTTTAGTAGGAAACAATTTTTTTTTAAAAAAATAGGAGATTTCTGCAATTTGATATTTTAAACATGGGTAATACAGTAAAAGTAAGCACTGAATTTAAGTCAAATTAGGGCAACAATTAGCATTCGGGTTAACTTTAATAAATAAAAGATAAAAGATAATATATTAGGGTAAATGAGTTGAGGAAGTGAGGAAAAAAACGTTAACTTATGTACTAATTTTTGAAGTTTCTCCCTCACCACATTACAATCAACATCTAGTTTTTGTCCTCTCTGTTAGTTTCTCTCAAAAAAACGTTAACTTATGTACTAATTTGGTCCCCTATGTTTTGCTTCGTTACTAGTTTTAGTCTTTTCTGTTAACGTGTTTTTGATAGAAACTAACAGAAAGGACTAAAACTAGTAACAAAGCAAAACATAGGGGGATCAAATTGGTACAAATTATAATTAGGGGACCAATTGGAAATTAAATAGGATTGTAAATGAAGGGCTCTTGCTATGTTTAAACTACATTGATGTTTGCGTTCCACCGTCCATTTTGTTGTGGTGTCCCTACACAACTGATTTGATGAATGATACCTTTGGTAGCATAGAAATCAGCAAGAGTGAACTTCGGTCCATTATCACTACGTAAGACCTTGATTTTGGCATTAATTGTGTCTCAACATAGGCAACAAAATTCTTAACTTGTGTCATTGCCTTATGTTTTCCCTTTAAAAGCACCAACCATGTAAATCTACTAAAATCGTCAACAATGGTGAGAAAATACTTGTGTTCGTGGACAGTGGCAGTAGAAAACGGCCCCTATAAGTCCATGTGCAATAATTCAATACAACAAGAAGCTCTATGATTACTAAAATTAAATGGAAACTTCTTTTTAGTAGAAAGATGACAAATATCACAACTCGCTGCATCTTTATTCAAAACAATATCGGGATACAATTTTGCCACGACCTTTATCCTACTACATGATGTATGACCAAAATGGATGTGCGATAGGGCAGTTTTCGGAATGGTAACTGATTTACAATGAGTACCTGCCATATAAACAGGGCGAAGGAACATGAGAAGTAGTGCTCTCCAAATAGTAAATTCCATTGACCATTCTACCCGAACCAATCATCTTAAGCATGGAGGATTGAATCAAACACAAATTATCAGTGAACACAAAACTACAGTCCAATGCTTGAGTTACTTTTGAGACTAATATCAAATTATAATTGAATTGAGGCATATAAAGAACACCAGTGAGAGTGATCAAATTTGTAACGTGAATATCACCAATGATCTTTGTGTGCACTACAACATGATTGACATCTAGTGACACTTGAAAATTATTACTAATTCAAGAAAAATGTTACTGGTTAAAATTAGTAACATTTGTAGAATTGTTAGGTAAAACCCATGTTACTAAAGAGCTTTAGTTACCTTTTATAGTATTAACTGTAACATTCAAAAAATGTCGCAAAACATTACATTATTGTAACACTTTTTGTATCACCGGTAACACTAAAAAAATGTTACATTTATAATTTTTGATAAGTTGTAAAAAGTTTTGCAAAATTGTCCAGATTAAAAAATTGTGAATCTACCAAAAAATGTTACTAATTGAAATAGATTAGAAAAAAGTGAATTATTTATAGGAGTTTTTATACTCAACCCATTGAATCTAGAAATTACGTAAGTGTTTTTACATGATCCAAGCAAATTAAAATACTACATTTTGATCAAAATTTAGATCAACGATTTTGGATAACATTACAATGAAATAAGATATCCTAACTAAACCTAGTAATAATCACTTTTTCCAAAAAATAAAATAAAATTAGCCATGAAGTCTTCTAAGCAAGCTAATGCAACAAAAATCTTCTTGGTTTGCAACACCATAGTTTCTTTGGAAACAGCAAAAGTCTTCTAGCTGCAAGTGAAATAAATTTTTATTAGATAATATTTGAAAGGAAAAGCAACAGAAAAATAAAGAAATTGATTAGTCAAATCATCCCAGCGCTTGTTTAACGTCTGATTCCCGACGGTCAATAGGTTGTCTCCTATTCAACACTTCTTTTGAGTCATTAGCTTGACGAAAATAGGTTGCCTCCTATTCAACGCGTGTTTAGCATCCCGAGCCTGACGGTTATGTCTAACTTGTGTTGGGGAGCCCCTGTCCTTCAGGCTCCTTGATTTCTTCCTCCTCCTCGACATTCAGTTTGGGTTCTTCCTTCGGCACTCCTTCCTTCTTAAGGAGATGGTATAAACATTAAAACTCATAACTTCAACATAAACATGCAAACATCTAACCAATTAAGCAATATAAGTCATTTACATGTGACATTGTATCCTTTCTTGTCAAAAAAATTAAAATTTAAACAAACCCTAAAACTAAAAATTATAATTTAACAGGAAAAATCTAACATACAAACATAAAAAGGTTAATGGTGTTTGATTATGAAAACTTACTTGTTATTGGAGTGTTGTTTTATTTTAACTTGAAGGAATTTTGAAGTTGGACAATTTGAGAGAGATTTTGGAGATTTTAGATGGGAAATGAGGAAACGAGGTTCTGTCCTTTAAAACAGCACATAGCGTGAGTTAAGTCACACAAATTTAACACTAACGTGAGTTAACTCACGCATGGGTAATTTTGACATTTCAGTTGGGAATGAGCAAAATTCCTATTTTTTTATCCCTTGGAAAAAACTTTTTTTTTCGTGTAAACTTATTTATTAATTTTTTTACAAAACTTATTTATTTTTATATTAGTAGTTATAATTTTCATTATTTATTTATTTATTTTGGTATTTCTTTTTTAACAATATGATATATTTTTTTAAATATTTAAATGTATTAGTGTCCTCACCATCAAAATAGGAGTTCGGATATGCTCCATTTAGGCTAAGCTCAATTTACTCCATTTAGGGTTTGGATGCAAGACATGTGGCAATAAAGTATCTAATAGTTGAGATTTTAAATTAAAAAACAAATATTTGTTTAATAAAAATACATAATAATAACAAACAAATTATGTTCCCTTCTTCTCTCATATTGCAACAATCTTTTATTGCTTTTTAATTTAAAATCTTAACTGTTATATACTTTTTTGTCACATGTTTTGCATCCATCCAAATCCTAAATGAAGTAAATGTAGCTTAACCTAAATGGAGCATATCCGAACTCATGAAAATAGAACCCACATCGCACTATTTTTTGGGCTGGCTACCCGCTTCGCAATCTTGCAATTTTTTTAAATTATTATTTTAGCTACACATGATGATGAATCCTGGATCCGCCCCTGACTATAAATTTATTTATTTCAGTACTTTAATCAATGTTTAAGTCCTTGTTATCATTCTCTAATAAAAATTATTCTGCACGAACCACTTATTTTTGCTATAAATAATATCTCTCTGAGAACAAAATTTTCATGCTAACGAATACTACCTTTCATATTCGATATCCTTCCTTCCTTCCTCCCAAATCCAAATGGCTTCAAGGGAAGAAGATCACAAGGTTAGTTATGATTATTGTAAGCAACAAATCCTCTCACTTCCCAAAGAGAAAGGGTTATCAATCCAAGATTTATATTTTTTCCAAAGTTTTTGGTGTCCACCAATATTAATCCAACCTATAAACTCTTTTCAAAATAATTTTCAAACCAAAGATAGTGATGTTATTGTTGCATCCATGCCAAAAGCAGGCACCACTTGGCTAAAAGCTTTAACATATGCAATTGTTAATCGCCACTCACTAGAGATGCATGACCATCCATTACTTAAATCAAATTCCCATGAATTGGTGCCTTACTTTGAATTTAACATATATGGTGATAACTTAGATCAAACTCCTCTAATTGACCTATCAAACATGGCTGAACCAAGACTTTTTGGAACTCATATTCCATTTAATTCCTTGGCCAAGTCAATTAAGGAATCCAATTGTAAGATCATTTATATATGTAGGAATCCACTTGACACTTTTATTTCCACTTGGTTTTTTATCAATAAAATTAGATCAAATGAATCTTTACCTATGTTGAACTTAGAGGAAGCATTTGAAATGTATTGTAAGGGGAGAAATCTATCTGGTCCTTTTTGGAACCACATGTTGGGTTACTACAAGGAGAGCATAGCTAGACCAGGCAAGGTTTTATTCTTGAACTATGAAGAACTTAAACAAGATGCCAATTATCAAGTGAAAAGAATTGCAGAATTCTTGGGTTGTCCTTTTACTCAAGAAGAGGAAAGTAATAGAATGATTCAAAATATTATTAATTTATGTTGCTTTGAAAATATGAAGGATCAAGAAGTAAATAAATTTGGAGTTTTGTCATCGAGATATGAGAAAAAACACCTCTTTCGAAAGGCCGAAATAGGAGATTGGAAAAATTATCTTTCCCGTTCAATGGTAGAAAAAATATCCAAAATCACAAAAGAAATGTTAGGAGGTCTCTCATTTGAAGTTTGTCGAAGTATTGATCAATGATTACTTTATGTATAAGTTGTTTTGTATTAAGAAGTTCATTGTTGTTGTAAGAACCGTGCATTTGGCTGAAATGTGTGACACAATTGTTAATTGTACAAAGAAGTGATTTTTAGACAATTACTTGTACTACAAGCTATTGTACTTTTGTGTAACTAATTAACCACTTGACGGTTAATTGGTTATGCATTTAGTTAGTTAAGCTTGTCGGGGAATAGCTTGCTCTAGTTACACTTGTATAGGATCAAATAATCTATATATATTGATCCTATCTCACTTGTAAAATTAGATTGGTGAATAATGAATTTTCTACTTTTAAACTGTTTCTTCTTCATAGCTTTGCTCACCCAATATTTTTTTTTGGTCAAGAGCTCATTACAAGAATTTTTTTGTTTTGATCAAGAGCTCATTACAAGATTTTTTTTTTTTTTTTTTGGGGTGGTGAAGATTTCTTCTTTCATTTATGGAGTATATGAGTTTTTGGTGGTGGCCGGGGTTTGAACCTTGGACCTTGCATATTTTATGCATTGTCGAAACCAACTGAGTTAAGCTCACGTAGTGCGTTTGGTTTGCAAAACAGTAAGTACTGGACAGAACAGTACAAGACAGAACAGCACAACACAAGGCAGAACAACACAAGATAAATTTTTTATGGTATTGAATAATTTTCTGTTTTATATGATTTTTGGGGGACAAATGCTATTTTGGTATTTTAGATAACTTGTACGTGGGACAAAAAGTTGTGTTGTGGTTTGGTGAGGGACAAAAATTTCAGTTTTTGTTCTGTCTATTGCCTCCAGTTTGTCCTGTCCCTGAAACAGTTTTACAAATCAAACACTGGACAACTGAAGTTGTTCTGTCCTGTCCTTCATTTTTTATCAAATCAAACGAGTTTATCCTTTCACAAAAATTGTTGTTGTTTTTTTTATTAAAAAAAATTGTTTTTGTTTCGTTTTCTTGAAAATAAAATACATAGGGTTGTTTACCAGTTTAGTTGACAATCCCCTCAAAAACAGTTTAGTTATCAATATTGAGATACCCTATAATATTTTTTTGATCAATGAGATACCCTATAATATATTATCCATGCTTCTTGAGTGTGATATATCCATAATATATTTAATTTCTATTTTTGTCCCTTCTCATATTTTTTTATTTGTTTTTTTTACAATAAAAGTTTACTGTGAGGGGATGATACTACAATGTAAGGTAGAGAAGACAATCATGTTTAAAAAACATTGACACTTTTCTCCCTCACTGGAATTCAAACCCATGATTTTAAGTCCAAGACTTATCGTTTTACCACTAAGCCAAAAAAAATTTAAGGATGTATTTTTAGTAAATAAAATAAAGAAAGAAAGCAGAGGTGTAATGCATATAAAAATAAGAAGTGTGTTTATACCAAAAAAATAAGATATTTTTGTGGATATGTCAGCACATCTTGAATTCGAATATAGGTTTGTTAATATTATTTGGCTTTTTCAACTATTGATATTCAAATTAAATATTATATTATTTCAAAAAAATGTTAATTTTTTTTTTTATGGGTAAAAAAAATTAAATATTATATTTTTAATATATAGGAATGAAATATTCTATTGTAACTAATATTGTTGAATGGGTGGAAAGAGAACTGTTTTTCAAGAGAAGGCAATGAGATTCTCATCAAATCAGTTGCAAAGTGATTTTGAGTTATGTGATGAGCTTGACACAAGTATTCCTATCTATAAAATATTCTTATCTATAAATAAGTTTTTTGAATTCTCACTTTTTGTTTACACGATAGTGATATTCTTTGTTTCTCTTTTCATCTCCGGCTTCATGTAGGTGAGTTGCAGCCTACATTCCGAACTGAGGACGGGTTTTTGAAGTTAGCTCACCCTCGCGAGATCACGATCCTTTGTCACGTCCATTGTAGAACGTGTGTCGCCCAGGGCATAAGGGGCATGATGACTTGACGTCACCCTCACCTTCCTCCGGTTTATCATGTAACGCCCTAATTGTTATTTTATTATTTTTAGTCTTTTATATGATTTCAAATGATTTATGTTGATTTTGTGGTGTGGTGTATTTTATTAAATGACTATTTTTATTATTTAATAGAATAAGTGAGAATTAGGATTTAATTGGAGTTTTGGGGTTAAATGAGAATTAAGTGAATTAGGTGGGAGTTAATTAAATATTGGAAAGTTATATTTATTGAGAAAATTAGAAAATAGAGGTCAAAAGCAGTTTTCACGTACAACTGAGTTTTGGGAGAAAAACCAAGAGGAGAGCCAAGAGGGGAGAATCTGATTTTCGTAGAGCTTGTTCATCAATTCAAGGTAAGAGTGAGACTAACTCTCAATAGTTATAGTCTATATAATTCTGATTCTGTTTTAGCAAAGGTTCTGATTAATTTTAGAATTTGGGATTAGGGTTAAAAGTTGTAGATTGATGATTAATTAATGAAAACATGTGGAATTGGTGCAAAAACTGTGTACAGACCTTAGAAGATTCATAGGTTGATGTTTAGAATTAGTTTTAAGGTTAGAACAATGGGATTGGGTGAATTTTTGAGAAAAACTGCAATCTGCCCGTACAGACATTCATCGCTCGCCTCCGCGAGTAGCTTGTCTCGCCTCGCGAGTGAGCAATATTCATCGCTCGCCTCGCGAGCAAGATCGCTCGCCATGGCGAGTACCAGAGAAAGGAACTTTGATTTTTAAAATGTTGTTTTAAGTAGTATGTTGGATGGTTTTGAGTGCCTGGATGTTTATGGAGAGGACTGATCAAGTTTTTAGATCAAAAAGAGGATTAGGGAGCTTAAAAATGAAGATTTAGTGAGAAAAATGTCAAAACTCCCGAGAGCACCATTTTTCTGCTCGCCACGGCGAACAACTTAATCGCCATAGCGAGTAGCCTATTTTCTTGAGTTCGCCTAGCGAGCAAATGCACTCGCCTCACGAGTTACTCAGTAGCTGAAGTCGCATCTGTGTTTTTGAATATTGTGTGGTTGGATTCTCGTGTAGGACAAATGATTATGATTAATTATGCTATTTTACCAAAGCTGTTGAGTTGAATATGATTGATTGTTGTTTGTTGTTTGATGTATATTTATATTTAAATAAATTATACAAGATTTTGAATACCGTTGTACAAAGGTTGTTGTGTCACAAATTGACAATGTTGAGGTGTAAGTCATGAATAAATATGCGCTGTTGTGTAGTAGGAGTTGCTGTCCATGTTGTCGTTGTTGTAGGAGAGTTGTATGTTGATATGCACAAAGTCGAGGTCAATGTAAACTCAAAAACTGTTGAGGGCTTATGCCCTAGAATGCTTTGTTATTCAACTGTTGAGGGCTTATGCCCTGGAATGCTTGAGGGTAGGGGTGTAAGTGGGCCGGTTTGGGTTGGGTTTGGCCAAACCCAAAACCCAAACCATATAGGGTACTCCGGTTTGGGTGAGGTAAAATATCCACCCGTTAAACTATTGGGCTGGTTTGGGTAAACCCACTAATTTCCGGGTTGGGTAGTGGGTTACCCGAATTAATTTTTGCTTCTTTTTTTTGTAGTATTAAACCAAATGACAAGTCATCATAATTTTTTCATAAAAATAACTCAAAAATTTAAAGACATTGCATAACATAAAATTGCATTAGAATAAAAATACTCAAAAAGCGCAGCATCTTAAATTAGCTAAAGTCTTGGCAAAAGAAAACAACAAATGTTCAAGAGACAAATTGCAACAACCAAGTCAAAATAAACCAAAACCATGTCTCATCAAATACAAAAAAGAGCCCAAAACATAACAAGAAAAGAGTCTTGATGTCATCATTAACATTCCCCACAATTCAAAAGAGTCCTGACTTCATCGTTTATATTCTCCATCTCCACCAATGGGTTTTTGGGTTTGGATCCGGTTTTACCCGGAACTCATTTTATTTTATGGGTATATCAATTTTTAAAACCACATTCACCCATTTACCCGACCCAACCCGTTTTTTTGGTTTTCTTTAGGTGGGTTTGACCTGGTTTTCCGGGTTGACCCAACCCATGTACACCCCTACTTGAGGGCTTATGCCCTGGAATGCTTTGTCATTCAAATTGTTGAGGGTTTATGCTCTGGAATGCTTAGTCATTCAACACGTTGAAAATTGCACCACATGCATACTGTAGTTGTTGGTTGAATCTTGTTGTTGCAGATGTTGTTGAGTGAGTTGCTATTGAGTGAGTTGTTGTCGAATGAGTTGCTGTAGTTGTTGTTGAGTAAGATATTGTAGTTGTTGTTGAGTGAGTTGTTGTAGTTGTTATTGAATATTGTTATGTCGTTGTTGTTGATTGGATTAGTAAGTGTTATTAAAATTGAAGAAGTATGAACATTATTGGATATATGTTGCTAATTATGTTATTGAATTAAGTTGTTAAGTACAGTTGATAATCTATATATATCTATTACTATTGTTTGTGAAATCTCACCCCTTCTGCTTGAAAATGTTGCCCTTCCTATGAGTAACTTGCAGGTGATCCAGAGTAGTAGCTGATAGTTGTTGTTATTTGCTGTTGTGAGTGGATTTACCTCACCTGTGTCTTAGGAGCTCTGATACGTAACGGGATGGGATAATTTGTCGTCATATTCATCATTCCTTATGTATCATTATGAACCTGTTGGTGTTTGATTAAATCTTTAAAGATATTTTATGCTTAGGTCATGTGCCAGAATTTATTGGAAGTTGTTTTAATGTTGAAAATATTCCCCTGTGATGAATTATTATGTTTTACCGAAGACTATTAATTAATAAATAGTATTTTATTCTATTTATGGATTTTTGAAAAGCAGTGTAACATTCCGTTTGTTGATTACTCTGATTATTTAAAAGAAATTTTTATGTTGGGAAAACGGGCTGTTACATATCACCGGCAGTCTGTTCAGGGTACTAAACGTTCACAACTAAACACAAGGGTTGCGCTCGTTGCGGGACTTAACCCAACACCTCATGGCACGAGCTGACGATAACCATGCACCACCTGTGTCCGTGTTCCCGAAGGCACTCCTCTCTTTCAAGAGGATTCACGGCATGTCAAGCCCTGGTAAGGTTCTTCGCTTTGCATCGAATTAAACCACATGCTCCACCGCTTTTGCGGGGCCCCGTCAATTCCTTTGAGTTTCATTCTTGCGAACGTACTCCCCAGGAGGGATACTTAACGTGTTAGCTACAGTATTGCATGGGTCGATACACACAGCCGCCTAGTATCCATCGTTTACGGCTAGGACTACTAGGGTCTCTAATCCCATTCGCTCCCCTAGCTTTCGTCTCTCAGTGTTAGTGTCGGCCCAGCAGAGTGCTTTCGCCATTGGTGTTCCTTCCGATCTCTACGCATTTCATCACTCCACCGGAAATTCCCTCTGCCCCTACCGTACTCTAGCTTAGTAGTTTTCACAACCTGTCCAGGTTTGAGCCCTGAGATTTGACGGCGAACTTAAAAAGCCACCTACAGACGCTTTACGCCCAATCATTTCGGATAACGCTTGCATCCTCTGTCTTACCGCGGCTGCTGGCACAGAGTTAGCCGATGCTTATTCCCTGGATACCGTCATTGTTTCTTCTCCAGGAAAAGAAGTTCATGACCCGTAGGCCTTTTACCTCCACGCGACATTGCTCCATCAGGCTTTCGCGCATTGCGGAAAATTCCTCACTGCTGCCTCCCGTAGGAGTCTGGGCCTTGTCTCAGTCCCAGTGTGGATGATCATCCTCTCGGACCAACTACTGATCACCACCTTGGTAAGCTATTACCTCACCAACTAGCTAATCAGACGCGAGCCCCTCCTTGGGCGGATTCATCCTTTCGCTCCTCAGCTTACGGGGTATTAGCAACCGTTTCCAGCTGTTGTTCCCCTCCCAAGGGCAAGTTCTTACGCGTTACTCACCCGTCCGCCACTGGAAACACTACTTCCCGTTCGATTTGCATGTGTAAAGCATGCCGCCAGCGTTCATCCTGAGCCAGGATCAAACTCTCCATGAGATTCCTAGTTACATTACTTATAGCTTCCTTGTTTGTAGACAAAGCTGATTCGGAATTTCATTTCAATGAATAACTTGTATTCATGGGCTTTAAAGTAAGCATTACAAAATTTTCAAGATAATTAAAAAAAAAAACGCCAGAGAAAGAGAATAGATTCTCTTCTATTTCATATTATATTATGTTTCCTTTGATACTAAGTTTATAAGAAATGAAGTAATTTAAAAAAAAAAAAAAAACTTAGCAAATGTTATGAATATATATATATTAGTGGATGTCCATCTATAACCCTTTCACATGCTTGTAACTCCCACTAGTAATTCCACTAGTAAGCGGGTTGTAATGTGATCATTCATGTATCTATATGTGTCCTATAAATGGGACCTACATTACAATGTAAAGACACACTGGTGAAGAGATAATACAAAGTGCTTTCATCTTCTCCTTCCTCATCTTCTTTGATCCTGTGCTTTTACTTTATTTCATAACACGTTCTCAGCACGAAGCTCTATCAATTTGAGGTAATACTAATTCTTGTTTTTTATTATATAACTAATTGTGCTGTATGCTTGTACGTATAGAAAATGTGTAGAAATTCTAATAGCAACATGATGTATATAAGTTATATATAAGTATGTTTCTGCAATCCCTTCTCTGACTGTTATGATTTGCCTCCATCATCATTAGTTGATGCGTTGAAATTCATTGTTTTTATTTACTCATTAGTTGTTGAATTCTTGAATGACCATTTGTTATCAAAGTTGCGATCTCTGTATTAACAGAAATCAGTGACCACATTAGCCTTATTATTATCGAAAGAAGTGAACAATATATAGCAGCTGGTATTATAACATTGAAGATATTATATAAAATTGAATCCAACCTATATCATATAATACTTATGGCTCTCATCATACAATTTTCTATAATTGTCTTTTAGTTAGGCCTCATAATTCAAATCATGTGAATTAGTTCAAATAAATTTTCGCATGAACTTAAGGTAATATTGATTCACATTACTTCTTTTTACGATGTTTTGTTGAGATTGTTCATTAAATGATATTTGATTTTAGTGGTTGATATTTTTCTTGATCCATATTAGTTCAACGTAAGAAAATTTTCATTCTTCATTTATAATATATTCATGCTAAATTGTTTGATTGATCTCCTTCAAACCTCTATTTGCTAAATGTAATTTTTATGATTATGTGAGCAATAATATTAATCTTTTTGACAATTGCCGCAGTAAACTAGAAATACATACTATATATTTTTTTTCTTTCTATTTTTTTGTTCGAAAATCATATATTAGATTTCTCTCCTTTTTTTCTTTCTATTTTTTTGTTCGAAAATCATATATTAGATTTCTCTCCTAACCATGTGCACATTTAAATATCAGTTCCTCCATAAAAGAGAACTTTTTATTGATTTGTTTGGAATTCACTTGTTAATACTTGTGCACACATCAACTTCTTCATATTTATTAATATCATCTCTTATTGCATCACAATTTTTAAATTTTATTTAACTTGTTTATAGGTTTCATACTATATTTATAAAGTACTTTTTTTCTACTTGGGTCTTGTGACTAAAAATCAATAGATTTATTTTTCTGAAATTTCAAAAAGAATTCTTCAAAATGCCATAGGTATGAAGAAAATATTTTTTTATTTTTTTATTCATTTTAAATTCCGAACATTAAAACATCCTTGAAGGATTGTACAAACAATAAAGATCTTATGATATAGTTCTTGAAGAACTATGTTTTTATGAAGATTTGAGATATGGTTCTAGAAGAACTGATAAGTTAACAACAAGCATTTGTGAAAGATTGCAAAATAAAAATATTGTGATTTTCCTTTGTCATTGTCGATAGAGATTTGTGGTTGAGTTCTTGAAGAACTAGATATTCGTTCATAATTTAAATATATAAGATCTATTTGATCTTAGTATAAGTTGAATTTGCTCTTGAAGTAACAAAATCGAGAAAATAATATCAAGAATTGATATAGTAGAGATTATCATTTATATGATACATGCGAAGATGGTAAAACTTTATTATGACTTTTGATGATTATGATTTTTGCTACTAATGAGTTCTGAGAAGGCATATAAATTAGAGATTAAGATTTAAGAACAATATTGTGTTGAATTAGAAGAGTTTCTGAAGAGCAACACATTTAAAGAGAAAGGCTTAAATATGCAATCCGTCTCTGTAATTTGGGCTGCAAATTTTTTTTTTTTTTTTACAAGGACGAAAATTAAAACACGTCCAAATTTAAAATCTTAACTGTTAGATACTTTTTTGCCACATGTCTTACATCCAAACCCTAAATGGAGTAAATGAAGCTTAGCCTAAATGGAGCATACCCGAACTCATCAAAATAGAACCCACATCGCACTATTTTTTGGGTTGGCTACCCGCTTCGCAATCTTGCAATTTTTTTAAATTATTATTTGGAAAATTCTATGGTGAAGTCATAAGAATGACTTTTTTGGTGAAGTTAACACTATAACATCAAAAACAGTTTTATAACTGCACCGTAGAAGCTCCCACTTAGCTATGCTTCTTGAGTGTGATGTATCCATAATATATTTTATTTCTATTTTTGTCCCTTCTCGTATTTTTTATTTGTTTTTTTTTTCTTTCGATAAAAGTTTATTTTTGATACTACAATTTAAGGTAGAGAAGAAAATCATGTTTAAAAAACATTTACACTTTTCTCCCTCTAAATGCACTATTGAAATTCAAACCCATGACTATTTAAGTCCAAGACTTATCGTTTTACCAGTAAGCCAATTTTTTTTTTAAGGATGCCAAAGATATATTTGTCTTCTTATTAATAGGCAGAAGTGTATTTTTAGTAAAGAAAGAAAGAAAGAAAGAAAGAAAGCACATCTTGAATAAGAAGTGTGTTTATACCAAAAAATAATTAAGAAGTATTTTTTATAAAAATAAGAAGTGTGTTTATACCCAAAAAATAAGATATTTTTGTGGATATGTCAGCACATCTTGAATTCGAATATAGGTTTGTTAATATTATTTGGCTTTTTCAACTATTGATATTCAACTTGTCAAAAAAAACTATTGATATTCAAATTAAATATTATATTTATTTTTTGAAAAAAAGTTAATTTTTTTTAGGGGTAAAAAAATTAAATATTATATTTTTAATATATAGGAATGACATATCCTATTGTAACTAATATTGTTAATTGCATATCGACAATTATATATGTTCTCAAGTGATCTCAGCAACCACTTGTTCTAGTATTAAATTTGCCATTTTGAAATAATAGAAAATATTTTGGTTGAATTTTCGTTGGTTGGTTAACTGTCACATCATTAATATGATAAAATGGATTTGATTGATATTAGATTGATTATAACAAAAACTCAATAAAAAAATAAAATAAAACTAGTCTCATAGATTATAATTCAACTGACAAAAATGTCTTATAGGAATTACTTAAGTCAGAAGTTCAAACAATGTCCATGGTTTAAAAGTGGCATGGTTTAATGTCCCGAATTTTCGTTCCCGAGAATATCACGATGGTTATTCTATAAAACATGGGACCCACATCACAAACAATACCACCATGTTTTCCGTGAAAACCCAAATCTAATTGGCTGGAACTCTATTTGGGAATCACTCGGGACAATTCCAGTCGCGATATATAGCACTCCCTATTGGTGATGACAATATCCTCTTTTTTAGGGGTTAAGATCCTCTTCATTTATAATTTTTTCCATTTGATATCATTAATATGCTTACAGTGGTTTGTAACATGAGGAGCAAAGATTATGGATTCTTAAAAAAGATGTTTAGGCCTTCCTATAGTTTACGGGAAGTCCAAAAAATTTATATTTTCTTTTGTCAAAGATAGGGTCTAGAAGAAGTTGAATGGGTGGAAAGAAAGAGAGCTGTTTTTCAAGAGAAGGTAATGAGATTTTCATCAAATCAGTTGCCAAGTGATTTTAAGTTATGTGATGAGCTTGACACAAGTATCATTACATTCTTAAAAAATGTTGAAATTTGGGGCCTAACTCATCCTTATAAAACCGGCTTGTAAGGTGAGGATTGCCTCCTCTTTATAAATTCTTCTCAAGAGTCTTGTCTATCCGATGTGGGACTTGGGGTTTTTCCCAATACACCCCCCTCACGCCCAGCACTCTTTGGGCTTGGTGCGTGAATAGATTTAGGCGGCCCTTGAATTCGACAAGCTCTGATACCATGTTGAAATTTGGGGCTTAACTCATCCTTACAAAACCGGCTTGTAAGGTGAGGATTGCCTCCTCTTTATAAACTCTTCTCAAGAGTCTTGTCTATCCGATGTGGGACTTGGGTTTTTTCCAATAAAAAATATGGAGGGCTAGCTATAAAGTTTTATATAATTTTGGTATCATTAATTCTAAAGTTTTATATTCCCTTAAAATATGGAGCTATAAAGTTCCATATAACCTTCGTATAATTAAGTTCACAGTTTTATATTCCTAAAAAACACGGGAATATAGAGATTTACATAACCTTGGTATAATTAAGTTTAAAGTTTTATTTTCCTCACCACCAACACGGGTTCTACAAAGTTTTTTTTTATAACATTAAGTCCAAAATTTTATATTTCTCAAAAACATGCGAGCGGCTATTAATTCAAATAAAACACGGGAACTATAGAGGTTCATATTGCCTTGGTATAATTAAGTTTAAATTTTTACATTTCTGAAAGAAAAAAAAAAGGGGGACTATAGAGTTTATATAGTCTTTTACATCATTAATTTCAATGTTTTATACTCTTAAAAAAAACACGGTAGCTATTTTTTTTGAACAAGTTAAAATGATATATATTAAGAACCACTAGTCACTCATCTCGCACAAGGCGTACAGAGGGAGTCACCAAAAAAAGTTACAATATCAAGGTTACTCGTGCATCAACAACTCACACCCTAAAAAAGAACGAATCAAAATCTTAAAGATTACATCATAACATCCATACAATACAAAGGGTGCATCCACCAATAGTTATAGCTGAAACGAAGGTGGGTTTATTAGCCTTAAGCCACTGAAAAGATAGCAGTTTAACATAGTCTGCTAATATGTGAGTGTCTGCAGCCTGCTGATGAAAAACTCGGTTATTCCTTTCCTTCTAAATAACCTAGACATAAGCCAACCAGATTATCCGAAGGAAAGAATGAGAACAAGGTGGTAACCCAGCCAAGTGTCCAAACTGAAGTAAGTGATTATGATTCCCACAGGGAGGGACAAAATATAAGTGAAGCCACTACAGAACCAAGAACCACACGCGACCAAAGGAAGTGGTATGTTGTCTCCATAGCGCCGCACCCGGTCACACACACATTATCATCGATTTGTAAAATTTGTCGTCGAACTAAGTTGTCTTTGGTTAGAAGCCGATTGCGAAGAAGTCTCCAAGTAAATAAAGATACCTTTAACGGAGCTTTCCTATGCCAGACGTCATCAAACAGGCCCCGTTCCGTAGAAGTATCGGCTGTAGTGAGGAAATGGTACGTTCCTGATGTAGTATTTTTGCATCACACAATAGTAAGTATTTATATCGTCTCCTCAGGGACTAGTGCGATATCACGGACCACTCGACACCAAATATCATTCTAAGTTAAAAGATAATTTGTTGTTTGTTTTAGTTACTAAGTTGCAAGAGTAAAAGTTGAGAGTAATAGGGTGTGAAACTTGTTAGGATTAGAGTTCCTTAATCAAGCGTCACACGGAACCTAATGACTATACATGGATTCTATCTTTTCTTTGATATTATCACGTATCCCTCGACAACACCATTCGTGTCCAAACAATATTGTGAAGTCAATTGTATCATTCAATCGTCGATGTCTCAAACTATTGAATGATTCAAGAGTCGGTCTTATCATTTAATTGATGATTTCTTAATCTATTGAATGATAAGAAAGCTTTAAGTTTGGATACAAAAAGTGATTATCAAAACATCAATTCCATGTTTAGAACTTATGTTTTGATAGATGATTATTCTAAACCTAGATTCAAAAGTATTTCTCAATCACAATTAAATCAAACATAAGCATTAAAGTGCAAGAATAACATCAATATTAAATCAAATGCTAGAACCATATATTTCTATATCAAAAGATTACATGTTAAACTAAGATCAAGTACCTCTAATCCCAACAAAGGAGATTTAGCTACTCATTGTCATGGAAGCCTTGCAAGAATGAATTGAAAGAGAAGGATTCATTACAAACTTGTGATCTCTCAACAAAATGAGGAAGAATCCACTTTCTATCACTCTCACTCTATGAAGAACAAGCCCTATCTCTCTCTCTAAAAGTATTACAAGTTAAAAACTATGAGAAAAACCAAGATAAAAACTGCTCCTCCAATTGAAATGATCAATGGCTATTTATATAAATTCTGATCTGCTTCAACTCGCCTCGCGAGCTCCTTCATTCGCCATGGCGAGTTTAAATTCCTTCACCAGTGGGTTTGTGCCACGTCATCTGTGAGGAGTCTAGACCGCCCTAACTCGCCTCGCAAGTACATGCACTCGCCATGGCAAGTTACTTGTTCGCCACTGCGAGTTGGAGGCGAGCAAAGTGGTCTCTCTGCCTATTTTGTACTTTTCTTTGTTTTTCATCTTTTCAGTGGGTTTGTGCCACGTCATCTGTGAGGAGTCTAGACCGCCCTAACTCGCCTCGCAAGTACATGCACTCGCCATGGCAAGTTACTTGTTCGCCACTGCGAGTTGGAGGCGAGCAAAGTGGTCTCTCTGCCTATTTTGTACTTTTCTTTGTTTTTCATCTTTTCTTGGTGTCTTGAGTTAGAATCCAGCACAAATGGGTAAAGTAAGATATATAAAGCGTAAAAGGGCAATAATCACTTATCTCTCGGTTTTTCCCTCAATAACTTGCAAAACAAGTAACAAAAGTGCTTTGAATATTCATTTAAAATACAACTTTCTAGCACTTATCAGTTCCCAAGCTAAAAGGCGCCTCCTCCACACCCATGCGCCTCCCCCTTCATCTCACCCTCTCCTCTCCATCTCCTCCACCGTCGCCCACCTATCAATAGCCAAATAAAAAAGGCGAGGGAATTTAACCCGTAAGGGAGTTCCACCCACCCAATTGTCCGACCAAAAGTAAGTACCCCTTCCGTCACCGACCACCCTTCGATCATTGGCTTCAAACCAATGCCCTTCCCCAACCCGCCACCACCAAGAATGCCACTCATCATCCGCCACCATAGAGAGCAGTATTTCTACCCCCTCCCTCAACCGACCCCCTCCTCCCCGTACCTAGCCTTTAAAACTTTATACCATAAACCCTCCTTATCTACTAACATTCTCCAACACCACTTCCCTAACAGAGAAATATTAAACTCCCTTAGCTTCCGAACACCCAACCGCCCATCCTCCTTTGGTAGAAACACCGAGTCCCAATCTACCCAAGATATTTTTCTATAGTCCTCACAACCCCCCCAAAAAAAAAAAAAAAACTTTTAAATAAAGATTGAATGGAAGAAATTATACATGTGGCAGCCTTGAAGAAGGAAAGAAAGTAAACCGCAAGAGAGGGCAGGACAGATTTTAGAAGAATCAGGTGACATCCTAATTAATGAAAGAAATTTACTTTTCCAAGTTGACAGTCTGTTAACAATTCGATCAACCACTGGTTTCCAAAACTTCAGATGCCTAGCATCCCTAAATACAGAAAAGGTAAAGATCCCACACGACAATGCATCACCATGGCAACCTCAGTCAACCAAGAATCGGAAACATTTACCCCCGTTAGCATACTTTTGTGATAATTCACTTTCAAACCTGAAACCTGCTAAACAAGAGTCAACACCTCCCTCATCGATCGTATGTTAGCCCAACTTTTTTCACCAAGCAACAATGTATCATCTGCATACTGAAGATGCGAGATGGAGACACCATCAACCCCACCAACATGGTAACCACGGTACATCCATGTTGCCACTACTGAGGACATAAGCACGTTAAAACCTTCTGCTACTAACAAAAAGAGAAAGGGCGAAAGAGAGTCGCCTTGTCGAAGCCCTATTTCCATAGGAAATTCCTCCGTCGGACACCCATTCACGAAAACTGAAGTCGTAGCTGATCCGACACACTCAGATATCCACTTCAACCAAAGAGTGGGAAAATTCATTTGAGACATAACCGAATCCAGATAACAAAAGTCCACCGAATCATAAGCCTTTTCAAAATCAACTTTGAATAACAACATTTATTTCTTTAACCGACGCGCTTCATCGACTGTCTCGTTCGCAATGAGAATACCATCCAAAATATGTTTCCCTCTGACAAAGGCTGACTGGTAATCAGAGACAACACTAGCAATGACTGCACGTAATCTATTGGCAAGGACCTTAACCAAAACCTTATACATACACCCCACTAAAGATATAGGACGAAAGTCATTCAGGCGATGAGGACTGGTTACCTTTGGAAAAAGAGAAATGAACGTTTAATTAACACCCTTTGTCAGCTTTCCATTTCGATGAAATTCAGTCAATAATCTCAAAAAATCATCTTTCATTTCCACCAAAAACTGTTTAATGAAACCAAAGCTAATACCATCCGACCATGGGCTCTTGTAACTATCACATTCCCAAACCGTATTTTTAACCTCGTCCAAAGAAAAAGGCCAATTAAGAGCCCCGAATTGCACAGTAGACAACTTGCAAAATACTAAGCCCTCCACACCCGACCTCTTAACGTCTAACACTTTGAAATGAGATGAAAAATGATTAAAGACAGTCTCTATGATGTTTTGTACTCCCTCAATTTGTACATAATTGTTATACCCTGATTTTGGACCTAAAAATACTCATTCAAATTTATTTTCTACTACTGATAATTGTCAATTTACTGTTGTTTTACTCTGAACCTTTACTTTGTTTCATCTGCACCTTTTACTGTCTCTGTCTCAAAGTATTTTCAATTGTGATTTTGTCTGTGATTTTCTTGCATAAAACCATCCAAAGTGTCTTTTCTTGTGTTACAAGTCATTAAAAAAAGGTCTCTCTGAATCATTGCTTTGTTTTCTTGCATTTTAATTCAAATATTTGCAAAAAATCGTACAAGAAAGGTATTTTGGTCATTTCCTGCAGTGGAACCCATTTTAGTCCCTGTGTTTGTCTCTAACACTTTTCAACTTGTTTTACAAATTATTGTTGAGTCTTTGTTAAAAAAATCATCTCAAAAATTGCATCTAAGTCAGTTTGAGTCAGTTTAGTCCCTAGGGGCATTTTGGTCTTTTCCCATTAAAATACCTCATTTTTGTAATTGGGTCATTTTAGTCCTTTTGTTGATTTTATTTTAGATTTCACTTTACGTTTTGTCCAATTTACCAATTTCTAGTCCAATTTTATTTTTATTGCATTTTGGTCCCAATTTCTTTAAAAATTGCATTTTTAGGTTTTTTTTAATTACAGATTAGTCCTTCAAGTTTCTTATTTTGCAGAAAGGTCCCAAGTCACAAATTGTACAAGGCCGAGCCATTTCAAGTCCAAGTACAGGTGTCACCATTTCACTGGTCCAAAGGCACACTTGGCAGCTTATAAATAGTGCACAGTGTCAGAAAAAGCAATAGAATTCACGCCACATCACAAACAGAACTCCAATTTCTCTCTCCATTCAGTTAGATCAAAATTCAGAAACCATCAAGAACAAGCAAGAACCCTAATTCTCCAGAACCAGATTCATGAACAAATTCATCAAATTTTCATCGATTCTCAGTGATCCATGGTGAATCTTCATCATTGAATCGTTTTCCTCTACAATTCAAGTGCGAATTCATCACCAAGTGGTGACAAACTCAAGCACGATCACAGAGTTTTTGAAGAAGAAGAAGAAAGAAAGAAGATGAAGAATATGATCCGGTGAAGAAGAAGAAGAAATCAAATCAGTGAAAGAATCACCGATTTATTTTCGGTTCCGAGCACCAAATCATCAAACAGAACGAGAATCAAGTGTTTCCGAAGAATCTTGTTCGAAATCTCCGATTAAATCACAGGTAAACATATAACTCCACCGTTCTTTCTTAAAAAGCATCAATAAGGACGAATCCATGTAGATCCTCAAGGTTTCAAACAGTTTCTTTCAAAGAATTTGAAAACCTAAAAAAAATAATTTTCAAAACCGTAACAAAGAATGTAGATCTACAAAGATTCAAGCCTTGCATGTGATTTCTGGCGTTAGATTCATGTTTAGGGTGAAGAAACGAGTCGATTGATGTAGGATTCATGATTTTCTGGTGAGGTTAGGGCTCGCCGGAATCTGGAATTCACGGCGGAGTCGATGAAGATTCTGATGAATCTTCATCTTCTCCGGCCGTCTCCTTCCAGAAACCGGCGAAGAGACGAGAGGCCAGTGAGAGAGCGAGGGAGTTAGAGAGAGAAAGGAGTATTGCAAATGAAATAAACCGGTGTCTTTACATATATACAGGCCAGTGAACCGGACCGGTCCAAAACCGGGCCATTTCCCTTCAATCCTGGCCGTTTGATCTAGGGTTGGATTCCCTGGATCAATCCTGTGGTTCCTGTGCACCCAGGCTTTTAGGCGTTGGGCTTGGGCCTCTGTCTTTGATTTTCTTTGTTTTCTTGCTATTTTCTTGCTATTCACACCTTGTTTGCTTGCTGTTTGAACCTCTGCTTGTTCAATTTTTCTCATAAAATTCCTAAAAGATCCCTATGTGTTCTTTAATGCATTTTTGATATCTTTGTGTTGTTTTTACATGTCAAAAATTGATAAAAATATATGTGTATTTTCTTGATTGTTTTTCTTCTTTTCTAGTGGAATTTTGTGCAATTTCTTGCCACTTTTTGTTCATAATATCTTGATCCATGGTATGATTGATTAATATGCAATCTTGTGATGAATATGCTACTGATCATATGCTTGTGTTACTGTTTTTAATATGTTTTGTTAGTTTCTTGTGTTTCAAGTAATGTGTTTCCTTTTATATTTTGGTTATTGTCGTCATTTTGCCGTTTTATCTCATATTCAATTGCTTACTTTTTTCTTACCATTTTATGCCTTATACTGCTAACCATTTTATTTCATTTTTCATCCATTTCTTGAGCATTTTACCATTTCATCCCCATCTCTCATAGTTTAGCCACTTTACCTTTTCAATTTCTATGTCAAATGGACATGTACTTTTAGGTAGTTTAATTTCCTTTTAATTCCTTACAAGACCATAGCATGTAAACTAGGGCAATGTAAAGGACAATGGACTCTCTATAGTGATGTACACCGACACAAGCACCGACACGCACACACGTTGTATGTTTACCGTTTTAGATGTATGTTTAGGAGACGCGATACTTAGAAAATATTCATTTTTCAAAGCAAATTAATTCCATCACTCAAATCTTTCCTAATAAACCTTGGAGTCAAAACTCCATTGTATTTTCCTTTATTTTCTTAATCAAATTCAAATGAATCTTAATTTCTACTTAGACACTTTTTTCGTTAATAATTGAACCAACAATTCACTATCTTTTCCTCTCATGCCTTTACGGCCTCTTTCTCTTCTTCAAAACCATTTTCAAAAACTAAAATCAATTGAAACACGCAAAAAATACTTTTGGAAGAGAACTACATGGAATTTTGATCCCTTAAAAGGGTATGTAGGCAAGAGGTCAAAACCTCTCAAAGTCCAATAAAATGAAATCTCATACACTTTCTTTCGAAATCCTTAACCTAAATAAACTCTCTTTTTCAATAAATAAGCATAAAAGTAAAGCGTAGACATAAAGCTAGGAAAGCGGTTCCTATAGAATACTATAGTCGTTACGGGTGCTTAACACCTTCCCGTAACGAAAACGACCTCCGAACTTAGAGTTTCTAAGGGTTTTCTCAATTTTACCCTTCCCAAGAAAAAATAGAGAATATCAAAGATTGAAAGGTTCAAGCCTAATTAATGACTTGATACCCCAAAATCGTGATAACAATAATTAACCTGAATAAACTGAAGAGCATTTCTCCGTCGTCTATATGACATAGCTCCATGAATTTTTTTAGTATTCGCATCTCCCTCCTGTAACCAGTTTAATCTCGCCTTCTACCAACACATACTAGTTTGAATCCGCGACATCGAATGCATACTCTGATAAGTCATTCAGTTCCGCCATTTCTTCCTCCTCAAGGTCGGATGTCTCCCCCTTAATGTCTAGGGTCGACATCCGATCCTTTACCGCTTGAATTTTCCCTTACATGTTTTTAGTATGTCGTTGGTGCCAATCTTTCAAGCTACTTTTAATCAACCAAAGCTTTTGCTTCAGGATAATGCCTCCCCACCCATTAACATCAAAGGAGGATCACTTTTCGCGAACAAATAGAGCGTAACCGGGAAAATTTGCCCAACATTTCAACATTCGAAGGGGTCGTGGTCCCCAATTCTCCTCATCCACACGTAGCACCATATGAACGTGATCCGAAAGGCCACTCTGAAGAGCTATCTGAATACAATTTGGCCACGTCGAGTAACAATTATCTGACAACAAAAATCTATCTAGTTTACTCATGGAATAACCATCACCTCGGTACCAAGTAAATAATCTACCACAAATCGGAAAATCCACCAAAAAACTATCGTCAATAAATTTATTAAAAATATCAGCATCATGTTGACGGAAGGATGAACCACGACTTTTCCGTTCCTCCATCGATGGAATAGAGTTAAAATCACCACAAAGACACAAATTATTACTGTCGTTACTAAGAGCAAAATGAGTCAGCCCATTCCAAAGAACCTATTTCGCCGCCGTGTCGCAGGGTGCATACAAATTAGGAATGACAAATTCCTGGCTAGTACCTATCACCCGTCCTCTAATCACCAAAACATGACTGAAACTAGAAGTAGACCAAACATCAACGACAATGTTGTCCCACACAGTTATCAACCCACCAGAAGCACCAACAGAAGGTTGATAAGAATAACCAAACGAAGAACTACCCCATAAACCTCAGACACCAACCTCCTCACCTCACTTTTTTACTCAAAGCCGCCTAAACCCCGCACATTATAGGAAATCATCTTCATTGAGACAACCCTCCACCCAATAACACACCGTCCACACACACCTAGCACTCCTCCGTACCATTCCCAATATCCTCTGCCTCCAAAAAAAAATACACGGTAGCTATAGAGTTTCATATAGTCTTGGTATAGTTAAATTCAAAGTTTTATATTTTTAAAAAACACGGTGGCTATAGAACTTTGAGAATTGCTCTTCTCCTATCTGTTTTTGCTCATTTATATCCAACATGAGTTAATTCACGTTGAAAATACACCTGCGTAAGTTAACTTACGATTATCTATTTTGATGGTAGCGAGCAAAACCAGATGGAAGAAAAGCAATAACCTAGAACTTATGAACATCATTAAGTATGAAGTTTTGTAATGGTTAAAATTAAACTTTGATAATTCATGTTTACAAATATTAGTTTACAGTTCATTGTTATGCGTTAATTTATAAAAAAAAAAAAAAAAACTTTGATTATTTTACTATAACTCTTAGAAGTTCAAAAGTCATATATTTAAGTGAAGAGTATCTGTAATTAGTTTTAATAAAAAAATTACAAAAAAATACTTTGATTATTTTACTACTCCCTCCGTCCCAAATTCTATGACGTTTTAGACTCTTAAAAGTTTAAAAGTCATATATTGGAGTGAATAGTATTTGTAATTAGTTTTAATAAAAAAATGACATTATGTGTCATTAGTATGTTGTTTGTAAAGACAGTTTATTTTTACTCCATCCATCCCATAATAAGTGAGTCATTTGCAAAAAAATATTGTCCAAAAAAAATTGATCCATTTCACTTTCAATACAATAATAATTGCTTTTTACCGATTACAACTATAATTAATAATAATTTCATCACTACCAATTCAATATATTCTACTTTGCATGTATGATAAGAAGGAATGCACCAATGTCCTCGTTAGCTTAATTCAGTTGGTATGGACAATGTATAATATATGCAAGATCCGGGGTTCAAACCCTGGCCACCACCAAAAAAAGAAGGAATGCACCAATACTAAAACACTCAAAATCATTTTTCTCTCTTTAACTTATACAATTTTCTTAATATATGTGAAATGAACAATATGCTCACTTAAAATGGGACGGAGGGAGTATAAGTATACTAATAATGTAAAAAAATAATATATTTTTTCATTTAATTTTTTTTAGGTGAGTTGGACTCTGAGGGTTCATCATGGTCAGGGAATGCATCAAAGTTTAAAAAGCGTTTACACACCATTAACAATGAACCACCGGTCAAAGTTTAATTTTAGTTTACCCTTTTGAAAAAAAAAAACGGGAATTAAGAAAATTGAAATCGACAACAAATTTGTTTGTAATTGTTATTGTTTTTACAATTTTAACCTTTAAGAGAGATGATTAGTGTATGTTTTGAACATAATCTTTAATGTTGATTGAAGAAAAATATATAAAATAAGGGGTCATGTTAATCAGTGCCCCTCACTAGTTAAACAACTAAAAATGAAAAGAAAAAACAAAGTAAGCATAAAGAGCAACATTTTTTCAAGTTTCAAAATGTAAAATACACAATTTTCGAGAAAACATTTTCTCTTATAATTTTTTAACTAGTGCCCCAGACACTAGTTAAGATTTTCCTAAAATAAATAGGGTGTGTTTGTAAAGAAATGTATTTGAAAATAACAAATGTGTCTTCTAAAGAGAAACAATTTTTTTTTCTTATATTTAAAGACGGATGTAGTATTTTTTATTTAATACACAAATGTATATGTTTTTTTTTTTTTTTTTTTTGTGGTGACCGAGATTTGAACCTCAAACCTTGTATATTTTATGCATTATCCATAGCAACTGAGCTAAGCTCCCACCATTGTATATGTTTAACACGAGGATCATATTCATACTCTTTACAAAAAAAACACAAGTATCATACTAGTTTTATTTCATAAAAGTCTTTTTTTTTTTTTTTTTTTTTTTTTTAAATTCTTGACTTTTTATAAAAGCGGGATCCAAATTCAAATGTGAGAAAACGTTAACGTCCGTTCAGTTTCTCTGTTTCGCGATTGCTTCTATAACACATTTCAAATCCTCAAATAAATATACAGTTTTCAGCATACCTTCATCTTCAAATTAGTGTCGAACCTTTGCGCCGGAAAATGGATCGGGAATGGTCCATCAACGACTTTGAGATCGGAAAACCACTTGGGAAAGGCAAATTCGGGAGAGTATACGTTGCCAGAGAAGTCAAGGTACCCAATTTCCCCCTTTTCACTATTTACCTTTTGCTGTTAACACGTCTTCAATCTCAAGTGTCGGTGCTGTATAGCTACAAATTGGCCATGAAGAGAAGATATCTTGAATTCATCTCACAAGCTGTAACTTTTTAAACTAATTTGTATTATTTGGTGTATATATAGGTAATAAATTTTCAACGACTAGGGGTAATTGCATTTTTTGGATTGGGATTGTAAACTTTAGGGAATGTTTGGTAATAAGCTAGCCACTTATAAGAGCTTATCATAGTAGAGTTATTTTTATACTTGCAAAGAGAATGAAGCTAATTTAAGTGTATGTTGTGATGTGAATAAGTTGATTTCATATATAAGCTATAAGCTATATTTTTTGGGGGTTTTGAGTAGTACACCTGGTTTGAGCTAGGAGTTGGAGGTGTTAAAGGAGATAGGTTCAAACCCCGACGAAAGAGTAGATATTAACATAACAACTGACCACTAACACCTACTTACTTATCCAAACAAGTAATCATAAGCACTATATTTTAAAAGTTTTTTAAATGACTTATATCGGTGTTTATGTTATGAAATAAATCAAAATCAGATCTTGTGAATTTGTAAGTGGATTTTCAAGTACAGGAAAAATTCAAATGTTCAGTCGGATCCAATAGAGTTTTTCGCTAATTTTGAACTTTTTCTTTCAGAGTAAATTTGTGGTTGCATTGAAGGTTATCTTTAAGGAACAACTTGAAAAGTACAAATTTCACCATCAACTGAGGAGGGAAATGGAGATACAGATAAGTCTTAAACATCCAAACGTCTTGCATCTCTATGGTTGGTTTCATGATTCCGAGCGTGTTTTCTTGATTCTTGAATATGCTCATAATGGTGAACTATACAAGGAGCTTAGCAAAAGAGGTCATTTTTCAGAGAAGCAAGCTGCAACGGTAATCCTTTATTAGTTTGATGAGTTTATGGCTTTTTGAAGAATTACCATAATGAGGCTGGTTTTTTAACTTGGTTTTAACTAGAGTCATGACTCATGACATGAGAATATGGAGTGTGTTTTTCCAGCTTAAACTTTTCCCTGCTATTGTATGCCCTCCTGCTTTTTATGTCATTCTTACAAACTATTATCATTGCTTTGACATGAATCATGGACACTCCTCGGATTAGACGTGTTCCAGCATCGGACACGTGTCGTATCCGACATCGACACTTGTAATTACACTGAATTATACTTATTAGCAGTGTCGGCATGTCAGTGTCCGTATCCGTGTCCGTGTCCAGTTGTGTCTGAATCTTCTGACCTGACACAATGTCACTCTGTGAATTATGATCACACACATTTTTTTTTATAATTGTGATCATCATATATTGACTACTGTTATGTTTTTTGTTTTGTTTTGTTTTGAAAAGCTACTACTGTTATGTTTACGCATTAATGAGCGGTTAGTAATGTAAATGTCTCTATAAACATCACAGATAGTCAACGTATCTTGCCTTGTCCCCTATATTGATTTTTGTAAATTTCTCGTATTACCCTATCCGTGTCGTAAAGTATCTGTATCATACTATCTATCCGGACTTCTTAGGAACTATGATATGTATGTGATCATTTTAGCAGTTAAGCACTTAAGCTAATTGTAACGACATGCTATGAAACATGGATTACAGAGAAAGTTAGTGAAAATTGGATTTGAAACTAACAAGTTTTTTACAAAGAATGTTTAAGTAGGGATTATGTTATAATCTACCATTCTATGCTTATAATTTTATTCCTTCCTTTTGTAGCAATTCTTTGTATTATATTGAATCTTACTTTGTTTATCTCAACTTTGAAAATTTTAGTACATTTTAAGCCTCACGGAAGCATTGACATATTGTCACGAGAACCATGTTATTCACAGAGATATCAAGCCTGAAAATTTGTTGCTTGATCATGAGGTATCTTTCTTTTATTTTACCTATATTTGTTGCCCTAAAGAATTCAGTTACCTTCATGAGCATAAAACATTTTGCATTTCATTTCAACTCTTTTTGATAATCTTTATTGTAGATATAGTTATAGTCAGTTGATTATTATTTGAGTAAATTTTGATAATCTTTACTGTAAATATGGATTACAGAGAAAGTTAGTGAAAATGAGATTTAAAACTAGTTTGATTGATAAATAATAGCTTGATTGCAGGGTCGTCTAAAGATTGCGGATTTTGGTTGGTCTGTACAATCTAAAGACAAAAGAAAAACCATGTGTGGTACATTGGATTATTTAGCTCCTGAAATGGTAGAAAACAAAACTCATGATTATGCTGTTGATAACTGGACTCTTGGTATCCTTTGCTATGAGTTCCTTTATGGTGTTCCTCCATTTGAGGCCGAGAGTCAAGCTGATACATTCGAAAGGTATCCAAGGGCATGGAACTTGCATATATATAGTAAACTAAATCACTTTCGATGTATAGACATGTAATAATGCATTTAAATTTGTGCAGGATAAAAAAGGTTGATTTAAGCTTCCCTCCTAGTCCTCTTGTTTCTTCAGATGCCAAAAATCTGATTAGTCGGGTATGATTATATTATTATAGAGTTAAATGTTTCTAGTACCTAATCCATGATTAGGATGTTGTTCTTACTGCTATCTGTAAATTCATACAGCTCCTAGTAAAAGATTCCTCAAGAAGACTCTCACTTCAGAAGATAATGGAGCATCCTTGGATAATCAAGAATGCAAATCGTATGGGTGTATGCTAGTAGAATCAACTTTAGTCGCTCATATGTATAATTATCTTCTCGAGGGATCAAGCTGGATTCTACATCTGCCATTGCAATATGATAGTACATTCATGTGTTTTTAAGAATTCAAATCATGAGCTAGAGACTTGTTGAGCAAATGAGAATTTGATTATAATTAGAAAGAATTGTTGTATAGAAAGTGTGCCCAAACATTTTTTTTTCATCTAAGTTAAGTATCAATTAAATTTAACTCATAAGGGCATTGTAACATTTCATATTGGCAACTTAACCAAGCTGTACCAATTTAACTCATAAGGGCATTGTAACATTTCATGCATATCAAATTTAATTAGACTGGACACATGACTAAATTGTAAAAGACAAGAACATATAACATCCAACCGAATCAAACCAATTAAGATACATATCAAATTAAACAAAAAATGGATCAAATAAAGCCTAATAGAAACTGAATCGGGTAGATATACCCTCCCACCTGCCCCGTATCATGAGCACAATCATCTCTAAGGTAATGATATAATACAGTCGAACTCCATGTCCAGTCGCCGCAACGGTCCAAATCATAAAGAAGGTACATCCTTGCAACAAACTCATACTGGCCCTCTGCAACAACTATCTTGTACAATTCAGACAGCCATGATAAATTAATTGAAATGAGGACTCATGGTTTGCTTAATCTTAGAAGTAGCTTCATCCCCTAGTAATACTTGAGCCGCAAGGGATCATATCTTCTGCAGAAAAGAATTTGTTGGTTGAAGGAAGATGCAAAAGCATATATGAAACTGACGTCGACCATTGTCAAATAGACCTAATGTGATGGTCATATCCCCAAACGACATATGAAATGAGCCGGTCTCTCTATGTCATCTTTCTACAAAGGCAGATGTGAGATCGTTGTAGACCATTGTCAAATAGACATAGTTAAAGGGTTTCAACCTTGAATCTTCAAAATCCATTAGAGTACATGTGCTGGTATGTTCACAAGTGTGAACTTCTTAAATATTTGGTCATGTGTGACCACCTTTAAGGGAGCATGATCGTGCATGTAACAATAATTTTGTTGAAGATATACTCATTATTTATTGACACTTAATTAGAAAACATAAATAACATAAAAAATATCTTTCATCGCCATAATCTCAAAGTCACATGGCGTTCATATTGGATAACACCGATGCATCGTAGGGTTAAGGAACCCAACATGCTGCTCCTATGTGACTTGCTACATAGCATATGTCATGGTCCTATCCTCCTCCATTTCAACATGACTATGACCACAAACATGTGGACCACGGATAGAAACACACATCCTCTCTGTAGATTGTAGATGCAGTAAGATAAAATCTACCACCAGTCGGTGGAACTGTATCATCAACTGGTGGTACTCTATCACCAATGTTATGAATGACTCTGCTACTTGCTTCTCTAGTTCAACCCACTAATGTACAGAGAGGATGTGTTGCTATCCGTGGTCCACATGTTTGTGGTTGATAAACGGGCGGACGTTGCTGGGACAAATGATAAATGGAGGTAATTGCTACTATTGGTGTTATGTGGTTGTCAACGAGTAACAAAATAATTGGCTGTGAGTGTTACATGGAAATTATTTGCCTGATTTCGTCTTACTTAGTGTTAATTCTCATTCTCATATCAGGAAGATGAGGTTTATCATCTTAGTACTTTAGTCATAGTCACCGTTTTTATTAGCAGTGTATTAGATTTAGATGCAGTTTGTTAACTTACTATTATTATTCATTGAAAACAGTTGATTACATAAAAGCACTTCATCATCCAAACAAAAATTTGTATGATTTTGCCAGAGGTTGTACGCTAGCTACGAGAGTTTCGGCAAAAATGGGATTGATTAAGATGCATACACATAGCTGAGATGGTTGTTTCTGTTATTACCAACTGACTTTGGAATTTATTTATCTATGATCAAGTTCAATGAACTTGACACAAGTCTTGCTTTTCATTCTTTCTAATTTTATGCTGATTGTTGATTTGTATAAATGACCTTAAGGATATAAAAAGTTAAATTTAGTAATCTCCACCAGAACACCGAAGTCTCATAATTTGGAATATAGGAACTCATTAACTTGTGTGACTGTGAAGTAGCTGCTGTCACACACCCTGCTTGATCGAATTTTTTATCAAGAAACAAAGCGAGTCATCATACTTCAGTTCAAACCCTTAAACATGCTACCCAAAGCTTTATTCTGGCTGATGCATAATCTTCTGGTTTATGTACATATACTGTTTTGCATTAAATACCTATTCAACTTGACTTTTATTTTATATGAGCAGATTCGGCAAATTGTGTTAAAGTTAGTGAAAAATAAGTTGGTTGCTATTACTTGTGCTGCAAGCTTCACTGTGTGACTAATTTGCAATCTAATCATTGCAGCTGTAATAGTTAGTTATAGGTTAGTTACTTAAGAGTTAAGTAACCATAGTTGAGTTAGCATATTAGAATACTCTATATATACATTAGTAACTCAATTGTAACACAGTTTTTCATACATGAACAATATACACAGTTTTTTTTTTTGTTCTTTCTTCTGCACCTTTCACATTGCAAGGTTGATTTGCATTTTCATGGAGTTTGAGATTATCCTTTAACATGGTATCAGTCGCATACCGTATCTCAACTCTAATTCTCTTCTTCTTCCGTTGCATTTCATCTCTGTTCTTCTCCAATTTCTTGTTTTGATCCCGTTTTGTGGATCTTCTTCTTCTTCTTTCTTCTTCTTTTTCGGTTAGAACTCATTTTGCTTCTAACACGTTCTTTCATGTCTATTTTTCTTCTTCAATTTGTTACGTTTCTTCATTCTCTTCTTCCTAAATCACCATGTCTGATGCAAGTTCTTCTAGTAGCGTTCATGGCGGTTATGCCGTTCCCAAGAACAAGGGTTATCAAACGGATATTTTGAGTCCATATTTCATGCATCCAAACGAAAATCCCGGTGCAGTTCTGGTTACTCCCCTTCTTTCAGGCAACAATTATCATTCTTGGTCCCGTTCAAGCAAGTTGCTCTACGATCCAAACATAAACTGCATTTCATCAATGGTGCGCTTCCAAGACCGTGTGATGATGATCATGATTCAATAGCTTGGGATCGTTGCAACACGATGATAATGTCTTGGTTAAGCAATTCTGTTGATCCTCAAATTTCCCAGAGCATCTTATGGATGGATACTGCATTAGAAATATGGAATGAACTCAAAGAAAGATTTTATCAAGGTGATATCTTTCGCATCTCAGATCTTCAAGAGGAAATTTACACTCTGAAACAAGGTGAAAGTTCTATCTCCTCTTATTACACTAAAATGAAGAAACTTTGGCAAGAACTAGATAATGTCAGACCCATTCCCACTAGTAATTGTGTGGATGATTGCAAGGCTATTGCAAAGATGCGTGAGTATAAAGATTCTGATCAGGTTATACGTTTTCTTAAGGGTTTGAATGAACAATTTTCAGCTGTTAGGTCTCAAATTATGTTGATGGATCCTCTTCCCAGTATTGGTAAAGTCTATTATTTGCTTGTTCAGCAAGAAAGACAAGTAGTTATACCATTAGATGAATCAAAATTGTTAGCTGTTTCCAACAATTCCTTTTCTGGACATTCCTCATATGGTAGAGGTCATATGAATGCTTCTCGTGGTAGTGGTGATAGGGGAGGCAGATCTTCATATGGTAGAGGTAAAGGAATCAGGGCTTGTTCTTTCTGTGGAAAATCCAATCACACAGTGGATACTTGTTTCAAGAAATATGGATTCCCTCCTCACTATCAGCAAGAAAACTCCATCAACAACTGCACTGATGTTAGTGGAAATGAAGAAGAGCAGAACTCTGCACATTTTGAAGATGATCAGAATGATTCTACAACTGAGAAATTCTCCCTTACTTCTGAGCAACACAAAGCTTTGTTAGCACTTTTACAAAATTCAAGTACTTTGCCATCTCATAGTTTGAACCACATCACCACTACTCCTGCATCACGCACAGGTATCATATGTACAATCCCTATTTTACCAAAACCTGATGCTTTCATTCTTGATTCAGGAGCCACAGATCATGTATGCCATTCTTTAAAAAAAAATTCAATGCATGAAGAGAGTTGCACCCATCAACATCAAATTACCTAATGGTTCCATTGTTTCTACTAGTTTAATAGGCACCATAGCTTTTACTTCTGATTTTTACCTCACTGATGTACTCTATTTCCCACAATTTTCCTTTAATCTCATGTCTATCCCAAAACTAATAAAAAATATACATTGCACATTCTTTTTTTGATAATACAAGGTGTTTGATACAGGCCAAGCATTCCCAGAAGATGATTGGTGCAGCTGAGTTGGAAGATGGATTATATCTGCTTAAGACACCTTTAGTTAGTATAGTGCATACTCCTTATCTGCATTGTATCAATAATGTCAAAAATATGACTTTGAATAAAGATTGTAATCTGTGGCATATGCGTTTTGGTCATGCTTCACATGACAAGTTGATTGAAATAAAGAAAAAATTTCCCTGTATTTCCATTGATACTTCTTCTGATCCTTGTGATATTTGTTTTTATGCCAAGCAAAAGAGACTTCCTTTTTCTTTAAGTTCCCGTATAAAGTTTTGTTTTGACTTTAAATAGAACCTGCACAAGTGGATGGTTAGATTAAATCGTTGAGATTAATAGGTCCTTGTACGAGATATCAAGTTTTTTTCTTAAAAGAGTGTTGCTAGTATTTTTTATTTTATTATAATCGTGCCATTTTGTAAATTCTTAATTAAAACTTTCAAGTTATAAATAAGAGCTGGTTAAGAACAAAATTTTCAAGGTAACGACTACCGGTGGAATACCTGATAAGGAACAAAGTCAAAATCCCTTGATAGGTGCTGATTGTAAAATAAATAATGACAGGTAATCTGCTATAAAGGAGTATATCAGGATTGGAATAAATGTAGAGTCAAATCCCTTAAATGGTAGAAATTGTCAAGGCAGAATTCAAATGGACCTATCAACTATGATTGAACCAAGGCTTTTTGCATGAACAAAATCAGATTAAATCAATCTTTATCTATGTTAAACTTAGATGAAGCTTTCGAAAATTATTGTAAGGGGATATGTTCATTGGACCGTTTTGGGATCATATGTTGGGTTACTTGAAGGAGAGCATAATTAGACCTAATAAGATTTTATTCTTGAAATACGAAGACCTTAAAGAAGATGTTAGTTTTAACCTCAAAAGAATTGCAGAATTTGTGGGATTTCCTTTCACTCAAGAAGAGGAAAATAATGAAGTGATTGAAAATATAATCAAGTTATGCAGCTTTGAGAGTATGAAGAGATCAAAGGGAAATCAATCTGGAATAATAGGAGTCATTGATAAAGAGTTTTTCTTTAGAAAGGGAGAGATGGGGGATTGGGTGAATTATCTCTCCCCTTCAATGATAGAAAAATTATCCAAAGTCATAAAAGAAAAATTAAGTGGATTAAGCCTATCATTTAAAGGGTGCCCTTAACTCAGCAACAAAGTTGGTGTTTTGTTGTATTTAATATATGTGTTTGGTGTTGGTGCTCTATTTATTTTCTTAATTTGCAAAATAAAGACACATTACATGTCTATTCAGACTATTCTATCATGTGGTAATCTAGATTGTCACCAAACAATCCCTTCAAGAATCAGTTCGATGGAAAGTGTCAATGTGTGTAAATTTTCCTATTGAATTTATTTACTTCTTTGGAAAATTATGTGATATATAAAATCAACATTTTCGATTGAAAGGGTGAACGCGCCGCCCACTACCCTCCTCATCCTTCAATGTAGCGACGGCCATGTGTGGTGTTACGGTTGGCAGTAGCCTCCGCACCACCTTCTTTCTTGAATCTGCCAGAGGTTCTACTGCTGGCCTGGTCGGTGGTCTCTGGTGGGTTGAAGATTGAGACTCTGTTACAGAGCTTGGATATGGGTTCCTTGTTGTTTGGTGGTTCCACAACAGTTGATTTCGCGTAGAGAATTGTTGTTCCCACATTTGGTTTGGCTGTGCCACACGAGTAAATTACTCAAATGCCCTTCGGTAGTAAACTGCCGAAGTTTTTAGGAAACCGGCGGCAGTTAACTGCCGAGGAAAACCTCGGGAGTTAACTGCCGAGGAAAATGTTATAAGAACAGAACTGCATAGGAGTTTCCAAAATTCCATTGTTGCGTTTTTAATTATCCAAGGTGCGATTTTGAGTCATTTGAAGCCATTACAAGCCAATTTCAATCACAAAAACAAGTAAGTTTTTGAATCCTATTGCATTGTTGCTTTGTGGTCGAATTGTATGTTATTTTTTGTTAAATTTCGATTATATAGGTTCGATTATATTGATTTGTTGAATTTATGATATGTTAGGATAGTTTAAGTTAGAATGGTTAGAATTGTTAGGATAGTTTAGGTTAGTATAGGTTGAATTGATCGCCATTTTTTTTTAATGTAGGATATGTCTCAAAATCAGAATCAGGGTAACGTTCAGGGTGATGAGAAGAAAAAAGAAAAATCACCTATGACGTGGCATGGAATTGTTTGCGATGGTTCCGAAAAAAAGAAGGGTTCGAAGGTGCCAGTGTACAATCACTCGAGGTTGAGGAGGAGCGGGAGGATATGCTATTTCGGTCCTCAACCAAAACAAGGTACCGCAGGGACTGTAGCGGACAAGCCGATTGATTTGTGTGACGAGGAAGAATGAATGTAATGGCTTTTAATGCCTAATTGTTTTCGATTTTTTTATGTTTTATTTTTGTGTCGCGCACATTTTGTTTGACATTATGGTACTTAGAATAAAATTGCATTTGGAATAAATAAATTTGAAAACAAAATAAGATAATTATTGTTCCATTCAAAACAAAATATATGTTATCACATTACATAGCATTACACATTAGATTCCGAAATTTACCTTCCAGCTGCAACAATTATCTTACCACTGAATGTGGCAAATTCAAACTTGCTAAGCAGCAGGACCCCAGTATTCGATCAGCATCTTGAACGCTGGTATTCAAGTGTCAAAAGAATGAGGTGCATTCCTTGACACTTGAATACCATTGTTCAAGATGCTCATTGAATGCTGGAGTCCTGCCGATTAACAAGTTTGAATTGCCCCATCCAGAGTAAGACAATTGTTGCAGTTGGAATGTGCATTCCAACTGCAACAATTGTGTTACCTTTGAATGGGATAAATTCAAACCTGCAAAACAACACGACTCAAGCATTTCACCAAGCACTTCATGTTTTCCCTTTGAAAAGAATAAATTTTTGTTAGGCTTGCTTTAGATGATGGTATTCAAGTGCCACCGAATTGAGGTTCAATCCTTGACACTTAATACCTTCATCTAAACCAACATAACAAGAATTTAATATTTTCAAAGGAGAAACATGAGGCGCTTGCGAAATGCTCGAGTCCTGTTGTTTGACAAGTTTGAATTACCCCATTCAAAGGAAGACAAATGTTGTAGTTGGAATGCACCTTACCCTAACTAATGACGATCTTCTGGCGGAATCAAACTTTTGATGATATCTTCAGTTGATCTAAGCAACTTCACCCGCATATCGATCCACTGGAACATGTTGTGCTCCCAAAACATGCTCGTCACGTTTTCGTCGTTCGTTAATTCCACCCAAGTGAATGATACTCTCCCCTCGTCGAGCGTTGGACGTTTATACCAAACGTGTTCCACCATACTTGTGTCTCTGGGGTTGACTCCTTGGTTGAATTCAATCAGTTTATCCTTGAGACCTCTTAACGTTACACCAAGGCACCAAACCTTCAACCTCTGAGGTTCTCTGCCGTTGAATTGCGCATGAACGTCGATCCACCCGACCATTGTTTTAAATCTACATAATAAGAAACTAAAAACAATCAATGTAAAACTCATTCAAACATTTCATTGAACACTTGATGTGCACATTATACATTGACTCTAAAATTCATAAAAATAACCCTAAAATTATAAATCATATACTCTTACTAAAATAAAAAAATTAATCATATAACATAAACATCATGCAAATATTTTAACAACATTAATCAACTAACATCTACCCTAAAAATTAATTATAACATGTAAATCTACTAAAAAATAATAAATGTACTCAAAAACTAAAAAATAATAACATTTATAACAACTAAAATGTAAGTTAATAGTATTAAAATTACTTACTTGTGATTTTGTTGAATAAAGTTGGTTGGATTTGGTTGTGTTTTTTAGAGAGATTTTGAGAGAAATTTGAAGAAATTATTTGGAAGATAAGATGAATAATGGATGAGAGGAGATTCTGCCAGATTTGTAGGTCAGAGATCCTCGGCAGTTAACTACCGAGGTTTCCCTCGGCAGTTAATTGCAGCCGAATTTTTCAAAATTTCGGCAGTTAACTGTCAAAGAAAAACTGCCGAAATAAACCTTGGTAGTTAACTGCCGAGGTTTTCTGCATCATTCTAAAAAAATCATTCTAAATTATTTTGAAAACCGGACTTTTTCCCAAACGTTTAAAATTCATTATAACGATTCAAACAACAACAAAATATTGGTGCAAATGCACAACTTAATTTAACCAACATTTTTGTACATTAAACAAAGTAAAAAGATCCCATGAAAGTAGAAATATACAATTATACAAATAATGTCATCAAAGTAGAAATATACAATTATACAAATAATGTCATCAAAAGACGAGAACTAAAAAACAAGTCCTAAAAATGAAAATACTACTACTGGTCCTGATCCTGCTGATGGTGCCTCCTCCTCGGCCTCTGGGCTCGCCTCCTGGTCAAAATCGGCGCGATCTGCTCCCTCATATGGGTCATGGCCTCAAACCACTACTGAGGGGTCATGCTCATGACCTCCTCCTGGCCTAATTGCGCATCAGCGTAGGCAACAGCGCCACTAACCATGTCATAGGTGTCAGGCGAGCTTCTCGCCTCATACTGCTCCCACTGATCTGCAATGATCTGCTCTTCATTTGCAGGCCTCGGAAGATCTCCTGGAAGAGGTGGCAAGATCTGAGGGTGAGACACCCTAGTGTACCACAGGACATAGCCATCCGCCATCCGCCATGTATCCTCTCCTGCCTGCTCACCCCGATCGTCCGCCTTAAGCGTGTGAGTGCGGAAGTCGACGAACATCTGCACAATGGAAGGCGGTGGGAGGTTCCTAACATCAGTCGGATGTCTGGGGATGGTCTGCACGTATCCGTACTGCCTCAAAACCCTCTCGGGCAAGTGACGGTACACCCTACGGACACCGCACATAATCCACCCAGAATACCAGAAAACCTCCTCGAAGTCCTGGATCTCTCTGTGCTCCTCGTACGGCCTCCAGCATACATCATCTAACTGTATACGATCAAGCAGTGACCAATACGTGATCCCCTCCCCATGACCCTTCTGGAGCTTCCACCTCGCTGCAACCGGATAGTTTTCCACGTAGTCAGTGTTGGGATCAACACTGTAAAACCCAGGAAAATGCGCCAAAAACCATGCCTGCACAAACCAAACAAATAACATTTATAAATTATTACGCACGGAAAAATATAACAAAAAAATAAAAGTTAACAAAAAAATAAAGTTAACATAAATATAAAATATAAGTTTTCTTACAGTGAGCAGTGTCACGCTCCCCCCCAAGAGCTTTGTCTCCAGGCCTACATGCATCGGCTAACTCGCTGTATAGGTAAGCGAGGGTCATACCTCCCCAGGAATAATTACGCATCCCTGCGTAGCCGTCCTCCATGGTCGTCAAATATATCAACTCTATGCGCTTGTTGCTTCTATCGCCAAACAACAAGCATCCGACCAAGTAGAGAAGGTAACACCGGACGCAGTAAGTCCTAACCCTCGCCAGCTCCTCAAGCTCCTCCGAATCCTCCGTACCAGCCAATAAGTTGGCCCTACCAAGGTACGTGGTATAAAAGTCCCTCAGCCTCGGGTAGCTAATGTACCCACCGTACTCCTGGCCGCAAATCTTTTCAGCCTCATGCTACGACACACCCAGATGCCTCATAAGCAGTGCCGCTACCTCATGCCTCGGCATCTTCTTCCCATGACTCAACATCCGCCCCTCAATAGGAAGATGCGTGAGACATGCGACATCATCCAATGTCACAGTCATCTCCCCCATGGGCATGTGAAAGGTGCTGGTCTCAGGATGCCACCTCTCGCATAAAGTCATCAGCAGGGCATGAGGCACGGTGAAGTACCCCAAGTAAACCAAGTCATGTAGCCCGCTTTGCTTAAGCGGATCCCAAAACCAATTCTCATTCCCGTTAGGGCGTCCGAGAGTGAGAATCTTGGCCCCATGATTAATCGGTTTAAGCACACGGAGCTTACGAACCTGAAATAATAGAAAAATAAATATGGTTTAAACAAAAACACATATAAAGAAAACAATTAAACATAAAAAATAGAATTAAAAAAAACACATATAAAAGTGTATATAATAATTAAACAAACACACTTTTAAAGAAAATAATTAAACATAAAGAAAAAGAATTAAGAAAAACATGTAAAAGTGGATATAATAATTAAACAAACACACATTTAAAGAAAATAATTAAACATAAAAAATAGAATTAAAAAAAAACACATATAAAAGTGGATATAATAATTAAACAAACACACATTTAAATTAAAGAAAATATTTTAACATAAAAAAAAAACATTTAAAAAAATTACACTTACATTATTTGAATTATATCAGAGTGGCAACGCCACATGATCGGCATAAGAGTGGAGCAAGGACAAGTCAGCCGGTCCACCAGGAAAGGGAGGGTCCACAGGTAACACCTCCGGTGCAGCAGCTGCTGCAATGTCATCATCGTCACCTGCATCCTGCTGCTGTGGTATATGATCCTGGTCATATCCACCATCAGTCACATCATGCTGTACCTGATCCTGATAGTTCAGGTACTCCATCCCAGTCTGGTCAACAAGCTGTGACGGGTCAACAACCTGTGACTCCTCATGTTGTGTAGCCTGAGAGCTTCCTGAGCCATCTCCCCTCCGACCTCTACCCCTCTTTGGGATGTGGCCGCTCTGCCTCTCCCTCCGGTGGCTCTGAGTCATCGCACGCCTACCACCAATCATCTTAGATGGATCAATGGGGTCCTGATCGGCCATATCTACAAAACAAAAAATAAAATTAATATCATTTTCATAACCTAATCAAACACATTCAACCTAAACTAAACATAAACAAAATCAAACTGATTAAAAGTACAACAATGAACATCATTTCCATAACCTAAAATCATTTAATATAATCATCATTACAATAAAATTTATGTCCATCATTTCGATAATAACCTAAACATCATTCAATAATTAACATACACTTAATCATTTCTATACAACTAAATCATTTGTGTCCATCATAATTCTCGTAACCTAAACTAACTAAAAAATCAATATACACTTAACCAAACTATAATTAACCCTAATTTCTATCATTTCCATAACTAAACTAACTAAATAATCAATAAAATTGTCATTGAGACATTTTATCAAACACTTTGTGTGCAAAGTATAAAACATATTCAAATTGTGTTCATTTGCCACCATTCAAAGCCACATTATGATTTAAACAACATAGGCAACAACTACATTCATTTATCAATTCCTGAACTACACATGCAATCATCAAATTGTCAATTTTGAAATCAACCCTAACCACATACAAACCACTCTAATTTTTTTAAAAAAATAAACCTAAACAAATTAACATTAACATTAAAATGATTGACACAACTTATTTGTGATAATGTGCACTTGATTTGCTTGCAATTCGCGAAAATGGATTTGGTGAAGATTGGAGAGAAATTGAGAATTTAGAAAGTTTTTTGAAAATGGGAGGTTCTGGTTCTGCGATCTGTTTAAGTTCAGATTTCCTCGGCAGTTAACTGCCGCCGGTTTCCTAAAAACTTTGGCAATTTACTACCGAAGGGCATTTGCGTAATTTACTCGTGTGGCACAGCCAAACTATGTGTGGGAACAACAATTCTATTTCGCGTATGTTCTCATCATTCTGTTGATTGATTCTATGGTTTTCGTCGCCGTCGACGGCTACAACGGAGTTCGTCTAAAACCCTCTCGGGTAGGATCCATTAGATCCGGGTCACATTTTAGATCTGGTTTTCCTCTGATCTGTCCTACTTGGTCTCGCCGCGTGTTGGTCGATTCAAGGAGGTCTCGATCAGAATTGTTGAGTAGATGTGTCAGATTAGACATTTTCCTCTCCGGCGGTCAAGCTTCAGCTCGGATTCCCAACCTACCGTCGTCCTCATCCTCAAGGTTGTCGTCGTTCTTCAAGGTCTGATAAAGGACGATCGTTGTGTTGATCTAAATGTTTCTGTATGATAGTTGCGTTTCTGGTCTAAAGGTTCAAGTATTCCTCCCTGTGTCGGAAGGAGAGTCTTATTTGGTATTTTCTTTGGGGCTCAAAAGAGTTTTTAACTTGCCGTGCTTTGCAAGGAGAGGATGGTGTGTGGATCTGCTCCGTGTTTACGATTGGTCCGTTCACCGTGGTCTAGACCTCTACTTAAGAGGCTGTTTTGATCAATTTGTGTTGTTTTTAATTTTCATATTACATGTTTGGGTATACCTACATTTTATGGATAAACTAGTTATTAGGTTTATGTCCCCTATTTTTTATTTTTTATTTTTTTTAATAATATTTATAAGCACTTGAAAAAAAATTAGAGATATCAACTTAGTTGAGAGCCACTCTTTTTGATGTCATTTGCTCTTGTCTTGTAAAAAAAAAAGTTGATATATATCGTATATATACTTGAGTATACTAGTATTTACCTTATCCAAATATCTTAATACCTTTGGAAAGTGCTCACCTTATGCAAATATTTCAATTGCTTCTAACGTGGTTGGGATACTAAAGAATGTAAACTTAAATACATCCTCCGGTCAGTATTATAAACAAAAATCTACTTTTTAGGTTCATTCAATAAATGATGTATGTAGTTCATTAAATAGGCCACACACATCATTTATTGAATGAACCTAAAAAAATAAAATTTTACTTATAATAGTGACCGGAGGATGTATGCAACACATATCAATAATATTTATTCAATATTAGTTTTTGGGTTCATAAGAGTCCTAAGACAAATATAGTTTTTGGGAAAGTTTGTGATTATGCATGCTCGTTTTATTTTTTGAAAGGGTGAAAATGAAATATATTAATACCAACCATAAGAAGTCTTTTAAGTACAAGTGGCACCGGAAATGACGTAATAAAAGAGCAGAGTTATATTACAAGAAAGTCCAAACAACAAAAGAGAAAACAATGTTACATATGTTACCGCAGTTAAACAAGGAATTGGATTAAGCCTTTAAAAATGATAATCCAAAATAAGATATCTCAATTTCAACTACTAAAAAAGATTGAAGCTTTACCTTTTCATTTAAAGATTGCAGGTGCTCCTCCTTGTGTCTAAAGATGCGTATATTTATCTCTTTTTAAATGACTCAAATCACTGAAAGTCAAATAATATCAATAGCCTAACAGATATTTTTCGAATTATCCCTTAATCCACCAAACCGCAGGAAGACGATCTTGTTAAAGTAGAGACCATCTTGAAATTAGAGACCAGATTCTACCAAAAAAGTCACATGTAACAAATATATGGTCCATGTCTTCTATCAAACCACAACTTGTCGAACAATTTTGATCATTTAGACTAAGAATCCCTCGTCTTACCAAATTATCCTTTGTCGGAACATGATTAATAAGAAGTAAGCGCCAAACAAATTATTAACTTTTAGCGGAACAACTTTTAACCACAACATTATTGTTAGTCGGATGGATGTTGTCTTCCACTCCAGTCAAGTTGTTACAAGACATAATGACCGTAAACAATTGAAGTTAAATGCTCAACACATTCCCCCACCAACTTTCCTCCCAAGCAAACAACGTCCTACACCACTTCCACGGCTCACCGTTCACTCCCCAACCTAAAACATTCATTTACCACAGTCACCATTTTGTTCTCCACTAACTTATAAAGCCCACCAAATTTAACGTTAAAAGAAGATCTCTTGAGTTAGAGGTCCCTCCAAAATAGGGTAGATGTCCAATCACCTACCTCACAACCAAGCAAATGAAGAGTTCTCATTTCAATGTTGTGATAATTTAATTACAATTCACAATTCGACTGGATACCTAAATAAACTTCAGAAGACAATGGAGCATCCTTGGATAATTAAGAATGCAAATCGTATTACTGTAAAGAATTGTTAAAAGGAAAGTGTGCCCAAACATTTTATTCATCTAAGTTAAGCCTCAATTAAATTTAACTCACAAGGGCATTGCAACATTTCATATTGGCAACTTAACCAAACTGTACCAATTTGAACTAAATCAAATCATGCATATCAAATTTAATTAGATTGGACACATGACTAAATTGTAAAAGACAAGAACATATCACATTGAACCGAATCAAACCAAATATGATACAAATCAAATTAGGAAAATTCTATGGTGAAGTTCCGAAAATGACTTCTCCGGTGAAGTAACCCTACAACTAATAAGAACGCGCCATATTTGTTAGTGATGCCATGTCATACTGGCAGATGCATGGTATGTACTGTGTTCCTTTAGACAAATTTAATAGTACTTTAGCCCTTGAACTAATTATAATTGCACTATTTTCTTTTTATTTTTAAAAGATCAATTTAAATCATCTGTTAACAATTAAGTTAAAAAATTAAAATTAAGATAAAAAAACAGACTTCAACCTTCCCCTGTTCCTTCAGAAAAACATACCCTTGTTCGTTCTCCTCTCCCACCATAGTAGAAGGATTTCGCCTCCAATCTCCACCCTTTTCCCGATCGTTGCCCTTCCATGTAGTCCGGCATGCATGGCCACGGACATGAGAAGGCCACGACGGCGACAGTTTGAACAGCTGTGCGTTAAAATGTAGCAACACAAAGAGGCACCGATTTGTGAAAACAACACTGCACAGAGTGGACCAATCAGTGCAACACTAATCAATTCACAACAAGGCAATCGTACGTAACAATGGAAAACAAGTTACGGTGGAGCACTTGGAATAGCCAACACCGAAAACAAAAGAATAATGGAAGTAAACAAGCTAGGCAAACCCTAGAGCTAGATCACACAATTAAATACATATACTTTGCATTATACTCAATATTTAAAATTATCACAACACATATAATTGATTGTAATAATTGAGGTTTATATCTTGTCTATCATGAAAGATTAAAGATGAATTAAAATAGATATAAACTTATAATGAATAGCTAGTAAAATAACGAGCTAATATAACGACCATCAAAAGACAATTAATAATAATTATAATTTAAAGAATGAGGCTTTTTCCACTATAAAGTGATCATGCCTATTTATATTTCTACATACAAACAAGTAAATAATATGGATGAAATTATCAAGTTTCTTTTTGTTATGGTTATTTATCTTTTAATGTTCACCATTGTAATCGACGGTAAGTTTATTTTTGCAAAAAAAAAAAAAAATCAAACTTTTCTTTTTAATCTTATACGTACTCAATGTTTTATTGCATATTACTAACAATAATTTTTTTTAATTTGTCATCATAGCGACTTCTTTTTGTGATTCTGTTAAAGATTGTCGCGAACCTGCTTTTTTTTGTGAGCCTCCTAAAATTGCAAGGTGCGTAATGTTGTTTTGTCGATGTGACTAATAGTAGCAATTAAGTTTAAAACTAGATCCTTCAAAAAAAAAAGTTTAAAACTAGGTGTATGGTACTTCTAAAAGCGAATAATTGTATTTAAAATTATATTGTTGATACTTTTTTGATATATTTCACACTTCAATATCTGTTCATCAGACCTTCAAATTTATTTGATTGACGATTGCATTTGAAATTATATTGTTGGTACTTTTATGATATATTTCACACTTCAATATTTGTTTGTCAGACCTTCGAATTTATTTGATTGACTAGAAATCATATTATTGTATTATGCAAGCGTTGCTACATTTGTTCGCTCTTAGAAGTTATCGAGATTAATTTGCACAATTAAAACTATTTACGTTAATAAATAAAACATAAAAAATGTTAATAAATAAAACCAATATTTTATTTATTTAAATAAATCATTATGGAGCATATTATTAGAAAGACATCTATAGTAAACAAGGTTAGTATTGTAAAAGTGTCATGTCTTTTAACAAAATTATTACATTTCATAAATTCATGTAATTATATTATTTTGTAATTATTTAAAATAATTTGTTAATGACTCTCATTTTAGCGGTTAATGACATACTCAAAGTAACTAATGAGACATATGTTTTTATTTTATTTTATAAAAGTCAGAAATTTATTGGAAAAAAAAAAAGCATAAAAAAATTGAGGTGATAAATGCCGAAACCAAATTAAACTAACAAAACCTAATAAATGAAAACATGATACATCTCTAAATAAAAGGGTTAAAATAACAAGTAGAGCTGTCAAAACGGTATGGGCCGGCCCGTTTAACCCGAATAAATATAGGGCTTGGGCCTAAGATATTGAGCCCGAATTTTAATAGGGCTTTTTAGCCCGGCCCTTAAAAGCCCGATACCCGTTAGGGCTAGCCCGAATGGGCCGCGGATAGCCCGTTAGCCCGCATAACAAAAAAAAATTCTATAAATTATATATATTTTTCAAATAATTATTTACTTAGTTGATTATCAAAGTAAAAAACAAAAATGAAAATTCAATGAATTAACACAAATATAAATGTAATATAAAATTATATTTATTCATTTCATTATTTATAATTTTAAAGATCGAATATATAAATATCTATAACCATAACATATCTAATTTATTTAAAATCATTTTCCTCGTCGTTTTAGTTTACGACGTTTGTACAAAAATGTTTACAATTTACTTTTGTGCTAGACATTATTTAAACATATTAAAAATATTATTTATAAAAAAATTATAGTAATGTTTTATAGTACTTTTTTAAAATAAAAAAATATATAATTTTTAATACGGGCCGGACCCGGATAGTATATTTCAAACCCGTTTTGTCAACCGGACTTTTTGGCCCAGCCCGCTAAAGCCCGAAGCTCGCTAGGGCCGACCCGTTTAGGGCCGGGCCACCCGTTTTGACAGCTCTAATAACAAGGGGATCAAACCATGAGCAATCCAAAACAAGATATTCATTTGATATTCATTTTTTGATTGTATTTGCATGTATAATTTGTTATTTACTTGCATGTATAAAATAAAGGATTGATGACCCAATCTTATGTTTATGTTCCAAAAATACTTCTCTATATTTTTTAGGTTTAATTGCACTTTCCCCCCTTATCTTTTGCCAATTGTGTGATTTTGCACCCTATTGTTTTAAATGAGCGATTTTGCACGCCATCATTTTCCCCCTTTCTGATTTCAAGGTCCCCGTGTGTTTCAGTGATGATGTGTTCATTTTTTATGACGTGTTCACATTTAATTCGTTCCATGTGTGTAATTTTTTTTTTTTGTCAAGTAGCGTAGTGGTTAGAATTCACCTTATAAGGTGAATAAGTGGGGTGTCCGGGGTTCGAACCCCGGCCCCTGCATATAATAATGCATTGTCCTACCAACTGAGCTATGCTCACGGGACGTAAATCATATTTTTTTTTTTTTAAAAAAAAAAAAATTCGAAATTAAACAGAGGGAGTCACGTGATATCCTTTTTGAAATCCCTAATTTTTATCTTCTTCCCCCATTCCTTCGACTGCATGCCTCCTCCATTTTCTTCCTCTTTTTTGCTTCCTTTTTGCTTGCTTTCTCATACCTTGTTATCGATCATCGATCTCTCATCTTTCTTAGAAATCGTGGTTGAGCCTAACACAACCCCACAAAATCGGTTTGCGAGGTGATGATTGCCCCCACTTATAAACACATTGTCAGGCCATGTCGTATCCGATGTGGGACTCTTAACACACTCGCTTGGTTCGTGGACATAAACGGTGGGTGGCCTGATAGCGGAAACCTGATAGCAGGTGGCCCAATGAATCTTGGAGAGAGGCTATGATAACATCTTAGAAATCGTGGTTAGGCCTAACACAACCCCACAAAACCGGTTTACGAGGTAAGGATTGCCCCCACTTATAAACACATTGTCGAGCATGTCTTATCCATGTCTTATCCGATGTGGGACTCTTAACAATCTTTTCTCACATCCTTCCTTGATTTTGAACGGTGTCTGTTACTTGATTTTGAACTGTTGCAGATTCATAGATTTTCGCTTGTTCCTTGTCATCTTCATTTTCATTGTTGGAGCTTCTACCTTCACCTCCAATTGATATATACACAGTAGAGTCTTGAGCAATGGTGAATGGTGTATGAATTGAAATGATAAGTTGCAATCATTACTCCCACTCTCTTGTATGTTGTAACGATGCCAACATATCACTACATGTTGAGACCAATACGACGTCTGTCAACTACACGGACTAACGTGCACACAGCCACACCAGGGAGTGAAAAACGCAACTGCAGCTGTAGCAGACACCAAAAAACCAGCAGGAACCCTGCAAAAAAACACACCAGGCCTTCTATCACAGAAGCACAAAACCGCAGGAACAGCAGCAGAACTAAATACAGCAGCAGTTCTCAAGTTTTTCAATGTGTTCGTGGATGTCTCCTTCATCTTTAGATTAGAGTTTCGATTGGAAGGAGATGAACACAGAGAACAATATGAAAAGTTAGGAATTCTGATTGTAGGGGTGTGTTAGGATTTTGTGAGGGTATGAGAAGGGTCACGTGACTACTTTCTCAAAATCTGAAAATTCCATTTTTTTTTAATAAATATAATTACACACGTGGCACACATTAAATAATCAAAAACAGATACATTATCACTAAAAGTTATGGGGGACCTTGAAATCAGAAAAGGAGAAAAGAACGGGGTGTAAAATCGCTCGTTTAAAACTATGGAGCACAAAATCGCGCAATTGTCAAAAGATAGGGGAAAGAGTCCAATTAAACCTATTTTTTATTTACTTTTTTTTTTAAAACAAATTGGACAAAAAAAGTATTATTCACCACATAAATACATTAAACACAAAATATGTTGTTTAATATTGTGTCTTAAAATTGTGTTTTCATAACTATTTCTTATTTTATGTAGTATATTAGACATAAATGTAGTTGATTAGTGAAGGGAACTAACACATCAGCACAACAATAAATCAATAAATAAAATTTCTCAACTTATAAAAGTTTGTTATTATATACTAGCGAAAAGACGGGCACTCACGTGCCTGTTTTTCTGCTCTTTTATTGCGCTAACGTTTGAAAATTATGAACGGTGTTTTTTATGAAATTTTGATTTTGAGTAAAACTAAAAATATAAATGTTTGTTTCTTTCCAATTATAACAAACCAAACTAACCATGATTATCTATTTCAATAACACTATCAATATAACAAAAAATATATAATCTAAATTCTTTTTTTTTAATGACACCAACAATCTTTATTATAGATTTTTTTTATGGGTTATTATGGAAAAATTTGTTTAAGGGTATAATTGAGTAAGTATAGATATACTCATTTGTTACATTTTTTAAAGGATAAAGGAAATAAATCTAGGCATATATATACTCATATCGTGTTTGTTACATTTTTATTTTAATATTTGAATTTAATCTTATCTATTTGTTATATGTGTTATTTGTATTGAAAGTTGAGGGTAATTTCGGAAAAAGAAAAAGTCAACCCAAAAGAAACAAAACATGCTATTTTCTTTATATCTTTATATATATATATATATATAGTATCAAATGAGAGGACATTTTATAGTGAGAGATGAAAGGATTGCTTAATAACCGTTAGATGTTAATTAACGATTGAGATTAAGTTGCTCATTAAACACTATAGTGTATTGGAGCATCCTTTACATAAGAAGGACTTTCATCTTCCTCGCTCCCTATATTAGGGTTGTACATCGGTCGGTTTCGGTCGGAAATCGGTCTCAAAACCTGAAACCGCAGAAGCCCACGGTTGAAGATACTAAAACCAATTCCGACCAATTTCAGTTTCGGTTTACTCGGTTTCGGATAAATCGATTTAGTCGGAGAAGCGGGCGACTTTAGTTGGTTTATCCTAAATTGGACCAATCTTTTTAAAAAAAATATATATATTTGGAATACAAAAACTTATTCCTTTTGTTTTGATGAGATTAAGGCGGCGGTGTGGATTTGTGAGAGTTTTAAAAGTCCTGGACAAGATGACATTCATATGGGGTTTATCAAAGATTTTTGGCTAGAATTAAAGGATGATATTTTGAGTTTCACCATGGACCATAATATTTTCCTTAGGTTGGGGGGAAGGAGGAGAAGCTTTGGGGTGGCGGCGTCGGTTGTTGGCTTGGGGAGGATCTAGTGGGGAAGTGTATATCTTTGAATTTTAATGTTACTTTGTAGGATACTACTACAAATGTTTGACAGTGGCGCCCTAATGTGGCTTATGGTTATACGGTCCATGGTGTGTATTAAATGCTTATGAGGCAGGAGATGCATAGTTGCAATGAAGTTGTTGATGCAATTTGGTATAAAAATGTGCATCTGAAGGTTTCAATTTGTGTGTGGCGTCTTCTCTGCAACAGGTGGCCTATAAATGATAATTTGGTGCATCGCGACATCATTCCGTCTGATTCTCTATTGTGCGTGTCCGAATGTGGTAACAATGAAACAAACATACCACCTTTTAATTCATTGTTCAACTTTCGGTGTGCTATGGCAACATGTCAAAACTTGGATTGATTTGCATTTCGTGGACCCCCAACATGTATTAGATCATTTTATTCCTATGGCAACATGTCAAAACTTGGATTGGTTTACATTCCGTGGATCTCCAACATATATTATATCATTTTATTCAGTTTGATTACTCTTCGAGAGGCTTCAAACCCCGTCGGTCGTTTTGTAGCTTATTTGACTTTGCAGTGTTATGTGCTTTGGAATGAAAAAATCACATACTGTTTTCTAATAAAGCTAAATCTATTATGCAGCTTCTGGAAAGAGTCAAAATTATTTCTTTAAATTGGCTGAAAGCTAAACATGTTTGTTTTCCTTTTAGTTACCATTTGTGGTGGCAACAACCTCTTATCTGTTTGGACATTGATTGACTTTATTTTTTTGTAAATTATTCAGGATACTATTGTTACTTGTTCCGCTCTTCTTTGCACATCTTGTGTGCTAGAGAATAGAACTTTTCTCATATGGTAATATATTTTGTTTGTTAAAAAATAAAATAAGAGATATAGATAACATAGTGAATAAAAAAAAGTGATATAGATAACATAGTGAATAAAAAAAAGTGATATAGATAATCTTGACAAAATCATATTTTTAATGTTAATTTATTTGAAAACAGTCGTAAAACATTTTCTCTCAAATAAATTGGGTTAAGCATTACGTATTTATATTGTCAATTGGATAAAAAAGATATCGACAATTTTTTTAAACGAATATATAGGCAATAATTAGATTGTAAATCTTACAAACAAAAAGTTGTCTACCTATTCAGCTCAACTAATAAACTTTTTAATTATTTTTGAAATAATTTAAAAAAATGAAATTAATATTATGTGATTATACCGAAAGAGATTTACATATAATCTTGTGAGCATTGAACATACAAGAATAATCCAATAAATAATTTGCTTGTGAGAGTAATTACTTTTTTTTTTTCTTTTCTAAATTAAGTTTACTAGGACTAGTGACGTCTCTGCTCTTTTTCTTTGCCTAAAAAAAGAGTGCGGTGACACAAATATATTAAAAGAAAAGGTGCAGGTAGATCAGGTATACCAAAGTTATTTTATCAACTTCCTCCGGAAAAGAAAAAAAAAACTAAAACCATCATCCTTGTCGGCCCTATTTTTTTCTCTTTAGATTTTCTCTTCAAGTTTCTTCATTGAGGGGTGATTTTGGGGTCAATTTTTGATATGAAATCACCTCTCTTCATCTTTTTCTAGTCCATTTCAATTCAAGTAAGTGATTTTCACATAGATCTAGGTTTTTTTCTTCGTGATTTCGTCATCCGAGTGTGGTGGTGTGTTGTTCGTCGTCTTGTGCGGTGCTGTTTGATTTCCTGTCTTGGTGCGATGTTTATTTGATTGATATTGAAAAATCGATTTCCAATAAAAGTTTTGGACGTCAACGTTGCAGATCCAGAGGCATGTGTATTCCGATTACTTTAATTTTATCATATATTTTTGTAGGCATTATACCGTTATATGCTATTAACTTGAATGTTGTAAGTTTGTTCGCAGATTCATCTTTTACGATTTGAATGAATATCGTTTTGTTTTTGTAAAAACAGGGGTAGAGCAGGTATACCATTTAGAATACATTTCACAAGGTTCTCGTGAAGTATTGTTTATTGCAATTGTGTTATTTTGTAAAATATTAAACAAAACTTCCTAGCTATAAATAATACTGTAGCTGGTTAAGAACAATACTTTCATGCTAATAATTGTGTTCTCCTCTAATGGCTTCAAAAGATCACACACATATGAATGGAAACCACAAAAAAACTAGTGAAGAGGATAAGGTAAGTCATGATTATAATGAAGTTAATATTGTCACTTGCTAGAGAAAATGGGTCTCTAACCCAATATTTGTATTTTTTTTCATGGATTTCTGTGTCCATCAACTCTTATCCAATCCATAAACTCTTTTCAAAATTATTTTAAGGCCAAAGAGAGTGATGTTTTCATTGCCTCCATGCCAAAAGCAGGCACCACATGGTTGAAAGCCCTTGCATTTGCTATTGTTAACCGGCAACATTTTTCCTCCTTTGAGAATAATAATAACCATTCATTACTTACATTCAATTCCCTTGAATTGGTTCCTTACGTTGAATTTAACCTAGAAAGACCACATAAGGTTTTATTCTTGAAATATGAAGACCTTAAAGAAGATGTTAATTTTCACACGAAAAGAATTGCAGAATTTGTGGGATTTCCTTTCACTCAAGAAGAGGAAAATAATGGAGTGATTGGAAATATAATCATAGCAGTAAATGTTAACAGAGAGTTTTTCTTTCGAAAGGGAGAAATAGGGGATCAATGATAGAAGAAAAATTAAGTGGATCAAGCCTATCATTTAAAGGGTGACCTTCACTCAGCTAGAGTTGGTGATTACTTTCATGGTGTTTTGTTGTATTTAATATGCGGTTGGTGTGTTGGTAGTACCTTGTCTTTTAAATTTGCAAAATAAAGACATGTTATATGTCTAATTAATTAGGAAAATGTTATATAGACACCCTTTATTCCGATACACCCTTGTACATCCCATACATTAGGAAGAGAGAAGAGGAGATAAAAAGAGAAAGTGTGCTTGTGCGGGGTCCATGTGGCTACGTGTCAGATTTTTGTGTGGTGTCAAAGGGTGTATTGCCACCTAAGGATGTCTATGTATCATAACTCAATTAATTATGTGGTAATCTGAATACCAAAGAACCCCTTCAAGAAACAGTTTGATGGGAAGTGCGATTGTGTGTGTAATTTTTCCTAAAGCAAATGCATGGATAGTCGTTTTTCATCGGCTAAATTACCTTTTTGGTCCTCTAACTATTTAATTGGTATCGGATTAGTCCTCTAACTAAAAATTGATTTATTTCGGTCCTCTAAGTTTCTGACCGTTACTACATTTAGTCCTTTCTGTTAGTTTTATTCAAATAAACGTTAGGGTTTTTGTTATGTGGGTCCTCTAACTTTATTTATTAGTATCATTTTGGTCATATTATTTGTTAAGGTATTATGATTAAATAATGATTGATATTATTGGTAACTGTTATGGTTCATATGTATGTGTGAAACAAGAGGTCAGATACTCACATAACACAAATCATAACGTTTATTTGAATAAAACTAACAGAAATGACTAAATGTAGTAACGGTGAGAAACTTAGAGGACCGAAATAAATCAATTTTTAGTTAGAGGACCAATCCGATACCAACTAAATAGTTAGAGGACCAAAAAGGTAATTAAGTCTTTTTCAATTTCAATTTACACGTAAAAATATAATGAAAATGATATTTTCATTTTCTTAATAGGGTTTAGGGTTTAGGGTTTAGAATAAAGAAATATAATAGCATTTAATAACAAATTAGTGCCAATAAATTTCCTTTTTTTCTTTTAACTTTTTCTCAAAAAAAAAAAAAGACATATACAACAAAAAAATCTATGATGACAACCCTCCAAAAATATATTGTTGTTATTGAAATGGTTTTGAAAAATAAAAATTTATGACGGCCCCTCAGAAAATGTCAATGCTATCAACTTTCAATAATTTGTTTTTTTTTAGGGAAACTTTCAAATAGTTGTTGTTATTGTATATTATTACAATGGCTATTGTTACATATTTAATTTGAAAGGACTATTATTGCATATTTGAAATGTTGTTATTACATATCATAATGGCTATTATTACATATTTAATTTGAAAGGACTATTATTGCATATTTTAAATGTTGTTATTACATATCATAATGGCTATTATTGCATATTTGAATGATTAATTAATCATTATTATCTAACACCCTTTCTCTCTTCTCACTGTATCGGCCGCTGCCTAAATTCTTATCTCTGTCGCCCCTTCTTTCCAAATTCCTTTGGTTCACAATGTAAACGGCGGTGGTGGCTGAAGGTGCGAAGATGGAACAACCATCCGCATCACCTCTAGTCACTGTTCTCTCGGCGCTGATTTCGCAGAAAGAATGTGTTCTTGGTGCGTTCTTGTTTTTTCCGGTGGGTACTCCGACGGCTGCGTTTTCCAATATCGTAGCTTGTGGTTGTGGTGGTTTTCAAGGTGGTTTTTGATGGTTTCTTCATCTCCTCTATACGTTTCCATGGTTTGTTTTAGTGGTTTTCAGATATGTTCCATTTATGGCTATTTTCGAGCTAGTTTTTGGTGGGTTAAGTTTTTTTTTTTTTTTTTTGTGGTGGATTGGTGGTGACTCGATGGTGGTTATGGGGTGGATCGGTGGTGGTTAAGTGGTGTGGTTGTTGCGTCGGTGAGAGGTCGTTATGGGGGTGGTGGTTAATGGTTCACTAGTCGGCCATAGGTGTGTGGTTGCGGTTATGTGGTGTGTGTTGGACGAGGTTGTGGTGGCTTGGTGGTGGTGAGGTGTTTGTGGTTTGGAGGGTATGGGTTGGTGGTTGTTGAGGAGTTCGTAGGTTATTTTTTTGGCTATGTTGGTTTGTGGTGCTTCGTGGTGGTTTCAATGGTGGTGCTGGTACTAGGTCTTTTGTGGTGGTGCTCGTGGTGGTTTTTGGTGGTGATGCTCGTGGTGGCTGGTGCTAGTTTTTGGTGAGGATTAATGATGGTTTTTGTGGTGGTTAATGGTAGTTTTGGTGGTGCTTGTGGTGGCTACGCTTTTTGTGTGTTTTCTTCTATGAGTTTGTTGTTGAGGGGATTTTCAAATACATGATGTTAGACGGTGTTGCTTGTTTAAGGTGCGGTTACATGAGTTTTTGGTAGGTTTGATGGTTATTGGAGAGGTTTTTCAACGGTATGACACAAGATTTGTTTCTGCTATTGCGTAGGCGTTTAGACTTTGATTTTTTTAGATGATTTCTTGGTTTGGTGTTTAGTCTCTATTGGTTTCGAGGACCCTCCGTGAAGGGTGTTTTTGGTTTGTTTGTAGAAGTTTGTATTTGATACATGGGTGTTTGTTTGTGTGTTCCGCATATATACGGCACACTTTTCCTGTGTATGTTGTTTTTTAATTCTCCTAGCCTAGCATTCCTTGTGCTTGCTAGAATTCTTTGCATGTTAAATAAATTTCATTTTAGCTTCTTCAAAAAAAAATCATTATTGTTGTATATTTTGTTGTGTGCTTTACACGGTTGACATCTATAACACATTGAATTATTCTAACTTAAGTGTCCCAATTGTCGATGTAATTAATGATCTTATTAAATATTTTATATTGATTTATGAATATAAACATTGAATTATGATTCATGTAGGCTATTATATAAAATATGATCTCTTTAGTAACTGAATTCTCAAGTGTCAAATATAGACTTAGGATCAAGAATCCTAGTCTAGAGCCACCTGACTCACATTTCAAAGATCTATTCTGGTGTTCTTTTTGCATAATATCAGATGAAAATGTACTAAAATCTTCTTCATTTATCCTTGTTATATATTTTTTTATAGGAACACCATTTCATAATTCGTCCAAGGCATCTAAATTCAAAGGACCAGCCCTTTATATATTACCGTTTGTCTTCATTGGAGGTTTATGTTTTATTATAAAATAGTATAAGGTTGCATCCATTAAAAAAGAAAACCACTTGTAGTTGAATGTGTAGGAATTTTAATTTATTAATTATTTATTTTAAAGTGTTACTATTAATTTTATTAATTATTATAACTAATTGTTTCTTTTGACCAAGTATACTACACGTTTTGCTTGCCCACTCAATAGTATACATTATCTTTTACCAAGTCACCTAATTACTTGGTATATGGTTATGCTTACGAGCAACGTTTTAATTCAATGCATTTGTATATATGAGTGGGCTGCAGTACGTGTATATATATAGATGGGGATGGGGCACACGAGAACGGCTTCTTTGAAATAAACACTTATAATCATACATAATGGGAATAAACATTTTTTTTTCCCTTGAGCATCCATAAGTGGTTTCTGAGACCTTGCTAATCCACGTGCGGTGCTAGCAAGAAGCGACTGTTTATTCTGGAGAAGTATTAGCTATGAGATCTATCGCATCGGATAACTTATCCGGGATGGCGAAATACTCTTAAACCCAATGCATTGCACGTCTCAGTCAATAATCGATAAGTGTTTTGTTCTCTTTTTAATTTCATGAAGAGTCATATTTAATTGTGTTTATATTTGTGTTTGATTTTATTATTTATAATGATTCTGTCTAATTTTTCCCACAATGTCATGCAAATCCATTTGTCTTCATGCAAAGAGTATCTTACTATATCGTTATTGATTAGATTGTTAATCTTACTAACAGAAAGTTGACTTCAATAGTATGCAACGAAATTAATCATGTAATCATAAATAATTATATATCTCTCCCAGCTGGTATAACATTTTTTTTAATACCATTAGATCACAAGGTTCCATTTCATAAAGTATTAAATAAAATCCTAATCTAGTTAAAATTATTGAATGAATACTGGTATCGTGCTATAAATAATAGCTGGTTATTAACACAATTTTCAAGATAACGAAAATTGCAACTAGTGTTGTGTTCTCCTTCAATGGCTTCAACAGATCTCAAACATATGAAAGAAGACCAATCAAGGGATGGACAAGAAAAAATTAGCGAAGAAAACAAGGTAATCCATGATTATAATAACCTAATCTTGTCTCTTCCTAGAGAAGATGATGGGTCTGTAAGTCAATATTTGTATTTTTATCATGAATTTTGGTGTCCATCTACATTTATCCAATCTACGATCTCTTTTCAAAATAATTTTCATGCTAAAGACAGTGATATTATTGCTGCATCCATGCCAAAATCTGGCAGCACTTGGCTTAAAGGTCTTGCATATGCTATTGTTAATCGCCAATATTTTACTTCCTTAGAGAATAAGCATCCATTACTATTATCTAATCCACATGAACTAGTGCCTCAGTTTGAAGCAAGCCTTTATGGTGGCAAAGATCCTGTTTTGACTCAAGTTGATGTACCAAATATGACTGAACCAAGGCTTTTTGGAACTCACATGCCATTTCCTTCGTTGCCCAAGTCAGTTAAAGAGTCCAATTGTAAAATAATTTATATATGTAGAAACCCATTTGATATATTTGTATCATATTGGACTTTCTTCAACAAAATCAGATTAAAGAAATCTTTAACTGAATTAACTTTAGAGGAAGCTTTTGAAAGGTATTGTAAGGGAATATGTATATTTGGTCCGTTTTGGGAGAATATGTTGGGTTACTTCAAGGAAAGCATAGAAAGACCATATAGGGTTTTATTCTTGAAATATGAAGACCTTAAAGAAGATGTTAATTTTAACATCAAAAGAATTGCAGAATTTGTTGGAATTCCTTTCACTCAAGAAGAGGAAAATAATGGAGTGATTGAAAATATAATCAAGTTATGCAGCTTTGAGAGTATGAAAGAATCAAATGGAAATAATTCTGGAACTGTAACAGTAAATGTTGACAGAGAGTTTTTCTTTCGAAAGGGAGAAATAGGGGATTGGGTAAATTACTTTTCTCCTTCAATGATAGAAAGATTATCCAAAATCATGCAAGAAAAATTCAGTGGATCAAGCCTATCATTTAAGGGGTGCCCTTAACTCTGCTAAGTTTGTGATTACATACTTTGATGGTGTTTTAATGTATAATAATACGTGGTTGGTGTTTCTGTTTTTTTCTTTTTTATAATTTGCAAAATAAAGACATGTTACATGTCTCATCAATTATGTTGTAACCTGTTCTCGTAAGCATAGTTTAAAGTGTAGGAATATGCCTAATATATACAAGGTCCGACATTTAAACCTCAACTACCATCAAAAAATTATGAAGGATCAGTGTGTATGTTTTTTCCTATTGAATTTATTTACTTCTTTGCAAAATTATGCGATATATTGGGTATAGTATTTACCTCATTTAATTTTTTTAATTGCTTTATATTAAATTTATTATAATTTCAAATTTGTTTACCTTTGTGTAATTTTCTATATTGATTTTTTTTTTAAAAAAAAAATTTAGAGTTAAGGTCCATTAACATTAGACCATTTACAATGGTCACAAATATTCAACAATCATCAACACCCACTTTTTCAATTCCCAACACTCCGCATCATTTTCTCTCTCTTAATTCAACACCCATTCAATTTTTACCACTCCAATGGTTTTTTCATTCAACACCCTACCCCACCACCTTTTATTTCTTATTCTTATTTAATTTTATATTTTTGTTTTTATAAATACATAAAATTACAATTATTGATTATAATTAAATTAAAATGAAGAAACACTTAACAATTTTTTTTTTTTGTAAAAACAAAATTTATTTAAATAATTTATTTTTATTTTCTTAACATGAATAAAATGCAATACAACAAACTAAGTACGGGTCACACAAATAGCTTAAAATGCAAGACAACAAACAAGCACACAACACACAAGTAATTTACTTAGTACGATACAAATCATCTTCAATCGCGAAACATTCCAAACTTTGTCCATATGTGCTTCACTAGATCTGCTTGCAATTCGTGATGAACATTTGGATCACGCAACTCGGATCTAGCACGCACATGATTTGCAAAAGTGGGTAACACCTCGGTCGAGTATGGTTGCGGTGTACTAGATACACTTCCCTCAGATTGCTCAAAATCGGTCCAACGTTGAGCATATGTATCTCGTTCATCCTCAACAATCATATTATGTAATATGATGCATGACCTCATGATGATACCCAAATCGGCTATGTCCCACAAGCGAGCTGGTTCACGGATGATTTTAAATCGAGCTTGAAGTAATCCAAAAGCACGTTCGATGTCCTTCCGACATGCCTCCTGATGTTTTGCAAATAACTTATCGGGTTCACTTTGAGGAAGTCTAATTGATTTGTTGAAAATTGGATAAGAAGGGTAGATACCATCAGCTAGATAGTATGCCATATTATAGGGACGTTGATTCACAAAGAAATTCACCCGTGGAGTCTTTCCCTGTTCCACATCATCAAACACCGGTGACCGGTCTAGAACATTGATATCGTTCAACGTTCCTGGACATCCAAAAAAGGCATGTCAGATCCATAGATCATGAGATGCAACTGCTTCAAGAATAACTGTGGTGGTTCCCTTATCCCCCTTGGTGAATTGACCTTCCCATGCTTTAGGACAATTTTTCCACTCCCAGTGCATGCAATCAATACTCCCGATCATCCCTGGGAACCCCTGCATTTCACTAACATGTAGTATTCTTTGAAGGTCATCTTGGTTTGGTGCTCTCAGGTACACTTCCTCATACAATCGTATGATTCCTTTACAGAATCTACGTAAGCACTCCAATGTTGTAGTACCTCCTATTTTGATGTATTCATCGACCGCATCTGCTGCCACACCATATGCTAACATTCGCATTGTTGTGGTACATTTTGCTAACGGTGATATACCTTCTTTGTTGGCGGCATCAACTCGCTGGGTGAAGTAGTTATCAGTAATTGAAAGGTCTCCAACGATTCGAAGGAAAACATGCTTTTGCATCCGGTACCGACGACGAAACATTGCATCGTCATATGTAGGCTCATTGGCAAAGTAGTCGTCAATGAGTCTTTGGTTTGCCGCTGCATGATCTCTATTTAAATATTTTCTACTACAAGATCCACTACCTTCCTCTAATTTTTTTCGACGCTGAATAAATCGGTTGACGATATAAGTGTCTTCAATATCACGTTTTTGTTTGTAGGCTTCGATATCAAAAGGATCCATTGATAGTCTTTGGTGATATTGGAAGTAGATAGGAATGAGGTTTGTGATATTGGAAATAGATAGGAATGAGATTTGTGATATTGGAAATAGATATGAGTCCCTATATATAAGTACATTGTGTGGTGGACACTATCGGATTCGAAATAAGTTATTGTTAAAGCAAACAGTGGGGACTAGACAACACTGATAATTATTAAAGCAAACAGTCGGGATAATTATTAAAGTCACGAATAATATCATTTATTAAACAGTAGGCACACATTCCAACAAATGGAGGAACACTTTCAAATAGTGTTTGAAATAAAAATCACGGATAATTGGTAAAGCAAACACTAGGGACTAGACAACACTGACAAATATTAAAGCAAACAGTCGGGACTAGACAACACTGATAATTTTGACTGAATACAAACAAATATTTGATTAAAATTAATTTTCAAACAGCTCACGCTCCAACTTCCCCAACAGCTCCTTCTTCCGGTCATCGAGATGCTCTTCGGAACTTAACTTTAGATACATTTTCATTTTCTTAGCTTGAGTCTTTTTCTTGCAGCAACTTGTTTTTCTGTTGTTTCACCAAGGTTAACTCTTTCAATTGTTCAATCTCTTGCTCCTTTAATTCTTTGAATTGAACCCACTCATTTTCCACCTTCTCCAATGTCTCGTCCTTGCTTTTCTTTTTACTTTTTTTTTAGCTGCCTCCCTACCCATTGGACGAGCACTAGATCCTACAGAGTCCTCGTAAGATCTCTTAGATACACTACTTCCTGAGTCCACATTTCCTCCCATTTGACTACTATACTGTGGTTGATCTCGGAGAGCGCGCCATTCTTCCTTTAAAGTAAATTGAACATTCTTCCCACATGCATATAATTTCTGGGCTTTTGTCAAAACATCATCTTCCGACCAACCGCTTCCTTGCATACGCTTAGCGCTATCATAAGCACCAACCCATTTATTTATTAATTTGTTCATATAATTAAAACGGTTTCGGCATGCAACTACATCGCGCGGAGAATCGAATGAGCAATGCTCGTTACAATACTCAACAATTTTACCCCAATATGCTTCACTTGTCTGGTTTCTCCCGACAACACTGCATGTTCCATATTTTATCCACCCACTAATTAACACCAAATTTTGTTCAGTGTTCCATGATGGTTGTTGGTTTCTCTTGCTCTTAGGAGTTGTATCCTCTGGAGTTGGAGCGACTTCATTATCTCGTGTCATTCCACCACGATTTATTTGTGATGAAAATTCAGGATATTCACCAACACTCTGAAAATTTTCATTCACCATTGGCATATAACCATTAAATGGGGGTGTTTGAGATGGATATCCCATCATAGATCTAAAATATGGATTAAAGTTGTTTGGAACAGAGGATGGGTGATTGAAATTTGATGCAAAACCAAAATTAGACATGTTTTGAGGATTTTGGTTGGGGAATTGATTTGGGTTTTGAGGATGTTGGTTGGAAAATTGATTTGGGTGTTGATAATTGTTGGGATTTTGGTAGTTAAAAGGGTAATCAGAAGAATTTTGGGTGTTGAATTGATTGTTAGTGGGATCCATTTCACTAAATAAAGACTAAAACTTTAAAAGAAAAGCTAATACAAAGCTAATAATAAGATTAAGAGAGTGAAAAACTTGATTTTTTTTCTGTGTCCAAATCAAATGATTCAAGTCTCTATTTATAGAGAGAGAAAAATTTACGAATTTTGGTAAAAAAAAAATTAAAAAAAATTATTTGCAATGAAATAATTGAGTCCAAATTATTAAGAAGATAAAAATCCAAGCAGCCAATCAAAACATGCCAAGTGTCACAACATTATCCATTTCTCTCTTCTCTCTCCGCGTCCGAATTCGCCCACGCGCCCTGTCGGCGCGTGTAATGCACGCGCCTGTTTTGACAAATCCGAGCGCGCCACGCGTCTCTGTGGGCCAGACTTTCAACATGTTGAATTTGTTCAACACATCTCTCCTCCAACTCAGATTTTTCCCAATTCAACAACCCCCTACAATGGTTCAACATGTTGAATTGCAAATTCAACATTCCATTGCACATAGTCTTAGGTGTCAAACTATGTTTTGACATCAAATCATATCCATTCATTTAAGTGGATCTAAAATTTCACATTTATTCACTTACAAACCTCACACGATCATTAATTAGTTCCTTGAGTGTGTGTCAGTAAAATGAGTCGTTAATTTACACCGGCCCATCTATTAGCAAGTGTGTGCATTTATATTTGGGCAAAAAAATCTTTCATTTTTATTATTTAAAACTAGTAACTTAAGGGTTAGCCGTGTAACTTTCATTTACAATGTTTGTTAATTTCCACTCACTTTATTATAAACATTAAACAACGCAAAACAACACAACAAATGTTGGCTCATAACACAAAAACATGCATACAATTATAAATATCAATCAAGATTTACATCTAACCTGCAAATTAAATTTACACCCAATTTGATCAAAATTTACAAAATTATTCTCGATTTCATAGTTTCAAATAGTAAAATATGGTTTTTCGGTCCAAATAAAAATGCATACATTTGCTGATTTACACCTTAATGCTTTTAGGTGGATATATAAATTATTAGTCCCCATATACACTGTTAATTTATACACATATGATATGTCCAGTGAGGATGGATGAGAGGCAACAGTGACGGAAAGTGTCCAGTACGGTGACGATGAGTCTTTGTGGTGGAACGAAAGGTGCATGCAGGCACGTTAGCACTACAACGCACAAGTTAGTAATGAAATTGAGAAAAAATGTGTAGAAAGTGTGGTGAAAAATAAATCATACCTTGAGGGTGAAACAACGTCACACTTATATAAGTGCGCATTGAGGATAACCGTCTTCAGGTTTTGCTAGCAATTTACATCCATTTGATTTTGACCTAAAGACATACTTGTCACTGTTCAAACAAAGTTTAAATATAAAGATAATTTCGTAAGTTTCATTTAATATATATATAATTGGGTTAATAATGCTTTTCACCCCTGTAATATAGGCCATTTTTTGTTTTCGCCCCTGTAAAATTTTCATTTTGATTTGCATCCTTGTAAAACTTTTTTTTTTTCCAGAAAACACCCCTCCCCCATCCAACTCATCAAATTCGCTAACGTGGCGCTGATTTGACATTTTTTTTTCATTTTTTATTATTTTTAATTGGCCACGTGTAAAAAGAATGACAAATCAATTTACGTTATTCTTAGCATGTTTTTTAGTCATTTTTAGTAGGTTTTACATCCAAAATATAAGAGTATTAGAGCAATTGCTTATGATTTCGGGACATTGTTAATGTTTTCTATATTTGAGTCTTTAATTCTATTATTCCCAAAACATAGCAATTTTAGGATATTTTGTTGTAATTCATGAAGAAATCATGTATATCAGCAAAGCAAGACATCTAAAGATTTGTGAAAACCTTGGGAAAATGAAGAATGAAGATTCAAGAGGTCTCAGAAGACGTTACAAATGGAGAAATTTTGTTCCCAAGTTCCAGGCATCTTATATGGAAGCAAACATCCAAAAAGACGAAGAAATAGGCATTCTTGGGACCAAAGAGCACTCACATACGCTTGGCGCATGCTTCTAGGCACCTGGCGCTTGAAACTCTACTCACATGCTCCTGGCGCAAAGTTTTAGGCGCCAGACGCATGTTCCTTGCAGGCCAAGGCAGTGTTTTGTGTGTTTTTGGTGCAAAAAGCCCAGTATTTTAGTCCAAATTCAGGTGGAAACTCTCTCTATAAATACCGCTCTCCTCATTCATCATAACGAAATGGTTCAAGAGGAAGGCAAGCACTACGAGCTTCGAAGGAGGAGTTTATCTCCTCACTCCAAGTTTCTGTAGGGTATGTTTTATTTCTCTTGTAATTTGTCTTTAGTTACCATGAGTAACTAGATCTTTTTAGGCTACAGTTCTAAGATGAACCTTGTCGTGTCATTTTTCGGAGATCAAAGCTATTTGATTAGCTCTTGACTCACTAATTATTTCACAACTGAACTTTTAATTTTTAAGAAAAAAGGGGAAAAAAGTTCAAACCACCCCATATTGAAAAGATTTAGGGTTCAGGGGTTAGTTCCAAAAGGGAAGGTATTAGCACCCTTTATGTCCGTAGTACTCTACGGGAACCTCTTGATTTTATTTAATTAATGTGCTATAACTTGTTTATTATTTTTTAAAAGAAGGAATTAAAGTGGAAAAATAAAAATAAAAACTTAATTATCTACATTTTTTATGATTTGGAGGGACAAAGTCCTTGCCTACGTACCCGTGAGGGATCAAAACCTCGTAGTTCGGGGTAGAAATTGACGTGTTTGATTGGTTGAGTGTTTTTTATTAGTTTTGAAAAAGGGTATAAAAATGAAAAGCCAAGTGGCAATTGAATATTTGTTTGTGTTTTTTTAATATTGAAAAAAGAGAATTGAAATAAAGTTAAATTGATTGAAGTTTGATTAAGAAAAGAAAATAAAAATGTGATCACTTGATTTGGATCAAGGTTTATTATAAAAAAATATTTTTGTGATTTTTGTTATTTGCATGTTTTTATTGTTTTTTGAATAACTTGACTAAAATTAAACTAACGGAGCAATAAAAATAAAAGCGCGTGGATTTTTGTAGTGACGTTGGATCACCACAAAATCCCTAATTTAATTTTTTGGATATATGTAAAGCAGTAAAAAAAATAAAAGGACACACGCACACACGCTTTTTCTCATTTATGATTTGTACAATTGACTTAATTACATTATAAAATCTATGCAATAAGATAAATGACAAAATTTAAATATGCATGTGATAATAGTAAATAATAAACGTGATGCAAAATAAAATAAAAATGCATGATAAAATGAAAATGCATAAAGGAAATAAAAGACTGGAGATTCAAAATGGGTCGTTGATTTGATCAACGCCCCTGATCAGATCAGGAAGCAAATGCTGCAGACTGTTGGACTGAAAACAAAAGGTTCAAGGGATGAGGGTGCATGGGAAAACATGCACCCTGGAGCACTGGATCAAAGGGTTATACATATAACCCCAACGCCTCTCTCTCTTTCTTTCATTTTCCCTTCATCCTTTTCCTTTCTTCTTTTCTTTTTCTTACGGTTCCCTTTCTTCTTCTTTTTTTTTATTTTTTTTTATTTTTCTATATTAAAACAAAACAAACAAAAAAAAAAACAAGATATAAAGTCCTAGATCTAACTACCTTTCGTAATGGATTTGTTTGGTATGGTATTCTGGACGTGTTGGATTTTTCACTGTTGCGGTTTCGAAAAATGGGTTGTATGGCTGGATTTGGTTTATGGTGAATCGGTTACGATGTTTGGTGATTGCTGGTGTTGGGTTTTGGAAATATGGTGGTGATGCGTTTTGAAAAGCTGATGTTGTTGTTTCCTGGATTCTTCTCATGCGGGGGTGGAATCGAAAATTGGTTGTTGATAATTTTGATTGCAGGTTATGGTTGATTGAAGTTGGATTTTTTTGATTGAAATTATGTGATGATAATTCGATGATGGTGTATGACGAGGGTTTGAGAAGTTTTGATGATTTGTGATTACTGGTTTTCTTTTACCTTTTCATGTTGTGGAAATTATCCCCCTTTTAAAGAATCAGAGGTTGATGAAATAGAAAACAGATTAATGAGTTTTGAATTGGAATTAAGTGAATTGAATGGCTTGAATGGAGCATGATGGTGTGGTACGCGTTTGGTGTTGAGAAAAGAAAGAAGAAAAAAATTATGACTTTGAGCTTGAAGCATGTAATTGAGGCGCATGAAAAATATTTTTGGACCCTTGCTGAAAATTTTCGGACTCATTGATATTATTGGACAAGAACAGAAAATAACAATTATTAAATATAAAAATAGTAACTAACTTTAAAATTAAAATTAATTAAAGATGGAAGTTAGATAATGAAATAAAAAAGAAAATAAAGAGAGAAAAGAGGGCCCGACTCGGAATAAAAAATGAGGTATTTTAAAATACCTCCCTGCCGAATTTTTCATTGAAAAAATCAGAGATCGATCAGAGTTAAGTGACACGTGTCAGTGGGGCCTTAGGTCAAAAATTGGGGTATGACAAACCTCTATTCTGGTTGTTGGATATTTATTTAAAGTCTTTATTTAGTTATTTATCTTTATGTTATTTAGCTTTACTGTCGTGCGTAAGATTTGTCTCCTTTGAAACATAACCCTGACTTAGACACTTAGCGAGGTGATATTACCTAATATTGATGTATGTTTGTCTAATCATAAAGTAATTAATTTATAACTAGGGAAACAAGCTGAAAGAGCGTGAATGTAACACCCTAAACCCCGAATGCAATAAATCATGTAAATAAATCAATTATTCAAAAGAGTTTGGATGCTACATCATTATTTTCTCAAAACATTCATAGTTCGGTTTTCATAAAACTCGCAGCGGAAAACAATATCAAAAATATCTCAGCAACATATAACAAATCTCAACAACCATGTATCAGGTCTCATAATACATCATTAACAATATCTCAAATTTCAGACATAAATAGACAGCAAGTCTCATCAATAAAATAAATACATAGCCATAAATGTAAAAGTCCCGACACTCCTAATCAAAGCCCTATCTAGACTTCAAGCAAAAGATAAAGAGGTAGCTCCAAGCTAATCCTCAAGCACTCACAAGCAATAGGAACTCAATCATGCACGTCGTCTACACCATTCATACAAATGGGTAGGCGGTCAACCAAACAACCACTGAAGGTTAGATAATATTCCACATAATAAAATATAATCAAGTAAATGACAGTCAAGGATTTCAAGTATAACACGTATACATACTTATCATTCCTAGAATACTAACTACATGTGAATATTATCATACTTCTTCATAGCACACCAAGCCTATTCATTTTCAAGGTCAAGTAAAAAATCTAATAAATCAAGTCATCAAACAATGAATCATCACATCAACATTATTTTCTCAAGTATACTAGCATAATCAAACAACATATACAAGTCCACAATTCCACATAGTCACAACATTCACCAAAAATTAACCAATGCACGTAATCACCAAGTCACATAGTCAAGTATGTCACATTTCACAAATCTCATGTGCATGCAATGTTCTAGACACTTCTACATGCATGTGGTACCAATTTTTGGATTCGGAGATAATTATTACCGAGTAATCCACTAACGTAATCCCCACCAATTAAGTTCTTCACCAAGTAACGTAAACCCTTACGAATTTCGTTCTTCGCCATCTAACGCTAATCCTTGCAGAATGCGTTCTTCACCAAAGACTCAACATGACTATGAATGCATGGACTTTCAAATAAAGACTTCGACAATGCACAAATCACAACTCTATATTATACAATTTACACCATCATATAATATCTTCACCAAAACTCATCATTGCATTATCAAGCATTTACATCTGTACAATCAACAAGTCATAATCAACAAAAGAGTCATCATCATAATCATCATCAACAAGGAAACAACATCATTTCACAAAGCACAATTCACATAATAGACGAACAATTACACGCATCATGATAACCAACATATTATACACTCACTCATCATTGATTCATTCTTATTTCATAATATTATCATGAATATAAAGTCATTTACAAGTTATCACATCATAATATATCATTTTACCAAAGTTCGTGATCGTCTATTTCCATCAAAGTTTGTCTCATTTTACAAAATCGTTTATTTTCAAATATCTCACAAAGATAAGGCATCATACTCATACATAACAACAAATCATTCCTATTTATCTCCTAACATCACATTAGTTCACGTATAGCATCATCAGTTCGCAAAGTCCGTTCATTTCTAAAAATTCACAAAGTTCGTCTCCTTTTCTTCATTTTTCAAAGTCAATTCATTTCCAACGTAAAATTATGTTAAACAACTCCTATAAGTTCAATTACACTTCAATTAATTTGGTTTAGGTGTTTGGGACCAATTGGTATGCTTAAAAGCTCTTTAAAAAGTGAACAAAAATGGACTTTTCGTGCATAGTAGGGTTGGCACGGTCGTGCCACCCTCACCAGAAGACCAGGAACGACCAGTGCCAAGGGGGCCCACGGTCGTGCCAGTTGTGCAAGTAGCGAAAACGTGTTTTCGCATTTTCGCGCGTAAAATCCTGTTTTAAAATCTGTTTTCAACCCCAATCGCACCAAACATGTCCCAAACACTTAGACCATATACCTACCCCAAAGCATCGTTTTCCAACCCAAAACAACTTGATTCAACTCACCACAAAAATGACTTATTTCTCAAAAGTGCTTAGAACGACTTTTTGCTCAAAACGGAAATTCTAATTAATGCATCTCATCATAACAACTCCATGTATCCATTCAAAATCATCAAAATCATATTTCTCCTCTTTTAACCCATTTCCACAAAAATCCCCACAACACAACAACTCAACCAAACATTTTATCACAACTAAAATCATGAATTCTCAACACAACATATACCCAATAGCAGTAATAGCGCTTAAATGATGAATTGGTCATAAATCAACAACAATATCATCACCATTTTCACCAATTTAAGCTAAATTCTCAAAGTAAACAACTTAACATATATCAACAATGAAATTTATGCATCAACAACAAGTTTTCAACAACTTTCACATACCCAAACTCACCACTTAATTCCAAGCACAAAAATTACACATATAATCATCAATTTTTCACAATTCAATCAAAACAAATATGACCCATAAGTCAAAAATATGATTATAGATTATTAGGTAGAACAAACTTATCCCCCTTAGCTGGTTTCTCTTAAGCTTAAGCTAATTCACCAAAATCTTCACTCCCCTCTTGAACCTTAGCTTTCCTCTTCTCTTTTCTTCACTTGGGTTTTCTTTCTTTTTCTTCTATCTTCACTTCTCATTCAATTCTCTCTATTTTCTCTAGCCACCCTTTTTGTGAAATGGTGTGAAATGAGAGTCTAACCTTAATTCTTCTCATAAGCTATCCTTATATACTACAACTAATGGGCTAGGTTACCTCAATTCATAATGGGCCTAGTGACTCTTACCACTCAATTAAAAGTTACCACTCACTTGACTCATTAAATCATCTCAATAATTAACATCTCAAAATAATTACCTCAATTTACTACAACTTAGTAAAAATAACTATTCACACTAAAAACACTAAAATACTCTTCCTTCTAAAATTACTAGTTTACCCTCGCTCCTCAAATGACCAAAATACCCTTAGTTCTAAAATGACTAAAATACCCTTGTCGCCTAAAAATCCACTAATCCCAAGTCATACACACAATCAAGCAAATAAACACGTATAATAAATAAATAAAAATCTTAACGAAAAACGGGTTGTTACAGTGAACCCTAAAAGTAAGTACTTAGTGAGGTGACATACCTAATATTGATGTATATCTGCAAAAATCAAGAAGTAACTAGTTAGTAATGAGAAAACAGGCGACTTCACGACTTAGATCAGCCTAGCATCTCCACTCTTCTTTCACCATGGTAAGGTAGACGCTGATAAGGCTGCCTGTTTGTAGAACTACCGAGAGGGAGAGTGTGCTATGTGCTTCTATGATTCATAGATGGGCAGACCTTTAAGAACATTAGGATAACACTGATCGGATTTTAGGAAAGCCAACATAAGTTTTATGTTTCAAATACATCTGAGGGAGTAAGACTTCACACGTCAGTCCGCATGATTAGCATGTGCAACTCGATAGCTGGAGGGAAACGTGTCCATCTCTCTGAGAGAGTAAGGCCGCACACGTACGGATAATCGTGTGATAAGCAGGTGCAACTTGGCAGCTAATAAGTAGTAAAACCACATGAACTCATCACTTAGATAGATAAACGATTAATTTCAACTACTCTATTAAATGCTAAACTACTACTTCCTCGGTCCTTATTATAAGAGAAAAACATAAAAATAAAAATAAATATCAAAACCAATGAAGTTATTAGTTGTTATTTTTTTTTTTTATTGTTTTGGCAAATATGCCCTGATAAAAAGTTTTGATGGATTAAAAGGAAAAATTTAACGTAAGAGTAAAAGGTCCTTTAAGCAATAAATTCACCTTAAAAGTTATGACTTTTTCTTGTAAATAGGATCAAAAAATTCTCCAAAAATTCTCTTATATTAAGGACTAGAGGGAGTAATTATAAATACTATATGTAATTCATATATTTTTTGGAACCGAAAAATTTATTAATAACAAAGTCTCTGCACAAGACGAAGATGGGTCCGTAAGACATAAACTACAAAGTAAAGGGTGTCGTATATAGGTTGAACACAAAAAAAAAAAAAAAAAAAAAAAAAAAAAATGCATACACCATACATCTTAAACACCAATAAAAAAAAACCTCAAAAACCAAATCAAAGACACAAAAACCAAGTGATACCTCAAATAACCAACATAAACCAAAAGTTGAGCCAAAACCTTACACTCTATCTTAAATAACCACATTAACAAAATTCAAACAGTTATCGTCCGCTACTCACACCAAAGTCACTCCATTACACTCGTTGCCACCCGTAGTAACAAAAACTCACATTCTCATCACCACAAATAACACCTCACCTCATAAAGATTGAAAAAACTATATGGGTGCCTAAGGCTAAGGCTTTGTTGGCCTTGAACTATACACATGATGTTATTCTATGTTATTTTATTTGATCGTAGTCGTCGTTAAACATCATGTTCATACATTGAGATTGAGAATACACATGCCGAAAAATATTATATCGTCATTGATTAGATTATAAATCTTACTAACAGAAAATGGACTCCATGATTATATATCTATCCCAGCTGGTATAACATTTTTTAATACCACTAGATCACAAGGTTCCATTTCTTAAATAAAATCCTAAACTAATTAAAATTATTGAATGAGTACTGGCATCGTGCTATAAATAATAGCTGGTTATTAACACAATTTTCAAGCTAACGAAAATTGCAACTAGTGTTGTGTTCTCCTTCAATGGCTTCAACAGATCTCACAAATATGAAAGAAGACCAATCAAGGGATGGACAAGAAACAATTAGCGAAGAAAACAAGGTAATCCATGATTATAATAACCTAATCTTGTCTCTTCCTAGAGAAAATGGATGTGATACTCAATATTTTTATTTTTATCATGGATTTTGGTGTCCATCAACTCTTATCCAATCTGTGAACTCTTTTCAAAATAATTTTCATGCCAAAGATAGTGATATTGTAGTTGCATCCATGCCAAAATCTGGCACTACTTGGCTTAAAGGTCTTGCATATGCTATTGTTAATCGCCAACATTTTACCTCCTTAGAGAATAACCATCCATTACTATCATTTAATCCACATGAACTTGTGCCTCATTTTGAAGTAAGTGGTAATAATACAGATGGTCAAATGCCTCAAATTGATGTACCAAATATGGTTGAACCAAGGCTTTATGGAACTCACATGCCATTTCCTTCGTTGCCCAAGTCAATTCAAGAGTCCAATTGTAAAATAATTTATATATGTAGAAACCCATTTGATACATTTGTATCATATTGGACTTTCATCAACAAACTCAGATTAAAGAAATCTTTAACTGAATTAACTTTGGAGGAATCTTTTGAAAGGTACTGTAAGGGAATATGTTTTTTTGGTCCGTTCTGGGACAATATGTTGGGTTACTTGAAGGAGAGCATAGAAAGACCAGATAGGGTTTTATTCTTGAAATATGAAGACCTTAAAGAAGATGTTAATTTTCACACGAAAAGAATTGCAGAATTTGTGGGATTTCCTTTCACTGAAGAAGAGGAAAATAATGGAGTGATTGAAAATATAATCAAGTTATGCAGCTTTGAGAGTATGAAGGAATCAAGTGAAAATAAATCTGGAACTGCAGCACTAAAGATTGAGAGAGAGTTTTTCTTTCGAAAGGGAGAAATAGGGGATTGGGTGAATTATCTCTCCCCTTCGATGATAAAAAAATTATCCAAAGTCATGGAAGAAAAATTAAGTGGATCAAGCCTATCATTTAAGGGGTGCCCTTAACTCTGCTAAGTTAGTGATTACATACTTTGATGGTGTTTTAAGGTATAATAATACGTGGTTGATGTTTGTGCATTCTTTTTTTTTTTTTTTTTAATTTGCAAAATAAAGACATGTTACCTGTCTCATCAATTATGTGGTAATCTTCATTGTTACCAATGAACCACATCGAGAAACACATCGATGGGAAGCATCAGTGTGTGTGTATGATTTTTCCTATTGAACTTAGGCAAGCCTTCAAGGCACAAGTTAAGGAACTCGTTATAGAAATAAACGTATCAAAAGTCGTGCAGTCAATTTCTCAAAAGTTAAATTATGATGTTTTCCAATGCAAAGTTGCTTATTTTAGGTTCCTTAACATGTGCCTTTACGGCACAAGTTAACATGACCCTTGAACTTATTTACTTATTTGTAACTAAAGGTTTTGTGAGTGTTAACTTAAAATCAGATTTTGCAGGAATCGTGGCAAGATGGCTGGGCAACATGGCACGATTGGAGGTTTCAGTTTTGAAGCAAGCCACTGGAAAAATCATGCCACGATGGGATCGCAACGTGGCACGATGGTGCGCTGGCAGCGAATAACAAAAACGTATTTTTGGGTGCAGATTTGTTCCAAATTTTAAGCGATACTTTTACTATAAATATAAACCTTGTATCAACCTAAACTTTGAGATAGAAGGGGCTGAAACAAGGGTTTAGAAAGGCAACAACAAAACCAGGGTTTGTATAGAGTTTGTCTCTTTGGAACAAACACTAGGGTTTGAGGGTTAATTCACCTTGGGAAATACTATTAGGATTGAGTCTTTTGGTTACGGAAAGAGGTTGAGACTTTGGGTAGAATTAGGCGGGAGACTTATTCTTGTAACCCATTGATATCTCTTTTGTAACGTTACTCATCATATAATGGAACGGAGGGCTGCTCTCTCCCCCAGACTAGGTCAATTTGGACTGAACTGGGCCAACAAATTCTTTTGTGTTCACCCTTCTTTTCTCTCGCTGTTGTTTTCTACTTTTGGCTTGTGTTTGTAATTGTTCCATACACTTTGTTTTGGTTGCTTGACTATCCCTTGTTCCACACATCAAGTTTGTTGTTGGTGTGATTTTTCATCGAATTCGCAACAATTGGCGCCCACCGTGGGGCAAGGGTAGGCATGGCAACAAAACCCGTGCCCATGGGTACCCGCCCAAACCAACCCCGATTTGACGGGTTTTCCCCGATTTGACTGGGTCTGGGTATGGGTTCGGGTTTTCCCCGATTTCAAAATACGGGTACGGGACAGGTAACGGGATATATGTATCCACCCCGAACCCATACCCGAACCCTACCCGAATGTAGAAAGGTCATATTTTTATTTTTGTTTAGGGGGTTGATAATGATATGCCATGTTATTTGGTTTGATAATTGTCATGATATAAGAATTTTCATTGATAGGTAAAGGATCAACCGAATTATTCAATAAGGAAATGTTAAAATGAACGCAAATTGTTGGATAATGCATTACAACATTATCATTGAAGCTTAAAAAAACTCTTTTTTTACTAAACAAATTGATACACTACGGGGATGGGGATGGGGCGGGAATACCCGAACCCATTGGGGACGGGAATGAGATTCAATTTCTCATCCCCGTTGGGTATGGGTAGGGTAACAGGTAAGTATATGGGAGTAGGGGATGGGGATTGGGAAGGCAAAACCCGTCCCCACCCCGCACCAATGCCATACCTAGGCAAGTGTCAAAGGATAATCCAGTACCATGGGTTCAAAGTGGGATATTGAGAAGTTTACCGGAGATAACGATTTTGGGTTATGGAAGGTAAAGATGGAAGCGGTGTTAATACAGCAAAAGTGTGAGAAAGTTTTTAAGGATGAAGGTTCGCTACCGGTCACCATGTCACGAGCGGAGAAGACCGAGATGGTGGACAAGGCCAGGAGTGCCATTGTCTTGTTCCTCGGGGATAAAGTTTTGAAAGAAGTAGCAAATGAACCAACTGCGGCATCGATGTGGGCAAAGTTGGAATCTTTGTATATGACAAAGTCTTTGGCTCATCGGCAATTCCTAAAGCAACAACTCTACTCATTCAGGATGGTGGAGTCAAAGGCCATCATGGAGCAACTTACGGAGTTCAACAAAATCCTTGATGACTTGGAGAATATTGAGGTGCAACTTGAGGATGAGGATAAAGCTATACTCTTGTTGTGTGCTCTATCGAAATCTTTTGAATCGTTCAAAGATACCATGCTCTATGGCAAAGAAGGCACTGTTACCTTGGAAGAAGTTCAAGCGGCTTTGAGAACCAAGGAGTTGACCAAGTCCAAGGACTTGAGAGTTCATGAACACGGTGAAGGCCTAAGTGTCTCAAGAGGGAACGGTGGAGATAGAGGTAACCAGAGAAAGAGTGGTAATAAGTCAAAGTCTGAATGCTTTAACTGTCACAAGATGGGTCACTTCAAGAAGGATTGTCTGGAGATTAATGGTAACTCCGCACAAATTGTCTCTGAGGGTTATGAGGATGCAGGTGCTTTGATGGTGTGGTGTTGTTTGGAGGATGAAGAAGGTGATGGATCTCACCTTGGGATTGATGCCTAGTGGAGCGGTGGTCATCTGAAGAGACGTTAAATGTAACACCCCGTTTTCCCAACGTAAAAATTTCATTTAAATAATCAGAGTTCTCAACATAAACGGAATGTCACACTTCTTTTCAAAAATCGTAAATGGAATAAATAACTATTTATCCTTCATAAATCAATAACATAATATTTAATACTTTGCAGCGGAATTTATTCAACATCTAAAATAGTCTTTGGCACGAAGGCCTCATTAAAACATCTCTTAAAAATCCAAATTAAATCATAGTCATGTAAAAACATAAGCAATACGTAAAGGAATAGAAAATAGCCACAACAAAATTCCGTCCCGTTACGTATTAGAGCACCTAAGACACACGAGAGGGAAACCTCACACGACATCAACTATTTTTGGTTACCTGCAAGTTACCCATGGTGGGCAACAATTAGAAGGGGTGAGATTTCACAAAACAATAATATTAAACATATAATTCAATAATTATATTTAACAACATGAAAACATCATAATATTCATCATATATAATAATATATCATATATCACATCATTAATAGTTCAAATAAAGAATCACAGCTTAAACAATTGACAACTTAACACTTTTGACTCGACAAATGCGACTCCAACTTGACTATGCAACTTAGACCGACTCATGCAGCTTAGTTAAATAACAACAGCGACACAGTAGTATACAAAAACAGCATGACATAATAATATCAAATGCAAGTCAATCAACGTCTCAATTATTCACAGATAATCTAATTGATGCATATACAATTATATCTGAATATAAACAACATCAAATGATAATCAACATCTTAAAACATCATAAATACATATAAAACTTCATCAATCATGGACAATATCGTATTCACAAACATATACATACATATACTAATTCATCAATCATAATCAATTATTCACTATGACCTACGTTCAGTAATTTGACCATAACTCAAGTTGTATAAATCATTTTTAAGTCAAACCAACGGCACTAGAAAGCTAACATCCATACCTACAACTTTCGTGTTTATACCTAAGACCAATTATGTACCAATCAATACCAGTTTTCATTTCAAATTCGGACAAAGTTGTGCTGAAATTCATAAAAATTCACTGTGACCTACGTTCAGTAATTTGACCATAACTCAAGTTCTATAAATCTTTTTGACGTCAGACCAACGGCATTAGAAAGCTAACATCCATACCTACAACTTTCGTGTTTACCCCTAAGATCAATTCTTTACCGATCAATACCAGTTTTTATTTCAAATTCGGGGCAGAGATGAAAAGAAAAATCAGAAAAAGCAACTTATATTATTCAACTTCACTTTTATTCAAAATCATCACAATCATCACTCTTATCTCTAATTCTCCAACCTTTCTAATTCAATCGTACACTTGCTAAATGCAATCATCAGAATTATTTAGATTAATAGAATTGTAAGTTAGTCTCACCCTTACCTTATAACTCAAAATCGCAGCACTCCTAGGTCTCTTGCTCTTCTCTTGGCTTTTTCTCCCTTTTCTTCAAAATTGATCGTACGTTATGTTTTTTCTAAACTAGTTTCTCCTATTTATAACCCTTATTTTCTATTTTATCTTATTTCTCTTTCTCCCCAAAACTCTCTAAAATCTCATAACAAACCCTCAACTCAATCTTATTTCTATAACAAATAACAAATATATCTCTATAACAAATATATTTCTAAAACATATATATTTCTACACCAAATAACATATATATTATACTAATAAATACTAACATATAACATAACAAAATATCACTAATCAAAATAAATCATATAAATCACACAAATCATATAAGTATATCTAAACTCATTAAAATAATCAAATAATTAAATAATTCAAAGAGGGCGTTACATTAAACACTCAACATCAGCCTGGAGAGGCGGTGGTAAGAATACTCATGATCAGTCTGGAGAGGCGGAGGCAACAATACTCATGATCTACCTATTGAGGTGGAGTTTCAAGGTTGAAGACATAGTGGGATGTACGCATTTGCTAGTTGAGGTAGAGTACGCTCAGCGTGAGGTGGAGTTGAACACACTGGTAATGGTACGACAATGGAAGACCTTGAGTGCTATGCTCTATGGTGAGCAAGGGATTTCTTCATGAAGACGGAAGGCATTCCGGGTTGAAGAATGTATAGCACGGCAAGCAGGATTACCCTAAAAAAAGGCCAAGGGTGATTGGATGCAAGGAGACCTTCAAGGAAGCAGGAGATGTCCTGTGTTGAAGATGTTATGGTGAATGCTTGTAGAACTACCTAAAACTCCTAGTGTAGTTGGACTGCAAGGACTCTTCGAGAAGACGGAAGACGTTCTGATGGCTGAAGAGGTTAAGGTGAATGCTTGTGGAACTACCTAAAATTCCTAGTGTAGTTGGACTGCAAGGACCTTCGAGAAGACGGAAGATATTCCGATGGCTGAAGGGGTTAGAGTGTAAACTTGTGGAGCTACTTGGTGTAGTGGGAAGCAAGGGAGATAACAGCAATGGTGGTTGATGTTAGATTGGCATCATCACTGATTTGAAGTCAAGGTGGAGAATTGTGAGAGTTAACTTAAAATCAGATTCTGCAGGAATCGTGACACGATGGCTGGGCAACGTGACACGATTGGAGGTTTCAGTTTTGAAGCAAGCCACTAGAAAAATCGTGTCACGATGGGATCGCAACGTGGCATGATGGTGCGCTGGCAGCGAATAACAGAAACGTATTTTTGGGTGCAAATTTGTTCCAAATTTTAAGCGATACTTTTACTATAAATATAGACCTTGTATCAGACTAAACTTTGAGATAGAGGGGGCTGAAACAAGGGTTTAGAAAGGCAACAACAAAACTATGGTTTGTATAGAGTTTGTCTCTTTGGAACAAACACTAGGGTTTTAGGGTTGATTCACCTTGGAAAACACTATTAGGATTGAGTCTCTTGGTTACGAGAAGAGGGTTGGGACTTTGGGTAGAATTAGGCGGGAGATTTATTCTTGTAACCCATTGATATCTCTTTTGTAACGTTACTCATCATACAGTGGAACGGAGGGCTGCTCTCTCCCCCAGACTAGGTCAATTTAGACCGAACTGGGTCAACAAATTATTTTGTGTTCTCTCTTCTTTTCTCTCGCTGTTGTTTTCTACTTTTGGCTTGTGTTTATAATTGTTCCATACACTTTGTTTTGATTGCTTGACTATCCCTTGCTCCACACATCAAGTTTGTTATTGGTGTGATTTTTCATCGAATTCGCAACATGTTTAATGGTTTTGGTTGAAGAATCGATAGATACTCTGGTTTATAAGGTGTAAAGTGGTGTCTTGCATGCTTAATAATGAAGCTGGATTGTTAGTTAAATCATGGGTTCTCTTTTGCTCTTTCTGCATAACTGTGCAGGTGGGAAGATGTTTGCAGTATAAGTTAGCAGTTTTTTATTTTTATTTGTTGTGTATGTTTAATCAATTTTATTATTCTTAATACATCTTCTTTCTTACATATAAGTTCAGGAAAACAAAAATCTTCTTTCTTATATGATAATACATATAAATCATTCTAAGGATGCCTCGAATTGAAGAGTCAAATGATTGAACATTGTAGTTTAGTCTTTAACCATATGAATTGGATGATCTCTAAATTATGTATTATCAATAGTTTTGAACTGGCAAGTATGATATTTTAGCATTTTATCTGTATTTAAGAACTCATGGTACTTAATTTTGCAATAAATTTCACTTGGCTTTTGTAAGCATTTGTGTACAAAATTTATTTAATTTGAATAAGAACGGTTATTGGTAAATACAGAACAACATAATTCTTTCTTTTTTTGACAAACGAACATCATTAATTTATGTAGGTTTGAGGTTTTATTTTGTGTATTAGTTTTTTTTCTTCTGCTTATTGTTTGTTATCTTTTTGTGGAAAATATGTTTATGACGCTATAGATTCAAAAATCATTTTTTGGTTTGTTTGATAGGGGTATTAAACCAAATTATTTCAACTGCAATGACATAGTATTTTCTTTTTTTAAAGGTGACATATATCTTTTTTATTATTCTTATTATTAGCACATGCTTTGATTAGTGAATTTCTTTTAGGCATAACACGAACTTAAAATGAATCCTCATTTTTATGTGATGTGTTTTAATACTTATTATAGTAGTTTACTCCAAAAATCTTAGACCAATTTTAAGATATAGAACATAAAATATTTAATTTTTAATTTAAGTCGAGTAAAATTTCATGTTCAACCCGTGCACCGCACGGGTCTAAACACTAGTTCAGTATAGTATTTACCTCATTCAAATTTTTTATTTGCTTTATATTAACTTTATTACAATTTTAAATTTATTTATCCTATTTTTAAAACAATAACTCATTATTTCATTCATCACAATAGTAGAAATATAAAATAGAATCAAATCAAAGATATGTTGACGAGCATACAATTTTGATGTCCTTGCTATACTATGAGCGACACAATTTGCTTGTCTTCTAACAAAACTTATCTTAAAGTTTGGATTTTGTTGAAACATAATCCTACATATAGCTATAATGTTGCCCTATTCCGACTTGTTTTTAAAACTATCAACAACGATGTCAACCACTACCTTACAATCTAGCTCAATATGCACTTTTGATAGGCCTAAATTACCAAGCTATCAAATAGCATCTCTTAAGTCCAACGCCTCTGCTTCCGATGGAGATGGAACACCCTCATACCACTTGGATTGTGCTTTTATGAAATGACCACAAGAGTTCCTAATGCACATAGTGATGCCAAAACCTTTGTTCACAAAAAAAGGTTGCATCAATGTTGCATTTGACATAATCTTCTTCCGGAGGGAGTAATTATAAATACTATATATAATTCATATATTTTTTGGAATCGAAAAATTTATTAATAACAAAGTCTCTGCACAAGACGAAGATGGGTCCGTAAGAAATAAACTACAAAGCAAAGGGTGTCGTATATAGGTTGAACACAAAAAAAAAATTAAAAAAATCCATACACCATACATCTTAAACACCAATAAAAAAAATCCTCAAAAACCAAATCAAATACACCAAAACCAAGCGATACCCCAAATAACCAACATAAACCAAAAGTTCAGCCAAAACCTTACACTCTATCGTAAATAACCACATAAACAAAATTCAAACAGCTATCGTCCGCTACTCACACCAAAGCCACTCCATTACACTCGTTGCCACCCGTGGCAACAACAACTCACATTCTCATCACCATAAACAACACCTCACCTCATAAAGATTGAAAAAACTATATGGGCGCCTAAGGCTAAGGCTTTGTTGGCCTTGCACTATACACATGCAGGCACGGATACAATGTGGGGGCAATGGGGTCAAGCGACCCCACTTGCCTCCACTTGTGTATTGCATTTTTAACCCAAAATTAGATATATATCTAGTTTGATCCCTCTTTAATAATTTATTACACTACACAAAATTACAAAACTAAGAAGGATCCTAATGAGTGTTCTAAGAGCACTAGTTAATAAATCAAAAGAAGTATTATTTTATTTTATTTTATAAAAAATTGTTATAATTATTATATTTATACAAATAACGCTTATTTTTTAGATAAAATTTTCTTTTATGAATTCTTTAACCAATTATCTTAGAGCACATCGTTGGCAAGACCATAAAACTACTATTATAATATAAATTATTCTTATATTTGTTGAAAAAGGTTGTAATTGACACTACGTTGGTGGTGAAAAAAATTAATTATGGTTATATTTTTTATACTCTGTTAGAAATGGACAAATATTTTAAACAAATCAACATTTTAGGGTAATTATAAATATAACTAGTATAATTTTTGCACGCTTACGCGTGTATAATGTTTTATATAAATTTTTATGTTATAACTTGATCCCACTTATCAAAATTTCTGAATCCGTCACTATACACATGATGTTATTCCATGTTATTTTATTTGATCGTAGTAGTCGTTAAACATCATGTTCATACATTGAGATTGAGAACACACATGCCGAAAAATATTATATCGTCATTGATTAGATTATAAATCTTACTAACAGAGAGTGGACTCCATGATTATATATCTATCCCAGCTGGTATAACATTTTTTAATACCATCACAAGGTTCGTGTGAAGTATTGTTTATTTTGCAATCTAATTAAAATTATTGAATGAATATTTTTTTTGAACAAATTATTGAATGAATACTAGTTAAAATTATTGAATGAATACTGGTATCATGCTATAAATAATAGCTGGTTATTAACACAATTTTCAAGCTAACGAAAATTGCAACTAGTGTTGTGTTCTCCTTCAATGGCTTCAACAGATCTCACAAATATGAAAGAAGACCAATCAAGGGATGGACAAGAAACAATTAGCGAAGAAAACAAGGTAATCCATGATTATAATAACCTAATCTTGTCACTTCCTAAAGAAAATGGGTGGGGATTGTCCCAAAATGTATATTTTCAATGTTTTTGGTGTCCATCAAATATGATCCAACCTATAATCTCTTTTCAAAACAATTTCCAAGCCAAACACAATGATATTGTTGTTGCTAGCTTACCAAAATCAGGCACCACTTGGTTGAGAGCATTTACATTTACAATTGTTAATCGCAATCAATACTCTTTTGAGAATCATCCATTACTTAAATCCATTATACATGAACTAGTGCCTTCCATTGAACGTAATCTTTATGCTGCTGATATCAAAGACCGAATTCCTCTATCAAAAATAATTGAACCAAGGCTTTTTGGGACTCACATTCCATTTCCTTCACTTGCCAAGTCAATTCAAGACTCCAATTGTAAGATAGTTTATATAAGTAGAAATCCATTTGATACTTTTGTGTCATATTGGATTTTCATTAATAAAATAAGGTCAAAACATCCATCTTTACCAGTTTTAAGCTTAGAGGAAACTTTTGAAAGTTTTTGTAATGGGATTACTCCATTTGGTTCATTTTGGGAGCATAATTTAGGTTACTTGAAAGAAAGTATGATTAGGCCAGACAAAGTTATATTTTTGAAATATGAAGAACTTAAAGAAGATCCAATTTTTCATGTCACTAGACTTGCAACATTTTTGGGCTATTCTTTCACTCAAGAAGAGGAATCGAAAAAAGTGGTAGAAAACATAATCAATTTATGTTGTTTTGAAACGATGAAGGAATTGGAGGTAAATAAATTTGGATCTGTTCGGTCAGACATTGAGAACAAATTCTTCTTTCGAAAGGCCAAAGTAGAAGATTGGAAAAATTACCTTTCCCCTTCAATGGAAGAAAAACTGTCCAAAATTGTGGATGAAAAGTTAAGCGTACCGATGAGCCACTTAGAGAGTCACACTACTAACATTATCAAATAATCAACATGCATGGCACAAATGTTGTTTATTTTCTTTTGCAGAATAAAGAGGTATTTGTTAGGGTGGCTACTTGCCACCTTAGTTCCTTATGCTTGATCCTCATTGTTTGGTGTTTTGATGTATTTGGCTGGTTAGATTTAAGTTTGATGTATTTCACGTATTTCTCTTTATATATATTGCCATTAAAAAATAGTGTATGCTAGATTAAATAAATCAGTTGAATGTAAAAGTGTGTTTAATGACCTGGTTAATGGTTTCTTTTGAGCTTTCCTAAACTTCATATTATTTCCTTTACATAGAAAAAGAGACAAAAGCTTCTTCGCATTTGAGCAAAGATATCACCTTGATAAACATTGAATTCAAAAAAAGGAACAAATTCACAGATTAAATGATTGCATTGTGATTAACAATACACCACAAGAAGATATTAAATCCTCGTGTGAATGTATTCTAATCTAAATGTGCAATGTTTTTCTATGCCAATGCACCCTTAAAAAAGAAGATATTAAAGATTCTTTAATCTACACCCTTTTTATTAGCTTTTCTATTTTTATTTACCATGGACATTATTCATCATTGATTTTCAACCTATGAAATGAGTGTTTGAAGGAAAATTTACCCAATTTTGTTTATTCATTTTAACAAATAGAAAGTCAAACTATCTTTATACAACTAAAATATCTTCATTTTCACCTATAATACTAGTCCATTTATCATGCCTATAATGAGAAGAGCTGCTTCCTAAAAAAACATCATATATAATGAAAAATTTCTTATTCCAATTCAGGCATGGCCCTTAAACACTCATACATATAAGAGAGGCACAATAATAAATGAAAAATAAAACTAACACAAATGATTTTGCATCAACATGGCCACAAATCACCCCAAATAATGGCTTTCTTGGCTTGACGATGCAATGCAGGATTCTTGCTCTTTGTTATAACCATACGAGCAAAATTCACCCTTTGAGACATCTCTTTTGATTGATCTACACACATTTATAGTTACTTGTCTACCCCTTCTAATAGGCATGAACAAAATTCTGGCCCAACCACCTCCAAGATAAGCGATCTGTGTTTATTCTTCCATTTCATTATCATCTTCGCCATCCCCATCAGTTTCCAAACCATCAGATTCAGGGTCGGACCTTGGGGTACGCAAAGAGCTCAATGGAGTTGGACCTCCTCAAAGTATGGGCCTCAGAAAAAAAAATTGTATAGCTCAGTGGTACTACTAAGTACTACCCCACTAAATAAAAAATTCCTTATTATTTTTCTCTCTGATACCACGCGTTCCATCACCATCACTCTATCAGACTTTCATTTTCTTCTTCTCCGATTTGATTTCCTTTTCCTCTTCTGTTGTCTTGTTTTAGGCCTGTTAGAATTGGGTCCTCTTACTTTTGGTGTTAGGTGAATTTTTTTGGAAGCGTGGTTTGAGGTTCCTCATGTATACGATAGTGATTTTCACATTTGGGTGTATAGCATATATACAGCACCTTATATTTATCTTTTAAAAATTTTAAATAGAACATTATTCTTTTAAAAAAAATACGTTTTTATTTTATTACGGACTTCTTTTCACTTACAGAGCAGAGCCTTCAGATTCGTAGGAACGACTCTGATCATATTCATATCTTCTTACTACATCTACTTCATGTGGAACATCATCATCAGCTTCTTGCAACTTCAACCAGTCTTCTGAAAAAGTTACAAGAAATAAATACAATTTGCAATTCAGTTCCAGAAAACATTTTCTTTTAATTTCGTGTTTTCACTAATAGTTATAAATTGTAAAAATATCACACTAAAAGTCAGTTTTTTTTTTTGGTCGGGATTTGAATCTAAACCTTGCATATATTATGCATTGTCCCTACCAACTGAGTTAAGCTCACGGAATCAGAAATTTATTTAACAAGAGGAAAGCTTGTATTTCCTATTTTCATTGTTAATAACCAAATATGCTACCTTGGTTTCACACTACAACTTATTTTTTGAAGATTTGTATATAGAACAAGTGAAAGAAAATAAGTTATTTTCATTTTGTGTTGTCCTATTTGTACTCTGAAAAAGTTCAAACATGAAGTATTTATTTAAAACACTTATTTTCAATGTCCAAAATTCAAGATTGGCTACAGGTTGTTACATTGAATGTAAAAGGTTCTGAACATAAATGAACCTTCTAAAGCTGAAGTAGAGGTGGTTAGCGATCACATGGGAATTTGGTGGAATGAAAGCCTTATGTGATAGTTCATTGGCAATGCATGGATTAGTAATGCTCAAGACTTGTGAACTGATACAGTCTGATCTGATCACATACAAAACGAAACTGAACATACAAAACGAATTCAGCTGAACTGTTTAGTTTGTGTCAATATAAATTTAAAAATTGAATGGAAAAAAGTGACTAAATTTGTTTACTATTTCAATATAGGGAAGTCATTGTTATCATGCTATCTTCAAGATTTCACTCAATACGAAGACCACTGCAGCACCCTCCAAAACATAGCTTTGGTTATACATCCAATAGAGCAATACCAAAATTGCCAACTTACAAAACACGTATACAATACAAAAAGATAGCACCGTGCTTTAATTTTAAGTATCTTGGGCAATTGAGTATCTTGTTCAAACAAGTTATGTTTGACAATTGAACAAAACTTCTAAGGATGGACTCTTCATGTGAACTCTTTTAAAGGAAAGAAACTAAGTATCGTTTACGTTTCACCAGTTTGGATTTACATGTTACATCTTAAACAATAAGGTCTATCTAAAAAATTTGATGTCAAAGCTCATAAGGGTATCTTCTTAGGATACTCTGAACGCTCAAAGGCATATAGAGTGTATAATTTTAAAACTAACATGATTGAAGAATTAATACACATCAAATTTGATGACAAAAAACCTAAAAATAAAATGTCAGAGCTAGTTGAAAATTTTGCCGAGATTTAGATCACTGAAGATGCTTTAGAATCTGAACAAGCTTTAGAATTTATTGGTGCTTAAGATGGTTCAGAAGCTAGTGCAAACTCTGAAGCACACATAGAAGAACATTCAAGTACAAATCTTCACATCCATGAAGAGCTAATCTTTAGGAACAAAGACACTCATCTAAAGACAAGATCAGCATTCATAGATGAACATTCAATGTTGGGACTGTTTTTGATGATTGAACCAACTTTTGTTGATGAAGCATTTTCATATGATGAATGGATTGTAGTAATGTAGTTATATAAGAAGAGTTGAATCAGTTCCAAAGAAATGATGTCTGAGACTTAGCTGTTAAGCCTCCTCATAAGAACATTTTTGAAACAGCGGTATGATATATTTTCTACTTTATCAAACATATTATAGATCTGGTATTTTGTTTAGTGTATGTTTGTGTGCAAAATTCCAATCAGGTCCTAGATAATCTCATTTAATTGTTGTTAAGATAATCTTCAGTATCTAAAAGGAACAACTAATCTTGGCTTACTTTATACGGAATCCCAAGATTATAAGCTTGTTAGATTCTTTGATGCTGACTATGTTGAGGATAGAATTGAAAGAAAATCCATCAGTGGAAATTGTCAATTCCTTGGTGAGAATTTGATATCTTCGGCTAGTGAAAGACAGTAAACCATTGCATTGTCTACAACAAAAGCAGAATACATACATCTTAGTTTCTAGTTGTTGCACACAACTACTCTAGATGAAACATTAGTTTTTTTTTTTTTTTGAAAGATAGATGAAACATTAGTTAGAAGACTATCAGACTAGTGAAACCAATATTCCAATTTATTATGATAATATTGTTGCCATCTGTTTGTCTAAAAATCATATTCTGCATTGAAGAGTCAAGCTCTGATGTAGGCAAACTGGCTGCATGTATTGAAGATGAAGTGGCGTGTAAGAAAAGTTCAATAGGAATATTGTAAATTGGCATCCGGTGTCGGATTGACTCGAATTATACCTTTTCGAAAAGCTCTAGAGCTCACGAGCATAACACATTGCTCTGCCATGATGCAGGGGTGAATTTAGCCATTTGAAGTCATCTGAAGGCCCAAAATTGCATTTTTATTATTTCAGCAAATTTATCATTTTTTTTATTTCAATTTGTTATTTTTGGCTCATTAGAGTTTGTTATTTTTCTAGTATTTAAACAAAACTTTCGTAGTCTAAGAGGCAGTTTTTCCTTCAATAAAATTATCGAGAACTTTTCTCAATTCTTGTGGATTCTGGAAACCTTTATTTGACAGGTTTGTCGCTTGCAACTTGTGTGTTTATCTCTTATGTTTAGCGTTTGTTAATCCTTGCTTCCGTTCTGCGTTAATCACATTGAGATAAAACATCATTTTATTATAAATTATGTTCAGAAAGATGTTTTAGATATATAATTTATTGATAAAGATCAGCAATGGATTGATATCTTCATTGACTTTATTAATAAAAACTTAAACATACACTTTATATCTGAATGATACTTGCCTCTAAATGAAAAGTCAAAATCTACGTATTTGATTTTAAAAATGATGGATGCTATTTTCAATTAACATAGATATTTATTATTGATATTAAATACTACGTGTATTTTTATCACAATACTACTATTGTCATTTTATAATAATTTAAAAGAAATATGTTTAAAATATAAAAAAAAATGAAAAGGAATGTCATATTATTTAAAAAAATATTAAAAATACTAATTTAAATCTTTTGAACAATTAAATGTGGTATTTTTTTTGACCAAGTTTAATGTGGTTTTGTTTATTTGACCAAATTAAATGTGGTACTTTTACTTAAAAAAAATAGTATTAATTTCAAGTAATTAATTTGAATAAAATACATCACTTGAATGTTTAAAAATTCTTCAACAAGTACAAAGTAAATACATATTATTTAAAGTAAAAGTATAAAGGAAAATTCATTCGAGCTTACTTCAGTTGGTTGGGACATTTCACAATATATACATGAATTGTGGTTTAACCACCAGACTTCCTACTTATTTATCTTAAAAATTGAATATCTAATCATTAGGGTATTTGACAAAAAATTATTGCTCGACAAGTACAACTATGTTGCTAGTTGCAAAAGACAAGAGATTGGACTTTAGTCGACAATGAACTTCCTCTAGGACGAATGTTTTGGAAAACTCAAGCTCGATTTTTAGTGGAAACAAGTCTTGATAAAACTGTACTTCTTGCAAAAAATATTATAAATTATTGAATCTCAACTTCTCTAATAAACAAATGATCGTCCTCGTGAGATTATCTCAGTTGATAAAGACAATATAAGACAAAATTTTGAATTCAAATCCCAACCACTATTAAAAAAAAAAAACTAAGGATTAACACACAAAACCAATAACTTCAAAGACAATATAACATGTAAAAGTCGGAATCCGAACTCTACATACATCATTATGGGCCCCACATACCCACAGAAAAAGCTTGAATAAAAAGAAACAGACAATGAAACCCTTAAAATGAGTAAAAGTACTTAAATCTAACGGCTGAAAACAATCTACAACCGTTAAGCGGTGGTCACACACAAAAAACAAAAACAAAATATCTCTCACGTAACCTAAACACTTTCACTTCACACTCTTAACTCCCTTTCTCATGCTTGACACGTGTCCATCTCCGCCAAATACAGTTTTTTATTTTATTTTTTCACTGTTTACGTGGGCCCCACTCTTCTTCGTGTTCATATCGTGAAAACAAAGAAGAGAACAACGCAAGTTGCTTATATAATTGCCATAGGTAATTGCACTCTAACCCCTCTCTCTTCTTTCTCTCTCTAATTCTTAGGTCACTTTCTCTCTCTACAATTTTTCAGTTTTTTCTTTTTTTTAAAAAAAATTTCGTTTTTGATTTTTGATTATGATTATTGATTATGATTATGATGAATTGGATTATGTAGGGAGGATTTTAATTATACTGGAGGATCTCATGTACTCGCCTGTGGATCTTAATTATATTCACGATCATGATGGCCCTTGAAAATTCAGGTTTTTTTCTTGTTAATTCAATTCAGTTTTTGATCAATTGGATGAAAAAATAATTTTTTTTTTTTGTTTTTGTTCTTGGTTTTTTAAATTTTTAATTTTTTTATTGTGTTTATGTGTGGTTTACAATTGTGTGAAAAATTCTTGTTGTTGAGAGTGTTGGGTTAGTGTTTTTTTTTTTGTTTTATAGTTGTTGAATTTTGGTTTGATCATTGATTTGGTGTGGTTGGGGACAATGTGTCTGAGAATTGGGTTTTAATAAGTGGTTTTTTACTTTGTTCTGGTGTTAATTTACTTGTTCAACTGTGGATTTTACCTTTTTTGTGTGTAAGATTTTTGGATTTGGCATGTTAATGCTGTGGGAGTGAGGATGGGAGTGGGTAGCACCTGGGAGAAAGTGTGAGATTTTGTATTTGGTGGATGTGAAGAATTTAGTGTCAAAGGTATGCTGGGAGTGTATATTGGAGAGCTATTAAGCACCGCCACTGACACATTTATTTGCGAAAATGACATAATTGAATGTAATCATATGTTACCGTGTCAGCTACATATGTCAGACACCGGACACACCTTCGATCAGAGGTGAGTGTCGGTGCTACAGAGTGTGAGAGAACGGCATGGGGAGTTTATTTAGTGTGTTCATGTTAACTTATCATAGTTTCAGATTCAATTTTAAAAGATTAGTTTACTCTAAAACAAATTGAAAACAGAGTAGTTTGCACTAACATGTTTTATTTTGATTTGTGTTACTCCTTGGATAGCACAACATGACTTAGATTTTTTTGACATTGAAGATATCTTTCTGATATTGATTATGCATTTTAAGTATGAAAATTGTCAATGTGTTTAACAAAAAGTTCTCACATAAATCCAATGAATGATGTGGCATGGAGAGCTTTCCCTTCAATACTCGGGTTCTTTTTCGGTGGTCGGTTCTTTTTGTTTTCTTTAGTTTCTGTATTATTGCTTGCCCATGTGAAGGGTCTTACGTAATCATAACCAAGGAGAAGAAACTACCAACAAGTAAAATCAGTTTCACGACACACGTGGAGAGAGAATTAAGATAGAAAAGAGCTTGGTTTTGTTTGTCTTTTATTTTGGATGATATTTTGATTTTAGTTTATCTTTTATTTAGAAGATTTAAAAGATTTCCTCAAGCTGTAGATAAATTCGAAATATCTGAGGTTTCACCCATTCGTTCAATTTGTGCAAGCGGTTTGTTGTGTCATATAGCATTGTTCCATTTTGTGTGCAATCCAGTCCTTTTTGGGAAACTTGATTCCTGAATACCACTGTTGTCGTTTTATGCTAATAGTTTGCTTAGTTTCTTACCATATACTGTGGATGTATGATTTTTCCAGATTTATACTGGCCTCAATGTAATCCCGCTTCTTTCTTTTCGTGCAGAAAATATGCAAATAACCTGCGAGGCATCTCTAAAGTGCCTCCAGGGAAAGGGACCCCCTTTCACTTTTCAGTGTAATGGGAGTTCTATGGAAGTATTTCCGGAGCTTAATAATGAACCTGGTAATCATCCATCTGGGAATGTTCCTGAACCTAACCACCGTTTAGGCAGTGAGTTTCTTGAGCCTTCCAATGAATTTCACAATAAACCTACTTATCACCATGATTACAGCACCTGGACAGCCTGCCATTTCCACCCTCACAAGATGCAGCAGTGTCAAATGAATGCTTTTGAGAACCACTTTTACCCTCATCCCGTCGAGAACCAATTTCAGTATGCTCCGATTAATATGGTTTCTCAGGGTTACCCGCGTGAGCAATATCAAGAGTTTCAGAATTTTGTGGTCATAGACTTTGAGGCGACCTGTGATAAGGATAAAAATCCCCATCCTCAAGAAATAATTGAGTTTCCATCTGTCATAGTGAGTAGTGTCACCGGTCAGCTGGAAGCATGTTTCCAAACATATGTGAGGCCTACCTGCAATCAGCATCTGAGCGACTTCTGCAAGGATCTGACTGGTATCCAGCAAATTCAGGTGTGTTAATGGCAAAATCTTACCTTTACTTCTGAAAAGGAAATAATACAAAAAGAGCAAGATAAACTTCTATGCACCTTTATTAAACTTCTATGCACCTTTATTATGTGATTCGTTTAACTCTTCATTTTATACTTATTATTGAACTAATTAATACAATACTATGTGCATATCAAACAACAGGATTTCGGTAATATTTATATATTTGTAATTGTAAATGGTAACTTAGCAAACGTGAAAATAAATTTATGCAGACCACCCATCTCAGTAACCAGTAATGTTTATTTCGGATTGCTTGTATAATAACAGTTTTTTAAGATTTGGTTTGTATAGAATTGCATGTCTTTTAACTCCATATAGGTAGCTATCATACTATATATAGTGAACTGTATATCTGTTAATTACACAAGGAACAAATTCCAATGTTATAGAAAACCAGCACTAATTACCTGAAATTATTGCTCCCCCTAAGAAAGTGCATACACGTCATATGAACCAACATGTTACAAAAAGAGTCAACCTTAGGTTGATAAATTTTTTAGTAAATATACATATACAAACTAACTTATTTTTTAAATGCTGAGCAAAGAGGCAATATGCAAAGCTATTTGGGTGTCACAAGTCCATTGCATTTCCTTAATATCTCCCAATTTTAGTTGCTGAAGCATTTGTTTGACTATATAAGTTTATAGGTGGCTATTGCCATTTTACCATAGCACAATACTCGTCCTTTACTGTCAATATAGTAACATGCAGCATCAATTAACCTTCAACAAGCACACAACATCCTAAAATTAATCTTCTATGAGGTTAAATGATAGACTGTATGTAAGAAGATTGATGTAATATAAGAATATTGACTACAGCATCCCAATGACTATCTAAACCAAGGAACATTCCAAAATTCCCACCCTCACACAGCTAAAGTAATCTTTGGTCAACCTAGGTCTATCAGTAAACCCCCATAACTTGGCAGGAGCATTATTATCAAACTTGAAATTTGACGCGTAAACTCGTCTCTTTAAGTTTCTAGGTAGGGAAAACATTGTAACTTGTTACCGACTTGTACTCTATCTAACTCAGGCAGACTTGTTTGAATCGGTTGGGCCTGCTCTTACTTGTGAGTTGGTGACCAAGTATATTCATCTGAAAGAAGCTGGAATAAGCCTAAAATGACATGGCTCCTAGACGTATCACTTTTTTTCCCCCCGATTCTTCACTGCCTTTTTCGAAACCACAGAATAGAGAGTGCTTACTGCCAAGGGTACTTGAACGGTGTTTTCCGGTGAATGGAGAACAAGGCTCTCGGTGGGCGGAAACTTCTGGAAAACAACGATGTGCTGGAGAGCATTCCACTGCAGCACTAAGCAATCTGGGAACTGTGTCCTTGCATTGCATCTTTTAAACTGTCCTGCCGTTGCATCCCAGAGCATGGTTGCTTCACTTGCTTATTTGAATCTTGTGTCCTGCTCTTCATCTTTCCATCTTGGTGGGACATGTCTTCGCATATTCTTCTGTTTTTCTTTTTGCGTCTTTCCACCATTTTAATTTTTGTTGTATTTCCAGGTCTGTGTTTCTTCTTTGTTGGCAAATTGAACTGTGGAAATGTTTACACTTTAGGAACTTCTGTATTTTTATCTTATCTAGTACTAATGCACAGTCTCACTTCATTATTCTGCTTTGCTAGTTTGCTTTACTATGGAGTTCACAATGTTGAATTATTGTTGTGTTCACAGTATTCTATTATCCACACTTGCCATTTAGAGGTTTTTGTGATGTTATTTTTTATAGTAAGTAAACTTGAGTTTTACAAATTTGGTTAGTAATTGAACATTAGGATCCACTGGAGTACTGTTAGATTGAAAGTCCACCATGCCTCCTGCCTGTTTCCTAAAGTATGTGTAAAGCAGTGATGGCAATAATAACATTTTCTTGCAACCACACTCCCTAAAAAGTATTTGATAGGGCCTAAGTCTTGTTTGATTGTGGTGTGTGTGAAAGATATTGTTTTAGATGCTAGCCTTATCATTTTCTCCTGATGATGATGTTATGTACAATTTTACATAAATAACTATGTGAGTGCGTTGACTTTGTTATAACAAAACCTACCAAACCAAACACAGGTGGTTCTTTTTTTGTCCATAATTAAGGGTACAGCATGGAGGGCATCCTATGTTGATGCTTCATGTGGAGTAAAGATCGTAGTTGTTGCATATAGAATCCATCCTGTTTTCCATGTTTCCTTACTTAAGCAACAGTCCCAACACGTTCAATGACCTTAAACGGACCAAAATACCTCGGAGACAACTTGGGACAGATTCTAGCCGCAACAGATTGTTGCACATGAGGTCTCAGCTTCAAGAAAACCAAATCACCAACGTAAAAAGAACGTTCTTTACGATGTTTATCTGCCTGTGTCTTCATCCGATCACTAGCACGTAATAGATGATGCTTCAATTGTCGCAAGCATTCATCGCGATCAGCCAAGTCTCGTTGAACAGTTTCCACTTTAACTTCACCTGGTAAATAATTAGTAATCACCTGAGGGGAACGACCATACTCCGCTTCAAATGGAGTTGTACCTGTAGAAGCATGAAAAGTAGTATTGTACCAATATTCCGCCCAAGGAAGCCACATTGCCCAAGTCTTTGGTTGATCAGCAATAAAACAACGAAGAAAAGTCTCTAAGCAACGGTTAACTACTTCTGTTTGACCATCAGTCTGAGGATGGTATGCAGTGCTTAGCTTTAAATATGTACCTTGTTGTTTAAAGAGTTCCTGCCAGAAATTACTAACAAAAATGGGATCTCTGTTACTCACAATAGATTCCGGAATTCCATGAAGTCGGACCACTTCTTTGGTGAAAGTTTCAGCCAAAGATCTTGCAGAATAGGGACGCTTAAGAAGGATGAAATGGGCATATTTTGACAGTCTGTCTACCACTACAAAAATAGCTTCGAACCCTTTAGACTTTGGAAGGCTAGTAATGAAGTCCATGGAAATATTGCCCAAACTTGATTTGGTATTGGAAGTGGCTGGAGCAGACCACCGGGTGTTGAAGTTGCATACTTGTTGCATTGACTGACAATACAGTTTTGCACAAAGGTTTGGATATCCTTTTTCATACCTTTCCAATACAAATTAGCAGCCAAACGATGATAAGTGCGATAAAACCCGGAATGCCCACCTTGAGTAGTGCTGTGAAATTCCTTGAGAATGATAGGAACGAAAGTAGATAAATCTGACATAACTAATCTGTCCTGATACAAAAGAACCCCATTTTGAAGTACAAACCCAGATTTTGTTGTTTCCCCCTGTTTTAAGGCTGAAATAATTGCTTGTAATGTTGGATCTTGCTGCACTTCTTCATGGACAGTCTTAAAATCTAGCCATTCAGGACGGAAAATCATAGATTTAAGTGCTAACCTGTCATCTGAATCAGTAAGGACAACTATGGAATTGTTTGAGGAAACATCAAACTGACGGGACAACGCATCAGCAACCTTGTTCTCAAGACCAGGTTTATAGACTACATCAAATTGATACCCTAAAAGCTTAGCCATCCAATTCTGCTGATCCATTGCGGTTACACGCTGCTGTATCAATTGCTTCAAACTCTTTTGATCTGTGCACACCGTGAATTTGTTCCCTATTAGATATAGACACCAATGTTGGATTGCGAGAACCACAACCATTAATTCTTTTTCATATGTAGATTTGTTCAAATTACGATCACTAAGGCCCTTGTTGAAAAACGCAATAGGCTTCTTATCTTGTATTAAGATCGCACCCAGCCGATTACCGAACGCATCACTCTCAGTGAAGAATTCTTTGGTGAAGTCGGGTAATGCTAATACTGGGGCTGAAGTGACCTTGTGTTGAAGTTCCTCGAAAGCTGATTGTTCCTTGGCTCCCCACTTAAAACCTTCTTTCTTAGTCAAATCGGTCAACGGTCTTGCAACCTTACCATAGTCACGAATGAACTTTCTGTAGTACCCGGTCAAACCAAGAAATCCTCTGATGCCCTTGACATTCTTTGGCACAGGCCATTCTAACAGACTGCTGATTTTGGATTGGACCATAGAGACCCCTTCCTGAGAAATCACGTGATCCAAATACTCAACCGACAATCTGCCAAATGAACATTTCTTTTTATTGGCAACCAATTGTTGCTCAGCAAGCACACTTAAAACTGAATTCAAATGTCGAATATGGTCTTGCCAAGTCGTACTATACACCAAAATGTCGTCAAAGAATACTAAAACATACCTCCGCAACATTGGTTTGAAGACTTTATTAATTAATGCTTGAAAGGTGGATGGAGCATTCGTTAAACCAAAAGGCATCACCAAGAATTCATAATGCCCTTTGTGAGTTCGAAAAGCTGTTTTATGAATGTCTTCTTGTCGCATTCGTACTTGGTGGTAACCGGACTTCAAATCAATTTTGGAAAAATATTGTGCACCATGAAGCTTATCCAATGATTCATCAATGACTGGAATAGGGAATTTATCCGGAATGGTTACCTTATTCAAAGCACGGTAATCTACACACATCCTCCAAGAGTCATCCTTCTTGACGAGAATAACCGGACTTGAAAAGGCACCCTGGCTAGGTCTGATCACACCGGATAACAACAACTCTTTCACTTATTTCTCGATTTCTGTTTTGTGGTGATGAGGATAGCGATAAGGTCGAACATTAACTGGGCCCTGACCATTCAGCAAGTGTACAATATGCTCTTGCTGTCGTCCAGGAGGCAATCCTTGTGGTTCCTTGAAAATGTTATCGAAATTGTCTAGTAATGACTTCATTTCCAACTGCTGATTTGGCGTCACCGACTCACCATACCTGGTTGGACATCACAATGCAACTGGCCAAAATGATTTTCATCAACATAGTTTTGTAATGGATTGCACTCTAGTACGAATTCCTCTGATCTCAATCCATTCACCCTGATAGTCGAAACACTTTTTTTTTTTTTTTCTCAACCCAATCGATGCAAGTACATCCAATTTGTGTCAGCCATGCCATCCCCAATACTAGATCATAACCGCCCAACTCAAAAAGCATAATATCTATCTCCCATTCAACCCCTTGAACAGAAATAATAACACCATGGCATTCTCCCAAAGTCGGAGCCACGTGACTGTCACCCAATCTGATACGTCTAGCAGGAGTCTCGATAATTCGCAAACCCAAAGCCAAAGCTAGACGCCTTGACATGAAATTTTTGTTTGCTCCACTGTCAACCAACATCAGCACCGGTATCTCCCTCACTGTCCCTTGAAACCTGATGTATTGAAGCATATCTTGATAATACTCGGTTTGTCTATCAAAAGTCAACGCATTTTCAAAAGTCAGCACATTCAATTGCAACTCTTCTGCACCTGTGTCCACATCTTCATCATTCAACACTCTTACTTCATTTTCATCTTCAGAATCATCCTCAAGCACCATAACACGCAAATTTTTATCCGGACATTGATGACGAGGATGATACGGGCCTCCACATTTAAAACAGAGTCCTTTTTAACGACGGTCAGCAATCTCCTGTGAAGACAGACTCCTCACATTCTTGTCACGCCAATTTCCAGTGTTGGCAGTGTGTGTTTTGTTTTGTCCAACATTAAACATTCCACGTGCACCACCTGTGGATTTTCCTCCACTGTTTCCTCCAGGAAAACGATCACGATTGTCTTTGTTATTACGAACCATAACCCAATCGCCATTTCTACCTTCATTCTGTGTGACAACCTTGTAACCAAAAACGGGTCGAGATAGTGAACCATGTGACCTTCGCGATGTCCAGTCTCTTCGCCCCTCCTCCAATTCACGTTCTACTGCTCTAGCCACGTTCATTAACTTTGCTCTTGACATGGGCCCCATAGAGATCATGCTGCGAACCTTTCCTCTGATTTTTTCCTTCAAACCATGAACGAAATAACCCAAATATTGGTCATTGGGTAATCTGGGCAGTTGCGCTACTAACCTCTCAAAATCTTCAATGTATTCTTCGATCGTTCCTTCCTGTTGAGGTGCAGAAAGTTGTTCAAATACATTCCCATCACTAACACCACCATACCTTTCAAGAAGTGCATCTTTCAAATCTTCCCAGGTCAGTGTTTCATTCTCCTCCAACAGTCCTTTGAAAAAATGGATTGTAGGACCGTCCATACATAATTGTGCCAAATTCACTTTGATTTCTGGTGTAGTATTCTGCACATTGAAATAAACTTCCGCCCTAGCCACATTGAAATAAACTTCCGCCCTAGCGATCCAACCAACGGGATCATCACCATTAAACATCGGTAATTCAACCTTTTTAACAGATAGGCGAAATTCATCCAAGGCTTCATCATGTAATTCAGAATTTTTCTTTTTGTTACCAACTGAGTCATTATTGTACGATGATTCTCCCACATTCTTCTCCTTACTTGAATTCAATAAAGAGATGATCTTCTCCTGGTTCTCCTTGTTTTGATTCTGCATTTCATGTAAAGAAACCTCCAAACTTGCGATTTTCTCTTCCAAGTGCAGTCACTTTGGCCTCCATCCATCTTCTTCGGTGGCATCCGGTAGGTCGGACCAATTTGATAGAGAACAAAATTATAGAGATGAGGCTTTTGCAAGTAAACTTGCGATTTTCATTGATTAACAAAAGGAATTACAGTCTGCAAATGTATCAGAGCAGTTTGCTCTCTCAGAAGATAACTTCTTCTGGCCAAGTAACTTCCTAATAACTTCCAACCTAAAAATAAAACAACAAACAGCAAACTTAAATACAATCCACAACCACACCCAATAACTAACTATTTGAAATTCAAACTAACACACTAATATTATATTAATTATTTATTTTTTATTTTTGTTTCTCCTTTGATAAACCCTCCAAATGACGGGTTTACCCTTCTCTTTAGTCTGTGTGCTATCACGTATAGACCTATTGACTAACAGTAGAATACTGTTACAATTTTAAACAGCCAATTCGTTAACCTTAGGCCCCATTTACTTTGTCAAAACGTTCTATTTTCGTTTTCTAAAATTTCTGTTAATTTTATTTGATACTAGACTCTTGAAATGAAAAATTGTGTGCATTTTTTGAAAACATGAAAATGTCAAAAGGTTCGTTTCATTATTTCCAAAAACGCATCATCTCTAACTAGTATTTTGTCTGCTCTCTAAACAATTGTTCATTTTAAGAGTCTCGCATATTCTTATTAGCAAGTTAAAAACGAACACATTTTAAAAAATGGAAACATAAAAATGTTTTCAGATAGAAAACAGGGCCTTAGCTTGTCTCCATCTGGGATTTAGGTAGGGCTTCACTTGTAGTTTTGGGTACAGAAGTAGAAGCCAAAGAGGACACGAAAGTGTAATAGGAAAGAGGTAAGTGATGAGAAAATGACTGGCATAAAGAGTATTAGGTTTCAAATTTAGCATATATGTCTGTGTTGTACTACCGGCCTGTTTAGCAAAGGAGTTGGAGCCAGAAAGTTCGGTGGAGTGGGACATGGGAGTGGACTAGAAAGGTTTGGGTATAGTGGGTTTTGTTTGTGTTTGTGGCTGTTCTTAGAAGAACTGAAAGCTGAATGTATGAATGGTGGGTGATGTTGGGAGTTAGCGGCGTATAGAACACGGTCTCAAAGTAGCACACTCGCTCGTACGAGTTGAGTTTTAAAAGACACAAAAGAGAAAGGTTTGCATAGGATATTCGTAATAGTGCATCTTGATGAGGGCGAGGCAGTGAGCTGATTGGAAGCGTTGCTGCTGGTTTGAGGTTGTTGGAAGTTATTGTTGCTGTCAAACGGTAGTGGTAGCTAACGGTCGGGTGCAGATGAGAACGGTGAAGAAGCACCATTGGTTAGGGCTCAGTTAGAGGGATCAAGCCATAAGGGGTTATTTATCAATAATATTATTTGTTTAATCTTTGTAAATAGAGATTCATGTTTAAGCTTTTGTATTAAGTTATTTATCAATAATATTCGAAGTTATTATTTTCTCTGCTCCTTTTTTCTAAAATCCCATAAATTGAACATGTATCAGAGCTCGATTATATTCTGTGACTTGCCTTGTCACTGTTATGCTGCCTAGTTCCAAAACGTGTTTGGGAATGTAAGTTTCCCCTTTTGACATGAATTTTTCATTTTCTGGTTGCTGTCACTTTTAGGGATCATCACTGTCGTCCGCTAACACTTTTCCAGTGACCTTCCTGTTCCTGACCCAGTCTTGATTTTCTGTTTTAGGCCAACATGCACCTACGTTCCAGTGCATACATCTCCTTTCTCTCCTGTTTTTGACTGATCATGACTTCCTGTTGTTACAACTTCAATTTAGTGCTCCTTTTGTTTTTGAAGCTTTGTCTTGTGAGAATTTTCTGAGCACTTGGTTGTTGTTTGCTGACCTTCCGCTTGACACTGGCCCCTTGCCCCCATCTCTATCCTAGATGCACTGGCCTATTCTTTGGCATCGTAGCAAGTCCCAGACTTATTTTCAAGTCAAATATTTAGGGTCTTTGATGGTTTAAAGATTCCAATTGCGATTTTGAGAAGGATGGACCTTTCTTCGTTCAATTGTTTGTCATGAATTTCTCTAATGCTGATGATTTTTCCAACTATTTGATTAAGCCATCTTTAAAAGTAATTCTTTTCGGCTTCTCCAATATCCCCGAGTTGTCTTCCCAACTTTTGTTTTTGATGGAGTTCAATTTTTGTTTGGTTTTCTATTTATATTGTGTGGTGAGGCATTGTTTTCTTGTAACAGGCTAAAGTGTAGTAAGCTTTAGCTTGAGCTTGAGGGGGAGTGATAGACAAAATGATATCGCAGAATATCCTGGTTTATCTCCTATTAATTAGGATTGAGTCTATGTATCCTTATTAATAGTGATTAGTGTTCAGTCTTTAGTGTCAAGTCAGTATAAAATTAATAGTAATAATATTCGAAGTCCTTATTATTTTCTCTTCTTTTTATCTAAAATCTCACATTACTCATATACTGTTACTTCTCTATTAATATGAAAATGCGAGAGAAATTGATACAAGGAAGTTGGGTAGACATTCGTTTTATGCGGGTCTGTAAATTGGGGAAATGAAGAGTTTGGTACCTCCCTTTCGGTCACTACTAAGTACTCATTAGGTTTTGGTTGAGTATAGTCTTGCAGTTGCTTTTCAGATAATTTTGTATCATTGCATCTTCTGGATTAGCCAGGGGTGCAGGCAAGTTTTCAGGGGCATGAACCCATGCATAGTTTTTTAAATTTGTAATTAAAGCTCAATGCACATAAACCTATTTGAAACTACATTATAAATATTTGCATTATTAAAGCTACCCATTATGGTGGTGTGTCCAAAGGCCATGCAACCCCCTGTACCTCTCATCTTTTCTAGAATTTTTTCAAAAATTGTCACTAACTTTTTGTTTTGGCCTCTGTGAGACAATAGTCTGGCTCTGCTCCTGGGATCAGCCTTGTGTGTGTGCAGTCTGATTGGATGATTAATATCCTTTGAGGTTGACACAGTTAATACATGGGCGTAAATAAAGAACCTTCACTTAGGTATGGGCTCAGTAGTTTCTTTGTGCCCTTACAGACAATCTCTTTTGAACACATAATAAGTTGTGCAACCCAAACTGACCTTCAATGACAGAAATACTTTGATGCTTTATTTAGTAATTTTATAACCTATTTTGCTTGTCAAATATTACTTTGCCTTTGGGTGAAGATTGTTAATTGTATTTCTTATTGTATACGGTTCAGGTGGACAGAGGTGTTACATTGAGTGAAGCTTTACTTAGGCATGACAAATGGCTCGAGAAAAAAGGAATAAAGAATGCCAACTTTGCTGTGGTTACATGGTCTAACTGGGATTGTCGTGTGATGCTTGAATCTGAGTGCCGTTTCAAGAAAATACGAAAGCCACCTTATTTCAACCGGTAAATGCTGCACAGTGTAAATGATAACCTATGTTTATCAGGATTTCATTTCAACTGACTTTTGTTTATCTGCTTTTGAAATTCTGTTAGCTGGATCAACTTAAGGGTTCCTTTCAGTGAGGTATTTGGTGCTGTGAGGTGCAATCTAAAGGAGGCTGTTGAGATTGCAGGCTTGGCATGGCAGGGCCGTGCTCATTGTGGTCTGGATGATGCCAAAAATACTGCTCGCCTGCTGGCACTGCTCATGCACAGAGGTTTTAAGTTTTCCATTACCAACTCCATTATGTGGCAGACTGCTGATCGATCACTGATATGGAAGCAGTCTCCCGAACAACCAAGTGCTTACCCTCATTTCCCCTTCAAAGCAAGGGATATGAATACCCCCATCATTCAGTATCATCACCCTTGCTGTTATTGTGGGGTGAAAAGCAGTAGGGGAATGGTCAGGAAGCCAGGGCCTAAGCAAGGGAGCCTTTTCTTTGGATGTGGAAATTGGACTGCAACTAGAGGTGCCCGCTGCCATTACTTTGAATGGGCTTCTGCCTAATTTAAGGGTACCTTTTGATCTACTATGATCAAATTTCAAGTTTTCTTATATATGTAAAAAAGTGAAAAAAAAGAAGAGAGAATGGCTTATGAAAGTCGTGGTATTGTCTCTAGTGGAAACATGTATTCCTGGATTGTGTGCTGAGGTTTGTGCTTCATGAAATGCTTCATGAAGTGTAGAAAAATTAGTTGGCTCAATGGCTCATTACTGTGACTGCTAAACATCAATAGTGGTCTTGTTGAGGAGAGAGGGAGCTTCAACCTGTAAATCTGACTTGTTGACTGGAGAACCATTGGGGAGTGTGACGAATGGATAGTTAGGATTGATGCTTTTACATGCTAAAGCATGCTAAGTTATCTTTTAAAATAATCTGTGAAATAGGACTCTGTTACCCTTGCTCTAATGGGAATCGCTATAATTTCCTGTGGCCCTTTCTCTGCGTGTTACCATAACATTCTAACTTCGACTGTAGGAAATTGCTCAAGAAAATAGTACTGTAGGAAATAAAACTAACCAACTCTTTACTAGTGAGAAAAATCAAGTTTTTTGAAACTGTTTTTCAACAAGATCCAGATTACTAAACAATGAAAAATATTATTTCACAATACAATAACAAACAAGCTTTATGCCACTAAGCCATTAAATCTGAAAAATCTCAGTCATTCAAAACAGTTTAACCACCATTCATTTGATAATGTGGGGTCTTTAGAGAGTGTGAGAAGGATGCGCTATAGGATCATTACTTGATTTCCTTCCATAATTTACGTTTGTTTGGAAGCTATGTTGGATGAAAAGTTTCTCCTTAATGGTAATAATTTGATCTGGTCATAAATAGAATAGACCAAACTAATTTTCTGAAACAAACATAAAATAAATCTAGACTTGTTTCATTTTCACCCTCACTTTTTCTAAAACTAGACTATCGAACCAAGCTAACGTACGGGTTATATCGAAGGTAATATTTGATGGTAATAGGTTAAAAAAATAGTTTAGATGAATGTCATAATTGTCACATAGTATTTCATAAAAATTAGGTTAAGTATAGCGAGACGGGTTAACGGTTATTCCTTTTCCAAAAAAATAGCATCTAATCAGTAACATAATTTTATTTTACTTTAGATAAACATTAAATGCAAAAGTGTAGAGAGAAAAATTAGGTTAAGTATAGCGATACGGTTTAACATTTATAAATAAGAGATACTACACACTTGTCTAACTATATTTTCGGACAAAAAAACTGTCTTTTTTCGGAACTACTTTCAAATGACAAAAACTGTTACTTTACAATCAACAATGAATTGGTCCAAGAGGTAAGGGATTTGGGCTCCTTAAGCATGTTGTCAGGGGTTTGATTCTTGACTCATGCGTGTAGAAAAAAAATCTGGTTGTGAGAGGAGAACTCACCTTGTGCCCCACAAATTCTCTAACGGATATTAGACACAGTTAAGAAACCTATAAATTGTTTCTTGTTTTTTAAGTAACTTTGAGAATGAAAAAAGAAACTCACTCTCGTTGAGCAACCTTCAAAAACTTACTTGTACTAGGGTTTCTGGCATTCACAAAGACTGGTCAACTAAAAATTTGCATGCTTGTTCTTCTTTGACAAGTGCCCGTTGTTGTACCAAAGGTGAGCACCCAGATCCAAACTATTTTGGATGCAACAGGACACATAGGGAAACTCTCTATGTTGATGAAAATGATCCCTTATCGTAATCTTTTATTTTCAGCAACTGTGCTCTTAAAATATTTAGTGAGTTGGGAAGAGTGAGAGACATAAACATTACATAAAAATAGAATTACAAAATAAAAAACCTAAATCACTATCGTTAAACATTGTCACAACCTTTCTAGTAGGCAAACCTTCTTCACTAAACCTTCTCAAATCAGTTAAACACTTTTGGCACTAGCCATAAGATGATTGCGATTATTGTCAAAAGATTCTATAGCTCATACGTGTCTATTCTTTTCTTTTGATACAATAAGTGATGCTTGACATCCCATGCACACGGTTGATTATCTTCTCTAACACATACCAAAATGCAATAATTTGACTTCATTGATCAGATACCAATTCCAAATCCTTTTGCCTTTGCAAATAATGTATAAATTTTTCTAATGAATCAAAGGAAAAGAGACGGTTGATGAAAGTTCTGACAGATAACTGAGACGTAAAGAAGCACCCAATTGAGTTTTCAACGAGAAAGGAGTTGGAATGTCACGTTAATACTTAGAGTGGTTATATCGTAGCCACTAGATCAACCAAATCAACGGTTAATAATGAGTGTAATTTTAATGTTACTTAGACTTTCAGGCTCGAAAAATAGATACAGATTTTTTGCAACTTAAAATTCCAACACGTATAATCAATGAAAACATGGTTATGAGTTGTAAACATATCTTATTTCTCAGCATTATTCTGAGTTTAGTTTCCTTTTAAAAATGAGAAAGATTGTGTTTAATCTACCAAAGGAAAACATTTTATTGTTTTAACTATTTGAAAGTAAGACCTACAATTTGCACTAAAAACTAACAATACACCAAAAGTACAAAGGGTTAGAGGCGGCATTCTACAATCCCACCGCTCGTACATAGCCCCTTGTCTCAAAAGCCACCAACACCTAGTATGAACTCAGTATCAGAAAAGAGACAAGTAGAATGTACACATCATTCAATTTAAGAGTCAGGTTGCTCAGACTTCAACGGTGCACCCGATGATGACGCGGAACTTCCATTCTGCAGATAGAGGCTGTTTGCAACCATAGAGTCGCTAACCAAGCCCACATCGACGTCATCAAACTTGAGGGGTCCTCTTACTTTCCGGTTGCTGAAAAATTTAAACAGAATAAAATAAGGACAGAATTTATTTGATATATTTTGTAGCATACCTGTTTAGTGACAGAAAGAGTAGCATACCTGTTTAACCGATTGTTTATGGCAGTCAGATCTTTTGAAGGGCTCTGATAGGCATGAGTGCTCTCCCCAACACATGCATAATAGCTTTTGGAGCTATGTGAAATTAGAGCATCCATCTGTTACACATGCATAACCAATGAATAAAATTATGCTCCATATAAAAAAGAACAATTTTGTATTTCAATTAGATGCTGGTTTTATACAGTAAGACTGAGTACAAGTCATTACCAAACCAAGCACCCTCCTTTCCCAACCCCCTTTCTCAAACAAAGTAGTCCAAATCAATTATAGCAAATAAATTGGTACCTTAGATGACCGTAATGGAGACACATACACATTGTGTGCGGCAGACACTTTTTTAGGGGACATATCAGGAAGGCTTGGGAAAGGTGATATTCTAGGAGATCCCGGATTTTGAACTAAATGGCCTGCAAAGAGTACAGCAAATGTGTCACGGATGCAGGACTACGTAGCAGGTATATAATTGAAAGTAACTTGGGGAATAAGCAAGTACCGTCATTTTTGTTGTTAGCTTCGGGTACTTGATCACTTCTCACAGTTGCTCCACCAGGGCCAAGTTCAACCAGAAGTGGCTTTACAGAGGGAATAAAAACTTCGTTGTAAAATGAAATGATATCGATGTGCTCCTGTCCTGTTCTATGTCTAGATCCCCCATTACGGCGTGCCGACGACCAGTCAACAAATACACTACGGAAAACCTGTGGCTTGCATTGTGGTTGCTTTCTGTAGTTGTATATAATCTCCCTAAAAGTTAGGTTCAGTTGTGAAATCTGCAAAACAGAATAGAATGAGAAAAAAGTAATCAAAGCATATAACACTCAAGTTTCTAAAATTTAAGAGAAACCTTTGCTACTCCATAGAAGCAACACAAAATGATTTGGTCAATATGACGGTTGAAGAAGAGAGATGTCCATTGATTTAGGATTCGCTGGAAAAGAGAGTATACATTCTCCCTTATCTGCTGAGATAATTGTAGCCTTTCAACCATTCCGCTTATTCTGACTGCTCCCAACTTAACAATCTAGAAAACATGGGTAACAGAAAATTAAATGTTTAAAATGACTTAGTGAAGAAACAAAATATTTAACTATTAAATTAAATAAACATATATCAGAAGAGCTAGCCATCAGCATAAAGTTACTCATGGAAGTGTGATGTAATGTAACCATCCAATTCTTCTTCAAAAAAAAAATGTAACCATCCAATTCCTAAATGCAACTTACATTCTAAACATGAAAGACAAACACAAACAGTAGTTCATGAAATAACATTGGGTATAACAGATCAATGTCTTTCCCAATTGAACAAATAGGTAATACGGTTTCAGACCAAAAGTGTTTCATTTGAGCCCACCCAATTCCAGAGTCTAGAAAGTTATCAAATGAACCCTTACAGAAGACTATGTCACCTATAGCTTGCAAGTCGTATTTTACAACCAAATGGGTATAACAGTACTCTCAAGGCTCAATACCTTGCTAAAAAAGACGCTGATCCCAGTTTCTGCACATGTTTCTCCTCCACCTCCTGGATTCGGCTTTGTTGGACTGCAAGGAATGCATATAACATTTAGCACAGTAACCAAATGCACCAACATTAAAGTGGTGAAAATTTGAAATAAAGCAAATTTATAAAGAATGTTGCTTCAAGACTCGTCAGACTTATACCTGGCAAATGCTGATTGCAAAGGAGGTGGGAGTAGTTTTGATTTAAGGTTGCTTAAGTGAAGAAGCCGATCTTTCACCGGTGAAGTAAAAGAATTTCGTTCCACTAAAACATTTCGATTCTCTGTACAGAGCCGCTTTGGTGATCTCATATCCCCATTTTGAGCTGAAATCAATCAGTTGATAGATGTGTTACTTAAGGTAAGAAATGTGTATCTTTCAACATGTGCTATTCGTGGGAGGGATGGATGCATATAAAGGATGAAGGAAATCATGCATGCATTATTATAGATAACAGTGACAACGACACCACAGAATTACATAAATTATATGAAAACAGGGGAAACATGACTTAAAAATTTAAAATTATAAAAGAGAATCATTTACCAGGCAAAGTCTCAGGCTTAGGCAAGGAAGGCACAGGAGGCAGTCCTCCACAAGAGAAGTTAATTTGCATTGCAATTTCATCTAATGATGGCATTGGTTCGGCTAACATACCAAGCCGATTGATTTCTGCAGAAAGGGCAGGTCTAGCGACTGCTAATGAATTATACATCGAAGAACCTTTTTCCCATACCAAGCTCTCCAAAAGCCGTTCCTCCAATGAATTAAGATGTCGCCTCAATTCTCTTGGGAGAGATTCTTCATATCTAATGAAACTTTCTATCACCTTGCTAAGATCAAAAGCTGTTATTCCAGTCCTCTCCAGTACAGCAGGAAACAACATTGTCACAGTCTTGTGAGTAGCCAGGACTAATTCTGCAGAACATGCAAGCATACACCTATGGAACCTCTCATTAGTGAGCAGTGAAGTTAAATTGTTGCCAAGTATTTGAGCTTCTGCTCGGCACATTGTTGCCAACAACCTATAGTATAACTTCATGGCTTCTAATCTTCGTTGTTCGGCCCATATATTGTCCATGAGATTAGCACTTTGCAGGCTTCCAGTTACACATCGGTCGCCAAGGGGACTACTAGGAAATATAGCTTGTAATATAATCTGTGCTCTGCGTACTACCTCACTAGTAATATCTCTGTCGCATGAAGTCAAGAATCGCTCTAGCTCTTGTGACGGCTTTGATGGAAGTGGAGAAATGACAGTTCGAAGCCACTTTGCAGTAGTCATTGCTGTGCTTACAGGGGTGGCAGCAATCTTTGAATTTGCGCTACCTGGAATGCCATTAGCATGGGATGCAGGAGAGCGCTGGGGTGAAAGTGGACTTGTAATGGTCTTGGCGGGTGACATCATCAAATCATATTTCCTCTACAGAACACAATTAATAGATTATTTTAGGTATTATCTTCACAAGACGGAACAAGAAATTTAGAAGAAATTTTTAATGAGACATACCTTTACACCTCCTGCTGAAACTGAAGAACCTCCAGACAAACTTCCTGAAGCTAGCAGGCTGTCATCCTCATTAATGAATAACCTTTCATCCAGTTCACCCTTGTTGCGAGTCATTTGATCATAATCATTTTCTAAGATATTCAAACTAGACGCCAGAGATGATTCCTCCATGAGATCTTTAAAATAAGTCAAACCATCTACAAAGTGTAAACAACAGTTAGAGATATCATATGTTGGAATCCTGATGCATAGAATGATAAAAGGGCAAAGGAAAGTAAACCTTTATCAAAATCCTCTAGGTTTTCAGTTTCACATTCAGATGCCAAACAGGGCGTCTTCTTCAATATATCTGCTACTAAATTATTGGCTTGCTCCATGGTTTTCCTCAACTCATCTTCTGAAGTGTTATATATGTTGCAAAGTGAAGCAAGGAGGTCCACACCTTTACTGCTTTTCTTAACTGCAAGAAATTTTGAATGGACTTAAATTAAAATTAATCCACATTTAAGCCCACCACTGAAATACCTTATAATTATAATTAAATGTGTATGTGTGCAAATACCATGTCCCTAAGATACAGAACAATAACAGTATAATATCAAAATGCAGGAAGGTGTAACAAAGAAATTACCAAAGCGTGCAGAGTCGTGAATGTTGAAATTCCGAAAACGAGCCGGAACATGAATAATTAGGATAGCCTGTAACAGATACACCAAGAACAATAAGAAATTGTTTCCTTCACCTCAAAAGTATTACAACCAGAAAAAAATGGAAAAATTGAATTTATCTATGTACATTAAAAATATCAATGCTCAAACAATTATTTTCAAGTGTGCAAAATTTCAGCAGTGAAACAGACACCAATAATTGAATTTATACTCATTTTTATGTGAACAGAAAAAAAATATATGAAACCACTTCATGGATATTCCATTAATGAAAAAGACTAAAAGACTGCAAAAGAATCTAACTGACCATGATAGAAATTAAACCATTGGTGCAAGTCACCAAGTCTTTAAAACGGCTGAAAGCATGTACACGAAGGGCCAAGAAAAGTAACCATCCAAAACGATGGCACTCAGATACACGGCCCGTAACAGACGACTTATTTTCAACATTTGCATCAGTTGACACGAAGAACTCTTCAAATACACGCTTATAATACCTGGCACAATCAAAGTCGTAAGATGTAAAGCAAACTATAATCAAAGCAAGCAACCTTATACTGCAAAAAAAAACATAAAAAATACTGGGCTACTCACTTGCTAAGAATCTTCAGGTGAATAGTGTTAGCATGCATCTCTTTTGCCTAATATAAACATAGCAACATAAAATATTAGCTAAGTATATAACTGATTTGAAGGATTTAAAAGTATATAATCACAATTAACTTGGCAAAAATACAATCGTGATTCTCAGACTAGTCAATACCTCAAGCTTGTTTTCCCAATCAGAGCCGAATCGATTGCTTAAAATTGGACCAGCTTTGACAACAAACTGAGGAAGTTCTTTAAAAAAATCTGCAATGCTGTTCAATACAAGATAAACATACCAGTTAATAAAAGACCAAACTACAAACTTTGATACTAGATAAAGGTCAGAAAAATACTTAAGCTTTGCTGCTCTCAATATTCGACACAAGGTAAGACCGGTATTCTCAATCTCTTCTTTTTCACTTTCCTCATTTTTCTGAGTCAGCCTCTTGATAGAGTATAAAATAAAAGCAAACCAGTACCGCTCTGCTTCTTCTATCTGAAAATATTTATAAACCTCATGAATTCAAATAAAAACTTCAATGACAAATGGATTTCATACTAGAGAGTTGTGTGCATACGTACCGTTCCATTTCCCATTGATGAAACATTTGCCATGAGAAGATGTTTGGTTTCTCCAAACAGATCCATTGCTTCTTTACAGCTTTTCTCATCCAATGCTAGCTCATTCTGCAACAAAAGAGAGAGTTAAAATATATAAAAATTATCCTGTCACAAAAATATTATATTATCTCGTAGGATTGTTTTCCTATCTTGCAGTGTCTCTCGATATTAGTTTCCCATTTTACTTGGATATTATCATAATTTGTTTCCCTATTTAATTAGGATTTGGAATCTTTGGATAGTATAAATAAGGGTTAGTACTTAATATTTTTGTATCATCAACCACAAGCACATTTTTAAGTCATCTTCACTATCTGTCTAAAAGACTGTCAATTAAACAGAGCCAATCAATGTATAATTTAATGAATAAAAAACCTCAGTTTAAAACTCATTAGATCTGTCTAAACACAAGTAATAACCATACATGTACATTTATCCTATTTGGTGTCTGGCATACACATAGAAAATTGTTGTGCAACAGAGGATACAGCAGAGCATAGCCATAATGAGAAGGTATGGCAAGTAAATGGAGTGAGTTGACCGAAAATAATGCAAGCTTCCAAACACATGTGGCTTAGTGACAGGACTTGGCGAAAAAATGAAGGGCTGGGGTGTGAAGGGATAGCCAACGCTTAATTGGGCAGCATGACTTTCCTTCGTAATCCATCCGTTATTTGAAATAAGCTAAGAGTTTCATGTTTCAAACAACAGATGCAATTAGTAATGCTACTCACAACTATTGATTTGTACCATAAACTCTTTCTGGAACAAATTAATAATGAATAGGTAACCGATGTCAAACTCCCCTCCCAATAACACAAAAGAACCGGAAACGACAGATCAATTAATAATAGTGATCCTAAAAGAAAGACTCCCAACAAATCAATGCAGACCGATTAATCACAAAGTGAAAACGCCCGACCACACAATTTTTCAACCACATTAACCGACAGTACATGACAGATCAATAAATCGGACAAACTTTTCTGAATTTAAACATTCATTTCCGCTAAATTAATGACCTAGGAAGGGTTGCTGATCTGCTAAATTGATGACCTTGGAAGGGTTGGTGATTAATTGCTCCCTAAGTTTTCTCCATCACATACTATCACCAAAACATGTCTGATTAATTTAACCAAGTCAAAAAGGAATAATAAAAAACTCAACTTTATCATACACCAAAATGTAAAAAATGCCTCAAATCACAAAAAAAAAAGGGTTAATTAAGTTTTTAGTCCCTATAAATATTTAAAATTTTGTTTTTAGTCCTTACAAAATAAAATCACACTTTTTAATCCCTAAAAATTTTTCATCAACATTTTTAGTCCTTATAAAATTTTTCATAAGCATTTTTAGTCCCTATAAAATTTTTCCATCAGCATTTTTAGTCCCTAAAATGCTTAAGGAAAATGTCACAGGGACTAAAAAGTGTGATTTTATTTTGTAGGGACTAAAAACAAAACTGTGAATATTTATAGGGACTAAAAACTTAATTAACCCAAAAAAAAAATCTATGCACCTATCTTTCCGTGAAGATCGATCGATTAATCAATAAAACATTTTAACATGCATTTTATCTCTCAATAATAATTCAATTTAGGGTTTACAAACAAAAAGAACAAATTTCATTTCACTTCTTCAAATCACAAACGAACCCTACAAACTAAAAAACTTAAAGATCAAAACTTTATAAACATAATTCACAAACAGTATCAGCTCAAACAAAATAAAAACACAACACCAAAAAAAACATTAATTAAACTAATTTCACATCAAAAAACTGACCCAGAAAACGAAAAATGAAAATTAAAACAAAGCAATCACCTTTGAAAACTCAGCAAAACGAGAAACAGCTTGGTCACCATTTTCGACAACAGAAAGCTTAGTATCTTCCATCTCCGTTTCAGCTGAAGGACTCATGAAAGAACCCTAATTCACACAGATCGAGTGAGTAGAAACCCTAATTCGAGCGAAAATTGGGTGAATTTTGACAAGGAATCGCAATTTAGGTGTGAAATTGAGAAACCCTAGGATGAAGGAAAGGGGGGAATAAGAACAGAGAAATCTCAGAAACTCACGAAAAGAGAATAAACATATTAATTTTATTTAATAATAATGTTTTTTTATTATTAAAAAAAGGTTAAGATTGTGTTTTGGCGCCACATATGTTATGTCCTACAGGTTTTTCCCGCCTAATGTAAGGCTGATGTGGATTAGGGGTATGATAGGGATTTTGTGTTGTTTGACTGGGTTTTTTGTCTCTCTATGTTTTTTACTATGTTTCGTTTTCTTACCTTAGTATATGGTTTTTTCGTTCCCAACAAAAAGTAATTTATAAAGTAGGGTTAAATATGTTTTTGGTCCCTATAAATATGTCAATTTTTCGTTTTAGTCCCTCTAAAATTTTCCTTCAACATTTAATCCCTATAAAATTTTCAATCACTATTTTTGGTCCTTATTTTAAATTTAATTTTTGTATTTTTTAATAAAATTTGGAAGAAATGTGTAAAATATTCTAAAAAAAATTCCTAAAAAAAGTTAGAATTTTTTAACAAAACACAAATTAAATATAAATTTTTAACCGTAAAAAATATAAAAATTCATATTAAATTCACGTTTTGTTAAAAAATTCTCAAATTTTTTTGAAGTGGTTCTTATAATATTTCGAATTTTCCTGGAAAATTTTATTAAATAATATGAATTCTACATATGATTTTACTTTAAAGAGGGACCAAAAGTGAAGATTGAAAATTTTATAGGGACTAAATGTTGAAGGAAAATTTTGGGAGGACTAAAACGAAAAGTTTACATATTTATAGAGACCAAAAACATACTTAACCCTATAAAGTATCTAAAAATGTGAAAAAAAAAAGTATCTAAAAATATGAAAAAATAAATAAATTACACTAACGCTACCTCTCGAACAAGTGGTTGTAGTTTTTCTTGCTGGTTCTCTCTTCTATTTTTTTATTGAGGGTCTAAAATTGTCGTTCTTTATTTCACTCTCTCTTTTAATTTAAATAAATGGTTTTTAGATAAAAATAAAAAATTTATTTTGTCGTCCTAGTGCATCGTTTCTTTCTTTGTTCATCGTTTTTGTGCAGCGTTGGCTAATTTCCCATTTTGGTAAGTTGTTTGTTTGGTTTGACATGACTAGCCAACTTTAATCTATCAATGTTCAATTAAATGATCATCACTTAAACTTAAACGTTGCATATCTGAATGCATGAGTATTTCAGTCACTTTGATTTTGTCACATTAATTGTATTTACTTTGTCATTTTAAAAGTTGTTAGTTTGTTTGCAGATTAATACTTTTCGCTTTTATTAATTTTGAATTTTAATCCATTCTTTTTGTTTTTTTTAAAGGAATTTTAATCCATTCTTATATACTCTACTAATTTGAATAAATGAATATAGTTTATTTTAGTAAAAAAAGAAATGTTAAAAATAAAATATGTGGTTCAACATAATTAAGTGATAATTTTTAGAGAGAAAGTATCTTCTAATTTAATTTCTTGTTTTTGTAACTCCTAGTATTTGATTTCTATCCATGTTTGTTTTTTTAATAAACGGTATTTAATCTATTATGACTTGAATTCATTGATTTATTTATTGCTTATTGATGAGCTACTAATACACTATACTCACTTTTGGCACGGTTTCGTAAAAATCACTTTAAATATAAGTGAGGATTATTCTACTATTACATGAATTGAATAGATTTCCTTAAAAATATGAATTAAATAGATTTGAGAGGTGGGGGCTCTGTTAGCGCAACTATTGTTTCTTACCATGCAAACAATTTGTATAAAGAATGGTTGAAAAAGATATAAATGATGAAATTAAGAGAGAAAGTATTTTTATTGTACCAATTCTCATTTGTGAATGAAAAAATGTGACTGCAACCTATTTATATTGGTTATTTGTTAGTTAAGTAACAAATTCAACTAACTAATTAATTAACCATGTAACTAAAAAGTGTTGACCCATTTTATGATTAGATGGGAGATAATGTGCACGTATGTAAAGAGTTAATTAAGGAAAAAGATAAACGACACAATTAAGTAAATTATACTAGTTCACTTCATAATCTGAAGTTAGTCCAATTCTCTCGCACTTTCGAGAAATTTCATTATAATCCAACATATTATAATAATAAACACTAAGACTACATATAATTTAAAAAATCTTTCAATAATTTTGATTATAATAGCTACAACAATTAATTAATTTCTAATGATCAGCAATTAACTCAAAATATCAATAAGGTCTAACGCTTCCAAACAACGAGCACGAGTAACACTAGAAGAGTGATAGCGAAGTTAACAATAAACACTACTTCATTGTTTCATTTTTTTTTACTTTTTATACCAATTTCAACAATAGAATAAGTCCTCAAAGATACAAAAGTAGAAAAGAAATAAATACACGAAAAAACATTACGACCGAGAATTAGGATTAAACATGTCAAAGGAATGCTTTGTTTGAGAGTTTGGAACAGAGGGAAAATGAGCGCTTTGGGAGTGGGAAATATATAGGAAAATAAAAAATCTTTCATATTTTTTGAAAGAATAATTTTTTAGAGAATGATAAATTAACACTTATGATTAATATACTTATAATTTTAAGAATATTATAACAACATAGATTTAATTTGAAAAATTCATATAATCCCTCCAAAAACCCTCCTCTAGTATAATTTTGAGTTCCTTGGATTGAGGGGTATTTGATATTATGAATAAAAAAATTAACCCCCAAACTCTATCATCCCAATGTCTTTTATTTCTCCTTCCTTTTTTTCAAAACCCTTCCCTCCCCTCCAAACTCCCAAACAAAGTCTAAGTCTTTAACCATAGATAATTTTGCAAGTTTGTAAATTTTTTGAATTGAAAAACAACCAATAAATTTCGAATTTTAATTCATATAGACCGATAATATAAAATATTTTTACACATGCATTCAATCATATTAATTAAAATTAGTAGAGGTATTAAGAATTAGCTTAAAAAATATTACTTGTCTATATGATTAGATACGATTATAACATAGTGCTTCGAAATTAATCTTATTTGTTTAATGATATGAAATTTTTTAATAAATTTAATTTATACATTATTGGTGTAAACAATTTTTACACCTTGAATTGATAATAATTGATAGACCATTGATTACGTTTAGTTTTACTCCTATCTATTTTAAATATTACACACATAATTGGTTGTAATTTGCTGAGGTACACAATTTTTTACACTATTTATGTATGAAGATTATATCAGAAATTTACTCTAATAATTTATAAGATTAATTTTTATGCACTCTTAGTGTGGTTTATCTTACACACGTCTTCAATCAAATTGCACAAAATATCGTTGTTATAGTGGAGGAGGCCTAGGAGGAGGAGAGTCTTTTGGAGTGTGGGGTGTTGTTGCATACTATTATTTTGTAGGATAATGTTCATGAGAGGTGGCGTTGGCTTCTTGACCCTATTGCTGGCTACTCTGTTAGAGGAACTTACCATTACTTCACAAAGGAAACCGATCATCCTGATTGTGGTCTGTTTGACGATGTGTGGCATAGACAGGTTCCGTTAAAAGTCTCTTTGTTTGCTTGGAGACTTCTCTGTGATCGTCTTCCGACTAAAGATAACTTGGTGCGGCGACAAATACTTTAGCTTGACGACAATATGTTTGTGAAGGGGGTGTGGGTCTCTAGAGACTACAAATCACTTGTCCTTTAGCTGCAACACTTTAAGTAGCGTGTGGTTTTTGGTTCTCCGGTGGCTCGACATCTCCTGCATCGCTCCTTTTGAGGCTCGTGATCATCTCCTTCAGTTCGGGCATCTTGCTGGATTACCAAGTTCTTCTCATTCATTCCTTCGGATGATCTGGCTAGCTTGCGTTTGGGTTATCTGAAAGGAGTGTGACAATAGAGTTTTTAATCACAAGTTTTTGGATTCCCACTGCATGGCGGACAAGGTTAAACGGCAATCGTACTTTTGGCTTAAATCCAATATGCAGGCTTTTATTTTCAGCATCCATGAGTGGTTGCAGCACCCTTTATCATGCATGAGTGTTTTGATGTAATGTTATTATTATTATTGTTTTCTTCATTGCGTTGTTCCTTTTTCAGGGACCCATGACCTGACTTTGTAACTGTTTTCGCTGTTTCTCTTTGCACATCTTATGCCAGATAAAACACTTTTGGTAATGTTATTTTCCATTTTGGCTTGTTAAAAAAAAATAAAAAATCATTGGTTATAGATTGATTCCTAATTAAAATATATCCACATGATTTGAGTGTAAACAAGGAATCATTATTTGCAATCATTATTCGGTTGATCCTGATATGTTTCACTAGTAATGCTAAGATACTCTTTAGTCTAAACAAGGAATCTACAATGTGCTAGAGATACATATTTGCAATGGTTAATTTCTACCAATAATTTTAGAAGCTTGTAATTTCCACAACAAGACCATAGTTCAATAATGTTTTTCTGAAGAAGCATAGTTGAATAATGTTAATGCTTGGTAGACCAACTTTGATTTTATCCTTGAGGATGTGCTATTATTCTGATCATTCTATTTCACCAAATGCTTAGCAAAGGACTTTAGGTTTGTGAAAGAACAAAGATTCTCAAAACAAAGATTCTATTTCACCAACACTCAGAGGATTTCACCCTTGAAAGAACAAAGCAATAATCAGAATCAAGATTCTCAGAAACCTACTCGGTTCTGAAGAGCTATAAGTACTGCAATACAAAGATTGATTGAAGTGGTAGGCCTATAATCTTGATATGTGCCCACAGGATGGAAAATGCATCGCAGCTTTGTTGCAACCACCTTTTTATCGTAACAACATTTATTAAACTAATTTTGGTATCCTTAACCATACATCGCACGGGTCGCTATCTAGTGTAATAACCAACCATGCACAAATGAAAAAGTCTAGTGTCTCCCAAAGTACACACCTGAAAATATAGCAAGGTGCTAGCATGTAAAAATGTTGGTGATAGTTAACAAGCAAAGCGCAGTGTGATGCCATTGTGCGCAGCAGCAATATTTGCAGTCGTAATTGCGGATCCAGACCATAATTTAAATCCATGATACAATCCATAGCAAAAACAATCAACAGTCAATCACATGAAAATATAAACCGAGTGAGAAATCAAAAAGATTTGAAACCATTATACAAACCATTGCAAAAACAATCAAAAGTCAATATACCCAGTACTAATCTTCAAACTATTAATTGAAATAAAACATAGAAATAAAGAACTCTAAAAGCTAATTTTCACAATTTTTTGCACAACTTCTGTCATTCAACTCCATTCATGAATCAACCACCACTCTAAGCATTTCAATAGCGGAAGATGAGATTATTATTGAAACCATAGTTAATTGAAATCTTCGTAATATATAGCATAATAGAGTAGTCATTGAAGGTAATACATATAGGGTCTTATTAAAGTTATCGTCTTTCAAAAGTTTGGAAGATTTGTAAAATAAAATGATAAACATTTTTCAAATATTGTCTTGGTATTATGCCATCAAACTTAAAAACCAACATAAAAACAAGTTAAAATTATCAAGCATCGATTAAGCAACCACCATCTTCACTGAAAATATAACTATCCTTCATGTCTTTGAACTCATTGTTGTCATTTTTCTTTTTATAAACTAGAATGACGCATTATGCATCATTCAATATATATCAACCAAAAAAGAAAAGAAAGTACAAAATGAAAAAGGATGGATTAGGCCAAAACCTTTTCAGAAATATACAAACCTAAAGTTAGATATTTTCATCCTATTTTTAGTGTACTCCCTTCTAATGGGCTCCGGAAGTATTAACACGTAGAATAAGACCTATATTTGCTAAATCATCTGCACAAAAATTTCCTTCCCTATAGATGTGAGATACTCTGAAATGAATATTCCTACAGAAGGAGACACAATTGTACCATCTGTTTCTTAAGCGCCAAGGAACTAAAGCATGAGACTTAAAAGCCAAAGCAACAAGCCATTGTTATCATTAATGTTAAAGGTAATTATATCTCCAACTTTGAAAAGACATTGCTTGATACAAGGGCTCGGAACAAACCCCATGTTTGATCAAAAAGATCAACGTGAAACAACCTGCATTCATTGTCGCAACATTAAACTATATTTGACTCATCTACGACAAATAAAAGCTCAAATCTTATTTATTTAAAGGGTTATGTTAGCTGGTGCCCCCGGGCACTGGTTAAGGAAACTAAAAAAAAGAAATTTTAAAATGAAAATAACACTTTTTATATTTTTTAGGAGTTGACAACACAAGTTTTAATATAAAACTTACTAGATTTGATTCCTTAACCAGTGTCCGGAGGTACCGGTTAACATTTCCCTTATTTAAATAATCATAATATAATTCTCTAAAATACCTATACAAATATGTAATTTTTTTTATGGCCTATACAAATATGTAAATACTGATATGTTAGTGAATAGACATACAAAACTCCTTAAAAAAAAAAAGACATGCAAAACTATTTTGCGTGATAAAAAAAAAAAAATTTCCTCAATTTTTTTTTAAGAAGACAAACCAGCCCACTAAAAAAGGCATTAGGAAGAATGGAACTTGAGATAAGTATCCTCCAAGGTCCGAACCCAACACCACTCACCACCAAACCAACCCAAATGAAGTTGAAATTATTTATAACTAATTTAAAGTTTTAATATTAATGAGTTTTATTTAATAAAAAGTGAGTGTTAATTTTGAAAAGAGAGGGTTATTAGCACTATGCTGGTTAAATATCAAATAGTGTCACATAAAGTCCAAAAAAATGGAGGGTTTAAGTCTAAAAATTTGAGCCATAATTTTTTAAAGGAATTGAATATACAGGGTCCATAAAAAATGGAGCTAGACTATATGAGCCACATATAACTTGCAAGCCACATTTACGTAAAATAAAAAAAATAATTAGTGTTCTTGACCAAAAAAAAAAATAATAGTGATAAAACTTCAACCTTTGAACCACATGCCTCTTTTTTCTTGCTCAAATGAGTGTTCCAACTCCAAACTTTCGGTCATAGGGTGGACATTAGTATTAGGTTTAGCCATTAAAACACATAGAGAGAATGGGGCTGAGGTGTAGAAACAAAGAGAGAAGAAAATTTCAGAAGAGAGGAGGGAAGTGGTAGTGAGGAGAGGAATAGTGGTGAGAGGATTTACATCAGAACCTTCATATATTTTTTATTTTTTATTTTTTTTGGTCAGGAGAACCTTCATATATTTACTAATGGAAAAATTTAACTTATGGTAAAATATACATAAATGTAAAAATGCATATAGATGTAAAAATATTTATTGCTGGAGCTCTAGAATTATATCCACAAGGTTTTCAAAATTAATGATTATACCTATAATGTACTAAATCACGTGTATAGCTACTTCATCTGATTCGGAATCTAACCCAAAAAATTAGATGAACTTTTTAGGAATGTAACAACCCGTTTTTTTCTGGTACATGAAGGTCAACAATATCAACCTAAAGTGTTGTACTAACAATGAGTCAACAATTGGGAGACTAGAAGGTAGAGTTTATTTGTTTAAGAGTGCTGCTCTTATCCATCCCAAAATATGCTTATAACAAAAAAATAAAAAAAAAATAGCTTATCTAATTGAATTGATTCTTACATCTTTTATTTCCGTGTACCAAATCGAAGAATAAAGATTTAAAAAGAATCATGAAAAGATCATGAAAAATAATGGAAAACAAAAACCCTTCATCACTACCCATGTGTTCTAATTCTCTTCTTTAAACTCTAATTGAGTTTGTTACCAATCTTTTTAGCTTACTATATATTCTCTAGGTGTGTTACTAATCTTTTCAAATCACTATCTGCACCTCTCAAATTTATTACTATTATTTATGTAATTACACCGTCTTGCTATTCACACTCCCTTCAACTTAAATCATTAAAGCTCACTAACTACACCACTTTTCTACCCAATTTTACTAATCTCCCGTTCACACTCTAATTTCTTATTCTCTCTAAAAAAAAACTCTATTTTCTTTCTAAATATTATTTTCTCTCCCTTTTTTTTAATTAAACTACTACCATTAATTAAAGTTCTAGTTATATGCCATCTTTATTAATCAAATGTATCTATCCCAATTAACTAAACAACCTCACCCAAACATGTTAAAACGGATTAAATTCAAATAAAAATAATAAAAAAATGATATTGTCAAACGATCAACACTACTACTAATAATAATAAGGGTTAATAGTGTTTTTCACCCTTGTAATATATGTCATTTTCGGTTTTCGCCCCTATAAAATTTTCGGTTTGATTTGCACCCTTGTAAAATTTTTATTTTTCGAAAAACACCCTTAATAGGCCATTTTCAGAATTTTTTTCAAGAAATTTTGGGAACCATACCAAAAGAAATTGGCAACATGAAACAGTTAGAGTCCCTTGATTTCTCAAACAACACACTTTCAGGAGAAATTCCTCAAACCATGTCGTCTCTTTCTTTTCTTGAGGTATTGAATCTCTCGTTCAACAATTTGAAGGGTCAAATCCCATTAGGAACCCAACTCCAAAGCTTTACACCACTTAGTTGTATGGGTAATCCTGAACTTTGTGGAACTCCACTCATTGCGAAATGCAAACACAATGAAGCCCCTGGTGAGGACACAAATGACGAGGAATGATCCGAGTTAATGGAATGTTTCTATATGGGCATGGGAGTTGGATTTGCAATCAGCTTTTGGATTGTTTTTGGTTCTCTTTTACTCAAGAGGACATGGAGGCATGCTTACTTCAATTTTCTTTATGATGTCAAAGATTGGCTTATGTCAAGATGGAACTGAAGTGCATTCTTTCACTTGAAACTTTAAATGTGGTAACGGGTAAGCAAAAGAAGCTTTAGTATAACATTTTTTTGCCACTTTGTAATACACGATTAGGATTTATGTAAGTAAAATATTCATATTTTATTGAAAATTATTTTGCGAACACCTTTACTCTCTAAGAAAAAATTGGTCAACAAAAATTAATGTATTTGATTCAAAATTTGTTCTAAATACGTCAATTTATGTTTGATCAATTTTTTCTTACATTTTTGGATGGAGGGAGTAACTTATAAGCAATAATCTATTTAAGTTGTTTTGATGTCATAGAAGATAAAATAAAATTACTACAAGTTAAGATATATCTTTTCTCAACCTTTTACTTTTCTTGTAACACATGATGATGATGATTATCGCCAATTTTGGTGATTAACATGAATTGTACTGTTTATTCGATTTTATTTACCACATGAAATTTATAACAATCTTTATTGATTTATTTTCCAGGTAAATATCATGTCATGGACTTGTGTCCTTTGCTACTCTAATGGACACGCCTTGAACTCTTTATTTCAATTGTGATATTTATTAAACTCCAGTAGTTTTCTTTGTTTTTGAAACTCTAGTTGTATTTTGATTGTTTACCATATTCCATGTAATTTTAGATTACTACCTAAATAAAATAGCTCAAGTAAGTACTACACGAGGAGTACTACCTAGGTAATTCACGCATGTTTCAATTAAGTCTCAACGGTAAATGGAATAAATAAATAAATAAAGTTTCAATAGCAGATAAATTTGGTATTGAATTTCAAGATTCACACGTCATATCGAAGATAAAATTATTGTACCAAAAAAAAAAAAAAAGATAAAATTATTTTGAATGGCAAATAAATATTACTCTCTCTATCCTTTTTTTTAAATCTACAAATCTACAAAAATATCCTTAAAAAAAAAACACAAATCTACAAATATATATATTTGACTATAAGTGTAACTCTTTTGAGTTACTCCAAATCATTTTATTTTATTCCAACGATGTTAGTTAACTATTAAAACATTTCACATGATCAAACACTATTTAAACAACCCCTCAATGAAAACAGTTTGGGTCTTCTTCCTCCCCATACCATGTTATTAAGAAACATAGATTTGAATCTAACAATAGATTGATGGATTAGTTCAAATCATTGGTACTAATTTCAATTTTGATGTAAAGCTAGTTCAGTGTTTTATGTTTGGATATCTTTACAAAAGAAGTGATTTGTATATAAAATGTTGTTTGGATACAGTGTGTCAAAATTGCTTTTAGGTACGCAAATGACCAAAATAGATCTCAACATGTATATGTATATATATTTGGGGATCAATTTTTTATTCAAGCAATATTATTTTTTAAATAACTCAAATATTACTTTGGACCAAGAAAATTGAAAATTGAGAAAAGGGTTAAAGTGAGAGTGGAGACGATGAGAACAGAAAAAATAAGAGGATTTGGGAGTGGTGCGAGTTTTGCTGAGTGGAAAGGGTAATTGTTGAGATTTGGTTGTAGTGAATTTGATGAGATTTGGTGTAATCGTTAAGCCATGAGTTTTTCTGTCTTTAATTCACGGAATCACAACTAATTAAATGGTCAGGGATTGTTCTGGTTGTTATGTCAATGATTTTTCTTTTTTTTTCTTGATTTTTTGGTTGAAGATATGAAGAACATGAAAAAAAGAGAGTACGAAGAACATGAAGAAAAGAGAGAGAAAAATTAGTAACAAAGGAGCAATCCAAAAAATCAACACCTTTTTTTTTTTTTTTGTTGAAAAATTAGTAAATACCTAACAAAAAGAAAAACGTCGAATTTTTATTTTAGTAAACATCTAGTGATTCTACATCAAAGCAAAGGGTATCTTCATCACTTTGGCAAGGACCAGCAAACATATCACTTTGAATTTCATCCAAATCTTCAACATATTCTGCATCGCTAGCGAAGGGAATCGTCGTCTTCAAAGTAAGGATCTGCTAACATATTTTTAAAAGAATTATTTGCACTGTCACGTATAACACTACAGCTGCCAAATGAACTCAGATTACTATAAGAATAACCTGGTTCTTCAATGGTTTCAGGAACGTGCGTTGTAACATCACTAAGTTTCTCCTTCCTCGATTCATACAATTGATTTGTATTATTTTGATCTGAATCAATTTTGTGTTTTTTTTCTTTCTTCTGGGTTTTTGATGAAAGGTATTCTGAAGATGTCGAAGGTGAAATAACAAAGGGATAAAGAAGATGAAGAGAGAACATGAAGATGATTAGGTGTGAGTGGTTCACCGTAAAGTATAATAGATCCCACGGTCCTCTTTTAGAGAAAAAATCAAATGGTTAATGTTCAAAAAATTAATAAGACATATGGTGGACCATAAAAGGACCAAAAGAGGTAACGGAAGAAAACGTAAGAGACTAATTTGAGACGTTTTTTTAGTTAGGGACCATACTAAAAAAAAGAATAAAGTTAAATAACTAAATGATGTATTAAGTTGTTTCAAAAGTTGTTAAAAAGTGGTTGTACAAATATTTTTTATTTTTTTTTATTAATTATTAAACAAATGGGACCCAGCCCAATAACCTTTCTTCTCTAACCTTAAGAAATAGAGATTTCTGCAACAAAAGAAACAACAAAATTCGAGAAATCCCAATTGCATCCAAGAATTGATTTTGGCCAGACGTGAAAGCTAGGATTAGTTTTGCTTCCAGAATCAATTTCTCAACTCAGACCCAAACAAGCTTTCACGTCTGATTGTTGTTTCTTTTGAGCACTTAATGTATAATTTTTTATTGGGTTTGTTCGGTAGTTGCTCAGTTAACCGGATTGTATCCTCCGCCGTCAAAAACTTCTCAGATCCTTCTGCCACCACCGGCGACGAAACAGTCACCAATGGCATGGTTAGATATTCGTTCACTTCTTACATTCTCTGCAATTTTCCGCGTGATTCTGATCCTCTACGGAGAATGGCAAGATGCACACATGGAAGTTAGATACACTGACGTTGATTACATTGTGTTTTCTGATGCGTCTTCTCTTGTTGCTTCTGGTTATTCTCCTTATCAAAGAACCACTTATCGTTATTCTCCTCTCCTCGCTTTTCTTCTTCTTCCTAATCATTTCATTCATCACTCTTGGGGAAAGTTTCTCTTCTCTTCTGCAGGTATCTATCTTTCTTTCTTTCTTTAATTTATTCACTCATTTTACCTTTTTTCAATAAGTGCTATTTTCGTAAATTTTTCAGGACAATAAAACAACTTACTTAAATTCTATTTTTTTTACTTTCTATTTTTTATTTTAGCCTTGCTATGCATACCCAAAGCTCAGGTAAAATGTGAGGGTTGTGTTAGGCCTCGACAAAATTTTGTCGATTCTCTTTGACATGGACCAATTGCCTAATAGCTTCAGTTGTTTTTTATTTATATATATTTTGTTGAAGAAATAGGTTATACATAAGAGCTTCTATATGACAAATGTTCATGTTACAAGCACTTAATTTAGTTGCATATCCAAACTGGATCATACCTTATACATAAGGACTTATGTGACAACCAGTTATTCATTAAGTGCTCAATTAATCTGGTTATCAAAATGCATTCCATGTGTTAGTTTGCGAGAGCTTATTCTTTTATATAGAATTTGGCTTCTCCTAGATGAGCGATGTACTTTAGAGTAAAAGAAGGTGAGGAGTTGTGACGGATTATTAGGATATCAGGAGATAGAGAGGCAAGATGATAGAGAGAAAGAGAGGAATTTGGAGAGAGATAGAAAGGCCAAAGAGGGGTTGGACAGAGCTCTCCTGGAGAATATTCATATTCGAGTCCAATGTAATGGGTTATTGGTGAGAGGATCATTGATGAATGCATACACACTTGTAGGCGAGACAAATCCTTGTATATGATTAATGCATACACACTTTTTTGGTTATGATCAATTTGGCCTTTTATAGTTCTGAGATATGAATGTTCTTTCTATCAAAACCAAAATAAAGAAAAAGAAAGTAGAAAATATCGCTACATCTTGTAGTCAAAGTTACAAAAGACAAAGTTTTGTAAGTGTGAGACATACAATATTGAGGAATGTCTGTTTTGGGTTGATGTAAGTGACCATTTTGTCCCTCTGCAATAAATTTTAGGGTCCGTTTACTTTGTGAAAACATTTTGTGTTTTCATTTTAAAAAATGTGTGTTCATTTTACCTTTGATGAGAATTATTGAAGTGAATCATTGTGATGGAGAAATAATGAAAACAGTTTTTTTGACATTTTCATTGTTTCCGGAAATGCATATAATCATTCACATTAAAAGTCTCTTACATCTGAACAAGTAAAATTAACACAAATTTTAGAAAATAGAATATGTTTTCACAAAGTAAACGGGCCCTTAATTATTGTGTTGCTAGGCAATGAATATGCTGAATGGTCTTCCATTTGTTACACCTAAGCAAATGTTTATTGTTTCTTAAATGCAGATATACTTGTGGGATATTTTATCTATTATATTCTAAAGCTGCAGAAGGTTCCTGAAAACCTCTGCAACTACTCTGTCATGGCATGGCTTTTGAATCCATTTACATTCACCATTGGGACACGTGGGAACTGTGAACCCGTTGTTTCTGCCATGCTATTGTGGATCATTGTCTGTCTTATGAAAGGTATGGTTCTGCTTCTGTATTGGATTAAATTGATGATGCTGTTAGCTTGTTATAGCAATGTTCAGTTTGTCGCATTGTAATCTATAGTCTTTTATATGTCCTGAAAATGTACTAGTACTTATGAGCAGTTGGTGGTCTTTTCTGCAAAACACAGTTTAACGTCACAAAATAGCACTATCCAAAAATAGATTTTGCATTCTTTAATAAGTGTGAAGAATTTAGCCAAAATAACTTTCATCTTTCCATTTTTCAGTATTTTTTTACAAGCATTCACCACTGAAAATTGAGATGTTGAAATGTTATGACCTGTTTTTTTCCCATTTACCAAGCATTTAAAATCTGAAAAGCCATAGTATAATTTAAGATATAATTTAAGAGGATCATTTGATACCCTTTGTTTCATGAGGGTACCAGTGCCCTTAACTATAAGCAGCTTTGGTATCCTTAAAGAAAAAGGAACGATACCAAGATAAATTTTCCAGTATATGACATAAGTATTTTGTTTGAGTAAGGGGTAGAGCAGAATGCCTTTTACTTCTCTCTCAGTTTTCTTTTTTAATTTTAATACCAATTTGAGAAGATTAAGTTTGAGCCTTTCATTTGATTGTTTAGTCTTGTTTGGTTGACACACCAAAGAAAGGTTGTGTAAAATGTTAGATGCTTGCATATATCTTGTTATGTTGTTCTTTTTCCTCCTTTTTCCTTCTTATTCCCCCCTGGTTTGCAGGTAATGTGTTACAGTCAGCTTTTTGGTATGGACTTGTTGTCCATTTCAGGATTTATCCTATAATTTATTCTATTCCTATAATCCTGGTTCTTGATCCGAACTTCTTCCCATCTGGTCAGAAACCCGTCCTACGGAACTGGAGTACTTTTCAGAAAGAGAGACCCGAAGACAGGAATGGCTTGTTCACTCCACTTAATTTCTTGAAAAGCTTATTCACATGGAACAGGATGATGTTTGGACTGGTCTCAGGATTGGTTTTCCTCGTATGCACTGGCCTGTTCTACTGCTTATATGGATGGGAATTCCTACACGAGGCGCTACTGTATCATCTTACTCGTACAGATCCAAGGCACAACTTCTCCATCTATTTCTATCACATATATCTTCATTATGGGAATGATATTTCAGTGGTGGAAAAGCTTGTCTCCTTTTTGCCACAGTTTTTCGTTCAGCTTGTTCTGATTTTCAGCTTTGCACGGGATTTGCCATTTTGCCTATTTGTGCAGACTGTATCATTTGTGGCCTTCAATAAGGTTTGTTAAGTAATATTACCTCCATTCCTTTTTAATTATTGATTTTGTAGTAGAATTTTGTTCCTATTTAGTTGTCGTTTTAAAGTTGATTACAACATTAATTATTGTTTTGTGAATAACACCCTTAACTATTTACTGCAAAATAGAGAAATTAGTTGAATAAGATAATAAATAAGGGTATTATAGAAAAAACACATAGGTTTCCATCAAGAGTAACAAAATTCAGAATGTGTCTGAAATAACCATAAAACGACAACGAAAAAGAAACAAAGGGAGTGCAGAATAATTACAGTCTCTAATTCTAATATGTATATCAGTCTAAATTTTCAATATCGATACATTGTGTCTCTATTGGAACCCTTTATGGCGATGGTCCTTTAAATCTAGTTAATCAACACACTTCCTCATATTTGAGTAGAAAATTATTGGACTACGCATCTGATTTCTGCTTATCTTGCAGGTGATTACTGCACAATACTTTGTTTGGTTCTTCTGCTTATTGCCTCTAATACTCCCATGGAGTAAAATGAAGCTTAAATGGGGTGGATTGTCTTGCATTCTTTTGTGGATCGGAGCTCAAACCCATTGGTTATTGTGGGGCTACCTTCTTGAGTTCAAGGGTAAAAATGTCTTTTTACAGCTTTGGGCGGCAGGCTTACTGTTTCTTGCAGCCAACATATTCATCCTTGTCATGATTATTTGTCAACATAATTGTTCTTCTGTTTTCAAAGCTTTAGAGAATACCGACCCCAAACACATAACTAAGCTTGAATGACCTTGATTCGTGAATGAGTTTCAATTTTCATCCTCACCATTGCTATGCATCGCCCTTGACACGCTTCAATTTTGGAAGGTTAACAATTCATGGTCAAGAATACAGCAACTGATAATCATGGTGAAACTTGTGCTGTTTTCTTAAAGTGAACAGTGGGTGAATATTATGATTGTTTTGTAACCCTGAACCTGAATGTCTTTCTTTTTGTTGCAATGCATAATCTTAAGCAATGAGTTTATTTTGATTGCTTTCTTAGCTCTTTGTTCTTTATTTCCACTTGTAGAATTGAACTCAAGATCTTTCAAGAAACTCTTAACTAATTATTTTCATGACTACATTTGACAAATTGTTAATTATCAAATTGAAGTTAGTTTAATTCGATATCATATTCAGTCCCGACGTTATCATGCGACAGTTACCGTTAAACCAGACGTGCATATTGCCCATTATGTGTTATGTAGGATGCACATTTGATAAGGCTCGAAATTGACCGATTGATGTTTGTTGTAACTTGGAAAAACTATGGTTCTAGCATTCACAAAAAGCCTCATTCTTGAACTTTTCTGTGTGTTCATCTTCTTGATTTTGTGTATTGGATTCTTTTCCAGTAGCTTGTTTTTCATGTTAATTGTGGAATTGAGAGAGAATAGGAAGTTGCTTGTATTGCAAGTCACTGACTAGTTAGTTACCTGTTTGTTATGAACAGTTGTACAAGTTAGTTAGGATTGATAATTAACCATGATTAGGATTGTAAAACTATGGATAGTATAAATAAGTGATTGGTCACAACGTACAATTCAAATTTGTGAATAAATGTTTTCTCTTATTCAAGCTTTTCATTGTTCATCTATGGAGATCAAGTTTATATTATCACATTGTAACTGGATAGGTGTCCCCGAACGCCTTCTACTTTACCCGTGCAACTCAACTTTAGATCTTTCAAGTCAAATTTCTGCCAGAGTGTTTTTTATTGCAGAAACTAACATAAAAAATTATCTGGTGGATATCATTCTCTACATAGAAACCACTTTAAGAACTGCTGTAGTAGTGTTTTTTTTATGGCAGTTAGATACAGTGTCAAAGAAAATTGTACTTCATCATCTTGATTTTGTTGCATGTGCTGTCTTCAACAACATTAGAAAGTTTAGACTTCAAATCCTGACAAAAAAAATGAAAGCAACCACATATTAGAGCCAACAACCTCTGATAGTATAGCAGGAAGGAAAGATGTTGTAATATTTGAAAAATACAATGGAACTGTTGAGGCAATATTTGTCTTTCCAACTATTTTTGGTTTTGTTTGAGTAGTAGCTTGTTTTTCTAAAATGGTACGAGGCATGCAGTCGGTATGTTTTGTCTGAACGTAAAATGGTACTTCTTCTATCCCGAATTATAAGACTACTTACAAAAAAATGTTTGTCCTTTAATACAATACTAATGTGAAACTGAGCGGAATAGAGTAAAATTTTCATCCTTTTTTGTTAAGAGTATTTTCTAATGGTATGAAATAATATTCTCATTCTGTTGTACTTTTTTTATTCTAAATCTACTCTTATTAAAAAAAATACTATTATTTAGAATTAAAACATATTATCTTTTATTACAATGATAAATTTAAGATATGAAAAACAAAATAAAAAGAAAAAAAAAGGAAAGGAAAAGCTTGTCAATTGTCATTCTCATTTTATATATAGCATTAATTAACAACATTATATATGCACCTACTATAACTATAAAGATAGAGATGGAAGGTGACAATGGATGGAGGTACTGATAGGTGTGAGAATATGAAGAGTAGAAGACAATAAATAAGGATATAATAGTATTTTAATAATTCTAAAATTAAATTAATATGTCATTCCATACCTCCCAAATTAATTTGTGGAAAAAATGGGTGCAAGTGGTGGAATGTGATGGAATAGATTTATCATGTTCTAATTCATAATCAAAGGAACGTTATACTGTTACATTTAATTATACTTCAATCCATCAATCCAAACATAGTTTTAAGTAGTAATATATGAACTCGTAACAATTATTCTAATCTCGTATGTTAATAAATAGGAGACTTTTTTAAAAAAATTGAAAAAGGAAAAAAATTATTAATTAAAGCGACACTAATGATCATTTTATGATCATCCTCGCTAACATGAGCTAGCACCTTCATAATAAATAGGAGACTGTTTTGTTATAATATGTGGTTCACAACTCTAGGTAATAATCACTGCTCTTGAGTCTGTTATGCTGAGGTGAGGAGTTAACACAAATCATTCAAATTCAAGCTCCAAAAATGGCTAACTTTTGGATTTCAATTGGTAACTTTGCTTCTTTTTCACTCTTTAGTATCATGTAACTTATGTAATAGTTCCATGTTTTTTTGCACCATTTGAATTATGTATGTCACAACTATTCAACCTTTTATTAATTTAGTATTTTATTAATTTAATATGCAGGTGAAATTTCATGGACTTGTCTTAAGAAGTTTGATTTAAATTCTTTATGTTCTCAAAGAAGCTTAGTAGACACAATCAACATACTCTTTCTCTGTGTCTACTACACATCTTTGCTTATCACTTTAATCAGAAAAAGTTGTACAAATGAAAGCCAAAGAAAATGCTGGAATTTCCTTATTGTCTCAATCTGTTGTGCACTTATTAGCATTGCATTTTTCAGTTTTGGCTTATGGAATCTTATAGCTAAAACTGATAACTCTGAGGAACTGAATTTGGTAGTTTGCATTATCAAAGGATTCATTTGGATTTCTTTTGCTGTTTCATTGATTGTTCAAAGAATCAAATTGGTTAGAATATTAAACTCTATATGGTGGCTTTCTTCTTGTATATTGGTTTCATCTCTCAACATTGAAATTCTGTTAAAAAATCATGTCATTGAAACTTTTGATATTGTACAGTGGCTTGTATATTTCCTTCTTCTATATTGTGCCTTCAAAAATCTTGGTCACATAAGAGATAATAGAGTTCAAGAATGTTTATCTGAGCCACTATTAGCTCAAAAAAATGAAACTGCACAAACTGAATTAGGTCATGCTACTTTTCTTAGCAAGTTGATTTTCTCTTGGGTTAATTCATTACTCAGTTTAGGTTACTCAAAGCCACTAGCTCTTGAAGACATTCCTTCCCTTGTTTCTGAAGATGAAGCAAACATGGCTTATAAAAAATTTGTTCATGCTTGGGAATCACTTGTTAGAGAGAGGACTAAGAACAATACAAAGAGTTTGGTTCTTTGGTCTATAGTTAGATCATACCTAAAAGAAAACATATTAATAGCATTTTATGCATTAATCAGAACTATAGCTGTTGTAGTTTCACCTCTAATACTCTATGCTTTTGTTAACTACTCAAATAGAACTGAGGAAGATCTCAAACAAGGTCTTTCCATAGTTGGTTTTTTGGTTGTCACTAAAGTCTTTGAGTCGGTATCTCAAAGACATTGGTTTTTTAACTCAAGGAGGTCAGGTATGAAAATGAGATCAGCTCTAATGGTAGCAGTTTATCAAAAGCAGCTAAAGCTTTCTAGCTCGGCAAGGAAAAGACACTCGGTCGGAGAAATTGTGAATTACATTGCAGTTGATTCTTATAGAATGGGAGAATTTCCATGGTGGTTTCATATAACATGGACTTCTGCATTGCAACTTTTTCTTTCCACCAGTGTTCTCTTTATTGTTGTTGGTATTGGTGCTCTTCCTGGTTTAGTGCCTCTTCTTATATGTGGACTTTTCAATATACCATTTGCAAGGATCCTACAAAATTGTCAGTCACAGTTTATGATTGCACAGGACGAACGTCTTCGAACAACTTCAGAGATTCTAAATAGTATGAAGATCATTAAGTTACAATCATGGGAAGAAAAATTCAAGAACTTAGTCGAGTCGCTGCGCGATAAAGAGTTTGTATGGTTGTCTAAGGCACAGATCCTGAAAGCTTCTGGTTCATTTCTTTATTGGATATCTCCTGCAATGGTTTCTGCTGTTGTTTTCCTTGCATGTTCTGTCACTAAAAGTGCACCATTGAATGCTGAAACCATTTTCACAGTTCTTGCAACATTAAGGAACATGGGAGAACCTGTTAGAACTATCCCAGAGGCTCTATCCAATATGATTCAAGCTAAGGTTTCATTCGATCGTCTTAATAACTTTTTTCTTGATGAAGACCTTAACAATAATGAGAGTGAAAAAAACTTAAACCAGTGTTCAGTTAATGCTTTACAAATTCAAGATGGAAACTTCATTTGGGATCATGAATCTATGTCTCCAGCCTTAAAAGATGTTAATTTAGAGATAAAATGGAGACAGAAAATTGCAGTTTGTGGACCAGTTGGATCTGGAAAATCATCTCTTTTGTATGCAATACTTGGAGAGATCCCTAAGATTTCAGGAACTGTAAGTTACTAATAGAACATATTTAGGTTTTTATCATGCCAAATTCATATGAATAAACATTGCATTTGTATCTGAAGCTTTACTATATTGGAAAACAGGTTTATGTAGGTGGCACACTAGCCTATGTCTCTCAATCTTCTTGGATACAAAGTGGAACAGTTCAAGATAATATACTATTTGGCAAGGAAATGGACAAAACAAGATATGAGAAAGCAATTAAAGCTTGTGCTTTAGATAAGGATATCGATGATTTTAGCCACGGTGATCTTACAGAAATAGGTGAGAGAGGGATTAACATGAGTGGAGGACAAAAGCAAAGGATTCAACTAGCTAGAGCAGTCTACAATGATGCTGATATCTATCTTCTTGATGATCCTTTCAGTGCAGTTGATGCTCATACAGCTGCAATACTATTCAATGTAAGTAAATATTACTAATATTGTCCTCGTTTCGGTGTATCAAACTAACTGCATCTACAACATTACAGGACTGTGTCATGACTGCTTTAAGAGACAAAACAGTCATTCTAGTTACTCATCAAGTGGAGTTTCTCTCGGAAGTCGATACTATCTTGGTAAAGTATTTCATTTGGATGTCTATTATATTACATCTGAATGTAACTAATATGATGAACTCAAATTCTAGGTAATGGAGGATGGAAAAGTTATTCAATCAGGTAGTTATGAGAATCTCCTAAAATCTGGAACAGCCTTTGAACTACTTGTGAGTGCTCATAAAGTCACAATTAACGATTTGAATCAAAATAGTGAGGTTTTGTCTAATCCTCAAGACTCTCATGGTTTTTATCTCACGAAAAATCAAAGCGAAGGAGAGATTTCTAGCATCCAGGGTTCAATTGGTGCTCAGCTTACACAAGAGGAAGAAAAAGTGATTGGTAATGTTGGATGGAAGCCACTTTGGGATTATATTAATTATTCCAATGGGACATTGATGTCGTGTTTGGTCATATTAGGACAATGTTGTTTTTTGGCTTTGCAGACTTCATCGAACTTTTGGCTTGCTACAGCCATTGAAATTCCAAAAGTAACTGATACCACCTTGATTGGAGTTTATGCATTACTCTCTATTTCTAGTACTTCTTTTGTATATGTAAGGTCTTACTTTGCTGCACTTTTGGGATTAAAAGCTTCGACGGCTTTCTTCTCAAGCTTCACTACATCTATCTTCAATGCTCCAATGCTTTTCTTTGATTCAACTCCTGTAGGAAGAATTTTAACTAGAGTAAGATATTTTCATTCCTAATAAGGGAAAATAAATCTATGTATTATTCTTCTGTTCCTTTCCTTCAGCACTATATAACTAACCTCCATAATTTTACCAATATTTTCTCTCTAATGCAGGCTTCATCAGATTTGAGTATTTTGGACTTTGATATACCTTATTCCCTCACCTGTGTAGCAATTGTGGCAATTGAAGTTTTGGTGATGATTTTTGTGATTGCTTCAGTCACATGGCAAGTTCTCATTGTTGCTGTTCCTGCAATGGTTGCATTAATATTCATTCAGGTTTTTCCTTATTCAGGCTTTGGCTGTTCCATTCAGCTAGGAACTTCTTAATCATCTTTCTTTCTTTTTTCCTTAAAGAAATATTATCAAGCCACTGCAAGGGAACTAATACGGATCAACGGAACCACCAAAGCTCCAGTCATGAATTTTGCAGCCGAGACATCACTTGGAGTGGTTACCGTACGAGCATTCAACATGGTAGACAGATTTTTCAAAAACTACTTAAAACTTGTGGATACAGATGCTTCATTGTTCTTTCATTCCAATGTGGCAATGGAATGGTTAGTTTTAAGGATTGAAGCACTTCTAAATTTGACTGTCATCACTGCAGCTTTGCTACTCATTCTACTTCCTCAAAGATATCTATCCCCAGGTAATGCATAATTACTTTTGGCCCTTACGGAAAAACTCCCTAAATATAAGCACATTTTCAAATTATTAGATACATTTCTACTTCCTCTAGGATATTTATACACACATGTACAAATTAATTACATTACCAAAAACTGTTGGAAATTCTCCTGTTCTGCGCAGGCCGCGTGGGATTGTCTCTTTCTTATGCTCTTACCTTGAATGGAGCCCAAATATTTTGGACTAGATGGTTTTCCAACTTATCAAATTATATCATCTCTGTTGAAAGAATCAAGCAATTCATTCACATACCAGCTGAGCCTCCTGCCATTGTGGATAATAACCGGCCGCCATCTTCATGGCCTTCCAAGGGCAAGATTGATCTTCAAGGGTTAGAGGTAATGTTGCATCTAAGTCTTCTTTTCCTCCTTAGTTTTCAATATTGTTGCCTATTTTATTCGTGACAACTAGCCAAATTTTTTTGGTATGATAGCTGTTTTTTGTACATTGGTTTCAGGTTCGATATCGTCCTAATGCTCCATTAGTCCTTAAGGGAATCACTTGTACATTTAAAGGAGGAAGTAGGGTCGGAGTTGTTGGAAGGACCGGAAGTGGAAAAAGTACACTGATTAGTGCTTTGTTTCGCTTAGTTGAGCCTTCAAGAGGTGATATTCTTATTGATGGGATAAACATTTGCTCAATGGGATTGAAGGATTTGAGAATGAAGCTAAGCATAATCCCTCAAGAACCAACTCTTTTCAAGGGCAGCATTAGAACAAACCTGGACCCTCTAGGCCTGTACTCAGATGATGAAATATGGAAGGTGAATGAGCTAACTTTACAAATGGTAGAAAAATATGTATGCATTGGATGTAGTTAAAATTTACATGAACCATTCAATAAGAACCGGTTTGATTATATATTTGATTTGTATGTTTAGGCTGTAGAGAAATGTCAGCTTAAGGAAACAATCAGCAAGCTACCAAGTCTCTTGGACTCTTCTGGTAAATCTTTGGCAACAATCTATTGCATACAACTTACTCTTTCACTTTCACCATTAACAAAACTATATAAATATACTCATCGAAGCTACGTATTCTCCTTTCTATTGTTCAATATGTGATTTTGCAAGCAATATATAAGCTAAGAAAGTCTAATTCTAATAAGTTATGCAGTGAGTGATGAAGGTGGAAATTGGAGCTTGGGACAACGCCAATTATTTTGCCTCGGAAGAGTTCTACTTAAAAGGAACAGAATTCTTGTTTTGGATGAAGCTACTGCATCCATTGATTCAGCCACAGATGCGATTCTACAAAGAATAATTAGACAAGAATTTGAAGAATGCACAGTTATAACTGTTGCTCACAGAGTTCCAACTGTAATAGACAGTGACATGGTCATGGTTCTATCTTATGGTATGTTAATTCCTTATTCTTCTTCGCGCTTTTATTACCTAGTACTATCCATTCCCTCGTAATTTTTGGCTGGTTTTTAAAGGGAAACTGGTGGAATATGATGAGCCTTCAAAGCTAATGGATACCAACTCTTCATTCTCTAAGCTGGTAGCTGAATATTGGTCTAGCTGCAGGAAGAATTCCCTTCCATATATTAGCAAGAAGCATCAATGAATAATGTCTTAATGCAAAATAAAGATTGTAATAAATTGAAGGAAAATGGTTCACATCCCATTTTATGAGCATATAGTGGGGAATCCAAGGTTCAAACTCCGGCCTTTGCATATATAATATAATATCCTTACCAACTGAGCTAAGCTCACGAGACTCTTGAAATTATTTATATATGTATAATTGTAGATATTTCATTTTAGATGCTCTCCCTAATATATCTGTCTATTTATAATAATCTATTAAACCTGAAGCAGGTATTGTGGAGATTCCTCTCACCAAATTCAATCAAAATTATTTTGCTGCATAATATAATTGTCTACTACTCTCATCTTTGTGTTAATATTCTTTTCAAATTTGAGCTTGAAATAATAATAGTCTACTTGTCATTAAAAAGTTATGAATACCAAAATGTAGTATGCGTTAGGTTGACCAAACAAAAGTTACTGTCATGTTTACAACTTAGTTTCATTTTTATATAGACTAAATAAATAATTTTTTCATATTGATTTCTTTTGTATAGACTAAAAATAATTTTTTATATTTATAAGAATATTTACTTCCTATCCAGAAGTCCTAGCTCAACCGGCAAAATGCCAAAATTGTTAGGTCTGATGCCATGATCGAGGTTCGAACCTCGTACCTCCACTTGTGTGTGAGTTTATAATAGCTTTGTCATTTCGTCTATCTACAATTAAAAACAAAAGAGTATTTACTTCTCTTTGAAACCGAACGAAGCGTAAACTAACAAGTCCCTCTTTCGCTGATTCCCCTCTCTCGCGTCCGTTGCTGTTCTTCCGGACGCTCATCATCGTAAGACTCTCTCTCTCTCTCTCTCTCTCTCTCTCTCTCTCTTTGTATGTGATTTTTCCCTCTCTCTCTCTCTTTGTATGTGATTTTTCCCTCTCTCTCTCTCTCTGAATTGCACTAAACCCTAATTTTGAATTAGAGAAATTATTAAGAAAGATATAGAGATACGATAGAACATTACTGCGTCTTTTCATCCATATATCTGACCCCACTTATTAGTCGGATAAGCCTTGGTTGTTGTTGTTGTATTACCGGACGTGTCTGTCTTTGTGCAATGTTTATTATGTGACCACAGGAAAAGTTAGAACAACCACATAGAGTGTGTCTAACCTCAGGAGTTGAAACAGGAAAAATAGTATAAATGTTGTATTAAAATGAAAAACTACTTTATCTGCCAAGTAGAACAAGACCATGTATTACAATGACTTATTCAAATCCGAATAAGAAGTGCAAACAAACACGGCATAGCCCAATGTTATAGTGTTATAATCAGTGTTGTTTAATAGCAGCAGCTACAACAGTGATATACTATCAAATAGCTGCTATAGTGACACTATAGCACTATTGTGTAGCGAAATTTGAACAATCCGCTATCCATGATCAACAACAACAATGGTTATAAATAGGCATTGCTTGTTTATGATTTAAGGGTTACCTTTGTGCGTGTGGTTGTTTTTCTCATGTTTTATTCACATACTTGTTTATTTTTCTATGTATGGTAATGATTTCTCGTAGATTTTTAAGGGTCTATTTGCTGATTATGTTATGTTGTCCAAATATGTTATAAAAATTGCCTCTGTTGTCTAAATTATGCAGCATCGTTACCCTTCAGCACTATTACTATATGGTGGATGGTAGCATTTAATATTAAATAGTTTCATGCCACGATATAACTTCTTTTTTTTTTTATAAAAAAACTGTGGCAATTGTGCGATAAAAGAACTTGGCTTTTCTTATCACTAAAGAATAGTGTGGCAAAATTGGGATGAAACTATGCAATGGAATATTTAATGATATCATTTCTTTAGATGTACTATATGATGGATAATAGTGAAAGTTTCATTAATGAATTATGGTTTCTTTTTGTATTCTGTTGGTACGATGTAGGTCTCCCCTCACTACTAACCCTTCATAGTAAACTAAAATTTCCAAAACATGTCATTTTTTCGTTAATAGTACTGATTTTTTTTATATTTGATGTACCTTTGTTCATTGCAGAAAATGTTCAAGAACACATTCCAGTCTGGATTTCTTTCCATATTATACAGCCTCGGGTAATGATGTGGTTGGCTTGTTTATTTCATATTTCAGTTTCATATGTTTGTTGTGATTAAGGTGCTGAAATTTTGCATTTTGTTTTCAATTTTTTTTTATTATTGTAGGAGCAAACCTTTGCAGATATGGGACAAAGAAGGTAATTGTTTTTTTGTTTGCAATGACATTAGATAGTAATTTTTCTGCTTGCTAGAAATTTGATATGCTGAATTGAATTGATCCGAAATCATTTTACTTTGATTATTTATTCTCATTGTTGAAGTTTTGTTTAGTTGTACTTCTGAAATGGTTAGGCTGCTGCCTTATGTGTTGCGCTGTCCATTTGGCCATGTTATGAAAGGCTGATGTGTAAATTTGTTGAAGAGTGACTGAGGGATGAAATATGGTATTTTGACCCTCATTTGTGTTGGGAACGGGAATTGATGTATTCTGTATTTAGATCAATATATGAAGTTACCCTTTATGCAATTTATTTAGATACTCTTTCTATCCGTTGAGAAATGTTGTGCTTTGTAAGCCATCTATATTACTGTTTCAGTATGTGATTCACAATACCACCATTGCTTTTGGTGTAGTTCCTATGAAGCACGGACACCTCTAGGACTAGGCGTGTCGCGGTGTCCGACACGTGTCGAACCGGTGTCCTGAATAATTGTTTTTTTTCTTTACTTCGACACTCCTACGACCGGTGTCCGACACCTATATAACACTCATATGAGCAGTGTCGAACAACTCAGACAAATATCTAAACAATTTTTTTTTTCTCTCTTGCTTCTGCACACCAGAGATACAGGAGTTACATATGTTTTTAGAAATATTGATCAATTAGGGGTTATAGACATTATAGTTGATTATATCATTTTTAGCTTTTTCGATAGTAGATAAATAAATAAAGATCAAATACTATGATATCTTGCTGTAGAACTTTTTATCATGAATAAATTGCTCAAGTTAGATGTCTATATATGTATTTTAATTTTCATTTTAAACTGTCTTTGAATAAATTAACATATATGTAGCGGTGTTGGTGTCCTATATATTTTACATTAGCGGTGTCAACGTGTCAGGTGTCTGTGTCAGAGTCCATGCTTCATATTGTAGTTCATACAAAATGGAAATTTATATTGATGAGTGGAAAAGAGAAACTTATATTAGGAATGGATACATTTATGAGAAAGTTGGAATAAAACTTATAGAGGATACGACGGCAGAAACTTGCTATATGTCATGTGGCTGTGACTCCAGTGACAAAATAAACTGGATTAAATGGAACCTAATATTTTGGTTTAAAAGGGTAGAGAAAGAAAGACAAAAGAAAACTTAAGGAAAAACCACTAAGAAGAACTCATTGTAAATAGTATTTTTGAAAAGTTAGTTCTTGATGGAGCCCTATTGCATCAGTTGATCCATTTAATTGACTTTCTAGTAGGACAAGTCTAGGTTGTGGATACATTTTCCTTGTCTCTAGGATATTTCTTTTTCATATTAGACGCAGTTTGTGTAATATGCTTACTTGGCCTTGAAGCATGACTACATGAGAGAAATGATAGTTTAGGTAGTTTTTCTAATGCTTTGATCTGATTCCATTAACTGGTATATTCTTTTGTTTTGTTTCTTGGTGATATTTGAGCAATGAAGTTTTGATCTGATTCCATTAACTGGTATATTCTTTAGTTTCGTTTCTTGGTGATATTTGAGCAATGAAGTTGTCTCTTAACAGTTAATTGTTTATCTTAACATACTTGTGATTTGCTTGATGATAGTAACAATTTTTTTAAACTTACGATTTTGTCTTGGGGACTCTTTTTATAGTTGTCGATGGCCATATTAAGCGACCACAAGATGAAGACATACAATCTAATGTACTGGAAATAATTGGATCGAATATTCAGTCCACATACATTACGTGCCCGGCTGACCCAGCTGCCACACTTGGTATAAAACTTCCATTCTTGGTTATGATTGTGAAGAATCTAAAGAAGTACTTCACATTTGAGATTCAAGTTTTGGATGATAAGAATGTCAGACGACGATTTCGAGCTTCTAATTTCCAAGTGTGTAAGTCTGCCCATGTTTGTGTGTCTTGTAGGATTGCCAATCTTTCAGATGTTTAATTTCTTTCATATATATTTTGTGGTGTTCTTTCTTCCATCTAATCATATGGAGAACTTTGATTTTCTGACTAGTAACGCATTTGCATGATTCTTTCTTGCTGAAATAAACTATTTATATAGAATCACAAATACAGTGATGCTATTTCTACCTAAATTGCTGTCAATGCGCGTTACAAGTGATTTGTTTTATTATTTATATGTCATAGGCTGTCACTAGAGTAAAGCCCTACATTTGCACTATGCCACTGAGAATGGATGAGGGTTGGAATCAAATCCAGTTTAACCTGGCTGATTTTACCAAGAAAGCATATGGGACTAATTATGTGGAGACACTAAGAGTTCAGGTCCATGCAAACTGTCGCTTGAGAAGGATATACTTCTCTGATCGTCTCTACTCTGAAGAGGAACTCCCACCAGAGTTCAAGTTGTACCTTCCAATGCAGGTATGAGATGTCTGCATATGAACAGCTTGTCTGTTTGTTTATCTTTTCATCTCAATTGCATGTCAGGTTTCACCTTGTATTGTTCATGATGCAGAAATAATGAAAATGTCATGGGAGGATGGAATTGAAGCCAGGAGATGGTTGAATGTTATGTGTAGTTGTGCATTGGCTTCCTTGCACTAAAAACTGTATTCTCTATTCTGTTTCCTCAGTCAGATTAAGTTTTAGGGTGTTTTGATGCTTTTCTGTAACATTGAACTAAATTTTACTGTTGATTTGTGCTTTTGTTGTCTTACCAAAGAAAGAGGGTTGATGTGTTCTGAATGCTAGAGAATATGTTTCTGATTCCCGATTATAGTGTTGTAACATGAAGAATAAATTCATGAATAGATGTCTTTCATTTCAGGTAGGGGTGAGGGTTGGGTAAACTATCATTGCTCCTTTTTAACTAAACAAAAAGTGATGAAACCATTCACTTACCTGACAAGAAATAGTGACACAATTCAAGTTTTTTTAATAGAAAAGATTATGTCAAATTTGCAATTAACTATAATTAGAGTGCAGGTACAATTTTGTACCAAATACCAATCATTTCAAATTTCTATTCCTTGGGAAGTTTCGCGTATCTTCAATGTCATTTTGAAGCTGTTAAGACCTGGTGAACTGGTGCCCCGAACGATTTTTTTTATCTTTAATGTACAAAGTTCAAATTTAATATATTCACTTTTAAAGAATTTTATGTAACCGTCACTCCTATTTTCAGTATTGATCTTATAATGAGATGTCTGCGAAATGATATTGTTGAAAGATCGTACTGTAAACAATCGAAACAAAGTTTGATGAACATGGTTATAACATGAACTGCCATTCTGGTTCCCAACACTATAACCAGTAACATTCACCTACTTCGGAATGTATAACCAGTAACATTAACTTACACTTTTTTGGTGGTTCAAGGTGAAGTTTGTTTCCTTTGATTTCCACTATGATCAGTGGAGGCAAAATCCTTTGTTCTGTCTCTCTGCTGTAACTTAATTGCTCTTTTGTTTTTATTTTTTCTCTTCTCTTTTAGTCTGCTGTAACTAAACAGGATCTTTATGTCTTCCTAAGCACACTTTGTTCTGGTTTGGTGGTTATATAAACTTCATTTTAGCCTCTTAAAAAAAACTTAACTTATAAATAACACCTCCTAAAAAAAATTATAAATAACTTCCCCAAAAAAAAACACCTTTCAATCATACAAAAGTTAGACCAAACACTATGTTTTTAAATTAAATTAATTTTATCTTCATAATTGATTTTAATTTAAAGTTAAAATGAAGCTTTTGTCTCGACAATTGATTTTTTAAAAAAATATCTCAACAATTGATTTTTTAAACTCAAATTTTTTGTTAATTTCACATTTCCTTAAATCTATCCAAATAAAAACTATTTTATACCCAATTTACTTCTATTTTTGTCAAGTATTGAATTAATTCATTATAATCAATTATTCCAACAATTAAACCAAACTCACACCTTATAATAGTTAAATCACATTCAAAACGAGGCATTCAAAAACTTTTGTTAATAAACCAAACTCACATGATACATGAACACTATCCACCATCATCTTGTGACGCGTCAAATTAAATGGTAGGGTATGTAGTCTTAAACTCCTAATGAAGATGGAGAACGTGATTTTCAAAGCTTATCTAACTTGTGTTTTGAGAGAAAAAACAAAAAAGTCTTGTGAAAATGGGATCTTCATTTTAAGCCAAGAGAGCCAGCTGCTGAGATCTAAAAGAGGGACCCACAAATCCACGTGGCGCAATAGTATTTCAGATTTAGATGGTGAGCTTTAGATCACAAAAATCTTTGCACCAAAACATTTTCAGCCACAAACTCCTCCTACCTAATATAGCATCTTTCTTTTGGCTTTTGTTTTTCATACAACTTGTTTGGATACACCAAAAAGAAAAGTTTCACATGATTTGGAAATACTAGTTATTTAATAGTGTCTTTTATAAATGATAAAATTGTGAAGCTCGTGTGAAGGTTAAAATGGATAATATTTAAATAAAAAATGTAATTTTGCTTCTTAAGTATGAAACCACATACATAGTTTAAATAATGCATATACAAGAAATACATACCCCTTTCTCAAAAAAAGAAAAAAGAAAAAATACAATATGAACGAAATACATTCACATTTAGGTAACACTTCAGTGACTTTGAATTCGGTGACTTTGTCTCTATCTCATTCCAGTGCATCAAAATAATTTATTTTAATCACTCATCTATCACTTTCTCTTATCTAAAATACACTAAGTCACCAAAGTCACAAAAATACAAAATCATTCAAGTATTTCCCTATTTTTATTGTAAATTATGGTTATCTCCTAAGTTGTTATTGAAATGGTTCTTCCAATAACACAATTTTTAAATAAATTGTTGATGAAAAGACAACTTAACCAATTTAAGAAATTTAACATTATCTTAAAATAGATCACCTACATCACTACTTATGTCCCACAATCTTGTCACAAGCCTTACCATTTCTATTTCCAAGGATATATATCTCATTCCACTAACCTTTCCCATAAGTCCTTGGATTTAACAAAAATATATATTTATTTGTGGACTGAACTGTTCTAAGTTTCATAAAAATTACCAAGTGTCACTTGAAATATCAATTGGATTTGTGTTAGACACAATAGTGATCGAAAATTTCGAATGAGGTTAAAAATCAAATATTTTTTAAGTAAGAACTAAAATAAGTAGAGTAGTTCATGAGTTGAGTTGATTTCGACCAAATTTTTATTCCGTTGAGTTGAATAAAAAACCTATATATTTTACCTCAAACTCGTATCAACCCAACTCGATACTAAACATGTTTATTTTAGTCAGATCATCAAATGAATGAAAAAGGAGGTGACACTTACACTCGATGGAAGATTGTTAGATTTTTAAATGTGAGTGGTTAAGTCACATATCGTCTTATGAATAAAATTTTGGATTTATAAGAGAGGTGATTCATATACCTAACACCTTAATGTTTTAAATGCTGATGCGATGTCATCCTCTCTAGTGGTATGAAATTACCATGTACCCTCAAACTCCTCAACATTACCATTAATTATACTATTCGAGTTTACAATTTATCTTTTAAAAAATCAATTCTATCAAGTAAAATCAATTTCAACAATTAAAATCACTTTTTTTTTCACAAGTGAAAAATTACATTTGAAAGAGGTAAAATCAATTCTATGATTTTATCATATTCTTAACAATAATATAAAACCAAACACACATACCAACAACCAGTCACTAGTCAAACAATACGGTAGGGTATATATCTATCTACACACAACTACACAAGTGCTTATTGAGAACGTGATTTTCAAACTTCAAAGCATATCTAATAGAAATAACTTGTCTATGAAGTAAATGGTATCTTTCATTACAGACCACGAAATCATCAAAAGTTGGACCCACAAATCCACGTGTACCAATAACAAATCAGATTTAGATGGAGAACTTTAGACCACAAACCTTAGCACCAAAACATTTTCAGCCACAAACTCATAATAAAGCATCTTTCTCTTGTCTTCTGTTTTTCTTACAAGTGTCCATTGCTTCTTAACTCTTCTTACGGTTTTCTATTATATTTCATTATTTTATTTCTAACAAAGCATTTGCTATAGCCGCCTCTCTCTCTCTCTCTCTCTGTGTATTTTTCACCTATCACAAAACTCATACAACAAGAAGAACTAGAACGCAATATTAACACTAGTTTCATCCTTCAAGAAGCTTTGTTCTTTTGCTAGCTTTGTTTTCATCATCATCTGCAAGAAAAAGTATGTTTTTCTTCTTCTTTTCTCTGTTTTTTTCTTATATATTGTTATTTTTTGAGTGTTTTTATGGATGTTCATGTTTTGTAGCTTTGATGTGAAATATATGTGGTGTGTTTAAGTATTTTGATAAAGTTTTAATTTTTTTCTGGTTTTTTTGTTTTTGATGCTTGGTTTTGAAGATTTTAAAGCTTAACTGAAGTGGGTTTTGATTATTTTTGTAAGGGTTGAAAAGGGTTAAGAGTAGTGGTTCCATTAGTTTTAATTTTACTCTTTTGTATGAAGTTTCCTATGATTGGTTCAAAGAGTTTTTCCAAATCTTCAGCTTTTTGAAGTTGGCTTTTATGTAGATGAAATGCTTTTATGGTCTAGTTTCTTCAAGTTCATGCTAAGAACTTGAATCTATTGGTTCTTTATGTACAATTCAATTCTAGTAAGTTTGTTACTTTGTTGAACTTAATCAGTGTTGTTAAATAGCGTCTATATATCCCACAATAGTTTGATGAACAAACTACTATTTTCTGCGATCTGCGTTGACAACACGGTTTTAAAGGGATACTGTAAGAAACCATGTTCAATTAAGTTTTCATTAATTGAGGATCTAGAAGGAGAAAGAGATTGGTGATAGATCCAACATAGTTTATAGAAGGATCATAGGATAGTTGTGTTTTAGTCTATGAGTTAGCAAACTCTACATATTTTCAATTATAAATTCCATTTTCTATATGCTGATCTTGTTATGTTTCTAACATTTACAGACTATTCACCATGGATTGGTACTATGGATGTGGAACGAACGATTTCGTTGTACCGGGCGATCAAGATTTAATGGCTAGGCATCCATCACCAGAAAATTGGTCAAAATGGGGAATAAATACACCTGAAGGTTACAATTCACCTAAAAATTACATGACCATGGATTCAAATACAACAGAATTAGAATTCAATTTCAACAGTGAAAGTTTCCGTGACGGAGTCAAGTTCGAATCATCTTCCTATGATAAAGATCAATCTAGCAGTTCAAGTGTATGTGGAGGATTGACTGAGCAATCTTTTCAACAATCACGTCATCAGCATCAGCAGAATCAGCTTCAAGAACTATCATCAAGCTTCGAGCAGACCACCGATGACATATTCTTGTACACAAGCGTAACTTCTGGGATTAATATGCTTGGTTTTAATGCCTGTATGATAATAATCATCATGTAGCTTCTGAAAATGCTTTAACCTAGCATGAGTATGCTTTGCATTTTAGCAAAGTCCAGTGGAAATTGAATGCTCTATTCTGTTTTTGCATTCCAAATTTCACCATATTTATCTTTATCATTGGAGCCAAAACAAAATGGTTCCGCACAACTCTATAAGCATGAACCTGTTATAGTAGGGTAAGGGCTACTATTTTCTTTGAGGTTTACATATGTTTTTGGTCCCTCTAAATATACCACTTTTTGGTATTAGTCCCATTAAAAAAGAATTTTATTTTGTTCCGTGCAAATATACTACTTTTTTACTTCTGGTTCTTGCTGTTTTGGTTAAGCAGTTTAGGCCCTGTAAAAAAAATTAGTTCGATCCTTGCAAATATACTACTTTTTACATTTGGTCTTTGTTGTTTTGGTTTAGTCTCTGTAAAATTTGATCATGTTGAAACTAGTCCCTGTAATAAGTATGTAATATTCATTTTAGTCCTTATGTATCCTGTATTGGAGGGACTAAAATCAAATAGTGTACATATTGCACGGACTAATTCAAAGGTGAACAAAGACAACAAGGATCTAAAGTAAAAGGTGCAGTATATTTGCAAGGATTCAAAACAATATTTTTTTTTTACAGGGATTTTAAAGCAAAAAGTGGTAGATTTGTTGGCACTGAAAACATATTTAAACATGTATTTAATGATGATTGTGGTATGAAAATGATCTTATATTTTAAATATTGCATACAAAAATATACTTAACAGAGACATTCAATTCTCACTGGCTACCATAGGCATGAAATTAATTCAATTTATATGATATGACTGCGTTATCTTACAGTCTTCATATGTTTTACATAATGCAGGGATTCGATACTAGAAGATTTTCCCTGTGCTGAAAACTCAAACAAGTCCTTTTACTTTTATCCTGAAAACCAATGCAGCAATACAGCTGGTAATAACTCTTTTTACACTTTTCTATATTTTATTGTGAATAAGTTACCTAAACAATTTCTATGGTATTGATGTACAAAATTGCTTAATACACATGCATTCTTTTGTTTCTATCAGGTGAACTGCAGAATGATATTGCAGCTTCCGAGTATCTTACATGCAACTCTAATTCTGATGACCTCTTGAACATAGAGGTATGCTCGAACACAAGTTCTTGAATCTGTTCTTTCTTTTTATGATTAAGAATTGAATTTGGTATCTCAGGGTCTTCAACACACACTGCGCACCAACCACTAGCGCTAGACCCGCGGTGGTAAAACATGAATCTGTTGTTCGTTGTTTCTTTGTCAAATACAAACCACCATATGGTCTTCAAAACTTTTGCTGTCAGATCCAAATACTCTTGTCTATGTGGCCTGCAAGTCATTTGTTGTATAGTAGTATAGGTTATTTCATGCATGCTTTGTAACGATGTTTTTTTATTTAGTCATCACAAATTCACAACACAAGGTCTAAAACTCGAAAAGCTTATATGATAATCACTATGCTTTAAGCATTTAAGCTATTTATCCAATCATGGCCTCAAACTCAAGGATTGGCCCTTGTTTTTGAGACCTTTCTCCTTTTTCTTTTAATTGGACTTTCAATAGTCCCATATCACCCTGACATGACACGACACCGACACGTGTGGTTACATTCAATTATTCAAATTTCTCAAATTACTACCGGTGTTGACATGTCAATGTCAGTGTCATCTCTGGTGTTCCTGTCTGTCTGTCAATGCTTCATGGTAATGCAACATCTATTAAATTATTATTTTTCTTTTATACCAGACACTCCAAATCTTGGATCATTCTGAGCAATTCAGTGGAGATGAAGCAATGCATAAACACTCGTCTATTGAAGAATCTACACTACAGAATCTTGAGGCAATAATTTCACAGGTAACATAGCTTATAACTAAGAAATCCTTGGCATCTGATTTAATGTGCAGTTATATTTGTTGCTAAATTATCTTTTCTCTTTCTCTCTTAACTAGTTCAATGACAAGACTCGAATTCACTTCCGCGATGCACTTTACCGCCTTGCCAGAGATACAAAACATCAGTATGTAGCTGAGGACCTGGATGGTGATGTTAGCATGCAAGAGGCAATGCCATGGGCAGTTCACAATGAAGCCTTGAGGTATATGATTTAGATTTGCTGCATATTTTTTGTGCTATTTTCGATTGACAGTGAGATTGTCGGAATCACGGTCAGACACTTTGGAGCTTCAACTAAATAATAGCTTCGCCGTGATTTTTCCAAACTCACCGTTCAACCGAACATATTATCCAAACTTGAAGTATGTGTTTGAGTGAGTTTTATTAAAAATTGATACCTGATGATCTTGATTTTGTAAAATTATTTTTGATTATAATTTGATTCATACATGTAGTAAACGAAGACACACACACTTAACGTCAAATGCTACCTTTGTTTATAGGTCTGACGACAAGAAACAAATGGAATCAGAGACCAACAGTGTTGACAGAGCGGTTGCAAATCTCATGTTCAACGGAACCGCATATTGTGAATGCTGAACCAACTAAGAGATTGTTCATGCTAAAATTGGTTAGGCAATGCAATTCTGAGGTGAAAGTTATAAGAAGTAATAACCAAAAACCAATTCCCTGTAATTATTAAGTACTTTGTACCAGAAATTATATGTATTATGTAAGTCTTGTCCAAGGATATAGCTGTTTCCACCCAGCTCAATTTTGGTTGTAATGTAAGTTAAGAAGTTTATTAGCTATGCTAGAGTAAGAAATTTTAGGTTTGAACAACACCTAGTTTTTCTTCTGAGTGTTGATGAGTGAACTTATTAATACCTTGATATTTTGTTTGAATGTAAATGAGTGAGTTTATAGACCATTTTTTTGGCAAACTTGGGTAAGGTCATAATTTTATGTGGTTAATACATTGGTATTTTGAACTTTTTAACACACTGGTATCTATCTGTGGAATTTTTTTAAAAATTTTGAACTTGTGACCTCTAAGTCATAAGACAACAATCTTATTGTTGCTATAAGCCTCACAACAACTACAATGTGATCAAATCTTGGCGCTAGTGTTCTAAGAACTTTCTCAATCTTCATCAAGTCGGTAACACTTTCACCATTCCTGACTTTGATTTGACAGATTCACAAATTTATCAAAGTATTGACTTATGGTTTCTTCTTCCTCCATAGTCAAAACTTCATACTGTCTTCTCAAAACTTGAAGCCTCACCTTCTTCAATTTACCATCTCCAGAATATAACTTTTCCAATGCTTCCCAAGTCTCCTCCTTTGCACTTTCATAATGCACGATCTTCTCAAATATCTCATTGCTCACACTCTGATGCATGAAGAACATGGCTTTCCCATCTTTCTTCTTTGCATCCCTGTTTGCTGTTTATTGCATATCTGTAGCATTCGATGCTAGTGCTGGTACACTATCATTCACTACTTCAAGAACATCCTGAAACCTGCAGATAACCTTCATCTTCACGATCCATTGATCGTAATTCTTGCCTTCAAACACCGGTAAATGCGTAGGGAAACTTTCTAACTTGGTTAACAAGCTAACCAAAGTTAGTTACCCTAAACTCTAGGATTTATTCTAACTAACTGAATTCCACAATCTAATAGTTATTCTATTTTAGCATCACCATAGATTAACCACAACATGTTTTAATTCTTTTCTACCACTGTGTTCTTCGTTGTTAGATTTACGCTCTTCCTTTGTTTCCGCCATTAATGTCAAATTTTCGTGTATCGAATCTTAAATTAGGTATGATAGAGATGCTAAAATCTGAAGATATTGGAGTTTGTTGAGAAATTGGTTGTTCTTACTCCTTCTCTCTCTAAACTAGAGTGAGAGAGTAGCTTTCTGTTTTTTTCTTTTCTGGATGAGCATGTTTTGATTTCATCTGAAAAAATATTACTCATGGAGGTTGAAGACAACATGATAAAGAATGAAAAAAAATGTAGTACATCTAGATCATGATAAAAAAACTGTGGAATTTTTTTTTCTGCCCCTATCACAAAAAAAAAAAAAATTGATATGTCTGCCATGTTCTTTTTAGTTGGCGAACATAGGCTTGCAAAATAAATTGATGCTCGCCATTTTATTTGTAGAACTCATTGTTCAGAAAAAGCCGTAAATATGTTGGCCAACTAAAAAGAAGAACACAGGTATTTGTACATGTGACTACTGTTACACTCTATCTTATAATTACTTATTGACTGAATACCTAAATTCGTCCTTGAATTTTCACGAATCGGACAAAAACGTCCTCAATTAATCGAAATGCACACTTTGTCCCTGAATTTAACAAACGTTAATCAAAATAGTCTCTACGTCCATTTGTGGCGTTCTCTGTGATGACGTGGCTGTTAACATTTCAGATGGGGTGCCATGTCAGATGCCACATAAGCAGGGACTAAATTGATGTATAATGTCAAAAAACTTCAAGTACGAAATTGATTGGTTTCAGAAAATATTTTTAATAAAGTCCCTATTAATTTTAACTTACTATCAAATCGATCCCTAAATTATTTCAAAAACCGTCACATCTAAAACATATTTTCAAGTTGGTCCTTCGTGCGTATATTTGCATAAAATGAATTAAAAATGACAAAACACGCAACTTCATCCTTGAAAATACCACTAAATAACTCATATGTCTTAAGGTTGAAATATTACATAGGCAAAAGCAATTCAACTATGGGGCATTAACAAGTCATAAGTAATAAATCATAGAGAATGTTCTTAAATATTACATAGCCAAAAAAGAACCCAACTAGGGGGCATAATGTAAACAAGTCAAAATATTCCAAAAAGCATAATCTAAGCATGCATCAAACTTCACTTCTTTGGAAAGCCGGGGGTTGGGATAAACTCTATGAACTTAGGTTGACTTGAACCGGATGGACCATAATCTGGATATGGCACTCGAATAACGCCAGGAGCAGTTGGATGTGATGGTGCAGGACCCCTTAATGGTGTTTGATTAGGCATCTCTTTTGAAATAATAGGCACTTTAATGCCATACCTCCTTGCAGGAACACCCTGCAACCATAGTTTCAATCATATTAGTCCCTTACTTATAAAACATTCAATTAAATTAGTCCCTGAATTTCTATACTTACTATTAAATCGACCCTTAGAATTTAACAGTCATACCTGTGTAAGCACTACTTCATTTGCAACACCATTGACAACATTTTGTCCATGAATTGCATCATTTCCAGCAACAACATTTCCAACATTGACATTTTGTGCGACTTGTCCATCATTTCCAGCGTCTTCTGCAACACCTCCACCATTTTCAGCAACATGATTTTCTGCATTGACTGGTACATTTCCGACATTATCTGCATTCCCTTCAACATTTTCTTCTTCTGGCTCAGTATCAATCTAGTCTTTTGGTCTCCTAGCAACCCCTTGCTTATTACATCCTCTTAAGTTATGACCAATCAATCCACATCTTCCACATTGAGTGTCATTGTAAGTCCTTTTCATTTGACTCCTACCAATAGGTTCCTTATTGCCATCTTTTCTTCTGTTCTTCTTTGGTCTTCCTGCAGCCCTTCTCACCTTTGGTGGCGCAGATTTTTCATATGGAGTTGGTTCCCAATATATTTGAGAATTCACTGGTTGGATAAAGTAGTTATAAGTTGCCCTATATGATCCAAGGGTCAACCAAGCATGGCAATGTTCTATCTGATACCTTTGCATTGGAGTATCACCACTCCACAGTGGCGTCCAATTGTGACTCGCATTCTTCTCTTTCTCTAGCCTGCTTTGTTGCCAAGGACACAGTGGTCCAACTCTCCCATCAAGTTTCATCTTGTTTTGACTCATTTTTCTCATTACATAACACCTAACTTCCTCGCCAAAGTGAGTATTGGTTTCCCTCTATAGTTCAAGATCTTTGCATTGAAAACCTCACAAGCATTGTTCACTATGTTATCTGCCTTGCAATTTTCACTAAAATATGCTTTAGTCCATGCTTCCTTTGGCCATTTATTAAGATACTCCCATGGCTTCTCATTAAGCCTCTTCACCCTCTCCATAATGTCGTTGAATTAAGTGGGAGTTGTTGCCCTTGCACATCTTTGAACGACTTCAAGTACCACATCTTAGATACCTTGAAGTAGCCTCTGCATTTCTTCACCATCTTCTCAATGTCCCACAAACATAGCTCATCAACACCCATTTTTTCCCACACACAGAACTCACCACGAACATAAGTTAGCCTCCGATACTCATCTCGCTCTAAACAACCACCATGATGCAAGATTAATGTGATATTGTCTTCCATCATAGAGATTTTGCAATGCATCAGTCATAAGCACAATCAAAAGAACATAAAAATGCAAATCATCAGTACAAAAAAAAATCTATATCTCTACCGTTTTAATCAATCAATAATCTTGTTCATAACGACTCTAATGTTCATAATTTTTAGTAACCAAACATAAAAACACACCATTTTTATGTTTTACGTCTTCAACACAAAACCCTAATATCAGTAATCTAAAACACACAATCAAAGCAAACAAGAACGAACATCAAAGCAAGCATCTAATGAAGTTTAAAGTTGAAAATGAATGCCTAAAAACTCAAAACAAAAATCACAAAAACGGACACAAAAAGGGAGAAAACGAACGAGAACAAACATGACTGATTGGAAAACGAACAGGAATGACGTTACCTTATGAAATGATGAAATCTTCTATCAAAACTGAATCTTTTGCAACGTTCCTCGCCGGAGATGATGCTGATGAAGATGATGAATGGTTTAGCGGGAAGGAGAACGGTCAGGGATGTTTTTGATGTTCTGGCTGAAATGTGATCATGAAAAGGTATAGGTATTACAAGGGTAAATTTGAAAAAACAGGAAAAATTGACTTCAAAAAGTACAACCGAAAATTTCGTGCGTTTCAATCAAATTGGTCCTTGTACATGTGGCTTCCTTGTCGACACGTGTACAAGACAACAAGCCATGTAGGAAGACAACTCAACAGCACTAACAGAGCATTTGGACGGAAGGACTATTTTGATCGACGTTTGTTAAATTCAGGGACAAAGTGTGCATTTCGATTAATTTGGGGACGTTTTTGTCCGATTTATGAAAATTTAGGAACGAATTTGGATATTCACTCCATTTCAAATTGAGTACATGCACACATATGAGGTAACTAACTCAAACTGCTTTCCCGAATTTTACTAGCCTCGTTCTCTCCTACTTATCCCTTCTCTTGAATTTACTCGTTTACTTTGGTAAGTTTGTTAATTTGGTTATCATATAGTGGATTTTTATTACTTGAGTAACAAGAATATACTCAATCTCTCTGCAATTTGCCTCAAGAAAATCATTGAATTTGCCCAAATTTTGTATTTATTTTGTGGGCCTAGGACGGTTGCCCTATGATTGATCTATGATATGAACTTACAATTCAGTGGTCAAATTTAAAATATATTAAAACGATATTAACGGTGTAACTTTAATATAACATTATATACTTGGTGTCAACAGATCTTAACTATATATAAAAGTATAAAAGCATACTAATTTTAATTAGTGAGATTTCTAACTGACTTTCCTTTATCTATCTCATTTATTAGTAGTATCATCATTTATAATTATAACCCTACAAGTTCTTTCTAATTTTTTCTCTCTAAAACTCTAATTCTATTAGTTAATCATTAAATTAAGAAAATAGAAATTTAAATTAAAAAATAACTTATATATCCTACTAACTCACATCACTTACACATACAACACAAAAAAAAAATCATCAATTATCCCACTAACCCATCATTCTCATGATCAAATTATCCACAAACAACATCATTGATAAATAAACGGTATACATGAGTAAATTCATAATCATCAAACTCTTTAAACCACAAACCACACCTACTCTATGCAATTATTACAACAATTGCAGATTTACTTTCCTCCTTTCTCAATACATTTATCTTCTTTTTTGGTATTTCCTTCTCGCTTCATGTATCTTGTCATCATTCTCTTCCTTATATTAGAGTTGTTGTTTGTTGATTCTTATTATTTATTTATCTTTTAGAGGCAACACTTTTGATGAAAAATTTCAACAACTTCTTTAGTCAATCTTATCCTATGTTATTACTTATTTTAATAATATATCTAAAAAAACAATATTTGATTTTCATTTTGCAATGTTTGGTACAATCTTAGTCCAACTTTTTTCTCTTGAGGATTTCATTTTCATTTTTTTCATACCCTTTGATTTGATTTTAATACGTATTTTTTTTGTGGTGGTCGGGATTTGAGCCCCGGACCTTGCATATATTATGTATTATTCTTACCAACTTTAGCTTTTTAATATGTCTGATACAATCTTAATCCCACTCTTTTGCCTAACTATGAAACTCTTTTTTCTATTATTGTTATTTTTTTTTCTCTATCTATATATTAATTATGATGAGATTTTATAAATGTGTCATTTTTTTAAAACAAAAAAAGCTAGAGTTGCCGGAGCATCCCTATTATATTGACAACCTACAAGTTGTACAATAAATTTTCCCTCCCTTTCTCTCCTTATATTAATTAAATTATAAAAAAAAAATCATTTTTAGTTATAATCATATAGATAAACAACCTCCACAACTCAATTATTATAATCTCACGAGTTGTACCATAACTTTTCTCTTCAAAGCTCTCATTTTATTATTTTAACTTTTTTAGTTTTATAATCAAATAAATTATCTCATGAATAGAAAATCATTTGTCTTAAAGTACTATTTAGTTGTTTGTAATTTTTTCATTAAATTCATATGTTCAATGATGTTATATACTAAAAGATTATTATAATTTGTAATTTATTTTATGATACACTAGCGAAAAGAAGGGTCCTCACGTGTCAGTCTTTCCGTTTTTTTTTTTATCGTGTTAACGTTTGAAAATTATGAACTGTATTTTTATTTTATGAAATTTTGATTTTGATTAAAATTATAAGTATAGGGGTCTTCAAAATTGCTGTGTTGGGATTCTTTTTCCTGCTGTTGTTGCTACTGAATTGTTTCCATTGATGTGTGGATAGCTTTGTTCTATTCGATAAACTATGCATAAGTTAATTTTTTTTTTCATTGGACTTTTTTTTTTGGTGGTATCCAAGATTCGAACCCTGGACCTTGCATATTATGCATTGTCCTTATTTCCATTGGATCATGTCTCATCAAATTTTCTATAATTGTGAAATTTAGTGATCTAGTAGAGAAAACTAACGTATATATGCATGACTCACATGTACATTGAACTAACCTTTTAAACATACGATTGTGCTTGGGGTGGCTGAAAGCTAAAAAGGTTGTGTTTGTTTATGGTACGTAGAGATGGTGGTCAAGCCCTTTAGCTTGTTTGGGTGTTGGCTAACTAGTGTAATCTCTGTTTGTTGAAATCATTAATTCTTGTAACTTTTAGTGGTATCCTAGGCACATCTTATGCTTGGAAATTGCTGTTTGGTGTGTTATATAATTTCATTTTAATTTCTTAAAAAAAAAAAACCTTTTAAACATACGTGAGTTTGTAGTTTTAGGGTATGAGGAGTCATGTTTGATCAAAGAATCGTTTTTTGTGTTTTGTTAAAATTGCATATTTTAAAGCATAAATACATTTTATTTAAAAAAATTAAAAACAAACTTTAACATATACTCATAAGTAATAAATGACAAATATATTCAATACAATTTATTGGTTATGTTCATCTATCTCTAAAAGGGGAACACTCCTATCCAATGTACATGATTAAGAATCATATTATGATCCAACATAGACCATATTTTACAAAAGTAAAAGCAATCTAGTTAGCTTCACGAAAAATATGATCTAATAGTAGACGTCCAACAACGTGAGAATATCAAGGGTTTGACGAACCATCAAATTAGAGGGATATCTCACATTAGACCCATCAAGAATCAAATTCAATGCAACCATTTAATCAGATTCAACATCAATATCTCTAGCATCAACGTCTCAAATACACCCAGCTTTAACCCTTTGTAAATAGACGCACCACAATTCTATCTCAAGCATCATCAATATCTCTTCGTACTTGCCCTTGTAATGACAGAGCAAGTACGAGGAGAAGCAACATGGCCAAAACTGAAATTCCCATTACGCTCAGCAACCATGCCTCCACAAGTAGCAATGGCACCATTGTTGGTTCTTCTAATTTCTTCCTATTGATCTCTTGAAATGTTTTACAAAATCCTTTGTGTCACACTGAGTTTGTAATGCTAACGTTTGTGTCAATTAATTTCACTAATATCCTTCCTGTAATGGATAAGTACTATATCCGATAAAAAAAAAAAGATAAGAACTATATCCTAAAAAAGTAATTAATTCTGGTAATCGTTTGCATCTAGCAAATCCAGCATGTGATGAAAACCAGAAAAAGAAAATCACATTTATTACAACTAAGAATTTTATTAACGAGAAAAAACATGAAATTCACATTGTACAATACTTATCTTTAGCCCATTTTTTCAAATGAATATCGATCTATAAGCTGGCTTCATTTCATAAACAGGGAAACAAAAACGAATTTAACAACAAAAGTCAAAGTAAACTATATGAAGAAAATTAAATTGTAAACAAAAATAAAATAAAGAACATCATGTTTTCACACAACCTAACAAATCATTCATAATTCAACATTAAATTTTCTTCAAACCAAACCAAACAAGTTTCTTCTCCTCTCCAATCTCATAACCACTTCTCCTAATCACCAATGGGATCGCTTCATGAATCTCAAACGACGACGGGACAACCACCGCCATCGCCGACGACGGGACAACCACCGCCATCGCCTGCGTCCGTAAACACTTGTCCACCGACAGTTCGCATGCCGATTAACTTACAGCCGGCAAACAGCAAAAGCAAACAAAATTCCACCAACAAACTATTTGGCAAATTCCGTTCAATGTTCCGGTCGTTTCCGATCATTGTTCCGTCGTGCAAGATGCCCACAATGAACGGAAACCACCGTACAAGTGAAACAATCATCCATGGCGGCATAAGGATAACCGGAACCTTATTTGGTTACCGAAAAGCGAGGGTAAACCTTGCCTTTCAAGAAGACTCTAAATGTCACCCATTCCTTCTCTTGGAGCTGGCCATTCCCACGGGAAAGCTTCTCCAAGACATGGGAATGGGCCTTAACAGAATAGCGCTGGAGTGCGAGAAGCACTCCAGCAACGATAAAACAAAGATCGTTGATGAACCAATTTGGACGTTGTTTTGCAATGGAAAGAAAATGGGTTATGGGGTGAAGAGAGATCCAACGGATGATGACTTATATGTGATACAGATGTTGCATTCAGTCTCGGTAGCGGTCGGCGAGCTTCCGAGCGACATGTCAGACCCTCAAGATGGAGAATTGTCGTACATGAGGGCGCATTTTGAACGTGTGATTGGGTCTAAGGATTCAGAGACTTATTATATGATGATGCCTGATGGAAATAGCAACGGACCTGAACTTAGTGTGTTCTTCGTTAGGGTTTGATATGTTGTTGGCTAAATGAGAAAAATGTAAAACAAGATGTTGACTAACAACCGCGGCACCTCCAGGATAAAACAGCCCAATTCACATGTTCGATTGCGTACTGCATCGTAAGCAATCGTTCGAAAAATAAAACCCTCAAATATGGTTTAATCGATAGTTCCATTAAACCACTCTATATGGTACGAAAACCACTCAAAAACGACGGGACAGAAGGAGCAGAAGAAAAGAAGGACTCGTCAACACAAGTCAAAAAAGGAGGAAAAGTGGAAAAGCACAAGAAGCATGAATTTCGGTGTAAAGAATAAGTGAGGTACCCAAAGAGAGGATAAAGCACAAGAAGAATATATACTAAGTTCGCTAGGCCCTCTTTTCTTATGAGCGTATTTTCCTTTTTCTTTATTGATTTGTTTGTTGTTAAATAAATGTTGGGAATCTTTTGGTTTTGCTTTTTTTATCTGGTTTGATATGAACAGAGGTTGAAAACTTATTCAGCAAGTAATGAAGCCACCTATATTTTTCACTAATTATTATATCTTACTTTTGTTTCATAAACTGTTAACTTCTTTGTAGTTTTCACTTTCTGTTATTTGTTATTGCAATATTTTAATCTTAATCACTCCCTTATTTATTTTTTGTGTTTGATTGAGTGCATCATAATCCTCTTGATCCATTAACAACTCTTTGGGGCAAGCGGAGGTGGTGGAGTTACATTGTCTCGGGTAAGTGTAAATTCAACCGAAAACATATACTTGAATAAAGCATGGAGTTGTGTAAGATTAGAAATTCCATGGAAATGGGAAAGAAAAAAAAAACAAAATCTGTTAAATTTTGTAGATACAATGAAGATCAAGGTAGCATTGGTGTTGGTTTTATGAAATTGTTGAAACTTATTATGATTTCATGATGCAATTAAATCATAATGCAATTATAATGAAGTAATCAGGGTCGATCTTATGAATTTGGATGTCTTGGACAAATCAAGAGAGTGGTGCTCTGTAAAAAAAAATAATCCCACAAAAAATGATAAAATTAACAGAAATGAACGAAAAGACTATTAAACATTTCATTTGACATTATGCAAGAAGAACACAAGTATAAATCATTGATATGTGAACGAATTGGCTCTAAGCTAGGATCCATATTCCAGAATCTATGCTTCACTCGACAAGTTTAATTAACTAAAGACAACATATTTATCAAAACAACACACAAGGATCATAATTCAATGTTTATATCATCACAACATAAACCACAATAAAAAGACCTCTACCTCTTTGATTTGTTCTTTTTTCCTATAAAAAAAATTGACCAAACATTTAAAATTATTTAAATATCATCCTCGTTGCATTTTTGGCTGCAAAGTCATTATTAATTTGTTTATAATCAACTTAAATTCTGAGCAATTTGTTCTGAAAGTCTTCAAGCACTAAATCAAACTTGTTGTTACTAAAAAGTGAAAATTTGTATGACTATTAAATAATAAATAAATTGTTTGACAATTGCAATTGGCACCTACTCCAATCTTATGAAGTTATGATGAATGGTATACGACACTTATGCTTTTGGCAATTGGTTGCTCTTGTGTTAATAGTTGCAGAATTGTGATGGAGAGATGATTTTTGTTTACAAATTGAGATGGAGAGATTAGACAAAGAGAATGAGAATTATAAAGAAACGAGACTCATAAACTAGGTAAAATATTGTGACTTTTGAGTGTTAATATGCAAAAGCAAAAAATCTGACTCTTTATTATTCATAACATTCCCTATCATTATTTTAAGAGTTAATGGTGTTTTACCCCCTTGTAATATATGTCATTTTTTGTTTTCCCCCCTGTAAAATATATTTTTTTATTTACCCCCTGTAATTTTTTTTTTTGGAATACCCCCCTAATAGGTCATAAAAAAATGACTTTATTTTATTTTATTTTTTTTCAGAATTTTTTCGTTTTTTTATGACCTATTAGGGGGTATTCCAAAACAAAAATATTTTACAAGGGGGTAAATCAAAAAAAATATTTTACAGGGGGGAAAACAAAAAATGACCTATATTACAGGGGGTAAAGCACCATTAATCCATATTTTAATTTTAGTGCTCCAATTAGATTATTCACTTGCTCATTCATGACTCATCCGTTTAGTTGCTAAAATTATGGATGTGATTAATCTTTTTTTGGTACATGTAGTTGATTGATTTTATTTTATATTTCATTTAGTCACGTCATTTATTAGTTTTAACTTTGTAGTGCCCCTATAATTTTGTGAGCAGCTAGCATTTTACATTTTTTTTTATGGGAGTATATATATACATATATAGATAGTAAAAAAATAATTTGGTGTTCCTAAAATTGTGATGTCTTGGACTGCTGCCCCTCTAACCTGTGCTCAGGACCACCCCCGGAAGTAATGTCAGTATTAATGTGTATGTTTCGGGAGCAAGGAAACGAGGCATTTGTACAGGAGTAAGAATGGATAGAAAGCTGACAGCAATTATGATGGTTGTGGCGGTTTTAGATATGGCAAACGTGAGTGTAGTAATGAGTCGTTGATATTGCAAAGTCAGCAGAGATGACAAAGAGGTATATTTCCGTCGGAGGCGACTTTCTCGAAGCCCAGTCGGAGTTCTATACACTTAGAAAAGGATGTCGGAAACAAAGATGTCGAGGAAATGGCCAATGGCCTATTTTCAATACCATTAATAAAGAGGATAAATGTTCATTTTTTGTGTAGCCTATTTTCAATATACCTAAATTACCCTCCCATAACAATTAAATTATTTTTCAAATTTAAATTTTCATCTACACTATAACTGGAACTTAGTTAGCTTCACGAAAAATATGATCCACATAGAAGACGTCTAGCTACGCGAGAATATCATGGATGTGACGAACCATCAAATAAGAGGGACGTCTAACATTACACCCGCCAAGAATCAAATTCAGTGCAACCTTTGAATCAAATTTAATGTCAATATCTCTAAAACTCAACTTTAACCCCATGTAAATAGTAATGGAGCAAGCAAGAAGATAGTTGAACCAGCATAGCCAAAAATGAAAATTTCAGTACGGTCACCAACACTCCTTAACAAGCAGCAATGGCACCATGGTTGGTTCCTTTAATTTGTTCTTTTTCTCTTGAAAGGTTTACAAAATCTATCTCAAATATAGTTAAATAACATTTATATGCTCAGTGAAATTATAATGCTAACCAACTCGATCGACTTGCAAAATTGTGGAATCGGTACGAGGAAATAATATAAGAATTAAATTATAAAAGTCAAAGTAAACTATATGAAGAAAATTAAGTTATATAAAAAAAAAGAACATTATGTTTTCAGAACTTGAAAGAAAAAAGAAAAAAAAAACAGCCACCAAACCCTAACGTGCACACCACAATATATCTTTCTTCATACAAATTACACCCTATATAATAACTTCCCTCAACACCTAACAAACCATTCATAGAAGAAGAAGAAAAAAAACAGAAACCAAACCTCAATGTGCACCCCACAATCCATCTTTCTACACTTTGTATAATAACTTCCCTCCTAACAAACCATTCATAATTCAACCTTCAATTTTCTACAAACCAAACCACAAAACTTTCTTCTCCTCCTCCATATCATAACTACTTATTTTAATCACCAATGGCACCACCTCATGCAGCTCAAACGATGACATTACCGACGGCACAACGACCACCGCCCGCGATCACTTCACCGAAAGTTCCCATGCAAATTTCCTTACAGCCGGCAAACAGCAAAAGCAAACGTAGTTCCACCAACAAATTCTTTGGCAAATTTCGTTCAATGTTTCGGTCGTTTCCTATCATCGTTCCGTCGTGCAAGCTGCCCACGATGAACGGAAACCACCGTACAAGTGAAACAATCATTCACGGAGGCACGAGGATAACTGGAACCCTATTTGGTTACCGAAAAGCGAGGGTAAACCTCGCTTTTCAAGAAGACTCTAAATGTCACCCGTTCCTTCTCTTGGAGTTAGCCATTCCCACAGGAAAGCTTCTCCAAGACATGGGAATGGGGCTTAACAGAATAGCGCTGGAGTGCGAGAAGCACTCCAGCAACGATAAAACAAAGATTGTTGATGAACCAATTTGGACGTTGTTTTGCAATGGAAAGAAAATGGGTTATGGGGTGAAGAGAGATCCAACAGATGATGACTTATATGTGATACAGATGTTGCATGCAGTCTCAGTGGCGGTTGGCGTGCTTCCGAGCGACATGTCAGACCCTCAAGACGGAGAATTGTCGTACATGAGGGCGCATTTTGAACGTGTAATTGGGTCTAAAGATTCAGAGACTTATTATATGATGATGCCTGATGGGAATAGCAATGGACCTGAACTTAGTGTGTTCTTCGTTAGGGTTTGATATGTGGGGTTAGATAAGTGAAAAAAAAATGTTAAACAAGATGTTGAGTTTGTTTAAATATGCTTGTGTTACTTACAAGCATCCACGATTGCACTGCATAGAGCAGCTGTATATTCATATCAATAGAATATTTTTTTTTTGAGGGATATCAATAGAATAATTCTATTAACTTAGTTTTCATTATATAGGTTTAATTTAATTAAAAGTTTAAGATCGATAGTATTTATTAAAAAGATTTATTTTATAGGATTTTATTTTCTTTTCAAGATAGTATACTATATATATTCTATTCTTATTGGAAAAGTAATACTCCTTCATGTTCTTTTTATAAAAGACATATAAATCAACAAAAGTGAATATATATGATTCATATTATAGACCAAATTTATCAACTCCTGTTAACTTTTCTTGTAAAAAAAAAAAAAAAAAACTCCAGTTAACTTTTATGTTTCACATAAGAAGGATCATGCTGAATTAATATTATTATTTTTTGTTTCTTGTTAGAAAACCAACATAATTTGTTTGTTTTTTTTTTTCTTTTTTCTTTTATGTATTTATATGCAGATTTTGCATTTCATTCGGTGGAGTTCTTGAATGATCAAATTATGTTTGTCTATGTCATTTCATATTAGTAAAATTAAATCATATTGTTAATGGTAAAAAATGGTATAGCATGGATAGAAATATAATTAAAAGATGACAATTTATACGATGCTCGCGAGTGTTTGGGACTAGGTTATTGTGATGGTTTTCACACTTTTTTATACAATATTGTTTGGTGAATAGAATGAGGAAAATTCGAAAGATGTAATCCCATAGAAGAAACAACCAATTTTACTACAATTTGAGTAGGTACAACACGGTGGAATGTGATTATTCTTCACAAGAGCGGGATGATGTATCTTCAAAGAAACTGCAACGTTCAAGTCAGTAAGATTTCAATGAACTTTTAAAAAAAATCTAAGAATGAGAGTGTGTACTTTCTTTTTCGTAGCGGATGGCTTCTTTCATAAGTTGTTGAATGTGCCACATGGATGTGGAGAGGTTAAATGATTGATCATTTCTCAGGGTGTAAGCTGCATGATCGTTTGACTGTAATTAGAGAGTCCATATTGATTTTAGCCTTGTTGACATTAGTCGTCCTTGTCTCGACGAGACACCTTATTGAACAAAACTTTCATAAAATTTCACCAACATGATTGTAACAACACATATAAGCAATTAGGCTTAATTGCACTTTTCCCCCCTATCTTTTGTTAATTGTGCGATTTTGCACCCCCTCTTTTTTTTTGAGCGATTTTGCACCCTATCTTTTGCCAACTGTGTTTTGTTCAAAATCATCACTAAAAGAGGGGAAAAGGGGCAAAAGATGGAGTGCAAAATCGCTCAAAAAATATAAGTGAGGGTGCAAAATCGCACAATTAGCAAAAAGATAAGGGGCAAAAGTGCAATTGAACACAAAGATGGGGTGCAAAATCAGAAAGGGGGCAAAAAGATGGGGTGCAAAATCGCTAAAAAAAAAAGAGGGGGTGCAAAATCGCACAATTGACAAAAGATAGGGGGGAAAAGTGCAATTAAGCCAAGCAATTATAGAATCAAAAATTGTGGCTCAAAAACTAAATCGCCAAATAAACTTTGAAATAAAAAGGAAATACAAGGACTAAAAATAAATTTTAAAATAATATAATAATAAGGACTAAAAAATACCACTTTTTTCTTTTCGTTAAAAAGAGAAAAACAAGAAGGGGCTTAAGAAGGGTTTTATTATCATTGTTGTTACCATCACCACTCACTCACCACACCACCATAACCATTTCCTTCCACAATCTTCACCTAATCAGGAACTGTATGCAAATGCATTCAATTTAGCTTCACCATAAGCAGAAACAACACCAAGCGAAGGTTGAAAATGGCAATAGTTTCAAAGTATTTCAATTCTTCTCACTGACGACTCACGCGCCTCACCCTAACATCTCTATTATCTCGTCCCTGCTATAGTTTCTCTCGTCTCTCTCACCTCTTGTTGTTAGATAACCTAAGGTAAGCCAATCAATTCTCCAATTTCTCATTTCTTCTCTATTTCAATTGGATTCAAGTATTTTGTTTTAATGTGCTCCAAGTGTTCGACAAAATACCTCAATGATTAAATTTCCTTTTTCTTTGGTGATAATAATGTTGTATTATCTGACTAGTAGCTTAGAGGAGTCTAGTGAGAGAAATTCTGTTAATGGGGATTAATCCTAGAGCTAAGTAATTGTAAATATAGTATCGAGGTATCAATTTCTGTATGTTTTTGTTGCTAAAAAGAATGCTACTGTTGTATATTTCGCCTTCATTGCGGTCCGCCTCTAGCCGTCTAATTGCGGAATTTGGGTTCCCTTAATTGCAGCCTCCATTGCGTTCGTTGTGTTGGGTGTGAAAGGGTGGATTTAGTCCCACATTGAATATAGATATGGCCTGTGTACTGTGTAGTGTTTATAAAGCATGGGTGACCCTCACCTTACAAGTCAGTTTTCTAGGGATGAGTCAGGCCCAATATAAAAACGTAAGAGCTACCAAATTGGTTTTGTGGATTGTTTTGAAAGTAACATCAATCCTAACCCTCTATGATCGCATCATCTGTGCTTCTTTAAAGTTAAAAATTTGGAACATTTCAAGGGAATGAAGAAGAAAATGAAAGGCCCATTAGGTGTGGTAAAAATGTTATCTTTTAGTTTTTTGGTTTTCCTTTTTGGGTTGGTGGTACCTTGATTAGGTTTTATTTTTTGGAATCTGTTGCTAACATACTAATTCATGATGATAGATGTAACATGTTGCTTGGATCTGTAGGAGAGAGTTGTTAAATTGCGAGCTGGAATGGCTACCCAGACAATAGCTGAAGCTGCACAGAAAATTGTCACCCCTGAAACCCTCATCTATGCAGCAAAGCAATCTCAACGTTGCCTCACTGTCCCTCTTCCTCTTCGCCGTGCCATTAAGAAATACCTTCGAGGTCCTTTATCTTTTCGGGATTTACTTTTCCACATTAGGTCTACATGTATTCATATTTTTCTGATTACAATTTTTCATGGTGGTTTTGGGATTATAGAGCAAGAGGAGCCATATATGAAGAGGAAGGTGTTGAGACTGTCCCAGTCATTCAATGAAATCAAGAATGTCAATCTGCAGCTGGCAACCACCACATCAAGGGAGATAGTCGAACACCCTTTAAAGTCCCTTGAACAATCGAAACGTTGGAAGATTACGAGCTCCTATGGTGACATTGGTCTCACCTATAGAGATGAGGAGACAATTGCTTATGTAGCTTCTCGAATGCCTGCCGTTTACTCTGCTTGTTACAGAGTACTTAAAGAGGTAGGTCGGAAACATAATCCTGATAGGGAGCACAAATCATTAAATAATCGGTGTTAAATACTATGACATAATAAGGTGATATGGATTAGAGTTTTGCTTTCTATTAATCCTTTACTTGGTCTGCAAAATAAAAAGACGAAGTCTGTTAAAACAAAAAAGAAGGAAAGTTGCACGTGTGAAAGATGGTTTTAAGTGCACCCAGGATAATATATCAAAACATTAGAATTCTAGAGGAAGTGTTTTCTTAAAGGCAGGGTTGCATAAGTTGATGCTAAAATAAATGAATGCTCTTGTGAAATGTAGATAGGGAATCAGACAATAGCTAATTTGCAAATGGAAGCAAGAACAATGGTGGTAAATTTTAGGTCTAAATTAAATCAAGTTGGGGACCATAATTTATGTATCAGCGAATAATGATTGGTAATCCCTAGCATGTAGTAGGACTCTCTCTCTCTCTCTCTCATTCTCTCTCTCTCTCTGTGTGTGTGTGTGTGTCGGACTTTAACTCTTTTACTGTAACTTGTCTTTTTAGGTTAGTAGAAGGCTTCCTGGTTTCTCCCCTACCAAGGTCTTAGATTTTGGTGCTGGGACTGGTTCAGCTTTCTGGTAAAAGACTTTTGAACTTTGTTTGGTCAATGGTTAACCTTCATATTACAAATTTAGAATTGTTCTTTAAATAATGTGTTTCCTTTCAAATCTGATTTTGAAAGGGCACTGCAAGAAGTTTGGCCAAAATCTTTGGAGAAAGTTAATATAATAGAACCATCACAGTCAATGCAGCGTGCAGGTCAGCGCCTCATACAAGGTACATGTTGATAACTTGTTTGAACAAAATACTCAATTGCCCAAGATTCTGCCAATACCGAATAGAATCGAAAATTGCTAATGTATTCAGAATTAAAGCACGGTGCTCTCTTTTTTATTCTATACGTGTTTTGTAATTTGGCAATTTTGGTATTTCTCCATTGGATGTATAACCAAAGCCATGTTTTGGAGGGTGCTGCAGTGGTCTTCGTATTGAGTGAGATCTCTGAGGATAGCATAACAATAGTGATTTCACTGTGTTTAATAATCATAATTTGTTATATAAGTTTTTGGTTTATGGATAATGATCCTTATAATTGAAATTTTTTATGGTGTCTGCATATGTCTCGATTGGAATTGGGGTTAGTTTGGTTATTTATCCTGCATTATGTATAAAAGATGAAGGAGGTTAAATCTTGGGAAACATCAGAATGTAATTCTAGTTTCTTTGAGGCATGGTTGAGAACCTTTTAAGAATTAGGTCTTTACTAACGTAACACATGTTAGTTATGCTGCCAGTTGGACCTGCAGATTGGCTGCTGTGAAATGATTCCACTCTAAATTATTTAGTTCCTGTTGATGACTGAAAGAACCTTCACACTGTATGATTAAACAATTACTAACCTTATTGAGGATAAGCATGATTTTCTCCTTTAAGATGCATAACAATATGCTTGTAAAAGGAAAAGTTTGATGAACAAATAATAGTTTCGTCTATTATAGGAGATAGTCACAAAAATTACAAAATTTAAAAGTTGAAGAGCTATTCTGACCGACAGTTTTCACTATTTTTTGGTTAGAAAGTGAAAATACTTCTTTTTCTTGTTGTGGCACCTAATTCGTAGCAGTCAATCAAATGAGTTAATAGTCTTTAATATCAACTCTGTCCCAGGATTTTCCCCTTATATAATGTGATTTATGTCACATTAATTTAAATAATGAATATTCCTGTTTGGAATTGAGTATGTTGAACTTGCTCATTTTTGAAATTTTCAAGGAATTCTGGGTGTTACGTTGATTTTGTTTTGCTGTTGATTATATAGGTCTCAAGGATTTGCCACTTATTCATAGCTATGACAGCATTCAAGCTCTGTCTAAAGATATTAGTAAATCAGAGAGAGGGCATGACCTTGTAATTGCTGTAAGTTTGTTCTTTTGGATTATTCACGTATATTTTTGCGAATTGTAGCTTCTTCAATTTAAGTAGTTGAGTTGAGATTTGTTAGTTTATGCATATTGTATTTCATGGATTACACTCAAATTTACAAGCAGCTATATTTGATGGATTTGAAGATGTAAACATTTTGCTAACTTGTAAACTCTACCATAGCATTTAACATGTACATAAAAGGATTATGAACTATTTGTATGTACTATGTGTGGTTCATTTGTTCAAATTGTAAACAAATTTAGTTACTTTTTTCCATTCAATTTTCAAATTTAGATTGAAACAAACTAAATAGTTCAGCTGAATTTGTTTTGCATGTTCAGTTTCTTTTTTCAGTTTTAGAACCCTCTTTGCTAATAATGGAAGGGATGCACTTTTGTTTTATAATCCCTCCGTTTCAAAATGAGTGTCATTTTAGGTGTTTACACACATATTAAGAAATGCAATGATTAAAAGAAAGAGAATGGTTATTTTACCAAATTATCCTTATTAACTATTGGTTAGTTTTAAAAGTAATATTTTGGAAGTAGTGTGCAGAGTATTAATTGGAGGGTACAATTGAAAAGAAAAAGTTATTATTGCATTGGAAACTGAAAGTGACATTCATTTTGAAACAATTTTTTTTGGCTAAAGCGACACTCATTTTGAAACGGAGTGAGTAATTTTTTTTCAAGCATTAGGCATATAAATTATTTATGTAGGTTTACATAAATTAATACTAATTGCTTGTGCTCTGTTTTGGTGGGATGAAGTCTTATGTGCTGGGAGAGATTCCGTCTATAAAGGATCGAATTACCATACTTCGACAGCTTTGGGATCAAACACAAGATGTTCTGGTATGATTTCAAGCTCATAGTTTTGTTGTCCTATGAAGGAGAGGACTCTCTGCTACAAACTTATTTTACTTACTGGAATGATTTTTTTTTTTTGGTGAGACTTACTGGAATGATGTTATTTTACTATTTTGGGATATTAAAAGAGTCAATGAGATAGAAAAAGGAGTGATGAGAGGAAAGAAAAACATATATGAATTATAGAAAAAAAATTCTTTTTAAAGAAATAATTGTGGGAATTTTTAAATTTTTATAACTTTTTTCATTATTTTGTTAATTCTTTTCAATCTTGTATCTAAGGCTATCTCCAATTTTGAATCTTGTAGGTTTTGGTTGAACCAGGAACGCCTCACGGATCCAGTATTATAGCTCAGATGAGATCTTACATATTATGGATGGAAGAAAGAGTAAGTTTACCACCTTTTTTTTAAGAAAATTAAAATAATGATGAATAAGCTTTGTATCTTCCTTTCCTCATCATGGTTGTTTTTACACTCTCAGAAACATCGTAAATCTTCTAAAAAGAACAATGAAGTTTGTAAAGATTTGATTACTGAGAAGGCCGGTGCTTTTGTGGTTGCTCCTGTAAGTATATTGTGTTTTCCATTTTTTAGTGAAATTTTTTCCACCTTTTCAGTTTCCCATTGGTATTTTTGTTTTGACGAATTTTCTTGATGCAGTGTCCTCATGATGGTACTTGTCCACTGGTAAAATCTGGAAAATATTGTCATTTTGTTCAGCGCTTGGAAAGGACATCATCGCAGCGTGCTTACAAGGTTTCTCCTTAATCCATATTTTACTTTTTGTATTGAAGAGAGTCATGTTGTCCCTGCATTCCTATTTTCTCTTTTCATTGATATTATCACAACCAACTAATTTATGTTCTAAATTTCATCCTATTTCAGCGTTCGAAGGGTGAACCCTTACGTGGCTTTGAAGATGAAAAATTCTCCTATGTTGTTTTTAGACGAGGCCCAAGACCAAGGCAAGTGTTTTAAATTTCTATTTTTAGAAAAGGTAAAATGGATTAATAAGCTCTAAACAAAGCACCAGTTGTGTAAGGGGTAGATCAAAGTTTACAATGATACAATGATTTACAACAAAAAAGCACCCGGGCTATTCAACAAAACAAGCCTTAATCTATAATTTGAGTATATGTTACTCCAAAGCAATTACTCCACATCACCATATAGTGAAAGGCATTCTTGATAATCAAACTCCCCTGTGATCAGATCAGACTGTATCAGTTCACAAGTTTTAAGATCCATGCATTGCCAATGAACTATCACATAAGGCTTTCAGTCCACCAAATTCCCATGTGATCGCTAACCACCTCTACTTCAGCTTTAGAAGGTTCATTTATGTTCAGAACCTTTTACATTCGATGTAAATGTTAGTAGGAATTGTCATAACCTGTAGCCAATCTTGAATTTTGGACATTGAAAATAAGTGTTTTAAATAAATCCTTCATGTTTGAACTTTTTTAGAATACAAATAGGACAACACAAAATGCTGAGTTCTTTTACGTGAAGTTTAAACAACCCTGTTGATGCATATCACATATTACTTTCTCCTAATTAACTTTTAATTGTTTATGTTTGTTGACATGGAAGATTTCTGATTCTTCATTCCCTGACCGTTTAATGGCATAAGAAATGTTCTTTTTTAATGCATAAGAAATGTTTTTGAAGCATTTAATGATATGCTTTCATAGAGGCGCGAGATGGTGAAATCGTGTGTTTTCAACTGCACAACAAACTCCCTTTACATGGCTTAAAAGTCATAAATTGAATAATTACATAATATTTGATCTCTATTTACACGATACAATATGTCTATTCTATACAATAGATTCATGGGTCGTAATATGGCTATTCTATACAATAAATACATGAATCCTAATGTTATTTATCTTAAACACAATGTAATCCTGATTTTTGTTTCTTCACTGATCCCTTTGACCAGGGAACCTTGGCCCCTTGACGGTATTACATTTGACACTCTGAAGGAGCAGCAAGCTAAAAGAAATCCAGAGGATCTTGAAATTGACTACGGTACTGTGCTATCTTGTTTTCTGTCAAAATCCTTCAACATAAAGTATGTGGTCTGATATTAAAATCAGTTTCCTTTCATGATACATGCTCAATAATTTTGAAGAAAACATTCAGTTTAGATTTCTTATTTTCAATAATAATTACAAAGACACTTTTTTTTTTATTTCCTGTTTTTAAAATGTTGTATTGGAATCAGCAAAAATGATTTAGACTCTGGTTAGAGAAAATGCTTTCTATTTGTAATTATTTTTGTTTTCACCATGTTTCCTGTTTTCAAATATTTTTATAGGAAAGAATGAAAATAAATTATTTTCTTTCACTTGTTCTATATACAAATCTTCAAAAAATAAGATGCAGTGTGAAACCAAGGTAGCATATTTGGTTATTAAAAGGGAAAATAGGAAATAAAAACTTTTCTCTTGTTAAACAGACTTTGAATCTGATATTTTTACGATTTAATTATTAGTGAAAACATGAAATTAAAAGAAAGTTTTCTGGAACTGAATTGCAATTGTATTTATTTCTTTTAACTTTTTCAGAGGACTGGTTGAAGTTGCAAGAAGCTGATGATGATGCTCCACGTGAAGTAGATGCAATAAGAAGATATGAATCTGATGGTTTGGAAACTGACGGGGATGGCGAAGATGATAATGAAGAGGTTAAGGAAACGGAAGAAGAAACAGAGATCGCTGATCTTGGAGGTGGTTGGGGAAGAATTGTGTTTATGCCTATTAGAAGGGGTAAACAAGTAACTATGAATGTGTGTAGATCAATCAAAAGAGATGCCTCAGAGGGTGAATTTGCCCGTATGGTTGTAACAAAAAGCAAGAATCCTGCCTTGCATCGTCAAGCCAAGAGATCTATTTGGGGTGATTTGTGGCCATTTTGAAGCAAGATCATTTGTGTTAGTTTTTTTTTTTTTTTTTTCATTTATTATTGTGCCTCTTTTATAAGTATGAGTGTTTAAGGGCCATGCCTTAATTGATATAAGAAATTTCTCATTATATATATTTTTTAGGAAGTAGCTCTTCTCATTACATGCATGATAAAGAGATTAGCATTTTAGGTGAACATGAAGATGTTTTAGTTGTCAAAAGATATATTAGTCTTTCTATTTGTGAAAATGAATGGATAGCATGGAGTAAATTTTCCCTCAAACTTTTATTTCATAGGTTTGACAATCAGTTTTCAATAATGTCCAAAGTGAAGATTTAAAAGCTTATAAAAATGGGTGAAGATTTGAGAATCTGTTGTCTTCTTTTAAGGGTGCATTGTCATAGAAAAACTACACAATGTTGCACATTTAGATTTAGATTTGAATACATTCATGCAAGTTCCTCGTGATGCATTTTTAATTCAATTGGTTTGCTACTTCAATTAACGGATGGACAAGAAACAAGCCAACTAGACAAAGTAACCATGATTATGAGCAACTAATCCTGTCATTTTCTAGAGAACAAAATGGGTGGTGAATGTCTCAATATTTATATCTTTTTCAAGGTTTTTGGTGTTGATCAAATTTAATCCAACCTATAAACTCTGTTCAAAATGATTTTCAAGCTAAAGACAATGCTGTTGTTGTTGCCAACAGTATACCAAGATCTGGCATCACTTGGTTGAAAGCACTTACGTTTGGCATCATTTATCCTCCTCCTTAAAGGATCGTTACTTTTCCATTCAACCGATTATTTGGTCTACGTTTTTTTTAATGGAAATATATAAAGAGAAATACATGAAATACTCCAAACAACTACAATGAAGATCAACAACTAGAAACAATCCTATATGAGAAAAACATGAACATTAAAATACAATACACTAAAAGCAAAAGCCAAAACAAACACCAAACAATGAGGATGAAGCATAAGAAAGGTGGCAAGTAGCCACCCTATAGCTAACGAATACCTCTTTATTCTGCAAAAGAAAAGAACCAACATTTGTGCCATGCATGTTGATTATTTGATAATGTTAATAGTGTGACTCTCTAAGTGGCTCATTGGTCCGCTTAACTTTTAATCCACAATTTTGGATAGTTTTTCTTCCATTGAAGGGGAAAGGTAATTTTTCCAATCTCCTACTTTGGCCTTTCGAAAGAAGAATTTGTTCCCAACATATGACCGCATGAATCCAGATTTATTTACCTCCAATTCCTTCATCGTTTCAAAACAACATAAATTGATTATGTTTTCTACCACTTTTTTAGATTCCTCTTCTTGAGTGAAAGAATAGCCCAAAAATGTTGCAAGTCTAGTGACATGAAAAATTGGATCTTCTTTAAGTTCTTCATATTTCAAAAATAAAATTTTGTCTGGACTAGTCATACTTTCTTTCAAGTAACCTAAAGTATGCTCCCAAAATGAACCAAATGGAGTTACCCCATTACAAAAACTTTCAAAAGTTTCCTTTAAGCTTACAATTTGTAAAGATGGATGTTTTGACCTTATTTTATTAACGAAACTCCAATATGACACAAAAGTAAGCCAAGATTAATTGTTCCACTGGTGGATTTTCTTTCAATTCTATCCTCAACATAGTCAGCATCAAAGAATCTAACAAGCTTATAATCTTGGGATTCCGTATAAAGTAAGCCAAGATTAATTGTTCCTTTTAGATACTGAAGATTATCTTAACAACAATTAAATGAGATTCTCTAGGACCTGATTGGAATTTTGCACACAAACATACACTAAACAAAATACCAGATCTATAATATGTTTGATAAAGTAGAAAATATATCATACCGCTGTTTCAAAATTGTTCTTATAAGGAGGCTTAACAACTAAGTCTCAGACATCATTTCTTTGGAACTGATTCAACTCTTCTTATATAACTACATTACTACAATCCATTCATCATATGAAAATGCTTCATCAACAAAAGTGGGTTCAATCATCAAAAACAGTCCCAACATTGAATGTTCATCTCTGAATGCTGATCTTGTCTTTAGATGAGTGTCTTTGTTCCTAAAGATTAGCTCTTCATGGATGTGAAAACTTGTACTTGAATGTTCTTCTATGTGTGCTTCAGAGTTTGCACTAGCTTCTGAACCATCATAAGCACCAATAAATTCTAAAGCTTGTTCAGATTCTAAAGCATCTTCAGTGATCTAAATCTCGGCAAAATTTTCAACTAGCTCTGATATTTTATTTTTAGGTTTTTTGTCATCAAATTTGATGTGTATTGATTCTTCAACCATGTTAGTTTTAAAATTATACACTTTATATGCCTTTGAGCGTTCAGAGTATCCTAAGAAGATACCCTTATGAGCTTTGACATCAAATTTTTTAGATAGACCTTATTGTTTAAGATGTAACATGTACATCCAAACTGATGAAAAGTAAACGATACTTAGTTTCTTTCCTTTAAAAGAGTTCACATGAAGAGTCCATCCTTAGAAGTTTTGTTCAATTGCCAAACATAACTTGTTTGAACAAGATACTCAATTGCCCAAGATACTTAAAATTAAAGCACGGTGCTATCTTTTTGTATTGTATACGTGTTTTGTAAGTTGGCAATTTTGGTATTGCTCTATTGGATGTATAACCAAAGCTATGTTTTGGAGGGTGCTGCAGTGGTCTTCGTATTGAGTGAAATCTTGAAGATAGCATAATAACAATGACTTCCCTATATTCAAATAGTAAACAAATTTAGTCACTTTTTTCCATTCAATTTTTAAATTTATATTGACACAAACTAAACAGTTCAGCTGAATTCGTTTTGTATGTTCAGTTTCGTTTTGTATGTGATCAGATCAGACTGTATCAGTTCACAAGTCTTGAGCATTACTAATCCATGCATTGCCAATGAACTATCACATAAGGCTTTCATTCCACCAAATTCCCATGTGATTGCTAACCACCTCTACAGCTTTAGAAGGTTCATTTATGTTCAGAACCTTTTACATTCGATGTAAATGTTAGTAGGAATTGTCACAACTGTAGCCAATCTTGAATTTTGGACATTGAAAATAAGTGTTTTAAATAAATACTTCATGTTTGAACTTTTTCAGAGTACAAATAGGACAACACAAAATGAAAATAACTTATTTTCTTTCACTTGTTCTATATACAAATCTTCAAAAAATAAGTTGTAGTGTGAAACCAAGGTAGCATATTTGGTTATTAACAGTGAAAATAGGAAATACAAGCTTTCCTCTTGTTAAATAGACTTTTGTTCCCGTAATTTTAGCTCAGTTGGTAGGAACAATGCATAATATACATAAGGTTAGGGTTCAAACCCCGACCACAAAAAAAAAAAACAAAAAAACTGACTTTTAGTGTGATATTTTTACAATTTATAACTATTAGTGAAAACACGAAATTAAAAGAAAATGTTTTCTGGAACTGAATTGCAATTTGTATTTATTTCTTGTAACTTTTTCAGAGGACTGGTTGAAGTTGCAAGAAGCTAATGATGATGTTCCACGTGAAGTAGATGTAGTAAGAAGATATGAATATGATCAGAGTCGTTCCTACGAATCTGAAGGCTCTGCTCTGTAAGTGAAAAAAAGTCCGTAATAAAATAAAAACGTATTTTATTTTTAAAAGAACAATGTTCTATTTAAATTTTTTAAAAGATAAATATAAAGTGTTGTATATATGCGATACACCCAAATGTGAAAATCACTATCGTATACATGAGGAACCTCAAACCACCCTTCCAAAAAAACCCACCTAACACCAAAAGTAAGAGGACCCAATTCTAATAGGCCTAAAACAAGACAACAGAAGAGGAAAAGGAAATCAAATCGGAGAAGAAGAAAAGGAAAGTCTGATAGAGTGATGGTGATGGAACGCGTGGTATCAGAGAGAAAAATAATAAGGAATTTTTTATTTAGTGGGGAAGTACTTAGTAGTACTACTGAGCTATACAATTTTTTTTTTTCTGAGGCCCAACTCCATTGAGCTCTTTGCGTATCCCAAGGTCCGACCCTAAATCTGATGGTTTGGAAACTGATGGGGATGGCGAAGATGATAATGAAATGGAAGAATAAACACAGATCGCTGATCTTGGAGGTGGTTGGGCCAGAATTTGTTCATGCCTATTAGAAGGGGTAAACAAGTAACTATGAATGTGTGTAGATCAATCAAAAGAGATGTCTCAAAGGGTGAATTTGCACGTATGGTTATAACAAAGAGCAAGAATCCTGCATTGCATCGTCAAGCCCAGAAAGCCATTTGGGGTGATTTGTGGCCATGTTGATGCAATATCATTTGTGTTAGTTTTATTTTTCATTTATTATTGTGCCTCTCTTGTATGTATGAGTGTTTAAGGGCCATGCCTGAATTGGAATAAGAAATTTTTCATTATATATGATATTTTTTTAGGAAGCAGCTCTTCTCATTATAGGCATGATAAATGGACTAGTATTATAGGTGAAAATGAAGATATTTTAGTTGTATAAAGATAGTTTGACTTTCTATTTGTTAAAATGAATAAACAAAATTTGGTAAATTTTCCTTCAAACACTCATTTCATAGGTTGAAAATCAATGATGAATAATGTCCATGGTAAATAAAAATAGAAAAGCTAATAAAAAGGGTGTAGATTAAAGAATCTTTAATATCTTCTTTTTTAAGGGTGCATTGGCATAGAAAAACATTGCACATTTAGACTAGAATACATTCACACGAGGATTTAATATCTTCTTGTGGTGTATTGTTAATCACAATGCAATCATTTAATCTGTGAATTTGTTCCTTTTTTTGAATTCAATGTTTATCAAGGTGATATCTTTGCTCAAATGCGAAGAAGCTTTTGTCTCTTTTTCTATGTAAAGGAAATAATATGAAGTTTAGGAAAGCTCAAAAGAAACCATTAACCAGGTCATTAAACACACTTTTACATTCAACTGATTTATTTAATCTAGCATACACTATTTTTTAATGGCAATATATATAAAGAGAAATACGTGAAATACATCAAACTTAAATCTAACCAGCCAAATACATCAAAACACCAAACAATGAGGATCAAGCATGACACAAAAGTATCAAATGACACAAAAGTATCAAATGGATTTCTACTTATATAAACTATCTTACAATTAGACTCTTGAATCGACTTGGCAAGTGAAGAAAATGGAATGTGAGTCCCAAATATCCTTGGTTCAATTATTTTTGATATAGGAATTTGGTCCTTCATATCAGCAGCATAAAGATTACGTTCAATGGAAGGCACTAGTTTATGTATAATGGATTTAAGTAATGGATGATTCTCAAAGGAGTATTGATTGCGATTTACAATTGTAAATGTAAGTGCTCTCAACCAAGTGGTGCCTGATTTTGGTAAGCTTGCAACAACAATATCACTATCTTTGGCTTGAAAATGATTTTGAAAAGAGATTATAGGTTGGATCAAATTTGATGGACACCAAAAACATTGAAAATATAAATTTTGGGACAATATCCATGCATTTTCTTTAGGAAGTGAGAGGATCACCTGCTTATTGTCTTGTTGGTTTTCTTCTTGTCCATCCTTTGATTGCTCTTCAATTAAATGTGTAGAATTCATTGAAGGAGAACTGATTTTGATAGTCACTAGTGTGATGAATATTTTGTTCTTCCACAAGCTATTATTTATAGGAACAGTATATAAGTGGTTTGCGGTAAAGTAAACAACTTGATAACATGATATGTAGAAGAAAATTACTGTTTTTGGAGTAATGGAATCTGTATGTGATTCCCCACATTTATTTGGAGTGGTGACTGATTTGACACAACATAATATGTATGTCCTAATATTGACACAACATAATAATACAACTCATATTTATTTGGTGGTTAGTTTCTTTGTTTGTCATAATATCTATGTCCTATTATTGACACAACATAATAATACAACCCATATTTATTTGGTGGTTAGTTTCTTTGTTTGTCATAATATGTATGTCCTATAATTGACACAACATAATAATACAATCTAATCTTCATCTGAATGAATCAAACACTGTTATTGGAGTGGTGACTGATTTGAATTTGAAGAAATATAGTGTTGGATGATTTGAGAGGGTTTTCGAGTTTTGTGAAATGGAAAAAATGAGTTGCTAGTTATGCTTGAAAAGAACGTAACAACAATTAACTGCCGCTAGGACAACCAAAATTAATTGCCGTTGGATACAAAGCAGCAGTTAACTGGAGAAGAGAAATTTTCAAACACTCCAAACCAGTAAAAAGAAACACAATTCAACCCAAACACATGTCCTCTTCTCTATCTCAATGGAACCACCCACTCTCCATTTTCTCCATCTCCGATTCTGCCATTGCTTCTCCCCCATCTCTCAACGTTTAGGAAAAATCTTTTTTTTTTTTTAAGAAGAAACGTTTAGAACAAATCTTCTTTCCCATGTTTCTCACAAATCTTCACTCTTTTTATACATAGATCATACATTGTTAGTGTGATTTAAACCAGGGTTCGTTCACTTGTCTATGAATTTTCAAATACTATTATTATTTTGTCTATTTAAACAATATTAAGCTTTCCGACCAAAAAAAAAAACAATATTAAGCTTTGTGAGTAAAATAGTATGCTTATTGAACCAAATGAAAAATAAAGTCTTTCTGTCAAAAAGAAAATTGTAAATATAATGAGTGCAATCATATAGCTATCCCAATCAAGTGCACACCAATAATGGATACACTGCACGTAAAAACATGAAAAACAGGACCTGCCATGTGATATAGCTGACGACACCGACGAAGCTTGAGTAATTTTCAGGGGGGGCCAAATATAAAGAAATTTTTTTAGGCTGAGATTTTTTTTTAAAAATTAATATATTAAATTTAAGAGTTAAATATGTTTAATCTCTGTAAATCAAGCTTCTAAGGTGTTAAATATATTTATAATTGAATATTTGGTAAATAGACTGACAATTTTTTGTTGACGTAAATAAATAAGCTATGTGTATTCAACTACGTCATTTTGTTTGACAGTTGATAAATTTTATTGTTAAAAATGTTTTTACTATAGTTGTTTCTAAAGACCGAAATGTCAAAATAAAACAAATAAGTTTATTAATCAAGTAATAATTAGCCTTTTAATTTATGCTAATTTTTTGCAAATGAATTTGTTTGAGGTAGCTAAAAATATATTATTGGGGTAGCTAACTATATTAATATACTTAATTATTGAATAAAAATAAAAATTTTGGGGTAGCCAAAGCTACCACACCAATACAAAGGGATTCGCCCCTGGCTGACGAGAAAATCCTTTCAACAATAACATCAAATGGATCTAATCCTTTATTGTTTTTATTTAGATCTAATAGATCTCATTTCACAAAGAGATTATACAACTCCTGTTTCTATGAGAAAGTTTCATTCATTTAATAAATAGTGTATTTAGTCTATATTAAAAATAAAATATATCATTTATTAAAAAAATTAAAAAAATAAATTTTATCTTATAATAGAGACTAAAGAAAGTATTTGATTTGAATGTTTTTCTATTTGCCTATAAAAAGAGTATATTTCTAGTAATCCAAATAAAAAATACATGTTATGCTCTTGTACCAAAAAAAAAATATATAGTATGTTCATAAAAGAATGACTAGACTCATTTTAGTTTTAGAAAAAAATAGTGATAATGAACATAGTTTTTGAAAAATATAAATACTATTTTTAGTTCATAAAAAAATAATAGTGATGTCTTGACATATTTCAAAAATAAAACTTTGTCTGACCTAGTCATACTTTCTTTCAAGTAACCTAAATTATGCTCCCAAAATGAACCAAATGGAGTAACCCCATTACAAAAACTTTCAAAAGTTTCCTCTAAGCTTAAAACTGATAAAGATGGATGTTTTGACCTTATTTTATTAACGAAACTCCAATATGACACAAAAGTATCAAATGGATTTCTACTTATATAAACTACTATCTTACAATTGGACTCTTGAATTGACTTGGCAAGTGAAGGAAATGGAATGTGAGTCCCAAAAAGCCTTGGTTCAATTATTTTTGATAGAGGAATTCGGTCTTTGATATCAGCAGCATAAAGATTACGTTCAATGGAAGGCACTAGTTTATGTATAATGGATTTAAGTAATGAATGATTCTCAAAAGAGTATTGATTGCGATTTACAATTGTAAATGTAAGTGCTCTCAACCAAGTTGTGCCTGATTTTGGTATCATTGTGTTTGGCTTGGAAATTGTTTTGAAAAGAGATTATAGGTTGGATCATATTTGATGGACACCAAAAACATTGAAAATATACATTTTGGGACAATATCCATGCATTTTCTTTAGGAAGTGAGAGGATCACCTGCTTGTTGTCTTGTTGGCTTGCTTCTTGTCCATCCTTTGATTGCTCTCCCATTAAATGTGTAGAATCCATTTGAGGAGAACACAAATGCTAATATACTATTGTAGTCACTAATGTGATGAATATTTAGTCACTAATGCATAATAATATGTAAGGTTCGGGATTCGAACCCCGTCCACCATAAGAAAATAAAATATTGTAACAAATTATACTTATCTTGCTAAAAAAAACAAATTATTCTTATCTTTTTCAATGACACCAACAATATAGCAAATATAATATAAATTCTTATACTCAGTCAGTCGTTGGCTTGGCATTTCTTTTGTTTGTCCAGGATCGGTTAATGATCACTATCTTCAGTTTATTAATTTAGCGGGTGTACCACGATCTTCTTATTTATATCTTAAGGTTATTTGGCTTGTTTTTGCTTGTGCTATTTGGAGGGAAAGTAACAACCGTGTCTTCAAAAATACTGTAATCGATCCTAACACTATTTTGGAAAATGTGAAGCTGAACTCCTTTTTATGGTTATCATCGAACCATGCTTCTATTGCTTTTGTTTTTCACGATTGATGGAGACACCCACTCCTTTGTATGGGTGTCATGTAATTTTCATTGTTTTTTTTTTTTTTTTGCGCCAGCAAACTCTTTTAGGTGCCTTGTCTATGTAACAGATATTATGTGATTCATCACTTTTAGCACATATTGTTCGGGGTGAATCACTCTTCGTTTGAGAAATATATTCCATTTTAATTTGTTCAAAAAATATAAATTTTTATTATTTTAAATGACATTAAAAATATAATATTTTTATATATAAATTATTTAGGGTACAATTGGAAGTGAAACAGTCAGCTTTACACCAGCTGAGCCTGACTTTATGTGATACAACTGAAGAGAAAACTAGCAATGGTTTAATTGATGGACCTCATTTTTTTTTTTTGGTAGATCAAATAGACCTCGTTTCACAAAGACATATTGTATTTGATTTGAATGTTAGTTTATTTGTCTGTAAAAAAAAATATGAAAATTGAGAAAGGAACATCTATTTTGTTTCATCGTCGTAATTCAAAGATTAAAAAAAGATGTTATGCTCGTAAAAGAATTATTAGACTCGTCTTAGTTTATGAGAAAAACATTAATAACCAATTTAGTCTCTTACAAATATATCTCTTGATATTGTTTTTTCAGGAGACACTCTTATCAATTGTTCTCATTGTAAGAATAGTAGTTTGTTGAGTAGGGATTGTGTTTAGGTACTTTTGAAGAGAGTTGTGTTTGTTTCTTGGTCTTCTTGTCTATGCTCTTTAGGGTAATAGACTTGGTTTATTTTCTCTCAAGTTTGGCTCTTTAGATGGAGGTTTTTAGGTCGGCCTTAATTTAGGTTGGTGGGGGATATTTGTTTGTTCGTTTCTTTTTTTTTCTTTTCTTTCTGGAACTTTAGAATTTGTGTGCTCTTGACTCGTATATAAATATATTATCATTAAAAAAAAGTATTTTAAAAATATAAATACAACTTTTATTTCATAAGAAAATATATAGGGAACTTTAGTTGTTATCATCTTTTGTTTATTCATTTACATGCTATGAGTAAAAATTCGTAAAAAATAGTGTTAATAGATAAGGAAAAAAAATGCCAATCATGCATATATTAATTAAGCATGGCAACAAAATCCTTATCCATGGGTACCCGCCCAAACCAACCTCGATTTGACGGGTTTTCTCTGATTTGACTGGGTTTGGGTATGTGTTTGAGTTTTTCCCGATTTCAAAATACGGGTACGGGACGGGTAAATGAGATATATGTATCCACCTCGAACTCATACTCAAACCGTACCCGAATGTAGAAAATTCATATATTAATTAGGTATGAGTTTGATAATTGTCATGATATAAGAACTTTCATTGATAGTTAAAGGAGCAACCGAATTATTCGGTAAGGAGATGTTAAAATGAGCACAAATTGTTGGATAATGCATTACAACGTTACCATTGAAGCTTAAAAAAAAACTTTTTTTTCACTAAAAAAAATTGATTCACTGCGGGGACGGGGATGGGGCGGGAATACCCGAACCCATTGGGGACGGGGATAAGATTCAATTTCTCATCCCCATTGAATATGGGTAGGGTAACAGGTAAGTATATGGGAGTCGGGGATGGTGATGGGGAAGGCGAAACCTATCCCCACCCCGCCCCAATGTCATGTCTAATATTAATTAATTAACTATTATTGAATAAAGAATATTGTCCTCCTTTTGATCATTTTTTTTCGCAATCAAATAATTTTTAATTAAGAGAAATTATTTAAAAACACACTTTATTTCCGTCCTTTTCTTTTCTTTTAGGAGTCTATGCTTCCAAACACAAGGACATATAGGTGAAAGCTAACTCATTGAGATAGGGGATGGATAATTCAACTTATTTTAGGTGAAGGTTAAGCAGCTGGAATAGGCCCAATGTTCAAATTTTGACTTACAGAAAAAACTAACATAATGATTAATAATATATTAACTTTGTCATTTAAAAAGAAACTCAATGAGACTAAGACTACTTTTCCCTGATTAATTTTTCTCAGGTGATAAAATTTGCTTTTATTTGAAGGAAAAAAAAAAGAAGAAGTTGTTTTTAGTTTGTTCATGAACTAAATTCGATAGTTTTTTTTTTTATAGACTATTATGGATGTTCACTCTAAAAACTACTACAACATCATATATGGGTCTAATTCATATATGGAGTCGGCTACCTGAATCAAATTACGTCGTAATGTTTTATCATAACAACATATATGAATCTAACTCATTAATCTTTAAATCTTTTCTAATAATTTTCTTATAGTATTTTTAAGAGCCAAATACCATTTATGGTCTTTTAAGTTATATGATTATAACAAGTTAGTCCTTTAAATTTTTTTAGTTATAAATTTGTCCTTTAAGTCATAAAATATTTGCACCATTATTCTAATTTCATCAAACTCAATCAAACAATGTTTATGTGGATGTTTAATGTTAAGTTGGTTTGTCTAAATTTGCTCTCGAAACTAGAGCTCATAGGTGTGTTATTCGGTCTTGATTCAAAACAAAATTGATCGATTACTTGATTTATAATATTGTTGATCAAATATTTATATGTAATATTAGGTTTGAAATTCAAAAACAAGAAGAAGAAAATGTGTGTAAGTAATCATGTTTGATGTCATAAGCATTTTTGGACCTACCATCTTAATATTAAATGATCTATAAGCACTTTTTGACGAAGTTGACTGAAAAGAGGGATGATAGTGTAAGTATTCTATGACTTTAAGGAACAATATGTAACAAAAAATAACTTAAAGGACCAATTGGTAACAAAAAAAAAACTTAAAGGGCTAATTTGTTATAAACATATAACTTAAAGGACCACGAGAGATATTTTATATATTCTTATTATCCTTTGTGAAACCATTTTGAGCCTCCAGATGAAAAATTTATTTCTTTTTTAGTGACGAATTATGTCACAGTCCTGCACGTACATGAACCCTATTTGATTTCACTTGGAGTTAGATAGGTATTATTATAACTGCACATGTTTTGAAACTAAGTTTGGGGTTGCTCTTTCGAATTAACAACATTTTAAGTTTGGGGTAGGATAACATTAGAACACCTTTGTCAGAAAAAGAAAAAAATGTAGATGACTATGGATCTACACAAAAAAAAAATAGAAAAAGAAAAAAAATCAAGAGCCAAAAAAATGGTCTCTTAAAAAATAGTATGTTTCTGTCAAATAAAAGACAAATAGTTCTACTATTTTACCCATCTTGTTTGAACCAAGGAAGGAAGGATGGCAGTGCGGTAATGTTTAGTAGGAATCTATAAGTTATTAAACTAATTCCGAGTTTCTTTGTTAGCCTACTTTCCCAAATTATATTCTCCGTTAACCTAAGACAAGTTATAACCCTCAAAGTCCTCTAAGTGTGTAAATAATCTGATTTTGACCGTTTGTTTAGAATTGTTTCAAATTTATAGCAAGATACATTTATGTGATGACTGAAGTGGACAAATGTCGCGACCAGCCCTAGTGGCTTTAGAAGATACATACGTGTATCATGGAAAAGAGTATGGTTGTGAACATGGGTTACTTTTACCAAGCCAGACCCGCTTGAATGTATTGTGGTAAGTTAGTTGTTGCTCTGCTATAAATATGATAGGTGATGTCCTAAGCACAACTCCAATAAATGTATGTTTTTCCTGAAAAAATGCAAAGAATACAATATGTTTTTCTTTCGTTACTTGAGGACAAGCAACATTTAAGTTTGGGGTTGTGACGATAGGTCATCTTACATTATTCTTAGCATGTGTTTCAGTCAATTTCAGTAGGTTTTAGCAGCAAAAAGGAGGAGTATTAGAACGATTGCCTATGATTTCGGGACTTTTGTTATGTTTTCTATATTTGAGTCTGTAATTCTAGTTTTCCCAAAACATAGCAATTTTAGGGGTTTTTGAAGTAATTCACGAAGAAATCATGCAAATCGGCAAATCAAGAACATCTGAAGAATTGTCAAGACTTTGGGAAGACAAAGAATGAAGATTCAAGAGGCCTCAGGAGACTTTACATAGGGAGGAATTCTGTTCCCAAGTTCCGAGGCAAGTTATTTGAAGACGAAGACCTAAAAACGATGAAGATCAGAGAAATTGGGCCTGAAAGCACACAAGCATGCCCTAGGGCATGACGAATAAGTGAAACACAATGCTCGGGTAAAACCCAAAACAAACACAACTATATTGGCCTATAAATCATCTGCCATCACATAAGCGATTCAAGATCCATCAACTCCCTGCAAAATAACAGCAAGTTATAATCGTCATTTCGAGCTAAACCATCTTAAACATATCCATTAGAACAAGGCATCGTGACATAAATCAAATCATCACATCCTGAAATCGTACCTTCAAACAACAACCAATATGTCAAGTTCAATCACGAAGGATTGAGATGGATTTAAGACCATTCCCAATTACTCTGACATAGTGGAAGTAAACCCATAATCTTTGAATCGTGCAGATCTCATCAAATTTTCTTAGAATAAGAAAACCAAAGCAAGATGAGAACACCAGTCAGACGAACCGAGAAAAGTGGTTGATAGAACCTGACGCAAATCTCATATTAGAAAAGATTTGAGTCCAAAACAAGATGATACCATGTTGTTAAAATGGGTTTTAGTTCTCTATATTTTTTATGATAACAAAGTATGAAAGAACAATTGTGTGCTCAAATGTATGTTCAAGTGTACAAGACCAAGGAATTAAATTTTAACTTCAAAGTCAAGATATAGGTTCCAATACAGTAAGATTTGGACACAAAGGAAAGCATCATGATACTCAAAAAAAGTTCCAAAGACTTAGAAGATGATATGAAGAAAGGTTAAAAAAGTCAAAGATCTAATCAGAAGATGCATTAAGCCTTACTTTGATGGAAGCAAGTTCTGATGGACACATCAATAGTTAACAGTCTGAAGATGCTCTAACTAGTTTTGTCTTCTTATGATGGATGTCACTATCAAGTTCTAATCACTGTTTGTTGTCTTCTTATTACATGCAGAAACACACAAAGAACATCAAAGGCATGTAGAATGCAACAAATCATTCCTAATGAAGCAAATGGTCCCTCTAGTACCATTAAACGAGATTATCCATTAGAAGCAAACTAGTTCAAATCTGATCAATCTTCTAAAGGGAGATTATGATGCGCTACCATACTTCAAACAATGACTCTCTCATTCTCTTCTATAGTTCATGTAATTTAACATGTGACAAAAACTCTATCAATTTTACAAGAGCTTAAACACTAAGATATGCTCTATCCATTAGAATTTCTCAACTATCAGATTTCACTTAAGCTTATTGTAGTTTATCGCTTTGTTTGTAAAAAAGTGTAAACACATACAAACTTATTTGTAAAACTCTTATACGTTTGTATCTAAGTAACTATATTCTTGTGTGATTATAGAGGATATACCTTGAAAATACAAGTTTGAATCTTGGGTGAAAGTGGTGGTGGTGGGTGGCAAACTAAGTTTAGGTTAGAGAGAGGAGAGATGTCGAAGATAGAGAAAGGAGCACAAGACTTTGTCAATTAAAAAAATATCCTTAAATTATAATCGACATATAATCACTACAAGAATGTATAGAATTTGCGTGGGACAAATTTCCATGCAAAAATTAAATTGATGGCTCTTTTGTGTGATCCGAAAGCGTGTAATTAGGCAAAGGAATAATGTCCAAGATGAAGATTGACAATAATCAATAATGTCCAAAGTGAAGATTGAACAATCTTCAATGAAAAATAAAACTTAAAATGTAAGAAAATATAATCTAAATGACTAAAAAGAAACATTTAATGTCAAATTTATAAGATATTAGGTAGTTAAAACCATAATTTAGGCATAATATGGGATCAAAACTTCTTCAAATAGAAGTTTAATTCAAAGCTTTTGCTGACAAATCAAGGTGCAACTAGAATCCGTCCAGCCACTTGGTCGAGATCCCTCCGGCCACTGGATGTAATTTTCCTGCCACTGAGATATAAAAATGTATTTTAGATGAATCCTCCAAGTGTTTACATTAAGATAGTAACAAGTGTTTACATTAAGATAGTAATATGATGAAAAAAGAAAAACAATAACCTAAGATTAAAATCAATAATTTCACCATCATAGCAATACTAATAATTAGAGTAACTATTCAAACCAAGGTCACAGCAGCTTTGCCATCCTTGATATTCAAAAATATTGCAGTTGTAAAGACATCAAAATCTTTGATGCAAATTAAGTTTGCATCTTTTTTGGGTTTAGTCGTTTTAAACTTGCTACAGACAATACTGTACAGTATAAGCTCAAGTAGATTTAGAGCTGATTGGATAACACTACAGCTTATTTGCAACTTATAGCACAAGTGCATATCATGATGAGCGCTTATGTATAAGATTGCATAACAAACAGTATTTTTTTTAAAATCTTCATAAAAAAAGGAGCATATCTTTTAAGTATGAAGACTAGATTTTAGAACTTTCACAATAAGCAGTTGAGAGAAATAGTACTAGGCCTGTGATAATAATTTAACTCAAATCCTATCTATCATTCTATAAAAGATATATCTTTACAGAAAAAAACAACAACAACTACCAAACAACGCTACCTTTAATTTTAAAGTGGCTTTTATTGCCATATAGTAAGCTAAGATAAACGGAGCTGAGTAAGGGAAAAGAGTTATACCCCTTGGTATCCATCTCGATGAGGTTCATGTTCTCCAACTGTTGAAGAATGTGACGAGCAATAGCACCACTGCTCTTGCAGAAATGGGGAGGACGACTTCCATTCCTCTGACTCCCACCGTAAATCCTCTGGAATGAACCAACACCAAGACCGCCTCTTACGTAGATTTTCCTTGCCATGGAAGCTGAAATAAAGAACAATCTAAGTATAAAAAATAAATCATTGCAAAATTACCAGCAGCAACAAAATATCCAAGAATTAGAAGTATCATGTTTAAGTAAATTTACAGCAAAAACTCATAAGTGAAATAAATCTCACCAGCTCTAACATAATACCAATCAGGATCATAGGGAGCCAATTCTTTGAATTTTGCAGTTTTGACAAGATCAGTCCACTCAGGCAGCTCCAACTATTTAGAATCAAAAGAATAAAATTCAAATTAAAATGTAGACAAAACTATTCATGAACTTGTTAAATCAAATAACAAAACCGAATAAGAGACGACCAATGCAGATGCATGCAATGTGGCTGCAAGCAGCCAGCCCCATTTGGACTCTTCAATCAACATCAAACGGTACAGATGTCATCGCAAATTTAGTTTTTTTTTTTTTTTTTTTAAATCTGAAATTTTGCGCTCAAAATCTGATAAGGCTGTCATGTGTACACACAATGGAACATGCTAGCTTTTCAAAATCCACAGCACGGAAAACCAACTCAATTCCCAAAATCATGTGGACAAACATAGTTTGGATAAATACTTGCATACATTTTTTAACAAAAACAATTTTTCTCCAAAAACAATCCAAAAAACAAGCATTGAATTGTCAGTGAAATAACCACAAAAGGCATATATGTCATACAACACCTTTAAAAACTCTATGTATTTTCTTTTCTATAGTCAATGGCATGTTTGGTTTAAATTTTGTTCATAGGGGGAAATAACATTTCTTTTTCAAAAGCACTATTAGTATGATGCAATAAAAAACTAATAATTTCCTTGAAATAATCTAATCCAAACATGCACAAAGGGCCTTTTAGATAAACAACTTATTTGAAGCTTATAGCACAAGCGCGTATCATGATGAGAACTTATCTATAAGTTTGCATAAGTTATTTGTACAGCAAAAGATAACGTATCGTTAAATTATTTTTGTAAATGTTATAAGTTGTTTCTATAAGCTATATTGGAGAACTTCTGAAAATAAGTTTAAAAAAACTTGGAAAATTGTCAAAACCTGTTTTCAGAAATTCTCCAAAAAGTCTCATAAAACTTATGGCAGTAGATAAACTCAAATAAGCCAATCCAAACAGGTCCTAAACCTATAAAACTAGTTGAAGATAGAATCCAGAAATCTTCACATCCAAGAATAATTGATTAATCAATTTATTAAACTTTTTGTTGGTGTAAAACACACATGACTCAAACTAATTGGTAATGAAACAATAACAAATCCTAAACCACAACAATAAACTATGAACTCAACTAAAAAATCCAAAGGGGTCATGGAAAAGGGTAAATATTATAAAAAAAAAAAAAATTGATTATTAATAATTCCAAAAACAAGCATTAAACTGTAAGTGAAATAACCATAAAAGGCATCATTGCCTAGTATACAACACCTTAAAAAACTGTCTGTATTTTCGATAATCAATGGCATGTTTGGTTCATATTTTTTTTCATACGGGAAATTAACATTTCATTTTCAAAAGCACTAGTAATACCTGTTATAAAAAACTGATTAATTCCTTAAAATAAGCTAATCCAAACATACATTAAACCTACAACACTAGTTGATGATAGAAACCAGAAATCTTCACATCCAACACTAACTGATGATAGAACCAGAACAAATCCTAAACAACAACAATATCTAACCATTTGATTCAGCTACAGAACACAATAACTAACTATAAACCCAACTAAAAAAAACCAAAAAAGGGGTTAATATCGTAAAAAAGTAAAAACCCATTTCACAAAAACAGAAAAATTGATGGGTTTCAAATAAATTTCAAATCTTTGCAACAAAAAAAAATAAAAAATCATACCTTGCCAGATCGCTTGAGGTGAGCTGAGTAAGCATTGACAAATTCGCGAGGTGAAACATCCTTCACAGTCTTTGAAGAAGCCATGGCTAATGGTGATGTTTTCGCCGTTACGCGGAGAGTGAACAAACGAACGCAATGCCAACTAGGGTTTCACTCTCATATGTTCTTAAAATTTGTTACAGGTTCATTATAAATAATCGATTTTATTTTTTAGCTTAATAGCAGTTTTAGCCCCATAACTTTTCTCAAAGTTGTGATTTTGCCCCCTAAGAAAAAAAAAACAACAAAATCACCCCTAAGTTTTGCTCCTATGACAGTTTTGGCATCCAAGACCAATTTTGACTCGGTCTACCTGACGTGGCAGGCAAAAGTTATTATGCATAATATGTTTCCTTATGCACCCTGCATAAACACTTCACAAGCATCAGATCTAGTGTACACGTGTAATAATCTTAGGTTTCTCAAACTACACCAAATCAAGAATATAGGAAAGTATATCTTCATTTTGACAAAAAAAAAAAAAAAAAACCTCTCACTAAAAATGCTTTGCTCACTTCTCTCTCTAGGACATTCAAACCAGCGCCACCTTATATCTTCTTCTCTGGCGAGAATTGCTTGGCGCGGTGGCCGGTGGTAGCACCACCGCGTCGGAACTCAAAACTCCGCCATTTCAAAAACAAATTATATATTCAACAATCCTTTTCTTCCTACTTCTCATTTTCGATTTTTTTTATTCAAAGACAAACAGTAAACAAGCGTAGATCTAAGGATTAAGATATGAACATAAAAACTTTCTACCTCCTTCACTTTGATCAGTTCGATTCTTGATGGATCGAAACAGTGTTTGAGCATAGTGATTTTGGTGGCTTTGTAGTGAAAACTCAAAAAATCAATTGTTGAAAAATGAATTTACTATTCAAGAAGAAGACACCGTCGGGGCGAAAACCTGCTATTAAGCCTTTTTTTTTAATGTAATAACTTATGTCGTTGACACATCAGCTTTGGCTGAAAAACACCAGTAAATGACCAAAATAACCCTTCGGCAGTTAACTGCCGCGAAAGTTTGCCAAAATTCAGTTTTATCCATCGGCAGTTAACTCCCGCGGAAACTTTAAACCATTAGATTTAGCATGGAAAAGTCAAAGAGTTTCCCACCATAAAAAAGCTTATTTAAACCATTGGATCAAGTAGAGAACATATTTTTATCATACTTTTTCAACACCAGATCTTTTTTCATATTATGTTCGACCTTTTTTTCTCTCTTCTTCATGCCCCACTCACTAATCACCACCAATTGTCTCAACTCTCTTTTTGTCTCTCCATCTTGTGAGACAATAATATGGGTTCTTTTCTTAAAAGTTTCGGGAAGCTTTCAAAGACAAAAGGTCAATAAGTGCTTCTCTCCAAAACAAACTGAGGGGTCTCCTTCTAGTTTAAACACATTCAATAAGTTCCATTTCCGAAATAATCACTAATGTATCCATGTCAGCTCACAACTCAAAGTTATCAGCTAGCTCTTCTATAACAGAATTTACCATTCTTAAAGCTTTCAATGTTTCAATCCACCCCCCTAGAAGCATGCTGGTCAAAGAAGTCCTCTGGAGTCCTCCAATTCATTCTTGGATTAAAGGGAATTGTGTTGGTGCCTTTGCCTCTGGGAAAGCTGCCTGTGGTGGTATCTTTAGAAATAGACTTGGTCAATTTTTGGGATGTTTTGCTGAAGGTTTGTCTTATGGAAACTCTCTTTTTGCTGAGCTTTGTGGTGCCATGAGATCTATAGAGTTTGCTCAATCTAAGAGTTGGAACAATTTCTGGCTGGAAACAGATTCTATGCTAGTGGTGCAAGCTTTCAAGAATTCTGCAATTGTGCCTTGGCAGGTTCGAAACAGGTGGAACAACTGTCAAATTATTATTTCCAACATGAATTTCCTTGCTTCACATATATACAGAGAAGGGAACTCATGTGCTGATGTTTTAGCCAATATAGGTTTAACATTGGATACATATGTATATTATTACTCTTTACCTTTGCAAGTAAGGAGTGATTATGTTAAAAATAGGCTTGGGTGGCCTAGTTTTAGGTTTAATCACTCTTGAAAGGGTTTTTGGTATAGTCCCCCCTTTCCTTTTGTACCAATCTTTTTTTGGCTAATATATTTTAGGAGAGTGAGCTACATGCTTCTCTTCTAGTTTAAAAAAAAAAAAAAAAATCTCTTATGCTTGCTTAACACCATCTTTCAAATTTCAATTAATAAAATATTTACAGATCCAGAGAAATCAAATAATGAAACTAACGTAAGGACCCAAAATCCCAGAAACGAATTGCAAAATAAAGAAATAAAACTTTGGATTACATTTAAGTTTGGTTTTGAGTGTCTGTGATAAAATCATGTTTTCTACTTTATCTAATGGTCAAAATTAACTTTCTACGGTGGAAAACTCTTTCCCGTTTTGTTTGAAGAAAATTCGAAAAACTTGATTTAAGTTTTTTAGTACCTAATGTTGTTAAACCTATAAAACATGGCAAAGTTTTCTAGTTTTGTTTAAGATTTTTGAGAAACTCTATATACCATTTTTCAAAAAACTACTGGAAAACTTATTTCAAGTTCTTCGGTTTGTAATTTTTTTCTCTATAATAATATTTTGTTTTTCTTTTCAATATGATATAGAGATGCATTAGTTATGCAATGAAAACCAATTACACAACCAGCAAATTCAATACTAAACATGTGTTTGATACATGAGAAGATGTACTACACTAGGTTGGGAGGTTAAAATTAGAAATAAAATGGTTGTTATCATTAATATATCATATCCATAGACATGACAAAAAAGGAGTAATAAATTGATTTAGGGTTGTGGTAATTATAAGCAAATTATAAGCAAGTTGATAGTTCATCACAAAATGCAACTAAAAATTGTGCTTATCCATTCAAAATTATGTTGAACATCAGAGAAGTTGAAAGAAATGTTTATTAATCAATGCTTATTTATCTAGGTGACTTTGACTGATGAAGACCATGCTTTGATGAAAGCAATTGAAGTTGTAATTTTAGAGACTGTTAATTTAATTTTTCAATTTTACATATACAAAAATGTCAGCGCAAAAGGAAAGTATATGTTTTTAAGAATACACAAGAGTCGGTTTTTTTGGTAGTGTTACAATGCAACGAGCAGAGTCGGTGTTATCTCAACAAGAGTTGGTGATCTCCCTATGGAGTAGTAGTAGCAGGTGCAAAAGTTTGAGCAAGTATGCATTGCAACATGTTTGTTGACTGCGTGAAAGATACTTTACTGACCTCCTCGTAAACATAGATTTATTGGAGAATGGATCAGCTGAGTGATGTTTTGAAGAACACAATGATTGGTAGGTATGAGATCCAATTTTTAAATTTGGTGATTTGAATATGTATTTTAAAATTTTAAAATTAGGCGATTAGATGGAGAATAGTCTTGAATTTCCTTTTATGTGATATTCTGTTTCATATTACAATTGCGTCTTCTAAGCAAATGTTGAAACCTTAAATCCTTCAAAGTTCTTAATGGATTCAATCACTTAAAACCTATTGCAATTGAACCTATCACAATTATGAGTAAGTATATGTTGATTTAGTTGGAAATACTAGGTTTTCCCATAAGGCACGTTTGACCTTCGTAACTATATCAAAAGAGTACTCATAACAATCTACAACATCAGAAGAGGGTTTTCTCAACCAATGCGTGAAAAATACTTTATTGACCTCCTCTTAAATTTCTTGCTGCATTGGTTGAGAAAATCCTTGATTCAATTGCAATGTCAAAAGATTTGTCCAATAGGATTGAAGTCAAAGAAAAAGTTAATATTTATGGTAAAAGTTTTCAATCGACAATTATGAGTATGAGTCAATGGAAAGAAATGATTCAACAAAAAATGCAGATGTGACAAAAGAAAGGCTGTATAAACAAGATTCAAAGATATGTCAAGCCATATCACATTTTTCATTTAAACACAAGTACTGAAGAACATAACTACTTTGAATATGGTAAATCATTAGAGCATCAACTCGACAAAGTGTCAACCGAAAAAAAAAAATGTGTGTTGATTCTAAATGCCCATTTTTTTTTAAATAATTTAGTAGAGTTAGTGTCATGACCGAATGTTGTGAATTCGGTGAAAAATCACATCAATAACAAACTTGATGTGTGGAGTAAGGGATAGTCAAGCAACCAAAACAAAGTGTATGGAAGTTATAATCATAAACAAAAGTAGAAAACAACGAGAGAAAGAAAGAGAGAACAAAAAAGAATTTGTTGACCCAGTTCGGTCCAAATTGACCTAGTCTAGGGGAGAGAACAGTCCTCCGTTTCACTATAATGATGAGTAACCTTAAAAAAGAGATATCAATGGGTTACAAGAATAGGTCTCTCGCCTAATTCTACCCAAATCTCTTCCCGTAACCAAGAGAGACTCAATTCTAATAGTGTTTTACAAGGTGAATCAACCCTCAAACCCTAGTGTTTGTTGCCAAGAGACAAACTTTATATAAACCATAGTTTTGTTATTTTCTTTCTAAACCCTTGTTTCAGTCACCTTTATCTCAAGGTTTACTCTGATACAAAGTTTATATTTATAGTAAAAGTATCCCTCATAAAATTGGAACAAATCTAGGCCCGAAAATACGTTTCTGTTTTATTTCCTGCTGTCAAAATCGGCCACCGAAAATTCACGAACCAAAGCTGAAAAAATCATAGTGCAATTCGGCCACCGAGCCCTGAAAATCGACGACCGATTTTTTGCTTCCATAATTCCTATTTCTTCAATTTTGAGTCACTTTCACAACATCCGAGTCTGTCATTGAAGTGTAATTTACTTAGTTTTGTTCCTTTATAAGTAATAATTCTCACAAAAAATAAAATGTACCATCTACTTAATTTCTAAAGCCTATTCATACCTGAAACATGCACTAAGTTTTCTAGAATATTAAGTATGCCTGCAACTGTCTTTAAATTCTTACATTTTGAACTTTTTAATATTCGAGCAGTTATATTTTTGTAAGACTTCAAATTTCCTTAAAAATGTGTTTAGATGTGGTAGTTGGGAAATTTTTGGATAACTTTTATAAATTTTGATTTTTTTGGGCCAAATTTGAAAATTGAAATTAGGGATCAATTTGCAATTTTAGAAATTTTGAGCGGTCAAATTATAATTTAAAAAACTTAGGGGTTCATTTTCAATTTTTTGGGGTCAATTTGAAAATTTTAGGAAAATTGAGGACCAAAATGAAAATTTATAACAACGAAAAAATTTAAAATTCTTAACTTTTAGGTGTCATTTAAAAATCTCTAAATTTAACTTGAACAAAATACTTCATAAATTTCCATCAATTTGAAAATTCTTTTAATTATCACCCAAACAATAGAATTCACCTTAAACTATTTGAATTTACTCAAAACATTACATTATCTCAAAACATTTTTTCATTCAAACACACTTAGTTTTACCCGCAAGCCGCAAGTTTACTCTATAGTCATTTACATTGAAGTAATTTCTTCCAAGACATTATAATAGTCTTCTAAACTTCAAGTCGTTTTACTTTGAAGTCTTTCAAATCATTCGCCTTTTAATTCAAAACTCTTAATTTCAAATCAAAACCCCTTTTAACAAATTTCAGCCCTAATATATATAAAGTTCGGGGTTCAAATCCCGACAAAAAAAAAAAAAAACTCAGCCCCTAAAACCCAAAGTAATCAACTTTCAGAGACATTTTTAAAAAATCAAACACATTATTATTTGTTCGATGTCCCGCGTCACATCGATCAATTATACATTTATTTGTGTATATATGATTTGGTTGACTCTTTCCAAACAAAAAATAAGAGCGTAAAATATATAAGAAGAAAAATCAAGCTAAATATAGGGCTATTACTTTTTTTTTGTCAAGTAGCCGAGAAATTTACGTTTAAGGTGAATAAGTGGGGTGTTTGGAGTTCGAACCCCAACCCGTGCATATATTGTGCATTGTCCTTGCACATATTACTTTAAATGGATGATTTCTACCCAATAAAAAAACTTTAACGGAATGACATAACTTTCTTCTTGTTTTTTTTACCTGAAAAAATAACTTTATTTGTTTAGGCACGGCATAACTTTAAGAGCAATGCTATATATCAAGAAAGATTTTATCAAGAAAATTTCAAGAATGATATGGCAGAATAATTACCCTTAGATTTTATCAAGAAATAGTCTTGAAATTAATGTTAGCCAATAAAATCTCTAGCCTGGCCGGAAATCATGGAGTGGTGGGTGTTATGTATTTTTTTTTATGAAAGATTAATAAATGAGACTGAAATCTAAAGGTGATTATTGTGCTATGTCATTCTTGGATCTTTCTTATAAAATCATTCTTGATATCTAGCATTTTCCTAACTTTAATTGTGTAAATTTGTCAAAAAAAAAAAAAAAAAATTTGTACGAAAAAACTGGACATGCCAAATGCGCAGCTATTTCTTTGTTATATTTAGGCTTAATTGCACTTTTGGACCCCTATCTTTTCAAAAGTTGCGGTTATGGATCCCTAACTAATTTAAATACAAAACAGTCCCCTATGTTTTGATTCTTTGACAGTTTTGGACCCCAAGGCAAAATAAAAAATAAAAAATTTGACATGTGGCACCTCACTTAGGGTGCCACGTCAGCGTTGACCGAGTCAACAATGAACTGGGGGTCCAAAACTGCCAAAAAATCAAAACATAGGGGGCTGTTTTGTATTTAAATTAGTTAGGGGTCCATAACCGCAGCTTTTAGAAAGATAGGGGTCCATAACCACAACTTTTAGAAGGATAGAGGTCCAAAAGTACAATTAAACCTTATATTTATCAAAATTGTAGACCCCATACTGCTGACTCCTACAAAAATATAAAATTAAGCACACAAGACTTCTTTTTTTAAAAAAAAAAACACAATTTTTTTTGACCAAATGCATACCTTTTATCGTTTAAAAAAAATCATACATGCCAAATGTGTGGCTATTTAATTGTTGTGTGTGTTTTTCGGTGAGAGTAAGTTAACAACCTTATATATATATATATATATATATATATATATATATAGTATATACATGTGTGTTTTTATATATTATATGGTGTACATGATATTAAACAGAGAGTACAAATAGAAAAAAATAACTAAAGTTGTATAGAAAAGTGAAAATAATACTAATTTAAACTTTTTTTTCTTCTCAAATTACATTTATTGTGAAACGAATACCATATTGAATTGCATTGTTTCGAATTTGGTTTGTTTTCTAGGCGGCCCTTCATAAATTATGGGTAATTTATCTAACGATCGATCTATTACAATATATAAGATAGAGAGACACTAACTTGCTATGCAAGTTACTATTGTATATATAGAAATTGTACTGCACTGAGTTTTTTTTCATTCCTCTCACTTCATAAGATGTATCAATTCTATTATCTCTTTCGTGTTCGTGAGCTTAACTCAGTTAGTATGGACAATGCATAATATATGTAAGATCTGGGGTTCGAACCATTTTCTTCCGCTAAATTTCATCGTCTTACTTTGATTTTTCAGCATCTTCTTCCTCTGTGATTTTGTGCAGAATCGTCTTTGCTTTATTTTCTGCATTCTCCGTTTTTGATTCCGTTTTGATTCTCTTTGAATCTTCTTTTTCCGAAGGATTATTTGCTTGGAGTGCAGGTGCCATTTTGATATATTAATCATTGACGTGTATGAAAATAAATGACTTTGATATTATGGTTGAATTCTTTTGATCTATTCTTTACGCACTTTATATACAGGGTTAATTAAATTTTTAGTCCCTATAAATATTCACAGTTTTGTTTTTAGTCCTTAAAAAATAAAATTACATCTTTTAGTCCCTATAAAATTTTTCCATCAGCATTTTAGTCTCTGTCAAAATTTTCCATCAACATTTTTGGTCACTAAAATGCTTGAGGAAAATGTCACAGGGACTAAAAAGTGTGATTTTATTTTGTAGGAATTAAAAACAAAACTGTGAATATTTATAGGGAGTAAAAACTTACTTGCGGCTGCAAAAGGATTAGACATTCTCCCATGCTACGGTTTCCTGCGGTCCGAACCCGATGCCGCATTAGGTTAGGGAGCTGGCTTTTTTCGCTCCTCTCACATTCATTCGTTCGAGCAGCTCCGCTCCTCCGCATCCCAAAGCGCGCTGCCCTCCTAGGCGCGAAACAATAAGTAATCCGAGCCAACCCACATTACTGACTTTATGCACTTTACGTAAAGTACTCTTTACACACTTTATGCATTCCTTCTGAAGATTACACAATGTATATAATTTTTTTATTATAAAGTTTTCCTTTTCAAAAAAATAAACTATTAGATAATAACAATAAAATAATTTAAATATTAACTTTTTGCCTAAACATGTCAAATGCGTGGCTATTTAATTTTCAATAAATCCAAATTGTCCAACCCAAATTGTTGACTCTTGAAAAGTTATGCAATTTAGCACACAAGCACAACTACGTGTATTTTTTATTTATTAAAAAAAAGCTTACTTTTACCTTATCAATGAAAGCACATATTGTTTTTGACTTTGTTGACAGAAAATCTCTATATAAATTCTCATAATTTGTGAGCATTCTCATCAGAACAATAAGGGATATTGTTTAATTAAGGCTTAGCGAAACACTTCATTACCACAAATATGAGTGATTTTCGAGTCCTCTCTACCAGTACTATCAAGGCACCAAATGCAGGTGACTCAACTGATCGTATAATTCATTTAACCCCATGGGATCTTCAATTCCTCCCATTTGGATCCAACCAAAAGGGGTTTCTTTATCACCATCCCACGGTAGTAAACATGTCCAACAAAATTCAACACTTTAAACAGTCTCTTTCCTGTGCCCTTGCATTCTTTCCACCCTTTACTGGTCGTCTCGAAATTACAGAACACGAAGATAACACTATTTCGTGTTCCCTTGCATGCAAAAATGCTGGTGCACTCTTTGTTCATGCAAAAGCAGAGAACACATGTGTTGCCGACATTCTAGGATCCACCTACCTTCCTTCCTTTTTCCACTCCTTCTTTCCACTTAACGGAGTTATAAACTACGAAGGTACATCACATCCATTGCTTGCATTCCAAGTAACAGAGTTAAGTGACGGTACTTTTGTTAGTTGGACAATGAACCATGTAGTCCTTGATGGAATGTCCAATTCACATTTCATCAATTCACTGGCTGAAATCTCACGTGGTTCTTGCCATCAAATATCTGTACCTCCAACACTTGAACGTTTATTTCCAAATGGAATTCAACGTCCCATACGATTTCCTTTTGTTAAACTTCTTATTGTTGCTTAAGTACTTAACTTGCTGTGCAAGTTTCCTTGCTTACCTAGAGTATCTACTATGTACCTTCTCTAGATGATTGTATCCTAGTTAAGAGTTTGTTATTTTTCTTTTGTACTATATATAGCTCTTGTAACAAACTCATAACCAATTGAAATATACACAGTTTTCTGTTTCTTCTTCTCCAAGCTTCTCTGTTTTCTCTCATCTTCTTCCATGGAAATGGTGAAGTTTATGATGGTATCAGAGCTTCTCTAAGCTCTGTTGCGCATCGTTTTCACTCTGTTTCTTGTTTTTTCTTCATCTTTTCTCGCTTCCGGTTATTTTTTTCTTCTCACCATGGTTCGTGGTAACACTGTTGTTAATGGCGGTGTTAATGGTGGTGCTGCACCGGTTCAGGATCCATCGCAACAACCTGGTAACGTGTATTACGTTCATGCTTCTGATGGTCCCTCTTCCGTCGCCATTACACCGGTTCTTAGCCATTCAAATTACCATTCTTGGGCGCGTTCTATGCGAAGAGCTCTTGGAGCGAAGAACAAGTTTGATTTTGTGGATGGATCTATCCCTGTTCCAACAGATTTTGATCCAAATTTCAAGGCTTGGAATCGTTGCAACATGCTTGTGCATTCTTGGATTATGAATTCTGTTGAAGATTCAATTGCACAAAGCATTGTTTTCCTGGAAAATGCCATTGATGTATGGAATGAACTCAAAGAGAGATTCTCCCAAGGTGATTTCATTCGTATCTCTGAATTACAGTGTGAAATTTTTAGTTTGAAACAAGATTCACGTTCAGTTACAGAATTTTTCACTGCCTTGAAAGTTCTATGGGAAGAGCTTGAAGCTTATCTTCCAACACCTGTTTGTGCTTGTCCTCATCGTTGCATGTGTATCACTGGTGTGATGAATGCTAAACATCAACATGAGATCACACGTTCTATTCGTTTTCTTACTGGATTGAATGATTCTTTTGATCTGGTTCGTTCTCAGATTTTATTGATGAATCCTTTACCAACTATCAATAAGATTTTTTCTATGGTTATGCAACATGAGAGACAGTTCAAGATTTCCATTCCTGTTGAGGATTCTACTATCTTGGTTAATTCAGCTGGTAAATCACAAGGAAGAGGACGTGGTAATGGTAATTCTAATTCAAATGGAAAGCGTTCTTGTTCTTTCTGTGGCAGAGATGGCCACACCATTGATATATGTTATAGGAAACATGGTTTTCCTCCAAATTATGGAAATAAAAATTTTGCAAAGGTTAATAATTCTTCTATTGAACAAAATGAAGAAAGGGAGGATTTGGATGATTCAAAAAGTTGCAAAGGGAATAGCAACACTGAACCTTCTTTTGGAATCACCAAGGAGCAATATGAACAACTTGTTACTCTTCTTCAGTCTCAGCAAGCTTCATCTAGCAAGGTGAATCTATCCCATGTCACAAATCATGTGACTTCAGGTATAACTAGAACCTCATATACTATGAATCATTCAAGTTTTGGAACTTGGATAGTTGATTCAGGTGCTAGTGATCACATTTGTTCCTCTATCAAATTTTTGATTCTTATGCTCCTATTATACCTGTGCATATCAAGTTGCCAAATGGAAATATGGCTATAGCAAAGTTCTCTGGCACAGTGAATTTTTCACCAGGACTTATTGCTAGAAATGTGCTATATGTTGCAGAATTTAAACTGAATTTGTTATCTGTTCCCAAACTATGCATGGATAATAATTGCATAGTCACTTTTGATAATGATAAGTGTTTTATACAGGACAAGAGCAATTTGAAGATGACTGGTTTGGGTGAATTAATTGAAGGATTGTACTTTCTCAACCTTGGCTCACAAGTTTTTTCACAATTCAACCATCAACCTGTCATAGCTTTATCTCAATCCAGCTCATCTACTACTTTCCTACCTCAAGAAGCCTTATGGCATTTTAGACTAGGACATTTATCCAATGATAGGTTGCTTAGAATGCAACAACATTTTCCTTGTATTAAAGTTGATAGTAATTCTGTTTGTGATATCTGTCACTATTCTAGACATAAAAAGCTTCCTTTTAAGCTCAGTATGAATAAAGCTAGTCATTGTTATGAGCTAATTCATTTTGATATATGGGGTCCTATTTCTACCCATTCTATTCATGGTCATAAGTACTTTATAACTGCTCTTGATGATTACAGTCGTTTTACATGGATTATGTTATGTAAAACTAAGTCTGAAGTTTCAAAATCTGTTCAAAATTTCATTCTTAACATAGAAAACCAGTTCAATTGCAAAGTTAAAACTGTCAGAACTGATAATGGTCCTGAGTTTCTTATGCCTGATTTTTATTCTTCTAAAGGCATAGAACATCAAACTAGTTGTGTTGAAACTCCCCAACAAAATGGGAGAGTTGAAAGGAAGCATCAACATATTCTTAATGTTGCTAGAGCTCTCCTTTTCCAATCAAAACTTCCAAAAATTTTCTGGTCTTATTCTGTTTTGCATGCCATTTATATCATTAATCGTATTCCCACTCCTTTGCTGCAAAACAAATCTCCTTATTTTCTTAGATATGGTCATGATCCTGACTTAAATAATTTCAAAGTGTTTGGTTGCCTTTCCTATGCTTCAACTTTACACAATCATAGAACAAAATTTGATTCTAGAGCTCAAAAATGTGTCTTCTTAGGTTACAAGCAAGGCATTAAAGGTGCTATCTTATATGATTTAAATCATAAGACCATTTTTGCTTCTAGAAATGTTACCTATCATGAACATATCCTACCCTATTCCAACTCTAATCAATATTTTCAGTGGCAATATCATTCAAATCACCCCATCATCCCTGCTACTGAACAGACCTCATCAAATTCTGAACTTCCTTTGGAAAATCAATCTGAAACCAACAAAGAACCAGCTATGCACATAGACAATAACACTCATATTCAAGACCCTACACAAATTGAACATGAACCTCAACAGTTAAACACTAGAAAATCCACTAGAGTCTCACAGAAACCTAATCATTTGTCTGACTATGTGTGCAATTCTTCAAGTGATTCCACCAAACAAGCTTCTTCAGGTATACTCTATCCTATTAAACATTATCATTCACTCAACAATATTTCTGCTTCCCACCAGAAATTTGCTTTGGCAATCACTGATGCTTCTGAACCAATTAGTTACAAAGAAGCTAGTCAACAAGATTGTTGGGTGAAGGCTATGAATTCTGAACTTAGTGCTTTGAACCATAACAAAACATGGATATTTGTGGACACTCCACCAAATATAAAACCTATAGGGAGCAAATGGGTTTACAAGATCAAGCATAAGTCAGATGGGACTATAGAAAGATATAAAGCTAGATTGGTAGCAAAAGGCTATACTCAAGTTGAAGGGATTGACTTCTTTGATACTTTCTCACCTGTAGCTAAGATAACAACAGTGAGAATTCTTATTGCCTTAGCATCCATAAACTCATGGCATCTACACCAATTGGATGTAAATAATGCATTCCTTCATGGAGACTTAAGTGAAAATGTTTACATGTCTGTTCCTCAAGGTGTTCATAGTCCCAAGCCTAATCAAGTTTGCAAGTTGTTGAAATCTCTATATGGTTTGAAGCAGGCCAGTAGAAAATGGTATGAAAAGCTAACTGGTTTCCTTCTGCTTCAAGGATACAAACAATCTGCATCAGATCACTCATTGTTCATTTTACACAGTGATACCTGTTTCACTGCTTTACTTGTATATGTGGATGATGTAATACTGGCTGGAAATTCCATGACTGAAATAGATAGAATCAAAGCTGTTCTTGATGTTGAGTTCAAAATCAAGGATCTTGGAAAACTAAAATACTTCTTAGGCATTGAGGTTGCTCACTCCAAACTAGGCATCAGCATATGTCAAAGAAAATACTGTCTTGATTTGTTAAAAGACACTGGTTTACTTGGTGCTAAACCTGTCACAACTCCCCTTGATCCTTCTATTAAACTTCACCAGGATAATTCACCTCCCCATGATGACATTCTCAGTTACAGGAGATTAGTTGGAAAATTGTTGTATCTTACAACTACAAGACCTGATATTGCTTTTGTTGTTCAACAATTGAGCCAGTTTCTTAATGCTCCAACCATTACTCACTATGACACTGCTTGTAGAGTGGTTAAATATCTCAAAGGGACTCCTGGTCAAGGTTTATTATTCAGAAGAGATTCACAACTTCAATTGCTTGGTTTTACTGATGCAGATTGGGCAGGATGTCCAGATAGCAGAAGATCAACATCAGGCTATTGTTTTTTTCTTGGTTCTTCCTTGATATCATGGAGAGCAAAGAAACAACATACTGTTGCAAGGAGTTCATCTGAAGCAGAATATAGAGCCCTCTCCTTTGCAAGTTGTGAATTACAATGGCTTCTTTACTTGTTAAAGGATCTGAGAGTTAAATGTAATAAGCTTCCAGTTCTTTTTTGTGACAACCAAAGTGCCATACACATAGCAGGGAATCCAGTTTTTCATGAAAGAACAAAACACTTGGAGATAGATTGCCATTTTGTCAGAGAAAAGCTTCAACAAAATATCTTCAAGTTACTTCCTATCAAGTCTCAGTCCCAGCTTGCAGATTTTTTTACTAAACCTTTACCACCTAAGAATTTTCACTCCTTCTTACCCAAGCTTAACATGATTGATTTATACAATGCTAAGCTTGAGGGGGGCTGTTAAACTTCTTATTGTTGCTTAAGTACTTAACTTGCTGTGCAAGTTTCCTTGCTTACCTAGAGTATCTACTATGTACCTTCTCTAGATGATTGTATCCTAGTTAAGAGTTTGTTATTTTTCTTTTGTACTATATATAGCTCTTGTAACAAACTCATAACCAATTGAAATATACACAGTTTTCTGTTTCTTCTTCTCCAAGCTTCTCTGTTTTCTCTCATCTTCTTCCATGGAAATGGTGAAGTTTATGACCTTTTATGATAAATACACCACAAATTAAGATCCGTTTTGATGAAGAACAACTCATCCCAACTGAGAGAATATTCCATTTTACAAAGGAGAATATCGCGAGACTCAAATTAAAAGCTAATATAGAAGCTGGCACCAACAAAATATCTTCCATGCAAGCGCTTTGCACCCACCTTTGGCGCTCAGTGATCCGTTCCAAACAACTGGACTCGCATGAAGAAGTGAATTTTGTGTTATGTATAAGTGTTAGATCAAGGTTGGTTCCACCACTATCATATGATTATTTTGGAAATGCTATGATAGTTTGTGGGGTTACAATGAAAGTCAGGGAGCTATTAGAAGAAGGCGGGCTTGGTAAAGGTTCTTTAGAGATGTACAAGATTATTGCTTTGCACTCTGATGAGAAGTTAAAGAGTCAATATGAATCTTGGTCAAGAACGCCAAACTTTGTTAAGGCTGATAGTGTGGCCAATAGTAATTCCTTGGTCATCAGTGGTTCCCCATTGTTCAGTATTTATGATATTGATATTGATATTGGTTGGGGAAGTCCTGTGGCGATTCGAAGTGGTAGTTCAAATAAAAGTAATGGAAAGATTAGTGTGTTTGCTGGTAAAGAAGAAGGAAGTATGGACTTTGAAGTGTGTCTTCCATACAAGATTTTGGAGGTCATGGGAAATGACCCTGACTTAAACATGACTGATGCATCCACTTGGAACCTTGATCCTCTACAACCTTCATCACTTTGCAGTCGGCTGTAGGCTGTTACATACTCCCTCCGTCCCTATATGTAAGCATCTTTTTCTTCTAATAAAAGGGTGCTTAGATATAGGGACGGAGGGAGTATTTAAGAAAGAGAAAGTTTATGTCTAGAATATCCTATTTGATGTTCTAATCGATCGATGGACTTTCATTCACTTGCTATTTTTATTAAAAAGTTTTGCGTTTTGGTTTCTTTGTGGATTAAGTGCATGCATGTGATGTACTCAGTTTTATTTGGGTAATATAATAATAAATTTAGTATGATTTTCTCAAAATTAAGCATGTACTTACTGTGAGGACAATAGTATAGACCCATGTCGGCGATGTACCAAGTGAGAGGTATCTTTTAATGAAGTATTTTGTCATCTTTGTACTCAATCTTAAGTGTTTTGAATATTACGTACCTTTGACAGAGGTCATTTCGACTTGGCGAGGTGGAAATGAATGAATTTATGAAGGCGTGGAACCTCATATTTATAGAGCATACCATATGTATGTCGTGAGTTATGCAAATTAAAGTTATACTCTAGGTCTAACTGAAGCATCTTAATTATGCAAAAATACTCTTTACTTCGTATAGATATAATTTATTTAAGGGACTCTGATCTTAAGAGCATTCTTAATTCTGAGGAGATATTATATCTAAAAAACGTCTATGGTCTTAGAAACACTCTTAACTCCGAAAGGATAAAAAATGAGACGAATAGAAAAACATCTTATTAACACAAGCCAAAAGGAGGAGAGAAGTAAAAATATTGATAGTTGAATAACCTTTTTCGGTGCGTGGAATGAACTATCTGAACTCTCTATTTATAGTGTAAATTCACAACTAATATGTGATGAGTAATGATACATAGACACTCTTAGGTGGCAATACACCCTTTGACACCCACACAAAAATCTGACACGTAGTCACGTGGACCCCGCACAAGCACACTTTCTCTTTTCTCTCCTCTTTTCTCTTCCAAATGCATGAGGTGTACAAGGGTGTATGGGAATAAAAAGTGTCTATGTATCATTACTCGTTGTGAGAAACATTGGAAACAAGTAACTTAAATGTTAGATCTATTACAAAAATATCTCATATTAAATACAAAAATATTTCAAATTGAGTACCAAAACATTTTAGTTTCAATACCATAATATTTTAGATTGTGTACCAAAATATTTCAGCAAAAACTTAGCAATTAACAAAGCACATTCTTGTGTGTCTATATATATATATATATATATATACAAACATGTGCACGTACACACATACATACATTTGAGAACCAAACAAATGTTCAAATCCAAATGGACCTCTCCTATCAATCATCAAGAAAAATGACTCATGGCATTACTTAGCAGTAACCATACAAACATTTGAATACAAACTTAATTCAGAGTCTATATCATGTTTACAAAAGATATAGAATCGTAGTGGATTATTTTTAAAAATTGCCAAACCTAAAATTCCACAAATGCAATAAAACTCATCAAAAATACCCTTAGAATCGTAGATTCAATAATTTCCTCTCAACCTCAGGTTGCTATTGTTTTCATAAATTTGATATTATATATTTTATTGCCTGGAATCCGTACGTGGAATTAACAAAGGGGGTAGAGTAGAGATGCTTACATGAATAATATTAAGATGGGTGGGTATGGGATCATCGTAAAAGAAAATTTCAGAAGAAAATGACCATGTTTTTTAATGATTGAAAAAAATAAATAATAGTATGTGATTAGAAAAAGGATGCTCATAAAATAGAATCATGAATTCATTATGAATCGTTGAATTAAATGAAATAGACTGTTAAAATTTGGTGTCAACAAATTCGTTGACACCAGGTGTCAAAGGATCCTGACTCTTCAAATAATATTTAAATTAATTATTTAATTTAATATTTTTGAATTATACACACACAAACATTCATACATACATTCGAGAACAAAAAAATGTTCAAGTCCACATGGACATCTCCTAACAAGTATCAACTATCAAGAAAAATGACCCATGACATTACTTGGTACCAGGGGTGGCAAAATAGGCCTAACACGTCGGACCGATAGATTTAGCCTGCTATTTTTGACGGGTTGAGTCTAAATTTTGAACTTACTTGCCATAGTTAGTTGGTTCATCCCGTTAACTCGTTGAAAAAACGGGGCGGGCACGAGGCAGGACTGGCCGACCCACTTAACTTATTTTTCTTTCTTTTTTTTAGACTTATTTTATCCTTTTGAATTTATTTTGGTTGTTGAATTTTATTTTATGATTTGTTTTATGCTGCGAATTTGTTTTATGTTCACGACTTTTTCCTTATTTTACGATTAAGTATGATGTTGAGTTCGAAAATTTGTTAATTATTATGTTTATACCATAAATTTATTTAATGTCTATTGTTTTATATATATTTTTATGATGGGTTTTTCTATCATGTGCAAATTTGCACATGTTAAAAAATTTTAAATAGTAACTTTGCATTGTAACTTGTATATTTTGAATTAAATATATTCATAGCTTTTTTATGATTAAAGCAACAAAGTTTTTTGTTACAATTAAGTTGTAAAAAAAATGCATTCAAAAAAGTTGTTTTTTCTCTTAAAAAAAAGGTTTTTTGTTTGACGGACCGGTCCGCTAACTCGTATCTCCGCCACTAAACATGAGAGGGTGAGATTTTAGACTCGATCGTCTAATTTGACTTGGCTTGCTCATCTCACTTTAATTGGGCTTATGCGGGGCAGACCTAAACGGGACGAAGCGGCCCGATTTACCATCTCTACCGACTTGGGCAAAATTAGCTACCGGTTGAAACATTTCGTGTCCAAACTTTATTTCCTTCCTACCGAACCGAATAGTGATACTCAAGCATATTCTCATAAATTTCATTACAAATAATTTTTAAACCTCCATTACCGTTTATACATGGTATACTTAAGCATATTTCAAATAAAATTTGCTAATATTAAGTCGAAGTTTTTCCTCCGAAAGATCTTAAATTCGTGGTTTTATTAGTCAACTTAAAAAAGGCCTAAAATTTTATTCAAATATACAAATAATTTTCAAACTTAATTATAAAATTCATGGCTTTTTTCAAGAACTTATATTATATATTTACATCAAGGGCATGTTTATTACGGATTAAAATAAAAGTGATTTTGACATAAAATAATTTAGAGATTATATTTTAGAGATTTTATGAAAAATCAGAAACTATTTTATGTTTGTTTACTGTAATAAAAATCACTTTTTTTAAACAAATAATTTAGTTTGTTTGAATACAACTATATAAAAGGAGTTTTTTATTACAAAATTAGTTCAATCTTTTAAATAATATTTTCTCTCTCGTCTAAAAAAAATCTATTTTGTGAGAAACTGCTCTTAACGCTTCTCATTTGAAGTTGTTTTTAAATTCTAATTTTTTTAAAAATCTGTAACAAATGGATGCGAAACTCTTAAAAGTGATTATTTTTTAAAAATAAGAGATTTTTTTCTTAAAAAAGCTAAAACAAACGGGCTCAATATCTTTTCATTAGGCGCCTGACTTAATGGTATCACATGCCCAACAACAACACATGAATATTATTCACTCTCTATCGTGTTGTACCATTCACTCATTTATTCTATAATCAAAGTCTTTTTTTTCATTAATATTATATTATACATTTACATCTCTTATTTCAAAATGGCTTCCAACTATGATTCACTGATTGAAATTAACAACAATTAAAGCAAATTGTGTTTTTTTCTTATAGAATTGTTAGGTTATAGAAATCAACAAATTCGAAGAATTTTAAGATAACATTGACCATTCATTTGATTTTGATGGATAACATTAAATTTTATACTTTTAAATTCTACAGTATTAAATTTTTATGCATAACCATTGACCATACCCATTGACCATTGACCATTCATTATTTATATATAGATAGAGAGTGAGTAATGATATTTGAACAACCATTTGAGATAACTTTTCTGACAGCTTTTGTTCAAAATGTTAGCCATGTGCTATGTCACCATCTTCTTTCGCTCTTATATCTTCTTTATGTAATGCTTCTAATAATGTCATGCTCAAGGAAAACCAAACCATGAATATCTACCCAGTCTCCAATAGCACTAAAGTCTTTATTGCATTGCCTCTAAATTCAGAATCGTTGCAATTTGATTGTGAACCTAAGGAAGTGGGGAGTTTCGTAACACAACCTGGAAAAACACTTGAATGGCATCTTTCCTATAACGACATTGTGTCATGTTCGGTGCATTGGGGTCATTTAGAGTCCTTTTTCCAAGCGAACTATGACCAATTTGGCACTATTGTACCCGATTTTTGGATAATAAAGATTGATGGTTTTTTCCATACAGTTGACCATATCCACTGGGATAGAAGGGCTATTTGGAGGAATAAACCAATAATTTGATGCTAATATTTCTTCATGTAATATTTCATATCATATCAACAAACATATTAATAAATGAAGAGTTTAATTAGAATTCTGTAAAACAACTTTACAATAGATAAGAAGCATTATATAAGAGTGTGATAGCCCCTCTAAAAAAAAAAGTGTGATGATGGTATGAAATGATGTAATTTAGATTCACAAGTTTTTGAGTTGATGTTGTCATTTTGTGCCAGACCTTTTGTTTTTTTAGGATGGACCAAGATCAGATTTTTAATGAAGAGATTCTTATTGATCTAAACCATTCTAAGACTGGAATTGTAGCAACGGCAAGAAGAATATTGAAACATATCATTCAGCCACCAGGAAAACAAGTTATGAAAGGTGAAAAGAGGAAGATGATCAAAAAGAGATTTAATCAAAAGTGTAAAAAAAATTAATCGTGGAATGATTGTAGTTATTAGCATAGATTTATAGATTTTTTCCTTTTTAAATACTTAGCTTATTGGTTAATGATAAGTCATAGTTTATATCATTTTAAGCATTCTAATTCGATAAAGTTTCGTTAGTTTTGGTTCTATGTTGGAACTATTTTACTACAAATGCTATGGTTTTCATTTCAGGTTCAATATCAAAGGTGAGAATGTTTGGTTGAAGTATGAGCAAGAAAGACCAAAAAGCATGAAGAAAAGGAAGTAAAGCAAGAGGTAATGCATGGTCCGTGAGTTTTTACAACAAGATCGTGTGTTTTAGCATGTGTTCAGGACCTAAACCGTGCGTTTTTAGCACCTGAAACCAGATCGTGCGTTTTTAACACTTGTAAGCTGAAAAGTGCACGGTCTACTGTGCATACCGTGCGTTTTTGTTGTCAACTAGAGCTGTTACAAAACTCTTTGGTTTTCCTATTTTAAAGTTTGTAAATCCAAGTTTAATATCTTGTCTTGAGGTTCTAGGCTATAAATATCTCCTTCATTGTAACGCCCTCTTTTAATTATTTGTTTTATTAATTTATTTATTTGAGTTTAGAGTCTGTTCTTCTAGAATTTAATTAACTTATTTGATAAGTGATATTTTGTTATGTGTTGATATATATATTAGTAGCCTATATTTGTTTATTTAATTATTTTAACGAGATAGAGTCGAATTATATGATTTATTTGATTATGTGGTATGTTGATATTTTATTAAGTGGTTTTATTTTATTATTTATTAGAATATGATTAAATAATAGAATAAGTAGACTTGGGGGGCTGAATTAGAAATTAAAGAAGTTTAGTGGGCTTAAGTAGAATTAAGAGAAGTGGTTAGTGATATAAAAGAGGAGAAATTAGGTTAGAATAGTTTTTACATGAAAAAAGGATTTGGGAGAAAACAAAGAGAAGAGAAGAGTCAGAGAATGAGAAGTCTGTAGAACCTTGCTGTCAATTAATCTAAGGTAAGGGTGAGACTAACATTCAATAATCTTGAGTCTATGATTCTGAAAATTGTATTTAATATGTTGTAGGTTTAGTTTTTGAGAATTTGAGAATTAGGGTTAAGAGTGATGATTGTGATTATTTAGAATGAAAGTGAAGTTGAATAATATGGGTTGCTTTTTCTGATTTTTCTTTTCATCTCTACCCCGAATTTGAAATGAAATCTGGTATTGATAGATCCAGAATTGGTCTTAGGTGTAAACACAAAAGTTGTAGGTATGGATGTTAGCTTTCTAATACCGTTGGTCTGACGTCAAAAAGATTTATAGAACTTGAGTTATGGTCAAATTACTGCACGTAGGTCACAATGAATTTTTATGAATTTCAGCACAACGTTGTCCGAATTTGAAATGAAAACTGATATTGATTGGTACAGAATTGGTCTTAGGTGTAAACACGAAAGTTGTAGGTATGGATGTTAGCTTTCTAATGCTATTGGTTTGACTTCAAAAGAATTTATAGAACTTGAGTTATGGTCAAATTACTGCACGTAGGTCACAGTGAATATTTATGAATTTCAGCACAACTTTGTCCGAATTTGAAACGAAAACTGGTATTGATTGGTACAGAATTGGTCTTAGGTGTAAACACAAAAGTTGTAGGTATGAATGTTAGCTTTCTAATGCCGTTGGTTTGACTTCAAAAGAATTTATAGAACTTGAGTTATAGTCAAATTACTGCACGTAGGTCACAGTGAATAATTGAATATGATTGATGAATTAATATATGAATGTATATGTTTATGAGTATGATGTTATTTATGATTGATGAATTAGTATATGTATGTATATGTTGTGAATAAGATATTATCCATGATTGATGAAGTGTTATATGTATATATGATGTTTTAAGATGTTGATTATTATTTGATGTTGTTATATTGTGATATAATTGTATATGCATTACTTGAATTATATGTGAATAATTGAGACGTTGTTGACTTACATTTGATATTATTATGTCATGCTGTTTTTGTATACTGTTGTGTTGCTGTTGTTATTTAACTAAGCTGCATGAGTCGCTCTAAGTTGATTAAGATGATGAAGTTCCAAATTATTGGATTATATAAGAGGTTGTCGATTTAAGATGTTAAGAGGTCGAGTCCATGCATTAACATTTCATTGTTGGGGGCTTGATGCCCAGGAGCCTTTGCTCAATTAAGTTGAGGGCTTGATGCCTTGGGAGCCTTTTTACGCTCAAATAAGTTGAGGGCTTGATGCCCTGGGAGCCTATTTACGCTCAAATACGTTGGGGGCTTGATGCCCTGGATTGGTACCACATGCATATAAGAGGTTTAAGTTGCATAGTCAAGTTGGAGTCGCATTTGTCGAGTCAAAGATGTTTAAGTTGCCAAGTTGTTGAAGCTGTGATTCTTTATATGAACTATTAAAGATGTGATATATGATATATTATTATCTATGATGAATATTATGATGATTTTAGGTTGTTAAATATAATTGTTGAATTATATGCTTAATATTATTGTTTTGTGAAATCTCACCCCTTCTGCTTGGAAATGTTGCTCTTCGTATGAGTATCTTGCAGGTGATCGAGTTTAAGTTGTTGTTAGATTGCTATCGTGAGTGGATTATCTCTCATGTGTGTCTTTAGGTGCTCTGATACGGAACGGGATGGAAACTTTGTTGCATGCTTTTCTATTCCTTACGTATTGCTTATGAATTTACATGATTAAGTTGTTAATTGGATTTTTATGAGGTACTTTGATGAGGCCTTCGTGCCAAAATTATTTTTAGATGTTCGAATAAATTCCGCTGCGAAGTATTAAATATTATGTTATTTAATTTTGAAGGATAATTAGTTAATTATTCCGTTTATGATTTTAAGAAAAGAAGTGTGACATTCCGTTTATGTGAATTACTCTGATTAATTAAATGAAATTTTTACGTTGGGAAAACGAGATGTTTCATTCATCATACTTGTAATCATCTTGGAATGCTTGTAAACTTACTATAGTGAGATTTAAGTTCTAAATTTTGTTCTAAGTTCATTTTCTTTACTTTTTATGTACTTTTACATTTTTGCTATTTACTTTTCTGTTCTTTACCACTCCAACTTTTGGATTCTCTAACTCATTGAATGCGAGGAACCAGAAGTCTTGGATAATTTATTCATGAGATTGAAAGATTCTTCCACCCAAGAAGAAGAGAAGCACACAATAACAACATGGCTGAAGAACATACTCTTAAAGAGTATGCTACGCCTTCTACAGAAGAGCCCCAAACTGTTATTGTGTATCCAACTATTGATGCTAATAATTTTGATATAAAGCCTGCGCTACTTAACATAGTGCAGCAAAATCAATTTTTCGAATTACCCACTGAGGATCCAAATCTTCATATCTCTACCTTTTTGAGACTCAGTGGCACTTTAAAGTCAAATGGAGTGACACCTGAAACCATAAGGCTACATCTTTTTCCTTTTTTATTAAGGGATAGAGCTAGTGCATGGTTTCACTCCTTACCAAATGGTTCAATTACCCCGTGGGATCAACTAAGGCAAGCATTCCTTGCTAGATCCTCCCCCAAGCAAAATTGTTCAGTTGTGGGGATCAAATAACATGATTCACTCAAAAAGATATGGAATCTCTTTACGATGCATGAGAGCGTTTCAAAGAAATGCTAAAGCTCCCCCTTTAATGAACAAGAAGTACATGAATGATTATACTCTAATTGAAGGTATGACTCAAAACCATTATCAATGGACAACTGAGAAAGCCATCACCGTTGTTGCTCCATTCCCCTTTAAAAAAGAAGCCGGTATGTATGAGGTTTCTGCCCTTGATCATTTAGATGCTAAGGTGGATGCACTTTTTCAGAAATTTGACAAATTAAGTGTAAGTACTGTCACACCTTCTTCTATTATGCCTCCTTGTGAAATATGTCGTGTTGCTGGTCATATTGGCGTTGATTGCCAACTAGGTGTGTCTGTTGTAAGTCCCGAGGAAGTTAACTATGCTCAAAGAAATTTTTCATATCCTTTTAGAAAACAATCAACAATGACACCACCCGATTTTGCAAACAACCAAAGAGTCTCTAAAAAATTCAACTTCAAACTTTTTCTAGAAAATTTCGTAATGTTCTAAACAAAGCAAAACCAAGAATTTAAAAAACAAACTGTATTTTTGAATGACTCTTATAAAGCTGACATTAAAAGTGGATTCCATTGCTACTTACAACAAAATGCTTGAGAATCAAATTTCTCAGCTAGCCCAACAAGTGGCCTCTTCTTATAAAATACTTTTTAGTGTTTTAAGTGTCTTGATTTTGAGTTTTTAAATTTCCCTTGTTTGATTTTTTATTTGTGTCAATTTGAAAGGCGATGTAGCAACACAAATGTAGTAGTATAATAATAATAATAATAATAATAATAATAATAATAATAATATTAATAATAATAAAGGCCGAGTTTGATGATGACTATGTTCATGTAAATAAACCTTTTTGTTTTAAATGTTTTCACTAAACTCATAACAGTTTCATTGTGAACCTTTCTCTTTGAGAATTTCATAAAGTTGCAGTCTTTGAATAAGTGTACGTAGATAGGTATTTTAAGGAACAATTTTTAATTTTAGTGGTAAACTTACCTTTAAAATTTTAAATAAAAAGTAGTATAAGTTAGTGTGAGGAACAAAAAGGTCGAATAAGGTGTAAAAATAAATAAAAAGGGA